>NC_044332.1:57832737-62632737 GCF_007399415.2 Gopherus evgoodei
GGATAGACTCTATTAAAATCGGTTTAAGGTTGCCATGGGTGACATATCAGTAGGGTTAAAATGAGAAAAAAGGTCACAGAAGCAGTCCTTACAACCTGTTTTTTTTTTAAATCATAATGAAGCATATGTAAGTATCTATGTAGGTTTAAACAACAACATATGGAAATTTGAGACAGTACTTAGTTTGTAGATCTTTTCAATTTTTTTTTAGACAACGTATTCCAAAACAAATGAATGTAAAATCACGGTACCATCAATAACTGGGAATGTATTCAGTGGCATTGAAAATTAGAGAGTAAACCCCAGTGCAGTAACATAGTACTCTGACAGATTGTGGATTTGTACAAATAACAGAGAAGTCAGAAGAATACTGTATTTTGATTGTAGCAAATCCTTCATTTCAAGGAACCAGCAAGGTACTCTAATCATATTAACAAAGAAGCCAGAAACTATACCAAAACACCTCATTTAAGAAGAATTTTGAGTCCTTGGCTCACCAGATTTATAGGATTATGCATGCAGTTATTTCATAAGTATTGAAAATATTATCACTTCACAAGGAAACCTTCCTTGATCTATTTCTTTTGTGTGTGTAGTAGTCTTATCCTGTTTAAAGCTGAACAAATAACACTACTGACTATTTTGAAGGCTTGAGGAATAAAGTAAAATCACAACTTTTCTGAATTTTTGGATCTGTTTTAAAAGTCAAAATCTATTTGTTAACTAATCTATTGCTGACTTTTTATATTATTTATGATTCTCCTATGGATTTCACAGAATCAGATTTTTGTTACAAGTGTTATATTTCCTCTCTTTTTAACCTATATTAAACAGAAAAATCTTATTTGCTAAGGTTACAGTGTTAGTTTAATTTTCATAGGAACAGTGGAATGTTTTGAAGCGAGTAACATTTACCAAGTCATTAGTTTTATGCAAACTAGGAAGGAAGATGAAAGAAAAAAATATCAATTATTTATAGATTGTTAAAATGTATCTTAGTGCAGTGCTACTATATAGCAATGACAATTAGCCAAACTTACCTTCTATAATTAATAATGCATACATTATGCTCTTTGGGCAACTAATCACCAGTTCTACAAATTTGTTTGACACTGTTGAAGATACTTATCACATGAGTTTAAAAAAAAAAGAAAAAGGAACAATGCTTTGCCATTCATGGCCAACTTTAAAAGGCTTTCCATTATCCCAGAAGTGATGAGGTGCTTCCAGTGAACAAAATGGTGATCTATAAATTGCTTGACTATGTGAATGAAACATAGGATTACAATCCAAACATTCCTAACTAAAGAACTCCCAAAAGACCAAATTCAAAATGTAAGCTCAATATAATCTATTACGTTTAGCAATATCTTTGTGGATACAAACTTAAGTCTCAAGAAGGTCTGTCAGAAGAACTTCCTGTTGCCTGCAGATCTCTGAGCAAGCAGGTAACATTACACATCCTCTTTTTCCTGCCCCACAAATTTGAGTATGATAGATCTGGCTGTGGGAGGGGCTTATATTCTATTCATATCTATAATGTTGCTTTATCAAACAGTAGGTTCTGAACCCCATATTCAGTTGAAGAATGATAACAGAATCAACATTAATTCTATGTTCTCTCACTGCAGTCCCTCGAGGACATGCACAATTCTTGCGATAATCAACCACAGACTTCACTATGCAGTCACAGGTATCAAAATATGGAAAGAATATGCAGTGTTTGCAATGGAGAAATGTCATGTGTGGCTTCCTCATCCAGGATGATATCTATTAGGCTCCTCTGTAAGGTATTAATTTTAAGGGGGTACTTTAAATAATGTTTACTACATATTTGGTAATCTTCATGTTGAAAAATTAATCTTTGGATGTTAAGACATATGGCTACTAGCATTGGTTTTCTGTAGGTCTGAATGTCACCACAGTTTTGTAGGTTTCTTGGAAAACATATTTTCCAGTGACTGGCCTCCTGATTGTTCATGTTTGTTAGTGATCTTTATCATAGCAGATATAATGTGACTGGCTACACCTATAGGTAGAAAACAACGAGACTAACAAATGTATTTGGGCCCACGAAAGCTTAGGCCCAAATAAATTTGTTTGTTTCTAAGGTGCCACAAGGACTCCTTGTTGTTTTTGCTGATACAGACTAACACGACTACCACTCTCTGTCACCTATAGGTAGGTCCATTCATTTATCTAATGGCTTTTGGTTTGCAGTAGCTTTTACACACCCGTTATTCAGTCTCAGCGGTTTCTATGCATGGTATAGACTTCATTTAAAACAGATTTAGGATAGCAGGATGTAGAAGAGTGCTGCCCTTAGGAAAAACACCACCTTGTGGTCAAATCACCTGTTGTATGGAGATTTAGACCCAGATCTTAATATGGCAGCTGCCATCAACCCGACTGAACAATGGATTCATCCAGAGAGAGATTATCTCTACACTGAGGGTCAGATAAGTCACTATATCTACTGAAGTTCTTGGCTTTGAACCACGGACCTCATGGGGTATTTTCACCCTTAATTTTCTCCTGAAGATCCTTCTTCCTCATTCACCTTCCTTCATAACACATGTTCTAGTTTCAAATATTTCAACTAATACTTCATAGCTGTATAAAGGTGGAGTGGCTAAAAGAAGTTTTTGTGTAACAGATTATTAGATGCCTCACAAACAGGCATATTTCTGTCATACTAAGCTCTGCACTGGTCTTTGGCTACCTGTTAATGCACAGGGAAAAGAAGAAGTATTTTACTGTCACAGAGGATAACACAGAATAATTTTTTCCTATGGTTCTGTTTGTAATAAGAATATTCTTTGCATTAATTTGTGGATAGTCTTTAATGTATAAATATTAAGGCATTGCCAAATATTCCAAGTATCCCTCCATGGCAAATTGTCTTTAAATACTGGCAGATTTTTTTTCTTTTTAACATTTACTTGTGGACCAGAAACACTTTCAGTCTATTGCCCCTGGCCTTCTGTGAGAATGTTAGTTAGTAATGCTCATAAAAACTCAATTCATCAATGTGAACATAATTTGCTATGAACAGAAAGCTCACAAAAGGGTGAATTTGTCAGATAGACAGGTGGCCTGAGATCTCTCCCTGATACTGAATGATATGAATAATAGATTCTGGTAAATGTATGCCAAGACTTGAGCTGTAAACACAGCTGCCTCCATTCCCTTCCAGAATAACAGCTTCGAGAACGAAAGCCCAGGAACCACAGTTCCACCTGAGGACTAAGCTTGTGCACACACGCACACACAAATGCATATGCACTCTCACGAGGAAATCAAGTGTCATAAAAAAGGACACAGCTAGTCGTTTCTAACCTCATTCTCAAACCCCAGCCATAATGCATTTTAAAATATGTGAAGATTACAACATTTAAAAAATGTTATAATCTTCAAACTGCTTAATTTTTCACTCATTGAGTCAAAGGGAAAACATCAGATGGTTTCAATAAGTGCAGGATCAGGCCCAAAGCTAATAAACTTTGTGATATTACTGCTTATCATGTAAAAATAAACATCTTGGCTCTCTCTGCTATAGTATTATGTACAAACATTAGTTAGGTAAAATCGTCTGAATCCTGCAAAACTCTTGTCTTCTAAACTGTAGAATTTTTTAAGGCTCATATTTACTGTAACTTTTCCAATGTTAGCTGAATTTTTTAATCATTTGTTACAGTGCACAGAGTATCTTAGGAGAGATTACATGTGCAAAAGTGCCCTTTGTACTTTCCTGCTGCTCTGATCCTGGGCTAGTATCTTAGGTGTATATTAGAGCAGCCTTCAGGCTGCTCTAAATTAAACCAGCTCTCAATGGCTCCAAGTGATCACTACAGCATCCACGGTAGCAGTAGTTTGTGGAAGGCAGAGAACAGAACATAGTTGTTGTTATGCTGGCTGTACACCACTGAAGAATTTCCCCACCTCAAGGAGGAACCACTTGTGGCCAGCTACACCTGTTTACAGACTCTACCAATGATGTGGCTCAAAGTGGCTGCAACACACTTGGGAATTTGGGTTTTATAATCTATTTTCCAAATCCTTGCTAGGCACTGCACATACGTATAAGAGAAGGACTGTAATATATTTCAGAGTATTGTGGCTGGTTACAGTGTTTGTTTTGGTCTATCAGGCACTTTTATCTTCACAATTCTAGTTGTGCCCAGAGCTTATCAGAGTTGTTCTTCTGCCAAACATGGTCAATGTTTCTTGTATACTTTGACCCATATAGGTCTGAACTAAGGCATTTCCCCCCTGAAGTGAGCCTCATTTTGGCTTCTTGGCACCAAGTGGGCTCCCTAGTCAGTTCTTCACTGGAAATAACATAGTCCAGAAAATGAACTGGGGATTGTGTTATCTAAAGCTGATGCATGTTTGTTCTGATATTCGTTATCTAGGGAGGATGTTCTTTATAATGAGTTGGCTAAGGTGCGGGACATGTTTTTTGCTCTGCACTCAGAACCAAAACATCGGAAAGCTCCCAAAATATGAGAGAATATGAGATATTGATGGCAAAAGGGAAGTTTTTTGAACAAATGAGAATCACTGTTAGAATAATGAAAGAGAAATGAGCTATGATTTAATCTGTTTTCTAGCAATATCACAGAGGAGCTATGAGACAAGCTATCTGCAAAATTCAGAATCATTACCCATACAAAGCCATTCATACACGTTATGACTTTGGGCAAGTAGAGGGGACATGCCAAAAAACTGTATGCAGATACTTCACTATTAATTACACATTTACACAAGTTCACACACCTAAGTAATTCCACATTCAGTGGACTGTAATTTAAGCTCACTACGACATTAGTTCCAGCACTGCCTGTTTCTGACTGTGGCATGCGCACTTGGCTTACTCCCTCCATTTTCTGGTGAAACTCCAATCCTTTCTGGATATCCATTGTAACTGTGGAAGATATATAGATCCAGTGTTTTGCATTTTTTGGAGGACAGAATAAACCAGTGAGATCCATGGCTGTAACCCACCTATCATACATATTACATGTAGAGCAAACTTGGAAAGAGAAAAATCACAGGTGTAGTGGCCTAGCAGAAAAGTCTCAAACTGTTTCAGTGCCTTGGAACAATGTATAAACTGCTGTCCCAATTACACTGATCCTCCGCATTTATTCTGTAGCCAATGTGTGAGCACTGGACATGTGGAAGGGAGAGCTGGTTACATAGGATGCTGCTGCCTCTGTTGCCTCCTCAGCTAAGATCTGAGAGCTGTGAAGGTTAGAGGAAAGTATGCCTGGAGCAGTGAAGAGGAGGTAGAGAAACAGCTGCTTTATATGTTCCCTTCTTGGGATAAATATAATAGACAACTTATAGCTGCCATCAAAAGTGATAATATCTCCTATGTGACTTTGCTACATAGCAGAAGGGGTTCATGATAGGCAGCTGGAAATGGGGCTCAGCCACGGAGAGCACAACATGGAGCAGAGCTCAGCTGCCATTGCTACAGGAGTGTAAAATGGCATGAGCAGGTAAGAGCCATAGAAAAAGGTGTCACTGAACCTATATATTTCAGACAGTTTGTAAAAAATGGCAGTTCTGATCATTGGTTTGTCTCCTTTGCACCATCCCTGCTTTAGTGGTTGACAACGCAGTAGAATGGCAAATGCTAAGGAGCGATGGAGCTCTTTTCCCTTCACAGTGCAGATCTGAGAGTAGCATAAGTCCATAAAATAAGCTATCTTCATGGCCCACCTGTGAGGGAAAGAAGCCGATAATCCAAAGGATAGTTCAGCTATCCTGTTCACCAAGTTAACAAGGAAGCGCTCAGCAACAGTGGCAAAAACAACAGCAGCAACAGCAGAAGATTGACCCCTAATATATGAGGTCATTGTCAGCAGACTTCCTGTGAATGCTTGAATCAGTGGATACAAGTGTGATGTTGGCATACCAGGCTCATGCCAAAGCCACTAGACTCCAGCTGAACACTGACAAATGCATAGCTGGCTCATCTGTCTGTTAGCATCATTAAATACGACATTAGGTTTATAAGAATATGTTTAGACTTTACAAAATGCTTGTAAATTGCTGCATATGTTAATCACACTTAACATTTGTACTCCATGTTATAAGGTTATATTATGTGTTTGCATGTACACCTCTGTAATTGTGTAACTCACCAAAGATGAAAGAAACATTAGCTAATGTAAAGGCATGCTTCCTACAGAAGGAGTTAGGTCCTAGCCACATGAAGGCCCACTGAAACCAAATGAACCATTTTGAAACATCAAAAGACAAAGACTTTGTTGACTGCGTCCCCTCATAAGAAGAGACGTGCATGAGGACTTTATGAGAAGGGAATAAAAATCTCTGACCAGAAGAAACTGGATCTCTATGCTCTTGGGACTTTGAGAGGGCAAGATTTCTACACATAAGCAAGGGATCCCCAGCTGCTTAGCCTTGGTTACCCATGGAGGATATATAGAGCTTGCGTATTACAGCAGCTTGTATTACCTTTTGGTATGTGTATGTTTAGCTGAGTGTGTGTCTGTTTACCTGCTTTAACTTCATAAATAACTCATTTCTTTTTCTCAGTTAATAAATCGTTAGTTAATTTAGCATCGGATTGGCTTCAAAAGTTTTC
This sequence comes from Gopherus evgoodei, assembly GCF_007399415.2. Lineage (NCBI taxonomy): Eukaryota > Metazoa > Chordata > Testudines > Testudinidae > Gopherus > Gopherus evgoodei. Next base: position 57,839,357 of record NC_044332.1, read on the forward strand.
TTTGGTATAGGATCTAAGGTGCAATTGACCTGGGGTAAGCGACTGGTCCTTTGAGACTGGGAGTATCCTGAATATTGTGGTTTTGGTGTAAGAGACTATCTATCACAAAGACAGGGTGGAAGACATACTGAGGTACCCAAAGGGACTGTCGGTGACTCCATGTTAAGGCTGTTATAGTGCTTGAGGAATTCACACTTGATAATTGATTGGCGAAATCTAAGCATATAACTCACAACCAGTGTGGGCTTTGTGCCCCGTTTCTTAACAGCCTGCCCTAACGGTGGAACTCATGCTCCTGAGCCACTCCAGACAGCTTGACAACAGGCTTGTCTACTAGGCCAGAATATTGCTGTGAGGCTAGACCTGGGATTGGAACTGGAGTTTGACACTTCTGTGATGGCATGGTAAATTGCTGTGAAGCCAGCTTATAATGTAAGTGGTCTAGAGATCTCAGTTGTTCATCAATGCGTGAAACTGGGGTTAATGTACAGGGAAAACCAAATGGGATTTCATGCTTCTCATGCAATACTTTCCCAACACTGCACTGGTGCAGTTTGGAATCTTACAGATCTGCCTCTATTTGCACAGAAAAAAAAGAAAAGAAAAAGAAAAAAATGTTCATAACATTCATATATGCATTGTGGCAAAGTACCTGTCTCTCCTCTGCTAGCTCAGTCCTTCTCAGCCTTGGAGACAGAGGCTTGGGCAAAGCAAAAGCCCTTCACAGTCGCGCAGGGTCTGGCTGATCCCTTCTCAGTCAGGCCCTTGTTCTGTTGTCCTCTCCTTCTGGGGAGAGTGCAGTCTGCCTTGCAAGAAAAGTTTTTGCCCCTACTCGCTGGCAGCTACTCCACTTCTCTCCTCCCCCCTGCTTCCCTGCCAGGGAGGGTTTAAAAAGGTCTCCAGCCATTGGGGCCAGCTGAAACTAATTAGTTCCCTGGTAACCCCTGTTCCATCTGAACCTTATTCCTCCATGGTTAAGCCTTCTGGGACTAATTACTACCCCTTTTTTGGTAGCTAAGGGTCCTGAGTTTGCCACAGCATGTTTAAGTAAATTTTAGATGTAAAACTGGGCAATCCACTACTCAACTCCCCAAATCGATCAGTTTTCCCCATTAGTTGCCTTCACACAAATACATCACTCTTCTACCCATATTCCATTAATTTTCCCACCTTCAGTGCATTAATTTTTCCTCCACCCCATTCTATTCATTTTTTCACTTCCACTGATTTAATTCTGTTCTGAAATCCATAGTCTCACCACCTGCTCCCCCCTGATGAACATCTCCAACAAGTTCCTCTGCTCCTCATCTCTGTTCCTCAGTTCTCCTCCTCAGCCAGTTCCTAATTTCCCCTACCCAGTCTCTGTCAATTAATCATCCCTTCCAAGTCACCCATTCTTCACCTAGACCCCTTTCTTCCTAGTCTCACTCCCCCTCAAGTCTGTCAGTTCTCTCCTTCCTTTTAAGTACGTCTCACCCTGGTTCTCCCACATACCCAAGATGGCGTTACGCTCCTTTGGCAGTAGCTACAGTAGCTCTCATTGCTGCTACTGAGACTCCCTCTCCTTCTTGAGAGAGCTTTTCAGTGCTTCCTACCCTAGGTTTCTTCACCACCTCTTTCTGGGTCTCTCACTGGAGGAGCAGAGAGGAACCAAGGACAAGAATAGAGCCTGACTGGCTGTCAGGGTCCAAGAGAGAGAAGGAAGTCTCAGCCACAGATTCTGCTCACCCTGGCAGCTGGCCAAGTAAGCCAGCGACTCAGAGGGGGGACTTGGGTGTCAGAGAACAGATTGAAAAAGTGGACCCTCTGGCCAAAAGCATGAGGTGAGGCCAATTTGCAGGTGTGAGCCAACAGGTGCTTTACATCCAGCCATAGTAATTCACCATCAGGAGAGAAATAAGTCAGGTTACTAGAACATTTATGGTTTCCATCAGAGAGGCCTGAGGTTCACAGAGAAGCTGGGGCCAGTGGTCAGATGCTTAGATCAATGTGTTAATGGAGATAATACGGAGAAAAAAATAAAGGTTTTTTTTGAAGGGGACAAGGGGTAGGGTGTAGTTAACTAATCATTGATGTTCCTGTGACAACATTTCTATGGTGATTGGAGTTGGAATTGGAGGGTGGCCCAACAGTCACACTTTGGGATCAGAATGTTATGTTAAAATGGGCCACGGTGGGTGGGAAGAGACTGTGGGAGGAGCTATTGGGGTTCCATATAAATGTGTGCCCCCCTTCTGAGACCCTGGCTGTTTTCAAAAAGACATGGCTGTGTGGGATTTGTGTTTTAAATGAGATTGCATCCCTTTTCTTTGCAATCAATATACCTGGGGCCTTCAAGGCCCTTGACTGTGAAATGTAGAGGACAGGGACTTGGTGCAAGGTACCTGAACAACATTGTGTTTGGTTTAGTGGCATTGAAATAAAAAGTAGAATCAGAGGAGTGTAGCCACACTTAATGCATCTGGAGTTTTGGTTTGTATATTTGTGGCTAACTTTTAGGCACCAAAAAAATCACTGTGAATCACAGCCCTGAGTTAGATGCTCAAGCTCACTATACATTAACTGGGGAGAAATAGCTGCCTGAGAATGGGCATACTGAGCGAGGAGCCACCTAAACTAACCAATGGGAGATCCTGACTAAAAGAGTTTACCCTAAGCCTCATCCCCTCACAGGGTATCTCTACATTGTGGCTCTGACCACGCTTCCCAGCTTGGATAGAAGGATACATGCCAGCATGCTAAAAGCAGCAGGGTAGCCAGCGGTAGCACAGACAGAGGTTTAGGCCAGCTAGAGTATATGCTTGGGGTCCGAGTGGGTTTGTGCTTAGATGGTTAACTCAAGCTGCTGTCTGTGCTCCCCCTCGCTGTGCTGCTATTTTTAGGTGCTAGTTAGAGTTCAGGTAGTTTGTGTCTGTCTAGCTGAGCTAGGAAGAATGCTCCCAGCTGCAGTATAGACCTACCCACAGAGTTAGGTACCTAAGTCTGGACTGCAGGGAGGCACCTATCTCTGCTTGGGACTCTCAGCTGTGAACACCTCCTAGAGTCAGGCACCTAAGACCATTCTTGCAATAAATGCTGGAAGTGGTATGGTGGTGCTGCTGATCACCTTATAACTTCCTGCCAGAATGTAGGAGAACCAGGTACAGGTCTCCCCTCTGGCTAATAGGGAGAAAGGATTTGAACAAGAGTCTCTCACTACTGAGGAAAGTGCCCTCACCACTCTCTTTCAATCTCTTCTGCTGAAGCGGTTGTATTTTGGATAAATAATCACAAAGGTAAGTGCCCTACACACCAGACTCTAGAATCATTCACTCACTGGCATAAGCTGTTGCTCCCATTGCAAATATATCTCAAGGCCCATCTTACAAAGAAAAAGTGGCTTGTAGTGATATTGCAGATATTCAAGCACCTGCACTCCCCCGTATGAAATGGAAGTTACTAGTTAGCTCACAATCCACCAACAATTTAAGATTTATATACAGACTGCCTGATTACCACCTTTCCCCCAAAGTCACTCTAGAACCATAGGGCTCCACCAGTTTCAAAACTGCTTTAATGCTACCAAAGGATGTCCAGCATAGAGGATTCTTTAGTGACTTCTACAGCTGCCTTAGTGGCTCCTATGCCATGCACTCTTCCTGCAAGCTAGTGCAGACAGGCATGGCCAGTCCATTCCCATGAGCCCACCCAATGCACAGCTGCTCTATTAGGCTCCTTGACGCTATCAGCAGTTGGTACAAGTTATATTAGCATTTTGCACCTTCACGTCACCGAGTGGAGTGCGGCCGCAGATCAGGGTAATGCAAAGGTGTCAAGTCCCCAGGACTCGTGCTTAGTTAGATCCCATGATTTGGTCCATAATCTCCCAACAGGAGGTGTGCTATAATACACAGGATACAATTTCACAGAAACAATCTAACAAAGTGAAAATAAAAAGCATGATAAACAAAGCTAAAAAACTGCCATTTTTCATTAGAGGGGGGCCCCAGGATATTAAATCAAAATGCTATTCATTTACATGGTATATTGACATCCACACCAATGTAAAAAAGTCTGACAGGCTGTCACGGTGTAAACACTCCACAAAAGAATATGTGCATAAACTTGTAGAAATATGGTGTTTTCCTTTGTTTACATGGCACTTAGTGTCATGGGACCCTAATTCTGACGGGGGCTTTTAGGCCCCACCTTAATATACACAATAACAACAAAAATAATAATACTTATAATTTGGTATGTTGCAGCCTTTATGCTTATGACAAGTGATTCACATGTTGCTCTTACTACCCTTCCCCTCTATAAGTGGGGAAACAAAATAACGCCTGTAGTCCATTAAGGTTCAATGTATGTACAACCTGGAGAGGGAGTATAACAGAGTAAAAGTGGTTAGAGCACGAGACTGGGAGTCAGGACTGTTTTATGCCTGACTCTGCCCCTGACTTACTTGTGATCTCAGGCAAATCGCAAATCTCTCTTTGCTCCAGTTTACTCTCTGGCCTGGGTCTACACGGAGGTGGGCGGGGCGAGGGTCGATGTGTAACCTATGCAACTTCAGCTACTGGGAATACCGTAGCTGAAGTTGAACGTATCTTATTTTGACTCTCCTCCTGTCCTCACAGCTCGGGATCGACGGCTGGGGCTCCCCCGTCAAACCTCTGCTACCTCGCTTGCTCTGGTGGAGTTCCGGAGTCGACGGGAGTGCATTTGGGGATCGATATATAATGTCTAGATGAGAAGCGATATATCGATTCCCGATAAATCCAATTGCTACCCGACGATCCGGTGGGTTAGTCTGGACGTACCCCTCTGTGAAATGCATACAATCTTTCTCTTACCTACTTACCTCACAATGATTTTGTGACGCTTAGTTAATTAGCTCATAGTTAGGATCTTAAAACATTCTTAGATCCCCAGATGAGAGCAGAGCTGGGTGAACAAAAGCAAAAAAAAAAAAAAAAAAAAAAGATCCATGGAAGTTCTTGCAAATCAAACCTGCTGACTTACTTTGCTGATGTTTGTGTATTCATGAACAGTCAGGTAAGCACTTTTATTCTCGAAGACACAATCATTGTGAATACCAGCATGGATAAATATATCTGAGAGTATTCATACCAGATGTTTTCTCAAGCCCATTTTGCAAACCCTTTCTATTATTGGCACAATGATTTGTCAACTAGTTATAAAATGCTTAATAAATTATTTGCCAAACAAAAAGTTTCTAAGGGATGGTATCAATACAGTTTTTGTACTGCTTTAACTGTATCAGTATAAAAACTGGTGCAATCCTCTAGTGTGGACACAGCTGTACTAGGTGCTTATATCTGGAGTTTATAAAGGTTGTTATATCTGTGTCCATACTGTGGGGTTGCACAAATGTAACTACATTGATTTCTAACCCAATATAGTCAAAGCAGCACAGAAACTGTGTGTAGATTAGCCATTAAATTGAGGTAATCCAGTCAGGAACATGAACAATGCCATGTTACTTAAATGACTAAATTATACAGTGCAAATAACAGAGGTAAAAATGATAACCACCACTTCAGGACCAAATCACAGGCTGAAATATGGTCACAAGAAGTATTTGCAGAACAATTAAAATAATTAACAAAATAGTAAGAATTATCACCTGTTTGACAATAATGCACAAACATAAAAAGGCTATGTTCATCTCTAGATTCAACCATAGTGCAAATAATTCACAAGCAGAAAAAGGCTAAATTATTCTTGAGAGATTATTCAACCTGGTAAAGCAAAATATTAGCATAAATTGGAAAACAGGCATCTACATGGTACCTTATTAAACAACTCAGGAGAACATGCACTTTATCTGCAGGATAGCAATTTTTTTCCCCTCCAGATGTCTCTTTTTCTTTCCAGAAGTTGCAGAGCATTGGACAAGCAATAACAGATGATGAACACATGCATAACTACAAATGGGCAAGCTGATTGTTTTCAAAATTGGTATAAACATTTGCTCTTGGATAGAGATTTAGCCCATAGCAAATCTTTACATTCTCGTTATAAACCTCTGACAAAAAAAAGGAGTTTATAATGGAAGTGCTGACAGTGTGAAAACGTGTTTACGGTCAGGAAAGTGAATGGATAAAAGTGGCATTTTTGGAGTTCCATATGTATACTCCATCAATGATTTCCATGCCTGATTTTGCTAAGTTTATACTTCAGAGCAAGAACTTGCAAACTGCTTCTACTGCCAGTTCCACCTAGGACCTGAAAATAAAACTACCGTGTGCATAATCACTTGCAATAAAAATTCTAGACTAAGAACTCTGGCAACATGGCTGAAGAAAGCACAGCTTGCTCTTTAGCAGTTGTTATTATTTATTTATATTATAGTAGCCCCCAAAGGCACTAATCAGGATCAGGGCCTCATTGTGGCAGGTGCTGTACAAACACATTGGAAGACATGGAGGGAACTGGGAAGCGAGGGAGAGTAAGAGATTGTTAGGGTAAAAGGAGTGGATAAAATGAAGGGAAAACTACATGGAAGCAGGGAGTTGAGAAAGAATATGACATATAGAGAGTGAGCTTAGGCAGAAGTAAGAGAAGAGTGAGATGATGACGGACCAACTATCAAATGAGAAAATGGGGGAATAAATCCAGCATCCAAGTTTCAAAGTCAAGTGAATGATGATATCATGCACCTGTGAAGGTTGCTTCTAGCTGCTGCATCTGTTCACCATGTGGGAAGTGTAAAGAGAGGCCACTGGGCCTAGGTTTTACTGGATCTGGTGTGAGAATTTGGGTAGCTAGATGGCCTCCTGTGCTCTCAGGTGTAGCTGTTGCTATCTGCTTTGATAAATGAGCCTATCAAGTCAAATATTTCAATGAGGTGGTAGGGTGGAGGAAGCTTCTGTGCCCAGTGATACTCCTAGTATTTTCATGAAAATGGAAAAGACAAGAAAAGAAAGGAAAGGGTCAAAGGGACCCATAAGAACCCCTTCAGAAGTACAGTACATAAGGCAGCTCAGCACTCATGGCAATATTAAGAATGAGGGATATCTGAAATAACGCTGGGAACTCCTATGCCTTGAAAACTATATGAGAGAAAACAGCAGCTGTACAGGAAGAGTTGAGACACTCAATAATGATTTCATGGGGTTGGGAAGAGAACATAAAATGGAATAGATGCAGATGAACCTCTGAGATATCGTTCTGCTGCCAAGCACAAGTGAAGGTAAGAAACCTGGAGACCAGTTAATGGATGTGCCAGTGGTATAGAAAACAGGGCTCTGGATTCACAGATCATCTGAATGCTTTCTGGGATGAGAGGTGACTAATCGTTAGGTGGGCTCAATTTGAGCAGACAGAGAGCCTGTTTCTAGGTTCAAAACTTATCAGGGCTTATCAGGCTGGCTTTAAGCTGTCAACCATGAACTTAAGATAATAGGAAACTATATATGGAACATCATCCAAATCACTAATTTTCAACAGGAGGGAGAAACCAGTAATGTAAATGAGACCTAGGGCTGATAAGAAATAGTAAATTAGACACACTTTGACAATGTAATAGGGGAAAAAAGGCCACTAAAAATGTGGGCTGTATTCATAGAGGTACCACCTCTCAGGTGAAGAGGAAATAGTCACTGGGATTCACAGAGTCTTAGTTAGGTGACTCCCTATATAATTAATGGGGAAAGATAGGCACCTCAGAATGGGATTCACAAAAGCCAAGATGCTACATGGTCTTGCTTAGGGAGAGGCCAAACTGAAGCATGTGTGCTAAGGCCCTCCCCTGCCTTAGAGATGAGTGCCTAAGTCTGGGCTGCAGGGAGGCACCTCTCTCTGTCTGGGATTCACACCTGAAAATTCTGTCTGGTGGTTAGGTGCCTTTAGCAAGAAGACCAGCATGTGCACAAAGGAGAACAACCTCCCTTATAACTTTTACCTGAGCAGTCAGGGTACTTATCTAGGATGTGGGAGAGACCACCGGTGGCCCCCTCTTTTTTATACGGGTTCCAGCACTCCTGCAGGGGCCCCAAATTGGCCGGGGAAAAGGATTTGCCACCTCTCAGGTGAATGCCCTTGACACTGGGCTATGGGATGTTCTGATGTGGCACTTCCTCACTCTCTCCTCACTGAAGCTGTTCCACTCCGCTCTCACGTGTGCAGAGCTGGCTCAAGCCTCCCTCTCCCTTTTGTGTGGACCTGGCCAAAGTACCTCTCCCCTCTGCTGCTGAGCAGAACTGGTCCAAGCCACTTGCCTGAGCCCACCTCCTCCCCCAGTGGGGCTGACCCTAGCACTGTCACTCAGTCCCCTGAGCCCCTTTTTGTCAAAAAAGTTGGGATGTCCAGGGCAGGGCTTAAAAAAGGGAACCGTTCCAGCCAAAACATAATTAATGGGCACCTGGCTGGGTCAAGAGCCATCCAGGGATCCTGGATCTCTATAGGGAGATCCAGACCCTCCACTTGTCCCCAGGGTGCATTGTCCAGGGCAGGTGGAGGATCCAGGGCTCCCCATAGTGGCCTGGGTTCTCTGGGCAGCTCTTACCACAGCCCAGCTCTGGATTCTGGCCTGGCCAGAGAGTGGGGCCTCAGAGGGAAGAGGAGGAACAGGGGGAGGGGCCTCAGTTCTGCCACCAGTGCCCCCCCATATGGGTTCCAGCACTCCTGCAGGGGCCCCCAAATTGGTCGTGAGTCCATGTGTTAATCCGCCCCTGCACTACATGTGCCCTCTGAGTTTGATAGTGAGTCACTGATAGCTACTCTTTGAATATGGTCTTTCAAATAGTTGTGCACCCGCTCATGGTAGTTTCATCTAGACCATATTTCCCTGCTTTGCTTATGAGAATGTCATGTAGGACCATGTCAAAAGCCTTACTAAAATCAAGCTATATCGTGTCTACTCCTTTCCCCCCATCCACTAGGCCAGTAACCTTGTCAAAGAAAGAAATTAGTTTGGTCTGGCATGATTTGTTTTGTTACAAATCCATGCTGGCTATTATTTAGAACCCTATAGTGCTTCTTCATAACCCTAATGTGCTAATAAAATGATTACTTAATTATTTGTTCCAGTATCTTTCCAGATATCAAAGATAAGCTGAGTTATCTGTAATTCCCCAGGTCTTCTTTGTTCCCCTTTTTAAAAATAGGTTTTATGCAGGGCCATCCTTACCCATACGCAAAGTATGCAGCTGCATAGGACACCAGGAAACTTGAGGCACCAAATTTCCTGGTGCCCTGTGCAGCTGTGTCCTGGTCCAGCCTCTGCCCTGCATCTTCCCACCCCTGCTCCTCCCCAGCCCTGCCTCTTCCCTCTTCTGAGGAGTGCAGCAGGGCCAGGCCTGCACTCATCGGCAGCGGGAAGTGCAGGGACCTGGCTCCAGCCCGCTCCATGCCGCCAGTGAGTGCTAGGAGGTGGTTCCCCTTTGCCCCCCAAGCCAGGCCCCCCCGTGAGGCTTTCCCCTCTCACTGGGGGGGAAAGGGGACTGCGTGGGGTCCCAGAATAGGTAGTGACGGCCCTGGTGCTATGTTTGCCTTTCTCCAGTCTTCTGATACCTCAACTATCCTCCAGAAGTTCTTAAAGATAATTGCTAATAGTTTCGGGATTGCTTCAGCTAGTTCCTTAAGTATTCTAGGACGAATTACATCAGGCCCTGCTGAGTTGAATACATCTAACATGTCCACATATTTTTTAACCTGATCTTTCCCTACTGTTGCTTGCATTCCTTCTCCCTTGTTGTTAATATTAATGTGTTGAGTAACTGGTCACCATTAACCTTTTTAGTGAAGAGTGGAGCAAAATAGGCATTAAATACCTCAGCCTTCTGTTCTTGATGTCATCAGTTAATAGCTCTCCTTCCCCACTAAGTAGCAGACCTATACTTTCCTTCATATCCCCATTGAAGTCAATGGAAGTTTTGCTGTTGACTTAAATTGGGCCAGAATTTTACCCCTAGGAGTGAGAATAATTGTTTAGCATAATAAATTATGGTATTAGCGAGAAGTAAAGCTATGAAATAAAAAAAGAAAATATCAGGAAAAGCTTGACTATCAAACAGTGAGATCTATTGGGCTGCAGAACAAAAAAATCTGCACCCACTCACAGTCTATATACATACCCTGACTACAAAGACTGTACTGTCTTGTAGTATAATTAAAACAGAATTATATCACTAAAACAATATACACCAGTTGAATCAACTCCTCTTGAACAGATGAGAGCTCTTAAGTTGCTACACTGAAAACAAATCTTTTGAACCTGGATAATTAGAATATAATAAGGAGTTAAAAATTATGCAAAGCTTAAAATATTTTAACTCATTTAAAATTCTGATAGCAAATTAGTAAAGGTACATCAGTAGCTTCACATGCCTAACTTAATAAGTAGAAAAACTGGTATCTATTTTGTCAATAGGGATACTTTATACAAACTGGATACACAAGTAGAAAATCATAATGTTGGTAAGAGATAATTAATTAATTCAAGCTTCAAGATAAGAGCACTAAGTCCTACTGACCCTACATGTTAATCAGTTGATTGATTAATTGCTACAATCATAATAATTATAGGGCAAAATTTAAATACATTTAATGATAGTCTACACATAGAATAAAAATGTTTTCAGTCTGCTTATCTTCCCCATTTCTTGAATCACAGGCATTCTTTGTGTCATAAAAAAACCCTCAAAATCTTTGTTAAGATATCTGTGTGATTAGGTGAGTTTACATTCTGTTCATCCCATCAGCAATTTTTTGATAGTCCCCGCTTACTGTCTAACGAAAAAAATGTACATAGATGAAAACCAATTGATTATGTACAATACTCAGTACAGCTTCATCAAAAATCTCTTCCTTAAAAGAAAACCAATGGCCCAGACCAATATGGTAACTGTATAGTTTTACAGTGCCTTTTATCCCCAAGCACTTTCAAAACTGAATACTACTTCTACCATTGAAATTCTGTAGCCTCTGAGGTGAAAGGCTACAATTGTTCAATACCCGAGAAAAATGCTACATCACAATAAACAGATAGAAAATGAAGAATACCTGACCCAATGAAAATGGAAGGGGAAATTTTTGTAGGCAGAATGCAACTACTGTAGCTGAAATATGCCCAGGACAATGCTGTTAACACTTCAAAAAAAATTCCTATGGGATCTTTAATAACCACATCTCACCCAAAAGAATGAAACTGCAACCAGCAGTACCCTCTAATACAGTGCCAAAGATACACAGTGAGCTACTTACTAAATCACGGGTGGTGCTCCCTAGAATACCTACATGACCATAGACTATCAGGGTTGGAAGGGACTCAGGAGGTTATCTAGTCCAATCCCCTGCTCAAAGCAGGACCAATCCCCAACTAAATCATCCCAGCCAGGCCTTTGTCAAGCCTGACCTTAAAAACCTCTAAGGAAGGAGATTCCACTATCTCCCTAGGTAACCCATTCCAGAGCTTCACCACCCTCCTAGTGAAAAAGTTTTTCCTAATATCCAACCTAATCCTCCCACACTGTAACTTGAGACCATTACTCCTTGTTCTGTCATCTGGTATCACTGAGAACAGTCTAAATCCACCCTTTTTGAAACCCTCTTTCAGGTAGTTGAAAGCAGCTATCAAATCCCTCCTCATTCTTCTCTTCTGCAGACTAAATAATCCCAGTTCCCTCAACCTCTCCTCATAAATCACACGCTCCAGCCCCCTAATCATTTTTGTTGCCCTCCGTTGGACTCTTTCCAATTTTTCCACATCCTTCTTGTAGTGTGGGGCCCCAAACTGGACACAGTACTCCAAAGGAGGCCTCACCAATGCCGAATAGAGGGGAATGATCACATCCCTCGATCTGCTGGCAATACCCCTAGTTATGCAGCCCAAAATGCTGTTAACCTTCTTGGCAACAAGGGTACACTGTTGACTCATATCCAGCTTCTCATTCACTATAACCCCTAGGTGCTTTTCTGCAGAAATGCTGTCTAGCCACTCTGTCCCTAGTCTGTAGCAGTGCATGGGATTCTTCCTTCCTAAGTGCAGGACTCTGCACTTCTCCTTGATGAACCTCATCAGATTTCTTTTGGCCCAATCCTCTAATTTGTCTAGGCCTCTCTGTATTCTATCCCTACCCTCCAGCATATCTACCACTCCTCCCAGTTTAGTGTCATCTGCAAACTTGCTGAGGGTGCAGTCCACGCCATCCTCCAGATCATTAATGAAAGTATTGAACAAAATCGGCCCCAGGACTGACCCTTGGGGCACTCTGCTTGATACTGGCTGACAACTAGACATGGAGCCGTTGATCACTACCCATTGAGCCTGATGATCTAGTCAGCTTTCTATCTACCTTATAGTCCATACATTCAGCCCATACTTCTTTAACTTGCTGGAAAGAATGTAGGCACCAACTTCCCCTCTGCCTGGTGGGTGCTTGACCTCCCCCTTGCTTCTTCCTTCCCCTGCACCACCCTCGCCCCACCCCCATGCCATCCTTTCCCCGAAGTCCCTGCCTTTTCCCACCCTAGCACCTGAGATTGCCCCCATCCTTGCCTTTGCTTTGTACCTTTTGTCATTACACTAAATAAACCCAGTTATGTTTTACAGAGGTGAACTTACCATAAGATCGTATTTAAAAAAGGTGTGGACCATAAAATCAAAGTAGCTAAACTAATTTATAGAGAACTGTTTGTCTTTCTAAAAGCACATGTGAGAAACAGTCCTGAGGAAGGAAACAAGGTATTTTCTGATTCCTACGTGCAACCTACTTGAAGTATATCCATGTATTAATTTAAGAAGTGCTATCATTAAATAGATTTAAGTGCTATCATTAAATAGTTTTAGTTATTAATTCAGAACAATCTAGTATCCACCACCATCATGATCACTAATTAGCACTCTCACTAGAGGCTGGGACTAAAACAGCCATAGACACCTAGCAATGCCGACAAGTGATCCCTGCAGATCAGGACTGAGGTGCCTTGGTGGAAGTGTGCTGTTTTGCTGCACCTGTCCAGTGGATAAGAAACCACAATCTCTAGTGCTGTTAACCTGCCATCTTTATCAAGAACTACATTCACATGTTTGCACCTGATTTTCACATATACACAAAGGCCCCTTTATACCACTCTTGAAGTGTAAAAAGGGGCTATAAAATGAAAATTACATTCACTTCCACTTTAATGCCACTCTGAGCAGTGTAAATGGGATTTGGTGTAAATGAGACTCAGGCCCATTGAGGTTTTTAAAAAAATTTTTAAAGTCAGTTTAATGTTTCCTCTTTGGGCTAGGACCTTTGAGACAAAGGAACTTAGGCCTAGTGACACTGAGTGTTGCCACACCTAACTTTAAGGCACCTAGCAAATCACTGGGATTCACAAAGCCTGAGTTCAGCACTTTGGCTCCACATACAATGAATGATGAGAGACAGGTGCCTGAAAATGGGATTTGCAAAAGCCAGCACAGTAGGAGACCACCCAGTGGGAGATGTCAAGCCAAGTGGTGTGTCTTGGAGATAGGCACCTAAATCTGGACTGCAGGGAGGTGCTTCCCTCTGCTTGGGATTTTCAGCCACAAACCCTCTTTTGTGGTTAGGAGCCTACTGTATTTAGCAAGAAGCCCAGGGGGCAGGAAGACAACTTTCCTCATAACTTTTAGTCCAGAACTTAGGGTACTCACCTGGGATGTGGGAGATACCCAGTTCGAGTCTCTCCTTCACTGAAGTGGGCAAAAGGATTTGAATAGAGCTCTTCCCTCTCTTAGAGCCACTAATCTATAGGATATTTCTGATGTGGGGTGCTCTCAATCTCTCCTATTGAAGATATTCCACTGTGGACATATAATTAAAAAAAATCACTGTAATAGTGGGACAGGATTCTTGGGTCTCCAACATTCTAGGTGATTCCCATAGCCACTGAGCTAAAAGTTATGAGGAAAGTCCTCTTTCTGCTCCTCCCTGGCAGTTTTGTGTAAATGCATTTATAAGGGCCTGATCCAGTGGGCAAGTTCTGAACACACCTAGTATATCAGGCTCTGCAGGCAAGTTAGGCAGAGGAATGCCTATCTTTCCATGGTTTGTGAGTCGCTCTGGGGCTTGGGCATGCAGACACCTGGCATGGGCTGTTGTACACATGTTCAGAGGCAGAAACAAAGCGGAGGGAACTTTTACTGAAAAAAATGTAGGTGCCAGGTGAGTTTAGGTACCTACAAAACTAAAGGGCACCTGAGCAGGGGCTTAGTGAATCCCAGTGGGGGCAGATTCTGGGATTTAGGCAGCTAAAGTGGCAAGTAGGCACATAAGTCCTTTTGTGAAACTGGCCTGTTCTGTTATTTCAGAACAAATATCTCAAGGTTTTAAATAACTATTCTGAAGCTATATTTTAGGGGAAAAGGCACTACCCTAATTAAAGCTTTGACACTAAAATCCATCTGATGTTGATTCAACTTTGTAATTTTGGTACTTTAAGGAGCATTATTTTCCACAGTTGGTCTCCATGCTGCAATTTTGTGCTTCCTGTTTTGTAGTGATGTTTTGGTAAATGAATAATGCTAAAATGCTTTAAAGAATCATAAAAGCCACATATATATATATTTCCGGAACAACTTCAACAATTTTGTGAAGTATTTCCAAAGAAACATGCAGTTGAGCACATTTCACTGAGTGAATGAACTTTTACAGTCTTTAAATGGTTATCTGACCTTGTCCTTCTGCAGCTTGTTTGACTCAAAGTTACGGCATTGGAGGAGATAACAGTGAAACTGTACTATAAAAACAAATTACTATCATGAATATTAAGCAGCAGGAATATAATAAACATGACTGCTTACACAATTCTGATTTATTGACACTGATTTGCTTGTAAATTATCAGACAAAGCATTCAGTTTAGTTTTTCAGGAACATGTGCAAAATAAAGCTTGGTGGACAGTTCCCGGAGACCTTGACATCTGCCACTGAATTCATACTTCATTGCTCCTGGTGTCTACTTTCTTATGTAGGTTGCAGTGCTGTAAATTACTTCCTCTTTTCATGATTTTCTTCACATTTCTTGAGGTTTTTTTTTTTTTAGACTTGCACAGTTTTTAAAACTACTATCTCAGAGGTTGAGCTCTGACACAGTGGAACAAATCCAGCTGCAAAATCTCCTAAAGGCTGTTCATGCTTGTTTTGTTTAAATAGTGCTCACTTTGAGTCAAGGGGTTTCATTACTACATTTATGAACCTTTTGGCACTAGAAGTTGGGATTTCCGAATGCTAAGCATTAATGCATTTTGCATCAGTGTTTGGCAATGGGAGCTCGGATCACTGACACTGAGGCGTTAAAGACAATAGAGGAGATATTTATTTCCAGACTGAAATATTGTGTGTATGTGTATAATGGTCGAAGTATGCTGATCCACTATCAGATAATGGCGGTAGTCAGCAAACTGCCACAGTTGCTAATTAATGGGAATGGCAGGCATTAAGACTTCTCAGCATTAAAGCCTAGTGCCTATATTATGGATCAGATATGTGTTATCCAATTGATGGAAAGTATCTCATCTCAAATAGGATTATTCTCCTTTAAATTTTAAAACCCTGTTTGTGTTATGTGCTTATATCACTTTATGACATGGTGTGTTATGTCAAGCCTAAGATTATTTTTGGACATTTCTGAGACAGAATTTCCTCATTTTGCCTGTCATCAGCCTACAGCGTATGCCAAAAGACCCCATTTTGAGGGTGGTGATTCAGAAATACCATGTAAATAAGGGACAGCTACAGCTTCAAAGAGAAACACTTATCTTGGATCAAATCCTACTAACATTTCATTCGGTGGTTACTGTCTCCACAGTTTTGATAGCTCTCTGCAGAGGATTTGTATTCACACAGTGGGGCCAGGTTTTTTTTTTATGGTAATACACTTAAACTTGCCATGCTGGAGTCTGAGTGCATGAGGTGCTCCCAATCTACAGTATGAAGGAAAAATGAGCAAAGAACTCAGCTGGAGAGCATGGTGGGTTAGTTCTGAGTGAATGTGGAGCTACAGATGCAAATCAAACATGAGCAGAGAAAAACACCATTCTAAAAGTGGCACTTCATAGCCAAGGGTTGGAACTGCAGAAGCGTGTATAAAATTGCCTGCTGGACAAGCTCTCTCTCTCCTTTTTTTTTTAAATAAACAAAATAACTGCTGAAGCTTGCTGCTTCCTTCACTTGCCCTCAGCCCTCACTTTAGTCTTGTAGACCACCAAGTGGCTTTCCTCCCAGTCCCACTTTCCCCTTAACAGCAACTGCAGCAGTTAGTAATGGTGGACAGGACATTTTGGTTGGAGAATTGAGCTCTATTCACGGTTCACCCCACATTCCTTCTGCACCCATAACAGCCATTCCTTACATCACGCCTTGACTATGCACTAACTCCAGACCTTCTGTCTTTTACTAGCTGTGTTATGCTTGACACTGCCTTATTACCATGTGCACTGTCAGGATGTTTCTCTCCATTAGCTCACTACGCTAACCAGAGTAGGTCATATCACTTTGGAAGATGTTTTATTTTTGCTTTGGAGTCAAGATTCCTGTTACTATTGGTTATGAAAAATCAGTGAGCTCCACAAGGATTTATGCAGACATGCACTTGCATCTAAACACTATTAGTTAGCCCCTATCTTTTAAGCCACTAAAATCTTGCAAAAGTCTGCATGCCCACTTGGCTAACGTCATTTTCTTTTTATGGTTGAGTAAAATATAATCTGATTTTAAGCAACATTATAATAGTAAATGTAGGCATGTAGATTTTGTGCCTGGGTGGGTAAATTTTATGGTGATTTGCAGGGCAGCACTACTTGCATACATTGTTTTATTTGATAAGGGCCAGATTGTGAACCCCTTAGTTACATTAATTAACAGGCAAAGTTACTGATGTCCGTGAAATCATTTGTGTGAGTAACTGCTCATCAAGGTGAGTAAGGGTTTTTCAATCTGGACGTACTATAGACATAGCCTACATGAGCCAAGTTAACAGACTTACATTTTCATTCTAAGAGACTCGAACAGCAACTGTTTGACTTTTTGGGAAGAAACGTGTTATTTTATTCAGTTTTAAGATCATGGATATTTAAAATTTAATACTTGTTCTGTATGTACAGTGGAGTCAACTTACGGAAATACCATTTAACCGAAGAAAAATACAAGTGAAGAGCGATGTATTTGTGCCGAACAGGTTGCCTTTGTACTGCCTATTCACTGCCGTCACTTTAAAAGGGAGGCAGACTTGTGGCATTACTTATTTCTTCCATTCCCTCACTTTTTCTTACTCATCTCCTCTTTTCAGCTGTCATCCAGTACAGCAGGTGCACGTACAGCTGCCAAGGATGCTTTTCCATGGCCAGATTGTCAGGTTTTCCAGCAGCAGGTTTCCACAATTTGTGTCCCTCAAGAGACAGTATAAACCACATTAACTTTGACTGAACCCTGTCCCACTCTTGGTAGGAACACAGAACCTGCCTCATACTTAAACACCATTATGATTTGACAAATGTTTCATGCAACCACATTTCAAACTGTGTTCACTGTATGTATTCTCTGTAGTACTTGTATTATCATGTGATTGCCCACCCTAGCAACATGGTATTATTTCTTCTCCATGACTGGGTATGTGCTGCTGTAATAAATGAGCAGGTTCTAGCTAAGTCATCTGATGTTTGATTCTCTCAGGGAGAGAGCAGGACTAGTTGGTGGATTTTTAAAAACATTTAACTCCCCACACCACCACCTTTATCAGCCAGTTGACTCAGGCCTTCTCAGAGATATCACTTCTAGAAAAATTAGGCTGTTGTAATGTTTTATTGTTTTAAAATTAATTTCTCCTATCACTCTTGCACAAAGTAATTGAGGTTTACACATGCCTACATGGTTCCAGCTACTAAAGGTATTGCCAGAGCCTTACCTTGTTTGTTTAACTGTCATTTTACCAGGTCTGTAGCCAAAGGGACTGGCATGGCCCTTGCTGTGAAGGCTGCAGTCACATATCCTCTTACAGCTGGTGTAAATGAATGCAACCCAGATTCTGCTCTCATCCATGCCAGAAACCAAAGTGGTCTGGGGTAATAAGGAAACACAGACGTAGCACCTTTCCCTCCTAACCTCAGGCACTGCACTTAGCACAACTCGGCTAGACCAAAGGATCATGAGTGTTTAATTTACTGGTCTTCAATTTTCAGTGAACCATCATCATTCACCACAGCAAATATCAAATTAGTAATTTTGGTGCAGATGCAGATGTGCATTCCTAGGTCTGATCCCGAAGGCAGCGTCCATGTCAGAATTCTGACCAGAAGCTGAGGAACAACATAGTCACCTTCTTCTCTGTTGCTAAGCAGTGTCCAATGTACAACAGTATTTCACATATAGTGTGCTGGGACTAGGACAGCAGGATGTCCTATATGGCAGGGAGGTATACAGACAGAAGAGAAGGCATGGGAGACAAACCAATGCCTCTCATCTAAGTCATTTTTTTCTCTCATAGCAAGTTCCATTTTCCTTTCCTCTCAGGTCCTCTTCTCCTTATCAAGGGCTCCATCATCTTCTCCATAACCAGGCTGTGTGTGAATGTGCAGAAGTCTCCAAGAGAGGATCAATGTTGTAATTATAGGATTTTGAAGGTGAGGCTGTATTAGCTGCTTTCCCTCAAGCCATTACTCCTCCTAACATGAACATCACTCCTTCGAGGTGGAACCTGCACCCATTGCTGACAATGAGGAGAAATACCTTTCCCCAGCAGATCCTCCACATGATCCCACAGGGCTGAAGTGTCCAACCTGCCCTCATCAGAACTTCAGTTCACCTGTCTTTCACAGGAATCTCATCACACGTGATAAGTGTTTCCTCATCCTTTTTTGTTTATCTTTCCCTCCATGGAGGACTGCCTCAAACTTTTCTCCCTCTTTCCTCTTCCATTCTCTTGCTCCTCCTCTACTAACCCTACAGATGAAATTCTAAGTGGGTTGCTTCGTTGCTTCCTTTGCCCCCTCCCAAATTTTTTCTTAATCACAAATCAAATGTAGGCTACAACACCAAAATCCATTTGCTATAACTGTTTGTATGGACAACATTTCACTCTGCTGAATATTTGTGAAAAGTGAGTACAACAGGTGTGCAATATGCAATCTAGTTTTTAATTCACTGCAACATTTGTAAATATTCTTCATGATATTCGCTCAGCTCTTACATCATGTAACACCAATGGAGAATCACTGGTGCACCAGGACTGAATCTGGCTGTAAATTAGAAACACACTTTTTTCAAATGGAGCTGAGACACACTTTTCATATGGGTATTTTTGGACCAAATGACATTCCTTCTAAAGAGCCAGTGGCTGTTTCCTCTCCTCCACAGATATGGAATGCTCTAAGTACAGCAGCTCCATGGAGTGTAGGAGAATGGAAAAGCATTTAGTTGTACTAATGTATAAAAGTGTAGACAAACTTAATGGATTGTCAGATGGTTAAAACAAAGAGAAAGATAAAGACAGGATTAAAGCTGAATAAGATCCTATAAAAGAATATGCAGTCTAGGGATTTTGGAGACAAGGCATGCTTCAGCACAATCCATTCTATTAGCACCTATCCACAAGTACTTGTTTCAAATTGCTGTCCTGCCCTTATGGCACACTGCAAAGCTCTACATTTAAAGGGGTTCTCATTGAACAGATTACCGCAGATTGGGGTCCAGTGATTTATTGTCTAAGCAATAAACCATTCATAACAAAGACACCTGTGCAAGCCAGTTGGCTGTAGTCATTCTTGTTTAACATTTAATTATGAATATAATTAGCATGAGTTAAGATACAGGACAGGCATGAGCAATAAAATTTCCAGAATGCTAAGAAAAAAAACAACAACTCCCAAATACATCAACAAAATATGCAAGATATTGGTAAGAATATGTCCCTGCTGTGCAAACATATAAAAAATCTCCCAAAATCTCTGCTAAAAATAATTTCTTTTAAAATTTTAGTTGCCTTGATACAGTGCAGCAGAGGATATCTTAAAAATCTGCCCTATGTTTAGAGTTCTGGATACTGTAAGCACAATTTTTATTATTTTTTTTTGTTCCTTTCATTTTTAAGGCAATTTGTTACCGTCAGCTTTTTACATTCAACAACCATTTTCTGTCAAGTGTCTCAGGAACTTTGTTTTCCTCCCTCTTCTCTTTGAAGTGCAACTTAACCCATTTATGATGCCTCAACAAAAGTTTGATTAAGGGGCAGCATAAAGTCCACAGAAAAGAAAACAAAGATGTTGGACGGAGATTTTCTCAAAAATCTTACCTTTTGCAGCATAGCTTTGTGCTACCAAAAGAAAGGACGTAGCAAAATACTGCAAAAGATCTCTTTTTAAAGGTGGATTTTCATGCTCAAAAGAAAAAAACAAAATAAAACAAACAAACCATCCAAAGCCAGTTTTAGTTTGGACAAGTATTTTGCAAGCTTACTTCTTATAATGACGCTGTGCAACAGATATCAATCCTGATCTGCAGCACCTTTTTTTCATTTCTCACCAAACATACATGTGATCGTGCAAGCCCTCAGTGTGCAAGAAAGGAAAAATTAACTGTGAATTTTCATTCTACCCTTTGTTTTTTGTCTTTTAACCAGTTACTGAGCTATGAGAGGACCTTCCCTCTTATTCCATGACTGCTTAGTTTGCTTAGTAGCCTATGGTGAGGACCTTGTCAAAGTATATTATATCAACTGGATCATCCTTGTCCCGGGAGCGCCAGAAGGTCCCTAAAAATGGGGTGGCTACTGATGCCCAAATCGTGGCCCTGCCCCTACACTGCCCCTTTCTCTGAGGCCCCACTCCCACGCTGTCGCTTCCCACAAAGACCCTACCACCTGCTCACTCCTTTCTGCACCTTCCCCCCATTGCTTGCCCTTATAGCTGGTAAAAAGAGGGAGGACCACAGCGCCCTACTCTCCCCATTCTGGCACTCCTGCCTTGTCCAAAGGCTTGTTGATACTTTCAAAGAATTCCAAAGATTGGTGAGACATGATTTCCCTTTACAAAAGCTGTGTTGAGTCATCCCTAACATATCTTGTTTATCTATATATCTGATAATATTGTTCTTTACTATAGTTTGCTTTAAACTAAGTTTAGGCTTACCAGCTTGTAATTGCCAGGATCATCTTTGAAACTTTTTAAAAAAACAGCTTTACATTAGCTACTCTCCAGTTATCTGGTACAGAGGCTGATTTAAGTGATAGATTACATATTCCAGTTAGTAGTTTTGCAGTTTCACATTTGAGTTCTTTTGGAACTCCCTGAATGTCTCCCTGAGGACAATAATAGTCACTTTGTGACCTCCTGTTGTAACCCTAGAGGCTGGAAGGGGATAAGTGGGAGGTCTATCTCTTAGGGAAGGGGATCTGAACAATTTAATTCCCATTCTACCTGGATCTGAGCAGAGGAAAGACCAATTGTAAAGAATGAGGAATGAGCTGCAGCCACTGGACACAAATGTCTCTGTAGTATCAGAAAGATTGCAGGAGCTGGCATCTTTCATGCAAGCTGAGGTTTGCATATAAAACAGCTTGTGGGAAGGAGGTACACTCTGCAGCCTTCTTAACCAGCTCTGCACAGGCCTTGCCTACATGCTGGCTGGGAGCAGGAATTCCTTCCTCTTGGTTGCTACAGGTGGCTTTGCCTTCCCCTGAGAGTAATAGGGGTCCCATGCTTAAAGGAGAGGCAGAGGGGCTTTGCAAAAACTTACCCCTTACATGCTACTGGCTCTGGCCTGATCTAAGTGAAGGAGCTTCCATGTGGCCTGGTTTCTGTCTGCCATTTCAGCAGGGTAAGGGGAGGAAAGGTGCTGTCTCTCAATCCTCCTCAAAAAGCCCAAATATTTTTTTTTAGTTTAACAGTTTTGAGAAGAAAAACTTCAAAGCCAAAGAAGCCACTGAGAGGCATTTAGTTAATACTCTTTTTAAAATCTTGTGCAAGCTCTATTCCAAATGGCACCCCAGAAGTTTGCCATGCGTGCCATTTGGAGGAGGATAATTCTGGAGAGCTCATCCTTAGGGGCGATCCTACACCCAGTCTCAGAGCAAAGATCTTGTCTGCCTTTAGTTGCCATGGAGATGGGGAACACCCACTTTGAAGACAGTCTGACATGGAGGGGACAGAGAACACATTATGTCACTGGTCCCTTACCCAGATTTTGAAACAAGTCTCAAGTCCCAGTGAAAAAATATCACTTTAACCCACAGCACTACTCTATATCTAGGGTGAAATCATGGCTCCACTGAAGTCAACGACAAAACTCCCATTGACTTCACTGAAGCTAAAATTTCACCCTTGTTGTTTTAAGACCAAAAGCAATGTTAAAGTATTGTGTTACTTTTGCATACAATGTAATACATTTGTTTTCATTTCAGTAATACAGCTTGCTTCTGTATTGTATTGTTTCTGTGTTTTAAAAGAACATGACTTTATGGACTTCGAGATTGCCACATAGGACCAAGGGCCATCAATTGTCCATCTGGCTAAAACTGTATTAAACTAAAATCTAACTTCCTTTATTAACCAAAAGAGTTGACAATAATATATCATGTTCAAAATCCTAAGTATCCATCTTCTTAAATGTTCATATATAATAGGACTATGCCAAACACTGTAGGGTCAATAGTAATGACATTGTGAATTCCACTTAGCTTGCACAATAAGACGCACATAGATACGAAGTGGTGTCTTATAACTGGTTAATTGACAGGACATGTGTGAAGTCACTTGAAGAGAGTGTTAATGGTCCATAGGAGCAACCAAGGCCAAAGGAAGAACACATACTGTAGGTGGGAAGCCCGCAGCAATAGAATATTACAATTTTATTCAGAGAATTGTTTGGGAAAGAAAGAGCAGATCAAAATTCCATAGTCATCCAGAGATATTTAACATACCATCTAGCCTGCGTCTGGCTTAACTCTGCATTCCAAAAAATCTTCTTTGGCAGAATGCTATTTAAATTTCCAGGTGAATCTGATGCAAAGCTCTTGGTCACTCCTCTCCATAAAATGCATCACAGTCCTGAACTCACATAAAAGGAAGAAATAGCCTCTGAGAACCTGGCTGATTTTCGTGCTTATTGGATTGTCCCACTTCATAGCCGAGACTTTGAACGTCTGAAACCTTAGTAAATCTGCGATGGCATTGGTTAAAGAGCTGTCCTTTTTATTACGCATATTTCAGATTTAAATCTGTAACATGGTTGTGGCTCAAGACCACAACTATTCTTTGTAATGAAATTAAAACAGACTTGAAAATAAGAACAGATGAAGAGAGAAGAATGAAAAACGCTGAAGATGCAGAAAAACAAAAAACAAGAAAAACTAAATACAAATTTGATTTGATGTCATCAAGAATTAATAAAAACATAATAGGTAACTAGCTGGAAATATTTTGAAGAAAAGCTAGACAAAGATTAAATAGATAGTGACATTGGCAAAAGTTGTTCTTTTTAAAGGCTTTGACAAATAAAACTATTTTATTTTAATAAAAAAGAGCTGTGATATGATTCTTAAAAATAACACACATCTATGATGCTTCTATGTCCTCCATTACCAAAGTATCTGAGTGCATCACAATATTTAACACACTTCTCTTCCCCACCTCATAGAGTTGTTGTGAAGTTATTTTCCTCCTTTTACAGATGGGGAGCAGATGCACAGAAAGATACTACAGGCTAGCTCCACAAACAGATTTAGGTTCCTAGCTGCCACTTTAGGAGCCCAAATCCAAAATTTAAATCTTCAAAACCTCTGCTCCGCTCTGCCTAAATTCTCTAGGTGCCTACATTTCTGCCAGTGGGTACGCACACAGCCATCTAAGACCTGACATTACTGAGTTGCTTGGTGCATAAGTCTGGCTGGATTCACTAACTGGATGTTCTCCCTCCTATCTCATTTGCAGTGCCTCATCTGGCAGGTAAGGTCAGAGCATGCCTAACCAACGCAAAGCAAAGTGGTGCTCTCTTCTGTCCCAGCACCCAAAATGTTCACCCAGGATGTGGGAGCCCCAGGTTTTAATCCTCCCTCTGCCTAATTGGAGGAGGACTGTTTGAAACTAGGTCTCCCACCTCTCAGTGGGTGGGCTACAGGACGTGTCTCTCAATCACTCCTGTTGAAGCTATGCCATTTTGTATGAAATATTTAAATAGCTGTTGGAGCAGAGACTGGAACCTGTGTCTTCCAGATGAGTGCACTAACCTTCCTTCTGGCCCCACAGAGCTTACACTCAGGTCTACTAAGTTCTATGCCGTTGTCCTAATCACTGGGCCATCCTCCCCCACATAGATACTGATTAAACTACATAGCTACACTTTGACACATTAATGTCCTTGCAGCTTTCCTCCTCTCATAAGGATCTGAGTATAGTATTCTTCACCTGAAACGATACCAGGCAGTAGGCATGATAACAAACATTTCTAGATTTGAACTCATTCTTTTGGGCTATACAATGAAGGTGAATCGTTATACCACATGACCAAATGCAAAAGACAAAATATACTTTTCCATGTCCTCTCCCTTTACACAGGGCAATTTAACTACCCCCTAAAAATCTGTATGCTGCTAGCAAATAGCTTAACCCTTAAGTGGATTTCTTTTGTACTGTCAGTGGCTAGAGTGGAATGGCAGAAGACAATACAAATCAGATCCAGTGACAGAGGTGATTAAACATTCAGACTTTGGTCCAGATTCTGTCATCCCTGCTCATGTTGAGCAGAATTTTACTTTGCACCAATCCTATTAAAATCTATGGGGCTACTCATGGATTAAGGTGCTTCTTAATGTAAATGTGGCAAAACCTAACCATATATTAGCATGGTTGTACCCACATCACAGATATACATGTGTACCCATAGTGACATGCTAGAGATGTGTAGGTAGAGTTCCAGAAAAAATTGTGTATCTAATGTTCAGGACCTGATAAAGTAGAGTATTCATTGGCCAAAGGGCTTGTGATCTTCCACTCCTTATTGTTTGTAAATCTTCAAACATACTTCATAGGGGTAGTGATTACGCACATTCACCAGCCCAAGTGAAACTGTATGATTTCTCTGAATTAAATTCTAATGTTATGGCCATATCTAAGTTTATAAGGGGGAATGGAATGTTAAGAGATGATTCAAGCAATCTGACTGACTAATACAGTGTAGTAATTTTCTGGAGCTATGTACATACCAACTGAAGCCAAATGAAACTGCATCATCCAGGGGGGAAAAATATCCATAGACTTACTGTGTAAGTTACTTTTCATTTAATGCTTAAAATAGCATTAGCATAAAGATAGCATGAAAGTTCCTGGGAATTAAGTTCTTCTACCTAGCAGGCTAAATCCTCAAGAAATGCCCTGCTTCTTGATTATTCCCAACTATTACAAATAGCAGGATTTTAGACTACTTCATCTTCCTCACCAAATACATAGATCTAAGCAGTGCTCAGTGCAGAACCCAAGGTTTGATGGTGGGGTGGGGTAGCTCTAAGTTGCCATTTCTCCTTTAATCCTAGGATTGTTTCATCCTCTTCTGTAACTTAGGGCCTATCTTCACAGTGCGTGGCAGCGCTTTAATGTGGCTGTGTAGTCATGGCACCAGTGCTGGGAAAGAGCTCTCCCACCGCTCTAAAAAACCTACCTCCAGGAATAACTTGCAGCGCTCAGGGGGGTGTTTTTTCACACCCCTAAGTGAGAAAGTTGCAGCGCTGTTAAGTGGCAGCGTAGACAAGGCCTTAGTAAGGGCCCTTTACATCTGTTCTGCTGGTGCAGGATCACCAGAGTGCATTTCACTTTGGCAATACCCCCTGATAGAAAATAGGCATCAGTGTCATAGACCCACCTAGCTCATCTTTACAGCACCCAGGGGACTCATCTACAACAGGAGAATCCCACAATACCTACTTAAGGCAGCTTCATATCTGCTTAGTGTTTACTGAGCAATGCAAACTAGCCAGATGGGGCAGTGGCAAGGGTCTGGTCTCACCTCATTCTCACTGAAGTCAAAGAAAGTTTTGTAATTGATTTCAGTGGGATCATGAAAGGGCCCCTATATTATCAAATGGATTATTAAAGAACAACAAAAAATAACACCCCTCCGCTCACATCACATACACACCTGACTCTAAGTCTAAAAGCAATAAAAAGGTTCCATGCGGGTTGTTTTGTAAATCGTTAAGGTAATTTCTAGCTAATCGAAAGCATATGGAGAGATAGATACTATGGTTGTAGGGGCCAGATATACAGATTGATTGAATAGAGCTGGTAGATTACATTAGATGGATGGATTAGCTAGAAATCATTCTGAGGTGTAACAAAGGAAGCAACAAGGACCAAAGATTACGAATAGCGGCAAATAATGTTTTTATCAGACTGCTAGTATTTTATTCTTAGAATTAAACTATCATAAAACTCTTTCAAAAACATCTGTTCATTAGTCTGTCAACGTGCATAACAGTTTTCAGAATCATAACAAGGATTAATAATAGTTAAAAGAGCAGAAACATTAATTTCTCATAGATCAGGGGTTCTCAAACTGGGGGGTGGGACCCCTCAGGGGGTCACGAGGTTATTACATGGGGGGTCGTGAGCTGTCAGCCTCCACCCCAAACCCCACTTTGTCTCCAGCATTTATAATGGTGTTAAATATATTTAAAAGTTTTTTTAATTTAGTGGGGGGGCACACTAGGAGGCTTGCTATGTGAAAGGGGTCACCAGTACAAAACTTTGAGAACCACTGTCATAAATATCAGTGCACTAGTAGGCAGTCATGCCAAACCCACAAAAAAACCCCTGCAGAAATTGGGCTTGTTTATGGCTTAATTGGCTTGTGAGTTGCTTGTAGCTTGTTTGACTTGTAGCTTGTTGCTTCTTTATTTTTTAATCGGCTCCTAGCAAGCAGGGGTAAGAGGGAGGCGGGGCAAGCAGGGGCAAGGGGCATGCAGGGGCAAGGTAGAAAGAGACTTAGGGGTGCACAGCAGGCCCACCACAGTCCCAGACTGCATGCCAGGGGGATCTAGTCACATAGAGTGTTGGGGTTCTTACGGACTGGCTTGATTTGGCCTTTTTTTGAAATGCGATTAGCTTGATTTTCGGCTTATTCTGGCTTATTGCTTATTTACCCATGTGCAAGTTGGCAACTGTGCTAGCAGGGTGTGTTTGTGACAAGCTTTCAAATATTAATGCACACATTTATTGCTAGTTACCTGTTATTTCCATCAATAAGATATGGAAAAAATGAGCCAGCAGAATATTTTGCATGTGAAGGCTAACACAGAAGGTAGACTATAAGTTAATGTGAAGGATTTGTTTTCTTCTGGCTCAGCTGAAGCACAAAAACAAAGGACTGCAAGGGGTAGTAATAATAGTGAAGAAAGCCTAGATTTAGCCTCAAAAGAGCAGTATTATGAGTGGGAGTCTGCACATCAGAAAGAGACAGAGATTAAAGGCAGAGAGTAAGTATTAAATACTTGACTGTGGAATAAAGTAAATGGGATGTGAAGCAAAATGCACACCAGGTAGTGCCCCATGTACCTACTATATCCTATTGAAGCACCAAAGATCCAGCACATCAAGAGGACATAGAGGGTAGATGGGGCACCACTCGAAGTGCGTGTTGGAATGTCAGTACTTCAAAGGAACATCTCTTCATTCCAATGCAGCACAGAAGCAGAGGCTGAACACAGTAAGAAATGGGTATATTCTCCCCACCCCACTTTGAGCATTACAGAGACTGTGAGGTGTGACTCAAACCCCAGAGGACAATCTTTATTCCAATTTTTCTTGTGCTATGAAAGAAGATGATGGGGGGGCCATGGATTGAGCCTCCGAAAGTGAACTTTTATAAGATGCATTTTCTTTGCATTATGTATTTAACTACAGGATATCTTTAAGTAGCCGAGAGGGGAAGAGAAGGATCTTGAGAGATTTATTCAACTTCATTACATCTGATGCTAGTCATGAAGAGCTTTAGTTGAACCTAAACACTCTTATGAACATAAAATCAAATTAAACAGCACATTAAGGTTTCCATATTCTCTGACTGATGTGCGCGCGCGCACAACTCTCATTAACGGTAATGGCAGTTATGCGTGAGCGTCATTCGGAGAACAGATCCCTAAGTGCTGTATTGTTTTTCCTGGAGATTTTTCTTTATTGGGCTTTATTTAAGCTCCTGTTAGGCTTGCAAGCTTTTTTTAAAGGAGAAGAAAAGACAGAGAGAGAGAAAAAAAGCCCAAACTCAGATTGTTTGGCAGGCAATTTCTCTCCCCAAGCTGTCACAGTCTACAAAGTGAACCCTAAGATATTAAATTTAGAGAAGTGTTGGTAGCATAAAACCCCCAGCTATATGTACCAGAAGTTGCTTTGTGTTTTGAAAATACTGGTTCCACTTGCAGTAATTTTTTAAACAAAATTCATAATAGGTTTGAAAAAGAAAATATCACAAATATTGTTGCATTATACCTATGGTAATTGTAAGACACAGTATGCAACCTTGTGCAACCTGAGATATGCATCTCATTCTGGATACGTACTGCTGAACTATCCCCTCAAAACATGAGTAGATGCTCTTATAATTCACAAATATTAGTCCTGCACTAAAATATTGTGATTGGAGGTATACAAATCATCAGTCTAGAATGTCTCCAGTGAAATGAGACAAAATACAAGCATTTTATTCCTTTCCTCAATCTCTTTTACCCGCTTTATAATTTAAAATTTACACATAGACAATATAGTAATTTTTCCAATTTGATAATAAAATGTTTTAAGATATAAAAGACAATCAAAACCAATAAGACAGGATCAGGGTTAATGGAAGGTAAATCATGTCAAAGATGCCTCTGTACTTCCTTTTTTTATTTTGGTTGATTATTTTTAACTGATAGACTATTTCACTAACTGCTACTGTATGTGATGTACTTACTTATTGCCTCCAAAAACTGTTCAAAGAAGCAGTATGGGAACAGTGGCTCAGGCAGCTCTCTGAAAAACATCTTGAGTGCTCCGGTGACAACATGGATGTCCTCCCACTGGCTGTCATCCAAATTCAGCTTCTCTTCTGGGAAAACACGAGGAGAAATGGAACAACTGGTTTTAATGAAACAATTACAAGACACTAATTATTATGTTAATGTTTGCCTACTATCATCAGCAACCGTTAACAGCCTTCTGCACCTAGAGGTTTGGTGCTGTGCATGTGTGTGTGTGCGTGTGTGTGTTTTTTTTGGTAGGAAGAGCACATTTTGAATGGAATACCATCTGTAGGAATGCAGCTGACAAAAAACAAGAGACACAAAGAGACAGTACCACTGACACAGTATGTCAGATACATTTATTCCCATAATGCTTCAGTATGAAAATTAGCATCACAGCTCAACATGATTCAAAGCTATTTGGTTTTGAGGCCGAGGGGCTAAGAGTTGCCAATGATGGCCGGCTCAAGGGACCGGCCTAAAGGCCTTGCTGAGCCAACAGGAGACATATGCTAAACATGGCAATAGAAAATGAGTTATTGCTTTACATGTGTTAGCCTTGCTATGTACAAGGGAATAATGGGTAACGCTTTTCTCCTTTTTTGCCTGAATGCAATGTCAGCAAGGAATAGAGTACTGCAAGAGAAAGGATATTAATTCCTTCTTACTGCTTCAAAAATATTTTGTTTGGTTTTCATCTCTGGGAGGAAGATTTGCCCAGCAACAATATTAGACAGACCCCTGTTGGCCTACCTAGGCTATGCAAAGCTGTCAAAAATGATAACACACTAAAGACAAACCACAAGTGTTTACAAAACTGTTTTTGCAAACAACAAAAATGTTTTCTTTTGAAGCTTGACTGAGCTAAGGAATTTAAATATAAAAGAAACTAAATGCTAAAATAAATTTTCTAATAAAAACAAAGCAAGATTGGGTGATTATTATTCTATTTTTGTCTTCTTGTTATAAAAGTCTGATGTTGTTAGAACACAATAAACAACTGAATCATAATCCATATAAAACTCTATGAAAGTGTAAATACCCCTTACAATTAAAAGGATACATACTCTCTGGAAAATTCTGCTATCCCAAAAATGGATTTGGCTTTTAAAATGTCTAGTGTGACTTTAACTTCTAGACAAGTTTTAGTCTTTGTACAAATCTAGAAACAACCATGAAAACGATCAAACAAAATCAAAACAACATAATATTGGCAAGCTATACCAAAGCTTATTGAAATTGGGTGTTTAGCAGTTTAGTTGGACTCTAGTCCATCCTGTTTACCCAATTTTAACATCATTTTTATCATTCCATTCTTTATACAAAATAATGGAAAAACCTGGACACCATTAATTTCAGTTCTTCTGGTGGTTTTTCTCTATAGAGAATTTGCTTTTGGGAAGAAGTTCAGCTTCAGGATACACGTTTCTTTGTGTTTCTCTATAAATGCTAATAAATGTTTTATGAAATATTGAACTCAGAAAGTGTCCGCAAATAAATAAGTTAATGCACCCATGCCTCAATTTATAGTAATGTGTCAATGAAGTTGAAACAGTGAACTTGTGCTTATCACATGGGTTTTTTCTCTCTTCTTTTTTAAAAAACTTCAAATTCTTACCTAGACCATAAAAATAATGATTTGATCTGAAATGAATGAGCAGAAGGGACCTTGTTTAGACCACAAGATCATATTTGATTGATTGTATTTCAACAATTAGCCTTTTATTTTGTCACACACTATTGAAATAGATCGACAGCATCTTAGCAGGCCAGCTTTAAACAGTCAACTGTTCACAATAGCATCAAAAAAAGAGACCTAATGGGGTTTACTGTCACTTTAAAGAACAGGGTGGGTTTTCACATTGTTGAAATCTGTCAGATATTTTGAAATGTCCCTCTCACTATGGTGCCACACCCCCTGCGTGTCCTTATAATAAAATTGGTTTTACTCCTGATTAAATCATTTTCTCCCTACCCACTACCATACTTCTCATAATGGACCTGTGTGCTCTACAGCTGGTGTTCTTCCCATGGTACCAATTCTTACTTTATCTTTTAAGCACTTTGCTGCTAAGATCTCATGCAGAGTGCTTATGTTTTGTTAAGAGCTTCATTCTTAGAGAAATAGCTTAACACATGTTCTAAAAATGTTGTACAACTTATTGCTTAAAACACATTTAGAAAATGTATAAGTACTGTAGCTCTGGCACAGAACTTTAAGTAGAAACCTTAAAAAAAACCTTTGTTTTTACCATGCATTTGTCTTAAATGTCTAATGTGAAATGCTCTGCTTCTGAGGCTTTACAGAGACTTATCTTCCCAGATTTTTGCACCATTTCCATCTCCTCAAGGAAATGTGTTAGGAATGTATCCTCTTGAACACAAAGGGTGTCACTTTACCCTCTAGTAATAAGAGATTTTTTTTAAAAAAATGGTTGCTAGAAGGGACAAATGTCAAGGAAAAATATTACACCGTAAAAAACAAATTAAAAAAGAAAATATCAGTCCATTCAATGTAACATTTAATTCTGTTCCTACTAGTTGGAGTCACTCACATACTGTGGTGATGTGGCCATATTCAGAAGATATATACACTTCAAATGCATTTCATTTTAAACAAAGGGCCTGATCCTATAGAGTTTACTCAGCCACAACTCCTTGTGGAGTCAGTGAGTGTTTTGCCTCAGTAAAGATTTGGATCCAGAGTACATAAATCTGGTAACTGATTTCCCTGGGAGCGGAGGATGCTTAACACCTCATAGGATCAGGCCCTAAAATTGCCGCTTTTGTCAAGCATTCGATTATTCTCCCGCTAACTGGCAGATGATATCATTTTATCTTAGATACAGACATAAGCACATCTAAGGAGCCTCACAAACATTATGCTAGTAGAATGCTAAGAATGAAAAGTGACAAAGTGAAAAGAAGAAAGTTAGAGAGGCCTCATCAAGACTCTTAGGGGAAAAAAGTTACATTTGTTTTACATTCATGAAGGGACTGTGGACTTTAAAGATTTCGTTATTATTTTTAAATCAACTTTTTCAGTAGTATACCATTTAATTTTTTTTCTTGTACTAGTTCCAGAGCAAACAAATATGTGTTCATGTGTGGGTGGCTGATGTACACCATAAGGGTCTCCTCCTCAAAATGGAAAAAATAATCCATGGAAAGATCAATTAAAAAATTAAACAAAATAATCAGGACTGTACCAAGACCTAAGTTTTAAAGAGGATCAGATTCCTTTAGAGGATGTACTAGCTTGCATACGGTTCTGTGTCTGGAAAGAGTAGTGATCCTTTGAGCCTTTCTCTCAAGTGTTCTTTATTTTGTGAAGCATCCTTTTTTTTTAGACCATTTTACTGGGCATATCTTGCTGTCATCCCACATTGCCAGTAAATCCCAAAGGGCCACATTAGGCTGTAGTTCATTCTGCAAATTGTCCCATTCATTCCCAGAGTAAGGGACTGTCCAATGTGAATAGAGATATCAGAATCTAGCCCATAGTGTATGTGTACCCTTCATGAGGTCTTTTGCCAATGAATCCACCTCATTTAGTCTAATCAGTGCAATAGTTCCATGACACCTGCTAACTGGTTATCTGTTATGTGTTAAAGCAGGAGGGAAAGGAGCATGGATCACAATTTAAAAACAGGAGACTTGGAATTGGTTGAGATAGGAGAGAGAGGGGAGAAAAGTGGAGGACAAAAAGACCAAGAGAAAACATGGAGAAGAATGGGGAATAGAACAATGGATAGAAGGGGAAAGGAACAAGTTAAGGAGAAAGAAACTAAAGAAAGGTAAGGAGAAAGGATCAAGGACAAATATATAAGATGGCAGTGGGAAGTGACAGGGACAAAGGGGAGGAACAGAGACATAACTGGAGAAGATTAAGGTCTCACAGTTAGGGGTCAGGTCGGTTTCTCATGATGCATTGGGGATCATTGTTCTACACTGCTACAATGGAATACTGAGAAAGGTGTGTTGGAGTGCGGACAGAGGTTCCTTGGGAGCTGGAAAATCTTATTCCAAACCATTTCCAAGATAGCATCTCTTTTCATTAGGTTAACTGGGGGCATTCAAAAAGGCCATTTGTTTATTTTTGTGGGAAACAAAATATCAAAACCACAAAACAACCACTAACACCGATACAGTACATTACCATTTATCTGACTGGCCTGGGAGAAATCTGAAACTTTCGGACAACAGGCACTTGGATAACTGGAAGTGCTATTAATTAACATAGGGCTACATGGGGGATACAGTGTAGATTCAAATAACTAGGATTTTCGGATATCTGGAAATTGGATAACTGGAATTATACTGTACATAAAGAAAGAACGAGAGCAGAACTTAAGCCTCTGTTCAAAGCTGTTTTCAAAAATATCTTCTCAACAGGAGGACACTACATCTTGTCATCTTGAAATGGCTCCTTTTGATATTAAACACTTATATTATTTTTACCATTTCCCTGAGGGAAAGCCTTGCACTGTCATATTTACAAAGGCCCACAGTCCCTCCCTTAGGGAAGTGAAATGCCTTACCCATTCCATGTTGTTTGTGTGTTCCTACCCATCAGACTAAAAGCCAGGGAAACTGGGCCAACATGACCCAGTAGATATCTTCCAGCTGAGAACTCCAAAATGGAGCCCCAAGACAAAATAAAGCCTTCTCCCATGGCAATGGGGAAGGGGAGAAAGGACAGTTCTTCCATCAAATGGCCTCCCCCTTAATACCCTTTTCATCATTTTTGTGTGGACAGGTTCTTTTGGAGACACCTCTGATCACTCACTCAACAGCAGCATAACAAGGGATCTACACAGGACAGGTTGGTCTGGGGTAAGTTGCATGAGATCCTGGGCCACAAAGCAATGATGTATCACCTGACCATGGACTAGGTGCAAGGCTCTGCTATTCCTTTTCACATTGGGTCTGAACATCCTCAGGATTGGTAGGAGGCTTGTTTTATTTTAATTTGTTTTAGCTTGATTGACAACATAAATGTATGTTAAAAATGACAAAAACTTGCCCAATTAAAGATGAAGCTTCCTTTGGCAAAACCCCTGTAATGGTGTAATCTCCTCAATGCTGTCAGGAATAAGGAAGCAACCAGCTGTCTGCCTTTTTAAAGTGATGACATATTTTAAAGTAGTGATGGAAAATATCAAAAGCTTTCGAGTTTCAATTTAAATAAGCATCCAAAAGTTCAGGCATTCATCTGAACAACTAGCACTGAACCATAGAACACACTGTATGGAACACCCATCCCATGCAGACCGACAATGTCCTCTCCTCCTTGGTGACACTTCTGTTCAACCTGCATGATGCTTTCTCCTCTCCCATTCTCTAGGTTCAAAGTGGCCTATTGTCTAGATTTGCACAGTCCTATCTTATCTTTCTCTTCCAGGACCTTTCAAGCTGATAAAAGAAGTGGGACATACCAGTGAAGTGAATCTCTGGGTTTTATTGGTAATATGTTTATGTATATAGTTTCCGCCCTGGGTGCCCACAGGGGCGCAAGAAGGATGTAAAATATTCACGAATAGCTTTTTGCTTAATTCACCAAACTTTATTGATGACAGATCTTCATAGATCCAATCAGTAAAACAAAAACAGCATTTACTACCCTACTGTGTAAGTCTCCACCAGTTCAAAAGAAGGGCCTCGTAATGGAAAATTGAAGCCTTTACTTTACAGCATTTGATGTAAATAGAAGATATATGGATAAAAGGACAAGCAAATAACTTACGTATGTATCTATGTATTACTAGTATGCCCATTATCATGGTGCTTAGGTGCAAATTACCGAGCAACTGTAACTAAAAAGCAAAATATTTTTAATGTGTGTTAATGGTGTTGTTTATTCCAGTTCTCTGAAATGACAATTCACTGACCTGAGGGCAAGTTGGAACAACCCAGTGCTGCTAACTTAAATCATAATGTGTGCCAGAAAGAAATAGGATTTCTATACTTGGACACACTGGACCATATTCATCCTCAGAGTAACTTCACAGAAGTCCATGGAGTCACACGGGGATGAACTGTTCATTGTTTCTGAAGACAGAGATCCAATATAGTCAAAAAAATTACAAGCAGCTCAGAAATAGTACACCATGAAAACATTAAAAGTAGTTCAAAAGTTTTGAGACATGGTCAGCTGGTAATTCCACTACATCAAATATGTTACCACTTTATCAGTTTCTGTAAATAACTGGAAGCATAAAAATATACAGTGACACTAAATGAAGACTGAAATTGGTATGCAAAAACAAGCTTTATCATTACCATATTCTTCTCTGTCCTTCTCTCCAAATACCATATTCTTCTCTGTCCTTCTCTCCAAATACCATTTGTTGCAGCACAACCACTAATAAACTGAATCAACTATTATATACTGGAAGAATAGTGTTTTTATATGTCATCAAATATCTGTCCTCAAAAATACAATTAAAATAACTCAAGAATTATCATAAAGCATACTACCATAAATTAACCATAAGTAGGATCAGACATAATAACCTATATCCAGTGTGTTAGCTCTATAACCTGAGTATACTAAGTCCAGAGGGCCAGATTCTTGCTTCCACTCCAGCACCACTGCAGCACCTTTGGGGTCCACAGACAACAGGTTGAGAGCCTCTGTCATGGAGGATATACCCCAATGGTATAAGTTAGCATAGCTATGAAGCTGCTGTACTTATCAGGGTCAGCACATACCAGATTACAGAATCCTGATGACTATCACCCTTCCCTGCACTAAACAAAGCTCAGATGTAAGGCAGAACCTGGATCACGGACTTTATATAGCCCACACAAATAAGAGGCATGAGAAATGATTATATTTGTTATGCAGCTGGGAAGAAAATGTCTTCTTGCAAGTGGACATTTCTTTTTGTGACATAGCAACTTTAATTTCACAGTTGCTTTGTTCTTTTTGTTTGTTCTCCCAACTGTCTCCATTATTCTGCACCAAACATATGTATTCCTTATTCCTAAATCTCAGCTATTTGATTTTATTCAATTTTCTTAGTAAATGCTAACAACAGTACTCCACACATCCTGGATTGTAGGACACAGGTGTCAAATTATTTCTTATATAGGGAGCTTGCTTTTCATTATATATGTTACCATCCGAAGGCTTTCTGTACAGATTTATTTCTTCTCTTCACCTGATCATTCTGATTTAGTATAGTATACATTAGACAGGGCAAATATCCCCCTTTCCAGCTTCCAATCCATTGCCATCTTTTTGGTTTCTGTAATTGCACAGTTGACACAATTGTGATATAAATGTAGAGTTCATACTCTTACCCTTTTATGTTCAGGTCTTTAATAATTTCTTTAGGTACTTCAGCATAGATGACAATGCTGAATCAGAGGAGGCTCAAATAGACTACATTGTTCTTACTGAAGGTTTTTTGAGATCTTGTACAAAGAGGAAGTGAAGATTCAGGGTGAGACAGTGTCTCTTTGTTC
Organism: Gopherus evgoodei; assembly: GCF_007399415.2. Taxonomy (NCBI): domain Eukaryota; kingdom Metazoa; phylum Chordata; order Testudines; family Testudinidae; genus Gopherus; species Gopherus evgoodei. The sequence continues at coordinate 57,875,782 of NC_044332.1, forward strand.
AACTCTATGCTTGAAAAATATCTCCATATTCTGTGTGATTTTTATATGGATTGTACTATTAAAGCAGAGTTGTTTGGGATTCTGACATATAGTTCTTTAATTCCTTCCCCTTTTCACTGCTTCTATTTCCAGCTTGTCAAAGGCCAGTTATAGCCTCAAAATCTATACACAATGTTTTGCAATATTTGGCAGACTTATTCAAAATGTAATTCACTGCCTGCTTGTGATCCAAGAGTCATAAATGACTTCACACATAATGTATTCCAAAGGGTAAAACATTCCTGGAATTAAATTGTAATAATTTGATAAAAGAAAAAAAGGCAAACGTAATTTTTCTACCTACATTGCTAAAATTTAAACTCAACAAATGGTTTACTGTTTTCCCCTAAAAATTATGTTACATTTATTCATTCCACAAGCAACTTCAATAGATGTGAAAACAGGTCCTGTCATAACTAGCGGTCACACATACTTAAAGGGATCAAGAAACACAAGATTTGCGATACTGGATCAAACCATTTGCCCATTAAATCCAGTATCCTATCTCTAGATGTTGTTAATCTCTAATGTTTCATAGGAAGACAAAAAGCAAACAAATATCCAAACCATACGCTACTTGATGCACATAGTCAATTATATTACTAGGATTAGGCATGGGAAGAAAATTCCTTCCTGATTCCAGAAACAATTTGTTTATTCCTTGATTAATCAGTTTTGATAATCAAAGGAGGTCATCAACAAAACAGTAAAGATCATTATAACTTCTTCCATGGGTAACGAATGATCAACAAACTCGTGACAGATTGATACCTGAACTAAAGTTAAGCAATTCCTCATTTAAAGAAACACCTCACATACGTATTGGTGTATAGCATATTTTACATATGGATCATTGGTTTACTTTATTAGGAGAAAATAAAATTAGGAGCTTGATCCTACAAAATTTAACTCACACGAGTAGTTCCATTGATTTACCTGGTGCTTCTCACAGGAGTAAGGATTATTTGTATGAATATGCCTTTGCAGGATTCAGACCCAGGTTTGCAGAAAGTCAGGAATACAGCTTCATATATGTGAGCTTTATGAAATTGATTTATGACACAAGCCAACAGAAAGAGGTGTTCTGACACAGTGGTCAGGTATTTGTATATTCCATGTACAAAAGTCAAGGACAGAACCTTTTATTGTGTATAGAATTTATCTTTTGTTCAGTAAAGCCAAAAACAATTCTGTTCATCAGAACTTTATAAAGAGCTGTTACTAGTTTCATAATGTGAATCCATTTGGATTATCTGACCAAAGATAAGACTTCAATGGATTTACAGTATCATTCACCACTTTACCAGTGCCACAAAAGGGAATTACAATTAATTGGATTATGTTGGTCTCCACCCGCTGATTGTAGAAGAGGATGTCTGAAACTGTAACTATTTCAAACAAACCATATCACTAATCAACCGTGAGATTTGCACTCTAACTTATGAATAAGGCTTATTTTTTTTTCTATCCTGTCCTCTGGTTTGGAAGAGGTCATTTTAAACAGTTTATTCAAGTTACTCAAACTAAAAGGAAATTCCCTTCATTATTTTAATTGACTGTTTATAGCACTTAGACCTGACCTTTTCTTTTTATATTATTTAACTGATTTATTTGTAGGGAATTGAGTACTCTTGAAAAATGCAGATCAGACTGCCCAGGAAACGAAAGTCTCTTTATCCACGTAATAGAAATTTCCCTACACTGCCTCATCAATGTGCTTCAATCCTGTTCTGGCAGGTCCTCTTTTGAGATAAAAGGATAAGTCAGTCTTCCACCGCACACACTCAGCACTTGACATCTTTGTTGAGAATGCCACCTAAGGTAACAATTAATTTCAGTTGTGCTACATATAGCTAGGAACTAGACTGAGCCTACTAAACTCATGTCAGATAGGCCACTTATCAGCAACCAGATAGCAACAGCGTTCACTTGCTACTGTCCTGGGTTAGATTTAGGGCTTGTCTATATGGGAAAGTTATACTGGTATATACTAAGGTATTAATTTAAAGAGCTATAAATATATCGCTGTAGTCCCCCGTGTAGACACACTTATTCCAGAGTAGCTGGAATAAGAGTGGCTTTTTCAGGTTACTTTATGTGGGATATAAACTAAATTGAAAAAAAAGGCCATTTTTATTTCAGAATAAGAATGTTCACACAGAGAGATATACTGGTTTGACTATACCAGTATAACTATACGAGTATAAATGGTAAAACTTTTGGGTGAAGAGAAACCCCATAACTGGTGACTTAGAGGGAACAGGATCTTCTACCCATTATCAGTCTCCTGCGTTATCAAATTCCCATTGCCTTTTCTTTTTATGAAGGATACAGGTGGATATTTGGTCCACTCTGTTTTGGAAAACTTTTCATTTATTTAAAGTAAACAAATAACCCCCACCACTTAACTTAGTTTACACGCTTCATTTAGCAAAAAAATGTTTAGCTTGCTTGCATCTATGGCAGGGGTTCTCAAACTGAGAGTTAGGACCCTTCGGAGGTCACGAGGTTATTACATGGGGGGTCGCAAGCTGTCACCCTCCATTCCAAATCCTGCTTTGCCTCCAGCATTTATAATGGTGTTATATGTATTTAAAAAGTGTTTTTAATACATAAGGGGGGTTGTAATGAGAGGCTTGCTGTGTGAAAGGGGTCACCAGTACAAAAGTCTGAAGACCCCTGATCTAAGGCTTATCTTGAATGGGACTACTTAGATATTTGAAGTTTGATATGTGCTTAAACTTAACTGAATCAGGACATGAGATGGTCATTTTACATGCATAAAATAAAACTTTCAAGGCTTTATAGCTTCATGAAAAAATATCCTATTCACATGCATTGGTAGGTTTTCTAATATTAATAATGAAGTCTAATTAGCATAATTATCATCTTGAATTGTTCTGTTTCTTTAATGTGAAAAGGATCTGGTCCTCACTGATGTTATTGATCTTCAAGGTTTGTCTTTAAAATATATGTTTTAAAGTTACAGAACAGTGTAAAAGTTTTCAAAATGAGTCTTTCATTTTAATAATTTATTACTATGTATAATTCAATGGCTAAACCTCCACACACTCAAATACTCATATGCAATGTGAGAATTAAATAACTCTACTCAGGTGTAAATTGGCATAGCTCCACCAACTTCACTGGAGCTACACTGATTTCTACCAGCTGAGGGTCTAAAACTGAAATAGATGCATGCAGCTCTTTGTATGATCATGTACATAACTATGGTGCTGCAGTGGTTATCATTTAAAAAAATAACACTTGCCTGCAGTTATCACATTCTGATGTCAGGGATGCCATAGTTATTTCTTGAGCTACCCATAAGGTGAATTGGCATATTCAGATATTAATGCAGAGTAATTGCTTGCAAATGTTGATTTTTTAATGGCACCTACTGTACCCATCTTAAATAAATACTGAGCTCTTAAAAGTAAGAAAAATCATGCCTTAAGGACCATATTTGTATTCACATGTAGATGTGTCCATAGCAAATGTGGAGGAAGAAATTACACATGAAGAATCTTTTTACCTCTTCCCCACAAAACTCTGTGGCATGACTCTGTGGCAAAAAGGTTGAGTTGGGGTAGGCAGGACAAAGATGGTATGGCATGCTTGAAAACATCGCTCTGCTTACCCTGCCAAAACACCATGTGCTATTCTGTGTGCGCCCTCGCTTGTTTAACCTTACATGGAAATAAACAACACGAGGGGCACATGTAAGTACATCAATAAGTTTTACAGTTCTTCTTTGGCAAAGAACTAGTCCAATGAAATGAAGATGATTAATGCCGCGTGATTAATTTTCCTTCAGTTTTCTACACATTCCTCATAGTTTCATGTGAAAATAGGAGACATGGCCCTTTGTGTAGTTGGGAGTAATTATTAAAGTCATGCCTTTCCCCCCAACCCTTATACATATGGAAATGTACATCATGTTCTAAGACAGAAACTGCATGTTCATCCATGCTGCTTTAGCTGTGTATGTCTGCATCCATATTTTTAGTTTACACGGTTCTTCCCCATTGTGAACTTTAGTTTAACCACTAATATTTTAGTTCCTCTTATTGCAATTATAATTCCTGGCATGATGAAAAAAACCCAGAAGAGTGAGACTATTCAAAAACTTTGGACACATTTTACTAGCTGTTTTTCCTAAAATTAATTTTGAGAATAAATGAGCATAATCTGACAATTTAAGTATAAAGTAGAATGTTTTCATACCTTTAGTGTATAGATATACCTAGAGATACACGGGTTCCCCACACACCCTCTTCCCCCAAGAGATATATTAAAATATTGGGTAGCTTACAGTGACATTCAAAAATTCATACTTCCTTTCGGATACAAAATTATATGAAAAGTTTCAAGGCAGCGCACAACAAAGCAATTGACAAGAAAGATAGCATCTGCTTTTCTGTCTATTCAAGCTGAAGTTTTTCATTCTAAATACAAGCAATGTTTCCTAAGTTAACATAATTAACTCACAACAATCCTGAAACATCATAATATAAGATACAGATGGAAATTGAAAGCTTTAAAATGTCTTATAACTGGAACAGAATTATCATTTTTAACTGAGCAAATCTGAATACTAATTAAAACAGGTGTTATTATTTCAAACATTTTTGTACACTGTGAAATTACCAGCCAGGTTATTTATGTATTAGTCTACTATGAAGCATACCTTTCTTAAAAAATGAGATGTGTGATAACAACAAAGTTATGAGATAAAAAGAATGACACTCAATGCTGCTTCCTGAAACAATAAAAGACCAGTAGTTCAACTAGTTAGTAATTTCCATGTGACTATTTGACAGCTTCTACTAATTGTTAAGCTCTCACTAACTATTGCTTTACATAATTAATTATATTCAAACACAAACAACAAAGACATGTGGGCTAGGTGCCCTTTTGACAATGTTTGTAACAAACCAATTTGCTTTCCAAAAATATTTTTAGAACTAAAAGATATTAATCTTGAGTGGAAATACACATTAAAATCTTAGCACAGCTCTACATTTTACCATGGTCAGAAAAAAAATGCAGATTGGTTAACATGATATAATTTCTGCTGCATGCATAATAGCTAAAGTCTTTCTAGTTGAGATCTTTCATATTAATTTAGCATTGCATAAAATTCAGAGTAACAGGTCCAGAGGTCAAGCATCATTCATCATTAGTTGAAGTGACATTTGCAACCCTTCATATAGCAGCTGCTTGAAAGGGGAAAAGAAGGTATTCTTTGGAAGAACGGGGATAGAACACAATCCTAGCTCTATCTGCGGAAGGGAAAACAAGGTGCCACTATGTCAGCATGGTAATGTGCTTAAATTTAGTGATGTCATTCTTCCATAACCCCAGGAGTCACAAGGCAGCTGCATTCCTGAACTTAGTAGTTCTGGTGGAGATAAGTAATAACTAGAAGTAAATGAATTACGTTAGTGTGGTTGTGAACATAGCTTTGTGCATCTAAATTATGATTTATATCAGATTCTATCTTGTTTTTGAGAGTTTGCTACTTGTTAACAAGGCAGTCCTTGTTCTCATAGCATCCTCCAGGCACCATAGTTTCTGGGAAGCCAAATAAGATCACTGTTGAAACTGCAAGACAACATTCCAAGACGTTGCAGCAGAACACATTGGCCAAATTAGGACTTCTGAAGACTGCTAACAAACAAATAAAATCTTTTTTCTTTGTGTCACGGCTTGCCTACTATAAAACTTTAAGATCAGAACAGGAAATGTGAGCAATTAAAATGAAAAAGTAATCTTCTGCACAAAAAGATAAATATGTATTAAAAGGCTAATATTTCACAGTCCTTTTGATATAACAAGTACATTTTAAGGAAATATATATTTTATATCATAGCAATTTTTATGTGAAACATGCAGTCTCTTTGGAATTATGCATATTTTAAAATCACAGTCATTAAAACAGCATGCAATACAAAATAGTTAGATTTTGAGGCTTTGTTAATATTTTGTGGGGTTTTAACTTTGACTTTGTCATTGTACCTATATGGTATTGTATTTGATTGATTCATGTAATTAATAATCTGTTGTTTTTTAAAGCACTCATGTTTAATATCTAGACAATTTTATGGTAAAAAGAGATTTAATCAATTTTACAAAGCGAAAACTAATAATTTTTAAAAGTCACCTAGAAGAATGAGCAGAATGTTCAAGGACATTGATTATTATGCATTACATTTCTATAAACAGTTATTAATTCAGGTGTGTTATGTCAAAACACCTTTCCAGTAGCCGCATAAAATAATTTACTAGTACCCATTCTGTCCTTAAAAAAATGTCTTTTGAATGCACTGTCATGAGGTACTTACTTCCTTCATCCTGCCTCCAATGTACAAACAAAACTCCCCTTGACTCCAACGAGAGTTCCATGTACCAAATAAAGCAGCATTGGGCCCTTAAATCAGATGGTTAATTTCATGCTGATTTGCAAAAAGGGCTCAGTGAACAAGTTGATCATGCACTAAAAAATGTAGTATATAAGATGGCCACTCATCAGTAAGTACACCCCTACCTAAATCGGACATCAGGCATTTTCACAACAATCAAAGAACCAGGCAAATTAATTCATTAATCTTTTGTTCTTCACCTTCCGAAAGAATTTAATAAAAGATACAGATATCGGAAAGGAAGAATGGCTGTAAAAGGAATAGAACAGCAGAGGCAGGATGACTGGCAGATAGGGTTGCTGCATCCCCCTTAGAGAGACTGCTCCTTTTCCACACCTTATGTCTCTTGTACCATAAAAATATGCATAGATGTATGTGGGAGCATCGTAGCAGATTTCTTGGGATGCGTGCCATGCATCTGAGCTTGGAAGCTGGCTCAACGTTGTCACCATTAACTTGCAGTGTACACAACAACACTTCAGTCTTATTTCAATCAGTGAAAAGTTACACAGAAACTTTGAGGAAAGTACACATGACCCTGCACATTAATACCAATTAAATTCAGTATCATCAGCGCCATTGCAATGAATGCTGATACCAAAGAAATTCATCATGAGGAACCACTTCATGCTTTACCCAGGACAGAAATGAATAATGCTACATTTGGACTCCCGATAAAAAAAAAAAGGGGGTGGCAAAATATATTCCAATGATATTTTCAAGTCTGCCACCTTTTAAATGACAAAAGGTAGAATGGTGCATCAGTCTGCATGATAATATTGCAGTTTGGTAAACAGTGAAAAGCTTAGTTTATTGAGGTGCTCTGAATGTTGTGAGTCTGAGTCAGATCAGCCTCAGAAAATAATACAACACAAACTTCAACTATCTCTTATACACAAGGGCTCCTAACGCCCCCAGATCAGTCTATCTGTCTAGCTATCCATCCACCCTAAACTCAGACCAGTTCATATTTAAAGGATATTCCAGTGTCATTAAGATCAGTTAGTTCATATTTACATGTTCATTCATTTTCATATGAAAAGAGTGTGTAGTCATTTAATTTAGAGCAGCTCTACTTTCTTTTGTTTGATGAGGGTTTTTTTTCCTGTTAGAGATGATGAAACAACTGCAGCAAGATGGGCTTTGGTTCTTGACAGCCACTTTTCCATTAAAGGCAGATCCCTTTAAAATGCAATCACTTTGGATAGATTTAAATGTGTTTTTTAAGTGCAGATGCTCAAAGTTCACCAAATAAACAAAAACTGCAAGAAAACCATGATGAAAACTCATTTTAACAGTTTTAAGATTCTCTGCATCAACATCATTCATTTGTGACTGGGGAGTTTTTAAAGTCTTTCAAATTCTAGAGTTCTTTCAATCACTACATGCCTTAAAGGGACAGAAGGCCTTAAAATGTGCTCCCTAACTCCCCAGTTGAGAAAGATACATAGAAGAGGAGATGGGGTGGGGGAAGGGGAGAAACAACAATACAGAAAGCATTAATGCAAAGAACAGTGGGGTCTCTCCCTAATTTGACTTTCTCTACAGGTGGTCTGCAGCTGCATCCAAACAGGTTACACCATTGCCTTCCCATGAGTACTACAACAAAGTGGTATCTGTATTCACAAGAATACATTTAGTGGCATGGACTGATTCAGGTCTAAAAATAAGAAAAAAGCATTTTCCAGCATAGCCCGAGGTAACTCCCTGTGCCAGCAGAAGACAGTAGCACTCTTGTCTCACTGGCTGTGCATGAAGATAAAGGATGTCAGAATCCTACTTCACATGACTCACTGAGGAACACAGTCAGCTTGTAGTTGATTCATTCTATTTGTATCAGCTTGTACTCCATCGGCAATAACAACAGACTCAACAAAATCAATAAGCAATATTTTGTTTTCCATTGACTCAAAGGTAAATCACTTTGGCCCCTGTGATTGATATAGTAGATTGTATAATGTTGGACATTACCATGCATACAATAGATTTTAGAGACAGCTCTGTAAAGGAAGGGAATATGTAAAGACTACATGTTCAGGGCCAGATACTGGCTTTTATCCATAATTCGTGCTGGAAGGGGTCTGGTAGGTCTGTACCACAGGCAGACCCCCTTGAGGAACTGCTTGCTGTAGTTCTGCCACCCAAACAGAATTTATTTCCCTGTGGGACCAACCAGCTTAACAAGTTGGTATAAAGATGAAGTAGGGGGACACACCCCCATGGAAGGGTAGCTAGCATCATGGATGCTTCTCATGAGATCTGTACTCATAGACTCATAGACTTAAGGTCAGAAGGGACCATTATGATCATCTAGTCTGACCTCTGCACAATGCAAGCCACAGAATCTCACTCACCCACTCCTGTAACAACCCCCTAACCTATGTCTGAGTTACTGAAGTCCTCAATATATATATACACACACACACCCTTACATGCTCTTGCAATAGGCACTATATATATGCAAGGGTATGTAAGTGTCTCAACACACCCTTACATGCTCTTGCAATAGGCACTATATATATGCAAGGGTATATAAGTGTCTCAACAGGACTGTTTCACACTGGGAAAAGCTACATTATCAGCATGTCTACACACGGACAGTTACACTGATGCATATATGTCTGTGCAGCTACTCAACTACAGTTTTGTAATATAGTCAGGCCCTAGGAAAAGTGCTCTCTCTGTGTGTATACAAAATGCCTCTTGTTGATAAAATTATACCTAGATCATTTAAGGTGCAGTTTCTTATGTAATTTTGCCACTTTAATGTGTTTCAGTATAGTCACGTTAAAACAAATTGCTTGCAATGTTTCTAATGATGTTTGTATATGACTGTCATTGACTCCCGTCTTTGCCCCAGTACGCTGGATCAGGAAATCTGTTTTGTGTGTCTCCCAACTTCATGGTAGTAGGTAATGGGAATTTTCACTTCAGTCACTTCAACATTGGCTTATTTCTTTTGATTTCCAACACTTTGACCCCTTTGCACTAAATGGAGAGATTTTCTCCAAAACCTGTACCAGTATCCCCACATGGATATGCCAGCAGGAATCATAGTATGTGTAACATACCTGTTAGCATCATTTCAGGGACAAAGCGTGTCACTTTTATAATGCATTCAGTTTCTGCTTACCCAAAAAGTGTGAATCCCAACTCTATTCCAGGATTCAGGCTTCCTGAAATGCTGTTGTTATGCCAGACCCACAGTGCCAAGCTGGTTTTTTAGTATCTTTATCAACAGTGACTTTTGCATTCAAGATAGAAATAATGAGCCATGACCCATTACCATGGAGGGATGTAAATGAGAGCAGAATATGGCCCTGTGTGGTCTTTCTATCAAACACATATGACAAACTTTAATGAAAAGTCTTCGCTAGTTCTAACAGATGTTTCCAATTTTTTCTCTCCCTCAGCACTTTAAACCACCATCTTTAGTTTTCATGTCTAAGATACATCATTATAGGATACATCATAATGATATACTGTACATTCATATACAGTATCCTATACAAAGACTACTTGATTTATAATTCAGAGCCAATAAAGAGAAAAAATGGTTTAACTGATGACTAGTGAAATACTAAATGCATTAAAATGTTTGAAAAGAACATCATTTTCTTGTAAAAGTGATGACATAATAAAATTAAATATGGATAAAAGATAATGCCTCTTATTATTAGGCAAGTGAATATAAATGGGGCAAGAAGAAAAGTAACTATATAGAATCAAGGGATAGCGAACAAGCCCTTCTCCTTCAAATAAACTAAAAACGATCAAAGAGAAAAGAATAAAAACCCACCAAAATTAAATAAAGTTGAGCATCCAAAAATTGCAATATAAAGTCTAATTTTAATATATTTTAGTAAGGCTTTTGGTTCCATAGGATGACTCCATTACAATATCAGAGAGATTGGTGTAAATTGCTATATTGTATACTACATCTATAGTGGTTTTGCAAGATATTACTAAATGTTTTAAAAATCAGTTGCTGAGCATATATTTTTGCTGTTCTATGGTGTAATTAATTGCTGTGGGTTTTGGTATTGAAACCTCCACCCTTCCCAGTCCACCTCCACGCTGAAATACATGGCAGAAATTAAATAAACATAACTCTGTGGGCCCAATCCTGCTGTGTTCCTCATGTAGATTTCCCATTCCATTCAAAGAGACCTTGCAAGTGAAAGAATTGCTGGACTGAACTCTACTTATTTGATATTTAATTCTTCCCATGTATTTCAATGTGAGGAATTAAACAATAAACCCACACAAAATTTTGAGCACAGTTCCAAGCAGCAGTGGGCACAGCTGAGAAAGGGGTGTACATAAGAGTTTTAGTGGCTCCCCGAGCCTGGTGTCAATTCTGTGCTGGACTGCTCTGTGGTCTAATTTAGGGCAGCTGGGGATTTCTGGATGATGGGGCTGCTCTTCCAATGCCTTTTTGGTAGAAGGGGTTTTGAGAAGTCACCATGATTGTCTGAAATATACAAAGATGCTCCTTTACATGGTAGGGAATTCATCATTTTGTGGAGCCTGATGCAAAGCTTTTCAGTCTTCCAGAGTAGGAATCTAGTCTATTATGTATCTTTAGAGAAAAGTAAATTACTTACAAGGAATGGCTACTTTTATTTGCAGGTGATTATGGACACTTCTTTATTAAGAGCCCCTTTTTACAAACCGAATGCACTAATTCAGCCACATCAGTTAGCAGAAGAGGCAAATGATCTCCTCTGGAATTGGAGCCAATGGGGTTTATTACATGGAAAGTATCACGGCAAGATTCATACAGTGCCTGAGATGACACCTGAACCACTGTGTTCTGTGATATGCCTCATTGATACTGATACATCAGGCCACCTTAAATTACTATTATTTCTATGCAATAATAATTATAATTACAATCATAATATCGTTGCACTAGGAGCAGCAAGGACCAGGGCCCCTTTGTGTTAGACACTGTACAAGCATAGAACAGAAAGCTGGCACCTACTCCAAAGAGCTATTTCAGGTATATTAGAGAGATTATTCTCATACTTGAGCAAAGTTGCAAAGGATGTAAAATTGGAAAATCTAATTTTCAAGCTATGGAACATTTTAGGGGAACATTTTCAAAGCACATTAAAAATGCACTGCAAAATGTATGATTTGCATTACTTGTACTCCAACACCTACATTTACACATACAAAATCAGGTAATTATGCTCCTAACTATCCAATTCATGTGCACAGATGGATGCACCCACACATTTTTGTGGGAGCATTTTTGGAAGCCTATAGAAAATATGGCCCTTAAAGATTTTAATAAGGTTGGCAAAAACATACTTTGCATAAAATTATGTGTTTCGAAAGTCTAAAATTACTTTGATTTAAAACTGGCAAGGGATTAATTCATAATGTGGTCTAATTACATTTTTTTCTTTAAAAAATTAAATGGTCAAGATCTTAACTTTGATAGTAGTTACTGTTCATGCACTGAAATTAAGAAATAGAATTGCATACAGATTTTATGTTTCTAAACGTGTATTTAGTTAATGGAATCCTTTTACCTTTGGTTGAATATCAGGTACTATAATTGTGAGTACATATTTCATTTATAAATTAGAACTACAGGCCTCTATTAATGTTATTTTTCTAAGATTGAAATGCAAACTGAGCAAAGGCTGAAATTGCTAAGTAAAGCTGATTTTCCATCATTAACTTGCCTGATATATAATACAGTGTATATATATAAATATACACATACACATCTTTTTAAATAATGATCAGTGAAGGCAAAGATTCAACACTTACATCTTGGTCCCTAAATCTGATAGGCTTGGCTTTTGTCAGCTTGTCTCTATATCTTCATATTGTTTTTAATGCTGTAGTTTTTAATCTTTATTATTCACCGAACGGGCTTCACCATTGTTCAGAATATATTTGTCAATTGTAATATATACAGTATTGTAAAAATTGCTCAATCAACGGATCAGATTTTCTGTGAGAAGTGAATATTCTCTGTCATGTTCAATAGAAAAAAAATTAAAAAGAATACTTCTCTATGCTCTATGATATTTTATTAGTTCTTTGTTTGTAGAGGTTACTTACATCAGTAACTAAATACCACTTTGTTCTTCATCAATCAAAACTGATCAATTATAAGACTTGTGAAACTAGATCAAAATTCTAAGCTGTATGGTCATGTTACCACTCATATTATTACTAAAAGCCACATCTATATTCCAAACTGGGATACCATAACCTCTTTGTCATTTTCCAATAAAAAAGACCATACCAAAAAGGCAGAGCACACCGTAATTAGCAGCTGGCAGAGAAAGCTGTAAATCTGTATGAGTTCTGAACGATTTGCTTACATTGTTGCTTTGTTGACAAATGATGCTGTACATGTTAATGTTCCTGAAATGTCCCCATTGCACCTGACGTGCCAATAAATGCCAGCCAGCTGTATGAATTATGGAAATAAGATTTTTGTTTATGAAGGTATCCCAGACATTTATTTTACTGCATGCCTCTTGACAGATTTAATGTCTGGAGTTACACTGAGAAGATATTTGTTACCTGACAAAATGGTTAATGGTAACTTTAGAGGCTTTTTTTTTTTAATGATGAGACTAATATTTATTTATTTTTTATTTTCACTTTTACCTTTTGGCTACACATTTTACTCTCAGTGGAAAGCTTGCATCTTTTAAATGAAGTGAAACTAAATTGTTCCTAATGTACAATAGATTGGATATAACCAGTGCTGCCATATATGATAAACCAGAAGAAAGCTACTAAAATGTGGATGTTACAATATGTTATCTATTTTTTCATAGATTAGTTTTTTCTCCTGTTTGTGATTGCTAGTACCTCATTAATGTACAAATAAAACTGTACAAATCTGGTATTCTTACGTGTTATAAAAACCTCATAACATTTATTTATAGCAAAACCAAGAAAACATTCATTTAATATGCTCAGGTAAGTTGGAGACCTACCTTTGACATTAGGTAGATTTTTAACCAGAAACCAGTCACTGGCCTCTGAATTTTAAAAACAAAATGTTCCTAAACAGCACAAACATTAAAGTAAAAACTCACTCTTTTTAGCATTAGAGAAGCAAGGACTTACATACTGAGCTTGACTTTTAACAAGAGACCTCTCTTCTCACTCTAGTCAAGAACTACATTCTCAGGGACCACCTCCCTGAAACATAAAGTTTGATAAGGCTAGAAACATGCTATCTTCAAGATACACATGTTTGCAAGTTACTCTCGAGTTTCCTCCAACATCTATCCATTTCTTTTTGGCTGAGCTGTATTCAGAAGGCATCATAAAGAACTCACAATAACACGGCTGTATGAAATGGCCAGCAGGAGTTGTGTCCTCATGGAATTTAAGCACATCATTCTCGCTACCCTACAACTAGGGAATCTGACTCCAGCACTGACGTGGAAAATTTTGCCTAGCAGAGGCATCTACCCCTACCACTCTTCATTTCTTCCTTTAGTAGCATACATAAGTGTTATTGCCAAAAAGAACAACGAGTGAAGTATTTATTCCACTGGGAGCAACTGTATTGTCTTTTCTAGGTTCAATTCCAGCTTTTGAAGCTTGACAGAGCAATCTCTGCTTGTTCTTTAAAACTTCAGACCTTACAGACTATTTGTAACGTTCATAAAATAGGTAGTGGTAACCAAATTAACCAAATTCATTCTGCGACTGCAAATTAGTCTTTACTAAAACATTCCCTTCCCACCCCCATCTCAAAAGAAGAGGAGGAAAAAAAAGAGTCCAGATGGTTAAAATTATTTTAAGCAAATATTTAGTGGTTACAGTTCAGTTCTTCTGGCCCACATTCTCCACTACAAAAAAATGACACCCCGCATTTACTGTGTTAATAATTTTCCAGTGTGCCAGCCAAATATGTGCATAGGAGTGCATATCTCTCTCTCTCTCTCTCACACACACACACCCCCCGGAGGCATCATTAGTGACTCCGTACACAAAATTCCTTTGAATCTGAACTTAAACTGGGCTAAAATCCCACTATTTCACACTTTGCTATTGAATTTAATCTCCAGATGTAACAAAATAACTCCTCCGAGGACAGCTGGATTTTCCATAATATTCCTTTGGTAAAATATTTACCAGTATTTGCAGAGGAAACATTTAAATTGGATTCCCTTATGGCAAAAGTTCCCTAAGAATCTCACTTTTGGGGAAGGTCCACAGTTATCACAAAGTCAAAACTTCAGACACTTTTCAAATGTTTCACTTAAACACAAAATGAATTATCCATTTATTTGCCACAATCTAGTTTACCTCCCAAAAGAAAAGCCTCTGGAGATGTCAAACTCTGCTAGCTGCCTCTGTTCTCCACTGTTACATCCTTTACTCACTAGTCCTCCATCCCTGGTTCCTGGCTACACCCACACCATATTCTTGCGCATTTACCTTGCATGTTACCAGATGAAGATGCTGCTACTGCAGAGGAATTTCACAATCTGCTTCTCAGGCAGCTTTCAATGCAAGTTTACCCCTGAACATGGTTTCCTCATCAGGCCCTAGCCATTACCATCAATAAGGAGGCAAGGAGGAATACAAAGAAAGGGGAAGTTTCAACAACAGGCAGCTCAGAGGCAGAGCTTACAGCTTCACTAAAGACTGTGACTCCCTGTGCTGTAGTATACCCAGTCTGTGCAATGCTGAGTGGGGGAAAGTATGGATATGGAGGTAGCTTACAGAAAGCTAGAGTGAAGGATAGCCAGAGGGTTTGGCCATGGAAGGGACCAGGTTTATAGGTGCAAGGAGGCAGGCCGTGCAAGGAATCAGGCAGAGGTGAAAGTAAGCTGGTACAGTCTGGTACGGCGTACCAGCAAGAGCCGGTATGCCATGCTGGACTGGACTGGCTTCTCCAGCAGTGATTTAAAGGGCCCAGGGCTCCAGCCGCTGCGGGGAGCCCTGGGCCCTTTAAACCACTGATGGAGCTCTGGCAGCTGGGCTCGGGCAGGGATTTAAAGGGCTGGATGCTCTGGCCCCTGTGGCTCCACAGAGTCCTGGGCCCTTTAAATCCCTGCCAGAGGCCTGCCACCCTGGGGTAGCAGTGGTAGAGCTCCCATAGTGATTTAAAGGGCCTGGAGCTCTGCATTGGCTGGAGCACCTGGCCCTTTAATTCGCCCCTGAGCCCTGGGGCTCCCAGCTGCCTCTGCAGTTGGTAGCTCCGGGGTGATTTAAAGGCCTTTAAATCATGAAAGGCCCCACCTCTTCTGGCTGAGGCCATGCCTCTTCCAGTTGAGGCCTCACCCCCACTCAGGACTCCGGCCTACTGGTAAGTCCTTTAAGTTACTTTCACCCCAGGATTTGAGAGCTGGGCTGGGCAGTAGGGCTCCCCACTCACTCCCTGGCCTTCCTGCCTGACCCACTCTGCAGCCTATGTGCACAGGAAGCTCCAGTCTGGAGTAACTAGTACAGTTTGTCAGAATGGGCCTCCTCTCTGGTGAATCACAGAAAGTTTGCCAGATGGAGCAACTCTTTTTGTAAGAGAGCTGCAACCTGTGCTTCTTAGGCAACTCTGGGCTGAGGTTCTCCCCCTTTTGTGCCATACACTCTGTTGTTGCCATTTTCCTTTCAGTTCCAAAATAGAAGCAAGCAAAATGCAAACATATAACTCCTCACAAACATACTCAAATGCACAAACTTAACATTGATCACACACTTTTTATTGTAAAAGTAACATGATATCAAACTTGTATTTAAAACTATATATACCTCTAGAAGGAATGTATCTTAATACATTCAGTTGAGACTGTGCTTCCAACTGTGAGGAAATGGATGTGTGTGTATTATAGTTGTTTAAATGTTTGAGTAAAAGATAGTTTGTTGTAGAGTTGCATATTCTGGGTATTCTGATGGTTGGATGATAAGGCACATGAATTGATTTTGGTGTGGATATTAAATGTTGGTTTATCTGGTGATTTTCCTTATCTTTCAGTAGTTGTGTTGATCAAGGAAACTGGCCTTGACAAACCTTAACTGTAAGTTAATAAAAAAAAAATTAATGGCTGGAATACATACATTGCCTTGGTGTAAACTGAGAATAACCTAAGTAAAATCACTGGTGCTCCACCAGTAAAATAGGTGTGTATATATACACATACACTCCATCATTTAAATATATATATATATATATATATATATATTTACACCAGAGCAAGTGAAAGAAGAATCAAGTCCATAGTGTGCACTTTCCAAAAGGTTAATCCCTTCTGTATTTGACACTACTGCCTGTATTTGCTCAGAGGAGGATTAAGGCTAATGTGTAGCAAAGGAATAATGTATGGAAGCCTGTATTATGTCTCCCTCCTCCTCCATGTACCTACACAATGGGAACTCAGCCTCCAATACCCATTTTCTCTTCCACAGGCATGGAATTCATTGAAAGTAATGGGAAGGAAATTATAGTAGTCTCTTAGGTCTCTAACAAGAGGGTTCTGTGTGGAAAAATTTACCTGTCAAGACTTCTTATGAAATGATACAATGA
Source organism: Gopherus evgoodei (assembly GCF_007399415.2). Taxonomy (NCBI): domain Eukaryota; kingdom Metazoa; phylum Chordata; order Testudines; family Testudinidae; genus Gopherus; species Gopherus evgoodei. The sequence continues at coordinate 57,892,768 of NC_044332.1, forward strand.
AAGTAAAATATATCAGAAAGAATAGCTGAAAATCTAAAATGCTTACATTCCCTTTCCACCATTAAATCAAACCAGATATTGGTAAAAGGCTCAATTTTGACTGGAGATTTACCAAGGTGATAATATTCCTATTTCTTGAGGCCAATAGTATTCATAAACTAGACAGCTGATTCTAACAAACTACCTCATCAAAGTTTGCATTATTTTTCTCTAGAATTTTCCATTTAAAATTTAGGTAATCACTTTACTTCAAAGAAAATAAGCAATAAACATACAAGCAAATAAATAAATACAGTAAATGCATCAAGATTAAGGGCTTGAATAATTACAGCCTTTGAGGGGCACTTTTGTGAGTAGTCCCATGGATTACTCATGTGGTAAGGGCTCCTCAGTTTGGTCCTGAATAATATATAGTCCTCTATGGACTTGATCTCACAAAGATTTTGTAATTTTTACTTTAGTATAGTTGCTCGCGTGTACGAGTGTTTGAAGGACTGGGCCTTAAGGTATCAGAGCACACTCCATTAGAGCGTACAGTGTAGAGTGTAGAATACAGTGTAGAGAAGCAAATCCAAATTATAGAAAAACAGTATGGGATTGATAATGAATTTTAATAGTGAACATGCTGCTGAATAGCAATGATGCAGAGGATGGATGATACCACATCAGGCTACTGGTCCACAAAGTCTGGTCCAGCCTCTGCAGTGGTCAATAGCTAATGCTTCAAAAGAAGGATTCCATGAAACCTGGCCTCCATGAAATCTAACACATCTGGCTCATTGTACAATGCTATGCATGGCCTTCATGACCCCTGTGGTGATCATGTTTGAGGGAGATATGAGTCTCTGAAAAGTGTTTTTTCCCTGGATATTCTTCAGGATAGATTGAAGGACATGTGGTGTAGCGATTAGAGCCGGGAATTGGGAGTCAGGATTCCTGAGGTCGATCTCTAGCTCTGCCATTATCCCATTTAAAAAAAAATTAACTGTCTTTAAAATAGGCTCTTAATACTAACTTGTTCCACAGGAACTTTGTGATGCTTAATATTTCTTATGTGCTTTGAGTTTCTCAATTAAAGGTGTTTTATAACTCCAAAGGAGATTTACTAGATTGGGACCTAATATGATATACTGACCAAGCCGGAAATAAAAGGCAGTTTTGAAAGCAATAAATGCCTTTCCTTTTGAAAAAAAGAAAGGAAGAAAGAAAGAACACCAGAAGTTTTCCTTTTTTATTAACTTGTGAAAACACATGATTTTTCCCCATGGAAGTGTAAATTTCTTCCCACTTCTCCAAAAAGTTGCCTTGGTTACCATTAGCTAGAAGGGTCATCCTGAAATACTAATATCAAGGGCAGATCTGGTGGATAACATTAGAACTATGGAACATTGATTGGAGAAGATGAAAACCAGAAGGTAAAAATGTTTCTCCTCTCTCTGACAGATTTTTATTTTTTCAACTTGCTTGGCAGTGATGCAGAAGAGACCACAAAGGACAGAAAAGAAAAGCAAATTCATAGAAAAGATTGTTTTGGTGTATTTCTGGTTTTTTTTTTTTACCAATCTTAAACTGGCACTTTGAGTTCACTGCGCTTCATTTACTGGAGATTTTAATAGTATATAGCATACCTGTGAGAGAAAGAGAGATTCCCACATGATAGAGGCTCTCTGATATTGTTACTTCAACCAAAACTTTGCAAAACACGAGCTTGATTTTGTGTGCAACATATTACTATTTTTTCCTGGTCTTAAAAACTTTGATTTACTTAACTGTTGCCAGTGATGTGACTCAGAGAAAGATAAAGAAAGAAGAGGCTGAGAGAGAAAAATGCAGCTAATGTCTTCATTCATTTGATTACACAGAATTATATGATACAGCAATTAGTGCAGTATGCATAAAAATGTCTATAAAATAAATACCAGTATCAAAGAAAGAATACAGAAAGACATTGTTAGATACTTCCAATAATAACAGCACAAGCCCCAGTAAAACACTGCTCAAGTTTACTAAACTGAATGGTAAGTTTGAAGGTGTTCTTTCTCTCTTCAAATGACATCTCGGATCCAAAGGTTGTCGACACCACCTTCCATCTTTCACAATTGTAACAGAGTTGTAAATCTTTCACTCTCCTTTAGATACCACTCCATTTGGTAATATTTCTGATATAGCTGGCTTTCTTATTCCTCTTCCTGGTTTGCCTATGATCTTCCCTGATAGCATGAATGCTGGAATAAAATTGTTCTGTGATCGGTGGGCAATATGTTCGCAGACTGATGTTATTCTTTTACCTACAGTCTCCAGTAATTGTGCTTTTTAAGAATTCACCATTCTCATCACCTCATCGTTTTCAGTTTTTATTATCCAGCTATTTTTTAGCATTCTTCTGTAGCACCAAAAACTCAAATGTTCTCAGTGTCCTTTTTAAGAACACAGCTCTCATATCTGTACAGGAGGGTTGACGATATGTAGCACTACAGCAATCTAATGTGGATGTGCAGTTTTAACTTTAGACAACACAGAAGTCTTTGGAAGTTATTGAATACAATTTTGCAAGCTCTATCCTCATGATTTCTTCATTGTACCATCTGCCTGATATGATCAGACTCCCTAAATAGGAGAAGCTATTCATTTTTTTCCACCACTTGACCATCCATGTACAAATGTTGCCTATCTGTGCATTGCTGTATTTACTTATCATCATACTTGTTGTCTTACTAATGTTAAATGTCAGTCCGTATTTGTTGCTGGCATTGTTCACAGCAGTGAGTATATTCTAACATTCTTTCTTAGTCAAAGTGATGCAAAGTAGGTCATTGGCATATCTTATATTGTTGATATATGGAAAATTGACCTGGTTGGTGTCTTTTAAACTTTCCTTCATTATACTTTCTATGTATATACTGAATAGTTGTGGAGATAGAATGCAGTGTTGGCATACAACTTTCTTGATGCTACAATACACAGATATTTCATAGTTCATTTGGATTGCTGTTTTCTGTCCCCAATACAGAATTTTTATTAATTGTAGATCCTGAGAGTCAATATTACATTTTTTAAGACTATGTATCATCTTGTTGTGTTGGATTTTATCAAATGCCTTCTCAAAATCCACAAAGCATATATAAATTTCCTTTTGCACTTCTATTGCACACTTACATAACATCCTCAAGCCTAAGACACCTCCCTTGTGCCTGCTCCTAAGCAAAACCAAAACTGACTTCAGCTAAATTTGTCTCAAGATGTTGATGGTGCTGATGCTTTTCAGTCAAATTTTGAGTGTGTGGCTTATCAGGCTTATAGTACAATTTTGTTCACATTCTCTAGTATTATTAAATTTCAGTAGAGGAATGAAGACCAACCAATTAAAGTCGTCTAGAAATTCTCCTTGTGTGTATATCTTATTGAAAAGTTTTAGCAGGTACTTTTTAAAATCTTCATTTAGGGATTTTGGCACTTCAACCACAATACTATCCTTACCCAGTTTGCTTTTCCTTGCTTTATACTTTTTTTTGCATTTTTTCTAGTTCCTACATTGTAATATGCAACACTTTTCCTTCTCTTCTTTCAATGTCTATATCTGCCAGATTTTCAGAATTGTTAAGAAGCTCCTTCACGTATTCTGTTCATCTCTCCAGGATGCTATTGGTTTCATAGCACACTCTACCATAGTTAGCTTTAATGCAGCTAATTCCTTTTCTTTACTTTTTTATTTGTTCATAATTCTTTTCCAGCGTGACAAATCTCTTTGTGATTGTGTCTGATTTCATATTCTTTGATTTCATTGCATCTTGTTCTAGCCATTTTTCTTTGTCTTTTTGCATGCTTTTAAATTTGTGTATCTTGTGGTATTCTTCACTTCTCCTATCTTTGCGTTCATCTTCTTAAATTTATTAGATTTACAATTTCCTCAGTCATCCATGATTGCTTAGTATCACAGCCTTTCTCTCCCATTACCAACATAGTGACTGTATGCACTCCCATCTTAAACTTTTTCCAATTTTCCTCTGCATGTTGTATTCACGGGAGACATCAAGGGTTTGGTTGACTTTCTAATTGTATTCTATGCATTTTTCTGGTTGTTCGAGTCCATCCACATCCATCTGTGGTCTTTTGTGCCTTGTAGGTTGTTTAGGTAGTGTGTTAAGCTTTAGTCTCAACTTCACAGCAAGCAAATTATAATCACTTCTGCAGTGTGCTGATAGGAATGTTCTAGCATCTGAAACTGCATTAAAATCTTTCTGATATTAAAATGTAATATATTTGATGCCTTATAGTATGTTATGGTTTGTCCCCAGGGCTTCTCCATGTATATAATCTTCTCAGGTAATGCTGAAACCACATATTACAGATGACCAAGCATTAGGCATAAGGAATGAAAGAGGAGATAGACTGACTGAATTTGCAACAGGAGTGGTCTGGTGTTCTGTAGTATGCGGTTTCAGCATCACTTGAGAAGAAGGGGTTAAAGTATGACAAAAAAGAAGTGAGATCTTGGCCCTATAGATGTTAGTGGCATATCTACCATGGAGGAAGCTGAGCGAGCTCACAAATATTTAATGACATGCATTCTGGACAGACAATTGGAGAAGCAAGTAAAACTTTTTGGTACTATAACATGGCGATGTTTCATCAGAAAATTGTATTTTCAACCAGCATCATAACATCACAATGCATCATCATCAAGTGATGCAGAGATAAACAGGCATGCTTTGCTTTCTGGGAAATATATCAAGTTGCACTGCCTTTGGAAGAGAAGAAGCACTGTACTTTCTACATTTTTTGTAGAAAAGGTGGAGCTATGTTCTAGTGACCTCCACACTTTTAAAATCACTTATGTCTCAGAGAAAGTAGAGATATGATTGACATACATACACTCTGCGAGAGACGACTGATGTTACACTACTTTCATGCTGCCATAGAGTGATTTGGTTATTGGAATGTGCAACCACAGTACCAGCTTCCAACTTTTCCTGGGAATGCTCAATACCCGTTCAGCCCCAGAACCCCACCCCTACTCCACCCCTTTTCCCAAGCCCGCACCTCACCTCTTCCTATCCCCACTTCACCCAGGCTTCACCCCCGCTCCACCCAAGACCCCTCCCCCACCTTGTCTTTTCCGTCCCCACTCTACCTCTGCCCCTTCCCCACCTCTGCCTGCCCTGTTCTGCCTCCTGCATGCCATGGAAAAGATGATCAGCAGCAGGTGGGAGGAGCAGGGAGGAAGGAGGAGGAGTTGATCAGTGGGGCCGCTGGTGGACGGGAGGTGCTGGGGTGAAGGAGAGGAGCTTGACTGCTGGTGGGTACTAAGCACCCGCTATTTTTTTTTCTGTGGGTGCTCCAGCCCTGGAACACCTATGGAGTCGATGTCTATGTATGCAATCTGGATGATCCATTAAGAATTTTGAAGGTGGGGTTGGACTGAAGTACATGCAAACCTACCAACTCCCTGGTTAGGACCAGATGTCCTATTTTATAGGGACAGTCCTGATATTTGGGGATTTTTCTTCTATAGGTGCCTATTACCCCCACCCCCTATCCTGATTTTTCACACTTGCTGTCTGGTCACCCTACCCCTAGTGCCATGAAAAAAGAACAATTTCAAGATTAATGTCACTGTGTAATAATTTAATCTTCTGCTGAGAGAACAAAGCATTGGATCCTACCAGTTGCTTCATATTTCATATGAACTTCAGTGTGTCCTAAATTCCTATTGACCTTAATGGGAGATGTGAGTTCTAAGAACTTTTCAGAAGGTGACCCGTGGGATATTTTTTCAATGGAGTTCATTAAGCGTAGGCAAGCCAGTTTGGAAAAAGAAAGAACCACCCTGTGCTCCCACCAAAACATTATCTATTTGTAAAACCAAAACTGAGCCAAATAAGTCTGAGGTATTTGGATTCCAACCTCTTACCTTCACTTCTAGGATCAGTCCAGACCAAAATAATGCAAGAAAGTTTGTTCTCCTGGTATCTCCTGCCAGGAAAGGAAGTGAAGATGCAAAAAATATCTTGAGAAAGATTGTTCTTACAAAGTGTTTATTCCTGTTTTGCACAGTAGAAGAGGTTCAGATTGTTCAGAGAAACATCTAGCCTTTTGGAATCTTGTTTTAACTAAATCTGAACTCTGAATTTTGTGAGGGTTGCTCATCAGTATTTATTATATGTTAAATCTTTTTATCTTAACAAGGTTTAGTAATGGATCAATCTGAGAGTTTTCAGATACAGCATGTTGCTTTTTTACAGACTATTACAATCTGGCTCAGTTCCCTTTTGGACAATTACCAGTCTGTTGTAAGCGGACCCAGCCGCTGGGTCCTTTTTGTTTCTCTAAGCCTAATGGGTCTGGTCTGACTGTAGTCACTGTTCTCAGCTCTGTGTCTCTAGGGCACCCTCTCTGGTTGTCTGGGTCTGTCTTGGAATATGGGACTCTGCAGTCCACCTGCTCCCAACCCTGGAGTTCTTCAGGCCTCCCAAACCCTGTAGCTGCTCACCCAGACTTCCACCTTGCTGTGGTTACTTTGGTTTCTGTCTTAACCACTTTGGGGACTATGTGGCAGTTAGGCAAAGAACACAGGTTTAGCAAAGGCTGGTCGTTGAAAGACAGAGTCTTGATGCCTTATCAGAGACTGTCCTTTAAAGTGATGTCAAGCACCTTTCTGTGGCAGGACAGCTGCTTAGAATACACCATAATAATCATGGCTTGGGTGAGGTTAGACAACACAAAATGCATGCCCTAATCCAAAATGGAAGTTACAATACAAGATGGAGTTCACAACCAGACATATATGATGGTTAGATGCTGTATGGCCATATTGAAATATGATCAATAATAGTTTAATTTTAGTTCTAAATTAATGTTAGTGCTAAAATTATATCAAGCATTTAAAATTGAAATGTCCATATAAAATCAAAATAGATAGATATTAAAAAGTAGTCTGGTAAAACTCCCATTGACTTCAGTAGTTTTATTTGAATAACAAAGGTTGCATATCTGAGCCTTGACAATATTATTTTTGTTATTATTATTCATGTATGTATTGTTGTCATTGTTAATTTGTATTCCTGTAGTGCCTAGAGGCTCTAACTGAGAGCAGGTCATCATTATGATAGGTGTTATATAAACATTTTATAAGAAACTAGATAAGACAAAAAAAAGAGTAGAAGGTGAGAGATGAAGTGACTTGCCAAAGGTGACGAAATAGGTCAGTGATAGAGCCATGAACAAACCATAGGCCTCCTGAGTCACAGTCATAACTACTAGTTGTCCAGCTATACTGAAAGAAGGACAGAAGACAGGTCTTGACCAAACCTAGTATTTCATCAACTAAGGAGGAGGGAAGGTGGTTGATGCCTCAGCCTGCCATGTGTAAAAGGGGGATTTACTGCACAGAGCTTCCTCTTTTAAACCCTTCTGCCCAACCAGTTTCCAACGGATAATTCAGTGTTGCCATGCTGTCCCCTTGCCCCCTTTTGCAGCAGTTGGCTCTCTCTCCCACACCCAGCCAGACAAATCCCGCTGTCCCGCATCCACTTAAAAGTGCAGTGTCTTTTCAAAAAATATAACTGTTTTTTCTTACAAATAAAACGTAATAAGATAAAAAATAAAAGTTACATGTATTAATATTTTCCTTATATAAAATATGTTTTAAACAAAACTGGATAGATTAACCACATCAAAGTACAATGCAAATGTGGAGCTCAGCCCTCCAAACACTGATGCAGGTGAATATCTTTACTCTTGTAAACAGTCAAAGTAATTCATGTGCAAAGGTATTTTCAGGATCAGGCCCATGGCCTTGACATAAATCAGCAACGAAACGACTGTTGGCATAAAGAGAATAAGCAGGAGAGTCAATGTGACTCCTATTGAGGAAGACTCTGGTTTTGGGGAAGGCAGACTCTATGCATGATTGACAGTATTTTGTACTGCACGATGGAAGGAAATTTCTATATCAGCTCTTTGAAATCACATATTAACACATTTCATGTCGCGTGAAACCTTTCTGGTATTCTGCATATTGGATGACAATAACTTAACTATCAGGAATTTATAAGCAAAAGGGCATATTATCATATTTCAGTTATTTGTCAAATACTGCCTAAAGTGCTATCATGATATCTTCTCTCATACATTTACTTTGTATGGTGTCTGGCAGAGACTTCTTTTGTTTCAAATGGAGACTGTTGTAAAAATAATTAGATTTTATTTAATAGAATTAAATAGGTCAGATATTTTAAAATAGTTTAAAGATTTGAATATGCCCAAAATTTTTCAGCAGTTTAAATCCTTTCTCAGTGTAGTTTTTAAATACTTAGTTATTTTTTGAGAATTAATATTTATCCTAGCGTTATTTAAAATCTCTTCCTCTCAATTATGAATAATCTAGAATTTCCAACTTCACATAGGGAAATTGATAATTTGAATTTCTAGAACAGATATAGTTTATTTACAATCTTGCATTAAACCAGGAAAACAAAAGAGATTTCTAGAATAGTGGGAAATAAGTTTGTCAAAAGTGGAATTTTATTTGCCTTTTAATAAATATATATTATTGACAGTGTACGATTTAAATGTATAAGCAAAAACTAGCAACTTGGCTAAATGATCATATTTCTTCTGATGATATACTGTAAGGATTGTATAGTCATTGCTATCCAAAATGCTGTTTTGTCCGAGCTTTACATTTTACTAAAATTTGAATAAGCTGCAGAGCTAGCAATGTTGCTGAAGAGCAATATCAAAATATGTGCCTTATGGGCCTAAAAACCACACGTTATTTTAGCCTTTGTAAGAATTCAGGGTGTGTGTTTGGTTTTTCTAAGTTGAGCACAGCAAGTAAATAAATATGTACATTATCTACCTTTATGACTTTTTTTTTTCCTGAAAGCAAATAGCGTCCATCATTTCTGACTTGACTTTCCATAAAAGTAACAGTTCATAAAAATCTGCTAAACTACTACTGGGAACAAACAAATTAAACAATGACAATGTAATAAAATAAAACTGCTGTTGTACTGCTATGGTGGAAGAATTGCTTCTTCGCTGGGATTAATACATCTTGCAGAAAACAATTTTAAATAATGTGTAACATATGGATTCAGCTTTTATTATTCTTCTAAAAGAAGACAATTATATTTATGTGATAAACTGTTCAGTGTTAGTAGCATAATGTTTATATTACTGGCCACTTAAATAGTCTTTGACATACTTTTATAAGGAACAGCAGTCTCCAGATCTTTTGAAATCCATCTTACAAAGTAAGTCCTGTCTGTTACTGGAATGCAATGGCTCTTACATACTTCTTCCTTTGCTTACTGAAAACAAAAATTGTACTGCAGGTAATTTAGTTGTAAAACTGAATGCATGTAAAACTTTCTAATGTTTTAGATAAAATTATACAGTTAGTATGTTATTTATAGGGTTTTTTCTTCCTAATGAAGAGCATGGAAGGTCCGTAGCACTTGAGAAAATGGGTGAAAGGCAGTTTTCTATTTTAACTTTTTGGAAAGAAGTTATTATCATACAGTATGTACATTAGCAAGCCTCTTAGAGGTATTTTTATTAATCTTCTCATCAACCATAGGAATGGGTAGCTTTTACACTCTCCTTCTAATGGAAAACATTACAATAAGAAAAGAAAGGCTTTGGGGGTAGTTTTCAAGGAGCTGCTTTTGTCCCCTTTAGATTGTAGATACTTTTCAATAAGGATTACATAGAAACATTTATCTCCACGTCTTCCAGCTTCCCTGAGACTAAACTGCATACATTAAAAAAGGGGTGTGAAAAGGTTTCCATATTATTTTCTGTGTGCATAGACTTTATTGTTAGCCTCAGTGACAACAGAATTTCTGCATTGCCTCAGTCCTGCTACCAAATATTTCATTTGTATTACAAAATCAGCTCAGTGACTACGTAAAGTGAAAGAATGTGTTTATTTCAATCTATTACGTACAAAGAAAATAAGAAATAAGAATAAGTATGCCAGCTTGGAAACTATTTGTGTTTTAATTATTCACTCCTGAAGTACAAGTTTAGTATTGCTAATAATCCAGATTTCATTTGCTCTAAATGTTAAGGTCATTGAAAAAGATAAAGTGAAGGGAATGTCATTTTAAAAAGTGAAACCTAATGGAAGTGAAATCTGCGTATCCAGTTAATTTGGGATTTATTATCCCTGTAACTAGACTTGCAACTGTTCTGAAATCATGTTGACTGAAGACTTGAGAGCAGAATGAGTGGATGGCTACCCCCACCCCCATTCTTAAAAGAAACCCTGTGCCTGCTGCTTCCAATTTAGAGCAATCATGCCTCTTACTGGCCAACGCAAGATGCAGCATTAACTGACACATGCAAATGAGTATTCATGGAGACTCTGAAATGTACAATAAAGAATAAAGACATGCATTCTGTGTATAATTGTTTTCTTTTATAAAACTGAATCCAAAAGGGAGTGCCATTTCACCCAAAATCTATAGACTTTCTATGGTTACAATCTGCTGCTGAAGCCAGATATTAAAAACGAAGTGTGGATAAATGGATAGAAATGAAGTGTGGATAAATGGAGGACTCCAGTTTCCACTGCTGTCAATCTTTCACTGGCACTATATTTATTTAAAGAGAAATGATCCAATACACTTTTGTTTCTTTCTTTTTAATTTTCTTTTTCAAATAGCACTTTTAAACAACAAGGAGGATATAAATAAAGCTGTTCATCTTATTTTCTCTGGTTTATACAAAGACCAAAGCTCTCTACCGTCAAAAGGACAGATGCATCAAATGATATAGCAGTGCAAGCTTCACTATGCACCCATTGCCCAATGTCTCTGAAATCTGTTTGGAGAGATCCCTTTTAGAGGTGAAAGAGAGGGTAGTACAGGTTCCATTTCCTATTTAGTCATTGGCACTTCTGCTGAAATTGCCATCAAGGATACCATCTGCTGCAAGCTGTGATAATAATCAAGCTGGGTGCTAATAAGTACACCTGTCCACAAGGGCTGCATCTAACAACAATTTTCACATTGGCCAATGAATAGCCATGAACTTTCAACTATTTTCAGTCACTACCACCATTGGGCTTGATTCAGGGAGAAGCCTGTCTGGAGGAGAACTGTAGCAACAGAACTGGCTGGTGTAGACCACAAAATGGGCAAAATTCAATCTCTTTAACCAGCAACCCAGAATGGAAAGGCCGGTATTTGTTTGTTAATCACTTGAGCCAGAGTTTCTCAATTACTGTGACACAACTCCTTATGACAACAGGGGCGGGAGGGTCTCAAGGTGTTGAAAAATGTATTACAATCGAAAGCAAAGAAAATCTCATTCCCCCATTTCTCACACACCTATATCTTCAAGATCAAGTATTCTCGCTCAACCTTTTGAAACTCTCACACAAGTAAATTATATGGCTTATCATTGTCATCAATGATACATTTTTTACTCTTACTTCTACAGTAAATATAAGAGGGTTTTGAAAATTTTTGATTCCGCATAAGGACTTGCCAGTCTGAAAAGATTTTAAGGAACACCGACCTATACCATCATATATGCTAAATCCTAATGTTAGACTAGAATGTGTGCATAGCCAGTTGGCCAGATCTTCATGACTCAACCTGAGTTTGGCCTGCACAAAGCCACTTGAAAAACCTGAAGAGGTGGAAAAGGATGATCTCATGGCTAAGGCAAAGGATTGGGACCCAGAAGATTTGGGTTTTATTCCTGAATCTCCTGCACACTTCCCACATGATCCCTGGAAAGTTTCTTAATCAGTCTACCTGTAAAATGGGGATATTACTACTTCCATACATCACAGCAGTATTAGCATAAATCTATTAATGGATGTGAATGCTCAGATGATGAGGATGCTACAGTGATGAGCTTCACAGAAATGACTACAAATTAATGATACCAATAAATATTAAATAGACAGTAAATATTACATAGAATTATATAGAAAATAATAAAAACCCTTTGGGTGTTCACCTTAGGAGTGAATTAAGATCAACCAAATTAAGGCCTTTCTAACTGGGAATGAGAGCCTCCACATAGGTTTAATGAATCCTCTTTAAATTCACACCTTTATTTAAATTGGATTAACTTTCCTGACTGTCCCCAGGTAGAGCAGCCCTGACTTTCTGTGGGACCTTGGGCAAATCACTCAACTTCCATATACCTCAATTTCCTTATTTGTAAAATAAAGAGAATTGTGCTGATCTATCTTTGCAAACTGAGATCTATGGATGATAAGTGCTTTGAACATGCTGTTATTTAATAATATTATCAGCATTGAGCTGAGAGGCCATATATGTGGAGGCCTTCCCTTGCTCCTCTTAGCACTGGCCTGACTATCATTAGCATTGTCAGATTAGTGTGAAGAAAGCTATGTGGGTTAAGGAGATTCCATTTCCCTTACACTCAGATAACATGGGAGCAGGATTTGGCCCATTAAAAATAAACAAAGAAAAGCCTCCTCACAGAGTTCCCATGTGATGCTGCAACTGTGTCGGGCAAATCATCTTATTTGTAGCACAAGAAGAGTTCTGGAATTGTTAGATAACCACAGGATAATATTAGTGCATGTATTTGTGTGTGTGTGGTTATTATATTCAGCCAGAACTGTAGTGTTCACAACTTGTGGTGGAGATCCTTGCCATTAATAGGAAATAACCATTACTTTATATACTTTGATTCAACCATCACTAAAAAGATATTTAGTGGATGCATTTAGCTATGTCCTATCATGCTTTATATACTGCTCAATATTCAAATGAGTTAATTAAACCAGATTACACTCTATATATTACATTTATAAAAAAATTACAATAGATGTTTTATAAAATATCAACTTACATGTTTTGTACGCTGAATTTTCAATATTTTTGATCAAAAATATGTAACAGGAAATACATTGGAAAAATTTATTATTAATGCACGTTTTTATCTTCTGCTGGAAAAGGAAGAATTTTGTTGTGCATGTTATAAAATGTTAAATATTAGCATTATTTAAAGTTAATAGGATGCCAAAGAAAATGACTAATAATACATTATACAATTAGATGCCTTTCATATTAGTGCATCCATTAACAAAATAAAATACATTCAAACAGAGGAGTTCTGATTTGCAATTTTTAGCAAGGATTGCCCATGTGTAAAAGCTGAATTATTTATTCATTTTTGAACTGCTGGATACATCAGTTTGTAATTATTTGCATTATGTTTGAATGCTTTGTCATGTGTCTTTGATTCAAAAAATAAAAATACAAATCTCCTTTTATAAAGGCATTTTCATTTACACAAATGCTTTAAACTTGCAAAGACCAAAAATATTCCTTCCCCTCCACCCCTAAATTAAGTGAATCATCTGTCATACCAAGACTGGATAGAAATAGCAAAGACCTCAGTATTCCTCTGCCAGCTACTACAGATGTCTGCTTGTTATCACTGTTTAACTTAGGCCTCTCAATACAGAGCTCCAGATCTCTATTTTGACCTTCTAAACTTTTCCTGTGCATAACCAATTCCATCTTGTTCCCAACATATAGATCTCAAGTCAGGCATTATGTAGTTTTCACCCATAGTTATTTTCATGCCATAATATGTTTTGTTTCTGCACCCAGAGTCCTACTCATTTTAATGTTAGTTATTCTGACTTCTTAGCTGATGTCAGCATTGTCCTTGAATAACACATTTTGAAAGCATCTAACCTTTGCTTTATTAAGGACCCTGTTTCAGCACTACACAAACTAGACTTTGACCTCACATGTTGTCCTTTTCCATTCCCATGTTGCACACTATCTCCAGAAAAGTTTGTGTAATAGCTAAAAGACACTATCACCAGCACTTATACATCTCTTCATTTCAATCTCACATCCACTGTGTCTCCAGTCCTGATATCTCATTAATTCAGCCATTCTCAAATCTTCTGTATTATAAGCACACAATCTTGGACTTTGGAAAGATTTTTCTGAAGCCTCCCATTTATAAAAACTAATTACTTTGGAAAGGTATATCTCACTGGTGGCAAGTAAAAATGCAACAAACAGAGTGAAGTTCGCTTTTTTTCCAGGTATCCCAGAACTTCATGACATCAACACTGCAATTAAACATCCCCTTAGCCTGAGCCCTGCAAGCCTGAGTCAGCCGGCATGGGCCAGCTGCAGGCGGCTAATTGCAGTGACATACCCCAACAGTCCAACCTATTACACCTTAGATCTGTGTTATGGTAAACAGAGAAAGAGCAACATTACAACAACAATAAAGTTCTTACTGGGGAAACTTGATACCCTTAAAAATACTATATATTGCAAGGCATAAACAAAGGACCAAACTATGAGCTTGGTTATGCGCTCACAACTACCAAAGATCTCAGCAGGAGTAGGGCATGTGCACCTGAGGGATTACTATATCTCAAAATACATGTGTCATGGACACATTAAACATAAATTGGTTATATCAATTTTTTCCAAGTAGTCATCCCAAATTTGAATGAGAAAAAAATGTATGCGCTGCAGTGCCTAAGTGCAATGGACCTATAGTAAGATTAAATCTTATTCACACGGGTTTTATACTGGGCTTAAGTTAAAAGAGTAGATTATCTCCCCGGCTGAGCTCTGTTCAGTGCCCCAGAATGTGGGGAGAGGGGGGGCATCTGGGAGCCACTGATGCATCCCTGGTTCTGAGGACTGACTTACACTGACCTTGGCATGAATTAGAGCAGTTTAAGGGCTGCTCTTACTTATGCCTGCTGTAGATCTGTATAGCACAGCATAGCTCTGCCCTGATGTTTACACAACACCTCCTGTCCCAGATATGTCCTCTTTGTCAGTATGGAGTGCAGCTGATGGAGGAGCCAGCTCCCCAGATTTACACTCACCCAGTAAAGGGGAAATATCAGGGGTCAGAACGGTCAGAATCTGGCTCCTTTGCGCTGCCTGAGGGCTCCAAAAGGGCTGGAGATCTTAGAATCATAGAAGATTAGAGTTGGAAGAGGAGGAGATCATCTAGTCCAACCCCCAAATGCTGGCCAAAAGCTTTCATTTTAACAGTAACTAAGGTGCTAGCAGTTTAAACAGGTATTCTATACACCTGTACTGAAATCACTCTTATGCATAACATATTGCCTCATTTAGTGGGGAAATCCTTAGCTGGGGATATATGGAAGATTTTTGGCCCTTCTGTGCCATCAGACCATAGCAAAGATGCTCAAACTTGACAGAGAATCTTCTGCTGAATATATTTTAATGGTTCCAAAATGTTATATGCAATTACAGTGCTATATAAATAAATAAGAAGAATAACAGGAGAAGACATGTTAAGCGCAGGTTCACACGCTTATGGGCTGATTTTCAGTAAATAAAAACATCCACAACCTTACTGAAATCATTGGCCAGATCCAAGGTTTTGAGTCAGACTACTTTTATATCAGAGTTAGGAAATGGCCTTTTGACCCAAGATGTCTAGACACAATCTTACGGTGACTTTCACTGATAACAGATATAATGTTAGAGATTACATAGTGCTGAAATTCAGGATGGCACAGCTGTGCACTCACTTCCAAGAATCAGGTACCAGGCAGAACTTCAAACATTAAGAGTTTTTATGGGATTTTTTCTTTGTTTAGAGCAGCACAGTCAAGAAGAAATATTACAGAATAATAATATCCTTTTAGCGGTATTCCTAAGGAGAAGATTTTGGGGTGGAATGGAGGAGGGGGAGAAGAAAATACATATAGGGAAGTGTATTTCAGGGAAATAGTAATGATGTGAACATTTAAATGGGCCCTTTAAATGTCCACAGAATACTTTAAGGGAACACACTTCTCAGAAATGGGACAATTAGCTAATGAGATAATTCTACTCAGGTCATGAGGAATAAGAAATGATTTTACTGAAAACAATAATTTACAATATTATGAAAATATAAAAAGTGGCATGAGTGATTTGAAAATTTCTTAAGAAGGGCAATTCCTTTTCAGTATGAAGATTTTCCTAAGGCACATCGAATCTGTGAAGTGAAAAGTGTTGGAAAAGAGTGCACCCCACTGGTGATGTCAAAACCTTTCATGTCCTATATTTATGGGGAGGTAAATCATCACTACAGTGGGACCATGATAATTTACATCAGTGGATAATCTGCCCCATAGAAATTAAGGCTGGAAGCTACGTCAGAGGTCTTCAAGTCCACTTCCTCCTTTGCTCCTTTTCTGAATATTATATAAACCCTTTTCAACCATTTCCATTGAAGGTGTCTCTGGTACTGCTCATGGCAGTTGCCTCATTGTCCAATTTATCTTACTGGTACTGTACTTGTAAATTTTAGCATCAAACTAGTTCTTCTAATATATAGTTGTGATCAGCTGTGACTATGTCATCACCCTCACTCTGTATATCTATCTATATCTATATCGATAGATAGATAGATATACAGAACAATCTTATTCTTGCACCTCAATTATACTTTCTGAGACCATAATAAAGTATTTTTAGTCTTTCTTCTTTTAGTACTTTCCAACTTTTTACACATTTATTAGTATTCTTTGTAATCTTGCTGCTTTATTGTTTTGAAAGTGAAATTCCCGAAATTGTCAACAGTACTCCAGGTCAGGCCCTACTGACACTTTGAATGGTGTTACCTTGTCACTACTCTTACATGAAGTATCTCTACAGTGGAATATACTACAAAAAAAATCAGCACTTCCCACCTACAGTAGCAACATTTACATGGCATTTGTGGTTTTGCCCATTCTACGTATAAAGAATACCACAAACACCATGATAAAGTCAAATTCCACAGTGTGGTAACTGTTGATTTCTTTTTTTAATACCACCCAGCACAATATAACATAACGTACACCCATGCATAACATTGCTTTTTTCTGTTGCAGGCTCATATTGCAAGCTCCTATTTGTTTGCCACTATTACATCTTAATCACAGAATTATAGACATTAGCTACAGGGGAAAAAAAATTTATTTGGTCATATTAGGCCTCATCCTACATAAAACTGAATTTCACCATCTCTTATTAACGGCTCTACAACTCACAAGATGGGGCCCTCAGTTTATACTGTATGGAACATTTTCCACACTTCGTACAATTCATTTATAAATGTACCTAGTACATTTTCATTTGCTTAATTTTACCCTGACTCTCACTGTGTCATTCTAAATAATTTACCTTGATTCTTGTTTTTGGACTCTTCAATACTGACATATCAGAGCAACACAATTCATGAAAGAAGAAATTACCGCCAAAGACTGACAGCATCCCAATATGTGGCTACCTCCCACAATTTTGTAAGATCTTTAAAAGCAGGGCCCTTTCAAATTGAACTTTTTGAAGTGCTAATAAACAAAACTTCTATTATGATGTAAATAGTTCTGTGGAGTAGAGAGGAAATAAAAGGCATGTCTTATGGGCATGGCCAAACAATGCATGCCATAAAATTCATGGTATGATTGCAGCTGCTCATGCTGACTGAGCTTATTACCTCTTCTTCCTCATGTTATTGACTTACTCACTGAGTGGGTTAAAAAGGAAACTGTATGATAATACATTCTGTAGCATTAAATATTGGTTCTAAGATTGAAGACTGGAAAGCTACATATGCCAATACTTCTAAGTCCTTGGTCCTTAGGCACCAAGAACAAGGTTAGCTGAGTTAGAAAAAATATTACTGTTATAACAGGTATTTTTTTTAAATTTCAAATGAGCAAACAATAAAAATACAAAACCAGGGTGCAGTGAAATATAAACAGACTATTATCCCCATCAGGTGTGGAATCTGGTTCTCATTTCCAAAATGGATATGTTGGTGGTATTGTACCTATTTCTTCTTCCTCCCCAAAAGAAGGGAGTAACATGCATATCCTTTACTTAAATGACCCATTTCCAAATGAAAATAAAAGGTCTGAACCTTAAGATAGGTCATTTAAAGATCCTTCCCCTTTTCTTTTCAGAAAGAGAAAAGGAAAGCTCCTCCTAGTGGAGCATTTAAAGGCTTAGGGCTTGGCTACACTAGAGAGTTGCAGCGCTGGTGAGGGGGTTACAGCGCTGCAACTTAGGATGTGGCCACACTTGCAAAGCACGGCCAGCACTGCAACTCCCTGGTTGCAGCGCTGGCTGTACACCCGGTCGAGCCTCGGGTTGTAGGGATTCCAGCGCTGGTGATCCAGCGCTGGTCAGCAAGTGTGGACGCCCACCAGCGCTTTTATTGACCTCCGGGGTATAAGGAGGTATCCCAGAATTCCTGTCCACAACAAACCAGAAGAAAGGGAGAGCTCGGAGTTCAGCCAAACTGCTTATTTAAAAAACAAACACAGCTCCTGTTTGCTGAGCGAGCGGAGGAAGGCAGGGGAATTACTTTGGAATGTTCACAGCTGTTTGCTTGAAGAGAGAAACAGCACTCTCACACGGCAGGGGGGGAGGGGGAAGTCCGTGTTCAGCAGTTGCTGATCTGGTCTGACGGGTATTTAGCAGTACATAATTTGCATTTAGTGAATGAGAGAGGAGTGGGGGAAGGGAGTTAGAACTTTTAAAATGATTGAAGGTAGGCACAGTCCTTAGAACTTGCAAGGCAGGGAGCTGAGAACAGTGTCAACTCCAAAAATCCATTCTGTCTGTCTCCTCCACGCTCCCTGTCACATTCCACCCCACCCCCCTCTTTTGAAAAGCACGTTGCAGCCACTTGAATGCTGGGATAGCTGCCCACAGTGCACCACTCCCAACAGCACTGCAAGTGCTGCAAATGTGGCCACACTGCAGCGCTGGTAGCTGTCAGTGTGGCCACACTGCAGCGCTGGCCCTAAACAGCTGTACGAACACAGCTGTAACTACCAGCGCTGCAAAACTGTAAGTGTAGCCATACCCTTAATCAACAACATATGCACACCAAGGGCATTAAGACATCACTTCTGTGCTGTTGAAGTTAACGGTCAATTTGTCCTTTCCATTGTATTCCTCTGTTCTCAGGATTTTATAACTTGGCAAAAATAGAAGAATGATGTTCTTGGCTGCAACTTGGCATGCAGGTCTTAACCCAAGAACAAATTGTTTTATAATTATTCCTGAGAATTACTTCAGTCTGTTTTATTTTTCTTTTCTTGCCTGAACAATGTGAAAGAAAAGAATAACTATTTTCTGATGCTTTCAAGACATTTTGGTTCTTCATCTAGCAAAAAATCAAGCAGTGCCTGATATTTCAAAAGTGAATTTTAACACACACACAATGGCTTCACACCTCTTGACTTCCAGAAGGACTATTTATGAGTAAATGTTCGCCAAAGCAAGTAAAAGATTCACGATCAGGCCCATATTCAGTAATGCAGGTTGGCTCACGGGTTCATCTGAAAACAAGTTGTTTGTGCATGAGGTTGAGTTCTAAATTTAGAATCCAGGTTTAGATAAAAAGGAGAAAGGTATAATCAATTATTTTATAAAAGCTATCTTCAAATGCATGAATTGGATAAAAGGAGGAATCTAATCTGTTTCACTATACTTGCATGAGCTGAAACTTACTGGCCACACTAGCTGCCATATATGTTTCTAAAATAGAAGGAAAACACATAAAAGAAGAAAGTTATTTGGAAGAGAATTTTTCCTTCTCCACCTCTGCATTTTTAAGCATTCTTACTACACTGGTAAAACACTGCAGACATTTGGATCCCATTGGACCTTTAAGTTTGTAGCTGCTATCGGGTAGTTGGCAGCTTGTACTGAAGCCACTCTGCCTCTGCCCGCAGAGTCTTTGTTAACTGACAGAGGACTGAAGCTGCTAGCTGCCTTTGAAATGGATATGTTGGGTCAGTGGAAACAGTTGGGTGTTTTTGAGCGGAACTTTATTTTTTCTTATTTAAAAAAAAATAAAGCTGTGAAAAGTAGCTTCTTCTTCTTCTTCTAAATGCTTGCTTTAAAAACACCCAACCCATTTGTGCTGACCTGATGAGCCAGTTTCAAAGGCAACTTCAATCCTCTGTCAGTTACAAAGGCTCTGCCAACAGAGGCAGAGCTGAATCAATGCAGGTTTCTCTTTTCTTGATAAGAGCAGCTCCAGATATTAGGCTCCAACAGGTTCCTAAAATCTGTACTATTTTAATAGTACAAAAACATGATCAAAAATAGCAGAGAAAATATCTTCAGAATGTTTCCACTTGTTTTATTCCTCTCACAGGCTTCTTGATAACTGATATGGTAATACTGCTGAGGAGTCCTGATGTTTGAAGGTGATCTAGATGCTCGTATGGTTCAAAACCTTCACTTGCCAATTCGATTCTTGCTCTTGTCCAAACCATTGTAGAACAATAAATATCAACACAAATAAAAAACAATAAGCTTCAAGCTCTCTGAATTCCAAGACTGGCATTATGGTGTCACATGGAAAAGAAAAGGACAATGAGGTTTTCTATTGGTCTTTTCAAACTGCAGCAAAATATAAATGGGAGCCAGATATTCCTTAAAAAAACGTGAATAAAAGTTCAGTGATTTTACTAATAATGTCACTAATGAGTTATCTTTAGAAAGAGAATATTGCACCTATAAACTCAATATAGTAGGTATGTTGGAATCCGTAAAAATTCCAATTATGACCTCAGAATTTATTGTGCACATATGGAAAATAATACTTGTAAAGGAGAAAGGGGTTTGTGCCTAGTGCTGTCAATACTGTGAGGGATGGGGTGATTATAAAGCAAATTAACAATACTTTTAAATGTGCATTCACTTATCTTTCCAATTAAATCCTTGTTAAACAACTGCACAGACAGTAATGGTGCTTCTGCAAAGCACTGATCAAGACAGTTTTATTGTAATTTTTACTCTGTAACAATTAATCAAGTAGGCATTTTCTTTATTATTAAATTATTTAGTTAATAAATATTCACAATTGACTAACATATTTGTAGTTTAAAATTTTGATTTTTTTAAAATTCTGGAACCTATATTTGAGTTTTTTTTTCTTGTAGTAGGATCACAAAAGAAGTATTTAAATTTTTTAACCAAAATAATATCTGTTAACTTGAGATGATAGTTTTAATAATAAATGTACCTTTTCTAATCTAGCTCACTTTACTAATTCCAATATCTTTGGCCTTTCTCTTATACATATCACAAACATGCTGCTTTCTGCAGCAATATTTAAACTCCATAAAAATCATATTTCTTTTTCTTCTTGAAATAGTACATAAGACCTAAAACCACAGTAACTGATATTTGGATAATAAATTGTGTTTTACAGTTAACACAAGGTATTCCAAAGAAATAATGGCACCCAAGGTCACCTGAACTGCAAGTAGCAAGCATTTTGCAAACAAAGGATTGAATATAAAGAAAATTAGGAGCTGCCTTGTTTGCTGAATGAACCAGTAAAGACTGAAATTTGTATTTCTATGGTTAGTTTCCCTGAACATACATGCAATTGCATAGGATTACAGTGCTTCCTTGAGGTATTATGAACCCTTTATAGCTGTATTTTTTGTTAATTTAGTGCTTATGAAAACTGCTTCTTTGACAGTCCCAGAAACTGAATTCCTCTCTAGCCACAAAATAGGTACAGCATAGGAAGTGTGGCAGAGTAAGCTTCGCCCTATGAGCACACCAATGTATATTAACCCCATATTGAGGATGGTAATTTAGTCTCCAAGATAATATATTCATTCCTTGCCACACTAAATGGGCGTGGAAACAAGCGTGCCAATGACTTCCAACTGTAGTGATGCTTTCTGCGAGGTGGACACTTTATGTCATAACTAGACTGGGATCAGCACAGATTTCACATAGATTAGCAAAGATTAGACAAAGTGGGTATTCACCCACAAAAGCCTCTGCTCCAATACTTCTATTAGTCTATAAGGTGCCACAGGACTCTTTGTTGCTTTTTACATAGATTAGCATATATGTTGAAAGCATAGGTCTCATTTTTCATAGGTTTGACAGTGAAATTAAAGACTATTCTGAATCATGTGAGCAATTTCAGCTGGTTGGACTGGATTCTAACAGCTATGAGTTCATACATTTGTTTATGTCGCTCTCATCTGCACATGGGCATCACCTTCAGTATGACTTATTTCAGTTTATCTTTTCCCAGAAAACTAAGGTAAAGATAATCAAAAACATGTAGTAGCTTTGTTGGCTGGATCCTTCAGAATGACCATAGCATCACCAATATACTGCCAGTTAGTGCTCCTGCTTACTACAGTCCACTGGACTATCCCCACAGGGTCTGGATGCTTCCAAATTTTAACTGCCAGAGATTCAACTGGCAACATGAAAAGTAGCAGGAAGAATGGACAACCCTGATGAGTTCCTCATGCTAAGGTTGAAGCCATTACAAGAGCAACAAATTGTCTAGGTCACAGTTCGCAGATTACTGTTAACTTTCCCTCCAGAAGTGCTATTTGTAAAACATTTCTAAAATAAGAAAAATTATGACTATCTTTATGTCACCAATAGTATTTGCAACTTCTAGCTCCTTAAATCAATGATACTGAAAAATGATGACTCAGAAAGTTTCCAAAGTGCTGAAAGATGTTATAGTCTGGCCTGTTTATGAACAAGTGATCTTTTCAGCTTTTAGTGGAAAAAATACATCATTGGTCAAAGATAATCAAAAGCAAAAAAAGATGCAATATCAACAGCTTTCCATACAAAAAGAAAACCTCATGCAATGGGCTAAACAAATAAAATCGTTTGTTCTGTTGTTTAGCTTTAGGAATTACCTAACTTTAAGGGACAATAATAAAAGAAAAATAAATTCAGCGAATGAAACAATTAAAGGACTGGATTTGGGGTTTGTTTTTATTAGAAAATACACCCATAGAATTTGAAAATCCTCTTCTGATCTTTTCCCCTTTCTTCCTATTACTTATTTAATAATGAAATAGACAATTGTCAGATTGCTTGCTTTTTCTACTGTCCCCACCCACTCTATTTTTTCTTTCATCTAGTTTTTGATACTGAAATATTAACAGTACAACAACAGAGACCAGAGTTCGTGCTTTGCTCTTGAGTTCATTCTATTTAAAGCACTTAAAATACAGTAGGCGGCCTGGAATTTTTTCTATGATAATGAATTTACACTGTTAAGTACTGATTCCATCTGTTTTAAAACCAAAAAAGTCTACTATTTAATAAAGATGAACAATACAGATTTTTTTGGGGAGTGAGGGCAGGGGAATGCCAAAATCAACTGGTGTTTAGAAATAAACCCCCAAGCATTTTGCCTGTATAAGGGTTGAACACATGTTCAACTTTTGGAATTCAAATGGCCCTCGGGGGCAGTGTTGATTAGTACTTATAGTTGAATAAATTTTCACAGAAACAAAATACTTACAGAAGAGAAATGAAATAAACAAAATAAAAAATCATTTAAAATACTATTTGTCTGGTTTAGACTACATGAAAAAAATGAAGACAGAGGGATTAATAAAAAGCAAACAAAAAAACAACAACCACAACCCTGTCAAGTATACTACTGAATATCACACTATTCTAGCACTTTCACGATTTGTAAATGAGCAGGTTATGAGCAGATATGAATCAGTCCCTGAAACATGTAGACAGGGCCGGCTCCAGGCACCAGCATTCCAAGCTGGTGCTTGGGGCGGCATTCTGCAAGGGGCGGCAATTCCTGTTGTTTTGCCCCCAAGCAGTGTGCCGAATTGCCACAGCGGAGGGTGGGGGCAGTCTGTGTGCCCTTAGGGCAGCAGGCTCATTTCCGCGGTGAGGGCAATTCGGCGGCAGCTTCTATGTTTAGCTATCCAGGGCGGCTTCAGCTAAACATAGAAACTGCGGCCGAATTGCTACAGCCATGGAAAAGTGCCTGCCGCCCTAAAGGCGCATGGACTGCCCCCACCGCCTGCAGCGGCAATTCAGCACGCTGCTTGGGGCGGGGAAAACTGTAGAGCCGGCCCTGCATGTAGACAAAGTGTGCCCATTCCCCCTCCTCATCTCATGTCAGCATCAGGGTGTGATTTTGATCGATTGGCAGGGGATGAACACCTTGAATGGCCTTTGGTACCTCGGGGTGGGGCTGGCTATGCTCCACTCCAGCACATGACACACAAATCACACTACCATCCTCCACACTTTTTCATATGCACATGGAGAGTGCGCACAGGAGGTGGAACTAAGCCATTTTTGGGATAGTGACTGGCTCTTTTGAAGGAGGCTGGGGAAGTTGATTAGATACCGCAGGGCTCATTCTGTGAGGTGAGTTTTCATCTTTACACTGTCCACAGTCAGCTTGTGATGAGTGAACTCACATTCCTTTATTTGTTCTGAATTGCCTGTTCGGGTCCCGAGTGTATTGTGGGACTGGTCTTTTTGGAGTGGGGAAGGGACTTACCCATTGGACTAGACTGGCCAGTGTCTGGCAGGTTTTTTACCTTCCACATAGCAGCCTAGAGGTTGGGCTCATTAGTCAGGAGTAAGCTAGCAGGATGCTAAAATTAAAAATAAAATAGTGTTGCGCTGTGGGGATAGTGTCCAATTCAGGGAGTCTATCATGAGCTAGCTCTTGGGGTAAACCCAAGCACAATACCCCAGGAGGCCACTGGCAGCAACCCAGTGTAGTGTCAGGGTGGCAACTGACTTAAGTCTCATGCAGACTAATGCAAAGCTGTCTGTCTCTTCGTCCCCTGCACCAGAGAAGGGTTCTTTTCACTTAAATTAATAAAGTTACGGCCTGCTCCTTGAAAGCAATTTCTTATGTCTGAATCATTTCCTAGGCGTACAAACCAAAAATACTGATTCTTTAAAGAGTGATATCAGAGACTCTTTGAGCTCATGGCACACACTATTAAGAGAGCCAGCAGGGTTTGAAACCCTTGCTAGAGGGCTATGAAAAAGATTCCCTGACATATCCCCATGCGTGCACCTGTGTGAGGACTAACATGATCTGGCCTAAACAGGTCTATGGCTGAGACTTTCAAAGCTGCTATAATGGGAACTGGGCATCCAAGTCCCTTAGGCCGCTTTGAAAACCTCAATCTGTACCTCTAGGATAAGGCAACTGTATAAACAAAGGCTTTGAAACACAACAAATAGATGAAAAGATAAAATGTTGTCAGTTATCTAGAGATACCGTTTTTCTATTAATTTCCTTTGACTACTTAATAAAAAGTTAGGTTTCCAGAGTGTGCTCTCAGTAGAGAATGTCAAAATGGCCCTAATGTACTATTAGTTGCACATTTAAGTATTCAAATTTGACAGTGGCCAGAGGAAAGGCCTCCTAGTATTTCTATGCTACCAAATAGGAGCTAAGTGCTTTAGCTTTCTGACCAGTTTCACAGCATCAACCCTTCTACTTTAGATTGAAACTTGAGCAGTAATGTAGCTTTGAGTGAGCTAATGTCTGGATGGACAGATCTAATATTTTTATGGAAGATTTATTTTTCCATTCTTCTGATAGTGTTGAGCAAAGATTTTAGGAAGTGAATAAAGATAGGGAATGCTCTTATTCCTGTTATTTCTCCTGGAAACAGAGGGGCAGAAGCAGTATGTTACACAATCAAACTATAATGAAATGAAAACTATTGGCCTGATTATCCACTCACACAAGTGTAAAATAGTTGTAAATGGGGGGGGGCGGGGGCGGGCAGAATCAGGAAGCATGTCTCTGGAGAAATAGAAGGGATGACATCAGTATTAACCTACAGTTCAACAAAGAATTCATACTTCAAGCTGATCCATTTTATTTCCAGACCTTCAATATATCATTGCATGTTCTTATTTCTGCCATCACTGCCTGGCAGTGATATACACACATTACATGAAGGATCTAGTTTTGCTTCACACTGCTAAGTCACAAGTTAATTCTGATTACAATCTGCATTAGTTTGTACCTTTTCAAATGAACAACCAAGCTCAGATTGAACCACTGAGTTTCAGTTGGCTTCCATAACAAATTCAAACTCCATATCCTCACCTATGAGGCTTTCACTACACGTATTTTCTCCCATTTTCTTTTGCTGACTCTCACATTACTTTAACCCTCCTTTCAAGCCAGACTTTCACTTTGACTCATTCCCATCTTTGTGGTCTCTTCCATGTGGACTACTATGCTTGGCATCCCTCTCTTGTTGGGCAAACATCCTTCCTCTCTACAGTCAAATTTGCATTTGAATGAATTCTGTAAAATTCCACAAAGTCGCCCTATATTGCTTATGTCCACACATGCCAGGCATTCATACACTGGGTTCTGATGGATTTTATGTCCAGTTGTCAGTCATATGGCCACTACTTATAGCTTGGGAAAGTGCAAAACAAGTTCAAGGAAGATAAAAAACCTGGAAACTGACACTGTGTCTTTAGAAAATTTAAGATGATAAATGCTGAAGTCCAGCCAGTCTTGAGTGCTTTAATACAGAAACTATTGATTGTTTTCATAAATGTAAAACATCCAGACACTTGCCAATAGGCACCAAAATAAATTTCTAAATAAACAATAAACAAACAATAAAGATTTTTGCCTTGGGATGCTATAGACCACATTTTCAAACTAGCAAATTTTGCATGGGCAGCCTTTGAAATAGAGAAAAGCCTCAATCTGCATATGTAACTTAGATAATTGTGCATCTAATTACCTGATTTGCATGTGCAAGAGTGCCCACCAAAAAAATAAAATAAAAAGTGCAATTTAGAGCCATGATTGGAAAGAAAAAAAGAGGCTCTTTATCTCTCACAGCACTTTATGTTAGAAGAAAGACCAGGGAATGAAAAGCTGAAACTACTCCAGAAATGGGAGAAATTGAACTGCTATCTGACTAGAGCTTGCACAGTAAAATATGTGATTTGAAAACTCTGACACACACACACTTATATTTACACACACACATATACATACAAAGCTCTGCCATAGCTTGGTTGAGGATGAATTTGGCAGTTCAGTTTTATCTAAAGATACTGGGCTAAATTCATCCCTGGTGAAATTCCATCACTTTCAAAGTGGTGACATCCTTCACTTAGATTGAATTGAATGGAGTTACAACAGGGATGAATTTGGTCTATATAGTTTTCCAAAATAATGTCATGTAGTTGTATTCACAGTCAAAGAATTTCTAATGTATCCTTTAGAAACAAATATGCCAGCTACAGAGCTTCAAAATTTTTAGAATCCATAATGAATGACAGGAGAGTGAACATGTACCAAAATTAGAGATGGGAGAAACAGAAATATATTAATAATACCAATCACTTATATGAGAGCATTTATAGCATTTTACATTTTCAAAGTTAAGTGTAAACATGAAATAACATAAGAAAAAACTTTCTACCCTCCATTTATAGGAGGCAAGTCCAACCTGTGGCCCTGAATAGTTCAAGAAAAACAAGGATGTTTTCTATTCTGTCTCAAAATACAGTAATAAAGTAAAACTCTTCCCTATTACTACCCTAAATTAAGAATAACAATAAAATCTTTTAAAAGTGTTGAGTTAGTGAACACTAAGCTAGAGCTAAGAGGCCAACAACTGTTGTGAACTGTGGACGATTTCCTATTATGACAAAATATCTTTACTATTGTGAAAGCTCTTTGGTCCACTCCTACAAAGTGCAGAGTGTCTACACCCTTCATTGGGTAAAATCCTGGCCCTGTCAGAATCAATGGGAGTTATGTCATTGATGTCTATAAAGCCAAGACTCCAGTGGCACTGCAAGGCACTCAGAACCTCACAGGATAAGGCTCAACTATACTCTTAGGGGCTGAGGGCAGATATAGAGGAGCTCAGTCCTGTAGGCTGGAAAGCTATGCTAAAAAAAGTGTGGAAATCCAAAATACTAGAGTTCAGTGCTTAGCAGAACCAGCCCTAGACCAAATGGTGCCCCAGGCAAGGAGCACCTTCAGCACCCCCATCCTATTTGTTAAGCTTTTGAATACTTATTTTTATTGCATTTGTAGCCCATTTAACTACTTTGATGCACAATTTGCATGCATGATTTATCCCTGTCATATAAGACTGACTGACTACCCTCCCCCCATCCCCACCTTTACAACCCATGAGGGCATGGCTGACAACATTCTAGGAGGTTTAAGGAAAATGTAGTTCTCAGAAAGTCTGGAAGGTTCCATGAGATTCTACAAAGGTCCAGACAATTCTAGGCAGTTAGTGAAAAATGAATCCACATATGGAATACTTGAAACATTTTACTTCAAACATTCTATTTTCCATTTTGTCGCTAACAAAAACAGCACCCCAAGCCCAGCACACCTTTAAGCCCACCACCCTACATGGTTGCCTGGGTGGCCTGCCCCCCAAATCTGGCCCTGATGCTCAGGACCTGAGCAGAAAGGATTCTGCACAGTGTGGAGAAACATGTACAGTGCTCAGCAATGTGAAGGAAATTCTATGCCGTCAAAACACCGAGCACTAGGGAGCAGGGGAAAAGTAGGCATGATGGGTCCAAAACAGGATTTAGCCTGATTATAGCTGCTTAAGTGCAATCCAGCGGCCTCAAAATGCATGTATGCAGGCCATTTTTATGATTTTCCGTAACTCCTACTGCAAACCAGGAGATACAGCTTAGCTCAATAACACAGAAATGTGTCTGAGGATTCTTTGACAACAATATCTCAGCCACCTGCTCATTGGCCCAGTGCAGATGTGGGGCACAATATACTTCATAAACTGTTAGCCAGCAGCATTCACTCAATGTATTTTGCCCTATTGGATTGTAAGCAGCAAAGAGAGTGCTCAGCAGGCCGAGCTGTTAACTCACAACTCTCTCCTACAACTCTGTAGGACAGAACCACTTTTTTGCAAGGTCAAGAAGAAGGATTCCAAGTGCACTTGTTGCTTAGCTCCCCAAACTAGAGTTCCAGGAAGCCACCTCTTCAGCACAACTCTGCAGAGTGTGAACATCATCTGATTCCCTATAAACAAGTTGCTATTCTAACAACAGTCTTTAGGCAATTTTGTTCAACAAAAGCAATCACAAGAAGGAAGAATTATAGCAGCTTAGAATTTAGAACTGGTTAATTTACTAATAAATCTCTTTTGGAATCCTTAATGTATGAGATTTTACTTCATACTTGAGATGCTTTATTTTAGCTGTCTCTGATACATTGCCTAGAGACTCATGGTCAGTGATGTTTATCAGTTCCTTTATATAAATGGCAATGCTGTATGCTTAACCCTTGCCGAGAACAGTAAAGTGTTCAACACTGAGTGGCTTTGGGACGTATTTGTTTACTAGCTGCCTATATTGACTTCCACACCTGTAACATATTATCTATTGATGGATGCAGGATTGATTTGGGTAATATTTGTGAAAAACCAATACAACTTTAATATAAAATTTAATTTGAATATTGACTATTTTTCTGGTTCTCATTTGCTCATTTTACTGTTCATCATCCCTCATTTTGCAGGGTCAAATTCTGATCCCATTGAAGTCAATGGTAGACCTCTCATTGACTTCGGTGGAACCAGAATTTATCCCCAGTTCTTGTTTCTGTTTTTCTTCTTTTTCAGCACCTATGTTTTATATATTCCTCTGATCTTGCTTTGTTTCATGACTTTTTTTATTCTTGCACTACTTCTTCCAGCTATTGTTTCACATTCAATATTCAGTTTACTTTCACTCTTCCTTTTTTATACCTTTGCTTACTCTGTTTCTCTGATTTACATGCTTCCCTCATTCTTGTTATTTTGTTTAATTTCTTCACTTTTTTCTGTCATTTTCTCTTTCATTCTCCTTCTCATCTCCCTTCTCCCTACTACTTTTCCCTTTATTTTCTGGTGTTTTATTTTTCTTTTCTGTCTCCTAACCCTACCTACTTCTTTGGTTGTTTGCTGTATCTTTCCACCTTTCCTATCATTCCCCAAAATGCAACTCATCATTCTGTGCCACTATTGTATAGCAGATTCTGAAATATTGTCATCTGAGACAGTTATGTACCAAACAAAATATTACCAGGGTGAAGGAATCACTTACCCTGATTGACAACAAATCGTAACTTCTGTATTGTTGCCAGATTGCCGCTAACTCTGTATATTCCATCGACATCCAGACCTGAAAAAGGAAAACATATTTCATATTGGCTCATGTGAGTATTTTATTTAAGATGACAGTCAAGAAAACATAAATGTCCTAGCAAATATGGGGAAGAATAGTACAGTGAACTATTAGATAATAAACCACCTGACAAAGACCAGAATTATATGACATCTCCTGGCTGATTAAAGCAACACAGAAAAACAAAACTGTAGGTTAACTCAATAGAACCCCAAATACTTCATTATAATGTTGTAGTAATTCTCTCACAGGTTTACGGTAAAGGTAGAGATATTTCAATTAGCTTGAAAAAGAGTAGCATAAGTATTAACTTGTGTTTTCATGTACAAATACCTTCTACAAGATGTAAAATTAAATTTGTGCAAGTGTATATTAACTACTTATAGTAGCTGGGCTAACGGAACTTCGCAGGTAGAGACACAGACTTTTTGAGCTGAAGGTTGTGAATTGCATTTCTGATATTGCATGTATTCAGTGAGATTATTGCCATGCAACCATGACATGTAAGATTATGTATGCATTTTAGAGAGATGTTTATGTTATTTACAAAGTGTTTTACTATGGCTTTGTTTTGTACTAAGTTGATTGAGTTTGATGACTTAAAGCCCTGGAAATTTTATTGCAGATAATGAAGAGTGTTTTCAAGGACACCTTGGGAGTCCCATTTCACCCTTAAATCTGATCAGGTAACATCTTTTGGAGGAAACTATCTCCTATAGCAGGGTCTGCTGATATACCCTTTTAAAATTAAAAAAAGACACTCTTAAACTTACATCCCAATGCACATTGCGGGAACATGCTAATGCACACAAGAACCTACCTCTCCATTCCCATGAGAACTGCCATTCTCATGAAAACAGAGGAAGAAATCTGCATGCTCCAAAATTTAAAACATTAAATCGTATAATGCCATTTGAAATGTAAAAGTCACAGATCAGCATGATGCAGACAGAGGTTTACTGGAGATCCAATGCTCCATAATAGAGTTGTAGAAGCTATTAGTCACTTGGAACACAAATCTTACCCACATTGTTTTATAAGAAGGCTGACTTTTTCTACAGAAAAAGCCTACATTAATTAGCATGTGGTACAGCCCAAGACAGATTCAGCATTCCTCCTAAGTAGTAAACTAAATTCTGCTTTGAAAGCTATCATTGAAAGTAATTTTTTTTAAAAAAACAGCTCATATTACAACTTATAACTTATACACTACACTGCAGGACTGACCAAAATTCAGAAATGATTTGAAATTTAAAAATAACAGGTCAACAAGATAAAAGAGGAGGGATTACAGGGAATCCTACTGCTGCCAAATGGAGAATGGGCAGCTTGTTTACTCCAGATGATGTGAGTGTATTTTAGGACTGGGCCCTTGAAACTGAGATTTTTGGTAGAAATGTCCCCACAAAAGTCAGTAGCAAAACTCCCATTGGCTTCAAAGGTGGCAGAATTTCACCCTTGAGTTTGCAAATGGATAACAGGGCCTCAGTCCTGTTCAAAAAGACCTATCTATGCATGTAAGAAATGGGTAAAGGAGAACGGTGGAAAGGAAGAAGTGCTCTACTGATGCTTTCTGTATGTTGAGGGAAATTGGGTAGTACTGTTGGCAAGAATCTGATTTTTCTTAAACTTCCAAAAGATTTGACTATAGTTTGTTTAGAAAGGCAGAAAAAGTTTTCAGCGGTTGGCAGCAGTACTCATCCCTTTATTTAATATTTGACATCATAAACATTGTCAAAGCAACAAACTGTATACAAATATTAAATATTACTAACCATTTATTACTATAATATTAATAATAAGCATACAAGCATAGTAAGAACTCCAAAGGTAAAATGACATTACCTTCAATATCCTTCATATTTTTCAACCCTTGCCCACATATAAACTCACATACATTGCAGACATTCTGAACCCATCTGTTCCCAAAGTTTCTTATACATTGATACACAAATTCAATATATTTTTAGCAGCTTGAGAACTGAAGTATAGCAGGCATATTATGACAGAGATTTCCTAAGCAAAACAAGATTTGTCTGAAGCTGTTCCAGTTGTATCAGTCTCGTACAATTTAATTTTTACTATTTCTGAAAGGTGCTTTGGGATGCTTTATATCCAGGTTACCATACTGATCTGATAACACTGGTCTACAATTTTTGAGAAGTAGTCTGCTTCAGAGATAAAATGTGATATTTATTATGTATTTTGATGTGCTAAATTCAAATATTACAATTAAAACAACTGATTGGCTACTGTTTCTCAGATATTTAAGTTTTTACATTTTATGTCTATGTCTATTGTGTAGATAGTAGAGTTTTAATCATAAATTGTAAACCTAGGTCTTTTCATGTGTTTATGGTTGTTTTACATGATAATATTTCACCTGTCCTGTTTATGTAACACTTAAAAATCAGCAAAAGGGTTATATAAATAAAATTTATTATGAAACAAAAGGCAAAAAACTATTCTGTACATAGTTTAGTCCTATTCAGTGTCTACTCGGCGCTTCTTGGCTTGTCTCTTGTATTCATGAAATGGAGCATCTCTTGTCACTGTCCAGCAATAGTCTGCAAGCATTGATGGGCTCCATTTGCCCTGATAGCCTGCCAGGAGATTCCACTGTTGTAGTCTGGAGCCCAACAGCTCTGCCTTACTCTTGGGTAGTTCCAAATCCCTGACAAGGTCATTCAGTTCACCTTGTGTTATGAGGTGTGGTTCAGAGGAGGAGGATGGGAGAAAATGTGGATCCTGTGACATTGATGGTTCAGGACCAGAAATTTCATCCTCTTCCTCTTCCTCGTCTGACTCAAGTGAGAATGATTCTGGTGCATCAGGAACCGGCAGTCCTTCTCCATGAGATACTGGGCGTATAGCTGATGGAACGTTTGGATAATGCACAGTCCACTTTTTCTTCTTTGACACACCTTTCCCAACTGGAGGCACCATGCAGAAGTAACAATTGCTGGTATGATCTGTTGGCTCTCTCCAAATCATTGGCACTGCAAAAGCCATAGACTTCCTTTTCCTGTTCAACCACTGGTGAAGATTTGTTGCACAAGTCTTGCAGCATATGTGTGGGGCCCACTTCTTGTCCTGATCTCCAATTTTGCAGCCAAAAGAAAGGTGATAGGCTTTCTTAACCATAGTGGTTATACTGCGCTTTTGTGATGCAAAAGTCACTTCACCACAAACATAGCAGAAATTATCTGCACTGTTCACACAAGTACGAGGCACCTCTGCTCACTTTGGCTAAACAGAAATGTGTCCCTTTGCAAAATCAAACACTGACAAATAAGAGAGTACGACACTGTATGATTTCTAGAGCTGATAGAGGGCAATTTGTTCAGCAGAGTGATGTAAGCTTCGTTATGATTGCATCATCCATGACTTCTAGGAATAACATGATGCAATTCATATCATGTATGATGCAATACCAGCTTCAGATTGCATCATTCATTGTTTTTCCTAAAAAGCAAGCACTGTCCAAACCCAGTCATAGATTTATTCACAGATCCAGTCAAAGATGTATTTTAGTCATTTCTGGTTTAAATTGAGATCCCTTCCCTTGATAACTCACTTATCCTCTGCCATTCCCAAGTCAAGGGTCGTATATACTGACTCAATAGCATATCTTGAAAACTAGAGCCAATCAACAATTTTAAGCATCATTTTCATTCTCAGTGACCCAGAATTAGTAAAGTTGGACTACATTTATTTCAGAAGCATTTTGGCTGTAGAACAGTGTAATTGAAGGTTACTCTCATGCTTCCTGTTCAGTAAGCGGCCTCACATTTGTTAACTTAACTGAGTTGAATTGCTTACATGTTTGTTTGTTTTAAATATTGCTGCAGATATATCTTGCTTCAGTTTATCTTGACCAATTTATTTGAAAAACAAATAATAATTCCATAATATATATCGGTTATATATGCCTTTTGTCAGTCCATTTCATTATCTGCCCTTTACCAGTGGGAGCTCTGCAATCTAATACTGAAAATTATGGTTCATATCAGGAAGATCTCCTTTGGTTATAGAGGGCTAAAGATAAAGTTTATCTCAGAGAAATCAAAAAGGAATCAGTAGTCAAGAACACTTGGAAACTATCTATGTACAGGATACGTAACATATGAACAAATGGAAGTTACTAAAATGTTTAAGTAATGTAACTCTATCTTAAAACTCAACAATCTCTCTCTCTTCTTGGAAGCGTAGTTAGTCCCCAGTTTAGGAATGTGGAACTCTTGTGGTCATCGATTGAGAATTGCATCACACTAACCTGCATAGCGAGTTGATCTAAACCAGAATGTAAAGGAGAAAAACAAAGAAACTTTAACTTCCATTTGAATCTAGCATGACTCAGGCCATGTCTACATCTAAA
Source organism: Gopherus evgoodei (assembly GCF_007399415.2). Classification (NCBI taxonomy): domain Eukaryota; kingdom Metazoa; phylum Chordata; order Testudines; family Testudinidae; genus Gopherus; species Gopherus evgoodei. The sequence continues at coordinate 57,927,148 of NC_044332.1, forward strand.
CTTTTGCAGCGCTGGTTGTTACAGCTGTATTAGTACAGCTGTATAGGGCCAGCGCTGCAGAGTGGCCACACTTACAGCAACCAGCGCTGCAAGTGGTGTTAGATGTGGCCACACTGCAGCGCTGTTGGGCGGCTTCAAGGGGGGTTCCGGGAACGCGAGAGCAAACCGGGAAAGGCGACCAGCTTCGCCGCGGTTTGCTCTCGCGTTCCCGGAGCCACCCAGCAAACCGCAGGGAAGGAGACCTGCTTGCTCGGGGTTCCGGGAACGAGAGAGCAAACCGGGGAAGGAGACCAGCTTCGCCGCGGTTTGCTCTCGCGTTCCCGGAGCCACCCTGCAAACCGCAGGGAAGGAGAACCGCTTGCTCGGCGGTTCGGGGAACGAGAGAGCAAACCGGGAAAGGAGACCAGCTTCGCCGCGGTTTGCTCTCGCGTTCCCCGAACCACCCTGCAAACCGCAGGGAAGGAGACCTGCTTGCTCGGGGTTCCGGGACCGAGAGAGCAAACCGGGAAAGTGAGACCAGCTTGATTACCAGAGGCTTCCTCCTTCCACGGAGGTCAAGAAAAGCGCTGGTAAGTGTCTACATTGGATTACCAGCGCTGGATCACCAGCGCTGGATCCTCTACACCCGAGACAAAACGGGAGTACGGCCAGCGCTGCAAACAGGGAGTTGCAGCGCTGGTGATGCCCTGCAGATGTGTACACCTTCAAAGTTGCAGCGCTGTAACTCCCTCACCAGCGCTGCAACTTTCTGATGTAGACAAGCCCTCAGTTCTCAAGCCTTCTGGATATGGGATAAGAGCATGTGAAAGCCACATATAGAGCTCTGTGTATGATAATAATCTCTCACATTAGCAGCACCGATTTGGAAGAGTTTAGCCCCCTTGGTATCATGCTATTTAAATTATCTGAATCAAGTGAAAATGACAACCTCTGTAGTGAACTGGAGGACATTACATCTTGCAAAATGATCTGGAACATATAAGTAAATTATTACTGTTATAAATTTACTTGGATCAGAAAGTAGGTCTGTCATAAACAGATAGCTAAGGGTTAATGTTCTTTTACCTGTAAAGGGGTAACACCAGTAACCTGAAGCACCTGACCAGAGGACCAATCAGGAAACAAGACTTTTTCAAATCTGGGTGGAGGGAAGTTTGTGTGTGAGTTCTTTGTCCTTTGTCTTGGGTCTGACCCTCTCGGCTCTGAGAGTGATTTTTCTATCTCCTGGCTTTCTAATCTTCTGTTTCCAAGTTGTAAGTACAAGGATAGTAAGCAATAGGTTTATATTGTTTTTTTTGTATTTACATGTGTGTAGTTGCTGGAATGTGTTAAATTGTATTCTTTTTGGATAAGGCTGTTTATTCACTTTTTTTCCTTAAGCAATTGACCCTGTATATTTTCACCTTATACAGAGACTATTTTTAATGTATTTTTCTTTCTTTTTATAAAGCTTTCTTTTTAAGACCTGTTGGAGTTTTTCTTTAGTGGGGACTCCAGAGAATTGTGTCTGCAGCTCACCAGGGAATTGGTGGGAGGAAGAAGTCGGGGGAAAATCTCTTTGTGTTAGATTTACTAAGCCTGACTTTGCATACCCTCTGGGTGAGTGGGGGAGAGAGATTAGCTCTCTCAGGACTTGTGTTTCCAGGACTGGAAGCAGGGAATATCCTAGGGTCGTCCAGGGAGGGGAGCCTGAGAAGAAGAAACCAGGAAACAAGGGGAGGGGGTTATTTCCCTTTGCTGTAGGACTCAAGGCATCTGAGTCTGGGGGTCCCCCAGGGAAGGTTTTGGGGAGACCACAGTGAGATAGGCACTGCATAATTCCTGGCTGGTGGCAGCTTTACCAGGTCCAAGCTGGTAACTAAGCTTGGAGGTTTTCATGCTAACACCCATATTTTGGATGCTAAGGTCCAGATATGGGAAAAAATGTTATAACAAGGTCTGATTAGCATTTCATCTGGACAAACAATATGGCAGACAGAGAAAAAACTGCGAATATTACACCAATTATAGTGTGTTCACATGTCATCAGCTTTCTGCTCCAAGAACTTTAAAGGTTAAACTAAGCCAAACCAATGTAAATTGGTGGATCTGGACATCCTTTTCATTACCACATTATCCTAGCTGGATTAGAAACTACTTATTTTGAAAATCCAATTAGGCCAAGTGCAATATTTTTTTAAAAAGAGAACTTTCTTATGTTCTGATTCTGTGAAGAAGTTTTCAAAGAAAATCACTTTTAAGGGCACCTTTATCAAGAATAAAAACATCACTGCTCTGCTGTCAGTGTTTCTTCATGGCAGGCTATAAATACTTAGTGAACAAGATGAAACAAAAATATTTTCAAAGTGTCCTATCTGGTGCTGGCATTAAAGTGTCATGGTAAAGAACAATTCAGAAAAAAAATATTAATTGTATTGAAGTCGGACTATTTGTTAATCATGTGCTGACCTTCTTGTGTTTCAAAATGGTGTTTATCATTGAGAAAAATAACTGGTCTTTTTCCCAGAGGGTAACAAGTATTTTTTGAAGAAGCTTAGAATAGGATGGGCACACAATTAGGTATTATCAGACCAAATGGTGGTCAAAACTCACTGGAAAGAATGCAGCTGTCCCAAGCTATTCCCACCATAAATCTTATAAGCTTTCAAAAAAAAATGTGGATAAGGTCTGATTCCAGAGTTTACTCATTTAGCTACCAGAATATGGACAGAATATAACAATGCTCTTGTTAAAAGCAGTCATATGTTCTAGGTTAGGATACACTAGTATTAATAAAATGCAAATCTAAAAGGGAACAGGATACAGGTTGGAGTCAGATACATAAACATCATCAAAGTTATATGAACTACTTTGTATAAGTGGATTGAAGAGCTCAAAAGAACATTTCTGGTGCTCTTTATTTCTAGCTGAGCTGGAAATATTGCAAAAATGGCCTTTCTTGCATTATTGTTGCACTTTCAGGGGCAGTCCCAGCTGGAACCTGGAAGTATAGAAGAGCATTAGGAATAAAGAAATACTACAGGGGATATAAATATAATTCAAATATTTCAGAACTTCTAAATTACTCAGTTTGGATTCGATAATAGAAATAGGCAAATGTCTGAAGAAGTTCTTATCTTTTCTGAGCTAGTTTACCCCCTCCCTAATACAGGAGTTGTCATAATACCTTATCTATCCACTGGTTAAGATCCTGCTCCATCTCACACCAATGAAACCTCTTATTGTGCTTGAGTTTTAAGATCATAGCACAAAGTGTGGGTGCAACTCATTATCTTAGTATCAATTAGATCTTATCTGTTATCTTAAATCTTAATATTTTGTGAGTTTCATTCAATTGCTTCAATAGTTATTTTTATACACTTTTTCTAGGTTTTAAAATCCGTTATATTTTATTACTGAGTGTTTGATAATTTTCTATACGTGAGCACTCAAAACTTTTAACAATAACTATTTACTGAAATAGATCTGCTATTGAGACCTGTTTGTAGTTATATGAAAAGAAGCATCGTACTGGGTATAACAAAGTAAAATGTAAACTTGACGAAAGGCATCCCTTGGGCAGTACTTTCATTTAAAATCAGCTATGTTCAGGGTAAAAATCTTGTATTTCAAAAGAGCCTGTTATGCTTCCTGATAAACAGAAAGAAAATATGTTTCAAAACTAAAGAATTATTATGTAATCAAGCATTTGTCGTATTTGTGATGTACCGCACAGGACTACCACAACTGTGAGCCACTGTGTTACCTTCTTTTCCTCAGAAAGAGGGAGTTTTGCAGTTGCTAAGCTGTGTATCAGTTCCCTGACATACCAGCTGTTTGCCTTGCCAGCAAACACTTCAAGACTCTATCAATCTAAACAAGCTTTCTAGCAACTAAAAATGGAGGTTACTTATCTGTAACTGGAAGTTGTTCAAGATGGGTGGTTGCTATGTGTATTCCATATGTGGGTATGCATGCACACCTGAGTCCACAGATTCTTAACAGGTGTCCATTGGGCTGCACAACTGGGAATAAGATGTAATGCTGGCCAACATCTCTCCAGTTCCTCTTCTTACCACAAATCCAATAGGATCCGAAGCAGAGGGGACAGAGGGTGGGTAGTGAAGTACAGGTAGGGGCCACACATCTCAGAGAACTTCCATCTGTTCTTTGAATGCTGGTCTCAAAATATATTTCACATGTGGGTGACTGACAAGGAGTATTCAGATTGGAGGGGGTGCGGAGTTGCTGGTAACAAAGATGCTTGAAGAACTGCAGTCCCCACAGCTACATCTACAGTAGAGGCCTGACTTAGCACGTAATGTTTTGTGAATGTGTGAATGAAACTCCAGGTAGTTGCTCTGCATACATACAGCAGAGATGCTGCAGAAGCAGCCTGTGATCTCATCCAGTGTGCCCTTACCCCATCTGGGGGAGCAATATAGCACGTTATGATGCAACCAAAAATGCATTCTGAGTTTCTCTGAGAAGATATTGCTTATCCTCATGACCCTTCTGCTATAGCAAGAAACATTCCTGGTGACTTTCTGATTGGTTTGGTTGATTGCAAATAGAATGCCAAGGCATGTCTGTCATCCAGGGAACTAAGTCTTTACTCTTCAGTGGAAACATGCAGTTTTGGGAAGAAACCAGGTAAGCGGATAGGTTGATCGACATGGAATTCAGAAATTACCTTAAGGAGGAATTTAGGATGAAAGGGAAGGGACATCTTCTTCTTCTTCTTGTGAAAAATGGTGGCTCAGCTCTCAGCTCCCAGCACTCCCATCTCACTTACCCTTCTGGCCAAAGTAATAGCAACTAAAAATGCAACATTCATGGAAAGCTGTGTCATACAGCATGTGGCCAAAGGTTCATATTGTGATTTGGTTACTACTGACATGATGAGATTGAGGTCCCATTGAGGTGTAGGATTGACCACTAGTGAAAAGGTCTTGACTAGCCCTTTCTGGAATCTAGAGCATAAACTATTCCGCAAAAGCCAGCTGTAACTTATGCTCACTAGACTGCTTAATCTTCCCCTCCTGCTGGTTGTCTCAGGGAATTAGCTCTTTTCCAGCCTGGGCTCCCTCTGCATTGATACCCTACACTGTTAAAAGATGGAGCAGGAACAAAGTTGCTGACCTGACCTTGTGGTTGGAACAACCTGTTAGTATAGGAAGACTGCGTAGCCATGACATCTCATTAGGGATATCACCACATAGAAAACCTTTGTGAATACACTGGATTTTGTTGCCAGTCCAAAGGGAAGGACTCTGAACTGGACGTGTTTCTGACCTTCCAGGAACTGAGGACATTTTCTGTGGGGAAGATGAGTATCTACATGAAAATAGACATCCTTCATGTTGACTTTTGACATTTGAATAAAGATGTTCAGTTTCTGAATTTCAAACTCTACATTTTTCTGAGCTTCCTTACTTCATAGCAGCCTTCTGATTCTCTGTATAGGACCAAACTGACCAGGGACTCTATGCCAGGGGACTTTCTTGGGAAGTGGAATGGTCATACTGCTTTACAGCACCTTTGTGTCCACTTAGGGCTACCTTATAGGCCCAATCCTATAGCTGACACAGATCATGCAAGCTCCTGGAAAATTTCACATTAAAAATACAAACAAAACAAACAAACAAAGAAAAACCCCAAACAACCCAACAACAATTGGCCATCTAGGCATTCCAAAGGTAGATCTTGGTGTGCGGGTTTGGTGAAACACTTCAGGAAATGAGACAAGCCTTTGTCACTCTGCTTGAAAGACATATAAGTGTGGAAAATGATTTTGTATTTTATCAATGTTGTGTGATGTGATCAGAGAGATATAGTAGCATTCCAACATGAAGAGAGAGTCAGATTTTCCTTGCAGTGATAAATAAAAGGTGCAACAAAAGGAAATCAAAATCTGATTAAGAACTCTTTGTATTTCAGACACTGGAGAAATTGTTCCAAAACTTTGACTTATCTGCGACAGAAAACTCAGGTGTCTGGATCTGGATTTTAACCGTTTTTAGCTTGTGCCTCCTCTCTTCCCACCATGCACACACTAGCACATATACTTTTGAAATATTTAATAAACTTTAAACTTTTGAAAGCTTTCATTTTCTGGTTCCAGATAATTCTCCCTTCTCTTCCTCTCTTTATAGACCCCTTGCTTACTACCAACAGTGCCAGCCAAATCTCTTGCTTCATGTTTAAAAATCAAGGTAGGAAACCCAATAAATGAAACATCCTCGAATGGGAATGATTGCAATACCTGAATTAAGTAATGAAGATTTTGAATGCAATCTATACCATTTCAATAATCTTGTCAATATTCTTTTCCTTTGAACTGATGCATTTTTGTGTTTCAGTCCATAAAAGTGTCATGTAATTTACTTTGTTCCTTTTCATATCACTGGTGGCAGATTGTTTATTTAGACATATTTGTACAATGGAATAAGATCAACAACAGTCAGGGCCGGCGCTTCCATTGAGGAGAACTAGGCAATCGCCTAGGGCGCCAGGATTTTGGGAGGGCAGCATTTTGCCGGGGGGGTGGCAGGCGGCTCCGGTGGACCTACCACAGTCGTGCCTGTGAAGGGTCCGTTGGTACGTGGCTCTGGTGGAGCTGCAGCAGGCACGGCTGTGGCAGCTCCACTGGAGCCGCGGACCAACAGACCCTCTGCAGAAATGGCTGCGGCAGCTCCACCAGAGCCACGGGAGCGGCTCGCGGGGTGGTGAAATGGCCGTGTGCCTAGGGCGCGAAAAACTCTAGCGCCGGTCCTGACAACAGTACAAAATATGAGTGCAATTTAACTAGGACTCAGCTCATCATCATAAAGCATTACAGTTAAATATCTAAATCAAGTTTGCTTAATCTTCCCCTCAATTGTACAGTACTGTTTTTAGTGTCCAAGAAGTTTGTCATTTTAGTACAGGAACAGCAAGACTTATTCAGAAGGTTCACTGTGACAAACAGAAAACTAAACTTTGAAGATATTTGTTTAGAATATGTCATCAAAGTTACATCAAGCATGCAGTAAGTTGACTGTAAAAATGCAGTTGCCACTAATACATATTCTTGCCATCCTTTTATCCTTGTTTTTTTGTAGCTAAACAAAGTGACCTCATTGTTTTCCACTGCATTTTCTCTTAAACATTGGCTGGGATGATTGAGATTGAGGAATGTGGGAAAATAGATTCCCAAGCCACGTCCATCCCCTTTAATTCTGAGCTGTAATTTTTGGCTTGGCTTGACTCACAGTCATCACATTTCATTCTGAATCTCTCTGTAAAGTGATCTTTCTTAAACATTTCTTTCACTCATCATGGGATCAGAAACAAAGCCATTCTAGTCTTTCAGTGAAATACTTACAAACATCTTTTTACAGAGGAATCACAGGAGCTGAATTTCCTTTAAAAATGTTTGAAAGAAAGGAGGTTTTCATTGCCTGATTGTCCTCTTTGTGAATCTTGTCATCTGTATGCCATGAGCTACAGCTATTTTAATCTGTTTTTGTTTGCAATCCATTTGGTGTCCGCCCAAGAAAATGCAGGTGATTCTAATTAACTTACTGCTGAAGATGTGGAAAAAATCTCAATTGTGTTACAGAAAATTATACACTTAAAACCTTCTCTCTATTATTTATAATGTCTTATTAATGAAAATGATTGCATGAATATATTTACCACCTAATTCATCTTTGTTCACTTTTTAAATCAACAAGGTTTATGACAAAAGGAAAAAACTACCAAACACAGACCTTGTGTACACATGCCAGCTCTTTGATTTAACTGGAATGGCATTTTAAAAAATAACATTACTCTACTTTACGGAACACAGTTTAATATCTGAAATAATTCCACCCAGTTTTCCCCCTTAAAACCTTTTAAAATGCTCTAAAGACCAAGTTTTGCCCTTAAAATATAAGTGCTCAATTGGAAGATTTTGTGTATCTCTGAATGCTTCCTAGAGAACTTCCATTCTCCTCTCTTTTGCTGGATCTGATTGTGGACAATGTTAATATCTTTGAAGTTTAGGCTAGCCAGGCCCAATGTGGCTAGTGTTTAATCCATATGGCTAAGCATGGACAAAGTTCTTTAGTTTATGGCATGTGCCTCATTCCAGCTGTCCCATCGAAACCAAATGGGTTTCCAGGAGTTAAAGTAGAGCTGACAGCACCACCAGTTCCATCTCCTTCACAAAACAGATACATCTCTACCTCGTCCTCACAGGAAACAATAGCATCTAGTCAAATATGAAAAAGACACGATCTACAGCGTTAGGATCCAAACAATTGTTTAGAATGATAATTGCCATAGGAATAATCCAGTAGCAAAACCTTTCTCCCACCTACAAACAAAATTAAATCAACTCAACTAGCCAGTAATTCAAAGCCGCCCAATCTATCCCTATGCCCATCCCACCCATACTCTCAGACCTCCCCAAGAGCCCTAGCAAATGGCTGGTCTGTGCAGCACGTGCTAAAACTCAACAGATCCAGGCTATTCCACACCAGGAGAGGAAATATGTTCCAAAGTTGAGGGAGCCCTGACAGCGAGTGCTGTGCTATCATTTCCCTCTCTTTTACACAGAGGGGTCTCCAGCCCCTCTGAGCTGAACTTAAACACCTCTGGTAATTGCTATTCTGGCAGTACAGCACTATGGGTATGAAAACTGATTTTTCAGGTAGGCAAGTCCCAGGACATTTAGGGTTTTATAGGTAAAAAATTTAAATTTGTGTGGAAAACAATAGGTAGCCAATAGAGATCCCAGAGCATGGACACCGTGTATTTCCTGCCAGATACAATGATTATTCAGCAGGTTACTGCTTTCTACCAGCTACTGTTTCTGCTCGTGTGCCCCCATGTAGCACACATTGCAGTAGTGTAATATTGATGTGCTAATGGTGTGGATAATAATCGTGAAGTCCAGAAGAAAAGTCCATATCAGAAAAAAGAAGGTTGCCACCACTGGCCAGGCGCAGATGGAAACAGGCAACTTGACTATTTCTAAGAGATGATTACAAAAGCGTAGCTGGGGATCTAATGAAGGGGGGAGAGGGAGAAAGGGTATATCTATGACCAAGAAATATGTACAACATTTCCATTTCTTATATCCCAGCTGTGCCTGTTAACTTCTCAAAACATGTACAGTTGAGGAATAAAGCATACTTGACTGACATTTATTGCAATATGCTTTATACAAAATTTCTATCCATATCTGTTCCGTCACACATTATGTCCTCAAAGAGTTAAGTAACATAAAAAATACAGGCTCAAGATTATATCTGTCATGGATGAAAATACTACATTTATGACTCAATGTAATCCATTCATTAGTTTATGGACCCAAGCCCTCCAGGGAGTATCACAACTCCATATGATATCCTTGAGTGGTGTATTTTGCCTTTGGATCTCTGGTTTAGCTGAAAGAAGTTTAAAAACACATGTAGCCTGACAACTCCCTACTGGCTACACAACTGAGGAGGGTCAAGAGCATAAACTATTCCAGCAAAAGCCAGCTGTAACTTATGCTCACTAGACTGGCTCAGGATCAGTCTGTTTCAGACAGTAGCATACAAAGAATTTATGCACTTTGCTAAATCCTCCCACTTTCATTAAACCATGCCCCATTTGGGGATCCATCATCATAAACATTAGGCCTGCATTTTCTGAGCAACAGCAGAATAATAATGAATGCTGTACTTGGGGGGTCTAAACTCTTCACTCAGGGCTATACACTGCCCTGAGTCAGTTTCATCAATTTCAGTGGGGGCTGTGGGTGAAAACTGAAGGGCAGATATAGCTCTTTAGGCACCCCAATTCCTCTTACTGATAGTAGAAATAATCTAGTCCACAATAGGGACAAATCTTGACCCTGTCTTTAACAACAAGAGCCAAGTTAACTCCTTACTGCTGTGTACGCTGTCTCATCACCAGGCTGACCAATGCTGATGATGATTTGGCTCTGATTTGATGAAGGTGGAAGCACTCTGCAGTTGGGTGCCATGAATCTGCTTGAGCAAGGATTGGTGGAGAGCTTATATTCCTTGGATTTTGGTACCCCATTCCCAACTCTTGACCCACAGAGGTTACTGCAGAAGAACAGTGACTGGGACTACGTTATATCTAGGATATGAGAGTCACTAGGAAGATCTTCTCTATCCTTGGGCTGCTTGGGTATGTGTGAAAAATCCAGTTAGGCCCACTCCACTTTTCTCCATCTGACACTGCCATTTTGGATATATCCCTGGGGAATGGTGTTCCTTTAAGAAATGTTCAGATGCCCACAGTTATCTAGAAGGAAACCACCTTTGGCTTCAGGGATGGGTACTGTGTACTATACACCATGTGTACACCTCTGATATCATTTCCCAGTACTGTAGGCTGGGAGAGAGACTATAACTCTGCCACTGGGTATAGAATCTTAAGTGGCTACCTGATGGTATTCAAATAGCCTTTCACATCCAAGGAGCAGTGTTTGGTCAATACAGTGAGAAAATAACAGACCACCACAGTTAATTCCAAATTTTGTAATTTGCGAGAAAAACTGTAATGGCAGAACTGGGCCCTTAAAATGGAGATTTAGGACCTGCTTTTTCAAAAGGTGCTTACCCTCAATTCCCATATTTCACACAATATGAAATGGGGACATAATTGTGCATATATAAATGAGTGTCTGATTTTTAAGTACATTGAAGTAGTTAGATGCCTATATAGACATATTTATATTCTTTCACAATTGTGTTTGCAAAATGAAAAGGCTGTTTTAAAGGTCATGCCCTTAAATCTAAGCACTGTTTCCAGATAAATGTGAGTGCAACAGCATGTACCTTGTAAAAATCAGCTGCAACGCATGGATGTGCAAGACTTGACCCGCATTTTACAAAAAATGTGGAGATATACTACTCCTGGGGGAATTCTGAACCACTGCACAATGCAGATTTTGCAGAAATTAATGTGCATGAGGAATTTCCTTTCTCCCAGAGAAATGGGTTGCAGAGCTGCTGGCCGCTACTAGGGGCTGTTGAACCCAGCAGAGCCTGACAAGGCTGGGGGTAGGGGAGGAGGAGAAGGATGGAGCTAGAGGGTTCCTGTCAGCTGCAGTTTCCAGCATGCCCTGAGGAAAGGAGAGGGCAGGGCACAGGAAACTCTTTGTTAGCCTGGGACCAAGCTTCAGACTGTTTTGCCCTCCGGATCCCTGGGCTCTGGAGGAAAGTGTGCAGGTATGTGGGCAAAGGGGGACCCTGTGGCTGGGCTCGGGTGGTGGGGGGCAAGAGGATTTAGGTGTATTGGCTGGGTGTAAAACTGGCGTGATTATGTAGTGTTCTTTTGACAAATAAAATTAGCAGAATTTTACAGAATTTTAAAATATTATGTGCAGAATTTTTAATTTTTTTTGGTGCAGAATTTTTAGTTTTTTGGCGCAGAATGCCGCCAGAAGTAATATACATCAGCATATCTAGTTCTTAGAATTGTATGTCTGGCTATTATGTAAATATGATGACAAACAAGGGTACACATTCATATGATGATATATTTATTTAGTATTCAGGACTAGTATATCTAGGATACATTGTATATATTTTTATGTAGTGCTGACAAAGATCATACTTTTTTTAACCCTTTTAAATTATTCAGTCTCATCTTGAGCTTGAACATCCCAACTGATACCCAGATTATATCTCTAATATCAGTTTTTAACTTTGCTTTAATTGGCCTATTATGTTATTTTAATGTGTGCCCACATTATAAAATTCTAGATGTATAAAGTGATAAATATATATATTAAAATTCTTAAATAAAAATCTTCTCATGGATTATTTTCCATCCAATTCTGATCCCTCACCTTGCCTGGAGCAAGTATAACACTTGTTTACATTAAAAAAGTGATATAAGGAAAGTAATAAGATAATATGAAAACATATACATTTTAATATAATGGGGGAGTTGCTTTTGAATCTACCAAATGTAGTTTATTTCCTCCTCCTGTGTCTAGGATTTGCAGCTATTAGCACTGTCTTTCCTCTCATTGCCACCTACCTCCACGGCTCTAATTGCTCCAAGTCACTTGGCAATTTGGTTCTCTCTTCCTGTGTTTGCCACGCCTATAATTTTGGCAAAAAATTGTTTGTGGATGAATTTCCACCAAATAAACACATGTTAAAAGACAATGAACAAAGTCACAAATGCCTATAAAAACTTTTAGAGAGTCCTGAATTTGGTTACAAATATCAGAAAGTGCTTCTGTTCGGAAACTGGCAGATAGCTTCACTGTTTTGACAGAAGCAAATCCGCGGACCATTGGAAATGCATTCCAGGCCACAGTTTGAGAAGCACTATTACACTATATTACATTAAAATAACACATACTTTAGATTAGGAATTGCTTTGTTACTATATGTCAAAATGGAGTGTTTTTGAGTATTACAACAGTTTTAAACAGAACAAATCACCTTCCACACATACCATATTCAGATACAAAGATATTTAAGTTGAAACACAAATAATGTAATTGCAACACAATAGAGACATGAAGCAAACAGTGACTTTTGAGAAGAAATAGTCTACCTGCCTCCTTTATATACAGCAATGTGCACTGAATATTTGTTATCTGATCTGGAGGTAAAATAAATGCAGGAAATATTGCACAACAATACCAAATTATAGTAAGAGCCAGATTTTAAGCAGTGGAGTTACAGGTATAATTTTTAATTGGATCATCCCCTTCACTTATGCAAGCATTGAAGACCCTATTTAGAATCATAGGGTTGGAAGGGACCTTAGGAGGTCATCTAGTCCAACCCACTGCTCAAAGCAGGACCAATCCCCAGATTTTTACCCCAGTTTCCCAAAGGGCCCCCTCAAGGATTGAGCTCACAACCCTTGGGTTAGCAGGCCAAAGCTCAAACCACTGAGCTATCCCTTCCCCCACAAATAAATGAAATATTAGCTATCCCTCACCCCCTCAATTCAGGTTTAATTTCTATTTGGGTCTTGGAATGAAGTTGAAGGATGTAGAAGAGTGGCCATTCTGAGCTCAGCTGGAATTTTGCCAAGGCTCACAGAGAAGGAGTTCTGCAGTGTTTTAGGGGACTTGTGCAGCAGAAGGTGGCATACAGTATTTTTCATGCGCTATCCCCTCTCCAGTGGAGGTTTCAGAATACATTTATCTATCATTACTTGATAATGTCTTCTTTGGAGCTATCTAACTTTGCTGATAACATTCCTACACAATCTCCCTTTGAAATCTATGTCATTTTCAGTATTTCAATAAACATTTAATGCCTGGCATAACATGTAAATGCTTAGTAAGAAAAATTATAAACAATTTCTGGTGTGCAAGTTCTGGACTTCAGGTCTGAATCTATGGTATATACACCAGTTCCATGACTTTATAGCTTCGGTGCACAGGGAAATGGATTTTGCTCCTCTTTGTTTGTTCATAAAGAACATGCATGTCACATTGTCTGTCATAATTCTGATTGATTTGCCCTTGATGAGGAGAAGTAACTGAAGACAGGCGTTTCTGACTGCCCTGAGTTCCACCAATCGAATATGAAGATTGGTTTACTGAGGTATCCATCTGCCTCAAGTGTGTTGAGGTGTGCTCCCCACCCTAACAGTGATGCATTGTCACAGCTATTGTTGGAGTTGGGCACATGAAAGGGATGCCTGTGCAGACACTGCATTGATCTTTCCACCAATCCTCACCTGGAGGCTGCTTACGTTCAGCAAGAAGCAATTTTAGTTTTCCTGTATCTTGATTACTAACTACTCAAGGGCAAACCTATTTGTCCAAGCTGTCTCTGATTGAGGAATAGGTCCTCCCGAACTAGCCCTGAAAGCTGCATAGTTGTAATCTTACATGCTTGGCCATGAAGGTGCAAGATGCCATATGACTCAGAAGTTGCAAACAGCAGGCTTCCTTAAATTGTCCTGACCAAATTCGATAAAGTTACATATCTGTCTGTCGTAAGGAAGGCCCACACTGCCAAGTAATCCTAATATGCCCCTTTAAATTGAATTCTCTCTACAAGGACTAACTTGGACTTCTTTAATTTTAGCTGGAGACCCAATTCCCAGAAGAGTGGATGGAAGTTAGTACTGCTTCGTAAAATTGGCCCTTGAGTAGCCAGATGTCAAAATATAGGAAGACTAAATTGCTTCTTGCTGAAGGTAAGCAGCCACTACCTTTAATATATTCAACAACACCCTGTGGGCTGAAGAGAGGCTGAAGGAAAATACTTAGTATTGAAAATGATCCTGGACAATGGTAAAGTGTGGTCATCTCCCATGTGCAAGATGTGTCATTATATGGAAATAGGTGTCCTGAAGGGTGAGGGTCAAAAACCAAATTTTTGCCTCTAGAAAAGGGTTTATAGCAGCTTGAGTCACCACCCAGAACTTTTGAGACTTTACAAATATGTTCAGTTGTCTTAGATCTAAGAATGGTCTACACCCTCTGTCCTCCCTTTGGCATAAGAAAATACTTAGAATAAAACGCTTTCCTCCAGTGAGGGAATGGGACTGGTTCTACTGCTCCTAAACAAAGAAGGGAGTGTAATTTTTGACTTATAGTATAGCTTCATGAGCAGGATCCCTGAAGAGGGATGGGGAAGAGGGTATGTAAAGTGAATAGAGTAGCCCAATATTATAACCTCCATGAGCCACATGTCTGTTATAATATGCGTCCTCGTCCATTGGAAATGGGAAAGGCACAGTTCAAAATTGCGAAGTATTGTAGCTTGCAAACTAGAGGTGAGGGAGGAATCAAGCCCTTGACTACCTCATCAAAATTGCTGTTTTGATGGTTAAATGGTACTAGCTAACGGAGGGTGGGAAGCTCTTTTCCTCTGGAATCTGTCTTTTTCTAGCGGATTTGGCAGTTCTGTGAAAACCAGAGATCTGAGCCAAGCACGATCTCTGGGCAGTTTGAGACATGCTAAATCTCCTCTTGTTTGTAGAAGCATAACCTCAGTGTGGCCCTCCTAAGGGAGTCTCCTAAGCAATAGATACACTTAGACTGGGATAGCCTCCAGACAAGAGAGGCAACATTTTAAACCTGGTGAGCCAGGTATGCCTAGCCAAGCCAAGCCAAATAAACTCCCCAGAAAAAAATGGAGGAGAAAAATGGAGGAGAGGAAAAACTGAAACCTCTCACAGCTATCTAATTAATTCTGTACTAACAACAACTAACACTATCTAGAAACACTAACCTAACTAATACAACTACAAAACATGCTGAAGCACATACAAGGCAGACAGTCTGAAGCAGTAGAGAAGGAACTGAGGTTGGTTTGCCCACAAAGCTTTATATACCCTCAGAGCACTGCATGAGGTTACATAGAGCACACACCCAGGCCAAATGGACACTGCTAATGAAAAATCTGCAATCACGAGCTTGAAAGGTTTGCCCCTGAAGTGGAGCACCCATGGGGACACTACTCAGAGAAGAAATTCCAGCTATTGTCCAAATGCAGCTTGACACAAATCATGAGCAAAAAGTTAATTATCTAGTAAACCATTTATCATTAATCATTTTAATATACTAAAATGTACAATTAATAAGAAGTTGAAAATATTGATGTACATAATTGCTTAAATAAATGTATATAGTCATAGTATACCCCCCTTGGTACCAAAAGGATGTACCAAATCTACTGTAAATGCTCTATTTAGTTTTATATCAACGTGTTTTAATATGTATATCAACCAGTTAAAATGCACCTTTCTTTAAAAAATAACTGAAGTCCAAATGGAAAAGTTGATTACAATTGACTTAAATCAAGGCTTTCCCGTTGGTGTTAAATCAATCAACCTGCTGCATCAATCCTTGTGTTCTTTTGGATTCTGGAGGTGCAGAGCAATATTTGTATTTCCTTGGTACATGTGCATATGGGCTGGCCACGATCTGGACAACTGATTTACATGTCTTTTGCCCTGAGAAAAAACTGGAATCTTAAGATTTTTGGTCTGGATTTATGAATTGTTTAGGGCATCATAAAGCCCCAATTCAACAGACTGCTTAAGCATTTGCTTAACTTTGAGAAAGTGAGCAATTCCATTTATTTTAATGGGACTACTCAGGTGCTTAAAATTAAGCATCTACTTAATTGTTTGATGGACTGGGTCCTTTGTTAGTTCAACTAGGAGTAGTGGAAAGAAATTAAATGTAGCCAATCAAAATGTAGGATGAACATCAGGAAATATTTCCTAATAGTAAGATCTATTAGACTATGGAATAGTCTCCCAAGTATGTGGAGGAAAAAACATCACTTCGGTTATATAAAACTGGACAGGAGAAGGCACCAGAAAATATGCTGTGTGGAGTAACCATTTATTGACAGATGGATTAGATGATCAAATAGGTCAATTCATTCTCTAAATGATATATTTATGGTTTATTATGAAATGACAAGGTCACATTCTGTGTAGAACTCCATTCAAACCAATGAGGTTGTTTGCATGTAACCAAGCAGAATTTGGTATATATAATTACAATGTGGATTCTTAAAAACTCTTCTTGGACCAATAACCTGTTAGGATCCTGATTAAGCTAGAGCAGTCTATTAGGTTAATGTCTAATTTGGGGATCTTTAAAAGAAACACAAATTCAATAGCACATAATGGCTTAACATGTAATAGCCTATTTGGGGATTTCTTAGTTACCAGATTATTAACTCCATGCAATGTAAATTTCATAAATCCACTGGGTGCAAACTGAGTTACAGAAACAACCATAGGGCCTGTTTTTTAACCTCTTCTTTGCTCCTGAAATTATTTGTGAGATCAGTTCTCATTTAGGCATCAATCTGATTATACTCTCATATCACATAGTTAGCCATTGATATGACGTAAACTGGCCTAGTAAATAACTGCAGTTATAAAACTACAACAACAATTAGTTCTCCTGCAAGTTGCAGGCTACAAATTCTTAAAATCCACCCCACAGTGTGATATATGGACACAGTAAAATTTTTATTTAATTCCTTTTATTGCAGGAGCACTTCCTTTAAAAAAAATCAACCCAAGTACTATAATAATTATTGTTTCCAAAATACAAAAAGCAATTAGTCTACATTAAGGAATAATTGCATACATAATTTTATTTAAAAATCATTAAGCCATTTCTGAGGAACAGGGGCAGAAAAAGAATCTGAAACCACCATTTTGTAAGCATTTCCTTCCAGGGTAGGACTCGACTCATCATGCCAAGCTTTAGTCCAAAGTATGTTTTTATGGTTGAGCTATTAAGTTCTTAATATAGGGGTTTACAGTGGAAACACATAGCTTGATGGTATAAATGCTGTTGCTAAGCTATAGCACTGTGTCTCACATCCTGGATTTGGAGGAGGAAGGGAGAATATTGCTTATTTTTTAATATTTTTTGTGGCTGGGAGGTGGATATTCTCAAAAATGAGCTTCCCTTCATATGGCTCTGACTAGAGGTAAGTCAGGGCCTTCATTTTCTCATTGACATAGAGTAAGCCAATGAGAAAATGGTTTTATTTGGTTTTATTTTCTCCATAGTCTTGGCTCTAACATGTGTCAATATAACGTATTTCACTTATAATGTATTTTGAAGTTGTTTTAATTTTTAGACACCTTTGTATGGTACTCAGTTTTATTTTCATAAGTTAAATGGGTTTACTTTTTGAGAAAGATTTCATGGAAAATTCTGAACATAAAATCTACATCTCCTTATAAAAGGTTACACAGCGATCAATTATACCATGTTAGAAAAAGGTAAAAGCTCAATTTCATCTCTAGTGTAACACCAGTGAAAACATTGCATTTACACCAGGGATGAATCTGGCCCAGGCACCGCAACTATTACTGTGGTGCACTCAGTGTCTGCTTGTTGTTACTGGCAAGGGGGTAAGGAGGATACATTTCTCTGGAACAGATTAGTCAATGAAGCAGGCATCAGGTATAAAGATGTCAACTGGTTCAAAAGCTTTGTCTTTTTTCCAGTACAGTGTTTATGTCTAACTTCTTTTGTCTAGCTTACTTTACATGCTTCTGGAATTTTAAAATACATTTTTCTTCCTTTCTGTACTGTGTAAGATCAGGTTTTTTATTCTGCTGTTTCCCTCTTTTCCCCAGTTTGCCCTTGCTTGATGTTTCCTGTTGACACTTGATTTTTTTTTTTAAAACTTAGAATGTGGCTTTCTAGCAGACACAGAGGCCCCAGAATGAATACCCCTACAGAGCCAATTCTATCTTGGACCTCGCACAACACTATTAACTGGCTCATGCTCTAAGAAAGGTGGCTATAGTGGGATTGCCTGAGTCTGAACATAGAACTGGTTGAGGAATCCTTGCCAATGCATTTGTACAAAACTAAACTGCTGTTAATTTCTACTCAGAAGTAAAAATACAACATTTTAAATCACAAACTTGCAAGGAGTTTTCTCTGAACTTTGTTCAGTTGTTTCACATTGCATTCATCTGTACATTTAAGATTATGGTTGATGGCCACTTTAAAGTAAACATAGTTCATTGCCCTCAGAAACATTTTTGTTCAGTCCACAAATATTCCCTGGAAAAAGGGTTTATCTGCTGAACTGCTGGATTTTTTTTCAGCATGTAATTTTTTTTATCAGTTTGTTTTGATTTTGTTCCCCCCTCTCACTTCCCTCACTCAGTGCTTATAAAAGTAGGGAGCAGAAGTCTCCTTGGAACAAGACAGAATCATAAAAAGTCTTCAAGAATCTCATCATAAGCTAAACAGTACAAATTGCACATTCTTTACGGAAGTATTAGCTTTTAGCGTGTGCCTGGATCCAACTGTAATAGATTATCCCAAAGTGGGAAAGAATGAACAGTAAAAAAATTAGCAGAACCAGATAGTCCAGATAGTTTAGTGGACCAATATGATCTCTGCACTTTCAGGGTACTGAATTCTAAGGCAACTGGAAGCAGCATGTAAAATTATATCAAGGCAAGCAAGCAAGCATCTGTAGGCCTGGAGGCAGGGGCAAAGATAGAAAAAAATGTTATTAGAAAGAAAAAGTAAATAAATATATTCCAAATAAATGAATGAAATCATAGAAAATGAACTGCTTGTTATTCGTGGATGAAATCCTGTGTTTATGACAGAAAAGCCTGCAACAATAAAAGCTATACAAGGGGAAACAAGGCGCAAAGTAACTTCTAAACTGTAATTCATGCCCCATGTCCTGCGGTGCCTTAAAGCAAATTTGCACTCTGACAGTGGTGTAAAACTGCCCTAAAGACAGTGTAGCTGACCATTAAAGGATTCCCCCTGATTCGCACTTCCAAAATACCCCGTTGGGACAACTGTCAGATGCTGCTACTCTAATTTATGTCTGGGACTAGCTGGCACCTGGACAGACCCAGGACTGAGGGAGCACAAAGGTGGATTCATGCATCTCTTCTTGAACTGCCCTGTGCACTTCTTGGCTCCCGCTCAGGAACTGGCCCAATGGGTCAACAAGTCATTTAGTACAAATCTAATAACAATAGCATATTACTATATACATTGGTAAACTATGAAAAGTTGTAGGCTATGCATACATACTTTGGCTGCCCTGGTTTTGTGTCGTTAGCTACCCCAAAAGTGTCTACTAATGGGTGGCCATTATTAGATATGGCTAATTAATTTTATATTTTTGTAAAAAATAAAAATAAATGTCTTACTAAATGTATCCTTCCACTATAAAAAGTAGTTCATAGAGAAAGGATAAAATAGGAAGAATATACTCACCTTTATTGTTAGCAATTATTTTTAATTTTCTCTGTTTATTTAATTCCATAGACGATTTGGTCTCTTAGGTGCTTAATTTGTCCCCCTAAAATGCAGCTGTCCTTTTAGGAGCAATTTATGACCCAACAGCTACTTTTGTCTCACTTTTATAAAAAAATCCCCCAGCAATCCCCCTAGTTTCTCTTTTAGAATGTCAGTTAAAAGCAGATGAAAAGGCCACAAGCTGCTGCCAAAATGGCATCTTGGTAATTTGTGTGATGCGGTACTTTAAACTGCCATTTTTCACCTTCATCATTCTCTCCCTCAGGATCTATTCTACTGTACTATATTCTATGTTCTTATACTGTGCTTATCACTGTAATATCAGAACAACTTCCAGTTGTCCATCAAGCACATGACTACACACCTCTCATATGTTGTTTGTTCTCCCATTCTCTTCCTAGAGGGAGAAGCAGGTGGAGCGGACAGTTCTGTTTTAGTAGGGTGCCTGTGTGTGCGTGTGTGTGTGTGTGTTTAATATAAATAGTTGCTGCTATGTATTAGAAAAGGCAAGGTCAAAGAAACATGCCTTGCACTTAGAGCAGAAAGTGTGGTGTGGTTTGTGAAGGTCCTAAATTCCTGGGAGAGATGACTGCGTTGCTTCACTACCATCCCACAAGATATCTTATTTTTGTTCCTACCAATAAATCTTCTCCCTCAATCACTGAACATAGTGAAATAGGGATTTTTTATTTGTGTTTCTGTGATGATATCCCAGCCAACCAGAATGCAGTTTTGGACAATCAGGCCAACATTTTCAAAAGTGACTAGTGATTTTGGGGTGCCCAACTTGAAACAACTTTACGAGGTCTGATTTTCAGAGGGCAGCTGCTCAAAAATTCCTGAAAATCAGGCTCTTTTAAGGTTGGGAACATCAAAATGGAGGTACTCAAAATTATTAGTTACTTCTAAAATACATGTCTAGCCATAATCTAATAGAATGCCCAACAAATCTGAGCAGAACTACTAGTAGAGGCTTTGCCATAGCTCCTGTTCAGTGTGATTTTCTCATTGTAAGCTTAGAGCAATGAAGCTCAGTAAATAAATGTTAAGACTAACATAGAAGATAACAAAAGGAAATAGTTAAGGTACCATAATAATTTTAGCCACTCTTTTTTTCAGGTCACTATAATCTACTCAAAGATAACTAATTGTTCAAAGTAAACATTCTACTCCAACCACAAAAGGAATCCATTACACAAACATATAATTCACAGTCATTTTTAGTGGGTTGTAAACAGTTTGGAATGAGCATAAAATGGGACAAAAATCAAAGTGAGCATTTAGAAATGAAAAAGTGTTTGCTACAAAAGGTCAGTCCCTTTGCTTGGCAAACTATGTAGAAAAGCCTGGGAAAATGTTGAACACACAAGCAGTAAGGGAATTTTAAAGCCAACAACCTCCCTGTTTCTTTAAACAGACATCGGAACCTATAACTGGATCCTGTCAAACAAATGACAGCAAAAAACATAACAGCTGCTAAGAAGCAAAGTTGAGAGATAAAGTTTTCTGAGCTAAGAACCTTCTCAGAAGTGGACTAAAGGTC
This sequence comes from Gopherus evgoodei, assembly GCF_007399415.2. Taxonomy (NCBI): domain Eukaryota; kingdom Metazoa; phylum Chordata; order Testudines; family Testudinidae; genus Gopherus; species Gopherus evgoodei. The sequence continues at coordinate 57,948,438 of NC_044332.1, forward strand.
TTTCTTAAATCTTCAGGCAAGGTTATGGATCCCAGGGTGGCTTTTCGGCACTGAGTCAAATATGCAATTTTATGTATCATTCCTGTCACAGCATATTGTGCTCCAAAAATAGAGAGAAAAAACAATGTCTGCAATGTTCACTTCATAATAAAACCTATACCTGTAATCATCAACTGCGGAGTTGATGGTATCATTTTAAAGTCATCTAAATTGATTTGGGCAGAGTAAGCTGGATTTGGAAAGGTAGGGGAAGAATGAATTGTCAAAACCATGTTCAATAGAGGGATGCCAAGATAAATGAAATCAAATTTCTCTGGAAGACTAGCCCCATTCCTTCACAAACCTAAAATATACTATTTGCACAACAACATGTTTAGGGTAGTAAAGTATTCAATGTGTTAGTTTATTGTGACACAGGAAAATTATCATCCCTGGAAAAGATTTTAATATCAGATCACTTTCACATGATAAAGTTTTGCTATGAAAAGGTACTGGTTGGCATTTTGTTTAGATACTACAGAGTGATGTTTCTAATTTTTTAAAATTAGTTTTACTTAAAAACAGCCAGTGGAACTTTAAAGGGTCCATGAATAACAAAATAAACAAATGATTCAAGAAATTACTGGAAATAATACCTGGCATAGAGACACAAAAACTTGAGATGAGAGTCCCTCCCTTGGCAAGACTGCACAGTCTGCATATTACTGTATATGCTGAGGGTTAGATTGTCAAAAGCTTCCTTCCCTCCAATGCTTGGCCCTGCTCAGATTGTGTCTCCAGCTACTCACCCAATATTCCCTGATGGGAACAAGCAGAAGTGGGTGAGGAGCTCTGGCCTCATCCTAGTTAATCTGTAACTAAGTAAACTGCTCCATGAAGAGAGGCAAAGGAACATAGTTAGATGTCTTCAAGTCACCAGGGCCTGATGAAATATATCCTAAAATACTCAAGGAGCTGGCTTAGGAGATATCTGAGTGATTATCTTCGAAAAGTCATGGAAAAGGAAGCGATTCCAGAGGACTGGAAGAGCGCAAATATAGTGCCAATCTATAAAAAGGGAGATAAAGAGAACCTGGGGAATTAAAAACCAATCAGCTTAACTTCAGTATTTGGAAAGATAATGGAGCAAATAATTAAGCAATCAATTTGCAAACACCTAGAAGACAATAAAGTGATAAGTAACAGTCAACATGGATTTGTCAGGAACAAATAATGTCAAACCAACCTAATAGCTTTCTTTGACAGGGTAACAAACCTTGTGAATGGGGAGAGCAGTAGATGTGGTATATCTTGACTTTAGTAAGGCTTTTGATACCATCTTGCTTGACCTGCTCATAAACAAACAAGGAAATACAACCTAGATGGAGCTACTATAAGGTTGTTGCATTGCTGTTTCCAGAGAGTAGTTTCCAGAGAACTCTTTCCAGAGAGTAGTTATCAGTGGTTCACAATCAAGCTGGAAGGGCATATTGAGAGGAGTCCCGCAGAGATCAGTTCTGGGTCTGGTTCTGTTCAATATCTTCATACATGATTTAAATAATGGCAAAGAGAGTACACTTATAAAGTTTATGGTTGATACAAAGATAGGAGGGGGTGCTAGTGCTTTGGAGGATAGGATTAAAATTCAAAATTATCTGAACAAATTAGAGAAATGGTCTGAAGTAAATAGGATGAAATTCAATAAGAACAAATGCAAAGTACTCCACTTAGGAAGGAATAATCAGTTACACATATACAAAATGGGAAATAACTGCCCAGGAAGGAGTACTGCGGAAAGGGGTCTAGGGGTCATAATGGATCACAAGCTAAATGTGAGTCAACTCTGTAACACTAATGAAAAAAAAGCAACCATTCTCAGGAGTGTTGTAAGAAAGAGATGAAAAGTAATTATTTCTCTCATCTCTCCACTGATTAGGCCTCAGTAGGAGTATCGTGTCAAGTTCTGGGTGCCACATTTCAGGAAAGATGTGGACAAATTGGAGAAAGTCCAGAGAAGAGCAACAAAAATTATTAAAGGTCTAGAAAAAACGACCTATGAGGGAAGATTGAAAAAACTGTGTTTGTTTAGTCTGGAGAAGAGAAGACTGAGATAACAGTTTTCAAGTACATAAAAGGTTGTTACAAGGAGAAGGTAGAAAATTGTTCTCCTTAACCCCTGAAGATAGAGCAAGAAGCAATGGGCTAAATTGTAGCAAGGGTGGTTTAGGTTGGATATTAGGAAAAACTTCCTAGCTGTCAGGGTAGTTAAGCACTGGAATAAATTGTCTAGGCAGGTTGTGAAATCTCCATCACTGGCAATTTTTAAGAGCAGGTTAGACAAACATCTTTCAGGGATGGTCTAGATAATACTTGTCTTGCCATGAGTGCAGGGGATGGAGTAGATGACTTCTCGAGGTCCCTTCCAATCCTAAGATTTTATGATTCTATGATTCTTCCCACTCGGAGAGAAAGTGGGAGCAAGAGAAGAATTGTGACTCTGTCACTCACAATTTTTCCCTCAGTGCAGCTCAGGGATACACCAACCTTACTCAAGGCAGAATGTTCAGTTACCATCTAGCCTTAAGGAAATAATAGAAGCTTTCTGTGTAGGGACTATTCTACTGGACACCAAGAGTCCACTCTTTCTCCCAGTTAAACTGGTAGCAAAGGTCCTATTGACTGAAAAGGATCAGGGTTGGGCTCCTCATATTTTTAGGGACAGCATTTCACCAAATATTGAAGAAGGAACAAGGACAGGAAAAAAATAATGAAGGAAGGAAAATGGATAGGAAAAAAATAAAGAGCATACACCTGAAAACTTTAAGTCAGTGGACCACTCATGTAGGGTTTGCAGAACTGGGCCTAATATTTTATTTTAATATTTATGATAAACTATCTTGACAGCCCTGAAATATGGCTCATGAAGTGAGACACTCTGCACCCAGTTCCATTTCCACAGTCAGAAATAGTAAATGAGAGATTACAAAGTTGGAGTTCACAACTGTATAAACTAATGCTTGTGGACTAGTTAGTGCTGTATTATCATCTGAGAAGAGAAGTTTACTGGACAGAAAGAACTCCTGTCCTTTCCATATATATTAAAAGGCTGGCTAAGAGGCAAACAACATCTAGCAGAGTCAGCAGACCAGTTTCTGATCTCAGTTACATCAGTCTGATTCCAGAGTAATTCCATTGATTGAATGGAGGTATTCTGGATACACTTAGTGTAACTAAGATAAAAAACTGGCCAATAGCAAGTTACCTACCCTACCATGTCAGGGTATTGGAAAATCCTCTTGTGGTTTGACAGTATAATATGAAACCATAAAGATAAGGAAACATACTAGATGGTATGTTTTACTTAGCTCACTATTAGACTTGCTTTCCTATGTGTGGGCACAATATGCTAAAATTGAAAAATGTAAACAACATTTTATTGGGCACAGTGTATGACATATAAGCACCTTCATAACATAATGGTTATGTCTTGTTAACAGCACAGTTGTCCAGCAAAGCATGAATGTCTTGTTCTTTCTGTTTCAAATAGGCAACATAGAGGGCTGTCACGTATCAGAGGCGTAGCCATGTTAGTCTGGATCTGTAAAAGCAGCAGAGAGTCCTGTGGCATTTTATAGACTAACAGACGCATTGGAGCATGAGCTTTCGTGGGTGCATGCATCCGACGAAGTGAGTATTCACCCACGAAAGCTCATGCTCCAAACTAGGGCTGGACTCAAAAGATCTGTTTTTTGGATTTATATTTTTTTAAATGAAGTATATAAGCAACATTTCTTGATACAGTACAGTATATAGATTATATATTTTCTAAAAAGAAAAAGTAACTATGAGGGAAAAAAATCTTTTCCAAAACAGCGAATGTGCCAGCTGTTCTGAGTATTTAGGCCATCTTACTAAGACTATGAAAGTAAACATAAAGTTTTCATTAAATGTGCCTTTCCCATAATTGGTACATAAGTATTTCCCATGACTCTGCAGTTGAGTGTCTTGGCTGGAGGCATATCTGGCCATTAGGAGGAGGGCTTTAGATCTGTTGAGTCTCAGCCATGCCGGGAGACTTGGCACCTCCACATACTGCTTCCTAATACCAACCCCAGTATAAAATGTCATCAGAAGCTTGCATAAATATTGGACTTAGCTTCACATAAATTACTGCTGTTCTGAGATAGTTTATGCCAGAACTTAGTAAAAACAACACTTAGAGTAAATAGAATACGAGTAAATGCGAGGGTCTTAATCCAAGAAAATGATAATAGAAAAATGTATATCAAGTACAAACTCGTAAATATAGCACAATGAAATTTTATCTCATACCACTGAGATTAGTTTTTATTTACATACTGTACGAACTAAAATGATATACTAGCTTAAATTTCCAGCAATTATGAAAAAAGCACATGAACCAAAGCACAATAATGCAGTGCTTTAAAGGATCAATTACTCTGTAGAAACGGTGACACACATTTTCCTATTAATCCTTATGAATTCATTTGATATCCATACAGATATCTTACATACTTTGGCTTTTTCTATTATAATTTAGCATTAACAATGGACACTAGGATAGTGAGAACCTGAAACACACAAATGATTGACAACAGCTTTCTTTTTTCCTTTTAACTTTTAGCTCTTTTTATTTTGTTTGCACAAGAGTGGGGGCTCATTTTGGGGACCATTTACATGCATACACCTGCACACGGTTGCAATAAATGGGATACAGGACCAGGTGTCTGGTATAATAAGATACAGGACAGACACCTGTAGTCATATGTAAAATATATCTATTTTAATTATTATTTATTCGTTAAGAGCCAATATCATGACTAATGGTATAAGTCTTTGGGTAGGATTCTGTCCCCAGCTGCAGCACAAAAAGGGGTTGTAAAGGGGCTACTGGGGTTCTAGGTAAACTCAAGTGCAGAAATGTGGAGCCAGTGTAAGCAGTCCGATGTCACTCTTCAATCAAGGTTTAGAGGTAAGGGAGGGATGGTCAGTGTTGGAGAGTTCATGGCTAGAGGGCTTTGCACTCTGGCTATTTTAGGCTGAAGAATAGCCCATAGGCAACCTAGGTAAGGATGCAATAAGTTATAGATGCTCTGGGAGGCTTGTATTGGGGGCTGTACTACCCCTTCCCTCATCCCCCCTGCACCTGTAGCCTGGATTTTGGGAGGTGCACAGGTTTATAAAGGCACCTTTGGCTTCCCTCCTCCTGGGTTACTCCCAGGCTACTCAAAACATCTGCAAATATTAGGTGCAGCTTTCAATGAACCTGAGCTGAGACTGGAACATGAAACTAGGCAAGCTGTACAAGGTTTGGGGTTTTCATAATGCTAATTTTAAAAAATAAAATTGATTTTCTCTCTAATCTCCATTTTTCCCGTTTGCAACCTCCTTCTCTTTTTCTCTTCTCCTCCTCCTCCTCACCCTGTAAAACCTTCTCACTCCTCCTCTCTATATTTCTCTCTCTGTCCTATCCCGTTGGAATTTTGTGCTCCTTTCTTCCTAAAACCACTGCTACTATCTCCCCATAAACAATACCTCTGCTCTGTTATTTTGGCACTTCCTGTCTACCTACCCCTCTGGGAATAACAGTATTTCCAGTGCACTCTTTTCTACATAATTAAGTCATGAATTTCCAGGAGTTTGAATCTCTGGGCCAATTTCATTGCACCCTTCACATAAACCCAGCTAACAATCATTAAATTAAAATTGCTTTCTCCTTTGTGATTAACTGTCTAAAGATCTTTTTATTTTCCACTGGTTCTCTTTTTTATTCAGATTCTAGACAACAACAGCACTGGGTTGTCCCATCTTTATTTTGAAAACTATCTTTTGCAAGATATACTTTTCCCATGACCCCTGGAACAAGTTGTAAACTTGTAAGAAATGATGATTAAGCCTCACATTTTTATACAATACATTTTTAGGATTCTGTATCTACTTCCAATGAAAATGACCTTCAATGAGAGAAGAAAGATCAAATGTCATAATTATATTTTATTTTGCTGTGATTATTTATGATTAAACAAAAACTCTTAAAATACAAATGAAAGTGCATCATAACCTTGGGACAGTACTATAGCTTTGAATAACATCAGTAAAAACAAGCACCCAAATTCAGAAGAGGAACTAAATGTAAAAGAGACTATAAAACTACTTACAAGTTAGATTGGCATTTGTTTTGGTTAGGTAACACTGGGGACTTACCAAAAAATGTAATGGCATAACAACCACAAGGGATCTTAGTATGAATGTTATGAGAGTTCTAGCACTGTAATTACTGACATTTTATGAATGTTTTAGCATTGGCTTGCACACAAAAAGTTTGCAACTGAATCAAGAATATGTCAAACAGACAATATAGAGACAATAATTAGCATTAATTTGTTTTATTAATATCTCTATTGTAAAAAAACAAAAAGAAAGAAAGAATCTGTAATAGTGGAGTGAATCACTAAAGTATAATTTGGACTGCATGGCTTCTCTGGCAAGACAAGTGGAGTTCTTAAGTTAGAGCATCAGTTGTAAATATGGCTGCAGAAATGAAAAATAGTGTTGATGATATTAAGTTACCCACCTCTTTTTTCAACAGCTTCTATACACCGTTTTACAAATAAAGGGACCGTGGAATTTTCGTGCTCACACACTAAGTGCAAATGGGAGCCAAAAACTTGATCTAAACAGAGTAAAGAAGATAAATATATTAAAACATGATAAACAATAACTAATAAATAAATGATGATCATAATGGTCTTCAAAGGCTTGTGCATTAACCAACTACTCCTTTGTGGTTGTTAGATAAAAGAAGTACCAAAGCCTTCCTGACTCCTGCCAGTTTTTATTTTATGCCCTAGTCAGGATACAATTGCTCTTATAAACATAATTTGCTGAAAATTAGGGAAAGAATCAAGCCACAAAATTGTGATTTGTATTTTGAATTGTCTAATGTTAAGGTGTGGGATTTAGGTTCAGTGCAGCATTATGATAAGAGCCATTTCTGAAATCCAGATCTCTGTCTGGTTTAAATTTGAAGCATCCAAAAGTAAATCATGATGTCCCTGATCCTGAAAGCTCACACATGAGTAGACCCCTCTACACACATGGAGCCCCATTGCTCATAATGGAACTCCATGTTGGTGCATGGGTTCGAGTGACATACTAGCTTGTAGAATCAATGCCTAATCCCATCTCTACTGTAAGTACTGGTCATAAAATTATCCAGCCTTTTAAAAAGTCCAACCACAGTATTTGATTGCATCATTTCCTGCAGCAGTGAATTCTACAAGTTGAGTATATAGGTGATTGCTCTGAAAAACTTTTCAGTTGCTGGAGATAACCAAATACTTCAATATTTACAGTGCACCCTAAGTATGTCCTATGTGAAGTTCAGAAAAGTTTAAGAACCACAATACTAATGTTAAGTAATTCTAGCAGCAACATCTGAAAGCTTTTAAGGGCACCAACTTTACACTAAACAAAGTTATATTTTCTTCTTATATTTAGCTTTCTTGTTTGTTGTCCTTGTAAAGAAACTATTTTGATAATTTATCTTGTCTAGTGTATCTGGAGGATTTAGGAATACACTGTTAGTAGTTATGGCTTTGACTCCCAGTGTCAATTGCACCTCTGTTCCTCTTAGTATTCTTTTTTGTGTGGAAGGCAGTTGACGAAAACCCATTTTCTGTACTTTTGTATTTAAAAAAGATGTACTTTTGATGAGAATAGCAAATAGGCTTCAGTGACTGAACTTGTAAATCATGTTGTTTACATACTGAATTAGAGTTTAACTAGGTAATGCTGCTTTTTAGTTTTTATGCTTTTAAACTTTTGACCGACATAGGATGTTCATCTCGAAACACAGCATAACCAGGTTAAATATCTCAGATTACAAATTAGCTTTATCCACCTCATCTCCACTCTATATTTTTGACAAAGTATGAAAAGAGCACACAGTAATGGGAATTTTGTCATCTAGAATCAAAATGAATCAAACAGATGAGGAAAATCACTCAATAAAAGCAGTTTAATGTTCAAACAATCTAACTGCATTATCATTATTTACCCAAAGAGACAGTCTCCACATACCTTTTCAACAGTGTACTACACTTTGAAAATTAGTACAAAGGACATTGATAAAACTTCTGTACATGAGATTTTTTAAAAACAATTTGAAATTTAAGAGAGCATGTATAACACACCGTATTAACTCCCAGAACACCAAGGATGAGTATAGTCATCCTTAACTTTCTGTACAGCAGTACTAAAGACAAACAAATTCATCTATGGTACCTCAGCTCCTTCCACTCCCACAGAACAGGAGCATTGTCTAGCTCCTCCAAACTATATCCACACTCACCCAAAATTCAGTTGCACCCTTCTCGTAAAGAAGTCCACAACTTGTCCTGCCCTTCTTCAAAGCAGGCCAAAAGCTTCATGTTTGTCATTTGCCTTCAGGGGTGCTGTAACAATTTTTATAGTGGGGGTGCTGAAAGCCATCGAACCAAGCTGTAAACTCTGTATATCATGGAAACCACTTCAAGTCAGGAGGTGCAGTAGCACCCCCAGTGCCCCTAGTTTCAACACACGTTTGCCTTAGAGGGTCACCAGCTCTTGCCTCCTTGTTGTTCAACTCTCACCCTTGCAATACAATTGTCTTTTCTCTGCTTATGGTCATCAGCCTGAGGAACAAGTTGGGAAAGGGGAGCAGGGAAGCAAAGCAAGACACGCTGGGAGTGCAGGTCTGGGCGGGAAAATGGTCCCCAGCACTGAAGAGTCAGAACCAAAAGTTGTTTCTGCCAAGAATTCCACTCTGCCAGGTCTTCAAATAGCCACAAAGCCTCCCTTCTCCCTGGGTCAGTGCTTTTAAAAATCCCTGGCAAATAGACAGGTCCTGGTGATGTACACATGTTATTATGTATGTATTTTTTAACTACTAATTTCAATTTTTTCAAATAGGAGTGCTTAAATTAAAAAAAACAGTCACAGACCTTTTCCTGTAAAAAGGGAACTTTTATTATCTGAGTAATTTTTAGACTTAGATTGTAAACTCAAGCACAGGCTTCATTTTTTATAAAGCATATTTTTGCACTAGATAATTATTAATAAAAATCATTATAATTTTTTCCTGTGTGTCTGTGTATCTGTGTCTTTATTCTCAGAACAGTTTTAGGATGAATTGTGTGTTTGGAAAATGTACTGAGAGTTATATAAATAGAATGGATAGAATTTATTTTCATTTTTTAATAATTTTGACAGATAATATATGTTTATTTCTATTTTTTAAATAATTTTATCTATTTAAATTTTGAAAGTTGCAGGAAATTATGGGAGGGTTAGACAATTATATAATGACAGTAGACACTTAGATTCAAAAAGTTAAAGCTTTATAAACCATTAAAACATAAAAATCAACATCACAAGTCAAAATATATGAAGTAAATATCCTTGAATCAACATACCATACCTGATTTTACTATTAATTCACTAGTCCACATGTAACAAGCCAATTCAAAAGCCTACATCACTGGATTTTGACTGTGATAAGTTCTCAAGTAAGTTTTCTCTTACTTTTCCTATCTGTAAATGTCTATTATTGATGGAAATATTTTTCATCCATTTGTGTGTGCATCATGACATTGCTGATAAAAATGTAATCCTTCCAAGCCAATATATAAACCATCTCAGATACACAGATCTTCAAAGGTATTTAGGTGCCTAACTCCAGGAGTCTGAAGCCATAGTTACTAAGAACTAGATTTTCAAAGTGTGCATTTTAAATAGGGAGTTTGGACCAATGATGTACAATATTTTGCCCCAAAGGAATAGAACTGGAAATAAGAACTAAGCAGTGACCACCTGTTTCTCCAAATTATTGCAGCCTGCTGAATCTGCTTGCTATATGATATAGGGAAAGGAGTTCTGGATTTCCTGAGTCAAACTATGAAGGAAGGTCCATTTCAACTCATCCAAATATATGTATTCTGCAGTCTGATACTGTATTTTTTTATGATCCCAAAGTCCATTAAGTAAGTCAAACTTCTGGGTACACAAGGAATGCAGGGTTGTGGTCACAGAAATAAACGCTAGAAGGTTGAGTGCATGTGAGGCAATTACATATAAGTTAGTGATCTGTTACATGTTTTGGGGTTATGTTTGTGACAAAGAATGGACAGGTCAAGTTTTCTTCATGAAACATTTATAGTTTCCACCAGTGGCAATTATGTATACCGAGATTTATGATTAAAATGTTCTAGTACTTCCTCCTTTGACATCTTAATTGTTTTTAAAATTTCAGTGAAGACCTGTCAAATTCTTCGCATGACATGGACTGTTCTCTGATGCTAATTACATTAAAAAGATGTAAAACTGTCTCTCATTTGAGGGGCTAGGGTGTTTTAAAATGATGGGTCAGAAGTGACGGGGCAATGGACTGCATTGTCTACAGGTAGTCAACATATCAATGACTAAGGAATAATTAATGCTTTACAGTTCAGCAAGTTACCGTTACTACTATAAGTACATCATGTCTGGCATCCAGGAATCTCAAGTTACATTTACAATTTCCAGTAATGGGAAGCCAAGTGTTATACTTTGAAAAAAAACCACATTGGTTTAGTGAATGGTGGTTTGAGCAAGGAACAGAGAAGTCAGAATTCCAGAGGTGAAATCCTGGCTCCATTGATATCAATGTCAGAACTCCTATAGATTTCAGTGCGGCCAGGATTTCATCTTTGGATTTTATTCTTGAACTGCAGACTGCTTAACCTCAGTTTATCTACCTGTAAAAATGAATATAGCACTATTTACTTATCTTATACTTAATGTTTTGAAAGACACTTTGTCATCCTTCTTAGATAACAGGTGCTAAGTATTATTATTGTCTTCAACTGAAGAACCATATAGGCAAATGGGGCAACATGAGGCTAGTTGTCACAGCACTGTTATAGTTGCTAAGCAATGAAAAAGGCTACAGTAAACATTTAAACCAATCTACTTCCTTCTAAAAAGTATTATTTTAGAAAAGCAAGATTATTTAGTGACTGAATATGCAGCTGGAGGCCAAGAACTCCTAAGGTCAAAACCAAGTTCTGCTCCTGACACTGTAGGACTTTGATCCAAGTCACTTAATTTCTCCGAGTTTCCGTTTCCTTGTCTATAAGATGGAGATACTAACACTTACATCACAATATGTACATTCTTATAACTCATATGCTTGTACAATATATTTATGAATGTACAATATTTTGAAAACAAGCATTTATACAAGTGCTAAGAATTAATTTTTGTAGGCAACAATTTGATATTTCTTTTCTTTTAAGTCACTTATTGAAAAAATAAATTATTGCTCTTAAAAATTTCTTCTTTAATATCTTAATATTTTAAATCACTGGAACGGAAGAAACTAACTAGAACATCTTTTCAAATAATGAAAACAATAACAGTTCCCAATAGATAAAGGAAGCAAAAGAGGGTTTTGTTTGATTTATCTATATTAGGGCACTTCAGAACTCCACTTTTTATGACTTGAAAAAAAAAGATGTACACAACACTTCTAACCTCTTGTTATGACAGTTTATGTTTCCTAGCCAGCTTATTTAACTCCAATGCCTGGGAAACAGACACAATTACCACCTTATGGAATGCTACTTAAATTTAAATGCTCCCCTCTGAATAGAAACCTACTTCATCTTCTCAAAGTTTATTCCAGCTTCTCAGGAATTATTCCTTCTATAAGCGCCTAAAATTCTCTTCTTCATCATTTAAAATTTTTAACTAATGATTATTCAGAAGTATGCTTTATTGTAACAAAGGAAATTCTGTGGACTCTGTTCACAAGAACTTGAACAAAGAAGCTGCATACTATGCCTGTATATAGCTTTAATCACTCACTCTTTCAGCTGTTATCAATTTAAAACCAATGAAACTCCCACACTGAGTCCATTTGAGCAGTCAATTTTAATATTTTGGGCATCTGTAGTTATTCTGAATTGGCTGCAAAAGCAGAACTAACAAGTTAAGCTCTAACCATAAGTCTACATCAGGCTGGTAAACCATGCATCAAACACAGACAGTTAGTCAATACTATAGAATGAAAAACCAACAAGCATTTTTAAAAAGAGCAATATATTCATAATATGTTTGGCATCCTGGTTTGCATTACACATTCTTGATATCTATGCATTAAACTTTCTATTCAAGATGGTGGTGTCTGTGACAGCGTTGCATGCTGATACAAAATGAGCCACCAAAAGGGGATGGCATGGATACTAACAAAACTGTAAGATATAAAATGATAACTACAGCTGCTGTTAATTGCTCTCTGCTATTAATTGCTCACTACCAGAAGCCTGACAGACATACTCTTCACATGCAGCTTGTGCAGCCCAAAGTCTGAGTTATTGACTTTAAGCTGCAGAAACCCAGAAAATGGGAGACAATACAGCTGTAAAATGAACATTTAGAACAAGATCACAGAAGTCACAGCCGCATTCAGAATATTACTGCTTAATTATTTTTGGTGTGTATGTATGCAAGATCTCACAGAACTCTTACAATGTCAATTTCTTAGATGTTTTTATTAAAATAAAAGCACAAGTACACCAGTGGAAAAAATATTAGTGCCATTGGAAAAATGGAACATCACTGTTCTAATTCTGGAAAAAAGAGTAGGTGGCCTGGTAGTACTATCCCCACAGGTTTTTGAGAATACAAAGCTTTGAATGAGATGCAGTGCAGTGCATTCCAAAGGCAAATAAATGCTGACCTATCCCTGCTACAACTTAATTTGGAGAGTTGGAGTGCTAAAAATTTTTATCAAAGCCTATGCTGAGAAATGTATCTGCTCTACACCCTCTTAAATGTTGAGGGGAAGAAAGTGGTAAAGAGAGGGAGAGAGACTGAAATGAGCATCAAAACAGCAATTTTACAATTACTGGGTTTTGGGGGACATTAAAAAAAGCAGTTTCTATATATTCAGTTTACGTGGAGGGCAGGGTTGTAGTGGAAGTTGTGTTGAAATTACAAGCCATCACTTGAGTGTGAAGTGATTCCTGGTCCTGCTTGCAGACTCTGAGGCTCTGTAGGGAAGTGTATGATCTGGGTCTTGTGCAGTTAATCTGCAAAGAGCAAGCCTACTACAAGGTGGGGTGGGTTGAGCCTCTCTGCCTTAGGGAGCACCCTGCTTTCATTCTCTGTGTTTTGGGTTCTTATGTGTTATCATTCTGAATGTCAAGAAATAAAGTAATGTTATATTGCAACCTTCCAGAATAATTAAATCATTATGGTCTAGTATTACGAACACTTAAAATGATATGGACCCCGATCCTATATACAGGAATGTAATTCATTTATATAGGATCGGGGTCCATATCATTTTAATGGCATTAATTGTTTAAGGTTTCCATAAGAAATTATATACTTCTGCACAGAAAGATATGTAGGCCTAGTTTTTCAAAAGTTATTAGGTGCCTAAAGATACAGATAGAGGCCTAGAGGGGTTTTCAAAAGTGTCTAGATGCCTATGCTCCACTGAATCAGTCGTCTAGGTGCTTTTTGAAAATCCCATTAAACGCCTATCTGCATCTTCATGGGCCTAAATACATTAAAAATCTGGACCTTAGTGCCCAAATAATTAGATGACGCTGAAAGTAAGTGGGATAGTGCAAAGCAAGAAAAATAACCGTGCCCATTTCAGAGTGTGATGAACCTTATATTTAAAATACATGTGCAAATCACATTTCCATCTGAATCTGCCACTCTCCTTCATGCAGTACTTAGGTTTCTTTAAAACAAAGTTTTGTTAAGGGTTAAGTGACAACTACATAATTTCCAGATTTTCTAATAACTGTACTGATGGATCAAAGTACCCTAGGATTAAAAACTACAATTTAATTTTGAAGCATATATATCCCAAGTTGAGAAATGTGTTGAGTCCTCTGGCTAAGAGTCCACACATCACTGACAAACAGAGAAGAGGATTGCATTTAAGTGAACTTACCACCTTAAAATATATTCACTCTTGCCTATAATTTACGTGTTAAATTTATTGGAGTTTTGGTTCCAGTGTGACACACAAAGTAAAAAAACCAATACAGATTGGAGAGCTTTCTAGTGCCCCTGGCAAATATGAATGGCACTTGATGAAAAGTGAAGGTTTTCATCGCACCTACAGTGCCACTGCTTTGGTGTAATTCTCACCACATGCTTCATAGATATTTATATCACTAGCCCATAGAACAGCTTTTGTTATAAGTTTGGCACTGTGATGTCCTGCAAGGCTATAGAAAGTATTAATTATTTTAAGGGATTTATAATTCTGACAGAAGTATTCCCCTCTGGGATTAAACTTAGTCTGTATGTCTTCAGAGCTGGATGAATTTCTTGTAAAAATTGGTCAACATTCCCCCTACCCCACCCTCCAAGAATAGGGGAAAGAGTTTTGCTATGTTTCTGAAGCCATTTAGATCACCTATAGGGAAAAAAATAGATGCATTTTAAAACATGAAATTTGTAAGCCCTTTATTTTTAATCTGGATAGTTGCAATTTGCTATTTAAAATATTGTAACATAAGCCTAAAAATTAACATTTAAAAGTAGTCTGTGTGTAAGAACTGGAACTACATTTTCATAACATTATAACAGATTAAGGGATAAACTCCACTAAAGACAATGAAGGAACCTTATCAAATGAGCATTTCACATAGACTTACTGTAGATTGGAATTAAGCCCTGCTAACGAATCCTGACTCATTTGCATGGCCAGAACCTAATCCTAATGAATCTTTTTGGAAGAAAACTAACATGTTTTCTGTACAGTTACATTAGTTTATTATTAAAACTCTGCTAGGGAATGCAGATCCTTACTCTCTATGGCAGAACATAATGCACCTGGGTTTTCCATACAAGAACATCCCAATTAGAACCAGGTTATGTTAGTGAATCAGGAGTCTAATGCAACTATATCTGAAAACAAATGCATCTGGTTTTCCTACAAAGATACATTAGAGGATGGATTTGAGTTATTTTAATGAATCTGGATTTGTTAGTAGGGATCACATCTGATCCCTGTGTAATGCCACAGGAGATTCTTCAGCTACACTTTTTAAACTGAAAAAACCCCATTCTTAAATACAGAAATTAAAAGACTATAAATTACAACACAAGCTTCTGCATGGATACTGTAATAACTGAAACAAACTAAAATGATGGACTCAAATCCCACCCTCAACCCAAATTGTGCTTTTTAAAGTGGCATCCAAACCCCTTACATATTATACTGGGATACAATATTTGATTAGGGACAGATTCTGAAAGTTAGGCACACAACTGCACATATAAATGTGTGTGTGACTAATTTATGTTTGCAAATACCTCATGTATTTGTGGGGGAATATTTTCAAAAGTGCTTAAGGGATCTAGAATCACAAGTCTCACTGACTTTCAGTGCAAGTTGTGCTCTTCAATCCTTTAGGCATTTTAAAAAAATCTCTCAAAAATAATCAAGAATGTATGTGCACATGTTTGTGTGTGCCAAACTGTGAATATCTGCCCCATAATATTTTAAATATTAAGGGTCAGATCCTGAGGTGATCCCAAGCATTGCTCTGTGTACTGTGGGGGGCTGGGTGATGGCAGCTTTCTGCCACCACCTTGATCCTGGGCAAAGCTGGTAGGTTTAAACTCTAAAGCTGTTGACTGCTAATTGACTGCTGTTGGCTCAGAATTGCTGGCACCCAAGGGGTGCCAAGGCCTTGACGCAAAGAACCCATATCTAGCCAGTTTGCATATACAGTTGTAGTTTTTGCACATACTAATTGGTGAGTGTTCAAATTTTTCAAGCACAATTCCAGAAGATATTTGAATATATGGTTTTGCTTGACCACTGGTGGTCAGAATACCACCAGTTATAAGCTAACAATACCTACATTTTGGAAAACTGCATTCCTGAGATCAACCAACAAAAGGTAACTATGTTTTTTCTCTAAATGTATATATAAAAGGTAACTATGTTTTTTCTCTAACTATATATATATAGTTAGAGAAAAAACATAGTTACCTCTTGTTGGTTGATACTCTCTCTCTCTCTAAATATATATATAATATTATCTTACAAAGAACTAGATATATGGGTTAGATAATGAAGGTGTATAGCAGGGGTCGGCAACCTTTGGCATGTGACTCACCCTGGCGAGCCAGGCCTGTTTGTTTACCTGCCGTGTCTGCAGGTTCGGCCAATTGCGGCTTCCACTGGCCATGGTTTGCTGCTTCAGACCAATGGGGGCTGCGGAAAGCAGCGCGGGCTGAGGGATGTGACGGCCATGGGTTCCCGCTGCCCCCATTGGCCTGGAGTGGTGAACTGCAGCCAGTGGGAGCCACGATCGGCTGAACCTGCAGACATGGCAGGTAAACAAATTGGCCTGGCTCGCCAGCGTGCTTACCCTGGCGAGCTGCGTGCCAAAGGTTGCTGACGCCTGGTGTATAACATTCTTCTTTGCAATGTAGATGGTGTACAATTGTGTGAAGTGTGAGAGTTTCTAGAACATGCACACCAAAATAGCATCAGAAGAAGCCAAGCAATACAGAGATACATTTAACTACATGTTGTTTTAGTCAGAAAAGCTAAACTCTTACAAAACTGCATGAGTTCTCTGATACACAGCAGAAAAAATACTTAGCAAGAAGTACCTGAAAAATCCAAATAGTCCTATGCATTTAATTGGTGACAGAAATGAACATATTGTGAAATAAGAACACTCATTAATGAACTTTCAGTTTTTAATCAGAAAAATAGATAAAACACACCTTTAATAAGTCCTTTTTCTTGCAATGTTTTCAGTGAGGGTCTTCGGTTGATAAACTTCTTTAATCTGCTTTTGACTCGATTTCTGTCATTTGTATCAGAGGCACTGTAGTTCAGTCTGAAAACTGGAGAATAAAGAAAATAAAATCTAAATTTCTAGTAAAGCCACATTTTTAAAACTAGTAGTACTTTGTGTAAATTTTCTTGGAAAACAATGGCCATGTCCACCCTTGAGAAATCACACAGTAGGTCAGCAGCATAGCTAGTGGGATAGTACAAAGAGTTTAATTAATATTTGTGAGAAAAAACATGATGCATTCACTCAATATTATTCATGGAGTCATATTATTTATTGTTAATACATATTTGGATGGCCACCAGTTTACTTGTGAAACATTCATGAATCCCAAAAGTTTCACATGGATGATTATTCAACTGAAAGTTCCAATTGGAAGTGTGCTATATGTTATTAGTGGGATACTATTTTTATGAGAAGGGGTGGGTTGACATAGCACTGGTGCTGGTCTGAATCCCCTTGCCAAGTCAGATTAGGCATCCCATTATTGTTATTACAATTGTAGAAAGCATGGCTTAATGACAAGAAACATGAGCAAGATGCACTAATTTATGGAAGAAAAAGTGTTCCAATTCTAAATATTTCATTTTATTATATTTAGGTATTTACTGTGATGAGAAACCTTTGGGCCAAGTTCTCTTGTGGTTTATGCCAGCAAGATGTGGGACCCACTTCCTGAGAGTCCACAGGAGCAAACCGTGATGATGCAAGTCAGCTATAACTTCTTGTCTGCTGGGGTGTTCACAGAGAACTGTCACAGCCCCCTAAACTGGCATTATTGATGGCAAGAGGCATTGCCAGGACCGCAAAATATTCCCTACTTCAGCATTCAGCACGTCTCCATGTCTGTATTGTTCCATCCTGTGTTTAAAGCAGTGAGTAGGGATTCTGGGTGAGAAAATCTCTGTGAGGATTCCCCAACCTCACACATCCTAGGAGATCTGTGGGAGGCCAGAGATATCCATTTTTTTGCCCCTCATAAGGCTTTTCTAGTTTCCCTGTGTCCTGGCTCTGGCAGTCCCTAAGTCACCTAGAGGGCTGTGAACAAAAGGTTATATAGTAAGATACTGTACAATCTTTTCCAGTAAGATCTCCAGGGCTGAAGGGGGATGAGATCTGTGTCTTGGCCCACTCATTCTCCAGCTCATTCCTTTTCATGGACCTTGGACTGCAGAGAGCACCTCCCCACATAATTGCTCACCAGAAAGGTAGCTGATCCCCAATTCTTCATGGAGAAGAGGAGATCCACAAATTTACTGTTCCCTCTGTGTGCTCCTCTAAGAGGAATGATTCAGCCCTCCAGTGGCAGGGCTTCTATGGAGCATTCAGGGCCCCTCTCCTATCATAACTTGAATGGCAGTGTGGTTATAGAAGTACATATCCTCTCCCCACATAAAATCTCCCCCAAGATGCAGCAGTCCTCACTAGAAGGATCTGAGAAAAACATTATAGAGGAAAATCATGATACAGATTAAGCTAGGTTTTGTAGCAAGCAGTTTCACATTGGTTATAAATAAAAACAGAATGCTAAAAGGTGCACAATTATAAAATAGTGATGATTTAAAGGGTCCTCTTAAAGAACAGTACAAAATCCTGGAATAATGTGGTTTATATTACAAATCTGATTTTGACAGCCAACCTTATAAAACGGTTTACGCTTTGCTTTTGTCAAGGGAGTAAAACTTGCCAAATTGTTCATTTTGAGTAAATATAACCATAACCAATTAAGGAAAGCAACGTTTAAACACATGCCTATGATAATCAGAGCATAGTTTGCTTCTGATTTCACTACTGATTTTAACAGAAGAGTGTTCAATTTTCCCACAGCACTAAAATGACCCCACACATACTTCCACAAACTAGTAATCACATAGGACAAATAAAACAACACTTTATTGGAAAATACACAGCTTGGTACAATAATCCATCATCTATGAAAAACAGACTTCACATTTTTAATGGTAGCATTCTTAGGGCTATGCATCATAGAATATAAAGATTAGTGTTCAATTGATAGTTGACTCTTTTGTTCACTTTATATTTTAGAACTTTTTGTTCAAAGTTAGGCAATCCTTGGCAAGGATGGGCTAAAATTCCAAGTCACTCAGCCTTGCTATAAAAAGAATAACAAATGGATGTTTCCAGTAGTGCATCTTAAGGGTACTTTGAAACAGTAAAGTGAATTGTATTTAGTTTTCTGACTGTGGGTATGTGGCTTAAGTTAATTCTCTCCATAGTAGTTCAATTTTTCTTTCCTTTTTCCCAGGGTGCAGCCTCCCCATTTCAAATATGGCACAAGTAAAACCACTCAGTTATTTTACGCCTGCCACATTTCTCATTCTGCAGGATTCTGAAATACTTATAAATTATAATTCACATAATGCCTGCTTTTACTTCAGTATTAGCTCTGACTATAACACCGAATTTGTTAAGATGATTTAACAGATCCCAATGTGGTTCACACTGAAGAACAGTTAGATAGGGGATCTACAATTCAATGTGTGAGGTAAATAATACTTATGCACAGAAAGATGTTTTATTCCAGCTGTGCAGTTTTATACCTGATACAGCAACTACGGTGTTAAAACTACATCTAGAGGTAGGAATCATTATTGTCATAGACACTTTTTGTATATTCCATGTTAGATTATATATAGCATGGAGAAAAACAACAGCAAAGCCAATTTTGATGAGTTTCTTATATTATACTGGTAAGCACATGCAAGTCACCAGAGGGAAACCTCCCAGAAATTCAAGGGTTTGAATAATATGATCCAGAATTGAGCACTGGCTAGAAATACTCTTGCTGGGATCTTGCTTAGAAATATCTTTTTTTCCTGCCAAACCGCTGCTCTCGTGGTATCCCCATGTAATAATGGCTTTGTTTTATATTTGGAAATGCAAAGAGAGCTATATGTTGTTTCCAAATGGAAAAGTGTAGTTATACAACAGAAAGATTATAACAAACAGTTTTCTACAGTACTTTACTTTTTCAAATTTCAGACTACGGGTGTGACTAGTGAAGATCTTCCATTAATGGAAGTTGGCAAACTCAAACAGATTAACTACCAACTGCACGTAACAACTTGGCCATCTAGCTGTCCATTAGTTAAAATGACTGGCTACAGTCAATTTGGAATCCTTTAGTCTTTGTCTTCTTGTTCTGCATCTGTCATCTGTAGAGGCTGCTCTGTTGATTGTTCTTTCTGAGAAACAAACTGTAGATGTTAACAGTTTCTGTTGAACTCCTCCGTGTCGTTCTCACTTACATATGATCTGGGTCCTGAATTCTTTTTATGGCAGCTGGAGTTGTCCATCCTTTTTCTGCACCCAATATGACAAGAAGACGGTCACCAGGTTCTAGACCTGGCAGTTCTCCAACTGACTGACATATGTTGTAAAAGGGTTCGTAAGCTCTTTTACCCTTTTCATCAATTTAGCTACTCTTTCTATGTATGGCCACTTTGGAGATAGGTTATTTTCCAAAGTTGGAATAGAAGTTCTGAGTTGTCTTCCCAACAGGAGTTGTGCTGGGCTACATCCAGTAGCTGCTGGTGTTGATCTGTAACTCAGAAGAGTAATGAATGAATCTTCCTGCTGTAAGATTTTCTTGGCTGTCTATACAGCTATCTCAGCCTTTCCATTCACTTGTGGACTGCTAGTAATATGATCAAAATCATTATGAATGACTTAAATTCTGCTGCAGTGAATTGTGGTCCATTATCCTTTACTAGTTGTTCTGGAATATCGATGTCAGCAAAAGTGCACTTCAGTTTCTTGATAACACTGCAACATGTTAGCTATTTCAAATACACTATGTTTCTGTATAACTGGAAAAATAGTCCATTACAACCAGGTAATTATGTCCTCTGAATTGGTATAAATTTGCAGCTAGTCTCTTCCAAGGTCTGTCTGGTAGAGGTGTTTTACAGCATCATCTCTGAAGTTGATTTGTACTGGATCTCCGTTCAAAAATCCAATATATCAAATTCTCCACAGAGTTCCTCCACCTTTCTCACTAAGCCCACCATGTCTACAGCCCTGCAGTTGAGAAGCTCTTGGTCTTTGATCCTTTGTTCACATGAACTCTGAATGCATAGCTTTGTCTTTCTAAGTTATTTCTATGGTGAAGTGGCCCATGCAGTTCAAAATACCTGCAGAGCTAGCCAGAGCTGTGTGGTGACTTCAGCTATGGGATGGATTGAAGGTGATTGTAAGTGCCTCCTGAGATGACTGTGATGTCAGCTCCTGAGTTCATTTTAAAGTCAATCATCTTGCCATGAAAATTCAATTTCAGTCTCCAGGCAGGTTCTATATCATCACAAGTGATAGAACCCAGAAACAATGGCTCTTGATTGTCTGTAATATGAGTCAACTGTCTGACTGCTTTGGTGAGGCAAACAGCTGTAAAATGTCCATATTTCATGCATTCATTACACTGGGTACCTCAGCCTGGACATGCATTTTATCTTGGGATGTTACTTTTTTCACATGTAGACTGGAACTTGTCCCTTTTAGGCATTGTCTACACTATCACTGCAAGTCGATCTAACATTAGGTAACTTAATTCTCCGTAACTTACATCAACTTAAAGCGGCGTCTACACTGTGTTATGTCATTATGTCAACAGGAGACACACGCTGAGGTGGCATACTGAAGTTGATGGAGAGCAGTCTCCCATTAACTTTAGCGCATCTTCACCAGACCCGCTAAATTGATGTCACTTCATTGATGGCAACAGCATCAATTTAGCTCAATAGTGAAGACAAGCCCTTAGCCTAGGAGTTCTCTCTCCTTCCTTTGGGATTTTATGATAATCACTTTTAACACACAAGTTTCTGTTTGTAGCTTCTAAGCTCGTTTCAGATTTTTCAAGTTGCTTTTCCCTTTTGTTCTATTGTTTGACTAATTCTGATGTCTTTGCTATCTGTATAGCTATCTGTATATATGGTTAAATCTCTCTGCATCTGTAGCTGCTATGAAAGGTTTTTGTCTGTTAATCAAATAACCAGTCTGTCTGATTTTCTCTTTTTGCATTTCCCAAGTCAGTTTTTGGCCAATGTTTGCAGAGTTCTTATGAAACAGTCAACATTTCCCCCTCGTTCTTGAATTCTATGGCGACAGCAAGCTTTTTCATCAACCACGGTTCTCTGGGGGTATAAAGTATGCATCAAACAGCCTTTTATGGTAATCTTTGTGACTGTCTTCAGAAAAGTCAAAGGATTTAAACGTATGTTCTGCTTGCTTCCACATAGCTTATATTAAAGAAGATATCAGTATATCTCCATTTTCTTTGTGGAATTTATTTGCAATGTGAAATCTTGCAAAATATTGTTTCCAGTATGTCCATTGTGAAGGTGTGTCAAAGCTGGAGTTCTCTGGGCTTTGAAGAGTGGCAAGTTGACGAGATCCTGCAACCTTTGTTGCTTTACTCCCTCTGTCTGCAGGTTTGTTGCTGTTCCTTCTGTTTCAACATTAGTTGCTATGTTCCTTCTGTTTCCAATCTTAGTTGCTATGTTTCTTCCATTTCTATTTTTAGTTTACTCCTGATACCACGTCATGATCTTGCATACCAGATATGGACAAGTTACAGAGCCTGCTCACACACCTGATATGTTCAGCATAAGATCCTTCAGTGCTCTTCCAGGTATAGCTGAAGCTCTTTTATGAGGTTTTTTATACACAGTGCCACCTAGTGACTGAACAGCATTCCTTTACACCTCCAATATTCATTATAAGTACGCATTTCAGTTGGTACCATTATATTGGCTATTCTGACATATGATGGAACAAATTCTGGAGCACTGTTTAAAGTGCACTACACATACATGCTTCAAAAACAGCATGCTCCAACCAGTAAAGACCCATGCAAGTATCAGTGCCCCTTCTCTCCCTGCATAGATTATTCCCACTGGAAACACAAATAGTTTGTGAGAGATGAAAGGGGAATGCATGGTTGTCTGTGCTGGGCCAGGAAAGCTTTACAGAATGTGTAGGTGAAAACTACAGAAGGCAAAATATCATTGTAAATTTTCTCTTGCCAAAAATGAGAGCAGAACACTACATTCCAGCAGCAAAAGGATAAGGAGACGTTACTCATCTTGTTCAGTACTAGAGTTCTTTGAGATGTGTGCCCTATATGTGCTCCATTTCAGGAGTACCTTTGATCAGAGATTTTCAGTAGCAGTGCCATTTTGGCCAGTGCATGCACTCCAGACATCCTCGTGCCCTATACCAAGGATATTTAGAGCTGCATAAGTGAACCACACTGTTTCTTCTCTGCTGTGAAGTTCCATGAAAGAAAACTGAAGCAGAGGAGAAAGAGAGCAGATACTGGAGCACCCACAGAGACATGTTTCAAAGAATCAGGGCTGCCTGGGGGGGGGGAAGTGGGGTAATTTGCCCCAGGCCCCAAAGGGGCCCCCATGAGAGTTTTTCGGGGACCCTGGAGTGGGGTCCTTCACTCGCTCCGGGGGCCCTGGAAAACTCTCGCGGGGGCCGGGCCCCCGGAAAACTCTCGCGGGGGCCGGGACCCCAGACCTTCTTCTGCTTCGGGTCTTTGGCAGTGGGGGGGACCCTGCTGAAGTACCAGGTCCCGCTTTGGCAGTAATTCGGTGGTGGGGGGCCCCCATTGCAGGTTTTCAGGGCACTTTGGCGGTGGGTCCCGGAGCAGAAGGACCCCCCGCCGCCGAATTACCGCCGAAGCGGGAGACCCTCCCCAGGCCCCCTGAATCCTCTGGGCAGCCCTGCAAAGAACTCCAGTTACTACACAAGGTGAGTAACGTCTCTTTCTTCTTTGAATAATATCCCTGTGAGTGATTCACTTTGGATGACCTCCCACCAATATCCCCAAAGGGAGCAGAGAACTTGAGAGCAGAATCTAATACTGAAGACAGAGCTGCATTGCCAGCTGCATTGCCAGCTACAGAGGCATGAACCAAAGCACAGTGTTTGGAGAAAATATGTTTCTGAGTCCAGGTTGCAGTTTTGCAAATGTCAACACCTGGAACATCATTGAGTAACACCATAGAAGAAGATTACTACCTTGTAGAAAGGACTAACAGTCTAGGAGGAGAATGGATATTGGCAGACTCATAACATGAGATAATATATCCAGAGATCCACCTCAAGGGTCTCTTGCCGGAGATTGTGGATCTTTTGCATCTCTCCATGACTGAAACAAACAAGGAGTCTTTCTAAATGGTTTGATTCTTTCCAGATAGAAGGCTAACATCGTTCTGACATCCATGGTATAGAAACCAGTTTCCTCACTGGTCTGATGTAGCTCTGAGAATAAAAACTGGGAGCAGAATGACTTGGTTGATATAAAAATCAGAAGACTCTTTAGGTAGAAATTTAGGATGTGGTTGTAATGAAACCTTTTCCTTGAAAAGCACTGTAAAGAGAAAATCTGCCATTACCCCCTCACCCATTCATAATTCTGGGACAAGTGCCTGCTGAGGTCGTCAGCGATGTTGTTCTGTATATCTCAGGGGTAGGAAGATGATGAGACTATCTTGCTGGCTATGCACCAGTTCCACAGTTTTATTACTTTGACACAAAGTGAAGGAGCGTATGCCCCACCCTGATAACTGATGTAGAACATGCAGGACACATTATCTGCTATGACCTTGACAGATTTGGCCCTGGTAAGTGGAAGGAAATGAGTGGAAGCACTTCTGACTGCCCTCAATTCTAAAAAGTTGCTATGAAGAAGATGCTCTTGGAGAAAGCCATTTGCTTCACATGGTGTGTGACACTAGATGTGCTCCCCATCCCAAGAGGGATGCATTTGATGTTATAACAATGGTAGGAGGAGGTTGAATGAAAGGGACTCTTGCACAGACTTTGAAGGGTCCTTCTCCCAACTGAATGAAAAACAGATGCTTGTCCAGAATGTGTTCAGTATAAAAACTACCCTGAGCCATCCGTGGAAGCACTGAAGATGTAACGTGGCATATTGAGTTACAAAGGTAGAAGTTGCCATATATCTTAATAATTTTTGCCATGGTTAGAGCACTTAGTTGACCATTTGAAATAAGATTTTTCAAGGTCATGAACCCATCCACAGATAGATAGGCCCTGGCTGTCATGGCATCCAGAGAAGCTTCTGTGAAATCTATCTGTTGTAGTGGAGTCAAAGTAGACTTTTAAAGGTTGAACTGAAGGCTTAAAACTGTAGAACAGAGATCTTGTTTTTCGTACTGAAGACAGAACCTCATGATAAGATCATCCTGAGTAGCCAATTGTTGAGTTAACAGAAGACAATTATTCCCAATCAATGCAGGAGAGTGGCTATGAGAACCGTGATCTTTGAGAATACCCTGGGGGCAGAGGAGAGTATGAATGGAAGCACACAATAATGGAAGTGATCCTGGTTGATTGTAAAATGAAGAAACTCTTGTGAGAAGGGTGAATATGCAGTCTTAAGGTTGAGCATTATTAATGAATCACTGGAATCTAACCAAAGAATTATACCAGCAAGAGTCACACCATGCTGAATTGCTGGGGTTTCACAGTTATTACATGTGTGAGATGTAATATATGTCTCTATCCCATGTTCTTCTGGGGGACCATGAAGTACTTGGAATAGAGATCCTTGCCTCTGTGCAGGACTGGAACTGCTTCTATCCCCTAAGCACAGAAGAGAGGTGACTTCCTGTCTCAGCAAATGATCATGAAATGGGTCCCTGAAAAGGGATGGGGATGAAATGGATTGAATTACTGAGGTTACAACTTTCAAAACCCATTTGTTGGATATTATTCTCTCCCAGGCAATGGAAAAGACAGTTGTGACACTGGCAGACTAGGTGCCAGCTCATGCCGTGTCTCTTAGGCCCTCACTGAACGTTGGTGAATGCATAGCGGGAAACCAGTCTGGTTCACCTGTATGTTAATATTATTAAAATAGGGTTTAGATTTGTAAAAAAAAATGTGTTTAATGTTTATGAAATGCTTAGAGGATGCTGCATGTAGTCATCTCAATTATAACAAGGGTATCCCACATTATAAGGTTGTATTGAGCGTTTACATTATAAATAGGTCTTTCAAGCAATTAAAAAAAATCACGCTTAATCGCACTGTTAATAATAGAATACCATTTATTTAAATATTTGTGGATGTTTTCAACATTTTCAAACATATTGATTTCAGTTACAACACAGAATACAAAGTATACAGTGCTCACTTTATATTTATTTTTATTACAAATATCTATGCTGTAAAAAAAACAAAAGAAATAGTATTTTTCAATTCACCTCATACAAGTCCTGCAGTGCAATCTCCTTATCATGAAAGTTGAACTTACAAATGTAGAATTATGTACAAAAAACTGCATTCCAAAATAAAATAATGTAAAACTTTAGAGCCTACAAGGTCATTCAGTACTACTTGTTCAGCCAGTCACTCAGACAAACAAGTTATTTTACATTTGCAGGAGATAATGCTGCCTGCTTCTTGTTTACAATGTCACCTGAAAGTGAGGACGGACATTCGCATGGCACTGTTATAGATGGCATTTCAAGTTATTTATGTGCCAAATGTGCTAAAGATTCGTATATCCCTTCATCTTCAGCCACCATTGCGGAGGACATGCGTCCATGCTGATGATGGGTTCTGCTCGATAACAATGCAAACCAGTGAGACCAATGCATTTTCACTTTCATCATCTGAATCAGCCACCAGATGCCACTAGCAGAAAGTTGATTTTCTTTTTTGGTGGTTCGGGTTCAGTAGTTTCCGCATTGGAGTGTTGATCTTTTAAGACTTTTAAAAGCATGCTCTACACTTCATCCCTCTCAGATTTTGGAAGGCACTTCAGATTCTTAAACCTTGGGTTGAGTGTGGTAGTTATCTTTAGAAATCTTACATTGGTACCTTCTTTTGAGTTTCATCAAATCTGCAGTGAAAGTGTTCTTAAAATGAACACATGCTGGGTCATCATCTGAGATGGCTATAAGATGAAATACATGGCAGAATGCAGGTAAAACAGAACAGGAAACATATTATTCTCCCCCAAGGAGTTCAGTCAAAATTTAATTAATGCATTATTTTTTAACCAGCCTCATCCGCATTGAAGCATGTCCTCTGGAATGGTGGTTGAAGATGAAGGGGCATAAGAACTTTTAGCATATCTGGCATGTAAATACCTTGCAACGCCGGCTACATATGTGCCATGTGAACGCCTGTTCTCACTTTCAGGTGACATTGTTAATAAGATTTCCCCACAGCTTCCCCCCAACAGAGCTACTGATACATGTAGTTACTGATATATGTAGCTTGCTTTTCATTACAGTGTGTGCACATGGTCTATAGGCCGCTGCCAGTGGGTGTAATACAAACATAGTGTAAGTGTGCTTGGAGGCCAATGTATACAGGGTTCTCTAAGCCGAGACTGGAGGCTGGCCTTTGGGCTTGCTCCTTCAGCAACAATTTAAACTTTATTTCTCTATTTTTGAGATCTGCCTTTAAAGACAGTTCTTACACTTGGACAGTATATGGGAGTTTCCCAAAAAACAGAGCCACCAAGAGTGGCCGTCTGGTCTGTTTTGGCAGTTTACAGGTTAGGCATCATGGTGGTTCAGGCTTGAAATTTCAGGGGGGAAAGGTTTCCAAAACTTTCAGAATCAGGACCATGGTTGCATGTATGATTACTTTGTGTGAATGTGATGAAAGAATATTAAATACAAACCCTGCAACCAGATAGTACATCTCCAGCAGTCTAATTTTTGAGGAGCAATGCTTTGGACAAGGCCTATATGACCCAGAAAGGAACAGGTTTAACATTTTCTAAATGTCCCTATATGTCTGAATGATTTTATTGACATGGTTTACCCCGACATCCTCACACTATACAATACTATCCTACCTTCCTCCCAACGACTTTTATTTCACTCTCAATTTACAAAACATTTACACAAAATCCCAAGGGTTTACCTATGATTAATTCCTGCCAAATACGGTATATTTGAGTATGTTGAACCTGTGTTGAAAGCATTGGTTTTTGAAGAACTATCCATTAACGACTTTCTGGACTGTGACAATGGATATTGACAGTACTTGTCAGACTAAAGCACTATTGATTGTTTCACATCATGTGTATAGCAAAACCAATTTCTTTCAAGTGCCTCTTCCTAACTCTAATACATTATAACAGTGCCTATCTGTTTATCATAACTCCCAACATTATTGCATGTAATGCATTCAAAAAGAAAGGGTTCAGAAGGAATGAACAGCACCAGTGGGAGAAGTTAAGGCACTAAACAATGCAAATACT
Organism: Gopherus evgoodei; assembly: GCF_007399415.2. Classification (NCBI taxonomy): domain Eukaryota; kingdom Metazoa; phylum Chordata; order Testudines; family Testudinidae; genus Gopherus; species Gopherus evgoodei. The sequence goes on from NC_044332.1 coordinate 57,976,584, forward strand.
TTAGCAATGCTAGTTTCTCTTTCATTGAGATTTATTGCTGGAGTTACAGCAGTGTGTGTTATGCTTTCTTTAATAATCTTGAACATTTCCTGTAAGGTGAAGCTGATTTGTGCTAGGAGAACAATATTTATATAGGTCAATATTTCACTAACTTCTTCCCAATACACTTACTCAGGCCATTATTTCACTAGTAAGAGCCACAAGTTTAATCCTTCAAGGTAGTGAGCACTTTGGTCCCAATCCTGAGAAACAATTAAGCATGTGCTTAACTTTAACAGTTTGAGTAGATCCATTGGCTTTACTGGGAATATTCATATGCTTCAAGCTAATCACTTGCTTAAGTGCTTTGCAGAATCAGGGCCTGCATGTTTATCACCTTGCAGGACTGTGCCAAATGTGAGATACTAAATGTGAGCATAGAGAAAGTGTCCCATAATCCCTTGGATACTGGAAATGTGAGTCTAACAGTGATACAGTACTGTATAATCATTGCATAGATTTGCAGTTCACTGTGTCGCAATTTATAACACTTTGGGCAAGGCAGCACTTTACCTGTTCTTTCCACAAGGAATGCAAAATCTTTTGAGAGTCTCCTTAATTTATGTACTCACTAAAGTAATGGGTACAATCTCATCCTTCATGGTTGTATAGTACCCTTCATCTGATTATTTCAGCCTCCTACAATTCCTATGAATTGCTATTATTATATCCTGTTTAAAAATGGGTAAATTAAGTCACAGAGAAGATAAGTGGTCTGCTTTACAGGAACCCTGCAAGCCAGTGACAGAGGAAGAGATAGAAAGCAGGGATCCTGACCCTTAACCCTCTCCTCTTACCTTAGACCTTATGCATGGATCTGAAAACTGTTTGCAGCATCAGATGATAGCCAGAAGAGGCTAGAGGGATTTCTTGAAGATATTTCTACTACTTAAGGCCATCATAGGCCTAAATGCATGAATTTAAATTACATTCAGTGTTTGAATTGTTTTTAAAATAGGTGGTTGAAACAACCATTTAGATTTGTAACAGTAAATATTTATGCAACAAACTCAGAAATAAATAATAGGACAAAGAAAACAACGATTATGTAGCACATATAATTTTGCTGTAATATGACAGCCTTACAACTTAAGTGCTCAATACTGTCCTTATACTTCATGAAATCCATGTGCATTAGCAGTAAAGATGCAATGAAATAACTATATAATTCATATTTCTGCATCAAACTCTTCTGCTTCTAAAATGTTTGTGTTTGTCCAATCTGCTAAAATAAATGGAAATAAATTGACGGTACATATTAGTTTCACTGTAAGTTTACATTACAAACTGAAGGTGCACTCATAGATTTTGCATTAGTTGTTTGTAGCTTTTATATGGAGGAAAAATAATGTAGTATTTCTGAAAGCTGATTGCATGTTGTTATTGTCGCCATCCTAACAATGCCATTATGTCATGTATACATTACATTTATTTAAGTATACAAATCACAATGCCAGAAATCAGTGAATCTGTTTTGTTCATATAGTGCAGTGTTTCCCAAACTTGGGACGCCGCTTGTTCAGGGAAAGCCCCTGGCAGGACTGGCCGGTTTGTTTACCTGCCCTGTTCACAGGTCCGGCCGATCGCGGCTCCCACTGGCCGCGGTTCACTGCTCCAGGCCAATGGGAGCTGCTGGAAGCAGCACAGGCCGAGGGATATGCTGGCCGCATTTCCCGCAGCCAGGGCCAGCTCTAGGTTTTTTGCCACCCCAAGCAAAAAAATTTTGGCTGCCCTCCACTGCAGCCCTGGGCTCTCACCTCTCCCCCCCAGTGTCCTCCCCCACCCACACCCCTGCCTCCGCAGCTCTGGGCTCTCTCTTCCCTCCCCACCCGCACCTCCTGCCACCCTAGCGCTGAGCTCCCCACCCCCCCCACCCCCCCCGCCGTCGGGATAAGCAGCAGGGCTCCTGGGCAGCACCTTAGCCCAGGGTCCCTCCAGCTGGGGCTCCCGCCTCCAGGACCGCCAGAACCCTAGAGAGCAGAGCTGGAGGACCGTCCCTGCAGGGGGCTGAGGAGCAGGGCAGGGCAGCCCCAGAAGGAGAGGAGCCCCAGAGAGTGGGACGCAGGAAGGGGCGGCTCTAGGTATTTTGCCGCCCCAAGCACGGCAGGCAGGCTGCCTTCGGAGGTCCCCGGTCCTGCAGATTCGGCAGCACACCTGCGGGAGGTCCGCCGAAGCCGCGGGACAGCAAACCCTCCGCAGGCATGCCACCAAAGGCAACCTACCTGCTGCCCACATGGCGACTGGCAGAACGCCCCCCACGGCTTGCCGCCCCAAGCATGCGCTTGGCATGCTGGTGCCTGGAGCGACCCCTGGAAGCGGGACCCGCATGGTAGCACCCTGCCCTCTATGGCCCTGCTGCTGCTGCTGCTTCTGGCCACCTTGCTGTGGTCCCTGGGCAGCTTGGGCAGCTTCGCCCAGCCCTGGCTGCGGCGCTAGTGGGTGACCGCCCTGCAGGCAGCTCTATGTGCCCCACAAAATTCAGAAACACAATGGAGTACATTTTTTTCCTTCAGTGCACTTCTCTATAGTAAAAGCAACAGAGCAGCACATAAAATTCCCAGAAAAACAGAAACAAACATCCAGCAACTTCACTGGAGTTGGATTTAAGAGACCAGGATTCTACTATTGGTTCTGCCACTAGCCTGCTGGGTAGCCTCACTCAAGTCAATTTCAGTCTCTGTGCCTCCATTTTCCAATCTATAAAATGCTTTTGTAAAGCACCTTAATATCTGCAAGGAAAAGCTAAGTAGTATTTGACCAAAATATGTTTTTCAAAGTTCACCTGTAGCAAATTTTTAACAGCGAGGGTATTAAACCATTGTAGCAAAAGCATCACCTGCAATTTTTAAATCAAGATTGGAAATTTTTTCTAAAAGATATGCTCTAGTTCATAGAGAAATTAATACAAGAAAGACCCATCGCCTGTGTTATACAGGAGATGAGACTAGATGATCACAATGGTCCACTCTGCCCTTATAAACTATGAATGTGAACATGAGTTGAATAAGAATTTTTTTTATGTAGAATTCTCAAGAAGTAACAAGTATGGACATGCCTCCCCAAAAAAGGAGCAAAAAAGAGAACCAGGAACTGGCTAACATTATCACAGAGTTGTTCACAACAAAAATGTATTGAAAGAATGTAGCCTGTTTTTTTTCATGCTTGTAGAATAGGTGTGAGCAGATATTGATGCAGCTGTTGTATGAATTCACTTAATAAATACTTTTTCAATTTTTTGCTCTATGGATTGATTGTGAATATTCATAATTTAAATTAAATTTCTCAGTTGAATGGTCTGATAAGTTACATGGGTCCGTATACCATGGCAATACATAGATGGACTGCTGTGATCACAGAGCCCCACCGACTTTAAAGGGGCTGTGCATGAGGGATAGGGCAATTTCCTGCAATATCCTTGGGAAAAAAATATTAAATTAAGTTTAAGTATTTTTGGAGTCCAGTGTATTAAACACAAAGTTTATGTGTAATTGTGGGATCTCATGTAACTTCTCTGGGGTGGATTCATGAGCCAAACAAACTTTGGGAAGTTATGAGCTTCAGATGTCTATTTTAAACAATATGCCAGACAAGGAGGAACTTTTGGGACAAACAAAAGTTAAGTGGGTTTTCTAGGGAATCCTGGGGAATGCAAATTCTCACCTTTCAAAGCTATACACTGGGGAGAGAACCACTGTCTGCTGATAGCCTGTTACCTGAGGACAAAAATCAAAGGCCCATGCTGTATAAAGTTAAGAAAGAAGATTCTTGTCCTGAGCTAAAGCAGTGATGAACTTGTGACCACAGAAAAAACTTTGTGTGATTGAATGACTGATCACCTATCAGGGTCCTTGTTGGAGTTGGAATGGTCTCTGATAAGCTTATTGGCATGTATGCATTTTCTCTTATTCTTTTAAAAATGTTTTCTCTAATGCTTTCATGTGACGAATAAATGTGAACACTTAGAAAGAGGTTATAAATGGGCAATTATAACTGTTCATAGCCTCTGCAGAGAAAACAAAGTACAAACACTGACCTGTATAAACAGTCTGGTTTGTTGGGAAACACACAGTGTAGGCAAGGGACTATGCAGCCTGGAGAAACCCAGCTCAGCATGGAGAGAGGTGATGACTGCAGATCTGGAAGCCTAAAGTGGGCGACCTGGCTGAACCACGGAAGGGCAATACAGGTGCAGTAGCCCTGAATTGTGACAAATGGATGCTGTAGTCCCTCCATCATTTTCAGTTGTAGGATTTTATCTGTAATTTACTGTAAGTTACCATTTGTAATTAAAGGTAAGTGGATCTCATGCTTTGGGGCACAAACTAACCACCTGCAGAGGCAAGGAAAGATTTGGTACTCCTTGTATCTCTCTAGCTACCATACATGACTGCAATTGGATTACTCAGATACTTAAAGATACATGTAGTGTTGTTGCAACTGTGTTGGTCCCAGCGTATTAGAGAGAGAAGGTGGGTGAGGTGATATCTTTAACTTGACCAACTTCTGTTGGTGAGAGAGACAAGCTTTTGAGTTTACACAGAGCTCTTCTTCGGGGGTTTGGAAGCTAGGCATGTGATTAAGTACCCTGCTGAACTCGGGCCATTCAAAAGGAATATTATCACACGAAAATCATTCTTCACTGATATTTTTGTCAATAGTGCTCCATTGCTCAAAGTGAACACAAAAGGGATGAATTAAACGCATTTAGAAATGTGATGGAATATCGATAGCATTATTCTTCCCATTATTCACCCAGTTGTACCACCATGTGTATAATCTTATTTTTTTTCTAGACCCAAATGATCTTTTTAGTGCAACCCATAGAGTGAAGGACTGGATTTGATCTATATTACATATGTTATAAGAACAAACAAGATGATGTTTCCTTCCAATGAACAGCTACAGACACACGGTATTATTCATATTAAAAATTATTATTTGAATACCAAGGAATGTTAGCATACTAAGAAACAGCAAATGCCAAGGGATGTGTGTTTGTTTTTTAAATAAGAAGTCAGCAGCAGGGTTTCCATAACAAGGCAAATGGAATTTCTTGTGAAGAAGGGACCCACAACCATTGTCTCGAAGGTAGTCAAGGAATAGCTAGTCAAAGAGCTGAGCTCCATTTTCTGTATAAACATTATTATTAATTTTGTGTCCTTTCTATTTTATCAAGTTATCTCTACCCCAAGTAAATCATTACTACGTGTAATTGAACAAAGGTTCTTTTAAAGAGAAAAATTTCATATACTAAAGAAGTAATTTTACTTCTTTCCTTAACCAAAGCTCTTGTTAAATCCTATATTCATTTTCACAGATTGCAGAGGTCATAGACAGACTGATCTTTACCACTATGAGTTTCACTTTACTTTTCTGATCCAAGTTATTATATATGTTGTATTGATTAAAATACAATTGAATGTACAAACATTCGAACAATTACAGCCTAAACCTGGAGCAAATCCCAACTGTAGTCCTGGCCTAAAGGAGAATGGTTTTAGTTTTAAAATCAGTGCTTCAGCTGATAAACTGAAGCAGGATTTAACCTATATAAAAACATACTTAATGGCATAATTGAACCTTTAAAGTGAGAAGCAAAACAACTAATGAAGGACAAACGTTAGAGTTTGGATATGGTTCAGATAAGCACTCAAAACTTGAGATGCTTATCCAAAGCTTATCTTGTGCACAAAAAGCTTTATTTCAAGAGCTCTAATATATGTAAGCAAAGTACTGTAGAAAGGAAATTCTATTATCAGGAAACAGCACCTTCTGACAACATTCACGTGTTAAGCATCAAAGTTTAAGCAAAACATTTTACAGAAAACTACTTCATGGAAGTACAATACTTGGATGAAATCCAACACAGAGAAAAAAATATTATTAAGGAGAAAGATAATACAAATGCAATTAGGCTATCAAGCAATAAAACTCTATATGTGCTTGATATCTGAAACCTTCCAAGCTTACAATGAATAAGTAAGCAGAAATCAGAGTCCTTATTCTTCTGAAGTCTTACTGTCCAAATTTATGGTACTATTATCTGAGTGTTTCAAAGATATTGTGACTATTTCTTCTCAGAATATGATAGCTTTATTTCTATGAATAACCTAAAACTTGGGTGGGGACAAACTATATATCCCTGATTCTTTCAACATTGAAGAATTGCTTCAGAAAAGTACACTTCTTGCTTTCTAACTGAGTTTTCAGTACTAATAATCAGGAGGGAGAAAAGGTTAGTGTCAAAGAACATTTTTCATTTGGGTATCCTGTCCTTCCCATTAAGGACAGAAAGCACTTCAATAATAGCTCCCTTTCGTAGTCTACATTTTGCCATACCTAAATGACTCAGAAAAAAATGTCGTACCAGATGAGACCATTGATGCATCTAGTCTGGCATCCTACTTCTTCCAGTGGGAATATCTAATGCTATTCTCCAGAGGGAGGCAAAAGTCTTACAAATGATACAGCAAGCCAAATGTGCTTCTGCCTCTCCTCATCTGATTTTCCTTCCCTTACCTCTCAACTCTTTGCTCCTTAAGCTTGCCCATTTATTTCCCTCCTTTCCCCTCAAATCTGACCATTTTATTGATTTTCAGCTTCATTTTCCCAGGGACTGAATCCAGAAATCTAATTACCGCCTTCTCAAAATCTCAAATTGCTTAGGTGAAAGTTTCTAAAAGGTGAATTAGTATTTCTTTGTCTGATTCTCAGTTGGTTTGTAGGATTTAAATGTGTCAATGATGTCACTTTTGCCATACTACTATATTCATAACAAGTGTTCAGCTGGAAATTAGAACTCCCATTTTTTGATGTTGCACCTGGAGAGCACCACAGCATTTACCAATCAAAATGAAGGACCCTCAAGATCATGTATTTTTTCAGTACATTTCTCTATCCATTTTGCACCCTGCTTTAATTTTGGTTAATATAGAAGTAAATGGAAAAGTCCCCATTGACTTCCAACGCCACAGTCTTTGGTTATCTTCTCCCCACCTTCCTCAGGCATCACTGTGTCTGACTCTTGTTACTAGAGCTTAAGTTTCTTTCAGTAGAAGGCAATTATGTTATGTAAACAGGCTTACCTAGCAGAGATCCATATCTATTTGCTTTTTAAACTGCTTCTGTGGGGTGGACAAGACATCTTCATTAGTTACCTATGATAATTCTTAAGCCTTTTTCCCTACCAATAATTGTGTGAGTGCATAGTTCATCAGCACACATGAGAATTATAAACTGTTTTGATATTTATTTATGGTAAATGTTATTGGACACCATGTTGCACAGCTCCTAAGAATCTTGCATTTTCACGTCATTTAAATGGCATGTAATTAAAATCTTAACACTGAATTGTTCCATCCACTAACTTTAAAAGAAGATGGAAACTTATTTTAATATGGTAGAGTGGAATAATGGCAAAGTTTGCACTTATTTTTGGAATAGCTGGGCTTCCAATGAGCCATGGGCCAGATTTACCAGTGAGCTTCAACTTCAGTAATGCAAAAAGATATAAACCCAGTTTAATTGGCCAGTCAAGATAGATTTAGGGATGCACTGCATCACTTGAATGATGCAATGGAGCCAGGATATCACCTCTTGTGTTTATAATGGAATATAAATTGTTCACAATTTACAATGATCTTTTAAGAAACATTATTCAACGCCACCTCACTGAACCTTTGAATTTCACATTTACTGGGAACCTGGAACACAGTAATCGCCAAACTGTGGAATTTAGCACCTTGCCCAAGCAGGAGGAATCAGGGCTACTTTGTCCTTGAGGAACTCAGGGAGAGACAATCCCACCGGTGCACAGGCAGACTGTACAAGCTGCACCATAGGAACTCTCTTGTCTGTGGCTTTGTGAAGTGGAGTGTTGAGTTATAGCTCCAACTCTCCACTGGTCCTGCAGCTGCACATGGAGGGATCAGGTCAGACTGTCTTCACAGGTGCAGAGAATGTGATTCTGAGAGGCCCTTGTGAAAGCCATGCACGGGGGCGAAGCTCTTGATGCCCTCCCTCGGCATATCCACATAAGGGCTTGTCATAGTCTGGTCTTAATTAAACACCTGACTTTTTCCATCCTTTGATCTTCCTGTCAGGAAGGCTTTCCCTGAAGTTTTTACCTACACAAATCACAATTATATACAGTGGGCACCCTCTTACAGTTTGAAAGACTGCACTGGTTCTAATAGAATTCCCTATTTAAAGATAGGGGACATTCCTGGGACTGGTAGAGTATTTCAGACTAGTGTAAGTTTTTAAGTGCTCCAACTGTACATGCTTCTTTAATATGCTTGTCCTTAAACTGTTTATCTGGCATGTCAGCAGGCAGCTAGTGGAACAAACAGGAGATCCTGGGATGCACATTCATTTTTAAAGTGTTAATACACCCAGTCCAAGAGACAGTAATGAGCCTGAATTACAGTCTCCATGATTTAGTTTAATTTAGACTTTTATAACCTAAAACCTTTCTTATTTCTATTACATTCCTTCCAAAATATCAGGAGGATTGCATTTGGATTAATTTTAAATAGCAGAGAAATCTCTGAATACAATGCCATCTGAGAATCAGTTTTGCTGGCATTGCCATCGGGATAGTCATTTTAATAATTATTACAAGAGATTTCAGAATTACTGCAAACAGAAGTGGTGACAGACTACAGTTACTGGTGCCGTTTCACAAAACAAAGTTCAATAAGTTACATCCTTTCATTCCAGTTCTCTGTTTTCTCTGTTGTGGCTGAATGGGTGGGGAAGACAAAGTTTCAGTAGTGGAAGATATCTCTTATAGTAATGAAAATCCATAGCTCATTTTAGCACCTACCAGTAAAAGAATGAAAACATGTTCTTTCATTGTGGGGAATGGAAATAGAAAATGATGCAAATGGCGATGTATGGCTGAGAGGGATGAAATCTTTCTGGAAGGTACCACAAAATATTATGATCCACAATAGTATGCAAAAAGAAATCAAGGTCCACCTTAGAAAATACATCAGAGTTCACTTGGTGAGGCATGCAAAGACTGCACCAACTGGGAGCAACCAATGTTTGATAACAGGGTTTGAAAGCAGTATAGTAGAAGCAAATATTTTTATCCAGCTACAAATAAGTTAATCTTTCACTGAGAATACAGAAAATCTTGGAATATAATTGCCTCTACTAATACTTACATTTCTGAAATGTTGTTCATAATTTCTTCATGATTCTCCTGGAGACATTATATAGTTATTCTAAATTAGCTCTATAGGTTTTTCAAAATGTAGCATCCTATAAAAACAGTATCATTATAGTGTATATTTTAGTTCAGTGGATGCAAAGTCAGACTATTTGTTCAATGTCTGATAGCTTCTTGCCCTTGTATGAATTTTGTTCCTCTATCAATAGGAATTTACTTTGTTAACAAAATATATGGCAACTCTCTTCTTTGCAACAAAAAAGAAATGTGTGTAAAAGATGCATGTGTGGCTGGTTTTTTTTTAACTTAAGTCTTTCAATACTGTTTTGAACAAATCTAAAGAGATTTTAAGACAGACATTTTATATTATAACATTCCCAAGGGTCATATGTATGATCATCTGTACTAAAGCTTCTTTCAGTCCCAGTTGAATAAATATGTATTTTATTTCACTAATCTTGAAACAACAGGAATAAAGTTTACCCAGGTCTTTTATACCTCAGAGGACAAAACAAATACTACAAATCTTTAGAGAGAAAGGATATACAAAAGGGCTTGAGGTGAATGTTTCAAAGTAAATACACTTTAAATGATGTGCAAATTATTTCAGCACTTGAACATGATTTATGGAAGGGGATTAGTCCACTGAAACAAGAACCCAGTTTAAACTGTTGGGTTTCAGAGTCAAATATGAGATGTGGTTGCTGGAGAAGGAAGAAAAAAACCCCAGATAATAATCTATAGTGAAGATTTCTGATTGATTTTCTTTAACTTACGTTAGCTATCACTGTCATTCAAGTAGTGGGCAGTATAATATGCCTTCCTTTATGCTATAATTCTCCATAAAAATTAAGTATGCAATAATGATAATTAAGTAATAATGAGGTAATTAATACCTCACTATCTTGCTATTCACTGGTATGCCTCACAAATGAGCATGAGGAGCATGAAACAATTAAAGATTATCCAAGCTCAAACAAATAGCTTCACAGTGAGTTGTGTGTCAGTGAATAGACCAATGAGTCACAGGTCACATCTATAATAATATATTATATTACATTATATTATAATATACCCACATACTCTTCAAATAATGGGCAATAGCTATTCTTAAGTACTATGAAAATGATCACTTTTATGTAATTGTAAAGATTAATAAGTGAGCTAACTTTTCATGGTTCTATAATGACCCTGCTGTTCTAGTAGGTAAAGGAAAATTTAATGATCCTGTTCAAATATGATTAATATCTAACTTCTTCCTGACTTAAAATCTGGACTTGGTTCAATAAAAATGAATTAAGTGAACATGCAGCAATTCTCTGCCAAACTTTTACATGGAAATTGGTTATGCCCAATTTAAAAATATGCTATTAAACCCAAATAATAAATTCTGGAAGGATTTAGAAAAGTAAATACAAATCATTATGCAATAAATGACCTGATGCAATAATAACAATAATAAAATGACATATTAAAAAGCAGCAGAACATTAATTCAAGGAACATCTATTGCTTTTAGACAAGAACACAGTAAAACCACCTCCCCAAAATGGAGTAGAATCATAGTTGACCTACTGAGGTTGACGCAGTGAGCGTAGACACTGTCTGACTTGTGTCGACTCTGAGAGTCCTCCAACAGTTGTCCCACAATGCCCCTTTCCCTGAAATAGTGACTGCACTTGCCACTGTTTTAAATTCCATTTCTTCTTATCAGATATGGAGCTTACCAACCCGATTTGCAGCAGTCTCATCAGCAAAGTACAAATCCTCAGACCACAATCAAATCTGGTCAGAGGTCAGTAATCAGTGATGTCTGACTGTTAAATGTCACTGCTCTGGCTTCACAGAGACCAGAAACCATGCACCCCTTTAATCTCCTCTGCCAAACATGTTTTTGAAATGCCTTTTCCTGGTTGCCCACCTTGCAAACACATCTAGCAACTCTCTCTTGTTCTGTGCAACTGCCCAGCCGCCCATGCCAGCTCCATGCACTAGACGTGCTCCTGCTTGGAGTAAACAGGAGATATTGGATTTCTTCCTGGCCCTGTGTGGAGAATAAGGTCTGCAAACACAGCTGCGGACTAACCATAGAAATGTGGACATGTATGAGCAGATTGCATGGGGGCTGCAGGCAAAGGGGTATGGCAGAGATTAACAACAGTGATGTGTTAACTTTTATAAGCACTGCATGCAATAGTTGGTGGAGACTGCAAAAGCACTCTGCAGACCACTGTGGTGAAGCCTGAGGAAAAAGACCTCTGTTATGAATAGTAAAGAGGAAGATGAGGACAAGGACAAGAGGGGAGACTTGGCAGGAGACTCCAGCCATGTCATGAGCCAAGACCTATTTGAGACTCCACCACAGTCTAGCCATTCCCACCAGCAGAGCACCGATGAGATGATGAAGGGGAAGGACTCTGGTTAAGTGTGTGCATAAATTTTTCCTTATAATCCTTAAATGTAAAGATGGTGCAAGGCCCATTGCCAAGCTAACAAAACAAAGTATTGACTTTTTATTATTTTACTCATATAAGAAGAGTTAGAGGTACAACCAACAGAAGTAGAGCCATTGGATTAGGTGGCAGCAGGGCCGGGGGGAACCATGTGGAAGAGTTTGTTTATATTCATAGGGATGCTCCTTTTATCCTTCTGAGATATAGTGACAAAACATTCATGGAGGTACTTTGCAATTCTCTCCTGAAGGTTTCCAGGGATGGCTGCCTCATTTCTTCTTCTGTGGTAGGACACTTTCCCACACCACTCGGTGATGAATTTGGCTGGCACCATTACAGTAAACAGCATAGTGGTACATAGGCCCAGACGGGACATAAGTAGTAGTTATGCTCACTGTGCCTTTGTGACCCGCAGGAAAAAGATATTAGCTAATATCACCACTACCTATGGAAAATAGTGTCAATATTCAGTGTCACTGCCCTGTACTCATACTGATGGAATAGGGATTGAAATTGTATCACTCCAATCAACAAAAGTATTCTTCCCCTCTGTCCCTGATGTGTGATATTTACCATGGCTGGGACTGGAGAGTGGTGCTTGGCTGAGGCACTCCCAAGCTGAAGTGCCAATAAGTATTTCTTATTAAAAATATTTAGGAGAATAAGAGAAGGATGTTTTGAAACTTATCATTCTCTCTCCTTGTGTCTGTAAACCAATGATACATCTGCCTGTCTTTATCATCAGTTTTTGGCATGGCGTCATTTGAAGGGTGCCTCCTCCACGGATGCAGAATTCCTGACCCAGAGGAGGAGGAAAAAGAAGTGGACTAGGGAGGATAAGTTCAGCAAGATCCTTCAAGCCAATATGACTGACATCATGGAGAAAGACAGAGGACAGGGAAAAGGCCCAGGATTCCTAGCAGGACAATGAGCAGGAAATGAACCAGGACATAATGGGTCTTCTCAGGCAGCAATCCAAAATACTGCAGACCTTGGAGAATTCCATGATAGCTGCTCTCAAACCCCACAACATCACAGGGTGCATCATTACCCCTAACACTCTGCAAGGAGAACCACAGCTTCACATACACTGACCTGTGAGAATGACAGTGGGTATAGATGTATCCACAAAGGATTGCATTCAAATAGATAGAAATATTTACATCCTTCTACTTTTAAATTATCCTCATTAAGTTATGTTAAAAATGTGTATAACATTGCCTGTGAAGTTTTTGCACATTGAATTTCTGCATTTTTTTTCTGTTCAATAAATTTCTCGTTTTGGAGAATCAAATGTATTAGTTCACAATAAATACTGCAGACTGCATAGCAGTAGGCAAAGCAAGCAATACTTGTAAATGTGCACCAAGCACATAGGTGCAGGAAAACATCCAGACTTATTTATAAATGAACAGCAACTATTTCTAGCAGCATCCAAAGCTGCAGGCCCAGAGAACATTCCAGAACAGAACTACTGGATGGATGACTGTTAAAGTGTTCTATCAAAGTGTCCTTCAACCACTTATAAGAGCTCCATATTGGGATCTTATAATAGTCCTCGTGTCTGGCTGCTCAAAGTCAGCAGATAGTTACTCCCCCTCTGCCCTGTACCCTGGAAACTACTTTTCTCCCTTTGTCTTACACATCCTATACAGGACACAACAGGCAGCTACAAACACTGAGATCCAATTTACTGAATAAACACCACCATCATCCCTTCAATCTGCCAAAAGCACTTTCAGCAATCATTCTGCACTTTCTGAGCTGATAGATGAATCTTTTCCTGGCGATGTCAAAATGGCCCAGTGTATAGCTTCATGAGCCAGGGAAGCATGGAGTAGCCTATATCCCCCAGAATCACTACTGGCATTTCAATATTGTCAATGGCAAGGTGGACTGGTACCAAAACATGGATATGATTACTGTCTATTGCCCCACTGCAGTTCGAGTACCCCACTGCTGCAAATCCATCCACTATGGCCTGCATAGGAGCAGATGATTAATGGCCCTACACATTTGCATGACAGTAATAATACATAACAATACTACTAATAATGCACCAGCAATATTCTGGACTTTCATTTTTACATCTCATTTGGAACTTGTATGCCTTTATGAGTGGGATTGGCTTCCAAATATAATACCTATATATTGAGGAAAATGTAAAATATCCAGAGTGATTGCATAAGTAACTTCTAGATTTTAAGAAAGGTACAGGATACTTTACAGAAAAGGGACATTTTTAAAGATAAGGGAAAATTACAAGTAGAAACAATAAAAATAAAGCAGTCAGTTCTAGCTCATATACAGTACACAGCAAACAAGGAGATCAAACTGGGTTTTTCTAATATCACAGGGTTGTTTTTTTTAATTTCTAAAATATTTAATTATTTTGCCTTGGCAACCTAAAACTAAGTAACAGATTACTGTTCCCACTGCAAAAGGAAATAACTGACAACAATTAGTATTTATTCTTGTTGCTTTTGTAATAAAAATAGAATTCCATCACTTTCAAGGAAATGTAAAATATTAATAAGTATGTGATGAACTGAGTAAATGTGACGCCATAAGGAAATGATGGAGAACAGGTTGGAAATAAAGTGCTTTTGGAATGTACTGCATTATCAAGCTTGTGACTGTGCATTTTGACAAGAGCAGCCCTCAGATTGATATAGTAGCCAAAGGGCACTCTTCCTACTGAGAAGCCGTTTGTTTCCATTTGGAAAAGGGAAAAAAAATGGATTCCAGCCTACAATCAATAAAGAAGCTTCTAGCTACTCCAGCCCTGTCTCATTCACAAGAGGTCACTAATGAGTGAAAAAAAAAAAGCATGAGATAAAGATCAAAATGCAAAAATCACCACCTCCATATGCAACACAAAAATGTTAAACCTATTACAGAGCAAAAAGTTAGATTTTTATTGGCTGTGGACAAAAAGTTAGTATTTATAATTGACAACACACAAAACAAAGTCTACTTTCTAGAGAACTTGATTATTTAGGAGAATAGTAATGATTTATAGATTTATCCATAGGGGTATCTAAAGCATCAGCAGTTCAAATCCAACCCAGATTAGTGGTGAATTTAAATGCTTACCATAAAACGGATGTTCAGTGCCAGTGTAAAATGAACCTGCTGATCACGGGCCATTTCCTAGTGAACAGGTGTCTACACCACAGAAAGCACCATTATAGCTGGCACTAATTAGCACAACTGTTGGCAGTCTCAGGAAAAAGGCTAAAGTCTGAATGATCATGTACAGATTATGAAATATTCCCACTAATTTAAAAAATATCTGGCTGGGTTTGTACCTGGGCCGTTGACTGAAGAGTGCTGGTGTTGCTAGCCAAATTTCTTGCACTAAAGATACAGGCTCCCTGAGCACAGGATACTGCTTTAATGCAAAAAGTGTTCCAAATGGGCTGAGCACTCCTATTACCATTGACACAGGGTAAGAGGCTACCCTAGTGCATAAGTAGTAGCTGTATAAATTCAAGCTGTACAGGGGCTAATCTTGTAAAATACAAGGTAATGGACCTCTTGTAAAATACAAGGGTAGGACTGAGATCTTAGATTGTAATGATAATGTTTATGAATACTAGGATGACCATATTTCTCTATGCTGAATATGGGACACCCCTGGTAAAATTACTCGTATTCAAGCAAGTTCAACAGCGATCAAGCAGAACTATGCAGTACAACCATTCAAATTAAAATCAAGTTGACTGAGCCCATGTTAAAAAGAAATACTGTGTAGCTGGATTCTTTTTATTTATCTTCTTATCTTTGAGGCTTTAGGGTTCACATGTGGAAAAGTGACACACAATTCTACCCCTCATTCCTCCCCCCCCCCACACTCCCATACACCTCTTTCACATAGGGAGAGTGACTGACCAGCCTGACCCTCCCTGTCCAGTGCTCTCCCACCCTCCATGCCTGATGGACCAGCCTCTCCTGGTACCTGGCACCACATCTGGCAGCAGCCTTTTGGTATGATGCAGAAGGGAAGGGATGGGAGCTGCTTCCAGCCGCAGGGGTGGTGGGTGGGATGGGAGGGAGAGGACCTGGCCAGTGTCTTTGTAGAACTCGTCACTTCTGTACCTTCCCATTCCCTACCCCCCATGTGGCTGGAAGCAGCTTGTCTCTTCCTGCCCCCACAGTGTTGAAAGGCAGCTAACACCTCCAGACTGCTGCTGGCCACTGACATAACCCACCCACCTCCTGTCCCTCAGCTACAGTGCAGGCAGGAAGGGGTTAAGCCCTAAGGATGCATTGTGCACCAGGGCCCAGGGAACCTGACTGCAAGGGCTTTAGCAAACCAGCCAGAAAGGTGGCTCAGCAGGGGAGGGTGCCTAGGGATGGAGAAGCCCCATGCTCCCGGGGTAGGACCCAGGGTCAGGGGTTGGGTAAAGAGGGTGCTAAGCCCCACCCGGGGGGCTGCTGTGGATCCTGAAGATTCAGGGCATGAACAGCCTGGAAATTGCTTCCTCAACCACCACCACTCCAGAGCTTAGCTGAAGAGCAGAGAGTCTTCCACATGCCTGCGCTGTTGCAGCTTTGACACATGCAGGGCTCAGATCCTCCTGGCCAGTGCCCCGGGCCAGAGGATCTTGGGCTTTCCCAGGGCGCTGGCCCAGCCAGAGGCAGTCAGGGAAGGAAGGATCCTGCCAGCCAATCTGCTGGTGAGCTGAGCGCTCCAATCAGGGGCTGGTTCTCCACACAGCCCTGGGAGTGGGACATGCCCCACCAGGGGGAGGAGCAGTGGAGCTGGGGAGGTGAAGGGCCAAAGCAGGGAGAGGACAGTGAGAGGGGGAGCACATAAAGGGCCAATGGGTGGGTAGCAGAGGTGACACATAACCGGGCACTGCCTGGCACCTGTCCACACTCACCAGCCACCGCAGCTTGCAGCCAGCGCTGGCTGGAAACAGAACAGGGGCTTGGCTGTTGGCTGAGAGATGGCATGCAGCAGAGGCTGCACTGATAGAGCAGCAGGGGGAGTGGTCGGACCTGCACACTGCATCTTTGCCCTACCACCAGCCTTGCACACCCACACCCATCGGCAGCCACTGCACACCCCCCCTCGCTGCTGGTGGGCAGGTGGCTGGCAAGCAGGGATCTAGCCAGCAGCAGGACCTGCCAATCCTGATGTGTGTTTGTGTGGGGGGGGGGAGACAGAAAACAGGGGACAATCTGCCCATTTTTAAGAAAAAGTCAGGACACCAGCAGGAGGGCCTAAATATGGGACTGTCCCTTTAAAAAGGGACATCTGGTCATCCTAATCAATACCACCATACCAAAACAGGGAAACTTAGCAAACTATCAATTTAAGAAGGAAAGTAGATACTAGGTCATTGGATTTAAATCCAGACCAGGTCAGTGGTGACTGGAAGTCTGTATAATTGAGCTGACCGATGTTCGGGGGCCTGTGTAAATTGAGTTTGCTGGTTTTCCAAATTGTCTCAAAACCCATCATCACTAGTGGTGCTAATTGCCATCATTTCTGGGAATCTCTGCAGAGGCACTGAGGATTACATGAGTATAGAAACCTAACTCTCACTCCTCATCACCTAGAGGTCTCCCAAGGTCTGAACTGCGGGACAGTTTGGGCTGAAACCTGGGATAGTTTTCTCCATGATACTTGCTCAATCAATAAGCAGAAACTTTCAATATCTTGTGCCAGATCTTTGACACTTTTTTACCAGCATTACATTTAAAATGTAAAGAAAAAATTACAGATTAATATGAACTATCTCTGAATCTTAATTAAAGTTTTCCAGGAGGTGTCAGTAGCTCTTTAACTCACACCAGTTGCCTTTCTTCCCCACAAAAAGTCTGCTTAAGCTTTCACTTTCTTGGTTTCTGTCGGGCTGAGAAATAAACATATTTTTAAAATCCCTTTATTTTTTAATTTGGCTTTGCTGACAGTCATCAATAAAATGGAAGTAACTGAAAGATGATTGTTTAAATTTTGTAATAACTTTATAAGTGCACTTACTGCGGATACTGCACATATCTTCTCTGTGCTCTGCAGTAAAACTGGACAATGAAACGACCACCTGTTGACTGCTAACAATGTGTCATTATCAGTTCTCATTCCTTTTTAAAGCAATTTTGGCTCTAGCTGCCAATAATTCTGGCGACGATACTTGTGTGAACATTAAGGGCACAGAAAGCCAAAGGCAGAAAACTGACAATACAGTTTGTGCTTGGACTGCTAATAAGTAAGTGAATACTATGATTTTTCTAATTCCACATAATTACTTAATCTCATGGGGCAAAAAAAAAAATCCAGATACATATTTTTAAGCAATACAATCTACAATATTTAAAAATAAGCTTCAGTTTGGTGAGATTTCACACCAGATACTTTCAAATTTTTAACATGTTTAAACAGCCTCTAACAAGAAAGAGGCCACTCACAACTCTCTAAGGTCTAAAAAAGAAATGTAGACTAAGTTTATGTCATTGGTAGTGATCAGTTTCTTCTGTTCTGTCTCCTAAATCATTGTTGAGTGAAATATAAGAATTATGATACCATGAAAACAAAAAAGGTCAGCAAACGGTGAGACAGTTGCAAGGCACTTTGCCATTAATTTTAGTTGAAACAGAATCAGGCCCTTAGACTGTGTCACTGTTTGTTGAGCCTTTTTTAAAATGTATAGCAAAAATGCAATGTAGTAACACAATATAAAGATACATAAGAACATTTTTTACGTGCTACAATCAAAACTGCTTTACAGTCTATTAAAAAGAGAAAAACAAATCTATTTAACTGGACAAGCTACAGAAACCAAATATGGCCATAGGCTTCAAAATGAGGGAGTTAACTGAATTTACTTTTGTATTTACACATGTAGTTTTCACTGTTGTTACCTATATTTACACCCATTTATCAATGAAAATAAAACATCCATCCATCTAGCTGTGGTATTTCTAAGGCTTGTATTACTTTAGCATTTAATATCCTGATCCTGCAGATAGTTGTGCATAGGCAAATTCCTTTGCCTGCACAGAGCTCCCCTACTCGTGTGCATTTCAAGGCACATGGGAAGCTGAGTTTATCCTAGAATCAGTACGTGCATCTCATATCAAAAAAGGGAAACAATTCTAATTTTAATGGTGTGTATGGCATTAGGAAGCCATGAAAAAGCTCTTTGCCTTTAGTCCTCACAAAATCTTCAACATAACATAATTTCAAAAAGAAAGATTATCTAGAGTAGAATAAATCATTACTGGTTTCAGAGAATTTTCTGTTATCATCCTAGGCAAATAAAGTAAAACTTCAGACTTTTGGAATTTAGTTTTTTTCATAACATTATAGTAATGTTTCTGGTTGTCTGAAGCAAAAGATCTGCCTTTTCCTGTACACAACTCAAGAGCACAAACATCTGTCAGATAAAATGACTATCAAAATTAGTTATTTTCCTGAAACTGAAATAAAGTCATTATAATAAAATGTTAGAATAGGATGCAGGTTTCTTACTTTTGAAATAAACACCTTGGATACATGTCTTTGCTTCCTGTGGAATTTATTTAGGTTAGAAGACAATGTCCCCCCCAACTCAGACATTTGCAGATAAGAATTGTCCTTTGCTTAAATGTAAGTTATTTACCCAACAAGGGCAAAAATAGGGACTAATATTAAGTTCCTAGTTTCATTACATTTTATAAATAATACAAATTATCTTATACAAACAGTTAGTTAGTTTTAAAAACTTACTTAGAGATTTTCTGTGTTCAGACTTTGGTTCTTTGGACTCAGTACTTAAGCTGCTCAGTAATTCACTGCTAGAGGATCTTTGAAGTTTGAACTCCAGATTTCTTGGTGTACAACTCTGTTGTTTTGGCTGGAAATAATGATTTTTAAAAAAATATATTATATGGAACAATGAAGTACAAAATTACAGAACGTTCATAGAATCAGAAACGGATAGACACTTATACCAGATGATATAATGAATATTTAAGTTAAGGAAAGCGTAATACAAAACCTGTTCACCATAAGACTGCTGTTTTATAACCCTTACAGTTGGTTTTAATTTCTCAAATAAATTTCAGATGCTAAATTGGAAAACAAAAGGCCTAATTTTTTACGTTGGTGACTGAAATGATTTCCCCACTGCATGTGTGTCCAAAGGGTGTTTCTGAATTATTGCAGAGGAAGTTTGTTTAAAATAGCCTGGCTTCCTATCTTGGAAATTATAGTAATTGTTGAGTTTCAAGTACCACTAATGTGGGATTGGATTCACTCTGAATGCATTTTGGAAGTGGAGAGATGGAGAGGACTCAACGATCCCCTCTTGTCCTATTTCATCCACATGGAAGGCAACCAGAAGAGGACTGGTCTCTTAAAACAAGAGGGGCAGTGCTATTGTAGCTGGGTTTGACCAGGAAAAATGGAGATGTACTCACTCTGGTGCCCACAAGCTCAGATGATTTTTTAAAGAGAAATGCATGTTAAACCTTTTCATAGTTATAGTGGGGGGCACAGATCAGAGTTCATGTTGCCCTCCTATCAGTACCCCGCCTGGAAGCTAATGATCTAACCAGCAGACCAAATTTGGTGATGAATCCTGGCCATGTGCCACCTGAGGTACATTGCACATACACTAAGAAGATAGCTACAGCAGTTGCTGCATCTGTGCATAATTCCCAGTCCACACTGACTTGATAACATGCATATGCCACTGTCCTGCATGGATAACATAGGGCAGACACTCATCTGGTATGAACTGTCATATCTCCACTGATGATGATAATTTACATCAGCTGAACATCTACCTTTATGTGTTTCTTTGTACTCCCCTCCAAAGAGGTTCAGCCCCTTAAAGCCAGGATTTCACCCTTAGAGGCATGTTAAAAAATCAAACCAAACAAAAAAACAGCAACTGAATTTATGGGAGCTTAATTGAGCAACATAAGCAAGAAAGGGCTTCCACAGAAACTCTACCAAAATTCTCCAGTAGAATATCAAGTAAAAGTACATTTGACCAAAGAAATATAAAGTATGAAGACATACATCCTCAGATCAAACTTCCCTTGGCTGATTACAGCTTTCAGGTATTGCATTGCTTATAGCTCTCTAAGGAAGCTGTAGCTATATACAAATTAACCCTTTTGGACGTGTCACATAGACCACATTCACAGATACCAGTTTCAGGTGCTATCAACTCAGTTTCAGCAAAATCCCCTGGAAAATTCAGCAAATAGAGATAACTTTTCTTACTACATTTTGCAGTAATCAAGAAGGGTCAATGTCCTATAAAAATTAATCTCTGCTTGGATCAGGCATAGATAGAAAAAAGGGATTTGGAATTTATACTGAGTATAGTAAAAAGAAAAGAAAAAAAACTATGGCTGAATTGGGTTGGGTAATTAAAAATGGTTTTCAGAAAATACAGCCCTGCTTATTTCTAGAAAAAAAAACCCAGCCTTCCTGGGAGAATAACAGCAATCAGTTACAAAGGAATATTATTTGCTAGTGCTATTCTTGTGAATAAGTAATATGAAAATGCATAAAAGGCTCAAATGTATTAATAGTTCTATTGAAGATTATATACTGTAGGCTGCATAAACAGAAAATGTAAAAATTCATTAGTTATTAAGCGCTTGTGTGCTTTTACAACCCACAGTAAACCAATGCCCTTGTTATTCCAGAGAAATAAATGCAGCATTCTGTTTTAAGACAGGAATCAAATGACTTTTTAGTTCAATAACCTTGTTTATCTGATTTTTTTTAAAAGATATACATACATACATATTTATATATCCTCCAAATAAAGGAAAGTCTCTCTAGTTAGCTAGCTTTCTGCCTGTCTAAAACCTCTATAGATGCCTAAGCAAATGAAGTTTAAATTACTACATCTTAATTAATAAAGGTAACAGCCAAAACAAATACATACCAATCTGTCAATTGCATTTTTGATAGCGTGGAACCAATCCAATATGATGAAGTCAATATCTGACTGAAGGAGGAACTCATTTCCTGATATCGTTGTGATCTGGTTGGGGGAAGGGGGGAAGAAATGACAGGTAAGCAAACCACACAAGATAGATCATTTTATTTTATTTTATTTTGTTTTAGTAATATATACTCTCTCACACACTGAAATGCTTTCTTTTTGTGCCAGTAATTATCTCTTAGAGAACTGGGAATTACCAAGCAGTTTTGAACCTCTCTCTGAAAACTGTTAATCTATGTCACAACAAATGACTTATTGTCTCAGTAATATAACTATTAAATACAAAGAATACTAAAATAATGTTAATGTGACACACGCTAAGAAAAGCCAGGGAATTCAGAGTTAAGACAGACAGTTCAAATCTAAGTCAAGGCACTCCGGAAAAAAATGCAGATGCGTGTGTTAGAATTAATTGTGAATTTCCTATTATTTTAGGTTTCTGTTTCAAGTCAGCTAGGATTTGTTTTTTACATTTGATTTGTCTATATTGAAGGTTATAAATATATTTACCTAAGACCCCAGCATGCCTCTTTCTGAACACTTCAGTCAAATTAACATTAGTGTTATTTCTTTTTTAAATACAGATATATCTATAGCAAAGTAATTAGGAGCCCATTTACCAAGAAAAATAGTTAATCTGAACACAAGTCAATTTACATTTTTGACCCCCACACTAGGAATATTTACCAAAAGAATATTAATTCTCCTGACATGCAGCTCCACAGTCTAATGTAGCTGGTGATATTTGGTGTAAATATGCACACTTTCTTTCTTTCAGTCTGAAATTTTTCTGAAGTGTTATGGGAATTATTCATATTTGGAGAAAGAGAAACAGAGAAGGCTCATGTCTTCACATAGAGGGACTGTGCATGAAAGATTCAGAATATAGGGAATGTACAAGTGGTCTATAAATTTGGCCATTTATTCAGACGTGCTCCAAACTTTATAACCAGGGATCATATCCTGAGGCTCTTACTCAAGTCTTTCACAAGCAAGAATCTCACTGAAATTTTTGTCCAAGAAAGTAATGAGGACAAATATAAGGTTGGCAAGATTTGGACTTCGATGTTCATTTAAACAGAGACATGATATGGTGTGGGGTTACTGTCTAGTCTCACTACACCTGGAGTTCATTTTAAGGCATCAAGGTGCAAAGGCCAAGTGTCATTACCACCTAAGCTTGTATGCTATTAATTTGACCACATCTTGGAGTGCTTAATTGCTAGTCAAACCCTCATCTTGCTGTGATATCCACAAGCACAGACTCTTATGATCACGAGTCCCACTGATATCAGCACACATCATTTCCCCATCTCTTCCTCCCTGCCAAGACACCAGAAAAGGTGGCAAAAGCCAGTGTGGCCTAAGGCTTTATTAACTGTTCTGTGACTCTCTCTGATTTGAGCAAACCCCTCTAAGAAGTGGTTCCAGAATCAACAGCAGCTAAGGAGACTCCTGGCAGCATAGCTCCATGAAGTCATCCTGTCAGACAGGTAGGGAAGGTGGGGCAAAAGGTCCAGGAACTAGCTTCAAATCACAGGGCTTCTGTGCAGGTCTACACTGGGATGCCTGGGCACTGGAAGTGACCTGACACCCATTCCATTGTGAGCAGGAAGATGACTACAGACTTTCAGAATGATTGGGGAAAATTCAGAGCCCCTTCAATAAAAGAGCCAATCAGCCCATAGCTGATTATATTACCCCCAGCATAATCACTATCCTGTAGATCTCAAATACTTGATTTCCAAAGCCAGTGTTGTTATCCTGCTTGTGAACTAAAAAGGTAAAATCCTCTCTTTTTTTAGCAACAGTGCAAATTCAAAATCCAACTTAAGGTAACCAGATCTCTGATTCTTTCCCTGGTTTACACTGAAAGCTTTTGGGTTATAAACGTATTACATAACATCACAATTTATTAACATACACATGCAGAAATGAATTAGACCAAACAGAGAGGACAATTCAATCTAATACATCTCTTTCAGTATAAACAAATCATTATTAAAATTATAAAAAGAAATAACATTTTCAAAGTAAGAGCAACATACTTTATTAGATTTACTGTATTTTGAAGGCTTAAGAAGGATACAACATAGTTCAGTCTTCCGTTCAGTAACGTCAGGCTTTATTAAAATACAAGTTTTTCAGCATTGCATAAACATTGTACTGTATGATATGCAAAAGAGATACTTCATTACTAACAAGACAAAAGCAAAACACAGTTTGAAAGTTTCTGTGTCTGAATGTGTTATTGTAATAATCATATATAAACAGTGATTTATTAATAAATCAGTAAAATAGATCACAGAATTGCAGAAAGAGATTTCATTCAAAATATACTCTCTATAAGATATAGTTCAAGTCCATTTCTCTCTTTCTTCATACTAATCTTCAGAGTAACTAGGCAATTTCAAGAAGACTGCTACTGCTCTCTACAGTTTAAATACATCCACTTCTTAATTACAGCCAGTAATTGACTTTGTTCTGCTCCATTCCAGTCATTCACAGGAAAGCAGTTCCAAAGGCTTTGGCTGGTAAATCCCATTTGATGTGTAGGTTTCCTATCCCACTTTCATATATTACCTCCTTAGGATTTCTGATAAATGGTTCTTGGAAAGGATTGCTAAACCATACTTGCACTTTGAACAATCGAATTTCCAACACCCTAGGGACAAGACATCACTAAAGAATGCTAGCTTTGACTAAACCTTGTGATTGAACAATTTATGATCACTGCCCTAAATGCTGTATAACTAACAAGTGTAAGTGGTTCAATATTAAGGCGTGTTAACACGCCATCTCTGTATCAGGCGTAACTGAAAAAAACATAGGTACTAGACAAAAATGAAACACAACTCTGCAAAAGTATGAAGAGCTCTAGCTAGAGATGCCAGACTCCATTTTGCCGATTACTCCACTAATTTAAATATCTCCTGAAATCCCTTCTCTCTGCATATTATGTTTTCAAGGCATGTATTCTGGCAACTATGTGTTGATGTACCTTTAAAAAATTGCTGATATTGTCAATATGTACTAGAAACCTAAAAGGAATAAATAACTTGTATAGCACTCTGTTATTTGGGGAGTGAGTGTCATCCAGTGGTTAGAACAGATGACTAGGAATCAGGACTCCTGGGTTCTCTTTCTGGCTCTGTAATTGACTTGCTATGTCACCATGGGAAAATCACTTAAAGTATAAGATCCTCTTGTGTCATGTGCCTATTTTGCATTTCACCACAGCATAGTCTGGCTATAAAGCCAACCTAACTAGCCAAGTGAGGATCATCCCAACATAAAGACTAGAGTTAACATACTCTTCATGATGCCAGCACAGTAGGAAAACAAGGGTATGGAAGTCAAGTATCAGAGGGTAGCCGTGTTAGTCTGGATCTGTAAAAGCAGCAAAGAATCCTGTGGCACCTTATAGACTAACAGACGTTTTGGAGCATGAGCTTTCGTGGGGGAATACCAACTTCCTCAGATGCATGTAATGGAAATATCCAGGGGCAGGTATATATATGTGTGCTAGCAAGCAAGCTAGAGATAACGAGGTCAGTTCAATCAGGGGGGATGAGGCCCTGTTCTAGCAGTTGAGGTGTGAAAACCAAGAGAGGAGAAACTGGTTCTGTAATTGGCAAGCCATTCACAGTCTTTGTTCAATCCTGAGCTGATGGTGTCAAATTTGCAGATGAACTGAAGCTCAGCAGTTTCTCTTTGAAGTCTGGTCCTGAAGTTTTTTTGCTGCAGGATGGCCACCTTAAGGTCTGCTATAGTGTGGCCAGGGAGGTTGAAGTGCTCTCCTACAGGTTTTTGTATATTGCCATTCCTAATGTCTGATTTGTGTCCATTTATCCTTTTCCGTAGAGACTGTCCAGTTTGGCCGATGTACATAGCAGAGGGGCATTGCTGGCGTATGATGGCGTATATTACATTGGTGGATGTGCAGGTGAATGAACCAGTGATGGTGTGGCTGATCTGGTTAGGTCCTGTGATGGTGTCGCTGGTGTAGATATGTGGGCAGAGTTGGCATCGAGGTTTGTTGCATGGATTGGTTCCTGAGCTAGAGTTATTATGGTGTGGTGTGCAGTTACTGGTGAGAATATGTTTCAGGTTGGCAGGTTGTCTGTGGGCAAGGATTGGCCTGCCACCCAAGGCCTGTGAAAGTGTGGGATCATTGTCCAGGATGGGTTGTAGATCCTTGATGATGTGTTGGAGGGGTTTTAGCTGGGGGCTGTATGTGATGGCCAGTGGAGTCCTGTTGGTTTCTCCATTGGGTTTGTTTTGCAGTAGGAGGCTTCTGGGTACACGTCTGGCTCTGTTGATCTGTTGCCTTATTTCCTCGTGTGGGTATTGTAGTTTTGAGAATGCTTGGTGGAGATTTTGTAGGTGTTGGTCTCTGTCTGAGGGGTCAGAGCAGATGCGGTTGTACCTCAGTGCTTGGCTGTAGACAATGGATCGTGTGATGTGCCCGGGATGGAAGCTGGAGGCATGAAGGTAGGCATAGCGGTCGGTGGGTTTTCGATATAGGGTGGTGTTAATGTGACCATCACTTATTTGCACCGTGGTGTCAAGAAAGTGGACCTCCCGTGTAGATTGGTCCAGGCTGAGGTTGATGGTGGGGTGGAAGCTGTTGAAATCATGGTGGAATTTTTCCAGAGTCTCCTTCCCATGGGTCCAGATGATGAAGATGTCATCAATGTAGCGTAGGTAGAGAAGAGGTGTGAGTGGACGAGAGCTGAGGAAGCGTTGTTCCAGGTCGGCCATGAAGATATTGGCATATTGTGGGGCCATGCGGGTGCCCATAGCAGTGCCACTGATCTGGAGATATATATTGTCATCAAATTTGAAATAGTTGTGTGTAAGTATAAAGGCACAGAGCTCAGCAGCCAGTTGTGCTGTGGCATAATCGGGGATAGTGTTCCTGACAGCTTGTATTCCGTCTGTGTGTGGGATGTTTGTGTAGAGAGCCTCTACATCCATGGTGGCTAGGATGGTGTTTTCTGGGAGGTCACCAATGCATTGTAGTTTCCTCAGGAAATCAGTGGTGTCACGGAGATAGCTGGGAGTGCTGGTGGCATAGGGTCTGAGTAGAGAGTCCATATATCCAGACAGTCCTTCAGTGAGATGGATCTACCTACGCTACATTGATGACATCTTCATCATCTGGACCCATGGGAAGGAGACTCTGGAAAAATTCCACCATGATTTCAACAGCTTCCACCCCACCATCAACCTCAGCCTGGACCAATCTACACGGGAGGTCCACTTTCTTGACACCACGGTGCAAATAAGTGATGGTCACATTAACACCACCCTATATCGAAAACCCACCGACCGCTATGCCTACCTTCATGCCTCCAGCTTCCATCCCGGGCACATCACACGATCCATTGTCTACAGCCAAGCACTGAGGTACAACCGCATCTGCTCTGACCCCTCAGACAGAGACCAACACCTACAAAATCTCCACCAAGCATTCTCAAAACTACAATACCCACACGAGGAAATAAGGCAACAGATCAACAGAGCCAGACGTGTACCCAGAAGCCTCCTACTGCAAAACAAACCCAAGAGAGAAACCAACAGGACTCCACTGGCCATCACATACAGCCCCCAGCTAAAACCCCTCCAACGCATCATCAAGGATCTACAACCCATCCTGGACAATGATCCCACACTTTCACAGGCCTTGGGTGGCAGGCCAATCCTTGCCCACAGACAACCTGCCAACCTGAAACATATTCTCACCAGTAACTGCACACCACACCATAATAACTCTAGCTCAGGAACCAATCCATGCAACAAACCTCGATGCCAACTCTGCCCACATATCTACACCAGCGACACCATCACAGGACCTAACCAGATCAGCCACACCATCACTGGTTCATTCACCTGCACATCCACCAATGTAATATACGCCATCATATGCCAGCAATGCCCCTCTGCTATGTACATCGGCCAAACTGGACAGTCTCTACGGAAAAGGATAAATGGACACAAATCAGACATTAGGAATGGCAATATACAAAAACCTGTAGGAGAGCACTTCAACCTCCCTGGCCACACTATAGCAGACCTTAAGGTGGCCATCCTGCAGCAAAAAAACTTCAGGACCAGACTTCAAAGAGAAACTGCTGAGCTTCAGTTCATCTGCAAATTTGACACCATCAGCTCAGGATTGAACAAAGACTGTGAATGGCTTGCCAATTACAGAACCAGTTTCTCCTCTCTTGGTTTTCACACCTCAACTGCTAGAACAGGGCCTCATCCCCCCTGATTGAACTGACCTCGTTATCTCTAGCTTGCTTGCTAGCACACATATATATACTGCCCCTGGATATTTCCATTACATGCATCTGAGGAAGTTGGTATTCCCCCACGAAAGCTCATGCTCCAAAACGTCTGTTAGTCTATAAGGTGCCACAGGATTCTTTGCTGCTTTTAAGGGTATGGAACACTCCTACATGTTAGTCCTGGGATGCTTAGGGATTGCTATTAGGTGCTGCCCTGTAAAGCCATCTGAGGAGGCTAATTATGACTACCATTACAATGATACTAACCAATGCATATGTGCTCCCTAGAATGAATGCACTACGCTCCAGCAGTACCCCCTTCTAATGATATTTTACCTGACTTGTATTACTTGCACAAGTTATGAAGTGTGTACGAATGCACCACTTCAGGGCTTCCCAAATCTTTTCGGAGCATGGATCACAGCTGAAGAGAGTATCCCACAGACCACCTTCCCTTCCATTGGTCTTTGAGTAACATTCTTATGGCAACTGCATTAATTGCTTAAGTGGAAAATTTTCTTAACTACCTTTAATGCAATTTTGAAGGCGGAATCAAAGGGGAGGAGCCAGCATGATATTATTAGCCTGCTTTCCACAGGCCATTGGTGGCCTGGACCTCAGTTTGGTAACCATTGTACTAGTTCAAGACAGCCACAAAGGCATTTTTACATGACCTCCAACATATTCTTTGAAATATCTGTATTTCTATATGCATACACATTTCTATACTCAGATTGCTTTACTTCCTACATTTGCTTTAGCCACATTTAATAAGGTAGAAGCAATTTTAAAGATGCTATTGACATACAATATATATATATAAGAGCCTTGGAAATTCCAGGGAGATAAGAAGAGAAATTCATATGAGAGAACAAAAAGGCAAAAACTTATAAGTGCACTTATATCAAAGTGCACATGTTCATCTGTTACATATTTAAGGCTTGTTTTTAGTAATAGGCTAATTTCAGACAGTGGAGAGCAAACCTTGATACAAGGCGCCTAGCAGTGAAGTGAAAAGTCCACTGGGGATGAATAGTGGGAAGAAGTGACAGCAAAAGATGGATCAACCTCTCATCTGAAACTGGAGAGGCTGGAGGGAGCAGCCCATAAATCAATGTGATAGTTGGTGATATGACCAGGGCCCATGGGGAATGTGGCCATTCAATGAATCCTTGCTGTAGCTATTACCATTTCTCTGAAGTGCTCAGTAGAACACAAAGCTGTCCCCCATCAAGGGAAGGTAATTTGCCCTTATATAGCACTTTCAATTCTGAGGATCTCAAAGCACTTTACAAACATGAATGAATTAAGCCTGACAGCAATCCTGAGAGACAGGTAATATTAACCCCAATGTACAGATTGTAAAATTGAGGCATCACAACGTTAAGTGACTTCCTCAAATTCATAGCCAAGAATAATACCTAAGTCCAGATTCCAGGCCTGTGCTTAAGTCACAAAAGCATCTTTCCACTCACAATATACACAAAGATATGAAATCATTGCCATAGGTCAGTGTTTCCTAAACTTGGGATGCCGCTTGTGTAGGGAAAGTCCCTGACAAGCCAGGCTGGTTTGTGTACCTGCCGCATCTGCAGGTCCGGCCAATAGCAGCTCCCACTGGCTGCGGTTCGTTGCTCCAGGCCAATGGGAGCTGCTGGAAGCGGTGTGGTCTGAGGGACGTACTGGCCGCCGCTTCCAGCAGCTCCCATTGGCCTGGAGCAGTGAACCGCGGCCAGTGGAAGCTGCGATCTGCTGAACCTGCGGACGTGGCAGGTAAACAAACCAGCCTGGCCCACCAGGGGCTTTCCCTACACTAGCAGCATTCCAAGTTTGAGAAACACTGCCCTAGGGCACAGAGTTTATTCCCCTGTGAAATAGGTAGTGGGAGATCCTGTGTCTCTGAAACAGTTCTGACCCAATTCACATGCTCCCCAACCCTTGATCTCTGGAAATGTGTATCTATTGTACCATGTTTCCAAGGCTATCCTTCAGTCATTGCTAGCCATCCTGATCCCTATCATGGAGAGGGGGTATCGAAAAGATAACAAAGCCCCATGCTGTTTATTTTCCTCAGACATTTTGGAGGGTCAAGCATGGAGTCCCTCTGCCCCACATAGCATCACCATATTCTCCATCCCCAGCCCAGCCAGTCACCATGCTTAGGAAGGAAGTGGTGCTGTGGAGGTGGCTGACCTCCCACCTTTTCATGTGAGGGAGCAGCTATCCCTGTGCAGAGGATTCCCTCCATGCACAGATCTAGGGGTTATGATTTTCTCCGCATGTAATTATACAGCAATGCACTGCCCCAACCCCCATTAACACCTGTCTGGGCTTGCAAATGCCTGAATTTCACCCAGAAAAAAAAAGCTTAAAAAATTAGGTTTTTTCCCCCCTTTTTCTTTACATTTATCATTAGAGTACAGCATAATTTTGGTACAGAATACAGTAGATATTCATGGGTTTATCCACACCCAAAGTAAGCAGAAGTATAATTTAATTAAAATAAAGTTTGCAGACATTTGGCACTTCTTAGTGGTTTAATTAATCTGGTATGAATTGTGTTTGAACTGAATTAAACAGAAACAGAGATCTGTAGTTTTTTTAAAACACGTCAAAAGTGTATTTCATTGCTAGAAGTTGATCTAAATTATTTTCTCTTTGATAATCCAGTCTCTTGCCATGTTTGTGCTGATTGAGTAAGCAGTAAAAAGAAGAATATATAAAGTACTTACTTGTGCTCCACTATGAGGTAAATATGCAACAATGAACAAAACAAACAAAAGCAAACAAACAATCAGTATTCTACTGCATTTTATTCACCTTGCATCACATATCCATGCTATGATATTTCCTATCAAGCTAACATTGTCATGGTTATGCTAATAGTTAAATTATTTAGTGGACTCAAAGGTGTTTATGACCACCACGGAAATTACATTATCAGGCAGATTGTCTATCTCAAATTACGGTCTGGCTTGACTAACCTCTAATAGTCCTTCTGACATGTCAAGCAAAGTTAATATAAAAATGAGGGTGAAATATCAATTTGAAGAAAAAGGTCTTCTACCAGCTCTCCAAAAAAATGTTTCTTGTTAAAACATCTTGTGAGAAAGTATTTGTCTTGTGTTCCCAATGTTGCTAGATGTTAAGTAAATATATGCTGATTGCAAAAAAGTTGCTTTGGCAACTCTCTTATTAAAATGCATTTGTAACCCCCATCTGTCATGAAAGTTTTAAAAAGTTTGTTTACTTTGGATAGCCGCCTTATCCAAGGTTACCCCAGCAAACAATGATGGCAGTCTTCAGAAGTTGTGTGAGGAACAAGCCACTGGGGATCCATTTTTGTTTTAATTGGCACACACAAACACTTTTCTGGTCTGTCAAAAAGATCAAGCTAATATGCATGGAGGGTGTTATATTCTCAGCTTTTGGGAGTAGTAAAGCTCCCTTTATTTAAGTAATTTAAATGATAGACTGCAAAAACTTTGCAAATCAAAAAAATGTTTTATACTTTCTTTGGGAATATTTGTTTTGAGCAACAGCAAATGTTCTACATATCTAACAGTGTTGGACCTTATGTTATAATTACCCTGATTCTTTTGACTCTTCAAAAAATTGTTACTAAATCCAAACGTTGCTAAATAAAAGAGGCAACAAATGACTCCTTCATTTTTACAACTTCCACCTTGCCTACAATTGTGAGCCCATTTTATTCCAGAAGTTTGTGGGATATGTTTTCAGCGTGTTTGGGTATGATTGATTTGCATGTACATTTGGTGGAAACGTGAGTGGCGTCATCAGATCAAAACAAACTGCTCCAGTAAGTAATTTGTTATTTAATGGGGAAAAAACACAAATGTTTGGACTACAAAAGAAGTGGTTTTCAAGTGGATATAAAATTTTACTGGTCTGAGGTCAAACTTACAAGGAAGAGTGCTTTCTTAATTGAAATTGAGATGTCTCTTTGATACCCCCAAACAATTTTGCCCTGCGAGTTCTTAGAACAGACACTTGTTCAGCATAATAAAATCATATATATTCAAAGTTTGGATTGTTCAAAAGAAAAGATGTGTCTTGGGGTCTAATTCTTTTCTCTTTCACTTACCTCTTACCAGTTAATTGTACCAGTTACTCTTGAATAACACCAACATTAAGGAGGAGAGAATTGGGTCCTCTATCTGCATTACAGGACAATTCTTTCCCTTCTTCCTGGTCTATGAAGGATCCCTGAGGCAGTAGAATGGATCTGATTCCAATTCCAAGGCAGATGAATGGTATTTGGGAAACTTCTGAGGGGGAAACAGATCTCCTGAGCAGCAGGAGCACAGGCAGAAAGGCAGAGAAGAAATGGGCTGGAGCTGGTAGACACTATGCTCCATGAATAGACCCATAGACTCATAGACTCTAGGACTGGAAGGGACCTCGAGAGGTCATCGAGTCCAGTCCCCTGCCCTCATGGCAGGACCAAATACTGTCTAGACCATCCCTAATAGACATTTATCTAACCTACTCTTAAATATCTCCAGAGATGGAGATTCCACAACTTCCCTAGGCAATCTATTCCAGTGTTTAACTACCCTGACAGTTAGGAACTTTTTCCTAATGTCCAACCTAAATCTCCCTTGCTGCAGTTTAAGCCCATTGCTTCTTGTTCTATCATTGGAGGCTAAGGTGAACAAGTTTTCTCCCTCCTCCTGATGACACCCTTTTAGATACCTGAAAACTGATATCAGGTCCCCTCTCAGTCTTCTCTTTTCCAAACTAAATAAACCCAATTCCTTCAGCCTTCCTTCATAGGTCATGTTCTCAAGACCTTTAATCATTCTTGTTGCTCTTCTCTGGACCCTCTCCAATTTCTCCACATCTTTCTTGAAATGCGGTGCCCAGAACTGGACACAATACTCCAGTTGAGGCCTAACCAGCGCAGAGTAAAGCGGAAGAATGACTTCTCGTGTCTTGTTTATAAGACACCTGTTAATGCATCCCAGAATCATGTTTGCTTTTTTTGCAACAGTATCACACTGTTCACTCATATTAAGCTTGTGGTCCACTATGACCCCTAGGTCTCTTTCTGCCATACTCCTTCCTAGACAGTCTCTTCCCATTCTATATGTGTGAAACTGATTGTTCCTTCCTAAGTGGAGCACTTTGCATTTATCTTTATTGAACTTCATCCTGTTTACCTCAGACCATTTCTCCAATTTGTCCAGATCATTTTGAATTCTGACCCTGTCCTCCAGAGCAGTTGCAATCCCTCCCAGTTTGGTATCGTCCGCAAACTTAATAAGCGTACTTTCTATGCCAACATCTAAATCGTTGATGAAGATATTGAACAGAACCGGTCCCAAAACAGACCCCTGCGGAACCCCACTTGTTATACCTTTCCAGCAGGATTGGGAGCCATTAACAACTACTCTCTGAGTACGGTTATCCAGCCAGTTATGCACCCACCTTATAGTAGCCCCATCTAAATTGTACTTTCCTAGCTTATCTATAAGAATATCATGCGAAACTGTATCGAATGCCTTACTAAAGTCTAGGTATATCACATCCACCGCTTCTCCCTTATCCACAAGGCTCGTTATCCTATCAAATAAGGATAAGTCAGCTATTGTCCCCTGTGAGAGTCACAAGAATAGCCAGAGATGAGAAGGCTTTCATAGCTTGTCTTAGAGGGCTAACATGCAGAGAACTGTAGGTTTAGAGGACTCCTGTCTTTCAGATTGCGCAGAACACCTTAATGCCAGGCCTGGCTATTCAGATTGGGAGCTGAGAATGGGATTTGTGTTTGAAATAAAAGGACTGTTAGAGGTTAGTAAATCCAGACTGTAATTTGAGATAGACAATCCGCCCATTGCATATCAACTTGAATAAAGTTGAATTTTCACCATTATAATTTAAGTTATATGTACTTCT
This sequence comes from Gopherus evgoodei, assembly GCF_007399415.2. Taxonomy (NCBI): domain Eukaryota; kingdom Metazoa; phylum Chordata; order Testudines; family Testudinidae; genus Gopherus; species Gopherus evgoodei. The sequence goes on from NC_044332.1 coordinate 58,010,427, forward strand.
AGTCATCTTTTTTTCAGCTCACAAGCAACAGTTTTCCATGAGAGTCTTCAATTAAAAATATTATTGCGCTTCTAGTTGAAGAAATAACTGATGGAGAATTATAAATAATGCCCAAAGTTACAAGCTGAGAGCACTATAATCCAATCAATGCCACATTTTACTCCCATAGGGCACAAATGATTAACTCCAGAAATCCTGTTCAGTCAGTGTCTGGCCAGTCTTTTTGTCAGCAAAACACTACTGACCAGCTTGGATGTCAGTATTGTCAAACTAATTTTAATGACATGATCATGTCTTGGCCATTGAAATTATGTTTTTCCACTGACAAGTATAATATGCTCTCTCTCTCTCTCTCTCTCTCTCTCTCTCTCTTGCTCCTTCTTCTTCTTCTCTTCCCCTCAGAGAAGACAGAAATGTACAATGAACACAGAAACAGACCATGTTTGACGTCATGATATTGAACGTGCTCTTTTGCAAACAGCAGCCAACACTAAGCAAACAGCAGCCAACACTCTTTTGCAAACAGCAGCCAACCAAACAACCGTCCCCACTAAGACCCAGCATCTGCAAGTTAGGATTAAGCACCTCTTGGCCCCCTGTTACACTTCCTGGTCTCCTCAGCCTATTCTAACCATTGAGCTGGATTGCTGGTGCTTGCCCCTGACCGTGGAACTGATGAAACACTTCTGGCTTCCTCAGCTACAAATGATGTAATGGGAGTGGGGCACATTAGACTTCAGTCAGTCATTCAGGCAAGGGAGCTGGGGATGGCAGCCATCAAGGCATAATGGTTTCAAAGCAGAAAGCATTAGGAAAATAAGGTGGGGGAGAGGGAGACAAAGGCAAGGGAAGTCGGAAGGAAGATAGAGACACACACAACAAATTATTCAAGAAGGAGAAGCAAGAGAGAGATAATAATAGAGACACAATTTAACAATACTGTTTGACTAAATGGGGAAGCAAGGGAAAAGAAAATTGTGTGTATTGTTCAAAGATTTAAGACAGAGGGTAATATAACACAACCTTCTACAAGATACTTTTTCCCTTGGGGCAATATTTTCCTGCTATTGCGTTCACAATCTGTGTCTATATATTACACATACACCACACTTATTGGCAGTGGTTTCTTTGAGAAACCCCATCTTTCTTAGCTTTACCAGCAGGACAAGACATTGTGATTAATAGTCCTGCTGTCCAATTTTATATGCACGTTATCACACATTATGATATATGTGAATGAAACTCAACATGATAAGTCACTGTACCAAACAACATCAAAAGGATGATGTGTGCTATGTTTTCAGTACAATCGGTCTAAAGGATGTACACGTTTGTTTGTTTGTTTTAAATACTACATGCATGTAGATTTTGTTTTGTTGACACTGTAGATTTATTCTATAGTAGCAGAGAATTTTTACAACTACATTGCTTGAAGGCAAAAGCAGGTACTGCTTACTCACACACATCTCCTATTAATAAGTGCTGAGATTACACAACATGAAAAAGAGACATTGCTATAAGTATCTTTATACTTATAGTAACTTATTTGTCCATGATTATAAGTGTTTATAAAACATTCAAGAATCGTTCCTTGTCTACTTATACTAATGAGAACACCTGTTAACTTTAGAGCTGCACAGACTTATTTGCATTGAATTCAGGTTTTTGCACACTGTACATTGCTTTTGAAACAATTAGATGTTTACAGAGAAATATAGCTAAAAGAGGAACAGCAGCTTGAATGCCCTCCAGCCCAAGTCAGTGCTAATCCAGGTTTGAGTGAAAAACAGAAATCTGCTGAATTATAATAGTGACGCTAATTCTGTTAGCAGTGAACAAAGGTGTTCCTGAAAAATACTGATAGCAGATGTGTATTTCGTACTTGTGGGGAGAAGTACCCACTGCTGAGAGAGATAGTTGATAAGGATGAGATAGTGGTACTGAATATATATTTATCTCATTCTTATTTTTGCTGCCTCCTTTGCATGAAATGTTTTTCTTCTTTTTCTCTAACGAGACTCCTTCCACATAATGGAAATGGAGCATGTGTAGTCAGTCCTCCGAAAGAGTTGTTCACACTACTTTATTCATTTGTCATTAGACAATGCAATAGAAAAATTAAAGAATCCTTCTAAAACTAGAGACCCAAGCACCATTCTCTGCTATTGAGCTTTTCTCATTGTGCCGAGGGCAAGAGAGGCAAAAGGTCTCTTCCCTCAAACCAGGTCTGCTGAATGATAGTGTAACATTGTGCCACTACAGTACCAGGTTAGCTGGCTTTTGGGACTCTATTTAACAATGATACAAAACATCAAAGCCGGTCCATGATAGGAACATGTATTGCGCCAACTGTGTCAAGTTCTTAAGCTTAGCAGGCAGAAATGTATGATGATTATCTTTACTTTTCTTGCACAGAACAACTGGGCAACATACACACAAAATCATTGCTTTAGTCTTTGCCTTTCCATCCTCATTAGCACACAAATTCTAAGAAAAGTTACAGCTGACTATAGATGGTGTGATTTAAGGCTGCTTCATTCATTCATTTAGGAAAATATTTCTTGTAAAGTAGTATTTTCTTTCCATTAACTGCAAAATATATTAATCAAAATATTTTTATTTAGTTATTTAACATTTTAAATTTAAAATGATGTTGTTGATTTTACTAAAAATGGAATTATATTGTTAGGATCTAAATGAGCTGTGTAGTTTAAAGATTAATATTTTGTTAGAAAATACTCACTCAAGTAATGATATTTATACTGCATCTAGCAGGTAAGCAAGGTCCCAGAAATCCATGCTGTGCTTCATAAAGACCAAAGACACTAATGAGGGAACACAATACTGGAACAATTATTCAATCCTGAGGATCTGGAATCAATTTTACTTTATAAGAAATTCAGGATCACTGAATAATCTGGAGCATGACTTTCTTTCAGAGAGCACCAGCTGCCATTCGGTATGTAAATTTGCTAGTCTAGGGATCCACAGCATGGACTTTTGCATCTCAAAATCCCAGGACTGGTGATGTTGCAATCCCTAGATTTCAAGATTGGAAACAATTAGAGAATCAGAGGATTCCACTTTTTCTCGACTGTGGAACTGTATTGACAGCCGTGGACTAGCTTTGGCCCATATATACACATGGCGTTCCAAGTAGTAGTGTAGCAATGCCATAGATTAATAGAACAAAATAATTATTTCACAATATCAAACAATCAACATTTCTGTCATTTGAAAATAGGTGTCTCAGGGTAGCTCTTATAGGAAAAGGCAGAAAACAACATGTAACTCATTATAAATGTATTAATGCTGAAATTCACCCTTTACAAAACTTCAGCAATCCTTATGGGAGTTGTGAGAAATTAATTTAAATACCTCCTACCAGCCATAAACCACCCACAAACCTGCACTGCAGGCTCCCCTCTCCAACATCTTCCACTGTTTTGCAAATTATAGCAGGGTTTGGGGCTACTGGAGCTAATAAATGTAGATTCAGTGGTCCAGACCTTGGCTTACCCTCCCTAGGCCTCAGCCTGTTCAGAGCCAGAACAGAAAGACCATCTATAGAGATCCCTTTCATGGTGCTGTATCAGTCAGTGCATCACTACTTTGATGTTTTGTGCAAGGCCTCCATGCCTCCAGTGAATTTCATCCTAAAAGTGCAGCTTTTAAAACTCCTGACACATCCATGGGGCCACCAAGTTCCCTGGTGAGCCAGGATTTATTGAGTGAGTTAACCTCACCTCAGGTTGGATAAGAGACATATTGAGAAATCACCCTCACAACTTTCCTAAAACATGTCATGATATTATTTGCTTTATGTACAATAATAGAGATGTAGAATAGACCAACCTGTCACAAAATATTATAGAAAAAGAATGTTACAGACTCTGAAAGTATTAACTCTAAGCAGAACTCAAACTACTTTCCTGACCACCCTCAATACAAGGAAAAAATCAGAGTATTGTGTTGGACAAGTGGAAACATTGATTGAAGTTGAAAGTCTGAAAATGGAGAATTTTAATGAACCAGGCAGACTATTTTCTTAAACTCTAGCCATCCAGTTAAAGAAAGAACACATGGGAAACCACCATTAAACAAGACATGATGATTGTCTTTTAGTGACTTCTATCAAGGTGATAAGAATGGACTCAGAAACGAATTATTATCATTTGTATTGTGGTAGCACCTAGAAGGCCCACTGAGCACTGGGGTCTCATTATGCTATGCACTGCACACACACACACACACACACACACACACACTCACACACACAGTGAAGACATGGTTCCTATCTCAATGAGCTCGCTATTTGAATATAAGAGAAAAGATAGATGGTGGGTACCACAAACAGATAAGGGGAGCACACAGCAACAGTGATATGGTTATGATTAGCTTAAGGTGCAATCACAGGATGGAGATTAATGGAAATTTTCCCACAGTTTCCAACCAAAATGAAATCCAAGATACTTCAGTGGGTTGAAATTTATCAACTCATTCTCAGTGACACTGTTGTCTGGGACAAGTGAGAAATTATAATAATTTTTGGTTTCAGATGGAGCTAAAAATTAGAATGCAGGAACATAACTAAAGTGATATTTGGCTGTGAAAAGCTACTACTTATGGGCCAAATTGTGAAACCCTTACTCAGATTAGTGAGCAAGTACTCACACATAGATTAAACTTTAACTAAAGATTATGTCATGTGATGAAACCTCCAGGAATATGTCCAACCAGAATTGGCAACCCTACTAGTGTCTGAAATTTTGAAATACTATAGTTTCCTTACAAAACACTGTCAGTCAAGTTTCAGACTCTCACACCATTCACAGTAACTGGACAATCTGCAGGGATATGCCACAATGTGATATAATATGCCAAAAATTTGAAAAACTCTGGTTCCCAGAAACAAAATCACATCTCCTAGTTTTAAACAGAGAGTGATTGCAAAATATTTGGCCATCAACACTGATGACAGAGGTTGGGTAATCAATAACTTTTGTGGCTGAATTACTGACTGATAAAGTAATTTCCTACTATTTATGAGTAGAATTAAGAAGTAGTTCCTTGGGTTTGGCAGGGTCTCCCTCTTTTCTAAATACAATGTGTCTTAAAGTTTAATATTCTTTTATATTACTAAAGGAAGGTTGGGATGAGGCAGTGTTTCCACATGCTTTTGGAGTGGCATTTCCTGCAATCACTTAAGAGACAAAACATGAGAATCTGAAAATAAAAACATGCTAAATTATCAGCCATGGAAATGACAAGCTATTTAGCTTTTCAGTTCATTAGCTATGAGATTTTAGTTGGATTTTATAGCTCCATGACAGTCACTCCACTTCCTGTCATTAGCAAACATACAGTACATACAATGGGAGAACAAATAAAGCATATGAAAACTGTTATGACCTCCTCTTCCAATGATGTCACAATGCATATTTATTCAAGTACAATTTAGGTGACTGGAGACCCAGGCTTATCCCACAACACAAACTACAAAGATAGAATGTCCATTACCAGAGCACTATTTTATGGACCCTTGACTCTCACATCCCCTCATTCCTAACACACTGTTACAGATATCATAGAGTAGTGAGTGACATGTGGCAACTAGAAAGCAACATCAGGTCAGACAGATATATTTTAAACCTTAAAAACTGCCAAACAAAACAAAAAGTCTTAAGAAAACTGGAATTTTTGAGCTTACTTGCTAAGGTTTTATGTTACACCACATTACAATCCCACCCATGCCCTAAATCCTGAATTTTTGTTTCCTTGCCACTAAAATAATTAGGTATGTTAACGGATTCTTGAGGCAGACAAGTTAAATTGAGAAGTTACTTCCTGTTGATGTGTGATACTGGCTTATAGGACAAGAGCTGGAAAAGCTGATTCTCTCCCTTTAATCATGCTAATGATTGGAGATGTGCTCAAGACTGGAGACACGTGAACGATTTTGCACTGTAAACAATATCAATGAAATTAATATTTTGATCAGCTTCACAATAATGCTACAAATTGTTTGCTCTGCAAAATCATGTCCCACTATTGCTAATAAACTGAAACCTTGAATTAAAGGAAAAACTTTCAAAGTAGACCCTGCCAATACATCATCTTATTTGTTCTTTCATCTTCCTGATGTTGGCCTAGATGCAGCAAGGCACTTAAGCACATTGATAACTTTCTGGGCATGAGCAGTCCCATTGTCGTCAGCGGCAAGACTTAAGATTAGCAAATAAAACATTTAGTATTATGAGGCAGGAGCAGCAATAGCAACAATGCTGACCTTGTTGAAACAGAAGGGTACCATGGATATTGTAGAGAATAAACCACGTTTCAGTGACAGATCGTAGGTACGCTATATAAAGCTAAAGAAATAAGAACTGAAAGCATTTGAGGTCACTGCTACCCATTCTTTTGCAGATGATTGTTTTGAGTAAAGAAGTAGCCAAATACAACAAACTAGAGACAGGATGAGGCAAGATGATTTTGGTTTGGGTTTTATTCTACCGTACATCCCTAGGAAAGCAAGTGACAACAGTCTCTGATAACCCTCTTGAGACTATGGAGTGAGGTTAGCTCACTAGAGAAACAGAAAAGCTATCATGTGACTTCACTTATGAAAGAAAACTCAAACAACCTAACACTCTGTCCACTTGCAGACCACTGAAATGGAAAATTAATACAGTTTCCCTCTAGCTTTGGATAAGATGAGCCAGAGTAGAAACACAAATGACTAGATCTGTTAGAAAACTGGAGGGAAAACTAGCAAATAGTTTTCAAGGAAATTTTGTGTTTAACAAAATATTCTGACTAGCCCTGCAAGACACTTGCTCATATCTGAGAGGAGAGGAGGTTGCTTTCCTTTGCACCTTGCCTTATAAGAGGGGAAACTAAGTCAGTGAATATATCTCAAGGACGTGGTACGACAGCCCCTAGAAAAATGAAATATTTGAGTGACATATTATGGGGGTCAAATAAATATAATCTTTACTGCTGTCTCCGCATAGGTGTGACTGGAGCCCATTTGAAATTAACAAATGTATCATTTCAGCTACCACTGAAATGCAGCTACATCTGGGCTGAAACACATTACCAAAATATATAACAAATACCTTATCTAACTCAAACTGCGGAGACATTTAGGTATGCAAATAGTAATTACCAAAGTCGCTATTTAGCCAAGATGCCAGGGCTGACAAGATGCCAGGCGATCTTTTAAATATTACAAGAGAACAGGAACCCAGTTTTACATCTCATCCAAAAGACAGCAGATTCCAGAGTTTACATTGCTTCTATTTGACCATGCTGTCATTCACATCTGTAATTCTGATTTTTTCCATATTACAATGTGTTATATAACAATTTAGAAACAAGGAAATAAATCTAGTTAAATTAACAATAGTTGTAAAATAAACAAGTTAATGAATTAATTAGTTAAATACAAGTAAATTCATTTGAGGACCATCTAATTTCCAATAGGTTCTGTTTGTATTACAGACCAGTATAGGAACAGTAAATTATTACACCACAATTCCAGGTTCACTGGTGGCAAAGTGCGTTAAGAAGCCATTCAACCTTGAGAATTTTCCCAATGTATCAGAATTACAGAAACACCTGTGCTAAATAACTTCGTGCTGAGCCACTGTGAAAAGCTGTGGTGTTAAATGGCAATCAGCATATCTTACTCAATGAAGCAGACTACTACTTACACTCTGAGCTACAGTATAGAACATATATGGATACAAGTTTTAATCTTCTTGTATGGTATTTTCTTCACACGGCTGTACACAATTGGATTGCTTTGTTTATCCTGATGTATTTCTAGGTTTCCACATTTATAGTAATAGAACCTCATATAGTGAAGGTTGAAAACAAGTTTTGAGCATAAACCCCTTTCCTATGCTCCTGAATATCAGAAACTTTCAACTTCTGAGCTGAAATCATTCATTGCTTGATCACTGCAAGAAGGTGATTTCTTGTTTTGTTTCTGGAAGAAAAAATGACAAAAATCCCTTCAGCCTACCTGAATTTGCCAAGAATAGAGAAAATGTACTTTTCCTATTTTAAAAATTTCTAACCACTTTTTATAAGACAATGGTATCATACAAAAATTTCCAGTTGCTTGAAGCAGGAAACTTGGTGTTGACCTAGACCTTACTAAGGACTGAAGTCTTTGCTTGACTTAAAATGACTTTTACAAATGACTGCACCACACCTTAAGTGGGAGGGAAGGCGGGGGTATTGTCTGGCTTGCGGTGGGCAGGGGTATATCCCTTTAAAGCAGAGACATAGATGTTGGTGTGGATGCAGAACAGGTCAGCATGAGGATGCTCACTCATGCCCCCACTCCGGGGATTGGAAGATGGGGGGAGTACATAGGTACGAGCTGGGTGGGGGAAGCTCTCTTTCACCTGGACCAAGCAGAGAAGCACCCTCCCTCTCTTGAAAGCAGCAAAATATCAGGTTCAGTCAGGATCCATTTGTTGGCACTGCACTAGCTGCTCCTTTCTCAGGGGGCTGGGAAAGAATTTTTCCCTCACTGCCAGATTGGCTAAGACAGAGTGTTTGGTTTTTTTTCATCTTCCTAACAGCAGGTTCGGGGTGGGGTGAGGGGAAGGCTTAGCTGGGGTGAACATGGATGGGGACTTAAGGTTTGATGTTGCAATTCATTCGGTAAACATTGGGTGAATGTCCAGTGCAGGTACTCCATAGGGAAAGGATACAAGGATTAGGTAAATGGTTTGGTAAAGAATTTAAAGGAGATGTTTGTTAAATGAGAGGAAACGGGGGGGGTGGGACTCCTATGACTGGCAAGGCAGGGAGCCAACCTCCTTTCTTTTGTAGCTCACCTTAACCCTCATTTGAGAGTGGGGGGTGGTAAGGTCCCAGCAGCAGGCAGGCTGGACACCAGGATGGAAATAATGGGGGCTGATGGAAGCCCCCCAGATAGATATTGAAATGATCATGAAGTTACCTGTACATGTTTATCTGCTGAGTACTGCCAGACAGTGAATAATAAAGTTGTGGCCTAGTGTCTTCTGTCCTTCCAGTATAGCCGGACGAGGAAGAATCATTTAAAAACTGCATAGTATGCAGTAGAAAATGTTCTTAAGTCTACAGGAACACATTAAAGCATATGCACTGTGCATGCATGCACAGCTAGTGAAAGGTCTTCCGTGTGTAGATAATGAGATGGCTCACACTTGATGATTTAAATACAGGAAAGGGTCTGTTGGTAAATACCAGAGAGGTTGTAAGTTACTGTAAGCAAGTGGGAATGCTGCAAACAGGAAGAGGGGTTGCAAACATCCTGCTTTTCCCAGAGTACTGAATCTGAGAAAGGTCCTGGATAGCTTATAACTAGATAGGAAATGTATTGGTATGGAAAATGTCAAGAAACATTGTTCTACACCTCATCCATGGGCGTGGGAAGTAACTAAAAGCAAGTACTCATGGTCTTCTTCCTACATGTCACAGTTAAAAATGGTTTCAAAGTTTACAACATTGTCTCTAGTGCATGTGTTTCAAACTCACAACCCCACTGCACAATTCTGTATGTTTGGCAAGCCCAGTTCAGGAGACGGTTCAGATAAGTGGGAGAAAGGCCATTGCTGACTGAGATTAAGCTGCAATGGCACAACTATGTTAAGAAGATAGTACAGTGCCTTCATGTACCATGCCTACCTCCAGTAGAGTTATGAGTAGCAATGGTGAGCTTCCGAAAGTGTAATTCGGTTAAAGCGTACATGTATCAATAACCTTTTTGGGCTGAAAAAATTCCATCTGGAAATCTCAAAAGAAATTACTTTTTCAAAAAATGTCCAGTAATTCCTGGTTTTCACTGGAGTGGATTGCTATAAGAAAAATCTTTTTGGTGATATTTCCATTAAATATTTCCAACAATACCACAATACAGTCTGCTGTGGTAATGACCACAAAAAGTACCAGCAACATAACTGAAAACTGTAGTGGTTTGAATCCTTACTGAAGAATACTGCATACTATTTTAATTTTGAGCCTGATACAGAAAGAATTATTTATGCAAATAATCATTACTCATTTGAGAAGTCCCATTAATTTCTGGACATCAAGGATTACTTGTGTAAGTGACCCTTTCAGAATTTGTATTCTGTAGAAATAGAGGAAATGTTTTCCAGTGTAATGAAGCTAAGGAATTCCAAGATCTTGCTTAGTCAGGTTTTTCTTTGTTGTCATCATTCTTATTTCTTAGCTGTAATACTTCAGTTTTACATCTTTTGTTTCTATAAAGAAAAACTGATAATTTCAGTATTTTTCTTCTGACAAAGAAGCCCATTGAGAATGGCCCCTGGACAACACCTGTAGCCAGGTAATTTAAACAGCAAAAAAGATAGGCAGATACGTTATTTTCATCAAGGTCCCAAGGTAGCCTTCAATTAAGAAAAACAATTGACTGATGTTTCTCTATTTGCTGCCAGGAATCTCTATGTAGTATTGATAGAGCTTTTCCTTCATTCTGCCCAACATGTGGGCTCAGTGTCAAGCTGTGAGTTTGTAAATCTTTTTCAGCACTTATCAGAGCTCAGCATGAATTATGGTATTGCCCAATCTGCTTTATGCAGCTTTTTTTACACTAAAAGAAAATGTATAATTTTATGGTCAAAAAAGAAATGTCTACATAATTTCAATTGGAAAATATAGTCAGTTATGATTGAACCCAGGACAAAAATACCTCCTTTTAATAACATGCCTATAAAGGGATCTGAAGTTTGGAAACTTCAGAGCTTTCAACTCTTATATTGTGCTCATTGTTTTATCACTTTACATGTATTACTAAGACAATGATTTGATTAACCTGATAAATGCTACAAACCATTGTTACTTTCAGAGCTGATTTTTTAAAATGTATATTAACCTCCATGGAAACAACAAAATATCTTATTTTTTATTGTTGACTACTTAGCATGTCTCACAAACCAGCCCTTTTGTTGGGGCCTTAAGAAACTTATTGTGTGTGTGTGTATATGGCTTTTTTAATATCATTATAATAATATTATATGGCAGGCAAAAATATAATGAAAATGATAATTTGCCAAAAAGATTTAAAAAACACTGAGGTGTTACCTATCAAAAGTTCTCCTTCTGTCTGTGATACAGCACAGATTGCAATCGTGACAGTAAATCTGGTGCTATTGTTAATGCCATGGCACTTTGGTTTTTGGCTTGCTTTAGTCCAATCTGTGACATGCTTGTGAATATCTTTCTTCTGTTCTGTCTGTATGGCATATGGATTTCTGGGATACAACGTCAGACCTATCCACATAACAAGTGTTCAGAGCACCTTATCATTTTAAAAAGCCAATTACTCAAAAAGACAAATGTGAAATGTTTCACATTTAATGATGAGCAAATCTGCAAAACAAATGCAATTTTGCTTCATCTAAAAAAGTTTAGTTTAACTGTAAATATTGCAAGGGAGTCTTTAGCAATACACACCATGGGTAGGGACTAGCTCATGTTATGCATATTGTACATCATCACTGTCATTTAAATCTGCAGAATTTTAAATGCTGAGTTGGTTTAAATAAATAGAAAGAAATGGAATATAAAATAGTGAAGTATAAGCCTCTAAACACACTGTAAAAATGTCACTGCTAACATTGAGCATTGGACACTTTAAAAAAAAATATTTTGAAAGTCTCACCCAAAAAAATGAAAACTGCATATGTCTGCAGAGGTAAAGGTCAGTAATGAAACAATTAACAACAAAAATACCAATCCATTTTTTAGAAATATTTGTCAATATATAAAGAATGTTTTGTACTGCACATAAGTTCCCAATTAATCCTGGATTAGTGGCCGTATGTCATATTCCCAAACTGAAATAATTTCAGTAGAAAAACCTATATACATGGGTTCAAAGCAAGATTTTACAAGGACTTCTTGGGTGTAGAAATTGCTGCTTTCTGCTACTATCTTAATAAAGGCCCTGATTCAACAAGGTACTTAAGCACACACATAACTTTAAACATGTGAGCAGTACCACTGAAGTTAAAATGAAGTACAATGGATTCTATATATCTGTATGCATAGTGTGTGTGTGTGTGTGTGTGAGTGAGTGGGTGCGGGGGGTGTACACTCATGTGGGGATGTGACACACCACACACATAGAGGTAATGCTTAAAGGCATTTCACAGGCTACTGAAATATTGTAGGTGCTCAGCATCTCCAACAATCCGGACTAGAAAAGGAATTAAAGTGACTACTGATAGCACTTTGAGCTAAATTTTGCTCATCTTACACACAAGATCCAGTGATAATAATGGGACTACTCAACTGATTAAACAAAATTAATTTATTAATTATAATTTATTATATTATATACCCATTTGCTTAACTCAGTCAAGTATTCTCAATTTTATATATATAAAAACATTTTTTTAATTTTATTTTTGTTATCAGTTTTATTGAAAAAAACCCGTCTTGTTAAACTGTGAACATTAGTAACAGAATACTATATAACATGGGGAAATGAATGCAGCTGGCACTCGTAATTTTAGAAGAAACTAATCTTGATATTTATAACATCATGTAGCAAGCGGAACAGTTTTACCAGGCTTGGAATGTGGAAATATAAAAAAGTTCACCTTTCAGCTCTTGTACTTTCGTTCTGCATTAGTAAATTAGCTGCTGCAAACACAGGCAGAAAGTTTACTATATTATATACCTACTGAAATACTTTTTAAAAACTCTTTGTGTTTATATTGTATATTATGTTAAATTTTTGTAATCTTGTTCAGGGGTTAAGTGTGCACAGCTGGACAATCAGTTCATAAACGAAATTTATCAAGACGGAAAGTATGTCAGGCCATAAAAAAATTGATAAGATTCTTATTTTAAATTATTTCCTTTGATTGTAATTTTTCTTTATCTGAAGGTCAGAAGCTGTCCTGCACAATTCAGGGTTTGGTGGGTTTTTTTACCTGAACAATGCCAACAATAAAGAGCTAGTAACGGATTTGTGAAAATCAGGTAATGTACCCCTAATCCTGGGCACAACTGTAACAATAATTCCAATGTTACCTGCTATTTTTGAACAGTAATAAGCAGAAAATCATAATTAAATCTAAAAGAAAATGTAATTAGCTCATGATTTCAATTATGATATTAATTTATAATGTTTGGGGTTTTAAATAATCATTAAATAAAATGGGCCAAATCATAACATAAAATGGGCCATCTGTGGTGTATGCAACTGTATGTATATTGCAGCAGGGATGAATTTTTGCCCACTAACTTTAACATTAGATGAAAGGAAGACCTAAGATTGTCTGATTTAAAACTTCAAGCATTAGGAAACTTGGAGATTTCCGTTTTCCTTGTTTTTTGCAGACATTTTCCTTGCTTTTAATCTGCGTGATTTCATTCCCCATTCTCTGCTTCCACACCCACACATACCAATTTTGACTTTGCTTTTCAGGTCTGAATGAAATAACAAATGCAGTGTTAAAATGGTTATGTTTCTCCTAATTTCACACAAGAATCTGACAAAACCATGAATTTCTCATTTCTGAATACATATCTACACGTCAACCTATCTTCCCCTGAAACTGGATCAACATATGCTCAAATGGGCTGGTAAGCATTGCTAAATCTTTCAGTAGACCTGATCTGAATATTGAGTTCCTACAAACACAACTCAGAAGCAAGCAAACAGTACATAATTTTGTGAACATTGCACACAACTCTAGTTAAGCCAAAATATATTTACAAACAATAGCTTCACTGGCCAATCTGATAAGAAACTAGAGTAGGGTAACTGAACAGGGTAAATAATGAAAGGAAAAAGAACTAAATTAGGATTTGAACATGGTTATATATAACATCCTGATTTTCACAAATGTGTCAATGTTAGATTTAGTCCAGTGCCATTTAGTCCAGTGCCATTTAACAGAATGAGAAGCTCAGACAGAAGAAAACAGTTATCCACTACAGTACTTTCACCCTTTTAATCTCACACATGCTTTGGCCTGGATTTCTCTCTATTTTATTTGTATTTTTAACCTCTGCTACCTTGTGGGAAGTGGGCTATTCAAAGAATGTTTGGAAGCAAAGCTCTGCTTTTACAGATGTTTGTAAAGCACTGTTAAATTAGAGCTTTAAGAAGGACTTTTTCCAATTTACTCTGAGTTTAATCTGAAGTAGTTTAATCACAGCTTGTATACATCTTCTTAAAAATTGTTATGGGGGGGCAGAAGTAATAATCGTGTAAGAAGTCATTATGACAGATGCTCCCCTTCCCATGATCCTATTTACACTTTAACATTATTATGTGAAACCCTGTCTGGGCAGTACCTGTGTCAATAAAGTGTCAGGTGGTCAATTGGCATGAGAGGATAAAAAGGAATCAGATCAACATTTTGTAAATGGCTTGCTGCTTTTTTCTTTTTCTTTTTCTTTTTTTTTTTTTGCACCTGTTATTCTAAAATTTCTTTCAGTTACATTTCAAAACACTACAGTTGGGATCTCCTTGCCAACCTGAGATGGCATAAGCCTGGGTAACAGAACAAAATGTGAGAAGGTCCTTCTGTCTTTAACGCCTGTTCATCAGTGAATCAGCCTCCAATTAATCTGTTTCTTCAGTAGGAGTTTAATAAAAGTCAAGCACACACATGTTCAGTCTTGTTTAGTATTAAAGCTGTGTTAACATTATCTGCCTAGCCAGGTCAAAAATCTTATATAATTAAACATCAGAAACCATTTCAGAATTTTAAGGGTTTTACAATTTTCTGTCAGTAATTGATTATGCAAGGCATAACAGTTTAAATAAAACAGGATAGTGATGAGAGTGATGTCACTTTTCATTACATATCTCAGAAAAGTTTATTTCATAGCCAAACTACACATACACCCCAATGTATTAGTTTTGCTATTTTGCATTTTTATGAACCAGAAAAATTCAGCAACCAAGATTTCCTTTCCATATCATGAAACATAAATTGAATTGGCTGTGCACATCCCAAATTCCCAGTATCAGTCAGCTACCAACTATAATACAAAGTGGGTTTTATAGCAGTCAGTTGTGCCTCAAACTTTGTTTGTAGAAAGACAAATATTACAATATTATTGTGATAAAAATGTATTTTGGAAATATGTGATAAAAATGTATTTTGTATCACAAGCAGCCGAAGACCCTGTCATCTGCTTTGTGCGCTAAGTGGCAAATCAAGCTCTCCCCATCACAGCCATGGAAATCCACAAGTAGAAGTGGTGTAGTTCTACTAAATAAGGGAATGGATCTCAGGAGGTCACATTAAGGGTTAAATTATGAGATTCTTAGGGACTGAGTCACAAATGTGTCTGAATATAGCTGATCTGTAGTCTTTATTCAGAAAAAGGTATGAAATGCCTAAGCTTCAAGTAAATGCAAGCTTTTAATATTAATTACACTTCAGCTTCACACAAGCATACACCCAGCTAAGTGTCACAAAAGTTGAAAACGGGAAAAGACAAAGAGATATGAAAAAGAAATGTCAGTAGAATAAGCCATTTACCAAAGCAGATCTCTTTATGAAATGACTGTTCATCACTAAACCCGGTCCCTCTCTAGGGCCTCTATTCCTCACACCACAGTCCTTCCTATGAGAGGAGCAGCAGATTTAAATAATCCACAGACAGATATAAATTATACCGATCTAGGGGTATGTCTACAGTACGAGATTATTCTGATTTTACACAAACCGGTTTTGTAAAATAGATTGTATAAAGTCGAGTGCACGTGGCCACACTAAGCACATTAATTCGGCGGTGTGCGTCCATGTACTGAGGCTAGCGTCGATTTCTGGAGCGTTGCACTGTGGGTAGCTATCCCGTAGCTATCCCATAGTTCCTGCAGTCTCCTCCACCCATTGGAATTCTGTCCTGTAATCCAATGCAAAAACAGTGTCGTGGGTGATTCTGGGTAAATATCGTCACTCAATCCTTCCTCCATGAAAGCAATGGCAGACAATCATTTCGCACCCTTTTTCCCTGGATTGCCTTGGCAGATGCCATAGCATGGCAGCCATGGAGCCCGTTTTGCCTTTTGTCACTGTCACCGTATGAATACTGGATGCTGTTGACAGACACGGTACTGCAGTGCTACACAGCAGCATTTATTTGCCTTTGCAAGGTAGCAGAGATGGTTACCATCCCTACTGCACCGTCTGCCATGCCATTGTAAATTGGCGATGAGATGATGGTTATCAGTCATTCTGTACTGTCTGCTGCTGTCATGGGTGCTCCTGACTGGCCTCGCTGAGGTCGGCAGGGGGCGCATGGACAAAAGTGGGAATGACTTCCCGGGTCATTCCCTTCTTTATGTTTTGTCTAAAAATACAGTCAGTCCTGCCTAGAATATGGGGCAAGTGTATTAGAGAACCAGAGAGCACAGCCGCTTCGTGTCAGAGCCCCAGAGGCCCCACAGAAATGATGAGCTGCATGCCATTCTAGGGGGTGCACCTGCAACAACCCCACCCATTGCTTCCCTCCTCCCCCAACCCTCCTGGGCTACTGTGGCAGTGTCCCTCCATTCATGTGATGAAGTAATAAAGAATGCAGGAATAAGAAACACTGACTTTTTAGTGAGATAAAATGAGGGGGAGGAAGCCTCCAGCTGCTATGATAGTCCAGGCAGGACTTTAAAGGGTGGAGGGGGAGAGGAGCCCTGCCTCCTGCTACTATGATAGTCCAGGCAGTACAGAATCTTTTCTTTAGACATGAAAGGGGGGAGAGAGGCTGATGGAGCTCAGCCTCCAGTTGCTATGATGAAGATGGTTAGCAGCCGTTCTGTACCATCTGCCGAGAATGACCAGGAGTCATTCCCATTTTTACCCAGGCGCCTCCGGCTGACTTCACCGAGGCCAGCCAGGAGCACTCATGGGCTGCTGCTGCTGATGGATAGCAGTCATATTGTGCAGTCTGCCACCAGGAAGGGGATGCTGGTGTTCAGCGCTGCAGCACCCCGTCTACCAGCAGCATGCAGTAGACATAGGGTGACACTGAAAAAAGGCGAGAAACGTTTTTTTTCCCTTTTATTTCGGGTGGGGAAGGGTGTAAATTGACAACATATACCCTGTAACACCCGGGAAAATGTTTTTGACCCTTCAGGCATTGGGAGCTCAGCCAAGAATACAAATGCTTTTCGGAGACTGTGGGGACTGTGGGATAGCTGGAGTCCTCAGTCCTCCCTCCCTCCCTCCATAAGCGTCCATTTGATTCCTTGGCTTTCCATTACGCTTGTCACACAGCACTGTGCTGTGGCCTCTGTCTATCATAGCCTGGAGATTTTTTCAAATGCTTTCTCATTTCGTCTTCTGTAATGGAGCTCTGATAGAACAGATTTGTTTCCCCATATAGCGATCAGATCCAGTATCTCCCATACGGTCCATGCTGGAGCTCTGTTTGGATTTGGGACTGCATTGCCACCCCTGCTGATCACAGCTCCATGCTAGGCAAACAGGAAATGAAATTCAAAAGTTCGCGGGGCTTTTCCTGTCTACCTGGCCAGTGCATCCGAGTTCAGATTGTTTTCCAGAACGGTCACAATGGTGCACTGTGGGATACCGCCCGGAGGCCAATACCATCGATTTGCGGCCACACTAACCCTAATCCGACATGGCAATACCGATTTCAACGCTGCTCCTCTCGTCGGGGAGGAGTACAGAAACCGGTTTAAAGAGTCCTTTATATCGATATAAAAGGGCCTCGTTGTGTGGACAGGTGCAGGGTTAAATGGTTTAACACTGCTAAATTCAGTTTAAACGCGTAGTGTAGACCAGGCCTAGGTGTAGATAGTGCTATGTCGGTGAGAAAGCTTCTTCCGCAGACATAGCTACTGCCTCTCATGGAGGCAGGAGTTATTAAACCGACAGGAGAGCTCACCTCTTTGTCGGCTTAGAGTGTCTTCACCATAAGCGCTACAGAGGCACAGCTGCACTGCTCTAAGTGCTGCAGAGTAGATGTAGCCTTGGAGGCACCTTATTTACAGCTCCCTCTACCTGTCCTGTAATGTGTGTAGCAGCTCCAACCACTCAGCTTCATCTTCCCTCCCATTCTAAAAAAATAAAGTGTCTGAAGTGTTCTAGTCCCTGCTACTTCTCATCCCAAGAGTTGCCAGAGCTGCTTATCTCATTGCCTCCCTTTTCCATTTGCTGAAAGTGCAGCAGTGCCTGGGCTGCTCTGCAACATGCCTCGCTCGACCTCCAGTATTGGAGTGACCAGCTGCAGGGGCAAATTTCTATTGGCATAATTGTGTCTTCTGATGGTTTCTTCCCAGCCTGTTGCCCCCTCCAACCACAGTTTTTGCAGTCTATGTGAGCCACCACTGGGGTAGGAAACAGCGATGACACAAGAAGGTAATAGGGAAGGTTTGCAGGGAAACCAGGAAGACCAGTTTTAGATATTTTCAGCTTGAAGTGATAGTGAAACATCCAAGAAGGGAAATCAGAAAGACAGGGATGAAGGTGGGAGGCTGAAAAGACAGATTTGGGAAACTTGAAATGATTGCCCAACACATGTTAACAAATAAGATAACTAGGGAGGAGATAGAAAGGGTACACCAGCATAAAGCCCAGAGAGATTCTAACAAAGAGGCAAAGCAGAGGAAGAGGAATCCATAGAAAAGAAAATGAAGACATAGTTGTAGAACATTAGAACCAGTAGAGTACACAATGATGGGAATTTAGGGGAAAAGGAGGTGGGGGGGGATAATCAGTGGAATTAAAGGAGTAGATAGATCAAGTAAAATGAGGGTTTAAGAAGATGTTAGATTGGCACAAGGAAAGGAATAAAGAACATTGTGGTAGTGAAGAGGGGGATTTGATTAGGAAGGGTGCCACCAGCTGCAGGGATGGGGAGAAAAAGAAGGAAGTGAAAGCGAGCACTACATGTATGTTGGCAAGGAAGGTACTTCTATTTGTCCAGTTTTCTATGCAGCATGCACTCATCACCACTGCATTCTGAGTATTTCCTAAAATGCAAAGGGGAAGGTAAAACAGATGCAAAAAGTACAAGCATAAGAGAGGGAAAGAAATGGGTAAGAGGCAGGTGGGAGGAGAGGAGAAAAACTGAGATGAATAAATATTCAGCAGTTAAAATGGAGTGAAAGAAAACGTGAAACAATCAAAGCAATAGGAGTCAGTCTTAAGGCAAACAGAAATATAGCAATCAACACAGTAACAGTAGGTGAATTACGAAGATAAAAAATAATATGATAGAATTAAATCAATAAGCAAATAGATGGCACTCAATATAGTAATAAGATCAGTAATTTGGTGGAACTGTTATGGCAAAACAATGTATAGAAAAATGTCAATCAATACAGCAACAGCAGATCAATATACAATATATCCAATACAATGGAAGACAGTATTTCTTTCAATATAGTAACTCAATAAGGTAAAACAGATCAACAAACAGGTAAATGACAATCAATATGGTGAAAGTAGATTAATGTGCAAGCTGTAATCAGTCAATTTGATAATAGCTGTGAACTGACAATCAACAGAGTAAAGGAGCCCACTAGGCACTGAAAAGACAGTCGGTTCAGGAAACACATGCAGATAGGAGAGGATCAGCACAGAAGTTTATGGAAGCCCTCCTACCACCACCACCACACACAAAAGCAATGACACACAAATAAACAACCAGGGAAAAAGATCAGGGAGCTATCAAAAGGACTTATCAGTCTACTCTATCCTGGCATGCCTATGATTCACTGCAGACTTTTCTGTTATTTTTTATGATAAACATGCTAAGATTGACAATTTTTAGTTCTTATGACCCAGATATCTGTTAGGCATGGCTAACACCAAATAGAACAAAGGCAGATGTCAAGGAACCTTAACTATGACCTCCAACAACCTTAATATTATGTCCCTGGGTTTGTACATGCAGATGCTGATTTGCCGTCAGTATGTTGTGGTTTTGAGATGTGAGCAAGAAAAACCACCAAGCATAATATTTGTGTACTAATCTAAATTAGTATTCAGACCTAAACACAAGAAACTCCAGAACCCAGATTGCCACTGCTTATCCCATCTCTACCCTGACACCATAAAACACTTCTTTAAGTATACATGTTAAAACATATTGTGAGCTTCAAATTCCACATTATTTTATAATCAAATATCAGTCTGTTGGAAATAAACAAACTGGCTTTCTCCATTTGTTTTGAAGTAAATAAGTGCAAAACGAAAAGGTCCCATATTATAGCTCCATTATTTTAAAATTAATATAGTTAATAAATAAATAAATAAATAAATAAATCCTCCTTACTACTGCAAATAAAAGGGCATCAATAGAATGCTATCTCTGTGGGGAACAGAGGATTGGTTGACACAAAGACATCTGGAGTTCCGGGCAAATACATTTTCTGTGCTGGTATGTGAACTTTACTTTGGGATTAGATCAAAATGGCAGCTTCATAAATATCTACACCATCTCCTGGAGAACAGGAGGCAACCTCTTGAACGACAGCAATGAAAAGTTGTCTTTCCAAAGCACATTTCAACTGCGGTAAGATTTCACAATATGCTGTAACTCTTCTCCCTTTGAAACGGATATAAATTGCTTTTCATCTTCAGGGCTCTAGACAAACACTGACTAATCCTCACAGTATCCATGGGAGGTAGATAAGTATTATTAACACCATTTCACAGCTGAGGAAACTGAGGCTGATATGATCTAAACTGTGGCATTAAGCCACAGCCTAGCATGATGGGAGAACTCCAGCACTGCAAGGAAAGCATGGCTGCTGCACGACACCTATGGGAGTTACACATGCAGTCCCTTCTGTGGCTAGCCAGTTTTTTTCTGGCTGATAAGAGTTGAATGAGGCAATGACCCCATCTTATCCTTGTCCCTTGAGGGAGTTATTCAGGAACAGTCCTTGAACTCAGAAGAGCATAAGAACCATATTTTTGACTGGTCCCTCTATGATCAGTGAAGCGCTTTGCACCCCTTTATGTTTGTTTGATCATACAGGGGTCAGCCACAGTCTAGTCCTAAATTATTTGCCCCAGGTCAAATGAGTCAGTGGCAGAGCCAAGATTAGGACAAAGGAGATCCTGGCTCCCAGTTCTGTGCTCCAATCACTACATCATACCACACTTTATTCTATTCTTTAAAGATCTTTGAATGGATTGTTCAAAGATCTGGTTTCAGTTCATGGGGATTCTTTCTAAACTGAGTCCTAACACAGTCCCGTCACTAATGTAAAAAAAAAATAATTAGGAAAGATCACACATTCACTCCAGGAATCTGCTTGCTGGTTATGGATTGAATGTAAAGAGAAATTCAGCATTCTCATTTATTCCCAACATGAAGTAACATAAGAACAAGATTTTAGTGACAGGAACATACTGGCAAAAACAAGAGTCCTGGATCCATAACTAAAAAGATTTTTTAAACAATTAATTTAATACAATGCTTATGTTGTTTCTGATAAGAATGTTGCCCACACAGCACTGGAATTATAGGAGAACACAGCCAACTCTAGGAGAGTATTGACTGTCAAATACATTTTTGTAGCAAGGGGGGGTCTCTATGTGGCTGACTTACCATTTTCATTTATGCCTTTATAGTTGCAGCCACAAGACTAAAGGTTTCAATACCTGCTGAAAGTTTGCCCGATACTGTAATTTACTGTGAAACTGAAGGCACACACTTGACAACCAAGATAAAGAAATCTGTTTTGTAAAATGTAGCAGGCTATGGCACCAGGAGGAAATAAGATCCTCCCTCACATAATGGCATAAATATTTCTCTGCACTTACACCTAAGAAAAGTATCAGAAGGGTATGAATCAACAAGGGTAACATATTTCACTACAGTTAATTATCCTGATTTATCCCAAGAAACTAGGTTTTAGTCTGTAATCTGTGAGGAAATCTGCTGTTCTAGTCCTAAATCCTTTCTTCAGCCTGGTGATTATCAACTACATTTTTGTACAGAAGGGAATTAATGCGACATACTGCCTAAGCAGCTTTGAAGTAAAAAGGCCTAGACCTGTAATAACTTTTGTACAGTGTATAGAGTCAGGGAGAGAGAGAGAGCCCACAGTCATTGGGATTTTCGTGGATTTCTATGCCCTCCTTTACCTCTTACATTCTGTAGCACTTCTAACACTACTATGAACCCTCATATTAACTCTCCACAGAATATTCCAGGTAACTCTGCACTACTGCTAACATAGGCTATGTGTAAAACCATAGTAAAAGGCTGGAATTACAATGAAACCTGATTTTTCAGCTAGCAACAATCAATACAGCTTAGGAATTTGCTAACAAGGAACCTTTACAGAAAATAATAACGTTTTCTGTAAAAGGCCATGTATGAGACAGAGGTAATTTTCCTGAGAGTTTATGCACCCCAGTTGTAGTAACATTTACATTGACTTTGATTACTAAACACACCAATTTGGATTTTTTACAGTGCTTTTAGTAGAACCCAAATAGGATGGAATCAGAAGGCTTTTGTTGGAACTGGTAAAGCAAACTCGGGGGAAGAGGGAGGGAGAAGCCTATCTGGAGCCATGAATTTATTCAAAAGCATTTCAATCTGTGTGCACATCTTCATCACTTCAGTGATAATTAAATCTCAGAATCACAGGTGATGTCCTCACATAGTCTCTTTGCCTGGCTCCCACTGGGCCAATGAAGCAGGCCTCCCTGTGAGGCCTGTTAGCACAGATCAGGTGGTAATGTGGAGGGACAGATGAGCTTTAGTTGACAGATGGCAGGATGACCTGGAAAACCTGCCCCCTTTTCTGGGATCAGGCAGCAGCTGACAGGTATTATTTCATAAAATAATGTCTAAAAGGAATCGCCAGGGTCTTCGCATTAATCTGAGGCTGCAACCAGCCATGTAACGTTTATGTCAGAACAAATCTGTCTCTATGCAGGAGAGGGAAAGTGGTTTTTGATGAAGTTGTTCATAAATTTTAATATAATATGCCTGATGGTGTCAGATATAGTCTCATATCTCTTTTATATTTAAAGGCTCTAGTGAAACATAGAAATATTCAATCTCCAACAGGCTACTTTTAAATAACTAAAAAGTTAACCAAGGATACCTTACTGCTTTTTTCTATTTTCAATAAAGAATTTGCATATATAATCTTCCTGTTTTTCAATGAAAATTATTTCAATTGCATGAAACCCCTTTTGCAATGGCACTGAACAAAAGTAGCACCAAAGATTTTGAAAACTTGTGTTTTTTTTTTGTAATAATAGAAAAACAACAGATATAGGACAATAACAAAAAGGAAACTTACATAAAACTGCTGGTTGGGAACAGTTTAAATCAAAAATATTTCTGTTTAAAAACCTGAACAGTATCTGGTTTGAGGAGTTAAATGTCCTTTTCGCACCCATGACATTTGAAAGTTTAGGCACAGATGAATATTTAGAGAATTCAAACACCTGGATTGTGTCTGGGCTTGCCAGCCCTCTCAGTCTTTTGTAAACTAGTGAGAAAGCAAGGTCGTGCTCCTCACCTTATGTCTTTCTACATACAGCAACAGCTAGTTTAGCTATAACCGATAAAAACAAAACTTAGTAATCAGTATTAATATGCAAACAAATATCAATCCAAAATGGACTAAAGAGATATTCTTCTGAATGTTATAAGAGACAGAGACATCAGAGACTAGCAATGTGCATATCTCACTCTCTTCATGGTGCCACCCTAAAGTGCCCCTGTTCTCTTTCTCCTCTTTTATAGTCTTTTAGTTGTAGAAAATCACCTGCTTAAATCTCTCTAAAGGGTACTAATAAAAAAAGAAAAACTACATACATAACAGATGCACAAGTGAACCTTGGGATGAATGTATTATGGATACAGAACCGTCATCACACACCTCAGAATCACATTTTCACCTGCCCATCTGGTGCCGACCTGTGGCTTGTTAGTAATGCACTCGGATACAGTAAAATGTGCTCATCTAAAAGGCACAACTAAACAGAGTGATGGAGTGTGATGAAGTTTCCATGAATTCTAAAGAAATATTTTACAAGGCAAAATGAAAAACAGTAAAATGCACTTTGCTTTTTAGAAAGATTGTAAAACATGGCTTTACATTTAAAAATGTTAAAATTAAAATAGCAAATCAGTTAATACATGTAAAAAAGCAGCATTCAAATACAGTCCTAGACTGACATCATTGTAGACTAAATTCCTCTGTTTATCCACTAAATAAGTACAGAAGAGGCAGTGACAGTGCAAGCTTCCCCACATCACTCTACAAAGTGCCTCAACTCTGACCTAGAGAGATCACCTACAAGGTTAAGAGGTTAATTCTGTCACCATCACCACTGAATCTTCGTCTCTCTCTTAAGACTGCAAACAAAGGTGCCAATTGTAACGATGAGTTTCATTATGTGGACACCTGTCCACTGGAAACTGAAGTGAAACCAGCTTGTCAGTTAATAGGGGTCAAATGGTCATGACTTTTGAGTATCAGTAAAACAGGCTAAATTCAAATTGGTGAACTAGAGGTGAAAGACTCCAAAACCTAATAAAAGCATTGACACGATGTACAATTTTGCCTCATTTGTGTTCCCTCAGTTTCCCTCAGTGGTTACTGCATCACATATTCCTTTTATGTTCCTTCTTATTGTATTCCAAGGAGAGCTCAAAGAGGTTTCTGCATGTTCCTGTCAAACTCTGGGCATAAGATGATATGTGGGCTATATAGAAGAGTCTCTTCTCTTGAAGACATGTTGGGAATTACTTGTCTAATTCTCATTACTGTTTATGTCAGTTACCTAGCTGAATCTCAGCACTTAAGCAAGAGAACATATTTAACAGTGTTCATTATGAAAGGACAAACATAACTCATTAATTACATAGTACTCCTGTGTGGTATGTGAGTATCAACATACTCATTTTACAGATAGATTAACTGAGGCACAGAGACATTAAAGGCTGGATTTTCAGAAATGCTCTGTTCCAGTAGCTCCTATTGAAAACTTGCTGGGCACTGAGTTCTTTTGAAAACCTGTCCACTTATTTAGGTGTCTGAATAGGAGCTACTGCATGCTGAGCATTTTTGAAAGTCTGGGCCCAATTCACTTTTAAAGATTTCACAATGGCCAGAATGACAGTAGAAACTAGGAGAACCTACTGCTCCAACCACTGATGAGACCCCTCAATCAGTTTGAAGCTTTTTAGGAGGGTTATGTGTGCACAAATTACTATTATTTATGATTTGTATTGTGGTAACTTTAAAAAGCTCAGACCTCACAAATATACAAAGAGATGTTGTCCCTATCCTGTATAGCTTACAAGCTACAAGTTTACAAAGTAAGAATTACAATAAACTAGTAAGATAATTTTATCAACACATGAAAAACAATAATAAAAAAACTTGCCAGTTCACCAACTGCAAAATTTGCAGTGTTTAGCTTTCCCTGCTACCCCTTCTGAAAAAAGGCAAAAGTTGAGCATTAAAATGGCCAAAGACAAGTGAGTCTGTTTTTGTCTTGACCCTTTCAGCCCTCCATCATCTGTCTGAATCTTGTCACAGTAACATTCAGAGAACTGCTGCTTGCTCAGCAACATTGCTTTTTAGTAGAATATCTGTGCTACACAAGCCTATGGCTTATTTTACTCTGTATCAGGCACAAAAATTGCTCCTGAGTATGAAAAATCTGGACCTTGCACTTCCTTTCCTTATATTTCATGCTGACAACTACAGAGCAAGAAGTGACCTGAAAGCTGTTTAGTATTGGAATTCCCTAAGAGAAAGTGTTTGTATCATATTATTTTATTGAAGCTGGAATTAATAGATTTTTCACAAAAATGTATGAATTAATTTGTAATATTCTACTCAGAAGATGAGAAATTTAAACTCAAATTTACTAAACTTCATCTTGTTTTGATTTAAAATGGCCTAGCATGTCAATGCTCAGATATAACTTCAACCCACACACAGGGAGCTCAGTGGTTCCAGAGACCTTTTTTTAGCAAATGAAATGCAGGTCAAATATAACTCATCTCTTCATCGATGATGTGGATTTCAGCTTGTATGTTTTAAGGAAATCATTTATTTTTATGCTAAGTTATAAACTGGACTATGAAAATGATTTTAGCTAAACAAAAGCATTAAGAAGTCCAAGAAATGAATGGGCAGGAAATATATACTTATGTGGTTCAATGCACTAAGACTGTGTTAAACTGTCAAAGATGTATGCAGGGGGTCTGTTTGCTACTGAATTGATTCTTTATACTCATCCTGACTGCAGGTCTGTTAGCATTAACAGAGATATTGAAAGGATGAGATTGTGTGTGTGTGTGTGTGTGTGTGTATGTATAAAATACAGCTCAGTATTTGCATAAAGACCTTTATAGTCCCCAGGCCAAAATTAGTTTGCTTGATTAGTTAGTTATATCTGCTACAAATAATTAGCTCTGGCTGAAGAATTAAAAGCAAAATAGCTTTTCAGCTCTATTACTGAAGTTTGAGAATCTCATAGTTTTGAAGTTATCACATGACCATGCACCTATTTTTCTCACACATTGACAGTAACACTAGTGCTGAGAATCCTGTGACTTTCACGTGAAAAACACTCACTGAAACTCCACTCCCCAGAAAAACCACTGAGACTCATCATGAACACATTCAGGTAATTGTTTGTAATCAAACATAATAAGCTTTTGTATAAAAGTATGCTGTAATATCGACATGAACTATCTATCTCAAATACAAAAGGCTAATTTTGACTGATTCCTTAGTTTATTAACAAAATTTACTATTGTTAGATAAAACAAGTCGCTAAAATATTTGATGTTTGATACCCAAAAACCCAGAACAAAAAGAAATTCTGGAATTAGCGCTACAATACCATCTTTAATTCAGTCCAATTGTGTACACTACACAAGTAGTTCTCAACCAGGTGTTCGGGACCCCCTAGGGGCCCTGAGCAGGTTTCTGGGGGGCCTACAAGCAGAGCCAGCATTAGACTCGCTGGGGCCCAGGGCAGAAAGCCGAAGCCCCACCGGAGGATTGCAGCCCAGGTCCCTGAGCCCTGCCACCCAGGGCTGAAGCTGAAGCCTGGGCAATGTAGCTTCCTGGGGGCCCCTGTGGAATGAGGCCCCAGGCAACTGCCCTGCTTGCTACCCCCTAACACTAGCCCTGGCTTTTATATGCAGATAACCAGTTATTGCGGTACAGGTGGACTGTGAGCATGTTGTGCAGGCCTCAGAAAGAATAAGTAGTACACAACACCTAATATTGATATAAGGGCCTGCTAGCTGTATTGAACCTTTTCTTCAGCTGGGAGATTATTTTACCTTCTATCCTGCCCTTTCCAGGACTTCATGAAGGAGCCTCTCTTACTCACAATGCCAATCGTTGAATATATTAACCTAGAACTTGATTTCATTCAGTGCAAGTGCACACCATTTCACTTAACACTCAAGATGAGATCCTTTCCCAGAGGCAGCTGCTCTGTCAAGGGAACTAATGAAAAACCTCATTGTGGCTAAAACAATAGAAGTTGTTCTGAGATAGTCCCATTAAGGCAACAAACTATATACCAACTTTCAGCCAAATTAGCTTGACATGATTAACATCAAAATTTGAAATGTATGATTAATAATCCAGCTATCTATCCACTAGAATGGCTGCTACTGTATAAGTAATGTATGAATTAATTTGAAATAACAGTAACAATTCTTTACACAATACCTGTAATCAGGGATGAATCCCCCTATGATGAACAAATTTTATTAACTGGTTGTATAAATTATAAACTGGATAGCAAAACTATATATAGTGTCCAGTGCACCTACCTACCTCTGTGGCAAGCCTCAGCAACTGTATAATAATGAACAGCTCTCTAGATCAAGGGTCGGCAACCTTTGAGAAGTGGTATGCCAAGTCTTCATTTATGTACTGTAATTTAAGGTTTCACATGCCAGTAATACATTTTACAATTACAGGGGGCAGTGGCCAGAACCCCAGACTAGCAGTGGGCTGAGCAGGGCCGGCGGCCAGGACCCCAGGCAGTCAGCAGTCCGAGCTGCGCAGCCTGCTGTCGGTCTGGGGTTCCGCCTGCCGGCCCCTGCCAGCCGGAGTCCCGGCTCAGCCTGCTGCCAGCCCGCTCAGCCTGCTGCCAGCGCAGGGTTCCGTCCATCCAGGCCAGCAGCAGGCTGAGGAGGGCTGGGACCCCAGCTGGCAGCAGAGTGCTACTAAAAATCAGCTCACGTGCCGCTTTTGGCACGCATGCTGCAGGTTGCCGATCCTGCCCCAGATATACTTAATCATATCTCAGCACAGAGGCATGGACTAGATGACCTCTTCAGGTCCCTTCCGGTCCTACAGTTCTATGATTATTTATTATCAGCATCATTCAAGCACTGAGACAAAAAGACCTTTCTGGCAGAATTAAATTTGTTTCCTTTACCTGTTAAAATGTTGGCTTTCCTATTCTCAGAATAGTTCATTTAGTTTGTCTATAGCACTGAGCTGGCCAATGTTACAATGTTGCATTATAGAACAACAATTTTTAAAAGTACAAGGTATGAAAACCGTATTCTAAAAATGAACTAAGCAGATGGGACATGCAGTTCTAACTTAATCCATTTGCATGTGGGTTTTTTTCTCCCTATCTCTTTTTTAAGTTCTCAGAGATTTATCTAGTGGAAAAGGTCAGCCTGCAGCAGAAGGGAAAACAAAATCCAAGTCTTCCAGCTCCAGGGTAAGAAACTGCATAGCTGCTAAGGAAGAGGAGAGACTGGGCACATAACATTCTCACCTCCCACACTTGGCAACTCTCTATGCCTGGAAGCTGCCACCCAGAGCAAGCAGCCCAGGGTTTTCTAGTCCTAGACTAGAGATCCCCCTAACAAGTCTTCCACTTCTTGGAGGTGGACCAAGACTCTGTACTTAACTGGGACATAGCTGTGTCTTTCTCCAGCTAGAACTTCAGTGTATTGTACTATAGCTTCCTTTCATCCCACTGGTTGGCATTAACCTCTCAGAGTTCTGCCAGATAAAGCTTTTTTCAGGCTGCAATCCCTTTGAGAGCTATGTTGTGATTGGTCTTTACGTGAGTCCATAGGAGTAGGGGCACATAAGGACCTAACCAATCCACTGGGAACGCGGCTCCCAGTGCTGCAAGCTACACCCGTAGAGGATGTGGTTTACGTGCAGCGCTGGGAGAGCTCTCTCCCAGCGCTGGCGCTGCGACCACACTCACACTTCAAAGCGCTGCCGTGGCAGCGCTTTGAAGTTTCAAGTGTAGCCATACCCTGAGAGACTGATGTGCAGAGATCACAGCAGAGGCAGGTGGTAACAGAAGGTGACTGATAGTCAGTTGGCGAATGAGTGGCTGGCTGGACACACAGCGGATTGGAGCAGCAGCTGGCGGGATAGCCAGCAAAGAGGAACAGCAGCTGGCTGGGAGGCCAGCAGAAAGGAGAAGCGGCTGGCAGGGCAGCCAGCCAAAGCAAGTATTCAGATGCAGGAGCAAGCAAAGTGACTTCTTCCCCAGGCTGGAGGTGAACTCACACAGACGTGCCTCTGAACCCTAGGTCCTCTCTGACCAAGGACAACCACTCTGAGTAGGGCATGAGGAGGGAGCAGAAAGGGGCACAAAAATGGAACTTCTGGTTGTGGAACTCAAGAACATGAGGCAGAAGGCACTGCCACACACATTCAGGGGTGGGTGTCTTGCTCACAATTTTATGATTATCAATCCCTCTTGTGGCATTTTCCCTTCTTTGACTTCCCTTCTTTCATTAAAAGTTTATTTTCTACACTCAGACTCTGTGCTTGCAAGTGAGGAAGTATTGTCTCTCAGAGGTGCCTAGGGATGGTGTATAATTTTCCCAGGTTACTGGGTGGGGGCTCAAGCCAGTTTTGTGTTGTGCTGATGGACAGGAATGCCTCAATACTGAACCTAGCCCTGATTGCTGCTGGCTCCACCTAGCAGAAGGGTTACATTAACATTAGATTTAACACTCAATAAATCAGAAGACGAATATCCTAAAAAAACCCTGTAGATAATTTGCAATAGTGTGGGCTCTGCCATGCCTTTTATGCACTACCCTATCTAGGGGGTGGTACAGAATGCCCCCAACATTTCCACTAGAGGGGCACAATATATATCCACCTCTGCTGGCCCATGTTGAGAAGACAGGTCCATAGTGCTGCCTCTTTTACCATGGATCACACAGCTTAACAGGTGCAGACCTTATACAGATAAGTGCAAGGATTGTGATTTTACAGGCCCTTAAACAAGATAGCGTAAGGTATGGGGAAAGCTTATTGTTGTTAGGTAGGTAGATTGTTGTACATAGGCTGTTGAAGAGCATGTGTGAGAGATACATAACACTTCCTTTTGAAGCTCTTGAATGGTACCTTTGGCACTGTAAGTTAAAAGGAAGGGACAAAATATTTTTGAGTGACTGTGTTACCTGGTTCATTTTAACACAATGCACGGTCAACCTGTGGAACTCCTTACCAGAGGATGTTGTGAAGGCCAAGGCTATAACAAGGTTCAAAAAAGAATTAGATACATTCATGGAGGATAGGTCTATCAGTGCTATTACCAGGACGGGCAGGGATGGTGTCCCTAGTCTCTGTTCACCAGAAGCTGGGAATAGGAGACAGAGAATGGATCACTTGATGATTGCCTTTTCCGTTCATTCCCTCTGGGGCACCTGGCATTGGTCACTGTTGAAAGACAGGATACTGGGCTAGATGGACCTTTAGTCTGACCCAGTATGGCCATTCTGATGTTCTTATTTCTTCCAAGCAATACTGGTTATCTCCATCTTCCTTTCTTTACTTTTAATTCCATAGTTTCAAACATGTATTTTTAAAAAGATTTTATTGGTTAAAAGATTTCTTGCAGAGAGGATTCTTTTAAAGAGTGTAAGTGGGGCATTACTTTTTATCTTTGGTTAAGTCTGGATCTCTTTTTGTCTTTTCTATTACAACTCACAGAACAAGTTGACAATGCAGAAAAGTACAATGCAAACAAAGAAGACAGCAGCCAGTGGCACTCTGGGTCCCAGGGGATATTCCAAATTGCTAAAAGCTGTCACCATTGCCTGAAGTATCAGGTGTGAGGAGCATGCTGTTGTTAGTTGTTATATCTAGTGCCACTGAGGACTACTCCTAAAAACAAAACAAGACACAAAGCCACCATTCTCCAGAGCAATAGGCTTCTAAAATGCAGCTATGAGTGAATGGGTTCCCTGGAAAAAAAGAAAATTCTCTCACCAAAGTGGAAAGTAAAATAAGGCAAAGGTCCTGTCACAGAAATGGAAAAATTTTCTTTATCAATGGTTCAGAAAATGTCATCTGTGGCCCATGACCAAACGCATATAGCTTTGCTGGTGATGCACAGACAACTAGTTGGTCACATGGTGCTGGCTTCTCCTTTCACCTGCTAACTTTCATTGAAAGGTAGCTATATTACATTAAAAAACCAGTAGGGAGAACACTTTAACCTGTCTGGTCACTCAATAACAGACCTGAGGGTGACAATTTTGCAACAGAAAAGTTTCAAAAACAGACTCCAACGAGAAACTGCTGAACTCGAATTGATATGCAAATTAGATACAATCAGCTTAGGCTTGAATAGAGACTGGGAATGGCTGAGCCATTACAAACATTGAATCTGTCTCCCCATGTAAGTATTCTCACACTTCTTATCAAACTGTCTGTACTGGGCTATCTTGATTATCACTCCAAAAGTTTTTTCTCTTACTTAGCCTCTCAGAGTTGGTAAGACAACTCCCACCTTTTCATGCTCTCTGTATGTTATATATATCTCCTCACTATATGTTCCATTCTATGCATCCAAAGAAGTGGGCTGTAGCCCACGAAAGATTATGCTCAAATAAATTTGTTAGTCTCTAAGGTGCCACAAGTACTCCTGTTCTTTTTGTGGATACAGACTAACACGGCTGCTACTCTGAAAGCTATGTTACAGGCCTTCCTAATATTAACTTTTCATGTAGCAACTGCTGTTGCTAATCATATGATTTGGATTGCCAGTGTGAGAGGAGATGATCCACACAAAAGCAAATGGGAGTGCAAGTAGTGCACAAGACAATACAATAAGATGGTTTCCATGCTCTGAAACAAAATAATAAAAAATAAAAAAAGGCTGGGGCCTTTGTGCTGGATCATATGTGTAGACCCAAAGAATCATTTGAGGACAGAGATTGTTCACAGTGACTTATGCTCACGGAACAGTCATAGAATCAGAATAGGGATTTAGAAGTTTTAGTAAAACTGAAAATGTATCAAGTTGCAGGTATGAGAGGTAGAAAGGGGATTGATTAGGATGTTGCAGATGGCTATAGATAGAGCGGAGGGGACAGTCCCAGTCCAGAGAGACAGAGGTGTCCGTAAATCAAAGTGTAAATATACAACACATGAACACTTCCCCCAAAGTCAAGAACTAGTCAAGCAATGCCAACTGTAAAAATGGAAGTGTTCAGGAAGTGTAGGATTCCTCAAGCATCTGGTGGTGCTATTAAGAGTAAGAAGTAAATCCACCCTGGCAATACCTGAGAATTATTTTTCTACATTAACCCTGACAACAACTGCCAGCTTCTTTGCTCATTTGCCACACAAATGTCCACTGAGGTGCACAGAAATCAAAACCAACTGAGAAACCAACTACAGGCGTAAAAATCAGGATCAAGATAATTTAATAAAAGACACCAACTGGCCAATATGATTAAGGGAAAGGCAAGGAGACAGAGAGGAAAAAACACTCTGAGAACATGCATTGAAATTTTTCTGAAAATACTGCTAAAACTAGAGGATACAGAGTTTTAATCTCTTAAGGATATCCCCACAAGTGGAACATACATACATTAAAATAATCCTGTGTATGTTACTAATGCATCTGTTGCCACTCCATTGAAAATAATAGACTAATCTTTGACATATAGTCACAGCCCTATAGGAGAGGAGGTGATGCAAAGCCATTGTTGCAAACTCAAGAAGGAAGGCACAATCCCACTGGTGTGTAAAATGCATCATTGCTACACCCCAGCTGCCTTCTGGGCCCTCCTTACCTTTTGGGGCTATTTGCACTCCTACAGGTGCATGTAGGGAGTGTTGCCTGCATTCCCCCGAGCACAGTGACTTCAATTATCCATGGGTCTTGCATGAGGGGATGCTCCTTGAAATTTCTTGCTTGGACAAAGGTCAAACTGTCCCAAGGTGTTCAACTAAAAGCTAGGTTAGTAAAAATTCAATCATTGAACTCTTTAAAAGCTAATATAGTTTACAATAAACATTCAGTCCCCCGTCATATTATAATCAAAGTATACTTAAAGCAGAGGAAGGCACTTGGGTCTATCTTTTGCTTCAAGATGCATGCTCCATATGGATCTCCCAGCCGTATTGTGTCTTACTGCTTAAGCAACACCTAAGTGTCACATCTCTTTGGTGCTCATTTCTAGGTCATGCCAGTTTCTTTATGCATCATGAGCTAGGGTTTCCTAATTATTTTTTCAAGTCAAGACTGCAAACAAAATCTGTCTTTTGTGTTACTAGGGTCATTCTGCTGTTCTCCTTGGTGTGCTCCTGTCTGTTCTGTTCTTTATCCCAGATAGGAAAGAAAGTACCTTAAAACTACTTTGTATTATCTAATGGGTTTCCACTTTGCTTCACTTTCTATAAAAAACGTTCTTCTGGTAATACATTTATTGACAGAGTAGTCAGAGTAGTCACTCCTTTTTTTAAACTCCATTTCAGGCTGCCTGAGGGATGCAAACAAGGTTTGGTACCTATCATTAGTTGGGATAACTGGCTGTAATGATCATTTTTTTGGTAAAACATAGTTCATTTTCTGCTGAACAGCTACAAAACCATATTTTAACTTGAAGCACAAAATTCATTTGCTTAAAATCAATATAACGTTTAATTTGTGCATGCTTATTTATGCTGTCTTTATATCTAGAATGAAAGTCTATAAATAGTCCAAACTCATTTATTCTTTACAAAATCTTGGTAAGTTGATTAGTTCTGTGTGGGATTCATTAAGTAACGCAAAGCTGCCTTCCACCCTTCCAGACCTACTACACAAAATGCTTTTACATTGGTTGTCCTTTTAAACTATACATAAGCCAAGACTTAAAACCTTTACAATGTTTTATGTGCAGATAGAGTAAAATACTTTTATGTATTTCTTGGTTACATACAAGGAGTATGAAGTTTGTAGTTAGACAAAGTGACAACCATCAACAGCAGCATTATCAATCGTCATGCCATTACTGCAACTTATTTTGAATTATTTATGTTATTGTCATGGGGCTTAATCCAGGTCAAATGGGCAAAGGCCAACTCTAGCATACAAGTTTTGCCCACGAGAACAACATGGAAGATGTGGATAACAGATTCCTTCATGCCCAGTTCGTAAGTAGGAATCTTGGTATCCCACAGTCAGACCACAGCTGCTACACTATTGCTGAATGTGGGG
This sequence comes from Gopherus evgoodei, assembly GCF_007399415.2. Classification (NCBI taxonomy): domain Eukaryota; kingdom Metazoa; phylum Chordata; order Testudines; family Testudinidae; genus Gopherus; species Gopherus evgoodei. The sequence goes on from NC_044332.1 coordinate 58,044,908, forward strand.
GATGGTGGTCATACCCTACTGCTCCTCTTCATTGCCCAGAGAATAGATGTTATTCATAGGCTCGTTAGCCATGATTCATACTTTTCCCCAAATCTATTAATAGAGAGCAGCACACAGCTGCTTCAGCATTATGGCACTCTGTGGCATACAGAATCCAATGACTAGTCTCCTGGTGGTGTTTCCATTGCATTTTAGGGTCTGATTCAGTGCACGTGGAGGGCAGAGATTAAAGAGCTAACTAGCTATGACTCAGTCTGGGTAACAAAGAAATGATGTTGATGGGCTCGGCAGAGCAGCCAGAAGATACAACACATACAACAAATATTATATCTGCCCATTTGATTGAGGGGAAGAGGGTGTAATTGGATCCTTAGCTGCTGCTGAGTGATCAGGTAGCAGCGGAGGATGTAATAAAAGGAGGAAACACAGGAGTTCTTGTAAGAGACTGACCTTTATTCCCTGGGTTAAATCATTTGACATATGTTAGGGGTATTAGAGGCAGTTACACACCATCACCTGGGAGGTATCCACTGAACAAAGTGGCAACTGTTACTACAACCTAGATAGCATTTTACAATTTGCCTCAAGCCAGGATATTGTCACTGAGTCTTTTGAATATAGACTTTGTTCCATTCTATGCCTCTGTCACCAGAACACAAAGCTACTGAAGTATATTCTGCTACGTAAAGGGTGTATCCCACCATCATCATATTACCCCATGATCTTCCCTGGGTCCCAGCTGTTTTCCAGGTGGAATCAGTGTGCTGGCTTTGACCTAAAAAACCCTCAATGGTTTGAGATCTGTCTCAGTTGTGACCAGTGGAGGCGCATGAACTGGAGCTTCCTCAGGTTTGGAGTTCACTCCCCTTCTAGTCTGAAATAGTACAAATGTGTTGACTTTAACGGCATGTGGCAAGGCTCAACTATTTTCAAAGGATTTGGGGAGGGAGGGAAGGTTTGTGTGCTTGGGGGAAATGGGACATTTTTACTTAATTTGGTTGGTTGGTTGGTTATTTTCTTGAGTTGTGGGAGGAAAGAGAGTGCTAAGCTGCTGAATTTGTATATCCATTATATTCTATATAATGCTATAATATATATACCTATATCATGGGATAAGTGCTTTAATAATGACCTATAAATTAAAATAAGTCAAACAGATAAAACTTTGAAGCAATGGGCAGTAGTTCCCATAAGAGAGCTCAAGGTGTAGACTTCAAGTGAATTGATTCCACAAGCATGTTAGAAAAAATATTGGCACAGTCCAATACTATAAAGAAATATTTCAGCACAATTATGGCTGCTTTAAAAAAAATCAGTATATTTAATCTGTTAAATGACAATAACAGAATCTCATATATGGTCATGTGAGTGTCCATTTCTGATAATCTTACTAATATGACTAATCTTTGCTCAGATAGTTTCATTAAAAGTCAATAGCCCTAATCATGTCAGTAAGGATCCCTAATGAGGATATTTTATGTGATTACATCACTCTTCCCCTAAAAAACTTTTTACATTACATTAAATGTGCTCATATTTTTTGATAATATACATAAAAAAAGACAATCATGTGTACAATTTTAAGCACAGGAGTAATCCCATTGTCATTAAAATTAAGAATGTCTGTGCTTGTTAGATTATTTACTTAGTGAATAAGGAGAGCAGAGAGATCAAAGGCCAGCACAGTGAACTCTATATTCCTAAAACAAAAAGCATTGAGAGGAACAGCATAAGTAAGAGTAAACTGCCCTAAATATCACTATCCACTTAGTATTGCAAGGCACAACCTGCAACATACTTGTCATTAGATGCTACAAATACACTGATTTAACTGACATTTTAATGTTTGTATATTTTGTTTTATAAATACAAATTAATTTTTAAATTAAAAGCTATTTCTTACTTTTATCACTGAAGAAAATCTGCCTCGCTTTTCAGATTTTTGTAGCGATAGTCTCATTTGAAAATAGGTAAAAATAAGTGCCCTTTTTATACATGTTTTTTTTTCCTTTATAGGCACTGGATTGCATTTAATCGATTATATTGTATTATGTCATTATTTTGCATCACACTCTTTGCTAACTGAATGTGAAGAAATATCACTCAATGTCATTAACTGGATCATTTTTCTCAACATCCCCTTCCCCATATGTAACCTCTGGAATTGATATCTGTTTGGACTTACAAAAAAACTCAAAGAAAGCTACCTGTCAGTGGCCAATTCAAAAGTATTTCAGAGAGCAATCCAAGGAGTTACAAGAAATACAAAAATTACACAAATCCTTTCCAACCTACCACCAGTCATAGATTCTTTTCTCTTGTGTTGCAATGTAAAAAAGGTTCAATATCTGCCCTCATTTCAGGAAGACCTAAAACTTATAAAGTGCCTTGACAGTAACACTGGCATTATATAACATTTTCTGACGTGCAGATCTACTTTTTCTATCATACACTGTCAGCAAACAAACAAAACAAAAAGTAGCATTCAACTAAAAATGAAACAAGTGGTGACCTCCATAGTTTTCCAATATGTGCAAATTTGCTATTATTTTCATAAGGTGGAGTAAACTGATGTTAAATAATGCTGCATTACTAACCAATTTTTTACAGACTACGGGATTGATCTTGTTGTCAGTGAAGTCAATGTCAAAATTCCTATTATCATCATTTTGAACAGGATTAGGACCTTTCAGAGGTCCTGTATTCTAAGCTGAAGACCCCAATAAAAAAAGAAGTATCTATATACTTTTATTGATTTTTAAGTCCAATAAAGGGTATAAACCTCAAAAACAAACAGCAAGTCTTTTTAATATGTCACTTTCCTGTATTCTCCTGGATTTATTTATTTTACTACAAGAGGTACGCTAAAGTTTATTAACACATACATGTTTGGGAGGAGCATGATCTATGAAAAACAGAGAAGCTGAATGGAGCTGGTATACTGGAGCCTGAGAATTTGCCTTAGTGTAGATCATCTCATGGTTCACTTTAGTTGTGGTGAACGTATTTCAATGTTCTGTTCCCTTCTTTTGGGATGAGCTCTTTTGGAAAGCTACAGTAGTCAAGCGGTTAATGCTTCAAAAGTTACCAGTCAAAATGCTTTTGGGATTAACATGTGATGTATACAGAAGTACATGAGAGAGACAGGCATATCTCCATTTCCCCAGGTACTATTGCTGCAGTGGGTTCATGGAAGATTCATGGATCAATGCTCTAAAGAAGACTTCAGAGCACAGTATTTCATATACCTACAGCATTGCAAATGTCACACTATTGAGAGGCACCACCACACTGTGATGCAAATATAAAGCAACTGAGATCCCTTACACTCTATGTTATATCCATCTCTAGTGATATGTACTACTGGTTTTATTGGCACTGGGCCAAATCCTGTGGTCCTTATTCAGTTTTAATCAGAAAAATAAAAACTCTGACTCCATTGGGGAAAAAAATGAGCTGTGATCTATAACTGAAGTAGGTCAGATCGTGAATAGGGTGTAACAGCCCCTGAAACTTCAAACCCAGTAACAACTGGATGTTTAACATGAAAACAGCCACGTGAGGAGTCAGAAACCATTTGGTATTCCAGGTGTGGCAGCTATGAATTTTCAAATTAACCTGTTATCTGCATCGATGTTGAAGTCATCCAGGACAGTAGGTCTGCTGGCTCCAACATTTAGATGAGAAATATCTCTGTCAATTCAGCTGGAAAATCAGTGGAGTAGCAGGTGCCTGTACAGCACAAGTGTACACCTAATTTAAACTTAATCTGAATTTCTAACATGAGAGGGGCAAACTAACCCAGATTTGGTGTAGAGGACAATTTACATATTAAATCAACTGCATCTCTTCTCTGACCCTCTCTTGGCTCTGGCTGAATCAAAGAAAAGTCTGGAGATTCTAGGCTAATGAAGACCCTACCCCATTATCCAGCCAGGTTTTAGTTATACCAGAAAATGTATTTATAAATACATACAAAATAAATACCTGGTAAAGGGAAAGCCTCTAGGAAAAGTTAATCAAGGGTTGAGATTGGATTTATAATAACCTGTATTCTTGCTTGATCTCAACAAGCTTTATCTATGTGTGTGTATCTATATAGGACTGATGTGCTACACTGTGTCTCTGAATAGTTAAATTTTAAGTTATTACATATGAATAGTCAGAAATGTATATATCACATCACAAACTCCCTTTGTATGCATGTTGAACTGTAAAACATTAAATAATATATATGGGAAGTACGCCAAGTCTGAGTGGCATGGAAACCCTGGAGATTGGTGAATAATATATAAAACCATTTCTTTTTTAGCAGCGCGTGTCCTGGCTTACTGAGTCTTGTGCTGATATCTCACTTTTAGGAACTCACTATGTCAATCAAACTTGAAAATCCTTCCCAAACTTGCTCCCACTCTTTTGCAAAAGAGCAATCAGACAAAAATTAAACTTCCAAGATTGAAACAAGACCTCTTCTTACATCTCTTCAGAGGGAATCAAAGCCTGTGTGGTATGCAAGATTAACAATATGCAAATCATGCCAAAATGTTTTAAAACATAGAAATAGAAGATAAGTAAATGGATCCTGCTGTATAACCCAATAACTTGACTTCAAGCCAAATCTAACCATTGGATATTTTTACTTTAGGCAACTGGGGATTTTGTGCACATCATAGAAGTGAAGTTCTCAACACATGTAGAGAGATGTAGACTGCTTTGTCCTCTAGTAATCCTTAGTAACTGTCCACAATACCATCAGAGTCTCTAGTACGTGGGCAGCAATTTCACACAAAGGGATGCTGGTTTTAGAAGAGACATTCCCACTGTAAATAACTGGTTAACGATTCTCAGTACCATTTGGATTGATTATGTTGTGTACATAAACAATTATGATATCATAGGTTTAATCAAAACAGATTTAGGTACAGCACGGGAAAAGCAATGAGATATAGGTCCTTTGGAAAGAAGACAGGTAAGAGAAGTTGTCAGAGAAAACTTTTATATAATAAGAAAGAAGATTTGGGAAGGAAAAAAAAAACAGGAGCAAGCTACCCTGGAGGAATTGTTGGGATAATATCATGATGAAAGAGGATAAAGTAGGTGTTTATCAAAACAACTTTAAACATCACGATTGAGGGAACTGAGGGAACTACAGACTAACTGGCAAAGGGAGGTAAGAACTGGGACTCGCTGTATTTATGTTATAAGTAGAGGGATCTATTCTTTGATGTGAAATGTAGGATTACCTCTTTATATAAGGCAGCCGGAAAGGCAGGGCCCTTCGGATAAGCTGGAAAACCTGTGGTAGCAGTAAGGTTCAGGTTAAGATGGGCTTCACAGTGATGCATATATTACTGAGAATGTTAGTTGTTCTCCTCACTCACCCATACACCCACATATAGAGAGTATAACAGCCAGCTGAACATTCAGGGTCTCTCTCCTCTGGGGAAAGGGGAAAGGAAAGAAGAAAGTACTTCATCCCAATGCCAGCCAGGAAGAAGAGAAAAAAGTGATCAAACTCTGACTCCAGTTAGAGACCAATATATTGATTCCCACACTTTTGGACTATGGGAAAGTCCTACAGAATTTAAGAGGGATGAAACCCATAGGGTACTATAGAAATATTATAGAGTTCCAAGAGTCTATACATTTAACAGAGAATGGATATCTTTTAATAGTTTGGAGGTTTTAAACATTCTGTAGAACAGTAGTTCTCAGCCTTTCCAGACTACTGTACTCCTTTCAAGAGTCTGATTTGTCTTTCATGCCTCCAGGTTTCACCTCACTTAAAAATGACTTGCTTACAAAATCAGCCATAAAAATACAAAAGTGTCACAGGGCACTAGAACTGAAATATTGCTCACTTTCTCATTTTTACCATATAATTATAAAATAAATCAATTTGAATATAAATTCAAATTTGAATACAGTACTTACATTTCAGTATATAGAGCAGTATAAACAAGTCATTGTCTGTATGAAATTTTAGTTTGTACTGACTTTGCTAGTGTTTTTATGTAGCCTGTTGTAAAACTAGGCAAATGTCTAGATGAGTTGATGTACCCCTTGGAAGATCTCTGGGTACTCCCAGGAGTATGTGTACCTCTGGTTGAGAACTACTGCTGTAGAATTCTATAGCAGGGATATAATTATCTGATTCTCGCACAGCCCACTAAATCTCACTGTTGGGATGTTTTCTCAGCCTAAAATTTCCTTTTCTCAATTTCATCCCATGACCTTTTCCAGGTAGTCTCTCATGGATCCGAGGGACCAATATTGACAGGAGAAGTCTCTCTTAGCCTGGCTGTATTGCTACAGACAGCACTAAAGGGGTGGGGGGTGAGGGTGGAGTCCAGAGCATAGCTGACATGGAAACACACTGGGTCACTCTACAGATGGCCCAAGAATCTCACAGATCCCTGGGGAGCTAGCAGGTTTAAGGATATGTGCTGAAAACTTTTCTATGATGGTGTGGGGGAATTTGCACAAAGGAATCCCCTGGACATTTTGATGTAGAGAGCCTCCTGGGACTCACATGGTTTAACTTCTCCATAGTGGGTGTTTACACTGTCATAAGTGACAGGAGAGACAGACCTCAAATTTTACCCTCTCTTTTGAGTAACACAAAGGGCATGGTAGTCAAGATGGGAGCTTATAACCACCAGGATAAAATAGTGACCATCACACAACTGGGCTTGTAATTAACAAAATGAGATCTCAACAAAGAAAACACAATCATTGCATTTTTAGAAAAACACTGGAAATGTAGAATAGGAATGAAAGCGCTCAGGAATTTCTGCTGACAGAAATTCTGGGCCCCAGGGCCAAGGCCGTCCCTGGAGGAGCGGGGCCCAGGGCAGAAATGATGAATCTGTCACTTCTGGGACTGCCCACACCGGCCTGCGTGGCCCCTAAAAGCACGGGGGCTGGAGTGGTATCATGTGCCTAGGCTCCCGGTGGCCCGCTCAGATGGTTTAAAAGGGCCCTTTAAAATTGCCCAGGCTCCTTGGCAATTGTCTCCCCCCCCCCCAATCAGCGGGTCTGAATGAGCTAAAGAAATGGAGGAAAAGGAGGTGGAGGACAAAAAGAAAGTCTTCTCAAAGATAAATTAAGATACAAATAAAGACAACGTGTTCTATCCATCCAGTAATAAATATATCAGCAGTTAAATGAGGCCAATTAGGATGAGCAAGGATGGGCAGAATGATCAAGACAGACTATGTGAGGTAATACCAGATACAGAAGGGAATGGAAAGATTACAGAATGAAGTCGCGAGTATAAAAAATGATAAGAAAAGCAAAGGTGGAGAATGAAAGGAAGATTAGTCAAGATGATAAAGATAAATAAAAATACATTTTTCAAGTACGTATAGTCCAAGAGGTCAGTGAAGGAGACAGAAGATCCTTTAAGAGATGGCATGGGTAATTCATTGGCAGCAGAGGCAGACATTGATAACAAAAATTGAATACTTCCTTTACTGTTCACAAAGTAGTTTGGGGGCAACACAGTAGAAACAGACATATTGTCTATTTCCCAAGGGAAGAAAATGAGACAATGAAGGAAATTAAGATCACTATATAATAGGTGATTGTATATAGGCTGATAACACTATGAGAAAGACAGGTTTCTGAAGACGGTGCATAAAAATAAAAACTTTCTTAGGATATGCTTAAAAGGCTTTTTGGAAAAGAAAACTCAAATGAAGATATAGGGCCAAATTCTGAACACTTATGTGCATGGGCAGTTCCCACTGAATGAAAGGGAGCTACTTGAGTGCATCTAAGGGAAGAAGTTAACCCATAATGGGAAGCAATTAAAATTAGCCACTACAGACTCTTTTGGAAATATCAGAGTTACCAATGGCCTGGAGAAAGATAAACATAGGAATGGCTATTATACATTTAAGCATAGATCTATGAAACTCCCAGGAAACTACAGACAAGCAAATCTGCTTTCAGCAAACACTGAAACTAAGAGATAGGTGAAGAAGGATCAAATCATACCTACTGTTTTCAAGTAGTCACATTATTCTTAATGGGATTACTCACACAGAAAGGTGAGCAGGGTTTAGTTAGCACAGTTCATACATTTATTACAAATATTCAAAAACAATATCTTCCTTCATCTTCAAAGAAATAAAATATTTCAAAAGAAAAGCTTAGAAAATTCTAAAACAAAAAGCCTTCATTTCATAAACTAGATAAGGAGTTAAATTCAAATAATATAATTGTTATTATATCATTAACAAACCTAAGCACTTAAAGGACATTCATAAAATCTTACACTAAACACCTACTATACTAATTCACGCCAGCTGAGAATCTGGACCACTTTTTTATTAATATACACACTGGCTCATTATAGTACAACTGTCTTAACTCTGCCCTATTATGTATCAATAATTTCATATTCCCACAGTAGAAATCCCTTTTGAAAAAGAAATTTTAAAATCATGTGTATAGCCATTAGTGACACAGACAGATCAGTCTCCGATATTAATCCACATACATACTCAATTTTACTATATTGTAAATCAGCAATAGTATACACGTCCATTATTAACCCATATATTAAATATTATACTCAAAATTAAGCAATTTGAACTATGCAATTAATATTTCCCACTTAACAGTATCCCTTAGAAGAATATATTTAGATACTGATTTTAAAATGGCAAAAATACTTTATAACAAAAGTCCTATAGTCCATGGGCCAGAGTTAAGGTTGTAATGTTATCATAAAATATGAATTTCTTTATATTCGATAATATATTTTATTATGTGCAGATTGTAAAATTTATTATGTCCTTAACTATTTATTTCTTTTATTTTATTATTTTAGATTTCAATATGATCTGATAAATAAGTCCTGATGCAACCTTAAATGATTTTTAAATATATTTTATTTTCAAAATAAGAAAATGCAGTCTCCAGTCTTTCAAGGTGCTGTAGTTCAGTGGAACTATACATACATGCAAAGTTAAGTGCATGCTTGAATGCTCTGCACTCTCTCTCTCTCTTTTTCTCTCACACACACACACACACAAACATTAATACACAATCACTATATTGCTGTAACTTTTTATGTATGGCAGCCTTTTATATCACATATTTGCATTAAACAGATGGAACGTACATTTCCCTTTTATTATAGCTGAAAAAGATTTGGCTGTTTGCACAATATTTTTTGAGATTATATGTTTTGGAGGTACGATATCTTGGTTTAGAATAGACCAGATATTTAGAGAGAGAGAGAGAGATGGGTCATGCTGTGTTCATTATATGTAATGATTATTTTTTCTGTACTTGAACATTATACTTATTACTATATATATATATTATATACCTTTTAATATATAGTAATAAGACTAATGTTCACTCAGTTTGAAGTTAAGTGATTAATTAAATTAATCATAATCATGCTCTGGGCTAAAAGTCTATATAAATATATAAAATCGCCTTACATACAGGAGCTTAAAAAAAGAAAGCTATTTTCTTTCCCAACATGAAATGTAAGCACCTTTAAAAAAAAAAAAAAGATTCTACATCTTGCAATCAAAACATATGAAAGTTCATTTTAAATAAGTCTTTTTTTTTCAAACTAGTATATTAAATGTGGCTTTTAATTATTGGTTTTGATTATTTTTGAAGATTTTTGTATTTAGATGGCACACACATTTTCAATCATGTCTTAATTACTTTTAAAAATGCTGCTCTGGCTTAGGGACAAGACAGATAACTTGTTAAGCATTTGAAATTTCTGAGCTGTTTTCTCAGTTCTGGCAGTCAATACCCAAGTCCAGATTGTAACCTCCTTTCTGCCTCCAAAGCCTGCCTTGGCTGCATGTCCAGTGAGGGATTATGGATTTATCAAGGAAGGTAAGTGTGACTACAAGCATTGGCTCACCATCTGCTCCCCAGCAGAGTTTGGGCCAACCTGCATAGCCTGCAGCAAGACCAGGGCACTGTTCTCAATCCAGCCCTTTCCAACCTGGCTCAAGAAACACATCACATTCAGTCAGATGATTAGGTCTAAGTAGTCCATATGTAACAGAATATTTTTCCTAAATACCAAAATGAAAACAAAATGAATGCCATTTTTTTAATTCTCTTTACTCGATACGTCAAGTTTTACACAAATAAATACTCTCTTAAGGTTTATGCAAATTATAGAAAAATAAAACTATGCATTATTTAGCAGTTCTCCCATTTCAAGATCTAACAGACTTTATTCACAGCATGTTTTTCCCTAGTTTATGTTGGCCTTCTTTTCTGATTCTACTTTTTAATTCATCTTTTTAAATTATTCCTTTTTAAATCATTATCTTATGTGTCTTCATAGATTTTCATGTATTAATCTATTATTAATTTTTTACTATATTCAACTTAATCTTAAATTGTTTAAATCTCTGTTAAGTTTAAACACATGGACAGCTTTTAAAAACAGCTTTTAGAAATACTCTGCTCTTTAACATTTGGAGCATTTGTGTTTGTAGCTCATAACATTATTCAAAAACTTCTTATCAGATATGTTCTTTTCTATTAGAGGTACCTTAGACAGAATAACCAGGCACCAGGTGGGAAAGCCACCAGTGCTATATTAAAAACAAAAACAAATTGTTGGTAAAGATTTTGTCATGTTGAATCAAAAAAATCTGTATAGTACATTAAAACCTTGACATCTGCTTGGTGAATGTAAAACTAGATTAACACTATTTCCCATATTTATTCAATTGTCTATGCTGATTTAGGTCAAGATTTTTATCTTCATGCACAGCTCCAAAGAAGGCAGTTGTAACTAGCGTTTTTGCTTTCTACAGCTCAGCACTGAACATGAAAATAAGCTGAATAAACATCTTACTCTTTTTAGTTAAACTGTTGTCTGCCCAACTGCTGAATGCACACAGAAAACAATCTAAAATTGTATAACCCATAATACAGTATATTAAATTACAACATTGGTCTGTAATGGAAACTTATTCCCAGATATGAATTATTTACAGGCCATTTAAGTAATCCATATTCAGGTGTGGCAATGAAAAAAAAAGTGCAACATAAATCTTTAATGTTGACCGGTTGAGAGAGCAGAGTTGAGGATTACAGACATTTTAAAGAAAAAAAAAAACCTAAACGAATTGATATAGCCTGTTCAGTGGCTTACTGCACCAGCATGCTAATAAATTGACGGATGGCATGTCAGAATATGAGTTGAAATCCCAGCATTTCTAACTAGGGTGGGATCTAGTATCAGTGTACCAAAATAAAGAGTTTCTGGACCTTGATGTCACAGGACACACTCTGTGCCTCATTTAGTACATCCTGCAGGAGCTTGGCATATTGTATTGCAACACAAAAATCCTCACTTTCTGTTTTAACCCCATAACTGCATTAGTAATTTTCCAAAGCTATTTGTCAGTGTGTTGTAATATGAGGAAGGATTATTTAAATATAAGCTTTTATTTTACTTTCTGAGTGTAGTTTAAAAGTATCTTATAGTATTACCATCCAAATCTAACATAAATCCACATGATTATAGTCTAGATTTCCAAATGAGAAACACAGTGCATGCATCATAAAACAAAGTGTGGAAAATATATATTATGGGAAATACTGTTGGATAGTTGTTTTTTGTTTGCTTGTTTTTGTTCTGTTTTGTTGCTGTTGTTGTCTCCCTCAAATCATGTAGATTGTAAGCTACTTTAAAATGAGGATGATGGTGGGGAAAAAGCTCTTATATAACAATTTCTTTTGTTTCCTGGAGCAGTACCTATATTAATTCATCTTACAAAGATCATTGCTCAAGAACTAAATTTTGCATACATTAAAAAGTAGAATTAGCATTGCACTGTGTACAACATTCCATGTTAACTTCTCTCCAAGCAACCATTAAAGGTCATGTTTTGACGACTGAATGGCATGTCTGCACCTTAGTTCCCTAGAGAGGCATTCCCCAGGTACAGGCAAAAGGTTATTAAATTACCTTCCAAGCAACACTATCTCCTCGGATGAAAATAATTACAGGCTTTTAGAGGCATCAGAATGCTTTCTATTTTTTTAAATAAGATGAAGATGCAGTACCTAATGACCATTTTTGTGTGTGAGTCATAGAGCCTGTCAGCAGTGACAGGACAAATGAGCATAATGGCATAGCTTAAAGGGGAAAGGTTCATTTTAAATAGTGACAAATAATATTTAAATGGCATTGTTGGAGACCCATCATGCTTGTAAAATGTAGTTTGTATCTCTTCTTCATCCTTTAATTTCATCACTGTCAAATGGTATTAGCTGTTAACATGCAACATCAGGTGCAGATATAATTTTTAACTATTAAATGTGCCCATAACCAAACACAATGCATCTTGATTGTTCGTATATTTTGTGGTAGAATAAATAATGTATTTGATAATTCACAATTTGCTCTGCTAAATTGTTTTGCCATATAATGGAGGTCTTTACTAGAAGGCATTGGGAGGAGGGGAAAGGTTTAAAATGTGATATCTCAAACGGATTTCTTGTTGCCAACATGCTAAAATGGAAATTACTTTCTTTTTAGACTAATGTAATTCACAGGTTTGAAGTGCCAAGGGCAAGACTGTCAAATGTAGTAATTTGGCCAAAACAGTCATGGGCAAACCAATACAGTGACATATATATAGTATATACATCAGTTAAGGGGAGCTGACATTAAACTTATTCATCCTTACAAAGGCACTTGTTCCCACCAGAAAATGTCTGAATTTGAATTGTCCCCGAGACATCAGACATTGCTTAGGGCATGAACAGAAAATGTCTACTTTAAAATATTTAGTAACAATCATTAAGCAAAACAATGCAGAACAAGAATTCTCCAGCACAAAAGCAATTATATAACTTGAAAAAAGTTAATCAAAAATCAACCTTATACTTGCTAAAAATGACATAAGTGAATGCCAAGTCACAACATTGCAGGAAATAAAATCATGATTGTGTGAATGCACTTAGGTAGAAAATTACAAGTTCTGGAAGTCAAACTTTCATAAAGAGGCTTCTAATTTTTAAATATTTTTGCACAGCTTCATCACATTTATTGGTATTTTATTTTCAGATCACTTAAGCCAAAAATGTAGACAGTTTAGGTGCCTTTGAGTTGTTAAAAGTTATAGCCAATTTTCTGAAAAATTATACCAGCTAAAAACACAACATTAAATATTTACCCTGTTGGATGTTAAAAAACGCTTACAATGACAAATGTTCACATATTGACTATTCAAAATGGCCTTCACTTTGAAATTGTGAAATGGAAAGGATTGCAGATGTACAAGAATAAATATAAAAACAAATGAGTTGACTTGAAGTGTTGCCGGCTTTCATAAACATGCTACTGCAATAACATGTGACATTAATATTTAATTACAAAAGCACTGCTGCAAAATCTTTGAAATTAATGTTTTGCAAAATTAACATTCAGTGCACAGAAGCAAAGTCGTTCCAGGCGCGACTGTGATTAACAATGCCATTCACTTTACATATTATATTAATATATTATTCAAGCTAAGAATTAACACCTCCTAATTTAAATAAGGTGCTACATATCATGATGAGCTAAAATGCTTTTTCTTAAAATGGTCCATCTGATTTTAAGCAATCTGTGTTTATCATTTAATATTTTGTTACTGAATACTGTTCTCTTGCACTTTAATTTCAGGATGAAGAGATCTCATTAAATTGGTGCCTTCAGATTCCAGGATTACTAAACCAGTTGAGCCATGTTTTGTTTACTGTTTGCTAGTACACCTGGTATTACTACACTATTCCATTCTATTCAGGTTCTCAACCCACACGCATTTCTGTGATCTCTGAATGCCTACTAAAGAGTTAAACATTTATTTTTCATAAGGAATTATGGGACAGATCTTCAACTGATGTAAATCAGTATAGCTCCATTGATTTTAAGGGAACTATACTCATTTACACCAGTTGAGGATCTAGCCCATTTTGTCAATAAAACTTTTAATTGTATTTTTGGGAGGGAGTAATTTCTATGGCATTGATTTTGTGGTGTTTTCAACTAGCAACTTTTTTCCACTGATATATCTATTTTTGTGTTGCAGGCTGTAGTATTCCCCCTGTAAGGGAGGAAAAGACAGATCAAGGGCTTAGGGGAGGTGGCTGGTTTAGCACTCCAAGTACTTAGTAGAAAGCTGGCTCTGCCCTCCAGCTCTGCCTTTCAGTATAAAGAAATTCAAACTTGTATTGAATTCCTGTGGAGAACTGTAACTTCTGGTGGGGCACCACTGCTAAGCAATCAGGCCTGGAGGACTGTAAACAGGTTAACATATTCTATAGCAAGTCAGGCAAACCAGTTATTTTGGTTTGAGGGAAATATTGATAAGACAGATGGGAACATCACTTCAGTTTAAATGCACAGAACTTCATTTGCCATCTTTAATCTACTGTAATAGTTTGGTTCTCTTCTTTTTAAATCAGTGAAGTAATACGTAACCATCCTTAAAGGGCTGACAGATTTTTAAGTGATCAAAATGCCATGATCATTTTTAGTATCAATACTTATGAACTGATTGGCTGTAATTTCAGTCCAGCTTTCAGTTAATTCTAGAGGACAGCAACACAATATTAAGAACCTTTCATCCTTTCTAGTCAGTCAACAGAGGTATGTAAGACTTCGTGAACTGAGACCTCAATAATTAAAGTTATGTCTATTTAGCTATTAAATCTCTCCAGCTGTTTGGTAAAAACCTGCAATCATCAACAATTTCCTGTTGAAAACTATCTTACAAAATCAGTTAAAGGAATTCCTCAGTTTATATGTTCTTAGTGGCGAACATGGAGCAATGATACTTTTTCGTATTTTTATATGTGTATACCTTCATAGATGTGATATTGATATAAATAGTCTAGATCAGCATCAAGGTCAGTAACCAGGAAATCCTCCAGTCGCTCTGCCACCCTTATGCAGGCAAAAAATATAATCAATGTTGTTAGGAGTTTTGTCTACATAAGAACTGTGTAACAAATGCAAGATTCAGCTCTAAATGATAGAAGGGGACAGAATTATACATGACAGTTAGTTATAGATTCAGTCTTTGCTCATTATCATCAGTATCCACCTGCCTTCAGATGCTTTTTGGTATCTTAGACTATATCTTTTCAAAGGTCTAGGCAGAGAAAAAAGCCACAGGATCTATACTGAGTAGGTGAATCACGAGCCCTACAAGTTTTTGTCCCTAATCATGCCTCCCTCAAAACCCCTTGAGTAGCCTTTCAGCAAACAGGAAGCACACAAGAAGCCATTTACAGAATGAAGCCTAAGAGTGAGGGAGAATGGTCAACTTGCTTTTGCGCATTCACCCCGCTGTAGGAATGGCCACACACAAATTATTCAGTGTCATGGCAGTCAAAATCAGTATGGAAGGAGGCTTGTTATCAGAATGCAAGCACATTTTAATACTGCTTTCTGCAGCATCAATCTGTGCCCATTTTAAGGGATATCCATGGAAAGTCTATATTTGTCCCCGTGATTTGATATTAAATTGGATTCAGGCTCAGTTTGTGACAATGGCTTGAGGGCTGTATCCTGCATCACTTGTTTTATACAGAACTAGACTGAATGAATTGATGACAAAATATTGTCATGATTACATGGTGTTAAAAAGCCCCACCCTAAATTGAATCATCACCTATAGACCTTTCCCTCTCCCTTATTATTTTGTTTACCATTTAGAATTTTGGATGCACTGAGGACATTTAAAGAGGAAAACATTAGAGCACACAAATTTCTACCTTAACAAAGGTGACTTTCTTGTTAAATGTCCTATTACCACGTGTGACACTATGGGCATTATTATTATGGGCATATCTAAACACCATATATCATCAGTTGGGCAGCCTTAGCTTTCTAATTTAAAAACAATATTTTAAGAAGCCATTTTGTTCACAAAAGGGAATAATGATTCATTTGGTGTTTTCAAAACAATTTTTTTTCTGAAGTCATCTTTATTTAAAAGCCTAAAAGAATTATTTTAATATTTGATCACTAAATCTGAACAAAACAACAACATGACCAAGATTTTCAGCTCAAAAACATGTGGCACCATACTTATGACTAAGGAAACTGTCTACCCCTCTAAGACCCTTCCTTCCGCCAATATCTCTAAAATAAAATACTCTATAACTCAATTGGTAGTATAGCACGTTTTCAAACTCACATAAGGCTGCACATACGGTATCCAAGTGGATGTTTTAAAATTTCATTTTATTTGACTAAAACATGGCATTTCAAAATGAAATAAGAGAAAATAGAGAGGGCAAATGTAACAAAATGGTGACATGTTAGGACACCATCCAAAAATGTTACTAACTCTGAATATAGTATGTGGGATACTTGCAGTATTATGGTACATAATTCACTTGTTTTACTTTTTATAAAATAAATTCCCCCTAGTAGAATACACATTAAAGGTGGGAAATCTTGGGAAAAGCCCCATGAATGTACTACAATACTTCTTCAAAGATCGATGTTCACAATTTATGGAAACACTGACATAAGCCCAGAAACTGAAGTCTGGGAAAAGGCTTAAAGAAAACCCTTAGGAATTACTGATCCTGCAGTATATGTGATAACACTCTTCCACTCAACCAATGAGAGGTCTACCAATGTGAGCACTACAGGATCAGATCCAATCAAAGCAGTCGTTTCACATTGTTACTTAAGAATATACTGGACTGTGCATTTGACTTCGTATCATAGGCAGCTGGTGAAAATAACCTTTCGAGAGGTCGAGCAGGGGTGTAGCCATGGATGGGCCATGGCCCACCCAATTAACATCAAGCCTTACCCAAATCTGAGCACCAGACACAGTGCTTAAAGTGAGCAGAGTGTTGGGATGCGGCCCAAGGAAAAAAAATAAGAATGAACCAGGTCACTTAGGGGTGAAGTATTTTTTAGCAAAGCTGCTGCTGCCTCATACCACTTCACTCTGCTTCCCCATCAACACAGGCTACAACTCTGCCACACTCTTGCCAGCTCCTGATACTGCCACTCCATTGCCTGATTGGTTAGGAACTGAGAGTCGATAGGCGCCAACACTGTGGGTGCACCACACCCCTGGAGCACCCCTGGAAAAAAAATAGTGGGTGCTCAGCAGCCATCACCACAGCTGTTTGGTGGTGCCCCAATCAGCTGATCGGCAGCTTGGGGAGGGGCTTAGGGGACAGCAGAGAGCAGCACATGGCGGGGACCTCAGGGAGGGGGGTGGAGCGAGGTGGGAAGAGGCAAAGCAAGAGTGGGGCCTTGGGGGAAGGGGCTAAGTGGGGCAGAAAGAGGTAGATTGAAGGTGGGGCCTGGTGATGGGTGGAGTGGGAGTGGGGCCTCAGGGCAGAGCGGGGGTGGAGCACCTCCTGGGGAAAAGTAAAACTCAGTGCTTATGTGAGAACCAATTAGGTTTCAGCCAATCCCTCACCTGCCAGCAGTGGACAGGGGCAAGGCACACCTTTGCCAGTGAGGATGAAGTTATCAGAACTGGGTGGCATGGGACTGAGCCAGAGCCTGTGGCTACTTCTACATTTGAGCTACCCATGCTAGCTCTGCTTGAGCTAGCACATTAAAAATAGCAGTTCAGTCAAGGTAGCCTGGGCTGGTGACTCAAGCTAGCTCTCCAAATATGTAAGTGCCCGTATTCCCAGAATATATACTTGAGTGGCTAGTCTGAGCTGCCACCTGCGCTGTTCTGGTTACACTGCTATTTTTGATGCACTAGCTCTGCTTCAGTTAGCATAGGTATGACTCTGAGAGCTAGGAATCACACCTCTGAGCTCAAGTGTAGACATGACCTTTGTCAGTGGGGAATGGAGCAAAGCCCAGGACTGGAAGCAGGATACCAGTCATTGACCCAACCACCTTGATGCCGCTCACATAGGTGAGGGGCTCTGTCCCATGCTACCCAGCTCTGGTTACTGCCTTCCCATTGACTCAAAGATCCCCCAGCCAATCTGAGTGTAGCCAGCCCCTTCCCCCAAACCTAGGTGGGTCAGGGTGCACCTCTGTCTATGGGAAAGCAGTAACCAGAGCTGGAAAGTGCAACAGCAGAGCCCTTTCCTTGCTGGGATGATGGAGGAGTGGCTGGGCCAAATTTGAGCAATCCTGTGACCTGGTACTAGGAGTTCTGCTGTTCCCAGTCTCTGCATCCCCCATAGACATATATGGGGAGGAGCCCAAGACTGGAAGCAGAAGCCCCTATGTGGGGGTTGCAGCGTCACTCAAATCTGGCCCAGTCACCGCTCCATGAGGCTAACAGGGAGTGGGCATTGTTCTGGTTACTGCCTCCCAGCTCGTGGAGGTGTACCTTATCCTTACCTGCTGATCAGCAGCTGATTGGCTCTCACTTTCCAATCAGCCAACGGTGACACAGTAACTGGAACTGGGTGGTATGGGATGGAGTCAGAGCCTATGCAGAGCACTGTGAGTCAGCAGCAGCTTTACTAAAAGACTGTGCCCCTCAGCAACCTGATGCAAAGAGTTTTTTTCTGCAGCTGAAACTTCCTGTCACAGCCCCTCACTGAAAGTATTGTGCCTGGTGCTCTGACCTGCATGGGCTTGCCTTCTAATTAGCACATCCTTGGCTATGTCCCTGAGGAATATTTCATTTGTATTTGCTGGTTAGTCAGCAGAAGTCAAGTTTGGTTTGATAAACCATAGGTGTTGCAGAAACAGAACAGCATAACCCCCTTCATTCTCAAAAACAATAAAGAAGGGAGCCAAGATTGCTTCAGAAATATGGCTCCTTAAAACCACTCATCCACCATTTTGCCCACTAGGTATCAGCTTCCCAACAGCTGTACCAAGCAGGAGAGATCATGCCAAGGATTTCCAGTGTAGGCTGCAGATGTTCTTTAATACTATGGGTGCACCTCACTTATCTCAGCCTCTGCACAAATCTTCCCTCTTATTATAGCCTCTTCGCCTGTGCCCATCCATCTTGTACAGGCCTGTGATGCAAATAGCCAGCAGTCCACTAGCTTGATGGCCAAACAACTACCAACCTAGGTAGCTGTTTTCCACAGTTTTTATCCTTCCTTCCCCCAGATGTACAGAGCCAATTTCCCTGCAGCAACTATGGAGGAGAGAAACAGGCATATGAGGGGTGGAGAACATAAAAGAAGCCACCCCTGCTCTTTCTCTATAGGAAATTAAACTTCAGTTCATTTCAAATATGAAGAGAGAAGTCAATGACCCAGAGACAGAAAGAAAGAATATTTTTTCTACATTTCTGATATAAACCATCTCTAATAAAGTCACTACCTGAACTAAGGACACTACAATCACACATGTCCAACAATGATTCATTATCAGATGGTTTACATTTATTTGCTTAGTGTCCAAACAAACCTGAGTCCAGGAATGATGGTAACTCGTATTGACTTCAATGGGAATCGTATATGCTTACATGAGGACTGAATTAGAATTTCCAGGTATAACACATGCTATAATTAGCTGTTATTAATATTATTAATCACTGTAAACAAACTGTAGCACTTATGGTTTGTTCAGTGGAAGAAGCGAAACTGAAATTGGGCTATAGGTGTTAATTAATAATATCACTGTCCTTTTATGTTGAAATGGAGCACTGACTTCAGGAAGTGCTCTTTTGTTGAACTGTTTCCTATTAACACAGAAGCAACAGTAGAGGCATATACAGTGTCAGAAACTTCATATGTGCTTTAATGGTTGATGTTGCAGAAAGTTGTGTGTAGCTGTGGGACCCCTAGCAGCCTCTCCAGCTATTAATTTTCATGTTTATAGTTTAACCTTCTACATTGTGGTAAACTTGTTGCTTAAAATAGTGTGCTTCAAACTGGAGATGTCACTGAGACACAAAACACCACCAAGTATGCAAATTGCAATGATATAGTTATATTGGTAAAGAAGTGAAATTCCTGTCTATTATACTGTGTAACCATATAGTATACTGGATAAACAGTGGTGCCCTATGAAAAAGGAGAACAAGATTACACCACTGTAGATTTTTTGTAATGGGCCAACTCCACACTTATTTTCACTGATAAAACTCCTTTGTAGTCAATGGAATTGCACTGGTTTTACACTAGTGTGCAATAATGGATTGGCCCAGTGTATCAAAAAGTTTGTAATCAATATATTCACTTTATATACCTAAATTTATTGGACCTTAAAATTTACAACAAAAAGAATATAAATATATTTTATTAATATGAGTATCCAATGAAGTTGTGTGTTCTTTTGTAACCACTGTAGCAAGTTTAGAATGATGTACAAAATGAAAACTCTCTGCATTGTCCATAGAGAATACAGACAGTACAATGCAATCTCTGCTGGTTGCTATGTGGTAGAGATAAAAAATCAAACACAACAAAAAACAAAATAAAAAAACTCAAAATACTCAGAGGGTTTCCAAGCCTTCAAAAATAAAATGGAGAAAACTACAATTTGTTCAAAAATAAGCTGCCAACCTCTGTAATCTTGTACATTTTGTGACATAATATGTGATTTCTGCTAAGATCTCATAACAGTTTTCATCACTGCAAGAACTCATAGTGTGACATATTAACATCATAATTAATGCATGCCAGCACTATACTTTTCTTTCTTCATATAGACAACCCTTCTACAGGCACCCAGATGTTTGGGGTCTGTATAAAGATGTACCTTCACAACACAACCACGTCTTTTCTATAGACCCAAAATATTTGAATGTTATAACAGCCTTTTAATAGTGCTTTACCACATCCTATTTGTCAACTGAAATTAAGTCTAAGACACAAATTTCAGATCCAAATCCAGATCTGAAGTTCTACAAAACTTCAAGGAAATTCAGCTTTGTGTCCCAATCAAGGCCAACACTACATATAATTTGATAAACTAGAAAAGATAAAAAATAAAGATGTTGATTTCCTGTTTTGACAGTTTTAAGGCTTTCTTACTAAGGTCACATCAACAATAAAAAAAAACCTTACATATATTAAATCTCTACAGGAAAAAAGATGCAATTAAATCTCTATTGTGCTTGCTAAGTCTTACTCGTGGATTGCTGATTAATCACAAATTATAATGTAAAACTATTATACGATTCATCTTTTTTAAAGTGTATGATTCTTCAATCTTAACATACACTCTCAGCTCCCATTGACTAGCTGGGAGTTGGGAGTGTGCATGAGACCAGCAGGAGCCGGGGCTATGTCTATATTCTCTCCCTTCCTGACATAATCTTAGTTCATGCACACAGTTCAGCAAATATGGGCCTGATTTAGTCCTTTTGATCCTCATTAATACTCTAGCAAAATAAGCCATTTTAAAGGAATGGCAAGTTGACCCCACAGAGTTCCTCCCCAAGCCATTCTTGAGCAATCCTGGCCAAAATAGTACTGTAGCTCTGGTAAATGTCACATGGTTGGCCTGGCACTGTTCCTTGTTCTTTTTTATTTGCTTATTAATTTATCCCACACTCACAGTAAGATCTGAGTTACTCCCAACTGCAGTAAGTAGACGAGGCAGGATTTAGCCCTTTCACCTCTTGTGGTTTTGGATGGCATTGTTTGCCAGAGGAAGGCTGTGTTGTACATCTTGTTGTAGACATAATAAAAAGCAGTTCAGGAAAAAATAAGAACCCCTGACCCTTCACCATTCAAATCTGAACCTTCCTGAAGGTTCTGAAATGTTTAGTTTGGAAGTGTTTCCTTTCCATCCTGGGAGAGATAAGAAGGTGCCAAATGCCCTCTCTACTGTCCTCTGATCTGATGGCAGGGCTTTTATGGGGGAGATCTGGTGGCATACTGCTTCAGTCTAGTTCCTAAGCCTCCTCGTTTGGGACAATCAAGTAGCTGCTTCCACCACACCCTTGCATCCATCCCTGAATGTCTTCAAGAGTTTTCCAAGCAGCCTACTCTCCATTTGCGTTTGCCTGCCCTTTTCATTAACACTACCAGGTTGCATACCATTAGGCCTTCTTCACCTATTTTATTTTGTGGGGGCAATCAGACACGTGGTTGTCCCTTGAAGAAAAGATCAGATGTTGGATGAGGAGAAGATGGTAGCCAGTCACAGGGCCTCTTCTCCAATAAGCCCTATCACTACCATTCATCAGAACATCACAAATTACAAAGGAAGCTTAACCTGACATAAGAGGATCCAGAGGAAAAAACATAAATTTCCCTCATGCTACAGACATGATATCTTTATCATTTTCATCTATAAGAAATCTTGTAAAATTATTAATGCAGACAATGAGTTTAACATTTCAAAAATCACTATAGTCTCTATGTATAGTTACAGTGACATAGACTAATAATGCTTTCTATGCGAAAAAGCATAGATGATCATCCAAAGCTATTTTAAACAAGCAAGAAAAATCCATTTACAATAGCCACCACCACTCCCAAATAGTATTCAGAAAGAGTTAAAATATCAAATAAAATTATAAAGGCACTGATGATATTTTTTTATAACAGAGCTATTGCTAGTAATCTGTATTTCAGAGAAACACTGCACATTTTGATGACTGTCAAAATTTACATAACTTACTCTACATGAATTAAGTATGAGGTATAAAATGCAACTTTGGCTAAATAAACCCACAGCAATTGTAAAGCAGTATTTCAGGCATTGCTAGAATAATAGAAGACCAAACTACTGACCAAAAAATGAATGTTCTGCGGGGTGAGCTTCCCAACATTTAGTTATTGTGTGGAAATAAATTGATAGAAGATAATCTTTAGAAATACGGATCACAATTCTCCAGTTGCTATAGTACTTTTTATTTTTATTTTTAATTTGGTGTCTACGATCACAACTCTGACATATTAGGGTAATGAACTGGGTCCGGGAATTACAAGAAAACACATAAATACTAGAATTTCTTAAAACATTAAGTGTTAAGAGGAACAAATTCCAGTCTTTAACATCTGTCCTACGGATTCTTACCATTTATCTGCTGATCAAAAATTCAGATGGTGCCAAAAAAAATCATGAAGTCAAAAGGACTTGGTGGGGGGATCTTTGTTTCTCTCTAAAAGCCTAAAAGTTATACTCAACTGCAGCACAAAGAGTAAAGAGGTTGTTATTCATATTAACTACATTTACATTCCTATCGCAACATCCAGAGAGCTAATAGTGGGGTTATTAACATAACAAACGTAAATGTTCTATATAAATAATACTGTTTCAGGCCAGCAACCGCTCATCTGACAGCATTTAGGCACAGGCTCAACATCTGTTTATGAACACTTTGCCTAATGATATCATCAGATATCATTAAGTGCGGCAGAATACAGCACAGAGGCAGGTGCAGCTGCCTTCAGTACCCATCACAGAGGAAGAAAAGAGCTGCATTCCCGATCCGAAAACCCATCATTAGGACAATTTTCTTCGACAAACCAGCCCTGTGATTTCAATCTGTATATCACCTGTAATTGTAGTTTTTAGCAAGAAGCTGATTCTATACATTTAGCGACGAATCACGTTGATGGCCTGAATACTGGAAACACATTTGTGATACCAGCTGCGGCAGCTTTTTTTAGAGCCTGTGTTAACAAAATACTGCTAACAAGGCAATGCTTGGAGTGCAGCTTTGTTTCTCTTTCTTGTTCATAGTGTTTAGATGTGCATAATTATGGAGATTAGCAATTGATTGCTTCTCAATAATAATTGATTATTGGTCACTGAACCTCCGCCAAAGCACTTCACTGGAGGTGAAGGCAGGTGATAAGTGCATTCTTATTGGTTCTAGAAAATATAAAGGAAGGATCCAAAAGAACCTTCGATTTGTACATCAGTTTCCATGATAAATAGACCAAAGGGATAATAGAATATCCCAAAGCCTCGTTTGCCCGGAGGCAAATTGTAGAGATCATAGCAAGCCTGCAGAATTCTCCCTGTGGACTATGTAAGAAACATACATCATTTTTATATATGTCAGTTGTTCTTTGATTTGAAAATATTTCTACCCATTTAATTTATCTTTTTCAGACAGTTTTCTTAAATTGTACAATTTAACGGTTATATCAAAGAATGAATATCAATTTTGAATACCCCTTCAATTGAAACAAACTGACAAAATAATGCAAACCTTTCCCAGACCAGTTCAGCTTGAAAGATTGTTTCTTTCACTAACAGACGTTGGGCCAATAAAAGATATTACCTCACCCACCTTGTCTATCTAAAATAATGCAAAGTCTCTTTAGTAGACATGCAAATATTGAAGGCTCTATTGTTACAAACAGATAGTCCTAACTTCAAAATCACTATACCCATTCTGATCTGCTTTATATCTACCAAAATTGTGGTGACTGCCTTGATGCAACATAACATAATGTTGGCAATATAACATGATGCCACCTTTAAGATTTAAAGGATAGTGCTCTTATTTTGGGCTTAATAATGCACAGTTTGGACAGCAAATATCCAATTTAAATTTACTGGAGTGCATGGAAGTCACTCAGACAATGAAGTATTTATAGTGTTTATAAAATTGTAAGTATCATTTCTTGTTGGCTATTTAAAAGGTATTTTGAACAGTTCAGAATGTTTCTGACCCTTTTGTGTTAACGGGAGAATACAATTGTAAGCCTGACATCTCATTCTACCCGTCTTAAGATAACGTTTTCTTTTAAATCCTCAATTTTACAAAATCATGTCTCCTTTGTGGCAGTGAACTTTATAACCTGATTCATGAAAAATGCAGCTTGTTTAAAGTTAGCTTGCTCTATTTCCACATTTTTATGCTAGAATGGGAAACAGATTTCACAAGCATGATTGAAAAGGAAAATGCCCAAGGTGCAGGGATGAGGTTTTAGGCAAGAATAAATGCTTGGGATCTGAGTCAATGTTCTCTTTCCACTCAAGAAGGGTCTCTCACACAATGAACATGCACAGTTCTCAGGGAGCATTGTTCAGTCAAAAAGCAGACACTTCTTTCCCCAACAGCAAAAATTGTGACAGGAAATACTCAAAATTTACATTACACTTAGGACCCAATCCAGCCCATGGATATACAGGGTTATTCTGTGCTTGTCCCCTGCCTCCTTCTACCAGCATCTATCTACAGAGCACACAAAATAGAGAAAGAGGTTTGGGTGGAGGTATGCTTCATGCTAGCAACCACTTTGGGAGTCCAGGAGTTACTTTATCCCCTTTCATGATGAGGTTTTGAATTCAGGTGATGCAGAGTATTTTTATACTGATTTTATATAAAGGGCTTGAGTTTTAAAGCAGCTTTGACCCAACCTCCCATTTGTGCCCACAGCTAGATGTAGTCATAATTTTCCCAAACACAATGACTTGCAGGTGCAAATAGAGATCTTGATAACTAACTAACTGAACACAGCCAGATAGTTAAACATAATTGTATCCATAATTATTTACAAAGCAAAAGAAAAGGCCAGGTTTTTACACTATGTATTTGATACATTGCATAGAGTTTTTGGTGGTAAGCCCTGAAACTGGTAAGCCAGGAAACTGTAAGCCAGGAAACTGATGTATTACAACTCCCCACTATTACTTCCCTTCTCTCAAATATGCCATATTCATAATTGTATTTTCTTTTTAAAACTAAAAAATGTGGGACATTTGCACCAACAGAGCTAAACTGATGTAGCTGCACTGATGGATAGCCCTATATAGACATTCTGCATCAGTGTAAACTGTGGCTTGTATCTCACCACAGATTTAAACTACAACATGTCACTTTTCACACTAGTTCAGTAAATCTATACTACGGATTTACATGGATGCAGCTACACTGGTGCAGCTACACTGATGGAAAGAGAGTAGAAAAGGCCTAAACAAATTTGTGGCAACTAAGTGTAGAAATGCCAAATTCCCTTCACATCCCTACCACCAAAAAACTCAGGCAGGAATGTGTGCTTAGTAATTACTATAATTGTACTATACTATAACATAAATCACATACACACAAACTACATTAAAAGAACATTTTTGAGGTTACAATTTCAAGCACTCAAATGTTAGGAAATGCCAGAACTATGGTTGCCTATGCAACTTAATCTGCTCTCCTTGTGCATGTGCATTATGATGCAGTCTCTAATTATGTGATCACATACTATTTTTTCCACAGGATTCCTGTCTTATTCCATGCACAAAGTGGACCTGCTCTGAGGATAAACCAAGGCTATGCAGAAAAGGCAGCAGTTTGGCAGACCCTTGCCTCGTTTGTTAGAGTAGTTGGAAAGTGCGTAATGAATGAGGCAGGAAACTGTAAGAAGAAAAAGGATGGGCTCATGATTAAGGCTGTTGCATGCTGCCCTGCAGAACTGGATTCTATCCAATTCTATCCTTATATCTTTGCCAAGCCAGTCCCAGTTCAATCCCCACCCCATAGCTCTTCTTCAATACTCTCTCTCCTCCCACTCACTGCGTTTCATACTAATTCCTAGTCTAAAAACTCTTTGTCCAATCCCAGTCTACCCCCCAATTCTCCCAACTCCTTGTCCAATCTCAGTGTTTTCTCCCCAGTCAACTGGCTCCCAGTCCCCCTTCCAGTTTCCTTCACCAGCTCTCAGTCTTACTCCTGGCTTCCAGTCCCAGCCTCTGAATGGATGGAGCATGCTTAGTCACTCTGTGAGAATGGTGCATGTGCAGTATGGTTAACACTACAAGCTGAGAGAGACTTGCACATGCTCAGTGAAGATGGAATCTTCAGATATTTTAACTATTGAAATCAAAGCAGTCTCTACTGAGTATGTGCAAACTGCAATTTTTCCAAGACTTACAGTTTCAGCGAATTTGGGTGGATTTTCACAAGGACAGCAAAAAGCACATCTCTGACACAAAAGCCACCCCTTGCCACATTTCTAGTCCTTGCTCCAAAGAGCTGTTCCAAGGAAAATTTCAACAATGTTTTGAGATAGGCAAAACAACATATTTTCCCCAAATTTCATTCTCAGAAATGTATGAACTATTTTGGCCGAAAGTTTCCAGAAGAATTTAGCCTGAGGCTGACACCTAGCTTGGAAAATACCAGCCCAAATAGTTGAAGTCTGCTAAAGTTAGAAGATCGTAAGAATGGCCATACTGGATCAGGTCAAAAGTCCATCTAGCCAAGTATTCTGTCTTATGACAGTGGACAAAACCATATGCTTCAGAGGGAGTGATGAGAACAGGTTGATCTATTGAGTGATCTATCCCCAGTTGTCCAGTCCCAGCTTCAAGCAGTCACAGGCTTAGGGACACCCAGAGCATGGGGTTGTGTCCATGACCCTCTTGGCTAATAGCCATTGTTGGACCTGTCCTCCATGAATATATCAAATTCTTTCTTGAACCCAGTTATATTTTGGCCTTCACAACATCCCCTGACAATGACTGTATGTTGTGTGAAGAAGCACTTTCTCATGTTTCTTTTAAACCTGCTGCCTGTTAATTTCATTGGACGATCCCTGGTTTGTGTGTTATGTGAAGGAGTAAATAAGACTTCTTTATCCACTTTCTCCACACCTTTCACAATTTCACAATTTGCAATTTCATACATGTCTATCATATCCCCCTTAGTCATGTTTGTTCAAAGACAAACAGTCCCAGTCTTTTTATGTCTCCTCAGAGGAAAGCTGTTCCATACTCCTAATCGCTTTTGTGGCCCTTCTCTGTACTTTTTCCAATTCTAATACATCTTTTTTGAGATGGAGCAACCAGAACTACAGGCATCATTCAAGGTGTGGGCATACCATAGATTTATCTAGTGGTATTATGATAATTTCTGCCTTATTTTCTATGCTTTCCCTAACGGTTCCTTACTTTCTAGCTTTTTCGAGTGTCACTGCACACTGAACAGATGTTTTCAGAGAACTATTCATGATTAGTCCAAGATTTCTTGAGTGGCAACAACTTATTTAGACCTCATCTTTTTCTTCCCACAGTGCACAGTCAACCTGTGGAACTTCTTGCCTGAGGAGGTTGTGAAGGCTAGGACTATAATAGGGTTTAAAAGAGAACTAGATAAATTCATGGAGGTTAAGTCCATTAATGGCTATTAGCCATGATAGGTAAGGAATGGTGTCCCTAGCCTCTGTTTGTCAGAGGATGGAGATGGAAGGCAGGAGTGAGATCACTTGATCATTACCTGTTAGGTTCACTCCCTCTGGGGCACCTGGCATTGGCCACTGTCGGCAGACAGGATACTGGGCTGGATGGACCTTTGGTCTGACCCAGTATGGCCATTCTTAAGTTCATCATTTTATAAGTATAGTTGGGATTATGTCTTCCAAAGTGCATTACTTTACATTTATCAACATTTCATGTTCATCTATGTATCTGGTAATTCTGTTTTTACTATAGTTTCAAGCAATTTGTGTGATACAGAAGTTAGGCGTAGCAGCCAGTAATTGCCAGAATTGACTCTGGGGCCTTTTTTAAAAAAATGAAGTCACATTAGCTATCCATCATTCATCTGGTACAGAAGCTGATTTAAGTAATACGTTACATACCACAGTTAGTAGGTCTGCAATTTCATATTTGAGTTCCGTCAGAACTCTTGGGTGAATACCATCTTGTCCTGGTATATTTTGTTTAATTTATCAGTTTGTTCTAAAACCTCCTCTATTCACACCTCAGACTGGGATAGTTCCTCAGATTTGTCACCTAAAAAGAATGGGTCAGATGTGGCAATCTCCCTCACATCCTCTGCAGTGAAGACCAATGCAAAGAGTTAATTTAGCTTCTCTGCAATGGCTTTGTCTTCCTTGAGTGCTTCTTTAGCACCTTGATCATCCCACTGATTCATTTGCAGGTTTCCTGCTTCTGATGTACTTAAAAAAAATTGCTTCTAGTTTTTGTGTCTTTTACTAGTTGCTTTTCAGATTCCTTTTTGGCCGGCCTAATTAAACGTTTACATTTAAGTTGCCAGACTTTATGCTCCTTTTGATTTTCCTCAGTATGATCTGATTTCCAATTTTTAAAGGATGACTTTTTGTCTGTAACCATCTTTTTTATTTTCTTTAGCCATGGTGGCATTTTTCGGTCCTCTTAGTGGTTTTTTTTTTTTAATTTGAGGCATACATAGATACATAATCCTCTCTGATGGTGTTTTAAAAAAGTTTCCATGCAATTTGAAGGCATTTCACTGTTGTGACTGTTGCTTTTAATTTTCGTTTAACCAGCCTTCTCATTTTTGTGTAGTTTCATTTTTTGAAGTTAAATGTGCTACTATGCTGGGTTTCTTTGGTGCCTCCCCCCTCCCCATATGTTAATTATATTATGGTCACTATTACCAAGTGGTTTAGCTATATTCACCTCTTGGATGAGATCCAGTACACCAGTTAGGACTAAATGAAGACTTGTCTCTCCACTTGTGGGTTCCTGGACTAGCTGCTCTAAGAATAAGGGTGTCTAGAAGTATTATCTCTACATCGCGTTTTGGGGTAACATCTCCCTTTTTCTCCTCCCTTACAATGTATCTATTCCCCTTCTTTCCTTTTCCTTTCTTCCTGTTAACTTACCCCCTTTGCCATTTCCCTTGCCTTACCTGTACCCTATAACAAAGATAAATAAAAACAAAAAATGTTTCCTTTCATTTTCTTTTATGTGTATTTCATTTCCCTTACCCTTTGCTGGCCTACTTCCCACACCCCTACCACTGAAGACTGTATGTAACCTCTTCAGGGCAGAGAATGACTCTGGTCTCCACATATGTGTTTAGGAAATACCTAGCATATCTTGGATGCTATTACTGTTTAAACAAATATATAGTAATAATAATCACTTTATTTGTATTTGCTGCATATATTGTATGAAAGTATCAGCTATGTTCTCTGTGCTTTTATGACAAGATCTCTCCCCACATCCCCCTCCCCCTGGCTAATTTAGCTATGATAGCTATTGAGACAGTGGGAGAGTAGTATCATTTGGTCAATTTACCTTTTTTAATTGATAGCTTACAGTATGTTGTTCTAAGAGAGTCCATTTAAAAACATTACTTGCCATTTGCAACATTTACCACCTGCTCCTCATGCTTTGCTCACATGCTGTACAAGGTAGCCGTGAGTGTAATGGATCACAGCAAAAGCAAAACGCTTCAGTTATGGATGTTTGCAGTATTAATCATAGTTTCTAGTCTTATGTTTTGTTCTAATTCTATAAAGTTTTAACAGCAGATTGAAAAAATATAGTCAAATTGTATTATGCAATCAGATCACTTATCTTTACTATGTGAAATCAAAAGTTTAACTTCATCGTCTTCTGGCCTCAAAATTAAATGTCAAAACATATTATATAGTATTGAATATTGCATTGTACATAAACACTTTTGTACTCTATCTGATGTGTATGTATGCCTTATAAATGTTATATAGTTTGAGAGAGAGATCTATTATGTGGCTACCTAATGCAGCCTAATATAATACAGGCTTTTATAGGACCTTGAGTTGTAGGTATGATGGCAGAAACAGTAAATAAACAGTGACTTTTATTGAAAATAATTTTTAGGTCTCAAATTGGCCCGGGTCAGTGATGCAACACTATTTTATGGCTGCCATCTTGTTCTGTAGAATCTCAGCTTCTCTCATTAAAATAAAAAAAAGTTTCCAGCCATTATGGTTGTGAAGAAAACTTTGAAAATGAGAAACATGCATCAACCAATGGTGCAATATCTACCTGAGTCTAGAGACACCCTGAAACAATAGTTCTGAGAGGTGCCAAGTGCTCCATTCCCCTTCATGTCCTATGATGGGCAACTTAGATGTCCAATGACATTTAAATGCCAAAATTATAAACTATTTCTCTATCATCATAGCAATTAAAAAAGGAGATGGAGGATCTACTGTGTACAATTTACTATGAGTAGTTTCTCGTTTTGATGACATGAGTGAGTGGTACATGGGAGATAACACTGTTTCTTTCTATTGGAGTCCAGAAGAGCATCTGAGTCCTACTGACTGGACAGTACCCTCGTCTCTGTACCACCCAGTGAGAACCAGGTCTGCACTGGGCGTAGCTGCTGGGCAGCTTCCTCCCTGGCTCTAATGGCTGCTGCTCTTCCCTTTGTTGCAGGTTTTCTGCAGACTCAAGTAGACATAATCACGTCAGTTACACTCAGTTCACATTTTCAAGCTTTTCTTCACAACCATGAAGGCTAGAAAGCTGAGATTATGACACCATCACATGACTCTGAGAGCTGATGCCCTAGACAGGTACCTATTGTTCATTTGGGTTATCTGAGCATCACAGAGTGAGCCAAGCCTGAGGAGGCCAGAAGATCATATTTTGAATATCTGCATTGTCTGTTGCAAGTGGTGTCATCTCATTTTGGCATCTCCAGGAGGTGAAGCTTGGCTCCTGGCCCAGTTTGAGCCCTGACACTATTAAAAAAGATAACCTGAATATAAATAGAAATGGGTCCAAACCAAAAACTTGGATCCAAATATTTTGCAATTTGGCTGTACTTTACATCTGCACTTGAATCTGGATCTGAATCTTTCACATTGAATCCTTCCCTGTCTGTAACCGTATATACTGTGTAATGTTAGAGAGGATACAATTACTCTCAGGGCAGCAGCACAGTAGCAGACTCAACAAGATATTGCACAGAGCCACAGAACAAGGATCAAGCCTCAGTTTTTTAAAGGAGTTTTAGTTTTTAAGCACAAAATGGCTTAAAATGTTCGTAGACTGACTATTTCATTAGATGAGCAAGTATAGAGAAATTAGGTGAAGATAAGCAATTTCAAAAACATTCAGACAGTAAGTGATAGAAATTGGTGTTGAATAAAAATCTGAATACTCACATTAAGTTCCTCTGGGATTTTTTTGTAAAAAGGTATTATTTTAAAAAGTAATATATTTTCAACACACATTCTCAATAGGAATGTGGCTTAATATTGTATAGTTGGCTTTTTACCAAATTCCACTGGAGCAACTTCCTTGCCATCTGAGCAGGTTTTTTGCTAAATGCCATTGAAGTGGCTTCACTTCAAAACAACACTAGAGAAGGTTTTGTTTGGTTTTATGTTTTGTTTTTAACATGGTACTGCAGTGACTTCAGTTTAAGGCACCACTGCCTGAAAATATCACCAATGGGATGTCGCACCAGTGAATTACTGTGGACAGACAACAACAAATTCATGAACTATATGTTTTTTGTACATGGCAGCAGTTTCAAGCTGATATCCATCTAATATTGTAAGTTACTCAAAAACAACAAACTGCCATATGTCATGCAGCCCTGTCTATACTATTTGGAAACCAGTTAATAGCTTCTGATTTACTGCTTGATACATGTAGGGAGAAGGAGGAGTTTGTAACCACACTGTTCCCTTCTCCTTACCTTGAGAAATATATGCATTAGATTACTGCAACATGATTTATTTGGTAGTGCTCTGGAAACTAATTTGTGGATTTCAACTACTGTACAACATGGCAGCATAAAAGCTCATGGCTATTGCCTATGAGATTCTGTGACATCTGAATTTTGTGTATTTCTATAAACATGTACAAAGTCCATGCATTTAGTCAGAGTTAGCCACAGTTTGAGAACTGAAATCAGCTCATATCTAAATTAAATATACTAACATAATATTAAGACTCTTATTTATAATCACACTTAGATATGAAATTTAAACTATATCCTTAATCCACATTTTTACTAGGTAGCACAGCACATATGTTATATAAAATCTCCCCCTGTCTGGAGGCTCCTGTAAACCCTACTGCAAGAACAGAGGGTGTTAATGATGGTAATGCAGCTTTTATTGAGAATTGTTTGTGTTTTGTTGGTCTGATATTATTTTTAAGATTATTTTCGGGTATTGTTTTATGTGACAGAAAGGATACACATCAGTTAAATAGTTGAAACAATAATTATGAAATTATTATGAAAATGCTCTGAGAGTTGTAAAGGGGTGACCATAAAAATAATCAGAACAGAGGAGAAAAAAGTATTAGATATAATTTTCAAAAGCTCATATGATTTGTCAAGAAAGGTTTATTTCTAACATTTGTTGTGGGACATTAAGAAACAACCCATATTTTATTTGTAACTTTTTAATGGGCAAATTATATAGACACAATTTTCCAATCTTGTAAACAGATACAAATGAGTCTGTAAAATTGGATGGGAAGATATGTTATCTAAGGTTTCCATTTCTAGTGTACATGTGTAAACCATTTAGTAGTGTACAGCTTTATAAAACAGAATAAGATGGAAGTATCTGAACACTTAGGTTGCCACCTTAAAACAAACTGTCACACATTTTTCTTCACACATTTGAAACCCAACTTATCAACCTTAACAAGTGTTGTTATCAAAAGAATTTTGGTGCCTTTGTTCTTTCCCTTTTGCAAGTAAATTACACTTTTAGGATTTATTAAGACAAGAAACAATTTTTGAATAGCAGGTCAAAACTCTCTATGGAAAAATTCTCATTACTTTCTAGCCTGAAGCAGTATTTACCACTCCAACTTATCCATCTTTTCCTGTTTTTTATATATCTATATTTCCAGAATCTTGTTTCTGTGCCTAATGCTATAACACTGCAGCAGTTTGTTCAAAGCAACACTCTTATTTTTGCTCTTAGCTGGTGCTATACAAACCCTGATCAATTATTGAAGTGTAAGCCCTGAAGTAACACAGCCATTACTGCAGCAGGCAGATAAAAATGGAACACTTTTAGCTACAGTATATTTACTTTAGAGTTTCAGCAAAGAAACCAACAAGTTAAACTACCTTGTCTTTCACTTTGTTTGATGTACTAATATTTCCTGCATGTTCAAAAGTCTCTCTTTTAAAACAAAGTTACTGAAAATGTTATGGCTGCTTGTTTATGGGAATACCTAGATTCAACATTTGCATGAAACAGCCTTGAGATATAGAAAGGATGGCATTAAAGTAGCACAGATCTAATACAAAAGCTGCTATCTGTGGTGCCATACACAGTGTTTTTATGAGCTGGTTGGTATTTTAAGTTCGCCAAACTGCAGAGCCTGCATATGGTAATGACATTAAAAATGATGCTGAGCCGCATCTAAAACAACAAACAACATCACCGAGGAAAGTATTCATTAAAGATAAAAAAATCAAATTAGAGGTGCTGGAAATATCTCATGAAAATCAACCACTAATCACTTGTGGACTTTTCTCTCTCTCTCTCTCTGTAGCTTGCTCCTTTATTCACAAAGGAATGCCCAAGATGTTGTAATTTTTTGTTAAAATGCTTTTTTATTTAATTATACAGAATCTATCTGATAGAGACGCCAGTTCAAGACTACAACTATTCATCTTCTGATGGTACTGCATGTGCATCTGCAGACGACATATAATGTTTTCCAGTTTAAATGTCTGTTCTGGGTTTTAAGGACTAAATGATAGTGAAGATGACTGGAAATGTTCCAGATCTTCCCATATATACTGCATAACAGAAACAAAAATTAGTACGTATACTACAGAACTAATCGTGTTTGACATTTGCATTTATCACTTATGTTATGAAGAGTGGGAAGAAACTGCCCCAGGAAGTTTGGATGAAACTATATGAATACAGTTTAAGACATGAATATATAAAAAAAGGTTGTATAGTTGGGATTACTCCTCTGCTACTCTTTTCTAATGTCCCAGAGGAAAGCAAGCTGTATAACTTGTAAGCACAGGTGAAAAGATTATGAAAAATGTTCTCCTGAATAACAGTGTTGTCATATCCCACTTGAAGGTATTTGATATCTGAATGAACTATCCACAAGTAAAAAAAAAAAAAAAAAAGCCATATGAACTTGGATGCTTTCATAAGTTTGGACAGATCATCTGAAAAGAAAAAAACTATTTATGAAAAGATTTTTTTTTTTTGCTCAGATTCTCCAGGGGCCATATTCGGCAATATTTGTATTGGAGAGCATTTGCTCACACAAATATTTGACTTCACTGGTGCTAATTGTGCGAGTAAGCAATCACCTATATAAGTCCAGGTTGCACAATCTAGTTTTAAATTTCTGCATGAGCTTATTAGTATAAAATACCAGACTGCAATATAGAACAACTAAATATTTTCTCAAATAAGATTGCTAAATACAAATTCACATGTAAATCTGCTGCTATGAAATGTTATATCTCATGATCAAGACAATAGGAACATCTACCCTTTTTTGTATGCTATAGCATATGTGACATGTGACATAGCTAACAATGTCAAATTATTACTCCTTTTTTTTTCCTCTTTACCCTTCAGTTGTTTCAGTATCTCTTATTTTAAAAAGCAGAAACTGTAATGCATGTAAACAAATCCTTTATCTTCCATTTCTTTATGAGCAGTGCCTATTAGCCTGATAACATATTCAAGGTATGCCTCAAATACTTGGAAGCAGAAACCTTTTCATTTGAACATTAGATTCATCGAAAGTGAGGTAGCCAATTTGTTGATGCAAGCGTCTGTGCTATTATTTTTAGAGCTTTCTGGCAGACAGCTCATGAAAGGTGGTTTGTATAAACCAGCAATATAATTTGAAAAAAAAAAGTGCAAAAAGGGAATCTATAGTGATGTGTGCTTGTGTGAAGCTGCTCTTTATTTAAACACTACATTGGATGGCAGAAATAGGCTGACTTTGAATTTATGAGGTGTGAAGCTATGTCTCATAATGATTAACATTAGAATCACAATTTAAACCTGAGGTCAGATTCCAGAAACTATATTAACCCCTTTGCCATCAGCAAATCTGGAGCTCCCACCATTATTACAGTTGGCAATATTTACCATTGCTGCCACAAACCTGAGGCATGATCCTGAAACACCTATTCAAGCAGAACTCTCACTGAATTCACTGCCAGTTGTGCCCAAGTAAAGAATGTGGGATCAGGCCCTTAAACCTTCCTGCTCTTATTCTGTACATATCTAGTATCATTACTGCAGATTATTGAAAAAGAAAAAAACCTTACAGTTTTCAATTGGAGCACTGTATATTTAATTACAGGGCTACACAAATGACTCCTTTGCACAACACTTATGTAATACAAACTAAACTACAGAAAAACATTGGGGGAATTTAGCTTGGAGTTTCCGACTTTATATAGAGTTGCATGAAATATCCACTTTGCCAATTTATTCAGGTGAACAGACTCTTCACTTGTGAACATTCTCTGTTATTTGGTCGGTAATAAAAGTAATGACAACAATAATAATGCTTAGCACATCTATAATACTTTTCATGTGCAGAGCACTTCACAAACACTGGGTCTGAATCAATCCATGACATGCACCAATAGAAAATCTGCTTGAAGGGCACTGTAGCACTGAAGGAAAACAGACCCCCAGAGGAGCCTCAGAAACTCAGGGCTGCTGGCTGGAGATGAGTTGTGTGGGGCCAGGATACTGAGAGATGCCTTATTTCAGTGCGTGCACTGGAAGCCTCCTCCAGCAGGGCTCCTATGGAGCTCCAGTTGCAAATGAAAGCTCCTTTCCCCAAAATGAAATCCCACAGATCGCAGTAGTTCAAATACTCATGGGTGAATGGCTCCGCTAGTGCAAAGTGTTCAGTCTGAAAAACACTCTTCTGGCAGAGATGAATGAAACCCACTAAATAAATAGTCCTCTTCACATTATTTATTCAGGTAAGTAAGTAGAACTATCCACATTCTACAGATAGAGAGACTGGAACAGAGAGCTTGAGAGACTTGGCCAAAGTCTAAAAGAAAGTCAATGTAAGAGCAGAATTAAAATTCAAGACTTCATGATTTCTATACCTATATTATAGGCAATGAACTGTTACTTCAAAAGGAACGTGGTTTTTTTAAAAAGTAGCTATCCTGCCAGTATGAAATACAAATTTTAAAAGACACAGCAAAGTTTCTGGAAAGAGAAGTAAAACCGTCATATTCTTCCAAGGGTAGACATTTGTATGAGCATGTGACATGAAACTAAGGGCACTGTGGCTACCAGGAGACAGGGAGGAAGAGAGGACCTGAAACAGGAAGAAATGAACATCAAAAACACTTTGGGGGGCAAAATTATTATCTTATACCTTGTGTAGCCCCACTGAAATACATAGGATTGCATAGGGTGAAAGTGAGACAGAATTTGCCAATTTGGGGCAAGGAAGAAAGAAGAGGTAAGGATACAAAAAAAAAAGAGTCAGCCAAAAAAAAATCTCTCACATCTACAAATAATTAAATATTGTGCATGTTATTCTTTGGAAGCACCAAAATAACACTTGTGTTTAAA
This sequence comes from Gopherus evgoodei, assembly GCF_007399415.2. NCBI lineage: Eukaryota > Metazoa > Chordata > Testudines > Testudinidae > Gopherus > Gopherus evgoodei. The sequence goes on from NC_044332.1 coordinate 58,082,078, forward strand.
AAAAAATCACCTTTTTATTTAACAGACTTTCAAAATAGCACATATGGCTTTGCTCACCACACTTTTTTTCTATTCTTTTTCTGCCTTAGTTTAAACAGAGATGGCCCCACTATTGTTTTAAGGTATTAGAACATAGTTGTTGGAAGTCTGAAACCACCTGAACAGGAAAGCCGCATTACAGATTCCACTTTCCATGGGCTGGTCTTAGAAAACCACAGACACATCATTGAATCAGATCAGAAAAAAAGAATTGCAAAACAGACTACCATAACAATCAATGTAAGATACTGGTGGAAACTCATCTTCTAGATTTCTTCTAACTCTTGTTAGATACTATAAATAAAGCCACTAGAGAGAAGTCTCTGGGAATGTACTTCGTGTTTTGGAAGTCCCAAACAGACAAATAATAGTCCAAATAATATTTCATTTATTATCCTCATTTAGTGATGGATATAATTTCTTAGCGGTAAAATTTAATGTTTTATTTAATACTGGACTCTAGAGTATACAAAATATTTAGACTTAAACAAACATATTTCTGTTGGAACCAGGGTCAAATGTAGGAAGATTTCAAGAAAACGTTCTCACCCAAGATGGAAACTTTTTGACTGATTTTCATTTGGCTTGGGGATATGAAAGTCAAGAACCTTTGACCAGAGACAGTATAGAACTACTGAAATATACCCAGTTTTCAATTATTTGTCTATTTAAGCAGACTTTGGCATGAATTAAATGATGGCACACTAGCACCACAGAATATATCATGTGCAAAATTTGATTCAGAGGCAGTTATAAAACCTCTAGGTTACATAGTAAACAGTCTGATGATCTTATGACATCTGACCTACCATAAGTATGCTACTCTAATTTTGAATATTCATTATTATCATGGGTTTAAAAAAAAAACATTTTAATGTCACAGAGAAACAAAAGCCATTCACGGGCCAAAGCCCAGTCACTTACGTTTACATAGATTGATGATAATACATCAAAATGTCAGAAGATCTGTATTTACCAAGTTTGATGAAGAAATCCTGACAAATACTATTTAAGATAAGTGGCATTTTCTCCTAATTGTTTTCAGATGGATGAATGAAAACCTAATGCCCTTCTACTCTGGTGGAGCACTAAATGGCTTTAAGTCTCATGTTTATACAATGTATCGGTACACACCACTAAAAGGAGAATCAGGATACTGTATGAATGTATCTTGGGGACCCATATTGTTTGAACTGGGAAAAAAGTGCAAGAGGATGCCCCAGATAAAATAATAAATTTGCTTGTTACCTTTTCTATTCTCAGTTTCCTATTCCATTTCTATCACCTTTATCATCTTGTGGAGCAGTTATATTTTTAACAAATGCTAATGTTATATCCATATATTTTGTTTTGAACAGAATATATCAAAATGTATAATTTAATATAGTCGGTCAAATAATAGAGATAAATTATTCTAGCATATTTCTTGTCTGAAATAGGTATAAAAATCAAAGTTTAAGTGTCCTAAAACACCTACAACAACAAGGAGAGTAAGATTCTGATCCTGCAAGCTGCCATATGCAACTTGCCTTGCACACATATTGAGCCCTATTGGCTTCTCTAGGAGTTCTCATAGGGGTAAGAGTCCACACTCACAAGGAACAGGCTGCACACATGAGCATTAGGTCCCATTCCTGCAATGAGCTCTGTGCAGGTGTAAGGGTCATTGCAAGACTGGGGCCTAATGGCAAAATTGCAGTTTTAGCTCAAGTTCTGAATAAAGGGCAGCACATAGGAGCATACCATGGACTATTCTGTGACTCAGAGTCACGATGTGGTCTCTGGTTTCCCCATTTGGCCCAGGGGTAAGTAATTTGCACTGGCCCTATTCCTGGCACAGGTTACTTCCTCAACATACTTGTTTAACTTCACTTGTCAGTACACTGTGGAAGACAAAACCTAATCTCTACCCGCTTCCTACCCATATACATTTATTATAACCCAGCTTTACACATCCTGAGATATGGATCAAATCTGGATTTAATCCTAGACATGAATATAACAATTTAGCCAAAATAAGGACTGATCAAGAAAAACCAGAATTAAATTATATTTTTTTCAATTAACTTCAAACAAATATGTTGTTCAGTTTCATGTGACTCTGTCCAATAGAATGGAAAAATCCTTGAGAAAATACAGAAAGGGCAATTTATCACAAGAAAGACCATTATCAAGGTAGTTTAGCCCGACTGCAGGAGAAAGTACCAGAACCCCAAAAAGTTTTTTTCTCATAAGATTTTCTGAAGTTTGGTATGTTATTTCAGTAAAACAAGGGACTAAACTAAGGGCCTTGATTCAGGCCTCAAACTTTCAAATCTTTCAAGACTTCTCCATCGCTGATTTATCAGGAATTTATATTTGGCACTTTCAGCCTTTGGCCTTCTGATAGATCTCATGTGTCTATATAAATAAACCATACATAATAGCACAATTCTGTATGAGATATAACAGAAGGTTACTGAAAGCCAGAAACAAGTTCTGTTGGCAAAGTCATAAGGAAGCTTACATACAGCTAAGCCTGTTAGTTGCAAGTACTATCAGTTCATTATATGAATTAATGAGTACTAATGTTCACTCAAAACAAAAAACCAAAACCAAAAAGACTATAACCAAAAACTAATTCACTAAGAAAAAACAGTGCAAATATCAGGTCAGCTGGCAGCAAATTGTTCCCATGTTGGTCCTTAAGCCAGGTGGATGAAGGTGAGAGTAGGAGAGGCAAACAATACTTCATAAGTCTCAAAGCAATGTTGAGGTAACCACAGTGAGCTGTGTCAAGCCCTCATCCTCAGTTGGATGTGGGTGAGAATGGGGAAATAAAGGAGATCCACCCCTAATCTGAGGAATAAAATAGCATACACTGAGTGAGTTTCCCTGGCTTTCAGTCACCCATTTATATGTTGTGTGTGAAGGATCACAATCTTCCTCCTAGAAGCTAAAAACATTCCACTAGATAGTTCCCATCTCAATACATTACCAGCCAGAAGGGCATGCAGGCTGGTGTCACTTTGGCAATTGAGGCCTGCTCTGAAGCCTAGTGAAGTCAGTGGATAGGCTCCCTTTGACTTAATGACATTGGTGATTATTTTGTGACAGTTGATATTCTTCCCCATTCTCTTCTCCTTCCCCCTACTCCAGAGCCCAGTCACCTTTTGTCCCTTCCACTAACAGTAGGTGGTCTAATAAGAGATATTACCTGCACTCACTTTGTGTATCTCACATCCTGGGACCAACACAGCTATAACAACACTGGAAACGATATCATGTAACCACTTTATGATTAACCTGGATATAACAAAAGTCCATTTAGAGTGATGTATGCAAATTGAAATTCTAATTATCGTGAATTGCACCTTCAGTGTAAATAAAGACAGCTATAAGAAGCTTCCATTGTACATCAGTATGACCAAATTTACTAATTCAGCCTCATATATATTGGCAGTACTGCCACTAACCAATAATGTTGAAACAATTCCTAGTTGGCATTTGAATTGGAGATTGTCACAGGTACTCCCTCAGCTAGCTGGTGAGCCACGCTGCCTGGCCCATTCACATGGTCTCTTATTCACAACATACACAACTGTCCATTTCTTCCACCATCCCTCATATACCTTTAATCTTTAGATTTCAACCATTGCAAAAATATAGCACAAGCACATTTTGGGAGGAGTCTTCCACACAGCTTTCTCCATCACATCCAACTCATTCTCTGCACTCCTCACTTACTTCCTAGTCCTGTCAATTATACATCTTCCCCTTATTGAGCCGATTACCTCATTAGCTCAATCATTGCTCCCAAGTGTCAACGGTCCCCAACAAAACCATTTAATTAATTCCAATTAATCCCATAATCTTCTCTGTTAGGATATAACCTAAGTGACCAGAGTGCTAGAGCTAGCACTCTGTCAAAGACCACTGAATAGGTTAATTTCTAATGGCAGAGTTTGGCTTTCCTTGTTGGGTAAAGTAAAATCCCAGTGGCCATGACCTTAAAACTTAATTTTCGTGGTTCAATAAGTACCATGCCAATGTGCATGAACATTCTTTGGCTCCCATCCTTCACAATAAGAACGTGGTGTACAGTCACTTTGCACAGGTGGAAATATGTACCTCTGGTTGGAGTATGAATAACATAAGCTCCATTTTATTGAAAGTAACAATGTTAGACTACTTAAATTAGTAAGTGGACTGAATGTAATCTGTGCAAAGTATTTCTTACAGATGCTTTTCCTCCTTTTTAGCAAAGCTTTAAGCTTTCAGCTGTCTTTTATGTTTCCTATCTTAACAGATACAAAGTCATTGAGAACTGGTCTAATTATTCTGCAATGACTATTTTAAACTTTTGGAAATCTGCTGAAACAAACATCTGTGTGGGTACGCACATACACATACAAAAACACACATACAGAATCTTAGCAACTTGGAATAGAGTGCATGCTATAAATGTAAACAATCACTTTTTATCAATTTGTTTTGTTTCTGCACAATTAAATGAAAATGCAAAATACAGAAAATAATGGCACTGTTGCTAGAATGTGTTCAATTGTGTGATCATTTGGTGAGGTGGACAAATGCCTCCAAAGGACTATGTTCAGGTTCCCAAATGAATTTTAGTGGTAATGTAAAGCACTGAAGCTCAGAAACTCTAGTTCATTCATTTTTACACCAACTGGCTCTTGCTAATTCCCGGTTACATAATAGGCAGTTTAATAAAATACATACTTTCCTTCTTAACCTGTATTTCAGGATATTATAGATGTGTAATATTGACAGGGATTCTTTTTAAATAGAACTTATACGTTAAGGTGTGTACTTATATAAAATTTCATATGATTAATAGGGTGCTTCTTGTTTCTGAGGTGATGTAATTTGACAGTTTCTGCTGACACTGACACTAGAGCTGACTTTACCAATAAGCAGAATGTATCATCTGGTGGAAGGAACTGCAGAATGTGTGCCCTGCAGAATATTATATCTGAGACCAAAACTAAACTTTTGTCATTCATAGACAACAGTTTCCTCAGGTGAACCAAAGGGGAACCTCCCTTTTGTTAAACTGTCTCATCTGAAAGTCATTTTTTATAATTTACATCTGCTCCTATATATGCTTTTTCTAAATATGGATGACTTAGTTGGTCTTTATTAAGCATTAAAATATACTTAAAGGCTCTGATTAATACTTTTGCACATAAAAGTGGCTACACCATGGTTTAGTGCTTTGGCTGGTAGTCAAAACTAAATAAGATGAATCCCAGACATAAGCCTTATTTGCCAAAACTAGGTGCTCTTTTTTCTTGTTCACCAAGCCTGCTGCATGTGAATTGGCATTCAAAACATATTTTCTAATGGCAGAAAAAGCCTGGCTATATGACACCATGATATATTGTGAATGATACACCATGGATACTGGAGGTATACTCAATTTCAGTCACATGTAATGCTAGATGACCTCATGTATTATGTCACTCAGTAAAGATGTCCATGGCCAATCAAAGTAAAATCAACAAAGTAAAAATTCTAGTATCATCATTAATTAATGTGTAGCTGTACTTGACTTCAATAAATTCTATATTAATTGGAAAAAAATCATGGTCTGAGTTAATTATACACAATAAGATATCACTTATCTTGTCAGATAGACTTTCATAGGTCCATATTACACCATATGTGAAGATGAACAACAAAATGCTGAAAAAATCCTAATAGTCAAATGGAGAGGATTGAAACACTGTAGATAAAGTAAACAGTCTGAAAAGGTAAGGCAATGTTGAAGATAACAAACTAACAATAATTAAAACTTGTTATCAAATAAAGCACCATTTATAAGTAGATTAAAAAATTGCCATCAAAAAAGAACAATACAAAAGGAGAAGTATTGTACAATAAAAACAGAGATAAATTCATAACAAGTGGTAGCAGATGCTGAAAAAAAAGGAATAGTAGCAAGTAAAACAGTACAACATTACAACCTTCTTCTGTACCACTGAAGAGGTTTATGGGCCAATATCCCACAGATTTTCTGTTTTACCCACTGATAAACTGCATGACTAGTACTTTCACTGACTGAAAAATTATTCTCAGATGCTGAGCCTAATATCTGAGCCGTGTCCTCAACAGACAACCTAACAATAAGAAAAAATGCTTACAAAAAATGGAATAGCACATACTAAAAGCAAATGTTCCTGAACTATCTTCTTTAAATGAGGTACAAAATGCTGTTAAACAACATGCATCTGGCAAGTCAAACGATTCAGATGGCATACCTATAAATGCACGTACTATTGGTGGTTTCCAACTAATAAGACATCTGCTGAAAATCTTCCAATTAAAATCATTTCTTCAATGTTTTAATGTTATTTTCACTATCTATCATACATCAATAAATGGAAAGGTTATCAATATGTGGGATATTGTGTGTAATAATCACCTTAGTAGCTCTTTCCCAGATACAGCAGGTAAAAGAAGCATTTAAGTACTGCTGCTCATTGCAACTCAGTTTTTTCTGTTTAATTTCTTATGTGAAACATAGTGCTTCCTAATCAAGTAGAGGTAAGGAAGCAACAGCAGGTAAGATTTGTTGGTTATCATTTATGAGAATACCTGCGAAATTGACTGTAAACAGAAGAGACAGTTTCTCTTACCAGGCTCTAACTAGATTAGGTTTTGCTTAAGTCAGGCATGAATAACCCAAGAAAAGAGAAAGACATGAACATTCATGTGCACCAATGAAAATTCAGAGACGTCTGAGCCCCAATACCAAATCATATTATTCTGAGACTCCTGTTAGCTTGCCCAGCATGAATGCCATAATGCTTACTATACAGAGATATACACGTTGAGGATCTGAGACATTTGGCTGGAATAAAATTGGTTAAAGAAAATGAAGGAATCTTATTAAAGTTTAAAGTGAAAAATCATTTATCCAGAAAGTACAAACTTTAAACCACTGTCAGAGCCTATCCTCAAGAAATACATTTCAGAACAAGGGCATTAGTAAGCAAACAACACTAGTAATGCTAAATTAAAAACAAACAAACAAACAAAAAAATCTGAAAGTTCCTCAGTGCAGGTTTAGTCCTGATATCTCCATTTGTACATAACCAAGCACATTGTTGGCGCTAGACAAATAAATACATTAACGCAGTGTTTCTCAACCTTCCCAGACTACTGTACCCCTTTTAGAAGTCTGATTTGTCTTGTGTACCCCAAGTTTCACGTCACTTAAAAACTTCTTGCTAACAAAACCAGTCATAAAAATACCACACACTATTTCTGAAAAATTGCTTACTTTCTCATTTTTACCTATACTTATAAAATAAATTGATTGGAATATAAATATTGTCCTTACATGTCAGTGTACCCAAGGCCTGATCTGAAGCCTAAATCCAAGCCTCACCACCCAGGATTGAAGCATGTAACTTAGCAATTGCCCTGCTTGCTACCTTCTAATGGTGGCTCTGCACTTTTGACTCCCCATAACCCGCCGTGTGACTCCCCTGGGGATTGTGACTCCTAGGTTGAGAAACACTGAACTGTGCAAATATCTAGATGAGATGATGTACCTCCTGGAAGACATCTATGTATCTCCAGTAATACATGTACCCCTGATTGAGAACCACTTACCAGTAACAAGCAATAAAATATAAGGAAGGATTATCTCTTGATTCTGCTGAAAATTGGACAGGTCTTACGACAAAGAATGGCACCATAAGTAGGACAGCTTTGTCCTTATGGAAAATTAGAAGGAGAAGTTGTAAACTAGGGCTATCATCTCAGATGCCAGGCAAACAGGAGAAAACTGCTACAAAAACAAAGTGTTAACGTGTTAACAACTTTAAAGGAATTTCCTTTATGGAGTCCAGGGGTCACAAACACTATGCAATAATGCATTTAGTCTACTGGTAAAGATTCTCAGAGCTTTTCTAAACACAAAAGTTTTATCACTTTTATAGCTATTCCTGTATGGGAAGGGGAATAAACTATATTAGTATAAGGCACCTTTATGCTAGTCCAGATTATGAATTGTACTGGAAAAGAATATTAGGAATAGCTAGTTTGGTATAAAATCACCCCTCTAACTGAAATAGCTGTATCAGTATAAAATATATGCATAGTCCAGTTGAACAGGAGGCTTTATTCAAAACAAGGCTCTAAAGAACAAGAGTGATGGGGACAAACTAAACATTAGTCTGAGCAGAGTAAGTCACTTTGGCCCAGGAGCTGACTGAAGATGTTCCTCTCAAATAGTCCCTTAACTATTCCCATAGCAATAGGAGAATGTTTTTTGAAGAAAATCTAAGTGGCAGGCAAACCTTTCTGACTGGTTTAGAGATAAGAGCTGGAATTGCTTCATCTTTGAGTATGAGGGAAAAAAGAGACATTAGCAGCTGAACTTTTGCTTGTAATCACAGGTGTGTTCTGGGGGGTGGGAGCTTGACAGAACAGGAGGGATCTTCCAGCTGCACGTGGGCCACTGGGGAAGTTTTGGTTTTCAGTTGAGATATACCCTTCTCCATTCATGTCAGGTGTAAGAATCATGTAATCCAGAGGTTCTCAACTTCATTGCACCTCGATCCCCTTCTGACAACAAAAATTACTACCTGACCCCAGAAGGGGTGACTGAAGCCCGAGCCCACCCAAGCCCCATGGCCCTGGGCAGAGGGGTCCAAAGCCAAAGCCCGAGCCCCATTGCTCCTGCTGGTGGTGGGATCCAAAGCCGAAGCCAAAAGTCTTTAGTCCCAGGCAGAGGGACTGTAACCTGAGCCCCACTGCCCAGGGCTTGGGCTTCAGTCCCAGGCGTAAGTCTTGGGCTTTGGCTTTAGCCCGGGCTCCAGCAAGTCTAAGCCAGTCCTGGCAATCACATTAAAACACTTTGCTGTCCCACCCACAGTTTGATAACCCCTGAATCTATGCAGACTTCTATCCATATCAGAGGTTCTTTGGCTGTAAGCATCATCATCTCTTTGGCTGCCATTCAGGCTATTAAGAAGTTAGGTGTTAGATAGTTCAAATACACCCACACAAGAAAGTTGAGAGATTTTGCATGTCTGTTCAAAGTGCATGACTTTCCCTTCCTTGGCTTATCAATCATCAGATGAATCTGCATCCCTTGTGAACAACCTCCACAAGAGAGGACAAAAATGACTTTAGGAATTTTTTTGGGGGAAAGAGACAGTGCTATATACCCATGTTACTCATTCTACTCAAGGCAAAAATATAATGGGAAGTGAAAAGAAGCCTCTCCTCAGCCTGTCTAGGCAGTAAAATATTCTTCTATTCATGAATTTGCTGTCTGTTCAAATATTTTCTATGTTGAGACTGACCTTGTCCATCTTTGGCCTGCAGAAATTCCTGAAGATAACAGATCTGGTTCATAGGTTCATAGCCAGTGATCACGGAAAATCTCAGAAGCTTCCCATATCATTTTCATTACATCTATAGTTGTGATCATATTTGGTAGAGTGATGTGATCTGAATTACAGTTTATGTTAGATAAGCATGTTAACAAAATTATCTGGAACAGTGTACTTTATAAATTAAAAAAAGAAGAAGATGGACAAGTTTTAAGAACTGTAGGAGGAAAGAGGGCAAAAGGTGGAAGGAAAAGATAATAAAGGAGATAAGTGGGGAGGAGTCAAACGTGGAGGAAACCAAAGGAATGAGTAATTGATTTTTTCCTTGAAAACTCAACTAAGAAAAATATCACCACCATCACTGAGCTTTTCATAAGACAAGAGTTAGAGAATGAACAAAAAAGAAAGAAAAAAGGACTGAAGAAGAGATGGTCAGAACTGATGAGAAAGAGCAGAGCAGCACATGTCATGCTATTCTAGGAACAGATTGAAACCTGCTGTAGCTTGAAATAATATCTTTTATTACTAAAATAGAATCATAGAATTCTAGGACTGGAAGTGAGCGACCTTGAGAGGTCATCTAGTACGGTCCCCTGCACTCAAGGCAGGCATAAATATTATCTAGACCATCCCTGAGAAGTGTTTGTCTAACCTGCTCTTAACAATGTCCAATGATGGAGATTCCACAACCTCCCCAAGCAATTTATTCCAGTGCTTAATTACCCTGACAGTTAGGATGTTTTTTCTAATGTCCAACCTAAACCACTCTTGCTTCAGTTTAAACCCCTTGCTTCTTGTCCTATCCTCAGAGATTAAATTTTTCTCCCTCCTTCTTGTAACAAACTTCAATATACTGAAACTCTCAGTCTTCTCTTCTCCAGACTAAACAAACCCATTTTTTTTCAATCTTTCCTTATAGGTCATGTTTTCTAGACCTATAATCATTTTTGTTGCTCTTCTCTGGACTTCCTCCAATTCCTAAAATGTGGCGCCCAGAACTGAATACAATACTCCAGTTGATGCCTAACCAGCACAGAGTAGAGAGGAACAATTATATCTCATGTCTTGCTTACAACGTTCCTGCTAACGCATCCCAAAATGATGTTTATTTTTTTTTGGAACAGTGTTTTTTGGAACAGTTTTTTTGGAACAGTGACTCATATTTAGTCTGCAATCCACTATGACCCCAGATCCTTTTCCTAGGCAGTCATTTCCCATTTTTCATAGGATATGTCTATACTACCTACCGGACAGGCAGGCAGTGATCGATCCAGCAGGGGTCAATTTATCGAGTCTAGTCTAAATATGATAAATTGACCCCCAAGCACTCTGCCGTTGACTCCTGTACTCCACCATCATGAGAGGTGCAGGCAGAGTCAACAGGAGAGTGGCAGCAGTCGACTCACTGCAGTGAAGACACTGCAGTGAGTAGATCTAAGTATGTTGACTTTAGCTACAATATTCAAGTAGCTGAAGTTCCATAACTCAGACTGATTCTGTCCCTCCCCGCAAGTGTAGACCAGGCCTATGTATGCAACTGATTATTCCTTTCTAAGTGGACTACTTTGCATTTGTTCTTATTGAATTTCATCCTATTTACTTCAGACCATTTCTCCAGTTTGTCCAGATCATTTTGAATTTTAATTCTACCCTCCAAAGCACTTACAACCATTCCAACTTAGTATCATCCATACACTTTATAAACGTACTCTCGATGTCATTACCTAAATCATTGATGAAGATATTGAACAGAATCAGACCCAGAACTGATCCCTGTGGGACCCCACTTGATATACCCTTGCAGCATGACTGTGAACCCCTGATAATTACTCTCCAGGAACGGTTTTCCAACCAGTTATGCACCCACCTTATAGCAGCTCCATCTAGGTTGTATTTCCCTAGTTTGTTTATGAGAAGGTCATGCGAGACAGTATCAAAAGCCTTACTAAAGTCAAGATATATCACATCCACTGCTTCCCCCCAGCCACAAGGCTTGTTACCCTGTCAAAAAGGGCTATTAGGTTGGTTTGGCATGATTTGTTCTTGACAAATTCTTCTCCAGCCTCTACCCATGTCACCACTCACATCTAGAATATTGTTCCTAATCCTTTGTGCCAAGAAAACTCACTCTTCTTTAAATCCCTCCTCAGGAATCATTTCTAGATATACTCCTTTAACCTTGAAAACACATTTGTTTCAGAGTTAGGTTCAGAGTCTGTTTGGGTATGTCTACATTGCACCTGTGAGGGAGCCTCCTAACCCAGGTAGACAGACTTGTGCTAGCAGGCTCATGCTAGCACACTAAAAATAGCTGTATGGCTATTGTGGCTCTAGCGGAGGCTGGTACAGGGGGCTTGAGCTCTGGTGGTTAGCCCAAGCCTCTGTCAGTGCGCCAACGTCCACTTTTAGCATGCTAACATGAGCCTCACTAACACAAGCTGGGAGGTGGGTGTATAGGTGGGTTCACAGCTAAGGGAGAGAGCAATTTCAATTCCTGCATAGCACACATTAAAGCTAAGCAGGATTCCAGTGCCTCAATTCACAGAAACACAGCGACTGCTCCCTCCCAACTTCCCTGGGGCTGTGCAACACCTCAAAGGGAGTGCTGGGCAGGTCACAGCTCATATCATGAATGTACTCACAGAAGTGTAATAAAAACAACCACAAAACATGTATTGTTTGCTATGGACAGGGAGACATAAAATATAAAGTTAAATGCTCCCAATAATGTATGATGAGAATATTTTACTAGGAGCTTCTGTGGCAGTATATAAACGTGCTGCATAGAAGTTCACCACTGAATTATTAAGTATGGTGTGCAGAAGCACACAGTAAAAACAAAAAACATATATCTGTAGCATGAATGTGATTCCTTTGGGTTGCAATATGGTCATTATTTAGGAAAGATGTTGTCCCTTTTTGAATTTCTTTATTGCATGCCTCTGAATGGCATTAACACAATTCTTCAGAACTGAATCTGTCCAGCTGGGGTTACTAGAAGAAACTTTTGTTTCATCTTCCTTGGTTTTCCAAGTACAGCACTGTAAAAACTTTTGATACTACATAGAAAACACTGACTCATCTGGTAGGTACAAGACTTACACCAGGAACTTCACGATTAAACTGCCTAGTGAACATAGGCATTCCATCACATAGTCCAGAGTGCTGCCCATAAAATGTAATCTCACAATTTCTATTTCTCTAGGTAAGATTAAATACATTTACATTAAAACTGCAAGCTATTTTTGTATAAACCTGGTATTACTAATTTGTTAACTATGACAATTTCACACAGAAACCCTTTTGTTGGAAACTGAATTTCTCATGTAATAATTAGCTGTGGAATATTACCCCAAACAGGTGTCTGTAGCCTGTCAAAGTCAGAACAGGTGATTTAGAATTAGCGTATTAAAAGAACTGTGAATTAGCAAAGCAAAAACGTGTTAATTTCTTGTTCCATCTGTTAATATGAATTCACTGCCAAATATTTTACTTTGTAGAACTCTGCTGGGATTGGCAAGAACATACACTATAAAAAAAAAGTTTAAAGGCCTGAATGTTTAAAAATCATGACATACGTTACTGCAAAAATAACTTCTACATTTGAACAAGATTTTTTTCTTTTGTATCTTTTAGAACTTCGTAGTGCAGAGTGCCACATAATCCAGAAAATTGAGCTATGACCCTCTTGCAAAATCTGAATATGTTACAAGAAAATGCTTTCAAATGGCTTGATTAAAAATGAAGACTAGTGCCTTTACTCTACTTTTACATTAGAGGCATATCCAAATGCTTTTACATTCAGGATGTGGGCATTTAAATGTTCAGTTCCTATGTCAGCCTGAAGACAGTCTATAAAACCTGTGGACCATCTGAACTATAACATGTGCAATGGATATGTCCTGGGTCTCTTTTGTAAGTGGCGGCACAATCTACCAACTATCCATCTTACTCATAGGCCTGAATATTTATGAGGCTATCCACAGAAATATGTATGACAGATTTATTTTTGGAAATAGCCCCCCCCCCCACTTTCCTGTTCTTTCTTTTTTAACTAGAAGTAAACATTTCCCCAGTTAACACACACAGTGTTTGAAACAGAACAGGATATAATCCTTACCATAGAAACAATTGTGAGGTAACTGAGAAATTACTCTTTTTTTAAATGAGAACTATCATATTTCTCAGGTATCCTACATCCCTGTTAATAACTAAGAAGCAAGTAGCTTGTATGCCACTGTAAGGCTTTGTATAGGACAGTAAGACAGAAAACAAACCAATTTAGCAAAAAATAGTACCTAATTTTTAAAATCTAAATTTTGGGAGTAGATTACCCACCAGAATCCCCTTTTAACTTTGTAGTACAGTATCATCAACTATTAATGAATGTCAGATGTAAAAGTCTGACCCCTAGTGTATGTAGCTCATAGCTGCAATGCATTGCCTACGTAATAGGTCCCCTTCTCCAATGGTCTTGTGCTTTGAATTGCATACCTGAGAGAGTTTGTGAGATTCTGTCTCACCATCTCAAAATGTCTCTACACCAGTGGTTCCCAAAGTTGTTCCGCTGCTTGTGCAGGGAAAGCCCCTGGCTGGCTGGGCTGGTTTGTTCACCTGCTGTGTCCACAGGTTTGGCCGATCGTGGCTCCCAGTGGCCGCGGTTCACTGTTTCAGGCCAATGGGAGCCTTTGGAAGCGGCAGCCAGTACACATAATTTCTGCTTCTTACCAGTCACCTGGTTATTTGTATATGTTCTCCCCGTCAACAAATTCTTGAGCTGGCTGCCTGCTCCTCATACTCCAACTCCAGAGTCAGTTTTATAGGCATCTCTTCCTTTGCTATCTGGTGTAGTCTCCCTAACCATTTGAGAGACAAGATAGGTGAGATAATATCTTTTATTGGAAAAACATTGGTTGGTGGAAGGGATAAGCCTTCCATCTTTTTCTCAATGTTGTGAAGTTCAAAAGCTTGTCCCTTCCACCAACAGAAGTTGGTCTAATACAGTGGTTCCCAAACTTGTTCTGCCACTTGTGCAGGGAAAGCCCCTGGTGGGCCAGGCTGGTTTGTATACCTGCCGTGTCTGCAGGTTCGGCCAATCGCAGCACCCAGTGGCCGCGGTTCACTGCTGGAAGATTTTACCTCATCTGCCTTGTCTCTCTTATCATGGGTCTAACGTGGGTACAAGAACTCTCCCCAACACTGTCAAGGTCCTTCATTGGGTTGATCATTTCCATAGACAGTCTCCTTCATTATTCCTCACCGTGAGGTTGCCTATGTCCTGGAGCACAAGGAGACTCAGAGGAGGGATGGGCCTGACCTGTGAAGTTTGGCTAAAGATCCAAAGTTACCTAAAGTCAAAGGTGCTTTAGAGCCAGCATTTTGTTTCCAGCCCATCTTCGGCTGGGAGGTATGCAGAAAGGTCAAGAGAGGACTGAGTATGTGTGAAAGGAGAAATGAGTGAGTGAGACAGCACGGTGAAATTTTGGAATAGTATAGAAACGGCTCAGATTTCAGTAGTCAACCCACTGATGTATTTCCTACCAATTAAACTGTGTTCAGAATCTAATCCCTACAGCCTTTGAGTCTCTTTTGCATAGGTGTTTAGATAGATTAATATCTAGATAAGGTATGCACTAACTAGCAACTCCTAAGCTCGGCCTCTTGACAATTGCAATAGCTTTTACATTAGAATCCTTATAGCATTCTGTGATTCAGCATTGTTCAACCAATTTGAAATCCATCCCCTCATCACTCTACCCTGGTGCAACTAATAAGCTCTTCTGGAGAGAGGAAATGGAAAAGTGACTAAGTGTAGTGAAACAGGTGGACACACACATTCCCTCAACCTCATAATACTACAGAGAACTCATGCTGCTATTTCCAAGCAGCAGGTCTGGGTTATGACTGAAGGAGTCTTGTGACTTTAGCAGATTTCACAGGTTTTATTTTTTGTCACATTAAAAAACAAAGCAAAAAAAGCCCCATAGAAGCCCATATTGCTGTTTGGCTTTAGCAGAGCTAAGCAACCCATATCCATTACTATAAGCACTTTAAATAAAAGCTTAAAGATATGCAGCATATTCTTAACTGCAAAGGATGTGAAACGTAGTTTCTTCACCTTATTTTTGTGCCACATCTAAGAGATTAATACTTACACGAATCATCTATAATGACTAGCATAATTTGGGGAAGTGAATGAGATTTTCTTGCATTATTTATATTGTGAACTCACAAGAATATGAATAGTGGGTTATGTAAATTCAAATTGTGTTTACAGTAGCAAAGTGCCGAAATAGGAAGGCAAGGGTTAAATTGATATCTTCAGAGTTGACTTCATTGTAGACTATTGCTTATTACTTTGCTGATGAGTGTATGAAGTACAACCTATGAACTACATATAGGAAACTTTTACAGTTTTCCATGTTTGAATGGAAAAATAATTACTTTGCTCTCATCTTTTACATACTTAAAATTAATGCATCAGATTCTTTCTCAGGGTGTGGGTCTGGATGTCTACCTTTAAGAAACGAAGGCTGCCAAACTTTTAACCTTCTAGTCATAAAGATTCTGTATTTTATGCTTGATAATTCAGTCTAAATGTCAGATTAGCCTTTAAAATAGAACATATCATAATGTTTAAGAAATACAATGTCATTATGCTGTTATCAGTGGTAAAACTTGTCTAATCTTGATATAGCATCACCTTTAACAAATGCTTGTAGGGGGAAAAAACGCAGTGAAAACATAAAACATTTTATGTAGTTTTAAAAAGATACAATACATTAAAGTTTTAGTTGACTTATCTGAAAAGACATATTTTTGGCACGTAAATAAAAAAAAGGCAAGAGAAGAACTTGTCAGAAGGAAAATAAAGTATGTAAATTAAATCAAAGGTAAGGCAGCTACACTTTTTGTATAAATAACTGTGTTAACAGATTTTTATGCATATTACAATATATTCAGATGCATTGCTTTTGCAAAAACAAATTCATTGCTTCTCTCCAAAGATTGGATTAAAACAATTTATTTTATAAAATTTGGATAGATAGGATAAGAAATATAACAGCCATCTATGGAAAATAAATATAAAAATTATTCAAGCTCCATCTACTTTATATTAGTAATGAGATGCACTTCATTCAAATTCCTTTCAGTTGAAACAGTGCTGAGAAAGCAAGAACATGATTCTGTAGGAAATGATTTCTAATCTTCATGATAACATACCAATATAATACAATTATTTACAATTGACTAAGAGTTAATTCCAATAGTATAACATCTTTCTTGCAAAAATGTCAGCTTTTATTGATGAAACAAACTAAGAATAAAACATTTTTACTTATAGACTAACTATGCTGTTTTTCATTCTGTTAACCAAAACAACGTAGCAGTACTGTAAACAAAAAAACAACATCAAACTGGCTGTGCTTGCATGATTTTATCAAGAATCATAAGCAATGAAGTGAGCACGGGATTTGTTTGAAGCATTAAAAATGGCTTGACAGAAAAAATACTGTTTTTTTCTAAAAGATAGGTAGTGAAAATGAATCTGTCCTGAAGTCATCACTAGCTATGTCAATAGACAGTAATGATGCCAGAGACCAAGTATATCATTGTAAAGGCAAACATGATGAAGCTGAAGCTTCAGAACTTAATGCACTTGATTTCCAATACACCATCCTTTTTGGTAAATTTGGAAGAATGACATATTAACAAATAGCTAACATTTAATCTTCCTTATGTGTAAATACTGTACATATGTAGGGCCATCTTTACTAGAGTCGGCCCATTATTTTATTGCTAGCAATCCCCTCCCTGAGAAGTCATAATTGTACATTTCACCTATGATATATTCTTAATATTTGTATAAAGAAAAGAGATAATGTTTAATTACTTCTTTGCCACACAATCTTGTGCTAATTCTCAAAGCCTGACATTTATAAATAAGTTTAAATTGACTAAACATAAAAAATGTTACTTAAAACTAAACAAATATTTGAACCTCTTTTACATTGCATTCTATTTTGGATCCTCATGGGTTCAATGCCCCAAAATAATATCTCTGCACACTCTTAGAGTCATCATTTGACATTTGGCATTGCTTCTCTCTTGTGATGCACTATGTGCAATCATTTGCACCACTGCAAGGTGGGGTTAAACTGCTACAAAATAGGAATAATAGCGATTTACACGCATATTACACTGGTACAAGTGACTACGAGTTATGAGGCAATGGAAAATCAGGTCCTTGCTCTTTGTAAGGTTAATGGTGTAACTAAACAACTGTAGCTCAATATTCCTAAATTATTTTTAGTGTTTTTAGCTCTCTCTCAACATGCAGCTGTTTGAGGATGAAGAATTAATTTAACTCTTTTCTTATGGCAAAGCAAGGAGAGATTACAGCAGTGTGCCAAGACACAAAAAACAGAAGGCGCTGAAGTTCACAACAAAAGCAGCTGCTTTGTCCAATCCATTTGGGGTTACCCCACTGAAAGCCTATAAATAATATTAAAGTGTATGAACAAGAATGCCCTTATAAACAGAATATAGAAATCCTGCCTTATCTCTTCTCGTGGGCTGGCCCTACAAACTTGAACACTGAGACAATAAAAGGAAACAGGTGGTTAAAAAATATCTTATATCCTCCAAAACAGCTGCCCTAGAAGAAATTCAATCTAGGTATCCCCAACAAACTGCCTTTTCATCAAAGAATATTTATATGAGATGCACCATGTACCTATTTAGAACATATATTGTACTGTACATTATAGCACCAACTGGTTCTGTTTGATTGGCATAATCTTGGCACTTAGTAATATTTGTATTTTTTAAAACTGTACTTAATTTGTTTATAACAGTTGCTCACGTTCCATTTGTACAGAAGAGCCGTTGTTCCCAAAAGCTCAAGGATATTACTGTATGTCTCACATTACTGTTTTTCTCCGAGGAGCACTGAGACCATTAAAATGCCAAAAGAAACAGCAGTAATGAATGGATTGACCTCCCAAGTTTCAACAATCTGAACTATCTGAAGTTCAGGACTCAGAAATGTTGTAGCAGGTTAGAGTTTGTGAGAAAGGATATGTGCAGGTGATGAATGACAGGTTATGCCACTTGGACAATGGAAAAAATGCTTTACAATATAACTATTTCTTGTCATTTTACTACACCATTATAATGTTTGGATTCCCTGAGCGCAAACTCAGAACCTATTTACAGTAGCAACTGAATCCAACTCTTTTGCAGCAGTTGAAATCTTCATTGGGCACAAAAAACAATTATTCGTCCTAAATGCCATAAAAAAATCCATAAGTGTGTGGCTTCCCTCAAGAACTTACTTGCACAGTAACAGCAAAACAATATGGATTGCAAAATAATAATTCCCCAACAACTCATCCTATGGCTTTCAACATTAGAATCCAGCTCTTTCCAATCATATAGTATTGGACTGAAACACAAAAATGTTAGTTATAATATACCTTTATAAAGCATGATGAATTAAACTTTGTACGAGTTAAGGACAGATCCTGTGATGTGCTGAGACCCTAACATTTTAAACTGTGAATGACATACTCTGGTGCTGTAAGAGATATCTATCTATCTATCTATCTCTATATTCTTTGTATTTACATGTTTTCTTTTCATTTATTTAGACATATAAATCTATCTATAAATGTAAGGAAAACATATATTATGACAATTTGAACTAATTATTGCATACTTCAGTCCAATATTCTTGGCAACTGACTGTGATATGTAATGCTGTGAAATCAGTATTTAAAATGGAAATGCTAATCCAACTGAGTATTGCTATAAAATGGGTGAGGTGGAAAAGGGGTGTTTTAAGGTCAACAATGGCAGTTGGGGGTATTCAGTGCCTGCAAGGGGAACTCAGAATACTGGACGCATAGTCATTAGTGTCAATTTATATGTCACCAATATGATCTCCTCCCACACTTCTGTGCCCTGTCATGGCTGCTGTGACTGACTGAAATACTTCTAGCATCTGTCATCTGAGGAAAAGGGGGATGCCAGGACTGTCTGAATGAAGGACTCTGACTCTGGCAGGGGTGGCTCTAGACATTTCGCCACCTCAAGCATGGCGGCATGCCCCACCAAAGCCGTGGGACCAGTGGACCCTCCGCAGGCATGCCGCCAAAGGCTATCTGCCTGCCGCCCTCCCGGAGACCCGCAGAGCACCCTCCCGTGGCATGCCACCCCAAGCACACGCTTGGCGTGCTGGGGCCTGGAGCCGCCCCTGGACTCTGGAATTCTCTCCCTTCTTGCAGGCTACCAAGTGGCAGCCTTTAGGAGCTGGTGACACACCTGTTTGATTTAACTTTGTATCCTGCTGGGAAGTTATTATTAGCAGAGCTCGGAGGCTAGAAATCTGTATGGATTTGTCGGACAAATTATTTGGGCATTTGCTTCAGCTTTTGTTTTTCTATCACATTGCCTGATAATGAATAATGGGTCAATACACATAATTCTATAACTATTTATGTAGGAAAATCCATGTATTTGAATAGCAAAATATTAAACTTTTTAAAAATAACTAGAGATCAGGGAGAGTAGCTATTAGCTGCAGAGGTTTCCTTAATGAAACTAATTCCCCATTCCTTTGAATGAGGTTTAATGGCACTGTCACAGTAATCTCACAGTGACACCAGTAGAAGTTCATAAAACAATGTAACAATGTTAAGATTAAATAAATTGATGTCACTGTGGTATATTTAGAATCATATTCTATAGTTTCTATATTTGGGAATCTCAGTTATATACAATGTATTAGTCTGATATATTAACCTCATTTTTATAGCTTCCTCAAAAGCTTCCATATTTAATGATATAATTCTGCACAGCAACACAAGCTATTGACTCTGCTTCCATGCATTTAAGAGTCTTCTCTATTCTATAGAACATATAGTGTCAGCTCACAATGTCAAAGTGGTTTTGGGCTGTGACCGAGTGCTAGGAGCTAGCAAGTGAGCCAGCATTCTGGACATTTAAGCATCAATCAGCTCCCCCAGAGAAGAATGACTGGGGCTATGCGAGCTAATGAGCCGATCGGGCTGGGTGGGCTGATGAACTGATTAGCCCATCAGCTGAAGCCTATAAGAGAGAGATGGGAAGCAAGTGAAGAAGACAGGATTTAGCCAGTTGAGAGATCTCAAAGAAGGGAGATCTTAGTTCCTCTCTGGTCGTGTGGGAAAGGGCCAAAGGTGGAGAAGCACTGTAAGTAACTTGCTGCATGGAACTGTGTTGGTGATGGGAATGTAGATAAATCACATGAACATGCTACTTACTGGACAGATTCTGAAAGGTTCCTGAGGCACTTGAGGAAAGGGATGGAGCATGACCCATTACACATGAGGGCTTCTCTGGGATCTGACTCCCCCAGCTACAATGATAGAGAAACTGGACAAATTAAGCCACTACAAGGATTCGACTTCTGGGGATGGAGCAGCAGAAGGAGCTGCAAAAAGATTATGCAGTCCTTCCAACAGTCGCACCAACTGGAAAGTCAATACCAGGGAGCAAGCATGAGCGAGCAGCAGTTCCGTCAGAAACTGGTGAGTCCCCATACAGGGAACAACAATCGGACAGGGGGTTGGCCTGTGTAAAATGGGGCTTGCAGATGACCCTGGTGCTTTTCTATTTACATTTGAAAGGGTAGTGATTAGAACTGGCTGGGACAGTAGAATGTGGACCCTCCGGTTAGCACCCTATTTAGTGGGGGTGACTTAAGCAGCCTATATGATCCTGAGCGACAAACAAGCCAGTGGCTATGACATTGTGAAAGCAGGCATATCAGAACAAATGTGCCTGGCCACTGGCAAGCAGGGTCGGCTTTAGGAAGTGCAAACAGTTTTGATGGGGCAGGGATGACTATGAAAAAAACCACAAATCACGTGGGGCTTTTACTTGCCAGGTGGTGCTCCGAGTCTTCAGCGGCACTTTGGCAGGACCGTCGAAGACCTGGAGCAAGCAAAGTACCTACCGCTGAAGTGCTGCCAAAGACCCGGAGCGCTGCCGGGTGAGTAAAAATGAAAAAGGTGCCTCTAGCCAGGGAAGGGATTCTCACTGGGCACAGGGCCCTCTTAGGTGTGGGGCCCAATTCAGGGGAATTGGTGGAATAGGCCTAAAGCCGGCCCTGCTGGCAAGTACCAGCAGCAGTTTTGGGCTGCTAGATGGGCTGGAGATGTGTGGTGAAGGGCATTTGCCTGAAGATTAACAGTAGCACTACCAACTGGTTAAAGCCGGATACACAGGGTGGTAGTGAAATTATGGACTTCATAATTCTGGAGCAATTTCTACAAGGGCTCCCTGAGAACACCCATGTATGAATTAGGAGGCATCAACCCACACAATGGGAGGCAGTGGTCATACTCACAGAGGAGTTTGAGGAAGCTAATTTCCTCCAAAATGAAGTGAGTTTATTTAACAGTTCAGAGCTGGGAAAAGAAGATTAGAGAATTGGCAGGGATAAAACCTTCAGACAAGAAAAGGGATGAGTCCAGAGGAACTCCTTTGAGGAGTCAGGCAATTACCTGCTACCAGCATGGGAGCCTGGGACATAAGAACTGACTGTCCCTATATGAACTGTTGGCTGGCTGAATTTTGCAGCTGGGCTGACAACCTGGGGTTCTGATGGAGAAAAATGCCAACTATTGCTTTAAAAGTGTATTAGAAACTGGGGTTGTGGGTGGTCTTGTCTAGTGGTTAAAGCAAGAGTTTGGCCTACCAATTAGAGCTGAGTCCGGGGTGGGCAGAGTTCAGGAATGAACCAAGGGTCAGCACTGAAAGGACAGAAGCTGAATGCCAGAGCCAGAGGGTAACCAAAGTCACAAACCAGGGAAGAGATCGGAGAAAGAGCTTTCTGGCCTCAGGGTGTTCATTGGCTAGTAAAGCTGTGATAACGCCACACTGACTCCTGCCAGAGGAGTGTATCTATGGGTAGAGAAAACTCTGCCCAATGGCCAAGATACTCCTAGAGGTCCAAGGAAAGTTCGGGTGGAAATGGGCTAGGGTTATGGCAGGGCTGGCTCCGGCTTTTTTGCCGCCCCAGGTGGCGAACTGGAAAAAAAAAATAAGATAAAGCTGAGATTGGCAGCACTTCGGTGGCAGCTCTATTATGCCGCTTCTTTCTTCTGAGAGGGACCAAGGGACCCACCGCCGAATTGCCGCCAAAGACCCGGACGTGCTGCCCCTTTCCATTGGCCACCCCAAGCACCTGCTTCCTTCTCTGGTGCCTGGAGCTGGCTCTGGGTTATGGTAGGTTGCCCCATCCAGTGGTGTTAGGGATAAACTGGAGAACCTTCTTATATGGGAAGAAAGCTGGCATCCGGGTCCAGAGCAAATAAGAATTGAGCTATTGAGGAAGCTAGAGAAAGGGTTTGAAGTAGGAGAGCTAGAGAAGAAGAGGTTTCTTACTGCAACTGTGGTTCTTTGAGATCTGATGCAGCCGTGTATTTCACTTAGGTGTCTGTGTGTGCAGTGCACCAGAGCTGGAGATTTTGCCTAGCAGTACCCATAAGAGGCAGTGAATGCACCTCAGGCTCATAGCTCCTCCCTGGCTATATGAGGCAGAACCTCCTCATCCTCCCACGATTTGCACTGAACGTCCAGTGACTAGACTCTGATACAGGGGGGACAGAGAGTGGGTAGTGGGATACATGTTTGCATCCCATCTCAAAGAACCACAGTTACAGTAACTGTTTCTTCTTCTTCTTCAAGTAGATTTTGCTACCATGACACTGGAAAGAAATATCACAAATGGATTGCTTGTTGAGAGTGTATTCCCCCTTGCCTGTTCACATAAGACACTGTGGTGGTAAAGTCAGCAATTATGTAAACCACTGAACCCCAGTGCATTCCAGAAAGGCCCAAAGCTCCAGCACATTGATATGGAGTAAGGATTCCTGCCCCAATCACAGCCCCTGAAGTTTCAGTGGCCCCAAATCCCCATCCAGGAGGTATTGGTGACAGACCTGGTTGGTGAGGGCTAGGTGAAGGGAACACACTGACATACATTCTCGTGAAGCATTCACCACTGCGAGGAGTCCAGGACCAGTTGAAGAAGAGGGACCAATCTGTCCAAGGGGTGAAGTGCACGTATCAGCTGGCTGAACCTCGGATCCAAATGCCTCCTTCTCTGGGACATATGCCCCTTTCTCGGTAGTCCCACTGTCTCAGGGGAAGGAAAGGCTGCCCAAAGATGGTATTGTTGCTGCTTCTGTTTTTGACCACCATAATGACAGCTTTGCAGTGATGGAGTATACACCCCCAAGGAATACAGGGTAGCCCTAGAGTCCTTGAAGGAGTGCAGAGTCTTGTTTGTTTCATCTGAAAAGAGCACCCAGCCACCAAACGGAAATCCTCTATATAATGCTGCACATTGGGAGAAATGCCCAAATTCTGCAGTCAGGACATTCTTCTCCTGGGCATTGCTGAGGTCATCACTCCGGCCAAAGTATCTGCAACATCCAGCATGGACTGTAACAATGTCCTAGCCACCAAGCAGCCTTGGTGATGAATGCTCAAAATTCCACCCTACCAATTGGCCTACCAATTAGAGCTGAGTCCAGGGTGGGCTTCAGGCAGCTGGCTTGCAAATTTAGACATAACTGTCCCATTCACAAGTCATATTTGAACAACAATGCCTGCTAGCTCACAATCTGCATTTTCAGGGAAAAGGAGATGTAGATATTTCTACTCAGCAAGTCCATCCTCTTAGAATCCTTATCCTTAGGAGTGAACTTAAATTTGCTCTGCCAAGCTCTGTCATTCCATGAAGTTATGCCCTGGGAATAAGGGGTCACTGACATGCGTTCTGATCTTGCCTTTGACCGAGGTCAAGAGTGTGTCCTCTGAAACCAAGAAGCATCTCATGGATTCCAGGAGGTCACTGGGCATACTGGTGATGTGTAAGCTAATTAGCTGAACAGGCTGTGACGGCTCATGAACCAATTAGCCCATCAGCTAAGGCGCATAAGAAAGAGACAGGAGATGGGTTGGCTGAGCCCAATGTACTGAAAGACTGCAAGAAAGGGAGACCTCTGTTCCTCTCTGGCCCTGTGGGATAGGGCTAACCAATTTGGGCTGTTCATTTTGTACACACAAATGCGTATACATGGCGACAGGTGGATGAGCACATCTTGTAGCCTGTTGAAATCTAGCCCGCAACGTCAAGTTAATATAATAAAACAATCTATATGCTAGCTATATTCTGATAAGATAAAGACCAAAACAAAAACTCCTTGAAATACTGAACTAAAAGTTTCTACCGCTGTTATAAAAATCTGGCCCTGTTTTCAGTTTATTTCACCTACAAGTGACAAGCACTATTCAACCACTGGACATGACCTCTATCTGGGAAAATATTAATTTTATCATTAGGATCAAAATATGTGGGTGAGTACTGCCATGTATTCGTGTGCTGTTGTTTTTTTAATTCATGAAATGTAAGCAGTGTTTGAGATTTTTTTTGTCCCTGGAACCTACTGGTGTCTTCTGCACCAAAAAGGTAGAGGTTGCCTTACAGTACTGATCATCACAGAGACATTCCTTATTAATTTCATACTATGCTTGGCAGAAACAGAAATCTGACAAGCATCAGCACAGTGATTGGCAGCACCATGACGGACAATGCAAGTCAAAGCAATTAGCAGCACAGCTATGCGCCCTCCCCGAATCCAAAATTTACTTATAAGCAACGTGAAGTTCTTTTTCCTTCAATTACCTGCCAGCATAAGTCATGAAAGCACACCTGAGAGATTGTAAGTCACTGCCCGTGAGTTGTAAGTCACCCTTTTATTAGTGCGGATAAGACATAGACATTTTGGAATAAGCCTACAAATGTCTAACAGCTTAGAGAAAGATGCGGTCTTGTGGTCTGAAAACAGCACTGGGGCAGGAACTTTTGAGAAATAAAATCAGCTCTAACACTTACTTTATTTGGAGCCTTGGACAAATGATTTAAAGAGCAAATTTTCAAAAGTGGTTCTAATTTTTGGTGCCTAAATTAGTGGGTGTCAATTTTAGGGCTTTATTTTCAGAGGTGTAGTGCAGCCATAACTCCCACTGACTTCACCTGGAGATGCAAGTAATGAGAACCTTGAAAAAATTAGGTCTTCGGTGTCTAAAGCTGGGCATCCCAAAATCGAGACACACAAATTTAGAAACTAGTTGTGAAAATTTGGGCCTTAATGTCAGTTTCTGTTTCTCCAAGTGTAAAAGATAGAAATCTTTCTACCTCAGACAGCTGCTGTGAGGATTAATCAGTTAATATTTATAATTGCACTTTGAGATGAAAAGTATTATAATAATGTATGACTGTTTTTAATTATTTCATTTGGCAGGGGCACTCTCTGTTGTGCCCTACCTCAACATAGCCTTATTTTACCAATTTCCTTCTCTTCTCCTCACCCAGCTAGTTCCTTTGCCTTTTACAGTTAATCCTTCTCCTTCTCCCTGATTCTCCTTACTTGATTCTCAGCTATGCTCCCTTCCTCTCTCTTTGTCACATACTCAACTCTCTCTAAGCTCATGGGTTTTGCCTGATGACTCCCCGAACACCTATCCCTTAGGAAATGCCCAGAGGGTTCAAAAAAAGAGCTCTGCTCAGACCTTGTGGCAAATGTTTCAATATAGAAGCAGAGAGGGGACCTTTGGGGGTGAGTGTAAAGGACAGAAGTACTTATCTGAACCAGTCCCAAACTTTGGAAGAAAGCAGCAAAGAATCCTGTGGCACCTTATAACTAACAGACGTTTTGGAGCATGAGCTTTCGTGGGTTATCACCCACGAAAGCTCATGCTCCAAAACGTCTGTTAGTCTATAAGGTGCCACAGGATTCTTCGCCGCTTTTACAGATCCAGACTAACACAGCTACCGCTCTGATACTTTGGAAGAAAGGTCATACTGGTTTTTCATCTGATTGATACTGATTTATCCCTAATGACTGACACTTCTTTCTTGGCTGCATTTAAATATACACCATAGCCATTAACACTGGCAACATATTTTGTTTAGGATTTTTGTATCATGACTATTACCTGGTATCTGAGGGTGTTTTAATATAGGGCTGTTGTAGGGAACTGGAGGAGGCAGGTATTTTGGTCACTGGAAAACAGGGACAAATTGGGTTGTTTACCAGGATTGACTAGCTATGCTGGAAACACTGCTTGCTATCTCAGCCTGCCATCTCAACATGCTCAGTTGTTAAGATACCTAGAGACCAGCAATCTTGAGATGAATGTCATCTAATCCTATTACTCAAACCCCCTGAAGCATCCTGTCTTCATGCTATTTTGTTACTGAGTTAGACCCTTATTTGACATTATAGTAGGTCTGAATAAGCCATGTATCCCATTGGCAAATTTTTCTTTCCTTTCATCCCTTCTTATATTTTGTTTCCTTGCTTTTTCACATAGCATTGCATGCAAAAGAACAAAATCTAGCAAAAAAACCCAACCCTCTACATTGATATGGCCTCTTTTTAGGTGGCTTAAGGCAAACATTTTCAGGAACACCCCCTGGCCATCATGACTAGCACTCTAAAAACTAAACAATTTTAAAATCTGTGTGTGTTGCAACACCTAGGCTCAACTGGGTGGATAAAGAGTGGCTTTAGTCTTAACCCTGAACATTGCACAGCTTATAAACTCTGCTTTAGACGCAGGCTTTATGCCCCCTAAACCGCTGTAGTGCATGTTGCATTCCACAAAGATTTAAAATTCAACAGACAGACAAAGTGTACATTTAATACTCACATGAGGGAATACAGAATGCCTTTCAATACATCAAACTCCTAAACCTTTTACATCTTTCATTTTTAAGCTACATGGATTTTGATTTGTACAATTTTAAAAATATTCTGAAGCCTAGTCAATCTAATACTAAAAAGCACTGTTGCACAGTAAGAAATCAAGAAATACAATTCAGCAAACCTGGTATAGTTGGTCCCCAGGGAAGTTTTTTTCCAATTCTGTTTGTCATAGCCCAGATCCATCATGTCATGCTAGCCTAACTTACTACTACTTTTTTTTTTTTGCACACTCCAACTATTTTCTGTTAAACTAGTGCTGTCACAAGAAAACATATAAAAATGCTCTTTTGCAAACATACAGTTTGGTCTCTACTGAACTCTCCAGAGACATGGATTTCTCTCAGTGTCTTTATCAGGGGTGAATGTTGACAGATCACTGAACCTTACTGTCAGCGGTGACAGGCTTAAAGCTGTTTGGTGCAAGGTGGATAAAAAACAAAAAAAGGTTTCGGTGCCTTGCATCTAGACGGTCCCTGATTCAAGAACAAAGGCTTATGTTCAAAGATGATTAGCTTAAAGGCATTTCAGAGAGTTCTGATTGTAGCAATAGTTGAGTGTCTTGTTAGTGGGTGAAATATGTATTCCCATGATAACAAAGGCAGCAGCAATTCTTTTCTGCTGAGATGGCAACGTTAATAATTCCATGTATTTATCAGTATTGTATCAAGACCTTAGGGATTTTGCCTTTCAGGTGAAGTTGAAGGTTGCTGGAATGGATATAGTCCTGAACACTCGTACTAAGACATACATAGAAAATTGTCCCATAATGTCCAGAGGGAGAAACAGAAGAAAGAATCCCTTTGGATCCAAATATACATAACATAGATAAATGTCTCCAAGGTTTAGAAAGAGAAAGGTGAGGGTTTTATGTGGGCATAACCCTGAGTCCCGGCAACTTTTTCCAAACTGTGAAAGAAAGTCTAATCATGTAAATCACCTAGTGTTGTTTGTACCACATGAAGTTAAATCTGAAAAAAAATAAGAACTTGGATTAATCATTTAAAAATGATTTATTATACATAACCCTGCATGTAGCTATCACGGCTGGCTCAGAATGAAACAGAGAGTGTTACAGAGATTGGTAGTAGTACAAAGCCAAGGCCTGGCTGAGCACACACACTGCACCTGAGCTAAACTCAGAGCACAATGCAGTCACTGTAAGTGCGCAGTACTTCACCGTATTCCACGACATCAGGACAGATTTCATTGTTCCACACTGATAATCACCAATGTGAAGTAATGAGTAATTTGGTGTGGAGTAGATATAGCTCTTCATGTGCCAGCATGAGGGGGGGACTTTCAGAAGGAAATGTCTTCTAATTAATGATAGTACAGAGCCTTATGAAGTGTGAAGGAATGTGAAGCATAAGCATGATTCCAAAGAGTCTGGTAGCATAGCAGTAGGAAGCAATAACATTTTAAAGCTAACATGCTAGACAGATGCAGTACTAGTAGCTGGAAGAAATCTAAAGTCAGGTTTAAATTATTTGGACTTCCTAGAATGACAGGCTGAAATCCTTAGAGGGTCATGACGGGCCTTTGTCTTTTAAAGGTCAATAAATTGAAAACCACACATTTTAGGAGGGAATTGCATTTTACTGTATTTACTTAATAAAAAATGATGATCTGTTGTTGCTGTCTCAATAAAAACTTCATGACACTTTAGGGTTTGTCATGATGTCACTTGTCATGATTCCCTCTCTCCCAACACTGCTGTGAATGTACAATTTACTGGTTGGTAGCTGTCCTGAATACCAGTAATGACTGCAAAGTATATTTGGATGAAAGGTAGTACATGTTAGTTTGTATCTTTTACCAGAGTATGAGCTATAAACCAAAGCATAAGAAGAATGTTAATACATGTTGTTTAAGTTGTAGAGATGTGTTAATTCCTCTGAAATTATCGTCATGGAGAATGGTTAAAATGTCAGAAACAAACTTTCATACTGTAGAAAACTGTAAGCAGATCACTTTACAAATATATAATTTCGCTTTTGACATGTTTTTTTCTCATGATGCACCAAATTCTGGAATGATGGAGACTGGCCATCAGTGGAAAAGTAACATTGCGTCCCCAGATTCTTGCAGCAGCTGCATGTTTAGCCTATACTGTTCCTGGGACAAATTATTCCTGCCAGAAGCACATGTGCTGTGTGATGGGAGAGGCTGTCCATGCGCCATTGCTTAGTGCACTGGGCATACATGCAAACCCATGTGGACCACTAACCCAGATCCCTAGGACCTTACCCAGAATGCTCTCCATGTTCCTTTTGTGGAAGGTTTGTTGATGTTTTTCCACTCCACATGTTTTTTTTGGTACAACGTGGGGGGTTCTGGCATACAGTGACGCACGTCTGCCAGACTATGGCCACATATTTGAATATTACTGAAGCTTTTTGTGATTAAACAAGTCTATGCTTCCTGGGGCTCACTGCCTTTTCTGACTTGATTCTGTGTTAAAGTCACAGTGCTGTATTTGGGCCTTGGGAAAAGGCTGGGATTATAGAGAAAGGATTTTAATATTTTGTTTGAAGGATCTACCAGAAGATGACAAGGGCTGGAGGAAGCAATATAGTCTGCCCAGGGACAAGTGGGCTGTGCTGAGCCGAAATCTTTTTAAAATATCAGTATATTCAAAGGGAGCTGAGAACAACTCTAGCCAGTTCTAAGACTGTGAAGCCCTGCTACACCCTGCCTTATTACAATGGATAGTAAAACGGACACCCCCTACATACACTAAGCCAGCCAAAACCCTGGGTTTCAGAAGTTAATATTCATCCAGTGTTCAAAGGCACCCCAGGAAGACACTACAAGCTGGCAGCTAATTAAATGCAGAGGGAAATGTTCAGTCTAAATACCATAAAAGCCAGGTGTGTTACCGTCAGAGCAGAATAGTACCTGTAGTATATTGTTTATGTCCAAGACTGAGCCAAACCTCGCTCTCTCATTCTGTCTCTCTTTCTATTACAGTTCCTCTTAAAATGGTTCCTTATGTGGGTTCTTTCTTCTGGGGCAGGAATTGCTGGTTCTTTGCCACCCTGAAATGTGAATGTTCTGCTTCTGTCTAAAGACCAACAGTCTTATTTTTAAATTATTTCCCAGAAAGTCTTTTCAAATGAAATGTGTGAACAAGGCATCTTTTTGTAATGGCTATTTATCATTGGTGTTTAAGTAGGAATGACTTGATACATATAGTAAAGAATATAAGGATTGCCAAAATATTTAGTCATTATTTAGATTAGCAAAAAAAAACAACAAAACCTTATCAGACTCCTGACTAATTCACATCTTTAGGGGTCCTACTTTTATTCTCTTTTTCTTCCCTCTTTGTCTAAAATAGTTTTGCTCTGAAAATATTGCTGACACTTTTGATTTACCTGAGCCATTGACTTACATTGCAAAATTTTGAATACTATATCTTTGGGGTAAGAATTATATTAAATTCCTGAAGATAAGTTTTTCATATAAATAAAAGCATTTGAAATCTAAAAAAATACTAAATTACTCTAGATTAGATTAATTTTAGATTAAGGAAAAGCAACAAAACAAGAAAGAACAAGGTAAGGTACCCATAATAAATTACAGTGTGTTTCCTGTCTACATCTATGCTGAGCACAAAATGGGATCTCCATTCAGCAGACAGTAGACTCTTAAACTTCAGAACACTGCCCAGATATACACATCACCCAAAATAATTACACAATGGTGAGAGAAATGTATTTTTGAAGGCCTATCCCTGCAGCATCTCTGCAGGTCCCAGCACAGAACAGGTGCAAAACACCTCTGTAGCTACCCCTTCCACACTGGCTTGAGGACTGGCCAGGCTGGAGCTGAATGGCATGCACAATAATAAAGTGACTAATATTACATGTAAAACAAGGTTGGAATATGGCCCTATTAGAAGATTCCACAGTAAATGGTTCTCACACTTAAAAGATTTTTGAAATGCCATTAGTTATTTGTCCTTTGCAGATGTGATACATTATGAACGCAAGGTGTAATATTAGCTCAATAAGTCATTTTTTCCACTTAATTTCTAGAAATAAACTAACTTTCCTCATTAGTCTGGATTATACTAACCTAACTAAATTATGTGTCCATATATACTGATAAAGCTGTCAGGAGAATTCTGAAAGTCTTCCTATACAGTTGTGATCTATTAAAATACTGGTTTTCAGAGAAAGCAAACAGCATCATATTGTGGAATAGACCCATTCCAAATAATTCATCATAGTGTGAAAAAACAAAGAACTAATAATATTTCCAGTTCCATAAAAACAAAAGTAATGCAGTTAGGGCCTGATCCAAAGCCCATTGCATTCCATGGGAATCTCTGCATTGACTTCAGTGGGTTTGCATCAGGTCCCTGATCAGTTGCTTGATGCAACTACAGCCAGCAAAGCATATTCACTTTTATGCTGGTAGCCGTATTGGCTTGACTGGGAAGTTGTGATCAGTTGTATACATTGTTAGATTACTTTTTCCTTCCTAGTTTCCTTATGTCTGAATAATGTCCTTTGCATCTTGTAAGGACAATCAAGTGTGATTAGATAAGTCCAATTTCTTTAATTTGCCATTATATTGTTGAGTTGAAAGTAAAAGTTCATCTTGCACTGTTCTATGTTGAGAAGTATTATGCTGCTAACATTTTTCAAATATTATTTGTGTAGATGGAGTATACATAACCTTTGTTTACACTCTATTTATTTGCATACATCTTGCCTCTCAGATAAACTTGTAACATTTGACCATGTCCTCGTGAAGGGTCAGGATGTCAAAGTTCCCTTAAGTCAACATTTTAAAAAGCTAATTTGAGTGAATAATTGTATTCCAGTTGAAAAGATTATTAAAATAAGTGGTTTACGTGAGCACATCCATTGTAATCATAACACATATTCCAAAACAGTTGGAGGAATAAGACTGACATCAGAACTTTACGAAATTCAGCAGCTTGATCTTGCAGGGCTGCATATGAAGAGTATTCTTCAATTTTGGGTCATGTGGGTCTGCATTCATTGAATATGCTCTGAGTTTCAGTTCCAACAGACCCAAAAAATCAGAGGGCAACTCAGTGAATTGTCAAGTTATAACTAGCTTCATATGGAAAACAGGCAAAACCACTGTGTTTTATATAGTTCCTGCCCAAAACCGTCATCTGGCCCAGGACCTCACAACATCAGCCCTAGTTTATCTGACATGATCATTTAAAATTTAGCCCAGGTTCACTGAACAGTTGGCAAAACTCAGTGAACATTAAAGTGAACCTGGCCAACTTCTAGGTTTCACTTCTTTTGTTTCACTGTCACAGTGCCGCACAGTGACGCCAATAATAAAAAAAAAAAACAAAGAAAAATTAAGAGAAATCATGTCTGTGTACCAATTCTTTGGTTTGTCTGTCGTGTCAGCTAGTTGGTTACATAGGCCAGGTATATACTAACAAGGTAAGTCGATCTAAGTTACACTAGTTAAGTTATATAAGTTATGTAAGTTACATAAGTTATGTAACAAGTCAACGTAGCTTAGATCAATTTACAGTGGAGTCTACACCTCGCTATGTTAATTGGAGATGTTCTCCTGTTCCACATAGCTTCTGCCTCTCAGGAAGGTGGAGTACTGAAGTCAGCAGGAAAGCGATCTCCCAGAGACTTATCATGTCTTCACTAGACTTGCTAAATCGATGCTGCTGCATCAATTGCAGCAGTGCCGATTTAGTCGATAGTGAAGACAAGCTCATAGACAACATATCTGTAAGCCTAATCCAATCTAAAAGGTTAAGCAGTATTAATACTACCAATATACTGGCACCAATGCACATGATGCTGCACAGCGGAAGATCAGTTCCAAACATAAAATGGATAACTATCCTGAACTGCCCACATTCTAAGATTGCATCTACAATGGCAAGAGCCACTGAAGGAGGGTTGGACTACACAGCAGTAAAAATTTGTGAACTATGTCCATGCCAAGTTAACTGACATGGTGGTAAAAGTATTATGGCCCCATCAGTTTTGGGAGCCATTTTTCCCAGATCCCTCTCTCAGTCTATCACTCTGACAGAAGTTCAGAGTTTCTTCACCACAGTGGTGCCTGTAATTCTTACTTCTCTCAGAGACCCCAGTATTACTATTATTCATTAGTTGTATAGTTCTAGTGCAGAGAGGTGCCCAGTTGAAACTGGGTGCCACTGTGCTAGCCACTGTACAAACACCTGGTGAGACAGCCCCTGAACTTAGACAAGATGGTTACATTCTAGGAGAGGAAACAGAGCCACAGAGAGGTGAAATGACTCTCCCAAGGTCACATGGCAAGTCAGAGAACTCGCAGAAGAACTCAAGTCTTCGGAGCCTCAGTCCCAACACACTTGTTCTCCACCTGGGCAATAAGTGAGAAAACTAAAGGAACTGACAACTGGGCATCACTTAGCATGACTGCCATACCATCTGCTATACCTTTTAGAATAGGTTCCAACAATGGCTGTTCTCAGTAATAATGTGAATTCTAATTTCATTGCTATTGAAATTCATTGCTAATTTCATTGGTACTACTATTGCAGTAAATATCTGCATGGAAATATGCAGTTAGAAATGAACAGACAGAAAACAGACCCTTCCTGGTCCTTGCGAGTTTGCTTCTGTCTGCTCACAATTTCATATTAAATAATAACAATATAAATTAACTCTATTCCACACTCCCAATTTTTTGCTATCAGATATTTGTTACCGTGTGGCTGTTAAACATTAACTTGTTAACAATGTTTATCAAACTGGAATAAATATTGTTTTTCTTTAAATGTACAGCATGCATCAGAGCCAGGTCATATTGTTTTCAGTGGCAGGACACATTCCATGGAAACATATAAGAGATATTTAAGGGTGAGAAGCATTTTATGTATATCAGCTACTTGCTATCAGTTTGATTCTGAAATAGGTGGGGAATTAAAAACAAAATGAACTGCAATATGTCATCATATTGAAAACATATAAAACACATTTTGCCAGCTTCTCAAATTATTTTGTGGGAGTTTTACACTTCACTACTAATGTTAAAGATCGGAGAGGATATAAATAAATTCAGAGCAATGAGTACCGGCCTGTTAAAAATTAAATATTATTACAGATAGGAACAGAAGGACTTTGTGCTGCAGAATAGTGATCTTACAGTGTACATCTGGAGCACTCTGCCTAAACCCTGATGTGCTGTGCAGGTTGAGGACATCAGATATCATTAGTCAGGAAAAAAAAAGTGTTACTTGGAAGAAATCGTAATGTGTGCATAAGCACACAAAATGGTCATAAATAAGGCAATGCACCATTTGTAGATTTGTTAGTCAATTATTCTTTATTTGTAGCCCCAAGGCTTCAGAACATTCGTTCTCCTTCCCTGCACCTGGCCCTGACTACAAAATGGTCAGGGTGGAGTTCTTCAAATTCCCAGTGCTTTCATTTTTGGAAGCACAGTCATTACAGCCACCACCAAAACATTGACCCCTCTCTCAACTCCTTACTAGACAACTGCAAATTAATCACACACAGTCTAATCAGGAGGACAGGAAAGCAGAGCTCTGGGAAACTATCATTGTGTGTATTGTGAATGTTCACATCTTCCCACAAAGCTTGTTAATTAGGTCAAGGGTGAAATCACCATTTTGGTCAGTGATTACTGCTTTCTGTGCCAAGCTGGACAAATGCAGCAAAACCAGTGCTCACAAACATCAATCTGAATTCCACTTCAGCTATGCTCTTGCCTGTTTTCATTCATGATGCACAAATGGGGTGTTAGGGACATTAATGTTTAGGAAATACCAATATCCATGAACAAACAAGGGATTTATGCATGAATAAGAGTACGCCTATTCTTTATTTCCTATTCAGCATTCTCCTACTTAAAATGTAGTAATCCTCCAATCAGGGACTGGAAAAAACCCATCTTTGATGTAGGTATCCAACCAAAGATCATGACTAATAGATAACTGATGAGAATAGTTCTCAAAAAAAGCCATAGTTTGAAATTCATTGGTCTCAAATGACTAAACAATAGCAAATAAATTCATAAAAATCAAAGTCTAGTCACATACAAATAATAAAGAGCAAAAGGGACCTTATTTGAAATGAATAGTTTGATTGGTTCTGTTCTGAAGTTTGTTAGAATACTGCAGATTTTAAAAAGTTATTTATTTACCAAAGAGATCTTCAATGGAAAATCTGTAGGATAGTAAAATGTGCACTGATCTTTTCTGACATTTACAAAAGTTATTAATTAATATGATTAAGCAAATTAGACTGAGCCAAAGTCTGACTGATTTTAAGAGCATGCTGCAAGAGCCACCTGTTTGCTGGAGAGATTAGATCCTCTGGTGACAGGAGTTAGAGAAACAGAGAAATAAAGATAAAAGAAAGAGATTGTTCTATATGTATAGGTACTGTTTCTTATAATATCCATCAGCACAGCATCCAATGTCCTCCAGATAATATGGTGGCCCAACCTACTCGTTAACTGAGAAAAGACCCTACCTATTAAACAGGAATATCTCCTTTAGTTGTTAACATTAAATGTCCTATGACTCACATATGAATAATTCTGATTCCACCCAGCTCAGGTACTTATCACCACAGTATCTAAGCATCTCACAATCTTTAATCTTTTTTGTACTCACAACACCTCTGTAAGGTAGAGAAGTACAATTATACCAATCTGATAGAGGGAGAATGGAAGCAAAGAGAAACTAAGTGACTTGCCCAAGGTCACACAGGAAGCCTGGGTCAGAACCAGGTCTCTGCACTCTAATCCCTGGACAATCTTTCCTCTTATAGACCAGGTTTCTTTTCCTTGAGGACAGTGGTGTGTACATACATACGTACATACACATACACACATTCATTACAATAGCATTGACTGACTCTTTATTTACCAGTTAGGGATTGCTCTATCAAACCTTTGGTCTGTGGGTGACCACATTTTTGCTGTGGTGTTCTGTGGCATTCACCTTAGGTCATCTCTCCTCACTTAAAAAAAGTGAATGGACATGTCCTTCTAAGAGGCGCTTTCCGTTTATTTTGTTATTACTATTACTATTGATTTGTATTACCATGGACCAGGAGTCCCTTGTGCTAGGTGCTGAACAAATACAGAATAAAAAGAGGGCCCTTGCCCAAAATAGCTCAAGCAATCAATTTGTAAGCACATAGGGGATAATAGGGTTATAAAGGATTATGGGCATGGCTTTGTCAAGAACAAATCATAACAAACCAACCTAAATTAGTTCTTTGGCATAGTTAATGGCCTAATAGACAAAGGGGAAACATTAGTTATGTTATCTTGATATAGTAAGTCTTTTGACACAGTCCCATATAACATTATCATTAGAAAATTAGAGATATGTGGTTTAGATGAAATTACTATAAAGTGGATTCACAACTAGTTGAACAACTATACTCACAGAGCAGTGAACAATGGTTTGCTGTCAAACTGGGAGGGCGTATCTATTGGGGTCCTGCAGCAGTCAGTCCTGGATCTGGTACTATTCAATATTTTCATTAATGATTTAGATAATTGAGTGAAGAGTATGCTTATAAAATGTGTGGATCATGCCAGGATGGGAGGGGTTAAAAACACTCTGGAGGACAGGATTAGAATTCAAAATAACCTTGACAAATTGGTTTGAAACAAACAAGATTAAATTCAATAAAAACAAGTGCAAAGTACTACATTTAGGAAGGAAAAATGCAATGGTCAACTACAAAATGAGGAATAATAGGCTAGGAGGTAACAGTACTGCTGAAAAGGTTGTAGGGGTAAATTGGAGATTCCAGAGAACACCAACAAATCTGACCTATTAGGAAAGATTAAGAAAACTGGGCATGCTTATTCTTGAGGAAAAAAAGAAATGGGGCACCTGATAGTCTTCAAATACATTAAGGCTGCTATAAAAGATGGTGATCAATTGTTCTCCATGTCCACTGAAGGTAGAACAAAAAGCAAGGGAGATTTGTGTAATCCCCTTTTCCATGCAGGCTTAGTACCCGTTGTATGTGCAATAAGGAGTGGGAGGGGACTTTACATCTTTGGACAGTTCCAAAGTTTCTGTCTCTTAGGCTCATTTCCTGGTGCTGCTGGTAGGTGCCCGACTCATCCTGGTTTTCTGAAGAATAAAGCTACTTGGTAGTACCTCCAGTCAGACAAGGGGTTAACCATACTATGCAAGTTGCTATGTCACTTTAACTCACAAATAATTCAAACTCACACAAGCAAACTAATTAAAATAATAACAATAAAGTGTATGTAAGGATTTGATTAAGGAGAAATGTACAAGTGATAAAAATATGAAATGGTTAAAATAATCAGAGATATTATTCATGCTTTTCAGTTACTAAAGGCTAAGCTGGCAAGCATATGAGGTCACGTGACCACACACTCTCCTCAGCTGACAGGTCAAGGAGAATGAGGATGAAGTATTAGTTCTGAGCTTTATGCATAGGTATAGCTTTATGTATAGCTGCCAATGAGTGCGGGGAGGTTGGGGAAAGAATGCTTCCCTGCACTCACCTGTGGCGGGAAGCGGAGCAACGTGGCCCCAGCCTGCTCTGCTTTCCTTGCCCTGGCCCCAGCCGTGTTACTGGGGGGCGGCTGGGGAAAGGTCCTGCACTCACCTGCAGTGGGAAGTGGAGCGCTGCGGCTGGGAGCTGGTGGAGTGGAGCAGGCTGGGGCTGGGCTGCTCTGCTTCTGCCACTGCTGGTGAGTGTGGGGAGGGATCTCTTCCCCAAAACTCCCTCCCCCAAGCAACACGGCTGGGGCTGGGATGAGGGAAGCAGAGCTGGCTACTCCCGGCCCGCTAATCCCCATGGCCACTCTTGGACTGCGGGGCCCCCCAAAATGTCCTCCCACAGCTCCCTGCCTCCCAGACCCTGCAGGGGGGGAGCCCCTGACCACCTGTGAGACCATCTGCCCCTTATTGAACCCCTCAGCCCCGGCCTGGCCTAGCACCCTTAACATCTGCTCAGAGCAGCGTGTCACAGCTTTACCGCCTTATATGCAAACCTGCCTTATATCGGGTCATGTTATATTGGGATAGAGGTTATATTAAACATTCAATAACTGCTGTTTGAAAGTTCCATCACAAACAAATCCTGAAAAACAAACAAACAATCAGAATTGTCTGCGCTATTTATGAACCAGTGGATCCAATGGTTCACTTAGTTTTCAACCTGCTTTAGAATAATTTGGCACATCTCTAATTTTAACAAGCTTCAGTGGGATTAGATATAATGCAAACTTAGTTTCCATCAATTAACACTCAAAGAAGTACCAGTAAACTTGTTAACTGCATTTATCAACAAAAGATAGCAAAATGAGAATTAGTCCAAAATAAGGTAGTGTATAGCTAACTCAAATTGCTACAGTTATTGTCTTTTAGAAATTGCCCAAACTTCATTTTAAACAGGTAGATGTATATTTTTAAGTATTGTGACAGATCCAGACCAGTGGGGTACAGGAGTCTGGTAGAAGGCAAATATACTGGCCATTGGATGAACAGTTTTCTGTTCCCTGAGTGACCAGAGTAGGGGCTGCACTAGAGCAATCAGGAACCTGCTAGAACCAATTAAGACAGGCAAGCTAATCAAGACACCTGGGGCCAATTAAGAACTTTCTAGAATCAGTTATGGCAGGCAGGCTAATCAGGACACTTGGTTTAAAAAGGACCTCCCATCAGTTAATAAGGGGGGTTTGCAAGGAGCAGGGAGTGAGAAGGTGCTGCTGGAGGAGTGAAGAGTTCAAGTATCATCAGGCTTCAGGAGGAAGATCCTGCACTGAGGATAAAGAAGGTGCTGGGGGAAGGCCATGGGGAAGTAGCCCGGGGAGTTGTAGCTGTCATGCAGCTGCTATCCACAGGCCCTGGGCTGGAACCCGGGGTAGAGGGTGGGACCAGGTTCCCCCCATTCCCCCAACTCCTGATTGGACACAGGAGGAGTTGACCAGTATTTGATCCTGCCATGAGGGCAGGGGACTGGACTTGATGACCTCTGAGGTCCCTTCCAATCCTAGAGTCTATGAGTCTATGACCTGGTCTGCGAGAAACATCAGAAGGGAAGGTCTAAATTGGAAAGAGATCTGGCCTGTTCCCGACCCACTGGGTGGGACACAGAGACTGTGGGGATTGTACTCAGTTTCCCCCATGCTGGCCAGTGGTGAGGTTAGCTGAGTGGATGGCAGGTTTGAGCTACTAGCAAAAGTGGCCAAATTGAGGGCTGCCAGGAATCTGAAGAAGCAAACCCGCCAATAAGCACAGGACCCACCAAGGCAGAGGAGGAACTTTGTCACAGTATGTAGCCATATTTAAATTCACATTTGCAGTATCTGTATATTATCAGCTCCAAACCAAGTGCTGCTATACACTACAGTGCTGGTACACACTCACACTGCTAAACAGAAAAACCACAATTATTGTGCACAAACTACATTCATCATGTCTATGTAATTAGTTCCATTTTCAAATCACTTGCCTTGACTGACTGTAATAATTTTCTACAATTGTAGTACAATTGGAGACAGAATATAGGTCACTTCAACCCCAATCTAGTGCATTAACCATAAAACCATCCTTCCTCCACAGAGAGGACCCAAACTGGATACTGAATGGAGTCCTAATGCAAGGTTCAAGAAAGAGAAAGGGAATAAAAATAGATGAAATTAAGTCAGAGATTGAAAAGTGGGGCAAGAGTGAGAACCTGATTTGGTCTAATGTACTTCTATAAGAAGTTCAGTTCTTTATCTGTTATACATCTTGCACTCTCTGTTACTCGACTGTGCTAGCTCCACTGTCTACTATATAGGTAATACTTTAACTAATACAGGATCAATCTGTACATGTTTTTTGCTTTCTTAAATCACACAGAGATAACTAGATGAAAGCAAACATTTTGTTTCCTTTTTAGGTTGTGGGTTGCTATTTTACTCACTATAAGTTGGAAGTGGGGGAGGGTTTATCTTGTGGTTTCCCCTGTCTTTCCATTTGTTAAATCAGGAATTTACTGGGCAATGTTTTTAGTTATATTTTGTGAGGCGCCAAGAGGCCCGCAGGCCTGGGCACCATCTAAATACATTTTTACTATTCTATTATTATGCCATTTTGAAGTGAAAGCAACTTTATGAAATAATAGAATCATGCAGTTTGCATGTAGTATGATTAGTGAATCCACTGGCAGTTAATATTGTGTTTCTTGGTATTGCGATATTGTGATTTCCTCCTCCTAATGTGATGGAATTAATTTATATAACCTGATAACAAGGTTATTACTATGCTAACAATGGTAAAAAGTGGCTCAAGTGGAACATTCTGGCACATTTGAACATTTCAGATCAAAGGTCTGTTGAACTGAAACAACAAATAGAATCAATTTCTTGAACTGTTTCTGTATTTCCAAACTTGGAACATTACACCACAGAATGTGGCTTAATGAAATACAGATGAGTGGTGCCATGGAACAGCCAGTCCTACTTCAACAATGAAAATTAATGTAGCACTCTCTTGGCTGGGGAAATGAACCAGTTATTGAAGACAGCTTTGCACTTTAACACTTCGGTCTTTAAAGATAGTCAGGGCTGAGATAACTTACTTAGTCACAGCCAGCTAAGGAGAATTGGGAAAAACCGAGGCAAATATGTAGTTTACTAAAAACTGAATGAGCCTTACCAATCTTGGTGATTTTTCACCCTGAACGCCTTTTGTTCCTTGCACAAGTCCAGTACTCTGCTTTTATTAATTTCAATAGTGCTGCCAACAGAACAGCAAGGAAACAGTCTCCAATCCACAGGACCTTGTTGGATATAACATGTATGTAAAGTATACATCCATGGGTCCTCTTGCAGGTAACAGCACGGACATTAAGTGAATTAGTTTAATAAATAACAGGTAAGCCTAAAACTCGTCTCAAAGGCAAATGTTTTGTAAAGTTCTGATCCACTCAGGTAAGTTTTGTATATCCAGTGAGAGAGCTGCGATCTTCTCAAAAAGGGAGAGAAGAAAAGAGAGAGGTATTGGAAGAAAAAGCGGCACAGGAGGAATAAAAAATGGAATTAACAGGGCCAGAATATACAGAACAGATTTTTATTGTTGTTATTATTATTATTTTAAACTTACAGGGAGGATCAAGGATTGATAGGACTGACAGGAAGGGAGCATGGATTTTGCTGATCTGGAAGGAACACGGCATATCTATATTGGGAAGGGAATAAGTAGATAGAGATTGTAAGGACAGGTACAACATTCAAAGGAAACGATACAGCTGTAGCTGATGTTGCCCAGGCCAACAGTGGAGTTTGAATCCAGGACCTTCATCACGATGGCTTGATCCATCAGAGGATCTAAGCATATGCTTAACTTTAAGTATGTAAGTAATCTTATTGAAATCAAGTGCTTAAAGTTAAGCATGTGCTTAGGTCCTTTGCTAGATCAGGGTCTAAACACAAGGACCTCCAACACTTGAACTAAAGGAATAAGTCCTCACATGTGAAGTAGAAGTCCACAGACTAAGAAGAGTCTCGGGATCAGCGGCTAGTAGATTACGCAATATTAGTATGATATGGTTATACTGTTGTTAAGCCTGTAAGCATGCTGAGTGGGAACTAAATGTTTTTAGAAATTTGGGCAGACTTGAAGTGAGCTGTGCATTTGTGCAGTTAATAAAAAGTACTCTGCCATCTCTCCTGATAAACCTGACTCAGGAATGCTTACTAAACAATACAGGGCATGAGGGCAAGAACAGCACAGTAGACACAGGTAAGCTTCACATAGGCATCCACACCCTGGACCTTTGGGGTACATCTAGAATGCAATAAAAGGCCCATGGCAGCGAGTCTCAGAGCATAGGGCAACTGACTTAAATAGCCCAAGCCCAAATGTCCGCCCTGCAGGTTGGAGCCCTGCAGCCCCAACCCTTCAAGCCCAAGTTAGCTGACCTGGCCCAGCTAACGGGTCTTGTATTGCAGTGTAGACGTATCCTTCCGGTTTGTTTGCATTGCACACTGAGCCTGGGTTTTGACTCAGGTTTGAGCCCAACCTCCCCTTCTGTCCACACACAAATCAATCTGATGTGGGTCAGCATGCGCTCAGGACCTAGGACCTTGCTGGGGCGGCATCTGAGCCTGCTAGGGAAGCAAGACAGGTCTAAGTCCTGTCATTGTGCAGTATGGATGCAGCTCTGCCGCAGACCTGACTCACAAGATCTGCATAGTGCAGTATGACACATTAGCATCCCTGAGACACCCAGGTCCTACAATTGGAAGCCCATGTTCACAATACAGTGTGGACGCTCAAGCATGCGCTTGGAAACACCGAGTCAATAAGCCCAGGTCCCACAGATCCAGGTTTACAGTGCAGTGTAGACATACTCTTAGATCTCAGCCCATCATTGATTAACATCCTACTAGGTCTTTTGACTCCATCTCTTACTTTACACAAGCAAACACTTTAAATGAAAATGAGAATGAGTTCCCTCAGTACATTTCTAATAAAACCTTTAAAAGTATCATGTCTCTGTTCAATCACCACTCCACATACAACTTCATTAATTAAATAGTTTAGAAGCAGTTAAAAGACTTCTTTAAAAAACTTGTGTTATTGGCAGCTGTTTATTCACTGATCCCACAGAGCTAAAGCAATAAATGTCTAACTTGTTTGTTGTGTTACCAATAAGTCAGCATTTTAAAGACAAAGGAGACAGAATGCAACTCCCTGTAACACGATGATGCCTTAAAACACAAAAGCTAGTGTCTCCGAGCATAGAGACAGAACATTTATGTAGACAGGGCAGCACAAATAATCTATTTAACCTAATCTTTTAATTACAGGAAACATCTCCTAGCAAGACATACAAGAGCAATGAAATGACCCACAGCTAGAAATCAAGATGATATATTTGTGCATGTGAAAGTAATACTAGCAGAATTCATAAAAGAAAATCTCCTTGGGCATTATTATCTTTCCATCAGGACATGTTGCTGTCACACAGCAAACAAGAAAAAAAATTTTTTTAAATGTTATTAAAATACAAAACTGTAAAGTACAGAGTAATGAAAAATGGAGCAAGAGTAGAGACAGGCAAGATTAGAAGGGAAGATCCAGGTAGGAACAAAATCTCATTTGAACGGCAAAAGCAGCATCTTGAAAAAGCTAGGGCTGAATTCTGATACTTTGAGATAATGAATAGCATCTTACTCTGGAAGAAGTTCCATTAATTTCAGTGGTATTATTTCCTCAGTTAGGTACTGAGCATGACAAGGAGGTCAGAATCCAGCTTTATGTGGGGAGTATGC
This sequence comes from Gopherus evgoodei, assembly GCF_007399415.2. NCBI lineage: Eukaryota > Metazoa > Chordata > Testudines > Testudinidae > Gopherus > Gopherus evgoodei. The sequence continues at coordinate 58,125,606 of NC_044332.1, forward strand.
AAATCTTCTCCCACTCCTTTTAGAGATTCTAAGGATAACTGTCAGAGACCCCTAAATAATCCTGGCAATGCCACTTTCTGCAGTTGGAAACTAACATCTTATGGAGAATCCCTGAGATAGTATTATTCCCTCAAATCTGTGCAAGTGGGAAAGTGCAGGGGGGGTGGGAGGAGAGCATGTGCCAAAAGAGTGTAGTATTAATAACAGTAGTAGTAGTCATAGTTATAAAAGAGTCTCAAAATATCAAGAGATGGGAACATTGAGCCTTAAAAAAATCTTACTCTCCTTTCTCAGTGTTCCCCTTTCCCATCTCTGATAATTCTGAGCCTTTTCTCTGACCCTTTCCCTTACTGCAACTAAGTCATTATCCTTATATTTGAAAAAATTGGCGTCCATCCCTTTGATCCACTATTATTTCATTGCATTCTTTCTATGACCTGCACACAATTCCTCACTCTCATCCCTGTTCATATCCCCATTTCCTTGTTTACATTCTATTTTACCATCTTCATCCATGGGTTTTTTTTTAAACCAATAAAGCCTAATGTCCATCCTATGTTATGGTCCAATACATGCAACTTATTAACTCTTATTGCTTAGTTTGCAACTTCATGCTAAGTACCCTATTTGTTTCCAAAAACCAAGGGGAAAGGAAAATAGAACTACACAAGGTCAAAAGTACAGTCTTTTCTTTACTCCCACTCATATTCTTATATAAACCTCACTGTCATTAATTTCCAACAGAGGACTAGTTTTTCCAAACTGGGAATTCCCATCAGTTTAACTGTTTGACAGAATTTTCCTGCCTTTTCTCAGAAGGTGCGAATTTTTCAAATGCCAGTAACATACCACGACAGAATTTCCCATAAGTAGGCGGTAACAGTGGCTTGGATTGCTGGGACTGCTGTTCAACAGTCTCATTTCCACAAAAGCCAACTCACTTGAAAACAGAAAAATCAGGACTGAGAATTAACATCTTGTGCGTCAACCCGTGCACATGGAAACACTGATAAGATTATTTCTACATGCTGCAGAATTGCTAGACCTCTTTCTTGGACACTAGCTGTTGATTCTGTTAGCACTACACAATATCCTGTAACTTCAGCTTGTGAAAACAATCTTTGAAAATATGATCCCAAATCACTTAAAAAATGCAGGGACAGACTTCCAGCTTCACCATAGCCCCTTTCCACCATTCCACCTGTACACAGACCATAAAGGGAGTGAAACGAGGAACACTCCTAGGGCATGGGTACCTAGGTCGGTATATGTTTTACTACACTGCCCTTCGGGAGCATTCTTCCCCACCGGGTAGGCAGACGTATGCTCAAGCTGAATGCTAAAAATAGCAGTGTGTCCTCAACAGCACAGGGAGAGGCTCAGGCTAGCCACCCAAAATTGGACCCAGGGTGTCATGTTAGCTGGGACTTGGGTGGCTAGCCTGAGACACCACCTGTACCCCCTTAAGCAGAGCTATCATATGTCTGCTGTGATAAACTCAGGACAGACAGCTGCAAGGGAGAGGTAGGAATCAGTACCAGAAGGTTAAAAGGCCCTCCTCCTTATCAACTGAGAGGCAACCACAGGTCAATCAGGTTCAGCTGTGAAAGGTTACCAAGGTAGCAAACTAGAATCAGCTGAGGGGGGAACTACCTGAGGTTAATTGAGACCAGCTGATTCCAACTTGGGGCTGCCTGAGACCTTTTTAAATCCTTCCCTGTGGAAGGAAGGAGGTGAGAGTAGAGAGAGAAGAAGCCCTGCTGCCAGGAGTGCAGGAGCAGAAAAACAGTGAGACCCTCCAGGAGGAGAGGAAGTACTTTCTCCCACAAGCGGGTAAGAATTCGCTAACCAGGACTAGTGGAGATACGGGGAGCCAACTTCCCTTGTGTCACAAGGGGGACTGCATTACCTGAGCCTGTCTCACCAGGGCTAAAAGCAGCAGAGACTGGGGAGACTGAGAAGGTGCCTTGCCACACTGCCTACATGCACTGGAAAGCAGGCTCCCAGCTACTGTGTAGACCCTTAGAGTGAGGGCATACTATGCCAGAACCAAAGAGAGTGCCAGGAGGGGCATACCCCAAATGGGAGTGGGAGTGGCCAGAGCACTCTGGTAATTCTGAGCTAAGAAGCAGCCCTTGATAATTGTGAGGAGGATGCTGTACAATGGGCACACCAGTCCCAAGAACAACCCAGAATCTGTGATGCACAAAGGTGGTTCAATATCAACTTTGTCATGTCACTACCCTTCTCAGGACTCTCAGCACAGAACCTGGCCCATACTCTGTGCCTCACCCAGAAAGACTGGGAAACATTTTTTTCTGAATAAATTATATATATTTTTATACATATTCATTTACACTAAAAATTCTTCTCTGCCTTTAATCAACTTAGATACACTATAAGGCACTTTCTCTATGAAGCATATGTGCTGCACAATCTATAAATAGACTAGTGGGACAAATCTTCAGCTGGTGTAAATTGAAATAGCTCAACTGACTTAATGGAGTTAAGTCAAATTGCACTAGCTGAGGATTTACCCCCTACTGTCTACCACACATAGCTGCACAACACACAGGAATGTAAATATGGACTACGCATAGAAGAGGATACCTCAGTGCAAAATGAAACATAAAAGCAAACTACAATATAAACCCATTCTTAACTGATTTAATACACGGTAATATACAGTGCTAAATTAGACTGAGGCACACACACCTCTCTGGAATTTTCAGGACACTTGCTTTATTGTTCCTCTTAGCTTACTACCAACCATGAACTATGGCATTGTTCTTAAACATGAAAAAATAAATGGAGGACACAATACGATCTTATAGAGACTATCAGACGTATTTGTGCAAGTTATTCAGAGCCTTTTAATGCATTAAGAGTGGCTGAGGCATGAATATTGTATTTGATTATTTGAGTTGGGAGCCCTGAAGTATGATGAGTCACCTCTGAGCCTACCTCAACCTGAGTTACCTCTGAGCCTGAGCCTGCTTACGCCTGACGAATCATCCCTAAGACAGAAAATCTAATGAGTCATCAGAGGCACTTATCTGCAGGTCTTGTGATAGGCCCCACACCATACAACCAGGGTTTGGACAATCCACAGGAGGGGACCAAGCTCTCTTAAGGGAAGCAGTCTCTCTAGTCTGTTCAGTATTACTACCTGGCTGGGAGCATTCCCATTGCCAATAATTTCAACAGACTGTCATTGCTCCTGCTCCAGCCATGCCTACCAGGACCTTTGCTAGACCTGGATGCTGGTTTTGGCAACCAGATCCATGGTGACTACAGGGGCAGATCTCCTCACAGAGCCCCTGCTACACAACTCTCAACTCGGTGTGCAGGTGACAAGCTGCCCCTTAATGCACCAGAGGCTGGCCCTGGCAGGAACCACCTGAATTGGAGACCTCCTGGACTATGGCTGGGGGGACTGGGTGGATCCCCTGGCACTCGTCCGGTGCATGGGGCTCTCCACCCTTCATAACTCCCAGCATGTACTCCAGGTGGTGAGGGCAGCCTTATTGCCTGCCTCTCAGCCTTCCTTGAGCAAGTCCTGCAGGAGGGTGCTTCCTGCCTTCCCCTCATCCCCGGCCCTCTGGACCTTTTCATCAGGCCCTGAACCCCCTTCCCCCGCCCCCATCCTTTTCCCTGCATAACCTGAGATAACTTCATGACCTGCAGCCAGTTCATTTCTGAACTGCGCCAAGGATACATCTGTACATGCTCATGCTCCTTACTTTTCATTTCCTCACCCTCATGTCCCACTCCTACACCAAGCATCGGGACCTTCTGCCATCTGAGGAGAGTGAGGAATTCTGGTGGGCCAGTCTGTATTCCACCTTGGTTCCACGGCCCGCCAGGTGTATCAGTTGGTGGCTCCTTTATGGATATGTAAGCACAGGCGTGTACCTTGCGTGGTTCACCCCCATCCCCCTCACCTGTCCTTTTTATCACATGACACCCTGGCACACATTTATCTCCAATGACAGGACCCCCCACCATACAAGTCACGTTTTCTGGCTCCTTCAGAACCTTCTCCTAAGGTTCTGGCTGCACTTTTCCTCACACCTCCTGGTTTATGCACCCTATCCACAATCCCACTAAGTCATGAGACCTCCTTGTCAATCTCCTCCTGGCATCGGCCAAAGTGGCCATCCATCACACCAGGAGGAGGAGGCCAGAATGGGAGGTTCTCTGTGACTATTTGGCTTATTTCTGTTCCTACCTCCAATCACGCATCTGGGCAGAGTTCCTCTGGCCTCTGTCTCCCTAGAGATATTTGAAGAGCAGTGGGTGCTGTCTGGGGTTCTCTGCTTGGTGTCCTCCTCCGGTTGCCTACCTATGATCCTGTGATCCTCATACTGGTTTCTGATTTTTTTCATTTGGTGTCCTCCACTCTCATTTGAACTCTAGGCTCAGTAGCTCCTGATGGGTGGAGGGGCCTTTAGACACAGGTGGGTTTGCACGCACTCGCTACCAGAACTCAATAGGTGCTCCAGTCATGCCTATTTACATGCTAGTGAGCACCTATTCCAGTCTACATCTGCTCCTGTCTCTACCGGCTACCTGGGAACTCTGACATGAAGTCTGTGGCAAAATAGGTTATTTCTGATCATTCAAGTGACAAGTTAAACATTTTTCTGCTCTTCAAGGAGCTATGCAATATTAAGTCACTTCCAACGCTGTCTCTCTTAGATGACATGTTCCCTAGAATATTTAAGCTCCATCTCCAGCTCATGGTAAATTTATACAGATAGCAAGAAAGAGGATTATTGTCTCTTATTGCATAGAATTTAAATATGGGCTAGCTGTCTCCCATATCTATAAAAAAAATATGGTTCCTGTCCTGAAGAACTGACAATATAAATCATAAACCTGCAGACTATGACCTGTGACACTACACACATACTGGAAGTTAAGTATGAATCTGTAAATAAAATTAAGTTTGCAGGATAGGGGTTTCGGAATAAAAAAGTCAGACAAGGGATACACTGTTTAAGAGGAATGGGGACCACAGTAATAAAATCATCTAGTAACTTAAGTTGTTGTTGCATATGTATATCATGGCGACTTCACACTTTTGTAGACATTTTTACAGTGTTAACTAAATTAAAGAGATGTTAATGTATACTGCACTTTTTGTGAGATGAGGTAAAAGAAGGAGGAGGGAGGGCATATCACTTCTTTGAAAAAACTTGTGAAGGAAAAGGTCTGCTTATGATTCCTTCTACTCTGCATCAAAATACTACTCCTGTGTCCACACTGCATTTAACACAGTGTCCTTGTACCAGCCATTTTCTTACAGCTCCTGCTTCTTTTTTATCAATAAATTAAAATGTTCATTTATTTACTTTTATTTATTTCACTGTATAATATATATCAAAAGGCTTCTACCGGGGGTTCGAGCCCTCTGTGTCATCAGTTAAAAATACAACCATATCAGAAACTTAAAGCAGCTGCTCTTCACTCCAAAACAGAAAAATAACAGACAAGAAATAGAATCCAAACTCAATCAATATCCCCATCCACATGTAACCCAGGCTGGCTTGACATGGCACTCTGTCCCCCTCTAGTGGTGGCTAGACCAACTAGAGATTGAACGTACCTATAGCCTTGGCTAAGAGACACATGTCTTTTAGTTCATGCAGTAGAGGTTCATACCTTTAGCTCTAGAGGTCCCAGCTTTGATCCCTGCTGCTGATGCCCCTGTGGGGTTTGGCTTTACACACAAATACAAGCTTATAAGAAGCCCTTTCCCCCCACAAAAGACAAGGTAAATGAGATAGTTTTGAAGTCCATCTTTAAAGTCAAGAAGCTCATAATTGAGGACCCCATATGGAAAGTGTGTCACTGGCAGCTCCAGCTTGTTTTATGCCAAGTGAGACTCTAGCTCAAGCATTTCTGCTGCCTAAAGTTACTGCATTATCACACCAAATAAGGCTCTGCAGTCCACTAAAGGTCTGTGAATCACAATTTGAAAACTACTGCTCTACATGAAATGGAGAGAGACATTTTCTAAGAGGTATGGAAGGTGTTACTTGTGTGACTCTGTTAAAACCAAATTGCCCTCTACTGCCCCATGCATCCTTTTGAAACACCTACCAGAACTGTCTTTCCCCAACAGGATTTTTGCTATGTAAACCACTCACACGGAAATATGTTACTCTCTACCATAATCTGGCATGCATTTGTGTGCAAATGTGAGGTGCTGTCTTCAAAGAGAGGAGAGCCAAGGCTCTGCTTGCGCAGCCAACATCAAAATATCTGCCTCACTCATTAAAGAGAAACAGAGAAACAGAAAAATGGAGTAAAGTGACTTAGCCAAGTTTTTAGAAAATGTAGTGGCTGAATACAGAAATACCAGCTCTAAACATGTAAACAAGTCAGATTTTATTATCTCTGAGTGAATTCATTTGCGATTCGTGTCTCTGCTTTGCATAAGTTTGATACATTAAAGAAATGTGCAATGTTTGGGTACATATAAAGACAAATATATATATTATATTTATTAATTTTTTTAGCACAAACTTACGTTAATTTATCAGCTTTTGTTCAGAAGGATCCCAAAGCATTTAAATGACATATCAAAGTCTGCCCTTAGAAACATATACACACTTTCCACTTCTTCAGTGCCTTTCACCTGCTGATCTCAAAATGCTGTAAAAGCAACACTGAATCAAGTCTCACAAGTTCTTTTGAGGCTGAAAAAATATTAATAATATCCCCACTTCACAAGCTGGACAAAGTGAAACAAGGCCAGATCCTAGAGAATTTCAGTTACTTTTCCAAGGTCACATACAGGATATCCTCACTCTGTGCTTTAACGAAGACATCATCCTGCATTAGTTATTTACCGCTACAAAGTATCCACTCAGTTTCACTACAGCTGATCAAATGCTCGATAGCCATTCACTGTTTTAAAATATAAAAGTATTGCTGCACGTATAAACTAGTTTTTACAGGTTTATAATAGCAATATTTCCTTCTAAATCAGACATTACCTGATTTAATAACCAGCTTGAAAGAGCAGGGCCGGTAAGAAACTATTTCCTTGGAAAGAATTTTAAAACTTGATTCGAATATCAGTTGCAAATGACTACTATTTGTTACACCTGTAAAACATTCCCTTTGAAAAAACATCCCTCTTGTTCAAAGATCAATTGAGAGTCTAATCCAGGTGAGATGACCCAAGAATGTCAACGAAAGTACAAGATCAGGTAAAATTATTTTATGTCTCTGTAAGTTGCTTCACTGGAACAACAACATCATACAAAACCCCTCTCTTAGAAAGCTTTCCACATTTTAACTGTTAACCTAGCAACAATAACATCCAGAGAAAGCCAGTGTTGATACACATACTGTCCACCAGATGGCAGCAATGTGTTTTATGAATAATGCAGTAACATCCTGCACTTCCATTTCACATTTAAATTATAAAACAATAGTTACTTCTTTAGATATGAACAAACGAAATGAATTCAGCCAAAAAGTAAAGAAAAATAAACAGCTTTGCATTCAGAAAGTTGTTTATGGCTGACTAACTGAGATTGCTCTTTCACAGGATATAGTGGAAATCAATGCTGCTATTGCTTTCCCTACTCTGTAAGCATCTATTTGGGCCCTTACATTCTTTGGTTGTTCTGTTCCACCAAAATTACTTCACATGCACAGTAAGCATTAACTGATGTTACATTTTATTCCTGTAACACAGAAAATGCCCGTGGCTCAAAATAAATATTTTTCTTTCTGATGGACAAATAACATCTGCAGTTATGAAAGCTGCAGTGTAGCTGTCAAAAGCTAAGTGAGTCACATAATTTCTTGAGAAGCACGTGTATCTGTACGCACCCCCTGTGCAGATAGAGACATATTAGAAGTTACATCCCTACCTAGATAGCGTCACTTAAAAAGACTACTTTCAAGCAATTATTTTTATCATCATCATTTCAGCCAACTGAAATTAAATGTCTATTGTCTGGTTAAAGTTATAGTTTAAAAAAAATCAGTCAAATCATTCTTCACAGCAACTTTTGACTAGATTTTGATTTGTGAGTAGCAAGGATTTACTAAAACACATAGGGCCAAATTCAACCCCAGTGTAAGTACGGGCAATAATATGAGGCTGATTATCCACTGCCTCTGTACCGGCTCTACTCATTTATATCTGTATACGCTGAGCCAGACAGATAGCTGTTGAGTTACACCAACTGAGGATCTGGCTCAGTGAGTGTAAAATAACACCATTTCCACTTGTAGCATTTCACATGCACTTTCCACACATGTAGATGATTACCTAACGGGCAACACAGAGGATGATCAAGCCCAGGGAGGCAAATCCGGCTCTTGTTCGCACATTGGCTTCATTGGAGTTCAGATATAGACCTATGTCCATTTAGGCCAGGCTGGTTTTGGCTCACTGTGTGTAAACATAGGAGATTTCAGTACACAAAAAGACCAGGAGGTTCACCAGTCTTCTCCCCTTATTAGCAGCTGTGCCCACTGTAACAAGGTGAAACAGCCAGGAAAGAGGTAAGGGTTATTTGCCTGTCACATGGCCCAGCAAGGAATTTAAGGGAAGGAGGCAAGTAGCCTTTAAGCCTTTCTTGTTAGTATCATCTCCTAACACACCAACAAGATAATCTTTCTCCATAGCCTCTATCTATCTCCAGTTATTCCAGACACAGAGAAAGCTGTCTTCAGTGGACTAGAAAAAGAGGATTGTCCATCCAAGGAGCTGTTACTAAAAATCTACAGCATTTGCACTGGAAACCTTGGGTATATTTTAGAGAGGCCCCTTAGAGTGATTTTGTTCAACATCTTCATTAAGGATCTGGATGATGGGATGGATTGCATGCTCAGCAAGTTTGTGGATGACACTAAGCTGGTGGGAGAGGTAGATACACTGGAGGGTAGTGATAGAGTCCAGAGTGACCTAGACAAATTGGAGGATTAGGCAAAAAGAAATCTGATGAGGTTCAACAAGGACAGAAGAATCCCATGCACCGATACCGGCTGGCTAAGCAGTAGTTCTGAAGAAAAGGACCTAGGGGTTACAGTGGACGAGAAGTTGGATACGAGTGTGCCCTTGCTGCCAAGAAGGCTAAAAGCATATTGGGCAGAATTAGTAGGAGCATTGCCAGCTGATCGAGGGAAGTGATTATTTGTCTCTATTTGGCACTGGTGAGATCACATCTGGAGTATTGCATCCAATTTTGTCCCCCTTCCACTACAGAAAAAAAGTGGACAAATTGGAGAGAGTTCAGTAGAGGGCAACAAAAATGATTAGGGGCCTGAGGCACATGACTTATGAGGAGAGGCTGAACTGGGCTTATTTAGTCTGCAGAAGAGAAGAGTGAGGGGGGATTTGATAGCAGCCTGGAACCAGCCCTGAAGGGGGGTTCCAAAGAGGATGGAGCTCGGGTGTTCTCAGTGGTGGCAGATGACAGAACAAGGAGCAATGGTCTCAAGTTACAGTGGGGGAGGTCTAGGATGGATATTAGAAAACACTATTTCACTAGGAGGGTGGTAAAGCACTGGAATGGATTACCTAAGGAAGTGGTGGAATCTCCATTCAGAGAGATTGTTAAGGCCCAGATTGACAAAGCCCTGGCTGGGATGATTTAATTGGGGTTGGTCCTGCTTTGAGCAGGGGGTTGGACTAGATGACTTCCTGAGGTCTCTTCCAACCCTGATATTCTATGATTCTATAATTCCAGGATATTGCTTACTGGAGGTGGCTGTTAGTGTAGGTTTCACACTATCAGTAACTTGGAGGGTTAGATTTTTTTAGTGAAAAGAAAAGCAAGTCACTACTGGCAGAGAGTTAAAGGCTCTCTACAGTCCCAGTTTTGTAGTCACAAAACATGCGAAACTCTCTTGAACCCAATGAGAGTTCTTTATGTTCTGTATGGCGTGGCTACAGAATCAGGCTCCAGGTAGATGCTCAGATACTAAATGTAAAAACTTCAATAGACGAATAAAGGGAAGAAATTCTGCCTATATTTTGTAGCAACTATTTCATTATCTGCTTACATTGCCAGCTTATGAACAAGTAGATGCTCCTTCAACCTTCTCTTTTAGAAAGAATAAAGAAAACTTGAAAGAAAAGTTCTATGATTCTATGACTTTGTTTCCCAAACTCTTTCTATACATAAAATCCTCAAGTCTCGGCTTCAATCCAGCTTCTCTCTACCAGATCTCCGCTTTTTCATATACTGTTTGAAATAACATGATGAATACTGTGCACAGTACAGGGACTCTCAGTCTCTATAAAGTACCTGTATAATTTCAACTTCTCTTTATTGCTCTTATATATGCAATTCAAGGCCTTGTTTTCTTTTTCTTGCCATTAAGCAGAGAGAAAAGACTCCAGAGTTTTATCCACCACTACCCCCCGTATTATGATCACTAATTTGTGTCACAGAACCATTGAGCATATATTCCCTTTCCTTTTCTTTCTTGTCCCGGTCTCATTACCTTGCATCTCTCAAAATTGAATTTCATCAACCATTTATCAGCCTGTGAGCCTAGTCTATCAAAAACAACCTGAGTTTTATTTCATTTTCTCGTAGTGGTACCCCGATGCTCAAGTTGGACAATAGAAAACAATTTGCTGGTCATACATGTCATGTATAATGCACAAACTTCTGGCCAAAATGGTCCCTTTCTGGCAAGCACAACAAACGCAGGGCATAACTGGATCCTCAGTAGCCCAGTGAAACTCATTGATTTCCCAAGGCTGTCTGATAGTCTGGTAAAATAAGCATTGTTGGGCTGTTTGTATTCATGAAATAAAGACAGTTGGTGGCATTTGTGTCGCTGTCCTAGGTAGGGGGCAGTAATGAGCTGTGCTACTTGCCCTGCCACAATCTGCAGGGGCGGTAAGGGACAGGGCTGCCCAGAGGATTCAGGGGGCCTGGGGCAAAGCAGGGGAGCTGCGGCGCTTGTACTTACCCAGCGGCAGTTCAGGTCTTCAGCGGCATTTCGGAGGCAGGGGGCCCTTCAGTTACTCTGCATCTTCAGCAGCACTGAAGGACCCCCCACTGCCCAAATGCCACTGAAGACCTGGAGCAACTGAAGACCTCCCTCCCCACCATCGAAATGCCATCAAAGACCCAGACCGCTGCCAGGCCAGGGCTCATGGGGCATTTCGGCAGTGGGGGGCCTTCAGTCGCTCCATGTCTTCAGCAGCACTGAAGGGCCCCCCCGCTACCGAAGACTCGGACTGCCGCCGGGCCAGGGCTAGCGAGGCCCCTGCAGGGCCCGGGAAAATTGCCCCACTTGTCCCCGCCCCCCCGGGGCAGCCCTGGTAATGGAATCAGGGGGGCTGGAACAATTTGTATAGTGGGAGTGCTGAGAGCCATTGAACCAAACTGGAAACCCTGTATATAATGGAAACAACTTCAAGCCAAACAGTGCAGCAGCACCCCTAGTTCCAGCACCTATGCATGGATGGAGCAGATTGCGTTGTCCACACTCCATTCACTGGCTGAGGTAAAAAGGCAATCAACCTGCCTTCTCACTGTCCACGTCTATGATATCTCTTTTCCAGGGGAGAGCAGGCACAATGAATGCCTGACATACACACCTTGCTCCATATGCCACCAGGGCATTATGACAGTTCCTCCACATTACACCCAAAGGCCCCAGTTCAGGAAGTACTTCTCCTGTCACCCAGCATGGCCCCTGCTCAGACAGGCATTAGCCTTTAGAATGGAATTGACTTTTCAACCTTATAATGTTTTCAGTGTGCATTACATGCACACACATTCTGTACAAATGTGTTCAGTTCTCCTAAAACCAGCTATATAACCACAGTTATTAGCTTTCCTGCTTTTCATTGTTAATCAGGGATAAAATATTCTGCATCCATGCACACAGAGAAAATACAGCTCTACCTGGCATTACTTGCATATGCTTCCTTCTGGTTTTGTGTGACACAATGTTCTCCTGTAGGAGTAATTTCTAAAGCAAAAGTTGAGATCTAATGTGCTTCTGAATTTTCTGCCTTTGATGCTTATGGTAACTGCAGGTATAAAAGAATGAGGCAGAAAACTGGTAAAAAGCATGGGCTTATTTTTAATGCTACTTTAAGTAAAAAGATAATAACATAATTAAGAAATGATTAATAAATAATTCTCAGTTCAGGGTAAATCAAGAATAACTCCAGTGATGTCAATGGAATTGCACCAGTGTAAAAGTGATAAGACAGGAGAATTAGCTCCATTAATTCTGATATCAGAATTTGTACTTATAAAGCACCTGCTATCCAAAGTTCTCACTGTATTTTACATCCACATCTCTGTAAGATACAGTATTATACTAATTTTAGAAATGGAAAAATAAACATCACAGAGATTAAGACTCCCACAACAGAATGTGTACACTTCTGCCTTGCACCCAAATTGCACAAGCAAAGTGCCTGATGTGTTCATGAAGCAGGAATTTGCACAAGCACATAATTTTCCAGATGCCCACTCCAGCTTTCCCATATCCCGTAGATGTTCTGTGTACACTTTTGCATGTACATCTTTAAAAATCTGAGTCTATGTGACTCACCCAATAGTATTAGGTAGCAAGTCAATGGGACAACTGGAAATACAATCCAGCAACCCTCTTCTCCCACTGCAACATACAAGTTCACTAACTTCAGTGGGAGTTATTTATATCATACCCGGGTGAGAGGGGGGACAAAACACCTCAGGAATCCTTTCTACTTGCTCCTGTTCAAGCCTTTTTCTTTTGGTCCAATTTCCTATTACTGTCTAGATAATAATTGCAGGTTATTAAACTACTGACACTGTCATAACATTATATATGTAGCCAATTGTTTAAAGATATGAAATTAGATTAGGGTAAATTCAGGTCTCTGGGATATCAGTTAAACCCACAAAAAATAAATGTAACTTCCACACGTGGATAAATTAACATAAAGGTATCTAAAACAGGGCCAGATCCATCCACTGTTTATAAAACATAAGGCCAGCAAAAGCTTTCTGTGGTTCTAAAGTTAATGCAGAAGACCAAGCTTTCTTGGGGTCCCATCAGAGACTGTGAAACAAACTCCAGAAGGAACTAAGGATCATCACAAACCTCACCAGCTACATTTCCAAGTGCAATCTTTGGCCTGTCTTCTCTAAAACAAACACACAGCAGTGTATACATTTAAAACAAACAAAACCAAGCCGCCAGACTCTACCAGAACAAAACATTATACCTATGCACACAATTCTTGCCCCAGGGAGAGTATAAAGGAGAGAAAATAAACCACGTGACAGATGTCAGTCATGTCACTTAATGCACTACTGGAATACACTCAGGTATTATGGTGATGAGGGCTATTTAAGAACTTGTATTGTACACAAGAGAACAGAAAATGTATGGGTCAGATTCTGATGTTGGTGTAAATCTGGAATAACTCCACTGAAGATATTGAAGTTGCTCTGCATTTACACCAGCGTAACTGAGATCAGAATCAGGTATGTTATATGCTTACTAGCTGTAGGAGATTCTCTTTTACATTAGGTCTAGGTGCAATTATATTTTCAACCAAAATACAGAACTTTCTAGTATTTCTCACTAGATTTCTTGCCTTGTTTTCTAGGCTTTTACATGTTAGAATTTTATAAATATGAGTAAACTGACAAAGCTGCAGCCTTTTGAAATTAAAGTCAATATCACATTAAGGCCTGTGTATCAGTCTCTGTAATTTATGTAACAAAACCTTTATAAACAAATGAACTTGGAAAATGAACAGAAACACCAATGAAATGAAATAATGACTCTGTTTGTTAAATGAATGAAACTATTAGGAGAATGAAGCTGCTTACTAATTCATGAATATGCTGAATAGCGACTTTTTTAACACTGACTTTTTTTTTAATCAACCCGAAAGAAACCCCCCTTCAAGTCATTCCATTGCTGCAGGATTTTGTATTAATGAAACCTTAGCATTGTAGAGCCACAAGTATATTAAGGTCAAATGAACACTGCAACTTCCTCCCAAAGGTCTTGTCATAATTTTAAACTCAAAAAGTGCGGTTTGGCTTACACGTGAGGAGGAAGAGCATGAGCGAAGCAGGAGACGTGGATAAACCCTATTCTGAAAAGTTATTCACAAGCAGACAACATTGAGCATTGATAACATTTTTCAACTAATCTAGTTACTAATGCCTCAGTTACCATATTAGTGCTGGCTGCAAAGCATTCCATCATGTCGTTATTTTCTTCAGCTATAGTTCACATCAAGATTTGCCTATCTGATGCAAAATTGAACTAAGTAAAAGAGAGAAAGGAGAACGACGGGATGACAGAGGCACTCTTTCTGTTCCAGTTGCTGATTGACAATACTGCCATCCCTTAGCATGGTTTTATTTAGTTATTACAACCATCTCTCTGTAAATGACACTTAGGATTATTTAAGATTATGTTGTAATCCTTTTAATCCTCAATGCTTTAAATTTCAGGCTAAATACCAAAAAGCAAACTAGCACTTAGCAGAAATGTTTAAAGTATGTGATTTGAACATAAATCTTCTTTTATTCACTACGTCTCTGATGAAGACCTAGTGCATCACATCAGTTAGCCATAAAGAACACTACAGGATCTCACTGCAAATTGCTCTGTTTGCTCAGATTCTGTTGAAACTGCTTCAAAGTAGTTCTGTTTACCAGCGCTATATCATCAACAAAACAAACAAAGGTAAGTCATGCTGCAGGACACTGCTATGCGCTATTTGATTAAACTGGTATGTTTAAAATGCACAGAAATAGATAATGTGCACACATTTTAAATTAATTAGGCCTTGTTCTGATAGATTTACCTTAGTTTAGAAAAGGAATAACTCCACTAAAAACAGTGAAGTTAAACATGTGCAAGGTCAGAATCCAACCCCAAACCTCCCTTCCTGAATTTTATTTGCTGCAGGTTTATATATTTTTCCTCCTGAATTTCATTCATTCATATTTTTCCAGCCAAATAATTTATTCCATATTAATTAAGTATGTATAGTCCATCTCTTTGTTGGTATGCATTTACTAAGCCATGTACATGTCCTAGTTAGAACTCGAATTCCACATTTCCTGCAACATTGGACATTCGATTTTCTTTAAAACAAAATCTCAATAGTCATTTTCTATTTGTAAACTATAATTCTTGGTCTCAGACTGAGTATCCAGGGTAAATGAAACTCAGAATTCGGTAGCCAGTTCTGATACAGCGCATGGACAGAAATCAACATTGCTCGGTTTTAGTCAAGAATAAATGCTTTATTATTCAGTTTGCAATTAAACAAAAATGCACCGATCATGCTTTGTTGCCGTGCTTTGAACATATAATCATATTTATTCTGATAATTTCAGAGTTAGGCCAGCTAATGTAGCTAATCAGATAGCAGTGCAAGTCATCTAGATTTAGTTTTCCAGCAAAGCCCTTTGGATTCTTTCCATTCCAACAGAACTATGAATAGGTAGATAGTCAAAGGATGGCTATATATTTTAAATAAATAAAACTTCAAGAGTGTTTCCAGTACATTCAGTATCCAAGTATAAGCCACCTTCCTTGGTTTTAAAACTCTGCCTGGACTCTCGCTTTATTCTCCTTCCTACTGTTTCCATTCATCTAGCATCAATCCTTTCAGTCCTTTCCCAAAATGCTACCACTGTTGGTACCAAACAATTCTTGCCATCTGGCAAACACTTCTAGTATATCTCCATGATCCATCTACACAATGCTCCACCCTTTTAGGTTTATAACTCTGATTTCTCTCCCACTCAGTTATTGGGTTTATGAACAAATGACTTAATGGTTCAGAAGAGAACTGAGCCCAATTCTTCTCTATATTCATACTCAAATAGTTCAGTGATCTCCATTAGCTCTGCTAATGTGTAAGGGTTTGTGGAATTTAGCTAACGTTATATTTTATGACTTTTAAGGAGACAAAATAGAAGAATGAGAATAAAACTGAGTTGTTCACCCTACCAATATGCTCTACGGATTACACAAGAATTGTCAAACCTCATATTTTATAAATCACTGTCAGATTTTAAGAGAATAGTTGCAAAAGCACCTAAGGGAGTTAGTTGCACATGTCCTATTGACTTTCAGTGATCTTCAATCCTTTAGGTGCTTTCAAAAATATTCCCCTTATATCTTTAGATAAAATGGATCCATATTATCTGTTGCTCCAACAGTTGGCAGGTAAGGGATGAGCCCTTTCAGGAAGACAGTTACAGTCACTGATTCTTTGTCTCACCCCAGTCACTGCTGCATGTAAAAGCCGCCTGGTGACTACTCTAACACTTTCAATCTGGCAACAATCCCTAAGGGAACTTGAACCAGCTGAAGATACCCAGAGCTCAGCACATGCCAGCCATGTCACATCCCCACTCGATATTCTGTCACACTAGTAGCTGTAGGATAGATGGCATGGAGCCAACGATGCCAGCTCTAAAAAAAGGGCCTTGCCTACAGAGCAGGCCTAGAAGCAGAATGGTCCATTCCTTGAGAGGATTCTAATCCAGTAGAGATCATTGAGGATCACCTGTGGAAGCATCACTGCTTCACTGTTGTAAAGACCTTAATTCCAACATAGTCCAGTCTTCAAAGGTCTTGGCATCAGCATACTAAGCAGTGTTTACTCTTACTTCTCTTCAGCATGTAATCCACATTTGCTCCTACCTTGGAAGCAATTCAATAACTGCTAGTGATGCCACGTACAACCTGGTTAACTGACATGCCCATTTCTTACTGTATCTGGCAGGCATTATATGTTCTGAAAATGCACCTTCCCCTCCTCTTGTGTCCTAGATGCTGTAGAGCATAAGACCAGCACATACAACTCTGCATAGATGACATGAGGAGCAGGACAGAGAACCAGGGGAGATGACTGAAGGGACAATGAAACTCTAAGTAAGAGAACAAGGAAGAGTGAGTAAGTTTGATGACAATAAGACCTAAGTCCTTACCCAAAGTTCAGACCTTATTTTGAGATTTGAAACAATTTTCTTACATTTCTCTTCTTCTACCACTCTTTGCTCACCTCTCCACTTGTTCTTCCCCCACTCCAGAAGCATAAATGGGAAAACATTGTAAAAAAGTCATGAGTGCATTTTGTGCGTAGACAAGATCCAAGTTTCAGAGAGTGATCAATTTGGTGAAATAAAATACTAATAAGCACAATTTTATACCCTCTTACCAGCTAAACATACAGTCATCTCTTTTGTAAGGCTACTGTTAACTGACTCCCATATTTACCAAACTCACACTATATAAACTTTACCTTACTGTAAAACCAGGGTATGAACTAGAGGTACACTAGTCACCTTACTAAAATAAATCAATTTAATATATAAATAGCAGTTGAAGAAAGGAAAGTTTTCACAGTTCAATCCTTGAGGGGGCCATTTAGGGATCTGGGGCAAAAATCTGTCCGGGGATTGGCCCTGCTTTGAGCAGGGGGTTGGACTAGATGACCTCCTGAGGTCCCTTCCAACCCTGATATTCTATGAACTCTCTATTCTATTCTTTTCTCACTACTGAAGCCCTATATAAAATTCCAAATCATCCGATAGAAAAAAAATCTCATTAAAGTGCTTGATTCAACTCCCATGACATCAACAAAAGCCTTTCCATTGATTTAAATGGGTGTTGGACTAGGCCCCTATAGTGGAAGTGTTGTAACAATCTTTTTTTAGCATCCAGATCCTGGAATTTCAACCCTAGATTAATGCCTTTCTCATCTCTGAAAGGCATTTATCTTGCCATTCAGTTAAACGGCATGTGGATGAAAAGAAATAAGTGACATTGTTTTCCATGAAATAAAATGATAAGCACATGAGAAATATATAAACTTCTGAATTGGCTCTGAGGGATGCCAGGTTCTTCTCCTTCCAACCCTCTCCACTCAGGAATGAACCTGGGTCATCACAGCCGTGAGCAGCAATAAAAATAAATAGAGTAACCACACTCAGTTGGATTAGAGCTTAAGTAAGCAATTTGAGAAAGTTCTGTTTATGGAAGTTCTTTAGGTCAAGGATTCTAGCCTTAAACCCAAAGCAATTACCTGCTAAGTTTTAAAAACAAATTGAATGTGGAACATTAATCAATAAATCAACAGGTTCTCAAGTGTTTTTAGTAGATTCCATCATCAGGACTCTTTAGCATAGAAAAAAATAGTAAACTGAAGCTGGATAAAAGTTACGCTTTTACATTTGTTTAAGAAACAAGTGCTGTATTAGATCAATCTGTAGTTACTGAAATATCTAAACAGAGAACTAAAACCTAGTTCTTAACCTTAAAGGCTTAAAGGGACAATGGAATGAATAAATTGTCTCTTACCTGAAAGACATTCTTTCTACTAGATTTCTCTGTAGTCCATTCAATGTTAGCTCCACACAAATCCACCCATTCTGGTTTATATCCTGCTTTCTGCAAATAAAAATTAAATAGGAAGTATAAATTGAACACACAGAAATGGGGACAGTTGCCAGATAAAAAGAGAGTGAATCAAGTTTAACTTGCAGATTATTCTAGCATTGTTGCTAGCACTCTGAAGGGCCTATTAATCCTTCCTTTAATACAATATATAACCCTTTTTCAGGGATCTCAGTGGGAATTACGTGTGTGTGTGTGTGTGTGTGTTATTTTAAAAATTCATTAGGCTATTTCCTAATTAAAGCAAAAGAAAAAAATGACTAGACATTTCTTGTTTTTTTTAATGCTTACTTTGCACCACTGAACCTGAAAAATGCTTGTGCAGAATAGATTAGTTCTGATTGATACAGCTGGATAGAACTAAAACTGTAGAAGAAGGTGTTCCTCAGCTCTACAGTAGGCCATCTTTTTATCTAACCAAGTTATGAGGGTCTCAATCCCATGAGATGCCCACATTCGTGAGTTCCAGCAAAGTCAACAAGTTTGGGATGCACTAAGTATGTCTCAGGAAGTACTCAATGCCTTACAAGCCACTGCACACCCCAGACAATAATACCTAAAACAAATTAGTTCCATAAAGTTTCTTCTGCATTTGATTGGGGCAACAGCTGAGTGATGTTAATATCACCTTAACTCATCTTTTTTTGTCCCTAATTTTTACTACTACTACTACTACTACTACTACTACTACTACTACAACTAGTTATATAACGTTTGTCATCAGTTGATCTCAAAGCACTTTACAAATGAGGACAGTATCTTTCAAATTGGGAAACTGAGGCATGGAGAGGGGGAAGAGACATAAATGGGAAGACAACTCAGGTCTCCTGAGTCCTAGTTCAGTGCTCTATCCACTAGGCCATATGGCTACTTTAAACCACTCTAACTTTAAGGGTGACATCGGTTGTAAAGAAAACCAAATGGCAGCAGAGATTCCAGCACAATCACACTTTTCAGCTTCCTAAAAATGCTCACTCAATTTCTCTGATGTTCTTATTAATGGCTAAAAACCATGTATTTCCAGAGTTGCTTTGAACTGAGTAAAAAAAAAAAAAAAAGATCAATTTGTGTTGAGAGAAACAATAAAAAATCCTAGTCAAAAGCTTTGCAGTCATACAACCTGCCATTTTTCAGGACTGTAGTTATAATTATACTCATAATTTGTTAAACCACAATACCTCCGTGTCTCAGGACCCTTGGCAGTAACAGGCTCTTTAATAGGTCTTTGTTCCTTGTTTCCAAAAGGGAAATAAAATATATTTTATTCTAAAGAGAAGGATGTTCTCGCAATTAAAGCACTAGGCTGGAAGAAACAGGTGCATTCTGTGGGGTATTGAGGATTGTCACTTTAAGAGTGGGGAAGGGCGGGTTTCTGGTTTTGCTTGCAGGCTCAGGGGCTCTGCAGGAGAGTCACTCTGCAAAAGCCAGCATAAAAGCAATGTGGGTTGAGTTGTGCCTGTCTGCCATAAGGAGTAGCCTGTTTTCTCTTTCTCTGTTTTTGGGTTCTTGTGTGTTAAAGTTCTGGATTCCAAAAATAAAGCAGTGTTACACTGCAACTTTCCAGTATGAGTATTTATGTTTTAATCTAATTTCTCAGTGTGGTATGCTATGAAATTAACAGGTTCCATATCTAACTCTGCCACAGAATTCCTGTTCAGCCTTTGACAAGCAGCTTGACCTCCCTAAACCTCAATTTCTCCATCTGCAAAATGGTAATATTGATGCTTAATTTCTCAAGGATGTTGTGAATCTTAATTCATTTTTTAAGCACTTTGAGATCTCCAGATAGATTTTGAAGGGCAAATTATTATTACAAGCAATATTTTAATAGAAATGAACAAGTTACAAATTTCAGTACTGCACAACTTGTATATATATATATATATATATATATACATACACACACCCCTCCATATTCATGGGACAGATCAATCACTCCAATTGTAAAATCTATAGCAGGGGCTCAGAGGCAGGATTATCTATGAAGCATCTGTCAAGGATTCCATCCACAATGCTCCATCAAGAAGCGGGATTTGCACTCCCACAGAATAGCCATGTGCAGTTCCCTGGGGAACTGGTGCAGATTTTGTCAGACAAATTTTACTGCTTCCTCTCTTTGAATAAAATCACAAAGTTATTGGCTGTGCCTGCAAATACTTACACACCTGAGGTCAAGGAAAAGACAACCCACTCAACCAAAATTTGGAAGGTTGAAACACCAATGAAGGAGAGAAAATCTTGGAAGAACGTAAGAAAAAAAGGAAGAAAGTAAAATTTAGGATGAGATCAAGATAAAGCGCCCTGACAGAGAGATCACAGAATCATAGATATGCAGGGCTGGAAGGGACCTTAAAAAGGTCATCAATTACACTCCCCTGCACTGAGGCAGAACTATGTAAATGTACATCTGTTCTTAAAATACTCCAAAGGTAGGGTTTCCACAACCTCCCTTGCAAGCCTATTCCAAAGCTTAACTACACTGATAGTTAGAAAGTTTTTCCTAATATCTAACATAACACTTCCTTGCAGCAGATTAAGCACATTACTTCTTATCCTACCTCCAGTGCACATGGAGAACAACTGAGCACTATCCTCTTTATATATTTCAATATACTTAAAGATTGCTATTAAGTCCCTCTCAGTCTTCTTTTCTCAAGACTAAATATGCCCAGTTTTTTTAACCTTTCCTCATAGGTCAGGTTTCCTAACCTTTTCTCACTTCTGTTGCTCCCCGGTGGACTCTCTCTAATTTGACCACATCTTTCCTAAGTATAGGACCCAGAATTGGACACAGTGCTCCCTCAGTGTCCCCATCCCATCAGTTTCCCCATCCCACAGTGCCTCAGTTTTCCCATCTGTAATATGGAAACAATGATACTGCCATCCTCTGAAAAGTGCTTTGAGATCTCTGGATGAAATTCACTATGTTATAGCTAGGTATCATTATTACCAAAATGGATCTCCAGTGGACACATGTGGACTCTATTTAAATCTACAGGTAGTCCGTGAACATATCTGAAAGTACAACATGGCCTTGTGTTGTCCTACATGCTGTATGATCCACAGTCTGCTTCATAAGCATGTAGGAATAACCAATACACCCTGTAACTGAGTGAGTTAAGGCTACCATGAGAGATCTCATACTTAATGTCCTGGCTTTGTGCTTTTCAGTCAGACCATTTATGTTATACATATCAGTGTTATTGGTGGGGGTTATACTGTAAATTGATATGTCTGTTACAATGAAATCTTCCTCTGCATGAATATGGATTTAGGAGGCATTTAGAAGGCAGTTTGCACATGTGTTAAATATCTTCTGTTCAATAAATTCTTTAGAAAAAACTGCACTCATCCTTCTCTTGGTCAAAATTACAAATCTTTGAAAACAGAATTTTACATAGGGAATTCTTGACAACCTGATACAAGCAGAAGCTAGGAATGGAACTATGATCCTTTTTGACCATGTACAAAATACAAAATAATAGGAGTTCAACAGGTTTTGTGACTTCTATAAAGTGGTATGAAATACAGATTTTTGACTAGGAATGATCAAACCTGGAGCAAAAAATGCATATTCAACCAACCATTGCACTTTCTTTCTATTTTTATTAATATTTTAACAGTTTTTTAAGCAAACATCTCTCAAGCTCTCCTTCTATGCTTTATACTAACATTTTTTCTAATTAATGCTTCTGATGAGGCCACATGGCAGTGCTAATCTGAAAAGAATTATGGGCCCAATTCTTCTCTCATTGAAGTCAACAACAATTTTATTACTAGCTTATCTGGGATCAGGCTCTATATCTACAATAGGGATACAAAAGCAAGGATTTACACAATAAACCAGTGGTCCCCAACGCGGTGCCCGTGGGAGCCATGGCTCCCGTGGGGGCATCTTAATGCGCCCGCGTCCTGGACCCTGGGAGAGCACCCGCCAAAATGCCGCCGAATTTCAGCGGCATTTCGGCGCAGACGCCTCTCGATGACGATGCTTGTCAGCAACAAGTGATGTCATCAAGAGGCATCGCTCCCAAAATGCCGCTGAAATTCAGCGGCAATTCGGCGGGTGCTCCACCGCCACAGTAGTCCTTTGTCTGGTGCCCGGCAGACAAAAAAGAACTACAGTAAATATATATTTAAATCACCAATAAACATTACTTCTTCAGCAATAAGAGAGGGATTATGTGTATGTGTTTTCATTTCCGCCCTCATGTTGCCTGAGTGACTTTACAGTGAAGTATTATTCTTTTTATAATGATTCATCGTTATTTTAAATTTTCACTTTATACACAGTACTTAAGAATTAATGAATTAATAACCTTATAATCCAAAGCAGTATTTCTTTTTGTTAAATCACATCATTTTCCTGTTATAAATAAAATTGCTATGTTATTAAATTCATACTACAATGAATGAACATTGACTTTATTGCATTATTTAATTAATGGTTGAGTTCTCCCTTTGCCGAAATAAATAATATTAGAAAAAAAATCAGTAAACAAATGATTCTTAATGAAGTTTATTATATTATTCCTTTTCAGCTATCAAAATTATAGCAGGGTGACTGAGTTTAAAAAAAACAAACAAACATTGCATTAGATGCATCAGATAGAATCAATTTGCCTGGATTTAGCTAGTTTGACCAGGAACTTCTCTGATGTGTTAGGTTTGGGTTTGACATGTTGGATTATGACATAATTAGCAGTGATTGTCATCTACTGTTTCTCCATGTTTTATGTAAAATTTTTGACAGTATAGCAAAAAAAAAATTAAAAAGTTCAAATCTGCAGTCCCAATTTTTGATTTATTTCTGAACTTTCAGACTAATAGCCCAAAAGCCAAAGTCTAGCTCATTTTTGTTTTGTCCCCAAAATACACAAACATACAGCAACATTAATTCATGCCTATAATTTTGTTTCAGGTAGATACTGCTGCCATAGCCCCACCACCTAAAAGACCACTTCTGGGAGAGGAAGAGTAATCTGAGTGAGGGGAGTTGTATGGGGCTATGGTCAGATCAGAGGGAACACACGCTGAAATGTGCAGTCTATGTGTCATGACATGAGATGTGACAAAATGAGGAGGCCAGCAAAGAGAAAGGAGAGGGTTGGGCCAGGACCTCGAAAGTTACTGCAAATGGTTTCAAGAAAGAAATGTTTCAACTTGGCTAGGTAACATTTTCTGGTGGAATCGTTTCTGCTATTAATAAGAATGGTTTGCAGAGCTTTGCATCAGGAACATTCTAGGCTTGATGCCAATCCAAATACCAAGCAATGAGATCAAGTGCTTCACGGCTGGGGTTCTTGACTCTACCGTACTGCTGAATCAAGAGATTCAGAAAGGACAAGATGCTAAAGGCAGATGGGATGCCATTCATTGGAGGTTTGGCGGTGGAGTCTGATGAATGGAATGAGGTAAGTACATGGCGAGATGTGTTCCAAGAGAAAGGCAAGACTGGAAAGATGTTTGAGGGTTGTACATAACTTGGTCTATCAAGTTGCAAAATCTGTCTATGAGGAGATAAGCCCTCAACCTGACTGAGTCTAAGGTCCCTCCTATGAATTCTGTTGCTTGCATCACAGTCAGAATAGACTTCTCCAAATTCACACAGACTCCTAGGGATGAAAGAAGCTGAAGCAGTGATTAAGCTGATGCAAGGGCTTCTAGATGTGTCCTGATGATGAGAAGTCAGTTGTCTAAGTATGGAAAGACTGTGAAGCCACTTCATCTGAACTGTGCTGCTACTACTAGAAACACTTGGGTGAAGATTGTGGGTGCAGTTGCTAGACAAATGGAAGCATCTGCATTGATAGTGGTCAGGACCCACCATAATACTAAGGGAATTTTCTGTGGACAAAGTGATTGTCCATGTGAAAGTATACATCTTTGATATCGAGAGCTGTGAACCACGTGTTCTTTTCCAGGGATGATATTATTGAGGCCAATTTAACATTACATAATTTTAGTTTGAGAATAAAACATTGAATTGGTGCAGAGCAAAAATAGGCCTTATTGCACTCCATTTGTGGATAAGGAGTGCTAGAGAGCCACCAATATGTATGTGAGGATTGGGTGAAGGTAGGATGACCAGATGAGAGACATGAAGTATCGGGACACGGGACGGGGATGTGGGGGGGTCACCCGCGGAGTGAAAAAACAAAAAACAAAAACAAAAAACCCGAGCAGCCAGAGCATAGGAAAAATTGGTGGATGCTGAGCACCCACCGGCTGCTCCCTGCCCTGGTCCCCACCGCACCAGTTCACCTCCTCTTCCCCTGAGCGGGCTGATGCATCCCGCTTCTCCCCCCTCCCTCCCAGTGCTTGCACCACCATACAGCTGATTCATGCAAGCCTGGGAGGGAGGGGAGAGGAGGAGGAATGCAGCATAGTTGGGGAAGAGGCGGGGCCAGAGCAGGGATTTGGGGATGGATCCCATGGGGCAGGAAGGGGGTGGAGTTGGGGCAGGTGTGGGGCTGAGATGGGGGCATGAGCCCCCTCCATCTGTGTGCCAGGGTGCAAAATATCAAGACAATTTGTGTCCCGACTGAACATCGGTTGGGACGCAGGACAAACAAGTAAATATGGGGACAGTCCCAATAAAAATAGGGATATCTGGTCACCCTAGGTGAAGGTGACACCAACAGTGGCTGACAATTCCCAAGTGTCCTGTTGTGTGGTCTGAGGCCTTTTTCTGCATCAAATGTAACATAGGGCTGTTTAGAAGGCACTTCTGTCCTAATAGGACCCACCATTACCAGATAGAGAAACAGATGTGAAGACCTTTAAAGAAGAATGCCATCAAAAAAAGTTTATCAGCAAGGCATCACTTATCAACAGCTGTGATTGTGAAATCCATACCTCTTTACTGTTTTACCTTTACGGTCTCTACTTCTCTATTGTTTAACTGGATGGCTTCCATTTGAGCATAACTACTTTTGCAAGATTTAAATCAACTAAGGTGGGGGGGGTGATTGGTTAAAGAATTGTTCATAATGGTCTAGAATTGGTGAAAAATACTTTTTGCAGTATGTTATTTTAAAATGATTGGTTACGGTACAGCTAAGCAAGACTCAAGTTTAACTATATAATCTGGGGTTTAAAAGGAAGTCCTTTGGAATCTAACTTCAAGATACCAACCAAGATCAGAGCTGCCAGACCTCAACATCGTGCCGATCACACTGTGCAGAAGCTGGATCCACAGATGATCTAATCTTGACTGGCCATCAAGAACAGTTTATCTGCCTTATTGGGAGAGGTGAGCATTGTATGCTTAGCATGTGTATTCTGGTTGGTACTTGTTAATAAATAGAGGTTAAGAATATTACCGTGTAAGGCTCTTTCACTGGTAAAAGGCCCCACAAACCCACAGAAGATTACACCCTGAGCCCAAGGAGCTGGGTAAGGGTTGCCGTGAGTCTTGGAACTGGGTAAGGGTGCATCACAATGGCAGTTGCCACTGCCCTCAAAGTAGCATCTGTAGCATCAATTGCAGATTGTAATGCAGATCTGGCCAAGAGCTTGCCTTCATCGCTAAGTGTCAGAAATTGACCTCTGTCTTGCTGAGCTGATTTGTCTTTAAAATTTAGGGACTTTGAATAATTCAGAAAATCAGACACAGACAACAGCAGCCTGAACAACTAGGGAGTTTGGTGCAAGATGGTGAACAGAAAGAAACTCCATTCCCTTAGCCAGGACAAAGTAACATTTCTCATCCCTCTTGGGGGTAAGGACACATGTTGCTGGTGTATGCCGTAAGTCTCTTGCTGTTTCCAGTATGGCTTCCTTCACCAGGAGTATTATCTGGTTGGACCCTATGAGTTGCAGGATGTCTAAAAGCTTGTGTTGTGTATCCTGGGCCTCCTCTAGGGAGATGTGAAGCTCTTTCAATACCCTGTGTGGTAGCTCTTGAAATTGCTGTGGTAATTGCAGTGGACCTTCGCTCTCCCACTTGAAGGAAGACCACTCGTTCAGGTTGCCTTCGGGCTTGTCTGGCCAAGGCATGAAGCTGCAGGACAGTCTAGGGCCCTTGTCTCCACCCAAGGTGGAGCAAGGCCCCCCCCGGTCCTCTAGTTCCCAGCCCCACAATAGGGCTGGGCACCAGACAGTCATGGCCAGGCTTTAGCCTAGGCTTGGGAAGGCTCAAGCTGCCAGCAATTAAATACTGGCTACAGGAGGTTGGCTTCAGCTGGGGCAGGGTTCTGGCTGCCAGCAAGACAATCACAGTCTATGGAGCAGGTGCAGACCTCTGCTTGAAGAGGTTC
Source organism: Gopherus evgoodei (assembly GCF_007399415.2). Taxonomy (NCBI): domain Eukaryota; kingdom Metazoa; phylum Chordata; order Testudines; family Testudinidae; genus Gopherus; species Gopherus evgoodei. Next base: position 58,152,305 of record NC_044332.1, read on the forward strand.
AGGCTGCCAGCAAACAAACAATCTCAAGGCTGACTTTAGCCGGGGCAGGACTCAGGCAGCCAGCAAAGCAACAGTCTATAAGTGAGCTGGTAAGGGAGGCTGCTTCTTCAGGGTGGGAGCTCCCCTGCACAGTGTAGGGAGCTGGCCACCCTGGCCACCCTGGGCCCACCCTACTCCAGCACATCCCAGCCCAGGGCCATAGCAGAGGCAGGACTGGCTGCCCCTGTGTCGGCAGGGATCCAACTGCAACACACCGACTAAGCCACACGTGGCTTTGCAGCCGGCTGCTCCAGGGCTGCTCCTGGGCCACTTCCTGCTTCCCTGGGGTTTGGTACCTCTTGCTTCCAGGGCTCCTCAGGATACACCACGGCTGGTAGTCCAGGCCACTCCTTGTCGGGGTCTCCCACTTCTGCGGCTATTGGACATCTAGAGGTAGGTTTCCCTCCTGGGCATGGCAGTACAGCAGGAGCATCCTTCTCCTCTGGGGATTCCACTCTAACCAGGCTGCAGGGCCTTCATCTTATACTTCCGGCCCCGCCCTGACACTTCCGGTGAGGGGGACGGAGCAGACTAGTCTCCGTCCACCAAGGGGAGTGTAGTCAGGGGCGACTCTAGCCATTTCACCGCCCCAAGCATGGTGGCACGCCGCGAGGGGCACTCTGCCGGTTGCCGGTCACTGGTCCCGCAGCTCCAGTGGATCTCCCACAGGCGTGCCTGCGGATGCTCCACTGAAGCAGCGGGACCAGCGGACCCTCCGCAGGCATGCCTGTGGGAGGTCCACAGGAGCTGCCTGCCACCCTCCTGGCGACCAGCAGAGTGCCTCCCGCGGCATGCCGCCCCAAGCACATGCTTGGCATGCTGGGGCCTGGAGCCGCCCCTGAGTGTAGTGGACCCTCACTCTATCTCTGAGGGAGGCCACTCGGCTTCACTACAGTCATCCAGAGGGGACAGCACAGCTGGAGTGACTGTCTCATTTGGAGATGAGGAAGATAGTGTTGCCAGTGCTGGTGGAACCGCCAGATCCAGCTCATAGTTTTCCTACTCCCTAGGGTCAGGAGGAAGCTCTGATTGCTGTCTTAGAGGGGAGAGGTGGAATGTTAGTTAGCATTCCATGTTAGATAGCACTGACCCTGGGAATCATATGTATGGGTCCCAGAGGCCCCATTAGGGCCAGTAGGAGTGTTTGAAGTTGGGTTGCGGAGGTCACCAAGGCATGAGTAAAGTCAGTCCCAAGGGGACATTCTGGATGCAGGTTGGTTTCAGGAGGTTCTCAATGTCCTGTCTGGATGGATCTCCTTGGAGGAGGTAATGACAGTTACTCCAATAGCTCTGAGTCTCCTGATGACAATAAAGAACAGATCTGGTTCAATTGGTGGTGCCAATAGCTCCGTGAGAAAAAAGTTGCAGCTAGTAGACAGGATGGAAGAGACTTATCCTGTAGTCTTTTGACCACACCAAGGGATAAATCACCCTCGCAAGGGATGGTCCTGTCAACTGAGGAGATTACAGACCTGAGGGAACAAAAGATGTTCTCTGGTGGACCAAAGATGTATCTCTTTATTCGCCCTGGAGCGCTTAGGGTTCTGTCTGCTCATATCAACAGAGCCAATGTAAGGAGGCTCTGGGTTAGCAGGTCCATGTGAGGTTGTGGAGGCACCATCAGAAGCTGAGGTTCCCAACGAGTCTTTTCACGAGAACTAGTGGCTTTTGATTTTTAAACCTGGATTTTCCTTAGGTGCTCTATTATTTATTTTATATTTAGTTATTTTAGGAGAATGTATTGCTTGTGAAAATTATCAAGCTGACAGCCACTATCTGGTCCAGCACAGGGAGTTGTAACTGTGACACGGAGGGATGATCTGCAGGTGTGAGACTGTTGCCCATTTAGTCTTTGACCATTCTGTTGAGATTTCTGTGAAAGGTATCAGTTGGTGCTAGCTGTGAGAGTGATGTGGACAGTTATCCAACAGGTGCAGATCTGAGATATCAGTCCCAAAAGCACATGCTAACAGAATACATTTTTAAAACAGATCACTTTAATAAAGCCAATATAATTGTCTAGCCTATAACTCAACATGATCCTATACACAGAATTCCAAATCAATTTTAATGTATACATAATGTTTGTCTGCATAGCTTCTGAAACATGACATCATCCAGCCATTTCAGTATAAAAAGATATTGAAATGATAAAAAATAGCCTTTTTTACTATTTTAGTTTTAAAACAACCCTTTGCACATAGGGGCAAGCAGGGCCAGGGAAGGGTACCCATTTAGAGGAGAGGTTATGGCAAACAATATTGGTGGTTTAAGAGCATAGAACTAAAAAACTTTTCATCACCCACCACATATAAATTAATTTATTGTTTGTGACTCCTGCCAAAGAATGCACCTTCTTGGCCACCCATCACTTCAATAAGGTATGGCAGGTTTGATCAAGCCTTGGGAACCTTTCACAATAGGACTCTGTCAGACCATTGCTGTTATGTCCACAGTGTCATACACTTACTGATTTCTCTTTCTGGAGCCCATATGAAGGTTTGTAGGCTCAGACTCCACACTAACTAGCACTGAAGGGATACATGCCACTATTGCTTGTGCAATGTAACTGTCACTTCTCTGAAAACCAAGATCAGCGGCCTTGGGGCACAATAAAAAGGTACCACAAATTTCACTTTGTAGTAACTACAGCTCCAGAAATTGCATTAACTGTATTAGAAGGAGTCAGAAGAAATGTTCTGGAAGGTTAGTTGGATATGGTAGGCGTCACATCTATACTAAGATGAAAAATCACTTTGCTAACTTATAGTGTTTTTCCCTTTGGTAACACCCTTTATTAAGGTGCCATTTATAAATAGTTAATTATTATTTATTAATGCATAAGCCACTTTATAGCATGCTGGATAACAACTGAAATTCATGTATTAAAGATGCACACATTTGGTTTAATACAACTTACGTCTTATAACATCCTTTGCAACAGATTCTCATCGCATCATCTGTTAAGCATTTATTACTAATGCATTTTATAACATGCTTTATAATACTTTATTTGAGGAAGTAGCTGCATTTAGTGATCATTTCATAAATAAGAATAAAGCATTTATAAATGGCACCTTCATTTAAAGTGTTACCTTCACATTACCGGGTAGTCGTTCGCCATTCGTCTCACTTTGCAATTATTCTCAAAATGCACCTCTTAATAAAAGACATGTTAAGTTGTATTCCTCCCCCCACCCTCAACCTGATTAAAAGTTTGAATCATTTTCTTACCGCTGTTCTCAGATGTCTTATAGTTGGCTACTTAGTTTGGTTGTATTCATTTATTTATTTATTTATTTTGATGATGCCAAACTTTCTGTTTATTAACATTCTTTCTGAAAAGATGAGCACAATAAGATAGATAATTGCCTACCAGATTGGTCAATGCTGACTGTTTGGATTCTTTGTAGAATTCTATTTTCCCACCAGCAAGAACGATCCAAGAAGTAGACCAGTTTTTCCTTAAAACAATAAAATGAAATAAAATTAATGGATCAAGTAAGCATGAGCTATCTTGGTTGAGGAAGATAATACCATGGATTAAGCCAATAACACTTCATATTTTAAGACCTGGGTTCCAACCCTTTTTCAGAAATGAAAATGGTCCAAATTCATACTCTGGGTCAACAAGTGCACTTTTGTTGATGTTAATGGAGTTGCACCTGTTCACTCCATGTCTGAGTTTTGCCCAATGGGTTTGATGGGCCAATTCTCTGAATTCACATTAAAAGCCCAGAATTGCTCCTATCCATCAACTATAACCAAATGAAGAGTCCAACTGAAATCAATGGCACTATTCACATGCTTGGAGTTCACACCTGCTTAAATATTTCACTGCATCAGGGTCTGTATGGTTGGGCACCATTTGGAGATCGATATTTAAGACAGGTCCAGGACAGGAATAGCAAAGATGTCATAATATCAGTGTGAGGTATACTGAGCTGTGCACAGAATCTAGATTTAAAGATCAATACATTTTCTCCCTGTCCATAATAATAATAATAATAATTATAATAATAAAAAACCAAACAAGAGAGGTTTCCAGCAGATCAGGATACACAGTAGTAGTATTTTAAGAAAGTTATGAGAAAGTGTAACGACATATATAAGTTCTTAATTTGTCAAACACAAACAGCAACAACTTCTGTGGAGCGGTATAGAAGAGACAAAAACATTCTTTCAAGGTTGCTAGCAGCACACTGGAGAGAACCATAAAAAAAAATGGTAATTACAAACCACACAGTAGATTATAATATTCATCACTCTGATGGATGCTGTTCAAAAGCATGACACTATCATTGCCTAATTAACAGAACTAGTCACACAGAAAAAATATATATTTGCAAATAAAAATTTTAAGTTTCATTCTGTGTGATTTATGGGGTCATATTGTCATCCCCAAGAATTTGGGCACACCACAGACAAAAATACAGCAAATCCTAAAAGTGTTGTAAATTTTAGCTGAAAGCGTTATTCATTCCAAAATGTGCACAGAAGTGTGCTGTAAAGAGGGGAGTTTCAGTGGGAGTTCTGTTGGAGGAGATTTTTGTATTTTGTGTAATATATTTTGCAGTTATGTGAGTTAAGGTTGGTAAGAGCAGAGTGCTGGGAGAGAAGCTGAGCCCTGATTAGGGGGCAGGGCTTCTCTGCTTAGGGGTCCTATAAAGGTAGCCAGCCAGGCAGGCAGTGGCATAGATAGCTGCAGCAGCACAGGAGCCAGCAAACAGAGCTGTAAAGAGGGGAGTTTCAGTGGGAGTTTACAGGAGGAGTCTGCAGGGAAGACTAAGGCTTGGTCTACACTACACGTTTAAACCGAATTTAGCAGCGTTAAACCGATTTAACCCTGCACCCATCCACACAATGAGGCCCTTTATATCGCAATAAAGGGCTCTTTAAACCAGTTTCTGTAGTCCTTCCCGACGAGAGGAGTAGCGCTGAAATCGGTATTGCCATGTCGGATTAGGGTTAGTGTGGCTGCAAATCAACGGTATTGACCTCTGAGCAGTATCCCACAGTACACCATTGTGACCGCTCTGGAAAGCAATCTGAACTTGGATGCACTGGCCAGGTAGACAGGAAAAGCCCCAAGAACTTTTGAATTTCATTTCCTGTTTGCCCAGCGTGGAGCTCTGATCAGCAGGGGTGGCGATGCAGTCCCAAATCCAAAAAAAGGGCCACCATGGACCGTATGGGAGATACTGGATCTGATCGCTGTATGGGGAGACAAATCTGTTCTATCAGAGCTCCATTCCAGAAGACGAAATGCCAAAGCATTTGAAAAAATCTCTAGGCTATGATAGAAAGAGGCCACAGCAGGGATTCAGCACAGTGTTGCATGACAAGTGTAACGGAAAGCCAAAGAATCAAATGGACACTCATGGTGGGAGGGAGCGGGGACTGAGGACTCGAGCTATCCCACAGTTCCTGCAGTCTCCAAAAAGCATTTGCATTCTTGGCTGAGCTCCCAATGGCTGAAGGGTCAAAAACATTGTTGCCAGTAGTTCAGGGAATATGTCATCAATTTACCCCTCTCCCCTCTTCAAAGAAAAGGGGAAAAAATCGTTTCTCGCCACTTTTCAATGTCACCGTATGTCTACTGGATGCTGCTGGTAGACGGGGTGCTGCAGCGCAAAACAGCAGCATCCTCCCCTCTCCCCTCCCTGGTGGCAGACGGTACAGTACAAAATGACTGATAGCCGTCCTCGTCATCATTCCATGAGTGCTCCTGGCTGGCTTCGGTGAGGTCAGCCAGGGGCGTCTGGGTAAAAATGGGAATGACTCCCTGTCATTCCTGGCAGACGGTACAAAATGCTGGGTAACCGTCCTCATCATAGCAGCTGGAGCCTGAGCTCCATCAGCCCCTCCCCCCCCCTTTGTGTCTAAAGAAAAGATTCTGTACTCCCTGGACTATCATAGCAGCGGGAGGCTGCGTTCCTCTCCCCCACACTCTTTAATGTCCTGCCTGGACTATCATAGCATCTGGAGGCAGCCTCCTCCTCACTTTATCTCGCTAAAAAATCAGTTTTTCTTATTCCTGCATTCTTTATTACTTCATCACACAAATGGGGGGACACTGCCATGGTAGCCCAGGAGGGGTGTGGGAGGAGGGAAGCAACGGGTGGGGTTGTTGCAGGGGCACCCTGTTGAATGGCATGCAGGTCATCATTTCTGCGGGATCTCTGGGGCTCTGACACGAAGCGGCTGTGCTCTCTGGTTCTCTAATACACTTGCCCTATATTCTAGGCAGGACTGACTCTATTTTTAGACAAAACATAAAGAAGGGAATGACCCGGGGAGTCATTTCCATTTTTGTCCATGCATCCCAGGCCGACCTCAGCGAGGCCAGCCAGGAGCTCCCATGACAGCAGAAGATGGTACAAAATGCTTGATAACCATCATCACCAATTTCCAATTGCAAATGGTACAAAATGATTGAAAACCGTCATCTCATCGCCAAATTACAATGGCAGACAGTGCAATAGGGATGGTAACCATTTCTGCTACCTTGCAAAGGCAAATGAATGCTGCTGTGTAGCACTGCAGTACCGCTTCTGTCAGCAGCATCCAATACACATACGGTGATGGTGACAAAAGGCAAAACAGGCTCCATGGTTGCCATGCTATGGCGTCTGCCAGGGCAAGCCAGGGAAAAAGAGCATGAAATGATTGTCTGCCGTTGCTTTTACAGAGGAAGGATTGAGTGACGACATTTACCCAGAATCACCCGCGACACTGTTTTTGCATCATCATGCATTGGGATCTCAACCCAGAATTCCAATGGGTGGGGGGAGACTCCGGGAACTATCGGATAGCTACGGGATAGCTACCCACAGTGCATCGCTCCAGAAATCGAAGTTAGCCTCGGTACATGGACGCACACCGCCGAATTATTGTGCTTTGTTTGGCCATGTGCACTCGACTTTATACAATCTGTTTTACAAAACCAGTTTACGTAAAATCAGAATAATCCTGTAGTGTAGACATACCCTAAGAGACCTAGGCAGAAGAATAGACAGGCTAGTGAAGGGAGGGAGTGGTGCTCTGGTGCGTGTTGGGGGTTTGTTTTGCTGTAGATGGTGGTGGTTTGCTTTGGTTTGTGTTTCCTGGACTAACAGGTTTTAGGTGGGAAGGCTATGACCGATACAGAGGAAGCAGTGAAAGACACAATGAGGATGACTGGATGTGGAAGCTCAGGCATGTACATGATCCTGGAGTGGGTATCTGAAAAGAGTTTCGCCTGCATGAAGTGCTGCCTGATAGAGCTGATGGAAGAAAAGATCCGAGGATAGGAGACGCAGATGGAAACTCTGGTCGAGTTTAGAAGGGGGTTCGAGCGGATGATGGAGCAAAGACATGAGGAGGCTGAAGGGAAAAGCTCAGACTTGCAGATGGAAGCAGGACCAAAGAATTCTGAGGGGAGACTGCTGGGTGAGGAAAGTGGACGGTGGAAGCATGTGACTAAGAGAACCAGGCAGAGAAAAAGACGGGCCAGTGAAGGAGAAAGAGAGCTCAGGAACAGGTTTGCAGAGTTGGAAAATGAAGAAGGGGCACAGCAGGTGGTCACTGTAGGTGAGCGGGCAAGGAAGAAGAGAAGAGCAGTTAGTCCTATAGGAAGAGGTGAAGAGTCAATGGAGACAACACCAAATATGAGCCCCAGGAGGATACAGGATGAGTTGCAGAGGATTGCAAGGGACAATAGAAATCGAGAGGACTTGCAGGGGATAACTGGAGAATCACACTGTCACCAGGAAAAAGCAGGTCTATGTGACTGGGGACTCCTTACTGAGAAGAATAGACAGGCCTGTAACTAGAACTGATCCGGAGAACAGAAGGGTGTGCTGTCTGCCTGGTGCTAAGATACAGGATGTGGATCTGAGCCTGAAAAGGATCCTAACAGGAGCGGGCAAGAATCTGCTGATTGTCCTTCATGTGGGAACGAATGATACGGCTAGATTCTCACTGAAACGTATCAAAAGAGACTATGCCAGACCGGGGAAGATGCTTAAGGAAATCAAGGCTCAGGTGATCTTCAGTGGGATTCTGCTTGTTCCTAGAGAAGGGCAACAAAGGTGTGACAATATTATGGTGATCAACACATGGCTCAGACAGTGGTGCTATAAGGAGGGCTTCGGATGTATGGCCACTGGGAAGCATTCATGGACAGAGGACTGTTCTCTCAGGCTGGACTTCACCTGAGTAAGGAGGGAAATAGACTTCTAGGATGGAGGCTGGCACAACTGATTAAGAGAGCTTTAAAACTAGGAATTTGGGGGAGATGATTGAGAGATGTCCAGGTAATCTCCACGCTAGAATTTAACACTGAGAGGGAAGAAAACAAAGTAAGGAAGGATACAGCCGTGGGTAGGAGAATGGACTTAAGGAAGAAGGGTAGTGTAGATACCAGTCTAATAGGTGATACTGGTGGTAGAATGTCTGTGCCTAATCCGATAAAGAATGTCAGTGAAGCCAAACAGCAAAACTTAAGATGTTTGTACACTAATGCGAGGAGCCTAGGTAACAAAATGGAGGAACTAGAGCTACTGGTGCAGGAAGTGAAACCGGATATTATAGGGATAACAGAAATATGGTGGAATAGTAGTCATGACTGGAGTACAGGTATTGAAGGCTATGTGCTGTTTAGGAAAGACAGAAATAAAGGCAAAGGCGGTGGAGTAGCATTGTATATCAATGATGAGGTAAACTGTAAAGAAATAAGAAATAATGGAAGGGATAAGACAGAGTCTGTCTGGGCAAAAATCACATTGGGAAAGAAAGCTACTAGAGCCTCCCTTGAGATAGTGCTTGGGGTTGCTACAGACCACCAGGATCTGATGTGGATATGGATGGAGACCTCTTTAATGTTTTTAATGAAGTAAACACTAATGGGAATTGTGTGATCCTGGGAGACTTTAACTTCCCAGATATAGACTGGAGAAGAAGTTCTAGTAATAATAGGGCTCAGTTTTTTCTGGATGTGATAGCTGATGGATTCCTTCACCAAGTAGTTGAAGACCCAGATAATCTTCATCCAAGAATATTAAAGGAACTGGCACATGAAACTGCAAGCCCATTAGCAAGAATTTTTAATGAATTAGTAAACTCAGGGTTGTACTGTATGACTTGAGAATTGCTAACATAATTCCTATTTTTAAGAAAGGAGGAAAAAACGTGATCTGAGTAACTGTAGGCCTGTTAGTTTGACATCTGTAGTATGCAAGATCTTGGAAAAAAATTTGAAGGAGAAAGTAGTTAAGGACATTGAGGTCAACGGTAATTGGGACAAAATACAACATGGTTTTACAAAAGATAGATTGTGCCAAACCAACCTGATCTCCTTCTTTGAGAAGGTAACAGATTTTTTAGACAAAGGAAACACAGTGGATCTAATTTACCTCAATTTCAGTAAGGCATTTGATATGGTTCCACATGGGGAATTAGTTAAATTGGAAAAGATGAGGATCAATATGAAAATTGAAAGGTGGATAAGGAACTGGTTAAAGGGGACATTACAATGGGTCATACTGAAAAGTGAACTGTCAGGCTGGAAGCAGGTTACTAGTGGAGTTCCTCAGGGACTGGTTTTGGGACCAATCTTATTTAATCTTTTTATTATTGACCTTGGCACAAAAAGTGGGAATGTGCTAATAAAGTTGGCGGATGACGCAAAGCTGGGAGGTATTGCTAACACTAAGAAGGACCCGGATATAATACAGGAAGATCTGGATGACCTTGTAAGTAATAGTAATAGAATGAAATTTAATAATGAAAAGTGCAAGGTCACACATTTAGGGATTAATAACAAGAATTTTGGTTATAAATTGGGGACACACCAGTTGGAAGTAACAGAGGAGAGAAGGACCTTGGAGTATTGATTGATCACAGGATGATTATGAGCCGACAATGTCATATGTCCGTTAAAAAAGCTAATGCGGTTTTAGGATGCATCAGGCGAGGTATTTCCAGTAAAGATAAGGAGGTGTTAGTACCGTTATACAAGGCACTGGTGAGACCTCATCTGGAATACTGTATGCAGTTCTGGTCTCCCATGTTTAAGAAGGATGAATTCAAACAGGAACAGGTACAGAGAAGGGCTACTAGGATGATCCGAGGAATGGAAAACCTGTCTTACGAAAGGAGACTCAAAGAGCTTGGCTTGTTTAGCCTAACCAAAAGAGGGGAGATATGATTGCTCTTTATAAATATATCAGATGGATAAATATCAGGGAGGGAAAGGAATTATTTAAGCTTAGTACAAGAACAAATGGATATAAACTAGACACTAGGAAGTTTAGACTTGAAATTAGATGAAGGTTTCTAACCATTAGAGGAGTGAAGTTCTGGAACAGCCTTCCAAGGGGAGTAGTTGAGGCAAAAGACATATCTGGCTTCAAGACTAAGCTTGATAAGTTTATGGAAGGGATGGTATGATGGGATAGCCTGATTTTGGCAATTAATTGATCTTTGATTAGCAGGTAAATATGCCCAATGTTCTGTGATGGGATGTTAGAATGGGTGGGATCTGAATTACTACAGAGAATTCTTTCCTGGGTGCTGGCTTGTGAGTCTTGCCCACATGCTCAGGGTTTAACTGATCACCATATTTGGGGTCGGGAAGGAATTTTCCTCCAGGGAAGATTGACAGAGGCCCTGGAGGTTTTTCGCCTTCCTCTGCAGCGTGGGGCAAGGGTCACTTGCTGGAGGATTCTCTGCACCTTGAGGTCTTTAAACCACAATTTGAGGACCTCAATAACTCAGACATAGGTTAGGGGCTTGTTACAGAAGTTGGTGGGTGAGATTCTGTGGCCTGCATTGTGCTGGAGGTCAGGCTAAATGACCATAATGGTCCCTTCTGACCTTAAGTCTATGAATCTATGAATTAATCACAATTCACTATTGATTACTCTCCTACTTAATATATTTCAGTAATTCTATCAAGGAGCAGAAATAATACCTTGGGTGAAATCCTGGCTGCATTGAAATCAAAGACAAAACTCTCACTGACATTAATGCAGCCAGGATTTGACCTCAGGCATATTCGTGACCACCCAGCCTATATAAATAATGAGCAACAAAACCAAATATCTGAAGGCAACAATCCATGAACAACCCAGAAGCTGAAAATTATTCACCCAGTTTATTTGGTGAATATTTACCAAAAGCAAACACATTTGAAGAAAATGTGGATCCATTTGTGAAGACTTGCTAACCAAAAAAGAAGGCTAAAAGTGGGATTTTCCAAAGTACCCAAAATAACACAGGAACATAGGTCCTACTGAAAGTCAATAGAACTTATGTGTATAAATGATTTAGGAGACTCCCTCAAATTCACAGTGAATAACTGGGCCAGATCCTTAGCTGATATAAACTGTGCTGATTCACAATAGCTGAAGATATGGACCATTATTTGCAATAAACACTTCAACCAGCTCTGCTAATTAATCCTCACAATATCCTTATGAGGTAGCATCAAAAATGGCTACCAGTAAAAACCAAGGGAAAGGGTTCTCCAGCCAAACCTTACCTGCAGCTCCTTTTTTTTTTTTTTACTGAAAAATCTTCAATGACAGTGTCCTTTCTACTGCCCCCTCTACCAGACCAGTATGCAATGATCAGTGATTTTGGTTGATGTCCCTAGTATTTTACATTCCCAGCGAGGACATCTGAGGCAATATTGGGTGGGTTATTTGACCTATCCAGTGTCAATCCAGAATGTGTTTCATAATTAATCCATACATGAATTAGCAGTAGACTTCAGATTGAAAGCGCTTGCCGGGCCTAGTCTACTCAAGCAAAGATAGCGGAGAGAAAGATATGGGCCAGTATGCAAGAGATTTGCATTCATGTGTACCAGAGCCTCCTCTCTAGTAGACATATAATCAGGCTTGCTCAAGAGTACATAAATTGGCTTTATTTGATTCATCAACATAAAACTTTTGCTGTGGGTGCTGGGATTCGCAAGAAAAGCCTTGTGAAATATTCACAATGATACTCAAAACCTACTGAATTTCAAGTCTCCTGACAAACTCAGAACTCAGAACAGATTCATCAGAAGGTTCCCTAAGGTTTGCAACCTTTCCTGTTAATGGGGGCCCAGCTTCAAAAGAACCTGGAGCTATTTACAATTTTGCATTGAAGATGTGAAATTTGCTTTTGCACAAAGCCACATAAAAGACTGTTGTTTTGACTGCGTGTATGTCTACTCTGCAATCACAGAGTGGGGTTGCAGCTTGTGTAGTCCTACTGGAGTTAGCTTTAATCTAGCTAGCTCAGGTACTATATCAGCAAAGCCAAGGCAGCACGGGTTTCAGGGTGGGCTGAACCCTGAAGCCTGTGGGTAATTACTAGCAGGGCTAGCCCACACTGAAGTCTCTGCTGCTGCAGAGTCACTGCTCTGTTACCCAAGATAACTAGATTAAAGCTTGCTCAGGTATGTCTACATGAGCAACTGTCTGACTCTGTGATTGAAGTCCAAACACACCCTGAGTTTCACTTTGAGTTTTAGGGTTCATCTCAGCCTGAAATCCAGAGTGAAGCTAAAGGGTGTGTGTAGCGGGGTGACCTGGGACCTTAAAACAGTCCTGGGAGAGGGCTGGGGTAGGTGAAAAGCTAGGCTGATTAGGGGAAAGCAGCCACAGGTGGGGCCATGCCCCAGTCAGGTCACGGCTGGCCCTGTAAGAGGGCTGAGGGCCAGAGACTGGAAGAGAGTCTTTCTCTGGCTTTTTGAGAGAGAAGGACCTGGCTGCCTGGGAGCTGAGAAGGGTACCTAGGTAAACAGTGCTGGAGAAGGGCAGAGGAAGCTGAGGAGCTCCAGCCTGCAAAACCCCAGGCTGCAGGCCTTGATAAAGGGCCTACAAAAGGGGCTGCAGAGAGGCAGCCCAGAGATAGGCAAAGACAGCAGGTCCTAACTCCCTTGCAGATGATGAGTGGTTTACCAACTGCAGTCCACCCCAGGGAGCGAGGACTAGATGATGACTGGCAGTAGCCACTGAGGCAAGGTGGGGATAGACGGGGTTTCCCCTGGGAGGGAAGACCCAGAGACAGTGGGTTGCTGCTGGGGGCAGAACCCTGAAGTAGAGAGGCTTCGGGGTCCATGAAGGACACAGGGAGCCAGCGGCGGGAAAGACACCAGCCTGTAGAGGGTGCTCTGGGCTGGAAAGCGCTAATTCCCGAGGCAGCCAGCAGGAGGCGCCGCGCCAGTGAGTCGTCACTCTGCCACAGTGTGGAAGAAAAATAGAGGAAAACTGAAAAATAATTTTGAAGGATCCCTTGAGAAGTGAAAGAACTGAGCTTCACAAGAACTGTAATTGGAGGTATGTTCCTGATGATGCATGTGTGCGGTTAGCTACAACAACTGCATCTATATATTGCATATAAGCATGGATTGTTAGTGTTATGGAATACTGAGGTGAGACCATATCTCAGATACAGTAATTTCAAAGCATTCTGCATCAAGACTTTAGTGCCATGTAGCAACAAGCAGTGTTACTGAACTCTGAATTCTCTTTTTTAGGGGAAAAAGGTTGGTTCAACCCCTTATGACATATGAAGATTCAGAGTGTTCTTGCAGGATACTGTGTAGCAGAATCAGAATCAGACAAGACAATGACTATATCATATTTGAATATGGCTTCAAGACAAGATGGTTTTTTTCCCTACCATTCTCCTTAAATTAAAAATTATCTTTAAATCAAAACTTCATGGTTTCTACTTATTTACCTTTAACTGTTAGTTCACAAGAGCAGTTTTTGTTTATGAAGTGCTTAGACAGACCTTAATAAGGTCAAATATAATTTGGGGGGTTAACTGGTTTTTCTACAGATGGACATTCATATATAGAATTTCACTGGACATGTAAAAGTGTGGGCAAGGTTTTCAAGCTCTTTGGGAAAGTCAATTCATCAGTGACTGTAGTCTTTTCCAGATGCATATTCCACAGCTTTAAAAAATTCACTCCCAGTGAATGAGCAGTAAGGGCTAAATAAGGAGAGGGAGAAGATGGATAAAGAATACATAGACCCCCCCCCAAAAAGTTATCTTTGTCTGTTTTTCATCCACAGAGACAGATAGTCCTCAATATTAGTATGCAGAAAGATTCAAATTGAAAACCAAAAAATATATTGCATAAAATAATCTTTTTGAATCAATAGAATTTTTTTATATAAAGTCAAAAAAATGGTGGCAGATCACCAAAGGGTGAAATCTGACATCTTCATATTGTAAATTGAAGCAATACACTTAATACATCAGCCTTGCAGCAGCTGGAGTATTTGCATTCTAGCAAATGGACACCTGATGGCAGCACATTATAACACCAACACTGTTCACAATTGCTCCGTCTTTAATACAGTAGTGCTTTTAAAATCTGAATGGATAATGCCATGTTTATAAATGCAATAATAATATTCTGAATGTTCCATGTGTAACCACATGAGTTGGAAACAAATATTCTGCATGCTTTTCTGTTCTGAATACTACATGGTATTAACATATACAAAGCCCCACTTCTTACTCATACATACCCTTTGTTTAAGTAATGTTAAATGTCTGATTGAATTAATTTGCTTTTTTGCGATTTTCTAAGTTTCAACTGATACTCCTTTGTACTTAGGTCATCAGCATAGAATGAGACCTTGAGGCTGACTCAACTCATCACTAATACTGCATAACAGTTCCAAGAAATGAATGCAGTCCAAGATTGCCAGGAAACTATGCTGCTTCTTCTCAAACTAGGATCTGGCCACAGTGAGCCATGTGTTTGTCACCTCCAGATAGGATGATTGTAACACCATATTTTGTGTTGAAAGGAGAAAACACACAAGTCCAGTTATTAAAACAACAGCCCCATCCTGAGCAATATCTGCACTTTCCAGGGCTCCCAGTTTGCTTTCCGTGTCAATTCAAGGCTGTGGTTTTCATCCCTCATGGGTTGGGTACTAGCTACATCACACCCCACTCTTCATTCTCAACCTAACAAGACAGCTCACAGAACAATGTTTCTGACAAACTTATAGGAGGGAGGTAAGGCATGCTCTGTTGAGGAACTCCCCTCGTGAAACAGCCACTGGAGAGGATAAGACTTAGCCCAAGTTTAACCCCTTTTTAGAGCTCATAACTGAGACTCAACATTTTGCAGAAGTCTTCAGTCGAAAACCAAAACCAAGGAGTGACAGAGAATGACAAGACAGACACTTCAGTGGTCTTACTCCATCTTTATACAGCTTTAAGGGAAAGCTTAATCAGACCTTTGGTTTACTTGTGAATGTCTCTGTTTTGGTCAGTTCTGATCACTTCTGTATAGCAATTTGTTTTTTGGTTACATTTACTTTGTATATAGGATTTTGCTACCAGAAAAAATATAATGCCTCAGAGATGTTGAGGGGTCATACAACATGTATAAGGGCAAAAGAGTATTTGCTTTCAAACATCCTGGGTCACTGACCCAAAAGACCCACATGGTTTATTACTATGTAAACAGTTAGGAACTTTAAAACGTAGATCTTTCATGAGATGGAATATTATAATATATCATATCTATTAGCTAATAATCCTCCAGAAGGTGGAATGAATTGTGTCCGTTCTGCTGCCATTCAGGTACCTACAGAGATAGGATTTTCCTTAGTTCTCAGTGTTTACCTAACTGTGCTCCCACTGAAATCAATAGTGAAACTCCCTTTGACTTCAACAGCAGCAGAGATAGGTCACCTCTGACAGTTTTTAAAAGTCTTACCCTAGGTGCCTATATGGAAGCAGCAATTATATGGGTGTCCAGATCACACCCCCGAAGTCCACACCAGCTGTGCCCAAATGTTCTCCAGCTGAAAGCTGCATTATCTATTTGCCTGGAGCCCAAAGGCTGCACCTAATGTGCATAAAATGGAACAGAATTGCAGCTGTCCCCATTTTTAATATGGAAGCAGGGCTCATGGCCACATCATATGATATAGCCTGGCAGTTTATATCAACTGTATTCTGAAAGCTGTAGCCTCAGCAAGCTACAACAACATATTAAACATGAGAGCACCCATGTGCAGAATAGTAAAACTGTGGATTGCATTTGGTTCATATGCCAGACACTGGCCACTTCTGATATTCATGATATGGCCCATATGACTTCTGATTAAATGTTATATAACTGACACAACATAAAATGCACAATACCTTAATTTCTTGCCTCCATCTGCAATTTTAGCTTTTAGAAGATATCCTTCTTTTTCCACTACCTGCAAGAAAGAATATTTATATCATAACCCTATATTTTATTAATATGAACCAATTTATTTAGTACATGCTACAAGACTCTGTATATAGAAATGTCTAGTGTTGTAGGAATTTATCACATTCATATTTTAGTTATCTATGGTCAGTTCCTTTCAAGTGCTGGCAAGTTATCTTTAATATCAATCAAATGTATAGTAATAAAATGGAAAAGAAACTCTGAACATTATATCTGAAAAAAACCTTTTTAAGTGCAAGTAAAGTTTCTGGTTATAAGTGAAACATTGGTTAAAATGTATCATATTGGTTCACTAATACATCTTAAGTTATATGAAATGTCTGTAGAAATTTTATATTTGCTTATAAGCTATGTAGGACGTATATGATCCTAGAGCCATAGCACCCTCTGCTGTGAAAACTTTAGCTCTTATAAGCTACCTAGGGTCAGGTATATGAATGGCAGACCTCCAAAAAATTATCTAATGAAGGTGCACGTCTATAGGTGGCACTTTTCCCTTTGAGTCAGTACTAACTCAAGACCATTGTAAGGTGCAAAAAGGCATTATGCTTTTAGAGGTGCTGTCTTTCCAATCAGATGTAATACAAAGGCCCTCACCTCTTGCAGCCATTAAAAGGTCACACTCAAATGGGAATTGTTTATGTTAATGTGAGGGCAGCATTTGTTCTTAAATTTACAATTGCACCAAAATGTTCTAGTGATATAACCCAGGGAAAGCACACTGTGAGTAGCTCATCACTGACACCACAATCTTGAGCTGGAATTACAAATGAAAACACCACAACTTGTATGTATCTACCAAAACTGGGCCAGAACCAAACTGGCCAGAGCACAAATAGTGTGTATGTGTATGTGAGAGAGATTTAAATCTCACCTTTGTAGTTCCCCAATCCCAGGGCTTCTCTGTGAAAGCCAGTTCTCCCTGTGTAGTGTTAAAGCAGCCTAAGGATTGCTCTAAATTACACTAGGCTGCAACACTGAAAGGGGGCCAAAATTGCAGTTGAGGATTGGCAGAGTACAGGGGCATCCTGGGTCACTCCTCTCCTTGAACATCCCCCGCCGCACACACACTCACATACTCTTTTATTTGGTAAACCAGCAGCAAGGAAATTCAGTAGTGTAAGAATTCCTATGTCAGATTGATGTCACTAGATGATCGTCCTTATACTTGGGAGATTGAGGGGTTAGTTTCACCAACTTTTTGGCCAGATTATGATGGTAGTGCAACAAAAACTAACCACACCTTATTGAAGGAGTTGGGCAAATGTTTTAGTGTATGTTGAAGAAACTTTTATTTTGGCCTTCAGCTAAATCACCGTGACCTGTGAATCCATCAGATTGCACTAGCTAAACAGGATCCCATTGGGTTAGTACTTGGAAAAGAGCATGAAAGGAACACATAAATGGTGTCGGAAGGGAGACTAGTGATTTAGAAGATGACTGTCTTCACCTTCAGTCACTTATGAAGTAATGTCCCAGGAGGATGCTGGTTAACTTCATATAGTCTCTGCTGAGCCATCACAGCTCAGGGTGGAGCAGATGATTTCCTAAAAACTGTCATAGGTTTTAGCCTTTTGCAGGGTTATATATAGCAATAGAAAACATGTTTTATATATAAGGGAGGATTATAAAATCAAATATACAAGTCTGTTTTTACTGTACAAAAATATGACTATATAAACAGAATGGTGTATACAATGGCACCCAAAGGGTACTTCAGTTTCTCATGAGAGTTTTAGTTTGGAATATACAATACTGTATACACTGCATATACATACATGCTTGTACATGCACACTGAAAACCTGTATGCTTACAGACAACATTTTGGGTGATAGCCTCATCTGAACATGTAGAAAAGGCACACACAAATTCCTATAACTTGCACTTATTCCATTTATAGCTTCCAAGGCCAGAAGAGTCCATTGGGATTATCTGGCCTGTCCTTCTGTATAGCACAGCCCATAGAACTTCCCCAAAATAATTCCTAGAGCATGTATTTTAGAAAAACATCCAATACTGATTTAAAAATTTACCACATCCCTTGTTGGATGTTCCATGCAAATCCTTGGGTGTCAATATGGAGTGTAGAGAAAAAAACATTTAGGACTACAGGCACTGTTCGCCAGAATCACATCATCATTCCATCTAACTAGAGAAGGGAGAATAATTTCAGATAAAGTAAGAACTAACGCCAATATCCTCCTACTTTTCAATCATACTTATAACAACCCCTTGGATCATTTTCCATCCCTTCTCATCCTTCAATTTTTGTTGCTTTACACTTCTGGTGTGTAGTCAGGGCCAGCGGAGCTAAATGTCAGATGAGAAGGTTATTCTCTGAATGTTTCCATCCATCTGGAAATGGCAGCTGGGAGGAGCTTTTACTAATCAACAAGTTGTTGATCACTTCCCCAAACCAGATCCAAATTTTGATCATTTCAAGGTTTGCCCATCACTATATCTAGATTGGTATTATATTTGAACACAAATAGAAGCAATGTTGAATTTCAATACTCAGTTTGAACAATCCCTATCTTGAAATTTGGGGGATTTAAGAACAGGACTCATTTCCAGATTAGAACGTTGCTGCTCAGACCCTTCTCTATAACAATCCTGAACTGGAAGAGCAAATGAATACACCATCAAAACTGAGGGATCTAGGGAATTCAAATCCAAACTGCACAGCTGAAACCCATCTCGTTTTAACTTAGATGTCTAGTTCTAACCAGGGCCGGCTCTAGCCATTTCGCCACCCCAAGGACGGCGGCACGCTGCTGGGGGCGCTCTGCCACTCGCCGGTCCCGCGGTTCCAGTGAACCTCTTGCAGGTGTCCCTGCGGAGGGTCCGCTGGTCCAGTGGCTCCAGTGGACCTCCTGCAGGTGTGCCTGTGGAAGCTCCACTGGAGCCGTGAGACCAGCGGACCCTCCGCAGGGATGCCTGCGGGAGGTCCACCGGAGCCGCGGGACCAGCGGACCCTCTGCAGGGACGCCTGCGGGAGGTCCACCGCAGCTGCCTGCTGCCCTCCCGGCAACCTGCAGAGCGCCCCTTGTGGCATGCCGCCCCAAGCACGCTCTTGGCGCACTGGGGCCTGGAGCTGGCCCTGGTTCTAACTTAGATATTTCAAAAACACAAGAACTAGTATTCCAATCTCATGGTTTATCCTGGCACTGGAAATCCTCCAGGTAATATTCAGAAGGCTCCTTATTTCTATATACGGTAGTTGCTTATACGCCTCTACCCTGATATAACATGACCTGATATAACACGAATTTGGCTATAACGTGGTAAAGCAGTGCTCCGGGGGAGGTGGGGGGGGGAGGCTGCGCACTCCAGCAGATGAAAGCAAGTTCAATATAATGCGGTTTCACCTATAATGCAGTAAGATTTTTTTGCTCCCGAGGATAGCGTTATATTGGGATAGAGGTGTATATTATTCTGATTTAATAAGTACAATGATTGCCTTTAAAAATATTACAGTTGTATTTGATAACTTGATGTTATCGCAGTATTCACTGATATTCCCCATAATTAGTACAGGGAATACCAAGGGAATACTGCAGTACCATTTTTTAGTTACTAAGGCAATTGAAAAGGTTTTAAAGGTACCACTCTTTCTATGTATATATACCGTATAAAGCAATATATGCACATGTATCGCAAAGTCCATCTGCTAATGTCCCTTATCTTGTCTTATGTGATTTCACAGAAATCCTTCTAGGACAATTCAGTTTATTCTTCCAGTCCTTCATCTGATGGATGACATGGGGTTACAAAATCATGAAATGTCCTTATAGTACTCTCTTTTCTTTCTGCCTCAGTGAATATCCATCATTTGTTTTTGAGTTGTTGACCTTCCTGCACCTTTCCAGCTGAGGAAAGGTTGAGAGAATAATCCAAAATACCCTGAAAGAATTAACATAAAAATAAGGTACTGGAAGCCTAGGGCTGCTTCTTTCTGTACTTAAAAAAGTATTAAATATGAAATTTATATATATACACACTTGTGTGTGTCTGTGTAGTGTGTATAATTGTGTGTAGCTATCACAGACAGGGATGTACACTCACATATTTCTATGTATTAATATATGCAAGAGTGAGGTGGTCTGCTAATGTTATTGGAAAACAGTATCAGAAAATATAATTAATACTATATCAGCTATGGTTTCCAAAGCTTTCCTGAACTGAATTATACATGGGAACTGGGCCAAATTCTGAAGACTTTAATCAGACAAAAGTCCCTTTGAAATCAATATCATTAGCTAGATGATTCTGGATTTTCATGTTAATGTTCTTTTAAAAAATATAATCTTTTAATTTGCCTCTGTTTTTCTACAGTAAAATTCTACAGGTAACTAATTATGTATAAAAAATTAAGTTAAAACACAGTAGCATGCGCAAAGGCACAAAATTGGCTTCACTCTTCTCAATATATATTTTTCTCTTCACTAAATCTCAAACATTACTAAAAACAAATCCACACCTAGTATGTTCCCTTAATTTTGCTTATTCTGCTAATCCAAACTAATATTTTTGGAAAAGAAATATAAGCAGTTAATTAACATCCAACTATTAGTATTGCTGAAATGTCAGCCTAGTGCTCCTGATTCAATAGCAAATTGAAATTGTATATCATTAATTAAAATGCTTTGTCATTTCTAACATTATAATTTCTATTAAGTAACAAATTTCCACACATTTTTACTTCTTTCTAACCCCTTAACATATTAAAGCATCCAGAGTGTCAAGTGTTCATCTATAAACACATACTATATTTCCATTAAAACCATTTAAAGTAAATAAGCAAAGCAATACATAGATTCTGTGATACAATTGCTTACCGTGTGTTCCTTTGGGCTAATGATGTCTGTGAGTATTAAGTTATGTTGGGAATGATTCCTTCTATGACGAGATATCTGAAAATATATTCATTTACGACTTAGAATCAGCTTGATATAATTGTACCAAATCAAACAAGGTTTACATGTTAAGGATAGACGGAAACAATCTGTTGACAGGATATGTGCAGTGTGTATATATGTATATGTGTATTTTATATATTAAAGAAAAATGAAGTTTTTGAAAACCTGGTTCCCACTGAGAATGAACAGACTTTAGGATCATTCCTAGTCCTAATGTTGCAATGCAACTTTGGCAAATTAAGCTAAAATCAACTGGCATATATATAAGCCTTCTGAGCTTATCTAGAACACTTCATTCACAGGATCTCAAAGCAGTTTAAAAAGATGGGTAGCATTATCCCCATTTTACAGATAGGGAAATTGAAGCACAGAGACGTTAATAATGAGCCCAAGGCCACATTGCAAGTCAGTGAGAGAAATAGGAGATACATTAGGTTCTTTTCCCAGTTCTAGTCTATCATGTTCCAGAAATTGTAATGGCTATCCCCAAGCCTTTCATGACTAAAAGGCTACATAAATATTTTGGTCCTGATTTTGCTGCTTGGATTGGGGCCTTAATTTCTTTCGGTCCCCTCTTTTTTTCCCAGGAGAAAAGTGTACAAAACTGTAATTGACAGAAGCATAACACATGACCCCAGGAAATTATCAGAGCTACATGAATCTTTCATAATGAACCTAAAACTCACCTGCATTCAGGTTTTCCTACAAACCTGAAACTCAGGCAAGTTACCCAAAGATATACCAGGTCTTTTTGTAAAAGTTGGTTGTGGTTTAATTTAGTTTTAATCACAAAAGAGGGTGAGTTACAGTTGGGAGTTGGAACCAAAACAAGACAAAAAATCAAATTTGGACTGAATTTTACTCCCCATAATCTATTCTCTTATTTCCTACTAAAACACAGTTAACAAAAAGCCATAATGTATTGTGTTTATGTTTAAATATCTGAATCTACCAATTGATCTTAATTAATCCGTAGGGCCTCCCTTAAAAAACAGTTAACCATATTATGATCCTATATTTTTCTGCACACTTTGCCTTCATGTTTATATGTAACATGACATTTAAAGCCCTGAAATCTATATCCCAGATAGAGCTCTGCTCTCCTAGTCAGAGCTAATGAGCTTAATGAATTACCAGTTATAAATTTAATACAAACATTTCAGATAAAGAGATAAACATTCTTCACAATTCAAAAGTTTCTCTGACCTATTTATAAAGAATATCACTTAACAATTTCATTAGGAGTGAGTAACAGCTGGTGACATGGCTGTGTCCTAAAGTGTTTTTCTCTCTTAATATTCTGCATCTTAAGCAATCGAGCCTTCATAAGAAATACTTTAGTTAGTGGCAGTCCCTCCTTTGGGGAAAAAAATGTCAGGCCACATTTTCTATATTTTGCAATCTTGTTTTCAGGAGTGTCATGTTTCTGTTTTATTAGCATGTAGGGTAAACAAGAATGATTTGCTGATGCTATTGAGAGAACTTCTAAGACTGTGGTCTTTCTATTTAGATTTTGGATTGAATTTAATATTAATGCGAACAGAGGCATGTGTATAAATTCAAAATAAATTAATTCAATTTATCTTTTTTTTCCTTATCTTCAGCATTACAAATCTAGAGACTATAGACTGAACAAGAGATATAACTAAACTATTCAGATCTAGATCATATAATTCTCTCTTACAGACCTCCATACCTAATTATTCTTTTACATATAACCAGGCATATTGCTAAATGTTTTTAAAAATATTATTTTCTCTCAGTCAAATTACATAAAAGGACACACCACTATTCCCTAAGGTCTACTTTATAGCAAACTAGTATTTAATGAGTGGCTCAGGAATCAAAATGTGGCTTTTTGTGGCCCTGCATACTTCTCTTGGGAGATCCACTGGACTGATCAGAGACCTTCTTTTGCTCTGGACTTGGGCACAATGGCCAGAGCAATGATAAGGGGAATGCTCTCCATCCTGTCTGACACATGTTAAAGAGAATGGGCAAGATCCATTCATATATACTTGAAGCAGCCAGAAATAAGGAAGAATGAATGGACAGAGAAAGAGAAAGGAGAACATCCTTCAATTCCTTACCATAAGCCATGATTAGTATGTGGGGAATGGGATGTGGAAAGGAGAGAGACAGAACACAAGAACTGCCATGCTGGGTCAGACCAATTGCCCATCTACACACCTGTCTCCAGTAATGGCTCATACCAGAGCTTCAAGGGGAGTGGACAGGACAGAGCAGTTTGAGTGATTCATCCCATGATTCCTCTTCTGGCTTCTGACAGTAGAGGTTTAGAGTCTCACTAAGCATGAGGTTGGGTCCTTGACCAGCCTGGCTAATAGCCATTGATGAACTTCTCCATGAACTCATCCAGTTCTTTTTTGAACCCAGTTATATTTTTGGTCTTTACAACATCCTGTGACAATGAAAAAACAACAAGAAGTCCTTTTGGCACCTTAGAGACCAACATATTTATTTGGGCATAATCTTTCATGGGCTAAAACCCACTTCATCAGATGCATGGAGTGAAAAAAAAACAGTAAGCAGAATATATATTATAGCACATGAAAAGATGGGAGTTGCCTTACCAAGTAGGGGGTCAGTGCTAACGAACCAATTCAATTAAGGTGGAAGTGGCCTATTCTCAACAGGTGATAAGCAGGGGTGAATACCAAAGGAGGGAAAATTACTTTTGTAGTGATAACGAGGCCAATGTAATCAAGGTGGTCCCTTTCAAACAGTTGACAATTAGGTGTGAGTATCAGCAAAGGGAAAATTACTTTTTATAGTGACCCACCCCCTCCCAGTCTTTATTCAGGCCTAATTTGATGGTGTCCAGTTTGCAAATTAATTCAAATTCTGCAGTTTCTCTTTGGAGTCTGTTTTTGAAGTTTTTTTTGTTGAAGAATTGCCACTTTTACATCTGTTATTGAGGATCCAGGGAGATTGAAGTGTTCTCTTACTGGTTTTTGAATGTTACAGTTCTTAATATCTGATTTGTGTCCATTTATTCTTTTGTGTAGAGACTGTCTGGTTGGCCAATAACCATGGCAGAGGGTCATTGCTGGCACATGGTGGCATATATCACATTGGTACATGTGCAGGTGAACTCTCATCCTTTCATGTGCTATAATATATATTCTGCTTACTGTTTTTTTCACTCCATGCATCTGATTAAGTGGGTTTTAGCCCACGAAAGTTTATGCTCAAATAAATTTGTTAGTCTCTAAGGTGCCACAAGGACTCCTCGTTGTTTTTGCTGATACAGACTAACATGGCTACCACTCTGAAACCTGTCACCATGACAATGAGTTACACAGGCTAATTGTGCATTGTGTCAAAAAGTACTTTCTCTTGTTTGTATTAAACATGCTACCTATTCATTTCATCAGGTGACCTCTGATTCTAGTGTTATGTGAAGGAGTAAATACTTCCTTATTCACTTTTTTCATACCATTCATGATTTTATAGACCTCTGTCGTATCCCTGCTTAGTCCACTCTTTTCTAACCTGAACAGCAGTGATGTTTTTAGTCTTTCCTTGTATGGAAGCCATTCCATACCATTGATCATCTTTGGTACCCTTCTCTGAACATTTTACAGTTCCACTCTACCCTTTTTGAGATGAAGCAACAAGAACTGCACACAAGGTATGGGCATATCATGGATTTACATAGTGGCATTGTATTTTGCAGTCTACCTACCCTCCACTCATCTGGTACAGAGGTTTTTTCAGCAGCAGGTTACATACTACAGTTAGTAGTCTTACTAATTCATATTTGAGTTCCTTCAGAACTACCAGCTGGTCCTGGTGACTAATTACACTTGATCTTAGCTCCCAAAGAGCCGAGAAGCAATTTGTTCTGAAACTTCTTCTACTGATACATTAATATGGGATAGTATTTCAGTTTTGTCACCCAAAAGGATAGCTCCAGTGTGGGTATTTCCTGCACATTCTCTGCTGTGAAGACAGGCAAACAGACTGACAGAAGATACTGCATTAAAAAATTTTCCAGAAAGCAACACAACAATTGCCAGTTCCAGATATAGATTACTTCCTTTTCCCATTATTATATTCATTAAAAATCTTCATTGTGAATGCAGCACCAGAAATAGTAATGGAAACTGAATGTATGTTGTGGAAATGATACCCAAGTTTCTGCAAAAGTAGAAAATATGAAATCATGTTAAGCACTAATAGTGGATTCCAGTGTAACTCAGACAAGAACCTCCTTCAGCCACCAGAACTGAATCTAGATCTAGACTTTGAACCTGTGGCCTCTCTCTATAGTGAATCAAGCCAAACCAACACTTTCATTAGAAAACTCCCCAAACATCTGGCTCTCAAATGAAATGAAAGAAAACTTTAAACAAAGTTTTTTTTCTGTTCTTTGTAATTCATAGTGAGCATTTGGTTTAGGGGTAGTGCCATCCTTTTATTCAGATCTTCATAAATTGAATCAAAGCATCTTGACAGAAACTCCCAACAGATATAAAGGCATACTGTGGAGATTTGTCTAAAAACTCATCAGAACAGAAATATTTAAAGCAGTTTACTGGTCACATTACATCGCTGCTTCCCAAATATACTTATAGTCAGTAGGAATCTGTTCCAAACAGGACCACTTGATTGACAGAGGGCTGCTTTGGAAACAAAATTTACAAATTAATCCCCGATTTTACATTATGTAAAATACTGAAAATCTAGGTGATTACTAACAACTGTATGGGGCACATTATAAGAGTTATGCACATACACCTAGAGAAGGATTCACTCCATTAATTTGATTCCAAGATATTCTTGTTTTATAGGTAAACAATAAGGGGCATGATTTAGGATTTCAGCATCCCAATACCATTATCTTAATAAAGTCAAGCTGAACCTAAACAGTATCTGTCATAACACCTCTATCGCATCCCATACTGTGTTATGAAAGGCAGAGATTTATAAGAGTAGTTCTAAAAAGGAATCTCAAGGAAAGTCATCTTATCAGCAGTTTTCTGATTTGATGAACATTCTTCAGTCAGCAACAATGTCACCTGCAGTATTAAAAATCCACTCAGAGAACGCCTGCAAGTCCGTGGGCAAGTCTGGTTTTGTTAAATTCAGCCTCAGCAACTTCTTCTCCCCTCCCACCCCCCAAGTTAGCTAAAGGGTATCCCTCTACTACTGGAGTTATTCTAGCATCTAAGAACTGATCCAGTGTCATACTTTCTGCAAACACACAGAGCCTCCATAAAATATGCCTGCTATCCCAGTAGGGACTGATAACTCCCTTACAACTACTATTTTAACATAATTAATTTAATTTAAATAAAATACCTGTGAACTTTTATAATGACTTGATCTCTAATGTAATTTCCTTCTGTGCTCCCATTTGTTCTCAAGGTGTTTTCTAAAAATAATATACTTAGTTTTGGGGTTTCACTCTGATTGTGTGCTGATAGACCAATCCTAGCAAAACACAACTTGTTGCTAGTTATTCTCTTATCACAGTAGGACCCAGATCCTAAAAAGGGACCTTGGGACTCAGTATTCACACTAGAAATCTGATTCTAATCTGACTCATCTTGACAATGAACAGAAACATACTCTGATCTTTGTGTCTAACCAAAACTAACCAAGACAGCAGGGATTTCAAATATCGACTCCTCCTAACTGCTCAAGCACACTCTACAAAGAATTATTACCTCGAATTATCTGCTGAATCATCATGAACAAGTGAATTCCAGATAATTGCAAGAGGTTTGTGGATAATTCACAAAAAGAAAAAAGAGATTACATTTGTTGCATAAATTATTCACTGTGAATTATTCACCCAACAAGCTCTACTTTGTAGCAAACTGCCAGAATCTCAGCCTGCAGACCACTAGGATTTCCCAAGCATAAAGCACTGATTTGGTTAACGGAGTTAAGATGATTTGCCTCTATAATTTCCTCCAAAATGCTTATCTCACACCACCAAGAAAGAGATTATTATGGATGTTTTAGTAAGTTTTCTGCAAGGATATTTTCACTCTCTCCAAGTTTTGACCTCCCTTTTAAGAGACTTCTCCAGGAGTTACGTCTATTATTTTACTGCATCAAACTAAAATTGTAACTTCCATAATGGAGAATCCCTTGTAAATACCCCAAATTGGAGACTGCACTTTGTAAGCTCTCTGGCATGTGCGTAAATGCTCTGCTGGATCAGGGTCAGAAGGTTCAGTGCACTGCAAGATTGAGCTTTCCAGCTACAGCTTCTATTTGCTGTACAAAACTAGCCACATAAACTTCTGTAACTCCCTTCATACAACAAAGGAAGGGCAAGTAATACTGATTCAATGATGTCCAGTCACTCAGATACCACAGAGATGGGAAGCTCCTAGACAGAGAGGTATGGTAATTTAAAGTCAATTTCTAATAGCATCATCTGTGGACAAATGTTAAACACCGTAGCATTTAAATTTACTACTATTAAATGTACAAATAAAATATATTTTAACATTTAAGACCCATTCTTAGGCGTTATGGGACAAACCACCACCTCTGTGAAGGTTTCAGAGTAGCAGCTGTGTTAGTCTGTATCCGCAAAAAGAACAAGAGTACATGTGGCACCTTAGAGACTAACAAATTTATTTCAGCATGAGGATCTGCATCTGATCATGTGCATCTGAAGAAGTGAGCTGTAGCTCATGAAAGCTCATGCTGAAATAAATTTGTTAGTCTCTAAGGTGCCACAAGTACTCTTGTTCTTTTTGCATCTCTGTGAAGGGATCCTTTACGGAATTTTCCGCCACCTCCTAGTCATCTGGAATATTTTAGCAGGATTCCATCCCTAATCATTCCATCAGATGAGGATGACCCACACAATTAAGAGATGGCTCCTGCACTCTCCCTGGAATCAGCAAGTCCCCAGGGTCTGATAACTTCGGCACCAGCTCCAAGGCCCTTGTAGCACTGCCAAATTTCCTCATAGCATAACTCCAAGAGAACTCCATTGGAGTCACCCTCTCAGGACTATCCATGCACTTGCTTCTCTAGGGTCTCCATGTAAAGAGGAGACGGGACTTTCCTCAGGTAGAGAGGGTGACAGAAATCATTATGCAACCGAAGGCTGGATTAACTTTTTGTCCTGCCTTTTCCATATGGATTCATGGGAAGAGGGAAGAATGATCTATGTCACTTGAATCTTGCCCTCACCTCTCCCCATGATGTTTCTAGCCTTCCCCTCTCCCATGAACAGAGGCTGCACAGGTTACAGAGGGGGTAGAGGTACGGTGCCATGGAAGTGACTAAGACCTCTCTACAAAGGAATAAGGATTTTCCTGGAGGGAACTTTTGTATGCCAGCTAGGAGCCAGAATCTGCCTGTACGTCACTTAATAAGGAAACCATTTCACAGTCCTCACACATTTGAGTACATTACATATTGTCACCAGAATCTGTACACTCAAGAAAAAAGAGGTTTGTGTTACAGTCCCTCTGCATGTCTTCTTCGAGCACACTGCCCTCTACATTCAGTTCAGATCTCTTGAGTGTGAGAGAGTAATGATAATGATTTTGTTTCCCTTGACCTCTTGATCACATATAAATCAGAGTCCTATAAACCTTTTCCACACTGAGAGGGTCCTCCTTCGTATTCAAGCATATAAAGGTACATATTTTATATCATGGCAATTTAATAGAAAAGAGAGTACTCTACAGGATTAGGGTTTATTCTGGATAAGCCTCCTAACAGTTAATTTACTCACAATGTAACTACATTTATTCAGCTGCTTTGGTCAATAGGAGTAAGAATACAAAAATGTTCAAATCCTAGGTTAAATTTGGGTCAATCCTTAAAGTGTACTGGATGACAATATGAGCAGTAATTATGGGTTCTATTCTAAAACATGGGGTTCACTGAAACTGTCATATTTCTCCCTAAAGTTCTTGCTGGACTGTCTAACTGATATTTTTGTCTCTTATAATTATTTCAGGAACTCCTCTTCTTCCTATATCAGGCATTATTCAAATCCCAGCCCAGACTATGATCCTTTTGCACCTCTCTGGCAGTGCAAAGGTTAAAGCAGGCCCAGTTGGGAAAATGACAATGTCCCTGTCCTGAGGGAGTCCCCATCTCACAAAGCAGACTCTAAATCACTCTTTTCTACCCTCCTCTGGTTTAGGAACCATGTCCAGATCATGCATGGTGAAGAAGGCACAGTCTCCAAGGGCTGTTACCAGTCTATGTAAGGTAGTGAACCCCTAAGGCTTCTTTAATTTATGTCAGGGCTATTTCGGTTCCAGTCAGCCCTGGGGGTTGAAGAAGCATATAGATGGTACAGCCATATTTCCCGCTGCCCCCTATTTTCTTCACCCTGTGCCTCTAAAGTAGGCCCAAAGGTCAAGATCTAAATCGACATTAAATATAATACAGGTTGGTTGCACAGATAACCATTTCAGTCAGTGAACCAATAAGTAACCTGAGAGGTAAGGGGAGCTTTTTATGTTTTGATATCCATTTTTTCCTGGTATTATATACTGTAGATGTTATACACTTCAATACATTATATTCCTCTAGTGAAAACAAGTCAAAATACATTAATAATACACATGTATTCATAAATCAGCCCTCTTCAGCTTGCCTTTCTATTGTTCATAAGATCTCTAATACCTTTGGTTAGTACTGCAGTAGTAGGAGATACCATGCTGTTCTTAAATATTGCAGGTGTTTTGGGTTGGATAGTACTTTAGTGAAACTGGATATGAAACAGAAGCAACAGGAGGATCACCAAGGGAATAGAGTCCTCAATAATAGTTTGGTACACGTTGCCTTCACCTGTCACATGTGTAGCTCTGCATTTCTTGATGTTATTTCCATAAGAGCAGCAGCTCATGTGAGTTGTTAAAAACAAAAAGCAACTGTATACTTTCTGTCCAATTTATTATTTTAATTAAAACAACAAAGTAGATAAAGAAGAAATGTATGGTCTCCATGAAAGAACCCAGTATGTTTAATTCATTATATCAGCTATTCTCAACTGAAGTTGCTCTCCAAAATGGTAGTCTCAAGGCAGATGGGCAGACAGAGTCCTTAAAAATTGAAAGCTACATGTACAAAAACCAATTATATAACAGTTGCACTACAAACTGAATGCATTACAGTAGTACTTTAATATAATTTCTGTAAGCATTGCCTTATTGGAAGAAAAACAATTAATAATAATGTCACGGTGCTATAGATCTGCAAGTACTATATACTCATATATATCTCTGTGTAAGAAGATTCTTAATACTACAAGACCTACAAACATACGCCATTCTAGTAGATACTTTGTTAATATATCTCTTTATCTTGCCCACCTAATTCATTCTCCCAGAGTTAGACAAGCCAAAAGCTCACCTTATGCTACTGCAGAAGCAATTTTTATTTTTGAAGGTTAATCCAACTCAGCAGGATTTATGGATGGCACTTTTCCTTGGTCGTAGGCATGTTGGCTCAGGCCAGACAGCTGTTTGGACATTCTCCACTGGGAATCTTGCCCTCAACACCCACAGTCGATGCACATACATGGTCTACTGGCTGCCTACTTCCATGCCCATCTGTTCAGATGGCATAGTGCCCATTCACAAGTTCGCTGGATCCTTGCCCTTAGTGTGTAGGTGCCAGGCAATGATGGGCTTAGATGGGCAGCCTGAAAAATACTGCAAGTGATCATTTTTTTTCCTGTAGGAAGTCCTTCCTCTGTTATAGCACTGCAGCATGGATACCACATGCTACCCTACGCTTAATCACACCTGTGGACATTTATGTGCCAAAAAAAAAAAAACATAACAAGGACTACTGAAAAAGGAAAAGACAGGAAGATGCAGAGAGATCACAAAGACTCTTCTCGGAGATTGACAGGTTGTGCTGAAACCACTACCTTGGCTATCCAACTGCATTGGGACTGTCAAAAGATTTTTAACACAGGTACATAGCCAATTTTACTGTACAGCAAAAAAAAAAAGCAGTCTCACAGAAAACAATAGCATTAATAAAAGTGACTAGTAAAGAAGCCAATTCAATAGAGCTCACATTTTAAATTGCTACTCCTTCTTTGCAAAGTCAAAAACCTGCAGCAATAGAATAAACCCATATAAACCTTATAAATAACAAGCTGTGTGTTGTCCTTTAACAAGGGCAACATATAAAAAGGGATTTTGTCCATGTTCTTTAGGACTGAGAAAAAACCTGAGATTGTAGATGTTATAGTAAAAAGCAATTCTATTAACAATAAAACATCATTTTCTTCTCAAAGACAGACTTTAGTTTATAGTAGATTAACACACAGTAGAAGTTTATGACTTTAATGTAGCAAATAGTTTATTTGACAAATAAAACCTTTTTCTGTTTGTGAATTATCCACACAGACTTTATGTTTTTTACAAATATATTGGTCAAATAATTTCAATAGCAAACACTTTATGCAAATATATTTCAGCCCAGGGCCAATTTGAAAATATTCTCAACAACTATATTTTCACCTAATTGTTATTTGTTGCGCAAGATTAGTCACCAAAATCACATTGTATTTTTTCTGTTCCCTGACTAGATGACTGAAACTTTTAAAAAACAGGAGGAAGGAAATATGTGATTTCAAAATGAGATTATTTTCAAATGAATATTCTAAGACTCTTGCTTTCAGCCAGCATTCTTGAAAAAAAAAAATCACACACACACACATAAATAATTGGAAAAATCATTAAATGGATTGCATATATCATGATAGCATATTCATATATTAATTTTAATTAGTGTTTGTGAATATTTTTTGCACTATGCATGAATCACCAGTTCCAAAGATTACAAATGCTTGTTGGCAGATGGAACAGAGACATAAGAAATATAGTCATGGCTGGATCTGCACCCTGGACTGGGACTCTAGATGCAGTCAGAAAGTAGTGGAAGACTGTGGCTAACTTAGGGCTGGCCTACACTGGGATCTTACTGCTATGCAGTTTGATTAAAGAGGACTATTTATATAATTGATATTACCTCTGTTATACAAGTACCATAAATCTTGTACAAAGCATATCATGTAAGGTGTCAATGGAAAAGTTATGATTTACTAAGTATGATTACCCTGTTTATATGCATGTATCCAGGGCCGGCGCTTCCATTTAGGCAACCTAGGCAGTTGCCTCGGGCGCCAGAATTTGGGAGGGCGGCGATCCGGCGGCGGGGGGTCCTTCCGCTCTCTGGGTCGTCATCGGCAATTCTGCAGCGGGTCCTTCACTTGCTCCGGGACCAGCCACCGAAGTGCCCCAAAGACCGGAAGCGCGGAAGGACCCCCCCACGGCAGAATTGCTGCCAACGACCGGGAGCGCGGAAGGACCTCCGCCTAGGGCGCCAAAAACCCTGGCGCCGCTCCTGCAGGTATCATTTTTGTATCTGAATTATGAATGTTGGCTATGTACTTGTATCATAAACCTAAGTGTCACCAGAATACAACACATCAGAATTTACATTAGGGCTAGACAGCTATGTGTTGATGGCCTATCATGGACACTCCACTCTCACTATGGGCCATTGAAGAAACTCTTCCTGTCCAGATAGCAATTCCTGAGGATGCCTCAGAAAGCAAGGAGTTAGTGGCCACCCCCTGTGATTCAGCAACACATGTAAGGGTATGTGATATTTTCATGTGACCCTGGACTCCATCTGGGCCAGTAAGTTTCCACAGACAGGGGCTGTGGGCTTTGTTTGTGACAGGAAATTTCTATGCACATGGCAGAGGATATAAAAAGACACCTGAAACATCTCCATGTTGCCTCTTTTCTGCTCCGATTCCTAGGACTGTGGATTTGCAACCAAAAGGAGCATCTTGAACTATGGACTGAGGACCTTCCAATCTTTTGGAAACTAGCAGAGAGACTTTACAAGCCAGCAGTCTATTCCTTCACTGCTATAAAACTGATATAAAGAGTTTGCAATCATTTGTATGTATATGATCTATTAACCATTTATAACTTTCTTATTTTATTAATAAATCTTTAGTTAGTTTACTAAGAATTGGCTGATAGCATGATATTTGGGTAAGATCTGAGATACATATTGATCTGCGGTGAATGCCTAATCCTATGAGGTGAGTAAGAACCTCATATATGGTGAAATGGGTTTTTAATAACCTCTCACTGTATTAGACTTGGTTGTCTGGATGGGAGGCAAGTTTTGGAATGCCAAGAGGGGACTGTGTTTGGCTTCTGGTTAACCAGTGAGTTACTGCAGAAGCTCTTTTGTTACTGACTTGGTGAATCTAATTATATAATAAACCACCAGTTTGGGGGATTGTCTGCTCTATTTCTTGCAGTCTTCCTTGAGTGTGGAATTCTCCATGTGGTCCATCCTAGGCACCTAGTCACACTTATATCAGCATAGCTATATCGTTCAAGGGTATGAAAAATCCACAACCCTGAGCAAAGTAGCTGTTCATTCTAACTCCCTGGTGTAGACAGCATTAGATTGATGGAAGAATTCTTACATTGACCTTACTACCACCTTTCGGGGATGTGGATTACATACACTGATGGGAGAACCCATTTCTATTGGCATAGGTTGTGGCTACACTGAAGCACTACAGTGGTGCAGGCATCACCCTTGTCTTTGAGCATGTTCAGTTGAATCAGACATGTGACTGCTTGATCTGTTCTAGTCTGGACATGTTGTCAATCTGCTGACTCCAAGTTTCACTGGAGCAGTGCCAAAAAAACTGATGGCTCCAGAATCAAATTATATTTAGCTGATACACTAGCCTAGAAAGTCTATATGAATGTCCATTGACCAAAACCAGAGAATTCAAATGTTGTTCTAATAGAACTGTCACATGTAAAAGTGTGGAAATTGCTTTGTTTTGAAGTCAAAGCTTAGCTTAACATTTTTAGTCAAAAGAACAGATCAGTGTCAATACCCTCAAGTATCTTGACTTGTATTTTCACTGGTTGACTGCATGGCATAGGAAGCAAAACATTGAGTTTACAATAAGAATTCTGTTTTTGTCAGTGGAAGAATTTCCAAAGACACCATGGTCTTACAAGTGATCACAGATAATTTTATCTCCTAGCACTACTGAAAGTAGAACTCATGAACCCCCTGTTTTAATGTTGTTTTTAACCAGAAACCTTTTGCAATCAAAAACAGAGATGGGATGAAACGTTTGGGTACCTCTGCACATAAAAATATCTAGAAGTCTGTTTGCTTTACCACACACTCTCCCTCCTCTTTCAACCAGCAAATTGAGGAAGCCTCCAAATGCTTCCTATTGACTGACATTCACCTCTTATCAAATCATTTCCTGTAATCTAGCAAGAATGTCTCAGTATTGCTTAAAAGGAATCCAGCACTCATCTGGAAGATGCAACAACTTTAGCCCATGGTGCAAGATTAAAAAAGAAAAATCAGCTACAAGCTCCCTAAGCATTATTATAATATCAATATGAAAAAAATGGTTACTGACTTTTATAAGTGCTATATTTAAAGTCTCCTTTCAAGTGAAAGAGGGATTTCACAGAGGCCAATTGTTAGGAAGTTTCCTTCCTTTTTCCCTACTCTACCTGGAAGCCTGGAGTACTCCTAGAAAAAGAACAAATGTTTTGTCTTTCCCTTTACTTTTTCCTATGAGATTTCTTAGTTTTTCACCTAATTTGAACATTGAAGCAAACCTGTAACGAGACAGTCAGATAACTAGCTCGTCTCATGGTTAGGCAGTGGGCCTACAGTTTCTGTTGCCCTAGCTGTTCGAAGGCGCCTCAGCCAAGTTGCATGCAGTGGGACTCAATCACTCCTGAGTGATTCTTTTGCTTCCCTGGGGGCTCTGTTGCTACAGAGGAGTGGGGGTAGAGGAGACGGGAAGACAGCAGAACCCTGGTCCACCAGCTTCGCCTGGTCCCAACTCAGGGCTCGAGGGGTTTGGCAAAACGTCCAGACCAGTTATTGATCTATCCCAAGTTATACTTTCCCCTGGGTCACTTCATACCAGACTGGAGTTCATGTATACTGCCTTAGAAAATTCCACTTAGTTTGTTAACGTCCTGTTCAAAGTAGTCTTTTAGAACTTTCTGCCCCCCAAAAGGGGGTAGCAGGGAGAGAATCCAGATCTCTGCTTCTACAGAAGCCTTAACAAAGCTGTAGCCACTCTTATCCCAGCTTCTGGCATTAGCCTTGCTTCCTGGGGCAGCGTATAGCACTTTTCCCCATCTTTCCTGGGCTATCAGTGTCCTTTTAAATTATTATTCCACAGGGAGCATACCCAGCACATGCTGAGGTCATGAGGCCTCCGTAGCCCAGTATTGCTATATTCCTTTGGCCTGGATCTGTAGACCCCTTTACAAACTCTTCCCCTCAGCTTTGGAGTCATCGTGAAGACTTGTACTGACAGTATCCCCCGATCTCGTGAAAAGAAGTCCTAATTTTTATGATCCTTGCCAGCTAAGTGCAAAATTTCAAAGCACTATGGTTGCAAATACCACCACATGATTCACGTATTGTGTAACCATGGCAGGGATGCATGATCCATACTAGTCAAAATGGTTGGCCCTACAGGGAGTAATGAAAGGCATCCAAATCCCCCTTGACTGCTACAGCCCCCATCTCTATCACCAAATAGCTGGCTTCTTGATGTAAGTTGACTGTTGGCCCCTCACTGAAATTTAGTGGAATTTTTTTGGTTGGCCATCTCCCAGTACCAAAATTAAAGGGAGTGGCCAATGAGAAATCAGGACTCTGAGACTGACAGACCCCTGGACCAGTGGGGAGAGGCCAATGCTCCAGGTCAGTGTAGGCAGGCCAATGAGGGAGTCAATAGGCCAGGGGTCCCATCTTTCCTGTGAGCTGGAGATGCCTGGGCCAGAGCAGGCCAACGCTGAGAAGCTAAGAAGAGAGCAGGAGCCAGAGCTGAGCTGGGGAGCAGAACTGCACCAGCCAGAGCCAGAGAGTACCAGAGAAGCAGCCTGAATTGCTGAGCAGAGCCACAGCAGTCAAACCACTGGGGTCAGAGAGCCCAGGGAGCTGAGCTGGAGGCAGAGAAGCAGCAGCGCTGAGCAGCTAGAGAGAGCGAGGGGGCCCTGGACAGAAGGCCCAGCGCAGGGAGATGCTCCCAGCCAAGAGGTCTTGCAGGCTGGACTTGGAGGGGGAATCATAACCCCGATGGGAGGGCTGGTGCTGGGAAGAAGCGTCCTGCCACCTACAGCCTGAAGGCATGTGGCCACCACCAGAGCCCATGTCCAACCAGCTGCATCCTGCAGCACAGCCAGAGCCAGGAAAGAGGCCTAGGACATGTGAGGAACAGACTGTGAACTTTACATTCCAGAAACTGCTGTTTGTGGTTTCCCCATGACCACAGAGTGAAGTTGCGTGTTTCCCTTTAACTTTTCCCATTTTTTCCTTATTTTTTAATTGGTTGTTTTTTAATAAGTTATATTTGCTTTGAATTATATGTAATGATTAGTGGATCAGTACGGTTGCCAACTTACTAATTGCACAAAACTGAACATCTTTGCCCTGCCCCCTGTCCCTCCCTTTTCCCGAGGCCTGACCACTGCTCAACCCCTTCTCTGAGGCCCCTACCCGCTCCCTCCAGTCCCCCTCCCTCCATTTCTCACCCTCCCCCACCCTCACTGATTTCACTGGGCTGAGGTGGGGTTTGGGGTGTGGGAAGGGGTGAGGGCTCCGGCTGGGGGTGCAGGCTGTGAGATGGGGCATGGGATGAGGAGTTTGGAGTGCAAGATGGGACTCCGACCTGGGGCAGGTAGATTGTAGGTAGGGGTGTAGGCTCTGGGAGGCAGCTTGGGTGTGGGATGGAGGTTCAGACCTGGGATAGAGGGGTTGGGGTGTGGAGTCCTGCCAGGCAGTGCTTAGCTCAGGTAGCTCCCAATCGGTGGTGCAACGGGGCTAAGGCAGGCTTCATCCTGCCCTGGCTCCATGCTGCTCCTGGAAACAACCAGCATGTCCGGTCCCTAGGCAGTGGCGTGGCCAGGTGGTTCTGCATGGTGCCTGCACCTGCAGGTGCTGGCCCTGCAGCTCCCATTGGCTGCGGTTCCTGGCCAAAGGTTGCTGCAGAGCCAGCGCTGGGGGTGATGCCAGCACGCAGAGCTTCCCTGATTGCCCCTGCACCTAGGGGCCACAGGGACATGCCGGCCACTTCCAGGAGCTGCACGGAGCCAGGGTAGGCAGGGAGCCTGCCATAGCCCCATTGCTCCATTGACTGAACTTTTAAAGGCCCGGTCAGCCAGGGTCCCTTTTCAACCCAGTGTTCTGGTCAAAAAACAGATGCCTGGCAACCCTATGGATCAGGGAAGTGTCCATTGAAGAAAGAGTATTCCAGAGTGGGGACTCCTTAGCCCCTGTCCTAAGTGACCACAAGAAAATTGGGGGTTGAGCCCCCCAGGAATCCTTGGCCCAGCCTTGTTGGGGTTATGAGGACTCTGCCACAAAGGAGAATAGGGCCTCTGAGTAAAGGGAGTGGGAGCGAGGACTCAGATCCCTTTGCTAGCCCATTCTACCGGGGCAATGTATAAGCCAGGAAAGTTGCCCACAATAGCAGAACCATTCCCCCACTTACACTGAGGAAACAGCTTCTTGCTAAGACATAGGACAGGATGCTCTCCCTCTACTTCTTGCTCCAGTATGACTTTGAGTTGGTGCTCCACACATATTTGTAAAAGAAAAAGTTTTGAAAGTTGGTGTAAAATAAAACAGGGTTTTTTTAGTGTGTTTAGTGCCTGGAAGGCCTTGCTGCAGATCTTGGTCCAGCAGATCATCCTGGGTGAGTCATTCTTTTCTAAGTCTGTTAAAGGGCTAGCTATTGTGGCCAAGTCAGGGATGAACCACCTACAGTAGTCTGGTAGCCCCAGCAAGCAGTGTACCTGTTTCTTTGTAGCAGGGATCTGGCATTCTGTCAAGGCCTTCACCTCTTCTACTAATTGGTGTAACCATTGCCCTCTCACAGTGTATCCCACTTAGTTCACTTTCCAGTTGACTAATCGACATCTAGATATATTTTCTGTCAGCCCAGCTTCCTGAAATACCTGTAAGTATGCTGTGAGGTGTTTTATGTGGTTGTCCCAGGTCCTGTTATAGATGACAATATTATCAGTGTAAGCAGCTGCATGTTGACTATGTGGGCACAATAACTTGTTCACTAACCGCTGAAACATTGTGGTGGCCCCATTCAGACCAAATGGCATGGTTCTAAACTGGAATGAGCCTAAGAGTGTATAGAAGGCCATCTTCAGTCTGTATTCAGGGGTGTGGGGGAATATGTCAATATTCCTTGGTTAGGTCAAGGGTTGATATGTACCTGGCAGCCCCAGCCTCTTCAGCAATTCATGGCTTAGGATTGGCATTGAATTTGGACACTGCATAAACTTTTTGAAAGTCTGTGCAGAACTGTGTTGAGTCATCTGGTTTGGGCACAAGTATTATTGGACTCTTCCACTCATTGTGTGGCTCTTTGATGACCCACAAGGTAGCTCTTGCTGCACAGTCTCTCATTTTTCAGGGTAGTGGTCTCAGACTCTGTCCAGGTTCAGTCTCTATACAGTGGAACACTAGGTAAGTCTGGCCTGGAGTAACTGAAAATATAGAGAGGAATGCATTGATGAGCCTGTGTATCTTCAGTTTTTGTTTGCGTTGTACGTCTTTTCCCAACTGACACTGTCTTCGGATAGGGAGCTGTTGTAGCAAAGGGGCTGGGTTTGGGCTCTGGAGGGAATGGAATGATGCAGTCTTTCCATGCTTTCTGTAGGTTGACATGATATATTTGGGTGGCTCTTTTTTTCTTGGGTTAGCAAGCTTCATAATCTACCGTGTCAACCCAGCTCACTATTTCAAAGGGCCCTTTTCCAACATGTCAACAGCTTGGATTCGCATGTATATAGCAAGAGTAACACTTGGTTCCCTGTTGGAGTTCTCAGACACAGGCACCTTGTTGCTTGGTCTTGTGCCTTCAGTAAGTTCTCCTTTGCAAATGTTCCCATGGACTTTAGATTTTCTTTTAGTAGTAATATATACTGTACTGAGCTGCTGGGCAGAGGTGGATTACAGTATTTTGGGACCCTGGACCAGAGCAAGTGTGGGACCTCCCTACTCCTTCTACCTGCAGTCTTCCCCTCCTCCAGTGCTCCTGAGAGAGAAATGGGGCTGTCTGGTGCTCCTGTTGGAGAGCAGGGCTTCCCCCACTGCCTGGCATGAGCACCGGGCAAGTGGGCAGACTGGGGCAAGCCCCTGAGCCCCAACCCTGCTCCCCAGAAGAAGCACAGTGCCATCATGGGGGAGCAGGGTCGGGGCATGAGGGTGCCCATTTTTCCAGGGTCCCCCAACTGGCCGGGCCCAGGGGCACAGGCCCTTTTCACCCAGGGGCTAATGCATCACTGCTGGTGGATCTTAACTCCTGTCCTCCCTAAGTTTCAAGAATCAGCTCTAGCATTCCCTGGGGTTGTCTCCCAAACCAACCCATCAGTCTGTGGGCGACAGATGGATGTTAGATCTTCACCTTTAGCGAGTTGCACATCCCCTTCATTAGCTGTGAAATAAATTTGTTCACTGGCCAGTGATTATCTCTTTAGGGATCCCTATCCGGGTAAATATTTTCATCAATTTGGTGGTGATGCCTGCTGCTTTTGTGGAGCAAAAGGGTACCTCCTTGGGGTAGCATGTGGCATAGTACATGATCACTAAGATATATTGGTTCTGTGCTACATTTTTTTCAGGGTGGCCTATTAAATCCATCCTTACCACAGGGAGGGAATCTAGCAGGGCCTTAGGAATCTTCCTTGGGCTCATCCATTGAGATTCAGGGCATGAAGCACAATAGTCCCGCAGTTCCTTGTTGACACCAGGCCAACACAACCTTAGGGTCACCCTTTCCAGTGTTTTTTTCCACCCATGATGCCATCCACAAAGAGCCTAACCTTATCCCCTAAATTGAGATTGGGGGTCAGCTGATGGTATCGGTCAGCATGACCTATGTATGCTGTTTTAGCCTCTTCTAATCGATGCTTGAGCTCTTGATGTACTTGGATGTGTGCAGTCACAACAGTTAGTAATGATGGGCATTGGCAAGTCAAGGGGGATTTTGGGGTGATACCAAGGGTGGAACCCATAATTCACAAAGAAAGAGTTCTACTGGTTTGTTGTATGTATGGACTTATTGTAGGAGCATTCTGTAGGGGGAATGAGCACCAGCCAATTGTCCTGGTGGTAATTTAGGAATCAGCATAAGTACTGCTCCAGGACCCAATTGACTCTCTCTGCCTGATTGTTGTACTAGCATGGTCAGAATTATAGGTGTGAGGTTCGATGCCCCAGAGGTGCAGAAATTCCTGCCAAAAACAAAGTGAAACCCCCAATACTATACTCTGAGTGCACCTTGAAGGTGAAAAACATTGCCTTTGAACAGATGGGCTGTTTCCTGGGCCATGGGAAGGCTGCAACATGGCATAAATGCACATCTTAAATGCTAAATAATAAAACAATTTAGAAAAATGCATTAAAAAGTCACAAAATTATTTCAAGCAATTTGCCAGATATTTAGTGTCCTTTCTTTTGTGCCTCTGTCTTACATTTTAAAGAGGCCACTGTCTCGTGTTTGTTATTTGAAAGGCTGAGATGCATGATTGCAAAACACTTGTGTTGTCTTTGTGCACTATTTGTGCTAAGTTAGGTAAGCAAACAAGAATGTTTCAAAATATACAATGCATTCTATTTAATGTGCTGATTCCAGAAAAGTAGTCCATGCATGTAAACTGTCTGGACTCATCAAGTAAAAGGCACATATCCTTAATATAGTAGATAAAGAAAAGAAGAAATGGAATTATTCTGTTTGAAACTTCTGAAGCATCTAAACAGACTGGAAATTGTCACTGATTTGATTTTCCTTACACTGCGATCATAGAAAAGCCAACCAACTTACAAGTAATAATAAAAAAAGGAAACATCTGTTGCTGTTAGAAAATTCTGCAGTGTATAAATGCAGTACTTCAAACACATTTCAGTACACTGCCATTGCATTGACAAAGTCACAAGAAGTATAGATACATATTTGTGGGAGGGGATGAAACTTGTGTGAGAAACTGGTTATTTACAAATGTGTTGATGTCTCTTTCTTATGTCCAATGAAGGCTTCAAAACAGCATCTTGATACTGTTTTGTCCTTGTTTTACCAATCTTTAACAGAGGGAACATGAATGAGAGCAGAATGGCACAGTATTATAGGGCACAGAATAGAAATGGAGAAATATCTAATGGATTGTACTTGGTCTAGGAGTAGACCTTCTATTAGAGATGTATGTCCAACCTCTCCTTGGAGTTAGTCACATTTGATCTATTGCCACACTTAAAATCCAGATGACAGCAATGAGATGAAGTGTCTTTTTCTGACGATAGCTGGCCCAGTCTGTGATTGTTCCTCCCTGATAAAGACCTCACAATGGTAATCAATACCTTCATAATCTTAAAGGTAGATTAATGCAATGAACTTCCCTTGTGGTAACCTTTGAAAAGCAAAAAGGAGCTTCACCTGGGGTGACCAATCTTTTGAGTTGGGCAAGCCACAATGAGCATATCTCACTAGCGTGCTATGCCCTGCATTGATTACCTATTTGCTTCTGACCTCAATTCAAAGTATCAGTTAGAACCTACAATGCCTTGAAATGTCTAGGTCCTAGTTATCGGAGAGATCACCTATCTTCTACTTCCCATCAAGACAGTTACAATTTGCTGGTCTGATCTTCCTACCTGTTGCTAAGGCTGAATTCTTCAGCATTAGAGAAAGGGTGGATGGAGGGGCCATGAATCTGGACTCCCGCACTGAGTTCATCAAAGCTTGAGTCGGGCAAGCTTCATCGTGTATATAAAACCACTACGGTCAAGCATTTTACTGACTATTGACTTCTCCTCAGCAGTAGAGTATAACTGTTCTGAACTATGTTGTGTCATACTATGTATCAGTCAGCTACAGAACTGCTATTTCAATATGCCTGTTTTATTTAATAAGTAAACAAAACAGCCTGGAAAAAATTAAAGAGCCTGATTTTTCCAAAGCTTTGCACCTCATATGGTCATTTACAGATGTGCAGAATGCTGCCAAATCACAAAAGCAGTATTTTACAGTCACTTTGTACAGGCAAACACAATGTAAGTATCACAGTAGTGGAGAATCAGGCCCACTGTGTCATGTCTCTACTCTTATATACTTAAACCCATTTGAAAACAATGGAAGACTTAAGGCTCAAAGGATCTTAATTTCTTCAGTGATTTACTATACATTGCAATAGAAAGTGCCTCTGAAACGATTTTCTACATGGAACTAATTATCAAAAAGTTAAACAGATCTCTGAATACATTTTTTAAAAATATGTGTTTCTGTAGGGTATTCAAAGGGCCATTTCAGCCACAGTTTAGATCAAGGCGGGCAAAATTTTTGGCCTGAGGGCCACATTTGGTTTCAGAAATTGTATGGGGGGTTGGTTACCAGAGGCTGTGCCTCCC
Organism: Gopherus evgoodei; assembly: GCF_007399415.2. NCBI lineage: Eukaryota > Metazoa > Chordata > Testudines > Testudinidae > Gopherus > Gopherus evgoodei. Next base: position 58,194,996 of record NC_044332.1, read on the forward strand.
CAAACAGCCAGCCGTGGCCCGGCCCCACCCCCTATTTGACCCCCTCCAGACTCCTGCCCTATCCAATCCCCCCATTCCCTGATGATTCCCCCAGGACTCCTGCCCCATCCAAACACCCGTTCTCCCTGTCCCCTGACTGCCCCCATAACTCCTGACCCTGACTGGCCCCTGTTCCCCCATCCAACCCCTCCTCCTTCCTGACTGCCCTCCCCCAGGACTCCTGGTCCCATTCAACCCCTGTTCCCCACCCTCTGACCGCCCTGACCCCATCCACACCCCCACCTTCTGATCATCCTCCCAAACTCCCCTGCCCTCTCTCCATCCCTCCCTGCCCCACTACCGTGATGCCTGGAGCACTGGTGGCTGCAAGCCACCCGGCTGGAGCCAGGCATGCAGCACAGAGCACTGGTTCAGGCCCCGGCTCTGCAGCTGCACTGGCCGAGGAGCTCACAGCCCCGCTGCCCAGAGCATTGCGCCGGCAGCAGAGAGAGCTGAGGCTGCGCAGGAGGGGGAACAGCAGGGGAGGGGTCGGGGGCTAGCTTCCTGGGCCAGGAACTCAGGGCCAGGCAGGAAAATCCTGCAGGTCAGATGTGGCCTGTGCGCTGTAGTTTGCCCACCTCTGGTTTAGATATCAACAACAGAGTAACTGATGCTGGCCTGAAAAATAGCTCCTAATTCTAATCCTGTAGATGTTAGGGATTTAGTTTACACACACACACACACACACACACACACACACAATTAGTGTAAAATTTCAGAAAAATGCACATACAATTACCTTCCTAATTGCAGGAGTGGTTAAAGTAAGTACATGAGCAAACAACAAGACATAACCAGTTATTTTGTATTCAATCCATGAGAATGAACATATCTATGGTAAGTATGCATGCAAAACAGGTGCACAATTTATGTGTGCTTTTCTGAAAACATATGTTGTTATATTTAAAATAATGTTTGAAAGTATACTAGGTACTAAAAGCATGCTAATTATGCTTTGGACTCTCTTCTATTCTTAAAATTGCTTACAAATGCTTTATAAGTGATTTTTGTATGGGTCTAACACTATCTGCTTTGATGGTGGATATATTTAGGCTGTGAGGACACTGAAGGCATTTGTCCTTTAGCTTCTGCCTCACAACATGATTGAGCATCTGTATATCTTACAACCATACATCCTGTCGAGTGTTATTCTCTTACATATCACAATTTACCTCTCATTCTCTTCTCAAACATGCAACCAAGCTGAGCAACAAGCTACTTCAGCTGCCATGTCATTTCAGTTTTTACACATTTTCTCTTATTATGTGTGCTTTACATCTCAGCAATGTCTCAACTCCACACTATACTGCCAAGGGCTAAAAGTCAGGCACAAAGCTCAGTCTCAATGTCAAAGAGTGAAAATGGGGGGAAAAAGAAATCACACAAGAGAAGTTAATGGTCACAAACTCTACTCTGAAGCTTTTGTTCTTATGGAAGTTGCAAGTTTCTGCAGCTCATCAACACAACACAAATTAGAGAAGAATGACAGCATCCCTGAGGTAAATGTTGTGGTATGTGTTGGTGCTGTCTGCCAAAGTGAACAGGACAGTTGTACACGTGCAAAGATGGCTTGTACTTTCTTCATCCACTAAAATTTAAAAATGAGGAGCTGCTCTAGATTTGATGGAGGTGCAGAACTTGTAGTATGCATTACAGTCCTACTTACATGTCATTTGGAAAATATGCCAGACAATCCAGAATAGGGAAATTAGATTAAACACTCGTGTACTGTTTTCAGTGGGAACAGTTTTCTGCTGAGCTTTTTTGAAACTCTGGCCAGCTGAGTATAACCGAAGCAGAAAACAATCACCCGGAGCTAAGGCTGAACAGACATAACATTAATGTTAAAAGAACGCATTAAAAGTAATGTTAAAAAGAAAAGCTACATTTTGGCAGAAGTAAAGTTGCACTTTGAAGGAGAAACAACAGTAGAAAATGATCCTTGTTACCTGCATCACTAGCACTAGTGGTGACAGAAGGGTGCAATCTCCCACTTTCCTCCTTCCCTTTGCTTAACCTTATTGTGTAAGATTTAGGTTAACATTTTCAAAAGTGCCTAAGTGATTTAAGATACTTAGTCCCTGTTTAAAAAGTGACATGCCTAGTCTATACCAGCAAACCCTCCTAATGTGGAAACAGTTTATATTATCAAAAGAGTGATTTTGCTGGTATAGCTTATACTTGGCACCTGAACAAAATAACTATACCATCAAAAGCACTTGTTTAGCTGATATAAATGCACCTACACTAGAACTTTTTTCCCCAGTATAAAAATGTTGTTTTAAAAAACCATACCCCTAACCAATATACCTACAGTGGCAAAAGTATCTAGTGTAGGGTGTATCTAGGGCGAAATCCTGGCTCCATTAAAGGTCCACAATAAAACATTCCTTTCAGGAGGGATCAGCAATCATCTTTAAGTGCATACATCTCTTTAGAAAATATTCATTAGGTTCATAAGTCACTTAGGTGCTTTTGAAAATGTTACCCTTTACTTTTCTTTATAAAGTAATTTTCTTGAATTACTTTCTGTTAAGAATATTTTTATTTTTGTAAACAATTTAAGACATTTTCAGCCTATGTTTAAAAAAAGCCACTGTGTGTAGGGCTCGATCTTATGCTCACTGAAGTCAATGGCAAAGGCATTGACTTTAATGGCATAAAATCAAGGCCTTGGATTTAATACTAGCTCTATAACTGAGGACACTTATCTCCCTAGTGTGACAAAGTTCCTCCTCTACCTTGGTGGGTCCTGTGCTTATTGGCAGATATGCTCATCTCACAGATTCACCCTGTGGGTCAGAAAACAGCCGAGACCTTCCCCTCTGGTAGAAGCCACAGTCCAGGTCAATTCCTCCTGTGTTTGATCAGAAGTTGGGAGGTTTTGGGGGGAACCCAGGCCCACCCTCTACTCCGGGTTCCGGCCTAGGGCCCTGTGGACTGCAGTTGTCTAGAGTGCCTCCTGGTACAGTTGTGCAACAGTTACAACTCCTTGGGCTACTTCCTCATGGCCTCCTCCCAACACCTTCTTTATCCTCACCACAGGACTTTCCTCCTGGTGTGTGATAACACTTGTACTCCTTAGTCCTCCTGCAGTATGCCTACTCACTCTCAGCTTCCTGCATGCCTCTTGCTCCCAGTTCCTCACTCACACTTCCTCTTCTCTGGCTTTCTTTGGCCTGACTGGAGTGAGCCCTTTTATAGCATCAGAGGGGCCTTAATTAGAGTCAGGTGCTTAACAGCCTCACCTGACTCTTAGCAGGTTAATTGGAGTCAGGTGTTCTCATTAGCCTGGAGCAGCCCCTGCTCTGGTCACTCAGGGAACAGAAAACTGCTTACCCAGTGACCAGTATATCCCCCTTTACTACTCTGCTATTCCTAACTGGCCTGGGTCTATCACAATAGTGATATGAGCCTTTTGGGAACAGTGGGAAATGTGTATGGTTTTAAAGAAGGCAAGTGTCCTGGGAAACAGTGATGATCAGCAAACACAGGCCCAACCTCTTTTAAATATCATCATCATATATAATCGCTGTGCTCTAGATTGTGCCCAATGATCTTCAAAGTCTCTTCCCCATATGAATCTCCCATCAACAATCAGGTATAATCCTTCTCCTATACCTCTAAAAAACCGGTAGTTCCCTAGAAAATACAAGACCTAACACTTATAGGACAGATATTTGCATAGGTGACATTAGTGATTTGTCTGGATCCCAGATATTTGACTAACAGTGAGTTGGCAGGTGATCTATTTGGGTTATTTTGCATTAATTTATGAGATAATACAATACTTTGTGCAACCTGAGGACATTGTTCCTGAGTAATAAAATCTCATTAAAGAGCTGATCTAGGCTTATTGGAAATCAGTCTGGTAACCTTATATATTGACTTTTTTGCTACTAGGAGTGTTTTTTGAACAGCTATTTCACCACTTTAATTCTCCTCCATTTTTGTTGTTTGAAATGCACCATTCACTGGAGATTTGGAACCTTGTCTTTTTATTGTTACTGTGAGTTTAATAAAGATAATTTCCTTGATGTCTCTGGTGTGAGTAGCTCATACTGAATGAATTTAACCAGCAAAGAGCAGCATTTTATTTATGAGGCATCTTGACTTAGTTTGTTAAGTTATCATTTCTGGGTACAAGTGAAAACACAATTTGTGTTTTGAACACTGTGAAGCAGATAACCTCACAATTAACAAGTAATTAGAATTACTTTCATATTTAGCAGTTTCCTTAATTGTTTCTGAAACCTGTAACTAAAACTGTAATAATGAGCAGCCAGAATATGTCCCTGCACAGACTTTCATCCAACTTCTTCCGTTGGAATGGCAGAAGTAAGATCCGTTTGGATCTTGGGAAATGGGGCAAAGGTTACATGGTGACTATGGGCTTGTCTGCGCTACAAAATTAAGTTGACTTTATCTAATTCAACTTCGAGTCTCTGAATTAAGTCAATTGTGCGTGGCCACACCATGCTCATTCTCTCGATAGTGTGTGTCCTCACTAGTAGTGTCTGGATCGATGCACAAAGCAGTGCATCGTGGGTAACTATCTCAAAGTGCAACTTGCTGCAATGTGTTTTGGGAAGTTTGTGCAATGCCTCATGGGAACAAAACATTGTCGTAGGGGAGAATGGGAACATTGCGTCAGCATCCCATGATGCACCATCCTCCCTCCCTCATATCAACAGCAAACAGCGGTTTTCACGCCTTAAAACTGCCATGTGTATGCCATAACCCCGAAGCATGGACCCTGCTTTGTTGTGAACTCTTGCTGTGAGCATCTCACACACCTCACACCTTCTTCTGCAGTATTTCTAGAGCCAGAGTAGGGTCTGCTGCATCGAACATAGTGATGTTCTGCAAGCAGCCCTGCTGCAAGCCATTAAAAAACAATTCACAGTTGCTGCTGGCAGTCACAGAGCAACTGCACTCTGTTGAGAGCCATTTCTGGTCCCAAGCACTGACTGGTGGGATTGCATCATTTTGCAGGTATGGGATGACGAGCAGTGGCTGCAGAACTTTTGAATGTGGAAGGCCACCTTCCAGGAACTTTATACAGAGCCTTCTCATGCCCTGCAGTTCAGCAACACAAAAATGAGAGTTGCTCTGACAGTGGAGAAGCGAGTGGCGATTGCTATTTGGAAGCTTGCAATGCCAGACAGTTACTGATCAGTGGGGAATCAAGCTGGAGTAGGTAAATCAACTGTGGGAGCTGCTGTGCTCCAAGTGTGCAGGGCCATTAATCGACTTCTGCTATGAAGGTTAGTGAGTCTGGGAAATGTGCAGGACATAGTGGATGTTTTTGCCGCCATGGGATTCCCTAGTTGCAGTGGCACCAGACCACCTTGCCAAAGAGTACATGCAATGAGAGGGATACTTTTCAATGGTGTTGCAAGTGCTGGTGGATCACAGGGGTGTTTCACCAATATCAGCAAAGGCTGGTCGGGAAAGGTTCATGACACATGCATCTTTAAGAACTTGGGTCTGTTCAAAAAGCTAAAATCTGGGACTTTCTTTCCAGACCACAAAATGAAGATTGACAATGTCGAGATGTCTATAGTTATCCTGGGTGACCCAGTCTACCCCTTGCACCCATGAAGCCATACACCGGTTGTCTGGATAGCAGTAAGGAACAGTTCAATTATAGGCTCAGCAAGTGCAGAACGGTGGTTGAATGTGTCTTTGGTCATTTAAAAGGGCACTGGAGAAGTTTACTGACAAGGTTGGACCTTAGTGAAGAGAACATCCCCATAGTTATAGCTGCCTGCTGTGTGCTCTAGAATATCCTTGAAAAAAGGGGGGACATTTTCAACAGGGATGGACAGTTGAGGCAGATCGCATGGCAGACATTTTTGAGCAGCCAGACACCAGGGCAAGAAGAAGAGCACAGCAAGAGGCACTGCATATCCGCAAGGCTTTGAAAAACTGTTTCAATAATGAGTCACAGTAATGTGAGATGCTTGTCTGCATTGTGCTTTCCCAAAGCTTCACATGGCTTGTATCACTGTCCCTGTAAAGCCAACCCCCCCCATGCCCACTGCTTCTATTCAAACAACAACATTTATTTCCTGAATCCATTTACTTTATTTAACAAACATAAATAAAGAGGGAGAACAGAACAGAAAAAAAAGTTAGCCTTGGGGAAAAGAGGTTGTAAATTTGGAACGGGAGATATATTAACACCGCATTCTAGACCATCAAAGGGCATCTTCTGTTCCTTGTACCCTTCACCTGAGTTAAGCAAAAGGGATAACAGACTTTTCTCTCATGCCTCATAGAATGCTTGGGGAAGGATGATTCTGTGCCAGGCAATGCTGGCTAGCTGTCCACCACGGTCTGTAGAGGGACTCTACCCTCCTGCTTCTGTTCCTGCAATTCAACCAAATGCCTCAACATGTCTGATTGGTCCCTCATAATCCAAAACATCTCATCCAGTGCCACACACTCATGCTCATGGGAAGCTCCTCTGCGGTCCATGTCCATGTCTAGCTTCTCAGACAGTGAAATCCTCCATTCTCTCAGCTCTGTGTCAGCTGTCCCAGAGGCGTTCATTATCTCAGTGAACATGTCCTCCTGTGTTCTCTTTCTCCTGCTCCTAATCAGCAAAAGTCTGCTTTCAAGTGTTGATGACAGACCAAAGAACACTTTTCCAGCTGTCAGTCATGGATAAAAAGAAAGGGACCATTGCACATGCATAAAATGTTTCCATAGCAAGGCCATTTTCAAAAGAAAAAATAAAATAAAATCCTTTATTACACTAGGTGCAAGCCATAACATTATCAGAATTTATAACCGTTCACTGCATGTTTGGGGCATGTAGTCTCTATGATCAGCTATGCTCAAGCTGGCACACTCCCAATTCTGATCAAACAGGAAATGGGAAATGAAAAATTCCTGGAGCTTTAGCACAGGAGGGACTGTTTCCTGTGTACCTGGCTGCAGGGCTGCAGAGTTGAGAATAATCTCCAGAGCGGTCACAGATGAGCATTGTGGGACACCACCTGGAGGCCAGTTAAGTAGAATTGCATAACACATCTGCACAACCTCGCAGTCAACCCATGAAAATCGAATTAAGCACTTCGCCTCTCGCAGAGGTGAATTACAGAAGTCAATTACAGAGGTGACTTAGGTCGGCGTAAAGGACCCGGTAGTGTAGACACACACATTAACAGGTCAACTTAAGGGAGCTTCCTTTGACTTAACTCTGTAGTGTAGACCATGCCTATATCTCTACACTGTCTGCTGCCCCCAGGGCTCTCCCCTGCTTCTCTGTCAATATGAATTCCTCTCCTTCTCCCTGCCTTTACCTACTAGTCTCCTTCCTCCTGCCAGGACCCATCTTCTGAACTGATCCTGTAGGAGAAGTTTCTATTACATTATTATAGTTTGCAGCAGAATGAATAATCATCAATTATTGGCCACTATCAGAAGACAGAATACTGAACTTGATGAACCAATGGTCTAACCCAGCATGGCCATTCTTATGTTCTTACATTTTTTACATCTAATGTGAAATATCTTGATCTATTCCAAAATATCATTACTTTCTTTCCTATGAACTGAACATTTTGTATGTATAAAGGGGTCATTAAAATTTAATAGTCTACTTTTTCCATGAGAATCTGCTATTGGCCATCCTGAGAATTTATTTGCATTTTTGCTATCCTGTTCTTTAAATAGATGCCATATGTCAAATGTCTTACAGTAGGTTGGTTCAGGTAAAACAAAGAAGTTCAGATTTATTTAGTTTGTTAGTTTTGTACTAAATATACTCATCTTAGTTTCTAGGTGCCGCTGCAAAAATTAAATAAATAAATAAATCCAGAAGGAAAGCCAGAAACTGCTTTCTACACCAAAAAACAAAACAAAAAATCCAACCAGCAAACTAACAAAATCCCAAACCCCAATCATAATAAAATCAAGTTCAAACCCCCCCAAACCTTGGCCCTTGTCAGAGGCTTCCCTTCTCAAAAGCTGGTGTAAGGAGGCAGGCCTTCAGATGCATTTGCCAAATTCTGCATCTGGGGAGGCCACTTGTATTAGTAGGGGATATTCACACATGAAGGGCCAGCTAGTCACTCTCCCACAAAGATTCCAGTGACGAGGACATTTTAAAAATCTATCCATGGCTTCATAGGAATCTCAGTGGCAAAAGACTGCCTTGAAGAGGCACTGTATTGGTGCATTTTCCAACTGGTCTGTCCCTCCTCATCTACTACTGGGAGAATGTTGGTTGGTATTCTGTCCACATACAGAATATGATGGTGCCATTGGACACCTACTTCTGGTAACTACAGCCCGGGTTGTGCCGGAGGAAACCAGGTCAAATGTAAGAAGAGAAAACAGACCTATATTTTTATATACATTCCAATATTGTAATAAACCAAACTAGGGCTTTAAAAACAGAAGGGAAAGGTATCTTGAAAATTACAGGAAAATATTGGCTGTGACATAAGGACATCAGCTCTCAAGGAAAGGAATACAAACATTTAAAAAATATATCTTGCTGGAAATTAAGCTTTGTGAGAAATCCCATTGATTCCTTTTAAGTCATTTTATTAAAAGGTCTGTTACTGCTTAGCTTGCACATTGTGGCTATGAGAGATGTTGGAATGAAGAGCTATCAAAGGTGGCTATCAAAGTTGTTTTTTTTTTCATTTAACTTTTTCTGACTATTAAGCAGCTCATTTTGTGGAGACAGTCATTAGTGTCTTTAATGTGAAACAAAGGTTCTGGATAAGAGCTGTTCAGTGAAGATCAATATGAAAGATATCATTTCAGTTACAGCTTTAATAACTGTAACAATAGGGAGCCTGGCATTGCTGGCTTTATGCATTAATGTAATTTAGAATCTACCAGGTACAAATCTTATCAAACATTAGCAGTAGTGGCATTGGGAATTTCTAGGTAGAGGAACTGTGTGATAAATGAGAAGTGTTTTAAAGGTAGATTTCAATGCACCAAGGCTCATTCACCATGCAGTCATGCAAGAAATACACCAAGACAAATAAAAACAAAACAGATTCATGAAAACTGAATACAGCTTCTAATGAACTAACAGCATGTGTGTGTGTGTGCGCGCACACACACACACACGTAGATGTATTTCATTCACACATACTTATATACTGGTATGTTTATTTCATTTAAGATCGTCAGTGATGCCCAGAGCCTGGGACAGGTGCTGTCCTGTTGTAGATATGGTATAAATCACTATATATGTAGGAATAGCATCTTCCTTAGGGCAAAGAGCTGTTTGGTGCAGGAAGGGTGGGGTGTGTCAGGAAGCCAGCTGCATCTACCTGGTGGCTATCTAAGCTAGAGCAGATAAGGAGCTACTTTAATTTACTGGTGTAAAATACCTAAGGGTTTCAACAATCCCAGGTTGATGTGAACCTTTGTACAAAAGAGCCATCTCTCCCAAGCCAAGTCTTTAGCCCAGGACTGGTGCAAGGAAGTTTCGCGCCCTAGGCAAAACTTCCTTCCTGCACCCCCCACCCCCTCACCCAGCTATCCCTGCCCCCTATGGCAGCTAACTCAGCCCCCAACCCGGGAAGCACCCCCCTGCAGCAGTTACCCCCACCACCACAACAGCTAATCCCTCTCCATCCCATCCTCCCATGGCAACTAACCCTGCCCAGGGAGACTTCCCCTGTCCTCCCCACGGCAGCTAACCCACCAGGGGAGACTCTCCTCCATCCCCCCGTGGCAGCTAACCTTGCCTGGGGAGACCTCCCCTGCCCCCGCCTAATTTGCCTAAATGGTTGCACCGGCCCTGCTTTAGCCCCTCCACATGCCTGTATTTTGACTCTTCAGCCTCTCAACTACACATAGCTGCAGCTCCCCTGTGCAGCTAACTGACCTCTCCCTACACAGCTTCTTTGGATCCATCTGCCTACCAAATCACTCCTTTGCCTACCGTTCCTACACTGCACCCTACCCTAACCCTTATTCACCTTTTCTCCCTTCATCAGTCTACCACAGTGGTACTCATCCTGCGGCCCAATCAGCATAGAGCTATGGCCCATGGTGACATCCTCAGGGTCATACTGATAATATCTGATGTGGCCCACAATGGTAAATAGATTGAGAACCACTGGTCTACCACAAGCAACTGCCACTTACTTGCCCCCATGCCCTACCCCAACTTCTGGATTTGTTTTTAAAAAAAAAAAAAAAATCAGGAATGAATAACCTTTTATTTTGGATCTTTTTACAACCAGGTGGCATTTTAAACATTTATTTCATTTATGTCCAAATGTCTTCAGGTACCTAGTGCTTACAGATAGACATTCAAGATTTACATTTGCATTTTAAAAAAGATCTAAACCGGGAACACTATGAGCTTTCAATTGATCTTTTGCTGATAAAAACGGAAAACTCAAAGTTGAAGCAGCTACTGAAAAGAATAACTACCTGGCACTTCAATTTTTAAACTTTTTTTTTCCAGTGAGATTATAAAGTAGAAATCTGGCTTCACCACAAAGCACAATGAGCTTTTAAGGATAACAGAATTATTTATTTGAACCTCAACCGAATCAAAATTCAGGTTTAGTTCAGATAAGCATCCACATTTTGGATGCTTATATGGGTGCTCTGCATCCCTTGTGGCTGGAAATGCCATAAGAACAGACTCTTTCATCACTGCTCCTCCATTTATGGCTACAGATGAAAATTCCTGTAGAGTAACATTTCTTGCAGTATTTTTGCAGGGACGGGAAAATGTGTCCGATCATTTCAGAACCCTTTCAAATTTGGTTCTGGAAATAGAGGAAGGGGTTCTTAGTTATTTGTAACGAGTACATCCATTCTTGAACAACTTTTTATTTCAGTTTTTCCATGGTCCAGCAGGATTTCTCAAAATATGGCAGGTAACCATTCATCATGAAAAAAATAGAGGTAATTGTCACAAAATCTGAGCCATACTCCACACTATCATGAAGTAGCTAGTGTTTATGTGTAGCACTGCCCTCTGCTAGATAGAATAAAATTATTCAGATGTGATCATAGGCTCTATACTGTTAACAATTCAGATTCTCCTTCAACTCCATTTGTAGGAGGCCTGGATTCTTTGAACAGGAGGATCTGAATTCCACTCTCCCTACCCCAGGATGTGGAATGGAAAGGAACCATAGCATGTAGCGCAGTAACAACTGTGTAGTCACAGATGACTAAGGATTTCTTTCAGCACTTAATGAGTGAACAAATATCATGTAAAATATTATAAATCATGTTATTATTAGGCCTGGGCCTGCACTTCTTACTCAGGCAAAAAAGACACTGACTTCAGAAGGAATTTTGTCTGATTTAGGGCAGAAGGATTCTCCCATTATTTGTTTGTCTAACAAGGGCATTCTAATTTTTGTTTTTAAATCTTTTCTCTGTATATTAAACAACAACATCTGGTAGCTGTGTCTCTGTGTTGTGCATATATTTAAGACAGGCCACAATAATTCAATATTGTTTCCTTATTTCAGTATTACCATTATTTCACTACCATAGTATTAAAAAAAACAAACAAAAAAAAACCACAATAACTGTTTCTTTACCTCTCCTGTCATGTTGTGTTGGGTCACTTTGTATCACATGATGTGATGTAATGCAACTCAATGCAAGAAGACACATGTCCCTTTTCATTGGAAATTTAAAGAAACAGAGAGTACTTTTGCCCTGTGGGAAACAAAGCAGGTCAGGTGCCCACAACTAGCTGTAGGAAGTTTGGCATAATTACCTCAGTTTCAGTACCTATGTATTTCTAATCTAATGGTATTTTGAAAGGAAGTGTATTAGATACCACAATTTAGCTGCAGTAAATGATTAAGCAAAAATAATGCAGAAGAAAAATCATTCCATGTCATTTGCACTTCTTGCATCTATTTTAACATATTGCAAAGGAAAACTCTTAAAAATAAAATTGTTGGAGTATAATTTCCAAATATATACTATGAAAGTGGAAAGCCACGGGGAAAAAGTGATACAGCTGGAAGGCCCATTTGCAGTGAATTCAAGTGGATGGAAACAAAGCAAAACACTTTTTTACTCAAAAAAAAAAAAGAATCTGGAGTAGTGAAGTACTGATACAGGAGAACAGCACATGAAGGCAACTTAAAGACATGGGTCAACATTCTACTCGAAGACATATCAATGTAAAGATAGAGTAATTCCACTTTACATTAATGTACTTACAATTATGAGAGTGAGCATGGTTGAAGGGTAAGATTGCATCTAGCTCCTATACAGTGCTTTTCATCTGAAAATTTCAAAGCACTTTACAGCGTCATCATACCAATCTTACAGATAGGAAAACTGAGACAGAGAGAGGTGAAGAGACTTGCCCCAATTCACCTATCAGGCCAGTGGCAAAGCCAGGAACAAAATCCAGGTCCCTCAAGTGCTAGCCCAGTGCCATCTTTACTAGGCCACACCAGAGAAAGAGAAAGGAAGAGCATAGAATCCAACTGAAATACTACTTGTGTAATATGAAGTGCACTCTCTAATGCCAGATACGTTGTTTCTTTACATCCAGTTCCAGCAATAGGGCCAAAAGCTTTAGTTTTGTGTTTCTTGGTAACATTTTAGTCCCAGCATACAGAATGCAAAGCCAGTAGTATGTCTCCATACATGCTAGCTGGGAGTCAGCATATGTCATGTGACAGAGAACAAAAAATGAATATTTAAACAGCAGCATATCACAACAGACGCAGAAAAACTTCCCCTTCTCTCTCTCACACTCTCTCTCTCACACACACACTCCATGTGCTGTTTCAAAAGGCCTGTTAAGCAGTCAAGTTGACATAAAAGCACTGGCACCATTTCAATTTGAGTTAGATATTAAACTACAATAAATATAATTAGAGGTTTACTATTTATTTAAAATCTTAAATTTAATCTCTCAGACTATTCCGTTTCTTAACAGTGACAGCTGAATTACTTCACTTTGCAAAGGTTTATGTTAAGCATGCTCTAAGCTTCCTGCATGTGCATTGACCCCTCCTGAGTTTTAGATTGTTTAGGTTTGAAAAAAGAGAAACTCAGCTGGAACAGTTAAACTTCACCTGGTTTCACATCAAAAACACAAATTTTATAGAGTTTTGTTAGAAAGCCATAAATCAACCTTTTTTCACTCAAAACTGGGACTGGGCTTATTTGAAAGATTTGCAACCTTTACAGAGTCTTTCAGTAAACCTGGTCTGAGTTTTGAGTTTGTAATGAAAATAGACAAGTTTAATGGAGTTGTGGATTCATCACACACAGGTTGTACAGCTCTAATTATAGGTCACCTACAACAAAATGATTAAACAGTAACTATTCCATAATCTTACCTGGGACAAATTTAGTCAATATGACCCTCGTGCATATCCTATGACCCTCGTGCATATCCTATGCACCTACTCCAATAAATGGTGCCTTGCAAAATTTCCATTAATTATATGTAACAGCAAAATTCAATAATTTAAAAAAGGATAATGCATGAATATTGTTAACTAGCTAGTGTAGCACTACATTTCCTAATTTTGAACAACTAGTATTAATCTCAAAAATAAAGTTTTTCTATGAGTTTTACTGTTCAGAGATGCTGCTCTTTGTCAATTGTTAATATACTCTTTGAAAAATGATGTATACTTTACCCACTTTCAAATTAGTGAGGGATTCTAAGTAAGGATAAAACACTTCCTGTTTCGCTATAGAAACCTGAGAGGGCAATTAAATAGATGGTAAGAATAAAATAAATTCTGGGACGTCAGGGAACAGAGTCCCTTATTAAAAGCATTGCACAATCAAAGGAGGAAAAACTCTGCGGACGGATTTCTGCAGCTACCACCTTTGAACCAAGTTGTACCTCCAGAATGGTATCTAATAATCTCTTTAGGGAAATCTTTGTGCTTTAAGGTCCAGAGTGCTGTAGCTCCACCCCCAAATTGAAAAGGAGAAGAACAAAGTAGTACTTGAGAGAAATCATGTGAGTCCTCAAGTAAAGCTGTAAATCAGAAGGCATGTGTGTCAAGCCCAGAGCATATATACTCAAACCAATGCCTGAGAATAGGATTTAAGGATTTAGATGATGACTAGGGGGGTCACAGACTTTTCAGTGGGCATGTATGCCTTGATGTTGCCAAAAGCCTGCTCACCAAATCAAGAGGGGAACTGCTGCCAGACAGACATCTTATGAGGTGTGTGTGTTTTCCTGCCTGAAGCTCTAGTGACCAAAGTAAGAGAACTGACAGACAGACAGATCCTTTTACAAGTGTCAGCTCCTGAATATTTTCCATGGTGGGGAATTCTGAAACAGCATCCCACACATGGAACTCCATAGGTTAGGGCCTGGGTACTAGTGCAAAAAAGTTGATAAGAATTAAACAAAGAAAATGCAAAACAAAATAAGTGAAGGGTTTGTTTTTGTTTGTTTATTTTGGTAGATGTTGATAATATCTATAAGCTACTTTTCAATTTTCTCCCATAAGTCATGGTTGAGTTCAGCAGATACACAAAGCAAGAACAATCATACCTGGGCCACCACTGCCCCACTCAACTACATGTCCTCCTTTTTTGTATGCCATCTACCAACTTGTACTTTTGTAATGAACATATTTCACCTAAATTGTTTCCTTTGAAACCACAGAAAACTTGTATATTTTTTGAGGAATAAATTCACATTTGATAAACTTCCCAAAAAGCTAAAATGGATCTACTACGACAGTACAAAAACCTTATTCTCTTATTAAATATTGGAGAAACTGGAGGGGAAATCTTTATGTGGAACATACTGTGATGGAACACTTCTTAGCACTTTTTAAATTACTCGTTAGAAAGGTATATCAGTATTCAAAAACCTTTATAATTAATTTTGCTTTAAAATTACAGATTATGGAAATATAAGGATTTTGATTAATCAATTATTCTTCTTTAGAGCATCTCCCAAATTTAAAAAACAAGAGAGCTGTTTGGCACAGACTTGAACTTCTGTAAAATCAAATGCAACTAAAGTATGTACTTTACCTGTAATCTCTAGTACTGCTCTGCCCCCTTGTGCTGCTGCAGTGAACTCAACTGAATAACAGTTTAGCTTAATCTTTGTACATGAACTACACACACAAAAACCACCACTGTCACTTCTCAGGCAAGTTCAAGGTCAGTGCCTAGCTATTTTCAGCTCATCTCTTTTTGATCCATGCAGAGAAATGACAAGGTAACGTGATTCGGGGTCAGCTGTATTACAGGAACCGTTACATAAACGGAGAAAGTGGAAATCAATCCTAGCTGACAGTGTCTTCAGGATAATCAGCGCTCACTCCATGCCGCTGTCAGCTCCCCTGCATCAAACACCATGTTACTTCTGTCAGATCTTTTTAACAAAGCCATATTCTCACTTTTGGCAAAGTAAATAAATATTTCACTTGGGCTTGCATTTAATTCATTGTTTAGCAAACTTTACCACTTTGGATTTGCAAACAATCCTCATATTTACTGAAAAGACATGTCATGCTGTCATATCCATTATTGCCTAGGAAGGTTGTTGGCAAAGATATAATCTTCTCTTATGACATATACCATTCTTCATGCTATGTGTTAGGTTTCTTCATGCAGACCATTGCCTTATGATCCTCTGTTTTTAACTAGACCTCAGCTTTCCAAAATATTTACTTAAATGATCATTGTCATTTAAAGAATATAAGAGCTCTGTTGTAATGTTTTAGGACACCTTAGTCAATTTGTTTGATTATTATTACTTTATCTGAATCATTTCTTCCTATAACTAGACATCTTTCTTAATGTAGAATTATGAACATATCATTTCACAAGATGTGCTGTGTTAGTTCGTTTCGATGACAGCACATGGTATGTCAGTTTAGAGAAAGAAAAGCTATTCTATCCCACCCACCTTGTGCTCCTATGAAACTGCCAAGCCTGCAGTACTCCACCGAAGAACAATTTACCATAATATTAGTTGTCAGTAAATTCAAAGACAGAACTCCTAAAGCTATAAAATGGATTAGAAGCAATTTAAAAAAGAATTAACAAACTAGAGTAAGAGTATACTGTCAACAAACAAATGCTTCATCATAGCACTGTAATTTGGAATTTTAATTACCCCTCTGCTTCTGTAACAAAACAATGTCTGAACTGGCAGCCATTTGAATCTCTCACAGGTCATTGAGCATTCTAGTTAATTACTCTATGAATAGCCTGTTTTTCTCCCCTCTGGAAACACGTTTCTAATGGCAGTCAAGGTCTGACAAATGTGTCATCTACATAATTAGCTAGGAAGCAACACAAAACATTAAACATGCTTTGTGCCGACAACTATCAAAACATTTCATTTGTTGTCAATTATTCATTACTTTGTAGGTTCTGAAGGGGTTGTTATTATGGAAATAAGTCCAGATGCTAACAAGGTTAGCATTTTTTATTCAAATTAGTAATCAGAGGACTAACTTTAAAAAAAATGTATCCAAAGTACATTTATGGCATTTTTCAATCAGTAGTAAAGTATAAATGAATTTATTTAGGTTCAGGTTAAAATAGTCTGGCATAGCACATATACTAATTTGTAGAGTAGCATCTTTCTTTGAAGTGTTAGTATCTAAACTGAAGTAGTAAACTTTCAGAACCTTTGGCAAGACCACTTTGTACTTAGTAAATAGGGTGAAGATTTTCACAGCAAGAGACAATGTATGACTGAAGGAAAAAACCAACCACACTGGAGGTTTGTGAACCTTTTTCCTATCCATGTGTCACATTGAGTAAAAATCAAAAATCAGCTATTTCAATTCATATAATATCTTGTCTGAACTTCAGTTTGATTTAGCAAATACCACAAACTGGTTACATTCGCCACTTCCGCAGCAAAGCTGAAATGAATTTAGTCTGTCTTTCAAAAAGAAATAGGTACTGCTTATTTCTTTTTCTGTAAGATCTTATGATGTTGTCTCTCAAGTTATGCAGCTGAAATGTTATACTGAAATTGCCTTCAGTATAGACAGATGGAGATTTTAACAATAAAATTAACATGCACCTTTTTAGCCAAGATCAATTCAGTTCTGGTACCCACAATATAAATATAAAATACACATATACAAAGATACACACGCAGTAACAAAATACACAAACAAAAGATATTCAAAAATTCTATTTTAGAAAACAAAGGTGCCTTCCTAAGCCTTGCTTTCCACATGTGAAAATATGAAAATATATCTGGCAAAAAATAATTTGATAAGAAATCATTGGTCATGAAAAATGGCAGTAGAGCAAATTATATTGTTCAATCTACCTTTTTATCTTGACTCTAATTTCTCAAAACCTTAGTTTTTCCTTCTAAACCAATATGTGGGCCCAGTCCAGCATTAAGAAGTGCAGCTGATTTCAATGCGGTTTTGCTGAGGTAAAGACTTAGGGCTTGTTTACATTAACCACTGGATCGACGGGCAGTAATGGATCCAGCGGGGGTTGATTTATCATGTCAAATCTAGACATGATAAATCAACCGCCGAACGCTCTCCCATCGACTCTGGTACTCCACCTGGGCGAGGGGCACAGGCGGAGTTGACAGGAGAGCGTAAGCCAACGACTTACCGCTGTGAAGACACCACGGTAAGTAGATCTAAGTACATCAACTTCAGCTACGTTATTCATGTAGCTGAAGTTGCATAACTTAGATTGATCCCTCCCTAGTGTAGATCAGGCCTTAGGCCCTATTCCTACAAATGCTTATTGACTTCAGTTGACTAGTCACATACTTAAAGTTAACATATGTAAAAGTAGTTGGAAGCCAAGGAATTATGACTTTACTTATAATCTGTGAACATTTTATATGTACAATATTATACTGTACAACAGAGAATAGAGGTAAAATGCCATTTTGATTTGATGACATAAAAAATATTTGAACTACACAGAGTAGAACATAGAGATGAGGTATCTGAAAATTCAGTTTTATTTTCCTTCAATGGTAGGGGGAAAAAAGGGGTCATATATAACATATCTTTTCCATTTCTAACTTCTATGATTCCACGGACAATTTTGCTGGAGAAACAGGCCTAGAATTACTTTCATACAAGTCACTGCTTTAATGCAAATCTACTTATTTTATATATAACACTTACATGCTTGGTGAAATTAAAGTGGTTGCCATAAAAAAGTAAGCATTTACTAACAGTTATCACATTGTATCATCTGAGGTACATTCATATTTCTATCCCTAATATTCTAGTACTATTTCTGAACATGCAACAACTGAAATACCTCAGATACTCAGGAGTCAAAACTGTTCCCTTTTAATGGTGTTTACCATATTTTTTATTGAAAGCCAAAGAAAAAATACCTATGTATATATTTAGGTGTGTATGTGTATATATCAATATTGATGTAGATATTACTCTCTCTATATAGATATGAGGATATCTATGAGACAAGTGTGAACAGACCTTTTTTAGAATAAAATAAATAGATTTTATTTTTTGCAATTTATAGTATTGTGAATGGCGAGAATGACTTAATGAATTAAGTAATTACTTGTTGAGAGAATATTTTTGTCAATGCCTGTTTTTCTCCAGGAAAAAAAAAAAGAAAGTACAAGGAAAAACAAATCTTCAAAAACTTCCACTAAAGATATTATTTAAAAAATGAGTTCCAATGATCTTACAGAGAAGGGAATAATCCATTTTCAGCTAAAACTTCCTATAGCAACAAGAGAAATACCATGAAACTGAGAACATTTTTAGAAAGGATGCAGTCTGTCTTTTAATGAACATTAAACAGATAACATATTTATGAGGAAGTCAAAATATTTTGGAAGCCGATAATCCTGTAAGTCTTAACATGCTATAAAAACAACAAATAAATGCAAAGTGTTACTGTTACACATGCCTGCCTGATCAATGGTTTTCACATATTGATCTATAAATGGAGTTGACAGTCTGTGTTGGCTGCACATTTTCCAAGCAGCTCTATTTTTGTACAAAACCAATACGGGCAATTACCTTTGTTTGAGATGCCAAGTCTTATCAATTCAATGTGATTTAGTGTCATTTTAATTAAATATCAGTATCTACTTCAGGACAATCTATACAAAGCCTCAAACTTGACTATAAGCTTGATTTGAAGTAAACATGTAGAAGCCCTGCAATCTCATAATATGGCTCAAAACCTCTGTTAAACAGAAGGCTTGTATTTTTAGTTATTTTATTTGTTTTTTTGGCTAGTCATAACTTTGGCAAGTATTCTATGATCAGAGGACTGGAGTAAGAAAAAAAGAAAATTGCTTCCTGCTTCTCTGATAATGTATCAGAGAGCAAAATAAACCAACAAAGTCTTTTTAACCAAAAAGAACTCTAATACATTAGCATTTTGGATGCTAATTCTTAATCTGAACACCAATAAAAATGACATTTCATTAGTGACTTTGCTCTGAATGAAACAAAATGCATTTATCTGGGTTTAAAAGATAGAAATACTGATGTACATTGATGATTGAGATACTAATATTAAACACTGAAAGAGCTCTTGTCTACTACTCTCTGTATCCAGCTTCAAGATTTGTGCTCTTTAAATTCTACATTAATATCAGTTCCAACCTCCATAGAATACTCGAGCATTTCCATTGTAAATATTGCAAACTAAAAGACAGGAGCATCTAAGCTTTTGCATCAGCGAGTTTCTCTATTACACATTCAACATCTTTACTACTACAAAATGCACAGTTCATATGGCCTTACTGATGTATGCTGCATATCCTCCATCGTCACACTATAGAAAATAATCTGTTCATCTTCAAAAGGAGAGCCCAAGATGTGCACACGACACAGCACTGAATACTGTAGAATGCCACAGATCACAAAATTATATAGTCTCTTCTCTACAAATCACTACTAGAGGTCCTTCATAAATGTGTTTTATTTTTCCAAACATATTTTAGGAATATTTTTCTAACTGTTCAAAATGCACCAAATCCTGAATTGCCTTAAATTACACAAAACTCTAGCTGAAGTGAATGGGTTTTCCATGAGTTAGGCAAGGAAGATTTGGCCCAGGATCAATAGAAAGAGAAATATGTTTATTAACAGATGAGAGATCAGTAGATATTCCTAATGTATTTCCATAATTGAAGTAACAGAGTAACATGGAGCCTCTTATGAGTTCACTCATACTGAAAATGTTTAAAAAAAATTGAAAACAAAGAAATACAGTTTATATGAAACCAATACAAAATGTTTCCAAACATTTGCTAAGCCCAACCAACGACATACACACCCACACACACAAACCAAGTATCTTAACAGAGAGTCAGATTCTCAACTGATATAAAACAGCATAAGTCCTTTTTTGCCCTGCAACACAGTGCAATAAGATCCAGTTGATATGTTGATATCTGTATCGTTAAGCTCTGATCTATACTCCTTTGGATGCAAAACTGAAGGTTGTTTACTTAAGTGCCCAAAAACTACAAAACAAGAATACATTACTCAAAACAACCATAATAAAGAACTCTTCACTTTTTCAAGGCACTTCACAGACAAAGTTATATCTTCTCCCTTTCATGCCCTCCTTCAAAATCCTTTACTAATCAGGCATAGAGGATCTGATATGTCAACATGAAAGTGAAACAGATATTTTGGTAAATCTTTTACATTAAAATAACACTACACTTTAAGAATATATTTCAATATGTTTGAATTCTTGTTTACGAATTGTGGGTTTAGTTTGGCTTTAGCAAACAACTTTAACAGGCTTATATGAGTAAATATGCCAAAATACTTTTCAGTATGTCAATGTCTAGTCAGAAAATTCTGTGTGGCAAAAAGATGAAAAAGAACTGAAACAGAAAGGAAATCAGCAGCATGGAACGTTTTCTTTTCTATGATATTGGAGCCAAGTTTGCTTGGTAAAATGACATATACTGAGCAAAATACCACTTCTTATAATTAGCTACTAAACAAATGCAACACAAAGCAATTTTTCAGCTCTGTACTAATGAACATACATTCTACCTGCTATGGTTATGGGAATGCAGCGGTGAATATTTATGTCTAATTAAACTTTTTAGAACCCTTGCTCTGTAACAGTCCAGCATACTACCCCCAAAACTAAAGTTATGTAACAAGGTAATATCAACAATGAGAAACTGCATGATAAAATCCTGCCCAAAAGTGAAAAATGCTAATTTTGTCTCATTTAGCAGCTGGATACAGAAATGCTCATTAGTTTTAAGAGGGTTAATCCTTTTAACTTTTGCATATTGATATGCCAATTATGCCTAATTGTACAAGAGGCATCAGTCAAGGTAATAGTGCATAAACACATGAAAGTTATTAAGTACATCCCAACATGTAATAAAGTAGGTGTTAATTGGTAGCTGAGTTCTGCAGGCTATTGAGGTGGATAATTCATTGAGAGATGGATCACTTGTAATTTCTCTACATAATTCCTTTTGCAGTCTCATGCTGTGATGTTTTCATGCTTGTCAAAAACAACTGCAGCCTAGTGCCGTTTGTTAAACACAGCCAATAAAATATGTTAGGCATCATTAAATATACTTAACTTTAAAACTTTTTCAAAGGTACAGTTCTTACTGATAATGCATTATAGTATTTCCAATAAATTTCTGTAAACACTGTTTCAAGTTCATAACTGAGGAACATTTCACTTAGGATAAAAACAAAGCAATATGTGCAGTGTGTCTGAGGCAAATGATACTTTTAAATTGGAAAGTAAACATACAGAAATGAATCTCTTATCAGTTGCCATGATCTAAAGCAATGTTTTCAATACAGAACTATAATGATTTGCTTCCCTGAGCTAAATTCATGTAAGTGAGTAAGTAAATAAATAAAAAGGACGATTAAAATCATACTTTTCAAACTACCTTGATGAAAGTGTTTGGGGTTAATTTTGCCTTTGAAATAAGAATGAATAATGCCTGAAAAATACAATTTCTATAGCAAGCTTATTCCATTTAATAACTCAGTTAGTATAATGGATTTCTATGAAATATTCAGCTCTCTAACAGAACAGCAATGAATGACTGTGAAGACTGACTGAGTCTTGGGGGTCTGTCCCCAGCTAACCTAACTCGTTCGCATTCACTGAGAATAAAATGGATCTGGAATCCAAAAAAGTAGCTAACATTGCATAAATAATTTTGTATCATATGGCCTCAGCTGCAAGTTGCCACCATTACAGAAGAAAATTAACCAGGGGAGACTCATACCAATCAGTCTGTTTAGTAGCTCAGAATGAGTACAGGGGCAGGGACATAACTGGCAATAAAGTTCATCACTAACTATCTTATTTTAAATCATTTTAATGGATAAAAATGACTCAACTCTGTTCACAGTTAACATATTAACATAAGCTCAGTATCAGAGCTCTGCAAAACAGTAATTCCCACAGTAAGACTATTTTAGGTGTGTCGGTTGCAAAGTTTCCCTTTATTCAAAGAGTTTTAATGTCTGTTTTACTCCTTTTGTTTGGTTTTAGCCTCTGGCTTTTAGAAGTGATAAAAAAATGTTAGGAAATGTAAGCATGATACACCTGCACAGCTTCATTTTTTAATTACACTGAAGCATGAGAGTGGGAGATCCTGTCATTAAAGGTGCTAGCACCAAATCCATAATATATCTTTGGATTAAACAGTTTTACTTTAATAACTGCTGATATTATTAGAAAAGTGACATTTCTTACTGCCTGTATGGGTTCCTACTTGCAAGGGTTTCTAAAAGAATTAATAAGCCTGAAGATAATTTGGTTTTACAAAAAATCATACCAGGAAACACTTGTGGAATTTTACTTACAGGTTCTTTGACCTTCACATTCTCAGAAAGGATCATTGATTTACTTTGGCTATGCCTGTCATGGTGGCTGTTGGCATTTTTGATCCTCATTTGAACAGCTCCTATATTTTGGTGGCTGGGATTCAGTTTTTCAGAGGAGGTATCGGAAGCCGGAAGTCCTTGCATGGTTACTGTGTTGTCCTGAAAAACACAGAACAGTGAAGTTATTCTTGATACATGTGCTCTAGAAACATATCAGTGCATATTGTATTTCACTGCAGTCAGTAGCAGACACAGGCTGAACCAGTTCAGGAAATCATGGTGATCTTTGAACACTGGGGTAACCAACAGCTGATTACTGTACTAATCACTCACACATCCAAACTGACTTGGAAGAGTTAATGAAGTGTTGCTGTAGCCATGTCAGTTCCAGGATATTAGAGAGACAAGGCGAGTGAGGTAATATATTATTGGACTAACTTCAAGAAGTTCATCCAATAAAAGATATTACCTCACTCATCTTGTCTCTTGGAAGAATTAAGTTTATGTAAAAGATTATCCTTATCTCAAATGCCATTCTCCTCTATGGTGTAATCTCTCCGTAACCTTCGATCACATCCAACTGGCAGCCGTCAAACTTTGTCTTTGGCCCTGTTCACACTATACATTTTTAGACCATATGAAGGAAAGTGACATAGTTTGAAAGTAATTACCCTGAGTGACTTCTTCACTAAAATCCATGTTACAGGCTTATTAGAAAACTATGCTGGAGCCCTGTTAGCATGGTCTTAAGCATAGATCCATTGAACCTTTCTTACCTTCAATCATTTCATCTATAGCCTGAGCACATCATATCCCACACATGAAGGAGGGTCAGGCCTGGTTAGTACTTTGGTGGGAAACCTATATGGAATGCACAAGTCCTGCAGGAAGTAGTACTAATGATGTGGTATAAATAATTTACATGTGCACCTCTATGATGCCAAGGAGCACTGTGAGTATGGAGGGGACATCTTTTGAATGAAATACAAAGCCATGGTTCTGGATTCTTGTTATTTAAAATTAAAAATCAAGACTGGATGTTCTTCTAAAAACTATGCTCTAGAAATATTCTGGGGAAGCTCTCTGGTGATGCAGGCGGACATTCATCCTAGGTGATCAGAATGGTCCGTTCTGGCCTTGCAGTTATGAAAAAATTCCCACAGATCTGCCAATAGAATGGGTACTAAATTTAGTGTCCTGGTCACAATGGAACTGTAGCCATTATATTATGCCTAAATTCCCCATACATTTTCCATCAGTTAGACACTTTGCATTTCCTGTGCTAAACTTTAGCATACTGTGTCCCATTAAACACTTGCTGTATTTCCACCCACAAGTTGTATATTTTCAAAATTGGGTGAAGTGATATGTTATACTAGGGGAGCAGAAGTAGGGGATGCTAGCAATCCACATATTTAGTTGCTTAATACTTTTCATTGACGATTTTTTTTTTAAATAGCTCCACCACCACCACCGTGTGCAGTAGTTCTTTGAAATCTGACAGATAGATTACTTTGGGGCCAGGGACATGTAAAGTCATGGGGATTTGTCTGAAAGTCACCAATTCCTGCCTGTGTTTTCAGGACACAAAGCTTTTTCTGACAGCACCCCCAAAAACCCTGAAGCTTCTGTTGACCTTTGACCTATAACTTGAGCTCAGACGATCAGGTAAATAACCATTTATATCTTGCTAAATTAGTGAAAATGAAACTAAAACTATAATACAGGTAGGAATAAGCAAAGGAAAAAAGATAATTTTAAAATGGACTTTGCAGTAAGCCTAAAATCTAGTATTTACCTTGAGGCCTAGTGGTAATAATAGTGAGCATAAGGCCACATTAGGCCTAATAAAAGTTAGCATTAGTTGGTAACCTTGGGTCAGAAGATTTTGCAATATACATCTTGTGATAAACTGTCTAATGCTTTATTTGGCATGGGTTCCTTAATTGCAGTGCATGAGGAACCTGCTATTAGTAACAAGTGCATTTTGCACCCAAACTAATCATAAGGCTACACTTCTAAAGGTCTGCACCTATGCCCTGCCCACATGCCTCACTAAAGAATTCCACAGAGAGCTGAACCTTCTATAAGACACAGACAAAGCAGATGATCTGGGGGATGCAGAACACAGAGGAGGGGTTACAATGGCTCACAGAACAGTGGGGGGCACAGCAACATGGGAGAAAGCATAGGTATGGGGAAACAGATACAAAACCCCTGGAGAGAGACAGAGCATGGGAGGAACAAGGGGACACAAAGTTGGAAGAAGGGGTTAACAAACAGTATGTAGATATTACAGAACACAGAGCACTTGAAGATGACAGAAGAACAGTTTGTTAAGTACCCTTCTTAAGGGGCTTGTCCACAGAGCCTAAAAGCCATCTCCTCATGACAGCTAGTCTGTTAGTTCAAGTGGTAAAAAGTCTGTTTCAGTGGTGAAGACCCAGGGTTCAAATGTAGATCTTGATGCATCATGGAAGTTGGTATAGTTGCATATAGTAGAATTAGTTTTTTCTTTAAAAAGATATAGGAAGTTACATACAAAAACTATGTCAAAAATATTATTCAGATTGCAAAGTCAAGCATTCACAACCTAGGAAATGCCAGGTTGGAGGTTGCCTCTGCAACCTTAATTCAGCCCTTTTCTGCATATTCATTATGATACAAGCTTTAATTATATGATCATGTTATTTTTTCCAGAGGACCCCTACCTCATTCAGTGCAAGTGATGTTCAGTGAATTAATCAGGGTGGTGAAGGAAATGAGGCTCTTGTCTGTAGGACCCCTACAGAGGTTGTAATGAGTTTAGAGAATGAAGGAGAGGATTGCAGGAAGAGTTCGGGTTGTCTTGTAATTAAGGCAGTTGAATGTTACTTTGTATAAATAATTAAATATTCAATACAGTAGGGACTAGAACCTGACTGTCCCCCATCCCAGGGGAGTGCACTAACTACTGAGCTAGAGAATCATTCTTGGTTGCTTTTTGACCCCATGAATATTTTATGCAAAGCGGAACAGCTTTAACAGGTAAAGCTGAGAGTCACAGTGGCCCCCTACTACCACAACCCTGGAGCCAAGTAGATAGTGCACTCATCTAGGGCACATGAATCTGAGTTCAATTTCTACTCCTCTCAGGTACAATGAGGTTTTGAACCAGGTCCTCCCCTATTCTGGGCAAGTTCTCTTGCTATTAGGGGCACCTCTTATTTATTCAGAGAAAAGGAATGGTCTGATGTATGCACCTACCTCCAGCAGAGATTTCACACCTATGAATCCCAAGTGGATACTGGTACTTGGCTTCTGTGGTTCCCATTCCTAGCACCTAACTGTTCCCATACATTGTATAGGACCCTGAACACCTGATTCGGGGCTTTGGATTCCACAAGATGACAGAATGCCTAAAGTTAGCCTTTGTAACACTAAGCCTTAGTTTCCTTTGTGGATCTAGTTTCTGGTGCCTGAATGACTAAGTAATTGTCTGATCTTGGACAAGTCACTGGCCTTCCATCTACATGCATCCATCTGCAAAATGGGAATACCCATACTCACATACATCACAGGTGTTGGGAGGACTAATCAGATAATATGTTATTTGGACACAAACTGCTATAAAAATGCTACAGACTATGAGAAAATCAGATCAGGTGTATAAGGTTGGAGCACAAACACTTTGAGATGCACAAAGTTAAGGATTTTGGCCTTTGCTTCCTTGTGTCTCAGTTCCCCCTTGTAAAATTGAAATAATAATACTCTGCTGTGTCAGAGAGATGTCATTCAGTAATGTTTGTGAGGGACTGAGATACAGTAATCAGCACCACAGAAAAGATGTCAAATAATACCTTTAAAAAAAAAAAAAAAAGTACCTTTACAGCATAGTGAGAACTTGCAGAATCTCAAGGAAACCAAGTACTCTACTGCAATTGCAACTCTAAAGGGCTGCAGTCAGGAAGACTTTTGCAATGCATAACAATTTTATTATGCTTGTAAATTTTCAAACAATACTACTTATTTTTGTATGCCAGTAGATTACTCACTTTATATTACCTACATGCACAGTGTAAAGGTCCCTGCCCCCTTTTATACATGAATTCTGTAGCAGTTCTCTTCTTTGGAACCAGGAAAGAGAAGATTGCAAAGGCTAAGGGAAACTCACATCTTTGTTTGGATGCATCTAGACTTAGCAAGAGTTACCAGTAATGCCTAAGATCAAGTTGAGGCCTCATTTTCTAAGGCTGGCAAGATAATGTCCAAACCTAAGTGGGGCATTTTATGCTAATAGTTTAATTAATTAATTTGCATATTTACAAATAAATATCACATTTGAAGACTCTGCATGGATTTAGTGCTGGTGAAAGGTGTTGAATTGAGTCTGAATTTACCTTACAGCATTCACTAGAGCAATGGGAACAGGCATAGAGAGGCAAGACCTTATTGCCCAAATCTCTCCAGAGACGGCTAAGGACTTATGGGGAGCCAGAAGCAGCATGGAGGGAGTTAGGGGCAGCTACAGGACTGTTGTGGGGAGCATTGCTGGACAAGAAAGAAACTGGAGGATGGAGGAGGTTGCTACGGGTTGCATCACCCAGTTCTTCTATTTATCCTATCACTCTCCATACCCTGTTTTCATATTTCTTGCTCCTTCCTTAGCTCCTGCTCCTTTTTAGTTCCTTCCGGTAGCTTCTTTCCCTCCCTCACTCCCAACACAACAGTTGCCTGCCCCACCAGTCCCTGGTTTTCTTTATCCACAGTCCCTCATCTTCCCTGCTTGGGTGCTGACTTCCATCACAGCCACCTCTCTGCAGTTCCATCTACATATCTGGGAATGGCTGCAGGAACAGACAGCCCCCAAAGAAGCGGAGCAGAGAGGATGCCTGGCTGCCCATTCAGCAGGCTCAGGATCCTATACAATCTATGGGGACTGTTAGGTGCTAAGAATGGGAACCACAAAAGCCAGGTACCTGTCTGCACTTGTGATTCATAGGGATTAAACTTCTGCTGGAATTAGGTGCATACATCAGACCAATCCTTTTCACACACACAAAAATAAAAATGAAATTAAAAAAAATGAGGTGCCTCTCCCCATCACAAGAGCACTTTCCCAGGATGTGGGAGAACCAGCTTCAAAACACAGCAGCCCAAACCCCAAGGCATTCCCAGAGCCCTGCTGAATACCTGAAGGAGCTGCAGCAATGGGCAAGGGAAACTTTCTGTACCTGCACGTGACAGGCATTACACTTGGCAGAGGCTGCATTTTACCAACCCTAACTTCTGAACATGTACTCGGGGACTGCAGAGGTAAAAATCTATCTTTGGAACTCCAGGTGGAAAACAAACACAGGTAATTTCATAACCAAAGCTGTGCACACTTAAAAGCATCAGATAGGCATGTTGCTGAGCTCATCCAGAAACAGAGGTTCTCACAGCCACTCAGGAGTTGGTTGGTCCAGGCAACGCAATTTTAGAAGGACCCTCTGGAACACAAAAGGTGTACAGAGAAATCAATTTTTTGTCCTCAGTTCTGCCTGCTGTCCCACAAAGTCAGACCAAAGGGCCCCATAAAGGGCCCCACTATTCAACCAAACACAAACACTTTTAACCAAACAAAAAATTATCCAAAGATGGTGTTTCAGTTGAAACAACACACAAAACCTTTTGATTTCTTGGAAATTCCCCGTCTGTTGAAAATTCAAAATTATGCATTTGGCATAAATTCTCATTTTCTTGTGGTTGGAAAACTTCCACTTTCATTCTTTCAATCTCCAGCAATGGGAAAAAGGATGGAGAGAAGTGAGAGAAAGTGGGTTTTTTCCCCACTGACATAAAACAAAAATATTTATCTTTAATTAATTTAATTTTAAACATTTAAATTTTTCATGCACTTTTTTTTTGACCAGCTCTACCCATTACCATCATTAAATTGGTTTAACTGTGTTTATGCCTCAGGAAGACTGCCACTGGGGCTCTGCTCAGGCACAAGGGTCTACCTGAGTTAATCCACTTATGCATTTTTCTACAGAGCAGTACACAATACCACAATGTTTTCTTAGTTATATGGTGCTGTGCAGGTACTTTTAATTTGTAGGAGTTTTCATATATTTATAACTACTTGCATTGATTCCATAAAGTCAGGCCACAACCTTACCACAAAGCAGAAAGATGATTCTGAGGGGAGGATAGCATAATTTCTAAACTTTGGGTTTGGGTGCATTTTATTTGATCACATGGCAACAGACTATACAGTGCCGACACAAATTCATCATTATCTCATAGCAAGAATATGCAGCGAGTTGTGGTATTGTAAGTCATTTCTCCCACTGGAAAAAATTTGTGGCTGTGGTAACTCAAGGAACATTGCCATTTGTGTTTATTTTTCATGACAAGATGACAATTATCTTGCACTCTAATTGTAAGTGTCAGTTACCAAAATAACCTTTTAATGTTAGTTTCCTTCCAGCTCACTTTTCTCTTCTTTCCTCCTTGTGATTTTTGCACCTCTATTAAGTCTAATTGCCCCAGACTACTTCTGTAAATAGAAAGGATAATGAATAACGGCCATGAAAATGCCAAACATAAGAAAATGGAGACATTGCAAGGGGAAAAAAAATGGACCTTGTCACAATTTTCACAGGTTCAGAGCTTCATCTGCTACTCTGTTTCCAGGGTTAATGGGATATTGTACATCAACAGTTAATATTACCTTAACCAAGTATTACAGAACTAAAAAGGTCAAACACTTCTTTCATTATCCCACATTAACCATTAAACCAACCAAAAAAAAAAAAGCCACCAAAGCCTGTGACTGAGACAAAAAACAAACTATAGAAGTTGAAGGTGCTATTCGTACAGGAAATGAGAATTACAAAATCCTGCCAGCCCTAGTCAACTCCACAGAAAAAGCAAAACAAAACACATACCTCAATGGCTCAGAGTTATCTATTCTAGAAAAAGGAGAAGGACGTTGATTCATAGACCTGTTCTGAAATTTTTGCTGGTTATTTTCAGTTTTGTGCTCTCAGTGTCCTCCATGCTGTACAAGATTACTGTTAATATTATTTGCATTAAAGTAGGACTCAAAGCATGCTGGGTGCTGAGAAAACACATAGGATGACACTCTCTGCTCCTTGGAGCTTACAATGAGTGAATAAGAGAGAGAAACCAAATATAAATTAAATGACTGAAGGGATAGGAGGCACATATCCAGTTACTTTTTCACTGTCTAGAGTACCTCTCACCTGCCCTCCCCTCCTTCTTTCACTTTGGCTAGGCTCCCTTATCAGCTTGTTCTGTCATGACTACCCAAACATGACCTTCTTCAGCCGCACAAATTGAATCTCAGCTAGAGAACTCAAGAGATGGACAGAAACAGCAAGTCATAGGGAAGCCATATTAATGACATCTGTTTGAAGGTCAGAGGCTTGCTGGGGAACAGGGCTCATATGGCCTCTCCTGTTCCCTGTAATCACTTGCCCCGTCCCCCCAAAACCAAGGAGTGGAGCCCAACTCTGGTGGATATTTTCCATCCTGGAAGGTGACAGCTCACGTAGCAACATGTTGAGAGAGCAGACGGTATTGGTGGCCCAATTACAGAAATGACATGTAACTATTGGCAGTGGGGGAGCACATAGTAGATCTGCTTAATTATTGGACTATTTGCTCATCGCGGGGTCTACCACATATTTTGAACCCCCTGTCCACAAAAGAAATCAAAATCAAAATATAAATGCTGACAGAAAAAAGGAGGGGCACATGATCCTGAATGCCCCCCACCACCCATGCATCACCTCTGCCCAATTATCCCGTAACAGCAATTATTTCTGTCCTGAAGTCACTGTGGAAATACATGGATACACTCACAAATATTTAGAGCAAGACAAATATATTTGAATCACACCAATTGCAGAGGCAATGTAAAAATATTATGGCCCCAATTCTCAGCTGTCTTAGGGACGTTGTGTGCCATGCTGGCAGCCAAAACTGTCCTTACACCAATGTATCTTATAAAACACAACTTTGGGTATTTTGGTCAGAAAATGCCAATTTGTTTAAACCAAAGCTTTTCACAGACACACATCTGTTCTGTTTCTCAGGTCTAAGTTGGAATTTCTGACCAAAACCAGGGAAAGAGAGCTAGGATAACCAGATGTCCTGATTTTATAGGGACAGTCCCGATTTTGGGGGCTTTTTCTTATATAGTCTCCTATTACCCTCCACCCTATCCTGACTTTTTACACTTGCTATCTGGTCACCCCCGGAACAGCCAGTAGCCCAGGGGTCATAGCACTCATCTGGGATATAGAAAACCAGGTCTTTGCTTTGTCTGATTCAGAACAGGGCCTTAACCCCATCCCAGGTGAGTGTCCTAACATCAGGAGCATGACTTTAAAAAAACAAAATTCTGAAAGGTATGATTTTTGTTACAATGAGGAAGGGAAATAAGTTTTAAAACTTCAGACTTTTTTCAAAACGGAATTCTTGTTTTCCTAGTGCAGAGGCAAAGGAATGCCATTGTGGCCTGGGATCATTTGTGGCCAGTTTAATTTAGAGCAGCATTTAAGCCCTCCCCCTGAGTCATGCTGAGCACATCTCAGGGCTAGTCTACACTGGGGGGGGGAAATCGATCTAAGATACGTAACTTCAGCTATGTGAATAGCATAGCTGAAGTCGAAGTATCTTAGATTGAGTTACCTACCATCTTCACGGTGCGGGATCGATGTCCGTATCTCCCCCTGTCGACTCCGCTACTGCCGTTCACATTGGTGGAGTTCTGGAGTCGACAGGAGCTCGTTCGGGGATCGATATATCACGTCTAGATGAGACGCGATATATCGATCCCGAGAAATCGATTGCTATCTGCCGATACAGCCGGTAGTGAAGAAGTACCCTCAGCCACAGCAGATCAGGAACTAAGATCAAGAGCTATTCTACACAGTGCTTCTGGGTGAGATTCTCATCCTTG
The DNA here is from genome assembly GCF_007399415.2 of Gopherus evgoodei. Taxonomy (NCBI): domain Eukaryota; kingdom Metazoa; phylum Chordata; order Testudines; family Testudinidae; genus Gopherus; species Gopherus evgoodei. The sequence goes on from NC_044332.1 coordinate 58,226,805, forward strand.
TGCTAACCCCTATATGACAAAGAAAAGGTCCAGAGTGCTGTAAAGGCACCCTATCCATCCAAGGGAGGATTCCTCCAGCACAAGCTTAGTGGAAGACAGCCATAACTCTCTCTTCTGGGGACTCCCTCACAAGCTCAGGAGTAAGGAGAGTCTGTGGGTGTGAGAAGCAAATGTTGCTAGGTTACAAGGCAGCTCTGAAGAGACACTGGGAAGCACTGCAATCCATAGGCAGCTTGCCATAACTTAGACTTGTCCACACTACCCAGCTTTTACTGACACAGTTGTGCCGCTACTGTCATGCCACTAAAAGGCACGCAGTGTAGCTGCAGTTTGTTGGCGGGAGAGAGCTCTCCCACCAACAAAAAGCTTCCACCCCCAATGAGCAGCAGCAGCTTTGTCAGCAGGAGAGTGCTCCTGCTGACAAAGCACTGTTCACACTGGCGCTTTTTGTCAGTAAAGCTTTTGTTGTTCTGGCTATGTTTTTTAACATGCTGAATGACAAAAATTTTGCCAACAAAGTACCTTCACTCCAGATAGACATACGGTAAAATTACCATAGTGACTAAGAGCCTAAGATCCAATCACTTTCAATGGAACATAGGTTCATAAGTCGTTTAGGCCCTTTTGAAAATGTTGTCTGTAGTATCGTCTGGCTCCTCCCTGGATACACCAGGTTACGGATTATCATATCTTCTTTGCCGAACAGTTTTTTTCCAAAATTGTGAGCAAAGAAAATCAGCATCAAGCCCCCTCATAAGACTGTCTTCTTTACTCGTCACTTGAAGGACTCTGTCTTCTTTCATTCCTTTTAAAGTTAGGTTAACCAACAGGCAATAACATATTCCACCTAATACGAAGCCCAGGTCAGACCAAAGAAAAATAACCTGCATAAAAACCCTTTAAAATTAAAACAAAAAAGTAGTAAAATCAGAAAACAGCAACCACTCTAGCACCTTGTTTATGCAAATCTGCAGTCAAGTTTTTTTTTTTTATAGTCTGCTACAGGTGGAGACAAATTCATTAAAGCATTCAGAAACTAGTCATAAATCTCTTACAAAGACACAGATAAATATAGTTCTTGCCCTAAGGAGCTTACTATCTAAGATGATAATGAGCTGACAGGATGCACTGGGAAAACTAGAGAAAGTAATAATCTAGAGTTTGTCTTGTTTTTCCCTTTTTTATTATAAACTCACAATTTGTTCCAACAATTAATGACCCCCACTGTTGAAATATATGCCTTCTTTCTAGTTTTAATTGGTCTTTCTTCAGCTTCCAACAATTGGATCTCTTTATGTCTTTTTATGTCAGATTAAAGAGCCATCTATCACCCATCTTTTTTTCCATATAGATATTTGTAGATCATGATCAAGTGACCTCTTGACTTTCTCTTGGATAAACTATATAGATTGAGATTCTTTAGTCTCTCATTATCTTTTCCAGACCTTGAAACATCATTGTAGTTCTTTTCTGACCTCTTTCTAATTTGTCAGCATCCTTTTTGAAGTTTTGACATCACAACTGGACAGAACATTCCAGTAATGGTCTCCCTGTTGGTACATACAGATATAATATTACCTCCTGACTCCTCTTGATATTCTCCCCTGCTTATACAAGAATCACATTTGCCCTTTTTGTTACAGTATCACACTGGGAATTCATATTCAACGGGTAGCCCTTTTCTGTGCCAGTGCATTCTACAGAACTGTCTCCCATCTCATAAGTGTGACTGACATTTAGCCATATTGAAATGTAACTATATTAAAGTATATCTTGTTCAAATGAGCCCAGCCTGCTAAGCAATACAGCTGGATCTGTATAATTGATCTATTCCCATAGTTATTTACTACTCCATCAATGTGAATCATCTGCAACTTTTAAAAGCAATAATTTTATATTTTCTTCCAGATTATGCTTAAAGATATTGAACAGCATTGGGCCAAGAACAAATCCATGCAGAATATGGCAGGGACCATGTTTTAGAATATATTTACACAGTTCCTAGCACAGTGAGGCCCCAGTCCTGACTGGTGGCCCATAGTCACTACTGTAATACAAATAATAAAATGTTTTCATACCACACTATCCTTAAGCAGACTTAAGATCCCAAACTACCAAATCCTGTATTCTGTGGGGTTCTGAAATGATCTAGTATATAAGGCGGCTATTTTCAACTTCTTTCATTCTTTCTCTCTCTTGCAGTTTTTAAACATTATATATTATTTTCAGGATGAAGACTAGTTAGACGAAGGCAAGTAAATATTCAAATTTTCAATAATGATAACAAAGTACAGGAAAAATCCTTAATGGTTCACACTTGGAGTAAGAACATTATAGCTCTTATGGGATTCTGTTGCAATTTAACAGTTTCTTTATAATCTGTTCAAAATACATTATGACTACAGACGTCAAGTACTCTTTTCTTGATTCTGATCTCACCACTGAATCCACCTAAGTCAATGGAATTACAATAGCAGAAAAATGGGGTGAAGTTAGATCAGACTTAAGCACTGACTAACCACATTTCTTGAGAGAAAAACCAACAAACCATCCATTCCTCCACAAGGCTACGAAGACAAAGATGGCAATGTCATATGTGTATATATCTATTTATATAGTATTTTGTATAGTATTTTGAGTAAGATTTTGGTCTGCTTCTTTTCTACTTCCAACTCTACCACCATCTACAATTCTATGTATATGTACTAAAGTTTAAGAGAAGCACAATATTTCATCCTGCATACTTGAGGCTTGCAGCACCAATCTGGAATATAGCTTACATCCACGCCTTTTCTATGGTTCCACAGAGTAGGTGCGAACATACTTTATATTTTAAAATGTACACAGCAATATAACTTGCAAACTGTTATTCTTCAATTCAGTGATTTCCTGTGTGGTAACAATTGTATTAAAAATATGTTAGGTGTGGTTTGTTGCCCGGAATAGTTTGGTTGTAGCTTGTTATTCAGCTATTTGTTTTAGTGGTTCATTTACAGTATCTTAAGAGGCCAAAATATTAAGACAAAAGAACAATAAACAAAATGACTGCTTTGTTGCTGTCCTTCTTTGCTTTACATTTAGACAAAGATAGGTAGGTGGCATGTGCCCACCTCTTTTATTCGTGTTACATGTTTTGATAAAAATATGAAAATTCAGTAAAAGCTGTGTATTTACAAAAGCCATAGTTCAGGTTGTCTCCAGATAAGGTGAAAGGAGATGTGAAGGAAGAGAAATAGAGCGGGTACACTGTGGACAGTGTGAGAGATGTGAACAGTAGTCCTATAATAGGATGGTTGGTGATAGCTGCCCTTGCTAGGTGTAAATAGAGGACTAAAGCCCAGACCTTGTCCTGCATTAGGGCAGCTTTGTGCTACTCTGGAGTCTTACCTGTATTATGACTGCAGTCCCAGCTACAAAACTCTAAAGCCTGCCTCCCAGCTATGTATGTGTGCATAGGTCCCTAAAAGAAGGGGAATCAGGGGAGCAAGCCACAGAGTCTATTTCTACACTGCAGTTGGAAACCTGCTTACCAGCCCAGCTACACAGAGTCATGCTAGATCTGCTCCAGCTAGCATGCTAAAAATAGCAATGTGGACATTTCGGCAAGGCAGCAGCTTGGATTAATCTCTCAAGTCTAAGCCAACGTGATCCTTGGATTCAAGCTCACATGGCTAGCTCGAGCGGCCACCCATGCCATAATGTCCACATTGCTAGTGTTAACGTGCTACCTTGAGCAGAAAGAGAGCAGCTCTGTGTACCCTGGCTGGAAAGCATGCTCCCAGCTGCAGTGTAGACATACTCAGAAAGACAAACTCTCGAGGAAGAGTCTATGCCAGGGGTAGGCAATTTATGGCATGCGTGCCGAAGGTGGCACATGAGGTGATTTTCAGTGGCACTCATGCTGCCCGGATCCTGGCCACCAGTCTTAGGGGCTCTGCATTTTAATTTAATTTTAAATGAAGCTTCTGAAACATTTTAAAAACCTTATTTACTTTACATACAACGATAGTTTAGTTATATATTATAGACTTATAGAATGAGCCCTTCTAAAAATGTTAAAATGTATTACTGGCACGCAAAACTTTAAATTAGTGTGAATAAATGAAGACTTGGCACAGCAGTTCTGAAAGGTTGCCGACCCCTGGTCTATGCTGTGCCTTCCACAGAGCTGTGCTCTATAATGCTTCTTCCACAATATCATGGGAAATGTTTGAGGGACCAAGCAAGCAGTGGTAGACCCAGTGATGAGCAAATAGTCCAATAATTAATCAGATCTAATGCTCAACCCCACAAACTTTCTTTTATTGACTTCAGGCTCTTTTCTAACATTCTGTGACCTGGCAAGTGAAGATTCCATTTCCCTCCCCACCAATCCCCGTGCATAACACTTGCTTAGTGGGGAGAGGATTAGTTTATAGCACAAAGGAAACATTATAGAGTATAGGGTCAGAGAGCATTTTAATGTCTATAAGTGACTACTGCATAAATAAGTGCACATATGTCACTTGATTCTGAATTATAAACATATGAGAGTTATTTTAAAGCATTAGATGTTTTACAGTTTTTCTAATGTCCAAAAACATGGTATGTGACACAATCATTGAGGCTTTACTTTTCCCCTCATTTACTGAAAATGGCCTATGGGATGTGTGGTCTTAATATTTCAGTTTTTTAAACAGAACCCAAAGCTCAAAGTATACTATATGGGTTACGTTACTTTTGTGGCTTATCTAGGTTACGAAAACATAACAAGCAATAGAAAGAATCCACGTGAATATGAACTATTGCAAAAGAAGAACCCTCCCCATGCAAACTGCTACTTACAGTCCTTCCTGTTTGCAACATATTTAACGTCTTACCTTAATATAATTGACTCATAACCAAGGTGATTTCCATTATTAGGTTGAGTAAACTACATAAAGTATACTCCAGATATGTTGAATATTGACTCTCTTTCAGTGCCAAAAACAGCTGGAAAAATATCAGCTGATGTTCAACAAACTAGAAATTGTTTGTCCATTATGCTAGTGACAGTAACAATTGCTGTCAGCAGCAGAGCTAGGATCACATTGATCCAATTAGTTTAATGCTAGACCAGATAGAGCTAGAGAAAAACTGATCAATGTGTTCCTATCACTGTGTTCCTATCAACTTGGGCAATAGCGTTTGAGCTACTACAGGACAACTATATTCCCAGCTATGCATAGCAAAGGGAAAGAAAAACCCTCTATCAATACAGAAATAAAATTATGAAATTCTAACCAGCGTATATAAAACTGACTAGATCTAAATACAAAAGTTTCACTACTCATGCATATAATGCTTATTAATGTTGTTCCAGAATACTGAAAAATGAGTGTCTCATTTTCTACAGGAAATGTTTTCACTAGGAAGTTGAATGTCATAAAAATCCTGAATTTTCACCAGTTTTTAGACCCATGTTGAACTGTGTACCTTTTTTGAGATTCTAAATTGTTCAAAAAAGTGTTGTTTCCTTCATGCTACCAGACCAGAGCTGAGCCAATGAAATATAATGAGAAAGGTTATTTTTGCAACATTTTCAGTGACAACAAGAAGCAGAAGTGCTAGAAATCTCACAGAAAGCTGGTTTAAAATATATCCAGCCCCATTTTGCAAAATTTATCTGGGCAAGATTCAGATAAGCACCCAAACTAGATACTTACCTGAACCAGGCACCTGATGATGAGAATTTTGGCACAATTTTACATCTAGCACCAAAGCGCTTCAGATGAGTGAAGCGGTCAGAATTATGCAACAGACTGAGCCTTCTGATAAAGAATTTGAAAAAGCCTGAAAAAGATATTCCATTGACTCAAGAAGATCTTCCTGTGTTGTACAAGTTCTGACTTCACAACTATGCTAGCACAAATTTCACTTTCATTTTGACTATAGCTGTGCCTTCACTAGATAAAAGGGTGTGTTTTAACCCAAGTTAAGGGCTAATCCCTGTTAAAATCCAAGTGAATATAAGGCAACTGTAGTTTTAACCTGTTAACTGGGTGAGGAAAATCCAAAGGGGGGGAGCAGTTTACACAGGTTAAAACCATAACTGTAATTGCCCTGTCTTCAAAGCAGTTTAGTTAAATCAAGTTAAAAACTCATTATTTTCCTGGTGAAGACAAGATCTGTAAGATTGGTAGCTCCAAGTTTATTGCACGGGAAAGGCAAAAGAACAAACTTTCCCAAGTATTTAAAAACACGATAAAAATGTTTTCAATCCTATGAAACCAAAGGCTTTTTCTTTCTGATGTGATTACCAGTTGCAGTTGGTGTCCAGAATAAATGATAGAGTATCCAGCTAGATACACCTCAAATATACCCCCATGCACACACAAAATTTTTAATCTCTCAAATAAAAACCACCAATCTACTAACCCACCTGGAGTTCTTCCTACCCCACCTTGCCTACAATAAATAGCTCCTATGTTATAACTCCTAGAACAGCTCTCCTACTCCTCCTGAAAATGAGCAGGATCCCTGTCTCCCACTTCCCACCTGAAAAAAGCAACAGTAGCCTAACTGATGTATTTCCTACATTCCTCACTCCTTGCCTGGTCACAGCCTTCTCCTACTTCCCTTTTTTCTAGTTACTGTCCCCTGCCTACTGTTCCCTTGAAATCATAAGCTGGCCAGCTCCTCAGTCCTGCTTCAGCTTTTCCCCATTGGGCCTCTGGTGTGGTTCCTGAAGTGAGAGCAGTACTCTGCAAAGAAGCTGCACCTTTTCACTCTTCAGGGCAAACATTTTTTGCCAGCAGCAACTGTAAAGGCAGCCTTATTGGTAGAAGCCAGCAAGCCCCTCTGGTCCCTCCCTGTCCAGGGCTGGCTCTAGGCACCAGCGAAGGAAGCAGGTGCTTGAGGCGGCCAATGGAAAGGGGTGGTATGTCCAGGTCTTCAGCAGCAATTTGGCGATGGGTCCCTCAGTCCCTCTATTCCTCTTCGAGCTGCTGCCGAATTGCCACAAAAGAATGAAGTGGTGCAATTGAGCTACCACCCAAGTACCGCCAATTGGCTCTATCTTTTTTTTTTTTTTTGCTTTGCTGCTTGGGGCGGCAAAAAAGCTGAAAACGGCCCTGTCCCTGTCTCTTCTGCACTCTGTGTATCTGCCATAGTTAAGGAAGTGGGCACTGCCAGCCATCTCCAGATTGCATTCTAATGATGCACTGAATGGGCTACAAGCTGGCAGCCTTTTCTTCCCTCACAGCACTCTTCTCCCCTACCCCTTGAACTTCTCTCCATTATGCTGCTGGAAAGAAGGTCAGAAGAGAAAGGCATCTGCCTCAAAGGGGATTTGTTCAAGGGAGGTGATTTAATTGGTGAGGTTTAGTCTCTTTTGCCTCGATTTACAGGACATCACTGGCTATGACTAAAGCACCTGGTTGTCAATAAGGGAGAAATACCTATGGTACCTTATGTTATTTTTAAAGGAGGGGTATGTTTAAAATATTAAATATTCTTTAATAGCGTGCATGCTTAGCACAAAGTGAAGAACCCAAGAAATAATAACACCTCATTCTTAGATAGCACTTTCCATCAGTAGATCTTACAGCACTTCAGTCTTAATTTATTTAGCCACAAAACATCCCTGTGAAGAAGAGGTTTTTATTACCTCCATTTTACAGATGGGGAACTGAGGCACAGGGATACTAAGAGACTTGCCCAAGACAACACAGGAAGTCTGTGATAGACTAAGGAGTGGAACCTGGGTCGCTCAAGTCTCAGGTTAGTGTCCTAATCACTGGACCATAATGCATACACAGTCCTACTTTACAGTTACAGGAATATCCAAAAACACCATATTTGCCAAGAACAATAAAACAACTTCCCATTTGTATGCAACACCACAACACATAATATAGCTAGTGTAAGAAACCTTTTCATTTTTTAAATCACTTTGTATTTATGTATTATTTTCACTTCGATTAATGTATTATTTTGCGTTCCACATCTTAGGCTACATCTACACTACAGCTGGGATCGACACTCTTGAGATTGATCCACTGGTGGTTGATTTAGTGGGTCTAGTGAAGACCCACCAAATCAACAGAAGATCACTCTCCACGTGACCCCTGTACTCTACCCCCAATGAGAAGAATAAGGTAAGTCAACAGGAGAGTTTCTCCTATTGACCACCCGTGGTTCAGACCCTGCAGTAACTTGACCGGTACGCTGACTCCAGCTACATTATTTAAACAGCTGGAGTTGTGTAGCATAGGTTGACTTACTACGATAATGTAGACATAGCCTTAGTGAAGTGCCACCTCCTTATCCTGCTGCCCTTCAGGAAGTGATTGTGTTACAAAGATCCAGACATACAATAATGAAAAAGGATTATAGAAATCAGGGAGAAAGTTGTCCACTCTTATTGACTTCTATCTCTGCTGGACCTCAACTAACATCCCTGCATGCTACTCAAACCAGTATCACTGGAGCACTAGAGAACCTCAGAGAAGAGCCAGAGGAAATGCAAGAATCAACTGAAGGAGGGGACCAGTTACTTTTCTCACCCTCTCCACATCTTACTTTATTGAAGCCAAGGGACTCCACAAGGAAGGGGATGCTATCTACTCAGAGTTGTACTATTCCCAAATCCTTTGGGCTGGCTCTGAACAGCCATAGGGTCAGTGCTGCCTGACATTGTAAGAAGAGCCGTCATAGGCGTTTGGGAACGACTGGCCTATTGTCACTTCCTCCTCTTTTTCTTTCAAAATAACTAAAATATAACATCTGCTGACAGTATTCTGGCCTAATTCAAGCTCAAACAACCTCTCGCCCAGATCCAAAAAAACAGGTGGCCCATTTGAGAGTTACTCACAGTCAAGAGGAGCCTTAAGAATGGTGGTTTTGGCTCAAACACTAGGTCTACTATATGGAATTAGTATTTTACTAGTGCCAGAGACAGAATAATGGCTTTGATTCAAGCACTGATTCTGTTGTTTGGGATTATTATTAGAGGCAATAGTCATGGACCACTCTTTTCATTATAACTATGGGTTATAGTTCCCTCTCCGCTGCCCAGAAAGAAAAAGAGTTTAGCAGCATGCTGGCTAGCTGGCAAACAGCTATATGTGCTAAGTGTCTCTGGAAGATGACGACAAATTTATGTGTGTGATATCTGATTCAGCAACAGAATGCACCACGTCACAAACTTTACTTAGGGTGTGGTGGGGAAGAAAATTACAAAAACAAGAGCAAGCACAGACTTAAAATGCATTTTTTGGCTTGCTCTCTTTTAGTTTGTCTGCTTTGTATCGTTTTTTCTTCATATGATATTGCAGTAGTGCTGAAAACAGATATGTTAGACAAGAGACAGGCCCAACTCCAGGAGCACTTTAAGGTCCATGAGACAGGGACAGTGTCATCTTATACATTTGCTAAGTGCCTAGTTAGTATAATAAGATGCTGAGTTTGACATAAGCCTCTGGGAACCACAATAAAAATAAAATATTTTCAGGTATATTTAGGGTATCTGCAAGTAACACTATAAAAAGCTCAGGTATTTAATCCCCTTGCATCTCAAATGGGAGGCCATTCTGTTGGGGAAATGTATTACTTTACCACAATAAGTCAGTGTCTTAACTAACCATTAATCACTTTCTCTAGAATCTCTAATGACCTGAGCTTGCTCATGCTGTTTAAGAAGTCTTTTTAAAGGACCTATATGCTCCCCTAGTTAATATTTTACCAAGTAATTTGTGAGCCTAAAAAGTCTTAGGTCAGTTAGATAATAGATATCTATTATGTAGCCCTTTAATTTTAACAACAACCCAGCTGAGTAAAGCCTGCTTAAAGGTGGGAAGACTGATACAGATAGGCTAAAGATCTAAGTCTTCCAAATAATACTAATTTGGGTTGCTGACCTGAGCAGATATTCTGGGCACTTGCAGTCTCTATTGACTTCAGTTGGAGCAGGAGATGCATTGACAATTTGGGCCTACATGACACTAAAACATACTTAAAAACCACATTCTTAAAACCACATTCTTAAAATTCAAATAGACTAGCAAATGAGAGGGTCTAATATAAAAATGAGGGTTGGGGAGAGAAATGGAAGATTAACAGTGTTCATTCTAAAATACACCTTTGGAAAAAAATAATTACACCTTTGGAAAATAATTACACCTTTGGAAAAAAAATCATTGAGATGCTTTTCAAAATCAAGGAGAGATGGACCAAGATAGGCTTCAAGGTGTGTAAGGGGGAAAACGCAAGTTCCACACACTGGTGCCCAATGCAGTAAAGGCACAATCACCTGTTGACCTATTACATGATAGTGGCATCTCTAAAAAGTGGATATTTTGTGAATGTAGATATCTGTCAAACTGAGGTTCGGGTAGCTCCCCAGTATAGCTCAGGGCTATAATGATAAGGGCATTCAAAGCTGGAAGTGTCAACTTACAGTCAACCTCCCCCTAACTTAAAGAAGTCAAGGCAGCTATAACATGTTCAGACAAAAAGCATATGTGCTGTTGCATTCTAAACAAGCTGGAAGTAACAGAGACCCCTGCTGTGAGCGTCGCTAAGAGGGTATTACTATAATTAGGCCTCAGTCACAACAGCATCTGCTGCTGTTGCAAGGTCACCACAGGACAAATAAGGGCACAGATTTGGACAAATTATGCAACTAGAAAAAACACTTTTGTACTATGTAGGGCAGTTGGCATACCATGAAAGAAGCATGGCCAGAAGTTAAGCTGATATCCTTAACCTGGCTTACTGCCTCTGAACTAACCCAACTTAAGAAGAAAAACCTTAAAGAAGACCAAAGCTGCTTCATATAGACAACTTCCACCCGTAATTGTAGGTTCTGATGCATCCAGGGAATGATACCAGCAGTGGAGAGAATGGACTACTGAGACCAGGCTGAGAGATATACAACTCTACATTCTCAACTCAAAGAATAAGTCCTCTAAGTCTAGGGAGAATACACTGTACTTTTCATACAAAAGAAAATCATTTAAGTGCAAACAGGAACACAGCCTTAAAGGAACTGCAACCACTGCCTCCATAATTACACCAGCATTCTAACAAAATTGACTTTTAAAACGATCACCTCAAAAGGCATTATATATATGCTGAATAGACAGGAGAGCTTAAGAGGTGCCGCATTTCAAATCTCTCATTGATAACATATATGTCCATTCTCGCAGATTGTCTGCTTTCTTCTGTGCATGACTGGAGCCAAGCACTCCAGCATCAAGAGAAGGTTTCTGGAGGAGGGGATAGACCTCTGCAAGTTTAAGAACAGTTTTCAGCCTTTCCTGGCTGATGCACAGCCATAACACTTGCTTATAGAAAGATGGGAAAAGATCAGAATTGCAGGTGGTCAGCCTCAAAGAACCCAGAGGACATTACATTTGACCAGCCAACAGGAGACAGTCCATCAGGTGCCTGTGATTCCAATAATCCAGAGGCCTTCTCCACCTCTGAATCAAACTCTGAAATCTATGCGGAGTGTAGCCAACACATCATTTGGAAGAACTAGTAAAGGGGTGAGGTGCTGTGAATTTATCAGGCTGCATACTGCCTAAAAGTTTAGCTGGGAGCTCTCTCTGTTTCTAGCTGGGGACAAGCAACAAATCTTAGCATCAGACCTAGCTCTTCTGTACAACTCTATAAAATCAATGTGGTTTAGATCGTGACTGTTGTGCTAAGTAAGGGGCAACACATAATATAGTGCTTATCTAGGAGAAGACCAGAGTCACAATTTGGCTCTTACTTCCTTTTTGGCTCCAGAGTGGAAATAATCTACACCAGCTCATTACTTAGGTACTTCTCTCCTCACACCAGTTTACCTGCATTGGCCAGCACTGTGGGGAAAGAGTGGGGCACAGTCAAAGGTACCTGTCAGTTCCACTGACCCACCCATTGTCCATTCACCTGTGCGCAAGTGGAGTAGCAGCCTCACAGAGGCTATGACTTTGCCCTGTGCTAAGATACGCAGAACACCATCACAAACTCAACCTTTGCCACACTTTAGAGATCTCAGTATGGTAGTAGCTTCTAAATATAGGAAGATAATGTGGATATTGTTTATACATGTGGCAGAGAATGATCTACCATGTATTATATAAGCACCCATATGTACCAGCATAGGTTAGGGTGTAATTAAGTGGATGGGGACCCTCCATCTGGAAAACAGAGCACAGACCTCTTTTTTATGGAAAGGGGGGGAAAACCATTTTTTAAGTTGAATTACCCTTGGGAAAAGTGGGTTAACTTACAAGGGAAAAAGAAAAAAAGTTTGTGAATTCAAACAATTTTTGCAACTCTTCAAAAAAGTGAATTTCAAATGACCAACAGCACATTGCAACAGTAAACATTAAAAGTATCAGACAGACAAATACACACTCTTTTTATATAAACTATGTTACTTGTCTTTGCCCGAGTTAGTATTCACAGAATGCTTTTGTCTCTGAAAAGTTCAGAAACTTTGGGTTGTCATCACAGTAATAAAAAGCCTGCCCTCCAAACACAAAACAGTTTGCAATGCAAATTGAAAAAGGGAATTTCCAATCATGTATGATTTCTCTCAGCTATGATCCAAATTTCCAGCTATTTTTTGTGATGAGACAGTCAATTACAAACGTGACTGAGTTTTGCATAATATGCAAAGTAACAAAAAACAAACGTTTATTATATTGTCCCATGACATGATCAGAATGCTGACCATCATTAAAACATAACATTGTATCATTTGTACCTCTTGCTGATTAGTTGTTTCTCTGAAAAAGATTATGGGCCAGATTGTGAGATTTATACACAGCACCGTGCTAAGGGCAATACAGAGCAATATGGTCCAAAGGGAAGCTCTGGGAGAGACTGTGATTCAGGAAGAACAGCCCCTCTCTAAGCAGATCAAACTACAGAAAGAACGTATATAATGCATCATCCAATTGGCCTCCTCTACGTTAGAGTCTTCCAGGAAGTATCCCACCATTGCATTTCCACTGAAGCAGCTCTATTATTATGATAATAGGAACATTAATGCAGATAGGGCACAAATGTTTTACTACTCTGTTATGTAGACCTAAAAACACTTGTCTTCTATCTGCATTAGCACTCCCACTGTTGCTATCATAGGTGCTGGTGCAATGGTGATAATTTAAAAGTGGGAGATCTCCCAAAATACGCTAGTGTGGTCTTGTAATGGTGCAATATTCTCCTCTTTCCCCTTCCAGCCAGCACAGGAAAGACCATAGTTATGGCCTTGCTTCTCTCTCACTCCCTTTGGGATGATTTGCGCATGAGGTGTTATAAGCAGAGAGTAGTCACTTGGTTCATTAGACCGGAGGGACTGCAGTTTTCTCTCATCCTTGCACTGCAGTACAAAGAGTGTAACAATAAGTCCTGGTGTCCATGGAGCTACATGACCCCATCACGCAATAGCTTTCACAGGGAGGAGAAGGCTATTTATACTCTCCCTCCTCCCTTTTCAGAACAGTTTAGCCCTAAACAATAAAGTTCCAAACTGCCCTAAATTACACAGTTGTGTGAATGTAACTGAGGACTGGTGTTGGCCCTTCAATGACTATATACTTGTGTGCACCCTTCACAGTTCCTTATACCATATGCTTATAGTACTAAAGTTAACCAATAATGCCAAGAGAAATAAAATAATCATTTAAATATTAAAGTTTGTGCTAAAATTGTCTCTGTGAAAGGATATATAAATTCACCTCTTATAATGCATCTTTAACAACAGGCTTCATGAATTGCTTTAAGGTTAATGTAAGGTTCCTTACCTATAGGATCATGGACGTCGTCTTCTTATCTCAAACTGCCATCAACTCGCAACTGTTTAACTATTTCTAAAAACGGAAACCATCTAGGTCACATGTCTAAAGAGTGCGATTGGTTTAATCTCCCTCAGCTTATAAAGAGAAAGAAAGCAGGAGGAAAAAAAGTAAAATAAAACCACTTCCTGCAAAGCAGGAGCTAACCACCGCACCATTAAGTCATTTGCATCTAAGTCTATAGAAGAAAACCTTGTGTCTTGGATAACAGGCAGCACAAAAACAGATTTTTCAGCTAAAATTTCTATAAATGTAGAGAATAGCATTAACTTTTTGCAGAAGGTAAATATGTGGTTTAAGAGGAAATGCTGTGAGGAATTGTGCTGCTAAGCCCTGAGACAACTTCCCTTTTCTTACTTTCTGTAAATGCTTTGCTAAATGCTAAAATAAAATGCTTGCAACAAATCTACTCTGCATTTTTTTCAAATGGAGGTTTAATAAACATGTTGCTTACCATGCAGTTACTTGGAGTCTATAAAACAATAATTCCAACCATAGTAAGTGGTTGGAAGATTTACTAGTGAAGTTACTGTTTCAACTTCGGGCTGGTTAAACCCACATTGATAAACATTTCTGTTTCTTTAATATTTTGTTTTAGCACATCCCAATGTGCCAGTTCTTAGAAAACTAAGCAAGCACATCTGCTTGTCTGGATTACTTCCTATAGTTAGTCTCAACACTATTTCCTTACCCAGACAGGGTGAATCTAAGGAACGGAAATTTGGACAATTTATATCGTAAGAGCTCCACAAAATCCCACTTCACTACTTTATACCTCCATAAATAGCTTTCACACTTTCCATCACAAATTACTTTCCTCTGTTCAATAGAGAAGGATGAGATTTCTTCCATTGTGTTATCAATGCTTATTTCCTTGCTGAATGGTTATAAAAGGTCATCAAAATCATTGCAAAGTCTGGCCCTTTCAGACAATGCATGACAGTCTGAAAAACCCTCTATTGATGCTCTTGATAGGATATTGTAATCAGGGTCTGAATGAACTCTCCCCTGACAGCTAGCTGGAGAGGGAGAAGAGACTTTAGGAGCAAACTCTATTTACATGAACATACCTACTGTGCGTAGGTATCCAGTAGACAGGAGCTGTGTAGCTCCAAGTGATCTGCTTTGGCTTGTACAGGGTTACAAATCACTTTACTACTGAATGCAGGGGCAGTGAAGTGGTGTTATTAATGTTGTGTCTTTACTGTATGAGTAAAGGGGGAGCAGAACTATTCTTAACCTGTCTCAAATAAGGAGGTCACCAAATTGTCCCAAATAAGGAAGTCACTCTCAGCTTAAAGGACTTTGTTAAGCCAGGGACTCAAATGCCAGACCCCTATCAAAGTAAGAGAGGTGGTGATAGGTGTCCCAGACAGGAGCCATAGACTCTCCCTAAGGGTCCTTGGTCTGGTTTAAGCTGCTCCTCCCCACTGTTCAAAGATAGAGCTAAATAGGCTCCATTGGGAGTCTTTTGTTACATTAAGTCCTTTACTACTTTACCAGGAGCTGAAATCACTTGTGGTGGGACGCCATTTCTACTCAGCCTCCTAAGAGATGAAAATCACTAAGAGTTGACTATCACTGAGAGACTGACCTGCAGAAGTCAGAGCAGAAAGGCAGGTGGCAGCAGCAGGTGACTGATGGGTGGCCAGCAGGCGCAGCTGGCAGGGCGGCCAGATGGGAGAGCAAGCCAGGAACCTTCTTCCCTGGATGAGAGGTGAACTCACACAGATGTATGTCTGAACCCTGGGTCCTCACTGACCAAGGACAATCACTTTGAGTGGGGCATGGTGTGGGATCAGAGAAGGGCACCGTAAAGGAAATTTTGATTGTGGAACTCAAGAACATGAGGCTGAAGGCACTGCCCCACGCACTCTGGGCTGGGTGTCCTGGTCACAATATTATGTCTATGAATCCTGCTTGTGGCATTTTCCCTAATTAATGTCAGCTGACTTCCTTCCTTTCATTAAAAGTTTCTTTTCTACACTCAGACTCCATGCTTGTGAGTGGGGAAGTATCATCTCTCAGGAGGCATCCAGGGGTGGTGTGTAATTTTCCCAGGTTACTGGAGAGGGAAAGGGTCAAGCTAGTTCTGTGTCCTATTGTTGACCAGATATTCAACCCTGGTTGCTGCTGGCTCCACCTGGGAGAATGGTTACAATATTGTGGTCCTTTTGTCTTCAGCCACTTGAAGAGTAGCTCCCAGCTATCCTCTCGACACACATCACATGCTCACAGATCACCTGATGACTGTGAGTAAAATTCTAGTCCATCAGAATCAGGTGGAGGGAGTCTAGAGCAGTGGTTCTCAAAGCCGTTCCGCCACTCACTCAGGGAAATCCCCTGGTGGGCTAGGTTGGTTAGTTTACCTGCTGCGTCCACAGGTTTAGTCAATCACAGCTCCCACTGGCTGCAGTTCACCACTCCAGGCCAATGGGAGCTGCAGGAAGGGCAGCCAGCACATCCCTCAGCCCAAGTTCTCAAAAGCAAATAAGGAGTTGGGAGATAAAGGGAAAGTATGGTGGTGGTTTGGGAGTTCTAGCGGAAGGGTTGGAGGAGTGCAGGGACTCTTAAGAGCTAGAGAGAGCCTGGAGCACCCTGAGAAGAGAGTGTGATTATTGGAGTTTGTGGAGTGGCCTAGAGACAGAACTGGATGGAGGGAGACAAGGGATGGTTACAAGACACTGGAACATCCTTCCCATTGATCCACCATCCCTATTAGTCTCCTTTTTTCTGTCCCTCCCTACCATCCTCTCCCTCACCAGCCATCTCTACCTTTCAACCTTTGCCACCCACCCTGGTCTTTATTTTCTGTCCTCCTCCCTCTTCCAGCCTCTTGGTCTTGTCATCAGAGAACTTTGGCAACTTGGATGTCACGGAGGCAGATGAAGACAGACAGTTTGTCTACTCTGTGGCACAGCTGCCCAGAGTTCCCAGGAAGAGAAAATGCAAGGGAACCCCCTGAAGGGCTGCTGCATGTTTGACCTTTCTGCAAGGCTGCAATGACCAGCCACCCCCCCAGTGACTTGTCACACTGGAATTAGGAGGATGTTCTGAGCATAAGAGGCAGCATGAAAAATGGTGAGGTGATGAAGTGTTAATTAAGGCCAAGCATAGAGGCTTGGGTCAGGATGTATTAGGAGGCGAAGGCAGAGATGGAAGCAGGAGTGGAACTGCACAAGGTTTCAAAGGTGATGATGAGGAAATTACTATGGTTACAATGAATGACAGTAGAGCCCTGTGTGAGACTATATTTAATCCCGCTCCTGTCCTGCCCTGCAATACCCACTGCCATTCCCATCTGGTCGCACTCCAGAACTCTACATTGGTCCCACGCAGGGTTCTAACTGACAGTTTTCCCAGGTAGAATGCTAGCATTTGCTGCAAGAGGATGGAATCTCGATTTGGTTTTGCCTGGGGAACAATTTCAACCATTTTCACCCAGAGGAGGTCAACTGATTAGCAAAAAATATGAAGGTTTGTGCAAACTCACAAGTAATATGGTTTTTTTTTATGGGAGTCACAGCAGAAAATAGGAGGAACTATAGCTCTCAGTGATTCCTATTTGTTTCTAATAAGGTATCTGAACTTTTCATCTGTGAATGCCTAAAAATTAGAGAGACTCTGAAAATGCAGCAGCAACACTAATCTTTTGTAATTTATAGATAGCTGGTTTAGCAATATTGAAATTTTTAAGCTATTTTGTGATATCTAACAAATCTTAGGAAAATATCCATGGGCACATCCCATATAACTGTATGAATTTTCTCAGATTTTTCTACAACAGAAGCTATTTTTATCAGCTTTATATAGTACATACCTGTGGACTAATGATGCATGACTAAAAAAATAGAATAGTTACATTTACTTTACTACTAAAATGTGAGCCACATATCAGAAATCTTACATGATACATACAGTAAAATTTCAGGCAACGACACAGTAAATTTTGTCTATCATATCCAAAACCTAAATAACCAGAAGTGCCATTCTTTACTGAAAATGATTTGAAAATGTTAAATGTACAGCGAAAGGCAGAATTGCAGTTTGCTACATTACTTCCTCCTAATTTCCCTAGCATCCAGTTGGCAGTATTGCCAAAATACTATAAAAAGATGGTAGCTTTGCATATCGCTTAAACTTATGCAGTATGAGCTTCCTGTGTGATCTCTGGAACACTGAAACTATGCTAGTCGTGCACATAAGACTAGTTTAGTCAGAATGTGAAAGCTCTAAAATCCTAAGTAAGCTAAACAGGAAACAAAAAACACAAAGGCATTACTTGAAACGGGTCACTGCTCAGAGCTCTACCCTTGCATGACTATTTAGGCAGGTGAAAGCAAGGGTACACAAATGTTGTTCTGCTTCTGTCCTGACCTTAGTACCTGGCTTTTGAAAAATCAGTTTGGTTATTCTTCATTTCATAGCCACAGCCATTGCTGATTATACATATGCTGTTTGAGCCAGGTGGTAGGTATCTGAATGTACACAAGCCACAGCTGAAAGCAGAAGAGATATTATTACAAACTATATAGACTAACAGCAGTTTATTAAGGATACCGATTGCCTGAGAGTTCTTACAACCTGAAGCCTAATATTTGCCTGCATGACAAGTAATAAACAAAGGCTGCAGGAACATAAGATTCCTCCCATGGGCTGACAATTTCTAAGGGTGAGAAGGTGCTTAAGACTTTTTAATCTATTCAGTCCTTGGTCTCTGCTGAAACAGCTAACAAGGAAGTGAATCCATGCTAAGCGTAGTGTGACTTGTGATAGGAACATTAGGAACTGGAACAACTAATTTCACATAGGGCATTAAGTATCAGTCAGGAAGTTAACAGCTTTCATTCACCCCAATCTTGGCAAGAGCGAAGCAGACACCTAGAGGTGAATGGTTATATGTCACACTAAGCCAGCTAGCTCCAAAAAGAACTTTCAGATGGTCAGTTGATTTTAGATTAAAATAAATTTGTGATGACAGAAAGGGAGAATGCTCCAAAGTTTTGCTTTGCAAGAATTTCACTAAAAAAATAAAATAATTCCTAAAAGACTTTGTGAAATTCAAGCAGCAATATTTAATGCTAAGTTTTGCCCATATTTATCATATATTGGTTAACATTTTCCAGATTTTTTAACATTCTTTAGAAAGCAGAGAAGCTTTCTGTATCAACGTGGAAAATAAGTCATCCTGTTGCCCATAGCAGCTATCCCTCCAAGGCAATGGGATGGCAAGAAGTGGAGAAAAGATCCGGCTGATGTTGCCTACACTATACCTATTATGACTTAATGCTCAGATGATGCTTCATATGCTAAAAATCCTGTGAAAATATAAACTCATTAGTCCCTATAGAAACACTTCTTGGACTGTATTAGCCTCATTTTATAGTGGCAGAGAAGTGAAGTGACCTGCACAAGGCTACTCAGCAAGTCAGCAGTTCATTCCTCTGTACCATGCTGACATTCATACAATACAGCAGTATCCAGTACTTACATGCATTGTGGCAGAGCTCTGACCTTGCCCCTGAGGGTCCTGCACTTCTAGGTGGTTTTTGCTAGCCTCAGTGGCTCACTATGACCCTCCACGTAGCCCTTCTCTCTCTAGGGCCAGGGTTACAGTCTACTGAGCCCTTTTCATCATAGGCCAGCAACGAGGTTGGTGAGAGAACTCCCACAGTCTCTGTTATCCCTGGGAGCTTATTTCAGAACAGTTTAGCCTCCTGTCCTGACAGGAGTCTGACTTCCGCTCCTAGGAGATGTTCCTGTAGTGGTGGTTTGTGGGGAACCCGGGCCTGCCCTCAACTCAGGGTTCCAGCTCAGGGACCCTAATGGTAGCAACTGTTGGCAGCCGACCTTTCACTGCCAGAATTACTACATTTCCCTGGGCCACTTCCCTACAGCTGTCCTGCTTCTCCCTTCTTCACCCTTACCGATGGTTTGAGGGTGTCTTCATTAAATAACCCTTCAGCCATACTTCCTCTCCTCTGGCTCCCTGGCTCTCCTCTGCCTGACTGAAGTGAGCTCTTTTTATAGTATCAGCAGGGCCTTAATTAGAGTCAGGTGGTCACATTAGCTTAATGGCCTCACTTGACTCTTTGCAGATTAATTAGAGTCAGCTGTTCTTATTAGCCTGGAGCAGTCTCTGCTCTGGTCAGTCAGGGAACAGAAAACTGTTAACACAGTGACCAGTATATCTGCCTCCTACTATTCTGCTGTACCCAACTGGCCTTGGTCTATCACAGTATATACACAACAATTTATTGCTAGCCATAGCATGCTGTCCATGTAAAAAGCTACATTTCCACTGAACAACGCATACTACTTGTGACAGATATGGCAATTTCCTCCACTATCTTTGGGTGATTGTATTGAATTAAGTTCAAATGGCTTTAAAATACACTGTATTATAAATGCAAAATTTATGTATTATGGTGGGATTGTATGCAATTTCTCTAGTGGGGAGATGTGGCCAGTGGGAAGTGTTGTGAGCTTCAAAGGACTATTTTAAACAACATTCCAAATAAGAAGGAACTTTTGGGACAACTCAAGTTAAGTAGGAAATAGCGGGGAGGTGGTGAATGCAAGTTCCCACCTCTGAATTCAACCTTCTGAAGCTGTGCCCTGAGAAGAGAACCATTTTCTGATTGACTAACTATTAAAAAAGTCTCTGAAGATCAAGGACATAAGCTGCATAAAGAAAAAGCTAACCTATGCATGAGGGTGCATGTTCTAAGTTAACAGCTGTTAGGAACTTGTAATCACAGAAAAAATTGTGTTCACCTACTACGGTCCTTGTTGGTACTGTGAGGAGGAGGAGGGGGAATCTTTGGTAGGCTTAGCATGTATATAGGTTCTTTTATGCTTTTAATGTTTTCTCTGTAATGCTTTCATCAGAAGAATAAATGTGCTTGCTTAGAAAGATCTGTGTGGTAACTTATAACTGTGGGCAATTATGACATTTATAGCCTCTGAGGATAAAGCAAAGCTCAGATAGAGACAGGCTTAGGTAGTCTGACTTGCTGGGGAACTCTCACTATAGGCAGGGAGGGAACTGTGCAGCCTAGAATAATCCTGGTCAGGAAGGAGAAAGAGGTGGGCCTCTGCACAAGAGAGGAGCCAGGAGCCTAGAGTGGGTGCCTTTGCTGGACAAAGGAAGGGGAATACAGGTGCAGTTGCCCTGAACTGTGGCATGACTCACAATAGGAAATCATAGTATTCTTAAAATTACATGTGAAGTCCCATTTATATCATACCTTTAGCTTAAAGTGCAAAAAGGTGTGATAAGTGTTTAAAAATAATCTTAATTCTTTAGAAGTTATGTATGGCATAAAATGCCTCTTCTCAACAACAGTTCAATGTGTAGTATAATGAAGACCTAAATTTTGGAGTCACTTACGGTCATAAACATACACTGGACGAGGTGACACTCCTAAGATACCTTGGGCAAAATTAGAGCATCTCTTAGTGCTGATTTCAGTATCAGACAAAAGCTTTGGCTACAACTGTACCTTGAAAAGTGGTCTAGACATTTAGAGTGGAGTTATATGAAAACTTTGTATCTTACTGGATAAGACTCTTTTGTTGGCTCAGTTATACAAGGAAGAGTAAAGAATAAACTTCAACTCTTCCTCCAGTGTATACTTCTCAATCCCAACCTATTTACAAGGTATATTATACTATTCTTACACTCCATATTTCCCCAGCCAAAATAAATCTGATTTTTAAACTTTTTATATACATATATTAGAAATGAGAAAGTCAGTGTTGATGAAATTTGCATAGGCATCAAATAAAATGTTATATTAATCCCAGTTTTTTTGTATTTTGGATTATGTACCTCTTACTTTGGGCTACTGTCAGATATTTAAAGGCCAGTGTCACATCTTTGTGAATTAGGAGACAAAAACACACCAAACATTTTTAAACTTAAACTGTACTAAAAACAAAACCAAACAAAAAGGAAAAACAAATATATGTTGATGCATTATTTAAAGACTATTTGACTTGGTTTATCAGCATGCAAACTTGAAATACACTGCAAACTTTTCTGTGATGTTAGATCTTTTTGTACTAAAAGTGCTAGTGAAGGAGGGGTACAGGAGTGTCCAAAAAATAGGTAACTTCACATCACAGAGTAAAGGACTTTAAAACAAAAAAACAGATTGTTTCACCATACTTTTATATATGCCTCCATAATGAAAGTTGCAGCCAGGTTCAATTAAAAGCCTTCTTCAAAGCACATCTCTCTTCTTACCAGCATTAGCTGGGATGAATTGTGACCAGCTACTCTCCATACAAGTGATCATTGCAGCTAGGTGTTGAGAAAGCTGGGATATATTGCCATTTATATTTGGCATAAAGACAGTATAGAAATTATAGTGCTTCTGGCACTTCAGTCCATGATGTTTCCACCACTATCTCAATGGCTTCATATGGATGCTGAATAACATGAGGGAGAGGGCTGAGCCTTGTAGGACTCCAATGATAAGGACCAGTTGCCACTTGGTTCTTTTTGAGAAGAAAGAGATGATATGTTTCAGGATATTCTTGTTTATTCCTGCAGCCTCTTGAAGGACAGGAATATTAAGTGATGAAAGTATCAAATGCTATAGACAGGCCCAACAAGTATAGATACACTGTGCTGCAAGGCACATAAAGAGTTAATGTAGTTCATACCACACCTGGCTGCAATGCCATCTATTTGTGTCACTATTATTTGAAAAGTATTTACCTATGTTGTAGTCTCTCGGTAGTCCTTGTTCCTGCCCACACCACAACACATGGCATCTGAACTGGTTGGATGCCACCTCCAGAAAAAAGACAAAGAAACAAAAGGGAAAGGAAGAAAGAGTATGTGAAATTTCTCTCTGGAGACAGGGTGGTTTTCTTTCTTCACTTCCAAAAACTGGAGCAGCTCCCAGAAGAGGCTGTGCTGCTCCAGCTGAGCTGAGAAGAGGAGGAGGAGGAGGACAGGTCATCTTGCTAAAGATTGTAATTATACTAAATTACTGGATTCAGCACCAAGTTTGTGAAAAAAAGTAGTTCAGGGTCCTTGAAGCATGTAGTTGGATTAGAAGATGATCCAGGATGTCCATCCCCATTATCTTCTGTGATTTTTTTACTTGATCAGAAAATAAAAGGATATGTCTATACTTTCTTCTTCCCTGGAGAACTACCTTTAGAAATATTACCCTTTATTTGGAGGGTCCATATGAAATAGTTTCATGATTGCTAAGTGGAAACGATTAACACTTCAAATTAAAAATAATATTATCCAAGCTGTTCCCTTGCTGCTGTGTCCCCAAGATTTTTAGTTCCCTCTGCAGTGTGGAAAAAGGCCCCCATAGTGAGAGAAACTAAGATATTGAGACACCAACAAGCAGTTGATAGAATTCAGGGGAGACCTGTTCCCTCCTCGCAAAATGTAGTGAACCTAAGAAAGGAAACTAAAGCCAATATACTAATCTCTGCTAGTCTGAGCTAAAGGGTCTTTTACTTTAGCAAAACAAATATTTGTGCATTACCCCAGCAAAAATGTGGGCACCACTGAGATTAGGGCCTCATTGTGCTAGAGGCTATACATATAATAAGAGATACCATCCCTGCCTCAAAGAGTTACAGTCTAAATAGACAAGACAAAAGAAGGGTTATTATCCCCAGTTTACAAAAGGGGAGGAAGAGATTTAGTGGTTCGTGCAAGATCATACAGAGACCTTGTGGAACTGAGCCAGGATCACCTAACCACAAGAGAAAAGACCTTCTTTCCTCTCAAATTCTAGCCTCACCAGTATTGTACCCTTTGTACACATATAAGTTTGTAAAAACTTCTCCTAGTATATGGTTGTTTTTGCAGCAGACCATAGTGTCACACCTCTAACTACCATGAGCCAGATCCTCGGCTAGAGTAAATGGGCATAGTTCCATTGACTTTAATTCAAAGGCCTGCTAGCACAACTACAAGCCACCCAGTCCCCCAACCAATAGTCCTCCATGCCATCCTACTCTTCACCCTCAGTATGTGCCCTCTCAGAATTCTTCCTTGCTATATTTGCTCTATTTCCTACATCCCCATATCCATGTCAATCTGCATTTATAAATATTTATAAATAATTTTTGAACTTGCCCTGTGTAGCCGTGAAAACAATTCTGCACAAATATTCAGCCAGCCACTTTAAATTAAACTGTTGTTGTAAAGAGCATTTTTCCACTATGGTCAAACATACTGGGAATCATACTCCTTTCAGACATGTCCAACCCCCAACAGGGCAAACTACAGATAACGTAGGTTTTTATTTTTCCCTGGTTGAAGCAATCTGAACAGCTCCTACCTTACAGTGTTTAAGCATGACAGTCCACTAGTTTCTCATCTTCTCCTTGTTTCCTGACCCAGCGGCCTGGCCAAGAAAACATTACTTCTTCCTTTTCCCCATCAGGGCTCCTCCTTCAGCATTCCCCTTGTTTCTTCCTTTATAATCTTTTTTTAATGAGCCCCTAGTTAACCCTTTCCTTGTCAAATTTAGAGTGAAGTATCACAAACCACCACCATGCTGCTGGCATATTCCGAACCTAAAGATGGTGTAAATGGTCATGGGAGGATTACCCCAGTATAAGGGTTTCTTTTAATGTTAAAGAGCCAGGATAGCAGCTCTTAAACCTTCTCTGCTACCAGTATAGGGGGCAGGATAGGGAATATGGCCAGGACTATATACCATGCTGATTTCCTAGAGGCTGTTGCTATAAATTAAAGCATCCTCATTCCCCTGTGCTGTGTGCCCCTCATCCAAAGCGTGGATCTGGGCCCATGTCTAACTTTTAGCAAACTTTCCAGACAAACTATAGTGGGTCACAGGTGGCAAGCACATTTTCAGGGAGAGAAGAGAGAGAAGATGAAAGGTACAGTGCAGAACATGCTGTCTCATGGTTTGGAACTGCAGTCACCATGCTTCAGATCCCCTGTCAATGCCCACAGCCAGGAGTGTTAACATAATGGTCTTTCTCTAGAAATGAAATGTATTAAGCCCTCACAAAATAAATAGGTAACTCCTTTGGCCCTTCCAGATTCAAATCCTTCCTCCCTCATGGTCTCTACACATTTCAGGTCTAGAGGCACCATTTCTATTGGCTTTTCAGATCCCTCAGAGCAAAGGAGCTCTCTGTCAGTCCCACTATGGACCCCAGGACTCTTTGGAGAGAGCTATCCCAAGATTTCTTCCTAGAACTTCAACTCAAAATCCTTCTTTCCTTGGGAAAGGGTCTCCACAACTCATTTTCTTGGGGCTGTGCATGAATTCGGGCAGGCTTCCCCAGCGTACTATCATTTTTATTCTTCCAAAGAAGAACCTCCCTGCAGGTCACCCCCAACTCTAGACATTCCTTCCCTATATCTAGACTGAGCTAAGAGCACCCCTTTATAACTTTAGCCAGAAGTCACATAACTCAGGCACCTGGCCCCCCTTTCCCAATTTGGTCAGGTGATCTTCCTCAGAACTACATGTTCTTAAAGGGGCCATGACTTAGAAGATGGTCTCCACTACCCTTAAAGGAGACAGGCCATCTTTTTTTTTTTTTTTTTTTTTTTTAATAGAGCACTTTGAGTTTGGGAGAAAACTGGGCTTTTAAGTCCCAGCTCTTCAAGGTACTTCAGCAAGTGTATAACCTTATGCACGTGAATATTCATGTTGTTATGCACATGCAGAAGCACCTTGCAATGGTGCTTGTGCGTATGCCAGAAGGCAATGGACAGAATGGAAAGTAATCCTTAAAACCACGCAGTGGCTACTAATGCTCCATAATGTTATGGCTCACTCACTACAAAACAGTACCTCCTATCAGATCTAGCATGTGTGTAAGCCGGTCGTGTCGGGGCTTGTCCCTCTCAGGCGTGGCGGGGAGCCAGGGCGCCTCCTAGCACGCTGCAGTCCGGGTAGGCTTAGCCCCTCCGCAGGTGTTGAGGGGGTACAGGGTCTGCAAACAAGGTAGAGCCCCGGCCCTTTAGCCAGGGTCGGGGCTCTCAAAGTAAATAAGCCCCAGCCCTTGGACAGGGTGGGGCAGTAACAGTTCAGGCTCAGGCCTCTAACAGGGGCTGAGCAAACACAGTATCAGCCCAGGACCTTGGCAGGGCGGGGCAGTAGCAGTTCAAGCTCAGACCTCTAGCAGGGGCTGAGCAAACACAGTATCAGCCTGGGCCCTTGGCTCAGGCGGGGCACCAAACACAAGTCTAGTTAGCTCTGGCCCTCTGGATCAGGACAGAGCAGTGGCAATAGGCGGGAAGAGGGGGAGTCTGCCACCCGGTTATGGGATCCTGGCCGCAACACACTGACATTGGTTCGGGCTCTTCAGGAGCCAAACTAGGGTCGGCTACCCCCAGGCCACTTCCAACCTCCCCCTCTCTGGGTACCTGGTCCTTGCCAACGTCGTCTGGGGGGTCCCAGACCATGGGCTCCTCCGGGTACTGGTTGTGGGGAAGCTCAGGCCACTCCTCGGGGCATCGGGTACACAGCAGGTCAGGCCGACGTTCCTCCGGGTACCGGATCTGAGGCAAGTCCAGCCACCGCTCCTCTGGGTAGTGGGCGCGGGGCAGGTCCGGCCAGTGCTCCTCTGGGTAGTGGGCACGAGGCAGGCTGGGCCTGGCGGGAGCCCGGGCACCAGTGTCTGTCCTCTCCGACAGCCTGCGCCCAACTGAGCTCTGGGGCCGGGCTTTTATACTTCCTGTCCTGCCCCTTGACTTCCGGGGGGCGGGGACAGGCAGTACTGGCTCCGCCCACTGAGGCACCTGCTCTGGCTCGTCCCTCTCAGGCGTGGCGGGGAGCCAGGGCGCCTCCTTACAATATGTATTACATGCTTACTGAAATTTTAAATATGGTATTAAGTTTTTTATATTATATGAATAGTTTAAAAATAGTCAGTGATTTTGTGAGATCAGCTTGATAATAGATCCCTTTATCCTTCCATTCTAAAGATTTTTTTCCCTCTTCTTAATATTCAGGGCAGGGTGCACATAAATCCCCCCTGAATTACTGGGAAAATAAGCCCCTAAATTAATGACTGTTGAACCTCTTCCAATATAAGCATTTGAAAGAAAGATACTTAAGGGAAAAAGAAAATGACTTTTTTCCTGATCTTTTGAAGATTGAATGATTTCCCCCCATTCTACAGAAACAGATTCCAGACTAATTTTTCCTACTAGAGGCTTTAAAGTATAAAACTCATCAAACATCTTGTCCTCTGAGACAATGTCATCTAAGTTCAAAGGATGTATAGTCCTGCACAACTGATGTTACTTCAGAGCTAATGCCGTAGCTTTCATTGAATGTTTGATTTGATGAAATTAAACCAGTTTTTACACATTCTCTAAATATGAAAAAAAAATAGAAGACACAGCTAAATCTCATAGATCTCTGGAAAACATTATATATATAATAAGAATATTCAGCCAAGGGTAAAACATTCTTTTCAATCCATTTATGCCTATCTTTTTTTCAGGATAGATTTATAAGATACTGTTTTTTGCAGTTGCTTTTTAAAGATTCTTATGACTGAAAACAAAAGTCATGCACATTATTCATTTTAATGAATGTTTTTCCACAATAAAATACCAAAAAGAAAATCTCTGCATTAGAATCAGGTTCTGGTATAGTGATGGGTAAACATTAAGGAGTTTGGAGATTTTGTTTGGTCTGGGTTGCTAAAACAAAAGTCATTCGGAAAACCTCAACATAACAGACTCCATTGTCTGAATTTTAGTAATACTGACTGAAGTTAGGCATTTCTCGAAATATTTCCAGACTTTTGAGAATATTTTAGTTTTCTGTCTCAGCTGAAACAAGAAAGTGTAAAAATAGGTGTTATAGATCCATACTTCCTTTATAATTCATTGCTTCTAGCCATGGGCTAGGTGAAATGAGGGACTAACTCCACCTCCACCTTGAGGTGGAATAATAATCCTCGATTAATTGGTTTAAGTTGTAAATTTGAATAAAGAGGTATTTCTTTTTTCCCAGCCTCACCCATTCTCAGTAATTTTTTTCAACCTTCTTGTAGCATGTGATGCTTCAAATTGATAGGACACTATAGCAACAGGAGAAAATTAGATGCTGTAGGAGATTTGAAAGTCTGTCAACTCTGAACCAGCTACTTATGACTTCACCCTATAATATTTGTGTTTAATGATGGAGTGTGAGATTTTCAAAGGTACCTAAGCGCACAAATCCCAAAGATTTTCAGTGGAACTTGCACTCCTAAATCACTTAGGCCCAGATTTCAATGGAAGTTAGCTTTGAGTATCTGGGCTCACTCAATGATCATATTTATACAGTGACTTTCATCTAGAAGATTATGATCACACATACAGGAGGTAACACCATAAATAGTTCTAAATAGTTTCCTTCATCCTTCTAACTCCAAGATGGGTAATCCACTGATTTGGTCTCTTGTCTGCTCACTGGACTCCAAACCATCACCTGCAGCAGTCCTGCAGTGCATGCTTCTTTCCTTAGTCTCACCAAGCCTGAGTCCTAAAC
Source organism: Gopherus evgoodei (assembly GCF_007399415.2). Classification (NCBI taxonomy): domain Eukaryota; kingdom Metazoa; phylum Chordata; order Testudines; family Testudinidae; genus Gopherus; species Gopherus evgoodei. Next base: position 58,255,135 of record NC_044332.1, read on the forward strand.
TCAGCTGCCTGTCCCCAATCAATAACTCTTGACTGATTCTTTAGAAACTTCCTTGAAGTGGCTCTTCTTGGTCCTTTTCTTATTGGCTCCAGCATTCAAGGTAAGAGACATCCAAGGCTCAGATTGAGCCAATACACATGGCATAGCATGCCAGGACCTCTTTTATGCTGTCCTTGTTCTCCAGAATTAACTCTTTCACTTTTTAAAAAAAGTATCTAGCCCATATAGTTCCGGAGATAAACTCAGGTCACATTTGAGGCTAAGGAATGCAGTGATGTTTGCCTGTGCCTGAGAAGCTCAGAGAATAGTCCTAAGAAGTGAGATCTACTCCATGGTGGTAACTCAAAAGCCCAGCAATACTACTTTCAGTAGCAACATTGTTAACTCACTGCTCATCAAGGCATGTAAGAAAGAAGAGGATCATGTTATGCAGATCTGCACAGCATGCCACAAGATACAGCTTCTTTTTGGCAGCACCAGTGAGTAGGCTTGGGAGAAACCACTACTTCCTCTTTACCTGATCAAGAAGGAACCAAGTCCATGGAGCCACACACAAGGACATTTGATTTTCTCATGGGCAAGGCAAGCTCAAAAAGTCCATCAGGACATATTTGCCTCGCTGGGAAGAAGACACCTGAGGAGCCCAGCACACCTCACAGATGTTTTTGTATTCCAATGAGGGGGAGACGAGCCCAATAATCCTGGAGAGCATGCCTAGCCTTATTTTTAATAAATCTGTGTATGACATCTCCTTTGTGAGGAGCTTATTTTGTGGATGGTGCTTAGAGTACCACTACTCTTCTGTGCTCCAGTCAGACCCTTGGAGTCATCATGCCTTGCCTTTCCTAGGCTGGGTCCTTAAAACCTCTCTCCCTCTCTGTGTGCCAGAGATCTTTCTGCTCACAGAAGATAGCTTCTACATTTCCCAATTCTCACATCAGCCTCACCAGTCCAACCCCAATGCTGCAGCAGCTCAGCCCAGGAAAGAGAGTAGTAACCCTCACAGAGTCAATGTCGATAACACTGGTCTACAATTTTTGAGAAGTCGTCTGCTTCAGAGATAAAATGTGATATTTATTATGTATTTTGATATGCTGAATTCAAATATGACAATTAAAACAACTGATTGGCTACTGTTTCTAAGATATTTAAGTTTTTACATTTTATGTCTATGTATATCGTGTAGATAGTATAGTTTTAATAATAAATTGTAAACCTAGATAAAACTAGACAGCTGCAGCGGAACAGCAGCCAGCAAACAGTGCTGTAAACAGGGGAGTTTCAGAGGGAGTTTACAGGGGGAGGTTGCAGGGGAGACTAAGAGACCTAGACAGAGGAACTGACAGGCTAGTAAAGGGAGTGGGTGGTGGTCTGTCAGTGTTTTGGTGCTTGTTGGGGGTTGTGTTGTGCTGTGTTTCCTGGATTATGAGGTTTTAGATGGAAAGGCTATGACTGATACAGAGGTAGCAGTGAAAGATGCAATGAGGATGACTGGATGTGGAAGGTGCGGCATGTACATGATCCTGGAGGGGGTACCTGAAAAGAGTTTTGTCTGCATGAAGTGCCGCCTGATAGAGCTGATGGAAGAAAAGATCCGAGGACTGGAGATGCAGGTCGAAACTCTGGTTGAGTTTAGAAGGGGGTTCGAGCAGATGATGGAGCACAGAGTCGAGGAGGCTGAAGGGATAAGCTCAGACTTGCAGATGGAAGCAGGACCAAAGAATTCTGAGGAGAGACTGCTGAGTGACGAAAGTGGACGGTGGAAGCATGTGACTAAGAGAACCAGGCAGAGGAAAAGACGGGCCAGTGAAGGGGAAATAGAACTCAGGAACAGGTTTGCAGAGTTGGAAAACGAGGAAGGGGCACAGCAGGTGGTTGCTGAAGGAGAGAGGGCAAGGAAAAACAGAAGAGCTGATAGTCCTACAAGAGGAGGGGAGGAGTCAATGGAGGCAACACCAAATATAAGCCCCAGGAGGACTGTAAGAGTGAATAGGAATCAAGAGGACTTGCAGCCAGTGGGTGCAGGGGATAGACCGGAGAATTACACTGTCACCAGGAGAAGGCAGGTCTACGTGATTGGAGACTCCTTACTGAGAAGAATAGACAGGCCTGTAACTAGAGATGATCAGGAGAACAGAAGGGTGTGCTGTCTGCCAGGTGCTAAGATACAGGATGTGGACCTGAGGCTGAAAAGGATCCTAGCAGGAGCGGGAAAGAATCCGTTGATTGTCCTTCATGTGGGAATGAATGATACGGCTAGATTCTCGCTGGAATGTATCAAAGGAGACTATGCCAGACTGGGGAAGACGCTTAAGGAAATCGAGGCTCAGGTGATCTTCAGTGGGATTCTGCGGGTTCCTAGAGAAGGGCAACAAAGGTGTGACAAGATTATGGCGATCAACAGATGGCTCAGGCAGTGGTGCTATAAGGAGGGCTTTGGGATGTATGGCCATTGGGAAGCATTTATGGACAGAAGACTGTTCTCTCGGGATGGACTTCACCTGAGTAAGGAGGGAAATAGACTTCTAGGATGGAGGCTTGCCCAACCGATTAAGAGAGCTTTAAACTAGGAATTTGGGGGAAGATGGTTGGGAGACGTCCAGGTGATCTCCACGCTGGAATTTAACCTTGAGAGGGAAGAAAACAAAGTAAGAGGGGATACAGCTGGGGACAGAAGAATTGACATAAGGAGGAAGGGTAGTGTAGATATCAGACTAACAGGTGATGCTGGTGGTAGAATGTCTGTGCCTAATAGGGTAAAGAATGTCAGTGAAGCCAAAACGGCAAAAATTAAGATGTCTGTACACTAATGTGAGGAGCCTAGGTAACAAAATGGAGGAACTACAGCTACTGGTGCAGGAAATAAAACCAAATATTATAGGGATAACAGAAACATGGTGGAATAGTAATCATGACTGGAGTACGGGTATTGAAGGCTACGTGCAGTTTAGGAAAGACAGAAATAAAGGCAAAGGTGATGGAGTAGCATTGTACATCAATGAGGAGGTTAACTGTAAAGAAATAAAAAGTGATGGAATGGACAAGACAGAGTCTGTCTGGGCAAAAATCACACTGGGAAAGAAAGCTACTAGAGCCTCCCTTGAGATAGTGTTTGGGGTGTGCTACAGACTGCCGGGATCTGATTTGGATATGGATAGAGACCTCTTCAGTGTTTTTAATGAAGTAAACACTAATGGGAAATGTGTGATCACGGGAGACTTTAACTTCCTAGGTATAGACTGGAGGACAAGTGCTAGCAAGAATAGTAGGGCTCAGATTTTTCTGGATGTGATAGCAGATGGATTTCTTCACCAAGTAGTTGAAGAACCAACAAGAGAGGATGCCATTTTAGATTTGGTTTTGGTGAGTAGTGAGGACCTCATAGAAGAAATGGTTGTAGGGGACAACCTTGGTTCGAGTGATCATGAGCTAATTCAGTTCAAACTAGATGGAAGGATAAACAAAAATAGATCTGGGACTAGGGTTTTTGACTTCTCAAGGGCTAACTTTAAAGAATTAAGGAAATTAGTTAAGGGAAGTGGATTGGACTGAAGAACTTGTGGATCTAAATGCGGAGGAGGCCTGGAATTACTTTAAGTCGCAGTTGCAGAAACTATCGGAAGCCTGCATCCCAAGAAAGGGGAAAAAAAACCATAGGTAGGAGTTGTAGACCAAGCTGGATGAGCAAACATCTCAGAGAGATGATTAAGAAAAAGCAAAAAGCCTACAAGTAGTGGAAGAAGGGTGGGATTAGCAAGGAAAGCTATCTTAGTGAGGTCAGAACATGTAGGGATAATGTGAGAAAGGCTAAAAGCCAAGTAGAGTTGGACCTTGCAAAGGGAATTAAACCAATAGTAAAAGGTTCTATAGCCATATAAATAAGAAGAAAACAAAGAAAGAAGTGGGACTGCTAAACACTGAGGATGGAATAGAGGTTAAGGATAACCTAGGCATGGCCCAATATCTAAATAAGTACTTTGCCTCAGTCTTTAATAAGGCTAATGAGGAGCTTAGGGATAATGGAAGGATGACAAACGGGAATGAGGATATAGAGGGGGATATTACCACATCTGAGGTAGAAGCCAAACTTGAACAGCTTAATGGGACAAAATTGGAGGGCCCAGATAATCTTCATCCAAGAATATTAAAGGAACTGGCGCATGAAATTGCAAGCCCATTAGCAAGAATTTTTAATGAATCGGTAAATTCAGGGGTTGTACCGTACGACTGGAGAATTGCTAACATAGTTCGTATCTTTAAGAAAGGGAAAAAAAGTGATCTGAGTAACTATAGGCCTGTTAGTTTGACATCTGTAGTATGTAAGGACTTGGAAAAAATTTTGAAGGAGAAAGTAGTTAAGGACATGGAGGTCAATTGGGACAAGTTGCAACATGGTTTTACTAAAGGTAGATCGTGCCAAACCAACCTGATCTCCTTCTTTGAGAAGGTGACAGATTATTTAGACAAAGGAAATGCAGTAGATCTAATTTACCTCGATTTCAGTAAGGCATTTGACACTGTTCCACCTGGGGAACTATTAGTTATGTTGGAAAAGATGGGGATCAATATGAAAATTGAAAGGTGGATAAGGAACTGGTTAAAGGGGAGACTCCAATGGGTCATACTGAAGGGTGAACTGTCAGGCTGGAAGGAGGTTACTAGTGGAGTTCCTCAAGGATCAGTTTTGGGACCAATCTTATTGAACCTTTTTATTACTGACCTTGGCACAAAAAGCGGGAATGTGCTAATAAAGTTTGCGGATGACACAAAACTGGGGGGTATTGCTAACACAGAGAAGGACTGGGATATCATACTGGAAGATCTGGATGACCTTGTAAACTGGAGTAATAGTAATAGGATGAAATTTAATAGTGAAAAGTGCAAGGTCATGCACTTAGGGATTAATAATAAGAATTTTAGATATACATTGGGGACACATCAGTTGGAAGCAACAGAGGAGGAGAAGGACCTTGGAGTATTGGTTGATCACAGGATGACTATAAGCCGCCAATGTGATATGGCCGTTAAAAAAGCTAATGCAGTTTTAGGATGCATCAGGCGAGATATTTCCAGCAAAGATAAGGAGGTGTTAGTACCGTTATATAAGGCACTGGTGAGACCTCATCTGGAATACTGTGTGCAGTTCTGGTCTCCCATGTTTAAGAAGGATGAATTCAAACTGGAACAGTTTCAGAGACGGGCTACTAGGATGATCCGAGGAATGGAAAACCTGCCTTATGAAAGAAGACTCAAAGAGCTTGGCTTGTTTAGCCTAGCCAAAAGAAGGCTGAGGGGGGATATGCTTGCTCTTTATAAATATATCAGAGGGATTAATATTAGAGAGGGAGAGGAATTATTTAAGCTTAGTACCAATGTAGACACAAGAACAAATGGGTATAAACTGGACACTAGGAAGTTTAGACTTGAAATTAGATGAAAGTTTCTAACCATTAGAGGAGTGAAGTTCTGGAACAGCTTTCCAAGGGGAGTAGTGGGGGCAAAAGACATATCTGGCTTTAAGACTAAGCTTGATAAGTTTATGGAAGGGATGGTATGATGGGATAGCTTAATTTTGGCAATTGATCTTTGATTATCAGCAGATAAGTATGCCCAGTGGTCTGTGATGGGATGTTAGATGGGATGGGATCTGAGTTACTGCAGAGAATTCTTTCCTGAGTGCTGGCTGGTGGGTCTTGCCCACATGCCCACGGTTTAGCTGATCGCCATATTTGGGGTCGGGAAGGAATTTTCCTCTGGGGCAGATTGGCAGGAGCCCTGGAGGTTTTTCGCCTTCCTCTGCAGCGTGGGGCATGGGTCACTTGCTGGTGGATTCTCTGCAGCTTGAGGTCTTCAAACCACAATTTGAAGACTTCAGTAACTTGGACATAGGTTAGGGGGTTGTTATAGAAGTGGATGGGTAGGGTTCTGTGGCCTGCTTTGTGCAGGAGGTCAGATTAGATGATCATATTGGTCCCTTCTGACCCTAAAGTCTATGAGTCTATGAATCTTTTCATGTGTTTATGGTTGCTTTACATGATAATGTTTCACCTGTCCTGTTTATGTAACACTTTAAAAATCAGCAAAAGGGTTATATAAATAAAATTTATTATGAAACAAAAGGCAAAAACTATTATGTACATAGTTTAGTCCTATTCAGTGTCTACTCGGCGCTTCTTGGCTTGTCTCTTGTATTCATTAAATGGAGCATCTCTTGTCACTGTCCAGCAATAGTCTGCAAGCATTGATGGGCTCCATTTGCCCTGATAGCCTGCCAGGAGATTCCACTGCTGTAGTCTGGAGCCCAACAGCTCTGTCTTACTCTTGGGTAGTTCCAAATCCCTGACAAGGTCATTTAGTTCACCTTGTGTTATGAGGTGTGGTTCAGAGGAGGAGGATGGGAGAAAATGTGGGTCCTGTGACATTGATGGTTCAGGACCAGAAGTTTCATCCTCTTCCTCTTCCTCGTCTGACTCAAGTGAGAATGATTCTGGTGCATCAGGAACCGGCAATCCTTCTCCGTTGGGTACTGGGCGTATAGCTGATGGAATCTTTGGATAATGCACAGTCCGCTTTTTCTTCTTTGACACACCTTTCCCTACTAGAGGCACCATGCAGAAGTAACAATTGCTGGTATGATCTGTCGGCTCTCTCCAAATCATTGGCACTGCAAAAGGCATAGATTTCCTTTTCCTGTTCAACCACTGGCGAAGATTTGTTGCACAAGTCTTGCAGCATATGTGCGGGGCCCCCCTCTTGTCCTGATCTCCAATTTTGCAGCCAAAATAAAGGTGATAGGCTTTCTTAACCATAGTGGTTATATTGCGCTTTTGTGATGCAAAAGTCTCTTCACCACAAACATAGCAGTTCACACAAGTACGAGGCATCTCTGCTCACTTTGGCTAAACAGAAATGTGTCCTTTTGCAAAATCAAACACTGACAAATAAGAGAGAGCAGGACACTGGATGATTTCTAGAGCTGTTATAGGGCAATTTGTTCAGCAGAGTGATGTAAGCTTCGTTATGATTGCATCATCCATGACTTCTAGGAATAACATGACGCAATTCATATCATGTATGACGCAATACCAGCTTCAGATTGCATCATTCATTGTTTTGCCTAAAAAGCAAGTACTGTCCAAACCCAGTCATAGATTTATTCATAGATCCAGTCAAAGATGTATTTTAGTCATTTCTGGTTTAAATTGAGATCCCTTCCCTTTATAACTCACTTATCCTCCGCCATTCCCAAGTCAAGGGTCGTATATACTGACCCAATAGCATATCTTGAAAACTAGAGCCACTCAACAATTTTAAGCATCATTTTCGTTCTCAGTGACCCAAAATTAGTAAAGTTGGACAACATTTATTTCAGAAGCATTTTGGCTGTAGAGCAGTGTAATACTTAGCATGTGTGATGGGTGGCCCTTCACAAACAACTAACTTCTCTCAAGAGACCTGCATTCTGCTTTCTGGGCAGGAAGTATCATTATAGGAAAGTCTAGCAGCATCTCCAGAGAAGTGCTGACATTTCCAAGTCCCCTAGTTGCAAGGGGACTTTGAACTGCTCGAGTAGCCTAAAAATAGACCAGCATTACTGTTGGCATCTGTGACTCCATTTTAAGGCATTTGATTTATTATGTGGAAGATAAAGTAAAATACTACACGGGCATCCTAACAGGTGCATTATCAATTTTTTAGCTGAATGACACTTCCATTCTTATCTTTCTACTTCCTATCTGAGAAACTGTTTGTTTGCAGTAATACTTTGCACTTCCCACAGTGGATTCCATTAAAAATAACTAGACAAGCAAACATTTACTGACCCACAATATTTGACTGTACCACAGTATTCTCTTTACTTAGAAGGTAAATATATCACAGAAATTTTACCTATCAAGGGTGGGGCTTGTTACATTATTTTTTAAAATGGTGTCTCATTAATAGGACCTTTCATGAACATATCCCAGAGTATTTTGCAAACATTAATTGCCAATAAGCCTCAGGATACACATGTACTGCTGTAAGGTGAACCTAGGAGTCCCATCCCATCCTCCCGCTGGAAGCACTAGACAACACTCTCTCCACTGTAAGGGATGTTCTCAGTTCTGTTGGTGCTCCATGTAAGTTTGAAGTCCATACAAGATGTTGCAAATGGTATATGTCTGGGCTTCCTAGATTGGGCCAGGATGAAGGCCCACTAGAGAGTCATTACTGTCAAATTTTGGTGGAATAACCAGCTGGTTTTCTCTGTGTGCTCTTTTTATTTAAGATGTATGTTAACTAGGACATTACTGGGACAGTTTCCACATCTCTTTGTATTTATACTTGGCAATGATATTTTACTTTTATTTATTTTATTTCTGAAGAAGGGTTGTCAGTGTTCCTTGTCCCCACATATATTTTGGAATCCTGTATAAATCTTATCTATATCTTCAAGTCACTTTGAGTAATGATTTGCTATGCCTCTTCTGCACTGATGCTGGCTCATTGCAGAAGGAAGTTTGCTGGATATATGATTTGGTCATATTTTAACATTATGACAAAGTATTGAAAATCTTTCTGTAAAATGCAAGTAAGAGATAAATAATACTCTGATTAAGTTCCCTCAGTGAGCGGCTATAACTTGACTGCGGGGTACAGTGCATATAATGTAATAACTTTTTGGATACATATTTTGAATGCAGGATTTGTTCCTTATTTTCTAAAGCAGTTTCATATTGTTTGATTAATTACTGAACATGGAGATAAAGGGAACTTTGAAATTCATACCTTGGAGTATTAACATGTACTCAGGACTAGATGTAAATGTCAGAGAGAAAAAAGATCTAATGAGCTCTTTATTGGCAAAATACAGTATTACAGCTGCATTGAATTCTAAATGGTTTGTAGCTAGCATGTGACTTCAAATCAAAATAACCATAGAGAAGCTTACTTACTACATGAACTTTCATTCAATGTTGATAACCTCTCCTTTTGGGCACTGTAGAAGACATTTGGTGTGCTAGAAGTTGTAGCAGCTAGTCATTTCACTGAGGTTTAGTAGATTTTAGTAAGGTTAGCAAATTGGCCAGGAAAGAAGCAGTGTAGCCATACAAGTACTTTTCTTGCTGGAAAATTACACCACCATAAGTTTTCATTTTCCCTTATGTCTTCCCTGCTATAATAATGGCTTCAGGATTTAAATCCTTTGCTGTTATTGTGACTTCAAAGCCATAAAACTGCAATTGAATGAAGCAGTTCATCTGTCATTATTCAAATATGAAGCAATTATGATGAAATAAAGATAGAATTCCACTGAGAAATACCTCCAATCAATTTTCACTTATATTTAACTAGAAACATAAAATGATACTTACACAAGTAAGTTAGGTAATAAAAACTAGGAACATAAAAATATGAATTGCTGACTTATAACTTATTCATTTCTGAATGTTAGAAGCCCTGTAAATATATTTCACAAATATTAACAAAAGTCTATGCTTAGCATGGAAAATTATTCCTCGGCTGCTTGGAAAAAGTGACCAACTTCTGTGGGTACTAAGGCCAGACCCACAAAGGGACTTTGGCATTGCAATGCTCAGCACTGACCTTTAGGCACCTAGAAAGTCCCTGTACAATGTATGGGGAGAATTAGGCACCTTGGAACGTGATGCACAGAAGTCAGCACTCCAAGCAGGGAGCCACCACAGTTAGCCAATAGGAGACACTGATGAGAAGGGTGTATCCTAAGCCTCCCCGCTCTTAGGGAGTTTGGCACCTACTTCTGCTTGCAACCCACAACTGGGTGCCCCTCTCTCAGAATCAGGCAGCTTAGGGGCCTAAGTAATTTCTTGCAATAATGCCACGTAACCTAGTAGGGGAGGAGGGGAAGAGAAGTATCTTATAACCTTGAGCTCAGTTTTTATGGTACTCACCTGGAATGTGGAAGATCCCAGGTTAAGTCCCCCACTTTGCCTGATGAGAAAAAGGGATTTGAACGGGGAGCTGCTATCCCTCAGGTGAGTGCCATAGCTACTGGACAGTAGAAACGTTCTCACTCTTTATCTGGCCCAATTAATATTTAATTAAAATGGAACTCCAATAGGAGAGATTGAGAGTTCCTCACATCAGAATATCCCATGGACCAATGGTATTTGGTACAGGCACTGATTTGCACCTCTGATTTTCCCAAGGCAGCTAGAGACAGCTATGAAGCCAGGTTTCAGAGGGACCTGAAGCTGCTGTGGAAGAACAGGGCCTCCAGTGACTACTTCGTTGTTCATGCATGTCTTGGGAGATGAACAACTTCAGGGGACTGAACTCCCTGTTTGTTCTGGAAGGATAACTCTGCCTTCGGTCATCCCCTATCCTTCCAATTACAGTATCTGCACAAAATTCTGCCAAGTAGAACCTGTGCAGTTTCTACTTCCCCAGGGTTTTTCAGCAGTTGTGCATTATCTGAGCCCAAGTAATTAAGGAAATCTACACAAGAGTAAATTGTCCTGTTCAGAGAAGGATGACACACACAACTGACAGACTCCCCTTCTCTTTGATATGAGATTCCCAAATATTGTCACAAATCTCTGTCAGTCCCATGGCATTTTTTTCAACACTACCAGAGTATTTTTAACCTCCTGCATCTTTAGATCCTTACATCTTGTAGTTTAATTTGAAAATGTAATTTCTTCCAACCATCCTAAAATTAAATCTGATCACAATTAAAATCCAGTGGTACTGAATACTGAATTTAAAATCCTAGACATAATTAGCTAGAAGCATTTGGGGGTGTATACAACTAATTACTTTAGCACATAATTATTTCTGATTTTACTTTGACAATCATAACTAAAATCATTTGAAAATGTAGTTTATAACCTTCATTTCTTATACAACAGTTTTTCCACTAGATCTTTTCATTGAATAGTGTGTAAAATACTGACACCTAATGTTAACTTTCAGTATTATTCATTTAATATAACTTTTGTATTGAGTTTGTGGAAAATATTTAAAATTAATTGCTGAACTATAATTTTACTTTGGTAAAATCTTTATAGCCTCTAACATTTTAGACATAAGATGTTTGGAAACATTATGGATAAGCAGACACTGAATATATGTGAGAGAATAGGGGTTGTATCCTCAGGATTCACTAGTGGAAGTAAGAGTATAAGTCAGAAAAGCTGAAGCATCACGTGATATTTGCTGTACCAAACTTCACTCAAATAGAATATACATCTATGTACATAGAATTAGCTAGTTAATGTTTACCCAGATGTTTTTAAGTGCCACAGAAGGGCAAAGTATGTAACATTCATTAACAAATTGTTTTCAGGTCATCGGTTGAGCTCTACAGGGAACAGGAAGAAATTTTCCTTCCTCTCCCTGCATGTAGTCCATGATCCAACAAAATATTTAGGTACATGATTGTTTTTAATCACATAACGAGTCCTATTCAAGTCAATGTGTTAAAAGCGATGCAAATTCTGAAGTACTTTACTAGACTGAGACCACAAACTTGTATCTCCCACTAAACCAAAGGGACCAGTACCTGCTAGTGACTGGTCTTCTAATAGTTATTTAGGACCAGATTGCAACACTCCTACTTATCCCAAGTAGTCTACTTGTTGAGTAGTCCTGCTAAAAATCAGTTGGACAACTTGCTGAATAAGGTTTTGTTCAGCATGAGTGGTGGTGTCAGAATCTGGCCTTTTATTAGTAAGCTTACTAAACATTATGTGGAGGACAAATTGTGGTTACTTCACAGTATTATCAGCAGTGTGGTTGCTTCACAGGTGCTAGCAGAATTTCTCTTATGTTCTATGCCCTATATCACATTCAGTAATTCTTTTCATTCACTACACTATATCTGCAAAGGTACTTTTCTAACTTCATCACATTATATGCACTCAATCTTCTCTCACCTACAGAATGTCATGATTTTATAGTGAAAATACCTGTCCTTTAATCAAAAATGAAAACAAAGCTGTAACCACTGATGCACAGATACCTGAGCTGCAATTCAGTAAAGCTTCTTTACTTAAAAAGAAAGTGTTTTAATGTCTTTATAACTGCTATATCATCATGCTTCCCAGACCATTAAAAATCTTCTATTCCTTATATTGGTATTATATATATTGGTGGTCTTATTTTTGGCAGGCAGTGATAATATCAATAAATGATTTATTTTGTAGGTTTTTTTTGGATGAACTGACCAGAGCTACTGAGCATTACATTCCCTGAAACTGGAGTAACATTAGTCACTGATACCACTACAACTGGTGATTTAACCATCATGTTGCTCTACTCTTGGATGGTTTCAGAGCATGATGCCATAAGGGCAATTGCTGTTCTATTCCCCATAAATCCTGGGGGAAACATAAGAGGCACAGGACCAGAGCTTCAGTTTTTGATCCAGACCTAATACATAAGGCTTTTGGGTATCCCCCTGCCATGCCCCCTTAATATAGGAACATGCCCCACTGGTCTTGTTCACTGATGTATAGAGGTGCATCAGAATAGGTGGGGATGTGGAGGGCATGCCTAGTGCTTTGGGAATCCTACTTTATGGAATGTTTTTTACAATCCAAAGCAGTTTAGTCAAAAGGCCTCCCCCACTCCTCTTTTGGCTTAAAATTCCAATAAAAAGAAGCTCTGAAGTTGCACTAGAAGCTATTTTCAGGAAGTATTGACCAGCATGTGAGATGTGATATTGCCTGCCCTGTTTGGCATACCCTTGAATTACAGATAATCACATATACCAGGGGTCAGCAACCTCTGACATGCAGCTTGCCAGTGTAAGTATCCTGGCAGGCCAGTTTACCTGCTGTGTCAGCAGGTTTGGCCGATCACGGCCCCCACTTGCCACGGTTCGGCACTCCAGGCCAATAGGGGCTGTGGGAAGTGGCGCAAGCCGAGGGATGTGCTGGCCACGGCTTCCCGCCACCCGGCCCACCAGGGGTGCTTACCCTGGCAAGCCGCGTGCCAAAGGTTGCTGACTCCTGACATATACAAAGTTCTTGTCACATGAGAAAATTTTCCCATTAAACTTAAATCAGTTTTTAAACTGATTTGATTGAACTGGGGCAAATCCCTCTGTGGGTGCTCATATTTGAGTTTAACAGTAGGTTACCTTCTTTTTGTCAGACAGTGTGGTGTGACAAGCCATACCTAGTGGTTTGAGCACCGGGCGGTAGATGGATTGCAGGACCAAAGTCAGAAATCAGAGCAGAGGGTCAGAGCCAGGTTACCTGGAATTAGACAATATGGGGCTGGGTCCGGGTCCGGGTCCGGGTCCAGGTCCAGGGATCAGAACAAGCAAGCATAGCAGCTGTCACAGGTAAATACTTTGAATCACCACCAAATTGCTGCTGCTGGGTTTAAGAATGGTCTGCTGACTTTTCCCACCAATCAGGCAGTGTAGCTAATCATGCAGCCTACTATCCAGGCCAGCTGTGCTTGTTAGGTTGCCTGGTTCTGCTGCAGGTCCTGATTCCTGACATCTTTAACTTAAGCCATTTCCTAACTGACTTCAGCTAATCTAGTTAATAAGCCTTGTTTAAACCAAAGTAAGTGTTTAAAATCACAGTTATATAAACCAGTAACTTTCTCATGTAGACAAGCCCTGTCTACATGGGTGCAAATATATTACTGTCTTTGAAGGTCTCTCCCTTCATGCTGCTAAAGTGGTGTAAAGTGGCTGTATTATAATGAGAATTCACCACTTTGGCCTTTTGAGTGAAACAAAAGCTCAAACTGTTTGTACCATTTGAGATTTCTCAAGCATCAACTAATGACTTTACCAAAACAAGCAGATTTTATTTTTAAAATGTACTTATGATTTATTTAAACAGAACTGATGCCAATTAAAACTGCAAAATAGGTTGCAAACTTTTGGTACATTACTGAAGTAATAAGCCTAATATTTCCATTCTTTGTTATGCATCCTACTGTTATAGTATAATGATATTTTATTTTTTTTTATTTATTGAAGTCTTCACTTGTTCCTCTTCTCAAGCTAATGGAATGAAGCTATAAAATGTTTTAGAAAAGCCCCATTAAAATGTATGGATCATAAGAACTTGTGGAGTCAAAGTCAAGAGGAAATATTAGCTTTAATAAAAAGTACAGTCTGATATAAATAACTATTCAATCACCCCCACTCCCTTTTTTTGTTGTTGTTGCAAATTGCAGTGAATATAGCCTAGTCTACGAGAAGGACAGAATTGCTCAGAAGAATAAATGCATCTTAGTCAGAAATAGATTAAAAGATACAGCTGAGCCATCAATAAGATCAGGATGTTGCAGCATTGTTTGCTGTTTGTTTTGCAGATGTAATTGCAGATCCCAGGATTTCAATAAATCTGTGTACATCATGGAAAGAATTGTAGAGAGGAACTGGGGCAACACGAAGAGCATTTGGTTCTCGCATGTCACACTGCAAAACAGAAAAGGAATGTTTAATAAATTAATGTCACTTCAAATGTATTTTGAACAAAAAGCTCACCTCTTCCTTGCCTTCATGCAATAACACTAACTGAAAACCAGCCCACTCTCTCTCCCTAAAGTCTAGCTACTGCAGGTTGCAGGAAGATAGATCATTTTGTTTGCCAGAAGCTGGGAATGAGTGACAGGGGATGGATCATGTGATGATTACCTGTTCTGTTAATTCCCTCTGAGGCACCTGGCACTGGCCACTGTCGGAAGACAGGATACTGGGCCAGATGGACCTTTGCTCTGACCCAGTAGGGCCATTCTTATGTTCTTATGTACATCTTTAAGGTTGAGACAATAAAGATACAATGAATAATGGCATATTAGAAGAACCTAGCTATGGGAGCAAGATTCTGGTTCATGCTGCTACCTCCTTTACACCTCTCTGGTGAAGTAAAGCGCCTCCAGGGAACATCCCCAATGCAGAAACAACATAGGCATCCCTACACACCCTCTCCCTTCTGTGCAGCCCCTGCAATAGCGGGTGTTATGGGGAGTGTCCAGAGCACTCTGAACTCTGGCTATTTTGTGCTGCAGAGCTGATTTATGCCAGGATCTACACTGGCCCCTGAAGCAGTCCAGAATTAGGGAAGCACTCATCTGGCAAAAAGCCATCTTTGCCCCTCACCCATGGGCTACACTTTCTGTGCTGTGAATTCTGAGAGGCACAGTACTGAATATGGCCCAGATTCTTGATAAAAAGTATGCACAAAGTACAATAGTACATTTTATAATGAAGGTACAAAAATGCCACAAGACTTGCTGTGATTTTGACCTTAAATATTTTGCTGAATAGGATAATCTCCTAAAAATGAAATATTACTGTGTCCCATTGACAAGGCAACAACATTATGCCCTATGCCCTCTTAAAAGCAGTAGTTCCTGGAATTCCTTGGCAGCACCAGAACACATAAGTGTATTCTGCCTACAAGTATTGCCCTTTGGAAATTCAAGTTACCAGCAGAAATAGATCTACTATATCATTTGTATGGCATTAGACTATCATCCCGCCAGCACTTCTAACCTCCAAATACAACACATAATACCTTACATTCAGGCTCTGATACCTTCACGTTTTTTTACCTGTACTCATTGGTTACCAGCATGACTGGCTTTCAGTTGCCTTGCTATCTGAACTCTAGAATATTTCTCTAAGGAGATGACTGTTTTTTATCTCTCTTATCGTATGAATTGCTAACAACAAGGTTCTGGCTTTTTGCAAATCATTAAAGGAACTGGCTTTATCTGAGGGCTCCTTACTGAGTATTATACATTTTATAGTGTTTTTGTAGTCAAGTTGGTCCCAGAGAGAGAGAGACAAGGTAGATGAAGTAATATCTTTTATTGAATCAACTTCCGTTGGTAGAAGGGGAAAGCTTTTGAGCTTCACAGAGCGCTTCTTCAGATCTAGAGAAAATAACTTTTAGGTTACTAATAAGTGTCAGTTAGAGGAAGATGATCTTGTGGTTTAAGATATCAGGTTTGGGTTCAAATTTCTGACTCAGCCACAGGCTTATTGAGTGACTTTGGGAAGTGACTTCACCTCAATGTCTCAGGCTTCCCATCTGTAAAATGTTTCTGTTTCTTTCTATTTAGATTACAAGCTCATTGGGGCAGGGATGGTCTACTATGTACATAGGCAGCACCTTCCACAGTGCAGTCTTGATTAGATCTGTGTGAATTATTAATTTTTCAGATTCAGTTCTAGAGAAAAAAAAAAGAACCCCCCCCCAAAAAAAACCTGTTTCAGGGTCAACCCAAACACATTTCAAAAAATATTTCAATGAATTGAAAAATTAGAAAAAAATGGTTTCCATTTTAGGAAACTTGAACTGTTTGATAATATAAGCAAAGGAAATGAAGGGCGAGATTCACAGGGAGACGTAGGTGCCATTCACAAAACAAAGAAGGTGTAGTGATGCTCTCCTTATACTCACTACTTAGGGCACTAATTTGAGAGAGAGACAGGTTTAAATCTTAGCTCTAGGTCAGGGACTTGAAGCCAGGCTTCCTATAGACCAGATGAGGGCCCTAACTACCATGCTACTGGCTATTTTAGGGAGGGCCTCTCTCAATCATTCCTGCTGAAGCTATTCCATTTTGTATAAATAATTAAAGCTGTTCATGGGCACATGACTAGTATCCAGGTGTCCCCCTCTACTCAATGAGCACCCAAGCTATAGTGTCATTTTCCCTTACTGGCACTACTTCTTCCTCCTCTTTCAGTTTTGTGAACGGTGCCTACTACCCCTTGTGAATCTAGCTCCCCAAAAAATCAAAATATTTTGGAAATATCATAATTAACCACTTGGATATTTCTATTTCTTCAACTGAAACAATTTGCCAAAATTAGCACAAATTCATGAAATATTTCAATTGACCTGAATCTGCATTTTTCAGCACCCCCACCCCCCAAAAAAGGATTTCAGCCACAAAATGTCTCCCAGCATTAATGCTATTCTCAGTTAATGATAATAAATCAGAGTCGTATAGAACATAGAGAAAAAGAATGATGGTCTGGACAGCCTACAGTCTAGCAGATGAGCTATAAAATGTGGGTAATAACATCCACTTATAACATTTCTTTCAGAGCTAAAGATGAATTATGAAAATATTTTATTATTCCATTTATTCAGTACATAAAAATCCAAAGGCTTTTCTGAATTAGCCACACCTCTTCAATCAACAGAATTAGTCTGGAATCTCAGGATGTCCTTCTTGTTGAGATTCCTGGCACTTTCCAGATGAGTTGGAAATAGCCTTCCTTTATAGTATGTTAACACTGGAACGTTTCATCTTGAGTGGGAGAAAACAGAGCAGTGGTGTATAAAACCACAGACTGTTTGTTTATGGTGTTTGTGGGGGGTGAGGAAGAGGGGAAATGTGAAGTGAGGGGGAAGTTATCCAAACATTTCTAAACCTGCAAAAAGAGTTTGTTCAAGTTTAGGGTGAAAAAAATCATATTGTTGTAATCTGAATATTGATAAAGCTTCTCTTTTATTATAAATAAGAAATTTATCCTCTGTAGGCCTGATCCAAAGCCTATTGAAATTAACCAGGGTCTTTCTCAGGTCTTATATGAAATTATACAGGAATAATAACAAAAAAGATTAACTCAGTGCAGTAAAGTCATAAAACAACACATGGGAAAATCAGCAGCAGGGAAGACTGATTTACTCACAGCTACTCCTCTTTTTTCCAGTTCTTTAAATACAGATTTGATTGGAACAGAAAAAACTAGTGTGAGCTGGCATCCTCTTTCCTCAGTCTTAGGTGGTGTGATTATTTTTACAAAGGGTTTCTCTGGATTTGCTTTATCCTCACTGTAGTAATGCTTTATCAGATACTCCAAGTAACCTGTTAGCAGAATGGATTTCCTTCTTAGTGCTTTCATTGTAGTTTGACCAAAGACCTAAGAAGAAGTAAATAATTAGAAAGATAATCCATTGCTGCAGCTGAAAACAGAAACAATAAAACAGAAACCTTCCAAAGAGGGATGAGGCCATTTTTGTCCTTTTCAATAATTTTATTTATTTCATGAGCCACACTATTCTGAGGCCTGGATTCTTCTATCTTTAATAATTAAGTATTAGCTTTCTCTGTAAGTAGTGCCACTAGAACCAAGTAGTAACATGCTACCCAGTGTAAATGAGGGTAGCAGAACTGAGCCTTAGAAGGCCATACAAGACTATGGACTTTAAGGGCCAGATGTAAAGGGTCTCCTTATCTGCTGCTGCAATAGTTCTGATCATATTTACCTATGCACATGGGAATCTGAACACAAAAATCAAGTGGCTAGTAGGGCAGGTATCTGGTTTGTGAATAAATATTGTCCATAAAGGATCCGTAGTGCCACTAGAATAAAAAATATGGGTGCTGGACCAGGACTAAGAATGAAAACAGCAGTTTCAAAAATCATGGGTCAGGCCCTGGAACATCTTGATATCGGCTTAAAAACCGTGAGGTTTTTTTTTTTTAAATAATACATTTAGAGTCCATTTTACTTGCCTTCTGGTCTTTGGAGCCTTTAGGATTCATGTTTTTAAGCTTTTCCCCACAACCAGGATGTTTGAAAAAAACCTGTTTCTTTCTTCTTTTCTATCTTTTAAAAAAAGGCTCTTAAAACACCATTTCCTGGAGTCATGTAAGACAAACTCCACATTCCACAAGACTCATGATATAATTCTAATAGATGGTGACACTACTTAACCCTGTTGCCACACTGAGGGAGACAAACAGTATTGCCAAAATCTGTGAGGAATAAAGAGGAAACATGTCACTCTCACTCTCCCCACTGGCAGGGCATATGGGACGGCTAAGTTAAGGAGGACAATTGAAAATATGATCTTAAGACCAAGTTTAAAAACAAAACAAAACACAATATTTTGTTTGTGCATGTTGCAGGGGCAAATGGCAGAATGAACTTCCAAGTACGGATTGTCTGAAAATCAGATAGTTAAATCTAAGGCCAGATTCTAGACCCTACATTTTAATTTATTTCATTGCAGCTGATTGTGGCCTCTAATGATCGCAGACTTAAAAATGAAACCCTGAGGGAGAAATTTCAGAAATGTATTTAAAATCATACTACATTATTATATGAAAATAAAGTGATTACAGGAAGAGATAGCTGAGAGATCCCACTTAATTTACAGCATGCTGTCTGGAGAGTCTGAATAACCACAGGCCATTGACTCCAATACTATCGTGGAGTAACCTGATCTAAAATACAGCTGAAATGACACATCTCCTGTATGCAGTGGTGTGCAAGATGCAGCTGGTCAGGCAGAGGCCTTGCAGGGAAATGCTGCTGCAGTGGAGGTAGATATAGAATGTGGAAGGGGAAGGAATGGATCAGCACCTCTATGGATGGAAAACCTGTAACTAGAACTGCTCCTATGCAGGAGGTATACAAAAGACTTTGCTGGAGCTACTGGGTTTTCAGGATGAGCAGGATTCTTCATCCCTCTCTTAGGTTTCTAGTAGAAAGCCTGGTTACTTAGGTTTTGTTCAAGGAATATTTACCATCTGAGTGGACTTTTTCAAAAAGTTTTTTTTTTAAATGTGGTCATGGAGATCTTCCCACCACACGCACTTTAATCCACAAAAGGGAACAACTAGTGCCATAACAGTCACTTTAAGCATTATTGAGGCTTCAGCACTTGCAGTTTTCATTGTTTTCATTGGAAACACTGCCTTCTGCTTAATGTGTCCCAGTGCAGGATGGCATACAATTTCACAAGCCATCTCTTGCCAGACATGGAAACTATTCTGTTTCCCACTGTCCTAGAGCAATTAGCACTGGGAAATCCTGTCTGTGCCAAAATGGTAATGCAGGCATGAAAAGGGGAGTCAGTGGAATACGATCAGCTATCGCTCTTTGAGACTCCCTGAGGTGGGCTAAATTACATTCACCCACACAAACTGGAGCAGTGACAATCTGGGTCATAGCAGAGCTGCTTTTAGCTTATCTCTAAGGTCACTTAAAGTTTAAAAATATATTGAATGTTTAAGGACTAACAAAATAAATTGTCAAACAGAACAAGAAGTATTTCTGTGACCTTTTGCAGTCCTTCAGTTTAGTATGTAATGCTGGAGAGAAAAGATAGCCTCAGTTGGCAATTTTCTGACTTTAATGTTTTGTTTTGTACATGTCTAAGATACTTTTGTTTTTCATAACAAACAGATGAAAATATAGTGTGAGGAGGCTGGTTTTTTGTTCCAGAATTGGCTTCACCAGTACAACTAGTGCTAATAAAATGATTTTGGAAAATATTTTCAAAAATTATACCCCGTTCAGACTGGACACAGAACATTGCTAACTAAGATTGTTTTAAGTCCGTGTTCTGAAGTTTGAGAGTATTGCAGCATAGAGAAAGCTATACATAACTGCACCTTTCATCCACAAATCATCCCTGAATGATTGAGAATCATTTGTACAGGGATAAATTCACCCATCAGAGAAATGCAGCTGTGTTTGGAGATGAAATGTGGCAATATGCGACTGCACACAGGACATCTAAAGAGGTTCTGAATGTTTTCCTAAATGGGCTGTATTGTGTTCTCAGTGTCTGATCATGGGACCTTCTGTGCATGGATTACTCCCATTCTACCATCACGGAAAAAAATTCCCTTCCCTTGGCTATCAGAGGGGGCACTCTCCTGGTTCAGGAATTAATACAGGAGGATATAGTATGGAGTGTGTGGGCCAGGGAGACGCAAATCATCCTTCCACTGCTCTTATGTACTTCCTAAGTAAACTAACAGCTCCAGGCAGTAATTCTTTTCCACTCGCAAACCCTGTAGTGGTAATCCCTCTTTGAGGATGCTGCCAGGAAATAAAGGAGATGGATTTCCAGAGCCAGTTCAACCACCCGAGATTCATGACACTGGGTGGCCAGGTCCTGTTTCTTTCATATTGAACAAACCTCACCCTCCTGACAAACGAATTAAGAAGAAACTCTGTGCAGAGTTTCCTGCAGCTTTCACAGGTAAACTGCAGTGAGGCACAATCTGCCCATCAGTTACACCAATGTGAATCTGGAGGAACTCCACTGAACACAGCAAAGTAAGGTGAAGTCAGAAGGAGACAGTCTGGAGCTAGGGATGAGTAACTGAGAGCAGAATTTGGCTCTGCACATTAAGGACATTGAAACATTTGAAGTAAAATGTCAAACCAGGCAAGTCCAATGAAGCCTGAAATCAAATAAAATCTTGTATGATTCTGGGTTTTAAGTCCCACCAACAAATTCTCCTAAGATTCATTTTATTCTTTTGGCAAAGGCAGATAAAATGATTCTGTTAAAAATCTCACCTGGAAAAGGTCAGTTTTGCCACAATGATTTTGTACCCATCTGGTTTTATATTCATTGTGAGTTCTTGTATTCAGATCAACCCAAAATGTAAAACAAGTGTGGGGTTGCCAATAGAAAGGTTTGTGAAAAGTCAACCATATCTCTCATAAACACATGTAGTGCTGGTCTAAATTTTACATTTTTAAAGAAAGACAATATTGATGAAAAATCTAAGATTCCATTCTTCAATTTGTAGATTCTTAAAATTCATAGGAATATAACTACCTACCTCTAAACTAGCATGCAGTGCACAGACCAATAAAATTGGAGGATTTGATAAACGAAATCCATTGATTCCAGGACTTAGTTGCAATTCTGGAAAATGAATAACTTCTGTTAGTTTTATTTTTTTATTTGTTTTATTCATTAGGCCAAATCTTGACTTTTCATTCAATTGAACTTTCATTAAGGTCAGTGGGACCTTAGGATTTGGTTCATTATCAGGGAATATGTTTACTCCACTTGAAGCTACTATTCTTCACATTGGAGGTACTCAAATTTTACCAACTGAAGGTTACATCAGCAGCTTTCCAGGAGCCAGAGGACTGCAATTAATTTTCATATAATTGAATATATTAAAATTGCCTTTAGGCCTGATTCCCTTCTCACACTGGTGTAAACTACAAGCATCTCAGCTGAAGTCAGTGTAGTATAAAAGGAGTACAAAACCACAATAATTGAGAGGAGACTCAAGCTTTTTATCCTGAATATGAATAAGTGGCTTGTGGAGACTGCAGATTGCAGTGGTCCATCTTGAGCTAAACAAAGTCCACTTGGATCAAATGGAATATCACATACAAGGGAGATATAGTGTCCATAAACCCTTTTAGGCCACTACAGAACTTGGGGGAGCAATTGACTTCCAGGCCAGATTTCGGTTACCACTGCTTTAGGAAAATTTCATGTGATCTCTCTTATCTTTGCAGTGCAAGCACCAGAGCTCTTTCAATGGAAGGGAGCACTTCTCACTCACTGTGAGAACTTAATAAACTCATATAATTTTTGCCTATCTTCCTCCTGTGAACTGCCCCTACAAAAGCACTTCAAGACCAGCCTTTTGTGAGTAGGAACCCAAAGGAGAGGGAATGGAGAGTGTCTGAGGTGACAGATTTCATTTTTTATGCTTTAGAAGATGACATGTCTGATAATGGCTCTCCAGCAAGACTAGCCCAGTCCCTCTCTAGACTTTTGGCCAGAATCCTTGCAGTATCTCAAAGAGAGGACTGAGGCCAGCAGTGTTGAT
The DNA here is from genome assembly GCF_007399415.2 of Gopherus evgoodei. Taxonomy (NCBI): domain Eukaryota; kingdom Metazoa; phylum Chordata; order Testudines; family Testudinidae; genus Gopherus; species Gopherus evgoodei. The sequence goes on from NC_044332.1 coordinate 58,277,701, forward strand.
CCAAAGCCACACTGGAAAGGACTCACATGGTAAAGGCACAAAGCAAGTTTTTAACCCTCCTGCAGGCTGAGGTCTCCTCTAAAATAGGGTTGGAGGAAAGACTGACCTCCAGATGTATTAGTTACTCCTGTGTGTCCATACACAAGGCTAGAACACAGACATTTCACTTCTTTTGTAATAGATCAATGTTTTATTTTATACCTCATTAAGTTCTAGCTTTGAGTAAATGGCTCTTTTCACTTAGGGCCAGATTCTGCCTCCTTTATTCATGTTTCCCATTCATTCCAATGGAACAACTCCCACCATAAAGTACTACTTAATATGAAGAAGGAAATCTAGTAAGGTAAGTCAGTTGCTTTTGAAAATTTTACCCATAGTCCAAGTTTGAATTTTTGAAAGGCCTTTTTAGTGTGTTTGTTTGATCAAACCATCCTGAAGCAAACAACTAGATTGATATGTCAGTGGATCAAATTCATTACATATGTTATTTCATTGCCTTCAGTGAAGCTGCACAACATCAGGGATGAATTTGGCCTTAATAGGTTTAACAACAGTGAGCAAATATAAAGTCTTATCATTTCTATTCAAAATAATAGTGAACAGCAATGCATGCAAGTTCTAAATCATGTGACATATTTAAAGAAGTATACATACTGTTTTCCATGAGAAATCTAGTTTTGAATTCATGACCCCACCAGCCTATTAGCCTAAAACATAACACGAAAAAAAAACTGAAAAAACAACAAAATCATGCACTGATATATTTGAAATCTGACATGAGAGTTACTAAATAGTTTCTGATACACTAATCAAATAGTATCCTAAATACAGTAAGTTATGGGGTTAGCTGACATTAACAACTTATTTATGTGACTTGGCAATTTCTGTTTAATACTGAAAGATGATATTTATTATAGTTTTTAACCAATCAATCTGTTGGGACTCTATTAATGTTCATTTTGTCTAAATTCATCTTACAAACTGAAAAATAAAGCAGAAATATTTCCAGTGTTATGTTCCTAATGGCTAAAAGGACAAACACCAAAGGACATTATAAATCTGACGTAAATCCACAAAAGCAAAGATATGAACAGCAAACAAAAGATAGACAAAGAGGCCTCTGAGTAAAGGTTGCAGTTGTTTCTCGTTCCATTGCCATATTGTGCTGATGTGAATCCCAACTTGGCAATAAGATTTTAGATTATGAAACTGGGTTTATTACTCAATAATATGACCCATTTTTAATGAAATTTAGTCCCATTTAATTCATAACTATATTTTTGAGACAATATTCTGAAGACATTTCAGGGTGGGTTTTTTTTTTCTAAAATAGAAATATTGCAGAAATTTAAATAAAATATGAAAACATAAAATTTGAAGTTTTTCATCAAATATTTTGCACTGACGGAGTATTTACTATGAACCAGCTCATGGCCCAGTTCATGTGGTCATACAAGGATATGAGGGGAGTCAGACAATCCCACCTCACCTCGTGTGTGGTCTCTGTAGACCTGGGGTCTCAGCACAAAGGGTTAAACTGGTGCTGAGTATCCAATACACATCTCTAAGCAACTAGGTGGCTTTGTTTTCTGTGGCTCCATCTTCACCATGCCAGCCAGCACAGTTGAGCTATCATTGTGTTGAAGGCTAGAGTGCGTGTGTAATTTGCTGATATCAAGAGCTAGTAGCAAATTACTTTCCCCTGGAGCAAACAAGGAGGGAAGGAACTGTGCTTCTCTGCACTACTCCTGGAAAGGCCTAGCCACATGTTGCCAATTAAAAAGGCCAAACTGTAAAAGTCCAAGACAGATGGGACTAGATTGGTGAGTCACACTGTATGTAAAGAATTGTTATACAATCTATGTACAGTGCCAAGTAAAATTCTTACTTGTTATTTCTGGATAATATGGGTTTATATTTCTCCCCTATGAATAGATCCATCATTGTCATCTCATTGTATTATATAAAGCAGACATGTGAAATAATATATAGCTAAAGAATAGTCTTACTATTCAAAGTCACATGGAAATCAACAATGAAATCATCCATTCATTTCAATAAATTTTTTGTCAAAAATAATATATTTCAAATAAAACATAATAAAAGCTATTGCCCAAAAAACTCAGATGCTGATGCTTTAAATAATAAAAAATGCATCAACTGTTTTATAGTATTTTACAGTATCTTTCCTCTATAATAGTTTACCATAAAACACAATATTACACAATGATATTATAACAAAATCCCATTGAAATTAATGGTGCAAGTATTCCATTCATTCCAATAGGCTTAACATAGCAAAAAAACAAACATGAAGTATACTACGTAGAATAATAGTGTATAGTAAGGTTAAAAAAATAATAAAGAGCAATTTACTTGTTGAGCCACGCCATGCACTCATTCCTCAGGCAACAGAACCTTAGACACAACAGGAGTACAGTCCAAGTAAAGAATGATGAAGGACTACATTCCTGGACTTCAGGTTTTAGTTCAGGTGAGATTCCAAAAGCTTGGTGTTGTACCTAAACTTATTGACTGTGTGCAACTAGTCTAGAACAGGACCTCTCCTGTGGTTTGTCATGTCTAGAACTTGGAAACTGAAATTTTAGAAATTGACTAAAGTTTGGTGATAGAAATGGATGAAATTTAAAGGTGATGTAATTTTTTTAAAAATCGTTTTGCCTATCCCTACCATTACTAAAACACTGACAAGCTACATTTCTTTTTGCTGTTCTAGAACTCCATGGGCATCATACATGATGGGTGTTTAGATGCAATTCTGGTTATATACCATCATCAATCCAATTTTTCCTATGGATGTCATTTGTTTCATTTGTATCAACAGGATTCAAAGAGGTTTTATATCTATAAACACACACAATCTTTAAAAATTAGTAATTTACAGTTAATAATTTTCTGTGAAAAAAATTGAAATCAGGATTGCCACTGGTATACCACATTTCAACGTGTTATGATGTGAAATAGCGAGGTTTTAAATCCTAAATATAAGGGTTTATAAATGCATAGTAAAAATAATAGGCAGTAAAATTGCACAGTAAGATGAGGTAGTAAAATTTCTTACTAAAGAGTAGCTACTCTGCATGCAAAGTGGATATTCTGAAAGGCATTAGTTATTTCAAACATTCTTGTTTTCAAAATACCAAGGCACCAGCTTATAACTTTCTATTTCAAATCTGAGCCATGATTTTGGCAAAATCTTTTAATATCAAAATGCGTGAAATGACAAAAAACTTGGGTTTTTTATGTTCCTGTACTTAAAGTAATTTGTCCCCAGCCAAGTTGGGGAATTAAATTGTGTCAGGAGAACTAGCTGTTGTAAACCAGGCATGACTTTTTACAAACCGTGATAAAAAAAGCTTTTGACATTAGAGGAGAGACTTGTTCTGGAAACATGCTTTAATAATTTCATTTGGGAACTGACTCTTACTGGATATTTGCCCATATGGTTATTTACACATATAGGTACAACCAGGCTGGAGATTTGTCACATTTTATTAGAACACAATTTGAAATGGCCGTTCCAGCTTTGTATGTGTATTTGTGTTTCTGATATGTGTTGGATTATTAGCGTTCTGACATCCCACAAACAGCTAGAGAACATACAGCTTCTCAAGATTGCCCTGTCAATATGCTTCGGCACTGAGAACCTCTCAGGGTGAGAAGGTATTTCAGTCCATGGATCAAATGGACATAGAGACGAACAGCTGAGCTTGTCAAGAAGCAGTGCTAATTAGGATGGTGTTTTTTGTGAGAAGTACATGTGATCACATAACCGTACTTAGAGCTAAATTTTTTTTTAAGTAAAAATAATTCCATTAAAAAAGGAAAGCACTTTCGCACATTTTGTCTCTAAAATAAAGCAGGAATCCTAATGTTCCTACAAGAAAGAATATTTTGGGGTATTTTTACTGTCTTCTGAGCTATACACATCACTACTTCTTAAATGTTTAATCCGCTGGGTTAATGCACATTGTTACTTGCCCAAGTTCATGACACAAATAAGGCATGTAATTAAAGATCATTAAACATATTTCATTGGTCTTGTTTTACCCGAAAACGTTCTTCCATTTTAGAAATCAAGAGGCATAGACAGGCAGATTTATGGAGGGGAAAAATTATGCCAGATAGGCGCATCAGCCTCTCATTTGTTCCTATTTCTTTTAAGCACATTTACACCAGGGAACAATCCCTTCAGTAAGTATTTTTATTTAGCTCAGTTTTTTCTCACATCTGTGTGTGTTAGACAGAAGCGCTGGGCATTCATAACTTGAGTCTTTTCGTTTGTAGTTGCATTAATGATGCAAGAGTGTGGGATATAATGATCACTGTGTATATGCAGTGAAGACATCAAAGAAGATCCAGTTAAAAAACATAGAAGAAATTAAAAAAAATTCCTTTGACCTTTGCTTCTAAGTAACAGATGATTATGCAACTCATTTATAATTTACAATCTGAAGAAACATGTGGTTCATTTGCCTTCTTTTTTTGGGGGGGGAACCCTCTCAAAACTGTTGAGTAGCGATACAGAAAACAAGCAAACACTGTTAACACAACCAGATTTTCATAATCCAGGACAAAGCCTTCTATGAACCATTCTGTCATCATATTTTGTGAGAAATCATTTTAAATGTCCATGGGAAAGTATGCTAAAAGATATAACAGGAAAATAACAGTGTAGAATTTATGACACTAAATATTAAACTCTCAAACTTCACTATGTATGGAGTATAATGGTCTTCTTTTACAAGTCAGATCACATCCTTGCCCAGAAATGTCTTATGTCTTACTCAGATGATATAGAAATACTATATTATTGGATTATATAGTGTATCTATGCTTGGCTTTTTAATCCTAATATCTGAATGGATTAAGAAAATGAAAAAAAAGGAGGTAGGCAAACCAAATAAGGAGAAAAAGACAAAAGATTTGTCCCTCCCCCTCTACCCTGCCAAACCTTTGCCCATTCTTAAAAGTAAACTTAAGATTTTAAGAATTGAAAACATTGGAACCTGTCTTTCAACATACTGTCTTCTACTAACCAGAAGGGAACACAATCAGTAATGCCGGAAATCTCATGAGAAAGTCTAGTCTATAGAGCTGATCCAGACGTTTCAGGATTCAAAATTCTGATGAAAAAATATGAAATTTTCACAAAAAATATTCCTGTCAATTTTGACAAGCTCAATTGTTCTCATGAGATTTTCAGCCCACTTTTGCTGACCCAAGAGATGTGCGCAGTTTGGAAATGCATCTGAATTTTTAGATTCTTATCTGAAGAAAACAAGAACTCTGAACCTCTTGTGATGCTCCCATCATTAGAAAAAAATCCTTATTTTCTCATATGATTAACAATTGCTAAGAGGAGAGTTACTTACCTGTGACTGGAGGTTCTTCAAGATGCGTGGTCCCTATCTGTATTCCACTGTAAGCGGTTATGCATTCACATCATGCACCTGGAGTCAGAGAATTTGAAAGTAGTGTCCGTTGGTTGGTGAATGTGCCCTAGCTCACCTTGTGTCTCAAACAAAATTGATAAATGATGGCATGGACTGATCACTTCTTCAGTTCCTTTTCCACCACAAACCAGCTAAGATCCAAAGTGGGGGGGAAGGTGTGTAATGGAATAAAGATAGAGACCACATGTCTTGAAGAGTCTCCAGTTACAGTAAGTAACCTTCTCTTCTTCTTCGAGTGATGGTCCCTATTGTATTCAACTGTGGGTGATTGACAAGAAGTACCCAAGTAGGGGGAGGGTGTATGGAGGAAGACAGTAGTATTGATCAGAGAACAGCCATCCCACAGGTGACATCAGCAACTAAGTCCTGTACCAGGGCATAATCCTTACAAATGTGTGGCTGGAGCTCCACGTGGCTGCTTTACAACTATCCTAGGAGGGTACACCCTGAAGAAACACTATGGTAATTGCTTGAGCTCTAGTGGAGTGAGCTCATACCCTGTAGGGGGAGGGACATTCGATTGCTGAGAGAGTAGAATGCAACCAGATATCCATTTGGAAATTCTCTGGGTAGAGATGGTATGCCTTCTGACTCTCCCCACTATAGCAACAGTCTCAAGGACTTCCTGATTGGTTTTGTTCTCTGTGGGTAAAAGGCTAAGGCTTGTTGACCATTGCACAAACATGCGGTTTCAGGAAGAATACAGGTAAGTGAATGGATTGGTTAAGGTAAAATTCCAAAATCGCTTTAGGATAAATTTGGGGTGTAGGTGTGAAGAAACTTTATCTTTGTGGAACACAGCATATGGTGGGTCAGTCATCATTGTTACAAGTTCACTGACCCTCCTCACCAATGTGATGGCTACAAGAAAGGTGACTTTCATGGAGAGGAGCCTTTAGCAAGTAGCTAAACACTCGAAAAGGCGGGCATTGTTAATACTGAAAGAACAAGATATAAGTTCCATTGGGCCACAGTCTTTTGAGGAAGTGGAAAAGTTCTTATCAGGTCTTTCCAGAAATGATTGGTTAGTGGGTGTATGGAAATAGTGTAGCTTCAGCTGGTGGATGGAATGCACTGATTGCCGCTAAGTGGATTTGCAAAGAGCTGAGGGAGAGACTCAGTGTCTCCAAATATAGAATATAGTCTAAGGGTACGTCTACACTATGGGATTACTCTGATTTTACATAAACCAGTTTTGTAAAACAGATTGTATAAAGTCAAGTGCATGCGACCACACTAAGCACATTAATTCAGTAGTGTGCGTCCATGGTCCGAGGCTAGCGTCAATATCCGGAGCTGTGGGTAGCTATTCCATAGCTATCCCATAGTTCCTGCAGTCTCCCCTGCCCCTGGGAATTCTGTGTTGAGATCCCAGTGCCTGATGGGGCAAAAATAATTGTCGCGGGTGGTTCTGGGTAAATGTTGTCAGTCATTCCTCCCTTTGGGAAAGCAACGGCAGACAATCATTTTGCGCCCTTTTTCCCTGGATTGCCCTGGCAGACGCCATAGCATGGCAACCATGGAGCCCGTTCAGCTTTTTTTTTACTGTCACCGTATGTCTACCTGATGCCTCTGACAGAGGCGATACTGCAGCGCTACACAGCAGCATTCACTTGCTTTTGCATGATAGCAGAGACGGTTATCAGTCGTTCTGTACCATCTGCTGCCATTGTAAATTGGCAATGGGAGGACGGTTATCTGTCGTTCTGTACTGTCTGCTGCTATCATGGGTGCCCCTGGCTGAGGTCGGTCGGGGGCGCAAAGGCAAAAATGAGAATGACTCCCCAAGTCAATCCCTCCTTTATGGTATCTAAAAATAGAGTCAGTCCTGCCTAGAATATGGGGCAAGTGTACTAGAGAACCAGTGTATCAGAGAGCACAGCTGCTCCATGTCAGATCCCACAGAAATGACAAGCTGCATGTCATTCACGGGGGTTGCCCCTGCAACAACCCCACCCGTTGCTTCCCTCCTCCCCAACCTTCCTGGGCTACCATGGCAGTGTCCCCCTCATTTGTGTCATGAAGTTATAAAGAATGCAGGAATAAGAAACAGTGACTTGTTAGTGAGATAAAATGAGGGGGAGGCAGCCTCCCGCTGCTATGACAGTCCAGGCAGAACATTAAGCGGTGCGGGGGAGAGAAGCCCAGCATTTCGCTGCTATGATAGTTCAGGCAGTACAGAATCTTTTCTTTACACAGGAAAGGGGGGCGTTGATGGAGCTTAGCCCCCAGTTGCTATGATGAGGACGGTTACCAGCCATTCTGTACCATTTACTGGGAATGACTGGGAATCATTCCTATTTTTACCCAGGTGCCCCTAGCCAGCCTCACCTGAGGCCAGCCAGGAGCACTCACAGGCTGATGACAAGGACGTCTAGCAGTCCTACTGCACCATCTGCCATTGGAGAGGGGAGAGGAGCGGATACTGCTTTTCACTGCTGCAGCATCACTTCTACCAGCAGCATTCAGTAGACATAGGGTGACATTGAAAGAAGTCAAGAAACGATTTCTTTCCCTTTTCTTTCACGTGGGGGGAAGGGAGTAAATTGTCAAGCTATACCCTGAACCATGCTGGACAATGTGTTTGAACCTACAGGCATTGGGAGCTCAGCCAAGAATATAAATATTTTTCTGAGACTGCTGGAGTTCTCAGTACCCCTCCCTCCCTCCATGACTGTCCATTTGATTCTTTGGCTTTCCGCTATGCTTGTCACGCAGCACTTTGTAGCCTGGAGATTTTTTTCAAACGCTTTGGCATTTCGTCTTCTGTAACAGAGCTCTGATAGAACAGATTTGTCTCCCCATACAGCGATCAGATCCAGTATCTCCCGTACGGTCCATGCTGGAGCTCTTTTTGGATTTGGGACTGCATCGCCACCCCTGCTGATCAGAGCTCCATGCTGGCCAAACAGGAAATGAAATTCAAAAGTTCACGGGGCTTTTCCTGTTTACCTAGCCACTGCATCCGAGTTCAGATTGCTGTCCAGAGTGGTCACAGTGGTGCACTGTGAGATACCGCCCGGAGGCCAATACCGTCAATCTGTGGCCACACTAACCCTAATCCGATATGGTAATATCGATTTTAGCGCTACTCCTCTCATTGCGGAGGAGTACAGAAACCGATTTAAAGAGCCCTTTATATTGATATAAAGGGCCTCGTAGTGTGGACGGGTACAGCATTAAATAGGTTTAACACTGCTAAAATCAGTTTAAACGCGTAGTGTAGACCAGGCCTAAGAGAATAGAATATACATCTCTTCTGGTAGAATGGTTTTATCCAGGGGAGGTCCTTGATGGTATTCTAGACCTCCCTGGGGAACCCTGAGGCATGAAGCCAGGACTCTCTTTGCATAACAATGGCAATAGCCATGGGCTATAAAGGTAGTATCAGCCACATTGTCTACAGATTGGAGGGCAGTTCTGGCTATTAACTAACTTTCTTCTATCAGAGTTTGGAAACTAGTATGATCCTGCTGTGGGAGGCCATTGGCAAATTCCTCAAATTAAGTATAGTTTAGGAAATAATATTTAGCCAATAGCACTTGATAATTGGCTATTGTGAACTTAAGACTGGAGGACGAGAAAACCTTCCTCCCCGGTAGATCTAAATGTTTACCCTTCTTGTTTGTGGAAGTAGATCTGGGATGTTATTGCCTGGACCTTTCCAAAGTGACCTGAGCCACCAACAAGTTGGGAGCTGGGTGAGAGAAAAAGAATTCTGAACCTTAAGCCAGAATATACATCTTTCTGTCCCTTTGGGGTAGAAGCATAGGTGGTGGGGGTATGCCACACTCTACTAGCCAGCTCCAGTATGGCATCATTGATGGGGAGGGCAATTCTCGTAGATCCAGAGGTATGGAAGATGTCCAAGAGCCTATGTTGGGAGTCCTGAATCTTCTCTAGTAGAATCTGAAGTTCCCTGCTGACTCTGCAGAGCAGGCCTTCGAGCTGCCTGAAGTCATCTGAAGGTAAAAGGGATGTCAAAGTCACCTCTTCATCCAGTGATGGTGATGGTAGTCTTGCCAGTTCTGATGGAACCAGAGCATAGTACTCCTCCTCCCCTATGGGATCCAGGGGAAAATCTGATGGTTCCCTCAGAGAGAAGAAAGGTGATGTCTCCATGGCAGATCGGATAGATTATGAAGAGGGGTACTCATCCCAGGGTCACCAGTATGACCAGTAGAGAGGTTGATGGGTGGTCACACTGGTCCCCATGGCTGAGTCAGGCGAGGCGGTGGTTGGTCCCAGGCCCATGTGGATCTTCTGGGGAATGGGTAAGGACAGTATGGGAGAAGTGGTTCATCTCAGGGTTCTGACTCTGTCACGGAGAAAAAGGCTGACTTGGGTTAAAGTGGTGGCCCTGCTTGTGCTGTTGGAGAGGTGTAAGTTGTCTATGGGGGGAGGCAATTGGCTCTGTTCTGAAGGCAGGTCTCTTAGAGAAGATATAAGCTTCCTGGAAATGGAAGGTCCCAATTGAAAAGTGTCCTGTGGTGTGGCTATGGATTTGGATCTCCCATGGACTCTTTCTGTCCATGGCAGTTGGTGCCAGCAATGATGATGGTATCTGGCAGCTGTTGGTCTTTGCCATGGATGGAGGGTTCCAGGTCTTGTGAAGAGTTGGGAACAGTTGTACCAATGGAGAATGGGGGGAACCCAATGTTTCTGGGCTTCCTTGTTGTGCTATTGGGTTTTAGGACATACTATGTCCCCATGGGCCGAACTGGTGGATTTGCTTGCAGGCATGTCTGATTTCTTTGAACTGGATTTAGAAAAAGGCTTAGTCCCATGCTTATGTGACTGCTTCCTAACTTCCTGACTATGTCCTGCCATGGGGTCCGTGGGGATGGATTATCTGGCACAGAGTCAAACTTTGCAGTGGGAGGTGCACTCCTTGTTGATTGAGGCTGATGTACAGGGGCAGGTCCTTGGCCTGGATCTGACTGTCTCATTGCATCTCCATGAGATACTTTCACAGACAAAGTGGGGGTATTGCTGGTGAAGGACTGGAAAATACTGCACTGAGTTGTGATGTGAGCTTCTCCCAGTGTTGAGGCAGTGTTGATGGTTGTCACTGAGTGAGAAGGATCACAGGCAGGAAGTACAGAGTTTAAAGCCCAGATTCCTGGGCATAGTCCAGGACTCAAACAGGGTACAGGGCAAAGAGGGGGCCTGTAGCCTAATTTAACTCTAAAGGATACTAAAAGCTACTAGATCTATAAATGTTTTTAAGAACTATTAAAATTTTGAACTATTTACAACTGAATAAATATTGTTTTTCATAATGGCATCAGAGCTGAGGACACAAAAGATTCCGACCGGACCATGTGGCAATGAGAAGGAACTAAAGAGGCAGTTGTCCATCACTCCCTTTATCACGTAGGTTGGAGCATGAGGCGAGCCAGAGTGCATGCACTGACCAACAGCCACAACTTTCAAATTCTACCATGCCAGGTGCATGGATAACTCCCACAGTGGAATACAACAGGGATCATCACCCGAAGAAGGACATGTACGGTATGTGGGAAGGAAACTGAAACACATGGATGCCCAGTTAGGACTCCTAGCATACATTTTCCATTATTTTAAGCTGACTTGCTATGTGATTTATGGCCTGATTTTCAAAGGCAGACATGCTCAGTTGAACAGATAGTCTCATATACCTAATTACAGGCAGCAAAAGAACCAATTATCCTCTCAAACCATGTAAAGCCAGTGAAAGTGAGGGGAAGATCAGGCCCAAACACTTGATATTTGTGCATGTGGTCAGTTAGGAGCTTCCCACAAGTTTTGCAAACTGATTTGGTTTTCATAGTCACAGACTCAACAGACTGAAAAGCTTGAGTTCCAAAAACTCAGTTTCGTCTCAAAATAATTGTCACTGTCAACCCATAGAAACAGCGTTGCTTCTATAGGTTCATTCTAGCACTTCACAAAAATGTCAAGAATTTTAGTGAAACTGTTAATTTTATTTACCGATTTTTTGTGTTTTATGGTTCAGAGGTTGGGAGCCCATGCATGGGACTTGGGACAACTAGATTCCGTTCCCTTCTCTGTCACAGGCTTCCTGTGTAGCCTTGGGCAAGTCATTTAGGCTTGGATGCAAAGAGTAGACATCAAGTACATGTTTCAGGCCACTTAAGTCCCTGTTTCAGCACTGCTGCAATGCTGCAGAAACTTTCGCAAAACTCTCTAGGCACCTAAATTCACTCAGTGACTAAGTTTTTGAAGTAAAGATCTCTAGGCATCTAAGTTTCTGCTCTGGGTATGCACACTGCTGCCTCTCGCCAGGCATTATCTACTGCTGAAGCCACAGTAAATTCACAACCAGGGGAAGAAGGCCTTTAGCCATCTGAGGTACATGCAGGGCCCAATCAGGAAGGCACCTTCTAAGCATGCCTGCTGGATCAAGCCCTGCATGTGAGATCACACAAAACAGATTCCCTGCAGCTATGTTTAGAACTCTATTTGTTTCTATCTGTCCAGCAATTCACTTATTGTAACAAGACATATCGTCTACCCCACCTTGTGACACGGAGACAGAAAGAGTTACACAACTAGCAGGATAATTGACCCAGAATCAACCTTTAGTGACATATTACTAGAGAATGGTTGTGGTTTTTGTGTTTTTACATATATATTGTTAAAGGTTGACAATGTAACTAAATGGTTCTTATATATCGCTATATTCTGTTAATTCAGAGGTCAAAAGAAGATGTCAACAGATGAACTATGAATGTAGTAATATCATCATTCTTATTTCTCTTTGAAGTTTATAGTAAACTACCTGGGAATGTCTGAAGATGGGTAATTACCTTATGCTAATCAGTGTAGCTAATCACCGGTGATGCTTAGGAAATAGGAGATCTACTTCAAAGCTAGGATAATTGCCTATTGTTCACCCAAGGACTGCATGCTGTCAAGAAGCTATGGATGGCCTATAAAGCTCTATGAAAACACTTGGGTCCTGATCCTTGCATCTTAGATCTGCTTAAGCTTCATCAGAGGAATTTTGAGTGGCAAAATAGACGGCTCCAGTTCCATTCTGGATCATACTGATATTGGACATTGGACTATAACCTAATGAACTGATTCTGGAAAGGAATCTTTGTAACTCTAAAGCTCACCATCTCAACTATGAAACAGACCTAAGAACTCTATTCATAACTGTATGTATGATAATCTTTTAACGAATACTCATTCTCTTTTCTTTTTAAACAAATTTTAGTTTAGTTAATAAGAATTGGTTGTAAATGTGTATTTGGGTAAGATTTTAAATATTCATTAATCTGGTGGGTAATGTGCCCAATCCTTTGGGATTGGCAGAATTTTTACATGATAAACAAGATTTTCAGTAATCCTCATCATATTTGATGTGGTTGTCTGGGTGAGAGCTCAAGGCTGGGTTGCTTTAAGGGACCTGTGTTTTGGCTTTTGGGTAACCAGTAAGGTATTGTAGAAACTGTTTTGTTGCTGGCTTAGTGAATCTAAGTATTAGAATACCCCACCCAGTTTTGGGGATTGTCTGCCCTAGTCTTTGCAGTTTGCCCTGATTGAGCAGATCCCACATTTCCCCTCCCCCCCGGTCCCAGTCACACATGTGTCAAATTCATCCATTTCATAGTTCTCCTGTACACTGGATCAGTGCTTAATTATAAGTAGGATGTTTGTGGAGCCTGAAAGCTTTGGAACCACAGGTAATTATTAGTCTTCTATTTCAGTAGTTTTGATCTTTCATATAATCCTGGTATACTTTCTTTTCCCTTTTCCAACTTGCTGCAAATATTTTGTAATTATTAAGTGTATGTGATCCTTAATATTGCTGTACATTATTAATGGATTGCTCTCGTATAACTCAATAAAAATCAAAACCTGCTTATGAAAAGTGTTATTATGAAATAGTGACTTTTCATATTTATATCTCTGAAGCTTTACTTTGTCAAAAGACCAAAACAATAAGATTTATACTATAGGCTAAAAGTGTGACATTCTCTTTTGTTGAATTGTTTGCATTTTCAGCAACATCTGAAATTAGTTAATTTTCTTTTATGTTCTTCATTGTTGGTATGTTCCTATTTTAAAATGTCCAAACTGACTTTCACCCAGATGCAAATTTTAATGGCACAAATCTAAATCTCATAAAAACAGTTTTATGATCCAAGTACTGACACAACCTTAGCTATGCTGCCTTGGTTGATGATATTATAAAATGACCTAGATTTAAGTAATCATCTTCCTTTCTCCAAAAGTAATTGACCAGTTCAGGTTTTACTTGTGTCACAGGTGGAAATTTGAATGTATCATGTTACAAGTAGGGAATAAGACAACTTCACTCCACAGGTGAAAAGCCTAGGTGTTTGGGTCAATCAAGTGTTCGTTGATTTACAGCTGATAAGTAATTTGCAGATAAAGAGTGCATATTTCCTCCTCTTGGATTGATTTTTTTCCTTGTTAGACTTTTAGACTCAGTACAACTGGGAATATTTCAATCTCAGAACATGTCCATCCATATTATCCCTCCAGGTCAAAACAAACGGAGATTGAGTTCACTTTTATAACAGGAAACAAGTTTCTGTGATCAGAGTATGTGAAAGAGAAATGACCATTATGTTGGGAATCCAATCAGAGCTTGGTAATTTCACCCAGAACAGTTTGGGAAACCTCTAAGGCATTCACAATGAGGGAGGATAATTTCATTCAGTGGCCAGACCAAAAAAAAGGTATGATCAAATTGCAAAAAGAGCTGGCGCCTAAATTAAATCCTAAGAAAATATCTTACAGAAAACAACCCCTCCAAGGCTAATGAAGTTGAATTAAAAACTGTTAAATCAGCTCATGAGCAACTATTATCAGAGAGTGCTCATATATCACTTCTACTACCCAAATACAAGATATATGAAAAGGTGGAATACAGCCAGCAGCATGTTAGCACATTTACTAAAAGGAAATCAAATCTTCTGCCTACTAGAAATTAAAAATCAAACAGGGAGCCAATTTACTCATAATAGAGATACTAATAAAGTTCTCAGTGTTTTCTATAAAATCCTGGATAATGCTATATTTTGTAAAGAAATATGGTAAATCTTTCTAGGGTGTTTCAACAAGATTAAATTAATATGAAGCAACAATACTGCCTAAAGATATTTCTGAACTGTGACTTCTGACTTAAAGGAGATTCAAATGGTTTTGAATATTATGATATATTTAGTGAACCATTTCCACACTCCTTAATCCTTTGAATGGATCTTTGAGGGAACAGTATCTAGATGAAATTCTAAATAATTCATATGTCTGACTGAACTATAAAATAAAAATTTAAAGATCCAGGGAGTTATGCTTCCACTAAGTCTTGATTGTTTCTGAAAACAGAAATCACAATATTAATGCAAGCCCTCAATGAGATTGCAACCTTTATTAGACAGAATTTATGAATTATGACCAGATTGGATTTGTCTGCAACAGGAATCAATCCACATTATGGGGGTTTTAGGTCACTAGCTGGAGCTAGTCATATATTGCAAAAGAGGTGTTTAAAAGGTAGTGGGGTTGGATAGGTGTCACAGAGCCTAAATTTATGTTGCAGAGTTTTTATTACCGGTGATGATGCATGAAAAGGAAAGAACACAGGACAGGAACTTAGAAATCATCTTTTTACTTGGAAACTGATCAATACAGAAATCATTGTCATTTTAAAATCCTTCCTCTTATTAGAGTTGAACTTTCATTTTGTGTTATTGTGACTTAAGATACAGAGGTGTTTGTTGTTGTTCTTAAATATGGCCCATAAATGCTCTTATTTTTATTACGGATGAGTAGTCCAAGGAGACTAGAAGTCCCAGCATGCAGTGCCCAACTTTGATTCATGAGACCCAACACAAGTACTTAGAACAAGATAAACTGATCTAATGTGGGTTCCTACGGTTAGGGCCTGACATTTGCAGTAAGTGTAATGACTTAAACATGAGAATGAGTGAGTGTGTTCATGTAAACACAGTAGTGTATTCCTCTATGTGATAGTCTTTGCTCAGGAGTTGCTCGGTAGAGGAGTGTCGCTTAGTGGTCAGGGCTTAGGCCTATGACATGCAGGGGATTGCTGGTAAGGGAGCCAGGCCCTCCCACTCCACTGGGATCTGACCCAAGGCCTGTGTAGAGCTGTCAGTGATCTGACAGCCTGAAGATGCTTAAGGCTACCCCCCTGCAATTGTCCCCAAGTCACCATTTGGGTTTAGAAGGCATGAAGGGTCTCCGCTCACCACAAAGCACCTTCTGGTGGCTGTGTATAGCATGGTAGCTCTTTTCCTCAATCAAGTGGTAAACTGCCTCCTTCTGTGGTATGGCCCGCCATCCTGGGCAAGCTCAGTCCTAGGGCTTTCTCCTGCTGGGGCAGTCCAGACTCCATATAAGAGGGAGAGGACAATGCTTCCCTCTCAGGCTGTCTCTGTAGCAGGTTCTCCCTTCCGTCAGGGAGGGACCTTTGGGAAGTTGTCATGGGGAGAGATTCTGCCTTTCCTTCAGCTCTCCTCTACTGGAGCTGCAGGTCTGTTCTTTTCCCTGGTCTCCCACCACATGAGCTGCTCCCCTGCCTCTTCACCCTTCTCCAGTTGGAGCATTTCCTACAGGTGTAGTGGGGCTGGCTGATCCCAGAGCAATTCCTTAACCCCTTGTTGTCCCAGTGTGGAGTTTGTATTAGCCCATAACACTCTAGTTTTAGAAGTACTGTTACATCCTCTTTGTCCTACAGGATTTGAATAATGTCTCTCGTTTGTGTGTGATATGGAGGAATAGCGTTTTTATTTCAAGTGGATTAAGGCCACTGAATACAAATATTATTTGTAATGTAGTAGTGGCACCAAAAGCCCCAGTCAACATTAAGACTCCATTGCACTGGGCACAGTAAAAAACACTTAAACCTGTATTTTTAATTATACGAAGCAGCAAGCAGTCTTAAAGATCCTAACAAAAGCAACTTTGAAGAAAGGACTCAGAGTTTCGATGAAACTGAACATAAGTGGATGCTTTATGCTGGTAAATTTGCTTTGGGTATTTGTGATGGGTATGGCCAATATGAATTGTATGTGCTATATAAAAAAAGTGATGAGTATGAATTACTACTGAAGGATGAGTTGTACTCTATGATAAATTCCCTTTGTTCTATTCCAGCAACATAGAGGATTTATAGCTTCCTGGAACAGACTTTGTATTACTGCCTTCCTGTCCTTTTTGAATTTCCATTCCACAGCACATTCTGAAATGTTACGGGTGCTAATGAGAGTTGGGTGATTATACGTAAATAGATAATGCACCAGTATTAAATGGCACTCCAGAATATACAACATAGTTCCTGGAGTTTGTAAGACCAATTAAAGCTTCTGCTTGTACACTGCAACTGGCTTCCTTCCTACATCTCTTTATATCAGCCCTATACACAAAGAAAAGTTGGTGCTGGGATCCAGAAAATCCTCAGCCACTGGAAGAGCTCATCTGGAACTGTTCCTACTGGTGTAAATCGAACAGTTCCAAGGCTACTGTAATATAGACAAGAGGCCAAATCACCACTAAGGTTGCGGTGAGAAACAGAAAGCTGGCATATAATAACACCTGCACCCCTCCCCTCTTCCATAGGTCAGGTGAACTGAAATGAAGTGTGTGTATCATCTGTCAATTCAGTCAGGATTAGAGCTGTACAAAGAAAAGTAATTCATTTGGAACAACCTCCCAACATTTCAGAATGTGCTGTGAAATTGACTTCAAAAAGGAATGCAACTGTCGATCCTGGGAGCCCTGGGTTCCCTGGCTCAGAGGCAGGTCATCTGGTGGCCTGCTCTGAAAGCAACAGACCCTGAATGTCCTAGGAGCCTAGGCTGCCTAGGAGCCACAAGCCTGGGAGCCAGCACACCCAGGGCTTCCAGACTTCCAGCTACCTGTTATCATACCTGATGGGCAACTGGGAGGCTGCAAGCCTAGTGGAGCCAGTATCCTATGGGCTTGGGAGTCACGGCGTCCAGGTTCCTGGATCCCCATCAGATTGCCCGACAAGCTGCAGAGGAGCTGGAGTCTGGGAGCTCAGAAGTCAGGGCTTTCAGGCTCTTGGCTTCCTGTCAGCTGCAGGTGGGCTACTAAGCAGCTAGGCAGGTGAGCTGGGAGGAAACCATGCAGCCCATCATTCGAAATGCAACAGTCTCCATGAAACATCTTGATTTTGATGAATTAGCATTGGATAAGAGAGAACTTGTAGAGGATAAGACTCTAAATAAGATGCTCTCACTTACAACACAAGGTTTGGCCTTTTGAAAGGAATAAAGTTGTCAGAGGACAGCATGTTAAAAAAAATCATTAATAAAATCCAAAAAATGATATGGTACATGAGATGACTCCAGCCACACATGGGTAAGCAATACATTTTATCCTTATTTTATAGATAGGAAATCTAAGGCTCAGAGAAGTTGGGTGATTTCTTTAAGAGGCTCACTGGATAAGTGATTTCAGCATGGGACAGAAGGCAAAAGTCCTGGGCTCTAATCCTGATACTGATTTACTTTGTGATCCTCAGCAAGTCAACTTTCCTATTTTTTCCTTTGTAAAATGTAGGTAATAATATATATGGCCTAGATAATAATTGTAAAGTTCTGTATGAAGGTGCAAAGAAACGTCAAGGCTAGCTAGTGGAAGAGGTGGGAACAGAACTCAGGACCATGCTTTTCAAAATTGACACATACATTGGCAGATTTACATGAAATAGGATTATCAAGTTTTCATAGGTGTGATGGGGCCCCTGCCCCACACTGGGCTCTAAGAGATTAATGGAACCCTATAGAGGCTGCACAGGAGGCAGCCAATTAGAGAAGGAGTGAAGGAAGCAGCCAGTCAAGGCCAAGCAGGCCCATATAAAAAAGGAGCTGCAGAACAGAGGAGGGCAGTTCTCTGCCCAGAGTCCAGGGAGGAAGAATTGTGTCCCTGGAGGGCTGAGAGAACTGCCAGCACCCTGGACGGAGCAGTGCCGCTATAAGGGACTGGGGGAGTAAGAGACAGCTCCTGGATGTCCGCTAGGCTTTGCAGGCTGAGGCCCTGAGGCAAAGGCAAAGAGGATGTTGGGGCCATGAGGAAGTGGACAGATGATTTGCTGCAGTTGTCACTAAAGAAAGTGGCTGAACAGTGGACTGCAGGTCCTCTGGATAGGGGAGCACAGTGTGTGTCATGGCCAGAGGTCTGTGTCGCTGAAGAGGATGCCGCGATCCTTGGAAAGACATGGATCCTAGAGCAGGAGTGATGGCAGTTAGCCACCACCAGAGGAGGGTGCCCTGGCAAATGGAGATAATCCCCAGGACAGCCAGCAGAAGGTGCCAGAGTGATGAGTGAACCCAGCTACCATAGGTTCAACTGAAAACTTTCAGCTCCCCAAAAGCTTGTGGAAAACATAATTTTGGGAAATGTGATTGGATGCAATGAAATGGTGAAAAATTGTCTAGGAATGAACTGTTGGGTGACGTGGAAGGAATAAAGGGAATGTGAGTGGCATATTACCATGCACACACACAAATCAATTTCACCTAGCTCTAATGGATAACACTATTGTGACATATTTATGGCTATGTAGGACTAAAAATATACACAGCCTTTTATAAATAGAAAGATATATTCCTTGTCCCAAGGATATTAAAGTCTAACTAAGTCATAGAAATATATGGCTGGATGGGATCTTGAGACATCATCTCATCTAGCTTCTGTGCTGAAGCAGGACTAAATATACCTAGACCATCCCTGATAAGTGTTTGTGTATGCTGTTCTTAAAAACCTCCAATGATGGGGATTTCACAACATCCCTTGGAAATCTATTCCAGTGCTTAACTATCTTCATATCCCTGGACCTGAACAACAACTGATCACTGTCCCCGTTATAACATTCCTTAATGTATTTGAAGACTGTTATCAGGATCTCCCTAGGACTTCTTTTCTCAAGACTAAACATGCCAAGGTTGGTTGGGGCGGGGGTTGTTGTTTTTTTGGGTTTTTTTAAATCTTTCCTCATAGGTCAGCTTTTCTAGACCTTTTTTCAATTTACTTGCTCTCCTCTGGACTCTCTCCAATTACTCCACATCCTTCCTATGAAAGGGGGTGTCCCAAACCAGACACTTTACTCCAGCTAAGGCCTCACCAGTGCCAAGTAGAGCAGGACAATTAGCTCTTGTGTCTTATACATATGACACTCCTGTTGATATACCCCAGAATCTTATTAGGTTTTCTTGCAATTACATCACATGGGTGACTTATATTCAATTTGTGATCCACTATAACTCCTAGACTCTTTTTCAGAAGCACTACTGCCTAGCCAGTTACTCCCCATTCTATAGTTATGCATTTGATTCTTCATTCATAAATGTAGTACTTTGTGCTTTTCTATATTTAATTTCATCTTGTTGATTTCAGACCAGTTCTGCAACTTGTCAAGGTCCTTTTGAATTCTAATCCTGTTCTCTGAAGTGCTTGCAACCTCTCCCAGCTTGGTGTCATCTGCAAGTTTTATAAGCACACTTTCCACAACATTATCTAAGTTATTAATGAAAATATTGAATACCAGACTCAGGACCAACCTATGTGGGATGCCACAAAGGGTGTTGTGAAGGCCAATACTATAACGTAGTTCCAAAAGGAGCTAGATAGATTCATGGAAGATAGCTCCATCAATGGCTATTAGCCAGGATGGGCAGTAATGGTGTCCCTAGCTTCTGTTTGACAGAAGCTGGATTTGGGTGACAGGGCATGGATCACTTGATGATAACCTGTCTGCTCATTTCCTTTGGGGCACCTGCCATTGGCCACTGTCAGAGCACAGGAGACTGGGCTCGATGGACCTTTGGTCTGACCCAGTATGGCCATTCTTATGTTATATGTCTCACCAATATGACATCAAACCATTGATAACTACTTTTGAGTATGGTCTTTCAACCAGTTTTGAACCCACGTTACAGTAATTTCATCTAGACCCACATTTTTCTAGTTTGCTTTTGAGAATGTCATGTGTAATTGTGCCAAAAACCTCAATAAAATCAAGATATGTCATGTCTACACCATCCCCGCATCAACAAGACCAGTAATTCTGATGAAGACAGAAATAATCGGAGGCCCAAAGCTGAAAAGATGAGAATGGGAATAGATGGAATGCATATTAACCAGCCTCTCCTTTGTAACCTAAAACTCCTTCCAAAGCTAAATAATGCTCTTGGATATTTGCCATTCACATGGCGAATCCAAGACCATACCCCTGCATCCCCATCATGGGTCTAGATTGGCCTAATAAATCACTTGTCCCAAGACAATGCAATTAAACCTAATTAGCCAGTGTTTTTATTCCTAAACTGTCTCTTCCCATGGGAGATTTTAGCTTTTGGTTTTTAAATTAGCCTAAGGAGCTAAATTGCTCTCACTGACTTGGCAGGGAAACAGTTTACTTCTGTCATAGTCTAGGATAGTTTATGCACTCAGGAGACACTTCTTGCATTTCATGAACAGCTTACAGCTATATTACCCAACAATTTGCGTCCACTGGTACTAATAACAGATCTTTCTACAAACTGCACCCAGTAGATTTTTTTTTTATCAGTGACCACTAACTTTTGACCTTGATTCACTGAGCACAGCTTCTTGGAAGTCTCCTACAGTGCTCCTTCACGTTCTTCCTTTGGCCTGGTTGTTGTTTATTGGCTTGATTTTCAGAAGGGCTGAGATCAAGAGGCATGAAGGTCAATGAAAATCAAGACATGTGTCTATTGTCCGTATAAACACCTTCACAAAAGCAGCCATAGTTTTTTCCAGCATAGACTAAGCAACATTACTGACCTATTTGAGAACCATGTTTTCTTCCTTAGAATAACTCTATTCCCAAAGATGGGCAGATGTATCTTTACAGCAGCTTCAGCCATTTTGAGCACAGCACTGAGGGCTCTAATCCCAAAATATGGTGATCTGGCATTTCCTCAGGAATAAGATAATGGTAATAAGAAACCCAACAAACTAGACTAAAATGTCATAGAAGCCAAGAACACTTACCAGCTGGAAGGGATGGAAATGCAACAATCAGATGCAAAGCAGACCGCTTATAGGCTTGATTTTCAGAATGCTGAGCATCTGCATGCTGTCAATGGAATTGTGGGTACTCAGGACCTCTGAATCATCAGGCAGCTTAGATGGTATTTGCTTGTCCTTAATCAGCTTAAAGACCCAGTTATCAGGAAGGCATACTGGGATAAGGTTTTTGCAAGAGGACAAACCCAGGCCCTTGAGTTTTTGCTAGGGACCATGCAGTCAAAAAGAAAGGCAATCCTCCAGAAAAGGTTGAATTCTCACCTTTCTAACCACCAAAAAACAAACAGCCAAGATCTTGTTTGAAGATCCTAAGCTTTTCAAGGTGAGAGACTGGTGTGTATGAAATAGCAATGGCCTTCTTGTTTTTCCTTTGATATTTTGTTTCTATAATAAAAATGAGATTTTTTTTATATCAGCTGTTTCCTGTGTGTACTACATTCCTCCAGCACATCATACAAACTATATATTTTTAAACTCAACTTTAGCACAGACTAGCAGCAGGTAAAGGCTTGATAAATCCTTTTGTTTTAAACACTAGACGGTGTATAATATTCCTTTATTCTTCTGCCAAGGCTTATCTACTATTCTCCTGGCTGCTTTGCATACATTTATTTTCTTTTCATCTTATTAAATGGTGCTGTACTTATTATAAGGATTCAGCTAGGAACTTTTTTTCTTTTTCCTCTAATCCAGGACTCAGTCAGTTTGTTTTTCACAGTAGTTGTGCCAGTATAAAACAGGATTAAAGAAACTGCTCAATTATAACTACAAATACTATAATATAAATACTCTTTTTTCCAGAGTGCCTTCCATTCCAATCACTTTGCAGATATTATTTTTTTCCTTATAACAATCCTGTCAGTAAGTTTTGTTGTTCTCATTTTCATAAATTGGGAAACTGAGGCACATACATAACATAAGTTAAGGAGGAGAAATTCACAAATAAGCTAGACATCTGTCATTTGTACCTTTGAACATCCCTCCCTGAGTGATCCACCTGAGGCTACATAGCAACTGTGTAGTATAGCCAGGAATATAACAAAAATTCCTCCTTCATAGCCTTAAACTTACAGAATTAGACCCTCTTTCTTCACCAGAAAAAAAGAAACACTGAATATTTGTTTCAGTACCAAACTTAGGGAATCAAATGCTAATCATACAGGTTCAGTCCTGACACCCAGTCCTTGCTCTAACTGAGACCACGCCTCTTTATTATAAAATGTCAAAGTATGCCTATGTGGGAAAACCATCTTAGTCTAAGCTGATTCAATCTGTTTACATTCTAAAAGGTGGAACAGATACTGAAAGGCTAAATTCAGCCCTGGTGTTAAAAGTGATCTCAACTCTTGTCAAAGCCAACAAACTAGCGACCATTGACATCAAAAGTCAATTTCCACAAAGGAAGAAAGGAAGATAAGCTAGAAAAATGCCATCTAACATTTCAGGTAAAGATGCTTAATTATGCTGAACAGGAACACCCTGACTTCTTGGCTCTAGAGTCAGTCTGTGTCTTATGCTCTCCTGTTGGAGATGTTCTGATCTGGCCCATCAAGTATTTAATTAATTATACAGAGAGGGAGAGATACTGACTGTAGATCCCAGTGGTTAGAGTACTCATATGGGAAATTTAGTGACTGTTTAACTATATATGCAAAGTGGAACAGTTCCAAAAGGGGAGATTGAAAGAGACCTATCCCAGAATAGCCAGTAACCTGATGGTCAGGGCACCCAGCTGGGATGTGGAAGATCTTCAGTCCACTTCCTGGTCTACAGTAGGCAGAGAGGGACTTGGATGTGGGTCTCCCATCTCCCAGGATAGTGGCCTGATCATCAGGCTATTAGCTATTCCTGTATGGGTTGGTCTGTCTCTCCTTTTTAACAAAACTTTGAAAAATCAGTTTCACCTGATGTGGAAGAGAAAAAAATGTTGAAATTTCAAAAAGTTTGTGGGATGACAAAACCATTTCTCATCCTGTGCCCTGGGTTTCCTTGGCCTCTAATTTATACTTGCTAATTACAGGCAAGAGGTCCTTTGGCATACACCTCGGATCTTCATCTTTGAAAGATGGCCAGAATGTACATTTTACATTATAAGGCAATAAAATATTTTGATAAATATAATTGCCTAGTCAATAGCTTGAATATGAAGGATGAGAAAAGTTAAAGAAATCAATATGGTTAGTTAAAGTGGTTTACATAATATTGGCCATGGGTTAAAAACAACCTGTCAAATCATTTAAATGACACAGATAAACTGGATTGGAATTTAATTACCTACTTCAGGGGTGGCTGAAAGATAAATAAATGAAAAGATATTCGGGGCTTGTGTGTTTGAATGAACTTGTTTGGCCACTGGGTGTCATCCTTGATTCAAATGACGATTAAAGACTTTTTAGATACAGCATAAAATCTGCAACTTCAATAGCAGTTAAATTCCACTCTATTTGATTGTATAGCATACAGCAAATTGTTCTGCATTTAAATCAGCTATAAAGTTGAACACTTTGACATAGACAAATTCTCTTTTGTCTCACTGCTTTATTTGGAAAGCTGAAATGGCTGGGTGATGTAGGAGGGGGAAAAGAATGTAACTAGGACATATAAACAACAAACAATTTGATCTTCAAGTCTCAGTATACACCTTGGCTATTAAGGTCCCAACAAAAAATTACATCTGAAGGCTAAGGATCATATTCTATTCTTAATTTTTTCACTATCCTGTTGTTCTACATTTCTAAAATTTGTCTGGATTTAGGCCTCTGATCCTTAATTCTGATTCTAGCCTGTTATAGAGATAAAGATAGGGCCTCGCCTCCAAGTCCAGATCAAGATCTTGATCTGAACTTCAAAGTTCTGTGGTGCTTAGACCCAGAGTTTGGCTTCAGCGCCATCTCCAATGTATATAGCAGAAATCTCTTAACTGCATCACAGGTTGGAAAGGTCTGTAACACATAGATATATTTGTACTTTAAAATGTTCATTTACCTCCGCATAGTACAGGACTTAATGACTACATATGGGGAAACTGGTTCAGTAACAAATTCTAATCTTAGCCCATTCTACAAAGTCAAGCTGGTGCATTTACCAAAGTTTTAAAAGCTGAGGAAAAGGATCCAATCCCCTAAGTGTCTTTTTCATACACACCCCGAAATGTAAATCACAACTCCCACTTTGTCTCTAGAAGGCTCATCACAAAGTCCCTTTCCTCTCTTGTGTTCCCAACATCTCGCCCCGATCAGGGCCGGCTCCAACTTTTTTGCCGCCCCAAGTGGCGAAGCGGGGAGGGGGAGGAGGAGATAAAGCCGTGATTGGCGGCACTTCAGCAGCAGCTGTATTGTGCCGCTTCATTCTTCAGCAGCAATTCAGCGGTGGATCCTTCACTTCGAGAGGGACTCAGGGACCTGCCGCTGAATTGCCACGGAAGACCCAGATGGGCTGCCCCTTTCCATTGGCCGCCCCAAGCACCTGCTTCCTTTGCTGGTGCCAGGAGCCAGCCCTGCCCCCAGTGAGATCCTGACCCCTTTCTTCTCTCACCCACCTTAAACAGGCTTGCAGATCCTTGTAGGATCCAGCAGGCCTGGCCACATTAGCTCCAGAGTGCATTGTGTGTATCTGACTGGGCAGAGCCTAAGAGTGCTCTTGAACACAACAGCAATAAGAGATGGCTATTCTGTATGTTTTGTTGGGAAAACTCCACAAGGACCATAAAAAGGTGACCAGGCCTAGAGCGATGGAAAAGTGCAGAGATGGGCTAGATAGTTTGTATGTCTTTTTTTAGACCTGAAAGCCTACTAGGAGGTTAAGGAGCAGGGAACAGAAGGTGCATCTTTTGGAGCAGATGATTTAATCTTTTGAGTGAAGGAGAAGGAACTTATACAGAGAGGACAAAGAGCAAGTAGTTCAAGGAAAATAGTAATGAGGAAGAAAGAAAGATTGGAGACCAAAAATGGGGGAGAAGTACTTGGTGGAACAGTTCAGAAGAGCATCCAGTCTTGTTGGTGTTTGCCTCAAGCAAATAAAACCTGTGATGATCAGCTTATAAATGGCTGTACGCCCTACAGTGAGTTCTGTTGTAAGGCGTTGCGATGATTCCAAGAACCAAGCAGCATTATTGTGTTATCTATTAGAAGTCTAGACAATCTAGGAGCTGCACATAATGTAATGCAACTGGTTACAATAATATTATTTCTCTTTGAAACTAGATTTATTTAGTTTTCCTTGTCTCAGCTAAAATAAAAAAGTACCAGCAATTTCTCCAGGTGTTACATCAGAAAAGAAGTGTTTACACTTGTTGATGTATTTAAAAAAATCACAATCTGACTATTTTTAAAATATACGACAGCATCTATGTAACATTTTTAACAAGTACTTCTTTGTATGCAGCCAAACTCTGTTCAGAGACTATAGCTTTATATGAATTATAAAGTCTTTGAGAAAACAGATTTTCATGTAATGCTTCCTAGCTATAAAAGTAGATATTATAATAAAAACATGCCACTATTAGAGAACTATTAGTCAGAGCTAAAACAGTCTTTGATTTTGTTCACCAACCACAGACTAAGTTGCGTTTTTTGTTTTGTTTTTCTGTTTGGGTTTCTTTCTTTTTTTTTTTTTTTTAAGTCTAACTTTAAAAGGGAGACTGAAAAGGGTGAGATCTTTTATTGGACCAACTTCTGTTGGGGGAAAGGACAAGCTTTTGAGCTTAGACAAAGCTCTTCTTCAGGTCCAAGAAAGGTATTCAGTGTTTAAATTTTAAAAGAAAATGTGATGTATTCTCTTTACATTAAACTGTCTTTTAGACACAATTAGGGTTACTTATTTTTAATGTTATAACCGTTTCCTCTTATTAGATTTATTGGACTCTGATTTCAGGTTTACATGCAGAGGACCTATTTAGGATGTGTACATGTATGTATTAATGGAGTTTAAAACTATTATAATTTACTACAATTCTCAGTCACCAGTTTAGCATAAAATGAGGTTAATTAACTGTTGCCTGAACTTGTATTAGCCAGTATTGAGAGTATAGCTGAAAAGAGAAATTGCCAGTTAAAAAAAACCTTCAGTCAACAAAAACTAGAAATCACAATCCATTTTAGGGCAAGCGTGAGCACTTACTTTCTGTAATGTAATCTGAAATATCCCTGCATATACACTTTTAATTTCAACACCCTTTATACACTACTATTTATAATTTAGGGTAAAACAGAAGAGTTAAGCAATTCCATATGAGAGATGCAAGAAAACAAATCCACATGGATTTTTCTTGGTTTCGCGTTATGGGTTGGATGTTTGTTTTTAAACAGGCTTC
Source organism: Gopherus evgoodei (assembly GCF_007399415.2). NCBI lineage: Eukaryota > Metazoa > Chordata > Testudines > Testudinidae > Gopherus > Gopherus evgoodei. The sequence goes on from NC_044332.1 coordinate 58,304,566, forward strand.
TGATCCTGCAATGAACTCTAAGCAGATAGAACCCCACACTTCACTGATTTCAGTGGGGCTCCATACAGACATCAGGAGCTGTACATGTGGAGCTCATTGTAGCATTGTGACCTAAGCCCATGACCTTGGTAAACCACTTGCTGACCCAGATAACCCTTCTTCACATGAATAATCTCATTCAAGTTTGCAGAGTTATACCCATGCTGGTCCCAGGATATTAGACAGATGGTGGGTTAGGTCATATCTTTTATTGGACCAATTTCTGTTGGTGAAAGAGACAAGCTTTTGAGCTTACACAGAGCTGCAGAAGAGCTCTGGGTAAGATTGAAAGCTTGTCTCTTTCACTAAGAGACATGGATCCAATAACAGTTACTACCTCAGCCACCCAGTCTCTCTAATCCCATTCATGTCAGTGGGATTACTTCTGAAAGTACATATTGGCTTGACTAGGCATTTAAACCCAGCCTATGTTGGCTTAAAAACTCTAAGGTTTGAAACTTGGATGCTACTTGGTTGATTTGCCCGCATAAAACTGATTCATTCTAACCACAAACTGAAAGCAAAAGTCAAGGGGTGAAAACCAAATGGATTGAAATACAAAAAAAAAAAAAATCTCATGAACCTTTGTGAAGCAAAACTGCCAAGATGTACACAGCTCTATTCCTATCCCCTCTGAGGGGGAAAAAAAAGCAACTTTTAGTTTTTTTTTTTTCAGATGTGGTCACATTCATCCATTTTCTTTTTTGGGAAGGAGAAAAGGCAAAATTATTAGATGTTGCATACTGTTCTAGCTTCAACTATAAGTACCTACTTATACAAGACAAGGTCCAAAATAGGAACTGTACAATTGAATTCCCTCAAGTTTGGGAATGAGGATTGTTGATAAATATCCCTAATTCTGACCCCTCCCTAAGTGCTCTCTGTTTCAAATGAATCTTAAGAGAACAGCTCCTTTAACCAGGAGACACCAGTCCAAAATAGGGTGAACAGCCAGCAAATGTGAAAAATCGGGAGAGAGGTGGGGGGTAATAGGTGCCTATATAAGAAAGTCTCAAATATTGGGACTCTCTCTATAAAATCAGGACATCTGGTCACCCTAGTCCAAAACTGTGGGAATTCTCACAAGAATAAACTATACTTGTGATTTCCTACCCTCAAGATATTGAGCTCAGAAGACTTTCAGTATTTGAGGCCAAAATCTCAGAAGAGAATCTTATGAAGTTCTAATATTGTTGAACGAGAACTCCAGCCCTCGCTGGACCTGGAAGCTGACCCTCTAAAACCTTATCCTCAGTCAGACAGTGGAATAAATCAGCAGTGTCACAAAGGCAATAGTGTATTTTGACAGAGAAAGAGAGAAGTGTTTTCCCATTTAAACTGTACAACACCCCTGTAGGCTTTCTTCGACATGTAGAAATACTTACGCTGGTTTTATAGTCTGGGAATGTTTCTCATGAATGTAGGCACCAGCCAGGCCCCCAGCTCCAGAATTTAAATACTGTAAAGAATATATTAATACGTATACATTTTGCTCTCACTATTTCTCACATGCAGCATTCCCTCATCCTCCCTCCATAAAGCCAGGATGATTATACAATTTCAATAAGGCTTTTAGCTGAAGCTCTTTGGCCTCATCTATTGTATTAAAGTGGTGAGCTTGTTGAAAATATATATTGTTAAATATTTAATTTCATCAGATTTGTCTTAAAAACCACCATACCCAAGATATGTGCATTTACACCTTAGACAAAGCTTCTGTTTGAGTTTTGGTCCAAGGGGCCTGACTGTCTTTTCCCATTGTTCACTGATACATAATTATTAAAAACATTCTCAAATGCTAGAGCAACTCTCACCTTGTAGGAACACCAACAGGCAAAATCTACGCCCCAGTCATGTAAATGCAGTTCTATATTACCAGCAGCATGAGCCAGGTCAAAGCCAACATAGCAACCCTAAAGGAAAGAGAGGACTTTAATAGACTCCCTAAAAGGATAATCACCATAAAAGTGACTCTGCAAAAAGATAAATTTATAGTTGTGCACATCTGCTCCCCATATCATAGCATCATCAACTCATATCTGTTTGTTTTGGTGATAGACACAAGTTGTGTACAATATGTGTGTGTGTGTATCCATCCTCAAATGAATAATTTTATGGGCTTCTATTCAAGGATGCAATTTTAGACCCACAAATTTGATCTACTGTAACACTGTGATGGTACGTGAAAAAATATTAATAACAAATAAAAAATTTTATTTAAGAGACATGTTTTGACAAGCTGCAGCGACAAGGATACATTTTTTATACACACAGTAAGGGTCTGATTTTCAGAGCTGCTAAATGTTTGAAGCTCCCATTGCCTTTGCAATTTTGGGAACTTAGCATTTATAGAAATCTATCCCTTAGAATTTTGTAACAGGTGACGCAGCATCATATACAGTACCACGCATTTTAAATTTTATTGTACTTGTCCTTACAATATACTAACACACCCACTCCTCCCTCTACTTCCTGTAAAGGTTCTAGAATGGCCATATCTAGGGAACTGAAAGTTTGGAATAAGGAAGGAGCCTGAAACAAAACGTTGTTTTATACACAAAACCACCACTAGATGGCAGCGTTTTTAAATTAAAAGAGTTATCTAAAACTTGTACTATCATGCTACCCAATTAAAGTGAAGAAAAAGTAATAGCATATTTTGTGCATGGACTACAAGTTAATACTATTTTACATTTTCCTCTAAAGACACAGACTTTTTACAAGTGGCATGGTAGGAATGAGAGAGAGAGCATGGACTTTAATACATCTAAGCCTGTAATAAAACAAAGGATTTTTTAAAACTCTCTTTTCCTGTCTCTTGTACAAAAGGCATCTCAGCTAAATTATTAAAAGAATACTTTCGTGAACTTAATCCCTTCTTAAAAAACTGTTTAGCTAACTGAATGAAACAGCATATACAAAAGTGTGACACGCTAATTCTAATGAAGCTGCTAATGGATTTGTGTAGCTGTAAAATTCTCTCAAAATGATGGGATGAACTGCCAGCACCTCATCACTTACTCAATATAAATATTAATGATGGGGGAACTGAAATAGGGACAGAGTTCAGGTTTGGTTTGATAAGCATTCTAGCCTTCACACAGCAAGAACTTGTCTACACAGGAACATTCAGGATATTTAAGATGAGTCAACTACAGAAGTGAAGTTAATGTGCATTAAACACCTCCATGAATGCTCTCATTCTGAAGTTATGCAGCCTTCACTTTTACTTCTAAATGAGAGTCCACAGAGGGTTTATTGCACATTAACTTTGCAGCTTTTGTTGATTCATTTTAAATTTTCTGAGTGTAGACATGCCCTGAACTATAGCTCATCTGAAGATCTTTCACTAGATTCTCATTGGTTCCAGTCAAAATCAGGATTATTGGGCATAGCCATGCCCAAAGAACATGCCAGCTTTCTACAAAAGCAACTTTAAAAGCAAAAAGAAGAGAACAAAGAAAGCCTGTAGTTTAAAATGTCCGCCATATCTTTGTTGTTGTAGATGTGTTGGTCCCAGGATATTCAAGATACAAGGTGAGTGAAGTAATATCTTTTATTGGACCAACTTCTTTTGATGAAAGAGACAAGCTTTTGAATTACATAGAGCTCTTCTTTAGGTACTTCATATTGTAAAGAATAAGTTCAGTGAGGTAGCACACGACTCCTTACAAGGATGGATCGTCTTGTGGTTAAGGCACCAGAGTGGTACCTTGAAGATCTGAATTCAGTGACAACGGATTTCCTGTATGACCTTGGGCAAGTTTCATTTCCCTTTACCTCAAGCTGCCATTTCTGAACTGAGGATGATCATGCTTCCCTACTTGATGTGTGGCACAGTTATGTGAACAGTAAGACTCTCTCTATAGCAATTTTAAATGGCAATTAAATCAAACTGAAAGAGCTCTCACTGCACCAACTGTGCAGGGAGGGGAGCTGTGTGGAAATGTTGCTTACAGAGACCATGTGGAGCTCTCCATCTGCTTTTGGCAGAGAAGAGGGATATGTGGTCCCCACTGCATCCTCATCTTTATTTCAACTTCTGAAAGGCATTGTTGGAAAGTGTCTGGGTAGTTGCTGGTAACTGGCAGGTAGCAGCTCAGCATGGTCAATGATATTTGGAGAGAAAGAATTGACAGCTTCACTCAAGCACAGCTGGGATAGTTTAGAAAGGAAGTCAGGAAGAGAAATGAAGATGAAGCATTTTAAAGCATTTCCTACTGGGACTAGAGAGATTAAAAATAGTGTACACGGTGTACACAGAGGGCTAGAGGCACAGTATTTTTATTACATAATTTATTATACAAAAGTGAACTTGGAAGTTAAAGTTTCCTAGAAGTTGCCCATTTCTTAAGTGGTTCAGGAAATTAGAGAGTTAGCCCCTAAAAGCAAAGATGAAAAAAAGGAAAGTAATGCTATACCTGCCACTGCCTACACCCTGCTGAGGAGACCTTGGCACAATATGTAGTCATTTTCATTTATCCGAGAGACCGAAGATGGAAAAATAGCTTGAGGTGATTTTTCAAGCTTAATTTAGTTCATTTAATATTTAATGTCTTAATGAAGCTGTCTGTGTTCAGAGTTTTCACTCTGGGAGGAATCTTAGTTTAAGCAGAGAATTTAGAAAATTAATTTCAAAAAATTCAAAAGGAAATCAGTAATTTAATTCATAAATAATTGACCTCAGTGTTCTTAAAACACTTTTTCAGACCTTTCTGAACTTGCATCTGAAATCTCTGTTTAAGCAGTTTTAGGGCAATCATTGTGGTGTACCATTTAAACTCCATCTTTAAAAGATTTTTAAAGACTTTCTGTGAAGAACATTTCCCTCTGCTACATTATTTGACAACAATACTTAGTGGGTTGTTTTACAAATTATATTTATTTCCTTTCTCTCTTATCACACTTTAAATTTTCATTCTACATTTCCTTCCCTCTTTTCTCTTCTGTTCTCCCTACTTTACTTTCTGTTCATGAGATGTGCTGGTGTATTAGTCATCAGGGCAGTGAGTCTTGCATTCTGATCTGAACAAGAGATGATTACAGCTCATTCCAGTCTATTTTGGCATCCCAAAGATTACAACTTCCTTTTGTAAAGTTTTGCAACTGGCCCTTAAGAGTTTAATTCTAGCCACTAACAGTTTCATCATCTCCAAAAGGGGCAGAAAGATGTGGGTAAGAAGTTGAATGGGTAGCCATGGAAAGTACAGAGCATTAGTGTGATGTGATACTGCAAGTCTTCCTTGCCTAAATGTCACTAACTGCTGAAATGGAGGGCTGATGATGCCTTCAGGGGATGGGGATAGGGATGAGGATGAGGTCAGCTCAGGATAGTTTTTCTAGTTATCACTGTCAGTTACATCAAGAGCTTATATGATAAAGCAATATTGGCAAATTAATCATGTATTTTAACCATCTTATATAAGAAAAATGGATTGTTGCTTTTTATAAAAAGAATAAAAATACCTAATTTAGCTCTTCAGTTAATCTCGCCCTCTTTTGTATACACTTCTTCCTACCCCTGCTGATCAAATGTGCATGCCATCTTCTCCTCTTCCCTGCCACTTAGGCCTTGTCTACACAAGGTTTAAGAGCAGTACATTTCAGATTAATTTACACTGATTTCTAATTGAATTCAACTAAACCAAAATAGGGCTGATTTAAATCAAAATAAGAGTGTTCACACAGGGATTTGCACTAGTTAAACTAAATTGGTTTAAAGTCACACCCTTAGGTAAAATGGTGCAACTTTCCTGAGTAGACAAGGTCTTGGTTCCCTTTTCTCCTGGAAATTTTTCTCTCCTTTGTGGCTCTGGTCTAGGGGGATAGCTCATGTACCCTTCTCTCATGTAACAGTGGCCCCTAATATACACAGCTAGTCTGAATCCCCTCGGTTTCCAGTTGCTTTTAAAGGTTTCTCAAATCTTCTTTGTAAGGAGAAGCCTGGAAACTTGTGGAAGCAGCTTCAAACCAGTTCTGTCAATACCCATGTCACCTATGAACTCTCCACAGACCACACACTAGAAATTGCTGAAGTAAATGTCTTCAATATTTCGGGTGCCTGAGAATAGAAGAGTTTGTTGACTTTGTTGACTGAAGTAGAAGAGTTTGTTGACTTTGTATAAATGTATAGTATTTAGACATTGCAGAAGGCAGTACCTAAAAGGGTCTTTGAATGACTAAAATTTCTTGTCATGCTTTTAAGGTCTCCCTGACCAGCAACACATGAATAGTGCTTGGAACTGCACCTTTGTGTTGCATGAGTTTTCAGTAAATTTAGGATCCTGAATCCACCCTCCCCAGGTCCTGAACATTACTGCATCAAAGGGGTTAAAGCGCTTGACTTTCAATGGAAGTTGGCTCCTCAAGGGAAGGAGGTGCTCAACTGATACATGTCTCATTCCACCTTTATTTGGAATCATCAAAGCTTTGTAGATTTGAAGACAGAAGAGACTGTATTTGGCTTCCAATTCTTGATGCTAATGGGATGGATGATTGCAGGAAATTCACTGTCCTCTAAAGTATTTCTATCGCATAGATGTAATAAAACGTGTGACTTAGATATACATACACATAAATCCACCAATAAGCTGTAATGGGGACATTGTGGTCTGTACACCTTACTGTACACACACCTCTAGCTCCTAAAGTAATATACTAACATATAATATACTACTTAAATTGCCTTTCCTCAAAGAATATCAGGATTTTCTGAAAAACCAAGGGTGAAATTCTGACCTTATGAAGGGACAGGATTTCGTCCTAACGCTTATAAATACCCCAATGAGCTAGGTACATTTGTCATAACTGTTCTACTCAGATCTGAACCTTAGAGTTCAGAACATGAGAAGTTAGCATGAAACCTCTCAACTTAATTACCAGCTCGGATCTGATATCGCTGCCACCAGCCAGCATTCCAGTGTCTGGCTCACTCTGGTCTCCCCAAACCCTTCCCTGGGGAACCCCCAAGACTCAGATGCCCTGAGTCTCACCACAAAGGGAAATAACCCACTTCCCTTCTCCCTCTTTACCTCCTCCCAGATTTCCCCGCCCTGGGTACTTTCGGAGATTCCCTGCTTCAAGTCCTTGAAACACAAGTACCAAGAGATCAATTTCTCTCTCCCCTCACCCAGAGGGTATGCAAAGTCAGGCTTAGTAAATCTAACACAAAGAGATTTTCCCCCTCCCTTCGTTTCTTAGCCTTAACCAGTGAAAAACACTTAAACAGGTCTTAAAAAGAAAGCTTTATATAAAAAAAAATATATATAAATATATATATATATAATGGTCTCTGTATCAAGGTGACAATATACAGGGTCAATTGCTTAAAAGAAAAAATGAATAAACAGCCTTATTCAAAAAGAATACAATTTAACACATTCCAGCAATTACACACATGTAAATACAAAAAAACAATATAAACCTACTGTCTTACTATCCTTGTACTTACAACTTGGAAACAGAAGATTAGAAAGCCTGGAGATAGAAAGATCATTCTCAGAGCCGAGAGGGTCATCGAACCAAGACAAAGAACAAAGAACTCACATCCAAAACTTACCTCCACCCAGATTTGAAAAAGTTTTGTTTCCTGATTGGTCCTCTGGTCAGGTGTTTGGTTCCCTGTGTTAACCCTTTACCGGTAAAAGAATATTAACCCTTAGCTATCTGTTTATGACAACATTGCTGTTCCATTAAGAGATGGGCAACATGGACATGACTTGCCAAGGTCATAGAGCACCCATAATGCTCTCAAGAACTTTTCTCATTCTGATTTGAGGACTATAGTTTTTCCTGTGTCTAAGACCCATTACAGGCAGAGTCACCTTCATCTTGCTTTGCCTATTCTACAGAGTTTACTTTTTCTCTAGTCACCACCAGTAGTTGCCTCAGATAACACTGAGATACCAATCCCAGAAAAGCTTAAACATAGTACAGAATGTATGACTAATTTTCCTAATATTGAAAACATACAACATGCGTACCTAAACACATAGGGCCTGATGCGCTTAACTCCAGCTTTCCAGTGAGTGAATGCTTTCATTGCCCCCAGTATAACCTTCTTTTATGAATTGATACAGTACACTAGCATTTGTCTACATCCTCTTTCTATCAGACTATCCTTCCCTTTAATCAAAAGATAGTGTTTTGAAGCTTGATTCATTAGAGTTAGCAAGGGACTAGGTGATCCTCAAGGAAGATGGTTTAAAAACATAATTACTAGATCTATGTGGCTCTAAAATGTGCAGACCTAAATTCACCCAAGCCAGTGCAATGCCAGCTTTAAGCCTGGCAAGGGGCAGATGCAGTTACCATTGCCTGTCCTCCCTTGCAGTTTCTGGCACAAGGGAAAGCAGCTTTATGTTGCATTTAGAAAAATTAGATTGAGCACCCACTGAACAATGTTTGCATCCCATGGTCTCTTTAGCTAATTTGTGGAGCTGCATTTGTGCCCAAGGGGCTCAGCAGAGGAGAAACAGAATGTATAACAACAAATGGAAGCCCTGATATGATCAGGACTGAAGCCTCAAAAGGGTTAACTGTTCAGATACAGCTACACTGCAGGTTTGTAGGAATCCAGTAACATACAGTATTTTAATTCCTTGAGTATCTTAGGTCAGATAAGATATATCCAATAAAAAATGTGCCTCCTGATAAGTCTGCTGATGTCTTGTGAATAAGAAAACTTAATTAAGACTCTACCTTCCCCTGCATTCTGGAGGCAATCAAGACAGTTAAAAGAATTCACAGTAAGTCTCTAGTGCACTGGCTGCAAGTTTCCAAGTCTGAATCATTGTATTGAAAACCAGTCATTTCATGAAGGTGATATACTCAGTATCCTGCCTGTCTCCTGTTAACTAATCAGCTGAGTCAGAAGCTGTCAGCTCCACAAGGAACTCACCTTGCCCGACTGACTGGAGGCAAAATGCTGTGATAGCAGTTGCCAGTGAGTGGGTGAAAAGAAAGAGAACATAGCTAAATTCTGTTTAAATATAGCAGTCTAATGCACAGTTTTGTAGGTTTTGAAGAGCTTGGGATGATCATTTCCTTCCCCATTTAGAACTCTTAAGAGCCCTGCAGAATTTAATAAAGAATAATAGCCTTTATGTAGATTTTTTTAACTCACCCAATAAGATTTCTAGGGGAAATGCAAGAATATGATTATGCGTTTCTATAAATCTTCAGAGTGATTTAAATAGACCCCCTATATGTCACATACCTGTCCAGTTCATTGGGTGGGGGAGGGTGGATTATTTTAAACCGATTTTAGAGAAGTAGTCCTGAAACAATTCTACCTTTTCTTGGCCAGCCTTTGTTATTCTGGGGATGTCAAACAGCTGTCCTGTGTAGTACTGCACTCCGCTCAGCAAAATTACAGCAACAGAGTCCCCTTCCTTCTCAATTATGTCAAGGATATCTTCAATTCTCAAGGTCTCCTCCCCCTAAAATAAAGTTAAAGCAGATGTTTTACATCTACCCTGGCAGTAATGAAACTGTCATTTCTTATTTCGCAATCTATATTTTACTATGTGCTGTGCTGCGTGCATTGGGAGATCAAAAGCGTATCCTAGCACAGCAATGATCTACAAATACAGGAAATAGCCTTTGAGTAGGTTACTTCAAAAAATTAAAAATTAGCAACTTATTTTCTAAGTGGTAGATTCCTAAAAACATTTGTTTTGCTTTCCAACGTGCTTCACTCCTCTCAATATTTCAGACAGTTTTAATTTACAATATAAAAAGATCTTGGTGCAAACAGAATACATCATGATTTTTATATGGCATTTAAAAATAGTGACACCCAAAAGTCTTAAAAGCTGCCTATCAGGTCTCACCCTTATTTTTCAGTACACTTCGTTTCCCACAGGAAGCTATTCTAAATCTGCCATATTTATATTTAAAAAAATGGTACATCTGACATAATCAGAAGTACCAAAAAAATCCCAAATCTGAAGTCATTAAATATAAAGAAATTTCAACAGAAAAATCTAATTTTTATCCTATGTAGTAAGATTTTCCATCTCCTTCCCCCCACATTTCTTCCCACAAAGTAGCACATAAAAAACCCACTGTCTAGGGATCACCTTGGCAGTGAAAACTCAGAATGAAATTAAATTTGCTACTGCAAAGAGCTTGGGTAAAATTTGCTAAATTGGAAGTAACTGCTATTATCTTAACAATCTTTGAACACCTATCAAGGATTCAGGAGTAGGCTCTCTCTCCTCATGAGATTACTCAGATTTTAGAATCCAATGTTCAACATCCATATTATAGTTAGGTGGCAAAGTTCTTAATGCTGAGAAGAGATGGTAATGCAATCTCTCTAAATAATCTGAATTAAATATTTCTTGAAAAAGACTCTTTCCTTAGGTTGTGATAATAAAGATACAGTATGTTGTCTTTATGGCAATTTTTTAAGACAGAAAACTATAGGGAAGCTACATGCTGATGCTTCTGAATTTTGCATTCTTTTAGGAACCTATTATGTTATGGCAATCAGAAAATGTACTATAAAATAACTGTTTTGAAAGATTATTTTCTTCCTAAGAGATAAATCCAGCAATTTAAGTCAGACAACACAGATAATATTGATACTTAAAGTCAGAAATGTATGGAAATCAACAGAATAGACAATTAGTGGCCATTGATAAGTTTATCTGAAAATTCTAGGCACATGAATAGAAATAGAAGAGATGCATGTACATAACAAATGACAACAGATGCTAAAGAATTTGGGGGACAACACCTCCATTCTTGTACTAACTACACATGTATAGCCAATGCTAACTAAGCATATATAGCCAGTTTTAACAAGAATAGAAGAGTTCTGACATTTATATCTCTCACAAACCTTGCGTGGCTGTATCATGAGCATGCATTTCTCCACATCAAGTCCGTGAAGCTGAAGCTGAGACTCAACAGCATACTGAAAAAGAATTAACGTAGCACAATTTAGCAAAACAGAGATTTTAAAAGAAATGGCTGAGATTTTTAGATCAAATCTACACACATCTTTCATTAAATTAGTGGATGAAATCCTGGCCCCATTAAATTCAATGGGCCAAAATTCCTATTGACTTCAGTGAGCCAAGGCTCTTTGGAGTAGGGACTGTCTTTTGTTCTGTGCCTGAACAGCATTTAACCCACACAATCGGGTCGTAGTCCATGACTTGGGCTCATAGGCACAACTATTAATAATCCCACCAAATGTCTATATCTCCAAGACAGCTTTGAATACCTCAGCCAATGGTTTTATCACTAAAGATACTGTATTGATAATATTTGGGGGGGTAATGTCAAATATAGTCAAACAGAAATACTGTGATATTGACAGTTAATCGTAGTACAGTGGTCTGAGGTGAGGGCAGTTGTAAAGCTTATTATTGGGGTGTCAAAGGAACATAAATAGAGGGCACAGAGTGTGCACAAATGAAGTTATAGTGAACAAAGGCAAATGTAACTGTTGAGTTTTGTAGCCTAGAATAAAGGCAATCTGAACTTCATGCATCCGTGTAGCTATCTTTGTTACAAATAATCCTATGAGTGATATTTGGAGTAATTTTAATGTGCCTTAAAGATAAAATTTCTTATCAATTTCCAAGAGTTTACTGAATTGATGAGTAAGTAGCACTGGGCCACAAACTCAAAGAGTAATTTGCTGTAAACTGTGACACATAAACTATTGTTTCCTATTTCATAGCACACAAATTATGTTTGAATTAGTAATTTAAAATGCTAAAAAACAAGTATTTCCATCTCTGTCTGGGGAAATACAAGTGTTAATGTTGTGAGTTTTCTATTGATTTGGTTTCCATAAAGTAAAACAACAACATGAATTAATAAAACAGCTACAACTTCAGTTGATTTAGGCCAGCAGTTTGTTCAATGTCTTTAAAAAGACTAATAAATCAATGTACCCATTCAATCTTTTCATCTTGTAGCATTTTTATTTGAGCAAAAGGAATAAAACTACAATCTGTAAAACATGCTGAGCTCAAAAGCATCTGATAGTTTTTATTTTTATTGTAATGGTACTTGGATAAGATTAGCTAATAAATATTCAAATCAGGCTACTGATACTCTTTCCAAAATATGATTAATAATAGAAATATGAATTTCTTACATGGTCGGAGGGAAAGGCTTTGGCTTCTAGAAGAATTTTATAACGACTTGGAGTAGGGCTAAAAAAAGATAACTGTTAAAAAAAATGATATGTTGAAACATTTATCTAAGCCAAGACTAAAGAATTGTTCCTCATGTGTAATTTAAGAAAAATACAAACAATTTGCATTTTTGTAGAGCATGTCAAAATAATCCCAGAGCACTTGAAAATATTTAGTCTTTACAATACTCTTTGATGTAGAAAACTTTTATAACATTGTATCCATTTTACAGATTTGTAAATATGGCCACGGAGAGTTTAAGGGTGAAATCCCTATCTTTTTTAAGATAATGGCAAGATTCTCACTGACTTCAGTGAGGCCAGAATTACACCCCACATGATTTGGCCAAGGTCATACAAGCAAATCACTGGCAGAGACAGAACTAAAACACAGGAATCCTGATTTTCCATTCCCCTGCTTGAATCACCAAGATCCAGATTATTCTCTTCTATAGAAAAGCCTGCAGAGGGAGTGCAGAGCTTTCCGCAAAGTTCCCATATCATCCTCTGGTGATGGGGGTGGTGTTTGCTGCCATCATATTGTGATGAAGGTTGTAGGGTCTACCTCCAAACCTAGACAATCAGTAGAAACCTAGGCCATTCATGCAGAGATTGTCTGTGCACCAGCTCTGGATCACTGCATCACCTGCATCTCCCTAACAGAGAGATTTCCAAGGTGATGCACCACAAAATGTATAATACAGACCCAAGCTGAATGTCATTTACCTACCTATGCTCTGTTTGTAGCCAAACCCACTAACTATAGCCCATCCACTTTCTACCCCCTCACATAATGTGGGATCCACACTGACAGAAAAAGTGGGAGCTCTGGGATTGTGCACAGAACTTGGGGGAACTGTGAAGTGATCTGACCCTAATGAAGCCAGCTTAATAATTCCATACTGAACAGTGAAAAGATTATTTACCTGGTGTTATATTTAGGGCCCTACCAAATTCACAGCCATGAACAATGAGTCACCAACCATGAAATTTGGTCTCCCTCCATGAAATTTGGTCTTTTGTCTGCTTTAACTCTATACTATACACATTTCAGAGGGAGACCAGAGTTTCTCAAATTGGGGGTCCTAATTCAAAAGGGAGCTGCAGGAGGGTCGCCCTTACTTCTGTGCTGCCTTCAGAGCTGAGTGGCCGGAGAGCAGCAGTTGCTGGCCAGGTGCCCAGCTATGAAGGCAACACCCTGCCAGCAGCAGCGCAGAAGTAAGCATGGCAATACCATACCAGGCCAACCTTACTTCTGCACTGCTGCATTCAGAGCTGGGTGGTCAGAGAGTGGTGGCTGCTTAATGGGGGCCCAGCACTGTATGCAGCACTGCAGAAGTAAGGGTGGCAACACTATACCATGTCATCCTTAATTCTGCACTGCTGCTGGCAGTAACTCTGCCTTCAGAGCTGGGCTCGTGGCCAGCAGCCACTACTCTCCACCTGCCCATTTCTGAAGGCAGCATTGCCCACAGCTGCAGTGCAGAAGTAACGGTACCTGTATCGAACCCCCTTACAATATCATTGCAACCCTCTCCCCCACAACTCCTTTTCGAGTCAGGATTCCAACGATTACACCATGAAAATTCAGATTTAAATATCTGAAATAATGAAATTTACTATCTTTAAAATCCTATGACTGTGAAGTTGACCAAAATGGACTGTGAATTTGGTAGGGCTTTAGTTATATTTATATATTATAGTCCTTCACAAGCTGAGCCCATATACGATGTATTTTCATTAAATTGCAGAGAAATTATTAACACCTCCATTTCTCCCCAAAAAATAAATAATAGGTATTTGCACATGTATGTCCTGTACAAGAGTCTTGAATGCTCTTTAGTCATTGTTTTATAGTGTACATGAGAAAAGATCAGACTTGTCCTTAAAATGTTTGTGAAAAAAGCTTTTCTGCCTAGCTTCTGTGCTTTGTGTTTCCTATGGGCTGAGCAAGGTACTGTATATGCCAATACATAGGTCAGAGCACTCAGCAAGACCCTCAAGTCTTGTGAAAAAGGCATCGAGATCATTGTCCAGTGCTTTCTTGTAGGAACCTCCACGAAATATTTTAATTAACATAAATGAAGACTTAAAATCTTTTCAAATTCAAGATATATGGACTAAAGTTAATTTGACAATATCAAATTTAGTAAATATTGGAGGAAAAAAGAATGAATTTACCATCTGGAGATGCAGATTAACAGTCAGGCCATTCATTAAGGCTACTTCTTCCTTTCGAGCACCTGAAAAGTAATAACACAGAATTTTCTCTCTTTTCACTCTGTGTAAAGTTTGGTAAAAAGATGTAAAAAGCAAAGGCATGGTTTTTGGTCAATGTTTCTCAAAAGACTAGAAGGAGTGTTTGATGTGTCATCCTACTGAAATAAAAAGTTCTCCTGTCTGACTCACTGGATCAGTTGACAAAAAATATGTGTTTTTCAGGTTTGATATAGCCATTAAGAGATAATGAAACAGCTTCATTTCCCAGCAAACCACCAGCTGATTTATTGTTATCATTAATACCTTAGCCAAATTCAACAACAGTGTATGTTTGCCATAAGTACATCTCTAAACAAATATCTCTAAACAAAAATATATTTAAGGAAAATCATCTATTTTTTAAGTAGTTAGTATATAATGCCAAGCTAAAATGCATCCTTAAATAAAAAAACAAGATTTTTGCAAAATATAATTATTATCCACAGTCAAGCTTTTGAATTCAGCTTTTAGTGCATAGCTTTGAGATAACTATATAGATATATGGAGGCTAATAGGAACCTCAGGCACAACTAACAGATTTTTCCAATATTGTTCTAACTGCTTATTTATGAACCAATTCTCAAACTCCTATCAGCTGCTGTGGAGGGTTTAGGCAGGATGAGGGGCTATATGTTATACAGGGCAGAGCTTAAACATGAAAAATTACCAGTTCCTGGCTTTGGTTTCATGTCTTTTTGTTGCAAAGAATTACAGCTATCTGTAAACCCTAGAGATGAATTAACACTTTGCCAAGTCCCTTTTGCTGGAAGATGGGCTTGTCTGGGTTCCCTGATAATCTCTACAGCTGCGGAGTAGGTTTAAGGAGAAGCCATACAAGAACAAGAGAGAACTAATGCTTGAAGGGGAGAGTGAACACACACACAAAGAGGAGAAGCAGATAAGAAGGACCCTGCACCATGATTCTGCCATCCATTGGGCTCCAGAGAACTGTTCTGTTGGGATTGTCACTGCTCTGGTATAGGAAAATTATAGTACTTGTGAATGGGCCTGAAGTAGAATGGTTTATGGCCAGTGGGTTTGGAAACGACATGAATTTATTGCCCCAAAACCTCTGTATTTATTTGCCTTATTTGCTACTACTGGATGAACGGCAAAGCACTATGCTGTCTAGGATGATTTACTGTTTTGTCATTAATCCGTCATAATTATTACAGTAGTGCCGAAGGACCAATCAAGAGTGGGAACCCATTGTGCTAGCCAGGGTACAAGTACAGTATTAGATGATCCCTGCCCTGAAGAGCTTATAATGTAAATAGGTCTTCAGTTGCTCCTTTTGTGTGTCATTCAAGCTGCCATTGTTCAAGAGAGAGGAAACTGTGACAAGATTCTAAAGAGTCAGGAGATCTCCTGAAGAATTCCTCACATGGACTTTCCAGACTCGGTGGGCAACGGTTTGAAGCCCTATGAAGTTTGTTGGCAATGAGCACATCAAACCTGGTCATCTATAGGTATGAAACTACTCCACCCCCCCGCCAACTTACACTTCTTGACTACCCTTTCTTTCTCTTGGCAGCAGGCTCCTGCAGCTGCCAAGCTGCTACATGGCTGTTCAATTGCAGCTGCAGAAGGGAGTTAGTGCAGCTCTGAGATGCATTAATTGCATCCTTAATTTCTATATAGAAACATGGGGGCTGAAAAAGGGGTGGCACCATGAAGTGATGGGTCCACTGCCCCTACCTCCCCATCTCCATAAGCACACAGAGCCCCTTTTAACTAGGGCTACAGCGGAGCTAAAACTATCTTTTCTCTGCCTGTGCCTTGTTGCACTGTTCAGTGCATGAACAAAAATGGTTGACTGCATGCCAACATCCCAAATTAAATGTGACACACTATTTATCACATAAGTCTTGGTCTCTTGTAATTTATTTATTTAAAATTTAAAGCTTTCTTTTATTGAATTTCATGGCCACAAAAAACAAGCCTCATCCAAGCTATTGGAATCCTTTTTAACCTGCATTGTAGTTAAGAAACAACCCTTGTATGATCCAATTAACCTATTTTTATACTCAAAGATTCAGCATTCAAGAGACAAAACTATATTTGCCATTGCTATCTCCTATCTTTGTATCATATCACTGAGGTAGAATAACCCCCTATATATTCTACTTGATAAATCTTTTTTTAATGAAAGGAAGCAGTGTTTGTAATACACCATCCTTGCTACAACACTGGAAATAATTCTGATTGTGTTAGGCAACCATTGCCAGTTCCCCCCCCCCCGCCTCCGTGACTGCAACAGGCATAGGTGATGGAACCAAGGGTGTAGGGGTGCTGCTATACCTCCTGGCTTGTTGTGGTTTCCATTATATGCAGGGTTTACAGTTTGGTTCAATGGCTCTCAGCACCCCTACTGTAAAAATCATTCCAGCACCCCTGGCAAACGGAGTCTGGTTCTCACCAGAATAAGTAAAAAACACTTTGTGCAATGATTGGAAAAGGCTAAATGCCCCAATCCTGAAAACAGTTTATCACTCAGAGTCACTACCAATCTGCTCAGTGCTCAGTCTTTTCTCAACAGAGACCTGCCTGAGCACATTGTACAACAACAGCAATACAGTTAGTCTGATTTCATCAGAAGATGATCCTGCCAAGATTGTAATGTTTTTATAAAGTATAGTAGGAAAAGCCAAGATTACAGTTTCCCTGTTCCGCCATTTGGCTTAAGAAAAGAAAAGAGCTTTGACATCTAGTGACCTCGACTCTGCATTTCACAATATATTTACCATTGTAACTTTCATTTTAAAAGAATATGTGTGCACATTTAATAAGCAAAGTGTTATAGAGCTATAAACCTTTAAATGGACAAAAGAAAATCTTTACAGTCTTTAGTCCATTCCTGAATAAATCCCACTAGACAACATATACTTACTGCTTCTCAGAATAAGCTATGACAATTCTTCCTCCCCTATAACATGGTAAATATTCACTACCAAAAGGTGTTAAAATTCTGTTTATGTCTTCACATTAAACCTACTAAAGGAAAAAGTCAGAATTCAGCCTTCCTCTTTCCTTGACACACATTGATATACTTAGCATTGCATGTTGCTGGGGAGAAAGCTTAACTGTAAATACCACATTGGAGGAGAACATTTTAATACAGTGTTGTTCATATTTATTTGCTTTGCTTTTTCATTGTTACGTAAGAAAAAAAAGAGCCTGAAATAATCAGTCCATATTATGGAGACATTACCAGTCTAGATAGTTGACGATTCATCCATTATTTGAGGGAGTTCTTATTATCTTAATTTGATCCTTTTCAAAGAAATAATCATTTAGATTCTGCAAATTAGTTCTGAGGAAATTTCCCACAAATAAAATCATGCTGGGCTGATTATCTTAATGCCAAATTCCAACTCAGACCACATTTTTACAGCTCAGTTATATAACCTTGGGGGAAAAAGAGAGAACAAGGGTACATAATGAACCTTAACTGCCATAGAGTTCAACAGGGCTACAGAATCCTGCCCACTGAAGAACTGAAAACACAACAAATGCAGGTTAATCGTGTGTTGACCTTTATTCATGGTTCACGCTGCTTAAAATGGATAAAGGTGTAACAACTTAAAAACTTTCAGACTCTGGTGAAAGACTGGAAGAAATGTTTAGAAGATATATTATCTCTAAAAGAAAAGGGGTGAGCAGGGAGATTGGCGACAGCAGAAATAAGATGGAAGCTACACAAAGATTTAAATTTCCTACTCAACAATTCTCTTCAAACTGTGCATATTTTCTTTCGTTAAACTAGTATTTTAAAATATATTGGTTTTATGGTGAAATTCAGAATGCAGAAGTCTGACAGATCTGCAACACAGAACACATCACTCCAATTCCCTACTTTCTGCCTGGCACTTAACATTTGCAGCTAGATTCATCCCTGCATCAGTGCTAGCACACGGTCTGAGCAGAGGATGCATGTACCTCTCCTATTGTGTGCTGTTGGGAGACAAGGTACAGGCTGGTGCACTGAGACCACAACCCAACATGTGGGCTAATACTGTCTCGTTGTTTCTTTATACTCCTGTTGAACTGTCGGTATCCATTTGTTGTCTCTTGTCTTATACTTAGATTGTAAACTCTTTGGGGCAGGGACTTTTGTTTGGTGTTTGTACAGTGCCTAATATAGTGGGGGTCTATGACTAGGGCTCTTAGGTGCTACTGTAATACAAGCAACAAACAAAGGCTGGGGCAGCATCACTGTAACTTGCACCTCCTGCAGCCATGACTCATACAGAGCTTGTGGCAGTGGAAAAATCAGAGTGCAGGTCTGCCTTGACTATGTGTGCTCCCACTTCAGTCTACCTCTGGAGCGCCTCCTATGCCAGAGCTTATGTGGAGGCAGTGCAGAAGTTGCAAAGCATCTCTGCCCTGGGTAGCTGAGGGCGGTTCTATGTAGGGGGCTGTATTGTCATCTTGTAAGTGGCACAAAATGGTCACAGCATTCAGATGTGCAGTTCATGTGCTGTTCAAGGTTTCAGTCTTGACTTTCAAAGCTCTGAATGGAATCGGTGCTAGCTACCTGACATTACATTTCTCTCCTTGAACGTGACCTCCCATAACAGCTACATAGCACCAGAATAGTAAATGTTGACCAGCGGGAAGAAACTTGTGACTGTGGGAGACAGATCAATCACAGTGTCTTTATTCAGACCATTATTTTTAGTGTCTAGCAAAATTAAAAATTTAAAATTTAAAAATTAAAAATGGGTTAATCTTTTGAATGTGTTGCATAGGTTTCCTTTGAGGATGAAGACCGAAAGGATAGATAGAATAGGATATTGAGAGATCATTTTGTGATAAGTATTCATCCATGTTTGATATGGTTTTTTTGTCTTATTTTTATGAGCCAGTTCATTCCAGAGCGTAGTGCTTGCTTGATTGACTCCAAAGGATGCCCCATATAATCAATTTATCAAGACTACATTTAACTGTAGTTGAATTACCTTTGATCTCCAAGCAACTGAACTTTTGCTCCAGAACCTGATACCAAACTAACATGAAGAATTTGAAGAATTGTTTTGCTGACTCCACCTCAAAGAATTATTTCACAACAATGACCACATTACCACAACTACCGTGTCTGTACCAACAGTCATCAGAAAAAAGAATAACCTCATTGGATACCCCACAGTGGATGAAACCATACACTTTATCATTATATTGATTGCTTCAGGAAAAAAAAAAGACTGAAATCCTTAAATATCACATCCACCACAATCTCTCCACTGCCAAGAGGGCAGTTATGCAGTCCTTGAAATTCAACTATTATATCAGCAAACAAAGGGGATGTCATCATAGTTCTCAATTGTGATAACTACATTGAGGACTCCAACCAAAAGCTCTGACATCGTCCACTATAGAGAACTCAAAGACGATCCTCACATACAATTCACCCAGAAATTTTAACAATATCACCAAATCCTTCCCCAAACAACTCCAGAAGAAACTGTACAACCTTATCCCCCACAAACCCACCCCAGGGACCTTCAACATGTTTCCCCAAGATGTACAGACAAGCGAACCCAGGCAGAGCCATCATATCTGGCCAGAGCACTCTCACTTAAGAAATATCAGGATGTATAAAAACCATCCTCAACTCACTCTCCACACAGATGGCCTGGTACCTCCAGGATTCAACTGACATTCTCCAGAAACTCTACAATATTAACAACCTCCCTCAGAACACAATCCTTGCTATCATGGATGTCACCTCCCTATATACCAATATTCCTCACAATGATAGCATTTCTGCCTGCTTCAAATATCTACAAGACAACTCAGATATTCATCCCAAACACATCACCAAATTCCTCCAAACCCAACCCCTCCAAACACACAGACACACACACACAGACCCCTTGTCACCTATCACCGCACACTGGAACCCATACAGGGTACTATTAAACAGTTACAACCCATACTCGATGGGGACCACATTCTGAAATAAATCTTTCCTGAACCCCCTCATCTGGCCTTCAAACAATGCTTCAACCTCTCCAAGCTCATTGTCAGAAGCAAGCTCCTCACAAACCACACTGACCAACTCAAAGTGGCACCAGACCCTGCCATGACAGATGCAAAACCTGCAGCTATGGTGATCAATATCCCTCAGAACACACCTTTCAAGATCCATGAGCCCTACATATGCCTATCACAACACGCGGTGTACTTCATCAAGTGAAACAAATGCCCCCAAACAATAACTATCATTATACTCTTGAATGAACTCACACACAAAAATGATAAAAGACAAAAACACCATATCAGCCATATCATTGAATACTTTTCACAAAATGATCAGTCCATATCTGACTTCTCAGTCCTTGAACTCAAAGGAAACCTGCACAACACTTTCAAAAAGTGAGCCTGGGAGCTTAGATTTCTAACTTCGTTAGACACTAAAAATCATGGTGTTAACAAAGACACTAGATTTATGGTTTATTACAACAATCGGTAACTCACTAACCCCACTTTCTTTTTTGTCCTATGACTGCAAAGGTTTTAAAGGGACAATTCACCATGAGTGGTCTCTGAGAACGTGTGTTAACTACTTATGCTAAAAAATCTTTTCCACTTCATATTTAGCTATGACATTGAGTAACTTTGACAGACCTGAAGAAGAGCTCCGTGTAACTTGAAAGCCTGTCTTTCATCAGCAGAAAGTTGACACAATAAAAGATATTACCTCATTCACCTTGTCTTTTTAGTATCCAGGCACCAATATGGCTACCACCACATTAACGGTAGAGTAACCAGGTGTACTCATTTTTCAGCCTGGCAGATTCTTTAGAGGGGTGCAATGAGGGGATTGGTGCTCACAAGAGATGCCAGTCAAATCTTCTCTTTTTTGGCAGCTGGTTCTGCCCCCATGCTGATGAGATAAACTCTTAACATGGGGCAGGGTTTCATGCTAGATCACAGAGTCGTAGACTGTAAGGCCAGAAGGGACCATCATGATCATCTAGTCTGAACTCCTGCACATCGCTCCCACTGAACCTTACCAACCCACTCCTGAAATAGACCCATAAGATGAGTTACTGAAGTCTTCAAATCCTGATTTAAAAGACTTAAATTTACAGAGAATCCACCATTTACTCTAGTTTAAACCATCAAGTGACCCATGACCCATGCTGCAAAGGTAGGTGAAAAAAAATCAAGAGTCTCTGCCAATTGACCCTGGGGGGAAAATTCCTTGCCAATCCCAAATATGGCAATCAGTTGGACACTGAGCACATAGGCAAGACAAGGGGGAAAAGCAGGAAACATCTAGACAACAATCATTTGCTTTAAAACCAAAGGAATTATCATTGTTTCACTCTGACTCTCCCTTTAAAAGAGAAATGAAGTGTTGTTCACTGCCCTTTAAGGGCTTTGGCTTCATCTATAAGAGCAAGTGGTTTATGATGATCCCAGAAGCCTTCACTGCAATTAATTTTATGATATACACAGGGTCATATATTATCATCCTCATCCATCTCCTAAACCACATATAGACCTTAAAATAAGTGGAACTCCATGTACTGAGCAGTCAGGAAGACTTCTGTGAAACAAAGTGCTGAGAATTAAGTTTCGGATGTAAAGTTTCTGGGTTCTCCACCACAAGACAACATATTACGCTTATTTAAAAACAGTTCTCTTTCTGGCTCACACATACCCACAATATCAGCCATAAGCTCCACGATGCACTCGTCTCCTAAAGCCCATGGGTGTTTACCACTGAAATGACCATGAACACCTCTGAAAAGGAAGAGAAACAAATGATGAAAATGTATTCTGTTCCCTTTGGCACATTGCTAACAACACTAACTCATTCCAACTCACTATGGGGCTTGTATAATCTGAACACAGTACACTTATTAAACCACATGAGCTCGTAACAAATAGAGTCACCAACAATGAATTTACTGACATCTAAGAGGGGTTTGAAAGACTGGAAAACATCTAATTCATAATTTTAACCAATAAACAAACAAATAAACCCCAAAATGTATATCTTGTTTAGAAAACCACAAAGGGCTAGATTACACCTTTGTCATAAGCACTGTATAAATGGGCAGCACATAATTGCACAGTCTCAGGAGCAGACTGGGTACAAGATGGGAACTTGGTGGGGCTTGCTGTGTGTGTGTGTGGAGAAGAGAAGTAATCCGTACCAGCCATACCTGGCATAGTTGTGCTGGCTGGTGCATTGGAGCAGGCACTTCCCATCCCTGCCCACCAACTCCACACACATGTGAGGGAAGGGGACTACTGACTCTGCAATGCTGCTTTCCTACCTGCACTGCTAACAACAATTCTGGTAGCCAGCGCAGAAGAGTAAGGGATGCTTTATGGCTGCATAGCATAAGCCACAATCTAGCCCAAAAGCAGCATTTACATCGAAGGGGGGCTACGTAGGGTGGAGGAGGAAGAACAGGAGGGTTTCCTTGCTGTTAGGTAACAGCAATCCTTGTCAGAGATGATTTACAGCCTCCTTGAATAGAAAAAGCTTTGCCCACTTGAATTCACCATATTGCACAAAATGACATGTATGTGTATGCTGTATATTCAGGGGTGAACCTGCTCCGGACATTTCCTTTCTTCCCTCTAAAAAAATATTGAGAGCCATAGAACCCCAGATGCAAATGTCCATTGAATTTGAGAGGTGTCTGGTATTTCTAAATTGTATTTTGAAAATGATTCCTCTTTTTATGGGGACCAAACCAAATACCTGTAGTATTTGGAATGTACATCTGAATCTGAACTAAATTGTTTGAAGTCATCTCTGCTACACTGCAAAAAGATAACTTTGTAAGGTAACCAATGTACTTATAAATCTATACATGCAAAATTGCAAATGTTTAATTACAAAATAAATCAATATATGAAAAAATAATCTTGGTGTTAATTTAGGGGAATGTTATTCCTGGATTCCTCTCTCATACACCGTACAATTTTCCTGCTTACAAAACACCAGAAGGCATGTGTGGAATCTGAAATACCAGATTGCAGGTGGCCGAACTGAAAAAGAGTAAAGCTGCTCCAGAAGAGGAACTGGGCCAGTGAGGAAATGTTTGGAGAACAAGAAGAACCAAAAGGTGTGACAAAAGTAAAAAAGAACCATGGTCTACATAAACCTTTGGAATTGCTGCAGGCTTATGAGGTTCCCCCAAACTCGGGTGACCCTTCTGGGATATGAATGTATCACCAAACACGTTGTATGAACTAGTCACCAACCTCAGAAAGGCTCATACCCTTTCCCACCTTCTTTAGAATGTTTTCCCCAAGCAATTCCAAACCCTCCTCCAATCAGTTTTTGTCCTGCAGCACTGCTCTTCCACACATATGTGGACTTTTTATAATCCTATGGTTTCTGACTGACATGAGCCACATTTACATTTTAGCAATTACTAATTCAGAGCAAAGAACAATTTCTGAACAAAACAAAGCTATGTGTTACCCATCTCAGCCCCACTTTGCTCAGGAAGAGCAAACCCTTGCACTGGCCCCTATGTAGATGCACAATGGAGCAGAGATGAGCGAAGACACCGCAGCTCAGTCTGGCTCTAAGATATTAAATGAGAAAAAATCTAACACTGAGACCAGAGGATATCACTTCCCCCCTAATGCAGATACGATCTTTATGAGCTGGGCTGAAGCATCTTTTCCCATCCTTAAAATTAAATTCTAAAGAAATAATTTTAATAGAAAATGGGCATGATTCTTGTAGGCAAGTAATATTTCCAATATGATAGATGAGGAAACTGAGGCAGAGTTTCTCAGTGACCAGTGGTTTTGGGGCAGAAGAAGTCAGGCTCAGAGCCAGGAGGATTAATACGAAAGAGTTTCTAGGCTGGGCTCAGTCCGTAAAACAATTTACCTCTGTCTCTGTACAGAGGATAACAGGTAGACAGCCATCACTAACTTCCTTTCAAAACTAATCTTTACGATAGGATAGCAACCAACCAAGTTTTGGCAATACAGATTGTTGATGGGAAAACAGGAGGATTTTCCATGGGCTGAATTATCTCCCTGTCCTCACTGGATTTGCAGTTCTGAAAAGGGCACACCAGACATGGCTGAGTGGAAAGTGACAACAATCTATGGGATTTTCTTCTTTCTTTAGCTTTCTCCCATCTACAGACATTAATGTCCTCCTAAGGTGAAATTACTGGTGAAAGGTCTCTTCACCAGCATGTTCTGTAACACAATTCCAGAACTAATTTCCAGTTTACTCGGAAAACTGATATGAACCTTGGACACTTTTATATTTTATTTTGTTAAAAAAAATGAAAATAAAAGCAAAATGGAGAATGGGAGAAGCAGTATTAATTATTATTATTCATATTATTATGGAACAGCTTTCAGCCTGTCTCTTTCCTGATGGCCAACATAAATGCTAAGAGACAAAAATTATTACAGCTAAAATGGTACTTAAAGGCATATTCTTGGCTCCTTTTTTATTTTAATCACATAGAACTCTGTAGCCTTTGCTGATGGCACAATACATTCTATTACACTTAGGTTGTAAAATTCTATGCTCTGCCTCAGAGAATTTATCTTTCTGCATATTATGCCACCCCATTCCCAAGTCTGGTAGACACTGGGGATAATAATCTTAAGGAATTAGCAACAACTGCAGTTCTCATGGCATTCTGCTCATTGGACATTGGACAGATAGCCTATTGTCTCATTTTGTTTCCGCTCTACCCTTAGATAGTTACAGAGATTTAAGTGGAGGTACCCAAATAAATGAACACATGCCTGGTTCATCAAAGCACATGAGAAAAGCTGATACAGAACCTTTGTGTAGACTACAGAATTTCTCACTAAGAAAATTAATATTTATGCAGTTGCTTGTCTGTTTGCAATTTGACATGACATCAAAATGCCATTTTCCCTTTAAGATCTTTAGGGGCTGTCCCCCCAGCTGATTTAAAGTTCACTAGGGACATAATCAATCTCCAACTTCAAGGGTCTTCTGGTCTCATCCAAGCTTGTACAAGAGGGGCAGGAAGGGAGGGAGAGAGAGAGAGAGAATCCTTTCCTGTCCCAATTATCTACAAACAAAAGGAAGGATCTTCCTTTGCCAGTGTTTTATGAGCCAATACAGATATTTAAATTTTGATTACAGTTTCAACTATAGAAAGAAAGGAAGAAATGCATGGAGATGAGAGTTATATGGAAGAGTAGGATAACAGCAAAACCAAGAGAAACAAAGCAACAGGACATTTAAAGCTCTAACAAAGGAGTTCTCAAACTTCATTGCACTGTGACCAACTAATCTTCATCTAACCAACTGTTCCCTCTAATTTTTCCCACCATGTGTGGAATGACTTGCTATGTGCCCCAATATGAAGATGATGTGTGACACATCACCTTCATATGGGGCACATAACAAAATTTATGTGGTGGGGGTGGGGCCGCAGGGTTCAGAGTGTGAGACGGGGCTCAGGGCTGGGGTGCAGGGTCCACCTCCTCCACCATCTGGACCCACGTTGCTCCTGGACTGCAGCATCCTTTTCAGGACATGGCCCCTCTGGCTGTGCCCCAGCCTGTTGTCTCCCACCTCTCGGGGAACAGGCAGTCCTCAGTACTTCCACTTGCCTCAGTGGCCAACTGCAGTCTCTAGTCTAGCCCCTGGCTTCAGGGGCAAACTGCAGTCTGGATTTAGGCCATTCTCCTCATTGGCAAGTAGGGGTAAATGTGGGGGAACCCAGGCCCACTCGCTACCCTGAGTCGTGGCCCAGGAACCCAATAGCTAGCAGCCACTTTCTGCCCCTCCTCCTATTCCTGCTGCCCACTTTCCCTGGGCCACTTCCCCCATAGCCCTAGTACCTTCCATGCCCTTGCTTCAGGGCCTCAGCCTAGCCTAGCCTAGCCTGGTCTGGCCTGGCCTGGCCATGCCATGCCTCCAATCCTCCTCCACAGACAGTCTTTACCCCTGAGCAGCTCTTTATATATAGGCTGCTCCAGCAAGCCTTCTCTTGATTGGCTCTCCCAGTGAGCCCTTTTCTGATTGGCTGAGTTCTGCACAACCTCTCTCTGGCTGCCTTAACCCATCTCCTGTCTGAGTAGGGCAGCCACCCCACCACAACAAGCTTTCTCTGGCAGCTGGTGTTCATAGAATTGTATCATCTAATCCTGATACAAGTATCAACACATGATGTTAGAAAATGCTGGTGGCCTATAGCACATCTACACTAGCACTTCCATTGTTACCTACCAACCACACTGTAAACCTAGCACTGTAACTAATGAAAACTGCCAAAACTTGTTTACCGCATTCTTATTCCTTCGTACCTCCATCCACACAAGCCGGAACTTGGTGTATGATTATTTGTGATGTATGAACCAAGAGAGAAGGCTGGTTGAGTGCCAATGGCCAAAGTACTGCACTGATTCTGATATTATCAGAAAGCTTCCTCAACTGTGTGTAAGGCAAGGAAGAGATTCTTTGCCTTCAGTAAAGCATCTGCTAATTCTCTATCAGCTAATTTTTCTGGGGATATTGACAATTTGGTTAATCCTGCCTGTCTTAGCTTGGGGGTGATTCAAGAATCTTCCATTGTCAGGATGTTACTAGTTTGCATAGAAAAATTGCTGATTTGGGCTGAATTGTCAGCATTGGAAGCAGGACAGTATTGTGGTGGAACAAATACTCTATTTGAGTTCCAGACAGAGTGTTCTGAAGTGCTGCAATATGATGGTAGAACTCTGCGTGACAAACTGTGTTCCAAATCAGGGTTCGGCAACCTTTCAGAAGTAGTGTGCTGAGTCTTCATTTATTCACTTATTCAATAATTTAAGATTTCGAGTGCCAGTAAACATTTTAACGTTTTTAGAAGGTCTCTTTCTATAAGTCTATAACATATAACTAAACTATTGTTGAATGTAAAGTAAATAAGGTTTTTAAAATGTTTAAGAAGCTTCATTTAAAATTAAATTAAAATGCAGAGCCCCCCAGACCGGTGACCAGGACCTGGGCAGCATCACTGCCACAGAAAATCAGTTCACGTGTCCCCTTCAGCACGTGTGCCATAAGTTGCCTACCCCTGTTCTAGA
This sequence comes from Gopherus evgoodei, assembly GCF_007399415.2. Classification (NCBI taxonomy): domain Eukaryota; kingdom Metazoa; phylum Chordata; order Testudines; family Testudinidae; genus Gopherus; species Gopherus evgoodei. The sequence goes on from NC_044332.1 coordinate 58,332,086, forward strand.
CCCATGCCTTATCCGTCTGATGAAGGGTGGGGATGAGGGGCCAAGGTGGGGGGGAGGTACTACAGCAAGTAGTAATGGGGACTGCCAGTGCTTCCCTTAAGCCTGCTGCTCTTAGAGACATTTCTTAAGCACAGGTCATAGCAAACCACCACTTAACACTGACAATCTAAAAATTGCGCTGTGTTGGTAGCGGCAGATTTCCAATTAGACACAGTAGACCCGTGCCTAGGCCTCTGGCATTCTAGGGGTGCCTAAAAGTTAAAATTTGGTTTAAAAAGTTTCATTTTTTACAGAAAACACAAAGGTCAGATGTAGGTGGCAGGTCGGGGTGGGGGGAACGCTGAAGATGCTGTGCCTATAGGCATGGAAGAGAGAACTATAAGGTTTATTTTCCCATCTTTAGAAAGTGGATGCTGCAAGAAGAGTTAAATTTAGGGAGGGTGGAGTATGTTTCATCACCTCTGCTGTGCTGTGTGGTGTAATTAGTTACCACCATATTTGAGAGGATTGCTGTTAGTTCCCTGTTTTCGTATTTGCTTGATTATTTTTCAGTGACTGATTAGGATGCCTAGAGGATAAGATGGGCACCTTTTAGTTGTTTGTATAAATCAAAATAAATAATAAAGGATTCAAGAAAAGGACAGGAAAATTAAGGGGGTGCAGGTGAGTGGGGGCAAAGGACCAAGGGGAAGAAAAGGAGACAGGGACCAGTGAAAAGGAGAAAGGAACAGAACAAGACTTGGAGCAAGTTGGAAAGTGCCAACATAGGGGGGTAGAGAGAACCAAGGCAAGAGAGGAGAAGTTTCTAGTCTCTCCCCAGACCCTAATCTGTTTAGCTGTTTAATCACATACAGCTCAAGATATTTGCTATTCTGCTTCCGATTGCCGCTACTGGGCAGTATTCCTTTGCTATCTTGCTTACCTGAAAAACAACCAAAGCAGTACAATGAGAGAGCACTGGTTTGAATGGACGAGCTTTGAAATTTACTGAAAGGAGATCCAAGATACTAACACACTAATAGAAAAGGTGAAGTACTGCTTTACAAGACAGCCAGGATCCCTGAGAGTACTGCTTGTGTAAAATATTATTTACTTGCTTTCATAAGGATACATCTCATTTGCATAATGATATTTATTTGATTTCTTTTACTTATTTGTATTACCTCACTTACCCCTCACTGCAAAATCTTAGATTGCCAACACATAGGTCATTAAACAGCCATCAGTTGTAACAAACCCTCACATACTATTTACCTGTCCTGACATTTACCTAGTTGTGCTTGTTAACCTAAAGGTAAAAGGCACCATAAACCATTTTGAATGGCTTCAACAATCTACTGTCTCTTTTTATTGTTTTTTTTCCCCTTTTGCATGCTGACTTCTCCAAGCATAATCTTCTCTGTATTGTGTATTCTCTGTAATCTGTATTGACCCTATTTTGACATTCTCAGTTGCCTTAGGTGTCTCTATAGCTAACACGGTGATATAGTTTTTTAACTTTCTGCTATTTAGTGAATAAGGTGTTTTGGGCCAAACTGTATTTTTCACAAGAAGCCTTTGTAGATTTGTTCCCTCTGTTCAGAGGGTTTGAAATCATGTTTACCCAGAATTTTTTGTTTTTGTTTTGAAGGCATTTTTGATATTATGGAACCTCATCTGCATCGCCTTTCCTTTTGGATTTTTACATTCATTGAACGGTAAAAAAATCCTTCATTGTCACAAAGACAAACAGAAGAATGGAGAGCAAACCAACAAAAATGGAGCTGAAATATGCTCTCTCTGCATCATTTTACAGAGAAGAGTCCTATCTGACTTTAACCTTTTGAAAGAAGCCAGCCATTTCCATGATAAAGTACGATAATCATACAGAAATAGACAGGGTTGCAATTTTTTAAAATGAATACAGAAACTGCAGAGCTGTGCTGAATTAATAGCCAAGAGGAAAGAATGTTTCACAAAGTTCAAATTCATTCAGAACAACTCCTTCTTCCCCTATAAGAATGTACCTAGCTATTGTAAGTTTTAAGCCATTTTTATTAACTGCAACTTTGATCTTTTAAGGAGTAAAACAAGCAAGTGCAAACATTTCCACATTTACAGTGTAATGTATATTATTATGCTTCTGTAGCAGCCAATTGCCTATGGTAGAAAATGTATCCAGTTAGTAAAACCTACTTTCCCCAGTCAGCCTCCCCACCTTTCCTCTGACCACTCACCAGGAACTCACATCTGTTCTAGCCATATCCTTGTGATGTGCATCAGGTGTACCCAGAGTTCTGTGGCACTTTACCACTATCTGGCTTCAGCATGAAGCATTCTTTTCTGTGCCTGGAGTAGCTCAGCTTCCTGAAATCAACAGCCTCTGGCCACACAAGCTCTGCCATCCAGGTCTCTGCAGACTTCACTTTTTCTGTGCGGGCTAGTGATAGGCACACACCAACCCCCGAGTGCTCGGAGTGCTCGTTGCAGTGTCCAGTCTTTAAGCACTGGACACCCGCAGAAACTACCAAGTAAGCTGTCCCCAAAGGAACAGTACATACACCAGCTTGTTAGAGTCAACAGAAGTTCAACTCTAATATAACATTACTGCACTGATACATTTATAGTGAAAACAACCAGAAGTTGTTATATATGATATAAGAGATAGTGAATGAGGACAATAGAAACAGAAACTATTACGTAAAAAGGAAACATAAAAAGCAAATCTGGGTCTACACTTCTCTATGGTTACCTTTCCTATTTAATAAAGGAGATTTTCCCCCCTAGATTCAGTCTTTTGCAGAGCTGGCTGATTTTCAGTCAAACTAGGATACAAGCATTCATGCCTCAGGGAATGGGAAAAAATGGTGTCTTTTTGCCTTTGTCTTATACACCCAAAGTTTTTTATTTTGTCCTCGGAGTCAGGATGCGCCCCTCCTCCCTTAGGGTTTATTTTCTAGTGTCTTGTTTCCTGTTGGACTTCCCACACTCCTCTTGAGTCTTATGTAAATGGGTCTTTCATTGTTTTGGCCTATAATCTGTGTTCCCTCTAAGGTGCATGCTTACACGGCTGCCCAAGAGGACATCAAGGGCCACGTACCTAATTAGTGGAGCCACACAGGCGTGCAGCCACAGGTGTACTTTGACCCTGAAGGCGACATGTAAGAAGGTGAGGTGGGAGAATACAGGGTGGGTGGGGGCAGTTGGGCGAGGTGGGAGGTGGAGAGCTTGGGATGTGCAGGGCTGTAGTGGCCAGTGAGAGATGCCTGTACCCCAGCCCCAGTGCCAGCCCCAGCACTGCAGCGGCCGGGGCCTGCCCCAGGGCTGTGGTGGGGAGAGAGAACTTCTCCCCATTCTGGGGCGGCTGCGGAGAGAGCTGCCCGTCTCTCTCAGCTCCAGGGTGTCTGCGGGGAGAGATGCTTATCTACGCCAGCTGGGGCTGCTGTGGGAAGACAGGGCTGGGGGGAGTCCTCTCTCCCTGCAGCAGCCCCAGGGCTGAGAGTGTCTCTTCAAATCCCCTTGCTGCAAGGTTTGTGAGGTCCTCGTAGAGATTGGTGTAGGTGCCAGAATCATCCCTCTGTATGACCACAGCTCCCACTAGTGTCATTTTTCCACCACAGTGGTGTTCAGTTTGATACCTTTTCTCTCTTGGGCTGCCTCAGCTTCATCATGGTTATAACTTTTAAAAATTATATCTAGGTTTTTTTGTTTCTACTGGTGGTGCACATCCGCATGTTACCTCAAAATTGGCATTGCACATAACAAAATTCATTCTGCACACGGATGGGAAAAATTAGAGGGAACATTGCCTATAATGCTTAATCTACATGGCTGACAGAGAGACAGGTGAATCAAAGTCCTTTGTCAGATCCAAAACCTGTTTGTCATCTCTACCTTGGATGCAGATTTTAAGACATGTTTTCAGTACATATACACAACTCCTTAAATATCATCTGTACATACATTATGAGAACCAGTATGACACATTTGTATTAGATACCTCCCCCTTAACCCTCTTTGGATAAATATCATGAAGGCAATGTATTCAGCGTAGTGAGTCTGCCAAGCCTGTTAGGAGTTTCTGTTATGGAACAGTGAACCTTTTAGCAGTTGGCACTCCGGAGCTCTTAAGGTCAATATACTCTACCCAGTAAAACTCCTTTTTTCTTCTTTTCCCAAATAACTCACTCATCTGGTTATTCTCTTTCTTCTAATCTCCGCTCTCTCATTATTATTTATCCCTTTCCTCTCTCCCCTGTTGCAGTTGCCCAGGTATATGTTGGACACCTCAGAAAACAGGCTAAGATTCCATGCTCCAGAAAGCATACTATCTAAATTTAACTTGACAATCCCTTAGGGAAGAGGAGAGGGAGGAAAAGAGTGACAATAAGGTAACATGAGAATTCAACAGTTCAATTTCTTCTCTTTCTTTAGTTTCATATCTTTTCTCCCCGCATATTTCAGAAGTAAGTTTTTAGGTGGGATTGAATGTGCCACCTAATTTTGGGGTGGCAGTGAAAGAAGATACAGAAATTACAGTAGGTTGAAAAATAGAGGCCCCACTCCCCTATGGAAATGTTTGATTTTTCACTGGGAAAAAAAATTGCTGAAGTTTCTCCATTTTTGAATTTTCCAGTGGAAATAAAATAACACTTTTTCACAGAAACTATATGCTTTCCTTGAAAATATTCATTTAGCTGAAAGCCCTGTGTAAAAAAAGGATAAATTTTTTTGACTAGCTGTAATATGAAAATTTGTATGAAGAAACACTAGAAGATTGCAGTAGTTGAAGCAGCAGATAATAAAGGTATGGAGAAGGGATTTGGCTGCTAAGATGGAAAGGAAGGGACAGACTTCAAGATATCTTTAGAATTCTTCTCCTCTGTCTTTTGTCTCTCTCGTATTCCGTTCCTCTAACTTCTTCCTCATTCTGTCTCTTCTCTTCAATTTTAAAGTGAACCCGGTCCCATTAGTGGGGCCATTTATGGTGAGAATTTTCCAGGTGATCCTACATCAGATCCACATTGGAAGCACTTGCACTACTTTCTACAGCTCTTTGCACTTTTCCCATAGTGCATGCAGTGTGGTTTAGTAGAGCTGTAATGTGCAGAGAGCCCATCTTGATTATCACTCCAAAAGTTTTTTTTTTCTCCTGATGATGATAAGCTCATCTTAATTAATTAGCCTCTTAGAGCTGGTATGGCAACTTCTACCTTTTTATGTTCTCTGTATGTATATATATCTTCTTACTATATGTTCAATTCTATGCATCTGATGAAGTGGGCTCTAGCCCATGAAAGCTTATGTTCAAATAAATTTGTTAGTCTCTAAGGTGCCACAAGTATTTCCTGTTCTTTCTGCTGATAGTAGTGCTGCTACTAGCTGTGGCAGAAGGACGTCCCCTTTTAGTCACTTGATAAAGCTGTTGTTATCTTTAAACCTCATTGTTCTCAGTACAGCTGCACAAATCTGAGCCCAGCAGCCACTGCCTTACTATTATTTATTATTCAATTGCAAGTTTAATAGTTTCTAATAAATTCCCCTTTTAAGCAGCACATGGAGATGTTTGTGAAGTCCGCAGTGCTGTAATTTCTCCAGCTTTTCTTATGCCAGGTCCATTCTGTGGTGCTAGTTCTAATCCATGTTCAGCTGCTTGCTCAGACTCTGCTATGGACAGAAAGTTTTTTCCTCCCATACAGAACAAATTTTCAGGCATGGTATTGGAACAGCTGGGGAACAGCCAACACTGGCAGCCATACTGCCTGTGCTGAGGGCCATCTAAGTGGGAGTTTGCCTATTTTAAGGATTGCTGGGATGAATGATGAGCAATGAGGAATACTAATAAGAACATCATGGGAACTGACATTGTACCATGTATATTGGCAAGTAGCAGTAATTATATGAGCATGTATGCTCTCTATGTAAGCACAACTAAATCATGAATGGAGCAAGTTAAAGTCTGTAGTCTGAAGATGTTCCAGGTGAGCCAATTGGGAGCCTCCCTCTGTCTTAACCAATGAAACCTAAGCTAAAATTATCTCTTCTGGAAGTTTCTCTTTGCCTGTTTTCCAGCTCACCTTTTAAAGATTTAAGTTTTGCTAGGAAGACACTGAATATGTTTTACCCTTGTCTTGGGAATGATTTGAACATAATAGTCTCCTAATAAAAAGTTTTCAGGTTAGTTCTCCAGCTAAAATAAAAGGTTGCCCCCTGAAGCAATGATGGTTAATGTTTTACATATTCTTTAATTACACACCTTCTAGCCCACATATCCAACTCTTCATCCAGGTAAGCTTTCACTTTTTTTTGGCTGAAGTCCGAGAGAATTCCCAGCAAAGTATATGCAGCTTTCATTTTCATTCACTAAAGTTGAGTCAGCTGGGAGGGGAAAAAATAAAACAGCTCAGTTATAACTGTACCATTATTCAGACAGTTGTATCATCCCCTTCCACCCCAAAGAGCACCAATTTCCTGATCAATGGAAAGATCAAATAAATGTATTAAAATACATTCTAGAAACAAACATTGAGGTTACATTTCTTTGTGCAGTGATTTGATTATAGGGCTATAGAAAAATAGATTAAATGACTAGAAAATCTCTCTTGTTTGGTTTTGCAATACTTCATTGAACTGAACCAATAGTACATTTGTCAGAAGTAAAGACAACTTTGGTAACTTCTTAATTAAATCTTAAAAGTCTTTTTAAAAGCATAAATCAGGCAGCAATTTTAATTTAATCTGTTTTACAGATGTTCTGTGCCTGTTTTTCCACGCACATTCTTTTTAACATGAACGATAGAGTGGTGTAAATATTATTCACACTTGTAAATTGGTTCTATTAACTGTTCCTTTGTTATCCAGAAAGACAATAATAGTCTCACTGAGACTAGAGAAAAGAATCTTATTCAGAATTTAGAGCTGTAAATCTCATTAGTAAGCCTTAAATTCCAATCAAGCATTAAAACAGGTAATGAATTAAAAGCGAAACTGCTCCTCTGTACTGCAGTCCTCTCTTCAGACATAAATGCCCACTGGCTACTGATGCAGAAAGCTGGCCCTACCTCCTTCCCACATTGTTCTACCTTTACATCTGTTATCCTGTGGATTCTCTTTTTTCGGTTATCAACTGCAGATAGGGCTTGGACCTGGGCCTGGGCCTGGGCCTGGGCCTTTTTTCTCTTACAAAATGCTGATCATTTCCCTTTCCCTGACATCTTTAATGCCACATTGCACTGTAGCGGCTGTCCAAATTATGCTTATTTTTCAGCACCATATTAATTATTCCACGGCTTCTCTGACTAGCATATTGTAAAACCATGACATTGCACCAGTGACTACTATTCCCCTTTCATTCATAGAGTTCTTCATTTTATTAGCTTACGCTACTACTTAGCTCTCTATGTAGCTGTTCTGCGCCTCCTTTTCTTCACATCATTGGCCCTCAAATTATTTCTGGAGGGGCTTTAAGGGACAGGCATGGGTCTGTATTGCAGTGCTCCAAAATACTGAAGGAATGTTGCTAAGCACTGGAGCATAGTAGTAACAAAAAGATAACTGCAGTTAAAACATGTGCCCTTATAAAGGCTGAATATATAACAATATGTACACTGTAAAAAGAAATAGATACGATTTATATTCAAATTAATTAGATATGATATAGTAACTGTTTTCCACACTTACTTGAATGATTCCAACAGATAAGATTTAATAACATATATCCTTTTGCACACAGAAGTATAACATTGCTCTACATATAATTTAGAAATGTGTTTCTAATGATTTACGGTCACCTTTAATCCAAGACCAAAAGCAAGTGGTCTTTCAGTGATGATTAGTCTAAATGAAGGGGAAATATATAATTTTATCATTAGCCAAGAAGGAACTACTGGCTATGCTGGTACATTATATAGTTCTATGTCTTGTTGTAGAATGCTGTACATGGTCAAAGAAGAGATTAGGAGGTTTACCGTTAACTTTCAACATTTTCTTTAAGAAATTATAGTTCAGCAGTTTCAAGCTGAGGGCATCCCAACAAAGCAAGTATAATGGAGACTATGCAAAGAAGTGCTTAGAAGCCTGAATATTTATCCATCTCTTCCGCTGTCATCTCACTCCATTTGTTCTACTGAACCCTCATCCATATGCTTGCCAAACTCTCAGAACAACGTGACATAGACTTAGTCTGTTGGCAGGTTTTCATTTGATTTATATAGTGTAAACAGTTATTACAATTTACATTATGATAAAGCTAAACTATCATTATATATTTGACACTTTTTAGAGTACATAATATTACACCTGTCTCCCATGGATATTCTCTTCTCCCTCTTTCAAGACTATGTTAAAACCTCATTGTAATGTTTTATGTAAATATATAAGGAATACTTGATGGCTAATATCTGTAATGACATTTATCTTCAGGAGCGAGTTATCTAGGATCCGCTCATGTGTGAAGATAAATGTCATGAAAGATCAGTCATTATAGTATATCTATATAATGTAAATATTTTTTTACCCCTGCTGTTCTTCAGGACAGGAGCTGTATTTCATGACAGTTTTTAAAAAAAGATAGAAGACTCAGGATGTGTGAGAACAATGGGTTCTGAACACTGTTAAAACTTTACTGCCTTGTACATTGATGTGCTACCAGTGAAACATATAACAGACTTGGGGCCTAGATACCATGGTGAATGGAGTTGGGGGTGGGGTGGGGAGGAAGAAACAATAATATTACAGGTGTGTTAAAGTAGAGAAAACAGAATATAGAAATCTCCTTATAGTTGTGTGTATAGAAAGAGATACTTTCTTGGACTCCAAGTTGCTGAAATATTAAGCTGATAGGTGCCCTAGAGATACTTGGGACAGAGACAATGAGAGAGAGAGAGATCCATACCCATTTGCCTCTTTCCTATGCATCATGGGGAAATAAAGAAAGAAATACGGTAATCAGCCCAAAATAGGAGCAGAGAAGAAAGCAGGTATTCAGAAGAACCCCCCAAATGTGCATGTGCCAGAAACCCCTCTGTGCAAACTCCTTTTCAGAGCAGATGGACCACAGACAACCATGCACCATACTGTTAGAGTAAAATATCCATGATGTGGGCTCAATCCTACTTCCACTGAAGTCAGTGACAAAGTTCCTATTGACTTCAATGACAGGAAGGATCAGTTCCCACCTGCACATATAGAGAACTAGACTGGACATCCGTCCATGGTCTGTGACTCATCAGAGGGGTCACAGAGTGCAGCTTTGCTAGGGAATCTAATGACAGTATGGAAACAAGCAAATCATGTTACCAGTATTTAGAAGGAGCAGGAAGGAGTAGGAAAGCAGAGATACTTCCACACATTTGTCCAGAGATTCATGGAATTCCCTCTGTCTTCTACTACGGATCTCTACCTAACAAACAGTTCAGGGACTGGCCTTTACCCTATATTCCCCTGTGTTTTCTGATGTGCCACCTGTACCTGCACTTGCAGAGGAACATGCAGTAGATTATTTGGTAGCAGTTTTGTGGGCAACTATTTCTTTCTATGTGTTGTTACACTGAAGGTAAACAGAATTCTTTATTTATTTCATAATGGACACATTTTGCAGAAAGAAGCTAGTTATAGATCTACTAGGTATCAGCTTTGAAATTTTCTTGAATTATTTATTAAATGTCTCCTGGTAGCTTGTAACAGCAGGAAGGAACAAGTTTGCTACATAGATTTACCATGCAAGGAAACAGCGTGTTCTCCTTGACACCTCTAGAATTATACTGATTTGAACCGGTGTGTACTTTGTGCTTAGCCTTGCTCATGAGAAATCTGAAACAGATTTGGTTTCCTAAACCAAAACTTAGATGATAGTAGGTGTGCTGCAAAGGTGATTATTTCAGTCTCTCTTTATAGAATTTCAATACCAACATATCCTTTCAGACAGCACTCCGCTACCAAGCAAGGCATTGGTATCGGCTGCATAGGGGTGGAGGGTCTGTGTTGACAGTCACTACTAACTGAAGGATCCTTTGTGGACAACAGTGGTTGGAGGTGGGAAAAAAGAGATAAATTAACTGAATTATTAATTAACCTAGTAGCATCAAGTGTCCTTAGTGAAACAAGAAACTTGCTCACCAGCCCTTGCAACTGAATATAATGTGCTAGTTTAGACCAGCCAAGATATTTTATACTAATCCTCTCATTAGAAACCATATTGTAAACATTCACCATTTAAAACATTCACTATTTAAAAAAAAAACAACAACCTTCCAACATGTGCCCTATGGATAACAGCATTTACAATATTCCTCATTTGAAAGTTTTTGTTACAAAACTACTATTACTGCATCCACAAATAATAATATTCACTTATTCTTGTGCCTGTATCCAGATGCTAGATCCATGGTGCACATATGAACAGAATGAATAATAATAAATAATCACAAAACTCATATATCTTTCTTACACCCTTCTCTGAGCTTCCCAGTACATTCTGTCCACTCTTGTTTAGATTATAAACTGTTCAAGGCAGGGACTGTCTATGTTTTGACTTGTGCACCGCTCAGCCTATTACTGGCACTTAACAAAAAACAGGTAATAGCCTCCAATTATTCATCTATCAATATGAAGCAATTGGATATGTCCAGATTATCATTACTAACTTTTGTAATGTGAATAGGAAGTCTCCTGTAAGAGAGATTCATTTCTGTAACGATGGTTCTACTGTAATCACTTCGGGAAAGTTCGGATGATGTAGGGATTTTTTTTTCTGAACTGTGTTTTAAAATAAGAGCCATATTTCAATAACATTATTCATCCTGAATAGTAATTTACTATTATAGCAGTTCAATGATTTACATGGGATTATTTGTGGTTACTGTCATGAGTAAAAGTATCATCATTGCCCTACATACATTGGTCAAGATGATACACACATTATTAAAATTCTACCAGTGTTTTTGTTTGCCCTTTAGCTATAAGTTTGTCACTCATTTCTGCTGTGCTGGTCCCAGGCCTGACATTCAAATGCTAGACATGTCTGTCTGTAATTCAGAGTCCCTTCATAGCAGTGAGAAAATAATGCAAAAAAATTAAAGTTATTTTATCTTCAATTATTCACTTGAATTTAAGCATTAGCATCCTTTTTTTTTTAGCATCACACCTTTGCCTCCTATGAATATCTATTGATGTGTTTGCTGGCAGGATTGATTGATGAAACAGGGAATATTAATTGAATATTGTAAAAACATTGATAAAAAGAGACTTTTCAGTATATAATTATGGATTTTCACACAGGAAACCTGATTCTAACACTTACATTCATCCAATCATTGGAACAAAAATACGTTGTGACTTTATCCAATGAAAACAGTTTAAATTTGTAGTGCTCCCAACTAGTTGTTTACAAGCAATCTACAGATCAAAAAGTTATTCATAGACATTTGAATAACATAGACAATAGACACTATTCATAGAATAGTGATTCATTTCAAATGACTATATTTGGGAAAGTCTTGCTCTATTTGCTGACAATTCATGAACAGAACAAGAGGAGCAATTGTTCAAATAAATGGTTTATACTGAATTACTTGCCCACATCAATCTTTTTTCCTAAGAGATAGCCCTGTATATTTCCCTTAGGATCCCGTATTAATTTCCTCTTGAGTCCTAACAATATTATATACTCTAACATAACATATATACTGTCTCTGCCATTACCACGCAATAATTGTAACAAAATACATAACACTAAACTATGTTGTACTGAAGACACAGTCGCTCAGAGCTGTAAGTTCTTAGAGACACTGCAGTTTCAATCCATTAGATAAAAATTCTTTTACCTATAATTTTCAATCAGTTACTATATTGTTCAAAGAAGCGGACTGACAGCATAAGCATTATGTAAGTACTGTATTTTCACATTTAATTCAGGATGGGAATGAGAGCATTAAGTATTCTGTGCCAGAATAAACTGATGGATTGATTTAGCAACACTGAAGTCGTACTGTGCTCAGATATGTCTGCAATTGCTCCATTATCTTATAGGTGACAATAATTTCCAAAGATTTATGAAAAAACATATGCAGAAGATGCACAACTCCCCAATATAAGTATAATTCTCACTTGGCGGTAAATCCTTGACTTTTGGAATATGGAAACATTCACGGAGGTGTTTCAGCTCATCTTCTTCATCTAAGTGCAAAGCAAGTTTCTGATCTGCTGGACTGCATCCTAGCTGTGCGGCAATTTGTTCTAAAATGGTCACTGGGAACCCATGAGAAGATGAATCCATTTTCAAGTCATTTAATTTCACCTTAAAATGAAAAACATCACAGTTTAAATTCTACAGGATACATATTCTCTAGGAGCTGACAAGAGCCCACTAATGCAACTTCAATTTACACCAAAGATTTATTTGATTCCAAGCTTTTATAAAGTGAAATATTTGAATGGGATGGCAAACTACAATTGATCAATTCAAGCATTTACAAGACAACATATTGCTGTAGCCCCAAAGGCATCTTTCCCCCAGATACAGTGCTGTTTCCTCTTTAAATTATATCAACAGCTTTCTAAGTTCTACTACTGCACTGACACCAGTAACAAGTTCTATAGTGTCCTTCACATTTGCAGAACTCAGAGCCAGGGGCAGCATTATTATTTTATTGTTTCTGCAATCTGTGTCTGAAAGAGAGCAGGTGTGTAGCTACATGTGAAGTTGTTTTCCAGTCTGTGCAATCTTCAAACTCTTTCAGCTTTTTCACTTACTGAAATAAATAAATAAATAATGAAAGGGAGAGAAAGAAAAAAGAAACACTGATGGCACACAAAGGCATGATTGGAAGTGTGTTTTCTAGAACAGGATTTGAAATAATATTTCATTCTTACTAGACCACATACCAGTTTATGTTTAACATTATACTTTCTCTGCTGTGAGAAAGAGAGGGGAAAACACAGGCCAAGCAGTTAACATGACAGGCCATATTTTCCAGAGTATGCAAACCACAAATGCAACATCTGTAATCCCACTAGTATTCACATGAAAAACAGAGACACCCATAGGTTAAGTGTTTGGAGCATAAAAAAGTACCCTTAATACATTTTTGATACATTTTCACAGGCTTATTTGAAAATTTAGCCTAACATCTTTTTTGTCAAAGAATATTTTATTGTCCAGGTCTTACTGAGCCCCTACTATGTTCTGCAGCCCAAGGAGCACTTGGAAAAACTGACTTAATCAGCTATTTGGGGATTGGCCCAGTTTAAAGAAAGCTCCACGCTGCTAGAATGCATTCTATGTCATTCCCTTTAACAGCCCCAAAGGAAAGGCTGCTATAGATTACACACTAGACCAGATCAGCTCTAAGAATTAGGGAAAGAAAACTGGTTTAATGCCACTTTTCCCCACCCCCTCCAGCTGTACCAAGCAGAACTCTGGTGCAATTGAGAACGGGGCCTATATTCTTCCACTCTTCTTACCGACATATACCTCTGGTAAAAATTATTTCACTATAGAGTAATATGGCCAAATAACCTCCTGCAAATTCCTCGTTTTATTGATCTAGCTTCATTGTTCCATGAAACTACAAATTCTACAGTGATAGAGAGAGACAGAAACTCAGCCAGACACAAAATCAGTACAGATAAGATCTTATAGTCACAGTGCACCATGTAGATGCTAGAGGTGGGATCCATGAAAGCACCCAAATGCCTAATACTGGGGTTTAATAATAATAAGTCCCAGTTTTGGTTTCACTGTGATCCATAAAACTGCTGCTGAATACTGTAGGCACCTAAACTCACTTGGTGCCTAAGTTTTTAGGGTAAAAATTCCTTAGGCACCTGTGTTTCTACTCTGGGCATACACTTTATTGCCTTACTTTAGGTGTCACGATGCCTAAGAACCAGAACATTTCACAAGCTGGGTAAGATAGGTTTTTGGCCATCTAGGCTGTTTGTGGGGCCCAATCTGGTAGCTGTGCTAAGAGGCTGCCTACTGGCTCAGGTCCCATTCAAAATCTGGCTAGAGAATAAGGTAGTAATATAACTGCTAGTCTAGTAGCTAGGGCACTTGCCTGGGATGTGGGAGGCAGAGGCTCTATCCCTGATTCTCTGCTCAGGTGGAGGGCAGGGGGAAGGATTTGAACAGGGGTCTCCCTCCTCTCAGAAGAGGTGGTTCCTCAATTTCTCCTGTTGAAGCTGTTCCACTGTGGATAAATAATGAAAGTGTTTGGAGCAGGGGGACTGGACCCAGGATTTCCCATCTTCCAAGCAGATGCCCTAAGTACTGGGCAACAGAATCATCCTCACACTATCTGGCCCAGAGACTGTCCTATTGTGGATACATACTTAAATAGGTTAGAAAGAGCATGATAACATGGACAGCAGTTTCTACATAGTTTAAGGCTGGTGCACATGGGAGACTAGTTTTATGTACTGGTCTTGTTTGAATTACATAGAATTCAATTACTTATTGTCTCTACACACACACACACACACACACACACACACACACACACACACACACACACACACAGAGGCTCACTCACTCTCTCAACCAGCAGACACACAGTTCATCTGATAAAAAGAGAGAAAAGAAACAAAAAAAGAAAAAGTTGATATTTAACTTTGAAATTCTCACATCTTATAGTTTCTCAAACCTTCAGGGTGGTTATTTGAAGCAGCTGGAAAAACAGTTGGTGATGTTTTGTTTCTAGTGACTCAGCTTAGCTGATTAGCATAAATGGACCCAAAGGCTAGTGGAATAGGAAGTTATGTATGCTTGACTGTATGCTTGACTGTGACAAGTCTAAATGTTGCTGGTATGACCAAGCTCCTTACCCTTCAATGGTCAGCTGTTGAAGGGAAACTTTGGCCTTCTGTCAAGTACTGTGACACTGCAGGGCCAAGACTAAAGATTCCACCTTTGATAACACCTCTTATGGGTTATAATTAGATCTAGGCAAAAAATCCTAGACCAATAATTTATTTGCCAACAATTGCAGATTTGGTTGACTCAGAAGTATCCATGAATCAGATATAAAGTCAGCAAATAGTGTGGGCTGGGAGAGGAGGGTAAGATTCGCATACTGGCCAGAAAGGGTGGTTGGGGTGCTGGTGCCCAGTTTATAGCCTTTAGCCCAGTGGATAGGGCCCTCACCTAAGGCTGTGGAGACCCAGCTTAGAATCCCTACTCTGAAGCAGAGATTTCAACCTAGTTCTCCTTCCTCCCAGATAAGCATCCCAGCTGCTAAGATGCTGGCTACTCTGGGGTAAGTCACTCTCCATCTCTCTTGTTGAAGCTGTTCCACTTTGTATAAAATACTTGAATGTTCACTGGCCTTGAGAAAGAACATAAGATTGAATCTGTAGGCTGCTAGATGTGACTTTCACCTGGGAGAGGGGAGACCCAAGTTCAAGCATCTACTCCCATGAATATTTTTGTGCACAGCGTTAAACAGCTTTGACAGCAAATGTTGAGAGACCCTGCTCCTCACAGCCTTGTGGTAAGGGTGCTTACCTGGGATGTGAAAATTTGAATCCCCACTCCAGCACAGGAGAATTGAATGAGGGTCTCCCACACCACAGGTGAGATCCCTAACCAGAGGGCTTTATCACATTACCACCACCACCTTTTCCCTTTCCTTCCTGTCCCACCTTTTGTGCCCTTTCAAAAACAAAAGACCCCCCCAAAAAATGGTTTACTGCAAACGTGTTGTTCTATCCAGAACTAACTATTTTTGATTGGCCAAAGGTTTTTCAGTTCAACCTCAATTTTTTTTATAATTATTATTATTATTTTGGAAATGCCAGTGAACCAAAAAAGAAAGAAAATCAGTTATTTGCCCAGCTCTAATTATAACCAGGTTTTGCCTCCCCCAATAACTCTTCCTGGAGTCCTTCAGAGGATCAGAACAGGGTTCAACCTCTGGAGCCACTTGACATTGACCAGTTAAATTTGATTTAGTAACCTTTATAAAAATGATGATTTTTCCCCAAATTTACTAAAGCTCCTAAGAGTCCAGAAAACCCAGCTAGCCTAGTTGATAATGTTGGGCATCACTGGCATTGACAACTCTGCTCTTCTCCAAAAATACCACATGCCAGAGGTGACTTCTATGTTCCAGATTTTGAATTCCAAAAATTGTTGCATCAACCATTAGTTCAGAATCTATGTTCCAGTAACTTTCACTTAAAATGCAGAAGAAAGTCTCAGACAGCACTGAGTCCCATAGGGAAGCCCTAGGAGGCAGCTGTAACTTAGGCAGTCTGGGGCCTAAATTACACCAGGGGCCTTCTCTCTAGGCCTAAGGTGATTTAAAGTCACCTTACACCCCACCTACCTCTTTTCTTCTAGGCTGAGAGGTCTGTTCTGCCCCTCTCAGAGGCACAATACAGAATCTTACCCTTAGACATTTTTTAATAAGGCCTATATATGCTCAATAATTATCACCCTGAATTAATGACCACGGTACTCCAGATGACCTTTGCCTAAAAAGCAAATATTATTACTCCCAACCCCCATTTGAGGCATGATCCAAAGCCCACAGAAATAAAAGTGGGTCCTTCTATTAAGTCCAGTAGAGTTTGGATAAGGTCCTTGGTTCCCTGTCATTGCTGCATTTTGCTATACCTGATCAATGACTTCTATTTATTAAGATTCTTATTTATATCAAGTTTTGACAGCAAATTAAAAAAAACCCCACAAATATCTAGAAGCTATGAATGAATAACTGTTTGGAGGTATGTGATGTGACATAAACATTATGAAATAAGATAAAACTACCAAAATAAAATCAATCAAAATCCTATTGAGGAATGAAATCCCAGAAACCCAGTTCTGAGACCAGAATGACTAAACATTTTTGTCTTTGGAATAGGAGTTAGGCTTGCTGGATGCTAAACCATGAAAGCCTGTGCAGCCTTTATGACCGGCATAATTGAGCATCCTAATTGCTGCTGACAAAGCCATGCAATTATTTCATACACTTCCTAACATTAATTTGTTATATCCTATATGCCCAGAAAATAACATTTCTTTTGTAAACACTGTTTTACCCAATTATTGACAGCTAACTGAAAAAAATATGTTCTGTATTCCTCTCCAGTTGAAATTCAGAGACTTATTAATGCAAATCTCACCATGATGAATTCACTTCAGAATTTTGTCAAAATGGGGCAAGTTTTCACTAACTGAAACAAAAATGGTCAGAACACGGCTCATTTTGTTTTAAATTTAGTTGAGATGATGTGATTTCCTCCTCTGCTTTTTCCCCTTTAACTTTCTGATGCCTATTTGGCTTTCTAGAGACAGCATTTCTTCTCTATAACTGAAAAGAAGTGATATGGAACTAGGATTACTGCCTGGTTGGTATTTGACTGACCTGGTCAGCTTTTTTATGGATTTGCCAGTGGACAGAACAATAATTTAATCTGCTGGGTTTTTTTTAAGAGAATCTAAAGATTTGCAATATTCTCACAATACACAGGGATATCTAATATTAAAAGTTTCTGTGTCCATTTAAAGATGCTGCAGTGTTCACACTTCCACAGGTTAAGCAATAATAGATCAAAACTGTTGAAAATACAGCAGTTGTCTGCCCACCAACACACACATGCACCATGCATGTGTGAGAGAGTGTTTCAGTCACGCCAGAGTGAGGAGACATGCAAGGTATATTAAATCATGGAAGATCAGGGCAACAATGCAAGTGATCCTACTACACCCCTGAAAAAAACAGCTCACATCAGAAACTGTCCATTCAGTGACAACAGGCTAAAATGAAACAGCCTGCAAAGACTGGCTGGCAAAATTTGCTGCTGAAACAAAACCCCTTTTGTTATAAATGATGTCATCAATCTTATCTTTACATGTTATCCCTCTGGATATTATAAGTGGGCTGTTGTGAGGGGGGAGGTGTGCAGAGTTGCTTTGTGGTTGGGGTTACAGCAGGCTTGTCTTCTGCATTTTTTTTTTTTTTTTGCATTTCAAAGGTGATAACCCTAAGTGGGACTCAGTTTCTTTCAATGTTTCTACCTGTATTTTCCAAAGTATCTTCTGTTTCTCTTCTTTCTCCCCTTTGGACTCTGCTGTCTGTTTCCCCACACCTCTTACCATTTCCTCTTTTTACTGCTACCCTTGCCCATGCTTCTGTATCTGGCCCTAGTTCTTTTGTTCTCTTTCTTCTCTTACTTCATATCATTCTCCTCCTTGTATGTTACCCCTCCCCACCCACACACACACAGAGATTTGATGAAAAAGACTCACTAGTGGCTATTGGCAGTCTCCTATTTTCGAATAGAACAGATGCAGCCAAAATTAAGCAAGCTGAAAAACAGTCATTATACAGTCTTTCAGCACAAATATCAGTTTTATCCTTACACTTCCCATTTTAAAGCTATAAAACAAACACAAATGCCACTAACAGCCGTGTGGATATTTATCTTTTGCCCTTTATACATAGTTTACTAACTGAAAAAAAAATCTCGAAGGAAATAAACCATCCTATCAAACTTACAGGGAAAGGACATTTAGGTTTAATTATAAGCACTATAATTTGATTATTTTTAGATCAATTTTATACTATTTTATAGTTCTATTCTCTGCCTATACAATTGTATCATCATATCTTCTTTATTCAACTGTCCCCCAATATTTTCCTAAAGTGTTGAGAGCTGATTACTCATGGTACTTTCTGCCCAACATGGCGCTGCCACAAGGCATAACATGAATCTTTACTTAAAGCTGAATCACCCTAACCTTTTAACAGAGGTTATCAAATGAAGAACATTTGTTCTACTTTCTGCCCTCCAATAGCAGTTCACCAGGTAGCCAAAGGTACTTTAGTCCATAGAACTTTGACATTTTCCAGGCTGCTGGTCAAATAAATGTTTAAGAGAGTCATATGCATATCCCGTAGTCTCAAGAGTTAAAAGCCACCAGCTGAATGCACCAATAGTCCTTTCCCACCTGTAGTAATGCTACTGAACTACAGAACTGCAGCCTTTAAAAAAAAACAGTTAAGTGCAAGGGTCTGATATTGCAGCTCTTGGGCAAGTTAGAAATTCTTATTCATATGAGTACAGTTTGCAAGATCAGTCCCTAAAAATGCAAGCCAAACAATTTGGTTTCTAAATTTACATCATCCTAACAGGGTTTTCAAAATACTGCATTAAATTCAAGTAAGTTATAGAAGTATAAGTAACAGAAAAATTCTAAATATAATATTCACAGCATGACTGCTACAATATAAAGAGAAACATTCAGGAAACATATAATTATATAATTAAATAAGTTACACAGTACAATGTCACATCTGCACCAACAGAATGTGACAGACTGGAATTACAATAAGCTCAGTTACTTAAAGTAACTTAGACACATTTTGACCTTAACATCAAAAACTGACATAGTGTTAAAAGTAATTTCACACAAAGCTCATCTTTCTATTACATAGTAAAACCACATTACCCTGCAGCTAGCAGCCATTTCAGACAAAGAATAAGGAAGTTCTTAAACACTCAAACAAACAGCTTTTTCCACAGACCTGTTTTTTCTAGGTAAAGACTGAACAGCACTATCTCTGAACACGTGACCATCTGCTGCACGTGACCATCTGCAGTTAACCAGAAGTCAGATACATGAAACTTATGCCTCTCACGGCAGCAAAATTAAATGCAACACTAATTAAAAAAAAAACAAAACAATAAGCAATTTAACTTTCTCTCATGTAGAGATACATTAATAGATCCTTATTAGCAGATGAGGGTGTGTTTACATTTGGTGCTGGGAACAGAGTGTGGCCACAGGCAGGACCGGCTCTAGGCACCAGCAAACCAAGCACGTGCTTGGGCAGCACAATTCCAGGGGCGGGACTTGCTTCGGCAGTTGCGCTCTCGGAAGTTTTTTTGTTTTGTTTTTTTGTTTGTTTTTTGCTGTGGCAGTTGTGCTCTCAGAGAGTTTTTTTTTTTGCTTGGGGTGGCAAAAACCTAGAGCCGGCCCTGGCCCCAGCCACAGCTAAAAATAGAATGTAGCTTCAGTGGTGCAAGTGGCTAGTGACCTTGAGGTAAATGTCTATTAGCTTGGGCCTTTGCTGTCACTCTAGCTATCTTGGCTACGTGCTGTTTTTAGCATACTAGCTAGGTCACAGCTAATGTGAGTATATCTCCTTCATCTAGGATTTATGTCCCCAGCTCTGAATGCAGACATATTAAACCAAATTCTCTTGCCAGACCTGAGGAGAAGGGAATAGATATTTGACTAGACGTGAGACTCAGTTTTGCAACCCTTGCTCACACTGAGTAGCACTTATTCATGTGAGTAGTGCCACTGAAATAATTATTTTAACTAGCTGTTAGAAAGGGGATAGAAGTTAGAAAGTGCAGCAGGACAAGTCAAATTAAAAAAAAAACGAACTGGGAGGTGGGTGAGTGAAAAAGATGAATAAATATAGGTAGCGTACAGCCAAGAGTCAGCAGCATTAGTAAGGATTGCGGCAAATGGATGAGCAGTAGGAAGTTCAATTTACATAATATGGATATCTAGTAGTGCATATATTTGAATTTCTGTGTTTGTCAAAATTCAGTCACTTTGCGATAGACAAAAATGA
Organism: Gopherus evgoodei; assembly: GCF_007399415.2. Taxonomy (NCBI): domain Eukaryota; kingdom Metazoa; phylum Chordata; order Testudines; family Testudinidae; genus Gopherus; species Gopherus evgoodei. Next base: position 58,352,656 of record NC_044332.1, read on the forward strand.
AAAGTATTAGCAATTGTCTGTCTATTCAGCCTCTGACGTGTGAGCTAGAAGGGGCCCTAGGTTGGCCCTATGTGAATTAAGACATATGTACCATCATCCATCTCACTCATGATCTGCGTCTTGGTTCTCTGTGTGGTGTTTAGCAATCACTCAGAGACAAGCTGCTGGACAGAGATATGCTTCATTCAGTGTCTCAGCTTCAATTTCCTCTGTGTTAAATATCTTAAAAGGTACAGTCCCCACAACTTCCTTTCCCAGCCAAATTTAACAACCATGAACAATCAACAATTATATAAATACAGAACTTCTAATATTTATAGCCACCCTACTAATTACATTTACTAATGGTATTTTATGAACTACCTTGTACTGTCTCCCTATATCTCCCTTGAGATATCAATACAATGTTGTCAGGAGGCAGTAAGTCAATTTGATCTGATGGTTCCATGTCCTAGAACTCATCTGTCTTAAGCTGTTGTGGTTGGTCCCTTTCTGAGAACTATTCAGGCAAAAGTGAAGGCTCAGTGCTACTTATTCTCCCTCCTTTTTGGAAGCTGGAGAAGGTGGTACCTGTTACTCTTCAGTATGCATCTATGTGGGGCAACAGTGTTATAAGACCACAGCAAAGAATCCTGTGGCACCTTATAGACTAACAGACGTTTTGGAGCATGAGCTTTCGTGGGTGAATAATGTTGGAAACTGATGTCTGAAGAACTTGGATTTTCAAAAGTATAAATACCAGACAAAACCAAAAATAAACTCCAATCTGATTGGGGTCCCGATAGCAGTAACCATCTGAAGAAAATGAGACAGTTTGCATTTGTGATGGAAATCAATGGCACAAACATCAGTGGTGTTTCAAGAAGTTGCCCTGTGGTCTTATATCAGAGGGGTAGCCGTGTTAGTCTGGATCTGTAAAAGCAGCAAAGAATCCTGTGGCACCTTATAGACTAACAGACGTTTTGGAGCATGAGCTTTTGTGGGTGAATACCCACTTCCTCAGATGCATGTAGTGGAAATTTCCAGGGGCAGGTATATATATGCTAGCAAGCAAGCTAGAGATAACGAGGTCAGTTCAATCAGGGAGGATGAGGCCCTGTTCTAGCAGCTGAGGTGTGAAAACCAAGAGAGGAGAAACTGGTTCTGTAGTTGGCAAGCCATTCACAGTCTTTGTTCAATCCTGAGCTGATGGTGTCAAATTTGCAGATGAACTGAAGCTCAGCAGTTTCTCTTTGAAGTCTGGTCCTGAAGTTTTTTTGCTGCAGGATGGCCGCCTTAAGGTCTGCTATAGTGTGGCCAGGGAGGTTGAAGGAGAGAAACTGCTGAGCTTCAGTTCATCTGCAAATTTCCACTACATGCATCTGAGGAAGTGGGTATTCACCCACAAAAGCTCATGCTCCAAAACGTCTGTTAGTCTATAAGGTGCCACAGGATTCTTTGCTGCTTTTACAGATCCAGACTAACACGGCTACCCCTCTGATATAAGACCACAGGGCAACTTCTTGAAACACCACTGATGTTTGTGCCATTGATTTCCATCACAAATGCAAACTGTCTCATTTTCTTCAGATGGTTACTGCTATCGGGACCCCAATCAGATTGGAGTTTATTTTTGGTTTTGTCTGGTATTTATACTTTTGAAAATCCAAGTTCTTCAGACATCAGTTTCCAACATTACAGGCACTCTTGTGCTGTTTTCTGTTAAATAAAGCAGCAGGAGACAACCTACACATTACTGGTGCCATCATGTAATTTAAAAGTGCTAAATGTGAATCAATGTCTGATACTTAGCCTTTTGCAGTAAATGGTTTATTATTTTGACAGTTTTTCACTAACCTGTTGGATTGGGGATAAGGAGGTCTAGAGATTACATATATAAACCTAAACTTCACTGCCAAGTGCTAGAAGTTATACCCACTAAACGGTGACCCATTGTCATACATTGCTATGTCATGACTAGCTAAAATAGATTTGATATGCAGAATCACCTGTTCAGCTGTACTATCTTCTAGAAAAGATGTATCAGAGAAGAAAGAATAATAGTCTAGAATATGTACATATTATTTTCTAGTCTACATAAACAAATAAGTTACTCTAATATTCCAGGGGACCCATTTTTCCTGTGCCACCGACGTGGGCTCTTCTGTTTGATTTGGCCTGTGTTTTGGGGACAAACCTTGACAGTTTTCTCAATGTCATTGTTCATTTGAGGCTACCATACAATGTCTCTAGCCTTTCTCTTATATTTTTCAAATCCCTAAATGACCCTCATGTATCTTTTAACATATTTTTCTCTAACACCTTAGAGAACATCATCCTGGTGTCTTTAAACAGAATCCCATCTAATACTAGAGGCTCCCTCCTGAATTGGTAGGAGGGGCTGGAACTTGACAATCCTAATCAATTGAAATTAGGGGAAAAAAATCATTTTCAGTTTCAGCCAGAATGAAAGTAAGTTTTCAGCAAATGGAAAATTTGAGAACATTTTCAGTTAGGTTGAAGCAAAACATTTGGGTTGGGTCAAAACAAAAAAATTTATGTTGATTTTGAGCATTGATGAAAGCAGAGGAGAACTAGATTGACAATATGTGGAGTGGAGTGAGGCAAAAGAGGAGGTAGCAGCTTTCCTATATCCTTTAGTCCAGTGGTTAGGTTACTTTCCTTCGATGTGCTAGGAGAACCATGGTCAATTCCTCCCTCTGCCTGAGATGGAGAAAGAATTTGACCTTGCATCTCCTACATTACAGGAGAGTGTCTTAGGCTGTGGGATAGTCTGGTGTGGGCCTCTCTCTATCGCTTCTGTTGAAGCTGTTCCACTTTTTTTGTAAATGAGTAGAGACTTGAGTCTTCTACATCCAAGGCAATAGAGTCATTCTGACTCTCTTTCCCTGCCCAGTTATTATCCATTGTCATTCATACTAGCCATGTATAGTCATTTGGTCAGAGAAACATCTACGTTGTTAGAGCACAGTCCACCTTCCATAAGCTTCATTTTGGATTGGGTGATTTTCATTGCTTGGCAAATTCTAAATGCTTTGTAAAGGGCTTCCAGTAATCTCTCTCTCAGATGTGGGGCCCAGATTCCAATCACAATCTGGTTTCTCATTAGGGACTCAGTTCCTCATAATTGCAAGAGTGAGACTGAAGAAGCAAAGTCTCCAATAATTTCACCTTCCTTTTGTGCCTTCTGATTAAAAACATAACTTTCACAGGTTTCATTTTTATACGGAGGGCAATATTCAAATTTCTGTACTACCATTTCATAGTTAGACTTCTGTGCCTGAGTTAACTCAAAACTAGTAATTAGTGTTTCAGAACAAGCCAGTATAAAAATAATGCTACCTCCTGACTGTCTTCCTTTCTACTGGCACTCATTGCTGGCAGACAGAGAATGAATTACTGTTTGAACTCCCACCAGTTGCCTTCCACATTTCTGGAGAGCATCAGCTCTGGTGCAGATTTTAACTTCTCTGTTCTTCCACTCAGGCTATTTTCTTAATTTCTCTTTCATCCTGGTACCTTTGGGCATTCAGTAATCAGAGACAAAAATGCTTGACAAATCTGCTTCATTCAATGTCTCAGTTCCAACAGTCTCTGAATTACATAATATTAACTTCTTAAAGTTACAGTTCTCCACACTCCACATATCCAGGAAAACCCTTGTTTAAAGCTTGTCTAGTTCTTGTTAACGTGAGACCAGGCTCACACTCCAAACGGTGGGAGGGAGGTCTTGTTGTTTGGGAAGAGATCACCTCTGTCAGTGCTGAGAAGTCCATCCATCCATTAATATGAACAGGAGGAGGCTGGGCTCAGGCCACTGAAAGCCAAGCATTAGGAAGCCAATGCAATGTCATCTCCTCATATTTAGACTCTAAACTGTTTGGGACAGATGAAGTCTTTTCATTATGTGTGCCCTGCACCTAGATCAATGCGAACCATGTTTCCTTATAGGTGCCTCCAGGTCATACTGCAATACAGCCAACCAACTAACTTCAGTGGGACCAACCCACCACATTGCCACTGGGGTCTGTCGGTGTTACAAGTGAGGGCTCATCTAGGATTTCAACTGGGAAGTCTCTGAAGCTCGGAATGCGCTTCCTCAGCTCGGGGAAGTATATAACCCACACACCTTCTGGGTGTGGTGTTCTGGCCCATTGAGTGACACTGAGACCAGTTAAAGAGAGAGAGAGATAAAAATGAGTCTGCTACACATCCTTAGCTCAGAGGCTATTGGCTTTTAGCTCATGCAGTAGAGGCTCAGGCACTAAGCTCCAGAGGTCCCAGGTTCAATCCCACCCACCAGTGACCAGGGTCTGTCAGCATTACAAATACAAGGCTGCTGGAACAATTTGTATAGTGGGGATGCTGAAAGGCATTGAACCAAAGGGTTAAACCCCATATATGATGCAAGACACTTCAAGTCAGGGGTGCTTCCCCACCTCTAGTACCAGCACCTATGAGTGAATGGGGAATGGGCAAATAAGGGGGAGGGAATGAGTGGATCCAAGACTCTTCTCTCCCAGTCCCTTTCTTTCTCTCCCCAGACAACATGTTCACCAGTGCAGTTAATCTGTCTTGCAAGGGGAAATAATCTTCTCCTCTGCAGCAGTGTAGATCAATATCGGCTTGCTGCCCCCTTTAGAACTAGGAAGAGAACTAGAAGAGGCATGATGGAGAGTCACAATTCTCTTCGAAGTAGCTCTTCAGGCAGTATAGCTATGCCCTGCCACTTACTTTATCTAGTTCAAAATGGTATTTCCACACCAGGATGTGGAAGTCAAACTGTGGTTACATTTACACTTGGGGCTAGGACAGTGATTCCTGGCTTACTTAGACATACTTATGCCAGCTCTCATCCAGCTGGTGTGCTAAAACTAGTGATGTAGTGGGGTAGCACAAGGAGCAGCGGCATGGGCTAGCTTGTGAGTACAAAACCACACCTGGGAATATAGTTGGAGCAGATAGCTCCTGCCTCTGCTTGCCACTGCCCATACTACCATAGCTACGCTACTACTTTCAGCATACTAGCTTGATGAGAGCATGGGCTGGGACTCACAACTCAGTTCCAAGTGCCTGATTAGCGCCTCAGCTGCTGCTATGATATGTATTTAGTGGATTAGGTTTACTAGTGAAATGGGTGAGTAAAAGAAAGCTCACTGGACTTCCAAATGCCTGGGTTGTTCCCTTGCTATACAGTACTACAAATATCCACTCAAATGTAAAAATGTGAAAAGTCCCCTATTCCTCTGCAACAAATCAAGATAATGAATGGTACTTTCCAGTAGCCAACTCCTCATTGTTGCAGAGGGAATAGTTGTATAATTCTGTTGAATATAGTTGCTTTAAGCAGACCAAAAGGGTAGCAGAAGGCAGCCCTTTCATGATGCCCTGGGGTACTCAGAGACTGCATCTATTCTAGCATTGGTCTATCACTGTTGAAGCTCCATTTAGGTTATCAAAACTGGGAGCACTAGTATAGACTGGGCTCAGGCATTTTTGTTTAAATCTCCTTGTTTGGAGTAGTTCTAGGTGACACAGAGGTAGAACACCTGAACACTTTTTTTTATTATCATTCCACTGTCGGTACCACCAATGCTAAGGCATGGTGAGAGATTCTCCCAACTACTGATGTATACAAGGTTATAGGTTCTCAGTTTCTTATTTCTACTTATTTTTTCTAACACTCTGTACTTGAAAAATGGACCTTGAACCATTCATATTAGCTTAAAAAGCTGATAAGAGAGGAGAGGACAGTTGTACGTCACATGATGGGTGGAGGAACTCACTTGTAGCTGAGGGGGTGTGCCTGAAAGATTAAATGAAAAGAAAAGGAAAAAGAGTGTCAAACAAGCAAGAAGATTCTGGAAGCTCAGTTTGGCCAGCAAAAAGGCAGTGAGTTTCAGAGGAGCTACTTCAATGCTGTTGTATAAATTTAGAAGGAAAGATCAGATCTACAGAGAGAAGGCAGGAGAAACCATTGTGTATATGTGGGGGGGGGTGTTGAAAAATGGTCAGGCTAAATTGAATGAAGCTCTGACAATTTCACAAGCTTACTCAGTGCCCAAATTAGAATCTGACAGAAGCAGGAGGAGCTATTACCCATAATATGACATGAATGTGCAGCCTATTACTGCAAAAGGTAAAACATAACCCTATACTTGAGGATATTCAAGGGCCAGGCTTCTGGATTAAGCGTGACCAGTAGCCATGAGCTGCTAGGGATTTTAATGTGCCTGGAACTCTGGAGGAGGGGAGGTCTCAAAGGAATTTTGGAAGGGAATAAACTCAGTGGAGAAAGAGAGAAGATTTTACACTATAATTTGCCAGGCAGTTGCTGCCATTAGGCTTGAGGTGTTGAAGTTCGCTGTGCCTTGGGGTGACATCTGTGGATGATTTGGTCAATTAATCTTTATGTGAGATGTCTGAGCTGAATGTTGTGAAAAATGTTTAGTCTAACCAAGCAAAAACAACAGAATCAAGTTCTGTCTTGCATAGAAATAAAGCACTGTCTGCACAGCTTTCCCATTCCTCTTTGAGCAGATAAACCACATCAGTTCTGCTGCCCAAAGGCCTTCAGCAGCCTCCTAGAAAGAATCAAGACTTGGTCTTTATTACAGCTAAATGGTGTTCTGTTATTCTGTCATTTATACACATGTGCACTGTAGAGTCCTCCAGCAATAAGTGTGATTGGTCATAGTAGTAATAGGGCAAAATATGCCACTTTCATTAACTACATGTCCTGGCACACAGTATCAGAAGCAGCCACATTATTGGATACATTTCTTTTTCTTATGTATTTGAACAGGAATTTTTAAAATTATTTATTTTCTAGGTAGGATTGGGAGAAAAATGTTGTATACATTCTATTATATCTATTTTTTATTCTCTCTCCTCAGTCAAATGAAAAAACAAACAAAACAAAACTTCTGTCTCTTTCTTCAGAAGGTCAGATTTCCAGTAATTTAGCCTGTTTTTCTCCTTTCAGAATAAATATATCCAGGCAGCCAGGCTTCTAAACAAAGTAGAAACAATTAAACCAAAGTTGGGCAAAATGGCACAGAAAAAATAAAAGTCATCCCCTTTAATGAAATTGGACAGAAAAATCCAGGAAGAATGAAACTAAATGCAAACAAATATATTTAGATATGTTAGTTTAAAAAAAATCTATATTTTGTGCAAATACAATTTCATGCATTCTTTAACATTTTAGTTATGTAGAAAGTTTGATGGGACAGTTAAAAAAATATGTCTGAGCTTCAGAATCCAATAAAACATTGAATTCTGTCAAAGTGCTAAAGTAAGGTAATTTATTTAATGCCTTATAACTAAAACACTTGCTAAATTCTCTTCAAATTTTGTAGAAAATTTCTCTTTAGCCTGAAAAATATCAGGATAAAATGACTTTTCAAGTAGTAGGAATCCTTCAGTCTCAAGAGACCATGGATATGGTCCCCTGAGAGGTAAATTTACTCAGTTTTTTTTATGGCAGCTGTGGCTGAAGAGACCCACTCAAGAGAGACAATCCCTGCCGCATCTGTCACATTTAAAGGAGGTGTTTTCACCCTTTGGGCTCTGCCTTCCACCAGCTCTTTTCTCCTCTGCTAAACTGGATTGCTTCCTTTTGTAATGCTGGAGACCTTTGTTAAGCTCTTGTTTCCAAAAGCTGCAATCCTGAGTCTTGTCCACTTCCATGTCCATTTCTTTCAAGGATGTGTACAAGCAAGACCTCAAACACAATTTTGGGCATACTTTGGGTCTTTTTCCAGATGCCAATACACTGGAGAGGATGTCTTTTGGGATGTGCCCATCATTCATTCATCATACATGTCCAAACCAGTGGCAGTGTCTCTGTTTGAGGGGAGTTTGCATGCTGGATATACTGGCCTGCTTGAGCACCTCACTGTTGGTTACTCTGTGCCTCAAGGACAGTGTTTCTCAGATGGGGGTCTGTGAGGGTATTCCACGTGGTCTGCGGGCTCCACTGATCAACTCCTCCCCATCCCTCCCAGTGCATCTTGCACACTGAGGAGCAGATGTTCAGCGGCGTGCAGAAAGTGCTGGGGAGGGAGGTGGAGGATCAGGGATGGGGCATGCTTGGGGGAGGGAGTAGAAAGAAGTGGGAAAGAGGAGGGGCAGAGGTGAGTGGGGGCGGAAAGAGGTGGGGCAAGGGGTGGACTGGGAGCAGGGCCTGGAGCTGAGTGAGGGCCATGGGTGTCTGCAAAAAAATTTAAATCAAAATAGGGGTCCTCAGATTGCTAAAGTTTTGGAACCACTGCTCTAGTAGATTACAAAGATTCATTGAAGGCAACATATATGAAAGCTGTTGAACCTGTTTTGATGATTAAGAGTATAAGGTCCATGCCTCACTCTTGTACAAAAGTGAGCTGATAACATACCCAATTACACAAAGTTGTGCGTGTTCTGTCAGCTTGTTGTTTTGCCATATCCGTGACATTCTATATCTTGAGGGAACACTCTGTAACCTCCTTATTCCTCATTGTATATAAATTGTGATATTGCATATAAAACGTGCCATGTGAGATATCAAGCGAAAGAACAATGTATTTCAGCAGATCATAACCTATCTAAATATGTATGTCATTAGTGCATATGAAGTTATGAGATTGTGTTGTATGGTTGTCGCTAAAACATGCTGTAAGTTGGGGAATTGGTCAGATAGTAGCTCCACAGCAACAACAGCAAGGAAAGTAACCAACGCCCGAGCAGATGTCAAACAACCATCAATAGCCATTGTCCAGCAAGAGGAGCTACAATGCAATGACTCACAAAGCCATACCAAGGGAATTGCTCAACTTTACTTGGTGACTCAGCAATGCCCACCAGACATATCTGGACTTGTATTTTCCAAGCACATGGACTAAGTGTATAAAACAAAACATAGTGGCCCTATGCTTCACCTTTTTTCCTTCCCCCACCTATGCTGCAAGCAACAAGGAGACTCAAAAGACTGAAGACTCCAACAGAGGAGACTGGTCCGTGTTTCAAGGGTGAAGCCTGTTTATTATGAACAGCAATACCTAGTGGGATCAGAAAACTGCTTAATCTAGATGTTGTCTAATAGGGTTGAGAGTTTAGATTGCATGCTTATATTTTGCCTGACTTTTTGCCAATTACTTATCACTTAAAATCTTTTTGTAGTCAATGAACTTGTATTATTGTTCATCTTTACCAGTGAGTTTGCTTGAAGTGGTTGGTAAATCTGCTCAGTTTCACAAAGGTTGGTATATGTCCACTTTCCATTGATGAAGCGGTGAACCAATAAATACATTTGCCCTGCTTGTCTTGAGCAATGCAAGATGGTATATTCCTGAGGTACAAAGCTGGGAGGATTTGGCTGATGCCTTTCTCTGTGTGATTCATGAGTGGCTCCAGGAGCATTCATGCAATCTAGCTGGGTACGGGGCTCCACGTGCGGTTGTGCTGAGTGATAACGCCTGGAGGAGTTTACTGCTTGTCACTAGCAAAGCATTGTGAGACAGAGCCCAGGTTGGAGAGTTAAGGGGGCACAGTGGTCCCACAGTCCCAGCGTGTAACCCGGGGATCCCCTCACAGTGCTCCTGAATATTGTTGTGGTGACTTTTCTGGTGAGGATGTTGAGTTCTGTTTTGAGTGAAAGGTTGACTGCAATAGTGGACCCCAGGTATGTGAATTCCTTCACCACTTCAAGTTCATAGCTGTTGATCTTGATGGAGGGTGCTTCCTCATCTCCTTGGCACATTATGTTTGTCTTTTTAGGCTTATGATAAGCCCAAAGTCTTGGCAGGCTTTGGCAAAACTGTCTATGAGGTTTTGGAGGTGGGCTCTGTGTGGGTTGTCACTGCTGCACCATCAGCGAAAAGGAAGTGTTGGATAAGGGCCTGCTGAGTCTTGGTTTTAACCCCAGAGTACAGTGGGGTTAAAACAGAGCTTATGATGGAACCTGGTTGCAACTTATGAGGCTACTGTCAGTCAATAAAGGATTTTATTTATAAAAATGCATAAAATTTTAAAATGTATTAAATATAATTTTGAAAAAAACTTTTATGCTTTACAACAAAATATTCCAGACAAAGGCAAAGCAAACCCTCAATTAATCATGAGTGACTAGTGAAAGCAAAATATATGAAAAATTCAATGGACTGGTATGTGTTTAACTACTCCCATAGCCACCAATAGCCACCCTTTAATGTATTTAGGGGCCCACTAAGGTAATTAGGAGTCTTTACATTAGCTTCAATAGACTTTGTATAAGGCCCTAAATTCCATATAGATCATCCAGTTTTTACTTAAATACATTTACGCCACTATAATTTCAGGTTCATTGCATCTTTTCACTATCTCTAACACAGAAATAAATATTACATATTTTGAACATATATTCCTTAATTAACTTGTCCCCTACCTTTAGCCTGCCTGAAACTCAGACAGATAAAACATAACTCTACAGTAACCCTTAGGTAATAGACACATACCTCAGTTACGTCACATCTTACTTATATCTCAAAAAGAAAAACTTATTTTATTAAAACTAAAAATGAACTTTGTTTCCATGTGCAAAGTTCAGATCATTTTCAAGGGAAATTAATGAATGTTGCTAATAGCTGGATCCAAGGAGGCATTAGGAAGAGACAATCATGAGGAAAGGCAATATATAACCTTTAGATGGAACAATTAGAGATCAGTTGTTAGTCACAGAACAGCATTCTGAAACTGCTTCTTCATTAATCAAAAATGATTCCAAATTAGAATGTTTAATTATTTGCAGAGAAAGGTTTTGAATATTGTCTCAAAAAAAAGCGCGAATAGATTCATGAAAAAATTTCTAACTCCCATTGATCATTTCAGATGGAAAATAGTTTTAAAGCTGTAGTTAAAAACAAATCCCAGCCCAGAAACATGTAAAACCAGCTGGATTTCAAGGCAAAAAACCACTAGTAAGCTATTTCAGCAGTCCCAAAGCTAAAAAGGCTTTTTCAACCAATTTCATCTGATGTCCTAGCGTAGGGGAGGCAAGGGGTCATGGCCCCCATCACTTTTTACCAGCAAGTGAAGATGAGGGGGGAAATGGGGCAGAGAGGAGCAATCTGTGGGTGGGGATGCTCAGAGAGATAGGCAGCATGAGAGGCAGAGGCAGAGTTGAGGGGGCAGGGCTAAGGTTTGGGTATTGGTGGCTCTCCCACTTTGAGAGCTTCTGTTGCCCTGTCCTAGTGACCTACACACTTGATATCCCAATTTTTTATTGCAGTCCAAAAAAATATTTTTAAAGTAACTATACAACAAGCCTAATCCAACACCCATTCAAATCCATGGAAAGTATCTCATTGACCTCAACAGGCTTTGAATGAGGTTCAGTGTTTGTCCATTAGGCATTGCTATGGCGAAGAGAATTTGCTTTCTGTTTACCAGGGACAGTTGAGAGAAACAGTGATGAACAATGTTTTGAGCGAAAAGAAAAATCAGATGAGTGTAGCCACTATCAAAGCCACACTCCTAATTTACTATGGGTAAATTTACTAATTTACTGGTACCTCTAGTACCAGAAACAAATGCATGTCACTGTTAAGTCAAAAGCTGGCAATAGTAACACCAGTGCATATTTTATAAAGCAAACTTTATCTTTTGTATAAGTATTTCACACCCTTAAAAAGGTAGCCACAAGAGTAATTGCATTTTCTTTTGAAAATAGTCACCTTACCCAAAATAAAATTGAAAAAAGTTCACTAGTGCAAAGATTGGCAATCAAAAGAGAGGCTTTCTGCAGTTAGATCCCCAGGCTAAACACAGATAAGGCTTAAGCCTAAAGCTTCCTTAAGCCTAAAGTCCATAGAGTGACAAACACATTGTCTAAAGTAGCTTTCCTGTTACTGATTATATTATGTCTCAGAGAATCAGGTGATTGCTCTTTATTAGCTTGGTTAATTCCCTATCAGCCATTTAGTACTGGCCAGTCGATTTGTAGCTGTTAGAAGTAAAGTATTTGTTTTGTTTCAAATACAGCAAATATGATTACTCAAAATCACAAACAACAACAAATCCTTCAAACACTTGTGCTGAACTTTACTACTCTTATTAGTGCAGCAGAATGGGAAGAGTAGGAGAGAGAGGAAAGACATGGGTAACAGTAGGTTCCCAGTCACTCGTTTGACATTTCCATTAAAACTCTAGCTTGTATTTTGTTTTCTCTTTGGGCAGCTTTCTCACTCCTTCGCTTGTTCAAGACTTCATGGAAGAAGAGTTTTTAGGAGAGATTTAACTGAAGGGAGGAATACGGTGCAGCAAACAGGCATACAGTGATATACCAAATTTCTTCAGGTCCTCAGTAGCCCACCAGAGGGACTCAGATGCTTTAGCTATTAGGCTTCATAGGCACAAGACCTGACGAGCCCAATAGTCATCCAGATACATGGCTACAGTAAAGGGATATTTTACTAGTGGTCTCAGGAAAGGTTGTAAACTACCCCAGACAGAGTGGCTAATCCAAGTTACAACTTAGCCATTCCTAGCTTGGCCTCTGGGGGCAGTCCAGAGGGTAGGGTTCCTCCAGCCTACTTTTTGGGGTACCTTCTCCAGTCCATTCCTTGATTAAATGCAAGTAACTAACTTGCAGGTTTCCTGGCAAGGATCAGTCTGTGGTGTGTGTGTGTGTTGGGGTGCTCTCTGTGTTGTCCCCCTGCTGCTGCAGCAGTGTTTCCTGCACAGTTACTGGTAGGAGGCTGCTCCAACCAAAACAGCAGCAGACTGCCAAGCCCCCCACAGTCTGACCCTGTATAGCTTTCCTGTACAACAGCAGTAGCCCTTTCTCTCGAGTCCAATAATCTCTGGTCAGAGCACATGTCCCCCTTCCCAGATTGGTCCCCAGTAGATAGGACACTTTGTCTGCAATAGCCTTCTACTTGTTTCTATCCCTTTAAAAGCTTGTGCTAGCCATTGGCTCTTGGTCCCTGACAGTTTCCTTCAGATTCAAGCCCTGTTCTGCTTCTTGCCATAAATTCTGCACAGACTTGTATCCAGCTGTAATGTCTTCCTGTTACAGCCTGCTGTTCTTGCAGCTCTTCAGCTTCTGCTCCCTTCATTGGCGTCCTACTTTGCACACAGCTCCTCAGCTTCTGAAGCCTGCTTTCCCCACTCTGCTCCCTCCCAACTTAGCGTGTGGCCAACGCCCATGATGCTCCCAGCTCAGCATCCAGCTTTCATGTTCTGCTGTCAGCTCACCAGGTCACCTCTCCAGCTCATGCTGCTCCAGCCACTGTGTCCACAGGGAGAGAAATCATTTTTGGGTAAGACAATGTTTCTGCAGATTCACTACACAGGTTTGGGGATTGTTTTCCAAGTATATGGTGGAGCATGGAAGCATAGGAAACAATCTGTTGTTGCCCAGTATTCCCTTTGTACTTGTTATAGGGCATATATAAAAAGCTTTTGCTGGTGGAAAGCACTGATAAAGATCCTTTCCTCCAAGCAGAGGGGCGCATCAGGAAATTCTACAGTGGGCAGAGGGCATTGAGGAAATGAAGCCATGGCATCCCTAGTTCCTGATGATTCCCTGAGGCTATAATCTTCATAGGGGATGTGGGAGCAGAGACATGAATTAAGGCAACCCTTATGGGAAGCACAAGCCATTTCCCATTGGTCCCTGTGCAGGCCCTGGTGCTGTTTCAGGGATAAGTTTCCCCAGAGACATTTGTGAGAAGGAGATTTAAAGAGTACCAGGACTGGCATCATTGGCAGAGCAAAGAAGGTGAGTTGAATACAAAAGGAGTTTAAGCCTAAAATGTAGGAAGGAGCTGTATGAAAGAGTCTTGAAGGCAAGGCCAAGAAGAAGTTAAACACAAGAACAGCCGTACTGGTCAGATAATGTTCCATCTAGCCCAGTATCCTGTCTTCCATCAGTGGCCAGTCTCAGGTGCTTCAGAGGGAATGAACAGAACAGATAATCATCAAGTGATCCATCCCTTGTTTTCCATTCCTAGCTTCTGGCAAACAGAAGGTAGGGACACCATCCCTGCCCATCCTGGCTAATAGCCATTGATGGACCTATCCTCCATGAATTTATCTAGCTCTTTTTTGAACCCTGTTTGAGCATTTTGTACTAGGTCAGCCTTTCTTGGCTATATTGGCAGCACATAGCAGGGTTTTTAACCTCCGGCATGCCAAGATGCTGGTTGGGCCCATGAATCCCATCAGTCTTGTAACAGTTTCTTCATTCTTTTAGAATGGCATTTCTGAACATTATTTCAGCTTTCACATGTGGCACTCTGCCAAACATGGAGTAAAATGATGGATAGCTAGTCATGCTGTGAAGAGATTATTGTAGTTAAGGTCAACTCTTGAATCATCTCAGTCCATTTTTCTTATGCTTGAGGGAAAAAGCCCTTTTCATATATTCGATAGTTTGGTTAAACCTTTCAATTCTCTCCCCATGGGGAAGTGAAGTGCTGCTTAGAATTATTTAAATGCTCAGTTGATAACATCGTATAGAAATGTTGCCATGAGAACTGGCCCCTTAATCTGGTTGTGTTTTGGAGAGGTGATAGCTAGTATTTCGAACAATGGCTTATAAATAGTGTTGTGGTTTCCACTGACTTCAGTGTGAGTTGGATTAGACCCTTTGAGATACAGCTGGAAGATTTTTACCATAATATCAAAATGCCATGTTTTGATTTACCCTACTGTTTAACAGGCATACAATTTAGCTGTTAATTTCAAGAAAAACATTCATTGGCATGGAAATTGCTTAGTAGCTCTTAGAAAATGCTGGTAGTATTTTACATAAGAATTCTGTGCTAAAACCAGATTTGCTGTAGCACTAAGGGCTTTTCTGAGGCATCATTAAATGAAGGAAATGAATTTTACAACCCAGAAAAGTAAAATGTATTTTTAAAAGTTTTGGAAAGAATTAAATATGAAAGCTCTATTACATTTTGTATTTGATTATAAACATAAAAACATCAAATATACAGATCAATTCATGGTCTCTCTCGCTCATTTTTAATTTGTAGCAAATCAATGTAATCTGTATTATACTCCATTGTCTTGATGCAGAACAAGGAATTATTTTTAGTGATGTAACTTATCACATCAAGCTGTTAGAATGTAGAATGCAAAAACAATCCTGGATATATTAATGAATCATTAAGACTGTGCTGCTGCACTTTGGACCAAACTGTATTAACTCTGGCACCTCCATTCTTTCCTTCCCATAGAGTCACACAATAGAGAGGTGTGTTCAGCAAACACCTGTTACTCATGTGCCATAACTACCTTTGTCTCTTACAGGATCTTCTTGGCCTGGCACCACTCAAGAGCTCCATTCTGCAAGACATTGAGTATTATGATCCTGACCCAACAAAGCATTTAAGCACTTCAACGGGACTACTCATATGCTTAAAGTTAAGCTTAACTGCTTTCCTGATTTGGGATTTTGTTAACAAGCATGCACAGTTGCATCAACTCCTCCTTTGGTAAATCCAAAGATTCTATATTGGCATTTCTCTCCAGTTATTCATTAGGAAGTGAAGCATGGAACAGAAAGAGAGACCAGTCACTAAACCTCAGAGAATCGCAGAAGGCCAGAACTATGTATGTGGAGGCCTCATGCCTCAACACCAGATCAGGTCCCTGACAGCCCTTCCACTCCCTGGCAGCACGGATCCAGAGGATCTGGATTACCAGGGATTCTCCCTGACCCTGGAGATCCCCTTAAAAGAGAATCCATGCAGTACACTCTGTGGAAGAAATAATGTTTGTTAACTTTTTCAGTTACTCCCTGCTGCTCTGATTCACAAATTGGCAAAAGAGTTTCTGAGAGATCCAGAGGAGGGAAAAGAAGGTGGAGAGCTTTTATCTCTCCTCCTCCAGCCATGCATTGAATAAAGAGGACTGGCCATGCATTTGGCACACCCATTACAGTCATTGGTCATTCTGTGCATGGAGCTCTTACAACACTGAACCCATAAGCAAATGACTCCTAGGTAAATCTTAAATAATCTTTTTAAAAAATAGCTCTAGGTCATTCCCCAGAGTGTCCAATACAGGAGAATAAAAACAAAAACAAACAAACAAAACCCCCGCATACTTGCACAAAGCATGGAAATTGTGGTTCCCAAGACAAATAGTTTAATACTAAAAAAATGCATAATTTTATAAAATTATGCATATTTCACATGTTAAATTAGCAAAAAGGCATTTTAAAAAATTACACTTGTAGTCCATTAGCTCAGTTTATCATTTCATTTTGTTGTCTATTGTTATGGTTAATTCATATATTATTTCATGGGTAATCAGTACGTGATGAACAGAGTTGAGTTGCAGATATAGGTATAGCTACAAGTAGAATAGGCTCATAGGAATACAAGATTGACAACTATTTAGGAGTATGAGTGTATATTAGGTATACAAGTAAAGTAAGGTTGTAATACAAGGTCTACAGGCTAATATGCCGGTAAGATTGCAGCTTAAGTTACACTGGGCCTCAGGCTTAAGGATGCTTGACATAAGTAGGTGACCCAGGAATAACCCTGTACCAGTAAAGTTACAAGATTACTGTGAAGAATGTGCAAATAGGTGATGTTTCAGGAAAAATACATTGCAATATACTGGTCAAGACTGCAAGACACCTCATTGTAGCACCAAGGAAGTTTCTGCTCTTAAAGCAGGTTGCATGGAAACATGTTTATGTAAATATGAATAGGATGCTAATGAGAATAAACAGAACTAAGAGGACAATTTATGAGAAGCAGGGCACCACAAAATGTATGGGGTGAGAAAGTACATATAAGGAAAAGGAGTTGGAGCCCTCATGCATATGCATAATGTGTTAGGCATGGTCATAACTGGATAAAAAAGGTTTCCCGTTATGGATAACGTGGAAAGACCCCAAGAGGGAAGACTCCTGTATCAATGACCACCTGTTGAGAGATTCACCAAACTCTACATTATCTTCGAGTGTTTGAGTATGGATATGGCACTGGCTATTACGTGGGCTCTCTCAGGTTGTGCATCCATGTATGTGTGTAACTTACAATACAAGAATTTTTTTTTTTTTTACTGCCTCCTGTTTTTGTGGTCAGTGTATTCTTTATAGGCTCCTAAAAGTCTCCCAATCTAAGAAAATTGTGAAGTGTAACTTTCATCCTGTTTATCTGAAAACTGTAGTAGCACAGGAGATGACCTCACTCCCAAGGGCCAGGATACTTTAAAACAGGACTATCATTTCAATTTTAAAAAGAGGCTACACACTCTTCCCTTCCACTGCCAGAGGATGCATGTGCTTAACAGAGATCTCTTTAGACTGCACAGTGAGAAGATGCAAACACCCTGCATGAGATCCAAAATGTTTTCTCCTGCCAACCATCACTGAGGACTGAAGATGGGGCTTATTTGAAACTCGCTCACTATGGTGAACAACAGGGGCCACTGGTACAGTGGAGTATTAAAATGCCTTCACCTTTCCCCCTGCATTTCTTTTGCAACTCTTCTGGGCCTTTTGGTCAAAGTAGTGAGATCAAATCACTATCCTGCCCACACCATTTTATGGAAGCACATATCATCTGTATTACATAAGGTCCTTGCATTCTTTCCTCTTCCCTTTAGATTCCATTACCACACATACCACCATAAGATTCTATATAACTTGTAATCAGACAAACTGATTGTATGGAAAAGTGCACAAACTTCTCAGCTGAGAGCATACATTCTGCATTTCTCTCAAATATAAGTTTTTACAACTTACTTATAAATTCCTGAAAATCTTGGTTTTTAATGGAAATGTGATACAGCTTTAAATATGACATCTCTGGATGGCATACATAGTGCTAGGAAATTCAGTGTCTCCCTATGGCAAACATATGACGAGAAGATGAAATGCTAGTTTCTGTTACAACTTAGCTGTTGGGTCTGAGATCAATATACCTCTGACAGAGTTAATTCAGTCAGACAGTATTTATTGCAACTCAGAAATATAATTATAACCTACAAATACTACCATTAAATTGTTCTGAGGTAATGCCACTACATACATGGTTGTTTAACACAATTTTCTTTGTATAAGTAGACCATTCTTTCATTGGGAATGCTAACTTTTGCTTCCATCATTTCTTTTATTAATGAAACAGCAGCCTTAATGTATCATTCAATTTCACACCAATAGCTATCCTTTTCCATGGCAACTTAAACTAATTAATAGTGAAGTCACTAGAAAAAAATACCCACATGCACATCATTATAAAAGCAATATTTTTAAATAGTATTTTTTGTGGGAATAAAAAAAAATATGTTTTATGCATGTAGTTAACTATAAAATTAGTCGTCAAAATAATCTTGAACTGAAAATTAGCAACACGATAGTCAGCAAGAAAATTGTCGTGCATAACTTTTTCTTCAACTTTTAAATTCCCTGAGAGGATTTTATTGGAAGTGGTACTTAACCTTTATATGTCAAGATCTTGGAATGTCTAGGTCCACACTTATACAGCCAGGCCAATTATCTTCAATTAAGCAGTAAAAACATAAAGCTCTGTCAGTGCCAGTACTAATTCTCTAGCTGCATACTATATGTACAGACGCACTCTAAGAGTTAAGCCTGAATCATCTTCCAGTAACATTTTAATGAAACACACCTTTATGCAAGTTCACCATTAAATATATTTCATTTGGAGAAGGTTTAACAGCAGCCTTAAAGGATAAAACAGCTTGGGTTGACATAGAAGGCATGTTGCCCTATCGCCTTCAAGGGGTGTCTTAACTATACACTTTGGATATTTCTTCTGGACAGTGACCAAAGACAATATTAAATGCGGTGCATAGATTTATTGGTTTACATAAAACATATTGGAGCAGTTCATTTTTAAAAGTGTATGGTAAAAGATTATCACTGACTCTGTAAGAACAATGGTAATAGATCTCTCATATACTGATCACAGTTACACAGCCATTTTGTTATTTGGTGTTGAAAGGAGGGCAAAATAAATAAAATTATATATTATATGTAGTCATGTTTTAGAGAGAAAAAATGCAGCAAGAAACTTTCAGTACCTTTTCCTCATAAGTAACAGATAATTGAATTGTTCTTACTAGCTAAAAGGTATTGATTATAAAAAGGTATAAAATACACATCTGTACAAATTATTTTGACATTATCACCACTGCGAAAAGCAGTGCTAAGCCAAATGGGTAGGAGAGTGAAAGAAAAAAAAAGTATCTAAGGACCAGTGGGTGAGTTGAGTTTTCTTTGCATCCCCATGAACTTTTGAACTCCCATATGCATCCCACTTTTTTTCCCCTTAATCAAAGAGATACCAACACATTTAAACAGATATATTACCTTTGATTATTAAGTTATTTCTGTAAAGGCACTGTGACAAGCAGTACAGACCTTTTTAGGACCCAAAAGCAATGATGATGTCATATCTCCAACCCAAAAACCTCACTGTGGTTTTTTTTTTTTTTTTTTTTTTTTGGAGGGGGAGGAATAGACTGAAAAAAACATGGAAAGGGTTTAAAAATCCATAAAGGTTTTATGAAATGAAAAACAAAATGTATTAGTATGCATTAGATTCACTTTGTAAGCATATTTATTTCTCAAACATAAAAAGGCACATTGTCCAAAATAATAAGATTTCAATTCCATATGTGAATCACAAGAACATGATAATCGAGTCCCTAGTCTACTAACTTGTTAGGCCTATCACCTTTTACATGTGCCCTTAGCTACCTAGAGGTTTTCTCTGTGTGTATGCATGCATAAAAACCAACATAATTGCTTTTCAGATCCCAGCCTGTTACGAAGTTGCAACCAGAACAATCCAGATGTGCTAAAAACATGCTCAATCAATGCTGTAGTGGCTAGACCAGAATACAGTTATTTTAAAATGACCAGTCTTATGATTTCAACTGTCCTTTCTGCCTTGATGCTATTCGTAGAGTCTTCCACCATTTTGATGTAAAGAACTTTTGAGACAGACTCTTGTGCAAGAGAAACAGGAGAGGAGATGGGGTCTATGTCTAAAATTGATTACACTCTCCTTATTCCTGTATCTCAGCTTAACTTGCTGCTAAAGCACAGACTACAGGTGTGTATTTCCAAGACTTTTAAAAATATATTATGCAGTGTTAAACCTCAAAGCTATGGTATGCAAAACTCTGAATGAAGGGCTAAGGCTATGTCTAGCGCCATTGTAAGGTAAGCAGTGTAGCAGCTCTGTTTTGCCAGGAGAGAGCTCTCTCGGTGACAAGATAAAAGCACCCTCAATGAGGGGCAGTAGCTTCATTGCCGGGAGAGCATCTCCTGCCAATGAAGCACTGTCCATATTGGCACTTTTTTTTGTTAAAACTTTTGTCATTGGGGTGGGGGGAGGAAGGGAGTATTTTCCCCTACCCCTGAGCAACAAAAGTTAATGATGAAAGTGCAGTGGACACCTGGCCTTATTAACAGCTTGCACACAGGCATACATGTAACCCTTCTGCCCCTCTGAGTTGGCAGCAACAAGGGCCGGGTTCAGTATCCAGGGGTTCCGTTTCAGTAACACAATGCATAACCGGCTCGAGCCCCCACCCAGTGACCTGGGACACTCACATACCACACTCTCCTGGGCGCCTCTAGGAGGCAATACTTCCCCTCTCGCAAGCACGGAGTCTGAGTGTAGCAAAATCTTTTTAATAAAGGGAGGAATCAATGCGGCATCCCATTGGAGAAACACCACAAACCGGGTTATAACACAAACCATAAACAAAAACCCACCTCCAAGTACGTTTGGCACTGTCCTTTTTCCCCTTAGGGTTTTAAGTTCAATCACCCCAAAGTCCAACAACCCAAAAGTCTCTGGTCAGTGCCACCCCAGAGTTCGAGAGTTTATCTGTAGAGGTCCCTCCCCCCAGCCTGGATAGAAAGGGGCACCTTACGTGGTCCGGGGCCAACTGCCCTGCCTCTCCGTGGGTTCTGCTTCTGCCTTCTCCACGAACTGCTCCGCTTTACCAGCTGCTCCACTCTGCTCCTCCAGTCGTCCTCAGGAGCTGCTCTGCTCCATGAGCTGCTCTGCAAACTGCTCGGCTTTGCTCTGCTCGCTCTGTGGGCCGCTCCACCTGTCCCACAGCTACTCCGCTCTGCCAGCCGCTCTGCTGCCACCAGCTGTCCCGTGATCCGCTCCAGCCGTCCACGCAACTGCTCCACTCCACCAGCTGCTCTGTTCCACAGTATAGCTTCAGGCTCCCCCACTAGTTAGCACAGTACTCAGTGCTCTCAGCTCAGTTGTTTCAGCTCTTTAGTGATTTCAACTCTTAGTGATCTCAGCTCTTAGTGGGGGAGCCCCAGTGCTAGTGCACCATTAGCTTAAAGTGAATTCAGCTCAGTAACCTATATTTAGATTCTTGAGGGAATAAAAATCAACTCTGACATTCCACAGTGGAGAGAGGAGGGGGTGGAACTGGTGCTTCTGGCTCCACAAGGAGACTGCACCACCAGGCACAGATACCTGTCCCCAGCCTTTCTCAATTCACTGGGTTTTGGAACCCATGTCCCTTGTCTAGCAAGTACTACCCAACTGAGGGTGAGTCATTTGTCACCAAGCAGTCCCACAGCTCAGCAGTCTGGGACAGGGTAGGCGTGCCTATGTAAATACACTCTCTGAAATTCTTTCCACCAGATGTCAGGGTAGAGCTTATCCTGACTCTGCTTACATACAATTTTATATTAAGTCTACACTACCATTTTTGTTGTTATAACTTATGTCACTCCAGGGTGTGAATAAACCATGTCACTGAGCACCATAAGTTACACCAACCTAAGTACCAGTATGGACAGCACTATGTCAGCAGGAAAGCTTCTTCCACTGACATAATTAATCCACCCCCAACAAGCATCAGTAGCTAAGTCGACGGTAAAGAACTCTTCCATTGGATTAGAGCAGCTACATTAGAGAGCTTACAGCAGTGCAGCCGCACCTGTAAACTCTCTAAAGTAGCCATAGCCTTAGTGAGCAAATATTTACTACATCCACAGACATATTAAAAAGTATTCCTCATAGTATTTGAAAATCTCCTTAAAACTATTAGACTGTAAATCCACTGGTGATCCTTACAGAGATTTCCCCATCTTGCTGTTATCAACTATATTTCAGTGCAAGGTTTCCACAGTGTACGCACGCACACACCACTTTTATACTTTGGTACACATATACAGACACATTCCCTTCCTGTCTTTATCGCATGGCCTAAAAATTGTGTTATCTGGATTCTCCAGAGCCTGCGCCAAATACTTCAGAATCTCTTCAGCAAAACAGCAGCCCAAAGAGCCTTACATCTAACAGAACTTCCAGTCTCTGAGCCAACAGTCAACTGTCTCCTCAGTTTCTAGCAAGATGGGGAATCTGGTAGCCATTGTTCAAAGTGGTACAGATATTGGGATCAGGGCTGGCTCCAGGCCCCAGCGCGCCAAGTGTGTGCTTGGGGTGGCATGCAGCGGGGGATGCTCTGCCGGTTGCCAGGAGGGCAGCAGGTGGCTCCGCTGGACCTCCTGCAGGCTTCCGTGTGGAGGGTCCGCCAGTCCCGCGGCTCTGGTGGAGCATCCGCAGGCACGCCTGTGGGAGGTCCACCGGAGCCGAGGGACCGGCGAGCGGCAGAGTGCCCCCCGCGGCATGCCGCCGTGCTTGGGGCGGCGAAATGGCTAGATCTGGCCCTGATTGGGATGCAACCTTCCAAGGAAACACATCTCTTGGTTCTGCATTAATCAACTGCTAAGTCCACAGGTTTATCTCCAAGTCCCATATTTATGAGTTTTTTTCTCTCAGGAGCTCCAATTGGCTCAGTTCTCAGATAGTGAGTGTATAGATCCTGCAAGGCTGCTTGCCCTTAATGGAAACTTTCTGTACATCTTCAAAAGAGTCACAAAGCATGTCTAATAACTACCACACTCATCCTTTAGACATCTCTGGGTCATTTTAAATTGCCCTGTCTGCTTTCTGCCTGAGTCCAGACACTCTGAGGAGTCAGCTAAAATCTATATCTCTTCCCTATTGCTTCTCTCCCTTCCTCTGAGCTTAGAAAAAAACTGTAGTTATCAAATGCTGCTGCAACATAAGCACGTAGGTTACAAAAGCACAAATCTGCAGTAGAAAAATAGATCTTAAATTTTAAATGATTGAAAACAAGGAAAGAACTCAGAATTATGTTCCCACAACCACATTTTAGCCTTTTATCCATCTTCTTGGTTCAGTTTTGCCTGTTATATTTAGGCTCAGTCACGTTGGCTAAAGAATGAAAAGGCTTCATAGCTTCTGTGAATTGTTTTTTTTTGAGGGGGGGAGAGGTCAGTTTTTTCCTTGTTTGGTTCTAGCTAATTAGATCAAACCAGATTTCTAATGAAACTGTAGCATCAGTCTGTAATCTGTCAACTCCCTCTAAAACCTCCTTCAATTGCTTTTGCAAATTTAGTGCCTCTCTGTTGAATCCTTTGTTGTGTTAAGTGCATGCTATGTTTTGATCAAAGCTTTCTTGTTCACTGTACAAGTTTCAACAACCTATGGTAGGCTGATGCAAATTTAGAGACAAAAATCTTTCTTAGAGTTCCAGCAACTGTCCTAAATTGGGAAGCTGAGTCATCAGGCCTCATTTTTCAACCAACCATGAAGTTGACAGTGATTGTGGAAGAATATTTGAACTTCTATAATGAGATTTAGAGCTTTTTTTAGATGTTGCTATGTATTAATATATATTTAAATAGCTAGACTATGATGAGCTTCAGATCAGAGCATATGATCCATGAATTTGGCCAGAGATTAATTTACCCTTATTGGTATATTATTTGAATATGAGAGCATAGCCACTCTGTTACAGCATCTTTTATTTGTCCGTCAGAAGCTAGGAATGGGCTACAGGGGATGGATCACTTGATGATTACCTGTTCTGTTCATTCCCTCTGTAGCACCTGGAATTGATCACTGTCAGAAGACAGGATACTAGGCTATATGAACCAGAGAAGAGCAACAAAAATGATTAAAGCTCTAGAAAACATGACCTATGAGGGAAGATTGAAAAAAAATGGGTTTATTTAGTCTGGTAAAGAGAAGACTGAGAGGGGACGTAACAGTTTTCAAGTACATAAAAGGTTGTTACAAGGAGGAAGGAGAAAAATTGTTCTTCTTAACCTCCGAGGAGGATAGGACAAGAAGCAATAGGCTTAAATTGCAGCAAGGGAGGTTTAGGTTGGACATTAGGGAAAACTTTGTAACTGTCAGGGTGGTTAAGTGCTGAAATAAATTGCCTGAGGAGGCTGTGGAATCTCCATCATTGGTGATTTTTAAGAGCAGTTTAGACAAACACCTGTAAGGAATGGTTTAGATAATACTTAGTCCTGCCATGAGTGCAGAGGATTGGACTAGATGACCTCTTGAGGTCTCTTCCAGATCTATGATTGGTCTGACCCAGTATGGCTGTTCTTACCTTGTTTTTATGTTCTTAATGACTATTTATTTGTTAATAGTGTTTTACAGCCTGAGGCTCTTTGGTGCTGTGGCAATGACCACCATGGTAACATTTCTAAATGAATAAAAACACTTCCAGATATACAACTTCTTGAGGACTTGTGTCAAAGATCAAAGTCACAACACCCATCAGTCATCACTCTGGCTGTATTTACACTGCCTATCTGCCCCTAACAACCCTACATGTCCCACCATTACTATAACTGCTTCAGCTGTACTAGTGGCAACAGTTATCGGTATGCTAGTCTAGATGAATGCTGATGGCCACATGTATTTTTACCGCCATCTAGATCTATTTGGGTAGAGAGTTAGACAAGTGGTGAAAAAAGCTGCTGGAGACCATGGAAGCTTTGTCTAACCAGCTGACCCAATAGAACTGTAGATCCAAGTAACACTGCAGGCCAATATCTAATTACCTTTCCCAGCAAGTCTGCATACAGGCTGAATAAAAAATGAAAAATGGCACTTGTGTGATTCTGCAGCATTCTTTCAGTGAGATGTTATTACCACACTGAGATCTCAGTGGCTCAGTCTAAATTAGGAAAACAGTCATGTTCAAAAATGTCAAACATGACCTAATTTCCTTGTCTAGACAGAGCCACAGAAAAGATGATAAATTCATTGAAGGGCTGTTCCACACACGTTTGCAAGAGTGTATGACTGTGTCAGAGTGTAAAAATATTTTTATGGTCAGTGGTATCAAGCACCTCTGATCTTATAAAAAAAATCAGCACAACGTCCATCATTGGGAAGCTGTATATAATTATCTATTTAAGTCATCAAAACATTACCAAGCACTCATGCTTGGCCAGAAGCTAGTCTGTTCAACAGACACCTAGGGGATAAGACCTTTTCAATACCCAAACTCTAGTACTCAGAAATGTGGAGACATAGTGATCATAGCATACAAAGGGTGCTGCTAGCAGGGCCAGCTCTACTGTTTTTGCTGCCCCAAGCAGTGTGCTGAATTGCCACTGCTGATGGCAGGAGCAGTCTGTGTGCTGTTAAGGCGGCACACGTGTTTCCATGGCGGTGGCAATTCGGCAGCAGCTTCTGTCTTCAACCGGAAGACAGAAGCTGCATTGCTGTGGACAGCTGAACATAGAAGCTGCCACCGCCAAATTGCCACCCACATAAACGTGCTTGCTGTCCTAATGGCACATGGACTACCCCCGCGGTGGCAATTCAGCATGTTGCTTGGGGCCAAAAAAAAACACAACAGATGGACTGCTGACCCTTGCAGATTGCCGCCCCAAGCACCTGCTTGGAATGCTGGTGCCTGGAGCTGGCCCTGGCTGCTAGTGATCACTATATTGACATGTCCAACACTTTCAGTTATAAAAGATACTTCTTTTTAGAAGCCTTAACACCTCCATTGGTTGCAGCTGGCTTTTGAAATTTGGCAAGGAGAAAGCCCAATGGCTAGAGAAAAATTCCCTTTGTCCCCTGAAATTCTATTCCTATTGTTTAGCTGAATTGTTAACAAATAATATTTATCTATTACACTTTGGGAAACTTTTGGCAGCATTACCACACACAACATATGACCTCTACAGCCCATCTCTCCCTCTAGGTACACCCCATTGGCCAGGAGCTCCCCTCAACTTGCACAGCTCGGGGGAGGGGAAGAAAGTTGAGTTGTGCTCTATCAGTAATTCATCTGGACCTAGCACATGGCCCCAACACCCATCCCTTTGGGGGCAGCACATAGGGTAGAAGCCCCATACCACCTTGATTGGGAGAAAAGAGAGAGCTGGGCCAGGGTTCCCTGGGACCTAGCACATAGTGTTAGTGATTCATCCACTAGCCTTCACTTGCTGCTAGTAGTCCTCTAACTCAAGTGGTAGAAATCTGGGTTGCAATGCTTAAGATTTAAGTACTCACACACTGTTGAAGAGGCCTAAAGTTGGGGTTATACAATTTTATGTAATAGAATTTTCTTTTCTTTAAAGGAAATTAGGAAGTTACACAAAAAAATAAATCAAAAACTATTTAGGTTGCAAATTCAAACACTCCAAAGTTAGATAATGCCAGTATTAAGATTGTCCATGCAATCTTGATTGAGACCCTTTTTGCCTATACAATATGAGCCTGTCTTTAATCACATGATCACAATTTTTTTTAACAAAAGATCCCTGCGTTTTATTCAGTGCACAGAATGGATATACAAATTAAGGATGAATGGGCAACCTTAGAAGTGGAATTTTCCAATTATGGAGTTCTTGACTTTGCAACATACATAATTCTTTTTTTAAAATGTAGTTGTTTTGCATTTTATATATAGTACTTACATTTTGCCGCTAGTCATTCACCCAGAAGCACTTACAAAATACAGTAGTATTTCTGCTTGTCTTACTCAAGTGAGAAGTTTTTTCTGAAGTCAGTTATGTGAATTTGGCCCATTGACTTCTCCAGGAAGTTTCCTAGTTAAGAACTGCATAATTTGGCCCTAAAACTGGGAAAAGACCACTAACTCTTTGAGTCAGGTCTATTATATGCAGTGCAGGTTAGTGAGTTATAGGAAAGATCATAAAATACAGCAAAAGCTAAGACAGTCACTTTGGGGTTTAGGTTGTAATTAGTCAGGTAATATCCTATGACAGTGCACGCAGACCTGACTCCAGAACCGAATATTTTGTTTTGATTTTCCTGGGTGTGGGGCGGAGGGAAGAGAAAATCAGCAAAATCTGTTTTTTTTCCATGGAAAAATATATACTCTGCATTTTCCATAGGAAAAAAAAAGATAACAAAAATTTGCAAACACCTGTAATTTCAAGAGTTTATTAAACAAGGAGATTAAAAGAATCACTGTGATCATCACAGGTTTGAATGGGAAAGAAATATAATTAGTGCTAACAGCCTTACCGAGATAGTTTATAGATCAAAGTTAACTCATTCATACAAAAGAAAGAATGTTTTGTTGCAGACTCTTGCTGCCTATGAATGTATCAAGACTTTTCTGCCTGAAAGAACTGATCTAACCATTTAAGGCAGATTTTTTTTCCCTCTTTGTGACACAAATGTAATTAAGTGGTACAACAAACACTATAGGCAAATACACATCAAATAGTATACATGCCAGGTCAGGAAAGGATAGGACATATTGTGGAGGCAAGACAAGTGCATACTATTATCAGCTACAGTAGAGTTGTGTGTGTTTGTACAATGGATCCCAGTCCTGCATTAATAATGATCTCAGTGTGAGCAAATGTCAAGTTTTGAGGCTGAAACTGAACTGAATTCTAGCCTGTTAAAAGAATATATAGATTGTAGGAGATCATCTAAAAGGCATCCTTATCTCATGTTTCTCAACTGCGAGAAGCAAGGATTTGGAAGTGGGTGTTCACCATTATTATTCAAATCCTCACCGACTCACTATCCAGAATTTCTATAATGGAAGCTCTGTTCTGATCCTTAATCGATATAACCTAGTTTGATTTTGCATTAAGTGAAAAAAATCCCTCAAGGAACAGGCTTTTCACGCACATTCAATTGAAAAGAAAATACATTTTTAATCATAAATAGTCCCTCATTTTTAGCTGCTGAGTAACTCCTTTTTACTAAATACTAAAGTTTTCCCTTTTTGCATATGACTGACTCTACGTAGCATCTTTGATGGTCTGCATGAAAGACTTTAAAATTGAGTAATATTTATTTTTAGATAGAGCGGTGGGCTTTTTTCTGGCGAGTTTGTATAGATCTCATTAACAAAATTAGGAAGGACCTCAAGAAGACTTATTATACAAAGTATCCTACTTCAGAGTAACTGGGCTAAATGTTTCACTCTCACCAACATAAATCAAGCATAACCCATTTGAAGTCAGTGGGCTAAAAGCAATGTAAGTGAAAAGATAATCAGGAGTATAGTTAAGTGTGAGTTTAACCATGAAGTCTTTGCTAGACTCTAAGGCACTGTAAGTTCCCTAGTGTAGCCACTCTAAGCTGATGGGAGAGAGCTCTGCTGTCCACTTAATTAATCCACCCCCAATAAGTGGTGGTATCTATACCAGTGGGAGAAGCTCTCGTGCTGTCCACACCGGCATTTTGGTAGGTGTAACTTATGTCACTCAGGGGATGAGGAGGGGACTTATTCACACCCCTGAGCGACATAAGTGATAGTGTAGACATAGCCTAAGGTTTGATTGTGGTGTAGCCTAACTGAGTGAAGAGCAGAATCTCTCTCTCTGTTTACCTAAATTTGGGCTTTTGTAAAATGTTGCCTTTTGTGATGTCCCCAGAATATATACACAGTACGCTAATTAGGGCTTGTCTACAAGTGGAAAAATGTGATCTACAGGGGTGCGAATTCAAATGCACACTAATGCATTGCACATTAATTGGCCCAGATAGACCTTTGTGCACTAAAATTTTCCTTGTGTGCTTTAACATAGTATGGTTTCAAACAGTACTACATTGAAGGGCATCAACAAGTCTAAGAGCCAATGAATGTGCAACTCATTAGCGAGCCTTAGAAATCACACCATCCCCAACAGAGTGCATTAATCCACCATGGAGACAATCTTTACTTTAAGGAACTGGATCCTCCTTCAGAGTCCCTTGAATTCAAGCCCTGATCCATAGAGACAGTGTACTATTTTATACATATCATATATAGAAATTATATCAGTGTGATAAATTTGTTACATGGCTCTTTAGTGTCAGGCATTTTTTGACCATGCCACCTGCCCCATGTTCTCTAATCCATCTCTCTGGGATTTAGACTAACATTCTAAACCCCTGGGCAGTTTCAAGTCATTCATATTTGTGTTTCTTGTTAAATCAGCCTCCCCAGTAATAATTCTTCTTTCTCCCCCAAAATTACCTTTTCTTTGACTGTGCAGAGAACTCACAGGAAGCCTCAACTAGGTGTCAATGGATTTAAGCACAATGGTCCTGAAGATATGCTTGAATTGGACAAGTTATTGGGCTCCATGCCTGGATAACTGGGTGAAGCTCTGTGGCCCATATTATACATGTGGTAAGATTAGATGATCTAAAGGTCCCTTCTGGTCTTCAAAATCTCTGAATATACATGCTTAAATACTTTCCTTAATTGGACCAATGTGATTAGATAGAAATTAGAAGCCCCAATTTAGCAATGATCTCCATGTAGTGGACCCTCTGTGGCTGCCTGGAGCCCTACTAAAAAGTCAATGGGCCACTCAGGACAGGGATCCACATTCACAGAATTCATTGCAGGACTGGGGGTTTTAGTTCTCAGTCTCCCCATCCTTTATAAAAAACTTAATCCTCTCTCAAAGAAAGATAATCACGGCACTTAGAGTCCAATGTCTTTTTTCCCAGAGCTTCATATTTGCATATATCCATACTTTGGTTTATTAAAAAAAATTAATGATCCAGTAGACAGCAAGAACAATTGCAATAGGCTTCATTATACAAGTATTTCTATTTTGAAAAGCTACTAACAGAAAAGCAATAATAGGTGTTCAAATCTTCTTAATTCCTAGTTTCAGGAATCACTCAAGCAAGTAAACTCAAAACGGCTGCAGTAGGTTGCCAAAATTACCACTTTTAATGACACAAATTATACTAGAGTGATGTTTAATGAAAGTTACAATTCCCAGCTTGTATAAGCAAAACTTAAAACACTTGCCTAAATTATGTCACTGACCTCCCTAGTTTAATACCCTGCTAATCTTTGAAAATTGGAAACAAATGCTTCAATTAAGAGACAATTAATTGAACAACAAACAGATGGCCAGACAGAGCTTTCTGCTACAAATGAATCAAACCTGAGCAAGGGAACACTTGACCTTTACTACTTGAAATAAAGAAAACTTTTTTTTAACAAAGTTATTCTTGTGTCATGCCATATGGTGTTATGGTTTGAAAAGTGAAAAATAAAATTAAATCAGTATTTTGGTCTACAGAAGAGGAAGTAAGTGTTGGTAAAACAGGAGGCAGCGTGGAAGGATTAAAATTGAACTAGGACTAACAGACAAACAAAGCCACCATTGTTGCTAAGATACTGGAGGGTCAAATAAAATTACATATTATATATCCAGGTATGTATCTAATCACTTTGCACTGGGGCTAAAAACAAGTCCCACTGAATTCAGTGGAGCCAGGATTTCCCCCAGCATGGTTAGGAGAGACTGCACATAGATACTCAGTTGGGTAAGGAATATTTTAATGCAAATTGCTCCTTCCTCAGTTCACTGCTTTTTTTTAAAAAAAAAGATTTTAACACCCCAGGAACATACTGCAGAAATTTGAATGGAAATATTGTATAGGGTTTGGGAAGGGAATAAAACCCCCACTTAGAGCTATTGTCAAAAGGGGAACTTAGGCACTTAACTGCCCTTTTAGGTACCTATGCCTAACATTTAGGCACCAGTGGTATTAAAAAAAAACAAAAAACAACAACACTGCTAGTTGCAGCCTAGCCCTATAGGTGCCTACCTAGAGTCCCTGGATACCAGAGTTCCCCAGACATCTATGTTTCTTCTACTATGCAAGCTGCTCAGTGCTTAATTTGCTCCTAAATCCTGCAGGATTCACAAACCAGGCATTCCCCTGCAATCTTACCTGTGGGACCCAATCCAGTAGGCGTGCTCAGAGGCCTGCCTTAGAAAATGCCTACTGGCTTGGGCCCCTCAGAAAACAACAGTGGTGTTACTACCACATCCTTTGACATGTAGCCCAGTGATCAGAGCACTCACCTGGGATGTGGAGACCAACTTTCAAATCCCTTCTCTGTCTGAACACAAGTCTTCAAACCACTGGACTGGCATAACTATAGGATCAGGCTCTCTCAATCTCTCCTGTTAAGTATTTTATACAAAATAGAACAGCTCTAGGTGGTAACTGGAGCAGGGAGTAGAACCTGAGTCACCCCGGTATATGCATTATCAAGCTATAGTCATTCTCTCTCTGGACCTTTCTTGGGGAAGAGCCAACTTGGCTTGGGTGCCTGACTCCAGGAGAGGGTTCATGGCTTTGAATCTTGAGGAGAAATAGATGCCTGTCTTCAGCCCAGAGTTAGATGCTTAACTCCTTTGTGCACCAAGGCTTAGACCATACTCCTCTTGTAGACTCGGACTTTAAGGCCAGAAAGGATCATCAGGATCATCTAGTCTGACCTCCTGCACATTGCAGACCATAGAACCTCACTCACCCACTCCAGTAACAGACCCCTAACCTCTGGCTGAGTTACTGAGTCCTCAAATCATGATTTAAAGACTTCAAGTTACAGAGAATCCACTGTGTACTCTAGTTCAAACCAGAAAGTGACCCAGGCCCCATGCTGCAGAAGAAAGTGAAAAAAACTGAGGGTCTCTGCTGTGAGTCTGACCTGAGGGAAAATTCCTTCTGAAATCCAAATTTGGTGATCAGTTAGACCCTGAGTACGTTGGCAAGAGCCACCAGACAGACACCCGGGAAAGAATTCATTGTAGTAACTCAGAGCCCTCATCATCTAGTGTTCCATCTTTGGCCATTGAAGATATTTGTTATTAGCAGTTGCAGCTGGGCCTCAAGCCACTGTAGGAAACATCATCTTACCATCCCTTCCAAAAACTTATTGAGTTCAGTCTTGAAGCCAGTTAGGTATTTTCCTCCTATTGCTTCCCTTGGGAGGCTGTTCCAGAACTTCATCCAATTTCAAGCCTTAACTTGTTGGTGGCCGGTTTATACCCATTTGCTACAACACCTAAGTCCCCCTGGTGAATTGAGCCAACAGCCTTAGCAAAAATATTATGATTGGTGGAAAATAATATATTTTTATTAACAAAAAAGTAAGTCTTTCCTCTTATTTAAACTAGGAATGCTTGATAAAAAAAAATTGCATTTCCCCCGATCGATGGTGAAATTTTATGGGAAAAAATGTGTTAACTAAATTTAGATCTGGCCCAAATAGCAAAACTACATGATTCATTACTATAATTTAGAAATTAGAGGAGGAAAACAGCTTTAAAGTCACTTTGTCCATCTCTCTGCCACTGAATGAATCTTCTCCATGTTACATTCTCTAGTATTTTGTCCTGTCCTTTATAAAATCAGTCTCACAGATTTCAGTGGGTCCTGGAATAGTTTCATAATTATGAGGATTCCCTCACATCACCTGGCAGACCGTTCCACAGATTAACAGTATCACAGCTCTACCAAATAAGAGATTTTACCTGATATTCATATTGGTTTTTTGCTTTGCTATATTTGAATCTATTACTCTGAGGGCTTTTCTACAGGATGGGTTAATGTGCACTGCAAGTGTGTGATTTCTAAAGCACGCTAACATGATGTGCATTAATCAGTCCATGTAGACACTCCTGAGGCACACTAAAGGTTCTCTACTGCACTTACACAAAGGAATCTTTAGTCACACTGAGAACCACCTAATCCAAAAGCTGAAATGGAGAGATTTCACCACTGATCAAATACTTTTAATACCCTTCTTTCACATGTCAAGCTACAGTAACAATTTGCTCTTAAAAATTAAGGTATTGTATTAAAAATCCTTTACATATACAGTATAAGACCAGATCACTGATGCACCTAGTCTGCTAGTAGAGTTATTCTGATGATTCTCCCCCACAAGTTCACCTAGTTATTTGTACACATGTGCAAATCCAGTGCCAGCAGATTATGTTCTATGCTGGAAAAGGCTTCTTCTGTATATTTAAGATTCAGAAGAAAGCTTTTTTGCATGGCTCAGGTGAGAGATATGTGCGCACTCCAATCACAAGCCAACTTTCCCAAAGAGTGGCTGCTGAAGTGACAGCTGCAAGGATGGGTTTAGGGGAAGAGGAAAGCAGAATCTCTCTTCAGAAAACAGAGAGGGGGAAGAACATAAGTCATTAGAACTGGAAATAATAGGATAGGACAGAAAAAGGAATAAAGGAGAGGTTTAAAGGAGGCAGAGATACAGTGTAAGCAGAGTTCAGATAAACAGTACTTAAAAGCATAGGTGACAACTCTGTGGGTTCTCCAGTACTGGAGAACCCACAGAAAAAAAATTAGTGAGTGCTTAGCACCCACCAGCAGCCAGCTCCTGCCTCTCCCTGCCAGCCCTCCCACCCACCGGCATCCCAGCTGATCAACTCCTCCCCCTCCCTCCCAGCACCTCCCAGTTGTTCTGCTGCATGCAGGAGAGGGAGGAACTGGAACGGGACTTGCTCAGGGGAGGGGGCAGAACTGGGCAAGAAGAGGTGAGATGGGAGCAGGTAGAGGCAGGGTCGGGGCTTGGGAAAAGGGGTGGAGTGGGGGCAGACCTGGGCTTGAGCATCCCTGGGGCAAGGAGGAAGCTGGCTCCTGTGCTTAAAAATTAAAACTAGAATTTTAAGAAGGGATGAGTACAGAAGACCATTAGGGATCAAGACTGAAGAACAACCTCTTAAGATAAATAATAAACTAAAAATGACCAGATTTCAGTAAATAGTGTAGCAGCTCAATATTCAAGGTAAAGAAGAGAGTCCCCAGGAATAGCAACAGATCAGGAAACCATTTCCAATACCAAAACAAATAAGAATTTTTCTGAATGAGTGGGATCTCTTTTCCCTTCCAGTTTTCTTCTGGCCAGGTATAGGGATAGAGATTTGTGAAATATTTATTTACAATTTATTATCACGTGAAATATTTTTTGGCTAGAGAGTGAAAGAGGAGGAAAGATTGTTTTTCCTTACTTCTACAGTCAGTTTATACCTGAACCATAATATTTTATTATCCTTGTCATTATCCTAGCCTTGTTAGATTTCATGGTTACAAATATTGTTATTGTTCATTAAATTATTCCCTTGTAAAAATCCAGCCAGCAGTATCTGACTTGGCTTCCTGCATCAGTGAATTTCACAACTTGACACTACCCTGCATTAAAGAAGTATTGGATCTTAGTTCATCCTTTAGTTTCACTGAATGATCCTTGAAAGAACTGTTCAGTTTTCAGTATGCTCACATTCATTTGGAAAAACTCTAGCGAGCTCCATTCAGCTATCTTACACAGTCCTGTGTCTGTGCTATACAGAGTTGGTTGTATAATGAAAAAGAAAAACCTGATTCATAAACATTATCACATAGTAAAGTGTGAATTTGCTTTGCTGTGATTCATGGGGTCATAGGCGCCGACTCCATGGGTGCTCCGGGGCTGGAGCACCCATGGGGAAAAATTGGTGGGTGCTTAGCACTGATCAGGAGCCCCTGCCCCGCCCCAACTCACCTCCGCCTCTGTAGTTCTTTGTTTAATAAATAAGTTGCCATATTTTGCCCTACTCCGTTGCTTGTAAGAGTTGATAAGTGTTGCAGATGTGGGAATCTAAAGGATACCTTTTGGGTAAAGCCCTGTGTTACGATGCTGCCCGTAGGAGCCAGCTGAGGTCACTCAGTCAAGGTGAACTGCAGACAAATCCCAAACGCTGCTGGTTATTCCAATACTTAGATTTACCAACCAGCACAAAACAGCTTCTATAGTACCTCACTGGTTACTGAGAAGTCCAAACAATGCAGTTCCCTTGAAGTACCCAGCCTCAGGCTTCCATCCAGACACACACATGTCAGATATGATGATGATTACTGAAAATCTTATCTCATCATACAAAAGAAAAGGTTCTTCCAATCCAAAAGGATCAGCCACATACCCAAGTCCAATTACAACTTAGATCTTACCCAGAACACACGCTATAGCCAATTCTTATTAACTAAGCTAAAATTTATTAAAAAAGAAAATAGAGAGAGTGTTGATTAAAAGATCAATATACATACAAGCTTGAATTTAATCCTTGAGATTCAGATACATAGTGGAGGTGAGCTTGTAGTTGCCAAAAGTCTTTTTAGAAATAGTCCATAGGTTATAGTCCAATTTCCATATTCAGGGTGGCTCCAGTCAATGACTGGGGATCTCAAGCCTTGTGGCTTAAGGTTTCCCTCTCTTAAAACCCAAAGCAGATCTTAGATGAAGTAGGACCGTGTCCCAGGGTTCTTATACATTTCCAGCAGCCTTTCGGCCTGAGAAAACAATAGGCTTAACTTTTTCTTCCAAACATCCTGGCAATTATCACAGGGTAATTTATCCATTAACAGTTCAGATACAGGTTACCACAACCTTCAAAGAGACACATAGACAATATTACTATTTCACTCAAGTATCTTCCTAAATGTTAATATTCCTTTTTTGATCTTTGAATTAAAACTATAGCAATAGACAAGACTTGTTTGCTTACATTATAAGGCCTGAGCAAACATCTACCCTTCTACCTCTAACAATGCAGACTTGCATTTCAAAGCTCTATTCATTTACATATCTTCATTCATTTCATATCTTACATACATTTACATATCTTCCTAACCAGTCCTTAAGGTTCACTCATGGGTCAGGTCAGTTGGTGAGTTATTAACTCTTTCTGGCCCTGTCACCTTTCAATGAGATATTATATTATACTCATAAAGTCACACCCTGGCATATGGCCCCTTCCTACCTCCCCTGAGAATTGCTGACCAGGGAGATTTGTGGCAAAAAATTGTTGCAAAAAAATTTATTTTCAAGGTAAAATGCCTGTGTAATATGTGTAATGCTGTGCACAATAGAGAGGGTGGGTTTACTAACAAAATGAGTGTTTTTATTACTTAATAAGTATTTTTTGGATATTGTAATGGATGTAGGCATGTACATACTAACAAACAGAAAGAATGTGCTGTAACTAATTCAGTGTTTACTGGACAATAGGGTCCAGGGGAACAAGTATCGCAGTAAAGAAGCCTGTACTCATATCCACCTCTGGGTCAACCTGCTCTTTCTTCTAACAGTTTCCGCTCCCCGTTCCTTAGAGGCCTGGGATCCCCTACAACCCATATCTCTCTGCTGCTTTCCAGTCCAGGCCTGAGGGTTGCCACCTCTCAGATACACAAAATCCTGGGACATCCAGGAAGACCAAGTCTATAACCCTGGACAACTGCCAATGTGTACTGAGCTCCTGTACAGATTTCCCGGAGGGCTACCTCAGAAAGGGACATTCCTAAGACAATCTAGACAGGTATTAGGCCTGACTACACAGACCCTTGGCTGCTTCCCTGGACCACTTCCTACCTTAACCTGCCATTTCCTACCTCAACAGTGACTCTTGCCAAAGGCCATGGCTACACTGGCGCTTTACAGCGCTGCAACTTTCGCGCTCAGGGGTGTGAAAAAACACCCCCCTGAGCGCTGCAAGATACAGCGCTGTAAAGCCTCAGTGTAATCAGTGCTGCAGCGCTGGGAGCGCGGCTCCCAGCGCTGCAATCTACACCCGTAAGGGATGTGGTTTACGTGCAGCGCTGGGAGAGCTCTCTCCCAGCGCTGGCGCTCCGACCACACTCACACTTCAAAGCGTTGCCGCGGCAGCACTTTGAAATGTCAAGTGTAGCCATACCCTTAGCCTCTTCACAGTCTCCCAGTGTATCAGCTCTGCTTTCTCTAAGCCTCTTGCAGCAACTCACTGCAGAGCTCCTTAGCACTTTCTTCTAGTCAGCTAGAAAGGAGATTTTTCCTCCCCTCCCAGAGCAGTCCCTGACTCACCAGGAGTTTTCCTGCTCCTCACAGGCCTCTGCTCAGAATCCTGGGCAAACTCTCTTCCTGCCATTCATTCCCAACTGCACTGGGCTTCTTGTAGAATCATCATTCTTCAGTGATTCTGTCTACCACCAGCAGTCCCACTTGGATCCCTGACTCCAGCCAGGCTACTCTCAATGAGCAAGAACTAGAGATCTTCTCTCTTTTCCTAGTCAGGGCCTAACTGAGCCAGGTTCAGCACTTCTAACTTCTCTCTTCAGGCCTAACACTTATTGCAGGTGTAGTGGGGGTAAATGAGCCTTCAGGTTGTCTATAACCCTTTCAGGCCCAGCGTGGGTTTGGTATATCCCATCACAGCAATTATTTGGATGTATGTTAGGTGCTCACAAATATCTACATATAATGAAAGCTTCACAGTTTCCTATTTAGGAAGGATTGTGTGGGCCAATGGGAAGGAAAATTGCACTATTTAAAATAGCATTACTTGACTGTTTCTGAGTCTTTGACAACTCAGAAGTAAATGATCTAGATTCTTATGGATCAATGTTCTAACACAAAAAGCACATAATGAGGTAACAGTTGATGTCTGCTACAGAGCATCAAATCTCATTAGAGAACAGGTTGACCAGAACCTATCTATAATGTGTGGGGTAAAAACGATGTTATCAGTTAACTGTGGGACTTCAATCTGAGTGACATAGGCTGGAAGTCTTGGCCTGCCAATATTACATCATCCTCATAATTTCTAAAAAGTATAGAATACAATTTTAAGAATAAAACCCCAAACAAATATATATACTTGGTGCTTTTTCAGGGCCAGTTTCATAAAGCTAAAAACAATTATGAGCCAAATAACCTGGAAAAAATAATTATAACCAAAAATGTGAATGATAATTGGGAATTATTTAAGATCATTTTACAAGGTACCCCACTAGATATCCACAATCCCACAACTGAGAAAGAAGGCTACAGTTAAAAACAAAACCCTCCAACCTTTCCCCCAACAATAAAAGCATATAGCCTTGCTTAGAGGAGAAGTGAAAGCATAAAAAATATCAATTTAAATATATAACAAATGGCTGATTAATTAGAAGCTTGGAATTGTAAAAAATTGATAAGAGAAGCAAAATATTTAAGGACAATAATGAGTTTTTAAGTATATCAGGAACAAAGAAGCCCTAACAATAGTATCAGTTCATTAATAGATGCAAATGGTAGAATTGTCAAGAAATGTTTCTGTTCTGTATTTAGGTAAAAGCCAGTTGATATATTCATATTATATTATGACTATTACACTATTCATTCCAATAGTGACTAAGGAGGATTTTAAACAGCAGCTATTAAACATTTTAAAGATCTGTTGGTATGGGTAACTTGCATCCAGGAATTGTAAAAGCTGTCCAAAGAAGTCTGTGGATTGTTAATGATGATTTTTAATAAGTCTTGAAACAATGGGTATGTTCCAAAGGATTGGAAGAAAACTAATGCTGGGCCAATATTTAAGAGAACTAAACAGAATGACCTGAGTAAATATAGGCCTGTCAGCTTAGTACATTATTTAGCTGTGCTAAATAATGGAACCTCTGATGCAAGACTTGAATATTAAAGAATTAAAAGAGGGTAATAAAGTTAATGCTTAAAACGTGGGCTCATGGAAAATAAATCCTGTCAAATGAAGTTGATTTTTTTATGACACTACAAATTTGATTGATAAATGTAATAATATAGATGTAGTAGACTTCTGTAATGTACTAGGACCATATAATATTTTTTTAATAAACTAGAGCAGTGATTCTCAACCTGAGGAACACTTGCGACCCAATCAGCATACAGTTGTGGCCCATGTGACATCATCAGGCCCAGACAAGTAGTATATATATTGTGTTGTCACACATAACACAGAGAGCTGCATATGCAGCCCATAGTGGTAAATAAGTTGAGAACCACTGAAATAGAATTATACAAAATCAACATGGCAAATAATAAATGGATTAACAACTGGTTAAGTGATAGACCTCAACATATAATCATAAATAGGGAATCATCACTGAGCAGTGTGTTTCTAGTGGGTCTCCTTAGCAATTGGTTCTTGACATTGTGCTATTTAATACTTCTATCAATCACTTAGAAGAAAATATAAAAGTGCAAATAAAGTTTTCAGATGATATAAAGATTGGGAGAGTGAGTTTGTCTGCTGGACTAGCTGAAGGAGTCGGCATTTCTAATTGGGGAGACTTTTACCTGGAAGAATGGTCTCCTCACTATGCAGGCCCTTCACAATTAGGAATGGTTTTATCCCCCTTCTTTCAGCATGAAAACTCTTAAGTGGCACCAGGCCATCAAGAACAAATAAATATTATGTCATCTGAGTGCTCCTGAGTTCTTTCACAAGTACTGCTTACATGGGTGAACAGTGTCTTAAGTATGGTCCATCTCAACCTGTCCAGGCTCCACTGTCCCTTATTCAGGTTAGTG
The DNA here is from genome assembly GCF_007399415.2 of Gopherus evgoodei. Lineage (NCBI taxonomy): Eukaryota > Metazoa > Chordata > Testudines > Testudinidae > Gopherus > Gopherus evgoodei. The sequence goes on from NC_044332.1 coordinate 58,392,100, forward strand.
ATAGGAGCACAACAACCCCCAAGCATTCCCCTATGGTGTCCAGCACCTTATTGACTAATATATGATTGCTAGTTCATAAATATGTATCATATGCACCAACAACATTAAGCACAAATATTGTAACAGTGATATAATCTAAACTGGCATAAACCATAATGCTGTTCACTTATGCTACGTATCCCACAACACCTTGCATTTGCTGAAGAAAGCATTTGGCACAAGCAGATAGGAAACTTGTCAGAATCAAGATACATTCATTCTACGTCTTAGTAAAGTGAGGGAAGTACCTTCATGGATCAATACTGGAAATGCTAGTATACAAAAACAAAGATAAGAAAGGAACAGAGCAACAAGTTAGGGAAGTGAAACAAACTAATGGGTTGGATTTTAGTGATGTGTAAATAAATGTGTAACTTGTAAAATGATATAAATACTGCCAGCTGAAATGTGTAACTTGGGGAGCACACCTTCTATGAAAAGTGAATGTAGCATCGCTGCATGGGATAGCTCTTTGGAGACTGGTATCATATAGAACCTTTTTTCCTGTACCATATAAATAAACATGACTGACATTGGTTATTTTGTCTCTTTAGTATATTGCATAATGACATAACAAACAAAAGTGTGGCCAATCAATTGACTATACCATTTACACAGCTCTGCTTAGCACACGGCACTTAGATTTTGTTTTTTAGAGAAATCAAGTTTATTCAACAAAGATCAGAGATTCAAATGATAAACAGAAAAACTGAAAACAAATAGTTATTTTAGCTAGGATGGCTGAGACCCTCCTTTCATAAGATTAAACCCTCTGGCAGCTTTTCTCCTCAGACGAGGGATACCAGGTCACCTCTCTGCCCCCCTAGGTATATTAGACTAGTCCTTTGTTCTGCACCTGTAAAGAGGGTTCCCTCCCCTGCTGTTTACATCTTCCTATTAATTTCTTCTACTGAAGTCCCTGAAATCTCTTTATTAGCATTTGACTTAGGGCTGGTCACTCTGGAAACTTACATCTGCATAGCTGCTTCTCTCAAGAGTGTAAAAATTTCACACCCCGGAGACACATAGCTACACTGACCTAACCCCGCCAGTAGAGACAGCGCTAGGTTGAGGGAAAAATTCTTCCATTGACCTACCTATCACCTCTTGGTGTGGTGAATTTGTAACGAGAGATTTTGGTTTTTGGCTGTTATGAAAAACCCTCCAGCATCTTGATAGAGACCGGCAGAGAAAAACTGAAAAAAAGATATAATTAAGGTGGTGACAGTATCAGAACACTTTGACTTACATAAAACAGCAGTTAGTTTTAAGATTAAGACTTTAGAAAAATAGTAATTAGTGATCCAAAATGGAAGATGCAATAATCCTCTATGAAAGAGGCAGGATTAGGGTATGGAAAGTTCCAGCAAGTCATAGGGAGGAGCTTTGCTATCTAGAAATAGGTCAGGAGCGGAATGCTACCCAAGGTGGCCTCAGGGAGAAGCTTAGCTTTCTAAATATAGCATTATGGGGGAAGAGCTCTGTGTCTAAATATAGGAGGAGGTCAGGGGAGGAGCTAGAAGAGTTGGAAGTTGATTGGCTGAAATGAGCTGACCTTGAGACCACAACCAGTATATAAGGCCCACAGCTAGCAGGCTTAGCCATGGGTTTTTTGTTTTATTTTGTTTTTTTGAGTGGAGGTGTTGTGAGGCTCAGAAGCCTTAAGAAGCAGCAAGAACTGCAGCAGCAGAACTCTAAAAGTTACCACGGCAATGGCTTTCACAGTAGCTCAGTCAAGCAGCTACTTGGGAGAGTGGCAGCAACTGAACCTTCTAGAAGGCAGCAGCTTTAAGGCTGCTAGGCTAACAGAAGACAGCTATGTATAAAGCAAGTCACCAGCAGATCTGAGACAGACAGCAACGGTGACCTGCAGAAATAACAGCAACCATCATCTGCACAAGGACCTAAGATGAGTCAGAGGGATTTTGGTGTGAGAGTGGGAGTCTAATTTTATTAATTATATTTTTTAAGAGTGCCTGAGTGTGTCTGTTAATAAAATTGAATGCCTGCTCCTGAATGAGATCTCCCCTACCCATCCTGCAACCACTTGCCCAGTGCTCACAGGATGTTAAATGTTAATATTAAGGTTAGTATTAAGTAATTTCTTTAAATCTGTGAGATAATGGTTTCTTATATGTGCATATAGAGGCCACATATACTGCACTGTACGGTATTAGATTGTAACATTAAGACTAAAGCCTTTGTGTATGCAGGAGCTTTATATACTTATTACATTGGAACTGCTGTATTCTCGATACGTTAGATATTTATGCAGTCTGACTTATTTTACTGCTTCACTTTATTGTACAATTCTTAAATGTAATTCTATCATGTTTTATTAAATCATATATATCTTTTCCTGCTTTATTAAACTCACTGTAATTATTTCTATTTCTTTTAAATAAATAATTGTTTTCAAAGAATTTCTGCTCATTTGTGTCGATCCTAGAGCAGAAGGCTGTATCCATGTCCTTTCAGATTGACTAGCTTGCTCTGGGGAGCCCTCTGCCGGCTGGAGACAAGCTCTTTGGTAACACTCTGGCAATGCCTTTAGGGCCGGTCACAACCCTGTTACCCTCTTGTTAAATTAGAAGCTGTCAAGGTATTTTTCCCACTTTGAACTTTAGCGTCCAAAAAGTGGGGACCTGCATGTACACTTCTAAGCTTAATCCGTAGCTTAGATCTGATAACGCTGCCACCAACCAGAAATTCCAGTGTCTGGTACACTCCCTGTCCCCCCAGAACCTTCCCTGGGGGACCCAGGACCCAAACCCCTTGGGTCTTAAAACAAGGAGAAATAAACCATTCTCCCTCCTTCCCCCTCCCAGACTTTCCCCTCCCTGGGTTACCCTGACAGGCTACACTGATCCAAAGTCCTTGGATCTTAAAACAGAGAGGAATTAACCTTCCCCCACCTCCTTTCCCCCCACCAATCCCCTGGTGAGTTTAGACCCAATCCCCTTGGGTCTTAAACAAGGGGAAAAATCAATCAGGTTCTTAAAGAAAGCTTTTAATTAAAGAAAGAAAAAGTAAAAATTATCTCTGTAAACCAGGATGAAAAATGTTTACAGGGTCTTCAGCTTATATAGACTAGAGGGACTCCCTCCCCCTTAGCCTAAGATACAAGTTACAGCAAACAGAGGTAAACATTCTTCCAGCAAAATACACATTCACAAGTTAAGAAAACAACCATAAGATTAATCTCTTTTCTAGCTAGTACTTACTATTTTGAACATAAGAGACTGTTTTAGAAAGATTGGAGAAAGACCTGGTTGCATGTGTGGCCCCTCTTAGCCCCAAGAGCGAACAACCAAAAAAACAAACAGCACAAACAAAGACTTCCCTCCACCGAGATTTGAAAGTATCTTGTCTCCCAATTGGTCCTCTGGTCAGGTGTCAGCCAGGTTCACTGAGCTTCCTAACCCTTTACAGGTAAAAGTGACATTAATGCTTAACCATCTGTTTATGACAAAAGCGCTATCATGGGCTAATTTAATTGGCGTCTAAAATTTAGGGTAACAAATTAGCTACAGTGACAGGAGAACTTCTCCCACCACTGCAGTGTGTGTCTAAACTGAAGTGCTGCAGCTGTACTGCTGTAACATTAAGTGTAGACATACCCTTGCTATGCAAATAGACTTCCATTGTAAGACTCATAATACCCAGTGGTCAGTCAGGGAGACAAGTGTATGCCACCTACCACCTGATGTAACCTGCTTTAACGCTAGGTGACCTGCCTCTAACTTAAAGACTTTACAGTATAATTTCTAATATATATATACATGCACACATACATTTTGGAAAGGTTTTGTTGAACAGTTTGACACAGGCTTTCAGCAAAACCTTACATGACATTATTTGTGAACTTGAATGTACCCACCAGACCCAGGAGATCCCTGTAATCCTTGTACACCCCTGTGCCCTCTGCCAGGTGTCATCAAGAGATCCTTGGGTCTCATCTAGAGCTTTGATCAAATGAGGTCACTGGACATCATCCCAAGCAGGTATTCTAGGGAGCTCTGCGAGAATTCTAGGAACAACTTTGTCCCATTTCCAGTCTCAGCAACCCATTGAAAAGCCACAACATGAATTAAATCCTCCATCTGCTCCAGAGCTGACCATCACAACCAAGCTAGCCATCCTGCGATGCTGACAGACCAACTCAAATCAAAGCTACAGGCCAATTCATTTGTGTGTAAATATCAAAGAAATGTTAAATGTTATTGTCTTCTCTTACCTACAACCAGTTGTTTACTGTCACATTACATTATGTATATCCTATAATTAGATAACCCTGGAATAAAGTTTGGTAGTGTTAAAATGTGAATGTACTTGCGGTACTAATAAAATTGTTTGTTTGGATTGTGGTAACTAAATGCATGGTGTATATCTCTGTAATTGGATTGCCCATCAAATGGGATTGGAGCCTTGGAACTGTAAATGAAGAAGCATGCTAACTTCTAAGCATGGATCATTGTGTTCAACAATGGGAAATCCACAGACCCAGTCTGTGTTTAGTCAACAAAGGAAGAACCCATGCTGTGATGGAAACACTTACCAGATTGCTTTCTGGGGAAAACAGTTATAAGAATGGATCCAGTGAACTATCCAATATCTCTTAGCTGTTTGGACACTTTCAGAGAGTGTTCCAGATACAAGACAGATCCGTAAAGTTACTTTGGATAACCCAAGAGATTTATGGAAAACTAGCAGATGACTACATTTCTGCTATCACTTTGGACTGCAAACTTGGACTTACCCGTTAATATATTTTACCTGCCTTAACCTCTCAATAACTCTCATTTCTTTTTCTTAGCTAATAAACCTTTAGGCAATTTACTAGAGAAATTGGCTGCCAGAATAGTTTTTGGTGTATGATCAAGAGTATCCATTGACCTGGGGTAAGTGACTGATCCTTTGTGGTTGGGGGTAGCCTAATGTGAGGTGATTTGGGGTTTTAATAACCTTTCATCACAAAATTTAGTTTTTCTGGGCAGCAAGATATGCTAGGGAGACTAAGGGAACTGTTTGTGATTCCATGGTAAAACTAACATAGTAATCCAGGAGTACACATTTGTTACTGGCTTAATGAAATCTAATTATAGAATATACCACCAGTTTGGGGTGTCTGCCTTGTTTTCTGGCACTCTCAGTTGTGAGCTACTCCAGGCAGTGTGACACATCCTATTTCTAGTCTCAGAGAAGCAGGGACAAGCAGGACCCTGTCTGAAACTTTTGTAATTCCTGGAGGAGCCTTTTATTCAAAGCAATCCCATTTTGCCATCCCCAGACAATTCTTATGTTTTGCAGATGAATGGAAGTCTCTCTCTTTTCCCAACTTTGATAATCACCATTAGATCTTGCATGTGCTCCCAGGGACTCTTGATAGTAATAAGAGTGGCTTTAGAGAAGAGGGAAAGTCACTTCCCTTTCTAGACAATTTTTTTCTAATCAGGGTTCTGTATACAGGGAATGCTGAAGCAAACACACATGCGTTACCTGTAGTATCTTGGATTCAAGAAAAACAGTCACATTGTACCAGGGAAGTCAATCATTGGGCTGAACCCAGGATGAATATTATCATGTGTAAGGTGCAATCCATAGATGTTTAAATAGGGGACTAGTAAATATAGGTAAGGAGCTGATTGTACTTCTGTATATGGCATTGATGAGATTGACTCTGAAGAATTGTGTAAGCTTTGTTGCCCATACTTTAAAATGGATGTTGGAAAAACTGGATAGAATGCAGAAAAGAGCTATAACAATGATCAAAGGGCTGGAGAAATGCCGTACAGAGAGAGGCTTATAGAGATCAGTCTGTGTAGCGTATCAGAAAGAAGATTTAGAGGTGACTTGTTTACAACATATTAGTAGCTACATGGGGAGAAAATAACAGGTACTATACTATAGGGTTGTTTAATCTAGCAGAGAAAGCTATCATAAGAACCAATAGCTGGAAACTGAAGCCAGACAAAATAAAAGGAAAATTATGCTCAAATTTTTAACAGTGAGGGTGTAAATACCATTGGAACATATTGCCTAGAGAACTGGTGGATTCTCCATCTTTTGGAGTCTTCAAATTAAGAATAGAAGATATATTTTAGCCAAAATACAAGTTATACTTTAGTTAAATGCAAATTATTGGGCTCAATTCAGGGGTAATCAAGTGAAATAGTGGCCAGTGAGATAAATGTGGTCAGATTAGAAGATCTTATGTCCCCTTCTGGCCTTCAACTTTATGAATTTGTGAAATATTCCTTCTCTTTAGCTGGTCAGTTAATAGCAGAAAGATACTTCATAAAAACTCATGTCTGAAAATTATCCATCCCACCTATTTGATGAATAGTTACAAATATTTACATACTTGAATTTGCTAGCTACAAAAAGGGGTATAAATTCAGAACCAAGTTCTATTCATGACTGGTTTCACTTATTTTAGTGCTATCACATTTTAAAATACTGCAGCTGCATTAGCCTCTTAATTTTGTTCCTAATGTAATTGTACTAAAATCAAATTTCAAAAGTAAAATGATTTTCTGCTGAATATGTCTGTGGGTTACAGAAACATGTTCCACATAACTTTGTGGGTGTGCAGGACAAACATGTAGTACAGCATAATTATAGAAGTAAAGGATAAATATGCTTCCATAAACCATTAATATATGGAATTATTACAATATGCTTTTGCCACAATTATGCATAAAGTGTATACAAAGGAAAGCATGGAACATATTACAATACTGTACATTTTACGAAGAATTTACCATGGACTAGGCCTTACCCACCTAGCACGGTTCATACAAGGGCCTTTCACACAAAGTGCAGTGTTGTAATAAACACTCATATGCCAGTGGGGGCTCTTGAGAACTCCTGCTAAAAATGAGAGAAGGTCGGGGTGATTTCTATGCTTTGAAAAACATTGCTACATTTTCCTGTCAAACAGGATTTATCCCTGGGAGTCAAAAAATTCTTCTGTAAAATTTTTGCCTTTGAAATGTGCTAGGCTCTACTGAACATAAGGATTTTTAAAAAAAATTCCTGAAGACCAACTTAGACAGTCTCCCCTTCCTCCCCTATTTCAAATTATACAACTTGGGTCCTGTGCTCTGCATAAATATACAGAATACACTTTTTCAGGAGTAAAGTAAAGTATGAATATGCCAATAGTAAATGTAGTTAATCAGTTTGTTTGCCGGGTGTAATTTCTTCCTTCCCTGATTGTAAGAAAGTGCCTTTATTAGAAGGGGAAACAAATGAATATGTTCCCTAGCACACACCTCTACCACCTACACACACCCCCGACACACCCTTATTTTCTGGTAGGTTACACACATCCCAGGAACATTAGTGTTGTCATTTTTGTGTGGAGTCTCTTACTAAGTTATTGACAGCACATCACCGTTCTATGGCAGGATACTAGATGTCAGTGTATTAGTTTTATACAGTCACAGCTTGGGCCCAAAGATCCTATTCCATGAACTCATGAAAGATGTGTCAAACCTGTCAGTTTATTATAAAACAATTCTGTGTTCTTACAAATGGTGACAACACTTTAGTGTACACATCCAGTTCTCTGATCAGTTGTCAGAATTTTCAGGGATACAGAAAGGATAATATTCCTTCAAAATCTAACTCTGTCCCTTTGCTAATCTCCTGTCAACCCAATTCTCCTTGCTGTTATCTGGCCCATGCTGTATTTTATTTTAGAACTCTTTAATTAAACCCTGAAGCAAGTTACAAAACCATGACATCACTCATGAGTCAGCACTTTGTTTAACGATGGCTGTAGGTTTTTTTTTTTTAAGTCAAACATTTGAAATGTCTGGATCTAAAGTACAGTGTGTTCACTCAAGTTCTTTGAAATGTAAATCAGCAAGTCCAGCAGACTGAAACTCATTCTGACTTATTTAGAAATGTCAGAACAAGAGAGGCTTTACAGGTGTAATGCCCTATTTAACAAACCTTTTTAAAAGACCTTGGTGGAACATGTGAAGTTTGTTGCTTTAAAATCTGTTAAAACAGTGATCTGTCTGACCACAGCTTACTGACCTTTCTCAACAAGACTTTGAGAATACTTTGTACCAGAATGCTCAAAGTACATAGTTTGCATCCAGTGTACTAATGACACTATTAGTTTTATATGTAACACAGTACAGTTTTGTGAAAATTACTAGGCTCAGGGAACAATCCTGGGATTCATACTCAAGCAGACCACCTGTCGACTTACGTAGGTGTTTTGCCTGAATAAGGATTTGAGTATCAAGCTCTGGAAAGGAATTTCAATCAACCTTGATTCTCTGCAGTTCAAATTATAATTCTGTACAGTGCATGGAAAAGAGCTTTTGGTTTCTGCTGAATTAGTTTCTCCACAGAGAGGAAAATTAATACATCAGAATATCCTTAACAGGGATACCTCTCTAGACAGCCTGTTATCCCCAATAACACTATGAACAGGGACCCCAGTTTAACTGTAGTGCTTGTCTCTAGCTGATGCTGCTCTCACTGTATTTTTTGAACATGCAGCCCCATCAAGGTTCATGTCAACCTCAGTCCTGGGCTTGGGGAGAGTAAGGCATGTCCATTCACACTGCCTTCCTCCCAGCTCCTAGAGCCCTGATGCATGATCTGTAACTGGAGGTGGATGACTTGAGGCTTGTGCGCACATGCAACATTAAACCAAATAACTAAGGGGTTGGTTGTCTACACACAAAAGTTGTACTGCTGTGACTATAATGATCTAGTTAAGGGTACAAGCCTTGTAGTTTGAATGCAATTATATTTGCTATCCATGTGATTGTATGGGTATATCTGATTTCCATACAGGAAGGGGAATAAGCTGTATTGTCAGAAAGCAACTTTATACCTGTCAATCTTTGCCAGTATATCTATATCAATAAAATGTTACACTCCTAAGTAAAATAGTTGTATCAGTACAAAATCTGTGTGTAGACAAAGCCTAAACCAGTTTTTATTAATGCCTTCTGTAATTTTACAGCAAGACTGTGTAGACACTTATTTTGGGCTAAGAATACTCTATTTCTATTTAATTTAAATTGAGTGGGGGGAACACCACCAAAACCTGAGGGTCAGAGCTTTATAGATTAGATTTCAGGTGCAGCTATGAATGCTCAGCACTTCTGAAAAACAGGCCCCTTATTTCTCAAACTCAGCAACCCCAAACCCTGGCATTTAGGCTTTGTGGTGTAGACAGTCTATGCTGGCATAGCTATGTCAACATAGTGTCCTGATGCAGCATACACTGACAGAAGGGGTTTTTCTCCCATTGTAGGGACACCACCTCCCTGAAGGATATTAGCTATACCAACAGCAGCACTTTTCCATCAGCACAGCTGCATCTACAATGAGAGTTTTGTAGCATATCTGTATCTCTAGGAGATATCTCCCCCCCCCATCCCCAAACCCAGAGCAACATAGCTATACTAGTATAAGTTTTAAGTGTAGATCAATTCTTAGTGAGCACTTGTCCTCTCTCAGCATAGAATCATAGAATATCAGGGTTGGAAGGGACCTCAGGAGGTCATCTAGTCCAACCCCCTGCTCAAAACAGGACCAATCCCCAGACAGATTTTTACCCCTAAATGGACTGCTCAAGCATTGAATCACAACCCTGGGTTTAGCAGGCCAATGCTCAAACCACTGAGCTATCTCTCCCAAAGCAGCTTGCAATCCATACCAATTAGTGAACTTCATACTAGTATTTCTACCTGCCCAATGTGTATATAGATCCTGATGCCGTAGAGTTGACAACTTCATGAAAACTGATTTCTTTTACTACTATTTGTAATCACTGGGAAAATGTCCAGAGCAAAAGATTGATGCTTGTTACAATCAATATACAAACAACATTCAAACTAGAGCTGACGATTAATTGCATTTAACTCATGTGATTTAGTCAAAAAAATTAACCCCGATTAATCGCGGTTTTAATCACACTGTTAAACAATAGAATACCAATTGAAATTTATTAAATATTTTGGATGTTTTTTCTCAATTTTCAGTTACATTGATTTCTATAGCAACACAGAATACAAAGTGTACAGTGCTCACTCTATATTATTATCTTTTATTACAAATATTTGCTCTATAAAAATGATAAATAAAACAAATAGTATTTCTTCTTTGAGTGCTGGTTCATGTAAATTCCAATCAGGTGTGAGCCAGCCATGTACACGAGAGCCAGAAGATTTTTCCTCCAGCAGTATCTGTAGGGTCGGTCTGGGCGCTCCCTGAAGTTGTGCCTTCATGGCGCCCAATATGGGTCCCCCCAGTTCCTTCTTACCACCTGTGATGGCTAGCTGGAACTCCCCATTGCTCTTGCTTTGGCAAGCTTGTGCTTCACAGTATCACTCTTTGTGTATATAGTTAGATTTAGTAGTAGAGTAGTATACTTAGTGTAGATAGTTTCTCTTAAATTTCCTTTGGGGGGTCCCTCCCATCATTTTTCCCCGGCACTGGAGTATGCTTCAGTCCCCAGGCTTTAAGCCATGTTCAGACAGCAGCAGGTTTACGCCAGCAAGTGACCCATATGCTTCATGCTTGAAGTGCCTCGGCGAGGGTCACCTTAGGGACCAATGAAAGATCTGTAGGGGGGTTTGCCCCAGGACCCTTAGAGATGGACCACATCGCCTCTGAGTTTTGCTTATGGAGGCAACTCTTCGGCCTCATTCAGAGCCTGGCATGGCAGACCCGGCCCCAAGTGTCGCTTTCTCGGTGCTCAGCGCTCCATCGACACGGAAGCCGTTGCTGAGGAAGGACTCCTCTAGAGACCATCGGCACCACCAGCGCTCTGCGCACAGGTCGCAGACATCTGTGAGGCACCAGTCTCACTCCCCAATGCCCATAAGAAGAAGAAGGCCGACAAAGGGAGCTCTCCCACCACGTCTAAAGACCAGGTGGCCCTCAAGCCGCCATCGGGTGCCCAATTGGTGGGACTTCCATGACTCCTGCCCCAGTAGGGGTCCAATAGAGTCCAGATCCACACCACTCACCAACCTGCCACCATGAGGTCTGGCGGCTTCCCTCCATGACAGAAGCATTTGAGGTGGCATTGGACCTCCTGGTGCTTACAGCTCTAGCCTCCCCTCCACAGAAGGAGAGATCACTGGCATCTGGCCCAGTACACTCTGTGGGCAAGCCGGTGATGATGGTGGCAATGAGGGTATCATCCCCAGTGCATCGATCCCCAGCACTGGTGGTCTGTGTGGGGGAACCACTCCAGTGCCCCAGTTGGCATCACTCACCAGGCCAGTGGCAAGTGCCTCAGTGGCCTTTCTGGACACCTGGGGCCTATCACCAAGGTCAGGTTTCCATATCAGCATCAGTGACCTCAGCATCCTTCGGGCAGCTGTACATGTCCTCCACACTGGGGATCCCACTGGGGACCCATCCAACAGCCATACTGATGTCGACGATCTCGGCACCAATTGCAGCATTGATGATGGGGGTGCCAATTGCCGCACCAACCTCAGTGCCAACCGCGGCACCGGTGATCCTTGCTCTGCAGGATCCCAGGGGGAAAGCCAGGGCAGGGAGCAGGCTCCAGTACCACTCCAGTACCAGTCACCATTTCATTTTCCTCATCTCCAGGTGAAGTGGTGGCTGGTTCATCAACTGTTCCGGCCTTAGAGGACGACGTGATGGTCGCCATTCTTTCCCCTCCAGGGCCATCCTGTATCACACTGCCGCTGATTAAGACCATCTACAATGCTACTAAGACTCTGTGGCAGATTCTGTCCTTGTTGCTGCCTACCGTGAAAAAGGTAAGAGTAAAGATACTTTGTCCCCTCCAAAGGGTACAAATACTTATATATGTACCCTCCACCGGACTCCCTGGTAGTAGACATAGCCAATCAATGCAAGCACCAGGGCTACCAGGGGCCCTCTCCCAAGAATCGAGAGGCCAAAAAACTGGACCTTTTTGTGAGGAAAATCTACTCAATGGGAGGGAGAGGGTTACAACTCCTTATCGCTAACCATCAGGTGGTGGCTAGCAGGTACAATTATAATACTTGTGGGGCAATGGAAAAATTTGCAGAATGCCTAAGGACAGAGTTTTCTGCACTAAGAAAGGAGGGTAAATTGATCTTTTGTGCATCCCTGCAGGCAACCTTGGACACTGCAGACATGGCATCTCGCACCATGGCTACCAGGGTGGCTATGAGTTGTTCCTGGCTACAGGTCTCTGGCCTCCCGTATGAGGTGCAGCAGACAAGCCAGGAGCTCCCCTTCGAGGGTCAGTTTTTGTTCTCTGAGAACACTGACTCTCACCTGCACAGCCTCAAGGATTCTCGAGCCACCCTGAAATCCTTGGGCCTCCACACACTTGCCAACCAATGGAGGCACTTTAGACCCCAGCCCCCACTGAGGAATTATCAATCTCAGTGGGGAGAGGAGTCACACAGGACGAGTAGAAACTCAAGGAAGAGATCTCATCCTTCCTCTGGCCAGAAACAGGCCTTTTGAAGGTGTGCATGAGGATGGCGCACAAGTGTGAAGACTGGATCCATCCCATCTTACCTTTTCATCTCATCTATTTCCTTTCTAGCCTGCATGGGCCCATATCACATCAGACTGTTGGGTGCTCCAGATGGTAGAGGGAGAGGATATTCACTCCAATTCTCTGTCCTCCCACCGTTCCACCCCCCTTCCCTGTCCCTTTTCAGGGACCCTTCTCCGAAGCAACTCCTTATACAGGAGATGTGATTGCTCCTCTCGCTGGGGGCAGTGGAAGAGATTCCTCAGGAGCTAAAGGGCAGAGTTTTCTGTTCCTGGTGTTTCCTAATGTTGAAAGCCAAATGCAGGACTTTTTTTTTTTCCTCTGCTTTGCCGCTCCGGCCACCATGCAGGGTTTTTTTTGTGTGTGTATGTGTGTGCTTTGCTGCTCCAGCATCCCCACAGGTGGTTTTTTGTATGTGTGTGTGTTTGCTTTGCTGCTCCAGCCGCCCTGCAGGTGAGTTTGGTTTTTTTTGTTTTTTGCTTCGCCACTCCACCCCCCTGAATTATTTTTTTTTGCTTGGGGCTGCAAAAAAGCCAGATCCAGCCCTGACTATCAGTGTTGGATGCCAAAAGAAATAACCCATCAAATTTGCCTGAAATAAAGGCAAAAACAATACATTGAAAAATTATGCACAAAATAAAATAAAAGTTAAAAAATTGATGTGGTAATTAACAAATGAAGTAAACCTTTAAATACAACGACAGTGACTGTCAGATTTCTGGATTTCAAATGTGTCATCATCATTTTCATATCTTATTCCCTCCGACACACCTCCCAAAGTCTGTCTGTTACAAAATAGAGACATCGGGACACAAGGTATTTATGCCTCAGTTATTCCTCTATCCTAGATCTGTCAAGATGAATGTTTGAAAGACTATTTTTCTTTAGAATATTTGGAGAAAAAAAGTGATGTGCTATCTGTAAGTAATTGCTACAGTCACTGAATCTAAGTTGTCTGTAACACGCTTTTAACCATATCTAAACTATTTCCACTTCTTAGTTATGGGGTGGAGAATACACCAGTTACTTGGCCACATGGAGGGGCTGCTGGTAAGACAAGAGGAGGAAAAAATAATTGCTGAGCCCCTTCTGTGATGGGAACAGTCAGGATTGTTTCATACTTGACAGATTTTCTTTACCTGGAGGGCAGGCTTTGTAGTCTAAGCATCAAGCTTGAACCAATTAGGCTCCCTAGAACTAAAGGTTCAAATTATGGCAGGGTCAACTCAGCTCTTCATTCTTCTGAGGTAGATGTTATCAAATGAGTTCCATGTAGTTTATTGTATGTGGGTATCTTTTGGATGAGACATTAAAAACTGGAGTCCTGTCTGTTCTGTTTGGACATTAAAGATCCCATGGCATTTCTGACAGAGTAGTTGCCCACACTACTTTTGGCTAAAACTTCCCCTTTCAGTGATATTACCTCAAGTTCTGACAATATTATATTTGAGGAACCATTGAAGTGCACGTTTTGTGCAGTTTTATAAGATGTTGCAAACACATGCACAGTGGTAAAAATAAGAAATTTCTAACTTTAGTGAAATAACTATCAGAGATGAGAATGTACGGAAGAGTGGTTCAAATATTAAGGTAATAGATAATCTGATTGCAGCCTAGATAGACATATCTAGTCAGTATCAAGATGAGTTAATAGAGTACTTGGGAGAATAGTATGTATTTTCAGACTAGATGGACCATTAACAACAGATGTGTCTCTCCTTGTACTTAAGTAGTTTCACTGAATTCAAATAGCAGCCATATATGTATCTGAGGATAACACTTAGATATGGTTATCAGGAGTAGGCAATTTTGAATGACAGTCAAAGCCCCCATGTCATGGGGTTACCTTTCAGACTTCCCCTTCCTACTTGCCAGCCTGTTCCCAATTTTACCTTTCTATTTTTTCTATCAGCATGTGAAGAATTGGGCCTACCTTATCATGTTCTCTTCCAGATGGATCCAGGCTGGTGCTTGCAGAGCCAGCTCCCAATCTAAAGAAATCCTACCTGGGTCCTCTCGCAGAATCCAGGCAAGATAATCTCCAGTCTAATTAATTGCTGATGGTTTATTTCAATCCTTCTTAACAAAGACAGGATCAAACCTTCACAGCTTTTCTCCACAAACTCTGTACAGATTAAGTCCCTTCCTCCCCACACCCTCTGGTCTGTCCCTCACCCCATGAGTTCATCAACTCAACATTCCTGGCTCTTACCTCAGAGCCCTTTGTCGTTACAGGGCTTCCCCTAGTCTCCCTTCGGTCAGCCATTGATTAAGTTGCCAGTCTGGGGCTAATTAGCCAGCCAGCTAGTGACAGGCCTCTGACCTCAGAGGAATAATATCTCATGCAACTTCACACAGCATTATTAGATACAGAATGTTTTCCATTCCACTTGGCCTTCATACCACTTTATACCATTTTCTCAAAACAAACAGAATAGTCTTTTGCCCTACCATGGCTTGCTACAGCTTTATCTAGGACTCTCAATCTGTCTTTTACCCTGTTCTCACCCTCTGCTGGGGAAGGTTTATGGGAGCCTTCACTATTCCTGCAATTCTTTACCCCCTGACAACCTTGGACACCTACCACATTCTTTCTAGCCTCTATCATCTTTCCCTAAACTTTCTCTCCACTGAGATTCCCCACTGACCTTTATAGGAACCAACTACCCCTCATTAGAACCCACAGGATGGCAGTTAATTAGTTGCAGATGGAGTGGACCAGACACCCCCTTAACAACCTGCTCCTAACAAGGTTTAAGGCTAGATTCACAAAGGTTCTTAGCACCTAACCCCCAAACTTAGTTCCTTATAACCTATTTTTAGGCACCACTGTGATTCAGAAAACTCCAACTCAGCTGCTGCCTGAACCTGTAGGTGCCTAAGCTCTCTTGGCATGTACGATTTTACTGTCAAAATTCCCTAGATGCCAGTCTTTCTTGTTCTGGGCAAGTCCCTTTGTGAGTCTAGCCCTTAAAGGCCATGGCTACATTCACACTTTACAGCGCTGCAACTTTCGCGCTTGCACTAAAATAACTAAATTGTTTTAATCCATGCATTTTGTTATTTCAGCACAAGTCTATGTCATGATCCAACAACTTCTTAATGCAAACTAGCAAGGGGGTACAGAGGAATTACAGGACTCCCCTGATTCTGGTACGTACATTCTGGTTCACCAAAGAATAACATGTGAAGTCTCAAATGAAGGCTAGTGTCACACTGATCATCAATGTCATTGTGAAATGAAAATATAGACACTATATAAGGCGTTATGTATATATACTTAAAATATGTTCTTAAAGTCTGTACCAAGTTTAGTCACCAGCAAAGGTAAATTCAGGTTTTGTCCAACAGGAGATGTCTATCTGTCTCTGTGTTAACATGTACATTGAGTATTGTCTCTTTCACAATGGATGCCCTATCACCAATCTGAACTGAATGCAAATGAAGGATTGTAAGAAAGAACTAACAGGAAAAGAAACACAAGGGGAAAAAACCCTTATCTTGAGGTGCATATCAACAGTATGCTTGAATACATTTGGGAAGACAAAGGAAATGCCTAGGCTCCCTTTGCTGAGGGAATAAAAAGACAGCACTTTTCCTTCATGAAAAAGTAGTGTCAACTAGGGCTTGGTTGAAAATGTTGAAGCGAACTTTGGGTGCGATAAGCTTCTTTACACAAATGAGTTGAGCAGTAGTTTAGTTAGCTGTTTAGTCTCTAGGAAGCAAGTTATGATTTTGTTTTACATTTAACCATTTGTTTCCAATATCCTTCCTCACTATTATTTCCATCTGCATTCTTTGATAATAAACTTATTGTTTTCACAGTGCTGTAACGTTAAGCAGTGTGACAGTCCTGCCTTGAATCTTATAAGCTGGTGTGTGCTATTTCTTTAGGAATAGCAGGCCTGGTAAGAGTGTTCAGTGGATAGGGGTTAGTCACTGCAGGGAATGTTCCAAGTATTTGGTGGCTGGTGTGGGCCTGCTGCTACCTATATATAGAGAGAGGCCTGTGGAGGCCTGAAGGTAATGCTTGTGCTGACAGAGGCTGTTGGTTTCAGGGAACTGATCCACAACAGCCACAGACAAGACTACTTCACACTAAGGGCAGATAGTGGTGAAGTGCCTCAGAACCCTGGGAAGCATCACATATGTGTGGATGTTTTTATTCAAAAATAAGTGTCCATACAGACTTGCACTGAAGTAATGAAAGGTATGAATGGAAATATGTGATTCACAGCTTGTTTGGTGCTAGTTGAAGTGTACATAAGGCCTTTAAGCAAAAAGAACTATACAGTCCAGAACTGGTCTGTTTTTCTGGAGTTCTGAAAGTGGGGTGCTACATCTGTAAGGCATAAGATGCGCTTTGCTTTTGCCATCTACTAATCTTATTCAAGAGTGTATATACGCATAACTATACATAACTTTGCATCAGTTAATGTATCACCCATTAAGGGATCAAGCAACCTAACATCAAGGCTTTCCTAACTGCTCCGCAACTTTGATACCATGCATACCAAAGTATAGCATTTATTTAGAATATGTAATAATCTCCCCAGGGAAATGTTGGGATCCAAGGCCATGTCTACACTTCCACTTATGTCAGCAAATCTTATGTCACTTACGTTTCACTGGCATAAGTGGTAGTGTGCACAGCACTATGTTGGCAGGACAGTTTCTCCCACTGATATAGGTACATTGGGGTGGTTCAATTAAGTCAATGGGGGAGCTCTCTCCCATCAGCATAGAGTGGCTACACAAGAGATCTTACAGCAGTGCAGCTGAATTGGTACAGCTGTGCCACTGTGAGATCTCTAATGTAGACATAGTCCTAATTACATAAGTCATTTAAAATGCTATTAGACCAATTACTGTCAAATGTGTGATAGGCCACCATCCTCAATTGAGAGGGGAGGGGAAAACATTACATAAGAAGTATATTCCACCTAAGTGTATTCTAACCCAGTAAGAATTCATAGACCAAATCAGGGCACTAGGCTATAACTTGCTGCACATAAGTAGCTCCCCCATTGAAATCAGTGGTTCAGCATCAACAAAGGGGTCTGCACATATGCAACAATTTGCTGGATTGGGACCATATTTGTAGACATTTACTCTTAATGAACCACTAAAGCAACATGTCAGGAACAGCATAGAGATCAAAGATCTGCAGCATGTCTGCCATGTTCAAGCCTTTAGTTTCAGAGGTGAATCTCCTTGGTCAGCTCCTTAGGTCCTCTCAGTACTCCCTCTTCTCCTACCACCTTAGTGACTCTGTCTCCTCTCTCCAGATGGCTCATGGCTACAGTCGCTACCTCTGTGCTGGCCATTGAAACTGCTACTGTAACATGTGCCCTAGTTTTTATCTCCAGTTTCTACTATGATTCTACATATAGAACCATAAATTGCTAGTAATGGGCACAGTATATACTGGCAATGACAGTCCTCAAAACATCCCTGATTAAAATGTTCATTTGTCCAGAAAAACATTGAAATCTGGAAGAGAGTTGAACAGAATTTAAAGGGGTTGCTCCTAATTACAATTTAGTTATTTGTGACAAAAATTTGAAATAAGAGGTTAATTTGTCCAGTCCTGGCATCCTCTTTTCCTGTAGATTTAGACAAGACTCAAAGGCATCTCTTTGTTCCTCTGATTTTTTTATATCTGTATTGGGCTGTGTTGATTACAGCTTTAAAATACAAATTGGCACACAGTCCCCTTGAAGCTTTTGTGAAGATTAAATCTATAATCCTTTCCTGATACTTTTGATAAAGTCTTAAGTGAAGATTCCAGAAACGTACTGCATACAAATGACTTGCTTGTATTTTTCACAAGCCTAAAAATGACTGATTTTTACCCAAGCATTGGATTTTGATTTTTAACCACTGCACGCTAGATCCTCAGCTGGTAAAAATCAGCATCGTTCCATTGACTTTGATATTGTATTCCTGATTTACACCCAATAAGTCTCATGTCTTACAACACTAAAGCCAACGAAAAAGTAAAAGGCTTTCTGATATATTAATACTCTGAACTTTGGCTGCACTGCAGCCACTTCACATTGAATAGCCAGCTCAAAGCATTGTATATTCACTCTAATGGCACAGAGCTGGCGGTGACCCAAGAACCTCTTAATACCAGCTGATCAGGGGGTACAGAGGGGTTAGAGGAATCTGCTGATTCTGGTATGTACATTCTGGTTCATTAAACCATGTTATGTGAGGTCCCATTATTGTGGAATGTATGTACTGTGCAAGGAGTTACATGTCTGTACCAGAAAATTATGTTCTTAAGCATGTAATGTAAAAGCAGATCATCAAAAGATGACATGCCTTAGATCAATCCCTCCAGACAGGCGATAAGAAACGTGCCTCTCTCTGTTGGAGTGTAAATTAAGCATTTTAAACTAATACAATTGATTCCAATTTACATACAGAGTCAAATGTTAACAAAGAGATATGAAGTCAACAGGAAAGGAGCACAAAGAGGAAAAAAACATAACCAGCCACCGTGAACTATGATGAAAGACAATGAACTTTGGGGGTATTTCTGGAAAGTAAAGGAGACAACCTGACATCCTGCACCTAGAAAATAAATGGGCAGTGTGTTTGCATTCATTTAGCCAGAATCTCAGCCAGCCTTGGCTGAAAAAGCTGGAGAGAACCTCAGGTGCGATAAACTTCTTTAGGCAGGAGATTAACTCATTAGTTAAGTTTAGTCTCTGCAAAGCATGCTATGATTGTTTTACATGTAACCATTTGTTTTCAATATTCTTCCTCACTATTATTTCCATACATTCTTTGATAAGTGTATTTTTGTTTTCACAATAAATATATCCAAATGCTATGGTGTTAAGCAAAGTGCTGGCCCCAGATTAAATCTTAAACGCTAGCATATACTGTTCCCTTAGGAATAGCAGACCTGGTAAGTCTTTGAGTATCCAGTAGATAAGGGGCTGGACACTGCAAGGAATGCTCTGAGGACTCAGGGTTTGGTGTGTGTGAATCACTATCTACAGAGAGACAGCAAGCCTGCAGAGGCTTATAAGGTAGTGCCTGTGCTGCCAGAGGCTAGTGGCTTCAGAGAGCTGATCCACAGCAGGCACAGACAAGGCTGCCTCATGCTAAGTGTAGGTGATGGTGAGGTGCCTCAGAATGGAGGATACCCCTGGTGTTACTGTCATAACATTTATTCTCAGATCTGGACCTTAGCGTCCAAAATATGGGTGTTAGCATGAAAACCTCCAAGCTTAGTTACCAGCTTGGACCTGATAACGCTGCCACCAGCCAGGGATTTATACAGTGCCTAGCTCACTGTGATCTCCCAAAAACCTTCCCTGGGGGACCCCAAGACTCAGATTCCTTGAGTCTCACAACAAAAGGGAATAAACCATTTCACTTCCCCCTCCTCACCTCCAGGTGTTCCCTCCCTGGGTTCCTGGAGAGATATACAGAAGCAAGCTCCGTGAATCTAAACAAAGGGATTTTCCCCTCCCTGTTTCCAGTCCTGGAAACACAAGTACCGAGAGAGATCTAATCTCTCTCCCCCTCACCCAGAGGGTATGCAAAGTCAGGCTTAGTAAATCTAACACAAAGAGATTTTCCCCCTGACTTCTTCCTCCCACCAATTCCCTGGTGAGCTGCAGACTCAGTTCACTGGAGTCCCCACTAAAGAAAAACTCCAACAGGTCTTAAAAAGAAAGCTTTATAAAAAGAAAGAAAAATACATTAAAAATAGTCTCTGTATAAGGTGAAAATATACAGGGTCAATTGCTTAAGAAAAAAGTGAATAAACAGCCTTATCCAAAAAGAATACAATTCAAAACACTCCAGCAACTACACACATGTAAATACAAAAAAAAAAAAACAATATAAACCGATTGTCGTACTATCTTTGTACTTACAACTTGGAAACAGAAGATTAGAAAGCCTGGAGGTAGGAAAATCACTCTCATAGCCGAGAGAGCACAGACACAAGACAAAGAACAAAGAACTCACACCCAAAACTTCCCTCCACTCAGATTTGAAAAAGTCTTGTTTCCTGATTGGTCCTTTGGTCAGGTGGTTTTTGTTTCCAGGTGAAAGAGACATTAACCCTTAGCTATCTGTTTATGACCCACACAATCTAGGGCATCCCACCTTTACCCTACCGTACTCTCAAAGCATTGCCCAGTTATTTAGGCACTCCCTCCTTTCCCATCTTGGGCTCAGGGTGAAACCTGGTGAATTTAAGTACCCAACCTTACCCTGGACTCAAGGCATAACCGTCTGCAGGTTTATGGGACCTTTTACCAGTGAAAGCCCCCTGCTCTGCACCTTGGGGGAACACCCAGCACCCCCATATTTATCCTTGTAAAATGATTGTGTGGTATCCAATGCAAAGTTTGTCATGTCGAGTGTCTTTGGAAAGCTCATGATGTACTGAGCATTGTTGTTATAGTGATTTTATAGTAAGGTTATCGGTTATAATTTCATGTATATAGTTATGAGGCTGAAAATGTATCCTCATGGCTTAAAGCAAGCCTAGACAAAAACTTTCCAGAAGCAGAGGGGCAGTTCGTACCTCATCAGGACATGTATGGGACAAACCCAGCCCAGCCTCAGAGGAACAAAGGCTGCTACCCTAGGCAGCAACAAAAGATTCTGTTAGACTCTCATGGGAATCACCCCTCTTCCTTTGGTCAATTTGGAACTGCGATGAAGTAATGCTCACCTGACTCGGGGAGCCAAGAGGGAAGAAAGGACATGATAAAAGGGAGAAAGGTTTGCTATGCTCTTTCTTCTTCATCTACAGACATCACCACCAAGTGACTGAAGCACTGATCAAAGGGGAGAGTCTGGCTGAAGAATAACCTGCCAGCCTGTGGTGAGAAGCATCTAAGTTTCTAAGGGCATTAAAAGTGTTAAGATCAGCTTAGAATGTGATTTGCTTTTATTTCATTTGACCAAATCGACTTGTTATGCTTTGATTTATAATCACTGAAAATCTATCTTTATAGTTAATCTGTTTGTTTATTCTACCTGAAGCAGTGCATTTGGTTTGAAGTATGTCAGAGACTCCCCTTGGGAGAACGAGCTGGGTACATATCAATGTCTTTGTTAAATTGACGAACTCGTATAAGCTTGCAGTGTCCAGCGGGCATAACTGAACATTGCAAGACGGAGGTTCCTAAAGTTGTGTCTGGGACTGGAAGTATTGGCTAGTGTCATTCAGTTGCACAATCCAAGGAGCAGCTTACATGCCAGAGGCTGTGCGTGAACAGTCCAGGAGTGGGGGTTACAGCAGAGCAGGGTAAGGTTGGCCTAGAGTCAAGAATTGGAGTGACCTAGCAGATCACTGGTCCAGATAACACCAGAGGGGAATATCACACCTTAACCTCTGTTTATTAACAGTTATCAAAGCAGAATACACATGCTAAGCATACAATGCTCACCACTCTCAATGAGACAGACAAACTTTTCTTGATGGCCATTAGAGGTTAGATGTCTGAGGCTCTAGCATCTGCACAGTGTGGTCAGCAGGGTGTTGAGGTCTGGCCACTCTGACCTTGGCTCTGTCCTGGAGTTAGGTTCCAGAGAACTTCCTTTTGGACCTCAGTTTATGTAGTTAAAGTTGAGTCCTGCTTAGCTGTACTGTAACCAATCATTTAAAACTAAAGTAAACTAAAGTAAAACAGTATTTTTCACCAAACCTAGCCCATTAGGAAAAAATTCTTTAACCAAACGCACCCCCTTCCCACCACCACCTTAGTTGATTTAAATCTTGTGAAATTAGTTATGCAAGAGAGAGAAACAAAGAATCAAACAAAGACTATAGAGATAAACAACAGAGAAGTAGGGATCATAGAGGCAAAACAATAAAGAAGTATCGATTTCACAATCACAACTATTGATAAGTGGCCAATACTCAAACCACTGAGCTATTCCTAAGTGGTTTCTTGCCAGACAGAATGCTATCAAAGTTTTCTTCAAACATCTTAAGATCTGTTTCTTTATCTGGTGAGACAGGAGTGTCTTCTTAGCTGCCTGATATTACATTGTTTAGATGAAATGTAGATGAAACATTAGGATGTGACTCTCTGCAACTTAGCTCATGACTGTTTCTCACTCTGGCTAAGACTTTTACTGCAGAAAAAGGCCTCAGAACTTGCACCGGACAGCATCATACTGACATACCAACTCCAAGCCGCTTCTCTCCCAGCTTAGTAGCATGGCTGGGGGAAAGAGGGCATGTTTAGGGCTACCTTTTGCCCTGGAATTCCCTTTGTGCCATTGGCAGATGGTATACATTATAGTTGTCCTCAGTGGAATAGCTAGGAATAGAAGTCTGGGTGGGCCCCAACTTATGGTGGACAGCCAATGGCCCAGTCTCCCCTTCCTCTCAGAGTCCTCCCCACTACCTGGCTGGAGTCCCAGTCTCCCCTTCCCGCTGTTCTCCCCAGATGGTCTCACCTTGCAGAGCTTGTCAGCAAAGAGCAGCGCCAGCTAGGGCACAGTCTACACAACTTCTGCTCTGCTGACATAAAATCAATCTCAAGCTGCTGTGTCCTGGCCCTTGTTGCCACCTCCCACCTGAAAAGCAGGTAAAAGGAGCAAGTTTGTGAGCTGAGGCCACTCAGGCTGCAGTCGAAGTAGACCCTGACCAGCAAGACCCTGTGGGCAGCCAGTACTGCCATTGTCAGATCCTCCCTGTGTGGGGCCACTTGAACTTACACCAACATGCCCAGAATCTTCCCAGCCTGCCCCAGCTGCTGGCTCCTTCCACTCTGTACTGCTCACTCACTCAATGGGGGCTAATTTAGTTACGACGAGTCAGGAAAAAGATCTTGGCGTCATCGTGGATAGTTCCCTGAAGATGTCCACGCAGTGCACAGAGGCTGTCAAAAAAGCAAACAGGATGTGAGGAATCATTAAAAAGAGGATAAAGAATAAGACTGAGAATATATTATTGCCCTTATATAAATCCATGGTACACCCACATTTCAAATACTGTGTACAGATGTGGTCTCCTCACCTCAAAAAAGATATTCTAGCACTAGAAAAGGTTCAGAAAAGGGCAACTAAAATGATTAGGGGTTTGGAGAGGGTCCCATACGAGGAAAGATTAAAGAGGCTAGGCCTCTTCAGCTTGGAAAAGAGGAGACTAAGAGGGGATATGATAGAGGTATATAAAATTATGAGTGATGTGGAGAAAGTGGATAAGGAAAAGTTATTTACTTATTCCCATAATAAAAGAACTAGGGGTCACCAAATGAAATTAATAGGTAGCAGGTTTAAAACAAATAAAAGGAAGTTCTTCTTCACACAGCGCACAGTCAACTTGTGGAACTCCTTACCTGAGGAGGTTGTGAAGGCTGGGACTATAACAATGTTTAAAAGGGAACTGGATAACATCATGGTGGCTAAGTCCATAAATGGCTTTTAGCCAGGAAGGGTAAAGAATGATGTCCTTAGCCTCTGTTCATCAGAGGATGGAGATGGATGGCAGGAGAGAGGTCACTTGATCATTGCCTGTTAGCTTCACTCCCTCTGGGGCACCTGGCATTGGCCACTGTCAGTAGACAGATACTGGGCTAGATGGACCTTTGGTCTGACCCGGTACGGCTGTTCCTATTTCTTATGTTCTGCAGCCGGCACCAACTGAGCAGAGCTCACAAAATGAAAAGGCAGAGTTGTCAGAGTGTAGCTTTCTGAAGAGATGGATCATAACTCTGTTCTGGGTTTCAAGTGCTGGAGTGAAGCTCCAAATTGCTCTGCCTCTGGCAGCACTAAACCTGTTTGTCCAGTTCCTGAGCTTCCACCTTCAGGATACATAGTTAAAAAAAAAAAAGTCTGTTAATAAATTGACTTAACTGTGGCATTCACACAGGCTCAGATTTGGGTGGGCATGGGTGCTAACTGGGTGAGCCATAGTCCACATGTTGCTATGTAGCTCCTCAGATAAGGACTGCACCACCACCCAGTATTGGGGGAGTGAAAAGTCATTATTCTTTTGCACCAAGGAGTACTGTGGCTGATGATTTAGGCTTAATGCTAGAGTTTTTGTGGGTCTTCCAAAAGTAATGTATGGCTACTGTGTTTTAATTTCTAGACATCCCTGCTAGAAGTCCCCAAATGGTCTATTTTACTCTAGCTATTGATTTACTCACTGAAATTGAGATCATTAGCAAAAGTGATGCTTACTGTTTTATCACTCAAGAAGTGTTAGACTTCGAGGTACAGTTTACATGATTTTTTTTGTTCCACTGGCAGCAGAAGTTCCCTTTAACAATCTGATAAATATCTGTGTATGTCTCTCTGTATCTGGAATTAAAACATAAGTGTTTAGACAAAGACAACTGAAAGTAAAATGTACCACTCTTCTTCCCCCATCCTCCCCATCAAGAAATCTCATATCTATTGTGAAGAGAGTCTGCAGAAATTCTGCACATTTTATGGCAAATCCCTGTAGATTTGTATTCTTGCAGCAGAGAAGGAAGAAATTATTGTGTGCCATTATACCATGTAGAGTTGGGAATGCATCTTGCAAGCATAATGGTGGCTGTGATACAGCTGATTCTTTTGTGATTGATACCTTTATGAATGAAACAAGTATGTGCTAATTTTTCTCCAGCCCGAAAAAGCATGATTCCCTGAAAAATAGAGAAAAGATACAGAAAGTCCATAAGAATCTGTGGCTGTTAATACGAGTGTAGCCCATATATAACATGAAAATACAGCTCACAAAAAGAGCACTCTGCAGTCCTCTGACAGACAATGACAGGACTAGGTATATATCCTCTACAAAGTACATTCTTTAGAGTCCATCATCAATTGTGCTTTTGCTCTGAGAATTCATCCACCAGCTGAAAAGGCATAACAATAACTGGTCAAGGCCTTTTCTGCCTTTTCACACAGAGCCAAGGCAATCAAAAGATTTCACACATATTTGTACTGCTTGAGAAACATCCTTCATTTATGGGGACACAGACAGGGTAAGAACAGGAAAGAAAATATTTTGCTCCTGGTTCTAGTCAGCCAGTGGATAGTAGCAGATTGACATAGCTGAGTACATGCAGTGCAGTTGTAGCCATGTCGGTTCCAGGATATTACAGACACAAGGTGGGTGAGGTAATATCTTTTATTGGTCTGACTTCTGTTAGTGAGAAAGACAAGCTTGTGAGCTCCACAGAGCTCTTCTTCAGATCTGGGAAAGATGCTGGTGGAAATAATTGTTTAGCATAAGTAGTTAGCACATATTATAAGGGACCATGCAAGGTAGATTGGCCAGTTAACACAGCTACAGTCATCATAGAATAAAAAGAGAGGGTTAGTGGATTACAGATTGTTGTAATAAATCATAAATCCGGTGTCTCTATTCAATCCAGAGCTTAAATTCATAACTCTGCTAGACACTAAAAAATCACAGACTGAAGCAACAAGTCTACACTCCCTTTCCTTTCAATCCCCCACTGCTAGGTTTTCTTCCTTTTAAGTCCCACACCATGCCCAGATGTGGCAGGGCAGGGCTAATGGAATGGTGCTGGCCATCCCCAGGCAGCCTCCTGACTCCCAGGCCTTAAAGGGGCAAGCTGCCCTGTAAGTCTAAGAGACGGGATAGGAGGGGGAAAAACCAACCTGGTGTCTTGGGATAGAGTGACTCAACCTCTATTGCTACTGCCATGGCTAACTTTAATACCTGATACAGCTCCTATTTATAGTGGTGCATATGGCAGACATTTCCTTTAACCATTCTTGTCACATTCCGGGATGCAATCCAGATCAGTGAGAGGTTGTGTCACAGCCTTCTCTATAATCCTAGGGGTGCCACACAAGAGCAAAGCTATGCCAATGTCACATTCAGGGCTGTAGCTGTACACAGACACTCAAGGTGTGACCTGCATTCTGGTAGGCTGTTTGTGAGTGGCCCAGATTGGGAGCTACAATAGCAAAGCATTGTGAGGCACTTGAGATTGCAGGGCAGGTGGTGGCAAAACCCCTCACTTGTCTGGATTGTGCCCCAGAATATGACACACTCCCATTACAATACCATGTAGAGCTTCCCTGAGTGTCCCATGTTCTACTAAGAATCACAGTTGTTTTGCTGGGTATATGGTTTTTGGGAGCACAGGCAGTGGGGACAGAGGCAGCATTTAGCTTGAAACCTATTTTTTCCATTCTGTCTGAGGCTTCAGCACTGCATCATCTCACTTTCAGAAGAATGTGTTCACAGACATAAGGGCTGGAAACCTAATATTCTTTTCTTTAAATGGAAGTATAGATTGAGCAGCTGATTGGGTAACCTGAGAATTGTTGGTAAAATGTACCATCGTATACTGGATTAATAATACTCTAATCCTTTCAATCATCTGGCTCATAACCTTAGTGTCATAGCTGAGTTCTCTTTCATTTTCCCCATACATCCAGATTGTTGTTAAATGTCAATGGTTCTTTCTTTCTAATATCTCAAAAATTTGCTTCTTCCTCCCTATCCTTCTTGTCAGGACTGAGCCAATGGAGTTTGGACTCATCTCTATTCTGTTTGCCTCTGAAATCTTTTGTCTATATATTGATATTGCTGGTTTCACTGGGCATGCTCAGATCTGACAATATTAAATTATGATTGTCAACTTGTATCAGTAAATAGCCATTTTTAATGAACTAGAATTGAAAAGCAAAAGCAGATTGGAAAGAAAAATCCCAAAATCAAAATTCCGGAGTCTGACTGCAAAACTGCAATGTAAATTCTGTCAAACTAGAAAACTACATAACAGGGAGTGAGCTCAAATCTTGACTTGTGGCCAAGCTGGGGTCGATGCAGCTCAAGAAGATTGTACGGCTGTTGTCTCCAGGGCAAATCAGATGAGACATACAGTTTCTCTACTATTCATCAGCTATCCGTGGCCCCAAGAAGCTGGAAATTTGGGGATGTGCAGATACCCCAACCACAGCCTTTCCCCCAGTACCATGTTCCTGCATTAGGAGATCAAGAAGAGGAGTAGCATAGAAACTGCTCTGGGACCTCCATGGCATCCAAAGATCCCCCAAGTAGGTTAATCCTCAGATGGTTGGTAATCTTTAGGGCTATTTTGTGCCACCAATGTAGGATCAGGCCCAGAGTGCCAAACGAGGTAGGCGTAGCTTGTATATTCCCCCTGGATGGGGATGCACATCCGAAGTTTCAGAGGTCTGTTACCGAGTGTCCAGGGAGATTGAAGTGTTCTCCTACTGGTTTTTGAATGTTACAGTTCTCGATGTCTGATTTGTATACACTTATTCTTTTGCATAGAGTCTGTCCAGTTTGGCCAATGTACTCACCAACAACTACACACTACACAACAGAAACACTAAACCAGGAACCAATCCCTGCAGCAAACCCCACTGCCAACTCTGTCCGAATATCTATTCAAGGAACACCATCAGGACCTAACCACATCAGCCACACCATCAGGGGCTCATTCATCTGCACATCTACCAATGTGATGTGTTCCATCATGTGCCAGCAATGCCCCTCTGCCATATACATTGGCCAAACCTGGACACTCAATAACAGACTTAAAAGTAGCCATTCTTCAAAAAAAAAAAAACCCTTCAAAAACAGATTTCAACAAGAAACTGTGGAGCTGGAATTAATTTGCAAATTTGACATCATCAAATTAGGCCTGAATAAAGAATCAGAGTGGCTGGGTCACTACAAAAAGTATTTTTCCATCTGTTGATATTCACCTCTTCTTGTCAACTGTTGGGAATAGGCCACATCCACCCTGACTGAACTGGCCTCATTAG
Organism: Gopherus evgoodei; assembly: GCF_007399415.2. Taxonomy (NCBI): domain Eukaryota; kingdom Metazoa; phylum Chordata; order Testudines; family Testudinidae; genus Gopherus; species Gopherus evgoodei. The sequence continues at coordinate 58,420,418 of NC_044332.1, forward strand.
CACTGACCCCGCCCCCACTTGGTAAGGCAACTCCCATCTTTTCATATGCTGTATATTTATACCTGCCTACTATATTTTTCACTCAAGGCATCTGATGAAGTGGGTTATAGCCCATGAAAGCTTTTGTAATTTTAAAGTACGGTCTTATCAAAAGTAGGCCAAAGACTTTGGAAAACCCGTGCACAAAGATTAACAGGGATATTCTACTTTAACCATCTTAATGACAAGTTGAAAGATACCCTCCTCACTGTAGCATTCCCCAAAGAACCACAGCAGAAGAAAATCCAATACCATGTTCAAATGCAACAGTCCATGATTAAACGTGGAGCATGACAAAAACATGACATCTCAAAAAAAACAGCCTCCCTCTTCCTGAGTAGGAAAGCGAATTGACTGCCCTTGTGGGCAGTTCTCATTGTTTGTTATAATCCATATATATGCTCAGATACTATGGTGATAGGTGCTTAAGAAATGTTGATAGATGGATAACATCAATACATACATTATTAAATCAGGTTGAGGGATTAGTGGGTTAACAGTGAAAAGGTGATAAAAATAAATATTTTAATTATGAAAACAGATTAGGTAATGGCAATTTTGTTTAAGTAGTTTTCATTATCAGAACCAAACTGTGACCTTGAGCCAAGCCCCTGGAACAGATAAAGGGAAATTGTGATGGTATCTGAAAAGTAATCAACCCATTCCCTCCTTTTCTTTTGTTGTTATCTTTAAAAAGAGAGAAAGATGCACCAAATGAGTTCTAAGCCTACTGAATACCAAACAATGTGTCTTACCTTAGAGTCAACAATTAGAACATTTTTGGTCTAATACCATAATGTATAGAGTATCCAAAGCTGTCCCAGGCCCTCACCGATGGGGTACTCAGTGCAGGCCAGGAGGGGCTGCAAGAGCTGCTATTGTATACCGCAGCCTTAGGGCTACTCTAAACTGTGCTGGCTGTAAATGATTCTATTGGCCAATACAGAGAGGCACAGAACAATCCCAGTGCAACCTGAGAACTGGGACTATGGCATCTGAATTCTAATTCTGCTTTAAACAATAGCCTGTTAAAAACCCTAGTTATACTTGTCAATATGTGATATTAAAATGGGTTTTGAAAGGATTGATTCTGCAAGGTGCAGACCACCATGGCCCTGAACCAGCAAAGCATGTGCTTAACTTTAAGTATGAGAGTAGTCCCATTGGCATGAATGGTTTTCTGAATCAGGGCCAAAGTGCTTGGCATCTTTCAAGACTGAGCCCTACGTGACTGTGATAGGTAGATTTCGCTAAGGATAACAGAGTGATCTAGAGTAATGCATACACTGCATTTCAAATGAAGATTTTTAATATTTTAATCAGATTTAAAAAGCACTTTTGAGGGAACACATTCCCTAGTGGTTTGAGGACAGGACTGGGAGTCAGAGTCTCTTCAGTTCTAATTCTGACTCTGGCCCTGACTCACTGTCTAGTCTTAGGCAAGTATGTTTCTGTACTTCAGTTTCTCCATCTGCATAAATTTATCTCAAAGAGCCATTGTGAGAGTTCCTAGTATAACGTTGGTGAAGCATTCTGAAGCTGTAATTTGCTATGTACATTCTAAGAATAAGACCTACTGTAATGTTAGTATAGTATCAACTATGATACAAATCCATGAACTACACAGCTGGTTACAATCCTTTAATCTTAGTCTCCACTATAAAGAATAATTATGAACTATGTGAAAAAATAGTTGACTACTTTAGAACATAGTTTTGTAAAACCTTTATTCTTATACCCATTTTTATTGAAATGTCAGAATGTACCAAACCGTCTATTTTTACCTTAAACTGAACTGATTTATTGACGACTGTGCTTAATTTTTAAAACATTTTTCCTTGAGAAATTAGTCTTCTGACAACCCTTCTAATGTACACAGTCTGAGACACAGCATTCAGTATAAGAGGCTTAGCATTAATGTTTAATTCTGCAGTCTCTACCCTAGCTGTGCAGAAACGGTTTGATAGTTTATGCACCGCTGTAATCAGTATCTAACAAGTATTCACATTCTCACTTGCATTGGAAGTGAGTTAGCATTCTTTCCTCCTCCATTTTCTCTTGATTTTTTTGCTGTTATGGTTCCTAACAGCTTTAACACTCTTATTTTTAAAAATAGTAGATTCAAGATTTTTGATAACAATAAAAATATTACAGTATAAAGCATAATTGTCCTATGATTTCTGTTTGGAAGCCATGGGGACATAATTATGGACTGGATCCTGCAAGCATTTACAAGCATAACTAAATATTTACCACCGTGAGTGATATCTTGGATATCAAGAAGACCACTCAGTTGTAGTGTTTATGACCATGGGTAGTTGTTATTGACAGGATCAGGCCTTGTGTCAGCACAGGAACATTTCTCACCACAACCAGAGGTGCTCTGTTATAGCTCCTGATACTTTTTTTTGGAGGGGAGAGAACAACCAAAAGGGCTTCTGGGTCTGGGATGTACAGACTTGTTCTGCCAGAGGGATTAACATCATCTTCAGTGCTCTGGCTAGGAGAAAATTTCTTCTTAATTTTTCTTATCACTTGCATTTACCTATTAATAATAATAATAATGAGAAGAAAGATATACTTCTCATATCCCCCTTATCTACACTCTCCCTTGCTATCTGCTACAATCCAGCAACAGGCAATAGACTTGCTCTTTTGCACACACCTTCCCTTCCCCTCCTTTATGTACATGGAGCTAGCATGGTTCATGATTCAACGAAGAACTAGAGCATGTTAAGTACATGCTTATGTTCTGTTAAAGAAAAAGGGATGTAGGCACATGATAAAAATTAAGCCTGTACTTAACTGCTTTGCTGAATAGGAACAGGATAACTCACATAGAATCATAGAAGATTAGGGTTGGACGTGACCTAAAAAGGCATCTAGTCCAACCCTCTGCTCAATGCAGGACCAGCACCAACAAAACATGTTTAAGTATAAGCATGTGCTTAAGTGTTTTGCTGAACTAGATCTGATATGCACATGAAAGTCTAACTGTATGCCTATTCCATACCTGCCCTTACTTCATACAGCAAAACTGTGGCAGCTCTGCTTTGTAGAGGGCTTTCTATGATCTTTACAGTTATGGTGAATTTCATCCCCTCTGTATACCCAATTGCAAAAAGTAAAAACTCTATTGCTGTTTTTACTTCAATGTCTTGTCAACATCTTCAGAAGAAAGAGTTTTATTGGCAAAATGGAGAACTGACAATCTAACCTCTGCACATACCAGTTTAGGTGTTTAATACTTGAATATATGAAAAAAATGATTTTTTTCCAGAGTAGCTGTAAACAAGATGAACTCTTGCTCAAACCTGCCAAACTAAAACCAAGAAAATAAATGCTCCAGGGAAAAAAGAGGTGGAGTGACCATCAAGGCAGAGACAAAGAAAACATATCTACTGCTGTAAAACAAATCCCAGGGGAAGAAACCACTGTCCAATGCCTGCAACCATTTAACAATTGACCTTGAAGAGTCAAAATAACTGCCAGCTGGATACAATGATAACAATTCCAATACTCTACAGTTGTATATAATTTGAAGATAATGATTATGACTTTTCTTAAATTGTTTCTTACTTTATATAACATTTGCACAGTATTATCTCTTGGTAAAAAAAATAAGGATATGTTTATAGTGCAGCTCGGAGCATACTTCCCAGACTTGCACTAGCTTCACTTGAGCTAGCGCACTTAACTCAGCTGTTTGGATGTTGCAGCATGGGCAGAAGCTCGAGATCGCCACCCAAGCACAGAGCCAAAGGGGACTGCTTGTGTGAATAGTTACATAGCAGGGAGAACAAGAGATTCCCAATATGGCCCTTAGATTGTACAAACTCTTCAGGGAAGACTCTGTCTCTTATTATGTAAAGACTAGATCCACAAAGTGTTTTATGTGCCTAACTGATACTTTAGGCCAAAATTTAGATCTTCAGAACCCTCCTTCCCTTGCCCTAATCTACCACCTAATCCTGTATGAGCCTAAATTCCTTGAGTCCCTATATTTTCACTGATAAAGTCCTGTCAATTTCTGCTAACAGGCATGCACAAAGCTGCCTAAATCCTCATATCTGGCACCTAAAACTCAGTGTGATCCTCAAAGTAGACATTCTCATGCTTATCACACCCATGGGGTCTGATCCAGGAAGCATTCTCAGAATATGTCAACACTGCAAAGAAAAGCCAGCAGTGCCAAATCTCAGAGCCCACGTCAATTGACTCAGTCTCATAGAGCTAAAAAATAGCAGTGTAGACATTGAGGCTCTGGCTGGAGTCCAGCTCTGAAAGTGAGGGTTCCTAAGCTCCAGCCCAAGCAGAAACATCTATACTGCAATTTTTTAGCTCTGAAGCCCAAGTCCTACATGCCTAAGTCAAATGAAATCAGGTCTTACCTAGAGTGCCACAGATTTTTCTTTGCAGTGCAGATTTACCCTCAGAGGACACCTAAGAGCATGTCCACTAGATTGCCAGCACAAAACCCAGTTATGGAAAAGGTAATGCTTCCACCTGTTATGCTTAATAGTCTAGTGGTTAGTGCACTTTGCTAGCCTTTGGGAGACACAGTGTCACCATTTTCCTTATGTGATGTATACATTTCTCTGAAAGGCCCAAGTTCCAGTCGCTGGTCTTATTCTTAGGAATATTCTTAGGTCCCTAAGTCTCATGCATTGTATAAGGAGCCTGGGCACCAACTCAGAGATGAGGATTCCAATAGGTGGCAGGGTATCTAATGTTAAGCATTGCAATGCTGAGCCTAAGTCCCCTTTGTGGATCTAGCCCTAAATATATGGTGCCTAGCACAATGGTCCACATTCTTAGTTGGGGCCTCTAGGGAACATGTCCTATAAATGACAGTGTAGGCAAAGGCACCTCCTCCAAACAAGAGTTTTAGCTCTAGGATGTCTAAATAGAGAGTGTTACAAGCAGTATACTAAGCTCTTAATATTTGTTCCAGTGAAGGCACAGTGTGTTTTGCCATTGATTTCAATGGGATTAGTATTTGTCTCTAAAAGCAAAGATATATCCCAAACTAAAGAGAAAAACAAAGCGTTAAATACAGATTTGGTTTTGGTTTTGTTTTTTTGACAAATGACAATCATTCAAGCTATCAATCATCTAGAGGGGGAATCAGCAGGCAATCTAATTCAAGGAATGAGGCTGGAATGCATGGTGTAGGTCTATCAGTTAATTTAAATAATGAGTCACCTGGTAGGCAATCACATCTAGGTCAGGACATTTAGCAGACTGAAAATAATGAGTCTAACAGCAATAGAGCTAACAAAACAATCCAGATAATAATGGCAGCACAGAATGACAGTCCTAATGCAATCAGACAGCGTGCACAAACTATAAATAGACAGAGCAAAGAGAATGAACTTGCATGTGAAAGCAAAACATATTCTCCAATGAAACTATTATAGAATAATTATGTTTGTTTAAAAGGAAGCACATCGACAATCAGAGTGGTAACATACAATATTTGTGGGTTCTTGCTGAATCTACAATATCTGTTTTTAAAACTCTGGAAATTTTTATTGCATGTAAAGCAAATATGATGAAATTTGATTCTTGTTGACTTTACAAATCAGCCAGAATGATCAAACTTTTCCCACTCCCTTCTCATGATTTTTGATTGCATTGCATTGATCAACAATCATGATTTTAAAAACTGCTTTTTTGAGAGAGAGAAAGAGAGGAATAAAAAACTGTTTTGGCAAAAGAAAGCAAATGTTCAAATTAGGCTCCCTCTGGGGACAATTCAGTGTCAGTGTGTGGAGTGGGGATGGAAGGCTGAAGGAGACATTAAGAACACAGTGGATGTGCCGAGTCACTGCAGGTGTGGATTTGTCAGGCTACATCTTGTACAAATTTCAGCAGTACATGAATGTCCCAGAGCTGCCCTGCATGCTTTCTAAGCCCTGGTTCTGCAAATGGATCCACTTGAGGAGATCTTTCTGCCCATGAAGAGCTCTCATTGGGGGCCAAGTTTGAGCCCTGGCTTGCAGGAGGAAGGGAATGTGTGGGTACAGAGTAGCAGTGACCAGTAGGCCTCCTTTTGCCTAGATCTGGCTCCCAAACTCCAGAACGCATCAGTCATTTTAAGCAAGTTCAGCTACTCCAGATGGGGAATAGGTTTTCCATCTTCTGAGGTGCTTATCTTTGTATTCCACACAGGCACAACTCCTCCCATTTCTGGCTGGTGCAATATTTTGCCTTCTGCTCTTTGATCTCAAACTAGTTCACACAATCAGCTGTGCTCACTATCATAAGGCTGGCACCTGCTTCCAAGGAGATGAAGCATCAAAAATAATGAGCCAGATTGTCAGCTGGTGTACATGGGCATAGCATCACTGACTTCAGTGAAGGTGTATTCATTTGCTCTCGCTGACAACCCAGCCCAATAAACTTGAAAATGTGCTGAAAATAAATCAAAATCACCTCTTTGTTCTTGGAAATGAAATTGTCTAAATATATTAGCAAAATGTGGAATAGCAACAAGGCTTTTATTTGTTGACTCTCATCCTATAATGCATCTAACATATGATGCCCTAGGCAATCGGCTAGTTTGGCTAATTTGCCACTAATTCTAGTCTGTTCACTTTATTCCACTTTAGTTTATTTTTTAAGTTTCCCTAATTAATTTATGACTAATAAATAAATATTCTTCAATAGTATTTCTATGTACTTCAAAGTGAGTGGTAGCATTTTATTCACAATTGCAGATGGCAGGTGGGAGTTGCAGCCCAGCTTTACAAAATGCTGTTTCTATTTATTAATTCTGGTTTCATGTCTTAAGCTCCTGGTGCTGAATACAGCAATGGACCTGTCCCTGCAAACATTTAAGAATGAGTAGTACTAGGTGTGGCAGTGATGCTTCTTTCACTTGTCAGTCATTCTTTTGCCCCTGCAAGATGACCCCATGGGAGTTATGGTGACATCTTAAGCCAGGGTATGCTTTTCACAGCAAACAATAAGGGCCTGATTCATTTTCCCTTATATTAGTGTACATCTTGTTGAGTTTTCTGTTCAGATACCATGGTGATGTGGGCCAGACAAGTACCTACATGTATAAACTTCAATGGAGATATATTGGTATAAAACTTGTGAATAAAAGGAGTCAAACCCAATGTTTTATAAATATGCAATAACTTCTGCTCACAAGACAGACAATCATGAGTTTACGGAGTTAGGCTAATTAATTTTAAATTTTATTTATTTCTGTTTTCACTGCATTATCACAAAAATCAGTGACAATAGTAAACAAACACACAAACTCCTCAAATAATAATACAAAATGTAAGACGATAAAGACTCCTAGACATAGTGCTTCATCTCATCCATTCCATTGCTATTGTAAGTTTGCTCATTACATTATGTTCACAAATGTTTTTCGTCTAGGTCAGTTTTATGGTAATGAGCTAGAATTTTGATTATGTAAAGAAATAAAGGATCAGTTATGTACAGTTGGTTTGTAAGGTGCTCTGGGATCCATTTGGGTGACAGGAACTTTTAAAATGGAAGATCATTATTATAAGATTAGTCTAAACACTTAAGAATAGACCAGAAGGAACAAACCTGCATGGGAGTAGGAAGGAAATGATGACCTGATATCTCTTTTCCATCTTTAATTTGTATGATTCTTGTCCACAAGCACTGGAGATAATCACAGCTGTATAGTTTTTCATAACTTGGTAATTGTACTTTCAGCTTGTACGGAATACAAGCATTTGGCTGGCTGGTCTGCTGAAATGATAAGCCTTGAAATGATGATTTTCTACTTTTTAGTTAGATTTTACAGTTTATAGATGATTGAAATAGTAATGCCACATGTAATTCTCTTTCTAGACAAGCCTAGTTAAAATGTTCATGCAAAAGTAATAAGCGCAATATTTTCTCTAATCAGGTCCCCTCAGAATGAAACCATGGAAAAAATGTTCTTGTCAGTTCATTATGATTACCTGTGTGTCTCATTAGTCTAAACCCTATCTGACAGCCACACAGTCATAACTGCCTTTCAATGAGTATTACCACGTAGTCTTTTAAAAATAATTTTATTTCAATTTCTAGCTAGTTCTAGCTTAACCAGCACATATAATTGTCTAATAAGCAGTTCATAAGAAGAACATAATTTCAAAGTGAAATGTTGAATCCATCTATTCTTTGTCCGTAATAGAAATCAGAGATGTCTTTTAAGTTCTGTACTGCAAGTTACTCTGCAGCTGAAGAATCAGCCACCTGGAAACTTGTTAGAATGCCAATTAAACTTTCATATTGACTCAACATTTAAAAAGAATCATACTATTGTGAACATAAAATAACTAGTGAGCTTAAAATGTAAAATATGTTAGCAGTCTGAGAACTATATGTGGGCTCAAGAGGTTTGAAAATTGTCTTTGGACAGGGAAAATCTTATGTGCCCTTAGACATTAAAGGGTCTTGCCAGTGAGAATTAGATCTGTGTGAATAGTTCATAGATTTAGAGAGGCTAAGACCAGAAGTGAACATTGGGTCATCTAATCTGACCTCCTATGTAATATAGGCCATAGAGTTTCATCCAGTTACTCCCCTATTGAGCCCAATAACTTGTGTTTCACCAAAGCCAATCTTCTAGAAAGGCACCCAGTCTTGTTTTGAAGACTTCTTAAAATAAGGAGTTGGCGCAGCCTTTGTACTCTCTCCCCTAACCTCCTTCCCCCCAATAAAGATGTTAAATTTTTCAGGTTTAGAAGCTTCATTATAAATTAAAAATTCAGACCAGGTTCATCAAAACTGCTAGGCTTCTGAGGAAGGGATCCTTAGAAGCTAGTATGCTGAGCAGGGAGATGCCTAATCTAGCCAGGAGTGAAATGCAGAGGCCTGGCATCTGCCTCCGATCATGATTCTTGGGCCCGAACCCACTCTTGGTGTTTGGTGTCTAAGTCAAGTCAGCCCTTTCTTGCACAAAGCCAGGCTTTCTTTTGTGTTGGTGTTATGCTGCTCCTTCTCTTCTTGGCGGCCTTCATTCAACCCTCCTCTTGTGCAGTCTGAGAGGAATCAGATTTTAGGCATGTTTAGAGCACACACATGAGATTTGGTGCACTGGTGAAAAAGGCATTCCCCTGCCTAGTTTGAGAATCCTGCTTCAAGCTGCCATCACTTTGGCTTATGCTAGAGCAGCTCATTAGTGGTGTCATGATGTCAGGACTTAGGTGGTTTTGTGAATGCTGACTGTGCAAATTAGGCACTTACCACGTTAGGTGGCTGCTGAGTGGTGGTTTTAGGAATGTCCATGGTGCATAAATGTTGGACATAGGTGCCTAAAGAGGCAGTTAGCTGCCTAAGTATCTTTGTGTATCTATGCTTACATGACACCTTGCATCTTTGGGTGCCAAAATACCTTTAAAAATGTAACTGGTTAAAAGATAGGAAACAAAGGGTAAAAATAAATGGTCTGTTTTCAGAACACAGAGAGGTAAATAGTGGTGTCCCCTAGGGGTCTGTTCTGGGCTCAGTCCTATTCAATATATTCATAAATGGGAAAACAGTGAGGTGGAAAAATTTGCAGATGATACAAAACTACTCAAGATAGTTAAGTCCCAAGCAGACTGTGAAGAGCTACAACAAGATCTCTCAAAACTGGATGACTAGGCAACAAAATGGCAGATGAAATTCAGTGTTGATAAATGCAAATTAATACACATAATCCCAACTATACATATATATATAGTTCTCTGAAAACATCCACTCAATATGCAGTGGCAGTCAAAAACGTGAACAGAATGTTTGGAATAATTAAGAAACAGATACACAATAATCATATTGCCTCTATATAAATCCATGGTACATCCACATCTTGAATACTGTGTGCAGATGTGGTTGTCCCATCTCAAAAAAGCTATTGGAATTGGAAAAGCTTCAGAAAAGGGAAACAAAAATGATTAGGGAATGGAACGGCTGTCATATGAGGAGAGATTTATAAGACTGGGACTTTTCAGATTGGAAAAGAGACAGCTAAGTGAGGATATGATAGAAGTCTATAAAATCATGACTGGTGTGGAGAAAATAAATATGCAAGTGTTATTTACTCCTTCTCATAACACAAGAACTAGGGGTTGCCAAATGAAATTAATAGGCAGCAGGTTTTAAAAAAAACAAAGGGAAGTATTTTTTCACACAATGCACAACCTGTGGAACTCCTTGCCCGAGGATGTCGTGAAGGCCAAGACTATAACAGGGTTCAATAAAGAACTAAAGTTCATGGTGGATCGGTCTATCAATGGCTATTAGCCAGGATGAGCAGGGATGGTGTCCCTAGCCTGTTTGCCCAGAAGCTGGGAATGGGAGACAGGGGATGGATCACTTGATGATTACCTGTTTTGTTCATTCCCTCTGGGGCTTCTAGCATTGGCCACTGTTAGTAGACAGGATACTAGGCTAGATGGACCTTTGGTCTGACCCAGTATGGCCGTTCTTATATTCTTTTGTGGCCCAAAGAAATTGACAGAAATTGAATGGGGCTGACCTCCTTTCTTATATTATTACTGTCCAGTACAGCGGTTGGCAACCTCTGGCACGCCAGCACATCCCTCGGCCCGCACCACTTTCCGCAGCCCCCATTGATCTGGAGCGGTGAACCACGGCCAGTGGGAGCTGCAATTGGCCGAACCTGTGGATGCGGCAGGTAAACCAACTGGCCCGACCCGCCAAGGTGCTTACCCTGGCGAGTCGCGTGCCAGAGGTTGCCGACCTCTGGTCCAGTATTAAGAATGTCTCATGGAGAACATCCTTGTATCAGAGCAGTTCGGAAGTGTAATTACAGAAAAACAGTGACAACAGTGAACAATATAAGCAGTCCATTCTCTTTCTTCTCTCAATAAGTAAAGCTTAAAAAAAACCCCAGATCTGTGGTGGATATTAGAACTAAAGAAACTGTTTATTTTTCTACTTCTCTTAATGGGAGTGGTGCTGAATACTGCTCAGAATATATTTCATCCAAACCCTAATAGTTATATTTGTGTGATTAATTTATTTGGAAAAATCTAACACATTCAAGAGTAGCTGACAGACCAGGCAAGCCACCCACACAGGGGCTTTATTTAAAATCCTGAAGACTGGCTTATCTCTGGGGTGTCGTAAAAATTAGAGGTGGATGAACATTTTCTGAAGGAACATTTTTTCATTAGAAAATGTCTCATCAGAATGGAAACATTTTGCAGAAATGTGTTGATTTTATTGAAATTTCATTTAAAATATTAAATATGAAAAATATTTAAATGAAACATTCCAATAAGGTCAAATGGAACAGAATATTTCAAGTTTTCATTTCAAGATTACTTTTCCATTTTGAAATTTATCTTTCATTTTTTATCAATCCATTACAGTACCAATTAGCAATTACTGCAGATGGCCAAACAACAGAAATTCTGAGTGTTTGAGATTTTATTTTTTCCACATCAGAAAAAAATATTGAACCTCAGAATTTCCTGCAAAAAGGAATATTCTGATCTGGAAATGTACTGCTGCCTCTTGTCTTGTCAGGGGTCTTCCTAACCCACAGCATGGCTTCTCACTGGCTCTTCCTCCCATGTCACACTGATAATATGTAGATCATCTCAAACTGGGATATGGGGGATAAACAGAAGCTCATACAGAGCAGGGAGGGAAAAAGATGCTGGGGGGGGGGCTTACACTGAAATGGAAGGTGGGTGGAATGACACGGAATCAGAATGGGGCAGAAAAACCTTATAAGGGGCTGGGAAGGAGAAAGGAAAACCAATTACTGCAGTATCTTTCTGCAAGCCAATTCACAGGCTTGGTCACTAGATGGTGGTAATTTTCAGTTGATAAATGTAATTAAAACTGACACATTCTTGTGGAACATTTTGATTTTGTCGAAACAGGATTTGCCAACAAAATAATCCTGTTCCATCAGAAAATTTTCAACCAGCTTTACCTATTACCAATTAGAATAGAAATTACAAATGAGCAAGTAGAGTATCAATTACCAAAGAAATTAATACAATACTTATTATCAGTTAGAATACTAATCAGTAACAATATCAATACTTATTAACACTTATTTTATATTATAATTTAAAAATAATTATTAGTCCCTAATTTTAAAACAAAGATATTAAAATAAATAAAAGAAAAAGATGAAGTTAAAATGATTTTTTAAAAATTTTATGTAAATGAAAATTGTTGATTCACCCAAAATACTTTTTTCCAGAAATTTCATTTTGCGGTAAATTTCGATTCTTCCTCACCCCAAATGTCAGAATTTCCCACAGAACAGAAGAAATTCCTTGTTTAAACCAGCTTTAGTAAAACAATTACAATGAGTCCTTATTCAGATATTATTGCTGATTTCAAAGGACATTTTGCATGCATGTGTAAGGATGACAGAATGAGTCCCTTATTTAGCTAGTTAAGTTTTGGGTTAAATCACGATGAAACAATTTATTCCTTTCTTTTCTGGTGTTCTGGTTCATGGTTACAATACTATTCTAACAGTGAAGATAAAGGAACAGATCCTTTGACCTGCTCTGACTATTTAACATAAGAACATAATAGCCATACTGGGTCAGACCAAAGGTCCATCTCGCCCAGTATCCTGTCATCTGATAGTGTCCAATGCCAGGTCCCCCAGAGGGAATGAACAGAACAGTTAATCATCAAGTGATCCATCTCCTGTCGCCTGTTCCCAGCTTCTGGCAAACAGAGGTTAGGGACACCATCCCTGGCTAATAGCGATTGATGGACCTATCCTCCACGAATTTATCTATTTTTTTATTGAACCCTTTTATAGTCTTGGCCTTTTCAACATCCACTGGCAAGAAGTTCCACAGGTTGACCGTGTGTTGTGTGAAAAAATACTGCCTTTTGTTTGTTTTAAACCTGCTGACTATTAATTTCATTTGGTGACCCCCTAATTCTTGCGTTATGGGAAGGAGTACATAACACTTCCTTATTTACTTTTTCCATGCCTGTCATGCTTTTATAGATCTCTATTATATCCCAACTTACCTGTCTCTTTTCCAAACAGAAAAGTCCCAGTCTTATTAATTTCTCCTCATACAGAAGCCATTCCATACCCTAATAATTTTTGGTTCCCTTTTCTGAACCTTTTCCAATTCCAATATATCTTTCTTGAGATGGGGTGACCACATCTGCACACAGTGTCCGAGATATGGGCATACCATGCTTAAAGTTTTGCTTAAAGTGCCCTGTGACAGCACCGCCTGATTGGCTCAAAGGCTCTGGGCCATTACATTAACAAAGACATCTTTGTCTTGCTGAGATGCTTTGGTTGCTGCATGATTGATTATAATATAAAAATAGCCAATAAATCATACATGTAAAACAAACATTTTTTTAAAAGCCAAATCTAGTGCCCTCATTAAAAAGTGGGAGGGCTCTTATACAAAGGCTGCCATCAATTAAAAGAAAAAACACTTCTGAAGAAGAAAAGCTAAATTTTGCCCTCATTTACCTGGATAGTGGATAGAGTTACTCTGGTTTTACTCCTGGGTAAAGGAAAACAGAATTTGGCCCAAGGCATTTTCAATGTTTGTGTTTGAATTTACCAAACTCCAAATTTAAAATAGAACTTTAATCCAAACATGAGGAAATTTAAGAAAGGATCAAAGCAATACTCCATTTACTGTTAGAGTCTGTCTTTAATTATGCATTTGATATAGCTTTATAACTTTTCTTTGTTGACCTCAGAAAATATGTGTGGTTTAGGATAGTACATTCGGTTCTTGAAGAAAATTGAAGAATCTCTTAATTTCTTTTTAGTTAAGGCATTAATCAGTGGTTAATTGCAAATATTTAGCCTGTGGAAAATATGGGAATGGAATTAGATTGTGACTACAAGTCAAATAAACTTTGCTTTTGTTATTGATTGAAACATTTTTGAGACAGATGTTCAATATCGTTTGCTTAGCACATTTTCTTGTAATGCTTGTTCAATGTACTGAATAACAATTGAACTGGGTCTTTACACAAATTTCTCTATCACATATAAGTTATCTTGTAATCATCAATATTCTTAATAATAGTAGACAACATTTGTATTGCTTTTTCAATACCTCTGCACATAGTTACCTGCACAGCACCAACGTAGGTTGTTCAGTTGCTGGTGTCTAAGGATGTTTAATTGTTTACGCCAGCAATATACACTTTGATACCATCTTTAAACATTTTAACATTTTCAGTGACTAGAAATCCAATCCTCATTAATTTATTCAGACAAAATTCCAAAAAGCCTGAGAAGGCCAGATTCTCCATTGGTGTTAATCAGTGTAGTGCATCACTAACTGAGCATCTGTGCCTCTGAGCAACTAAAACTGCAATCTTTTGAGTTGCTCAAGAAAAGAGAATAAGAAAAGAATTAGAAATTAAGGCCTTAGTCCTGCTCTCACTGAAGTGGTGGCCCGGCAGCTCCCATTGGCTGGGAACTACAAACTGCGGCCACTGGGTGCTGTGAACAGCAGTACCTGCGGACACTCAGGTAAACAAAATGTCTTGCGGCCCACGAGGGGCTTACCCTGAACAAGCCATAAACCAAGTTTGGGAACCCCTGGACTAGAGGACCCTCGCAGTCCCTTCTAACCCTATGGTTCTATGATTCTTAGGCTTGGTCTACACTAAGCGTTTAAACTGATTTTAGCAGCGTTAAACTGATTTAACGCTGCACCTGTCCACACAACGAGGCCCTTTATATCCATATAAAGGGCTCTTGAAACTGGTTTCTGCACTCCTCCCAGACGAGAAGAGTAGCGCTGAAATCGGTATTACCATATTGGATTAGGGTTAGTGTGGCCACAAATTGACGGTATTGGCCTCCGGGCGGTATCCCACAGTGCACCATTGGGACTGCTCTGGAAAGCAATCTGAACTCGGATGCACTGGCCAGGTAGACAGGAAAAGCCCGGCGAACTTTTGAATTTCATTTCCTGTTTGCCCAGCATGGAGCTCTGATCAGCACGGGTGGC
Source organism: Gopherus evgoodei (assembly GCF_007399415.2). Classification (NCBI taxonomy): domain Eukaryota; kingdom Metazoa; phylum Chordata; order Testudines; family Testudinidae; genus Gopherus; species Gopherus evgoodei. Next base: position 58,435,435 of record NC_044332.1, read on the forward strand.
GATGCAGTCCCAAATCCAAAAAGAGCTCCAGCATGGGCCGTACGGGAAATACTGGATCTGATCGCTATATGGGGAGACAAATCTGTTCTATCACAGCTCCGTTACAGAAGACGAAATGAGAAAGCATTTGAAAAAATCTCCAGGTTATGATAGATAGAGGCCACAGCACAGTGCTGTGTGACAAGCATAAAGGAAAGCCAAAGAGTCAAATGGATGCTCATGGAGGGAGGGAGGGGGTACTGAGGACTCCAGCTATCCCACAGTCCCTGCAGTCTCCAAAAAACATTTGCATTCTTGGCTGAGCTCCCAATGCCTGGAGGGTCAAACACATTGTCCGGGGTGTTTCAGGGTATATGTTGTCAATTTACCCCGCCTCACCTCCCATGAAAGAAAAGGGAAAAAAATCATTTCTTGACTTTTTATATGTCACCCTATGTCTACTGCATGCTGCTCGTAGACACAGTGCTGCGGCAATGAATAGCAGCATCCTCTCCCCTCCCCTCCCCGGTGGCAGATGGTACAATATGACTGCTATCCATCGTCATCATCAGCCCGTGAGTGCTCCTGGCTGGCCTCAGGTGAGGTCGTCTGGGGGCGCCTGGGTGAAAATAGGAATGACTCCCGGTCATTCCCGGTAGATGGTACAGAACTGCTGGTAACCATCCTCATCAAAGTAACTGGAGGCTGAGTTCCATCAGCCCCACCCCCCTTTCATGTCTAAAGAAAAGATTCTGTACTGCCTGGACTATCATAGCAGCGGGATGCTGGGCTCCTCTCCCCCCACCATTTAATGTCCTGCCTGGACTATCATAGCTGCTGGAGGCTGCCTCCTCTTCATTTTATCTCACTAAAAAGTCAGTTTCTTATTCCTGCATTCTTTATTACTTCATCACACAAATGGGGGACACTGCCACGGTAGTCCAGAAAGGTTGGGGAAGAAGGGAATCAACGGGTGGGGTTGTTGCAGGGGCACCCCTTGTGAATGGCATGCAGCTCATTATTTCTGCAGGATCTGACACGGAGCGGCTGTGCTATCTGATACACTGGTTCTCTAGTACACTTGCCCCATATTCTAGGCAGGACTGACTCTATTTTTAGATACAACATAAAGGAGGGAATGACCTGGGGGGGTCATTCCCATTTTTGTCTTTGCGCCCCCGGCCAATCTCAGCGAAAGTCAGCCAGGAGCACCCATGACAGCAGCAGACGGTACAAAATGACTGATAACCGTCATCTCATCGCCAATTTACAATGGTACAGCAGACGGTACAGAACAACTGATAACTATCTCTGCTACCTTGCAATGGCAAATGAATGCTGCTGTGTAGCACGGCAGTACCGCCTCTGTCAGCGGCATTCAGTACACATACGGTGACAGTGACAAAAAGCGAAATGGGCTCCATGGTTGCCATGCTATGGCGTCTGCCAGGGCAATCCAGGGAAAAAGGGGCGAAATGATTGTCTGCCGTTGCTTTCACGGAGGAAGGAATGAGTGACAACATTTACCCAGAATCACCAGTGACACTGTTTTTGCACCATCATGCACTGGGATCTCAACCCAGAATTCCAATGGGCGTGGCAGACTGCGGGAACTATGGGATAGCTACGGGATAGCTACCCACAGTGCAACGCCCCGGAAATCGACGCTAGCCTCGGTACATGGACGCACACAGCCGAATTAATGTGCTTAGTGTGGCCGCGTGCACTCGACTTTATACAATCTGTTTACAAAACCGGTTTATGTAAAATTGGAATAATCCCGTAGTGTAGACATACCCTTAGATTGGTGATATAACTAAAAAGCACAGTATCAGCAAAGCATTCTATTGCCCTTTATAAACTTGATCATACAATTATTCAGTTAATCCAGACTGATCCTTTTGTTAAGGGATATAACTAGTAGAATCATTTTAATGAGCCATAAATTATGTATTATAGTTAATATTCACAGCAAATTTCATACATAGAAGATAATTCCAGTACCGAGATCTTTTCTTCTTTTGTAATTTCAATAACCATAATGTACATAAGCAGTTTGAAATATAAGAGATGGAACTTATTAGCACAAAAGAAATTTAAGATAATTTATCATTACCATTATGAGATATTTTTGTCTTCACTTCTAAGGGTTTCCTTTTCCGTACAGTTTATTCATCACATTTAACACACTTTAAAGGAGCATATTCAGCAGATGTGTTATTTATTGGAGTTCCTCTGTATGCTAACGGCTGGCTGGATTTCCAGTTGTGTCTTTGAGGACAAATCAAGGAGGCAAACTCAACTGGAAATAAAAAGTTTGTGCCCAAAGTTTGCAATATACATTTAAAAACATTGATGAAGTGTCCTTAAGAACTCCAAGGACACATGGTAAAGTTTCCCAAGAGGAGACTAATTCATACTCTGACCTTTTATTCCAGTTTGGTTATAGCATATATTCAATTATCCCTTTTTTTCTAAAAGTGTAATTCAGAGCACTGCTGTCACTGTGGGCCTAAGTCTCACACAGAGTAGTTCCATATTCCTCCAGTTCCAGTCATTCCCTAAAAAGCAATGCAAAATAATGCTTTTAAAATAATCTTCTACATAACATAATGCATCTTTCAAGGCAGGAATTCTCTGTATGAATTTTTCTTATATACAGTTGTTGAATTCATCTGTGTTATATTATTTCTGAAATCTATGTCCATTCTACACCCTGAGGCCTTCATAATTAGTAAACAGAAAATGTGTCTTCATCTGAAGGAAGAAGGAGGCTACATGTATCAAAGAATAAAAACATTTTTTTAGGTAAGTGAAGTCAGTTTGCTACTGCTATAGTCTTTTTTTTTTCTCCTTTCCCACGATTTTTTAACTAAATTCCTTGCTCCTCCTTTCCTGGCTGAGCATTGAAGAGTCAGTCTGAAAATAATATAACATTTTTTAGTGACTAGCAGGATATATGTTTTTGTTTCTTAGATAGTTTTCCTTCTGAAAGGAAATATATTTATCATTCTTTTTCTTGTATTTTTTAAAACATTACAGGCAAATCTCCATTCCACTTCTTAACTACATAAGATTTTCAAGACTACATAAATTATGACAGCAATCAATGAGTCTTCATTTAATACTGAACAGAACACTGAAATAATTAAGTGAAAGACACTTAGACTAGTTACTCAGGCCAACATTTTCAAATGTGTTCACTGATTCTGTATGCCTCAACTTTTGGGTGCCCAGTATGAGACACTTTGGATCTGATTTTCAGTCGTGCTAACCACATGCAGCTCTGACTGACTAACTGGAGTTGTGGGTGCTCAGCACTTTTCACAATCAGAAATAAAGGGTTTTAAGTTATGCACCCAAAAGCTGAGGCACTTGGAATTAATGGATGCTTTTGAAAATGTTGGCAAAAAATTCACAATGGGCCCAGTCCAGCATCACTGAAATCAATGGATGTTTTGCTGGATCATACTCATAAATGGTCATGATATCGAAGTAGAAATGCCTGTCTAATATGCGTCGATACAACTGAAAAAACAGAAACATTTACAATGGCCCTGATCTTGCAAGAATTCCTTACAAGAGAAAACTTTGTTTCAAATAGTTCCATTGTTTTCTGAGCTAATATCATCCAAATTCAATGAGACTACTTGCTTGAGTAAGGATTACCAATGTGAGCAAATCTTGAAGGAGAAGGTCCTTGTAACAATTGTGGAATTACTTTCATAAGGGGGTTTTTGTTGTTGGTTTTTTATTAGAATTCACTACCATTTTTGCAGAATTCTATTATTAGTCTTTGTAAATAAAAACCACTGACCAAACAGAATTATAATGTTCTTTTGTCAGGAAGATAAATATTGGATTGCACTTTATGTTTTACACTAAGAAAATTGTGACTATTTTGGCCATAAATTTAAAAACAATATCAAATTTGGATTGCTACTGCAATGCTACTGTACTGCAGTAATGTAATATCCACACTAACATGATAGATGCCCTCAAAAAGTACAGATATAATATGATGCAATACTTTTTGCAGATAAAATGTTCTGTTAATGTATGCCATGTTAATGATTTCGGTATAATTTATGATGGGTGGGTTTTACTGTATTGATTTTAGCATTTAACAAAGTTGTAGGTCAGTACTCAGAGTTACATAGCATAAGATATAAATCCTGGCAATGATAACTACATTGCCTCAGCATCTTCTCAGTTAGTTTACATATCTGAAACACAAGGCTAATAATAATCCTCGGTGCTTAGCACTTGCTCAGGCAGTCCATGAACTTTTTCTTCTATTGAAAACCACCTTGTGCAAAAGCTTTAAACAGAAATGAAACCAATGGGGTTCTATAGAAATGTAACAGGATTCTATCGAAATTACTCTAAAAACCTATCAAATGTAATAAAAATGGTAACATTTCTACAGTTTTTCTCTATAGTAGGGATAATTATTATTATTCTACAATGTTGTTCAGAAAACCTGTGATTGCGCTTAAAATATTTCTATCAGTTTGAAAGAGAGTCCATATACATATAGGGCCTGATCCAAAGTTCTCTGAAGTCAGTAAGAGCCTAGGCTTTGAGTCAGGCATTTAGGCCCTGATTCAGCAAGGTACTCAACACAGTCCTAACTTTAAGCATGTGAGTAGTTACACTGAGGTTAATGTGCTTGAAATTAAACGTGTATGTAAGTCCTGTGCTGGATCAGGGCATATATCTCTATACGAAATACATGGATACATTCTGAAATAAGCATAATTCTCACAAGTGTGCATTCGCAATGGTAACATTCACAACATGATTAAGTACTTAAAGTAAATGGTGCTTAATGTTAAGCATATGCTTTAAATTTCTGCTGGATCAGAGCCTTAAAGCATTCAATGTGGAACACCACCATCCTGGAATTGTAACTATGTCAGTGCTTAGAGAGACTGGGTCAAATTGACCACTCTTTTCAGTATAAATCCAGTGGAGTGTATGCAGCTGAACCCACTTCTACTAATGATCTATTTGTTTCTATAGTCTTAAATCATTCTGTGGCTAGATAATGAGAGTGGAAACATATTTTTGGCTTGGAACTCTCTTTGGGCCTTTTACTTAATACCTGAAACTATTGTGGCAGGTTACCTCTTTCGTGTCCTCAGCCACACCATTTCTCTCTAGGTAGTGGGGGGTGGGGGAGCGGCAGAGGGGGGAGGACTGGAGTAAATCGGTGTGACTCCAGGCAATTTTTCTCTTCACTTTGGTTTTATTTTTCACTGTTTACATGGTGGGCCTCAGGATAAGCCCAGGAAGTTGTCTTAAGCAAAGCAAAATAAAAACCAACCTCAAACTCATAACACAAACAGAAATACTTTTCGCTGTCCCCACTCCACGGCATTATCTTACTGCACTGGCTGCTAGTTGCCAATCCTTCCCTAAGCAGGTATCAACTTAGTTTCTTTCTGTGCAGAGAGGAGAAACAGCCTTCAAGAATGGGAAGCCTCTTCTTCCAACTCATGGGGAACAGGGCCTTCACCATTCTAGGGCTGATATATCTGTAGTCCATCACTCTCTTATATCTGTCAGGACTGAATTTGTCACATTTTCAAAAAGTACTGTTGAGCTGTTTCATAGGAATGGTAATATGTAGCATATTAGTGTTCTATTTTCTTTCAGTATTCTAGCCCTAGAAACTCCAATTCAGCCAATATATTCATCAGAATGTTTTAGTGTACCTTTTACATTTTCATTATTCTCTTTGCTCCATTAATAGAACTATTTGCATGAAAGAAAGAACAAATTGTCTTCCTACTGGTTCATTACAAGGTACATTAATAAATATAGGGGGACTTTTGAGGATCATTAGTACTTTTATGGTGTACCCTTTTTTTCCCAGCTTGTCGTTGGTGTTATTGCTATAACAAGCCGGCTCGCAGATGTCTGAACATTCTATTTATGTTTAACAAATAATGCATTAGAAACTGAGTATGACATTTGTATTCTCTTTATTAGTAAAATTAGTGTACCTAGCTCAAAAGCAAAGTTTACCACCGTTCAGCTAATAGCAGCAGAAAGACTTGTGTATCAGAAATCTATCTGAATAACACATAATACTAATTTTTTGCAATTTGTGTGTGACTTTCCCACTAACATGTAAAGGGACAAAATATTCTTTCAAAGAAGGAAAAATGCAATTGTGCATATGTGAAAAATATAGATGTGATTTTATGACTTATCCCACTGGACACATTTAGGACCCTATCTTGCAGAGGCTTTGGGATGCAAGCAACTTTACTCACAAAAGGAGTTGCATGAAAGTCAACACATGACTGACGGTCATGGACAGAAGTGTTTGCAGAGTTGGATCCTTACTAAGAGTAAGAATCTTTGTGGATTTTGCTTGGGTAACGACAGTAGAACCAATCCTGTGTTCTAACAAGGCTGTAAATGTCACTGTAATTAAGGGCATGTCTGGTGTAAAACACTATGTACAGGCTATTACGTTTGTTAATTCTATTATAATAATTTATTATACAATATCAATCCAGCATCATATTTTCTTTTTGTTAGAAACATCTAGCTTTAGTCATTTCTTGTCTCTTGGAGTAAACTAATGTATGCATGTTTGGAGAAGCTTTTAGAACATTATTTTGTTTGTAAAATCAAGCATTTGAAAGTTAGGAATTGCCAGATTTATGGTTGCTTATGCAACCTTAATTCTGCCCTTGTCTGCGAGTATCTTGTGCCACCCTTACTTCTCTGCTGGTGCTTCAGAGCTGGGTGGCCAGAAAGTGGCGGCTGCTGACCAAGGGCCCATCTTGCAGGCAGCAGGAGAGAAATAAGGGTGGCAGGCAGTAAGGCCATCCTTACTTCTGCACTGCTCAGACAGGGGCTCTGCCTTCAGAGCTGGGCTCAAGGCCTGCAGCTGCCGCTCTCCAGCTGCCCAGCTTTGATGGCAGCACTGCCGTCAGCAGCAGCACAGAAGTAAGGATAGCAGTACCACAACCTTCCTACAATAATCTTGCAACCTTCCCCCCCACACACACCTCTTTATTGGGCCAGGACCCTACAGTTACAACACTGTGAAATTTCGGATTTAAATAGCAGAAATAATGAAATTTACCAAAATGGACCACGAATTTGGAAAGGCCCTACCAATAGCCCAGTGGTTAGGGCACTGAGCAAGGATATAAGAAACCTGTTTTGAAATCCTAACTCTACTTGTTATGGAAGAGGGATTTGACCTTTAGCTCTTATGTCCTACTTAAGTGCCCTAATCACCAGGCTGCACAGTCAATCTCTTTGTTGGCCCAGTGAATATGTATTTAGTTACACAAAGTGAAGCAGCTTCAACAGAAGAGATTAAGAAAACCTTAAAACAGAATACCCAATACCTCGGTGGTTAGGGCACTCCTCTTACAGATAAGAGACCCAAGTTCAAGTCTTTATACCAAACCAGGCAAAGTGGGGATTTAAAAATCAGGTCTTCTGCATTGTAGGGGAACACCTAACCACTAGGCTGTTGGATACACACATGACAGCTATTACCAATAATTCCAGATCTGGTCACCCCTGTCTGTTCTTTTATGCAAGTTAAACAGGCTCTCAGCATGCCTACCAGATTGGGTCCTGCAGGTGAGATAGGCCAAGAAATCTTATTAGGGCTTTGGCAGTTGCTTATGCACACTAGTGGAGACTGAGGTGCCATGGAGACTTTAGTGGCAGAAATTTAGTCATCTATGGCATTAGGTGGCATAATTTTGCATTGGTGCCTAAATGTTGTACTTGGGCTCCTAAAGTGGCATTTATCTATCTAAGCCTCTTTGTGAAGCAAGCATAAGAGCCTTAGCCTAAAATTTTCCCATTTAGGCAACTAAATCCACGTTAAGGGTATGTCTGCACTGCAATTAAAAACTCTGACTGGCCTGTGCCAGTTGACTCAGGCTCACAGGACTCAGGCTAAGGGGCTGTTTCACTGTGGTATAGACATTTGGGCTTGGACTACAGCCTGGGTTCTAGGACCCTGTGAGGTGGGAGGGTCCAAGAGCTTAGACTGCAGTATGAGCCTGAACTTCTATACCACAGTTAAACAGTCTTTTAGCCCAAGCCCAGTGAGCCTGAGCCAGCTGGCACACAATAACTATGGGTATCTAATGGCAGTATAGACATAACCATGGGCAGCTAAATAAATGGCTTGATTTTAAGATGGACTGAACCCACATGTCTCTCATTGACTACACTTGGGAGTTGTAAGCGCTCAGGATTTCTGAAAATCAGATGAGTTATTTAGATGCCTAATGTTAGGCTCTCTGGTTTGAAATGATTTGGCCTTCCTTTTTTAAAATTTCATAACTGAAGGTCCCTAGAATCAAGGGAGTTCTGAAGCCATGAGTTTCATATATATCAAAGGCCAGCTCTAAAGTACACATTATATAAAGTTTTGTATACATTTTAAAAAAGTAGCCTTTTGAAAGGTACATCATATTTTGGAGCTGCAACCTGAATAATGTCATGGTTTCATTTTTCATTGACTATTAAATAGAAGTTTTATGTTGCTAAAGGGGTATGGTGCTGTCTTTTTATAAAACCCACTAACATTAAATCAAAATATTAAATACTTTTTCTGATACTCGGTTATGAACACAACATCTGTAGATTGCTATATTCATACGTGGGCTGTCATTATCCCTTCTCAAGGTTGTTTCTTATTCCTTATCCAGTATGTTATGAGGGTGTGGGAAAATGGCACTTGAAATCTTGCTGCTTGATGTGGCCTACTAGTGACAGCAATGAGACTGTAATAAATATTTACAAATGTGCACCATATGTATAGCTTTGAGATGAGCTAATTTCACTGCATATTCATAATCTGAAAATACATAATCATTCATCAACTTGCAAATATCCTTTTTTTTAAAGTATTGTTTGCCAAGAATGTTTGAAGAAAAAAGTAATATAGTAAAGAGTTTAAACATCTCAGAAGAATTATTATGAGGTTGTTTACATTCATGAAAATCATTATTGTCTGAGCATTTTTTACACTTCCTTTAAGTTGATAACATATGCTGACGTATTATGATGCATTTTTTATGAAGTGTTTGATTATTCAGTTTGATTTCTTGGAGACTTTAGTGTCTAATTTACTGAGGAGGGAGGGATTAGCTTAAACCTTGTGTGGAAAGTGTAGACTGACACTTTTCATGCTGACACATTCTGATCAGTGGTGCAGTGTGCCATGATGATATACAGCCAACTGCCGTAAAGCCATAGAAGAGTCCTTTGGCTCATGTAACAGTGCAAGTGCTGGAGAGTGCACCAGGTTATTAATAATACTTACAAAAGGGCCAAAACTGGAACCATTTATCTGAAACCCTCAAACTCACAGAGGGCGACAGATAAAATGGTTCCCAGGTCCAACCCTAGTTTTGGTTTTTCAAGTCATTAACATTTGCAAAGCAAAAGCTTCTCTCAGCATTGTGCATGTCTAATACTATTTGTGCTATATCTTATCTCTTTATTTTCAAATAATTTGATGGTCCCTCATTCCAAAATTCTTCTGTGGACCTTTTCCAATCTGCTTAGAGAGCAGGTGAATTATTTCTGTGCTGCTCTAGATTGTGTATTGTGACAAAGTTCCTCCTCCACCTTGGTGGGTCCTGCGCTTATTGGCAGATTTGCTCACCTCAGTGATCTTCCCCACAGTCTGGATCAACTCCTCCTGTGTCTGAGGAGAAGTTGGGAGGTTCGGGGGGAACCTGGGCCCACCCTCTACTCCGGGTTCCAGCCCAGGGCCCTGCGGATTGCAGCTGTCTATAGTGCCTCTTGTAACAGCTGCATGACAGCTACAACTCCCTGGGCTACTTCCCCCTGGCCTCCTCCAAACACCTTCTTTATCCTCACTACACAACCTTCCTCCTGGTGTCTGATAACGCTTGTACTCCTTTGTCCTCCAGCAGCACACCCCCTCACTCTCAGCTCCTTGTGCCTCTTGCTCCCAGCTCCTCACACACACTTCCTCTCCTCTGGCTCCTCCTCGCCTGACTGGAGTGAGCTCCTTTTTAAACCCAGGTGCCCTGATTAGCCTGCCTTGATTGGCTGCAGGTGATCTAATCAGCCTGTCTGTCTTAATTGGTTCTAGCAGGTTCCTGATTACTCTAGTGCAGCTCCTGCTCTGGTCACTCAGGGAACAGAAAACTACTCATCCTGTGACCAGTATATTTGCCCTCTACCAGACTCCTGTACCCCATTGGTCTGGGTCACAGTATTAACAGTGAAAGTTTGAAACAGGTGAAAATTATTGCAGCCAAAACACTTTTCCAAAACCTGTTTGAAAAGTAAACACATTATATCTGTGATCTTTCCTTTTCCTGGTTCAGAGACAGATAATCAGATTTAATGGTTTAGTCTCAGTCCCAAATTATAATGCACAAAATACGACATGTTAGGTTAAATAAATAGTATGCCTTTAGAGGGAAAATGTGCAAATCTTGTTTTATTTCAAGGTAATTATATTTTGCTTAGCATAGTTATTCATGTTAATGGCTTTGCAAAATAAAATATGATATTCTCCATAACTACTTCTGAAATAGTTCTGCATAAAATTCCTCTTGAAGTAATGGAAGTTTTGTGGCAAGAGGATGTAAGCATCAAATCTGAGCATTCTTTTATTATGTTTCTAAATATGTTCAACAATTAGGATAATAAGTATACTATATTTATAGTTATCTCCCGTTTTAATGGTACAAAGATTGTTTTTTTCATGGCTGGGTTAAATAAAGCTTATCAAATTATACTTGGGTTTGAGATTAATGGCATCTCTTACTGTATCTATGATACTTGTAATGATGTTTCTCTTTTTAAAACTTTAATTTTATATTGTTTATACTGATATTGTTCTGACAAATGTCTTAGCGTACAAAACTGAAGCAATGGAGAACAATTGAAATTTCAAAATTTATGTGCATTAAAAGAATTAAAAACAAAATCACTGTCCCAAATTCAGCGTGAAATGTAAGTGAGTGTAATGTATATATTATTATGTAGAATATAATTGAGTGTAACTTACACAAAAAGACTTTAGGAGTAAATGTAAATTATAGCAACATAATCTTATATCTGAATTTGGCCCAAGATTTTAATATTTCTACCAGAAATTCTTGTATGAGTTTTTTCAGGATGCATGAAAGGAAATAGTAAATATGAATAGAAAGTCACAAAGACTCAATTTTTTCTATTAGGCTTTTGACAATCATAAATCATCAGGAAAGCTGACCAGATATCTTGAAACCCATCCAATTTCTCATTACACTGATAGGTTATGCTTTCTAAACTTGCTAGTTCACTCAGATCATTATACTAATTTGATATGGCAAGATAAATGCTTAGATTGATTTTGTAGGATATGTCTTTTTGCTACTAGAAATGCTTCTAATTTATTCTTAGCTTTAGATTTGTCTGTTTTAGGCCCCAGTGCAGGAAAGTCCTTTAGCACACACTTAACTTTAAGCATATTTTATTGGACAAGGCACAACATCTGTTCACCCCAATGGGTAGGCCACTAGCCAAGGATTTGGATCACATGGGTTCAAAGTCCCTGCTTCACCACAGACTGTCTGTGTGACCTTGAGCAAGTCACTTAGCCCAGATCTTAAAGGTATTTTGGCATTGTTTTGCTCAGTTTTGCAATGCTTAACTGCTTTAGGGACCTAAATCTCCTTATTAAAAAGTGACATGGGCACTTAGGTATGGTGATGCTGAGCATTGTCACACCTAATTATTAGGTGCTTAGAAAATCATTGGGATTCACAATGCCTGATTTTGGTGCTTAGGCTCCCTCTACAAAGAATGGAAAGAGTTAGGTGCCTCAGGTAAATGGCATTCACAAGAGACACCATGCTATGTGGTTCCTTGTCTATGCTACCCCATGGGAAATACCACACTAAGAGTATGTGCCATGCCCTGCCTCTCTTACAGAAATAAGTACTTACATCCAGAATGCAGGCAGGCATGTCCCTCTGTTTGGGTTTCTCAGCTGCAGACCCTCTTTTGGGGTTAGGGGGTCTATGCCATTTTAGCAAGGAGGAGGGCCACCTTCCTCATAACTTTTTGGTCCCATATTCCACTAAACTAAACATTATGGAAGAGGTGATCCCCCTTCCTGGCTTCTTGCTAAAAATGGGGTAGGTGATAATGCCAAGACAATATTTGCTGCTGAGAATCCCCAACAGGGAGATGCCTCCCTCCAGCCTAGATTTAGGTTCTTATCTCTAGGAGAGGAACTGCCTAGCTTGTTGTCTTTTGTTTTGTAAATCCCATTCAGAGGTACTGTCTTTCTCCATTCATTATATAAGGAGCCTAGGTGCCGAACTCAGGCTTTGTACATCCCAGTGACTTTTTAGATGCCTCAGTTTATTTTAGCTTTAGACTTTGTCCTTTTTGATTCCAACCTAGCATACAGTCTAATTTTTGGCTGAAGCAATGTTAGCCTTAGATCTATTGTTTCAATACTAGCTTTGTATTTGGTTCCATATCTTATATCTTACACTAATATCAAATTACTTTATTTGATAGACTACATTGTCTACTTCATCAGTCTCTTTCTTTGGCCATCAAAATATAATGGTAGACAGAGCAGCTATTCTGCTGCCCTGTTCTTCTTCTCCTGGTTCAATCTTACATCAGCAAATCAGGTGACTAGTATAATTTTCCCTTGTCCTTAAATGTTTGATCAACGTTATCAGTAGGATGCAATCTGGTTTGTCTAGAAATTAAGGGTGAGATTTTCAAAAGCATCTCAGAGAATTGGATGCCTAGTTCCACTAACTTTCAATGGGCATCAAACTATAAATTTGTACATCACTAATAGTAGTATGCAGTACTTTTTATGTAAGTACAGCAATATTTTTAGGCACCAGTCACACTGATTTGTAAGTATGACGATGTGCTGTGAAAGTTGTCTTTATCCAAATGTTTAGGCTGGAGGAAAGCAGATGCTGAAGATGGGGTAGGGAGTGGGGAAAGGTTTTTTTTCCAATTAATTTCAAAAGTCATTAATTTAAAAATATTTTACATGAAAAATAAATGTGATTTGAATTTTTTTAATTAATCCTTAAGTCATTACAAAATTCTGTATAATTTAAATTATATTTCATTTGTATTTGTTATCTAGTTTCATATAATAAACTTGCTTTCTGATGTACTACCAAAATTGCAGATGTGACTAACAGATTAAGAGTTTCACAGAAATCAGATTTTATGTAAATCCAAGAAACAGAATCAACCACTTTTAATGCAAATTTTATGAAAATCATTGGTGTTTTGGGTGTAATGCCAGTACAATAGAATCCCTCAAATTCTCATGGAAAGAATTTAACTGCTTAGCTATGTTGGACCAATTTATTTCCCAAATATGCTTTTATAACTGTTAAAGGAATCTGTGCATGGCCATCCTAAACATCACCGTCAATAGCCAGGGAAAAGGGAACCTGTGATGCTTAACGGTGACAGAAGCTCATGGAAATGATATTCCTGCTACTACTGCCTATTCTCCACTACTGCCTATTCTCCTTTTTAATCTCTATAGTTCCTTATACTGTATCCTCTGGAAGCTACCTCAGCTACAGAGGCTACCTGCCCTTGTGCAAACTTTTGAGAGAAAGTTGCTTAAACAAGCTGCCTCTGGGAAGGTATCAGTCCCATAAATCACCTTTGAGTTGGTGATAATCTATAGTTTGATTGGCTACTCTCTGCTTTTCCCTGACTGAGCTATGGAATGAAGTAGGTCTTTATGCTACTGTCTCATTACAAATTTTCCATAGCTAGCTGTCAGTCCTGACATTAAGCTATTAAGAATGGATGTTCAACATGTCCTCATATTCTTCTGGGTCCTTCTGCCTGCCACTACTGCTGAACAGACTGGGTAAAATCTATGATTCTATCTATTTGAAATGGATGGTTACATGTAATAATAAAAATTTATGTGCATTATTTATTTGTAATATATTATTGCCTAGGCCCATCAGCTGAAGATCAGCATCCCATTTTGCTAGATACTGTACTGACATGCAGCAAAAAGACAGTCCTTGTGCCCTCAGAGCTTAAAGATGGATTAGACAAAAATCAGGGAGTTGGGGAATGAGATGAGATGGGACAACAGTAAAGCAAGCAAGTTATCTAATGAAAATCATACAGGCACAGTCATGTAGTGAATTTCCACCTTTGTCTCAGGAGCAGCTTTTAGGACTACATCCCCTGCAGTTTTTGTTGGCCAACAGTTACTGATGCTGCTTTCCTAGAAAATCTCTGAAGCATATGCTTAACTTTAATAGGATTTGACTTTGAAGAGACTTAAGTGTGTGCTTGAGAGCTTGCGGAATCTCAATGCTTTCTTGAATTGGGCCCCTACTAGATATTCCCATAACTTTTATGCACTTCTGTATCTGACCTACTTTATGCATGGGAAATGTACATTGATAAATGAGCGTCTTTGTCAAACATTAGAGTAAACCAAATAAATTGGGTCTCCAGGTATTAATTATTCTCTGAATAATGGTTCATCCAAGATATTCTATATTCAAAAGACAGCACCACGTGTTAAAGATGAAAGAGTCCAAATGTTTTAGTCTCAAAGGATTACAATCAGTATGTGAGAGAAAACTTTTTAGCACTTTTCTAAATTAAACAATTAACTCTAATATTCACATCTGCTGAGACATTTCAATTGAACTAATGTGTCTAATTTAAAATCAGTGATTAACAGAAGATACACCACATTTATCTTTGTTATTTGAGTTTACCATAGTCGAATTTACTCAGCAAAACGGATTGAAACAATGTTCTAAAGACTAGTCTTCTTTGAACTAGGAATCTTGTGTGTGGCCTTTTTTATTTTTTTTTGTAGAACACTAAATATGTAAAATGCACTATAAAAAAATGTCTTTCATTTTGTATGGTTTTAAATAATTTATTTTGATGATGAGTTTAACAAAACATATTAAGCAGACTCAACTGGTCTGTTAAATTAAATGGAAACTGAATATTTAATTATTTTAATTGTCTGACAAGTTTGAAATTGAGAAAGCAGCAGTACTGAAAATCTTACGACACTTCCAATGCTGAATGTCATTGAACATTACTCAAGTGATTTTACTGCATTCAAGAGGTTACAAAGTCAAGCCCAAACACCTCTGATTGAATGAGAATTGCACATTAGTTCAAGCATAATAGTTTTCTGGAGGTTAAAATACTAGTCCAGGGAAGCCAAGATACGTTTTCAGTAATATTTAGAATGGTGATTAGGCAGTAGTGGAACTAACATAGATGGGCAGTCTTCATAATGAAGTGATCCATATTGTTGAAGTCATACTCTATAGTTGGGTCATTATAAAATGCATGACATATTTCAGTGTGTTATATACATAAAGCACTTCACTTTCATAGATTTTCCATATGCTCAATATAGGTAAAGGTGAAAATGTTAAAAGAAGGGAAGGACAGTATGAGTAAACCTATCATATCAACATTTTTTGTTTTATTCTTTTTGTTTGTTTTTAAGGCTCTGATCCTTTAGGTGATCTGTGTGAGTGGATCCAGTGCCCATATAGAGTCCCACTGACTTTAGTGAAGCTCTTCATGTGTGTACTGATCCACCCATATATATGACTTGCAGTATCAAGACTTTAGTTTATACACACTTTGATAGACACTGTTTTAAAGTATGAACCATATCATTAGGTTATGGTTTCAGGAAAATCTCATGTGACTTTAAGTATAATATGACCCAATAACAGTAATTATGAGCCAGATTGTGACTCCTCTACTCATTGTTGAGCAGCTCTACTGAAGTTAAAAGTAACTGATGATTCACTTCATATGAGCACAACAAAGAAGTGAGTTTTAAGCCAGAACTTGAATGAGGAAAAAGTAGTAGCTTGGCACACCAGTGTGGAGAGCTCATTCCATGCAGGAGATATGGCATGGAGATAGGATGGGAGAAGTGGGCAAACAGGGCATCGAGTCTGGCGACATTTCTGTAGCAGAGGAGGAGAGTAACATAATAATGGGTTAGGTTGTATATACACAGGCAGGTACAGAAAGAAGCCAATTAATATTACTGTCAAGGAGTAATATTGCTCACCCCCCCCACTTCCTGTGATTCACTGTGACTCTCAGCCAGTCAGTAAAACAGAAGGTTTATTCGATGACAGGAACACGGTCCCAAGCAGGGCTTGTATGTACAACCAGGACCCCTCAGCCAGATCCCTCGGGGGGGCAAGGATCTTAGACCCCAGACTTGGGGTTCTCTGCCTCTTCCCAGCCAGCCCAAAACTGAAACCAAAAACCCCTCCAGTCGGCTCTCTCCCCTTCCTTCTCTGCCCCTCTCCCTTTATCCAGTTTCCTGGGCAAAGGTGTCGACTTCCCCCGCCCCCCTTCCTGGCTCAGGTTACAGACTCAGAAACTGTCCCTCACCTAAAGTCATCTCCTGCTCTCCCATTCCCCATGCAGACAGTCCCAGTAAAACTAAACGACATTCCCAGGTCAATCGACCCCACTCCCTACTGCATCACAATTACTAGTGTAGGATTTGTTTTTTTACACAAGCATATTATAAGCTGAATGACCAAAACAATCAGAGGCATACCCATTATTGTATATGTGACATGAATGCAAAGGCTACTTTGTAAATCCATGAGCTTCAGTTGCTAAGTCTGCCATCAAGGTCAATAAAGCATTGTTCAGAAGATAATTTTTTAAAACTTTTGTTAGAGTGGTCAGAACTTGAATTATCTAGTGTGCAATTTAATAGCTCTTTTAATAAAATCTACATCTTTTCTAACTTGCCAAAGGACTTAACACTAATAATCCAAATAGTACACTGTAATCGGACCAGCTCTTATCTCTGCAAGTCATTCATTTATTAAGAAAAATTTCAAGTATTTTTACATAACCTCTCTGCATGATGGTTTCGCACTGGACATTCAGGACACATGATAATCTCAGTTATACTTGTGTAAATGGGATGGAACTCCATCAAAGTCAGTTGAATGAATAGGTATTCCTATTGAAGTCAATAGAGTAACATCCTATTTATGCTGATGTAAGGGAGGCCATAATCTGTCCTGAACTGTTTTATTCTCTCTGTTTTTATTACTTTACCCTTGCTGTGTTGGTGTGCCTCACTTCAGCATGACTACTGGAAACATGCTCCCATTCCTCTGAAAGAGACTAAAGAATAGGAAGGGCAAGTTCATGAGTCACTATGAAGGAAGGTGAACAACAGAAAATACAATAAATGAAGGATAACCTGTGTGACCTTGCATTCCTTAGTTAAACTTCATAACAAACTAAACTGGTGGATTTAGCAGCTTATCTTTGTTACAAAGAACAGCTCTGCTGCATATAGAGGCTAAGTTGCGTGGAAAAAATAGTCATTTTATACTATATGACAGTGCCAACTTGATAACACCGAACATTCCTACTCAAGAACTGGAGGTGATTTTATTTCCACCCATTCCATTGCTTTGCCTTTAAAGAATTCAGTTGTCATTGTAAGAAGACACATATCCTCTTTTTTAATTTTTTCTGAAAATCAAATATCCAAATGTAAACATGCCATCCAGTGGGATACTTTTTTTTAAAAGGCTAATATAATTTTTGAAGAGCTAAAATATTTTCTGTTAAATATAATTTAATTTTTAAACACATTTTTATGTAAGACACTGATCGCTGTCAGACAGAATGACCTTCATACATTATAAATTTGGCTCACTGGTAGTCTTACAAATAAGTTGCAACACATGATCATCTGTTACAGAGAAAGGGATAAAGATGTCTGTGACTTCTTGAAAAAAAAAGAATATGTAGCTATTTATCTATAAAGGTTTGGATTGTGAGATACTAATGTTTTTGCAAGAAAATCTGTGATGACATCTTGAAACAACATTTTCAGCAGAAAATTACAATAAAATGAGCAACCATTCAAATTTTATTGCACACCATGGCTACCTAACTAACATGCCTTAATATTCTTTAAGATGCTGTCATGGAAGGTAGCCCTCACTGCTAGACTGGAGCCTACTCCTAGTCAATCTGGGAATTAGCTCAAGGCTAAACCCTCACCCTTGGTCTTCATAACATCACTCTGTCTCTGCTTCCACTTATGACCCTTCTCTCAGCTTCCAGAACCATTATGTCCTCTTCACCACTTAGCCCTCTGGTTGTGTCACCATCCATATTTCCCCCTTCTGGTGTGTGTGTGCGTATCACAGTCCTATTGTCCAGCCACTTCCCCAGTGGTGAGTGAGGGACGGGAGGTGGGGAGAACAGGGAGGATCCAGGCTCACCCATTACTCTGGGTCCCCACACAGGGACCCTGTAAATAGCAGCCTCTTGCTGCATTTCTAACTTCTAACTGCTATATTTCCGTGGGCCACTTCCCCATGGCTCCAGCACCTTCCTCACCCTCACCTCAGGGCACTCAGCTGCTCAGTCCCAGAAGCCAGCCAGGAGCTCCCTCTTGCTCCCCTGGTCCCTGCAAGGAGCTGCTCTGTCCAAGTTACTTATAGTTCTCTCGGCCCTCTAGGAACACAGTTCTTACTTCTTGAGCTCCCAGCAGCAACTGATCCACTCTGGCTCTGCAGCTTCTTTTATGTGAACCTTCTAGGCCCTGATTGGCAGCTCTCCCTGATTGGTTGCGCCTTACACAGCCTCTCTGGGCCACTCAGAGGACTCCACCTCCCTTGCTCCTTCAGGGCCTGGTTAATCTTTCTGTGCCTGTATTGGGTAGGCACCCCATCACAGACTCCTTCCAAAGCCTACTAGGCTGTGGTGTATAGATAGATAACTACAAGCAACATGAAAAACTATGGACAATTCCAGCTCTCTGAACTGTAATGAAACATCAGTGAAAGGCTTAGCAGAGGAACATCTTACTTTTAGAATATTATTTTTTAAAGTCTTGCAAACTAAACATAAATGTGTGTTCCTAAAGAGACCCTTGAAAGTGCAAGAGACTCGGAGGAACCATTACCTGCTGGTTGAAATGTTCGTCCTAGAAATGCTGTCTTATTCTATGATGGATGATAGTGGATCTGCCTAACTGCTCAGTTCTTTAGAACCTTATTGTCACATTTTCTCATCCATGTTTTCTAACAGAGTGCTACCCACCATCTGTGAAAGAGTAAAAGCCAATGAGCCCAGTTATCTTCTCATTGACAATGTAAGCAGAAGTCACTCCACTGAAGTCAGTGGCATTACATTGATGTAAAATTGGTGTGACTGGTGATACAGATGATAGTGTTAACGAAGTAAAAGTATGCTCTTTCTCCCTTCTCCTTTCTCCTTAGTTGGGTAATAATCTATGTTTGAAGGAAGGGAAATGTTCCATGGTAATACTAATTTTGTTGTTGTAGATACACTTAATAATTCCTCTGACAACAATAGCCCAAAATATCATAGATTTGAAATCAATAAAAGCAATTTGCATGTGACTCGGACAAGGTAGTCAAATGTTACTATCCCTTTTGCCTTACAATTCTGAATAACAGCTGTGTTGCAAGTAAATACTATATATATTATTAAATATTGACTTAACCATAATTAATTGTCACTATTTAAATAATACATGGCTTCTATAAATTAGAAATCTGTATTCTTCAGACAACATCTGTACAATAATATATAATAAATCCATTAGATTTTATTAGACAACTATATTGGGCTTTGTTTTTTATCATCCTGTGAAAGTTCATACATCAAACATTTTAGTTTGACACTTGTTTTATTTTTCTTTCTATTTTATAATATTATAGATGTATAATTTAATGAGAGAAGATTTTGAATGCATTTTTGATAAATAGAAGAGGAGCTTTGTTCTCCATAGGATCATTGTTATTTTTATATTTTTCTTCACCAAATTGTCAAAATCGCGTACTCAGTCACAGCTAGACACTCAGACTGATCCTGCATACCGACTGCTGAGGAAAGAGGAGAGGGAGAACAGCCTAGATGTATAAAGAGAAAGCAGGCAATATTGGGCCTCTTTTCTCATAGTTTGCTTCTTTTTACACTCCGCTATATCAACTTCCGCTTTATAACATTCCTTCAATGTGCAGCAGTCCAAATTCTACACCTTGTCATTACAAAAGAAACATGTCTTTGCTTTGGTGGGAAAGATTGCACCACACACCTCACCCACCTGGAATCTCTAAGATTACACCAAAGAATGTACCTGACTCATGTCACTGATTTCTCATCCTAACAGAAACACCATTGCAGGACCTTGAATATTGGCTTGTGTCGAAAGGAGACTATCATCTCCAACCAAGGTCAGATTTTAAATTTGGGATCTTTTGTTGATGGGAACCAATACTGTACCTTTTAGTCAGATAGTGGTCTTTAAAATGAACATAGCATTCATTCCTAAAGTCAATTTTTTGTCATAAAATTGAAGAAATATTCTTTTCTTCCACTGGGCCCCAGTTCTTAGGAGGGCTTTAGGAAAATTTACCCAAGTTTGCCTAAATTTTTTCTTTCTTTCAGTAATAAAATCTATAAAGCTTGTTATCTGCAAAAAATCTAGGACACCCAGCCTATATTCTACTGAGGTCTCAAGGCGTGACCCAATCAATTTAGGCACCCCCAACTTTCCCTTCTGAGGGCTCAGTGTGTAAGGCACCTATCCTCATCCACGGGCTCAGGAAGAAACCTGGTCAATTTAAGTACCAACTCTTTCCCTCAGGGCTTTACGGGTCTGCGGAACCTTTTCTCAGTGATATAATCCTACACAGCTGTGCTCTAAACATCTATTTATTAGCAACACACATAAATACATATACCAAGTAAATCTCTTATGCTCACCACTCCAAATATAGAGACAAAATTCACCCAATGGCCAGTCAAGATCCTCTTGTCTGATGGTTCCAGTGATGCCTCTAAACGTCACAGTTGTGCAGAGGGGTCAGAGTTCTAGCAGCTTGATGTTAAATTCCAGTCCAGAGATGGTTCCCAAAGACTATTGTGTTTTTTTGTTACATTATATATATAAAACTAGCTAGCTCCTTTAACTTCACTAAATCTATCACATTATTCAGTACCCCTAGGTAACAAAATTTAATCAATCACGCATTGGCACCTATGTTTTCTCCTCCCTCCTCAATTCTTTTTACATTTTATCTCTCATGCCCAAACTGTAACTTACTTATAACCTTCTTTGTTTGTGCAGATGGTCTGCATAAATTTGCTGGTCAGAGTTTATCTTATCTATTTTACCAGTTCTTGGTGTCTTTTTGTTTCTTCTCTAAACTTCCCAGCACTTGGGTGTCTCTACTTCACAACCTTTGGTGTTATAACTCTTGTTAGGGGTATTCCTGAGATGGGGGTACCTTAGCAGAAGTGGAGCATTTTTGTGCTTAATTTTAATGGTGAAATCCCTGAGTTTCACCCAAGGCTGGTTTAGTATGGAGTGAGTTAAATCTCAGGCCTACAAGCTGGCCCACCCTGGAAAGACAAGGATCATCTGGAGTTAGAGATGGAAACTAACATCCAAAGATTTGAGTTTATATAGGGGAAATTATCCCCATACTCTACAGCAGGAGAAATTGTTGGTTTTCCCCTCCACAAAACATTTAACATGATTTCTATTTTAGGAAAGCAAGATGAATTATCCTGGCTGTGGAAACTTCCACTCCATTCCCCTACTACCAGTGTCTACAGGTCTGGTTCTGCCCCAAATGGCAAGCAGGCTGAAGTGTCCATTGCTGTAGATCTATGGTTCTTTTTACTCAAAGAAAATGTTCAGGATAAATTTTCCTGTTTACACGAGCTGAGGAAATGGTCATACATTGTTAAAACACTCCCTTTTATCCAAGCCCTCACACTTGTTCCTGCCCTTTGGGCTAAAACTTACCATTTGCTCCAAGGCTGTTCCTTTTTCAGTACTATCTTTTTAAACATTGACTCTTAACTGTGTTATCATATCTCCCTTCTATTCTTGACACATGCTTGGTTCCACTTACGTTTTTGGCAACATTGACATGATGTTAAATCAAGCTGGCAACAAGATTCCACAATTCATTTTTAAAAGAGCTCCACATAGAACTTTAACAAAACCATAAACTCAGAAAGGTTCATTTCCAACAACAAAAAAATAACTAAACTCATTATGTTCTTATGAGTTGGAAATGTTCTAGAAAGTGTTATCTAATTCCTGAATTAATGCCTTCTAAAGCATTTCTGAACAACTGCTTTTCTGATAAGATTACAGAGATATAAGTAGTTAATAGATAATCCTTTGAAATACACAGAGTTAAAAGCTGGAGGAATATACTGCTCAGTACATGCAGATGAAGTACAATCAGCCCCAAATCTCTTAATTTTTATTGTTCTTTTTTGGATATCATACAGGGAGTAAAAGCAAGAATCAAATTAACCCAGTGCAGAGACACTTGTGGAAGGCCCCAGGTGGAAGAAAGTCAGATGAAGGAGGCTGTTAAAACAAACACGAGCCATAATCTGTCCATTACTGAAGAAGAAAATTGGCCTGAACTTCCCCAAAAGTCTATAGCACTAGTCAGAAATGGGGTAGCAGTTAGAGTCTAAACTGATAGATCATATCCTCAATTCAACCTACACTGGAGGAATTCTTATGAGCACCCTGAAATAACATAGACTCATAGACTCATAGACTCATAGGTCAGAAGGGACCAATCTGATCATCTAGTCTGACCTCCTGCACAAGGCATAAAGATGCCCTTCCTCCAACATAATCCCTAAGGGTAAGGGAAAGACTACCTGTTCTCTAGATATGGTCAGGAGTTTTTGACAAAATAATTTTTCATTGGGAATTTTTGATAAATCAAACCCAAAGCTTTTCACAGATGCATATTGGTTTCCATGAAACTTTCATAGGAAGATTTCTCAGTTCCAAGATGGTGGGTGAGAGATTAAGCCATTCATACTGGAGATCCAGGTTCAAGTCTGTATGCTGCCCGACTCTACCAAGGAGTAGAACCTAGGCCTTTCACATCCCGGGTTAGTGATAGGATTATTCTGCAGTAGGTCTCTCACTCTTTTGTCTTGATCATAAATTCAGCCCTGGACCTGAGAAACCTTTCCAAAGGAAATTTCCTCAAAATTGATAATAGGCTTTGCCACCTGATTTGGAGCAGGAACACAAACCTGAATCTCCCACATCCCTGGTGAATGCCCTAAGCATTGTGGTATTGAGTATTCTGGGGTCTCTCGGAGTTTCTTTTTCATAAATTTTTTTAACCAGTCTGTTTTGTTCTATGTTGAAATGAAAACAAGTCCTGAATCCTCAATTTTTCATGAACTGGAATTAAAGTTTTCTGGCCAGCCCATCTGTTCTTCCCAATGGCAAATCTCAACTAGAGTGATTCAGGAAGGTGAAATTTGTCTCTTCCTGAACCAGCTGGGACTGAATCTGACTGAGTGTTACTCCTTTTGCTTAAGAACTTGTGCGAAAATGTCAACCAGTTGCCATGACCTTATTAATGAAACATGTCACATGTTTTGGTCACTGTCCTCTCCTGGATTTACATATAAATTTACACTCATACAGCCAGCTGCTCCTCAAAACAATTTTTTTTTATTATTCATCCAGATTCTGATAAAAATTTCTCACTAAACATGTGGCCCAATGCCTGTGTCTACCTGTGAACACCCTTATAAAAGTAGCAGCTGAAAATGTCATTTCCAGGATTGTTACTCTGGACTTCTGGAAAAAGAAGATTCAATGATAACAAACCAACACTCAAAAATGGCGTAGCAATCAGCATAGTAAGGGAGATGCACTGGCTTTTTAAATAAAAAGTTGAATGTATACCAAAATACCCACCTTATCCTTACATGAGAAGTATCTATTACATATCTGCTATCACCATCTTCCTCTAAGCTAATATATCATTCCAGTTTTACTTTGTTAACCCATGCCATTGATCTGCTATCATTAACTTAACAAGAGGGTCCTGCAAACATATTCCACCTTAATTTGTGAAAAACACCTAAATCTGTGGTACCAAGGGTGCATGTACTCTCAAATAGGAGTACATCTCTTCCCACTCTTTGTTCTTCCTAAGGCTTTTTTCCTTCAGGGCCAGATCCCCAGCTGGTGTAAATTGATTTTCTGTGAGGTTATGCTGGTTTACAGCTGCTGAGTCATACATGATCACATCAGCTGTGTACTGCAAAACTTCAGCTGACCAACCATCCACTTGCACAATGCCTCTTCTCATTTTTGAAATTCTATGACTTCACTCCTGTCTATGTTGACAATCGCATTGCTTCAGTTGCTTCCAGTACTCTCCGTACTCTGTTCCCACTTCCTCCTCTCTTTTATTAGAGGAAGATCTCCCGCTGTTGCCACACCTGTTATGTGAAACAGACTGTTGCCTTCTTTAGCCCTCTGATTCCTCATATTGAGAGATGGTTGTGTAACCTACACATTATAAAATTGCAGACTATGACGCTATTTTTCCCATGAATGTTGTTTTTCCCTCTACTAAAGCGGATTTTTCATTATGCTTAGATTAGCTTTTCCAAACTTCTTTACCATTTTAATTATACATATACATCTTGGCCTTCTTTTTCTTTAGGCAGATCATTGTTCTCTGTGTCTTTTACACAGATCCTTAGTATTTATTCCTACCACCTTTCTAAGGGCCCAACCCTGCAAGGTGCTATTGACAAGAACTGGATGT
Organism: Gopherus evgoodei; assembly: GCF_007399415.2. Lineage (NCBI taxonomy): Eukaryota > Metazoa > Chordata > Testudines > Testudinidae > Gopherus > Gopherus evgoodei. The sequence continues at coordinate 58,460,115 of NC_044332.1, forward strand.
TTTCAGCTCCCACAGACTTCAATGGAGTTGGACTGTGTTTCTCTTTCGTTGACCAGTGTGATGGCTCTCAGGGTACCCAGCTCTGCAAGTCACCTTGTTATCTCCTGCCTCTAGAAAGTCTTGACTGTGATAGTTTGATGTTAGCTCTCTAACACCACCAGCCTTTCAGCCACTCCAGCACTCCACTCCAGGCTATGACAGTCCCATATTTGCCTTGCAGGTTAACAAGAGGTGCAGCCCAATCCCTGAGTCCCATTGAAGCATTCCCCTGTGTTAGCCACCCCTGAAACTGGCTTTGCACAGAAATCCCAGATCCTCTATTCCCAAAGGAGCCCATCTGACCAGTTTTACCTTAAATCAGTGGTCCCCCAAACTTTTTAGGGTCACCCCCCTTACTCCTGTTTGTGCCCCTCCCACCCTGGATGTGGCCAGGAGCAGAGCCACAGGTGTAAGGGGGCCAAGGCTGAGTCCAAAGCTGGGGGTGGGCCTGGGGCCAAGAACTGGGCTGGGCTGCAGGGGAGGCTGTTAGCTGGGCGCGTGGCTGGCTGCGGAGCCACAGGGAGGCTGGGGATGGGGCCAGGCATGGGGCCAGGAGCTGGGGCCATGGCTTGGGGCAGGGCTGGAGCAGAGCTGGGGCAGGGTGGCACTCCATTCCTCTACACCCCCTAGGAGACATACCCCACAATTTGCAGACCTCTACCTTAAATTATTGCTCCTGTATGACACACACAACTTGTGTGCACTTATAATACAATGAAAAGGTTTATTTGAAAAAGAATAGAGGTTCCACTAGAAACAAAGTGATGGAAACAAATGGTTATAACTCAAAACAAAATGTAGACTATGGCCTACATTTTTAATAGTTTTTTTCCTATCTAATAAAGTAGGTTCCCCCCCCCCAAATTCAGTCTGTTGCAGAGTTGGTTGACTACACGGGCACCAGGATCTAATCTGTCATAAAACACTTTTGCTCACCAAGATGTATCCTCAGTGAACGGATGCAGAGTTTTTTTTTCTCCATTCTGTGATATAGTGAATCAGTCTTTTGGCTTGATTCACCACCAGGGCCATCGCCTGTCTGTTATAATGTTCCTTTTTACCTTCAAGTGGTTTCAATTGTTTGCAGTTGTCTTTGATCAGTTTCCATTGACTGTTCTGGGATGAGGCCAAGGTAGACAATTGAACCCTGTATTATATCCCCGGCTGACCAGCGTAGGGTGAGAATTCACTCCCGCTTGAGTGGCTTGAGTGGGCCATCACTGAGACATATGATTCTCTGGTGACTAACATTTACTCCAGGATCATAAGGCATAGTTTTCAGTATAGTTAATTTATTCCTTAAATATTACCTGTACACACATCTTGCAGTGATTATGAGCATTGATAAGTTATGAGCATTCAATAGAGACTGCACATGCCATGCTTCATGAATAAATACCATGAAAGTGGTATATTAGGTATCGTTAGTTTGTCAGGTCTGAGACAGGAGTTGCTTGTAAAGAACAGTAAACACTTTGCCCATTGCTACCACTGGGCTTCTGTGTAACAGCTGGGTCATCAGGCTGGGATGTAAACTCCCTATCATTACTTAAATTACTTTAATTACAAAATAATGATCTTAGTATAGAGACCGAAAGTAAAAAATTTTGACAGAAAAGTAGAACCATATCTTTACAGAAAAGGTGACTCAGGATACAGCTTACAACCACATGATTATTGTAACTTTTGCCCACACTTCCCTCAATGTGTGTTGATACTGTCATTTGTCTTGTGTCTAAACTTAGACCTCCACCCTGCCATATGCAGATCAGCTTGTAAAATAAGTGCTCTTAGATGATAAGATGTTGTAGAGGGAGTATGTGTTTTATTTCTGTTATACATACCTGTTATGTTATACCTGTGATGCTACACTGAAAATGTAACATCTACATTTATTCTCTGCTATACCTTTTATATCTAAATCAACTGATTTTCTGCCCCAACAAGCAGACAGTTAAATCCAGATTAAGTTTGTGTAGATCCAATGCTCTTTCACCATAAAGTAAGGATCAGTTTCTTACTTTCCCATTATCTCTATATAAACTATAAAATTTGTGGTCATACAACTTTGCATTAATATATGACTAATACATTCTTTTGCTGGTGGGTGTTATAAACTGCCAGTCATTTCTGGTTACTTAATCCCAGTAGGTGTCTTTGACTGCTATTTTCTTCTTGACACCAAATTATATTTCCCATATGAAAAGAACTCGATTACCTTAAATAGCCTATATGAATAATTAGATCATGGAATATGTGAGCGCTCCGACGTTGAATAAAATGTTCCCAGGACCAGAAAATCCACACAAAGCCCCATATACTTGGGTGAATTTCTCCATTGGTGAGTAGGCCTGCAGAATTATGACAAATTATAGATTTTCCAGGGTTATATCATAGATCATGATAGAGATAGAAAAGACATAATATGAGCTAGCCACTTACCCTGAAAATATAAGATTATAAGCATCTATTACAGCTTGTGGTAGGATGAAGAGTAATACAATCCATACAACAGCCAAAAGTAAGAGAATCTGGGATAACATAATTCTTTAAATTCCTGTAGTCTTCCTCTATATGGCTGTGCCAGCAAAGTTTATCATCCTATCTACCATGGTACTAGAGTACAGAGTCTATTAGAGTCTTCGCAGTACTACAACATCACAGCTCACTGATTCCACAGATCTTCCCTTTCAGTCATACATTCCAGTTAATTTACCTTGAGACTTAGGGCAAAAGTCTCCCTGTTAGGTATTCTGCACTTACTCCTTGCACAGAACCTCCATTTGACATCAAAGGAACCTTGGCATACAAAATATATGACAGAGATCCACAATGTGCATAAGAGATCCACAGTGTGGATCAGAGATGAGAACTTTGCCCTTACCTTGGATACCAGCTGGGACAGTGGGGTACCACTCTTAACAGGGAAGTGCCATAAAAGCATCCATGTAGGCAGACTGAACAAAAAGTAACTGCTGAAAAGTAATAGGCACTTCCTAATAAATGCTTATGATACTGCCCCCTATTGTATAAAGGAAGTTTTATTTAGCTGTTAAAATATATCTAGCAATGATCATGAGCAAATGTAGTTGCTCAAGATGAATTTACGATTAATGCACTTTCATTGTGGGTTTTTAATGACACATGGAGGGTTCCGTTAACCTGGACACATAAATATTTATAATAGTGAATAAAATGAAATAGACTGGAAGGAAGAATTTATAGCATTTCTTTGTCCTGTTTTTGTAAACTCGTTCCTTAAGCATCTTGAATTTTTAACTTTTTTCAAATGGAATTTAGACATATGCCACTTGGAGGCACTCTCATACTATGCTAGCCTGTAATTTAAGTTATAAGCATTTCATGTAATAAACAATCATTTTTATTTCATTTTGTGTCTAATAATGACTTGGGGATGGATAATTAATACCAGTTTGCCTAGTTAAACTTTGATATTATTTGTATTTATTATCTTATAATTTGGGGAGGGGTAAATTTTTCCCTATATCTATAAAACTCACTTTATTCCTTTGCGGAAAGGATGATAAGACGTTGTCTAGAATGCAAACATTATTTCAAAGAAGTGGGTTAGAATGGATTACAAGATGCAAACTATTCACATTAGAAATATATGGTGTTATACCACTTCAGATTTGATTTTTAATATTTAATAGATTCTAGATAATTTGATTCTATATATGTTAACTTACATATAATTATCTTTGGGAAGCAAATCAAAATATTTATATTTTATATAACCTCTGCATTTTGATTTCATGTTAGATGTGATATAGAACCTTGGGATGTGTTTCACTGTATTTGGAGCCATATATTTCTCATATATATGAGAAACTCAAATAATTACTCAGTCTAAGAGAAGGATGACATTTTGAAACACATTTATATACTTGAATAGAAGTTTAAGTTTCAAATGTGATGTGCCTAGTACTGCAAACTGTAAATAGTTCACAAAAGAAAATGTTATCAGTAAAATGAAATATTAGCCATAGCATACAAGATATGATATTATCTTTCTGTTCAAATCAGTGCTAGGGCTAGAACTGGAAATCTGGGTGGGCCCTGACTTTCAAGTGTGCAGGCAATGACAGGGGGTGGTGGTAGGGGAGGCAGGAGGGATGGAGGATCTCTCTCACCTCCTCCAGCTGGCTCTTACTGCTCAACAAGCACCAGAAGACTGGGGTGCAAAGGGTCCCACTCAGATTTGGGTTGGCCTGGATGCTAAGTTGGTGGGCCGCAGCTCACCCAGGCCCAGTCGTGGTTGTGCCCCTGGTTCACATGAGGAGAGGTAAATATGAAGAGCTAGACTGCTGAGTTGCCTTGAGTAATGGGAAGCATGTCATTTATATAGTCCCAAGAGCAGACCAGGGACCAAGCTCTTACTCAGAGAATCACAGTTTGATCTCTGATTTTTTGCTCCTGAGACAAAGTAAGTTATACCCGCCCTATACCTGTATAAGTGGGCAACTTACTCCCACTCCATTGTGGGTCACTTGTGCTGGTCATTGTATTTGAGGGCAGCCCTAAGGCTCTGCCTATATCCTACCCTAGCCTGCCCACATGCACAGGAGGCAGAAAGAAGGTCCCAAGGAAGCTTTCCTTCTCATACACAAACAGGTTTATCCCTCTTTATTCCCCTGTGCAGGTATGGAACAGGTTTCATGACTAAGCTCAAAATGAATAGGAAAGTAAAGAGTAAAGAATCTCCTAGAAAGGGCTATTTGCTTCTTTTCTGCTAATTTTGAAATAATGTTTATACCTAACTATCTTTAAGCAGAGTGAGATGATTAGTCCTTTATGCTTTTCAAATAAAGAACTTAATTAATAGAGGTTTGCATGGTTTCTCCACAAGTTCCTCTTTCCCTGCATTACTTAGCCAAAGAAAAAATTGTACCCTCTTAATGTACTCTGAGAACTCCTCACGGTGTGGTATACTTGCATGAAACTGCACTTGCATTTTGTACAATTCTAAATACAGAATGGTAAAACATAAGCCCTTCTTCCTCCTGAGTCATCAGAGATAACAGGGTGTAAGGGAGAAAATGGAAGGGCGGTGGAAGCCATGGCACTGAAAGGAGACAAGGAAGGAGATGGAAGCCTCTGAGGAAGAGAAGAGACAATGGACATGAATATTTTGGAACACTATTGTCTCCATTGTTCATTACATGGGTTTGTGCACTTTCCTTCTTGATGGGCACCCAACACTCTTCTCTTTTCCTCACTGTGCTCTTCTTTCACTTCTCATTCTTCTTTCCTCACCTGTTCCTCTCCTCTTCACTCTTAACCACTTTTTCTCTCTTCCTTTTTTCTTGTTTGTACCTTTCATTTCTCTGCTTCTTCTCCTTATCCCTTTCTCCTCATCCTTCATTTCTTCTCTTTCCTCTTTATTTTCTTAGTTCTTTTTCTTACCTCCCTGTGATGGAGCTAGGCTGACTGGTGGTGCTACCTAGTGGTTAGGTCACTGGATTCCGGCTCTCCCCTATCTCAGTTACTCCAATGCTGTGGCATTCCCCTTTCTAGTAGGAAGTGATTCAGCACTCAGCCAGGTCACCAACTGTTGGTTTGTAGAAGGACCTTGACCCTCCATCTCCACTGAGCTCCAAACTAGGGCCCTACATGAGGCAGCGACAGCAAACATGCCGGAGTTCTTCAGGGTTGCTTCCCTGGGCCACTACTTAGCACTTACTTTCCCAGTACAAGGCATGGTCAAAAGGCTCACAGATGATTCAAGAGAAATTAGAGTGAAGGGTTCCCTATCCTAGAAAAAAAACTAGTTCCTCCTCTAGGGTCTAGGGTAGTTGCACTTGCTCACAATTCCCCTGCAGACAGGACCCCTACTGTACCCTTACGCACAAGCTCCCAAGACAAGTCTCTGTTACTATCCTGTCTATCCCTTCACCTTCAACCCTGAGCTGTCTGGCTCTCTTTTAAGCTTCTTCTACAGCTGAAGTCAGCTTCTCAGGTGTGATAGAGTGGAGTTACCTGGACCAGGAATGCTCCTTTCCTGCTTCTATCCCAGTGTAGGATTTATACATCTCATCACACTCCCTTATCCAATTCCCCCCTCAAGCATGACTAACTGGTATTAAAATATCCTCTGTACAACTGACTGGGAATGACAGAAAGCCATAGAGACAAGAGATTTTCCTGTAGCTTCACTTTAGCAATGAGGAATCTTCTGGCGCAATCCCTGCTACACATTTGAACCACACAAGTCTAAGGAGTGAATGGATGCATAGTCCCGTTTTGAGTGAACAGGGGTAGCTAGTTTCCCAGATCTCTATACTTTAGCTCTTTTCTGGAGGCATTTTACACACAAAAGACAAAACAGGATGTCAGCAAAGATGAGCACATATAATGCATGGAAGTGAAAGAAACAGAAGATAATGGAGATAGAGATTACAAATGATGCTCTAAATGCGAAGTTTGCTCCATATTAGTCTTAATGCACTATGTATACATGAATTTAAAGTAGTAGTCCACTACTCATGTCAGTTCAGTTAGATCTGCTCCTGTGACAAGGTCTATCTTAAGAATGTTTCAGAGTCAAAATCCCAAGAGAAATAGGAGAATGGGGCCATTAAACAATGAAATATAATGCTTACATGAGCCCTGCCACCTTTTCATTTTACGGTAATTACTGAGTGACTCCAGAAAGGGTTGGTATACACATAGCAAACAAGAGGTTAACAATTTAACAAGAGGTTAATTCTGATTGGCCAACCCCTTTGTTTGATAATGTAAACAGTGAATATTATAGTTTTTTCTCCAAGCTAGAAGTTTCTGTTTAGACAATTATTCACCCGCTCACAAGTCACCAAATGAATTATGCTTGTCATTTTACACCCAAACTGATGCCTGATGTTAATTTGACAAGCCAACTGGTGGAATCCTTAAAACACTTTCCTGTTAAAGTGACTAGACAGAGTTGAAATTGTGCATTAGGGCATCAATCAAGCAAACCATCTGTTCTAACAGGGTTTTTTGTACTTTTCAAATTCAAGAGTATTAAAGCATTCTGAATGAGATGCTGACTGTTTTATAGATACTGACAAGGATGAGTATACAGGAAGCTATCTATTCAATGTTTCTTAGACATAATTGACAGTAGTCAGTTAACTGGTAAAGATGTTTCGAGTAAGTATCATTTGATATATTGACTTAGAGAATTTCTTCATTAATTCTGCATCAAACAAACCTTTCTAATGCTTGCAGGTGGATAACTTGCTTTGTGAGACACATTATATACAAACCCGCTCCTCCCCATTGATCTAAGTGGAGGATGTGGTTTGCCATGGCTAGTCACAACTACCACATATGTTCGAGATAAGTTTTATTGGCTTTCTCCAACATGACATCTCAAGGTAATTATTTCATTTAATCCCAACTGCCTCGAGCTACTATCCTCATCACCACTGATTTTCCACATACAATCACATTCTTTCAGGATGTTGTAAACAGCTCCTTCTCTGACATTGCAACAGGGAAGGAGGAGGATGTGAGAGATTAAAATCTAGAGTTAAAAATAGATAAATATTTTAACAGAAGCCCTTAATTTGTTTATAACTAAATTAGACTTCTTAATGTTTAAAAAATATTAGTGACCCCACTATGCTTCAAGTGGAACCAAGAGAGTGATATATCTATCATTCACCTTTAAAGCCAAACACATCCCATTTGCACTGTTACACTCCATTGCCTCTGTACTGGGAGCCCTAGAATTTATTTGTTAACATAAGTCTCCTGCCTAACAGCACTATCTGTTTGTGTCAAACCATTGAGGTTCCTGCAGCTGTTTCAGACATGTATATTCTGTATTTGGATAAGAAGTTTTCTATTTTATTTATCAAGGCTGATAATATATTATATTTTACATAGTATCTTTAATCCTTAATGATCCCAAAGTGCTTTACAAACAATGCACATACAAGAAAGGTCTCCTGCTTGAAATGCAGCCACATCTAGGGTGGAGGGCTCCAGCAAAAAGGGCAACTTGTTCACAGGATGCTTCTCAACAATTTGATGAGGAGACATTTAGGCAAAAGCTACCTGACGAAAAGTAACACAGATTCTTTAATTTCCATACAGACCAGGAAGGACCTTGGTATTTAAAGCTTCATCCTTATATATTCGCATATAAAATAAGAGAGAGAAGAAAAATGGAGAAACAGAAGTCTACCTGATGCCTTGTGATTGACTTTATAACAATTACAATCCAGTTTTTGTACTACACAAGATTGCTTTATAGTAGCAATCTTTCTGTGCTGATGATGCCGTAGATGTTCTCAGAAGGACCATTGAACAGACTGTAGTGGAAAGAAAAGATCTCCATTCAGTGAAATCCTGATGACAGCTAGGAATTGAAAGCTGCATTTTCTTGTACCCTTAAGATAACACAATGCTGGGATACAATAACATCTTATGCAATTTATGAGGTAGTGATCAATCACTGACTGACAATTCTAATTAGCAGCTCTGCTTTGTGAAACATTATAGCATTTTATAGCAACTTTCTGTTGTTTATAAAATCTCCACTGCCATCCTGTATGAAATAGAGGGCATTTTATAGATCATTCGATACCCACTGCTGTCAGTTATGTTTGTTTATACTGAAGAGTTTTATTGGTACAGTAGCACACCCCTTTTGTATATATAAATTTATAACTATAATGTCTCAGGCTACGTCTTCACTACCCGCCGATACGGCGGGTAGCAATAGATTGCTCGGGGATCAATATATCGCATCTCATCTAGACGCGATATATCAATCCCTGAACGCTCTTATATCGATTCCGGAACTCCACCAACCCCAACAGAGTTGCCGAGTCAACATAGGGAGCCGCGGACATCAATACCACGCCGTGAGGACAGTGAGTAATTTAATCTTAGATACTTCGACTTCAGCTACATTATTCATGTAGCTGAAGTTGCGTATCTGAGATCGATTTTCCCCCATAGTGTAGACCAGCCCTCAGTGATCTCTCCCAAGACCGCAGTGTTTCTGCACTAAAGAGCTACTAGTATTTCAGATTGGCATAGATGGATTGTTTTTATCATTATTATATTCCAAACATAGTGTGTTTCAGGTGTATGGCTTTATATGTTTAGAAGTGAGCTTCCCCTCCCCCATCCACCCCCAACAGGGGTGATGCTTAATGGAATACAGTAATTGGAAGAGAAATGACATCTCTTTAAAACTATGGTGCTCTGTTACAAAGTCATGATGAAATAATCATGTTTTGCGTGGTGTTGAAAACATGCTAGAAAATGGTGTTTGTTCCTCCCATAATTTGAGATGTGCAAAGAAATGTCTAAATAGATTTTTTCATTGGGAAATTTGTTCCAAAAAACCCATCTACAAACAGAATAATAATTACATAGTATGTTTAGACCCTAGTGACTCTATTAGACTATATTATTGTTGAACTGAGTTACATCAGAAAGCCAGATGTAAAATATAAAAAATGATAAGCTTTCTTCATAGTTCCTGAATTTCTGTCATATACTGAATAAGCTTTTTTTTGTTTTGTTTTTCCTGATATTTCTCAGAAAACTAGGCTTTCCATCATACAGAAGGTGATAAATTACTGAGAAGAAACAGTATCTTTTCTTGTCATGTATGTGGATGGTGGCAGAGATTTGGTTTCCCTTGTGCTCTCAAAGCAAAGGACAGTATATAAAATAAAATTATATTTGTTTCCAGAAATCCCAATACAGCAGTTTAAGCTTAAATGTTTCTTTAGACACATTGTAAATTAACCAATGAACATTTTCAAAACTAAATTTAAAGATGAAGCATCAGCAAGAATTTTGTAATATCACACATAAAAAATAAACCTTGTAAAATACAGATAAGAAGGCTGATGTTATATCCATTTGACGCATTAGATATCAATGGAGAGAATGCAGAGCACAGCAGGGCAGTTACAACTCAGTGTGAATCATCTTTTAAATTATACATTTTTTATTTTATGAAATATTTGTCATATCAAATGCTTCATAGTTCCATGAAGCGTTTCTTTGATTCTCTCTCTAAAGATGTCTAAGTACAGTATTGCACTCTGACAGCATGAGGATTTCTGTTATAATTATAAATTAACTGATGAAGAGTTAGGACTACTGTACATTGGCTACTGAACCCCTTAAAGTTGACTCTCCCCTCCCCTACTTTAATATCAACCTTACTGGATCTCACAAAGTCAACAATAGCTTTCTTGGGAGGAAGTCTTATATTTTATTTAGAATGGAAGAAAACTCTAGTAGTGTTGGCATGAACCTTGTTTTAGAGGTTACCTTTCAAAAATACAAGAAATCCTTTGTAAAACACTTATAAGCAAAACATCATCATTATTCTTTTTCTTGGGAAATTAGTCAGGATGCAATAAAAAAAAATTAACTCAGAAGGAAGATTTCGCATCCTGTGGCATTACTGAAAGCAAACATAAAAATGCAAAGGGAGCTTAAGAATGACAGTCCTCCTCCTAGTAACCTTCTGTGAGTTAAATTGTTTCTTTGGCTTCAGCACTCTTCTTCTCAGGGTCATTTTCTTTCTGTTTCCAGGACACCTCCCACATCTCTGTCTCTGGGACTTTGTCTCATTCAGCTGCCAGGCCTCTGTTCTCCATTTCTGCTGCCAAATGCTCTACATGTCTTCTGCTAACTAGGCATCTTTCTCCCCTGCTGCAAACTTTCTTCTTATTGGATATTTTGCCAGATTTCCTTCCATGTCTCTCACATTCCCCAGCAATTCTTCTTTTAGTTTGTATATCTTTTCCCTCTTCCCAGAGCCCACCTTCCTTCAGCAACAATAAACACACTTTTCACCTGCACGTACAGCTCATACAGACACTGTCCTTATGTGAGCTATTGAAATAATCTCATCTTCCAGCACCCCAAACTCTAACATCAACCAACACTTTCATTTTCTATGTGCTACAAAAATTCAGGTGTGATATGTTGTTAATTTCAAAGGAGTTAGATGACATGGTAACACCTTGCTTTGTGTTGAACACCTTCATGCAGACTATTAACTACTGCACAGGTTTTGTTCAAGATCAGAAAGGGTCCTTCCCTTCCTAGGATTGAGAAGATCTAGTAAAGTGTGTTTTACATGACAAGTGTCCATCTTCCAAAATCACAAAACATATTAGCACAGACAAACTTCTATGCTGCAGTGGCTGGAAGAATTTATAAATAACACCATTTTATATTAACCTCTGAATTTGATTGTATGTCTTAATCATCCAAACAAGGACCAATAACTACTAGAGACTAAGAAAGCCCCAGCCAAGGGTAAATTCCCTTTCCAAACTGCACTGTGGATTCAAATACAATGTGGATCTTCATTGCATATTTTGTACTAGTGCTATTCTCAGTTTACATCATTTAGAGATCCATGCACAGAATATGCAAAAGATATCTGCAGTGCATATTAGAGGACAGAAATTTGCCCCACTTTTGTAATGGGAATAATGAATCATTTTTTCCCTTGGTTGTATAAACTGGAAAAAGAGAGCTCCACGACACATTTTTTTTTAAAAGAGTGCCATTGTCCTGGGAAATAATCGTAATCCAATAGTAAAGCAAAACCTTAATAAAATGGCAAATGCTGCCCAATTCTAACAGCTGATTAGAATTTTAAGAGGATTGCACTGTGGAAAGAATTATCTTTGCAATTTTGGATTATCTCTAAGTCTAAAAGTTGAATAATACTCTAAATTTCACCAGCAAAAAAATCAGAGGTTTTATCTTTGAACCACAAGTAATGAATTCTATGGCTAGACTGGGGTGACCACTTGTCTTGTAATTGAAATGACATCCCTTATTTCTTACCTAATATCTTGAAATGTGTATCCAGAAAAGATGCTGAAACTTTTGCTCACACAGAGGATAATATAGTGTCACACAATCATATACTTTTGTACCATGAAGTCAACTTTGTGGGTTTGTCACATATTTTTCATACTGTTCTTTGGTTTCCCAAAAGGTAGAAGGTTACCCCTAGTAATAGGAACCTCAATACCTTAATTGTCAACTAAATAACAGCAAAGAGTCCTCTGGCCCTTATAGGCTAAAAGATGCATTGGAGCATGAGCCTTCATGGATGAATACCCACTTCGTTGGATGCATGGGTACTAACAGTGTACTAATCCAATACAGGGAGATTTTGCATTTACTTTGATCTGGGATACACTGTCCATCCAGTCACTTTTGTGTTAAAAATCAGAATATAATTTCCCCATGTTACAGATTATGAAATGGAGGTACAAAAAAGTGAAGTGATTAGCCCAAGGTCAACTAACAAGCAAGCGGTAAAAGCTAGCGCCCATTGCAGAGCACTATGCAACAGACTATTCTGCTTCTTATATCATAATGCTTTTAAAAAAGCATTAAAATAAAGATAAATAGCAAAGGTATCAGGCAGCAATCCTTCCTGATTCTTCTACTAGTATGAAATGCAAGCAAGAGTTGACCTGTGCCACCTCTTCTGATCTTAGACCAGTTATCAGAGAGCATCTCCCTCAAGAAGCCAAGCTATCTCAAATCAATGCCCATAGATAAAAGCTTTTCCCATAAACTGTCTCAATTAATTAAATCAAATGCAGATTTTAAATTGATGAAGACAGTAAAATAAGTTGTTTCTTAATCTTGGTGTACTTATCAATAACACAGGGTATTACAAAGCAATCAGCAGTCACATTAAAAGCTTCATTAAAGTCATCGTCTCATCCATATTCAGTTCAGTTCTGGCTAAAATGTGGGGCTTGTCCTGAGAGCACTCCCTTGCACACAGGAGAATGCCATTCTGCCCTCTGTGCACACAGCCAGCTCTGCTGGTCAATGCTGCAAGTTTGGGGTCATAGATTCATATTTTCACAACTCCTCCCTGCTCCCTTTAGAAGTGTCCGGTACCCCAGTGGGCACTAGGAGGGACCATAGTTGGAGGAGTGAGGACACTGTGACTGTATCTGGCCACTGTGCAGAAATGCAAGAGGGTTCAGCTTCTTTTTAACTCCTCTTGCATTCCCCTTGAGCAGCCAGGCACAATCCAGACCTCATAAAGGGAGAAATCCTGAGAATTTGCTATTATCTGGCCTGGGTGCTATGCAGCTCTGCAAAGGTTAGAAATCCTTCACCTCAACAAGGAGCAGGAGTGAATTTAGCTGTTTTGCCAGTGGCCCCACCCCACCCCAAGTGGTCTAGCCAAAAAACTAAACTAAATACCCCCCCAAAAGCTGATCAATGAATGGAGGAAAAAACAAACAGAAACCCAGGCCAGCAAATCAGCAAAGAAAAAGTAGCCAGCCAATCAGAGTGCATAAAACAAAAAACAAAGAAAGAGCCAAGCAACACAGCATTCTGGTCTCCGTGAGAAAATGTATCCAGGGCAATTGCCTGCTCACCCATCCTTAGGACCAACCGTGGCAAGGACAAAGAGATTACATGGAGCCACTCCATGCTGTTTAAGGGGTCTGCACCCCAAAAAACTGTTTCACAACAGACTTGCAATAGTTCCACTACCAGGGGATTCTCTCCAGCATAGAGGCAGGGTTTGCCCCTAAACAACTAGTCGTTCTACCTGTTCCTGTGGCTTTTATAAGGAAAAACCCAAGGAAATAGCTTAGGATTTGTACTGTTGTCAAATTCTGGGATGCATTATTGCCTGCCTTGTAACCCCAGCAGCTGCTTCACAATACATTACTGCTGGGCTGCTCAGAACCAGCCTACTGTGCAGGTCACATTCTGAGTGTTTGTGTATAGTTATATCCCTTGTCCAGAAGCTCTGATCCCAGCAGCCTACCAGCAACACTCCAGTCTGATTCTGGCTTCCACCAGCCTTCGTTACAACCAGGGAGATGACCCCATCACACCCCCAATCCTGAACTTCCCCAGACCTGTGTGTACTGATATGTCCAGCTTTCTCCTGAAACTTCAGAGGAATACAGTGATCCATTTGCTTCTTTAAGGAGACAAAACACACCAGTTTGCTACACTTACTGAAGCTGACATTTGCTTTAGTACAAACACAGCACTGCTGGTTTAGATACTAGTAAAACAAGTTTATTAATGAAACAAGATAGGATTTCAAGTGAGTTCAAGGGTAAGAGAAAAAGTCAGAAATGGTGACCAGCAAATAAAAGTGAAAACACGCATTTAAAAATTTAAAATTTTAATTGAGCAAGTGTTGGTTCAAAGCTTTATTGAAGATGGCCTTTCTCATCCCCAGTCTTCCAGCAAGATGGTTACTGACCCTCTCCTCAGATAGGATCTCTTCCAAAGACTCAAAGGTGCTGTTGCCTTGGGTACTGTGGGTAGAGAGAAAGGGAGGAATGATTTGGGGTGTCTGCTCTCCCTTCTTATTGTTCTTTCTCTTCTTTGAGAATCATCTCCAGCTGAGGTTCAGGAAAGAAAAATTTGTATGGATGGGAACGCTAGCTGTTTCTTTGTCAAGATTTAGAATTTTTTACCCACATCCTCATTACAACCAAAGAGCGGCCACATAACCAGGTGATGGTCCATTTGATTTTGTTGACACCTGATGGAGGCATCAGCTTGCCTTTTCTCTCTGGAGAACTAATTTGTGGCCACTCCCCAGACTTGGAAATATATCTCTGTTGTACCATTCAGAGGACTCTTATAACTTTACATACAGTGTTACCATACATATTTTACCATCACTGTCAGCAATCCTTTGGAGTTCAAGGATGATTGTCTTCCATAAAATAATAGCCAGATATTGCTGATGGATCCATGAGTGGCTAATGAGACCTATATAGGATCCACAGATCTTGTCACAATTGGGGCAGGCATTTCTTAATGGCAGGGGGCACTCTGGATTGTTGAGTCGGGCTGCAGCATGTTCTTTCCTCCTTACCCATTTCTCCATTTCCTGTTGTTTCCATTATAAGTTAAAATACTGGGATTCTTGCTACAAGGTCCTTTTGCATTTTGGTTGGTCGAGGGCTTGGGTTTCCCATGAGTTTATGCAAACATTGCACTTTTTCATATTAACTTTGAGGGTGTCTTTGAAGTGTTTTGGTTATTTTTGCCCATCCCTTGTCTGTTGGCCATGGCTCAGTTGTGAGAACATGACCTGCTTCAATAGTCGATTTTCTGGCATTCAAAGACATGATCAACCCAACAGAGTTGGTGGTAGATGATCATAGTTCAATGCTGGAGATTTTGGCTTGGGACAGAATTCTGATTTTAGTGTACCAGTCATCCCACTTGCTTCAGAAGATCTTGTGGAGGCACTGTTGACAATATAATTTAAGAACCTAGAGGTCTCCATTGTATGTGATCTAGGTTTCGGAATCATACAAGAGAGCAGGAATAACAATGACCTGGTACCTGAGAAGCTTGGTTTGATTCTAGATGTCATGATCTTTGAAGACATGATTTCTCAAGCATTTGGAAGCTGCACTGGTGCATTGAAGGCAGGGTTGAATTTCCTCAGCAATGTCAGCTTTCTGCTACAGATAGCTACCAAGGTAAAGGAAGTGCTCAATGCTCTCCAGGGTCTCTTTATCGATCTGAATTATAGGAACAGGATTTGATGATTTAGAGCCTATTGGAAAAGTACTTTAGTTTTCTTGGTGTTGATTGTGAGGCCAAACTGGTTGTAGGCCTCTGAGAAAGTGTTGACTATTTCTTGAAGATCATCTTCTGAGTGGCTGCACAGAGCACAGTTATCTCCATACTGGAGTTCAATGACTGATTTAGTGAAAGTCTTTGTCTTGGACTGGAGGTGATTGAGGTTGAAAAGCTTGCCATCCATTCTGCATTGGATGTCAAGTCCAGAGGGGAGATTGTCAATAGGGTGACCAGATGTCCCGATTTTATAGGGACAGTCCTGATTTTGGGGTCTTTTTCTTATATAGGCTCCTATTACCCCCCACCAGTCCAGATTTTTCACATTTGCTGTCTGGTCACTTTATTTGTCAACGATGAGAAGGAGGATGACAGCAAGAAAGATGGAGAATAGGGTTGGAGTCATGACTGCCTTGCTCACCTCCTGTCTTAACTAGAAAGGGGTCCGTCTGATTGCATCGAATGCTTTCATGAACTTGATGAAGGCCATGTACAGAGGTCTATGTTGCTTGGGGCACTTTTCCTGAAGTTGGTGTGCAGCGAAGATCATGTCAGTGGTACCTCAAAATGGTCTAAATCCTCATTACGATTCTGGAACCATTTCCTCGGCCAAGGGGAGCAGCCAGTTGAGGACAATTCTAGCAAGAATCTTTCAGGAGGTGGACAACAGGGCAATTGCTCAATATTTCCACAATCTGATTTGTCTCCTTTCTTGAAGATGGTCACAGTCATGGCATCCCTAAGATCAGCTGAGATTTCTTCTGAATTACAAATCTTGATAATTAAAATGTGAAGCTGGTGAGCCAGTTCTTCTCCTCCTTCTTTGAAGATTTTCAAGATGATTCCATCAGATCCAGATGCCTTATTGTTCTTCATCTGTTTGATGGCTTGCTTTACCTCAGCAAATGTCGGTAGGGTTCTGAGGTCATCCTTGATAGAATGCTGAGGGGTTAAGTTAAAAATGCTTTCATCATGATTTAGGAGCTCTTTGAAGTATTCCTTCCACTGTGCGTTGATTGATTTGTCATCCCTGAGAAGATTGGCTCCGTCCCTGGATCCAAAGAGAGTTAGCCCTTGGATGATAGGACCATAAAGGGCTTTGGTGGCCTTGAGGAATCTGTGCATGTCATGGGTGTTGGTGAGTTGTTGGATCTTGTTCACTTTGTTCTCCCACCACCTGTCCTTCACTTTGCGGGTTTTCCTTTGAACCTCAGCTTTGAGTTGATGGTGGATGTATTGATTCTGCTTGGAATTGAAGTCATTCTGCCAAGCACAGTTGGCGTTGAGCTTACGGTTGATCAGGTCTTGGATTTCCTGATCATTCTCATCAAACCAGTCTTTGTGCTTTCTGGCCAATAAAGATCTGCTAATTATGAGTTTTTAAATGATACTTCATAAGTCATCATTTA
Organism: Gopherus evgoodei; assembly: GCF_007399415.2. Lineage (NCBI taxonomy): Eukaryota > Metazoa > Chordata > Testudines > Testudinidae > Gopherus > Gopherus evgoodei. The sequence continues at coordinate 58,477,172 of NC_044332.1, forward strand.
TACAAAATATATCATAATCCTATGAAAGGCCTGAACACACGGATACAGACCATTACATTTCATCACTTACAAAGTCGCAGGAGGGTGATCCAGAGGCAGTATGTCATGGCCCTTTTTCCTGGACAGAGCATCTACCACCATGTTTTATTTTTCTTTTATGTGCACAATTTTCATATCAAATTCTTGACATATGAGGCTGCAGCACAGAACCTTGGAATTTGAGCCATTAGCTTTGTTTAACCAGAGAAATGATGAATGAGCTATTAAGACCCTGAACTTTCCGTAAAAGAGGAAGGGCTCTAGTTGCTTATCTCCCACATTATAGCATAGCATTCCTTTTCTATGACAGAATAATTCTGTTCAGTTGGTGTCAATTTTTTGCCTATAAAAGCAGTCAGATGTTTCTAGTTATTTTCCCCTGTTTTCATCAGCACAGCACCCAGACCAATATCTAATGCATCTGTACACAGATAAAACATTTTGTCAAAATCAAGTCTAACTAGAATAGTCTTTTCAGCCAAGATTTTCTTTACCTTACCAAATATTTCCTGGAATGTTTTTGACCAAACAATGTTTGGCTTGGTCTTTTTATGTAAATCTGTGATTGTAGATGTAATGCCACTAAACCCACATACAAGCCTTCTGTAATAGTTTACCAGACCTTTGAAAGATTGCACCTCTGTTTGGTTTGGGGAACAGGCCAATTTACAATGTCTTCAACTTTCAAATGATCAGAGGTTATTTGGCCTCTCCCTGCCTAGTGTCCCAAATAAGGAACCCTGGCTTCTCCAAATTTACAGTTGGAGGCTTTTTTGATTATGCCTGTCTCTATGAATTTTGACAGCACAATTATCAAGTATTTTTTTGTGATCAGCCGAAGTGTTGCTAAACTCTGCAATGTCATCCACATATGCTTTTGCAAAGTTCTGTAAACTAGACTCTGCAAGGTGGCTTTAGCATTAACTAAACCAAGGGTAACATTGAGTCATCTATCAGTGATGAAAGCAGCTTTTTTCTGTGCATCGTTGTCCAAAGGAATCTGCCAATACCTACTAGTTAAATCCAAAGCTGAGGATAATGTTGTTCTGGAGGTGCCTGAGTGGAAGCATTAACTTCTGTACGTTGGGTCGTAGCCGTATTAAAGAGACTAATAGAGCATGACGAGATCAGATCATTTCAGAACACTTTGCAGAGAATAAGTGCTAGAATTGGTTTTTGTTTTTAAATCAAAATCTAAGAAATAATTACAGTTTTTGTCATTAAAATGTATTAGTAAGTTTATGAAGAATTGGGATCCACCAGTCTACTGCTTAACCAATATAGGATGCATCTACACTGAATTGTAAACCCAGACTCAGACTCAGGTTTAAGCTCAGCCCCCTTTTACCACCCACACACAAAGTTGTAAAATTCCAGGGCAGGGCATACTTATTAGAACTGCCTCTGTAGCTCACGATCCCTCTCCATTCATAGATGTACTGGTCTGTCACCAGAAGCCTAAAAATCTCCTTAAAATAGGTGGGTGGCTCTCCTCTACTGGCCTAGACCAGAGGTTCATGCTTCCACTCAAGCTCCTCCAGAACAACTTTAGCAGAGCTTGCCCTTCCTGAAAGGATTGCAGAACCATAACTAGTAGCAAGGTCCATCATAGGAAATTCCATATCAAGGGACAAATTGTGGAGATTTATAAATTATTTTAGGTTATTTACTATGTGCATCTTACCGTGATATGTTTTGGCTTGAAGCATAGCTTGCAGGACTTTCTGAACTGGGCAGTGAATTTTTGTGAGAATAAAATAAAGCTGAATGAGTTAAAAGTATCATCCATTGACTTTGGGTGACTCATCCCTAGAAAATGATAGAAATGGATTTTTTGTTATGGTCAGACAATAAAGTGCTCTTTTATTTTCTTTGGCAGATCCTTCCAACTCTGCTGGGCAGAGACAAGGAACCAGGATCCTGGGGGGAATCAGACTCTCAACCAACTTACAAGAGGGAAGAGAGTCATGGATGAAGTGCTGTTGGACACTTTGACCAAAGCCTATAAGCAGGTTGAGTATCAGAAAGAGAAGAATGACAAATGTTTGGAAAGAGAGAGAGAGACTGCCCAGCTCCACAGGCGGATGGATTCCCCTCCATACTACTATGTCCCACAGCCTATGCAGCCTTTGGACAATTTTGCAGTTGGATGGTCCATGGCCTAAGCAATGAACACTATATAGAATAGTCAAATATACCTTGTACATTCCTCCTGGTCTGTTCAGCTACAGCTCACACATGAGAAATGCACCAGAAGGGCAAGAAGAACAGGAGGATGGGGGGACACACAGAAACAGTGAAACTGCTATGGTAGCAACGTACCTTGTTTGACTCATTTGCATTTTTGTTTGTTTTGATTTCTTAACATACACTGTTTTAATCTATGTTTTTTTACATCTTGACGCCAGCTGCTCTGCCGGTCAGGTGTTTACATTGTTATTTGTTATTTGTATGCATGTTTAAAATAATGTGTTCAATTTCCACAAGCAGGCTTTATTTAATTTATGAAACAGTAATTCCTAAAGTATGTATTGAGGTACATAACCAGTGTCTATATAATGAATAACCATATTCATAATATTTTATCACCATAATCCTAAAGTTGAATGTTTAGGTACATTAACAGTTTTTTATAAAATGTATAATAAAATTTCATAAAGAGTAAGCTTTCCAAGCTGCCCTAACTGCAGAAATTGTGGGATGAGTGTGGCACAATTACAAATACTATGTCATTCCCCCTCATCCATGGCACCCTGCAAACCTATTGCATGGGTGCAAAAAGCATCCCTGATTTCTGTTGCATGAGTGGATCCTGACCCAGTAATGATAGGTACTTTTGTAAGCTGTGTGTATCATTGCAACAATCTCCCAGTGTCTCGGGTCAACTGCCAGAGAAATGGTTCACCTTTGGCCTCACAGACTTTGTGCAGCACGCAGCAGGCCACAATAATGCAGATGGCATTGAAAACATTGGCATCCAAACAGTCTGAAGGCAGTGCCATCTGGATTTCAATCTGCCAAATGCACATTCCACAACCATCCTACAGATTCTGAGCATGTAATGGAGGCTTTCTGAAATCAGGGTACAGAAATCAGCGCAAATATTGTACACAAGGTCCCCTAGAATAACAGCGGGGATAGTATTTACATTTATAATGTCATTTGTTGGGAATAATGTGCCAGCTTGTCCATGAAGGTAAAGTCCTGATCTCCAGAGTCCCCTAGAAGTATGCATCTTGAAAGTATATCTCACAGATGCTCTGCCTGATTCCCAAAATAAGAATGAAAGCACGAGCAGGAGAAGTTCTTCCACTGGTCTCAGTTATATTGTTGACTCCAGTTGCAGGGAGCATGCAGACCCCAAAAAGAGCTCAGCTGTGCGTGTGTGTTAGGGAGCCAAGAGCACTTCTTGGCAAGTGCTTCAGAATGTACAGACAAGTTCTCTCACAATACATCACGAACCAAGTTCTAGAACAGTTATAGATAACGGGGGCACTAAGAACCCTGGGATACACCCTGAGAACCAGCATAATCTGATTCACCATGGGTCTGAAGCTTCGGCGGTAATTCGGCGGTGGGGGATCCTTCAGCTCCGGAACCCACCGTTGAAGTGCCCTGAAGACCCACAGCGGGGCCCCCCACCGCCGAATTACCACCGAAGACCCAGCACTTCAGTGGCAGGTCCCACTTCGGCGGTAATTTGGCCACAAGAGGTCCTTCCACCCCGGAGCGGAAGGACCCCCAACCACCAAAGACCCAGAGCTGAAGAAGCTCTGGGGGCCCAGGCCCCATGAGAGTTTTCCGGGACCCCCGGAGCGAGTGAAGGACCCCGCTTCAGGGGCCCCAAAAAACTCTCATGGGGGTCTGGAGCAAATTGCCCCACTTGCCATGCCCCCGACCCCCAGGCGGCCCTGCAGAAAGGGGCACTTTAGGCATTCAATATTTGAAAACTGGGCATTTCCACAAATATCGTGGTCCAGAACTTGAGCTGGTGAACATTAGCAAAGCTCCATTGGCTACAATAGAACTCAGTTAATTTGCACCAAATGATGATCTGCCACCACAAATTAATTCTCCTATCACTGAAAAATCAGTCTGATTCTTTCTCTTCATGGTTGTACAAGATGATATAATTGGTAACTCCAGCACACGATAAAAATACTTGCGGTACACTGGTAGGCCTTAAATTGTCAGGGAAGAGGAAAGTGGGGTCCTAAACACACACTGTTCATTTCCCATTGGCTCTAGTGTCACTGCAATGAAATGTGATTACATTTTGCTTAAGATTTAATGGTTTGGGATTTTTTTTTTACCACATTCCAAAAGTTATATATTTGTAATCATTCACTGTTACAAATGCAGTATGCCGGTTAGCAAGTACTAATGTCAAACATTTGATAGTTTTAGAAAGGCAAAAAGTAAAGATCTCTCAGCTAGATGATTTTTTTTCCCACATCAGGACATTCTCCAAACAAACTTCTCATAAAGTGCAGCTTTACGTTTTCCATAGGCTGTAAATCCAGCCCCTACATTTCATTTTGATTTTTGTGTCTTCAAAGTTTGGTCATGCCACCTCCACCTTCCTGTCACCCACTCACCCAAACCTCTTTCTTCTTCATATGCTGGAAAGATGTTACAAACAATACAAAAATCATTCAAATTACCTTACCTGTCTGGCACTCACTCTTCGGCACACACTGTGGATCTGTTAGTGTTTGCACCGCTACTATTACCTGCAATACATTTTAATCAAATACTTTTGTACCCAGTTGTACTCTTGTCTGAAAGCATCCAAAGCACTGTTGTTGCTAGGGAAACCACTTCCTTGTTATCTCTTCATTCAGCACATCTGCCTCATTCTCACTCCCTCTCTCTCTTTTACTTTCTCCCTCTCTCTTTTTTTTTTAAATTTGTCTCTGAGAGGCAACTTTATGTCATTGCATTAGGAGCAGTGAACCATTTAACCAAAGTGCAAACTCTAAATTTCAAACAGAAGCTGTAGCCCCAACTATAACTCTTGTCATTTATATTAAGAATGTCTGAGTATGGGACAGTGACGTAGAGGAGCCCATATATAGTGAGTGACAGTTACTTCCCCCACTCTAATCCCAGCCACTGTGGAGAAGGGGGGAATTTACCTCATGGGACTAAATGGGAGAGAGGAGTGAGGAATGTGAGTGTATGAATATTATTTTTAACAGATATAAAACTTCCTGTCCATTTGCTCTTCTCTTCAGAACAAAGTATAATCTCCATGTCTGCCTCACTACAAGATTAGTTGTTTACCTCCTTCAGAGAAAGAAAATCCCCTGAGCCATTTGACCATGGAATCTGACCCTTTGCTTCCTAACAGTCTATTAATGTTTAAATTATGCAACTGGCAAGCAGACCATAAGAGGAGCCTGCATTTAGGGTTACATGCTCCAGGCTACGAACACCATGTATGAGCTCCTCTTCCATGGGCATTTCATAATGAACATATCTCTTCTACTGGAGATGCATCCCTGAATTATATGTCTTTGAAGACAAAGGATGTAAAGAGGAATCACTGTTAATTGCATGGGGTGGGGAGCAGAGATGGCAAGGAATGAAAGAGGGTTATTTTATATATTTTAAATAGAAGTAAAAACACATTAATGATTAAAAGCAGCAGAAATCAGTCATGTTTTCATATAGCATTCAGATTTTTTCTTTGTTTGTTCCTTAGGTGAAAGTATTACATGCAGTATGCCCAGTTGCTTGTCATGGTGACACTGTCCCTCTAAACCTCTATTCTGCTTTGTCAACAATGGCAATTTTGGCTCATGTCAGCTTTCACTAAATTCACTTGCCTCTTTCCTCTCTCTTTCAGACACATATTCTCACAAGGACATTTTATACAGTAGTTTTAGGATGAAAACACAACATTCAAGAGTAAAAAGAAAGTAACCTATAATATTATTGTCTCCACTGAATTTTCACTTTGCCCAAGTGGGCATTATTGCCATTTGTATTGAGTGTAAGCATCCTGCTGGTTCTGTTGCAATTGTCCTATTCACTTTCTCTGGATGAATAAGTCCTTGTCAAGAGTAGTACTAAATATCCACTTTAGAGAGCACTTTTACCCATAAAGAGCACATTTTCCTTTCCTCCTTAGAATCAGAGCCAAGCACTGAAAAACAGAGTGAAAAGGCAATCTGTGGAGACAGATATAATTATAAGTAAATACCTTGTAGGTGTTAATTATTAATGTTCTTTTACCTGTGCTATGAGTAGTGATTGAAAAATGCTTCTAAATAGAATTCCGTGGGTAGTACTATACCTGTAACTACCACTTCTCATGAATAGCTGCACCAATAAGCTAAATACTTTTCCTGCATTATATTTCACATGTTTAAATAGGAGCAACATGACAGTACTAGTAAACATTTCCCAGTTACAAGAAAGCTAAGACATTGACCCAGAATTGAAATAATTTCAACCTGTTTGTACTTACCCTTGGTCTGGGTCTGAGATGGGGAGGGAACCTGCATGCAAATTATCTGCAAATGTTCAGATTGAATGTTGAGAATGTAAATTAATAACCCGAAAATGATTGTCTGGAGATGAACCAAGCATTACCTCATCAGCATTCTGCATCAGTTCCATAAGATGAAGGTGAAAGGGAAAAAAATCCCTGAAGAAACAAAAGAACAGAAGAGATAGTAAAAAGTAAAGGTTGTCTCTTCATTGGTGACAAAAGCCACTGATTTTATATTTGTCAGCTCATAAAGGGCAACCTAGTTCCTTGGACTGTTTAGTTTCCTTAATATGGGGATGCAACTCCCATTGATATAAGTGAGAATTGAGCTTACATACCACAATCTGATCCACAAGCAGTTCCTTGTGAGATTTGAGTATTTTTATTTGGCCACACAAGTCACAAGATACATTTCCATTCCCTGAATAGTCGGCCATTACTTTTATAATGAGGTGCAAAGAGTGACGCTGAAGCAGGTGTAGGAGTAGTGTTGAAGTAAATTCACTTGGAAATACAAATGAATAAACACAGAAAATGTTTTGCTGTACTTATCCAGCACTTGGAACTATATTCAGTTGTATGGGTTTTTGTCGCTGACCTGTGGCCCAGCCACTTGGGGTATGATGAAATAGTAGAAGTAATCTGGTAGTAAATTACAGCACATATTTTCAGCTTTGTTTAGTATGCTGCCAGTGGTCATGACTCATTATAATGATTGGTTCTAGGAACTGTACAGTCTACTTCTACTGTGTATCTGTCTACTAAGATCAAGTAGCACAGGCCTGCATTTTTGGCACTGAATGTTCAAGGTGTGATCCCAGTGGACAAACATGGTTTTTTTATGTGTATGTAGCTAAGGGTCATTACACATGCATGACTTGATATGTTATTTGGGATAGAGGAGAATGTCTTTGTAACTCTGATATGGGGGTTCAAGATAGATTGTTTAAACGTTGTTTTCCTCTTCTTCACTTAGGAGATTTGTTTGGATTCATGTGGACCAGGCAGCAGCTCTTTAGAGGAACAAACTGAGGAAGAAAAAACACTGAAGCTTTTTTGGCTATAACACCACAAAACCTGACCTGACTCTGGTCTGCCTGAATTCAGTTCACAGAGAAGCCATAAGAAGAAAAACGGCACCAGGTGCCTCATTTTCTGAGTAGTGAAATCATCATATGCTAATCTGCCTATTTCAGACAGTTTGAAGTAGTGATATTGCCTAGTGCTTTACAAGTTAGTAGTTCTTAAAAAACAGTTGCTGCTGAAAAGGGCTCCAAAGAGCCTTTAAACTGTCCCTGGTTTTTTTGTTTTTCACTGACTAGTATTAGTAATATATTTTGGAATGAAAGAGTACTTGTGTTTCATTTATTTTAAAATGTAATTGTGCAAATTACATTAACTGTGAGCATTTTCATAGGGTTGGGCATATTATTGGAAGATTCTTGTTTTAAAGATGTTGCAAATCACTAGTAGACAGCTGGTATATTTTGACAGAAGGGGAGTAAGACAGGAGTAAATAATTCTCACTTAATGACTTCAAACTTCAAGGTCAAATATTTTACAGGTTTATTACAAATTTCCCGACCATAATTGATTTAATTTTTTTCCCCAAACAAAAAAATGTTTTCATGGTTGTTACGTTAAAAAACAGAAGAGTGTTAAACTTCCAAGCATGCTGCATGACTTATCTATTCTCCAAGGTTTTACTTGCGGAGTGAGTTGATCAGGCTTTTCTTAGATTGTAGTATGAAGATAGTATTTGGATTATGGATTGGGATATTTTGGAGCTATTAAGTAGGCTGAAGGAAGTCCACACTAATTTTGGTTGTGCTAACAAGTCCTTTTATGGATATTAAGTGGAAATAGAAATAACCTAGAGGATAGACATTTATTAAATGGAAAGAAATACATTAAATATATATGATATCTGGAGTCCGTAAACTGTGTTTGCAATAATGAATATTTCAGAAGCTTGTGCAAGTAAATTGGAGTTAAGAAGCTAGAACTGTAGCTCAGAATGTCTGATCTAAATCTATATAAGGTCAGGGGTTACATTAACTTCTTCCATCCAGATAAAAGTCTCAGTAGATGTTAGAAAATTACTTAACCATAACAAAAAATTGACAAGTGCCCAAGAGGAAAGCTGGAAGTCCTGCTAACCTCAAGTGACTGATAGCATTTCATAGGTTCAAGATTTATTTCAACTTTTTTCCATAATGTCAGTAAAGTGTGCTGCGCTCCTTTTTTCCATAATGTCAGTAAAGTTGCTGCAAATGGTTTAAATAAAGTCACTGAGGCTAAGTAATCAGGTATATAACAATACAGTTTACTGACTATGTGTGTATTGCATGACTATTCACACAGCACTAATTAAACTCCTCAAGTCCCATCTCAGTATATACTGGGCTTACTTCAAAACCAAAGAAGGATTCTATGGAGAAAATGTCTTTGGTTGCTTCAAAGTCCTGCTTCAAAACTTTCTACCATGGAGTTCCTGTTTAGCAGTAGGTTGTATTTAGCTGGACAGTGTCAATTGTGGACACAATGGCAATAACAACAATGCACTGAAAGAAAGAGGCCGTCTCCTGTTATAAAAATGCGCATTTTGAAAAGAACATCATTAATCACTTTAAAACAAAATGTTTCATTGTTTTTATCACAAAAGAAATTAATCTAGAGTTTCAAAAAAAATAAAACATGCAGAAGAATGCATAAATAACATTAAAATAATATAAAAGAGGTCGTCTAGTAGCAGTGGGATGGATCTGTGTTTTGGTCAAAAGCCCAGCCAGAGCCCCCACAGTGAGTAGCAAAAAGCAATGTTTTTTGACACTTACCTGCAAATTCCTCCAACTTATACAGATTGGTAAAATCTTGCAAAGTCCCTCACTCCTCAGTCTGAAAATTTATTGTTGTAGCAGCAGGTTAAAGTTAAGAGAAACTGGATCTGGGTATATAGTGAAAAAATTAAACTTAAAAATGTTAGAGTTAACGTTTAAGCACTCCTATCCATACACTGTATGGGAAGTACATTGACCATGTGAAAGTGATTATCACCAACCTGTCTGTCATCCGTCATGGTGAATGCCTCATCACAATATTGGAGATGCTGTGAGAAGATGGGTTATTTCTTCCATAAGTGTGGTTGGTTTACTCACATATCAAAGTCTTCTGCTAAATATATTACACAGAGATACACACACCAATATGTATTTGACATCTCTAAGCTCTGTTGCAGACACCTGATATTTCTGTTTCTCAAAAGACTCCTGATTACCCATGTCCTGGGAATAGTCAATCATTTGATTTCTGCAGCAAAGTTATCATACAATGTTGGAAAGAGGCTGAATGGATTCAGCCTGAAACAACATGGCCTGGACAAACTGACAGTTCCTCAAGGACAAATATGAATACTACTGAACAATATAGTCTCCTTTTTATCTACTTGCAGCTACTTTGAGCAAAAATCACCAAATCCCTAGAGCTGCCAAAACTTACATAAAAGGGAACAGTTTCACAATATAAACTCAGTGACTGCTATAAGACATAATCCACAAGAATTTTTCAGAAAACAAATAGACATACTCCTCATCCATCTTTTGAGACTTCAGCCCCCACTTCCAGTCCAAAAAAAGTTAGAAGTTTTATGATGGTGTAGTTGTCAGACAAGTAATGAAGAGCATGGTCTTGCTGAGGGAAACATAGGAAGCAGAGAGTCTAGGGAAAGGGGATTTTGGGTCCAGTCCTGCAAACACTGATGCATTTAAGTAAGCTTATTCCCATTGGGACTACTCACCTGCTTAAAGTTACTTATGTGCTTAGGTGACAGTAATTGCAAAAAGGGAATGTATGTTATGTGGTTCACAGCTTCAACAAAAAAATCTAAATATGAAAGCATTTATATTCCCTGTGTCTGCATTTAACAGAGATGTAGTTTTCCACTGCTCTTTACTTGATGCCTACTTGGTTTGTTTTACTCTTATTTTTTTGAATTAAAAAATTAACAAGGAGCATTAAAGAGTTACCAGTTTCATTTTTCTCTGGGAAAATTATAGTTACAAACAGTCTACTAATGAAACTGATCTTGCTCAATGCAGATGCAAGAGAAAAAGTTAGTTTTACCATCAAAAGATTATGGTTGTGCATTTGTATATTTAATCATCATTTACCTGTTGACTAACCAGCATGGACCAGTGGGAAAAGATGGGTAAAGTAAAGGGCAATTTATGGTACAAATTAGGGAAAAACATCTTGTTAACCTAGCATAGATTGACATATTATAGGAATGGACACCCGTTTTCCCCTTTTAGATAAGGAAGAGACAAAAGAGGATTATGTATTATACCAAGTTACTAAAGGTCGAAGATGTTTTAATGTGCAATTAACAAACCAATGCTACTCTCTTTCTCCCCTGATCAGCCTCTCTCCTGCTACCAATGGCAAAGCCATAGGTAAAAGTTAATGAAAACTGCAACCATAGTTTTCTGATATTAAAAACATTTTTGTCACTTTTTCACCTGTATTCAATACTGGGATATACATTGGCAACATTGGCTAGTGGTTTGCTTGTAACCATCACTTTGCTACAGAAAATTAATCAGGTAACTGCATAATATCTCTTGGCCAGATCATCTCCTTCCTGCTTTGTGCATAAAGGTGATCTGACACACACTGATCTACCCTATCCTACATGATAGTGTATAGGGAGGGCAATATTCACTGAAGCACCATTTTCTCCTTCCGTGGGCCCCTGCAGAAGGGTCCATCCAGGGTCTATAGAGGCAGAAGGTGTGCACACTGAACCAGGTCAGGGCAAACATCAGCACAGCCCATCTCTCTCCTTTTCAGCCCCATGGACACTCACCAGAAAAGGCAATACAGCCTGTGACATATTGTCTTTTCCACAGAAGCACTTCCCTTCATGCAGATCCTGGGGGCAGATCTCAGCTCCAGTGTCTGTAGGGGTTTTTTGGGAGGGCGAGGGAGAGGGTTAGAGGAGCTCCCTCTATTACCTCAATACAGCAGTAATACTCAGGAGTGATAAGAGACCCTGTGCCTAGAGCCACCATGGAAGGACATGTATTCCCAGGCTCTCTACAGATCCCTGAGTAGGTACTAGATCTGGAGCTAGGCACTGTGCTGAGGGGGCAAGCTCCCCTAGGATGGAGTGATAAAGGAGAATCTCTCTGAGGGGATCCTTGTGGATATTTCCTCCCACAGAGCCTCTCCCCAGTGGGGTTCTGAGAGAGATTATGTGTGGTCTTGCTAATTTAATTTTAATAGCATCCAAATGTGAAAGTAACCAATAAAAAGCAAGCCCTTTAGCCAAAGGAGTTGCCGCCTCATTTTAGATGTAATGCAATTGGGAGAGGGAACGGGGATAGCAAAACAAGAAGGAGGTTGGCATGACATCAATATGACAACAGGCAAAGTGAGAAGGAGCAAAGAATTATTTTTTTTCTAAGAGGAGATAAATGGATCAGATAAATAAACAAGGCTGGCATTTGTGGCAGGCATTGCAGAAATGACAAGATTTCAAGAGAGATTTTAAAGCCATCTAGCCTTAAGTAAAGAGCTGATACCCTATAGTGCATTGGATACAAATACAGAGAACAGAAATGTTTTAAATTTGAGCTGCTGCTTTGGCCATAGATTTTCATCACTGCTCCATTTGTAGCCCTCACTGGACTACCATTCTAAATTTTCTTTACATTATGCTGTGCTGGGAGACCCTTCTCTTGGGATCATTAGGCAGCTCTCAATTTAGTTTTCCAATAAATATCTGAATGTTACAATATAGTGGCACAGCTGTGGTTATTGAAATAGCTTTGCCTGGTTGGTTGAGTAGTCTAAGAGAGGGGAGAAGGAAGGAGAGTGGAGAAAAGGCCAGTGACAGAGAAATAGGGAGAAGGACATAGGAAGGACTAGGAGGTTTACATCAGGAGAAGCAGCCAGGAGGGGCAGTATCAGCAGATATGCTTTTATTTCACTGTATTTCATACTTTGTATTTGTCATAACCTATTCCCAGATTTGGACCTTAGTGTCCAAAATATGGGGGTTAGCATGAAAACCTCCAAGCTTAGTTACCAGCTTGGACCTGGTAAAGTTGCCACCACCCAAAAAATTAGAGTGTTTTGGGGCACTCTGGTCCCCCAAAAAACCTTCCCTGGGGACCCCAAGACCCAAATTCCTTGAGTCTCACAACAAAGGGGAATAAACCATTTCCCTTTCCTTCTCCCTTCCAGGTGTTCCCTCCCTGGGTTCCTGGAGAGATACACAGAAGCAAGCTCCGTGAATCTAAACAGAGGGACTCCACTCTCTCTATTTCCAGTCCTGGAAACACAAGGAGAGAGAGCTAATCTCTCCCCCACCCCCGTCCTTCACCCAGAAAGAATGCAAAGTCAGGCTAGTAAATCTAACACACACAGATTTCCCCCTGACTTCTTCCTCCCACCAATTCCCTGGTGAGCACAGACTCAGTTCCCTGGAGTTCCCCACTAAAGAAAAACTCCAACAGGTCTTATAAAGAAAGCTTTATGTAAAAAGAAAGAAAAATACATAAAAATGGTCTCTCTGTATTAAGGTGACAAATACAGGGTCAATTGCTTAAAAGAAATATGAATAAACAGCCTTATTCAAAAGAACACAATTCAAAACACTACAGCAACTACACACATGTAAATACAAAAGAAAAAAACAATAACCCCTATTGTTTTATGATCTCTGTACTCACAACTTGGAAACAAGATTAGAAAACAGGAGACAGAAATCCTCTCATAGCCGAGAGAGAGTACAGGCAGAAGACAAAAACAAAGAACTCATACACAAACTTCCCTCCACCCAGATTTGAAAAAGTCTTGTTTCCTGATTGGTCCTCTGGTCAGGTGTTTCAGGTTAGTCCTTTCCAGGTAAAAGAACCCTTAGCTATCTGTTTATGACAGTATTGAGGTAGAAAATCTTGTTTAGTCCAGAGAGAGACAGAGATGCAAACTGAAATTCCACCTACTCTTTTATCCACTGTCTCTCTGCCCTCTCACTTCCTTCCCACCTGCCACAAAAAATGAATATTACATAACCATTATAAATGTATGTATTAGAGGTGGATACAGTACATGACTTTGGCATCTTATAAAAGATGTAGTTAACTGAAAAATCTTTGCTCAGTTTGCTCAGTGTTTAGAGAATGTAGACAGTGCCTGAACCATGCAAAGGATTATAGATTTCCAAGCTTGCTGAGCCCGTAGAACAGACAGTTTTTCTCACCTGTAAATGCCTACCTCACTGAGTAGCTTTGTAAATGGTATTTCTTTCATAGACAAGTTCAGCTGCTAAGTTGATGGTTCTTTGCTTATGTTACACATGAATAGGCAAATGCAGCCAATGGAATTGCAAAATGGTTTAAGTGTCAAACCAGATGGGCTCTAATAGCCTCTCAGCATCCCCAGCCTCTTGAAGAACACTTACCAAAATCCCTTAGCTTAATTCTCATCAGTTAGTTAGAAATAAGATTAGTATGTGGATAAGGGCTACATTTTTCATGGAAATTATTTTTTTAAAGAAGAAAAGCTTATATTATTATACGTGAGGCGTGGATGTATTTGTTTTTGATTTCAGGATTACACTAGATGTGTTCTACCTAACACATGTGCCAGAGCTTTTGGTCCAGACCAAGTTTGCCCCAAATCAAGTTTTATATAGTAAAATTAGTTTTGCTTTGCTTGCCTACTATTGAGGTTGAAGGATGCCATCCATCTTCTTCATAGACAATGTATTTTCAGTCTCTGTACTGAATAGAAGGTTGAAGTCTTTAAGAGCATATAATTGTTTTTATGGTTTTGGAAGAGAAGCTGCTTCTTCTTCCTCTTGTCCCATAATGTGTGGTTGGTCATCATGAAAGCATCCGCCATCTTTGTCTGTCTGAGGGAGCAATAAGATCCACCTGCAATCTTCTTTGATGCAATCCACCCATCGCTACCTTGGTTCTCCTTGGGGTATCTTTTGTAGCATCCTCTCCTGCCATGTGAACTTCTCCAGGTCCTCTTCATTCATTCTCTGTATGTCTCTGAACAAGCAAAGTTGGGCTTCCTGTATTTTGACATCCACATCATAGAATTTGACTTCCATCCTAATGCTTTCATTTTGAAAACTGTCCTTTCCTATAACTCTTTTTATTGTGTGAAGACATTTTGAACACCTATAGTCATTGGACCTGCCATCTATTTACTGCCCATGCTTCTGCTCTGTACAGCATTGCAAGGCAGTTGGATTTCAGTCTCAGTGGTATATGCTTGTCATACACAACCTTTGAGATGTTATTCCACACTCTAGCACAAATCACTGGTCTGGTCTGTATCTCATGTTCAATTACACTATCTTCCATAACCCAGCCACCAATGTATTAGAACTGGTCAGTCTAGTTCAATTGTGCTCTATTAATCTCTATATGCTGTTTCCCTGAGGCACCTCTACTGACCCCATTAACCCCAATCTTAGTCATATTCATTTTCGTTCCAGGCCCACTTAGCTGATCAAACCTCAGTTTACTATTTCCTCTAGGTCTTCTTTTGAGGCTGCCTTTATTGCTATGTTGTCTGCATGTTGCAGCTTCTCACCTTTTTCCATTGGGATCTTCCTGCTGGCTGGGTCCATCAATATAATAAACAGTGACAGTTTGAAAGCTGACCCCAGTATAGTCCAACTTCCAGTTCAAAGGGCTTGTCATTCTAAAACATCTTGAGATCATGGTTTTAGGTCATTTATATAGTGCATTTTCCATAGTTATTAAATCCCCAAACATCCCATATTTCCTCAGTTCTGGTGTGAGCATCCTTCTGTCTACTTTATCGTATGCCTTTTCCAGGTCTATACAAGCCCAGAAGCCAACTTGCTGATTCTGTAATTGCTTCTTTATTAATTGTGGAATACAAACATGGCATCTGTGCTGCTTTTCTTTGAAGAGGGGTTCCACCATTCTCCTAAGCCTAACATCCAAGATGCATTCCAGTATCTTCATCCTATGCAGCAGTAACTTTATCCCACAATAGTTTCTACATTAATGGATGTTTCCCTTCTTATGTATTGGGACCAAGATAGACTTGTACCTGTCTTCAGGAATTCTCTTGTCTCGCCATATGGCTTTAACAATTCTGCTAATCTGTTTTATGTCTGTCTCACCCAAAACTTTCACCACAACCAGAGTCACTCCATCAGGTGCTGCTGCCTAGCCATTCTTCATAATCTGGACTGCATTTCTCATTTCCTTCTCCATTATGGGATTGCCTCGTGTAAGCAGCTCTCAAAGTATTGTTTCCAACTTTCCTTCACATGTTCAGACTAGCAGTCTTCCCTAGTCATTATTTACAAATGATGTTGCAATCTTTTTGCGTTCTCCTACCCTTTCCATCTCGGTTTTTAAATGATATAGATCTTTTTGCCAGCCAGCTGTGGGTAGATTACAAGCTTGTTTAGGGCACTTTGGCATTCTTCACTGCCCATTTGGCAACTTGTTTTACCTCTTAGTATTCATTGTCATATGGACTTGATGGGTTAATTTATCTATTTATTTATTTATGCACCATTTATGCAATAGGTAGATTGCTCCCTTTTTCAGAAGAGTAACCTAGTAACAAAATATTAATATTTTTAGTGGGGTAGTGGGAACAATCATTTTAAATAAGGGGCTCTTCTGTATGGCTTATCCTACTAAAAAAATTGTAACTAATGTCTGCCATCTGCCAGCCTAATGTAATCTCCTATTTCTGGAGACTGCTGTAAAAGCATAGGGCCAGACACTGGTATGAAAGGACTAAACATAGGTAACATCATGCTTCAAGCTGGTAAGAAATAGTATTGAGTTTTTCTTTTGCCTTAAATGGGTTTTGGATTAGGATCCTGGTAACATTGTTTGATCAGTACTTTAAATAGAAAACTGAGATACAGTAACACAGGAATTGCTGTGCTGGAGCAGAACAATAGTCTATCTAATCCAAAAGCCTGCCTCAGATCTTGCAATGCTGTTTGCTTGAGAGGAAAGCATAATTCTCCCATAAATCACCCCATTGTGCAACATTGTACCATGAAAAGAACATTTCTTCCTGACCCCGGTAACCAATCAATTTATGCTCAGCAACATGAAGTGTCTTCATCTTTGTCAATTAAATTCCAGAGAATGTATCTGCATGTGTTCTCTGTGTTTACATAAATATCTAAGTGTGCACTAGCTTCTTGGGCATCTGAAATGATCCTGTTCTTTTTATTCTATTTACTTCTCTACCTTCTGGACCAACAGAAAATAAAAACATGATGTACACCTCAGGACACAAAGGTTCCAATTTAAAATGTGAGAGTCTGAGACTCTGGGGGGGAAAAATCATAGATAATAATAAGAGAGCTACTGGTAATATAAATAATAAAAGGAGAGGGAAACAAAAGCAGAAACAAAAGTTATACAACCTTGTCCTCCCCTGAAAAACAACCCAGGAGCTTCACACTTTTGGTGATAAGAGATCCAAAACCAGATTGATGAAGCTTGTATAATATGTGAATCACAGTGTGAGGTGATATAATTTATTGAAAACCCACCCTTTACTTCTGCAGTGTTAGGAACACAGTGGCCACCTGTTCCTCATTTCACAGAACTGTCAGTTTTTTCATGCATAATTTGGCTTGGCCCAGAAAAATATGAATCCAAGTTATAAATGACTTTTTGCACCAGGGCATGGAAATGTGGATAAAAATGACATATAATTTAGAGAGATGGGTGAGGAAATATCTTTTATGTAACCAACTTCTGCTGGTGAAAGAGACAAGGTTTCAAGCTACAAAGAGCTCTTCTTCCAGTCTAAGAAAGGTACTCCAAGTGTCACAGCTAAATACAAAGTGGAAGAGATTGTTAAGCATAAAGAGTTAACACATTGCAAGAGACCATTCATGATAAAATGGGCATTTTACACCGCTGCAGTCATAGGACAAAGGAGAGTTAGTAGGTTACAGATTTTTAATGAGCAACAAATCCATTGTCTTTATTTATTTTTAGTGTCTAGCAAAGTTATGAATTCAAGTTCCCAGGCTCATCTTTTGAGGGTGTCATTCAGGTTTCCTTTGAGGATGAGGACTGAGAAGTCAAATACAGAGTGGTAATTTTGTAAAAAGTTTTCACCTACAGGTTTTTGTCTTTTACTATTTTTCTGTGTGAATTTCACCTATATAGTTGTTGGGGCATATGGTGCTCTGGATGAAGTACACTACTTATTGTGTTAGGCATGTATAAGTCTCCTGGATCTTGAAATGTGTGTTGTGTGGGGTGTTGATCATCATAACAGTGGAGATATGTCTGCAGGTTTTGCACCTGTTGTTCTGGCAGGGTCTGGTGCCAGTTGAGTTGGTGTATCCAGGTCTGTGGGGAGATTGCTTCTGATGATGAGTTTGGAAAGGCTGGAGTGTTGTTTAAAGGCCAGAAGAGGGGGTTCAGGTAAGTTTAATTTCAGGATATCATCCCCCATGTAACTGTGTAATGAGATACCCAATCTGGGTTCCAGTGTAGCTGGTAGGTGACAACTGTGGTGTATGTTAAGAGCGTTTTTTTTTCCTATATTGAATCAGGTTCTTTTGGGGTATTTGGGAACAAAACAAACCCACTGACCACACACCCCAATTGTCATCCCACATAAGAAACCATACAGATTATCATCAAACAATTACAACACATAGTTGATGGGAACCACATCCTGAAAGAAAGCTTCCCTGAACCAACCTCTTCTGACCTTCAAAAACTGCCCTACCTTCCTAAGTGCATCATCAGAAGAAAGTTCCCCACAGACCATGACATGCCATCTCAAAGTGGCAGCAGACCCTGCCACTGCAAAATCTTCAGGCATATCTCTACTGCTATAATGATCAACACTCCCCACAACACACCTTTCAAGATCCATAGATCTTTCATATGCCTATCACAACGTATGTTGTACCTCATCCAGTGCACTAACTGCCTCAATGACAACTATGAGGGTGAAACCAGACAATCACTTGGCTCTTGAATGAACTCACAGAAAAATCATAAGGAAAAACACCATATCATCACTGGGCGAACACTTTTCACAAAGTGATCACTCTATATCTGTCTTCTCAGTCCTCATCCTGAATGAAAACTTGTATAACACCTTCAAAAGATAAGCCCGGTAACTTGAATTCATAACTTTGCTAGATACTAAAAATCATGGATTTAATAAAGTGAATGGATTTATTACTTGTAAAAACAATCTGTAATCCACTAATCTTCCTTTCTCCTATTTAACTGACTGCAGAGGTGTTAAATGTCCACCTCACTTTGAATGATCTCTTGAAACACATTAACTCCTTAGGTTTAACAATCTGTTTCACCTTGTATTTAGCTGTGATACTCAGCAGAAGTTGGTCCAATAAAAGATATGACTTATCTCTCTAATATCCTAGAACCAACACAGATACAATAACACTTTAAGCGGTCATGTTTAAATAATATATGCAATCATATTATTTATGATTGTTGATTTGATGGATGATTTCTGCAATATATAGATTAATCAGATAGGTTGTTGCTACAGACTAATACACTAAGTTGGATTGTGGCTAACTCTGCATAGAAGTATATGTGGATGGAAGATGGTGTGAGAGGAATTTGTTCCCTTTTGTGCCATTCACTATCCCAGTCCTTGCACTCTCTTTTTGGGAGGACTGAGAGTGAAACAGCATCACAAACATTTCCACAAAGGAAAATGAGGTGAGCATGGGGACAGATATTTACCACCTCAGCGTCAGCAGTCATCAGCAAGCCAGTTTGGGGAGGGAGTGTGCTTACATGCTGTATCCTGTTTAATGTGAACTGCAATGCTTTTTACAATTTAAATTTATTTATTTATTGCTTTTTTGTGAATATTTAAAGGGTTTTTTTTCCCCACAAGTTCTTCAATTTAGAAATATGTTGAAAGATAAGCCTGGTCTTCCCAGGTTTGGTTAGAGGGGTTTCAGGATGTTTGTTGTGAGTGCTCACATCTTAATTAAAGTGTGTGTTGACGAGGAGAGAGGCATATTTGTTGACTCTTTAACAATGACATCCTTTCTCTAAACTCTTCATGAGCTATCTGAGTTACATAGATGTTAACAAGAAAAATTTAAATGCTTTTCTAAAGAAACCTCTTTCCCCTCTCATGTGCTGCATTTTTAGTCTTTTATGATGTCATCCAGACACTCATTGTCTAGTCGCTATTTAGTCTTCCAGGCTAAAAAAACCCTGAACTTCCAACATAAAAATACAAGTAGAACTCTTCCCCCATTTCTTGGCAAATACCATACAGGATTTCTTCAACATGGAGAAACCATGATCCCTTTTTTATCCCTATAGGGGTAACATTTAAAGTGTGTTTTCAATGCTGTGCTCACTCTCCCAGGCATTGTGCCTGGCTCTGGAACTGTACTGCCAGACCACCAACCCCTGCTGTGTGCTGAGGCTTAAAAGCCACAATAGAGCAGGAGGTTGATATTTTCCCTTCAACATCAATATAAAATTCCCATTAACACTTATGGGAGCTGTGCAGGTCCATTAAGATGGGGATGAATATCGTCATCTCTTGAGCACAGCCTTGAATTACAGCCCAGTAAGGTTGTAAAAGTTTGTGACTGTCAAGGTTCCTTCCCCACTCTGAACTTTAGGGTACAGATGTGGGGACCTGCATGGACACTTCTAAGCTTAATTACCAGCTTAGATCTGGTATCACTGCCACCACCCCCAAGCACTACTTTTCTTCCCTGGGTAGCCTTGAGAGACTTCACCAATTTCCTGGTGAACACAGATCCAAACTCCTTCGATCTTAAAACAAGGAGAAATTAACCATCCCCCCTCCTTTCTCCCACCAGCTCCTGGTGGATCCAGATCCAACCCCCTTGGATCTAAAAACAAGAAAAAAATCAATCAGGTATTAAGAAAAAGGCTTTTAATTAAAGAAAAGAAAGGTAAAAGAAAACCCTCTGGGAGAGATTAGCATACCAGCTACTCTCACAGACAACAGATTCAAAACACAGAGGATGTTCCCCTGGGCAAAAACTTAGTTACACAAAAAATACCCAAATACCCAATTTTGATAATTCCCTTAATGGTACCAAGACAAGTTACAAAGAAATAAACTTAAACCTATTTATCCCTTTCTAAAACTTACTACTCTGATAAGAGGCTGGTTCCTTGATCTTTTTCACTCTGGCTGAAACTGAAACTCTAAACAAAGGAAACTTCCCTCCTTCCTTTTGAAACATCTTGTTCCCCCATTGGTTCTTCTGGTCAGGTGTCAGCTAGGCTAGGTGAACTTCTTAACCCTTTACAGGTAAAAGAGGCATTAACCCTTAACTATCTGTTTATGACAGTGATATTAAAAAAAATCTTGAAAATCCATCTCTGTAATAGAGGCATAGTTTCTTCCTTAACTATAACTTCTATTTCCCAGTGTATGATACTTAACTCTACTGTCATCATCATACAAATACACTCCCTCTATGGTATTTGAGCTGATAAGTGCTAATAATATTTAAAACCCAATTCTCAGTTCAGAGACCTTATTGCTTCTCCATCCCTGCCCTTAATTTTTTTTTTGGGGGGAAGAAGTATTTATTTACTGTTTTCAGTAATCAGATCCACGTCAATGGAAAAACTGTGTAGAGTTCATTTAAGGACCAGACATCTTCAGTGGTTTCCACATTCTTTCTATGTTTCTTTTTCATAAAGTCATTCTTCTCTCACTCCGTTAAAACGAACGCTCACCCAAGCACTTTTTGGGAGACAGTAAAATAAATCAGATAACGTGTATTTAGTCCTCCCCAAAAATGTCTGAAACAGACAGCAGCTTTCTTTTGTTCCTATACTCAGGATCAATGCCATTTATAAATACAATTCTTGTGGTGGGCTTGCTCTTTCCCAAAATTATAGATTGCTGTTAGGGCCATATTCTGATGCCCGTTCTCACATTAAGTAGTACCTTACTCCACAGTAAGTCCCAGGAATTTCATTGACAATTCTTGCGAAGTGAAATGCTACTCTGCATGAGAAGGGTATTAGACTCTTGTCCTTAACAAGTCATCATGGCAAGATATAAACTGAAAGTTACTTTCTCTGAACAAAGTTAACAGCGTAGTACAGTTGTGAGAAATAAATGTGATATATCAAAAATGGTTCATTAGAGTCAGTTAGCTGAACAGTGAACTAACTCCAGCAGCTATCTGCTCCTGCAGCGTTTTGGTGAATATGATATATTTGAAAGGACAATACAGAAGTCATTCAGCGTGGCCTACCAAGGGAGGCAGTGTAGCCCAATGGTTAGAGCAGTAGACTTCTTCTCAGGAGACATTGGTTCTATTCCCAGTTCTGTCCTTTGTCTGCTGGATGACCTTGGGCATATCACTTTACTGCTCTGTGCCTCAGTTTCTCTCTTCTGTAAAATGGGGATGATACCTCCTTTGAGATCTACTGATGAAAAATGCTATGTATATGATTATTATATAGCGGGAGACTTTTCCAAAGCATAAAGGGAATTTAGCTGCATAGCTCTGATTGCATTCCAGTGGGAATTGAGCAGCTGGTTCCCCTTTGCACCTCTGAAAATCTGCCCCACTAACAAATATTTAACTCTTTTATGTCATTTTGAATCTTGCCTTGCCATTCAAAACCAATTTCAAGGAACTAATACATATTTAATGATATGTGAAAGGGATCCTGAGCAAGAAATCAAATCATAATCTCACTTACACAAATGTATTAGAGCATACAGGAAAATAAACTGTGTGCCCAGAGATAAGAGTGAAGCTTGCATGCAGGTGGCGTATCCAGAGGGAATGTTGCAGCTGTACACCCAGCACAGTGAAGGTTGTGCACTGGGAAGAGGACAGAGATGGGCACAAAATGCAAGTGGAGCTGAAGATCCATGCCAAAGGGGTGTAGTCCTGCAAATAACCCCCTACACGGAGCATGATTCACCAGCAGGTTGTGAATGACGTTGTGTTTTCCAGACCTACAATGTGCTGACTGAATAGCTGGTTACCATGAACACTGTGTTGTGGCTGGAGCACAGTGCTCAGAAAGAAGTGTGCGAGTCAGCTGACAGCAGGCATACCCTTGTTACCAATACAGCCAGATGCATTGAAAAAACAAAGCTCCTTTGGCTGACTTGCATGTCATGCTCTTCCTCCTGGTATGAGCTATCTAACATCAGTACACTGGGCAATAGTAAAGGGTAGCATAGGGCTTGTCAAGTCATGACACCGAATAGGTTTACTTTGCCAGGGACCTAGGGAAACTGCCCTCTCCTTGCACATGCAAAGCTACAACTGACCCATAGTGCAGGCAAGGCCATTCCTACCATCAGGAATAGCCTACATGATGTTGGCACTGAGGTAAACAGCTACTGCAACATTAGGTCATGTTAAGTTTACACTGATCCCTAATTAACCACTTTTACTGCTTTCGGATGGAAAAAATGCTACCCCAGGTAGCTAGACACACTGACCTGAAAACTGACAGGTTATCTTTACTATGGAAAGAAATTGCCCCAAAACAATATGGTGCAGTACAAGTTTCCTCTCATCAGATTCCAGCACATCTACCAATAGCTTAAGGTAGAACAAATGCCACAAAGAAACATGTGGAGAGACAACAAAGAAGAACAGTGAGAAGGGAAAGGTGAGTTTTTTTACAGTTCTGTGCTTAACTCACTCTGTCTTTCTTTTTTTAACATATTCACCCTTCCACCATCTTCCTCCCCCCACACCCCAACCCATCTGAGCCAATGTACTTCTCTGTGGCTTTTCTGGAAATAAATATGCAGTACATATGTACAACAATATATATCTGGGGCTCAGATGTTTGATGCTGTGTTTTCTAGCTAGCTAACAGCATTACAGCTGTCAAATTTTTTTGGAGAGGTGATGGGAAAGGGGTGGAGGATGAGCAAGCCTGAGGGAATCACTCACAGTTATTGCACAGCAGGAAAGAATAGTCCACTGAAAGAAATTCTGGTGCCAGCAACAGAGACAGTGGAAGCTTTTTCTGTAGCTTGGCTTTGATTGGTGAACCAGAAAATCCTGTATATCTTGTGAGAGGAGAGCAGGACCCAAAGGAGTGTTTGTAGCCAGCTTTTTCTTTTGCAATTTAACAATTTAACTCTTTGATTATTTCTGACATTTTTGAGGATGAACTTTGTCACAGGCTATTCGCCTGTGGTACTGGGCTGAGCAGATGAGCCTTCCCAGGGAAATGGATGACACACAAAGAAAATCAGTGTACAATTGAAATGTGATGGGTGTTAGTTTGATATTAAAGGGTTCTAAAGATAGCTTGCTGGTTTTGACACAATAAATGCAACTTGGTTGTTTTGGTTGAGGTAAATAACATATCATATGTGAACAACTTTACTGGGCTCACATTGTTTTTTTAACTCCTCTTTCTTAAATGATAGTGGCCACAATTTAGAAAATCGGCATTTTCCAATAAACACTATACATTTACTACAATTATTTCCTATTCCAAGAATGACAACTTTGACATCTAAGCAGTTTATGGCATGGTTTGGAAGTGAGAATTTATCTGGGCTACACATAGCTGCAAAAACTCTTATGGGGAAAATAAGAAAATGACTTTGTTTTATTTGCCCTTTGTTATGCATCCATGCATATATAATATAACGAAATTCAGGTTCAACATGCCAAGCTAAGTTTTAAGTTTTACCTAACTCATGTACAGTGTCTAAGGAGGTTCCTATTCCAATAAATAATAATTAATAATAATAAACAACTCATGGACTAGAACCTGTTGTGCTAGGTGCTGTACAAACATAGAACAAAATGACAGTATGTCCCTCAAAGACCTTATAATCTAAATATAAGACAAAGGACAACAGCTGGATTCAGACAGGGAGCACAAGGAAACAATGAGACAATGCTGGTTAACATAAACTCCTCAGCCTTCTCTTTGTCCCTTATAATCCACAGTGAGGTCTGACAGTCTATTCTGCACCATTTGAAGTCATGGGCCTTTGGCCTGAGCAGTTATGCAGTAATCGGGGCACTGCAGGGTTAAGATGAGAGAGATGTATTCTTTGGTGTAATGGTGTTTATTTACTAAAAATGTCCACAAGTCCTATTTCCCTGAATACAATAGAAACACACAAACAGCAGTCCAATTTCTTGCTTAGACATTGTGAAGTATGCCACTCCAGTGAGCACTGTACCCAAGCAACGTGGGGATTACAGTAGACGAGAAGCTGGATATGAGTTAACAGTGTGCCCTTGTTGTTAAGAAGGCTAACAGCATATTAGGCTGCATTATTAGGAGCATTGCCAGTAGATCAAGGGAAGTGATTATTCCCCTCTATTTGGCACTGGTGAGGCCTCCTCTGGAGTACTGTGTCCAGTTTTGGGGCCCTCACTACAGAAAGGATGTGGACAAATTGGAGAGAGTCCAGAGGAGGGTAACAAAAATGATTAGGGGGCTGGGGCACATGATTTACGAGAAAAGGCTGAAGGAACTGGGCTTAGTTAGTCTGCAGAAGAGAAGACTGAGGGGGACTTTGATAGCAGCCATCAACGACCTGAGGGGGGTTCCAAAGAGGATGCAGCTTGGCTGTTCTCAGTGGTGGCAGATGACAGAACAGGGAGCAATGGTCTCAAGCTGTGAAAGGAGAGGTCTAGTATTTTGTCTGGGATTGGTGGGAACATGGCTACAGCACCACAGAGTCCAAAAGACTGGTTTTCAGGTACCACAGGCTATAAGCCTATATATTTTTTTAAATAAGTAGCAAGGGCTACTGGTAACATTACCCCCTCTTTGCACTGTTGGAGGCACTACTACTTCTGCCTGCCTCTGCAGGTGAAAATGCCTGCAGACATCACTTCTGCTGAAGGGAACCTCCTCTCAACTCCGCAATCCCATCAAAGAACTGCATCAAAATTTCTTAATCTGGCCTGTTGAAAACAGACTTTGGAGAACTCATCCAAAGTGAATGTCTAATTTTTTAATATAAGCTCAATGTTAACCTGTATGTACCTAGTGGCTTCACATCATCATTGCAGTTATTTTTAAACCATGTACTTAAATGGAAATTCCTACAACTATATTGTAGGCTGTGCTGCATAATCAGTATCATGCTATACTATTGGCTGGCTGCTCTAGTCTGTTGACTGTATGTCTTCTCAAAAAAGGATGCCCATTCCTGAAGTGTACAACAACTAGCTTTTAGAACAGCAAATTTCAAAGTAAGAATGACAGTTATGGAAAACTCTGAGCCCTTTAGATAGACATGGGCACTTCCCAATTATTTATGACTTATTACCAAACTATGTCCACCTTTTACCAGAAAATAAAAGGATACCTTTCTGGTACTTAAAAGAAATTACTCAAAACAATGACTCTCTAGAGCTTGACCAAGTATCACTTCCTCAGCATTCAGCATGCCTGCAAAATAATAAAGGACAAACAAGTCCCCAGTAGAAGGAGAAGAGATTAAAAAAGAAATCAGCGAGGATATACAAATGATTTTTTAAAAATCTCCCTCACACATGGGTCCTCCAGAAAAGGCTACTATCTGCAAATTAGTCAGCAGTGGCACATGTACAGCTGGTCATAACTGGCTGTATTTCCTAGTCAGAGAACTCCAAGATGTATTGGCAAGAAGGTTCACTCATGTCCCTTAAAAGGAATTGGGACTTTCACAATAACTGCTGGCTATGATAACTAAGATAACTTGGAGTGCTCTAAGGTACTAACTGGCTTTCTTTATTAATGGCCAGATTGTCCATGGTCCATGAATAGATGTGCAGAGTAAAGGGTAGGGAAGGAGCAAAATGCCACAAGTGAAGGAGTCTCCCCTTTGTATGGTCCTGGCAAAGCAAATTGTGCATTTTGTCAGATGTTTAGTTGGTGCAGTAGAGCAACAGCTGCCCACTATTCCATTATCGACTTTTCTCAGGCCATGGCTACACTAGAGAGTTGCAGCACTGGTGAGGGGGTTACAGCGCTGCAACTTAAGATGTGGCCACACTTGCAAAGCATGGCCAGCGCTGCAACTCCCTGGTTGCAGCGCTGGCTGTACACCCGGTCGAGCCTCGGGTGTAGGGATTCCAGCGCTGGTGATCCAGTGCTGGTCAGCAAGTGTGGACGCCCACCAGCGCTTTTATTGACCTCCGGGGTATAAGGAGGTATCCCAGAATTCCTGTCCACAACAAACTGGAAGAAAGGGAGAGCTCGGAGTTCAGCCAAACTGCTTATTTAAAAAACAAACACAGCTCCTGTTTGCTGAGCGAGCGGAGGCAGGCAGGGGAATTACTTTGGAATGTTCACAGCTGTTTGCTTGAAGAGAGAAACAGCACTCTCACACGGCAGAGGGGGAGGGGGAAGTCCGTGTTGAGCAGTTGCTTATCTGGTCTGACGGGTATTTAGAAGTACATAATTTGCATTTAGTGAATGAGGGAGAAGTGGGGGAAGGGAGTCAGAACTTTTAAAATGATTGAAGGTAGGCACTGTGTGTCTTCCAGTCCTTAGAACTTGCAAGGCAGGGAGCTGAGAACAGTGTCAACTCCAAAAATCCATTCTGTCTGTCTCCTCCACGCTCCCTGTCACATTCCACCCCACCCCCCTTTTTTGAAAAGCACGTTGCAGCCACTTGAATGCTGAGATAGCTGCCCACAATGCACCACTCCCAACAGCGCTGCAAATGCTGCAAATGTGGCCACACTGCAGCGCTGGTAGCTGTCAGTGTGGCCACACTGCAGCGCTGGCTCTATACAGCTGTACGAACACAACTGTAACTACCAGCGCTGCAGAACTGTAAGTGTAGCCATGGCCTCATTCAAAGGGACCTAAAGTTAAAACCTATTGTATGCCTTATACATTCAGAGAGAAGCTTGAACATAAAACTACAGGGTTTCACTTTGTATCAGTAAATAATAGGCTGACATTTAACAATATGATTGGCTGGCACAGATTTGATTTCATATCGTCATTGACAGAGAGATATTTATTTTCAAGTATTTAAACACTCTCAGATAAATGCATATTCAGGTAATAGATTTTCTTAATATAAATCTTACAATTAGGCCACAAAGTGAGTATGAACTCTGCAGAAATAGCTAGAAAATCTATGTTGAGTTGGAAACATGGATCGTGGTTATTTTTTATCAGAAATGGAGTGAAGGAACCATAAGTCTTTCTTTTTGGTGGTATGAAATTAGGGATGCGAAATTAGGGATGTGAAATAACTTTATTACCCTTTCACACCATTTTACACATAACTA
Organism: Gopherus evgoodei; assembly: GCF_007399415.2. Lineage (NCBI taxonomy): Eukaryota > Metazoa > Chordata > Testudines > Testudinidae > Gopherus > Gopherus evgoodei. The sequence continues at coordinate 58,505,014 of NC_044332.1, forward strand.
AGGTTTGTAATGTTGTAATGTAATGTTGTTATAGCTTGTGCATTCTATCATTCAGAGGTTATGATACAAACACTCCCCATAGCTATGTGCTTGTAATTAAATACAGTGCTTAAAAAAGGAACTAATTAAAAAAATGTTTTGATGATGGCAGCATAATACTTAATAACCTTTGTAATGAAACAGCCGTGCAGCAAATATAAAATTTGCTCATGTTTTCTGTAAGTGTGTTCATATATGTCTGTGTTTGCAAGCAGAAAGAAACAAGGATGACATAGTAAATGGCAACATGGCTGTTAGGCGTGCACTTGGAAGGCTTTGACTCTATAGCTATACTGGTATACTTTACTGGCAAAGTGCTCCTAATGAAGATGCAGCTTACACCGAGAAAACTGTACTTTTGTCAGCATAGCTTATTGCAGCCCTATGCTCTCTCACCCTCACCACCACAGACAGACAGGCAGAAGGTATATCGGCAAAAGTGCAGTTTTCCCAGTATAACTGCATCTCACAACAAGCTTTTGCTGGCATAACTATGTTGGTCACAAGTGGCACCTCATCACATCCCTGACTGATACAGCTATGTCAGCAAAAGTTTTTAGTGTAGACCTGGCCTCAGAAACTCAAAGACAGGAAGGAGTCGGTATATGTTTTGATGCAGACTGACTCATCTATGAAGGAAAGGTGGGATCACTAAAGAGGATTATTTGGGCTACACAGGGCCCTCTATGCTGTAGATATTTGTAATTCTACAACAGTGAGCTTTCAAAATAGAACAACAGATCATGCCTATCAGAGCATCTCCTGAAAATGAATAAAATAAGTGTTATGCAATTATAAACATTTAAAAATGGCATTTCCATTTCCCAGAAGGTCTTTGAAAATTTCTTGTTCTTCCTGCTCTCTTCAATTCCCATCTTTGTCATCATGGGATTAATTTCATACATTACCAGGGTTTTTTTTTCTGATTGCTAACCTGGGCAATGGGTTTGATTTACACTTTTTTGTATCATCTGATTTTTAAAGTAATTCTCAACAGTGTATACATTGTGTGAGAGAATATTTGAACTTGATATGAGTTAGCCCCAGAGCAGAGCACATGAAATAAAATAAAAATTTTCAAATAAAATCTTCAAACATATTACAGGAATTCTCATATAAGGACAGACCAATTGTCTTCCTACTCCAGTATACTATGTCCAGCCATGACCTTTAACAGAGGAACATGAAACCCCTCTATAACATGCCTATTTCAGTGGTCAACACCATGGTTTGAGGAGGTGGTGGTGTGGGGGAAAATTTCTTCCCGAGTGAAGCTAGTGATCATTTTATACCCAGAACCATGAGCTTCAACAGCCTTTTTAATGTCTAGTCCAGGTAGTACAACTGCAGGTGCTGTTCTTATTCACGTATCTAAACCTTTTGTTTAATCTTGCCGAGTTATTTGCCTCAATCATACCTCAATACCATGATTTCCTCAATAATTATACACTGCAGATCCAAGTGAAAAACAAAATGACTATCTCAACAAACCTCAAACAATGTTGTACATCCTAAGAAAAACAAAGGTTTGCTAACCAAAAGGGTTATAAGGTGACTGTGGTTGTGTCAGTGTGTTTTGTATTTGTGTGGCTATGTGCAAAACTTTTATCCCACAAGAATGTGTTTTCAGATGGTAAATGTTGCTTGTACCTTGGATGACTGAGATCCATTTTTCATTATGCTAATTTTAATGGTATAATGGCTTCCTGACTGACACTAATTGATTGTCCCTCCTGAGGGTTAATTGACATACGTCTGTCTTTATGAAACAGCACTGATAATCAGCTCTTTACCCACTTTGAAAAATGTTTGTAGCTGAATGTCAGTGGGGGTGGGGGGTGTATCCAGATAGCATGGCTTGTAAGTAAAAATACTTCTGATTACTCCAGAATGGCTGTTGTGTTTCATATTCCTTTAATATTTTTCAGACTTTTTCTCTAAAGAGATTGTGCTGGGTTCACTTGCTGATCTTCCATGTATTTCAATTAGACATTACACACAAAGTATTTCCTTTAATCTATTACAATCAATGAAGTTCTGAGACTAAATCCTGTGCACCTGTTTGAAAATATACCAAGATTTTTAGTATATCAATCAGTTTTATTCTTTGTCAAATAGAATATTTCTCCTCATCATTGCAGTGGCTCTTATTTATGATAACTTTGTCATCACTGGAGTGCGTATTCTCAGACAATCCAAGGGTAAAGCAGTCACATGTTTTATTACCAGTGTGTGAACAAGTGTACAATTACTATATTTCTTTTATAGAACAATAAGTATCTGAGACAAGTATGTTGGGCTATGCTTACTTATTGTTAGTAGCCAGTAATGGAATATGTTGTAAATCCCAGTACACTAAAGATGTAGGTGACTTTTTACTGGAGATTTGTGTAAATTGTGTACTTGGATATTTTTTTACAGGCATTTTTACAGATAGTGTAACAGGCACAGTGGTGGGGGAAGTAATCTGTCAGATTTCACAATCCTCAGAAGATGCCATTCTTCAGTTTTACTGTCAAAATCCACATGATAGTAAAACAGAATAAATAAATTTGATTCATATGTAAAAAACTTAACGTAGTCCAAATATCAAGAGCAATGTTGATAAATGCTATATCACAACTGAAAATTTGAGAGTGTCATGAACTACAAAACAGACTATGGCCTTTACATTGTTAAATGCTTGCATACAGGAAAATATGTGTATAGGGTTGAATGAAGGATTCATACTGAATAATTTATTTGATGATTTAGTCCTTTTTGTGTTTCTTAACAATCCATAAAGAGACATTGCTTTTTATGAATTTGTTATTCAGAACGCATTGATGACCAATTTATGTGAACACATTGGCCTGAAATAGCCTGGATGATGTATTTGTCTTTGATAGTTTGCTGTTTACGATTTATGACTGGTCACATAAATCACAAGGTATTATATGTTCCTTTGTGATAGGATGACAAAAAAAATCTTATAAACAGAAGGAGATGAATCAAAGAGATTTTAGGATAGCCATATGAATCCTTTCAGGAATGAACCTCTGCATCAGTGGTGCCACCATTATGCATGGTGCATATACCACTGGTAGGGCACCAATTCATCAGCATTGGACTGTCCAACCCAGGGCCTCCCCTGTGACCAGTCAGGTTTGGCCAAGTGGCTCTACACCATGACAGCAGGCACAAGTCCAACACTGAGTGAGCTGTGCTGCAATCCACATGCTCCAGGTCACAACCTGAATGGACAGTGGGATGTCCAGCGGGATGTCCAGCGCTGGGCCTCCTTGGCACTGCCATGGGGCCTGCCCCTCCACTAGGGCTCCCTCCCCTCTAAGGGCCTGCCTGACCTTGTCCTGCTTCTAGCTGCCTAAGTCCCATCTTTTCTGCCTGCTGGACTCTTTCAACAACAGCCTCAAAACCTGCTACGGATTTGGGGAGGCAAGCTGCAGAGAGTGCCTGCACAGGAGGGGCAGCTTGGAGAAGGGTCGTCGGCACAAGGGGGTTTTGTGTCTACCATGTTAAAAATTTCTGTGGGCACCCCTGCACAGTGTACATATATTTACACAATTGTTCATAAGATGTTAGCTTTCTGTGAGCATCCTCGTAAATGTATTCATTCATATAAATGTTTGTGGGAAATAAAGTCATGAATGTCACCAAAGTGAATCTGTGTTTTTATTTGAACAAATATTAACATATCCTGTTTCCCGGTTGCTCAGTTCTACTATATGTGCCCAACTGATAACAAGTCTTTGTGTATCTTTCACTCTCTCTCTTCTGAGCACATTATATATATACGCACACAATGATAGATAGATCATTTCTCTATAACAGCTATTAGCATAATCATTCCTAAGTTCATGCCTGCTTGAACAATAAAAGGTTGGGCGGGGAAAATAATAGATTATGCAAAGATAAGTAGTTGCTAAGCTAATCATAAATTGGATGGTGAAAGATTCAGGGCCCAGTCTAACTATATTCTTATGAAGGCAACTCTTACAATTTGAGGGCCTTCTCAGGGTTAATGACAAAAATCAAAACAGGTCAGCTGACTAATTTTCCTACTTACTTCCCCCAAGGTATTTGATCTATGGTAAGTATTCTTGGTTTCGTTTTGTTTAATTTCATCCTCTTTAGTATTCCTCCTTTCTCTCTTTCTTCTTGCCTCACCTCTTATTCCTTGTCCATTCCTCTTTGCTGTTTTCAGCCACAGCTATGAGAAAGCTAAGTGGAAGAAATGAGTTGTACACTTCATCCTGCAGACAATAAGTTTAAGGGTGGTAAAAGGGTGTCATTGGTTCCAGTGGGGAGTTCCAAAAAGTTGTCCCAACTTCCAAGATAGCTGTCTCACAGTCTTGAGACGTTGAGGGGCTGACCTTTTCATAGCTCCCAGGGAACACACACATTGAGGGAGTTTGCTGTCACAAACACAGGCACTTTGAGGTATCTCAGGCTTCTTCCATGGAAGGCCTTCAAGATAAATGGTGAAACTTTGAATCTAACCTGGCATTCTATGAAGAGCCAGTGTAGTGAGAGAACACTGAGATAAAATCCTCTTGGTAGCTGTGTGGCTGAAGAGGCCATCTGTTGTACTCTGGAGAAATTTAAGCTTTTAAAAATTATTATTATTTTTAATGGAAGGGTTCTGCCTAGATATAGTACAGTACATATTGGGTCTAGTCCATTCTAATAGAAATGTTAATGGAGCTGAACTTTCCAAGTACTAATAAAGCTGAGTGGAAAAATTAGGTGAAATGTTACCTTTAGCAAAAATGCTGGCAGCAGTTGAGATCCATCTTATTGCTAAAAACCAGAACTGTACATTTCTCATAGTCAACCCTAAAAAATCTCTCAATAGAGCATCTGTGTAAGTGGATTCAGTAGATTATTTATGGTTATAAGGAACTATCAAAGTGCCACATTTTAATGCAATTAGTGCAGGGATTTAAGAAGATGGTTTTAGAGTCTCAAAGGACAATGTATAAGAAAACAAGTGATCTTTCTAGCCTGAAGTAGGTAACCAAATTAATAATAGTGGAAGATTAACTGTAGTTAGATATTGCATTTTCAACAGAACGAATGGTGTCTGATAATAAGAAGTTTCTATGTGACTAGCCACAATAACTGACTCCAGGGATCTTTTTAGGATGATAACTAATATAACTTTTATGAGGCAGACTAAAATGAGACTCCAGAGAAAGAGACAGGAAAGAATGATCAGAGAGAGTTAAACTGGCAACAAGAAGATTGGAAAGTGGAACGCTATGTGGAACAAATAAATCAAGAATGTGATTGTACAAGTCAGGATACCAACACACACAAAGAAAAATAGAGATCCCCCACCACCCAAAATTAACTCCAGAAATGCATGTTCAGTCATGAGTCTAGTAAACTATCAATACATTATTTAAATGCTTGACTGCATGACCATTCATGGTAAAGACAGAACTGCTTTTATGGAACAAAGTTTTTGGATAGTTAGTTGGAACTGTAGGCCAGATCCTCAGCTAGTTCAAATTGGCATATTTCCATTGAAATCAATGGCATTAGGCCATCTTGTACTAGATGAGGATCTGGCACTATGTGCTTTGTGAAAAAATAGCCTACTCAAATGCTTAAAGTACTGATTCCATATTCTGTAGTATTTGTTTTATATGGTTTGGGCCCTTTTTTCAGTATACTTTTGTAGTGCTATGTGAGTTACCATACACTATATTTAGAGATGGTTGGAAATTTTTCAACAAAAGCATTTTTTATTGGTGTAGTACTCTGGTCTGTTTGGTCAGCGGGCCTATTGGTTTGGGCCCCTGACTTCAGCCTTTCATTAGTTCAATGTGTCCCCAACCTCTGGATGAGGTCTTGGTTGGACTGGCCCATTTGAGATAACCCCTAGCTCTGCCCTCCTTGAAGCCAGAGGTCATAGCTATTGGATGGGTAGAGGGACCTAGGCCCTCCATTTCCATCAGGTCCCAGTCCCAGGTCCCTGAAAGTAAAGCAGTGTGCACTCGGCTTATGTTTGGCCAGCCCACTTGTTCACTTCTCCCTGGGCCACTTCCTAATGCAGTGCAGTGCTGCTCCAAGCAATAGTCTCTTTCTTTCTGCCCTCACCTGGAGCTGCCAAAGTTCCATTTATACTGGTCTTCCCATGGAGCATGCTCAACAGAGCCTGAGGGGTAAGGTCTCCTTGGACCAGTACTAGTTCAGTCCTTCCTCTATCTTGCCCTTAGTGTGGGATTTGTAAACCGCATCACAGTTGTAAAGATGGATTTATCAAAACTGAAACTTTTCAGAGGAAAGGGTTGGTTTCAATCTATTTCCCATTTTGAAACCTTTTTGACAAAAAATGTTTCAAAATTGTTGACATTTCGAAGTGAAAAGTTCCAGTTTTTGGTTCAAAATGACTTTTCATTTAGAAATGTATGTTAATTTGTAGTATTTCTTTTTATTAAAAAAGGTCAATATCTAAACAAAACATTTTGAAATGATCAAAAAGGGCATTAAATTTTTAGAACAATTTTTTAAAAGATTTTTTGTTCACAAAAAAATTCAAGATTTTGACTTTTCATCAAATTTCAGGACAGGAAACTTTTTCAAAATCTCAAAAATTCTTGCAGGACAGGAAAACTGCTTCCTGCCCAGCTCTAATTATAAAAGGCATTATAATGAACGTGATATGCCACTAAAATAAACATCTGCATTGGCTGCTAGCCATGTAAGTCTAGATGTGTACATATCTGACTTGCCAACATTATTTCTTAGTATTATTAACCTATACCCCAAAAATCTTACAGTTCACTACTTGGTTGGTCTAAGTCGTCTCTTCTGCTCAGCTATAGTAATTTTTACCACTCAGAATAAATCTATAAGCATACTTGTAACCAGTAGAGTGAATGAGAGGTTTACCTGAGTAAGAGATGCAGGATCTGGCACTCAATAGAAGATCACTTACTGTTCATGATCTCTCCAATTTGCCAAGATCAATCATTTTTAAGACAGAGCATTCTGCATGGATTAAAAGTACTGTTTCATTTATATACCACTGAGCATAATCAAATATAACAAAGGGCCTAGTTCTCTTCACAACAGTAGTACATAATTGTAATCCTACTGATTTCAGTGGAGTTGCTTTTGATTTATACTTGTGTAACTGAGATGAAAATCAAGTCCATAGTGTTCTCCATTTCTCTATGGAACTCCTGTGCTATTCAAGACCTACAATGTAAATTATACAAAGACTCATTTCTCCAAAAAGTCATGTACTAACAATAATAGATCCATATTGTTTGGTTGATGGTCCCAAGCAAATCAAAGTTCACTTTTTGAGCACCATAATTACAGTGATTTTTAACTCAGTTAAGGCCATTTATTATGTAAATTCAGAGATGTGCAAGGTTCTCCCCCTTCTGGCTCTTATGCATAAGAGCAATTCACTTTCACATTCAGTTTCTTTAAATGAATCAGAAATTTGATAGTACTACTCCTGATAATCAGATTGCTCTATTAGAGTTGGCACTTCATTTTCTTTTTGTAGAGCCTACAAAAAAAAGGAATCTTTTCAAAGTTTACCATGACCTTGGATAGGAGTATTGTAATTGCTAAAGTATTTTTTCCATTGGTTTTACCTGCAATTATAATATATACTGTACATCCATGTAATGACTTCAAAGATGAGTTAGACATATATTTTATATTAATAATATATATAATTTTAATATTTATATTTAAAGAATTTCAGAAAATATATTAAACAAACCCAGCAAATAAAAGAAATTCAGAGTTAAGGATTTAGAGCCCAATATTGTTCCCATCAAAGTCAATGGCAATTTAGCCATTAACTTCATTGGGAGCACAATCAAGTCCTAAACATGAAACTCCTCTGACAAATTAGAGGCAGTGGTACTGGCCAAAGGTATTGTCTCGCTACATTAGTTATTCTTTAATATTGTATTTTTGAATTCTTTTTTTTCCTTCAGAAAATGAACAGTCGCTGTCCACACTCTATGTGTTTGCCTCTTCTTCACAGAACATACTTTAAAATACATACAGGTGAATGTATTTACATATCCCTGTACAAATTACAAAACATTCAAACAGAATGATTGTCTCTGTTGTCTTTTCTGAGACAATTAGCCAGTGACACAGTCTCATCTCCATGAATTGCTTTAGGAGGAGCATAGTTTCTGGGTTTTTTTGCAGGCTGCCATTAAGTTAAATGCAGTTATCCAATCTGGAAGAAACAAAGGCTTGGATAACAGCAGCAATTGTCCATATCAGAAAAGAATGGTCACACTAATGTTGGCTGAGACTCAAGGATCAATAGGAGAAGACTTTAAGCCCTCCAAAGCTGTGAATTTACATGATATTTACAATTTGCTGACAGTTTCAAAACATTTTCCTTACAAATGTTAATAGAATTTGATCCACATTAGAAACCAATCACCAACAAAACTTGCTCATTAAAATGAAATCCATGTTTGCTTTACAGGTGTACAAATTGGCATATGGGTAAAATTTTCAGTTGTATCTTTTGCTTATAGCTCAGAAATACCTGTATAGATTTTTAATGTTATGCCTCCCCAGAACCCTGGAAGAGATCTTGCATGCTCTATTTCAACTCAAAGTTGATGATTTATCAGAAAATAGATTTTCACATTGGGAAAAAAGCTGTTCATCTTTAATATAAAGTTGCTGTTGGGCATCTCTAGAAAACTGCATTGTATCTACAGTGGTTCCAATAAATATAATAAAGTGGAGTAAATACATTGTCATGCTACAGTATAACCTCAGAAATGGAAGGAGTGTAAAATGGATCAGGAGGTTAAAAGTGAGGGGGATGGGGAAAGAGGAGAATGTAGCAGCTTAATTTCTTCAGTATGTCAAGCCTAGGTAAGGAAGATAAAGAGGCAGAGAGAATGAGAAAATCAATATGCATTTTTAAAAACCATTAGTTATCATTAGGTAAATCTAGCCTGCTTGGGAAAAGAGAGACTTTAGATGTTCTCTTTTTAGCCGCTCTGAGGTGCTGTGCATAGGAAGAAAGATACTGAAAAGTCAGAGGAGTTGAAATCAATTGACCAATTTTTCAGTCACTAGCAGCCACTGCAATGATGCTGAGAAAGAAATTGAGATATATATATGAGCTGACTTTGTTAATCAGGATTGGAGAAGCTGTCTCTTGGCATAAGCACATTCTAGAAAACATTGTACTGATTCTACCTTTATGTGTCATGTTCTGCACCTGTCTGGCCTGTGCTGCATGTCCATGTACTTTAAAGCTTTCAGAGAACTAATCACCTTTATATACAGCAAATGTCTGAAGAAAGAACATTTACTGTGTGTTCACAAATAGCATGTCATAACTAACAATCTATCAAAACTGAGATTTGGCTGGGTGTCAATAGCTTACACTGAATCATGATAGTAACGACAGAATTACACAGGAAAATTTTTCTGCTTCTTAGTTTATGCCGTTATATTATATGTTCTTACAGTGATGACAACAACAATGAGGTCTCTTGGTACTAGTGTAATACACAATTAATATTAAAATCTGTGCTGATCACTTTACCACAAACTCCTTATCTCCAGTCTAACAATAGGTACTGGATATGTAAATACAATATCCATGTAGCTAATACTACATGAAATTGGTGTGTGTGTGTGTGTGTGTGTGTGTGTGTGTGTGTGTGTGAGAGAGAGAGAGAGAGAGAGAGAGAGAGAACTCATTTAAACTGTCAGTTAAAACTAATTCTTTTGCTCTCTTGCTTCTCAGATTGTCCCAAAAAGAATACACACACACAAAAAAAGAGCAAAAAGTTTGACTTTACACTAAAAGGCATGTAACCTTTAGTAGATTTCTCCCTTGCATGCCACCATCTTGATATCAGGAAACTTCTGGCATATTGAGAATATAATCTGAATTGATCACACATCAAATTCTCCAGTGGTAGTAGTTGTTTTGGACAACTGTGAAATAAAAGAAAATTTTCAGTTTTTTAAAAAATGTTTGCTTGGAAAATATCTGCTAGTGTTATGCTTGGATCACTATTTGAGAAGCATCTAATTTTTAAAAAGAATCAGAAGCATAGCCGTGTTAGTCTGGATCTGTAAAAAGCGACAAAGAGTCCTGTGGCACCTTATAGACTAATAGACTAATGCTCCAATACGTCTGTTAGTTTATAAGGTGCCACAGGACTCTTTGTTGCTTTTTAAAAAGAGTTCAGCAGTCAGAACTGGGGCCAGATGATCGTAAGAGCTCAGCTCCCATTTAAGCACTTAAATGAAGTGGACAGATTTCAGACAATCATAGAAAAGAAGGCCTGAAAGGGACCTTAGGAGAAAATCTAGTCCACCCCTTCCACTGAGGCAGGATTAAGTATAGCTAGACAGTCCCTGACAGATGTGTGTCCAACCTGGTCTTAAAAACTTCCAATGACTGAGATTCTAAAACCTCTTTAGGTAATCTGTTCCAGAGCTTAACTTCCTTATGGTTAGAATGTTTTCCTTAATATCTAACCTAAATCTCCTTGGCTGCAAACTAAGTAAATTTCTTCCTGTCCTGTCCTCAGTGGTCATGGAGAACAATTAACCACTGTCTTCTTTAAAAACTCTTACATATTTGAAGACTGTTATTATGGCCCCCCCACAGTCTTCTCTTCTCAGGATTAACTACATCCAATTCTTTTGACCTTTTCTCATGGGTCATGTTTTCTAAACCTCTTCTCATTCTTGTTGCTCTCCTTTGGACTCTCCCCGATCTGTCCATCTGTTTCTTAAAGTGTGGTGCCCAAAACTGGACACAGGACTCCAGCTGAGGTCTCACCAGTGCCAAGAAGAATGGAACAATTATCTCCCATGTCTTACATATGATCTTCCTGGTCATACATCCCAGAATGACATCTGCCTTTTTCACAGCATCATATTGTTTACTCATATTCAATTTGTGATCCACGATAACTTTGAGGTCCTTTTCTGCTGTACCACTTCCTAGTCTGTTAATCCTTATTTTATATTTCTGTACTTGATTTCTCTTATCTAAGTGTAGTATTTTGCCCTTGTCTTTATTGAATTTCATATTATTAATCTCAGGCCAATTCTCCAATTCAGCAAAATCATTTTGAATTCTAATCCTGTCCTCCAAAATGCTTGCCACCCTTTCCATTTTGGAATCGTTTGCAATTTTTATAAGCATATTCTCCACTCCATTATTCAAGTCATTAATGAAAATATTGACTAGTACCAGATCTAGGACTGACCCTTGCAGGATCCCAATAGGTATGCCCTCTCAATTTGATAACACACCATTGATAACTACTCTTTGAATACAGTCTTTAAATCAGTTGTGCATCTAGCTTATAGTAATTTTCATCCAGACCAAATTTCAGTTTGCTTAACAGAATGGGATGAGGGACTAGGTCAAAAGTGCTACAAAAATCAGGATACATCATGTTAACTGCTTCCTCCCTCTTTACTAGGCCAGTAACCATGTCAAAGAAGGAAATTGGATTGGTTTGGCATGAATTTTTCTTGACAAATTCATGCTATTATTTATCACCTTATTATCCTCTAGGTTTGAATAAATTGGTAGTTTAATTATATGTTCCAGTAGCTTTCCAGGTATTGAAGTTAGGTTGACTGGTTTATAATTACCTTTCCTCCCTTACCTTATTCCTTTTCCTCCCTTTAAGGATAGTAACTATGTTTACCTTTTCTAGTACTCTCGTACTTCACCTAACCTCCATGAGTTCTTGAAAATAATTACTAATAATTCTGAGATTGCTTTGTTGTAGTTCCTTAAGGTTTCAAGGATGAATTTCATCAGGCCCCACTAATTTGAATACACCTGTCTTATCTACAAATTCTTTAACCTGTTATTTTCCTATTCTATCCTTCCCCTTTTTTTGTTAATATTAATTATGTTAAGCATCTGGTCACAATTAACTTCTTTAGAATAATTTCCAAAAGTTTTTCCAATAATTTTCCTATTTCCAGAACCGAGCAGCTTCATTTGATAACAAAGGTTAAGCACATCTGAAAATTTTGTTTCCCCATTTAGGCATCTAAATTCAAGTTGTACTCCTGAAATTGGTAGGAGTTTTGTCCTTGCATTCCATGGCAGCTAGAGCAGGCTTTGAAGCATAAGTATCAGGGATAAATTAAGTTTTTTACATCATTCAAACAAAATGCTATAGCTGGAGATTACAGGAATTAAATGAAGAACCTGAAATAAAAGGGTGTACAGGATATTTTAAGAATCAAATCTGTTGTAAAAAGTCCGATGCATGACCAGTCTTAACTAAAGAGCCCACTAACAAAGGAAGCTGAATATAGTCTCTTGAAATTGAAGAAAACTGTTTTGGATTTGGTGAACAAGTTGGCAAACTTCTTAACTATAGATGAAAAAATAATAGATAAATCTGGAACTCCGTGTTCTCAAAGAAAATAATGGGGCAATAATGAAGAGCATTGTAGAGATTTGCCAGCACTTTCAAAGGTTTTTTGAGCAACCTTTTAGTGTTGGCAGGGATACCAATGACTGTAATCTCTCTAACTTTCTGAAGAGTTTGCAGATCCCAGAAGTGCATCTGAAGAATTATATAATGTTTGACGCACCTATGTCTGAACTGAACTGAAGCAGCTAATTTATTTTTTAACATTTGAGGTCCAAGCTTGGATGGCTTGAATCTACAAACTCTTGCTAGACAGTAGTTTTAACATCTTACTGATAATGTGTAACAACACAAAAGAAAAGTAATGCCTACTAGAGAATGGTCCTAACATCCACAGAAAATGAAGATCTCCTTTAAATTAGTCATAGTCATTGACATATTTCACTCATCAATCTAGTGTCTGAAAATCTGCCTTCTGTATGTCATCTACCTAATTCTTACACGTTTCTTAAGAAATCAGCATCAGCAGACTGCATGAAATGGCTTCTCTGCTGTATCAAAAAGCTGGTATATTGGATGGTTGTCCCAAATGCATCTCTTTCACTGGATGCTCCTTTCTAGTATTAGACAAATGTGGCTTTGGAGGAAACAGTGGAGCATGTAAAGAGTTGCTATATGATGCACCAGTAGCACTGATATCAGCTGATGGTATTTATTCATAAACATTTCTTGGAATTTTACATGGTTTAAATAAATGTTTGATCCGGTTCCCTCACAGCTCCACCTCCCCAAAGCTCCTGCACCTTTTGCCATAGGATTGAGGAAAACAGAGCATAGCCAGGCTGTTCGTGTCCAACTGATTCCTGAATACTCTAAAAGCTTACTTTGAGACACTGTTACTCTAAATTGGAGAAACCCATTAAACGCAGATGGTAACATTCCCTTTGTCCCGCATTGATCCTGCAATAAGAGCAGCTCATCCAGACCAGAAAATGCAGATCAATGACTCAAAGTGTCAGGTTAAACAATATGAAATGGTGAATGGAGTGTACTGAAGTCAGTTGAGAATGAATCTCAGCAGAACAAGAACAAATATTGGACACATTTATCAACACACTCATAAACTATGTTATATTTGTTATTTAATTGCAGAACAGAGTGTGTGTCTGTGAATGTGAGAACATGGACATTATTCAGCGGGAAAAATGGCACACCCTAACTTAGGAGTCAGTAGGCCCAAACTGGGTACTCAGACTCAACCAGACAGAGAAAAGAGAGATTCCTATTGGAGTTTTATCATCATGGTTCTGGTGCGGGAAGCTGTAATAAGGGGACCAGTTGAAGAAAGACCCTGTACCCATGTGACTGAGGTGGGCTTGGACTGGACTTGTAAGTGAGGCCATAGGAGGCTTTTATTGGGTGCTAAAGTTCTGAGGACTTCACCACCAACTAGCTGGCCTATTGGTTTAGCTGATTCATCCCCCTCCTTTGCCCCCCATCACTATAAAATTGCCCACATTCCCAAATTACTAAGATTCTTAGTGAATTTTCAAGAGGGAGACAGGAAGAAATCTGTTCTTACAAGTGAATGCCATGATATTTAGATTTTTAATTTTCTAGAGCTAGCAGTGAAAATGGTGGTCAAGTCAAACATTTAATTTATTTTAAAAAGGAACCCTATATATTATATTGAACCTGTCTCTGGTAGCTGTTATGGATGCCAGGCAGAAGAGTTACATACATTATTAAACAATTTACTCTTTAATCTTTTCAAAATGTTTAAGGAAAATTTCAGTTTAAATTGCTTCACAATTTGTCTTTATTTCTTCTGCAGGACTTGGGGAAATTCTGCTGTGTAATTTAAGACAAGAATCCACACACAATATTAAAGTTCTGCCATTTATTTTGAGAGAGTAATCCAGCACTCAGTTTCTACCATATGCCACATACTGCATAACCAGTCATGATGGCTCTGAATCAGAAAAGTGTGTGCTTAAATCCATCTCTGTACAGGAAAGCACCTAAATACATTCTTCAGTACCCTTCCTGAATAGGGGTGCTTTCCTGAATAAGAGACGAGAGGACAAACTTCCAAGCCCTTACTGTACAATGTTTCCTGCTTACCAATAACAAATGTACAAACTTTACATTATAGACTTAACTTGTATAATTTCTTATATTCTTTATTGGGTGCAGCTTGCAGCCCTTTATTCTGTATTTTCACCCAGATGATGATCACCAGATATGTGAACAGTGAATAATGCCCTGCTAAAAAGAGGGTTTATATGTTGTTATGACACTTTCTATGCCTTCCTATGTCTATTTGTATAGGCATGTCTATGCCTCTTTGTATAATAGTGTGTCATCCTTTGTATGCCAGTTAAAAGCTGAATGTATGAATGTATATATGAATTAGAATTGGTCCTTTTTTTTTTTTTTTTTTTTACTACTATCACATGCTATAGGATGCTTTCTCTCCAGCAAGATAGAATGCTGGAAGAAGCAAATGCGTTTTTATGAGCTATGTCATGTACCATAAGATATGCAAATTATCTCTGATCATGAAGTAGTTTTCATTTTTCTTGTCAAACACATAAGCTTTATGTATGCTTGTTGTTTTAACAATTTTAAGTAAACATCTGAATTTTAAAACACAGAATATTCAGAAAAGTAATTTCACATTTTTAAATGCAGACAAACAAAAACATAAAGCTTAGTATGTATTGGACTGTAAGGACTAACTGTCCAAGTGGCCTGCCAAATTTGTGTATGCAACTTGGTTTTGTTTTCCCCCTATGAAATTCAGTAAATATATGGTAACTGTGCCAGCTACGGTGCCAGTGCTGGAGGTGGGGTGGGACTATTGTTGAAACACAGTGGCTCTGTGCAAATTCAGTGATGTCCAGAAGATTTAGCAATCTGTTCCTGCAGATGTCAGTTTTACACATGATTTACCTGGCTTGCCTCAACTCTTGCTCTCTCTGCAGCTCTGACAGTTCATAGATTCTAAAGGAATGATGCCCATAGTGGCAGCTTTGCCAAAGCTACAGGTCTTCTCTATTCATATCTCCCCACAATGTGTTTTCATGGGGGAAAGTGAGCATATGGACTTTGTGGATTTTAGGTCAGAGATCTTTGAAATAAGTCTCACTACCTTTTTCTGATGGACGTCTAACAAAGAAGATACTATTAGGTAAACAAAGAAACACAGACAAAGAAAATGCTCTTTGGGATAGCCAGTGTGCCATCATACACACTCATCATACCTCTATAAAATATTGGCCATTAAACACATACTTTTCACTGTATCTCAATTACAGTTTAACAAAACTGTCACTGAATGAGTTTATGGAGCTGACCTACTGTGAACATTTTCATTATACTTTAAAATGTCACATTCTTTGCCAGTTGTGGGGAAAGTGTTCATTTTCAAGCAGTATAAAGCAAATCATGGCTTTTTAAAGACTTTCAAGACTTCTTAAAGAGCTGCTAGTGACTGTCAGATACACTCATACTTCTTTATTGAACCATCAATGTGCACTTTCTTATGTCTGTCTTTATTTTTATCACAAAAGAGGGCACCAAAATTGTACGTTGCTGAAATACATATCATAAAAGTACTGCACAAAGGTGAAAGAGAAAAGAAATCTTAGTATATGTGGAACCAAAGATATAAGACTAACTTTCAACTTATAATATGTCTCATAATGTAAGCAAAGCTATTCCCAACATGACAGAATTAAACATTAATATTTTATAATATCCCTGTCCAAATAAATAGAAAAAATCCCATTGACTTTAATGGTGCAAGATCAAGCTTCAAAGGAGCAATTTAAAATCATGCTTGCATGATTTGGATTATTGCTTTGTATTTGTTTATTAGTCTTTTAATATTCTATTCAAACAAGCACCTAAAAACAAATGGAAAAGCTGTGAATGAAGCAGCATGGTAAGATGGCAAAGATATCTATATAAACAAAATTGTCCTGTGGTACTTGAGTTCACAAATATGGATATGCTAATATAAAGATAATCTGCACTATTGAAATATGTTGATGGGCAGATAATAAATGCTATAACATTTAAAGCATAAGAACAGCCATACTGAGTCAGACCAAAGGTCTGTCTAGTCCAGCATCCTGTCTTCTGACAGTGACCAATGCCAGGTTCCTCAGAGGGAATGAACAGAACAGGTAATCATCAAGAGATCCACCCCCTGTAACTCATTCCCTGCTTCTGGCAAACAGAGGCTAGGGACACCATCCCTGCCCATCCTGGGTAATAGCCATTGGTGGACCTATCCTCCATGAAATTATCTAGTTCTTTTTTGAACCCTGTTATAGTATTGGCTTTCACAACATCCGCTAGCAAGGAGTTCCACAGGTTGACTGTGCTTTGTGTGAAGAAATACTTCCTTTTGTTTGTTTGAAACCTTCTGTCTATTAATTTCATTTGGCGACCCTTAATTCTTACGTTATGAGAAGGAGTAAATAACACTTCCTTATTTACTTTCTCCACACCGGTCATGATTCCATAGCCCTCTATCATATCCCCCCTTAGCTGTATCTTTTCCAAACTGAAAAGTCCCCGTCTTTCTAATCTCTCCTCATATGGCAGCCATTCCATACCCCTAATCATTGTTGTTGCTGTTTTCTGAATCTTTTCCAATTCCAATATATATTTTTTGAGATGGGGCGACCACATCTGCAAGCAGTATTCAAGATGTGGGTATACCATGGATTTGTATAGAGGTAATATGATTTTTTCTGTCTTATCTCTTTTTTAATGATTCCCAATATTGTTTGCTTTTTTGACTGCTGTTGCACATTGAATGGATGTTTTCAGAGAACTATCCAGAATGACTCCAAGGTCTCTTTCTTGAATGGTAACAGCTAATTTAGATCCCATCATTTTATACGTATAGTTGTGATTATGTTTTCCACTGTGCATTACTTTGCATTTATCAGACTGAATTTCATCTGCCATTTTCTTGCCCAGTCATCCAGTTCTGTGAGATCCTTTTGTAGTTCTTCACAGTCTGCTTGGGACTTGATACAAAAGTGCTCAAGATATTCATCTGCAGATTTTGTCACATCACTGTTTACCCCTTTTTCCAGATCATTTATGAATATGTTGAACAATGAAACCTTTGAATAGTAAGTGAATAAAATATAAATATTTGTTAAGTGCTGAAATTGTACTGGCTCTTTACAAGGTACAGACATTATCAAGACAGTCCTGGCCCAAAAATGCTAACAATCTAAATTAGCTTTAGATATGTTCATGGAAAAGAGAGCAGGGGAGATGAGGGTGAAAAGCTGAAAATGTTATGAGGAATTGTTTCTGATGTCATAAACCAATGATTGTTCCTTATGGGTGAAATTTTGCACAGAGATGAATATCCTAGAATCATCCCATACGTGTATGACATATATTTAGAAAATTCATTCCCCAACTGCAGATTTTATGGACATGTTTTTTCCTAATTTGTAGGTCCATAGATATCTGGAGAAAGTGTCTTAAAACTTCATTCCACCTAGAATAAATGAGAGACATGCTACACATGTATTTCACATGTGAAATTACAATTGTAGTAAGAGATGTCCATCTTCCTCACGACATTGAATTAAGGAGAAAATACTTGTAATCCCTATCTAGTTTTGGAAGTTGTTTTATCTGCACTAAAATGAAAAGATGTTTGCATATCAACTAGCTCAGTATCATCCTTAGAAGTCTGTAAAAGGGCTTTATTTTAATGAGAAAGGATTAAACATGCTTGCATAATATAATTTTTGTAAAATCAAAAATTTCACATGTATTTTAATTAATTTAGTATTCCGAAAATGTTTGGATTAAGTTTGATATTTCTTCAGTGGTGCAGTCGATTAATCAACTCAATCACCAGAGTGGAGTTTACATCTTTTAGGATTAATGTGGATAGACATACATGTTCCAATGTTAAGGCCTGACCCAGTACCTTACTGAAGTCAAGGGGAGTCTTCCTATTCACTACCATAGACTTTTGATCAAGTCCATAGAGAATAAGCAGGTGCTGTGACAAGAGATAGTTGCATCTGAGTGCTGATTATAAGCAACAAGAATTAAGGTAAAACTGAACTAACAGTCTGTTTTGATAAATTATTATGAAATAGGGACATAAACAATGTCCTGAATTAAGACAGTGTAAAGTGTTAAATAAATAGATATTTCTACTAAATCCTAGCATTTCAAATAGGTAGAATGGCTCTTTTTATCAAATCAAATGGCTTTTCTCTCCCATGGAAAGGGCATTTGCTGTACATGCCAAGGGTACTGAATTGTAGCATGGGATAAACTAGGCTTAAGACCGGTCTGTGATGAAGTGCTTATTTTATGTAAAATGTGTCACAAACAAAACAATAGAATACACCTTTAAAATATTATAAGTAAGTTCCTATATTAGGAAAATACTCTCTCCAGAAAACCAGCAACCCCGTCCCACAAGTAAACTTCTTTTACAGAATTCTCATTCCTACCAAAACCAAAACCACATATTAGCTCTCGCTCTTTCTCTTTCTCTCTCTCTCTCTCTCTCAGCTCAGAAGTGAGGCTTTTATAATTGCAAGCAGAGCCCAAATAGCTAACAGCTGAACTAAGTCCTCCTATTACTTCACCCTAATTAGGACTAACATGGTCCCTTACAAAACTGGCCCTAACTCCTTTCTGTTTCCTTGCCTTATAGGTGGCTACTTTGCTATATACATTCCTTTAGTTTTTTGTCATTGATTGTATTTAAGCTACTGCATGTTTGGCTAAACTAGTTTGCCAAGAAAGAACATGAGGAATAGTTTT
This sequence comes from Gopherus evgoodei, assembly GCF_007399415.2. Lineage (NCBI taxonomy): Eukaryota > Metazoa > Chordata > Testudines > Testudinidae > Gopherus > Gopherus evgoodei. The sequence goes on from NC_044332.1 coordinate 58,524,270, forward strand.
CTCTCTCCCATTTGCTAACATTTCAGCTAAACCTTCATTTATTAGGAAGGTGGGGTTTTTATCTGTTGTAGGAGGGTCCAGTCCAGAAAGCCTTTCACTCAATGAACTTTTGTTGATTTTGCTATCAGTGCAATATAAACAGTGCTTGAATGATCTAACCCAGAATGAAGATCCCTGTCTGGTTTCTCTTGGAGAGTGGTAACAGCTTCAATAAAGGGAAATGTTTACTAATGTTACACCTGCCAATTCCTGAAAGTGATTTAGGCCTTGGTGGAATAACTGGAACTTTATTAGTATGCACAATTTTATTTGCTTGATCTGCTTCCTGTTTGGAAATGAAGTGGTTTTAGGTAATTTAGAGTACAAAACTATCAATGAAACCTGATCTTCAGAGATTTCAGAAGAGTAGCTTCTATTATAACACTGAAAGAAAAGTTAAATGTAGTCATTATCGTGGGTGTTTGGTAATTTTTCATACAGATCTTAGATTCTAATTCTTTATACATTCCTTTAAAGAACTGGAGATAATATGTAAGCAGGTAATAAGATTTATTAGAATTCAAATAGCTCTTGTCCTTAAGCACAAATAATGGAAACAAGTCTTTTGAAAATGTATGTAATTCATGTGGGATATTTAAAAGAATAAAGTTTGCCTATACATTTTTACTTTCACCTTGCTGGATAAACAATATTTCAATCTTTCTTTTTCATCTGCGGGTGCTATTTTCCAATGCATTGAAACTAAACGTAGATGATAGCACTGAAGACTTCTCTGACTCCTTAGGAGGGTTTAGCTGGAAGCTGCTGGGCTACACTATTTGGAAAGATTTAGCTAGGTTACTCTTTATGTGTGCATATTTTACCCATGAGTTAAATTAGAATATAAAATGACCTGTCAAATAATAAGAAAGAAATAAGGGTCTTTGACTGGAAGATACCATGACATTGATTCAACTGAGTATTTTCACCCCTAGGTTCATTAGGCAAAACCCAGAATCCAAACCAATACAAGCCAGTTATGGGCACAAGAGATTTGGGGTTTCTTGAAGAAACAAACTTATATATCAAATCTCTTTGAGGAATACCATCCAGGATGTTACTGAACTCTTCTGTAATAGATTTTGTGTGCTGCAATTCTTGTGGCAGACACCGTTGCCACTGACGTCAGTGGGAATTTTGCCATAGAATTCAGTGGGAACAGGACTGAATCCTTTTTCTACAAGCTGTGTATAAAAAGTAGAGTTGTCCTATCTTGCACATAAATACAGACAATAAAAAATGCAGGATCACATTTTCAGTTTATCTCCTACTCTATCATGTCTCTATGCTGTTGGACTGACAAAAGCACACCTGTTTACTGTAGGGTAAAATACTTCATGAGGAACAATTTCTTGCTAACTATATGGATTTGGCATGGAGGTTATCTATGCAACGTGTTGCTTGATTTAGTTTTTGGCACAGAATATGTATTCCGCAGTGATTTTTGAGCTGCTTCAAAAAAAGAGAAGATGATAGGTCTGATCTGTATGAAAAAATCCCCTTCAATGAACTAAACTGGAAAATTTCATCTAATTCTCACTACAAATGAGGTGCCTACTGTAAAAATGGTTGAATAGAAACAAAAAAGACTCCCTCCCACAGTATTTATGGCTCTTTTAATTAGCTTTTGTGGAAATTTGGGCAGGCAAAATTTGCTTACCAAAACTGTATACTGAGTCAGAGTACATAGCTTCACGCCCAGGACACTGAAGAGAACACATTAGTGACTCTGGACTGGACTAAGCCATTAAGCTAAGCCCTGTGTAGCAGAATTTAGCTGCACTGTCCCAAGAGCACTGGAAGGAACTGACTCAGTCACCTATTGCTAAGGAGAGAAGAGTGACTTACTTCACCCTCTGTTTTAGGATTCAGCTTCTTCCAGGCTTATATGACTCCATTTTCTCCAGCTGTCAAATAAGGGAAGTTGAATCATAGTTCTATCTCTGTTTATCCTCTTCCTGTCCACTCGCTTGTGGACAGGGGGTATTAGTATCAGGCACATGGCATTTCTCTCCTCACTCCACCTGAAACTGCAATCTGAGTAACACAGCAGCTGTACAGTTTTGTAGGGTTGGAGTCCTTATTTTTCCAATACTACCTTGCACATGAGGCTAGGGACAATCGAGCCATTTGAGAGGGTATTGCCATTTATGTATGTTTGAATTTAGGGAAGATTTTGCTTTTGGCCTTTCCCATTGACACAGACAGGCAATCTCCAGAAACACCCAGTTCAGTACTGAAATATTATATTTGTTCATAAAGCTGCTTCAGAAAGACAGCTGTGTTAGTCTTGGTGTTTTGTTCTGGTTGAAGCAAGATATCACACTTTAATGATTCTTTAGAGTATAATATCAGGATGCTTCCTAAATATGTAGGGAAGGAGGGGAAGAATGATCAACTCAGGATCCGTACTTCAAGATCAGCTAATTCTGCTATTCCAGTAGTGAAAGCTGGAAATAGGGATTCCCTGAATCTTTTGATCCTCTGTTCCACAAATTATGCAAACCGTTGTTATTTATTTATATATATTTCTGTGATTGATTGCTCCTTAAAATAGCACCCTGTATCCCCCATATTCATCAGCTGTATATGGTTATGATATTTCACACAAGGCACGCCTTGCAAGGTATCACATGAAAGGTCATGAACTGCTGAAACTCATTGTTCTGCCAAAATATGTGTATTATCATTGCATATGGAATTATGATATTCTTCTATATGGTTTTTATTGAAATATGTTGTGTGTCCGGGAGACAAGCCATTGACCAGCAGGGGAATTTTAAACAAGAGGGGAATTGTAAACAATTCTGTAAGACAGTTGCACAAGCACAACACAATGAGGATTGCTCAACTCTGTGACTGAGCAAGGTCCACCAGGACATGCCTGGGCGAGTATTGTCCCTGGGACATGAACTGAGAGTATAAAATAAAGGGAAGTGGCATCATGAAATCACCTGTCTCCTTCCCCACCTACTCTTAAGGCAACAAGAATGCTGGGAAGACAAAGACTTTGAACTAAAGAGATTGGTCCCAGGCTCAGAAGGAAATTCAGCCAGTGTATTAAGAACTGTAAGCTGCCTGCAGCATCCAGTGGGGTGAAAAAAGACATTTGATTCAAATCTTGCTTAGTCTGAAAGTTTAGGATTTAGAGTGCGTGTTTACTTTTTATTTTCTTAGGTAACTATCTCTGACCTTTATGCCTATCAATTATAATCACTTAAAATCTATCTTTCTGTAGTAAATACATTTATTTTAAAGTCTTATCCTTACCAGTGAGTGTTTTTAAAGTGCTTGGAGAATCTGCTCAGATTACAAAGGCTGGTGCCTGTCCACCATCCTTTGACAAAGTGGCAAATTAATTAATGAGCTTGCATTGTTCAAGAGAATGAACATTTCTGTGGTACAAGGCTGAGGCCTGGGGTGGATTTGCTGTTGTTCCCGTCTTTATAGTTCATGAGTGACTTAGAAAGCATCCATGCAATTTAGCTAGGTGTGTCTCTGTATGCTGGTGGCTGAGTGATTGCAAAGCATTAAGAGAGAGCCTTGGCTGGAGAGTTAAGGGTGCACAGTGGTCCTACAATTCCAACTTGTACCCTGGGTGTCCTGTCACAGTTTTCCATAAGTGTCTTCATACTTTTTTCATGCAACCTCTTTAGCATGGAATTCCCTCCCCTTTACATCTTGGCTGTTCTTGACATGTCTCAGTCATAGCACTAATATGGTGACAAGACTTTCTTCAAACTTTCAAAGTTCAATGTTATCCACAGATACACACTAAAAGCTTTGGACAGACTTGTCTGTGGACATCTAGGAACCTGGCCATGATTTTCAGGCTGAACTTCAGTGAATGTTGATTCTGACTGCTTTCTGGTTGAATCAAGTATTTAGCCCAGCTGTACTTGGGCAAGTCACCTCACTTCTCTGTGCCTCAGTTTTACCATTTGGAGAATGGTCTTCAAACGGCTAGTCACATTTATATGCTTTGAAAGTTTTCCTAAGGGTCTAGGAAAGTATTTTAAGATCCTTATCCAAAGTTCACTGAACTCAGTGAGGGCTGTACTGGATCCGAAGTGTATTAAAACCCATGGTCTGGTAGGAATTGCAGAAGAGGCCTGTCTATCTTATGCTTATGCAGGAGAACCTAAATATATTAATACACTAAAAATATGGGAACCGTTTTTTCTTTGACGATTTGAATTACAAGTGTGTGTGGGGTTGGAAAAAGTGGAAGTAGATGAAAACGCGGGGAAGGAAGGAGAAGGGGGAGGAAGATATATGGTGGAAGAATTAAACAGAAAAGAAGGAAAAAGTATAAACAGCATGGTAAAATTGCTCTGATTATTGCCACAGTTACATTAAAATAAACACCTTAATTCACCTTGTTTCTATATGCAAGCCACTTCCTTATGTGGTGTGTGTGTGTGTGTGTGTGTGTGTGTGTGTGTGTGTGTGTGTGTGTGTGTGTGTGTGTGTGTGTCCCAAAATAGTTTTTCATTACAGGGGTAGGGATTTGTTTTTTGTGATTACCCCACCAGTGTATTCATAGAAAGTTTTGATGCTGAAGTTTTTCTCTGTTATACTTTCTAGATTTTCTGGGACTCCTGTATCTGATCTCACATAACACAGCAGATGGGAGAGAAAAGAGAATGGGGCAGAATCCAGTAACATGCTTTGGATGGCTGGACTGGCAGATTGTGGGAAACTGTGAAATGTTGATTGTAACTGCCAAGCCACCAAACGGTCAGAATCAATTAATTATCTAACTGGCACTTCATGTCAGGACAATAGGGAGGCTCCAGGTTCCATTCCCCTTTGTTTTACTAATTTTATCAATCTAATACAACATTTATTTTTAAAAATTCCTTTGTTCTTGCATCGGCAGGTTTATGCTTTTGTATACTGACAACTGGATATCCACTGTTTATTGTAAATGTGTAGTTAATGCATCAAAATCAGTGAAGCCAGATTTTCCTAGTAGTTTAACGTTTTCTGGATAACAAATTGTTTTCAGGTACTAAAAATATGAAGTTTCTTTGAAATGGAAGACCTCTTTAAAAGACTGGAAGTTAAAGTGAAAGTGTCAATATGTAGAATAGAAATTTTTTTGTTTCTTATTAATAACACCTCTTAGTGGATGAACTTAAAAGGTTGGGTTTTTCCACTTTTGAATATTGCTTCTGGAAGAAACATTTTTATTTGCCTAACATTTTGCAAAATCCTAAAATTTGAGCCAAATTTAACCTGGCAGTATTCCTTTAAGACATCATTAACTTTATTTATATTTCAGAATACTTATTCATAGCTTTAGGTACTAATTTCGTAAATTTGATATACACACTATCAAAAGGATTAAACTAAAATATATCCTGACATGGCTCACAGTATCAATTTTTCCCACTAATTCATCATACAAAATAGCTTCCTACAGCCAGCCATCATGCTCTTTGCCCACTACTTTCTCAAGTCCTCACAATGATGTAAGGTCCTGGCATCCTAGCAGTGCAACCTCAATTTCAATTTCCTGTTGCCTTCATTACAAGAGAGAGGCGGCATCTCTGATCACAGTTGCCAATCCATTTGCCAAGAACACCATCTTAAATTTCACCCAGAAACTAATGGAAAGTAGGCTGAATACAGAGCTCGGGTGTAAGGTGCTCTGTCTGAAGCACCGTTTCTGGACAGACTAATTTGGCAATAATTTAATAACTCAAGATGTATCCCTGTGCACATCACAGTAGTCAGGTCTGGAAGGAACAAAGGCATAGAGGGCTGTAGTTAAATCTGCATCCGAAGGAAAAAGCTGCAACATTTTCAACCAACACAGATTGAGGATGACATTTTAACCACAGCGGCCAGTAACAAGCTGGGTGGGGTACACAAAGCCCATACTGGAGAACAAAGAGTTAAGGAACAACTCTGGGCCCAAGTGGCTCCACTCAACCATACCTGCAAAGCCTGCACAAGCTGGAGGTGGGGCTTAGGATTGGAAGTGGAGCAGCTCAGAAGGAGGCAGGCAGTGGAAAGGAGCAGACCACTGTGTTAAGTGCTTGTGGGGAGGGGGCGGGTGAGAAGTGCTGCCCAGGAGCTCATTGCCTGAGACCTGACAATGCAGATCTAAGCCATCCTGAAAAGGGGAGGTGTGTAACTGATTGTGCAGCTCAGAGCCTTTGAGATTCTTTGATTTGCTGTGTGGGAAAAAGGAGACTTGGGCGGGAAGGGTTCCAAAGAGCAGCTGCTTAGCCCTCACAAGGTACAGAGAGTAGCTCCCCACCATTGGCCCTGGGCTGCCGTCTGGTAGAGAGGGGAGGCCTGGGCTCCCCTACCCACTCCAAGAAGATGTGACAACAACAGAAGCCTTCACCTCGGGGGAGGACCCTGGGGAATACCGGCTGTTGAAGGGCCCAGATCCCAAAGTCCCTGAGCTAAAGGAAAGGACAAAAACTCGGGGGATAGGGGGGCACTGAAGGTCAGGACTGTGTTTGGGGAGACAACCTGCCATACCCCCACCTGGCTACTAGGTGGTGGTATTGGTTGGTGTTCACCTTCTAACTAAGCATGAGATGGATTCCTTCAGTCAAGGAAAATGACTTAATCCAATCCCTTATTTTGGCTAATTCCCTTAATTTGCAAATATTTTCCCCCTCCCCTCTTGTCTGGATTAAAGTTCAGTCAGCTAGCCCTCATCCTGAACCCATATTTGACTAGGCACTAGGGAAGTTGTTCAAATATCCCAGAAGCAAGAATGTGACTCCTCATTGGCCTTATTTTCAGAGGTGCTGAAATAAAATCCCAATTGAAGGCAGCAGAAGCTCTGGGTGCTGAGCAGCTTTGGAAGTTAGGCTGCTAGAGCTGTCATCAGCACACTGAAAGTAATACAATGTATATCGACTCACTAACTATGCTAATGGCTTCATACGTATGTGAATATGAGGTAGCCCTCATACTGACAAGTACCTTTAAATATTTAAGAACTGGTTACCAAACCTATTAGGCACACAGTTGTACGCCTCATTTTGCACATGCAATCACTGTGCAAATATATGTAAACTGGGAAATTGCATGCACAAAGTACCAGAATCAGCCACTGAAATGCACAATTATCAGGACTGCACATGAAATCTTGGCAATTGAGCACACCTCCTATTTTGAAAAACCCAGCCCTTAAGGTCTATTGTGAATGCTCTCCACTGTGTACCCAGATCAATGCATTATTCAAGAAGTTTTAAGTTAAACCTATTACAAAGTTCCTCTTCAGTGACTGTAGGGTAGAGCTTGAATTGTAGTACAAAGGATTTTTCCATTGATGGACCTACTATATAGTGATTCTCTCTATACACTTGTCCAATTAATTTTGTTTCTAAACTTGGAAAAACTGTATCAGGGTAGCTAATTTTATACTTCAATGTGATTTTGATTGTATTATACTACAGAAGTAGCACTGGCCTTCCTTCAAGTCTAGGTGAGAAGCTAATTGGTTTCAAACTGCTTTAAATATGCTGAAGTTATAGCTGTCAATTATTGTTCCAGAAAAATAATAATTCCTCCGACTGAACTCTGCTTTGTTAAAGGGCTTTAAAGTTGCCAGAATCATTAAACAAAGGGCAAATATTATTTTTCTTTCTTTACTCTGCTTTCAGATTCAGAATGCTTTGACTTCTGACCTGGAAATCGTGTTAATTTTGTTCAGCTTTGGTTGTGAGTTTAAAGACTATACCATATGTTCTCATTTTTTAATATGTTAATTGTGCTGAATGTGTTTCACATTGCTTAAAATGACTATAGGAAGTGCTGGTGAAGGAGATGTGATATTATCTCTTAATATACTTGATATTAATGTATATTTGAAATAACTTCCCTCTTTGCGCGACCTGACCTAGTCAAGGAACCATTTTTTACTGTGTGCTAACTTTTCCCAGCCTCCTTTCCTCAACTAGAAGGCTTACATTGTTGATATAGCTGTGGAACTGAAGAAAAATGAAACTCTACTGTTGAAATGAACCACAAAAAGTGTAGTCTTTTTTTTAAAAAAAACTTGAAATAAATTTAAAGGTATGCAGTGGTGCTAAATGCACAGAACAACTGCAAATACAGTTAAAAGTAATATGAGAAATTCTCAAGGTAATATTTTAAAAGCTTTTATTGATAGATAAAGGCTTCTACAGCCACTTTTTTTTTTGTGTGTTTCCATTACCTTTAATGCCTTTTTATCTCTTAGAATGTTGGCACATTTACCATTTGAAAACAAGAAGGGCCTAGAGTCACAGTGGTGCACATTTCAAGGTTTTGAGACATCCGTTTACAGATTCAGAGCAGGGTACACTGCAGCTGGCAGCATATTTCCCAGCATGGTTAGACAGGCACTAACTTTGCTTAAGCTAATGCGCTAAAAATAGCAGGGTAGCTGGCATTAGGTGTTAGCCTGAGCTGTTACACATGCTAAGTACAAACCTGCCAAGACTTCCTAAGTACATACTCAGTCGGCTAGCCCAAGCTGCTACTTGTATTATTCCCAGCTAAACTGCGGTATTGAGGATGTTAGTTCGAGAAGAGCTAGCGCTTCTCTGTCCCAGCTACATTGTAGACAAAAGAGAGGGAAAAGCTAAAGAGACTGAATAAGAAATTAGTAGACAATCTTACTTATAGGCATAGGGTAAAATACATTGGAAAGAATGGAATAGACTGAATACAGGTGGTACACTTGGAGACTATACTTACTGGATTTCCTGAAAGAAGAAACATGCTTTTTTTCAGCTGCTTATGGGCAAAGCCATTGTTTCAGTTATGCCCCTTTTTTGACTTCAGCAATGGTTTATGGCTTAATGAATGGAAACTGGAAGCCTGAGTTTAAAGTATTTCTAGTTAAATAAAAGTTAAACACACACTCTGTGACTGTAAGGATATCAGAATTGCCAAACCAGATCAAACTCCTGAGTCCAGGATTCTGTCTCTGACAGTGTTGGATACTAATCAACAATGTGATTTTTTTTCCCTTGGCCCTAGGCAGTTGGATGACTTGGGTACTCATGCATGAGGGTTTACAACCTTCATACATTTTCATTCTATCTAATGAAACTGTAGAGAACTTCTTTCATATAAATGTCTAATCCTCTTTGAGTCATATTAAGCTCCAGCATTTAGATAGAAAGTGAACTGGAGTAATTGTAGTGTTTACCACCCAACAGATGCTTTCCAGCAGCAGGTCTGCCAGTCTCAAAAGCTTGAGGACGGACATGTGATCCTGCTCATACTGACATAAATTGGATTTCTGCTAATGACATCAGTGGGAACAAGAGTAGGTCCAAAATATGTGGTTTGCACAGATGCAATGCTGAGTGCCATGCAACTGTGATCAAAGACAGCTAGATTGAGGTTTGTACCATGCTTGCAAGCACAGTCTGACTGCGTGTCAGAATCTGCTTGAGACAGCGAGCTAGTGTAGAGCAGACACAGATGAAGAAGATGGTTTGTAATATCCCTTCTATGTGCATTTAAACCCAGTTGCCTTTGGGTATCACCTACCCACTCATTTTTGTTATATGATGCTTAGTATAACATGCATTAATTTGTTAACATAGATTGACACAGGAAGGGGAATTCTCTCTGCAGTAATTCAGGAGGAGGAGTTTTAGGGGATCACAGCTCCTACAAACCCGTGGGAGAAAGGGGCATTCCCTCATCCTTAAACAGAGGAGGAGAAGCTACCTCACTTCGCTTTTACTTTAACTACTCCACATCTGCCTCTGCCTGCTTAGATGGACCCTTGTAGAAATGCCATGAGGTCTTACAGCTGAAGTTAAAAAAATATGCCCAGAACTCATTATTCACTCCAAAACTGCCTGCAATTCTGAAGAAAAAATAGCCTAAGAAGCACGTAAATTTTGGAAGTAGAGCTACCCTTTTGGAACTATTTGGTTGTTAATTATTTTCTGTAATCCAAATCAACTCCTTTTAGTCAGTACCTATATATGGTCTAATCATAAGATGCACTGGATATGTGTTCTTTTGGGGAATTGGTTTGGCATAATCTTTTCTTATAATTCAAAGCCTTTTCCCCTTTTTAAAAGAAATGCATTAATTTAGTGACCTTAGAGCTCATGGAAGGTATCAGACTGACAAACCTAAAGAATAAAGTCCTCTCTCCACAGACACAGAACAGATACAGTAAAGGCAGCAGCAGTGAAAGTTTACCCATATGTCCTACCACCATGTCTCAACACTGACCTGGAGAGACCACCTCTATGAAAAGTGATGGTATTCCAGTTTTCATGCCAATTCATTTGTGGCCTCTTCGCAAAGACTAATTCTTCTTCTTTGTATTTTGATAGCACCCTTTATCCAGAGTCACAAATATCTTTATGAACATTAGTCAATGAGTCTGCCAATAAGGGTGCCAGATAATGCCAGCTGGTGCGGTGGCTTTGTAGGGGGAGACATCTGTCTTCTGGCAACTTGAATGATCACGAACAGCTATTAACTTAAAAATTTTCTATCACTTGGGGTGATTTCGAAACAACAACCTCTAAGTTCAAAGAGAAATATTCTGTATCCCAAGCGGTATTGTACTTGGGGCAGCAAGTCTGTGTTGCCGCTTCCTGTGCTACCCCAGCTACACTATTTTTTTGCTTATTAGATCAGATGTCGTGAGTATCCTGAGCTCAGTAAGAACTTAGGATTTCTAAAATAAAAAAAGTGTTTGCAGAAAGCGCAGTATTTCCAAGATGGCGCCTTGGCAAGAAGCCAAGTGTGTTTAGGGGTAACTGTGCAAGGAAGGAAGGGATGACACAGAGGTCAGTCAGGTAAGACTCTAGCCGGTCAGAACCCACTGATACCAGTTACAACTGGTTTTAAAGGTCAGACCTGTCAATCAGGATTCTGAGGTAATGGTCAAGACTGAGCATGTGTGAGTGAGGTAACTATAGCCAAGAATAGGAAGCTATATAAAGACAAGGATACAATGTAGCATAAAAGGCCAGCTGCCTGTAACATTTTGGGGAGTGTGGAGGCTGCATCTGAAGAGGCAAAACCTGTGCAGGCAGAACTGAAGATCCAGCAAGAAAAGCCAAAGACAAACTGCTGCAGAGAGAGAGAAGAAAGCTGGAGCGGAACAGAACCGACTGACCAGGAGCTGAACAACAGCAGCAGTGCTTTGATTTTTTAAAAGAAAGCAACAACACATTTATAGCATAAGCTTAGTATTCTTTTAGTTATAGTTTTTGTATTAGTTTAGGATAGTTTGATAGTATTTAACACGTGTATTCTTGAGATATGTGTCTGTTTTAATTGTGTTTTATCTGTGTGAACTTTAAAACAACTTAAGATCTGTTGTCGGCAATTTGTTGCAAACTGGTCACTTGCAACAAATTGCTTCGCTTAGTATCATTTGAACTATATGCTATTGTAGTTCAAGTGCTCTTTAACTTGCAATAAGAGATTTGTGTCTCAGGGATTTTTGTGATTTATTTAGATTTTTAGGATACACTGTACTAGGGATTATTAGCTATTTTAATAAAAAGTCACTTTGTTTTGGAAATATTACTGTCTGTGTCAATTACTTTATGCGAAGGCTATATCCATGTCCTTTGAGTGTTTCCTTAGCAACCCCAGGAACTCGGGAAGAACAGATTAAGGGGGCAATGGGCAGGTTAGTGTAGCAGCTCCCCAAAATTCATTTTTCAGGGTAACAGTGCTCCTAGCTCACAGTGTAGATGTAGCCTTTGTCTCTGAATGCGGTGCCTGTTCCCTCCCACTGAGGGGCTGAGCAGCTCTGGTCACCACAGGCTCAATAATCTGCTTGTCCATATCACCCCATGCAAGTGCCTCCCTATTGCCTTCAGGAGGAGTTTCTAGTCCACTCTGTCCCCATCACTGACTCCAAGCATGCTGGAAATGGTGTCAGAGGGCTATGGTAGCAATTACTGTTGTAGTCTATACGATAGCCCCCCCCCTCCCCCGCCCTGGAGGCTCGGCCCAGAGTTCCAGGAGAAAGCACAATGGAGATTACACTAGCAATTCTTTCTATCCTCTCTTCTCCAAAACCACCTTCTCACTATTTCAAAGGTTCCTCTAATGCCTTCTGATCTCTATGTGTCTGCTGTCGGCTCTAGTGTCACAACCTCTACACAGAATAAATTCCTAATTAGAGATGTACTGGAACAGGAACATAGACATATTGTGTTTTCAAATCCTTGGATCCAAACACAAACCTATTTTTGGATCCAAAACTAGGATGGATCTAGGGTGACCAGACAGCAAGTGTGAAAAATCAGGACAGGGGGTGGGGGTAATTGGAGCCTATATAAGAAAAAGACCCAAAAATCAGGACGGACCCTATAAAATCAGGACATCTGGTCACCCTAGATGGATCCATTTTCCAGTTCTAGTTCAGATGTGGCTAATCTCACATAAGAAAGGCCATTCTTGTGAGATTTGGGCTGATGATGATAGAAATCTCAGGAGATCTGGTCTGCTAGAGTTCCAGCAACTGTGGTAGAAAGAGCATGAGAATATATTCTGTAAAGCCCAAATGTGAACATTAGACCTGTTTGGCCTCAGAACTGAACTCGAACTACTAACCTAAATCAAAACCTGAAACTCCAATTGCTTTATTCCTAGGCTCCCTCTCCTAGGCTCCCAAGTATCATTCTCTGTACATTCAGGATCCAGTTGTGCTCTAAGGTCCAGCTTTCCCTTCTTCTTTGCTTGCCAGCCCAAGTATCTGGCCTGCTCTGAACACAGTTTTTGTACAGGTATAGCTATTTTAGTTAACTGTGGGTATGTCTACACCTACAATTTTGCAGTGCTGGTTGTTACAGCTGTGTTAGTACAGCTGTATAGGGCCAGCGCTGCAGAGTGGCCACACTTACAGCAACCAGTGCTGCAAGTGGTGTTAAATGTGGCCACACTGAGCGCTGTTGGGAGTGGTGCATTGTGGGCGGCTATCCCAGAGAGCACCTCGTCCCATTTTGGCGCTGTGGCTTGTGGGAAGGGGAAGGAAGTGTGATTGTCTTTCCGCTTCCTGTTCCAACACCCCATGGTGCTTTGGTACACATTCCGAGCAGTGTGGCAGCATTGTGACTGTACAGCGCTTTACCTGCAATTTTTTTTATAAATGGATCCTGAGCATCTGACGACCTTATTGATGAATGTTGCCAGCACATCGCGCTTGGCAGTGGAGCTATTCCTTCAATTGCAAAATGAGAGTGAGAGTGAGAGCGACAGTGAGAGTGACAGTGAGAGTGAGGAGTCAGACGATGATATTGAATCGCCTCACTGTGAAGACAGTAAATTGCTTGTAGCAGTAACAGACGTGCTCAGCTCCGTGGACCGGCGCGTTTGGGCTCGGGAAACCAGCACTCAGTGGTGGGATCACATCGTCCTGCAATCTTGGGATGACGAGCAGTGGCTGCAGAACTTTCGGATGAGAAAAGCCACTTTCATGGCACTGTGTGCTGAGCTCGCCCCTACCCTGCGGTGCAGGGACACGAGATTTAGAGCTGCCCTGCCTGTGGAGAAGGGGGTGGCTATTGCAATCTGGAAGCTGGCAACTCCAGACTGCTTCAGATCGGTGGCGAACCAGTTTGGAGTGGGAAAGTCTACCGTTGGAATGGTGCTGATGCAAGTTTGCACAGCCATTAATCGCACCCTGCTAAGAAGAACCATGACTCTTGGGAACGTGCAGGACATTGTAGATGGCTTTGCAGAAATGGGGTTCCCTAACTGTGGAGGGGCAATAGATGGGATGCATATTCCTATTCTGTCACCACCCCACCTGGCATCAGAGTATGTTAATCGCAAGGGGTATTTCTCCATGGTTCTGCAAGCGCTTGTGGATCACCGTGGGCGTTTCACTGACAGTTACTCAGGAGGGCCTGGAAAGGTGCACGATGCACACATATTTCGGAACAGTGCCCTGTTCAGGATGCTGAGGGCCGGGACTTTTTTCCCAGACCGCAAGATCACAGTAGGGGATGTCGAAATGCCTACTGTGATCCTTGGAGACCCCGCTTACCCTTTAATGCCATGGCTCATGAAACCATATACAGGGAAGCTTGACAGGAGCAAGGACCGGTTCAACTACAGGCTGAGCCGGTGCAGAATGATTGTGGAGTGTGCTTTTGGCCGTTTGAAAGCTCGCTGGCGCTGTCTTTATGGGAAGCTAGATTTGGTGGAAAGCAGCATCACAGCTGTTATATCCACGTGCTGCACCCTCCATAATATTTGTGAAGGGAAGGGTGAAAGATTCAGTGAGGAATGGACCTCCGAGGTTCGACGCCTGGAGGATGAGTTTGCTCAGCCAGAGAGCAGGGCTAATAGGGAGGCCCAGGAAAGGGCTTCAAGGATTAGGGATGCTTTAAGGGAGCAGTTTGATGCTGAGAGCCAACAGTAATGTTTGATGCATTTGATGTGCTTTGCTTTACCTTGCTGTGTAATATTTACCACTTCCAGCAACAATAAAACGTAGTGAAAGAAATAGAAAAAAAAAACTTTATTCAACATACAGTACATAACAGGCAAGGGGGGAGGGGTGGTGGACTGTACATTTACAGGTTTTAATATGTCCTATTTTGATCAATATTCACTGTCTGCTGCACTTCAGGATTACTATGCTGCAGAATAATGGGGGTGGAGTGAACAGGGTAAGAATTATAGTTATCAGGGCTGGTAGGTGATCTTATAGGTGTTGGGGGCAGCTGGGGATAATACGGAAATGGCTGCTGGAGAAAGTTGTTTTCTGAATACTGGGGAACAAGGAAGAGGGCTTTGGGAGGGCTGTGGGTTACCACTGTACATATTTGTCTGCATGGCTACAAGAGACTCGAAAGACTCAGTTTGGCGAGACAGGAGGCTTATCATCTGCTTTGTGGTTTTTTTGGCAGACAATTCCTTTCTCCTGCTTTCTGTTTGCCTCCATTCATGTACACTCTTTCTCCATTCATGTACAGTCTTTCTCCACTCATGTACACTGCTTCTCCATTCATAGGTCTTCTCTCTCCATTCCTCTGTCTTCCTACTTTCTCTGTTGTAGTGGCTCATTACAGACTTGATCAATTCCTCTTTTGATTTCCTAGGATTCTGTCTGAAGTTCTGCAACCTACGTGAGGCCGGTGATATGGCTGCAGTAGTCAAGGTCCCTAGAAAACAGAGAGATAGAACCATGTAATACACAGAGGCATCATTGTTTATTATCACAGTTTGAAGGACTTTTTAGACTTTTGGTAGCATCCTTCTCACATACCTCACATAACACAGGGAGGGCAGGCAAGCTAAGTCATGGCGAGCAATGGGGTGAGTGGTTTTGCCCGGATTTCCCCTTGGGAGTGGGAATTGACCGGGGTGGGGGGGGAAACGCGGTGCTGGTTGCCTGCTCGAGGGTGGGTGGGGAACACCAGAGCACACCGCGGGGCAGGATGCCTGCTTGGAGTGGGGGACGGGGAACACCTGAGCACACCGCAGGGCTGCCTACGTGCTGGGAGGGTGGGTGGGAAACACGGGAGCACACTGCGGAGCTGGATGCCTGCTTGGAGGGTGGGTGGGGAACACCAGAGCACACCGCGGGGAAGGATACCTGCTTGGAGGGGGGGTCGGGGAACACTGGAGCACACCGCGGGGAAGGATACCTGCTTGGAGGGGGGGTCGGGGAACACCGGAGCACACCACGTGGCTGCCTACGTGCTGGGAAGGGGGGGGTAAAAACAGAGCGCCATGGGCTGGGGAACCGCGAATCTGGCGCCCTGCACTCAATTATCCCTAAATTCTCAACAGGGTTTCCTACTGCCAGACATATCATTGCTGCGTGTTACCTGGGAAGAAAGGGAGGGTCTTCTACAGGAATGTGGATACCGCCCTGGCCCCTATGCAGCTTGCCTGTGTGCAGCCATGGTCCCCCCACCCCTCGCTGCACAGTGGATCGGACGAGTTAGCCTGACCGGGACAGGGACCACGGTGGCTCTCCCGATCAATTTGAGGAAGCAAATTGCAAATGCTCTTGCAGCAACATTTCAAGAGATTACCGAGGCAGATTACAGAGACGTTATAGATCAAATCAATGAGCTATTCCACGTTTAGGCATGCATGCAGGCAGCCATAACCAAAATCCTCCTCTCCCAAACATTGAAATCTACTTACCACGAGCACGATCCTCAGCTTCCTCCTCAACATCAGCTTCCAGCTGCTGCGACTGGCTAGCCTCCTCCGGGCTTGAGAAGAGCTCCTGGCTGCATGTGTCCTGGGACTCCGGGGTGTCTCCTTCCACGCCAGTAGCCTCACTGTCTCCGTCCTCTACAACATCCCCCACTTGTCCCTGCTCTGAACTCTCCATCGTGCTCCTAGGATTTGCAGTGGGGTCACACCCAAGTATGGCATCCAGCTCCTTGTAAAACCGGCAGGTTGTGGGAGCAGCTCCTGAGCGGCGATTTCCCTCACGGGCTTTGCAGTACGCACTCCTCAGCTCTTTAATTTTTACCCTGCACTGCAAGGCATCCCGTTCATGGCCCCTTCTCATCAAGGACTGCGATATCTGCCCATACGTATCATAATTTCTCCTTCTGGAGCGCAGCTGTGTTTGCACAGCCTCCTCTCCCCAAACACTAATGAGGTCCTGCAGCTCTGCATTGGTCCATGCTGGGGCTCGTTTGGTGCGTGGAGGCATGGTCGCTGATTGATTGATTGATTAATTGCACTCCACACCTGGCCGAGCAAACAGGAAGGGGATTTTTAAAATTCCCGGGGCATTTAAAAGAGGGGTCAGGTGAGCACAGGGCAATGGAGTTTGCTTGATTACCAGAGAGGCTTCTTCAGGTATGCTGGGATACCTGCTTATACCACGGAGGTCAACAAAAACGCTGGTGAGTGTCTACACCTGATGACCAGCGCTGGTGATCCAGCGCTGGATCCTCTACACCCGAGGCTCGACCGGTTGTACGGCCAGCACTGCAAACAGGGAGTTGCAGTGCTGGTAGTGCTGTGCAGGTGTGTACACATCATAAGTTGCAGCGCTGTAACCCCCTCACCAGCGCTGCAACTCTGTAGTGTAGACAAGCCCTGAGTGATATTTTTTTTAACAGAAATAGTTATACCAGCATAACCTCTAGTGCAGATGTAGCTTATTCCTTATTCCATATGGGAATAGCTACACAGGTATAAATGACCTTTAGACTGATATAATGGCATTCACTCTGGAAGGGTAGAATATACGAGCATAGTTAAAGCAGTACATCCTTCTGTGTACAAAAGCCCTCAGTCTTCCTATTTCTGATCACACCTGGTGTCATCCAGGACCACTATGATTCACTCAGTGTTTTGAAACAGGTTTTCCTTGGCAAGCTGAGCATGCTACAATACCAGTGCCAGAGACCAAAATTAATGTGGGCAAAGCGCCTTATAAAAATACTCTGTTTAGTGCTCTTATTTCCTACTCACAAAGTTCCAGTGTGTTCTAAATTTAGTTGTGCATATTCTTCCATCCCCTGTTCCTTGTTGTGCCAGTAATAATTGGCTAGACATAACCATCAACTTTGTTGGAGACATAATGTAAATATTATGCATTTGTATAGCACCAAACTAATGGAAACAGTGCAATGTAGCAGTCTTTGCTGTGTTAAAATGAAAACCAAGTTTTCTCATCTCTTTGGAATAGTTCAATCTGTGGTGCAGTGCTTGATTTTGCAGCATTTGTTACGTTTCCTTGAATAATTCTTAAACAGGTCTCCTAGCAACAAACTAAGGGACAGCGCAAGAACTTTTCCAAAGAAGAAGCATTTCTGTATTTTTGGATGATACTCAAGTATTAGGGTTTTTCCTCCTCTCTTTTGAGAATATGGGTAAAGTAATGAAAGACTCATCATAGTCAGTTGTTCGTCTGTATATTCATGAGATAAGGGATTGTGATGGGAAACTTTCACAAAGAGTAACAAAAGTACCTTTAGTGGTTGGAATAATACTTTTCATTATAGCAGCTAGAGAAAACATCTTTGACAATACTGACTGACAAAACATAAACAAAAGGGCTGTTAAGTTCATTACACAGAGATTTTTCAGGTGCTGCACCATTCTAATGAATTTACAGAAAAAAAGGTGTGAGAAAAGGGAGGGAAGAGATTCCATTATGTACATAAATAAAAAATATTTGCAATGAATTTAAATAGATATTGAATCATTGTGAGTAATTCAAATGAAGGCCTAGTTTGTAGAGTCCAAGGGAATACACATGCACATATGTATATAAATAAATAGAAGTTTCCCCTCCTGCTGCCCCAAGTGATTGGAAAATGTCCGACAGCTGTATAAAGCAGTATTAGAATATGACAAAGGTGGAACAATGCACAGATTGCATTATTTTCTATGGTATCCACTCAGTCTAGTAAAAGACAAGGTACATAGTCTCATTAACAAAAACCAGCATGTTTCCACTGAAATACAGAGTAACAGCAGAAACTCATTTGTGACTTGAATTAAAATGGAAACAAACAGACTACTGAACTTGTGCATCCTTCTGGAAAAATAAGCATGGAGCTCTGATGGCACTTTTTGTCTTTGTTGTCAAGGAAGCATCCCCTGTGATATGTTGGGGTGGTGGGGAGAAAGAGTTCTGACAGTTTTCTAAGGGTATCAAGAAAACCATTTAAGTCAAAGAAAAGAAACTTGGATAATTGTAGGCTATTAAATCCTTAATTAAAGATCAGTATAAAAGAATATCAGAATATGTGAGGTATTTATCTTAACACCAATTTAAGTCAAACTGCTATTTCAACCAATTTATTAAGTGACTTCATGGTTAGATGCATTCTTAAGATGGATGTTCATGATCTGGAAGTAAAACTAATGTAGTATCAGCATGCAGATTTCAAAGTTGGAAAGGAATTAAGAAAATGCAGACTGGAGAAATAAAAGATGAGTTCTTTTTTTGAGCTGAGAAGCCTTCTTTTGGTAGACAAAAGATATTAAAAGGGATCTCTTTTCCTACAAAATTAGAAGAATAATCTTAGGGTTCCAACCTACTAACAAAGGTGAACATCCTGTGAGTAAGGACTGTCACCAGAGTACAGATTTGCTTGATCTGGCCCTTAATGTGTATTCCTAGATCAGCATTTTTAATCAGATTGTTAAAACTGTATATTGGATTTTAATTTTCTAAAAGCTATTACAGGATTTGTGAGTAGTAATGCTGGGCAGAGACTAGTGAAGGAAAGGATTATCCAGTAGGACCCCGGGGTCTGATTTGGCTTCGTGAGCAAGGATTGAGCAGAGTGGGCATTCTAATGCCAGCCACAGGATAGTACTGTAATCTCCTGATGGGCACAGCTGGATTGCAGCTTTGTGCTGCACCCAGCTCTCTAATATCTCCACATTGCTTCCAGCTCAGCTTGTCCTTGGTTTATCCTCATTGTAGGACAGAGGTATTCAACAGCATACCGCTCTGGCTTTCCTATTTCTAATTCTCAGCTTTCTCATGTTTAGATTGCAAACAGGCAGCTCTGTACACAGATAGAACCATCCTGACAGTTTAAAGGACTTTATGAGTCTCTGTCTCCACCATTAATATGAAGTCATAAAGACATATTTACTGTTTTCTTCCTCAGAAAACCAGCAGACTAAAATTCCAGCTCTTAAAAGTATGTCAGTACTAAATGCAGCAAAATGCAACTGAAGGGCTTTAAGAGAAAACTTTCAAAGCTAAGTTGACCAGTACACTCCGGCTACATTTCACCCTACAAACCAGGTTTAAACAATGGGTTAAACCAGGTCTATAGGTATATCTGCATGACTGTCATGGTGCAAAGCAGCTAGAGCATGACAGTGAATCTTTAATCAAAAATAAAGAACAAAAGATATCGTAAAAAGTGAGTTCAGTGCCTTTGAAAGTTGCCACCTTGACAGTGCTGGGACTCTACTTACAGCATGGATGTTGAGCCATGGTCAGTGGTTCAAGCTAGCCACCCGAGTAAAGGCCTGCCTGGCTTCTGGGGTCTGAGCTCGGGGTGGCTAGCCCAAGCCACTGTCCATGTCACAATAGCCACACTGCTATTTTTAGCATGCTAGTGCATGTCTGTCTCCTTGGGCTGGGACGCATGCTCTCAGCTGCTGTGTAGACATCAAAGTAGGACCACTCACCCACCCACTGAGGCACTGAATAAGAGGGGAAGGATCAGGACCTCATGACAGCATTAGCCCAAAATTCTCCACACTGCCCTGATAAGGCAGCTCATCTCTAACATGATCAAGTTACTTCTAGAGTCAAAGGAGTAACTCAGTTTCCATATCTACTCAGGACACAGCATCAATTAAGGTGTCTTCCATTTTGCAATGCTAACATTTTATAATCTTGATGTAATATTCACTTAATTTTAATTCCCCTTCCCATGGGTGTGCATTTGAAGAATGTTTCCTGACTTATCTTAATTCATATCTCCTGTTTCATAATTATCATTTTACCATACTTTGTATCCCTGTCATAGCTTAGTTGTGTTTTGAGAAATTTAATCAAATAATAATTAAATTCTGAGGGTAACACCTCTGGTTATCTCTTCATAATTAAACTTTACTTTTTTCTTCAGAAATGTTTGAAGAGAAAAGGCAATTTATTGTAAGAATGCAGGCAAATCATTTGTGTGTTAGTTTGATGACTGAAAATGACTTTGGCACCCAATTCAGAGGAGATGCACTTAATAAATTCAGATATGATTTTGTTGAAAATATTTTGTTTTCATTTGGGATGGGTAAGCCAATTCCAAAAAGCCCAAGTACACATCTTAAAACTAAAGGGATGTATGAATAACACATCTTAAGTAATGTTTTCTTTAAGCAACATGTGCAATACAAATTGATCCTCTCTTCCCCTCCCTCACATATTTGTTAAATTATACTGTGATTTTAATACCATTTAAAACTCTTTCCAGGTGCCCTCAAAGTGGGACCTATCAATTTTTGCATAAACGAGGGTAACTAGTATCTTCCTTGGATATGAGGGCACAATGCAGGTCTCATGCCAGGGCAAAGGAAGAGTAACTTCTTTGAAATCAATTGAGGTGCAGTGGTGTGAGATCCAGTATCAAATCCTTATTCTATTTATACAATCACTAGCTTTCCTTAGCTTGAGGTGCGGGTTTCTAGGATTCTGGGATTTGCAAAGAAATGCTCCCTGCCTCTATTTCAGCATTCATGCTGACTAAGCTGTTCTTAACTCATAATATATTAATATAATGTCTCTCCAGCAGACATGCTAGAGGGTATTTTCCCAAAATAGATAACAGTCAAGGAGAGCTAAAATAATAGCTTTGTATTTACAACTATTTACAGTCCCAAGATAAGTCATGCAACTGAAGAATATTCAAGAATATGAATATAGTGTTGTTTGTTGTTTTACTAAAAAAATTAGACTTGCACTCAGAAACTTTTATCTAAATTGGATGGATACATCAGCCTTATGAAATTTGAGATAGATAGAAGATAGTTTAAAATGAAAAAGTAAGATTTTAATAATGATTTGAAGATGCCTATGACAATAGAAGGCCAATCCAAGTAGATGGTACGACTTGGGAAAAAAAGATAATTTATAATTTGGGAAGATGAAAATAGGGACATAATCATACGTTTAAATACTATAGTTCTGTATTTGGGGTAATCTTGAAGTAATTAGGATGTTTACAGTTATACTTGTATACTTGTATTTTACCTTATTAGACAACAAGGTTTCACCTGGCTCCCACACAAGCAGTTCAAAGTCCTGTGTCATACCTTGAAAACTTTATAATATTTTAATTTTAATTACTGCCATATAAATTGTTTCTTTTCTGAGGGTTGTTCCTCTATACTTCTTTCATACATCAAAACTCTCCTACATATCAAGGAAGCCAATATCTCAGACATGGACTAAACTTCTCGAAAATCTACCTGTCTGTTAAAATATGCTGTTGATCACAAGTTCCTACCTGAAATATATGTTTTCAACTACAATATGTCTGTTTCACGCTTCTCATTATAATAATCCTAAAGGTCGGATTCTCAAATGTTTTCAAAGTGTGGACCACATTGTGACAGAAGGTTTCCCATCGAAAGTGACATTGACATTAGTGATCTCATAACATCCCTATGGCAACAGTCACTATTCATATGAAAAAGCAACTTTTGGCTGTCTTTTAATGCAGTATAGCTGGTGGAAATAGGCAGGACACTCAGTATCATGTACCAGCCGGCTTTCTGTGGACAATGAGCTCTGTGTGCCACAGTCCAGTTGTCCACAAAGTACAGTCTGAAAACCGATGTTCTAGAGCAATTAAAGAACGCTTCCTCTAATTAACTTCGATGACAGAAAACAATTGATTCAGGGCAGTGTTCTGTCTCCCGGGACCCCTCACGTCTAATTTTTAACATTTGGAATCTGCATGTTAATGCCTCATTCTGGTAGTAGAAGACATACAGAGTCCCCAGACTGGCTAACCAAAATAAAACTCTTGCTCTCCCTCAGTTCAAACTATCTGAAAATTATTTTTTAACTATTAAAAAACAAGGACAATAATCACATAGTCATCTTGCTCCATAATATATGTTCACTGATATAAATTACAGGGATATATCAGTATATTCCAGTTACTGAAATTAGATCATAGAATGCTGAGAATGTTTGGGTCCCACATGGATGCTTCAAAATGCATTACAGGAAATGCTCTGTTCTCCTTATGCTTCTCTCTGTGCAAAATCTAAATCAATGGGCTCTGTCTGGGCAGAGACATTTAGGGTTGGGTGTGGAATACTGAACCCTGTGGGGACTGACTGCACAATCACTTATACAGTTCATGCAATGCAATACTGACTTGGACTCAAAGTTTTATCTGTGAGTTACTTCTTTCCAGATGGAAAGGCAGGATGATGATGATTTCTCTAATGAAGTGGAGTATGGGCTTTATTTGCATAGGACCCAAAACTAGGTCACTTTGGAGGACAGAATTGGAATTCAAAACAACCTTGCTAAATTAGAAAATTAGTCTGAAATCAACCAGATGAAATTTAATAAAGACAAGTGCAAAGTTCTACACTTCAGAAGAAAACATCAAATGCCCAAATACAAAATGAGGGAACAACTAGCAAAGTGATAGTATTGCTGAAAAGGATCTGAGGGATAGAGTGGATCACAAATTGAATAAGAGTCAACGACTGTAATGGAGTTGCAAAAACAAAGGCTAATACATTCTGGGGTGCATTAGCAGGAGTGTTGTATGTAAGACACAAGCAGTAATTGTCTTTCTTTACTTGGCACTGATGAAGCCTCAGCTGGAGTATTGTGTTCAATTGTGGCATCACACTTTATAAAAAATGTGGACAAAGTGAAGAAAGGCCAGCAGAGAGCAACAAAAAAAGAAAAAAGGTTTAGCAAACCTGGCCTATGTGGAAAGGTTAAAAAAACTGGCCATGTTTCGTCTTCAGAAAAGAAGACAGAGGGAGGACCTGATAACAGCCTTCAAATATGTTAAGGAATTAGTAGAGAGGACAGTGAAGAATTATTTTCCATATCCACTAAAGGCAGGACAAAAAGTAATGAGTGTGATCTACAGCATGGGAAATTTAGGTTAGGTATTAGGGAAAACTTTCTCGCTATAAGGGTATTTAAATTCTGGAATAGCCTTCCAAAGGAGATTGTGGAATCCCCATAACTGGAGGTTTTAAAGAACAGGTTGGAAAAACATCTATCAGAGATGGTCTAGGTTTACATGGTCCTCCCTCAGTGCAGGAGGCTGGACTTGATGACCTCTCAAGGCTTTTACAGCCCTACATTTCTATTATTCTCTTATTTATTACTGGAAAGAAAAGCATATCTGGGGAGGCTAAGACAAGACTCTCAAGCGGTGACAATTTAAACACACAACATTTCCAAAAGATTAGGAGCACAATTTTAAATGTCTCATTGAACATGCTACAACATCATGCATCACGAATGTGGAGCTACTTAATTTTAAAGCAATTTTAAAAATCAAAATGAACATGTCTCTCACTTTAAGTCAATGAGACTCAGCAGGTCTTTTCAAACCTAGAGAGTTAAACTTCAGTGCAGAGTGTAAAGTTCTGGATCATAGAAGGAAACAGACTACAGAGGGAAAAAAAATCTCTTAACAATCATTGCTACAGAGAGGGAGAAAGGAAGTGCATGCCCCGTTCACCATTGCCAAGAAAATCAAAAGAATCATTAGTGTGGGAATTTTTATCTCTAGATAAAAAGGCTAGTTGAAATTCAATCTGCTGTTTGTGTAGAAAAGTATGTCTAGAGAGGCAGGAAAAGCAAACACATGGGACTATTTGCTCTAAGATATCAATGAAAAATAAGTGTTCATTACTGAAGAAGAAATATTTGTGGAGTTCAGCAAACCACCCATATTGTAGATGGGGAATGGTGCAGGAGGAGTTGGAGGGCATAAGAAATGCTGAACATAATCCCATATATACTTGCAAAATAAATAAGCTTAACAACCATAATTAAGTTCACTTTTAACTCATTAGGGACTGAACAGGCTTTTAACCCAATCTGCACTGTTAATGTAGATGAGCCAAACAATAAGAACATGAGAATGGCCATACTGGGTCAGACCAAAGGTCCATCCAGCCCAGTATCCTGTCTACTGACAGTGGCCAATGCCAGGTGCCCCAGAGGGAGTGAACCTAACAGCCAATGATCAAGTGATCTCTCTCCTGCCATCCATCACCACCCTCTGACAAACAGAGGCAAGGGACACCATTCCTTACCCATCCTGGCTAATAGCCATTAATGGACTTAACCTCCATGAATTTATCTAGTTCTCTTTTAAACCCTCTTATAGTCCTAGCCTTCAAAACCTCCTCAGGCAAGGAGTTCCACAGGTTGACTGTGCACTGTGTGAAGAAGAACTTCCTTTTATTTGTTTTAAACCTGCTGCCCATTCATTTCATTTGGTGGCCCCTAGTTCTTATATTATAGGAACAAGAAAATAACTTTTCCTTATTCACTTTCTCTACACCACTCATGATTTTATATACCTCTATCATATCCCCCTTTAGTTTCCTCTTTTCCAAGCTGAAAAGTCCTAGCCTCTTTAATCTCTCTTCAGATAAGACTCATTCCAAACTCCTAATCATTTTAGTTGCCCTTCTTTGAACATTTTCTAATGCCAGTATATCTTTTTTGAGGTGAGGAGACCACATCTGTATGCAGTATTCAAGATGTGGGCATACAATGGATTTATATAAGGGCAATAAGATATTCTGTCTTATTCTCTATCCCCTTTTTAATGATTCCTAACATCCTGTGTGCTTTTTTGACTGCCACTGTGTACTCCAAGATCTTTTCCTGATTAGTTGTAGCTAAATTAGGCCCCATCATATTCTATGTATAGTTGGGGTTATTTTTCCCAATGTGCATTACTTTACATTTATCTACATTAAATTTAATTTGTCATTTTGATGCTCAATCACTTAGTTTTGTGAGATCTTTTTGAAGTTCTTCACAGTTTGCTTTGGTCATAACTATCTTGAGCAGTTTAGTATAATCCGCAAATTTGCCACCTCACTTTTTACCCCTTTTTCCAGATCATTTATGAATAAGTTGAATAGGACTGGTCCTAAGACTGACTCTTGGGGAACACCACTAGTTACCCCTCTCCATTCTGAAAATTTACCATTTATTCCTACCCTTTTTTCCCTGTCTTTTAACCAGTTCTCAATCCATGAAAGGATCTTTCCTCTTATCCCATGACAACTGAATTTACGTAAGAGCCTTTGGTGAGGGACCTTGTCAAAGGCTTTCTGGAAATCTGAGTACACAATGTCCACTGGATCCCCCTTGCCCACATGTTTGTTGCCCCCTTCAAAGAATTCTAATATATTAGTAAGACATGATTTCCCTTTACAGAAACCATGTTGACCTTTGCCCAACAATTTATGTTCTGTGTGTCTGACAATTTTATTCTTTACAATTGTTTCAACTAATTTGCCTGGTACTGATGTTAGATTTACCAGTCTGTAATTGCCAGGATCACCTCTAGGGTCCTTTTTAAATATTGGCATTACATTAGCTATCTTCTACTCATTGGGTACAGAAGCTGATTTAAAGGACAGGTTACAAACCATAGTTAGTAGTTCTACAATTTCACATTTGAGTTCTTTCAGAACTCTTGGGTGAATGCGATCTGGCCCCAGTGACTTGTTACTGTTAAATTTATCAATTAATTCCCAAACCCTCTCTAGTGACACCTCAATCTGTGACAATTCCTCAGATTTGTCACCTACAAAAGCCGGCTCAGGTTTGGGAATCTTACTAACCTCCTCAGCCATGAAGACTGATGCAAAGAATTCATTTAGTTTCTCCTCAATGACTTTATTGTCTTTAAGTGCTCCTTTTGTATCTCAATCATCCAGGGACCCCACTGGCTGTTTAGCAGCCTTCCTGCTTCTGGTGTACTTAAAAACATTTTGTTATTACCTTTTGAGTTTTTTGGCTAGCTGTTCTTCAAATTCCTTTTTTGCTTTTCTTATTATATTTTTACACTTAATTTGGCAGCGTTTATGCTCCTTTCTATTTACTTCACTAGGATTTGACTTCCACTTTTTAAAAGATGCCTTTTTATCTCCCACTGCTTTTTTTTACATGGTTGTTAAGCCACAGTAGATCTTTTTTAGTTCTTTCACTGTGTTTTTTAATTTGGGGTATACATTTAAACTGAGTCTCTATGTTCTATGCAAAGTAGAGAACAAGGCAAAATTTGCAAAAGTGCCCAAGAGATAGATTTTTAAAGTTATTTTGCTGCCTAAAGATGCAGACAGGCATCTAGTTGGATTTTCAAAAGTGTCTAGGTGCCTAAGTCCTATTAACTTAAAATGTGTTCCCAAATTCTATTTTCAAAAGTGAATTTGGACCAGATTGACAAAAGTATTTAGGTGCCTAAAGATGCAGATAGGAGTCACTGGCATTTTTAAAAGCATCTAAATGAGTTAGCGGCCTAACTCCTATTGAACTGCTTTAAAAGTAGTATTGTACGTGCTGAGAATTTACTCAGCAAGAGTTTATCTCTAAGCACTGCTGAATAAGAGTGGTGCAGGCTACTGACAATAATAATTGCTGTCCAGTGGCAGAATTTACTGTTGTCTTTTGTTATGTTACTTAAGGCCAAATGGTCTGGAACTGGCATCTGCATTGTCAACTACAGCCCAATGTGGCTTCTATTTGAAATATAGCAAGGCACTTGTGCAAACTTTACCCATAGAATAGAATACAGTTCCCCCTCTCCCTCAGCATGGCACAGGTTTTTTCTTAACATAGTTCTAAAATGGTTTTGGCTCCAGCAACATTGGTGAGTCCAAACTATTAAGCCACAACCAAATCAATATTTAGCACAATTGTTAAACAGTTCTTTTGTGAGCATGGAGGAGATCGAAATCAAGAATTGACTCTGTGCCTCTCTGGCTTTTTGAGTGATTTAGCTAACATTCACTATTCTGGATCTTATCATATTCCAGCTGTTAGAGAAATATTGTTAAAGGCAATGCAGAATTCAGGTGGCTATGGGTTTAGAGGAACATAATTTTTACTTTATTTTTACAGTACCACCTCAAAAACTCCATCTACATATTCCTTTTAGTTTGAAGATACTAGACTGAGCATTATATTCATTCCCTTTTCTTTCCACCTAAGAAAAAGGTCCCCCTTGAATATATTTTAAAAAGCCTATTCATAAAAGATGAGATCCTGGCACTGATTAGACCCATGCATATACTCTGAGCTACCTGACTGACAACACTACGTGAGTTCAGAGTGGGAAAGATAGTTTGAATACTATTTAAGTACTTCTGAGCTTGAGTGTAAGTTTCATAGTTTCTCACAGATGGGTATAATAATTACCTTCCTGTACATTCGCTTCCCACTGGTACGATACAGACTGTGTTAAACTGAAAGGAAAGATACAATAAAAATGGCATGCAATTTTAATTTGCTTCTTGCTTGGAGAAGAGTATGAGAATGGATTTCAGTTTTACCACAATTTGTTTAGCTGTGTGTGTCCAGAGAAGAGACAGGAAGTGGAAAACCCAGAGAATAAAAAAGCCTTTAAACTATTTTTACATTTAAATCCAAACCAAAGATCATCTCTAACAGAGCGATCTTACTCTGCCCTCAGCATATACTTTAAAGTATTCTCAAGATTTCAAGTATAGTTTGGTTTGACTTTGAATAAAAGATCTACCCTTTTGTAGGCAACAGGCTTCCATCAACATGAGCTAGGAGAAGAGAGTGGAGTAGCTTGCAATGTCTGGAGGGTACTGGACACAAACAGAACATGGTAATTCTCTCTGAGTCGCTAGCTCCTAGATTAACTAAACACAGCCTATACTGTCAGTACACAAGATCTCCCTGTGTCCTTGCCTGCGCGAAGCAGCGACTGCTGACTATTCTACTACTGACTATTCTACTACAGTAGAACCCCTGGGGCTCCTTCATGGGGACAGGGAGAGACCTGGATCTATGGAACACAACTCAGGAGGAATGCAGCAAAGAGTGTACTTGCATAAGTTCCCCACTTCCCCAAGTATTTCCAAAGGGTCTTCATGTAATGATGCAAATTTCCCAAGACAGGGATGTTTCTAGGGTCACATTTTGGAGAGGTAAGTGGGTATTTTGTGGCCCCTGAATGTCACAATTTAATAAAAAAACCTTCCAGCAGTCCAGGGGTTAGTTAAGCTCCTGGAAAATCTTGGATTTTGAGAGTTTAAAAAAGTAAAATTTGGCCACTGTGTCAGTATTTTGCTATTATTTATAATGTATATAAAGGATGAAGATTCTCCTGTCTGCTGCTCTTTGAAGTATAATTTTCCCTGTCAGCCTGGCGAATAAAAAAATAGAATAGGATGAAATATTGACAATGTTGCAACACCGCTTTCTATAATATCTATCACACTAAAAGGCAAGTGCGATACAGTTCATACACTGCACCTAATTTATGAATTATTTGTGCTGATAACCCCAAATGCAAATACAGTGTTTAGAGAACATTAACAAAATATACTAAATTATACTGTTCTTACTGTGAAGATCCTCCAAATGGAATCTACTTAAACAGCAAACAAACCACCAGTATTTGAATTCTCATCAGTGCTATATAAAAACTTGACACTGTAAAACCTCTATTAAGAACTGCTCAGCAATTAGGAAGACACACATCCACTAAATAAGTCAATCAGTAAAATAACATACTTCAAAAACAACTGTGGATTGACAAGGCACAAAGATCCATATAGTCTTCACTTTTTGATTGGTATCACCATAAACAGATAAGAACATTCTAATAATAAGTTCAAGGATAGGAAGCAGTATTGAAAGCTAAACCTCTTCCAATATAATACCAATAAAAAGAAGTGAATCAACTGTTTGGCTTACCACTTACCATATGTTCTTCAAATTTTCTTTAATCTGACTGGTGATGATAACTACTAAAATTATATGTCCATGAAAGCAAAATTCAGATAATGTAGTCTCCACTACAGGTTATCGCCAGTTACATAACTGATGTGTGAAACCAGAAACCAGTCCTTGGCCTGAAATAGCCAAAGTAAACACTGCATCAGAACATTCTGCAAGGGACAAGTGAAGAACAAGACAGAGCGCTGTCTTCCTGGAGCCAACACTTGGGACATCACTCTAAGATTGGATAGACTTCTGAAGTTGATGGGCAAGGATCCATTTGTAATAGTTCATATTGGCACTAATGACCCTGAGTTGTGGGATATCTTGCAAATAGTAGATGACTTAATGCAAGCTGGAAGTGTGTTGAAAAAGAAGCATGTGCCAGCCATCTTCTTTGAGATGCTTCCTGTCCCACAAGTGAAGGAAGAGAGAAAGCAGAAGATTCAGGAAGTGAATCACTGGCTAGATAAGTAGGTTTTCTGGAACATTGGTTCACCTAATATAGGTACAAGGGGCTCTACAGTTTGGACAGCCTCCCTCTCAGTAGAAGGGAGACAAGGGAGCAGACTAGCTAGAGTAGTCAGGAGGATGTTAAACTAATAGCAAAAGGGGAGGGTAAAAAGAGGGAAGATCAGAGCATTTCACACAAAATGGAGATGTTGAGAACAAAATTAATCAATGAACCAAAGGACACCAAAAAAAAAAAGAAATTCTTTAATTGCCTATACATCAAACCCAGGAGCCTGAGTAACAAACAAAAATAATTAGAATTGCTTATTTATGTGCATAAATTCAATCTATTTGGTATTACTGAAACCTGGTGGGATGATTCACATGATTGGTTATAACCTATTTAGGAATGATTGAGTAGGCAAAAGGAGAGGGAGTGGCATTCTGTGTAAAAAAATGCCCTTACCTGTTTCGCAGTCACTAATAACTCAGAAGAAATGATCTTGAATACTTATGGATCCGTGTCTTAACAGATAAAGCACAAGATGGGGTATTAGCTGGTGTCTATTACAGACTATCAAATCAAACCAGGGGACAGGATGACATCCTATCTATAAAGTGGGGTAGTGGGGGAAAGTTGTGTGATCATAGGGAACTTCAATTTGAGCGAAATATGCTGGAGGTCTCATGCTCTCATTATTGAAACTTTGAATTTCTAAATCTTATAAATGACAATTTCCTAAACTTAAAAAGTATTGCAGCTAACATGGGGGAATTCTTTATTAGACCTTTTCTTAACAGATAAAGATGAGCTGATCACAGAACTAAAAATTAATGGTAGCTTAGGTACAAGGGATCACATCTTGATCACATTTATAATGTGCAAGCAGAATAAAGTCCAGACCAGTACTATATATATGTACTGGTCTGGACTTTATTCTGCTTGCACATTATAAATGTGATCAAGATGTGATCCCTTGTACCTAAGCTACCATTAATTTTATATATATATTATATATATTTTATATATATATTAATAGGGCCAATTTCACAAAGCTAAAAACAATTATGAGCCAAATCTACTGGGAAGAAGAATTTAATCAGAAAAATGTGAATAATTGGGAATAATCTAAGAATATTTACCAGATGCCCCCAAAGCCAAAATCCAGCAGCTGAGGAAGATGGCTGGGCTGGTTAAAAAAACCCAGCTTGGTTTGGAGGGGAAGTGAAGGTAACTGTAAAATATAAATAGTATATATAAACAAGTAGAAGAGAGGGGATGATCATAGTCATGAACATAAATCAAAAGTTAGGAATTGTAGAAAATTGATAAGAGAAGCAAAGGAACAGTGGGAACTATCTATGGCCACCAGAATTAATGACAATAACAAGGAATTTTTAAAAACTGTTTAGCTTAACACAAGAGATGGTTAGGGGGTGACTTTATTACAGTCTATAAGTAACTACATAGGGAGCAAATATTTATTAATGGTCTCTTCAGTCTAGCAGTTTCTACTAATAATCCCAGAATTCTTCAGATGGTGCAGTCCTCTACAGCCTAAGTAACAGTTCATATGACACTCAGGTACCTCATGTTTCCTTAGCTTAGGTTCCAACTTCTTCTAGCTGGCACACCATTTTTGAAAGCTGTTCTGGGAGCTGTCCTGAGAGCTGCTCCAGGAAACAGCTGGCATGGAAAAGCGTACACTCTGTCCAGTGTACAGCAATATACCATCCAGCTTCAGGTGACACTGTCTCCATTTGCTAGTATGCTTTCATAGTGTCTATCAATCAAATGTTTACCATTCTGCTGTAGAAAATTAAAAATTTCAGCTGTCACTTGAATAGGGCCCTTCCCAACGAGATAACAAATGGAGTTTGAGAGTTCTTGGGAATGTGGCCACATCACTGGATCTTGCCCTGGTTTGTCTTAGGATGAATAGCTGCTTGGGAATTCTTCCTGGATACTTGCTAAGAAGGCTGAGCTGATAGATTCATCATCTTCATGACAAATGGGAATGGGCTGCTCACTTAAACTGTCTCTCTGCTTCAGAAGTTGTAGGCATGATGATCTCCAGTTCACTAAAGTTCTCTTCTGAATTTTTAATGTGAACAAACATTGTGTCCGTTGATGTCCTAGATCCTAAATGATCATTTTCCTTCCTGTACCCAGGACCAAAAAGCCACTCAGGCAGGCTAGCCTGCTGATGTTACATAGTATCAACTCTGGTAACCTAGTGTTTTCTCTTGTCGGCCACTGACAAATATTTCCACTTCTTTGATGGTAGAATGGTTGAAGGTTCCCATATTAACAACAATCCTATTTCTGATAACTCCCTCAAACTGAAATGTTTTGTCTGGAACCCACACTGTCCATTTGATTTAGAGCATTAATTGGTCCAGATATTGGCAAAAAGCTTGATGTTGCCATGCTGCCTTGTGCCCCCCATGTGGAAAGCCCAGCCACTGGCAGGTTTGCAGGACTGCAGCCAAGGATGGAAGCAGGGTTGCCAGGTTTTTCAATGACTTGCTGGCCCAGATTGCACAGAGGGGATTTGTCCCATATGGTTTTTATCGCAAAGGGAGAGCTCAGAAGGAAGAGCTGGCAGGGGCAGGGCTGTGCTGGGGCTGTTTCCAGTGTAAATCACCAGCCTGAGAAGAGAGAGAATTTGCTTTTCAGGAGGAACAGGCCAAAGGGAGTTAAAGGAGTGAGAAACTTTCACAGCAGCTCTCAGGATGCCACCTCCCAGCCCCTTCTGCTAGAGCATTCAATCCACAAATTCTGGGCACTAGGAAGAGGTGGACAGCAGAAGCACTCTGCTCTGGCTGCTGCCAGCCCTGTGCAGCATAAACAGTATGCCGAGATTGCTGAGCTCCTGCCCAGGGACTGCTCAGCAAAGCGCTCCTGCCCCATACATACCTTACCCCACACAGAATCCAGCCAACAAGCGACAAGTCGACCAACCAGCTTGTCTCTCTCCCCAGCCCACACACAGCCCCTGAATGCCCCTCCCATCCCACATGTATGCAAACAGCCCTCCCTAATGTTCATAGTCATCGCAGCCTCCAACATTTTAACAGCTCAGCCTCACTGATCACAGCCTTCAATATCCCAGACCCCAGCTCCACTCAACATTCCCATCTCCCCGCAGCACCCCAACTCAACCTCAGTCCCCTCAACATCCCCATTCACCTGAAAATCCTTCATCTCAGAATCCCAAGCATCATGGATAACCTTCCCACAATTCACCTCATTCACCCCAGCATTCCAGCCCCTATTCCCTCACCCACTCATTCCACCCCCTATTACCTCCACAGACCCCACAATTCTCCCCACCATCCCC
Organism: Gopherus evgoodei; assembly: GCF_007399415.2. Lineage (NCBI taxonomy): Eukaryota > Metazoa > Chordata > Testudines > Testudinidae > Gopherus > Gopherus evgoodei. Next base: position 58,557,516 of record NC_044332.1, read on the forward strand.
AACATGCCCCATTCATCCAGCATCTTGCCACCCCAGGGCCTTTCTGTCATGGCCACTCACCTGACCTTCCTGGCCAAACATGCCATCAGCTGATTGGCCTGGAGCATAAATGGCAGACGATCAACTCATTGCATGTTGGCATAATGCAAAATATCATGGTGCATGCATGAGCAGAGTCATACTTGCAGCAGCAATGCCAGGCCATGGCCCACATGTGACAGTGTGCTGCTGATTGCGCAATGCTCCCACATCGTTTGGTATTGCTGCCAAAAGTCCAATCCCCTTGGCCACCCGGCCACCCGATTGTGCATACGTCGCCTGACTAAGTAGCTGTGATATGCAACCCTGTGCAGCATGCACGCATGCACCAGTCTGTCAGGAATTTGAAACTGATGTGCCATCACAGTGAGAACAAAGTTTGGGCTTTTTCTCAAAACATATTTTGTGACAAGCACCAAAACAATTAACTGTTCTGAAAAGAAATCCCCAAACCTGCAACAAACAAAAGAAAAAACCAATAACAACCCAACACCCTGTTGGGGAAAAAACAAGTCCAAATCTTCTTATAATTTGGATCCCTTTGAAAGTCATTGGGGGAGGGGACACATGTCCCTCTTCTCCCCCACCTCCCTGGTAGCACTGGCCCTCTCCTCAGGTAAATACAGAGCTGGTACTACTATATGCGTATATTACACACTCTGCCATAAGCAAATCTCTGTATTTCTCTATTGTAAATGTAACCTGATCTTGTGTTCTCTTCTCATTTTGGGCCAGATTCTCGTGTTCACCCGAGCTGTGCTTGGCACAGGTCTCTAGGAGGAGAAGTAAAGCTAGAGTTATGCCACAATTCCACTCTTCCTGTCCTAATAGCAGCCAGGAGCCAGCTGTTCATAAGTCAAGCAGGACCAAGATCAGCACACATTCAAAATGCCCCAGCATACTCCCCACTGCTGGTATGCTCCCAGACCAGGGCTTTGAGAAGGAAGGAGAAGGTGAAGTAGGCTCTCCTTTCCTCCACTGGGGGATTCCACTATGCAAGCACATACTTAGTTAGCTCTTTAAATCAGCTTTCCATCTCCATTGTGCTGCACCAGAGTGGTGCAGAGGAAATGGAGACAAGCCAAGGATCTAGCCCTATGTGTGCACTTAACTTGCCAGTCATGTGCACATAAGAAGTAACAAGCGTTGTATGACAGAGCTACAGAGGAAGTGACTTTTATAAGACATTGTGAGAAAACTTCAAGGGTGAAATCTTGGTTCTGCTGAAGTGGCAGATTTGCCATTGACTTCAATGGAGACTGAGTTTCATTCCCCAGACTAATTTTTCATTCTGGTATCTTTCTACCTAGGCTTTTATGCCACTCTTATAATTACAGCATTTGGAATAAAACCCATGTATATCATTTAGTCAATAATGATTTATTACACTATTTCTAAATTATCTCTTATGCAAGATGCTACATAAACTGCACTGAGATATATAATGATCATATTACAAAAAAAATTCACAAAATTCCACTGTATCAACAATATAAGTGGTCTTTCCGAAATATTTTTATAAAGTTTTGGGTCATTGTTAAAGTTACCAGAATAAAACGTTATCTTAAAATGTTATCTTAAAAACTTATGTTAAACTGTTATCCTTGGACCACATGTCCATCTGGAAAAAAGCAGTTAGCAATGGTTTCTTGTTAAGGTACCCTCCCTTCTACCTCTCAACCTACAAAAGACTGAATCAAGTAGATGCAGTTCTGCATATGAGCTATGCTCCATGGTACTCTGGCAGTCTCTTCATAAAAGAAAAAGTGGCATTAGTGCAGTTCTTATTTATCTGAAAAGGGGTAATATGTATTTTGTCTATATTTGTATAAAAAGCCACCATTGCTTAATAACAATCCAGAATGTTCTGAAAATAATCAGCCTAGGTGGTATGGAAAAACAGAAAATGGAAATTCTGTCACATTTTGTCTAGGGGGAATTGATACATTTTGTTTTACTCTACTCCCCATAGGATAGAGCAGATGTACAGGTGCTAGGCTAGAAATTGTTATAATTATAAAACTTGTGTTAAATTCCTCTGAGAGCTTTGAAAGTTTCCACACACAGTAGAAATTCATGCTTTGAAGAGCAAAAATCCATATGCCTAAAGAACAATAGAGTACAAGTTGATTTCCTGAATTATTTACTGCAGCAAGGCAATCATTGAGAAGTGCAACACAATAATCAAAATTCAAAGGAAACACTGTAAATCTAAACAATTTCAGAAACAATATTGCTGGAACATGAAGGTTAAAAATTTTTTTGGATATATTATTTAACACCTTTTGTGCTTAAAGTATGGTTATAAAAGCATTTGTGTCAAGATGGCGCCTTCTTCTCGCTTACTCTATCTGCTTTCTCTTGTCTTTGAATCATAGTGATTTACTTTACTGAAGAAACAAGTCTTCACTAATGCTACTATGGGAGGGCCAATACAGATATGGAAGCATGAGTTAGATTGTTTATGGTCTCATGCAGCATTCACAAAATGTTTTCTTATGTTCATGTATAAAGCTTTCCTGCACATGCTGATGAAATAAGCAAGGAGACCACAGATGGATTTTCTGATCCTAGGTTAAGGTTCTGGTAGGGTGTTGAGGATTGTGCAGTTTTCAAAAGTCCAAAAATGCATAGCTGAATTGAACCTCTGGTTATTGGCTTGGATCCAAAGCCTGGTGACATCAATGGAAAGACTCCCATTGATTCCCAAAACTTTCTATCAGGCCCACTCTAAAATTCACCCATTATTAATTCTAAACTGGAGTACATAAAATTATTGTATTTATAAATTCTGGGTAGTAGAGCTTTTTATGCAGCCATATCCCAATTATTTGACTCTCTCTGTTATTCAAATTTCAAATTTTCCTGTATCATCTGATATTCATATAGAAACTGAAGTTCATTTTCAAGATGGTTTCAGATCTTCCTGAGACTTTAGCCCCTTGCTGTTAGCCCCTGCAGTCCCTTTGCTACTGCAGAATGCAATCTTGGAAATACTGATGTTGTGTCAGAATATGGGGATCAGTGTGTGTGAAGTAACACCAAGTCTTTAGAATTATTCTAGCTGTTTCTTGCAGCAAATCATATTATTTTTAAAACATTTCTCTATTAATAATTTAATGCTGGATTGTCACAGCCCTTACTAAGGCATGCAGGGAAGTAATCATCCCTTTGTTCCTCTGTCATGGCCCTGATCAGATTGTAAATCCATCACCAGGGAGGGAGACAGAGCTGCTCGCTAATATTTACCCTTTCAGCAAATCATTGCAAGCAAGTGTGCAGGGAAGGGGACAAAGGGTCAGAAAGTGGGAGGAGCCCTAGACCAGGTTCCCTACCCTGCACTCCCTGAACACAGAGCAGCTGGCCTGGAACACAACCAGGAGTAAGGTGAGCCATGAGAAAGAATGAAGTATTATACTCTCCCCCAAAGCAAAAGGGCAGGAGAGCAGGAACTCTCTGTGGATCACAAGCCATTTTGTAATCTCTTTGTGGGGCAGTTCAGCTATGTGCCTTCCCCTCCTCTGTACTGGTAACAATCTAGACCCATTAGATATTAATATTATTTTACACGGAATATGTTACTTGAGCAAAAAATCCGTATCTGAACATCTGAGGCTATCATATAATGTATGTTTGACTGCAAGCTATACTGGAGTTCACAGAAGGTCTAAAGCTGTAATCATTGCCAGGATTACAGCTGGCATATGTAGATTTTTAAACACGGGCTTTGCCATTGCGAGAAAGAAGAGATCTTATTGCTCAACTCAACAGAAACTTTGTTTTTGCTCAGACTTCCACCACAGGAATGAGATAAATCATTTGGCTGTTGCTGTGACTTCCAAGGAAATTTGTAGATTGTGAACAGCTTCACAACTTTCCATTCAATCTGTGCAACTGAGGGAAGGGAAATTTTTGTTTTCTGTTCACCTGTTAAGATAGATGGTGTTTGAATGGACCTCATGAGCTCAGTTTCATCAGTAGTAACAGTAGTAAGATCAAATGCAGTGTCACATAAAAAGTGCGTGATTGGAGTTTGCATCATTTGCCTCTGTTATGGAAATTCAGCTTTCAAGTCTTTATTGTTTATGATTTCCAATACAGAATAGTGGGAATGTAATAATATTATCAGATTTCTGAGATGCTTGATGCAGAAAACAAAGAAAGGACCTATCTTGCATACTTTCATATGGAAAACATATCTGAGATGACAAACAGGAAATCTGTTTAAGTACCATAATCCTATGTGCTTTAACAGGATTCGTAAGCCTGCAGTAACTGTATTATCATGGTAGATAAACAAAACAGTTCACAATCCTATTCTTTTAAATTCCGTGAGAAACTAGAATACCACGGAGAATATTTTGGCACTGACATTTCTTGCAGTTATGTTCTTTACGCATAATTTTCATTACTTCTGAAGAAAGCTGCAGTAATCTTTTGAAAATTTCCAGAAAAAATAAGATATATGTGAATTGCTTTACATTGCGGCATATCGCTCTTCAGTCTCCTGCAGTTTCTGTAACACAAAATGTCTTTGTATATCATGGCAACTGTTTCAGCAATTGTGTTGCTTTGGAATCCACAGGAAGTGTGACCTCCTATTTTTCTGCAAATCAAATGAGTTTCTCCCCTCCCCTACATACACACACAGTATATGTGTGATATTTATGAGTGGCTGCTTCACCTCCCACAACAGAATTTAATTATAAAATACATGGTTTCTGTTGTTCACTAGCTGATTTCTGGATATCTTAAAAGGAATCTCAGGCATCCAAAACTGTTTTAAAAGAGAAACAGGAATTAAAGGGTAAATATCTTATTTGTATTTTTAAACACTATTTATTATTTTTTGAATATTTAAACAATAGCAAAATGTTAATGTTCATAATAAACAATGCATAGTAATGAGAGTTATAAATGCTATGAAGTAACAGCAGTTCGCTTATAGAATTAGTGCAGTCTCATCCAGTGCATCAGACTCCAGTGCAGGTATTCAGTTTAGGACGTGATATTATTATGAAGATATTGACAAACTGGAGAGAGTTCAGAAAACATCAGAAATGACCATTGAGTTGGACAGAGTGAAGCCGTGCACAACACTGTATTGATGGGAGAACTTCTGCTGCCAATATAGTTTCTGCAGCTCACAGAGGTGGTTTTATTATGCCAATGGGAGAGCTCTCTCCTGTCACCATAGAGCGCCTTCACCAGATGTTCTTCAGCAGCACCTCTGCAGCATTATATTTATAGCCATGGCCTAATGTACTGTTGCACTGAAAGATATTAATGGCTGCCATCAAATCAGTCTTTGATCTATAGACAATCACAGACCTGGTTAAAGTTGATAGGTGTGCTAAGCACTTTTCTTTAGGCTAAGCAGCAGGAACAGTTAAGCCCGTTTAGGTAGGGTATGACTTCATAGCAAATGAAGGTATAATTATAGCTTAGGTATGCACATCTGTACTAGTTTTAATCTAGTTAGTGCAGGAAACACCAGTAATGAAGACGTAGTGTCAGCGACTTTAACATAGGCTACAGGCTGAGTATGTACTCCTGGTTCCCAAGAGGTCTATATTGGGGCGGCTAGTCTATGCTGAAGTTCTTTCTTAAAATGCTCATCACTTTGTTAATTTATCATATTAGAGTGAAATCCTGGCCTATAGAAGTCAAGAGGCATTTTGCTACTGACTTTAGTAAGGTCAGAATTTCTCTCTGAGAGTCTAAATGTTCACTTTCTATATTAGCACCTGCTATAATACTTTCTACAGATTGCATTGCACTCTTGGCAGTAATGAAGACTTAAGAACATTCCCCCAGCCAGTTTTTCAGGGAACAATAATATAGTCAAAGCCTACAAAGATTTTTCTACATTTTTTCACTAGATGTAAAATGTAATCAGAGACAATCTCACAAAAGTACTTTTGAATGTCACTTCTCCAGTTTTCCTGGCAGCGCTCAGAGTCCATTTCCTGTCATACTCTGAACTACAAACAGGCAGAATTGTAAGAATGGTACATTTATGTCCCTCATTTTCTTAAATGGGAGAAAGATAATTACATGAAATGGAAGATGGCATGGATATATCAGGTACAGTGAGAGACATTCAGTAGCCCCACGAACCTAGTGTTTTTCCCTAGTTTTCTATTGTCTTTTACATCAATGTTTGTTTTAATAATTTGACTGTCAGCCTAAAATGCCATTGTAGTGCTATGCTCACTTACTGAGACTTCCAGATCAAAGACATTCCTTGGAAAATTGTTCATGATGGGACTAGTTTGTACTTTGTAACTGTTATTGTAAGGATTCAAATATTTGGGTCACTTTCCAAGACCTATAGATGGAACACCCAAAGTTGCTAAGGAAGCAGCGTGTTCTATTGTGCCAAGGGTAGCACCAGTCCAGCTTCATACAGCACTGGTTCAAACGTGGGAGAAAAACATAACAGTCGTATCTTTCCTCACAGATCACAGCACCTCCAACAGTTTACCACCTATTCCAAAGAGTGAATAAAATATGCAGTGGTGACAAAATATGACCATAAGTTTGTGTATTAATTGTATATTTCACAAAGTAACCAAAAGCCGAGACATCCCACATTTTCAACCATGTAAATGCAAACACAAGGATCCCGCAGCATGATGACCTGTAGAACAAGATTAAATCCCACAATCCTTGATGGAACTGCATCAAGATCATTACATTCAACTTCAATGCTGAGGCTTAATGGAGAGTCACAGGGTACATTCTGACCACTCAAACAAATAGCGCATTGTTGACCCTGCCAAGGAACCACGAGGTTTTGATTTACGTGAGTAAGACTGGGGCAGATTGCTCTGGCAATGTGCTGGCTATCAAATCCAGAACTAAATTTGTAATCATTGCTACCTTACAAAGCCATATAAAAGAAGAAGTATACAAATGTATTTTTACGTGCTTGACTTCTAAGGGCATGTCTACATATTAATTCAAGTATCAGAGGGGTAGCCGTGTTAGTCTGGATCTGTAAAAGCAGCAAAGAATCCTGTGGCACCTTATAGACTAACAGACGTTTTGGAGCATGAGCTTTCGTGCGTGAATACTTACTTCCTCAGATGCATGTAGTGGAAATTTCCAGGGGCAGGTATATATATGCTAGCAAGCAAGCTAGAGATAACGAGCTCAGTTCAATCAGGGAGGATGAGGCCCTGTTCTAGCAGTTGAGGTGTGAAAACCAAAAGAGGAGAAACTGGTTCTGTAGTTGGCAAGCCATTCACAGTCTTTGTTCAATCCTGAGCTGATGGTGTCAAATTTGCAGATGAACTGAAGCTCAGCAGTTTCTCTTTGAAGTCTGGTCCTGAAGTTTTTTTGCTGCAGGATGGCCACCTTAAGGTCTGCTATAGTGTGGCCAGGGAGGTTGAAGTGCTCTCCTACAAGTTTTTGTATATTGCCATTCCTATTGTCTGATTTGTGTCCATTTATCCTTTTCCGTAGAGACTGTCCAGTTTGACCGATGTACATAGCAGAGGGGCATTGCTGGCATATGATGGCGTATATTACATTGGTGGAAGTGCAAGTGAATGAACCGGTGATGGTGTGGCTGATCTGGTTAGGTCCTGTGATGGTGTCGCTGGTGTAGATATGTGGGCAGAGTTGGCATAGAGGTTTGTTGCATGGATTGGTTCCTGAGCTAGAATTATTATGGTGCGGTGTGGAGTTACTGGTGAGAATATGTTTCAGGTTGGAAGGTTGTCTGTGGGCGAGGACTGGCCTGCCACCCAAGGCCTGTGAAAGTGTGAGATCATTGTCCAGGATGGGTTGTAGATCCTTGATGATGCGTTGGAGGGGTTTTAGCTGGGGGCTGTATGTGATGGCCAGTGGAGTCCTGTTGGTTTCTTTCTTGGGTTTGTCTTGCAGTAGGAGGCTTCTGGGTACACTTCTGGCCCTGTTGATCTGTTTCCTTATTTCCTCGTGAGGGTATTGTAGTTTTGAGAATGCTTGGTGGAGATTTTGTAGGTGTTGGTCTCTGTCTGAGGGGTTAGAGCAGATGCGGTTGTACCTCAGTGCTTGGCTGTAGACAATGGATCGTGTGATGTGCCCAGGATGGAAGCTGGAGGCGTGAAGGTAGGCATAGCGGTCGGGTAGGTTTTCGATATAGGGTGGTGTTAATGTGACCGTCGCTTATTTGCACCATGGTGTCTAGAAAGTGGACCTCCCGTGTAGATTGGTCCAGGCTGAGGTTGATGGTGGGGTGGAAGCTGTTGAAATCATGGTGGAATTTTTCCAGAGTCTCCTTCCCATGGGTCCAGATGATAAAGATGTCATCAATGTAGCTTAGGTAGAGAAGGGGCGTGAGTGGATGAGAGCTGAGAAAGCGTTGTTCCAGGTCGGCCATAAAGATATTGGCATATTGTGGGGCCATGCGGGTGCCCATAGCAGTGCCACTGATCTGGAGATATATATTGTCATCAAATTTGAAATAGTTGTGTGTAAGTATAAAGGCACAGAGCTCAGCAGCTAGTTGTGCTGTGGCATCATCAGGGATAGTGTTCCTGACAGCTTGTATTCCATCTGAGTGTGGGATGTTTGTGTAGAGAGCCTCTACATCCATGGTGGCTAGGATGGTGTTTTCTGGGAGGTGACCAATGCATTGTAGTTTCCTCAGGAAATCAGTGGTGTCACGGAGATAGCTGGGAGTGCTGGTGGCATAGGGTCTGAGTAGAGAGTCCATATATCCAGACAGTCCTTCAGGGAGAGTGCCAATGCCCGAGATGCTGGGGCGCCCAGGATTTCCGGATTTGTGGATCTTGGGTAGTAAGACTGCAAGACAAACCCAAGAAAGAAACCAACAGGACTCCACTGGCCATACAGCCCCCAGCTAAAACCCCTCCAACGCATCATCAAGGATCTACAACCCATCCTGGACAATGATCCCACACTTTCACAGGCCTTGGGTGGCAGGCCAGTCCTTGCCCACAGACAACCTGCCAACCTGAAACATATTCTCACCAATAACTGCACACCACACCATAATAACTCTAGCTCAGGCACCAATCCATGCAACAAACCTCGATGCCAACTCTGCCCACATATCTACACCAGCGACACCATCACGGGATCTAACCAGATCAGCCACACCATCACCGGTTCATTCACTTGCACATCCACCAATGTAATATACGCCATCATATGCCAGCAATGCCCCTCTGCTATGTACATCGGTCAAACTGGACAGTCTCTACGGAAAAGGATAAATGGACACATATCAGACATTAGGAATGGCAATATACAAAAACCTGTAGGAGAGCACTTCAACCTCCCTGGCCACACTATAGCAGACCTTAAGGTGGCCATCCTGCAGCAAAAAAACTTCAGGACCAGACTTCAAAGAGAAACTGCTGAGCTTCAGTTCATCTGCAAATTTGACACCATCAGCTCAGGATTGAACAAAGACTGTGAATGGCTTGCCAACTACAGAACCAGTTTCTCCTCTTTTGGTTTTCACACCTCAACTGCTAGAACAGGGCCTCATCCTCCCTGATTGAACTGAGCTCGTTATCTCTAGCTTGCTTGCTAGCATATATATACCTGCCCCTGGAAATTTCCACTACATGCATCTGAGGAAGTGGGTATTCACCCACGAAAGCTCATGCTCCAAAACATCTGTTAGTCTATAAGGTGCCACAGGATTCTTTGCTGATATTAATTCAAATAAGTTTATTCACTCTAAATACACTGAATTAACTATATCAAACTAAAGTGCATCCATACTGCTTTATGCCATCTTAAGGTCCTTCCTTTATCAATCTTTGTATCAACACAGCTCTTTCCTTCTCTAAATTGACTGTCCAGAAATCTGGGCTGATGGTGCGGTCCTCCATTGCTTTTTTCCTTGGGACATTATGGGATGCTTTCCAGAACCTACAGGAATTATGGGACTTACAGTCAAACTAAAACACTAACACAATTCCTCTCCTGGCATCCCATAATTAATCTGTATTTTTTGTTAGCACCATTTTCAAACTACTGTCAGGCACCATGGAGGACATATTGCTGAGCACCATGGTCATGATAATTTTTAATATGAGCAGGGTGATGTTTTGGCAGTTGAACACCTGGAGGGCCTAGGGTCAGGGGCTTTGGATGCCATGGTGATATGGCTTTAGAGAAGGAGCAGGAGGATGAAATTGAGCAGTCGCTTCTTGATGCCATTTTCCTGGAGCAGCTTCACTTGGTGGAGTGCTACTTCTGGACTCAGTCAACTAGCTGTGACTGGTGGGATGGGATAGCCCACGGGCAAGGCTCTTTCCCTTGCTCTCACAGATACTGTGCAAAACACAGCAAGCACAATCTCTGTGCGATCAGTGTGCATGCCAAACTAGAGAGCTATCTTTGCCTCAAATTCTCTTGTGTAACAGTAGTCAATCAGCACAAGGTACACCGCAAAATAAAGAATTCATTTGACCATAATGGGTTAATAATGTTAATAATTAAAAATAGGCATGATTGAATCAGAATCAGAGAAATTAATCTGAATTAGGAATGCTTCCATAGGACCCTCAAACCAAGCAAACTTATTCTGACATAGAGTTACTTCTCTTCCAAAGAGGATTAAATGTAGAGTAAGACTCCAAATAACTTCCACTGCAAACAATTGTGTATGGATGCAGGGCACTTGAATGCAAACAAACTCAAATTAATCAGAATTAATTTCCCTGTGTAAATAAGCAATAAGAGAATGTGAATTGGTTCAGTTCTGTTTCCAAAACTTAAAATAGAATTTAAGCAGAAATTATGAACTTCATAGGCCTTATACTGATCCTGTGCCCAGGGATGAATTACACCTACTATTTACATAGTTACTATTCACCTGAAGAAAGACTTGATAAAACAGCAATAACAGCAGCGAACTGTATACACAAATGCTGTAGTTCTGCTTCCAGAACCCTGGCAAAAGCCAAGTTCCCAGGGCAAGATGCTTCCCTGAGCTTCTGCATCCAAAACACTGTCCTCACTGCTGTGCATGACATGGTCCATCGAACCGCGTCCCCGCACACTCTAAACCCTTCTGGGTTAGGAGAGCACTCTAATTCATACTTTCATCTAGGCTTCCAGGTGTCTAATCAGAACCAAAGTCCAGGTGGAGCTGTCCAGTCTGTATTTGCCATACCTACACACCTCACCACATATATGGAAAGGAATATTGCTTTAAAGTTGATAGGTCATGTGGTCATGTGTAGTTCAGTTGGGTGTAGCTGAGCATCATCAGACCTTAGGTCAGATTCAGTTCAGTAAAGGTCTTAGCTTCATTTCTTCACCATCTTTGCCACAACAGGTGCATATAACCTGTGAAGCACTGTAGGGCCCATTGAGATGAGTCATATATTAGGTATTACTAATATTAATTCCCATGCTACATGTATATACTTTAAATGAAGACTCATGTCTGTTATATCTGTGTATGCACACAGGCACTATGTTTCATTTCCCCCCGTCCAACTGCCAACAATCAAAACAAGGGAATAAAAAAAGCAAAGCAGTTATCATTTTTCCCCAGAAGTAAGAGAAAGAATAGGTCATGAGAGTGGAATGATTCCGTTTATGTGAAAGATAAAGAAGATCACACCTTCAGAATTTAGAAGAAGAATTTTCATTGCCGTGTTGCTGGTGTGAAGAGAGAAAAAGCTTTCCTTTAAAATCATCTTTTAAATGCACACGTTAAAAAAAGAAGGTTAATAGAAAGGATAAAGAAGTTTAAATGAAACAGTAGTAAGCAGTTGTACCAGTAGAGCTATTATTTCTCCTTGGACTGTGGATGAGTTGTAGTTGCCTCTCATTGCTTTTTGGGGAGTTTCTGGATGGCTGGAAGAGAACGAAAATTCTTGTTAATTAAAACCAGGCATAATGGAAATAGATCAATAAGAAATAGAGAGAGGTAAGTAATCAATGAAGAGGGAGGGTTCTGCTGCTAGGATGCAATTAGACCTCTAGTAAAAAGACACAATGGGCTCCATCATATGTTAGCTCCCTGTCTGTCATGATTTTTTTTTTTTTGCTATGCATACTGTGAGAACACAGAAGTAGTAATTGTGTTAATCCTAGTAGGCAAAGTTAATAAACAACAGGAAGTTATAGGTGATGCTGATTATTGTACTTACTGGGGAAAAAGAGGGAAGCAGAGCAACAAACATAGTGCAAGGATGGTGATTTGGACCTCATAATTAAACTCTGAGGTATAGAGATCAAAGAAGAATTGTCTAGAAAGATGTAAAAAGAAAGGCAGATAGAAGTGTGGACAGGAGTTCCTCTCCTTAATAAACGTACCAAAGAGCTTGGATTACAATCACAGGAGTAAATGCATGGATGAGTATGCAGTAGCAAGAGGAAACCTCTTAAGGATAGGGGAGGAAACACTCTTGATTTGTAGATTTTTGGTAGTGGTTGGGAAAATTGTAGTGGATTTTAGTCACTGCTCCAGTTCTATTGCTTTATGCATTATAACTCTAAAATATGCTGCCATATGGGACTCTCCAACACCAACACCCCACCATATGAATCTGTATGTGGAAGAGAGCCTTGTTGTTGCCATCCTATCATAACTCTGATGAGGTGAAGTTAGCAGGAGCTCCCCCAAACAAAATCCTCTGGTTGGATGCAGGCTATTGAGTCCTTTCATTCTTTAGGAAAGATTATAACCCAACTGAAGAGAAGGAGTCACAGCCCAGAGACACGGGGAAGCCAAGCTGCAATGCACCTTTTCAAATCTGTAGATGGCTAAATGCAACTCCAGGGAAAGGCAGAGCTGTAACTAAATGGATGGCCCTGGGTGTGAGAGATGGGCCATCGTGAGACTGCATATGGGTGTGCTTTGTCTTAATCTAATTCTATTCCTTCATGGTCCTAATATTATTACTTATTTGTATTGTGGTAGTGCCAAGAGGCTAGAGTGCCAGTGTGGTAGGCACAACACAAACAAATAACAAAGAGATGACCCCTACCATAAAGAGCTTTCAAGCTACACCCAGCTCAGCTCAGTAAAATCAATTAATCTGGCTCTTGTGACCTTTATTGAGATCCCTTTTTTATTATTATTCAAGTAAATGGGATTCTTCACAGCTCAAATATCCAGAAGCCCAGAATGTGTTTTGCATTTCTTTTCAAAGGTGACCTGGAAATGTTTTGATTTTTTTGATTTTAGGAGTTCTTCAGTTACAATAACGTGTGCCAAATGTCCCAACCAGCCAGACTTTAAGGGGCACTTTGCTGATCAGAGTAGAGTAGGATGTCACAGGACATAAACAGAAAAGAAAAAGATGTAAATTAATAATGTGCTTACTATCCTCATCCTGGCTATTCAGGCATTCAGCACATATTGCTACAGTTGAGGAAGTTCTGTAAAATAATCTAAAGGTCACCTCTAAATTGAAATGCAGTGCTCTCTTTCTCAGCAAGGTGTTCTCCTGATGGTGGGTTTTTGTCTTTCTTACAGTGAATACACAACAATTCAGTCTGGTTTTTTTTTTCCAGAAATTAATGCTGTGAGAAAATGAAAAAAATCAAACCTAGAACAATTCCCCATCTGTGAAATGGGGATAATCATACTTATCTCACAGAGGTGTTGTATGTCCTAATTAACAATTTCACACCCTCTGAATAGTGTTCTATCTTCTTAGCTTGCCTTCTGCAACCACAGCCACCAGCTGTCTGCCTGTCCCTGTACTTGTTAATTGGACCACAGTAGCACTCACTCAATAGGCCAAAGTTTTCTTTATTGTTATTTGACTTTCCATAAAGTTTATGCTTTATCCTCCTAATTGCTAGTGTGTTGTTTCCACTTATGTATTACACTGGTACAGATTTCAGCAGAGCCTTAGGACATACAACATAGAGCATGTGGTTTTATAGGGCGTCTAATTCTAGACACACATCATACAGTAATGTACTGGCTTTGTACGTGAAAAAGTAAGTAATGGTTCCCTCCATTAGCTTTCCCACAGAGAGGAGAGGGGACTTACTACTAGTAGCTAAAAGTGATTGGAGCTGGAGGAACGGGGTTCTAAATCCCTACTCTCAATTTGTGTATGATTTATCCAGTAGCTGTGTTTGTTGTCTGCAGCCAATGGATTCCTTATAATATAGCCACACAGCACTAATGGGGTCAACGAGGCAGAGGTTATTTGAAACATTTCAGCTCATCTGGACATAATGCTCCATTTCAGTAACTTTCCACCCAACAGTTGTGGACTTCATCTCATTCTTCCCTCCTTCTACCTTTGTTAGTTTTCCACATTTCCTTTGTTTGTCTAGTTTAGAGCATGAGGTCTTGGAAGCAGAAACCGTAAATTTTTTTATTTCTGGAAAGTGGTGCTCTAATACCTACATGGATAGCGGGTAAAGACCCAAATAGATAGAGAGATGGACAGGTCAGTATTGTGCTCTATAAATATGAAATAATATATTCTTAATATTCTAAATCACTTTGAGGAGCCCAGCTAGTACACCATAAGCAGGTAGGCATGACCCAAACATGGTATCTGGCAAAGAGAAGTTTAAGTAAATCAAATCTGGGTCTAAATGTCCATTGTGTCTTGTAGCAACAGTAGAAGTATGCTTTTGTAAGAAGCCATCTTTTAACACTGAAAATCTGCTCCATCCAAAGTTATCAAAAAGTGGGTTGCACTTCAGGTTGAATATCCACCATGTCTGTATTTTAATATCTGTGGTGTAAGGGAAGGGGCAGAGCAGCTGTCACCCTCACTGTTATTTCTACTTAATAAAGCATTGTGGACCTGGTTTTACCCTGCCTGGAACCTTATGTAACTATGTATGCCTGTGCAAAATGAGAAATAAACACAACCCATTCTGATCGTACTCACGGTGCACAGGTTTAAATGACCTCACACAGTGCAAAACAGTGGAAAATCAGGCCCTCTATTTTTAAACTTACTTGTTTGAGGTTACTGAGCCTGATTCTTTTCTTGCTAATGCTGGTGTAAAACAGAAGTAACTCTAGAGGAGTATGTAGACTTGCACCAATGAAAAACCAGCGTAAGTGAGAGAAGAAACAGGCCTACTGTCTCTTAGGAACCCCAGCTAACATATTTTTGCCTTTGGCTATGGTTTACTTTTGAGGTCACCTTTACAAAAACTGCACTTTCAAAACTTGTACTGTTTTCATATATTTAGAATGTAGTTTCAGTAGTTCAGGAGGGCTGGGATTCTCAGAAGGAACACTAAAGCCCATACCCCCTTGAAAATCCCAGCTTAAACATTCATTTTCTCCCCAAAGGCTGCGGTAAGTAGACTTAAAACTGGATACATTTATCACTGAATTTATAATAATTTCTAACATTAAAAATTAAACCCACTTTCACAATATATAGTTGTAATGGAAATTGTAAATGTGACAGTTGCATAATGAATCCCATTGTTTCTTACAGCCCAGCATAGTCTTCATTCACATTCCAGGGGACCCACTGTTATTCTGAACAACAGTTGGGTCCACCTTCTGGAAGTGGTTGATGTGGCGGTTGCAGTCTTCCACCAACAGGTGTTCTTGCCAGAATTTCCTCATTATTGTCACCAGATCCTCTTTGTTGCAGAGCTTTACTTCCTAACAAATGTAAGCACCTCAATGAATGTCAAACCAACCCTGTTTGGATGAAAAGCCTCAGCAAAAAGACAATGATTATAGACTCATTAGGCAAACCCTTAGTTAAAGTGCTATAGCCAAATGTTCAGTACTTACAGTGCAATTAATTTTCCTAAATGGAAATGCAGTATTTCAAGCATCCTGTCATTTATTCTGGGAAGGGAAGGGGGAGGGAAGCAGTTATTCCTGCTTCAAGTAACACTGCAAAAAAAGTGGTTGGAGGTTGTGTGATTTAAAAAAAAATTATATTAATTATATGGGCTCAAGTCATTACCCTGGATCTGGATCCAAGTTTCCAGCTTGACTCTATCTCAGCAATGGACAGAATCTAAATACCCTGAACAGTGGGAAAGGCTTATTAGAATATTTTTAAAAAACTCTTCCACTGTGCTTTACTGTGACTAGCCACCCCGCAGCATAGTGTACAGAAGTGGGAGGATGACGTGTAGAAACTATATTTTTTGTAAAATTCCTAGTGTTCAAAGAAAGGGTTGGGGTGAAGGATTTGAATATTTTTATGCTAATTTATGATCTATTCCATTAAAAGGTACCACATTATCTACTGGTGTGTGCATTTGGGGAAGGGTGTAGGACTACAGAAATTTTTTGAACTTTAAGATGTCAGATGAGATCAAGATGAACCATCAGTCACTTTACAAAATGATGATAGAGCAAGATTAAGCCTCACTTTCTGTCCTCCCTGAACTACAAAGGATTCTTTCTGTGTACTTGGAACAGATGGACTTTTAACAGACTGCAGTATAGCTCCCTGCATAGCATTGTTTTCCTGTTTATAAATAGTCAGTAAAATGCCTGTTGTGTTTTTGCTGTTTATTGTGCCTTAAATGTTATCCTATTTCTCTACCATGCATCACATGCAATTTATTATTTTATTGGGGTGGGAGGGATCAGTGGCTATATACATATAACTCAGAGACTACAAAAAGGAACCTATTCTATACTAACATTATACCAGTGCATTTCCACTGTCACCATTCTCCTCCCCATGCTATTACTAAAAACTCTGGATTAATGTCAGAGGAGCTGTACCAGTTTACATCAGATGAGAATCTGGCTCTCCATATCTAAGAACAGATTTCAAAAGCAGGTAAGGTATTTAGGGACACAAGTTCCATTGAAAATCAAGTCACTTTTGGAAACCCTCTCTCCCCCCCAATTAAAATGGGCAAAAGTCATCTCTCCCATATTTGGCTATGTAGTTCTATCCTTTCAGGAGTCTGATTTGCCTTGTGTACCCCCAAGTTTCTCCTCACTTAAAAATTACTTGCTTCCAAAGTCAAACATAAACAAACAAAAGTGTTACAGCACATTATTACTGAAAAATTGTTTACTTGCTCATTTTAACCATATAATTATGACATTAATTGATTGGAATATAAATATTGTACTTACATTTTAGTGTATAGTATATAGAGCAATATAAACAAGTCATTGTCTGTATGAAATTTTAGTTCGTACTGATTTCACTAGTGGTTTTTTTCGTAGAACAGGCAAATATCTAGTTGAGTTGATGAACCCTGGAAGACCTCTGCATTCCCCCAGGGGTACATGTAACCCTGGTTGAGAACCACTGTTCTATCACATTGGCCCAGCTATGATGAGCTGGAATTTACCTGTGTCAACAAATACAAAATCCCTTTTATAATGTAAACACTGAGATTTATTGTCCTCTTTAAAAGCAGGCACATACAAAGTCAAATTAATGCAGGCAAAAATTGCAGGTACTCTGAACAGAGTAAACATTTTTGTTCTCCCAAAATATGATTACAGCTTTTTTTTTTCCTCATTACTTTCAAGAGCATGAACCCAAAGATGCAGATCTTTTAAAACTTGAGAAATAGTGTTATGAAGATCCTGGAAAACCTCTGAAAGGCAACAAACCTAAGTATGGATTAGTGAACAGAACTTTTCCGGTGCACACATCAAATGGGAGTAAACTACTGTATATAACAATCCCCATTTTGTACTAATTATGTGAGCAGATTACTTTGCACCATTCTTACAGCTGTAAGGGAGAGAAGGAACAATAGATGTTTGAATACAAAGTGTAGATCACTTTATTCCACCGGTCTACAATTGGTCTTTTGTTTTGAAACAAAGAACGTAGAATATGTTAGACGGCTGAGTATAAAACAGTGCTTTATGATTTCTCACTATTCTTTATTTGAAAGTAGGCAAGACTGAAAAAAAGAGAGATCTTTTAAAAGTTCTTATAGTGCTTAATCTTGGGATTCAGTGCTGTTGTCATCAGAAAAAAAAGGTTGATCTTTTTTCCTTCAGCAGTTCAATCTGAAGAAAATCACATTGTCTTAGAGGTCATGACCCCAGAACTGCGTACAATTCTGGAGGTTTTGTTCTATGTAGAATGCTCCTCTGAATCCCTGTCTGTGCATAGACCATGCATATTTTTTAAAATAACTTAGAAAAGTTGTATCTATCTCTTCTGTAAGAGTTCTTTTTACTTGCATCTCTAAGCATTTTGAAATATAAGAGATTAGCAACAGTAGAAAATGAAATTTTGAGGACCACTGCAACAAGTGAATTAGACCTTTGACAGGCAGAACAACAAGATATTTTGATCAATAAGGCAGAGCATGGTAGCTGAGGGAAGACAATTTCCAAGAAAGGAAATCCAGGAGTGCAGAGGGCAGATCCAAATCCTATTAATATCAATGGGAATTTTTCCATTGAAACTAATGGAAGTTGGACCATCCTCCAGAAGTTAGGGTAAGTAAAGTTTGATAGGAGGAGGTAGGTTCTATGAATTAAAACATAGGGAAATTGTGACCAGACATAATGTCATCATGATGATCTGGTGAAATAAGAGGTATCTAGAGTATAGCTCTTGCTTATGTCAACAAAACCACTTCAGAAACAAAAGTGTATCCCGTGCTACTAGGTCTATATATGTCTTTCCCTCTATCAATTTCTACATTTGCTATGTTTCTATTGTATCTTTGTCAGACATTTAATTCAGCATTTTTATTCATTACCTTATATACCTAATGTAGCAACCTAAAAGTTGTGAAATTGGCAACGTATATTTATATAGTGAAATTTCTATTGTCAGGCCTTTTTCTTCCAATATCTTTTAGTGGCAGCACATTGATGTCTGTTGGAATTCAGAAATATTTTGTATAAACAGATCTTTATTTTTTGTGTGTGATTATTTAAATATATGCAATTGTACTATGTGTGCCTTATAATACACAGATGCAAATTTCATTTAAAAATATGACTATACCAATTTAAATTTCTTGTAAAGGAAACACTCTTCTGCTGAGACTTGCATGCTAAATTTCAGCCCAGAGAGAATTTTAATAGTCGACTTACAAATCCTTCAGAAACAATATTTGTAATGGAAATTTTGACAGCACTTTCACTACAGCAGTGAGAATTGCAATGCTATAATGAAAAAGAAATTATGATAAACAGAATACATTATAAAGTAGGCTATGACAAATTTTTAGCCTTTATATTTGTCAGGAAGTTAGTAATAGGTAATATAACACAAAACACGCTTTAGGTTTTGCATAAGAACAACCTGAATGACCAAAAGGTTCCTGAGAAAGAAACAGTGTCATGTAGAATTCCAGGAACTATATACAGGTTATGAAAGAAATATGTTGTATACCATACCCATATGGTATCAGATACTGGTTTGAGTAGCAGAGTTTATAGACTATTATCTCTACTATGTAGATCACTTTTTTTCACTGAAAATATTTTGATATATCCTGCCCTGTTCTATTAATATATTTTATTTTAACATATACATATGTGGGTTATAACTTGATTTCTATTGAGATCTGATATCTAAAGGCAATAGAGAGACAGAGGCTGAGATCCTATGCTGTACCCTCTTGAAGGTGCAGTCATGGGAAAAGTGGAGTGGGGAGCGAAGTTGACTAAGATTCAAGGCTTCTCTGGGATCCAGTGTGGCCCCCGGCATAAACTAGAGCAGCCTGCAGGTGCTCTAAACTTACAGCAACCTCCTGTGGACTGTACATGGAGTATTCCACAGCCCAAAACCTCCATAGTGCTCACCACTGTGGAGAATCCCTATCCTACCCATGACACACACCTTCCTGTGCACAGTACATGCCCCATACTAGGGTCTGCAAAGAGACAATCAGCCCTATATTGTGTCTGCACTGACAGAATTCTTCCTTTGCCCTTTGTGGTGCAGTTCTGAAGACAGAAACTGGCTCATAGTATCAAATTTTGATCTTACTTGCAGCAGCATAAATTCAAAGTGACTCCACCAATTGATTTACATGGGTGTGTCAAGCAGAATTTGGCCCATATTCTAGGTTGATTTGCCTTTCTGTTTTTAAAGTCAAGCTTCAGTAAGAACTTACTAAGAAATAGTGTTACAGCCTGAGGAGTCTGTCTATGTGTAGTGTGGCAGCTGCCCCACTCCTGAGGAATAGGGGTTAAAAGCAGCTCTGGAGAGGGCTGCGGTTGTGAAGAAAGCCTCAGCTGATTGGGGAACCAACCACAGATGCGGCCACGCCCCAACCAGGGCCCAGCTGGCCCTTATAAGAGGGCAGTGGGTCAGGAGCACACAGTCTCTTTCTCTAGATGCTGAGAGCGATGGGACTGGCTGCTGAGAGCTGAGCAGGGTACCTAAAGTGAAGCAGGGCTGGGGAAAGGCCAGAGGAGCTGGGGAGCTCTGGCCTGGAAAACCCCCAGGCTGCAGGCCTTGTTAAAGGCCAAGAAGGGTACTGGGGTTGCAGAGGGGCAGCCCAAGGGTAGGCAGAGGCAGCAGGTCCAAACCCTCCTTGCTGGTGATGAATGGCATTTGCACTGCAATCTGCCCCAGTGAACAGGGGCTAGGTTGTGACTGGCAATAGTCACTGAGGCAAGGTGGGGATAGGGGGCTGGAGTTCCCTGGAAAGGGATCTGTGGGGGTACTGCCAAGGGGCAGCACTCTAGCCTGAAAAGGGCACTGGGGTCCAGGAAGGACTTGGGCCCAGCAGCAAGCAGGACACTGGCATGCAGAGGGTGCTCCAGAGGCAGGAAACACTAATTCCCTGGATGACCAGCAGGAGGCGCCACAAGGGTGAGTCCTGCCCTGCTACACCATGCAAAGGGTATTGAGTAGAAAGTAAAAGAAAACCTATGTTAACTGTCTCTCAATGAACACATATATCTCTACATCATTAATTTAATTTTACTAGAGTCCAAGAGGCATAACCGTGTAAATTATATTCTACCAGAGATATTCAAACACCAAGTGGTATTTATACTTGATAAGCACAAGGCTTATAATACAATATTCCAAGCAATAAATATGAGGGGTAAACTTCATTGCAATGAGGCACTACAATTTTAAGACTTGGCATGCAGTATGCAAGTTTGGTAATGCTGAGATAATAATGTATTTCATTACCTTTTCAGTTTTATTTCATTTTAGAAGCATGCCAAGCTTAAACTTATTGGAAACTAATACTGTTTCAATTCTCCTGACAAAAAACAATCATGCTGTAAAATATTGTTATTTCTTTACTATTCTGTACAGTGCCAATTACAGCAACAGAAAGCTGCAACCTCTTTTGTAAGTTTCCAAGTGTTCTCCCTCTGCTAAGAAATATGAATCTTCATCTGGGTGTGTGCACACATGCACAAATATATCTATCTATTACAGTTCCCTTTTAAATGTTCCATTCTAAAGGTTAAGCTGTATTTTAACTGCTGGGTGTAGAAGCTCTCTCATTTTCTAATGGTTGGAATAAACAGAGAAACTAGTCTTATCACTTTGCTGCAATAACGTTAAGACTTTGAATCTGACTATTCCACAAAACAATTTTCAGGATTTGACCCACCGGTCATTCTTTCCATATCCAGTACCGTCAAGCAATTCACAGGAAGTTGCTGTGTCCTACTTATTGGTTGCACAAAACTTCCCCTGGCTTTCCCCGCCACATTTCATGCCTCTTACCTGCCAACTAACGTTTCAGGACAATGATTACATGAAACAAAAGTAGAATAATGAAGGGACAATGTCCTGTGCATCATGGAACCACGGTTTGACAGTGTGTATAGGGAAATAAGGGGTGTGGTTTATTTAATAATTGCTTCAGCTATTGTAGTTATATAAATGTGTAACCCACTAATAATATTTTGAATGACTAATTTCATTTGTGAACTCTTCAGAGTTGCCATTATATCTTCCTGTATGTGTTTGTACAGCACCTAGCTCAGCAGCGCCTGACTGAAGGCTCTGGGCACTAGTGTGATAAAAGCAGTCATAAATAATAAGTATTAACATACATCTTGCTTTTCTGCTGGGATAGGGCCCTATTCTGTCCTCTTTATTCTTCACTCAGGCTAAAATTTCCATTGAAGGCAGTGGGAGCACCACTTGGCTACAGAGTGAGTCAGGAATGCTGCATAGGGTAGCATGTCACAAAGAAGGGATGCTCAGCACTTGGATGCCTGAGGAAAGATTGGTGATTTTAACAATGCTACACTTCTGTTATATTCTATTGTTTGAAAAAATGTCAATTTAGCATTAAATATGAACAATATGTTTATAAATGAACTAGATGTTGCCTGTTGTAGCACAGGTACAAAGGGAGTAAGGGCAGGAGACTTACTCCTTTGAACCTTGTGCTCACTGAGCAGAGATTTTGCTTTATGTGGCACAATCCCTCCAGAATATGCTGGGGACATGCAGTTCTCCAGCCTCTCCCCCCGCCCCCCGGCAAACACACCATGACCCAGATTATAAATTACACAATCTAGTCCCTAACTTGCATTTTGAACAACATGAAATTGGCAAACTCATTGTCCCATTTATTAGCACCTATGTCAAAAAAAACAAAAAACCCTGAAATCTCCAATTTTTATCCTGTGTAAAGGTGCCTTTGTCACTAACCACAGGCTATTTCCTGCCACTGATTTTCTTTAACACATAAATCCCATTGGCTCCAGCTGACGTGGCTACAGAGAGTGATGACAGGAGGAAAAAGCCATATGAGAGCAGATAGGAAGTACAGTTAGAATTAGGGCAAAGATGACCTTCTACAATCTGCCTGTGTATGAGGCTAAGTGCACTTCTACATTTTACAATCTGGCCCAGGAGCAGACTGGGGAGCAAAACTCAATGAGTCACAACCCTGTGTCTACTTTGTCCTCTGCTCCAGGGGAGATGTCCCGTGTGCCAGTTCCAGACCTGGGGTAGCATGCACACTCCTGTAGAGGCAACTGAGGCAAGGATCTGCCCATTTCTCCCCCTTCCCACTTACTCTTTATCCACATGCATCATGGGAGGATGATGTGGTTCTGCAGAAGCTGCTCTCCTCTCTACAATGGTACCCATAGTAGTCAGTGCAGGGCAGGTACATGGCTTCTTCTGACCCACTACTTCCATATGTGACACACAGGGTGGATCAAAAACTAGTTCTTTGATATTTTTAAAGACAAAATATAAAGAGAAATTATGAATTTATTGCTTGTTAAAGTGTTTTTGATATTGCATTTTATTAAAAAAAAAATTTAAACAAGGGCAATAAGACATCCAAATGCCATATTATAATACTACCTGTCACTGGCTGGCTTCTTCTTAACAGTTCAGCGTGTGATGGATCAGCAACTCCTCCCACATACACACACAGCTGATCCTGATTGGCTGGAGATCGGTAGCTCAACTTCATTGTTAGACCCAGCTGGGGATATGCTGAGGATTCTCATAAAGAGCTGGAAGAGCCTAGTTGGAGAGCAGAAAGCCAGTGGTGAGGAGGTGGGAAGTGCCCTCTCTCTGAGAAGCAGCCTCAAGGAAGGCTGTGAAGAAGAAAGGAGAGAAGGGCAGACAGGCTGCTTCCAAAGTGAAATGAAAGCTTGACTGGAGGCAGGAGCCCAGATGAGCAGAAGATTTTCTGAACTCCTGAGTCAGGAGAGGAATGTTCCAGCCTCTGGGCAATTTTGGTTATCTGAGGCACAGAGCCTCGTCAAGGCTCACCTGTGAGGAAGATGCACCCCCCTGAGCCTGTCTGGGCTGAAGATTCATTTGTTTTGTGTATTTGTGTTGGACTTTAATACAGGACTTTGTGGCCCTGGAAGGAGCAGAACTCTATGAAGTATTCTGGCCAAAGGACCAGGAAATTCCTATGCATGGAGTAGGACAAAAGATAGTGGAGGAGGGGAAATGTGAGGGAAAATTTGCTGCAGCACCACAGCCAGACAGGAGGAGGCATATTGGGGTGACAGCTTTTCCATGTTTGGGGGGCTCATCTGGGATCTACTGAGACTCTTCTGATAAAAGAGGAAGACTGACACTTTAGGGGAAGTAAACTAGACTGTGATAATCCTCAGATTAAGGACAGATGAATAAGGGAGCCAAAAAGCACCAAGGCCCTCTTCAGCAGTGAGAGATTGACTTTCTCAGGCTGCAATACAGGGGTACAACAGGAATGGCAGAAGATGCAGCTCCATCTGGGGATAGCTGGATAGCAGAAGCAGACCCAGGCAGTCCTCCTGCAGGTCCTGGAGAAACAACAGAATCATCAAGAGCTGTACATGGAGCTGCACAAGCAATGGGCAGTAGTAGAAAAACAGCAGTATACCTGCTGGAGATCCTGCAAGGA
The DNA here is from genome assembly GCF_007399415.2 of Gopherus evgoodei. Taxonomy (NCBI): domain Eukaryota; kingdom Metazoa; phylum Chordata; order Testudines; family Testudinidae; genus Gopherus; species Gopherus evgoodei. The sequence continues at coordinate 58,581,795 of NC_044332.1, forward strand.
GAAAATGTCAGCCTCAGAAACAAAATCCTAAAGTAGTATTGGGGGACCAGGAGACCTGAGGGACTGCTATGCTTGGGCACATCTGGTGTACATAAGGAGGTTTTGCCCCTATATAAACTGTGACTTTAAGGCTGATTCTATTGTGCAGAATACAGAAAATACTGCAGAGGTACTGGGTGTTAGTGGGCCTGCTACAAAAGCATGTACAAGGATAGTATGTTCTTGTGTGGGAAGCAGGCCATAGGAAGAGGAACTGCCCTTAAAAGAAAATGACCTGTAGTAGGAGAAAAGGCTGAGATCCCAGGAATATATGAACCTAGGGTACAAGCAAAGAAAGGAGTGGGTACCCTGCAATACCAGCACCAAGGTTTCAGGTAATGCAGATGTGGCAGTGTTGGCAGGGAACCAAACTGCTACTCAGCAGAATCAACCAGCTAAAGGCAAGAGGTCTATTACCATTGAGATGAACTGGGTGAAAACCAGGGTGAACAATCAGGTGACAGAGAAGACTAATGCTGCAGTTATGACAGTACTGGCTGCGGCTGGCATAAGAACCAAGGCTGCAGTGAGAAGTATGAACATGAACCGCATCATTTCTTTGGCAGAGAAGTACTAGGCAGAATGTGCTACACTGGAAGAGGCAGCCAACAGGAAGGAAAAAGATAAGTTACTTTGGGAGAGGAAGGTGTTGAATATTCAGCTCCTGGAGAATGTGAAAGTTGAATTTGACATACAGGCCCAGGGCTTGCATTAGCAACACCAAGATCGAGACCGATTCCTCCTGGAGGTTGACCAACTGAAGAGAGAGCTGGAGGAAATTCAGAGCAGGTCCAGGTATAGATGGCAACTCCTGCATTGGGGCAAGTCAAGGTTATTAGGTCAGGAGGCATGTCACAGGCTGGCTGGCCCTTAAGGGTATGTCTATACTGCATTGTCTGTGGGACAAGGGCTTGTGGACTCAGTGTTTCCAAATCCACACCGCACTATAATTCCCATATGAAAATCAAGGGTTCACAATAGGAAAAATAGAAGCTTAGCCATCAGATGCAGTCATAATCTTATGGCACAGCAAACATACTACTTAAAAATCTACTTATTTCAGAGCTGCCAATTTTTTTAACTTCTTCTCAAGATACATGAAAGACCTCTTAAATGCGTGGCCTTACCATACTGCAAATCTATCCATTTAGCAGCTGTATCAGATATATTTCTTTGTCAGCTACCCATTTAAGATGGGATCATCTTAAAAGGCATTGACATAAATTGCGTAGAAGATCGATTAGTTTAAAAGGCTTTTTCTTTTAATAGCCATTATATTTAACCATTTAGCATATAGAATTTTCATTGAACAGTTTTAGTATTTAATTACTTATTCATTTTAAAGGATTTCACCAAAATCACTGGATCTGTGGGTATTTAGGCTGATTCTTCACTTCTGTATTCTCTGGGATCCTGGGATGCAGTGTAATCTCTTGGCACTAAACTGCCAGGAGATTCTGCCAGCTTAACTGGTTGTGGGAGGCTCAGCTCAGTGCAAAAAGGAACCGCTGGTGATATAGGTATTCCCATGCTACCATCCCTCCTGAGTATACAGGGGATCCTGCTGATCAGCAGTTCCCTGGGCTCTTCACAGCTGACTTAAATTAGAGCAGCCTTCAAGAGTAAGTTAGTAAATTAGCACAGCTGACTTCCATATCAGGAAGTACACTGTTGAGCCTTATGCCTGCTTTGCATTCTCCCATTAAGTTGTAGCATAGGCAGTAGTACGGGATCCCATAGCCCAATATGTGTACATTTCAATAAATTTATTCCCTAGTGACCTGCAAGGTGTAGGGGAGGGTAAATGAACTGCAGATAGTTATTGTTTTGGAAAAAATCACACTTTTTGACAGCTGAGTAATTGCTCCTTTGCTGAAATTAGTAAATAAAGAAGAACCTGAAAACAGCAAGCTGGTAAAAAACTTTAATTGAATTCTACGGGCGACATTCTGCCAGTCTTTCTTTCCCTTGAGTAGAACCTTACTTTGCCATTAGTTCTAAGGGTTTCATTGGGACTATGAATGGAGTGAGGTTCCATTGAACATAAGTAATAAGAGGCAGAATTTCACCCTAATAACAAACTATGGCAAGTCAAAATGGGTTACACCCTCTTTCTGGATATTTTTTAGCTCATACGTCTGAACTGTAATGTCATCAGCAATCTATTCCATAAGTGTTTAATTGATGTCCGCATTTACACAGACCCTGTCTGCTAATGCTATGTATTCTGTGTTCTTCAGTCTGTGAGCTGGAGAGCTTGGAAGAGCTTTAGGATCAGTGTGCACCCAGCACCCAAAATAAAGGGTACCTTTCTGTGTTCTGTACCCAAGCCCAGTCTCATCTCTTAAGGAACCCTACAGAGACCATGTAATAATCTTATCAATTCTGTATTCTGAACGGAATGCTCCTTTAGGTGGCAGAGGAGCAAGTAAAGCTTACATGACAGACTTTAGTCACCTGGTTTTCCCTGTATAAATCCCTACTTTTCCATATAACTGATCATTAGCGAGAGAGAGATGGATTAGTTCAGGACTAACAACTACATATGTTAAAAAATGTGATATTAAGTAACCATACATTTACTTCCTGTATTTATGTCATACTTTGAGCTTTTGTTGAATATCTAATTAAGAGACTTAACAAAAGCCAAATTACCAGTACATTTTCTTGCTTGTATCTCTGAAGTTTAAGAAGAGAAAATGGAAAGGAAGAAAAAGATTAAGAATCACAAACTTGCTGGAAACTTGATAACTGCAACCAATGATCCCTTGTCTTGAGGAAACAGTGAGCTCTCCTTTCAAATCCATTGATGCCTGTTCAGGCTATAGCTAAAAAGAAGGGCATACTTATACTACTATTTAGTTTTTACTTTATTTATTATGGTGAATTTTTCTTGCAAAAAGCTTGAGATAACATCTTCTAGTCTGTCCTTTTCTCTTTGTTTTAATACACCCACATAATCTCAAGAGACAGAAGGCCAGTCACTCTTCAGACTAGTTTGCAGAATGTAGTTGGGATTTGGAAAGGTTTTTTTTCTAACATATGAGTGGGTTTTCAAAATGGAATTCAAGCATTGGCTGAAATTTCCTAGGATGATTCCCCTACATATTTTTTTATTAAGACTTCGGAAAAATTGAAGGAATAGCCTCCTTGGAGAATAAAATCCTTCATGTTATAATGGACCCATTGCATTCTGGAACAGGATACTGGAAGTTTAGTCATGTATGCATTCAAGGTACACAAGTTCAATAAAGTCGATTACTAATTTCAAAGTTTTAGTGTTTTAATTCAGGTTTTGTTCACTAAACTGGCATGCTCAGTTACTTATGCGGCATTCCTTGGGATTTGTGGCATGTAACAAATTCATGTACTGTAAACAAATCACTGTTACCAAATAACACATACACACAGAGGGGGATCTGGGCAGGGCCGCCCAGAGGATTCCTGAGGCCATCGGCGGCAGGCGGCTCCGGCAGGCGGCTCCGGTGGACCTCCCGCAGGCGTGCCTGCGGAAGGTCCGCTGGTCCCGCAGCTCTGGTGGAGCATCCGCAGGCGCGCCTGCAGGAGGTCCACCGGAGCCGTGGGACCGGCAAGAGGCAGGGGCCCCCCCGCGCGGCGAAATGTCTACAGCCCGCCCTGTTCGGCAGCGGGGGGCCCTTCCGTTCTGGGACCCGCCACTGAAGTGCCCCGAAGACCCGCCGACGAATTACCGCCGAAGCGGGACCCGCCACCGAAGTGCAGCCCGCTCTTCGGCGGTAATTCGGTGGCGGGGGGCCCCCACTGCGGGTCTTCGGGGCACTTTGGCGGCGGGTCCCTGAACGGAAGGTCCCCCGCCTCCGAATTACCGCCGAAGACCGGGTTGCACTTCGGCGGCAGGTCCCGCTTTGGCGGTAATGCGATGGCGGGAGGGCCTTCCGCCCCGGAGCGGAGATACTCCCCCGCCAGCGAAAACCGGGAGCGGAAGAAGCTCCGGGGCCGGCCCCGCAAGAATTTTCTGGAGCCCCCGAGCGAGTGAAGGACCCCGCTCCAGGGGCCCCGAAAAGCTCTCGTGGGGGGCCCTGCGGAGCCTGGGGCCTGGGGCAAATTGCCCCTCTTGCCCCCGACCTCTGGGAGGCCCTGGATCTGGGACTAGAACCTGGTCTTTCAAATACAGGCCACTTGAACTGAAAAAGAGCTTTTTAAAAGCGTCTCATGATCGAGCAGTTCTAACCCTCTCCAGCAGAGAGCGGTGATATTTCATGTACATGTCCTCATGGAGGAATTCCTTTGAAAACTGAGTATCACAATGAGTGTTCCCATCTCTAAAATTGCCAATGAGACACTATTGCCACTACTAGTGTGGAAGATCACTGATTGCAAAGTGATCAAAAATCAAAACCTTGTGCCAGGATAGGCATAAGAGGAAGATTTAGGAGAGCAGAATAGACCAGTATGCTCTGACTGCTCTGTGCTGCTCTGGCACCATAAAGCAGCCATAAACCCAGCTTAACCAGCTAGTTATGTCATGTTTATGACATCTTTCCTTTGCAAAGTAATATAAAGTAACTGGAGTATATTGGCGAATCTCGTCCCGTATCAAGAATGTCAACTGGATTCTTGAGACTGAAAGAGCAAAGAGAAGAAAATGGGTCTGGTGCATGGCTGTGGAAGGGAGGAAGAGGGACAGACTCAGGGTATGGCTACACTTGCAGCTGTAGAGCGCTTTGGGTTAAACCAGCCTTCGTACAGCTGAGTAGGGAAAGCGCTGCAGTCTGTCCACACTGACAGCTACTAGCGCACTATCATGGCCACATTTGCAGCATCTGCAGCGGCATTGGGAGCGGTGCATTATGGGCAGCTATCCCAGCATTCAAGTGGCTGCAACGTGCTTTTCAAAAGGGGATGGTGGGGTGGAGTGTGACAGGGAGCGTGGGAGAGAGAGAGAGTGGATTTTGGAGCCGACACTGTCAGCAGCTGCCTTGCAAGTTCAGACCCCCTCTCACTCACTGAAAGCAAACAGCTTTTTTTCCCTCACAGACAGATAAGCAGCCACGCGAAACGGACCCTCCCCTCCCTCCCGCCCACCAAACTGCTCCTCCCCTCAAGCTCCCTCCCTCTCCCTCTTTTCAAGCAAACACTAGCTGTGGGCGTTCCAAAGGGAGCCCCCCCGCCTGCCTCTGCTCATTCACAGCAAACACGAGCTGTGTTTGTTTTTTTTGATAAGCAGCTCTGGGAGCCCCGAGTTCATAACAAAACAAAGAGAGGCATCACAACAAAACAAAGACAGTAATCTTTACTTAAAAGGATTATGGGAAGCTTCCGGAGGTCATTCACCCACGAAAGCTCATGCTCCAAAACGTCTGTTAGTCTATAAGGTGCCACTGGATTCTTTGCTGCTTTTACAGATGCAGACTAACACGGCTACCCCTCTGATTCCGGAGGTCAGTTACAGCGTACTAAGATTATTCCCTGTTTACACTGGCACCCCAGCGCTGCAGCAGCAGCACTATACTCCTTTATTCCTCTCCTGGAGGTGTAGTACAAGCAACGCTGTAGCCAGGGAGATACAGCGCTCCATGTGCCTTGCCAGTGTGGACGGGGAGTGAGTTACAGTGCTATAAAGCCACGAACAGCGCGCTGTAACACTCAAGTGTAGCCAAGGCCTCAGAATCATCTGTTTGTAAAGAAATGATTGCCGTCTCTAGGTGAGTACACAAAGCAAGATAGTTAGGGGGAAAGTCATTTAATCACTTTTTCATTTCTTATCCAAAAACATATGAATGGTTTGGATTCGATTGTGTTTTATTTTTCTGCACCAGTTCATCCATCCCTGGCTGTGGCATTATTCCAGGTAGAATTCTACCACTGCCAGCCATTTAATAATGTTTTTGCTGCAGAATCACGTGCTGTACCCACATCACACCAGATCTACTAAGCAGGGGATTCAGCACTTCCAGGAGTGACTCTAAAAATATTAAGCAGATCCCACAGATCACTAGTATCTAGGACATCCTCTCCAAACAGCCGCAACCATACACTAAGACCAGGTCAGAAAACATACCACATCACCTTCACACAATCTTTCATATTCCAAGAACAAGAAATGCTAAAAGCACTGTCACCACTTTGTTACAGAGATTGCCAACACCTCTTTGAGGTGAGAAACCTACATTCAACCCAAGACATTTCATAGTCCATTCTATTCTCAAGAAACTGTCTCTTGATGCAGTTGACCTCAGAAATTACTAACTGGAGGCCAGTCTCTCATTTCTGACCAACATACTTGAAATGCTAGTTAAGAATTGCCTCCAAAGTCACCTATCCACTGCTAATATCCTTGATTATTCCCAATGGGTTCTCAGATTAGGCTATAAAATAAAGTTAGAACAAGTATGCTAGTGGATGACCTTCTCTTGCAAAAACAGAAGGAGAAGAATTTTGTGGTTCAGGCACTGGAACTCATAGACTCATAGACTCTAGGACTGGAAGGGACCTCGAGAGGTCATCGAGTCCAGTCCCCTGCCCTCATGGCAGGACCAAATACTGTCTAGACCATCCCTGATAGACATTTATCTAACCTACTCTTAAATATCTCCAGAGATGGAGATTCCACAACCTCCCTAGCCAATTTATTCCAGTGTTTAACTACCCTGACAGTTAGGAACTTTTTCCTAATGTCCAACCTAAATCTCCCTTGCTGCAGTTTAAGCCCATTGCTTCTTGTTCTATCATTAGAGGCTAAAGTGAACAAGTTTTCTCCCTCCTCCTGATGACACCCTTTTAGATACCTGAAAACTGCTATCATGTCCCCTCTCAGTCTTCTCTTTTCCAAACGAAATAAACACAATTCTTTCAGCCTTCCTTCATAGGTCATGTTCTCAAGACCTTTCATCATTCTTGTTGCTCTTCTCTGGACCCTCTCCAATTTCTCCACATCTTTCTTGAAATGCGGTGCCCAGAACTGGACACAATACTCCAATTGAGGCCTAACCAGCTCAGAGTATGCTTTTTTTGCAACAGTATCACACTGTTGACTCATATTTAGCTTGTGGTCCACTATGACCCCTAGATCTCTTTCTGCCGTACTCCTTCCTAGACAGTCTCTTCCCATTCTGTATGTGTGAAACTGATTGTTCCTTCCTTAGTGGAGCACTTTGCATTTGTCTTTATTGAACTTCATCCGGTTTACCTCAGACCATTGCTCCAATTTGTCCAGATCATTTTGAATTTTGACCCTGTCCTCCAAAGCAGTTACAATCCATCCCAGTTTGGTATCGTCTGCAAACTTAATAAGCGTACTTTCTATGCCAACATCTAAGTCATTGATGAAGATATTGAACAGAGCCGGTCCCAAAACAGACCCCTGCGGAACCCCACTTGTTATACCTTTCCAGCAGGATTGGGAACCATTAATAACTACTCTCTGAGTACTGTTATCCAGCCAGTTATGCACCCACCTTATAGTAGCCCCATCTAAATTGTATTTGCCTAGTTTATCAATAAGGATATCATGCGAGACTGTATCAAATGCCTTACTAAAGTCTAGGTATACCACATCCACCGCTTCTCCCTTATCCACAAGACTCGCTATCCTATCAATGAAAGCTATCAGATTGGTTTGACATGATTTGTTCTTTACAAATCCATGCTGGCTATTCCCTATCACCTTACCACCTTCCAAGTGTTTGCAGATGATTTCTTTAATTACTTGCTCCATTATCTTCCCTGGCACAGAAGTTAAACTAACTGGTCTGTAGTTTCCTGGGTTGTTTTTATTTCCCTTTTTATAGATGGGCACTATATTTGCCCTTTTCCAGTCTTCTGGAATCTCTCCCGTCTCCCATGACTTTCCAAAGATAATAGCTAGAGGCTCAGATACCTCCTCCTATTAACTCCTTGAGTATTCTAGGTTGCATTTCATCGGGCCCTGGTGACTTGCAGACATTTAACTTTTCTAAGTGATTTTTAACTTGCTCTTTTTTTATTTTATCTTCTAAACCTACCCCGTTCCCATAAGCATTCACTATGTTAGACATTCCTTCAGACTTCTCAGTGAAGACCGAAACAAAGAAGTCATTAAGCATCTCTGCCATTTCCAAGTTTCCTGTTACTGTTTCTCCCTCCTCACTGAGCAGTGGGCCTACCCTGTCCTTGGTCTTTCTCTTGCTTCTAATGTATTGATAAAAAGTCTTCTTGTTTCCCTTTATTCCCATAGCTAGTTTGAGCTCATTTTGTGCTTTTGCCTTTCTAATCTTGTCCCTGCATTCCTGTGTTATTTGCCTATATTCATCCTTTGTAATCTGACCTAGTTTCCATTTTTTATATGACTCCTTTTTATTTTGTAGGTCATGCAAGATCTCCTGGTTAAGCCAAGGTGGTCTTTTGCCATATTTTCTATCTTTCCTACCCATCAGAATAGCTTGCTTTTGGGCCCTTAATAGTGTCCCTTTGAAAAACTGCCAACTCTCCTCAGTTGTTTTTCCCCTCAGTCTTGATTCCCATGGGACCTTACCTATCAGCTCTCTGAGCTTACCAAAATCTGCCTTCCTGAAATCCATTGTCTATATTTTGCTGTACTCCCTTCTACCCTTCCTTAGAATTGCAAACTCTATGATTTCATGATCACTTTCACCCAAGCTTCCTTCTACTTTCAAATTCTCAACGAGCTCTTCCCTATTTGTTAAAATCAAGTCTAGAACAGCGTCCCGCCTAGTAGCTTTTTCAACCTTCTGAAATAAAAAGTTGTTTGCAATGCAGTCCAGGAACTTATTGGATAGTCTGTGCTCCGCGGTGTTATTTTCCCAACATATATCTGGATAGTTGAACTCAGAAGACATAAGTTCAATTCCTGCCTATGTCACAGAATTCCTGTGTGGCCTGAGGCAATTCACTTAACTTCACTGTACTTCATTTCTGCTTCTGTAAAATGGGGCTAATAGATATCCTGACCTTGCAATCCAGTAATGTTTGTGATGTGCTCAGGTATGAAGGTGTTGGTGCCATATAGAGAGAAGGTACAACTTTCCCTGGAAATGATTCCTCAGAAAATATAACAAATAGGAATGCAGGGTGATGATGAGAATGGCTGAAAATAGAGAGACTTCTGTATGAAGAGACATTGAAAGGATTAGGACTATCCATTTAGAAGGAAAATGAATAAGAGGACATGTGATAGAGGTATACAAAATGGTGTAAAGAAAGTAAATTGGGTGCTGTTCATCCCTTTTCATAATACAACAAGGAGAGGCACAATGAAAGGAAATAGTGTTACACAATGTCAATTAATCAGTAGAACTCTGTAATATTTCTGGTCAGGAACTAGATAATTAGCAATCTTTGTATTTTATATGGAAAATGAGAACATCCTTAGACACTGTAAAATATGGGGACATACATACTTTGTGCACCATGCTTTAGGGCATACAAACCGCAAATTGATGATGATAGGGAGAAAAACAGTTTATTCTATAATTGACAAATATAGAGTTTCCTGAAACTTTCTCTAAAATGTCTGGTACATGTCACTGACAGACAGGAGACTGGGCTAGATGGACCATTTTTTTAGACCAGTAAAGTAATTTCTTTGTTCCTGAAGCTGAGATATTCTACTTATCTGCCAGCATAATGTCATAGCACTGAACCAACTACTGTACTCAGCAATAATAATAAAAAACTGACACACATACACAAGCCAGAAGACTGTTCACAAATTGGCATAGATGACCCTATTTTTGTCAAGAGCCCTAGTGGAAAAAGTATGAAAGTATACTTCACAGAGACATCCTTGGCAGAAGAATTGAACACAATGAAAAATACAATGAATTTTAATGAGAGCCTGAACTGGATGACAGAATTATAAGAAGTGTATTTTGTACCGAAACAATGGTCAAAAAAGAATATTGAAAAAACACCCATAGCGCATATCTACTATGTTACTGAAGTCAGTGAAACATAACAAAAATAATAGAAAAGGGCAAAATATCTATAGGCAATGGACTAATCTCTGTGCGATTCTCTAAGGGGCTTTATTCATTAATATTTGACTTGTGATATGAATACATATTCATTTTCTCCTTGCAGTTGGATGGATGCATTAGCCAAATGATATTCTTAGTAACAAAGCCATTAGAAATATATGGCCCCAAAGTGCCTTTGGACTGGGTCCAAGGGTACCCATATTTCAGCAAACATTTTAAAGATGGTAAAAACAGAAAAGCAAATTCCTTTCTTGGCATAGCAAATCTCCAGATGCATAATCCAGCAATGTGTAACAGAACGGAATAGGTGGATTTCTGTAGAGTGCAATAGTTCAGATATTCATACATCTTAAGGCCAGAAGGGACCATAAGATGAATTCTGAGTACAGCACTTTGGTATTCTGGCATCTATGATATTTCTTCTGTCGTTCACCTAAAAACTGCTGCCTCAGCATCATCTGCTGGTGGTACCATATCACACTGTCACATGATGTGCTAATGGGGATCTTCATATGACATTTGCGGACTATCAATTAAGGTCACTAACTATTTGTTCTACGCATGGAACAGAAAGTGAGATTTGAAATCTAATGCCCTGTCAGTGCTTTCCCTGAGATGTTGCAACACATGAGAGAATGAGAGGATAGACTTTTTTCCCCTCTTTTTAGCTACAGTTATTATTTTTAAAGTAAGATAGGTGGGGGAAAAGAATCCATATATCTGATTATCCCCCCTCCCAGTGGTTAGAGTCCATGGCAAGGTTTACATCTGAAGGCTTGTTCTTGGCACTCTTGGGTCTTTAAGAGGTTTTTCTTTATGAATGTGTAATGCTGACAGACCTCGGTCATTGGCGGGCGGGATTGAACCTGGAACCTCAGAAGATTAGTGCATGAGTCTCTGCTGCATGAACTAAAAGCCACCTTGCTGTTAGCTAAGGCTGTACAGCAAACTCATTAATCTCTCTCTCTAAGTGGTCTGAATGCCACTAGATGGGACAGAGCACCACACCCAGAAGGTGTGTGGGTTACAAATGCTCCTAATGTCTTCAGCTTCTTTTGTAGCTGGAGAACATATAGAACTACCCTGGTACCCCTGGAATCCTGCTCCACCCAGGTTTCTCAAACTAGGCCTAGGATCCCTACACGTGGTCTCCTATATGTGCTAGTGACCTGGGGAACTTTGCATATGGTAGAAGAGAGGGATTGTAACAAGCAGTTCCAGTGGCTAGGGTCCTCAGCCACAAACTTTTTCAACATTTCCTTAGGGTCCCATTGGAGCAATCAGCAGTAAACATTCCCTTAGGGTCCAATCTGTCTGTGGATGGTAAAGAGAGGTTCTCAGACACTTGATTTTCCATAGCTCACCAAGCTCTTTATCAGTCATGACATGAAGTTCATTCTCTGATCAAAAAATATGAGGAGTATTTGTGGCACCTTAGAGACTAACAAATGTATTTGAGCACAAGCTTTCATGGGCTAAAACGCACTTCATTGGATACATGCAGTGGAAAATACAGTAGGAAGATATATATACACAGAGAACATGAAAAAATGGGTGTTGCCATACTAACTATAATAAAAATAATCAATTAAGGTGAGCTATTATCAGGAGAAAAAAAAACTTTTGTAGTGATAATCAGGATGGCCCATTTCCAACAATTGACAAGAAGGTGTGTGTAACAATACAGGGAAAAATTAGCATGGAGAAATAGTTTTTACTTTGTGTAATGACCCATCCACTCCCAGTCTTTATTCAAGCCTTATTTAATGGTGCCCAGTTTGCAAATTAATTCCAATTCTGCAGTATTTCAACTCTGAGGTCTATAATTGAGTGACCAGGGACATTGAAGTGTTTGCAGACTAGTTTTTGAATGTTATAATTATAATATTATAATTCCTGATGTCTGATATCAAAGTCGCAATACTCCAACAAAAAAACTTCAAAAACAGACTCCAGCGAGAAACTGCAGAACTGTTCCTCACACCTTCTTGTCAACTGTTGGAAATGGGCCATCCTGATTATCACTACAAAAGTTTATTTTTCCCTCCTGCTGATAATAACTCATCTTAATCTATTGATCTCGTTATAGCTGGTATGGCAACACTCATTTTTCATGTTCTCTGTGTATATATATCTTCCTACTGTATTTTCCACTATATGCATCCACTGAAGTGTGTTTTAGCCCACAAAAGCTTATGCTCAAATAAATTTGTTAGTCTCTAAGGTGCCACAAGTACTCCTTGTTCTTGCCCTGTGTGGGGAGGGGTGCTTAGGCAAGCAGCTCTGGCCAGCCCCACACACGGAGGGGAAGTTTTCCCTTTGGGAAATATGGTCACCCTACTTTTAACCCCCTCCTCCAACGGGAGCACACCCAGCAGGCCTGGCAGGGCTTCTTGAGCCCAGAGCTGTTCTTTTACCCCTCTTTTCTTAGCATGGGGTTTATCCACCCCATCACACTGATGTTGAAGGAAACCATAGCTGTAACATTGCCTAATACAAAACTAGCAAAGTTCAGCACTGTTTCATCTCTACCAAAAGATTCCCTCCAGTGCTCTCTCAATTGTCTGTCCCTACATATGTATTACACAAGTGCTGAAAGTACAATGTTACTGTGATTAAAGAATAAGCAAGCTTATATAGGGCTGAAAGTTGTTGCCAGCTTTTTCACAGGCTTACTGTGTGACCTTGGGAAAGTTTCTGAATCTTTCTGAATCTCATTTTCCACATCTGTAAAATGGGGATACTAAGACTTCTCTGCCTCACTATGCGATTGTTCATGTTAATCTATCTTTGAAGGGGTGCTCAGATACTACAGTGATGAGTACCACTGGCAAAAATGATGCATCCCACTGATGCACAACTCTCTCTGCATATCTTATTTCTAATTTTGTAACTAACCTCTGAGCTTCTATGTGAATTCTATATGAATAGTTTGCACTAGAGCTATAGGGAAAGTTCCTCACAGAAGTTGTCTAGCTAAACAGTTGCACACATCTATATTTTCTCTGACAGTAGGGAAAACAGTGGCCAACCTGAGAACTGTTGATGAAGAATCACTGACTAAGGGCTGTGCATGCAGAATGGAAAGAGGCAGTTCAAGAGGCTATGTCCTAACATGGGTAAGGTTTGTGGCTACACAAACCATCTGCTATTCCAATTACATTCAAATACCATATCTAAACCGGGGGAAAAGGTGAATATTAACAGATTATACTGGAATGTTAATACATATTAGCTAGACAATGCAAGATATCATTTAGCTGGTGAAATGATGCCAGGCTACTGCTGTTTCCTAAGTAGCCAACAGGTGAAAGAGTTGTAATTTCCCCCGCCCAATAGTTGCCACAAGTGGCGGATATGGGTGAGGTTGGGCATGGACTGAACCACAACATGCAAGGCATGCTGGGCACAATAATACACTATATAAATGTAACAAGTCATTTCCATCATCTTTAGCCATTTCCCAAGGGGAAAAAATAAAATAAATACAATTAATATGAAAATATGAGATGGAATATGTAGATGAGGCATCATGATGCCAAATTAAAAGAGTTACTGAAAAATGTAGTAACTAAATCTCTTGCAAAAGACAAAATGTTCAGAATTATTTCAAAAGACAAAACCAAACCAAGTCCAACCCTGCCATGTAAGTAGCTTGGACCACAAAATAACACAAGGGATTGAAATATGTAGTATTTCTCTGGAACAAAGCACCAGTTCAGTGATTCAATAAACCAACAAAAGGTAGGTATCAACAAGGGCTTAGCTAACTCCCATCCAAGAGAAAGATGCTGTAGCCAGAGGTCTTAGAGTAATGAGAGATTCCACAAAAGCAATCACTGGAAGAAAACAAATATTTGAGCCTGAGGTAAAAGGGGCTTTGCATACATGTGTGACAAGAAATCCAATGAATAAACAAATTACGTATGAACACGATGGAGGCTCTCTAGTCTAAAGAAGAAATTTGCAACGATTTGCAATAGCAAGAACATTTACAGAACTGTAGTGTTTCAGGAGCAAATCAATGCCCAGACTGGGTAGTGGGCTTGGCATTGGGTAGAGTGTCTTCATGGGGGACAATGAGAAGTAATCTCCCACTTAGGCTGCAGAACTGCTGCATCTAGTTTACCTCATCCCTGTGGCTAAGAGAGGCCAACCCACTCCAGCTTGAAGGATCTATACAGCAGTGATTTATCTCGGCCACTCTCTCCCCTCTTCCTGCCCAGTCAGCTGGGCTTCCTGACACATCAATTGTCCACTCAGAAGCAGCCTCCCAACCTATTGTCAAGGGAACCTCTGCAGACATAGAGGGTTTGCCTACACTGCAATGTGTAAAGATCTGTGGAGTAGGTCCTGAGTCTGCAGAGCCTTGGAGGGCTGACTGTACCACCAGGAGTGCACATAGAGCCAGAGCCAAGGGACACTGTGGAGAGCAAGCACCACAGGAGGTACCACCCCAGATAGCCATAGTGGCAGTACTCTGTGGCCTTCTGATTGGACAAGCACCCTATTTAATCACAGGGGTTGCCTCAGGATGTTGTCTGGGCAACCACACAGACTTCTGCTTGCTGTTGCTCCACACTTCACCTTGTCTTCTGATCTCAGCCTGACTCTGAACCTGATTCCTGCCTCCTGATTCTGGCATGGTATTATCTCTGATCTCCAGTTTCTGATGCAGGCCAGACCCTTGCTTACCGAAACTGGCTCTTGCAATTCCCTGACATCTGCTCAGTGACTACAGCTGTGATCACTAGGCCAGACTGCCTATGCCCTGGTCCCTTACACAATGTAAGCCCAGGATTTAAACTCAGGATCAGGCCTAACCCCCTTACATCTACACATAGGTGCCTAACCCCCTTACATCTACACATAGGGGCTTGAGTGCCCATGGAAAAAAAATAGTGGATGCTCAGCACCCACTGGCAACAGCCAGAGGCACCCCCGATCAGCTGTTCTGCAGCACCGCTGATCAGCTGTTCTGCAGTGGAGATCAGCTGTTAGGTGGGACCGCCTATCAGCGTCTATCAGCTGTAGGAGGCGCTTCGGGGAGGGAAGGGAGCAAGGAGCTGCAGGTGGAGTGGAGGGGGGAAGAGGAGGAGCAAGGGTGGAGCCTGGAGAAAAGAGGCAGCATGGGGGCAGGGCCTCCAGGTGGAGAAATAAATGTCAGCACTTATCCTATCTACACACAAATCATGTTAATCCAGGGCCCAGTCCCAGGATCCCAAAGGGGTATATAGTCCAAACCTGAGTCAAGTCCTATTACTTTACACTTTTACAGGGTAGGTGCAGCCCCACTGGATTAATGCTTAGGGAGTCTGCCAAAAGGATTACGTGATCCTATGGCTTGACTTTCTTTGTCCTCTGGTCAGTCAAAATGCGTGGACATTCAGGTTTTCCCACACTGCTCCATGAACAAAGGGTTGGAGTGGGAGGGCACTAGGAAGTCTGGGATGTGGGCGGTTGGACTCTGGCATGCATAATTCAGTGTAGATGCTGGAATCCCATGTTGGGACCCAGAGTTCAACAATTCCTAAACTGGGATTATCAATGAGTGTAGATACTCAATCCTAGTTTAACAAACCCAGGGACTGCTAACTTGAGCTCTACTAACCCTGGGCCTATTGCAGTGTGGACATACCTAGAGATTGTGACAAAGAGGAATAAGTGGGCTGAATGAGAGAGAAAGCCAGATGAATTGCTGGTGCAGGGATCTTCTCTACATGCCATCTGTTGTCAGTGAGGTATGTGTCATGCAAGAGTCTATGCTGGATATTTAAACACTAGGCTGGGGCAGTGTCTGAAGAGTGGCTCTACAAATGATCTGCAGCTCTCCTAGGACTGTCTGCCTATCTGTGCAAGGGATTTGGGCCATGCAGAATGGTTAGTGTGCTACTAAAAGACAGGAGTGGCTCTAGCTTTTTTGCCACCGCAAGCATGGCAGTCAGGCAGTCTTTGGCAGTGTGCCTGTGGGAGGTCTTCAATCCCACGGATTCAGTGGCTTGCCTGCAGGAGGTCCGCTGGTCCAGTGGCTTTGTCGTACCCGCCACCAAATTGGCGCCGAATCTGCAGGACCAGCGGACCTCCCACAGGCAAGTTGCCGAAGGCTGCCTGACTGCCGCACTTGCAGGGACCAGCAAGGTGCCCCCCGCAGCTTGCTGCCCCAGCCTGGAACCGCCGCTGCTAAAAGAACAACCAAACATGCCTAGACACTAAAGGTCTAGCAACTAGAAATTTGAGGTTTATGACTTATTCACGTTCTTTACCGTTTATATTGTTCTACATGATTTTTGTTTGTAAGAAATCATTTTCTTCTTTAGTGTAACCCTGGTTTGGATATTGTTCCTACTCCTGCATGTGCCAAACACCCATGAACCTCACTCAGCCCACACTCCATCTCCCCTAAAATAATGAAAAGTGAAGTACAAACTAAGAAATCCAGACAAAGTAGAGTCATGTATAGACCACATTAAAGAAAACAAAAACAAAAACAAATTAAATCTTGATAAATGCAAAGTAATGCACATTGGAAAACATAATCCCAACTATACATATAAAATTATGGTCTAAATTAGCTGTTACCACTCAAAAAAGGGATCTTGGAGTCATTGTGGATAGTTCTGATAGTAGTGACAGTCAAAAAAGCTAACAGAATGTTGGGAATCATTAGGAAGAGGATAGAAAATAAGACAGAAAATATCATATTGCCTCTATATAAATATATGGTACACCCACATCTTGGATACTGCGTGCAGGTCTGGTCACTCCCTCTCTAAAAAGATATATTTGAATTGGAAAAGGGCAACAAAAATTATTAGGAAAATGGAACATTTTCCGTATGAGGAGAGCTTAATCAGTCTGGGACTTTTCAGCTTGGAAAAGAGGGGATACGATAGAGGTCTGTAAAATCATAGCAGGTATGGAGAAAGTAAATTGGAGATATATCTATCTCCTAGAACTGGAAGGGACCTTGAAAGGTCATCGAGTCCAGCCCCCTGCCTTCACTAGCAGGACCAATTTTTGCCCCAGATCCCTAAGTGATCCCCTCAAGGGCTGAACTCAAAACCCTGGGTTTAGCAGGCCAATGCTCAAACCACTGAGCATTGTGTTATTTATTCCTTTCCATAACACAAGAACTAGGGATCACCAAATGAAATTAATAGACAGTAGGATTCAAACAAACAAAAGGAAGTATATCTTCACACAGCACACAGTCAACCTGTGGAACTCCTTGCCAGAAGATGTTGTGAAAGCCAAGACTATAACAGGATTCAAAAAAGAACTAGATACATTTATGGAGGATAGGTGCATCAATGGCTATTAGTCAGAATGGGCAGGGATGGTGTCCCTAGCCTCTGTTTGCCAGAAGCTGGGAATGGGGGACAGGGGATGGATCACTTGATTACCTGCTCTGTTCATTCTCTCTGAAACACCTGGCATTGGCCACTGTCAAAAGACAGAATACTGGACTAGATGGACCTTTGCTCTGACCCATTATGGCCATTCTCATGTTTTTATGATTAGAGGATCTCATCTGTCTTTAGAAACTGCCAAAAACTGCAGTCTGACATATATTTTCAGTAAATTTGCAATTGGTATGGCACATATTTTTCCCTGAATATATCATAAGAAAAAAATTGAAAGCTCTTCATATCACAATAACCCACAGGGTACACACACCAGAGTCCTCCAGTTAAGATAAGAGCTAAAATGCATTATGACAGAGGTCTTGCAATTAGAAGTGAAGTAAAGGAAAAACTGAATTTTGAGGACGAAAATATTAAAGTGCTGGTCTTGAGAAGTGACAAGGCAATAGCAAAAGTGAATACTCAATACCTCTCCAGATCAAGGCCTATATGCTGTAGAATATGTTCCAAATGACTATTATAACAGTCAAAACTGTAGTGTTCTGTAGTTTGGTATAATGTAGAAGTTGTTTGCTTTGTGGGGGATTATGGTAGTGGGAGGTGTTATGAATTGATTTTCATAATTAGTCTTACTTTTCTTGAGACTTCAAAGCTCCTACTTGTAGCATTTACAAAGGATTTGTTGTTGTTCATCCCTCCCACCCCCGAATCAGATTAGTATACCACTTTTAACTGACTTACTCTTAAAAGCAGATTAGTGATTCCTTTCCTTATTGCACATTATTAATGTGAACAAAGTATAAAGTGGTTAAAGGAGCTGAAATGCAACTGCGTTCTGCATATTTTACGATGGTTTAATTATGCTATATTGATTCCACTGCATTATAGCCTCGTTTGTTTCTCTAATAAATTACATTGTTCTTTGAAACAGAGATGGGCTTGGATTGAAACATTATACTCAATCTAAAATTTGAAATGTATCCCTTCAATATCTTATGTAACCCTTAAAAGGTTTCCAGCTCTTTGAAGGTTATGACCTATGACCCCTCAATGGCAAGTAGCAAGGGGGCTACAGGAATATCCTAATATTGATATGTACATTCTGGTACATCAAACAATATCACAAGGTCTTAAATGAAAGTCAAGGTCATGCTGGTCATCAGTATTGCTGTGAACAGTATGAACAGATACTATGTAAGGAGTTATGTATATATGCTGAAAACTGACCAACTGTCTTTCTGCCAGCCAAAAGATGTGAATTCACCTATCTCTCGGTCAGCATGTAAATTAAGCATTTTAAGCCAGGACAGGGGAAGCCCTATTTACATAAGAAGTCAACAGGAGGATGTGAAATCAACAGGGAAGAAGCAGGATTCAGGAAAATAAGCAATGGCAGGGTTACTATTTCTGAAGACAGACTCTGGACTTTGGGAATAAGTAAATGGCCAGGAAACCTCTCTTTATCCTGCACCTAGGAAGTAAATACACAGCCTGTTTACATTAGTGAAAATGGGATCTCAACTAACCTTGGTTGAGACACTGCAAAAGGACATTTGGGTGAGATAAACTTAAAAAACAAACAACAAACCAAGAACAAAAAACTAATAAACAAACCACCCACAACACAAAAAATATACATTTACTTGACCTCGCTAGAGCATTGACTTATTATGATAGCTTCCAGTCACCAGCCCTTCCTCAAACCAAAGTTACCTCAATGTTTTCCCTATATGGTAGAAAACAGCCCTCCACCTAGAATTCTTTTCTCCTTGCTGTAGCTTGTTTCTCATCATTCCCTCATTGGAAGAGAGGTTTTCAAAGATCATTGGCAGCCCTTAGTTGGACTCAGGTGTCTTAGGTGACCTCATAGGAAAAAGGGCCTTTGTCTTTCTTGGACTCATATAACCACCTTCCACCACTCTCTTATAGCAGGTCTGACTTTGTCACATAGAGAATTGTGGACAGAAAGAAAGAAAAAGAAGGATCCAACCCACCTGGAAACCTATCAGTATTATGTCTGTTTTATGTGGTAATTTCTATGAATGCTGAAGATTTAAGAATAGGCATAAAGGAAGAGTATTTTAAAAGGAGAGTATTTAGATGAATGATTTTGCGTGAGTGAGATTATTTCATTAGTCAAAAGACATAACAGAAAGTGAACATTTTCAAAGAAAAAAAACTCACAAAAAGCCAAAATCATGTTGAAAGAAATGGAAGTGAAGAAAAATACATGTTAAGAACTTATGTGCCATGCATTTTTTCAATGGTACATGTTGATTTGAATGTCAGCAATAACAGGAGAAGAGATTGTTGATTAAATGGAATAATTAGCATAAATACTATGTGGTACTAGATCAAAAATGGTTAGAGATTATATTAATGATTTTCAGATGTGACTAGGGATTTGGGGTACCTCAGTTTTGGGATATCCAGCTTGAGATACCTTGAAGGAGCCTGATTTTCAGAGTGTGAGAACTCTAGGACTCTCAAGGTGGGTACACAAAAGTTGAGTCATCCAAAATTCTTAGTCATTTTTGAAAATCTGGGTCTGTAGATTTATTGGAACCCATAATACTTATTGACACTCTGTGCTGTATGGTGGGTTTTAAATTAGAACCATCTACCTTCAAAAAATTAATATACTGCCTTTTTATACCTTAGGGACAGCACTCTGTGCCAATCAGCAGCACAGTCATCTGAAGATGTGTTTGGAGAGGAAATGTATTGCCCCAATCCTGATTCAGTATAGTCAAACTTCTCAGGTATGGAACTTTTGATCTTCCGCTTACATGGATCCTTTTTTAAATAGACTGTATACTGTAAACAAACAAAGATTGTGAATGATTGTGTTTATATCTATATATATTTTAATGTTAATTTTTAAAATGTTGTTGGGCTCATTGATCACATATCCTGCCTATCTGATGAGGATAATAAATTCATGTATTACTGTTCTGACCTACAGAGGTGAGGCCAATGACCAGAAAGAGAACCCTATTTCCTTTTAACTTACATGTTATAGAGGGATTGTAGCTCTGGGTCAGGGACAGTAAAGTAGACTCATAGGTCTAGCTCATCCACAGCTATTGGAATTGGAATAGGAATTGATTCAGGGAAGTCCTATTAACTTTGTTATGTAGGAGGTCATACTAGATGACTACAATGGTACTTTTTGGCCCTAAAATATGTGAATCCAGGGTTATGCAAACACAAGAGTTTGATGTATTTTGGCATCCTCAAAATAGCCACTTGGACTGACGTTATGGAATTGGTCATACATCATGTTTGGCGTTGGAGCTATTTCAGAAGTACTGCTTGGGCACATTTAGGAATAATTACATCCATGCTGGTGCTGTGTACTGCTTCAGAGGGAGGTAATTCAAGAAATAATGTTGTGCCATGTTATTTCTCTATTGTAATATTACATTACTATTGGCCTGTAACCTCCCAGGATTTCCTGCTAGGACTGCTTGCCCACACTCAGATGTCAGTCAGATTCCTGAGGTTTGTGGAAGGATGGGGAAAGGGATCAAAACAAAATAAACAAAAAAAAAGGTGGTTTTTTTGTAATGCATTTTAAGTGCATCAGTAGAATTGACAAGGAAAAAAGCGAGGCTTACATAAATCCACTGAAATATGTATAGACTCCAACATGCAAACAAGTATTATGTACAGAAAATAGCATATCTTTCATTCATAAACATGTATTTTAAATTCAAAGAAACAAACTTTACAAGCTGATATGATTTATGCAAACCAGGATGTACACAAACAAAATCATGAACCATCATTATAGTATTGTTTAAATACAAACCAAGGTCCCAATTGTGCCCTCATTCAATTAATTAATTAACATTAAGTGTTTCCAATAGTTGTAGAGTTAGTCCATAAGGGCCTAATACTGCATACCTCATTCACAAGGGAGTATTCTGTATTCAAGCTTATAAGTAAGGTCTACTTGTGTGAGGAGGGGAATGCAGTATTGCCATACCCAATGTCCCAAAATCATGAGATTGGGGGGGGGTTCTTTTGTTGGACTTTTGATTTCTGAACCATTAGGTGTACAAAGATCAGATTTTTAAATGTCTCCACAACCAAGAGAGCTAGAATTTACTTTTTTTAAAAAAGGACATTTGAGATTTTCAGGTAATCACTTGACTCCAGCAGTTGACGATGTTAAGAAGAACATCAAATGTCAGAAGACTCATGATGAATTTGTGAGAGACAGAAATGGGCCCCTTGATTTCACTAAGAGTCTTGTCTTAGTTAGAAGTGAAGCATTTGGCCCCATATGCACAAACTCTTTACTCTGCTTTGTATTTATAAATACAAACCAAGATCACATAATCTTACCCCAGTAGTTATACTGTAAATAACCAAGATTCCATCCAAAGTATTAGGCTTCACACTTCAGGGCCGCCCAGGGGGGGTGGGGCAAGTGGGGTAATTTGCCCCGGACCCCACAGAGGCCCCCATGAGAGATTTTCAGGGCCCCTGGAGCGGGGTCCTTCACTCGCTCTGGGGGCCCCTGAAAACTCTCGTAGAGTTGGGGCCCCCGAATCTTCTTCAGCTCTTGGCTTTTGGCGGCAGGGGGTCCTTCCTTCCCAGAGCAAAAGGACCCCCCGCCACCAAATTACCACCAAAGCAAGACCTGCTATGGAAGTGCTGGGTCTTCGGAGGTAATTCGGCAGCAGGGGTCCCCTGCCGCAGGTCTTCAGGGCACTTCGGCAGCGGGTTCTGGAGCAGAAGGACCCCCTACCGTCGAATTACTGCCGAAGCAGGGGCCCCCGCTGCCAAAGACCCAAGGCCCCCTGAATCCTCTGGGCAGCCCTGTCACACTTAGGCCACCATACTTGTCAGTCAGCTCCATTCTTTCAATGCATATGGTATGTTTCTGTTAATAGCCTGTATCCATCATTAGAGCAATGGATCTCCTTAAAACAGAAGTTTATTGGATTTACATAACTGCTGTGCACCTGAATCGCTACAAGAAAATCTAAATCTAAATATCAAACAAAAACAAGAAGTTTAACCTATTTGGCAGTTTAAGTGCAGATGAGGAAACAAACTTTATATAAATATTTAAGGATCAATTTTTCTCATGTAAAACAACAGTGAGATTAAAAGCGCTTGATTATTATTCATATTTTTCTCCTTGTTTACAGTAGGGATTGGTAACAGATCATTAAAACAGTTACAGAAAAAAAGCACTGAGAAATATTTTCATGTATTTTAATTGTACACCTGTATCCTTGTATGCTTGTTGTATTGCTTCCAGACAGAGACCCTAAAGCACACAGATGAGTTATATAATATAGAGCAATAATGGTGCCTCAAATAAAGAGTGTCTTAGACTTAAGTGTGCTGATAGCAAGGGTTAAGGGACATTACAAAGAGACTTTGTTCTCTCCATAGTTATGGTTGACTCTAACCCTCTATTAGAAGCCAGATTTTGATACCCATTCACTCCCAGTCTTCACCAAAACCAAACCAATTCACCTGAAAGGAGTGACCTTAGACTGAGACACAACTTTTCAGGAAAGACTGGAGCAAACTGGAGAAAGTTTTTGAGAGAGACTGAAGTTTTTAAAAGTGGTAATTTCCTTTATTGAATCAGTTCCACAGGCAAAGGGAATCCAGCATGCATGAGTCTCGCCACTCCTGTCCCAGACCCTGCCGAAGTTGCCCATCATCTCCCCATCCCCCAATGATGCCACAGAAGGCAGGGATCTCTGTGGCCAAAGGGAGTCCCTTGTACTGGAACTCTTTCAGAACAGCAGTAATAGGTCAAAGGGTCATCAGGGCGCAGAAGCCATGAGGTATCTATGTGACTGTCCTTGCACCTATACTAGGATCCATGTGGTCATTCTGAGGCCTATCCTATAATGAGATCAAACTCTGCCCGTTGGTGGAACAACCCTGGTGAAACTCCAGGATGGAGAGTCTCATAATTATTTTCTCCCCTAAGGTTTATCCTGCTCTGCTTCTTTGTGTAAGGGCATGATCCAGCCCTTTATTTGGCTCTCTATAACTGCAAACTGGTATGATTCTGGTGAGGACTAGAATTCAGATTTCTGGGGTCCGGGGTTGGGATTTGCTGAAGAAATTTTTAGCTGTTCAAGCATTTCCCCATACATTACAGCTCCAAATGTGAAGTCCACATGGCCCTATCAGAGTCAGCCACAACTGATAAAGTTATTTACTTATTCCCATAATACAAGAACTAGGGGTCACCAAATGAAATTAATATGCAGCAGGTTTAAAACAAATAAAAGGAAGTTCTTCACAGAGCGCACAGTCAGTCTGTGGAACTCCTTGTCTGAGGAGGTTGTGAAGGCTAGGACTATAAGAGAGTTTAAAAGAGAACTGGATAAATTCATGGAGGTTAAGTCCATTGATGGCTATTAGCCAGGATGGGTAAGGAATGGTGTCCTTAGCCTCTGTTTGTCAGAGAATGGAGATGGATGGCAGAAGAGAGATCATTTGATCATTGCCTGTTAGCTTCACTCCCTCTGGGGCACCTGGCATTGGCCACTGTCAGTAGACAGGATACTGGGCTAGATGGACCTTTTGTCTGACCCAGGACAGCCGCTCTTATGTTCTTATGTTCTTACTGACAGGCAGGACATGGAGAGACATGAAAGGCAATCTGGGTGAGGAAGTGGGAGGAAGAGAGAGCTATGTGGAAGGGGGTGGGGAGCAGGCTGGGGCAAGCAGAGGACAGCAACATGGGGAGGCTCAGATTGGGAAGAAAGGAAGTCTGATGGAGCAGTACAGAGACCTTTCCTAAAATACATTTATTTAAACCCAGCCAAGGTCCATAGTTTTCTCACTGAGGTCTTGGTAGTGAGGAGTGGGCTATCAGTTGGGGTGGGTACAGAAGATTGTGTCTGGGGACTGTGAGGGAGGAAGCAATGTTAAAAGAACAAATACAGTAAAGCCCATCCCTGAGCAATATGCAAGCTCTGTAAGGACGTCAGTAAACATATCTTAAAATGTAAGGGAATTCCCAGACATAAAATGTGACAATCTATGTATCAATGACTTAAGACAATATTGTATTTTTCTCTATAATTAGAAATTTGGAAATTAAAAATGATGGTTACACTTAAAGAAAAAAAATATAAAGTCTGATAATGCATAGCTAATGTCACCCATCTAACCTTGGCTGTACCCCCCCCATTACCCACAGAAAAAACAAACACCAGGGATAATCTTATCCTTAAACAATGCATTGCTTCATTACTTTGATGACTCTGAAAATTGTGAGGTGACCTGCCTTACTATCTTGATAGATTAACTCTGTGTCACCGTAGTATTTAACTGAAGGTACATCTATTTCTATGTCACTACAGCCATCTAGTCTCAATGCCTTTAAATCCATGCACTGATGTGAGAAAAATAACAGGGAGGTTTACATGTTTTTGCCATTTCAGTACAATGGTTGAGGCTAATTGCCCCAAAGTATCTGGGCATTCAGTTGTAAAAAGTATTCTTATCCTTTGACATTCATCATAGACACTTAGCTACTAGATCTGGAATCATAAATCTTTTTAGTGCCAAACCAAAAAATGGGTAGTTTATACACAAGAGTGCAAGGTAAAAGTGATCATACTTCATAGACATGTGGTACAAAACCAAAGTAATGTATTCCAGATCAACTCGTCTCTACAGGTAAACTAAGCAAATAAAGGGAATTTGGTAGATGTAAAAAGTCTGCAGCCACAGGCTGTGAACTTTTTCAAGTCCTTCTCTCAACTTTTTCCATCAAGAGTCCATCATTAGTAAAATGGGGATACTAATGCACTCTTTTCTATTTAGATTGTAAAATGTTTGGGGAGTGGTTTGTCTCTTACTATGTGATTGTACAGAGCACTGCCCAATGGGGCTCCTGTCTCATCCAGAAACTACTGCAATACAAATAATAAAGAATTATATAGTTATCATGTTTATTATTATAATAATTGTATAGTTATATATAATAATAATAATAATGTTATAAAAATTATTCCCTCTTACACATACATTTCATCATGTGCATAAAAGAAAAGGTCAGAAGGGAACTAGACAGAGTTAAGGTTGGATAGGAGATCTCAATTGTTCATTTCTGTAGTTTATAATGTTTGCATTCAGTGTAACGTTAACTTGGATTTTTCAAGCTCTCTAGTTTTTGTGGGAATTGGGAGAAAATATAGCATTTTTAAAGGATTTTTTCCCTTATGAACTTGATTGATATTTACAAGCTTACCTCTAGCTAAATGGAGTTCTTTGCCTGAGAGTATTCTAAAGCACATAGGGTTAAACATAACACAAGCTCTGTTCTTTGTTTTTGATTTACAAAGATGGCTTTGTGTAGAGGTGACTTGAATACCAAAATTAGGACAAGTTAAGAGAAGGTGAACTTTGTTCATCATTGTTGAAAAACTTGCAACTCCCTTCTGCTCACAAACTAAATACACAACAATGATACTGTATAAAAGACTTTTTTCCACAACTTGGTGTTATTTTATTATTTTAGGATTTGTTTTATACCTGGAGTAAAAGTAGTTGGGGATAACACTTTTGCAAAGGCAAGAGAATTCATTTTCATATTGCTAGAATCAAAAATAATTTCGAGAATCAGTTTATCATGACTGGTAACTATGAACTGTGAAATTGAGTACATTCAATCATGTAAACAATGGCTGAAGTAAAAAAGAATACTAGAGACATTGGGCCAGACAGATTAAATTGATTATATGTAATTATATATAGTAATTTAAAAAATGAAGTGGTATTATAACTAGTGTCAGTCGTCTAAATCTAGAGAAAATAAATGCATGCAGAGATAATAGACTTCTAAACTTGAGTTTCTGAAAGACTGTTTTTCTATAAATATAGATAAGTTAGAGTCTGTGTTTCTTCCTTCTTTGAGGTGCACAGAGACAGATAGGTGCTGGTGGTGCTGTTGCTTGAAGTGGTTTCCATTATATACAGGGTTTACAGTTTGGTACAATGGCTCTCAGCACCCTCACTATAAAAATTGTTCCAGCACCCCTTCAGGTACAGACACTCAGATACTATGGTGACAACTATGGTATAACTAACTATTTAGTTAGTGCTCAAGAAAGTAAAATAAGTTGACTAAGCCCCATAAGTTATAGAGCAGAATTGTCTGTATGAATCAACACTATTGACAATCCCCAGCAACCAAAAATCGTCGGAAAGTTCCCTCAAAATCATAACATTGCTTTAAAAAACACACAGAACAGAAATGGGTTCTTCTGCACCTTCTGGTTTCTGAGCCTGAAGATTTCCCTGGCTTCATGATTTCAAACTTTTCTTTGAAAGCATGAGAAATAGAAATTTACTTTTCTTTTTCAGTGAAAGTTGTGATTCTTATTTGATTCTATCAGCTTAAGCTTCAGTTAAAACAAAATATTGAAAGACTGCAATAAAATCAAGCGAGTTGGCAGCTCTGGGTCAAGTATGTGTTTTCAGAGCCAGGAAGGGTAGTTGGTATGACAGGGACAGGAAGGGATGGAGTCTGGGAGTAACAGAGCCACATAAATATCAAGAATCTTCTCATTAGTTAATGCTACTCTGAACTTCTACTACTTATCTGCAGGCCATTACTTTCAGGAGTATTAACTTTACCTCTATGCCTTCAGCCCCCTGGGCAAGAAGGGTAAAGTGCAGGTGCTGACAATTCACCCCACACTGAAAGAATCCTCACCAACCCAATTATGACAGCTGAAAGGCCCAAACATGTTACCAGAGAAACACAAAGGGGACACAGAGGGGGCTAAATCCAGCCTTGTATGTTTACTAGTGAAAAGAAAGCCTTTTTTAAATTCAGATACTGAGGAGTACTCTAATTGAATAACAAGACAAAGAGAACCTCTCAAACAGCATCCCAGAGGTAGTTTTCTTAACTCATACTATCTACACAATGTCAATTACTATGGTCAATATTGTGTCTTCCCTGTGGCTAGTAATAAGAACAGTGAAAAGGTTCTGAAACTTAAAACATGCAAGAACTGAGCACTACAAACTTCATAAAGAATAAAAGTGAGACATGAACTCTTGTGGTACTCTTCTGTGGAGTAAAGTGCCTCTTGTCATGAGTAAAGGTATCCAAATCTGGTCTTCAGTGACTATATGTGCAAAACACTTTCATCTTTTAGAACGGGGGTGGGCAACCTGTCAGAAGTGGTGTGCCGAGTCTTCATTTATTCACACTAATTTAAGATTTCGCATGTCAGTAATACATTTGAATGTTTTTAGAAGATCTCTTTCTATATGTCTATAATATATAACTAAACTATTGTTGTATGTAAAGTAGGACCCAGGCAGTGTGAGTGCCGCACGCGTGCCATAGGTTGCCTACCCCTGTTTTAGAATATATATATTTTCATTTGTTGGCAATAACATTTTGGTATCTTGTATAAATTTAATTCCTTTAAGTACAAACCAGTAGTTTTATCTGCAACTTTTTAATCACATACTGTTAAATACTTTCATCAGTTCTTCATCAAGGGCCAAATACTGTGGTGATTTACATACTATCCTATTGACTTCAGTGAATTTAAACATATTGTAAATCAGCATGGATTTAGCCCTAGGAATCTCCAAGTGGCATAATTAAGAATGGAGAAAAATCTGCTCTCAGTTTAAACCCCATAAAGGTCAACACAAAACTGAGAACTAAGCTTGGTCCATGGTCCCTTATTTACACTGCATAAATGGGTTAATGAGAGTCTTCCACCCTCAGAACTGTATTCTGACCTCCATTTACACCCATAATGCAGTCTTTTATTCCAGATCCATGCCACTTCCATGCTAAGCGTAGTATAAGTCAGGTTTTGGCCCAAAGGGGGCATTAGTACACTGCAATGCATTACTGAATCTGAGCTCAACATCCTGGCATTGGTTTAAATGAAGGTGAGTTCAGGTGAAAAAAAAAACAAATCTTGCTTTCAGATGAATTAACTGTTGTGCAGCAGCCTTCCCGGAGGCTGGAACATTAAGATGAGGAATAGACACACATATATCTGCTAATGTAAAGGTCTCAGTGCAAATACTAGTATTCAAGAACATATGGGACACTAGCTAGAGGATTATTGTAAGATGAACCATCTACCAGTACCAGAGAGGCTTGTAATTCACAACACTGAATGACCCTATGTTTGTTGCAGAACTATTTCCGGCAAATGATAGTTCCTCCTGGAAAATCTACCACATCATATCTGTAGAATGTAGGTATTTGCAGCGTAGGGTTTGACACATTTTACTCTCTTTTGGTGATTAACTGATGGTCACCCAAAACATTCAGGACCATTGTTAACCAAGCTCTTTGTGCTGGCTTCTACATTGTGGCAGGAATAAGAAAAGACACTAATCTAGGTTGTTCTTGAGCCATATAAAAAAATAGCACATAGGTAGATTCACAGCCTCGGAAAACTATATGGGAGCTTCCAGAGCTTTTGTCAGCAAATGTCAGTGCTATTTTTTGTGCTGCAAGTTCTTTTTCAAACATTAGACAACATTTCTGCAACAGTACTATACCATGAAGGTTATTATATAATATATACATCGAGGCAACCTAACTAATAATATCACTCAGTAGCTTCAATATGCCAATAATATGAAAGCTATATTCCAAAGTAAACTACCATGCCTATATAGCCTGGTTTCTGACTGTGTCCTAGGTGCAAGACATCAGTGAAATATATCTTACAACAATGTTCACACTGAGTTACTGTTAAAGTACAGGATGTACATTGGTTTCCATATAAGATATGCCATGTATGGCTATCTTTTTTTGTTGTTGTTTCTTGCATATGCAAGACATGTACAATTACGTCTCCTCCACAGCCAAAATAATGTGGAAAGCCCTTTTAACTAGTGAAATAGGTAGAGGTACCTTTCACAAGCAGTAAGCTCAAAAACTCCATGTAACGTGCCATAGATTCTGTAATTGGAGAGATGGGACTGTAATAAGGCATAGAGTATGATGCTCCAAATGCTTACTATGATGCAGGTGAAACAGCATCTCAGATATCAAATATCAAGCTTGAAACGACAACTGAATTCTAGTCTCAGGGATGCAGAATCCTGGACTTCTCATCCTGAGGTGAGGGCAAGCAAATTTTGTAAAAAGTCACCCAAAAGCTCAGTACCTCACAGGATCTCTGGCTTTGTAAACACTAGCCTTTAGCCATTGTTTCAGTATCTGCAAAAGATAAATATTTATACAAGCAAGATCTTACTGTAGCCATAGTCTCAAGCATAGTCTCAAAATGTTACTTATGTTTAACATCTTCTTGTGAAGTGTTGCCATTTAGGATATAGTTCACTATGCAAACAGGGTGACCAGACAGCAAGTGTGAAAAATTGGGATGGGGTGCCTATATAAGAAAAAGCTCCGAAAATTGGGACTGTCCCTATAAAATTGGGACATCTGGTCACCCTATATGCAAATAATTTTGAAATTGTACTGATTTTGAATAATTCTGTTTATATTTTCCCATGTTTTTTAAAAATGATTGAAAATCAAATTATCAGACCATTTAAAACCCATTAATATAAAAGAGATGGGAAAGTGTAGCAACATGCATCAAAATATGCTACCTGCTTCATGAACAATTAGTTCTATATGAAACAGAAAATAGGTAAATAAAAGCTCTTCTTGTTCCTCACTTTAAATGGGAGGAGATTTTTGACTCCGGAGTCTACTTCTCCCTCCCGTCTTGGTGTGAAACAACTCAAAGCTGTTTACCATCAACTCATGCTGCAAAGTCCTTTTGTTTTCTCAGTCATTAAATTACTGCTAATTCAAAATGCAAGTAGAGCTCATTGCAGCTTTCTAACATCTGTGCTTGTCACTTATGGAAGAGGAGAATATGCCTCTCCACAAGCACAAATATTTCTCATTTTCTGATACTTACTTCGTATCATTGTCAGTTCAAGTACTCACACTCAAATACATTGATTCTAATAATTTCTATGGGCTACAGCAGTAAGTGGCTAATATATAGTGAGATAGAGATAGATGTTTCTGTATGAAATGTTTCACACTCAGGTAACAGGAAAAAATATGCACTGGGGATTCCCTTACCGTGTTTAGATTTGTCAGAAGGAAGGTATTGATGCCAGAATTGTATTCCAGCAATGTCTCATTCCATCCTTAGCTGGCCTTGTCAAGGTTTTTTCCCCCAGTTTGAACTTTTGGGTTCAAGAAGTGGGGACCTGCATGATCACTTTTAAGCTTAATTACTAGCTTAAATCTGGTATGCTGCCACCAGCCAGAAGTCTGTGTCTGGCACAACTTCTGTTCCCCCAAAACATTCCCTGGGGAACTCAAGACCCAAACCCCTTGGGTTTTAAAACAAGGAGAAATTAACCATCCCCCTCTTTTTCCCCCTAGACTCTCCCTTCCCTGGGTTGCCTTGAGAGGCTACACAGATCCAAACTCCTTGGATCTTAAAACAAAGAGGAATTAACCATCCCCCGTTCCTTTCCCCTCCACCAATCCCTAGTGAGTTTAGACTCAATCCCTTGGATTCTAAAACAAGGAAAAGTCAATCAGGTTCTTAAAAAGAAAGCTTTTAATTAAAGAAAGAAAAGGTAAAATTTATCTCTGTAAAATCAGGATGGAAAATGCTTTACAGGGTACTCAGATTCATATAGACTAGAGGGACTCCCCCCCGCCACAGCCTGAGATTCAAAGTTACAGCAAACAGAGGTAAAAATCCTTCCAGCAAAAAGACACATTTACAAGTTAAGAAAACAAACATAAGACTAATCCGCCTTTCTTGGCTATTACTTACTATTTTGAAACATGAGAGACTGATTCAGAAAAATTTGCAGAAGCTGGAATGATGTCCCGTTCCTCTCAGTCCCGAGAGCGAACAACGAACAAAACACAAAGCACAAACAAAGACTTCCCTCCACCAAGATTTGAAAGTATCTTGTCTCCCTATTGGTCCTCTGGTCAGGTGTCAGCCAGGTTTACTGAGCTTTTTAACCCTTTACAGGTAAAAGAGACATTAACCCTTAACCATCTGTTTATGACAAGCCTGGAAAGAAAACTAATTGTGCTTAATGGAAATTTAAATTGTTGGTTACTTTGGGAAAAAGAAGACTGCTAAGTAATGGATTGACTGCTCAATTTAATACCATTGCTTCACTTCAAGAAACACATTTTTAATACTAACCTAGCATAAAATTTGTCCTTGGATAAACATGCAGGGCTTCAATGGAAGTCAATGAGAGTTGTGTATATGTAACTGAGGACTGCATTTGACTCTTAAAGCACAACATTCATATTCACTCTTTCCTACGCACGCACAATAAAAGGGCAACTTGCATTTTAGCCTGCCAAATATCTAATCTGAACAAGCAATAAATGAGCAACCTGATCACTTTTCAGTGTGACATTCAGTAATCAAAACAGACACAAAAGTGATGTAATTTCAAGGGATAACATTTTGCATGCCACAAGTTCTGTTTATTATTTAATAGCTTTGTAAAGCATCACTTCAGTTCTATTTCAAAAAAGCAATAAAGCGGAAGTTGTTTTTACAAAGCAGACAGAAAATTGGTTCACATTTTCCAAGTGTAGTGCAGTATTTCTAAACTGTTGCATGTATAATAATGGTTTGTTTGGTATTTTAGGTAAGCCTCTCAATGAATGGATTGTGGGTTAACTTTGGTTTTGAACTACATATTGATTTTTATTATTTCTGATTCAACTATTAATTGCATTGTTCTGGTTGTTTATTTTTGAAGAGTCACGCTTTTGTCCTACTTTAAATTTATTTTGCTTCTTTTTGCTTACCCCCAATAAACTACTATGCAGTTGAAAATAAAGATCTGAATGTAATAGTATATTGCAAGCAATTCACTACCATACTTCTCATTTCAAGTTACAAATTATTTGAAGGGAATGAAATTTGCATTTTCTTCTCAATACTATAAGAAGTTGGACATTATAGTTACTGAAAACACAAGCCAGTTTGCTCTGCCCGTCACACAAAATACCCTTGTATTAGGAGATTTGGCAGCTCTCTGTCGAAAGATTGATAGGGCTGGATGCTGAATTCTCCATAACTGAAAGGTTACCAACAGAGACAATATATATTAGAGCTGAGACAGAATCTGATGCTACCTGAAGGGAAAAATGTATTGGATATATGTGTGTGTGTGTGTTTGTTTCTAAAAAAACCAAACCCTCAAACAAACAATTTTTATTTAGCCAATGTACTCAATGTACAAAAGAGCTTAGAAGTGTCAACTTAAAAGAACTGCTATTAGAGAGTTGTGAAAATAGAATCATGAAAAGAAATCAAAACTACAAGCAGAAACAAGCAAAATCTGTTTAGGGAAAATGGATTTTATGCA
This sequence comes from Gopherus evgoodei, assembly GCF_007399415.2. NCBI lineage: Eukaryota > Metazoa > Chordata > Testudines > Testudinidae > Gopherus > Gopherus evgoodei. The sequence goes on from NC_044332.1 coordinate 58,614,538, forward strand.
ACACATGGCAGATTTTTGTACAAAGGTCACATAATTTTCTTGAAAATCAGGCTGATGCCAGACAAATAATCCTCTGCTGTCTTCTGAAAAATGAACATACTGAAGAGTTAAAGACAAAACTGACACTACTTCTGTTGTGAAGAGATCAGACATTTTATCTGGCAAATATTGATAGTCAAAAAAGAATTTTTACAAGAAATCCCTTCCCATCCCACCATATCAGTATTAATATGAAATTATTTTTAAAGTGAAAAAATAAGCATTTTTTTAATTATTCTGGTTTCCAGTCAAGTAGAGTGGGACAAGCAGGACATTATCTAGAACAAACTATGAAAGTATTCTGCTCCTAAATCATTTGCTCTTCCTTCTGTTATGAATACTTCCAGGGTAAACTTGGAGTTTTGAAGTACTGAATTGGAGTGGATAAGAAAGAGCTTATCTTGCTTAAATAATCTCGCAATAAATACCTCTTTTCCCTGTCCTATTCCTACCCCTCTCTTCTCTCTCTGAATACAAACTGATACACTACAAATTCCTTTCTGCAGATACAATGGGGTAAAAGCAATGGTCTGATCCTTCTTCCAGTGATGTCAGTAAGACATGGAGCAGGGCTGGATTCTTGTGTTCATTACATGAGTTTTTGTCCTTTATAAAACAGCATTTTTTATCAATAGACTTGTATTCTTGAAAGAAATGTGCCTGAATTCCTTCTTCTCCAGTGTGAGTCTCTACCCCAGGTAAGATTCAGGCATGGCAGAGAATCCAGTGGCTCATAGGTGGGTATGAATATAATCTGGGGTGATACATGAACCTATGTTACAATGCCCCTATCTATAATGAAGATAATTGTTTTTATTAGATGAATACGTGCATAGAATTACAAAGGAATAGAAAGAAGAGATGAACTATAGTTCTCGTTTACTTAATAGAGCTTTGTATTTAAGTTTAAAGAGAAGATGTATGTATCTTTAGGGCTTCGGTATCGTGTAGTTGGGTTTATGTAACTAGCTCCACTGGCTGCTTTTGTAGGTTATACTTCACTTCAAGGGCAGTGCTACAGTGTGAGCAACAAAAGTGGTTTGTTGCTCAAGTAAGCAGAATAGGTTGGTTTGTTGGTTTGTTTCTTTATTTAGTATTCTTGCTAGTTTTTTTTTCTCACGGTGACCCTAAAATTCACCTCACTAGCAATGAAATCTGTCTGCATAAATAAAGCTGTCTATTGAAAAAAAAATTTTAGTTTCTCACAGATCAACAGCCCAGGAGACCTTTACACACTGATAACCCAGTTCCGGAATACCAGATCCTACACATGACACAAAGGACCAGTGGAACCTTTGTTGATGACTACAGAAGACAGACCAAAGATTATATTGGCATCTCATTCTAATCAGTCTCGCAAGCTTCAGTCTCCCAATCCACCACCAGTGATGAACATAGAATTACATTATATATCTATTTTTAATACAAAAGGTTTCTATTAATTTTGTTCTGCTTTCTTACATATTCTCTGACAGTAATGAGTATATGGTCTATGCAATGAATGGAGGAATGATAGCAATATTTTGGCAATATATGCTAGGGTTGGCTATATATTTTACTGGATTTTATATGAAGTAATATGTAGAATTCCCATCCTGCTCCTTCCCTACCTATGACCTGGTCCCTCCACTCCATCTAATGACAACTTCCCCAGCCACCTTCTGCATGTTTGTGACCATCATTTCTAAAGCAGCAGTGACATGCCTCCCTCCATCATGTTTAAGAAACTTCATTTTCTCAACTGACTCCCCGGAAAAGCCAGGAGGTGAAACAGAATTGTAACTCTGGGCATGGAAGAGAGCAATCAGAGTATTCAGTCTCCATTTTAGCTCATGGGGAGCAGTCAGCTGGGGCCAGACTGTAGGGAATTGAGCATGGTTTACTGTCTGGGACTGGATGTGTGCTTTTAGTGCAGGAATGCCCTATATGAGCACATAGATAACAGAGGCTTAGGCTACTGCTGATACCTGACAGCAAGTAGCCTATAGTGAAGTATGACTATGCTCTGCACCCATTTTTGGCTTTTAGAGAGAGAAAAGATGGAGAGAGCTCATCCTTATTGTTGCCTCCCCACATTCCTACATGACATTTCTTAACCAGGATCTCTTTTACTGGTTGCCTCTTGACCTTTCTGTTTTCTCCTAAACTCCTAATAAATGGAGGCATGAGGCTGCTTCTCTCATTAAAGTTCATCAAGTTTTGCCAGTGCCATCAACATTAGTGGGAGACAGAACAGGCTAACAATTAGAACATTTTTATTTTGCTTTTGTAATATTTACGTGTTTACATTTTCATGTGGGGTTTAGCTAAGCTTAATTAGACTCAAGTTTTTAAAAACAAAGCAAGCTTGCTTGTCAGGTGGATTTTCTGTTAAAAGATGCAATTTTTTTGTTTTTTTTGTTTTGGGTTTCAATGACAAAGCGTACTGTACAAAGCCTCTCTTCTATAAAATTCTGCATTGACTCACCTCTATATTAAAGTTCATCCACTCAGTGATATAGATATTTTTCAATATCAATCAGAGCTATAAGACATAATAGATAACTAAAAGTAGTAGTCAAGATTTTGATTGACAGTGAATAGCAAATAATACTTCCAGCTTGATAAATGTCAGAGAGGTTTTGATAAGCAAGATAAACTGTAACAATCTCTAGAGAAGAACATGGTACAAGAATAGTATAAAAAATACCTCAAACTGTAATTTAGGTGAAAGAAGTAAACTCAGCTATTTTAAATGTGATGATTACTTCTGCAAAATATGATGCACAATTTCAGCTTAATATTCATAGATGAATTTTTAGACAGAAATTTTTAAGAGAAAACTTTTTTGTTAATACTCTAGATATAACAAATTGACCTTAAATAAATGTAGAAAGGGTAGGGGGGAAGGTACATTTTTCATTCCAAAAATTATTTTTTAGTTCACCTTAATAGAACTATTAGAAAAATCACCACCACATATGCAAAGTCTAAACATAGCGATGATAAAAACTCTAGTGAAAATGTTTAAAGATAATTTTCAAAAGCTGTAAAGATAAACAGTAAAATTAAAGAAGCAGTGCAAAAAAGTGCAAAACTATATGAAAATATCTTTCTCCTTGAACTTTCATCCATCATTATGAACAGATGAATTTGCTGCAGTTATGACACCTACTTGAAGTCATTACATATTGGCAAAATTTGTTAAACTTTAGTGGATCAGTATTGTTTTGAGCACATTTTCTTTCTTTCTTTCTTTCTTTCTTTCTTTCTTTCTTTCTTTCTTTCTTTCTTTCTTTCTTTCTTTCTTTCTTTCTTTCTTTCTTTCTTTCTTTCACAAAAACACAAACATATGGCATTGATTTTTAATGCTTAGAAGGCACCATGTAATCTTTTCATTTATCAGGGCTATGCCCAATCTTGGATGCTTGGGAATTTTGCAGTCAATTCTTATATTTTCTGTCTCTAGAGATCTTGTCAGGGAGTACAGCAAATCAGCAGTCAATATTTGGATTTAGGCATACCTTGATTAATGAAAGGTTCCGTGCCTCCTAAAACTTGTCATGCGATGACACTGGTTTGCTAAATAAAAAACCAGAATAATAGATCATCTTCATGTTTTTAAAATGAGTTTACTACTTTGACTTTTAGAATGTTTCCCCAAATAAACTAGTAAAGCCCAGATTTAAATAGTGGATTTATACTTTATTCCCAGTTAAACAACTGTTTTTTCCAATATGCCATAACAGATTGCAAATAGGAAGGATTGAAAATTCTGTGTGTATGTGGGTGATGGGGCTGGGAAGGACTGACAGCCAGTTTTGGATGACTGGCATAATAATTTGTTGAGATGATTCTGCAGTGGAAGTACATTATTTATTTCCAGGTGGTGTGCAGCATTTGTTTGCACAGTGCAAACAATGATATGATTTGTCTGTCAAGTCAAAGTCCAATGAGTTAAAAATTTATAGTGAAACAATATTAATTAGACTTAAAAGAACATGTTGGTATCTCTGTAAATTTAGAAAGGCACCTCCTAGGCCTGGATCTAGTATAAGTGGGTTTTTTTATGTCATTTTCCCCCCTACAGAATGATATATAAAACAACCAACAGTGAAGGAAACTCACCTATTGCACCCAGTCAATGTTGCTAGATGGGGGATATGATATAAATCAAAGATATCATTAGGTTCCCCTTGAAATTTCAAATGTTTTTGCATGTCCTGACAACTATGCTTAGAAATTTCATAGCACATTTCATCTTCAAAGTGCTTTATAAACATTAGACCAGATTCTTGGCCCCATTCTGGCTGCTTTTTACTGTTCTGATGGTATAAAACAGCTGGAAACTTAGCAGATCTGGCCCCTGGGATTCTCTAGCAGAGGGCTCCCTTGCAGCTGGAAAGGACCCTTGTGGCAATGGGTTTCTTTATGTGAAGCCGAGAACCAAACTGACCATTCTCTCATCACTTTATCTACTCACAGTTCTATTACTCTGAATTCACAGGATATATATGCAAACTAGTGATGGATGAATCTGGACTAGTTGCGGGTTGGGGAGTCTGCTGCTAATTACAATGCATTGGAAATTTTCTGTACCCTGAGAGGGAGAGTCCTACATAGAGGGTCCTTGTTGAATTGCATGCAGAAGTGCCTGGTGATTTTCTTTTCCTCACATTAGGGCTATGTCTACACTGGCATACATATTCAGGTACTGAACCACGTACATGCTCATGCGTGTTCCCCATAGCCACACCAAGCATCTCCATTTTGCTGTGCTGGACATAGTTATAATGCTGTTAACACTTGTATATACCACATCCACACTATTACTGTTCTTATGTGATGTTAGCGATGTCCCAGGGTTCTGTGCAGACTCTGACACTTTAGGAACCACTTTGCTGTGTGTTTTTGGTATTGTTCCCCCGTTCGTCACATAGTTGCTGATGACAGTTCCTGATCACATTGTCCCCTCACGGGTGACAGTTTTGTTCCCTGTAGCTGAAGGACATTAGCTGTTCATTCCTGTGACATTGCACACATTGAAGACAATTATAACAGGGCTCCTCCACTGGATTATCACCTTAGGGTTGGGTTTGTGCTGTGGAGAGTGGTGGCTGAGTAGTAATGCTTTTGTATTCACTTTGTTACTGGGAGCACTCAATCTCTCTGACCTCATCAACTCTTGCTTTGGGGGGGGGGGGTCAAGAGGGTATGGAGCCATTCTTTTTGTTTACCATTCACTGTCAGCAATACTAACTGCACTCAGCAGCTGTTATTGGGCGCTAATCCCTACTAAAGTTGAAACTAGTCAAGGTTGGGGGGAAGAAGGGCAGGGAAGTGGCAGGTGCTGTCTTTGCCTGTATTGTTACTGGAACTGTATTTCAGTTTTCTGCATATGAACTAAGGCATAAAGACATTTACCTGCCTATTTTCTGTGTTTTGGAATTCTGCTACATTGAAAACTAGTAGCACTTTCTGTAAGCCATAATATAACTGTACTTTCCTCATCTCTCCCATATGTCCTTGGAACTGCAGATATTTTTGAACATGGGGATGTGTATGTGTAAGGATGCATGGCTGTCCCTCCTTGTCAATCTCTAAGGGAGGCCACCCCTCCTTGCAGTCGCACTCTTGACCTGGCACTCGCTCAGAAGGGAATTAGCTGTATGTAATGCTCAGGCTGCCTGAGCTGGGCTGAGCAGCAATTGTGCCTGGTCCTCAGGCAAGGTAGGGTGGCAAACACTTAGGGGGCTCTGTCCTGCAGTCCAGGAGCAGCAAAGCGTCAGGTGTCCTGGCTCCTGCAGACAGCTGAAAAATGCAGGCCAGGTGTGGGGGCAGCAAGGGGACCTGGGCCCTCTCTGCTCCACCAGGTCCCAGCCCAGGGCCCTAGCAGTGGTGGAGTGTTCTGCCACTGGGTCAGCGGGGATCTGCCACAATACACTGGCCTAGGATCTGGCCAAGACCCAACCAGACAGTAGTGGAGTTTATCTGGGCTACTTCCTATGTCCCCTTTGTGCGGTATGTCTGTTTTGTGGGTGTCTGTTGTCTCCCTGACATGGTGGGCAAGTGGTAGCCCAAGCAGCTACTTGACATCTCAGTTGACCAGCAGCTCCTCAGTGTAGCAGGGTCCTCTTCGAATTCCAGCGGGAAGCATCTGTCTCCCTTGGCAGCTGCAGTCCAAGTAAACTGCAGGGCCCCCCCTTTATTCTTCTGCTTCCTGTCTCACTGACAGGGAGTGTGTGGCCTTCCAGGCTCTGCAAACCAAGGGGCAGGTTGTGATCCCTCCTTGTCAATCTCTGAGGGAGGCCACACCGCCTCACTACATGTTGACTATTTGCAGGCACAGCCCCCCCACAGCTCCTAGTGACCACGGTTCGCTGTTTCCCACAGCTCCCATTGGCCGGGAATGGTGAACTGCGGCCATGCCTACAGATGGTCAGCGTAAACAAAATGTCTCGCAGCCTGCCAGTAAATTGCCTTGATGGGCCATGTGCCGAAGGTTGCCACCCCCTGCATTACAGAATGCTCTTGGTCCCTATGGCATGCCTCCTGCTCCATGTACCAGTTCATTACAAGCTCTTCCTGTTGAAAAGCCCAATCCTCCCATGCCCTGAGGAATTCAAACTGCTCCCAGCTTCTCCTGTCCATCTCTGTCATAAACAGATGGTTAAGGGTTAATGTCTCTTTTACCTGTAAAGGGTTAAGAAGCTCAGTGAACCTGGCTGACACCTGACCAGAGGACCAATGGGGGGACAAGACACTTTCAAATTTCGGTGGAGGGAAGTCTTCGTGCTTTTTGTTTTGGGGGTTGTTGGGAGAATATGCAGTTGCCTACTTCGATGATGTGGCCATTTTTTCTGATTCATGGCCTGAACACCTAGAACACCTGGTAAAAGTCTTTGAGCGCATCAAGCAGGCAGGACTAACTGTTAAGACTAAAAAGTGTCAAATAGGCCAAAACAGAGTGACTTACCTGGGACACCAGGTGGGTCAAGGAACAATAAACCCCCTACAGGCCAAGGTAGATGCTATCAAAAAGTGGCCTGTCCCAAGGTCAAAGAAACAGGTCCAATCCTTCGTAGGCTTGGCCGGGTATTATAGGCGATTTGTACCACACTACAGCCAAATCGCTGCCCCACTAACAGACCTGACCAAAAAGACCCAGCCGAATGCAGTTAAGTGGACTAATAAGTGTCAGAAGGCCTTTACCCAGCTCAAGGTGACACTCATGTCTGACCCTGTGCTAAGGGCCCCAGACTTTGACAAACCATTCCTAGTAACCACAGATGCATCTGAGTGTGGTGTGGGAGCAGTTTTAATGCAGGAAGGACCAGATCAAAACTTCCATCCCGCCAAGCACTATATTTCTCAGCAAGAAACTGTCTGAGAGGGAAAGCCACTGGTCAATCAGTGGAAAAGAATGCTACACCATTGTGTATGCCCTGGAAAAGCTACACCGATACGTTTGGGGACGGCTGTTCCAACTACAAACCGACCATGCTGCACTAAAGTGGCTTCATACTGCCAAGGGATACAACAAAAAACTGCTTCGATGGAGTTTAGCTCTCCAAGATTTTGATTTTGAAATTCAACACATTTCAGGAGCTTCTAACAAAGTAGCTGATGCACTCTCTCGTGAAAGTTTCCCAGAATCAACTGGTTAAAAATTGTCCTTAAAATGTGAAAATTCTTGTAGTTTACATAATTAGTAGTATATGTAAAGGTGCATGTGTTTATTAATCTGTTTATTCTAAAGTTCTAGGAAGAAATCACCATCAGTGTGGTTCCACACTGTCTGAGATTTGGGGGGCATGTCATAAACAGATGGTTAAGGGTTATTGTCTCTTTTACCTGTAAAAGGGTTAAGAAGCTCAGTGAACCTGGCTGACACCTGACCAGAGGACCAATGGGGGGACAAGATACTTTCAAATCTTGGTGGAAGGAAGTCTTTGTTTGTGCTTTTTGTTTTGGGGGTTGTTTGCTCTTGGGGCTAAGAGGGACCAGATGTACACCCAGGTTTTCTCCAATCTTTCTGTATCAGTCTCTCATGTTTCAAAATTGTAAGTATAGCCAGGAAAGGCAGATTAGTCTTATGTTTGTTTTCTTAACTTGTAAATGTGTATTTTGCTGGAAGGATTTTTACCTTTGTTTGCTGTAACTTTGAATCTCAGGCTGGCGGGGGGAAGTCCCTCTAGTCTATATAAATCTGAATACCCTGTAGGCATTTACCATCCTGATTTTACAGAGATAATTTTTACTTATTTTTTCTTTAATTAAAAGCTTTCTTTTTAAGAACCTGATTGATTTTTCCTTGTTTTGAAATCCAAGGGATTGAGTCTAAACTCACCAGGGATTGGTGGGGGGAAAAGGAAGGGAAAGGTTAATTCCTCTTTGTTTTAAGATCCAAGGAGTTTTGATCACTGTAGCCTCTCAGGCAACCTGGGGTGGGGGGGAGGAGGGGTGAATGGTTTATTTCTCCTTGTTTTAAGACCCAAGGGGTTTGGGTCTTGGGTTCCTCAGGGAAGGTTTTTGGGGAACAGGAAGTGTGCCAAGCACTATATTTTTGGCTGGTGGCAGCGTTATCAGATCTAAGCTAGGAATTTAGCTTAGAAGGATCCGTGCAGGTCCCCACTTTTTGGACGCTTAAGTTCAAAGTGGGGAAAAAACCTTGACAATCCCTATAAGCAGCTCTTCCAGGATCCTTCTCCAACTGCTTCTGTTGTGTCTGGGATGCTGTTCCTGCCCTCCTGTAAGAATGGTTTCCCTCTAAGGAGCCACAGGTCCTGCCAGTTCTTTTTTTTTCCATTTGTACGAAGCTGAGAAATCTCCCCATCTAACTTAATTTTGGTGTAGAAGGCCACAATTTTGATACTTTTCTGCATTTGAGGAATGTGACTGTTGGTTTATCCTTGGTTCTCAGACAATTTTTGCAGTCCACAAGGCAGGAGCACAGACTACGAATGGTAATAAAAATATAGTAAAGTTTTAAAAAAATTAAAATGTTCATAGTGTCTTGAGAGGAGTGGGTGGCAGTTCCTTCCAGAGGTTATGTTACCAGTTTGCAATTTCTTCTTTTAATGGCTGGCCAACATTTGGATAACATAGCAGTTTTCAAGATGCCAGAATGGAAGAGAAAGGTGGCTTTCCGATGCTGTGAAGGAGATCTGCATATCTATACCTGAGAGATGTTTCTGCTAATTGGTCATCCCTTTACATGTTGCTTAATTGGATTGGTTTGGTGAGCTAAGAAGGTGGACAAAGCAGATTTGCATTGCTGTTGAACCTCAAGAACCAGCCAGAGTTTCTGTTACATAAGAAACTTGCTGAAATAGGCTTAAAAGAATGGGATGCAAGTCAACTGGAAATTGACTATATTGTATTGACTTTATTGACTAGTTTCTTTGCAAAGGGAGATGTGAACCACAAAAACTGGCCACTCCTTCCCCCAGCCCTGGCATCACCAGAAAATTCTGCCACTGTGCCTGACTCACAACAGTGAAATAGACAGGAAAGAAAGAATCATAGATTCCAAGGCCAGGAGGAACCATTGTGATCATTTAGCCTGATCTCCTATATAACACAGGATGTAGTTCCTCGAGTTTAGCTAGAGGCACCCTACCAATTTATTTGGTTCCCTGGTGTTTCGGATCAGCACCACAAGCCCCTCATCATTCCACTGCAAAGTGATACCACACTGCATTTCTCTAACTGCCAGACCAGATCCTTTCCCCTCCCATTCCCCGCAGCACGTAAAGCATGGCTTGCTGTGGGAAGCAGCCAGACACCAGTACAGGAACAAGTTTTGTAATCTTCCAAGGGAGAAAGGAATGCTAGACTAATTTTCCTCAGATAACCTGCACCCTCCCTTTCTCCGGTCCACACTGCCCTGGAACTGTTGCTACCTGAGTGCCTGCCAAGAAATGCATAGACACAGACAGAATGATTTTTCTTTAATAATCTGTTTTAAGACATAGCTTTAGCCAAATGCACAATGGTGGTTCATTAGAAATCACTAAAATCATTGATCTGTAGCTGTGCCTGACTTAGGAACCATTTCAGGATGGATCAGAGTGGAGGCTGAATGGAAGGGGGAAAGTTGGAAGAGTTTGATAAGGGGATGGGGCTTGACAATGCTGTGGATTCAGCACTGTAGTTCAAACTCACAGAAACTAGCAGTTCATAAGATTTATTCAGGGAGAAAAACTCAGTTCAAAGTACTTCAGATGCCCTGGATCTTAAAATCAGGAATGTGGCACCAGAGCAAGAGGGGACATTGGTGGGGAAGCTGGGGATCCACCATAACTTACCAGCCTCAGATTCAGGTTCCTGCTGCAGTTCAGGGTCCTCCTTGGGTTTGCCAGGGGGCTTCCTCAATTGTCTCCTCCAGGTAGAGATGCAAAATCACATGTTCCTTGTCCTCTGTCTTCCAGGGCATCGTCTGCAGTGCCTGCTGCCTCCTGCCGCTGGCACTCATTGGCATCCCATTGGACAATGAAGCCAATGGGGTTGAGCAGGAGGCCATGAGACACTTCAGGCTCCTCGTAGAAGGGATAAGTACCATGTGCCCTTCCAGAGCTACTGTTGGAGTTCTTTTGCCCTCCTGTAAAGGAGTACTTGATGCATTCTTGGGACTGGGCTGGGGTCCATTGAATGCCTGCCTGCTCCAGCCACTGTGAAAGTCAAGAATGGCAGCTGGCTGGCTTTTAGCCCTGCAACAGCAGCAGCTGTCTGGCTGCTTGGTGCATTCATACCTGCAGCTGTGATACTGCTTGTGCCTGGAGCTCCTTGTCATGCTCCAGCCTCATTCTAGTCCTGTTCCTGTGTTGTTTCCCAGCCTTGCTTCTACTTGGTCCTTGCTATCTCAGCTTGGCCCTGGTCCCAGTTTCCTTACATTTACTCTGCTTCTAGACTCTGGTTCTGGCTCTTGATGTGGTTACTGGTTTCTGATCCTGGCTCTGACCCTCAGCTTGGCTATTAATTCCTGACTCTAGCTGTGATCCTTGGCATGGCTACTGGTTCCTGATTTCAGCTCTGAGCATAGCTTCACTATTAGTTCCTGGTCCACACTCTGACTCCTGGTGTAGCTACTGACTCCTGTCTCCGGTCCTGACCCTTGGATTGGATCTGCTTTCTGACTCCTGCTTTGACCTCTAGGCACAACTGTTGCATAGACCACTATGTATCTCTGCCCAGTGTCTAACAAGGATCCATGTTCACCTGTATTGATCTAAAGAGTGCAGTGGAAAGCTGTTCTGAAGTTGTCAATGCAGCACGCTACTACTGGTGACAAAAGGGGAAACTAGAACCTTTATAAGGTAAGGGTCTGGAAGAAAAGGGTTCAGTGCATTATGGGATTGGGGGAAGAGGACTACTGAAACTTGAGACATGGTATACACTCCTTGCCCCCATCCACACTGCAAATTGGCATGGGTATAGGACCATGCCACAGACTGAGTTGTGTATTTACCTACACCCACCCCTCAGGCGTACTAGCTTACTCACCCTCTACTCAGCTCAAGACATGTGCTTCTAAGGTTTTGGAAGTATTTAGGAAGTTAATTGTATAAAAAATGCATATGTTTATTTGTTATTGTGGATCTCTAGGACGGCAGACCTGACTAATATAAACTCTGCGAAGTGTTATGAACTTCAGAGGTCTATTTGAAACAATGAGATATGTGCAAAATCCAGCCTTTTGAAGCTAGTCCTTGAGAAGTAACCTATTGACTATGAATGATCTAGTCCCAGATCAAAGCATAGATTGCATAAAGGAAGGACTAGATTTTTCATGGGTTTGCTGGTTCTGACCCAAGGTGATTATGGACTAGTAACCATAGAAAAACCCCTTGGTGGGGTTTGAAGGATTGATGACCATCGGCCAGAGCCCTGACAACCAGCCAGAGTTGGGATGATCTCTGGTAAGCTTACTAGAATGTGTTTTTAATGTTTCCTCCGTAATGCTTTCATCTTAAAGATAAATGTACTTGCTTAGAAAAATCTGGTTGGTACTTATATCTATGGGCAATTACACTGTTTATCGCCTCTGAGGAGAAGGCAAAACAGGCCAGCTAAGATAGCATGTTTGACTGGGGAATTTAGTGTAGACAGGGAGCTGTGCAATCTGGAAAAAAACCCACTTAGCAGGGAGCGAGACACGGGTCTCTGCCCAAGAGAAGTTATGGCCGTAGAGCTGGAAGCATCAGGTGGGTGTCCTTGCTGGACCCTGGAGCAGAATACAGGTGCAGTTGCCATGAACTATCACACTACCTATGGAGTAATTTCATGAGGACCATTATCCAAAGCCTGCTGAAGATCACAGGAGACTTTACATGGATTTCATTGAGTGTGGGATCAGGCTCCAAATGCCTTAATTAAAAGAAATATTAATTAAAAACAATATTATACATACAATTCTGCTCAGTGGAATATTTCCTAGCAAATAATTGCTAAAGAACTAAAAACTATTTCTTTTACTTTTCCATCCTCCTCACTGTGGATACCAAGCTGGCTGTAATACTTTCCTGTTGTCATAAGCTTGGTAGTTTTGGATGCCCAGATAACTGTAATTACATACTCTTTCTTCAACATTATGAAAAGCAGTTTCTGAAACAGAACTGAGGTCTACCCTCCATGGTCAGGAGAGGAAAATGAGCTGTGAGCAATGCAGAGGGTATGATTGGCAGAAACATAATCATCCGGTTGTTTAAAACTCACCTGTAGGCTCATGAAAGCAGAAGCAATTTTTATCATAGATGTCTGAAAACTAAAGATGAACAACACTAACAGATATAGAGGAAATGATCACAAAAGGCTTCTGGGGAAAAATAGAAGGGTTAGTTGTGATGACAGTAAAAAGAGCAAAACACCCACTATTTTGCCAGCTGAAGCATTGAAGTAATAGAATAAGATACCTCTTTTATGCTAATATCCTGATTGCATTTTGCTTTCCAAGCCTCATAAATGATAATTTGGATTTTAAATTTTCTAATGCATTATAAACTTGTAGGGATTAGCTTCATGTGCATATGTAATCAGTAGCAAAAAACCTCACCAAAATGAGCCAGTCAGAATATCAGACTTGTTGGACCATGGTATGTATGGCTTTGGGGAAGTGTGAAGCTGAACCAAGGACAATGTGAGTGGTCCAAGGAGCAGAGAAGCCCAACTGGGGCTAAGGAGCATCTTAGTGGTCCACCAGGGATCGGCAAGGGACATATTAGTCCTTCCATAGCTTCTTTTCTTAGCAGAAATGTTATAAGAAAGACACGAGAAGTAATTCTTCCACTCTATTCATGCTAATTAGGCCTCAGCTGGAGTATTGTGTCCAGTTCTGGGCACCACATTTCAGGAAAGATGTGGACAAACTGGGGAAAGTCCAGAGAAGAGCAACAAAAATGATTTAAGGTCTAGAAAACATGACCTATGAGGGAAGACTGAAAAAAAATGTGTTTGTTTAGTCTGGAAAAGAGAAAACTGCGAGGGTACATGATAACAGTTTTCAAATACATAAAAGGTTGTTACAAGGAAGAGGGAGAAAAATGTTCTTTTTAATCTCTGCAGATAGGACAAGAAGCACTGGGCTTAAATTGTGGCAAGGTTATTTAGATTGGACATTAGGAAAAACTTCCTAACTGTCAAGGTAGTTAAGCACTAGAATAAATTGTCTAGGAAGTTTGTGGAATCTCCATCATTGGAGATCTCTAAGAGCAACTTATACAAACACCTGTCTTGGATGGTCTAGATAATACTTAGTCCTCCCATGAGTGCAGGGGAATGGACTAGAAGACCTCTTGAGGTTCCTTCCAGTCCTACGATTCTATGATTCCACTACTGGACCTACTTTATTCACCATATTGAGATTCCCTTTATTCACCATATTGAGATTCCTTTTTTTTGCAGAAAAGGCAGGATAGAACTAGTTTCTACCTTATAACTTGAGTCAGTGGTTTATGCAGAGTTAACTGTTCTAGAAAACTAGAAGTCACTAACAATTGTTTTTAAAAGGGTGGATTATAAATTGCTTAGAATTCTCCAACTGCATCACAATGTAGCATGGAAAGTAACCAGAAAATTCAACCCCTTTCTTAAATAGTAGAAATTTGGCAATGATATGTGTGGTAGTTCAAGATAGTTTATGGGAGTCAAATCCTATATTAAGTATAAAACTACACAAAGATAACTAAGGCGCTACTAGCACATCTCCATAATCTGCTAGTGCATAATGGGTGGCAGGCTGTTTATTGTTAAGTAGACTGCCAAGACAGCAAAATACTTATAAGGCACAGTTAGTCATGGGTATTAGTAACAGCTGAATCCCTGGTAGTGTATATTTGACCTCTAACCCAATATTGTGGCATATTTTTTCTGATAATAGTCCAAAGACTTTTTTTAACGCTCACCATAATTCCAAAAAATTATATAATGCATGGTGAATCTCAACTTACATATCAATTATTTCTTTTAAGCAAAGAGAAAAGTGTAATTATCTGGCACTGAAGCTAATGAATATGAAAATGAAAGGTTTTCATATAGGTGGCAACTACAGAAGCAATATTTATACAATAGCTTCATTGTACTTGCTCTCATTTAATAGAATTGCTGCTGCTGTTGCTGTTTGAGCTCAGTAGAAAGCTTTAGCACGCTGAGCACAACTGATGTACTTTGATTTCTTGACAGTTTCACTTAAAAAGAGAGGAACGAGATTGACTCAAACTACAAAATTCAAATCTGAGTTGGATCTAATTTCAATACTTCCGCTTTCCCACCCATCTTCATAGCTCTGAGGGATGTGGGTGCTTGTTCAGCTTGTTGGAGAACTAGGCCCCCCACACTGGGGATATCTGCATTCAAAGGAATGGTTCAAGACCTACAAAAAAAAATCTGTGGACAATAGCCAATGTTTTGCTGGTATGGTTTCAGTAACTTTTTGTCATAAAAAACATCTGATGCTGTGACAAATTGTTCCCAAAAGTACATGATGGGAATATAGGCAGGGAAAAGCTAAATATCAAAAGTTAAACATTTCATGTAGTGTCACAAAAGTGTGACAATGTTTCAAGAAGACAACAAGAACATAACCAATTTGATTTCTCTGTCCATTTACTCTTATCCACCCCAACTGATGTAACTTATTCCACCATTACTATCCTGGCCCATCAGTATTACAAATTTGATGTTATTTTTGGTTTGTTTTCCAAATCAGCTCATGAGTTTTCTTCCTTTCCTACTATAAGCCTTTAGCACATCTTGAAAAAAAACCTACCAACTAGCAAACAATGCTTTTGAAAAGTGTTAGGGTTTCTCGAGAGACTAGTTACATCATGACCAGTAGCAGTACAAGCTCCTCTCAAATCTCCTTTACCAATATCTCTCAACACTGATATTGTGGGATCAACTCTATGAGGAGAAGATAATTAAACTCCATTTCCATCCAGTTTTTGCCCTCTCCATTGAAATTATCAACAAGAATGGCAATCAGCGTCACTGGTTTATGTGGTGTGGGCACATATCAACTAGGGAATGGAATGAGATGATCAGACAGTTTGGTTGAACAATCATGACACGGTAATAACCATGGTAATAATACTGTTTGTCCATAATAACCTCAGCCACATTCAGATCAGTGACTCAGAGTGGATTTCTTCGCACAATGAACTAAATATGAACTTTCACTGTAGATTTCATATATTATAAATAAATTAAAACAACAGAAAAAGAACAAAAATGACATCTCCATGAGAAGTCTCTATAAGGTATTTCTTTTGAATCCTCACGCAATCCCTGTTGCCTAGGAGTATGTCTACCCTGCAATTAGATTCTGATGGCTGGCCCTTGCCAGGTGACTCAGACGTGCGGGGCTCAGGCTAAAGGGCTGTTTAATTGTGGTATAGATGCTCTAGCTGGCATACGGGCTCTAGGACACTGGGAGAGGCAGGGTCCCAGAACTCAGGCTCCAGCCTGAGCCTGAATATTTACGCCACAATTAAACAGCCGTCTAGCCCAAGCCCTGCAAGCCTGAGTCACCTGTCAAGGGCTAATCACAAGTGTCTAATTGCAGTGTAGAAATAACTTAGTAGTCAAGCGGCTAGACTTCTTGCATATAAAGGTATAGTACACATAAAACAGAATCATAGCAACAGGTAATACAGGAAATGCTTTCTTCTATACTGCTCTTAGATGTGGAATGTCCTCCATACACTGATGTGTAAGGTATGCAACCTATGCTTTTCTAAATCACTTCTCAAGTCTCACCTTTGTTGTCGCAACTTCAAGAAACCTGTCAACAAATGATGGTTAGGTTTGGGAAAGGGCAGATGTAAAAGAATGTATATTTGTACATTAAAATGTGTGTAAGCCTTGTGGTCTGAAGCTCTACTGGTTAAGGATGTGTTCCCATCTGTTGGTGAACAGACAAGAGAACAGCTACTTAGAGAGTTTTGTTCGCCTTCACTTTCTACCCAGAATTCCTCCAGCAACACTTTGAAGTCACTATAACTATACTCAAACTCAGAATTGGTTAGGTAATAAAACTGAACTGAAAAAGGTGGTTCTTGCTTTGTGGCAAGGAACACATCCCTGGTAGCAAGTATCCTATATGCTACTGGCTTCCCGCTTGTGAAGGTTTTCTCCTGTTGGCAGAATGATGATGGTGCCTAGGTACCCTGAGTAGCAAGTAGAGTATGTTTATTTTGGATGTTTCTTTATCTTTATTATTTGTAAGAATGTTTGATACTATGCTTTAGCTGCACCTTGGACTCCATTAGGAAGCCAGGTTGTGTGCCTTTCATCTACCATACATCCAGGTGTTTCTATGCTGGTGACACAGAATTTTTAAAGCTTTAAGAGAGCTTTGAAATCCCTTAGTTGTCTTGAGGCTCTCTTGCTTTCTACCTTGTTGTTCTTTGAAGAGCCATTTAATTTGTGATGTTCTTTATTTGTGTGTTTTGCTATGTTGGATCCAGAACAATAGAGGGTTGCTTCTGGACTGACCTATTTTTAATCAGACTTTAGAGGACTATGGATAGGATTTTGATTGTGGAATATATCATTCTGCTATCTGCAGAACATATTTTGGCACTTCCTGTTTAAAGATGTCATAAAATTAACTTCCTTGTGAAAAGTATCACATATGATCCTTTATTCATCCTCTACTAAAAACATTGTTGCAGATGATATACTGTTGCAGATGATATACTAGCAAGTTGTTCATAAATAAATGCATTCCTTAAATGACTTTGACCCATTTTTAGGAAAGAATGTACCAAATAATATGTTATGACAATTGGTTGATTATTCCTGATTGCTTCCTTTTTCCTTTGAAAGGTTGCTTTCATGTGCATATTAATGTGTGAATTCTGTGTGCTTTGCAACACAAATGATACCAACAACTACAAAGCCCTTTACTGAAATAACTACCCAAAATTTCTAACAAAAACATGAAAACTTATGCTTTCTTACCATTTGCTCTAAATTGAGGGAAAGTATAGCTGCAATTTCTGATACATTAAAAAGACATATCAGTAGCCATACATAAAAATAAATTCATCACAATAAACACCCAAGCGCTCACATTGTTGTAAAATCTTATTAGTTTTTAATCTTATTTTGTTATCTATATGTTGAAATTTAGGCTCATTTTTACACTTAATAGGAGGTTAGGAATTATTGGGTGAGGTTCTTTGGTTATGCAAGAAAGAAGACAAGCTGATTATTATGACCGTGAATCTGTGAATGACTCTGAATCATGCAGTTATGCACATAAGCAACATTACTCAGAATAATCCCATTGACTGTAACTGTTCGTAGTAGGATAAGGGCTATAGATTGCAAATTCCTTTGTAACACAACAAAATACACATCAATACCCATCGTCTCCAAAACCCAACCAATTCAATGATCCATTAAATCTAATTTGATTCAACTATTATTTTTTCTATCATATGTAATAAAGACTACAGTTCGCGATGGGAAAAGAGTACCAGAACAACACAGTCTTATATAAATTCAATCAGAAAAGCATGCAAAATTTGTTATCTACATTAAGCCAGCCTCTGTGACTCACCTCAAATAATTAAATCTAACAAAATTGATTTACAGTGTTCCTGAAGAAAGATGGGTAAATTTTAGTCATAAAATGCTCATATTGGGCCATGCTGTATTATCTTTCCATACACGTTTCAACCCTTCCCCCACAGCTTCCTGAAAACCTTTCAATATCCAGTGGGATTTGGTCTATCTATAGCAAAAGTATACCATCCAAAATTATTGAGCATTCTTCCTAAACACTAAGAAGATATTTTATGTTCCAAAAATTTCAGATTTACAGTATTAAATCCTCAGGTTCTTCAGCAGATTTTACTCATGCTTTATGCAGGCTAACTCCAATTCAAACCAAGTTTGCCACCAATTTTACCATCAGCTACAGTCTTTGGAGTGTGTGAATCAATGACCACAGGTCTCTTGACATTTTAGGAGGACCACGGATCAGTTTGCAGCTGTCTCCCAAGCTGCCACTGGTAACACTAGGGTATCCACAAGCTCTTTCTCAGCCACAGGAAGAAAGAACTCCATAGCCTATGAGGCAGTGTGGCGCAGTGAAGTAGGCACACGCCTGAATAGAAGGGACTCCTACTTCCTGATCCCCAGCTCTGACACGTGACTCCCTTTGTTGCCTTAGTCAAGTTATTTCACTTTACTACCAGTCCCAGAATTGCTCCTTTTGTGAAACAGGAATAGTACTTAACTCACATGAATGAAGGTAAGGTAATTAAGGGCCTGAGTGTAAACCCCTTACTCATAATGTAGAGGGCCAGGAAGAAGTCAATAAGGTGACTTGTATAAGTAACTACTCAGCTACAGGATTAATGGGATTATCATTCTGGCCCTAACTAACATTTGTAGAGTGCTAGGTAAGTGTTAGACTCCATCAGAATGCCCACATAAGTATCCTGTGCCTAGATCGCCCTCCAGTTTATTCAGACACTTATTGCTTGAAAAATATTGCAAACTACAAAAAACCCAGCACAAGTTTCTAAGATCTATGTAGCTAGAGTCTGGGAGAACCTACATTTGCCCCATAAATACTTCTGGGATCCAATCCTGCACACTTATTCTACCAGATGTAATGCTACTGATTGAATTCAGACGTACTATGCATTCAAGTGAGGGTTTGCAGGACCATACCCTTTATGTAAGTTTGAGGGTGTATCCCAAGAATCCCCTTATTAAACACCCCCAAATCTTACAGCTTTGTATATAATGGTGAGGTCAGGGTGGACAGTCATCACTTATTTTTGGTGTAAAGAAACAGTAAAAAAAATATGTAGCCTCTAATCCAGAAATGCTCTACTCAACCAGCCAACTCTTCTCTTTATTTCGAAATAAGTTTGCCTAGACCTTAGGAGTTAGCCTGTAAAGTTAAGTATGTAATAACTCTTATATTTGACCAATTACTGAGCTGCCTGGTATTATATATTTTTAGCAGAACACTCCAAGAGAGTGAATAAAGCTTTTAATATAGATGAATTGTGGGAGCCAAATCAGAAGATATATGATTCTTTTAATTTTCATAGAAGGCACATCTTTCCCTTTGCCATTTTCACATTTTTTTTTACCCTGAATGGAAATAAAGTAAAAAATAATAATCATTGTCTTTCCAAATTGCAATTAGGTTGCCACTCTTAATGGTAGATGGCAGAATTCTTACTTTCTGATCCCACAATATGACTTATACAATAGTTAATTAAGATGTGGCATTGCTAGGCTGGGGGCGGGGAGTCTACATTTGAAATATTTCAGCATTCAACGTAATGGAAACATCCTCTAACATATCAGAAATAAGCTTCAAACTATTTTCCAATTAATCATTTCCCCCAGTTTCTCCCCAAAGTTGAAAAATTACAGCTTTGTGCATTATTCTTAAAGTATTCTGACCATTCATCCAGAATTATATGGTCTTTAAATAGTCTGGACTTTGGTTGCTTCTTCACGGGAGCTCATCTCATTTCCAAATCTTTTAATTCTGAAGTATATATACTATATTTTCCAGGGACATGTGTATGAGTTCTCTTGGTTTTAATTATATCCAATAAATGACTTAGGTCCTGATCAGACAAAGGCTTATGCATGTGCACTTTAAAGTCAATAACAATTATATTAAGGAAGGTATCCATGAGGCAGTATATTAAGGAAAGCATGCCTATGCATTTTTGTGGGGCTGGGACCTTAGACACAAACTTGGTGTCTTTTTGTGTATTTCACATGGATAAAGAGGGAGCATGCCTATAAAATATGGCATTGCACTAAAAAAGGAAAGACATTGATTGCTGATGGCCATCCTTGTTCCCAATAATAAATGACACAGAGATGTGAATAGGGAGTAGATGTGGGTTTTGTGTTATAGATAAAGGAAAGCAATTCAGAATTCAAAGCCTTTAACATTTCTTCTTGAACAAACATATGGTTACATGTTTGTGAAAATGTCACTACAGTACATATATTTTTATGAGTAAAAACAGGCCCATAAGATCCAGTTCCATTGAGTCAGTTTCCAAGCAAAACCAAGCTGTCTACGAAAAAATGGAGGAAAATGAGCCTTTTTCTGAATGAAGCTCGTTTTTCACCAACAGTATGTGAAACTGCCTCTTTGTGAGCTTTTAATGTAGAATTGACCAATTCACTGAAATTGTGACAGAACAAAAATGTGGAGGGGTGAAATTATTAATATATTATTTGTATTAACAGCACCATAAGGAGCCTAATCATGAATGAAACAGTTTCCACATCAAATAATTTATAATGACCTTAAAATAAAACAAAACAAAAAACCATGAAAAATTACTGAGAAGTTCCACAAATCAAAAGTTGTTTATTTCACTCAGCTCCAGTTGATATAACTCTGGAGAGATAGCCCTGATTTGGTTGCTATTAAAAGTGAAATTCTAAGTCTCTTCCAAGTCCCCATTTATACACACCATACATTCAATAACCAAGCTGCAATTTTCTGCTTAAGGTGAGGCTCAGAACTGGAGTATCAGTTCTGAGCTGCAAGAATAAAATTTCACTGTTCCTACCTCAAGCTTTATGAGCTCTAAAAAAATTATTCAGACTTTTAAAAAGAATAGAATAAGATAAAAAGACACAGGAAAAGAAATCCCTCCAAGAGATAGATATGGAGTCTAGAGCTGGGTGAATAATTTATTTTTCAGTTGTACCAGGGATAATGTTTGGCTCAGTTTAAAAAGTCTTTGAAATTTGTCAGGAATTGTAAAACCACATTTCAGGTTAGAAAACTCTGTGTTATATAGCCACATCCCCTTTTGTAACCTTTGGTCCACTGGTTAAGGAACTTTCCTGGGACACGAGACCCTCCTGAAGCTGTTCTAAATATTCACTAAGCCATAGAGAGGCACTAGCCTGGAAGGTAGCTGTAGATTCAAATCCCTCCCCTGACTTAGGCAAACCTTTTACATATTTACTAGCACGACACCTACAACAGAGAGGGAATTGAGGCACAGAGAGACTAGGGCTGCGGGGGGGTTCTCAAAGATAACCCCTAACTCCCACTGAAATCAAGTGACTTCCCCAAAGTCACACAACTGCCATTCCTTTCCTGGCTCATGAATGCTGCTTATGCCTTTATAGTACTTATGCAGATGTTTAACTTTATCCTAATGTTAGTGGCATTTCTTGGATGCTTCACATTAAACATGAGCATAAATATCTGCAGGGTCATAGCCTAAATAGTACTTTTTTTAATCTACAGAATACAGCAATCTACTGAAATCTGCAGTCACAAAACCAGACATCATATTAACTAAAAACTTATAATACCACTTAGAAACTTATAATTCTGGTAAATTGTTGTATTAAGTAAATCATCTTCTGTAATATACATATCTTATACAATCTAAGAAAAATGTCATTTCCATTGTTCTGGAATCGACAGGATTTCATGGAAACAGCATGTGAATTGATACCATTTTATTATTATTTCTGGCACATCAATCATGTAAAGCAGAGTTTTAAAGCAGGTCAGTCCCTCGTGTGCAGAAATACATTGTATTATTCCAATACTTATTTTGATCTTTAATTTATATGCTTTATTTAAAAAAAAATCACTGACAGAGATGTGTTAATTCAGAGCTGCTGCTAGGCTACTTCTCTGAGGCTTATCAAAGAAAATCATATTTGAAAGGTAAGCTTTTATTTTTTTAGAAAAAGAAAGAAAATTTAGAAGTTGGCTGCAGTGCTGATGTATTTTTCCTTAAAACCCTATTTGAAAATAATCTCCAGAGTTTTAACAATGGTGAGGATGAAGCTTCAACTAGTTTGTATAACATTTTCAATGAAAAGTTAGAAACAGAAGAATTGAAAGTCTGTATTTATACATACGCATTAATTGACATATGGTAGCCTTAATCTTGCATGTGCAATGCATAGCACATGGTTGGCTAATGTGAGTGAAAGCTACTCATGGCCATAGAGACTGTTAAATATTACAGCCTTGATTGAAAGCCCTCTGAATGGTACTCTTTTCACTGATTTCAAAGGGCTACAAATCAGGCTCAATGCGTAGGCCTTCATGAATTCTATGATTATGGGGCCTCAGAATTTTCAGAATTCAGCTCTTGCTATAGACTTGTGCTCTAGAACCTCAGATTTCATTTTTGAAGAATTGTTTCCAGCCACCCTGGTTCCACAAACAAGCTTATACATGACCACCCATGATGAAATAGTGTCTTCATGAGCTTGGAGACAGCCTGAAATGTGACTACTCCATTCATCTTAAATGGTCATTAACTCTGAAACTTAAGGATGGCAATCTGCAGCAGATTGGAAAATGAAAATGTGAGGACAGCATAAAATAAATTTAATTCAAAATCAATATAAAAACAAATAACACAGTGGCTACTGCACTGACTGTATTGTTCATTTTTTATAGGACAATTTTTTTCCTGAAGCTGCACTTCCCTCTTTGGCCAGACTCCTGTTACCTAATGGGTCAACAAGCAGCAATTTCACTAATGAAAAATTCCATTTTCCCCATCACTAATTTGTTCATTGCGCATATATGCATAACACCATGCTTTCTGTACTGAGCAGGATCAAACACTGTGTTTGTTTGTATTGGTCCTACAGCTTTGTGGGAAATTATACTTGTTTAGTATTTGTATGAGGGCTTTGGGTGAGGGGAAGGAGAAGGACAAAAAGAACAGAAGTTAGGAGGCAAACAGAGTGTTTGCTGGTGGGAAGAAAAATCCATTTAGGTATCTTTAGCACCCCATAAGGGATGTACTATCTCTTTAAGAATGCTTTTGTGTGTTTGCTAGGACAGAAAATGAAATATCCTCTTGGAGATGGCAAGCCTGGTTGCTGTTTGTGAGAAGAGTGAAGCAAAGGAGTTATTGTAATGTGGAGAAAACCCCAGAGAACTCTCCTTAGGTCCCACCGAGAGGAGAAGCCCGAGAACAGATTGCCTTCCCAGATATGGAGCAAAGGAAAAGTCTCTTAGAGAATATTGGTGAGTGAGTGAAAAGACTTCTATGTTCTTCTGAAGTGTGGAATCCATTTGACCACTTTATGAGTTGGTTGGGGCTTGCTGGAAGAGATCCTTTTTACCAGAACCAGCCTTTGGTTCTGTAAAGAAGAATCTCAGCTTTTTCTTTCTTTCTTTCTTTCTTTCTTGAAAGAAAGTTTTCAGCTCTTTTTTTTTTTGCAAAATAGGACTGAAAACTAATGCAAATTGGTGACTGAGACTGAACAGAATATCCAGCTAGGGTCTCATTCTTATTGCAAGAGGCACCTAAAGATCTCCAGGCCCTCTTCCTTTTTCTCCTTTCCTCTCCCATGTAAGATGAGTCTGTAAAGTTTGTTATCCAAGCAAAGTATCTGAAATCCTTAATCTGGCCCTCTGCAGTACAGTGTGATAATAATGGGAATTATTTACACTGAGTGCCCCGATTCTTTCAGTAACTGCTGCTGCAAGGGGAATGTCTGTCTTGTGTCCCTCGTCAATAAGTGATGCCAAATCTCATTATTTGCTGTTTTTCATGCTGCTTCAGTTTCTAGAGTTGTGTGAAAATCTCAACTTTAAAAAAAAGTAAACTTCTAGTCCTCAAGTTTGAAAATAAAAGCTTGTGATCCACTATGACCCCCAGATCCCTTTCTATAGTACTCCTTCCTAGGTAGTCATTTCCCATTTTATACATGTGCAACTGATTGTTCCTTCCTAAGTGGAGTACTATACTTTGCATTTGTCCTTATTTAATTTTATTCTATTTACTTCAGACCATTTCTCCAGTTTGTCTACATCATTTTGAATTTTAATCCTATCCTCCAAAGCACCTGCAACCCCTCTCAGCTTGAGAGTAGTCTCTTAAATCATCACCCTAGAATCTCATACCCGCCAGTTTAACCTATATGCTGTGCAGTAGAATAATTTTATGTTTGGTAATGTTTAGATGCCATATGCACTCATCCATATTATTTTCCCTTATCCTTGGAGAAAGAATGGTCCAAGGAAAGTCTTTGTGTATCAAGAAGCTAGGATGCAGGCTTTTCCTGTGGAATGTGGTTGAGTTGAAAAGCCTGAATCAGAAGTTGTTATATATAAGCAGAGTTGGGCTGAGATAGTACTTGAATAGAAGACAGTCAAAGAATGTCTACTATTGGTGTGGCAAAGAGTGGTGTTGGTTTTCTATTAAGTGGTATATTTCTTGCTGAGTCACAACTGGACGATTGCCCAGCAAGAAGGTAGGAATGCTATGCTGTTGAGGATGCATTTTGGTTGAGATTTAGAACCAAAGACATGAATGGTTTTGTGATCATTAAATATCACAAACCAATTTTTGTAAGAATTGGGATTGACCGTTGTGTCCAGAACAAATTTAAACTTGCAAAATAATCTTCTACATCCAGTTCGCCCTCTACCTTACAACATGACTGAAACTATATTTTCCCTCCATGAACTAAAATATTATGTAGCTTTCATGTGTGTTGATAAATTACTGCTATATTCATTCCAGAGATGTCTGCATTTCAGAGGTGGATGAAGTGATCTTTGTTTAGGTTGTTGAGCTTGTTAAGCACTTTGCATGATCCTTAGGATGACTGTAGAAATTTAATATATATTGATATTATGGCCTCTTGAGCCTTTTCTTCATTATTCCTCTGGGGACAGATGCTAGCAGACTTCTGTTACGAACTAGTGTGGATTCTATAGTCTATGTATTATTATAATTACATCTTCCTCTTACATAGTGTCAAATACTTATGCAATAGCACAGTCAAAGAAAAAATATTCTGTATAGCTTCACATTCATCTAACTACTGGATCTAAAAGAAATTGCAGTATGGTAAATATTCTTTGGTTTATTAAAGTGAAGAGGAGTGTAGTAGTGCAAAAGAAAAAGATTACAGATCTGCTAGTTTCTTTTTTCAAAAGATCATGAATTAAAATGAAGTATGTACAAGCCTCTTCAGCATAACTAGCACTGCCCCTTCACACTCACTCCAGGAGATTTATGCACTTTCACAGCCATTGCCACATCTGCCACTCTTATAATATGGTGATGGCAGATGCTTAGCCAGCAGTTCCTACTGGGTCCTGACCCTACTGGGGCTGGCAGATGGAAGAGCACTCTAGGGGGAGCCTGGAATCTAGTCCGTTACTATGTTCTTATTTTATCATGAGTAAAGGATGATATAAATGTAATAGTGGCACTATTCTCAGCACACTGCCTGAGCAACCGTACACCTCATTAGGCTGCATGAAAGAATGCGGATGCTGCAAGTACTGATGTGTTATTTCTTTGGCTGATGCAACCTTTTGTGCACTTATACATAGTATGGCACATTAAATTTCAGTCACTAGAAGCTGTTGTGTCCCTGAATAGTGGCTTCTCTTTAAGACAAGGTATTGCGATTCAATGATGAGGTCCAATAGCTATAGTGTGAGCTTTATTAATCATGACTGCACTGTAGAAGTATTCACACAGCATCCAATAACCACCTACAGTCCTGCCCTGTTTATTCACTGGAGGCAAGGGGAGAATTGTATCCCTAGATCTGAATCCAAAGGAGACTGTCTACATCTGGATGCCCCCACCCCAGTTATGCAGGTAGGTGCCTCAGCCAGCCCTAGGGCACATTCCCCTGGACCCTGCAGTAAGCACTTCTCTGATTCCAGGATGCACTTAGAAGGATGAAGTGGGGGCTGGGTAGCTTGGGGAAGGAATGGATGGCCTGGAGGCAGAGTCCAAGGGAACACACATCCGCCTGCTGGCTCCACAGAGATGCTCAAGACAGACTTAGGGCTATATTACCTTGTGGAGCTTCCTTTCTTGTAGTGATCCCACTGTAAGCAGGGTGAGTCACTGGGGCACTTGCCACCAGGAACAGAGGGAACAGGGTGTTAGGAGCCAGAGCCACTGTAAAGGTACTGGAACTCCACATTGGTGATCCTAACTTCCCATTGATCTCCTGGAATCTGCAAGGTTTAAGGGGCAGGACTATTCCAGGGGAGACAAATCCTGCCCTTAAGGAAATAATCCATGAGGAACTATGTGAAGGGATCTTTGCAGAGATTTCCTCCCTCTTAGACCCCTCAGCAGTTTATGCTATTGGAAGGAATGAGACAGTCTCTAGAATGGATTGTATTCTGTAGCCATTGTAAAGTCCTGGTCTGGTATCTGGAGACACTGTTTCTAATAGCCCATTGTTTCCCTCTGGTCATCTGGCCTGGCCTCTTCCCTGTCCCATCATATAATCTCCCCATTGTCAATGTTAGAGCTTCCCTTCTGAGAGTTCCTGCCATATGGAGCAACCACTCTACATCTCTGTGCCTCATAGTTTCTTCCAAGTGACAGGTGAAAACAATTTTTGCTCCATTGCCTATATCCTTAAATTATAGCAGAGGCAGAGAGTTATTTTCTCAATAATTATATTATTTCTTTCTGCAAAAACTTTGAAAGACTCTGTGAAAGATGATATACAAAATAAAGCTGAATTATAAAAAAGGATTCCCTTTGAATGTAAACTAAAAAATGCTCATTCTGCTTAAGGGGAAAATAGTATAGGGAGTCCGATTCTAATCTCATTTATACCCGTCTGAATCAATAATAATTCTCTTGATGTCACTAGTTATACTAATGAAAATGAGGCCAGGATTGGGCCCCTTTTTATTTTTTGTAAACAGGCTATGCAACTGAGCCTTAAAA
Organism: Gopherus evgoodei; assembly: GCF_007399415.2. Classification (NCBI taxonomy): domain Eukaryota; kingdom Metazoa; phylum Chordata; order Testudines; family Testudinidae; genus Gopherus; species Gopherus evgoodei. The sequence continues at coordinate 58,641,777 of NC_044332.1, forward strand.
CCTGTTCACTACAGGACAATACCTTGTGCAATTTTTTATACAGTGTACATAGCTCCTCAATAGTTTTGCTAACTACCGTGGTAACAGAGGAAGTTACAACGTCTCCTGGAACATAAGGACATATAGTCGCATCTAATTTCATCTTGGACCACACAATGCAATTGCCCTATTGCAACAGACTAGTGTTTCATCCCTTCTTAGGCACTTCAGAGTGAGGTGTCTGGACAACTGTACAATGACCTGCTCAAAAGACAAATGTCATCTTAACTCTAAACAGTTAGTAATTAGTTGATGCTCTGAACCATGAACATCTTTATAAAGTTGCATCTGTCTGTATGAATGTAGATGTTCTCACTATCAATATAAATGACTAATCCTTTCTAGAATTCCATTAAGATCTTGCATTCCAAGACATCTAATAACAATGATTTCCACAAGTTAATTATGGGAAGGTATGGGTCCTTTTAACCAGTTTTTGAAATGTGATGCCCTTCAGTTTCATTAAAAATTCCTCTACTTTATAAGGGAATATAAAGAATCCCGTAATTAACCTTCTCTATACCACTCATTTTACATACCGCCACTCTTTCCATACATGTCCCATCTGTTCGTCTCCCTGCAGACTAAACAGACTTCTTTTCAATTTCTCCATATAAGAAAACTCTCCATAGCTCTCATTTCTTTTTATCATTTGTGGTTTTGCTTATGTTTTCTATGTTCTTCTTCTTCTTCTATATCTACTATAGCCCTTGAGATAGGATGATGAGAAATGAACACAGTGTTTAAATATCAATAGTATAAGATCATTAGTATATTGTCTCTGCCACACTACATACACTCTAATATTTTGTTTGCTTTTTGTTCCATGATTATGGCTAGACTAGAGGCACCTTCTGTAAACATTAGAAAATTTGGGAGAAGAGATTAAAATAGATGCGTCTATTTTAACCAGAATCCTTAATGCTGTTGACAGGTGCACTGTGGTTGAAAAATGCAGTCACAAAAGCACTTCTTGCTCTGCTGTAATCATAGTATCATCTAAGTAGATAAGCATCCTGACTCCTAGAGACCTCAGGAGCAAAACTACTGGTCTCATAATCATTGTGAAAGCTCCTGAAGCAATCTAGAGGCAAAACTACATTACTCTGTATTGGTACAATTCTGTTTTCCAAGAGAACCTTAGGAAATCTGGTAATTGGGATGGATGGGAGTGCTGATACAAGCTTTGATCAAATCTCTCTTGGCTAGAAAATGCACACTGTAAACTGTAATTTTTAACTCCTTGAGACAGTCTTCAAGACAGATACTACAAAAGAACCCTATGAGCAAAAAGTAAATTTCCGGTCAGTTTCTTGGGATAGGTACTTTCTGGAAGATCTGTGAGAGAGCTTGGGAAATGGGGAGTGAAGGGGATGGAAAGGAGAAGGAGGTAGGTTAAGAGGACTCTGAATAAAGTTGAATTCCTTGGTTTGCCTTAGACAAGTCACTTAGACTCTCTGTGTTCAGTTCTCCATCTATGAAATGGGATAATAGCACTTGCCTACATCCCAGAAATATTGTGAGGATAACTACATTAAAGGCTGTGAGCTGCCCAGATACTATGGTGGTGGGGAGCTATATAAGTAACTTAGATAGACAGAATGCTCTGGGGATAGTTGGGCTCCACAACCCATTGAGCCTCGGGCGAGTGCCATATTGCAATGTTTTTCTGTTAGTTTCTGACTCTGTCAACTTACATCACTGTCTTTATGTAAACCCTGACCTTTGAAGCGAAGGCCTTATTGACAGCAAATGTAGCTCTTTTCTGCTGAGGCTTCCAAATAACTTTCACTGTCCTTATGAAATAGCTGGGTAGTCATTAGAAATCTGGAGAGGGTTTAACTTTTCAATGGGGGTGACAGCCTGGGTACACTTGGATAAACCAAAGCATTTCCTCCCCTCCTTCTTGCTGTCCATCAGTTCTTCCATTGCACCTGGAACATCCAGGATAATTCTGAGCCAATAAAACTAGACAGCTGGAGTGCATATTGAGCGCCTTTACAGATTTTTCTGGGACATTTACCTCAACAATGGAATGATCCTGGGAAAACCTGGACAAGTAGCTGCCCTACTTGCTCTGCTCTGGTTTCATGTAGGCATGAACACTGTGTGTGGGTTGAGAAGGGCCATATTGGCTCATTTTAAGACAGATTGTCTTTGTCTTATTCAAAACCATCTGCAGTCACCCCTACCAGGGAAGCCTTCTTTTTAGAAACTTTCCCTTATTAGTTATTCTTTGAACCAGACATTCTCTGTACTTCATTTCTTCTGGTCTTCTGACTTAACTATTTTCAAGGCCTTCCTTCTACTTGCTAGGCAGGACCTTTCTTTATAACACCTATATATATATCCTTGACCAAACTTAAGCTAACTCTATTTCTTTAATTCCATATTTGTCCTACAGGGCTGGACAGGAGACAGAGACTGTGAGGAGAAGAAAACACTGTGAAAAGTAAATGGGGAGAGTGAAGAGAAGCTGGGAACTGGGGAGAGCAGGAGGCAGATTTAGTAGTTTCAGGGGGATGAGGTACAGAGGTATATGGGGGCAGAAGAGAGGTTTAAATCAGTGCATAGGAGTGGAGTGGAGTGGGACAGACAGAGGAGAGAGAAATATTGCAGCTCCCACAGCTGGGGCTTAGTGGTGAGTTAGGGGAAACCTCTCTAACTGGGAAGGGAATTTTGCCAACTCTCTCAACTGATTGTGAATCATGGGATTTTAGTGCCTGAAGGAAGAGTTGCACCAGTGCAACAAGCTCCTCTTATTCCTGCAATTTTCAGGGCTGAGCATGTGGGCAGAGCACAGTTCAAGACTCTCTGGGCTGAGGACACAGACCTGGCCTGCCACTGGGTCCTGTCTCCATGCATGGCCCTAGAGTAGAGAAAGTAGGGCTGCCACTTGTCCAAGTTTTCCCAGGATCATCCCTTTTTTGAGGTGGATGTCCCAGAAAATCTGTAAGGATGAACTGTCAGCTGTCCAGTTTTATTGGCTCAGGATCAATCTGGATGTTCCAGCTTTTTGTACCTCACAGGAAATGGCAGCCTTAAGAGAGAGAGGCGTGGGGTAGTAGAAGGCAGGGGAGGGGAAACTCAGGGAAGTGCTGCTTCTGGGACCCTGGCAGAGGAGAAGCCTAGGGCACTGAGAGGTAGAGAAGAGTTGCTACTAGTTCAGGACAAATATATAAGGGAACTGCCATCCATTGCTTAGCTTAGAGGTGAGGAGAGAAAGCTCCATCTGAGCAGCCAGAGGGAGGCATGCATTTTTGTATGCATTAAAAGTTAACTTGTCAACCTGAAATTATCACACACACACAGAGTGGCAGAAAAATAGAGGGGGAGTTAAAAAGTCAAAAAAGAGATCAAAAAAGATTCTTTAATTTTTTTATCTCATGATTTTTGTGGGTCTGACTCATGATTTTTGATCTCTTCAGGTTGGCAATACTGAATTATTTGCAGGTCTCCTTGAGTAACTCCTTTACTCTGAGACCTGGTGGTGAACACTTCTTTCAGTTACCTCAGCATCAGTATGGAGTTACTTCATTGAAGATAATGGATTGACTTTAGGTTTACCTTGAGCTAACCAATCAGAAATTGGCCTTGCAACTCTAAGCCTGAGTGGATTTCCTCCACTAGAGGTAGGGCAGTATCCTTGTCTACCTTTATTTGTGCTGGGCCAGGCATTTGCACCAGATCTGAAGAGAAATAAAGTTTAACCCTCTGACACCTACTTCATAACTGACGGGAAGGTGAATTTTTGTTATATCTGAGCACAGAACTGTAGCCTGCCTGCCATTGGCAGTGACCGATTACTGAGTCTTGTATGTAGCAATTTGGTTACAATACATTATATGATAAGTTGGGCCTTTTTTCTACAGATACGTGTCTTTCACTGGAGAAAAGTAGTGTAGGAAATACATAGCATCTCTAGAATTCTTACAGTAAGGTCAACAGTGTGGGATTATTTGAAGGTAGGCTGCATCTCAGGCCTGACAACCTAGAAAGGGCCCCTTAATATAACATTTAGAAAGTATTTACCATGTCTTTTTTTTAATGTATAAATTAGTTATTCTAAAGTCAGCCCAATTACCTTCTCTTCAGCGGTAGAATCTAATTTCTTTTGGATGTTTTTATTCATTTCCTTGAGCCTCCTTCAGGCTGATTTCTGAGTTTAAATCTAATTTTTAGGTTTGGGGATATTTGTTTTAAAAACTACACAATATTTATAGCTTGCAGAATAGCAGATAGCACGGCATAATGAATTGAATGTATAATTGCCTATTTTTACAATATGTGGAGGAAAAATACAAGACATTGGACGTTTGTTAATATATAATCACTCCTAGTTTGAGAATCACATTTAGGAAGATAAATACAAATGCTTTTAAAATCATAATTGTGTACAAGTTATATGTGTGTATATAATATGTATAATCATTGTTACAATATTATTAACATCTCTTGGGCAAATTTATGTAAAGAAATCCAGTGCTTCCATTTCAAATCCTGTGGATTTTATGGTAGATCAATTATGTTTACTTGAAGTAAATTTGATATAACTTCAAATGCCCAGAACAGTTTTAAGACAATGTTATTAGGTTTGCCAGGAGGACAGTCTTGATTTAGATGAGTCTGCTATAATTACTACAAGGGAACAAAAAAGAACAAAATATACTGAAATTTCTCAGCATAGGACACAGCAAAAAGAGAGATGATTATAAATTTTAAAAACCTGTCTAATCAGTCAGCATCTGAAAAGATGCAAGAAAGCATACAGTCTTCACAGAGATAATTTAAAAAGCAAGGGACTAAAAGTATAATTCTGGAAATTATTGCATATTCTCTTAAGGACGTAGTTGTCTGGAGAGACACACATAACTCCCATTAATGGTAAATGGAGCTGTGCTCATGCATCAGTTAGAGAACAGACTTTCAAAAAAAAATACCATTATGTATAGGAAGCTAATTATTTTTGATGTCACCCAACATTGTCACTTCTAATTCCATAAAACTACAACTGGAATCTTTCAGTTGCATAGTTACCAAATATTTAGTTTCAACACTTATAATTTTTTTTTAAAAGGCAACTCAGCTTATGCAGACCTAGTGTTTGGCTGTGGGGTTTTTTACTTAATTATTTCTCACTTCTACATAATTCTATATACAATGGAAAAGTGCTTCCTGTAGGAAATATGCTGCTGGTGGGAGCAGAGTTTATTGGAATTGGTTGCACAGTCAGTGGCACTTGGATCTTATGATGTGCATTGGGTTCCTTGGCACATGTGTGAGTCAAAGGTCTTACCTCCCTTGACTGAGAGGACAGATGGTCCAGTAGTTAGGACATTAGCCCAGCGCTGGGAAGACCTGACTTCAGTTCCTTGGTCTACCACAAACTTCTTGTGTGACCTTGGCTGAGTCACTTAGCCTCTCTGCTAGTTCCCCATCTGCAAACAGGGATAACACTTGCCTACCTTATAAGGATGTTATTAAGAATATATTAACAATTGAGAGGTGCTCAGATACTAGAGGGCACACAAGTATCTTTGAGAGACAGTTCTGCACAGACTCAAAACTCTGTCTTGGAATGCTGCAGAAACTCTGCCATTCTTATATTGTAACAGTTTTTTGGGAACTTTTACTTCTGCTGGGGGATTCTTCTGGAATAAAGGAGAATATGGCCATGAGATGAAAAAGAATATGATTGATTGATAGATATGTTATTTATATCTAAGGTGCATGTTTTTTTTAAGAACACGTAGGTAGTGGGATGAGACAGTTTAATACCAAGTCTACATATTTAATTGAGCATGGCATTTGTCACAGATTCAGGATCCTATAGAACAGAATAAATCAGATGAAATAAGCAGCGCATATTAGTGCAGCATAGCACCTTTAGTTTGTAACTTTCATAGGCTTTTATTTAGTTTGTTCTTGTTATTGGGGAGGGAAAAGAACATAAATAAAATTGAAGACTTTTTAGATTTTTAAATTTGAAATCTCAAACCCCAGTCACGAAGGCAAATCCAATAACTGAAGAACAGGGCTGCAGGACCAGAGAGCATCAGTAGAAAATAATTAGAGCTCTGGCGAATAAGAGCTTTTTTTCTTTTTCCCCGTATAGCTGCTTTTGCCAATATATTCACTAGTTCATCATCCGCTTGATCAGGATCCAGTTGTGCATCCAAGAATTTACTGGCCCCATTAAACAGAATAACAATATAGGGCCAAATTTTGGCATGGACTGTGCATACCAGTGGGACTGTGAAGTGAAAACCTAACTTTGGTGTCTCCAATAAAGCTCACAGAAAAACTTCTATGAAAATTTCCACAGCAGGAGCTGTGCAGGTATGTTCTTGAGCATGTGTTAAAGGTCAGAGAGTGTTGTCTGGCATTCATGCATATATGTCCCTTGGCTCTGAGACCTGGTGAGAAGGATGGGTTTCAGAACCGAATCTCTAGGCCAAGCAGGAATGTGTACATTGCTAGTTTTAGTGCTGTAGTGTGAGCTCAAGTCTGTAGGCCTAGGTTCTGAGACTCACTGCTGGGGTGTTTGCTTCTGCAATGCAGATATAAACTTAGAGGCTGCACAAAGCACCTAGCAAGTTCTTGACACAGCCACATTAGGGATTCAGGAGCCTCTTGTTTGGTCTACTAGACCATGATGCCTCTCAGGTTTGAAACTTTAGATACTTATGTGAGACAAAGTTTAGAATTTCTTATCCAAAGTTTATTGCAAACGTAGCTATGGCTCTTTGGCCTGTACACCAAACCAGATCCAAAAAGGTTTGAAGCAGCATGAAAGTAGACTTCCTTCCAGGTGACAGGAGGAAATGCAGAGGCATGCAAGAATATTTTCAAAACAAATGTTGTTCAAACTTCTTTAAACTACAGCAAAGCTTCTATATGAGTCAGGTAAAGGTTAAGATCAATTCATATTGTTCTAGGCCACTTTAATCTGTACCTGGTTTTTTGTTTGTTTTGTTTTCATGTTGGTCCTTTTCCAAATCAAACACAAAAGCCATCTGAATATGTTATTGCAGCTTAATTATCAGTGCATACTGTCTTCATTATGGCACACATTTTTGCCTCCTAATTTGAGTGCCCATGTTCACATTGGTATGTGCCTGTCTTTCCGAGCAGCAGATCCAAATACAAATCCCATCTCTATGTCCTAGGTTTTCTTCAGCAATAAAAATGTAATAACTAATTCAAAAACTAAATGGTTTTAACTATCATGAGATGAGACGAGAAAGAGTGTAACATTGAACTATCTGTTTATTTCATTGTAAGGTACACTCATACCTTGATGATGAGCATGTTATGAGTAACTCCCTCATAAATTTCTCCAGCCTCATTTTAGCAAAAATCATAGGCTCTAGTAACAACAAAGTCAAAGACATATTTTTCTTTTTTCCGTCTTGCCAGAATCTCATATTTCTGTGTTTGCTAGGAAAAGTGATTGCTGGCCCTGCTAACCAATAATTTTTCTCCACCTTCACCTAATACCTCTCTAATTCCCAATACACTTAAATGTTTACTTTAGATATTGTTCTCCATGATCTCTAGTTTTCTAGGAAGCAGGGGCAGGATTTATTCTCTCTGTGACACCACACTCCTGACTTGAGAGTCTGATTGTTTTCTTATTAGTTGCTATATTTTTTCTCCATGGCCAACTTTACTTTAAAGATTAACAATGATCAGAAACAAAACATTCTTCCTGGTTTTCTGATTGGCCTTTGCACTGCTGTCAAGACAGTTTATAGCCAGCTGACCAGTTTGGCGTCCTATAGCCACAGGTCCCTTGATTTTCAGAGCAATTGTTGACTGATTTGTGGCTTTTGGAAAGTCATTAGATCTTCTCCCCCGAATGCTAGGGGTGCTTCTAGCAAGTGCGGATCGAGGCACCAGCACGCCAAGTGTGTGCTTGGGGTGGCAAACTGCGGGGGGCGCTCTGCTGGTCCCCACGAGGGCGGCAGGCAGGTTGCCTTTGGCGGCATGCCTGCGGAGGGTCCGCTGGTCCTGGGGCTTTGGCGGACCTCCTGCAGGTGCGCCGCCGAATCCATGGGATCAGAGACCACCCGCAGGTAAGCTGCCAAAGGCAGCCTGCCTGCCGTGCTTGGGGCTGCAAAATACTTAGAGCCGCCCCTGGCTGCTAGCTCCCTGCTAGCAGCTGGCTTGCTTATGCCTCCTCCTTTTAAAGGGGAAGAATGTTACTTGCTCATTTAGAGGGTGCTTGGGGGCAGGTGGATGGAAGGTTGCAGCAGACTGAATGACATCCTTCCATATAGTAATGGCAGCAGTCCTGCAGCTGAGGAGAGGATGCAACACAGGTGACAGAGGAAGCGTGAGGCTAAGAATCTAAAAGCTAGTTCAGTACCTGTTTGTGTGGGTGTTGGCTTGCCCTCTGTGATGAGATTGTTCAAAAAAGTCATTCTTCTTTCAGTGCCAAGGTAAATGCAGCAGATGATGCATAACTTGATGATGCATCACTTATACTGAGACTGTATCATACACAGTATTGCATGCCGCCGTCACGGAAGTGCTTTTCCACGCTTTTTAGGTGAAATATATTAAGATTGTGCTGGACTCAAAGTAGAAACACCATTGTCAGAATTGCACTCCATTACGGGCTAAACAAAGTTACGTAGCAAAAAAGAGACACAGAAGTAATTTTAATTATGGAGGATGAAATGCAATAGTAAACTTAAAGACTGAGGGTTTCTTTGTTTTTGTTTTGTAATATTAAGCTGGATGTGAAAAGGATCCACAAATAAATGATAAATCACTGATTGCTTTGAAAATTTACTTGTAACTTCTGTAGTGTGCTGCTGACAGTGAATGTCCTGAATTGGCCTAAGAAATGCAACTTAATGCAAAAGCAAACAGGAATACAACAATATTACGGCATTTATATTCATCTGATAGCAGTAGAGTTTGATGTGTGTTTTCCAAAATACTAAAATTATTCTATGAAAGTAAAGCAGATTACATAATCCATTTTAAAAGTGTTGGTTTGCATAGTATTAAATAGACAACAGTATTAAATAGATGGGAATGAATAACCATATAGGATCAGTCAGTAAATACTGTCTGTGTCTCAGTAAGCACACAAAAGTGAGATTGAGTGAAGTATTTTTCTTCACTTTGATTTCCACATGTTGAACTATGGTAGGAGAGGCTGTAAGTTTTTAGCTAGTCCTTACTATGTGTATCTTTCCTCCTAATTCTACAGTATATTATCTATACCCTCTCTGTGACCACAGAAGGAATCTTCTTTGGAAGAGACATGAACTAACCACACTGTGTGCCAAAGAGTGGGCTGTTGGCCTAATTTCAAAATTATACCTACGCCTCCTGATTTGTATTTTCTAACATTTCAACAAGGGATCCATTGTCCTTAACCAGTTATTTTCTTCTGGCTATTGTCATACCATCTTCAAATCTCTCCTCTGGGGATTCTTGCTCTGGAGCTGGCATTCCCAGGGTCCTGGCAGGCACACAAATCCTATCTCTACAAACAGGCAAGGTAAGCCTTATCTACTGCAATTCAGGCCACTTCAGTTTATTAAACAACAGCATACTATGATACAATACCAACTGGGGATGTGCTAAAAATAAATAATGTGCTAAAAATAAAGTGAGTTAATGTGCAGCAGTAGGATGTGATGGGACCCTAATAATTGAAGGTGAGTTTACATTACATTGTAAGTGCAGCTTTACAAGCTGCTTTTAGAGTTACGGTCTGCCAGTCCCCATGGGAGACCCCGCACCTGTCCAAGGATGTCAGAAAAACCCTTTGAGTAGAAGCAGTGGAATTCCACATAACATTTGGATTTATGCTCCCGCCACATGGTGCAGAAGATAATCAGGGCAAGTGGAAAGAGTTTTGCATAGAAACCAAAAGCAACTTCATGGGAACATCCCATCACTGTATCATCGCTACCCCTTTAAAGGCTACACAGCCATGGAGGTCAGCCATTGTCCACGAAAAGCAAACTACATGGAAAGAGAGTACTACTTCAAGAGTTGAATTTTCTGCATTTTTGATCTGCTGCATTGTTCTTTCTGGGAAATGGACTGGTAATGGAGTGGAGCAGCCAGAGTGTGTGGCTGACCATTTTAACAGAAGACCAAGATCCACAGTTAAAAAATGGCCTGGTACCATAGTCTCTGGCTAGTCCATATGCCCTCTTGAATGCCAACAACAATGGTAGCACTTCTAGTCTCTGGCATGTTGCCACTGGTTGGCCCCATTACTGCTTGCATACATGTTCATGCTCCATCAATTGCTTGCAAAAGCCATAAAAGGGGGATTTACTGCTGTCTTCAGCAGAAGTAGTTAAGATGCTTTTTACATTCGATATCATTCTGAGTACAGAACATGTACATACAGTGGCTATTTCCTGGATCCTCTCACAGCTCCTCCAACATAATAATCCACCTACCTTTCTACGAACATTGGCTCATCTCTGTGCTGCATATGCCCAAAACTTGGGATGGATGGGTGGCCAGCAGAAATGTGTCAGGCACCAGATATGACGTTTCTCCTGCATAGCACCTAAAGGTAAGCAGGGTGCAGATGTAATGCTGACAGACCCGGTCATCAGCGAGTAGAATCGAACTGGGGATCTGTAGAGCTTAGTGTGTGAGCCTCTCCCTCATGAGCTAAAAGCCAACTGGCTGTTAGCTAAGGCTGTAGAGCAGACTCGTTTTATCTCTCTCTTTAAGTGGTCTTGGTACCACTAGATGGGACAGAGCACAATACCCAGAAGGTGTGTGGGTTACACAGACACACCAAAATCTGCAAGGACTGGTTCTGCTGTTCTGTGGACTTCGATCTCCAGTCAGAACTGCTGCCTGAGCTCTCTCGGTGTTCCATTCATTTATTTGCGCAGCCATCCAGAGGAGACAGTGCAGTAGCACTGTGGCCCAACAAAAAGCAGCTTACCATCAGGATTAGTGCTTCACTTTTGCAACATGAGATGATTGAAGGAGAGTGTGTGGCCTTTTCTGAAAAGGGAAGAAGGGAAGAAGGTACTGGTAGATGGGGAGCATGGTGCAGGATGCCACTGCTGACATTCTGCAGCCCTGGGAAAAAGGCCAGTTTGTTTCATACATCTGATTTAGGCCCTGTGGCTGCCAGGATTTTGTTAAATAGATTTTATTTTCTATACATCTTGCCACTAAACACTCTGACCAGATCCTGCAGTCATTGTCTGCACCTTCCTCATATTGGAGGCAGTGGGAGCTCAGTGAGTAAAATGTGACTGCAGGATCCAGCCCTGCAATATGTAAAGGCTGAATAATGCCATTTGATTTATAAAGGAAGGAAGTCTCTGAATTATTCATGATTAGGTAAGAGAAATCAGCCTGTTTGATTTCCATCTTTAGCCTATCCCACATATACAGCAAGGAAGCACAGATCGTGCTAGTATTTTCATATTGGAAGCTCAGGCTTTTAAATGAAAACTAGTAATCTACAGTATTGTTTTCTTTTTGTTTGCTTGTTTGTTTTTACAGAGATTTAATCCCTCATGGTGTTCAGACATTCCATCCCCTTATAGTTTTTTTAACATTACAAGAGGGTTTGGAACATGGGAGCATTTCTAGTATTGTAGTAGTTTTAGCGGGGGCTGTATCCCCAAAAATCAAAAGAAAGAAAAAAAGGAATGAAGATTCCTTATGAAATCTTGTTGAAGCCCTATTTGAAGAAAGATTATAAAAAATATCTCTATACTGTGGGAATTTGGGGGTTGTTTGTTTGCAACTCTTTCACCTACCACCATTAATCATAAGAATCTTCTCAGGAAAACAAATATACCTGGCTTTCAGACCAAACTTATTCAGAGGAAAGGAACATTTGGGTGGCCAAAAAGGGAATTAAAAACAAACAGCTCCACTGTGATGCTCTGACACTGACAGAGAGATGGAAAGCTGGTAATCAGAGGGAGCTCCAGGCACCAGCACACCAAGCGCGTGCCTGGGGCAGCAAGCCACTGCGGGCGCTCTGCCGGTCGCCATGAGGTTGCCTTCGGCTGCATGCCTGTGGAGCGTCCGCTGCTCCCGCGGCTTTGGCGGACCTCTCGCAGGCTGCCGCCGAATTCGTAGGACCGGGGACCTCCCACAGGCAAGCCGCCAAAGGCAGTCTGCCTGCCCTGCTTGGGGCGGCAAAATGCCTAGAGCCGCCCCTGCTGGTAATGTGAGATTTCTATTTTTAAACGGTGATTTGTTTAATCATTTCTTTTCCCTTGGGCTGAGACTAAAAAGTTGCCCTCTTCAATCATTTTGTGGGCAGACAAGAAGAAATAATTTGCTCACACCCTTTGCAGACTGCATAGAGAACTGGCAGCAAATTAAACAAAGGATCAAAATATTCAATAAAAGTTTGGAATGAGTTGGACATGACATCTAAGTGACCAGAGGTCATCTTATGTTCCCTAGTGAAACCTGCCATCCCATCAAATACTCTGTTAAAAATGTGTGTATCTCTTTCCTATCTCTATTTTGCTGCTTTGAAGGTAATAATTGGGGAGATTATCTGCCTGGCATCAAACAGATATATTATTTCTGAAGGATCATATGTGATTGTATGGGTGGTTCTCTGTCTTCCTCTGATGGTCTGAGATATTGGGGGATTACCTTGATGTCACCCATCATTCTCTTAATATTCTTTAATATGTTCTTTGGGCCCTTGATTGCTTTTTTCTTTAATGGCTGACATTGACTTGATAAATCATCTCTCCTTAGTGACATCAGATACACACTTGACAGTATGGGAATGGCTCAACAACAAACTGTGAGTTGCGCTCCTTGGAAATTCTTTACCATCGTCAGGGAAAGATCCTGTTGCTGTATTAGGACACATCAACATTGCCTTAGTGTGAGACCTGGACATTTATTTACAACAATGCATTTAAATTGTTAGTTAGAATTAGCGATTCTATTGTAGTGAGCAGTTATCTGGGGCATATTATAGGAGTCAAATTCTTTGCTAACAAAGCTCCATTTATTTCATGGGAGTTATGTCAGCAAAGAACTTGGCCCAATATTTAAAGCAAACACATACTACAGATATATGGAGTGGAATTTTGCTGTTGACTTCAATGGGGCCAGGATTTCACTCATGACATCTAGGTGGCTGGTTTTTAGTTCCCCTACCTTTCAATCACCTCTTTGGCTACAACTACATTGTCTCTGCTACTTTTAACTTCTGGCTCATAAAAATGCTTGTGAAAAGCAAATAGTTTTGCCTTTGGGATATACCATATTACAACAGGTATCATTTGGTTTCCAAATCTCTTCCAGAAAGGATGCCAGCAATCAGTCTATGAGGTCTTTACTTCCCCAGTTCAAATTATTCCAGCTGCTTGCACTGCTAAAGCACTATCTGCAATAGATTTTTTTCAGAAATGAAGTATAAATCTTTCTGTAAAAGTTGGCTTAATATTTTTGTTTGCTAAGTGGTTTTGCCTCCTTTCTTGGTTATGATTTCATGGAGGCATTTGTGTTTACATGAGAAAGCAAATGAATAAATTCCCCACTGCCTGCTTCCCTCCTCTGCAAGCACATGTCCCTCTGGGATACTGGGTTCATGACAAGCTAACTGGGGAATGTTTGCAGTAGCCCCTTGTAAAATATTGGCAGCACATCCATGCTCCAGTTTTGGGATATCTGCAGTTGCTTAAAAAAAAAAAAGAATTATAGTAGGTTTCCAGAACTGAGGGCCACAAGATGCTTGTGGGTCAACAACTACTGCCATTATTCTCCCATCTGTTTTTCTTTTGTGAGATGAAAAGAGAAATATGTTTCACCTGTGCCAGTTTGAATCAAAGGTTGGCAAACGTGCCAGCATGTCTCCTTTTTTATTCTTTCTCTTTCTCTTTCCTGTTTTTCTTTTCCTACTTGTCATTTCACACATTATTCTTATTTATTTGTGTCCCTTCCTTACTCCCCTGTTCAGAGGAAAGCTACAAGCTGCTTGGGGTATGTGGGAAATGAAGCTGTGGCTGACGGATGTGTTGTGTGAACATGGAGCCCTATACATATGAGTGCTTCATGGCTGGCTGCATAAGAGGGGCTTTCACAGGAGCAAAGGAGGATTGGAATTTTTAACCGATGCTGCCTACTCTTCTGACCTGTCATTCCAGAGTACATTTACAGTGTGGCACTGGATAGGTTGTTGAGTTTTCCATCCCACTGCTGCCCTAAACTAGGCTTGTGCTTGCGTAGGGGCCAATTTTCCCAGGTTTGGAAATATGGTACTAAACTGAGCTTGAAAAGGTGAGTGTGTAAATCATAGATACAATACTGAACAACATGCCTCTATTTGTGTGGTGAAGAGCAAACATTGTTACTAGGGAAATTGAACTAGTGGGAAGGAGATTCCCTACTGTGTATCACCTGTATTTTGTGTGCAGAGTGGCTGACTAGAAAGTTGGTGGTGATAGGAAGCAGCAAGTTTGTGTGTGTAAATCCTTAAACTTTTTTTAAAAAGTGTGTGTGGTTATAGTTACATCAGGTTTGTCATTTTGAGAAAAATGCCCCTACTATGTCACTTAGAGAGACAAGGTGAATGAGGTAACATCTTTTAATGGACCAAATTCTGTTGGTGAGAGGGATAAGCTTTCGAGCTTGCAAAGAGCTCTACTCTGTCCCTGAAATTTGTAAAATCTATATGTGGCATCTATCTCTAGGAGCTTCAGGCTACTTTTTAAGCTATTAGTATAGTAACCATTCTTCCATATAACAACAAAATATCCATAAAAGAAAATACTTATCAATTTAAATGACCAAAGTAAGTGTGAGACATTTTGAAGCAAACTTGCTCTTTCCTCACTAAGATTTAACCCCCACCCCTGAAATTCTGAAAAATAAGATATGCTAATGTAAATATTGAATGGCATTATAGTAATCAAAGCCACTGTAAATATTCTTTGCAAGTCTTCTCACTTATTTTTAATTGTGATTCACAACCATAGTTCTCCTGTGGTTGAAAAGGATTTCATTTGTATAACTTGTTAAAGTAATAATTTGAGAAGTATCCTATAGGGGGCACTCAGGTACCACAAACAGATGCTGCTATTTCCAGCCTAGTCAGATTATGTTTAGATGAAATGGGACAGACCCTGGGGCACATTTTCACATTACCTTTTATACACAGAACAAAAGTGAGTAAAATATAAACTAAAACACTCTTTGTCATAGCCCTACTATTCCCCAATGAAAGACAAAGCCATATTAAAAAGTGCATTTAAATGACATTCAGAGCCTGATTATGCTAGAAGCATACAAGCATGATCATGTAGACAGCTGAGCTTGTCTGCATTTTAAAATTCTAAACAAGATATCTAATACATTATGTTTCAGTAGTGGGTACACTTATTATTCTCCTGCTGAGTGTTAGGACTGTTTTGAATCCTAAAAGCAGGAGGCATGTGCCTTGTTCTTGGTTTTATTCAAATTTCCTTTTAAATAACTTGCCAGTAAATAAAAGAGTTTGCCCACTATCTAGCTGTGACTGGTTGCCACAACAATAATTTGGACTGACATTGAATAGCTTTTATCTGATGGTAAAAACCTTGTATCAAATGTTTCTTTATGTGAACTGTTTTGTGGTTAAGAAGATTTAGCCCAAAACCAGAATGAAAATCCTGCTATGGCACCTAGCTGTCATCACACAGTGACATATTTTGAAACAGAGGGAAAAAAAGGTTCCCTTAATCTTTGAAATGCTGTGGTACAAATTTGTAAGTTTCTGTTCTGTATCAAGGTTACATAAAAATGAATTTAACAGTTTCCCACAGGATAACTTTCTAAATAGCATTAAACAAATTAAATACTACTAATATATTCTGAATGTAGAAGGAAGTTTGAAATCTTATAAAGTATTACACATATCAACTGCTGTTGCTTCTGGCCTATAAGTAACCAAATTACTGTGCGTTGAAGGTTCCAACACACTGCATCCCATCAAGGCTAAAGCCCCAGGTATAATAAAGTGCAGTTTATTTAGAGTAAAGTGTGTGCATGTAGGAAGGAGTTAAATGATCTACTTCAGTAAGTGAAGTGCATACACCTGATGGTCATAATGTGTGGCCTCTAAGGCTGAGGAGTTAAGCAGTATAGAAGTATGTTTGCCGGGGAGGGTTACCTTTGAGGAAAAAGAACATTGCACTAAGAAAGCTGAAACTTTGGAGAAGGAGTCTTCTACAAACACAGGTATAGATGTAGATAATGTATAATGTTTATAATCTGCTTATTAATAATAATTATGGTTTTCTATACAAAGCTTCAGAGTTGCCCCAAATATGTCAACTTTTTTTCAAAAAACTACACTTTGTACTATTATTTTAAAATACATTTTAATTTAAATCTATTTTCTAATCCCAGTTTAAGAGAGTGCTTTTAAAAAATCTGCCTTATTTTGACAACATAAGCAGACATATATGAGCCATTAGCATATTCAACAAGTAAATAGAAATGTTTAAAAATGCTGCATGTGGAAACATGCTTAAATATCTGTGTTAAATTTAATTTCTAATTTTAAAGTCCATTATTTACAAAATATGAAGTATGGCTTCAGGATGTGAGTGCATTAGTGGTCAGTGAAATATCTTCCTTTTTCCTATGGTTAACATAAGTATATCTGCTTGCAAATATTCCTAAATACTCCCATGGATTTTGGCATGAGTCTGACAACTGCCTTAAAATCTCCTGGATATTTCAACAATGGGGTAGCTTTAGGAGCTTCATATGCCCTGGTTGCAGGTACTGCCCTCATAAAAGTGACATGGAATAGGAAGGAATTAGAAAGGACTTTGTATTCTGTAGAAGAGTCAGTTCTTGAGTTCCACCACTGTGCATATTCTTTCACGCTTTTGGATAGGTTAGTGTCCCGATTAAAACTATAATTATGTTTATTTGATTTAAATTTAAAAATAAAAAAGGAAAAGTGACTTTTTTTGCTCTTTTGGTGAAGATACTCTCAGTCGTCTCATTTTCCCCACCTTGGGTAGGCGTAACTGTTTGTGATTTGTTGCATGATGTGAAATCCATGATTGAATGGGATCCCTTTACAGTGCCTAATACGTGGAATAGCTTTTCTCTGATTTAATGCTGTCACAAAGTGAGACTCTGAAAAAAAAAACTTGCTTTAAAAGACAACATCTAGCTACCACATCATATGTACGTTTCTGAGAGTTGACAGTGGATCCAGTTATGGAATTAGACAATGATGATTATTCCACTGACTCCAGTGGAAAAACTCCTGTTGACTTTTGAGAGCAGGATCTGGCTCAAGGACTCTAGCCTGTTTCCTAGTTCTGTACTTACGTTTTCTACCTGTAAACATTTATATGAAGCTACAAGCATTCTCTTCGCAAGCATTTACATGGAGAAATTGATCTTTTCATAAATTGTTTAACCTGGTCTAGGGTAAAAATAATACCTGTTAATCAGCAAAAATTATTTGATACAAAAATGATAAATTGAGCCTTCAGTAAATTCCCTGTGGAAGTGAGAGTATGTCTCATGTGAATATTAGAATCTATGAATATTCTTCATTATTCATAAAGTAAACAGCTTTTTTGGAATGAAATGAGTTTCAGCTTGTGGATACTAACTATAAGCACAATCCTGGGAACAGTTAAGGCTCTATTGAGCAAGGTGATGAAAATTCTGGTCTTCTTTTTTCCAGCAAAGTATTTAAGTGTATGCTCAAAGTTAAGCATGTACTTAAGCACTTTGCTGGATCAGCACCAGAATACCTATGGTCCGGTCCTCACTACTGAGCACTCCACTTGTAGCAGGTGTAGTGGTGGCCATTAAAGGTATTGTCATTTCATGATAAATTCATCATGGGACCATAAAGTAGTTGGTTCTGGTCTATATATAGTTCCATAGTTATGTAGTTAAATTTTCCATAGAAATATCACATATTTTGGGACAACTACTGTATTTGACAATTTCAAAGAAGCTGCATTCTTTTTCCCAGTGTTGTGAAACATTCCTGCCCAGCATTTTATTTATTTATATATATATATACATACACACATTGAACTTATAAAATAGAGATACTGCATTGATTATTGGACATGGCTTTGATTTCTCTTTCTGGCTTTATATTGGGCCAACTTCAATGGAGTAGTTATTTCTGCTTTACACTAGTACAAAATTCTCTCGCTGTATATAAGAGATTATCATCAATATAATAATAATTTCTAACTTGAAAATACAGTCTATCTTGAAACAGTTGCTTCCTTTTTAAAATTGTCCTCTGAATGCAGTTAGTGAAGTTAGTGTAGATTCCTTTCATCTTTACTTTCAAGAATTTGTATGGGAAAATTTAAAAAAGAAACAGCCATTTCAATCTATATCAAGAGTTTCTATTTTTTTTGTTTTCTTTTGCAAATCTATAACCAGCTAACCGTAGAAGTTATCCATTATGTGAGATATTGGACCAGATCCTCAACTGGCTCGTGTAGCTATATTTTCTTCAGTGGAGCAATGCTAATTGATATTATGGCCCAGTATTGTGTATATCATTTAAAAACAAGGATCAGCAAAGTGACGTCTTGTGTGAAAAGTGCTAAAAATGTAATAAGGAATATTTCAAAATCCCTATATTCACCAAGCTTAGGACTTCATGTACTCTTAAATTTATTCATTACATTTTATAGTTTTTGAAGCAAATCACCACAATTGTTTCCATTTTCCATGTATCTTCTTTAATACTTTACAGTTCATGTATTAAAGCAATGCCAAACCGTCTTGAATGCCAGACAGCGATTTCCATCCATGCCACTTGGTATGCAGATATACACATTACAGTTCAGTCATGAAGAACTTTTTCAGCAGCTGTGGAAGATGCACATTTAGGAAGAGACAATGATAAAAAGATATAGTGTGTTAGGAACTGGAAATTCCTTAAGAGATGTTTTCTTCAAAGGTGGTTGCTTGTCTCATAATGAATTGAGATAAAAAAATCTAATCTTTTATAACTTTGATCTCTTTTTCTCTTATCCTGTATCAGCTGCTGCCTGGCAACTTTTCTATGTCTGGGAGGACAGGGCAGGGCACCCGGCAGCCTCCAGAATTGCTGCCAATATCATTCCCTAGCAACCTGCTTTTTCAGGCCAACTCTTCTCTCTGAGAAGCTGAATACATCACCTCTGTGACACAGTCCAGAAATCCTGGTATGTACAACCACAAGTTTTCTTGTTAACTTATGACCTGAGGTGGGTAGCAGGTGAATTATTAATGCAAGTAGTAATAGGCCACCTATTCAAATATTGTAGCAAGCACCCAAAAATGAAATATAAAAGTTTAAGAAAATCTTAAAAACAAATACCTGCTTTTTCACTATGCAAACAAGATATTTCCATAACTGCTTATGTTAGAATTAGTTCTGACTGATGATTAATATTCTTGGGTTGTTTTATACTAGCAAGTATAAATGATTGGTTCTACTTTGTTTAATTTATCTCACTAAGAGATTTCATAATATTCTATAGCTTGATGAATTAATTTAACTTGTCAGTATTCATAACCCCGATTAATATGAAGAAGGTATAATGAACTTGATATTGAATAGCATTTCTAGCTTTGATTTTTCTGTTCACCATTAGTTCATTTAATTCCCCATTTAATTATAACATTTATTATAGTGAAAACATATTTCTAGACACCCATAAACTCTTTCTCCCCAAGCCCTTTTGGCTGAATGGCTCTCTAGCACCTCCCAATTTGTGTCACTCACATGGAAAAGACTGAAACTTCCAAAGTAGGACACACTTATTGACACATGAACAATTCTACAATAGCTCCTGGTCCATTGATGGTTGATAGAGACCATGCAGAAGTCCTTACATGTGTAAGGATACACGTGTAAAAGGTGAACTTTAAAAATGATGGCCGGGGTTGGAGGGAGGAAGGAAATCTAATAAGTCCATCTAATTCTTTTTCTTATGTAAACTTCTCTGACACTAAGCCAGTGAAGTAAAAACATATTAATAGGTGGTCATTGAAGTTACCTTGTCTTTCAAAGTACATGTAAACAGTGTCTTGATATTTTAACTTGGTGTTATATCTCAGGCATACTTTGTTACTCAGTCCTTCCAATATTTTCAGGTTTATTCTGTTATGCATATTATACTTTTTATACCAAAATAATCCATGTAGAGGAGGTTTTAGGTGCTGATTGATTGAGGTGGAAAGACGGTATTAAAGTTAACATTATTCATATATATTTGTACTTTTGATCTATATTGTTAGAGTAGTTTAATTTCATCACATAGATGTGACTTCATAGTGAATAATGTTTAATGGAAATGAAGTTGAGGGGGAAAATGATTTACTAAAGGTCAACTTTTATTTGTTCAATGGCCTATATTTTAAAAACTAGCTTCCATGATAAGTATCATCTCTTTATAGCACTATTTTAAACCAAGATCATTTAGGGTGCTATTTGACAAATGATTACTTACAGGTAATTGCATTTTTATTTATAATTTCTGAGTGCACACATTCTTATTTATAATTCTGGGGAGATTGACACCGTATTTCCTGGAAATACGACTATATGACTTTTATTTTAAAAAAGTGAAATGCCTTTTTATTTTAATAAGTTTAGATGCATAAGTGATTTGCAAAATTGAAAGTAAGATCAATTAATTCCTCAAAGACTCTCATAAATGTTAATGTTTAAAATGGATAGTAAATTGCGCTTTATCATTAAAGCAAATTATTCAAGTAGAGTACCGAAAAGCTTTGTTAAATAAGTATGGGGTAAAGCTAAAAAGGAACAAATTAGTAATAAAGCTTCAGAGAGCTGGAAATACATTTTTAGTGGAAATGATTTTGTAAGAATGATTAACTTGTAAAGGGATAGTATGCCAATTAACAGATAATGTTTTTGAGGCAAAATTATGACTGCCTTGAGACCTGTGCAAAGGATGCATTTTATAAATCTGAAAAAATAAAATGGACTGCTAATAGAAATGGAATAAAAAATATTCTATCATTACGCTAAATTTGTGAGGGGAGAAGAATTCAGTTAAAATATAAGAAAAGATTGAATACTGTCAAAAGTAAGAATTATAGCTTTGACAGCAGTGTGCTGAGAAAGTCCTGTGTTACATGGCATACGTGCATTTCATTATGACATGCAGCCCAGTCTTGCAGTCCTTCCATGTGGAGAAAGCCATTGCCTTCTGTGGCAGTTCCCATGCGTGGCATGAGGCGCCTTCCATTCATACTTTGATTTTCTTTCTATTTCATAATTCAGATTCAAGATATGGTAAAAATGTAATAAGACACAAGCAGTACTGTAATAACTATAAGAGCCATACAAGTCGAGTATTGTGATTTTATAAGAGACAAGTGACACTCTTGAAATAGCGGACTACTGTTTCAATATGTAAGTTCCTATTTTGTCTGGGAAGTGCAGGAAAGCTGATTCATAGGACCCTAGAAGTTCAAGGTGGAAACAGGGGTGGCTCTAGGCCCCAGCACGCCAAGCGCATGCTTGGGGTGGCAAGCTGCTAGGGGCGCTCTGCTGGCGCCACGAGGGTGGCAGGCAGCCAGGCTGCCTTCGGCGGCTTGCCTGTGGAGGGTCCGCTGGTCCTGTGGCTTCGGAGAACCTTCTGCAGGCCTGCGGGAGGTCCTCCAAAGCCGCGGGACCAGCGGACCCTCTGCAGGCAAACTGCCGGAGGCAGCCTGCCTGCCATGCTTGGGGCGGCAAAATCCCTAGAGCCGCCCCTGGGTGGAAAGGATATATTTCATCATCTAAGTTGTCAGTATGCTGTGGGGGAAAAGACCACCACCCAGTTGATTTTGGATCAGACAGCCTGAGGCACCTTTATTGTTATAACAAGACTACAAGATTACAAGTATGCATACAGGGAGAGCGTAACCCCATGCAAGGGGTAGGCTGCTCTGCCCTTTACAATTTTTACCAAGCTTATAAAGGTTAAAACCACAAAATGTCATATTGATTACACAAGTTATTTGCCTTTTCTGGTAAATTAATATTGCAAATCAGCAAGCTATTTCAACATGTATCATGTGTACCATTTCTGGTATAAAATATTATAATTGAGCAAGCTATTTCAACATATTTCATGTGTTCTGGCAGTGATTGCGCTGGTCATTCTATAATTGAGCAAGCCATTTCCACACTTATCATGCGTTTTGGCAGTGGGTGAGTTGGTCATTCTGTAACTCCACCTTGCAGTTACCATAAGCAAGCAATAATTATCATACTATATTTTGCTTAAAGCAGCTGGCACTTAAGTGACCCCTTGTCCCCCTCCTAGTTCCTCTTTTATCAGTGTTTCATACCCTGCTTTCTCATATTTAGTTTCTCCACACCCAATGCCACAGTATGCAGATAAACAAGTTTTCTTTGAGAACTAAACCCATGGCTTTTATTTTGCATTTATTTAGCTTGCATGGGCCTGTAAACTAATAAAGCTAAAAGCCTATAATTGTTACAATATTATATGTTAAAATCACAGATGCTTATATCAATGGCAGGGCTCCACAGCAGGGACTGACAGATTACTATTTCAACCAGGGCCCTGATACAGCATCCGACCAATGACAGCAACCTCCCAAAAGGCTTTGGTGGCAAGACAAGATTCCATATAAACAGTTGCAAAGCTCTATCCAACGAGACGGGGGGGGGGTATGTTCCCTCACAATGCGATTGTTCCCTACACTGGGCCAAGTCCTGTGCTCAGTTAAATTTGGGAATGGGCGACAGGGGATGGATCACTTGATGATGACCTGTTCTGTTCATTCCCTCTGGGGCACCAGGCATTGGCCACTGTCAGAAGACATGATATTGGGCTAGATGGACCTTTGGTCTGACCCAGTATGGCTGTTCTTACGTTATGTGAAACAGTTGTAAATTGCGCATAACGTTAGTGCAATTACTCAGGATTTACACAAACACAGAATTTGGCCCAGTAGAATGTTCTTCAGTCTGGTGTGTAATCCAATATTAAATTACTCAATAGTAGGGTTTTAGTATTCCTGGTGAATTTTTGGCCTGATCCTGCTCTCCTAAGTCAGTGAGAACAGGATTGGATCCTTCATTTTTTAAACAGCTATCTCAAGGCACTGCGAACTGATCCACATCATTATATATGATTAAAATACTCCATAATTCCCCCAACTTGTGTTTTATTCTTTTTGTGTTGGATTTTTCCTCCACCACCTTCTCCTTCAAGTTTTCTGGGTGCTCAGTTTCATATAAAATGTATTTTAGACTGTGTCAGGGAATATAAACATAAAGTTAAAAGGACTAGGGCTTTGCCCTTGAAATGTAAAGGTCTTAGCTGACAACTTCAGCTTCTTGCTACATTCTGATAAAACAAATCTCTAAAAATCTATGTAATTGGTTTAGCACCTGCTGTTTGTTAAACGTGTTTTAAGTTTTATAAAAAGATAACCAAAGCTGGGTTTGGCTTCTGATAGGTTCAAGTTAATACTGTTTTATTTACCCCCCCCCAAAAAAAAATTATTAATATGACTACAAAAATCAGAAAAAAAATCCAAAATTATTTTAAAATGTGATTCATATATTAGGTCAGCTCTTGTAAAGAGGCACCAATAGCTAACCAAAGCATGCACATCCCTTTTTGGATGTCAACTCTTATTTCCCATATATAATATGTAAAGATAGTTTTCTAATGGTATCTTCATTTCTTTGGGCTAATAGGTAATGCCTCAGTTGGTTGGCTGGTTGGTTGGTTATTTGCTGATTCACTTAGTGTGATACCCAAGTCCTCCTGAGGTTTGTGTTTGTATTTTTTTTTAAAAACTTTTTATTTCATTTTTGCTATTTTCTCTAGCTGAGGCAACCATTTTCCTTTTGAGTTACTTTGCTCCCTGTTAATCCTGTTCAAGGAGACTGCTGCTTCTGTTAGATACAAAACTAAAATGTGCTACTTCTAGAAGAGAGGCTATGAATGATCTGAGTCCTGGCTTGCCATTAGGGGAAGAGCAGAAAGGCTTAGTTGTTGGATACAATGCAGAAGCCTCCCCTTTCTAAATGTCCAGATCCCAACAGAATATTGAGTTACTTCCCTTTCAGGGAGACAGAAATAATTGTGATTTGTAGTGTTTTCCATTTGCACTGGTATTTTCCTGTTGTGTTAAATGCCTCTTACTAAGTAATAGAGGCGATTTATGTGGACACCAAAGGGTGTATGATAGATTCTGTGATTAATCAGTGAATTCCCATCCTCTGGCATCTCTCACTGCCCCTCTTGCGTGATGTAAGATCAGACGTACTCTGCATTGAAAAGTCAAAGACACACAAGCTGCTCTCACACACATACACCTCGCAATCCTGCTGAAAGCAGGGAGAAGGGAGGCA
Source organism: Gopherus evgoodei (assembly GCF_007399415.2). Taxonomy (NCBI): domain Eukaryota; kingdom Metazoa; phylum Chordata; order Testudines; family Testudinidae; genus Gopherus; species Gopherus evgoodei. The sequence goes on from NC_044332.1 coordinate 58,666,192, forward strand.
GCCTGGGCTCATTTAGCAGACGAATTCCCATTGACATTTGTAATTACCAGCTCGATTGCAGACTTGCTGCTGCTGCTGATTTACTGAGTGTGCAGCCAAGCAACCCAGGCAGAGGAGGGACGCTTCAATCCGGCTACAACAATGTCTGAGTTCTTTTAGCCTTATAGCGATCTCAGGATTATTTCCTGTTGCTAAGGGTGCTGGCAGTGGGAGCCGATCGAGGAAGGAGAACACTTTATTTTCTCTGAGATGAGTTGGAGAAGTGTCCTAAAACTTCCTCCTGCGCTCAGCTCAGCTGCATGGGACATTTGTCTCTGCCGTGCTTCTAGGGCTGTAGTACAAAAGCAAAATAAGATCAGGTAGAGCATGCGCACGAAAAAGTAGCTTCCTGCGTGCACAGGCGGACAATGATTTGACTTAGCTGCCTGTGACGACTCTGCAGATGTTAGTATCAGATTTCACTGTAGTAGATGCTCTCTGACTGTGTTGCTTATTGCAATGCATTGCGAACCTTTGCGGTCTCTTCTTGTTAACGGTTACGCTGTCTGCGAATCTACCTTTCAGTCCTCAGCTTGTATTTCGGTAACTTCCTTACCTGCTGCAAAGCAGCATCTCGCACGCTGTAATTCTCTCGGGGCTGATTTCCTGTACCCAGACTGAGCCTTCTGGGGAAGGTACCTAGTATGCTACCAGCGTCCGAGCGAATGCTACAGTTTAAACTGTGGCCATGCACAGGAACAATAGGTCATAATCTTTCTCTCCCTATTTTATATTGAAGCTTCGCAGCCCAGGCACTTGTAGTACCTTGAGATACAGACAGTGATACACTTTCAAGCACAACTTCTTTTTTTTTTATCGTCTCCTCAGTAGGGCATTGCACTAATGAGCTAACTAAAACATCCAGAAGCAAGAATAAACCAAGATGAGGTGAACTGTCTAGCAAGAACGTCGGGTTTCTTTTTTAGAGCCTCTCTCAAGTTTTGTAACCTCTGCCGGGCGCAAGCAGAGCAAAACGCACAGAGATCAGTAACTCAACCCGATCGATGTTCACATGGGCATGATTAATGTATCATGCATTATGGAATCTTGACTATTAAGATAATCCCATTTTGACTAATAATGCTCAGGCTTTTGGTCTAATCAGAAACAGATAAATAAACTTATGCCAATGTCAGATAGGAGGGGATGGGGAGAGAATGTATTGCTGAATGATCTAATGACAGTGTTTTATATGAAGGCAGTTATGTATTGACCTTAAATTATTGCTTCATTATAAAAAAACAAAACAAAACCTAAACAACCAGGCATGTATTGTGGTACTTCTATCCCATATGGTGTTAGAAATTGAAGTATGTACTCTGTGTTAGAGTGTGTGTGTGTGTGTGTGTGTGTGTGTGTATCACACACACACACACACACACACACTCTGCATGGTAACCCTAGCTGAGGGTTTTCTGTGAGTAATTTTATAAGGCTAGTCAGTGGTGTATTTTTTGCAACTGCTCATTGGGTCTACCATTCAAAGAAGCTTCTAAAACTATTTCCAGAGATCCTTTTATTCACTTCCACTGCTTTACCATCCATTTGATTTCTGAATTTTATTTAAATGGTGTGAAGTTCACGAGGGGCTAAATAAAACTGCACAGCTAAGTAATAAAGAATACAGAACCCTTTAGCCTAGGCACTAAAATTAAGAAGTTGAAAGAGTAACTGTTTTCCTGTCTTAGGAAGTCTTTGAAGAAAGACGATAGAATCCCTTGGGCTGGAATTAAGTTTAACTGTTCCTTATACTGATAGTATTTGATGCTATTAATAGACTCACTTGGCTATATGATGCTTGAATTAAATATTTTTAAAAGTAGGATTTAGGTCATATTTGTATTTTTAAGCACATGAGTTTATGTTGATTTGACTAAAAATTGTTTCTGTAGATCAAGAATTATTAAACCGTAAAACCCGTTAGATCAGATTGCTTTCTAGCTCTTTAGCCTCTAAACTACACAACTAAAGAAATGAGAGAGCATTAAATATTGTTATATTCAATTTGCTAGGGATTAATTAGATTTTATTATAAATATAACTATATGATGCATTGAATTTGCATTATGAAACTTGGAATGTTCTACATCATATACATTGGCTACTGACTTGTTTACTGACCTGTTTAAAAATCATTTAAACAAGTACAAATGGCTTTAGATAATCTATTTCGGGCACAAATTTCTGCTATGATTGAACTACCAAAGCTGTTAAGTCAGTGGAAATTGACTGGCTATTAAAAAATTAAATGGATGGTTCACACCACAAGCTGGAAAAGCAACCCTCCTTGACTGGCTAGCAAAGAGACAAGTATCACCGTGGGATCACAAACTTTTATATATTAAAACATGGCATCATAAGATGCCAGGCTGTAGCGTAAGAAACAGGCTGACATTCAATATACTGCTGCCTGCATAGCCTAACACTAAAGGTTCTAGGAGACTCTGCTCAGTTTATGAATGGTACAAATGGTTTTTCTATGATGCAGTAATGTATATGAAGAATTTTGTTGGAAGAACTTCAAGAACTTTCCAAGATTTGCACAAAATAGTCTGAGTACACCTCTACCTCGATATAATGCGACCTGATAGAACACGAATTCGGATATAATGCGGTAAAGGCATTGCGCCGGGGGGGGCACACTCTGGTGGATCAAAGCAAGTTCGATATAACACGGTTTCACCTATAATGCGGTAAGATTTTTTTGGCTCCTGAGGACAGTGTTATATTGAGGTAGAGGTGTACATTTGCAACAGCAGTGGCCTGAATACATCAGTGATCTTGTGAATAAAAACCTTAGCTATTAACCATTTTGTGAAACTGTATTGGAATCTAATCTGGTGTACCCAGCTCACTGCTGGAGTTGACAATTGATTCATGAACAGAAGATTCTGATTTTAATTTTTGTTTTAATGTCTGGTTTTAGTTATATAGTTTGTATTCATTTAGTATACACAAAATGGACTGTTGGCTTAAGTTAGAATCAATCCAGTTTTAAAAAGGCAACATCATTCTAAAACATGCCATCCAAAAGAGTGGGATAAATCAGATTCACTTAGAATCAAGTAAGTCATCATGACATGTCTTATCAAAGCATAGTGTGGTACAAATTAAGACTTAAAAGACATAGTGTTTAAAAATGTCAAATGTTCTCAACAAAATGATTCAGAATGTACCACACCTGGAAATGGTATTACATTTTCATGTCAGGTAATGTTTGGGACATATTGTAAAAAGCACTGACTATACATAATTGGTTTCTGTATTAATGTTTAAGTTTGTCAAACATGATGGGTTGCAATTATCCAAACTCACAAATTGAAATACAATAGTCACTGGACTGGAAGGGAACTAGAAAAATATCCTGGATTTTATCAGATCTATTCTGCCGCCAAAATGAGGTCACTACTGCTCTATTTTATATAATAAATAATAAACAGTTAGAGATGAGAGAGAAGTTAGGGGAAAGAAAAGAATGGGGGACAATAGAAAGGAATGGAAAAGCATGGGAAGGAAAAAGAAAACAAGCTCTGTGGTGAAGAGGTTCATTTATTAATTTAGAAAAGTCATTAGCTTGGCTTTGTTTCAGTTTTAAACATTTTAAAGGAAGTTCATGATAATAGCTTCTCTTAATTGATTAACCTCTTACAGTTGGTATGGGTACTTCCACCTTTTCATGTTCTCTGTATGTATAAAATCCTTCGTACTGTATATTCCATTCTATGCAACCGATGAAGTGGGGTGTAGCCCACGAAAGCTTATGCTCAAATAAATTTGTTAGTTTCTAACGTGCCACAAGTACTCCTGTTCTTCATGGAACTAGTCACTCTGGAGGTTCTCCTATCCATAAAGCCATATCTACTACAATAAATACTGGAAAAATGCCTGATAATAGGTGACAAGTCTGGGTACAGTATATACATTACATGCTCTATTATAGATGGGCAGAAGAGTTTCAGAAAAAGTAGGTAATTATGTTAAGAGTATCACAATTGTCAGATGGTACTGTAGTTTCAGAACACAGTATTTAATGATTATCATCATGAAAACTTCTTGAAGGGTGGTGAAGGGGACATGTCATCCTCACATCCTGCCCACAAATGTTTGTCATCTTAATGTCTCCCCTAACCCAACTGCAGGAGTCTCACCTAATCCCATGTGCCCAACTTTTTTTTTCCTGCTCACAGTGAGACATGAAAGCAGACATTTTACAGACAGATGCAATAGTGAAATATCAGTTTACTTAAACATGAATTACCACATAACTGAATCCATTGCACACATTTTCTTTCCCCTTACCCTCGTTTTTAGTTTTAAAAGTATATATTCCCCTTGGTTTTTTAAAGCTATTTTGGATCCAAAGGATGAGATACACAAGAGTAAGGGGTGAGTTATCATGGAAACTACTCTCCTTCTAGATTCGTAAACCTCACTAAAAATCTCTTGGAATCCATGTATGAGGGAATTTACTATTTGTTTGTTTTTCCCTAAATGTCTCTTGACCACATTTAAAGTTTGCAATATATTTAAATGTACCTTAGCATGTTAGTGCCAGTTTTAAGAGTCAGATAGTTTTCAGAGCAGAAATCATCTGTAATAGTCATAGTGAATGTGTTTTTTAAGCTTGACTCAATCTCCTTATTAATACTTCGCTGTTTTAAGTAGAACATGGAAAAACAGTTGTACTCTACTCTGCCAAATGGAGCTGCTCCTTGTCAATCCAATGTAAAGTATTCTCAGTGGTTTTAAGTCACGCAAATTCAAATAAAATTGTTTCAGTGCTTTAATATAGAGGTGCCTATTGTCATACTTAAATTTCTATATCTCTATTAATATATAGAGAAAGTACTACTGTACCCACAAAGACAATGGTTACAAGGTCATGGTGACATTTCCCAGTTGTTTACTGTGAAAAACAGTTTTATAGAAAGCTTTGGTGCTCCTAAGAAATTTATTTTTCATTGGAGAAGCAAAGTTATCTAGAAGGGAGAAAAATGGAAGGGTATTTAGGATGACAGTTCTTTTTTTTTTAAAGAAATGCCTTAATGATGCAGTTGCAAATGAAAATCAGTGAAAGATTTCCATAAGAACATTTTTATTCACTAGTGCAATTGCCAGTAGGTAAAATGCATGTGGTGCTCCCAGCTGAGTATGCAATTACATGGCAAAATACTGCATTTTCAAAACAATCAGGGAAGTGTGTGTGAAGTCTTGTTCACAAGCTAATTAACATGCATATCATCTACAACCCATGTCCCTATTTGTGCTAAGCAAATAGGTTTAATTGTTTTAATGAAGGGAAAAAAATCTGTCAAAAAAGAATTATAAAAGGCCAAAAGTCTTAACATCAAAATATAGTAGAGAAATTTTGTTTTCCTCCAGACCTGTTCTTAATTCATTTGAGGTTTAAAGCGATTCCTGCTCCAGATTAAGGTACCGATCCTGCTAATATTTACATGGATACTTAATTTACTCACAGGAGTAGACCTGCTGGAGATTTTGGGACTAGTAGGATGTGTACAAGGCCTTTACAGAATGAAGATTAAAATGCATCCTCTTGTCTTAAATTATTTTCAATGTACATTGAAAACTTATAGAGTTTTTTCAGCATTTCCACATGCAAATTTAGCAGCAGCTACATGTTTGTTTGGGCTGTGATATATATATTATATTAGAGATGCTACAAATGAAAGTTATATTTGTAAGTATTAAACTTTTAGACAGTAGTAAGGTTACATTTGTTACTGTACATACATTGCTCTGTTATCTTTTTTCAATTAAATTGTGTGATTTCAGATATTATTCTGTGTTATCACTTTCCCAAATGAAATAAAAAAATAAGGTTTTTTGAAATGAAATCTCTCCTTACTTTGTTTTGTAGTTAGCACCTAATTATGTTGAAAAATCCAGTACCATTTTTAAATGACTGCACATACCCCACCCTACCAATGTCACATTCATTCATGTAACTATGCAATTGTTTCTTTGCTCTTAAGTTCCATCTATTGAAATGGATTTAGTTGTCAACAATACAAATGAAAGTTACTTTGTACTTTTGGTATCCTATTTCTGAAACACAAAGCTTTCTGTTTTTTAATATATTTAGCGAAGTGATATAACCAGAGGTCTAATTCTGAGTTCGTTTAAACCAGTCAATGGAATTACATGGGTACTTAACTTCAGTGGATGTACTCTTGGTTTACACTGGTGGAAGACCCTAATCCTGTATTGGGACAACTATAAATGGATGCAGCTATCAGTACTAGTAGGTTTTGATGTAGGATTGTGCACCAATGAATGCAATTTCAATTAAAGTCAATGGGAGTCTTTTAAATTTAATGAGAATTGCACAGGGCACTTAGTGATGCAAAGAAAATTATAATAGGCCATAAAATTTGCAGCCAGTGGTCTGTTGTTCACTATATTATCTGTGTGATTTTTAGATTGAAAGATGCTCACAGCAGGAAGTTTGTCTTCACAGATGCTTGTAAAACACCAGGGACTCCTATTGCACTTTTAAATTATATAAAATAATTACCTATATGTAAATAGACAGACTAATTCCAATTTTATTTATTTATTTTGTGACCTCTGTTGTGCTGAAGTGATTCTGTCAATTGATCATCTAACCTTAGCAGAAAAATGCATCTCTCAGATAGCAGGATTTAAACAACAACCAATATTTGTTTCTACAGTCATTAGGCCTATCCAATTAATAGAAAGAGTTGCTTCTTCTGAACTATTGGGCCTTTTGGATAGGATGCTTTGAGCTGTCGTCATTATTTGGTTAAACTATAGTAGAGCTCTTCCCCTGCCCGCCCCCCACCACACACACAAGAAATGGATCTTACTACAACAAAAGGTCCAGCTACTGTATATAATACCTTACAATGTATTCTTATTATCAGTTGGATGTCCCTAAATAACTTTTCAGACACTGCTTCATCTTGAATGACTTGGCCTTCAACAGAACTGCATACTGTTGAAATGCTTTAGAAATAAGAGCGTACATATTTCTTCTTCTGGTAAGATCAAGGTACGGTGGACTACGTCTTGTTTTTATTCCTATATCAATAGGATATTACTTCCTAACTTTTGTATATGACACTGAATTGAATGTCTTACCTTTTTAGTATAAGAGGACAGATGCTATTGAAAAAAACTTAACTTTAGAAATAAGAATATGTATAATTCCTCGAGGATTCCACCACCACTGAGTTTTTATGTAATGGCAATTCATAAGCTCTTCACTCTTTCTTCTTGAAACGAACAAAGAAAACTTTCAGAATAAGCTATAGCATTGTTCCTTTTGGGATATGTAGGGGTGTATATAGATATATGTATGTATACATCTATATATAATTTTGGGGTGGAGTCCTGGGGAGGGGAAGTTGAACATGCAAGAGCAAAATGTAGATGTTATCCTCTGCAAATGCAGTGCTTTTCTTATGAGGCTTTCTTTCAGAAAAGGAGAATATACTGTTGACTGCAAAAAATAAAATAATACACCAAAACAGATTTGGCAGTAGAACAAAATGCACTTAAAAAAATCCTTATGCACTTGTACATATAATATACTTTTAAGTGAATAATGTTAATTTATCTTTTCCTAGACTAGGACATTTGAAAACCTGTCTTTAAGAATACAGTGATATATCAGAGAGATGTTGATACCTCTCTGAACATGACATACTCTTTTTTGCGAGGGGGGGCACTTTGTTCACACATTACTTAACCATTACATATGGCCAGATGTAGTTTTTAGGAGTAATTTAAAACATTGGAAGTATCAACTACTAACATGTCCATTCTTTCTTGAAAATACTCTTTTGAACTAATGTCATCAGATTGTCCACATTGTGAAAATACTTATCATTAAGTCTTACAGCAATGTGTGTCAATCGCAAAGTATCCCAAACCACTTCACAGAATATGAGTCAGATTTTCAAAGAATACCTCATTCATACATACAAATACTGTGATTGCAGGGGAAAGGAATGGTTTTTGTGAGCACATGGCTAGTTAGACACACACTATGTGTGCAAATGCCCAATTATATGAACAATGTTGGTATTTGTGTAAAAATAAATGGGAATTATGGAATATTTATTTGACATTTTATAGGAAATCTTGAAATTACAACTTAACAAGGACACCTTTTGTTCATTACATCATCCAAAAGACAGCAGATACAGAAGAAAAGTCACCCTTGCATTCAGGCAATGGATCAGTACTGTCTCAGTGATAGGGCTGATTTAAAAACAATCCTTTTCTCAAATATTGCTATGTTAAATTGTGTTTTTAATTAAAATATTGGAATTTTTGATTATCAAAACTTAATTTTATTTCTTAAAACCATTTTTGATAAATAAAAAATTATGATTTTGATAGTGCTTTGATTGAAACATAGACTGCTAACTTAAAAGGTCGGAAATGTGAAAAAGGTGAGTGTCAATAAAATCATTTTTGAAAAATTGTTAAACTACATTAAAGGAAACAGAATTCATTACATTTAGCATATGAAATGTAAGGGTGGGATGGCTTTTACATTAATATTCAGTAAATTCACCTCACTTTCTGCTTTCATTCCATGTTAAGTGAGAATAATGAGGATGGGGCTTGGAGGAAGGAGACTCCTCACAGCTTGAACTATGCAAATATTTTTGCACTCCTTGCTTTAGTGGCCTGATCCAAACCCCTTGAATACAATGGAAAGGCTTCTGTTGATTTCAGTGGACTTTGAAACAGGTCCAAAATGTAGTCTTGGTCTGAAAAATGGCTGTGTAAATAAATACGGCACCTTCTCATGCAACAGATACATTCTCTGTGGATATTTGCAACCAAATCTACTTTGCTTAAAAAATGATAAAATAAAAGTTTACTAATGGCACTTCTGTGGAACTAACATGTATATGGGAGAGTAGACTGGATTATTTTCCTGATCACGCAGAAACAAGATGTAGTTACAAACGTCTATTTTCAATATACTTATGAATCCCATTCATTTCAAATTTAGTCCTCCCATTGCATCTGTCCAAATCTGTAATTATTTTTCTTCAAATTTTCCAGAGGTCAGAATATGAAGACTATGGGGTAGTATAAATGTAATTAGGGGCAGTGTTTGGCTTGCAAAATCTCTTGTGCTGATGATAGACAATTCAGAAAGAATCTAGCTTGACTCTCGGATTCCAGGTTGAGTTTGTAGAACTGGTAGTTAATTTAAAAAAAAAAAAATCACTTGCAAACTTAGCAAATGTGATCTGGAAGGCATTGCAATTCAGTAAATTAGAATCCCACAATGTGACACGTATTGTATCAATTTTCAGATTAGAGAACCTTTTAAAGTACCTTTTGGCTGTGAACATCTCTAGGTTTTATCACTGTAGGTACAGGCACTGACAAGGTTTGAGCTCACCTGAAAACAAGTTTAATAAGAATGTAGTGTATCAGGCTGTGTGGTAGCGACTTTGATCTATTAGGATAAAAAGAACGATGAGGGGTCAGGGACACGATCAAATAAACTACAATAGCTATTCGACTGAGAATATATATACAGGGAGGAAGCCTCATTATTTATTTTTGTAATAAAAAGGTGAGAATTACCCATGCATAGCTATATTTGATCTTAGAAATGGAAAGGTGATTGTGGGTAGGCAGATGAAAATGATTTGGGAGGAAGAGTGAAAAATGAAACTCTGGATTGAATTCTGTTTGTGGCCAATATTTTAAACCAAACAGTTTACTCCTGCATTTAGTAGATCACAGTAAGAATAATAAACAACAAATGTGACACTATATTTAAAATCATGAAACTTTACAATGTACAAGAGATATAGAAGAAGTCAAAACCACAAAAATGAAAACTAAATCACTATGCCATGCTTATCACTTTTCAGATCAATATGTCCTCATGCTTTTATTAAAACAATGAAAGGGTAAATCTGAGGGAGAGGAGGTATTCAACAGACCCAAGGTTTCCGAGGTCATGATACAAACTGAAGTAGCTGAACAGTCTAGCACTGCTGTATGCCATTTCTGTTAGAATGTATGAGGGGTGTGTGTGTGTGTGTGAAAATATATATAACCTTGGTATATAGAGAGCGGCATAAAAGATACTATTAAGTAGAGCAAAACTATTAGCACTTTTTTTGAGTAGACAAAATCTCATGCCCTGACCCAAATGGCCTATTATTACATTTCTTCAAACTGGAGCAAGTTATTCAGGTCAGAGTGCACATACAGCCTTACCTGAATCACCTGCTTCTCCTGCACTTGCTCAGATAGACTGAACTATGTCCATTACATTTTTTTTCTGGTATTGGAAGAGCTGTGACTAACCTCCCTATGCATAATGCTACCCACTTACTCTGTAGATTATACTGATCTTGAGAATTGGTGTTTGCTAATCTGCTGCCTCTCCATTTTTATATAGAGTGTTACCTTCATATCCAGTAAGGCTACCAGGAGAGTTTTACTTAAATCTGTTTAATTTATTTTTTTATTTCTTTCCCACATGTTAAATAGTTGATTTACTCAAAATTTCTAGCCTTTATAATTTGTTACCCTGTCAATGTTTTCTTTTCCTTGTAGAAATTCTTCTTGTCACTATTTTAATTTTGACTGCTCTTGGGGCAGTAAGAAGTGAGTGCCAAACAGATGGTTGTGACCAAGCTGAGTGAAATTCAGAATTAATGTGCAAATACAGAATGTGCATCTCAATATTCAGAACACCTTTTACGGCAAGTAAATTCCAACTGGAAATACATCTCATAAAGAATTGTTACCATTTTGATTGTTGCTGGATATTCCAGGAACCATTTATAGGGTGCTGATTTTCAGTGACATAACTGCTATATGCTTCCCTTTACTTAATATACATATTTTGTTTTTTTAATATTCTGTTGTAGTACTCCAAAACCTTAGACTGTTTCCACTGATGTAAATTAGCATAGTCATTGTCTTCAATAGAAATATGCTGATTTACACCAGCCAAAAATCTGCCTCATCATCTCAGAATAGTTTCACTGTAGTGTTGTAATATATTTACAAGGGTTATCACTGTTGCATTTTTATATTAATTCCCACAGAAGAAGAGCAGTGAGAATTTTTTTATAATATCAAGAATATTAAATATGTGATCATCAATTTGAGGAGCATAGAAAATTCATAATAAAAACCCTTTAGATAACATAAGTGCTGAATAGGTAATTAATATAATCTTGATTCTGTATAATCTTGATGTTATTCCTGTGTCAAATTTGTAAATTACCTTGGGTTCTCAGTTTTAGATATTTTAAAAAGAATAATAATGAGTAAAACATGCTGGGAGGGACTACAGATAGATGTACGAGAATAAGCTTTATTCATGAGTGTCAAGGTTTTTTCCCCCACTTTTAACTTTAGCATCCAAAAAGTGGGGACCTGCATGATCACTTTTAAGCTTAATTACCATCTTAAATTTGGTATGCTGCCACCAGCCAAAAATATAGTGTTTGGCACACTTCTGTTCCCCCAAACCCCTTGGGTCTTAAAACAAGGAGAAATTAACCATCCCTTCCTTTCCCCCCCCAGACTTTTCCCACCCTGGGTTGCCTTGGGAAGCTTCACACCAATCCAAACTCCTTGGATCTTAAAACAAGGAGGAATTAATCATCCCCCCCCTCCTTTCACTCCACCAATCCCTGGTGAGTTCAGACTCAATCCCTTGGATTTTAAAACAAGGAAAAAATCAATCAGGTTCTTAAAAAAGAAAGTTTTTAATTAAAGAAAGAAAAAGTTAAAATTATCTCTGTAAAATCAGGATGGAAAATGCTTTACAGAGTATTCAAATTCATATGGACTAGAGGGACCCTCCCCCCCCAGCGTTAGATTCAAAGTTACAGCAAACAGAGGTAAAAATCCTTCCAGCAAAAGGAAAAGCATTCACAAGTGTAAGAAAACAAACATAAGACTAATCCACCTTGCCTGGCTATACTTACAATTTTGAAACGTGAAAGACTGATTCAGAAAGATTGGGAAAGTCTGAGTGGACGTAAGCGAACAACGAACAAAACAAACAGCACAAACAAAGACTTCCTTCCACCGAGATTTGAAAGTATCTTGTCCCCCCCATTGGTCCTCTGGTCAGGTGTCAGCCAGGTTCACTGAGCTTCTTAACCCTTTACAGGTAAAAGAGACAGTAACCCGTAACCATCTGTTTATGACAATGTGAATCATGGGAATTGTCAGACCTATAACAGATCAATGGTCGGTGTAGTCCGAAAGTAGCCAAGCTTTTTGAAGATGGTATACAGTTTCCACAGTGCAGTAATAATATAGGGCTATTCCATGGGGAAACTATTTTGTGTTTTTGTTGTTGTTGTTGTTGTTTTTAAACCCCTCCAGCTATTTCTTTGAAGCCGGAGTATTGGACTTCCATGTCCTTTTTAGTATGCTAGTCTTACTGATATGAACTACAGTAGCTAATTATGCATTATATAAACATCATTTCCTTTTATTCGCTTTAAATATTGCCTTTTACGTTCATTGAGTTGTCTCTTTGTTCATGTAAAATGGCAAAATGGTCACATCCAGTTGGAGAGCTACTGAATATTTATGTAGCATAGAAGGCATGTTAAAAGTACACATTTGCTACAGTCTTTCTACTCTCAATATTAGTATAGTGCAATTGTACTTGTGTCTGCTCAGCACTCCTCAAAATTTGATCCAAAAGGCACAACATGCACTCCTAACATTCTGATCTTGTCATGAGCTCTTGCACCTGAGCAAAGCCCTATTAACTTCAGTTAGCTACTGCATGGTTTTAAGGGTCCACTCATGCAGAGCTTCTAGCAGGACAAAGACCTCTGCTGGTCTAGTCTCACTCTGAGTACTGCATTCATTTGTGATCACAATACTACAGACACAAATGGCATAGAGAATGGAAATAAGGAGCGAGAAAAGGGTAATGTAGGGAGAGATTAAAATTATAGGATTATTTTGTTTGGGAAGGAGCACAAGAGCAGGTATGAAAGGAACAGGGTAGTCTTCGTTTAAAAAAAAAGGCCTCTTTTACCAACAGTTACTGCATATTGATATCTGACTGACCACACTTTTCCCCTCTTATGTAGACTAGCAGATATGTGGCAACATTTGGCAATTATTAGTATTGCTTCTTACAAGTGGTGATGAAAAGTTTATTTTGGTGACGTTCTATGGCCTGTGTTATGTAGTAGGTCAGACTAGATGATCACAATGGTCCCTTCTGGCCTTGGAATCTATGAAATTAAGTCTCTGGCTCTTGTCTGGAAATACTTTGAACTCCTTGGAGGAGTTTCTCTGGAAACGAATAGGATAATAAATGAATTCATGAGTGATCCATTGCTAATGAGAGTCTCAGCGGTACTGTCCTGAGTGTCATGTTAGTATGATGGGTATAAATCCAAATCCTTACAGGGTCCAAGGAAATTTTCAATATGCATCTGACTTCTTCTAGAGTTAGCATAAAGAATATTTTTTTTCTGGCTGGCAAACAATTTTGAAGGTTTATAGCTGCCCTTCCCTATAGAGACTCCTACCTTTTTGTGGAAAAAAATGTTATTGTCAGTGATAGTGCAATAATATTTTAATAACACCAAGTGAGTTTTGCAGAACTTTTATTACTGAAATCACACAGGATGACAATTTGCTTTCTTGTCAGCACTCGCCTATTAACAGCTTTCTGTCAGAAAAGTGAAGAGAATAGAATCCAGGGTTATGCTTTGTCTCTCCTAAATCGGTATAATTTATTCTACTTAGCTTTTGAGAAATAGAAAGAATGTGGGCTTTGCACATAGTATTTGCTTTTGGGGTTAGGGGAAGAATCTATGTGCACTCTTTTCAGTGGAAATGGTTGCTCTTTAACAAAACTAGTTACATCATAAAAGGTTCATCTTTTGTGAATGTGTAATTTTTTTTTCAGAACAAAGGTTTGTGTTGTAATCTAATCCTTGTAATTAATTTTGGGTAGTTGGAGGGTTACAATTTATTGTGATATGCTGAGCTTTCCAAGTTCTCTAGTTCCAGTAAGCTGATGGGTCTTCTAAAAATTGTCCCAAGAAAACGGTGAAGGTGAAAAATAGCAAATTATGAATTCTAAATGTTGCTGTGGTTCAGTGTTGTCACTGCCAGAAGCAAAGTGCAAAGGTTCTTTGTTTAATAATGCTGATATTTTTAGTTTTCTTGATGACTAATTTCAACATTGGTAATACAGAAAAGTAAAGGGGGTGAAAACTGATCTGGTTTTGTTTTTTTGATTGTGAAAGTATGCCATAACTTTCATTTTCACAGAGCCTGGTGAACAGCAGCAACACTGGAGTGGTGTACTTTGAAAGCAATGAGTGTGATGCATGCTACAAATCTCATTAGCCATTAACAACATGCTTGCATGTATTTTTTTTTCCTCAAAATAGGACTTTAAAAATGTACCTGCTGTAAGACCACCAGGGTTCAGATAATACACAATATCAAGCCTTCTGTCTCATTTTAACATACCCTGTTCTGAAATCTCTCTGGTATCTTACTGCAGACCTCCCTCCTTCTAGTGGAACCACCTATATCTCTTACTTAAAATCTTTATTTTTGAAGTTTTAGTGAAATGGATTAATGGGTGGACAGATGGTAGATACTATATGAGACCTGGATTCAACTTCTGATGTGAGTTTGCTCAGTTTTCTAGCTCAGAGTGGTGATTCTGCAGAAGGAATGCTCAGAGGCCTCAATCCAACAGAGCATATGAACATGTGCCTACAGATGAGCACATGAGTAACCCCATTGTCTTCAGTGGAACTAATCACATGCTTAACTTTAAGCATGTGCTTAATTTCTTCACTGAATCAGGACCTCAGAAAGGATTGTGCTGTAGAGTTTGCACATGAAACCACTGGTGAGGAAGGAATAGTAAGTGCCAATTATCAGGAAACAATCGGTCGTATTAAGGGGTAGAAGGTTTATACTGTTTTTGCTTCCTATTGAAAATATTGTTAGATTGGGTTAAACCTCGTATTGTAACAGCTACCCTTCATTTGGGATAAATTTAAGAAACAAAAGGGGGCCTCAAAACAAATGACAGGCACATCGTCATCACCCAAATCACAGCATATGTGAATCTGATCAAGAATTAGAACTTCATGGGAAATGGAGAATTTCACTGGGTATTGTTTAGTGGATGTACATGTGTCTGTGTGTGAGAGAAACAGCAAACGCACCAGAGGAGCAGAGAGAAGACAGCTCTAGACATAAACTGAATTACTGAGTGTGTGATCTTGAGAAAAGTCTAGAGAGAGTGCTTCTGAGCTGAGGGCTGCCTGAAAGGAGTTAGGGGATTGACAGTGTGAGCAATTCCTTTTGTGTTCAGGGAAACAGGACTTTTTACATGTTTTGATGCAATCCTGTCATGTACAAAGAAACCTCATCCTTTCAACCATTTCTCCTGACAGGAAAAAGAAAAACTGTCTGGCTTCAAACTTTGAGAAGCTACTTGTGTTACCGATTTTGACCCTATTTTTTTTTTTGTTAAACAGAAGAAATAATACTGGTGGTGGCAGTTTGAAGGGAGAAAATGGCATACATCCATCCTTGTTACAAACCAGAATGTATGGGGTACAGACAAAATGAGTACATTATATGAATTATAAATTATGTGATTATGAAGTCACCTGGTAAGTCTTCACATTGGCTCAAATGCCACAGCATCAGATGAAAAAGAGGCTAAGATAAGGACAGTTCAAATTATATTCTTGGAGATCATTTCAGTCCTATGTGTGAGAGTAGGCAGAAAATACTGGAGGTGACGTGATTGTAGTGAAGATGAAGGTTTTAGTTTTGTGGAAGATTGGGCCATGTTCTAGTAGGAGAGAGGCCTGTACAAATATCTATTATCTCACATTGCTCTGTGTGTGTGTGTGTGTGTTTGGGAGGGGGCAATCTCTCAGCTGCAGGCAAACTGGAGCAGCCAGAAGGGCAGTAAAGTGGCTCCAGGGGAGGGTGCTAAGGAGGCAAATGCAGTACAAATTCAAACTCAGTGTTTCGCAACAAATTAATCCGATGTGGCAAAGAATGTTAAGAGAATAATTTTGTTTTTCAGTTGCATATATACAAATTCTAGGAGTATGGGTGACAAGAAGAGGGATTGGAATTTTTCTGTGGTTGGAAGAAATGAGGTGTAACTGGCATTGCTGAAACCTAGTGGGATGAGTCATGTAACTGGAATGTCAAAATCTCTGCTTATAAGCTGTTCAGGAAGAACAGTCGGGGTAAGGGAAGAGCAGGAGGGGAAGGGAATTGCTCTCTAAAGACATCCTTACTTATTTTAGAGTTATCAATAAAACCTGAACTTCAGAATCTTGAATGAAGATGGATCAATGTGCTAACAAAGGCCAGGAAGGGGTACTGGTGGGGGGCTGTTATAGACATCCGAATCTCACTAGAGAATAGGCTAAGTTATTCCATAAGCACCTATCTGTAATGTGTGGAAAGAAAACGTTCGAGAGACCTATTCAGGAGGTGCCATGCAGCTAGTAGTAAAACCTGAAAAGAGTTTCTAAAAATTATAGATGATTTTTTCTAAAATGAAAGGTATTAGACCTGACACAAGGTAACTGCATTTTGGACTTGATTATGATGGCTAAAGAGCCCAGTAATCATCACCTGATTTACATTCAGTATGGGCAAAAAGAGGACCGTCTTTCTCTCTCTCTCTCACTCACTCCACTTTCTAGAGGGCTAATATCAGAAGCTGAAGAAAATTGAGCAAAATCAACTGAGGCAAAATTTAGACATGGAGATTGGGCGGTTTTTTAAGAAGAGTTTATTAGAACAGCCATGGTTCCAAAATGAGGAGCGAGTACAGCGTTGGCTAAAAGCCCATCCTTGTTCAGTAGTAAAGTGAAGCGACAATTAGAATCAGAAAAGAAATGTATAACAGTGGAAAAAGTGGGAAATAAATTAAAAGTTTGTGAAGTATAGAAAATTGGTAATGGACGCTAAAGACATTAGGGAAAAATCCATGGCTGGCAGGGCTAAGTACAAAAAATAGTTTAAATGTATTAGGAAAAAAAAGAAGCCCTAGAACTGATATAGGCCCAATATGAAAAGGAGCTGGTAATTGTTTTAAAGAATGATAAAGAAAAGGCAGAAACATTCCATAAATATTCTATATTTGGAAAGAAGTAGGGTGTGTGCTTGGGCCATAGGAGAATGATACAGTACTTTTCAGGCTACTAGTAATCAAGAAGGATGTAAAAAAAACACTAAAGATAAACATTTTTAAATCAGAAAGCCCAGGTAATTTGCGGTCAACAATGCTAAAAGAGTTGGCTGAGGAGATCTCTGGCCTGCTAATATTCATTTTTAATAACTCTTGGAATACCACAGAAATTCAAGACAACTGGAGCGCAGATATTCTAAAAGAGCAAGCAGATGACCAAGGTAATTATAGACATCAATTCTTGGGCAAAATAATGGAAAAGCTGATATGGGATTCTATCAAATGCTATAAAAAATGTATCTTTCGAACAGTAAGTTCTCTCCATTATATCAATCTTCAATATTTAAACCATATGTAGACTTCAATGTTTTCCATACATTGTGCTTTATTATGAGAGCTGCTGTCAATACGAGTTGTTTCTGCAATACATTAGGGATGTGATATTTACATCTTGACATCCAAATATCTTCAATTCACTTCTAAGTATTATATTGAAAGCCTCAGCATATCAGTAGAAAGGATTCCTAATGCAAGCAAATGCTAACCTCTTGCTAGTGCCTTTAAAGTGTTCGACACAGTTTAAGGAGATGCAGAGTTTGGGGCAAGTGGAACTCAGAAATAAAAATAACAAACTGGTTTACAGGAAAAAGAAAAAGTTGCATCTTATGAGAACAAGTGCCTAAGAAAACTAGTTCTTTAAAGTTATTAAAATTATATAGACTGCTAGAAAAGGGCATGAGGAGGGGGAATGACCAGAGGCAGGGATGAAGGAGTAAGTGAGATCTTTCAAAACAGCAATAGAGAATGCTAACTGTTGTTTGCAAAAGGAAAAAAGTCATATGCCATTTAACTCTCTGGCTAATGATTCTCTTTTGATTTCAAAATTTGTAAATTGCAGTGGCTCCAAGTACACTTCTCTGTAGCTGTGCCAGCATCCAGCAAACAAACACGCTAAAATCCAGAAAGCATGATACCATCTATGAGAAGTAGATACAATGACATTCTGAAACGGTGAAGACAGTTTGGTTTAATTATTTCTCCCCTTTACCAATAAAGGACAAATCATAAGACCTGTGAGTAATTACATGTTCAGTAAGCAAGTATGGAAACATTTAGAGAACTGTTTGCCACTAGAAAACTACAGTTGATAACTTCGAGGGGGCAATCCATAAATCTGTGCAAATTTGTGCAGACCTGTCCTTCCTGTGTGCTAGATGAATTGGAGAAAGCTAGATAATTTCATCTTTCAGAACACTTGGCTTTAAATCCTCAAGTGACTTCCAGTGCTTATAATGACCTATTTCCCCACTATTATTTCTAGCTACAGGTAAAACAAGATTTTAAGGAAGGTTCTTTGTATGTATTCCTTAGGAATCTGTTATAATAGTGCAGCTTTTTCCATAATATGATGAGTAGATTTGGATATGTCTGAGAAGAAAACTTTTTGGTGTGCAATTTTTAATCAAAATTATCTATGCTTCTTGTCGATTGTGTTATGTGAGAACATTTTGCAATTTATCTTTTCTCCTTAGTAACAATATAATCAGTAAAATATCCTAACACAGTATGGTAAGACATATGTACATAACCTATCATTTGCAGGTGGCAGTGCTTAGATTTTTCTATTACTCTTCCAGATCATATTTAATGTTTTAAAGCAACATAGCATCCTTGATCCGAGTATAATGTAGATAGTGCAAATTTAATCTTAATCTCTACATATCTGAATTCAAATTGTAATGATTTCATGAAATAGCTTAAAATAAAATTATACTTCTACTGCTTGTGAAGTTTTATGACAAAATACCCACAGTATAGAGCTTTTTGTTTTAAAGAGCTGACTTAAACATGCATTAATTACAATGAATTTGGGTTTTGATTCTTTCAAATATTATCCACATTTGACTGAAGCATTAAGAAATGTGAGGATCAAAGCCAGTAGTGACAATATTTAGATTTTATTTCTCGCCACAGTGAACTATTGACGAAAAATGAAAAGGTGGAAAAAACACCCTTTCTGCTATTTTTGATTTAGTATATAAAGTTGTAGACTTAGTGATCAGATGGGCATAGGACCTTAGTTTCTTAGTTCAGTGAAAGGCACTGAGGTGAAAAGCCTATTCTTTAAGGGAAACATGGATTAAACCTTTCTGATGATGTGTAAGTAACAAATGGGTTCATTGTCAGGTGGCTATGTCCTTGTAAGATGGAGGCCAAGTTTGAAAGAGTTTAAAAGGAAACTAAAATAAATCAATCTAAAACTATTAAATTAATTTTATTACGGTCTTTAATAGCCATTAGAACTGTTTCAGTCACTCTCGTCAGGATTCATCTGTAGTTCTCAAGTTGAAAGGTTAATGACTCATTTACTAAGCTATGCAGTTTTCTTTCATTTTTCATTTACAATTATCTCTACTTGTTATAAAACCCAAAGCCACTTCCAAAATGTATTGTACTCATGCATCATTGCTGTCAATTAAAGTTATTAAATCATATATTCTAAAAAAATGAAATCCAAATATGCATTAATATATTTCAGTCACTGAATAGCCGCTTCTTGGCATTATGAATATGACAAATCTGGTATCAATGGCCACTAGAGCCTGAAGTTAGCATTGCAACTGAACAGATGTTCATTCCTGAGGATTCAGATATTAGTTGTGAATATTAGTTGTCCTGTGGTGGCCGGTGGAGGGAGGGGGGAAGATTAGAGGGAACCCTTTAAAAGTGGCCACATAGAGGTAGGAGCAGCTTGATAGAAGATGGCATGGAAGAAAGCATTTCTGTTCATGGGAGAGGTAGGTGAAAGGGTAAAAAAAGGCTAATTTCATTGGCAGAGTAGAGAGGCAGAAGGTCATGGGATAAGAGTGACTAAGTAGGTGGGGCAAGTTGTGAAGGGCCTTGAAGGTGAGCACAAAATGCTTAAGCTTGATTAGCAGGAATCGAGGGAATCAGTGAAGGGCTGTAGGTGAGAGAGAAATGGTAAGAATGAGTGGCAAGGCAAAAGATACTAATAGCAGTACTACTTTATAGACTGCATGGTTTGAGGGAAGGGCAGCCAATGTGGGTTTCAAAGAGGAGAAGATTAATCAAAAGAGGCCAGGATGAGTGTGTTATCTGCCTAGGCAGAGAAACAAGTGTGGATCTTAGAGAAAGTGGCAAGAATAGGTCACAGACTAGAGATGTGTGGCACAGGGGAGAGCGGAGTAGGCTGACTTCCATACGATAGGCCAGAGAGACCAGGCAAGTGGTGGTGGTTTTAACAGCTCCAGATGATGGATGACCAAGGTAAAAGCCAGGTTTTACACAGTTGTGTGTTGCAACTGTACAGTGCATTCTCACTTACAAATACTTTAAATTAGCAATTTTTCTTTCAAGTAAGTCTACTGACTCTTAACTGCATTAAGCCCCATTATAAATGACATCTTTCTAACACTCTGAATTCAAGTTAGCTCTTCCAAGAGGAATGTTTTAATGAACTTGTTGCCATAGCAACTTTGCCTCAAATGACACACATGAAATATACAGATATCTTCCCAAAATATATTACTTACTACTATAAGCTGCTCTCCAAACTTCCCTGTTTGTTCCTTTCAGAACAAAATAAATTGTGGTTATACCAATTATTACCAATAGTGAAGGCTGAGATTTTTGGCATTCCCTGCAATTTATTTCACCCTTTTTTATTCCTCAGATAGCTTACCTTGTTACTCTTAACTTGGTACAAAACAAAGAATTATTGTTATCAGCTCTATGGTAAATGCAAATGATATTCTTAGAACTGATAGCCATCAGACCTATAGCAAGGATGGGAATATTCACTGTAAATGTGTTCACAATGAAAATGTATTTAGCTTGTGTGTCTTAATTCACATTAGAGGATCTCTTCGCAGGTAGAAGTCCTTGGTCTTAACAAGATTTACCATGTTACATAATCAGAGATCCATTGATTTTGCAGATAGGTAACTAGGTGCAACATCTTGCCTTCAGTCTTGTCTTTTGGAGTAGCTGCCTGTAGCCAATATGATTGTAATAGTAATACTTTTATACTGTGCTTTACAACTTTAGCTGTATAAATCTCACACTGCCTCCAAGGTATATTCAGTATTGTTATCCTCTATAGAGGGCAAAGCCAGGTATAGAATCCAATGGTCCCATAGACTCTGAGCCTTATGCACAGTTGAGTAGAACACTAGTCCTCAAATGTCAAAAAACGTTAATGTTCTAATAACAGCCTGAATCAAAGGTTCATGCTGTTTACACTGATTACAGGTTTTTTTAGGCTATTACTCTGTATGGCTGGTGGGTATGTGATAACCAGTCACCAGGGTCAATAGTCTTGTATTGTTTGAGTTGTCTGTTAAATACCCGAGGTGAAATCTCATGTCTATAGTCAATTCTTAGATTAGTAATGCCTTCTTCCTGGTCAAATGGCTGCCCCTTAGAAATATTTCTACTACTTCAGTGTTTTTTCAATTTCTTGTAAGCTTGACTATTTTTTATTAATCTGTCACATTTGATTTTCCTTCATTCTATAGAGCTTTTTAAAGCAAATGTGTTAGGGTATAAGATGGACCCTTCCATAAATTAAAATCCAATATCTACAGAACTTGCAGAGCATGGGCAGTAGCAACACATGCTATTGCACACTGCCCAGCCATACACTTCAGTCCTAACCAGGATGGTTAACATTTAGGGCTGAAAGGACAATTTGGGGTCTATACTTGTTCAGTCTTGAACCCTTTTGTGGACTGTTTGAGACTGCTAGTTGTAATACAGAGAGACAAGGTGGGTGAGATGATATCTTATTGGACCAATGTCTGTTTCTGAGAGAAATAAGCTTTCAAGCTCTTACAGACCTGTTCTTCAGGTAATTTTGCCAGTGGGAAATGGACTGGACCAACAACTGATTCCACACAAACCACCTGAACAAACACACTTTTGATCACCACAGAACTCAGTGAAATTAGAATCAGTGGGATATTACACAGATGAAAAGCTCTATATTCTACTACTAGTTCCCCAACCCATCAAGTCTCCTTGTTCTACAAAGTTAGATATTTTTGCTCTTGTATTGAAATTAATTAATACAATTAAATTGTTTGTTAATGTGCAATGAAAAATCAAGATATTTGAAAGTAAACTACTTTTATTATATTTACTTATAAAATACATTTAATACTTAATAATGAAAACACTTTGCCTATATAAATCCCTGATTTACTGTATTTATTGTGCTATTTATTCGTCCTGAAAGCATCCTGATGTAAATGCAAAGTCACTGTTTCATCCAGATTGAATCACAAGATGTCCACAGGATCATATTTGGTTAAGGTTTGTGCAGTTTCTTATAAAACTGTTTATCTCAAGTATGATACTGTCCCAATTTCCACTCTAATGACTCTTAGACCGAGAATATAGTTTCTGAACAACTTTAACTAGTAAATGTATTAAAACGATCTGGGGACGCTTGGAACTTTTCTGTATTTTCTAATTTGATTTGCTGGCCATTATTATCACTTAACCCCTATTTTGAATCAGGATATAGCAGATATCCAAAATATAACACACTGAAAATGTTAGGCTAGATATAAAGGCACATGAAACTTCTGATAGAGCTTTCTCTGTACAATAACTGTAACTAGATGACACTGAGTTATTCTCATGGCAGACTGTAAATGGAAGAAATAATACAAAAATCTGTTGTTACACAATTTACATTTTGAACATTGCATTATGGAACAGGAGGATACTATGTTTAAACACAGCTAAATTAAAACAGCGTATAGGCAGTGCATATTTAAACATTTTAGAACCAGCATGAAATGAACATAACACTTAACTTAATGTTAATTATACAGCTTTACAAAATATTTTTCCTCATGCATTGTATTTGTTCAGTGGTTATCTCCATGTATAATATCATCAAATTATTATGCTGTCTCAGTCCTAAATCATATCACTTTTCACAGACAAAAAAATGACTTATACTTAACAAAAGATATGTTTATCTTCTATATGGTGGATTTTAAATCAAACCGTTCCATACATAATTATCTTAATATTAGCTAATCAATCTTTAATTAAAACATAATTGCTAATCAAGATATTACATAAAATATAAAGCCTACAGTAAATTATTCCTTTTTTGCACAGGAAAGAAAACCACACATTTACATGACAGTGGGTTCTTCAGAACTGGAAATCAAGTGTCTTATGCTAGCCAGATAAAAACATGTTACTGAACATGTAGGAGTTGCTAGCTCTCAAAGTGTAGGGAACGGGAGTTAGTTTTGTTCTGGTTAAGAATACTCCCTTTTTCAAAAGAGTTGGTAAAGTATGTGCAATTGCAATGCAGTAACTCTGATTGGCCCCACAGGAAACACCTTGTGGGTGAAATCCTTATCTGATTGTAGTCAATGGGAGTCAGTTGTAGTCAGTGGGGCCAGGACTTCATCTATGGCGTCTTGAGTAGGTAGTTCAGAATTCAGACCCAATCAATCCTTGCTTTTTGGTTGAGTGTTCCTCTTTTAGTTTGTGGGGTGTGTATATGTGTGTGTGGTTATGGTCATGTTGTGGGTATGGCTCTAAGATTACAGTCTCGTTTGGGTAGTCCATAAAAGAGCCATCAAATGGGAATGTCTGTTTTTTGCCATTGAATTCGAGATAGATTCAAACAAATAAACTAGATGCAAAATATCGTATCCCATTATCTACTCCTTGATTTATTCAATTTACTTATTACATTGAATTCAACAGTTTCAGTTACATGTATACATTTACAGCATATCACATTTATCAAGTAATAAAGGCATGTATGATTTCCATTTCAAAGTTCTACAAATGGATATGGCCAACCAATCCTTTTCGGAAACTGTCATGAGCTAAAGGATGGAGTTTAAACAAAAACTAAACACAATAAAATTGTGTGGTGATTTATACAAAGCATATTGGATAATTTTAAATTAGGAATAATAGGAAACACTCAGTCGCTATATGCAGCCTATTATTTGCCTTGCATCATTGAAATCAGTTCTCCCAATCTTAATGGCAACACAGGTGTTTTGCTTTCTTAACCTATTTTATTTTTAACTGAGATGCTAAGGAGGACACAATTTAGACTTGTGTTCACACTACAGACTTTTTAGAGTAGTTACACTAAGCTGCAAACTATTCAAAACATATAACATTCAAAGTAATGTATTAAGTGAGAAAAATATATGTTTGCATATAGAGCACCATCTGCTGATTATTTCCCCCCCAAATCTGTTGGGTTGCCAATCTGTTTAGTTTGAAGAAAGTATTTTGGCTCTTCTGAGTAGAAGGCAAATGGTTGTTTTTCTGACTTCTTAAATACTAGCATTGTTTTTAAAAAAAAGGAAAAATGCAAACAATAAAGATATAAAATCATATATGCGGTATTGTAGAAGAGTTTTGAAAAATTACAAGAATAAATCCCAGTTCCACACAATGCCTTAAAAGTCAAAGGTCTGATTGGAGTCTATGAGAGTTTGCCTGAGTAAGAAATGATTGTATGAAAATATCCTTTTTGGTTGTTCAAATGCTAATATTTTCATCGAAGACCATCACCTGATCAGCTCACTTTTAATCTTGTTTCCCTTTCATTTCGTGTATTCCAGTGTTCTGTCCCACTTGTTGTAAAAGTCACTTAATCTCTGTTTGAAACTGTACACGATTTGCCCCAGCAGCATTTCTCTTAACAAGTTCTTCCAAATGGATAAAGAGAAAGATGCCTTTGACATCTCTACAGTGCCAAGAGGATATATCCAGGCCTCAGTCAAGAGGTGTTAAAGTGAGGTTATTTTAGCAATGATAGGATTTGTGTACATCACTTTGGTTCGGTGGCGAAGCATGTGGGTTCACACTGAATAAAATATGGCACTATATCTGAAACATTTATTAGATGATATTATACGTGAATTATTTTTTAAAGCACTGCTATTTACTGTACTTCCTCTGCCCAGGCAATCTACTAGGCTGTAGCAGATATAGTTGGTCTGCATGAGTATTCCAGTAGTTTCAGTGTGAGTGTTTCTTACATACAAGGTTGGATTAAGGCTAATATGGTCCTGAATCCACTGTACGTTCAAAGTTGGACAATCTACTTCTGAACTTCATTGCCCTGCCTCCCGACATCATCTTCCTCTCTTAAAGCCCCCTGCATATCACCTTTCTAACCAGTCCAAATCCACACCCCCACAGTTAGATATTCCTTCTCAGTTGCCTGGAAGAGTTTTAATCTTCTCTTTCTTGAGTCCATGAACTGAGGGATCCTTTCCCCCTGTGGTATCTCCCAAGAACTAACTCTTTCTCTCTTTCTCCAGCAAAGCAGTACATCTGCCAACAATTAGCTATGCACAACACTATCACCTGGCACTCCTGCTTCGGCCTCCTTTAAAAGCAGTCTCTCTTCACTGTTATCGCAAGGAATCTGTCTTCACTCAACCTGCTCAGGCAGGTTGAATAGTCCATGGAACAAATTGTCTTGCATTTGAATTGTACTGTTTTCTTTCCTCGGCTGGAAACAGCAGGCTAAGAGAGATTTCTTTCCTTTTGTATCACAGACTGGGACCAGGGAATCTCAAGACAAATCTGCTATTACTGAGATTGTCTGCAAGAGAATGGTATGAGTGATAAGATTCTAAATTAGCAAGAGTGTAGAAGCTAAAATAGATGTAAAACTGATCTTTGCAAAATATCCCTGAAGTCATTATTGAGTGAATAATCTTATAAATGAGGGGTTATGTAACTATCACATTCTCTAGGAACATATATTTGCCCTCTTAATTTGCCTTCAAGAAGTGAATATGTTTTTTACCTGTGGGTGATTTAACCCTTGAGGAACTGAGATACTTCCAAATGAAGGAAACATGGCAAAAGGATTTGAGTTCTGTCAGGGAAGAGGAATGTCTGTAGCAATTGGGAGGCAGAATACATGAAGATACCTGTCTTAAAGATTCTTGGCCTGTTTCCCTGCTACCAGAAAGCCCTGAACCAGCCACAAATGCCAATTAACAAACTGGTGAAAGCAGATGTTGGCAAGCAGGTGAATAGATTGGGTGGAAGCAGGAAGGTAAATGATGGGCTGCAAGAGTGGTGATTGGAGAAAGAAAGGGAGGAAGATTGGTATGAAGTACTTCTTTTATGGGAGAGGATGAGAGAGGGTAGATTAGCCAAAGGGCTAATGTAAATTTTGGGGAGAATGAGAGAGGACCTGCATCTTTGGAGCACTATTTTGGGAGAAAAGAGAGACTTCATCTGCACCCTCTAAAGGTGCGGATGTTTTGTTTTGATTTATTTATTTTAAAATAAGTAGATTCGTACTGGATCTGTAAAGTGCTCTCGCATTTATCTTAAATAAAGGTCCCTGGAGCTTCAACCTTTTTGTTAAACTATCTTTAAAAAAAGCTTTAAGTGAAAGTTTAACAATCCCTCTCCTCCAGTAAAGACTGTTCAATAAAATAATAATTCTGCAACTGTTGGCCAGACTCCAGAGTTCAGGCCCAAAAAGCTGTGGCTGGGAGGATAACTTTCTCGTTTTTTGCTGCCACACAGACGGAGCTTTTGGGAGGGGCTGGCATCAGGAAGACTTGATAGAGCACCCTCTTTCTCGTGTTCATGCTCCTTCGTGAGCACTCTTCAGAGAAAGCTTTGTGAGGTGTGGGCATTTGCTCCTGGGCCAGTTGGCAGTCAGTTAGTATTAACATACCTCTTCTACTCACACAAGCATCACTAAGGCCTTGAATTTGGCCTTTCATTATCAATTCTTTCTTAAAATGTTAAATGTGCCTTTTAGGCGAGATCTCAGTTATCTTCCCTTCGTGCAGCTGCGCCGCTGTAGTGTGTCTAATGAAGAGGTGCTGTGCCAACAGGAGAGTGCTCTCCCATCAGCGTAATTACTCCACCTCAGTGAGAAGCATAACTATGTCATCAGGAGAGTGTCTCCCACCAACATAGCACCGGTGTGGACAGTGTAAAACTTGCTCCTGTCAGGAAGGGGGACGCTTTTTCACACCCCTGAATAACATAAGTTAGATCAACTTAACCAGTAGTGTAGACCTGCCTTTAGATTTTCAATATGAGGCATATGTAAATCTAGTTTTTGCTCTTAAGCTGTAAGACTATTGATGCTGTTTTAGAAGTCAGTTTTTTTGCAAAAGTAGCCTTTTAAATCACATCTGATAAAAAAAAAATAAACAAACTCTTCATGTCAGTGACATACAGAAGGCTTTCTCATTGCCTTCCCAAGATGAGGATCATTTCCAGATTACTTCTAATGCTCTTGCTAATTGAAAATGTCATGCTTAATAACCATCTGTTGATTTAATAAAAAAGAATTCTCTTGGATAGCCCAGTTAAGCTGGGCAGTTTGTTTACATTCGGTTCCTGCCCAACAGAAAGATATAACAAAGCCTAACAAATTATACAGCAAATAAATCAAAGTATAGCCAGGGGCCAAATTCTGCACTGATTTGCACACTGTACAACCACAGTCAGGCCATAATGTGGCTTATAGAGACAAATTATGTAATATGCCCTCAAGTTGATGTGATCTTACATAATAAATTACAGATTTCCTTGTTATAGGTATAGTGATAAATTTTTGGGTTAAAGTAGGATTTTCATACTGAAGCAAACTTGAAATGGAGTATTTATTTACTTAGGACCAGGTTATCCAAGAATTTAGGTGTGTGTGCACAGCAAATGCAATTGTGCTTCCTCACTTATGCCTACAGATACTATGACTGTATGTGCAAACTGTGTAGTTACCAACACAATTTTTTTGAGTAACAGGTGCAGGTAAAAGCAAATAGTATAACTTGAGGGGGAAAAAATATTTAATTTTTTTTTCATATTTATTTTTAGCTTTTAAGGTAATTCTGCTTCAGAAAGGATGATTGGATACTGATTTTGGCTTATTTATAGTGCACGCAGCTCCAGTACAAACATAACTGATCAAAAACCTTTCGCAGACAGAGGTGCCTATCAGGAAAAGAGCAGTTCAGCCATGTAAGGGTGTGATAAAATAGTCATATTAGAAACAGCACCAGCTATTAGCGCAAATTGTAGTATTAATTTGACTAACTTGGCCCCACACCTAAAGTTCATAAATGCACACATGGGAACCTCTGAATCAGTCAGCTCTAATTGCATCATTTAACTTGAACATTTTAAATGTATTGCATTTTTTAATGTGAACATTTTATGCCTAAAAAATTATCTTCTAATTTGGAATTTTTTTCTCATGTCCAATTATTTGGTTCTACTCCAACTGTTTTTCTTTTCCTTTAGAAAATAGAAAATAATTTAATATGCTTGGCTAAATCCAGCAATAACTGCCTGGGAGTTTTGCTGGAGTAATGAATGCAGAATCTTGCTCTGTCATTGTGGTGATGACAAAACTTTAGTTAACATTGTACTGAAAGTACTGCATTGGTAATTGTTACTGAAGATCCACTCAAGTGCATGAAGTAACACACAGGCTTGAGGCTCTGATCTTGCAATATGAAGTGTGTGGTGTGCACTTGGGGAACCCCACTGATTTCAATAGCATTTGGCACTTCATTGGGACATGGCACCAGTTCAGCAGTCTTCCCACACAACTTGTTGCAGGATCAGGGCCTAAGTGTGTTCTGGTTCTGATACTACGGGCTGGTCTTCACAACGGGGAGATTGACACTGCTGCAATCGATAATTTTTTAGCCGATCTAGTGAAGACCCGCCAAATTGCTCTCCTGTCAATCCCGGTACTCCAGCTCTCCAAGAAGAGTAAGGGAAGTCAACTGGAGAGCGTCTCCCATCAATACAGCACAGTGAAGACACTGGGGTAAGTGGACCTAAGCTATGTCGACTCCAGCTATGCCATTCATGTAGCTGGAGTATTGTAACTTACGTCAATTTACCCCAGTAGTGAAGAAAAGCCCTAATCCAGCTACCAAATAATGTTAGTTAGGTTATCAGAATTTTGAGGAAAAGATGGTGTCTTCTGACCTGTTTGTATAGATCCTATCACAATGGGACCTTAGTTCTGGTTGTGGTATTGGGGCATTATTATAATGCTAAATAATACAGCTCCTTTAGTGCCTGCCTGCTTACACCTTTTAATTAGTATAGCTGCTATGTTTAATAATAGTTTCAACACCATTGAATTGTGGCACGGTGGGTTCTAATCTAGCTTGTTCAATCAGTGGGGTTCATCTTCAAACAATGGGTTAAATCCTGATCTCATTAAAATCAATGGCAAAACTCCCTTTCACTTAAAGGCCTAGCAGGGTTGATTGATTTAAATCATCAATTTCTAATCATGATTTAAACAAGCAGACAGAAAACTTTGATTTTCATTTGTACTTCTCAATGATCTTCCTGAAGAAATTGTGATCTTATTGGTTGGAATAACCATTACAACTTTTTTGTTGAAATATTTGTTGTTAACCAGGAGGATACACTATATTTATACACACTTAAGCAATTGTGTAGCTCAGTGATTCTCAACCAGGGGTACATGTATCGCTGGGGGTACACAGAGGTCTTTTGGGGGTACATCTACTCATCTTGATCTTTGCCTAGTTTTACAACAGTCTACATAAAAAGCACTAGCAGAGCCAATACAAATTAAAATTTCATACAGACAATGATTGTTTATACTGTTCTATATACTATACCCTGATATGTAAGTACAATATTTATATTCCAATTGATTTTATAATTATATGGTAAAAATGAGAGAGTAAGCAATTATTCCTTAATAGTATGCTGTGACATTTGTATTTTTATGTCTGATTTGTGTAAACAAGTAATTTTTTAAGTGAAGTGTAACTTGGGAGTACAGGAGAGATCTGATTACTGAAAGGGGTACAGTAGTCTGGAAAAACTGAGAGCCACTGATGTAGCTTAACATATGTTTAGTCATATTCTTAATGTTTACATTTTTTTTATGTAAGGGTGACCAACACATGTTTTGTTAACTAGATGGCAATTTTTTACTCATGATTTGTAAAATTGCACTTGGATGAAAACTGGAATTCAATTAAATGTACAAAAAGGTTTGAAAATTCACTGTACTGAATATCTAAGGGAAGGAAATAAATTCACAAAATAAATTTAAAATTAAATGATGTGTTTAAATATGTATTGACTTTCCAAGATATTTATGCCTGAAGATGCATATAGGTGCCTATTAGGATTTTCAAAAGTGCGTAAGCAAGCTATGTGCCTAACTGCCATCTAAATCAAAGGGGATTTGTTAGGCAGCTAACCTGCTTAAGTGCTTTTGAAAAATCACAGTAGGCATTTATGTGCTTCTGTAGGTGCCTAAATACCTTTGCAAATGTGGCCCCATGTCCTTCAAGTTTTTAGAATGAGTAGATCTCAGCCTCTCCCACCTGGTCTTTATTCATAGACTGGAAGAAGAAAAAATGCTTTCTGTTCTTTCAATTCCCAATCAGTTACTCGATTTTGAATGAACTAGTCCAGATGAAGAAAACATTCTCTCTGCACCTGCAAATGACACTGGAAGCAAAAGTAATTAAGGCAAAAGCTTTTCTGCATAGCAGAAACTGAAAGTACTTGCATTTGGAAAAATGTACATACCATGATTGACTCCATTGTACAGACTGAAAATAATATGTAGCACATGACATTATGACTGACTTACAAACTTGAGTTGCTTTCAAAAGTTACATATTTTCCCCCTTGATGCTGTAGATAATTTAAAAAGCAGCACCCTTTAACTCACTAAAATTTGAGGCAGGCTCATTGATGCAGCAAATTATATTTTTATTTACATTATTTGAATAGGTTCTATTAAGACCTGAACATATGTTGTCATAACTCCAAATTTACCTTTAAACCAATTTTTAAAAGAAAAATCTATTGAATTCAAATTTAAAAATCAAATGTAATTTAAAAAAATCATCCAGTTTGTGGGTCAGCATTTCACACACACCATGTTTAAAACTAGGTATCTATCAAGTTAACATAACACATACTTTCTCAATAAAGCTAACCCCTGTCTGTTTACCTTTACCTGACCAAATTGTTGTGAACTAGAACGGAGTGATTGCTAGAAAAAATAGTGGTAGTTGAAACTTTACTGTATAAAAGTAGTGAGTTTGGTTCACTGTTAACTGTGAGATTATATTAATTGTAATTAGTGTATTTCTGGATGGTATTTGTATAAATATTCACAAATCCCTAAAGATTCACAAATGTTACCACAACTAATTTAATCAGCTCTATCTTGGTGCCTGCTTGGCCACAACCAAATTGAAATACTCCATTGAAATACTTCTTACTGTGCTCAAAATTCCGTGAACCAGGGGTTTGTGTCCTGTTAATGCAACTGAAATGTTCCTATTGATAAAGAGGAAAACAAAATTATTGTGTGCATGGGACACAAAGAACTTCTGCTAACAAGCTTTGAGAAGCAAATTCCCATTTTTTTAAAAAAAAAGCATTGAAAAGCAGGTGTAATACTGTTACTTGTCGCTTTTTTCATAAAATAGTTACATAGGCACTTTTTATTGTTTGTTTGAAATGATGTGATGTAAACTATATATATTTTTGGATGATACAACTGGCATTTAAAAAAACTAAACATGCATACATCAAACCCTGATAGGATTTGAACTCTGTACTTGATATTGCTGCTGTCTGTTTTATCTGCTGCATTAAACAGACTGGTTATCAGCCATGGGATTTAGATCTATTATGGCCACCAGAGGGAGCCCATATTGTTCTAGGAATTGCAAAAATGTCAATGCAGGTAGAAGTTGATGTGACTCACAGATGACAGTAAATTAACAAAATATTTTTTGTTCATTTTAGCTATGGTTATCTCAATAGACAGAACACATACTAAAATGATGGACTCGGTATATTTGATACTGAAGTGACAAAGTCTCTTTAAAAACTAAAAAATTCCTTTAAATTTAAATTGAAAACCATATATCAGTGCACGATAATACTCTCTCAATAACTATTTTGCTTTTCACCTTTGTTCCTTTGCTGACCTGTGTCCAGTCTCATCATTTCTTCTGTGTTACTGTCTCACTTTTTGGGCCAAATCATGGCTTTCTATGTCTTTTTAAAAAAACAAAAATAAGAAGAAAAAAAAACCCTCAGGGTAGCCAAAGTTTAAATGGACCCCAACTTAAAAATAGTTAGAGAGAATTTTAGGAATTGCACTCCCTAAGTCTGCCTATTAATTTTTGTGTTTTGGCAATCACAAACCTCCCCTGTTGCTGTATAAGTGAGCCATTGACACAGGGAAAATTGACTGATTATACACAAATGTTTAGAGTAAGCAAACTTTGTTTATCTAATCTTTGTTTCATTCATATAAGGTATTAATAATAGGTAGCAAAATATTCAGCTATCAGTGGACATTTCAGTTGATGATGTCCCTTTTTCTGTGATAATCTCTCCATTTTTAATCCATGGAATATCTGTTTGTATTTCCCTATCTGATGGGAAAGGTTTGGCAGTCTGAAGAATCAGAAGCACTGTCTCCTGCCATATATGTCCCGAAAATTGACATGGAAAATCCTTCAGATCTCATGTATCCCCAGAAATCCAGACACTGCCTGTGGTAATGCCTGGGTTTCCTACACTTGTGACAGTATGGTTTCCATAGTAGCTACACTGCCAGGATTCCCTGTCCTGCCTTGTCCAAAACAAACCCTCAGAGGTTTGAAGAGTCAGAGGGGAAACTATATGCATGGATCTTGAGGTAACATTAATTCCAGTAGATGCTCCACTGTGGGTTTGTCACTTACAGTAACTGTCTACTGCTTTCCCTTTCTCTACGTAAAAAGCCCCACAGAGTCCTGACTATGGAGAGCTCAAATGGAGGAACTTCCTTGGGATTAGAGAGATGTTTCACTCCCCTCCTTTTAAAATTTTTTAGGCATTTGAGCAGATTTCCTGCATCTTTTAAGTCCACTTTCTGGCTAAAATCAGGTTAGCTTATAATGCAACATCTGGATAATCAGTTGGGGCAGGGACCTTGTGTTCTTACATGTTTAGAAAGGGTTGTGTAAAATAATTAAGATACAGAAATACAGAAATAATGAAGTTGTCAATGTCTAATCGTTTCAGAAATGCTCCAGATTTTCTATTGTGCACTGTATGCTGTAGATAGGAACACTACTAGTATTGTTTTTTGTTTGTTTTCTTTTGTTTTTTGTTAATAAACTGGTCTTTAGGTCACTACTGTGACTCTCAATTGGTTTCAGTAAAAATGTATTGGTTTTAGGGGGAATGTATTGGTTTTAATAAAAACCTAGTCTCAATTGTAGTTTTATTGGTTTGAGTTAAAATACATTGATTTTGGCTGAAATATTTGCGCTTCAGGTTAGATGTAGTTATTTTAGTAGTAATGCATTGGAGATGGTGGAATTCTTTTTGTTTGAAATGTCTCCATTTAAAGGAAAATGTATTGTTTTAAAGAAATTATACAGGCATTAATCAGTCAGGCATTGTATCTTCAGTGACTGCCATTCTTTCTAGAACATAAACTCCACTGTTATGGCCCTCAAAGGAGAGAATGTTTTAATCTTATTTTTGAATGAAGGTAATTGTAAATCTATTCTGTAAAATGTTGTTTGTAACTTAATTAAGACAGTACTTTAATAAGACGGAGATTTCTCTCTTAATTCAAGGATAACAGGGCTGCTTGACTAATGCCTACTTACTTTTTTCAACCTGTGCAATTTAATTAAAGTGAGGGAGGTGAGACATTATACTGTGTTCACAAATCTGAGAGCCAGAAACTCTTGGGTTCTAATTGCAAACCTGACACTGACTCCTATGGCCTTGAGCAAATCACTTAGGCTATGTCTACGCTACAACCCATACAGTTAAACAGCAAAGAAGCCCCAGGAGTAGTGGTGGCAGCAGCCGAGGCACAGGTTAGCTGTGATGAGTGATTACCTGCCAGAAAACTAGAGGGCACTTACTGGGCCTGGCAAAACTATGCATCTGCTGCCACTACCCATGGTACCATGGCTATACAGCACACACTCTCTCTTTTTATTTGCACTAGCTAGCTTGATGAGAGCTTGGGTATGCAAGTAGGGGAATCACAACCCTGGCTCCTAGTGTAGACTTAGCCTTGCCCTCACTGATACCAATTCTCATCTCCCTTGTACCATCATAAATTTTCCATAATCCTTTTGAAGTCAATGGTATTACTCTAAAATTAGAATTTTTCCTTTTGAGTGTGCTTATCCGTCTTTAAAATGGGAACAGTTTCCCATCTCACAGGGTTGTAGTAAAATTAATTAGGTAATGTTTTAAAAGCACTCTGAAGATAAGAAGTGTGGTCTAAGTGCCAAATTCATTAATGGATGGAGTGAGTTTTACCGAATCCAATAAATTTCACTTGGAATTAATACCCCATTGCATGAAAGACAATACTACATTTGAAACAAAACCAGGGCCAAAATATTTCAACTCAAGCCAATGACTGTTTAACTTTGCCAACAAATTATTCTTGCTAATGTACAGCCATTATGCAAATATCATCTGCACTTTGGTTTATTACTGTCCTCAGAGCATCCAATATATATGCTCACAACAGGTATGAGCCCAGATAACGCCCCCCCCCCCAGGATGAAACACACTGGAAGGGATTTTGAGGGAGGAAATCTGTGGAAGTATTCCCACACTGAGATCTCCTCACTTTCTCCAGTCTATGAAAGGCAGGCTTTGCCATCCAGCCCCCTACCTCTAGGAAAATTGCAGAGCCCACCTCTCCCCATGAAGCACTCAGTCACCTGGACTTCCTCATCTCTAGATCCCTGGAAGCACTACTGGTTCCTCTCCCTAGTCATGGGTGGCCCGGAATGCATGGCTGGTGAGATCCACAGTAAAGACAATAAAACCTAAGGCTGTATTGTCTTTTCTGGAAAGGGAAAAAACAATGCATGTTCCCCTCACCCCTTTTCCTACCCACTGCTCCACTTCTGGCCCATCCATTCCTTTACAATTTCCACCTTCTCTGCCTGCATGTGCTTGAGGGATGCCAAGGAGGCGGCTGATTTTACATAGTCTGGTACAGATGCAGGCCATGGTTACCATAGCTTCTGAACTATTCCTAACACAGTTGCTACACTCAGCCCCAGGATAGTCAACTGTATCTAATTTTAAAATGTTACACTGAGTAACATGAGTGCTTTCTGTGAACTCAGGAATGACTATCCTGGACTAATTGACTCAACCTTCAGCCTCAGTTCTTTTAGTCGAAGATATGTTAATTGCACTGTCTCATATGTAGGACGGCATCTGGAGCTATTCAATAGATCAGGAGTGGCCATCTTGAGCCTGAGAAGGAGCCAGAATTTACCAAAGTACATTGTCAAAGAGCAACAGTAATATATGTTAGCAGCCCCCTATCAGCTACCCTATCAGCTACCCTGCTCCCAGAGCCTCTCACCCATTGGCAGCCCTGCTGATCACCTCACACCGTTCCTCCCCACACCTCCCAATCAGCTGTTTTGTGATGTGCAGGAGGCTGAAGGGGGGGCGGAGAAGTGAGGGCACAGCAGGCTCGGGGGAGGGTGCAGGAAGGGGTGGAGTGGGGGCAGGGCCTGTGGCAGAGCTGGGGTTGAGCAGTGAGCACCCCTAGCACACTGGAAAGTTGGCACCTGTAGCTCCAGCCTTGGCATCGGTGCCTAAACAAGGAGCCGCATATTAACTTCTGAAGAGCTGCATGTGGCTCCGGAGCCACAGGCTGGCCACCCCTGCAATAGATACATATGTGTCTGCATGTGAGTTATTATTGAAAAGTCAACATTTACCACCAATTGCTACGCTATTATATACTTCAAATAGGAAATGATCAGTATCTCGGACACTACACTATGACAACCATCGATAAAGGTGTCCTCCCGCCCCAATAGTAACCACTGTGCTTTGTGAGTCTCAAACATCCAAATTCTGAGCAACCCAAAAAATTCTGCCATAAGTCCCTGAGTGTTCCAGAACGTGTGTAATATACAGATTGAGAGTTGGTAAATAGAGGAGTGTTGTCAAAATCTGTGGCTAGCCCACAATCATATTTGGCAAAAAATTATTGCCAGTGTGAGCAGATGCAATTTCAGTGAATTTTTTTGGCCTTGCAGCCTCAGATGCCAGCAGTAAAATTGAGTCATTGGCTGAGCTGTTTATGCTTGGCAATCTGGTTCTGTGTTCACATTGTTTTTTGTTCATTGTTTTTTCATTTTCATTTTCATTTTCATTTTCATTTTCATTTTTCATTTTCAAAATCATTCATTTTCATTCCATTGTTCATAATTAGTATGTTGTGGGTTTTTTTGGTTTGATTTTGTTTTTACTGTGGATAATAATATCTATACTGTGGAATGAATTCACAGGATTTGATGCAATTAACTTCATATATCAAACAGGTATAACAGCATAGCAGGTGTGAAATCTGATCCATGCATTGACCAACATCTGTTAAATATAAACCAAATAAATTTTCAACCCAAAATTTTAACAAATGTATGTACAGAATGTTGTTTGCAGGTATTTAACATGTGCGAAACATACTTTTTATAAAATAATGTGGTTGTGTGTGTGCATCTGAGCTTCATAGGCTAAATTCTCTCTTCACAGTTGTTTGTTTAGGTCAGTAAACTCAGTGGGAGGTGTATATTAGTATCTAAGGATTCTGTTTTAGTTCTATGTATTTTATATTGCAAATCAGTATTTTATTTACAAACTACACAATCTATTTGCATATGAGTCCTATTAACTTTAATGGGAATTTTGCACAACTAATTAAAGCAAATGGACTTCTCTGTTAAAATTCAAAGTAAAATGGCTTATAAACAAATTACTTACTTACACACACCTAAATAATTATCCTTCATTAATACACTCCTGTTGCAAACCTATATTAGATATGTTAATCAGTTTGTCATAAATGAATCCATTTTATATACAGACTAATAAAATGGACATATCATAACATCTTATTCACAAAACAATGCAACAAACAGATTTCTGTGCAAGCCTATTTTAATTTTAAAATGTGAATTAGAGATTAAATCTATGTGCCTGTTATATGAATACATATAACTTGTATGAATCAATGTAATATACAACCAGTCTTAAATTCTGACATGTTTGGTACAGCATTATTAGTTAGATTGTGTATGGAAAGTTTCTGGTTTTGAGAAACAGCTCAGATGTTAATTAAAAGTTTTACCTTAGTTTTTAAAAAGATCATTTTAGCCGATGGGAGATACTGTCCCTTTATAGCAGAGCATCTGACTTCTTTCCTAATTGAGGTTATTTGTTGGCTACAGCAGAGTCATCCGTTTTACTGTTATAGGGGACAAAATTCTGAAATTCTGTATTGCAATAGTTCTTTCTGTGCAAGAGTGTTCACGTTATTCTCCTATTTCCATCACTAGGTAACTGGTGTTTAAAAAAGAATAGCATTCTTAATTTTATGGAAAAGTATGATATTTACTAATAGAGTGAAAATGATTCCATGAATTTGTCTACCCAGAAGATCAAAGTACACACTCATATCCAGCTACAAATTAAATGTTGAGCTGCCTGTTTGTCTTTATCGTCCCATGTACTCCTGAATTTTTTTGCCTAGTCTGGTGAAACAAATAGCTAGTCCAGAATGTTCTAATGCAAAAGAATTGCTCCAAATCTGTACAGTATTCTGAATGTACAATGTTTTAGAAGTGCTGAATTATTAAAATTACAAAAGAAATAGCCTATCTGAATACACCAAACAGAATACATAAAAAGGAGAGATGTATAATAATTGATGGTTTGTTATCTTAAATGTTTTGAATTAAAACTCCCTAAAGAACCAAATGAAATCCTATAGTAATTTTAAAGTGTCCTTTTTATAAGGAGAAACTATTAATTCGCAGCAGGAGTACTATCTGGAAGGGAGGTCAGTTCTTGGCTAAAATGTAAGGTAATATATCATGGAAGAGTAATTAGTCAGACTGAGGAGGACACAAACAATAGATTCACAAGGGCAATCAAGAGAGTATAAAACAACATGAGAGACACCAGAGGAAACAGTCTGGTGTCTTGATCTCACTGAGACTTTTTGCTCTCTTCCTAGTGCTATTTATTGTGATTCTAGAGTTAGAGTTGTAAGTGTGCTTCCATTATAAGCCATGAATTTCAATAGTTCTATAATGGGGCTCTAACTATTTTCTCTGTGGGGAAATTTACTGAAAATACTACATGTTAGCCAAAGAGCAAATTCTTTTATAAACCTGAAAAAAAGGTTTTGGTCACTTTCTGAATTTTTTTTTACCAATGTACATGTGTGTGTGTGTGTGTGTGTGTGTGTGTGTGTGCGTGCGCGCACGTGCGCACACACACACACACACACATATACTTGAATGTAGGAATTCTGCATTGATGTACCTTATTGAAGATAAGACCTTACAAGGGCTTTCCTCTGTGCTAGGCTTACATTCGTGCAGTCTTACTGAAATCAGTGGGACTTGCATGGGCACAGGAGTCTGTACCAGCAGACCAAATGCAAGGTAGGTCTCTTGGATTTTCAGCTCTTTTTAGGGTAGGGAACTGTGCACCTCTTAGCCTATTTTGGGTGCCATAAAATATATTAATAACTGTCGTGTGCTCAGGCCACCTGCATCATAGATCTCTTTCTAAGGAAACTCTCTTCATCCTTCATCCTTCTCTGGTACTGAAGGCTCCTTCTCTTTGTGACTGCTTTGGCTATTAAATGAAGTTAGGCTTGGTCTATACTACAAAGTTAGGCTGACACAAGGCAGCTTAAGTCAGCATAATTATGTCAGTGCCGACACTAGAATGCTTCTTCCGCTGAAGTAAGTGGCCTGCTACACTGACGTCATAACTCCACCTCCACGAGAGTCATAGCACTTTTATGTTGGTGTAGTTAGGGTGACATAGTGTCTATGTAGATACTCCATTACTTACATTGGCAGGTGGCTGTCCTTCTTGCCAGTTTCTAGGTATGAGCCCAGCACTGGGCTCAATTAGCACAGAGCCTACCAGCAGTGAAATGTACATTCTTGTTAGTTTCACAGCTCCAGCTGTGAGCCCTGCTGTTCTGAGCTGGAGGCAGCCACAAAACTGACAATTTCACTTCTGGTAGGCTGTGCTATGAAATTGAGTCTGTACCAGGCTCACAGCTTGGACTGTCACCCTGGGACAGGTGGGGGGCTTCAGCCTCACAATTTCCCACTTCAGTCAGTGCAAGTGCTCCTGGTGAGGATGCTCATCACCAGCAGAAGGAAGGTAGTTTGGATACCAACAACAGACTGAATTACTGTGGTGGTTGTAGATCCACCTAAGTTAAATAGACCTAATTTTGTAGTGTATACAAGCCCTTACATTTGAGTAATTAAGACCAGATATCCCTGCCTTCCACATTCTTGTTGAAATGTTAAATCACTTCTCCACAGGTGGCCTTTATCGGTCAAACAGAAACCATTTTCCTCTAGTACAGTTAACTAAAGATGTACCCTTTTAATTCTAAACTTCATGTAAGATCAGTATCTTCAGTCCTT
This sequence comes from Gopherus evgoodei, assembly GCF_007399415.2. Classification (NCBI taxonomy): domain Eukaryota; kingdom Metazoa; phylum Chordata; order Testudines; family Testudinidae; genus Gopherus; species Gopherus evgoodei. The sequence goes on from NC_044332.1 coordinate 58,706,023, forward strand.
AGTTTGAAAAATAATCAGTAGGAAAAGTTGTCCTGTCACATTGATGCGAGTGACTAAGGCCCTGGTCCTGCAAGGACTTACTTTTAAGCGCTTGAGCATCCCATTGAGTTGAATAGGGCTACTGATGTGCTTAATCCAGAGAAATGTAGTGCTGGAAGAGACCTCAAGAGATCATCTTGTCCAGCCCGCAGAGTTGAGGCAAGATCATGTATATCTAGACCATCCCTGATTGGTATTTGTCCAGTTTTTTCTTAGAAAACCTCCAGTGATAGGGATTCAATAACTTCCTTTAGAAGCCTATTCCAGTACTTAATTATCTTTATATTTGGAAAGTTCTTACTAATATCTCTCCTAAATTTCTCTTGCTGCAGATTAAGCCCATTACAATTTGACCTCCTTCAGTGGACATGGAGAACAATTGGTCACCATCCTCTTTATAACAGCTTATAATGTATTTGGAGACTGTTATCAGGTCTCCCCTCAGTCATCTTTTCTCAAAACTAAATATGCCTGGTATTTTTTTAACCCTTTGTTATAGGTCAGGTTTGCTAAATATTTTCTCATTTTTTGTTGTTGTTCTCTTGGGGACTCTCTCCAAACTGCCTACTTTTGTTATATCATAGTATCCAGAAATCGACTCAGTACCCTAGCTGAAGTCTCACCAGTGCCAAATAGCATGGGGCAATTATCTCTCATGTCTTACATATGACACGTTGGTTAATACACCCAAGAGTGATATTAACCTTTTTTCTTTTTTTTTTTTTTTTTTGCAACTGTGTCGCTTTTGATGGTTCATATTCAATTTCTGATGACTATTACCCCAGAAACTTTTCAGTAGTTACTGTTAAACATATGGGTAGCTCTTGGCATGATTGAGACTTGTCTCAGAGCACAAGAGAAACAGTTTTACTGTTCCCAAACTCGTACTCATTCTTTGTCCAACTTGCAAAACCACCGAACAGTTTACTTCAAGAGAGACCCAGGGTTGAAAGAGCAGGAAGTTGAAGACATGGTTGAAATATGTCAACAGAGCTTACAGTTAGAACTGGCTCAGAATTTCTTAGTGAAACGTTTCTGAAAATGCCATTTCATCATAAATGAAACTTTTTTGCACAAACACACGTTTTAACAAAACTTGGATCTGGAAAGTTTCTGAGGTTCAGGATATTTTTTTGCACATCCCAGGGGCATGCCCTAACCACTAGACTATTGGCTGTTCTGGGATGGTTGAGGTTCTTGATTTTTCATAAAACATTTTGAAAGGGCTTGTTTTTGTTCTGCATCAAAATGAAAGCAAATTTTGAAACTTCAAAATTTTTCAAAAAACAGAATTATTATTCTCCAGCCAGACCTGCTTCTCACATGCTGGCTAGGGTTCATGTGTACCATTGACCACCTAGAGACATTGGCCTACAGAGTCGAAAAAGGAGAAAGCTTTGGAGCCAAGTGTACTAGTTGCATTTCTGTCCTTTCTGGTGCATATGTATAGAATAGCTGAGAACTGTAACATATGAGACAGTGAGATACATTATGGCTTTGGTGTGGTAACTCTCCCACAAGGTATGCAAATTAATTTACTGCATCATCAGTTCCATTTACCTACAATATAAACAGAGGTTTAAAACATGTTTTGTCCTAACAATAACAGACAAACATGAAAATATTTGGCAATAAACTGTTGTACTTTGTTACTATTTATAAAATAATATTAGAAACAAACAAGATGTAACACAATAGGGGCTACTGGCATACGCAACTCACTTCAGAGCCAGATTTTCAAGTGATCAGTACCTAGCAGCTCTCCTTGAGAACAATGGCAGCTGCTGAGTGCTTAGCACTTTCTAAAATAAATTAATTTTTACAGTGTGTACCATTAGATGTGTTTCTAAAATACAATTGCACAGTGAAAGAATCCTAATATAAATCTTACTTGTTAAAAACCTTTCTTTATTATAGATTCTTATAGCTCTTTGGTCTACCAAGTAATTAATTTTAAAATCTTAGATAAATACATATTCTGTCTGCATGTAAATTGCTCTGGAGAGCCGTTATGTTGTGTAGACTGTCTAATGCATATTTTTAAGATTGTCTGTACACCTGTATTTGTATAATAGACTATTCCAGTCTTCCAGAATCATGATAGACTTTCATGATAACTATATTAGCATCCACTTCATCGCTCTGAGCCATCTCGTGGGGTTTGGCTTTCTAATCCCTTTTTTTTCCTAGGGAGGGAATGGGGTTCTAGGTACATCCACAGGCTTGACTGACTGTTCTTACCCTTAAGGAGATTGCCTTAAGGAGACTAATATGACCTGAAGTATGGGTTCCAGAGCTAAAATTTTCAAAACTAGGATTCTAAAGTTAGGCCCAGGAATCCAAATTTAACCTCTAAATATATCCCATGTGTCTGACGAAGTGGGTATTCACCTGTGAAAGCTTATGCTCCAATACATTGTTAGTCTTAAAGGTGCCACAGGACCCTCTGTTGCTTTTTAAATATATAGCATGATTCTCAGAAATGCTGATCGCCCCACAGCTCCCTCTGAAGACAATGAGAGCTTCTGAATGCTTGACGCTTTCCAAAAGTAATCTACTTATTTAGAATCCTATTTTTGAAAATCATGTGCTAGGTTCCTTTTCTTTACCTGGACCAGTAAAATTTTAGTCATTCCAGTTCTTAAAAGTCCCAAATATCAAGTATCCTGCGAGCTTACTGCTATCTCAACTTGCAGTTTTTCATCTGTCACCATAACCAGACATTGGCATGATATATTGGTGGTTCTTATTGATCTTAGCCATAGTGGCTCTTATTTTCGTTGTTTAGACATAGCCACAATCTTTGTAGGGAACAACTGTTAATTAATAGTTTCAGGTTAGTAAACACAGAGAAGTGCTATAATCTAAGAAAATATTATATATGAATGCTAGGGGTCTTGAACTACTGATGGGGGAAGCTTAAGGTTCAGAGGTTCATTTTGACTTATGGCTGAACTGGGAGATGAAGTGGGAAGGAAATAGGGCAGTGTTTTCAACCTGTGGTGTGCGGACCCCTGGGACTCTGCAGACTACATCTAAAATTTACAAAGGGGTCTGCAAATGAAAAATGGTTGAAAAATCACAAAAATACGGGACTTCAGACCCAGACCTGCATAGTCTTCACCAATAACAAATGTCTTAGGTCTGATACTCCCAACTTAACTTACGTTCAATAGGTATACAAATAATAAGTGTTATTTATTTTGCTTTAAAAAGTGTAGCGATTGCACCAAGCTCAGCTGAAAATGTTGAAAATGTCTGACAGGTGAGTATTGAAGTATGATTAAATGACTGGAGAAGTGAATAAAAATGTAACATCCATTCCTGAAATAGTTTCTATGGGAACATAAACATGATCCTCCTCTCGTGTCTTATTCAGCTATTTCATTGCATTGTTTGTTCTGACCTTACATTTTTAGAAGTCCATTTGAAAAGTCAAGCATTTGAGAATTCTAGCAAGAGATTGTTACATTAATGGACCCTGAAATGCCCTAAACTCAAATGTTCAAGTTAATGGTTACCAGTGGCACACACAGAATCTGAAATATATGTCACAAAATGGTGTTCATTTCCACTTTACCAGCAACAAAGTTTTACTCTGCTGTTTTATTACTCTGACTGGGCAATCTTGTTATAGAATCTTTTGCAGTATTTGTCATGATGGTATTGGAATGCATCAAAAATAAATGCCAGTAACATTCAATAGCATCCTTTCTCTAATCTATAACTCTGGAATATGAAAGCATGTCACTGCACTGTACTGATTGTTGATAAATGTAGAGAATGAAAGAGTGAATTACTGCTCAGTGATTCCTGTGTGTAAATCCACATTCAGGAATACTTACGAAACCAATGTACCTTATGTGACCTTGTCTAACCTAGTTGTAGACTGAACAGTCAATAGTTTTTTAACTACAGATTGATAAAATGTGAGCAATACTCATTCCGTAAAATAGTTTTCAGCTGTAAGTCACATGAGCTTGCGTAAACCACTTGGATCCATATATAATTAAATAGTTCTCTGACACACTTTAACTATAGTTTCATTGCTGCTGCACCATAGTTGTATTTACCAGAAGCACCCAGCTACTTTAAAGTATATCATGCTGTAATTTATTGTGAAACCTTGTTCGCCTTACTGCAGTTACACAGGGTAGAAAATCAGAGCAAAATTTGGCCCTAACAAATTAATTCTCTTAAACAAAAGATGTGGACAGCCAGGTCGTATTATTCATTTTTTACAAATGGGAAAACGGAGATAGCTAGTGGCACCGGTATAAATGTGGAGTAACTTCTTTGACTTGAATTTTCACCAATACAGTAACTGGGGGGGGGGGCAGAATTTGGCATGTTTAGCTTCTTTTTGTGGTTGAGGACAAATAACTGCTAATAAAGACAAAGTGGCTTCTACGCTGTCCTTGATATGTATGCAGAATTCCTACTGATTTCAGTGAGAGCCGAATGTGAGGTCTGAAGGGCAATGATTGGTCCAGTATAACTAGCAAACCAAATACTGAATCCGAAAGGATGCCCTGGATCACACTGCTTACCTCCCAGATGTATAGTATGATTAACTGTTAATCTGACAGTAGGTCTATATTTGTGGCTGCATTCTGTCTTTCATCTGGCACCACTGGGATTCTTCCAAAGATCGAAGGTAAATTATAATCTGATAGCATTTAGCAGTCTCCCAAAGAGTGTGGGTCTTTATATATGCAAGCTTCAACATCTGTTAGAATATTAGCAATGGTATATCCTTTTCTTTCTTAACTCATCAAAACGTGATGTGTGAGGGGGAAAATAATATAAATTACTGGTGCAAAAAGTGACTGAAGTTTCAACCCTCAGGGCATAGAAGATGTTATCATTGATGTAAAAATTATGTTGCATGCCAACTTCCTAGCTGACATGACAAAATCTAGGTGGCATGCCACAGCCAAAATGCCAGCGTGTGTCATTTACTTTATTTCCCCGAGAGGTATGACATTCCAAGAAATGCTGCAACAAGCATTGTTCAGATACTGACTAATATTGATCATATGTATATTGTGTTTTTTAATGGCCATAAGAATATGAAATTAGTATGTTTTCATTACATGTCAGTGTGTGTGTGTGTATGTCTGTGTGTCTCTCCAAACTTTTTACGCACAAGATCACTTTTTGAATTTAAGATCAACCCAGGATCTACCCCTTCCCCAACACTCCTTCCCTTCCTCGAGGCCCTGCTCCACTCACCCCATCCCCCTCCCTCCCTCCCTCGCTCTCCTCCACCCTCATTCACTTTCACCGGGCTGGAGCAGGGGGTTGGGGTTGGGGTGTGGGAGGATGCACAGGCCCTGGGCTGGGACTCCGGGTTTGGAGTATAGTAGGGGGCTCTGTGCAGGGGGTTGGGGTGCAGGAGTGAAGGGTGAAAGCTCTGGGAAGGAGTTTGGGTGGAGGTGTCATATGGTCACACTGCACCTAAGCTCATAGAATCCATTGGATATTTCATGAATTTTACTTTTTATTTTTGTCATTTGTGGTTTACAGATGCAAAATCCTTCAGGGATTATCATAAATCAGTGTAACATTCTCAACTGTGGGGTGTGCATTGGCTGAGCCTGGGGCAGGGGGTTGGGGTGCTGGAGTGAGGAGTGCAAGCTCTAGGAGGGAGTTTGGTTGCAGGAGCAGGCTCCAGGCTGGGGCAGGAGGTTGGGATGCGGGAGGGAGTGTAAGATGTAGGCTGTGGCCAGGAAGTACTTACCACAGGTGGCTCCTGGCTGCCAGTGCAGTGGGGATCAGGCAATCTGCTGGAAGTGGAAGAATCTGGCTGCTGGAATGTCTCTGCAGCCCCTGCGGGGGAGGAGGGCAGCAGGTCTCCGAGCGCTGCCCACATCTGCAAGCGTTGCCCCCAGTGGGAGCTGCAGGGACAGTGCTGGGGGCAGGGGCAACGCACGGAGCTGCCTTTCCCCACCAGAGGCTGCAGAGATGTACCAGCAGCCAGCCACTTCTGGGAGCAGTGTGAGGCCATGGCAAGCAGGCAGCCTGCCCAAACTCCACTGCGCCACTGGACTTTTAGTGGCCTGGAGATCGCGATCAACTGGCAGAGGCTCCGGGATTGACCAGTAGATCACAATCGATCAGTTGGTGACCACTGATCTGTTTTGACAAAATAATTGGAACCCTACAGTTGTAGCTGAAGATTGCATTAGTGAGGAATAAATTAATCACATGTGATAACTTGTCCCGAACCTAAATCTACAAACACAGATCTGAGAAAAATTATAGCGCAGAATTCAGTATAGGTATATTCCACTACTCTTCCAGAGCTGTCACTATTTTCTTTTATTCATGTTCATTATAAAATGGGTAGAACTGAGCCCCAACATTTTTTCATCTTGTTCTTCAATGCAACTGAACTGAACACATGGATTTAAATGAAGACTGTCATAAGGGTGATTGTTCATGTAAAGCACCGTATTATTCACTGCACCAGATAATTGTTGTTTAAATATTCAAAGAATATAATCTCTTCATAGGGCTTTTAGGCGCACACATACTTTAGTGGTATAATTAACTAATTCTGTTTTTTTAGAATCTGTGACCTGCCACCAGCAAAGGGGCACTTGCAGGGCGTTCTAGGAAAATGTAATACATTGTACAAGATTGAATGTGGAAATCCTTGTAGAGATGGATTTGTGAGATCCTGTGGGGAGCCAAGGAAATCTGTTTCAAATACACTGTTTCCTACAGAGAGGGCTTCCACATAGACTCTCTGTAGAATCTCACAGAAAACGCTGAACTTTTAAGTGCTCACCAGTTTATGTCTCATTCAGCCCATAGGAAATAATTGGAATGTGTTTGTAAAACACAGTCTCTGTGCCAGCATTCATAGGGACGTAGCAGAAGATGGGGTTACGTGAAGCAGCAGTAGTACTAATTATAGTAATAAAACAAGAAGTCTGATTATAGGGAGTGTGAGTGCTGTTTTCTACCTAGCATGAAGACAGCTAGCTGCCACAAATACATGTACATTACTGTAACATAAAGATTATCTTGAATGAACACTACTTTAAATTTAGTTTGATTTTTAAAATAAACTATGCATGGAGCATCCCTTAAGGAGATGGCTCTGTAACCTTCTCAGCATTTTTGTCCCTTTTGTTGGTTTTCAGCTGCAGTCAGTTGGTGAGATGTGAAAATATTTATTTCATTGATTGAAATGTTTCTTTTTCCTGTCAAATCAGACAACATCTCTGTCATGGTATAATTCCCCACTCTGAACCTTAGCGTCCAAAAGATGGGGTACCAGCATGAATTCCTCTAAGCCTAATTACCAGCTTAGAACCTGTAGCACTGCCACCAACCAGGAATTCCAGTGCCTGGTACACCCTGGTCCCACCAAGACCTTGCCCGGGGAACCCCAAGACCCAGATCCTCTGGATCTTAACACAAGGAAAGTAAACCCTTTCCTTCACCGTTGCCTCTCCCAGGCTTCCCCTCCCTGGGTTACCCTGGAAGATCACTGTGATTCAAACTTCTTGAATCTTAAAACAGAGAGGAAAATGCACCTTCCCCCCTCCTTCTCTCTTCCCCTCCCAGATTCTCCCTGAGAGAGACAGTAATCCTAACACAGAGAGAAATTAGCCTCTCTCTCCCCCTTCCCTCCTTTCTCCCCACCAGTTCCCTGGTGAATCCAGACCCCGTCCCCTGAGGTCTCACCAGAATAAAAAAACAATCAGGTTCTTAAACAAGAAAAGCTTTTATTTAAAGAAAGAAAAAACAGTAAAAATTATCTTTGTAAATTTAAAATGGAATAGGTACAGGGTCTTTCAGCTATGGACACTGGGAATACCCTCCCAGCCTAAGTATTCAAGTACAAATTAAAATCCTTTCAGCAAAATATAAATTTGAACTCCTTCCAACCAAATACACATTTGCAAATAAAGAAAACAACCATAAGCCTAACTCGCTTTATCTACCTAGTACTTATTCTGAACTTATAAGAGCCTGTATCGGAGAAATTGGAGAGAAACCTGGTTGCTCGTCTGGTCCCTCTGAGCCCCCAGAGTGAACAACCACCAAAATCTAACAGCACACACAAAAACTTCCCTCCCTCAAGATTTGAAAGTATCCTGTCCCCTGATTGGTCCTCTGGTCAGGTGACAGCCTGGCTCACTGATCTTGTTAACTCTTTACAGGCAAAGGAGAGATGAAGTACTTCTGTTCTATTCACTCTTACTTATCTGTTTATGACAATCTGTTTATCTGCATATAAAGAATACGACTTGACAGGTGCCAGATCACAAAAAAATTGATTTTTTTAAAGACCAAAGGTCACATTTTTATTACAAAAAAAAACCTGTCAGTGCTTTATGACCAGCACTTTTTTTGCTTTACGATGATTCTATGAGACATGGGGCCTGCTGCTATGAACATAAGTGCTTGGCTAAGTGTGATTTACAGAACCGAATAAAGAACTAAACATTTAATTGAAGCCTGGAATGCAGCAGCTAGAGGCCTCTATTCAGTGTAAGATTAGATCCGCTTTTAAAGGTATTTGCAGGGCTCACCATTGCAACATCTGACTGATTTAGGAGTCTAAATCTCATTTTCAAAAGGGATTTAGGCACTTAGGAACCAAAATTGCATACATAGTTGATGTGATTTAGGCTGAGCTCAGCAATGCCTAAATACCTTTAGAAAACTGTGCCTGAGCACCTGAGAAGCTCCCGTTGCTTCACCTAGGATACAGCAATCCCCATTGTGTTCATGTTATAACCTTAGTCCCAGATTTGGACCTTAGCGTCCAAAATATGGGGGTTAGCATGAAAGCCTCCAAGCTTAGTTACCAGCTTGGACCTGGTACTTGCTGCCACCACCCAAAAAATTAGAGTGTTTTGGGGCACTCTGGTCCCCCTGAAAAACCTTCCCTGGGGACCCCAAGACCCAAATCCCTTGAGTCTCACAACAAAGGGAAATAATCCTGTTTCCCTTCCCCCCTCCAGGTGCTCCTGGAGAGATACACAGACACAAGCTCTGTGAAACTACACAGAGTGATTCCCCCTCTCCGTTCTCCAGTCCTGGGAACAAAAAGGACTTTCCTATTCCCCAGAGGGAATGCAAAATCAGGCTAGCCAATTCAACACACACAGACCTCCCCTGATTTCTTCCTCCCACCAATTCCCTGGTGAGTACAGACTCAATTTCCCTGAAGTAAAGAAAAACTCCAACAGGTCTTAAAAGAAAGCTTTATATAAAAAAAGAAAGAAAAAAATACAAATGTTCTCTCTGTATTAAGATGATACAACACAGGGTCAATTGCTTAAAAGAATATTGAATAAACAGCCTTATTCAAAAAGAATACAAATCAAAGCACTCCAGCACTTATATTCATGCAAATACCAAAGAAAAGAAACCATATAACTTACTATCTGATCTCTTTGTCCTTACACTTAGAAACAGAAGATTAGAAAATAGAACTACTTCTCCAAAGCTCAGAGACAGCAGGCAGACAGACAAAAGACCCTCAGACACACAATTCCCTCCACCCAAAGTTGAAAAAATCCGGTTTCCTGATTGGTTCTCTGGTCAGGTGTTTCAGGTGAAAGAGACATTAACCCTTAGCTATCTGTTTATGACACGCCCCCCAAATTGCAGACAGTGGGGAAGCTCACTGGCGGCAATTTCCTTCTAGAACTTGAAAATAAACAGATCAATACAACACATGCACCTTTACATATACTACTAAGTATATAACTAACAGACTTTTACATGTTAAGAACACTTTTTAACTACTGGATTCTGGGAAACTCTCACGGGAGAGTGCATCAGCAACTTTGTTAGAAGCTCCTGTGATGTGTTGAATGTCAAAATCAAAATCTTGGAGAGCTAAACTCCAACGAAGAAGTTTCTTGTTGTTCCCCTTGGCAGTATGAAGCCACTTTAGTGCAGCATGGTCAGTTTGTAGTTTGAACCGCCGTCCCCAAACATATGGGCGTAGCTTTTCCAGGGCGTACACAATGGCATAGCATTCCTTTTCACTGACTGACCAGTGACTTTCCCTCTCAGACAGTTTCTTGCTGAGAAACACGACAGGATGGAAGTTGTGATCTGTTGCTTCCTGCATGAGCACTGCTCCTATACCATGCTCAGATGCATCTGTGGTTACTAGGAATGGCTTGTCAAAGTCCGGGGCCCTGAGCACAGGGTCAGACATGAGCGTTGCCTTAAGCTGGGTAAAGGCTTTTTGACACTCATCAGTCCACTTAACGGCATTTGGCTGGGTCTTTTTGGTCAGGTCGGTCAATGGGGCAGCGATTTGGCTGTAGTGTGGTACAAATCGCCTGTAGTATCCGGCCAAGCCTAAGAAGGATTGGACCTGTTTCTTTGACCTTGGGACAGGCCACTTTTGGATAGCATCCACTTTGGCCTGTAGGGGGTTTATGGTTCCTCGACCCACCTGGTGCCCCAGGTAAGTCACTCTGTTTTGGCCTATTTGACACTTTTTGGCCTTAACAGTTAGTCCGGCCTGCCTGATGCGCTCAAAGACCTTTTCCAGGTGTAGTAGGTGTTCGGGCCAGGAGTCTGAAAAAATGGCCACATCATCGAGGTAGGCAACTGCAAATTCTCCCAGTCCAGCTAGTAGACCATCTACCAGCCTCTGGAAGGTGGCGGGTGCATTTCGAAGGCCGAAAGGAAGGACATTGAATTCATACACCCCCGCATGGGTGACGAATGCTGACCTCTCCTTGGCAGGTTCATCTAGCGGTACTTGCCAGTACCCTTTGGTTAAGTCTATTGTAGAGATGAACTGGGCACGTCCCAACTTCTCCAATAGCTCATCAGTGCGTGGCATTGGATAGTTGTCCGGACGAGTTACCGCATTTAGCTTACGGTAGTCCACGCAAAAGCGTATTTCCCCATCTGGTTTGGGTACCAGAACCACTGGAGATGCCCATGCACTGGTAGATGAGCGGATTATACCCATCTGTAGCATGTTCTGGATCTCCCGTTCTATAGCAGCTTGGGCATGAGGAGACACTCGGTAGGGTGGGGTTCTGATTGGGTGAGCATTACCTGTATCAATGGAGTGGTATGCCCGTTCAGTCCGTCCTGGGGTGGCTGAGAACAATGCGGCGAAGCTAGTGCACAGCTCCTTGATTTGTTGCCGCTGCAGACGTTCCAGGGTGGTTGAGAGGTTCACCTCTTCCACGCCACCGTCTTTTTTCCCGTCGTAGTAGACACCGTCAGGCCACTCAGCATCATCTGCCTGGACTGTAAACTGACAAACCTGTAAGTCTCTGGAATAGAAAGGCTTGAGAGAATTAACATGGTACACTTTAGGCTTTAGTGAGGAATTGGGAAATGCTATGAGGTAGTTTACAGCTCCCAGGCGCTCTTGGACCGTGAATGGCCCTTCCCATGATGCTTCCATCTTATGGGCCTGTTGTGCCTTCAAGACCATAACCTGGTCTCCTACCTTGAAGGAACGTTCTCTGGCATGTCTGTCATACCAAGCCTTTTGCTCTTTCTGAGCATCCTTTAGGTTCTCTCTAGCAAGGGCTAAAGAGTGTCGGAGGGTGCTTTGTAGGTTGCTTACAAAGTCCAGAATGTTAGTTCCTGGAGAAGGCGTAAACCCCTCCCATTGCTGCTTCACCAACTGTAATGGCCCCTTAACCTCGTGACCATACACAAGTTCAAATGGTGAAAACCCTAAACTGGGATGTGGTACAGCCCTGTAGGCAAACAGCAACTGCTGCAACACTAGGTCCCAATTATTGGAGAATTCGTTGATGAATTTTCGTATCATGGCCCCCAAAGTTCCATTGAACCTTTCCACCAGGCCATTGGTTTGATGGTGGTACGGGGTGGCAACCAAGAGATTCACCCCATGAGTTTCCCACAGTTTTTCCATGGTCCCTGCCAGGAAATTAGACCCTGAATCTGAAAGGATGTCAGAGGGCCAACCTACCCTGGCAAAGATGTCTGTTAGGGCCAGGCACACAGTGTTAGCCCTGGTGTTGCCTAGAGCTACTGCTTCTGGCCATCGGGTAGCAAAGTCCACTAAAGTCAGTACGTACTGCTTTCCTCTGGGCGTCTTTTTCGGGAAAGGGCCCAGAATATCCACAGCTACTCGCTGAAATGGGACCTCAATTATGGGGAGTGGCTGGAGAGGGGCCTTGACCTGGTCTTGAGGCTTACCCACTCCTTGGCATACCTCACAAGACCGGACATACTTGGCAACATCCTTGCCCATCCCCTCCCAGTGGAAGGACTTCCCCAACCGGTCCTTGGTTCTGTTCACCCCAGCATGCCCACTGGGATGATCATGGGCTAAGCTTAAGAGCTTCCCCCGGTACTTAGTTGGAACCACCAACTGTTTTTGCGGCTGCCATTCTTCCCGGTGTCCACCAGAAAGAATTTCCTTGTATAAAAGTCCTTGGTCTATAACAAACCGGGATCGATTAGAAGAGCTGAGAGGCGGTGGGGTGCTCCGTGCCGCCGCCCAAGCTTTCTGAAGGCTGTCATCCGCTTCCTGCTCAGTCTGGAACTGTTCCCTTGAGGCTGGGGTCACCAGTTCTTCCTCAGACTGTGGACTTGGGCTTGGTCCCTCTGGAAGCGATGTAGGTGATGGGGTTGTTTCCGTTGCTGGTGAACCGCTCTCCGCTGGTGCACCTGAGGGTATTTCAGGCTCTGGCTGAGCCTTTTGGGTATGGCTGTCGTGTGCTTCTTCCAGTTTTGGCTCGCTGGCGCCCTCTGGCGTTGAGTTTGAAGATGTGGTTGCACTTGCTGGTGCTGGTTGCTGTTCCAGTTCCGGGCCTGGTACTGGAGATGCTGTGGCTGTTTCAGTGGTAGGCATGGAATCCGGGTCCACTACCTCTGTCTGGGTCTCTGGTAACACAGACGAGGCCTCTGTGGACGGCTCAGGAACAGGAATGGGTCTGGAAGCTTGCCTGGTTTGGCTACGTGTAACCATTCCCACTCTCTTGGCCCGCCTCACCTGGTTGGCCAAGTCTTCCCCCAGTAGCATGGGGATAGGATAATTGTCATAGACTGCAAAAGTCCACATTCCTGACCAGCCTTTGTACTGGACAGGCAGTTGAGCTGTAGGCAAGTCTACAGCTTGTGACATGAAGGGGTAAATTGTAACTTTGGCCTTTGGGTTGATGAATTTGGGGTCAACGAAGGATTGGTGGATAGCTGACACTTGTGCCCCCGTGTCTCTCCACGCAGTAACCTTCTTTCCGCCCACTCTCAAAGTTTCCCTTCGCTCCAAGGGTATTTGAGAGGCATCTGGGCCTGGGGATCTTTGGTGTGATGGTGGTGTAATGAATTGCACTCGCATGGTGTTCTTGGGACAGTTGGCCTTGATATGTCCCAGTTCATTACACTTAAAGCATCTTCCATCTGATGGGTCACTGGGCCGAGGTGAGTTACTGGAGACTGGTGAGGTGGAAGGGTAGGGTATCTGTGGCTTTACTTGGGTGGTATGTGGGGTCTTTGGCTGTCCTCGGTTGTAGGGTTTATGGTCTGTGTGCCCCCTGGGGTAATCGTTCCCCTTGACAGTAGCTTTCTTGCTTTCTGCCAGTTCCATCCATTTGGCTCCAATCTCCCCCGCCTCAGCGATATCTTTGGGATTTCTATCTTGTATGTACCGTGTGATGTCTTCAGGAACACCATCCAAGAACTGCTCCATTTGTATGAGGAGGTTCAGTTCTTCCAAGGTTTGAATGTTGTTTCCTGTTAGCCAGGCCTCATAGTTTTTTGCAATGTAGTAGGCGTGTTTGGGAAATGACACCTCTGGTTTCCACTTTTGGGTTCTGAAGCGCCGACGGGCATGATCTGGGGTTATCCCCATTCTGTATCTGGCCTTGGTTTGAAAAAGTTTATAGTCATTCATTTGCCGCTTAGGCATTTCAGGTGCCACCTCTGCTAAAGGTCCACTGAGCTGTGGCCTTAATTCTACCATGTACTGGTCTTCGGGGATGCTGTACCCAAGACAGGCTCTTTCAAAATTTTCCAAGAAGGCCTCGGTGTCATCCCCTGCCTTGTAGGTGGGAAATTTCCTGTGCTGTGGAGCAATAATTGGCACCGGGTTGTTAGGGTTGGCTGGCACATGCAGCCCAGCTTTTGCCAAGTCCAGTTCATGTTTTCTCTGTTTTTCCTTCTCTTCATTTTCTTTTTGTTGTTTTTCCATTTCTCGGCGGTGGGCCGCCTCTTCTTCTTCTTGCTTCCTTCTGTGGGCCAACTCATCTTCTGCTTGTTTCCTTCGGTAGGCCACCTCTTCTTCTTCTAGTTTTCTTTTGTGTGCTGCCTCTTGGGCTGCCTGTTTGATGCTTTCTTCCTTTTCTTTCAGCTCCATCTCTTTTTGTTTTATTTCTAGTTGTCGCCTGTGTTCAGCTTCTTTGACTTGATTTTCGGCCTCCATTTTTGCCTTAGAAGTCATGATTCCTGTTTTTTTGTGTTGGGGTGCCCTCCGGTGTTTATCCTCTGAACTGCAGGTTCTCTGTTGCCTCCTGAAGTCTGCCTAGCAACAGTGCTTTTTTCCTTTTCTCTCTCTAGCTAATGTTCAATGAAGGGAAACCAGAAAAACCACTTTATTTGCATGCATATAAGTGCTGGTACTTGCCTCCTAATGGGAGGGCTATTGCATGACAAAAGACCCTTAACAGTTTGGTAATGGCTTCTTGCTTATTATGCAAGCCACATACTGCCAGAGAGAGCAGGAAAAAAAAATTCTCTCTGGTTCCCTTTTTAAACCAAACTGTTTCTCTCTGCTAAAAAGCCCTCAGCAGAGAAAAGAAAAATATAATATTCCTACTGGCTTCTGGATTCTGTCTAGATCCCACCTACTGCCACCATGTTATAACCTTAGTCCCAGATTTGGACCTTAGCGTCCAAAATATGGGGGTTAGCATGAAAGCCTCCAAGCTTAGTTACCAGCTTGGACCTGGTACTTGCTGCCACCACCCAAAAAATTAGAGTGTTTTGGGGCACTCTGGTCCCCCTGAAAAACCTTCCCTGGGGACCCCAAGACCCAAATCCCTTGAGTCTCACAACAAAGGGAAATAATCCTGTTTCCCTTCCCCCCTCCAGGTGCTCCTGGAGAGATACACAGACACAAGCTCTGTGAAACTACACAGAGTGATTCCCCCTCTCCGTTCTCCAGTCCTGGGAACAAAAGGACTTTCCTATTCCCCAGAGGGAATGCAAAATCAGGCTAGCCAATTCAACACACACAGACCTCCCCTGATTTCTTCCTCCCACCAATTCCCTGGTGAGTACAGACTCAATTTCCCTGAAGTAAAGAAAAACTCCAACAGGTCTTAAAAGAAAGCTTTATATAAAAAAAGAAAGAAAAAAATACAAATGTTCTCTCTGTATTAAGATGATACAACACAGGGTCAATTGCTTAAAAGAATATTGAATAAACAGCCTTATTCAAAAAGAATACAAATCAAAGCACTCCAGCACTTATATTCATGCAAATACCAAAGAAAAGAAACCATATAACTTACTATCTGATCTCTTTGTCCTTACACTTAGAAACAGAAGATTAGAAAATAGAACTACTTCTCCAAAGCTCAGAGACAGCAGGCAGACAGACAAAAGACCCTCAGACACACAATTCCCTCCACCCAAAGTTGAAAAAATCCGGTTTCCTGATTGGTTCTCTGGTCAGGTGTTTCAGGTGAAAGAGACATTAACCCTTAGCTATCTGTTTATGACAGTTCAACACAGCTGTGTGCATTACAGGCACAGCAGAACCCAATTTGAATAAGTATTAGAGTTGGAATAAAATCCAAGAGTCCCAGCCTTTTGCTTTAAGAACTGCACAGCATTTCCTGTCTACATCATGAACAGCTGATATTCCACGGTGATATTTTATTGGTGGAATGGTGGCAAATAGAACATAATCACTGCCTGACATTTGTGGCCTAAAGCTAAATTCCAGCTCACTTGTGAGCCAGGACCATCTCATCCTAAAAGATAATCACAAGTGATGGTTTTTTGGGTTTTTTTACGTCATCCATGTCATTTTGAATCTTGTCCTGAGATTATGCACAGATGGTTGAGTAGGAGTCCTGTTATCAAAATAGCACTGATTTAAGACAAGTTTAGGCTACGTTCTATCTGGTGAAGGCATGCAAAAGAACAGAAAGGTAGGTTTTCATAATGAAGTAGCTACTTACTCTCACCCATTTTGTCTTTCTAAACTTTATACTGAGCAAATACATGCCTGTCAAATTTTTGCTTGAATAAGTTTGCATGGTGTTGAAACCTAAAACATTTAAAATGAATGGATCCCAGTATAATAACATTCTGTAAACCTAAGAAGCCTTCTCATAACTTGTGTTAAATAAAATAAATTAGTCTAATAGATTCAGATCACTAATCTGAAATGCATTTGTGTTCTCTCAAACACATCATAAAAATCTCTATACGAAGTTAATTACTTGAAAAATTGTTTTATGAAGAACTGTAAAATAAAAAAAGGATGATTTAGCTGGAAAATAGAGGTATATTTGTAGGCAGATGGATCACTTTAAAAATGTAAAATTGGCTATGAAGAAATTGTCTTTACTTATTTTCCTGTATCACTGTAGTCCAAGATTTTTTTAAAAAATAGTTGCCCTAAACTAGGTTTCAGAATCCATATCCATATCCACCAAAATAGATGGCCTGATTTTTAAAACTGCTGTCTACCCAACAACCCCAACTGACTTCAAGGGGAAGATTTTTAGGGGTACAAAGGGGTACCCAGTTTCCTTTTCTGATTTTGAAAATATTCCACCAAGGCAATAGAAGCAGCAGAGTGCTCAGATGATCAGGCTACTAACTTAGCCTAATATAGAATTTGAGATCTAACTGTTGGCAACCTGTGTGAAAATCATGGCTGAGATATATTTGTCCATGTTCATATGCCTAAAGTGAAATTTGGAATTATCTGTATCTATCTATCTAGTGTGTGACTGACTCAGTTGGAGGGGCATTGTTTCGTGATGTTTCAATGGGTGATTTATCACGGTGGTGCTTGTCTCACTAGAACACCTGTAAGGTAGGGAAGTGTTTTTTTACAGATAAGGACCTGAGGCACCAGGAGACTAAGTGATTTGCTTGAGATCACACAAGAAGTCTGTAGCAGAGCAGAGAATTGAACCTCTCCCTTTTCTCCCACGTTGCAGGCCAGTTCCCTGACATCTATGTTTTAATTATATTTTAATTGAATGTCCATACATGTGAGAATACAACACTTAACTTTGACATCAACCCACAAATAAAAATACAGATATTACCCCCAGTCCCAAAGAGTTTCCCAGGGTTAAAGCCAAAAGGGGTCATTATGATCATGTGCACCACAGGCCATAGAAGTTTCCTGAAGTAATCTTGATTTAAAAACTGAATCCATCTCAACCCCTGGCAAATTATTCCAGTGGGTAATTACTCTCATTCTTAAAGAAATTATCCGTTATTCCCAGTCTGAACTTGTTTAGCTTCAACTTCTAGCCATTGGGTCTTGTTATATTACCTTTCTCTGCTAGATTGAAGAACCCATTCTTAAATATTTGTTCCCTGTGTAGGAACTTACAGACTGTAATCAAGTCACCCATTATTCTTCCCTTTGTTCAGCTAAATAGGTTAGCTTCTTGAATCTCTCACTCTAATGGAGGTTTTCTAACCCTTTAATCATTCTTGTAGCTCTTTTCTGAACCCTCTCATTTTTTTCAACATCCTTCTTGAATTGTGGGCACCTGAAATCGACACAGTATGCAGCAGCAGTTGCATCAGAAGTAAAATAACATGTCTGCTCCTACTCGAGATTCCCCTGCTTATGCATCCCAGGATGATATTAGTCCTTTTGGCCACAAAATTGCACTGGAAGCTCATGTTCAGCTGATTATCTGCCACCGCCCTCAAATATTTTTCAGTCATTGCTTCCCAGAATAGAGCCATCCATTTTGTAAATATGGCCTACATTCTTTGTTCCTAGATGTATTCATTTACACTTAGCTATATTAAAATTCATATTGTTTGCTTGTGTCCGGTTTACCAAGCAATCCATATTGATCTGTGTTAATGACCCATCTGCTTCATTATTTGCCTCTCTCCCAATTTTTGTGTCATCCACAACATTTATCAATGATGACTTTATTTTCTTATAGGTTATTTATAAAAATGTAAAATAGCATATGGCTAAGAACTGATCCCTGCAAGACCCCACTAAAACACACCTGCTCGGTGATGATTCTCTGTTTACATTTACATTTTGAGACCTGTCTGCCAGCTTTTAATCTATTTAATGCCATGTTAAATTTTATATTGCTCTAGATTTTTAATCAAAATGTGCAGTACCAAGGCACATACCTTACAAAAATTTAAGTATTTCTCATCAACACTAGTTACTTCATTAACCACACTTGTAATCTCATAAAAAAAGATATCAAGTTAGTTTGACAGGATTGATTTTCTGTAAACCCATGTTGATTGGCATTAATAATTCTTTATTAATCAAGTTCCATAACAGCTGCTCCATTATGTTGCTTGGGATCAATGTCAGACTGACAGGCCTATAATTAGTGGGGTCATCCAGTTTATCCTTTTTAAATATCAGCACAATATTACCTTTCTTCCAGTCTTCTGAACCTTCCCCAGTGGTCCAAGACTTATTGAAAATCAACATTAACTGTTCAGTGAGTTCCTCAGCACCTGCTCTTTTAAAACTCTTGGATACAAGTTATCTGGACCCGCTGATTTAAAAATGTTTAACTTTCATAGTTTCTGTTTATCATCCTCCTGAAATGATTGTGGAAAGGAAAGTGTGTTATCATCATTGTATGATTAGACACCTGTTTCTTCTACCAAATACAGAACAAAAATATGTATTTAAAGCTTCTGTCTTTTCTACACTATTATTGATATTTCTACCATTTCTGTCGAGTAAAGGACCAGAACCATAAGTGTCATACTGAAGAAAAAAATGAGATGACGTGTTTCTAATCTGTGCTTATCTGACTTGAGTATAAGTACGGACCTGATTTATTCAACCCATAGGTACAACCCGTTACTTATTCAATCCAATGTCCAGTGAAGGTCAACACAGGAACAAGGCATATATTTTTGAGACGAACCTAAATAAATATAAAGAGACAGGCAAAATATGCTCCAAAACACTAACCAGCTTACTTGCTGGTATATTATAGCCTTATCCTGATAATATATTACCCTTATTATATGTTCAATATTTCAGAAGGTTTTTTCAAAATATTATTAGCTCTTGTTCTTTATTCTTCATAAGGTTGAGTTAAATTCAGGTGATATTCTGAAACCCAGTGGATTACATTGGCCTAACCGAGTGGTGAAATCAAGCCCAGTATTCTTTGTCTACCCAAAGTTCTGATGCGGAGTGCTCAGCATCTAGCAAAGTTTATCTTTACACTACAATATCCAGTTGAATCTGGCTTTACAATGCGCATTTTGCATTGTTTTTGTTTTGGATGAAATATGTTTCCTTTCAGAGTACACAGAGATGATGAGCTGTTCCTAAGGTGAATACCCATTTGGGTGGAAAGTAAAACTCACTGCCATTAACAGTGAAAGCAGCTTGCAATGAAGATCAAAATCACAAAACATTCTACCAGAATTCAAATTACTACAAAAAGAAACTAAAATCTCCTAGAAAAAGCATCTCATAAATCGTAAGCCCAGTAAGATAATATCCATTGGACAATGACAAGGGACGTTTATGTTTATGTAAGGGACTTGTACAGAATCACCAAGTATTAAAGCCAAATGTATAAGTCAGGCCAGCTGCACTCTCCTGGTATTTAGACATCATTCTTCTTGGCTAGAAGGGAAGCTAATAGCTGATGCATGCATTTAAGTCCTTTTCAAAAGCAATAATCCTTTGTAGTTATACAGTGTCTTTCATCTGATGATTTCAAGGTGTTTTTCAAACATTAATTATGCATTACAACTATCATTGGGCAATTACATACTCCTGTAAGGTAGGTATCATTAGGCATTTTACATGTGATTAAACTAATGTCCTGGGAAGTTGACTTTCTCAAGGTCACAAATTCTGTAAGTTGCAGACCCAGCCACAATAAGTAGGAATCTCAAGTAGAGCAATATGACCCTTTTCACATTGAAACCTTAAACCAGGCTGGTTCACCTGGTTTTGTATTTCAGTGTGAACCTAGATCTTTGCTGAGCATGCTGCATATCTCAAAGGCAGGAGGCTGTATAAGCTCCTTTACCCCAGCCCCCAACCCAATAGGCCCTGGTTGTCCTTATTGTATGTGAAGGGAGGCTAGCAACAGGCCTGGCTATCCCAACATTTCCAGCTTCAACATGGCCTGTTCTAGTTTTGTGTCAGTTTTTACATTTGTACAAACCTGAAATTCCAAGGGAAACTCAGCACAAATCTGGATGAATCATGCAGACAAATCAGTGGGTCTGAAAAATGGCCCTAGTGTTGAATCCCAGGTACCTGAATTAATTATTAAACCACATAATACATTGAAGGAAGGAAGAGCAAAATAAATAAAAATGACCTTGGGTTTTTTCTCCCTTAAGTTTTTCTTTTGTCTTTTTTTTTTTAAATGTGTGAATTTAATGAGAAACTGGCTAAAATCAGATTTCTTGTAGGAAGGCAGATTCACCTTTGATTTTCACTTCTGGGCTTGTTTGAAGCAAAGAAGGACAATCATGCTGACTAGTGCACTGATTTGTGATATAATTAATAGTCATGATATACAGCACTCAAATCATTTTGCATCAAGGCATTGTCTAAACATTAAAAAATGAGCATGAGAAGATTTAGTAGTATCCCCATTTCATAAACAAAGTAACTGGAACACAGAAGTTAATGTGGTCAGATTTTCCAGAAATGCCAAGCACCTGCAATGCTCATGAAAGTCAAAGGGAACAACAAGTGCTCAGTGTCTGAAGTTCAGACTCGAAGTGATGAACTTAAGGCCACATAGTTTTGTCTCTGCCAGTTATTTACTGTCATGCAGGAATTGCTGATTTTCAGACCTGTGCTCAATCTAATATGTCACTCTGCCATAAAATAAAAAGGATCAAGACCAGGATAAAGTTACTATATATTTTTTCTTTTAACTGACAAAAGATAAAGGCTTTGGCCAGAGGGATAGCAGCATTATGCTAAATACATACCAATTTGTTTTAACAGGAGTTTTTCTGTCTATATTCTTAAATTATTTCCCTGAACAAGTTGGATAGTGATTTTATTTTCCAAAGAGCTATGTTAAAGTTACAGATTTATGGAGGAGTTATTTCACCCTATGTTTCTAGAGCTGAACAAAGCAAAGTCAGACAACACGGTGGTAACTGGTTGGCCACTGTTCCATACTAACTTTCTTCTTGTTGATCTCATAAGTGGTGCAACACTGGGAAATTTTCAGAAATATTTCAGTGCAGGCAAGGCCTTAATGATCAGGTCTGTATTGAGGGCAGAGTGGAGTCACATTACTCTAGGGGGGAACCTCTGGGAAGCATGAGGTCTCAGGTATACAGGAGGAACCTGAGGAGAGTGCAGAATATTCTCCCTTCCATAGCCATTTAGCTGGGTGTGGCTCCAGGGGATGCTAGAAGATCTACAAGAGGGTGCAAGGATAGAGCAAGATTTGTCATGTCCTGTCCTTAGGGCTCTGCTGGGGCCAGGCACAATGTGGCTCACTGTCCTTTAAGAAGTACAAACCACACATAATGAGGACAAGTGGAATGGCCAGACTGACAGCCAAAGTGGATTTTCTTCACTGGAAATCTGTATTATATAGCTACACCAAGAAGAAAGAGTTTCCCATTGCTTGCTTTACATAAACTCTTTCCTACTCAATACTGCCTAACCACTGTGCAAGGTGGCTCCTGGGAGAACACCTTCTATAAAGGCCAATGTCTAAATTGGCAGTCTCAATAGGGATGCAAAACTCTTCCACAAAGAATATACTTGTGTTGCAAAGTACTTTCCAGAATGCTTGCCACCTCCTCAATGCATGTGACATGCTGTAGTTTTGTGATGTATTAGTTCTTTTTTGTTAGCTTTAACTTTTCCCTTCATTTATTTTATTACAGTGCCTTTTAAAAAATTATGCTACAGTGCTTGTCACTGCCTGAGGTTTTTTTCAATATAAATATTATCTTTTTGGTGATTCCGAGAAATCTGAAAAAAAGTATTGATTCCTTTGTCAAAAGGCTCTTCTGTGTCTCATAAATATTCTTTTTGTCAAGATTTAATAATTCATTGTTCAAGCCAGTGCTTAAGTGCAATAGATTTATGTTAATACAAACTTTCTTTGGTATTAAGATGATCAATTTTTCAAGCAATAAAAAGGAACAAACAGCAAAACACGCTGTGGTTAATTTGTAACGTCAGGTCTCAACCAGATAATTTCAAGGAAATATCCATCAGCTACATGCTAAAGCTCAAACAGAAACAGAACTCTCTTTCAGTTAACTACCTCTTGGGCTGAATCCAGTGTCCATCAAAGTCAACAGGTATCGGATCAAGCCCTTTGTGAAGAGGCATCAAACTCTTTTCATGGACACTCTGTGAGGAATATTAAAATTAGGAAGTCAAAAATCCAGATACAGATGCCCCCCAAGTTACGCAATCGTTCCATTCTGGAAAGCCTTGTATAACTTGAATTTTGCGTAAGTTGGAAACGTATACCTGCACGTTAATGCAAAAAATTTCCGCAACTTGAAAATCCTATTTCTGGTTTATGGAACTTTTTCTGTAAGTGCAAATTTGTGTAAATCGGGTCTTGCGTAACCCGGGGAGTGTCTGTACACTGATATACTTTTCAGTTAAACAATGAGGGCCTGATTCAAGCTCACTTGAGTCAAGAGGAGTCGTCTAGTTTGTAGTGGGCTGTATTCACATATTTGAACACCTCCTGGTGTCTGGGCATGGTGCTGCCTTTCTCTTCAGCATCCGGCACCCTTTGCAAGTTGTTTGTGGCTCTGCCTTCTGGCTGGGTCACATAGGTCAAACCTCTTCCAGGGTACACAACCTCAAATAGGCAAATATGGTTTCTTGTCCATCTGGGCTCTTAATTTCTTCTCCTGAATTTAAATCAGGTGGGTTCCACCTGAACTCCTGCCACCAGTTGTATCTAGCAATAGGCTCTGGCCTGACCTGGTACCTTTGGCACTGGCCTAAGAAGCATCCCTCCTCACTCCACTGGCTCCAGCCAGACACTGTCTTTCTGGTAGCAGGCAGTGACTTTTTATTCTGGTCTTCTGGGTCTTGACTGGCTGTCACTAATTCCCAGCCCTTCTAGGTGCTGGAGGACCAAATCTCAATGGTTCCCAAAATGGCTGTGTCATAAACAGATAGTTAAGGGTTAATGCCTCTTTCAACTGTAAAGGGTTAAGAAGTTCACCTAGCCTAGCTGACACCTGACCAGAGGAACCAATGGGGGAACAAGATGTTTCAAAAAGAAGGAGGGAAGTTTTCCTTTGTTTAGAGTTTCAGTTTCAGCCGGAGTGAAAAAGATCAAGGAACCAGCCTCTTATCAGAGTAGTAAGTTTTAGAAAGGGATAAATAAGTTTATGTTTATTTTCTTTGTGACTTGTCTTGGTTCCATTAAGGGCATTATCAAATTTGGGTATTCTTGTGTGTATTAAGATTTTTGCCAGGGGAACATCCTCTGTGTTTGGAATCTGTTGTCTGTGAGAGTAGCTGGTATGCTAATCTCTCCCAGAGGGTTTTCTTTTACCTTTCTTTTCTTTAATTAAAAGCCTTTTTCTTAATATCTGATTGATTTTTTCCTTGTTTTTAGATCCAAGGGGGTTGGATCTGGATCCACCAGGAGTTGGTGGGAGAAAGGAGGGAGGATGGTTAATTTCTCCTTGTTTTAAGATCCAAGAGGTTTGCCCCGTGTTCACCAGGAAATTGGTGAAGTATCTCAAGACTACCGAGGGAAGAAAAGTAGTGCTTGTGAGTGGTGGCAGCGATACCAGATCTAAGCTGGTAATTAAGCTTAGAAGTGTCCATGCAGGTCCCCACATCTGTACCCTAAAGTTCAGAGTGGGGAAGGAACCTTGACATGGTGAGCAGCGGTGAGGGATTTTTTAGGAACCAAAAGCCAGATTTTTTTTCTTCTTTGAGAGGCTGGGGAAGTAGTGAAGGTGAGAGACCCTGAAGGCAAACAGATAAGAGATTCTAACAAAGGGCTTTTAGTTAGAAGGGAAGCTCCAGCTGTGATCACTGTAGGGTCATTAACACATTGCCAAGGCAAATCACAAAAACATGTTTTACTTGTTTTTTTCTAAAGAGTCACATTACAGTAACCAAAGATTCCAAGCTGTTTTCCCCCACCCCCCTCAGATAGCTAAGATAGACCAGGGGGAAAATGTCAGGCAAAGAAAAAAAAATCCAACACAAGCTGGAATTAGCCAAACTCTAGGCTGAGGAGAGCCAAAAAGAACATGACAGGCAGATGGACAGGGCTGAGGCTGCCCACGAAAAAGCTATGGAGAAGAAACAAAAAGAGATAGAAAGCATGAACTGGAATTAGCAAGAGCTAAGCAGGATGTACCAGCCAACCCTAACAACCCTTCTCCAGGTACTGTTTCCCATCCCAGAAAATTCTCCACCTACAAGGCAGGTGATGATACTGAGGCCTTCTTAGAAAATTTTGAAAGGGCCTGCCTTGGGTGCAGCATCTCTACAGACCAGTACTTGATAGAGCTGAGGCCACTGCTCAGTAGACCCTGAGCAGAGGTGGTGGCTGAAATGCCTAAGGATCACATGAACGATTATAAACTTTTTCAAACCAAGGCCAGAATCAGAATGGGGCTAACACCTGAGCATGCCCGTTGGTGGTTCAGAGCCCTAAGGTGGAAACCAGATGTGTCATTTACCTGGCACACCTACCGCATTGGAAAGAATTGGGATGCCTGGATATCAGGAGCAAGTGCTGAATCTGTGGAAGCTCTGTCCTTCCTAATGCAAATGGAGCAGTTCTTAGAGGGTGTTCCTGAGGAAATAGAAAGGTACATCCTAGATGGGAAGCCAAAACTGTAACCGAGGCGGGGGAGATTGGAGCCAAATGGGTGGAAGTGGGAGAAAAGAAAAAAACTACTTGCAATTGGAGCGAATATCAGAGGGGGCAAACCGAAACCAAACCCTATCACCAGGGCCAACCCAAGGCCCCACTTACAAGCCAAGGAAAGCCCCAGACACCTTACTGTCCCACCTCACCAGTCTCCAGCAACCCACCTTGGCACAGTGACCAGTCAGCTGGGCAATGTTTTAAATGTAATGAACTGGTACATATAAAGGCCCACTGGTCCAAGAACCCCAACCGATTACAATTCATTACACCACCATCACACCAAAGATCCCCAGGCCCAGATACCTCTCAAATACCCTCGGAGCGAAGGGAAACCTTGAGAGTGGGTGGAAAGAAGGTTATCACGTGGAGAGACACTGGGGCACAAGGTCAGCTATCCACCAATCCTTAGCGGATCCCCAATTCATCAACCCAGAGGCCCAAGTGACAATTCACCCATTCATGTCAAAATCTTTAAACTTGCCTACAGCTGAGTTGCCTGTCCAGTACCAGGGCTGGTCAGGAATGTGGACTTTTGCAGTCTATGACAATTATCCCATCCCCATGCTGCTGGGGGAAGACTTGGCCAACCATGTGAAGCTGGCCAAGAGAGTGGAAATGGTCACACGCAGCAAGGCCAAGCAAGCTTCCACACCCATCCCTGTTCCTGAGCCATCCACCAGGGCCCTGTCTGTGTTACCAAAGACCCAGACAGAGGTGGTGAAACCGGATCTTCTACCTATGAATGCTACAGCCATAGTGAATCCAGTCTCAGAACCGGAACTGGCAAAGCAACCAGCACCAGAACCATTGCCAGCACTGACTCCAGTGCTTGCAAACCCATATACAACTCCAATGCCAGAGGACGCCAGCGGGACTGAACTGGCAGAAGCAACAGACAACCCTACCCAAGAGGCTCAACCAGAGCCTGAAATATCACATAGTGCACCAGTGGAGAGCGGTTCACAATCAATGAAAACAACCCCATCACCTACATCGCTTCCAGAGGGACCAAGCCCAAGTCCACATTCTAAGGAGGAACTGATGTCTTCAGCATCAAGGGAACAGTTCCAGGCTGAGCACAAAGCAGATGACAGCCTTCAGAAAGCTTGGGTGGTGGCACGCAGCACCTCACCGGCTCTCAGCTCTTCTAACCGATCCCGGTTTGTTGTAAAACAAGGGCTTTTATAAAGGAGACTCTTTCTGGTGGACACCAGGAAGACTGGCGTCCTCAAAGACAGTTGATAGTTCCAACTAAGTACCGGGAAAAGCTCTTAAGCTTAGCCCATGATCATCCCAGTGGCCATTCTGGGGTGAACAGAACCAAAGACAGGTTGGGCAAGTCCTTCCACTGGGAGGGGCTGGGCAAGGTCGTTGCTAATTATGTCCAGTCTTGTGTGCCAACAAGTGGGAAAGCCCCAAGACCAGGTCAAAGCCCCTCTCCAGCCACTCCCCATAAGTGAAGTCCCATTTCAGCGAGTAGCTGTGGATATTCCAGGTCCTTTCCCAAAGAAGACACCCAGAGGAAAGCAGTACATTCTGACTTTCATGGATTTTGCTACCCGAAGGCTGGAAGCAGTAGCTCTAAGCAACACCAGGGCTAAAACTGTGTGCCAGGCCTTAGCAGACATTTTTGCCAGGGTAGGTTGTCCCTTCGACATCCTTACAGATTCAGGAACTAATTTCCTGGCAGGGATAATGAAAAACCTGTGGAAAGCTCATGGGATAAATCACTTGGTTGCCACCCCTTACCACCATCAAACCAATTTTAATGGAACTTTGGGGGCTATGATACGTAAATTCGTAAATGAACACTCCAGTGATTGGGACCTAGTGTTGCAGCAGTTCCTTTTTGCCTACAGGGCTGTACCACATCCCAGTTTAGGGTTTTCCTCATTTGGACTTGTGTATGGTCGCGAGGTTAAGGGGCCATTACAGTTGGTGAAGCAGCAATGGAAAGGGTTTATGCCTTCTCCAGGAACTAACATTCTAGACTTTGTAAGAAACCTACAAAGCACCCTCCGACACTCTTTAGCCTTTATTAAAGAAAACCTAAAGGATGCTCAGGAAGAGCAAAAGGCCTGGTATGATAAACATACCAGAGAGCGTTCCTTCAAAGTAGGGGACCAGGTTATGGTCTTAAAGGCGTTACAGACCCATAAGATGGAAGCATCATGGGAAGGGCCATTCACGGTCCAAGAGCGCCTGGGAGCTGTCAACTATCTCATAGCATTCCCCACCTCATCCCTAAAGTCTAAAATGTACCATGTTAATTCTCTAAAGCCCTTTTATTCCAGAGAATTAAAGATTTGTCAGTTTACAGCCCAGGAAGGAGATGATGCTGAGTGGCCTGAAGGTGTCTACTATGAAGGAAAAAGTGACGGTGGCATGAAAAAGGTGAATTTCTCCACAACCATGGGATGTCTGCAGTGGCAACAGATCAAGGAGCTGTGCACTAGCTTAGCACCAATGTTCTCAGCCACCCCAGGATGGACCGAACGGGCATACCACTCCATTGACACAGGTAATGCTCACACAATTAGAACCCCACCCTACCGGGTGTCTCCTCATGCCTAAGCTGCTATAGAACGGGAGATCCAAAGCATGCTACAGATGGATATAATCCGCCCCTCTTACAGTGCATGGGCATCTCCAGTGGTTCTAGTTCCCAAACCAGATGGGGAAATATGCTTCTGCGTGGACTACCGTAAGCTAAATGCTGTAACTTGTCCCAACAACTATCCAATGCCATGCACCGATGAGTTATTAGAAAAATTGGGACATTCCCAGTTCATCTCTACATTAGACTTAACCAAGGGGTACTGGCAAGTACCGCTAGATGATCCCGCCAAGGAAAGGTCAGCCTTCATCAGCCATGCAGGGGTGTATGAATTTAATGTGCTTCCTTCCGGGCTGTGAAATGCACCCGCCACCTTCCAAAGACTTGTAGATGGTCTCCTAGCAGGATTGGGAGAATCTGCAGTTGCCTACCTCGATGATGTGGCCATTTTTTCTGATTCGTGGGCCGAACACCTGGAGCACCTGGAAAAAGTCTTCGAGCGCATCAGACAGGCAGGACTAATTAAGGCTAAAAAGTGTCAAATAGGCCAAAACAGAGTGACTTACCTTGAACACCAGGTGGGTCAAGGAACTATAAACCCCCTGCAGGCCAAAGTAGATGCTATCCAAAAGTGGCCTATCCCCAAGTCAGAAAAACAGGTCCAATCATTCTTAGGGTTGGCCAGATATTACAGGCGATTTGTATCACACTACAGCCAAATTGCTGCCCCACTGATAGACCTGACCAGAAAGACCCAGCCGAATGCAGTTAAGTGGACTGATGAGTGTCAGAAGGACTTTAACCAGCTTAAGGTGACACTCATGTCTGACCATGTGCTAAGGGCCCCAGACTTTGACAAATCATTCCTAGTAACCATCGCTGCATCTGAATGTGGTGTAGGAGCAGTTTTAATGCAAGAAGGACTAGATCAAGAATTCCATCCTGTCGTGTTTCTCAGCAAGAAACTTTCTGAGAGGGACAGCCACTGGTCAATCAGTGAAAAAGAATGCTACGCCATTGTGTATGCCTTGGAAAAGCTACACCCATACGTTTGGGGACGGCATTTCCAGCTACAAACCGACCAAGCTTTTCTAAAGTGGCTTCATACTGCCAAGGGAAACAACAAAAAACTTCTTTGATGGAGTTTAGCTCTCCAAGATTTTGATTTTGAAATTCAACACATTTCACGAGCTAACAAAGTAGCTGATGCACTCTCCCATGAAAGTTTCCCAGAGTTGACTGGTTAAATTGTCCTTAAAATGTAAAAGATCTTGTAGTTTTACATATAAAATAAAAATAAATAAATAAATGGAGATATACCAATCTCCTAGAACTGGAAAGGACCTTGAAAGGTCATTGAGTCCAGCCCCCTGCCTTCACTAGCAGGACTAATTTTTGCCCCAGATCCCTAGGTGGCCCCCTCAAGGATTGAACTCACAACTCTGGGTTTAGCAGGCCTCCCTCCACCCCACCCCAATTAGTAGTATATGTAAAGGTGCATGTGTAGTATATGTAAAGGTGCATGTGTTTTATTAATCTGTTTATTCTAAAGTTTTAGGAAGAAATCACCACCAGTGTGGTTCCACACTGTCTGAGATTTGGGTGGCGTGTCATAAACAGATAGTTAAGGGTTAATGCCTCTTTTACCTGTAAAGGGTTAAGAAGTTCACCTAGCCTAGCTGACACCTGACCAGAGGAACCAATGGGGGAACAAGATGTTTCAAAAGGAAGGAGGGAAGTTTTCCTTTGTTTAGAGTTTCAGTTTCAGCCAGAGTGAAAAAGATCAAGGAACCAGCCTCTTATCAGAGTAGTAAGTTTTAGAAAGGGATAAATAAGTTTATGTTTATTTTCTTTGTGACTTGTCTTGGTTCCATTAAGGGCATTATCAAATTTGGGTATTCTTGTGTGTATTAAGATTTTTGCCAGGGGAACATCCTCTGTGTTTGGAATCTGTTGTCTGTGAGAGTAGCTGGTATGCTAATCTCTCCCAGAGGGTTTTCTTTTACCTTTCTTTTCTTTAATTAAAAGCCTTTTTCTTAATATCTGATTGATTTTTTCCTTGTTTTTAGATCCAAGGGGGTTGGATCTGGATCCACCAGGAGTTGGTGGGAGAAAGGAGGGAGGATGGTTAATTTCTCCTTGTTTTAAGATCCAAGAGGTTTGCCCCGTGTTCACCAGGAAATTGGTGAAGTATCTCAAGACTACCGAGGGAAGAAAAGTAGTGCTTGTGAGTGGTGGCAGCGATACCAGATCTAAGCTGGTAATTAAGCTTAGAAGTGTCCATGCAGGTCCCCACATCTGTACCCTAAAGTTCAGAGTGGGGAAGGAACCTTGACAGGCTGCTTCCTGGATGCCTCTATAGGCAAAGCCAGAGGTTTAATCAAAGAAATGTAGAACTAATAGTCATCAAGTTTAGTCCCCTGCCCTGAAGCAAGTCTAAGTTTTCTCTAGACCATCCTTGACCAGTGTTTGTCTACCTATTCTAGAAACCTCCAATGATGTAGATTCCACAACCACCTTAGGATATTTGTTCCCTTGCATAACTACCTGTATAGTTAGGAAGTTTTCCCTAATGTCTAAACTAAAGATTTCTTGCTGCAATTTAAGCTCATAACTTCTTGTCTTAATACTCACTGCTCTTTTCCTGTAAGAAAGTCATTTTCTGGTGCAGGGTTTAGTAGAGAACTGGGGATTCCAGCAAGGGGCTGCTAAAGCCTGGTATGTGCTGTGTCACAGCATTGTTGTTCAATGAACTTTGTATTAGGCCTTCGTAGCATGACCAAGCTCCCATTAAAATCAGTGGGAAATTGTTGAAATTCAGATTTCCATTGACTTTAAATAGGAGTTGGCTCCAGCTCTTAGTACGGAGGAATACCATCTCTCTCTCTCCTAACTGCATATAAGAATAATTAGTTTTTAAAATACTTTGTGTATTAATGAAATCACAGTGATGCCAGTCAGGATTGGTGATAGAGACATGATGCTTAATTTTACTAAGTGTGATAAAAGTCAATTTGGAGCCTAGGAGATAAATAGGACTGAAACAATATTAATCACTGTCAAATAGCACCACTGTCTTGAAAAACAGTGCGACAGGAAGACAAACTGGACACCCAATGAGATCACGTGAAATACAATACCATAATCATTATGAATTATTTGTAGTATTTTCCTCATTCTGTGCACAAACAATGATTAAATGCATGTTATAACATAGACAAACCTACAGCTTGTACAGTGTTGCTCCTCTTTGGAAAGGCAGTGGAAACATAAACATGACCTGGAAGGTTTCCTGTCTGAATTAATTAATTAATTATATTAGATTGCCCTCTGGTTTTCACAGAGGCTCATCTCTGAATATAAACTGTTTCTTTCCCAACTCTCTTAAAACTAGAAATATACGTTTTTTAAATTATTTAATATAGTGCTTAATTTTATGAACCAGACCTAGCTCTTAATTATAAATGAATGTAAAAATGCCTCCAATGATCCTACTGTTGACAGTTTAATTTTCAAAAGGAATTTTTAAACTTACAGAAGCGATCACTCTGTTTTTGATGACTTTTCTTTACAATACACGTGAGCCATTTGGAAATGTCACACAATGAGGCCATAACTTTTAGACACGCTTAAAGTACTTAGTTGGGAAAGTAAAACTGAAAATAGACATTTTATGTAACACAAGAATTCAAGTTTCACATTTTAATTATTCAGTTCATAAATTCATAGATTCAAAGGTCAGAAGGGTCCGTTGTGATCATCTAGTCTGACCTTCATTATAAGACAGGCCATACAACTCTTCTAAAATAATTCCTTTTGAACTAGAGCATATCTTAGAAGAAATACAATCCTGATTTAAAAATTACCAGTGATGGAGAATCCACCACGATACTTGGTAAATTTGTTCCAATGGTTAACTACCCTCATTGTTAAAACTTTACGGCTTATTTCCGGTCTGAACTTGTCTAGCTTCAACTTCCTGCCAGTTATACCTTTAGCTCCTAGATCGAAGAGACAATTATCGAATATTTTTGTTCCCATGTAGGTACTTGTAGCCTGTGGTCAAGTCACTCCTTAACCTTCTCTTTGTTAAGCTAAATACATTAAGCTCCCTGATTCTATCACTATAAGACTTTAATGATTCTCATGGCTCTTTTCTGAACCCATTCCATTTTGTCAACATCTTTCTTGAATTGTGAACATAATATGCCAGCAGTGTCAAATACAGAGGTAGTATAATGATTTGATTCACTTGTTGCCTGAAAAAATCAAACCTGCTATGTTTCTATGGTTCTTTCTCAAATAGAGTTTCAGGCTTCAAGGCAATACTCAGTTCTTTTGGTTGCTCAGGCAAAACGATTGCATGCATTGCAGATTTCTCGTCATGTGTGACAGAGATATTGACATGTGATCTTAAAAATTCTGCTTGGTTGCATCAGGTGACTCCAGAGTAACAGTCCTCAGATCAGTGTGGAGTTTCTCTGAAATTATGCTGCTGAAAGCACAGTTTAGCCAATTATGTGTATTTATACTATGTGTGTCATAACATTTTTTCCCAGATCTGGACCTTAGCGTCCAAAATATGGGTGTTAGCATGAAAACCTCCAAGCTTAGTTACCGGCTTGGACCTGGTAAAGCTGCCACCAGCCAGGAATTATACAGTGCCTAGCTCACTGTGGTCTCCCCAAAACCTTCCCTGGGGGACCCCAAGACTCAGATTCCTTGAGTCTTACAACAAAGGGAAATAACCCCCTCCCCTTGTTTTCTTGTTCCTTCCTCCCAGGCTCCCCTCCCTGGACGACCCTAGGAGATTCCCTGCTTCCAGTCCTGGAAACACAAGTACCGAGAGAGCTAATCTCTCTCCCCCCCTCACCCAGAGGGTATGCAAAGTCAGGCTTAGTAAATCTAACAAAGAGATTTTCCCTCTGACTTCTTCCTCCCACCAATTCCCTGGTGAGCTGCAGACTCAATTCCCTGGAGTTCCCACTAAAGAAAAACTCCAACAAGTCTTAAAAAGAGAGCTTTATATCAAAAGAGTGAAAAAGGACATAATATATAGTCTCTGTATCGAGGTGGCAATATACAGGGTCAAGTGCTTAAAGGGAAAAAATGAATAA
This sequence comes from Gopherus evgoodei, assembly GCF_007399415.2. Lineage (NCBI taxonomy): Eukaryota > Metazoa > Chordata > Testudines > Testudinidae > Gopherus > Gopherus evgoodei. The sequence continues at coordinate 58,738,806 of NC_044332.1, forward strand.
ACAGCCTTATCCAAAAAGAATACAATTCAAAACACTCCAGCAACTACATATATGTAAATACAAAAGATAACAATATAAACCTATTGTCTTACTATCCTTGTACTTACAACTTGGAAACAGAAGATTAGAAAGCCAGGAGATAGAAAAATCACTCTCAGAGCCGAGAGGGTCAGACCCAAGACAAAGAACAAAGAACTCACACCCAAAACTTCCCTCCACCCAGATTTGAAAAAGTCTTGTTTCCTGATTGGTCCTCTGGTCAGGTGTTTCAGGTTACTGGTGTTACCCCTTTACAGGTAAAAGAACATTAACCCTTAGCTATCTGTTTATGACAATGTGATATACAACTGTGTCTCTACATGTGATGGTAATATAAATGTAATTAAACTGCAGCTGTGGCTACCTCACCTGCACTCTGCCCACTAACTCCTCCTCTGGGACTTATTCCAACATTCAAAATCTTGAATAGCTTGAAACAGCTGCCCCTTAAAAAAAATCTATTTGCAACACACGTTTTCTTTTTCCCCTACAAGTATGGGATTTTGGCCCTTGGACTACGACAGGTTTTGGATGTCTGATATTCCATGCCTGTGCAAGGCTAGAAATAACTTATACCATACCATGAGAAAGAGGAGTTTTTATAGCTTCTTAATGGGTCACACAACATTTGCTTCTTTCCCTGAAAGGTTCCAAAAATCAGACTTCAATTCTGACATTTTGATGCATAGAACAACTCATCATTTTTAGAGGTGTTTCAAATGTATTGATTTGAAGCTTTGTTTTGAGGTTGTTGGCTTTACAAATAATCCTAATATAGTCTTTAGAAGCTACCTAAAACACTTCAAAAATAGTTTTCCTGTGGCATGTATGGTTTATATAGTATAAAGCCTTTACTGACTTTCATATGGGATGACCAGCATAACTCACGGCTTTGTCACTCATGAGCGCTGCTGCCATCCAAACTCATGATCATTAAAAGTTTTAAAATACGCTATTATGTGTTCCATATCTATAACTGTCCAGCTATGCAGCTGGTGTAAATTCATGTAGCTCCATTGACTTTAATGGATCTACTGCTTTTTACACCAGCTGAGGATTGTGTGTGTGTGTGTGTGTGTGTGTGTGTGTGTGTGAGAGAGAGAGAGAAGTGTTGTAGAATTAGCCCATCTCCCAAATAGGAAAACTTTAGAACCAAATTCTCCATTTGAATATTTGATACAACTTGATAACAAGCTTAGAAAAAAGTCTTTTAGTACCCTAAACTTGCACAACATACTTTACCTTTTGTTGAAAACAATGTTCAAGCCACTGAGTGGATCAATGAAAATTGATTTTTCAGTCGTAAGTGGCAATAAATAATTGTCTTAAGGGTGAAATAGGTTTATCGAGAGAAAAATTTACATATTATACATTTTATCACTGATTGGTAGTTATATATACTACATTCACATATGCCTCTTCCCCCTACCCCCCCATATATATAAATATGAAAAGGTCATTTAAAACCTGCAACCTGCAGAAACGGAAATAAATGATGTTCTAATCTAGATTTACATCATTTTCTGATGGCAATAAAACAAGAGGTCTAACATGATTCTAAGCAAAATAGTTTTTATCTTTACTCTTACTTTTCTTTCACTGCTAAACCAGAACTGAATCTGAAATAGCTCCACAAAAGCTTCTAAAGGATAAGTTGCTATACAACTTGTTATACAAAAAGGTTAATTATGTAAGGATAGAAAAGTGTTGCTGCTTCAATTATAAAGGACTAGTGTATAGAAGGGGGTGACAGAGCCAGTTCATATGATCACCTTAATTATAAAATACATGACAAAATACATGCCCATCTCTCGCATTAAAAAACAGAGGTCTGAAAATGCATGAGAACTACCTACTATCCAGAACTTTGGGATAAGTAATAGAGTAGAAAATCACACAAAATGTAATTGTTTTGTATGTATATGCTGCATATGCTTATGTAAATTCATAAACCAGTTTGAAAATGTAAAAACTATTCCTTCTGGCAAAGTTTATAAGGTGCCAAATACCATAGATTTCTAAAATAAATAAATAAATAAATTATACTGTAATACAAAGCTACTTCTTTATGGTACACTCCATGGGTCAAAATTTGCATTATATACTGTCATGTAACCCAATTAACTTTCATAGGATTGTACTGATGTTAAGGAAAGCAGAACGTGGTTTTGTTTTATTTAGCTTTGGTCCTATTGTACAAATTCACAAATACAATTCATACTCTTTCCACCCCCTTCTCTTCCACAAGATGATTGAACGGAGAAAAGCTTATTCTATATTTGTACAGTATGCCTGGATATGGAAGTACAGTACTCTTATTGTATTTACCATAAGCATCCAGGATAATGTAGCTGTCAAATTCATGGCCGCTTCTTTAAGATCGCTAATGTTCAGAACAGTGGTAGGTAAACCTCTGAAGGGTTTGAAGGTTTGTGTTTTGTATGGATAATCTTTTTTTTTTTTAATCTGAATTCACCTGAGCTGTTGCAAACCTCTTTGGGCTAGAGAATAGCCAAGAAAATCTGCAATAACAGGCTGTTTTGTGAGATTATCACAACTGCAGGCCCTTGAGAACCACTACCATTAACAACAATAAATACTCAGGGATCTTTGCCAAAACTTCAAAATTTCTCTTCTCCTCATCTTTGTTTTTATGCTTCCTTCCATCAGCTTACACTTCAGACTGAGGATTGTGTTCCCATTTCTTGCAGTCCTTTGAGGCATATTTCTGTGATTTTGTTCACTGCCTGAAAAATAATCCTACATGACACAGGCTAAACTTGAGTATATTGGTGCTCAAATTCTTCCCTGTCTTGGCATTGTTTTGCATTGTACTGCATAGCCAGCTATGGAAGGGTCTCTACAGTACAGGGGGATCCTCTAGTGACCCAGAATTGGTTTAATAATGCTCATATTCTTTGTTCCTGTTCCTGGAGCCATTGGCAACTGGAGTAATTTAGAGTAGCACTCAGACTCTTAATTATGTCAGGGGGACCAACTTGTCATAGCCCAGAATTAGAGAAACAGAAAGATTGAATGCCCATTCCATTTGTACTGTGTGCTCCTTTTCCATAGCTGAGTATCTGGGCCCAGGTATTTAAATTTGAGTGACCAAACTTCTCGCCCTATGTGGCCTTTAGTAACAAAACTACAACTGATCCTCCCTACTGACATACTCCTTGGACCAGTCACGTTAATGCTCCAGGAAGAGTCTTTCTGCAAGCTTCTCCTCTACCTTTATAGAGGTTTCTGCATATAACCTTTTCCTTGGAGTTGCAAATAATTGTGCCAGGTTTTGAAGGAAAAAGAGCTTCAGCCCTTGTACCATTATTCTATTCTGCTTTAGTAACTGGGGTTAGTTTAAAAGTTTCCTTTATCTGCTTACCATGTAACGTGTTGTGTGGAGTCATTCAATCCCAAGGTTGCAGAAGTGCCCCTCTAGATGGACAACTCCTGCTTAGCCAGGTCCTGATTCTGCACTCATTCTGGGCGTAATCCAAAATCCACTGAAGTCCAGGGAAGATTCTATGGACCTCCATGGGCTTTGGATCAGATCTTCTATGCACAGAACTCCAAGGACAATTAATGTATATTGAACTAGATGAGATGACTCAAAGAGTCATGCTCTCTGTAGCAGATGAAATCCTCTGTTGTGAGACCTGAGTGGAGATTCTGAATGGAATAGCCTATCACTGTATGGTATGGATGTGAGGGCACTTGAAAGGTTAAAAACAACATGTGAACTTGGATGGGAAGATTTCTCTGTATCCAGCAGTCCCTAATGAATGAATGTACCTAATGCAATATTCTAACTCAATGACAATTTGTATATTAATTGCTAGTCCATTAGAGACCTGTTATATATATCTATATATAAATTCCCTTTTTTGGTGAGTACCTTATCTTTTTAATTCATGAATTCTTGTTTACCTTATGTGAGTGTGAGGCTTAGCTGATGTTTGCAAAATCTTTGGAAATCACAAAATGTTGTAAAAAAGCCAAATATTGCTTATATTTGTTCTACTCTGTGGTATGAGCATGAACTTGGAACTCTGGAAACTGAAAAGAGATTCTTCAAGGAGATTCTCACCTGAGAAACAAAAGATGTATGGAGCTAATATATGGCTTCCTATCAAACTCTGGATTATTATTCAGTCACTCAGATCTGCAGACAATCTCAGCTTGAAAGAACACAGCTTGGCCAGTTTATGAAAAAAACAGAACTCCTCAATGCAATGACTGAACTACAACCAAATTATTCAACACAAGATATTGGCTATATTGTATTAATTCTCCAGAGCACAATTAATAAAATAATTTAAAAATATTTCAGAGTCTTATATATATTTTTGAAAGTTGCAAGTGAAATCAAAGGCAAGAGCCATCCCGTAATGTAGGATTCGGTTTTGGAAATTAGTGAAAGCAGATGCCAGGAAATAATTGTGTAGTTTTGTACTTCATAATTTATAATGTTTGTTTGTTTATTTATTTATTAATATATAAGTTAATTAATATTTGAAGACATTTATAGTAAAAGGAGCTAGTAGAAATAAGAGACAAAGGGAAATGCTGGAGAAAACTCTTTTTGCTTTGCATTACTCATTTACTTTTAATTTCAACTATGTGAGTTTGTTTATGCAACCCTGCAGTATGAGTGTGCTCCACATCCATGTCTACATTAGAAACAGAAGAGTTTTTAGTACCAGTAGCGTACTGCTGAAATTCAGGATGGCTATAATCACATGAGAATGAAAACCGACCAGTCAGTGCCAAAATGTCTCTTTTATTTATTCACTCCATTTGAACATTTTATTATTATTTATTTATTCATAGTGAATATGACTAGGGTAATATCCTTTTCAATAGTTTGAGCCCTCTGATGCACTCAGTATTTTATGTTTCAAAAGCCTCCCATACCGGTCTGAGCAGCTATATGTATGTAGCTAAGCCTTGCTTGTTTATGTACAGTTAGTAAACATGGTTATTTGGGATCCAGTTATGCTTGTGTGGTTTCTTTACATATCTATTATTATGTAAAGAGCAAAGGACACAATCTTACTACTGTAAATCATGTCTGTAGCTATATAAATTTATATGACCACTCTAACTTGTGCTGGGTGGCCAAACTGGCCCTTTGTCAGCCTCAGGAGTTGTCCTTTCCAGTAGGCTACACTTGAGTTATTTCACTGTAGCATAATCTTGTTAACAAAAGGTAGCATAGGTTTAATAATTCTGCATTTTATCTTTCGAAGTTATAACACTACCATAAATCTAAGGTTCTTACACTTGACATGTTTTATTCCATTCTTTATTGTGAAACATGCTATTTGTAGTGACACTTATCTCTCCATATGCTTTTATTCTAAGGAGTGCTATCATTTTCACAATCCTACAATAATATTCCCTCTTAACTAGAGTCATCTGCTGGTTTTATGGATAAACAAAATGCATGAGTTTAAGGGTTAACCCTTAATGTAATTATGTAATTCTTTTTCTCTTTAACTTCATGAGGGCAAAAGCATATGGTCAGTTATTTAATTATATGAAAAATCAATTTGCATGGCCCCTTTGGAGTTCTGACCTTTTTCTCTTCAAGGATTCTCATCAACATATGAATGTATTGACACCTCTGGCTTTAGGACCTGTGAATTCCCACACTTCTTGATAGGCTTCCATGGTGCAGGGACTTGTTAAATTAATCAGTCAGAGCAGTGTAAAATAGAGGATGTCAGAAATGGAGCTGAGACTGCTAGACCCTTAAGCACACCCTTAAATCAGACACTTTTCAGGAGTTGCACGGAAGGAAACATTAACAATTGCTTTGTGTATGGTACCTGATGGCTCAGGGTAGCTACTGTTCCAGCCTTTAGTACATGGGAATTTATCTACTTCTTGAATAGTGATATTATTTACACAATGAACAAAAGCTCTTTTAGGAAAATAAATTGGGGATTTAAATGATTGCTTATGAAAGTGAAATAACACTGTGCAGACCTGGGCATAGGCAGGAAACAGATGTTGGGCAAACTTCCCTGCTCCTGGCTGCCAATTCAGCTCCATCCTGACCTATGCCATCTCTGCTATTCTAAACCTGTGTCTTGCTGGAGCTGAGACTGCCGGTTGCCAGTGTTTCCAAATGGTATGGTGGGGCTGGCTATTTGAGTTTCTTTAAGAGAGACAAGTTTCTTCTGGGGGCTACAACCTGAGGTCACCTACATTCTCTGTGCTTGAGATTTCATGTAAATATGAGGACTGAATTTTCAAAGCAGAGCACAGTAAAGGTGACCATGAAAACACAGATGCCTATTCCCGCCATAGAAACACCTCCAACTCCACTTCAGCAAAGCATTTTAAAAATGCCTACTGACCTTCTCATAACTGTTGCTCTTTGAGATGTGTTGCTTATGTACATTCCATGCACATTCCAATTAGGTGTGTGCACGCGCGGCGTGAACGGCAGCTAGAAGATGTTTCCCCTAGAAGTATCTGCTGGGTTGACCTGGGCACCCCCTGGGGTTGTGCCTTCATGGCACTTGATATAGGGCCCTGCCAAAATGGCACCCCCTCAGTTGCTTCTCACTGCTAGTGATGGTTAGCCGGAATGTCCGTTTCTCTTGCTTCGGCAAGCGTATCCACATTTAGCAGTGAACTTTCTAGGTTTCTGTATATAGTTATAGTTATTAGTAGTAAGATTAGTTTTTTTTCTATATGTTTCATTTGGGAATATCTCCCCGACCACCCTTTTTGTCCTGGTACTGGGGCATGCCTTGGTCTCCTGGCTTTAAATCCTGCGAAGACTACGGCAAGTCTATGCCCAGGAGTGACCCACAAACTTCTTGTCTGAAGTGTTTGGGGGAGAGCCACCAAAAGGAGCACTGCAAAATTTGCAGGGGTCTTCATCCTAGGACTCAGAAGGAATGAGACCAGTGCTTCAAGATCTTCATGATGGAGGCTGCGTTCCATCCGCACTCTGACCCCAGATCAGTGGAGCCGACCTTGAGCACCTCTTCATTGGTGTGGAGTGTGCCGGCAATGGTGGCATGTGAGCCGGCACCGTGGAAGGACTCATCCAGAGACCCTTGGCACTGCCATGGTTCCACTCATAAGGCCTCCACACAGGCCACAGGGCAGCACCATTTGCAATCCCCGATGCCCCAGAAGAAGAGGCTGGAGAAGGGGCCACTCTCCCCCAGCAAGACCTAAGAGCTGGCAACAATGAGACCTGCTTTGAGCCATGTCAGCTTGGCCCCACTGCTAACTAGGGTTGTGTCAACTTCTTCCCCCTTTGGGGATCAGTTGAGTCCGGACCCATAACTCCGCCTGGTTCACGAGAGCCACGAGTTGCAGCTCCCATCCACACTGGAGGTATTGCAGCAGCCAGGGACTTAATAGAACTTATGACACTATTCTCCCCTCCAAGGAAGGAAACATTATGGGTGCTGTCATCCCCAGCATGACCGTCAGTGCCATCTAGGGGTGAGCCAGCTGTGACAAGGCAGCATTCGCCATTGCTCAGACATCACTCTCTGGCACCTTCCAGCACCCACGCAGGGGAACAACACAGGTAGCCCAGTCCCTGGCATCAATCACTGGCATCGACGGGCATCGCTCCTCCTTGGTCCTCCTATATGGATTCCTCGGAGTTGGAGGTGGAATCGTACCTCTCCAGAAGGAGGAGAAGGTCCTGGTCCCAGCACAATTGGCAGTCCTACCCAGCACTGTGGCCAAGTCAGTGGCAGCCTATGGCCCAGTGGCCATTATGGATGCCCTGGGTCTTCCACTCCAGGTCCCACTCCAGGTCTGCGCCATTGGCCTCAGCATGGTTTGTGCCTCCACCATCCCAAGGCCAAATGGCTCCAGCTTCAGATCTGTTGTTGTTGGCATTGGGGGCACCAGCGGCAGCTACACTGCTGGCACTGACATCGCAGTCAGCTGCCGCACTAATCCAGCACTGGTGACTGTGGCCCTGGTGACTGCAGCACCACCGGTAGTGACCATGTCAGTCCTAACATCAGGGACTGCGCTGGGGCATTGGGCACCATGAGCTCCCCTTGGCACCAAGGGCAGGGAGCATGACCCATTGCCAACTAGGGCTTTGGCCTTGTTCTCACCTGATGAGGTGGTGGTGGCCACGTTGACAGCCCCTGTCCTGGAGGACAGCAGAGTGCTCCAGCAGCTGCTTAAGAGGGTGGCAAAGAACCTGGGGATCCAGGTGGAGGAGGTGGTGGAGGACGCTGATTCTATGGTCAACGTCCTTGTCCCCTCCGGCTCCTCCCACGTTGCCCTGCCACTAATTAAAACAATTAGTGAGGCCACTAAGATGTTGTGGCAGACCCCTGCCTCTTTGCCTCCAACAGCAAAGAGAAACGAGCACAAGTACTTTGTCCCCTCCACGTCAGCAAAGCATTTAAACATATTGTTACCCTTTTTGGCCCAAGTGGCTATTCAAAGTTTGGGGACCTGCAGGTGTTCCAATTGGAAGTTGAAACTGATGATGGAATCTGATATTTTCTTTGAAGCAGTCTCCTTCATTTACAAGAAACCTCCAAAGTCCTGCTTACCAGTGGCAGCTCATGTATAGGAGATGTTGGAGCTCTGCTTCATCAAAGTACGCAAGCACATGAGTGTGTCTGTCTGTGTCACTAAATTTGAATTGTGAACACACCAAATCTGTAGCCGTCTGCTATGGATATGTTGTGTTTCCAGTGCATATTTAGTAGAGGGTGTTCTTCACCACCACCTCTTCGCACAGGTGCAGACTTCACAGTCAAAGTCTGATAGGAAGTGAAGCTGCAGCAGTTTTCAGTGAGGATTGAGGCATCGGGTTCACTGCCCACTCCACAGGCTGTGGTGACTGTACAGTGCTCTAAAGTGTTGCACTCTGATTAACTCTATTGACCTGCTCTGAAAGGTACCTAGCTCACGTTGATGAAAGCCTGTTGCAAACAGGACTGCGTTAATGCACTCTAGGTACATTTTAAAGCACAACATTTTAGACCAGGGGATGAGGCTGTATTTTTTTTCTGCTGCATACTGCTTGCCCTCACATTCCCCAGGTGCCACTCCTGCTTACGCCAAATGCGAATGGAGCCAAAACCAAAAAAAGATAGATAGGCTTTGAGCTGTATGCAAAGAAACTCTTGTGCTAGCATGAAACCCAGAACCCCCTCTCTCTAGTTTCTTCCAGGGTCACATACCCTCCTTGTCCAAGTGGTCTCTCTCAATCTGATATGTTTCATGGTTGGTTGTTTTTGGTTGTTTTTTTGCTGTCTAACAGGTGTTTGTGTGCACGTAGGTACACACACATAGTCAGTCAGTCAGCCACCAGTCAGAGCCCTAGACCATGAATTTTTAAAACCCTTGAGTTAAATGACTCAACGTCTGGTCAGTATTTCCATGTGCCTGTGTCTTTCAATATTACTACTGTTACAATGGCTTCTTCAGATTTATTCTGAATGGAAGGTGGCAGCCATGCCTGACCTATAACAAGGTTTAGCCAAATCCATAACAACCTTGTTAAAAGTGTGTTAGACATAAGCACTTTCTTAAAGTTGGACAAGTGCTTAAATGCATTGTTGAAGTGGGGGCTAAGTCACCTGACAGGAAGTCTTGGTTGAAATCCCAGTTCTGCCACCCATGTCCTGTGGGATCTTGGGCACTTATGCTATCTGTGCCTCTCTTCCCCGTCTATAAATGGGGAAATAATAATACCTCCTTTCCTCCTACCCTTTTTCTTCTGTGTTGTTGGTTAATATTATAAGCTCTTTGTATAGAGATCATCTTACTATATGTTTGTACAATGTACGTAACGCAATGGGCTCTGATCTCAGTTCAAGCTTCTAGTTGCTACCTGTTATAAATAATAAACATCTGTTTGTATGGACAAAGGTGGGTTTTAATAGATGCATATACTTTTTTGTAGACATACCCGTTTCTCTCCGCTTTGAAAATTTACCCCAAAAACATATTTGGATTTTTCTTTTTCTTTCCAAAAACATTTTTCTAAAGAGGAAAAAAAAATATTTTGTTCTGACATTCTCATGCCTAATTGGCAGTGATATCCACCAAACTAGCTTGTTAGGGTGTGCTACTGTTGACAGCAAGATGTGCCAATAACTAGAGAATCAGAAAATGAAAACAATTGGGGGGAAAAGTGTGCTAATAAGAACATTGCTGTTGATGTGCCAGGGTGCACTGGCACAAGGAGCTCTCCTTAGTCTACTTTCAATAGAAATTTGACAATGTATTTTTAAATAGATTTTAATTTCAGATTTTTCTTTATTTGTCTAACTAATCCCTCTTAATATCTATCATTCAATACAGCCATACTTTCTGGAAGTTCTGTAGTAATTCTATAACTTATTTAGAATTGCACTTGTTTCTCTCTTTTTTTTTCAGTGCAGGAACTGGGACAGAACATTTGTTTTATGATGGCAACTGTCAAAACAGTATGCTTTATATTGCTTTCAATACCTTGTGAGACCTAACAGAAATCGAAAAATGTGGATATTTTAACTTGATTGGAATTTTAAGACCAAAAAAATGAATGTTGATTTATTTAAGTATTCGCATTCAGTTTTGAAACTAAAAAGGTTAAAAGGAAAAGGGATTTTTATTCATAGGAGAAAAAAAATCATTAGTCATATCACAGCCTATTTACCTATGCTGTGAAAATGAGGTGGGAAGGAGGAAGTAGTGTGTCCCTGCTGAACAGAGTTTGGTCAGTGAGTTGTGTTGATGAACTGAAACAGTGACATTCAGCAAACAGGTTTAAAGCTTTTGTGGCAGATATGAAATGGAAAGTAAATATTCCTAGTGGACTGTATAAGTTTATACCATCAGAGCCTCAGATTGCCTCAGTCAATCATAAACCCTTAGAGATAGAACTGGCATAGGCCCCATGTTACACAGGCTCATTGACTTTTATTGTGTAATGTATTTCATCCTCAGCAGCAAGAATACAGGGTTACAATACCCTGCCGTTGCCTCCCATTTGTTCATTATATCAAAGAAAGAAGTTTGTGATGAAGGAAGTAGGGACATTTATTCATTAATTGTAAAAGAGGAAATACTACTTCTATTTTAAAGAGACACCATCCACTTGAAATCTAATACATTTAAAAAAAAACGATTTAAAAGTATTTCCAGGAACTACATCTATTGCTAAGTCCCCTGCCATTTTTGTAAATTACAAATTAAATTATCTCCTCCATTGCTACTTACAAGATGAAAATACACTAAAGGAGGAGACTAAAGCCTGATTCTGCAATTTGTTTCTCGTGGGGGAGCCCCCCCATGAAACCAAGAGAAGTCAATGGAGGAGGGTCAGGGCTCTGACTGGGAACAATAGCTGGCAGAATTGGAGCCTGAATAACAGACCTCCTACTAGAAACAATGAAACTGTCTTTATACCAAGTGGTGTCAAATACCCAGAGTAAACTTAAAAAAAAAAAAAACTGTATACATATAAATATCCATCATGTCTATGAAGTCCAGTTATATGATTACCATTCCTATCCATTTATATATAATGGGTTGGTAGTAGATGCCAGTTGGTGTAATCATCCAGGGCAAAACTCAAAAGAGGTGAGATGTCATGCAAAAAACGCATGATGATAGTTGTGATGGAGTTTGAATGGGTTAACTCAATCCACCTTTGGCATGTCAGTCAAACCTTTCAAGCGTCTTTCTGTTGACCAGGCTGCACAGACTTGGCAGGTTAAAGGGCCCAGATGAGCCCAAGTAGTCCTAGCTGAGAAGTTTTGGAGTAGGGAGTTCTCAGGTTTAAAAAAAATGCAGCAGAGGCTTTGGGCTGGACCAGAGTTGTTGTGTATTAAGCAATCAGTTTCGTTGGTGTCTTGTGTGAGTCCTTGGATTTAGACAAAGGCAAGTCAGTAGTTTCTTGAGATAGGGAAGAGGTGCCTGATTTGAGTTTTCTGTATGTTGTTTGTTACCATCCCTGCCTCAGAAATTGGGGCCTGTGTTCATGTTATAAATAAAACCAGGTATTTTCTTAGTTTGTGTTACTGATTTCTGCCTCACATAGGAAACTGTCCTGGAAGGTCTTGAAAATCTGCTATCACTCAGGAAAGGAGCAATAGTTTTATTTTAATGTAGATTCAATAGTTGGAACAGAAGATAGGAAAATATTTTAGGTGGTGTGACTAAAAGTGGGCTAAGCCCTGTCTTTGCATCTCCTTTAAGAAGAAGAAAAATGCAGCAAAGTAGAAATACAAACTCATTACTTTTCAGAGGCTCTAATTTATAATAGTCAGATTAAAGTATTAGATATACTGGTAGGTCATCAACACTGGCGATGATATCTGAGCAATAGCTGGCTAATAAAAGTTCCTATTGAGGGGAGAAGAATTCAAGATTTTCATAAATGGCAATGTCCTGAATAACTAACTGAGAACAATGCAGGAAAAAGAATATGAAAACTCATGTAGGTATAATTCACATGTGCTTTCAAAAGAGTCATTTTTAGTCATTTTCCACCACCCCTCAGTTACTTTCAAATGTGATAAAAATGGAAGAGATGCTTGAGCATAATTGGAAAATGAGCATGGTTGTGAACTACTTTAGGAGTGGTGTGAAGCTAATGCTTTTCTATTATCACTCACTCCACACACTGACACTTGACTTGTAAGAATTTTCAGAAACAAAATATATAAATATATATCCAGGTGGCTTTGATTAGCAAGGAAACTATAGAGAAAAGCATATGCTAATAGATGTTTACAATATGTCTGTAACCTTGAAAGGAACCCATCTTTCAGGGAGCGGAAAAGTGTAGAAGTCTAATGGTAGAAACAAAATTATACTTACGTTAACTCTTACCTTCCAAAGGATTTAAGATAAGCCAAAACATATAGAACGGAGAAAAAAAATCATTGTCTCTAGCAAGTGAGGATCCAGACCTGTTCCCTTTAGATTTTTTGGATGGCTAGAATACAGCTTTTCACTTGATGTTAAAGTGATTATTAACTCACATGAATTGAATAACTGTAAAATAAAAATCCTCTAGCAGGCAATGAAACTTCAGAGTTTAATTACTTATGAAATTCTTAAGTTTAAATTAGGTAGGAATTCATATAAACTAGAAAAATCAACAGAAAAAAAGTACAAAGTGTTCCCTTTCCCCCCTCCAAGAGTTAAAAAAATTCCTCCTCTAAGTGAACTGTCTGTATGTGCTTATTTCTTCAAGTTTGTTTCTTATCATGTTTTTAATCAGACACTAGCAGCTTTAGCAAACGACTCACACAATAGCTCATCTGAGAGTGATGGACAAAGTAGCTCCTGTGACCATCAGATCAATGCAATCAGCTGGATGGACACTCAGGGAATTGACCTGTATGTCTCCATGGGGTGGCAAGGACGGTAAAGAGATTGCTCTGTTGCGGAACACTTGAGAGCTTGAATATAATACATTCATTATACGGCTGTGTCCCCTAATCAGACTAGAAACTTGGACCTATTCTGTTTACCAAAACATTTGTCAGGAGGCTTTTTTGGTTTTGTAATATCTCATTTTCCATACGTAGAATTTTAAATTTAAATAAAAGAGGTGGCTATACTGTATACATCCTCTCAATAATCATTATCAGGATGGTATCTGAAAAGCTCCTTTCTATGTCATATGTCTGACACTGTTAGTAGCTAATGGGGATAATCCCTTAACTCAAACGGTGGGGGCTTCCTTTTGGAGCATAAGGATCTTATCTTTCTGAATAATGAGTTGTGTGCCCATGATGTGACACACAGTAACAACAGAGATATCCCTAGGTGGCTGCTGATGTTTTGCAGTATTATAGACATTTTTACTAAATGGTAAATAAAAAGATATAAAAAAGCCAAGCATCCTACTATTACTCTTATAAAGAAACAGATTTTATTAAAAGTATGTTTCAGAATGGACTATAAATAAACGTATTAGTTAATGCAAACAACAACAGGAACATGAAAGTCCATTATTGGACTTTCATGGGGTTTTACAGCAGACTGATCTGTCTATCACTTAAATTTTATGTTTTAATCTGATCATCGGCACTATTGTCTTCCAAATGTCACTACATTTAGAAGACTGTCAGTCAAGACTGCTTATTAGTATGCTGGGGTATGTTGTACTGTTTACAGTAGTATTCAGTCAAGGCCAAAATGTTTGTCCATTTTCCTTGCTTACATATTGGAGAGCAAGCATGTGAGAATAGCTATTGACAGAGTGGCAAGGAATCTCAAAGTGCATAATGTATTTTAAATTACACTTTAAAGCTGCATTTAGAATATTAAAATTTTACCATTTGTTGTGTTGCCATAATCAAAAATAATTGTGATTTCAGCAGAATGGGAAGCATCAACAGGATTTAAGATTTTTTTTTCTCTACATAAGGGTTAGAAGTACTAAGAATGTTTGAATTTTAACTGTATAGAGATTTTGTTACAATAATACATTAATATTATTAAATACTCATAAGAATCAGGGGAGAATAAAAAGATTTTTCCCTGCAAGACCCAAGTACAGGATTCTGTGTTTCGCCTTTGAATAGTTGAAAGTAATTATGTTCTGAGTGTTGAAGAACCACTCAGTGGTTCCTGACTCCTGACTTCCGAAACCTCAGTGTGTCCTGTAGCCAATGCCTAAAATAGATCAGAACTATAGAACTCAAAGATTGACAACAAAATCTCAATAATGCCAAAAGCATCACTATAGAAATGCCATTTTGTTTAAGGTAGTCAGAATGGAACGTTAGCTTTATTTGTGTGTGACTTTAATGCATTTATGTGCTCTGTGCTTTCTGCTAATATTTTGACCATTTAAATGGAGAGCAGTCAAGGCGCATACTTGACAACGGGGCAAATTTGCACTGTACTGCATCCTGAGTCCCTTGCTTCTCCTTAGCAATAGGAATTGAAGGGAAAATTTGGCTATAATTCCCTCTTTTAGTCACTAAAGGCCCTTTACACCAATTGTTGGTTTCTCCACTTCTCTTTGAAAGCCCCACTTCAGGTAGGATCAAGCGAAGATGATTCACCTCACCCATTTAACTGTGAGTGTGAACACACACACCCTCTTTCTTTCTCACCCATGCACACTTGCACCCTCCCATCTGCCAGCAGAAGCAGTTTCATTGCCTTTCCGGGGAAAGGGAAAAGTGTGAGAGAAGAATCAGGGAGATTGACGGGGAGGCAAGGGGGCTCTAGAAGGAGACGCTTTTTGAGGACTGGAAAGAAGGAAGTGTTAAAGCAACTCTTCACATATGACTATAATGTGGGAGGTAGAAATGTCCCAGAAAAGTTCCAGAGGGGCAGTAGGTAATGTAGTTTTTCTTCTAAAGACTCGAGAAGTAGTAATCAGCTCCCCATATGCATCACAGAGGCTAGTAGTTCTATAGATTTTGTTCTCCTAAGTCAAAAAGAGATGGCTTGAAGGCCAGGGCCTGTTGGAAGGGAAGGGGATTAGATGCTGGTTAGATTGATTGATTGATTGATCTGCTCTTTTGCATAGGATCACAGGACTACACCTTTTCATTCCAAAACTTGTTTTTAGGGCATATCAGTGTTTGTTTGTATTTGTGCATATTTTTTTGCAGATACATAAGCTGCTGGTAGTGTTCAAGAGGTTTGTCTGCACCAAAAAATTGATTTCTAAAGTATTGACTTTTGGTTAATCAGAATCTGTTAAAGTGAACTCACTACCTTTTTAGGGTGCTCCAGCAGCTGGAGCACAGCACATTACAGCACTTTACAAGTCCCACCCCTCTGACCCTTTTTGCTGCATGGTATAGATAAGACTTAGAGTGTGTTGTGTTTATTGTGGGTGTCCACTTACTCATATTGATACACAAATCCAGAAATATTGGCAGCTTAGGTCTAATATTCATCTCCATGAGCAAATTAGTACCTGACAGTGTTGTAGCCCGAGTTATAAGTGGCAGTTTACAAGTGAGGAAAACAAGGATAGTATGTACTGTCAAGGTGCTAAGTGAGACATTCACTATAAAATCGTCACTGAGGTACAAGTAGTCATGGCAGGATTCAATTTAAATTATTTGTTGTTAGTAAACATGTTTCACCTGATGCACTGAAATCATGTAAGAGTCAACAGGCAGCCTCTCCCGCACCGTGCATCTGCAGGTATCTGGTGTCACTGGCTATGCAGCTATCCCTCTGCAGCCCTACTGTCATGGCCCCTCTCGCTCACTGGCCTGGAGTAGAGAGGTCTTCCCCAGGCAGGAGCTGTTCAGCTGCAGGGTGGCCTGCTCTGTGGCCAGGGACGACTCATGCTCCTCAGAGCCCTGATCAGGGATTTCTGCTCATGCCCCATCAGGGAACACAAACTTCCCCATGCCCTGCATCTCCAGGGATCAAGTGTCACTGGCCCCATGGCTGTGCTGGGAGCCCCCTTCAGTCCTGTTATGAAACTATGAGAATTTATTAAAATCAATTAAAAGTGGAAAAAGGTTAAAAAATTAATATTGATGTTAGCAGTCACATTTACAAAAACAATTGATTTAGCCATGCCTAGGTATAAGTTAAAGCCACCGAAGCAGGCATGTTTAAGTATTAGCTCTCTGTCTAGCTTTAACATACACACTGTCTATCTCACTCTGAAATGTCCAGCCTGTGTAATTCACAATATTTCATCTTAATCATAAATTCTAACATTTGGTGTAGAAAACCATCAATACACTAGACTGTTAACACTATGTTTTGGAATGCCCAACTGTATTTATGTGCGCTAACCAAGAGTTTTGTTGCTTCTGTTATGATTTTTACATTAAAAGTAATGAATAAGACCATCCAAAATCCTGGCTCCAAAATACTTCCAACTTTAGCGTGATGTCTACAGGCTGACTAGATATTCTCTGGTGGAACATTTCTCCATTGGAGACTGCTTATTGGCTGAAATTGATTCGTTTCATGAAGATGTTCTAGTCCAATGAAGTTGTGATGGAGCTCGGGCAAGGGTTCTAACACAACCTTCCTGGTTTTCCTACCAGATCACCTGCTAGGCTCCTCAGTGAGTTCCTGGCTCTTTGGCAGCCCACTTCATAGGCTGATGGAGGAATCTGAGAGACTGGGAGTCCCATCTCCTATGCTCTTGGGACTCCATCTCCTCCCTAGCTCATTACTGCAGAATGAGGCTCCCAGCATCGTGTTAGTCCACAGGAGGCCATATTTAACAATAATTCTGGAGCTGCAAAAGTGTCTGCTTTTTCCTCATCCTTCAAATCTCTCCTTCAAAACCCATGGCTGTTCCACAAGGTCAATAAGTAACTTTAATTGCAAACCCCTCAAAATGCATATTTGTAACTTATCCAGGGATTTGTTGTGGCACTCTGCGTCCCCTGTCCTCCTAGCATCCTAGTTTGTTTCCATATCGCAACATATCTAGTGTCTTTGGTTCCTGCAATCATCTGGCAGGCCCCTGTGCCCATGTGGACTCCACACTGCAGTTTGATACTGCTCCCTGAAGATACGGGGATCTATCTGTATGTACTCAGTTGTGAGATTGGAGCCTTGGCCTGTACATTTTTCGAAGCACGATGCATGTTTATTGTATTGTAAAAAATAATAAAGGATTTTAAACCATGATTGGGTCAATTCAGAAAAACTAGAACACAGACTAAAAATAAATTAAACTTACATGTATCCCAATTGTGTGTGCTATTCTCTGTAATTATTTTGTCTCCACCACTAATAAGTGCTCAGATACCTGAATATGGGGATGAGTGATATACAGATGCCAGGAGTAAATGAGAATAGTTTTATGTATTACACATTTTGTATGTTCTGTCACTGACACTTGCTTTATTCTCTGAAACCAGCTGTAGTCCCCTGTTGTGAGAAGTGCAAGTTATCTATAATTGCTATTAGAGGACATTAGCTACTCAACTTACATAAAATAATCTCCAGCCCCCGTAACTGTCTGTCTGTATGCCATACACAGGGTAGATTCAGCAATGCTTTGGCTAAACATTAACAACAGTGGGATACTGCAAATTCTCATGAACTCACAACTAACACATAGGAGTTCATAATGCACTGCAACCATGGGAGTTTGCTTCATGTGAACTTGAGACTTTGTAACATATGCTATTTGTGAGTTTACAATTTGCTATTTCTATAAAACCCAGGTTGGTAGGGAAGATCACAAAATGCTGTGTGAACTCTTAGTAGGAAGCTTCACAGAACCACATGCTATGCAGTTATATAGTGCAGTGTGGGTGTCATAACATATTCCAGATTTGGACCTAGCGTCCAAATATGGGTGTTAGCATGAAAAACCTCCAAGCTTAGTTACCAGCTGGACCTGGTAAAGCTGCCACCACCCAAAAAAATTAGTGTTTTGGGCACTCTGGTCCCCCCAAAAACCTTTCCTGGGGACCCAAGACCCAAATTCCTGAGTCTCACAACAAAGGGGAATAATCATTTCCCTTCTCCCTCCTCCTTCAAAGTGTCCCTCCTTGGGTTACTGGAGAGGATACACAGAACAAGCTCCGTGAATCTAAACAGAGGGATTCCACCCTTCCTATTTCAGTCCTGGAAACACAAGTACCGAGAACCAATCTCCTCCCTCACCACCCCTTCTTCAGAGAGAATGCCAAATCAGGCTAGTAAATCTAACCACACACAGACTTTCTTTTCCCCCTGACTTCTTCCTCCACCAATTCCCTGGTGAGCTACAGACTCAATTCCCTGGAGGCCCCCACTAAAGAAAAACTCCAACCGGTCTTAAAAAAGAAAGCTTTATATAAAAAGAAAGAAAAAATACATAAAAATGGTCTCTCTGTATTAAGGTGACAAATACAGGATCAATTGCTTAAAAGAAATATGAATAAAGAGCCTTATTCAAAAAGAACACACTTCAAAACACTCCAGCAAGTACACACATGTAAATACAAAATAAAAATCATATAAATCACTATCTTATCTTTTGTACTTACAACTGGGAAACAGAAGATTAGAAAAGCAGGAGGCAGAAAAATCCTCTCCATAGCCGAGAGGGACAGACACAAAACAAAGAACTCAGACACAAACTTCCCTCCACCCCAGATTTGAAAAAGTCTGTTTCCTGATTGGTCCCTCTGGTCAGGTGTTTCAAGTTACTCCTTTCCAGGTGAAAGAGACATTAACCTGTAGCTATCTGTTTATGACAGTGGGGCTGAAGATTAACAGGCAGCAAGACTTCAGAAAAGATGCCACAGAATAGTGAACATTCCAGGAACTACTGCAAGAGAACTAAAAGGCACTTCAGCAGCTAAAAAGTGTTCTAGTCCCCTGCATAAAAATGTGGTTGAGGACTAGCCCTAGTTATAGCAGTTTGAGTGTGCACTGGTAAAAGTGATCCAAATAACATTTTATACGGTTTTGCATAGGCAGAGAACTGGAGGGTGAAACTGTGGCAGAGGAAAGAGCAATAATTGTAAGATTCTATGTCATGAAAGCTCCAGGAAAAGAGGTCTGGGGAGCTAAACATGTTATATCAAACTCTGAACAAGGAAACAGAGAGATCTCAGGGTTCTGAGTAGAGCAGGGTGAAATTTTTGGATGAATAGTTATTCACTCTGGCCCATGACTAGTCATTGTCATTCATAAAGACAATGATTATCAGCTGGGCCACAGACAGAGTGTGAGTAAGAATGGCTCTGTAGCCCAGTGGTTAGGGCACTAACCTATACTATGGGAGACACAAGTTGAGGCCCCATTCCAATGACTGTTTAATCAAACAGCTTTAACAGACCCTTGCACCAGAATAGACCTAAAACCCAGTGGCAGGCTGCTTTCCTGTAAAATAGGAGACCCAAGTTCTAATCATTTTCCACATCAGGGAGTTGAATCTTGGTCTCTCACATCGTTGGTGAGTGTCCTAATCACTGGGATAAAAGGTATAAGAAGGGCAGCAGTGCTTCTTCTGACCATTTTGTGACTCAAACCATTCAAAAAATGCCTGAAGCAAAACATTTTAGGTTGAATGACATGTTTCGTCTGACCCAAATGAAATGGATTTTTTCAGTTCATCAAAATTGTAGATTTCAGTTTAGGTTGAACAAAATGGTTTTGTCTGTTTGTTACTTTTAATTGTCTCTACCACTAATAAGTGCTCAGATACCTGAAAATGGGATGAGTGATAGTTTTAGCTGCCAGCAAACCGAAAAATAAGTTATTCACCC
This sequence comes from Gopherus evgoodei, assembly GCF_007399415.2. Classification (NCBI taxonomy): domain Eukaryota; kingdom Metazoa; phylum Chordata; order Testudines; family Testudinidae; genus Gopherus; species Gopherus evgoodei. The sequence goes on from NC_044332.1 coordinate 58,759,019, forward strand.
AGCTCTAATTCTGATGGCAATGAGCCGCCATTATCAGCAGAGCTGGGCAGAAGAACTTCAGGAGAACCATCTTCCATTAGGAAATCCAGTTCTGTTGAAATCTAAATGTTCTGTAAAATCATGCTATTTTTCCAAAATTTCTTTCGAGAACAAAATGTGGAAAAAGTTTCCAACAGTGTCAAAAAAATCCTGTTTCTACAATTTTCAAACAAAACAATAATTTTTTAAAATTTTGTATTTTGTTATGTATTATAAATTCTAAATGTCAATATTAAAATATTAAAAAGTTGAATAAAAACAAATAGTTCTGATGGCTCTGAAATGATTGGGTTTTTTTCAGAATTTTCTGTTGCAAGAGCATTTCAAAATTTTGAGGTTTCCTGCCAACCTGGAAAAAAAATATTAAATCATAAAATCCTTGGCAAAAATGAAATTTCTGTCCTCTGCACAACTGTATGTATCAGTTATTTGAGTCTATCAAATTATGCATTGAATGCTTGTTTTGATTGAAATTGGAATATGCTAACATGGAAAAGGATCCAAAAATATTAACATGGCCACTACACAAAGATGAATTGCAAAATCATGGAGCACTGTAGTTTGGCCTTCCTAGCAACGTGTGTTAACAGGTATACTTTGTCCTATCTCAATGCAGGGGACTGGACTAGAAAAGCTCTCTAAGTCCCTTCTGGCAATACATTTCTCTGATTCAAGGCCATGTTTACACCAGGGAATTTAGTGCACAGTAAATAAGAGTGTGAATTTAAAGTGTACTAGCCACCATGTAGCTCTTTACAGTCCAGTAAGAGTGTCCACCCAGGCAGTTAGTGTGAAGTAGTTAGTGCTTGCTTTTTCCCCCGTGTATACAGACCCAGAGCTTTCTGATCACAGAGGGGAAAGAACATTGGTAGTGGTGTATATCTTATACTTGCATTCATTATATTGTAACATCTAAACTATATATCTAAGCCGAGGTTTCATAACCTCCTAACTTTGCAAAGAAAATCAGTCATCAGCTTTGTAATGCAATACAGGGTTTAGCCCCTATTGTGCTTTCAACCCCACCTGTCACAAGTTCAGAAAATAGTTTTCTGTTTTATGGCCTTGGTCATGGGCATGTATATCTGACTCCAAGATATCAAATGCTTAGACATAAGGAGTATATAACATGTAGTAACACACACACTCTATACTGTAATAATAATGCACACACAGGCACATGCAAATTCACATAATCTATTTTATCTGAAGAAGGGTGACCTTTTGCAGTACAGAATGAATTATAAAATCTTTTCTAGCTGCTACAAGTGTATAGATCATATTCTTGTAGCCACCATAAAAGTCATAGTAGCTGTCAACTTGAGAAATCTTGGCTCAGTACTCATGTTTCTCTTTTGCTGTCATGAGAGAAAAGCAATCCTTCTTGTTAGAAGGACAGGATGTACTGCTGGAAAATATCTTGACAAATTATCTTTTCCTAGTTTAACAGCTCTAGAACCAGTTTCTTGGAAATAAATATGTGTTTACATTTGCCATTACATTAAATAATAGAGCTGTCCTATGTTTTGCTTCATCTTTTCTGGCTGTTTCATTATATAAACTGCATCTTGACCAAACTCCTTGTATACCTTTCTTAAAAACATAATAGCTATATTGATGTTTTAATCTGTAGCCTGTAGTTTGGATTTATCTTTTCGCATTACCTTAGAAGACACATATATTTTAACTCTACATTAACCATGGCACCAAATATCTTAATGACTTTAACCCTCTTCAGTAACACTTCTATCCCTTGTTACATTAGAGAAAAAAGGAAGCTAAGCAAGTCCACACATTTAACCCAAAGAAGGCCAAATAAATCTTTCCACAAGCATTATAATATTCCAGAGTATGACTGTTTCTGTCTTGTTAGCGGTGACAACAAGAACCCATCCTTCATAACAATGACCCGTCAGCTGAGTCCTTTTCTCTCAGTTGTATGATATCATTATGCATATGGCAGAGAGAAAAATGCTATAATTTGATGAAGCATGGATTTGTTCGATGTAAAACTCATATCTCAACAGATTGTGATCTTTAAGTTAAAACGGGAATGAAAATGTGAATCAGACTTTTATTAAAGTTTGCACAGGCTGCCTGTACATGTTATATAAGAAGGGATTATATTTCTGTGGTTTTCCTGGCAGGAATATGATGTTTCCATTTTCTAACAATGCGCACTGTGTTTTTCATTTAATGGAAAGTTATTGTTAAGAAATACCAGGTCCTTTGTTTTTTTGACAAATACCATAACTAGACTAGGCACCAAACACTTTAAAAAGTAAAGCAACAAGTTCCATTTAATGCTTTTTTCTTTTGTATAGAGTGCCTCACTATCTGAACCTGCAGAATGCTCTAAATGCCAAAATGTATGCAATGTGAGCTGTTTTGCCCTAAGAGGAACAGTATTGCATCTATGTGTGAACAGCATTGCATTTAAATGTATAGCTTGCAGATGACACTGTAATAAATGACTGGATCATAAGTGTCTTTCATTAAATGCAACTAAGATAACTCAAGCTCCTTCTGTAAAATACGAGCCGTTACTACATAAATACATTTCAGTGAAGAGACTATTACGGTTATAAACGTGTCTATTCTTGCAGTTAATTACTTCCCAAGCACTCTTGGCCCAGAATATTCATATGACGGCTTAGCTTATTAAAATAACTTCCTGTACACACAGTGCCTTGAGAAGCTGAAAATATTCTGTCCAGAATGCAAGTTGCACAGCTGGCTATTGCTGGGGAAAAAATGATGTGAAATCCAATAGTTTTCAAGTCTGCTTTAGGATGAATTTTGAAGTGGAGATGGCAAGATTGTGTGCTGAGTGAATTGTCACCAAGTACTTGAAAAGATCATTTTGAGACTATCTATACAGATGGAAGGTGGATTGTTGAGGGGACGAGATACACTAAACATGGCTATTTTGAGAGCCATGTGAAAATGTATATGGAAGGGGGCCTCATGATATGATTATGGGAATCATACCTAGTGGAAGAAAGAAGCGATATAAGATCTGAAAGAGACAACTTCCATAGAACGGATGAAGGGAATGGATGGGGAAAGGTTTGTGACTTGTTTGTCACAATTCTGAGTCATAGATCCTTGGTAAGAATCAGACTGATTAAAAACATGGGTATTTGTCACCAAACTTCACTAAATTCACCTCATTTATTTACTCGGTTTTGTGATTCATTAGCTCTCTTAACCCTTTTTTAATCAGGAGAAAGGTCAGCAATGGATCCAAGAGATGACTGGGAAGTAAGTGTATGAGTGATTACTTATATTCTAGGACTAATTTCTGATCTCATTATATTAGTTTTACACTAATTAAACTTGTATTGGAAGTGGAAATACTCTGATTTAAACAGTCATTAATGATAGTTGTCATCTGTGCAACCATTTTTGTTGATGCTCTGAAGAAATGGATACTGTGGCAATTCCCAGTATATGTTAACCTAGGCCACATGCTTACAATCTAACTGTGCTTCCTGTTATCCTGTACAACCCTATTGGGTAGGGGGGAGTAAATCTGTACTTATAATTTTCTCTGTAAATTGGGCAGCATATGACCCCTTTCGTTTCCACTACCCATGCACATACTAATGTTTCCCAGTGGAGTAGTAGGACCATGATTCTAAAACATAGCACTGTCACTGAATTTTATTATTTTCATGATAAAAAAATAATGCCATTAACAGTATACATGTATGTAATTACATTCCTAAACAATAAGGCCCCTTGTCATAAACTGATAGCTAAGAGTTAATGTTCTTTTACCTGTAAAGGGGTAACACCAGTAACCTGAAACACCTGACCAGAGGACCAATCAGGAAACAAGACTTTTTCAAATCTGGGTGGAGGGAAGTTTGTGTGTAAGTTCTTTGTTCTTTGTGTTGAGTCTGACCCTCTCGGCTCTGAGTGATTTTTCTATCTCAGCTTTCTAATCTTCTGTTTCCAAGTTGTAAGTACAAAGATAGGAAGACCATAGGTTTATATTGTTTTCTTTTGTATTTACATGTGTATAGTTGCTGGAATGTGTTAAATTGTATTCTTTTTGAATAAGGCTGTTTATTCATTTTTTTCTTTTAAGCAAATGACCCTGTATTTGTCACCCTAATACAGAGAGACCATTTTTATGTCCTTTTCTTTCTTCTTATATAAAGCTTCTTTTAAGACCTGTTGGAGTTTTTCTTTAGTGGGGGACTCCAGGGAATTGAGTCTGCAACTCACCAGGGAATTGGAGGGAGGAAGAAGTCAGGGGGGAAAATCTCTTTGTATTAGATTTATTACCTAACTTTGCATACTCTCTGGGTGAGGGAGGAAGAGGAGAGAATTAGCTCTCTCTCGGTACTTGTGTTTTCCAGGACTGGAAATAGGGAGGGTGGAGTCCCTCTGTTTAGATTCACGGAGCTTGCTTCTGTATATCTCTCCAGGAACTCAGGGAGGGGAACACCTGGAGGGGGGAAAGGAAATGGTTTATTCCCCTTTGTTGTGAGACTCAAGGAATTTGGGTCTTGGGGTCCCCAGGGAAGGTTTTTGGGGGGACCAGAGTGCCCCAAAACACTCTAATTTTTTGGGTGGTGGCAGCTTTACCAGGTCCAAGCTGGTAACTAAGCTTGGAGTTTTTCATGCTAACACCCATATTTTGGATGCTAAGGTCCAAATCTGGGAAAAATGTTATGACACCCCTGAAATAAATTCCATGTTCAATGTGTTTGTATGAAAATTGTTTTATTCAAATTTACATTTATATGAAGTGGAAATGCTGAATATTTTTAGCTGAAATGAAGGTTTTAAAATACAATAATCATTTGTCACTAAGCTTAATAAGGACAAATATCATGCAATGAAATAATTGTCATCTGATGGAGAAAATTTAAATATACAGTACATCCTGAAGCAAAAGACTGACTTGAAGTTTTTTTTTTTTTTTTTGGTTTCTGAGGGGGAGGGGATAAGAGGAGCATTATTCTAACTTTGTTAAAGGTAAATGTGTTATGTGGTTTTTATAGTCGACCATTTTTCTTCCCAAACCACCCATGTCATAATCTTCTTCCTTGTTTCCTGACTGCTAACCATGGCTTTAGAGATTCTAGTTCACCGTCACCACATAAACTGGAGTCTAGGCGTCCTGATCCAGAAGAAGATGGAAATGATCCATTCTCGATCCACAGATAAGTGTTGCCGGTCTACACTAAGAATTTTGTCAATATTGGAATGTCATTTAGGGGTGTGATTTGTTTTTTGCAACGTTTTTATAGCAGCAACAGCCCTAATGTACACACAGTTATATCAGCATGTGTTTTAGCCTGGTTCTCAACCAGTGTACATGTACCACTGGGGTACACAGAGGTCTTCTAAGAGATACATCAACTCATCTAGATATTGTGCCTAGTTTTACAACATGCTACATAAAAAGCACTAGCAAAGTCAGTACAAACTAAAAATTTATACAGACAAAATAAGAAGGTAAGCAAATTTCAGTAATAATATGTTGTGACACTTTTTTGTATTTTTATGTCTGATTTTGTAATCCAAATAATTTTTAAGTGAGATGAAACCTGGGGTATGCAAGACAAGTCAGACTCCTGAAAGGGGTAAAGTAGTCTGGAAAACTTGAGAACCACTGTCTTATTTCCCTCACTGAACCAATACAAGATATGCCAATAAGAGCCCTTTTTGTCAATATAAGCTACATCTGTACTAGTGAGTTTGCCAGTTTGTAGCTATACCTGCAAACCTTTTCTAGTGTAGGCTGGACTAGGTCAGGGAGGGGTGATTCATGAGATCTTCATCCATTCCTGGTAGTTCTCTATAAATTCTGACACACACATATACCTCAAACCACTTTACTCAGCTGTTCACATGAATATTGGAGTCACAGAAGTCACTGCTACTATTTGACGTTGTTGTTGTTAATTAGCATGATGTCATAAACTTTACAGTTCCAAGATTTGCTTGTATTGCATCCCATTCACAGCCTATGTTCTCTTTATAGACCTTTTCCTGCAAAAGACATACGGATGTAAGTGACTTTCCTCACTCAAATTACTCAGGTGCATAAGGTTCCTCATGTGCAAATTAAATGTTTTCAGAGTTGAGACCTTAGATGCTAAACTGTTCCAAGGAGGAATTCTGATTTCCTATGTGTTTGTACAGCACCTAGCACAATGGGGTCCTGATCTTCACTGGGGCTTGTTTGGTATTCCCAAATCAGAAAAAAACAATAAATTAGAACAAAGTAGTATTCTTTTAGTTCATCTCCCATAATAATGATTTCTGATGCCTAAATGTGCCAAGAATGTTCTTAGCCAAAGCACAGAAAATTCCCCTCTTTTGTTCTAAGAGTTTTCCTTACATGTGAGCTGTCACACTCAGGTCTAAAAAAGGTTCTAGGAAAGGCAGACATGATTAACTCTAGCTGAAAACTTAAAAGATGTTTAAACATGTGTGCTATCAAGAGTTCACTTAATCAGAGAAAGTGGGAAACAATTTGTTGGAAGACACACAAATACTAGTTGGAAACTAATTTCAATGATATAAAAGGCAATCGGTATGAACTCCCACTCTGAACCTTAGCGTCCAAAATATGGGGTGCCTGCAAGAACCCCCCTAAGCTTAATTACTAGCTTAGAAATGGTAGAGCTGCCATCACCCAAAAATATAGTGTTTGAGGGCACTTTCTGGCCCCCAAACCCTTCTCTGGGGACCCCAAGACCCAAAGCCCCTTGGGTCTCAAAACAAAGGGAAATAAACCCTCTTCTCTTCTCCCAGATCCTCCCTTCCCTGGGTTACACTAGGAGATCGCTGTGATTCAACTCCTTGAATCTTAAAACAGAGAGGAAATCCACCTCCCCTCCCTTCTTCACTCCACCTCCCAGACTCTCCCTGAGAGAGAGACCGTGATACTAACACAGAGAGAAATCAGGTTTTTGCTCCCCTCTTCTCTCCTTTCTCCCACCAATTCCCTGGTGAGTACAGACCCCCTCCCCTTGGGTTTTACACAAGATAACCAAAAAATCAATCAGGTTCTTAAAAAGGAAAACTTTTAATAAAAGAAAGAAAAAAGTAAAAATTGTCTCTGTAAAATCAAGATTGAAAATGGTACAAGGTCTTTCAGCTTATAGAAACTAGAGAGAATCTCCCCCCAGCACAGGTACACGTTGCAGCAAACAGAGATACAATCATTCCAGCAAAAATACACATTTGTAAATAAAGAAAACCAAAAAAAAGACTAAACCCGCCTTTCTAACTGGTACTTACTAAATTGAACAGAAGAGGCTTTTCAGAAAGATTGGAGAAATCTGCTTACATATCTGGCCCCTCTCAGAACCAGAGAGAACAGAGCAAAACCCAAAAAAAAACACAAACAAAGGCTTCCCTCCACCGAGATTTGAAAGTATCTTGTCTCCTGATTGGTCCTCTTGTCAGGTGTTCCAGGTTCACTGTTTGTTAACCCTTTACAGGTAAAAGAGACATTAACCCTTAACTATCTGTTTTGACATGGCTCTTGCATATAAAGTAAATGGAAAGATTATCTGCACACATTATCACTCATGCAATATACTACATTCATTTAGAACAGCTACTTCCTTCTCTTTGACCATAGCAGCCATTTACGTCAACAGTGCAGAATTGGGCCAGGAACTGTTCAGAACAGGGGAGTGAAAGCCACAAAGTCATTTTCCATTTTTTCCTTTGGTCATATTTAATATTTTTTAAACTGTAACCCTGCTTGGTTTCTTTGGTTCCTGACCTTCTCTATTGCCAGAGCTCTCACCTAAAAACTCTGCAAAGTTCAATTTCTAAATGTCACAAAATATCAAGTGAGTACAGAAGACAAGAAGCAAGTCAATAAATGTTTGTATTCCTTGCTTGATGCTCTTTTGTATTTCATTTTATATGGGGGAAAAATTAGTCCCAAGTTTAATCTCTTCTCCAAGTAAAATAGGTATAGAACACGGAGCCTGGGGTATCAGACAGTTGAAAGTATTGATTACAGTGCACAGCAATTTACTAAATAAATAAAATTGAAATGCCTTCAAACAATTTAGGAGAAAGCATACTGTTTCCTATGGTGGAAAAAGGTATAATTAAAAAGCTATCAACAGTATGGATTGTCAAAAGTACTTTGTCACCTGAAGCACATTTCTTGTAATTATCTTTTAGGCTTTAAGCTAGATCACCATTAACCTCAGAGAAGAAGGGTTACTATGCTTTTTCTGGTGTGAGAAAATTGTATCATCATGTAAATTAAACCCCGTTAGACAGTCAAATTGGATTTGGAGAATGATTGAGTATTAAAGCTAGTCGTGTATATTATCAAATGACACAAAGCATGAGATGTTAAGGGGGAAAAATCAGAAAATATTATATTCCCTTCCATTTCCTTAAAAATTTAAAACTATTATTGGGTAAAATACAGGAATAGAAACACAGGTGTTGAACAGAATAAAAGAAATAACACACGTGAAATTTGGTTACACGCACTTTTTCAGATAATACAAAATGAGACAACCCTGTGTCAAGTAAAATAATGTAATAGGACCATAACATTACAACTCCAGTGCCCAAGAGCTTCTGGCAAGTAATTATCAGAATGGATAAGCAGAATGCAGCTATCCAAATTTTCCACTGATAAATATACCAATATTGGTATGTTTAATGTGTAAAAGCCTTTCCATCCATGCAACTTCTATTTTAACTAGTAATTACCTTTAGCATGAAACATATTTCCAAGTTTTGACTGCATGATGAAAAATTAATAACTTTAAGACTTCAAAATAATTATCCAGGAGGGAAGAAGAATGCTGAAAAAAATATTTTCCCTCCTATCAGTATAATACTGAAAACTGTGTGTGTTTCAAAGACAAGGAGAATGAACTCCTTGCAAGCACTGCTTGCTTTTCAGATTTTAAATCAGATATGTTTACAAAGATTCAGTCTTTTGGTGACCAATTTGAAATGAGTTGGTGATCTGTCTGGTTCCTGGAAGACAGGACTTATATTAAAAAATATATTATCACCCACAGCTTAGGGCAACCAGACAGCAAGTGTGAAAAATTGGGATGGGACGTCCGTGGTAATAGGAGCCTATAAAGAAAAAGGCCCCAAAATTGGGACTGTTCCTATAAAATTGGGACATCTGATCACCCTACCACAACTAGAGGTCACCTAATTGACAGTCACAGTGGAAAAGCCAAATATTTGAATAGGCACGATGTCTGGATTACTGTAGGTGGCCCAGCTGGGACAGGGTCAGACACATTGACCAAATTAGGGCCAATGAAAGTTACTTTATCCTAACCCATTCTGCACCATTCCTGAGAGTGAAGGGAGGACTTCTGTCTCCCTCTTTCTCAATCCTGCACCTTTCCAAAAGCTTTGAGGCCCAGATCTCAAAGGTCTGAAATAAATGGAAGTTAGGAGCCAAAAAAAACCTTTAAGGATCTGGGCCTAAATTAATAACAAACATTTTAAAACACAGAACTATTGTATTTTGGTTGTATCTCAGAATTTCCACTAGTGCTTTAAATTCAATTCCCCATACAGTAGCTGTTAAGTAGTTGTAAGGCTACCATCATACACAAATAGAAAATTATCACTTCAGCAAACGTGAGTTACCTATGTTAAACAAGACACCTGCTTGACAAAACACCAAGGCTTTTTACCATTTTACAAGAAAATCTTTGTCTTTCATGAATGTATTGTGCGCAATAGAGATCTCTGTCATTCTTCAGGTAATGTCAGCAAGAGTTTGTGTAATATCTTTTTCTCAGCAATTAGAATGAAACCAGGAGCTTTGCAAATGAGAAGTTGCGTGTAGTTAATCTTTAGAAAGTACCCTTTTTTGTAGTTAAATATATAAAAAAAAAATTGCCCACACATCCAGGAAGCTTTCTGAAAGTTAAAAAAAAAATTGCTTTCAAAGAGAACTTTTAGTTTTTCTGCCAAATTATTGCATGTTGATAGTGGCCTGCAGTGACAGACTTTATGCTTTCAACTTGTGGAAAGGGGATAATTGAAGTGGTGTGCGCAATAAATGAGAAGATGCAGCAGTTCCATATAAACCTTTTAAAAGCCTCAAAATGCAAAGTAAGGCACATGGATGTGAATTGCATAAGGATACAATTAATTTGTACATGAAAGAAAGATTTTTTTTAGTATGCCATTAGCCTCTGTAACAGCTGAATATACAAACAAGCCAATCATTTATAACCTTGCCAGAAGTATGACAAACTGCTGCTGCAATTTTTTTTAAGCTAAACTGATGCATAATGTTTTTTATAAAAAGATTTGTTAACCCTCTTTTGCCACCATTGTACTTAGTTAGAAAAATGAATATCGACAATAACATGTGTACTGGGTTCATAATAATGTTGCAAGAAACAAAGGTGACCTATTAGAGAGAGAGAGAGAGAGGAGAGAGAGAGAGAGAGAGAGAAGTAATTGCTATTCAATTTGTACTGAAGACACTTGAATGTTCAGTAATAAAACATTTTTCCTTTGTCTCCTGAATGTGTCTATTCCTTTTTACCTGGTTGTTAATGAAAAATCTGAAAAAGAAATAAAAAAGCTATTTCCCTCCCATCTCCCCCTATTTTTCTAACAAACTCAATTCTGCCATTCACCACAACCACTAATCTTTGCATTGAAACATTCAGTTCATTCTCTCTTCAGTTAACCTATTCTACTCTGTATTATTCAGCTCATACAATGCATATCCATTTTGTTTTTTGGGTAGAAAAATATGTAGAAAACCTCAAAGAAATTTCCTTTTTTGTTGCTAAGTAGTAACATTTTTAGATACAACTGGTCAAGGAAACTGCTCTTGAAAAACCCTGCTAACAATGGAAGTCAAATTACACTTTAGATATTAAAATCACAAATTTGTGACATTGGTAAATTATTTCCTGCAAAGTATAAAAAAGAATGAATCATGGCATTTCACTAACCTAATCTAATCAATAGTTCTGTAATTCATATGCAATCATAGCTCACTTTTATTCATCATTACATGAGTGCATAATTAGTCTGTCTTCTATGAAAGTATATGTGACAGCATTAAATAATATAGAGTAAGAGCACTTCTTGTGAAACAGCAGGAATCTAGCACTCTGTCAGTTCACATGGGTAGCTGTCAGTAATGTTAATAGGAGTTAAAAGCTCATATTAGCAGAAGAAGCCCCATGAGGTTTAAAGGTATCCTGGAAACTACATGTCATACTACTAGAAATGCAATCTGGTGAGGATATTTTCTGGAATTTAATATTGATATAATTTACTCAAACATACCCATGTTCATGCTCAGTGCTTATTAATATTGATATGATATTTTCAAATACATATATGAATGTTTATGTTACAAGAGGCAAAGCTATGAATGAGCTATGCAGGCCAGTGCTTACCTAGCATTGGTTTAATTTTCTTGGTACTAAGCACTGGAAGCTCCAGCTGAAGTTGGGGGAAAGTTGGGGGAGTGCAGATGCTTTGTATCTCTGAAAAGCTGACCAGTATGTTCCTTAATATAAATCTCCATGATAAGTTTTTGCTATAAAGGCAGCTTTTCAAGGTGCCAAGAGGATATACCAGTAAACAAACTGTATTCTTGATATTTTTTGACACCATATAATGCTTTTGACACATAAGGAAGCAAACATTGCACAACCACAGTGGCCTGTTTTCCATAAGAAATGAGGAGAGGAAAATCAGTGGTTTTCACATGTAATAGGAAAATGAATTTTGGTTTAAATATTGATTAGCCAGCTGAGTCTCCTTGATAGTCATATGACTGGACACCAACATATGCAAAAACTTGGAGTAAAAGAGTCAACACTGCAATCATAAAACAAAAATCCATGCACCCCTCAAATGAAATTAGTCCCTGCTGTCATTCCATTGAGTAATGACAAGGATGATTTTGACTCATTGACTGATATCCCAGCCCTTCTGAATTACATGAGGATTAGCTATTGACTTCAAACAGGTCAGGATTTCACCTATTATCTTTAAAATGTGAGAGAGAAATTTTTATCTTTAATTCCTTTCTTTTCCTGTATTTTATTTCTTCCTACCCATGTCTCCCTCTCTTGCCATTTTGCCCACCTTTAAACTCTTACTGCTATAAAAGACTCTGTTTAGAGTCCTGAAAGAACAGTTCCTACTGCAGAACACGCGAGCAATGACGAGGGCTGTGATGTAGAGTACTTTGGCTGCACTTCATGTGGAAGTGGCTGTTTCCGTTTGAAGCACAGATATAGTACTGTTACAGCCATCACTTCAAAGGGAAACCAACCATTTACTCAGAAGTCCAGTGCCTAATGTACATCTAAAATTTAGCCTAATAGCCTTTATATACCCATAATGTATCACACTTTCTGCTGTGGCTCATTGCTGTATTACAAATAATAGAAAATATTAAAATAATAAAAGTGACTTTACAGTTTACTTTTCCAAATTGGTTCATAATAGGATGCAACTCTGGGTGTCTTTACTCAAGTAAAACTATGTGTAAGGATTACAAGATTGGACCCTACTTTTCTATATTGAAAGTGTTGAGAAGTCTAGATTTTCACATGATAAATAAAAGCACTTTAGAATAGAAAATCTGATACTTACTTCATATTGTGTGATGCATGTGCTTGTTTTTACAATTGTCCTCTGTGTTCTAAAGGCATCTAATCATGCCTCTCAACTTCCCAGAACAGAATTTATAACACAACTTGTGACACTAAGATATATGATTTGTCACATCATTAATTATGCTTAGCCAATTAATTACTCAATATAAAAAACTTATCTTTTTTTTCTCTCTTCTTGTAAATCTTTTCCTACAATGGCAGTTGTTTTTTTCTTCTTTTTGTTCTACTTTACCATCTCTCCCATTGTCCCTCTGATTGTTTATTCTATCCATCTTTCTTTACCTCTTCTGATAAGTTCTCGTGCCTCCCTTGGCCACCACCTATTTCTTCCTTAATTCTTTATATCTCTCTCACAGGCATCCTCATATTACTCTGGTTTCTGTCTTAGCCTGCTCTCCACTCAGTCCCTTCTGTCTACTGTGCTGCTATTATGGTCGGGTATCTGCTTTTCAGCTTGGTGGGAAAACTCTCTAAAGAACTAATATCTGTCATTCTCTGCCCTATTGCCAGTGCTGTGGAAAGTGCTTCTGGTGATGAGATAACTGTTGCTATAAAGGACAGTGACAACAGCTAGCCCCCTAAAGAAGGAATGGTACCTATAATACTGGCTGTTGGATTGGAGGTGGGGGGTGGGAAGGAAGGAGCAAGAGATCAGCGCATGAGGGTTTTTTCTAGAGAAAATGATTGAAGAGAAGCATAGATCCCAGGGTCCCATGTAACTTTTCTTCTTCCCCACCCTACCTCCTTTTCTTCATTGTGACTCCCATACTACAGGGAATTCTTGGAAATATACTCCCAGTATTAAGTGCTACTATCCAGCAGAGAGCTAAAGAAATAATGGTTTCCAATTGCCCGTAACCACCTTGATTCTCCAGCCTTGAAGCCTGCAAGTGAGGGAATTCATGAATGACGGCTCCCATGCAGGAATCTGAAAATTGTCCATTCCTACCAGTCAAAAAAACAAACCCATTAAATTCATGACTACATAGGTTTTCATTGCAAGTTGAGAAGCCCAAATCTAGCATTGGCAGAAAAATATATACTACTTAGACCTTCTTAGTTTGTTTAAGAAGAAAAATCAGGCAGAGTACTCATGTGTTGTAACTTTTAAGACCAAATATGGAATACCATATATTCAGTAAATACAAAGGGTCACTTTCCACTCCTACTGGTATAATTCAGTTAGTTTCAGGTGGAGTTACATCAAGGATGAACTTGGCCCAGGTAATTGATGATAGTGTAAAACAGATGTAGTATTTGAAAGCAATGGTCCTTAGTAGCAGGAGGAACAATATTGTGCCCCAAAGGAACTATCAAGTGCATTAGATGTAAGAAAACTCTGCAGATTTTTTTTTTACGCAAACAGTGAATCAATACCAGTTGCCAGGTTCAAGTTATTTAACAAAACAATACACATTTGTAGACATTAACTTTTTATAACAATCCTGTTGTTGAGATCAGTTATCAGTTCATTTGAAGGTGTTTTGTATTACAGTGTCTCTCAGTGTCTTAAAGCAGCCAGTTACTGTCTGAGACTTTCTGTATTTCTGCTTCTCCATTTTTATCAGAACAATTATGGTTTTAGACAGTTTAAAAAAAAAGTGAGCAAATAGCTTAGAGCTAATTTAAAATTATATATATAAATATAAAAAAATGGAAAATTTTGTCTTGTTTTATGTGGTTTTTTTTATATGTTCTTATAGCTTTAAAATGATTGTACAGTAAGTAAAATGCATTATGTGGGTATTTGTGGGCATATAGAGTAGTCTGTACAATTCATTTTAGCTGGACTTTATTTCATATTGAAAATCAGTCACACGGTGTACCCATCTGCAGTATAGACATCAGAGATTTATTATAAATAGTACAAGTATGATATGTACATTATGCTGTGGAAAATATTACCAAGCCACACCGCCACAGTTATAACATAAGAATAAACATGACAGGTCCTCTTGTAAAAGTCTAAAGAGGCTGTATTCTTATGTAAGCACTTGGTAATTTAATACTTGATATTGACCTGCATCATAATGATTCATCTATCCCGCTAAACAGATAGATCTCCCTGAATCTTCCAAGTGCCATGAAGTAAATACTGAACCTTTCACGTAAAATTATGAGGAACTATGTATTGCTTGGGGCACATTCCAAATGGGGAAATACATCTATGCTGTGAAATTATGCTTTCCAAGCCTGTAAGTCTACACTGCTATTAAATAGCCTCTTAGCCCGAGAGCTAGCTAACATGGGCCAGCTGTAGGTTTTAATTGCAATGTAGACATACCGTAAGTGGGATGATGCTTTCTTTCCCCTGCTTTTAGTCGTGTGATGGTAAGGTAAGGGCATCCTGGGGCAACACTGAATAGCTTCATTAGCTGAACTCTCACAGTGAAAAGGAATAAGTTAGGATAAGAAGTCACTCCCTGTTCTAGGATAATGTCATATCATAGTTTCTTTCTTCTAACAAGTTTTGGTTTTTAGTGAATTTGTTGCTTGTGAAAGGTTGTGCAGCACACTTCCTTCCAGGGCTGCCCAGGGGGTGGTGGGCAAGTGGGACATTTTGCCCCAGGCCCCGCATGGGTCCCACGAGCCCTGGCCCAGTGGCGGTTTGCGTCTTCGGCGGCGAGTGGTCCTTCAGTGCTGGCGAAGACATGGAGCGACTGAAGGCCCCCACCACCACCACCAAAATGCCACCAAAGACCTGGACCACCACTGGGTGAGTACAAGCACCGCAGCTCCTCTGCTTTGCGCCAGGCCCCCTGAATCCTCTGGGCGGCCCTGCTTCCTTATACTTGTCCAGTGGGTGACAAGGGCAAGCTATTTATTTTATTTATTTAGATTTAAAATAATAAAATGCCTATCCAAGCCAGAGGTGCCCTGACATATAGTAAATACAATTAATTTAAGTCTCAGCAGCATTAAATCAGTTCCACAGGAACTTGGCCAGCCAGTCACCTATCCCCTTCATAATCTAGGAAGCACACCCTTACCCTATTTTTTCCAAAGATTATCAAACATGTCATTTGCAATGTGTCTGGAAAATCACCAAATGTGGGTCATCTCAGAAGAGGTGGGAGTTCCAGTATCTCTGAGCCCTCACAGACAGCACCCTGCCAGCTGTCCCTGGTCTTTGATAATGAGGGAAATCCATCTCAAGTGCCCCTGCTGACAGCGGCTGTGGCAATATGGCCCAAGGAGAGAGATGATCCCTTAAGTAGGCGGGTCCCACTTACTGATAAGGATCACATTTGAAAGGAGTGAAAAACTAACTAATCTCTCTATCCATCCAATTCCTCTCTGCTGCAAGTTGCCACTGCCAAATGAGGAGGTGTGTATTTTGTGTTTTATATGTCTGTTCCTTAGGAAATAGGCTTTAAGCATCAATCCATCTCACACAAGCGACTGAACAATCTTCAGATGGTAATGACTTCTTTATCACTGCTTTCATGTCTGAATTTAAGCTTCTGACTTAGAGGGGAAAAAGTCTTTCTCCTGTTACCAATCCCTGGAGCTTTTGAGTCTCCAACCCCTCAGCCATTTTACTAGTAAAATATACTTAAAAGCTAGCTACACTAATGTAAATCAGGAATTACTGTCAATGCAGCCATTCTGGATTACAACGGTGAGAGCAGAATTTGACCCAACATGTCCTGGATTCTGAAAAATCCACCCTTTCACAAAGGGAGTGTCTGTCTTTTACAAGAGCCTGATGTTACTCAAAGGAATTCCACTCAGCAGGCTCCAAGATGGTTTTCACCTTTGTACTAGGGACACTTGTAGATGTGCCTAACACTGAATATTTCTGCCTTTATGCTTGTCAAACAAAAGGTTAAGAAGAAAAATAACTGCAGGCTAAAGTCTTTTAAAGCTAAGTTTTGAGACAGAGTCCAGCCAGAAAGATTCTGTATTGACAGCTGGTGAAATGTTCCTACGAATTACATCTGTCCATTAAAAATCTCTCTCAGATCTCTCCTGGGTCCTCAAGGTTTTCAAGAGTGCATATTACTTTCAAGAGAGATGTAACCTTAGACCAAGTTATGTAAAAATATATCACTTTTATCAAGTGAAGTAATCACAGTATGATACAAGAATATTATACATCTGCTTTTCAGCATTGGTATGCAGAAGAGTTTTTCTCTAAACGTCTTAAATTGTTATTTCATATTGTGACACCTGTAATTGTATATAGCAATCTAAATTTTAAAATCCTGACAGGATCTCAATAGATTCCATGATATATCTAAATCCATCACAATGTTCTAGATAGATTTTAAATTGATGGTACTACACCAAGAACAGAAATAAAACCACTGACAGCACTTATCCTTATAGACTAATAGCAGCAAATGATTTTATGAATCATTAGTTCAGATACTATAGTCCTACCCATTTTGAAACCATTTGTAGATTAATGCTTTTTGTCTGTGATATGATATTAATAGTTTTCTGAAAAGCATGTAGTTTCTAACTGTCTCATAGAACTGTTTTAGTGACAAAGTTTTAGTATTGCAATAACTGATCAATTGCACTGATTCAGTTAGCTAGCTCTTTCAAAAATAAAATATCTCCTGAGAGTTAGTATCCTGTGAGCAGATTTCAGCTGTTAGCACCTAGAGGACTAGCGACAGAATAGTCATGCATGGATGGTACTAGTGTGGGACTAAAACTACTGAGCTTTTGTGAATTCAGAATACTTTGTAAAATAGCAATGCAGAAGAAAACATGACAAAATAATTCCATGTTCACTTCGCTTTGAGGCTGTGTTATTTTTTAGAAAGAAACAAACACAAAAATTTCTAATGCACGTGATTTGTAAGCTTGATTCTAAGGGAAGTTCCATATCCTAAACTCAGGGCAAGAGCTGACCTGCACTGAGCACACAGCTTATGTAGATGGGCTATGCTTGGGAGGGGGGCTTCAGTACCCACAGAAGATAATTGTTTCTCCCCAAGCCAGAACTGTAATAAAGCCAATGTGTTCACTACTATGGCCACTACCTGTTGCACTGTCTTCGTAGCTTAGAAGGGAGTTTTTATGGTGTACTCATTGTTGCAGGTTCACTGTCATCTTCCTTGCGTTTAACACAGCTAATCCTGAAGGGAAAAGCCCATTCTGTGCAATGTTGTAGAGAGCCCTTGCAGAACTGTGATTTTGGTGAGGTAGATTTGCAGCCTGTCTTCACCAGTTCCCCTCGTTGTGCCCCTCCATCCCTCTGGAAAGCGGAATGGCACCATTTTGGCTGCATTCAAAATCATCTGTACTTGCCATAGAAATAATGGAGGGAAGGAGAATTTGTCCCTCAATGTACAAATAAGAACATCCATTTACTTCAACAGACACTTCAGTGAATAGGGTCTTTACAAAAGATTTCATTATTAAGAACTGGGCATTAATTACATACTGTACCTGTCACGTTAAGTACCAGTAGTTGTTTTCTTTCTCAGTTCTATTAGTTTTTTCTATCCTCCTGTGGTTTCCATGGGGTAAACTTCAAAAGCAGTTTCCAGTGATTTAGCTGTGCAGCTTCCATTAATATCAGCATGAGTCATGTGGCTAAATCTTAACATGCTGCTTTGAACATTTACCCCATTATTTTCTGCATATTCAGCTGTCAAAATGTGATGAAACGCAACTCACACTCTGAGTAAGTTTTGTTACCGGCAGTGCTTAAAACCTATGACACAAATAGCTACATATTTTACATGAAAAAATAGTATAGTGCAGTGGTTTTCAACCTGTTTTTCATCTGCGTCCCCTAAGAAAATCTGACTGCAAATGCAGACCCCTTTGGAAATCTTAGACATAGTCTATGGACCCCCAAGGGTCTGCAGACCATAGGCTGAAAGTCATTGTTCCATGGTATGACAACCTCTCATGGATCCCTTAAACATAATTTGTGGCCCCCCAGGGTCCGCAGACCCCAGGTTGAAAAACACTGGGATAATATATCCTCCCCATAAAGATGGGATGTTAAGATTTGAGGTGCTTTTCCTTTTAGGATACTAGTTACAAAAATGGGGTTAGCCTGACATTCAATAAAGGGGACCCTCACCTCAGCAGGGGTTATACTTTGCTGTGCCGCACAATTGTGGCACCAGAGATGGTGTGTTTTGTGCTACACATTTCACTGATCTTCGTCAGCTTCCTGGAAGTAACTACTTCAGGCAGGATTTTTATGGGCTTTTCCTGTACATCTATTTGTTAGTGGCCAATAAGGTCAGGCTGAACAGGTGGCTGCCTTCCTATGGGTTCGTGTCACTTTGGCAACCATCATAGCAACCGATCCAGCTGCATGCTCATTATCTAATAATTGCATAAAACAAAATGAAATAGTGGTGTGATAATTCCAAGTAACTACAACCCACCCTCTTCCTTTGTAAGAATACTCTTCATCTAATTAACTTGTTTTTACCTACTCCTTTGCGCATCGAGTGGCCCTTATTCGAAGGGCCAGTTCTCTGCCTTGCCCATTAATGAATGAACCCAATAACAAAGAGTAGAAGCAGGATTTGCATATAACATTAAGAAATTTCAAAACTAATCTGAAAAGTGCATGAAAAATACTGCTTTACATATCAGATTCCATTCATGCTGGTGTTAAAATATGTCTGTTTAAGGCATGGCAATAGCTTGCCCCATTGGGGTGTCATAGTCGTAACATTGTGGCAGAAAATACACCTGTGTTCCACCTATAATGAGGGAGCTGTTTGTTACTTAATTGACTTTCCTTATTTCATAGTTTAATTCGTCAGGCTCAAAGGTCAATAATGATGCTGTGATGTGAGGTGCTAGAGCTCTAGAGGACTGAAACGGAAAAGGAATGGGCTCATTATAAGGATTAGTTATTAGAAGCCGTTGTTGTAATGCTGTTGCTGTTGCATTAAACTTCTATTTTTAATTTAATTTCCCTGTTAAATTGCACAGTAAATGATGGTGAATGTTAACGATCCTACATTCTCTTCCACGTCCTGTATGAGAAACAGACACGTTTATATCTGATTTCTGTGACTCTTCTATCATAGAATTTCTGTGTCTTTCCAAAATTTCATGGGCTTTAACTCTGGGTTACAGTGCTAAAAATAATTATAAAATTCTGGACATTTTCCTGACATATCTGCAAATAAAGGCTGAGCACATATGCATTTTTCAATAGAGATATAATGTATTAATCTATTGGCATACAACATTCACAAACTGCTCTCCATACACTAACACTTACTTAATATTATATATTTATATGTATGTTTCTGTTCAGATCATAGAGACATTATTATATGATTATGACATACATGATTATGACATAATCATACCAGAGACATTATTCAATTACTGTATCACTGACCTCTGACACCACAATAATTTGGCAGCTGTAGCTACAGTATGTGCTGCAGAGGCTATCGGAGAGAGTTATCTCTATCATGATATGTCTCAGCTTTTTTTCATAAACCTGAGGAATAAAAAGAGAAGAAATGAAAAGAAAAATAAAAAATCTTTAGACAATGACTGCATAAACTAGAAAAGACAGATGGGTGTTATATCCACTGCTTGCATTCAGACAGGAAAGTTCTTTTAAACCAATGTGACCTACATTCCTGCTGCTGGAGAGGAGAACAAGGGAAAGTCAATGTCATTCCCGCCTACTTCCTTTGTAGTGTTAAGCACTAATGGGCAGATCCTCACCTGGTACAAATTAGCATAGTTCCATCAATTTCATTAGAGCGCCACCAATTTACACCCATTGAGGCTCTGTCCCTGATTCATTCCAGAGGTTAGCAGAGGATGTTACACAGACCAGTCAGCTTTCTGTGTCCAGTTGCCTTAATCCAGGGACACGCAACCTTTCAGAAGTGGTGTGCCAAGTTCACTGTAATTTAAGGTTTCACATGTCGGTAATACATTTTAATGTTTTTAGAAGGTCTTTCTCTATAAATCTGTGTTATACAAATAAACTATTGTTGTATGTAAAGTAAATAAGGTTTTTAAAATACTTAAGAAGCTTTATTTAAAATAAAATTAAAATGCAGGTCTTATCAGTTTAGTGTGATCCTTGCCCTCACTTTTCCTTGATGAGTTTTCCAATGTGGGCGACAGCAGGGGGTGACTGAAGAGCACTGGGTCGAGGCCAGGAGCAGAGCCCTGGGCTGGCTGCCGGTGCCCCAGGCTGGCAGTAGGCTGAACAGGGCTGGCAGCCAGAACCCCTAACCAGCAGTGGGATGAGCTGGCTCCGCTTGGTCCGCTGCTGGTCTGGGGTTGCAGCAGCAGTGAAAGTAACGTACACTTCGTACAGGTACTGTCATATTGCAGTCCCCCTCAGGGGGAGGAGCTCAGGGGTTGGGGATGTATGGGTTTGAGGGGGCAGCACTCAGGGCAGGGTGTTGGAGTGCAGGGGGCTCAGGGTAGGGGGTGGGGATGTGGATGATATAGGAGTCAGGGCTGGGAGAATGGGCAGCGCAGGAGTCAGGGTTGGGTGGCATGTGGGGCTCAGGGCAGGGGGTTGGGTTGTGTGTGTAGAGGGGAAGTCCTGGGGGGGCCAGGGCCTGGGGCTGGCCTGGGACAATCCCGGTTGTAGCCGGGTTGCCTGGATGATGGATGTATCCCTGCCCCATGCTGTTCCTGTTCCTGCTAAGGGAGCTGTAGGCCAGCTGTGTGGGGGCACTGCATCTGCAGGCAAATTGGGGGTGGAGGCAGAAGACCCCCTGGCCTGCCACTCCCTTCCCCTTCCCCCCAAGGGGCCGCAGCTGTGCATGCCACAGGGAGGGCATGTGCCTGTGGTGCCCTGATATCCAGCCACAGTGGCGAGAAAGGGGCAGCAGGACAGGCTGGGATGTGGACACCTTCACCGCACCTCCCGCCAGCCCCTTTCACTTGCCTAACTGTCTGCTGCTTAGCCCGGTGCACGGGGCCACCAGCACCAGCCTGCCGGAGAATTCTAGCAGTCAGCAGGACCCCTGCTGGGAATGCGTCATGCGCCGTGCCTCCAGCTGCAGCGGAGTGCTCCAGCATCAGCTGGCTCTGAGCACGCACACTCCTCCTTACTTCCACTTCTAGGTTCCGGCTGCCAGTCCCTTGCCAGCCAGGACCCTGGCTGGCAAGGGGACAGAAGCTGGAACCCCAAAGCAGGGGCTGGCTGAGTGGGGCTGGCGGCTGGGACCCCAGAGCAGCAGTTTGGAGTTCCCTCCACCGGCTCCTGCCAGCTGGGATTCCAGCTGCTGGTCCCGCTCAGCCCGCTGCCATCTTGGAGTTCCATCCATCCACTGCCAGTCTGGTGTTCTGGCCGCCGGCTCCTGCCAGCCAGGGTCTCAGCCGCTGGCTCCACTCTGTCTGCTACCGGCCTGGGGTTCCCTTCACCCAGGCCGGCAGCAGGCTGAGCGAGGTCAGTGGCCGGGACCTCGGTGTGCCTTTAAATATCGACTTGCGTGCCACCATTGGCATGCATGCCATAAGTTGCCGACCCCTGCCTTAATCTATTCCTGAACTCTATGCTGCAACACATCAAGATATTCATCAATTCCCAAGCCCTCCAAATCAGCAACAGAAATTCCAGGAAGGTTTCTCTGTGATTATTGGTTTTCATATTATCCTGGAATTGATGGACTGCACTCAAATCCTCACTGTGGCAACAGCATATTTTGAAATATAGCAGAAAAGGATAAGATGATAAGCATACAGAGATATTTTGAGGCATTTTTGTGCAATATGCTGGATCCACAAAGATATACATCAAGTAGAAGTGAATATTCATAAAATAATATGCAGTATGAGATCAAAACGTGTCTGAACCTTACTAAAAACAAATTGCTCTATTACTAAGAATAAATTAACTTCAGAGGTGTTGCTTCCAATGTTTTTTTTTCTAGTAAAATATTGCAGTATGTTATAGGTAATCTTTGGTTACCTTATTTTCTAATGCACAAAATGCAATACAGGAGATACAGGAAGCGCATAAATAAACTTGTTAATAGGTTAAAAGGACATCTGGGGATCTTTAAAATGCCTTTAAGTGACGATATGCTTTGAATTTGCGTAGTGCCTTCCAGCCAGGGATGTCAAAGTGCTCTACCAAAATTGATTGTTTAAAACTGATAACACTCCTATCACGTAGACCTCATGAATATGCAATCTGTTTGTATAGATTGAGAAAATGAGGTACAGAATGATTAAGCAACCTGTGCAAGGTTATATAAGAAGTCTGTGGCAAAGTCAGGAATAGGACCTATATACAAAGCTGTTTATTTTGTTCAGTTCCGTGTGCTCATTTACGTAGTTGTAGCTAATTTGCATGTAACTGTAAGGTCCAACTGTAAAACTTTTGTGTGGATTTAATGCTTCTGCAGCCCTGGTGAATAAAATGCTCTTTATCTACAGGGCAGCAGCAGGTCAAGCAAACTACCTGCACACACTTCTGATCTGGGGGCGACTTCCTCTTGGGGTAACAGGTAGTTCAAGAGCTTCATGGACCATGGAGATTAGACTGTCTGCTGAGTCTGCCACTTAGTGCAAAGCATGGTGTTAAGTTTGTGATGTGGGAAATGGAACTGAGACCTACTAGACTCATATATGGGCCACCAATCATCCATTAGGTGAGAACAACTTTTAATTACTGACGGAGCTGGGCTGGATTTATATTCATGACCTGGAGGCAAACAGCTCTACAGCTCATTGGCAATGTCCTGAGGGATCCGGTCCCCTAATTAGTGCTAGTGTTATACTTTCAAGAGTGCAGTTTGTTCTCTGGAACAATAATTTTATTAGGTCAAGTTCTGACCATTTTGTAGTTTAGGCGGGCAGCACTTCGACTCTCTGCATCTTCGCACACTCAGCAACCTCTCCCACACACTGCTCCCAATCTTTTTCAAGCTTGCCATACAATATGTGTGCCCTACCGTATTCTCAAGGGGTAGTTTCTCATTGATGAAACTACAAAAACAAGAAGTACAGCAATAAAATGAGAATAAAGTGCACACAAGTGCACCTCTAAATACATTTTGCAATATAAACTAATTTCAGCCAATATTCATGTCCCTCACACTACCTTAAACATATTTTCCCCTCTATATGTGATCAGACAGGTTAATTGCATTCACACGCACAGCACAGAACTTTACTACATCGGCTAGAGAAGTAGTGGGTGAGGGAAGGCATGGTGTTATCCTCTGTGAAGATCATGCCATACAAGAAGTTGTAATTCATCCCTGGGGTACCCAAATACTTGTGAATGAGTATTAGAATTCTGAGTATGAGAATCTCTGGGTTCTGTTCCTGACTCTCAGAGCAGAGTAATAGTAATATCTAGCTCTTATGTAGTGCTTTTCACCAGTGGGTATCAAAGCACTATCATTTTACAGAAGGGGAATCTGAGGCACAGACAGGGGGAAGTGATTTTTCCAAGGTCGTGTGCTGGGCCAAAAGAGAATATGATGTAGTGAGTAGAGCTAGTGTAACCTGCAGGGACTGAGTCTGGGTTCTCTGAATCTAAAGCTTTAGCCTCTACCACTTGAATTCGAGGACAACAGAGATCAGCACAGAGGCAAAAGCAGGCTCATAAACCATGAGAGAGTGACAGTGAACCAAGTGTGCTTGGTTATTGTTGGTTAGATAAGCACATAATCTGGTCCATTTCTTCTGAAAGGCATAGCGGCAAAGAGGATGAGTACTTGGACTATAAAAATGGAGACTTAGGTTCTGTTCTCAGCTCCACTGTGATCTGGTTAATCTTTCAGTCATCCTAGCTGTAAATTAGGGAATGATACTTATACTTCCTTAAGGGGTGGTAATAAGTCCTTGCTTAATAAACAATGTAAAGATGAGAATCCTTAACAGTAAATAATAGAAGAGTGTGAATTAGCACTCACGGGGTCTTGGCTTGCACCTCAATGCTCCTTCCGGTGGGCTATAGTGTACATAACAGAGCTGCAATATGCGTGAGACTCACACAAGTTTCTACATGGCATCTTCTGACTCCTAGGCCTGTTCTTTAACCACTGGCCCATGCTTATTCTCACTACTGCCATCTTGGCTGACACCAAGAATTGAACTGGGCATGTTCAGAATGAAATAAATAAATTGCTACAACTTGAGCTAAAAAGCCAGACTTTGTAGCTAGAGGCTGTAACAGACTTGCTGCCTTTGTGGATCAGACACAGAGGAGGACACTTGACCAGTGGGTTATGCTTACCCTTATAAAAGATGCATCGCGGTATCCATCATGCAAGGTCTGCCACGTGTTTGTAGTTGTATGCAGTTGAATAATGCAGGCAATAAAGAGAATATTACCATAATGGTTAGGTGTGTGAGAGAGAGAGAGAGAGAAATGAATCTGTGTATGAAACATATTTTTCAGCAATAGAACAGATAGAAGATATTTAGTTTGCATGGTGAGTGAGATTTTTCCACAAGTAAGCCATTGTTTTACCACAAATAAGCTATAAATTCTTAAAATTTTGTATCAGACTGATTAATTTAAAATAATAACAATACTGTGCAAATGAAGACCAGGAAGAAGCATGCCCAAAATTACCAGGTTTTGAGCAAAGCACCATTACCCTTGTGAAATGCACAGTCCTCCTGGTTGACAGAGGCCATTCTGAATTTCTCTTTTATTTGTATGGAGGAGAGAGAGAGTTGATCTGTCACAAAATCTCACTTCCCAGTGGCATTGAAACTGACTGAGAGTCTGCAGTTGCTTCCAGTAGCCACTTCTTATCTTGGTCCTCTCTGTAGTGTCCTGAATTCAAAGCCCATTGAAATCAATAGAAAGGTTCTCGGTGTACTCCAGTGTGCTTTAGATCAGGCCCTAAATGATCTAGGAAACAGCCTGTAGACTGCAATCCTCTTGCAATGATTTATCACAAGAAGATAAATACGTTTGCTCTTTGTGCTGTGAAATGCATCCCCTGAAACTGGCTTTGTTTCCAAATCCCTGACAGAATGCAGGTTGCTTTTGAGTTTCCTCAGTAACCGTACCACCCTATAGAAAACTGGGCCTATATTTAGTTGATCTAAAGCATAATTCATGCAGTGCTGTGTTATGACATTGACCTAAGCTGCTCATTTAAGAAGAGGAACTCCTGTATAAGATAAAGATGGGCAAACTGGATTTGGGAAAAGCAAGGAGCAGTGCAGACCTCAGCACAAACATTGAGTGGAAAGGAAACCTACTCTTTTGAAAAAGCTTAGACAGTGCATCTTCTATTACCTGGCCCAGGTACTGGTAGGGAGTTCTGCTCCGAAGAGATTCTGTCTACTTTTATTAACATCTTATAAAATACCGTAATCTATACTTCTAGACATCCAAACTGGGATCAGCTGCTGTTTTCAGATTTCATATTATGATTCTTTCCCAGGGCTGGAGGTAAACCATGCATTCTAGGACACCTCTTATTTAGGTAATACACAGAGCATTTGATATATGAAGGCATTAGGCATTATCACAGTTGATCTAATTGCTAGGTTAGCAGACTATTAGCAAAGGTATGCAGGAAGTTTAAATTATGACTTAGGTGAAGGTAAAAAAGAATAGTTTTGAAAGGTTCATACAAGGAATGCATGTAGAAGAGAGGAAAGTGGATACACTGTTGACTCCCCTAAGGCCAGGAGACACTAAAAAAGTGGTCACCAACGCGGTGCCCGCGGGCGCCATGGTGCCCGCTGGGCATTTATGTGCGCCCGCTTAGTGCCCAGCAGGGGAGAGAAGCCGCGGCCCCGCACCTGCTGGGGACAGAGAACTCCGGGGCTGCAGGCTGCGGGCGCCGGTGTTCTCTGTCCCTGGCAGGCGCAGGGCTGTGGCTTCTCTCCGGCTTCTCTGGGGATGCAGACTGCGGGCGCCGGTGTTCTCGGTCCCTGGAAGACGTGGGGCCGTGGCTTAAGCCGTAGAGAAGCTGCAGCCCTACGCCTGCCGGGGACAGAGAACTCCAGGGCTGCAGGCTGCGGGCGCCAGTGTTCTCTGTCCCTGGCAGGCGTGGGGCTGCGGCTTCTCTCCGACTTCTCCGGGGCTGCAGACTGCAGGTGCCAGTGTTCTCGGTCCCTGGCAGATGCCAGGCCGCGGCTTAAGCTGTAGAGAAGTCACGGCCCTGTGCCTGCTGGGGACAGAGAATTGCGGGACTGCAGCGCTGGTGTTTTCTATCCCCAGCAGGCGCAGGGCCCGCCTAGTGCCCAGCACGTGAGAGAAGCCGGGGCCCCACGCCTGCTGAAAACAAAGTACTCTCGGGCTGCAGGCTGCAGGTGCCAGTGTTCTCTGTCCTCCCGGCTTCTCTCTGGCTTCTCTCTGCACTGCCCAGAACTGGCACCAAAAAACCCCCACTCCGACTCTGCAGAATGGACGGAATGCTGCCCCGTAGCATGTGCTGCCCCAGGCAAGTGCATGCTCCACTGGTGCCCAGAGCCAGTCCTGTATGTGAGTAATTGTTGGCACCCTCCACACTCTTCTGAAAACATGAATGTGCTACTGGCCACAAAAAGGTTGGGGACCACTGCACTAAAGCTTGATGATCAGTCTTTTACCCCAGCAGTTCTGTTTTCTGCTGCTTTTGACAGAGAACATTCCATGTTTGTAGGCTGCAAAATAAAAGATTCTACATGTAGATTAGCATATTTACCAAAAAAAAATAGGAGAAAACATACATGTACTCAGTGGTAAAAAACATATGAAATCAACTCCCCCTAAATGCTGGGCAAACTCATAATTTGTAAAATTTATGACCAGATTAAGTGTAAGAATTCTGCAATGAAAAGGATGCATTACATTTAAGTGCCAAAAGCAAGTACAAAGCCCAGAGCCTGCAAGAGGCCTTCAGAAATTCTGTTTTGAAAAATCATATTTACTGACTGAGCTTTAAGCACAGTTACACTGATTATACAAAATTACAGTCTATCTTATTCTAAAATGTGCTGCTATTAAATGGATTTTTAGTCAGGAGTTATGTGAGTCTAGAAGAATGACAGCCAATTTATTAGAACAGTTAGATTTCCTTTTTTATTATTACTGCCCGTTTGTTCTTAATTACTGAAGAAAATATGCATTAAAGGCAAGCAACGCATTTTTTATTTTTTTCCCCTTAAAATATCACTGATACTCCACAGAATACAAAATGTTAAGGACTGGAATGTATCTGTAAGTATATATTCTCATTGGGAAAGAAGAGGGGCGCATCAAATACAAACTGTTTGCCTTCACTTTTAAGGCTTTTCATGACCTATATCCACTCTACCTATTATCTGTTGACTGTTGAGCTGTCAATCACTGCCACCACTCTGCCAGCGTTGCCAGTCTTCATTGCCCACCAGTCAAATTTTCCCACAAGTATATCTGTACTTTCTCATGCTTCCCCATATGCATAGGATACACTCCCATAACCATTCATATAAAAATCCAAAAGGCCACCACATTATGCTCTTTCAACTTTCTCCTTAAAATTTACCTCTGTGCAGTGCCAACAGGGCACTCAACAATGGCTAGCCAACAGCTATGCTGCAACTGCTGCCTATTACACTGATAATCATTGTCTCACTGTTATCTTATGCTCCTTTCACCTCTTTGTTGGTTCTGTCTGTTGTCTTTTTCTCATTGTATATGTTGCTTATAAGCTCTTTGGGACAGATACTGTCTGTCTGAGATGTGTGTGCAGAGCCTAACACATTACAGCTTTTAAGAGTTATTGCTGAACAAATCACTACTTCTGATTATGATGTGCACTTCCTGTGCAAGACTTCCTGGAGGGCACTGTGTTTGTCCCAGTACAGCACCTTGACAAAATGCTAGGGAGCATGGAGCACAGGGGATTGTGCTACACCCTTTAAAAGGTTGCAGTATGCACTCCCTCCACTACTGGCTCAGCTCCATTGGCTAGTGTAATGAGGGGGGATGTTAGCAGGTGATTCTGATTATCCTCACTCTTCCATGCCTATTGAGGAGGATAGCATTGTCTCAGGCAATATCCTTGACTGCCAGGACTGTGATCTGGAGAGCCCTTGTGCCTGGGTCCATGAAAGGAAGTCTTCCTTTTCCACACCGATAGATGGCTAATAAAATCTAGTCCTAAACTTTTGATTAATCTTTGTGCAGTTTTAAGAGAATTGCAGTAAAATTCCAGTTATTCAAATTCCCTTCATCCTAAAATCCTAGTCATCTGCATCCACAGTGTGTCCCCTGTGTAGCCCTATGTTAGTTAATAGCACTTTCGTTTACTTGAACACCCAGTTATCTAAAACTATTGAATGTCACCCATTTAGATAATTGGGAGAGTATTGTATATTTTAAAAGGTTAGTGAGTTTTTTAAAATGACACCACTGTGCTGGGCATTTTCTTTAGATCTGTTAATGAGTTTCTGTCTCCTTTCACACACGTTAACAGAGTTAAAGACAAATACAAGTTATGACAAACAGAAACACTTTGACAAAAGCCAGTGTTCCATAAAACAGAATCTTAACTTTAACGAATTAACTTCCAAAATGTATCTTCAAATAATGTTGAAGGTCTGGTTTGAATATGCATCTGCCTAGAAGCACAAAATCCATGTTGTTCTCCTCTAAGTCAAAAAGAGAAAAAAGAAGTTTCACAACTTTTGCCAGTTTAAGGCATAATAATTTAACATCACTGCTTGCCTACAATATTGACCAAATAATTTCCCAGAAGCTGAATATCTGAATCTAGGTATATTGTCGTACAGGAGTCTTAATCCTGGCTTCCAAATACACTGCATACATCCTCATACACCAGTATGATAGAAAATCTGATATATCAATTAGCAGATATGGTAGCTGATTCTTTAATGTGAGGTATACCACACATTGGAGGGAAATTTAAACCCTTAAAAACAGAGTGGGAGACTATGTAGCCACAAAAGAAGCATAGTACAGAAAGCTGCAATGGTCTCCCTTTCTAGTAAGGATGCCAGTTAATGCTATTTGTGATCAGGGTTGGCAAAACGTACACTATGGAGTAAACCACTCTTCTCCGTTTGCACAGCAAAGGGTCCTGCGTGCCATAGAACTGGTGCAGTTTCACTCTGCAGTGTGTGTGTCAGGATTTTGGAACATCATGTGGAGGATCTGCACTCGTAGCATGCTGCGCAGCATAGCTCCACAGGGAATCACTTTGCATCTTGTATACATGGAAGGCGTGGAAGAGGTGGGACTGGAGTTATTGGATGCACAGTTAATTAATCCACACCAGCTGTTGTTGTCCATGGAGAAGAGAACTGCAACTTGAGGCTCTAATAGCATCTCATAGACTCATAGACTCTAGGACTGGAAGGGACCTCGAGAGGTCATCGAGTCCAGTCCCCTGCCCTCATGGCAGGACCAAATACTGTCTAGACCATCCCTAATAGACATTTATCTAACCTACTCTTAAATATCTCCAGCGATGGAGATTCCATAACTTCCCTAGGCAATCTATTCCAGTGTTTAACTACCCTGACAGTTAGGAACTTTTTCCTAATGTCCAACCTAAATCTCCCTTGTGCTGCAGTTTAAGCCCATTGCTTCTTGTTCTATCATTGGAGGCTAAGTGAACAAGTTTTTCTCCCTCCTCCTGAAGCTCTATATCTGGGGGCTGGAAGAGGGAGAGGACAGATAATTCACCCTACTCTGATGGGAGCTCCCTGTCCTAGCCTTGTTAAGCTTTGCATGAGATTGTCCCTATGTTCAGAAGAATGTGTAGAATTACACAGATTTCTTAAAAATCCAAGCCCCTGCTCTCCTGTAGTTTTCCATGAAGTGCGTATTTTTTCAGCTATATTCTGTTCTTCAGAAAATAGTGGTTCATAATGGAAATGTTGAGAGCCCCCTAACATCTGTCAGTTATGAAAATTTCCAAGTAAAGAAAATAGCAGCAAGAAGAAATTATTCCTCTTTTCTTCAAGGTTGTGCAGTATGAGATGGTTTTGGACAAAATTCAGGTAAAACAGCCAATGAATTAACACAAAGTCTCAGAATCAGGGATTTTTTAATCCTTCCTTAGCTTTACATCTTCCAAAAATAGCTCTGCAAGAAAAGCAAAAGGGAAAAAAAAGCTTAAATCAGTGACTTACAGATTTTCCTCCAAGGTTAATTAATTGTCATTAATTGTGAAGTACTATAGCAATGAACAATAGCTTTGTGCATGATAATGGGGGGAAAAACAACAAGAAGAAAAACAATAAACCCACATGGTACAATCATGAGCTTTGAGCTTGCAGATTTTTTCCCCCTCTCCTCTCCATAAGGATCAGTTTGCAAGCCCAATTCAGACCATTTATAAATATAATTACAGTGGTGAATTAATTTAGCTGGATATGCAGAATGACAGAAAAAAAAATGTTTTCATTAGCAATATAGGCACTGGTAAAAGTAGTGGAGTGACGAGTTAGTTTTACAAAATTCTGAACCCACACATTTGGGAATGAGGGGGTTTTGGATAAATGATTCAATTTTTGGCTCATCAGAGAGATGAAGCAAACGCCAGAGGTCATAAAGCAGGTCAGCAGCAGACCCAGAAATAGAACCCACATACATTAACTCACAGTCCACTGCACTATCCATTGGACAACTCTGCCTCTCTAGTTATTCATAGCTGCCGCTGAACTGCTTTTCCAGCCTCTCCCCCCCCCAGCCCCTTTGAACGATGTTATTGTAATAGTGCAGATTGAAGCAGCCAATGGCTGGCTGGGAAGCAGTATAGTTACATCAGTGTCCCATCTCACAACTGGTTCAACACCAGGATCAATCAGCACTGGCCCTTATCATTCAGGAAGAGCTCACTGGGAAATGTGGTACAGTTTCCCTAGCTCATGTTGTCCTGAAACAAGGGTTTCACCATACACTGGAATCTATTTCATCCACTCTCTTGTCTGCCCAGCTAATAGGGTCAAATCTATGTGTACTACAGAAATTCCTTTTAAGTTACTGTGTCACTGAAAAGGCAGCTCCTTATATATGATGTTGTCACAGTTCTCAAACAGCTATAGTTTAGTATGTGCAGAGTATTGGCATACAACAGAAAACATTAAAGAAACAAGGGGTAGCCTTGTTAGTCTGTATCCACAAAAACAACCTCAAGTGAGGTTTTTTACCCACAAAAGCTTATGTCCAAATAAATCTGTTAGTCTTTAAGGTGCCACCGGACTTCTTGTTATTAATGAAACAGACACTGTACATAAGAAAATTATCTGGGTTAACCAGAATGACAAGATGCAGTTGCATACGGAAAAGCGTGATACATGATACAGCTAGTAAAGTTTAATATCGAGGGGGGTAGCCGTGTTAGTCTGATCTGTAAAAGCGGACGTATGCATCCCACGATAGCTCATGCTCCAATATGTCTGTTAACCTAGTAAAGTTTGTTATTATGGAATTGTACTCTGATAATAGGACTATCTCTCTGGTGCCATCTCAAAGTCTTATTTCAAATTCATTCTACCGTTTAGCATTTTCAGGTTAACAGAATCAGTGTTATAGCCATAGGGATGGGGAATTGCATCATCCAGTAGTTCTCTTCTCCACGCCAATAAGTTTGATGCCAAAAGCAAAGCATGAGCCGCAAGGTACAGTGGACCGAGTGCAGGGCTGGGATCCATATGACACTAGGAGTAGCACTATAGAAATTTGCCAAAAACTAAATCTTAGTTTCTCCATCTGTAAACCAGAAGAAACAACACCAATGCTACCCACTTCACAGAGGTGTTATGAAGTTTAATTAGGCAATTAATATACTACACAATGGAGCCAATGAGCTCACATGCAGTTTGAGAGTAAGAGGATCTAAGGTCATTGTTTGTATGTTTTGACACATATCTTTACCAGTGTTTGCAATTTTATGCAATTACATTTCTGATGGTATGGAGGATGAGGTAGTGAACCTGGGCCGGCTCCTTCCCTAACCCCAGTAACCAGTTGATGCCCAAAGGGCTAAGCTCATTCACTGAGCACAGATAAGGGACAATTAGGTAATTAGTTAGCTCTAGTGGTCAAACCATAGGACTGGCAGTAAGGAATCTTTGTTCTAATTTCAGCTGTGACATGGACTCTCTGTATATCCTGGGAAGGCACTTCATTGCTCTGGTTTTTAATCTTTTAAATGAATATAATAATACTTTGCTATCTCACAGGGATTTTGTGACAACTAATGTTTGCAGAGCATTTTGATGCTTCAAAGTGCTAAGCATTATTAAGATTAGATGAGGGGGATCTCTTATATGAAGGAACAAGTTCTTCAAGGATGGGGAAGGAGACAGTGGTCTCTGTTAGTGATATTATTGTTTTTTTGACCCAGCAGTGATGAAGTTTTCAGTCCTTGTTGATTCCACAACATCCCTTCTCCATCTCCAAGGAGATCCCTGTTATGGCATGATGAAATGAACAGATGTAAAAAGGAGGGATCTACCTGAAATATTTTGTTCTATTTTAAACTATATTTGGCCTGCCCTCAACAGGGAATCAGAATGGTATAAACAGAGTTACAGATGAGAGGAGCAGATTGGCAGGAGCCCTGGAGGTTTTTCGCCTTCCCTGCAGCGTGGGCACGGGTCGCTTGCTGGTGGTTTCTCTGCAGCTTGAGGTCTTCAAACCAATTTTGAGGATTTCAATAACTCGGTCCTGGTTAGGGGTTGTTATAAAATTGGATGGGTGGGGGTTCTGTGGCCTTGCCTTGTGCAGGAGGTCAGACTAGATGATCAGATTGGTCCCTTCTGACCTATGAGTCTATGAGCAACATAGTTTTGCTGCCCCAAATTGTCTGTTCAACATAAAGCATAAAGCCACCGACATCACAAACACATACATTTGTTATTGTCAGTGTTGTACAATGCTGTGCAAGTTAATTGGCTACCGAGTATCATGCTATAGGGCTGCGTTCCTGAGCTGTTAGTAGATAGTAGATGCCTGACCTGTTAGTACAATTTATGAAGCACATAGGAATCCTTCAGAAGAAAGGTGCTACATATATGAAAATTATAAACCATCAACAGCACTAGCAAGATCATCCCATTTTTTTAAAAAATGATTGTATGTTTTTTCAGAATAAAGCTTATAGCAGAGTAATACCAGTATGGAAACAGCTAGCAGGGTAAATGCAGATATGGTTAAGCAATTGCATAGATTCTCTCCAAAGTCTCTGAAAGGGGGCACTATTTAAAAAAAACCCACATCTGTCAAAATGTGTATCAGTAAGCTTGTTATGAAACAATTGATATTGTCTAACCCAGTTTATGCTTCACGCTTTCAGTACTTTCAGCTTTATGCACATTATTTCAAGGTCACACATCACTGTCTCCCCTGTTGCCAATCAAATAAGCAACATCTCACACACTCGCTTTGCATAAAATTCTATTCAGTATCCAGTAGGGCAGGTCAAGCATTGCAGCTGTAGCTTCTTTTGCTTAAATGATATTGTGGGTAGGAAAAAAAAAAAGCTTTGCCTCCTTCTAGTTTCTGATTTCTTTTATGGAATGTTGTGTTTTCCTTGGATAGAACTTTCCTTGTATAGAACTTTGCTTGTTTTTATGTAAAAGGTGGAAGAATATATACACATTTATAAATTGTCTTGTTCCTTTTTCCCTCTTTAAATCTAGAACAACATCAGGCCTGATGAATATCGACATGAATATAATTGCCCATTGCTATAGTTCCAGCTGTATTATCTGATGAAACTAGTAGCTTCATTCCTTAATAAAAATAGATTAATAAAATATATTATGTCCACATGCAACATGACGCATAAATTGTACCAATAAATTGATAATTTAAATAATTATATGTGCTTGAAAGCGTTGAGTGCACTTGAGCAAATATTTGTGATCGGAATAGAGTTATTAGAGGTAATCTATGTGCTCCTAAGGACATGCTTCAACAAGTTTCTGTTGATCAATAACAAAGACTCAGCAGGTTACAGAAGGTTAACAAGAACATAACAGGAGTATGACCACCAGAATTATATGCTTTTGGCTGATATGGGCAGGATGCATAGGCATCCTCTGTTACTTTTAGTTCCTTGCAGATGACATGTGA
This sequence comes from Gopherus evgoodei, assembly GCF_007399415.2. NCBI lineage: Eukaryota > Metazoa > Chordata > Testudines > Testudinidae > Gopherus > Gopherus evgoodei. Next base: position 58,793,687 of record NC_044332.1, read on the forward strand.
TGGGAATGGGGAAGGATGGTTGTGTATTTATTTTTGTTTGTCCCCACTATGTTTTGTGCTTCTTTCAGACTTTCCCTACTGTATTTGCTTCTTCTCCATCAATGATATTTTGCCATTTTACTAATCAGGGCCTAATGTACAGCCTCTTACTCTTATGTAAACAATACTACACATGGGAAACACAACAGCACACATCTCACATGTTTACGTGTCTCTTCAAATACCTCTCTCTTTATGAGAGTGCATTTCAGACAGGTATAGTGTTCCAGGAACATCCAGGTACGATGTCTGTCTAAGGTCAGATATTGTCATGTGCAGTGCAAATTCTTGCATATTTGCCAACTAATCCTTCTAGGATAGACATGATGACTTGTTGATATACTGTATTTCAATATGCACTTTGAAAATTTGAACACATTAAAAGGTGACATTGCATACAGCAGAAGCTATTAAGAGTCAGCTTTTGCCAGAGTTATTACAGATCTTCTAATAAAGGGGAAAATTGTGGTAGCTCAGATCTCATATCACTTTGAGGTAATTGCTGGCAAATACTGAGTGTTGGCAACCACTGTATACTTGAAACTAAATGGATATTCCGGCCAAATTTGCATTCTTACAAAATAGCCCCATACCGTCTGCAATACACAGTGCAAACAATTGTAGGAAAAATATAGCAGTGTGTCCCTTAATGGCAAAGGCTAAGGCTGCTGCAGAAGCAGCAGGCTCAGTCCCTGTGGGGAAGGAATGTAATCCTTGGGCTGTCTTGAAAATGAGCATTGATAGGCTTCGGAGGAAGCTGAATGCAGCTCGGTGGCCTGATGGAGAGTCATCCTTTTTCAGGGAGCTGATTAAACCTGGATAACTGAGTGTTCCTGGAGGAGATCAGAGGGGCTGTCTTCTTTCAGTCATCACCTCTCAATCAAATAAGTAGATATTTTTATCTGAAAGATGTGTAAGATGCTGTAGGACTCTGCACAATAGGTCTGATTTTCAGTGTTGCCCTCCTTTTCATTTGTACTTGTCAATCACTGACACCTACATGTCTGGGTTTTGAGAATGCCTTTCCACCACTTGCACATGATGGTGATAGAATCCATCAAGTGCTTGGGGGGGTGGGAAGGATGTTAGTGTTTGAAAATTCTGTGCATGCAAATTAACACATGCAGAAAATGAGACCAAGCTGACACCATTTTGCAAAAAACAAACAAAACAAAACAAAACAAAGTCCAAATGTTACTGTATTGTTTTACCATGCAAGATTTTCTCTTGAATATCCATGCCTTGTGTGCACCTAACCCAGTGCTTAATTTGTAAAGAAAGAGGTGCTGCGCCAGCGATGGCACAAATTAAACTCTGACCCAACAAGCCAAAAAAATCACAATATGTAAAGGATACACAATCCAGGACACCGACTGATGTGTTATTTCATAGAATCTGTAACTTTATGAGCCATTTAAGAGGTGTACAAAAAGTACCCACACTAATCAAATGCAACAGTGTACAATTATCAGACCATGTGTTTAACTCAATAATAAAAGTAAATAATAATTAAACAAACCACTCTTACTAATCACCCAGATTAATTCTTATAACACCTCAGTGATGTAGGTAGGATGAGGAGTATGTATTATCATTATTACACACTCAGACAACTTGCTGTTGATAGTTACAGAAGAAAGGCCCAGGACCAAAGGAGGTGAAAAATGACCTCCTCTCTCACACTTAGATGTTGCCCTTTTAGAATCCTTCGAAGCACACCGACGGAGTGGTGTACAGAAGCTTGCATTGTTGCTCTCCATCCTGTAACTGTTCTATCTATAAACACGCCTTTTTAGAACTCTAAATTCACTTTTTAAAGCAGATTTAAAATGATAAATGCCTGACCATTGAGTGGCGACCAGGTCAATGGAATTACAACTGGGCAATATTTGGCCCAGTGGGTTCACATTGTTATTAGATGAGTTATATAAAGATGGTAACAAGTCACTGAAATTCGGTGGGTCTTGGGATGCTAAATTACTTAGACACATTTTCAAATTTTATGCAGTATTTTTTGACTGGCTGTTTAAAATACTACCATAATTTCCCTCAATATACTGGAACAGTTGTGAATAATATGTGTACAATACATGCAAATACAAAAACCATTTTGGACAAATGAATGGAGTTAGAATAGCAAAATACATTGTCTGCCAAGTTCAGAAAGTGGGAAAGGATAGACTGAAGAAGAAAGAAGGTCAGATGCCAGAAGATCTGGTGGAGTGAAGGCTGTCAATTGGGGATAATGTTACTGGAAACAAATGTATGCTGGGGCAGTCTGAATCTCTAGGGATGGGGACCACTTGCTTTTATTGTTATGCCCAAAGATGGAGTCTTGGGCATTCCTGGAATAACCTGCTTATTGCCTGTTAAGTTGTCTATCCTGTGGTATAAGATGCTGGGGTTATTAAGGAGAAACATCTTAAGGACACGGATACAGCTTTCCGATAAAGTAATTGATACAGGCAGTATTCTTTTCCAAAAGAGTAGCTTTTTATTAATATAATCCCTATTCTAAAAAATATATTCTATTCTAAAATATATCTAAAAATCCTAAACGAGGCACAAAATCCCGTACACAAATCCCTTATTACTAGTTTAAAAAGAGCATTCAAACCGTAATAGCATATAGTTTAAATGATTCTAAGTGAAGCGCTTTGGTACAAATGACCAGTTTGCAACAAATTGCCAACAGCAGTTCCTGAATTTGCTACATAGGTTTGTTTATATAGGTAAATTGCAATTAATAATAAAATTTTATGCATTCTTATAAGCACATGCATACATGCTAATACTATATACTATGCTGCACTATACTTATACTATACTTAAGTAGGCTTACTGTATAAATCCATTGGGATCCCTTTAAATTACAGTAACTGCCTGTTGCTGCACTTCAGCTCTGGTCATTTAGCTTTGGTCCACTTCAGTCATCTTCTTTATTTCTTCCTGCAGCAGCTCCTCATCATCCGTCCAGTCCCAGTTGCTCTCTCTCTCTTTCTCCAAATCCAAATCTGGCAGCTGGCCTTTTATGCTGCACTCTTGCTCTTTCCTCATATACCTTCCTACTAGAAGCAATTACCCCATTCAAACATGCTCAGTATCAACCACTACCCCGAGCTATGATTGCAGCTCAGACCTTTAGAACAAGTTGTGACAGGTATGAGGGGTCTGACCTCTCACACAGCCTGTACTGCACATGACCAGTAGCTATTAACTTTGCGCATGCTCAGTGCTGTTGTTTACCTCAGAATTATGATTCTGCTGACCCCTACTCACACACTTGGCCTTTTCCCAAGACACCATCTTAGAAATTCTGGGCTTTCTGCCAACTAAAGATCGTCAGCTCCCATCTTAGAGTGAAGTGGTTCCTGCTTGTTCAGGCAGACAAAGTGAAGACTGGAGAATTTCTCTAGTAACATTAGAAGCCCCCTATTCTGAGATAGTTACCAAATTCTCAGCATTCACAGACAACAGTAGGCCAATGAATACTGCTGAAAACATCAGAACCTCCTGACTCTTCTCCTGTGCATTACCTCCCGGAATATGCATCCTCTCAACCATATGCACATATCAAATGTTCAGTACAGGAGAGTACATTATGGATCATCACAGTGTATCTCATTTTGCTCTCCAGATAGCTCCCTAGGCCAGTACTGTGGGTCTCGTGCTTTTTTACTTTTTGGAGGAGTGTCTTGTGGGCCTTTTGCATACGGAGCGGAAAGGTTTTTAAGACTTGCTAATATTTAATGGACAACTTTAAAACAAAATCATTTTGTATCCAGTTCTGCTTCCATGGCATATATTTCTGGTGTTTCTCTTTCTCTATTTTGCACTGTTAGGGACATCTACAATAAGAAAAATAGTAATTTTAAAAAACGTATATTTTTTGCTGCTCATTTTGATTACTCCTTGTCCAAGGTCTTTTGTATGTTTGTGATATCAACACTGGTTTTTGTGATGTCACAAAGAGGATTATGAATTCAAGATAAACAAAGATGCTATTTTCATGCAAATATCTCTAGGACTAGACAAAAGATGAAGAAGAAAAACATATTTATGTGATACTGTTTACAAGAGGTATTGTTTCTGAATAAAATGTGCCTTTTTTTGTTTTCAGTGAGGTGCGAGCTACCCATAACATCTTGTATACAATACAAAGTAAAAGTTAAGAGCAGCCATGGGAAAGTGTTACTAAAAATCCAAGGCTAGACCAGACTTCTGTAATTAAGCCCTTTCCTTCCAGCCTTTATTTTTTTTTAAGTGGAGATGTACAAACTGATTTAGATAACAAAAGAGGAAATACAAATATTGCCTCAAATTTTTAGAAGTGACCGTGTTTTTTTTGGTTTAGTTTGTGTTTGGGGTTGAAAAAGTTTGGTTATCTTCTTGAAAGAGAGAGAGAGACATTTCTTTACGGTAGCAGGAAATACTGAAACACTGCAAGAAAATAATATTTGGAGCCAGCAATGTAATATCTTTAGAAAAACTCATCTTCCAGTATTCTTCAAATTGATCTAAAGGAGGAAAGAGTGGGTTCCCATATGTTCAGATACTCTTTGGATCTGAACTTTGGAATGTAAGAACAAATATTTTGGGGTTAACTGCTCACAGTGAGCCAGAGTTTGATAGGTTCTTACAATTATACCTGAGTAGGAAGGGGCTAGATTGCACCCACAATAGTGAACTGAGGAGCAAAGATTGAACCTCTTTAGTATATCCTCCTGATTTGTCAGCTGACTCATCATGAACTCCTTTGACTGAAAAAACTGTTTCTAGTCTTTGAACATACTCATTGTCATATCAGAACTATTTCTGTAAAGTCTGGGTGTCTTGTAACTGCATTTCTTTAAGCATTTGGAGAGAGGCACATATTTTGAATCATCTTTGCTCAGATAAGCAAACATTTACTCATGCAAATGGCGCCATTGACTTCAGTGAAGCTACCTGGATGACTGAATGCTCACATGCAATGTGTAAGCTTTGCACAATTGTTCACTGAAGGTTCAAGGTGTAGTGATTTCCGTGGTCAGATCTGCACCCTCGAGTGGGACTCAGAACCTGAGTTTCTCTCCTCTGGCTATGATCTTGAATGTAAGGCCCTGGAAATATCTGGCAGACTAATGCAGAATAAGTTATGTCCTTTGTACAGTGAGCCAAAAGATGACTCTACTACTCACATTGTCTTACTTTCTGCTGTGACCTGTATTCCAAAGCAATCTGTGCCCTTAAAAAAATTAATATGTGCCTAAGGCATGCCTGACTCCTCTTTTTGAGTATTTGTAGGTCAGTAAATAACAAAGGCATGTGTCACTCTGCCTGGAGTGACTCACAAAGGTCAGACACCCCAAGCAGGTAGTGCGTTCTATAATTAGATTTCACCTAGCCAGTAACAAGTGTGAACTCCTGGATCATTATACCAGTCTTATTGTGGAGTCACAGAAGTCCCCATAGACTCTCCAGCCTATCTTGATACCCAGACAAACTGAACTTTGTGATAATGGTCACTTAAACAAAAAAATACGCCACATCAGGTTTCTCCCATTTCTAAGAGACCAGTCACTTAGCCCACATCAATTGCTACTCAAGATCTTACACCAAAGACAACGCTGGCATCGAATTCTATAGTAAAGTAACGAAAGATTTATTCACTAAGAAAAAAGAATGAGTTAACAAGAAGTTAAAGCAGGTACAATATAGGTACAGGTGAATCACAGTTTGTAACTCCAAATGGTGGCAGTGATACAATAAACCGCCAATTTCCCAAAAATCTTTCAGAGTATCCATATTGTCTCTGGGGATCTCTGCTTTGCATCTGTAAGAGTCCAAAGAGTTCAGAGATGAAGGATCTTTCTTTGGATTTATTCTTGTATCTTCTTCTCACAAAAGACAAGCAATCTCTCTTTCCACATGGGCTTTTCCTTTGATGACAGTGAATGAGGTATATGCTTAGTCTTTTGACCTCCAACCTTTATACATAATGGCACTTGCTTTGAAATTAGTATTTTCTGTTAAAATCCTTATGATCTTCATTAGCATTTCACAAGATTTCTTTGGTGGGTTATTTATTTATAGGGATATATTTGCACGATATAAGTGCTTGCTATTACAGCATAACAGGAACAGATAAGAGAAAATAAAACAAGTAACATTCCACTATTTTTCATGAATTTTAAATATATCATGAATATTTGAATATATTCTTACATTTGCATTCATTTTGATCTACAGTAATACGTAAGTGAATTGTCCACTGGCCCTGATCTGACCTGGTCTGCCAGTATCACAGCATAGTCCAAGAGAATTTAGAAACTGGGTTTGTGGGGGAGAGAATTAAATACTAAAGAATGTTGTTTAGTCCAAAATTAAAAATCATTTTCTTTTTGAGAGTTGCAAGGAAATTTGTGATGTACTGAGGCTTGAATAAGACAATGTCTTGTCTTATGCTCGAAAAAATGATGCTAATTTGTGTATCCACATTAAATTAGAAACTTTCTATATATTCATAGAACATTTTATTTTAATTTAGCTCAAAATGTATGGGCAAAAATAACTGTAAATTTTCATACCTCCTTTGCATTTGGAAATAATGCCCATGAAGCAATTAGGTTTTGAAGTTGTGCTGTGTAGGGCTGTAATTCTAGAAGAGAGATAGAGAGATAAGTCCACTTAACTCAAATTTTGCAGTTTACAATGTTCTTTTCTTATCCTGAATGAAGAAAATAATGTCAAAGTCCCAAAGGATTAAACATCATTACAACTGTATTACTACGACAATTATCATTATGATTGGTAATAGAAGAGCAAAAATGTATTCAGAGTTCTGTAAATCTTACAGTAGTTCAGCGATATTAATGAGGATGTATCCTTTAGAATGGTGAGAGGCTAGAAAGGTTACAATAAGGGGAAGATAAATACTGTAATAAAGCCTGAACCTTCCTATATGCTAGGGCTACTGATTCTTGCTTCTAGTCTGCAGGAGAAAACAAATTGATTTAATGTGTTGTGGTTATTGGTGAGATCAGCAATTTCTTTATCTCTAGTTCCCATTTGGATCATTCACTTACTCCAGAAATTTGCTAACATGTTTATATTTCCATTAGCGTGAGATCATGGAAATGACATAAACAAAGTTACATAGACAGGGCCAGATTCTGCCACCCTCACTTGTGCTGAATAGTCCCTTACTGTTCAGCTAGTCCCACTGAAGTCATCATAATAAGATTTTACCCAACAGAGGTAAAAATGGCAAGATTTAGCCCCAAGTCCATCTATAGTTCGACTTGGATATCCTTTCTGGATACAGTCTGGCTAGTTTTTGCTTTGTTTGATCTTTTTTGGGAGGGGAGGGTGGGGGGGACAAACTAAAGAAAGAAATCAGTATGAACTCCACATATGAAATGCTTAATTATTACAACGATGAGGGACACAGAAGTACCTTGCTAGAACCCTTTTATCGCATGACCAATCCTGGTGAGTGGCATAGTGATGGGTAAATTTACAGAGGTTAGTGTTCAGGTTTGGTTTGGCTAAACATGCTTATGTGAAGCTTGTGTAAAGTTCACTAATGCATTTCATAGGCTCCCACAATCAGTTCCTCTTCCCTGATGTTGTCTATCAGGTGGTGACTCAGTGGCTGGCTAACCTCTTTGCCCCTCAGGTTTGTTCTTCCCTAACTCCCTACGGGCACATTATTGCAGGCCTGCTCTCGTCTCTACGTTTTTAGCAAATGATACTTTCAACAAGGATGCAGCCTGAAGGCCAGGGCTCCTCCCCATCTCTAATTTTCCATGGAGATGATGTAATATGCCTGCTCTCCATCTCCATCCCAGCCTAGTCTGGAGATAGTTTGAAGTATCATAAGGACAAACTTACTCACATCACATCACCATTTGTGGTTTGAGGCTGGGCCAGAAATCAATAGTGAATGGAATATTCTTCCCTGACTTTTTCTGAATCTTAGAGAAGTTTGGTTTTAGAAAACAGTGAAGGTTTGTGAGGATGGATTTTCAAATTAATGTATTCGAACTAGTTTGCTTGGCCCAATTCATATCACAATGATTTTTGCTGTATTAAGACTCATGCTATGAATGCTAACTTCTCAGTGCAAGCAATACATATGTATGTCAAACATGTCTTTAACTGGGCATTAGCTATATTAAAGCACTAAAGGTTTCAAGTATATAGAAAGAAATAAAAACAAATGGGTTCTTTCAAAGAGGAGATTCCTTCTACAGTTAGATGATGGGCTGTGCGGTGCAAGTGATGATTTCTGAGACGCACTCACTGAGTGAAATGTAAAAGCTTTGATTCTGAATTTATCTGGAGTACAGTGAAAGATTCTAAGGTTCCACGTTTAAAGAAAGTCAAATGCTTATGCTCTTTCATAATCTCAAAGTCTCAGACTGAGCATTTTTCATGTAGGGACCCTCTATTTTCCATAATAATAATAAACTGAGAATAAGTACTTGTAAAAACCTGTCCTGTGATCTACATGAAGAACTTTCTTTAGTGTACATTGCAAAGCATGTGAAATGCTCTTTGACTTTCCCATTGTGCATATGAAGCTTTTAAATCCTAGTAATTTTTAAATACTTTAAAAGCACAGGGCCAGAATCTATTCTGTGCTTAACTTCCTCTGAGTGCAGCATAGCAGGGATGCTGTCAAGTCCTTGACTCTGCCATAACCTGGGCCCAGACACAGGTTATAGCAAATGAGGGGCCCTTTTAATTTGCACCAGTTGGCAACAATCCCTAAGGGACCATATGTGCAGCTGAGCATAGCTGGAGTACAGTGTGCCCCAGTCATTCCTATCATCTCTACCCTTTGTGCTGGTAATTTTTAGAGACCTAACTATGTTGGCTCTTCACCCAATTGAGGGCTTCCCCATGGTGAGGTATCCCCTGGAGGGGACTTAGCAGCAGAGCATCTGGCCAAAACAGCTTGAAAACTCTTCTGTTGTGTTTGATACAGGGGTAACACAAAGGAAAAAAGACAAAATACACCCCGTACCCTTCTAGGGCAGCAAGACATATGTATTCTATAGCAAGGTGGGCAAACTATGGCATGTGGGCCACATCCAGCCCATGGGATCGTCCTGCCTGGCCCCCAAGCTCCTGGCCCTGGCAGCCTCTCCCCTACTCCCCTACTCCCCCCTCCCCTACAGCCTCAGTTCGCACCGCCACCGGTGCAATGCTCTCAGCAGCAGGGCTATGAGCTCCTGGGGCAGCACAGCTGCAGAGCCAGCCTGACCCGGTCTCTGTGCTGTGTGGTGGTGGCAGCAGTGTGGCCTGGTTCCAGCCGGGCAGCGCAGCAGTAGCGTCGCCAGCCACCCGTGCTCCAGGCAGCGCAGTAAGGGGGCAGGGAGGGTTGGATAGAGGGAAGAGGAGTTTGGGGTGGTGGTCAGGGGACGAGGATGTGGATGGTGGTCTGGGGGGAAATGGGGTTGAATAGGGGCAGAAATCCCGGGGAACAGTCAGAAAGGAAGGGGAGTTGGATGGGGCGTCAGGGGGCAGTAAGGGCCAGGGGTTCTGGGGGAAGTCGGGAGAAGGGGGGTTGGATGGGGCAGGGGTCCTTGGGAGGGCCGTCAGGAATGAGAGGAGGGATTGGATGGGGTAGCGGGGGTCCGGAGGCAGTCAGGGGACAGGGAGCAGGGATGTGTGGATGGGGAAGGGGTCCCAGAGGGGCTGTCAGGGAACGGGGAAGGGGGTTGGATGGGGCAGGAGTCCCGGGGGGCATGTATTCCTCCCCTAATGAGCCCTCCATACAATTTATGAAACCCGATGTGGCCCTCAGGCCAAAAGGTTTGCCTGCCCCTGATCTATAGGTTGGAATAGCAGCCACAACCTCTCTGTGCCTGTGCAGGGTGCTGAGGCAACTGGATCAAATACACATGATTTCTTCTGTGGCACTGGACTGGCACAACTCTAGTCAGAACCAGGAGGTGCAAAGGTCACCTTTGCACACAGCCTGACTCCTGAATTGTTGTGTGTGCTTTTCCATCATAGTAGAGGACTTTGGTCAATATATTTAAATGAAGCAGTGTCAATCTCCTGCTATTAAAATTTGTTACTACTCACATACTTTCTTCTCCCTCACTTATGAGTCAATGCCTAAAGCAATATTACACTGGGACAAATAGAGCAAACTGTGCCTTCCCTGTACCAGACAGCCCTGATCTTGTGATGTGATGCTTCTGGCCTTTATCTTATTGACGGTAAAAATAGATTGCTGTACATCCACTACCTGTTTTTATATCAAAAAGAACGTGGGAGTACTGTTACTAATGCCAATGGCTCAAAGTATGACAAAATATATAATGAATTAATTACTGGAAAGCAAAAGGTTTCATGAAGAAGATAGACACTTTCAATATGGATTGAGATTGGCAGAAGAAAAGACTGACCCCCAAACCCTAGCACGTGCTTAGTGAAAAAGTACTGTCTAATGAGGGCATGAAGCAATCAGCACCGCAAAGGCACTGACTGCGAAAGTAAACATGGAAAAAATAAACCACATCAAATTAATATTCCCTGAAGTCAAACAGATCAGATTTGTAAAGGAAATGCATTCTTATTCTATCTGTTTCTGGAAGGAAATCCCATCATGTAGAGTTACAAAACACTTCATATTGAAGAAAAATTGATTCTACTTACTGGTTTTACTATTTTAGGGAAATGCTTAGAAATTTTTCTACATATAAAATTAAGCACATTTTACTTTCAGATACAAGATAAATGGAAGAACTGTTTTATCAAAAGATTTCAATTGCTGCATTTATTTTTTTTCATTATACTATTACTACATATGAATATGCACCATGGACATATTGTTTCTGTACATATTACCATCTGAGTTTTTTCAGGGGCATTTCAAATCCATGGGCTATCCATATTTATGATAGGTTATGTTCCAGAACAAAAAAAGTTGGGAAATGCTGAATTTGTCCTTCTCATATTTGGGGCAAGGTTGGACATGGTAGCTGTGAATACTAAGCCCAATGAATTGAAGCAAAATTAGTACCTTCCAGCTCAGGTATTCTGCACTGCAGTGCTCACTAGCATGGAGTCTTATTGCCAACTCGGTGATTTCAGGAGGATGGTATTGAGCATGCTCGGAAAGTTAGAGGGTCTTCAGCCTAACACAATGGTTGACATTCACAACCTTTCTTGATGTCAGTTGTATAAAGTCTGTAACTATAATAAAATTGATAGGAACGAGAAGCCAGAAGCAAAAGTCTGGCATATACAGCTTCTCCCTGGAAAGGAAGTCAACCATGGCAGTGGATTAAAAGAGCTATGTCCCTATGATATTTTAGGGGTGATGAGGGAAAAACAAACAAAAATTATCAGCCTACAAGGGCATTATGACCTATGCTCTCTCTTCATCCTGTGGATCAGTATGGCCTTGGATTCACATGCCTTATATGAATAGCTTCTGTGGGCCAGATGACATTGCTTCTGAATGGCTGAGCCAGCTGCTGTTTGGCGAAGACACCTTACAGTTACCTGGGTGGACAGAAGGCTGTGGGTAGTTTACAGTTGGACTCAACTAAACTCAGACTGAAAAAAACAGAACATAAAACTCTTTTAAAAAGCATATGAGCTTTAATGGTCATTCTAATGCCACACTAAAACTTTGTCATACTCACGATTTTCACTGTATGGTATTAGCAGCCTGGCACCAAAATGTAATAGTTATTTTATTATCCAAATTCAATTAATAATAAAAGCCAGTCAAAATATGCCAAACTCTCCTAATTTAATTCTGATAGGTGGAGAACTAGAGCATCTGTGAGAATGCGCAGCACACAATGCTGTGCCACAAATAAGAAGCATTTAAATAAAAGACATTACATCAAAAATGAAAATGCACAATTGTATATACAGTAGAACTTTGGAACCTGTGTATGAACAAATTACTGGCAGACTGGGCACACTCTGAAACCAAGTAATTTGAATTTATTTTCAGATCCACTCTTCACTCTAGTGGCACTCCGCAGTTAATGTCAGGTTTTAATATTTCAGTCATTTTTCAATTGCTGTGGTTGAATATGTACAGAAGGATGTCAACCTAGATGTATTTTTAATAGAAAATTATTGTATTGATTTGGCATTTCTTTTAGTATATTGAAAGAAGCAAAACCATGTAGGAAGTTAGTTCCTTAAAATAAAATAGATTTATTTTGTTATTTTAAGCAGGGAAAGGTTTGCGATCACTTAGATTTTGTTTTCAAGATTAGCTATTTAGGGATTTCAGGGGTCATCATATGGAATGGAGGTGCAGATCCTGTTAAATGCAGAGCCGTTTGCTAATATCCATTTCCATCCAGTCAAGGAAGAAGTACCCCAAAATTTCTGGTATGTCAGTGGGCAAATATTTGATTGCTGTTGGCTCTACTAGTGACCAATATACAAGGAAAATCAGACACACTTCTACCATCCCCTGAACAAGATGGCTGATGAAGGCACTGTGTCTGTGTTGGCCTTGTTGGAAAAAGTTGCTGCAGACACATTAGATGTCATGGCCACCATGGTCACAACACAACTGAGTGTTACCTTAATTAACTCCCCTCTGCAAGCAGGGGCAGCTCTAGGTATTTTGCCACCCTAAGCTCGGCAGGCAGGCAGGCTGCCTTCAGAGGCTTGCCTGCAGGAGGTCCCCAGTCCCGCGGATTTGGCAGCATGCCTGCGGGAGGTCCACCAAAGCCGCTGGACCAGCGGACCTTCTGCAGGCATGCCGCCGAAGACAACCTGCCTGCCGCCCTCGCGACGACCGGCAGAGCGCCTCCCATGGCTTGCCACCCCAGGCATGCGCTTGGCGTGCTGGTGCCTGGAGCCGCTCCTGTCCGCAAGCACTGATGAGATGAGTGAATGAAGCAGAAGGGAGGATATCATTGGTGGAAGATCAGGTACAAGAGCTCTTTGCCTAGGTGCAGAGAAGCCTAACAGACTTATTTTCTCTTAAATGCAAATTGGCAGACTGTGAGGGAAGGTTTCACCACAATGATCTGACAATTACAGGAGTACCTGAAGGAGCAGAAAAAGGCAAACCCCTTGAATTTTCTTCACTGAAGTGCTCAGCCTGGCAAATGATTTTAAATTTGAAATAGAAAGACCAAATAGGTCCCTGGCTCCTAAGCCAACCGCAAATGCAAATGTACCCTTATTGTCAGATATCTCAGATTTACTGTAAAAGAAAATATAATACAGCTATCTCATGAAAATAATAATAATAAAAAACTATTTGGGAGGAGGCTGTTAAATAAGATAACGAGTTTTCAAGATTTTGCAAGAGATGTGGTTGAACAGAGATTTGCCTTTAAAAGAGCTTTGCCTTTAAAAAAAACTTGCTAAGAGGCGAGGGCTCAAATATTTTATTAAGATTCCATTTCAGTTCCATGTTAAGTTGGTGAGGAAGTGCAGCTGTTCCAAAAGCCACAAGAAGCTGAAGGTTTTTTAAATAGCCTGTTCTAAACTGACTACTTGTTCTGTTTTCACACCAAGTTTACTTCCCAGTTGTTACGTCTGCCCTGCTTGCACAGATGAACTTATCCAGTGACTGTGACTAACTTCCTTACTGATTTGGGTTATCTCCTATGCTCCACAGTTATACTTTATTAACACTTGGGACATGTATATCAATTCTCATCAAATGGCTGAATGTGAAGTGCATTTCCACTTTTTAAAATTGATACCGGTGCAGTGTTGCTGTCTCTCACTGCTGGGGTTTCTCAAAGCCTGGCAGCTTTTCATTCCATGCGCTGGAAAGGTGAGAGAGGGTCCTTCTCTCTGCAAGACATTGTGGGATGTTGCTCAGGAACTGAGCAATGTAGTTGTACCCGCTATTGGCCAACAGAGCAGAAGAAAGGACCAACCCAGGTTGCTGAGCTACATGGAACAGTGATTCCTGCCCTCCCTATCCCTTCCAACTCCCTCTTCTCATACTGCCCCATCTCTAGAGAGACAAGGCGGGAGATAATATCTTTTATTGGACCAGCTCCTGCTGGTGAGAGAGAAAAGCTGTATCCTGGGACCAGTACAGCTACAACTTTTGCAAATATACTGCATACATCCCCTCACCCCTTTTGTCCTTTTCACCATCTCTGCCTTCCTCTTGCCTTCCTCTTCCCCCATGCCCTTCCTCCACCCCATTACTTCCCTCCTCTACTTCCCAGTCTCTTTACCATATTACCCCATGCCCTATATCCTCTCCCTCAGCTTCTTCAGCTCCTTTCCGCCCCCTAACATATTCTGTAAGCTCAGACCTGAGGATATGAACACAAAGTATGAAATTTGCATAGAAGAATCACTTGTTGCATTGGATTTTTTGTTTTGCTCTTTGGTGCACAAATGTACAGTTTGTGGGAGCAGTAATATTCTCATCTATCAGTTATATTTTCATTTAATCTGGGGAAGGGAAACTAAATGTTCGGTTGAGGAGGTGGTGATTGTGCCTCTGGAAAAATAATCCCCACAACATATAATGTCTCAGTACACCAAGGTGGATGACCAGTCCTCTAAACAGATTACAGTTAGGGGATAATACACGGGCATATCCTTGACAAACCAGGTTAAGATATATCAGGGCTGTGGACTGTGTGATTTCTCTGTGTCTCTTTACAGTGTTCTTAGTTCTTTGTGGTATAGGAAATCTAGGATGCCTGTTTGAAAACATCATTTAAATAGTGGGTACTGTCATAGCTTCCAGCTTGAGTGATATGTCTCTCCAGCCCACTCCCACAGGAAATTACCATTGGTTTAGTTTTGTTTCTAGTATTAAGGATATGACAACTGCTGCCTTTTCATTGTGACTTATTTTTTAAGAGAGTAGATACAGCTCAGGATAGAGTGGGCATGGTTTGCCCAGTACCACACACTGAACACAGCCAGTCGCTCCAGGGAATAGGTCAAGTTGTTAGGTATATCAGTATATGTTATGTGTTTTTATATTTTCCTTTAACCTGTGCTTTTCCCTCCCCCTCTTCAGAGCCCTGCCTACATATCCTTAGCACCCCCGCTCTTCCCCACTCCTTGCTACCTCCCTCTAAACCAGCAACACTCAAGAAAATTACACCTTGCATGACTATAATTTGCTTCTGCAGGTGGCTGCAACTATTGCTGACACTCTCCTCCCCTCACCCCACATTCTCTTGCACCTACTCTGTTCTCTGGACGTCTGGCAAATGGTGAGCATCTGTCAAGATAATTCAAGAGGCGTCTAAGGCATTTCATCTCTAGAGTCCCATACCCCCTTGTGGGATTCTTTGTGGGGAGTAGGACAGGATGTAATAGAACAAATGAAGCAAACATTCTGTTATCCTTGTTTGTAAGATCACACATGACAAAAATAATACTTAGCGCAGCCAAATGGTTTGAATTTCAATTTGACTTCCTGGAATGTAAAAGGACTCAATAGTCCAATTAAAAAAAAACAAGTATACTCATTCCTAAAGACAGCAAAGGCAGCTATTGTGCTTTTTCAAGAGATGCACTTGACCACAGATGAAACTGCTAAATTAGAACATGACTGGATTGGAAAAGTAGTGTCTTGCTGCTTCTCTTCCAGAACAGGGCGGTGGGATAGCTATATTCTTCCATGAAATGCCGGGAGTGCCTGTTTCTGAAGGCTTGTCAAGACTAACTCTTAGTTTAAAGCAAACTGGGGGGTGAATATGTTCTGCACTAGCCTGCCACCCAGTAACTGTTTCTGTGGATCTTGCTGACATGCATTAAAAGTTTGTTAATGCACTTTGATCTAGCTCCATTTCAAAGATGACTAGATCAAAGTGCATTTACAAACTGCTAATGCATGTCAGCAGGGTCCACACATACAGTCTGCAGCAGAGTAGTGCAGGGTAGATTCACACCCCAGCTTGCCACAAACTAATTGTTCATGGAGACAAATCCTAAATAAATTTTGGACAATCAGGGCAGATTTTTCATCCTTGAAGTCACCATAAATGGACCTGAACTAATCTCGCTAATATGTATGGGTCTATCCTTGATGATCTGGAAACCTTTCATAGGTTTTTTACTAAATTATATGGGTCATAAACCAACCATAACTAGAATGGTCCTGGAATTACACATTGAAGGTCTGAAATTATGTAAAATCTGGCATCTGATGTATCCAACAAGTGGGGAAAATTCATACTTTTCCCCATTATATATGGAGATATACCTATCTCATAGAACTGGAAGGGACCCTGAAAAGTCATTGAGTCCAGCCCTCTACTTTCACTAGCAGAACCAAGTACTGATTTTGCCCCAGATCCCTAAGTTATAACTTCAATCCTCAAACAAGGATTGAAGTTATAACTCTGAGTTTAGCAGGCCAATGCTCAAACCACTCAGCCGTCCCTACCCCCAAAAGCATATGGGTCCTATTCCAATACAGATCTGCAAAGACTTGGTTAATTCTGTAATTGACACCTCCATTGATACAATTGCTGTCACACATAATGCTCTTATAACTCTTTGAATAGCAACAAGTCTGGGAAAGAAACAGCCATGTAGATGTAGATTTAATTCTTCACTTTTATTAAATCTCATTTCAGAAATTGTATTCTGAAAGAAATTGGCTTGTTCCTAGAGACAAATGAATCCTTAACATCTTCTAGCTGGCTAGTGTGGGAGACACTCAAGGGCTATTTGAGTGGTAAAATGATTAGTTTTGCCAAGCAAAGGGAACATAGGGAAAATAGTGGCATATCTGGAAAAAGTAAAAGCTCCATCTCCAGATTTGTTGCGATCTCTTATCAACTGTAGATGTGAACTCAATAACCTGTAATCAGCACAGCCTGAATTCACCCTATTTCAACTTGGGCATGATTTCTGCGAATCAGATGAAAATGCTGACAAATTGCTAGTACACAACCTAAGAAAAAAGGTCTCTGCTTGTACAGTCACAGACATCTCTGATAAATACGGTAAATTATGGACATCATCTAAAGATATTAACAGTGAGTTCTTTAATTTCTCTAAAGAACTATACAAATTGGATACACATGTCTGCGCAGATGCTTTGGATTAAATTTTCAAAAATATTAAATTCCTGAAAATTTCTGCAGCCCAGTGTGGCAATCTTGATGCTCCTTTAACAGAGGATGAGTTAGCTGAGGCCATTAAAATTATGAAAACTCCCAGGCCAGATGTCTTCTTCATTGAGTTCTACAGATACTTCCTTGAACTCCTGTCTGACAAGATACATCTAGAAATCACCCTTCCATCTACACTGAGTGAAGTCCTAAAATATGTGATTCCTAAACCAGAAAGATATTCTACTATTTCCAGTTATAGACCAATTTCATGTACTGGCAAATTTCTGGCCATGAGACTGAAGAAGATTTTGGCTCTCTCATGTAAATGTTTGGATTTCAATTTGTTTTAGTTACTGGATCCTACTGCTCTTCTAAAATGGGGCCCTTTGTTTACAGTGAAGTGTACTGAAAACTTGACCATCGAATAAATGTGACTGTTCCCAGGAAGAGAGAAAGTAGGATTATGATATACTTCTGGTGGACTCCCAGACCATCAGTTCTGTGGAGCTGCAGCTACACTGCAAAGCAGTAGCGCTTGAACCCTGGGTCCTGGCTTTCCTCAGACTCGGGCTCTTCAGTCCTGTGGGGGCCTGGGACCATGGGTCAAAGCATTAGGTTAGCACAATCTGTATGTAGATGGAAGGGGGATTATGCTTGAGACTGAATGCTAAAAATGCTTATATGACTCTCAGGCTATGCTTGATACAACAAAAGATTTTATTCAAAACGTATTGGACACCACAGAGGTTGCACAAGATAAAGGCCTTATCTTTTGATATTTGTTGACAGTGTAACAAAGAAGAAGGAATCACAATGATACAACTGTCCGACAGTCAAGCAGTTGTGGAAAGAGGTGGACATAAGACTAAAACAGAACTCAGTTTCAGCAGCCAAATCTCATCTGAAAACTATATCCTAAGTTATTTATCTGCTAAATTTGGTTTAAATCCACCACAAAGACTTTGGCTCTTGAGAGCTGCTATGATCACCACGTGTTTGATTTTACAAAAGCTGAGGAGTGGGCTTATCCACAGATTAGAGCATGATATTCAGACTCGTTGAGTTAGGAGCCAAAAAAATAACAATTTATCGCCATAGACAGCAAATATGAGGAAATTTGGGCCCTGTTTCCAGATATATTTGGGAAAAAAAATATTTAGATAGCCCAAAGAATTTATACCTCCATTTCGTACACCCTTCTCCTTTTTACTTTCCCCATCCCCCCTTTTCTCCACTCCCTATTCACATATTTTTTTTCTGGTTTTATTACAGTTACCACATCCTAACATGTTATGTCTATGTAGTATTATCTGGTTTTGTATTGTCTGGTCTTGGCAGCTTTGACAAGTTGTAAAACTGTGTAATTCCAGATTTCTGTTGGAAAGCCTATGAAGAGTGCGATGTATGGAAATAAATACAAGCTGATACTCATTTTCCTTTTTGAACTTTTTTGTTGGCTGTTTCTTTACACAAATTAATTAAAAAATCATAAAATGAGCTATTGAAAATGTGTATTTGTGACTTTTTATAAATTGTTATTTTTCATAAGTAACACTGAAACTTGTAAATTTCAAAACAGTTGATGCAAAATATTTAGTCTTATTTGTCTGATTTTGTTTTTTTTGTCATTTAGGACCTGTTCAGGTTCTCACTTGGGAGGAACTTGGTTTTGTTCGTTTGTTTTAAGTCAGAATTAAATTACTTGGACTATGCTTGTATTTTGTATCTATGATGCAAATCATACCCTAAATTAAATCTGATTTTCAGGAAATAGTATATACATGTAATTGAAAAATAATGGAATGTGCAAGCTTTCAGTGCTTCATCACTGTTTTTCCTTCCTTTGTAGCCTCAAAATAATTTAATTGTATGAAATAGGTCAAGAATGCACTGTGGCTCTCAGACGTGTGTTATGGACATGTGGAGTACAGTGTGTGTCTGTGTGCGCACATGTGCATGAATGTGCACATGGGGTGGGGGTATAGGGATAAGTGGGGGAGGGAGGGGTGGTACAGAGACTTGATGGCAGATATGTGAATCCAGGCTGGATAGGAGGTTTCTGGGTATTACTACCTGCTCCTGGCCCATTTCAACCCCTCCAGGTCCCTCCCGGCCTCATCCTGGAAATTGCAGTGACTGCCTCAGCCCTTTTGGGTCCCACTCTCACCTCTGCCCCCTTGTTCAAGCAAGCACACGTATATTGCATTGCGGAGGCACTAGCCCCTTCTACTCCCTCTCTTTTCCCACCTTTGTTTTCGCTGTCCCGTGTGGATATAAATGAGAATGTGCTTCGTGCTTCCTTCCTTTCCCACTGCAGCAATTTAATGAATCCAATAGTCAGTCAAGCAAAGAAGCACATGGAGTGGGAGAAATTTTCATATGACAGCACTGAGAACTGTGCAGCAAATATTTACAGTCATCTTTTGGCTGTAAATTATTTAGTGTACAAATGTTCACTAGTATACTGGGAATTAGAGAGCACGTGAATTTGGGAGGGTATTTTGTGAGGAAAAGTAAATCTTTTAAAGAGAACTATGTACTTTGCTCTTTCAAAGATATACCAAAGTATTCTACAGTAATAGTCCAAATCACCACATTTACAATAGTGGGACTCCAGTGCACTATATCTTTGTAAGGATGATTTCTGTAAGTGGTGGATTCTTTGTGATTCATAGGGTTATTAACTTCAGACAGTTTTGGACAAAAAGATTGCTAATTAACCCATGGCATAAGAATAGGCAAATTCAGTGCCATCTGAGAGGCGCTCTGTCAGAATTAATATTGTATTTAATTAATGTTTATATTTTTATGAATATCATTATTATAACTGCAAGTTGCAGTTTCCATATTACTCTTTAGAAAGGTGAAACACAGATGCGCAGTTAGAGTAAAAAAAGTTGTGAAATCCCAGTGGAGAATTAAAATTCTTTCCCTTGTGCAGATTGGATTGCTACCATGAAGTGAGCTGTTAACCCAGCATAGAGAACAAATGGGAATGACAGAAGGCTACATATTCAGACAACTTGTCATGGAACTGTTCCTTCCAGAGTTGGAGTGTTAATTTGTTGTATTTCCATAGTAGTGTTTTCAAGAGAACTCTAGGTTGTAATGAAATCAGGTTTCATTTTGGATTGGAGTTGTTCACTAGCAGCTACCTCTGAGATGTACCGTTCAACTCTCCAAAGCTACAGGACCCAGTGCAGTGCTACCTTATCCTGTGTCCATTGAAATGGATGGCAAAGCTTCCACTGATTTTCCTGGTGCAGGATCATGCCCTTGGAGTGCACACAGCAGGCGGAAAGAGGTCCATCATATAGACCAAACAGCTTCTTCTCTATGTCAGGCCTAGCAAGTCTTGCCCAGCAGATGAACCTAGAATGCATGTTTAAAAAGATTGTCATTTAAATATAATGGTAGTATAAGTTACAGATACCACTCACTCACCTCTCTCAGAACAGGGTGAAGTTAGAACTGCCATGTTTAAACCAAGAATCAAAATAGCTAATGGTGCAGTTTTGCTAGATAGCATGGTTTTATGGTTGTTAATGTTTTTATTTGAATTATATTAGTGTGCAGAAGACCTAACTGAGATCAGGGCCACTGTGGTAAGCTCTGTACAAACACATGGTAAGAGCCCACAAAAGCTTATCATGTGAATAGACTAGACAGACAAGAGTGGGAAAAAATACTGTATAGATGTTAAAATGAGGCATAGAGAGTTAAAGGCCCAAATTGTTAAGGTCCAGTTGCTGTGCTCAGTATTTGACTTGCAATAAGGTTTAGGCTCCTAAGTACCTAAATCATTTTGAAAATCAGACTTAATCTCCTAAATCAGTTAGGTGTTGCAGCTGTGAACAGAGCAGCATCTATATACCTTTAAAAAAGGAGCTGGGTATTGAACCACAGTGACTAGGCTATCCTTAATTTCAAATGTTAAATGAGCTTTGCTTTTGTATATATTGAGTGTTACTGCTCAATTAGCAAGACATATGGGGTCAAAGTCACATTATGCACATTGTTTTGACAAGATGTTTATATACATCGAGAGAGAGAGAGAGAGAGAGAGAGAGAGAGAGAGAGTATAACTTCATATATGCAAATCCATAAAAGCAATAGAAAAATAAACTTTCTTTAAACTGAATATTCTTATATTATTCACTTGACAATAATGCTGCTTTTCATCTATACTTTGTTACTGGAATCCACTGTGTTTGGTTGATATGGTTTATAAGCAGAATATGAAAATAATGTATATATTATATTAAGCTTGTCATGATACCATGTTAGCTACTTTTATCTTCATAAATTTCAGTCTAAACAAGGGCAACATTTTAATGCCATGTAGGTCACTGAAACATACTGTGTTTACTAGGAATACATATTAACCTCCGTATCAACAAGTTGAATGTTGGATTAGCATAAGTAAAACTTTAATGGTTAAAGTTCATGAATATGTCAACTGATTTGTAAAATGTAAATGTTTTATGAGTAATAATGTTAAAGCTGATTTTGATTAATGAAATACAATCTACTTATTCTTTCAGCAGTAAGCCTACAAGCATCTAACCAACTAATTAGTCTCTTTAGGTAAAGAATTAAGTCAGTCTTGAGTTTAAAAGAATATTAAAATGACAAATATAACTTCAACCTGTTCTGAAAAGTGGCTGCATTAAGAAAATAATGTCCCTTGGGGGGGGCGGGAGAGATAAATCAGAAAAAAGTGATACTCGGACAAAAGTAGTGTAGAAGGTCATTAGTTCTAAATATTATGAGTATTTAGATTTAAAGAGTTAAAAGAAAATCTGGGGAAATAGGAATAGATTTACATGACTTTTCAAAGCAAAGTGTATCCTGAAACATTTTACATTATTAAAAATTGAGTGCCTCGACTACAAATCGTGAAATGAAAATATATTTTATTCATCAAGGGCATGATTGTAAAAGGTGCTGAACACCAGCAGCTTCTACTGACTGCAGGTGCAGAATAACTATACAGACTATAGCCCTCTCCAGCACCATTAAAAGTCTTTCCATCAGATTTGAGGGGTTTGGTTTGTACAGTACATCCAATAGGTTCAAATTATTCTTTTTTAAGTTTATATTTCCACATAAAGGACACATCAGTGTGATACATGTGGGGATACTCAGCAGTGAATGTTGATCTGTATCACAAAATATTGTTTATGTATTGGATTTCTGTGACGGTGTATTGGACTGTCAGAGGAAAGCAGTCCATTTCAACTGGAGATGGTTAAACATTTTCAGACACAACAGTTTTCCACTCAAAACTGCAGTTTTGTCAATATCAAAATGTTTTACAGTAACATATCAATTTCAACCTCTTCATCGGGGGAAATAACCAGCACATTTTGTTTTGTCTTTATCATTTAGATTGATTTTCTTTTGGCTTTAATGTGACATCAAATATGAATTTTAATACTATATTATGCCAATATATATTATATTAAGTATAATATATGTCAGAACAAAATATTTTGACAGTCCTAAATCTTTTTTTTTTTTTTTAGAATTTTTGTTTTATGGGAAATTTCAAAATTTTAGCTTCACATTCCAGTTCAGATTAAAAAAAAAAGTCAGAATTTCTCACACAATGGAAATTCCAGAATCCAACCAGCTCTAGATTCATGGTGCTTCTCCACAGGTAGATACAGTTACAAGACAAGTGACTGCAAGCCATTAAGCCCAAACGAGTCTAACTGCTGAATGATGGAGAAATCATTTTGGAGGTATTCTCCTAAATGGCCTGGCTGGCTGACAGGGAAAACAGTCTGAGGCAGAAGGAGAACTTAACATCTTGGCTCTATGGCTGATACCCTGGAGCAGTATAGTATTTGGAGTCCAGAGACACACAGGGATGGTGGAAGGTTTTGAGACAATCCAACTTCCCTGAGATAAACGAAAAAACGGATTGGCAGAGACAGTTTTGGGGAGCCAGACTGAGAGCTTGCATCCGACAAAGTGGGTATTCACCCACAAAAGCTCATGCTCAATACGTTTGTTAGTCTATAAGGTGCCACAGAACTCTTTGCAGCTTCTATAGTAATGGATCAGCCTTTGGCTGATGGAATTAATTTTACATCCTATTATCAGCAGATGATCTTTTAAAGAAATCAGTTAATGCATCTTCCATGCTATTTTTTTATTTCTTTTAGATATTGCCTGGAGTTCCTTATCAAATTCCTCTACTCCCTCTCCTTCAAATTTCCAACCAGTTCTCACTAGCATTTACTCTGCTCTTTTGGTGGTGGTATTGGGATCACCTTGTCAGGAGAATATTCTATTTCTCTAAGGATACGCATTACCTTACACCTCTTATATTTCAAAACAATCTAACTTCTTGGCTTCAGTGCTGCAGTAGACTATGTAGCAAAAATACAGCTTTCTCAGGGTCTCCATCCACCTCTATCTTGGATCTTTCACATTTAAAGAATATTCCATGGTTATACATTTTTTATTTTTTTTTAAATCAATGAAGCTTCTGTTAAAAATGTCTCTCAAAATCTCTCTACTTGTCCATTCTCTCTGATCATGGAGATTTGCTACGTAAACATCATTTTATTCTGAAACTGTACTAATCCCTATATTATTAATTTCACTGTTTCCTCAATCCTACTTAGGATGACTTTGGTAAAGATCCTCTGGCTGTTATTCAACAGGCTTATCCCTCCAGTATTCTCATGATTATCCCATTCTCTCTTTTGGATGAGAATTAGGATTTATTCTTCCACTACTCTGGAACCTTCTCACCCTTTCAAATATCCCTGGAGATCTTTCATAATTCAGCTACTATTACTCTACAGCTTTTGCTGTGAAAGCTCAGGAAAAGCTGCTTAGCAAATAAAGTGAGCTCACTTTAAAAAATGCCACATGATTCACCAGACTTTTATGTTTGACATATCAGTACCTCATATTATTACATTGGGTCTCCAGTTCTTTCACTTGTTCATAGCATCAGAGCAACATGTGATGCCATACAAAAAACAAAACAAAACAAAACCCAGATATAAGCTCATATCTTTCCGTTTCTTTCTAGCCATTTATTTATCAATTTTCATTTATAATAACAGCCATCTTAGTTATTTGCTTTGAGCCTTTTTAACACCTATCCTCTCAATATTGTCAGAGCATTCACAGTACAATCATTTTATATTAGAAGTAGCTATGTAACCAAGTACAATATGTGGAAATTTGCTTTCTTTCTACAGTATGGTATCACATCTCCAGAACAGGACAATGCCTGAAAGCCATTAGCCCCTATTAGAGTACACTCTGAGAATGCATAAACTTTAGGGCCAGGATCTTATAAATGCACAGTTCACAATTCATACATGCTATGCCTCACTTTAAGCGCAGACTAAAAGTGCTAAATTAGGGCCCTATAACCCATCTCCACCCCTAGCCTTACAGGCAATCTCTATCCCTTTTGGACCAGAAGAATCAGAATGGAAGAGGTAGGAAGACTTACCTCAGTCTTCCATTAGAAAGAGAAGTTGTAAATCCAGTCATAGTGTGATTCTCCAGCAATTTACAGAATTATGGAACTCTGATTATATCTGAGCACCACCATTGCAAAGCTGGAGTGAATATCTTCCCACACAAATTCAGAACTATCAGATTCTTAAGAAGATCTATGGAAACACACACAAGGTCGACGTTTATCTGAAAATTGAATTCTAGCCAACGTCTCTCAAATAGTGAAGAGCCCATATATTTAAAAAGTGAAAAAATGAAAAACACTAAAAAGCCACAGTTAATTCATGTTTCTGGTTCTTCACTAAAAGTTACTAAATACATTTATCACGAGGGAGACATTTGGTTTAAAAAACGAGCAAATGCTTTTTGCTGTGGTGCTGTTGGGTCATTTACAAAAGTCAAAATGGTTGTACATTCTGTTAATGTGTTACTGGAATACAATAACTTTGCACATTTTAGTGCTGGATTATGTGGAGAGCAGCCAGTACTTGTAGCATTGATTACAAGGTCCATGCCTAAGTAGTTCTCTTACTGATTTATGATCAATGCATTATAATTCAGTGAGTGACAGGCTAAGCTACTAGATTTGTTAATTGGACAGTAAACTACATTTTGTTCTTGTTATGGCATCTTTTAATTCAAAAAACCAGATGACTCTAAAATTTTATGGAATGATAAAAAAATAAATTAAGTAATGCAATGAACTTAGAAGTTTTGAATATGAAATCTGAGCTATTTCAGCAGAATGGAATGGTGTACAGTATATTTCTTGATTAGTCTGGCAAAACAATCATAATTAAAGGGCTGTAAACTCAATAGAGATGTTAGCTAGCCTTATAATAAATACAAATTTAGATGTACAGTAGGTCAGTTAGTATTAAGTAAAAAAAGTTAACGTAGGGAATTTCATTTTTTAGCTCGGAGACAATATAAGTAAATGGTTATGAAAAATACAGCTGACCTTGCAAATTCAAAGGCAGCACAGATTGTAATGTTTTCACAGGTTCGCATAGCTTTCCATCTCCTAGCAACTGTATGTCATTTACATATTTTACTACATAGAAAAGTTTAAAGTGATTTTCTAAATATTTGTTTCTGAAACTTGTACACCCTTATTATTTCATGGTTCCTGGAAGCCAGTTGTTTTGATAACTGTGGCTAGTGTTTTTATAGAAAGTTATGAAGTTACATAAAAGATCTCAATATGGGATTTAGACATTAAAAATGCTGTTAGTTCTTCTCTGGTCTTCACAAAAAAAGCAATGAGACAAATTCTATACTCATTTACAAGTGTGCAGTCCCCTGATATCAACAGGGGTTGCACTGATGTAAAAGAGAGCAGAATTTGGCCTTTGCATTAGTTAACAAGTGATCATTAATTATCCTGTATAATTATAGTCACAGAGCTTGGATGCATGTAGAAGGCTCCCATTTAAGTTAACAAGAGCCCTTCAAGTGCAGCCGAGGCCGTGTTCTTCTTTGACATATTGTAGCATTTCTGTGTTAGTTTTTGTTCATTTAAATGTGTAACAAGCCACTAGGTCATTTGACTCTACAGTTTCATTTGTAACTGGACAATTTCTGGTGCAGTTTTGTAGTGGGAGAAAGTGCTGAGATTTGGGAAGGCCATTAAGAGAACCTGCCCCCTCCTACCAATGCAAAGCAGAGCCTATATCTGAATCCAGGTTGGATCTAGGTCAGGGGTGGGCAAACTATGGCTCGGGGGGCTGCATCTGGCCCTCCAGACATTTTAATCTGGCCCTCGAGCTGCCACTGGCTGGGAACTATGGCCAATGGGAGCTGCAGAGGTGGCACCTGCAGATGGGCAGCGCCTCCATGTAGGAGTCGGAGGGGGCCATGCTGCTGCTTCTGGCAGCTGCTTGAGGTAAGCGCCACTTGGAACCTGCAGCCCTGAGCCCCTCCTACAGCCCAATCGCCTGCCCCAGCCCTGATCCCTCTCCCACCCTCCGAACCCCTTGGTCCCAGCCCGGAGCACCCTCCCGCACCCTGAACTCCTAATTTCTGGCCCCACCCCAGAGCCCTCACCCCCTTCCACAGCGCAACCCCTAATTTTGTGATCATTCATGGCCCACCATACAATTTCCATACCCAGATGTGTCCCTCAGGCCAAAAAGTTGTCCCACCCCAGTCTAGGTTGTTCTGAGGGAAACAGGATCAGAGGCTTTGCTACTACACAGATCTTCAAGCCCGTCTTCTATGTGGAGGAGAAGCATAAAGTATTGGCTAAAGAGTAGCTCTATTACCATGTTGGCTTAGGAAGAGGATTCCTCACTCTTTTGCACACAAGGAAATCAGTGGCATCCAGCCACATTAGGGCCTGATCCTACAATTGTTGATGTCAATGCTTAAACTCCCATTGACTTGAATGGTGCAGGATCCGGGCACTAGTTGAGTTGGTAGCCTTGGAAAGGATTTGCCCAATATATACACAGCTCCTCTTCACTTTGAATGAAGATGGATACAACAGCAGCCATAGCAGCAACAAAGCTTGTACCAAGATAATATCACCTATAGAATTCCAGGAAAACAGAGTCCTGAGTTCAAGGTCACAAGGAGAAGTCTATCTCTCAGTTAGAGCTGGCCAGAACTCAGAATTTCCTGTTTTCCAGAATATTTTGATGTTTCCAACCAGAAAAAAAAAATCCTACAGACTGAAAATTACATAATGTTTTGTCTCAGAAACACTGACACATGGTGTTTCCAAAATGAAATATGGTCCCCAGGGCTGGCAACTGCTGAGTGAAATTTTCATGATTCTTATCATTGGCAGCTGGCTCACCAGATTGCAGGAGTCAGGCAGCCTGGGGAGCAAGCTGCCCGAGGAGACTGGAAATTTTCGGGTATTGGCCTGGGGCAGTCTGAATGGTGGCACTCCCATGACTTGGGAAACCCTGGAGTTTCCAGCTCCAGGGCAGCCTGTATGGCAGGCCTGCCCTGCAGCTGTGGACCTGGAAGCCCTGAGGTCCCTGGCCTCAGAGGCCATCTGCATAATGGGCCTGCCCCAAACCCATGGATCCTGGAAGTCCTAGTGTCCCCAACTGCTCGCTAGGTGAGCTGGCAAGAAACCAGGCAGGTTTCCAATGGAACTCTGCACATGGTTTGTTGAACCTTATGTTTCCCTGAAACATTTTGAGTTTGATGAATATGCATTTTCTGACAAAAGAGTTTATCTGAAATTCTGAACTAGCTGTACTCTCAGCTTCCAAAATCCTCTGGCCCTCCTGCTGGGTGCATTTTGATCCAATACTAAACACAGGAAGCCACTCTGCTTAGATGTGCCACTCAAAGTCACTCCCTCAGCCCCATGTCTAATTAGAACCAAGCTGATACATATCAAAACAATCAATGCTTCCAAGATGATAGGCTTAATAGTGTTCTTATGAACATGTAAAATGTATCATGCCCAGGTATCTGTTAGCAGATTGGTTTTAGTAGACCCTGTTAAAGAATTTATTTCAATAAAGTTATCAGCTTAATTTCTTTACCTCAGCAATATCACATAGCCAGTAGTAACATGTTTGTAAAGAGCACTTGTTTTGGAAGTTTGTGGTATGACGCGGGCCACATGCATGCTTTTCAAAATAATCCAAATTATGAAATCACTTACTGATTTTTCAGGATGCTATAACAGTTGTTTACTGTAGAAAAAAATATTTAAACTGATCAGTCTCTCTTCAAATGCCATTGCTCAGGGATCTGAAGAATATTGAAATATCTGAGCTTAAATCATCCAAATGCTTGAAACAGCATACAAAATTAGTTTCGTGAGCTATATTTATATGTTTTTCTAGCTTGGAGCTAAATCATATATTATGGTGAATCATTAACTACTGACTTTTATAGCAAATCCTTATGGAGCCCAATTTTAGTTTAGTTGATATTTTTTAAAATATGAAGTTATATGGACTACAAATGTACATTAGATAGTAAATTATGTGTTTTTAGCATTTCTACAGATTTAGACTTTTCTTGGGAGAAAACATAGAGAGTGACGTTTGTTTATAATATGTCCTATTAAGTGTGCTGCATACTATACCTTGATTCTTGTCACCTCCTAACCTTTATGGGAAGTGATTTTTTCATCATCTGGAGAGAGATGCACAATTCACTTCCTCATCCACATAAAATTCCAGCTGATTTGCTGTATTGACTGACTTCAGCGTACATCTGCAAGATCAAGTACTCTCCATTCACTACATGCCATAAGGGGGAAGATGTATCCGTTGAGACTGACTCTTGACAATTTAGAATAAGATTGGAGGCATTTCTGTTTCCCAGTTATAGTTCAATTGAAAAATAAATCAGACCATAAGACTTGAACGTAAGTTTTTGTTATACTTTCCTTCTTTGGAAATGTGGCTAATCAAATATTTTTGCAATCAAAGATTTGTTCTAAGACATTCAATCTGTTTTTCTTCATAGTCATGTCTGTGACTCTCTTTTTGGATTTAATAATTTTCTTCTGCATATGGAGCCCAAAATTGCAATGGTCTAGTTTAGGTTTTTGTGTGGCTGCCATCTCCATAGTATTTAACCAAATACAAAATCTTAGATTAAGGGACTCAGCTCCTATGGGGCCGTAAACGTACATTGCCTGACAGAAAGACATCTACCTTGTTTTTCATATTCACCTCAAGAATCCATCACTATTACTGTCTTCTCAGATTCATCCTGCCATTGAATAAGTGGGTTTCTGATTATTCTTCTCCAGATGCATGCCTTGCATTTTTCCAAATCAGCCATCGTTTTGTTGTTCTACAAGTTTCTAAGATCTATGGACCATTTTGGATTATTTTTCTGTCCACAAAACCTAATTTGGTATCACCAAATTTCATTATCTTGCTGTTTAATCCTTCTGAGGTATCATTGATTAAAATATAAATTAAAACCACATGCTGCAAGGACCAGTCACTACTTGATCCTTCACAATTTACCATAACTCATTAATAATCTGTTTATGTCTTTCAACTAGTGCTGATTGAAAAATTGCAATTTCCGTCTGAGGAGAAATTCTAGCATTTTCAAATTTGTTTTAATCTCAGATCAACATTGCAAAATCAAACCATTTTGATGATCCTAAATCAGACACTCAAACTACAACTCCAATGAGGCACTATGGCAGTTCAGTTCAAGCTGACCCAAAACTAAACATTTTGATTGGTTCAACAAACCAAAATGTTTCAGTTCAGATCAGACTCACCTGAAAAGGAAATACTTTGTTTTACTTATTTCAAAAGAAAATGATAAAAGAAATTGAAATCAACATTTTTATCACAGAAAATTTTGATTCTGTGGAAACTTCATTGTCCGTTGAGCAAACATGTTGATGGTAAATTCCTGACCAGTTCTACTTTCAGTCAGTGGCAGTGCATGTGATTTGTTCATATCTCAGCCAATTTGAATGAATTTAGAGTGTAAGAGTTCATCAGCTACTGTATCAAATCCTTCCCTAGTTCTTAATACATTACGTCTGTCACTTTCACTTTCTCCACTAATTTTGCAATTCTGTCCATTACAGTAATCAAATTTGTATGGCTAGCTATGTTATATATAAACCCCTATTGCTTGTAAATCGTGTTCCATGGCTTTCTTAGACTCTGACAATACATGAGATGTATTGTCTTGGTGTTACTTGTAATATGTTATGGTAAAAGGATGCCAATTCAACTCTATTGCTTTATGTCTTCCTATAGGACAGTTAATGAATAGACATTAATTGTAATCAGTAGACAAATCTCATGCTAGTTAGGAAGAAAAGGTAGAGGGAAAATAATCTGATGCCAGTGCTGATTCTTCTCCTTGTTTTAATCCTTAAGAAGGGATGGGTGGTGATAAATGTAAAATTCAAATAAAAAAGAGAGATTTGGACTTAATTTAAAGATAAGCGTGGTCATAAAAGTTTGTCTTGCCTCATAAAGGTAAGGCAGGCAATTCATTGTAATATGCAGATATGGCAGCCAGGCTGATAATATTATGCAGTAGGCTGTGAGTAATGATGCTTTAAGTGAAAGAGTGTAACACATTTTAGAATTTTTCACTGCATTCCTTTGTTCTTTGCGGCAGAGAAAACAATTAGATTTAAAACACTCTGATTAGAAATAGCACACTAGAATGGGCAACTGCAAATCAGCTGTCTGTTTTGCATACTGCTTGAAGTATTGTGGAAGATTTTTATATAAACAGAAGATATATTCATGGTAGTTGGGTGCCTTTTTTTCTAAACTGAAGGAATCATTTTAATAAAAATGATCAATTTCCCCCTTCTTTTACAGCTTTTAAAAGTGTGTGTGTGTGGTGTGCGCGCGCGCAGAGGAAGCATTCCTTTAAGTTGTAGATTCTTCACTAGTCTTTCTGCGTGTCACTTAATAGCTTTCTGACAGAACTGAAGTCTCATTTTGTGCTTCTGTGAATTTAAATCCAGGTCACAGAGATGTTAAATAGCAAATGACACATTTACTGTGCCACCTAGCTGCCTTGTATAATGGAGCAGGAATGCTTTCTGAACAGTGACAGCATGCCAATATTAAGTTATAGACAAGTAGTTTTGTTTTGCAGGCTAATGCAGGATTCTGCTCACATTTAATAGCTACTTAGTCCTAATGCTAACTCACCTCCTGAAGAGTATAATATCTACAAAATATATCTCTTTCCTCACTGAAGAATTCTTAAAATGTTCATTCCCAATTGTGAAAATGTTAAAGCTGTTCAAGAAGTTATCACTGTGGTTACTATATCAAAGCAAAGACTTCCGCTCCCAGGTGATCAGCAATCATGTGATATCACCAGCAGGCTGTATCATCTCTGGTGAGCTTGGAATTTTCTTTCAGTTAATATATCCTTAAAGCTAAATTTCCTAAAAGTTTGTTCAGTTCCTCATAGTAACTTTTATATTGCTCTTTGGTAAATCAGAACCACTTATCTTCCTCCTCAGCATTGTGGCTGGTCAGACTTTGGAGCATTAGCCAAACCATACAAGAAAGAATATATCTGGCCATCTGGTTTCTCTACAGTAGCCTTCTATCAGGCAGATGGAGAAAGTATTCCATCATAGCTGTAGATTAGGATTTTTGAGCCGGTTAGGGTGACCAGATGTCCCGATTTAATAGGGACAGTCCCAATTTTGGAGGCTTTTTCTTATAGGCTCCTATTACCCCCCACCCCCATCCCGATTTTTCACACTTGCCCTCTGTTCACCCTAGAGCCGGATATGTATTACTACCCTAAATATCCATTCCATAATAATATCTGAAAAAGCCAGTCCAAACAGCATCTGATATGATCTACAAACAAGTACATGGAAACAGAAATGTTTATTTTTATCATTATCCTTGCCTTATAATGGCTTATACCTGCTGAGCAGACAAAGGTACTCTGTGTCTCCCACACAGTGGAGACCTCTATATACATTAGATGGATTTTTCATCTCATTTTTTTTTTATTTTTAGAATTAATACTTTAAATGGTATTCTTAACTTTGCTGAGCACTTCCTGTGAGGGTTATGTTTTTTTTCCCCTCTAGCTCTGTACATGGACCTTTTCACTTCCAGTAGTTTATATTGTGATTGTACTGTGGGTTTTCTGTCTGCTATCTTGGCCACACCTAGAGATTGAAATGGGGACCTTCAGGGCTAAAAGCATGAGTCTACAGTTTGAGCTATGAAGCCAGGTGCTCAAACTGAGAGCTATAACAGATGCACATCCTCTGGGGATCAGTTACATAAAGGGATATATATCACACACTGCTAGTGGGATTCTGTCTATATCCCACCGCTGCCACCATGTTATAACCTTATTCCCAGATTCTGGACCTTAGCGTCCAAAATTTGGGGGTTAGCATGAAAACCTCCAAGCTTAGTTACCAGCTTGGACCTGGTACTGCTGCCACCACCCAAAAAATTAGAGTGTTTTGGGGCACTCTGGTCCCACTGAAAAACCTTCCCTGGGGACCACAAGACCCAAATCCCTTGAGTCTCACAACAAAGGGAGATAATCCTGATTCCCTTCCCCCCTCCAGGTGCTCCTGGAGAGATACACAGACACAAGCTCTATGAAACTACGCAGAGTGAGTCCCCCTCTCCGTTCCCAATCCTGGAACAAAAGCACTTTCCTCTTCACCCAGAGGAAATGCAAAATCCGGCTAGCAATCCAACACACAGCTTTCCCCTGATTTCTTCCTCCCACCAATTCCCTGGTGAGTACAGACTTAATTTCCCTGAAGTAAAGAAAAACTCCAACAGGTCTTAAAAGAAAACTTTATATAAAAAAGAAAGAAAAAATACAAATGTTCTCTCTGTATTAAGATGATACAACACAGGGTCAATTGCTTAAAAGAATATTGAATAAACAGCCTTATTCAAAAAGAATACAAATCAAAGCATTTCCAGCACTGATATTCATGCAAATACCAAAGAAAAGAAACCATATAACTTACTATCTGATCTCTTTGTCCTTACTCTTAGAAACAGAAGACTAGAGAGTAGAAAGTACTTCTCCAAAGCTCAGAGAAGCAGGCAGGCAGACAAAAGACTCAGAGACACACTTCCCTCCACCCAAGGTTGAAAAAATCCGGTTTCCTGATTGGTTCTCTGGTCAGGTGTTTCAGGTGAAAGAGACATTATCCCTTAGCTATCTGTTTATGACAGGCTGGAAATACGATGAAGTTTAACAAAAAACAGTGAGAATCAGAGCTAGAATGTAAATATAATTAATTAATGGCTTACATTTGGTACACTGCCACCAGCCAAAAATATAGTGTTTGGCACACTTCCTGCTCCCCCAAAACCTTCCCTGGGGAGCCCAAGACCCAAAACCCTTGGGTCTTGAAACAAGGAGAAATAAACCATCCCCCTTCCTTCCCCGCCCCCCAGACTTTACTCTCCCTGGGTTGCCTTGGGAAGCTACACAGATCCAAACTCCTTGGATCTTAAAACAAAGGGGAATTAACCATTCCCTTCCTTTTCCCCCCACCAATCCCTGGTGAGTTTAGACTCAATCCCTTGGATTTCAAAACAAGGAAAAATCAATCAGGTTCTTAAAAAGAAAGCTTTTAATTAAAGAAATAAAAGGTAAAAATTATTTCTGTAAAATCAGGATGGAAGATGATTACAGGGTACTTAGATTTATATAGCCTAGAGGGACTCCCCGCCCCCAAGCCTGAGATTTAAATTTACAGCAAACAGAGGTAAAAATCCTTCCAGCAAAATACACATTTACAAGTTAAGAAAACAAACATAAGACTAATCCGCCTTGCCTGGCTATACTTACAATTTTGAAACATGAAAGACTGATTCAGAAAGATTGGGAACACCTGGGTGTACGTCTGGT
Organism: Gopherus evgoodei; assembly: GCF_007399415.2. NCBI lineage: Eukaryota > Metazoa > Chordata > Testudines > Testudinidae > Gopherus > Gopherus evgoodei. The sequence goes on from NC_044332.1 coordinate 58,827,607, forward strand.
CCCTCTTAGCCCCAAGAGCGAACAATGAACAAAAAAAAAGCAACACAAACAAAGACTTCCCTCCACCAAGATTTGAAAGTATTTTCTTCCCCCATTGGTCCTCTGGGTCAGGTGTCAGCCAGGTTCACTGAGCTTCTTAACCCTTTACAGGTAAAAGAGACATTAACCCTTAACCATCTGTTTATGACACCACTGTTGCATCCCATTCCCTAAAGTTCAAATTCTGCCTTGAATTGTTATCTTGATTTCAATCAGTAGTAGTTTCATTGATTTCAATGGGAGCTTTAGTAAAAATAGGGAGATTTACTGAGGCCTCAAGATTTAGCCCTAAATAGGGATTTTATTTAAAAACACATCTTAGTACAGATGCATCTGAGAGAATCAGCTTGAGCCAAGAATCATGCATACAAGTGTTTTGCAAATTTTCCTAATGAATCTTGGACCCAGTTCCTCTGCTATCTCAGCAAAAAGTTTCCTAATGTAGATTTTCTATTGTGCCAAGTGGTGTGTTGTTGCAGGGCTATGAACTCCTGGAGCAACTAAAGATTAGATTAAGACAACTAAATTCATTTTATCTATGACCAAAAGCACATCTGAACCCAATGAAATACATAATTCCAGCATTTCACTTTGATCCAAAAAAAAGTCCAGAATTATGTAATTATAGTAAAGGTGGCATTATGATTTATTATGGCAAACCTTCACACTTTTCTACAGCTCAAGTAAGGTCAGCTACAAAGCAACTATGTTGCAGAAAACCAAGAGAGACACCTATAGTGTAAGTGCCAAGAATGTCCATTTTTATTTTCAGTTTCCATGTTTTTGTGGCTTTCGGGTAGACCATAACATTTTACTTGTATTTAAAAACTTGAATGTAACATTCTTGAAAGGACCCAAGTTATTATCACTAGAAAATTAACTTTCTTCATTGAACCAGTACAACAGAGAGAATGACAGTCCTTTACAAATGCAGCTGGTGGAATACTTCAAAAATGATTTGTGAACATTTGTTCTGATAAAAAACCATGAATTGGTTTGATTGTATTCACAACTGTTTGAATTCATACTCCATTAACATTTGTATGAATGATTTGTTTTGCTCACAAGAAAATTTGTGTAGTGCAAAGCTCTTGTTTTACTTATGAGAAAGTGTTTGCCCCAGAAGTGTCATGATCATTTTGACATCCCTTCACATTTTATTAAAAATGTCACTCATCCAGTCAGGAAGCAGAAACAATGCATTGTGTCTTAGCTGACCAATCAGACCTTATACATAAATAATAAGTGACAAACAGACAAGGATAGTCAAAGAAAATATTTCGCAAACATTTCATAGGCTTATACACCTTTGCATACAGATTCATTCATAATTAATATATATGTAAAAATCAGCTTATCAGAGATACTTTATGGAAAAAAGAGTTCTGCTCATTAAATAAATGATTCACTGGGAACAGTTTGCCCAGTTCTAGTTGTAGATGTGCCTTAACCTTGACCCAAAGGGAGTGCCCTTGGGAATGAAAGTAATTCTTTGTTCATGCTAATTTATATAATCTTTATATAAAGTGGTTTCTTTACAATTAGAAGAATGGAACAAAGTCAAGGAAAGTCTTTTCATTGACCCCAGTGATCCTTGGATCAGGCTGTAAATATTTCTCTCTCTCAGTACAGTACATGTGTTTTCTATAGGTGTTTTCTCAGATACCATCATGCAGAATGCCTTAAAATGGCTAACTAAATAATGAATACAATTATTACTAGTTGGAAGTTTAAAATTACTGCCCAGAAGTTCTAGAAAAATAATAAGAAATCACCAATATAGTACTACAAAACTCCATGCTGGCATTCTGGTGACCAATCACTCAAGCTCTGCTTGAGTTGTTATTACGTTATTGGTATTCTCAGAAGAACTATAACAATGTGTTACATGAATATTGATCTAATGACCTCTATTTCATATAGTGTGCATTTGAATATGTTTTCACCTTCTTTGCCTGTACACTTATGGCCTGCACTCTTACATTCATTCTCTTTTCCCATTTTAACTGAAGCCTTCTGTACAAACAAACATGCACCAGGTCAGTTAAACCAGTGCAAATCCCTGAGTAGACACTCTTGTTTCAATTTGTATGGAATATTTTAGTTTACCTTAAACCTCTTCCTAATCAACTTAACCTAACCCAAAGTAAACTTAGAGTATCCAGTGTTTAGCACTTTTTTAAACTTAGGCTTTTGTCTACACTAGCACTTTTGTCAGCAAAATTGTTGTCAGTCAGTGATGTGAAAACAACACTCTCCTGCTGGCATAGCTATTGCCACTCATTGGGAGTGGTTTAATTATGCCAGCAGGAAAGCTCTCTCCCATTAGCATAGTGGTTACACGGGAGACCTTACAGCTGTGGCACTGTAAGGTCTGTAGTGTAGATATAGCCTAAACAATTTTAAAATTACAGTGTAAGTTAAATCATGACTACGTCCTGGGCAAGCCCTTATTCCATATCCTCATCTGGGTCTTTCTCTCCCATATATCCATCTTTCTTATATTTTTTGAGGCGATGTAGACTATGTGACACATTTCCTGGACAGTCGAAGAACTGGCGCCTTTTGAGTTATTTCCTGGGTTGATGGAAATGATTATTGGGTTTATGCTAAAAATAGTTGTCATAACACTCTATGCTCCTATTTAAATCAACAGCAAAGAAATTTCTGAAATTTTCAAATACCAAAAAGAAAAAAAAAGAGTGATTTTTGGTGTAATGTGCTAAATTTTGCTCTCATTATGACAGATAAGTGTAACTCAATTGATTTCAGAGACAGTCATACCTGAGTAGCTAAGCAGAATTTGGCCTAATAACTGTGGGATCCCAACAGTATAATCTGTAAGAGGAGGACTTTTTAGAGAGTGCAACTGTATGGACCAACTTTTCTTCCCTAGGATGTTGTCGCACAACTCCAATTAAAGTCAATAGGAGCTACGCACAGGTATTAGAGGGAAGAACTTGGCCTTCCACTAGTTTATTTTAAAGTTGAATCTAAAACATAATAAAAATAGAACTGGAAATTACGCTGACATCAGATGCAAATTAACCATGTTAAATTCAGCCAATTACCAGTTAAACTGTAAAATAAACTAGCTTTTGGCTGAATCTGGCCTTCAGCTGCGGTACAGAGTGATATATAGTACTAAGAGTGCTTTCTACCTGAAACACAGTGCCTACTGCCTGCCCTAAAGGGATGCTTCCATTTTGCTCAACAAGCAGAGCTACTGCTTATTGCTTAGGGAAAACAAGGGAGGAGGGATTCAGGTTGAATCTCAGTAATGTACAGAATGAGCACACAAGTGGGATGGGAGGTACTGAGAATTGGCTGCACGTTCTAGTCTGTTGCCTCAAGTTGGTACCCAGAGATAACATGAAAATATTAGACCTGATCAGGGAAGTTCAGCTCCATAATGGGTTTTTTAAAGGATAATCATTTACACCACCCTGTGTTTTCACCTGATATTTCAGTATCTATCCATCTCAAATATTTAGGTCCAATAATACTAAGGATTTGAAGCTTGTGAGTAGGGCTAGAAAAACTCAATGAAACATAAAGGTTTAGTTCTTTGCTAATGATCTCAGCATTTGCTTGCTCTTTCTATTTCTTTATACGAAAGAGATAAGGGATAAGATTGAGGAATCCATTTTCAGACATGTCTGAAAATTAAAAACTACTGTCTAATCTAAAAGAAAGTTTTAGGTGAAGATGGAATCTGGAAGTCCTGCCTGCTCATATGTGAGTCCTGAATGGCCAGGCGGATTTTACTGGTGCTTGCTGGCATACACTTCTTACATTTTAAATAGAGCCCAAACCCCTCTCAGATTTGATGAATAATTCAAAGAGAATGAAAGAGGAAACCATGACACAGCTTATAGGAGCAAAAGGCTGGAGGCAGATATACAAAAGATTTAGCAAAAGAGGAGATAATGGTATTTTCCTACTTCTAGCTAGTTGCCAAGAGGTGAATGCTGATTGGGATACAGGGAGCCTAACACTATTATCACTTATAAGCAACTCCACTAAAGTCAGTGGCATGTCAATGGTACAAAATCGCTGTAAGTGAGAGGAGAATAAGACCTAATGTATCTAGTAAGGAAGAAAAAAATGAAGACGGTAAGTATCAGAGTAAAAAAAAACCACTATGTTAGAAAGAGAAAAGGTATTGTTTATGTAAGAAAAATAATAACTACTGTGAAAATATCATGGGCTACTGAGTAGTAAAAAGACAACAGTTCAGGAGATAAGAAAAGATAAATCCAGTACAGAATAAGAGAATTATGAATTAGAAATAAGAATCAGCATGGATAATTCGGGAAAGGAGTAGAAAAGTCATCAGGGAAGAATAAACATGGTACATTTGGTAATCGGAGTTTGGTTTGGTTACTGTAAGTTTAAAATAATGAGCAAGAGTTTTCAAGACTAGCACTATACATGTACAGTAGAATCTAAGGGTTACAAATACCTCAGGAATGGAGATTGGTTGTAACTCTAATGTTTGTAACTGAAAAAAACATTAGGGTTGTTCTTTCAAAAGTTTACAACTGAATATTGATTTAATACAGATTTGAAACTTTACTATGCAGAAGGAAAATGCTACTTTCCCTTTTTAAAAGTAGTTTACATTTAACACAATACTGTACTGTATTTGCTTTTTGGGTGGGGTGGGGCTTGACTGATCAGTTCGTAACTCTGGTGTTCATAACTCTATTCTACTTGTTCTATTGGACAAGACCATCAGCTGCATAGGTTTGGAATAGATTAATAGCCAGCCATTTATCATTTGCTAATCAGTCCTAAAGCCTTTGGGTCGTACCTCTACTTACTCTACTAACTACCAACCTGAAGCAAATACTCACCAGCAACCACACACCACAGAACAAATACACTAACCCAGGAACCTATCCTTTCAACAAAGCCTGATGCCAACTCTGTCCACATATCTATTCAAGTGACACAATCATAGGACCTAATCACATCAGCCACGCCATCAGGGGCTCGTTCACCTGCACATCTACCAATGTGATATATGCCATCATGTGCCAGCAATGCCCCTCTGCCATGTACATTGGGCAAACCGGACAGTCTCTACGCAAAAGAATAAATGGACACAGATCTGACATCAGGAATCATAACATTCAAAAACTAGTAGGAGAACACTTCAGCCTCTCTGGCCACTCCGTAACAGATTTAACGGTGGCAATTTTGCAACAGAAAAGCTTCAAAAACAGGCTCCAGTGAGAAACTGCTGAACTTGAATTAATATGCAAACTAGATACTATCAACTTAGGCTTAAATAGAGACTGGGAACAGCTGAGCCATTAAACACATTGAATCTATTTGCCCATGTTAAGTATCCTCACACCTTCTTGTCAAACTGTCTTAAATGGGCTATCTTGATTATCACTACAAAAGTTTTTTTTTCTCCTGCTGGCAATAGCTCATCTTAATTAATTAGCCTCTTAGAGTTGGTAGGGCAACTCCCACCTTTTCATGTTCTCTGTGTGTATATATATATATATCCTCACTATATGTTCCCTTCTATGCATCCAATGAAGTGGGCTGTAGCCCACGAAAGCTTATACTCAAATAAATTTGTTAGTCTCTAAGGTGCCACAAGTACTCCTGTTCTTAACACTGAGTAGTACCATTCTCCCCAGGAATCCCATTGACTTTAATAGGAGAAAGGTGCTATTTAGCATGAATTAAGGTGTCTGGCCCATAGTGATCTTAGAACAGTTGTGGGCAATCTGATGCCCATGAGGGTAATCTGATTGTGGGATGTGAGACATTGTGCTGACATTGACCATCCACAAGTAGGGCCCCTCCCTGCCCCCCACCATTCCTGGCCAATGGGAGCTGCGGGAAGTGGCAGGCAGCAAGTCCCTCCGGCCCGACACTTTCCACAGCTCCTATTGGCTGGGAACAGTATCATAAACCTAGTCCCAGATTTGAACCTTAGCGTCCAAAATATCGGGGTTAGCATGAAAACCTCCAAGCTTAGTTACCAGCTTGGTAAAGCTGCCACCACCCAAAAAATTAGAGTGTTTTGGGGCACTCTGGTCCCCCCAAAAACCTTCCCTGGGGACCCCAAGACCCAAATCCCTTGAGTCTCACAACAAAGGGAAATAAACCTTTTCCCTTCCCCCCTCCAGGTGTTCCTGGAGAGATACACAGAAGCAAACTCCGTGAATCTAAACAGAGGGATTCCACCCTCCCCGTTTCCAGCCTTGGAAAACAGAAGTACCAAGAGCTAATCTCTCTTCCCCCCTCACCCAGAGGGAATACAAAGTCAGGCTAGTAAATCTAACACACACAGATTTCCCCCTGACTTCTTCCTCCCACCAATTCCCTGGTGAGCACAGACTCAATTCCCTAGAGTTCCCCACTAAAGAAAAACTCCAACAGGTCTTAAAAAGAAAGCTTTATGTAAAAAGAAAGAAAAATACATAAAAATGGTCTCTCTGTATCAAAGTGACAAATACAGGGTCAATTGCTTAAAAGAAATATGAATAAACAGCCTTATTCAAAAAGAATACAATTCAGAACACTCCAGCAACTATACCCAGGTAAATACAAAAGAAAACAATAGAAACCTTACTGCCTTACTATATTTGTACTTACAACTTGGAAACAGAGGATTAGAAAGCAGGAAACAGAAATCCTCTCATAGCCGAGAGAGAGACAGACAGGAGACCCAAAAAACAAAGGACTCACACACACCCTTCCCTCCACCCAGACCTGAAAAAGTCTGGTTTCCTGATTTGTCCTCTGGTCAGGTGTTTCAGATTACTTCTTTCCAGGTGAAAGAGACGTTAACCCTTAGCTATCTGTTTATGACAAACAGCAAATCACAGCCACTGGGAGCTGTGGGGGGAGGGGGGAGGGGCTGTGCTGTGGGCCATGAATGTCAGCAAAATGTCTTGCAGCCCACAATCAGATTACCCTCATGGGTTGCATGTGGCCTGTGGACCGTAGGTTGCCTACCACTGTCTTAGAAGTTATGTTCAGTGAAAAAAGAACTATGATACTCTCTGTGAAAGAAGGATGTTTTTCAAAAGCCTTTCAAAATTTTCTACTGACTGAACTAACTTCATACTGTTCAAGTCTTAGAACAGGTGATGTCAATTAATTCCAGATGAAGTGCTGTTATTCCTGGGTTTACGAACTTGAAAGTGCAGCCTAATTAAAATATAAGATGATGAATGAGCACATATAAAATATTTAGTAATAATGAGTCTTGTTAAAGTGACCGATATCTACCTAATAGAAATAATAAATGTGATTAAGTTAAAGATAAATTTTAGGTGCTGACCTGACCTAGCCATATAGAAAAGAAGGCCTGGGTTTGAGAGGTGTCTGTGTTTCTACCTATCCTTTGTAATTATACCAGCAGAGAGAAGCCTTTCCTCATCCCTTAATAGTCCATCACCAGGGTCATTTAATTTCTAACTGACATATACGGAGTCTCTCTCATTTTGGAAATGACTGGGTAGATCTACAAATATAGCATCAGTTTAAGACTGTGAGATAATATAACGCTGGATCAAGTTATTATTTCTATTAAAAAGTGTCGTAAGTGTGAGTGGCACTTGGGAGGTGAATACAGTGGCATGGTGATGTCATAGATTGAGATAATGAAGGAGCAGCTGGAAAGATGGAAAGAAAACAAGAAGTACCCAGAGTCATAAAAGCCAAAGAAAGAGTGTACAATCCTGCACTAGTACAAATGACGAGCTGTGTGGGCTGAGAAGCATTTTGTAAGGATCACATGCTGTTATACACGGAGGAAGGCACAGAATGGTCTAGAGAGAAGATGTCTTCTCCTCACCAAGCCTCTGTAGAATTGATCAGTGTACAGTTTGCTCACAGTGTGCTGTGAGCTAATTGGTCCATATATTTACACATCATATGAAATTAATGCACAGAAACCTTTTCAATTAGACACACAGCTAGGTCATGATTTTGGGGTGGTGGCCTGGAGGATGAACCTCTTGGGCAATGCTGAGAACTCACTGGGCAATGACAGTTCTTCCTTGTTATGAGATTAGACCTTTGTCCATTCCAGTGATTCTAACAAGTACCAGTTTTAGCTGGTAAGAGGCCTTTTCCTACCTTTACCCCACAAGTTACTGCAAAAGGGAGACATTTGACAATACTGGGGAAACAGTAAATCTGGCTATACATGAAGTATTGTCGGGTGCACAAAGTAAACAAACTGAAACAATAGAGAAAATAAGTATTTTGCTAACATCTTTCAGGGATAGTAATCTTAAGAGTTCTTTGTGACTATAATTGGTGTATATTTTTGAGACAGATATGTCATTTTCAAGTTGACAGTGTTCCTTTAACTGAAATAAAATGGATCCATGATGATCTGTCCAGTACCTAACAGAATTTTTAAATCACTAAACATCTAATTTACCAAATGGAATAGAATGAATCCAGGCTATGGCTGTCAGATGCATTTCAAACAATTGCTCACAAAGCTGTTTACCTGAGTGAGCAGAACAGATTATAAAGAGATTTTCATTGTGGGGAAAAATCAGGCACATTCAAAGGGAGAAAAAAGTCCCATTGACCTTTTTATTTGAAGAGGAATGAACTGATCTCCTAGCTAAATTTTATACTTTCACAATGCTTTGAAACAGATATTTTGAAGCAGACATTCTTGGGTTATAAATCTTATTTTCTTCCATCTGTTACTGATGTAAATTAAATGATTAAAAATCTATTTTTTCATTATTAATCAGGATATTGCATTTTTTATAATTCCCTCATCCTGGAAAATGAAAACAGATAAATCAAGCTCACTCTAGAAATGTACTGTAATCAGAACAGTTGTATGATCATTATTTTTATATGCTAGTACCTAGTGGCCTCAATCAGGGAACATGACCCTGTTAAGCTAAGCACTGTATACACATATTACAAAATAACAGTGCAAGCATTAAAGAGCTTTCAACCTTCTAGCTGTCATGCACTGCCACAATATTGCAGTTTTTCCTGCAGTATTTGTGAGACTAACAGAAAACAATGCTTCATTTCATTGGACTTCGTCTGCTGCAGCCCACTAACAGGTAAGACTGTCATCACTGATATTGCTTGTGCAAAACAAAAAAGCTGTGTTAATTTCATGCTTCATTAGGCACAGTGTTTGCCAAATGAGAGAAGGCCAAACTGTTTGGGAAATTTTATTTTCAGGATTCTAAGATAGTATTAAAAGCCATGAAGAGTAGGTATTAATAAATAAAAAACAGACAAAGTACTGCCTGAACTGTTTCTCTTGAAATTACTTTGAATCCTTTAGCATTAATTACACATTATTTTGTATCAAATCTTGAGCAATTGCAGACAATTATAAAATTGTAATATCAACAGAGGAGGTTGATGACAGGCTGCTGAGACTAGAGTTCGAATGATTTGGAGATATTCAGAATGATAGGAGAGAACTGAGAAATAATCTTTCTTTCTCTCTTCCTCTCTCTCTCTTTTCCCTTATGTTGCTTTAGACTTTTTTAAAATTTAAAGGGATATAAATTCATATAGTTATATAAAATATTTTATATTATTTGGTCAATGTAATTAGAATAAAGATAAAGTATAGTTAAGAAAATGGAACATTGATTTTAAAATCAGTTTAGGTCTACGAGTATCCTGTTTACTTGAATGATTAGTGTGAATAGGAAGGTTTATTCCCCCTTGGTGAGCTACGGTGCATTTTTCTCTGCATATTAGAGTGGTTATTTTTGCTAAAAGGGAAATGCATGACATGGTGACCTTTTAAACATGAAGATACACTTTAAAGCTTTGGGGGTTAAATGCATTGTCAGATCCACTGTAGATCTCAACTTTGATATTTTGTTCTTCCTGCAAATGGGGAACTGACACTGACATCAATGGTTGCTCTGTCCATGAATGGAGAACCAAATATGAGAAGTGAGTTCTGCTCTGTGGATCTGAAAGGAAAATATTACATTTCAAGCCCAATCCAACTCCCATTAAAGTTATGAATTCCTAGTCATAGATTTTAATGTCAGACTAGTCTGATCTCTGACTCCCTGAATAACACAGAACATAGAATTTCATCCAGTGGTTCTTCCATCTAACATGAATGGAAGCTCAGTAATTTGACAATGGGAATACTGACAGTAACAGGAGTTGGATCAAGCCCATACATCCAGAATACTGGTTTGACCAGTATGATGTATACACAAGATTCACATGAGATTTTGTCGATCAATGCAATGGCATTAGGCTCTGATCCCTCAGTTAGATCCACACTGATCAACTACAGGATTAAGGCCTTTGTGTGTAACTTAAGATGTGTGACTTAGATCATAAACAAGGAAATAAACAGCTGTCAGGCATTTGAACTGTACATAGTGTATCCTAATATTAAAAGTATTTTCCATAGGATTATTATCAGAAATGCCAGTAGAAGAAGATAGTGTGAAATATTAAAGCTAGAAATGACTTTGCCATTGAGAAAACAGGTGGTGATAGGATAAAATGACAGGAAACAAATAAATAAATATGTTTTTTTAAATAAAAAGAATGGCCTGGATTGCAAACATTACCTAAAAAAAATAAAGACCTATGAACCTAACTCTATTAAAACACAAATAGTTTTTTCATGCTAAAATGCGGAGTCTGCTTCTAAATGCTAACCTTATACAGCCTAACTAGTGCAAGGTAGTTTGATGGGTACTGGATCAGGATTGCATCTGCCACCTAGATGTTACTGTTTATATGAACAATCAGTAATAGTCTTTGGAACCTCAGAGCTGTTACACAGAGCAAATGTCAATTCATTTAATCTTTGTCAGCATAGCCATCTCTCACCTCACCTCACCTCATCCTTTGTAAAGACAGTTGAAAAAGACATGTATGAGACATTTTCAAAATTCACTCAAAGAAACATGGGTCTCAGTATTTTCTGTTCTGAGAAGAGAACTTCAGGCATTAACCATGGTCTGTAATGAACTGCTGGAGTTTTTCCTAAAAAGCAGATAGAGGAAATAAACAACAACAAATTTTGTTAAAACAAGTAACAGTCCCTTTCTTTCCAGTGACTTGGAATTCTGTTAGCACTTTAAAGTAAATATATATTTGTTGTTAATAATCACATTTTAATATTAATCTTGATAATTATTTCACAATTCACTGTAAAGCTGATGTGGCTCTTGTGACATTCTCCATGGTGCAGCCTGAACTGCTGGACTGCTGTGTCCCTTTAGCTCTCCAGCCTGGGATGCCTTTTGCACTGTTTTTCTAGTGAACAACAAACCTGGCCAGATGCTACTCACTCACAGCTACTAGCTTGAAAAGTCACTCCCAGCTGAGTACATGAATGCTATGCCTAGCCATCCATGAATAAATACAAGGCAACACTCCCATATCCTGTAATCCCACCTTGTCCCCCCAAAAATGTGGTTTGTACCTTTCAGTAGCCCACCGGACCATACAAGCTCATAATTTAAATGAGTTCATCATGCCAGCAAAGGGTAATGAATATGCACTAGCCCTGTTGACCTGAGTAGAGATTTCCCAAACACTTCAATTAAACATACTGGTTTACATAAAACAATAGAATCAGTTTATTAACTAGAGAAAGATAGATTTTAAATTATTATATTATAAATGATGTCAGAGTTGATTACAAAAGAAATAAAAAGATAAACATGAAAGCTAATTCGTAAACTTTACCTAGGCTAATCAGCAAAAAAGTTTCTCTCATCCAGAACCCTTCCACAGTCTGTACTGGCTGGAAAACCTGCAGACCAAGACCACTCCCCCGAGTTCAATGGTTCACCTTTGTCTTTCAAGCAATTTTGCTGCTGTGAGTAGAGATGAGAGAGGAGAGGTGATGAGGCGGTCCCTGTCTCTCCGTGTTATACTCTGACCCTTTGTACTGGAAAAGTCTTTGCTGGGTGATGGGGTCAGGCAGCCACATGATGTATGTGAGCTGCCAATTGTCCTTCAGGTGAATTGTAAATATCTTGTTTACATCTCCCCTGCTGGTGAATTTCTGATTAAGCAGATAATGGCCAGTGTACTTTTGTCTTTGAGAAAATGACCTGAGGGAGTTATCCAGAACTCTAGGGTATTTCAGAAGCAATCATATAGTAAAATCTCATAGCTCCATAAACAATGCTGATACATGCATTTTAACAGTACAATAATGTTCAGTAGATTATGAGTTTTAAAATAATACCTCACAAGGCATACTTTGTACAAATTATATCATAACCATATAAAATGATGACATGGTATATAGAGTTTCAGAGCTGTACATTGGGCACCATTAAAAATAAAATCAACATTCACCAATAGGTACCAAATCATCGTGTCTGAGACACTGTAGTTTGGGCCTGATACTATGAGCTGGAGAAAGCTCGCCACTTCCATTGAAATTTGACAGAGGTATTGTGATTGCTGTGTAAAGAAGATCCAAACAGACATGCTCTCAACTCAAATAAAACCTTTATATTCAGTGTTTAAATAAGGTCTAAAAAGCTTTGGATTTTTAAATTCTTAGCTTGCAGTTCTTTACAGTAAAAGGAATTTGTTAACTACATTGGTGTATTGTACATGTGTTATTCTTTTAAGGTTCTTTATGACTGTTAGATGAGAAGCAGTTTTTACAGCTAATAAAGGTTGCACATTACTGCTTCTCCAATACTGCTAAAAGATTTCTGTGTACTAAGGAATAGGATGCAGTAGACACCATTCTGTTTTATTGCAAAGCAGTGTAACAGCTGAAGACATGGATCAGTAAAAGTAAGCAAATTCAGGTTGCTTATGAAAAGAAGCCTAGACAACTATGTTCAGACACATAACTACATCCCCACCCCCAATGTCTGGTTTCAGTTTAAAAAAATAATAACATTTCATTAAGAAGCCATAGCAACCCTTCACTAATTTGTGAATAATACATTGTGAGCTACATTCTGTTACAGGCTCACAGGGCTACCACTCTGATTCTGTACTTACCAACTTTTGAGCACTTCAGAGCTTGTTTCATCTCATTAGTGGATGTTTATGGGACCTAAGGGTTTAAGCATTCTGTGACTCATTAGTTAGTGTGTGTGGCTGCAGGTTATTCTAAACCATTTTCGTAGCCTTTAAATGTTCACACAACCTTCAGCAGAGGTGCAATCAGAGATGTTTTCTCACATTAAATAGCCAGTTAGAAAGGGACATGTAAAGGTATATTTAAAAATAAAACTACTTATTATAACAACATGCATTTCAAAGTCACATTGTGTTCAACTGCAAAGAGTGTTATCACAAAAGAAATATTATTTCAAAGGGCAACATATTTAAATTGCTAGTTTAGGAAAGTTTGGCTACACGACGGCAGTTACAGGAAACAGCAAATCAGAACAATGTGTTTAATTGGACGCTTGCTTGGCATTCACATCAGAGAGAATAAAAATTGTTATTTCCCAACTCATTTACTAATACAAGTATTTTTCCCAACCATCACAGCTAATATAGGTTTGTGTGTGAACTAATTTATGTGAAAATAAACACTGTGTTTTTCATAGTTTAAACCATTTAGTAAGTTGTCAGCAGCATCTGTTGGAGATTGGCAAATAGAATATTTAAGGAATAGGAAGCAGTTTGTATAAGCTAAGTCACTGTGCATAATCTGAATAAATCCTCTAGGTGCATAATTTAGTAGGAATAATCTACCTATCTACTTTTTAATATTTGCATCTTGACAATTGTACTATTTCTTTTACTCTGTGACACAGTGTTTTCATTGAAATATACTAGCAAATAGAAAACCAGAAAATACAAGTGTGAATTAACAGTGTGATGTAAATGACCCTGCAGGAAATGGCATCTTTGTTTACAAGTTTGTTTACAATATGCTCTTAGTCAAAGCACAAAAAAACTGGTTTATTAATAAACAGTTGATAGTCATGTTAATTAGGAAATCACAGAAAAATGTGTTGCTTGTGTGATAACTGCCTTATTAACACTGCATAGACTACAGCTATTTTACTAGGAATAATATAGAAATCTGGTTCACATAAGTCTCTTTTGCAAAGATATTGGGGAATTGCTTATTTGTAGGTGGAGTTCTGGTACTGTAATTGAGAGCAGATAACTGGGAAATTTGGGGGTGGAAACACATGGCCCTAAAAACGTTGCTAAAATGGAAATGCGTTGAAGATCACTATCAAGGCTTATCTGAATAAACATCATTTTTGAATTTTACAGTTAATACATGGCAACCTCTGTTTACAGAATAATGACTATTTGAACATTTCTAGCCTCCCCCATAACATATGCCTACACAAACATTATATGATTTTGCTACCAATCTTTTATGCATGAGTCAGGCTGCAAATGGTGAATCTGATGGAAAAGAAAAAATTGAGGGCTTACATGGATTAGGTGCTGGATTTATATGTTAATAAGAAATAGTCCCACACTTTCTCCTCCATTTTAATAAGGGAATGTTTTTAGTCTATTATTTTGCCATGGCAGCAGATCTGATTGAATGTCTTTCTTGAAATGGTACCAAACCCTAACTTTCTGTTCTTTGTTATTAGTGAAATTCACACACTCCTACACAAAGGCCACATAGCTGGGCACTATGTGGGAAACCCGGTGGAGGTGGAATTCTCTCCCCTCAAACCTGTAATGTAAACTCTGCAGCTGCTAATCCAGACTATAGACTAGAACAGAGTTTGCTGTCCTCTTCATCTTCTATATGAGGAAAGGTTGAGATACTGGATTTGCATAATCAACTTTGATTTGTTTTCTGTGAATGCCTTTTTTGCTTTTGTTTTAGCTATTGATTGCTTCTTTGGTGACCCTAGGGACAAAATTGACTTAAAAAAGAATTAATGGATTGAAAAAACATGAAAGAATACAATGTTATAGTTAATCCCAATAAGGTTTAAAGAACAGACATAAATGCTTCCTTTTCACGTCAACCAGTGCTGAGAAACAGTATTTGCCAAACAGCTAAATAGTAAATTGCAACATTCCATCCCCTGAGATCCTCATGTAACACAAATTGTCAGAGGGCACAGGAACTTGGCCACAAAACCCACTCAGCTGAGGCAGATAGCCTGTCAGAGAAGCTGCAGAGGTACGTGCTCCAACTCCAATCCAAGGGCAGGGAATTGTGAAGGCCTGAATATCTGTTGTACCTGTGAATTTCCTCTCATTTATACCAATATAAATTAGGAGTGACTCAGGGGAGTTACACCCACGTGAAACCAGTGCACTCAGGCCCCATGTTCTTGAATCCATTGGTGTCTAGTCACAGACAGTGGCAGATCACCTGCTGTATGCTCAGAGCAGCTGGAGCAATTGAAAACACACAAAAAAACCATAGTGTGTATGAATAAGCTTCTCTGAACTAGCTATTGCCTTTATTAGCACTGACTGGCACTCAGGAAGATGTTAAAACATTTACTGCTTTGCCAAGGGATCATGATGTATTCTGGGCAAATTTCTTGTTTCCTTTCCTCTGCCATGTGTCATATTCTGCCCATTAATTGGAGGGTCATGGCTGTATTTGTGCAGTAGTATGGCAGGCTCCCTTCTCAAACTTGGAAGAAGGCAGTTTTCCACATGCCAGCTCCATGTTACCCTGGTCAGTTCACGGGCACCATGCCTGCCTTGATTAAAGAAGGCAGGAACAGACATGGCTCTCTCCATTCTCCAGGTTTACTGCTAATTGTTAGCAGACTCTAATGCAGGCTACCAAAAGCTATTTTCTACAGACACAGTCCTGTAGCAAGAATATTCTACCTTTTTTCTGCAAGCAATTTCCTTCCTTGCAGGGGGAATTCCACTAAATAACACTGAGTTCTCGTTTAAAACAACAAGACATATCCATTCTTGCAGGAGAGGTACAATTTTAAGGTACCATCCCTGTAACATTTTAAAATCTGACTTGCTAAGTGGCTATTTATCATTGAGGACCAGCCAGGTGATAAGTTTGACATTTTAATGTTCATCTGTCCTTTTAGTTCTTGGAGAGCAGGATATCGATATAATTTCTTACAGCTGAAAAAGTCTATTATTCCCTCATAAACAAAAAAAGAACCCCTGCATATGGCCAAATTTCACCCAGACATTCCAATATACCAAAAAAACCAACCAACCAAACAAAAAAAAAACACTTTGTATCTGAAACCAAACTTGAAAATTTCAGCCTAAAGGGAGAATTTATATTAAAAATGAAAAGAGGGCTTTATAAAGGGAGTCTAAGTTCTTAATGTAATCCTAAAGTATTTGCTACTGCAGAGCACATAGTTAAATTCTTTCTCTCTTCTTCTGAAGCATTTGGTCCTTGCCATTGTCACAGACAGGATACTGAACTAGATGGACCTCCAGTCTGACCAAGTTCTTTTTGGGGAGAAGACACAAGTTTTTGAGCCACAGAGTTAAGCACATGCCAGAAGGCTTTGCTTCACTTAAACAAAGAGCTATGAGAGCAGAGAAAGGTAATTCCATTCATGGAGGATTTTGATATTTTTAATTTGATTTCATTCCAATTTGGAACAAACACCCACCATTTTGATAGTCTTCCCAAAAGGAAGGAGAGCCCAGACTCTGAGAAGGCTGCTTGGCAGGCTGCTGAAGAACTGTAGACTCTGGAAGTTCTAGGGTGACTAGTGTGGAAGAAGGGAAAGAATTGACAAGGATTTGTAGGGGATCTTAATGCATGTCAGTTTGTTAACAAGAGTTAGACCAGCTGTAACCCTAATGACGTGAGACTTGTAGAAGCGAGGATTGTGTGAGGCGAGCAGAAAAGAACTGTGTTAGAAGTTATTACGACCTTGCACTGATAATTAAATACGTAGGCTGGCGCCCAGAAGCTGAGAAAAATTAGATAGTAGGATGGCCTATGCATAAACAAAATGCATCTGTTGCTCATCATTGTCTGTAATATTGCTTGCTATTGTCTGTAACGAAGGTATAAATGCTTGCTGTAATTGTTTACCTGTGGAGAGACCTGTCTGGGACTGGGACAACCCAGTGTCCTAGGGCACTCCCTCCCTCAATTAATATTGCTTGAGAAATAATAAAGTATTTGATTTTGCTGCACCCAAACTAAAAGAGAAAACTGAGTTTTTCTCCGACACTAGCCTTGGCCCTGATGCAGTCTGACTGGTCAGGCAGGTCAGAAAACCAACCTTGGGTCTGTGAGAACTAGAAATCAAATTGTCTCCACAAAACATTTTTATTTTCATGAATCAGCCATTTCTGCCAAAAAATGTTTCGTTGGAATTTTTCTGACCAGCTGTATACAAGGATGTTGTTAAGTGCTTTGGTGAATTAGAGACTATATGAAAAATAAGGAAATGACCCTGTCCCTGATTCACCAGCCCATTATACTATGTAACTTCATTGAAATCTCTGGAGCTAAAGTGATGTAAAACTGGTGTAACACAATAGGGAATCAGGTCCCTAGTCTTTTAGATAGAAATGTAGTCTTTGCTTGTTCCAGTTGTTTTATGGAATGAGTTTCAAGTTTGTAGCACATACTAGTGCTTAACAAGGAAAACCTATATATATACAGGATATCTTTCATTTCCTCTTGTTATCAGTAGCTATGGGGGTTCACAACATTCTTGTGAGTTAAATTATATTCATACACATTTTCTATATTTATAGAAATTTAGGAAAAGGAATAGCAATAAACAGATTATATTCAGGGATGTCTGGATACTAACTAGTTGCTAAAATTCAGACAGAGATCCATATGGTAAAAATAGAAAAATATACAGAAGTATATGTATACTACTTAAATATATCAAATATAAATCCACACCACGTTTGCCTTCTGCTTCAGGTTATAAAAAATGTGTCTGGAGAGCTTTGAGGATGATTAAACTTTTATATTTACACTTACAAACCCAATAATTGGTCTGTACAACTGTGTCATTTGTCATATTCTATTCAGTGAACCAAAGTATACTCACTGGTTCCTGGTGCTGTTTGTGAGGACAGCTGGCATGTTGATTATTTATTCATGTAAAAACTAATAAGTGAAATTTACAAACCAATAAAATTATCCAACAGACAGCATAAATTTAGCATTCTTTGCAACTTTTTGATCTAAATAAATGATGTAGAGAACTTACTCTTGAACTAAACCCATAGCCTAATTTAGGGTGATAAGTCTGTCTCTTGAAGTAGCCTTTCAGCCAGATCTATAGTCTCTTTCTCATGGAAACCTTCATTGACATTAATCTTCTATCTCTCAGGCTAAAAAAAAATAGCTAATGCATAAGTATAGTGACCCTGATTTACTAACATTACTGACACATTTACCGTTTCACATTCTGTTACACATTGAACAAGATCAGCTTGTCATATGCTGTTTGTATAAGAAATAATTATACAATCAACATGAATTATCTTCTGCTTTAGGGGTTATAAAGCAGATATTAACCAATTAAAATAACTGTACCTTGTGCGCTTGTAAAAAAAAAATCTTCCAGTTCATGTGCAGATGTGCAGAATAATTGGTCTTTTAGTCTGATTTTTTCCCCTTAGATATTTAATCCCTCTTCTTCTACCGTTTAAGGGAAATACACCTCTACCCCGATATAATGCGACCCAATATAACACAAATTCGGCTATAACGCAGTAAATCAGTGCTTTGGGATGGGGCGGGGCTGTGCACTCCGTTGGATCAAAGCAAGTTCAATATAATGCGGTTTCACCTATAACACGCTAAGATTTTTTTGGCTCCTGAGGACAGTGTTATATTGGGGTAGAGGAGTAGTGCAAGTCAAGCTGAGAACTGTACATTTTACATGGTATTTGCTTCCACAAATGGGTAGTGAACATGAACATTTGGTTCTCAGGAAAGGATCTACTTAATCTGGCGCTACTGCAGCAGATACAGCACTTCTAAAAAGTTACCGTCTCCACAGTCCTTGCAGTTAGTTCTTGTGTACACATCTGGGAGTAGTGATAAGGGCATACACAGTAGTGGCTCTTTATGTACCAATATGAGGATGACAACTCCTAATCCTCCCTCTTCCCTCATGCAAATATTTCAGTATAACTGCACAGACCAAAGCCTAGAGTTTTTCTGTGTCTCTGTTGATTATGGTATGAAGCTTCAGTGATTGGGCTGCCTTTGGGATGGACACTTATAACCCCTTGATGTAATTAACAGCTTTCTCTATCTGACCTTGACCCTGCTCCCTTCGAAGTCAATGGCAAATTTCCTGTTGGCTTAATTGGTGCAGGATTAGACATTAGGAGAAACAGAAGGCCTGATTGCCATTTACAGTAAGGCACCTTGCAGCACTCTGGCAGTGTAAAAGAACATTAAAGGTACATTACAACTGCATGCACTTTAATTCCTCTCTGCATTGTCAGAGCACTGCATAGTGGTAAATTATGGAAAAATTCAAATACTCAGGCTACAAGATCAGCATAAGACTCCTTGCTTAGTCTTCAGTGCCTCTGACCAAACCATGGGAAAACCTGGATGAAGATAACCATTGCAGCTGTCATGTGCAGCTGGAAAAGATGTTGAGAGCCAGGACACTGGATGAGTGCCAGAAAATGTATTCTGCTAGGGAGCTCTCTGTCCCCCAGCACAGATAGAGCTGGTAGAGCTGCTACTAAATAGTTCAAACAGTCATACTGCTCTGCAGAATGGACCTATGGTGGCCCCAGTTGTACTGTAGCACTGACGCAGCTCCCTTTTGGCTCAGCAGCCTGGCCTTCCCAAATTCAATATCCATCCATTTTAGATACTTACATGGCCCATGTTACTGTAGTAACTGAGTACCTCATAATTTTCAATGTATTTATCCTCACTACACTCTGAAAGATGGGGAAGAGGTATTATCTTCATTCTACAGATGGAGAACTGAGGCACAGAGAGACTAAGGGACAAATTTTAAAGGTATATCGGTGCCTATAGATGCAGATAGGCAACTAGTGGGTAGGTATTTAACTCCGCGTGATTTCACGTGGAGTTAGACACCTTGACAGAAATGAAAATCCTACAGGGCAGCATCTTTAAGTGCCTAAATACCCTTTAGGCCCTAAGTGACTTCCTTGAGGTCCCACAGGAAGTCTATGACAGAACAGGAATTGAACCTTGGTCTTTTGTAACTACTCAGATACCTTTCCTCTCTGGTGGTGACATGGTGAGAGATAATTGCTGCCTGAGAAATGTGCCAAACTATTAGTTACTACAAGTTATAGATGAGTATTCATTGTCACCTGTGTAAATGGCAGCATGTGGTGATGCTTTGTTTTCAACCCTTCACAGTGATTTTATCACTAGCAGTGAGATTTTTTTTCAGATCACTTTAATTGTTTATTTAATAGGAGTAGCAGAGGGCAATATGATAGTACTACATACCAACAGGGCCACAATCTGTCAAACTATCCTGGAATCTGCCTGGAACTATTAGCTTGGTTAAATATTACACAGAGACTACAACAAGATTTGTTTCTGAGATCCATACACATTTTAACAAGCAAGGGGGTGGAGAGCTTGTTATCCATTTTCGTTCCACCAGCACAACATCACTCTGAAATGGCAGTAGATATCAATAGGTTTCTGGTAGCTAATTCTATGGTAACAGCCCTGTGGGCACTGGAGCATGGGAGCCTTTGAAAGGAGGAGGTTAAGAGATAAGTAAGTAGTATTGCAGTACTATTATTACAGCTATTTCTCTATACTTCTGATATATATCTCCCTTTTATTAGGGACTGAGTGTTGAACCAGAACTACCAATACAATAGTATGCAACTGATATGCAGGCAAGAAATATCTATGCTTAGTGAACTGAGTGGTATTGACCTTACAGGAAAATTAAATAAAACATACACCTCTGAAAAATTTCCTAAGTATTTGAAGGTCACCTACATTCTTTGTACCTAGAGTGAACAGTTCTCTTCACATAAATCACATAATCCTTCAGATGGTGCAAGAAAAACAAACATACATTGACCCTCTCCTTAACTCTATGGGTACTAGACCTATGTTGTCAGCCACAGCACACATACAAAAATCACAACATTCACAGCATCAGGGATTCGGGAAAAAAAGAAGTAGCAGAAGGCATTGAAGATGGCATAGATATCTATCTTAAATCATGTGACTTTTGTGTTGGTGATACACTGTTCAAATGTCAATTAGGATTTTTATGATGGAGTATCTACCGCACGCACAAAGCCTAAACAAAGCACACATCTATCTTGAGTGTGCCATGTTGCAGCCCCTTTTCTGGCTACATTTGTGGTTCTGGCTGCATTTCTCCCCTCCACCTTCTTGTTTATGCACATTGCAACAATGGACCCATGAAGTCACGAGATTTCCTCATCAACTTCCTCCTAATGATGGCCAAAGTGGCCATCTATAACACCAGGGAGAGGATGTTGGTCAAGTTGGTCAAGGAGGTGGAGCCTATTTCCATTCCTCTCTCCATTGATGTATCTGGACAGAGTGTGTCTGAGTCACATCCACAGGCTCCCTTGACAGCTTCAGGGAGAAGTGGGTGCTGTCCGAGGTTCTCTGCTTGGTGTCCCCTTAAGGTTCCCTACTTATGACCCTTTGACTCTCACACCTATTCTTATTTTTTTTCTTTTGTTGTTGTGCCCCATACTCGTTTGTGTCATGGATTCAGTAGCTCCTCCTCTTGGGCTGGGAGAGGGTCCTTTAGCTGTGGACAGGCTTGCACATGCTCACTTCCTGGAATGCAACTGGACAAAGCCTGAACAGTTAAAATAGGCCAATTAACCTTATAGGTTGCACCTGGAGGAGAGCCAGGGACTGACAAGGCCTAATGGCCGATGAAGCCCAGCTGCAGGGAAATGCTGAGCTAGGTTTATAAGGAGAGGAAGTTGGTGGCAGGAGAAAGGCTGCAGGGACTTTAGCTCTGCAATTATTGTTTAGAAAGAAGGGGAACTGGCTAGGTACAAGGAGAAGTTCTTGGTGGGAGAGTAAGCCCTGGGGTCTTGTGTTGGACTACAGTCTCTGGCAAGAAGCCATGAGAGGAGAGGTCACCACAGGGAGTCGAGGAAGCTCCAGAAGTAACCCAGAGGTGGACTAGAGGAAAGGTGAGCTAAAGTTCAGGGAAATAATGATAAGGTCTGAGCTTGAACACTGTGGCTGCTGAGCATAGGGTCCCTGGGCTGGAATCTGGGGTAGTGGGTGGGCCCAGGTTCCCTTACCAGCCATTGGGAAAGTGGTACAGTCTTGGAAGCGGGTCAGAAGATAGGCAGTTTGTCTAGCAAGACATTGGGAACCCTGGAAGGGGAAGACTATATAGTGTCCTAACTGGATGAGTGAGTCTCAAAAAGGGAGTGTTGTGAAGTTCAGAGGAGAGACCACTGCCAATATGGAGGGACTGATGGACTGGAGGCACCAGACTAGGTGAGAGCTGGTCCCCAGATCAAGCTGCAAGGAGGTGCTTCAGCAGTGAGTGTACCCTGTTACATGTTCCTCTTGTGCACAGTTTAAATGTAGATTGAGAATTTCTTTCTTCATCGTTCTTAGGGAACAAGACATCATTGCAAGATTGGCTTTAGCGTCCAGTTAAATTTTCAAAAGTAGTTATGTGAGCATTTGGTGACTTCCTGGTTTATATTGCTTGCCTGGATTTACATTCTATATATCCCTCACCTCCACCCACACAGATGCCTGTTCTTTCCTGTTCTCCTTGTTGGCAAATGTGATAATGTCTTTCCATTTTTAAATACTTATTTTTATCAGAGATGACTTTACAGTGCAGCTAACCTATATTACCCGCAAATCCTTGTGTGTGTTCCTTTTGGGTGACATTCATCTATCCCATTTTCTTCTCCCTAAACAGCCTTTGTGCAGGGTCTCCTATGAGCTGGAGAGAAGGCTGTCATTCTCTAGGTTGGAGTAGCTCTTAGCACCCTTTACAAGGAGATTTTGGTCAAGATTCTCTCCTTCTGCAAGATTTGAGAATGTCAAGAGGAGGCATGTGAGCTAGCCAATTACGGCTCCCTGATTCTCAGGGAGCCTTATGCTGCCCAGGGCTTCCATCTAGGTTTGAGGCGCCAAGCAATTGTTCTAATTTATACCAGTGAAGGGGCTATAAACCAACTGTTCTGATTTCACACATTCCCTGCCCTAATATGTCTCTCAACATGCTTCAGGTGATGAATGTAAGAGGTGGTGCAGGGTCTGAGTATAAAATGGGTTTTTGAGCTACCTTTTTTAATATAGCATGTTTAATATCTGTGGTATCTGTCAACATAGAGTCTGTAGGCAGTGTTTAGGGATGGTCCATTTAAACCCACAGCTTCTGCTGAGCACTAATTCTCTTCTCCCTGCACTATGTTGTACAGCTACCAGCATTCCTATACACATAATCCTGAGATGAGTTCAGAAGTAAATACCAGTCTTTGGCTGACTGCACACTGATTCAGCATTGTGCATCCATGTACTGAGGAAATGAAAGATGACCACTCATGGAGAAAAAATAAACTGCATTCCGAGGATACATGTAAATATAACAAAATAATCCCACAGAAATTGGCCAAGGAACAAGTGATTTTGATATTAGAAAATTCTAAATAATCTAAATATGTGTTTTCTTCCCCATGGCTGGGTGATACCTCAGAGTCAGAACTTTGGACCAGCTCAGGGAATGGGAGGAAAAAAGGTGTGCTGTAAGCATCTCATCAGCTCCCACAGGACTATTCAATTTGCCTCTAACTTTCTTTCCAATATTGTTGCTTTGCCTGTAAGTCCAGGAAAGTTGCACCGATGCTGAGAAGATGGGAATAAAAAAGAGGAAACTGCCCCAATTACACTTCTGCAGCCTGGTGTGCCATGGGTATTGTGGGATGGTGTTAACAATCAACCAGCTGAGGCATTGAAAGATAATTTTTTTTTAATGATTCAGGCTGTTCTAAACCCGATATTCCACATGACAGTACTGTCTTGCTTGCTACCTCCAATACGGTCTCCTGTGAACCTGGAAGCTGTCGGTCATATGGAAGTTACATCCCATATATCTGAGTGGAACAAAAAAGAAAGAAACAAACAAAAACAGTTACAGATACAATTTCTGCTGCTACCCCACATGCACTTTATAGTGTCTGGTAATTCTTTGGCTTTACCTTTAGTTTTAAGAGCAATAACTTTAGCTGAATTAAGTGCTTGCTTAATTCTGTGAAGCTATTGTTACCTACCAATGGCCTAAAATTTAGAAATATAAGGGGCCAGATCTTTAGCCCCTTTAAGACCACTAAAACTGCCTTAAATGCAGGTTAAAGGGTCCCTTAATATGAAAAAATTGGATGGTACAAAGCTGACATAGGAGCTTCTCAACCATCATGTTGCATGGGCATGGCTGGTGAAAAGGATATGTCAAGATTGCCACCTGGGCAATAGCCAGCTTCCAGTCCAGCCCCTTGTGGTCTTGAGGTCCCAAGACCATGGAGAGCAGCCTTCAGAATCCTTCAAGATGCTCTTCCTTATGCCAGGACGCTGAACTGGCAACTTGTGGGGAGAGTTAAGGTGCCAAAGCCCCACCGATTTGTCATAACATGACAATATTGTTTCCTTCTGGCACTCAGACAATCCCTTTAAGAGTAACAATCAAAACACAGAAGCGTATATCAGCTGGAAGCTATGAGTAATGCATCACTTAATACCTTAAGTGTCCCTCAGTGTCCAGTGAAGCAGCACTTACATGGCCCCATGGATGTGTGCTTGATGAACATGCTGCCATTTCTGCCGCTCCATTGGAAATAATTAGATCGCCCAAAAGGCATAGCTCGGGGCATGTCAGCCCTGTGCCACTTGAGGAATTAAACAAGAGCATTTATTCTCTTTTAAGCTGCAGTAAGAGGCATGTCACAGTTTGATTCCTTTTTGTTGTATACTACTATGCAACCGAAAGTCTGCTTCTTTTTTTGTTCATTATAGGAGCCCCTACGTATGTCTGAAATAGACTGGGGGAAAGTTTAAAGTATTGGCAGTGTCTTTGGTTCTCTGCAGAGAACTCCATTATGAAAGACCTATTGGAGTATGACTGTTGAGCCAGCAGATTAATTCTAAGGACAAAATGCATATCGTTACATGATGCAAATAAATAATAAAAATGTTATAATAGATAATATCCGTCAATAGATAATATCCAAATAAATAATAAAAATGTTATAATAGATAATATCCATCATGCAAAATTAGCCATGATTTTCCATCCTGGTACCTGTCATTTAAAATTAGTTATCCCCCAGTTAGCGTTCATTTCTGTTTGGCTGGATAATTAGATGGCTATCTTATCTTGTTAAGGAAAGTACAACAAACAGATCACGTAATTTTTCAAAATGCCTTGTTTTTTGAGAAAGTAATTGAAAAGCTAGGACCAGAAAGCTACGATCAATACCCAAACAAATGCCTTTCTACTTGTCTAATTTAAAGTTTTATGAAAAATGCTCACGAGGGGAAAAACTATATTAGGATTTTTTTTGATATTGGTGAATGGAATACTTTTTTTTTTTAACAATTGGCCAAGTGATAGTTTGTCATACAGCTCTTGTATAAACAAACAATCTGTAGAATACTGTCAAAGAAACACAAAGGGCTGGTAAATTCTGTTTCAGATGTTTTTATCCTAATTAAAATCCAGAATGGTGTTTACTGCATAATGTTTATTTAATTGAGATTTGGAAATCCCAAGTAACAATTTCTTTTTCTTGTTTCTGTAGTTCAGCTTAGTTTCATTTTGATCACTGAAAAACTACCATCTACCAACAGTTTATCTGTTTACCATAGATTTCTTTTCCAGTGGGATTTCTTCTTAATGAATTAACTATTTCAGCTGAGACTTTGACACCTTTGTAATTGCTCCTCATATATAACCTATCACATCAGTCAGTGGAAAAAATTAAAAGAAACAACAGCTAATTTTGTTCATTCTAATTGAGTTTGCTCACAAGAGGACAGGCTATTATTTCTTCTTAAGGAAACCATAATGAGAAATGTTCTAAGCTGATTGTTCAGATCAAGAATGGGGCAATAGGAGAATGATTTGATTAAAGTCCACCTGAAACCTTGAACTGGATACATCAAATGGGAAAGCAAGCTGACTTTTCAAATCTGATAGCAGTAGGTAAATTTAATATATATCTAGTTTTCAGAACAGGGGAGCTGTGGTATTTTACCAACAAGGAAATGCAAACTTTTTTTTTCTAAATCTACAGTGACTAGGAAAGTAAAAGTAACATAAATCAGAATAAATCTACTGTTAGCATATTAGAGGTGTAATATTCTTAAGAGATCAACAAAATCGTTCCAGGTTCAGGATAAACACCAATCTTTTTCTTTTACAGTCTCTCATTTTATAATCATCAGTTGGAGATTAATTTCCTCTTTTTTTTTTTTAATTTGCTGTTGTCCTATATAGCACACCAGGAAAATAACTAGCAGTTTGACATTTGTACAGTCACTAGTTGGTCTGATGCCCCTTGCCTGATCATATACCCGTAATCTCCCTTGATGGACATGCCATTTCACATCATTTGATCAATAACATAGCGACTGCAGTCAGAGTTCTAGCAGTGTGTTAATAAATCCTAATCTTTCCATTTGTTGAAGTCGCTAAGAGTTTTGTGACCAGATCAATGGCAGGGTTGTCCCCAAAAGGCTTAATGAAGAGGGGAAACTTGATGGGCTCTCTAAACAACACTGCACCTAGGAAATTAAAATATGCAAAACTTGATGTTTGTGATATAACTCTTCTTTAAGCATGTGGAGTGCAGCTTAGTGACTTAAATATCAAAAGCACATTCTTATTGATACATTAGTTCAAATCAATTGCAGATTTACAGCAAGATTGTCTCAGTGGCATACATCAATCTCAAATATTTACCAGCACTTAAATCAGTGAATAATGTGGCAGAAATAGTGCTTAGTGTAATCAGAGAACATGCTCATGTACTGAAAGTATTGTTCTCATTAGTACTTAAGCTTCCCAGACTGTGTATTGTCTCTCTCACCCCAAGAAGACATTTGGTCACACGGTTTATGGTGAACAGACAGAATGCTGGTCCAGAACCTCAGCTGGTTCAAATTGGCATCACTCCATTGAAGTCACCATCTCAGGGTTTGATCCCCTGAAATCAAGCTTATCTCAAGCATCTTTGTGTCATTATTATGTGGGGCTTCCATTTTGCTCTGGTAAAACTGGATCTTCTGTTTTATTAATGCTTTTACCAGTCTCCCAAGATGAATGTGGTAGCTTTGAATGAAGTATATTGTTGGGATTCAGTATAAACTTATGTGCTGTTTTCAGGAAATTTGCATGTGTTTTCTAAAAAGAAGCGCAAGGATGTGCAAGGAAACAACTAGTCTCAAAGGTGCAGGTTCAAGAAAGAAAGAAAGAAAGAAAGGCCCAGGAGAAAATGTGGGACGGTTTCTGCTTTAAATTACCATATAAATTCGGCAATTCGTTAAAACCAAATATAGGCTATGGGGAAGATGCATATTTTAGACTTCCTATAGTTAATTAAAAATGACTTATTTACTCAGTTTTTCAGTACACTAAACGTCATTTACTATAGCAGCTGCCACATGAGAGGGTATTTCTAATGTCTTTGAGATGGTTATGTTTGGGAGCAGGCAGCCTTTGTGAGCTGAATCTTCATTAAAGATGTGATTAAATGGAGATGTTTTGCCAGGCTGCATGCAGGCCCAATTAGAAGTAAATTAAAGCTTTTACAACATCTCTTCTGCTTTATCTTCCGAGAGAAACTTCTTAGATTTTTCATAATTACTGATAACATGATAGAAACTCCTTTTAAAAGATGATGTCCATTATTATATAATTTAACACTGCAAGGATTCCAGATCAAACTACTGTATTTTAAAAGAGATGTAGAGGGAATGCTTTCTCTGGGATACTCATATTGCAGCAAGAGATCAGAAAGAAATAATGTAACTGGAGACCTGCTCAAATAATAGCTCCCTGTACTTTGATATGTTCTGACACTAACACATTGAGGCAATATGATGTAGCTTGATTTCTGACTATTCTGTACATTGGTGATAAATAATTTTCTTTTCAGCATGATGTGTCTTGCGAATCTGTGGAGCTTATGGTTTTGGTATCAGGCATGAAATAATGGGAAACTGGAATTGTATCCATGTACAGATGGCTGGTGGCTGGATATAACTTGTGAAGAAGGTTATTCTAAGCAGTGAAGTTAAAAAAAATCTCTAAAATATAGCACATATTAACCAAAGACAAATAATAGAAACAGCTGTTACAGATGCCTAGAGAGCCCAGAGGAATACATGGAAGTAAAACAGTATTTGCTAAAGCAATAGACTGCTTTCTCACACAATGACATTATTGTGAAGACACTCCAGTGATATCTCTGGATAATGAGACAATCATGAGTGGTTTTAACAGTCATATTTGTGTCTAGGTGCATCACTGAAGGGCTTGCTGCCCTGAGACAGAAACCTATTGTAAAGAGTCTGACAAAGTGAACTTATGTATTATGTAAAATATTTTTAACTAAGGACATAACTCAAGAACTATATAAATCTGATAGTTGAAGTAAATGTGGACCTCTTCCTGTATTTGACAGGTTCAATAAAATAATCTAATTTTCACATAACTAAATTAAACTAGAATTAAGAATGATTAAATATCTCAAGGGTTAAAAACATTACAGGGAAGTTATAATTATCCCCAAACACACTGAGGAAATTAAGAGTTATGGTTAAATATAAAAGAAATCTAAAGATGTTATGGAATGGAAATACATATTTAAGGCACCCAAACAATCTTAATTCTGTCCTGTAATGACAGTATGTAATGAATTATGATTAGTGAATAATAGTAGTCCTAGACTAGAGCAAACTGATGTTGAATGATGCATGAGAATTTTAGTGGTGGTTTTTCTTTTTATGACAGTGTCTCTAAGAGTAGAATTGAGGTTATTTTGGTGCCATAGTGGTGTATTTACATTACTGAACATATTTGGATTTCTTTCCAGTCAAGGTTAAACTCCTAATTTCCTGGGTTGGTAATGACTGTGTAACCCACACACCTCTTGGGTGTGGTGCTCTATCTTCTCTAGTGGCACTGAGACTACTGAGATTAATGAGTCTGCTACAGTCTTAGTTAAGGGCTATGTGGCTTTTGGCTCATGCATGTAGCTCTAGAGCTCCCAGGTTTGATCCTGTCTGCCGATGACCGGGTTCTGTCAGTGTTACGCTTGTTTTGCAGATAATCTAAAACATCCCTGTAACATGTTTACTCTGAAATTGCCAGTATGTACTCAACCTTAACTCCAATTTAAGACATTTTGTCTGTGAATTTCCTTGTTTTTGTTATTAACAATGTTATACGTAAAAAGTAAACAACTCAGTTATTGATATGTGGTATTTGTTAGGATTTGATCATGTGTAGTAACAATCTTAACTTTTTAATTATTACTGTTTTAGCATTTAGGGGCATATTCATACATAACCCAAGCGGCTTTGAACTACCCTGGACCAGCACAAAGCAGCTAGAGCATTCTGGCCATCTTCTCCCAGCTCTTTATGTCCACATTGTGTGTAAGGATGCATATGTTCTCCTTCCTCCGCTGAATAAAACCCACAGTTTGCCCTCTCATGTTGTCCTTCACATTCTTTAGCATGCCTGCACAAATGCACATTTCATCTCTCTCGTGTGTCCCAGATTTAGCTGCATACCACCCTGAGGCTACAGAGATGCCATTGGGAAAAAGCTTCCTTTCAAAATGGCCACCACCTCCCCTTATTCCCAATGGTATTAAAGCCAAACTACCTGCAGGGAAGATGATGGTACACTACTCTATCAGAGGTCACCTTCCCTGCAGTAATTTGTGTTCACTCATGTTTTAAAGGAGGGTATCTGGATAATTGCAGACCTGTATTGTCTTTTTTGTCATTGAAAACAATCAGAGATGACAGTCATTTTTCAGTAGAACATTATCCATTCTGCCCTATTGAGGGAAAATCTTTCATTTATGAATTAAAAAAGCAAAAAATAGCAAACAATCCTATAAAATGTTTTTTTTAATTTAGCCAATACATGAGATTTCACTGAGTTTTAACTATATGAATAGTTTGAAGGGCCTGTGTTGTTCTTTTATTAAGATAATTTAGTACATAAAAATGGTCTGACACAGAATGCGCAATTTCTGAAAGGATGTATTTTCAAATCGATTTTAACTCATAACTTACAAGTAAATCCATTAGTTTATCAGAAAATTGTGTCCAAAGTAAGTGGTATAATTTTGAAAAGATATGCTATATTCTTCTGATAAATAAAGTAGTTAAATTCCTACTTTAATTGCAAACTCAACTCATCCTTAACAATGGTACCATGATTGGTGGTTACATAATAATGAGTAGCTGAATTCTCCCTCCACAGGATGTATGAAACTCTTGTTGTTAACAATGGAAGCTAGTAAAATCATCACGCAAAAATCCAGTCCCTGGAAATATCACAATGAGACAAAATATTCAGTTTTAACTAGAGCCATATCCAGGTGCACTATGTATTTCTCATACTCTGCAAACTGGAATGTAATAACCTTGGCTGTCAATACTACCTCATTTAAATAAGTGAAAGATTTACATATTACTATACCATTAAGCAACATTACATTTTGGCACTGCTAAGAACAATAAGTTCTCTTGTGCCCCGCCCCCCCCAAAAAAGAGAGAGAGTGTGTAGTGATATGCAACCTCAGGAGGCTTAGAAGCCCAGTTTGGAGAAACACCCAAAAGATTGAATGCTTATTTAATTGTATCCAGTATTGGGCTGGAAATCTGGTAAGGACAGGCCTCTCATGGGTTTTGTTCTCATTAGCAGAGGCGGCTCTATGTATTTTGCCGCCCCAAGCATGGCAGTCAGGCGGCTTTTGGCGGCATGCCTGCAGGAGGTCTGCCTGTCCTGCGCCTTCAGTGTACCTGCCGCCGAATTGCCGATGAAGCTGCGGGACTGGCGAACCACCCTCACGGCAACCGGCAGGCCGCCCCAGGCATGCGCTTGCTGCTCTGGTGCCTGGAGCTACCCCTGCTCATGAGTGTAGTGTGGAAAAAAAAACCCTTTTCCTGGTTTCATGGCATTTCTGCTTCCAGCCTTGACAGAGGACATACAACATTGAAAAGTGTGTGGGGGAGTGCCAGGGTAGGGGTGGGGGATGAAATTATCAATCTTGCTGAGGAAGTTGAATTTTGGTTTGAACTTTGAACAGAGAGCATGCAAACCGGTTTTTGTCATCTACAATTAAGTATCAGAAGGGTAGCCGTGTTAGTCTGGATCTGTAAAAAGTGACAAAGAGTCCTGCAGCACCTTATAGATTAACAGAAGTATTGGAGCATAAGCTTTCGTGGGTGAATACCCACTTCATCAGATGCATGTGGGTATCCACCCATGAAGCCTTAAGGGGAACCAAGGGTTTCAAAAGTCCCAACAAAAAAACACAGGTACAGTTTCTCCAAACATGGCATACAGGACGATATTTCAACTAGGAGTAGTATTTTCTTGTGCTAGGAAAATAATTCATAATTAACAGTTTATCAGATTTTGCTTTTTCTGTTTGCAAATAGTCAATGACCACATTGTGATATTGATGCCCTTCTGCCAATCAGTTGCAGATGCTGGGGCCTTGGGATTCACAGCTATGAACCATTGGTGCATGAATACTTTCTCGGAAAAAAAAATGAGGAGGAAGTGCCAATCCCTCTATAACTCTAGCCTAGTGGTTCGATCCCTCACCCAGGACATGGGGAGATGAGGGTTGAAATCTTCTCTTTGCCTGATGTAGAGAAGGGACCTGAATTTGACCCTCCCACTTCCCAGAAGAGTGTCTTAACCACTGGGTATTGGCTATTCTTTGGCAGGTCTCTCTCAGTGTCTCCAGTTGGAGCTGTGCTATTTTGTATAATTAAATATTCCCTGGGAATAGAGAAAGTGAGAGTAAGTCTATAGCCTGTGCAATTTTTCTATTACTATTATTCACCAGCCATAGTATGTGTCCTTATATTTTTTTTTGTTTTGGTGTTTGTTTTCTTTTAACTTATGAGCCTGGTCCAAAGCCCAATGAAATCAATAGGAAACTTCAATTAACTTCATTGGGCTTTGGATCAGGTCCCAACACATCATTACATACAACAACCCATCACTGCAGTCTCTGGGTGTCTTATTTTGTCAAACAAACAAACAAACAAACAAAATATTATCTCCACAGGATGGTCAATCCTCTTATTATTTTCCACAATACTGAATTACATTCGTGCACAAGAGCTTCCTTCCTGCCAGGGAAAGGATTCAATTAAACGCCTGCCAGAACAAATGTACCTGCCCTGCATCCTAACGCCTGCCAAATTTGGCTCCGACAAAACACCACAGAGAAGGATATCCACATGTGAGACTCTCTGCTTAAAATGGTTAACGACTAGTCTTACAGAGCTGTATCT
Organism: Gopherus evgoodei; assembly: GCF_007399415.2. NCBI lineage: Eukaryota > Metazoa > Chordata > Testudines > Testudinidae > Gopherus > Gopherus evgoodei. The sequence continues at coordinate 58,860,116 of NC_044332.1, forward strand.
CGAGAATCAATAGCAGAAGTCACTTTATCTTAGTTGTCATGGTGGAATATAACTAACTTTTTCTTTATCTGGACACTTTCTTTAAACCACCCATCACTATATTTTGGCATGTTATACAGATTTTTGACCAGGGGACAACAATGTATCCTTCATTGTGTCAACACCATTAAAAATAATATACTATGTGTGCCAGAAAGCTGCACAACTTCTATTCACCAGCTCCTCCCATGTGCCAAACTCTCTCATACCCTGCGTGATCTTCCTTGTGCTAGACAGGATCAGAGTAAATACCCTTTTTTTCTTCTTCTTCTTTTGGCCATTGTAAGCAAGTTTCAATTTTCAGCAACAACTTTGCAAATTAAATTTTCCCCTTCAGGCATGATGCTGTTTGCTCTGGCATTTCTTCTTCTCACAGGAAAAAAAAATCTATTTCTAGCAGTTTTCTATGCCCCTTTTTGGGAATACCAGGTAAAGAAGTGAGCTAACATATTTTTACAGTATTTTACTGCTGGTACTTTTAATGAGTTATCATTGAAATCTTGAGAAGCCCTTTTGATGACCTCTTTTTCCTTATGCCCTATACAATGATAAATATTTATGACTTTTTTAACATTGTGCATTTTTTCACTTTTGCTGTATTTCTAATGCTTTTTCACACTTTCTTAAGTTTGCTGTGTTATCTTCTGTGTCTTCTGTAGCTGACATTTTCCCACCTACTAGCTGTCATTTTTCTTACCCTTGACTGCCTTCTGCAACATTTTATGTATTCAGGTGTGCCTATATTTAGTAATATTTCTGTAAATCATCAAAGTATATTAGTGCCCAGACGTGATCCAGCATTATTTTTATTATTATTGTATTTGGTGTTAGTGTAATGTGGACTTATTTTAATTAATTTCTGTTCCTAAGGCTGGAATATTGTTGGCTTGTTACAGGAATCTAGGTTTCTCATGAGGAAATTGTATATGAGATGATACAGAGTTTGTCTAGTTCATGATGAATTGTCTGGGAAAGAAAGTGCAGTAGGCTTTTTCTTGTGGTATATTGGAGGCAGTGAATGGTAATGAATTTGTTGAGGTGAAGATCTTATCTCAAGTTGTTTGTAGTTGAAAGTGAACATCAAATAAAACTGCCCTTTCAGTGAAAATTTGCCTTTGCACTCTATCACTGCAAATTGACCATTGGCCTGCTATTTAAAAAGCGGGTGCCCAGTGAAGCTCTGACTACCAGAAAATGAGACTTAGTGACAGTGGATGGATTGCTCAATAATTGCCCTGTTCTGTTCATTCCCTCTGAAGCACCTGGCATTGGCCACTGTCAGAAGACAGGATACTGGGCTAGATGGGCCATTGGTCTGACCCAGTATGGTCATTCTTATGTTCTTATATTTTAAAACATATCATGGTACCCAAGAGCTTTGGGCATAACCAACATGAAAGTCTTAGGTAGGTTATCCCAATTACATAGGCACCATTCCACTTGGATGCCTTTGCACTTGAGCTTCCTTTCCTTGCACTTCGTGGGGATTTATGAAGACGTGGGTCAGCATCCCTGCTTCCTCCCCTTTCCCCAAACTCCTCTTTAGTTCAGGAAGAATTGGTGGTGGGTCTTATATAGGTTCTTGGGTCCTCTTTTGCACTGTCACAGGTTTTTCCACAGGGGTACATGCATGAATTATTGCCTCTGGAAAGCAGTGCTGAGTTAGGGGTGATGCACTAATTGAAACTTAATAGCAGAGGTGGCCTTGTAGATGTGAGGCTTCTAGCAATAACATCTGTTCCTAGTTGTTGATTAAAGCCTGTGTACACAGCATGTATTTTAGTCAACGATATTTGCCAGCTCCCAAAGATGCATCAGAATCAGAGACTCAGTGTGCTGATAACTAGTTTGGTTCCAACAGGCCAATTTAAAATAATTAAACAATAACAAATATTTAAAAGTTTTGTGGATTTTGATGTAAAATAGAGATATGCAATGCCAATCAAGAGATCCGCCCAGGGTTCATTACTTTTAGGTTTTTTAGGTAATTATGGTTAGAGAGAAAGTAATACAACAGACACCTACTCAGTGACAATATCAAGGTATATTATTTTGGCCCTAATACATAGCTTATGTTATTTCATTTTCCCATTGTGACAATACACAAGATTTTTGCAAGGATATGACCCTTTGTAGCTGATTCAGTAGAAAAACTGATCCTTGATCCAACAGAAAAACAAGTTCACATGCCCTAATTTGTCCCACACTGTCCTGTGAAAAAATGTTAACTAGAGCTGATTGAAGAACAACAATTATGTGTCATGGTAACTTTTGAGGTTTAAAGTGTGATTTAGTTCCATATTGGAACAAAACCAAAACTTTTGAATGTTTTCACAACAAAACTTTTGGCAAAATGTCTATGTTTGGACCCAAATCTGAACTTTTTGATTCAGGAAGTAAGTGTGTGTGTGTGGGGGGGGAGCTCTGGAGTTTATGCTGTTGGCCTGTCAAGTTGGAGATCCATATTCAAGTCCTTGCTTCTCCTGACTCACGAGTGTGTTTTTTCATTCCAGAACATTTTGAATGTGGGCCTCCCACATTCGAGGCTATAGCATGATAGAGAGAGTCTTTCTCTTTCTCTCCCTCCCTGATGAAAACTTCATCCAAACCAATATGTCTCCATGAAATGTTTTGGCTTCATCGAAACAGCATATTTTTCATTTCACCACTTTACAAACGTGGTTATAAAATAAAACTTGGCAAATGTAGAATTTTTTTAGTCTTAGTCCAGTCCTGACTACAATACATCAGTTCCCCATTTTCTTTTCTAAAGGAAAAGGATTCTAAAAGTGTGCGTGGGGGGAAATTATAGAACATGTGGGGGACCTGAAAAAGTGAATGCAGTAGGGTCTTTCTGCAGGATTACTCCCTTCCCCCGTCAGCACAATAAGGTTTCTCTGGAAAACAGAGTGCTGTATTTGATTTTCCTTCATCAGAAATCTCATGTATTGCTATATTTCTTTGCCAGCTATCTTAGAATCTGCCAAATGTTACAGAAACAAAAGCCCTTTCCAGTTCACTTCACCCAGAAACAGCCTGCTGTTTAAATTTCTTCATAACCCAGCTTTCTGCTTCCTCTATTAACCCCCTCAAGTTCTGTGGGGAGGGTCCTAAACCTAAAAGATATTTTTTTCATGTAGATGTGACATAGAGGATTCTGAGGATTCACATATAGGACTGGAGCAAGACTCCTTTTCAAGGAGTAGTGGCACAGAGACTTCTGTAGGGAAAGGTCAGATCACTTCATCTTAAGAGATCCAAGAGAAAAGTAGTTTCAGACATTCTCAGACACAAAATCTCACAAAGAATATCAAGGAAAAGGATCTGTAATATGTACCGTTTATTTTAAAACTACCAGATAATAAAAATAATAATGAAAATCCTTTACAACTCTTTCCTGAGAACCAACTCCAAGCCAGAGAGAGGATGAGAAAAAGACTTTCCTAACCAGTTAAAATAATGATAGTACATAGATGACAGCACTCAGATTGCAAGATACCCAGAGATCAGCCAGTAGGGTAGAAGTTAGGTCAGAATTTTAGCTTTTTAATTTGTAGTTGACTAGATAAGAATTATTTTTGTGGCATTGTACACACATACCTAAAATTGGTTTAATTTAAAAAAGTAATTTCAGATAATTAAAAAAACCTGCATGGAATACATAGATCAAATAACAAAGGGATTTATTATCTTTGTGTGCTAGACAGTGCTGTATATCATGAGTCACATGCAGGTCCTGATAGTATAACAGTACATACAACTCTTCATTCATAGTGCTGCCAAGCTGGCCCTAAATTACCAGTACAGTCACTATTTCCTGTTTATGTTAAGTTTGTATAATATAAGATGGGTTTTCATTGTGATGCAGGAGGTGAGGTGTGTTGACATAACATTAATGCAAAAAAGCATGATTTTAAGCAACAGAACTCTGCATCTTGGTACAAACGACAAAACAAGCTTGCACTGCAACTAAGTGTTAGTGTTAGCTATTCATTGCAGCACTAGATTGACTAGATATGAGAGAGAGGCTAGTATGTGTAGACTACCCATACTAATGTTCTTTCCAGTATGGGTTTATAGCTTGAAACAAGGCTACATAAAATTGTCTGCTAAGGTGGAAGCAGCAAGAGTATAAAAAATAGGCTGTTTCGGGTGGTGCTCCAGAAGCTTTTCTGGGACCAGAGGAGTGAAAAGCAAACCGTAAGAAGCCCTCACAAGGTGCACCACTGAATTCAAGTGCGGTAGAAGTTGTGGGGTAAAGAACTTTTTAAAAAGATCAGCAACATCCTAATTTAATGTACAGTGAATGGAGGCTGCCAGGAGAGATGTCACCTGTGCACCCTCAAAGTTTTAAGCCCAGCTACTATCAGGGATGCCCCGGGGGGCAGGGAAGTGGGGCAATGTGCAGTGCTGCAGAAGACATGGAGCGAGTGAAGGACTCACCTGTGCACCCTCAAAGCTTTAAGCCCAGCTACTATCAGGGATGCCCTGGGGGGCGGGGAAGTGGGGCAATGTGCAGTGCTGCAGAAGACATGGAGCGAGTGAAGGACCTGCCACTGCAGCTGGTGAGTACAAGCTGGTGAGTACACGTGAAGTGCCACCTGGTGAGTACAAGCACCGCAGCAGGTGGTGCCTTTTTTATGTCCACTCCCCCAGTTTGCCTGAGGCCCCCTGAATGCTCTGTAGTGGCCCTGGCTACTATAATGAGAGAAGAATGGTCAGTATTTTGTGGGACAGCTCCAACTTCACTTCAGCCTCTTGCAGTGCTTGATTGGAAGGAGAATGTTTAAAGACTGTCAGCACCCATGTTAAAATCTACATTGAATACGCTCCTACTTAATCTTGAGCAATTGAAATGGAACAGCTGGAAATATTAATTCCATTAGAACAGACTCTATCTGGAAGAGAAGATACATTTGCCTCGAAGTTCCTCTCTGTCATACAGTGCTAAGAAACATTGTAGGTGACCCTTGGAAGGTACAGGTGACACAATATTCCTGCTGCCTATATCAAAATTTTCATTGCTTTAGAGACTCGGCTTAGGTTGCAAATCCTGGAAATCCATTTCAATCACACTTGAATTTAACTTTAAAATAAAAATATTTCATCCAAGAAATTGGATTGCTCAATTTTTATTATAACTTTTAAAAAGATACAAGCCTGTATAGACTCTAGTCAGTATAGTATGACCAAGATGTTTTAAAAGCTCATCAAAGTAATTCCTCCCTTATCATGTGAATTTGCTTGCAAGTTTAACCTTACTCACTATATTTTCCAAGTTGAGTACAGAGCATTAGCTGAATAATTTCCAGTAATTGTGCATGTTATAACTCTGCATATTGCTTAGAAAGTTAAATGGCTAATGGTAAATATTTCGGGTTTTTATTACATCTCTTTTACTTGTTTTCCTTTACTATTTCTTAATATAAGAATTAAACATTAAAACTACTTGGAGTTTAGAGAAGGGTTGGATCTTTAACTTCCACAAAGGAAAGTAGGTTTCTCTATACTTCACGCTTAAAAGCTATAGTGGAGTAAATGGATTTCAGTCAACCCTCTACAATGAAAGTAGGAGGACTGCTCAAAGGAGGTCTTGATTTGTATAAGCCTAAATTTATTGTAAGGAATTGTGCACAGCTATATATGTGATGGCTCTGAAGTCTCCCAAATTTGTGAAACAAGGCAGGCTGCTTTTCAATACACCCATAAAAACAGCAGGAGAGATCCAATCTGCTTGATTGGATTCCAATGGTAGATTGAGGTTAAATGGGGCCATGCTCATGTCTAACTATCTAGGCTTTTATATGGCACCTATAGTATCTGAGTGTCTCCCAACCAAATGGTCCCCAGAAAACAAAAGTCCCCCTGCAAAAAAAAAAAAAAAAGATCTATCTTTTCTTGCAAAAGTACTCATTGCACTATTCATGCTCTTGCCCTCAAATGTTGCCTTCTGTCCTCTAGGCCATATGCACGATTCCAGCACTCTGGTGGTCAGAATCCCTGGATGCAATCTTTGTGCATTTATTAATCCCTTCCCAGCCTAAAGCCTTGCTCTGTAAATACATGGATCCTGCCATAATCCACCTTCCTGGGTGAGATGTAATCTCAACACAAAATAGTCAGGGTTGCTGGCCTTTCTCTTAGAAACCTATGTATACCAAACGGGTGAAGGATATACGTACGCCTATCAGGATGGCTAGTTGCAAAGTAAAAGCAAACATCTTCATCTATCCCATAGCAGAGACTCTGCCTTCCTTATGTCTCTGTGAGGCCTAACGCATTGTGTACACCCCTGGAAAGAAAGGACAAATTCAGAATAATGGCACTGTTAGCTCCCTTTCAGTCACTTTCTCACAAGCGTGCTTTGGGTCGTGTGTTTTTTTTAGACAGAAGTCAGATACTAATTATATCACTGAGTTTGTATATTCAATTAAGTCTCTCTTTATCAGGATCAAAGCTTACCAATAGCATGAACAGATCTAGCAATAAATCTGCTAGTAACAGTTTTCTGTGCATTCCATTTTTATTTAACATACAACTTTGGACGCTTAAGTAGCATTGAGTGTTATAATTACAGCTCTCTTGACTGCATTGTACTTAAGGCTCATGCCCCTGAGTCATGTTACCTATGAACCGGTACATTTACAAAGGCTCTGACCTCATTAGCTGGGCAAACCTGAGTGTGTCTGAGTCACAGCTCTGCTCTAAGGAAACCTCTCTCTCATTCCAATATAATCAAGGGAGACTGTCACTGTGGTTCAGTGTTGAGTGTCCTATGCTGGTTCAAGCTGCATCATAGATGGAATGCTGTGTCAAGGTGTCTGGAGAGTTGTCTGTGACAACTGCTGTTCTACAGGAAACAACAGGGGAAGCTGATGTGATGTGTTCAATGTAATGTAGTTCGGCTAAAACAGTTCCTTACGTTTAAAGACTGTCAGACTCTGTTATTTAACGGGGTAACTTATAGTTTTATAGTCTTACAGTATATCTCTAATGGGACTAGAGCAGTTAGAGATATGTTCTTATCACAGTATGTGCAGTGATGAATGGTTTAGAGTTTGTTCGTTTTGAGGCCCTCGTGCTGGAGATGAATAGAATGATCTTTAGCAAAGCCAGGGTCACTGGCATGGCCCAGAAGACTGTTAACTGGGATCTGCTAAATCCAGACAATGTATAAACACTAAAAAACACACTAGAAACACTAGAAAACAGTTTTTCTTTCTGAAAGATTTTATTGACAATATTGAGTTTTAGGAGGACTGAATGGTTCAGGGATTTGGTAATGGGATCCGGTGTGTTTCACCTCTAGGTCACTCGTTCTTTCCTAGCACAGGTCAGTACTATCATTGCACATCATCACTATCTAATGGCTGTTCAGTGAGCATTGTGAAACTAGTCAATTGTGTCAGTCCAGTTCCCAGTGCAAGTGTCCACATCTCATAAAATGCCATTATGACTGTCACTAATTGGCACCTTATTAATACTTCAACCAAAAGGTCAAGGGCTGAATAAGCACACCAACCAAACTACTGTACCTTCTCTTTGCAGGCCAGATTGCAGGGGACGCTTGCACTGCAGCTGACTGTTGTACAGTAAAGTGCTCGATGTCTCCAGGATAATCATCCTGGCATCTCTCACAAGGATTAGATTTATATTAAAAATAAGGAAAGAAACTGTTCCGCTATATTTACTCCTTGAGATACAGGTTGATTGCACATTTATGTGGACTCTTCGGCAATGTGATGGAGACTTAAAAATAGGAGGGTTTCAAACACTTTCTATTTTTAAAAATCAAAACAAATCTTTATCTGACAAAGAACAAACATGACATCAGTGTTGCGAAGAGGATTATCTTTAAGGGCATGAAGGTGCCAGCCTGGTAATCTAGAGATATGGGTTCAATTCCCTGCTCCACTACAAATTTACTGTAAACCTTGGACAAGCAACAGTCTCCACGTCACAGTTCCTCATGTATAAAATGAGATAGTAGTATCTACCTCATAGAGGTATTCTGAGGATAAATAAAATACATTAAAGATGGTAATGCACTCAGATACTATGGTAATGGGGACATATAAGTACCTGACCTAGATAAATAATGTAGCTCTGTTTCCTCTGTTCCTTGAGAATCAGTAATATAGTGTACCCCTATGTTTTAATTGGACACTTCTAATATCACATATAAAGGCCAATGTTAGGTCAGTCTTATGTTGGAAGGATTCACTATATATGTCTGCAATGTTTCTAGAAGGTTGATAAAGTAATTACTGTTTTTATTGAATCTTAGAATTATTATTCCCTTAGTACAAACCCTTGTAACTTGTCAGCTTTGGGGGAACATTTATCAAAGGCTTTCTTTTCAAGATGACAATATGAAAATGGCTAATGCAAGAACATTCAGCTTACGTGTTATTAGCTCTTTTCAATTTGTACTTACCAACTGCTCCATTAATATTCAGAAGATGTGACACAAAATTATGTGATGTCCCTACATAGACCCATTTGCTAAATTCTACAAAGTATAGAATGTTCTTTATTCTTACTTGTAATAGTACAGAAAAGTAATCAATAATGTCCCGAATTTGTATTAGTCATAAACAGAAAAAAAGGAATCTGTAAAAGAAGAGATGAATATTGGAAAAGTTTTAGACTTTATGGGTTAGCTACTGGAAGCTACAGTATTTTATTTATATAACTGAGTTGTGTCAATAAAAAAAAACATGGAATGCAATGAGTTATTATATATTGACTTTCCGGTTATATTAGTTAGAAGTCAAATGATACTTTCCATATCTCTTGACATTTAAATTTGTAATTTTTTCAGCCTTGCTCTTCCATGGTATTCCAAAATGGTTTACATAAAATTAATTGGTTGTAATAATCTACCTGTTTAGCTGTGAAAGTATCATGTACATTTCAGAAAACCATCATAGTGTTCTTCATAAACTTTTCGACTTCTCACGAAGGGTGAGGCTTTCAATGTTTTCAAATAAATGGAAACTGGGCATCTATATTCTACAGGCAGCTTTGAAAATCTCAAGCTAAATGTACATCAGAATGACTGTGGAAAACAAAAAAATACAAGAAAAAAATAAAAGTAACTGTTCCCAAAAGTAAATCTGAAAACATTCCTCAGTTCTGCATCAACCCATAGGCTATGATGCAAAAAGCATTTGGAAGATCAGCAGACAAAATAATGACTGCACCACAACTAAAGGTGGGGCAGAATTTGTGTGGGCTAACCCAAAGAAGGACAGCTCTGCTTTGTGGTTGGGGCTGGGGGAGAGGAAGAAGGTCAGAAACTGCTGCAAAAGGTGCTTCAGAGTATCAGTTGTGTTAGTCTGTATCATCAAAAAGAACAGGAGTACTTGTGACACCTTTGAGACTAACAAATTTATTTGAGCATAAGCTTTCGTGGGCTACAGCCCATGGTCAACTTTGCAGCAATGACTCACCAACTCACAAGCTCCCCCCAGGAATGTGCATAAAGGCATGAAACCTGGGTGGGGCAAATCTCTACGTGAAAGCAGTGAGGAAGCCAGCAGAACAGGAACAGGCTGGGGGCTCTAAGGCTTGCTGCAGGACCATGTGGCAGCAGCATGGCTCCAAGAAAGCATGGTGCCAGAAAAGCAGCAAACAGCATGGTTCCAGGGGCACGGAGAAGGATACCCCCCTTCCCCTGGCCCCAGAGACATGGAAGGGCAGACACAGGCAAATTATATGGAAGGGAACCATGAAAAGAAGGGGAACTAGCATCCCCTGCCCCAGGTACTTCCAGCCACAGGCAAGCTGTGTAAGCAGGATGGTTACAGGGGCATGGATAAGGGTGAGCTCAGAAAAACAAGGGGGCTGTTAACCCCCACCCCCAGCCCCAGAGACAGGGAAGCGCGGGCACAGGCAAATGATACAGAAAGGGGACAGTGCAAAGAAGAGGAACTAGTGTCCCCTGCCCCAGGTTCTTTCACCGCCAGGCAGGCTGGAAGCAGGGAGGGTGAATTTGCAAGGAAGGTGAAGCAATCCTGTTTGCAAAGCACACAAGCAAGCAAAGCAAAGAATTCAACCTGCATCTTGGGTGCGGGGGGAGGAATGGAGCAAGGCAAGGAAACTTTAACTGTTTCATGTACCAGCCGGACTTGCCACGAACCTTCACTTTAAGTGTGTGTGTGTGGGGGGGTGGACATACAGCTGCTGGAAAAGCAGCTCACCTACTCAGTGCAACTAAGTATAGAATCCTCACAGGCACTTTGTGCATGTAATATCCCTATGGCACAGGAAGGGACAGACAGTAAACATGGACCAGGCAAGCAAAATTAGCGAACTGCTCAAGAAGCCAAGGGTGCCTAGAACCTGACAAAATTGGGAAGCTTCCCTCATCGTCTCGGCGGGTGTTATGGTACAGGCCTACCCAGACAGCAGCTCGGCCTTTGTTAATTATATGAATATAATTAGTCAGGCACCCAATATGTTTGGAGGCATGTCGTAAGCGGTTTCCATTAAGGGCAGCAACATAAACAGGAATAGGTGGCATCACACAGTGTGGTTCAAGGGCATAGCACCAAGGGTTCCAGGAGTTTGTTCATACCGCAACAAGCCTGAAAAGGGCCCCAGGCACATAATAGTATTTGCTGGGCATTTAATAACGGTGGTTGTTTAAGACACCGATCACCGGCAATTTTGTTTCGACAAGGCCATGCCCATGGGCTGTTCAGTATCCTGTGCAGCTTTTCAGAAATTAAGTACAATGTTGCATTGGGGCAGTGGTGCAGTCACTGGGACTAAACCAAATTGTGCATTATTTGCCCAATTTTTGTTTGCAGGGTCAAATGAGTGTTTTCACCTGTTGGACACATTTCAGGCCCTGGCTAGTTGGGGAAACCCCTAGCATAGGACAAAACAGATGGTCCCTTTCACAACATTAACCTGCCTGGACTTTGAGCTGAACTTTGCTTGCAGGGTTGTTGCCCCGGGGTGGGCTTTTTGTGCCTGGCTGGCAGCAGCACCGGCTGGCATAGCCAGATCACATAATTACGTACGAGTCACTACACAGATGTAGTAAGACTTGTGGGTTTGGAAAAGTTTTCTAGGTCAATTTAGGGGGATATCATTGTGGAGGTACAGACGGTTATTCATTTGGGCCTAATATATGGGTTTGTGTGACAACATGGCAGTGGCACAGGTTATCAATCGCCAAACTTTCAGATCGCACAGGATTGGAGGGGAAGGGGGTTTGGAGACTCCCATGACTGGTACAGCAGGAAGCCAAACCCCCTCCCCCACCCCGTTCTCATAGCCAAGGCCAGCTTCAGGCACCAGCTTAGCAAGCAGATGCTTGGGGAGGCCGCTCTGGAGCAGGGCGGCACATTCAGGTATATGGTGGCAATTCGGCGGAGGGTCCCTCACTCTTGCTCAGAGTGAAGGACCTCCTGCTGAATTGTCACAGATCGCGATCATGATCGCATCTTTTTTTTTTGGCTGCTTGGGGTGGCAAAACCCCTGAAGCTGGCCCTGCTCATAGCCCTCCTTATGCCTCTTGCAAGGGTGGTGGATGGTAAGGTCCAAGCCATGGGTCATCTGAGGTACCTGGATGGAAACAAAGAGGGGCTCGTGGAAGCCCCAGATAACTGATTTGAATAAGCATGGATTTGCTTGCACTGTACACTTTATCTGCTGGGTTGTCCCAGACATCTATAATAATGTATAATAAAGTTGCGGCCTGGTTAAAACCCTTCTTGTGGACAACAAGAAATTTCAAAAACTGTGTATCGAAACTACTCTTTAATCACAAGTTCCAGCAAACTGCTGTTTTTTACATTTTCCTAAATTAGGAATACCATTCTGCTGATGTGCAAATATTGAGATGTTTTTCCTAAGAGTCTTATTTAAGGAGAACAGTGTGTTCAGTAAAACCACAGGTTAATTATTTGAAATTGGAAAAGGTTTTTTGACTTAACCCCCTTCAAAAAAACAGCAGTTCAAAATTTTATTTTATTTATTTATTTGATTATTATTTTTACCACTGAACCCTTTGGCAGGCAAATCTTGAGGTGAGAAAGTTAATATCCAGTTTATGCACATTTTGAATGTAACCCCAGCTAATTAAGTTAAGTTTTGTCTTGCTCAGAGTTTTAGACATACACATCATTTCCTTTCAGTTTACTCAGGTGAGATTGACATAAGCACTCAAAGATTAAAGCAAGACTTTCCTGAGCAATGTATAGTCCAGTAAATTTGTCTTAAGCTCTCAATGAGGTGAGGCACATCAGGAGATCAGCCCTATCTGAACACTAATCAAAAGCAGCAAGAAGGGATTTTAAAAATGAGAAATGAGCAGATAACAAAATTGTCTGGATTTGCAGGTTTCAAAGTCATCAAAAGGAAATTCTTGATCAATTTGCAAACCTGATAATTAGTATAGCAGTGAAAACTTTTATTATATTTCAAAAGATAGCAGTAACACATAATATTACACAATAACACAAGCTAGATTTACCAGGTTTTAGTGCTGCTTTAATCTTCTTTTTCAAAGTTCTTAATACCGTTGCATGATGCTTCCCAATTCATCAGTTTGCTTCAGGACTTAAGCACAAAATTCTTGCACAAAGGCATTTATGGAAACACAACTGTGACCATTAGGATTAAGGAGAAAAAATAACAATGATGATACCATGTTAAGTGCTAGTTCAAAATGGCTTACTGTCTTTCCAACTGGCCAGAATGGGGGAGAAGCATTGCAACAAATGCAAGGAGGCTTATTTTAATGTATGAGTTGCTATGTATATTGAATTTACAAAATAAATGTTGTAAATACTTATGTGAGACTCAGCAGTTTTCTTCCTCAGGGTTTTATGCAAATGAGACCCTCCCCAGGTTTGTACTACCCCGAGTTTCAGGTTTGTCTTGTTTTGAGTCTTGCTTATTGAACCCTAAAATTTCAATAACAAAAACAACTCTAATTAAAACATTTTAAAAAAATTATGAAACTGTATTTTGCACTCCAATTTCTCTTATAGCACTCTTCATCCAGCGATTTCACAGCTTCTCACAAAGGAGGTCAGCATTCTACAGCTGGGGAAATAGAGACAAAGTGACTTGCCCAATGTCACCCAGCAGGGCACTGGCAGAGCCAGGAATAGAACTATTATTTGAGCCTGTTTTGCTCTAGTGGGTCACAAACTTGTGCAAATCTGTTCTGGTGTCTGAGGTTGTAAAAGCCGAATCCATAGTCCATGATGGTTTCTTTGAAGTCAGTAGCAAAACCTCAACTAGCTTTACTGTGACCAGATTCTGGCCCTGAAACTTTATCTGGGTATCAACAAACCTCTGAGTTTCTGTGTTTTGGAATAAACCACAAACAATATGGAACATTTAAAATTGAAAACTGCAAGTGTAAACTATGTACGTCTTTTACTAGTGTCTTAATTCTATTTTTTTTTCCAAACCAGAGCTGCTCTATTTTCAGATCATTCCTCTCCACTAAATAGTGAAAAGGTATTTTGAGTCCTTGTATTATACAGGTATAAATAGCATGAATGAAGGGAATCAGTTTCTACCAGCAAACATTTTGTTTGGTCATATTGTACTATCATTTGTCCATTTCCTTATCTTGTTTTTGCCTCCCTTTGAAGAAGCAGATACTTCTTAATTTGAGAAACTGTGCTTTAGGCACATGTATCTACATATGTCATAATGCTTTGTCCTTAAGTAGCACCTTTCACCCAAGGATCTAAAAGTGCTTTACAATTAAGGCTTGTACATCCCTATTCTGCAGAAGGGTAATGTGAAAAAAATAAGGAAGAGAGGATGTTTCTAAAGTCCCTGTCCTGAGACACCCACTCAAAAAGCAAGGCACTCAAAAATTTAGTGGACAGTTTGTAAAATTTTGATAAGAACAGCTTGCGTCCAAGGTCAGAATGAGTGGCTTGTAGAAATGAAGAACTCTTGAGATCAAACTCCCAGTGTTCTAATGTTCCCACTAGAAAACATTACCTCTCTGGAAGGAAACAATAGCTAGATTATGGGGTTAGTTTTGGAGTATTATAAAGTTGCAGTGTGGATTACATCTGTTGCTCAACATTTACATGTTTTTGCCACTTTATTTGTAACTGACATCTTAAATTGTTCTCCATCTATTTCATATTTTTTTAAAAAAGTTAGTAGTAATTCTGCCTGGGCATACATCAGTGTAACCACACTATGGTCATTCAAATTGTGTAGTCTTTAAATCTGGTCAGAATTTGCCCGAAGAGCCTGGTTATCCTAGAGTTATCCAGCTCACAACATCCATTTAAACTTGCAGTGATTTTTCACAGATTAAAATATTTCAAAGCCTTAATTCATAGAGGAAACAGTTGCATGGGGTACAATTTGGCCCAGTGTGGCAAATGGTTCCTGCAGAGTGCCAGAGTATAGGTCAATAGTGATTTAATCTCCTACTTAACTACATGCATGTGCTTAAGTGCTTTGTTGAACTGGGGGCTAAAAATCATGTAGTCATTTTTTGCTTACAAAAAGTCAGAGGGACCCCACACTCCACACCCAGTACCCCTTTTCTTACACATAAATAAGGTAACTGACCGACTAACATAACATGATCATAGATTCCAAGGCCAAATTGTGATTATCTAGTCTGACCTCCTGTCCTGTATAACACAGAACATAGAACTTTCCCCAAATAATTGTTGTTGCACTTCCTTTAGACCTAGTCTTCACACAAAGTTGCACCATGAAAGGTGTGGTTTTAAAATGATTTAATTAAATGGCTACAACTTTGTGTGGACACTCCGACATCAATTTAAACCTGACATATTAGTTTAGCTTTTACTTCTAAACTGATTTAAAATTGGTTATATTGTTTAGCTTTCACCTGTAACCTTAAATATATCCACACAGAACACTGTTTTAACTAAATCAATTTTTACAGCGATTTAAACTTGTTCCATTTCTGCATGTAGGCAATCTCCCATTGAGCAAAAATGGCATCTCTTGATACCTTTGCCCATCCTCTTCTCTTCCTTCCCCATTTGTTTCTCTGGCATGTTATCTTCATTTGTGTTGTGCTGAATTTTGATTGCATGCTCTTAAGTCAGAGACTTTGTCCTTACTGTTTATGTTTATTTGTTTTGTTTTGTTTTGTTTTTTTAAAAGGTGCCTAGTACATTTTTGGGAACCTAAAAATAATAAATATAAAATAGCACACCTTTCTTTCATATGTAGTCATACAAGAGCAAGGGTTCTAAGACTTTTGTACTGGCGACCCCTTTCACATAGTAAGCCTCTGAGTGCGACCCCCCCTTATACATTAATATTTTTTTATATTTAACACCATTATAAATGCTGGATGCAAAGTGGGGTTTGGGGTGGAGGCTGACAGCTTGCGACTGCCCCACATAATAACCTCACGACACCCTCAGGGGTCCCGACCCCCAGTTTGAGAAGCCCTGCACAAGAGGATTAAAGATAGCACACTGAATTTTGTAGTTAATGCTGATAACATTAATTACACCATTAAATCTGAATACAAATTGGAAAATAATTGTCTAATCTTCGGTTTGAGAGTGGTAGCCTACTGTATTTTCCACTCCATGCATCTGATGAAGCGGATTTTAGCCCATGAAAGCTTATGTTCAAATATATTTGTTAGTTTCTAAGGTGCCACAAGTACTCCTTGTTGTTTTTGTCTAATCTTATGTTTTGACAGTGTATTGAATGTGCCCCAAAATGGACAATATTGAAAATATTGAAATGAGGTGGGATCTGAGGCTAAAATAAGGAAAGAACAAGTTAAAAATTACTTAGACAAGTTAGGTGTCTTCCGTTCGGCAGGGTCTGATGAAATACATCCTAGAATGCTCAAGGAACTGATTGAGGAGATATCTGAGCAATTAGTGATTATCTTTGAAAAGTCATGGAAGACAGGAGACATTCCAGAGGCCTGGGAGAGGGCAAATATAGTCAATATGTAAAAATGGGAATAAGGACAACCCAGGGAATTACAGACCAGTCATCTTAACTTCTTAAATCCTGAAAAGATAATGGAGCAAATAATCAAGCAATCAATTTGCCAATACCTAGAAAATAATGTGATCAGTAACAGTCAGCATGGTTTTGTTAAGAAAAAAATCATGTCAATCCAACCTAATACCTTTCTTTGACAGAGTAACAAGCCTTGTGGATATGGGGAAGGAGTAGGTGATATATCTTGATGTTAACAAGGCTTTTGATACTGTCCTGTAAGACCGGCTCATAAACAACCTAGGGAAATATAACATATGGAACTACTAGAAGATAAGTGCATAACTAGTTGGAAAACTGTTCCCAGAGAGTAGTTATCAGTGGTTCACAGTCAATCTGGAGGTGCATATTGTTTGGGGTTCTGCAGGGATCAGTCCTGGGTCCTGTTCTGGTCATCAAATTCATCAATGATTTAGATAATATCATAGAGAGTACACTTTAAGCTTGGGACAATACCAGGAGGAGGATTTGCAAGGGCTTTGGAGGATAGAATTGAAATTTAAAATGATCTGGACAAACTGGAAAATTAGTCTGAAGTAAACAGGATGAAATTCAATAAGGACAAATGCAAAGTATTCCACTTAGTATGGAACAATCAATTGCACACATAGAGAATTGGAAATGACTTCCTATTAGGAGTACAGTGGGAAGGGATCTAGAGGTTACAGTGGATCATAAGCTAAATATGAGTCAACAGTGTAACACTGTCACAAAACAAGCGAATGTCATTGTGGGATGTATCAGCAAGAGTGTTGCAAGCAAGACATGAAAAGTAATTCTTGCACTCTACTCTGTGCTGATAAGGCCTCAACTGGAGTACTTTGTCTAATTCTGGGTGCCACATTTTAGGAAAGATGTTAACAAAATGGAGAAAGTCCAGAGAAGAGCAACAAAAATGATTAATGGTCTAGAAAACATGACCTATGAGGAAAGATTGCAAAAATTGGGGATTTTTTTCACCTGGAGAATAGAAGACTGAGAGTGGAGATAACAGTTTTCAGGCACATAAAAGATTGTTTCAAGGTGGAGGGTAAAAATTGTTCTCCGTAACCTCTGAGGGCTAGGACAAAGAGCAATGGGCTTAAATTGCAGCAGGGTGGTTTGGTTTGGATTTTAGGAAAAACTTCCTAACTCTCTGGGTAGTTAAGCACTGGAACAAATTGCCTAGGAAGTTTGTGGGTTTTCCATCATTGGAGGTTTTAGATTAGACAAACACCTGTCAGGAATGGTCTAGTTATATATAGGCCTGCCTTGAGTGCAGGGGACTAGATGACCTATTGAGATCCTTTCCAGTCTTACATGGATATCGTTCATGAATACTTAATTCCTGTGGAAAATCTTTCCTTTAATTCAAGACCAAAAATTTAGCCCCAAATGCACAATTTTGAGAAATATTGTGATACAGAAATGTGATGTAATCAAATGATAAAAAATATGTACCCTCTTCTACCTTTGGTTAGACCAGTGCAAATCCTAGTGACTGCAATGGGATTTGCACCTGTCTTACTGAAGGCAGAAGTGGGTTTTTCAGTATTTCATAAATATATTACCACATCTGTCAATCATTATAGTTGATGACTGTAAACACCTATTCCAGCTGTTGCAATACAATTTATTTCAAGGTCAAAGTTAAATTAAACTCAGGTAGCTAGTCCATTATATCTGAATCAGTGATTGGCTATGTCAGCAGAATGTATTAGTCTAATCTGTGTCATGCTGTCCATCTCTGTTTAATATGAATTGGGGAACTCTGATCTTGGATTTGTCATGGTGTGGCAGCCCTGCTGAGGATGAGGGATTTAAACACAGAGGCACTTCTTATAGACTAAGTAGGATTAGCTCTCCAGGAAATGCTGAAAGAGTTAGTTCTAAAACAATCTAAATTTGGACTGTCTCTCTATATGCTGTTCAGAGCACAACCTTGCAGGCTGTGTCCAAAGTGTTGTCTTTTCTTGGAGCAAGGAACCTAAAGTGCCTCATTATAAAGGCCTCCTTCTTAGAGAACACCAGCTGGGTTAAATTTTCCAGCAGGGCTGCAGCTTGGTTCATCCCTTTTGGAGTGTGCCAGCTACTTTCCCATCCTTCCAAAGAAAACATATTAGTAGAGCACTGGGGAGGTGAGGTTGGCAAGGAAGGAAGTATTTTAGCAAAAATATTGGGCATTTCAATTGTTTATAGTTTGAAGTATTCCCAAAAGATTATTTATCTAGGTTTTCAGTAAATAAAAATGTCAACCTTTTTATGTTTTCAATTTAAATTTTGGATTTCTTTAGAGGAACATATTTTGTGGAGAAAAAGAGATTTTGGTTTGGCGGAAAAGGCCACTGAAAAACAGCAACCAGTTTGCTTATTAGTCCATTTTTATACTTTCTGCTTCATCACACGTTGCCACTATATGTAGCAATGCTTCTACAAACCTGGGGTCCTGTGCTCAGACAAAACAAAACAAAAAAGGAGTTCTGCATCATTTGTGCAATTTCTGTATTTTAGAGGATGTGATAACAAAAGGAGAATATCTCTAGAATTGTTAGAATAAATAAAACAGGGTTGGGTTATTTAATTGGCTGTAAATTAAAATGTTGACTGATCAGCCCTGTGCACCAGCAAGTGTATATAGGTCATCGCATTTGCACACCAGAATATAACTAATACATCAGGATATTCCATAATCCATTATCTAATATACTGTAAGACTGTGAATGACTTTCTAGATGCAGTAAGTAATGCTGCAAAGTGGCACAAAATCAAAACTTCAACAGACTGACCTTTTCATAATCCTCTGAAAACCAAATGCAAAAACAGACACTGGGAGACAGAGCAAAATATAAACTGTAAAAACAAAACAAACTAAAGATGGCCACAGAAATGCTCACAAAAATATTTTAGCAATGTCATGCTATTAGCTCATCTCTAGTAGAAATAGGATTTGGGCTTAGTTTGAATTGTTGTTATACTGTTCTTTTTTATAAGATGACAGATTTGATCATATTTTGCTGATATTTTCAGTGGTTCAGCAGTTAGTGTGTTATAGTGTGACAAAGAATGAAGCCAGTGAAATAACAGTTAGTTATGGAATGACTCAATAATTTGTCTACCCCATCGGGTTCTCTTCTAACTTCAGATTTTTAAGATTTTGTTTTGAAACTCTATTTTACTCCTAAGGAAGCTGCTTCATTCATTCAGTTTGTTATTCACTTGAGCTTTCCTTTTCCTCTCAGCCAGCAATTTTCAACTTCTAGTCCCTGAGTCCCTGGGAATATATGGCTGAAGGGGCCCAGGTTCAACTGGTTGATTGCGGTAGCTCTGGACTCTGCTACACACTCTGCACCCTGCACTACACTGCTGAACTTTACTGACTCCTCCAGACTCATCCCTGCATAGGGGGAGGGTCAGCAACACATCATTACAATATCTGGGGCTCATTCAGTTGCAGATTTTTCTTCCTAGGAGCTTTGTGGTAATGATGCTCTCAGACTGTGAGGAATGTGAGCATCCTAAAGACCATTAGTAGAATACCATTGCAGCCTCCATAGAGCAGCATGTCCTTCCTGATGAAGGGGTGAATTAAGTAGTGCTAGTGCTATGAGGGAAGGGGCTTATGGGATAACACTGAAATAAAGCGAAGGGGTGTACAAAACCTTTACAACTCTTCTTGACCCAGCCCTGATATCTAAGTCCTTGCCAATGGGAGGTGAAAGCCCTCTTGTATGTGCCCTTGAAAGGTCAGGGCAAGACAGAGCCCATGCTCAGATGCTCAAAGCTTCCTTCACAAAAAAACAGAACTGAAAGGTTGCAGTTTAGCCTAGAACTCATCCTTTTGACCATCATTGTTGGAAACTAGTGCAATGCCATAGTGCTGCATGTGAATACATGGAAAGATGCTGTCATAAACAGATAGCTAAGGGTTAATGTCTCTTTCACCTGAAAAAAAGTAACCTGAAGCAGCAACAGAGGACCAATCAGGAAACAGGATTTTTTCAACTCTGGGTGGAGGGAAGTTTGTGTGTGAGTCCTTTGTTCTTGGGTTTTTCTGTCTGCCTCTCTCTCAGCTTTGAGAAGTGATTTCTGTTCCCTGCTTTCTAATCTTCTGTTTCCAAGCTGTGAGTACAGAGATCATAAAAACAATAAGGGTTATTGTTTTTCTTTTGTATTTACATGTCTATAGTTGCTGGAGTGCTTTGATTTGTATTCTTTTTGAATAAGGCTGTTTATTCATATTTCTTTTAAGCAATTGACCCTGTATTTGTCACCTTGATCCAGAGAGACCATTTTTTATGTATTTTTCTTTATTTTATATAAAGCTTTCTTTTTAAGACCTGTTGGAGTTTTTCTTTAGTGGGGAACTCTAGGGAATTGAGTCTGTGCTCACCAGGGAATTGGTGGGAGGAAGAAGTCAGGGGGAAATCTGTGTGTGTTAGATTTACTAGCCTGACTTTGCATTCCCTCTGGGTGAGGGGGGAAGAGAGATTAGCTCTTGGTAATTCTGTTCTCCAGGCTGGGAACGGGGAGGGTGGAGTCCCTCTGTTTAGGTTCACGGAGTTTGCTTCTGTGTATCTCTCCAGGAACACCTGGAGGGGGGGAAGGGAAAAGGTTTATTTCCCTTTGTTGTGAGACTCAAGGGATTTGGGTCTTGGAGTCCCCAAGGAAGGTTTGGGGGGACCAGAGTGCCCCAAAACACTCTAATTTTTTGGGTGGTGGCAGCTTTACCAGGTCCAAGCTGGTAACTAAGCTTGGAGGTTTTCATGCTAACCCCCATATTTTGAACGCTAAGGTCCAAATCTGGGACTAGAGTTTGACAGATGCCCTTTTTAAAATCCCAGAAACACGCTTCCAGGAGAGTACAGAAATTCTTAGAGGACTTTACTAATTAGCAAAATATTTATAATGAAGTATGAAGAATCATTAATGATTTGAGAGGCAATTATTTTTAAGATCAGACAGCCTATCAGTATATTTAAGATATGGCCATTTATGAATAAGTAAACAAATATAGCATAGTGACATACTAGCATACTTATTTTTATTTTATTTGTTTTACTTGTAAGTTATATTTACTAGTAAGAGTTAATTTATTTTTTTTTTACTGTTCCTGTTTTTTTTTACTGTTCCTGTACTCATTTTAATGACTGGAGCCTTTCCAGGAGACCTCCCTTATTGGGCAATCTTCTATTTCAAAAGACCACCCTATGATATCTAAAAATGTACAGAATACATCTCTCCAGACAGATGGTGACTGAAGACAGATTTCATTGAATTTATTAAACTGCTGTCAATTTATATTTCCTAAGGAACAGTTGCACATATTTTTCATAAGAATAATACAACTAAAATAATTCATGGTACCTTTTATCCAACGAGCTTTAAGCATTTTTACAAACATTATATGAGTGAGCCTCAAGTAGGTGCCACAAATATCACTTCTATGATTTTCCAGATGGGGAAATTGAGGCACAGAAAAGTAACATGACTTCAAGTTATAAAGTACTCCTAATACTTCCTTTGTTCTAACCCAGAGACTCTGTCCCTGCAGCCTGCCCCCTCTTCATGAGCACATCATGAATATTTGGCACTGTCAGCTGTTAGGGGGCTTATTCCTCTCACTTTCCTGGTCCTTCTCGCAATGAACAGAGAGCAAACAATACCCGAAGTGTGAAGGTGCAAACAATTCGATGTTTATTGGGATGAACTTCCAGCAAGCATGATTCCAGTTTCCTTCCTCAGTGTCCCCCTTCCCAGGTCTGACACACAGAGCCTTACCTGTGTCCCTGGTTCCCATTCCCTGTTACCATTCTGCCCCCCCTTATCAAAACATGATTCTAATTCCCCCACCCCACAGGGGTTTCCCATCCCCCCTTACTCCCTGATTGACTGAAGCCTATATAGTAAAATGAGTTTCTGCTTAGCTATACCTTAACCAATCATTTTACTGAAATTTAACTAACCCAATCCTAACATATTGTAAGATGATTATTAATCAATTATATTCCACCACCTTAAATGGTTACACCTAACAAAATTAATTATACAGTAGACAGAAACAATCACAGTACCAGACAGAGATTATACAGACAAAAAATAGGGAAGAGGAGACTACAGCAGGGGTCTCAAACTCAAATGACCATGAGGGCCACATGAGGGCTAGTTCATTGGCCCGAGGGCCGCATCACTGACACTGACACACGAACAAAGCAATCCCGCAGCAGTAGTTTCCCCACCCCTGGCCTGGAGGTAGGCCGGGGTGGGGGGGCAGGTGCGGGCCGTTTGGCGGGCCACGTGTTTGTGACCCCTGGACTACAGTGATAGAACAATACAGAAGTGAGGATTTCACATCCCAGCTATGGATAAGTGAGTTCTTGCCAGACAGGATGCTATCAAACTAACTTTCCTTTTACATCTTCTAGGCTCTTCCCTTTCTCTGGAAGTGATAGGAATATCAGGACAGAATTGTATTTCTAACAGCCCAATAGCACCTTATTTCAATGTGACTAGTTTGGAATGTGAGGATAGGACCATACACTTCCCAGTTTATGGCTGGCCTCTGCTGCTTAGCTGAAGGCCTTAGCCTAAGAATCAGGCCTCACACTGTCACAGTAAGAGAAGGCCCTTACACAGACAGACAGTGATTTTGATACTTTCTTTTATACCTCTATAACTAGCTTAGTGATAAGAATACACCTAAATTCTTAAAGTATAGGCCTTTGCAGACAGACCTGAATATCTATATCCTAGCATCAGTTAACAGTTTTGTAGCATGCATTATTTTTTACTATTTGCTAATAGCCTTACAAAATTCCTGTCATGCAGCAAAACGCTGAATAAACTTCAGCAAGGTCTCATCACTGCAACAAATGTGTCTTCAAAGCATTCCATCTCTAAGTCCATCTTCCATCTTAGTGAAAAGAAAATTGCATCATTATGTCTTTCAGGATCTTTTACTAATTCCCATCACTGATGAGTATATATTAAGGGCCTGATCAAAGCTCATTTAAGTCAATGGCAGCCTTTCAGTTGACTTCACTGGGCTTTGAATCAGGGCCCTATAAAGCAAACAATGCAAACTTTCTCCCAGTGCTGATACAGTTCTAACATACATAAGCATAGACTTGTAAACTACAAAGCTGCATGACTTCAACATATGTAACTTACTTTTTTAAACCCTGGTATTAAAGTAACAATTAGTTCAGTGACTGTGCATCATTCTGTATTGTTTTCTGTTTTCTAACTTCCTATTTTCAGTAATAGTGTGTTTGGTTGCTGCACAGCAGGCAAAAAAATTGTGCTCATTACAAATGAATGCAGTGGGCCTTTGTCTCAACAGTAGGAAGAAAAGAGTTAGTGGCTACTTTATGGGTCCCCACTGTCTTGGTTTATGAGGGGAAGGCAAAAAAACACTTGAACTGAGCAAGAGAACCCGAAGCCTGGATCAGGTAGGGGCACTGACATACCAGCCACACAGGAAGAGAACGGCATTTATACCCGGTACCCTGCAGATACAATCCTTTTTGAACACGGCCAGCTGTGGCATATTTTCAGCAACAATGTGTTTGGTTCTGTATAGCAGAGGTTCTCAGACTGTTGGTTGGGACCCCATTTAATGGGGTTGCCAGGGTTGGCATTAGACTTGCCAGGGCCTGAGCCTGAAGCCTGAGCCCCACTGACTGGAGCTGAGGCACTTGGGCCTGAGCCACGGGACTTTGATCCCCTGGCCCTGTGCAGCAGGGCTCAGGCAGGCTCGGGCTTTGGTCTCTACTCCTGGGGTCATGTCGTAATTTTTGTTGTCAGAATGAGCTGAAAAATCCATATGTGAGATGATTTAACATTCTTTTTGGCTGTTCATTTTGAATGAGGACATGAACTTGGGGCCTGATCTTTCAGAGACTTATAAATGGTCTTAACTTTACAGACTCTGTAATCCTGTTCGTCAATACCCAGTGCATAAAGTTAAGCCTGTGTGTAAAGCTGTGCAGGACTGGAGCCCTACTGTGAATCCTGCGGTACGTTTTTATTTACAGCCTTTGCACCTTTTGTTAGTGCAACTTTGCAGCAGGGACCTGTTACTGGTTTACTTGTTTGTGCTGTGTGTGTATTGCTGGCAGTTAAATAAGAAGCATATACATTCCCCACTAAGTTGAGCATAGTTGCACTCTTCACAGCATTCAGCTGCATGAAAGCTTTTCCACATGCAGTTCACAAGTAAACTAGGGTATCCTATTCAAGCACTTAGGAAGAATAGTCACAGAGACCCAATTGCTGGATATTGTAACTCCTCTTGGAAAGGCCACTATGGTGAACAACAGTGGTTCACATTTCTTAACCTTTTTTACACTTCAGTGAGACAAACAGTGACAATGATAGCTTAATGGGGTTACATAGTGCCTGATGAGTTAACTTCCTTCTTTATCATCATATTTTCAAATACATTTAGAGTCCTTATTCAGCTAAAACTGCCACTGACTTTAGTGAGAGCCTTGCCTAAGGGTATGTCTACACTACGGGATTATTCCGATTTTACATAAACCAGTTTTGTAAAACAGATTGTATAAAGTCGAGTGCACACGGCCACACTAAGCACATTAATTAGGTGGTATGCATCCATGTACCGAGGCTAGTGTCGATTTCTGGAGCGTTGCACTGTGGGTAGCTATCCTGTAGCTATCCCATAGTTCCCACAGTCTCCCCCGCCCATTGGAATTCTGGGTTGAGATCCCAATGCATGATGGGGCAAAAATAGTGTCGCGGGTGATTCTGGGTAAATGTCGTCACTTAATCCTTCCTCCGTGAAAGCAACAGCAGACAATCATTTCGTGCCCTTTTTCCCTGGCAGACGTCATAGCATGGCCACCATGGAGCCTGTTTTGCCTTTTGTCACTATCACCGTATGTGTACTGGATGCTGCTGACAGAGGCGGTACTGCAGCGCTACACAGCAGCATTCATTTGCCTTTGCAAGGTAGCAGAAATGGTTACCATCCCTATAGTACTGTCTGCCATTGTAAATTGGCAATGAGATGATGGTTTTCAATCATTTTGTACCGTTTGCAATTGGAAATTGGCGATGATGGTTATCAAGCATTTTGTACTGTCTGCCAGGAATGACAGCGAGTCATTCCCATTTTTACCCAGGCGCCCCGGCTGACCTCACTGAGGCCAGCCAGGAGCACTTACAGGATCATGACGAGGACGGCTATCAATAATTTTGTATGTACCGTCTGCCACCGGGGAAGGGAGGGGGAGAGGATGCTGCTGTTTAGCAGTGCAGCACCCCGTCTACCAGCAGCATTCAGTAGACATACAGTGACATTGAAAAGTGGCAAGAAATGATTTTTTCCCTTTTCTTTGAGGGGGGAAGGGTGGTAAATTGACGACATGTTTCCTGAACTACTGGCGACAAATGTTTTTGACCCTTCAGTGCTCAGCCAAGAATGCAAATGCTTTTTGGAGACTGTGGGGACTATGGGATAGCTGAAGTCCTCAGTCCCCCCTGCCTCCCTCCACGAGCGTCCATTTGATTCTTTGGCTTTCTGTTACGCTTGTCACAAAGCACTGTGCTGAGTCCCTGCTGTGGCCTCTGTCTATCATAGCCTGGAGATTTTTTCATAGGCTTTGTCATTTCGTCTTCTGTAACAAAGCTCTGCTAGAACAGAATTGTCTCTCCATACAGCGATCAGATCCAGTATCACCTGTACGGTGCATGCTGGAACTCTTTTTGGATTTGGGACTGCATCGCCACCCGTGCTGATCAGAGCTCTACGCTGGGCAAACAGGAAATGAAATTCAAAAGTTTGTGGGGCTTTTCCTGTCTACCTGGCCAGTGCATCCGAGTTCAGGTTGCTTTCCAAAGCAGTCACAATGGTGCACTGTGGGATACCGCCCGGAGGCCAATACCATCAATTTGCGGCAACACTAATCCTAATCGGACATGGCAATACCGATTTCAGTGCTACTCCTCTCATCGGGGAGGAGCACAGCAACTGGTTTAAAGAGCCCTATATATTGATAATAAGGGCCTCGTAGTGTGGATTGGTGCAGGGTTAAATCGGTTTAACACTGCTAAATTCGGTTTAAATGTGTAGTGTAGACAAGGCCTAAGTAAAGACTTTAGATTTATGACCCTTCTTTGCTGCTTTGGCAGTGTAACCAGTGACTTTCCTGCATTCTTGAACAAAGCTGTGAGGTTATTTTAGCTGTAAACTTGATTAGTCTTGCAAAAGTTGTATGAACATAACGCCTTTTGGTTTTTGATTTGTGCAAACTCTCACTAAGGGCTGGATCCTGGTTCTTTGAAGTCAGTGGCCAAATGCAAAATGAAAATAAATATGATGTGATCAGGATATGGCTCTTAAACGTCACTCTTGTATCAACAAAGCTGTCTAACTAAAAAACCACTCTGTTTCCAAAAGCTTGAATAAGTTCAGACACAGAATTTTTGCACGTTCAAAATTGAATATGTCTGTGCATATGCTATTTATTTAGTGTTTTGTATGAGGCTTAATTCTAATTTTCTTCTAAACCAGAGATTCTCCAACATTATACCATTCCTTCCCATTAAATAAAGGAAAGCCATTCCAGTGCTTGCATTAAATGTGTTTAAAAGTGGGGGAAGGAATCTCTGTCAGGCATATTTTGGAAAAAAGTAAGGACAGGACAACTGTTTGATCTTCTTGTTGGGGTTAGTTGTACGGCAGTTTACTGACCCTAGGGAATCAGTGCTGGGACAGACTTTTAAATGAACTCAGCACCCAGTTGCTCCCATTGTTGTTCTGCTAAATTCTGAAAATCTGGGCACCTCAATTAGGTGCCTAAATAAGAACTGAGCTGTTTTCAGAATCTGGCCCTTAGCTGTTGCTGAGGAAGAACTGAGAACAACCCAGCAAGGTAGGGGAAAAAAGTCACCCCCGCTTCATCCCACAATTAAGAATATGGGATTTTCTCCCTCTGAATTGTAAATATATAATTGGGCGAGTAATTGCTCAAATCAGATACTTCTTTCCCTTTTTGTAGGACAGCATTATTTTGGCTTGGGCACTCAACTTCGTAATGACTAGTGCATGAGAGTAATTGGGAAAATTTCAGCAAATTGGGGTTGGGATTTTGTAATTCTTCTTTGAGTAGATGCATCTGTGTGTCCCACTTAGGTGTGTGCATGTCCAGCGCACCAGAGACAGAGAATTTTGCCTAGTGGTAGCTGTAAGGGGTGGCGCTTGCACCTCGTGGCCATAGGCCCTCCCTTGGCTGCCCTGACCCCCCCATCAGTTCCTCCTTACTGCCTGTGGCTGGAGTCAGACTAGGTCTTCTGCTGCTAGGGCCCCGGGCTGGGACGCAGTGGAGTGGGAGGGCCTGCATCCCCCTGCCACCCAACTTGCGGGTGGCAGTCTCCCCCTCTCCCAGGCCCTTTGGAGGCCTGGGCTCATTGCTACTGTTTGCATTGCTACTGCTCAGCCCCTTCCTGATGGCCTGAGCGCCTGACTAATTGTTGCCCTGCCCTGACCCAGGGCCTGGGCGTATTGCTAGTGTTTGTACTGTTACTGCTCAGCCCCTGCCTGAGGGCCTGAGCACCTGACTCACTGTTGCCCCGCCTTGACCTAGGGCCCAGGCTTATTGTGCTTATTTCAGTTGTTGCAAGGGTCGCCAAGGGAGACTCCAGCGGCTGGACTAATTCCCCCAGGACATTAACAGTGTATAGTGAGGCGGTGCATCTCCCAGCTGCCCCGGAAAGGGATGAGCCCCAGCTGACCTCTTTACAAGAACCCAAAGGCCACCTCTGATCAGACAAAGGCCTTGGTGATGAAGCAGGCCGCATGGCCTATTCAAGCAAGAGCTGCTTCAGATGAAGATCCTTCACCACCTGAGTCCATTTGGTGAATGATTTACAAATCGAACATCGCTCCTTGACGTGGGCTTCGCCTAGGCACAGCAAGCTCTGCGTGTGGGGATCGTTGTTGGCGATTGCTCCCACAGATGACAGACAATGTTTAAACTCTGGTGAGGGCATTTCCAGGGAATACTTGAACTACAGCTAACAAACACTAAATCTTACTAACTCTGTACTATGGGTACTAATTAACTACATAAAACTAGAAAAGTCACTAAAAATAGATGGAATGTGAGATGAAAACCACAGAGCTCTTGCTGGAGAAGGAGGAATAGTTGCCAGGTAACCTCTAGCAGCCTTGGTCGGCCTTATATGATCTGTTCCTTGGCATGATGACTCCTCTGTCTCTTCAGAGAGACTCCAGCTCCAAATTGCAAAGTGGTAGTTGTCATAAACAGATAGTTAAGGGTTAATGTCTCTCTTACCTATAAAGGGTTAACAAACAGGGACCCCAAACACCTGACCAGAGGACCAATCAGAAGACAAGATACTTTTAAATCTCATGGGAGGGAAGCCTTTGTTTGTGGGTTTTGGGTTTGTTTTTGTTCTCTCTGGGTCCTGGACGGGACTAGAGGTGCAACCAGGTTTCTGCCAATCTCCCTGCTACAGTCTCTTATCTATTCAGAATTGTGAGTAAGAAAAGGCGGTCACAGTCTTTTAATTTGTTTTTTTTTTCATTTACATATGTGTACTTGCTGGAAGTAGCTTAAATTGTGTTTTTGCTGGAGAAAGTTTCTTTCTATTGTTTATAAGTTGAAAGACCCTGTAACTTTTTACCATCTAAAGTGCAGAGATAAACCTTTTACTTTTTTCTTTCTTTCTTATTAAAAGTTTTGCTTTTAAGACCTGTTTAATTTTTTTCTCCTAGTTAAGGTTCAAGGGAATTGGTGGGGAGAAGGGAAGGATAAATTTTCTCTTTGTGTTTTATTCACGCAGCTTGTATTGCCTCTGGGTGAAGGGGAAGGTAACACTCCTCTCGGTGCGGTGATTCAAAAAGTTGAATCAGGTGATCTCCTAGTTCCCAGGGTGGGAAGGAGCTGGGAGGAAGAAGGGAGGGGGGAGGGAATGGCTTATTTCCCTTTATTATGAGACTCAAGGAATCTGGGTCTTGGGGTCCCCTGGGAAGGTTTTGGGGGGACCAGAGGGTATCAGGCCCTAAAAATTCCTGATTGGTGGCAGCCTATCAGATCTAAACTGGTAATTAAGCTTAGGGGAATTCATGCTAGTACCCATATTTTGGACGCTAAGGTCCAGAATTGGGAATTATACTTAACAGTAGTGCTTTCAGAACTGTAGTGAGGTGGCACCCCAGAAGTACAAAGGCTCGACCTCAGAACTCACTGGAGAGAGCAACCGCTGGGGAGGCCAGATGCCTCTGGCCTGGCCCATGACTGAGAAGCCCCTGCGGCCCTAGGTGCACCCAAGGACTGGCCTGACCAGCCCCTTGCCCACTACTTGGAGGAGTTGCCGGGCCTGCCCCATGCCCGTTACCCAGAGGAATTGCCAGATCTGCCTCTCACCAACTACCCTGAGGAACCCATGGTGCTGGACCCCCCTGAGGACACCCAGATACCCAGGTACCACCAGAGGGGGAGTCTGGAAGTAGCCCGGGACCAGCCGACCAAAGCCCATGACAGTGTGTTACGGCTGCTGCTAGGGCCCCAGCAAGAGGCAGTGGAGTGGGAGGGCCTGCGTCCTCCACCAGGAGCACAGATCAGGCTGCACAGGATGGAGCAGGTCTCATCAACCGCTCTCCAGTACCGCACAAGGAGGTCAGAGACCCCATACCACTCCAGTCTCAACCCCGTGACATCAACTGAATCCAGTACTAATGAGGGTGGTGCTGGCACTGGCTGTTTTTGCACCAGCAGCATATCAGGTGACAATTGATCTCCTCTGCCTTTCTGTCCTAATCTGTCCCCTAGTCCAGGATTTGGCAATACCTGCATCCTTTATATCCCTGTTGGCTGGGCAGGTCACTGAAAGTGTGTGTCTGTCAGCACCATGCCTCAATGTTTCCCTTACACAGCCAGTGGATGTGGAGCCAGTACCAGGCTTGGTGCAAGGGACCTCTCTGGCACCAAGAGTATCTTCAGCACCCCTGCGACTGGTGCTGCTGATGTTATCATTGTTGCGTTCACCGCTCTCCACTTTGGCACCATCGGTTACCTCACTACTGCTGCCAAGTTTGGGATCAACACTGCTTCTCACACCAGAAATAAGAGAAGCACACTTGGTGCTACTGATACTGTTTCCACCATCAGCCCCAGCTCCCTCATTATTCTGGGCGAGGACAAGTTGGACTGGTTGCTCACTTTCTCAGGCCTGCCTCTACTTTTATCCCCTGAAGTCTAGGACTCTTCAGTGTCCAGTCACGATCTTCTTGTTCTTTCAACTGCCTGACCCACATCAAGGGTTGCTAATGGAGCACACTCGGTATCAGGGTTAGCGCTCATGTAGTAGTTAGAATGGGGATCCCTCATGTGACGCATACTGGCCACGAGTGCCCTATCCATACCCATAGGCTCCAACTCCAAGGGAAAAAATGAGTGGGTACTCAGCATCCAAGCTCCCTTTACCCCCCCACCCCATCTCCTCCTCCTCCCCTGAGTGTGCCGCATCCCCGCTCCTCCGCCTATCTCCCAGTGCTTCCCTCCTGGCTGCTGCCAACCACCTGTTTGGCAGCGTTAGCACGCTTTGGGGGCGGGGGGCGGGAACATGGCACACTCAGGGGAGGAGATGAGGAAGAGGCAGGGCTGGGGCAGGGATTTGGGGAAGGATTTGGAAGAGGGGCAGGGAGGGGGCGGAGGTGGGGTGGGGACTTTGGGGAAGGGGTTGGAATGGGGGCAGAGAGGGGTGGGAAGGCCTCATGGAAGAGGTGGAGTGGGGGCGGGGCCGGGAGCGAGGAGGGGTCGAACACTCACGTGAAAGAGGAGAAGTCAGCGCCTATGTCCGTACCCATGCTCTTCATGGAATCAGTGAGATGCTTCTGTGTCATGGAGGTCCCACTCCTTGTCCTGCTCAAAAGCAAGATCACTGACCATATCTATGGTGGTCCCTATCAATCCACCACAGGCCCAGGCACCAGCGAACCTTCCCCTTGCAGAGCCTACACAGTCTTCCCATCCAGGCCCATCAGTCCTGGAGCAGGATATGGCTCTGACACAATTAATCGCTTCATCTTCATCCCTGCAAGATTCCACAATGCCTGGCTCTTCCTTACCTTCAGTACTGGATGTTTCAAGGCATACCAGGACTTTCTGCAGTGCGTGGCTGCTTCCCTACAACATTTCTGCAGGAGAACACCTATATATTAATGGATGTCCTGCAGCTGTTTGCCCCTGGGAGAGTCATCCTTCCTATTAACGATGTGCTCCTTGAGCCAGCGAAGGGCCTCTGCAGCATGTTGGCTTTAGTACTATCTGCAGCAAAGTGCATGGAGTGTAATTTCATTCTGGTGCAGGGATTTAAGGGTTTTTACTCCTATGAATCCCAAATTCCCTATTTGTAACTGTGCTGAATGACAGAGCCTGGCAGGGTGGGTTTAAATCTACTCCCAAGGGTAAGGACTCATTTAATGGACCTGATGGGCAGAAAGATTTACACCTCCTCTTCCTTGCATATGTGAATTGCTAACCAGCAGGCATTGCTGTCCAAATACGACTTTGTGATCTGGATGGCTGTAAATTTTCAGACCATCTGCACGAACCCTTGAGAGAGGAATTTCAGGCATTTGTCACCAAGGCTTCTTGGTGGCTAATACTTTATTGTAGCTGCATTAGAAGTATTGTACTCCAATGGTTCTTAACCAGGCGCCTGGGGCCCCCCTGGGAGGCCGTGAACAGGTTTCAGGGGCCCCCAAGCATGATCAGCGTTCAACTCGATGAGGCTCAGGGCAGAAAGCCAAAGCCTCGCTGCATGGGGCTGAAGCCTGGGGCTCTGAACCCCATCAGTTGGGGCTGAAGCCGAAGCCTGAGCAATGTAGCTTCACAGGGGCCACTGTGGCATGGGGCCCCAGTTAACTTCCCTGCTTGCTACCCCTCACGTCTGCCCTGGCTTTTATATGCAGAAAACCAGTTATTGTGGAACAGGTTTTTATAGCACGTTGGGGCATGGGGGGAGCTCAGAAAAAAAAAAGGTTGGGAACTCCCGTTGTACTCCATTTCTGTGTCTAGTGATGAATTGCTATGATCACTAGCAGTTACTCAGTTGCCCCATCATTACAAATAAAGACATGAGGTTTGTGTGAGAAACATGGAATCTTTGCTACCCTGTGAAAGCTGAAATGAGAAGAATATGTGACGTTTTTCACAGCTAAAATGTTTGCATGCTGAATTTGCATATTCTGTTCTATTCTAATTTCCCCTTCCTCATCGCATTCCTCAGAGGTACTAAACGATAATTAAAAACATGTTTACACAACACTAACATATTTTAGAGTTTAAACAAGATGCAAGTTCCTAATTGAAAGAAATTAAAATAGTTTCTTTTGTTGAATGTGGATGACCCAACTTATTAGTTTTATTTTCAAAAAGCCTATTAAAAATGAATTAAGCCTCTAAAAAAGCAATCTAGCTTTTCATAGCTATCTCCACTAACCTCTCTTCATTTCTGACGACTGATTCATCAGCATCCACTATGCAGTGGTCACATTCATCGTTCTTGCAATTCATTGCTAAGCTCAGCTAATTGTTTTATCAATCTGCCTAAGAACCGACAACCAAGCGTCTTCTGAATTTTTAGTATCAAATGGGTTTCCATAAACAATAAAATCCCAATATGCTAGTTCAGAAGAGGACCTAAATAGCAATCTTTAACTGATGCAATGATAACTGCTTGCTCTATCTATTTCTCTTACACAGACAAACTTCCCATTCCTTCAGCGCTTCATTTGAAGGCAGTGGGATTTTTGTCTGAGTAAAGTTGTAGGACCTGTATGCTGTTTCAGTCAAAAGAATTGTCACATATTAGAAAACTGTATACCTCTTACATTGTATATTCTTCTCAGGTTTCAAACAATCACAAAACTGTCCCTGCCTGCAGATATATGGGATCTTGGGGAGCAATTACCACACAGGTGGGGGTGCCAATTAATTTCTTTATTAAAGGAAAAAGAAAGTAGTGGGAATTTAAAATGAAATACGATGGGATGGTGTGTATAGGTTGTTTACAATAGACAATGATGGGGGGGTTCTTCTATTGAACAGTGTAGGGAGTTCTAACAGTGGGGTACAGTAAGTGGGGTTCAGCACAATGGGATACAGTACAGTCAATAAGCGTATCAAAAGAAATGCAAATAAAATGGTAGCTTCTATATAAAATGGTTAACAATCTTAGATAGAATGTATTAAGGGGTTAGTGGCCTTATACACAATGTAACACATGGTATCATGCAAATACAAAGTATATCAGAAAAGTGGAAGCAACCAATGGGGTGTTATAATTGCAAGTAAAATGTGAATCACAGTGCAATAATACAATATGGGTGATAAGTGAAATTATGCAATGTAACGGTAATAAAAGAAAAGTAATGACTTAATTTGTGAGGCTAGGATAGCAGATAATCTGCAAGAGTGGTCAAGGAACAGAGGGAGAGGGGAGTGAATGATTAGTGGCAACTGATGAGAGGAGAGTGCGGCTGGAAGCAGCGAGAGACTCTGAAGCCCTGCAGAGTAAGGACAATGGAGCAGTATAATGGTGATCTTTGGTATGGGAGGGGCCAGCAGAGAAGTGTAAAGAAGGCTAGAGAGAGGTTTAAGCAACAAGCGGACACCAAAAACAAAGGGAAAAAAAGCGGCAAAGGGTTTGGGAAGTTTCACAGGGGGAGAAGCAGCAAGGGGTTTGGGAAGTTTGGAGGGTGGATGCAGACGCGGGGGCGGGAAGCAGCAACGGGTTGGGAAGTTCAGAGAGAGTGCAGATGCGGGGGAAAAAGCAGCAAAGGGTTATAACAGGGAGACACAGAGAAGCACACAGAGGCGGAGATTGGAGCGGGGGGAAAACAGACACGGGAAAGTTCAGGGAGAGATCAGGACAGCGGAAAGACGAATTTAAGCAGCAAAAACCTTATCTATCTTAACCAACGACTAGGCAAAAACAACAAATATCACAATTCTAAGCAAAACTATAACAAGCAACTATACGGAGCAACAAAAACAATAACTATAACAGGCGGTGAACTTACAAGCTCTACAATCTTAACAAACTATGACTTATTAAACTAATAAAACAAACCTATGGTGCACCTTATGCTATGGGGAAGTTTACAGAGGGCAGAGTGGTATGTTGCCCAGGATCCAGCTCCCAAGGAAGCCAAGGGATGGTGGCTACAGCAGTGGATTACAGCTGAAAGCAGGGAGCCAGAGGCAAAGCCCACAGCAGCAGAGCTTAGCAGCGGCACAAACTTATTTTAGCGGCAAAAGCGCCGCGGAGTTTAAGAGAGGTTTTAAGACCAGACCAAGGTTTAGCTTGAGTCTGTGTGCTGGGGATACAGAAGCCAGCAGCTAAAATAATTAAATAAAAGTTAGGGAAAGTTTCACAGAGGGATTCTTACCAGTCCCGAAGGCAGCAGCAAAGGCAGAAGCAGCAGCAACATCAGAAGAAGCAAGGAGTGCTCGGTACAGTTCTCAATAATCAGGAGATCTCTCGGTAGCAATTCGTTCGTCAATGCGGGGGGGGGGGTGGTAAAAAACCGGGGGTACGCTCAAAATAAAATGAGAGCAGAGAAAGGACCCCCCAAAACCCCTGGCTGATCAGACCAGGGCAGCAATGCAGGAACCTTTCCGATTTTTGTTTCAAAAATGTCTGTTTTAAAGGCAACTCAGGCGTTTCCCACCAGTAAGCCTGATAGGCTCCTCTGTCACAGGGAGGGAGGCACAGGAACACTGCAGGTTAAGCACAGAAACATGTCTGGGCAGAGTCCTGTTGCAATAGGTGACTCAAAAGCACATGAGGCCTATGACTCATGCCCAGGATCTTAAAACACAATAGGTCTTGCAGCTCTGGACATTGCCTGCCCTACACCAAGCTCAGGTTCAACGAGGTGATAACAGGACTAACCCTTTGAACAGGGCCAATGGGCCATTTAGCACTCAGCACAAGTGGCCATCCCTTTGAGAAGGGCAATGGCTCTTGTTAAACAACTTAAGGGGCCCTCCCTTTGAGAAGGGCAGTGGCCCTGGTAAACAATTACAGCCAGGAAGGGCGGCCACAGGAGGAGAAGCAAAAACAAAAAGGAGTTATGGGGACAGCTGTAAGAAACAAAATGGAATAGGAGGATAGCTGTAACAGACAAAAACCAGGACAGATTTATTCTTGTTTCCTGGAAATGAGACTTCACAGCAACACCTGCTTGCCCAACACTATGTTTTTATGTTTGTATCTTTCTGTCCTGATCATTATTTCCCCTTTTCTTTTGCTTAGAAAAATGTAATTTTGCATGTAAATGTACAGCCTAGTAAAACCATTAACTTCACTTAGAAAAGCACCACTGCAGATTTAAAATGCAGATGGTATGCTACTAGTGTAAGTGAAGCTTTCTTTTTCTTCCTGAAATGACATAATTCCAAAACTTCCAAAAGGCTTAAGAAAGAAGTTACTATTTTAATTGCCTTGTATTCTACAGGCAAGATTAAATAGTGCTGTCAGCACAATAAGATGATAAGAAACTGAAGTACATACAGTGAAATATATTGCAGAAATATTAAGACAACATTGATTTTAGGACCAATTCTGCTTATGTTACTCACATGAGTTCTGTCAGAGTTTGAGTTACAAATTTTAAGGCCAGAAGGTCCATTATTACATGTATTATCACCTGCATAACACAAGCCATAGAAATTTTGCCAAGCATTTCCCGTATAAAGCCCATAACTTATATGTGTTGAAGGGCAAATCCAATGGGCTGGCCCTGAGAAAGAAGAGAATCATCCTCATAGGTCTGTGCAGCAGCTGTGAAAGCCACTCCAGCTGTGAAGCTGCTTCAGAGCAACAGCTGAAATAGCCCTGTACGCTTATAACATGCCTGCACACCCTCAGTTGTACACACAATGTCACACAAGGAGTTCCTGCAGATCTGGGCACCATGCCATGTAGGGGAACAAAACCCCATGTGATACATCCCCATATCCAGCTCCTTGACACACAAGAGTTGCACTGGTTACACTGCCAAGGGGCCCTCCAGGCTCATGGAGCTACCCCTTAAGGAAAAGATTGTTACCCTAGGAGCAGCCCACACAAATCAAACATGAATTAATATTTGTAAAATGGTTTGTTATTTCAATGCCTAACTCTTCAATTTCTGATAATGAACACTTTTTTTTTCCTACTTCAAACCTTCTCTCAATAGTATGATCATTCCACATTCCTTCCATGGGTCAAGCTTGGTCAACATCAGTGGTTCTCAACCAGGGCTACACGTACCTCTGATGGTACAAAGAAGTCTTCCATGGGGTACATCAACTAATCTAGATATTTGCCTAGTTTTACAATAGGCTACATAAAAAGCACTAGCGAAGTCACTACAAACTAAAAAATTCTATACAAAGATTTGTTTATACTGCTCTATACTATGCACTGAGATGTAAGTACAATATTTATATTCCAATTGATTCCTTTTATAATTATATGGTAAAAATGAGAAAGTAAGCAATTTTCAATAATAGTGTGCTGAGTATTTTTATGTCTGATTTTTGTAAGCAAGTAGTTTTAAGTGAGATGAAACCTGGGGGTACATAAGACAAATCAGACTCCTGAAAGGGGTACAATAGTCTGGAAAGGTTGAGAGCCACTGGTCTAGGCTACCAACTTCTATCTGTATAACTGTGCATTTCCCCTGTGGAAAATTCACACCACTGAGCAACGTAGTTATACCAACCTAATCCCTATGTCAACGCTTAATGTCTTCACTATGCACTATACTGGTGCAGGTGCAGCTGTGCTGCTGTTACGCTGTAAGTGTAGACAAGTTCCTAGTAGTATGATAATCCCTCATTCCTCTCATCAGTATGAGACACTTTGCAACTAAATCTAAATACTTCAGATTAGTATTGCTTTCGGATGCTTCATTTTCTCTCTTTGAACTCCATCCAAGGAGCACACTAAAGACTTTCAGAAGGCAGTAGACATCAAACGGAAGAGAAACAAAACATCAGAATGGAGTTTCTGGTTA
The DNA here is from genome assembly GCF_007399415.2 of Gopherus evgoodei. Taxonomy (NCBI): domain Eukaryota; kingdom Metazoa; phylum Chordata; order Testudines; family Testudinidae; genus Gopherus; species Gopherus evgoodei. The sequence goes on from NC_044332.1 coordinate 58,897,203, forward strand.
TCTATATTCAGAGAGATGGGAGAATCAAGGTGTGGAGTTTAGTTAGTATACTACTCTGAAAGAAGACAGTCAGGTCTACATGCTTGATTTGCATATTGACAGTAATCTCTTTCTGTAGACTTATGGCTACTCTATACTAGAAGTGCTTCAGTGGCACAACTGCACCGCTGTAGCACATCTGGGGAAGACACTCTATGCTGTTGGGAGAAGGGTCTCCCATTGGCATAATTACTCCACCTCTGAGAGAGGTGGTAGCTATGTCAGTAGGAGACAGTAGAAGGCAGTTTTCCAAGGAAACATTATTAAGGCACAAGAGCAAACTATCCCACTGTGTATGAAAGATAGGAAGTATGGCAAGAGACTACCATGGCTTAATCAGGAAATCTTCAATGATCTAAAAATCAAAAAAGAGTCCTACAAAAAGTAGAAACTAGGTCAAATTACAAAGGATGAATATAAACAAATATCACAAGTATGTAGCGACAAAATTAGAAAGGCCAAGGCACAAAATGAGATCAAATTAACTAGAGACATAAAGGATAACAAAAAAAACATTCTACAAATACATTAGAAGCAAGAGGAAGACCAAGGACAAGGTAGGCCTGTTACAAAATGGGTGGGTGGGGAAGTGGCAGCAGGGGAGAGAAACAATAACAGAAATGGGGAAATGGCTGAGGTGACTTCTTTGTTTTGGTTTTCACCGAGAAGGTTGGTGGTAATTGGATATCTAACATAGTGAATACCAGTGAAAATGAGGTAGGATCAGAAGAAGTTAAAATAGGGAAAGAACAAGTTAAAATTTACTTAGACAAATTAGATGTCTTCAAGTCACCAGGGCCTGATGATAGGTATCCTAGAATACTCAAGGAGCTGACTGAGGAGATATCTGAGCTATTAGCTATTATCTTAGAAAAGTCATGGAAGACGGGAGAGATTCCAGAAGACTGGAAATGGGCAAATATAGTACCAATCTATAAAAAGGGAAATAAGGACAACCCAGGGCATTACAGACCAGTCAGCTTGACTTCTGTACCCAGAAAGATAATGAAGCAAATAATAAAGAAATCAATTTTCAAACATCTAGAAGATCATAAGGTGATAAGTAACAGTCAACATGGATTTATGAAGAACAAATCATGTCAAACCAACCTGATAGCTTTCTTTGACAGGTTAACAAGCCTTGTGAGTAGCAGGAAAGCGATAGACGTGGTATATCTTGACTTTAGTAAAGCTTTTGATACTGTCTTGCATGACCTTCTCATAAACAAACTAGGGAAATGCAACCTAGATGGAGCTATTATATGGTGGGTGTAAATTTGGGTTCAAGATGGGATCTAACTCACCATAAGGTACATCTAAGAGGGTTGTATTTTTAATACAGAAATGTTCAAGGCAATTTTGAACTTGTATTCCAAAGAACAAATTAACCTCAAGACTGAGTGTCACATGTAAATTCTGAAAGCCCCCTATTTGAATTGTTATCTATGAAGGATGCGTGTGTGTGTGTGCTTAAAAAAAAAAGTAGTAGTCAAACATAGCTTACTTTTCATATCAAATCTGAATCATTGTTCATTTAATATGTTTTAAGGAAAACATTTGCAATTCCCTAAGTATAATGTATTTGGTATGATGAGTTACGAAGAAGTAGAACATTCTGCACTACTATAGGGCAATGGAAAATAGTTTTAAATTATGTCCCTACATTATAATTTTTTGTAACAGTCTTGTTTCTGTTCTTACTTACCTAGCTTCACTGCTGTGGAGTCAGTGGACATGCTATTCATTTACACCAATATAAGATCTAAACAGGGATCTACCACTGCATTAATACAGCACTTCAGAGATTGCAGTTTCATTTTTAGTGGTAGGGTAAGTTTTCCTGAACAATGTTTCCAGAAAATACATTAACAAATCCATCACTCAAAAATACAAGATCTCATATATTTATTTTTACAGATGCTTAACCAGGCTGTTTCAGCTGGGCAAAGAAATTCAGTTTATTTTACTGCAATACACAGTTTATCCTTTATAGCAGGTGAATTAACACACACAAAGAAAAAGTGTTCTTGCTTTCCAACCTGGCTGACACTAACCAGACTTCAGCACTCATCTTTTGTCAGCTAGGTCAATCCCAGACTGGATCTGTGAACCAATCTGACATTTACTGAAAGTTTCATTTCTTTTCTGAAATTATTCCAAGGATAAACATTTCTTTAAATGATCAAATATAATAGTGATAGAGAAGTTTAGGAAAATCTTTCTAAATAATTCAACCTTAAATATTTGATGGTGAAATAGTGTGCCAAAATACTGACTATCCAATACTCTGTACAGTTGATTCCAACCTCTCAATTACTTTTTTGATCAGAGTGAAAAAAAATCTGCTCTATGGAGCCATTATAGTCTCCATCTTTAAAACATTCTTAATTAAAAAGACAATGGAACACTTGATTAAAATCTCAAAAACGGGATACAGTGGGCAGGTTGGTTTGTAGTGCAAATTAAACTCTAGCAGATGTGTGTTGCAGGTGTAGATCATCAACACTTTACGACAATCCTGCTTCTAATTTCCCTTTAATGCTTTGATTGCTTATGAGTTAATCGTGTGTGGTGATAGAAAGATTTCAAAATGCTGCTTCATCAGTTGTTAATTAGGAATAAATCAACATATTTTAAAGAGGTGGTAAAATAATCCATTAGTCTTTTTTTATTTCTGTTTTGATGAAATAGCAACTGGTTTTTTCTTGTCTCTTGTTTTTGTTCTCCTAACCCAAGTGCTGTAAAATGACTGTAGTGGCATGTATGACTAGTGATGGCCACTAGATTAAAAGTTAACTGATTTTTAACATTTTTACAGCATGTTAAATGACAAACTTTTTGATGGATTTAAAAAATACAAGAGTGTCTCTTCAGTACTTGTATGAAGAATACCAGATCATAACTGATGTTTTGGATGTAGTCCACTATGGAGTTTACATGAATATAATATAATTGCTCTTTTTTTTGCCGATTGATTTTATTACAACGTTTAATGGCTTGTTGCATAGTTTATATGATAATGAATGTCATTTTCTTGTATTATTCTATAAATAACTTTACAAATTTTTAATTAGGATAATCATCGTAGCTGTTTCTACTGCTCTACTCAAGCCCTGCTCTTTGCATCCAAGTATTAATGTATATCTGTATCAAGTTAGACCAATTATGGTGTATATGGGTTTCTAAACTTTGCAACTTTTTCTATTTTAAATAATCCTGGGTTTCCCTCCTTAAATTGTGATACGGTTCCTGCTAACAAGTTAGATAAGCTGGATGGCTTTTTATCTTAGTTTAACCATTTAATTAAAGGTGTGTGAAAAATGGAAGTTCTGTTTGGCGAAGAATATCAAAATTTGGCATGAAAACCAAAAATTGAAATTCTCTGAAGGTAAATTCTGGAAAAAATTTTTTTTGATAACTTGTTGTTTTGAACTATATAAGATAATTTCAAAAAGGAAAAAATGAAAACTTTTACTTCAAAAATGTCAAAACAGGACATCTCAATGCTAATGGAACTTGTTTTTCCTGGTTTTCTTTGAAAATGAAATTCCAGAGATATTCACCCAATTTTGCAATGCATTTTGATTTTGATGGAAATGCATATTCAGTAGACTATGGCTATATCCAATGGGAGTTTTACCTAATAAGAATTACATATTGATTTTGTAATGCTTTATTGGTGAAAGGCTGCCCTACTGTAGTAAATGGGAGCTCTGCCACTGTCTTCAGTGAGGCCAGGATTTTACCTGATATCTTCGCTACCATTGCTGCAAAACAGCAGATCTAAAGCATTTGTCTATAAAGCCAGTTGGCTGAAGCTTTGACAGTTGGGTAATGTAATATACATCAATAAATGGTTAACATTTCACTGCAAGCTTTATTTTTACCTTGGTTGCTTCTGTTTCTATGGCTTTGAAGATCAAGGTAACTTGCAGCAAAAAAGGAAAGGAAAGTTTAGAAACCTCTTCAATGTCCTTGAAAGTATTTGATGGATTATATCTGTACATCCTCAGCCAGCATTACTAACAGCTGAAGACTCTCGAGAGAGTGTGTTGTGATGCAGAAGTGGTGAAATACACTGTACAATTGTAACCATTTATAATCTAGCTAAGGAACAGTCTTACGAGCCATATGTACAGTTACTGTTGTGTTCCCCTTCCTGCACCTCAGCTCAACCTGCTGCTGGATCGTGAGACAGTATTCTGTCTTTTCTGGGTTTTTCAGAAAGAGCCAGTGCATTTTCTGAATTTAGGTCTTATACCTCCTAGTAACATTTAGTTAAACTATACGTATTTACAGTTAATATAACTAGCTAAGCATTTTAGACACATAAGCTTATACATATCAATGACTTTTTAACAAAGCTATAAGCCATTAGACCCGGGGGACTGGAAGCTGGGTGTCCCAAATCCCAAATGAGTGCTCTCACCCCAGAACTAAAAGCTGTAAGGGTGGGGGACACCCCCAAAACCTCCTCGCATTGTTTTGTGTGGATTTAGGCATGTGTCAAAACACCTACTGGATCAGGACACAAGGCAAGACAGGTGGGGAAATGCCTAGTTTGAGGATCCCTCTGGGGCTTAGGAGTGAGATAGGTGCCCATACACCCAAATGGAAAGGGCTATGCGCATGCTCAAAGGCAAATGTTTAGGTACCTTGAAGACATAATTAGTGAAAACATAGGAGCTTGCAGGATTAAGCAGTATATGAACAGGTGTATTGAGGATCTCAGTGGCAGCTGAATGTTGCCCTTAGTCATATAAATTGGCAAATAAGCACCTACGCCCTTTTGTGGTTTTGGCATCAGTTGACTTAAGTGGACTTTGTATCTGGTCCTAGCTGACTAATACTGAGGATAGATTTGAGCTTTTTATTTTTTTTCTTATTTATGTGTAGCAAGAAATACTTCATCACCACTCACTATATTTATTTTACTTTATCTATTTTCTCTTTTTCCCCACACTCCTGTGTTTTCAGTTGGAAATGTCCTAGAAATGATAAATGGCTGGATGGGGGAAAACACAGGCCCTCTGGGTAGAATCCAGTAGAATGTCTCCTCAATGCCCTCTGGAAAAATTGAAGGGCCTATACTAATCTTCAGGTTACATATGATGCTATGCTCCCACTGTAGGGAATGGGAGAAACACCCACTTCTTTGCAAAGCTTTGAAACAGATAATGTAGTGTGGGTGTTCATTATGTTACAGACTATATCTTCAGTCTCTCACTACATATCACAACTAGTATGCAGTGATTTTTTTAACCACTTGCTATTTGCAATACTGTTCTTCAGACACAAGTGTAAATAACATATGGTCATTTTTGTCAAATACTAAGCCAGGAAAAGCTGGACAGACCAGGTAATTGTTAATATCTGTATCGTACCTAATTGATATTTCACAAGAATGCTGTCAACTTGTTATAGAGCCCAATGGATTGATCTATCTATCTGACAGAAGATCATAATTCCTGTAAGTACACTTAATGGCAACGTCTGTAGGATTCCACCTAATCTAGGAAACAAATAAATTCTGCTCTCTTCAAATCAGAAGAATGCCATGTATGCTTCAGGAAATTCTCATTATTTTAGGGTCATAGCCTTGAAAGTGGAGTATCAGAGTTTCAATTAGGTCTAACATAGCATGGTACCATGTAACTTTACCTTCTCCTTCCAACTGCTAATTCTGAATGTGAATCAACTACAGCCAGCTATTTTACCCTTTCTCAATATATTGTGAGGTCCTATTATGAATATTGAACTAGAGCTGTGCAAATAACTGACTGGCCAAACTTGGAACAGTCACTTCAAATTTAAAATATCAAAACATTTCATTACAAAAATGTCAAAAAAAGTATTTGGGGATTTTTTATCAACAAAATTCAGCAAAATTCAATACAAACTTTCAGAATGTTTTGGTTCACCCAAATATGCATTTTTAATAAAAAATGATTGTCTGAAAGATTTTGCCCAGCTATAGGGTGCACATTTCAGCATAACCTTCTTATAAACAAAGTAGGAAAACAACCTATATTTAGCTACTAGAAGGTGGGTGCCTAGCTGGTTGGAAAACCATTCCCAGAGAATAGTTATCAGTGGTTCACAGTCAAAATGGAAAGGCATATCAAGAGAGGTGCCAAAGGGATTGGGTCTGGGTCTGGTTCTGTTCAATATCTTCATTAATGATTTAGAGAATGACATAAAAGAATACACTTTTAAAGTTTGTCAATGATAGCCTTACTAAAGTCAAGATATATTTTATATATATATATATTTTGCTTGAATGACGAAGCACAACCAGGCTGTAGAATATTGGCATAATTCATTTAATGCTAGAGTTTCTCTACTCTATCAGTAAATAGTACTACTATTAGTACACAATACTAGCTAGTAGTGAGTCTTTGATGAGATAGCTAGTAAAGTACATACAGAAAAATGTAACAAATTAGTCTAACAATAGCATCAAAATTTGAATTAAATAACAGTAGTTGGTCATCCTGCTCAATTACTACTGTGGGTTTGGCTACACTTGCAGCTGTACAGCGCTGGGAGTTAAAGCTGTCTTCGTACAGCAGTGTGGCCACACTGACAGCTACCAGCGCTGCAGTGTGGCCACATTTGCAGCGGTGTTGGGAGTGGTGCATTATGGGCAGCTATCCCATTCAAGTGGGCTGCAATGTGCTTTTCAAAAAGGGGGTGGGGTGGAGTGTGCAGGGAGCGTGGGGAGAGAGAGAGAGTGGATTTTTGGAGCCGACACTGTGTCAGCTCCCTGCCTTGCAAATTCCGACCACTTCCCCTACCCCTCTCTCATTCACTCTTAAATGCAAATAGCTTTCAGAGTAGATAAGCAGCTGCTGGGAGGGACTCCCTCCCCGCGCCCCATGCTGTTTCTGTCCTCAAGCAAACACTAGCTGTGGGCATTCCCTGCCTGCCTGTGCTCAAGCAAACAATTGCTGCATTTGTTTTTTAGATAAGCAGCTTTGGGAGCCCTGAGTACACAACAAAACAAAGAAAGGCATCATAACAAGAGACAGAGAGTTCTTTAGTTAAAAGCATTATGGGAAAATTCCGGAGGTCAGTTACAGCGTAGTAAGATTAATCCCTGTTTACACTGCCACTCCAGCGCTGCAGCACCAGCGCTGTTCTCTTCATTCCTCTCGTCCATGTGGAGTACAACCAGCGCTGTAGCCAGGGAGATACAGCGCTGTATGTTCCTTGCCAGTGTGGATGAGGAGTAAGTTGCAGCGCTGTAAAGCCACTACCAGTGCTGCAACTCTCTAGTGTAGCCAAGGCCTATGACTCTCATGATTAGATATCTAGAGAGAGAATTTCTTCTAAGGGAAGCTTAGCACCGCATCAAAGGCTTCCTTCTGGCTCACTTCATCACAATGCTTATTATAGACACTCAGGGTTTCAGTTCAGTCTGCTCAGATGTTGCACGCTACCAGGTAAAGGCTGCTAACTGACCCACCACCAATAGCATATAGTTGCTTGTTTGTTTTTTCTTTCCTGTTCTTTCGTTCCTTCAGTCTCTTTCCTCCCTCTCCTTCCACACTACCCCGTGATCTTTCTCAACACCTTAAAGCCTCTCCCTGTTCTTTCTGTCTTAGCCTTTACTGCTATTTGTCTCTTTTCCTTCTTCAGCCTCAGGCAGATTGCCCAACCTCTTCATTTCCTAGCCACAAACAAGTTTGTATCCCTCTTTTTGGTATCCTCAACCACAGCCAGATGACCACACCAGCTGTGAGACAGACTCCCTCTTCTTACAGCAGTGTTTCTGGGAGGAGCATTATAATGTCACCTAGTGGAAGGTGAGGACTGGTAGCACAAATTACTGTGGTTGGGGCAAAACATTGCATCTGAGGACCAGACATTGCATCTCTTGTGTCTTACTAACTGATGCCAGATCCAACAGGGGAATGAATCCTTGAAAAACAGCTCTCATGCATTAATGCAGAAACTGTCATGAAAAAGCATCAGATTCCACGTATACTGGGAAAATCTGTACTTTGGTGCAATATTCAGGAAGGTGGATTTGCAATGCATTCGCACGGGTAAAAAGTATTGAAGTGTCTGTTTTACCCACATCTACAAATGCACAAGTGCATCTGCTGTTTAAGGTTAAACTCTTCCAGAACTGCTGATAAAACACAGTGAATCTGTGTGTGGTTGAATGGCCCACTCCCCTCCCCACACACACTCTCACCAGAAAAAGTGAACTATGAGAACACCTATCCTTTCTCACAGCTCAAAGTGCAATGCATGCTGCTCCCTTTTAGCTAAAATGAATTACACAGTGTGATAGCCTAGCAGAACAAAGTCAATGGGAAAGGAGAAGAGGAAATATCAACCCTGCTGACCTGAATCTGAGGTGGGGGGCATGTAAAGTGCTATTCTCAGCTAGAACTCTATCAAAACATTAAAAACAGATCAAAAGAGAAGGAGGTGATTGTGTTGGAAGCTTCAGACTATTACTGGCCCAGAACCAAGAACATTTTTTATTGTACGGCCAACAGCTGGATAAATTTAACAAAATAGTCTGTAATATAGTGTGCACATTTACACCCCACCTTTTCTATCTTTACTATAACACAAATGATATGCACAATTTAGTGAAGGGAAAAAAACCAAACCCTCTGTACCTTGCTACTTGGGCCAGCTGGTTCCTTGTGTATTTGAAATGACTCATTCTTTGGAAGGATGAGAGAAGATGGCACCCTACTTTAGCAATTGCTTCCTCAATGGCTGATTAAAACCAATGTACAATCTGATTGGAGACCGCCTGTGTTTCCATTTGATGATTTTGTGCAAGAACCACAAATACTGGGGAGCGGAAGGGATGATCTACCATTTGTGAACCTATCTTGCTTCTCTAATCAATCACTCTCTGCCTACATGTTATATCCTTGACTAAATGTCATATTTTATCCTCTCTGCTGTTATATTGTCTGTTCTTCTCTAACTACTGACTTCAAGCTTTTAGACGTATAGATGCTTGGATCTTCCCTATAACATTTTAAAATATGACTGCAATGTCATCTTCTTTCCAGTTCCTTAAAAAGTCTATTACCAATACATTTTTTAAATATCTGAGAGATTCTCCACTCTTTTAACGTGTTTCATAATTTGGTTTCACTGACCCCATTTTCTCCTGGTGTTTAATAGTAATCTTTGATAGTGTCTTTCTTCAGTTGTTAACTAGTGTGGTCATGACCCTTAGTTTTCAACCCAAAATAATATTTTTTTTTCTCTTGGGCACTAATGTCCACCTTTCTCTTCTGAACCTAAGCACATGATTTATTTACAAATTCATTGTGTTGTGTTGTCATACTTTCAGACTTTCTGGTTCTTTCAGTTTTGTACTTGAAACATTTCTCACTGTTCATCTTTGATGACATTTTGCACTGGATTTAAACCTACCTGTAACTCTTTTATTCCTCATGTGTCAGTCAGGGGACAGGAAGTGGGGGTGTGTGGATGGGGTAGGAGTCCCGGGGGGAGGAGCGCATCAGGGAACAGGCGGGGTTGGATGGAGCAGGAGTCCGGGGGGGCAGATAGGAGGTAGGGGCCAGGCCACAGCCCACACCCCTAACTGGTCCTCCATACAGTTTCCAAAACCCGATGCGGCCCTCAGGCCAAAAAGTTTGCCCACCTCTCCTTTAGAGGTGTACAACTATTTTCTTTGAGCCCTTACTATTACTTTTCCTTGAGGTTAATACTGCATTAGCAGTAAAGGATGCTCAGCAACTTTCAAGTGCTTGGCATTTGCTGGAGCACCTCACCCTTCACAAATGACTAGTTCTACATAATTTTCAAAACTCTCTCTATTTATCTTTCTATCTGTATCTATATACAGTAATTCCTTGCTTAAAGTTGTAGTTATGTTCTTGAAAAATGTGACTTTTAAGTGAAATGATTTAAGTGAATCCAATTTCCCCATAAGAATTAATGTAAATGGGGAGAGGGTTAGGTTCCAGAGAAACTTTTTTCGCCAGACAAAAGACATTATATACACATACAGTATACATTTTATACAATTTAATACTGTACTCAGCAATGATTATCGTGAAGCTTGGTTGAGGGTGGTGGAGTTAAAATGAGGGTGGATCATCCAGCTGCTCCTCTTGCTGTTCTCAACCCCCACTCTGCCCTTTCCCCAAGCCTCCACCCTGCCTGGCCTCTTTCACCCCTGCTTCACAACACCCCCTGCCTCTTTCCTGCCCCTGCTCCACCCCTCCCCTTGAGCATGCTGTGTCCTTGCTCCTCCTGCCTCCCAAGCCTCCTGAACACCACAAACAGCTGATTGCTGTGAGTGAGAAGCGCAGGGGGGGAGGGGGGAGGGCTGCATGCCGTGTCCCGCGCTCCTTCCCCCTCTCCCGCAGAGCCTCCTGAATGCCACAAAATGGCTGATTGCTGCAGATGGGAGGGGCGTGGATGGAGGGGGGCCGTGCTGATCCACAGGGTGGGGAGGTGCTGTGGCTAGTGGAGGGGGAGCTTATATGGGGGCTGCCAGCCCACCCTGTTCCAAGCTCCCATGGCCAAAAATGTTACAAGCAACATTGCACAACTATAAATGAGTATATTCTCTAATAGAGAAGCGATGTAACCATTAACAACATTAATCTGGATGACGTTAAGTGAAGAGTTAATGTTATATCTATAATAAAATTTTTGCTTCACTGGAGTATATCTGGATTTAGAGCAGGGTAACTGAGGAGAATTTGATTTTCTATAGTTGTTTAAACTTATCTGAAACACTTAATCTAAACAAGAACCACCAAACAAAAAAACCCCTAGGCTGGGACTGTCACAAAAGTAAGCTTTCTGGTACTTCTTGGTTCTAGTCTTCCTCATAGCTGATTTTTACTACTGCTATCAGTCACAGATGAAACTAGGAAGTGTAGATAAAGCAACTCTAATTAGTGAACAAGGACAGAAAAGAGGGCAGCAGGATGGATAACTGAGACAAAACATTAACTGTGAGAAGTTAAAAGTAATGAAAACATCTATTTGGAGAGTTTACGTAATCACCTTCACTGGAAATACTCAAGGCTGGATTTCTTACATATCAGATGTAATTCAGTCAGCCCTGCAAAGATGAAGGGGGCTGGAATAGATCAACTAGAAGTTCCTTCCAACCTTAAGAGGCTAAAAATACAGTACTGTCATTTGAAATTGTAATGCTTCTGCTGTTAAGTGCAGGATACCAATTTGATCCAGGGACGGGGGTGTGGATAGGGGGCACATAGGTCTAACTGCAAATCAGACAGGGCACCCACCACTATCTCTGATTGGTTTCCATTAGGGAACTGTGGTTCTACCATATTTCTGCGACAGCACAATACATGGAGAATAGAGCTAGCCTTAAAAATGAGTGTACCCCCACCCACACATAAACGCATATCAGTAATCCATTTATACTCTTTTGGATAAAGAGAGAATAGTATTACCATTCGAAAGTAAGTATGCTTTCCATGGAATAGGGAGTGCTTCAAATCTACTTGAGCATCATTATAGAAAAGACTCAGTTTAAAACTTAATTGAAATGAATAAAAATAATCTTCAACGATAGCGAGCCAGAAATTGCAGCAAGTAGTTCTCGGAGTAATGACACTAAGATAATTTTTTCTCCCTAGTTGATATAGTTAGCTTATACAATCCAATTCAATCCATCAGTCTATCTTGAGGTCTTTTTGCTTAGCAAAATATAGTAGGCGCCACTGAAAAGTTAATACTAGTGACTGCGGCCATACCATAATATTTGAGATACTGAAGTTATTTTCTGTGCCCTAATTTTAGGGGAACAGCTATGTAATGTTCAATAGCTTGGTGTGGTAAACATTGTTAAATGATAAGCTTTTATGGTAATTACTGTACATGGAGGTTATTCACTATAAGAGTATTCTCCCTCTAAAATAGAAAATATTAACTAATGGGCTGGTGGGAATTAGCAACTGGATTGGTTTTTACGTCTGAAGGGCTGAATGCGCCCCCGGGCCACAGTTTACCCACCTCTGGTTTAAATGAAAGGTTTCAAGTGATAAGTAGCCACAAGTGTTCCTTTTCCTAATTAATTCCACAATCTGTCAGGAATGAGAACTCAGGGCCTGTCTCATAGCACTCCTCAGGAATTGAACCACACTTCTTGAAGGTGCTTAAACACCTCTTATGAAGCGGAGTGCTCTCTAATCTCCCATTATTATACTGGACAATAATGCACACTCCATAGTGGGCTATATTTTTGGCTGCACTTCATGAAAACTTGACTTGAGCCGGACTCTAAGCACCTATTTAAATGCTGCCCTGAAAAGAGATGTTTTCCCTGAACTAGAGCTTTCATCAACAGTAATATTTACTTCTATAGTAAATTGGCTAATAATAATAATAGTGTTGGTTAAAAAGGTCTCTAGTCAATTTATTCTCATGTATTTGAAATTTCTCACCAATAATGGAGTATAGTTCCCAATATTACAAAGCTGACATATCCCAATGGTCACCACTCTACAGTACCTGAGACTACAATAATTTCCTGATCTAAGTTTACAACATGTGTTAACTCAGTTACAGTATTGCTGGGTGGTAACTGTTAGGGTGTGTGCTGAAACAGAGGCCATTCTGGGTTTCAAATAGATTCTGACACCATAAAGCAGCTTTATCAAGATAGACAGGTGCACTAGAGCAGAGGTAAAAGCATTGTCCCTTCATAGTTAATGTGTGAGTTTTATTTCCCCCTAAACTAATATGGTACTAAACACCAATTAAACATCTACATTGGGGATGTAAATATTTTAAAAGCTAAACTTCTGCCAAATAATGCATTTATTTACACTGTTCATTATGAGGAATGGGTCTTCCAGAATGAAGATCTTGACATTCGTGAACAAGAGAGAGTCCCTCTTTCACTTACATCTTAAATTATACATTACTTTACTGCAGTATATTATACCATATGCTGCATGCAGTGTGAGTATGTACATATATAGACACACAGTGATGTGTACGTATTTATAAGACGTGTGCGTGTGTGCGTAAACGCACAAAAAGACTGAGATTCTGTATAACCCCCATGACTTTTATAGGTTAAAAAATGCAAATATCCTTACTTCCTCATGGCCCAGAAGAGCTCTGTTCGGAAAACATGGTTCCAGTATACTGAAAGGAAGTTCAATGTGAGTTCATTAAAGTAACACCCCAATAGCCCCACACTGTGCAGCTATGTTCCCCACAGTGCAACTCTATTTTCCCCACATTTTCCTCACAGTGCAGCCATTTTAATGACTGGGGAGATTAAAATGTTTTTGTTTTGTTTTGTAGGCACTGTGGCATGGTATTGCCTCCTTTTGACAAAAATATGGGGAGAGCTAATAGAGCATTGCTAATAGATCTTCTTTGTACTACAGTCTGTCAGGATCAATGGACAATGTTATTATTGACTCCCCAGCTGGTGGACACTTTCACAATTTGCTGCTCTATGTAACAGAACAGAAGAAATGGACAAAAACAACACAAAAGCACTATCAGCACTGTAATCATAGACCAACCCACATCAATTCTGTGGGGGTGGATGGGTGTGTGCATGTGTGTTTTCAGAGCATTTATAGGGGGGGAAAACATCTCTTTTTGGTTTTGGGGAAGTCAGAGCTGTAGTTCCCAAAGTATTCTATGGAGAAATGGATGGTTACAGGAATCTGGCTCGTCTTTTTTTTTTTTTTTTTCTTTTTTTTCATTCCAGCTGCTGAACTGTTTTTCAGTAATGCTAAAAACACGTACATGGCAAATATTGCATTTCTATGTAAGTATCTGTTTAGTTGTTGTAGTGGTTATTGTATTGCCAAGAGAGTGAGGAAGTTGGTATAATGATGAATGGTAGAAAAGGTGGTGTCCACAACAGAAGTTTGGAGCTTGATCCAAAGCTCACTGAAGTCAGTGGGAAACATTATGACTTCAGTGCGATTAGGATCAGACACTTACAGTAACCTGGTGGAGTTGTTGTTCCTATTGGAAGCATTCAATACAAGAGTAGGCATAGTGTGACCTGAACTAGGATTATTAGTAGCCCTATCAGGGTTCATGTTCCTCAGCACTGTGGAATTTATATTAGAACAAATGAGGATGTACTTAATTATTAAGCTTTTGCAGTACTGACATCCATACCTAATTGTGGATTAATCTCAGGGCATACAGAAATCTGTTTAATAAAGTCTCACTCAGCAGAAGGTAGCTGCTGAATGGCTATGAACAATGTTATCAAGAAAATGACAGTTTTGCAAGGCTTTGTGTACTGTACAGAATATTGCGTTAATATGTGCGAGAGCATTGATGCTACTCATAATTAACACGATTGGGTTGCTTAAATAGCTCAAAGAACCTTTACATAAAAAGAGCTATACTTTTCCTCATTTCTCAAGTGAGGAAAACTGAAGCAATAGGTAACATGAGTTGACCAAAGTCACACAGCAAGCCACTAGCAGGAAGGTCTCCTGAGTCTGAGTTTAGTGCCCTGTCCACTCACAGATAACAAACACAAAAATATTCAGTAATGTTTTTACTGTTGCAGTTTAAAGCAGAATTCTGTTGTGTTCTTAGATTGCTAATTGAGGAAATATTTTTATGGTTTTAATTTTAGAGCTTGCTGGTATTTCTGATTTCAGTCTTTGATTAAATTCTTTAGTTAAAATTTGTTTTTTCAATAGTGGAAAAATCTGAAGTGTTGATCAGAGGGCTTTAGCCAGCTACAGAGCTGATCACAGTGCTTGGCAGCTCAAATTTGCATGGGGGCCAGGGCTGGCCTTCAGAATCAAGGAGCCAGAGCCAGCTCCCTGGCACTCCTTACCTCACTTTCCTCTTACATCACTGTCCTCCTCACTGTTTCCTGGCACATTTGATATTGGGACTACTGCAGGTGCTCAATTCTCTGTCTTCTTACTCAAGTCTCCCTCTATGCTATGTAGGAGGCAATACCTTGCATTCCTTCCTAGCAGTTTTTAGACAGATGTCTTTCCTGTCTGTCTCACATAAAAATGACATTGGGTATATTTGACCTGTAATTTATTTTTTCACAGAATATGGTCTGCTCATCTCTATCATACAGTCTGAGGCCCTCAGTGCTCTCAATTCCTCTAAATCAGTGGAAATTGATTGTGTTCAGCATTTCACAAGAATGCTCCTTGCAGAATCAAATTCTGTGCTTCTCTTTCAGAATAACTCCTCTGGTAGTGAGAAGTTTTTAATAAGAGAAAGGTATTCCTCTTAATTTCATAAATAACCCAAGAAACCTGATTCTGGACTATTTAGAGTGTTTTACTAATCTACTCGCCTTGTTACATAATATTTATTTCACTCCTATACTATTTTCCCAAATAATTTTTAAGTCCTAACCGGAAGCAGATATTATTCTTATAGGGCGAATATCAGGTGGAAGAATAAACACCATTGAAACATATTAATGGAAGAAACTGACCTGTTCTTCATGGAGCATAAAGTGCATAAAAAGCCCAACCCTGCAATCCATCTTTATGCAACTAGTCTTTGTTCAAGTGAGTAGGCCCATTGACTTCAGGGGGACCAATCATCTGAATAAGGGTTGTAGGTGTGAATCCCAAAGTAATAGTACCTGATTTTCTTTCTTTCTTTCCTTCTATTACAAAAAATAGTTAACAGTTTTATCTGGAAGCTTTTTTTTCTTAAGGATCACACTACAGAATACATTTGTAGTTTTATGGTACATCAGAGTAGTGTATGGAGACATATTTCGCATTACAAACTACATGCTTGAACTTTCTCATAACTAATTTTATATTTTACTTCACCTACAGTTATTTTAAATTTAGAAAATTCATAGCATTTCTCACAGGCAGCTAAATGGCACCAACATATCAATACAAATTTTTATTTTTTAATGAGACAGTATGTGTATATTTATTTGATTGAATTAGTACATGTAGCATAGTTCAGTTATTGATGCTCTTTAATCATAATTATCTTTACATTTTGTTAATAAGGTTACTGTTAAACTTTAATGTGTAATATATTTTCACAGTGATTGCTACTTGTTGTTCAGCTTGGAAAAGAGATGACTGGGGGGGGATATGATAGAGGTCTAAAAAATCATGAATGGTGTGGAGACAGTGAATAAGGTATTGTTATTTACTGCTTCACATAAAAAGAAGAACCAGGGTCACCCAATAAAATTAATAGGCAGCAGGATTAAAACACATCTAAGGAAGTCCTTCATACAACGTACAGTCAACCTGTGGAACTTTGTTCCAGGGGATGTTGTGAGGGCCAAAAGTATAACTATGTTAAAAAAGAATAATATAAGTTCATAGAGGATAGTTCCATCTGTGGCTGTTAGCCAAGTTGGCCAGGGACTCAACCCTATGCTCTGCGTAGCTCTAAACTTCCAGAAGCTGGGAGTGATGACAGGGCATGGCTCACTTGATAATTCCCCTATTCCATTCATTCCCTCTGAATCATCTGGCATTGGTCACTGTCGGAAAACAGGATATCATACTCGATTAATTATTGGTCTGATCTAGTATGGCTGTTCTTATGTTTGTGCTTAATCCAATCAATTCAGTTGCTTGTATTTCATATTCTTTACATGTCTGTTGACCAAATTGTGTCTCAAAGTCACCTTCATTTTGAGGGCTGCCCAGGAGTACCAGTTCCTTTCAAGAAATACAATCTTACCCCACTTTTTCCTGGCTTTGGGGATGAAGTGATTTTCTGCTGGTTTACGTGGGAACCTACTCTATAACCCCTGGTATCCACTCCACTCTGCTTGCCAGCACACTGAGGAACAGCCAAGGCTTTGCCCTGTCCCCCCATCACTTACTTCCAGTACGGAGTAAGCAGGCCACAGGCTTCCTTAACCCCACATGCCTTCACCCAGGGAGCTCATGTAGCTCCTATTATACCTGTAAATGTTAATGAAGTGAAATGAGTGCCTTAGTAAACAGCCTTTAAAATTTCTGCTTGTAATTTTTATTGTTAAGTTAGAAAAGCTCACCTAATAAAACAGGCATTGCCATTGAGAGATTGGTGCATGAGATGTATTGAGGGAACAGTTTATGTATATATATTGTCAGCTATAAGTGTCAATATGAAAGTACTATAAATCTATTGATATATGAGCAACAAAATTGCACCATAGGCTATCACTGCAGGACCTGATTTTTTCATAGAATGATCCACAGCTTTTATAAGGTGACACTTTAAATACTTTCTTGTGATGCTATAGAGCAATCACATCACATATAGTTTTGTAACAGGTATTTAATGCTTCTTACTTTGCTAATAGTATTTAAGAAAACAAAGATTAGGAATTTTAGGAAAAAAATAAGAAGTAGTGAGTAAGAGTAACTGAGATGTTGTTCAGTAAGCCATGGGGCTTATCCTGGAATCTCTCCCTACTCTCATTGAAGCATGGGCTCTGTAACTCCTATATTGCAATTGAATCTTCCACGGTGGACCCCAGCACTCAGAGTCCCACTGACTCAATTTTTACAATTAAATTACAATCGTTTGTTATGCCTACCTAATACGACATCATTACTTCAGTGGGACTCTGGAACCATTTGCAGACTCGGAGCCAATGTTTATTAAAATGACCTAGATAATATAATTTCCCTGCTGTAACATTAGCAAAAAAACTGCATTCTATAAAATGTATTGTCATTTAAAGTTAACAAAAGTATAGTAGCCATGTTATGCTATGCAGTATCAAATTTGATCTGAATGGAATGCTGCATCTAAATCTGCTAATGAGATTCCTCTCTGTAGCTAGGCAAGTGATATTATATTTCTGAAGGAATGATGACTTAGAGATATCTTTCCTTTAATTCTCTCTTCTTTCTTAATCAGCAAGTTCAGTATAGAGGATATACTACGGTCATTCACTCCATGTCCTCCATCTAATTTCTCTGTAGATTAGTAAGCATTTGTTTTATATTAGAATAACAAACATATGTGTTTATGTGTATAAGATTTGATTCTTTCATATGATTATATAAATCTTCTCTTCTGTTGCACAAAACAAAACCTTCATATTTGCCATTAAAACTGAATTATATAATCAGGCACTTGCATCTGCTATGAAAACCTGTTCATCATTATTTCATGTCATTTTAACTGGAATCATTCTGAGAGAAATTTACTGACTGCAGGCTTATCACTTATGACCATGAAAATATGGTAGAGCTGGGTATGAATGCCTCCTTCCTATAGATTTTAGTATAAATAATATATAATAATATGCTGAAAGGATATTCTTTGAAGTATCCAACTCTTTCAGGCTCTGCTAGGTGTACATCAGAACTACTCACTATTCTTCCAATGGACAAAGAGGTGTTTTTACAAGCGATTGAGGAATCAGGTTTCCTGGGCTCTTTTCCTAACTGACACTGACTCACTCTATGCTGACTCACTCTGTGACCTTGGTCAAGTTGTTCAATGTTTCTCTCTCAGAGCTAGTAGGAGATCTCATTAACTAATGACTTTGAAGTTCCTCCGATGAAAGGCATTATCAACAAAAAGCAGACTTGCCAAGTGTTGCACATTTTATGTAGCACTCATTCATTTCACAGGTTTGTGAAGGATGCAGGCATCTCAGGGGAAATGTCACACATCTGAGAGACAGAGAGACACTTTCCACCACACAATACCTTCAGGGCTTGGGGAATATGCCTGGAGCTGCAATCTGGGAGACCTTGGGTTGTAGTTTTAGTACTTCCACTGACTGCTGTTAATATTTCTGTGCACTTGACATCCCTGAAGGCCTCACATCCCTCCCTTAAGGAAGATAACTACTAGTCTGTTATGGATAGCAGGGATGAAAATGTAATTTTAGCTTTTTTGTCTTATGTCTGAATCTCAATTACTGTAACACTGTGGAACAATTCAGAATTGTATAGACATATCTGATGACTTCTGAAGCTGCTAATGACTATAAGTTGAACTGGGGGTGAAAGGGGAAAAGAAGAAATTTCCTCCAGAGAATCATTATGAAATCATGATATCTTTCCTGCAAAGAAATGGTACATTACTAAAAGATTTGTCAAATTATTGGATTTAGCTGCATGGTTAGGAGTTGATTATGTAATAATCTCTGATAAAGGGAGCAGGGTTGGCAGTTGACCCAGTGTGTGGTTTGGTAGAAGGTCAGTCTGGTAATTACAACCTTTCTAATATGGTCTAGTAATTCTTTCTCCATGTAGAGTATTTGACTAATACCAGCAGTTACTATAATTGTAGACTTTTTAAAATTTCATTTTATTTCTCGTTATAGTAAGACATTATACCTGATAATTGTAGAGAACTGGAACAATGACTTTGAACATACTTATGGTATTATGCAATTATGTTTTCTCTCTTTTGCAGTTATATAAATTAAACTTTTTTTTAAAAAGATCAGCATTCCGTTATTTTTAGTTAAATGACAATAAAGAAATGCAGCAGACATTTGTGTCCCTAAAATGTTTTTCATCTCCAAATATCGTTAGCGTTCTAGTACATGCTTTTCCTTGTTTAGAAAAAAATTAGTTCTGTAAAAATCTAGATGGAAATATGAAAAAGAAATATCTTTATAATGTTTTTATGGAGATATAAGGTGCTGAATTAGAGAAATCAATGACACAGAAGGATAATAAAAAGATGTACCAATTTTATCTAAATTAATTATCCTCTATCATTTATAATGGTTAAAAACCTCAGTATGTAGAAGCTTATAGAGATTGCACATCTGTTCAGAGGAGCACTGTATCTTGTGAATGTCATGATATTGTAACTTAGCATAGTTTAATACATGTATTCGGCTTCCAACAGTCAGAGTGACTATAGTATATTACATGTAAATTATTTGTCTTAAGGGAGGATGAGACAATCCACCAGGAACACATTGTGTTTTTAACTCAGTGACATCACAGAAGATGGTGGAGTTTTGCAGAAAGCTGTATATGTAACAAGCCATTGAACGGGATTAAAGTCTATTTAAGGTGCCAGTAGGCTTGTTTTCAGTCCTAGCCTTATTGCTCATCCTCAACACTCATTTGGAGAAAGCTGGGGGACTTTGTTTCGCAGGCATTCTGTTGCATCTTAGCACGAACCTGAAAAAGTAAAGACTCTTTGTGGGGCCTATTCTTCTCTACAGTATGCATTTTGAGTGGGAGCAAGTATGTGTGAATGTATGCAAAATGAATCTCTAGATCCCAGAAGGAAAGGATTAGAGGCTATGTGGCATGCTTCCTGTTGCCCTGAGTACCTGCTGCATCTGAACAATGATATTTTTGGTTCTTTGTATGTCAGGGTGTGTAGCCAGTTGGACAGGTAAGTCGTTGTTATCGGTGGCGGGCTCCCTGGGTTACCTGCATAGTTCCTGGAAGGAAATCCCAGGGAAATTAATGCATTTCAGAGATGCAGTGACTTCTTATCTGTCACTTCTCTCCCCACGCCACCTTGAAAGAGGAGGTAGTTTGGAGATGCAGACCAAAATGCAAATCGTAGTCAGTTACTAAGCCATCCATTTCCCCAGAATCAAAGGAGTGCCTGGAAGGAGATTGGAGAATCTAGCACTCCATGTGCATGACCCATCCTTCATTGTACTGAGACTACGCTACCTGCAGATCCTATGGTTCGGTATTTTTATAAAGCTATACCTCTGAATCTTCTGTATGTCTTGTAATGTTTCACCTGTGAGGGAAGAATGAGCTGGCTTTTCCCTATCATTTAGCTCCCGCAGTTCAATTAAGCCAGCATTAAAGACATCATTACACCATAGACTGTGGTCCAACATTTTTCACGTAGGTTATACAAGAAGATCAGTCTGCAAAATTCTGTCTATCTTGTACTTACTTTGCTGAGGTTTTGACAACTTTCTTTATATAGAAGACGGGGTACGGACTGGTAAATAATATGATTATAGGTAATATTTCTATATTACTAGCATAGCTCTATTATGTCATGAGAGGACATTTGCAATCCTGAGGTATTTTTGTGTCATTAGAAGACATCACTATCATGTAATTTCATATTTTACAGAGATTTGTATTGTGTGACTCTTAACTGATTAGGTAAAAATGTCTCGGGAATATTTCGGTCTTTTGTCAGTATCGAAACATTTGCTTGATGATTTCTCAGGCCACAAGACATACCAGATTAGGGACCAGGTCATTGTGTTGTATGGTAAAACCCACACAAGGAGCCTCGGAGGCAGAAAATCTCTAGCAGGATCCCTTCAGTGAGACATTATTGTGTTAGATTTGGAGAGATCAGGGGAAGAGCAGAGTTTGACTCACTGCAAAAGCTCAAGAGTTCTCCCATAAACCTGGGGATTCTCTGTAAGTCAATAGTTATCTGTGCAGGTGTCTTCTCACAGACTTTGATGTCTGGCAGACTGTTCGCCCCACGTGGCCTCAGTGATCACAGCCACTGCCATCCCAATAAGTCTCCATACAGAATACATTTTTGTCCCCCCTCTGTTGGACAAGTATAGAGATGATGTGCATCCCTCTCCAGCCCCACCCTGATGTACCTTTTCCTGTGTAGACTGTGGACCTGTGTAGAAACCTCCTTAGGACCTGTGAGGTGGCTGGGTGGTGGTAGAGGGAATGTTGCTGGGCAAGAAGCCAGGCCTCTTGCTCCATGGTAGGTGGGCAATCCAACTTTGGAGGGTTCCTTCCATGCACAGATTTGGGGGTGATGATCTGAGCTCTGGAAACAAAGTTTAAAAATTTTTTCAACTGGGTCCCCAGAAACAAAAATTTGAAAACCACTGGAGTAAATGATCTAGTGGTCCTTTCTTGCCTTAAACTCTCACTCTAAATTTCCTTTTCCTGCAGCTGAATTATTACATTAAAATTTTCTGCTTTACAAATGTCACATAAGTCAAGAAGTACTAATATGAGTTGTAGAATCACAAATTCAGCAGTCAAATAAGAACTAATGCACATGCTCTTTCCCCTTGCTTTCAGCTGTCATAATAAGTTTTACCACATGACAACTCATAACATAAACTGTCACTAGAAAATACTATCCAGTTTTAAATAAAATTGGCAGAAATTAATCTGAGAACTCGTCCATATTTCAGATTAAGATATCAAACGAAATCCCACACAGAAAGCAAACTTTAAAAGGAAAAAAAAAAGTTCCTTTTGTTAGACAAATGTAATTAAGATAACTTAACTAAAATCAGAGCAAAACTAATTGAGAACTTAAAAGTGATAACTAATAGGCATATTATTGCTTTGAAATGTGATAGAACTGCCATTTATCATCAATAGGAGTTCCACATCCAAAATCATGGGTACATAGATACAGAAAACGTGAATACAAAGCTCAATAAATCAAAATGTGAAATGTTCAACTCCATTTTGAGTTTTGTGAACAATGCATCTTTTTCCTTTCCTCCTTCATTCTCTCTTTTCTGATGCTTTGGAAGAAAACAGATTGTTTATACAGACAGACAATTTGCTGACTTTCCTCAGAGTTTTGCTTGTGTCAGGAGTCTAAGACCAGGTCAACAGTGCTTTTATGTAGGGTCTTTGTGCTAACCATGCATTGCCCTCTTTGGCTGTCACTTCTTGATCCAAATTCTCATTTCAAACTTGTGGTATTTATCTGATTAGAAAATCTATGGCAATGTTCTCTGACATTGATCTGATCTCATCATCCCTTTTCAAACACCAATTATGTTCACAAAGGGAGCTGCTAGAAATATGTTTGTAGAAACAGATTTGTTTGCTTGCTTGTTCCCTGTGCCCAACAAAAAAAAATAGTTCAACTGGCTTTTTAGCTGAAATGAAAATGTTTCATGGAAAATGTTATATTGGGTCTAATTTTTTTTTAGGATTTTGAGGAAAAACTGCCAACCAAAAAATGTTCACATTTGGTTTCTTGGGAGGAGATTTCCCTCCCCCCCTTTTTTTTTGAAAGACGAGAGGAAGAAGGGGGAAGAAACTGAAAAATATTGATTATTTTTATATATTTTTTTCAAAATTTAAATGTTGATTTCGTTTAGTCAAACAACCCAAACATTTTGTGAGAAATTTTGAATGAAGCAAAATCTGTATTTCTTAATTTAAATTTTTCACAAAAACTACCTGCTAATTTGAAAAAGGTCTATTCACAAATTATTTTGACCTCTTTCTAAACATTGCCTGTTGTTTCAGTATCTTTTTCATAGTTTCATACTTTCTTAGAGGTTAAAGTCTGGCATCCTGTATCTCACAGGCCATTACATTTTCATTGTTGTCCCTATATAAAGCCCAATAATTTGGGTGAGTTCGAGGTGACTCTAGGTATTTTGCCTGCCCCAAGCACAGTAGACAGGCTGCCTTCGGCGGCTTGCCTGCGGGAGGTCCCCAGTCCCGTGGATTTGGTGGCATGCCTGCGGGAGGTCCGCCAAGGCCGCGGGACCAGCGGCCCCTCCGCAGGCATGCCGCCGAAGGCAACCTGCCTGCCACCCTCACGGCGACCGGCAGAGCGCCCCCATGGCTTGCCACCCCAGGTACGCGCTTGGCATGTTGGTGCCTGGAGCTGCCCCTGGGTGATATTAAAATATGTCAGTCTCCAGGAAATTAAACTGTTGTGTGCAACAGGAAGAAAACAGGAGACACCATAGTGCCACCAATGCCCGAGGCCCCTACAAAGGCATGGAATTGTGTAAGTGAGCTCTCTGGATGATCCTAGCAAGTTATCTGTGCTCTATGCTTCAGAGGGAGGTGAAAAACCCCACAGATCCCACCCAACCTTATAGGGGACAATTCCTCCTCAACCCTGAATCTAGCAATCATTTTGAACCTGAACATGTGAGCAAAACACATGATCCGAGCTTCTGAAGGTACACACAGTGCACAGAAGTGAGCCTCCCAGCTCTGGATATTAGACTAAGGCTAGCGAAACTCACGCTAGTGCTGTAAAAATATCTCTGTAGACAGTGCTTTGAAGTTGTGGCTTGGGCTGGAGCTCAGGCTCCGCAGCTCACTCACTTCCCTAGGTTTCAAAGCCTGAGCTCCAGCCCAAGCTGCAACTTCAAAACACTGTTTATATAGCTATTTTTATAGCACTAGCAGAGCCTTGCTACCCTGAGTTTATTATTAACAAGGGTTGGGAGGCTCATTCCTATGGGCTGTATAAACACACCCTGATAAACAGGATTCTGTGAGCCACTCAGGGCATTGTCCATCCAATCTGGTGTCCTGCTTCAGGAAAAAAAAAAATCTCTTCTGGCTCAAAGACTTTGAAACAGTTTGAATGTATCTTTAGAACTATTTTAAGCATGTGGTTGGTTTCTTGTTTTTTTTCATTTTAGGCTGTCTATCAAGAGCTTATGAACACACTCCAGGTTATAATGAACCAAAAATCTACACAACTGTTTAAGAGTTTACTTTGCAAAGTGCTGCCATATGGGAGGTTTGATTTTTGGGGTCCCAGGTGCTCTGAGCAGATGGAGGCTGAGAGTACTCTGAAGACAGCACACAAGTACCTTGAGGGTACCTTGAAGGATGATAGAAACATCTAAATGAGCACAATATAGGTCTTCTAGTTGAATGGAGTTTTTACCAGCATACCGGGCTCTTGCAGAGAAAGGGAAGTAAAAGTGGGAAAAATAGAGCATTTTGGAAGCCCCCACCTTCAAAAAATTATACCAATAATCATTCTAGAGAGAAATATAAACTCTTTCATAGAACAACAATGTACAGGTGGTTACTTAATGTAAGTGTCTTTCATGTTGATGGTGGAATTTACACTGTGTGTGTGTTCTCCTACTAAGGCAGAGTTAATTAAATGTACAGAGATTAATTTACCTTCTCATGATACATATCTTCTGGAGAAGTACTTAATTTATATATAATTCTATTTAAGAACTGTATTGGCCTTCTTTTCATAATATGCATTCATCCAGATAAGAACAACCCAGATACCTATGACATCTAACAGTCAGTGTGATCGCAGAAAACGGATATTTATCCCTTTGCATCGTTTAGGATTTAAATGCATGTTTACAAAGGGCAACTGTCTTATTAAAATTGCAGTTTTCCTCTTGGAAGCAGACATTGGTCACCACTTTGCATTCAAAGTATTTTTCTAATCATTTAGCAATGACTGCTCTCTGTGGCTGTGAATATATGAATGTGATAACCTTTGGAAATTGTAAATAAGGGTAAATATACAGTCTTAGTGGAATTTTTGGCAGTCCAAAATAAGATTAATTGCATGACATTAATAATTTTGTTCATTAGGTTATTTCCTATACAAACTTTCTAGAAACTAAGGCAGATTTTAAGGTTTCCCTTCTTAAACTGCAGTTCTGTCTTATACTGGGAGACATTTTTGGATCTAGATATGTATTTATTTAACACAAAGTCAGTTGTTTTGGTGAAACTTTAATTGTAAGAGGCACTGCCAGGTGCTTACAACACAGGATGGAGTACTATCCTTAGGGAGGCAGAGCTTTCATTGACCCATAGAGAGATGATTTCTAACCATCTGCTCTGTATCTCACAAAGTATCAGTGTGTTAAAAATATTTGAATTTTTCCTCCTCTGGGAGTCTCACTATGTAGCATACAGAGTGCAGATGAAAAAGGAATGGGAAGAAGTGTCAGTGAAATAAACCATTTTCTTTGTAGTTAATAAGGAAGCATCTCTTGGGCGGTCAGGGCTTTTTTTTTTTTAAATTTCACATTAGTCCAGCATTTATAAGTAACTGAGCTGATTGATTTCAAAGGATCTACAAAAGTGACAGACAAAAGAAAGACATACATCTGTAAGGGAAACATAAAAGAAAAGTGAATTGGAAAAAGGATCATTTAAATGCCAGTAAAAATTGGATAGTATAATGGGCATCCTATTAAGCTTTCTGCCAATCAAAATCCACCCCCAATGTATTTTGGCAAATTAAAAAGTGGGATTTTTGCTCTATCAGTTTTCCTGATGGTAAAAAGGGTAAGACAGCAAAAGGATGAGATTTTTAACTTTCTACACCACTGAATAAAGAACCACCCAGGAGCTCATCAGTTTTAAAATGGCCTAAGAGAAATATGTTCTCCTCTTAAAAGAAACATGTTAAATACGATCTGAAATATTTACAGAGATATAATTCCTTTATACTGAACTGTTCTGCCCTGCTCTGTGTAATTTTTTGTTGTTGTTGTTAGTTTTGATAAGGAGGCTTTTTTGCTGGCATACATTCTATTTTGAGATTCAGTAAGACTTGTTGTTTTTGGTGTTTAATAGACTTGGGAGGATTACAAATTCTATACTCGGTAAGATTTATTAAGAAAAATTAATATCCGTGTTTCTGGGAAGGTAGCAAACTGTTCTCTCCTCACCCTAAATTTTCTTCACACTAGAGAACAGGGTTTTTGTGTCACACTCGTTACCCTTGAAAATGATAAGACACTTGCCCCTTCATATATTTCCTAACCGCCGGTGCCATTTACTTGGGCATTTATGGTGCTATTCAGAGGCTTCTGTCATGCGTTTCCATTCATTACTGCTGGCATTAGAAGTGTTCTGATGCCTTTTGACTGGCAGTTGACATCAAGGAGGAAAAAGGTATTTTATTAAGAAAGATAAAGGTATAAACCATAATGGAATGTAGCAAAGGAGAAAGGTCTTTAAATTAATGATAGTACAGGCTCACAGCTTGTCTCCTGTCTGGTGTGTTATCACTTTCTCAGAAGTGGAATGTCTAAGGACTGTGGAGGAATGGGACTCTATTCCTTTTTAAGAAGCTCATTTCCTACTAACATTTTTCCAATGTCAGTCCTAGTAGCTATGGATAATGCTAACTCAGCTCTAATATGGGTCTATTGCAATAAAACAAACAAACAAAATGCCTAGGGCCCAGACTTGGAAAACTACCGTTGACTTCAATGACCCTTAATTTGGGTTTTTCACAATGATTCCAATCTTAAATAATTGTGCTGGAATTGTTAATTGATTTAAAGTGTAATTTCCTCCAGTCATTGCTGGCTGCAGTATATAATTAGGCTCAGAGGATTACATTTCAATCAGTGAATGACAGTAAGTGTGGATTTCTCTGTCCACCCAAATTATTGCCAATCAGAATTTAAAGGGGGAAGAAAAAAAAAACATTTATGCCTCACTCTGATAAACATTTATGCATGGGAGTAATTTTGAGTCCCATTGGGACTGCTCATGTGCATAGTTTCTTATCTGCATATGTGTTCCCAAAGATCACAGCTTTGTTGGACTTTTAGACAGCCATGGCCCCTTTTAGCTATTAGTTCTGACATTCAATAAGAAATTAATATTATCTAATATATTATATAAAATATTTCAGTATCTCTTATGAATCTTAGGTTGTACATTTTAAAGGAATGAGCAATCGTATCTGGGTTTCTGAAATTTCCTAGTAGTGTAAAAATTTACATTGATATAACTTGAATAAAATATTATGAATCCCACTGAAAAGTTATTTAATATTCCTAGCACAGCTGTGATACCAAATTGTACCAAAACCAGTATGGATGGTACATTATCAGAGTACCTCTGTATAAATGACAAGTTCATTCTTGAGCTGTATTTAAATTATATAAATAAGCTGGCATGTTAGTTTACTGCTTTCTTGTAGTTTTTTGGTACTGTAATGATTATTTATTTTTTTAAACATCTGACTCTAAGCAGAACAGATGTGGCACTACATGAGGGTCATACTTTCAACCTAATGTATGGAAAGTTGCACATAAATCCTCTTGTGCTAAAAGGTTGATTTTTTGAAGTGCGTTACCATTGAAAGTAATAGTAAATTGATATGTGTTGACACATACGGATTTCTGTATACAACTCCTCTTAAAAGAGGATAACCTGTAAATGGCAAAACTTTTTCTCTCAGTTATGCTTCCCATGCTATTTTTTAGGAAGTGATACATATACTAAGAGCTTTGAACTTTTCCCCAAAGGATTTAAGGAAAACTGCCTCCGTGATCTCATAAGCCTACATTTTTAATTATACAGTGTTTGGGTTTTTTTTTTTAACAAAGAGAAGATTTTTTTTTAAAGATTAGCTTGAACAGCTCAGCACTGTAGGCTGTTTTAATAATACGTTAAATGAAAAACATACAAAAATGCTCATCCTTTTAAAGAGCAAAGAACTGCACAGTAGATAATTTTAAATAATGTAAAATGTCTATTTACATAATAGCTGGAAATTCACTCATTTAAATGTGTAATCATCAATAGCTTTAGAGGCTGACCATGAAAATGGAATATCTGGGTACAAAATAAATAGGCTACTTGAAACAAGCTGCTATTTCCTAGAGGGATAATATATAACTGTCCCTAAAACTGTGTAACAATAAGAATTTTCTTTAAAGCCCTGAGACTGCTTTAGCAAGCACACTAGAGGCACATCTTGCCCTGATTAGACAATGCTATATATAACTATTGTCTAAGATAACAATTACATTGCTATGAAGTACATTGGATGTTGTCTTCATAAGACTGTTTTACCATTAACACGCATAACTAAGAATGGGCACATAACCACCGATGGGCTCCTTGATAATTAGAAGCCTTTAAGCACATGCTGTAGCAAAACAGATTTCATGTAAGAGCCAGTCAGTTTCAGTCTCTCAGAACAGCTATATATAAAAACAATGAAATATAATAACAATTGGAAATCATAGCAACATTGCTTACCTTTCACTATGAACTGAGCTGATATACTGATCTAGCAATGGAACAAGGGAGCAGGAGTCCTAAATCTCCTCATAATTATACCAATTTTACACTGTTGCAATACTATTGACTTTAATAGAGTTATTTCTGGTCTTCAGTGGTGTAACTGAGAGAAGAATTAGACAGGCTATGCTCACTAATCTGCTGTGTGACCTTGGGAAAGGCACTGCTGCAATTTGCACATCAGTAAAATTAATAGCATTTGCTGCACAGAAGTGTTGTAGTTTAATTAATGATGACCTAGTCCTGCATTATTTCAACCCAAAACTTCAGTAAGGCAGGATTTGTTGATTGAAGCCAGCAGGTGTTTTGGTGTGCCACACATGCAATGTTGGTCCCTTATGGCCAGTGTTTTAAACTCAGTTTACAATTTTACAGCCATGAGCAGCAAAATTACTGTTAAAAAAAATCTATCTGGTTTGCAAAAACAATTAAGTGATTAAATACTAGCATTTGTGCCTGCAAACAATTGAGGCTTTTTTTTTTAATTTGGCCTTTAGTGTTTTTAAAGCACTATAGAAATCTGGAATATTAATATAGTAATACTTCTTTGAGTATTATTATTTTTTAACATGATATGTGGTTTTGAGTTTAATGTCATCTGAGTAAACTCAATATAAAAAAATCAGTTAAAACTATGAGATCAGGGTCTTTTGCTCTCACAGAAGACCTTTCCTGGAAAAAGCTTTTGATTTGGGTGTACAATTTGTTAAAGCTCTTTGTGGACAAAATAAGGAAATCATATCATCACTCAGTCCTTTCCTGCAAATAGACATTTCTAACAATAACCAGCAATTTCATGCAGGCAGATATTATAGACATAAAGCTTTTTGGATTCCATATAATGACCAAGATGATCTCATGATGATATGCTTGAAACTAAAAATTAGCAAAAAAAGTATGAAACTTCTATCTTATTTTTATAGGGACAGATTATGTTATCTTTACTCATGTCTGGATGTACCTTAATCTCTTAATTTACTTCAGTAGGACTTCGCAGAGGGTGATGCACTGCTCATTCTAAATAAGGGCATCATCATCTGACTGTTAAAGATCTCATTCAGCTTTCAACTCATAGTCATGTTCTTTTGTGTATTTGCTTTAATTTCCTATTTAATGATCATACCATTTTGTCTCTATATTTTCACTCATCTGTTAATCATTCCATGTAAAAACATTTTCCTTTTCAGAAGAACAACTGTGTGACATAGGAGAGTTTCTTTGCAATGATCATGTGACTTGTGTGTCTCAAAATTGGCTATGTGATGGAGAACCTGACTGTCCAGATGATTCAGATGAGTCTTTAGATACCTGTAAGTAAAAAGTACTCATGTTATCCTTATTTTCCTTTGAAGTGTACAGATAGCTGTACTGTATGGTCATAAGAGTGGATTTTGGTTTAAAAAAAAAATCCCAAGTGAATCTTTGTACCATGGAGAATAGGTTATACTCAATATGCAGGTGTGAGATGAAAGAACTGGAAGGTGTTTTGTTCATCTGTCATTTTATAATGAACACTGTCATCAGAGCATATGTTCCATATTCTCTTACTGATTTAGTAGAATAGCTATAGCAGGCAGAAGCAATGGCAGACAAAAGAAGGAAAATAAGGTTTCTTCAAAAAAGGAAAAGAATTAATAGTGCAACACAATGTCAGATGGATGAGCACTGAGATCTCAAAGGAGGAAAAGGAAGATGGGAAGGCAAAACATGGAATAGTGTAATAAGACAGAATAGGCAAAGTATTTAAAAAATCAGGGAAAGATTTAAAAGAACATGCTTAATCTTATTTTCTCTGTGACTGAGAGCGGCTAGAGACCAAAGCAGAACCCTTGCAGGCTTCTTAGATTTCTGGACTACTGATGAGGTGATATTAAATCTGAATGTTCCCCTGTTTCCTACATTATGAGGAAAATAAGGGAACTTCCTAATCAGCTCATGTAAGAGAGGATACTGACAAAATGCAATGTTCTTTCTAGTACAATATAAAAAGCTAGAGATTTGCTTTACCTGCTAAAGGTACAGAAAGTACCATGTATCAAATCAAATTAGGGACTATAATCCTAATTTTTAAAATCTTGGACAGGGAAGCTATCTGACACTGGACAAGCTACTTCCTGTCCTACAGTTTACTCATGTGTAAAATAAGTATAATAATTAACCTTTGAGGTTGTTGTGAGGGTTCACTGAGTAATGGTTTGTAAAGCACTTTGAATTCTCAAGAGAAAAAAGCTGTGTATAAGTATGAAATATTTTTTCATAATTAATTGTGACATGTTCCCTTTCCAAGGCATCTTTTTTAATGTAAAGCTATGGTTCTTTGGCTGTATTTTAAACATAATTTTGTACTGACAAGGGGATATCAGTTGCGAAAATGGGCTACAAAAATAACATGCATGAAATAATTCTTTAGAATTTTCCAGTAAAAAGACCTCATCATTTGGCTGTAAGAGATCATTCTGGGTGACAGGCACCAAACGTATTACGTTAGCAGTGTTGCCTCCTTCTCTCTGTTTTATTCACCTGCTGAGGACATCTTCCCTATAGATTTGTTCCCAAATCATGGTATTAGTATTGATGGGTCCTCGTTTATCTGTTGAGCATAGTTTGGCATTTTGAAATGGAGTGCCTTGCTCATTCACGCTGTCCATGGCAAACTCATTCTAGTGCATACAAATGTGCATAAATCCCTACTTACTTCTGTTTCCTGACAGTAATTGGCATCAGGAGAAAATCATTCAACTGGTAATAACTGCACATCATTTCTTCTCTTGGGCCCAATCCTCAGCTGATATAAATCGTCATAGCTTTATTGAAGTCAATGGAACTACACCAGTTTATACCGGTTGAGGATTAAACCCTCTCTGTTTCATTAGCATCTTGAAGTGTGAAACAGAATTTTTCCTCTTCTTTGCCTGAACCTACTCTGTTCTTATCATGATTTTCTGCATAGCTGATGCATATAGAGAGAAACATCTTTAAAAAGGCCGGGTGAACCATCTCCAAATTCTCAGTGCAAATATCAGTGCTTAAAATGAAATATTTGGGTTGGTTAAGCTAGAGTACACATCAAGAGGTTTCCACAGAATCTAACCTTATCTATACATATAACATTATAGTTCATTTTTCTAAATAGAATTTATATTGTGGTGTTTATTTAAGACATAATACATCTACTACCAAATATTTATGAAGCATATGAGGACTTGAGGGACGGGTGATAAGGATACAAAGCATTTCACTTTGAGTGCACCAGATCACACATTCTTCTGTTCGGTTGTAGCTGAAAGTTGTTACCATTTGGCAGATCTTTAGTGACTTATGCAAGATGAGTTGGTAGACTCAAACAGATACCACTAAAAATTTATACCAACTAGTCCTTTTTTTAGCAAATTCAATAAGGGATGTAGGTTTAAATAGGAATGGAGGGCCAACTATGTACTCTCTCATTTAATGTTTAAACCAGGACCTGCTGAGTTCATTTGGTGTTAGTTCAGGACCAGTGTTTTCCCCAGAAATTGAAATTAGAAGGGATGTTCCAATTTAAAGGAGGGGTTGGAAAATGACTATATTGGAAACAGTGAGATGAAACTGGGAGGTGGGGAGGAGGGAGTTCAGGAGGGGGGCCCTCCATAACAATAGCAAAGGAATGTGACAGAGCTGTCCTATTGCTGCCTAAGCTGTTCCCAGTCTGCGGATATGGGGCTTTCACCACCAAGCTGTCAGTTTGGTACTTTTCACTAGTGCTAAATGTACTCACAAACAGTTTCAAAAAAGCAAAAGCAGTTTCTTATAGCAAATCGACTTTTACCCTGTTGTGTTATTTTAGCAGTGATTATTTCTGTTCCCAGAAGAGTTGTTACTCTGTATAGTACCAAAACCAACAACAACAACAAAAACTGGTCCAGTAATTCATAATGAATAATTTATTCAACGAATTTTGCTTGTTATCTGTCAGTGAATTGTCCATGAGAGAATTGTATTTTTTCTAATATATTCTTTCTTTGAAATTATTAACCAGATAATTTCTGCAACTGTTTTTGGCAATGTAGAAGGCAATGGACTGATATCAATCTACTTCAGCTGGGGACCAGCCCATTGCATGTTTCTCTTTTACTGATAGATGGACTTAAGCCATTACATCAGGATTCTTGTGTGAATGCCCACAGAATTTTTGAAATATTTGCTTAAAATTCATTGTTTCCACAAACATTCTTGTCTATAAACTTGTTTGCTGGACTTTTTGCAGGAAGTAAATCTGGTTGAAGAAAATGAATTTTAAAAAATCAGGTAGATACACCTTAAAGGTTTTCTGCCACATTTGTCCACCCTTAAAAATGACCTTGAGTAATAATATATAAATATGACAAAAGCTATGCTGTCACCTGTTTGCAGCATGTAGTAAGAATACAAAACCCCAGCAACACTGGGCACACATGTGTCCAGTTTTAGTATACTTGTCACCTGATAACTGTATAATATCTGTAGGTATTAGCCTCTGATAACTGTATATATTTGCCTCTCTGAGCAGTTACTGCCTGATTTGAGATGGGAAATTCACTAATTATATCTTGAAATGCCAACTCCCTGTACAATGTTATCATTTCCAGCCACAGATTTATGTCCAGCTTGTCCTGTTCACTTGTTGGGTCTCTGCCCAAAATACCCCTCATGCATAAAAGATGTGCATCCACCAACAAGTGCCAATGGCTTTCCAAACCAAATCCAGAGACTTAGATCATACATCCTATTTTAGGATATTTTTTCTCAGTGATAGTGTCAAAGATACAAAACACTAACATCCAATTGACAAATGTCTTTATTATTTAGATACTTTTGTGTTAGCAACTTCAGGATTTATTTCTGGCTTGCTTGCACATCTCTCTCTCTCTTTCCTCATTTTCAGACTCCGCTCTGCCAAAGAGCACCATGCGGAGGAGAGGAAAAAAAATGAAAAAGAACCTGATGTCTCTGTAAAACTGCAGGCATCAGGTTCGAAAACAAAACACACTTCTCCCTCACAAAATTGTTCAGGCAGCTCAATGGTAGTTCCAGCATAGGGCACTGCCGTCCTCAGGACTCACAGCTGTCCTCTGGCCCTGAGGTGGGGGCCTTCACTCCTAAAATGCGATGTGCAAAGGGGGATTGACGTATGGTGCAAGATACACAGAACTCTTTCAGCATGTGCCTGCAGACTTTGTTACATGTCAGAACTGGCCCTGACTCCAAGCATTGTTCTTCCTTCATGAATATCTTATAGAGCCAGATATATTGTACAGTATCTATACTTGTTTTTCTGACAATGTGCAATAACTCAGCCAATTTTCAATCCATTATGTTAGCAGCATAAACATTTAGGAGAACAATTTCATTTATCCCTGAAGAACACAAAGCAGAATCGTAGTAGGCCTGAGACAGACAGACTGTACAGACAGTCTTCCTACCTTTCACATTCTTTATAGTTTGTTATGCCTTCTCTTCTACCCTAGCATTGTAGATCTTCTTTAAATGACATCGGAATCACTTTCACTAGAAAACAACCAGCTCCATCCATTTTATTTGGGGTGAACACATCCTGGTGAGTTAGGATACTGTAAGGATCCAGACTATGGATACGGTAAATGGCCTGTAGTTCTGGCCCAAAGTACCACTTGATCTTTTTAAGGTCCATTATCTCATAAAAAAACAGAGGCAGAAATACATCAACATGCCATCACATATAAACCCAATTCCATCTTTTCAATTTTCTGTAGCAATATTGACTCTTGAGATATCGTATTTTAAAATAGCATCATTTGCCTTTTCTCCATGCTTCAGTTCTGATTTGATTTTGGTGGCCCCTATCACTAGAATTTGGAGTACTTGAACCTATACTATGTATCTTCTGACAGTTGGTCAAAACAGTAATTTCTCTAGGATCTTTAGAGCGTATTAGCGTCTAAAATCCATCCTGAAATTGATGTTTGTGAGGGGCGCAAGAGTTAGCTAATTTTAAAGATTGAATCTCACCTAATTTACTAAATTAGCCTTTTCAATACATTTGTTGTTATTGGAGGTTAAATAAGTGAGGCTTCTCAATAGTGTCACAAAGCTTAAAGAAATATCAGTATTGTACCTAAGTTGTGACTCTTTCTCCCAGCAAAAATTAAGAAGCTATTTGAGTTTTTGCTGCTGCTGAGGTCCTAAACTATAATGGTGAGAATTTCAAAAATCAACAAGTGACTTAAGTATCAGAGGGTAGCCGTGTTAGTCTGGATCTGTAAAAGCAGCAAAGAATCCTGTGGCACCTTATAGACTAACAGACGTTTTGGAGCATGAGCTTTCGTGGGTGAATACCCACTTCCTCAGATGCATGTAATGGAAAAGTGACTTAAGAGACAAAATTCCATTGAAAGTCCCATTGACCTCCTAAGTCACTTAATGGGCTTTTAGAAAATACTACCCTAAATTAAAAAAAAAAAACAAGCTTCTGTTTCCAATTCATGATGAGCTACCATAAAACTGCCCAGTGAAGGTAAGAGGAGAAAATATTGGACATATCAGGTGATGAAAAGATAGCCTTATATTTTCTTCCTCTAACATTACTGTGTTGTATAGCTACTCTTGAATGAAGAAACTTATAACATTAAGGAACTATTTAGGGCTGAAGTTTAGCAAGGTACTTAAGCACATGCATAACTTTAAATACGTAAGTAGTCCTTCATTTGACATTTGATGTCAGTTGTACTGTATTTAAACAGTCTCTCTGACATTGGTAGGAAAAGAACCACAATGGAGTGTCAAATATGAACATTTAGTTAAATTTTATGGAATAGCTGATAGTCTATGGAACATTCAATAACAAAAAGAATGAAAGGAATAATTTAGTATTAGTACCACACTATAATGTTTACTTATTTGCCAGTGCAGGGAAAAGCTTTTGACAGACTAGGACAAGTGCTCTGAGGAACAGAGAACTTTTCCAAGGCTTGGTCTGTGCTAGGAATTTATGTCAGTATAACTATGTCGCTCAGGGATGCATAATCACAGTTATACCGACCTAACTCCTAGACAGCACTGTGTCGATGGGAGGGCTTCTCCTGTTGACATAGCTACTGCCTCTCAGGGAGGTGAAGTACTCATGCTGATGAAAGAACCCATCCCGTTGGTATAGGTAGCATTTTCACTGAAGTGCTACAGTGGCACAGTTGCAGCATTTTAAGTATAGGCCAGCCCTAAGTACTGGTCCTGCTACACTATCAGAAAGACAATACACTTCACTCCTGAGCTTCAACAGCAGCAGAGGTAGAAGAGGATGTCTGTTTGCTAATATTAGAGACAACTTCGCATTTCAATCTTTCCTAAAGATGTTAAACAGTTTTTTAGACAGAGGCATGTTCTTGCATTAGTGAAACAGCTCTCATTGGAAAACTTAAGTGGTGTGTTGGCTTCCTGTCTAAGTGGCACATCAGACAAAGGTAGTTGATCTCTTTTTCTTCTAACTTGTCTAAAACTGTTACATCATCTGTAAAGGCTGGAGGAATCCAGACATTACTGCTGTCACTGCTAGTTTTACAGTGTGCTTTTCAAGGCTTTTTCCCCACTTTGAACTTTAGAGTACAAGAAGTGGGGACGTGCATGAACACTTCTAAGCTTAATTACTAGCTTAGGTCTGGTACGCTGCCACCAGCCAGAATTTAGTGTCTGGCACACTTTCTGTTCCCCCAAAACCTTCCTTGGGGAACCCAAACCCAAAGCCCTTGGGTCTTAAAACAAGAAGAAATTAACCATCCCCCTCCTTTTCTCCCCAGACTTTCCCCTCCCTGGATTGCCTTGAGAGGCTTCACACAGAGCCAAACTCCTTGGATCTTAAAACAAAGAAGAATTAACCATCCCTCTCCTTTTCCCCCCAGACTTTCCTCTCCCTGGGTTGCCTTGAGAGGCTTCACACCGATCCAAACTCCTTGGATCTTAAAACAAGGAAAAATCAATCAGGTTCTTAAAAAGAAAGCTTTTAATTAAAGAAAGAAAAAGTAAAAATTATCTCTTAAAATCAGGATGGAAAATGCTTTACAGAGTACTCAGATTCATGTAGACTAGAGGGACCTCCACTCAAGCCTTAGATTCAAAGTTACAGCAAACAGAGGTAAAAATCCTTCCAGCAAAAGAACCATGTACAAGTTGAGAAAACATACATAAGCGTAATCCGCCTTGCCTGGCTATTACTTTCAATTTTGAAACATGAAAGACTGATTCAGAAAGATAGGGAAAGCCTGGAATGATGTCCCGTCCCTCTCAGTCCCGAGAGCGAACAACAAACCAAACAAAAAGCACAAACAAAGACTTCCCTCCACCAAGATTTGAAAGTATTTTGTCCCCCTATTGGTCCTCTAGTCAGGTGTCAGCCAGGTTTACTGAGCTTCTTAACCATTTACAGGTAAAAGAGACATTAACCCTTAACCATCTGTTTATGACAGTACTGCAATATACGTTTTGGAATTAAATATCTAAATTTTGAATCATATAATTTATTCACGATCAAAAGAAAATGACAAGTAAGTTGTGGTCAGTTAAGCAACATTAATTTTCTCTGATAGGGAAATCACATGGGTTCCAACATAAAAATCCTGTCTGAACAAACAAACAAACAAAAGAGTGCTGGAGAGTCTGTCTTTACTTTTGCACAGTTTTATTTTTAAACTTCTTTGTTTCTAAAACCTACTTTATAATAGTTTTTTCTTACTTTATTGGGTATAACAAGAGCTATAAGAGATCATCCGTTCCACCACTTTGGTCTAGCCACTCAACTCTAACACAGTACAGTCTAGGTTTATGCAACTCTGGTTTTTGTAGTCCATCAGATACACGTATCCCCTACAACTTATCAGCAGGGCCGGCTCCAGGCACCAGCGCAGCAAGCAAGTGCCTGGGGCGGCCAATGGGAAGGGGTGGTACATTCGGCTCTTCGGCAGCAATTCGGCAACAGGTCCCTCAGTCCCTCTTGTGGCTTATTTTTTTTCCCTGCTGCTTGGGGTGCCAAAAACCCTGGATCCAACCTTATTTATCGGTCATGGGAGTAAAAAATGAAGCAAAATATGGCCATGGGGAACATCAGCTTTTCTTCTTTTTTGGATGATTATCTTGTACATATGTTTTTTTAGAGCAGATTTTGAGCATGGGGGGAGGGGAGATCGTAATTTAAATGAATGCTTTTGACAGTGGTCCTCTTACTACAGTACCTAACTACAGTACAAGGGCAGAATACGGCCCCTGGAGAATGGTGGCAAATACCGAAATTTCAGAATCAATTAAATAACTTTACAGATTAATTGCTTGCTAAATTGACTTCTCTTACATTGAAGTGGTTGTAAATTTAGACACTCAAAAAGCATTTGACCTGATATATATGGTACATCTTTTTGTTTTTAAAAGTGAGCAAATCAATCTTTTGGAAAACTTATAAAAATAATTCATACCTAGACTGAGACTTTGTCATATTTTTAGCCCAAAGCAATTTTATTTTCATGACTAAGCTATAAATCATCAAACAACAAGATTTGTGATGGAAATGCTGGCATAACCTGAACTCTAGCATTGCTGCTGTGCATTAGGACATGTTTCTTCCATTCTTGTCCACAATATCACTTCACCAAGATGCTAGTGAAAAGTTCATTTAGCTCAGTGGTCAGGTTCTCTTCCTATCTATACTTTCTGCTCTATTTCCCTAACCTTTTATTTCCTTCACCTTTGTTTCATCGATAAACTGAAGGGGCTCATGCTAGCCCCTAGTTATTAAACATTGGTAAGGGCAGAGCAGGATGAATACGGGTGGCAACACAGCAAAAGGCATTCCCCTCTCTCACTTTCTGGGGACCTCCTCCAATACAATACAATATAGGAGGAGTTAGTCTCTTGAAGAAATTAGGAGATGCACAGGAATAGAGCTGTCCCTGAAAAAAGTTCATGTCTTCCCTGGAGAGCCTTAGAAAAGAAATTGAGAGGCTCTTGGGACCCCCATGAGTTTTTGGAGGCTCATGATTTTCTCACTGATACCTACCTTTCAGGGAACCAACTAACCAATCTCTCCCACCCCCACACACATGCCTTAAAATATTTGTTTGACACTGATAAGCTTTAATTGAACCATCAACCATGCAATAAACCTATTTTATTTTAACTTTTTTTCTAAATTAATTAGATTTCAAGTCCTTTTAAATTTTAAGTTTATCCTAAAGAATCATCTTGATTAAATTCTCTCTATAGAATCATAGACATGTAGGGCTGGGAGGACCTCGAGAGGTCCCTATGGAGAATTGGTCTGAACTCAACAACATAAATTTCAGTAAAGACAAGTGCAAAGTACTACATGTTGAAAACAATCAAATGTCCAACCTGTTCTTGAATCCCATCCATGGAGGTTTTTCACAACCTCCAGAGCCTAACTACCCTTATAGTTAGCATCTAACCTAACTCTCCTTGCTGCTGATTAGTACTTGTCCTTTCTCCAATAGATATGGAGAATTATTGATCCCAGTCCTCTTTATAGAACCCCTTAACATATTTTAAAACTGTTATCAGGTTCCCCCTCTGTCTTCTGTTCTCAAGACTAAACATGTCCAGTTTTTTAACCTTTCCTCAGAGGGCAGGCTTTCTAAATCTTATATCCTTTTTTTTTTCTCCTCTTGACTCTCTCTAGTTTGTCCACGTCTTTCTTAAAATGTGGTGCCCAGAGCTGGACACATTACTCCAGCTGAGGCCTCACCAGTTCTGAGTGGAATTATCTGCCATGTTTTACATATGACATTCCTGTCAATGCATCACCAGAATATTAGCCTCTTTCACAACTGTGTCACACTGTTGACTCATTCAATTTGTGACCTATTATAACATCGAGATCCCTTTGGAGCAGTACTTCCACCTAACCAGTTATTCCCCATTTTGTAGTTGTGCATTTGTTTGTTTTCAAAGTGTAGTACTTTGCACTTGTCTTCATTGAAATTCATCTTCTTGAATTCAGACCATTTCTCCAACTTTTCATGGCCATTTTGAATCATAGCCCTGTCCTCAAACGTGTGTGCGTGTGTGCAACCTCCACCAAGTGAAAATTTTATAAACATAGTTTCCATTCAGTTATTAAAGACATTTAAGGACAATATTGAATACTACTGAACCTAGAACTGACCCTTGTGTGACTCCATTAGATAAATCCTCCCAGTTT
Source organism: Gopherus evgoodei (assembly GCF_007399415.2). Lineage (NCBI taxonomy): Eukaryota > Metazoa > Chordata > Testudines > Testudinidae > Gopherus > Gopherus evgoodei. The sequence continues at coordinate 58,937,139 of NC_044332.1, forward strand.
GACAACAAATCACTGATAACTATTATTTTTGAGTACAGTATCTCAACCAGTTGTGCGCCCACCTCATTGTAATGTCATGTAGAGCACAGTTCTCTAAGGCTGATCTATGCAGTGTTGTGCAATAATAATGGATAGGATTGGGTTATGCTGTGGGAGAGAGTGGGCATGCCCACCCAAATAATGCATCTGCTTCCTCCAGTGTTCATCTCTCTCTGAAGCTAGGAATAAGCTTGCTGGCTGTCAAGCAGCTGTTGCTGTGTGCAGTTCTTGCCATCTGTGTGGCTGTAACATAAGGAATACTCGTGTGATTGCTAATAGCAGAGGTGATTGTCCTATATAGCCTGAACGTCTCTGTCAGTGCCTGCCTGCCCAGCCCATTCCAAAGTTTGCAGTGCTGGTACTGGAAGTGAGCTTTTTCATGCTCATTCTTTTCTGATTCCTATGTCATGTCCATCTCCGTGGTATCTGAGCGTTGAACCTCATCTCTCTTCCAACTCACCACTACCACTTCATCACACAAGGGACATTTGCTCCTTCCATACACCCTGCCCCAGCCTGAGAATAGCCAGTCCCTGATTTAATCACCTTCCCTTCCAACACACACATCAAGCTGGGGGAGACCCAAACCCTTCAGGAACCAAAGGGTTTCCCATCACCAGAAGGGACTGGTTTTCTTCTTAAGCAACTAGTCCATATCCAGAGTCCACAGGATAGATCTAACTGATACCATTGTTGCTGCTATAGAGAACAGTGCCTTAAGATGTACTGAGGAGGAGAATGCATGCTGAGTTGAAAGGGTGGGACCATAAGGATTGAGGGATTAGACAATTGATAGTGAGAGGAGTGTGGTACTGATGGATGCATTTGTAGTTTGAAGAGTATTGGACTAGAATTTTTTTATGAGGCAGAGTATTTTGCACAGTGAATTTAACCTGTAAGACTGACTGATGTGCAATATTTTTGTGAGAGCTCTTTCTTATAAGTTTGGCAGCATCTCTCCTTCCCTATTTCTTCTCTTGCCTCCCTCTCCTTTCATTATTAACGTGTCCAATTTAATCTGTCCCTGGTGTTTTTTTTTCCTCTCCATTTCTATTCCTTCTGCTCTCCTCCCATTCCCCACTTCTTTCTACCTCTTCCAGCCCTTCCAGTGCCTTCCTCCTACTCTGTCTGTCTCCTTTACTTTTTCTTTGAGCTCTAGCCCTCACTTTTGCTTTTTGTTCTCCTTTTGTCACTACCTTTCCCCCCTCCATTTTAGCTTGTCATCTTCTCTCCCTTTTATTCCTCCTTCATACTCTACTCCTCTTCCTCCTAGGTTTTTCTCTCTCTCTCTCAGTGGTTCTCCTCTTAGCTTATTTCCTATCACCCCTACATTTTATCCTTTCCTTCTGTACACATCCTCATTCTTACTTCCTAATTTTATCACCTCTCCCTTAACAATCATTGGTCCCTTGCTAGCCATCCCTCATTTGGGAGTGTTACAAATGGTTCTGCCCTACTGCAGGGTTTGAACAGTCTTCATCAAGAGAAGAGATTTGAGGAGACCGAGGGAGAAGATTTCAACCCAGTCTAGAGGATAATCCATCCAGATTTCTCAGAATTGTGTGATAGTGGTGATTATTTGGGTGCACGCACATTTCCTAGCAGGTGTTGTTTTGGTAAAATTGCTCTGGGAGGGCAGGGAGGAGAAAACTACTGCACAACATTGTCTATTATTTAGATATTAAAAATGTAAAACATTTTTTAAAAGTTACAAAAAGGTAACGCTGGCAAAGCCCTTTTGATTTTGCTGGTCCAAACAGATGATTATAGTTTTTGCAACACATGGATTTACAAAATTACAGTAAACCTATAGAGTAAACTTCTTATTGAAAGGCTGTTGCCTGAGATGATGCCACTTTACCTTTGACTCCAGTTGCACTGAAACCCATTGCAAATGTTCTTATTATAATAATGGCATGTTTGGCCTTTAGACGCTGTGCTAAAAAGATGCAGTATATTTAAATAGTGTCTGCATATTCTTTTTTTGGCACTTGAAAATATGTTGAAGTATAATAACTTGTTTTTCCTCTCAAAATTACTGATGAAAACCATTGTCATTTACAAGCAGGTGGCTTTCTGGAAGAAGTGTGAAATTGCTCTTTTTAAAAGCAGAGTTGTAATTTAAAATAAGGATTCAGATGTTTTATTAGCCATACAGCGCAAAGCAATTTTAGTCAGCAAAAGCGCACTTTACTATGGACTGAGAAATAATGCAAGACAAAAGCACTTGTTCAGTGTATAATATGTAACTATGAAAAAGTACTTAACTCACTATATCATAAGTCTGGATTCAACTGAAATACAGTTTAGTCTTTTTAGCAAGGCAGCTGAAGTGTATCAAAAGGAAATGTAAATAGAATTTCTTTCTAAATATATCCTGTTAGTTCTTAATTGTTAACTTGTAGATATATGGGCCTGATCCTGAAAACCCTTACATACATTAGCACTAGTACTTAGCCATATGTGAGGAGGTGAAATGTCACAAGGTCACAATGTTAAGGTCTACTCTTGCATTGGATGAAGTGGGCTATAGCCCATGAAAGCTTATGCTCAAATAAATTTATTAGCCTGTAAGGTGCCACATAGACTCCTGTTCTTTTTACAAGGTCTGCAGTCCACTTAAGACACTGTTCTATCAGTGTATGACATGAGGGTACAGCAATCTGCCAATGCATTGTACATTGCAGCATTGGGGCCAAAGACCCAGATCCTCAAAGGTAGTTAGGAACCTAGCTCTCATTAATCTCAATGGGAGTTGGGGTGCTAGGCCTAGATCCTCAAAATAGATCCTCAAAGCCTTGGGCTGACCTTCTGCCAAATCTGAATTTAATTTTATTTGTGATGAGTAAAGTGTACACATACAAGTAAATGTGTACAGGATTGGGCCAAAGATACGGTGTATAAATTGGCCTTACTGATTCTTTTGGCATCCTTGGCTTTCTGGATTCTTATAAGAGGTAAATCCACTTCAAATATGCTTCACAATCCAAAGAAACAGGTAACATCAATTATAAAAAGCAGATTCCTATAGTACAGTGGCATGGCTAGATACATTAATAGTGAGAAGTAACATGAGGATTGTTTTACTTATTCTGTATTATAATAAAATTGGAAAATAATCAGTCTGAAGTTCCTGATCCAAAGTGCATTGAATTCAATGGGACTAGTCAGTGAAGGAGGCTAATAAGGACAGATTTGTAACTATTATGACATATTTAAATTAATAGTAGAATTTACTAGGAGGTTGGATTTAACAAACACTGAGGTTTCAACAATATCTACTTCCTCCCTGAAAATAAGGTAATTTACTTTAACAAATTTATTTTCACATTTGAATCTTAATCCAATAACACAGAGCTTGGCCTCTGCATCAAAATCAGTTTCTCTAGATTGTGTATGTGTGTGCGTGTGTGTGTTAGTTAGGTTCCTGTAGGGCCAAACCTCACTCCACTTTCTCATGCTAGCAATCTCATGGATTTCAAGAGATCTACTGTGCCCAGTATAGGCAGTATAATTTGCCATATGTATTGATAAAATTTGACTAGTCTTATATTATTCATAAAACTTTTTGGGGGATAGGAAAATCCAACAAGCCCTCATCCCCAACACATTATTCTGGATATTGATGGAACTTATGTGACAATATGAGAAGATTCTTAAAGTGTGAAATTAAATTCGTAAAGAAAATGAAACCTCTAAAATAGCTAAAACATTACCCCAAAAACAAACAGTGCAACTGATCCTACTTAATTACATGCTTAATAAGTTTATACCATTGTAAAGCGCTCTGACGATGTATTAATCCATTTCATATTCGCAGACTTCCTCCTTGTTATTTGCTTTGCATCTCATCATTACCATGAACATAAAATTAATATTCTTAGAATTTTTATAGTATTATTTCCATATAAAATGAGGAAAGGACTAATATATGAATGCTAAGCAGCTCGTTAATGTGGTTTGTAATACATCTATTCATGATAAAAGCAGCTGAGAAATGCAGATATAAAATAGTACTTCAGTGCTAGAGTATATCTAAGATTAGAAGAATCATGCTTTGGATAATAAATACTTTGGGGAAAACAGTCTTAAATACAAATAAAATCAAAGTAAGTATTTTGTATGCTTAATTAAATACACTAACAGACAGCATTCATTTCATCTAAATAATTACCATATTATTGGCATTGACCACCTGTAATTTTTCATGATAAAAACTATCATGGAGATTAATGAGGTGGTTTCATTTTAAGAGACAAAAAATTACATCTAAATGGCATTAAGGACCTGTTCCTTTTTTTCTGGCATTAGCATAAAAATTCAGTTAGTGACTGAATCCTGAGCATGGAATTTGATATGGAAGTAGAAAGCCGTATGTGGGGCCAAGCCCCCTGATCCTTCAATGAGCTCTGCACAGGCTGGCACTTTGCCTGTATGGAACCCCAGTGAGGTCAGTGTGACTTGCTGTGGGTGCAAGATTCTGTCTACACAGAGAGCATTGCAGGACTGAGGCCCATATTTGGGAAGATACATTGCTAACTGAAATTCAGTTCTTTGAGTTAAATTCACCCTAACTTTGATTTATATTTTGATATAGTTTTGGGTTTTTTTTTTAACTAATCCATGTGTTTCTTTTTCTGTTATTACTGTACTAAAATAGAGTAGCTGGACTATAATTTAGTTGTAGTTAAACTAAGTTTCTCATTAAGTTGTATGAGTTTCAGTTTCAGTCTTATGAAACTATTCATCTAAAAAATATGAAGAGTCTCATTTCACTAGTTTTCTCTGTTATATGAGGATCAGATCTGCCTCTTGTGCTTTCCTTAGTTACTACATTGAAGGGGAGACATATAGATAAAAAGACAGATCAGTTCTATAGGTAATTACACTTTGATGTCAATAAATGAAATTTTGATAATTTCAAATATTATATGACTCGATGCTTTGCATGCACAACACTGATTCTGGATTTTAATGTTTTATTTAATATTTTCTTACATAAAAAAATACATGTTCCATTCACAGTGAAACACAGCACCACACACAGTCTATAGGGCTTGGTACTACTGCCTTTCACTGATGAAAGAAGAGTAGATAGGCAAAATGCTGACCTGGAGCATGAGCTGAAACCCTGGTTCTATTAATGTCATTGGCAGGATTTCACCCTCAGCTTTTGCAGGCAATCTTGATGAGAAACATTCATAGTGTACAATAACATTAATTAACTTCTACATGCACAGGGAGAAATATACACTTATGTAGAGGATCAGTATAAGGCTTATGCACAATTTTTTTTGTCTTATGCCGATGCTCTAAGTGGGATGTAATTAGTGAATAGCCATTGCACTGGCCTGCTGCCGAGGGGTGAATTACATCCCTGGTGAAAGGGACACCAGTGAGTCGTGGTGTCTGGGGCTGAAGATACTACCCGGTCAGTAAACAGTGGCCCTACATCATTTTCCATAGTAAAAATACAGATGAGCAAGACCATCAGGCAAAGGGATCTAAGTTCTTGATGTAAACTTTCTGAAAGAATTATATTTTTTAATCTGTCTCCATACCTAGGGGGGAAAGGATTACTAGTATAAGATTACTATAGAACTGGCAATATTTGCATAAAATACATCTTACATGGCCTGGAGTTAAACACATTTAAAAAAAATATTTCAGAGTCTCCTCTTTCCAATTTTGAACAGCAGAGAACATGGGAATGCAAAACTATAAACTTTTATGTCTCCAACCATAACAAGATTTATTTTGAATGAGTTCAGTTAAAAAAAATTTTGTGGGCAGATGATAGATTAAAATGATGCATGTAGTGTTCCTTGACCTTTGAGACATGGCCTCTTTATTTGTGGGTTGATGCTGTCAGGCACAATACCCAGAAAGATGAGAGCACACTAGACTTCAGACAGCTCATATTTGTATTGCAGACACAAGTTAGTAAAATCAGTAATACATATAATAATGCAGCAAACAATGGAGCAGTCTATTTAATAACTTAAATGAGGGTTCTGGAAGAAGAATAGCTAAGGAACATTTCCTGGTCTCAGAGGAAAGGGTGGCAGGATCTGATCTGATCCTGTGTCCAATTGCAGCACACAAGTTTGACACAAGCCACATAGCCTCTACACTTCAAGCTTTTCCCAAATCACCAAATTTCTGCCAGATATATACAACCTCTAGAGCTGTGATCTACCTACACATAACCAACCTGCGAGATTTCTGCCGGGGGAGAGCTTACAAACTGTTCAGCTGCTGGAGTCATGGCCATGTCATCACATACTTCGCTTGACAGTGAGGCTAGAAAATAGACACATGCTTTGGCTCCAGACTTCATCTCCAAAGTTCAGATCCACATCTTTCACATAAGTGGTCTTTGTACATCAAATTCTTTTGCTCTGGACTCTGTAATGAACATAGGACCAAACTTGCAAAGGGCTGTGCACTTCCTGTGAGATGGCAGCATCCTAACCTCCCTCTGAATTCAGTGGGAGATGACAACACCCAGTATGTAGCAGGAGAGGGTGTGTCAAAAAAGATGAGCCTCTAGTTAATGTGTGGCTTTCATGACAGTATTTCAATTAGCTCAAAGCATGGCAAGCTGTTGGCTTTATATAATCTTTTCTGTGGCTTTTTCCTTGGTTGGAGACACTAGGTCCCACATTCACTTACAGTAGGGGCTTTTTACACTGTACTAGTTTACATTGACACCCACTTTAAGGCCTCTTTCTGCTGGCAGAGGAATGTTAAAGGCCAGTGGTATATATGACATTCAGGCCTTTCTTTTATCCTGCTCTGCTTCCTAGATGCTCCTTTTAAATTTAATATTCTTTGTAAAGATGGAGACTATGGCACAAAAGCCTCATACTCTAGTCTGTAATGACCCTGCATTTGTAAACTGCACATAGTGCCCAATTTTCAAACATGAGCCCTTTTAAAGGGCAGCCATATGATAGAAGTGGACATTCTAATAAGGATCTCCATGTTTGATGCCTGAGCCCTTATATGAAGATGGAATTATATTTATCAGGTCCTTACATGCCTACTGGAATAGGTATATGATAAACTCTAATTAAGGGAGGAAAGTCTCTGCATGAAACAATGCTACAGATCATACCTAATCACCACTACCACATTACACATTCAGCAACTGTATTACAATGCAGCCATTTTACTGTCATTTGCTATAATGATAAATTCATTATAGCAGAATGTTTTCAGCTGGATGAAACTTGCACTGGATAATCTGCAACCAATAACAATATTTAGACAGTGGCTCATGCCTGTCCCTAATGAACTGTGACCCAGTTGGTGTAAGTCTCTGTGCCTGCTGGTGTGTGCTTGTGTTGGACTCATTAAAATGTCTCATCAGACTAGAAGACACCAACTATATTATGTACTGAGTGATGGAAGGAAAAACACAAATTCAGCATGTCAGGGAAATACCTTAACATTCATCTAATTCACTATAAGATCACCTGTGCAGTGAAAGAAAAACAACAACAACAGTGGAAGTGTATTAAACAGTGAGTCAGCACCTGCCCAGCTAAAGACAATGGGAATCCTTCATTGGCTTCAGGTTCAGATCCTGTAGCTGCATTTGCCATCATTCTTTTGAAAGGAATAGAACTTTTATTATTGAAATGATAAATAAATGTAACAATAAACACAAAGTAGAAAACTAAGGTAACTAAGATTCTTTAGAGTGAAATTGTGTATTATTCATAGGTGTCTAGCACAACAGCAACCTTAAAACCAATGGAAGTGGTCATCAGGGCCTTCCATTGGTAGTATAAAGCAGGATGGCCTGCTTCATGCCACCCGCTATACCAAGTATGTACAGGATGGAAGAGGGTGCTGAAAGAGTAACCTGTGGCCCAGCAAGCCCTAGCTCATATAATAGCCCCTTTGCAGTCCGAGACAGCCTCCATAAGTGAAAGCAGCCCTGAGAATTCCCAGGGACTAGGGTAGCCCAAAGCTAACACCACTTTTGTACTCCCTCTTTAAGAAGGTCTCTGTCCCCAGATTCTGTATTGTTATGTGACTATAGCATAATGCTCAACAATAGCGGGCTCTAGTTCTTCTGCTTTGCAGAATAATATACAACATCTGGAATAATTATAATTGTTAGTAGATTACTATGTGAAGGATGTGAAGAATATAGAAGAAATTCAGAGAAAAGCTAAAAGGTTTGGAGGACATGGTGTGGGAGGACAGAGTAAGGAATTTAGGTGGGTGCAGTAAAGGCTTGGGTCCAGCATATAAAAAATTAGATATAAAGAAGAGAGACATAAAGAGATGTGGAGAAGGGAAAGATTTTTTTTCAGTAGTTGGCAATGGTAAGAGAGGGAAGAATAGATTCAGATTAAAACAAAATGGTGAATACAACCAATTTGTTCAGGGAAAGGTGGTATAATCACAATAACTTAAACTTCAAGTTATTGCTTGATGAGCCCCTACTGGAGAAGATCTGGCTCATGGGTAGGCAACCTATGGCATGTGTGCCAAAGGCGGCACGCGAGCTGATTTTCAATGGCACTCGCACTTTCTGGGTTCTGGCCACCGGTCTGGGGGGCTCTGCATTTTAATTTAATTGAAGCTTCTTAAACATTTTAAAACCTTATTTACTTTATATAAAACTTTAGTTTTGTTATATATTACAGACTTGTAGTAAGAGACCTTCTAAAAATGTTAAAATGTATTATAGGCATGCAAACCCTTAAATTAGAGTGAATAAATTAAGACTCGGCACACCACTTCTGAAAGGTTGCTGGTCTAGATATAATAAAAGAATCCTGCCAGAAGAAGGGGCAAACCAGATAACCTACTGTGGGTCACTACAAGCCCTAACAATCCTAGGATACTATAAATATCACTATATCTATACTGGGTTGTGAGACAGAAAGCCCAAAAGCTATGTATCTTTAACCACCCTGGGTGAGGTGATAATTAGACAATACACCACACAGAGTGTCTCCTATTATCATTAAATTACTCAGAGGAAAGTTTCCACAGTGAAGGCTGTGTGAATGAGGTACAAGAGAAATTACTATGGGGAGAGATACAAAGACTGATTCAGACAACTCTGTTAGAATTCATTCATCAAGAAATCCTCCTACTAGATCAAGAGAGAAAAATCAGAGTGCGAGACCTTTGGGAAAGAGACTGTATCACTGTCTTAAGGGAATTAGAGAAGTTGAACCATTACTGCCCATGAGAGACTCTGAATCCTGTTGTGAATCAGTTGAAGAAAAACTTCAGGCCCCATCTTTTAGGACATTTAAAAACACAATTTTCCTGGTATTTATTCTGCAGGTCAATCAATCATTTCTGTGAATATATGCAGTATTTGGGGACTTTAAGCAACACATGGTTCGATTGCCATGCACATGCCTGAAAACTAAGATTATGAGGTTTTAGCTGAAAAAAATAATAAACATATGCAGTGAACTGTTTTATAAATCAAATTTTCTAAGTAACCATTTTTTCCTCTTCCTAATGAGTTAAAATGCACAAATACATATTATAGTGGACTAGCCTATAAAGATGTATAAAACTAATTTAAAAAAAGCAAATGGAATCAATAACTTCCAAATTTTCACATTTAGAATGTTAATATATCCAAAATATTAACTTCCAAATTTTCACATTTAGAATGTTAATATATCCAAAATATTAACATTGTGTGAATAAAATATTTCATGGGATGAAACTATGATGTGTGTTTGAATTTCAGATAGTAGTGAGCATTTACAGTCAAGTTCAACTCTTTGAAGAGAGTTATATGCCAGAAAGGCAGATATTAACTCCATGATAGCATGCAAATTGTGCCTTTATAACCCATTCTACACAGGTACCTGCTTCACATATATTTGTTTAGTGTAACTTTAAATCCTGTTACACAGAGCATTGTTTGTTTCTCTATATTTCAAATCTCCACCCATCCCAAAGCATTTTAGTTTTGTTGGATGCTTTGCAATAATTGCCAATTTTCTGTCATACACTTATGATAATTAAACTACTTCCCATTGGGAATTCAGTCATCTCCCCATTTAGTGAGCTTCACTCACTAAGATTCCAGTCAACACATTTCTTGTTTTCAAGTAATCATTTCTACACTTCAAGATTCATCCAACAGTTCTTGGGGCATATGATAATTCCGATTGTCAGTTGAGAACTTCTGCATTAATGAGATGGTTAGAGTGGCAGCCTACAATATATAAAGAAGTAAATTAATCCACCTACTAATTCAGCTAACTCTCAGCTGTTTAGTACAATCCAAAGGTGCCTCATGAATAGAGTTGACAGCGTGGATATTTTTTAAATGTTGCAAAATTACTTTTTCTTTCATGATCTGTGAAACACATGGGGCATGAGGACATTTAGTGGTAATGGTTATTACATCTATTATAGATTATAAATCACCTGACAGGGACAGTGTTAAGATTTTCCAAGCTTTTTAGTAAGCAACTTACCTTAGATGACATTTTTCCTACAAGATATTAAAATAAGGATTCTCTTGATGTTCTTTTATCTTGGTCACTGCAATATGGAATTATTAACAGAAAAGACTGCAACATTATGGATGACCTGTGTTTAAACAGATTATTTAATGCATATTATCACTATTAAAGATGTACATTGTTATTTTTATCGTACTGAATTCAGATAGAATTTACAAAGTTACTTGTTTACAATTTTGTTTTAATAATTCTATGCTGCAGTGATCTACCAAAAGAGAATGTGAAGTATGTCCTCATTTTGAAATCTGAAAATAAACATTTGATGCATGTAATTTTTTGGGGTGGTCTGAAATTTTTTTGGTGTCTTTTTAATCTGATAGCCAGATTCTTGGTGTTTGTCTGAGCATAAAGCACATTAAAGCAAATAGTGAAGTGTTGTTCAGAACATATTGAATTGGTTTACTGGTGCACTCACAAATTTGTCTTAATTTCCTCCTCGTCATGACAACACAGGATTTTTTTCCTTGATGTGATGGACTGCTACAGTAGTTCACTAATATGTGTGTTTCTCAAACATTCAGGATCTATAAAAATATGTATTTCAGAAAGAAGACAGAAAGGTCATAGTTATTTATAACTTATTTGTTCAGCAATCATAACAACAACAATGAACTACATCCAAATTGATTTATTAAAGCCTACAAAGTATCTCTTTCATTGTAACATCTCGTTCTACCATTCCTAACACAAGTTGAACATGACTTTAATTATGTTACACATTTCAGGCCCAACTATTTTTCTCTCTGTAATAATGTTCTGTTCAGCCATCTTAAAAAAAAATCACTAATGAATATGATCCCCAGTCAGAATCCCTTATAGTCATGAAATCCCAGTAGGAAAGATGCATAGCAGATAGCTGTAAGTCTCAGGTTTGCCCTGTCACATTTAGTAAGCTTGAGACAAATTGAGTTTGCTGCACTAGTATCTAGAAGTCCTCCTTTCTTTTCTTTGCAAAAACAAATGAAGAATAGATCTATTCTCATTTTTGCAAGACACAATAGGTTGATAGTAGCTTAAAATGCCTGTAAATTCTCAGTAGATGCTGAAGAAGAATGAACACATTATGCTTTTGTTGTTTTTACTAAATATTTATATTGCCTAAACATGTTATGAAAAGGATATTTATTTAATTTGTTCTTCAGTATGATTTCCTTAACAAGTGCTGTCAGGAAATGGCTTCTCTTATTAGGTCATTTCAAATACTTTGTGTTACATCCTAAATATACTTATCTAAGCAATTCATTTAAATTTAATGGGATAGTTATTGTATATTAAATACTAATTTATGATAAAGGACTTATTTACTAAGATTTGACGTTTGTTCAATACATTAATTGCGTTTTATAGCAATTTAACCTTAAAGGTTATTGTAAATTGATTGATACAGAATTTATTTAACAAAAACAGGTATAATAATATAGGTGTAATGATGCATCACCTGAAGTTTCAGTATTCTATTAATCAAATATTAACTATGAAGTATCTATGAAGATTCAACTGCTAGTTGTAATAGCATTACTTACACAATGTTGATTCATACAAGACAAAGTAATATAGCTCTTAAAGGACATGGGGTAAGCAGAGACTACTTGCATCTTTCCAAAGAGAGGCCTGATCCAAAGTCCATTGAAAACAATGAAACTCTGCTTCATCTGTCATGTTTATGCCCAAGTCTTTTGGGCATACCTGCAACAAATCTCAGGTAACGGAGCTTCTGCTGCAGTCATCATTGAAACGACTATAAACTATTGGCATACAAGAGACTTTCCTTTCCCATGTGATAGCAAATAGACATGAAAACAAAACTCTCTGTGGAGGACCTTGATTGGATAGTGTTCCACCCACCATTTCCCTTTCCAGTAGGAATGTTGCACCCTTCAAGAGGAAGGGATGCTGGCAAACAAAGTATTCTTCTGCCCACCTTCTTTCCCAACCAGATACTGAAGTATTATGGAAAAAACTGAGGTCACTGTGGGTACTCTGATCATAGAATCATATGACTGGAAGGGAGGCTGAGATGCCATCTAGTCCAGTCCCCTGCACTCAAAACAGAACTAAGTATTATCTAGACCGTCCCTGAAAAGATGTTTGTCTAACTTCCTCTTAAAAACCTCCAATGATGGAGATTCCACAACCTGTCCAAAACAATTTATTCCAGTGCTTAACTACCCTGACAGGATTTTTTTTCTAATATCCAAACTAAGCTGCCCTTGCTACAGTGTAAGCGCATTGTTTCTTGTTCTATCCTCAGAGGTTAAGGAGAACAATTTTTCACCCTCCTCCTTGTGATATGTTAATGTTGTCATTGTTGAAAATTATTATCATTCCGTTCTCAGTCTTCTCTTTTACAGATTAAACAAACTCATTTTTTTTATCTTCCCTTATAGGTCATGTTTTCTAGGCTTTTAATAGTTTTTCTTGCTTTGTTTCTGGACTTTCTCCAATTTGTTCACATCTTTCTTGAAATGTGGTGCCCAGAACAGGACACAATACTCATTTCCCATTTTGTATACGTGTAACTGATTGTTCCTTTCTAAGTGGAGTACTTTTCATTTGTCATTTGTGACAAAATGGCTGATGTTGATAGGATGGGTACCACGTTTTTCCTGGTGGAGGGCTAAGATGCCACCACATGCCCATGCTCTTGGGTGCTGAGGGCCCTGCTACTGGCCCGGGAAGGTAGTAGAGGAGGGAAACGGGGGACATAGGCATCGAATTCCCCTATGCCCTGTGAGTGTTCGACCCCCCCCAGCCCTGCACTACCCTTGCCCGCCCCTGCACTACCCTTGCCCCACCCCAAATCCATCCCTTCCTCCAAGTCCCCGCCCTTGCCCCGCCTCTTTACTGCCTCCTCCCCTGAGTATGCCAGGTCCTCCCTTCTCCCCCTCCCTCCTGGAAAGTCCTAAGCACTGCCAAACAGCTGTTAAGCTGCGGGCAGGAAGCACTGGGAGGGGGAGGAGTGGGGACACCATGCTCAGGGGCAGGGGCGGCTCTAGGGATTTTGCCGCCCCAAGCACGGCAGGCAGGCTGCCTCCAGCGGTTTGCCTGAGGAGGGTCCACTGGTCCCGTGGCTTCGGCAGATCTGCCACAGGCATGCCTGCAGGAGGTCCACCGAAGCCACGGGATAGCGGACACTTCACAGGCAAACTGCCAGAGGCAGCCTGCTTGCTGCCCTTGCGGAGCCGGCAGAGTGCCCCCCCGCAAATTGCCGCCCTTGTGGAGCCGGAAGAGCGCCCCCCCCCCCGCAACTTGCCGCCCCAAGCACATGCTTCACGTGCTGGGGCCTGGAGCCGCCCCTGCTTAGGGGAGGAGGAGGGGGTGAAGGCAGGGGGAGTTTGGCTGCCGATGGGTGTGGAGCACCTGCTAATTTTTCCCCATGGGTGCTCCAGCCCAACAGCACCCACAGAGTCAGCATCCATGGCGGGGGAGGAGTCTGGGTTTGCTCCTCACTCTGAGCCCCAGCCCCTCTCAACCCCTGTGGGTTTCTTGCCCTCTTCCCTCTTGGGTAGGGCTGCCCTCAGTCCTTGACACTGGGGGAGGGAGTGTCCCTGCCCTGCTGGGGCATGGTCTCAATTCCTTCAGTTCTCTGGTCTTTTAAGTCTCAGCAACACACTTTCAAACTTCAGTCCTCTCTCCTTCCTCACCCCCCCAACTGCCTGAAGCAAGGGGTTTTATTAAGTTCCTAACAGGGCCTTAATTGACTACAGGTGCTACAATTAACCTGTAGCAACCTTCCCTAGTCTATAGGGAACTACGCCTTAATTAGCCGAGGGCTAATATATTTCCTCTCTACCACTCTCCAACTGCTCCCTGCCCCTGCTGTATCACACCTTATTGAATTTCATTCTATTTACTTCAGACCATTTCTCCAATTTGTTCAGATCATTTTGAATTTTAATCCTATCCTCCAAAGCATTTGAAACCCCTCCCAGCTTGGTATCATTCACAAACTTTATAAGTGTACTTTCTATGCCATTATGTAAATCACTGAAGAAGATATTGAACAGAACCAGACCCAGAACTTATACCTGCAGGACTCCACTTAAAATGCCATTCCAGTTTGACTGTGAACCACTGATAACTACTCTCTGGGAACGGTTTTCCAAACATTATGCACCCATCTTATGATAGTTCCATCTAGATGGTATTTCACTAGTTTGTTTATGAGAAAGTCATGCGTGACAGTATCAAAAGCCTTACTAAAGTCAAGATATACTACATCTGCCACTTCCCCCAAATCCACAAGGCTTGTTACCCTGTCAAAGAAAGCTGTTAGGTTTGTTTGACCCCATTTATCCTTGAAAAATCCATGCTGACGCTTACTTATCATCTTATTATCTTGTAGGTGTTTGGAAATTGATTGCTTGATTATTTGCTCCATTATTTTTCCAGATACTGAAGTTAAGCTAACTGGTCAGTAATTCTCCAGCTTGTCCTTATTTCCCTTTTTTGTGGATATGGATTAGCATTATATTTGCCCTTTTCATTTTCTCTTCAATCTCTCTCATCTTCCATGACTTTTCAAAGATAATTTCTAATGTTTGAGATATCCTTTCAGTCAGCTCCTTGAATATTCTAGGATATATTTCATCAGCCTCTGATGACATGAAGACATCTAACTTACCTAAGTAATTTTTACCATGTTCTCTCTGTATTTTAGTCTCTCGTCCTACCTCATCTTCACTAGTATTCACTGTGTTAGACGTCCAATAGCTAGTAACCTTTGTAATGAAAACTAAAACAAAAAAGTCAGTGTAGCAGTTCTGCCATTTCCACATTTTCTGTTATTATTTTTTCCCCGTCATTGAGTAATGGGACTACCCTGTCCTTGGTTTTCTTCTTGTTTCTAATGTATTTGTAGAGTCAGAGATTGCCATGATACACCCAGTTTAAAACAGCCAATTGTTTTGTTTCTAATGTGCACAAGGCTAATCCCTGACAGAAAGGAGATAAAGTGTAAAGGTATTCAGTGTGGCCTCTTCTGAGGAAAATAGATTGTTTAAAATTCAAGCAGAAATCAGGTAAATGAGATAATCAGACTTTGCAAAATGTATAAGAGTGCCAGTCCTGAAGTGATGGATCAAACATATTGCTAGTTTACCAGTGGGTGGGCAGACTCCTCATTTCAGATTGCTGGTACTAATAAAGCCCTCCCTAGAGTGTCCTGATTGGCTAACCTCCTTAGGAATTAAGAAACCAGGTGACTCAGAAATCTGTGGTCCCCTGTAAGTCTATTGGGAAACAAACAAAAAGCTAGTTCTTGGCCCTGGAAGGAACTTTCCTTTTCAGTACACCTGTTGCATCTCCAGGAAGGACAATCCCTCCATTACAATGTGGTGACAGAAATGAGCTGTTTTCTGTTACTGACTTACATTCTGAAATATCTGGGGGAATGACTAAAGTTCCTTTAGAAATAGTGCAAGGGGTGATATGCTCCCTAATGGTTGTAAAGTGTGTTATTTAGGCCTGGGCATTGCCATCCAGTTCTAAAGCTCAAATCTATAAAATAGTTCATAAAAGCCCTTCCATCCACAAGGACAGTCTGAAAAACTTACAAATGCAAGTTAACAAAAGATGTCATTAATAAAATAGACCAAAGTGAAGTCTTCTTGCCATCCCATGTATCCAAACAACACAAAATTTCTAACATTCTCCTGGTAAAAAGTTTTATACTAATGGAAAGTTGTAGTTTTTGGCCCTTGCATTGTTTTAAGGGCATTTATTCTGAATGAAATTAATTCACTAGTTTAATCTCTGGAAGGGAAAATGATTACCTAGTTCAAAAACATGTTGACTGCAGCAGAGTCAGTAGCATATATCAGCAACTGTATATCTTTTAAAGGCCTTGGAGATTTTGGTAAATTCATTATAGAGAAAAAATTTAACCTCTTACTTCAACATACTGTGATTTATGTACATTGTAAAATGTCTCAAATCTTTTTTTGCCTTTCAGTTAAATAGATTTTCACTCTTTATTGCACAGTTACATAAGGCATAAAAAATGAAATTCCCAAAAAAAAAAAAAAGAAGGAATAGATTTTTTAAAAAAATTATAAAGGATTATGACCGGGGCTGGCAAACTGGTTCCAGTATAAGCACTGGCCTGAAACTTCACTTCAAATTACAACTTTTCTGGTTTCAGATTAGTAGCAGCATTAGTCTGTATCCTCAAAAAGAACAGGAGTACTTGTGGCATCTTAGAGACTAACAAATTTATTTGAGCATAAGCTTTCATGGGCTACAGCCCGCTTCTTCAGCTGTAGCCCACGAAAGCTTACGCTCAAATAAATTTGTTAGTCTCTAAGATGCCACAAGTAACTTTACTGAACTTTCAGAAAGTTTAGTCAATTTCCTTTCCCCCCATTTTTCACTTTTGTGTTTCTGCATTATCTGATTCTAACCTGAAACTAAAGTGTCAGGTCATACCACAACTGAAACTATTCTCATTTTATTTCCAAGCCAGGGGGGCAGAACTTGATAAAGTTCATATAATCATTTTAAAGGCAGGTGCTTCCGGTATACTGAGCCAGGAGTCAAACCTATCCCCCCAAATCTAAAAGTGAGTGCAGTTACTCAAAACCCTGTGTCTGTAATAGTGCCCCAATGGAGCCTCATATTTGACTGCAGGATCAGGATCCTATAAAAGTAAGTACCAAGCTCTACTGCTGCTGTTCTGGCCCCTGATTGTGAATGAGTGAAAACAAGTTCCATGGGGCAGAACCAAGCTCACAACCTTTCCTGAAGATAACAAAAGCTCCCCAGCCTCCTTGATCAGTCGTTGACCATCACAAGTTTAATATCCCTGTTTGCCCTTGCTGGTGTATGTCACACAGTTCCAAGACCTCCCCCCACCTCAGTGCCCCAACATAACCCAGACATTAGCTCGCTGATTCCAAAAGCACCAAAATTGCCTTAAGAATGCTCTGAGCCAGGTCACTTAGATCCCTGAGGATGTTAACTGTGATGTGCCCACATGACTGCTGCCTGGGAGCATTGGAAACCTTTGAGAGAAGATTGCTGGGAGGCGATTCCAAGATTGCTGAGGATGTGAGTTCACAGGTTGCCCACGACTCCATGTACAGCAGCACCCACTGCTCTGTAATGAGCGATTCGGTGACTAGCCTTCCCACGACTTTAATTGCATGATTTTTTTTAAAACTTGCCCCATAGCTCTGCCATGTGAAAGGAGGTAGTGGATCTCTATGCCACATTGCTAACCATCCTACCCCCAGGCACCGTGCAGCTAGCGGCATCCACTCAGATTCTTGGTTAGCTCCTGGTGTCAGCTTCTAAAACCTGGTATGTAAAACTGAGGCAAGGCATCTCCTATGCCAGTATAAATCCAGGAAAGGTAATAAAATAATGGATATTATCCTGCAGCCTATTTGAGGATCAAGCCCCAGGAGAAAAACCTGCAAGTTATGTACAGTCCATTGTGTTAAGGGCTCTGCTACCCTGCCCTCAATTCATTCCTGTGGAATCCTTTAAAAAAAGAAAACTCACATAGCCAAACCATGCCTCTGACTTATAATGTGTTTTGTTTCACGGCATATTACATATCCCATCTATGCCCATGACTTGTAGTGTTTTTGTTTGACAGTGTATTATTTATAGTTCCCGTAAACAGAATCCTAAACCCACAGTAATCTGCCCCATCTGCTTTATTAAGGTACTTCCAAAGGAGCAACCTTAACCTTAACATCTCCAGCAGAACTGGAAATGGTGCCCTTGCTAACCAGTGGGTGGAATTTGATTTAACCCTTATGCTGGTTCCCCTGAGACCCTTTCATTGCCGCTGTGGCATGAACATGCGTGCGCCCCAAGATGTAATCCACAAACATACCTGCGCTCATGGATGCCTACACCTTTACAAAGCCTGTGCTCAGTGCCACGTGCATCAGTTGCTGCACTGACACACCCCTGCTCTCAGCATTGCCCTCACATCTTGTAATCAATTGGGATGAATATTGATGCTCCCGGTGATCCTATGGACTTTGGAAACCCCAAATGCTGTGAAGACAACTATTCTGCTTCCACATGGAGCCATGCAGCTGAGATGTGCTGAAGTGCTGTGTTCCCTCCTGCTTCAGCCTGCTTCATGTAAAAGGGAAGGCTTCAGGTGCAGTGCTGCCCCTTTTAAACCCTGCATTCCCAGGGGATGAGTGAGCAGATCTCCTCCTCCCCCATAAAGCTCTGTTCTCTTCATTCAGCCAGCCAGCCAGATATCCTCCCACACACACTTAAAGGTGCAGAGAGGTCATTCAGACTTCACCAGTGTAAAAGCAGACACAACATTGACCTAGAATCTCTCTCTCTCTCTCACAGGAAACTCGTTCCTCAAATACATTCTATTTTATTTTATTTTATTTTATTCATATTGTAGCCCACCTAAATTGCCTGCATTCTTGTCTACTCTATTGCTCAGTCTTTACACAAAGCATCCCATTAGTACATCAGTCGTTTACAGTCAAATTCCCTAGAGGTATCGTACACCTTCCTGCACTTCCTACACTTTTTATTCATAGCACATAGATGTCAGTATTCAAAGGTCTAAAAATCTAAAGAGTCATCATCAGAACTGACAGAGCAAAGCCTGGCTGTGCTTTGCTTCTGGAAGGTGTCAATCCTGAAGCCCTGACTCTTACAATCTTCCCACTTGACTTCAGTAGGAATTTTGCCTGAGTAAGTATTGCAGAATCAGGCGTATAAGAGAAATTCTCTTCCATTTTCATCAGTTGACCCATTCCATGTCTTTAACTAACACAGAGTTGGCCACTAGTTCACACTATTGAAAAGGAAGTTATTAAAAACCAAAGTTATCTATTCTGAGTCCAAGATTCTAGTAGATAGAGATGGAAATAAATCTCTAGGGTAGGGTTATTGGGTATGAGCAATGGGCCCTAGCCAATACCAGGGCTCCGAACACTCATGAAATTGAGCTTTAGCACTAGATTGAATTTTTGGGTCTCTTGCCTATTTTTATTTCCTGAGCTTTATTAATTAGTACTTTACCTATTCTCACTATACAGAAAAATAGAAAAAATAGCATATCCCTAGGAACTGCTGTTTATCTAGGTCTTTTTTTCCTATTAGAATTGTAGGTGGAGCTATTAACTGTGCTTATGGTGAAGGGTGTTTAGCACTTTCTATCATACTGTCCTATTCTCTGATGTTTATGATTTTGCTGAACTTTAATCTTCCAGATAGAAATTTTCTTTGCTGAGGCTTTGTCTACACTAGCACTTTCATTGGTAAAACTTTTCTCGACCAGAGCTGTGAAAAAGTGCTGATGGCAGTGCTGGTGTGAGCAGCGCTGTGTTGGCAGGAGAGGCTCTTCTGCTCACATAGCTAATGCTGCTCATTGTGGGTGGTTTAATTATACCGACAGGAGAGCTGTCTTCTGCCAGCAAAGAGCGGCTACGTGGGAGGCCTTACAGTTGTACCGCTGTAAGGTCCATAGTGTAGCCATAGCCTAAATGTCTGCCTAAGTCTTTTTTTTTTTTTAATAAAGTTTTCAGCAAAAATAGTTAAGGTATTTCCAAGAATGTGGTTGGGGAAAAATAGCTATTGTGGCCAAGTTAAAAATTCTCACATATCTTTCATTAGGAAGGTCTAGAACCATGATTCTTTGGCTCAGGGACTTGAAATTTGGCAGGAGGGCATCGCTAAAGCGTCAGGGATATGCCTTTTGCTGTCCACATCATAATCCACCCAAAATTGACTGAATTATAATCTCTGTTTCCCCACACTCAGTAGAGGTTGGGGAAGAGCTGGCAGCTAAATTCTCCAAACATTAATCTTTACTGAGCATGTTCTATTCCCACAAAGCTCATTGAGAATGCTCCAGTTCAGGGAGGAACAGGAATTTTCATGCAGTTGTCCCTTCCTGTCTGCTAATTGCAGCTGTAACAACAGACACTGGAATCAAGAAGACTAATAATAAAGGCACAAACTGGACTAGAAGGAGAAAAAGGGACATGAGTAAAAAGGACAAGAGCAGAGGGGAAATGGGACAGGAGCAAAGGGGGACAGAGGCAGGAAGTGGGTAGGATGAAGAGAACAACAGAATTATCCGAAACTACTGGAGACCATTCCCCCCATAGAACAGAATTCAGGTTTCCTGAATCTCAGGACTCCTGTATTGTCACCAAATGTCTGTGAACTCCCCTGAAAAAGTACATGTATCTCCCCTTAGAGACTGGCACACAAAGAAGACGTATGCAGTATAGTTGTAGCCATGTCACCTTCTCTCACACAAACAGGATAACAGACACCTATTATTACCAGCTGCTCTATCAGCTCAAGTGGTAGTAGTCTGTGCTGTGGCTATAAAAACTTCTAGGTTTGTATTTAGCCATATGGAGGAGGGATGGTGGGGTTAGTATGGTTCCATATGATGGAATTAACATTCAGCATACACAGATAAACTTATTTCCGGCATTTCTGAATTTTTGAGTTCCTGACACTTAACCTGCTTGACTCCCTTAAAGATTTTTTTAAAATATATATAATTTGTTTTAGTGGCATGTAAAATTTAGTTCCTCAAAAATGAGCTGCTTAGAAATTAAATCTTTGAATGAAAAATGAAGCTTAGTAAATGGTGAATTCTTAAGTAGTCAGAAGAAAACAATCACAGTTTCTTTCTCTCTCCCCATCGACTCTCTGCAGTGAAATATCTTTGTTCAAATTAATAATTACATTATAATTCTTTGTAACAATGTAAGGGTTAATGGAGCAAAAATATATGCTTCATGGAGGAATTCTTTTCACAGCAAAATTGCTTTTCAAAAAAAGCTTTCAAGTAGAATAGTACTCACTGACTAATTTTTCAGTTCAATGAATTTCTCTTCAGTGGGAATTGTAAATGATTCAGTCAAAATATAGTCTTCTAATATAACTAGGATGGTATTTTTAAATTTTCTTTCTTTTTTTTTTAAATAAGGGTTTCAGTACCTGAATTGTGGTGAAAGCCTAGACCATAGGTAGTGTTGCCATTCTCAAACTACTCCTTCCTGCCAGTTGAACAAAGGAAATTAATGTTGATTTGGGGTGACCAGATGTCCCAATTTTATAAGGACAGTCTCGATTTTTTAGTCTTTTTCTTATATAGGCTCCTATTACCCCCCACCCCCATCCCGATTTTTCACACTTGCTATCTGGTCATTCTATGCTGATTTAAAGTTGAAAAAGACAAACTTTGCTGGGAGGAGGTCATGCCATTTTTTCCCCCCAAATCAAAGATGATTTGGAATCAAGTCACTAATAATTTTCAAATCAGACTGCTGTTTAATTACTGTTATTTACAGGATATGGGGGATGAGGCGCTCTTGTTTTAGAGTTTCCCCACATAATAACCATTGGAATTATATGGGACCTATATATGGCAATTTTTAGATTTTACCTCCATTTTGGATTGTTTTTCTTTAACAAGTTTTTATGATTTCTTTTATCAAAAGTGCCTATACTAAGTGAAAAACTGAATGAGAGAAAAAGATAAATAAAATGATGAATGTGGACTGATATCTACCTATGAAATGAATGTAGACCCCTGTAATAACTTTAAAGACAAGGTAATCCTGACATGATCTATCGTCTGAAAATGTGGGGCTGTTAAAGAACAGTGTAAAATGGGGCACTCCGTGGAATATCTCCTATGAGGGCTAAAGGAAACTTCAAAGATACTGATGATTCTCTATGAACAGTAGAACTAACTTTGTAATACATTCAGCATTTAGAATTTACTGAGCAGGAAAAGCTCTTGAAGGCAATAGAGGAATCCTAACAAAAGAATGGAGTTTTAGATAATATGTAACAGTGGTGAGCAAATGTTATTGTTGTTTCTGGAAAAAGCTTTACTTACCATTTATACAGGAGGAGAGGAAATAAAGTGCTACCTGTTTAGTAAGGATTGACAGCGTGCTGCTTTGCTTCAGGAGCTTCTCTATCCTGCCAGTTGGAAAATTGGGCATTTATCTGAAAATCATTCATGAAATTATGGAGTAAAAATGTTTTGCAAACAGAATGTCCTAGATGTAATTGTAATTAAGAGTATACTACAAGTGGCATGCTATTTTAGCAGCTCACACATTTACTTAACCAGTTCTTTCTAGAAATGATTAATATCTTGGCGGTAGGCAGTGAACTAAAGCTTCATATAAACTTTACATCCATGCTTGGTGTACCAGCATACCATCTGAGCTTGCCATGACCATCTAGAAGAGACATCTTGAAAATGTTTGCAAATATGTAGTTAATTTTTAAAGAAACGGATGAAAAGGATATATTGGGTAGATGATTTTCCACCTGAAGTCTTGTATACAATAGGCTTATTTTTTTTTGCAAGAAGTTCTCCATTCTTGTTACCACCAGTTCTGAGACAGAGATTAAAGGACAGCCTGCATTTTCCATCTGGTCAGAAGATAACTAGGACTAAAAGTACTCTGGATCTGCACTGAGACAAGATAGGCAACACAGTGGTAAATCCACTAACAGCCACAGATGCCTTGTCTGCACTGGAACTCCATCATTGCCAGCATTGGTGGAATTGAACCAATGGTACCAAGGCTGAGAATTTTTTGAAAAAAATGCAGCCTATATAAAGCCAGCCAATATTATCTCAGGCATGAAGTCTATGAAATTCTTTGTCACTAGTTTTCATTGTAGGAAATTTCGGTATCCCAGGATTCAGACTTAAGGGAAACTGCAGGAGAGAGAGAGAGAAAGTCCCAACTATCCTGGGGTAAATGTTTTCTGAGGAGAAAGATTAATAAAAAGAGAGAACTGAAAAGCATTTGTAAACCCACAAAATAGAAAAGAAAAAAATAATTTTCAGAACTCATGTAAATAGCTTACATACAGAATCTGGCCAATTTACTCACCTTGCTCACTTTTGAATGAAATCATTGAGACTGCTCATTTGAGTAAAATGGCAGGATTTGCCTACCACACACTTGTTACTAATTTGTGCTTTTAAGACTTTTTTTTTTAAATAGGGACACATTAGACAGCCCTGGAGGTGTTCTATCTTGGTCTAGGGGCTGGTTCAGTCCTTGACAGTCCCTGAGTAATCCTCTTATGCCCACTTTCTTCCCCCATGCACACTGAGTGCTGTTCTAGTGCAACTGGGGATCTAGCCAAATTTTTCTCCTTTTAAATTACACATTTCCTTGTTCTGAATGTGGATCCAAGATAGTGGTTGTTAACCAATTTTTGCAGCCAGAAAACCTCCACAAAAATTCAGAACCCTATTAAGCCTCAGCTGATGCATTGAGAATTCATGTCAATAGTTGGAGCACTGATAGATGCAGAACACCACAGTCATGACTTAACAATTTCTAGAGGTCACTGCATGCATCAGAGAATTAATTTTTAGTCCTAGGCAGAAGGAGCTTCAGCTGTTTCATTTTCAGTGGGAAGATTCCTAGAAGTCCATGCATATGTGTTTCCCTATGTAGTCTGAACTCCTGAGTCGTTCTTCTTTATAATGATAATGGCAGACAATCCTGTCATGATGGCTCAATACATTTCCAACTGTTCCACAAATTGTCACCACAAATGAAGTAGGAGAATAAAACTAATTCACGGAGAGAGGCAACTGAAACATCTGAGTCATCCTTAATATGTGATTTCAATTCAGTGGCATGCATGTGGTCAGAAAATTACTAGGACTATGAGTTGTGGTCAAATGTGCACTTGCCAAATTTGCCAGAAGAAAGGAGCAGGACACATAGAGCATACTTATTAAAGTGAAGAAAAGATTAGTATGTATGATAAGGATACTGTGTGAGGAGGAAAAAAAAAGAAAAAATATTTTACAGTGTGATGAAGTACCATTTG
This sequence comes from Gopherus evgoodei, assembly GCF_007399415.2. Classification (NCBI taxonomy): domain Eukaryota; kingdom Metazoa; phylum Chordata; order Testudines; family Testudinidae; genus Gopherus; species Gopherus evgoodei. Next base: position 58,961,540 of record NC_044332.1, read on the forward strand.
TAGATATCTCCATACATGAGTTCTGCACTGTGAACTGTTCCCAAATCCTTCTCTGTATGTAAGGGCAATATCTTATCCCTCGTTATGTTGTACAATTTTCTTTGCTTATGTTAATAGAAATCTGTTCTAACTGATGCTGGAAAATCAAATTTTTCATATTCTGTGAGGTTTTATTTTTTTTAAAAAATAATAAAAGAATCCTAAGCAAAATATAATGGTCTATATATACAAGGTGTTTGCAGCTCCCGGTGTCAGGAAAGATGCTTTGTTATCTCTAGGGCAGCAGAGAAGTGTTATCTACAACTGCCATTGCTTACTATTTCTACCAGGGAAGCAACTTTACCATATCTTGTGGGCTTCATAAAAACCCTCGCAGCAGAAGTTGCACCAGTTGTTACTAATTTGTTTTTCTACAGCCTTTTTTTTTTAAAATAAGGACACATGAGACAGCCCTGGAGGGTTATCTAACTTGTTCCAGGGGCTGGTTCAGTCCTTGACAGCCTCTGGATAAGCCACTTATGCCACTTTCTTCCCCCATGCTCACTGAGTGCTTCTCTAGTGTAGAGATTGTTCTTCCTCGCACAGAAGTCAATGGTAAAATGTTCACTGACTTCAGCGGACCAGAATTGAGTTTGTGACCTACGGTCTCTCTTCCCAGCCAGCATCACTAATTTTGGGCTTTGTTCTTCATCTTTGTTAGTCTCCCTGGGGAAGGGAAAAGACATATGACACCACAACCCCAATCTAAGACTCTACACTATTTCTCTTAGTAGACATGTTCTACATTTATTTCATGTCCACAAAAGTGCTTCCCTTTTATCTAATAAATAGATTGTTCTTCATTTTTCTATTAGCCCTCTTTTTTTAATTTAGAAATTATAGCTTTGTTTCATTAGCTTTTTAACCTTGTTATAAATGCTGTAGTTACCCTAAAAACATCCATAAGTGAAAAACACCAGTTATTATTCACATGAAACTCATTCATATATAACTTTTCAAGAAACAGGAACACACATTTCCTTAAACATGTTGTATATGTCAGCTAATTGGTATCTGGTCTTTTCTAAATGTGCCAAGTCACTGAAGCCTGAGTACCATTCAGTGATGTACATACTGTTTGCTGATTTCTAATCATTAGTGGTTATTCTCTTGGTGATCATATTATCCTTGAGCACAAATACTTCATAGGTTCCTTGAATATCTGTAAAAGTCTGTGGAGCTTCTGCTTAGAGATCCATGTGAGGTTCATGCATAGACTGAGTTTTAGATGTGTTTCTACCTCTTCACAGAAGTGAGAAACTCTGCTAATAGCATAGCATATGCATTGTCTGCACTAGTTCCTCTTCCACTGCAACACCTATTCACTGTTTTGCCTCTGCATCTTTCCAAGGGTCCAGTATGTTGTTAAAGGGGCTTTCTGTTGACTGACCTTTAATTGATGATAGATAAAAATGCTTCATAAGTCTATGTAGCCTTTGAGGCTTTTCTGATCTGCTGATATTTTAGTAGATGCTACTCCATTCTCTAAAACTCTTAAACATCCCCATTTCTCTATGCAGCAGAGTCCATGTGTGAAAATATTTCCCTTGTTTTCAGTAACACAGATTTTTTCTAGGCTTTTATCCTTAAGCCTGCATCAGCTATGAATTGCTAGTATCATGATGGTACTTACAAATGTTACCACTCCTTAGGGCTTTAAGGAAGGGGTTGAAATTGCTTTGACATGCATGCCTGTTCTTCTTCTCTGGAGTTAGGATTGCATTATATGGTGTTTTTAAGCTCCAAGAGGGCTGCTGACTGTGATGGCGTGTGTCACATTAGGTCAGGCCTAATGTTTCTCTTTTTGTATTTTTCATTTTGTCATGGATATGGGGTACTAACCACTGAGGGGTTAAACTTTCACTTTTATAAGGTACAATGCTATGTTATCCCGTTATAGATAAGGTTTAATTGGAGGTTACATGATCAACAGCAAATATTATTGTTCCTTAAATTGGGAACAAGGGATTCTGATTCCACTCCTCAAACTGTGGAAAAGTCACAGAAATATGACAAGTAGGGAGGCAATGTATGTAGGGAAATGGGTTCACTTGTGGGGATCATGGAAAAAATGTGTTGAAGCTTGGAAGAGGAAAGTGGGGGCAGGGTCTCTATCCAAATTTTTCAGAGTTTAGCAATTCAACTTCAGGTTCATGTTAGGGAAAGGGCAGAAGTTTTGGTTGGTTATTGTTTCAGTTGAACCAGCTGAGATGCCTATCCAGGATTGCAAAGCAATTTGCATACTTTAATTAATTAGTCTACACAGCAGTCTGTAAGGTAAATAAATATTTATTATCCTTGTTTTGCAGAAAGATAAATTGAGGCACAAAGAGTTTATGTGACTCGTCCAAGGTCTCATGGTGAATTAGAGGCAGATCTCAGAACAGAACACAGAAGTCCTGACCTGCAGACCTCTAACCAATACATGTTCTCTCCATGGTCTTGTAGAGCAAGTATATTTGGGATTTTTTAATTAAGCCCCTCTCTATCAAATATTGTTGAGACAAGCAGGACATTTGTATTTGCCTTCAATATGCCACTTCAATTTCATACAGCTATACTGAAAATTCATCCTTCAACTGACAGCTTTTCATACTGGATTATCATAGTTCCTCTTGATAAGCTACTGCAACCACAGTTTTTACTGACAAGTAAAGTAGTGGAAGGTCCTTCAAAGTACTAACATACCTCAGCGAAGTTTTATATAAAGCTAATTTATTTAATAGAAAAAACCAAAATTTATATAAATCTTTGGTCATACTGTATATTCTCCTGAATGTTTCCCTCTGAAATAGCACCCATGCCAACAAAATTAAAGAAAAATGTAAAGCATCACTACAGGATTAAATTCCTGAGCTAAGCTCAACATACAGCTCTAATTCCAGCCCTGACACTGACTTACTTTGGCCCTAGATGAAATATGTCAGTCACTATTAAAAAGCTAACTTTTGACTGCTGATAACAAGCAGTTACTTGCTAATGCTGCTGTGTTCAGGATCCCAACTCTGGAATTTCTTGCCAAGAGAGGTCAGACCGCATTTGGATTGTAATGTAAAGGACACCTTTGTAAGGAAAGCACCTATAAATAGCGGCAACAAAGTTCATACACTAAAATTCTCAATTCATGTGCTCTTGTTCTCAAGACAATTGAAAAGACATATTTTTGTTTGTTTGTTTTAGGTTCTGCTTATCATGTTTTGTACTTTGATAAGCCTTAATTTTGTATGGCACTCAAATACTTTAAGAGGAGCCACCACAGAAATTCCATACATTTGATGGATAAAATAATGGCAAGTGCTGGCAAATGGGGACTACTTAATAGTGATCACTGTTCATAACTTTCTGAGTTTACTATTTGAAAAATTAGGATAGGAATATTGAGAGTGTTTGTTGTAAGGACTGATTAGTTACTGTTATGTTGCAGTTAATGATTTGCTATGAGTATGGAGTCATGTGTAGCTGTGGGTCTGGAGTCACAATTCTTTTCCTGCTTCCTTTGTCACCATACCAGTAGATTACATCCATCTCTGGGCCACCTCAGCTGAGCTAGTAAGGGTGTTGAGGGTGGCAGAGTCCAGGCTCCACCACTCCCTGCTCATCAGCTGTGATATATGGGGAATGTAGCCCACACAGGGGAGCAAGAGATTGCTTTAGGCCTCCATACTCCCCCATGCAGGTGCATGTAAGGTAAACAACAAACTTGCCTTTTAATGTATATATGGTATGATGAAGATGAAAAGGTGTATGGTATTACCATTGCCTCCAAACATGGTGATTGTTGCTTTATGAATATCATACTAAGTATGCGTAAGCACCCCAACAGCAGAACGGTACTGCTGGAAACTGTAAGCAGCTATTAGAAAAACATGTACAAACCTAGTGCAAGATGAGACCATCTAAGCATAGCTCCTATGAGCATTACCTGACCTGTGAATCACAAGGAACTCAGCTACAGCAATTTACAGGATAAATACAGAATGACTCCAGCCACCACTGGTGAGTGAAATGGTTTGGATAAAATAAGAACTGAACCAAACCTTTGCTCAGATATGAAGTCAAATGTCATGTCATATCTAACTTGGTCCTATTTTCATACACCTCTAAATTTCTGGCAGGGACCATTAGTAGAAGTCAAAGGCAGTTACTATGTTAAAAGCCTGTTTGAATGAGATTTTTGGCCCAACTTTCTAGACCCAAGAAGTTTCAGTAGGCATCTATAGAGACCATCCTAAGGCCTTGTCATGTTAGGGCTAAATTATCCCAGAACTTGGCCCATATATCTGAACTGAACATAGATCATCAAGGTAAAAAATCAAGCACTTCAACCGCTACATCTCTTATTTTTATTATTTTACCCTCTACTTCCTCTTCTGCAAGTAGGAACACTGTATTTGAAAGGAACTTATTACCTTGTTCAAAGGCATTACTGTATTAATGTGCAGTTCTATAACATCATGTACATAGATTTGGGAGGGGGAGTATCAAAATTACTGTACTTTCACATCTTTCTTGTACTGTACACAGTGAATTTCAATTACTAACATTCCTTACATTTCAAAGATACTTTAGCCTAAGCCTTTAAATTCAGTACATCTTTAGTCCTAGCCATGCTACTGGACAGGTATGTGATTGCATATTGCGTGGTTGTTATGATAACAATTTATAGAAGCACCATGTCTTCATATTGCACTACATCTGAGGGAATGCTGAATTAATGATGTGGTTGTACTTTTGGAAATACCAGCTATCAAAACCCTATTTGATTACATGTAAAAGTGAAGTTTAGTGATATTGATTTTTTTGAAATCTGTTTTTGATAAAATGAAAGAGACTCGATCTTTTTTATGTATTATAGATTTTCCATTTTTACAAATACTACTCATACATTTCTTGAAAATACGGACACTACATCAGGGATTAGGCAAGCTGCTGGGCTGCATATTTACAAGCAATAGACATAATTGTTTAGAAGAATGAACCATCGTTTATGCACATACGTAGCCATAAATTATTACTTGTATTTTTGCCAGTTACCAAAATGGAAAGTAGCTGTTTCAACTCAGAATAATGCTTATATTTATTTAAAGATATTTTCAAATTAGAGACACAACAAATGTAATTCTGTTTCTTCCTTAATAAAAGAAAAGAAAAAAGAAAGAGAAATACAAGAATATAAAAATTTACATTGTTCAAAGTTTAATTTTTGTTGACATTTATATCTTGCCTCTTACGTTTAGGAAAATGGAATTAAATCAGGTCAGACAAGTTCAAATGAGAAGATAATGCTTAGTGCTGCAAAATCACCGAAATACTTAAATCCAAATTAAACAAACCTGCGCTTGGTGTGCAATCCATCATGTGAGTCATATAGGGAAAAACAGTGCAGGCTTTATTTAGAGTCTCTTGGCAGCAAGAAAGTCTTTAAAAAAGTCAAAATTTCTAATAATTTATTTTACTAAAAAGATCATCAATAATAGTTGTGCATACATTGTTCAGTCTGTCTTCCATAATGCAGTTCATAATCAATGTGCAAAATCAAAACAGAAATTAGTCTAGAATCTTAATGCTATAGGTTTTTAGTCACTGTGTATAGCACAACATGATATCACTGGCATTTTATTCTGTAAAAGCTGGCTGTCTTCAGGGGATTTTAACATTTAGATGGGACAAACACTCTGTATAAACAGATGATAACTTTGCTTGGAAGTTTAACACTTGATATTCTTGATGTTCAATTGTAGTTAAAAGAAAAAAGAAGCTTTCACAGTTCTAGCAATGAATATACTGTATCATTTGTCTTGTTTGTATTGCACTTATTTCTTCATTTTTATCTAAGCAAGTATTTACATTCTGCTCAGAATATTAAATTTCGCTTAGCAGGCAAGATTATGATACATTTTTTTGTGCAGCAGCAGCAGCAGCTCCTTTTGTCCTGAATAGATCTATAAGGTCTTCTGTGTTTTAGAAGGATTTCTTTTTCCATTTTTGTACTAGTATCTGTGATACTTTTTAAAAAAATTAAATGTAACATTTTCTAAAATGTAACATTACACATCCCCCAAATTATGGAGTGGCAGTACTGCAATTTTGCTGCTGCGAATGTTGAGTATTTTGCAGAATCTTTCTAATCCCCTGTATAGCTCTATGCTGAATACAGAAACACTTTCTCCAGGGACAATGTTTGCTTAGAAGTGTTTTTTTAAAAAGGGCTGGTTGACTTTTCACATGGCTGTGTAGAGAGTTTTTTGAACTCTGCCTTTTATTCGCTGTGTTTTTTTTCTCAAAGTCTCGTATTCTTAAGATGTTTTTGCTTGTCTGATTGAAGTTTGCAGGTCACACCCATATGCCATTCCAAGATGAACATTTTGCGATGTCCACAATTGATCTAGATGTTAATTTAAATACAGTATATCTGCTGTTAACAAATATTGGCTGCACTTTGCACTATGCTGTACCATGACACCATTACCAATGGCATAATTATTTATTACTTGTTGATCACCATTGGTGTAACTGATGCTGTATAAAACAGAGAAGACGTTCCTAACCTATGTGTTCCATGGCTTAAGTTTGATGTGGATGCTATTGTCCAGATAATTCTATACATTCATCAAATATACTGATACATTAGATGTGGATCAATCTTCCTAAAATTAGTTAGGGCTTGGTTGGTGTTTTGCTTGTTTCATTTGTTTATTTAATAATCAGGATGATCAAAGCAAAGTTAATGATAGGCAATCATTGATAGATCTTGTGGTCAAAGTATGTTTTGAGGAAGGACTTGCATAGAGAAAGACCCTTGGAAGGTAATACATCTAGCAAGGCATTCGTCTGGATTTTTTATGTTATTCTGCTTGGAAGACCATCAAGCATCCCAAATTCATCATGGTTCATGCATGTTTATTTCAGGTATAATAGGAGAGGTATATATCACCTTGGAACAAAAGCATGTTCGCTATATCTTTCCTAATGTCTATTTTCACAGAGTTGTGTTGTGTTTGTTTTTTCTGACAAGCAAGTGCACGGCTCATTTTCTTTGCATGTACATTTTTCAAGACACACAGACTTGTACGGTGTATACCCATATACCCTCTACTGGATAGAATGTTGGTCCTCCTGTGTGTGTGTGTATAAATACCCTCCAATGACTGAGATGTTAGAGCAGATGCTTTAATTCCTGGCTAGTAGACCTGTTTTAGGAACTGATGACCATGAGTCAGTGCTGTATGTTTACAACTATCTAATGACTTTGGATGGACTTGTATTTTTCACTGCAGTACTAACGTTGATCTTCTTATTAATTAATTGTAATTGTTGTCATTGATTTATTTGAGAAAAATGTTAGGCTGAATATCAGAGGACAGTGTTTTCTATCTCTTCTCCTATGATGCTATGCTTATTAATTATTTATTGAGCTTCAATTGTGTGGTATTCAAAAAAACTGTAATGCAATTCCCATACTACAAGTAATTGTTCTTTTCATTTTGACACTTGCAATACAACAATATACATACTTCAGTTTTAGTGCATTTCTTATTTTTAAGTTGGAATTTAAATAACATCTCAAATGAATAAAACACACAGGTCAATGTTATGCTCTTCATCATACTTGGTACTTTTGCAGACAGATAGGTATAAGATGCAGTTTTTAAGACTATTCATTCTATGTAAACCACACAAAATACCAATACAAACCATTGCATGTGCCTATTTAGATATTACTGATTGTGTAACGGTTTTTATATTTCATATAAACACAATAAGTAAAAAGCAAGACACTATACTATATAAATATGCTATACTTGGCTATATAGGGAATCTTCTCATTGAATTTATTTGGCTTTGGATCAGGCACATAGACTCAGGCCTTGGTCCTTCAGTGGGACTGTTCTAATTCTTAAATTTGAGCATGTGCTAGTGCTTTTGCTGGAGCAGGAACTATATGTACAGTCTGACTAATCCCAAATAGGTAATTAAAGAATTCAGGGAAGTCCCAAGAGGAAAATGTATGCAAAGCAGTTTCTGGCAGTAAATGTGAGATGAAAACCCAACCCCTTGAGTCAGCTGCTTTAGCAGGAGGCTAGCTTTAGTAAATGCTGCATTTGAGATTGCCAAGCACTCATTCCACACTCCATTGATCAGTCCAGGGAGAGCACAACCACTGAGCTGCTAGTTTCTGACTTATTCCACTATGCTGCAGTTGACTAAATAAAGAATTGGTTTCCCTTATCCTCATGAGTTCTGGGAGCGAATCATTTGTGCTTCATTCAACACTGATCCCCAAACAGTGACAAGAGCAAGGCCGCCAAGAAGTATTCAAGATAGTTGCAATTGAAAGAAGAAACTGGACAGAGACAAAGAGAACCCATAGAAGAGAAGGCAGTAGGAAAAGCCACAGACAGAACGCAACAGAAGAGCATCAATGGGGATTTAATGAAATAAACAAATTAAGGACCTTTTTAAAATGAAAAATGGGAAATTTGGAGAAAAGAACTGAGATTATTAAAACAATAGAGACACCATGAATAGTCTAGAAAGTGATGAGAGGGAGAACAACCCCATACATTGTGTGCTCCTGAATAGCAATAGTGACACATAATCACAAGCTTCCCAGTGTAGGTTGTTCTGAAGACATACCTGATTCTGAGTTGCCATTAAGAAGGTCTTGCTGAGGTTGAAAAGCTGTTGTGGGTTAGAATTGGCAGCAGTAACCTTTTGGCAAGTTTGGCATCAAAAATATTTTATTGGGCATTTTGTTTTAATGAAGACCTAATCACTTGTTGATTAAATGGAGATTGTTATAGGAGCCAGTTTAAATTGGGATTTATTTTTTCATTCTGTTCTCTTGTTGTGACATACCTCATTCTGTTACAATTTAAATGTATTTGGGTTGTTTTATGGTAGTAATTTGACAATTTAGTGTTGTAATAAAAGGAGTTCAATTTAACTGTGAACTGCTCCCGAAGGGTTTCTGTCAGAATGACACATTTTACTGAGTTTGGACTTTGGTAAGAGACCAGGGGAAGGATGGTCTTTCTGGGTTCTGTTCCTGTCTTTTCTACAGAACGCCTGTACAGTTTTGGAATGTCACTAAATCATATTCATTTGCCTGATCACACAGAGGAAACAGTAGTATTAAGTTGGAGTCAAGGATGCCAAAAACAAGTGAATTTAACCCAAGCTGGTGCCCTTGCTTAAAGAAGTTTAATATGATCTCAAATCATTTAGAAGATTTGTAAGGCTTCATCACTGTCATATCTAAACACCTCACATTAGCTTCATAATAGTCCTTCTCATTTTCAGATGAAGAATTGATGCACAAAGAGATGAGGTGACTTGACCAAGGTCATATAGGAAGTGTGCCAGGAACTGAACTCAGACATTTTAAGTCCCAGTCCATTTTCTTAGCCACAAGGGTACAGCACAGACCTAGTGGTCCCATGGTAATTTGTCATATCCTGATAATGCAAAGCTTTAATACTTTTTCCTTTTGGTAAAATATATAAAGACTCTGGACTTGGAAGTCTCAAACTTCTGTTGGCTACAACGAAGTCTCAAATTTTCTGTTGTTTCATACCGTATTTTACATATTCTCTTTCATATCTAGCAACAGTAGGCAGATAGCAATACAAACTAAACTGAGCTGGTGTAGAACCCTGAATATCTATGAGTAACAAGAGAAAGAAAACAGGTTGATTGTGATAAATATATAGCAGAACAATAAAACAATATTTTTCAATCTGGATATACATAGTTAAAAATTAAAGATATAGTGAAGCATATTATCTGTAGTTAATGTTTAAAATTAAAAAAAGTAAGCCAACCAAAAACCAGACTATAAGCAATAAATTGCAAGGAGAAAGAATATCTGTAATTCTGCAGAAATTGATGTATTTTAAGCAAAATAAATAAAAGCAGTCAGCGGGCCTGTCGATCTGCTACTATGCCTTTTTGGATGGCAGCTCTGCAACTGCTTCATGTCCTTTAGGAAGGAAGGATTCCCTACCCACTGCACATACTTTACACCCCAACACATATCCGTATTATTTGTTTTCAATTGGTAGACCTGTCCATTGATCCTCGTGCAGGTTCCCATTGATATAAATAGGGAGGTGCTGTGTAAAAATTGATGGCAAGGTTATGTCTTCATGATGAATGGCAAATGTACAAGAAAATAGAGTAAGAAAGATGGGCTTTATTCCAATGTACATCTTGTAATGGAAGAATTTTATAGAAAGGCGCGTAAAGAAGACTAAGGCAGAAAGCAAGCTAAAGCAATCAATTATATTCACAGCCGGCTCATTTGCAAATCAGCATGGCAAGTTGGGAAACTTATAAGACACCCCTTCCCCCCTCCGCACCTCCTCTGTGCCTGTTAGAGGTACTCTCTGAATAATAAACATGGGCTCCATGATTAGAGCAAAAATTACTCACGTTCATTTTGATGATGTTGGGCTTCATTTCAAAACTCAAGACATTGCTCTAGTGTGGGAGCTGAATAAAAGGACTACAAAATTAAAAATAAAATCCCTGTAAATCTCCAGGAATAAGCTGGCAATTAGAAAAGTGCTGGCACTTTTCCAGGATTCTGTCATCCTCTTGGAAAAAGTGCAAATAATCTTTTGGCTTAAAGTTGTATGTGTGAAAGCTTTTAATTTTGTTAAAATTAATTATCTGTCATTATCTTCTGGTTAATACCTAAATGCAGACTACTGAAAAACATGTATTTAATAGTTATTGCTTTTACCATTAAGCAAAGCAACAAAACAGATAACACTCTCATTTTACCACACAAAATATGGTACAAATTTCACAAGTAGTTTGCTTCCCTTTGTTATGTACACTAATAAAAATAAGCAGCCTAATACTATACATATAAAGTAATCACTATATGTTGACACACCTTGCATGTAGTTATTTCTTATAGAACCAAAAGTGAGCTAGGTGCTTTAAAAACAAGTAAAGTCTTTGAGTAAAGATAGAAGAGGGTGAAAAATAGGGGTGACATCATGTAGAAGAAGGGAAGATGGATGAGCTTTTCTAGAATAAATAACAGAAATGTGAAAAACACAAGATTGGAAAGATATGGGGGAATTTAAGTACTCAGGCACCCGTTGGTAAAGTAATATGGCAAAATACAAGTTTTCCAGTATGTTTTGAGGAGATATTGGGGGCAACCTTATGTCTGATAAAGTAGAGGAAGTAACAAGAGGCCAGCCATTTTAGACTTGATTCTCACCAAGAGAGAGGAATTGGTAGTGAATGTGAAGGTGAAAGGAAATTTGGGTGGAAGTGATCATGAAGTGATATGTTTCACAATTGTAAGGGAAAAAAGAAGTGAGAGCAGGAGAATAAGGACAATGGACTTTAAAAAAAGCAGACAGAGGTAAGATCCTATGGGAAGAATAAGGAAAAAGAGTTTGGAAGAGCTGTCAGTTTCTCAAGGAGACAATATTAAAGGAACAACTGCAAATTATCCCAGTGCGAAGGAAAGATAGGAAGAATAGTAAGAAGACAATCTGGCTGAGTTTCTTTAAGTACATTAGGAGCAATGGAAAGACAAAGGAAAGTGTAGACCTGCTACTTAGCGGGGAAGAAGAACTAATGACTGATGACATCAAGCAGGCTGAAGTTTAATGCCCATTTTGCTTCAGTCTTCACTAAAAACGTTAATGATAATCAGTCACTCAACACAATTAATACTAACAACGAGAGAGAAGGAACACAAACCAAGAGCAGAATAAAGAATACTTCAATAAGTTAGATATATTCAAGTCAGCAGAGCCTGGTGAAATTCATTCTAAGGTCCTGAAGGAACTAGCTGAAGCAATCTTGGAACTGTTATCACTTATCTTTGAGAAGTCATGGAGGATGGGTGATGTCCCAGAGGACTGGAGAAGGGCAGTGACAGTACCTATCATTAAAAGGGGGAGCAAAGGAGACCAGGTGAATTATAGAACAGTCAGCCTAACTTTGAAACCTGGAAAGAATCTGGAACAAATTATTATTTTGTCAGTCTCTAAGTATCTAGTGGATAACAGGATCATAAGGAATAGTCGGCTTGGATTTGTCAAGATTTATTTAGGCTTGTGACACAGTCCCACGTGACATTCTCATAAGCAAACTAGGGAAATCTGGTCTAGTGGAAATTACTCCATGCTGGGTGCACAACTGTACTACAGGAATAGTTATCAATGGTTTGCCATCAAATTGGAAGAGTGTATCTAGCTGTGTCTCACACAGGTCAGTCCTGTATCTGGTACCATTCAATATTTTCACTAATGACTTGGATAATTCAATGGATGGTGTTCTTATAAAATTTGCAGATGACATAGAGTTGGGAGGGGTTGCAAGCACTTTGGAGGATAGAATCAGAAAACCAAATGACCTTGACAAGTTAGAATATTGATCTGAAATCAACAAGATGAAATTCAATAAAGACAAGTGCAAAGCACAGTACTACACTTAGGATGGAAAATCAAATGCAAATATACAAAACTGGGAATAAATGGCTAGGCAGTAGTACTACTGAAAAGGATCTGAGGGTTATAGAGAATCAGAAATTGAATATGAACCAACAATGTGGTGCAGTTGCAAAAAAGGTAAATATTGTGGGATGTATTAACAGAAGTGTTGTTTGTAAGACACAGGAGGTAATTGTTCCAATCTACTGGACACTGGTGAGGCCCCAGATGTAGTATTGTGTCCAGTTTTGGGCAACAGCCTTTTAAAAAAGATGTGGAAAAATTGGACAGGGTCCAGAGGAGAGCAAGAAAAATGAGGCAAGGTTTAAAAACTCGATCTATGAGGAATGGTTAAAAAAACTGGACATGTTTAATCTTGAGAAAAGAAAACTGAGGGGAGACTGAATGAGTCTTCAAATATGTGAAGGGATGCCGTAAAGTGAATGAAGATCAACCGCCTCGTTGTCCACTGAAGTTAGGACAAGAAGTAATGCAGCAAGGGAGATCTGGGTAAGACAGTAAGAAAAACTTTCTAACTACAAGAGTAGTGAAGCTCTGGAACTGGCTTCCAGTGGAGGTTGTGAAGTCCCCTTCACAGGAGGTTTTTAAGAAGAGGTTGGACAAAAACCTGTCGAGTTCGGTTGGTCTAGGTTTATTTGGTCCTGCCTCAGTGCAGGGGGATGGACTTGATGACTTATTAAATTTATTCCAGCCCAACATTTCTGTAGTTCTAAGATAAGTGCAAAGGCAGAGATGTGACCTCAAGAAGCCCTCAATGGCAGGACTGGAGCAAAACAGCTACTTAAGTTGGAGTGATGCCACTCCAGCATGCAGAATCTCTCCTTGGCATGCTCCGTGTTCATCGGGAATGTTCAATCTGCTTTGTCACTAGGCTGGGGTGCTGTGCTTGGGCCAGTGTGCAGAGAAGCAGGGCCACACTCCCTTGTCTGTAAAATGGGAAGCCTTCTGCCTGCCTTTTGTTGTTCTGCTCCCAGATGAGGAAGAACCAAGAGCAAACAGTCCCTGTACGCCCTAGAGCACAGAGATTGTTATTGTGTGTCCCTTGTAGAGCGGTGCAAAGTGGTCATTCTTCTACATGCAGGCATGGCTGTTCCAGGGCCACACATGGTCTGGCCCTAAATTCTAACTGTCCTGTAACTTGTTTACCTTTTTCTCATAGGTTCAATATTTAGGTATTCTGGATTTGCTCCTTTCTCATCATGAAGCAGTATAGAACATATTCAGGGTTAATCAGCACAGATGTTTAAAATGTTCTGTTTATTTTACTATGTATAATCAGATTAACCTTTATTTTGGGCTATAATTATTACATGGAAGTTCAGCTGCTAAAGGGTGACTTCATTCTAATGAACAAACGTCTGTAAATGGCATGCACCTCATTCTCTTGCTTTATGGCAAAATTAGACAAAGAACTATGTCAAAGATTAGCACTGCCAGAGATACAACAGAAAAACATCACACTTCTTTGAAAAAGCAAAAACTTGGAATGAGCTACAGTAGATTAGAATTTGAGATAACCTTTAACGTGAATGTGCCTGGGGAATATTTTCCCTACCTGTCCCACTTGCATTTTTGTTGCTGTAAATGCTCAGATTACCAAACCCCGACAAAAACAATTCAGGGGACTACACATGTGCTTGAAGTTTGGAATGTGCTTAAGTGTTTTGCTGAATCAGAATGAAATCAGAATCAGCACAAATATGATCACAGATGTTTATTTTCAGCGCACACACCCCCTTTAGCATCATAGGCAAATTTAATGAACAACACGGTTTAAACATGGTTATTCTTCTAGATTATGAATGAAGATATGGAATAAGAGTAGGGATAACATTTTTAAAAAGCACCCCACTGACTTAGGCTCTAAAGTTACCAAGTAACTTTTGAAAATGAGGACTTAGGCTCCTAAGTCACGTAGGTGTTTTTTGTAAATTTTACCCTAGATGTTCTGCCATAGCAGCTATTAGCCAGCCATCTAGATGCTTAATACTTTGCCATAGAGCATTAATATTTATGTGTCCCCAAAGAAGTGGCTAGAAGGTTTTTTGGACTTATTAATAATAAAATTGAGTCCTGAAGTCCTGAAGGGCTTTTCCTATCCTCTTCCAAGAAAACTGAAACCTTGGAAGGGAAACACATGAAACACATCCAAGTAAAGTTATAAAGAGTCTGTCTGTATTTATTTTCCAGTTGGGGTGGCCCTTCTGTTTTTACTCTTCCACATGCATCTTTTTTTCTCTCTTGACTTAGCATATTTCCCCTTATAAAAATATAATTAACTAGAACATATGGGGTACTTGTACCACAGCATGGTCTATATAGATTCAAAGGGACTTAATTAATTGGAATACCAAGAAACAGCATGTTTCTACAAGCACAGTAAAATGGAAGATAGTAATTTTAACTTAATTTATGTTCTAAATGTTTGAAAGATGAAGATGATTGTAGGAGCAGCTGGATCTCAAACTTTTGCCTTTAAGGCAATATTTTGAGGACTTCATTGAAGAAAAAAAAGCTAGTATGAAAACTATAAATCAGTTCTACAACAGACCAGCAGGGAAATATTTAACCAAAAACTAAAAGCATTAGGATTGTTTGGTTCTTTTTTTCCATTATATGTTCTGCCTGCCTTGTTGAAAAGCGATTTTATTCATGTTTTCTAAGAAGTCAGCCTTGCATCAGTTCTGCTTGCATCAGTTCTGAATGACTTTAAACACCACTATAATTTTTATTATTTATAGTGGCACTCGGAAATATTAAATAAAATTTACATTTCAATTGGGTTTTATACTTGTATGGAGGAGGGGCTACATCTACACCATGAACTTTTATTGCCCATTTTAAAATAGATTAGTGTGGTGATGTCCATTTTATGTTTGAATTACAAATTTAATGGTTGGTGACTACTGTCCATTGGTATCAGAACTACGAATAAGCTAAACTTGCTGAGAGTTTTGAACCTTGTTCATTTTGCTGCTCATAAGTAAAGTGAATATTTTCTGTTTGGTGAAGCACCTACTGGCTTATTCCATTGAGTGAGACAGTCACATGAATAGTCTAAACCAGTCATTCTTGCACTTTTCCATACTGTTACACCATGGTGTGTCAGCAGGGGCGGCTCTAGGCATTTTGCCTCCCCAAGCACAGCAGGCAGGCTGCCTTCGGCAGCTTGCCTGTAGGAGGTCCCCGGTCCTGCGGATTCGGCGACAGCCTGCGGGAGGTCCGCCGAAGCCGCGGGACCAGCGGACTCTCTGCAGGCATGCCACCGAAGGCAGCCTGCCTGCCGCCCTCGTGGCAACCAGCAGAGCGCCGCGCTTGGCATGCTGGTGGCTGGAGCCGCCACTCTGTATTAGAAAAATGTGTCCCTTGGTTTCAGGATCCTCATCCCACTGACTCCCAACCTCTGTGGTCTCTAAATCATCCCCCCAATACTGCCTACAAACAGGAGACGTTCCATAATAATACCCCAGCCTCAGAAAATGTGCTTTCAATTACCTCATCTCATTGTCACATCCTTGCGGACATTGGTGACAAGTCTGGAGTATGACCAAATATGTTTATTATTTGTTTTTTCACCCTTTATACTGTGGCAGTGATGCCAATAAAACAATAATCCTTGCTCTGATATGCGCTAGTTCTTTTGTGGTACGAAACACCGTAGCCACATGTGGCTAACAGTTTAGCTACACATTTTCAGTTGCAGGTCCTACATATCAGGCACACTTTTTAATCATATCAGGAACAGTTTAAAAAGAGAAGAAAGGTTAATTTATAGTTTCATAGTCTAAAAACAGTCTCAAACTCTATTCAATCAATTAAATTCTGTAGAGCTTTTCCATTCAGCATCTATTTCCAGTCTCCGAGGCTACCCCATTATGAATGTTGTAATATCAGCATATGATAAGCTGTAGCAAATGGAAAGGACGTGTCTCTAAAAGTATTTGACCAGATACATTTACAAAATATTATTTTTTAAAAAAAATATTAAACGGATTTTTAAAAAAATGGTATGCTCCTTGACCAGATAAGAATTTCTCTGGTATGGGAAACCTCTCAGCTGGTATAAACTTGGTTCTGACACCCACTGGTGTCCTATCCCTAGTCCAGGGGCATGCAAAGGGAAGAAAGGGGTATAGAGAGTTGGGGAGGAGCTATTCTACACTGCTCAAATTCTCCACTGAGACCATTTACTAATAGAAAAACATATGTTCTCATGTCATGGCTGATGTAAATTGGCCTTCAGAATGAGGGATTGTAAAAAGATGCCAGTAGAGAATATAGCCCATAAAACTTGACTGTCTCCTAGAAACTAAGTGTCTGACTATATAACTTTTCAATCACTCTGCACAATGTAGAGGATGATACATTCATTAGATTATAATAAAAATAAATATTGTTGCCCCATTTCAACCTTAGTGACTAGTCAAAGTTTGAGTTCCTGTTGGTGTTCCACGTGGGAATAGAAATTGGTGATAATCAGGTATTTTTTTTCATGCAGTCTTGTTTGTTTACTAAACAATGTGCAAAATCCTGTCTTTCTGAACTCAGAAGGAATACAACTCCATGAAACAGTTTCTTTTCCTCAAAGAACCAAAAATATTCTCTTCAGCCTGTGCCCCTGATCCAAAAACCTCTTCCCAAGTTTCCTCCAGGGTCAGCCACCATGCTTTCAGCTGCTCCTTTCACTCTCTTTTTAGTTTGTGTATTCTCTCATACACCCACACCCACATGGACACAATACCCAGAGGAACTTCCCACACACATGGTGCTAGTTTCTGGGCAGACTCTAATAGGCCTTGTTTTAAGTATGACCTCCTAAACTTCTCTGACAACTATCTTAAACAAAGATGGCATTCCCAGAGCAGTTTGAATGAGGTTTTAACTCGACCTATAACAAGGTTTCATCCAGCTCATAACAATATGATAGTTCCTCATTCTAGGGGAAAAAGTGGAAAGAAATGTCAATTAACCACAGTCTATTGGAAATCTGACATAACTGTTTGGCATATATCAGTTGAATATTTCTATTTTCCTCTCTTGATGCTACTGTAAGTATAAAGGAGTTTCCCAAAGAACACTTTGATTGATTGATATTACTAGACTCAGCACTAGAAAGTTGCCCCCAAAATGAACAAGGCAAATGGTCCCATTGAATCAGTGCTGAAAACAGTTCAAGAGTTAGTGCAGATAGGAGAAAAATATTTTTAGTAGCATTAAAGAAGTTATTCTTGAGAACTGAGTCTCATTCGCACTATGGAATTTTAGCCCTCAACAAAATTCCTGCTGGGGCTAACACTGACTAAGTCCGGGATAAACAAGGCTCCTGCAACCAGACCTATTTACATGAGATCTGCTTTCAATAGATTTAGCTGACATGATATGTCAAACTGCAGGTGCTTTGTTGACACTAGAGCTACTATTGATGCTGAAATTGGTTCAGCTGAAATGAATTTTGTTTTGTTTTATTGATTGATTGATTAATTGATTGATTGATTGTTAAGCTTCTTCATGTGGCAATTGTGGGAGCAAGTCTTCAAGAATGCTTTGTGTAACAGTGCTGAAAACTATTTGTCCCATCTACACAAACAATTAAAATGTTTTTTGCTTGACCAGTCAAGCAACAACTTTCAGCTGTACTTCGTACTGCTGAAGTAAAATCATGCCCCACAGACAAAATAAACATAAAGCTTAAAGTGTAGTTTTGTTGGAATAGCTGTGCCTACACTATAGAGTTCTACTGGCACAGTTGTGTTGATAAAAATCGCACCTCTTCATACCCCTGTGCTAGCATAAGTCTGTAGTTTACAGACGGCCTATGTAAACACGGGTCCGATGGGCCTTCCTTTGGTTTGTCCTAACTCCCCTTACCTATTTCTCTGTCCTTCCTCCTCTCAGCAAAACACAGGATGTGCAGAGAGCCTTAGGACTGGGTATTTTACCCATGAAGTCCCACTGTGGGTTTGAAGATTTGGATGACCTTTCACTGGCCTTCTGTGCCTATGTAAATTTCACCGTTTGTGAATATCTCCTAAGTTTTGATCCAAATAATTACTATATGTGAATACATAAGTGAGTGAATACACAAGACCCACCAATGGTATAAAATCGTCTTTCCCAGAGATATATGTGCAATAAAGTGGGTTATCGAATCATCTAAATTACATCAGAAATTTTCCAATCCTAAATTCCTCCGGCATGTGGTATTAATTTCTACATACCATTTTAAAAAGATGTTTATATTTGAGAGATATCCTGAGCATTTACAGTGCTTGTATTTTGACATACAGCCTTGTTATGTAGAGACTGATGAAAAGCTGTTCCAGTTAAGAAGGCTTAGTAAAAGTATGCAAAATATTGGGGAAAAAAACCCCAAAACAATATTATTAGAGATGAACCAAAGTGCAATTGTTCACCTTCTACCAAAAATATTTTCCTTCTCGGAGCTTGACTAAAGTGCTGAAATTAGGTCAGAGATGCAGAATTGAGATATGTTTTGCAGTTTGTCTATATACCTGTTGTGTATGTGTGTATATATATATATATATATATTACAGGTATAATTACAAAGACATTCTGCTGCATGCCAAATAGTGCTACTTTCTTTTTTAAATGTGTATTTGGTGGTGTATATTCTGTTTTGTTTAGTTATTTAAATAGATTTTGGAGCCAAGAAAACAACAGACATTACAAATTTCCACAGCATTCAACTGGGCAAATTCTAAAGATGTCACTAGTTTATTAATTTGTACCTGCCCAGAATCACCTAAACACGTGTGCAGAGTCCCACGTTCTATCAGTTTGATACAGTGCTTTACAAACAAAGCTCAGTCACAGATGGGTATGTAGTTTGGCACCCATACCACTTCTTCCATTGTTTTGTGTTCATTTAAAATTAAACCACTCAAAACATACAAGGCACTTCTGAAATGTGTAGAAAGAGACAGCTCTGTCCCCAAAGAATTTACAGTCTAAAACAGACAAAAAAGACTAAGAATGTGGAGGGGAAGGATGCACATACAAGCAAGTGGTCATGGTGATGACTGGCATCATTGGTTAGTTTCATTTTTATTTAACTTATTTTTTAAAAAAAAAATAAGTGGGCAATAGTGTGAAATGGGATTGGGAAGGAGAGAAGGATGCTATGAGATTGATGGAGTGAGTTATCAAGAGAGCTAAGTTATATGGGGATGGAGAGAAAGGAAAGGGAATGTTATTCCCTCTCCATTATATCTGTATTCAGCTTCCACTTTTTCTTTCTTTCTTTTTCTGTATCTCTGTCTTTCTTTCTTTTTTTTTTCCAGCTATTTCCCTGATTGGTTACTGCCTGTCTCCACCTACTTTTATCTCTCCTAAAGTTGCCACTTACCTTGCCAGGGCTTTCATAGGTGCTATACCAAATAACTTTGAGGGAAGTTCATCTGCTTATCCTAGGCTGTAGTTAGTCTGTTGTGTCACAGAGTGGCTGACATGAATTATACACATGTGCATACTGCAGTCTTCTAGTGTCTGTTCTTGTGTTATTCCCTCTCACAGGACCAACTGAAGGGTCAGAATTCTGTGAAAATTCTGAAAAATAAGTTTAGTTATCAAGTCTTTAGTGGTGTAGTCTCCCCTGGATAAATGTATCTGTGTTGGAACTGTTTGGGACAGGGACTCTGGATTCTCTTATAGGTGGGAAGCATGTAGCATATGAAGTAAACAAAATAATAAAATAACAATAATCATAACTATTGTAATTGAAAATTGAACGTGTGTATCAGCAGGACAATAGACCTGAAGAACAAGTCTGTCACTTAGGGATGGTGATGGGAAAATACATCCCTGTCCTTGCTAGATCTCCAAAGTTCCCAGTTTTCCCCACCACTTGCAGGTAACTAAATTATTATGAAATCTTTTTACCTTCTCATATGTCTTAGGTTTATTACATACACTAAGCATTTTTCCTCAAACCTCCTGTTTCCGATAGACATAAACACACTTCTCACTAAGCTTGCAGCAAGCTATTAACTTCCCTCAAAGAGAAATGGGTCTGAAAGGGAAGATAAGCAGTTAAGGCAGCTATAATTGGGAGCGTGCACTCCAACACTTAGCAGCACTTTCCGGTAGCCACTTGAGAAATGCTGCATTATGTTACATTACTTTCCCCCATTAAATAGAAGAAAGAGAATGCGTATGGTTGTCTCCATAATCCCAGCAACCCAAAGCAGGCCAGTCACCGAGCATCAATTCATTACACATGTTTCTTTCCAAACTCCAGTAGCCAAGAAAGGTTCAAGACTTTCAGCGGATAAAATTAATATGTATGGAAAAATGGCTGAACTTTGTTGTGGCTGTTTGCCCTCATTTCTCCTTCAATCTTCTCTTTCCTCTACCCTCACTGACTAAATTGTTCACAGTAAGCCAGATGCTGAGTATATCAAATAACCAATATATAAACCACTCTGTACCAAAGACACACTGCATAAAGCTAGGTTTCACTTTCATTTTGGAATTGTATTAAACCAAGGAAAGTGAGCTGCCATCTATGTTATAATTTCCCAAGTCTGTCTGAATGAATTCCAGTGAAAGCCTCTGCCATTTCTTTATCTGTTGTGATGTGGATAGTGTCTTTCAAATGTCACTGACTTGTAGAAGCGCACAGAGTTTTTTTATTTGGAATTGGTTTCAGAATTCAAGGCCGGACATGTTATCTAACAGCTGCATTCAGAGCTTGACGAGCAAAAAATTAAATAAACTCTGATACTACAGTATTAACAGTTGTTCATAGGGCAATAAATGTGATGCCACAATCTCTCAGTGAGCTGTACATGGGTAGCAGCAGGAGGGAAACTGAGAATGTTTTCTCTGATTTCAAAATTCCATATGTTAATTACATTTTTATGGCTACCAAAAATAAACATAATGGAGCATATCATGCCCAGGGTTATAGCCCATACTGTCCCATTAAGTTCTTCTGATTTTAATTGATGATTGGCTTATACATTTCTCCTTCAAGAACTATCTTGCCCAAAACTCAGTTACAAACTTAATAAATGATATGATGAGATACCTGACTACAAAATCAGCTTCCTGAACCAGAAAGAAAAACACAATAGATTAGTAACATACAAGAAATGCACAAGAACTTGATAAAGTTAACTGACTAAAATATTCACTTCCTTTGCTCCAGGGCATGGATGAACAGGTGAGAATCTTGCTGGGATGAGGGGGAAAAAAAAAGTCTGACTTCCATTCAACTATCTTTTAAATAGAAGGAATTGCCTAGTCCCCTCTTGCCAAACAAGGGTATTCATAGAGCCCTGAAAGACATCCAGTAACAAGGCAAAACACCAAGCTCATGCTGAAGAGAGCCTGAGACTTTGCTGTACATCTTAGGTAGCCCCAAGACCACACTAGCCACCACCATATTGAGTTGGTTTGATCAGGATGGAATCTTATAAAAATACTGCAACAAATAATTGAACCTACTGAATCAGGATCTTAGAGGACATCCACAGAGCGGATATATATTACCTTTTGCTTTAAATGTGAAAAGAGGGCTGTATATCTAATTCCAGTTTCATCTTCCATGGCGGCAAATTCTGGAATAATTTCTGTAGCTGAAATATTTTCTGCACCTTCATATTTTTACATATGCTATTCCGTAATTTTCTTATAATATTACTAACATTTAGTCATTTATCACATAAGACTGTCCAGTAATTCAAAATGTTTAGCTGATAACATAATAGTGTTGGGTCTCTTATTATAATGTTATTGTGTTTATAAGAGATTAAATGTAGTTTATATAGAATAAATAACAGGCAACTGTGAATCACAAGCAATACTTCAATCAACCAGTCCTGGTGACATAAACCAGAAGAGCAGATCCTGAATGGTTTGTGTAATCACCAGAATTCTGTGAAATATAGCCCCATAAGATGATTGGATCAAAAATAAAAAGGAAAAATTAAAACAATGGAGAAAAGAGCTGATAGAATAAACAAACACCTTAGTGTTTGTTTGGCATGGAGTGTGGCATCACCCCTATGAATTACTGGGGTTAGGTTACATCAGTCAAAGACATTGTAATAATCTAATGTTATACAGTACAAAAATAATAAATAGTGTGAACAAATCATACTGCTGTTAGAAACACTTAATATGATCATTTCTTTATATTCATTTTTTCTCATAGAGAATGTTGCCCTTTAATTAAGAAGAAGTTTTTGCTGATTGCTGCAGTGTTGCATCTATTAATACATTTAATTTAAGGAGTCTATCACCATAGTATCTGAAAGCTGTTTAATAGAAATTAACAATTCGGTGCACAAGAAAGAGGTGTGCTAATGAAGCCACTTTAGATTTAATGAATATGAACTCAAAATTTCAGTGCTAATTTTTATTACTAATCAGAGCAGTTCCTGAATTGAGGTATTCTGCAGTAATCAATGTGTTAAATTTCTATGTTAAATTTCAGTTCAAAATAATGAGGTTTAATTATTGAAGAGAGGGGATTATTATGGGAGAGACCCTGCACAACTTGATGCATTGCTTTATTTCCCCATTGTTTTATCTATGTACTCTTCATTTATGTCTTAATCATTCTGCACATACTTCAGTTCCCTGAGAACATCACCTCCCAATCAGTGTCATCCATTTTATTTTATTTTTTTGGTAACATTCTTTATAGCGACCAAGTGCAAAAGGAACTGTTCTTTCTCTGTGACTTTCTGCCACCAGGGTAATCTCGAAAGGTCAAAAAATCTGGGTGAATCTAGCCCAACATGAATACAATTTAACAGGAAGGTAAAAAGTTTTCATCAACTAAGTCAGGAGTATGTTGTATATGATTGATTTTTATGTTGCATGCCCTAGATTTTGTATATTCAGCAAAGGGAGGATTTCTAACTTTCTCATTAGGATTCCTGAGATCATGAAATCGATGCATTTTTAAGAAGTAATAGAGTACACTGAGGAATAAAACATCATCTCTTTTGTCCACCTTATTTTACTTTAATTTTAATGAAAGATAAAATCAGTAAGCCTTTAGGAAATCTTTTTTGTTTGTTTAAATGGAATAAAAAAAACCTTAATGTAGAGAGAGCCATGAAAGTATTACCTGGGGATATCAAATTTAGCCTGCATTTTAATGAAAGTCATAAATGGGTCAATTTAGAACCAGTATGCCACAGATCATGTTTCCTTCCCACATTTGTTTATAAATATAGAAAGAGGTATACTTAGGGGAAAATTATTGCATGTAGGAGGGAAAAATTCCAGCCAAGGATCCACATTTTGGAATTACAAACTGTGACTCACCTGTGCATATATTTTACCTGCTTTAACCTCTTAAAAACTCTCATTTACTTTTCTTAACTAATAAATCTTTAGTTAGTTTTTGTCTTTGGTGTAAGATCTAGAGTACCAATTGATCTGGGGTAAATGATTGGTCTTTTGGGACTGGAAGCAACCTAAATGTGATGTGATTTTTGGTATAAGTCACATTTTATCACAAAGTCCAGTTTGTCTGGGTGGCAAGATAGACTGGACAGTCCAAGGTGTTTGTCTGTAACTTCATGGTGAGACTGGTTTAGTGATCCAGGTGTTCACATTTGTTACTGGCTTGGTGAAATCTAATTATTGAACACACCAGCAGTTTGGGGTATCTGCCCTGTTTTCTGACAATCTGTCCTGAGATGGATACTCACAGTCGTGAGCTGCTCCAGACAGCATGACACATGGCTGTTGCAGTTGAGTAGCAACTTTATCTTGACCAAACCTGAGGAATGCAGTGCTTCATAATTGTATCTATTTACATGTATATATTGTGATAGACCCAGGCCAGTTGGGTACAGCAGAATAACAGAAGGCAGATATACTGGCCACTAGATTAACAGTTTTCTGTTCCCTTACTCACCAGACCGGGGCCTGCTCCAGGCTAATGAGAACACCTGACTCTAATTAACCTGCAAAGAGACAGGTGAGGCCATTAATTTAATGTGACCACCTAACTCTAATTAAGACCCTGCTGATACTATAAAAAGGGCTCACTCCAGTCAGGCAAGAGAGAGCCAGGGAGCCAGAGGAGAGGAATTGTGGCTGAAGGGTTAGTTAATGAAGACACACTCAAACCATCATTAAGGGAGCCCTAAGGTAAGGGTGAAGAAGGGAGAAACAGGAAAGCTGTGAGGAAGTGGCCCAGGGAAATGTAGCAACTCTGGCAGTGAAAGGTTGGCTGCCAATAGCTGCTACCATTAGGGTCCTTGGGCCAGAACCCGAAGTAGAGGGCGGCCCAGGTTCCCCCCAACCCACCACTACAGGAACATCTCCTGGGAGGGGAAGTCAGGCCCCTGTGAGGACAGGAGGTTAAACTGTTCTGAAATAAGCTCCCAGGACAACAGAGACTGTGGGAGTTCTCACACCAACCTCCTTGCAGGCCTATGATGAAAAGGGCTCAGTAGACTCTAACCCTGGTCTTAGAGAGAGAAGGGCTACATGGAGATCACAGTGAGCCACTGAGGCTAGCACAAACCACCTAGAAGTGCAGGACCCACGGGAGCAAGATCAGAGCTGTGCCACAATATTTTAAATAAATTATTTATTTTTAAGTCTTTTAAGGACATTTTAAAATTTAAAATGCTGACCCTAGCAAGGAGATACTAAATTAGCACTGGCATATTTATGATTTTTTTGTTGTTAAAATGAAGTCAACAAAATTATGCTGAATTGCATTCTTTTTAAAATTATTTTAAAGAGAATGTATATTGGTTGACTTACTGTCTGAGAAAACTGAGACTTTGATGGTTGCATTTAATATAGCAGTTGCCCTTTGTTACTACATATAATGGTACGTGAAATTGTTAGTTTTCCCCATATTTACAATATGAAGTAACTGTGATAATGATTTTTAATGGTTTCTACTGTAACAGCACTAATCTACTGTACTAGTCACAGTTATAGTAGATAAATAGAAGAAGTCACTACATGACTACTTAGATTTTTCCCTGGCTCTTTGAGGTACCTCAGTTAGACAATACTATTCTTATTCCTAGACTATTATTAAATGTCTCATGAATTTCTCAGGTCAGATGGCTTTTTAATGCAATGTAAAATGTAATAATATCTAGTTCAAAGGGGTGTAATGAGACCTGAGGATTAGCCTGCAAACCACTTACTCAGACTGGTGAACAGTTGCATACACAAGTAGTCCCATTGACTTCAGTTCAACTAGACATGAGAATAAGTGCTCAACAGTTTAAATAAGAGGTTCGCAATCTGCTCCTAAATAAATAGGTGATGTCTATACAGTCCTTGCACTTGTAAACCTCTTTATAAGTACTAATTATTATCATCACTATTTATTTAGGATTGTACGCTGTGATGTATCAGTGGTGGATTTGCTGTTGATATTGCTGGTAGTACAGGAATTTCAAGAAGTGTATGGCCCTTTGCAGTATCCTCCAGGAAAGCTCTGATTTTAAGAGGTTTATGTTTTTCTAGTTATTGGAGGGAAGATTTAAAATAACCAATTCAGATTTGAAATCAACAAGACAATGTTATTAGTTGAGAACTGTTCTGATGAGTATCTGCCTAAGGACCAAAGGAAGATATGTAGAAGAATGGCTGCTAGTAAAAATTGTACAAAATGTGAAATCATTTGTGTAATCTGATTTTCTTGAGGAGAATGGATTTTAAAACAATTTTTCTTATAAACTGATTTATTTTCTTTGAAATCAACATTATGTTGGCTTGTCTTATCAGGCTATCGTATCTGTTTTTGCAAATGTCTTGTAATGTTTTAACTCATATTATGATTTTTTATTTGTTTTGTAAAATTCCTGCTTACATTGGATGCAAGGCAATACAGTACTGGAATAAG
The DNA here is from genome assembly GCF_007399415.2 of Gopherus evgoodei. Lineage (NCBI taxonomy): Eukaryota > Metazoa > Chordata > Testudines > Testudinidae > Gopherus > Gopherus evgoodei. Next base: position 58,987,925 of record NC_044332.1, read on the forward strand.
ACTTTAGAGTTCTTTTATTTCTTACCTGATTCTAATCAATGGGACCATAGGTCCTGATTCTTCAATAGGGCTATAATGGCTGAAGAGTTCTGCTTGCATAGAGCTTTGATTTGGGGGTTATAGTTTGTAAATCTGGTGAAGTTCATAGTAATCTTTGTGTGTTTCTGAATGAAGACTGTCATGCAAATTAGACTGTAAATTATTTGGAAGAGAAGCTATTTAGCTACATGTTTATATAACAGCTGGCTCAATGGAGCCCTTGCTGATACTGACTGAGGTATTTGGAAGCACCAAAATATGAATAACAATATTGTGAAATGAATATCATGAATGTGATTTCCCTACAGGAAAACTTTAAACATTGAAATTTTTAAAGAAAAAAGTGTTCATTATGACTTAATTCCCCTTTATTCACTAACTATTTTCCCTGGGTCTGCTGGCCACTTTCAATATTTGATTATATTAATTTTCTTTTATTGTGTATATGTGCTATGTATAAAATCAGAAAATAAAACACATTTCAGGGGATGGTCTTATATGTTAAATAGCACCTATGCGACAACAACAACAGCACATTCCTGTTTTACAGCTTCCAGACCAAATTCACCTTCAGTATGACATCACTGAAACTAGTGCAGTTATACCAGAGAGGAGTTTAACCATTGGCGTATAATTGCTAAAAACAATGTTTAATTTAATAGTTTAAATTTTAGAAACTCCTAATATGAGTCTGGATTAATAATATGTAACTCTCAAGGATCAAATTTAATAAAGGTTACACTTTAAAGAAAACACTCACGCAATGGGATTACTCACTAACTTAAGGAGTTGCAGGATCGAGCCCTATTATACACTATAGTTATACTGCAACTGTAAACTTAATATTTCTTTAAAGTGTTTGGGATTTGGCAATGAGTGGGGGAATGACTGATAGAAAGAAGGAGCGGATGAGGCAGATTTAGACTTCAGAGTGTGATCTAAACAAAGATTATGCATTTTTTAGGTTCCATTTTTGCCTATCACTTCAGTGGTAGAACTTGCATGTCTGTCAGGGTAAATATGGGGAACTTGTTTGTCCAATACTGTTCCTATTTTTCTCTTTCATTGTCTTGTCCTTCCACGTTCTGCACACATATCTATTTATATGGCAACATGTTCGTGATATGAAAGTAGACAGGGCGTGTTATATGTGAAAGACTATTTGCAGTGGTCTTCCTGCTACCTTAAATAAAAATCTCCCTGGCATATGAGGTCAGAGCAAAGCCCTCTGTGCATATGTAATAGCTTTGGGAGCCACCCCTGCAGCCAACACTGGGCTATCTCCCTCTGCTGATATTCACCCCTTCTTGTCAACCATTGGAAATGTGCCACATCCACCCTAATTGAATTGTCCTCATTAGCACTGACACCTGCCCCCACCATGGTAAGGCAACTCCCATCTTTTCTTGGGCTGTATATTTATACCTGCTTACTGTATTTGTCACTCCATGCATCTGATGAAGTAGTTTATATCCCACAAAAGCTTATGCCCAAATAAATTTGTTAGTCTCTAAGGTTCCACAAGGACTCTCATTTTTCCCAAAATATAGGTATCTATTGTCCATAAGTAGAGACAATGATTTGATCCCTGCAATTTAATTGGCCCATGAAGGTGGCGCCATGTTTCTCACAATCATCATCAGGGCCTGCTCTAGGCACTAGCGTTCGCATTTGCTTGGGGTGACACTTTTGTAGGGGTGGCACTCCAGCTTTTTTTTTTTTTTTTGCTTGGGGCAGCAAAAAGCTTGGAGCTGGCCCTGATCATCATATAACATCACAAGTATCATATAGTCATCTTAGGAGATCTGTCATCTGAAAAGTTGATTCACTGTCTCCACAATGTAATGTCTTAGCACCATTTATAGTGCAGTGGACTGGTGCTTATGTCAGTATTAAAGATATACTTCCAGGAACATTTATTTTAACAAGTGCCCATTCCTAATTCTGGTAAATTAATACTTTTTCATTATTTCTTATTTTCTGTATTCATTCCGTTAGGTATGTTCACTCACAATATTTTAACAGCTTTTCTTTCTTAGTGACACCCCTGTCTGAGGTGAAAGTTGCACTCTCCTCAATCTCTAATTAATTGTGCCAGCAGCCATAACATTTTATTACGTGATTCGGATAGCTTTTATTTGGCATGAAATAAAGTTGAATTAGCTTTGGGGTAAGGAGCTGGTACAAGAATGGAACCTTTTATTTTAGGCTCTTTAAAAACAAATTTCTTAGAAGATTTTATAGATGCTTTTTAGCTTAGCTAGTTTACTTCAGGGATCTGATTTTTGCCTTCGTAAGTTAGTAGCTGACAGCTCAAAGACAAGGGTAATCAAATCTTCTCTTGCCATCTTATTACTGCTCTTCTTTTCTTTTCTCTCTCTATGTGCACCTCCATCCCCACCGGTATCTTAGCCATTTTCTATCCTATTTACTCATTGTTGGAGGGTGGCATTATAACATCTTCCCCAGTGGAAGGACATCAGATATATTGGTATATCGGTCAGTGATCATTTTTTCTTCCTCTGCTCTCATCTAAGTATATTGCAGTTACAGTGGTTAGGGCCAGATTGTGAATCTCACATGGGAAGAAGAGCAACTCTGCAAGGCCACTAAAGTAACAGGGGAAAGGGTGTGTTCTTATTGTAGGTCTGGTGTAAATTATTCTTCCCTGACTTGACTCGTCAAGAAAAGGGGAGAACCAGGGACCAGACTGTGACTCTGGGTCATAATCTGTTTCCAGTTTGTTCCTGGGTGTGCAGTGCAGCTAAACAATACTCTTGCTAAAGGAATGTGATAAAGTCACCATTTAGCTCTAAATTATCATAATATTCTTAACTCTTTTATGGATTCTTTCATCCTAACTATACCCTGGACCAGAAATGAAAAGGGTAGACTAATCTCTACGTCCTTGTGACATTTATACCTTTATCCAAAAAAATAATTTTACAAGAGGATATTTACTATTCATCCCTGTGGCCTTTACATGGATACTTAGCATAAGATCAAAATGCTGTAACCACGCTCTTGCTTCTGATTCACACCCACGCTCTATGGCTGATTTGTGTTATTATCAGAGACTCTCTAGGTGACAATTGCCTATGGGAAACAAGCCTTCGAAGTACTGCATTCAAATGGTATCTGGATAAGAAGATGCTTAATTCTCATGGGTTTTCTATTTATAGACCTGTATTTAGGAGCTGAGATTATCTGCCTAATGATGCTTTTTGGTGCTTCTGTGTTTTAAGATGGCTTTATTTTACTAAAATACATTTTACAGCCTATTATTATTCCATAATGTAGATTAGATTTTTTCCATTTTAAAATGAAATGAATAGAATTCATAGGCGAATGGGATGAGATAAAATCACCATACAACTTAATTATGAATATTTTTCAATTTTTATTCTCTAAAAATGGATCCAAAATATTAAAATATCAGCTCAATAAGAGATGGTCTGAATCCAAACCCCTTATCTGAATTTACCTGAACTTCTGCTCAATCTAATCTCTATTCTCTGCGCATGCAATTCTTGATACCCCAGTTAGGTTGAGTAAAGAACCCCAACAATTCAAAGTAAACCCTATCTGAAACCTATAAGTTTCACACAGTTCCAGGACCTCCATCATTTCACATTTTGGATGGTGACATTCAAAAACACTAACTGGATCTTGCATCTATTTCTGTCTTTCACAAAGAGCTTCCTGTTACAGCTCTTACATAGATCCTAATGGTCTTTATTCTTCCAACTGCAACGCCTGAGATGGTTGACCAACAGTTTCCCCTTGTATTCAGCTTGTACTCAGTCTTTGAGCAGGCACGTGTGCACACACACACACAGACAACCCTTGTAGGAAATTTAAGTTGCAGATGAGCTACTCACTTTAAGTTCTGCAGCATCAGCAATGGGTCGTACTGCTGCTCTTGCATTGTCGTTTGACCTTATTCAGAGGAAGGAAATGCAGCAGAGTGCACTAGATTAATAAAAAAAAATACTGAATTTATCAGAGGTGCCAGTGGAGGACTTTCAGCTGTTTTCCTGTACATTTCTTTGTCTTTATAGTTTATTTTAATTTATTCAAATTTAGCAAAGCTATTAATTCACAAGGGAACAATTTTGACACTGAATAGAAGGAAGATCGTTCACAGGTAGGAAAATGATATTAAGTGTTTTTTAGGCCATTTCCTTGCTCTTAAGGGTCAAGCTGATGCTGATCTAAGTCCTGATTTCACAAAGCATTTAAGCATATTTGGGATTTTTGCCCTTGTAGTGGTTCAGTGCAAATTATCGATTAACAAGGTGTCAGCTCCCTCAGTTTATTAAACATAGATAAATCAGCACAAGCAAAGAGGTTCACATATTACCAATCTGTAGAACAGTTTTGCAGCAGTTACATTTCAGTGTGTCTCAGACTGTGAACTCAGTTCTGCTCATATTTATATTCCTCTTGTTTATGACATTTTTCAGGATACAGGACATCTGTATCAACCATCCCTAGCTGATTGTACCAACCGTCTCTAGAACAATGTTCATATTTGGCAAGCATCAACATAACACACATCTTGTTTCTGACAGTCTACACATGCAAAGAGCAGAGATTATATACTAGTTTATCTACAAGTAACTTTCCACAATAGTGCTTAGCATGAATATAAGGCATCCTGGGAATACATTTCAAAATTATACAATTTAGCATAAATACAAAGCATTCTGATTTACATGATATTGGCTAACAGTACGTACTTAAACACATTCTTAATTGCTTTGCTGAATCAGGGTCTGAGCGCTGTGTTGAATAGGGATAGACTTAAGCATATGCTTAAAGCAAAGCACTGACGTAATTTTCTGAATTGGTACCATAAATCGCTAAATATTATTCTTAAGGAAAGCCTGTTGTGACAATGAATTGGAAGTGTTGTTTTTCCCAATGGTATAATGCTTTCCATAGGACTTTATAATGCAGTATCCACACATACATGTTCACTTCTTACAGAACATTCACCTCGTCTCTTTGACAATCTAAATGTGGATGGAATACATAACATTACTAAACATACAACACCTCTAGCAACATTTTGCACAGATGCAAAATAACAGAGAGAAGCTTGACAAGAACTTTGCGTGTTGTTAGGTGAACAGAGATTCCCTCTTATAATTTGTTTTCAATATGAACAGTAGGGATAATAATCCAAAATGTTCTGGTGGGAGCAAATTGAGATTCACGTTTTAATACCGTCTCCATCATCAGCCAGGTATTTAAAGATTGGAGAATAGGCTAGCCAGTGGTGCAAAAGGACAGGGGCTGGAGAAGCCACAGAGACTGCTGGAAGAGCACTGTAAATGTAGCACCTGAATATCTACTGCCTTGGATCCTGTGTACTCATTTACATCTATGTAATGTGATGTAATGAGATGGGTAGCAGTTTATAACCCTACATGTAAAATTACAAAAGGAGCATGGGAGTGAAATATTTGGCCCACAGAATAGTGAGTCAGAGGGTGGGTGCAGTTGATGTAAAAAAGCACAGTTCTTCTGAGTGAATTAGAGACTGGAGATGCAGTAAGAAACCAGAGGCCATAATCAGACCTTGTGTATCTCCATTAAATAAAGCAGATAAATATAGCCCCAGGTGAGAAACAGAGTATTGCATTACCATTGGATGGCATTGAGTGGGAATATTTCAGTATCATCAGAAGAGCAAGAAACTTTTATTGTCTCAAAGGAGGTGACTTGAGAACTGAGGTGCACAGTGAAGTTTGGAGAGTAGCAGAAGGATGTTGATGGTGTGCACAGGATTCACTTCTTACCAGTTCTGTAAGTCTGGGGATCAGCAAAAAGGAAAAGTGGAGAAAGAAGAATTGAGAGATTATGAAAACTGTCTTGAGAGCCACAGGAAAAAAATTGTTAATTTACAAAATATATAAATATAAACAAAAATGACCCAGTCACTAGTGTTTTAGAAATACTGATCTCAAACTCTGATCTTGCAATGAATCTTAAGCATAACAATATCCAGACTATGAACTGCTTGGTTTGCCTTTTTTATTACTGCAGAATCATGTGCATTGAAGGCTTTATTGGAAGACAATATCTTGAACAATATGCCAACTGGACGGAAAATGCAATATTGTATGTAGGATTGTACTGGACATTACAGGAAAAAATACAGAAATATATTTAATACAGAAATATTATTTTCTAGAAATCATGGAATCATAGGACTGGAAGGGACCTTGAGAGATCATCTAGTTTGGTCTCCTGCACTCATGGCAGGACTACACATTATCTAGACTAGGGGTCGGCAACCTCTGACACGCAGCTCGCCAGGGTAAGCACCAGTTTGTTTATCTGCCACATCGGCAGGTTCGGCAGACCGCGGCTCCCACTGGCCATAGTTCATCATCCCAGGCCAATGAGGATGGCGGAAAGTGCCGTGGGCCGAGGGATGTGCTAGCCTCGGCTTCCCACCTCCCGCATTGGCTTGGGATGGTAAACCACAGCCAGAGAGAGCTGTGGTCTTCTGAACCTGCTGACGCTGAAGATAACAAACTGGCCCGGCCCGCCAGGGTGCTTACCCTGGTGAGCTACGTGCCAGAGGTTGCTGAACCCTGATCTAGACCATTCCTGACAGGTCTTTGTCTAACCTGCTCTTAAAATCTCCAGTGATGGAGATTCCACATTTCATCAGGCCCTGGTGACTTGAAGACATCTAATTTGTCTATGTAATTTTTAATTTGTTCTTTTCCTCTTTTAACCTCTGACTGTCCTTCATTTTCACTGGCATTCATTATATTAGTAATCCAATCACTACTAACCTTCCTGGTGAAAACTGAAACAAAGAAGTCATTTAACATCTCTGCCCTTTCCTCATTTTATCTTAAAATTCCCTCATCCCCGCCCCCTTGATTGAGTAAGAGGGCTACCCTGTCCTTGGTCTTCCTCTTGCTTCTAATATATTTGTAGAATGGTTTCCTGTTTCCCTTTATGCTATTTATTATGTTTTCACTTTATCTTATTTACTATGTTTTCAATTTAAAATGTGATCATATCTTTTTCAGAGATTTTACCATGTACAGAGCATTCTGTTATGTTACAGACTAAAAGGCTGACACACCAACACTTACTTTTGATTACCCAAATTCAACTTGTCCACCAAGAATGATAGTCCATTTAGATAAGGCACTTTGGGACACATTCATCTCAGCTGATACAGAAATGTGCAAATTATACTATGAGGCCCATTACATCCCAGAGCAATTAATCCCCGGGAAGGTTTCTATCACCACTACTTTTACAGTGAGGATGGACAGTTTTAAAGTACTTTGGAGTATTACAATTGTAACTTGGTAGCTCTGTCCTGAACTCAGACAAGCTTCCTCCCTGCCATACCCAGCTTGTGTTAATGACAAACAACAAAGCAGATGTTGAAGACAAGTATTTGCAGGTGTGCATGTGGTCTTTCATAAACAGTAAGCCCCACAGTTGTGATCAGAGTTATATAGAAAACTGCTGAAAATTGTTCAGAGGATGCAACGTGTAGCTTTCCTTGGATTGCTCTGTCCTGTACCATGTCCAATGCTTGAATGGCCCTTGTCCCCTGAGGTGTCACTGGCAAAAAGAAGGTTGTTTCCACTTTTTACTGCCACACATTCTACCCCAACAGTTTAACATTTCTGGGGGTCCTATGTCCCAGATTCCAATTTTAACCAGGACTGACTCCTGGCACCTCTGCCACAGCTTTACAAAAGAGACATGTGCCATTTAAAAATGTCACAAATGTGAAACACCAGCTACTTGAACAGATAGTTTAACTGTTGTTAATAGCAAAATTGTCACCTTCATATGACATGCATCCCATCCTTCCTCCTTCAACTGGAAAAGGCCCAGTGTGGGAAAGTTGCAGTCTTTCCATTAAATATCCTGATCGAGTTTAGTGATTTCAAATTTGCAGTGTACCTCTTCTTCAGTAAAACTATTGATGTCCTTTATTTCAGACATTTAATTGAAAACAATGAAAACAAAGAAAGCTTTGAGGAAGTATTATTGAGGTGTATCAAGACTTACAATTCATAGCAGTGCAGTGTCCCCTAGCTATTAGCTTCAATGGTCTTTTGAGGTGATCTCACCTTTGTAGCCTGTAAATGTGTCTGTGTATTCTGCAGACTTAAAAGGTAATCTGATGACAAGCTCATATGGGGGCTGTGCAATGTTAATCAGTGTCACTAGATCTGAAACACTGCCATCTCTTTTATTCCATGACCTTGTTGCCATAAAGGGTGTAAGATATTCTGGCAGAGTCTGAAACCAACAAGGCTCATAGTGCAGCAATCAGTCTGTCTTGGATGTAAAGTTCAACCTGTGTTCCATGTAAAGTGCCAGAGCACAGCAGGAGGAATGCCAATAAAAATTAAACAGTTCAATGACACCTTTACAGCCTGAAAGCAGGACACTCAACAAATTCTAACATCACTTTTCTTATAAATAGTGATTATAAATCTTGGAAGTGTATTTCTTTTTAACTCTGCCATTGGTCCGTAAATAAGCACAATAGAACATTTCCTGTCATAGAGTGGTGTTTTAATAAAGGAGTGTGTCATTGCTCATTATTTCTTTGCACAGACACAGATTTGTTAATGCAGGAGTTTACACTCTGATTCATAAAACAGATGATGCTGTACCAGTTGTTCTTCAAATTAAAGAGCACTTTCAAAATGGAAATGTTCCCTGATTAAAAAAAAAAAGGAAAGCCCACACTGACTACCAATGAACAAGTGCTAACAAGTGAATTAAGTATGAGATTACCATACCCAAGAAAACTGGAAATTAATATGAGCAAGAAATTTTTGTTAGTAGAAAGGTCATATTGTCTTTAATAAAACTTCATTGAAATATTTAAAGATAATTAGAGTAAGTTCAGTAAGACCAAATATTATATTTCCCCCAATCAACATAATCATTCTTAAAATTGTATGCTACATTTTATTTCAAGCTAGAGACTTCCTGGGAGGCTGGGTAAAAATCCAAAATTTGTTTTGTTTGTTTATTTATTGGCCTTGCAGAGGAAAATTACCCTTTAGTATTTAAAAAAGTTATTTATGAGAGGAGCTAAAAGATATAAAGAATTGTTCTAGGTGTATAAACTTTCAATGTTATACAAATACAATAAGGCCAGATCATCTTTTCCTTTCTAATCTACTCTACAAGGGTCATCCACGTGAAGGCCTCCTCTCCTCATGCTGAATGGAGGCTCAGATACTTGCTTCCTATCCTCACTACCCTGGAACAGGTATATGCAAGCCAGTGTCCACACAGCAAGAGAGTTGTAACCAGAGTTAGGGGTGGTTTGATGGATGGGGGAAGCAGTTCCCTGCTGCTCCAAGGTACTTAGCTGGAAAAATTAATGTAGCCTTAGGCTAAATTAATGTGTACACAGAGAAACCTGGGGTTTCCAAGAGCTACCGTGTCTAGTTAGGGCTCCCTAGTTGTCCTAACTCCAACAGAGCTGTGCTGCAGAGTTCTATGCATCCCCTAAGATACACCAGCTCTTCCATGTAGGGACAAACTCCATATCATTTTCTCCCCTCTTCCATTCAGATGCTTTGAAGTAATTGCTGTGATGAATTCAGTGGAGAAATTGTCACATAAAGTTCCCTCCCATTTCTTTTAACAGGGTAATGGGCCAGTCCAGCACATACAAATATTTAGAAATATACATTACCTCCTACTAGGGTTGCAAACTTTCTAATCGCACAAAACTGAACACCATTGCCCCACCCCTTCCCTGAGGCATTACATTCACCATCCTTTGGTGGTTCATTTTCCCCAACCCTCACTCACTTTCACTGGAATGGGGCAGGACAGGGCCGACTCTAGCCATTTTGCTGCCCCAAGCATGGCGGCACGCTGCGGGGGGCGCTCTGCCGCTTGTCAGTCCTGCGGCTCCGGTGGACCTCCTGCAGCCGTCCCTGCGGAGGGTCCGCTGGTCCCGCGGCTCCGGTGGAGCATCCACAGACAGGCCTATGGGAGGTCCACCGGAGTTGCGGGACCAGTGGACCCTCAGCAGGGACGGCTGCGGGAGGTCCACCGAAGCCTCCTGCCACCCTCCCGGCAACCGGCAGAGCGCCCCCCGTGGCATGCCACCCCAAGCATGCCCTTGGTGCGCTGGGGCCTGGAACTGGCCCTGGGGCAGGAGGTTGGGGTGTGGGAACTGCAGAGGACTCTAACTGGGGGTGCAGGCTCTGGGCTAGGGCTGGGAATGAGAGGCTTGGGGTGCAGGAGGAGGCTCCAGGCTGGGGGTGGGGAAGAGGGGTTCAGGGTGTGGCAAGTGGCTCTGGGCTTGGGCAGGGGGTTCAGGTGCAGGGGGGATAAGGGCTCTGTCTTGGGTGCAGGATCTGGGGTGGGGCTGGGGGCTTGGTGTGCAAGAGGGGGCTCTGGACTATGACAGGGGGTTGGGGCTCAAGGTTGGGGTGTGGACTTAGCTCAGGCAGCTCCCAGGCAGCAGCTCAGCGAGGGCATAAGGCAGGATTCCTACCTGTCCTGGCACTGCGCTGTGCCCTGGAAGCAGACAGCAGATCCAGCTCCTAGGTGGAGGCGTGCATGGCAGGCAGCTCTTCGTGCTGCTCTTGCCTATGGGCACTGCCTCCACAGTTCCCATTTGCTGTGGTTCCCGACCAGTGGGAGTGCGGAGCCACTGCTCAGGGTGGGGGTAGCACACGGAGCCTCGTAGCCCCGCCTGCCTAGAAGCCAGACCTACTGGCTGCTTCCAGGGTACAGTGCGGAGCTAGGACAGGCAGGGACTAGCCTGTCTTAGCTTTGCAGCACTGCTGATCAGACTTTTAATGGCCCAGTTGGCGGTGCTGAACGGAGTTATCAGGATCCTTTTTCGACCAGGTGTTCTGGTCAAAATCCAGACACCTGGTCACCCTACCTCCTTCTGACTCCAAACTGTGAAATATCTATTGCTGTGCTGAGCACCGGGGGTGAGGCATGGATTGTAGTGAGAGACGGGGGAATATGGCAGGACAGGAGTCTAAAAGGTAGGGTGACTAGATAGCAAGTGTGAAAAATTGGCACACTTTGTCTCTTTGGGGTCGAGGGAAGTATAGTTACCTATATAAGACAAATCCCCTAATATTGGGATGTCTGGTCACCCTGCCAAGAAGTGGCTTGAAGTGAATCATGGCTATGGGGCAGGTGGCTAGGAGCTACACTGACTTGGGGTTCAGGACAGTGGAGGCATGCAGAAGAGTAGCATAGAGTGACATCTCTCTCTGAGAGGAAAGGCTCTTGGGGAAGCAATAGGAAAGGACCATGACTCTGCTACGATTAAAGCAAAGGTCAAAATAGTGAATTATTAGATAATTAGAAATGGATCCCTCAGATAGGAAATGTAATTTTATAATCCCCTAATCATTTATTGTTTTGATCTTTGCATATATATTTTTTAAATTTTAAGGAGAGAAATTAAGGTAGCATGCGTGCCATGACTTCAGTCAGGTGATGGTGACTGATAAATATTTACATGGCTAAGTGTAGCTCTCAGGTATTTATTTCCAGGCACTATTGCATTTCTTATCCTTACGGGGTTGGGTTTTTTTTGGCAGGGGAGGGAGTCAGAGAACAGAGCAGGGTTGTTTTGAAAAAGATACAATCTTTATAAAGAAACTATTGTTTTGGGTTGTTTGCTGAATGTCGCTGAAAGATTTTCATCTTCGATGCTCTTCCAGCTTTTCATTTAGGAATGGAAAAAATAAATAATAAAATGTACAATGTTGTTAAGCCTGTATAGCCATAAGTTTTCATACTAACCAGCACAGGAAACTATGAAAATTTTGTTTTTCTTATACCAAGTATAAGTCATCAAAAGGTCCAGAGGTTCAGATAAGCCTCTAAACATTTTATTTCTTATTGAAACTTTATTTGAACTATCAATCTGCTGGGGCCCTTTGGAGGAGCAGGGTCTCCCTCAAACCCCCTGAAGACCCCACTGCCAGTCATTTATACTGTCTTTTCCCACAGTTCGTAGCACAACAGAGAATTGCTGAGTCAAACAAATAGACAAAAGAAAGGTCCTCTCCCTTCTGAAGGAAAACAAAGAAAGGCGAAGTAGCCTGTCTCTCAGGAAGGCTTTCTGGATTCACCTCTGAGCTTGGTTTATCAGGGTCTATTACCCCTTAGTGAAACCTATCTTCAAACCCTCCTCTTGGGGCATACAGCTTCAGGAGCAGCAAGTTCTGTGACTATCTCTTCTGCTGACCTGCTTCTATTTTTAACATCCACTGAGGTGGAAGCACCCACCTCCTATTCACTGCTCCTTCCTGTGGCAGGTTTCCCCCTTTTAGGCACCTCCCCCACTAGGCAGAACAAGTCTTGCGGGTGCATTTTATTAGAGCTGAACAGGCCTAGAAGAGCTTGTTAGTCTCCTCTCCACCAGAGAGAGAGAGAGTGTGTCCCTTCACTGTCTCCAGAATATTCCTTGAAGGAGAGTGAAAGCTAGATTACTTGTGGGCAATCACACATACTTCCTGCTTCTGAATATAACGGTCACACCAAGAAAAAAGTCTCTTTCATGATATTTTGGCACTTTCTGACACTGGCTCTAGCAAGGAACAAAAACACAGAGATGTGAGAAAACAGTAGAGGGAGTAAGAAGTGTGTTAACCACATTAATGAAACTCAAAGTTTCGGGTTGGGTTGGATTTCAGATTTGGTCAAAAGCTCCAATTGTCTTTTATTTTATACCAACATGATTTTTGTTTAATTACTAATTCTATAAAATATATTTGAAATCTCTACCTCTTGCCAAAGAAAACAGGTTCCCATGTCTCTGTAACTCCCACTTGGAGTTCACCAGCTCTTGGAGCTCCAGACTGACTTACTAAAAGGACTGTAACTAAGATGGCTGCCAAACCCCTCTGACTCAATTTCAAGCATCTTGGAGTTAGAGGTGGGGACAGAAGGAGCTAGAAACTCCCAATAGGGAGGCTTCTGCAGGGGGTATTCTGGACAAGCAGTCCACTAGACCAATAGCAAGCCAGGACTATACATCTATCAGTGAGAGAATAGCCTTATTTTATACAAACAGAAAGAAAGAAAGTGTAGTTTCAGGTTGGAAGTTAGGAGAGAGACAGCACAGCTCAGGAAGTCCTTGCTAAACTCCTACTCCTTCTAAAGGGAGTTCTTCCACTACTGTAAGACTCTAGCTGCATGGATTAGGCAATTCTAGCACTACAACAAGCAACATCAGGCAAAAAAACAACAACAAAAACCAGAGAGGCAACCTAGCTCTGCAGTGGCTACCAAAAGTGACAGGATGATTCCAAATCAGAAGAACCAGAAAGCCTTGTTGGAAGCATGAAAGGACCATCTAGCCAAAGATGAAGAAAAAGGAAGGTAACTGTTGTTAAATTGCCCGTGCTGCAACACTTCAGCTGAGTACACACAGTCTTGGATGCACACCTCAGAAAGGTGGCCAGGAGGGAGCTTTGGTTTGGAGGAGTAAATGGGTAGTGGGAAGTGAAGAAAATTGTTTGTTTATAGATGCTTGTTAATTAATAATTTAACCTGTTCCTTCCCCAAATCCTATTCTCTCTGTTATGCTGTTGTTTTGGGAGTGGTGCTCCTCTGTTGCTGTTTGTTTTATTCACCTTATTGTCCCCTAGCGTACTGAGCTTTACACTCCTTGTCAGCTAATAGTGGTAATTTTCCTCAATGGACAGCACTCCCATGTATAAGGCACAGTCAGGAGTTCTCTTGGGTGAAGGTATCTAGGTGACAGGAAAAAAAAAACAAAAAAACCTCTAAAAGTCAGGACCCTACCCATGTAAGAAAAGGGAAGAAGCTGTTCTAAACACTGCTAATAGAAAGCACCAGGGAGAGAGAAAGTAGTAAGGGCTACAACCTCTTGCAGGGAATTCTCTTTATTGTTCTTGCATTCTGTTGGTGGAAAGGAGCAAAGTTTGTTCCCCATGACCCATCTCCTTGTGCAGCCTCGGCAGCAGAGTTGGCCTCTAATACCTACAGGTATAATAAGATTAGTTGGAAGCACAAAGCTGTCTTCTCAGTGTCCTCTTCTCACCATGCTGCTTCTAGACCCCTCCCTTACTGTTTTTCTTGGTTCCCTGTCAGTCATGCTTCCTCTCCCAGTCATTGTTCAAACAACTCTCTTGAAATGGGGTTCCCAGAGCACAGTGGGGTGACCAGATATCCTGATTTTATAGGGACTGCCCTGATATTCAGGGCTATATCTTATGTACATGCCTATAACCCCCCACAAACTGATTTTTCACACTTGCTATTTGGTCACCCTACCTCACAGAAAGAACTTCTCAAAGAAGTTAAATCAGCCCCTGGCTGCATTAACTCCACCAGTTTGATGAAGGGATTATATGGCTCTGCCCCTGTCTTTTATCCTCCCCACTTGTTGGTTCTGGACCCTGCTGAGAGTCAGGGCAGAGGGGAAGTGCAGTGGAAGCATATGCCTTCCAGTCTGGATGGGACTGAAGAGATCCATAAGCATAGGTACGCCTTTGTACATGAATCTCTGAAGGATGATCTGGGTGCATATGCTGGCTCTGAACAGCTGAATAGACTCATGCCATAACTGCAAAGTAAAGAGGCTAATGGCAAAAAAATTGTGCTGATGATAGTCTGTTCTTCCTGAGAAGATAGTTACTCTGTGAATCTGGTTTTTATTAGAACATACTTATTTCAAAGGGTTTGTTTACATCTAATTCACAGCAAGCTGGGATGTGAATCTACTTTGTACTAGGTTGTCACAGACTGTCCATGTCAGTAGTGGCAACCTGTGGGCCACATGATGTTGACTGTCTGCAGGCACGGCCCCCCGCAGCTCCCAATAGCCGCGGTTCACCCTTCCTGGCCAACAGGAGCCGTGGAAAGCGGCGAGCCGCTGGGAGCTGCGGAGGGCCGTGCCTGCAGACGGTCAATGTCAGCAAAATGTCTCGCGGCCCACAATCAGATTACACTGATGGGCTGTATGCAGCCTGCAGGCCACAGGTTGCCGCCACTGGTCCATGTGGACCCCATTGCTACACATTAACAGTGAGTTAATTTTTTTTTAATCTAGACCTCTTTGAAATGGGAGTATATCAAGGCACGTTAATAAATTCATGTTGCATGTCAGCAGAGTTCCTATGGATAGTTGGTCTGTGGTAGGTTAGTGCAGGGAAGAATCTGGCAAGCTCAGGTGTGAATAATTGTTCACACTGAAAAGTAAATGAACTGCCAAATGCAGAACATGGTATTTCTCTCCAGTGTCCAATTTTTCCATCGTAGATTTCAAAGGAGCTGTTGAAAAAAGGCAAAATAGAATTTGTTTTGCTGCAACCTAAGAATGTCATTACTATTTTTGTTGTTTTATGGGAAAATTTTAGTTATATTTATACATATTTTAGAAGAACCCTGAACACCTTTTCTCAAGAACAGAAAAATAGAAGAATCAATTTAAATCATCCATTTATTTCTCCAAGAGATCATCATTCTTACCCATATTTAATGCTTCTGCTATCACTTCAGAAATACGACTTCACCTCTGCATGCAGAAGAGAAATATATCAGATTTTATCATTATATTTGCTATATTGCACTGCCATTTTGTGTTAGAGTGAAAATCACGTGCACGGTAAAAAACCTACAGTCTCTAACCAATTATTACTGATGAGAAATTATCTTGTTTAACTATTTCCAATGTTACCTTGTTTGATCTGTTAACAACACATTTGTGGACTCAACGTCTTAGGTCAGACTACTTTCATCTAAACAAAATATAACCAAGTGTTTTTATTCTAAGAGATAAACCAAAAGCTGTGCTTCTGTTTTTCCCCCCTCTTTGTTCTGCAGTGAAATATCTGCTTATTCACTTTTTCTCAAAAGTACTTAACCCTTCATCTTATCTTGTATATGTGTAGAGAACCTGCTGCAATCTACTGTAATAGAAGTGATATAATCTAGCTATTTGAATTAATGAATTCACACGAGCAATATTTTAAATTATTAATGTAAAAATAAATTCTCTGCAGTTAAGATTTTCCTAGTAACAGATCATAGTACTTACTGTCATAGATTTATCTTTTACTAATATATATTAAAATGATTTTGATTCAATAGTGTATACATAGTACAACCCCGATTTTACCAAGGGTTGACTACATCTCTTGGGAATTATGCCTGTAGGAAGTTCATCTTCTACAAAGCTCTTAAAATCCTCAAGACTAAAATTTTGTTTCCTAAACTCCAAGGACTGAAGATCTGTCATGGCATGCTCTTCATTCTCTTCTGCTAAGCCACTTGGCTCTCTCTGCACCTGGTATTGTCTTCCTCTCTTTCCTCTATCCACAGAGGACAGAGAGGTGGCACACACACAGTAACAGTGTAAGCTTCTCCATAACAGTCCAGTGATGTGCCTCATCCTGACATGAAGCTATCATATTAAATCCAGAGTCTTCTGATGCTCCCCCAACTTTACTATTTTATGCTATTATGTTCCTATGTGATGCCCATCACCACAGTATCAGTGTGTCTTCCAGTAGGTACTGTCTGCTGTATATCCTATCCTTCTTTGATAATTTTACACGGTGCTTTGAAAAACCGACCAACTTTGATGTCATTATGGGATTCTTTTTCTGAGTAGAATCTGTGATTATGTCTGATTGCCCATAAACAGTAGTCTTTGTTGGTTTACCTTGATCACAAGTGCCCATTTCCAGCACTGACTGACTCCATGCCCATATTAAGCAATGTGTCTGGCAGATAATCTTGCAAATAATAATAAAAAAAATCTTCTCTGTAAAATATACAAAGTTGGAGAGTCAGGATTTTTTGTCAATATTACACTCAGGGGCGGCTCTAGCTTTTTTGCTGCCCCAGGCACAGCAGGTTGCCTGTAGGAGGTTCCCGGTCCTGCGGATTCAGCATATCCACTGCCGAATTGGCATTGAATCTACGGGACCAGCAGACCTCTCGCAGGCATGCCACCGAAGCCTGGAGCACTGGTGCCTGGAGCTGCCGCTGATTACACTTATTTTCAGATGTTTCATATTTTAAAGGATTTTGTGTAGTTGGCACTGACTACATACATGAACATTTCAAAATGGTGGCCAGCAAAAAGCGATCAAGCTGTAGCACCTGAAAATACTTTTATGGTCACCTGGAATTTATAATTAGGTACAATTTCTAACTACTTTCTGTGGTGGCATTAATATCTCCAGTTGTATCCAGTAATCTAGTGATGTGGCATTCCTGGGATAATATTTTCATTCAAGTGAAATCTCAAATTTGAGTTGAAGTAATGTATGCCTTATTAGTGGAGAAATGTATGGATGGAGTTACATATTTTTTAAAAAAATCCTTGACTAACGTAGAGTTCCTGCAGAATATAATTTTCAGCAGAGGTAGACAAATTTCAAACCAACACAGATTAGGCCCATTCACTCACACACAACTACCTGTTTTCTAGACCTTGGTGGCAGCAGAGGCAGTATAGTAGCTATGCTATGGTTGGCTGCCATTTTATGGTTGCACCATGTCACATGTCTGATGGGTACCACAAAGCAATCTGGCATGCTTCTCTAAGGAGCATTTACTTTCTGTAACTCCTCTCATGGTTCAGCAGCAATTCCTCTGTGGAGAGCAGCCAACTTTTGTGGAGGACAAAGACTGTTATTTGGAATGGGAGAGCATGAATCATAGCAAGAGTGACTAGATGTCCCAATTTTATAGGGACAGTTCTGATTTTTGGATCTTTTTCTTATATAGGCTCCTATTATCCTCACCCCCATTCCGATTTTTCACATTTGCTGTCTAGTCACTTTAATCATAGCACTTGTATTGTCTACAAACCTCCTTCATGGCTTTGCACATCCCCTGGCTACTCAGCAGGAGGAAGCAAAGGAGTGTAAATCTTCAGGTTTTATTAAAAAACATATTGTGTTGAAACACAGTTGTCATAAACAAATAGCTAAGGGTTAATGTTCTTTACCTGGAAAGGAGTAACCTGAAACACCTGACCAGAGGACCAATCAGGAAACAAGACTTTTTCTAATCTGGGTGGAGGGACGTTTGTGTGTGAGTCCTTTGTTCTTGTCTTGTATCTGTCCCTCTCGGCTATGGGAAGGATTTTTCTGCCTCCTGCTTTTCTAATCTTCTGTTTCCAAGTTGTAAGTACAAAGATAGGAAGACCATAGGTTTGTTTTTTTGTATTTACATGTGTGTAGTTGCTGGAGTGTTTTGAATTATATTCTTTTTGAATAAGGCTGTTTATTCATACTTCTTTTAAGCAATTGACCCTGTATTTGTCACCTTAATACAGAGAGACCATTTTTATGTTTTTTTTTCTTTCTTTTTATATAAAGCTTTCTTTTAAGACCTGTTGGAGTTTTTCTTTGGTGGGGAACTCCAGGGAATTGAGTCTGTAGCTCACCAGGGAATTGGTGGGAGGAAGAAGTCAGGGGGAAATCTGTGTGTGTTAGATTTACTAGCCTGACTTTGCATTCCCTCTGGGTGAAGAGGGAAGTACTTGTGTTTCCAGGACTGGAAACAGGGAGGGTGGCGTCCCTCTGTTTAGATTCACGGAGCTTGCTTCTGTGTATCTCTCCAGGAACCCAGGGAGGGAACACCTGGAAGGGAGAAGGGAAGGGAAATGGTTTATTCCCCTTTGTTGTGAGACTCAAATAATTTGGGTCTTGGGGTCCCCAGGGAAGGTTTTTGGGGGGACCAGAGTGCCCCAAAACACTCTAATTTTTTGGGTGGTGGCAGCTTTACCAGGTCCAAGCTGGTAACTAAGCTTGGAGGTTTTCATGCTAACCCCCATATTTTGGACGCTAAGGTCCAAATCTGGGAATAGGTTATGACAACAGTACATTTCTCATACTATGGAATCAATATTTAAAACATTTCATTATAAAGTTTTGTTGACCTGTGCATTAAGAAACTATCAGTTCCTTCAATATTATTTGAAGGAAAGAAGATGACAGGTGTGAGTATATATTTTTAGTTCATCTATCCAGGGATATCTTTAAACACACAATTCCTGTGGATCTGGAAATGCAGCAAGGCTGATTCTTATAACTCTAATTTGAAGAAATTTATTAATATGAGATAATTCCTAATGAAATGGTGAATGGTTTTTTTTCCTCTCTCTCTCTCTCTCTCTCTCTCTCTCTCTTTTGGAAGTTTTTTTTTTTTTTAAAAGACAAGAAATACTGTATCTTTAAAACAGTCTCTAATAAACCAAATAAGTAAGGTATAGAAAACTAGGGGCTTCTAGGTATCAGTAAATTAATCATTAAGGACGTAATTTGTCTAATATTATATTCATTGAGATGACATGGGTGACATTTTGTGCTGTGTCTCTAAGATGAGCAGTACAAAAGTCACAGCAAAGGGAGTGGCACTAAGGTGGTTCTAAAACGTCTTCGTTCCTCTAGGATTTTTGGGCTACTGGGGGACTAGTACAGTTCCTAGAGTAATGTAGACAGTATTAAATTATAGCTTAGACTCACCTGCTGTGTCCACCCTTGATACCCACTGCCACACCAGGATGTCTGGCAGGCCCCTTGTTGGGCAATGTGAACTGCCTTGCACAAAACCTGCACCAGAATGGCCAAATTCAGGTGTCTAATGTCTCTCTTGTGCTGTAACAGCATTAAAGGGCTCCAATAAAGGGGAGAATCCCTTCACATTGGTACTTATAAAGTATTAGGTAAGAGGATAGGAAGGGAAAGCCCAGAGGCTGCTCTAACTTCTGCTGACATCCAAGACGGCTTATGGCTGGCATCAATATCACACAGGGGTCTAGAAAGTTGCTGTATTGAACCAATATTCTCTCAGCTACACCTCAAGATTAGGATTCAAATAAAAACAAAGAAATGTGGTTATTTTAAAATTCAGCATCAGTTATAAAGAAATACAATTTGTAAATTATTATTTGTGCAACTTTGGCTATTCTACAAATTATTGTGATAAATCATCTGAAGTATATGGGCCAAATAAGTCCCTGGGAGTAGTTCTAGCATTGCTGTATCCACACGGAGATACAGCACTATATGAAAAATTTATACCATTCTGTACTTAACAGAATAAAGGATAATGTTTTAAACTTTGTTTCCCACTGTTTGATAACATTTCACATGCCCTGAAAATGGTGCTCTTCTCTAATTGTTGAACTCTTTTAGTTTTGATAGGCACTGAAGTTTAATATACAGTATGTACAACTAGAAAACAGCTTGAAATATCCCTTATGCTTACAATAGGGAATATCAGCATAGTTGGTAGATACCTCTCAAACTGGTAGGAATTGCACTGTTGTACTGCGGTTTAACAACAAAAATAATATTTTATTCATGTAGAATCATTCCCCACAAAGGATCACTTTAAACATTTATGAACTGTATGTGAGAGATTGGCTCAAACCACAAAAAATATGTACTTGGATTTAGACTTTTATCTCTGAAAGTTTAGGGATGTTCAGATCTGGGGTTTTGGTTTAGGCCCATTTCTGTAGAAGTGCAATGTAGCCATATGTGCAACCAGTAAGCGTGAATCTGCCCCAAGGTGTTTAGTTTTCAAAGGCCTGACAAGATTCTGGCATTGAAAAAAAGCCTATAGTGTTAAAATGCTTGCCAGCCTATAACAAATGAGGTAAACACATTTTATTTATAGTATTAATGTGAGTTTTTAGGCTCTTTTATTACATTGCATTGCGAGGTAATTCCCCATGTTTGGAGTCCAAATGTCAGAGCAACTATGACTTGATATTCATATATGGAAATTAAAATATTATCCCAACAGAATATAGTACCGTAAATCATTATCATATTGGTCATGGAATATCTCTAATATTCTATTGAAAAATAAATATGAATATAGCACAATTGAAATTAGTTAAACTAATTCATCTTCTAACAATAACTAAAATGTATAGTAAATGTAACAAAAACAGTTTTATTTATATAGTACCATAAAGGTACATGATACTCTTCAAATACATGGGCAAAATTTCACAACTGGCTGAGATTTAAAAAAAATGGTGCCTAATGTCAAGCTCTTTTTTAAATTAAAAAACAAACCAACCCCACAAAGTGGCCTGATGTTCAAAAATTCATCCAGCAGCTCCCATCAGAAGCAGGGAACCAGGTAGCTTCAGGAAAACAAACAAACAAAATAATTAATTGATATATTCTAAGTATTTGTGACTCCCTCCAGAGAGCAGTTCAGGATTACATGATTAACTATGGAGAAGTGGCAAAAGAAAAGCTGTTGCAAGCATTGAGGTTGACATGGAAAGAGACATGAAGTCAGGTTCTTTTATCTTCCATTTTCTGACCAGCATAGGGATCTTTGGAATACTTTTTGACTGGAAAAGGTACCTGCAGCTTCAGTTGTATCCATATAGTCCAAGAGTAGCAGATGCTTCAGAGGGCTTACGAAAGATGTGACTCATACTGTCTGCTGGATTTTTCCTGGCATTTTTCCCTTGGTTTGTCAAAACATTGCATGAAAGACTATTCATTTATAGGATTACAAAATAAAACCTACATTTAGAAATTCTGTCGTAAATGCCTGAATGCAGTCTGGCCGTCTTTCCTGCCAAAGGTTGTTAATGCTTAAATTAGCCACCATGGTCGTGCCTTGTTCACAAATGTCAACTACACATGAAAGAAATCACTGTTTTTTCCAGCAATTTACAGAATAACATTCAAACTGAGCTCATAACCCAACTAGTTGTTGGCTAAAATTTATGGTTTTTTGTTATTTTGCAGTATTTAGTACTCTAACATGGAAACAGCTTTAACAACCCCACCTTAACCTGTAGGCATGATTTCTCAAACCTGATTATTTTTGAAGTAAAAATAGATACAGTGATGGAGGTGGGGCCATGTTTATTTTAACCAATGTTGATTTTCCACTTTCTGTGTTATATTTCTTATAAACATGACCCATGTTTTCCATGTTGTTTCTCAGTGTAATTTTACCTCATAACTAGGATAAAGAGCCAATTCAAATTAAATAAGAACCTATACCCACAAGTTTGTTTTAAGCTGTTTGTTTGGGTAAAAGGTGCATAATTTGCCATATTTTTCCATTGCTGAAGTGTACATCAGAATTAAGCTGTTGGAGTTTTTACTTCCTTTTCACCTCACTGCCCGTCTTCTCCCCAAAAATCTGAGGGCTCTATTTCAAATGTTCTAACTTTTCTGCGTATCTTTTTAAAAGAGGTCAAATTAATGTGATGTCCTGATTTTGTGTAGTTTGATTAAGAAATTATGTATTTTAATAGCTGTCTTCCTAAATTGTGGGAGGAGAAAAAAAAATGACACTATTTTTGTGATACTGTTATTTTTTTCTAAAATTGGATGTTTGCAAACCAGTTTTTAAAATGTAGCTGTGAAGTCATTCAAGTTTAGAATAATCACCTTCCAGCATAGTCTTAAGAAAATGCAATAAACTCTGAAGAAGCAAAAGACAGACAATATGATATCCTTATTCGATATAGTCTTTTCAGCTTTCTACTAACTGGTAATAGGAACATATTTGTATCTACCCATTTTGATAAATGTCTAAAATTCCCTGGACCATTTACTTTTTTCATTGTCAACAAACAAGCAAAGGGGTTTTCAAAGGAACAGAGACTTCCATGGGGTTTGGCTAGAAAAATCACTACCAAGAGGGAAAATTTTAATCATAGAGATCACACATGAAAAATAAATATATATATGTAAATCCCTGGAAAGTGAGAGAGCTGTCTTTTAAAAGTTCTCTTTTAAACTTCTGGCTAGTCATAATACCAACAAAGATATTCACCACCTGCTAAAATCCATTGGTTAAAATTTTATAATGTGTGGCTAAAATTTAGCCATCCATATCCATATTTAAGCACTTAAATAACCAGGGAACATAGTGTTTTTGGGAAATCATGTCACAAAACATGGTTGGGTAAGTGACCTTTGTTTAAGCTAATGATGGAGTAATGTCCTGTGTTACAGAATTTCACAGCTCAGGGCAGCTGTGCAGTGAAATTTCTACCTTTACTTCACTGAGTGAGATGTAGCGTCTTCAGCCTCCCTCAGACAGTGTTTTGGCAACTGAATCCACAAAGCTTGATATCCAGTGGCCACTTCTGCATCCTATTCACAACTCCCCCTATCTGTTACTATGGAGAGAACCACAAGGCCACCCAGAGGATTCAGGGGGCCTGGGGCAAAGCAATTTGGGGGGCCTCTTCCATAAAAAAAAATGTGCAATATTATAGACTACTATATTCTCGTGGGGGCCCAGGGCCGGCGCTTCCATTTAGGCAACCTAGGCGTTTGCCTAGGGCACCAGGATTTCGGGGGGCAGCATTTTGCCGGGAGGGGGCAGGCTGCTCCGCTGGACCTCCCGCAGGCGTGCCTGCGGGAGGTCCACCAGAGCCGCAGGACCAGTGGACCCTTCACAGGGACGCCTGCGGCAGGTCCACCAGAGCTGCAGGACCAGCGGACCCTCCACAGGAACGCCTGCGGGAGGTCCACTGGAGCCGCGGGACCGGCGAGCGGCAGAGTGCCCCCCCGCGGCGTGCCGCCATGCTTGGGGCGGCGAAATGGCTAGAGCCAGCCCTGCGCCTAGGGCGCCAAAAACCCTGGTGCTGCTCCTGTGGGGGCCCCTGCGGGGCCCAGGGCCAGGGATAAATTGCCCCACTTGCCCCCCTCCCCTGGGCAGCCCTGGAAACCACCCAGTTAAGGGTGCAGTGCTCCCTTACAGGGCCTGTCTGGCTCCCCCTCTCCCTCCTTTTATACAAAACCTGTGCAGTGGAACTGCTTTGCTTTTCTGGCATTGCCTGTCTGCGCAAGGTGGTGAAGTGGAGGGAAGATTTAGGGTACATCCAGACTACCCTCCGGATCAGCGGGTAGTGATCAACCTATCGGGGATCAATATATCGTGTCTCATCTAGAGGCAATATATCTATCCCTGAACATGCTCCCGTCGACTGCTGAACTCCACCAGGTCGAGAGGTGGAGTCGACGGGGGAGCCGCAGCCATCGATCCCATGCCATGAGGATGGGAGGTAAGCTGAAATAAGATACGGCGACTTCAGCTACGCTATTCTCGTAGCTGAAGTTACGTATCTTACTTCGACCCTCCCCCCCGCAGTGTAGACCAGCCCTAAATGAGCAATTGCTTTCTTGAAATTCCTTAGATCTTCTCAGATCTCAAAACATATACAATTTCTTCCAATCTTTGTCTCTCTTACCCCACAACTGGGAGCTTTGGTGATCACAAGGCTGCTTTGTCACATCAATATCTATATGAAGCCACCGGAGCAGACCACAAAGGATTGCTTGTCCATCACCAAGATACAGCCAACGATGGGGGTATGTCATGATTCTCCAACCCTATTATCACACTACGATAGTTTTATTTGAAGAGAAAATGCAAATATTTTCTCTAATTGAAACTTCAAGGGACTTTTAGGTAGGCAGTATTTAATTACCCAAAGCAAATGTGACCAGCCTCATGCTTTGAAACAACATTGGGATCTTTAAGCACAGGTGATAAGTATCACCTCAGGTTTAAATAAAACATGGTACCTCCAAGTTACCTATAAATGTTAAAAGCTTCAGGAAATTCTGTATTCCTACAATTATCATATTTCATGTATTAAGCAAATTAGTAGGTATACAAGATGGAGGTGACATTAAGGTGTTATGCCAAAAAGAAAAATGTAAAGGTATTAAGGGATTGGTTTTCACAGCAGGAATTTTCAACCCTACTTATGTCAGCCATGCACTATTTACTTCAGATAGCTTGTGCTCTGAAAATCTGTTTAAAAAACTCATTATGCTAGTGGAAAACAAGTAATTGTTTGTTTTGGACCATGGGTTAGTGGGTAGCTTCCTGACTACACTTCTGCTAAAAATAACCTTACATTTGAACACTTACAAACAAAGTAGGTTACAGATAAAAACGGGAGTTTATAAACTATTCCATTACAAAACAAGCATGTATATGACATCAAAAGAACAGCCAAAGTGGTGGCATTCTGTGTGTAGACTATGTGTACGGCTCAGCAAAATTTATTATCAGTGCAGACTATGTAGGCTTAGATATATATATCAAATATTCTGTCTGTTCATTTCACTAATGTGTTAGATGGAGCAACCTGCATGGATCATTAGTTAGTAGCAGAGGATAGGAATCCTCTGATTCTTTCTATCAGTCTTCAGGACTATGTTTATGTATAGATAATATACAGTTTAAACAGTATATTATTAAGGATGAGTTAACATGTTTGGTTAAAATAAGACATCAGTTTTGGGGATGAGCCAGTATGGTCCATAGGTGACCTCACAGGAATTTATGCATTTTAATCCTTAATGAATCTGCCACTGATTCACTGCAATATTGGACAAGTCAACCTCTCTTTGCTCCCCCATTGTAAAATTGGGATAACTCTTAGTAGCTCATAGGGATGAGATGAATTAGTTAATACAATATTTACAACATGTTTTGGGGAGAAAAACAAAGCAGCACCATAGAAGGACACTGACTTTTTTCATGCTGCGTACCATGTCTGGAAAATAGTGTTGTTATAATTCTCCCTGTAAAAATCTGTCCTTCTCCCATTCCTCAAACCAAATGCAAATTTTCTTCTACCTTTTGGGAAGTCTAGATAAGAATATGTCCTAGCACTTGCATGGCACCACAAAAATCTCCCTCCATTGAGATAATCAGCTATGACTGGACTTGCTGTGAAAATCTTCCCTAGTCAGCTGAAGTACATTGCATTCATTTTGTTTCAATAAGCTACAGTATTTCAGTGGTATGAAAGAGGCACTGGCAAAGTGCTTCATGAGAAATTGGCCTTCCTGCTCCACATTAAGAATTTATATATAAAAAAATAGTTAACATGGTGTTTTTTTGTGGACAGTCTTGATATAGTGTGATCTTTTATTATACATGATTTATGTATGTTTGTTATCCTGGTGAATGGAAGATAGTCTTTTGACATTTTAGCGCTGTGACAAAGGATCCATGTAGTGTACTCTAAAATGGAAAAGAGTGTGTGTGTGTGTGTGATGAAGACCATGATTGACAACTTTGCTTCTCCGCATACTGTCAACAATAAGAGTAAAGTTCATCTTTGCTGGAGGCAGAAATAGTCTGATACTGTAGAAGGAACTGCTTCAGAATTTCAAGATTCTCACAAACTTTCCATTCCAAGGGAAAGGCACATTTCTTTGACCCTGCCTTCTGTAATGTAAACACATAGCAACAAGTATATTTAACAAAAAGGATACAAACAAACAAAAGAACACACAAAATATGCCACTCCAGAAGTTTCTCTCTTTGGATAGAGAATAAGAACAAATCTGTGAATCAGATATGTAGAAAGATGACAAATGTGGTATTAAAATCTATATAGAATAGATAGATTGTGTTTGTATGGGATTGTGGATCTGATGAATATAGTGACTGCTATAATGGCTCCAGTTCTAGTATTTGCTATAAATGAAGTGCCATTTTATATGTTTTTAGGAGACATTTTAGCCTAGGTTTCAAAAGTCTAGGGGTTTCAAAACTCTAGGGACCTACTGTTCTTAGAACTTTTTAGAAAATTATTCCGGTTTGAAACGTTTGAAACTTATTCCTATTTGTTTCAGAAGTCTAGGGGAGCTACTGTTCTTAGGAATAAGTTTCAAAAGTTCTATTTGTTTTTGTTTGAAATTTCAACAGAAAATATATGTTTACTGCTTGGACTAATTTTGATTTTTGCAAAAGTGTGGTGGTGGTTTTGGTTTTTTTAAATGGAGCTTTCCCTAAATCACTTTGATTTATTTAGTTAGGGAATTTTTGTTTTATATGCAGAAATGTAATAGATGAAGAGGAGGAAGCTAGAATACAAGGAAGTTTGCATACAACTCACTTGACTTTCTAAAATCTTAGGAATACAAAAACAAACTCAGATTTTGCCATCTTCAGTTCTTAATCACACACAACTGCATTTCATTGAATGTTCTGTCCAGGTAATGATGACAATATCTTACCCTTATGCATATGGCCTGGTTTATAACATTTTAATCCCTCCCCCTCCAAAATTTGCAGTGTCAAAACTGATTGAAGTCAATGGAGATGGTACTGACAGATACTTAATTTACATAATGTTATTGTTTTTTGCCAAGCCTAGATACAGTGTCTCAATTGTGGATGCTCAACATCTTCAGAA
Organism: Gopherus evgoodei; assembly: GCF_007399415.2. Lineage (NCBI taxonomy): Eukaryota > Metazoa > Chordata > Testudines > Testudinidae > Gopherus > Gopherus evgoodei. The sequence goes on from NC_044332.1 coordinate 59,015,184, forward strand.
TAATGGGCTGCTTTTCAAAATGTTGGCCACAGTATTCTGCATATCTCTTATATTTTAATTGCTCCCATTTTTTCACCCAGTTTTCTGTTGCTCCCATTTTAATTTTAAATCACATAACATGCAATAGCAGCATGGGATGTGAATGAGTTTTTTTTTTAAATGCTCTGTTTTTGCTATAGAAGTTACCAATTAAAGTGTTTTGAAAATATTAGTTGCTGGAACAATGTATGAAAAAAATGTCTAATTACTTTAACTAAGGTTTCATAATGTTACCTTGATCTCCCATGCCCTTGAAAGTTGCTCTTGCTTAAAGCATACTAAGCGATGGCATCCACTGAAAAGAAAGATCCGAAGAAGTGAGCTGTAGCTCACAGAAGCTCATGCTGAAATAAATTTGTTAGTCTCTAAGGTGCCACAAGTACTCCTGTTCTTTTTTCAAGTCCTACTAGTTAACCCTTAGAACTATGGCATTTTCCAGACTGCCACCCATATGAAGGTTTCGTGTAGAAGGAGACATATGAATAAAAGTAAAACTGTTATTCTAGAGGCTGGCACACTTAGTATAGCTTTAAGAAATAAATGTAATTAAAACTATTTTGAAATATTAAGATTGTAAATAAACCAAAGGCAGAAAACTGACCACATAGTGCATTGAAAAGTACAGTGGCAGGAGGCAAAATGTGATATCCAACTGCACAGAGTTTCAAAGGTTCTGAGTCTACACTGAATTAGTTGCAATTATTTCAGTAGCAGTCACCGAACTATATGCTAAGGTCCCCAAACAGACAGACAAGGGTAAAATTTTGGTCCCCCTGTGAAACCAGGCAACAGCTCATTTGTCCCCTGAACCCCATTCCCAGTGCAATGAGCCAACACTTCTCTTCCGGTTGAGGAAGTTTTGTGCATACCAATTTCTCTGACCATCATCCTTTCCAAGATAAATTACTGTGAGATTAAGGCCCTAGTCCAGCAAAACACTTAGGTACACTGGTGATTACGTGCCTTGCTTGATCAGGGCCTCAATCCTTATTCAAGTGAAAATCTCCACTGACGTTTTTGCTGGGGAAAAGTATGAGGAAATATGTAAAGGCCCTCACGGTTTTTTGGAAATCTTTTATTTTAATAGCTGATGAGTGAAATCTGCTGACAGATATAGAATTGTTAAAATAGTTAACGAATGGGCAGATTGTCACTGCGTTAGTGATGTCCATAAGTGGAGAAGAAAGATTTGTGAGATGAGGAATCAGCAGTTACAGAGAGGTAGGGAGAGGGCAAGAATCATACTGAGAATTGGTATTTCAGCTGGGAGATCTCAAGACAAGAGCAACACTGAAGATGACTGTGTATGTGAGAGAAAGTAACCAAGGTAGGCAGAAGAAATAACAGAATTAGGCAGGACAAAATGCATTTAAGGGCATTTAAGTGAAAAGTTACTGAAATAATATAGCACATGAAGAAATTTGTAAGGGGAGAGAGTCCTTCCATGACATATTAAAAGTAAATCCTATTATGATTGTAAGACACTAAGTAAGGAGGATGAGATAATACAGAGAAGATTCCGGAAGATCTTTAGGAATTTTCATCTCCAAGAGCACAGAAGCTTCAACCATCATGCTTCAATACATTGATGGAGGTCGTATCCATCCACTTCATAAAACACATAGCCAGGCAACAAAAAATTGGGAGATGAGTGTGTGGAGGGGGCAATTTAATAAGAACAACCTGGAAATATTAAAATAAGCAGATAGGTAATTCCATCTACTGATAATTACATGTTCATTGTTGCCACCCTTGTTTGAGCTGGATTTAGGGTTAATAGGTTAAATTGAGAAGAATTGTTAATGGTTCTTAAGGTTTTTTTTTTATTTATTATTTCCTCTGGCTCCTACACCCATGAACCAAGCCTCAAGCACTTCTAGAGGGAAAACATGGAATAACTGATCACACCACTAGCATGAAATTACAAATAGTTCAGTTGTAGCATGAATGTTAGAATTGGTTTGGAATTTCTGGGTCATATTTATCCCTGCTGTGTTTCCAAGGCCAAATTTGCTAAAATATCTAGTGGTGCAGAAGCTGTCTCCGGAGGCTTTTATGGGTCTGGTTCTCAGCCTGGCTTTAATCTGTTTTTCCTTTTGTGCACTTGCCTTCCTGCACAAACAGGGTGAGTTGAGTCCAAGCGCCCAAATATAGGTGTTCATGTAAGATGTATAGTATATCTGCACGTATGCTTGTATGTATATACACATGTGCACGCACACAGATTGTGTATTTTTCAGAGGCTGTTAAAATCCAGATCCATTTTTATGCTGTTATATGTATATTAATTTATGAAGTTAGATTAACTTTTATTATTCTGTAAGGAGGGGCAATAAAATAAATACCTTCCTGAATCTCTAGCCTAAAATTTGAATTATATCTGAAATAAATCTGGCTTGCTGTTCAAAAAAGACCAGCTATCTCTTTTTAAATATATATATATATATTTCATTTTCATAAACCTGTGCACTTTTGGCTTCTGACTTGGGCTGGAGAAAGTGCTGAAATACTGTGATGAAGGCTTTGTTCTGTGGCTGGCCCAAAGAGAATCAAGTAGTACTGTAAATTTCACATGAGATCCTGACCTTGTGGAATTTCAAAACTTGTTTTATAGGAGGTTTGGGTGGTTTGTATAAAGTCCTCCAACCTTTGAGATGCTCGTCATAGTAGAACCCTTGACTCAATAAGGTTTGTCCATAATTAATACTGAATAAATGTTTCTGGAAACAACATTTAAAAAAAAAAGCATTTCCACTTTTTCTACAATACTTTGTAAAATGCTTAAACCATTCCTAAACTTTCCATTTATTGAGTAAAGTCCAAATCTCCGTCCTGATGTTTCACCGCTATGGTTTAGTATATCATTTGTCACCGCTATGGTTTAGTATATCATTTGTGCGCTTAAACATAAAAACACCTTCCTCCTGCCTAGGCCTAAGATCCTTGTAAAGCATTGATTTGGGCTGCTATGTGAGCAAAAAAAGGATCAATTAAATCATTACACAAATTCCCTTTGGAGAAGTTGACTAAAATTCAATGAACAGACTATGCAAGTCTGAATGGATACCAAGGAAATCCACAAGGCTAATAAATTGGAAAAGAAATTCAAAAGCTTCACTATTTTAAGTCCTATACCTTTGAGACAGGATTGTTTTTAAAGGTATCACAGCATCTTTCCAAAGAGTCTTTGTGAGTTTTTTTTGTTTTGTTTTGTTACTTATTTGGTTTTATTATGAGGTAAATTGTGTGTGTGTGTGTGTGTTAGAATGCATTATAATCTTGACTGACTACATACTGATAGAGGGCAAAACCACTAAGCAACTAAATAATCCTTTTACACTCCAGTATATCATGCAGAGCTGTCAGGACAGCAGTTTTTAGCATTACCGTTTCTAACATCATACAGAATATTGATTTCTGTTTCATGGGCAAATATTTGGTGGGGTTAGCGGGAGGAGGAAGGTGGTGGTGTTTTCCTGACCCTGTATGGAATGTTAGAAAACTGGAGAATTACCTGTAGAGCTGTCTGGTACATTTTCAACTCAATAAAATGAAATCAAAGACAAAAGATTTTGTGGAGATGTAATAGTTTCAACAAACCTTTAGTCCAGAAAGGTTGTTTTGTTTTAAGAGTAGGGGTGGAAGAGGTGATAGGGTGATTTTGACACTAGGTGTAGCACTGGCCTGTGAAATGGGAGACCAACATGCATGCTTCCTGAATCACCAGTCCATTGCCCTACAGGCCTGCACCCATACTTCCTAAATCACAATGCTCAGGTTTCTATCTGAAGAAACACTGTGAAACAAGTCTGCTTTTGCTAAAACATCTAAATGCTTTTGTTTTTTTCCTAATACCAGTTGAAAAACAAATGTCTAAACCTCAAAATTTGTCTCAAAATAGAATACGCTGGTCAGTTCTAATCATCTGCCTGTCAGTGTGGTTTTCTGTCTACCATTAGTAAAAAAAAAAAAATAGAATACTATATTTATGGATATTGTAAGCTCCTAGAAAACAGTCAGAATACTTCATTTTGCAGTAGCTAGATTAATAACCTATTCCACCATGTTCTGGAATAACCTTTTGGTTATGGTTATTGGACTACCCTGTCATTTGAATTTCAGGATTGATTTCCACTTTGCAAACTGATAATGACATCTGAGTCCTAAGAAAGTGGGTTAAAATGCATCAAGATCAATAATGTTACATCATATTCAGCTGTGTCATGTCAGCTTCTGATTTGATATTCCTTAACAAGACATGGTACTATAATAATATGACATAAAATGACATCTCCAAAGATTTTTAACAATAGCACTTTTATTTGGCTCAGATATCTATGATCAGTTCTGATAATGGACATGTGGTGGGAGCAATTATTCATTGACCAGCCCAATTACTTTTATGTAGGTGGGCACATTGCTAATCTAATCAGTCACAAACTAGTGACAGATTTTTATTCATGTTTGAGGCTGAAGGCATTTATAACTGCTTCTTATGTCTTTATGGAAATAATTAATTAGTCTTTTATCTTGAAACAGAAAAAATAAGAGAAAATGTTGGGATTGCTTCTTCCCATTATGTTGTTGTTTTTTGATGGATCATGTAGGGTTTAATGTATTGCATTGAAGACTTATTCTTGAAACATTCTAAAAGTAGTCTGAAATGCGTGGAGAGGGGGCTGAACTGTCAGTGTCTTCTAAATTTGACATATCTTAATCTTAGTTAGTGAATTGCTGGATTATTTCCTATATTAGAAAATGATCTCAGCCAATATTGTTCAGCCCTCTACCAGATAGAGCAGCATCTGTTTCTCTAGATACCAATTCTTGACCTTTACCTTTACGTTCTGTTGTCTAGTATCTTTGCAATATTGCATTGATTTATAAATCCGACTCTAAAATCTGATAACTTTTCAAGAGCATCTTCACCTGGATGCAACAAAATGTAGGCCATTATCCTGCAGCTGCCTCCATGCAGATTCATGAATCAATCCATGCAGAGTCAGTTGCAAGATGTGGGGTGCAGAGAAGGACTGATTCTTTCAGTTATATGACATAGAAAGACAAGATTAAAGAACTTGAATAGAAGGCTATATAACTGCATACCCAAAACAAATATCGTTTAAGGGAAAGCTCTTTGTCAGCACTCTTATCTCAACCCCACAAAAAAGCAAATTGGAACCAAAAAAAAAAAAAGCTTTTCTATCCTAGTCAATTAAACTCAGATAAATCACAAATTAAGGCAGTATTAACATGAATGCCATATATTTTTATACCAATGTATCCATGCACCTTTCAGTAGTTCAGATGATGTGATAGACATCTCCTATGTTGTTCTTTCCTCAGAGGGAGACGCATGTTCACTGAAGTGTTTTTGTTTTGGTAGGGGGGGGTTGTGGTTATGCGGGGAGATCATATACATGTTGCTATATATTTATGTTAGACATGGAAAAGTCAAATAAACTGATGCCTCAAGTTACATGCTTCATCACTGCACATCATTTAAATCTCCGATCTGTAGTTTCACCCCCACACACACACACACTTCCTTCAGTGTTCTGTGGGGGATCCCAGTAGTAGATAATTATCTATAGTACATATTGTGTACACAGAGGACTCTGACTCTTAACACACCTTCAACAAATTCCCCTTCAAGTCCCAGTATATAGCCAGTTAGTGGTCTGTTGCATTGGGAGTCCCATTGCTGAAGAATATCAAAATGCAGAGACTCTGGGAACCATCAAGGGTTTTGGGAGGGAGGCACAGAGCAGTTAATAGGAGATGGGTCAGTAACCAGGAAGAGAAAACAGAACGGGATCTCTAAGGAACTGAAGAAACAGCATCAGATAAATCTGGGCAGGCTTGTAAGCTTTATGCCATGTTATAGTGAATAAGGAGATAATTCTTTTTAGTTGTAAAATTGTAACAGTGTAAATTATGTTATGAGACTGTGTGTGTGTTAGAATTTGTGGTGACTGTAATTTATCTCCAATAGACCAAAAATAGGGTCTGATTAGGCATTTTCCAAAAAATAGCTCTTTCAAACATTTTCTCTGTAAAAGTGAGTATTGTTACCAAACAAATATTATGAAAAATTAACTTTCCCTGTGAAGAGTTGTTTTGTGTATTTGGAGGCTCACTTTAGCCACTGAAGTGTGAAACACAGAGATTTTAATCCTGTTTTAAGTACATATCTCAGTGCAACCCTAACTATGGAGTTAATGAAGCTGCCATAATCCTCATATAAAACGCTGAAAATTCTTCAGTATTTTAAATCTCATATTCAAAGCCAAGCTATAGAAATTAGAGATGGAAAAGCCTTAGTCTGTATTTTTCTGTTTATATATTCTCTATCAGATTTAGTTTTAAAAGTTGGTTTCAACCAATTTGGGTTGTAGTGAAGAGATACTTTTCCTGCATGTGGAATAGCTAAATTGAAGACCTGACAGAAGAAACCTTTGAAGATATTGATATCTGCAAGTATGAAATATTTGTCAGTTTAAAGCTAGACTATAGTTTTTGGTGCCTTTTTGTCTTCTCAAGCCACATTTGTGAAGTCATTCCCCTGAACAAGAAATCAGAGTGCTCTCAAAATGCTGATTCATTGTCACTGATATAGTCTAAAACAGAGTCAGCAGGTATTCATGGGTTGTTCACAGAAAGATGTGAGATGTGGAAATTTATAATAATCTAAACCACTATTGAAAAGAGTCAAGTTAATTTTTCTCATCTTCTGCACTTCAAGTAAATTCTGGTGTGAAACAAAACTGGGGCTGATTTTAATATAGTTCCTAACTTTCTGAATTAATAACATTTAGAAGATATGGTAAAGCTCAGACTTATGAGGTTCTACTGATCATCAGCCTGAAGAGTTATAATGAACTCAAAGTTAATTAACACTTACTTAGCATCTTTCAACTGAAGAGTTCAAAATATTGTATAAACAAAATTAATTAAGCTTTAGAAGACCCGCTATTGTTTTATTTTAAGAAAAATCAAAATGTGACCAAGAAAGGTAACATGTGCTTCAGAGCTGGGATTTGGAACAGAACTCAGGATCCTGACTCCCAGTCCCTTTGTAAGCCACTGGGCACACTAACTTTGTAATATTAGAAAATAATTATATGGAATATATCAAAAAAGGCCACGTTGCAATTTTGATTCCATTCAAATCAATATTCTATTAAGTGCTGTAAGACCAGGATCTGGTCTTTATAGAATACCATTTTAAATAGTATAATAGATTTGATCTGCAGGCTTGATTCTCTCCTGTGTCAGAGCACCTCCATGTTATGTCACACAAAACATATGCTTCTTGGCCTTAAATGTCTTAAGACATAGGGTTAAAATAATTTGCATTGTTTTGTACATTTCAGGGAATTTATGTTGTGTCTATGGTAAGGAAAATGTGTGCAGCTGACAACATAAATGCTCCTTCCTAAAGCAGGAGACAAGTGGAGGAAACACTGTAAAATGCAGAATAGTTACTGTCAAATGTTTTATTGGATTTAAAAATCCTGTGCATTTAATTTACATTAAATATTTTGTTGCATGTAATTATGTGGGTGGGGAAACCTCCTTCCGTGTGGTAAAATACATAGGCATGCTGAGGGAGAAGGAAAACTGAAGTCCCAATCAGGAAAGTATCCCTAATCTGGATAACACTTAAGATTTTTCTTGAATCAATATTCAGTGATGTTTCCCCCAGTTCAGTCCCACAGAGCCATCATGTGAATGGGGTAGGGATCAACTTATTCATGGAACAAGCAATGGAAGATTGGGAAGTACAGAGTTATTTGCATAGAAGCCATATATCTCTGCACCAGCTCTGGAGCATCCTATCCACTTCCTCTACCAGAACAGCTCTGGCAGAGACTCCCAAAATGTTCCCCTCCAAGGGAGATTCCCCAGCATGGACAGGCATCCTACAAAATCTAATGCAATCATTACGGGATGTATTTACTGCTGATGTCCAGGAGTAAAAACATGAAGTGGACCTGTCCCCAGCTCTCTCATCCCTCCCTTCCTGAGGAACACCAGAGTCAGGGTGAGTCTGATGAGATGACACTGTAGAGTAAGATGACAAGCACACACTTTATTCTGGAGGGGGGAAATTCTTGGGTCTTATTTTTCAGATGGCTGAAAATTGGGATAAATTACAAAAACATGAACTCTTTCATACTCATATTTTCATATTTTACAGTTATTCAGAGGGAACTTCAATTAGTATTGCATTACGTACTTTGTCAGACCCCTTGCAATTACCTTGGGTCACTCTCCCCTCTGGCCACAGTGAAAACTGGCAGACAGACAGAGCTTTAGAGACAGGAGCAATGGAGAGAGAGTTCTGCAACTGAGACTCTGTTCCTCTTCCATAAGTATTTAGTTAGCGTGCGGGGAAGTAGATGAGTGTAGTCTTCACCAAAATGGTCTCCATGGCTGAGGTCCAGGAGGATGTTGGCAGCCGCAAAGATCTCCCTAAACTCAGGTTTGTAATCCCTTTAGAAAAATCTTCCGTATCACTACTTCCTCCACTTCTGCCCTTCCTGAGACTCACTGATGTTCATTGCTTTGTTCTCTTGAGCCATGTGGCAATATATGGCAATGAAGCTGGAGAGGGATGATGAAGCAGCCTCATAGCAAAGGACTGGCTACAGGCGAGCTATGCAGTGTGGCATTAGCAAAGGGATACCTTCCACATTTACTCTTTCTGAGTCAGAGTAAACCTTTATAGGCGTATAACTCCAGTACCTTTCATAGCTGCTAGGGGATGCTGGGTTTTGCTCAGATGGGACTCTCTGAATGAGATTCTGTATTTTCTATATAGAATGTGTTAAATGCTGTAATGCTAAAGGGGGAAAAGTACTTTTTAATGACTTTTAAAAAATAATTTGAAGTACATTAGTTACTATGGAAACAATGCTGTCATTGTAGCATGGTTGAAACTAGTGACATTCATGAGTGCAGAAAATATTCAGTTTTTACAATATAGTCTGTGGTTTATCAAATAGTTATTTTATTGTTTCTGATGGCCTCCTTTGGGTCTAAATTATCACATACTTGGTGGGCTTATAATAGCAGCAAAATTGTTCAGGTAGGTTATGCTATTTTAAATGTATTTTACACATTAAGCAGTATATTTTGAAATCCATTTTCTGTACCATACAATACAACACAACATGTTTAGAAAAAGATATTACTTTGACACATGGGACTGTGGTTCCTCCAGGGCTTGCTCCATTGTTAAATAAAGATTTAAGTGCCTCTCTTTCAAGGAATCATCACTTTCAACCAGGGACAATTCACCATGCCAATGTTAGGGTTGTGTACAATTTAAAAGAAACAACGACAAATGTTGTTCTTGGCTCAAATTAATTTCCCTGATATATAAAATAATACTTTTTCAGAAAGAAACAAATGATAGTGCCACAGCTATCTTGAGATAATAAGCCTCCTAAAGATTTACTGAATTTAGAGGAAAAATACATACAGTGCTTGAAACTCTGTATTAAAATTTCACTTTGTGATTATTCACAATTATTGCTAACCATATTTGTAGATGGAAGAAAAACTTATATCAGTGAGTCAAGGTATGAGCTATTTGTTCTGTAAGTATGTTTTTAAAATAAACAGTATTAATGATTTACAAATATACAGGAAAACTGGCTCAGAAGACAACTAGTTTCCTTAAGCTTTCCCAACCTGGAACAGATTTACTGGTGGGTTGGATAAGCATTTTATGACCACTCTGACATGTAAGAACCATCAATGGACTTGTCTTCACTACAAAATTTGATTGTGCTGGAATGCATCTATGAACAGTCAAGTTAGACTGTGAGGTCATTAACACAATGGTTAGGTATAAAAGGGCAAGTCCTGGTGAGCATCATGTGAGGTACTAGATTGAACACTACCGGGTTTAGCTGTGACTACTTGATGTGAATACAATTTTACCTTGTCTATACCATGGTCAGCATCATGGTAACAAACCCCATAACCAACATAATGACCTTTTGTAATGAAGACAAGGTTAATAGGTTTGGTAGACCCAACCTCAGAGTAAATTAGCCCTGGTGGAGTTGATTAAGGACTTTGAATTAAGGAATGGAAACAGTAGGTATGTGTTGCAACAGCAGATTTACATGATTCTTAATCATAATGTAAATTCCAGCAGATTGTAGGTCTACCAGACTCCAAAACTTAGGTGGAAATGTTGCAAGAGGAATAAGGGCAGAGATGGGTTAAAAATCGTTACAATATGATAAAGTAAAAATAAAACAATGACAAAGTATGCACCTCTATATGCAAGATTGTATATACCTGGTGCTGGCAAAAGACCATAACATAATTATGAACATGTTTTCTCACAGCAATGCCAACACTGTACATGCAATAAGGGAATGAGACTTTGAATAATGATTAAAACTCACTCATCAATTAATTCCTAATTGAGATACAGAACATAAGTGATGGAATTATATTTCTACTCAGTGAAGACATAGTTCTCTAAAAGGATATTGTCACAATAAATTACAAGTATCAGAGGGGTAGCCGTGTTAGTCTGGATCTGTAAAAGCAGCAAAGAATCCTGTGGCACCTTATAGACTAACAGACGTTTTGGAGCATGAGCTTTCGTGGGTGAATACTCACTTCTTCAGATGCATGTCTTCAGAGGCATGCATCTGAAGAAGTGGGTAATCACCCACGAAAGCTCATGCTCCAAAACGTCTGTTAGTCTATAAGGTGCCACAGGATTCTTTAATAAATTACAAGTGGCTGGCCATGTCATCCTTCTATACTATTTAGCTGATAAATATTCATTGTCTTCTCATTGCTCTCTTTTGGTCTTCTCCTCTTCCTGTTTCTTATTTGAGGATGGAAGAACAAGAAGTTTCATTTCTAGTGTGTCCGTCATGATGCTGATGAGTAAGTAATTGGTTTAATCTCAGAGTCTCTTAAAGGGTATTTTTTCAAGGCTATTGAACATATTACCCTTCTTTTTTCAGGCATTGGATGACTCTTGGTTTCTCAGTTGTCAAAAATGTACCTGGACAGGTTGAATTGTATTTCAGTTCTGACTGACCTCTACTGAATAATAAACTATGAAGAGAATGCCAAAGCGCTACTCAGCTACAAATTGATTTAGTCTTTTTCTAAACGCCCATTTCTAAACACCCGGTGTCCTTTCAACTACTGAAGGACGTAATAAAATAATGAATAAAATATTGTTCAAAAATATGACCTTGAAAAGATATAGATGTATATAAAGAACAGAAATTGAAGTCATATTGCAACAGCTTTCCTAATAACTTACACACCATATTGAAATAAAGTTTCTTAACTTTTATTATTTCCCATTATGGGAAACCTGTATGTTTGTGTAGTGTAGACTTGATGCTCAATTGCACTGGTATAGAAAATCATGTGCCGGCTTCAACTAACAAAACCCAAGGTCTGTAGTGAGTCAATTTCTGCAAATGATTGACGAGGAGGACATAGTCTGAAGGCAGTACAGTCTACAGGAATAAGTGAGCACAGGGTTAGGAATAGGAATAGGAATTATTATCCTGGCTCTGTCACAGTCTCATTGTGGTTATGTCTACACTGCAATTAAAAATCCACGGCTGGCCTGTGCCAACTGACTTGAGTTTGTAGGGTATTGGCTAAGAGGTTGTTTAATTTAATCCACAAACTACCTCTGTGCAGAAGGTAAGTATTATTCCTGAGACATAAAGGTGAAGTGATTTGCCCAAGACACAGGGTATGTCTACACTACAGTAGACACTCGCAGCACTTCTAGCCTGAGCTTTAGGACCCTGTGAGGTGGGAATGCCCCAGAGCTGGGCTGCAGCCTGAGAATCTACACCTCAATTAGTCAGTATTTGTACAGTACTTTGTATATGTAGCATTATAAAAATTCTCAAGTGTTAGAGCTTGTTTCTTTTTAAATAGATTTGCAACTAGATATGGATATGTTTTTATGTAAAAAGTAGAATAGGTTCATGACAAGGTAGATATGGCATATAGAAAATCCATTACTATTAAGTTTTATCTGCACATTTTCAGTAGTGTTTAAAACCTCATCATTATGATGATGCTAGAGTGGATTACCTCCCCTTTAAATAAGCGAGTACCTTTTTAAATTGTGTGCAAATACCTATTCATGTTCCTCCTCTATTCTGTTTTTGTCTTGAATTTATTCCCAATCAAAAATGCTTTGCTACTATTTAGTCAGCGCTACAAAATAGGCAGACTCACCTCCTGTATCAGTCCAGTATTGTTTATTGTACATTTGAGCCTTTATTTTATGAGTGCAATAGATTACATGGGCAGAATTTGAATGATGCGTATCTGAAATATGAGGAGAAAGCATTAATTGTTAATTTTAGATGAAAAAAGTATTAAAAGTTTGATTTTTTTTGCAGTGTTTGATTTAAAAAAGCATTTTTATGTATAGACAACATGATACTGATTAGCCCATAAATATCTGGTGTCTGCCAATCCGGTGAGGTATGGTCGTGTGACGTCCCTGTAGTGTAGCTGAAAGAAACCCAAAGTTGAGGTGTTGGAAATATGAATTATTTACACTGTATTAAGAGTCCACAGGAAGAGCTGCTTTTCTGTGCCTATGTAATTTACTTTCTGTAATCAGACTATTTACTGTTACAGGCTTACTAGACACAAAATGTACTTTGTCTAGGTTTTCTCCATCTAAAATTAAGAAAAACAAACAGACAGAACGAATATATTGTGGGGAGAGTGAGTGTGTGCGCTTAGTGTTTTACTGACCCTTTAACAGCCATCTGCAATTGACTACCTGCATTGTCCCCGTCCACTCCTATCCCACAACACCTAGTGCACAAACACCAGAATCATAACATCTCTTCTACATTTCCATCGATACATACACCACACTTACACAATTCTTACACAATTCAGGGTTTCAAATCAATCCCTGGAGTGGATTTTGTAACTGACTAGATTTGGATTTCATAAACTCTACTGATTGATGCTTTACTGGATTCACTATATTATCAGTTGCATATTGCTCGCCACTTCTAGACATACATCTCAGATACAATACTTTAAATTAATGTGCATATAACACCGAACCTAGAAGTTTGGTGGTGCCAGGGTTTCTGCCTTCTGGAGTTGTTTTCAGAAATTGTTTCAGTACACTAAGTGAATGGGTAAAATAAGCAATATTCATGAATAGGTGTGGGTACTATAAATCATTCCATATCTCTAAAAATCGTACATAAATTTATGTCAAATGTGCCTATGAGATTATCATAGATCAGTCATCAGGGGTTGCTAGGTCAAATGTCAATTTGGAAAATGAGAGATTAAGGCTTTTTTAATTGAGCAACATGTCCACTGTAATGTATGTCAATAAATAAAAATAATCACCCACTGATAATACAGAAACCACCATCCCAGAAAGAGTATGGCATGGCTTGATACATACATACAGAAATTGACAGGATCTCATTCTTATATATATAATCATTTTATATAAGCGAGAAATTCCTGTTGATTTTGTGTGTTATGAATATTTCAAGCCATTCCATCATGCCATTCTTTGGTGATTGCTGCACCATTCTCCCACTAAGAAAAGTAGCTTATTTAATTTCAAGGGATGGTGCAGTTACAAATTGCATGCAATTACACACAAACAGGCAAACAAAACAAAAACATGCAGTAAGCTAAGGAAGAGCTAAAAGCCTTTTAATGAAGATTCCAAAGAAGAGTTTTTGTAGCTCTACAATTTACCAGTCAAACTGTTGTCATTTAGAGGGACTTAGCAGCAGAAGTTCACAGTAGTGTAAGTGACTGGCAAATAGGCTTTCCAAATTATTCTGTACTGTTCTAATTGTTTTCTGCTGTTACTCTTTAATAACATCTTAAACCTTCTCAAAGGTAAGCACTTGTACACTCTTTTTCTTCAAAAAATGTTTGACACTTCCTTGTGTTTATGTACAGTGCTGAGCACACTGCAGCACTCAAAAATATTTGGAAAGGCTGGATCCAACAGAAGGTTGTATGGATTTCTTTCCCAGAAAGAAGGCTAAAATGTCATGGCTACATGGACCAGAAAGTTTGTTCCTGTAAATCACTGTAATATGTAAAAAGCTACACAGGCAGAGTGAGAATTTCACTTGCACTTGTGACATTCTGGCATCACATAGGAAATATATTCAGCTTGTAAATGGTTGGCAGAGAATTCTCTTGGTGGATTAGGCAGCTGTCAGCTGGCATAAAGCTACCAGAGCAGGTTCCTGCACTAACCTATCCAGACATCCTCATGTAGGGAGCATATCAAAGTAGGGAGAAGGTGTTTGGAGAAAAAAAGGGGTACAGAGGGGCAGAGCTTTGCTTCATGGATCCTCAGTTAGTGTATGGTCCTCTAGAACTATTTGCTGTCCCTAGGCTGCTCTAAGTCTCAGTCAGGCCAGGTCCAGCACAGACTAGCACATCCAGAATACAGAAGCCATAAGCAACTCTTGAATAGCCCCTTGACTCTCCTATAGCAATCTCATCTCAGATGGAGAAGAAAAGCTGCCCCAAAGTCTGGATATCCATGTAAAATCCAATCCCGCTGAAAAAGGAGACATCTGACACTACTGATTACAAAACTAGTTTTTTATGGGTGCTTTATCATTGTTTCCTGAAGTACTAATTTATGTAGGATGCCTTTCTAGGGGGAAATGGTCCTTTCAAATTATAGTTAGCATTTTATGTGCTAAATATTAGAGCTCTCAGCTTGCACTAGATTTCAGAGGTTGCATCTACCACAGGACTGTATTTCACAGAACAGGATTTGGAATGTGAAGAGGTGCAATTCTTGTTTCTCAGCCTTTCAGGAAGGGGTGGAAATATATTTTGATATGATAAAAATAAGATAAAAAAATGCAGGCCAGATTCTAATACCATCTATGCAGATGCAGTTTCATTTACCTCAAGGGTGTTACTCCTAGTTTATGCTGGAGTACTTATCTTTTACAGTTGTCCCTCCAGCTGGCTCACTCGGTTAATCTATTGAAACTCTTATACAGTATACACATGCCACATACCATGTAGAAGTATTTAACTCTTTATACTGTTGGCCATCACCAGGGTATCTGAGCACTTTCCATATAAAATTGATAGAAATAGGAGAGTCCCTAGTGGATACTGGAGTCTCTGTCACTTCTATATTTTCAGGAGAAAACCTCTGCTTGGGGTAGGATTTTTGCTATTTTATTTTTGGAGGGAGAGTGGAGGTTGTCACTGATGTAGGAGGTTGGTTTGGGGTTGGGGGTGAGAGTTAGGCAGTGTCAGTGTTATGAATGACATTCTTGCTATGGTGGAAAGACGTTTCTGAAGTGGAAGGTTTTGCACTGTTTTTCCTCAAGATGATCAGCTTCTAAATGCACCTAAGATCCTCTGGAAGTTCATTCTATTGCTGGATCCTCTTGTCTGAGAATGTTTTGTCACCAATTAAAACTGGGTTGCTAAAACCCATAATAACCATTGTCAAGGGTTTTTCCCCACTTTGAACTTCAGCGTTCAAAAAGTGGGGACCTGCATGATCACTTTTAAGCTTAATTACTAGCTTAAATTTGGTATGCTGCCACCAGCCAAAAATATAGTGTTTGGCACATTTCCTGTTCCCCCAGAACCTTCCCTGGGGAACCCAAGACCCAAACCCCTTGGGTCCTAAAACAAGGAGAAATAAACCATTCCCCCTCCTTTCCCCCCTCTCCCAGACTTTTCCCTCCCTGGTTTGTCTTGGGAAGCTACACAGATCCAAACTCCTTGGATCTTAAAACAAAGAGGAGTTAACCATTCCCTTCCTTTTCCCCTCACCAATCCCTGGTGAGTTTAGACTCAATCCTTTGGATTCCAAAACAAGGAAAAATCAATCAGGTTCTTTAAAAGAAAGCTTTTAATTAAAGAAAGAAAAGGTAAAAATTATCTCTGTAAAATCAGGATGGAAAATGCTTACAGGGGACTCAGATTCATATAGCCTAGAGGGACTCCTTCTCCCCCCCCCCCCCCCACCAGCCTGAGATTCAAAGTTACAGCAAACTGAGGTAAACATCCTTCCAGCAAAAGACACATTTACAAGTTAAGAAAACAAACATAAGACTAATCCGCCTTGCCTGGCTATACTTACAATTTTGAAACATGAAAGACTGATTCAAAAAGATTGGGAACACCTGGGTGTACGTCTGGTCCCTCTTAGCCCCAAGAGCGAACAATGAACAAAACAAACAGCACAAAGAAAGACTTCCCTCCACCAAGATTTGAAAGTATCTTGTCCCCCCATTGGTCCTCTAGTCAGGTGTCAGCCAGGTTCACTGAGCTTTTTAACCCTTTACAAGTAAAAGAGACATTAATCCTTAACCATCTGTTTATGACAACCATATTGGGTAAATATTTGTCCTACATTTGTACTATAACTACATTCTACAAAGGTACTGGGAATGCTCAATCTCTCCCAATCTACAGTACATTTCCACCAATCTATCAATGTTCAACTTCGAGAATGCTAGTAATGGAAGCCCTTTGGAATGGAATATTTTTAAAGGATTCTCTCATTCTAGTCCATTCTTAAATTTTGTCTTTATGCCACTTTCTTAACAGATGGTCAGCTACTGTAGCAAATGAATTTGGAAGTAGAATAGTATACAATTGTATACTCTGAGAAGAATGGGGAAGTAGACTGGGAATCCTTGGGAAAAAAATAGGTTGTTTACAAGACATATATTTAAAAAATAACAGCTGATAACTCATATACATAAGATGAGTAAAGGCTAATAATAAAGTTATTTGAGCATCATTAGACTAGAGAAAACAGTAAAAATAAAGGAGTCCTGTTATTATCTACAGCATCAGGAGTTAAAGACTGCAGCAAAAATGTAGACATTTAAAAAACCAACAAAGATACAAAAAGGAAAGAAGAAAGATACAGTAACTGAAAATGCAAACCACCTGTCAGAATGAAACAGCCATAGATTTGCATGCTCAACCCCATGTTATGAAAAAACCTGAACAGAGGACAGAAAATGTCCTGTTTTGAAATCAGATGGAAATTAAAATGCACTACAGCATCCTCAGTTCTTGTTTTGAGTTTGAAGCTGTTGGACAGCTGCCAGGTCTCAGTAAAAAGCTCCCTATGTCAGTTCATATAATTTTGCATAGGGAAAGTCAGCATGTACAAATGAGACCTTGATGGGACTTTATATATGCAATTGTATAGTTACTTTCTGTGTAATGTATCTAGAAGATATAATTATATTTAGATCTTAGTAGTCAGGATTTGTTCTCACCAGAGACGGTTTAGAATTGAAATCACATACTGTGTATGAGAGTTGCCATAAAGATTTCAAGAGGTCTGCTTCATATAATTCAGCTAGAGAAAAAAGCCTAAAGTTTTTAAATGATTGATGATTTTCGATAATATAATTATGGGTGACCAATGTGAGAAACCTCCAGTGGGCCTGATTTGCAGCTGGCAGGGGCTCAACATTTTTTGACAATCAGTTCCCATCAAACTTTTTCACCAAAATCACTACTCACTTTTGAAAGTGTAGGTCATAGTGACAAATGCATTTGACAAATTTAACCTCTTTCTCGATTGATTGAGTAATTAGGAGACAAATTTCTAATAAATGTGAAATGACTAGGCAGGGAAATCGTTTGAACACTAAATGGGGGGAGACTTTTAATATTGGATTAGGATTTCAATCATCTTTAATATAATTCTTTATAATGCTCAGATTGCAACCAGGGTCCAAGCATGCCATATTGTTTGCATCCCATTAACTTTGTATAGCAAAATTGATTTGCCCTGAATATTTCCAGGTTTTCCTTTGAAAGATAAAGGTGGTTTGTTTTGTTTTTTTTGGTTGGTTGGTTTGTGGGGATGTATGTATGTTCAAACTTTAAAGAAAACTAAACAAATTGGTTTTGCATTATAGAATTATAGGTCACTTTAAGAATTAACCTGATTTTAAGTTTTGATTTGTCTTATGTTTCACTGTCCATCTCATTTAAAACTGGCACTTCAGACTTTCCATGTAACTCAGGCCTGGTCTACATTTTGGCGGTGGGCAGGGAACGATCTAATTTATGCAACTTCAGCTACATACATAGATCTACTCACTGCAGTGAATCGACAGGTGCCGCTCCCCCATCAATTTCACCTGCACCTCTCACAGTGGTTGAGTACAAGAGTCAACGGGAGAGCGCTCAGGGGTCCATCACTGCCTGCTGATCCAGCGGGTAGTATAGATATACCCTAAATCTTTTTGAAAACACACGACTTACAATATGACAAATGTATTTGAGAGATTATGGTAAATCTATTTGAAAATTTTCCTGTTGTCTCTCTCAACTTTTCACTTCCATACACTTGTATGATTAAGGATTTTTTTTTAGTTGTTTTTATCAATGTAATGTTCTTTACTGCACATATATAAATAATGTAGTAACAAACCTAAAGTTATTTTTATCAATTAATAAATAATTGTATTGAACTACTACACAGCTCTCACACTCTTCCAGATTCTTTGAACTTCCATATATTATTTGAAATAGAGCAGTCTAGAGACTGTATACTGAGATGCAGTAACAGTCTTGGTTCTGTGCAAGATTTATGGATTCTGGTTTAGGAGATTTTCAGTAGCATTTAGTTTTTTCTCTGGAAAACCTGTGCCCTCTTCCTTTACATATGTGCAATTATCTTACACTTTATTTATATTTAACACATTTAAAGAGTGGAAGCTGTTTCTGAAGATACTGATGAAATTACTGATACATTGTAAGAGCATGATGAAATTATGTATAACAATTTTTGCAAAACTACAACAGAATTCTTCAACTTTACTATTTTTTTATTTGAATTATAGATTGCAGAACTCTTCATAGTCTCAGTAAGTCAATGTTAATACCAAACTATATATATAGCGCTGCTTGGGACAATATGAGGCAAAAACCAAAAAGTTAGGGAAATTTGAAAGCTAATTCATCCATCAACAGAATCTTTATTTTACCTAGCCAATATCCAGAGTCTGTTGTTTAAATTTGAATTACTGGTGACCTTGATTTCATTCTTATTTTAAATCAAAGTAGCATTAAACATCAGCAATTAGAGCAAGGCAAATAAGGGAAGAAAAAAGTATTTGCCCATATCAATTACAGTGAATCCTATGAATTGACTTTGGGAGTCATGAGGCCTTTTATTTTCTTTCTACAAACATTCATGAAGGCAGATTTTTGTTCACAAAATTGTATGCAGAAAGAAAGTGATGTGTATATCTGCATGCATTGCTATTTGTATGAGTGTTCATGTCGCTATCGTGCAAGCTCTTTGAAGAATTGAGAGTGGTCCAAACTTGTGGCCAAAAAAGGTCATGTGACTTAGATGGTCAATCAGACAGCACCAAGATAAATAGCAAACTGTCATGGCAAAGTGTTTGTGGAGAAAATCATATCACCCCTCAGCCTTCCTTTGGTTAGACTAAAAAAGCCAAGCTCTTTGAGTCTCCTCTCTTCAGATAGGTTTTCCATTCTTCTGATCATCCTAATAGCCCTTCTCTGCACCTGTTTCCGTTTGAATTCATCTTTCTTAAACATGGGAGAGCAGAATTGCACAATGTTTTCCAGATGAGATCTGTTTTCCAGAACTATGCATCAGCTCCCCCATCCCTCACTGGAATTTACGGATTCAGAGGAAATTTTTTTTTGAAATTCTGATCCAAGTCACCTATTGTTAAATATTTGAAAATTCAGTGTGTGATTGATGAAGTTCTGTGAAACAAAAATCACCTATGTTTTGGTCCACCTTTAGTTTTCCACCCATATTTCACGATGAGGTGCATCTGCTGTGTATATAGGTACTTTTGTGCTACAGTAGCACAGTGGCCACACTTTAAAGTTGACACATGCTCACAATTATAGTGCCATAATGATACGTTGGATATTTCTTTACCCAAGTATATGGAAAAACTATCTTGTGTCAGATACCAGTGAATGGTAGCTGTAAGCAAATGGTAACTAACAAAGTAATCACTATAGCAAAACCTCTGGTAAAGTTTTGGCTTTGTGTGCAAGTTGGCCCAAAAATAGGTGTGTTATCCATTATTATTTCCATCTAGAGGAGATCTGCTTTAATTCACATGGAAAAGGGTTGTGGTTTTGCCACTAAGGTTACAGATTCTTGTCCAAGGTGCATGTGAATAATTTAACTAGTAATGGTATGTGGTGCCTCCTGAACATGAATTTGTTAAATGTTGTTTTCTTAACTTTTGATTGCTTTAATGATCTCCAATAAGCAGAATCATTAATGATGATGTCATATTATTTTGATGTATAGAATCACTGAGGTTGGAAGTTACCTCTGATTTATTTAGTTTATCATCCTTGTATCATGACAGAAGTAATTTTAAAAAGGTATTTAGTTGGATTAAGTAGTCATGCTCATATCTAAGGACTTTGGTGTAGTCTTCTAACAATGGTGATGTTCACAGACAACAGTATATTATATTGTATTGTTGCATCAGCTGAAGCAAATCAGTTACACGTACCTATAATGCAATATTATTATGCAGGCACACCATAATCTATTTTATAAAGCTCTCAGCATTTGTATCAGTCCTGTGGTAATATAATTTGATCAATAGAACAGTGCATGATACATGTACCTGTGTCTTACTGCATTCTGGTCTGGAGGTAAAATTTTTATGAAATAATCAACATAGCACAAAATAGCAGTATTTAAAATAGCCATTGACAGATTTTCAACTTTACCAAGCTATCTTTTTGGTATCACTGTGTATCTGGAAGACATCAGCGCTTAACCAATGCTGATAAATATTATACTTAGCATAGTAATTTCAAATGACATCAGTTAAGAGATATTAAGAGTTACTGTATAATCTCCCACTGGATATTTTTGTGATTTCACAATGATTTTCCCACACATTATTAAAAGATTTTTTTTATAAATGGCATAAGATCTCACCCTAAAAAAGTAAAATTACTGCTTGCAGTCACCACTTTATTCAGCTATCTAAAACACTATGTAGTTCGCAGAGTATATAATTTTTCTTGTTTATATTCAGTAAGCTCTGTGCTAAACACTAACACCAGCTGCTAAAAAAAAATGACAGTAGTATTTTATCTCTGACTACTGAAATCCTTTATGGAGAGAGAGATTTTCTTAAACAGTGTGTGTTTCTGTCTAATGACACTGGCTGATATGATGAATTATAGTATTTTTTTCAGTGTTCTTTTGTAATGTAAAATAGATTATATATAAAAATTGAGATGGAAGTCTTTATGCTTAGAAAAGTCAGATCCTAAACTTGAACTTGTTCCAGTTTTGTTACTAAGCTACCTGAACCTGAAATATTGATATTGCAGGAAGCCTCTGGGATAGTTTAGGGCATAACTAGTAAAGCAAACCTGCAGTCTGTCTGGTGCTTAAGTATCCATCTTGACCTGATTCTCAAAAAATAAAGGTACTCCAGGGTATTACATGAGTTTTCAGGACCCAACAGCAATAAAAAAGTACTGCTTTAACTTCCGTGAGTGTAAATCAGTCTAAGATGCACAGCCCTACCCGTGAGAACACTTTGATGAAAATATATTTCAAGGAAAAACAGAAATGAAAATTGCCACATTGTTTCACTTTCTAGCCAGCTTTACTTATTAGTTATGGGAGCATGTTTTCTAGGTGAATTAATATTCTCATAATTTAGAAGAGCAGAATTTTCTCTCCGCACAGATACTATGGTCAATACTAGCTTATGCTATGTTCTCTGGTTTTGAAGTTAACAGGGCTAAGTCCTGTTCCCTGATGTGCACTATAATGGTGGAAAGCAGATTGTGGCCCATAGCAATTTGATAAATTCACAATTGGTCAAAATACTTTATGCAGAATGAAAGAGATTTCTTCTGAACAGCCTAGGGAAGCTGTGGTTTGGGGTCAGCATTCAGTAGGGAAAAACGTCTGGATGACTTTTGAAAATTACTCATTCTCCTGAATGTAATGAATGCTGTTCCATTGAAGTCAATGGGAGTCTTGCATTGAATTGAATGGGAGCAGATTCAAGTTCGTAGTGCACAGGAAATCCAGTCAAACTGGTAGGAAGCAATCTAGTTTTTCTAATTCATGCCCAAAATACTCCTGCCCTATTCAAAGTGTGGCATTTCAATATATTTCCTCCTAGTCCAAATGTTGCCCAAACTGTCACTTCTACTTCCAGATAGTCTAAGATGGCAAAGATAAAAACTAATAACCAGTATTTCATTTTACAGTTTTCTACCAGTTTGGCAAACTGTATGCCACGTTTGCTCTCTTAACTACCTATTGCCCAGTCAGAATAGCTGGAGCTGTTAAGTGCAGTGGTGGTGCCATGGGATTTATGCTTAGAGGATTCCTTTTATCGCATTGACATTACAAGTCACTTATCACTGTCGGTGTCAAAAGCTATTTCAGCCTCTTTCCAGTGAATTAGAGGCACTATGTCTCCCTTCTCACAAAGTTCCTTTGAAAGCTATTAATGTAATTCCACTTTTGTCCTCATATTATGCTCGGGATATATGCTATTTTTAGTAAACTCATGGTGCTGGATTGCTGGCACTGGAGATTGAAGCCTTTTGTTCATTCACAGAGCAGGTCCAATTTGGTCAGGAACAGTGCAAATTTCCTCATACAGTCAGGCCAGTCTTCTGCAAACCTGAGCAGGAGAGCCTGTAGCTAGTAGGTAATTCAGTCATAATGTCCTTTAAATCCTTTGTCTTTCTGCTGGGCCTTCCAGTCAGGTGCTGGACTGATAGAGCACTGCTCTTTCATCAGGATTGTTCTGCTAAGTTATGCAGTCTCCTGGGAATATCTTTATTTCTGCTCCTGTGGTACTGGTTGTTCTTCAATTTATCCTCTCTCCTTTTGTTGCTTTGCTTCTTTTTCTCCCTCTTTGGATATCCTGGCTGATTTCTAACACCTTTGTCCATGTCTGATAATTTCCATCTTCTCTGCATCCTTATCTCTTTGTTTGTTTACTCAGGCTCAGGGTCTCACTTAAATTCAGGGTCTTGCCTGCCTTTGGCACTAGAGAACCATGTGTTTCCAGGCAAAAGGATAAAAAGTGAATTGTAAATTGATCAAGATTGGCTCCTATTGACCACTTCTAGACTCCAAAGGAAATCCTAAAGAAATTGTTCCTTGGCTAAAGGTTGGTGGCTGTTGCATTGGTTCCTTATTAGAGAGATCAAAAGGGAGTGAAAATTGCTATGGTTCCTTTAATTTTATCTCAAGAGCAGAGGATGTAATTAAGGGGATATGCTTCTTTCCCATGTGCTCTCCAAAGGTGCCCTTCTTTCTCAAATAGTTATGGATATAATTGCTCCCTCTCTGTGCTATTAAAATGACCTTAAAGTGTTATTTTGGGTTCACTTCATTTTCTGATGTTTTCCTCTTGAAGGCTCTCCCTGGCACTCAGAAGTGTTTATTTTCTCTTTTTCTCTCTGCTTCCCTTTCCTTCTCAGACACATAAGGGAAAAAATGTGAAAAGTGTGTTTCCATGTTCATTCCATCCTCTCCTTCCTTTCAATATCTCCGACACAAACTAATGAAAAGTCCTGTTCAGAATGGGCAAGGTTTCTCTCCTGTGTCGAGGGCCAACACAAGACCAAAATGTCACAGAAATCCCACTCAACTCTTATTTTCAGTGCTTTAGTGGCCTTGAAATAGTGGTCTCATGCTGGTGAATTTTGCTCAGTGAGATTGATACTCTGGTCGCTATGTGAATCAGATCTGATGGTTCCACTTGTAGAGTGTGTTGAGTTCTTGAAGCTTGGTAGCACACAATTTGAGGTGGGTGGGGTTTTTTTGTTTTTTGTTTTTGGGTGGGGCATTGTTTTCTGTTTTGTTTCCCCCTTTGTAATTTTTGTTTGTTTGTTTTATTTTTGTAATCAGAACAGATTCAGGCTGCAGAGCTGGCCTAAAGGAAAAATGTCAGTGTACTCATGTGCGTTGAGGGACTTGTTCTCTAGAGATTGCATCTCTGTTGAACAGCTCACCGGAGCTCTACAAAATACCGATTACAGTCAAATCTGACAATCATTTGAATCTCTGTGCATGTCAACAATTGTCCTTAGATCAGGGCTGACAGAAAGATCTCTAGCTATGTGGAAACAGATGTCAAGTCGTTCAAGCAGTCTTCCCAGTTGTTGAACACAGATACATTTTAAATCACTTTAGGTCAGGGAAAAGAACACTTGCAAGAAGGCAGGATGACAACTAGGTGAAAAAATGAGAGAGCTAAAAAAGCTGCTTGCAAAAGCTTCAGGTTCCTTCAAAGCATCAGTAACTACAAAAGCATTTGGCTTTCCTACCTTAATTAATGCAGCTGCTTGTGACAATACAGCCTTCTAGCACGCAATCTGGCTTTAGAAATGTTCATCTGAGAGACTGAAGCACTGGTTACAGCATTGTTACCAGCAAAAATGGGTTTTGAGGAAGAATTGAATGCTTGAATAAACTGAAGACATGTACAGGTATCAGCAGTGATAATCCAGTTCTTGAATGTGCAGTGCACTGTAGTATTCCAGGATGAACATGATCAAAGTTTGCAATGGTCAAGGGCTGTCTGAGATTATGTTGTCTTCCTGGCATCATAACAGGGCTGAAATAAGGTCCTATTGAGACCTTGTAAAATCAAACAAAACAGCCTTCCTACCTCGAACAAGATTGTAAAAATGGCATATTTGCATAAAATTTTACTTTTATTGGAGGTCTCTGAGAGCTGGTGGGGCAACCAGAGCCCTGTGATTGCAGTGTCTACAGATGCATACAGAGAACTATGCATATTACTTTTTAAAAAATGAATAGTTAGAAATGTTTAATATCTCCCTGTAGATCCAATTATTTATAAAGGAAAAAAGTGTGCCCCTTCCAACCATTTTCAAAACTTGGAGTGGGGGGGGGGAAACAAACCTTACCTTTATGAGGCAGTTTGCCGAGTTGAACACAAGCACAAAATCTACTTTTCATTTCACCAAATGCTAATGTGTGCATGACCCGGGAGGTGGAGCAGCAAACTGCTCCGCTCTGCCAGCCGCTAAACGACTTAATGGTTTTGAAGGTGAGGAGGAGGTGGGAAACCAACAAAAACAAATAAAAACTTCAGCAAACGGAAAATGGAAAAAATAAAACAAGCCACAAGCATTGCACTATAATTGAAGACAGAATTCACTCCGCGAGTTGCTTGTACTTTATTAGATGTCTTTTCCAGCTATTACTAGTATCTGTATGTAATACCAGTGAGTGAGAGAAAAAAGCAGTGAAAACTTGTGACGTTCACAATCTCACCTGGGATTATAGTGCAGAGGGATTTAATGAAACTGATGTAGGTAGTGGTGTGAAACTGGTGGGAAAGGTGAAGTCTTGGTGGTAAATGGCATTTTAAAGGAAGAGAAAAGTGAAATGTAAATGTAACCCTTCTGCCCCTCTGAGTTGGCAGCAACAAGGGCCGGGTTCAGTATCCAGGGGTTCCTTTTCAATAACACAATGCATAAACGGCTTGAGCCCCCACCAAGTGACCTGGGATACTTACATACCACACCCCCTTGGGCGCCTCTAGGAGGCAATACTTCCCCACTCGCAAGCACGGAGTCTGAGTGCAGCAAAATCCTTTTAATGAAGGAAAGAAACAATGCGGCATCCCATTGGAGAAACACCGCAAACAGGATTATAACACAAACCATAAACAAAACCCCACCTCCAGATACGTTCGGCAATGTCCTTTTCCCTTTAGGGTCTTAAGTCCAATCACCCCAAAGTCCAACAACCCAAAAGTCTCTGGTCAGTGCCACCCCAGAATTCAAGAGTTTATCTGGAGAGTTTTACCGCACCTCCCCCCCCAGCCTGGGTGGAAAGTGGGGGGAAGTCCACACAGGGTGTTAAGGGGCACCTTACGTGGCCAGGGCCAACTGCTCCACCTCTCTGTGGAGTTCTGCTGCAGTCTTCACCACAACCAGCTCCACTACACCAGCTGTGCCGCTCCTCCAGCCGTCCCTGCAAACCGTTTCAGTCCGCTCACTGTTCCATGGGCTGCTCCAACACGCTGCAAACTGCTCCGCTCTGCTAGCCACTTAACGATAGGTCTTCAGGCTCTCCCACTAGTTAACACAGCACTCGGTGATCTCAGCTTAGCTCAGCTCTTTCAGTTATTTCAGCTCTTAGCAGGGGAGCCCTGGTGCTAGTGCACCATTGGCCCAACATGAACTCAGCTCAGCAGTCTGTAGACAGACTCCTAATAGAATCAAAATTAGTTCTACTCTTTTACAGTGGAGAGAGGAGGCCATGGAATTGGTGTTCCAGGGGCCCATACCATCAGGTACACACACCAGTCCCCAACCTCTCTCAATTAACTGGGTATTGGAACCCATGTCCCTTGTTTAGCAAGTGTCACTTAAGTTATATTGAGACATAACCAGCTGGCAACACTTTATTTATCCTGCCCCAATAACAAAGAAATTGGGATCCCAGAGCTGTCAAAATAACCATCCCAGGCTGCGTTGGGCTATGTGGGCGTGCCCATGCAAATATCTGAGAATTCACAAATCCTGGAATTCTTTCTGCACTTCCCATAATTCACCACCAGATGTCAGGGTAGAGCTCAGCCTGACTCTGCTTACATAAAAAGAAATGGCAAGATTAGAGAAAATGAGTCAGACTGACAGTAGTATAGAGCACAGGGAATAAAAAGGAGGTACATGCCCACATGCACATGTGAAATAAACTGGGTTTGATTGCTGAAGGTTATTTGTTGTGGGATTTTGTCTCCACGAATCCAAAGGATGCTAATTATTAAAATTGCAATTTACGTTCAAAAAGCATCAATAGAAGAAATAAGGTTAGCCACATGGAAACATTATCCTATGACTAACACTGTTAACAACAATACCGTATACAAATTGAACAGATCATCCCATATGCAGGAATAAGATTGAGGGTGAGAATTATACCATGATCTAAGAAATTACCTACAAACTGCCCATGCAGTAGCAGACGAGGCAAATCTGCACAGCAGATCAAACATTAACTCCATTATGCCCAAGACACAGCCACTCTTCAAGCAAGGACAGTTTTAGCTGCAGCAGAATTGTATAAAGGGCAGGTTGCCAACTTTCACATGGTAAATAAGCACCCCGACTTCACAATAAGCCAAAAATCAAGCTAATCCCATTGCAAAACAAGGCCAAAACAAGCCAATCCTTAAGAACCCCAACATTCTGTGTGACTAAACTTCCCCCCAGAGTGCAGTCTGGGACTGTGGTGGGCCTGCTGTGCACCCCTGACTCTTTTTTTCCCCCTGCCTCTGCTTGCCCTTTGTCCCTGCTTGCCCTGCCCCCCCCTCACCCTTGCTTCCCGGGAGCTCATCAAAAAAAAAAAAAGCAACAAGCTACAAGCCAAAAACTAGCCAACAAGCCACTCACAGGCCAATGAAGCCAAAAACAAGCCCAATTTCTGCGTGGGGTGGGTTTTTTTGGTTTTTTTTTGGGGGGGGGGGTTGTTGCAGGTTTGGCATGTCTGGGCAGGTGTTGCAGGAAAGATAACATGAGGTTTGTACCTACTCTTCAAATTGTACAACAATATGAAAGAAACATTTGAATACTTAATAAATGTTCTAGAGTCCTCATGTTAAACCAGTCAAAGTGTTGGCAGTGGATTTGTATCATGTTAATGGTTCAATATGCAGACTTCATACAAAATTCCTGCTTGGACTAATTTTTAGAGGGGGAAAAAAGGATTTTGGAAACTCAAGGCAAGATTTTAAAATAAATATGGGTATCTAAAGTTAGGAGCAAAATCTATTGGGTTTTATGGAAGCTATTGAATGCTCAGCACTTAGGAAAATCAGGCAACTTACCTAGGCTCATAAGTCCCTATTTTGTATCTATCTTTAGACTCCTGTTTTTAAAAATCTTGCCTTCAGAGAATACTGTTGCATTTCCAAAATGGCACATACTCTAACAGAATCTAGTGTGCACCCAGAAGTGCACCAAGAAGGTCCCAGAACCTGATGTAGTCAAACATTGTGAAGGTCTTGAGATCACCTGGAGTGAAAAACATGTGTCAGTCCATCTCTCTGTGGGCCTATAATAAACTATTTACCATATGTATGTAAACACGTATTGTCTGTCTCCTCCATCCACCTTAGTACGAGGGAGCCAGATTTCTTGCCCATCAGCCAGCATCTGTCAGCAAATATGATGAATGGCTTTTTAACATTCTACGTTGAGAATTTTTCAGTCAGTGCAGATCAGATACTTTTCAGTTTTCCTCATTTCTCTATTTCTGAGTCTGTTGTCTCTGACAAAGATTGTCGTGGGGTACTAGTCCCTATTTTAACTTTAATTGTCCAAAACTACATGTACAGATGTTCACTAGTTAAAATTCCAATATATTATCAATAGTTTCAGATTACATTTTTTTTTTCTTACAGGCAGAGGGGCTGGAACAATGTGTATAGTGAGGGTGCTGAGAGACATTGAACCAAACTGTAAACCCTGTATATGAAGGAAACCACTTCAAGACAGGGGGTGCAGCCACACCCCAGCACCTCTAGTTCCAGCACCTATGCTTACAGGTGCAATTCTGTGGTTATTCCCCATGCACCATATTTGGAAATAGTGACTACTGTTGTCAATCAGTGAATCATGGTGCAAAGCACAAGCAAATCACTGGCTGAAGTAAAAAGCCCCCTAACTCCACCCACCAACCTCTCCCATGATATCCTAATAGTAAATAGCTCAAGTTCAATGAATTTCTGTTTAATCAGAAAATAGTCCTTCAAGTGTCTCTAGTTACTTGTTAAAAGGCCAGTTGATTTTGCTCTTTATCCAAAACCTACATACATAACGCTTCTGATAAAAACGAAGTCCTCCCTATCCTTCCAAATAGAACGTAAGATTCTAAGTGGCAAATCCAAAAAATTACATAGACAATGAGGGTGAAGTCATCTCTTTTACTGAACCAACTTCTGTTGGTGAGAGAGAGAGCCTGAAAGCTTACGTTTCTCACCAAAAGAAGATGGGACATAAAAGATACTACCTCACTCAGCTCCTCTCTCTCGTATCCTGTGATCAACATGACTACAACACTGCATACAAATCCAACAAATCATGCTCTATGCAAGAGTAATGTTGAGTGTGAGATTACTACACCATGATCTCATGCTTAGCATCTATTTAAAAAAAATGTGTTCAGAAAGTATGCCCAGGCTAAGACCACTGACTGTCAGAAAGAGGAGAGTGAAGTGTAAAGAATGAATTGAGTACTAAAGCAGCACTTTAAAGTGTTTTGTTTTTTGTAAAAATAAAGCCCAAAAGACTGAGATAGAGAGATGGGAAGAGGGCCCCCACCGCACACTCACTTTTTTTTCCACCATAAAAGCATCTAAAAGAAAATAGAGAAGAGGGAGAGATTGAAAACATCACTCTTAAAGCATTTGTTGTAGTAAAGTGTTCCAGAGACAGAGAATATGCTTTTCTTGTGATTTTTTTTTTTTTATGATCTGTAGCATCACTCAGAAAGGCTTTTGTGAGCAAAAAGCAAAGGTAAAAGTTAAACACTTTCCTCCACAGTTTACTTGTAATTTTATATAAGTGAGAAAAGCAGGTCAGAGACCAGGAGAGAGAAATCTCTGATTTCTTTTAAAATTGCAACAAAGTTCGGTAATGCAAAAAACATGATTGTGAAAGAAGATAAAATGACAAAGCTCATCCCAGCTACTTTTAGCAATTTTTTGAGTGCTATGGATTTGTCAAAATTTTTCACTACTCACAAATCCATAGAGAAATAACCCTTTTTTACAGGTTAACAATTATACAGCCCCTCTCTCATTCTCATAGACTCATAGACTTTAGGGTCAGAAGGGACCAATATGATCATCTAGTCTGACTTCCTGCACAGGCAGGCCACAGAATCCTATCCATCCACTTCTATAACAAACCCTAACCTATGTCTGAGTTATTGAAGTCTTCAAATTGTGGTTTGAAGACCTCACGCTGCAGAGAATCCACCAGCAAGTGACTCATGCCCCACGCTGCAGAGGAAGGCGCCTCCAGGGCCTCTGTCAATCTGCCCCGGAGGAAAATTCCTTCCCGACCCCAAATATGGCGATCAGCTAAACCCTGAACATGTGGGCAAGACTCACCAGCCAGCACTCAGGAAAGAATTCTCTGCAGTAACTCAGATCCCATCCCATCTAACATCCCATCACAGACCACTGGGCATACTTATCTGCTGATAATCAAAGATCAATTGCCAAAATTAAGCTATCCCATCATACCATCCCTTTCATAAATTTATCAAACTTAGTCTTAAAGCCAGATATGTCTTTTGCCCCCACTACTCCCCTTGGAAGGCTGGTCTCCATTTTCCCCCCACAGACTAAAAAGCAATTTTCATAGGCAAAAAGCTCTATTTTCACACAAGAATACTCACAAAACAGAAATGGATAGCTTGGCGCAGTGTTAATTCCTACATGGTCAGTAGATTCCATAATACCAAGCTCACTTGAGTTGAAGTGCATGCTGCTAAATTTTGGAATGCCCAAAAGAATCATCTTGTTGATCCTCTCTAGGTTTGTCTTGTGCACAGAAGTGTGATCATAGCAGTCAGGAATCTGTTAATTCTCATTTCATTTTGAAGTATTTTTTTTATTATTTTCTTGGATAGCTCCACTTCAGTGCTGATCAACTCTGATCTAAGAGACTTTTAAATATTGAGAGAATAGATGTGACAAAGAATGTTTTTGTTTTTTTGCTTAAGTATAAAGTAAACCCATGAAAGCTTGGAGCAAATGTTGGCAGAGATACATTGAGTTGCAATGTAGAATGCCAATATATACTATTAAATCACCTGCTAGGATCATACGGAAATTCCTTGGCCCCTCCACTTTTGTTACATCCCATGTAAACTTTTACCTTTTCTTCTGAAACATCCATCATTAGCTGCTGCTGGAAACAAGACATTGGGGAAGAGGGGGCAGGGAGAAATATTCCTAATTCTTTGTATCTCATAATCTGCTAGTTTGCAGGCACCAGAAGTGAATGAAATTATTTCACTACTCAAATGCTCCTTCCTTAGTTGTTCTCCTTCTGAACTGAACTAACGTTGAAAGACGCAAAATAATTTTAAAAATGAAAATCTGGCCATCATATCAGCATAAAATCAATCATTTGCATGCCATATATTCAGAGCTTGAAGTGTCCCACTGTTGTTCCATCTCCAGAATGTACTGCATGCATTTTTCCGTGTCCGGTGAAATGGGGAGTGAAACTCAGTAGGAAAAAATTCTACAGCTTAATTATGAAACTACATGTTTATCATGCTGCCTTCATTTAATATTCTCAGTTGATTTATAATTAAACTTGCCCAAGTTTTGTAAACAGGAAAATTTGGAGAATATTTGTTTTTAAAAAAATAAGCAAACTTACCAGCTAGGTGAGTTTCCCTAAGTTTTCCCAGCTGTAGTAAATAGCAAAGAGATATTCATTCTAATCCTCTTTAGGAACAACTGCCAGTCATGAGAGATGTACCATCATAACACAGACTGCTACAGCTGTCCACAGAGATTTCAGGAACCTAACTAGTGGTGGCAATTTGCCTATGCAAGATTCTAATATTTAGGTATTGAACTATTTTGCATGAGGAAAAGAACATATTTTATAGATGTTGTGTTCCATCATAGATCTGAGCAATTCTCACATAACCTTTGGTATTATCACTCCTGATTGTATATATTTCAACACTGCCATATAATACAGTATTACCCTAAGTATTAATTCTGGAAATGTGATATTAGTTGAACTCATAAAGTTATAGCACTTGGATTCAGGTTTTCTTATACATTAAAAGAAAAATGTTTATAGAAACTTTCTATTTATTTTTTAAATATTTTACATTTTAGTTTTCTGTATGGGAAGCAACATAATCTTGTCTTCACTGAGCAAATTTTACAAATCATTCAGCTTCCAATGTCAGCAATAAAGAGCTTTATGTAATTGGGACACCAGCTTCTGTTTACATTTTATTGTAAGGATACCCGGTGACAGAGTACTCGGTAAAGGGATGTTGATTCAGCCTGTATTTAGGGGAATACATTAGAGCTGGCTGGAGATAACCTGACCCTAATTGGGAAAGCAGAGACAGCTGTCACCTAATTAATCTGGGTCTGTATAAAAGCCTCTGGGGAAGGAAGTCAAGGGGGAGCAGAAAGAAAGGGAAAAATGCAGGGAGCAGAAGCAGGGAGGTAACTCTTCCCTCCTGCCTGCATATGGTGAAGGGCCAACTGTACATGGTGAAACAGTAGTGGGAGTAAGCCAATGAATAAACTGCAACAGTGGTTACTAACTCCAGGGTCTCAGAGTGACTTTGTAGACCTAGCATATGCAGGGGCCCTGCCACACTCTGCTACATACCCCAACACAATGAACCGCTAATCGTAAATAATATGACAAAAAGAGTATATAGGCAGAATAATATTGACAATGCTGGAATACACTCAGGTGCCTTTCATGGTTATCAGAAATGTCTGCTGTGCTACAGCATTTAATCAACCACAAAAGTTGTTTATTACTCCAGTACCATGAGCACTGTCCCTTTTTATATACTGTCAGTTTAGTTCAAACCATTCCACTTGTAACATGCAAGTGACATATATGTGGCCCTACTCAAGATGCCTAAATTACAGCACTCATGCTGAGTCACAGTGAGCCTACCCACTTACAGGTCCCATTCATTCTTGTTTTCTGTTCTTCACTTTATCTATCTATCTATCTATCTATCTATCTATCTATCTATCTATCTATCTATCTATCTAAATTTTTTAAAAAGTATCACTGAGGGAAAATGTATAGCAAGTTCAGCTCTGACACCTAACCAAAGGGACTGAAAATACTATAACAGAATGGCTAAGAAAATTGTTGTGTTTGTCTGTAGTTCAGCATGTGTGATTGTCTTTCTCTTGGATGGTGCAGTTATACTCCATCTAAGAGAAAGGAACCATTACCTTTTTAAAAAACTCTATTTAGCCTTTTGTAAATTGCAAGAAAATTCATGGTTATGGCACTGCATTTTAGCATGAAATAGCAGAACAATTTACACATTCATTTACTATACAGTATAAGGAGCCACTTCTTAAAAGTAAGTTACAAGTTTTTTCTGTTAATTTAAGAAAATAATTAAATAAGGGTAATTGACTTCAGTGCAAATTTTTGTGGGTGTGGAAGTCCATTCACAATCAACTAGAATTCTTTGAGGGGGTCAACAAGCATGTGGATAAGGGAGATCCAGTGTTTATGGTGTCCTTAGATTTTCAAAAAGTCTTTGACAAGATCCCTCACCAAAGGCTCTTAAGCAAAATAAGCTGTCATGGGATAAGAGGGAAGGTCCTCTCATGGATCAGTAACTCATTAAAAGATAAGAAACAAAGGGTAGGAATAAATGGTCAGTTCTCAGAATGGAGAGAGGTAAATAGTGATTTCCTCCTGGGGTCTGTACTGGGACCAGTCCTATTCAACATATTCATAAATGATCTTGAGAAAGGGGTAAACAGTGAGGTAGAAAAAATGCAGATGATACAAAACTACTCAAGATAGTTAAGTTCAAAGCAGATTTCAAAGAGTTACAAAGGGGTCTCACAAAACTGGGTGACTGAGCAACAACCTGGCAGATTAAATTCAATGTTGATAAATACAATGTACAAATCTGTCGCATCTTACGTGCATTTAACATGCACAATTTCAGCTTTATGCAGTCGGCAAAAACAAAAAAAACAAAAAAAAGTGAGAAAAATAACAATTTTAATACTGTACCTGTAGTGCAGGCGATTCTGCCCGCCATTCAACTCAATGTAATTTTGACTATACGCAGTTTTCGCTTTACGCGCTAATCATGGAACGTAATCATAGCGTAAGATGAGACTCGCCTGTAATGCACGTTGGAAAACGTAATCCCAACATCCCAACTATACATATAAAATGATGGGGTCTGAATTAGCTGTTACCACTCAAGAAAGAGATCTTGGAGTCATTGTGGACAGTTCTCTGAAAACATCCACTCAATGCATCAGCAGTCAATAAAACTAACAATGTTGGGAATCATTAAGAAAGGATTAGATAATAAGACAGAAAATATCATATTGCCTCTATATAAATCCATAGGATGCCCATATCTTGAATACTGTGTGCAGATCTGGTCGCTCCATGTCAGAAAAGATATATTGGAATTGGAAAAGGTTCAGAAAAGAGCAACAAAAATGATTAGGGTTATGAAACGGCTTTCTTATGAGGAGAGATTAATAAGACTTGGACTTTTTAACTTGGAAAAGAAACGACTAAGGGGGGATATGATAGAGGTCTATAAAATCATGACTAGTGTAGAGAAAGTGAATAGAGAAGTGTTATTTACTCCTTCTCCTAACACAAGAGCCAGAGGTCATCAAATGAAATTAATAGGCAGCAGGTGTAAAACAAACAAAAGGAAGTATTTCTTCATAGAACTCACAGTCAACCTGTGGAACTCTTTGCCAGAGGATGTTGTGAAGGCCAACACTATAACAGGGTTCAAAAAAAGAACTAGATAAATTCATGGAGGATAGGTCCATCACCAGCTATTAGCCAGGATGGGCAGGGATGGTGTCCCTATACTCTTTTGCCAGAAGCTGGGAATGGGTGACATAGGATGGATCACTTGATGCTTACCTGTTCTGTTCATTCCTTCTGAGGCACTTGGCATTGGCCACTGTCAGAAGACAGGGATATTGGACTAGATGGACCTTTGTTCTGAGCTGTTCTTATGTTCTTCAGCTCAATGCAGGATCAGGGCTGAAGATTCCAATTTGATAACAGAACAATAATGTAGACTAAACTGACATACCTTTGTTTCTCAAAACAAAAAGTTAAAAAAATTATTTCCTCTTCCACATCCCCAAACCTGAGTGCAGCATTCCATCTTTTTCCTCTTGGGAAGCTGCAGGGCTATTTGTATTTCTTCTTTGCAGTTAATATCTTCAAAAGCCTAAATGGCTCTAACTTTAATTTCTCTAAAGGAACATTTTACTTTTATTTGTTGAAGTACTTTCATCAGTCTTGTTTTAGATAATACCTAATCCATACTGAATTCTCCTGTAACTTTTGTGATCGTAAAGAGGGATTATGAAAAAATAGTGTCTAAACTGAAACTGAATGTTTATTCTGACAGTACAGCAGTCATCCTGTTTTTCTAAATTTCATAATCTATACAATAAAACACTGAAACTTACAACTTTTCCCATAACCAGTCTTGACACTTTCTTGGATTTGATGTTTTTAAAACATAGCAACATTTCATCTGAATACATTTTAAAATATTGATGCTTGACAGCTAAACTTTACACAACATAGGGGCAGATGCTCTTAATACCTATCATAAATCCATCTGAATACACTTTACATTATAATTAACTGAAAATCTTTTAACTGCTAGGACTGTCGCTGTGAAAGGATGGATTTCTTTCAATAAACTGAGTGTGCTCATAACAAAAAAGGTGCAGTTTCATTTTTTTCTCGAAGGTGGTAGAGCGTATGTCTCTAATTACTTTGTTCTAATTACTGTACATATTTTGATTAAATATTCTAAAAATAGTATCCAAAGTCTATTTAACAATATAAACTGGACAGTGAAAAAAGATGTCCATTAACTTCTAAAATATTTGTATAATATCAGGCTGCGAAATATAGAGCTGAGCTGGAAATGAATTTTCTGTTTTGTAGGAAATTTTGTTTTTGAAGTGTAAAGAAAAAACCCCCAAATGTCCTGTGCAACAAAATGTCTATACTTATAAAAATGTATTATGGGTCAATAGAGACTTTTAATTCCAACTTTTTAATTTTTTTTAAAAAATCTAAAAAATGTATAATGTAAAATAAACGATGAAAAAAGTAGTTTTGAAATGAAAAATTGAAATCTTCTTTTCCGACAAGAATAAAATGCAATTTTTTGACATTTTATAAAAAAGCTTCATTTTTTTTTCTCTAAATGAAATATTGTTGAAACCTACATCTTTCCAGGAAACTTTTTGGTTTTGATTAATCATTTCCCAGAAGAAAAATGTTCTGTTGCAAAATTCCAACCTACACTAGTCATACAGAATTCTTGGATTGATCGCTACCTCAGTAGTTGAATTGGAGCTTTGACCAGGCTAGGTAGAAGGTAAATATCCTTGGGACTTGGCTGAAGGGATCATGTCCCCCTCACTTTCCTTAGGGACTTGACAGCTTATTTTCAGGTTTGGAAGCTGTCTGAGGGCTTGTCTAAACTGGCAATTTACAGTGCTGCAACTTTCTCACTCAGAGGTGTGAAAAAACACCCCCCTGAGTGCTGCAAGTTTCAGCGCTATAATGTGCCAGTGTAAACAGTGCACCAGCGCTGGTAGCTATGCCCCTTGTAGAGTTTTTTTGTGTACCACGACTACACAAGCCATGTTAAAGTGCTGCCACAGTAGCACTTTAACGTTGCCAGTGAAGACATGCCCTGAGTTAGGCGTGAGTGTTACAACTCTGAGGCTATGTATATACTGGCATCTGAAGGACAAAACATTTGTCTTTCAGAGGTGTTAAAAAACCACACATACACAAAAGACTAAAGTTTTGCAGACGACAAGCATTCTCCTACCAGCAAAGCTAACACCGCTCGTTGGGGCTGGAAGTTTTTTGTTGACAGGAGAGCTGACGATCATCAGCTGCACTATATGCCTTTTAGAGGCACAGCTGTAGCAAGACGGCCTTGCTGCTGAACACTGCATTGTGTAGACATAGTCTCAGTCTTCATGGCTATTGACAAGCACAGGGAGTTCTGGCTGGCAGATGCCAATTACCCATATTGGCTCCTTGCTTCCCAAGGGAAGGGTATTTCTTCTTCATCCCAAATATGGACACCCAGTGCTTGGTGCTCTTTCACACTTCAATGGCCTGCAAGTTTTAATGTTTCCAATGGGGCTGCTTATTTGGGTTTGGCAGCTGGATTTCCTGGTGTTCTGGGGGCTTAGCCAATTGGAAGAGATATTGCCTTAGGGCAGAATTAGCACAATGTTTTGGTTGTTTTATCATTCTCAGCACACAGGTCTGGCTGGGGAAGGCAAGGATTTTTCTGTTAACTAATGTTTTTTACAGCTTTGTCCAGTGTGGGTTGTCTTTTTAGCAGATGCCTTCTGGGGGGCTGTGATTTAAGGCAGAAGGTATTGAGTCTGATCTTCTGTTTTTGTTTGTGTTTGCTTTACAGTAGAATGCTGGGCCCCTATTCCTGAATCAGGGCTCTGTTATGCTAAGCATTGTTTAAACACACATCAGATAGGCAGTTTCTGTTTCAAAGAGTTTACAGTCAAAGGGCTTGTCTACATCACAAAGTTGCAGCGCTGGTGAGGGGGTTACAGCGCTGCAATTTAGGAGGTGTACACATCTGCAGGGCATCACCAGCGCTGCAACTCCCTGTTTGCAGCGCTGGCTGTACTCCCGTTTTTTCTCGGGTGTAGAGGATCCAGCGCTGGTAATCAAGTGTAGACACTTACCAGCGCTTTTCTTGACCTCCGTGGAATAAGCAGGTATCCCAGCATACCTGAGGAAGCCTCTGGTAATCAAGCTGGTCTCCTTCCCCGGTTTGCTCTCGCGTTCCCCGAACCCCCGAGCAAGCAGGTCTCCTTCCCTGCGGTTTGCTCTCGCGTTCCCCGAACCCCCGAGCAAGCAGGTCTCCTTCCCTGCGGTTTGCAGGGGGGTTTGGGGAACGTGAGAGCAAACCGCGGCGAAGCTGGTCTCCTTCCCCGGTTTGCTCTCGCGTTCCCCGAACCCCCGAGCAAGCAGGTCTCCTTCCCTGCGGTTTGCAGGGGGGTTCGGGGAACGCGAGAGCAAACCACGGCGAAGCTGGTCTCCTTCCCCGGTTTGCTCTCGCGTTCCCCGAACCCCCCTTGAAGCCGCCCAACAGCGCTGCAGTGTGGCCACATCTAACACCACTTGCAGCGCTGGTTGCTGTAAGTGTGGCCACTCTGCAGCGCTGGCCCTATACGGCTGTACTAATACAGCTGTAACAACCAGCGCTGCAAAATTGTAGATGTAGACATCAAGTTATATTTTGTATTGTGTATTGCAGGGCAGGAATAGTGGCTTCAATGTCTCAGAGTCCTGAAGCAAACCTTGTGTTCTCCATGGAGAAAGTGTGTCAGGGGATAATGGCAGCTTGTACCTCATCTCTTTATTTGGCTAATCCAGAGAGAAGGGGAGGGAATAGGTATACTCTCCTTACTCTGGGGACCTGAGGACCAGTTTGGGAACTGCACTTAAGCAGTTACTACCAGGTGGTTTTTACCATGTGCTTTTTGCCTATCTCATTTGTTTTGTTTCAGTTAATGAAGTTGCAACCTCTGTCTAACCATAGCTCAGTGTCTGTGTTTTACTCACTTGGTGTGTCTGAGTTAATTCATATGGAAGAACTTCATCTTAAATTGAGGAGTGACCAGATTCTTGAGAAAAGCAAAATAGCATTGGACCAGGTTATCTCCTCCAATGGAAAAACTCAGCAAAGAGACTTCTGGGAGTAGGGTTTTTTAATGGAATGCTTGGTCAAAAAGGGACCCTCGTGGTTCCAGTCAGCACCACTGGCCGCGCGCAAAGCCTTGCTGGCCACCCCTGTGCTTAGCGGCCACAGGGACATGCTGCCACTTCTGGGAGCCGCAGGGAACCTTTTTATCCGTGCTCGGGACCCACTGTCAGTCAAACTCCCTGCTCCTTCTCTCCTCACTCCCAGCTCCAGGGAGGGTCTGCACACTGCCCCTGCCCAAACTGCCAGCTCTGCAGCTTGCATTGGTGTCAATGGGAGCTGCAGGAGCAGCACTAGGGTTGCCAGGCATCTGGTTGTCAACTGAAATACCAGGTCAAAAAGGAACCCTAGTGGCTCCAGTCAGCACCACCAAGTGTTAAAGCTGTTAAGTCTGGTTGGCGGTGCGATGCAGTGGATGCCCAGGGCTAGGGCAAGCTCCCTGCCTGCCCTAGCTCTGCATGGCTCTCAGAAATGGCTGCCAGGTCCCCTGCAGCCCCTAGGTGCATGAGTGGCCAGGGAGGCTCTGTGTGCTGCACTTGCCCCAGGTGCCGGCTCCACAGCTTCCATTGGCCAGGAACCATAACCATTGGGAGCTGCAGAGGCACTGTGTGTGGGCACCATGCAGTGCAGCCTGGCTGTGCCTCTGCCTAAGAGCTGCAAGGACCTAAAGGCTGCATCCTGGGAGCCGCAGTAAGCGCTGCTGGGACCCCACACCCCAACCCCCTGCCCCAGAGTGGAGTCCCCTCCCACATCTCAAATCCCTTATCCCTGGCCCCACCCCCGACTGGAGCCCTCACTCCCCATTGCACCTCTGCCCCAGCCCAGAGTCCCTCCCACACCCAAGCTCCCTCCCAGAGCCCACACCCCACATACTCCCGACACCCTGCCCCATCCCTGAGCCCCCTCCTGCACCCCAAACCCCTCATCCCTGGCCCCATCCCAGAGCCCATACCCCCAGCCACAGCCCTCAACCCCTTCCTGGACCCCAAACCCCTCATCCCCAGCCCCACCCCAGAGCCTGCATCTACAGTTGGAGTCCTCACCCATTCCCCAGCCCAGAGCCCTCTGAGTGAGCATGGGGGAGAATAAGTGATGGAGGGAATGGGGATGAAGCGACCGGGTATCGGGCTTTGGAAAAGGAGCAGGGGGCAGGGCCATCCATGTGGAGGGACTTTGTCTATGTTGGATCTTATGTCCAGTGTCTACCCAGTTCCCTGGCAACATCTTTTGAATGTAGCTGCACTACCCATGCCCAAAGTGACTTCTTTGTTCCCTGTAGCAGAGTATAATAAAAAGATACAGCTCTGTCTGCATTACTTTAAAGGTTAAGTGGTTTTATGACTGATAAACATATAAACCCTATTATTTTCTCCTTAACTCACAATACTTATTACACTGAAAAGTCTGTCTTGGGTCTCACAAGAATGCTAATCTAACATTTTCCGTATAAAATACATTTATTTTTCCGTATTTGACTTACTTTTTTCTACACTTATTTTCTCCATTAAGTGTAGTAAACTTTTTGAAGGACTCAGAGTTGGGAGAGTTTACTTTAAAAAAATATAATAAAGAAGGAAGGGGAAGTTTGCTCATCAAGGAAGTTTCTGTAAATTCTCTCAATCCTGATAAATGGAAGAGCACAGAAGCCCATGCAGGACAGCCAAGAAATTCTCCAATGAAGTGCTAATGAAGAGCTAGTAAACAAAACATTTCTTTACATTTTTGTATAACAATTTAATGAGCTTCTCTCCCTCTCTTTTGTTTTTATAAATCTCTTTCTTCTTGTAGTATATTCTGTGCAACTTTTCCATGGCACAGAAGATGAAGAGTGGATATGAAGAAAAATAAAATATCTCCTAACAGTTCTGGGATTTTGCCCCAGTTTTTTCCCCTTCCATCACCATTAAGGACCTTGATAAGAATCTTCTCTTGCCCAAGCAGGGTTGGGTCCACCTTTCTCTGAAGCTCAGCAATGTCCCTGTGAAAACTTGTTGCAGGGCTGCTGAGTGTGTGATTCTGCAACATTGCTGACTGCAGACAGCTTAGGAGGCTTGAGACTTCATTAGATTTACGAGTGGTATTAGGTTTGCCAAAAATAGCTCTTTTTAAAATTGTAGTAGTGAAATGTGAAAATTGGATGTATCATTGCTCCCTGGCTCCAAGATGGTGTTGTATCCAAGGAAAATACTGAGGGCCTCCCTATATACCAATGTGATGTATAGGATCTGGTGGCTTTAGGACAGTACTTGGGGCTTCTCTGGAAAGCTCCTTCTCAAGATAGGGAAATGCAAAAATTGTGCGAATCCATCTTTTATTCCACCCATAGTCCCTGCATTATACTCCTTTCCAGTGCTGGGATTAAATCAGCCCTTAGACTGTTAATTTCTACTTTTTGAAACCATCTTGTTTGTAGGTGAAGACAGGCTAATTCATGCAAGCCCAAGTAGCAAAATTAGATTCTTAAGAACCTATAATGTCTTCAATCTGAACTTGGTTCTTTTAGGACCACTAATTTTATTAATATCAAAATCCTGGCCAAACTCGCATTTCTGGATGCTCACCAGTCTGCTCTGTTTGAGTCCTACATGTTGGGCCCCATGGCTTTTAAGCTTTCCTGAGTTTCAGCAAAGTGTCTCTACCGTTGGGTTTCTAGGCACAGTTTTGGGGTGTAGATTATTTTTCTTGCCACCTCCTTCTGAGAGCTGAGATCCCCCTTTCAACTGCAAAGGCCCTGAAACTAGTGCCAGCTTCCCAAGACTTTCCAGTTGCTTGAATACATCTTTTCCCAAAGCTCCAACCCTGTGGACACTCTGGCTTACAATTTCCTTCTTCAGGGACATGTGATTGTTGAAGCAAACAGAGACAGGCTTTGAAAAAGGGGTTTCTATAACAATTACTCTTTTGTTTTAGATAGCACAGCTAGAGGTAAAACCAATAAAACACCTGTCAAGGTTCCTTCCCCACTCTGAACTTTAGGGTACAGATGTGGGGACCTGCATGGACACTTCTAAGCCTATTTACTAGCTTAGCTCTGGTATCGCTGCCACCACCCCCAAGTACTACCTTTTCCCTGGGTAGTCTTGAGGGACTTCACCAATTCCCTGGTGAACACAGATCCAAACCCCTTGGATCTTAAAACAAGGAGAAATTAACCATCCCCCCT
The DNA here is from genome assembly GCF_007399415.2 of Gopherus evgoodei. NCBI lineage: Eukaryota > Metazoa > Chordata > Testudines > Testudinidae > Gopherus > Gopherus evgoodei. The sequence goes on from NC_044332.1 coordinate 59,057,018, forward strand.
CCATTCTCCCACCAACTCCTGGTGGATCCAGATCCACCCCCTTGGATCTAAAAACAAGGAAAAAATCAATCAGGTATTAAGAAAAAGGTTTTTACTTAAAGAACAGAAAGGTAAAAGAAAACCCTCTGGGAGAGATTAGCATACCAGCAACTCTCACAGACAACAGATTCAAAACACAGAGGATGTACCCCTGGGCAAAAATCTTAATACACAGAAAGAATACCCAAATTTGATAATTCCCTTAATGTTACCAAGACAAGTTACAAAGAAAATAAACATAAACCTATTTATCCCTTTCTAAAACTTACTACTCTGGTAAGAGGCTGGTTCCTTGATCTTTTTCACTCCTGCTGAAACTGAAACTCTAAACAAAGGAAAACTTCCCTCCTTCCTTTTGAAACATCTTGTTCCCCCATTGGTTCCTCTGGTCAGGTGTCAGGTAGGTTAGGTGAACTTCTTAACCTTTTACAGGTAAAAGAGGCATTAACCCTTAACTATCTGTTTATGACAACACCAGTCTACCATTCCATGCCTCAATTTCCTCACCATTCTTGAGAGTCCTTTGGGATTTGGTCAGAGGCTTCTAGGACCCCCTCCCCCTTCCTGCAGCTCATGGCTTCTCCTCTGCATTATGAAGTCTATTTATTTTTCTTTCAGTCAACTTCCATCAGCCTGGGCTGGTTCTACACTCCAAAAGTCTCCTCTCCCTCCCAAAGCAATCAGTTTGTTCTTCTCTCCTCTCCCAAGCTTCTTTTTTTCTGTCTCACCCACCCAGCTCTGTGTTTGTAAAGGGCTGTACCAACAAACATGTCCTCTCCATTTCTTCCCTCGGTGAAATTCCATTCCTTCAAATCTTTGTTCTCTGCAGAGAAGTTAAAGAAAATGGATTTTATCTAGGATGCCATTATTCCTTTACTGAGGCATGATCTAATTGGGGTGCTGACAGTCCTTAATGACCAACTTATTCATAGACAGATGCCCTGGCACCATCCTTTGTCTCCTAGCGTAAGGAGCGTGAGATAACAATACAGTACAACAGCGATAAGACATAAGGATACAGACAGTTCATGAAATCAAATTGGAATTCAAAAGTTGTAGATAGACAGATTTCCCAAATCATCACTGTAAGGTATTAAAATCATTCTCTGCATGCTGTGGAGAAGGAATGCATCTTTCTGAGCCTTAGTTCACCTATATTTGTTTCTCAGAGAGTAAAGACTTTGATAAGTTACAGAAGGGGAAAGATGACAGCATATACAGTGACAAGGACATGTTCACCATGCTATGTTCCACAGATAATGTTACTTTCCATTTGAAAGTAAGTGCATATCAGTTTACAGTTATAGCCCATAGATTGTAAATAAGGCCCTCTGTGTCTATGAAATATGTGCTTGTAATTCTTATCTTTTTGGCACAGTCTGTGTATATTATAATGAACCCAATTTATAATTTCTGTAATGCCAAATTTTGTACTCTCACAATTAAAATGGGTTCGCATAGTTTCAGTGCATGAGTGCATATGAAGAAAGAAAATAACACATTTTATTTTAATTTAGATTTTACATTTGTGTTCTTATACAAGATAAAAAGGAATAATGGTATAATTGCAAAATACCAACTAATTTTAATGAAATGAGATGGATTTCCAAGGTATTGCAGTATTGATGTATTAAACATATAATAGAATCTTTAACATGAGTAGGTAATGCCGATGTAACAATTCTTATTTATAAAAAAAAACCTGGTCAAATGCTTAGAAGAAATTAGCTGCTCTAAGCTAGATGTTCATTTGGTTTTGGAACAGAGTGATGCATTTTAATTGTAAATTTGCCCCCTAAAGTCATAAATAAAACATAAATAAAGTAGCACCTACTGAAAAAAATCTTAAAATATTTGCAAACAAGGTATCACTGTAATTACTGATATTTAAGGTGTATAATCTATTGTAAGAATTCAATATATTTAACAACCCTAGATAGGGTTGATCATAGAATCATAGAAGATTAGGGTTGGAAGAGACCTCAGGAGGTCATCTAATCCAGCCCCCTGCTCAAAGCCGGACCAACCCCAACTAAATAGTCCCAGCCAGGGCTTTATCAAGCCGGTCTTTAAAATCATTCGACCTGTCCAAAACTAATTGGTGATTGATTTGCCAAATGTTGTCAAATGTCAAAAATTGTCAAATATTTTAAAGCACTATTTTTTTTTAGAATAGTGGTCTCTACTAGGCTTAGCATTAGATACTTATGCCAAATTACAAAAAAAAAAAAAAAGGTACTTGACTGAGTTATTTTAAGTGAAAAAATGTGAAACAGTGAAATGAAGTTCTAAAAATTAAAGTCAAATTATTACCTTTCTAGCCATGTTAAATTAGCATTCAGAAGTGACTGTTTTCCAAAACTGAACAATTACAAAAGAAAATGAAATTAGACGGAAATAAAACAAACATTGCAATTATAAAAGAAAAAAGTCATACTTAAATACACTTATGTTAATCAGGCAGCAGGCCAGCTCTAAATAATTGTGCATCTTTCCTTTTTATGTTGGAAAGGGAGGTTTAATGACTGTGAACCCTCTTGTTCCTCCCCCACTCCTTTCTGAGTTAATTTTTGTATCTTTGTGAAGTCAGTTTAGACTGTAAGCTCTTTGGGGCAAGGACTGTGTCTTTTAACTTGTTTAGTGTGCTTGTTAACCCCAATGTACAATGACAGCCTGGTGTACAAATGAAGATGTACATACATATAAACAATGTTTGTTCTAGAAGAGTCCAACCAATCAAATTGGTCAACTTTCAGTTACCTCACTTTTTCCATATAGGCGGCCTTAACATAGCAAAGGGAATGATCAAGACATTTATGTAGGCTTGTTAATAGGTTCCATCATAATGCAATCAGAAAGGTAGGCTACCATCTACATCAAGGCATTCTTATTGGTGTACTAACAATATTTGCCCATAGTCAACAGATAATGTCAATTGATTATTTGACCAGTTAACTGATTGGCTTGCCAAGCTTAATCCTATCATATATCTTATTTATTCAAATACATTGGACCGGAATCTGAACACCCCACCTGAACCCCTTCAAACTGTCAACAGGTTCAGGTCAAAATATGAACATATGGCTCAGACCCATCAGGCCTAGTCCATTGTTAAGGCTCAGTTAGTCTGTCACCATCAACGTTATTCTCTGCAATTATTTTATTAAATTATAAAATTAGATGCATCCCAGTATATTAGCACTCAGTGCCTTAGAATCATAGAATATTAGGGTTGGAAGAGACCTCAGGAGCTCATCTAGTCCAATCTCCTGATCAAAGCAGGACCAATCCCCAACTAAATCATCCCCTCCAAGGCGTTGTCAAGCCAGGCCTTAAAAACCTCTAAGGATGGAGATTCCACCACCTCCCAGTGCGTCACCACTCTCCTAGTGAAATAGTGTTTCCTAATATCCAAACTTCCCCCACTGCAACTTGAGACCATTGCTTCTTGTTCTGTCATCTGCCACCACTGAGAACAGCCTAGCTCCATCCTCTTTGGAACCCCAGATCAGGTAGGTGAAGGCTGCTATCAGATCCCCCTCCTCACTCTTCTCTTCTCCAGACTAAATAACCCTAATTCCCTCAGCCTCATCTCATGAGTCATGTGCCCCAGCCCTCTAATCATTTTCACTGCCCTCCACTGGACTCTCTCCAATTTGTCCACATCCCTTCTGTAGTGAGGGGACCAAAACTGGACGCAATACGAATAGAGGGGAATAATCACTTTTTCTGCTGGCAGTGCTCCTCCTAGTACAGCCCAACATGCCGTTGGGCTTCTTGGCAACGAGGGCACACTGCTGACTCATATCCAGCTTCTTGTACACTGTAATCCCCATGTCCTTTTCTGCAGAACTGCTGCTTAGCCAGTTGGTCCCCAGCCTGTAGTGGTGCATGGGATTCTTCCCTCCTAAGTGCAGGACTCTGCACTTGTACTTGTTGAACCTCATGAGATTTAATTTCATCCAATCCTCCAATTTGTCTAGGTCACTCTGGACCCTATCCCTACCCTCTAGCGTATCTACCTCTTCCCCCAGGTTAGTGTCATCTGGGAACTTGCTGAGGGTACAGTCCATCCCATCATCCAGATAATAATTAATAAAGATGTTGAACAAACCCACCCCAGGACTGACCCCTGGGGCACTCTGCTTGATACCAGCTGTCAACTAGACATCAAGATGTTGATCACTCCCCATTGAACCTGACACTCTAGCCAGCTTTCTATCCACCTTATAGTCCATTAATCCAATCCATACTTTTTTTTTAACTTGCTGGCAAGAATATTGTGGGAGACCATATCAAAAGCTTTACTAAAGTCAAGATATATCGCATCCACCACTTTCCCCATGTCCACAGAGCCAGTTATCTCATCACAGAAGGCAATCAGGTTGGTCAGGCATGACTTGCCCTTAGTGAATCCATGTAGACTGTTCATGATCACCTTCCTTTCCTCCCTCCAAGTGCTTCAAAATGGATTTCTTGAGGACCTGCTCCATGATTTTTCTGGGGACTGAAGTGAGGCTAACCTATCTGAGGTTCCCCAGGTTCTCTTTCTTTTGTTTTTTAAAGATGGGCACTATATTTGTCTTTTTCCAGTCATCCAGGACCTCCGCCAATCACCATGAATTTTCAAAGATAATGGCCAATGCTCTGCCGTCACATCAGCCAACTCCCTTAGCACTCTTGGATGCATTAGATCTGGACCCACAGGCTTGTGCATGTCCAGCTTTTCTAAATAGTCCTTAACCTGCTCTTTCATCACTGAGGGCTGCTCACTTTCTCCCCACACTGTGTTGCCCAGTGCAGCAGTCTGGGAGCTGACCTTCTCTGTGACCTTGTTGTTCCCATTGTCTATTAGCTTCATTTGTTTTATGAACACTTTTTCCGCTGCCATTTACACACTTTGGATGCATACATATCTGGAACATAAGTTGTGAAGTGTTACATATTGTTGATATTAAGCACTTTAATTGTATAGGTATTTAACACTTCCTTTGTTCACCTCATTATCATTTTTCTCAAGCTGAGACACTTATTAACAGCCCATTCTGTAGCATGCATAGACATCAAATCATTATAACAATAGACATACGGCAGACTAGGAGTGTGACACTAATTAAGTAAAAAAAAAAAACCCTTCAAATACAAATAGGTTCTTTATAACTAATGAAGAATGACCATCCACATGAGACATTCATTTCTTAGTTCAACAGTCATAAAACACTGTGTTTAGTGTGTTGTATTAAATCACCAGAAAATTAATTAACAAAGCCAGTGTCAGTGTCTCAGAACACAAAGAATATTAACTATTTTAGCTTTCTGCAAATGGAGGGAGTTCCCCCACCCCTTTATGATCTTCACTGATAATTTTGCCTTATAAAAATGACTGGACAACATGCTTTGACAAAACTCCCTCTTGTGTGGTTAGTAAAGGATGTGCATGAGTATAATAGCTACCTTGCCTTCTAATGTTTTTGTTTGTGCCTGAACTTAGTGTAACTAAATTAGCCTTCCTCATTTTTAGTGACTAAGATGAGGAACTGGAATTCTACTTCTTTTGGCTATAATGGTAAGTTTTGGCACACAAGTTGAAGCTGAGGTCATTGGGCAAGTGTGTAAAATTACTAAAATTGATTGAACCATAAGAATGTTATACATTTTCTAGTTAATTGTGATTAAAAAAAAAAGTAATGACCACATATGTGAGGGTTTTGGTTTTGGTTTTAATCAAAGTCACTAGCAAACTCAGTTTTGTAAGATATATGTTCCTAAAATTGGAGCGAGGCTTATATTAGACATTCAAAAGCAGAGCTTCAAATGAAGCCTGTCACATCCAACTGCAACCTCCTGTGGCTTCTTAATTATGTCTTTCTTTCAATATACTAAGCTATTTTCTCCAAGACTATGGATTTCTTATTAGCAGCATTCACCATTGAAGTGTGGGTTTCTACTTGTCCCTTTATAAGATAATGGCATTTCCTTCTAGCCCATGTAACTTCACTAGGTAATGATGTTGCTTGTTTTGGCAGATTCAGATGAAAAATTTAAGGATGAAATTTAGAAACTAATGAGACTCGATATGTTGGATCTTGAAAACCTTTACTTCAAGATTTGTTAGGCAGATAGAAAATAGCATCAATAAGGGCAAATGCAAAACTGAAGGTATGTACATGTAGTTAGGTCAGAGGACCACAAACTGTGGGAACATTTGGGGAGGGCATGGCTGGGGCCCAGGCCAGCCCCCATTGGGGGCAGGGAGGGAGTGACACCTGCTACACTTGTGGCCGTGGCCATGGCCCCAGCTTCCATTCCCGCATCCGGGGCCCTAGCTTCTACCCAAGTCCCTGCCGCTGGATCCAGCTGTGGCTCCAGCCTCAGCCCCCTTACTCTTATCTGTGCCTCCCCCCTCCTGGAGCTGTGACCAAGCTCCCAGCCCTGGCTCCTGAGAGTTGGGGGCAGCGAACAGGGATAAGGGCGGGGGCGTGAGGTAAAAAGTTTGGGGACCATTGATTTAGGTATGTATAGTTCTCTTTGCAGGATACCTTTTCCCAGTACCCATGTTTACATATAACTCCAGAATTTTATACAAAATTAAGTGAGAAAGAATGCTTCACTAGATTCACCCAATATCAGTCTGTCATAAACAGATAGTTAAGGGTTAATGTCTCTTTTACCTGTAAAGGGTTAAGAAGCTCAGTAAACCTGGCTGACACCTGACCAGAGGACCAACAGGGGGACAAGATACTTTCAGATCTTGGTGGAGGGAAGTCTTTTGTTTGTGCTCTTTGTGGTGCTGGTTTTCGCTCTCGGGACTGAGAGGGACGGGACATCAATCCAGGCTCTCCAAATCTTTCTGAATCAGTCTCTCATGTTTCAAACTTATAAGTAATTAGCCAGACAAGGTGTGTTATGTTTGTTTTCTCAACTTGTAAATGTTTCTTTTTGCTGGAAGGATTTTACCTCTGTTTGCTGTAACTTTGAACCTAAGACTGCGGGCGGGGGGGGGGGGGGAGCCTCTAGTCTATAGGAATCTGATTACCCTGTGAAGCATTTTCCATCCTAATTTTACAGAGATACTTTTTACCTTTTTCTTTCTTTAATTAAAGCTTTCTTTTAAAGAACCCGATTGATTTTTCCTTGTTTTAAGATCCATGTGGATTGGATCTGGACTCACCAGGGATTGGTGGGGTAAAGGAGGGGGATGGTAAATTTCTTCTTGTTTTAAGATTCAAGGGGTTGGATCTGTGTTCATCAGGGAATTGGTGAAATCCCTCAAGGCAACCCAGGGAGGGGACGAAGTTTTGGGGGAACAGAGAGTGCCCCAGACACTCGAATTCTGGGTGGTGGCAGTATACCAGAGCTAAGCTAGTAATTAGGCTTAGAAGTGTCCATGCAGGTCCCCACATCTATACCCTAAAGTTCAGAGGCGGGGAAAGAAACCTTGACACAGTCCCATATATATGTCACAAGGGTAAAGGAAATACAGGTTCTTATCTCAGTTAGGGAGAATATAGCATCAGGTTTTGACCACAGAATCACAGACGTTGTAGGACTAGAAGGGACCTGACCGGTCACCTAGTTCAGTTCCCTGCACTGAGGCAGGCACTAAACGTTTTCTGAACCATCCCTGACAGGTGTTGGCTGAATCTTTGCTTAAAAACCTCCAATGATGGAGATTCCATAACCTCCCTGAGGTATTTGTTCCAGTGCTTAACTACACGGAGAGTTAGGAAGTTTTCCTATGTCTAATCTGAAGCTCACTTGCTGCAGTTTAAGATCATTACTTTCAAAAACCATGTACAGAAAGAGAAGAGCTTGCCAGAGCCTAATGAAGAAGTGGGGGACCCATCCTTGTGTAGGATGTGCCCAAAACTCCGAGAAAGGATGCATTTTTTACAATATATTTGTTAGAGCAGTTGCTTTAATGCACATGATGAACTCAGTAATAGATGGAGTTCTAAAGGTTCAGAGACCTGGTTTAAACTTACACCCAAAAATTCAGATGCTTATCCAAATCTGAGCAGTGACTAGAGTAGTCTCCCTGGCTTTTACACTGCCTGTTTGGCAGCTCACTTTGTTTCTTTGTAGGACTGTTGTCATTTAAAAAAAAAAAAGAATCATGATTAATTACATGATAAAAAATTAATTGTGATTAATCACGCTGTTAATAATATAATGCTGTTTATATAAATATTTTTGGATGTTTTCACTTTTTCAAATATACCGATTTCAATTACAACACAGAATACAAAGTGCGCAGTGCTCACTTTGTATTTATTTATTTTGTATTATAAATATTAGCACCCCATAAAAATAAAAGAAATAGTATTTTTAAATTAACTTAATACGAGTACTCTAGTGCAATCTCTTTATCATGAAAGTTGAACTCACAAATGTAGAGTTATTTACAAAAAATAACTACATTCAAAAATAAAATAAAATAATGTAAAACTTTAGAGCCTACAAGTCCACTCAGTCTTACTACTTGTTCAGACTAACTAGTTTGTTTACATTTGCTGCCTGCTTCTTGTTTACAGTGTTACCTGAAAGTGCAAACAAGTGTTTGCATGGAACTGTTGTAGCCAATGTTGCAAAATATATACATGCCAGATGCACTAAAGAGTCATACATCCCTTCACGCTTCAACTTCCATTCCAAAGGACATGCATCCATGCTGATGATGAGTTCTGCTCGACAATGTCCAAAGCAGTGCAGATTAATGCATGTTCATTTTCATCATCTGAGTCAGATGCCACCAGCAGAAGATTTGATTTATTTGTTGGTGGTTCTGGTTCTGTAGTTTCCACATTGGAATGTTGCTCTTTTCATACTTCTGAACCCATGCTCCACACCCCGTCCCTCTCAGATTTTGGAAGGTACTTCAGATTCTTAAATCTTGGGTGGAGCGCTGCAACTATCTTGAGAAATTTCTTTGTTTTTTTGTCAAATATGTAGTGAAAGTGTTCTTAAAACGAACAACATGCTGGGTCATCTGTTTCAGAATGCAGGTAAAACATGCAACAGCAGACATACAATTCTCCCCAAAGGAGTTCAGTCACATTTTTAATTAACACATTATGTTTTTAATGAGTGTCATGAACATAGAAGTAAGTCCCTCGGAATGGTGGCCAAAAGCATGAAGGGACATATGAATGTTTAGCATATCTGGCATGTAAATACTTGCAGTTCCGGCTACAAAAGTGCCATGCAAATAGCTGTTCTCACTTTCAGGTGACATTGTAAATAAGAAGCAGGCAGCATTATCTTCCGTAAATGTAAACAAACTTGTTTCTCGTAGTGATTGAGTGAAAAAGAAGTAGGACTGAGTAGACTATTTGTAGGCTTTAAAGCAGGGATCAGCAACCTTTGGCATGTGGCTCTCCAGGGTAAGCACCCTAGCAGGCCGGGCCGGTTTATTTACCTGCCGTGTCCGCAGGTTTGGCCAATTGCAGCTCCCACTGGCAACATTGTTTTGTTTTTGAGTGCAGTCATGTAACAAAAATAATCTACATTTGTAAATTGCGCTTTCATGATAAAGAGATTACACTACAGTACTTGTATGAGGTAAATTGAAAAATACTATTTTTGTATCATTTTACAGTGCTAATATTTGTAATGAAATAATATAAAGTGAGCACTGTACACTTTGTATTCTGTGTTGTAATTGAAATCAATATATTTGAAAATGTAGAAAAACATCCAAAATGTTAATAAATTTCAATTAGTATTCTATTGTTTAACAGTGCAATTAAAACTGCAATTAATTGCAATTAATTTTTTTCTGTTAATCACATAATCAACAGCCCTTGTTAATTTCTTTTTCTTTACATGCCGTTTTATTTCAGATTTTACAAATGTAGATTTTACCTGCGCTTAGGTTATCAACCTCTGTCCCTTGTTTTTTCCATATTCTGCATAACCTACAAACCTCTTCTACTGCCACTCATATTCTTTTGAGGTGATTCCATTCCTCTGCAATTGATGACAAATCTGTCCTGCACTGCTTGCACAAACTTCTCTGTCACTCCTCCCCTTAACTTCACCAACTTTCATCTTGTTTCTTTTGAGCTTAATTCCCTCCTTGTCCAACACACTACCACAATCTTTGCCACAAGTGTCTTGTGCTGCAGTGCTCTCATCTTGCTAGGTATCCCTTTGCAGTCCATAAATTAACTCCACTGAGGTTTCCTCATCCATGTTATATCACTTTGGCTTTTGTTTCCACCACTGAGAGCACTCTGGATATCCTGTATGCTAAACTTTTAAACCACCAAAAGCTGGCTAGCACGAAGATGTGTAGCATTGTAAAAATGAAACACACGGAGGAAGAGAATGGCATTTCAACACCACTGGTAAATAATGAACAAAGGAGACTGCTAGTAACACCAGGACAAGTTTTCACCTCTCTTTCATTTATCTTGAATGAGGCAAGCTCCTTTTTGGTGAAGTTCCCAACATGTGATCCTAAAGTGGTACCTAAAACAGATTATAACCGAGGAGGAAGAGGTGAGAAATGCAGTCCAGATAATGAAGAAAGGCAGTAGAACATGATAAAGTAATGGCAGACCTGATGAAAGTCTTGGCCAACAGAGGCATAAAATGGATGAGCAGAGTGGTTAAAACCATATGGTTAGACAAGAGAATACTGAAAGATGGATGTAAGTCTGTCTTAGTCCCAATGCATAAAAAGGGAAGTATTCATGAATATGGAAGCTATTGAGGGATAAAGTTGCTATTGCATGGGATGAAGATACTGGAACTCATCTTGGATGCTAGGATTAGGAGTGTGGTGGAATCACCCCTCAAACAAGAATAGTTCAGCTTCCGGAAAGGATGAAGAACCACAGATGCCATGTTTTTAAGTTGTCAGATGATAGATAAGAAGCTAAAATACCAGCAGTATGTCTTCTGGCTTTTATAGACCTGGAAAAGACATACAGTAAAGTGTATGGAAGGATGTTCATGCTGGAACTGAGGAAATATGGAGTGTCTGAAGATTTAATAATTGTGCTGAATGCCATATATAGATCACCTAAAAGAGTAATCCAAATATGTTGTGGAATGACGAACCACTTAAAACTGCAAGTCTGACTGCATCAGGGTTCCACCGTCAGTCCACTATTGTGTATCATGTTGACAGGCTATGTTGGAAGGTAGATCCCAGAAGGAAAAGATGAGAAGCTGTTGTATGCAGAAGACATAGCATGCCCAAAAGAAGACCTTGAGGAAATAGTAAACCAGTAGTATGACCAGTTAAGTGGGCATGGGATGAAAATAAACGTGATTAACACTGAGGTTATGTGGGTCAGTAGAGGTGCCAAAAGAAAACTAAATATACAGGTTATCTTTGAGACCTCATGAAGGACAGGAGAGATTTCAGAGGACTAGAAAAGGGCAAATATAGTACCCATCTATAAAAAAGGAAATCAGGATAAGCCAGGGAATTCATAGATTATATTAGGATTGGAAGGGACCTCAAGAGATCATCTAGTCCAACCCCCAAATGGCTCATTCAAGGTTTGAACTCACAAGCCTGAGTTTAGCAGGCCAATGCTCAAACCACTGAGCTATCCCTCCCCCCATTATAGACTAATCTGCTAATTGAGGAAATAATCAAACTATCAATTTTAAGTAACAGTCAACATGGATTTTTCAAGAGCAAGTTATGTCAAACCAACCTAATATCCTTCATTGACAAGGTAATAAGCCTTGTGGATGGGAGGGAAGCAGATGATGTGATATATATCTCAGCTTTAGTAAGACTTTTAATACTGTTGCACATGACCGTCTCCGATACAAACTAGGGAAATATAGCCTAGACAAACTTACTATAAGGTGGGTGCTCAACTGGTTGGAAAGCTGTACTTAGGGAATTGATATCAGTAGTTCACAGTCACACTAGAAGGGCATATTGAATCGGGTTTGTCCTGTGTCTGGTTCTATTCATTATTTTCATAAATGTTTGAGATAATGGCATAAAGAGTACGATTATAAAGTTTGTGGATACCACACCAAGCTGGCAAGGGTTGCAAGTACTTTGGATGACAGGATTAGAATTTGAAATGATCTTGACAAATGGGAGAAATGGTCTGAAATAAATAGTATGAAATTTAATAAGGACAAATGCAAAGTACTATACTTAGGAAGGAATAGTCAATTACAGAAATACCAATTGGAAAATTACTGCCTGGGAAGGGGTACTGCAGAAAAGATCTGTGGATTATAGTGGACATACACTAAATATGAATCAACGATGTAATATTGTTGGAGAAAAAAAAGCAAACATCTTTCTGAGATGTATTAGCAGGAGTGTTTGTAAGCAAGACGTGAGATGTAATTTTTCCATTCTACTCTGAACTAATAAAGCCTCAACTGGAGTCCAAAGGAGAGCAATAAAAATGATTAATGGTATAGAAAACATGACCTATGTGGAAAGATTAAAAAAGTTGGGCTTGTTAAGTCTGGAGGGAGAAGACTGAGGGGGGATATAAGTCATCAATTACATAAAATGTGGTTATAAAGAGGAGGGAGGAAAATTTGTTCTCTTTAGCCACTGAGGACAGCACAAGAAGCAATGGGCTTAAACTACAGCAAGGGAGATTTAGGTTAGACATTAGGAAAAACTTTAACAGTAAAGGTAATTAAGCACTGAAAAAAATATTAGGGAGGTTGTAGAGTTTCCATCTTTGGAGGTTTTTAAGAAAAAGAAAAGACACACATCAGTCACGGTTGGTCTAGGACATACTTAGTCCTACCTCAGTGCAGGGACTGGACTAGGAGACCTATCAAGGTTTCTTCCAATCCAACATTTCTGTGATTAATGGAAGCTGACTGAACTAGATAGACCAGTTCAAATACATTGGTGGCTGGGTTATGAAAGGTGGTGCGCTTCAATGTGAGGTACAGTCCAGATTAGGAAGTGCTGGAAGAGCGTGGAGTAACATCTCAGGTGTGTGATAAGCATATACCACTCAGACTAAAAGTCCAACTGAATAGAACAGTGTGCCCTACAATGTTGTTTGCTACAGAAGCACGGGCAGTAAAGAGACAGCAGGTTCAATACCTACAATTGTTTGTGATGAGCTGTCTTAGAGTGAAAAAAAGAGTTACATGAAAGGACAGATTTTGAAGTGAAAGCATTAGAATGGAAGTTGAAATCCATGATTTGGCTGATAAAATCCAGAAGGCAAGGCTTCTCTATTTTGGACATATACAGAGGATGAATGAAGAAGACCTGTAAGAACATAAGAATGGCCATATAGACTCAGACCAATGGTCCATCTAGCTCAGCATCCAGTCTTTTAACAGTGACCCATGCCAGGTGCTTTAGAGGGAAATTATTGAGTGATCCATCTCTTGTCATCCAGTCCCAGCTTCTGGCAATCAGAGGCTTAGGGACACCCAGAACATGGGACTGCATCCCTGACCATCTTGGCTAATAGCCATTGATGGACCTATCTTCCCTGAATGTTTCTAGTTCTTTTTTAACCTTGGTAAAAATAGTATGGCAGGAGAGAGTGGTAGGAAGCAGACATCAAAGAAACCCGAGGACATGATACATGGATTGTATCAAAGAACATAGTAAGCAGGTGGAACTCAGTGCTACCTCAGATGGATTAGGTTGGCAGATGCTTGTACAATTACTCGACTCCAGATGGTGGGCTAAGGGGAATAATAATAATACTGAGCAGGAAACCTTTTGAAAAGGGGGTACTTGTAAGATAGTTTTTGCTCCTGGTTGCACTGGAAATACCCCAAGTACAATCCTTCTGGTGTTGTTGTGACATTTCCAGTTCAGGTGCAAATGCAGGAAATGCAATAGCAACAAAGTAAGATAATGAAGTAAAAATGAACCTACCTTTTTAAAATCTCACTAAAAATTTATTATTTTTATACTTAGGTTCATGTCAGGTCTTTCTTTACCTATGATGATGTGCCCCATCCTACAACTGCTTTTATATATCTATTTATTGATTCCTTATGCCAATCTCATCATTGTAGAATAGTATCTAAACACCTTTGACAGAATATCCAGTTACAAATGACCTCCTGATAACCTAGTCTGATTTCCTCCCTTCTTCTGCAGGCCATCTTTGTTCCAAGTTTTTTCCTTTCCTTTATACCTTCTTTCTCCTTCTCCTCTCTTCTACTACTTATTGTTTACCCTCTTTCATTCTCATTCTGTTCCCTCTGCATGTTCTTCAATATTCTTTCCCTTTTATTTCTATTGGCAGTGATTGGAATATTAAGATCAAGAAGTGAGTTTCATTCTTTGCTCTGTAGGCAGTGGGGTCTGATTCCAGATGGGAACAGTTTCATAGTTCCAGTGAAACTTAATTGTCATTGGATAGAAAGGTTTTAGAGAGGCATTATCTTAAGTAGTTTAGCAGAGTGTTATGGAGTCCTCAAAAATTGGAACTGGCAACTATATCTTCACAATATTTCCCCCTTCATGTCAACATCAGCCACAAGCTTCTTCCAACTTGAGTCTCAAACTGAACATTAATTCCTAGGGACAAAATCGTTCTGTAACCACAAAACATCTGTCATTCTAAGTCCACACAAACACACATAATTGGTGGGTTTTGGATGATGAGACTACACTGTCATGCTGCAGTCTGGAAAAAACACCTACAGTCTGTAGAAAGATTTCCTCTGTCTTTGTTTGCCTTTTATTTGTCTGACTCTGTGCAATCTTTCTGTTTCCCCCACCTCTCTCTTTTGGCTACTAGATACATTGAAATATGAGATGAGCTCTATGGGATAAAAGTTTTCCCCAAAGATAAAACCCATTAGTGCAGCTAGAGCCATTAAAATGAACCACTCAAGCAATTCCAACATCACCAGTACCCATTACAGTAGAAAACTTTATTCACAATTTGAAAGGATTTTTAAAACAAATGTGAACTGAAAAGTATAAACCAAGGCTACCAACAAGCTACAAGTCTGTTCATTATTTCCTCACTTACATCAGGGAGAGTTGAGACAGTAATCTGAACCTGACCTACAGAAAGCAGTGATAAGAGAGAAAACAAAGAGCCAAAGAAAAAAATGTACGTGTTTATTGGAGAGTATCAATAGCACTCTGTATTAAAGGCTTTGAAAGATTCTTCACACCTCAAGAATTTCAACAATGGTTTAATGCTGGGTTTCCCCAAGTCCCTGAGCCCTTAGTTCCTTCTATCAGGCAATGGTGACAGCACAGAAAGGCCACAGGAAATAGCAAGCAACTACAGTGTATTAATGTGTACAATATATTCATGGGATGTGTTTTGCACACTGTTAAGCCTTATTATGAAGTCGTTCTCATATATGTAATACTAATAATGCTAAAACATAGTAGAGGAATATAGTCACTGGAGCTCAGTTGCCACTACCATGCTCGTCTACCTTTGCAGATACTGTTATAAAGTCATTAAGAGTAGAGTGCCAACACAATGTTATAAACCACCTTTCTCTAGTTAATTTGAAGGGTCATTTACCTGGAAGGACTTAATTATAGTTTAGCACTCTAAACACAAGCCAGGATCAGTGGCAAATCCTTTAATGGAATCCGGAAATTCTAAGGTAGAAATGTCCCCTTTTTTATATAAAATGCTATGAAACAAATTCAGCACTTGAAAAGACATCACCCATGCATATCAGAGAGCAGAATTTGTTCCCTTTCTTGTTTGAAAAGAAGGTCACATCATGGCTGAGATCCTCAAATGGTATAAATCCTCATAGTTTCACTGATTTGAATATAGCTATAGTAATTTATATCTGCTGAAGATGTAGCCCACTGTTCTTTACTGTCTTTAAGGCTTCTCAAGCTCTATTCTATACCTTCTGTGTAGATTTCTTTGTTTCAGTATTGCTTTCTTCATTCTGTTGCTTGTTATGGTCAGTCTCCCACCTCTCATCTTTCAAGGCAATGACAGACTGTTCATAATGTAACTATATTCATTCCTCGGTTCACTTAGGTTTTCAGTGCTACCTGTTTTTGGTTTTTTTTTTCCCCCCTAGTGAAATTCCTTTTTGGGGTCCGGGTAGTTGTGTCGTTATAAGGTCAAAGATCACAACTTTCTTCTTGCCCGTGGTGACATAATACTTTGCTCTCTCTTTTCCTCTTTTTAGGGCCCTATGTGCCCTAAGGTAAGTGTTTATAGCTCTATTTCTTTCTTTATGCAGCTGAATATTTATGTAAATTGTGGTTCCACTTTTGACTTGTTTTCATTATAAACTGGTAAACTTTTGCTGTTTAATGAGTGAACCAGAACTGGGTTGGTGGTTAACAAAATATCAGTCCTTAAAAACATGATGAAAAGAGATACTATTATGGATAATTTTCAGAAGCATATTCCACATTTTCTGTCACTTTGACCTGGATGTTGTAACTAAGATAACATGGCTTTTTTTAGGATGAGGGCTATGAAGGTAAATCAATATTAGATTTTTATGCTCTAAAAACTTTAAAATCTTAAAAATATATGTAAGTGTTGTCTAAGCTTGAATTTAATCAATATGGTTTAACACTTTTACAAAACCGGAACCTT
The DNA here is from genome assembly GCF_007399415.2 of Gopherus evgoodei. Lineage (NCBI taxonomy): Eukaryota > Metazoa > Chordata > Testudines > Testudinidae > Gopherus > Gopherus evgoodei. Next base: position 59,073,589 of record NC_044332.1, read on the forward strand.
CAATCTGTAGGCCCAATTCTCATTTATACTAAGGCTCAAAGGTGTGTGCAGGAATTTTAATTTGACCACTTTTGGAGGGTCACAGAACATGCCTCTGCCTAGGCCTTGGGACCAGAGGAGCTCTCTGCTCTTGCTGATTATTGGGGGGGGAGGCACCCACACCACTGCTTGCCCTGTCTTGTGAATGCCTAATACTTCTTTATTCCATTCTAGTAAATTAGATTTGCACTCAGAGTAAGGTCCCTAAATTGGCAAGCAGTGTAAAGAGGTTTAGTGTGAATGAGAAGCAGGCTGTGTTTCACTGTATTCTTCCATCGTGGAGTATTTTTGTTTAAACCCATATTTATACAGTGAGAACTTAATGTAATTGTATGGATTACTCTTTCTATCTTAAACACTATGCTCTTTTACCTTAATTACAGTCATTAATAAACTTCATCAGTTAATATTTTAGAGAGATAATAGGTGGCTGCTATATGAAAACTGCTTAAGAGGAGTATTTTTGTTACAGCAAAAAGGTGAGAAATTTTTGCCAACATTATTATACTATTTGTACCGACCCAAGCATTTCTATGATCCAGAGTCAGTCCACTACTCTGCTGGATGACGATGGTGGGGCGGGAGAGTGCATAAAAGCATCTCCCTCTTGGCAAACAGGGCTGTATCCAGAGTCCATTAAAATCACTGAAACGGCTCCCATTGAGCTCTGGTTTGGATCACAAGCTCTGGTTCGGCTCCATAGCTGGGCAGAATAGCTCCACAGCAGTGCAGAAACAAGTGGGAGAGAGAATTTATATAAAAAATTTAAATCTCAAAGCCATCCCACAATTTGGAATAACTGTCTTTTTCTGCTCAAAACTGCCCCAGAGTGAGAACTGCTGAAGTGTTTATATTGTCAGATTTCAAGAAAACTGAATGTAGCAATGGGGAAATTTGTACTGCACATCTCTGCCCAGTCTCTTATTTACAGGAGCAATCTGTTGATCTGTTACTGACATGGGCAATTCACAGCAAAAACATATAAACAGAAACAGTGAAAAATGTCAATTTAGTGAAAATCAGCAGCTTCGTTGGTTTCTCTCTAAATATAAGGAATCATATGGTGTTTATTTGCTATAATTTCAGTAAATTTTAGAGATCTGGAAATTAATATACTTTGCACTACTATTGCATAGCACTTTTTTGGTCTGATGATCTCTAAAAGCTTTACAACTATCTTTAAACCAATCCTTGTAACACTCCAGTGAGATAAGTCATAGTATCCTAGGGTGGGTCTTGACCCCTTGAAAGAAGCAAACTATGTAATCTAAGAAGATAATCATTATCCATGATTTAGCTGTGGATGAGGACCCTGACTTTGCTTGTATAATCAAGAGCTGGCTGGATGATGCAACCAGTCCTATCTTGGTTTGACATGCTCTAAATGGGATACTCAATGCAGCATGAGTTGGAAGTATTGCAGGTATAGCTGTGGTTTGCCTAGTATTTCAGACTTAGGGAATTTCAGAAGCGGGATGGTGATGAGTGCTAATTCTATTTGATACCTTGACTCTGTGTGCTTGTATGGGTGGCAAGGATTGCATTTCATTGATTCCACTCTTTCCCTTGAGGGCAGAGCTGAGCAATTGCTCTGAGGATTCTCTTATGTGTGATTCAGCCAGATTCCCTTCTGACATTGTTCATGTTAAATGTGTACATAAGATTATTGGGGAGGGAGGGAGATGATTTGAATTGAACTACCATTAATGGGAAGTTCTTTCATCTGACTTGGATAGTTCAGTTTCTTTTCTGCCTATTGTTTAGCCCAATGAGAAGGATTGAATGAGAGAGAGCCCAGATGATATCTAACAAAGTTGATTTGCCCCATTGTGAAAGGATGGCACCTGCCCTTTGCCAAAGAGTTTCAGAATCTGGAAGTCATCTGCTCAAGTGCATCTGGACTAGAATATAACATCAAAGAGAGAAGTTCTTCCCCCACCCCCATCTACATCTTCTTAGAAGTTAGCAATTTTTCTCCTTATGTGGACTTTACCAGTGTGATCTGTGACTTCTTTTCATTTCCAGACTAGACAGTTACAAAGTGCTCTAATTGACCTATCCTGGAATCTACTTGGAAGCTGCAGCTAATACAGAATGCTTTAACATCTGTTCTGCAAAATCTGTACTACCTTCCAGTTTACCTCCAAACCAAAAGTTAGCAGCAAAACCAGGAATGGAATCTAAAAGACACTCAGTCTTCTGTTTTAACTACTAGATGCACTGGCTCTGTCAAATATACAAAACTTTATTTGCAGGGCAGGGAACATACTTCCTGTAGTCCAAGAAACTCTAGATGCCAACTGGCAAAGGGAATCGGGCCATATAGGGGTGCAAAGATCCACTGGTTTCACCAAAAGGATGTCATGTAAGGTCTCTAATGAAAGCCTGTGGCACACCATTCATCATAGCCATTGAGAGATGTATGTATGAAAAATATATGAGCAGTTATGTATATGTACTAAACATGTTCTGTTGGTCTGCAGTTGAAAAGCAAGTCATCCAAAGTTAGCATATCTTGTGAAAATCTTCTACAGACAGTGGGAGACACTTATCTCCATGGTGGACCATTATGTATTGTATGTCAGACATACATTTTAAGGGAAATTCTAATTAAGAGCTGGCAGAGACTTCAGAAGAAAATTAACATGAAGGGGTAAATGGGCAGGAAGGAAGGAACCCTATTTTGAGGTGAACAACAGAAGTCTGTTCTGGTATATTTCAGAGTGCAGAAAAACACCCTGGCATTCCTTCAGTCTGTGAATATGAGCTGCCAGCAGGCTTGATCTTATGAGAAAAGGTCTAAACCAAACTGGTTGAAAACTTTGGGGAAAGAATTTGGGGTAAGCTGTCTAATAGGAGATAGGTGAATACCTTGTTAGTTAAGTTTAGTCTCTAGAAAGCATGATATGATGTTGTCTTACATGAAACCATTCGTTCCCATCTCTGAGGCTGGTTTTTATTTGAGTTTCTATTTTTTTCTTGAATAAATTTACTTTTGTTATATAATTGAACTCAAGTGCTATGCATAATACAGGAGTGCTGATCTAACTATGGATCACTGTCCTTTGGGAGCAGAGGATCTGGGATTTCTATGTGTATCTTGTGTTCAGGGGCCGGATGCCATATTAGGACATTTTGAGGGGTCTCAGGGGTTGGGGTGCATATGTTGACAACCTGAGGCCCAAGACAGGCTGGGGTAGCCCACAAGAGAATACTTGAATGGATGACAGTCTGGTTGCATTAGGGAGCAAACAGCCAGCTAGTATAGGCAGGACTCCCTCACTCTCGAGGCTGGTGGTAACAAGGGGACTTTCAGCCCTGAGTCCAAAGAAGCATCACACTACTTACCTGAGTCTGTCTCTGTCAATTAAAATTTGGAAAGGGAAATTTTAGACAGAATACCAGGAAGTATTTCCTGTGAGTAAGATGCATTAAGCTGTGGAATAGCCTTCCAAAGGAAGTGATCAAATGTCCAATGCTTGGGACTTTTACAACTAGACTGAACAAAGTGGTAAACAAGATATTGTGGGCAACAGTCCTCCACTGGCAGGGAGATAGACTGGATGAACTAATACACATTTCTGACTTTTATTATTCTAGGGATTTTGAAGATATGATCTCTCAGTGATGACCTATGTTCAGATTTTTATTAAGCACTAATCTATTATGCTGAATTGTAAAGTGATTGTATGATATAGACAAAGGGCTATCCGAGGTAGATTACAATAATGAAATTCACATAACTTTTCCCTAAAATCATAACCTTCCATGGGCAATCTACCTCTCTAGACAATGCTATTATTAATACAATAATTTAAACTTCTATTTCATTGTTAATAAAATATTTTTAAAACAATGAATGAATCCTGTGTGTTGAATGTTATTTTGTGTGTCCAGGCTTTTATTTTTTTTCCATTACTTTTCTGTCTCTCTATATACACTTTCAAATTCAACATTCTGGCAAACGATTTGACCATTTCAGGACTAAGATTATTGTTCTTAGTTTATGTAGACTATCAACCCAATTAATGATGACACTTAACTGGGCTGGTTGCCAATAGAGCTGAGAAAAATTAAAAGTATTTTTCTTCTGATATTCTTTTATTTTAACATTTTGTCCCAAATCAGAACAAAAAATTAAAATATTTTTATTGTGAAACAAAACATTATGAAAATTTTGAATCAGAATGGTGAAACATTTTGTTTCAGACACAATCTCTACCTAAAGGGAACCAGTTTCCTTGTGGTTTTGTTTTGTATCTCTTCCTAGGATTGTTTTGGATTACTTTTCCCACATACTGGATGGCTGGGACCTTTAAGATAGAAGTTATCTATTATCTACCCTGAAGGACTGGCATTATTTTTATTTTTGAGCCCATCGTCCTTTGGCTGTGTTTGTAGCTGTACCTTGATGTCTCTTGTTTTCTGTTCCATGCCCGTCTCCTATTGTGATCTCTTTCCTTTTCAGCTCCCACCTCCCCTACCCTAGAGCTATCTGTACCACTTTGCTTTGAGGTCATCTTGAGAGTAAACATGGTTTTCAGATTCCCTTCCCCAAAAGTACCATGGCAAAATCTGCCACAAATGGTTCACTGTGAAGGGAAGGGAGAAGGAGCAAGTGAACAAATTGAGTCAGCACTGCCCTTACTAAATCTATGTCTCCACTGCACTAAAGCAAGCAGCTAGGATTCTGTGAGTGTAAAGAGTGACCCTGAAGCTGTTCTATATACAGCAACATCTAACTGCTCAGCAGGAATGTAGAGCACCGAGGAGCAGGCCTTGACTTAATGGAGGTATGTTAGTTCTGAGGTTTATTTTACAGACCCAGGTTTCATAGTTGCTTAAAGTCTCTCCAATTTGGATCTCAACCTCAGTTTCTGGTATAAATTAAGTTCACAAAAATTACCTGGTTTTACAATGAAAACATGCTGGTGCACGAATATTACCTACATATAGCCAAACCAATCAATGTCAGAATAAGCACATTTGTATGTTAAACAGTTCTTCTACTCTATTACTTATTTCTTTTCACAAACAGTATACTTTTTTTTCTCTTGGAAATACAGCTTCTTTATTAATATATATTTCTTGAAGCAGATTCATCTTCCTTTCAAATCTTCCCCCATCACAATGAAATCTGATTTAGCAAGTGGGTGACTGATCCTCTAACTGATTTCAACTCAGCTAATATATTTTAAATTGTATTTTGAGTCAGCCTTTGTACTTTAGTAACTGATAATATAGAGCCAAATCATGAGGTCTTCAGAACAATGGGAACATGCCAGTCAAACTGAATGATAGGATCTTAGGATTTCCCCAGTGATAGCATAAATGGTAATTAACACATTCAATCTTTTCATTAACATTTAAATGAAGCTATTACAAATTTAATTTATTTTTGTTCCATCTTTTAATTATTTTATTTTTGCTCCTTTACAGCTGATAACTATCAGCTATACCTTTTACAGGTGAAGATCCAGAAATCTGGAGCTTACATGCAAATGGTGAAATACCACAATTTGTAGATGTCATGAATATGAATTACTTACTATTTATGCATATTCTTCATTTTTATTTTATCATGAAGAGCTGTTTTCTCTACTCCTGCTTCCTCCTCACAGTGTTAGTTGCTCTCATACAGTGAAAGGTAGGCTATAAAAATCAATAAAATAAATACATTTTCTAGATGTTTAAGGTACGTTTTAGGCCCTTGTGCAACTGAAGCACAAATACAAGTTCAGCACAAATTAAATGTTTGGGTTTATGATTTTAAAAATATTTATTCACTAACAACCTGATGGAGTTTCATTATCATGAATTGTCAGCAGCCACTAAGAGGGGAGGGAACTGAGGTGTCCAAACAGTCTCAGCTGAAGTCAGGAAAATGCCACATAACTCCATTAATATTACAGACCCAACTACCTGACTCTCTGAGAGTGAGAATCTCCAGGCCCCACCATATCCTGCTCTCCCCTCTTCTATCCGCCTTTGAAAGCCCCCTCTTTGCTGTGTTCAGCGGAGTGCAAGGCACTCAGCCCCCAATGCCCTCCATTTCTGTGGTCTGCGTAGGGTTGAGACACTTTACCCAGACTCATCTAGTCCAGCCACAGACCTAAGCAACCTAATTGAGACTGCTGATACAAGGGTAGAGGATCCAACCCCCACTTCCTATTTAAATCTGACTTTCAGTCAGGAACGGAAGAGAAAGCACACAAGTCAGGGTCTCCTGGGGAATATTGGAGGCTTAAAAGATTTGAACACAATAGCTAAGCATACAAATGGCCAACATGGGTCCGACCCAATGGTCCATCTAGCCCAATATCCTGTTTTCTGACAGTGGCCAATGCCAGATGCTTCAAAGGGAATGAACATAACAGAGCAATTATTGAGTGATCCACCCCGTTATCCAGTCCCAGTTTCTGGCAGTCAGAGGCTTAGGGACACCCAGAACATGGGACTGCATCCCTGACCAGCTTGGCTTATATCCACTGATGGACCTACACTCCATGAACTTATCTAGTTCTTTTTTGAATCCATTTATAGTTTTGGCCTTCACAACATCCCTGTCAATTAGTTCCACAGGTTGACTGTGCATTGTGTGAAGAAGTACATCCTTTTGTTTATTTTAGACCTGCTGAATATTATTTTCTTTGGGTGACCCCTGGTTCTTCTATTATGTGAAGGGATAAATAACACTTCCTTATCCACTTTCTCCACACTATTTATGATTTTGTAAACCTCTATCAAATCCCCTCTAAACTGTCTCTTTTTCCAGGCTGAATAGTGCCAGTCTTTTTAATCTCATACGGAAGCTGTTCCATTCCTGTAATCATTTTTGTTACCCTTCTCTGTACCTTTCCCAGTTCTAATATATATATTTTTTATGAGATGGGACAACTGGAACTGCATGCAATATTCAAGGGCATGCAGTGGGCATGCCATGGATTTTTATATTGGCAGTATGATGATATTATCTACCCCTTTCCTAATGGTTCCTAACATTCTATTAGCTTTTTTGCACATTGAGCAGATGTTTTCAGAGAACTGTCCACTATGATTTCAAGATTTTTATCGGTAACAGCTAATTTAGACTCCATCATTTTGTATGTATGGGTAGTATTGTTTTCCAGTGTGCATTACTTTGCCTTCATCAACACTGAATTTCATCTGCCATTTGGTTGCCTAATCACCCAGTTTTGTGAGATCTCTTTGTAGCGCTTCATAGTCAGCTTTGGACTTAACACCAGTGCTGCTGATGGCCTGTGTGTACAGTTTTAAGAAGCTTTTGCACAATGAAAACACTGACTGTCTGTTAATCTGGAATTTCAAAACTGCTATCAGAAGGGTTGACTGTGCCATACTAAGTGTCAAAGCAGAACCCCACTAATCCCAGTAGTGCGCCAGGAGTTTTCAGAGCTCGCAGGCACCCAGCACTAGGCTACATGTCATTACTACACATCTTTATGGGATGAATCTTACTCTGCCCTTGAACTGTTGCTGGTGCATAGAAGGGGGAACAGAACCTTGTCCCTGCCACCAGCTTGCTTCTCTCTTCTATCTGAGGGCTGTTCAGTGCCCCAAGGGCAGAGCACTCCCTCTGTTTCTGAGGACTACATAGTCATCCTCTACAGTTCCTAATATCTGTATATTTGCTGCATGATTCTCATCCTTGATATCCATAGTAGAAATCTTTCTATTGATTTCAGTGGGCATTCAGGTCCTTTATACTTCCATAGTACTAGAATGCAGTTTGCATGAAAGGCTTCTTGAAAAATAATGTTGGATTGTAATCAATCATTTTTAATGCTTTAAATGTACAAAAATAGTCTGAAACATAGCACATATGTATCCTTCTGTATCATATATATATATATTTGCAACTTTAATACAGACAGAATTTAATGTTTTTTGGTGGGAAGGCAGAAATATCTCCTGAATTGTGATCATGATTGCCAGGTTTTAACTAGTTAAATTGATGTTTATTGTAACATATTGTAAATAATGACCAGCTCATAGCAATAGTGATACTTGCTAGAATATCTGCATTGCTACAAGGAAGATTGCAAAATCAAAATTGTTCTACATAAAGAAAAATTTTTCAAAATATAATTTTGATCTTATGGTCCGTAGCAATAACTGACATTTATTTGTTTAAAAAAAGCACATATAGGGCCATATATTCTCCTGCTTCCTTTGCATTGTTCAGGTGGCTCCAGTGGGATAGAAAGCATCTACATTTGGCAAGCTGAGTAGAGGGAAGCTTTCAGCTGGCCTAGCAGAGAGCTGGCATACCTAATCCCTCTGCCGGTCCCAAAATGTGGCACTAGAGTAGGGTGCTGGGAATGGATGATGAGTGATTGTATCTGAGCGCACTGCACTCTAGTTTATAGTTCCTTGAGACGGCTGTCAGCTGATGGAGTTTGGAGTGGCCCTGTCACTAGGCTAAACTCAACACACCTGTGCCCCAGCCAGAGCATCAGGGTGCTACAAGCTGCCTCCTGACAGCTTCCTCCATCCCCAACCCCTTGTGCATCCTCCTCTTTGTTAAACGCTCAATGCATTTTATCTTAAAGTATCATGTAAGCTTTCTGGGGCACAGACTGTATCTTACTAAGTGTCTGCATAGTGCCAAGCACTGTGGAGACCTGACCAAAGCTAGGGCCTCCAAGTATTACTGGGAATATAATTACAGTAATCATACATCCATACCTGTCTAACCATTTTGATGGCAGAATGTAGAGTGATTATTACCCAATGAAAGAGGAATACATTCTGAAATGTAAACAGTTGAATTTCTTCTTGTATTTTGAATGTCTGAGTTGTGCTTTTTTCCTTCTCAATATGGTTGGCGACATCCTGGCCCAGGATTGTGTTAGTGATTTGTTTGGCATTGGCAGACTGATGTAATATTGAAAATAAAAATTAAAAGCTTTATTTAAAAATAATCACTGCCCCATCCTGAATGTTGTCAAATATGATTTTCAGCATCTATAATCTTTAGAGTATGGCAAACTTCCCATAAAACCGTAAGTTGTATTATCATCATTTAATAAAGTAATCTTTCTTGAGCAGTTGATTTTCTTTAATTACACTAATCCTTATTTATGAGAATATAATTCTACCGGTAATGCACTGAAAAGCTGCAGAGTAGACAAGTACATAAAATGCCTGTACCTAGCCTTAAAATGGAAATATTATGCAAATACATGACAATATACAGTGCATTCTTTCTCTCTTCATTTTTTGAATATAAACAAAATGTATGTGAATTCTTCTGTGCCTGTTCTTTTTTTAGGTCCTGAGGAAGTAGAATTCAAGTGTCCCCTGAATCATATTACTTGCATTGGTACAAACAGATGTATTCACTTGTCCCAACTCTGCAATGGTGTATATGACTGTTCAGATGGGTATGATGAAGGAGTACATTGTCGGGGTAAGTGAATATGTTGGGGAAAAAATTTCCACCAACTTCAGATCTTTCAAAAGGATGCCTTTTTAAGTGTGAGTTCAAAATGATTCAGTAAACTTCTTTTAACCATATGCATTTAAAATAAGTGTGTATGTTATTACATTTAGTATACATTTCAAAACTAGCTTTTAAAAAAAATGTTTATTTTGAAAGAACCGTGAGTAAAAATACCTACAGGCTTTCTAGCATTTTTTTTTTTAAATTACAAAGTTTGTATGAAAGAGTTGTTTGCACCAAAAGAAATATGAACAAACCTCTTCTTTGGAGTATAGAAAATAGGTAACACTTGTTTGCCACAAATCCCTTTTTACTCTAAAACTGTGTTGCTTAAAAAAGTAAAAAACAATTGGAAAGAATATGGAAAGAATTTGACACTTTTAGTGTGTTATGATATTAGGTTTTTCCAATCAAAATCATTTTCCTTTCAAGGTTAACACTATTTGATTTCATCTCACTTTTATATTCAAATAATCTTACAATTCAAAGGGTGAGTTTGTCTTAATTCTATCTGTAAGGAATTCATAAATAATACTCATGAAATCTAAACACCCCACCTCACCCCCTGCAAAAAACCTTGCTCAAACAAAAGTAAACATCATGGATCATCATCTGATCTAAATGAGTATAGCTGAATTGTCGTAAACTGAACTATTTAGTTTTACAGTAGCTGAGGCTATGGTGCATAGAATGGATACTCTATTAACTATATTTTCACAGTGAAAGGGATCAAGTGTCAAACATAAAGTGTCTCCTTCTTTAGTCCTTATTCGGAAAAACTCACTCTGAGTTTGATAGATGTTTTGCCTGTGTATCGAGTTTAGGGTTGGTCCTGAACAGAGTAATGAATAAATGAAATCAGCAAAAGTATCTCTGGGGCACGTTGACGCGTTCTAAGTTACAAATAGGTACTACATAGAAAAGAGCGTTTATCAGTTAATCACAATTAAAACATAATCCTTCATAGATGTATTTACATATTTTAACTACTCTGGACAGGGGATTAAAAAAAGCTAATTCAAATAGTGGACAATGGTTTTTGTTCATTAGGAATTTAAAACCTTAAACATAAGGAGATTAATAGTATGGTGGAACCAGAAGACGAAGTGGATTAAAATTTAAGGCCTTACTTAAAGCATAAATTAAACAGGTTCTTTGTTTTCTCCAATTGTCATTTTGCAGGGCTAACCTGCGCTTTAGAATAATAGGAATAACTGCTTTGGGGACAGGTCTTTTTTTTATTTTCTGTTAAAATTACCTTTTTAAGGCTGATGTGGACTCTGCCTTCTTATGTGATCACTAAATATTCTAATGTATGTGATATTTTCCCAACAGTAAATTTCTTGCGCCGTACATTTTATAAATATGACCTGACTTTAATAGCTCACTCTCATAGAGTACAGAAAAGTTTAGGAAAATGTGCTGAGTATTGACAGTTGATTTTAGCCCTAACTTGAAAATACAAAATTTAATACTGTATGGTGAAGTGATTATGTACTAAAAATTGAGTAAGAATTGATAGCCAAACGTCCAAATACAAAATCCCTATTTAGAGTAGTCTTCCATTAATACTGCTGGGAAATGGGTAACTATGCACATAAATATTGATCTGAGTGGCAACTACCCGTTTTGCACATATATAAGTGATGTGAAAATATATCCCTAAATAAAAGGGCACTTGTTTCCTCTAATAAAGTTAGAGACTGAAGAAATAAATCCAAAAAGTAAAAAGAAAAAAAATCTGACAACCAAATAATTAAATTAAAAAAAAGAGTTACACTTTATAACAAGGACACTGTAATCACAATGTCTTTAAATTACCCTTATAGTAGAAACTCATTGCAGTTGCATGATTTGATACCAGTAACTACCAGTAAATCATTCTCCATAAAGTTCACTATATGAAATAATTGCTGGATAAATAACATGGAGTTAATATGCCTAGATTATAATAGTATACATATTAAGGAGGACACCAAAGAATAATCATGAATCAGTCATATTGTTAACCTTCTGCCTATATCAACTATTGTTTTTGAAATACTGCATATTGTAGCTGTAATTATTTACAGTACTAATATTTTAAAGAGTAACCAGTATCTGAACAAAATAATTTTTGTTTTAGGAAACCTAGCAGAAAATATTATTCCTTCATGGCACTGGCAAAAGAGACTCTTATCTGCATTTTGTGTTAATTAATGGAATTGTTAATCTAAAAACATTTTCAGTTCATCAGAAAGGTAATGGAAAAACCTTAAATACTGAACTCAAACACTGCACATGTTCTATTGAAGTGGTTGCATTAACCTGATATGTTACTTGTGTCGATGTACATTCATATATGGGGAATGTGAACATACATGGTGAAGGGCATTCTCTAAACTGATGTGCCCTTTCAAAAGACAGGTCTTATCTCTTGGAGACTGAAAACTTCTCATAATGCACTAAGAACTAATAGAATTCAAACAGTCAATAACTAGAACTATTCAAAATGCTTTCTCTAAATTTTACATTCTTATGTTAATTCATTATATTAACAACTCAGATGGACATATACAGGGCAGGGTGCTTTCATGAGACAAGGAAAAATATGATTATATCTGCAGTGTGAAATGGGTAATTCATGTGAATTTTGAATAAAATGGTAGTAGATGCAACGCTGTTACAGGCACATATGCTTTTTCCCCTGGGGAGCGTATTGCATAAATTCAGATTTTTGTGGCAATAGAGAATAAAAATGGTTTTATTATATACGATTATTTTTCAGTGTTCTTTGAAGTTACGGGGTATATTTGATTTGCTAAAATTCATTCTTCAAGATCTGTACCCTATGTGTATTCCACACGTGGATATGCATGTGCACCATGCATCTGAGACTAGAGGGCATAAGAGGAGGTGCTGACTCCCCCTCCAGTTCCTTTTTACCACCTCATGTCCTGAGTCTGTGTTGAGCTATCCTCGCATCCTCTTCATTTTTGTAACTGTAACCATATATAGTTTACTAGTATTTTATGGTATTTTACATAGTTAGTATAGCTTAGTTTTCCCCACCCTGGGGACCCTCTCTATCCCTCCTTTTGGGAGTAACCCTATGCCCAGAAGTCTTGGATTTAAAAACTGCATCTCCTACCCTTGCTACTTCTCAATCAGTGACAACCACCAGTGCTGTTTTTACTGCCTTAGGGGGAGATAGCTCCTTTCCACCCCAGATCCAAGAGGGACAAGAGCTCCTAATGAGGAAACACCTCAAGGAGAAAGCCAGGAGATCCCAATCAGATCCAAGCCGGGGGGACCCTTCTCTACAGCAGCCACAGTGCTTGAGCAGTGTGCCTCTGATCACGAATTCTGGAGTAGAGGCTAGATCAGTAAAACTATAGATCTATTATCTTAGGCATCTCATGAGAAGCCCAAGGGGCACTCTCAGACATACAAAGAGATCCCCCTCTGAGCCTGCTTCTAGGATAAGGGATCCCTCCCAATTCCTTGCAAGTCAGGTACACAGGTCTTAGGTCTGCCTAAGCTTCTCAGCCATGAAGGGAAAGGGGGCAGGAGCAAGCTACACAAGCTACCTCTAACATGTCACAGGACTGACATCCACCAGTACCAACCAAGAGCTCCAGATGGGACTCTCCCTCTCTAATGGTACTGAGGCATATTCTACACCAGAGAGATCTTATTCCTCCTGGACCCACAGTCTCCTCTACTTTCAGGCCCAGATCTTCTGAAAGCCATCTAAATCACAGAGGGACACCTTCTCAAGGAGGAGGTGGCAGCGTTAGCCCCCTAGTCTATCCGTGAGTCAAGGCTTGCCTCCTTCCAACGACAATGGCACTAGTCTTCTAGTTGGCCGAATTCAACAAACTATTACCTCCCTAAACTAGGGTTTTTTGAATTTCTTGGACCTGTCCTCTGCCCAAGCAAGGTTAAACTCCAAGAGATAGCTGGTACCTGATGCAGCCATCACACTCATCAACCAGCCTTCAACCATTCATACTTTCATTATAAAGGTCTATGGGATCATTATGAACGAGACCCCTGGTCCATGTGCTTTACCATAGAATCATGTCATCCCTCTCCTTTTCGGCAACAGCAGCTGGCGCTGCAGATGTACACAGAGGAAAAGGATGACGAGCTGGATCCATCAGTAATGCTGGTACTGATAGGTGTGTCATCTTTGTCACCTGATAAGGCAATTGCCCCATCTTTCACCATCCCCATCTAACAACCATGGGTTTTATGAAGAACTATTGCAGAAAGTGGTGGCACAACTTCAGATTCCATTAAAAGAAGTTGAAGATATTCAGTAAAAGCTCTTGGATATTCTGCAAGGCACACAATCAGGTAGCTCGCCCAATAAATGAGGCCATTATAGAACCAACTAAAGTGCTATGGATATACTGGCAACATTTACCTGTATCCCTTAAAGTGTTGATAAATGATACTTTGTGCCTTTAAAAGGGGCAGAATTCTTATTCACTCACCTTACCCCCAACTCCCTAGTAGTACAAGCAGCTGTGGAAACATGCAGAAGATTCATTATGACAAAGCATAAGTCATACTCATCACACATACGCGGCCCATACAGTTCTGGTTTCCAGACCTTCTACTAATATCAGCCTATCATCCCATCAGCATTCAACTCTTCCCACAAACTCAGAAGAATGGCAGGATCAGATATCCCAAATAAGACTCTTCACTTCATGGCTTGCTATTCGGATGGGTGTCAGACCTAGAGCATTCGTGTTTGGAGACTGTTCAAGCTATTCTTAATCACAGCAGAAAAGATTCTACCAAAAATGTAACAAATTGATTTATTTATCTGGACAAGGCAGACCCAGGTATCGCTAGGTCCAGCAGGTATTCCTGCTATTTTAGACCACCTTCTCATTCTCAGGATTTTTTTATTAGCTTGCTGCAGTTCCACTAGCAATAGTCAGTGCATGTCACCCTCCAGTATTCTATTTTTTATTCACTTGGCTAAAGCCAGCTTCCTTAAAGGCTCTTAACAGGACCTTCCCACCAGTAGTGGAGCCAATGCTGGGGGACCTCATTCTCGTACTTTCAACATGTACTGAACCTCCTTTCAAACCTTTGGTCATGTGCTCAATGTCTCACCTGTCTATGAAGATCACCTTTCTGCTTGTCATTTTGTCTGCCAAGAAGGTGTGTGAGCTGGAGACCCTGGTGGCTGACTGGCCACACACTCCATTTCATAAAGAGAATGATATCCCTTCACCTTCACCTGAAATTCATCCAGAAGGTAATTTCTGAGTTCCGCGTAAACCTATCAAATCACTTACTGCTATTTTCCCTGAAGCCTCATGTCTCTAGCAAGGAGAGGAGACTTCATCCTCTCAGCATTAGACAAGTATTGGTATTCTACCTGCGAAGAATGAAACCATTTATAAAATCACCTAACCCATTTGTTGTTATAGCAGAGAAAGCACAGGAATAGGCAATATCTGCTCAGACACTCTCTAAGTAGATTTCTGATGGTATTCCTCTTTGCTATTAGTTGGTGCATCTCCCTCCCCCAAAAGGGAGAGGGCCCATTCCACTAGAGCACAGGTGACCTCAGTAACAACTCTTAAAGAAGTAGCTGTGCTAATCATTTGTAAGGTGGTAACCTGGTGGGTCCAGGGACAGAACAGGCACATGTGTTGGTCATCTCCATTTTTCTGTATGCATGTGAGTCATGGACCCTTACGGCCAAACTTGAAGGGAAAGTACAGGTAGTAGAGCGGAGATGCTTCTATAAAATCCTGGGTATCTCCTACTTCGACCACATCACCCAATGTGCTGGGTCGTATGAAGACCTCCTGACAACTGTGAAGAAGTGAAAGCTGAAGTGGTATGGCCATGTAACAAGTTCATCTGGACTATCTAAGATCATTCTCCAAGAGACAGTACAGGGGAAGAGAAGAAGAGATGGACTGGCAACATAAGAGTGGAAAGGAATGGACTTCATGGAAACTCAAGCACTTGACACGCAGTTGTCAGGGGTGGAGGCAATTGATTGGTTGCTCATCAATGATGGTGCCCCAATGACCAATGCGGTTATGGGAGTGATGATGATGATGATAAACCTGGAATTACAGCCACACTTTCACAAAGCATGTTTTGATCTAATCCTCTTCTGCTGATGTAGTGTTACAGACATCTATACCTCCTGCATCGGTGTGCACCCCTCCTATCTGAGAATTGCTTGATTGCTGCTGACATGTAGAATACACACAGGGATCAGCATTCAAAGATGAAATTGAGGTTGCCTAGCTGTAATTGGAAGTTCTTTGAGATGTGTGATATTGATTTATATTCCACTACCTGCTCTCCTTCCCTTCTGCTTTGGATCATGACTGGATTTATGGGAGAGAAGGAAATGGAGAGGCTGTCAGTCCATACCTCCCCTTATACCCACAGTGCTGAATATGAGGAGATCCAGGGTGAAGGCATGGAGTAATTGACACTATTTGCATGATTTTGTGATCTCAGATGCATGGCATGCATGCACACTCACAGATACAGATAGGGGCCACTCAGCTCAAAGAACATCCAGTTACAGCTAAGTAATCTCCATTTATATACTGGGATTATCTGAAAATCACAATGTACAATGGTCATAAGAATCTGGATTTGTCATGTGCCCGTTGTATCTATTAATTGATAATTATTTCTTAAGAGCATAGAGTACTCAGTGTGAAGGGTATATGCATAAGCCAAGGCTCAGAGCAACTGATAGCTTATTTTATAAATTATAGACTATTTCAAAATTAGTCTTAGAAACACAATTGCTTTCTTCAACAAGGTTCTTCACATTCATTTTGATGTCCAGAGGACTGATCTGCCCCACTTACATCTCCTTCGGGCCACTTTTAAAAATTTTCCATGCAGTGAGCTGGGAATTCCTCTACAAATGAGGAATCCCCAGGTGGCATAAATTTGACAGAGGTGGCTGTAAGCCACCCCCTCCCAGAATCTACCTCTGTCCATGCTAGGGGTGGATATAGACAGGGTGTATTGTGCTCCACTGATCTCCAGTAGGGGGCTGTTACAACTAGACCAGCCCTGGCACTGCTTCATCTTGCTCCCGCATCTGATTTTGAGGTGTTTGTTCTAGTCAGACTGAAAACACAAATGTCTTATTCCTTTGATAAATACCAATAATGTGCTTCATGCTTTTCAACACACAGATATAAACAGTGCTTCCTGTTATAGACATAAAATAGCCTACTGGAATGGGGGAAAAATATTTTTGTTGGTCAAATTTAAAATTTTCACTGGTTAAATTTCTGGGCAAAAGTTGGAAAAGTGGTCCTTATGGATATGAGATGAGGGAAGGTTTAGGACAACACAGTGGGATTAGAAGGTTATCCTATGCATAGGACAATATGGAAGAAGGTGCCAAGATGGGAGAAAAGAAAAATGGGGACATTAATGCTGTTGCTGTTACTGGAACAAAAGCTGTGAAGAAAAATATAAGGTATGAGATCCATAGGGTAGACCAAGTCACAGTTGTTCAGGAGTTCGAATTTCTGCCTTTGGATTTAATAGATATGGAAGTTTGGGATACACATGGGATTCTGTTCTCCCAAGAGGGTTGGTTTGTTTATTTATGTATTTATTTATTTATTTACATCACCATAGCACCTATGTCTAGTTATTGAACAAACCCATAACAAAAATGTGGTTGCTGCTCTACAGAACTTGCAGTCTAAGTAGTATATATG
Organism: Gopherus evgoodei; assembly: GCF_007399415.2. Classification (NCBI taxonomy): domain Eukaryota; kingdom Metazoa; phylum Chordata; order Testudines; family Testudinidae; genus Gopherus; species Gopherus evgoodei. Next base: position 59,090,821 of record NC_044332.1, read on the forward strand.
CATAACTTAGACATCTCTGCTTTCATTTCTCTGAATTTTGGTACACAATGCAGTCTGTGGAAAATATAAATAAGTACACACGAATTAAACCTTGTTAATATCTAGGGCCATACAACCCATAACAAATCTTAAAAAGTAGAGGGTAAAAGCTATAAGTCTGGTGCTGAGAGCTGGAAAGCTATGAAAGTTGAGGAGAGAGAGTACTGGATTAGTTTGAGAGGAAAAAGGTAGCTTTACTCTGTAGGAGCTTGTCAGAAGGTTGGTCAGGCACTTGTCTTTGAGGTGTTAATGGTGACATAAGGAGATAGTCCCAAAAGGTTTGAAAACAGTTCAGAGAAGTATCCAAAGTTTTCTTATCTGAACCTCCAAGCCTTTTAAGTTTTGACCTTCTCTAGAAGTTCAGAATTCTTTGGAACACTGCTCACATGAATTCCCTTTACTTGAACAGTAAAGATGAGTTCAGTGCAAACAAGAAGTGTGCAAGTGAGCTAATTATAGGTGAGGCAGGCACATGTAGCCCAAAGGAAGGGGTGTTGTATTCTGTCCATCAGTCTAATATCTTTAGAAAACAAGACTGTTATAACTAAAAAATGGTATAGCACACAAAATGAGTCATCACTAACAATAACTTAGACACAGGAACAGTCACCCTTTTATTAACAGCCATTTCTTCTTCGTTGGTTTGCATTGTTAAAAAAAATGTGTTGCATTATTTCATATAACTAATCTCTATTTTTATCTGTTCCTGAAAACCAAAGTACTTGAAAGTGTTCTTTTTAAAATGAAGTTGTCTGAATTATAGCACAAAGTATATAGCATAAACTCTCAAATTCTAAACCCTGACCATATCTGGTTATGGGAAGTACAGTACTAAGCTGGGTTCAGATATAAGTTAATTATTCAGCATCCTTTTTCCCCAATTAAGGTTTTAGTACCAGTTAAGTTCTGTATAAGCTCAAAGTGACTGGCAAGAGTTTAGTGCTCTCCAAAACTCAGGGGAACTTCAAAAGAAGAGACCACTGGAATACTGAATGCTATTTTTTCGTCTCTTTGATTGTATTGTTCAAGATGATTTTTCTTTGCTCTTTTTTCGTTTTAAATGAGATCTTTTAAGATTTTTTTTTAAAAAGGAAAGAAGAATACTGAAGATGAATATCATGATAGTCCTAGTGGCCTTTTTCTCTGTGTTAGGTTTCTTGTTGTATGTTCTGACTTAGTAGGTAACCTATTATTCACATGGCTACAGAAGCAACTTAGGTTCTCTAATCTGTACATCTAAGCACTTTTTAATAAAACAATATTTATATTATCTGTAACATAAAAAGTTGAAGAAAATGTAACATGTCTATACTGGGGAGACAGTGTAGCTCTGAATTGTAGTCCAAGTAAAACAAATATTCTACAGAAAGTAAATTGGTGTGCTTTTTCCCTTGGCCAGTCTGCAATTACAAAAATAAAATGAATAGTTACCTTAAAGTTGATTGAAAACCTGAAAACATAGCAGTAAAAATCACTAAATATCCTTAAACCCACTTCAAAGGACCTCAAAACGCAAGCTGTATTTTAGAAACAGTGATCATAGAGGGCTATCGAAGAAACAAAATAATATGATGAATATGGTGAAGCACTGGAATGGGTTACCTAGGGAGGTGGTGGAATCTCCATCCTTAGAGGTTTTTAAGGCCTGGCTTGACAAAGGCCTGACTGGGATGATTTAGCTGGGGTTGGTCCTGCTTTGAGCAGGGGATTGGACTAGATGACCTCCTGAGGTCTCTTCCAACCCTAATATTCTATGATTCTGAGAGGCAAGAAAATAATAAACTGAAGGCACTAAGTACACAGCTACTGGATACACAAAACATGTAAAGTATATTACATAGTAATTGCCATTATATTTTAACAGATAGATCTGTCTTAAGTATCAGGAATGCTGTAGGAACACTTTCTATCATGCAAAACTAACTTGCAATGGCAAAACAGTCAGGTTTTCTTAGTGAGCTCTTTTTCTGTTTGTATTTATAGTTTTCCAGTTCAGGTATATGAGTATGAAAGAGAGAGAATGCGCACACATATTTGCTTTATATAGAAAAAATTGTTTAAGACTTAAGGTGCTACATTATATATCGTCAAAGCTATCACGGTGAACTGCATGTTGTGCATATTATGTTATGTCGGGGCTGATGTGGAATGCTTGTTGTCATAAACAGATAGTTAAGGGTTAATGCCTCTTTTACCTGTAAAGGGTTAAGAAGTTCACCTAGCCTAGCTGACACCTGACCGAGGAACCAATGCGGGAACAAGATGTTTCAAAAGGAAAGAGGGAAGTTTTCCTTTGTTTAGATCTCCGTTTCAGCCAGAGTGAAAAAGATCAAGGAACCAGCCTCTTATCAGAGTAGTAAGTTTTAGAAAGGGATAAATAGGTTTATGTTTATTTTCGTTGTGACTTGTCTTGGTACCATTAAGGGAATTATCAAAATTGGGTATTCTTGTATGTATTAAGATTTTTGCCCAGGGAAACATCCTCTCTGTTTTGAATCTGTTGTCTGTGAGAGTAGCTGGTATGCTAATCTCTCTCAGAGGGTTTTCTCTTACCTTTCTTTTCTTTAATTAAAAGCCTTTTTCTTAATACCTGATTGATTTTTTTCCTTGTTTTTAGATCCAAGGGGGTTGGATCTGTATTCACCAGGAAATTGGTGAAGTCTCTCAAGACTACCCAGGGAAGAAAAGTAGTGCTTGCGGGTGGTGGCAGCGATACCAGATCTAAGCTAGTAATTAAGCTTAGAAGTGTCCATGCAGGTCCCCACATCTGTACCCTAAAGTTCAGAGTGGGGAAGGAATCTTGACACTGATAGTGATGTGTGGTTATAATTAACAAAGAAACAAAAAAAGAAATACTCAGTTTCAATAAAGTGTTTGGAATGGATCTTAAAGCCACAGCTGCACTGGCGGGGGAAGAAGATACACTGCTTGAGAGACAGTGGCTATGGGTATTTTTCTTGGGCAGGAGAAATATAGGTTAATGCTTCTAGAGGTGGGGAGCACACTTTGGCCGTGTGCCCACTGAAGTCATTGTACGTCTTTCCCATGATTTCCTTGGGCATTGATTCAGGCCTTAGAAAAGGTATATCTTATGCTTTTTCCCAGCTCTTATGTTCTTGTGGTTGCTAGTGTACAGGATAGCGAAGCCATGGCCAAACCTCCAATCCATCTAGTCAAGTCACTTCTGGGTTGTTGAATGTTACTAGGGTTTCTTCTCATGCATTCAGGGAGTGCAGGCAACACTGATGGAGTGGGTAAAGGTAACTTCCTGTTCTCTCTCCTGCCCAGCATACCTGAGCTTGGTCAGTAAAAATTTGGCTCTTGAACTGTTATACAGTCTAGCCTTTTGTACTGTGTTTCCCTATGTGAAGCACTGGATATTTTAAAATTGGATTTAAGTTTGGCTTACAGTGCAGCTAGTCACAACTACAAGAAAGCCACAAGTAGTACAACCCTCTGTCACCTGCAAAACGACAAAAAGGGTAATACTCTGTATTATCATCAGTCGGTTAAAGCCATGAGCATATAAAACTGCAAAGCCGACTCCATAAACTGCCAGATAATCTGGCTCACTCAGTCCAAATTCGATTGAAATTGCAGCATCAGATGCATCACATTCTGGCTATTAGCATAGCAACTTTCCATGTGGAGTTGGGAAAACTGAGGAAGATTGATATTTTTTGAAGTTTATTCATGGTACCAAGTAACTTAAAATATCTTTTAATGGTTTACTATCAATCAAGAAATCCAGAGGGAGATCGCAAAAGACCAGTTGAGGTCACTTGAGGAGGAATGGGTCTTTTTGTTTTTGTTTTTTCAAATAAAAGGAAATTCAGTTGAATGCAATTTAGATCTGATACAGCCCTCCTGAGAGTTTGGATATTTTGGATTCTTGTGAAACACAGTGTATGGATTTGAAATTTAACATTTGGCCAGTAAATTATGTAAAGACAAACTCTAGAGCATTTAGCATAGAAAACAGGCATAAAAAATTGGCCAAATAATTATTACAACTTCATTTTTGTAGCAGTGTTTAAGTAGAGTATTAATTTTCTGTTCAGGCCATTCTTTCTGATAGTGCCATCCAGTGCAGTTTAGTGATACTACTTAATCATGCATCCATACTGATGCTATCACAGCACTGAAGCTTTTTAAATGGTGTTCACCAGAGGGTAAAATATAAAGTTGAGAATTTGTGTGTGTTTCCCTTCCTGATCACCTATGAATTTGTATTGCATACAAAAACTAAGTGGGTCAGAAATATAAATATTCCCTAATGCACTTTCTCATTAGAGATAGTAGTTCTACCTGGCAAAGAAATCTTTGCTTATTTGCTATGGCTGAAAAACGTAATGTTGGCTGCCCTTAGGTTTGTGAAGAACAGCAAGTCCAACTTCAAACAGTTGAACCCTTGAGTCACCAGGAAATGTAAAACTGCTCTAAACAAACCAGTGGAGCTACTGAAACTATACAGTAACATTCAGAAAGAGTCTCTGTGCCATCACATCTTGTTTTTAAGTGAACTTTTGTGCATGAGAGATGAGACTTGAGTGTAAGAAAGAGGAGGAATGAGAGTTCATGGATTGAACCTCAAAAGAACACTTCTACAGCACTGTTGGATGAAGTACCCCATTCAAGCTCAGGGAACCTGCATCACAGTCTCTGCAAGACATCTATGTATTTTATAGAAAGCCTGCAAAGTCCTACATGATCCCACAAAGTCCACAAATTGAACCACTGGGATCCAAAACGTTTTAGTTCATAGCTTTGTATTTCAATGCTGTGTTGTTTCTTGAGCAACAGAGAAGCTAGTACAGGAAAAAAGGAGATTGTAGCAAGGCTGTGGATGGGGGTCTTAGATTAATCTGCACTCTAAGAATTCAACATTTTAGATCTTGACTGTGATCAGCCAAGGGAGAGGAAAGAAAAGACTTTGCTTAAGACAATAATAAAACTAGTAAATGCAGTTCTTCCTGAAGATTTGGTTTGTATGTTGTTTTATCTGCTGCTCTAAATTTGCAAGAGAAAATACATTTTGTATGCGTATACAATAGTACAATATGGTGATTTTTCTTTTCTTTTGACATTATTTTTTGTTATCCATCTGAGACCAATCAAGGAGAGAGAAATGAGTGGAAGTTTTATACGTATGCACAAGATGTAAAAACAATGTAATAAATAGCTCTTTATTGCAAAATAAAATATATTAGACAGTGATACTGGAGAATACTATGACCCATTCCTCACAAGAGAATGCTTCCAATGGTAGTAGGACCAAATTCATACACCAGAAATAAAAACAGGATCAGTAATTATATCCACAGTCAATAACCTCCACCAACAATGTGAATTGCTGTTGATCTTTCTTATTTTGTTATTATGTGCCCTCTTAACCGAACACTCAGCTATTCAGTTTATTGTGTACTTTACCATCTTGTCCACCTTTTCCCATAGAAAAGTCTCATGCAGTCCATAGAAATTAGAGAGGTCATTCAGTCTGTCCCCCTGTCAAGAGAAAGAAGTCATGAGCTTGAAGATTTAATAACTTACTATTGCAAAGCCCTGCTGTGGTGAAGCAAATTAAAGCTAGTTGGCAGGAGTATATAGAAGTGAAAGATGTTTGAGGGATTTAATTTCATCCCAGCTTTTATGGGATGCCTCTAAAGAAGTTTTTAGGGCCAAAGTAATAGGTATAGCAACTGCTAAATTGAAAGAGAAAAAGTGCTATAAAGAAGGAATTGAAGACGGGGAATCAGGAAGACCGAGAAGTTAGATGTATACGAGAAAGAAAAGGGGAAATTCTTAACCTCATATGGGCAATAGGGAGAACTGAGAAATATATTAAAAGAAAAAAAAGTGTTGAATATACAGCTTGGAAGGTGCCTGATTTTTTTTCAGAAAAGCAATAAGACTGATTGGCTCCTGAGAAGATATAGCTGTGGGCTATGTGCCAAGTTAAATATAGAATTTAAAAGTGTATGTTCCACATATTGCTAAAAATACATTGCGCTATATCTTCAAGTAATGTAAATCTTCATATGTCCCAATATGTCAATGTATTGTAATTTATATCTATGGAAACATGCTTGAATGATCAATGCTGCCCCTTCTTCCTCTGTCATTGTTTTAGGTTTAAATTGCAGATTTTTATTTTTTAGCATGTTCCTAGGAGAAAGAGAATGGCGTAAATATGCAAAAACAAATGCTAGTCAATTGTGGTCTCCCTGAAAACCAGAGGTAAAAGTACGCTGGTCCGGTCCAGTATGGTGTAGTGGTAAGAAAGTGTTGACTGTATCTGCTGGGCCGCTAATGGGGGGCAAAAGGGGCAGCTGCCCTGGAGCTCCGGTGGTGATTTAAAGGGCCCGGGGCTCCTGGCTGCCACTTCCACTACTGCTACCGCTGAAGGGCTGGTTGGGAGATTTTGGACCTGGCCCCAGGCTTGCCCCTTCCGCCCAAGACCACTCCCCTTCTGAAGGCCTAGAGCTGCCCCCTCCCACCTTTCCCAGGACCCTGACCGCCCTGCATACTGATAAGTCATTTAAGTTAGTTTCACCCCTGCTGAAAACACATACCTGTTGAAGGACACTTGTTTTGCTAAAATCAGTTGAAGGTCAGAAAGCATCAACACAGAAGTATTAAACTTCCATACTTTTTATAGGCCTCACTGAGTCCATAAAAGGGTGTTCTACCAACGTTTGAGCTATATACTGCACCATTCTTCTTCACCTTCTGTACAATCAGCTAGAACAGATAAGATGAAAGGTGATAACTCAAACGTTTTATGTTGTTTCTATTAATCCACTGCCTAGTAAATATTTCTCAAAACACATAATGAAATACAGTAGAACCATATTTTTCAAAGTTATAATAATCCCACGGGATTAGATGGTAGTAAATCAGAGATATATAAGCCCTATCAACAGGGCTACATGAGGCTGTTAGAAGAATGTCATGCAATGACCTGAAGATGGCTTTACTTTAGATTACTCTCTGGGGATTTAGGTCTAGTGCTATTGACTATTACCTGGACTCTTTGACTACCATTCTAAATCGCAAAATGAAAAGCCCTTTAAAATGTTAAATACAGTAATACTGAAGATGAGGTTTTATTCTGTTCATGAAAGCTGCTATTTAATTATCTGAACAGGTTAGACCTTAATCATATTTATTTTGTTCTATGTGGGCCTGTCCTCAAAAGAAATTTGGCACAGTACTTTTTAGGGTAATTTTATGGTGATAAATATGCTTTGGGGTAATCAACTGTAACAGGGTTGCAGGATCCATAATGCTGCAAAGGGAATCCAGACTCTTCCATTGATCCACCCTGCAAGCCAGAATTAAAACTCTGGAAAAAGCTGCCTAGTAACTCCCACTGATTCATTGCAACAGGTATAGCATGTTAACTTTCCTCTGGCTATAGGGGAGATAGGTGTGCCTCTCTCATAAGAAGGAGCTGGGCCAACATTTGAGGTTTCGTTTGTGGAAGAGATGGAATGTCACCTGTATCAGCCAGGATTCTTCTGATCATTCTTTTCAGCACTTTAAGGATATACAATAACATCTTAAATTGTAACTGTGCAATAAGAATTAAATATTTATCTTTAATAAATAACCAAGATAAATTATATTTTATAAGAAAAAAATGGGGTTATTCCAGTGCTGGGCCCTATGTGTATTCCACATGTGGTTATGCATGCACTCCATGGGCCTGAGACTAGAGATTTGTATCAAGTAGCATCTGTTGGTCTGTGCTTGCGGAGTTGTCATCATCATGCTGTTAACAAAGGGCGTGAAGGGTGGCCCCAATCTGAGTTGGAATCCACTGTGTCCATTACAATCATCATTTCCTTTCAGAATCTGTAAGTATATACTGTAAATCGTTGTAGTGAGCTTGGTCATTGTGTTTTTTATAGGTAGTATACTTTGTCTAGATCCTCCGTGCTTCAGAGAGCTGCTCCCTACAGAGAAGGACTATGCCCAAAGTTTCAGAACTATATCCCCTGATCTTGTTTCTTCTCCATCAGCAGTGAACACCAGCCCTACCTTTGCTTCCTTAAAGAGTCTCATAATTACCACCAAGTGCAGCATCTCCTGCTCCTTCCGACCCTTAACTCAGGATAGATGAGAGCTCCATCTGTGGAAATCTCTCATGGAGAAGGCAATAAGATTCCAGTTCCAAGCTGGGAAGACCCCTCTGTACAGCAGCCTGGTGAGTAACACCACTCTGAGCATGAGTTCTGGAGTATATGCCAAAACTGTTTAGCCTAAGAAACCCTCTCACAAGAGTAGGGCACATGATCACAGATATAAGGAGAGATCACAGTCCAGATCTCCATCTAGGAAAAAAGGTCCTATCCTATCTCGGTCTAAGTGGGGTGAATCCTCACCTGACATTCCTATGGAATTAGGTCTGCATAAATCTTCCATTCAAGAAAAGAAGGCATGAAGGAAAAAGGATCTGATGGATCCAGCTTTGGTTCAATCTCACAGGCTGGAAGATTGGCACCAGCCTTTTCCCACTAGGAATTTCATGTTGGACCACAATTTGATGGTTCCAGCACATTCTGAGTGGGATCCTCCAAGTACCAGGTGTTTGAATGCACCAGATCCAAAGGTCCTGACCTCTAGGACCACTTGAACTCCGTAAAGGACTAAGCCCTTTACCACAACAGTGGATAGTCTCGTCTTACCATATCTGCAATCTTGTATTCTAGCAGTTCTGGTTTTCCTTAGAGATGTTTCAATACCTGAAGAAACCACCTTGGAGAGAAGAAGATCCTCTCCTACCATGTCCAGAGGCTGGAGCATTCTTCCACCGGTACTGCTGGTGGAATGGAAACTTACCTTCTCATTAGACAAGTCTGATGTTCCAGGCGATCCTTCCCACTCCCTAAAGGAAGCAAACCCAGATTGTATAGAAGGTCTTGGAGCCACGCTCCTCTTGGTATGATTACACAGGGGACCATTGGTACCCAATGCTTTGGGCCTCCCGCCCCCAGCTGGGCTCCATGGGATCTGTATACTAGTCACCCTGGATCTATGCAGGAATCACACCGGCTCTCTTCTCCCAGCTGATACCAGTCGGCTCCATAAGAGCCTGTGGAGGACAAAGATGATATGGGCCAGATGGTTCTGAGAGGTGTCTCATCCTCCTCACATGATGAGAAATTATTCCGTCATCAAGGTTCCTTCACCACCTGATGACCACAGGCAGTACCAGGATCTTTTGCAGAAGATAGTAGTTGAGTTTCACATCTGTCTTGAGGAGGTCCACAGCACTTAGCATAGTCTATTGTACATCAGGCAGCCGTCTGCCCAGTGAATGAGGCCATTTTGGAACCAGCCATGAGTGTTTGGCATAACCCTGCCTCCTGTGCCCCTTCCTCAAAAAGGGCTGAAAATGCTATTTTTGCAAGCTAAGGTGCAGAGTTCTTATAACCCACTCAGTGCCCAATTCAGTGGTGCAGGCAGCTACAGAGAAGTCCAGGATACAGCACCCCAAGACTACTCCTATTGTCAAGGGCACTAAACTCTTGGATCATCAACCAACCTGTAATACAGAATTGCTAACTATCAGGCACTATTAGCAAAGCACACTTTCACAAATTATTCCAAATTTGTGGGATTGACAGGCAAGTTTTCCTAAAACAGGGCTTGATTCCAAGCCCTCATCAATGAGGACAGGCAAGTTGCTAAGGCATCACGCCATGTGCCAGTGGACGCAGTCAATACTGAATCTAAAGCCATCACCACAGTAGTAGTTACAAGAAATAATGAATGAAGCCATGATTCAGGTTTCCTAAGGGAAGTCCAGAATACCATCAAGGACTTGACCTTTGATGAGTCTAATCTCTTCAGGTGAGATCATCTACAAGGCACTACATTCTCTAAAAGAATCTGTTCCCTGGGCATTTACACCTCAGCCCCAAAGAGAGAAACCACAAATATACCTTCTTATCCTTTCTTAAACCTTGCACTTCTACATCTAGGGAATTAAGTAATGAAATGGTATAAATAGTATAATTTTTTTGGCCATAAATTCTACAGAATGTCATAAATACATCATGGGAGATAAACCTGGAACACAGGAGTGTCACAAGTAGAGATATGTATGCAACATTTCCACTGCACTCATTGGGATAGCAGCAAACAACCCACACATGCTGCTGTACTCTGGTGATTCCCAGCTAATGCAGCAGACCCACTCATCCCCTCCCCCATTTCAGCCAATTTTAAGTTAGAGTAGCCCTAATGCTACTCTGAAATCTGTGTTGGGGTGAACCAACCCTAGCTGGCCCCACAATTCGGTAAATGGATCACATAAAGGTGGCTTAAAGCCACTTTTGCCTCTCGTTATCCCTTTCTGGTTTTGTGCAGGTTGTTTGGGTCTAAGGTTATGGATGCTAGTCTAATTGTTGTCTTTTGTATTAATATTTGTTTTGCAGTAATGTGTTCTGTCCCTTGCATCATTGATCACCTCCCTAGGGTTCAAATAACTTCAAACCTCCTAAAGATTTTACCTGAGATCCTCCCCACAACCCTCCAGTTGCCAGGCTCCTACCCAAAATCTTGCCTTGCTGTGTCTCACCTATATATTTCCACCAAGTCATCAACATTTTCAGTCCCAATTATGCTCCTCCCACATCCTTGGTTTCCCATAGCTACGTTCAGCTTTTAATTCATAAATGTTTATATTTATGAATGTTTAAAAGCTTATCACTTGCTATAAACCTCTCCAACTTACAATAATCAAACAACTTTAATTTTGTCTCCTGAAACTTGTAAAAATTAAGTCAAAATGGAAACAAAAATGTATTAATCAGAGACCATAAAGTCCCAGAACATATTCATGGGATACACTATAACACTAACATACTACAAGGTTACTCAGTAAAAAGTAAAAATGTTCTTTACATAATTTAGTTAATATTTTAAAAATATAAGCTTACTTATATAAACCATATAAGCAACATTTTAGAACAATAAACAGATCAATAATTTACATTCTATTCATAAAATATTTTTCTTCTGTACCCAGCACATCACACTGAGAAAACTTGTAGATATAACTTAATGGTCCCAGGGGGCTATATTCCTTTCAAAAACTTTACTTCACACATTAAAAAAATAATTAAATCAGCAGCACACAGCCAACAGTATATTTCAATTAGGGTCTGATCCAGACTCCATGGAAGTCAATGGGAGTTTTCCATATGACTTCAATTGGGCTTGGACCAGGCCTATAAAATGAAAAGAAGGGGGCAAAGTTAGTGGAGGGGTATCATAACCTTATTCCCAGATTCTGGACCTTAGCGTCCAAAATTTGGGGGTTAGCATGAAAACCTCCAAGCTTAGTTACCAGCTTGGACCTGGTACTGCTGCCACCACCCAAAAAATTAGAGTGTTTTGGGGCACTCTGGTCCCCCTGAAAAACCTTCCCTGGGGACCACAAGACCCAAATCCCTTGAGTCTCACAACAAAGGGAGATAATCCTGATTCCCTTCCCCCCTCCAGGTGCTCCTGGAGAGATACACAGACACAAGCTCTGTGAAACTACGCAGAGTGAGTCCCCCTCTCCGTTCCCAATCCTGGAACAAAAGCACTTTCCTCTTCACCCAGAGGAAATGCAAAATCAGGCTAGCAATCCAACACACAGCTTTCCCCTGATTTCTTCCTCCCACCAATTCCCTGGTGAGTACAGACTTAATTTCCCTGAAGTAAAGAAAACCTCCAACAGGTCTTAAAAGAAAACTTTATATAAAAAAGAAAGAAAAAATACAAATGTTCTCTCTGTATTAAGATGATACAACACAGGGTCAATTGCTTAAAAGAATATTGAATAAACAGCCTTATTCAAAAAGAATACAAATCAAAGCATTCCAGCACTTATAGTCATGCAAATACCAAAGAAAAGAAACCATATAACTTACTATCTGATCTCTTTGTCCTTACTCTTAGAAACAGAAGACTAGAAAGTAGAAAGTACTTCTCCAAAGCTCAGAGAAGCAGGCAGACAAAAGACTCAGAGACACACTTCCCTCCACCCAAAGTTGAAAAAATCCGGTTTCCTGATTGGTTCTCTGGTCAGGTGTTTCAGGTGAAAGAGACATTAACCCTTAGCTATCTGTTTATGACAAGGGGGCACTTTGAAAGTCAGAAGGGATGAGAGTGAATGATGAAGGATTGTATGCGAAGTGGTTAACTGTCTGGGTTTCTTAACTGTTAATTGACTTGATTTTTGGAGAGTCTCATACGTAAGCAATGTGTAAACAAGTTTTTTCTTGTGAATAAACAGTAAAATATGTGTAATTTTAACACTGACTATACATTAAAATACTGTCAGGGCCCTCAAACTAACGCTCAAAAAAGAAAATGTTCTTCATCTAGGCTCTCACAATGCTTGGTTACTTTTAATACACTAGTAAAATGCTCAGAGATATCATGGTTATGAAAGGCATTGTATATAATCAAATATTTGTGAGTATATGGATAGAGCATTTCTAAAATAGTTGCTTGTCCACACAGTGTGTCTGGAGATCCGTTTATATTTTTATAGAAAGGGACTGCTTGGCACAGTATAAATCCTGGATAGATGAGAGTACAAAGAATGGGATGGATTATATAGGATAGAGGGAAGAGAGAGATCTTCTTTTAAAAACAGACCATAAACTGCACGACGACACTTCCCTGACTCTTTATTACTATGGCTCAGATTTCATGCATCTGTTGGGCTCCATAACTGATGTCACAGCAGTGGAATCAGATGAGCCAGATGCAGTTATGTAGGCCTTAAAATAAAAGATATTTAGACTCGCTGACGTTCTAAATGCCCCCTCTTAACCTTGTTATATGGGGATTCAGCTCAGAATGCTTGCTGATTAAAAAATGTATGAGCTTTTAAATAAATGCACCTTTTTAATTACCAGCGGCAGTCCAGCATAATTTGTTGCTGTCTAAGGTACTTTTTATTTTTAATGGTCTTGCATATTTGATAGTCTCTTCCAGAGTTATAGATTAGGTATAGACCTGCCACATCTATGATTGACTGTTCTCTTTTTTTTAAGCTGTGTTTCTCTTAGACCCTTAGCAGAAGAGAACCCAGCTACACTCACTGTCAAGGGATTTAATTAAGTGGTAATTGTTTACACTAATTAATTAAACCTACAGTGTAATATCAAGGTGACTGATGGCCTGATCCCAAGCCTATTGACATCATTGGGAATCATTTCATTGATTTCATTGGGCTTTGGATCTGGTCCTAAAATGCTTTATATAAAGGCATTGTAGCTTGGCCTGGCTTGGGAGGTGGGTCATAGGAAGAGGTGAGAGTCTATCCCACTCGTTGTGTGCCCTGTGCAAGGACCAGGCATAGTAGTAGTCCCTGGAGTCCCCTGAGCAAAGGACTGCTCCCTTGAGTTTTTAGCAACTGCAAATTGTAGTTAATCATGCAGGAGGGAACACCTAAAGGGCAGTGTAGTTGGTTGCTCTTCCCTCTGTTCACGCAGAAACTCTGGAAGGATTCTTCCTCCCTGAGACACCATCCCTTCCAGAAGTTCTTTTCAGAGTGCAGCTCTGCTCCCCCCATTTGGGACTGAAATGTATAAGATTATATGCATAAAAGTTAAGATTACTGCAGAAACCAAGATTTTTTAAGCATCTGCAAGTTCAAAAAGTTTTTAAAAAATCTGATCACAGTGGGCCAGATTTTCAAAGGTATTTGGGGAGAGAGGAGGGAGTGTCTTAGATTGAAGTGAATGGAAGTTAGGCACTTAATCTGTTTAGAGATTTTTGAAAATCCTAGTAGGTGCCTATCAGTTTAGTGAGTTTCTTTGAATTGTGGGGTGTTTCCACTGGATATTGTCCTGTTTGTTTTTTCTTCCTCTTGAATTTTTGTGCCACAATTATTTTTAATGTGATTTTTTAAAAAGATAATCTTAAAATATAGGTAACTAAAAAGATAAACTAGTTTTATCTCACTGCAACGAGTGTTCCACTAGATTTGCAATCCTTTATGTGCTACCTTACAGTAAGTACATTTTGGTAGCCCACACAGAAAACATACATTGAATGTGTAAGATTAATAGGCACATTTAATATGCAGGCATGTTAGCATTTTTATTGGTAATAAAGTTGTCATGTTCACTTGATGATTCTGTATCTGGCCTATACATATAGTTCCCTTTTCAAAAGTACAGATGAGTCATGTAAGTTTAAATAGATTATAATCAACTACATAATTTTAGCAGGAGAGGTAGTGCTGGAGCTCTACCGTGTAACATAAAATCCATATCTGCAATATTTTGCCTTGCAATATACTATGACCTTTCTCTAAGTGATGTAGAAGCGTTGAACAAATGAAATACAACAGTGGATTTTATTTAGCAAGAGCCATACCATAAATAACCAAGTTATATCTCCTCACAAATATAAAACTTAGATGTATAAAAGTCCAGGCCAGATTTTTGACACAGTTCCGTACATAAAAAAATGGTCAGACCCAGAACTCATCTCCCACTTAGGCACCTAAATATGTCTAAAAGAGAGAATGGTTAGAAGCACCTAAATGTGCCTAAATGGAAACTGCTGGGCGCAGAGCACTTTGAAAATGTGTCCCCCAAGGATACATGTTTACATTGCTCGCATACATCTATTACTTGTACAGCTATCCCTTAATCACCCATGAACTGAAACTAAAAATGACCTTTACAGAACTATAACGGCAGTTTGCATATAAGGAAGCCGGGCCCCTACGCAATGTATTCAATATAATAGACACATCTTTCCCTGAGTGCCATTATTTACTGTATGTTGAGTGATGAAGTTATAGCACTGTGCTTTGTACAGGATAAAGAGGGGATACTTGGGTCCTGTCCTCAAGGAGCTTACAGTCAAAGGCCCTGATCATGTAATTGATGCACCCAGCCCGGTCCCAGCTGAATCCAATAGGGCTCTAGGAGGCTGTGGTAGTGCACCCATCTGGAAACCATAGCAGGACTGTAGCCTAAATAGACCAGCCAGACAATATTTCAGCCAATCAGCGGGTCAAAATATCACAATTGGTCAGTGTTTTGTGATATGTTCTTTTTATTAAGGCTAAGTGGATTTGTATCAGCCATGCAGGCCTTATGCACCACTTCCTGGTTTTTTCCCTTGAACAAAATGAAAATGATATTGGATCCTATGTATACTCATGCTTATTATATTTCATTATTTACTATTTATACTTAATAGTGCCTAGAGGATATATAATCAGATATGAAGAAACAAATCCTTCCTCAACTAGCTTATGTTAATCTGTCCATTGTGTAACAGCCTGAAGTAACAGTTGTCTTTAAGACCTTTTTCCCAATTGAAGTCTTTTGGTAGGCTTCACTGAGAGGCATTGATTGACACTAGAGCAGTGGGAAGCATTTCTGCACAAGTAATTATTTATTTTTAGGTATAATAATTGATTTTTCCATAGGAAGATCAAAAGCAAACTTTTACGGTCATGACCTAAGGAAGCACAATAACACCAAGAGCAGAAAATTTGGGGGCAGCATCTCATAGCCCCATCCTACAAATGTACTTTCCCACTGCAGTACTTACTAACATATGTAGTTCCAGTAAGAGTAGTAAAGGTTTGCAGGATCAAGCTCTTTGAGGTTATCAGACTGTACAACTTCACATGGATTAATTCTCCCTGCTTTGTGATGCAAAATCAATTCTTGTGCAACCATGGTGGTTACTTCTCCTTTGGGATATTATAAAGTATTCATTTGACCTTAAAGTTTGCAAAGATTCTTTGTGTAATGATGTTTCTCTTGGCAGTGATTATAAACTTGCATTTGGATAGGTCCACTCAACTCATCCTAATGGATTCTAAAGTTGTTTTCAAACATCATTGATCATACAATTGATCATACAAACAATATCTAGGAATAAGTATAGGCTTGAAATTAGGCGAAGGTTTCTAACCCTCACAGGAGTGAAGCTCTGGATCAGCCTTCCAAGGGGAGAAGTGGGAGGAAAAAACCTAAATTGTTCTAATACTGAGCTTGATAGTTTTATGGCAGAGATGATATGATGAGATTGCCTACAATGGCATGAGGACCATCACTGGCATCTGGCTGGTGGCTCTTGCACAAATTTGGGGTTGGGAGAGAATTTTCCTCCAGGTCAGATTGGCAGAGAGCCTGGGAGTTTTAGCCTTCATCTACAGTGTGGGGCACTTGATGGTTTGAACTAGAGTAAATGATGGATTCTCTCTAACCTGAAGTCCTTAAGTCAAGGTTTGAGGACTTCAGTAACTCCGCCAGAGGTTATGAGTCTATTACAAGAGTGGGTGGGTGAGGTTCAGTGGCCTACAATGTGCAGGTCAGACTAGATGGTCATGGTGATTCCTTCGGGCCTTAGAATCTATGGATCAATTTGCCCTCAGCTAAAGTGCAGCTGCCTCTGGCATGAAACACAGCAGTTGAGAACATTTATGAATGGAAAAGAAGAACATAATTGAAATTGAAGTGAAAATTCAGAACTAATTTCCCAAAAGGGAATTTATCCAAGATGTCAGAGTCAAGGCCGCCACTCTTGTGAAAAGTACTATAAGAGATGTATGTTTGTTTGGTTTTTTTAAACATAAGTCATTGGGATTTAACTTTTAGGTCTCATTCATAAAATGGCTCCACCATCACTATATGTTCACACATTTGTTCAGTACTAACTCAGAGTGAAGAGTGCCATCTATAGAATCATCAAAACCACTGCTAGGCCCACTTGTATTTTCTTGAGGTCTCCCATTCACAGGTAATGTGTATAAACAAGTGCTCCTAATTTAGATCTCAATTCAGATCTGATTGGCCAAAATAATTTCATATTCAAAGTGAAACTATATTTGAGATTCTTTTCTGAATCTATGTAAACAACACCCACACAGAAGACCCATTATGAAAGATATTTCCCTGTATTACTAATAAAAATCAGAGCAGAATCCAGAAAATGCACACAGTTACCCAAAATAGCCGTAGTTAACATGCAACAAACTTGTTCTTATAGCCCAAATACTTGCATTTAAAGTACACTCTAATTAAGGACCCTGATGTAAAATGTATCTATTCAGCTTTCTGCAATGTTTTAGCACTAGCACTTTGTACGTAAAAATCCAGCAGGGAATTGTTCACAAGCTTGAGTATGCCTGCATGGGATATATTCTTTACTGATATTGTCTATGGTTGAGTACTCTGTTATGTTCTCTAGGAAAACACTGCTTCCTGCTTTTGACAAGAGTATCAGAAGCAGGGGAGAACTGAGCAACATTTCTGGAATGGCCTGTTTTATTTTAGAGGAGCAGAGGATAAAAGCAAATATAAAACAAAACTGATGTTGGTCCCAATGTTTTGCATTACACAAGAAAGGACAAAGCAAACTCAATGGCCTTCCCACACAGTAATTCACCATTTGTGAGTTTACTGGGAAAAAAAAATTAAACAGCAACATGAATTATAGCAATACAGTATGGACTGCTGTTTAGCCAAAGTAAAATGTGGGGTCATTGATTCCATACCTGTTAAAGGGAGCTGGAGGTTTTTGTATATATCTCCTAATTAGGCTTACCAAGGAGAGCTAGAAATGCTGTACATTACCCTTACTGAAAAGGAGTGTTTACTGTTTGAAAGGGCAACTGCCTCATTTTTTGACATGTGCTAACAGGTAGGGTTTCTTGATATTATTGTAAACACACAAATAATTTCAGTGCTAAAAGTTTTTTACATTTTTGGGATTCATGGAAGGAAACATTTCCTATTAATTTCAGAAGTTTTCAATCTCATCATGTGCATGCGTTAAAAATATCTATCATATGCAATAAAAGAATACCCTCCAGTAGCAGTAATTTTCTTGTCATGCTTCTGGTGACACTGATAAACCACTTTGGTGTTTGTATCTTCAGAGGTTAGTAAAATGAAGACAAATTGAAGTGCATTCACTCTAACACTCTTTTAATGCAATGCAGCTATGGGACTTCTTTACTGAGTTCTACCTAGAGCTTTCTCAGCTTAACTTCCTTTACTACACATAGTCACATGCCACCTATGTGACTCAAAGCTCAGTTCTGTACTATTGCTCAGGCAATATACTTCAATATTGACCATAATGGTAGATTTCCCTGTATATTAAGTTTGAGTCTGGGCTGTTTTCAAGGAAATGTAACTTTAAGCATATGAGTGGTGTCATGCAAAATGTCAGTTGGTGAAGGGTACCTTGCAAAAAGCCAAGCTAAAGAGACTTTGGACAGGGATATCAGCTGGTATTATTGTAGAGGGACTTCTTTTGTCCTGAGCAACAAAGCCCTAGTGCAACCATTAATGTGACTACTCCTACTTGTCCTACAAAGGAGAATTTAGCCATGAGATTCCTATATTCACAGACCTCTTGGCTATGCTCTTAAGTTTGGGAATGGAGTAAGCTATTACACTTATGTCACTGCAGATAGAGTTGCTCCAAAACAGGAGTATTCGTACATGCCATTCCCGTGGCCTGCAGCCTTTCATTTCCACCACCACCACCTAATTCATAAAACGGAATCATAGTGATTTTACAGCATTTAGGGTCTTCTGCATCCAAGGAAGGAGAGGGAGGATGTTGTCCTTAGTAAATAGCCACAGAGAAAGCATCCGCTTTGCTCCACACAGGAGCCTGAAAGCAAGTATAGTGAGATATGTTTACTGTATAAGTTGTAAATAAAATTGTCAGCTAACATTGGCTCAGTTTGATGGTGGTTATCTCTTTGAAAAGTAAAAACCAATATGGTAAGAACACAATTCTTGTTAGTTAAAGTACCAAGAACATGACTTTAACTGTGATTACATGTCCCTGACACTTTTGACCAAGTTTAACTTGTCAGCAAAAAGAATGAGGAGTATTTGTGGCACCTTAGAGACGAACTAGTACAAGTATTCCTCATTCTTTTTGCTGATACAGACTAACACGACTACCACTCTGAAACCTTTCACCTTGTCAGTGCTCCTCAAGTCTTCCTTTCCCCTCCTTTATGAAATAGCAGCAGTTTACTTTATTCTGGGATCCTGATGCATCATGTAAATAGGGAATTGTTTGGCCTCAGAAGTAGCTAAACTGCCTTTAAGGGGCAGCAATATGATGCAACCTCTGGTAGGCCCTGGTAATCTCTGAAGGTTTAGGCAGCCTATTGAGTGAGGAGTATGGCAAAATTGGATGGGCTTGGGAAGCCTACGATTCCCATGCAATTTTACTTAGAGTTTAATGTCCCTGTGAACAAAAAGTGAGCCTCAAAGAAAATAAATTCATTCACCCAGACTGTGCAAACCAAAACTAATGGCTTTTATTCAGCTCTAGTTTCTCTACCTCTACTTTTTCCTTGTGTCCATTAATTTGAGCAGCCTGTCTTTGAGACAGATCCTTGGGCCTGGCTGGCTGCAGTCAATGTAAGGTCCAAGTTGGGAGACAAAAGGTGGCTTTAGGCAACCTTTGCATGCCCCCAATACCAAGTCTACCAAAAGGCCCATTATGTTGGCTATGCCCTACCCCTGGACATGTCCTCATGACAGGGAAAAGAGACAGACTGTGTCTGGTGCAGAGCTGGTTTCTGGGTTTTTACCAGCTGGGGATTTTTTTCAGCTATTAATGAAGCTTTCTATGTAGCTTTCATTGCTAGAACATGGGGCAGGATCTGGTCCTCTGTTTTATCTAGCATTCATTAGTTGCTGTGATTTAGTTTTAGTGAAACAGAAATTTTCCTTAGTTGGGAGGCATGTCCCTCCTTCATTAGCAGTTTACTTTTCTGGCACATGCCTCACCTTGTAAAAGCAGCATTAAATCAGGTTAAAAGCCAATGTAAGACTTCTTACATATTTTGCATATTGACAAAGTAACAAAGTTCTGGTGCTCAGCATTATAATTTTCATCTGCAGGGAGCTAAAATATACCAGATATAACTCTAAACTTTATTTTAAGATATTTCAGAGATTAGCTGTATCAGAAAATGCCTTCTACCATGTGAACTTTCACTAGACCCCAGAAAAAAAAGCAGACTTTAACAAACTCAGAGAAGTGGTAGGTAAGTTCCCATGGGAAGAAAATGTAAGGGAAAGGGAGTTCAGAAGAGCTGGCAGTTTCTCAAAGAGACAATATTAAAGGTAGAACAGCAAATTATCCAGTGCGAAGGAAAGATAGGAAGAATAGCAAGAGGCCAGTATGGCTTTGTCAGGAGCTTTTTGATGACCTGAAAATCGAAAAGAAAGTGGAAAGAAAGTGGAAACATGGACAAGTAGCTAAGAGTGAATACAGATGAATAGCACAGATTTGTAGGAACAAAATCGGAAAAGGTAAGGCACAAAATGAGTTAAATCCAGCAAGCGACATAAAAGGCCGTAAGAAGAGGTTCTATAAATGCATTAGGAGCAAGAAAAAGATTAAGGAAAGTGTAGGTACTCTACAAGGCCCTCAGCAGGGAACAACTATTAATGGCCAACATCAAGAAGACTGAGGAGTTTAAACTGTGATGCCAACTCTGCCCACATATCTACACCAGCGACACCATCACAGGACCTAACCAGATCAGCCACACCATCACTGGTTCATTCACCTGCACATCCACCAATGTAATATACGCCATCATATGCCAGCAATGCCCCTCTGCTATGTACATCGGCCAAACTGGACAGTCTCTACGGAAAAGGATAAATGGACACAAATCAGACATTAGGAATGGCAATATACAAAAACCTGTAGGAGAGCACTTCAACCTCCCTGGCCACACTATAGCAGACCTTAAGGTGGCCATCCTGCAGCAAAAAAACTTCAGGACCAGACTTCAAAGAGAAACTGCTGAGCTTCAGTTCATCTGCAAATTTGACACCATCAGCTCAGGATTGAACAAAGACTGTGAATGGCTTGCCAATTACAGAACCAGTTTCTCCTCTCTTGGTTTTCACACCTCAACTGCTAGAACAGGGCCTCATCCTCCCTGATTGAACTGACCTCGTTATCTCTAGCTTGCTTGCTAGCACACATATATATACCTGCCCCTGGATATTTCCATTACATGCATCTGAAGAAGTGGGTATTCACCCACGAAAGCTCATGCTCCAAAACCTCTGTTAGTCTATAAGGTGCCACAGGATTCTTTGCTGCTTTTACAAACTGTGATCAGATGCTTAACACAATTTAATATGAGCAACAGGGTGAAAGGAACACAAACCAAAACAGGGAAAGAAGAAGTTGAACAATATTAAGGTAAGTTTAGATGTATTCAAGTCAGCAGGACCTGATGAAATCCACCGCAGGAGATGTAAGGAACTAGCTGAAGCAATCTTAGAATCATTTATGTTTATCTTTGGGAACTCATGATGATGCATGAGGCCCCAGAAGACTGGAGAGGGACAAAAAAAGTACCTAACTTTTAAAAGGAAAACAAAGAGTAGCTGGGGACTTGCAGATCAGTCAGCCAAACTTTGCTACCTAGGAAGATACTGGAGCAAATTATTAATCAATCTATAAGAAGCTAGAGGGTAATAGGGTGATAAATAAAAGCCAACATGGATTTGTGAAGAACTAATCATGCTAAACCAACCTAATTTCCTTCTTTGACATGGTTACTGGCCTATTGGATGGGGGGAAGCAGTAGACATGCTTGATAGCCTTATTTTAATTAGGCTTTTGACAGAGTCCCACATGGCATTCTCATAAGTAAACTATGGAAATTGTGCAGACAAATTCCTGTGCCTTTGTTTTGGTTTAAATAGGGAAGTCCTGACCAGTCAGAGGTCCACGTGTTTCTCCAATCAGCACCTAAGGGAGACCTCCCAAATGTAGCTTCAGGTTTCATGGTATCTTTGTCAAGTTGTTTAGTAGTAACCTGCTTGGTGAGCAGTAAGGCATCAGCCAACTAAGAACCCAGTGGACCCAGGTTTGAGACCTGTGGAGTCTTGACATTAGTCATGAAACATGAATCAGGGTTGCAGAAAGCTTATCTGTTACAGAAAGGGACAGAATAAGAACAATGCCTATCATGCTGACCAATATTATAGTATTGATTCTTTATGCTTCCCTGTTTATCTGTAGCATGTGCAAACAAGGCACAAAATCCCAGGATACTGTTTATATAAATTTCCCAGAACCCTCTTTGTATGAATCAACGTGTTAATGCTCTGTACACAGGGCTGGCTCCAGGCACCAGCCCAGCAAGCAGGTGCTTGGGGCGACCAACAGAGAGGGGCGGCACCTCGGACCCTTCGGCGGCGGGTCCCTCACTCCTTCTGGGAGCAAAGGACCAGCCGCCAAATTGCCGAAGATTGAACCGGCGGTGGTAGTGGCGCAGAACGCAATCATGGCTTTTTTTTTTCTTTTTGCTGCTTGGGGCGGCAAAAATCCTGGAGCCGGCCCTGTCTATACACATAAATGTAAGTGTTCTGTACTTGAATTGAATCTTAGTGAGTGACCAAATGATGGAATATATGTAATCAGTGATGAAATATGTGTTTGATCTTTTACTCTGACCCCACTGGCTTGTGGAGAATGTGTCCAGATACCCAAGAAAGGGCCAATTGTTATTGATGAGAGATACTTGTTATTGCAACTGTGTTCTGTGACTGATGAGATAATGAGCCATTGAGAGATGTTTTCAACTCATCAGGAATTCCTTGTTGTCACAGAAGTTTTCTGTAATAATGACTTGGTTAGAAATACCTTCAGTTTGTCAGTCATGTAAACTGAGGAACATATAGGAAAGTTCCAGAAGTAACTAGGTTGTGGGGGAAAAAAATGTCTTCGTCTCTCTTTGTAAATATTTATGGTGTATAAGTGAGGTTTTGAGAGTTCCTTAGGAGTGACTTGAGCAGCAAGTCACTTCTCCAGAACTGGTTTGGTAACACATATCCCTCCTTTCTGTATTCTGCTGTATTAATCTTGGACTAATAATATTTGATGGATACAGTCTGGTTGGGTCTTGTTACCTGAAATCTTATTAATAAAGAGAATTTAATACTAACCATATATATCTGTTTCTTGTCTCATACTTTAGATTGCAAGTAGTTTTGGGCAGGAACCACCTCTTTCTGGTAAAGCACTCAGTACAACAATCCTTGACTACAGTTACTACATGCTATGGCAATACAAATGATAAATAAGAATCCACTAATTCTACTGGCTACTGTCACATGTGTCTTCTAGTCTCTGTCCAAAATTGTAAGGAAAAAGAAGGATCAAATGAAACTACCTTATAACTCAGAATCAGGACAGATGAACATTTAGTGGGAATGTGGAATAAAAGATAAATAACTAGCAGTGTTGCCAATTTCAAGAGATCAAAAACCGTGAATTGGACCCATCCTCCAAAATCATGATATTGGCCCCAAAATCATGGTTTTTTTTTAATAATATTGTGTTTTTTAGCTCAGTCTCTAGATTTCTGAACTCTCAGGGGCCACGTCCAGACTACCCGCCGTATCGGCGGGTTAAAATTGATTGCTTGGGGATCGATATATCGCGTCTAATCTAGACGCGATATATCGATCCCAGAGCACGCTTATATCGATTCCGGAACTCCATCAACCCCAACGGAGTTCCGGAATCGACAGGGAGAGCCACGAACATCGATCCCACGCGGTGTGGACGGGTGAGTAATCCGATCTTAGATATTTGACTTCAGCTACGTTATTCACGTAGCTGAAGTTGCGTATCTAAGATCGATTTCCCCCTCGTAGTGTGGACCAGCCCAGGGTGTGTGCATGTGGCTATTCATGTTGCCCAGCCTCTCACATGCACTTAATAAGGTGATTTTTAGCCTCTGCTGCAGGAGCTCTCACCCTCACATCTACCCATCCCGTGACCAGCAGTTAATCCTGTCTCCTAGTCCCCCATCAGTTCTGCAGGGTGTAGCCATGCTGTCTCTTCCCCCCACTTGTTAACTTGATAGCTTTGTTTATCTGATAGGTAAATGAATGCTCATTGTCTTTCAAAGTACTTTGGAATTAACTGCCTAGTGGTTACTCAGTAAAGTTAGTCCTTCCTGGCACCAAGGCATGCCTCAGTCTCTGGGCTTTAAGTTCGTGCCACAAGCCTATGCCTGTCAGTGACCCTCACTCCAGCTGTTTAGTGCCTGGGAGCAGTTCATATGCGGGAGCACTGCAAGATCTGCAAAGACTTCAGGCCTCACACCAAAAAAGATACACTGAAGCCTTAGGTTTCTCTATATGAAGGCAGGACTTTGTTGTCGTTCAGAGCCAAGTCACTCTGACTCAGCACCAAGTATTTTAGCCTCAATAACAAGTGCCCCAGCTTCTCTTAGGAAGACGCAGCACTGATCCACATCACCAGTGCCAAAAAAGGACACACTTTCTTCTTTTCAGGATTTCTGGCACTATCAGTCATCCCCAGTTCTGAAGATCACTCCAGAAAGAGACCCTCAGCACCGTTCTCTATAACCAGTGCTGAGAAAGAAGCAGAAGAAGATGGACAGAGGGCAATCCCCAACTCTGAGGTCTGTGGGGAAAAGAGATGCTAGGAAAGTGGGACCTATGCCAGGACACTCTGAGGCTCCTGCAACTCGTCAGGTGCCATTGACTATGGCCCTAGAATGGGCACCGTTGGATCCAGCACTGATGGACTATCTACTACATGGGAGCCATTGAAGCTCCACTGCCTTGGCAATACCATCTACACCAGAGGCATTTGAGGCCACAAGAGATTTCCCTCTCCCTGTAGCGCCGTCCCCAGCCATAGTGGAGATGTCATCAGTGGCACCAAAAGCAAAAGCTCCCATGGCACCAAGCTCAGGTGCCATCAAACAGGAAACTGGTCTTGATGGAGCAGCCCCAATCCCTTCCTTCCCAGTTCACTGGCACTGGTCAGGACTGCTACTCTCTGGTCACCTGGAAGGAAATCCTCAGAGACAGACTCAGTGGAAGAATCATATACCTCCCACAGGAGCTGGCACCGACACTATGACCGATTTCACCTGATGGCAGATCTGGGCCGGGGCATCACACCTGTGGCTTGGCCAACTGCACATGGCAGGTGCCACTACAATGGCGATTCTGGAACCCCTGGGCTTTTCCTCCATTCAGAGGGTCACATTTCACAAAGTCTTACTCCATTGTATCTGACTCTATAGCATCTCCACTACTCTCCTCGGATCAGGATCTAGGTTCTGGTACCAAGCCTGATACTGAATATCAAGACTCAGCACTGTAAGACCTGTCCAGTGCTGAGGATGAGGAACAGTTCCCCCTGTCTCTGCAGGAGTCCCCTTCCTCCTCTCCAGATGAGGTGGTGGCTAGAGTAGACATAGTGCCCTCCCAGGATGATTACAGGGCACATCAGGAGCTCCTCAAAAGAGTGGCACAAAATCTGAGGATCCAGGTAGAGGAGATAAGGGAGTCCTCCCATGCGCTGGTGGATATTTTAGCTGCATCAGACCCCTCATGAGTGGCTTTACCCTTAAGTGAGGCTATTATGGACCCTATCAGGGCCTTATGGCAGACAGCAGCGTCCCTTCAGCTGACAGCAAAATAGATGAGAGAAATTATTTTGTTCTGGCTAAAAGGTTAGAATTCCTGTACACTCATCCACCATCGGGCTCGTTGGTAGCATCGGTGGCCAATGAGTGGGAACAACAGGGTCAGCAAAGTGCCACTCTCCAGGCCAAGGATTCAAAAAATCTAGACCTCTTTGGTAGAAAGGTCTATCCAGCCATCAGCATCCAGCTGAGGATTGCAAATCTGCAAGTGCTTCTGAGTCACTACGATTTTAACTCCTGGGACTCTGAAAAATTTAAGGAATTATCATCACAGGAGTCCAGGTGTGAATTTGCAGCCCGAGGTGCAGCTGTCTCCAGTTCTGCTTCTTTCTGGGTCACAGCCCAGGGTCGCTCGCAGATGGGTCATCTTTTCTATGTGTTTCCTCTCATCCCTCTCATACAAAAGGTCTTGCTAAGGGCAGCAGAGACTAGGCACGAGTCATCCTGATAGCCCTGGCTTGGCCACATCAGCACTGGTTCACCACACTCCTAAACATCTCAGTGAAAATGCCAATCATCTGCCTCTGTTTCCAGACCTGATCTCTCAGGACCATGGCTGTCTTCGTCATCTGAATCTGGTGTCCCTTCATCTCACAACCTGGAAGCTTAATGGGTGAACCCCACGGAGCTAATATGATTGAGGCCTATTTGCAAGGTGCTCTTAGGGAGCAGAAAACCATCCACCAGAGCTACCTACCTGGCAAAGTGGAAAAAATTCTCAGTCTGGTCTACACGGAAAGGCGTTTCACCTATGCAGTCAACACTGCTCTTCATTTTAGATTACTTACTCCATCTGAAACAGCAAGGGCTAACTGTGTTGTCTGTTAAAGTCCATCTGGCACAATCTCGGTCTTACATGCTGGGTGAATAGTCATTCTGTTTTTTCAAACTCTATCTGCAGTCAGTTTCTTAAGGGTCTTGATAGACTGTACTCCCAGGTACGGCAACCAATACCACCCTGGGACCTCAGTTTGGTTTTGGCAAGACTGACAGGATCTTCATTTGAACTTCTGGCAACATGCTCGCTTTTCCACCTGTCATGGAAGGTAGTCTTCCTGGTGGCCATTACTTCAGCCAGAATGGTCTCGGAGATCCGGGCCCTCGCTTCTGAACCACCTTATATGGTATTCTTCAAGAACAATTCTTCAAGGTCCAATTGTGTCCATACCCAGCCTTCCTTCCAAAAGTGGTCTCCCAGTTCCATAGTAACCAGGCTATCTTCCAACCATCTTCTATTCTAAATCACATGCCAACAGAGAGAACAGAGACTCCATTTGCTGGACATTAGACATGCCCTACTTTTTTACATAGAAAGGACTAAATTATTTCAGAAATCTACTCAGTTATTTTATCCTGCAGACAGGATGAGAAAGGTCTTCCAGTCTCAGCCCAGAGAATTTCATTATGGATCACCTTCTGTATCTGCACATGTAATGACCTGGCAAAGATCCCTGTTCCAATGGCACATTCTAAAGGGCCCAGGCATCTTCACCAGGGTTTGTGGCACAAGTTCCTATCCAGGACATTTGCAGAGCAGCAACCTGGTCTTCAGTACACACTTTCATGTCTCACTACGCCATTACTCAACAGGCTCAAGATGATGGTGGATTTGGCCAAGCAGTACTACAATCAGCATGCCAATAAACTGTGAATCCTCTCTTCCATAACTGCTTGGGAGTCACTACGTTAGAATGGACATGAGCAAGTGCCTGAAGAAGGAAAAACAGTTATTAACCTTCCATAACTGCTGTTCTTTGAGATGTGTTCTTCATGTCCATTCCAACCCCCACCGCCACCCCTCTGTCAGAGTTAGCCAGCAAGAAGGAATTAAGCAGGTGGCAGGTCATTGGGACCCTTTCAGGGCCGGATTTAGCAAGTGTGGGGCCCGATTCATATTCACTTGGCAGCACTCTGGGTCTTCAGTGGCACTTAAGGACCCGCCGCCAAAATGCCGCCGAAGACCCGGAGCGACTGAAAGGCTCCCCGCCGAAATGCCGCTAAAGACCCCCCGGAGTGCCGCCGCGTAAGTAAAAATTAAAAAGGTGCCCGCGCAGGGCCTAATTCCAGAGAATCAGGCGAATCAGACTAAAGCCGGCCCTGGATCTTTTGTACCATGAGCACACAACTCCAGGGGGCACCAGAGCCAACCGGATGGATACCAATGATGGAAAAATCTATTGGCGGTGCTCAGAGCGAGCACGTACCTACATTGGAATGGACATGAGCAACGCCTCTCGAAGAACAACAGTTACAGAATGTTAGTAACTGTTTTATTTTTCTGTCAATTTTATTTTGATTTACAAAAAGAAAGGCATTAAGTTTCAGAAAAGGAAAAATGGCCCAGACTGTGCAAAACTGCCAACACCTATCATGTAATAGAATAATTGTGTGACAAATCTCCACTCAGGATAGCAGGACTGTATGAAAAACTGAACACATTCATTCCATTCCGAGACAAGCTTACACTCCAGTATGTGGAATCAGAAACAGTTACGTCCTAGGGACTTGGGAAGAACGTTCCTGAAGTCTATATAGTTTCAAGTTAGTTGGAGGTAATTAAGAGGTGAAGAAATGACAAGAGGATTGTCCTTTCCTGCTGTAATAGTCTGCAAGGTAACACCCTTTTATGAATAGATAATAGTACTGTTAACCAATGTTAAAAGTTCTTTGAGATGGGGTGGTCTTCCATCTTATTTTACATTGGCCACATAGGCAAACATTTCTACCTACTAATACTATCTGTGGTGAAGGAATAAGTAGAAGAGTCCATTCCTAACTGAAACAGTGACTTTGTGCATACCTTCCTGTTGTCTTTGTCTGTTTGGGTTCTTATAAAAGTAAAGATAAGAACACTGGCACCGTGTCTTAAAAACTCCCACAGCTCCAAGGCTGTCATGGAGGATGATTGTTATTGTTGCTAGTTAACTGCTCTCTCCATCTGTGCATCAGTTGTGGGGGATATCCTCCCCAATTGAAAACAAGTCTCACTGGTGCCTGGCAATTTCAAGCAGCTGTGTACTGCATAGGTACAGCTTTATATGTGTCACTGCTGAGACATCTGCAGTACACACCACCACTGAGAATATTGCCTTTCTCTGGGTGGATTGCGAGTGTGATCTGTTAGAAGAAATTAACAGCACATTGAAGAAGGAATGTTTACTTTTCACAGTTCCCCTTTTATCTCCACTCCATCTCTTGTCTCTGCTTTATCTCCTTCATGCAATATCACTACTTGTGAATTCTGATGAGGCAATGCTTAGTACATCCCCAGGCAGTTACTTTTCAGTAATTAGTTTAGATATCAAATATTTTATCCATACTTCGCAAATTTCAGACAGATACAATGCAATTTACATAGCCTCTTTCAAAGATACTGTCCATAGAGAATTTGAAATAACAAGGATGATAATTTGGAATGAACAAAATTCAGTCTGTTGGAATTCTAACCCCCTCATACTATGAGGCATTATTACCATTAGTTATAAAAAAGTGAATGCTTTTCAAAAAGGAAAAAGGGTTAAAGTTCCCATAATGAATATGACAAGTACAAAAAAAAAAAAGCAAAAATGGAGAGAGAGAACCAATTCCCTCAGCAGTGGAGCAGTGATGGAGAGGCCCTCTTCATGATGCTTAGAATTACTCCTCTGCTCAGAAAGGAAAATATTCTGGATGTGATGTAAGACTTAGCTTTATACAGCCACCTGAATCCTGTAGCATTTTCCACAGTACAGGGTGCTACCTTCAATATCGTGGCCATCTTCCAGCTAAGTAATTACTTTCTGCCTGTTTAAAAGTCCTCCTGCAATTTCAGTTGGATGATGCATTCTATTGCGCATCCTAAATTGTTACTGTTTGAAAGATTGCTCTGTGCTGTTAAAACAGCTGTGGCATTCCATCCCAGAGCTGGTTGCATTTCAGTTCTGTGAGAATTGAGATCCATTGTATAGTTTGTAAAGCAGTTTATGAACCTTTTTGAATGAAAGGTGCAATGTGTGCCAGGAATGTTGTGCAATTTAAAGACTTGCATGAAGTCAAGGAGGAAGATCCTCACCCTACTCTGCACTTCTACAGCTAAGTAAAGTGTCTTTAACAGCCTTGCATGAAATCCTGGTGCAGTTTTTCAGGTATCTAAAAGGGTGTCATCAGGAGGAGGGAGAAAACTTGTTCACCTTAGCCTCCAATGATAGAACAAGAAGCAATGGGCTTAAACTGCAGCAAGGGAGATTTAGGTTGGACATTAGGAAAAAGTTCCTAACTGTCAGGGTAGTTAAACACTGGAATAGATTGCCTAGGGAAGTTGTGGAATCTCCATCGCTGGAGATATTTAAGAGTAGGTTAGATAAATGTCTATCAGGGACAGTATTTGGTCCTGCCATGAGGGCAGGGGACTGGACTCGATGACCTCTCGAGGTCCCTTCCAGTCCTAGAGTCTATGAGTCTATGAGTCTATGAGTCATTCCAAAACACCAACAGATTTCACTGTGGCCAGGGTTTCACCCCGTCTCTAGCCAGTGGAGGATTCTTCAGCTCAGTTATTGCAGAAGATAGCTGTAAGCTGTCTTCAGAGAACCGTTTCATAAGCCATTGTGTAAATGTCATACTGGGGGCAAGGCCCCCATGTGCAGTGCTGTTGAAATTCTGAGCAGCACCATAGCTCATAGGACAGCCTGGTAGCTGGGCTGTGTTTGCACTGCACAGTGAGCCTGAATGACTGGCATCTTGGTCTGAGCACCCAGGTTAGCTTACCCCAGGTGCGAGCATCCCTGCTGCTGAACCCTACCAATGTTACAGTGTCCTTACTGTTTCTGCACTTGCCCAGGTGTTTCTGGGACTTATCACATGGTTCTTTGTGCTGAGACATTTGAGGATTCTTTCCCAGGCAATTGTGGGAGAACTTGTGTGTCCTTGGGGGCTGAACTGTGAGAAAGGCATTGAAAAGCTCTCTGCAGGGCCGTCCTTAGGATTTATGGGGCCCTACGCAGTATTATTAAACTGGTGCCCCTATACCGGATGGCAGCCCAAGCTCACAGCCTGGTGGGGGAGGGGGAGGAGGGACTTGACAGCAAAGAATAATGAGATACCGAGCCTGCCTCATGGTGGCGGAGAGTCACAGTTCCCCGCAGAGACTTGCATGCACTCTCCCTCATGCAGAATGGAGATGAAGAAAGTACCTAATTAAAAGCACTAAAATTTGGGAATAAAAAATGTCAGTCACAGGTTTTTTGATATGCCCTGAAGTTTGTCAGAGATTTATTTGCAAAAACTTCATAGTAAAGGTGAGTCAGCTGTCCTGCTGAATACAACATTACATATAATAGAATACATGATGCAGCTCTTCTCTGTTTTACATTTTCTTCATCAGTATTTCTAAGTTGAATTTATATTTTAAATGTACTCAAATCTTAAGCCAGCATTCCAGATTACTACATATTTAACTCACTGAAACAAAGACATTCTTTTAAATTAATCAGAGAGGTTTAGTGTGTTCATAACAATGTTCATTGCTTTTAGAAAAAGGGAACAGTAATTTACTTTGTGTGATCTCCATAACAAGAGACATGGTTATGAAATTTCACCAACTTTAAAAAAATATGTTTCCAAAGATTTTAGGTATAACAAGAATTTTGTCTTACTAAGGTACTGATTTTGCTGGAGGGTTCTTTTAAAACTAGTTTGTCGGATAGTCAGAAGTAAAGAAAGGGAACTCTTTGTCCAGCTATCTGGAAGGGAAGGACTGTTGTCCCTTTAAGGGCTCTCTTCAGTGGGGAGTGGGGAGAGAGGTGGTGAAGGGATGGACAGAAAGGACAGGAAGACTTGGAAGCCCTTTTTTTTTTTTAACTATAGTAATTAAAATGTGTATTTTAGATAAGGGAGGTCTTTTGAAGGATTTATTTAAAAAACTATGTGTGAAGATCCACACATTTAAGGCTAAAGATGATTGTGCATCTAAAACTCTATGCAAGCATTTTTTAGAAATGTGATTTTATAATCTTCACCAGCTCACTAATGAAATATTTTTAAAGCAAATTTTAAACTAAGGTCCTGTAGACTGACATGTTCTGTGTAAATATTACATTAATGCACAACTGTTTGTGTCAGTAAAGTCAGAAACTGACAGTATAAATATTTATTTGGGCATAAGCTTTCGTGGACATCTGATGAAATAGGTTCTAGTCTTTGAGATGACACAAGGACTCGTCCTTGTTTTTGCTGATACAGACTAACAGGACTACCACTCTGAAACCTGTCAGTATATACCTTGGGGTTGGCAAATGCCTGTTAAATGGCTTTATTACCCCTTGAATGTCTCTTTAACAGTTTCAATGTTGTGCTAATAGGTCTGGCAGGCTGGAGGTTTTTTCACTTTTAACTACTAGATTCCCTCCCAAGGAAGACTCACCAGGCTAGAGCAGCCATCTGTGGGAGCCTGCAGGAAGGGTCAGAACAGGGATAGAAAAACAAGAGGTGGACACTAAGACCCAGTGGTGCCCCAAATTTTCAGGTGCCCTACGCAGCTGCCTATGTTGCCTATGCCTAAGGACAGCCCTGGCTCTCTGCACTTAAGTGATGTAGCCTGCATCCTCATGGAAAAGTTAAAGGGGTTGTAATATGTCCCCTCTCCCCTCCCCAGTGGGATAAATTAGCCCACTGCCCAGCATCAAAGCACCCGTGAACCCAGAAGAGAGGTTTTTCTGTGTGGGTGGTAGAGGAGTTAAGGCTAAAACTCATGTAGCAGCCTGGGTTAATTATGCAGTGTAGATATACCTTAGGCTATGTCTCTACTATGAGCCAGATGTTTGATTCCCAGTTGTGTACACATAAATGCCCTGCCTCTCATTGAGCTAGCATGAGTGTAAATAATAGTGTATCGTGGCAGCATGAGTGACACAGACTAGCCAGCCCGAATACGTATCAAGTAGTTTCAGATGGGTTTATAAAGCTAAGCCATGCTGTGGCTGCCTATGCATCTGATGAAGTGAGTATTCACCCACGAAAGCTTATGCTCCAAAACGTCTGTTAGTCTATAAGGTGCCACAGGACTTTTTGTTGCTTTTTACATGCTACAATTACCCTACTTTTATATTATCATAGCTTGATGAGTGCTAGTGGGAGCATTTGTAGCAGAACTGGGAATCACACCCCGAGCTTGTAGTGTAGATATAGCAATAGACAGGCACTATCACAGCCTTGATAAAGCTTCCCTGCATGCTGGGTTTGTGTGCTCTTAAACTTCCCTTAGTCTGAGTAGGCTGCAGCTCAGCACTGTCTATTTCCTTGACCACAGTGAAATGTTTCCTAGGCAGAGGCTTTGTCTGTTAACCCCTGCACAGAAATGGGGCCCTGTGGCCCATTTACTGTAGGCCCCCCTGGACCAGAGTTGACCCTCCAGTCTCACTGCTAGCTCAGCACACCGTTGATCAGCATTCCACTTTGTGAGTAGTCTAGCTACAGTTCACCACTTCAGGGACATAGGGTAGTGGAAGCAAACAGACACAGGCTTTGTGAAGGCTCCAAAACCAATCACTCTCTACTGTAGCTAGAACAAGAAATATGCAGATCTAGGCAAAATAATGAAACAGAGACTCCCTGCTATGAAAACTTGTTCCTTTCTCCTGCTGAAGCTTCCTTTCTCTCTCTGAGTTTCTCTATGTTCCCTGGAATGAGCCTTTCAGGATCTATGGCTTTTAACACTCAGCATTAACATCTGATCTCTTTGTTCTACTGTCATTTCTCACACTTCAAACCCCAGCTGAAAGGTTGGAGAAAACTGATAGTTGTAGCCACCCTATTGTCTGAAGGTGCTCCTATTTGAATGGGAACCAGAAAGGTTTAGATCTGTAAAAGCAGCAAAGAATCCTGTGGCACCTTATAGACTAACAGACGTTTTGAAGCATGAGCTTTCGTGGGTGAATACCCACTTCGTTTAATGACCCTCAATTATCCCTGGTCTATGACACAGTCCTGAGAGCAAATAATGAATTCCACAGTCATTGATATGGCAATTTCATAAGTTATACATGCCCCACATGATCATAGACCCATAGATACTTTCCAACATGAGTGGATACATCATCTTTGAACTTTTCTCTAAAACCCATTTAAAGCCTTTGCATAAAAATAAAGTAAAAGGAAATCACTTTCATTATACTACCTTTATTTGTTTTGTCAGTTAATGTAAAGCAGAAAGTTATTCTTTGCCAAAGCAAATTACACATTTTAAGTAGCACAAACAAAGATATGTACTGTTTAAATGGAAACCAGTTGAAGTTGGCAAGTGTGCACAAACATAGCAAGGATCCAATTCAAATTCATATCTGTGAAACAGAAAAATCAAACTGGGCAGCATTTACACAAGATTGTAATCAAGGTTTGTATTCACAGTTGTATGTAGGCAGTTAAATTTGTCTGCAAAAATTATGTGTAAAAATAAAAGCAGTTGAATTGCTAGAGACAAATGGTGCCCCTCTCCCAGTAGTCTAAAGATGTATATTGGTTTCTGGATGAATGGAAGTATTCTACAGGAGACGGGTTTCTCATTTGTAAAGAATGAGTAACTAGAATTATTACTCTTCTCCCCCCAGAATACTACAGTGTTATCATTATGCATCCCTGGCTTGGAGGTGGGAAGCAGAATATCTTGATCCTACACCCCACTGAGCTGAGTAATGAAGGTGGGGAAGACCATCCACAGCATTAAAAACTGTCACAAACCAGTTGTCTTTCCAATCTGCTGATCTGTTGTTCTTTTTGAACACCGTACTCTTAAATAATCACATGTGCTGTTATAGATACAGGCATGTTGTTGCTTTGATTGAGATGTATTGTTAAACTAGGTTTCATAGGAATGAAACTGTGGTGAGTATTCAGAAGAGCTAGTGGAAAGCCCCAATACCTTTTCACTAGCTGCTGCTGCTATTGTTATTTTTCTTTTAATTTGCCATATACTGCAGTAAGGTCATATCAATTCATGATGCTTGATTCATCAAGATTTAAGGCAGCATGAGACACTCTGTAAAAGTAAAGCAGTCTCACTGTGATTAATATGATATCCTTATGTCATAAGGAAAGAGATAAGGGAATAGGAATTGCCATATTGGTCTCTCTAATCTGGTATTCTCTTTCTAATTTTGACCCACACCCAGCACTTCAGATTAACCCCTCTTCTGCCCCTAAATAATCGACTTCATGGTGCTGTATACTAACATAGGGGAGAATGTTTTCCTGAAGCCAAACAGCAATCATCTTGTGCCCTGTTATTTAATCCTAGAATGAGAGAAGGAACAAATATGGTATTTCCTATTCTAATATTTCACAATGAATGAGAATGACAATCCATTTTTAATCATGTTCCATCATTCCTAGGTCCATCCCGACACTCATTGTCCACAGTCTGAAGTCCTCTTTAGGTACATAAACTGCTTCTCGGCTCTCTGTGAGCTTAGATCAAGTGTGAGTAGTCTTTTGGCTTATCCAAGGCCGTGATCAAGTGTCTTGATGTTTTTGGTCTTTTAGCCTCAAGATGATAAACTGCCAAGGCATTCTTTTCAAATGGAGTTTTTCTGTTGCAATTTCTACTGTTAGTTTTTGTTGAAAAATGATGCTCCAGAAACAAAACTGACATTTTGCATGTTGAACATACTATTCCCTAATGTATGGACCTATAATCAGCCTGATATTTTTTCCTTGTGCATGAGATATATTGGATTTAGCTGTGTTACTATTAAGGAGTTTATAGAAGAACAAGGACTATGAAAGAAGTAGCTGGTGAGGAAGATGCTCTCTGGAGTGCACTTTGGTGCTCCTTGTCTAAAAGGAGCAATTTGTTCCCATTGCTGGTGTTCTGAGCTTTTCTCTTTTTAAATAATGATACAAAAATCCTCTTTAATCCTTCTGCTCCCCCTGTGAGATACACAACTAAGAATTTATATCCTCATGTTAAAGAGAGGATAATAGGAAGGTTTAGTGACTTCTCAAGTTCAAGAAACTGGTGTCAGATCCAGAGGTTGAACCTAAGTCTTTGGATTTACAGATTAACACACTGCACCAAACTACTGCCCAGTTTAAGCATTCTTCCTCCTTGTATCATGCTTTTCCATCAGTGGAAATGGACCTAAATAATATTTTGTATATTTTCTTATCTAGATCACAAAGCTTTTTATAATAGTATCTGCCTCTATGAGCTGCCTCATTTTATAGATGGGGTAGTTGATTTACACCAAGGAAGTTATGTGACTTGTGCCATGTTCATATACAGCAAATAACTAGCTTACACAGGAGTGCCCTTCGGGTAAATCATTCCTCTCTTCTGTGTCTCAGTTTTCCTGTCTGTAATATAGGTCTAATAATCTTTTCATTTATATAGTGTGTAGATGACGTGCAGCTTTACATTTCTTTTTCATTGGCCCACAGGATGCAGTCTCTCAACACCTGGTAGAGATTGAAACTTAAAGGAAAGTGATCTGTTTGAAATTCCATTAAATAAAATGAGGTCATGGTGACAGAGGGAAGCATTTGAATGGGATTTCTTAAGTTCCCAACAGCTGTTGGGGATTTCCTCATCAGCACTGTTGCCATGGGATCCTGGATTGTGACTGGATTCTCAGGTGGAATCAGTGGTCAGAGATGGTTTTTCCATCTGTGCTTATCATAAGGTGCATCATGCCACAGTTATCATTCCTTTAGTAACCACCTAACTGGATTATTGTAATGTGCTTTACATAATGTTATCCTTGAAAACCATTTGGAAGCTTCAGCTAGTGCAGAAAATGCTGCCTGCTTGCTTTCACAGATTCCTGTTCATTTCTAGGTACAATTCAATGTGTTGATTTTGATCTGTAAGGCCTGAATTCTAATTACATGGCAAATCATCAGTCTCCCAGGATCACTGTGGCCGTTGAGATTAGTTAAGGCATTTTTGCTAACTATTCCTAGACATGAATGTTTGGAGGCTGGTGGCAGGGTATTTTTCAGAGAAGGGACTTCTCTGAAAACTGCTTTCCTAGTTGGTCTAGCTGAGCCTGAGTTTTCTGATCTTTGAGGCTTGGTGTGGGCTTTGTCTGTTCTCACAGATTTATGCAGAAGTGAGCTGACTGAGCACTGGAATCTATTTAGTTGGCATACCTGTCATATGTGGTGGTTTCCTGTTTTGTACAGGCAATCAGTGTCTGATGGATGGACAGGTTTTGCAAATGGAATAAACAATTAAAAACATTATCTTTGATCTGTGAACATTTTGGGCTAGACTATGGAGTTAACACAAGCCCTGAGCCTGAGACAATTTGTAGTTATGTGGCCCCAGGAGCAGAGCAGGGTCACAATTCAGAGGGTCACAATTCAGTCTCAGTTACTCCTTTGCCTCAGGTGAGAGGTAAGTTTCATCAGCCCAGCGGTGTACACTTGCCTTTCTGCACTGGCTCAGATGTGCTGCTAGTACATGGAGGGTGAGGCTATATCTATTTCCTACCCCTGCCTGTTCTCTCCACACCTACCTGTGAAGGAATGGGAATAGTGGCCCTCTGACAACTTCTCTTCCTATCCTGAGCACAGACTAGAGATTCAGGTTGCCCGAGGGTAAGGAGGAGCTTCACCCCGTTTTCCGTCTTGGGTACATAATGTGGCTCCTGACTAGGACTGTTATGTGTTGCTGTTCCATCCAATGAGTGCTCTTCATTCTGCTAGTGTTCAGTGGCATTGTTCTCCACCTTCCCACCTCCATTTCACCAACTTTCCTCCATTTTTCACTTGCTGCTGCCGTATGAGCAGCTCACTTCTGGGGTGTGGGACTGTTAGATTTAATTTCTCTCTCAACTCCAGGTCTCCCATCCCAAAATTCCTCTCATTATCCCTCTACTGCAAGTTACTGCTCTGTGTAAGTCACTTGTTGCTAAGTGGTAGGACTGACACAATAGAAGTGACATCTACTGTGCTCTTCCACTCCCTCCTCCTCTCCAGGTCTTTTCCCTCAGTTTATTAGCTTGCAGATTTGCTGCTGGTTGAAATGAGTTACTTGGGGTGAGGCACATATATAAACATACAAATATGTACTGGCTATGGCTGCCTTTGACCTATTAGTACCAGAAACCTGGTTGCCTATATGCCACTATGGATTGGAAATATCTTTATTTGGAGTAATTTTCATATATTAAAATATAAGCTGATGCACCACCATCGGTGGAAAGAAGAGCTGATTTATATGATCCCTCCACTTCCAGTGAACCTCTACATCCCCAATCTGCTTAGCTGAAAAAAATTTACTTCTGCAGCTAACCTTTCTCCTGTATATGTCAGTTTGCCCTGAAATCAAGAGCTACAACTCTCTGCTACATGGACTGCTATGGACCATTAGGACTCAGAGTTATTGAATGCATTGTACGAAGCTTCTGGCTTTATCACTGCTAAATGGTTACCTATTATGAAAAAAATCACATGGTGCTTCTTTTCATGTCTTGCAAGGAGCGATTTTTGTTTGAACTATGCACAGAATTTTAAAAATAGAAGTTATTTTTGCTGGTAAATATCAGTGACCTTTCGGGTATACAAAAAGGCATGCGTAAGGATGCAGTAGTTTATAAACATCACTTGGGAGACCTTTATTTTGTTGCTCCAAATCAAATTCTCTGCATGAGAAAGTGTTTTAAAAGTTCTTATCACAGCATTGTCTTCATGCTTTTAATGAATCAATATATTCTAGCACTATTTTGTTCTCCTTACATTTTCATCCTGATATATTTAATGTTTTGATCTGCCATGCTTTATATTCCATTATTTTTCTTGTCTCATATAATAAGCAATATTTGACACTGAAAGTCATATGAAAATTAACAAAATTTGTTGGATCAAACGAGAGACAGTTAAATATTTTATATATATTTTGGCAAAGAGTTCTGTGGTGCCACAGAATTCTTTGCCACTTTTACAGATCCAGACTAACACGGCTACCCCTCTGATACTATATATATTTTATAATACAACAGTTAATGTTCAAAACCATATAAAGTTTACATATTTTGGATGTTCCAGCAATATTCAGACACCTGCAAAAATCTCAATTTAAATTCTCCCTTCACACTACTTCCAGGGTATAATGAATAAATGTCATACGTGATGTAAGGTGACTGACAGAGGAAGAATTAAAAAAATGCTGCATAGACATTTTATTCTCCTGTATCTCAGTGATTTTTTTCCCTCTTTCTAAGCACCTACTATTTTGGATGTACATGCAGCTAAATTCATTTTGTTCCCACAACCTTAATAGATGTTGAATTTTATTTTTACAATTTTCCCCAGGATTGCAAATGCTTTTCAATTTAAATATATTTCTATAATTTTATAAATTTGATGTGCCAAGAAGTAATCAAGAGAAAATATTCTAGAGACCACTTTAGAATCAGGAGAATGAAATATTCTCTCTACCTAGTTACTCTCTCTCTACTTTCCTGAGGTTCAGTAATTTCAACATGATTCAACTTGCCCTTGGTGAATCCATGCTAACTGTTCCATTTTGAAGCACTTGGAGGAGAGGAAGGTGATAAGGATTTATTGAGTTCCTGCTCCATGATTTTTCAGAGGACAGAGGTGATGCTGTAGTTCCCCAAATTCTCTTCCTTCCCTTTTTTAAAGATGGGCACTATATTTGCATTTTTCCAATCGTCCGGGACCTCCTCTGATTGCCATGAGTTTTCAAAGATAATGGCCAATGGTTCTGCAATCACATCAGCCAGCATCCTCAGATGCATAGTATCCGGCCCCATGGTCTTGTGCATGATCAGCTTTTCTAAATAGTCTTTAACCTATTGTTTCACCACTGAGGGCTGCTCAAATCCTCCCCATACTGTGCTGGCCAGTGAAGCAGTCTGGAAGCTGACTTTCTCTGTGAAGACCGAGGCAAAAAAAGCATTGAATACTTCAGCGTTTTCCACATAATCTGTCACTAGCTTGCCTCTCCATTTCAGTAAGGGTCCCACACTTTTCTGACCACCTTCTTGTTGCTAACATACCTGTAGAAACCCTTCTTGTCACCCTTCACATCCCTTGCTAGCTGCACCTCTAATTGTGATTTGGTCGTCCCGATTACACCCCTGCATGCTGGAACAATATTTACACTCCCCCCATGTCATCTGTCCAAGTTTTCACTTCATGTAAGCTTCCTTTTTGAGTTTCAGCTCACTGAGGATTTCACAGTTAAGCCAAGCTGGTCGACTGCCATATTTGTTGTTCTCTGCACATCGGGATGGTTTGTTCCTGCACCCTCAGTAAGGCTTCTTTAAAATACAACCAGCTCTCCTGGACTCCTTTCCCCCTCATATTAGTCTCCCAGGGGATCCTGCCCATCAGTTCCCTGAGGGAGTCATAGTCTGCTTATCTGAAGTGCAGGGTCCATATTCTGCTGCTCTCCTTTCTTCCTTTTGTCAGGATCCTGAACTCAATCATGCCATGGTCACTGCTGCCCACTTCTACTTCCCTTACCAATTCTTCCCTGTTTGTGAGCAGCAACTGAACGCAGAGTTGCTGAGTCTGATTCCTGTGCCTGAACTACAAGTCCAGCCTTACTCCCTATTTGTATTATTAAAATGCTGCATAGTTAGTTCATTCCCTAACTCTCTTCAGTTGATCCCAGTGAAATTAATCTCTGGGTTAATTCCAAATTAGTTTTCTGTCCTGTCCAAACCATGAAACTGTAACTGTCACCTCATGTTACAGCGACTTAAACACGCTGATGAGGTTAGAGCTTTTGCTAGCCTTGTGGATGACTTTTAAAATGTATATTTTTTTGTATCTAACCTCGCACTTTTAGTTATAAACAGCATGTTAAGTGATAGGAAATTAGCTACTTATTAAAGTAAGGACTAAAATTCTCAAAATTTTTCTGTCTGGGTGACCACCTAAAGGTTTAATTTATAGTTTCAGCCTGTGTGGAAAATTCTGTCTTAATAAATCTCTTCTGGATCTACCCAGGTGATGAAATGCATGTCAAACTTGACTAAGCTGTTTATCATTTTAAGGCAAAGCTGAAAATTAGTATATATTCCCGCTCCTTCTGAGTAGGTGTATGATGTATATCTGATGAAAGAGTTCTGATCAGATATCTTTGATGCTCTTTGAAAATGTATATTTCTTGGTAAAAATTCATATGACCCTATTGATCTTTTAGAAGAAAGAGTCTTCACTGCTGAGTACTTTATATGTTTGTCATCAAAATAGTGTAATGCTGAGAGAGTAACCGCATTTTAGAAAATCTCGAAATATTAACCAACACACAAGTATTGTCAAAAGATTTTATTGCAATAATATATTATGTTAAGAGATTGGCTGACATACCTGCATAAGGTGGGAGTATCTGTGAATATAGAGGAATAAAGTGGAAAGCTCCAGTGAGAAAGATGGTGGATTTTCCCCTTTTATTGAGCTTCCCTTCTTCCAAGTGGTAGCAGATGCTGAAGCTTAGTAGATCAGCTTTCTGTTGGAGGAGAAATCAGTGACATGGAGTTTGAATGCATTCTGAGTGAACCCTGCATACACCAGTCCTTTAACAGAAGCAGCCACAAACAATACACAGATAATCTCTTTTAGACCAAGTACTTATGCCTGATTTCCAAAAGGCAACTTCACCTCATTTACTGACTCTAGTAGGAGAGATTAAGGCTGGGAGAAAACTTGCTTGCTGCTCATCACAGCTCCCTCAGAGAACGTTCATCATAAAAACTAACACAACATTTTCTTTCAAGAGAGAAAACTCACTCACATGTTAAGAAAAATAACTTAGGACTACGTGTAATACTACCATCTTGTGACCCTTGCCATAGCAATATGAAAATAACAATAAAATACTTCTACAGCACTTTTCATTTAGCTGTCTCCAAGTACTTTACAAATTTGAGTTAATGGTTATGATTAGAGCTGTGCAAAATCCCTTTGTTTTTGTTTTTTTGGTTCCGTGCCCATACTGGGTGGGGGGGAAATAAAAAAAATGCATTTTGGATTGACCCAAAATTAAAATATTTCAAAATGAAATGAAACTCAAAATATTTCATTTTTGGATTGAACAAAACTGACCTGAAATGATTAATTTTCAGGATTTAATTTAACATCTTACAAAAATAAAATCAAGGTAAAATTTAAATAAAAACGTTTTTCGAATAGAAGAATTAAAAAAAATTGTTCATAAAATGTCAAAATGAAATGTTATGACTTTCAGACTTTTTTTCTTTAGACAGAAACAGTTCAGTGAATGTGACATGAATTATCAAAAGTTTGGGCCATAATTTCTAGTTTATTGATATGGAAATTGAGGCACTCTTAATTAATTTTTTTCAGGATCACACATCAAGTCACCGCCAGAGCTGTCAATGGAAACCTTTTGTGTTGATTTTCAGACCTTTGCTTTACCTACTAGATCATACCCTCTTTCTTAATATTAACAATGCATGCTTGAAAAAGTTCCTATATTGTAAATTGTTCTGGAGGTAAGAACAGCAGGGAGGAAAACCTCTGCATTTGTCAGCCGTTGCCCACGTTACTACAGCTTGATTCAGCTTCTGTTAAAGTCAACTGAAAGTCTCCCATGGGAATTGGATCAGGTTCTAAAGTAGACTAAATCAATTAGTGGTGTCATAGACGTCCTCTATCTGCATCTTGCCAATTTTCACAACCTAAATGAAGCCAAACTCTTTTTTTGCTACAGGTTACTTAGGGACAGACTTTTAAAGGTATTTACGCACCTAAAGATGCAGATAGCATCTGGACTCAGTCACATGTTTTAGGTGATTAACACCTATTATTTCAAGGGAAATGAGGCACCTAAATACCTTTGCAGATATGGGCCTTATTGGGATTTTTGCAAGTATCTGGGTGACAAACTGCCATTGCTTTCAATGGGTTTTAGTCACTTCGGGACTTTGTAAAATCCCACTGGGCCCCTGTCTGCATCTTTAGATATCTAAATACCTTTAAAAATGTAGCATCTGGTCTTTAATCTCTCTGTGCCTCAGTTGCCCATCTGGGAAGTGGGGATAATAATTCCTTTCTCCCTTCTGTCAACCTTTGTCTTTCTTCTACATTCAGATTTTTTAAAAGCTTTTCAGAACAGGGGCCCTCTCTCCCTATTTGTTTGTACAACATTTAATGCTATTGGGGCCCCAGTGGTGAGAAACACTGCATTAATTTTCACCTGAAAAAAAATCACAGTGTTTGTTTACCCATCTTTGTATTTAATCACTCCTCATTTCTTTATTGAGAAAGAACTAATGCATTTTGCTATTGGCAAAGGTATATAAGGTGTATATGTGTGTGTATTGTATTATATATATGTGTGGAAGGGGAGATGGATGACAGTTGGAGTTGCTGTTAAGGTTTGTTTTCCTTTAGACACACTCAGCAATCCTGTCCAGAGGGGCTATATACACGCACTATATACAGCAACTCCAACTGTCATCCAATCTCCCCTCCCACACATACAAATGACTGTTAAAATACAAAAACCTTGCTGGTGTTTTACCCATCAAGGTGGCAATGCCAATATACCAAGAATCTTCTGAGGTGAAAAGAGAAAACAAAGAGTGATTCAGAGGATTCTCACCAAGCTCGCAAAAATCAAAAACCAAAAGCTGTTCACTGTAAACACCGTGGGAAAGAAATTCTTTGAGGCAAAAGTGGAGCTCCCACTAAGTGAAATTGCTTCCAGTCTTCATGTACATACAATGTGCTTTGACATTTCTGTAAAATAGGCAAAGGAAAATAAAAAAGCGTGGAAAAACTAATGCAATCAACATATAAGTGACAAATGTATTTTACAACATAAATGGGCTGGTGCATTCTTTACCATTAACCTCAACAGGACACAGAGAAAATGAAAGCCAGACACCTGCAACCAGAAACCTCACACACAATGTGTGTGTGTACATGTTAAATCATTCATTAACATCTCATTTAATGGTAATTTTTTTCCATCTCAGCTGACCTTACACAAAGCAATTACTGTACGTCTCTATAATTCTGTCCATCAATATCCCTCTTACACATTACTCAAAAATCAACATTGAC
This sequence comes from Gopherus evgoodei, assembly GCF_007399415.2. Classification (NCBI taxonomy): domain Eukaryota; kingdom Metazoa; phylum Chordata; order Testudines; family Testudinidae; genus Gopherus; species Gopherus evgoodei. The sequence continues at coordinate 59,134,430 of NC_044332.1, forward strand.
ATTTTAGTCTTTTTTCTGAATTTCAAATTTAATGGGTTGTTCAGGATTAAAGACTATGGGTGTTTGTTTGGATGCAATTATGTTTGGCTTCTGCAGATCAAAATAGATTGTGTGCAAGTATTATAATTTTACTGTAGTTGAAGAGGCTTCTTGCGTGTTATTGAGTTTTTTAAAGTTCTCAGAATGAGCTTTGTGGAGAAGAAAGCTATTGTGTTGGTTTGAAGTCAAAAAACAGTAGTCAGAATATCTTTTTCTGTTTTGTATAGATTTATTTGGACATCATAACAATATGTAGTCAGTCCCAATCTGGTGTAAATTGCAGCAGTTCCATTGTCTCAGATAGAATAAGGTGATTTACACCCGTCAAAGACTGGTGCCAAGCTTATCTCTGTTTAATAAACATGACTGACAAGCTCTAACAAGCTACTAGAGGACAAAAGTAACTTTCTGCCATTAAGTTAAAACAGGTCTATCCACATATTTCTACTATGTCCATCACTGTGGTAACTGTGTGTCCAAATTCTTTATTAAAAACGGCACTGTACTGACCATGAAAGGGCTCCAGTTGACACCCTTAGTGAAACAGTGTAATTTTAATCACAGAACCGTCAGTATGAGCTTCCCCATTCTGAGGGTATGCCTGCAAGGATTAAAACAACCTGGCCAAGGTCAACTAACTCAGGGTCGTGGGTCTCGGGCTGAAAAATCACTGTGTAGATATTTGGACTTGGGCTGGAGCCAGAGCCCTGGGACCCTCCACCCTCACAAAGTTCCAGAGCTCAGACTGCAGTCGAAGTCTGAATGCCTACACTATGATTTTTCAGCCCTGCAGCCTGAGCCCCATGAACCTGAGTCAGCTGACCTGGAAAGCCATGGTCGTGCCATGGATCTTTTATCCCTGTGTAGACATACCCTGATAGGATAGTTCAATCTCTGTTCTCTTCAAACTGTAGCCTGTCTATGGAGACTGCTAACAGGCATAGTAATTAGTATTATTATATTTATATTATAACTATAGGAGCCCAAGTCATGGACCAGGACCCGTTGTGCTAACCACTGTACAAACATGGAACAAAAGGATTGTCCCTGCCCCAAGGAGCTCACAATCAAAGTATACAACATGAGACAACAGCTGGCTGTAGACAGAAAGGAGAGTACAAGTGAGCAATGAGACAGAACTGCCCAGCATGGCAACAGTCAGCAAGATTTAGATATAGCCTGGATATGAGAACCTATTTATTATTTTTATAGCTCTCAAAAGTATTCTAGGCTCTTAAGTGAATACATAACAAGACATAGTCCCTAGCCTAAAGACTTTATAATTTAAAATTTTGCTATGAGATCAAATTTGTGGGTGACAAACAGCAGGGAGAGGTGTGATGAGAGAGAAATTCAATTAAGGAAATATAATCACACAGTTCTACTAGGTTTAGATATGTGTGAGTCTTGGTGGTTCTTGGTGCAGAGACACCATGTTCAGTGAACACAACAGAATATGCACAGTAGAGTAAGAAATGGTTGTTTATATATATTATCCTTTTAAAACTTTAAAATCAGTTTATATCTGTTTGTTTCTTTCTGTTCTGTGCTGTACCAAATATCAATCCTAAACACACAATAAAAAGTTCTCTCTTGTAGTTGAAATTTAAGAACCTCATGCAAAAGAGTTAGTTTGATATGTACCACCAGGACCAATTACCTCTATCCCAGAAGCTCTCTGCGATTGTGCTGACATTGATGCCTTATTTTGTACACAGATCATGAGTGTTATAGTGACGATGAGCATGTTACCATTTAGAGACAAGGACAGCATGCTGCCGTGTTGCTTTTAGAAGACTGATACGCACACACAGTCAGGGAAAATTTCACAGTATATGGAATCCCGTTTTTTTCACATCAATGCTCACTAACATTGCTGCAGTTAAGGGTCTGTCAGCATTTCCATTATAAACCCAGTCTAAATTGATGTTTGTCAGCTTAATAAAAATATATAGACATTTACCAAAAAAGATCATCTATTGATTTAGGTTTGCCAAATTAACACGAATGGTTTAATTTAAAAAGCTGAAACAAGTGCTAGATTTACTTCTTAAAAGCTGTTAATGCAGTAGTTACATTTTATACTGTAATTTTAACGTGCATCAACACTTTAGATTACATCTGGCACTTTATAATGTTTTATATATATATATAAACTTGTATTTAAAGGTGGGGGGAGGGAAGCAAAGCTAGTAGTAAACTGGATAGCGTATAGATAGCCTACTGAATCACTGGAGGAGTATTAACATAAAAAATACATACAGTTTTTCCTATAGAGTTTCTGAGTAGATATTTTAGCTGAAGAAATTATCAGAGTTGTATGGAAACGACAGGAGAAGAGGAAAACACTTTAAAAAGCAGCGAGATTGGTCGTGGAAATAACCCTGCCATTGCCTTCCTATACCTAATGTCTAACTCAGTTTCCCCATCTGTATAAAGGTAAGGATCATATCTTTTTCATGGATATGTTGGTGTATCTGAAACAGTCCAATGCTTCAGAAGGAGGTTGGTCTCACTTGGTCTGGACTATTTTTGTGTGTGTGTGTGTGTGTGTGTGGCCGAAATTCAGGAAAGCACTTAAGCATATATTTAAAGTGTGTAATGCTGTGACCAAACACCCCCTAATAAAAACAGTCCCCAAGTGCATTTACTTCTTGAAATCTCTTCATGTCTGTGCATCCCACAGAATTTCCTTGTAACTGCAGTGTTCTCTTAAAAGTTACTGGTGAACATCTGACTTCTAAACATTCTCTCTATAATAATGGTGTGTATTTTTTGGTAAATAAGATACAAAATAGCTTAGGGGAGCTCAGGCACCCTACATCCTTCTTCCTCCCTTGTGCACCCACACAGGGACTAGTTCTTGCTGAATAAACAGAACAGTAATAAATATAGCTGTGTAAATGACTCATGACTTTAATAATGACATGGAAAATGTTACTCATCCAAGGTGTGCATAAACTGAAGGATTACATCACAATACCCCTATTTTACAAACTTACATCTAAACTTCATTTTTCATGCAGTGGCATTTCTGAAAAAGTACTTACTAGACCTGTGCTTTTGGAAAATATGGTACCAAACACTAATTTAATTGGTGAATACAGTAAATATGGGACAGGGAATGAGTTACAGAGCTTCAATTGATAAAGAGCTAGAGTGGATATTGAAAATAGATGGTGCTTATGAGGCAAAATAGTAACTACTGGAAAACCACAAGAATCAGGACAACATACTTTATTTTCTATATCCAAAACTCTGAACAGAGAAAATGCGGTAGGGTGAGGAAATATTCTAATGAGATTAAGCAATTTGTGGAAGTAAATGCAAAAGAAGAAAGCAATAATACGCCAAATTACTAGATGGGATTAGGATGACAGATTTAACCAAGATAAAGAAGAAAAATGCTAGCTAATCCTGAGGCTAAAAACAAAAGTTAGGATATGAACAGGAGGAAAGAGATACCTATTTAATACTATGATGTGACACATATTTCTGTATTCTGAAGACTCATAGAATCTGTAGCATTGCATTTTGGTAGCAAACCATTTTGGTTTCCCTCTTTTCCTCATAGCTGCTTTAGAAGCCTTAAAAGGTTAAATATTTAAAATATTCAAACATAAGTTGGTTGTGGCAAAGGATGAGTCCCTGCAACTGCTTTTGAAGCTATAAGAAGGTATTTTTTGTTTTTGTTTTGTTTTGTTTTTAAAAAGAGCTCCTTTGAGACATGCTTCAATGGACTGTTGTTGAAACTTGTGATCAGCTTCATTCTGAGCATCCACCCCGATAACAGGAGATGAGATAATGAAGAAGCTGAAGCTCAGGGTACAGAACCTACCTGGGGGTAAAATGAGAACATTAACTGGGAAAAATTCAATGTTCGCCTCAGAAGGATGTTTCTGTTAAGCCAGATCTCATGCTCACAGAAAACTGCCAAAATTCAACAATGGGATGGTGAAGGTATAGGGAAAAGACTAAAGCAGTTAAGGGTGATGAGGAAACATACTGAAAGAATGGTTTTTTATTTTATTTTAATTAATCTTCCTGATCTGTACATGAGAGACCTTAACAAGCTTTCAGGTCCTGCATAATTATTCATCTAGACATAAAGTCAGATTTTCTTGACTGGCTTTTATTTGAACCTGAATTAGATTCAAATACAACATTAGGCCTACTTTTCCCTTCTAAATTTTTGTGAAAATAATACTTTTCCTTCCCAATTTAGTTCTAAGAACATTAGATGCTCTGCTATGTAAAAGATCTATTACATTAGAGGTATAAACCAATTTACCAAATGATCATGGTGGCTGTACTCTACTTCATAGATGTAGTTCACAGAATACCAAAGTACTATGTAGAAAACAGTCCTTGTGGGCCACAGAATGCTTGACACATAACCCCTTTTGAGACTGCAGGCTTCTTCATGAAGCCTTAGAAGTCTGTATGTCTTTGCAGAGTTGTCTTGTGCCTTCAAACACCTTCTAGAGGTCTCCTTTGGACCACAAAACTTATTAGTGTCTTTTCAAGGCAGCTGACTGCTTTAGAGAGATCCATTGTTACTATATAATACTTCATTCACTACAGAGACATAAAGTGGTTTTACTAGCTCCTTGAGCTTCACAGTTGGTCTCTGGCAGGCACTGATTTTTTCAAGGAATCACTTCATCTATATGGAATTCTTTTTCCATGTACCACCTATTTGTTTCTAGCAATTTTGTATTGCTCATGCTTTAAAAGTAAAATAGATATGACAAAGAACACCATCTTTTGAAAACAAAGTACCCATAATATATTTTAAGTGGACAAACTTCAACAAATTTGATGTTTAAAAGCTTACCTGATCCTTCCAAATCTCTTGAATTTATGTGATCAGGTTAAAAACCTCTTCTCATGAGCTGTCCAGCATGTTGGAATCTAACCCTACTCCTAAATAGAGAGAGTGTCAGGAGTGAACTCCTTCAGTCAGGTCTGAGCACTAGCCAGCCCAGCCTTGAGGCAATTAATGGGCTCAGCTGGGTTGCAGGAGGACCACCGGATTGGTCATCCCACCTGATTGACTGAAGAAAGCCAGCAGGCCTGATTTTGTAGCTCAGCAGCACCAGCACATTGCTGGTTGCTCAGTTCTTATGCCCACAGCTGTGATCACTTCTGTGTCTGCCTTCTTCCTGCACTTATTCTTGTCCTGCTCCAGTCTGCTCCAACTCTGCTTCCCCATTTGCTTCCGACCCTCATCTTGACTCGTGGTTCCTGACTCCAACTCTGACTTTCATTCCAGTACCTGGCTCCAACAACTAAGTCTGACTCCTGTTCCAGTCACTAGGCCTGACTGCCCACATCTTGGCTGTGACAGAGAGAACCTTTCTTCTATGTATTTCAGAACTTTTTGTTCCTGGATGGACTGAGAAATGCAGAGGGATGTATAAATAAATAAATTTAAAAAGAACACCATAATTAAATATATCAGAAACTCAAGAAAAGATTTGGTTCTCAAAACAGTCCTAATTTTAGGTGGGAGCAAGAAGTTATGTTCTCTTTTCTCCTCCAAAAATGTTCTCCCTAATTTATAAAAATTAAATTATATGTAATATTGTTCTCTGGACATTTTTCATGATACCCAATCAATTTTGCTGCCTTTTCGGAGTGCCTCATGGCATATTTCAATCTCGTTCTTTTGCCAATTTTTTTGTCAGAATACATGCACCAAAGATCACACAACACTGCCTACAACTGACATATGTCAGATCCCTCACATTCATGTTCTTTCAGATACCTCACATAAATCAGTGAAGACACTGATATATGAAATTGACAGCTTGTTCAGCTAGAGTTGTTTTTCTGTTCTCTTGTTAAAAGGTTTCTCTGGAAGCAAGAGTGCAAAGGTTGTAGGTAGGTCAACATTTTATGGTCTTTAAGAGCAGAAAAAAACATACAGTACATGTAACTGATGACCCTTTACATAATTGACCTTGACATTAAAACTACTATTCACTGATAATCTATCAATAGAGGGAAAGTGGGAGAACATGTTCATTGTACTGGAACAGAATGAAAACTAAACCTACTGAATTTTGTGACAAAGGAAATCAGAATCAAACGATGTATTCCAGAGTGCATTATACTATCAAGTTGAACAGTACATGTTACCAGGCTGAAAAGTATGAAACCAGGTTTTGAAGTACCCTGGTCAAATATCTAGCCAGACTTTGATAGCTACTGAATAAGAATAGTTTCAGACTGCTCTGTTGTGCAACACAGCTGAATGAAGAATTTTTCCAAACTACAGTTTGACTTTTGTGTAAGAGAACAGAGAATTCTTCAGTAGTACACACTGCAAGTGAAACAGTGATCACATTACAAAACTCTATTTTGTTGCTATAGCTCAGATGTTGAGAAAATTGTCATATAAATACTCACCATAACTCTGATCCAATGCAGCACTGAGACTATGTATATTCTTAAATATAAACAAGCACATGATTAAGTGCTTTGCTGAATTGAAAACAGTGGAAGGGTCAACATTTAAGAATTGTTCAACGTCTGCAACTCCTATTGATTTTATTTCTTATCACTTCTTAGGGTTTGACCTATTGAAGTCACTAGACTAACACAGCTACCCCTCTGAAACCTGTATACATTGCAGTTGCTCAGTACCTCCCAGTCTCAAGATTGAGGCCTCCACTACTTTCTCTGAGGAGGGAAATATCTAATGTATAACATGCATCTTCCATTGGTCTGCTTATTTTTTTTTACTATGTTATTCATTAATTGTTTTTCAGTTCATCTTTTATTTGCACCTTGAATATGTTAAGCTATTGCTCACTTTATTTGAGATCTTAGTCATTCATAATTGACCTTAGCATCGATTTTTCCCAAGAGATGATGCCTAAAGCCAACTCCAAGTAAATGTGTTTCCTTCGTCCAGCAGCCCATCTTTGACGCAAGAGGGGGGTTGTAAAAAGGAACAACTTGGGAATTAGTAACTTTGATGTATAGTTTTATAAACAAAGTTGTAATAACTCTGGGAAATGCTAAGCAATTTTGGTAACATTCAGAAAATAGGAAGATGAGCTTAGAAATAAAGTCATATGAAGCAATGTGATGTTAGGATGAGTCTAAGGCTTTGTCTACACTGAAGTTTCTTCTGCACAGTAAAGCAGCTTTCTGCGTTGTAACTCCTGAGGTGTACGCACTGTCAAGCCACTTAGTGCACCCCAACGAGTAGCGTACAGTTTTCTGCGCTGGGGTTACAGCACCACAATGCCACTGTAGGTATCCTGGTTGATTAGGGCACTGCAATTGGCCTCTGGGAGGTGTCCCACAATGCCTGTTCTTGCCTCTCTAGTCATCCGTTGAACTCTACTGCCTGCCCTCAGGTGACCAACCGTCATCCCCATCCCTTAAATTCCTTAGGAATTTTGAAAGTCCCCTTCCCATTGCTCAGTGACGTGTGCAGTGGTTTCAGCGCATCTTTCCAGGTGACTATGTCTGCTCCACACACCAGGCAATTCCCTGCTTGGAGCAATGCTGAGCTGCTGGACCTCAACAGCATTTGAGGAGAGAAGGCTGTCCAGTCCCAGCTGTGCGCCAGCTGTAGGAATTATATCTATGGACAGATTTCAAGGTGCATGACGGAGAGAGGCCATGACTGTGATACATTGCAGTGCAGGGTCAAAATGAAGTTGCTGGGGAACGCCTACCAAAAGGTGCAGGAGGCAACTGTCAGTCGGTGCTGTGCCCATGAGCTACCGCTTCTAGAAAGAGCTGGAAAAGATACTCATGGTGACCCCACCTCTACTGGGAAGGCCACTGTGGATACTTCGGTGGCTCATGTGTCAATCAACAGTGAAACAAGCCAAGAGGAGGAAATCTTGGACAAGGTTGTGGAGGGGGACCCAGAGGCAGAGGATGACTCAGAGGTCAGAGATACATGCAGCCTGGAGGTCTCTCTACCTGGAGGAGGCTAGCCAGTCACAACTGTCAGAGCTTGGCAAAGCACAAACAGGAGAGAAGGCCCCTGGTAAGTGGCTTCAGTTTTGGGAATCGCTGAAGTGAGTTGTTGGGGGCAGGAGGGTTGCAAAAAGCAGGCTTGTGTCTGTATGATGTGCGTACTACCACATGTCTAGTCTGAGCAGTGGAACAGGTTGTTGATTGACTCTCTCACTTCACGGGAATCTGCCTCAGAGAGCTCCAGGAATCTCTCATGAAGATACTGGGCAATCTGCTGCTGCAGGTGATTTGGCAGAGCTGCTTTTTTTCTTGCCCCATTAAGGCTACCATTCCCGAGACACTCTGCCATCACTGAGGGATAGTAGGGGAACACTGCTGCACACAGGCAAGCTGCATAAGGGCCAGGACAGAAGCCTCAGTCTTGGAGAAGTCTCTCCCTTGGTTCCCTACTCATCTGCAGCAGCGAGATATCTTCCATTATGAACAACAGCTGTGGAAAATGTGGGGAGAGGAATGATTATAAGGCCCCCCCTACAGTGGCTGGCTCTCCCCAAGTGCCATGTGCCCAGTGTACAGGATGGTCCTGGGAACACTGATTTCCCCTGCCCTTGCATTTACTCACCATTTTGGGTGTCTTGTGCCTCATGTGTGCTTGCCTGGGGTCAGCCAGTTAGTGACAGGTATATGAATAGTGGCTGTGTTTTAAATCAGTGGTCTGTGTGTTGCAAACAATACTGCTTCTGTAAAATATTGCATTTTGGTTTCATGGATATGACCTTGGGAGCCCAGCCTCCCTCTTTGTTATCGCCGACTGAACAGCTGTGCAGAATAGAACGCAGCCACAAAAAACTAGAGGACTTTCTGCATGAGATCGTGATGCTTTCCACAGCCAAAAAGCAAGAATTGAAGAAGTGGTGGGACAGTGAGAAGAGGGACTGAAAAGAGAACCTGGCATGCCAGAACAGAGCCATGGGGCGGCTCTTAAACATTACTGAGCACCAAGTGGGGACATTCCAGGCACTGCTAGCACTGCAAACCAAGCTGCTCTACACTTGTCCTCCCCTGCAACCTCTGTCACCAAACTCTTTCCTATGCGCCCCCCCACCAGACACTGCTGACACATTCTTATCAACCTCCTGGCTCCAGTCTGTACCTGCTCCATTCCACCCCTGCCCCATCACAGTCCAGCCATGCGGACTCCCAGTACCCACTGTACTCAACACCTGTCCATCTGCAGTTTAGCCCTGCTGAAGTACAGTACCCGCTACACTGTACTCCAAAGGACAAGATTGGATATAATGCTTGGACATACACAAATCTTTAACCATCTTGGGGTCCCACCTCCTCCTAGAACCCTCCCTTCCCCCATTCCCCTCAGAGCTGATGTGTTTTTTTATTTGCTTCTCTCCTCCAGTTATGTTTTAATAAAATAATTCTTTTGGTTTGAAAGCAATATTTATTCCATTAATTGAAAGCAAAGAGAGCTCTGCAAAGCAACAGACAGTTTTCCTATACCTTCATAGTGCATCATCTACACCAATCACAATTACCTCCTAGCATTACAAGCGCTGCACTCCCGAGCTTAGCAACAAATATTCATGGCTTTCAGCTTCAAATTGCTGCCTCAAGGCATCCCTGATCCTTATGGTTCCGCGCTGTCCTCTCTAATAATCCTGGTCTCTGGCTGTTCAAATTCAGCCTCCAGGCACTGAGCCACAGTGGTCCAGCCTAGTGAAGCTTTCACCCTTCCCTTCACAAATATACAGTGCACAGCATGCAGCTATAAGCATTGGAATATTGTCATTGACCAGGTCCAGCCTCCCATATAGGTAACACCAGCGGGTCTTTAAACAGTCAAAAGCACACTCAACAGTCATTCTGCACTTGCTCAGCCTGTTGTTAAACCACTCCTTGCTTCTATAAAGATGCCCCATGTACGGCTTCATAAGCCACAGCGTTAAGGAGTAGGTGGGGGTCTCCCAGGATCACAGTTGGCATTTTGACTCCCCCTACAGTGATCTTCTGGTCTGGAAAGAAAGTCCCTCCTTGCAGCTTCCCGGACAGGCCAGTGTTCTGGAAGAAGTGTGCGTCATGCACTTTTCCTGACCAGCCTGTGCTAATGTCCATGAAATGCCCACGTTGATCCACAAGTGCCTGGAGAACCATAGAGAAATACCCCTTCCAATTAAAGTACTCAGTGGCTAGGTGATCTGATGCCAGAATTGGAATATGAGAGCCATCCATTGTTCCTCCACAATTAAGGAAGTCCATTTGTGCAAAGCCATCCAACATGTCATGCACATTAGTCAGAGTCATGGTCTTTCGGAGCAGAATGTGATTAATGGCCCTGCACACTTCTGTCAACACGATTCCAATGGTCAACTTTCCCACTCCAAACTGGTTAGTGGTCCATTGGTAGGAATTTGGAGAAGCCAGCTTCCACAGTGCAATCATCACACACGTCTCCTATTATAACCTAGTCCCAGATTTGGACCTTAGCGTCCAAAATATGGGGGTTAGCATGAAAACCTCCAAGCTTAGTTACCAGCTTGGACCTGGTAAAGCTGCCGCCACCCAAAAAATTAGAGTGTTTTGGGGCACTCTGGTCCCCCCAAAAACCTTCCCTGGGGACCCCAAGACCCAAATCCCTTGAATCTCACAACAAAGGGAAATAAACCTTTTCCCTTCCCCCCTCCAGGTGTTCCTGGAGAGATACACAGAAGCAAACTCCGTGAATCTAAACAGAGGGAGTCCACCCTCTCTATTTCCAGTCCTGGAAACACAAGCACTTCCCTCTTCACCCAGAGGGAATGCAAAGTCTGGCTAGTAAATCTAACACACACAGATTTCCCCCTGACTTCTTCCTCCCACCAGTTCCCTGGTGAGCTGCAGACTCAATTCCCTGGAGTTCCCCACTAAAGAAAAACTCCAACAGGTCTTAAAAGAAAGCTTTATATAAAAAGAAAGAAAAATACATAAAAATGGTCTCTTTGTATTAAGGTGACAAACACAGGGTCATTTGCTTAAAAGAATATTGAATAAATAGCCTTCTTTAAAAAGAATACAATTCAAAGCACTTCAGCAACTATAGACATGTAAATACAAAACAACAAACCATCTTTGTACTCACAACTTGGAAAGAGAAGATTAGAAAGCAGGAGACAGAAAAAATCACTCCTCATAGCCAAGAGAGTACAGGCAGAAGACCCAAGAACAAAGGACTCACACACAAACTTCCCTCCACCCAGATCTGAAAAAGTCTGGTTTCCTGATTGGTCCTCTGGTCAGGTGTTTCAGGAACTTCTTTCTAGCTGTAAGGGACATTAACCCTTAGCTATCTGTTTATGACATCTCCAGTGACGGGGTAGCTCTCATTCTCATGTTCTTGCACCGCAGGGCTGGGGCAATCTCATCACACAGTCCCATGAATGTGGCTTTCCTCCTCCGAAAGTTCTGCAGCCACTGCTCATCATCCCAGACAGGCATTTTGATGTGATCCCATCAGTCAGTGCTTGTTTCCCAAACCCAAAAGCGGCATTCCACTGTGATCAGCACCTCCGTGAATGCCACAAGCAATCTTGTGTAGTAGCTACTACACGTGGTGAGATCCATGTCACACTCCTCTTACCTTTTTAGTTTAAGGAATAACTTCCCTGCCACTTGTGACATGTTAGTGAGAGTGTGCAGTATATTGGTCAAAAGTGCAGGATCCATTTCTGCAGACTGAAAAGACAGAGTGTGCAGTACACAAACTGTTGAAAGATGATGGCAGACAGAAGTACAGGGATTGCTGGGATGAGAAGGAGTGCATCGTGGGGCATTGGGACAGGAACCAGGAGGCCACGTGAACCCCCTCCACCTTCCCACAGTGGCAGAAGAGGAAGAGATGCTCTGTGGGATAGCTGCCCAGAGTGCTCCGCTCTAAATACCGCTTCAAGTGCTGCAAGTGTGAACATGCTATTGCGCAGGCAGCTGCCTGTGTGAACACACAACAGCAGTTTCTCTTCAGCACTCTCTGAGCGGCACTGTAACTGCCGGTACTGTAACTCTGCCACTGTAGAATTATTGCCTTTCTTAGGGTATGTCTAATCAACTTGTGTACTGGTCTTTGTGGGTTGATTGGAAAATCTTGTCCAAAGCTGAGAATTTTGTGGATCTGGTCTTGCACTTCCTTTGACTTCACTAAAGGAGGACAAGGGCTTTTTGGTGTCCCAAGGAGTTGTCTTAACTCAGAGTATTTCCCTAATTTGTACCACAATAAAATGTGCTTTACTTCATTGAGAATTATGCATCAAAGTGTAGAGATAAAAGGAATCTTGCCTTGTGTCATGACATTTTCTTCTGGATTCACAGAACTTAAAAAATTTTTAAGTTTCAGTTTTAATCATGGTTAATCGTGGAACATTCTCTTGTTCACTACACTGTACAGTAAATCGCTTGCTTAAAAAGACAAATAGTTTTAGGAGGTGATCCACTATTTCCCTCTTCTGCAAATGGTCATTTTTTTTGGCTTCTGTAAACCCGCAATTTTGTTTATTTCCTATTTTCCACATTTTTATTTACATTTTGGGTTCCCAAACACATAGCTAATTTTAACACTATTTGGATAAAAAATTCAGATTTGCCTAGTAGAAAGGCATTAACATCACTTTGCGTTTGCCTCATCCTCTGGGTAGCATAATTAAAGCTGCCAAGTTGAATAGTGTTCATCCAAAATGCCAGTGCTGTGAGGCACCTAAATACTTTTTTTCTACTATTTAATTATTTTTAAGTTTCCTTTTGCTGGCTGGATCGGAGTATTTGGTGGCATTTCGTAAGAAGCCAATCTTTTAAACTTGCGCATCAAACACAAACAGGCTGTGGCAAAAGATTGTAAAACTACTTTGGTGGATATTCATTGTAATTTTTAAACAACTTTCACTGTTACATTCCTTTTCTTTGCATTTTCTACAACTATTCTGAGAAATTACTGTCAGGAATGTTTTCACACAGTGAAGAATATTAATTGATAATTCTGAATGCATAATGGAGAATATCCACACTAAAACTTAATTATAAGAGGAATTTGTAGTTCAAATTTTGAATATTTGCAATGAATCCTAAATGAATCAGCTACAAACCAAGATCTATTTAAGTAAATTATTTAGTAAATCATTTTAAATAACAAATAAATAGTGAGATTTGGGAAATTCAAAAGCAAAAAATATATTTATTCGTCCAATAAATATATTTGCCATGGATTATTCTCCCAGCTCTAGTCACAATAATAAGCAAAAAAAAAAAGCCATAGCAAACAGTTAAGCTCGGCGTGCTTTTAATCAGGACATTTGGCTATTGTATGTCTTTTTTCTTAGCTTGTTCTTTTTAACAAATACTGTTCTGCTCCTTTTGTCTCTCATTTGTTACGATGTCTGTTTCAGTACACAGCACAATGTTTTTGGCTTATACTTGAGGGAGTCTTTTGTCCCCATGTGGCTCATAATTCCCTTTGACATTAACAGGAACTTCATGTATGTAGGATTCCTAAATTTTTTGTTAATTGCATGGTTTAATAAATCTCCCCTTGAAGATCAGTTGTAGTGCCATTCTACCACTTTGAAAGAACTTTGTTCCCAGGAACATTTAAGATGAATTCACTATACTGAAAATTCCTAACTGTTAGGGTTGTAAAGAAGGATACTTTCTAGGCCGATATATTGTTAACAGCTATGGTGCTGCTGCTTTAATGATTAAATATATTCCAGCTGAACACACTCACTTGAGGTTCACCTGTTCTAACTTAAAAGTTTTCCAAATTGATACGTGTTTTTATGTTCTTGTCCTGAAACTCTTCCTTTCTAGAAATCTGACCTGTTGGTCAAAAATGGCGTATGTAATATTCAGTCAGCTTCTCTAAGCAGCAGTGGTATTCTGCTTTGTTATTTGTACAATCAGTAAAACAAATAAACATAAAATCTACAAGCAGAGTACTGATAAATGAGGTACATCAGCAATTTATTTCTGGGGTAAAGAACCCAGGAACAACCTTTCACCCAAACTATTTGCACCAGTAAATATGCAATACCACCCCTCTCCCCAGCCCAGTGGATGCTTTGTTTTCCACACTTTCTCCCTCTATTTTATGTGGTTTTCATGATCAGTTTCTAAAAACACTATAGTAGCATTTACCAAACTATGAGCCATGAGTCCCAGATAGGTAGTGGAGAATTGCAAGAGGGACATGTTATTCAAGGAGTAGGCCCTGAGGAAAAGGTAGCACAGAGCTACCCCACTCCAGAAGGATCTCCAAGATGTAATCATGTATCAGTGATGCACAGTGCCTCTTGAAGTTCCCTGTTGCACTGAGGGTGGAGGAGTACTTACTTCATCCCTCTTTGCAGAGTGCAACATTCTACCCTTCTTGCCTGTTTACTGGTGGGGAGACTAGGTTTGGGACATGCAGCCATGGCTCATTAGACTCCTATGCACTCACTGACCCTTCTCTTCCCCGCCCCTCACCCGATCCACAATCTTTACTCCCATAATATTCCCCTGTTCCGGTGTACTGGGATTAAGGTTGATCGAGCCCAAAACTATTAAAAATGGAAAACATAATAACACAGACAGAGAAGCATTCATAGAGAAAGCAGGGGAAATACTGCAGCAAAAGGATTAGGTGAATATTCTATCCACTGCCAGACATATGTACCCTGTCTTGTGCCAAGCCTATTCCCCCATCTTTCTCAGCGTACACACCACATCCTCTCTGCTACTTGATCACTGTAGGGAGTAGCAGCCCCACAGAGTTTTTTCTTCCCTTCTCCCCACACCCAGACACCTGATCGGGGAAATTGGTGTTTGAATCTTTTGCTTCAGAGACTTGAAGCACTCCAGAAGCAAAATGTGTACTAGAGTGCAGTTCTAACCCTTGGAAATGCACGCTTTTCTTTGTCTCACAGTTTGTTGTCTAATGGAGATGAGAGAAGATTGCAAAATACTATTCTGTAAATATACTTCCATATTTTTAATGACTTTGCATTCATGAGTATTCTAGTTAATAGCTTTAATTACAGGAATGTTCAAGGAAAGAAAAATTTAAAAGAATACTGCAGAATATTTGTTGAGAGTGATATTTTGATTCACAATCATGAGCCTTCACACCAGAAGCCTGAGTCTAAAGGTTACAGTCATCCACACTGGTAACAGAAAAATGCCATGTGATCTATGAGGCCAATAAAATAGCTTGCCCTTTGACTTCTAACTATCCAATACCGCAATGAACTTTTACAAACAAGCCAGGCCAAGAATTATTTGCTGAAATTATTCAATAGATTATTTCCAAAGGCAATCATGAATAAATCTGAGAAAACTGTAATCTGCTCAAAAACCATAAGGAACAAAAAATAGAAGTGTAATTCATCTAGTCAATTGTTAGTTGGTAATTATTTGTCCATTTCTACTCAGGACACCAAATAAGTGGAATTAGTTTGTTTCCTGTGAGACATAGAAAAGCTTCAGTTTTCTATATTTAGTTCATAAAACACAGCCTAGAAGAGCACTGCAATGTCTGTTTCAGCTTTCTGTATGCAAGTAGTCATCCCAGCTTCAGCTGTGTAGAGGAAGGGGCTCACAGGGCAGTGTGAGAGGAAAAGAAGGTCAGGAGCAGAAGGAGGTGTTAAATTGGTGGCAGTGTTCTAGTCTTTTTCTCATACCAGTTTTTGATAGAAATGCAAATTGGATATTCAGTATCTGAATTAATGGCTGGTTTCCAATTAGACAAACTGTCATTGAGGTGCACTATCTAGTATTCCAAACTGTCACTAAGAAAACAGTAAAACCAAAAAGATTTAACTCTTTATTCAGAGAGGACCACCAGAGGAGCATCTTATACCTGATAAATTTGATGTGATGTAACATGGGGTTCATGCTTCAAGCTCAAATATAATAATTCAGTCTGTTTGGGCACATTCGCTTTGATATGCTGTGCCTCCCATTTTACTGATATCCTGCAATATGAGAAACATACTGGACTCCCAGGTGCTATGGTTCAAACCTGCATTTAAATCACATTTGTATCATTTGCCTTTTCAGATTTTCCTAAATATTATGCTATTTTGTTGGATGCTAAACACTTAGATTTTGAGGGCTGTGGGTCATTATAATTAATACTGAAATTTGTGTAATCCTCCCCACCTCCCCTTATTGATCAATGACATTAGGTGTGTGTGGGGGGGTCCAGTTATGGTTTATCCTTGCTTTCCTTGTGTTTAACTGTTACTTATATGTAGGGTGACCAGACAGCAAATGTGAAAAATCTGGATGAGGGTGCGGGGTAATAGGAGCCTATATAAGACAAAGCCCCAAATATCTGGATTGTCTCTATAAAATCAGGACATCTGGTCACTGTACTTATAATTCAGTATTTGGTACATGTTCACTTTAGATTTAGCAGTAATGTGCCTCATTAGGCAGAGTCTATTATTTGTCAGTGAGTACATTTCTGGGGGTGACTGTGGTTCACCCCAATGTAGATTTTTGCAATATTTTTTCTATTCAAAAGATGTACAGTTAAACTTTTGCCATTAGATATCATGCCTATACTGCAAATTGGGAAACTGAAAAAACACAAACATAACCAAACTAAAGCAAGATTTCAATATTTATGTATGAAGATATTGCTGCAATTTGCAGAATTGAGTTTGGGAGGGGGCTCTTTCATTAAATCTCTATCAACATAAGGCAAGGAAGAAGTTAAAAAACAGATGAGAGTCTCTATCCATTTGCAAAGGTCAGTGTCTTACTGAATTTAATGCTATTCCATGTTGATTTTTTTTTTTAGCTTAGCGACGTATTCAGAATCCAACAGGTGTGATTAATACCATGTTATGTACCAAGTGGTGAAGCCTTCCTGCAGTTCTATCCACTTGCTGACTGTTTGAAGTTTACCTTCTAGTGCCCTGGCCATCTGCTGATTGCCTAGTGTTGTGCTCCTACTGCCCTGGCCATCTGTTGAGTGTTTGGTGCTGTTTGCCTGCTGCTCTCCACACCTGTTTGAAATTTACTTCTCAAATACACAATATTGGACCACTTTTTTTCAAAAATGTTCTCTGGAGGGGGGAGTGGAGGCTCACCTACTCTTGAGCTCCATTTAAAAACAAAACACTTGGTGGGATGCATGCTGCCTCTGTTCTGGCCCCTGCTGTTGTCTGCATCTGTCTTCACTACACATTCAAAATGATAAAAGCTCACTGCATTCTTACACTGGATTCTGAATCATCATGTAAAGTCCATAAGCAACATATTCTGCTGCAGATCCCTTCAGGCTGACCACCCAGAGGCAGCATTTAGAGGAGCTGTATGAATCCCTTTTAGTGTTCTATATGTTTCATGAACAGAGGGATAATAAGTGCTGCCAGACAGCTGGACTTTTAAAGATTGCCCCCTTCTTCAGCATCTGTCAGAATTGTTCCCTTTTAGCTGCTTCTGCTTCAAGTACTGCTTGGCTGCGTCTCTTCACTACACCTAATGTAGTTCAAATAAGGAAATCTATGTCAGAAGGATCTCTAATTCAGTAATGATGGATAGCTTCATGCACCTTCATCTGGAAAACTGCATGGTGCCTGCACTTTGAAAAGCTGTTTGTCAAACATATATAGACTGGGCTTAAAACATTTTATTTTTCAAAAAGACATTTTGATTGAAATATTAAAAATGGTAAAGAACTTATTTTTTTTAAATTCTTTTTTGGGACTAATAAATATCTATGAGAAATGTTTTGCTGCTGAGATGAATGTTTGAAAAGATGGGATAATTTTTAAAAAATCATTTAAGGCTGACATACAATAGATTCTAAATTAGCCTCTTCTAAGAAGGCCACAGAACCAAAGTCTGAAGGCACAGGGCTAAATTCTTCTGTCTGTTACACTAGGGTATAGTTATAGTAAATTAAATGAAATCAACATAATTCCTCCTGATTGACACCAGTGTAAATGAGAGTAGCATTTGGCCAAAAGTCTTCACTTTATATATAATAATATTTAGCATTTTCTCCTGGATGCAGCGAAGGTGGTTTCTGTTGGCTACGAAACTCTACAATAGTTAATGACAGTTCAAAGTGAAGAAAATAATGTGTCAATTAATTGAAAGCAACTAGAATTCTCGTTTGCTGTGGCTTTCAATTAGAAAGTTAGAGTCTGCTAAACACAGCACTCAGCTCCAGATCTCCCTGCTACATTTTGAAAAAGATCACACCATATGAAAGGTCTTTTTCCAAAGTGCTAAAAGCAGTTGTCAAGCAATTATGAATGGGATGGCAGGGTGATTGATAGGCAAACTTAAACATAAACAGAAAACTAGTGAATATTAGATGTACAGACAGCAAACTGACTGGTGCTTCCTATAAAATCTCATCCTAATACAAACTCATTTTCTTTCATTTTTACCTTTCCCTTTATGTATGGCTGATTTGCAAGAAAAAATACTGCTTTATCAATATTTTGATCAGGTTCTCATGTTTTGCGCAATTATAATTGGATTATTATACTGCTTGTTGGCAGTACCTAATATAGTTAGGAATTTTTCAGCCTATTCAGTATGAATCCTGATATTTACTGTTAGAAATTCACATATTATGTATCTTAGTGGTTTGAAATTTTTATAGCGATTATGTGGGCAATGTGAATTTGTTTTTCACAAAATGAGTGTAAAACATTTAGCTTGATTTAATGTATGGCATTACATATTGCAATACTGAAACAGGTTGAGGTTTCAGAAGCTTTTAAGGCCAAAATCATTCCATTCTGCCTAAGTATTTGCAATTTATATAGTGCTAAGTTCTGCAGGCCTTAGTCAGTTAAAACTTCAATTGAAATAAATGGGGTGCTGGAGGAGTAATACTAGTAATAATAATTAATATCTAGCTCTTTTATCAGTAGATCTCAAAGCACTTCACAAAGGAGGTAAGCATCAGTATGTCCATTTTACAGATGGGGAAACTAAAATACAGAATGATTAAGTGACTTGCCTAAGATCACCCAGTAGGGCTGTGGCCATGAAAGGAATAGAACCCATTCTGAGTGTTCCAGATACTAGACCAGGATTTGGCAAATGGCTATTAATCCGTTTCCAAGAAGGTTTTAAATACATCATGTTATAGCATGACAGACATGAGGGTTTTAGGATGAAAAAAGCCATTCTAGGTGAGGAGGGCTTTAAAAAAAGGAAGGAGCTGGGTGGTATATCTCTCTTCTTCTTCTTCTCTTACCTACAGCTTCCCCTTCTCTGCTGTAGGTAAGAGAGACACCCTACAACTTCCCTCCACCCTCTTCATTAGGTGGCACAGTAAGAGCTTTGCATCCTGTTTCCATCTCCTTTAACCACTGCTGGTGTGAGATGTATCTGATGATAGATCACTCTCCTATGCATTCTGAATTTACTATGATGTTTGTAAAATATTTTACCTCATTGTAGCAATTAGGTCATTTATTTTTTTCATAAAGTATATATGGAGTCTGAATGGATTTTATTTAAGAAATCAGTTTAATTTGGTAATGAAAGTGTTCAGCCATATCTGATTTTTAGGGTAGCATTGTTAGAGAAAATCCACTGATATGTTAGTTTGTCAATCTGTAAAATGGCTGACTAACTTCTTGTTAGTCTGCACCTGTCACATATTTATTCCCTTGTGCCCTACTGTACATTGGCAGTAAGAAGCAGCAACTGAAGTATTTCCTCGTCATCTGCTTTATGACAATGGAGTCATACTCACGCGTCTAATTTAGAGTGGGATTCATCCATGTGAAAATATGAGCCTTGTAATCGGCAATTTAGTTGCATCATGCAACTAAAAGTTCCCTGTGAACCACTTTATCCTAAACATTCAATTTTTCATGATTTATAAAATTGTTAGGCAAGAATATGCATAGCTTCCTCTTTGGAATCAGCGTCTTTCTTTCTTTCTCTACTCAGTGTAACAGGATTCCTGATATGTCCAGTTAGATGGAAATTTGTAATTGTCCTATGTGAACAACAATTTTAAATCAGTTTTTCATTTACTTTAGTTTTGGAAAAAATCAGGTACATGAGATTAGGCAAGGGCCATTTTGTGTTGTCTATGTCACTTTTATTTATATAATTATTTACTGCATGTAGATTTATTTGCCACCCTTTTCTCTGGCATCTGCTTGTCATGCAGAATGTATACATATATTAAATATATAAAAACAAAACTGCTGATAATTAACAGCAAAATAAGCCACATCCACCATTAGTCACCAACACTCACCAGCAGTATAATGCTTGATTAAATAAACTTGTTACACTATGCCTGAAGTTTAATACATCTTGGCTCTGCTGCATTATGAGAGACTGCGTAGTCCGCAGGTGGGGGACCTCTACTAATCAGATCCATGCACCAGCTTCTGAGAATTGAAGTATAAGAACTGACAACAATAATATCATAGCTGATCTCAGCTGTCATGACAGGAAGATGAGAAGAAAGGGAATCTCTAAGGCAGTATGTTCAGGGCTCTGAGGTTTGTATTCAACACTTTTAATTACAGATGAAAAGCCAATGCAAAGCATAGAACACTGGAGTAACATGCCCCCTCTAGTGTAAACCATTTAAAAGGCATGCAATCAGAAGCTTGAATAGTATCCAAGTGTAGCCTTCAGTAGAACACGCAGCAATAGCTGAAAATGGCATAGATTACTGTAGAGTGGGCCACAACAGAGAGGAAAGGCTTCTGTCTCTTGGGCAATGATAGGTGGAAAAAAGGACACTCCAGACCAGTGCTGGTACATGGGAATCAGAGTACAGCCGAGGACTGCAAAACCACCCTATAAAAAGGTGGACAAGTTCTTTCCCTAGAGGCATTAGAGAGCATTCCTGCCAGTCCCTTTCTCTTGCTATTTCCTACCATTTAGCATAAACTCCCTCTTGTCTGGACTGAGTCTTAGCCAACTAGCTTTTATCTAAGTCCTTATCTTGACCAGAAAATCGGACTTTTGGAGATGGCAGAACCTGGGTACAATGAAAAAATATGTAGAGCTGAGTATCATTAACATCCTGATGGTACTGCAGTCCTGAATACCTTATTTCCTCCAGTGGACTCAGGTACTTAGGGCCCTGCGGTTCCCAGCACCAACCTGTCAGACCTCTCCAAAAGGAAGGAATGAAGCTACTGTAAAACCACCTCATTAATTTCTGCCAGGTCCTGCAGGCAAGTCAACACCTTCTGATCAGCAGTATCAAGAGCTGCTGATAGAGCTAATAAAATGGAATGAAATTCATTATTGTTAGGAAGACTGCATTTTCTATTATTTATTGTTCGTAGAATCCACAAACTCATTGTAAGTCCTTTTTCAGGTCACTGGAACTGCAGGGACAAGAGTAATACATAGAGAGAGAGTAAACCCCAGCATTTTCAAATGATTTTTTTCTTAGTGTGTCTTTCTCAGGGGGAAAAAAGATAATTCTACTATAATATTTCAAAAATAGATTTGAAACATGCTGTTAACCCCATTGTATTTTAATGTAGATCTTGTTTATTTTGGCAAAATTAATGATATAAGAGGTATTTCTGGATTTTGAATTGGCTTTTATTTATAAAACATATATTTAGCATGTGTTAATTTGACCACAGCGATAGTAAAAAGAAAACGAACACTCAGTTTGTTAACCTAAGTAAAATATATGTGTTCATATTTTACAAGTGCAGTGAGTTTTGTGGTAGTCATCTCTTTTGAAATTGCCTATCAGCCCACTGTTAAAAAAAGTGATGAAAAGATATGCTGATTTTCAGCAGACCCACATTAGTAAAATGTATGAAATGTCTTTTCTTAACCTAGTTTCAGATCCTCAAAAATCGATTAGGAATTGACACTTCATAGGAAAGCTGCTATGTTAGAAAAAGCTCTTAGGAGATGAAAGATACTGTTTGTTATGGATGGCAATTTTTTAGCTAGATGGCCACCAAGACAGGTTTTATGTATTGTCACGGCTAAGTTTAGAAGGTAGTGGTACTTTGTCTTAATACATCAGCATTGTAACAAGACCTCACCATATGAAACAACGATGTTTATAGCACACTATAAATCATTCTCAACAGTACAATACGTTTTCAAAGGTAGTTGTGATGGGTGTCAGGTCTCAGCAGAATACTTCATACATCTGGAAGAAAAAGACTAGATTACCAGGTATTTGCTTGTCTATATGTTTGAAGTGATAAACAAAACACCATATTTTGTTTGACCAGTTTTTACCACACACAATTCACTTGCCAAAGATGCCATTTAGAGTAGTGTTTTAATTGTTAACTAATATATGTACTTTACAATGATAGCTCAGTGTGTTTTTTTCTTGAAGAAAGATTAATATGTTCTGTCACAATTCTCAGTAGAGACTTTTTTATTTAATTCTGTTTGGATTTATACATCAGGGATGTAAAAATAAACTGCTCTGCACAGGGAAAAATTGAAACTCATTTACTGACGGCATCTTGAGGAGATGATTAATTTTGGAGGATAGTACAATTATCAGCTATGATTGTTATTTTTAGATTAATCCTATATGAGAGATTTTGAAAGGCAAAAAATGGAAGTTAGGTGCCCGATTCCCATTGGCTTTCATGCTAAGCATCTTCGTGATTGATACTTAACATTTCATCTTCAAATAGCTTTGTAAATATTGACTAATTTATTGATCCTCTCAACCCATTTGTGAGACAATCGTGATGTTAAGTGACTAGCCCAGAATCACTAAAGGAGTCATTGTGAGAACTGAAATTAGAATTTAGGCTTTCATAGTTTTTTGAGCTATATTCAGAACAAATGGCTTTTCTTATCTCTTGTCTTCTACAATTTGTATCAGTTATACAAGCACAAAATCATTAAACTTCCAAACACACAAATACTATCTTCTATTTTTTGCATCCCTACAAATTAAGGACATTTTTCCTCCATATCTACATAACTGATCTCTACATTATACTGTGCACCATACACCTTAAAGATGACATGAAGCGTAGGGGCAAATTTTTAAGTCTAAGCTTTGCAATTCTGAAAGTAGAGATTTGTAGTGGAAACACAGCATAATATGTCACTGTACATTAGCACTGAATTGTATAGTATTGCTGCAGCCGCACCAGATATTTAACTTACATACAAGTAGATTTTCCTCATATATTGTGTGTTTACACAGGGAAATATGAGTGTTCTCCTTTGAAATACGATAAACACTTTGAATGCTTATAAGTGTTCATCATGCCAAGCAAACTTTAGGATACAGATATACAGGTCCCTGCTGAAAAACCTACATAACCAGTTATCATTTCTCCCTTTTGACATATAACTTAGAAGTACCTGTTTCCAAGCCTCTGTCACTTGGCTGAAGGATATTCAATGCAATGTAGCAATTTGGAGCCATTTATAAGGACTGTTTCTGATCACAAGAGCACCCATAAGAGAAATGGGAATTTTGACTAAGCTGCCCACAGTTTCTTCTGGTAGTTACGAGAGGCTGTTGTTTGACTTAGAGAACTGAAGAGTTGCCTGTAGTCCTTGTGTTCCTATCCTGCACTCAACCCACATGGAGGAACATCCTGGCAGGGCATGGAGAGTGAAACATGGCAGGCCCCACAGTGCACGCCCAGTAAGGATAGGATGGAGGAAAACCTATAGGGAAGTTTATTGTGGGAGCTTGCTGTGGATAGAACAATTAATAGGACTGCTGTGGCAGAGTGAGGGGGCTGAGCTGGAGCCACTCAGAGCAGAGTGAAGAATAGGACTATGGCCTCAGAAAAGAAAGTTGGAGCCTGTTGATGGAGGATGGATTTTCGGGGGTTTGTGCTGAAGACAGCCTGAGGAGGGGAGCTGCTGAGGGCTTGGATTGAGGGGATAGATGAGAGAACTGCAGTGTAACCAAAGGGAAAAGGAAGCAAGATTGGGGCTGGCTTCTGGGGTGTTGCATGAAGAAAGGGAGTAGGGGGCAGAAAGGGAAAGGGTATCTGTTGTTCAGAAGTTAAGGGAGAAAAGAGTAGATTCCATGTCAGGAAGTGGGGACCCTCCCCTCCTCACCCTGATTTCTGCCCCAATTCCCACATTGTGTGTGCATATGTTTTCATTTCATGTTGAATTTTCACTCTGAAATATACACACATGCAAATGAATATTGGAAATCAGACCCAAAACATAGGGTTTTTTATGTATATCTCATGGTCCTGAAAGTCATGGGAATGGCAATACCTGCTATGTTAGGTGTGTTATTATAGAGGCCAAGAACCTCTTTGTAGGACTCAGAAACATGAGGATGACCTGATCACATATCTGTGAACAGAACTGGCCTTACAACCAAGAGAGGGCAGTGCTCTATTCACATACACATAACTGATCAGTACATTGTGCAATTCAACCCTGTCTGAAGTTCATAGTCTGCATAGATTTTCTCTGTAATCAGATTATTTTTAAGGCAGTTTGTGGATTCCCACAGCAGAGTTTAGTCGCACGGATTCTTGCTTCCTCTGCAGACAGCCAAGAATGGAACTGGATACTGCCCTCTATGCTAAGCATCAATTAAAAAAACAAAACAAAACAAAAAAACACACCCCACCAAATTCTCTCTATGAAAAACTGTAAAGAGCAGGAAATAGCAGGCATTACAAATACAATTTCACAGAATATATAAAGACCATAGTCTAGAATGATTTTTAGCTCCTCCCTTGCTACTTTTCTTTCATCCATCTTAGCCTTTCAACTCTTTTAGAAGAACAGACAACAAGATCACTTTTTCCTTGGCAGACAGAAAAGCTGATGCATGGAACTTCTGGCTGGTTCTTGCCTGCAGACAGAATATTCTACATCTGCAATGTGTGCAGTTTCCCAAGGGATAAGAAACTCGAAAACTACTTTGCATTTGCAAACTAGTTTTTAGTTTATATCCAGACCTAACTGTAAGTGGAATCATACATTGTATTATACTGCCTTCCTGTTTCCTAACAGATGCACATTGAAAAAAAAATCTGCTGGAGTAAAACCACTTTATCACAGAAAACACTTTAAAACCTATTACTTTAAGTATTCATTTCAGTTCAACTATTATAGAAAATGGATGGATTCAGGGTTCTATACTGAAGCCACTGTTCCCTTGGGTGCAGTTTTTCATACTGTAGTCTTTGCTTTGTTTATAATAGAAGAAAATATTTCCAGCACTAGATTCAATTCTATATTATCAATATGTGGGAGAAAAATAGTACTCTGAGTAATTACTGTACACGAAAATAAAACTTGTGCTGGTAATATGCTTGGGTACTACAGTTTTCTCTGTCAGAGGAGTAAATTGAGTGTCATGGTAATGACTCAAGCCAAGTTAGAGAGTACTGTCATTATTATCTATTACTATCCATTTGCAAATCCAAATGTGATTGGGAAACTAAAGTCTCATCCTGGCGGTGCTGTTGAACAAAACCTTTGTGTTGCAACATTCTCCTAATTACTCTGATATTACATGCAACAAATAATTTGTATAGCTTCCCTATTTATAGAGTAATCTATAGCTTCATTAAAATGTAGGGAAATGTTTTTCACTGAAAAAACAAAATGTATCTCATGCTCCTGGAATTCTTATTCATAAACATTGCAGTACAGAATATATAAGTGTTTTATTTCAACTCTTCATCCCTTACATTCGTTTTTAGTTTCTTCTTTTGCTACTTAATGGATTTCTGTTTTTCAAGGAACAACAGGCATCCCTTCTGTTGCTAATTTAAACCCGGTAAATTCCCATGGATTGCAAACAAAACTATTTATTTATTACTATTAAGACAAAGCTTGAGATCCTTCCTCAATTTAACTCAATCCTTCCTGTGGTTAACTTCATTTTTCCTGTAGTGCCATAAATGTGAAAGATAGTTTGCAGAGAAAAAAAATGACCTTGATTAATCACCGTGTTACTCCAGTTTTATATCAGTACAATACCATCAAATCAGATTTGGCCCTTGGATTTACACTGGCAAAAACAAGGAATAAACACCATGGTGGATGAGACCCATTGTCTCCCCCTGAAAGATATTACAATCCAAAGGCCAAATCTATGATTGCTCTCTACAGGAGTACGAGATTCTAAATCAGGGCAGATTTTGGCCTTAATCTAAGATATAACGAGACGGTGGCAACGTGGGTTCTGGTAGGGCATTGGTTAGTAGGTTGGCGATGAACTTGTCAATAAACATTATAGTTCATTTCTGCCTCTCTCGCTAAGATACACACAGAGATACTTTGATGAGGGAAGGTATAGGTTTTATAGGTCACAAAAGATAATTGCTTTTAGGAGATGTCTACACTGCAATGTAAGCGCAGCGTTGGATCTCAGGCTCAAGGCTATCTCCTGTTCTGTTTACGCACAAAGTGTGCTACTCAGGGCTCGGTTTCAGTGTCCCATTCCCCAGGGGTAGACGGTCCAAGCCTGAGTCAAGTCCTATGGTTGTTAATGCACTTTTTGATCAAAGGACTGACTAATATTGTATAGGTAGTATGTTACAATCCAACAAAGTTTATATTTACCAACCTTTTCTTTCAACAGTTATTGATTAATTTATTCTTGCCACTTTTCTGAAGCCAAAAAGAGAGAATTTACAACAGACCCCATTGTTTTAAAGAGAATGTTTGGATAGAAAGAAAACTGACGTCTTAAAACTTAAAGTTAGACATTTTGTTTCTATGAACATACATTTCTTTCTTGGAGTCAGTGTGGTCTTTGATACTTCAGAAAATATATAAACCTTCTTAGTTAAAAAAAATAGATGTTCTCCACTTGAACATCTTGTATCTTGTGTAGTTCTTTAGTTTACACCTAAGTAAAATTAGGGCAATGTGGGTGGAAAACTGACTAATTTTTTCCCCAGGCAAGATTTATTAATCCTTAAAAAGTCAGAAGATTGCAAAAAAGAAACAATAATTGTGCGAAGTAGGCCTTTCCAAGAGCATACTCTTAAGATGAAGTACCCTCATTAGAAATGCAAAAATCTTAAATATTTCTCAACATGGATTAAATTTCCCAATATAATTTTTTTAATTAACAGAATCCTAGAAAGTCCTCCTACTTCATAACCATTGGGGAAACCCAGCACATGTACTTTATTGATTTTAGCAAGATTTTCCAATATTTCAGTTTTCCTGTAAAGGAATTTACAGAAAGTGAGTCTATTTTTTTTCTAAAAAGAATCAAGTTGAACTTCTAAACCTTTTACAATCCTACGAGTATTCTCAAGTGTAGCTTTTAAAACATCGTACAAAAGTAGTAGATTTAACAGTAAGTCCTTTATTGGATAATTTGACAGCTTTGTGTATCGTGACTAACAAAGGTAAATGTGAAAGGAATTGTAAGGAAAAAGAAAATCTCCTTCTTTATAATTTCAACACCATGTTGAGTCTTGGGAGTATGTATAACAATATATTTATCCAGAGATGGTTTCTCCTTATACTTCTGCCTTCTGCCTATTTATACTTCTTGTCCTTTCTTTAACTCACTAATAAAAGCATATTATTGATACCTAATATTTTAAATATTACAAATAATCTTTATGTGAACTGCCAATATAAAATAAGAAAAACTGACAAAATATTAGACTCAATCAGATAATAGTTTAACAGTCATCTAAACAATGTCATGAATAGATTATCATTATTGGACAAAAGCAAAACAAAGATAAATCAACACAGATGTGATTCTAATTATATATCAGAAATATAAAGCTCCCCAAATTCTATGAACTCCAAATGCCCCTCTCCCAGTAGTATTATAAGCAATTTTAAAAAGTATGCGGCTTTCTAATTCTGATTTTCTATTCAGTAATTATGCCTAAAGACTGTACATTTCACCTAATATGTCAACACACATCTAGAGTGACTGGTAATAAACAGCAACATGGGCTCACTGATATGCATCACAAAAAAATTCTTTAAGGGGATGAAAATTGTTGATTGCCAGTGACCTGAATTCTGTTATGATTTCAGAAATTAATATTAAAAAATATATAGTGTGCTAGAAAATGTTAGTTTATCCACATCAGTCCTCTTTCTCATCAAGCAGTGTAGCATAATTCTTTATATTCATGTTTACTATTATAAATGGATTTTCACTGTTGTAAAGTTGGCACCTCATATGTAAAGACAAAGAGTCACTGTGCTGTTTATGACATCTTCATAATATCAAAGGTGTATTGTAAGGTCAAGGGGATTCATCCATCAAGTACAAGACTTATTAATGTGGCATTCTCAAGCATCTAAGTTTTATTATTAGCTGTCAAAACCTTTTCCCTTTAATTTACAATATAAGTAGTTTATGGAATGAAATGGCCTGACTCATATTGAAAGCATCTTCTTGCTTTATGGGGCTGAAATACTTTTCATTTTCTATTTGGATTTCAAATTATATTGAAAACGTCTTTGTTGTCAGACTTAAAGGTAGTTCTAAGAAAAAAAAGAAAAGTAAGGTCTCTTATACTGCCCTTCTCTTTTCTACTTCTCCTGATCACTGTTAAAGACCACCTCAAGCAATCACTTGAAGATGCCAATGCTATCTTTTTGATAGATGAGCAAGTGGTCTAACTGAGTAGAAAACTGTAGTTCAGAAGTCCATTTGTGAGACCAGATGTAATATTCTTAGGCCAAAAAATGATTGCTTGATGATAAACTGGACTATTTCTGCAAGGTATTAAGGTCAATTGAAATTGAGGGCACTCAACACTTCACAGAAGATGCTCATCATCACATATAATTGAACCCCAGAATCCATTATCTCCTTTCCATTCCTTTGTGCCTTGCTTTCCTTGAAAACAAGGAGTGATGATATTGAAAATGAATGAGCACAAGTTTTCAAAATAGTAAATAGCTTATTCAACTGAAACCCTACAGAAAGTGACACAGTGAGTCATGAAAGTACTAGCTATTGGGAAGTGAATGTGATAACTAAAGCAACATAGACACTAACCTCTTTAAGTTACTGATTTGCTTATTAGATACTTGTCTTTGTTCCTGTTGAGATGAGACCTATTTCAAATGCAGTCTTATGCACTTAGTACATTAAACCTCAGAAGTGTTGGTTCAGTTTGGATAAGCACTCAAAAGTTGAGATGCTTATCTGAATCTTTTACGAATACAAAATTAGACTAGAAATTGCTTGAAAACAGATTTTATTGGGAAAATGCCAGTAGATTCTGCTTTTTAACTGGGTCAGCAATATAGTTAGGACTGCCTTTCATTTATCATATATATTTCCCAAAATTATTCAGTATATATCCTTTGTGAATTACATAGGAAAAGTTTATTATAGCTTAATATATTTTAAAATAAATATAGTTCCTTATAGTGACTTTTAGTCTGAGATGATAAAGGTATTGATACAAGAGGTTTCATGGAGCTACCTCACTTTATACGTTCAGAATATCTGGCATCTTTGAAGTAGTCTTTCATTTTCCAGGTGAGTTCAAAAGGTATCTCTCTTGTTAAGAGATGATACTGTGTTTTGAGACTGTTGATGTACTCTGGTCATCAGAGATCACTCTACATTTAAGTTTGCATTTCTTTGCTAACAGAAATTAGTTGAAATTGCACATTTAAGAGTGCTAGAATAAAATTGAAGAGTTAACTTGAATACAAGGCACAGGTTTACTTATTATGTAAAATCTCATTGATTTTTTTGCTAAGTATTTCTTCTGAAAAGAACAAAATACAAATGGAGTAGTCAAAAATATATTGAAAATGATCAGGCACTATTCTTTCTCCCAGTAACTTGCTGAAAATAGTACAAATTTAAATATTTAATTTCAGTACTCAATATTCTAGGGTTTGTGTTCTGTTAGTGAATAGTTTTGTACAAAAAGGGCTTAATCCTATAGCCTTCTATTCCCAAACTAAGTAGAAGCTTTGGGAATTCTGTTTTCAACTTAAATAGATAAATGGTATAGAGTCTCTGAGTTCTATACCATAAGCAGTAATGTTATAGAGCAGTCCATTTCTCATTTATAATTCATTCACTTAACAATCACTATGTAAAACCATCAACATTATTTATTGGAAAATCAGAAATTAGTGATTCAGTAGCTGTTATTTATCTATCCTTGTAGGAGTAAAAGATTTTTCCCCCTAGTAGGTTCTTGATGGGGCTTTCACCACTTCCCTTTGAATAGGAGTTAACCATTCTGTTAGACCCCCAAGTGGGGCCCCAGGGCCAGACTACGGGTGCTCCGGCCTCCACCCCCCAACGGATTTTTCCCCCAGCCCTCAGAACTGCCACTGGTCACGTAGCTGCTCAGAAAGCAGAACTTGCAACAGGAAAAGCAGCCTGTGGTCGGCCAGCCTGGAGGGACAAAGTTCCCCTCACGACGGTTGCTTCCTGGGTAGGGATGTTGGGGCCCGTCTGCCTCCCTTGTATGGGCATTTGCCACTCGCGACCCCCCAATTGGCTTATCACAAACTATGACGACAAATTTACTATATATTGCCGGTCCCCTCCCGGGGACGGGCGGAGAGACCCCGAATTCCTGTCGAAACCGTATCCAGGCCTGATCACCCTGAAGACTCTCTCGGCTCACGCGTTTCCTGAAGCCTAACCGCTTGCCGGCCGTAATGAAACTTTTGTGGTTGTATGTGTAAGTATATTAGCTGTTAAGTATTCTGTACTGGTAGATAAGAGGCAAAGACTGATTCCAGCCGCCCCAAGACTCCTGCTAGGGGAACCCGTTGACCAGGAAATCTTGAAAGCAAGGGGGATCAGTTGAGCCTCACACTTTATTTAGGGAAATTAGTTGCTGCATTTATGATTACTAATAGCACCAATATCACTTCTACTAACCCCTGGAACGACCTGAATAACTATTGGGACTTGGAAAAATACCAAGGCCAGCTTTTATTTGTAATTGCAGTATTTGTATTATTTGCTTTGGTAGTGTATTGTAAGCCCCAGCTGTAACTAATCGTGTTATCCCTTATCCTTATCTGTGATTCATTTAATAAACCCTTATTCTCTTAAACACTAAGAGTGATTGCTTGCGTGTTCTCCGTCACTACCCGTGGGCACTTGACACCCCCCCAGGGCATCCAGTGATCGAACCTCCGCCCTACCCCAACGCTCATTACCCGGTAGATAACGGGCACCTGGTGGCCATATCGGTGGAGCAAGGGGCGAGAGTAATCGGTAATCAACACATTCATGGTATAAAACTTTTTTTTTCTATATCCTCTAGAATGCAAACAGGATGTCTAAACAGGAGACAGATACATTTAGTTGAAGGGAATATACTCCAAGCTCCATCTTCTCCAGTACTTTATTTGTTATACTATAAAAAACAGATGATAAACCTGTTGGGGGCAGAAACTTTGCTAAGGAATACTATTAGGCAGTACTCGTTTAGTACAGTAAAATGAAAGAAAATCTAGCACCAGAATCAGCATGAGTAGTGCCACGTGTTCATTCCATAGCACCTAACTTTGTGAAGATGCCTGTTAGACAGATAGAGTCTTGCAGATTTTTAGAGTAGATGAGTACCTTCTGTTCAGTTCCATGGGAGTTGTGTTGTTCAGATGTAGTGATATGGTTCTCTATTAGATATAACACAGAATTACTAACATCCAGTTATGAGTTCTTTCTTTACTCTTTTCTTCCTGTTCTTCATATTTTATTTCATAGTGCTCCTCTGTTTGAATGGGGAATTAAAAATAAAAGGAAGGAGAAGATTCAGACTCTGACATTTTGTGCCTTCAGCCAAAGCTGTGGCTCCTGGGCTTGACCAAAGTTCTTAAGGTTTCAGGGATCCAAATTGGATTAGGGAGGAAATATTAGATCATGCATAAATAACAAGAAGTTGACATTCTCTTTTTGCTTCACCAGAGTATAGGTACCACTGAACCTTGTATGGTACTAACAGGTACATTGAAGTGTTTTGCTTTTTTTTTTTTTTTTTTTTTTAAGTGCACATCTGCTCTGGGTAACACACTCAAGTATAATCTGAAAAGAGCTGAAAGTCATTATTCTTATCACTAAACTAGTGGGCTATTTGTATTTCCTTAATATCACCTTTGCTAACTCTAGTACTTTAATTATTAATAGGTCCAATATGCATCATCAAACTCCACCAACATAAGGTGCAGGTCTACTCTGAAAACTAACTGTAAAATGGCACCTTCCTATACCACAGATCTGATCATTTTGTGTATAAAAGACACATCTGCTGATTTTATTAACAAAAATACATCTTTACTATATATTATTCTGAGCTAACACAGCTAAGAGAGGAAGCTTAATTCTGTTTTGATACATGCATTACTAGCAGAAGTGTTAACCGAGTTTCAGTTGCAGGCCTAATTCTGCCCTTAGTTATTCCTTGATAACCTTTCTGAAGATAATGAGGTTGAAGACGAAAGAATTTGAAGTCTTGGGCAGCTGTGGGAATCCAGGTACTCAATCTGACCTACTGTGATTTCACAGATGTAACTGAGTAGAATTTGGGCCACAGAATCATAATACAGGTGATGATATGAGCTAGGAAGAAATGTAAATGAGCTTTCAGATTCCAGATTGATATTGCAGGGCTGGCAAAAAAAATCCCCAAAACCTACCGCTGTTCTTTTATGTAAATTTGATCTGGAATTAATGATGGACAACAAAATATGGAACTGCACGCTACCATTTTACTGTCACTTTTCAAAGATCCTCACTTTAAAAACACAGTTCAATATACCTGTTGAAGTATCTATCCTGTCTGTGTGCACCCCACAATGTATATAGCATACATCAGTAGCTCTCAGCCTTTCCAGACAACTAAATCCCTTTCAAGAGTCTGATTTGTCTTGCATATCATCAAGTTTCATCTCACTTTAAAATGACTTGCTTACAAAATCAGACATAAAAATACAAAAGTGTCACAGCATGCTATTACTGAAAAATTGCTTACTTTCTCATTTTTACCATATAATTATAAAATAAGTAATAGGAATATAAATATTTTACTTACATTTCAGTATATAGCATATGGAGCAGTATAAACAAGTCATATGAAATTTTAGTTTGTATTGACTTCACTAGTGGTTTTTATGTAGGCTGTTGTAAAACTAGGCAAATATCTAGATGACTTGATGTACCCCGGAAGACCTCTGCATACCCCCAGGTGTACGTGTACCCGTGGTTGAGAACCACTGTGCATTATGACTTGTCTTCATATTTTTTAAATGCTTGACCAGCATAAATGAAGAAAAAGGACAAATAAATTGGATAAATTGAAAAATTAAAGAAACATCCCCCAAAAATATTACTAAAAGCCATTTCATGATTAACTCAGGTTTCCTTTTGGCACTACATTTCATAGAACATCAGGATTTGAAGGGACCTCAGGAGATCATCTAGTCCAACCTCCTGCTCAAAGCAGGACCACTCCCCAGACACATTTTTGCCCCAACTCCCTAAATGGCCCCCTCAAGGATTGAGTTTACAACCCTGGGTTTAGCAGGTCAATGCTCAAACCATTGAGCTATCCCTCCCACACCTATCAGCACCCAGCTTTGATAGGACTAGCGGATGTATAATAACAGTAACATTAAAAACCTCATTCTCCACTGCCTTGTACATTGGATAGTTATTTACACCTTTACAGGATGAATATAAAAAGTGCATACAACCACTCCCATTTTAATTTGGCAACATTTTACAAAACTGTAAATGATTATGCAAGGTGAACATTAGTGAAGAATCAGACCTTAAGTTTCTATGGTGTATGGGGTACATAAAATACTTTCAAAAACAAAAGTCAGCTAGCCTCTTTTGAACAATAACTTTATTATTCTGTGAAGAATATTACATAACAATAGTGTATTTACTTTGACACATCACAGGGTGGCAGCATAAAGATAAATATACTACATTATAGGAATTCATAAGGACACTGCAGTTCCCTCTCATTTAAAATCTTCTACAAGAGCGTAGGTGCAAACAGAAAAATGTGACAGCAAACTGGATTAACTGTTTGATTTATCCACAACAGACATGCTTATAGAGAATGTTAGAAATACACAATGGATTCTTTCCTGTTCTACATAGGTTTTTATACCACACTTGTTACTGTAATATCTGAGCACTTTCTAGTAGTGCATTGAGAAACACAAGTAATAACTGTCACATTTTATTCAGTTATTGAATGTTTAACTAGAATACAATATCAAAGTGAAATAAGTGGAATTTTATAAGGAGAGAATTACTGCAGTGACATTGGCAGAAATTATGATCTTCATGTTTACCATAGAGAAAAATAATCAAAACATTTTATAATAATGTGCTTTTTCAACCCGAGTTCATTGTTTTTTTAAAAGTATCATTGATGTTGATAGTTTTACTAAGCTCAAATATCAGTTAGCAGAAACTCTGTAGTATAATAAGTTCTCAAAACCAAAGTATTTGAAATAACACAGACCATTTTATCCTCCTCCATATGGAGTCCAGTGGCAAGAACATCTTGGGAGGAGGCATCACAGCTTTTCCTTAATATATTTTTGCTGTCAAAGTGAGAAGAGTTTATGAAAACATTCAGAAATAAAAAGTAGGCTGTAGAAACACACATTAATCTGCAGCTCATTTCTAAAGATCTTGAATTAAGGATTGTTGTAATTATCACACCTTTTTTGTTATCCATAGCTGTATGTAGTGAATTATAGTACTTTCTACAGAATGGGTGAAGGAGGCAATTACTTATATAAAATTTCAAAACAAATGTGTTTCTTTTGGCCTTTCCTGATGTTTGCATTTCATTCACCTTCTTGTACTACCCTTTCTGATGAATTTCTTACTAAAAAAATAGATTTTATGGAGTTTATGTTGACACAGATATAAAACTTCAAGTGAGATAAGATTTTATTCTGTAAACATTAATTTGTCAGATGTCAGGCTGAGCCTTTTGAGATCTTGAAAACATGGTGAATTTTGCAAGGAAGGTACAGTACCTGAAGCAGCTTGAACTTGAACTACTTTTTGTACCATATGCTGTTTTTCTTTTCTTCCTCAGCAGCATAGGATTTTTAAAGGGTACCCACTGACTAGCAGGATGTTTTAGCAGCTGAATGGATAACTTGCTTTCTGAACTTGGACTTGACTAGTTCATCCGGCATCGATTTCTATGACATAGAAAAGAGGCATTGCATTTACATCATTCAAGGAGTCCCTTTACCACTTATCAAAAACTCTCTGGTAGCCAAGCCATTTATTAGCTGAACTTGGACACACCCAATGTGAGTTTTCGTCCCTGGAAAAAAACATTATGTGAGCTAAGGTTTATTTATTTATTTGTATGAGTGCTGGTAACTCCTGCATTATGCCATAGAAATGTATCCTTTCATTTGTCCACATCATTTTTGTTGGCTACTTTTTCTGTTGAAAACAATTGTTGGGCAGAAAGGGAAGCACAAACGAGGTGCTAGGTTTGAATATCTAAAAAGCACTGGCAAACTGATATAGACGATATAGTACTTCTTGCTGGCCAGATTTTTGTATTTTAGAACTTTTCCAGTGTTATGTTCCTATGATGGGAAAGCAGTAAAATTATGGTAATGAAAAACTGGTAGTGCTTTATTACAGAAATCACTTGAATTAGGGAAGTACTTCATAAAAACTTTTTAAAACATTTAAAAAGGTGTATGTTTCATAATCCTATTATTTATGTTAGGTCACTGAATACATTAAAGGCATTTTTACCCTTTCAGGTATTTTATAGAAGTGTTAAAAGCAGTGTACTGGCAATGGCATTACTTCAGGTATTCCAAGGGCCTCATTTCCACAATATACATC
Source organism: Gopherus evgoodei (assembly GCF_007399415.2). Taxonomy (NCBI): domain Eukaryota; kingdom Metazoa; phylum Chordata; order Testudines; family Testudinidae; genus Gopherus; species Gopherus evgoodei. Next base: position 59,170,215 of record NC_044332.1, read on the forward strand.
CTCATGTGAAAAAGCAGCCATTTGTGTGCTTAGAATGTGACGTGTTAAATTACTTGAAAATAATTCATGTAGTGAGCATGGAGGGCTACCTGCTGTTTCACTGGTGAGGACTGCATATCTGTGGAGTGAAACTAGTTGAATGTATATATTGCTTTGAGCAACAAGCACCTGACCCAAAATTTTGAGGCAATGTGTAATAAAAGTTGGCAAAAAATAAACTCAGGTGATATGCACTAGGATAGGGGAGAGAGAACAAATTTTGTCTTATCATAGTTTCCTTTTATGTTTACAGTTTGTTAGTGATACTCTATAAAGGTGGCATGGATTGGGCATTAGAAGAGAAATGTAAGGTTTGTGCTGTGACTTCGTTATATCTATATGAAAATGTGGGTCAGAGGCCTAGCAAAACCGAGTAATAAAGGCATATGCCATATCTGAAACATGAAGGAGAGAGGAAGAGCAGTGTGTAATGAGAAGCAGAAGGGTTCTCGTGAAAGCTGATATGAGGAATGGTGTGTAGAAAAGAGCCATTATGCAGGAAGTGAAAATGAAGGAAGGTGTTCATATGTTTGAATTTCCTAACTTCCTTGGATTTGCAGAGGGGAAGATTAAGTCTCAACACTTTTGAGTTCTGATTCCGAATAGCAAAGGGAAGTTATAAATCCCTTATATTTAAAATATTTTCTGTAAACTCACCATGAGGTTTTTTGTTTGCTCATTTTTTTCAATTAGCTAATTACTTTCAATGCCAGAGTTTTCTATGTAAGGGTTTTTAATCCCAAATACCAATTAGAGTTTGATTCTTCTGTAGATCTTTGTGAATAATTAAAATTTTCACCAGATGTTATTCAAAAGTATAACTTGTTCTGTCAATTAAACTACATACAAAATTTCCTGAACAAAATGGCAACATTTATTAAATAAATTATTTGAGCAATAATATTCTACCAGTTTGACTATTTTCTATGTGGAGTGGCAATATCTGACTTGATTATTTAGGTCAGGGTTGTGACCTACATTCATGACTCTACACAGGGCAGTAAATAGATAAAAGGTGGTCCTGTACTTCTCTCTACTGGCTGCTCCCATCACGGTCACAGTATGTGAGAAACAGCACCCTTCCTGAGCCAAGGAACAGTTATCTTCTCTTAGGCTGCCTCTTACTCGGGGCAAATTGTTAAACTGCAGTCTAGCCCTAAGTGTAAGTAGGAAATATATATGCTTTGACTCCCTAACAGAGGAAAATATTCTTGTGTGTCTAATAACAGGCTGCTAAAACTACAGTACAGGTTTTATTTTTACATTTGTGATGTTGCACTACATATGATGTTATGGAAATATGCTAACGAGTGCAAATATAATGTAATTGGAATATGCTTCATGCAAAAAGTCTCTGGTAAGGTATCATTACAAAGCTTATAATCTGTTGAGTGTGTTCATCTTATTTGTATGAATATATCATTCTTGTATCCAAAACTGGGAATATAAAATATAACTCTGAGGTCCTGTTGTAGTTATGCAAAGTGTGGGCCATTAATGATGGTTTAGAATCTTGGTGGCTCCCATCAACTAGGACAATTGACTTAGATGGCTCTGTTTACTTGAAAGCCTTCCTGTGAGTCAGGCTGGGGAGAATGAAGTCTTGGGGTGTCACATGACATGTGACCATGTCATCTGGTACTGGAATCCATCTTAAACCTGGTGCTTTTTCCTTTAGAAGGAGGGATGGGGACCCAGAGAGACAAAAGATTCCCGCGTTTTGCCAAAGCTATATAAGAGGGTGTAACAGAACAAAGGGGGCTGCAGTAATGAGAAATCCCCTAGCTACCACCTGAGCTGGAACAAGAAGTGTACTGGGGAAAGGATTGGGCCCAGACTAGAAAGGAGTCTAGTCTGTGAAAAAAGCTTATCGGAACATCTTGAGGGTGAGATTCCATTTGTATTTAGTTTCCTACTGTATTAGGCGTAGACTTGCATGTTTGTTTTTTTATTTTGTTTGATAATTTACTTTGTTCTGTCTGTTATTACTTGGAACCACTTAAATCCTACTTTTTATACTTAATAAAATCACTTTTTGCTTATAAATTAACCCAGAGTAAGTAAGTAATTCCTGGGGGAGCAAACAGCTGTGCATCTCTCTCTATCAGTGTTATGGAGGGTGAACAATTTATGAGTTTACCCTGCATAAGCTTTACACAGAGTAAAATGGATTTATTTGGGGTTTGGATCCCATTGGAAACTGGGTATCTGGGTGCTAGAGACAGGAGCACTTCTTAAGCCATTTTCAGTTAAGTTTGCACCTTTTGGAGGACTTAGTTCAGACCTGGGTCTGTGTTTGAAGCAGACTAGCGTGTCTGGCTCAACAAGACAGGGTACTGAAGTCCCAAGCTGGCAGGAAAAACGGGCTAAGAGGTAGTCTCAGCACATCAGGTGGCAGTCCCAAGGGGATTTCTGTGACCCAACGTGTCACAACATCTAATACTTAAAGGCTCAATCTTGTCAAAACTCACTGTAGTAAATTTATGCCAGCAGTGAGCACTGTGGGAGTGAATGTCTGTCAGACTGGGTGCTTAGATTGAAATGTTTCACATTAGATCTGGTAATGGTATACCATATCTCCTCAGAGTGGGGTCTGTGCATTTGTTAAATTCTTTTCCAGTGCTGAAAGTACCTTTGGTACTTGAATATTCATTAGTGTAATGTGGTGAAAGATGGAATTTAATAAATCATTATTTAGCCAATAGCAAATCATAAGCATTATTAGGGCAATCTATAGAAGAGAAAATAGATTAAAAAGATTGCCATGGTTTGTGAGTGCCAGAACCTGCAAAGCGATGTACAAGGACAGACCCTAACCCCTGGATGGAGTCTCATGGTTTAACTGGGACTGTTGTAGGATCCTGCACAGGATCAGGACCTAATTCTTAATGCATTCTGCTGACAAATTATTAATAAATACCTGTTCTATATTTGGACTTATGAAGATAGCTTGACACAGCTATTAAGTATACTTAAAAAGTTCCACCAATCTGAAAGATTCTACCAGTGCTAGAGAGATTATTTATCTTTAAAATTGGAAATTCCATTCAACCAGTTCAATCTTCCAAATTGTGGAACATGCTAAGGGCGCTTGTCATATATAAGAAACAAATAATTGCAGAATGAGAGCTATGAAGTGGGAATTAAATGGATAGATATCAAAATACAAGTGGAGTTTAAAGTACAGCAGAGTTTTCTTCTTTTGAACTAGGAGATGAGTCATTTTCTTCAAAAACTGGAACACTTGACACAGGTCACAAGTGTTTGCACTCTTTTATTCTCCAGAAATAGTTTTTTTAAAAAAGTATTAACAGGAATCTCATCCATGTCTATCTATTATTACACAACATTTATTGTATTTAAGTCCTAGAGACTCAATTATTCAATTTACTCATTTTTCTTAATGTAAAATACTATTTTTATCATGCAGGTTATGTATTTTTTTTAATCAAGTAGAAATGTCCTTAGGGTAACAATCTACAGTCAGTTTACAAACTTCCCTCTAAATTGTAGGATTGTATTGGTTACTTTGATAGTTCTTTGACTGGAGGTCTGCTACAATTTTGAAATGTTCTTAAGGCTATGTTCTAAAGAAAGCATTTTAGAAATAACACGGTTTAAATTAAAAAAAAACTTGGAAATCAATGAAAAAAATGAATTGAAGGGAGAAAATTATATACATTATTGTCCATAAAATTTAGCATGAAGAGAGTGATGTGCCTATACAAAGAGTGTTTACAGCAGACAGGCAAATAGAATTCAAGACATTGAGGACAATGGAGGGTGACACAGGTCCCATTTTTCTTCTGTGGCTCCAATATTTCAATACCTTCAATGCCTTCCTGGCTTTTTTATATATGCTATTTAAGTTTCTTTCTGAAATCTAAGATCCTTCACTTTAGCTTACCTTTATTTCTGTTTGTTTGTCTGCATGCCCACTGATATTCTCCACTCAGTGATTTTAGCATCTACATTATTACTATTTGTCAGTACTAAATGATGAGTGTTTACTCATGTTGCTCTCTTATGGTGGAATACTTTACTGTGTGCATTCTGTATGGTTGACTGGAAAGCTCACTGGTGCTAAAAGAATAAAATTAGACAATCTAGAGGAGATCACTAAATGGAGAGAGGAAAAAAATAACAGAACAAAATATAGTACCTTTTCTATATTGGCAAACATCAAAAAGAAGAAAGAGGAAAAAGAGGAGAGAAGTGTTGAGGGCGCCAGTTTGGCAAGATGGAGAATGTGTTTGTACTTGTGCTTTCTACACAGCTAGGAAAACATGAAAAAAAAGAAATATCAATTGTCTGAGTGATGATCCCTGTATGTATTACATATGTGGATACACATGGGCCCTGGTCACCTGAGTCTGGAATGAATATTGTGTAATATGTCCGTTGGTCTGCACTTGCACTGAAACCCTCTTAGTGCTCTGAACTGCGGGCGTAAAGGGTAGTGCGTGCCCACATCTTTCCAGTTCCCTCTTACTACCACATGGTCTGAATCAGAATCTACAGTGTCCTTTCCTATGTGTCATTGCTGTAAATATATTGCTTATGGTTAGTTTTTAGTATTTTATAGTATAGTCTAGCATAGGATAGATAGTGGTTTTTCTCCCCTTTTCTTCACCACTGGGAAAGAGTTTCTCTGAGAAGTCTTGGATTATGCCCAGGATCCTGGGGGTTTAAAAACTACTCACTCCTTTTATGTGTGCAATTAACATCAACATTGCCTCTGCTGCCTGGGTGAGGCTCACATCTCTGCCAAGTACATCTTGTCGCTCTTCTCTCCCAAGAATTCATGAGAGTCAGGAACTGAGCCTTAAAAAATGTCTGATGGAGATGGCAATGAAATGCCATTCACATCTGTGTCAGGGACCCAACCCATACATCAGTCTCAGCAAGCAGGCAGTGCTCTTCCAAGCATGAGCTCAGGAATGGAAGTTAAGACAGATAAGCCTAAGGAGAGAAGGCTTACCATGAGAATAAGGGGCCTTCTTGTAGACATAGGAACAAGTAAACTTTTTCCAAAACTGCCCCAAAGAGAGAGGATCCCTCCCTGCCCATCAAAGTTGGAACAGTCTGTGCACACAGGCCCTAAGAACTTTTTAATAGCTATCACATCTGCCAGAAGAGTCAGTGAACTGAGGGCACTGCCATATACTACCTTCTATAAAGATGAGGTCTTGTTAAGACCCCGCCCCAGATTCATCTTTAAAGTAGTTTGAGTTTCGTGTGAGTCAAGTGTGAGTGTGAGTATTTTTTCCTAAATCACATGCCTTGGATGAAGAGAGATGGTTGTGTTCTCTGGACATCTGAAGGGCTTTGGCCTTTTATCTACAAAAAAACAACAGAAGAGAATGACACCTAAACTATTTGTTTCCATACCAGAGAGATCAAGGGGTCAAGCTGTATCCGTACAGAGGCTTTCAAAATGGATCTTTGATTGTGTTACCTATTGTTACCAGCTAGCTCACGTTCTCTGCCATGCAGAGGGCAAACAGCCTTTGGAGCATCTTTGAGAGTTGTACCGCTATTAGAAATATGTAGAGCAGCTACTTGGAGCTCTTTGCATCCCTTCATGAGGCATTACGTTCTGATCCAGGCTTCCACCACAGATATAGCCATGGGGAGAGCAGTGTTACAGTCAGCTATCACTTCTGTGTCCTTGCACCCATCTCCCGTTTGACTACTGCTTACTAATCTTCCACATGTTGGATACAAATAGGACCATCATTCAAAAAAGAAATGGAGTTTGTTTACTTGGAACTAGAGGTTCTTTGAGGTGTATGGTCCTTACCTGTATCCTACTATCTGCCCTCCATCCCCGCTGCTCCAGATTGTTTGGACTTCAGTAAGATTAGGAACTGGAGAGGTGTTGGCCCATACCATCATTTATGCCCTTGGTTCAGAGCACTACTAGAGCTACAATTCATGTCCAGGACAGCAGATAATGCTTGTAAAAACATTCTGGACTCAGCTGCGTGGCGCACATGCATACCCATGTGTGGAAAACAGATTGGGACCACACATCTCAAAGAACCTCCAGTTGCAAGTAAGTAGCCTCCATTTCTGGGAGAAGTTTAGGAAAGGTGATGAAGATGATGATGCATCTTAACTAAAGACTAAAAATGCAGCCAGTGGACCAGAAAATTATACATCTGATAAACCTGAAAAACAACCTGTTTCAGATGTGGACATCTGTATAAAGGATGTGGATCCACTAGGCATTCTGGCAAATAGTGATGTTGAGCTCAATAAAGATAAAGCCACAGCAGATGAAGGAATGTTAGATCTGACTGTCATTCCAAAGCAGGTAACCTCAGCCCTGAGTTTGCTGGTGCCCAGCTACAGCAACACATCAGATAGTGAGAGCCTGCCAGAAGAAGGTCCTGTCAAGATTGTAACAAAAGTTGTTGTGGAAAATAAGACTATCCCCACAGATACTTCTCAGACTTCAAATATTGTTCACATTCTGAATAACGTGAACAATAAGGAACATGCAAAATATGATCAATGTAATATTAGGGAGCTCAAATACCAACACAAGGTATTGCAGAAGTCCTGAAAAATTGGGAAAGTCACTCCCTGCAGTGCCCAAACTTTGTCCAACCCTGCTGGAAATGTTGTTAGACCAGGGCACATGACAAGTAGGGAACGTGATTTTTCTGGGCCATCATTACATCATCCAAAATGACCCAATTAGATTAATTTAAAGACAAAACCAGTAAACCAAGATAGGACACGCTTCTAGAACTGAACATTTTTCCATTGTTCCATGTCCTTCCATTGCTCAGATCAAAGTTTAAAATTTATTAATTCTATAATTACTATTCTTGTTTTTTCATGTCATGTTTTCTAATGCACTTTGATACTCACAAAAAACATGCTATTATATTTGTGAGGTGCAGCACGATTCAGTTAAAAAAAAGGTATAAGAAAAGGCATAATAAAATCCTTTAAAAGACTCAAAAGACCTGATGGATAAAGAGATTGGTTAATTATAATGAAATATTAATAAAATATAAAGAAAGCTACAGGACCTCAAATATAGGTCAAAGGGTACAAATCACTGATATATATAATATTTTGTAGATAAAACCATGAAAGAAATGGTCATGGAATGATAAAGTGGAAAGCTGGTCACATCTTGTTTATATTCATGTGCGTTAGCAGCTGGGGGAAGAAATAAAGTGGAATCGACTGTGGGCTATGATAATAGTATATTTTGAGATTAGTTATGATTAGAAAGTTATAAGGACAATTCAATCTAATTCAGTCTAATTTTGTTAATTTGAACAATAGAAACCTAGGTAAACAAAAATAACTCTTTGGATCTCTGTAGTGGTCAGAGACAGTACATAGGGAAGGGGAATGATGATAGGCTAGCTGGAGACAAAGAGAGGAGTCAGACAGGAAGAAGACAAAAGGAAAAATGGAGAGGTGGATGGGTGGGAATCAAACACAAAAAAGAGGAATAATAAGAGAACTACGGCAAATATAGGATCACAGAGAGGGTGGTAGAAACTCAGTAGTACATTTGTAGGTGTTGGCTAGAGATAGTCTTTATGTGCTATCTGAGTTAGAAATTTTCTTAGTAGCACCATAAATGTCCTTTTTATGCAATAAAAATATTTATTTGGATTGATTCAGTATGTCGGCTGGGAATGTTTGTCATGTTTCTGCACAAGGTATTAAACATGCTAATGTGTTTCATCGTCATCTTTGTTTTTACATTCCGAATGATAGCCTTTTGCCATTTTAAACCTGTGGTAAAGAAAGGAACTCTAATCCTCACCGGTACCTGATGTGGTGTTTTTTAATGTGCTTGTCCTTTGAGCTATAATTAATTAAATTATGAGGTCTGAATTAATTCCCAGCCCCACTGTGTTCTACCTCACCATGGTTTTCATTGTCAGTTCTTTTGAGCCTAAAATAAAGAATCACCTGCATTTTCTAACTATTTTAAATTATTTTGTTGTTTCAGAAGAAACAGCTGTATTATGGTCAGAATAGACCTCCCTGCATTCACTGTGCTGTTAGAAATAATGGCCGGCACTGGAAGAAAAGACCATAGCGATCAAAACCTATTTGTCTAATAAGTGGCACTTTATTATTTATCTTGTGATTTTTCTCAAAGACTAATATGGCTGCAAATGGCTTCTGCAACATTCCTCAATCTGTTTTTTCAGTCTCTTGCTTTGAGAAGGAAAGAGAATAAGCAGCCGACTGCCAGATATTTCTAAGTCAGGTTCTCTTCTCTTTCTTTGAAAGAGAATAAAAAAGCTTGTTGCCTAGATCTCAGCTGGGCCCTATTTCCTGAGAGTGATTAGGAGAATGTGCTGTCTGTCCACTGTTTTCTCTGTCAGGGAGCCCTTCTTTTCTGTTGAAAGAGGATGGGTCAAAGCTACTGCTGCTGACCAGCATTTCTTAGGCAGGTCACCTTTACTCCTTTTGAAAATAAAAAATAAAAGAACACTGTCGCTGCTGCCAGTTGTTCTCCTTGAAGATCTTTCTGAGTGCAATTTCATTCAAAAATTTTTTTAAATAATTATCTTAGGATACAGTAATCATTGTAAGAAATGGCAAATCCCAGAATTACACTAGATTTTTATTTCTCAACTATATTTGATATATTTATTATAGGTCCTCCTAATTTGTGATTGTCAGTGCTGTTCAACCCTTTTCATTGACCTTTCCCTTCTCTATTTTCCTGTTACCCTTTTGCAATAACATTTGCGTTGAAAGTAACCAATAAGTACAACTATTCCTCGAGTGATTCCCTATCAAGATATACAGTGTATGAAGTCTGGCAGGAATAATTGTGAAAAAGATAGATAAAACAATAAGCAATGTTTGTTATGAAACGTTGAAGGTACCAGCCTTGCACAATACAGATAACAAGTTTCTGATTTTGTTTTCTGTTATGAAGCATGTTTCAGGATAAATAATTACCTTATTTTTAAAAGTTAATAGTCAGTCAGTTGATCTACTTGATGGCATTGTACAGAAGACTGGATTTCTGGGTGAGAGATTTTCAGTGGCTGCCCTCCTTATAGTAGCAATTTAAAGAAAACGGAAGATGGATTTCAGCATAATTCCTCCTGTAATGATTACTGAATCTAAGCTCCAACTTCTGCCTCCTTTGGTTAATTTACTCCAGGCAGTATGATATTTATTGTGTAAGTTGGTTATTCCCTTGTTACTGGGAGTCCTGCTTCTTGGCACTAAGAACTAATGCATTAGTGCCACTGGGTAGAAATTTTATATATAAGATTCTTTATGGTGAAAGTTGATAGTGAGTTTCTGGAATTTTTAAGAATCATTTTCAGGACTGGGTATACATTTTTCATATGGAGCAGATAAAATACACAGTAGACAATCATCCTTTAGTAAATGAAGATATCTGAAAATGTGAAGTTATGATTGTCATATTTTAAAGTGCATGATTTTATGTTGAGCTAGAGTTTGTACAAATCATTTGTGTGTGTGCTATGTCTCATGTTTCTGAACTATACCAGTGGCACTTTACTCTGAAGACCTGTTTAAGTCATCCTCCTGTTATTTTCCAAAGGCATTCGGAAGCTGAAATACAACAGCTGCAGATTTCTGGATGGAATGCTGGAGATTCTTCCACTTAACAGAAATCTATGTTCTGCTTGCAGTATTCTAATGACATTAATAACAGTACGGGTATGATTGTTTATACTTACTGTTTCCTAAAACAATGTCTTCTTTCACATACCTGATGCTTAGCAGGAGACACAGTACCTAATGATCCTTTTTGCTCCGTGCTCTTGATGTCTGACAATCCAGATTGTCAGTTCATCACACTGAACAAATTGCAATAGCAAAAGAGTGGCTAAACACAGCAGTATCAGCCTTGTTAGGAGCAATAATAGGCTCTAAGTAATGTCTTGATTCTCTTATCATTTTAATGGTGTGGTTTTGTCTGTCATTTCTGTATGGCGGTGCACATTATCACAGATTTTCTGTAGTCATTAAAATAAAGAGGTTCGGGATACAAATTTCTCATTCCTAAAGTCCAGTGGTCTTTGTCCTGAGGAGCAGGCAATTGTCAATAAAAAGTGTTTGATAAGGATATTTTCCATTAGAGAGCCCTGAATTTAAAATAGTCAGGTCAGGAAAAGCATATTGTGGTATTTGATCTGTTTGATCTGATTCTCTGAACATTGGAAGGGCTTCAGGATCTACTGCTTGAAAGTCTCTGATCCTGGAAATGATCTTTCAATTTATTAAGGCCCCTGAATGAAATTACACCAAAACCTGAGAGTGCAGTTATACTTTGGAGAGTTACTCTATAAAAATAGCATTATTATGTTTGTGTCTCAGGGTCTTCCATAAGTCATTTTTCATTTTCTTGCTTTCTTCTGATAGCCAAACCTGCAATAGCCAATCTGGGATTTAAAGGTCAAGCTGTGTTTTTTCTGGTCACATATCATTACCAGTCAGGAGGATTTTGCAGTCAGAACTGTAGATAACAATTCTGTTAATGATGTTTCAGTCAGAATAGAACACAGCTCATTTTCTCGTAGTTTACATTGATTGTCCAGGAGTAAAAGCTTATTTTTCTCACTAACGTGGGTAGTCTACGCTCTTAGACATAACACTGTGGACTGGACCTCAGACTCCCCTCTGTGATGGAGTCCCCTCCCCTTTGTTTTCCGCTTGCTTGAGGGAGGTATAACCATAATTATTTAAACGTTCATATTGTGGTATCACCTGGAGGCCAACCAGTTCCGTCCCCATTGTACTAACAGTTTTACAAATAGATAGAAAATTAGAGTCCCTGCCCCCAGAGAGTTTACAAATTAGAAGACAATACAAACTAGTGGATGAGACAAACACACAGGTCAGAATAGGACTAGGAAACACAGGGAAGCAAAAAATTGTATGATGTGTACAATTCGTTGCCAGACCAGGAGTGTTACCAGGTTGCTGTTTACTGCATACGTTACAAAAGAGGTTTGTTCTGAGAAGAGACCTAAAGGTGTCATGGAGGGTGTTGTGGGCAGTCAGGCCCACTTGTCAGAGTCCAGGAACAAAGCAGAAAGTCAGAGCTGTAGTCAGGAACCAAGAGTCAGAGCCCAGGGTCAGGAACCAATCAGGAGAAAGGACTGGAGCAGGGCAGGAGCAAATCTTGAGAGAAGGCATGTATAGGAGCAATTGCATCTGAGGATAGTTGCTGAGCTTAAATGCAGACCCATAGGCTCCTGCCAGCCAATCAGGTGATTTTGCTGCAGCCCAGTTGGGCTCATCAATGGGTTTGAGGGCTATGCTAGCTAGCCTCAGGCTCAGCTGAGGGAACTTAGGCCCACAGTTCCTGACAAAACAAGGGTAAGTTTGTGACTTTACATTTTTTTATTGGGAGGGCAGTAATTTTCTGCTGCCTACGATTCAAGGCTGAATAAGCAGTCACAGTGTCCAAAGTGTAGAGATAAAAGGGGCTCCTACTTCTCTCTGTGGGCATGTAGTCCAAGTTATAGTCTAGCCTCTAAGTAAGCAGACCTGATTCTGAAAACTCACATACAACCTGTAGGCTGAGTATTAAGGTGCTGTATTATGCTATGGTGACAGTTACCCAGAAATATACCTGTCCATCTACTGAGTACTCCTCACTGTAATAGTTCAGTGCCTGACAATCATTAATTGATTATATCCTCACAAACTTCCTATAAGGTGGGAAGAATTATTCCCATTTTATAGATGGAGAATTGAGGGGCAAAATGGATTATGTGACTTATCAAAGTCAGACAGGAACTGTGTGGCAGAACGGGAAATTGAACTCTCCTCGGTAGTAGTCTGATGATTTCACCATGAGATTGTCCTTCCTCCCTACAGATAGGTAAAATAGATTTGTCATAAATTTTTTGACCACGATTGTGTTGTAAAGAGGCCCGTATTTGGAGAGTGACCAATAAGGTGCGGACTCCTTGCAGTTCTTTCCATTCTCTGGCATCCCTTGCCACTCTGTATCTAGGTAGTCACATCCATGGTACTTATTTCAATTTCAGGAACCGTAATGATGGTATGTTAGGGCATGGTCAGAAATACAAGCCGAAGGGTTCAGTCGGACAGATCAATGAGGAAAAACCATCACTACCAAGAGAACAGCAGGGAAACAAGTTTCTCATTCATAAAAAAAAAAATCTCAGTTTTTGTGTCTTTTCGGAAAAATGAAGACAGTTTATTTCACACACACAGCTTTCTTTTATTTTCGAGAACCTGCTACTTCTGTTTTTGCAGTGCTGAAAGCTGTTTTTCCTATCGGCAATAACCTGGCATCACCAGTGACAGCATCTTTTGTGTGTAGAAGATATTGGGAAGGAGAAGAGCCTAGGCTAGTGCTCCACTGAATTGCAAAATCCATGGTTCCCATCATATAGAAACATGTTAGAGAGGCTGCTGGACTCTACAATATATATTGAAAAGTTCCTTTTGAGTAGAGAGGAGCTGAAACCACGTCTGGCTGGTCCAGAGATAGTAAACATGGGACAAGAGCTGAGGGGACACTAAAGCACAGCATCAAGTTAGACCCAATTATCAATGGGAAAGGGAGTCCAAGTTCATTTAATTTATATGTCCAGACAATAGAAGTTCTAATTTAAAGTACAGGGCTCTTACTTTAACATACACATTCCCGTGCGTTCTGTTAGTTGTTTTCTTTGTGTAATACCTCTCTTCTGGGATCTCAATTCTGGCTCCTCATTGTGTCAGTTACACTAGTTTAGTCTCTCCTATACTCTTAATCTCTAAAACTAAAAGATATGCCCTAGGAATTATTTTGGGGAAGTTCTATGTCCTGTGCTATACAGGAGGTCAGACTAAGTTATCACAATGTTCTCTTCTGCTCTTAGAATCTATGAATCTCTAAACTCCTTAAAACTAAGTAAAACAAATTCAGGGTGATGTGTAAGTGAAGTAGGAGAGAGTACATTTCATGGTGGTAAATTGGATGTGAACCTAAGAATTGGAGGGTGACTAAGTCTAAGGGAATAGTCAAGCAAACTGAATTTGCGCAACTACACTGGCATGCCTGGAAGAAACAAGCTGGCATGTCTGGAAGAAATGGAAAGTTAAAGTAACTTCCACCTCATTGAGACCCAGCTCTGATTTTGACCCACTGAGTATATTTATTTTTTCCCCTTAATAACCACTAGATTCCTAAATTAATAATTAATAACACAGTAATGTTAGAAAAGTATCTCTTGCAGTTGTCATAGTGCTAGTACTCGTTCAGTTAATTTAAAAAAGAATTGTACATGTAAATAATCTCTCAAGTAAAATGCATGTTTAGAGTTTGTTTGTATAGAGACAGAGCATAAAGCTGTTCCTCAATTGCATCATGTGCTTACGTAGGGTCAGAGGAATTCTACAAACATACACAGAGCATGAACCTGGGGGAAAAAAATCTCATCTAAAGGAATCTAATTTTGTATCACTAATATTATTCAACTTTGGTTAATATCTGAGTCAATAAGACAGTTAAGAATCTGACCTCAATCTTGTATTGTAAAATTGTAATTTATTATTAGGGATGTGAAATGTTAATATTAATGAATATAAATTAGTTAAGGAACAGAAGTTTATTATACAAAGTTTATTACAAATAAGTGTTTTGCATTTTTGCATAGCTGAATAGGCTGTCGCTAATCTTGTTGATTATGTTTAGAAGAAAAGCCGAGAATTTCAGTTAATTCAATATTTCCCTCAAGGTTCGGATATGCACTTGCCTTTGTAGTCTTAAGAGCGCTTTTAAAAATCATATTTTTTTTAACAAAAAGAATGAGATGTGTTGATTTTCCTTAATTAACCCTAAATCCTTTAATAATTCATCCAGCAGTGTAGCTGTAGTAATTTTGTATTTTCTTCATGTAATTGAATTGAGTCTGAAACTTTACATTGAGTTTACGGAAATTGTTAGTATGCCACTGGCTAACAACCCACAGCCTGGTTGAAATGGTCTGCTGTAGAGACAAATAGCTCAGGTGGGAGTGAAACAAAATATGAAATAAAAGTAGGAGCATTCCTGCTATGATTGGGTTGGTACTGTGACCTTAAATTACCTCGTGCTGTGTAAGCAAACTTCAGGGGTTAGAAAATCTGCTACTGCAGAAAAAATGTTTTCTTCATAGATGCTAGTAAACTGATACCCAGGTAAGCTTTTACAACACTTGAATAATAAACTATATTTTCTATCCACATACTCCATAATGTTCTCCAGTGCCTGCTATTATTTGTATTTAATATTTCAATAATACTACTATACAGTGAGTGCAAAACTGGTTGGAAAACCGTTCCCAGAAAGTAGTTTTCAGTGGTTCACAGTCATGCTGGAAGGGCATAACAAGTAGGGTCCCACAGGGATCAGTGCTGGGTCCAGTTCTGTTCAATATCTTTATCAGTGGTTTAGATAATGGCATAGAGAGTACACTTAAAAAGTTTGCAGACAATACCAAGCTGGGAGGGGATGCAGGTGCTTTGGAGGATAGGAATCAAATTCAAAATGATCTGGATAGACTGGAGAAATGGTCTGAAGTAAATAGGATGAAATTCAATATGGATAAATGCAAATTACTTCATTTAAGAAGGAACAATCAGTTGCACACATACAAAATGGGAAATGACTGCCTAGAAAGGAGTACTGCAGAAAAGGGATCTGTGGGTCATAGTGGACCACAAGCCTTATATGAGTCAACAGTGTAAAGCTGTTGCAAAAAAATTAACATAATTCTGGGATGCATTAGTAGGAGTGTTGTAAGCAAGATACGAGAAGTAATTCTTCTGCTCTACTCCGGGCTGATTAGGCACACATTGCCTAGGGAGTTTGTGGAAAATCATTCACTGGAGATTTTCAAAAGGAAGCTGGATGGCCATCTGTCTTGGATGGTTTAGACAAAACAAATCCTGCATCTTGGCAGGGGTTTAGACTAGATGACCCTTGCAGTGCCTTTCAACCCCTTGGTTCCATGATTTTATTCTAGAATTCTAAGCTGCTTCTTCCAGTATTGTTTCTTTGTGTGCATGCACCTCTGCACCTCTGATCAGAGATTTTTGGTAGCAGTGTCCGTTCTGTCTGCACATGCACCCTACATATTACCAGAAAATTTAAATCCAACTATGTTAAGCCAATAATTCTACCGAAAAATAATGCTTTTAATTTAAAACCTTATCCAACCTGGTAACTAAGGTAGTGGCTCACCCTAAAAGAATTTCCAGGATATTACCAGGTGCTTGTCTCTGTTATACAGAGGGCTCCCCATAACAAGATAGATTTGTTGATCCTTGAAAGGACTTGGATACAGCCCTACAATCAAGAATAAGCACACACGTAGTAATTATTCAAAAACAGAAATAATATTTATTTAGAAAAATAGTTATGTTAGGTAAAGCAGGAAAAATAGATAAATGTAATAAAATTTGTAATTAAAAGAATGAAGCGGCACAGCAATAATAATTATAGTCAAAAGAATGAAGCGGCACTACAAATAAAAGACCCAAACTCTATAACATATAACCATATAACATGCACTTAATATATCAATAGAACATATAACATTTAATCAATTAAACATATAACATTTAATACTTAACTATTCACACTAACATCCAATAAGTGCTGATCAGGCAGTTACTGAGTGTGTAAGGGAAGATCTCACTCAGACCATGGACACCCAGCTTTATTTACAAGTGGAACCTATACATTCCTGGGTAGTACTTGAAAGAAGATTAAACTTACATGAGCACCACACTTCTTTCTGGATCATCTCAAGGTCCTTCTGCTCTGTCACAGAGTCAATGGAATCATCGACCCCCTTAGTACTGACCTCAGTGCCTTGCACAATGGCCAGTGGTGCCAAAACCAAGTTCTGTGGTACTTCTGGTACCGAATGAGCCTGAGTCTCCTCTCCTTGCAACTTCTGGAGGTTGGTTGGTTCACTAACCTCTCATGTTTCTGGGAGACCTGCCTTTTCTCCATCTTTGACTATCCATGAGGAAGGTCATCGCCTCTGATTCAATATGTGGAGGAGCATTCTGACTCAGACTCTGAACTTTCTGTTCAAAAATCTCATATTTATTACAGGAGATGTTATTCCCCATTTCAGATGCCACAGAGGCAGGACACCAGACCACTGTCTTCCAACACTGGGGACAACCAATGCTGGATTCCTTTTTCCATGTCTTATGGTCTCCCTCATTGGCCTTACTAGTCTCACAGGAATATAGAAGACCTCATTTCCTGGTACCATCTTTCACCCTTCCACATCCTGAGCCTGAGGAGGCCTTTGAGGAGCAAGAGGCAAGAGCAGATAAGGACATCCCCTCCCCCCGAAAAAGTCTCATCGTTGTCACCAGATGATGCATCCTTAACTGACAACTTGAAGTCATTCCAGGAGCCAACGAAGTGGGTCACTGACACACTGCACATTTCTCTGGAAGAAGTCCAGGATTCCCATCACAGGTTCTTGGACATATTGCACATCTCTGCCTCAGATTTGCCTCTGCCGGCAAATTAATGAAGCTCTCCTGGAGCCTGCCAAGTCCATTCGTTGAACTCCAGCAACAGTAACTCCTACTTACATGCAAGAGGGCTGATAAAAATACTATGTTCCAGTTGGGGATTTTGAGTTTTTATTTCTTCATCCAGTACCAAACTCTCTGATTGTGGATGCAGTCAATAAAAGTCTAGGCAGCGTACCAGAAAAGCAGTTGCTCACATGGGAGATATCATTCCTAAGTCCAGAAGCCATAGAGCCAGTCACACTTCAACCAGGGGAGCAGGATTGTATTCAAGGTATTTTCTGATTCCCAAGAAAAGTGGGAGTTGGAAGTCAATACTACATCTCACACAATTGAACAAACATGTCAGACATTTGAAATTCAGGATGGCATCCCTAGGAGCTACAGTTTTCTCCCTGAAATTAGGTGACTGGTTTGTGACCCTCGACCTCAAAAATGCCTAGTTCCATGTAGCGATTCATCCTTCTCTAAAATATTTCTATTTCACTTATAATCATAATTATTGGCAGTACTGGGTTCTACCCTTTGACCTGTCATCCACTCCAAGGGTGTTTTCAAAAATCACTGCAGTCACAGCTGACTATCTCCATTGTCTAGGAATAACTGTCTTTCCCTGAATCGATAACTGGCTCCTCAAGGTATGGTCACATCTAGAGGTATGGGCAGCAGTTCAAACAACCTCACTACTGTGAAGTCTAGGCCTGCAGATTCATCTCAGGAAATTGATCTTGACTCCTCCACAATGAGTTCTTTTATAAGAACATCTGAATTCTAAAATGTATGGAGCTTATCTCCCTCTTGACAGGTTTCTTGCTCTAAAGTACCTTATACAAAGAGTGCAGCTCAGACTTCAAGTTCCAGCAAGGACATGTCTGCCAATTGCAGTGACATAGGGCATCTTGCATTTTTGCGACACAAAATGCCATGTTGAATCTTCAGTATATCCAGGGTTAGCTCTGGACTGTTTATGTACCCAACAAACACAGTCTCAATAAGCAGGTAGCTCTGCACAGTCTGGTCCTACAGTCACTCATCTGGTGATGAATCCATCTCAAGCTTGTGCCAGAATCCTCTTTAACCACAATTCTCCTACATTCATATCAGCAACAGACATTTGCCTTTTGGGATGGGAAGCATGTTTAGGTCCTCTCACAGTCCAAGGCAAATGGTCACAATACAAACAGCACTTGTACATTAATCTGTTGGAATCAAGAGCAGTCATAAATGCTTGCCTGCACTTTCTTCTGCTACTCAAAAACAAGTCCATCAAAATCATGGAGCAGACATTTCTCCCTAAATTATGAATGGGATTTGGACTCTCGAGTCCTCAACAAAATATTCCTAGCTTGGGGATTTCCAGAAGTTGACCTTTCTTCTGCAGTATCTAACACAAAGTGCAGGAAATTGTTTTTTAGAGGGGAATTATATCCCCAAACTCTAGGAGATGTTTTCCTTATTACATAGACAAGGGTCTTTTTGATGCATATCCTCCAACTCCCTGACTCTTATAGCTCCTTATCAAGATCAGACAGAACCAAGTAAATTGCATCAACTTGTGCAAGACAAGTTTGATTTTCTTACCTCATCAAACTCAACTTTTGCCCTCCACGGTGGCTTCTGATGAAAACTCAGCTGTTGTCTCAGGACATGGGTCAGATGCTTCACTCCAGTCTGAACATCCTGCAACTATAAGATTGGCTCCTCAATGGTTCTTGGGGCTAGAGATATGTTAATCAGAACTACAAAAGGAAACTATTCAATAGTAGAAAAGAATCTACTAGACACACTTACCTTCAGAAATGGAGAAGATATAATCTTTGAGGTAACTGGCACTCTCTTTCTTCTATCTCATCATCTCTTTTCTCAATCTTGCATTACCAGCTGGAATTGAAAAAATCAAGTCTTTCGGTAACTTCTAGCAAGGTTCTTTTAGTGTCAATAAAAACTTTTGTGTACCAGTAGAAGGTTTCGTGACATTTGCTAATCTGACCACAGCAATATTCTTAAAGGGATTTATCAATCTTTTCCCATAGATTAAAGACTCTACTCTTCTTTGGGATCTCAACCTGGTATCATCTCATAAAACAACTCTTTGAGTCACTAGCTATGTGCTTACTGCTACATGTGTCTAGTGGTGCCCATCACTTCTGCACAAAGGGTTTGGTACATTTTTTGTTCCTCTCTTCTGGACTCGCTCCAGTATGTCCACATCTTTCCTAAAGTGTGGCACCCAGAATTGGACATGATGCTTCTGCTGAAGCCTCACCAGTGCCAAGCAGTAGGACAATTATCTCCCATATCTTACATATGTCATCCCTGTTAATACAACCAAGAATTGTATTAACCTTTTATATATGTGCATGGTATTGTTGATTCATACAATTTGTGATTCATTATAAGCCCCAGATCCTTTTCAACAGTACTACCACCTAGCCAGTTATTCCTCATTTTGGAGTTGTGAATTTGATTTTTCTTTCCCAAGTGAAGTACTTTGCACTTATCTTTATTGAATTTGATCTTGTTAAAATCAGACGAATTCTCTAATTTTGAATTGTAATCCTAGCCTCCAAAATGCCTGCCACCCCTCCCAGATTGG
This sequence comes from Gopherus evgoodei, assembly GCF_007399415.2. Classification (NCBI taxonomy): domain Eukaryota; kingdom Metazoa; phylum Chordata; order Testudines; family Testudinidae; genus Gopherus; species Gopherus evgoodei. The sequence continues at coordinate 59,189,395 of NC_044332.1, forward strand.
TGTCATCTGCAGATTTTATAAGCAACATCTCCACTCATTTATCCAACTCAGTAGTGAAAATATTGAATAGTCCTGGACCAAGAACTGACCCTTGCAGAACCGTACTACATACACCCTCCCAGTCTGACAGTGAACCATTGATATCTATTCTTTGAATATAGTCCTTCAACCAGTTGTGCACCCATACTATTATAATTTAATCAAGACTGCATTTCTCTAGTTCGCTTATGAGAATGTCATGTGGGACTGTGACAAAAGCCTTACTAAAATCAAGATAAATAACATCTAACCCCTCATTCCTATCAACTAGACCAATACCCTCGTCTAAGAAAGAAATTATTGGTTTGCCATCAATTGTTTTTAACAAAACCATGCTGGCTACTCCTTATAATTCTATTATCCTCTATGTGTTTACAAATTGATTGTTTAATAATCTGTTCCAGTATTTTTCCAGGTATCAAAGTTTGGCTGACTAGTCTATAATTTCTCCTTTTTTCTTTGTTCCCCCTTTTAAAGATGATACTTTATTTACCCTTATCCAGCCCTCTGGGTCCTCGCCCATCTTCCACAAGTTCTCAAAGTTAATCGCTAACAGTTCTGAATTTGCTTTAGCTAGTTACTTAAGTATCCTAGGATGAATTTGTCAGGCCCTGCCAACTTAGACATCTAATTTAGCTAAATATTCTTTAATTTGTTCTTTTCCTGTTTTGACTTGTCTTCCTTCCCCCTTGCTGTTAATATTAATTGTGTTAAGCACCTGATCACCATAAACCATTTCAGTGAGGACTGAAGCAAAATAGACATTAAATACCTCAGCCTTCTTGATATCATCTGTTATTAGCTCTCCTTCCCTGCTAAGTAGAGGACTTTCCCTTGCCTTTGTCTTGCTAGTAATGTATTTATAGAATCTCTTCTTGTTGCCTTTTTATGTCCCTTGCTAGATGTAACTCATTTTGTGCCTTAGCCTTGCTGATTTTGTCCATACGTGCTTGTGCTTGTGTTCCTTCTTAGCAATTTGTCCATGTTTCCAGTTTCTGTGGGTTTTCTTTTTGGGGTCATTAAAGAGTTCTGATGCAGCCATATCAGCCTCTTACTGTTCTACCTATCTTTCCTTTGCTTCAGAATAGTTTGCAGTTGTACCTTTCACATAGTTTGAGAAACTGCCAGCTCTCCTGAACTCATTTTTCCCTTCAATTTTCTTCCCTTGAGACCTTACCTACCAGTTATGAGTTTGTTAAAGTCTGCATTTTTGAAGTTCATTGTCCTTATTCTGCTCCTCTTACTCCTTCCTTTACTTAGAATAATGAAATCTATTATTTGATGATCACTTTTACCTACATTTCCTTTTACCTTCAGATTCAATACCAGTTATTCCTTGTTCATCAGAATCAAATCTAAAATGGCTGGCTGTCCCCCTTGTTACATCCTTCACTTTCTAAAACAAATACTTTACTTGAATACTTTCCAAGAACTAACTGGAAATTTTGTGTTTTGCCATATTATTTTTCCAATAGATACCTTGGTAGTTGTGGTTGTACGGGAGAAGCTCACATTTTTCCTTCATTATTATTTTTCTGGTTGGGTTTTTTGCTTTCTTGGTCTCCATGGAAGATAAGGATGAGTCACAATGCAGTCCTTTTGGAATAACAATACTGTGTACTACTGCAGCTTTTCCAGTTCTCCTCTCCCACTACTACTGTACTCTCCAGATTCCTCTCTCAGCTCCAATGTATTTTATTTATTTTAAGTGAAATGTTTTACATTCAGGCAAATTCTGTGGAACTAACAAATTAATGTGTGGTATTTGCATGAAAGTCAAAGAGAATTTCATGAAATAATTAAAAAACCGCTCTAAACTGTCATATAATCAAAAACATTGGAGAATAATGTGCAGATTACCCTTGAATTTCATGAAGCAGGTTTAGATATTCGTGCAGCTCTTGCTGTGACTTGTGACATCTTTCACAGAAATGTCACCTTCAGGAGGCTATTTTTGGCAATGATGTTTCAGCAGGGGATTTCAGGAGGTATTTTAAGGGTACCAGTGGGTATTGGATATATTCTCTGCAGATCACCTTCATGTTCCTTCAGATATTTTTGGATACTCTTAAAAACCAAGCAGTGTGATGTGCACATTTATTTTATTATTTCTCATAAAAAATAGGTATGGTACTACTTTTTAAAGTGTGTGTGGTGCTTTTATTTTCTTTGGCTATGCAATGTTTAATATAAAACTTTGGAAAAGAGATTTCTTAATGTTTACTGTCCTTTGAACAGCTGAATCAAAAGCCAGAAATTAATATGGTTCTTTTTATTTCTGAATTGTGCATGTAAATATTTATATTCAAGCAATTTGGAGTTACTTAGCCCAGGAGCACCACCAGTTTTTTTGCCACCCTAGGTGGCGGAAGATCCCGCCCTCAAAATGCCACTCCCAACAGAGGCAGCGGAAGGTCTGGCCACTGCAGTTGCCGACCCCAAAATGTTAGTGCCCGCCTGCCCTGACATCCACATATTAACCTCCCCAGCCCATGAAAATGTAGAGGAATAGTACATTATAAAGCTCTAACTTTTGCCTTGACTGTCTTGGTTATTTTGTTTATTTCATTCTGTTTGTTTTATTAATGAGTATGACTATATTATACACTTTAGGACACTGTGAGCTCCTAAGGACTTGCTGCATACTAGGCCTTTAAACTGGGCTTTGCAGACTTTGCCAGCAAACTGTCTGAAGTTTCCATAGCTTTTGGAGAAGCCAGTCTCTACAGAAATACTGGCAAATTGTGGAAATACAATTTGTTAAGAGCAGAACCAATCTTGTAGTTTTCCATTACTATTTCTATATTTAAAGAAACTTTGAAAAAGTCTTTTGGGGAAGAAACATTTGTAGCAGTGTTCTTGTTCGACTCAGGATTGCTAATAAGATGCAGAACCTTTCATTGCTTGATTACAGTTTACACTGCAGATCACAATGGCAACATCACAATTTAACTGACATGAATCAATACCCTTTTTGCCAGTCTCAGGAGATTAACCTTCATGCTGTACCCAGTTTGTGGGTAAATAGCAGAGTTCTGATTTTCTATGTGCCACTGTAGTACCTTGCACAAAGCTTAAATTCATAAAACAAGAAGAAAAACATAGGATATTCAGAAAGAGAAGGAAAATGGTGATGCTTCTACTTCACTGTGTCCTTCAGTGAGTTTCCTGTCAGTTTTCTACTTTGATTGAATATATGACTCAACAGTGTATACTGTAAGATTTGGCACCACAAAATCTATCTGAATACAGTTTAATGATAATGTCAACATAGGGCTAATATATCCTAGGGCATTTCTTTTGTAAATGCTAAAATCTTTGTGACAAGAGATATATGTATAGAATAGTTTAGAACAAAATTTTCTTCTACCCATGAAACTGAATCCAGCTCTAAATTTATTAAACGTCTGAAAATGTTTGACTAAGGCTGTGACTTCCCATCTCCTGGGATTGAGATAAGCAAGGGTCCAACATGATCCTTACAATTTCCTTTTCTTGTGCCTCTTGACGGTTCTGAAGTGTTAAGTGATCTTGTGGGAAAGGGAAACCTGTATCTTCTGCAGCATTGGTACATCACCTCCTTTAAGTGAGTAACCCATGTCTCATTGTTCCTGAACCTCTAATGGCTTCAGGGGGAAACTTGATAGAACTGCTCCCCTCTCCAGCATCCTCAGTGAATGTCTAGTGACATCCACTCAGGGACTCTATGGAGGGGAATCAGGTGGTCTGTTTTCCTGGAGTGTTAGTTATGGTTAACGGTTAAATTAACTGCACTCTGCTGCAATGGTTCAATATCAGACATACATAGGGCTATTCATATATATCTACAGATGTATGTCTATTCCCCCTCTGACACTTCTATCTATACCACTTACCTCCCCCTCTCTGCTAGCACCATTAATCCACAAGGAATGAAGTGGTCTTGCACCATCAAGATCTCTTTCAAATTTGTAAAGAAGCAGAGTAGTTTTTTAATCCCACTGGGTCATAACAAGAGAGTAGGCTCCTTGGTCACTTTAGAAGATGGCCATTGAATGGAACTAGGGAGCATATCCATTGCCTGAAAATTCTGGACAGGAGAGTGAACCTACAAGTCCTAGAGAGCAAATGAAATCTCAGTGATAAATGTAGTCACAGGCCAATATGCTTTCTCCTACCTCCCCTTGCTCATTCCCCTCTTACCACCGAACAAAAAGATAAAAAAAAATCCAGCAGCAGGCGCTTGTTAGCGGAGGAGGGTTGTTGGAGAAGGGTGATTTATGGACATGGTCAGAGGCCTCAATGATCATTAAGAGCATTTGTACACTTATCCAAACCCAAACTCTGATGTGGTTGAGTTGCAGTCTGCCTTTTGATGGCTCTTTTGGTTTTTTCTTGGCAGTGATAATCCATCAGATTCTTGCACTGTGTTACTGTGAAAAATTTAAAAAGGAGACTAAGACACATCTAGATGTTTATCAGTGGACTGTGACTCAAGAAAAAAAATGTACTGGACAACTGTTTTTTAACGGCTTGAACACTTATGCACATATTTGCTTAGTGCTCAGAGTCAATGTTTGTTGCGTCTGATTGACAAAATACGTTTCCCACATCAAGGTCAAATTTAATTTGTAAAAATTTGCTTTTTGCTTACCAAGCTTCTTATGTACAGAATTCCTGTTGGGCCTCATTAAAGCTGCTCAGGCATTTTCTTATTTAAATTATGATTATCTACAGATCTCCAGTGTGCACATTGCCTTAGTTGAATGTGTCTTTCTAAAGCACGCCTAGGTATGGATTTCAGCTTATTCAGCTATTGAATTACCTGACCTGACCTAATTTACTGATACTGATAGTATCTGAAGACTTCCTTCATTGATTTCATTTAAGGCCACTGTGATAGACTCAGCTTACAGACATCTCTATAACCATGTCTGTTAATTGCTTACTCAAATGACAAAGCCTGAAACTTTCTGTGATTCCTAGGACACACCATGTCTACTGGGTTGTCATGGATTTAAGCTAAGGTTTGCATTTTGCATTATAGGTAATGTCACGGTGATATGCCTATGAGGTACAGATTGTTTGTTGGGTGGGTAGTTAATCTCTGAGAAGTTCTGAGTGTACATCCTAAAATTTGATGCCTTCAGACAGTTCTGAAGGTGTGAAATTTATTATAAGCTAAATAAAAGGCATAGTCATGTAACTGAGGACATTAAAAAAAATACAGTATCCAGAAGCTGATAAACAGGATATTGTCCTGTAATTACTTGATTAATCAGTTGGAATTAACTGCAGATAGAAAAGCCATGACATATAGCTCATTCTTAAAGACTCAGCTATCATCCTGGTGTTGTCTCTGTCTTCTATACTAGAAGCTGCCACACAGAGAGTTATAATGAATACATTTTTTGCTCTGTTTTAATATCTTAGTGTCCATTTTCTTAGATGACCTACTTACCTGAGACCTGCCCAGACCACCTTTATAGATTTGATTTCAAATTCATCCTATCTTACACTAATCAGCATAACTGTCATGTCTATAAAGCTCTTTCCCTCCTACTCCAAACGTACGCACAGTGTAGCTTTTCCCTCAGCCATACATTGCTCAATTCTTCCACAGGTGATGAGATGCTTCCGGAAGCTTTGGAGTATCAAGCCCCAGCACCATCCTTCAGCCCCCAAAAAACATCCGAGATATCTTAAGAGACCAGATCCCAGAGTCCTTTGAAAACTCAAAGGTTTATGGGATCTGAATGCAAAATAGCAAGAAGTTTTAAAAGTTAAAGAACATGCAAAGTTCAGGCATTGCCCCAGAAGAAACTTAGTTAGATCATTGTTTCAAGCCACAGATATTTTCCCTTCTTAACTTGAGAAGAGGCAAAGGAGAACTAGACTCTAAGAGCCAAAGGAGCCGAGTGAGGAAGGAACTGAAACCCACAAGTTGCAACAGATGGGGCATGGAGGTGAGTCTTAAGCCTTGTCTACATTGGCAAGTTCCTGCATAGTAAAGCAGCTTTCTGTGATGTAACTCCCAAGGCGTACGCACTGCCAAGCCACTTAGTGTGCAGAAACTGTGCAGCTGCAGCGCTGTACAGATTTCTGCATTGTGGTACAGCACAATCACCTCCTAGCATTACAAGCACTGCACTTCTGAGCATAGCAACAAATACTAGTGGATTTCAGCTTCACATTGCTGACTCAAGGCATCCCTGGTCCTTATGGCCCTGTGGTGCGCCCCTCTAATAGCTCTGGTCTCCAGCTGTTCAAATTCAGCCTGCAGGCACTGAGCCTCAGTGGTCTAGACCTGAGTGAAGCTTTCACCCTTCCCTTCACAAATATTATGGAGCGTGCAGCGTGCAGCTGTAAGCATAGGAATATTGTCATCGCCCAGGTCCAGCATCCCATCTAGGCAGCACCAATGAGCCTTTAAATGGCCAAAAGCACACTCAACAGTCATTCTGCACTTGCTCATCCTGTTGTTGAACCGCTCTTTGCTGCTGTCAAGGTGCCCTCTGTATGGCTTCATAAGCCACGGCAATAAAGGGTTCGCAGGGTCTCCCAGGATCACAATGGACATTTCAGCTTTCCCTATGGTGATCTTCTGTTCTGGGAAGAAAGTCACTGCTTGCAGCTTCCTGAATAGGCCAATGTTCCGAAAGATGTGTGCATCATGCACCTTTCCAGACCAGCCTCTGTTAATACCTGTGAAATGCCCACGGTGATCCATAAGCACCTGTAGAACCATAGAGAAATACCCCTTCCGATTTAATGTACTCAGTGGGTAGGTGGTCTGGTGCCAGAATTGGAATATGTGTGCCATCTATCACCCCTCCACAGATAGGAAAGCCCATTTGTGCAAAGCCATCCGCAGTGTCACACAGTTGCCCAGAGTCATGGTCTTTCGGAGCAGGATGCGATCAATTAATGTCCTTGCACACTTCTGACAACATAAGCCCAACGGTTGACTTTTTCCCACTCCAAACTGGTTAGCAACTGATTGGTAGCAGTCTGGAATAACCAGATTGCACAGTGCAATCACCATGTGCTTCTCCAATGACAGGGCAGCTCTCATTCTCTTGCCCTTTGCCACAGGGCTGGTGCGAGTTCATCACACAGTGGCTTTCCTCATATGAAAGTTCTGCAGCCACTGCTCATCATCCCAGACATGCATGACAATGTGATCCCACCACTAGGTGCTTGTTTCCTGAGCTTAAAAGCAGCGTTCCACTGTGGTTAGCACCTTCATGTATGCCACATAACTCCACTGTCACTCGTGATGTATTAGTGAGAGCAAGCAGTATATTGGTCAACAGTGGCCTGGTCTACGCTATGCGTTTATACCGAATATAGCAGCGTTAAACCGATTTAACCCTGCACCTGTCCACACAACGAAGCCCTTTATATCGATATAAAGGGCTCTTAAAACTGATTTCTGTACTTCTCCCTGATGAGGGGAGTAGTGCTGAAATCTGTATTGCCATGTCGGATTAGATTTAGTGTGGCCGCAATTTGACGGTATTGGCCTCCGGGTGGTATCCCACAATGCACCATTGTGACCACTCTGGAAAGCAATCTGAACTCGGATACACTGGCCAGGTAGACCGGAAAAGCCCCGTTAACTTTTGAATTTCATTTCCTGCTTGCCCAGCGTGAAGCGCTGATCAGCACGGGTGGCCATGCAGTCCCAAATCCAAAAAGAGCTCCAGCATGGACCATACAGGAGATACTGGATCTGATCGCTGTATGGGGAGAGAAATCTGTTCTATTAGAGCTCTGTTCTGGAAGACAACATGCCAAAGCATTTGAAAAAATCTCCAGGCTATGATAGACAGAGGCTACAGCAGGGACTCAACACAGTGTTGTGTGACAAGCGTAACGGAAAGCTAAAGAATCAAATGGATGCTCATGGAGGGAGGGAGTGGGGACTGAGGACTCCAGCTATCCCACAATTCCTGCAGTCTCCGAAAAGCATTTGCATTCTTGGCTGAGCTCTCAATGCCTCAAGGGTCAAAAACATTGTCGCCAGTGGTTCAGGGAATATGTCATCAATTTACCGCCCCCCCAAAGAAAAGGGAAAAAAATTGTTTCTCGCCTCTTTTCAATGTCACCGTATGTCTACTGGATGCTGCTGGTAGACGGGGTGCTGCAGCGCTAAACAGCAGCATCCTCTCCCCTCCCCTCCCCGGTGGTAGATGATACGGTACAATATGACTGATAGCCGTCCTCGTCAACATCCTGAGTGTGCTCCTAGCTGGCCTCAGTGAGCTCGGCTGGGGGCGCCTGGGCAAAAATGGGAATGACTCCCGGTCATTCATTTCTTTAAGCTTTGTGTCCTGGAGATTCAGTCCTGGCCGATGGTGCAACAGGGCTGGTAACAGTCCTCATCATAGCAGCTGGAGGCTGAGCTCCTCTCCCCCACCCCTTTCATGTCTAATGGAGATTCTTGACTATCATGGCAGCAGGAGGCTGTACTCCTCTCCCCCCTCCCTTTAATGGGTAATGGAGATGTCCTGCCTGGAATATCATAGCAGCTGGAGGCTTCCTCCCCCTCATTTTATCTCACTAAAAAGTCAATGTCTCTTATTTCTTCATTCTTTATTACTTCATCACACAAATGGGGGGATAACTGCCACGGTAGCCCAGGAAGGGTGTGGGAGGAGGGAAGCAATGGGTGGAGTTGTTGCAGGGGCACCCCCTAGAATGGCATGCAGCTCATCATTTCTGCGGGATATCTGGGGCTCTGACCCGAAGCGGCTGTGCTCTTTGGTTCTCTCGTAGACTTGCCCCATATTCTAGGCAGGACTGACTCTATTTTTAGACAAAACATAAAGAAGGGAATGACCTGGGAAGTCATTTCCATTTTTGTCCATGCACCCCCGGCCGATCTCAGCGAGGCCAGCCAGGAGCACCCATGACAGCAGCACACGGTACAATATGACTGGTGACCATCATCGCCAATATCCAAAGCAGCAGACGGTGCAATAGGGATGGTAACTGTCTCTGCTACCTTGCAAAGGCAAATGAATGCTGCTGTGTAGCACTGCAGTACCGCGTCTGTCAGCATCATCCAGTACACATACGGTGACAATGAAAAAAGGCAAAACGGGCTCCATGGTTACCATGCTATGGCATCTGCTAGGGCAATCCAGAGAAAAAGGGCATGAAATGATTGTCTGCCGTTGCTTTCACGGAGGAAGAATTGAGTGACAACATTTACCCAGAATCACCCGCGACACTGTTTTTGCTCCATCATGCATTGTGATCTCAACCCAGAATTCCAAGGGGTGGGGGAGACTGCTGGAACTATGGGATAGCTACCCACAGTGCAACGCTCTGGAAATTGATGCTAGTTTTGGTACATGGACGCACACCACCGAATTAATGTGCTTAGTGTGGCCGTGTGCACTCGACTTTATATGTTTTAAAAAAACGGTTTATATAAAATCGGAATAATCCCGTAGTGTAGGCATACCCAGAGTGGGATCCATTCCTGCAGACTTAAGAGGCAAAGTATGCAGTGCACAAACCGTTGGAAGATGGAGCCAAATGCAGACGGAAGCACAGAGATTGCTGGATGCAAACAATGCATCATGGAGCATCAGGACAAGACCCAGGATGCCTCATGACCCTCTCCGCCTTCCCACAACTCTTAGTGGCAACAGAGGAAGAGATGCTCTGTGGGATAGTTGCCCAGAGTGCACCGGTCCGAATACTGCTGCAAGTGCCGCAAGTGTGAACACACTATTGCACAAGCAGCTGACAGTGTGAACACACAACAGTGGTTTCCCTTCAGTGCTCTCTGAGCGGCACTGTAACTACCGGCAATGTAACTCTGCCAGTGTAAAAATATCCTTGGTTCAAGGAGTGCAGTGAAGTAGAGTAGCTGCTGAGAGTCCAGCCACTATGATAAGCTGCATTATCCCACTGTGGAGTTGGTGCTCCTAGAATTGCAGAGTATATTCCCTGGAGAAGTTTCGTTTTTCTTCCAGAGTTGGGCTGAATGCAGTTTTCTATTGGTCGAGACACTGGGAGAACAAAGGTGTATAGTTTTGCTGTGCAAATGGACCATCTCTCAAAAATAAAAGTTACGAATAGGTGACTCCTGATTTTTTTCAGATAACTGATTGTTTTCTAAGTAATATCAAATCAGCCAAACTCCATGAAACAGGTAAAAAAGATTGTCATTTAAATTATTCTGCAAATCCTTTTTTTACAAAACAAATCCAATCATCTCAATTCTTGGAGTTCACTGAAGTCGCTTTGGCTAAACTCATTGCACTCTCTTTTAAAGAAACTATTTCTAAACACTTACTATTTCTATTTAGCAGCTGATGAATATGTTTTCCCAGTTTCAATTCCTGTTTTCTCTGTGAAAGATTTAATTGTTCCAGAGATATTTTAAATCACTACCTTTTCAACTGTCTTTTTTTTTTTAATTTCTAAAGTAGTCATGAATTCTAACTTTCTAGGGAATATGTCTGTGGCAAAATTCATGCATTTAATGGCTTTTGTTCAAAAGTCACAAAATAAAGAGAAAAAGAGGAGTAGTCAAACAAGAGATTCATCTAATGTTGTTTTAACTCTAAGCAAACCTAAATTTTGCTGACAGAAGCAAACAGATAACTAATGATGCTATGAATGCTATACAAGTATCCCAAAGTTACTACATTGTACAAGTTTGCTATCTTAAATTTATATTTATATATTTATATTTATTATAATATTATATTATATTTATATTTGAACACTTCTAAGTAGTTATCAGTAACATGTAAACTGCCTGCTTTATCATGTTGTGAGATGCTAGTAACACAAACATATTTTAGACTAGATGATTGGTATCCAGTTTTTATTTTGTTTTGGTTTGGGGTTTTTTAAAAAGAGAAGACATGATTCCTTGACTGTGAAATAAACTCATGATGAGTTTCAGTTTTCTGGAAATAATTAGGCAACCAAGAGCACTTAATGCTGTGCAGAAAAGGCACTTTGGCAACTGAGCACCACCTAATCAATGCCCCTGACAAGTCAAATGAAAAAGAAAATCCTAAACAATCCTGAATAAGTTGAACAGCTGAGTAGGGTTCTGGAGAGAGATTTGCTTCTTGTTGTTTGATCTGATGGAAACAGAAGCAGAAGGCTAGATATAGCTTTAAGAGACAGCTTATAATTAAGGGGAAGTGTGTAGGGTGTGCTAGCCTAATGGCAGCTTTTGGAGAAATTGTGCCTTTTTGCCAGTTTTTTTTTTCAGAATGATGTTCCACTGTCAACCCCTGGGCCTGCTTTTAAAAATCAAAATAAATAAATAAATATACATGGAGGAGTTTAATCAAAAAAGCAGATGCTGTGTTCATGCAACCAATGGGAATTTGGTTGCTAATTATGTTTATAATTTGTGCATTTCAAATAGTCACTTGGCCAGTTGACAGTGTGATTACAACACTTGCACTGACACATATCCAATATTTGAAACCCAAAGGAGAAATTGTTTCCTGAGGCTGGAATTTTTTTTAAAGTTTGACCTGGAAGTGTTTGTAAATTTACTTAATCTACCATAGTCTGGAATATAACTGTGGAAGGATTTTCTCAGGAATAAAATTCTGAAACCCATGTTGTTCCTCTTTGCCCAGTTTCCCAGCCAAGTTCCCTCTCCCATCCCAGCCAAATCTTCCAAGATCATCCAGAAATGTAACACAATAATAGTAACATTGATATAATCTGGCTCAGCAGCACAGCAAAACTCTGAATGCCACCAGCTCATTCATATCTATTAAATACATAGATATCCTGGGATCAGGAGGCTATCCAGATTCTAATAATGCTATAAATCTCCCTGTGACTATTTCACTCGGGGAAAAAATGCCAAATGACAAACAAAAAGTTTGCAGATAACGAGCAAAACTTTTGACATGCTAGGAATAAAGTCTGTTATGGCCATCATTTATCTAATAAATAAATAAATAAATCTGTTCTGTGTTTTACATAAGCTAGAATACACAGGGAGTATTTCTTCAGTGCTATACGTGGTATCATTATACACAGTAGAATCCTTGTAATTTAGGGCTTGAAAAACATCTTTGTGTACACAGCCCTGGCTAATGTGGGGCCTGAGAGATCAGTTTCTGAAATTTCAAGAACATCTCTTTCCTTTTGATTGGTTATCAGGATAACGCTACAACTGTGAACTGAAGCAGTACTGCTTTTCTGAGTCTTGAGAGAGGCATCTCCAGTGCCTTCCCCTTCTGCTGCTCAGAGCATCCAAAATAGCTGAAGCACAATGACCTTTTAGCAAATATCTGGTCAGTTTCACTGCTGCCAGGCAGAATGTGTGGGCAAGAGTGAAACAGAATGGAATCATGTCAGTCTCACCCTACTGGCAATTGGAATAGCTGAGAAGCAGGTGCTAGAACAATTTATGGGGAAAGGAGTACTGAAAAACAGAGGCTGGAATAGAGTGTTGGGACTTTCCTAACAGTTCATAGCAGCCAGGCATTTAGGGGAAGGGTGGAGCAGTAGAAACCCATTCCCCAAAAGTGGGGACGCTCTGGGATAGGAACCTGGGTGGCAGAGAAAAGAACGTTTTCTTTCTTTTACAAGCCAAAGGAAGTCGGGATTAACATTTCTCAGAAATTAACGAGCCAGGTGCTAGCACCCCACTCATTCCCAGTAGCTAAGAATGGGACTAGGCTTCTCAAAGGGCTTTGTTCTGAAGCTCATTGCTTCCCTTCCTCATCTTTTGCAGTGTCTTCTGGCAGATATGTGTGTCTGGTAAGCTTTGCAAGCCTTGTCGCATTTTAATTTGCTTTAAGAACTTTTACTTCATGTACTACGGTAGATTATATATCAGCCACTTTACACATAGAAGGATGAAGCCGAAAAGGTAGACAGTAAGGACAATGACATTTATTAACATTGCTCCTACTATTAATAAACCTCACTGCCTTGTCCTGTGAAAAACTATGTGCAATTTCCTCTTCATATATATTTTTTTAAAAATGACTGCTGCCTAGCCATAAAAAATACAAGTCTCTGGAACAGATTCATCTGTGGAGTATGCCACATGTCTGTTGCTTGATTTATGGGCACGACTCGTGTTTGGTTTCATGGCAAGTGCTAAGAAAAGTCAGGGAAATCACGGTGAGAATGATAAATGTCAAAGTAATATAATAAAAAAATCAAAAGTCACTAGCGCATTATTTTTCACCTTCATTTTTGTGCATATAAAGATAGCAGTGTATATACTGTGATAATAATAAGCACTTGTGTACCATGGACTTGCCATATTGGAGTAGATCATTAGATCATTACTAACTGAAACAGTGAATAGAAGGGAATTTTCATTTAGCTGTTGCCTTCATGCCCATGAGGTAACGCAGTGCGCAAGGCTAGTGACTTATTAACTGGGTAAATTATAAGAGAAATCAGGAGAGGAGATAACTATAATAACTAATGTTTTTATATAGTGTCATATGTGGGTGTAGCATGTTAAAGAGAGAAGATTGAAGACATGGACTGAAATTTCAGAGTTGTAGCCCATACAGGAGCCTCACAGTGCTAGGAATGCCTGCCTACCTGGTCTGGAAGGACATACCCAGAAGCTTGATTGGCATATTGGACTGGCCCTGTGAGGCTTCATCTGCAGTACTATGTGACCGGGGCGCGGAGGGTGGGTGGGAGAGAGACTGAGGGATAGGACAGGAGGGGGTTGTTCACCACTACCACATGGGGAGGGAGCCATTTTCTGTCTCTCCTGGTCAGAGGATCTAACTCCACTCCAGAAAGCACTGATTTCATAGAATCATAGAAGTGTGGGACAGGAAGGGACCTCAGTAGGTCATCTAGTCTAGTCTCCTTCACTCAAGGCAGGACTAAGTAATAATTAGACCATTCCTGACAGGTATTTGTCTAACCTGCTCATAAAAACCTCCAGAGATGCACATTCCTCAGCATCCCTAGGCAATTTGTTCCAGTGCTTAACTACCTTTTATTTATAGGCAATAGATGAGCTACAAAACAAAAATGCCAATTTAGCCCCTTCAGCAGCCTTCCTTGGACATGCCAGATCTCCAAAGATGGTTGCATCCCTTGTTCCTCCCCTCCAAGGTACTCTCTGACTTACCCCGGACACCTTGATGACCAGTGCCTCCACCAAGTTGCCAGGTGTACATAGGTCTAACACCTCTTTGAACTCAAGCATAAATGAACTAATATAGCAAATCAAAACCATGTAAAAATATCAACAAATTATTCTCTGGAACAGGAAAGTGGGAACTAAGGAAGTGGAGAGGAATAGGAGAACGACTTAAGGTGGTGACTAAACAAAGTCCTGATCAACACTAACTGAAAATGTCCAACAATAGCAATATAAAGAGAAGCCCCATCCCACCAGGAAGCTGCATGAGCTTCCTGGTCAGCTGGCAGGCAACTTTGAACTCGCTCACTCTGGCTTCTGGTGTAATGGGGCCTATGGGCTCTAACAGCCCCAGAGGCTGATACTGTGTGTGCTCAGACTTTATGGAGTGGAGCAGGAGTTCTGTGTCAGCCTCAGGCTCTCCAGCCAGGAGAGCCAGAAAATGGCTACCTTTCCATGTGCTTATGGAAAACATGCCCTTCCTTCCCCTCAGGTTTTCTGTCTCTGTTTGACATGGTACCCTCCTAAGAAGCCACAGGGGCCAGGCAGACATGCCAGTGAACCTTCTAGTTGTGTCCCTCCAGTATAGGCAAGCAGTCAAGGTATCTCTTCACCGCGCCTGAAGCTGTGATTGCAGATTGGGTAGGCATTCCTGTGCTAGCTTTAATGTACTTAGCATTGCTAAAAATAGCAATAAAGACAGGCTTTGCAGGCTTCAGCACAAGCTGTACAAACCTACCCTGAACTGTGGGAGCAGCTGGGAGTTACAAATGTAAAACCTGCGACTGGCAGGAGGCACGCTAACAATCCTGGTTAGATATGAAATGACAACATGATAAAATGGCAACCTAAACTAACTTAACACTTTATTAGTGTTATATCCTTGGGGGCAATAGTTTTAGGAAGAAATCACTGGAGACACAGAGAGCTGTAAACCTTGAAGCAGCCATTTATTGCCACACCAGAACTAACCAACAGCCAGCCAAAACTGGCTGGGCTATCCCCTAATAATCTAACTCAGTTGCCATAGTAACACAAGATACTATTACCACAACAACCAAGTATACGACATATTCCTCCCCGCTTAATAAGAGTGTGCCCTAAATAAAACAAACACTAAACTAGAGGAGGGCAGACTGCCTCCATTCCTGGCTGAACCCTGGGGATTATTTTGCCCCATAACCGTGGGTTCACCCTAGCTAAAGATCCAGCCGACAAGGAGGCCTTCTGTCTCTAGGTGGATTACGACGGACTTCTGGTGTTGCTGCACCTGAAAGTGTTTTGGGTGCGGGCCTGACCATGAGCTCGGGATTCGTAGGGCGAATGGGTGAGTATGGGGTATCAGCTCTTGCCGGTCAAAGAGGTATCTCTGCCGCTGGCAGTAATGGAGGGGAAAAGTCAGGAACAGGTGACTCTTGATTCGGTGTCTCGCTGGAAGTGGTGAAGTCAGGCAACTCAACTGAAGATATGTCCTGAGGACTGGTATGACCTGGCAGCAGCTAATCTACATGTCGCTGCCAGGTGAGATCCTCTGCAGTCCGGACTGTGTAGGAAACAGGTCCCATTTGAGTGATGACAGTGGCAGGGACACATTTAGCTCCAGAAGAATAATTCCGAGCCAAAACAAGCTGTCCTGGGCTAAAGGTTTGGTCTTTTGCTCTGGGTGCACACCTGATGACTTGATCTTGCTACTGATGTTGCACAGTTTGTCGAGGTTCAAAAGATTTCAGCAGATCAAAGCAAGTGCACAGCTGTTGTCCCATCATTAGAAAGGCCAGGGATGCCTTGATCGTAGCATGAGGTGTGTTTCTGTAGGATAGTAAGAAGGTGTCCAGATGCTTTTGAATGGATAATTGTCCCCTTGACGATTTCAAAGCATGTTTCATTGTCTGCACAAATCTTTCAGCTAATCTATTGGTGGATGGATGATATATGGTGCTGAAGTGATATGCCTTCATAAACTTTTGAAACTCCTGAGAGACGAACTGCAGTTCGTTGTCACTCACAAGTTGTTCTGGCAGATAGAAATGACTAAAGAGTCCTTGTAGTTTTTGAATAGTACTCTCTGCAGTAGTGGACTGCATTATAGAGTTTTCTGGTCATTTAGAATGGGCATCTATCACCATCAAGAACGTGCTTCCTTCAAGGGGGTCAGCAAAGTCAACATGAATACGTTGCCATGGGTTTTCAGGCCAATCTCATGGATGTAGGGATGCCCACTCGGGTGCATTCCTCACACCCTGACATGACATACAAGCTCTTGCCTTCTCTTCAATAGCACTGTCCAATCCAGGCCTCCAAAAATAGCTTTGTGCAATTTCCTTCATGCGCACTATTCCACAGTGACCGGAATGGAGCTGTTCTAACATCTGTGATCTCAGTGGTGGTGGGATAATGACATGTCTACACCACAACAAACAACCAGATTAGACTGATAACTCCATCCTCCTGGACATGTAGGTAAGAAGGTCAGGTGAGACCGGAGAGGTTTGTTGAGATGTTCCATGCATCACCAGGTCCATAACTTGGGACAATACTGGGTCAACTCGAGTTGCCTTCTTTACCTGAGTAGCGGTGATGGGTGTATTCTCTACCTTTTCAAAGTAAAAGATTTCTTTCTGGGCAATATCTTGACATTTGTCTGGCAGAGGCAGCCTTGAGAGACCATCCACATTGCTGTGCAGAGTAGATTTCCGATATTTGATTTCATATGTGTGTGCAGAAAGCAACAATACCTGACGTTGCATACAACTAGCGGCTAATGGAGGAATGCCTGTGCAGTGTCCAAAAATTGAAGTCAGGGGTCAGTGGTTTGTGAGAAGAATAAACTTCCATCTGAACAGATACTGATGACACTTCTGAATTCCAAAAACGATTCCCAGTGCCTCATGTTTGATTTGGACATAGTTAGTTTGTGCTTTGCTTAGAGTGCGTGAAGCAAAAGCAATAGGTCTCTCTTCTCCTAGAGGCATAATGTGTGACATGACTGCTCCCACTCCATAGAGGAATGCATCGCAGGCCAACTGTAGGGATAAGGATGGATCAAAGTGAGTCAGAACTTCAGAACTGAGCAATGTCTCCTTAGCTTTGTTAAATGCAACATCACAGGCTTCAGTCCACTTCCAGGCCTTGTTCTGCCCAAGGAGTTCATGAAGTGGTTTTAGCAGTGTGGTTAACTGTGAGATGAACTTTCCATAATAGTTCAATAACATTTTGAGGAGGAAGAGCCTCCACAATAGCCTTAACCTTGGCAGGGGCCTTACAAAGACCTGTAGCATAAATGATGTGTCCCAAATATTCAACAGAGGGCTGGAAGAATTCACGCTTGTCTTTGCAGACTCGCAGTCCATACTCTTCCAGTCTTTGTAGGGTAGCCTCTGAATTCTTTAGGTGATCCTCCTCATTCCTTCCAGTGACCAGGATGTCATCCAGGTAGCACTGGACTCCTGGCAAGCCACACAAGATCTGGTCCATACCCCTCTGGAACAGGGAGGGAGCAGATGTTATTCTGAAGGGTAGGCAACAGTATTGGTAAAGCCCCTTATGCATCAAAATAGTCAACAGCTCTTTTCATCAATGTGCATCTGTAAATATGCTTGACTCAGATCAATCTTGCTGGACTTTTGTCCCCCAGCAAGGCCTGCAAAGAGGTCATTGATGCGGGGTAGCGGGTATTGCTCTGCACACAACACTGGGTTGAAAGTGACTTTAAAATCACTGCAAAATCTTTCTTCACTATTGGAACAATAGGAGTTGCCCATGGGCTATGGGTAACTGGTATTAGGACTCCATTTGTGACTAGGCGCTCCAGGTCCGCTTCAGCCTTTGGCCTGATGGCAGTTCTGGCTTTCAGATGTTTTGGTTAACTGTAAGGTTTAATGTTCAATGTCACAGTGATTCCCTTCATACTTCCCAGATCCTCTCCAAAAACAGCAGCATGTTTCTTTAGTATAGTGATCAGATAGGTTTCTTCTTTAGTCACTCAGTGCACTTCTGCCCAATTCAGCTGGATCTTCCTAAGCCAAAACCTACCCAGTAAGGCAGGGTAATTACCTCTCACCACAAACAGTGGCAATTTAGCAGCCTGTCCATTGAGCTCCACCTTAACATGAGTAGTGCCCAACATGGGCACAGCTTCTCCTATATATGTCTTCAGCACTGTTTTTGTTGCTTTAAGTGGAAAATGCTGTAGCTTTTCTTTAGACCAGCGAAATGGCTGCACTGGTGTCCAGAAGCGGCGCCACAGTTTTTGGTGCCCTAGGCACAGGGCCAGCTCGCCAGTCCCACGGCTCCGGTGGACCTCCCGCAGGCGTTCCTGTGGATGCTCCACCAGAGCCGCGGGACCAGCAGACCCTCTGCAGGCATGCCTGCGGGAGGTCCACCGGAGCAGTCTGCCGCCCTCCCAAATCCTGGCACCCTAGGCGACTGCCTAGGTCGCCTAAATGGAAGCGCCGGCTCTGCCGGTGTCCAGTTCCATGCATGTAGATTTGCCATCCAACAACGGAGTTACCAAGTATTCATGTGAGCCCACTGCCAAAGACAAAACTTGGAGTAGCTCTTCTTCTTGTGATGAGGTATCTCCTTGCTCATCCTGAGTCTTCTCTAGGGTATACAGATTTCCCTGGTCAGCCAGACCACAGACTTCTTTTTCTTTTGTTTACAGACACATTCAATGTGTCCCTTTTTGCCACAGTGTTGACACACAGGATCCTTACACCAGCATTCTGAAGCATGGTAACTTGGCTTACCACAGTACTAACATACCTGACTCCCCATAGTTTTGTGGGTAGGTTCTTGTGAAACCTTGTGCACGCTAAGGGATACACTGATGGATTGCTCCTCATTTGTAGCCAGTTCCATGGAGACAGCAATATCAATGGCCTTCTGTAAGATAAGCTGAGCCTCTGTCAATAGGTGCTTCCGTATAGCTTCACTGTGCAGGCCACACACTAACCTGTCACATAGGGCATCATTTAAATCTCCTTAAATTCACAGTGTTCTGCAAGCTTTCTCAAAGTTGCTACAAATTGTACAACTGTTTTGTCTTCTTTCTGGTCTGTTTTGTGGAACCTATATCCTTCCACAATTACCAGTGGTTTTGGAGGAAAATGGGACCCCAGGATTTCCGCAATGTCACTGTAAGATTTAGGCTCTGGCTTAACAGAGTGCAGTAAGATGCGTAGCAAGGAGTAGGTCTTAGCTTCTATAACACTTAAGAATATTGGCACCTTCTTCTCTTCTGTTATGTCATTTGAATAACAAAAAACTCAAAACGCTCAGTATATACATGCCATTGCACTATTCTCCTCAAAATGTTCCAGTGGCCCTGTAAGTGTAGCCATGATTTTAGTTTCAGTTTGCACAGTCAGTGCAAACAAGCCAGTTCTCACCCCCTTCCAGCAGCAAAAAAAGGTGTTTTTTGTACCTTAACTTCTACTTCGTTCTGTTGCTGGGGCAGCACAGAGATCCCACCCTCGTCGCCTCGTTGTTATATCCTTGGGGGCAACAGTTTTAGGAAGAAATCACTGGAGACACAGAGAGCTGTAAACCTTGAAGCAGCCATTTATTGCCACACACAGAACTAACCAACAGCCAGCCAAAACTGGCTGGGCTATCCCCTAATAATCTAACTCAGTCGCCATAGCAACACAAGATTCTATTACCACGACAACCAAATACACAACATCTAGAGCTAGCTCTGCATGAAATAAACATAAGAACATAACATAAGAACATAAGAACGGCCGTACAGGGTCAGATCAAAGGTCCATCTAGCCCAGTATCTGTCTACCGACAGTGGCCAATGCCAGGTGCCCCAGAGGGACTGAACCTAGCAGGCAATGATCAATTGATCTCTCTCCTGCCATCCATCTCCACCCTCTGACAAACAGAGGCTAGGGACACCATTCCTTACCCATCCTGGCTAATAGCCATTTATGGACTTAACCACCGTGAATTTGTCCAATTCTCTTTTAAGCACTGTTATAGTCCTAGCCTTCACAACCTCCTCAGGTAAGGAGTTCCACAAGTTGACTGTGCGTTGTGTGAAGAAGAACTTCCTTTTATTTGTTTTAAACCTGCTGCCTATTAATTTCATTTGGTAACCCCATAGTTCTTGTATTATGGGAATTAGTAAATAACTTTTCCTTATCCACTTTCTCCACATCACTCATGATTTTATATACCTCTATCATATCCCCTCTTAGTCTCCTGTTTTCCAAGCTGAAGAGTCCTAGCCTCTTTAATCTTTCCCCATATGGGACCCTCTCCAAACCCCTAATCATTTCAGTTGCCCTTTTCTGAATCTTTTCTAGTGCCTGTATATCTTTTTTGAGGTGAGGAGACCACATCTGTACACAGTATTCGAGATATGGGCGTACCATGGATTTATATAAGGGCAATAATATATTCTCAGTCTTATTCTCTATCCCCTTTTTAATGATTCCTAACATCCTGTTTGCTTTTTTGACCGCCTCTGCACACTGTGTGGACATCTTCAGAGAACTGTCCATGATGACTCCAAGATCTTTTTCCTGACTCATTGTAACTAAATTAGCCCCCATCATATTGTATGTATAGTTGGGGTTGTTTTTTCCAATGTGCATTACTTTACATTTATCCACACTAAATTTCATTTGCCATTTTGTTGCCCAATCACTTAGTTTTGTTAGTCTTTTTGAAGTTCTTCACAGTCTGCTTTGGTCTTAACTATCTTGAGCAGTTTAGTATCATCTGCAAACTTTGCCCCTCACTGTTTACGCCTTTCTCCAGATCATTTCTGAATAAATTGAATAGGATTGGTCCTAGGACTGACCCTTGGGGAACACTCACTCTCCATTCTGAGAATTTACCATTAATTCCTGCCCTTTGTTCCCTGTCTTTTAACCAGTTCTCAGTCCATGAAAGGGCCTTGTCTTTTATCCCATGACAGCTTAATTTACGTAACACCCTTTGGTGCGGGACCTTGTCAAAGGCTTTCTGGAAATCTAAGTATACTACGTCCACCAGATCCCCCTTGTCCACATGTTTGTTGATCCCTTGAAAGAACTCTAATAGATTAGTAAGACATGATTTCCCTTTACAGAAACCATGTTGACTATTGCTCAACAGTTTATGTTTTTCTATGTGTCTGACAATTTTATTCTTAACTATTGTTTCAACTAATTTGCCCGGTACTGACGTTAGACTTACCGGTCTGTAAATAAAGAATTAGTACAATACCACAATGATATCTGGAACTTTCTAAATATTGCATCCCCAAGTATTTAAAAATCATGACTCAGGCCCCCAAAAATCAAGAGGTTGGGTTAAAAATAATGAGATCTAAAGGAAAAGGATAATGCATTTTGGGTTAAAATATATATATTCTTATTTCTTTTCTTGTAGACTTTAAGATTCACATTTTCTCATTTTTTAACTGCAGCCATAAACTTTTTTTTTTTTTTTTTTTTTTAAATGAGTGGTGAAGTTCTAATAAATTCACATGGCTCCAGGAGCTGGGCTTTAAAGAAAAATATAAATTATTGCAAAACTCGGTATCAAAGCTCAGGGGTTGGCAACACTGCAATCTCTCTAGAAATCATCAACTCTACATTGACTATGTTCAATGCTGACAGACCCTGATCGTCAGCGGGCAGGATGTAACCGGGGACTTCTGAAGCTTCGTGCAGGAGCCTCCACAGCATGAGCTAAAAGCCAATTGACTGTTAGTTAAGGCTGTAAAGCAGACTCATTTAACTCTCTCTCTAAGTGGTCTCGGTGCCACTAGAGAAGACAGAATACCACACCTAGGAGGTGCGTGGGTTACATATGCACCACTTTCTTTCTTAGAATTGTACACCTTCATGGAGGAAAAAGATTTGAGAAAGAAGCCAGGTCACCCACCAGTGATTTAAATCCAGGCACACTGTACCTGGTGAAAGAAACCCAAATAATTTGGAAAAAGAAACACCTTAAAACATGCCATAATTTACCAGTTTTCAAGAAATCATAATAACTGGATGCCTCCCAAGAAAGAAAGAATCAAAATTATACTAGGCCCGAGGTCTTATTTTTCTGTGTATTTACCCCAAGCAGTCAAGGTACTGATGTTTAATCTTTGCCTTCTTGCTTTCACCTCTTTTTCCTACTTTTTCTTCCTCTCTTCTCCTTCACTGCTTTTAGTTGTGGCTGTGGGAAAAGTCAGTAACTGAGTTTTACACTTAGTTTTGAAGTCAGTGGAATTTGTGGTCATTCTCCTTGTCCTATAATGGATTCCAAATCTCTGGCTAAATTGCTAGGAAAGTCCTTTTCCCTGCTATCATAACCAGATAGTTAAGGGTTAATGTCTCTTTTACCTGTAAAGGGCTAAGAAGCTCAGTAAACCTGGCTGACACCTGACCAGAGGACGGGGGCGGGGGGAAGGTTAATTCTTCTTTGTTTTAAGATCCAAGGAGTTTGGATCAGTGTAGCTTCTCAGGCAACCCAACCCAAGGGGGGCGGAATTCTGAGGTGGGGGGAAAGGAGGGGGAATGGTTTCTTTCTCCTTGTTTTAAGACCGAAGGGATTTGGGTCTTGGGTTCCCCAGGGAAGGTTTTGGGGGAACAGGAAGTGTGCCAAACACTATATTTTTGGCTGGTGGCAGCGTTATCAGATCTAAGATAGGAATTAAGCTTAGAAGGGTCCATGCAGGTCCCCACTTTTTGGACGCTAAAGTTCAAAGTGCGGAAAAAACCTTGACATGGTTGCAGAGTGGTGGGATTGGGTTTAAAAACCAAAGCTAGTGATTTTTTTTTCTCTCCTTTCTGGCTGCTCAAAAAGCAGCGTGAGGGCAGAGGTGTTAAGTTTTTTAACAAAGTTCTTTGTAAGAGGAGGCTTGAGCTGTGAGCCAGCAGACAGCCAGCAAAAGGCATTTACAAGTGAATTATTTTCTTTCTTTCTACCTCTCGGGCATAGCTAGTTAGAAAATCTCTGTTAACCAAGCAGTCAGTAAGCTGCAGAGGGGGCAGCCAGCACAAGAAAGCAGGAACAATGAGTTCCAAGGAAGCCGTTAAGCAGGAACGGGCAAGGCTAGAAGCAACAGAGAGAGACAACGAACATAAGAGATGGATGAAACTAATTAATGCAGAAATAGCCAGGAAAGAAGCGACCCACAAAAGAGAAGAACAAGCCAAAAAGGCTGCCCACAGAAGAGAGATAGAGAGGAAAGAAAAACAAATGGAAGAGAGGGAAAGACAGAGAGAGCACGAACTGGAATTAGCAAAGGCTAAGCCAGATGTTCCAGCCAACCCTAACAGCCCTTCTCCAGGTACTGTTTCCCATCCCAGAAAATTTCCCACCTACAAGGCAGGTGATGACACTGAGGCCTTCTTTGAAAATTTTGAAAGGACCTGCCATGGGTACAACATCTCTGCAGACCAGTACGTGATAGAGCTAAGGCCACAGCTCAGTGGCCCCTTAGCAGGGGTGGGGGCCGAAATGCCTAAGGATCACATGAACGATTATAAACTTTTTCAAACCAAGGCCAGAATCAGAATGGGGCTAACACCTGAGCATGCCCGCCGGCAGTTCAGAGCCCTAAGGTGGAAACCAGATGTGTCATTTCCCCAACACGTCTACCAGATTGGAAAGAATAGGGATGCCTGGATATCAGGAACAAATGTTAAATCTCTGGACATGCTGACCCTCCTAATACAAATGGAACAGTTCTCAGAGGGTGTTCCTGAGGAAATAGAAAGGTACATCCTAGATGGGAAACCCCAAACTCTAACCGAGGCGGGGGAGATTGGAGCCAGATGGGTGGAAGTGGCAGAAAAGAAAAAAGCTACTAGCAAGGGGAGTGAATATCAGAGGGGGCAAACGGAAAATAAACCCTATCACCGAGGGCAACCCAAGAACCCACCTACAACACAAGGAAAGCCCCAAACTCCCTATTGTCCCACCTCACCAGTCTCCAGCAACTCTCCTCGGCCCAGTGACCAGTCAGCTGGACGATGCTTTAAATGTAATGAACTGGGACATATAAAGGCCAACTGCCCCAAGAACCCCAACCGAGTGCAGTTCATAACACCACCATCACACCAAAGATCCCCAGGCCCAGATGCCTCTCAAATACCCTTGGAGCGAAGGGAAACTTTGAGAGTGGGCGGAAAGAAGGTTATCGTGTGGAGAGACACGGGGGCACAAATGTCAGCTCTCCACCAATCGTTAGTGGATCCCAAATTCATCAACCCAGAGGCCCAAGTGACAATTTACCCATTCATGTCAAAATCTGTAGACTTGCCTACATCTGAACTGCCTGTCCAGTACAAATGCTGGTCAGGAATGTGGACTTTTGCAGTCTATGACAATTATCCCATCCCCATGCTACTGGGGGAAGACTTGGCCAACCAGGTAAAGCGGGCCAAGAGAGTGGGAATGGTTACACGCAGCCAAGCAAGGCAAGCTTCCACACCCATCCCTGTTCCTGAGCCATCCACAAGGGCCCCTTCTGTGTTACCAGAGACCCAGACAGAGGTGGTGGACCCAGATCCCCTGCCAACAACGGCAACAGCCACAGGGCATCCAATCCTAGAACCGGAACTGGAAAAGCAACAAGCACCAGAACTGTTGCCAGCACTGATGCCAGCACTTGCAAACCCATCTCCAACCCCAACACGAGAGGGTGCCAGCGGGCCTGAACTGGCAGAAGCAGCAGACAACCCTACCCAAGAGGCTCAGCCAGGGCCTGAAATATTGCATAGTGCACCAGCGGAAAGCGGTTCACCATCAATGAAAGCAACCCCATCACCTACATCACTTCTAGAGGGACCAAGCCCAAGTCCACAGTCTAAGAAGGAACTGGTGTCTCCAGCCTCAAGGAAACAGTGTCAGACTGAGCAGGAAGCAGATGACAGCCTTCAGAAAGCTTGGGCAGCGGCACAGAGCACCCCACCGCCTCTCAGCTCTTTTAACCGATCCCGGTTTGTTGTAGAACAAGGACTTTTATACAAGGAAACTCTTTCTGGTGGACACCAGGAAGACTGGCATCCTCAAAAACAGTTGGTAGTTCCAACTAAATACTGGGGAAAGCTCTTAAGCTTAGCCCATCATCATCCCAGTGGCCGTTCTGGGGTGAACAGAACCAAAGACAGGTTGGGGAAGTCCTTCCACTGGGAGGGGATGGGCAAGGATGTTGCTAATTATGTCCAGTCTTCTGAGGTGTGCCAAAGACTGGGAAAGCCCCAAGACCAGGTCAAAGCCCCTCTCCAGCCACTCACTATAATTGAGGTCCCATTTCAGCAATCAGCTGTGGATATTCTGGGTCCTTTCCCAAAAAAGACACCCAGAGGAAAGCAGTACATACTGACTTTCGTGGGCTTTGCTACCCGATGGCCGGAAGCAGTAGCTGTAAGCAACACCAGGGCTAAAACTGTTTGCCAGGCCTTAACAGACATTTTTGCCAGGGTAGCTTGGCCCTCCGACATCCTTACAGATTTGGGAACTAATTTCCTGGCAGGGACCATGAAATATCTGTGGGAAGCTCTTGGGGTGAATCACTTGGTAGCCACCCCTTACCACCATCAAACCAATGGCCTGGTGGAGAGGTTTAATGGAACTTTGAGGGCCATGATACGTAAATTCGTAAATGAACACTCCAATGATTGGGACCTAGTGTTGCAGCAGTTGCTTTTTGCCTGCAGGGCTGTACCACATCCCAGTTTAGCGTTTTCACCATTTGAACTTGTGTATGGCCACAAGGTTAAGAGGCCATTACAGTTGGTGAAGCAGCAATGGGAGGGGTTTACACCTTCTCCAGGAACTAATATTCTAGACTTTGTAAGCAACTTACAAAGCACCCTCCGACACTCTTTAGCCCTCGCTAAAGAAAACTTAAAGGATGCTCAGAAAGAGCAAAAGGCCTGGTATGACAGACATACCAGAGAACGTTCCTTCAAGGTCGGAGACCAGGTTATGGTCTTGAAGGCGCAACAGGCCTATAAGATGGAAGCATCATGGGAAGGGCCATTCACAGTCCAAGAGCTCCTGGGAGCTGTTAACTATCTCATAGCATTTCCCACCTCCTCCCTAAAGCCTGAAGTGTGCCATATTAATTCTCTGAAGCCCTTTTATTCCAGAGGCTTAAAGGTTTGTCAGTTTAAAGCCCAGGGAGAAGATGACGCTGAGTGGCCTAAAGGTTTCTACTATGAAGGAAAAAGTGACCGTGGTGTGGAAGAGGTGACTCTCTCCATAACCTTGGAACATCTGCAGCGGCAACAGATCAAGAAACTGTGCACTAGCTTCACCCCATTGCTCTCGGCCACCCCAGGACGGACGGAACGGGCGTACTACTCCATTGACACAGGTAATGCTCACCCAATTAGAACTCCACCCTACCAGGTGTCTCCTCATGCCTAAGCTGCTATAGAACAGGAGATCCAAAACATGCTACAGATGGGTATAATCTGCTCCTCTACCAGTGCATGGGCATCTCCAGTGGTTCTGGTACCCAAACTAGATGGGGAAATACGCTTTTGCGTGGACTACTGTAAGCTAAATGCTGTAACTCATCCCGACAACTATCCAATGCCACACACGGATGAGCTATTGGAAAAACTGGGACATAACCAGTTCATTTCTACAATAGACTTAACCAAGGGGTACTGGCAAGTACCGCTAGATGAACCCACCAAAGAAAGGTCAGCCTTCATCAGCCATGCAGGGGTATATGAATTTAATGTGCCTCCTTTCGGTCTGCGAAATGCACCCCCCACCTTCCAAAGTCTTGTAGATGGTCTCCTAGCAGGACTGGGAGAATATGCAGTTGCCTACCTTGATGATGTAGCCATTTTTTCTGATTCATGGGCAGAACACCTAGAACACCTGGAAAAAGTCTTTGAGCGCATCAGGTACGCAGGACTAACTTTTAGGCTAAAAAGTGTCAAATAGGCCAAAACAGAGTGACTTACCTGGGACACCAGGTGGGTCAAGAAACCACAAGCCCCCTACAGGCCAAGGTGGATGCTATCCAAAAGTGGCCTGTCCCAAAGTCAAAGAAACAGGTCCAATCCTTCTTAGGCTTGGCCGGGTATTACAGGCGATTTGTACCACACTACAGCCAAATTGCTGCCCCACTAACAGACCTGACCAAAAAGACCCAGCCGAATGCAGTTAAGTGGACTGATGAGTGTCAGAAGGCCTTTACCCAGCTTAAGGCGACACTCATGTCTGACCCTGTGCTAAGGGTCCCAGACTTTGACAAACCATTCCTAGTAACCACAGATGCATCTGAGCATGGTGTGGGGGCAGTTTTAATACAGGAAGGACCAGATCAAAACTTCCATCCTGTCGTGTTTCTCAGCAAGAAACTGTCTGAGAGGGAAAGCCACTGGTCAATCAGTGAAAAAGAATGCTACGCCATTGTGTATGCCCTGGAAAAGCTATGCCCATACGTTTGGGGATGGCGGTTCCAACTACAAACCTACCATGCTGCGCTGAAGTGGCTTCATACTGCCAAGGAAAACAACAAAAAACTGCTTTGATGGAGTTTAGCTCTCCAAGATTTTGATTTTGAAATTCAACACATTTCAGAAGCTTCTAACAAAGTAGCTGATGCACCCTCTCGTGAAAGTTTCCCAGAATCAACTGGTTAAAAATTGTCTTTAAAATGTGAAAATTCTTGTAGTTTACATAATTAGTAGTATATGTAAAGGTGCATGTGTTTTATTAATTAATCTGTTTATTCTAAAGTTCTAGGAAGAAATCATCGCCAGTGTGGTTCCACACTGTCTGAGATTTGGGGTGTGTGTCATAACCAGATAGTTAAGGGTTAATATCTCTTTTACCTGTAAAGAGTTAAGAAGCTCAGTAAACCTAGCTGACACCTGACCAGAGGACCAATCGGGGGACAAGGTACTTTCAAATCTCGGTGGAGGGAAGACTTTATTTGTGCTTTTTGTTTTGGGGGTTGTTCGCTCTTGGGGCTAAGAGGGACCAGACGTACACCCAGGTTTCCTCCAATCTTTCTGAATCAGTCTCTCATGTTTCAAAATAGTAAGTATAGCCAGGCAAGGCGGATTAGTCTTATGTTTGTTTTCGCAACTTGTAAATATGTATTTTGATGGAATGATTTTTACCTGTTTGCTGTAACTTTGAATCTCAGGCTGCGAGGGGGGGGGGGCGGAAGTCCCTCTAGTCTATATGAATCTGAATACCATGTAAGCATTTACCATCCTGATTTTACAGAGATAATTTTTACTTTTTCTTTCTTTAATTCAAAGCTTTCTTTTTAAGAACCTGATTGATGTTTTTCCTTGTTTTAAGACACAAGGGGATTGGGTCTGAACTCACCAGGGATTGGTGGGGGGAAAGGAGTGGGGGGAAAGGTTAATTCCTCTTTGTTTTAAGATCCAAGGAGTTTGGATCAGTGTAGCCTCTCAGGCAACCCAAGGGGGGGGGGGGAAGTTTGAGGGGGGGGAAGGAAGGGGAATTGTTTCTTTCTCCTTGTTTTAAGACCCAAGGGGTTTGGGTCTTGGGTTCCCCAGGGAAGGTTTTGGGGGAACAGGAAGTGTGCCAAACACTATATTTTTGGCTGGTGGCAGCGTTATCAGATCTAAGATAGGAATTAAGCTTAGAAGGATCCATGCAGGTCCTCACTTTTTGGACACTAAAGTTCAAAGTGGGGAAAAAACCTTGACACCTGCTCTCAAGAGCTCCCACTTATGAGGGTAACAGCTCTATAATGCCTGAGGATTGTAATTCTCAAGGGAGGTCATATTAATGAAAAGAGAGGCAATTTCTGAGGTATCAATTCATTGGAGAGTCATGAAATTGTGTGCACAAAAAAGCTACTATAGGTCATTTTAAAGGTTTCTAAAATGTGTTACTCATAATTCTTTCATATGACTGTAGAGCTGGACTTTTGGCAATAAGGCAGCTAGCTTTATGGATGTTAGAGTATAAACATACTGTAAATACAAATCTTCACACCTCTCTATAAGTGTCTAAAACTACCACCATCAGAACCAGCTCTAAGAGACACCCATATCAGAAATCTTAGCAAGGTGGCCAAGGACCAAATGGAAATGGAGACTGAAATATGCTCTCATTGCTACAGCTGGCTCTACTAGAAGAGGGATGAGACATCTTGGCAAGGCCACGTAGGGGATAATTTAGCATTTAGTTGCCATGCTGAATCTATTACACAACTCAGCAGAGAACTTCACTATACCAGATGGTCAATTAGATACCTTTCACAAGCAATGACTCCACTAAAATTGTTAAGACAAAAACCCAATTGTTGCTCTGTAAACTGATTTGGGATGATAATATCATTACACATTGTAAGAGCCCTGTATTATGGTTGAGGTAACTAACATGGTAGGGCTAACACAAGTTAGAAAAAATGTGAACTGTAATTTGCGCTCAGTTGCAAAGGTGCTGTAGTTAAATAAACACATAAATAAACACATAAAAATGGGCCAGATCCTTAGATGATAAAGAGTAGGATAGCTTAGTGGAGCTGTGCTGATTTACTCCAGCTGATGATCTTGAAGATCCCTTGAAGATCCCTTTCTGATAACTGGACAGATAGCAGAAGGCTTTCCCTATGGTTCTTTACATCGCATCCCCATAGAATAAGATGTAAACTAATATTCCACTATCCTGCTGAATCTCAGGCATCACTTCAGCTGATCAAAGAGAAATTAGTGATCAATGGTGTCAAATCCTAAAGAGAAGTCAAGGAGCAGCAGGCAATTAACCTTTCCTGAGTAAGTGGGAATCACTAGGGCATTTGTGACCATTAATTATGCTGTTCCTGTAGTGTGAGCTGCGATGCGGCCAAACCAAAACCTGAGAGGATCAGCTGGACTTACTGTAACCTAGAATGTGGCCTGCATGTAAAAGAAAAGTATCAAAACAAGAGTAGCCATCTGTCAACCTACAGAAAATGTACAAGAAATGAATGCTTCCAGTAATGCTACAGAGTTCAGTCCAACAACCATCGATTTTCCACTGACTTCAGTGGGTCTTATGTCAGGCTCAAAGTGCCTAAAGTTGTAGTCCATCATCCAGAAAAAGGAGCAGAAACTTTTCACAACTCAGAGATATGAAAATTACAGTGTCAAGAATATAATTAAAGTGCTTTGTGCAAGTAACTGTACAGCTTAGATGAGATCGTATTTCTTCCAGGCCTGGGGCTACAGCACATACCTTCAGTAGTTGCTATTCCAGGATCACATGTCAGCCACTGATCTTCCATATCCTCTGTGAGGGGGTTTTCAGTCACTGGATCCAAATAAGTATGGTTCCAGTGGCGCCTCCCAAGTGCTGTATACCAGATTATTCAGGACTGCTGAAGAGGCCACTTATTTGGCGTACAGGAAGTATGGAGGTCCTGTTGTGTGGATGCTCTTTTGGGTTGATAGAGGGTGGGGCTTTTGGTGTGAAGTGCCTTCCATAAGGAAGCGATTTGCTCATAATTAAAACAGCAGATGAGAAAATTCAGAATAATATGCTGGTCTGGCTCATATTTTGATTAATAGGAAAACTTTGACTGGCTTAAGTGACCGCAACATTGGGTCCAATACGCTGGAAGGTTAAAACACCAAAACATGTTTGGTCAGCAAGTATGCGATTAGCTCAGAATAGGACTTAGATATAAGGATTCAAAGTTAGAAATCCTTTATTTAGTTTATCATCTTAATAAAGAAGGATGATAATTTAAAATCCTTCAGCCCACCCTGTAACATCTAAAGATATAATACTTTGAAATACTAAACAGTTTCTGCAAGTTTTTCAGCAAAAGTGTTATCTGAGTTTTAATAAAATTTTAAGATACATATAAAAAAGTTTGGTAGTGAAGGAACACATTCTCTTAGACAAACTTTTAGTCATATTATGAGGTACATTATGTTCACATTAACTTCAGTTCCAGACTAGATTAAGTGGATGGACTTGGCCCAATGGAAAGGTGCCAGTGATTCATTCATATGAACGTCAACTGAAGGTGATTTTACTGGTCACAAGGGTAAGTGACCCAAGTCAGAGCAACTTATGCTAACCCTGGAAGGGGTTGTTTTAGTTGATGATATATCAGAGCTAGGATATTATTCTAAGATACTATAAAACATGTGGCACTATATTTCACAGTTGATTTAAGCTATTTAAATGTATGAAATAACTGACCCAAGTTTTTCAGACTTTTGTAAATATTGGTTGAATTATATAAGAAATAAGTGTTGTTAAGGAGTGACTGTAACTAGATGTCTCTTTCTCTGTGTAATGTCAGCTGCTGGTTTGTGGTTGTGTTTTTGTAATACCTTTTTTGCAAAATCTGTCAATACAGTGTTTCCGTTCTGAAAAAAAAAACCATGAAGGCAGTTGGCACTGAATTAGTTTTGGGGGAGGAGGTCAGATCAATTAGCGTTCTGTCAGAGCCAATGTTTTAACAGTGTCAGTCAACAATGGCAGCAACACATTCTTTCTGATCTTGCTTCACATCGAATAATGCTGGAAATTGTAAACATACGCAAAATTTTTAAAGCATGCAATGATTTGTACCTATCAGGCAACATTGTCTAGTGGCTTCTGTAGCACTGTCTTTGTGTGACCTATGGAATTCACTTAGTGGATAGCTATCTTACAGCACATTGTGAGGCTTTGATTAATAATTAATTAGTGTTTTCAGAGCACTTTGAGATTCTCTGATGAATGGTTATTTATAAATGCCTTGCAATATTGTTCTCAAAATAGCTCTTTAAAGGAGAAACAATATGTGGCCAAGGCTATTGAAGTACATTTTACAATATTTATTTTATTTTTGAATAACCTATTGTAATCCAAAAGTGCAAAACACTCTAAAGAAGCATATTCCTATGGCTGAACAGCAATCAATTAGAATAGAGAGTAAATTAGTACCAGCAGAATGTAAAATAAGGCTGGATATATAAATCTGAGAAAGGATAAGATCCCTGAGGTGCTTAATGGCCAAACCATGTGAGTTTTAAAACAGAAGTTGAAGGTAATTATTTAACAAATAGAAAGTGTGGTTCCACTGAAGTAGATGTTATCTGTTGTGCCTTTAGTGCATATAAGGAAATATAATCTGAAATGGGGCTACATCGCCCATCCTTATTATCTGTGTTGACTTTTTAGGATATTTTGTCCTCATAGAGTCTTTGCCCACATATTTTCAAAGCCAGACCTTTTCTTTCTCATTGCTAAACTGGAAGGAAAATTAGGCTTCTCTCCGACAGTCCTAGTTTGCTGACATTTTGGGCAAACTACAAAGCTCATTGTTTCACTGGGGAGTTTGGGAAGGCAGTTAGTTGAGTGTGATGGTGGACAGATATTCATGGATTCATAGAGTTTATTGCTAGATGGGATCATTTGATCATCTAGTCTGACCTCCTATAAATCACAGTCCATTAAATATCATTGAGTTATGCTGGTATGGAGCTGAATAATTTGGATTAGGTTAAAGCACATCTTCCAGAAAGGTATCCTGTCTTGATTTGAAGACATTAAGAGATGGAAAATCCATCATTCCCTTGGTACTTTGTTCCAATAGTTAATCACCCTCACTGTTAAAAATGTGTGCCTAATTTATAATTTACATTTGTCTGGCTTCAGCTTCCAACTGCTGGTTCCTATTATGCCTTTCTCCACTAGATTAAAGAGCCTTTTAGTACCCAATATTTCCTCCCCATGAAGGTACTTATACACTATGAAAAAGTCACCTCTCAATGTTCTTTTTGATAAACTAAACAGATTGAGCTCATTAAGCCTCTCACTGTAAGCTGCATTCTCCCGTCATCTAATAATTTTCTCCACACTATCTAATTGTTCAAAAAGCCTTTAAAAATGTCAACAGCAGAACTGTACACACCAATGCTGTACAAAGAAGTAAAATCACCTCTCCTCTCCTCACTGTTCCCCTGTTTGTACATCCAAGGAACACACTGGCCCTTTTTGCCACAGTATCATGCTGGGAGCTCATGTTCAGTTGTTAGACCACGATGACCCCTCAAATCCTTTTCAAAGTCACTGCTTTCCAGGATACATCTCCCATTCTGTAAGTAGAGTGTTGCTTTTCTCTTTCCTAAATATATACATTTGCATTTGACTTATTAAAACACATTTTGTTTGAATGGAGTCAGCATAACCAAGAAATCCAGATTACTCTGTGTGACTGCTCTGTCCTCATCATTATTTATTACTTTGCCAATCAGTGTGTCATCCAAAAAATTTTGTCAGCAGTGATTTTATATTTACTTAGAGATCAAATGATAAAAATGTTGAATAGCATTGGGCCTGGTACCAATCTCTACGCGATCCCATTAAACACCATCATTTGATGATGGTTCCCCATTGTTTACATGGCTAGTCAATTACCGGTGTATAATTTGTATTGTATTTTTAAAATTGTCAAAGCACTAAAAAGTAGGGATTAATGCTTAATATAAATCAAATAATCTAATAAATACCTTTTTCTTGAACAAAGAATGTCTAAACCAGATCTTCAGAGTAATACCATGATATGTGGGTCCCTCTCCCTATGTCATGGAATCACTTATCCTATAAATTTTGCCGTAAAAAATGTCCTGTTCTTTTTAGCTTATGATTGTATATGACAGCCCAGGTGTAAATAAAATGCATAACAGGTCAAAATCATGATGAGCTATGTCTACTTGTGAGGCTGGCATTTTGCTACCCACTCACTAACTACAGCTCTCTTCCTTCCAAATGTTTTGTGATGCTGCAACTGAAGGACACTATATAAAATAAATTGTACTGAAACTCAGCCAAATATTTTAGGTTGAGATTTACACAGCAAGAAATTTCAATAGTTCACATATTGGAGGAAATAAATTTGTGCACGATAACAAGATGCTGGTAACAAGGTAATATTTTGAAGGTGGATACTGAATGGTGATTAGAGAAAAAAGGCTGTAAGGCTTGTTTGCTGATCTAAATCTCTTTGTTTGAAAGATTGGCCTTGAGGTTCCTTGTACTTCCTGACTTCAGTGGGTTGAAAATCATAAAAAAATCTTATTTCATTATATCTTGTTCATTATATCAGAACCAAAAATGTTGTGAAAGAGAGATTAAACCTCGTGCTTCAGGGACTACGCCAATCTCTTTATTAGGAACATAATGGAAAGGTCTATCACAGTGTTCCTCTGAAGTGCCTGGTGTTGAGAGCTGATGGCCTATTAGTTAGTCTACAAGACAGAGAAAAAATATATGGCGCTTACATTTTGAAATAGACAGAACACTACAGGAAGCGACTGATGTGCATATCCTGAGGAGAGTTACCATTGGGTTCATTTTAATAGCTGTATTACAGCTGCTAGGTGGGCAATTTATCCCAGATAATGGCAGTAACTGTAGAGGCACCTGGATTTTTTATTTTAATTTTACGATTTACAGAACCCTTAACTGGTCCACATTTAGTTCATTTCTCATTTTAGTTTGAGATTTAAGTGGGTTCTTGTTTTATCTAAAAGAGTTTGCCAACATCTATGACTGGGTAGATGATTCATCTCCTGTCTTTAGTCAAGTATCTTAAAATAATGCATTCCAAATAGGAGTGTTGGTCTAATTTGTGCAAACCCTTGAACAGAACTGCTATTTCTGCTGCAAAAATGGATATAGGATGAAATCCTGGCTCCATAGGAGTTTTGCTGTTGATTTCAGTATGAACAAGATTTTACACATAGTTCTGAGGAATTTAACAAAAGCAAAGACAGAAAGTATTGCATGCACCACTGGTTGTCCTCCACCTTGCACCTCAGAGCAGCAGAAAATCTTTGTGGAACATGTGAACATAGGAATTGTCATACTGGATCAGACTCAAGGTCCATCCAGCCCATCTTGTCTTCCAAAGTGGCCAACACCAAGCACTTCAGGGGAATACTGTGATAAATCTTTCCATTAGGTCCTTAAGAAATGGAGATTGGCTTAATCCCTGAAGCACAAGATTTAATCTCTCTTTCACAACATTTTTGGTTTGATATTATTAATCATGATAATGCTGACTAACCAGATAGATGTCAATGTTCAACCCCTTTTTAAATCTTGAATCAACAACTTCCTGTGGCAGAGAGTTCAATTGTTAAATTACACATTGTGTGATAAAGTATTTTCTTCATATTGCATTTGAATTTTCCACCTTTTAACTTAACTGAAAGTCCCCATGTCCTTGTATTATCAAACAGAGAAAACAGACACCCCAATCTACTTTCTCTTGACCATTCATGATTGTACATACTTTTATCATGTCCCTTCTTATTCATCTCCTTTCCAAGATAAACAATCCCCATCTTTTCAACCTCTTTGGATGAGTGTGTCATATCTTGATCATTCTCAACATACTTCTCTGACCTCCTCCCCATCCCAGTTCTGTAATAGCCTGATGATGGTACAATACCGATTTATATAACAACATTATAATATTGTTCTTGTATCTTGTTTCAGTTTTTGGCCATAGCTGCACGTTAAGCAGAGGTCTTCAATTACCTGTCTATAGTGATGCACAGATCCCTTTCTTGGGTTGATTCAGTTAATTTAGAGCTTTGCTGCTTGTTGCCGCAGTTTTTGCAATACTATACGCTCAGGTTCCACCACCTAGACCAGTCCTTAGTGATTTCAGCTCTTAGAAGGATTTTTTTTAGAAATGTCTCTTTAGGAGGGGACCCCAAGGTAAAATTCCTGTTCTTGTCTCTCCTGCCCTTGTTTTACCTTTAGCTTTGGATGTTGTCCAGTGCCCCTATGTATTAGGAGGAATGTCCTGATGCATCCATGCAGTGAATGCCTAGGATGTAGTTATAATCCACTGGTTCTACGTATTGGTACAAAGTTTGGTTTGGGGGGGGGGCACCAAAGAAAACCTGGCACTTTAAGAAAAGGGCAAGATATTTCTCTTAAATATCTCATAAAGCTATAGTACACCCTGCTGCAAAATGTCTTTAATTTATTTTAGACTCGGGTATTGTCTTGTACTTTCATCATACATCAAGATACGTGCTTTTCATTAATTAAGGAGAAAGAAGTATTCTTGCCAGTGGCTCAAGTTTGTTTGCATAGCTATTTACCTGCCTTGAACTTAATAGATGCACATAACACTCCACTGTAAGATTATTAATTAACGACAAAGAGTCCTGTGGCACCTTATAGACTAACAGACATATTGGAGCATAAGCTTTCGTGGTGAATACCCACTTCTTCAGACGCATGTTGTGGAAATTTCCAGAAAGTTCCACCATATGCATCTGACGAAGTGGGGATTCATCCACGAAAGCTTATGCTCCAATATGTCTGTTAGTCTATAAGGTACCACAGGACTCTGTCGCTTTTTACAGATCCAGACTAACACGGCTACCCCTCCGATTATTAATTAAAAGTCACAAGGTGAAGAACTCCAATGAATAGTATTGCTAACATCACACCAAACTGGTTTTCAAGAACTTTAACCAAGCTTATGCAGTGCACCATGAAAATATGTAGTTCATTGCTATTCGTTGATGCACGAAGTTGTTTAAAATTACTAATTGCAACTTGCAAAAGAAAACTGCCTATTACTGGAAGAATAGCAGGAGAAGCCAGAACTAATACAATAAGTAATCTGTAAATGCCTTGCATTATATTCAGTGTGTAAAAGAAATTGTACTTTTTATTACAGTCTTTATACTCTTTCTACTCAATCTTTTATAAAAACATGTCCTACCGTGCCCTCAGTATGCTTTATAGCAGGGGCTCTTTTACAGTTAAAAATGAGGTTCACAGAGCCCCTTCCTCCCCCTATTCTCTGCTTACCAGATGAGGGAGGAACTTGAGGGTTCTGCCCTGCGGCAGGATGGTGGGGTTAGGGGCTTCTGCCAGAGATGCCTGCTGAAAGTGGGGGGGGGCACAATTTAAAGGTTTTCCCCATCCCAACAGCTTGAGATATGCCCCCCTTACCTTTAGTGGCCCCTCCCTCCAGCTCCCAGGTGTTACCTCCACATGGAGAGGCAGCGGAAAAAGCTGGGAGCTGCAGGGAGGGGCCACCACTTTAGCTCCATGGGGAGAGGCAGCAGCAAAAACAGCAGCTCTTGCTGCTGCTCCCAGCTGTTTTCTGCGGCCTCTCCCCATGGACACAGCTCCCAGCTTGCTGGCTTTGGCAGCTGCTGCACAGAGAGGGGGCCCAGTGGCACCATGTGACCAAGTGGGGCCACCAAACCCTGCCAAAAATCAGGGGAAGGGGGGCCGAGTGACCTCATGTGCCCTCCCCCACACATCACCTCTGTGGGGAGGGGATCTCAGGGCTTCAGTACCACAGAGAGAACCTGCCAGAGATCAGGACTTCAGCCCTGCTCCTGCTGAAGCCCCTAGCCCTGGCAGGTGCCTCCTGCAGGGCTGACGCTCCAAGCCCTGATAGGCGCACCCCAGCTCTCGAACTTCTGAAGATTGTCGTATGAAGCTCAGAGATTTAGTAAGTTTGGCCACCCCTGCTTTATAGGCTGATTATACAATTATAATAGGTATATGTGACATTCCCCTGTGTTGTTGTTTGGATTGGTGATCTGCTAGGTCACTCCAATCCTTGACTCTGGGAGCCAGCCTTACCTGCTCTGCCATGCGTACCCCCACTCCTGGGCTGTTCACGCACAGCCTCTGGTATGTAAGCTGCTCCCAACTACTTGCAACCAAATGACACTAGCCAATATCTCCAGTCCCAGACACAACCCTAGGAACCTCCATCTTGCAGTGTCCAGTTATGCCCGCTGGATGCTGCAAGCTTATATAAGTTCATCGATTTAACCAGGCTTGTTATCTCAAGGGGAGTTTCTGACATGCTTCAAACCAAACACACTGCTTCAGGTAGAATAAACAAACAGATTTATTAACTATAAAGAAAGATTGTAAGTGATTATAAGTCAAAGCATAACAAGTCAGATTTGGTGAAATGAAATAAAAGCAAAATGCATTCTAAGCTGATCTTAACATTTTCAGTGCCCTTACAAACTTAGATGCTTTTCACCACAGGCTGGCTGGTTGCTCCTCAGACAGGCTCTCCTCTTTAAACAGTGCTTCAGTCGCTTAGTGGTGTTGGTGCCTGTCATAAACAGATAGCTAAGGGTTAATGTCTCTTTCACTTGAAAAAAAAGTAACCTGAAGCACCTGACCAGAGGACCAATCAGGAAACCGGATTTTTTCAACTTTGGATGGAGGAAAGTTTGTGTCTGAGTTCTTTGTCTGTTTGCCTGCCTCTCTTTCAGCTTTGAGAAGTGATTTCTGTTTCCTGCTTTTTAATCTTCTGTTTTCAAGTTGTGACTACAGAGATCATAAAAACAATAAGGGTTATTGTTTTTCTTTTGTATTTACATGTTTATAGTTGCTGGAGTGCTTTGATTTGTATTCTTTTTGAATAAGGCTGTTTATTCATATTTCTGTTAAGCAACTGACCCTGTATTTGTCACCTTAATACAGAGAGACCATTTGTATGTACTTTTCTTTCTTTTTTATATAAAGCTTTCTTTTAAGACCTGTTGGAGTTTTTTCTTTAGTGAGGAACTCCAGGGAAAGTGAGTCTGTACTCACCAGGGAATTGGTGGGAGGAAGAAGTCAGGGGGACATCTGTGTGGGTTAGATGTACTAGCCTGACTTTGCATACCCTCTGGGTGAAGAGGGAAGTAATTCTGTTTTCCAGGACTGGGGAACGGGGAGGGTGGAGTCCCTCTGTTTAGATTCACGGAGTTTGCTTCTGTGTATCTCTCCAGGAATACCTGGAGGGGGGGGAGAAGGGAAAAGGTTTATTTCCCTTTGTTGTGAGACTCAAGGGATTTGGGTCTGGGGGTCCCCAGGGAAGGTTTTTGGGGGGACCAGAGTGCCCCAAAACTCTAATTTTTTGGGTGGTGGCAGCAGTACCAGGTCCAAGCTGGTAACTAAGCTTGGAGGTTTTCATGCTAACCCCCATATTTTGGACCGCTAAGGTCCAAATCTGGACTAGGTTTTGACATGAGTGGCAGTGGTGAGATAGAATCCAGAAGCCAGTAGGAATATTATATTTTTCTTTTCTCTGCTAGGGGCTTTTTAGCAGAGAGAAACAGTTTGGTTTTAAAAGGGAACCAGAGAGAATTTTTTTTCTGCTCTCTCTGGCAGCTGTGGCTTGCATATTAAGCAAGCAACCATTAAAGAGACTATTTCGGGTCTTTTGTCAGACAATAGCCCTCCCATTAGGAGGCAAGTACCAGCACTATATACATGCAAATAAAGTGGTTTTTCAGGTTTACTTTACATTGAAAAAAATTAGCTAGGAAGAAAGGGAAAAAGGCACTGTTGCTAGGCAGACCCCAGGAGGCAACAGAGCCTGCAGTTCAGACAATAAACACCAGAGGGCACCCCAACACAAGAAAACAGGAACCATGACTTCTAAGGCAAAAATGGAGGCCGAAGAACAAATCAAAAACACCGAGCACAGGCAAGAGATGGAAAAAGCAGGAAACAGAAATCACTTCTCAAAGCTGAGAGAGAGGCAGGCAGACAGACAAAGAACTCAGACACAAACTTTCCTCCACCCAGAGTTGAAAAAATCCGGTTTCCTGATTGGTCCTCTGGTCAGGTGCTTCAGGTTACTTTTTTTTCAGGTGAAAAAGTCATTAACCCTTAGCTATCTGTTTATGACAGTGCCTGTAGATGTGGAAGAGAGAGTAAGAGCATGTCAAACATCTCTTCCTTTTATCATGTCCTTTCCTCCCTCTTGTCCCCCCTCTCCTTCAGAGTCAGGTGAGCATTACTGAGTCTTTGCAAGCAAGGTTGAGCAATTCCCCTGTTGTGGCCTCATGCAGGTGAGTCATTGTATTGTGGCTCTCCTGCTGGACAATAGCTATTGATGGGTTGTTTGACACTCCGCTCGGGTGTTGGTTACTTTCCTTGCTGTTGCCTCTGGGGAGCTAATATCTGGCTGATTTCCCCAACTTACACCATGTTTTAATGACAACCATACTACACAGTTTTCATAACTTCATAAGCATTAATGATATACACACATGGATAGAGAAATGACTTTCAGCAGAGCATAACCTTTCCCCTGATACCTTACGAGGTATGCTTTATACGTAAGATCATTATTATATGAAAATGAGGAATGTAGGGGTTACAGCACACTCCCCCAAAATATAGAATGTCACAGTAGAACCTTCTTGGTATATTGTAACAAGTTTATTATAACATCAAGAATTTGACACCCCCTTCAGTCTTTTCCCTGCCTGTCTTGGGTAATCTTTATCAGGTGTTGTTTTGTTTACAAATTTTCCCTTGATTCTTTAATTATTCTTCCCTGTTTCACTCTCCAATGATTATGTATGCTCTATGAATTTCCAAATTGTTTTATACCACAGAGACAGTCTTAGCAGTTTCGGCTTAGCCTTTAAGACCATTTTTGCTCACCCACTCCCTTTGCCATTAAATATTTTTGGCTCCCATCCACCGTGAGCATAACAGTATGCACAGAGACACCTTCATTTATTTGGGTCCATCAATTAGGTGATTTGGAATTCCCAAATTTGCTTGATTCTCTTTATTTTTAAATAAAAACACACAGAAAAAAAGAGAGGGCATTTTCACGTTATCACCAGCCTTCTGTTGCCGTAATAGTAGAGCCCAATTGTTTATGCTAGTGTTTGTCTATGGTTGCCAACATTATTTTAAAAAAATTACAAATGATAATTCACAAATAAGAGGAGAGTTTTGGTGAATTCTTTTGACTATCACAGTTTGTCATGGTATAAATATTAATTATCATCACCACTTCCCTGTGAAGTGTGCTGGGTTTGCAGAGCAGTATGAGGCCCTAATGGGATGACTAGCATGGAAGGAAAAAAATGTTCTTTAAAAAAAATCATGTGTTTATGAAGGAAGGAAGTTTTACCCCACAATATTAGCAACTTGAAACAGGCAGGGTATAATAAGGTGCAAGGAGAATGACCTGCAAACCATTCTGGGCGAGGGCTCCACAGCTAAGACTAAGAAAACTACATGGATCTCAGGCCTTAATTGCACAGCTCAACTCATCTCTCTGTCTCATCTCAAAAGCCCTTCTGTGCTTTCATGGGTTTTCTCTAGGTAGCTGCATGAATGATCACTCCAATAGAATCCAGAAGGCATACAGAGAGAGCTGTTTCTGACTCAAGCAGCATTATTTTACACTACAAGCAAAGCTCTGATTGGACTTAATCTGCCTTCAAGATTTGGCCCAATGAATTTACTACTGTAACGTCTCCTTTGCTTTGGGAAGGAACATACAGAACGTTTGTTTATGGATCTGCTCTGCTGCCATCTAAATGCAGCATAAGTCCAGCTGGTAGCATGTGGCTTAATTTGATTTCTCACTCTTTGTAGTAATTTCCTACAAATTACTTCTCTCCATGCCACATAGCAGAGATGAACTGATGACCCATGGATTTCTCTGAACTTTCATATAAGAAATGGGCTTGAACCAAAACCTATAATGGGGGCAAAAACAAGCTGCCACATCGAAATACTGTCAGAGAAATTTGAATCTAGTGCTGAACTTTGTCACTCAAGCCTATCTCCATTTAACATTAGTCCTGTATTTTGGCTTGTCTCTCTCCAAGGTTAAAATCTTTTCATTACTTTTTCAAACAAGTTCACCTTTGATTTGAAATTTTCATTAAACAAAGATCTATATTTTCTTCTAATCATATAAAATAGATTGATATAGGATTGTGTATAGCATTGTGTAGTTAACTTAAATTGTGTTTATTATATATTTGTTTGCATACATAATTGAACAGTTCCTTATCAAATTATATGTAATTGCAGAGCAGCTTTTTATTGCTAAGGACTAGATTGTGACATTTAGGTGGTTCATCTTCCCTGCATGGCTGGCCAACTTCAATGGTTAGTACATAGAGCCATGGTTCTGCCTTTTCCTCTATCCTAATCCTCAGTGGGGTACCATGTGCCCTCAGGCGAATAGGCTAGAGCAGCCTCTAGCAGAGTAGTTGGGCTATAATTCTGCCTGGCCCTTACGTGGGCCATACAAGATTGGGGGAAGCTGTCCATCTAAGCACCCGTCTAAGAGTGAACAAGGTAAATTATTCCTCTAGGCTAGGTGTCTCACCTGTTCATGCAGTGCCTAATTGGTCGTATCTGTCTTGTTCAGATATTGCACATTTTTTAAATTTGACTCATTCTGTTTCTCTGTTGAACTTTGACTCAGTTCAATAGACTGGTGGAATATGAAATTATGAACCTCAACTCAAATGTCCATATCTCTTTCTCCATGGTATATCTACCATGGGAGAGTTATCGGCCCAGGTGGGTGACCAAAGATCATTCTATTTTTGTCACATTTTTATGGTACAATAGGTAAAGCTAATAAAAAGACCAACAAATGTAAGATAACATCCAGCTGCATTATTTCAATCTAGCAATTGAATTCTATCAATCAAGTTACCCTTTGCTGTCAGGAAAGGAAACCATAGAGACTTACACTGTGTGTGTGCTTTAAAAAAAAGCTTATGGTAATTTAAACTAAACAGTCTAATATGCAAAAGATATGAACTTCAAAAATGTGGAAAATTAACTAGAAAAAAATAAAGCATTTATTTGCTAAGAATGGTCTAGACATCAATATACGAATATTGAACAATAAAAATTGAATGAATAACGCAGTGATAAAATAAAAAAAATCATGAAATACAAAACTGCTGAAGAGAATCCAAATATTTAAGAGACATTAGAATATGTATGGAAGGCAATTATAAAGCTAGTTCAGGGGAGAAATTCAGAGCAAACTCCCCTAAAGTTATTTTTTATTCTAGTACATTTAAAAAACAACATAGCTCTGTTATAAAGTAAAATCTTACTCTTGTTTTGGGGAAAAAATGTCTCAGCGTAATGCAATGTTATTTAATTAGACAAAGTACTTTAAAATAGCCTGTTACTATCCAGTGTATTCCGCCCCTAATTACTAATACTAAAAGAGAAATACAGTATTTCATTAAGGCATTCTAAAAGTAAAAAATGACATAAATGCATGGATTCTTTTTATTCATTACAGATGTGTCTGTCTAAATTTCTAAACAGCATCTCTCACTGCATTATATGAGCACCAGATCAATGTGTTTTCTCATACTTTACACACAAATTGATATGACAGGGGAGAGAGAGTGAGTGTTCTCCTTTTCTTTTTCTCATACTTGCACAGCTTTTCATGATACTACTATGTGATGCATTGAAAATACAGACATTCATAGTAGGCCTGGTCTCATATTCCTGACATATAAAAAACGTCCACTGATATCTATGGAAGTTTTGTCCTAAATGAGAAGTGTTGGCTCAAGTCTGATAGGGAGATTTATTGTAATATTTTATATTTTATTTGAAAAATATATTAATAAAATTACCTAAATTCCATTAGCAGGAATCAGTTACTCAAATATTAATAAATTTGCATTTGAAACATACTAATAGTAATAGTACATTATAGAAATGACTAAATGGAAAGAATAAATAAATAAAAGAATAAAGAAAGTAAGTAATGAGCTACTTAATCTGTTTTACAAGGTTGTGGTTGAATGTGCATTACAATTTTAATCCAAGTGTACTTATTAAAGTGTTCTGTGAAAACGCAT
The DNA here is from genome assembly GCF_007399415.2 of Gopherus evgoodei. Taxonomy (NCBI): domain Eukaryota; kingdom Metazoa; phylum Chordata; order Testudines; family Testudinidae; genus Gopherus; species Gopherus evgoodei. The sequence goes on from NC_044332.1 coordinate 59,233,144, forward strand.
TATGATCATCTCTAGCTAAACTATGAATTAGTCTGAATAAACATTAAGGAATGTTAGCCTTTTGATATCAGAATAGTCTTGGAATTGATAGTTACTTTTGTGTTGCTAAGAATCTGTTCTCTCTTTAAAACTAGAGCCAGTTGAAAAATCTATTTTCTTTCCCTTAAATTTTTTGAATAAAAGTTCTTCATTCAGTGCCTTTACTTATTTATTTTGCAGAAAAAATCATTTTAATTTGACTAAAATGTTTTTATTTGGTTTTAAAACAATGACAATTTTTCAAAAATTTAAAAAAATTAAATTTTTATTTTTTCCCTTCCTCACCTTTTCTTTTTTTTTTCCTTAATTCCCAATGTTCTTTCTTTCCCTTTTTACTCTTTTTTTCAAAACTTTCCAACTGTAGAAAAGGTATAAAGTGATAAAGTTACAGTTTTTTAACTTCTCCAGAGTTGGAGAAGTTTTGAAAACTTACAGAGACAAATAGGAAGAAAGAAAGAAAGAAAGCAAGCCCTGGACATTATTCATTTATTGCTTTCAATGAGAAAAAGTGGGGAAATGGGGAGAACTTAAAAATTCAAATATCAAAAATTTTTAAAAATGCTTTTTGAAAACAAATAAACATTTCAGTTGGAAACTTAATTTCATTTAGAAATTTCTTATTGAAAAAAGTCTAATTATATATTTCCATGAAAAATGGCATTTTGAAGAAATGCTATTTCTTGGTGGAAATTTTTTCAATTAAAAAAAATTAAGTCAGATCTACTTAAAAATTACAGAGTCTTTGATACATTTTGGGAAAAAAATAATACTAATAAAAAAAGAACAACTTGTTCAAAATGCACTTCTGTGCAACTGTGAAATAAGACAATCTTTAGATGAAGCTTTGTACAGTAAATGTTTACTGTTGTCCATATTTCTTTGATTGTTTTTCTTTAATAGGAAGATAAAACAGCTAGATGTTTTGAGTATGCCTCTTGATAAGTCTGGGAGGGCTTTTTTTGCTCGGAGAATTCAGAAGACCTCTCATTCATATTTGCTTCAGGCTGAAATACATCTGGCTTAAGATAATGAAGTCACAAACATAGACATGCTGGAGATAAGTCTTCAGTGAACTGTAATTATATTTTGATTATTATATTAATCAACTTTATTTTTATGATCACTGATATAAAACATTCAGCCATATTTCTACTTCAATTCCATTACACAGTCTTATGTCATGACATCTTTTGGTTAAAAAGATTTTGTTGTGTTTCTGTAACTTATGTTTTATCAAATATAAAGCATATATTGTCCAGTGCCTATGTCATGTTCCAAGATATGCTCAGACTTCCTGAATTATTTCCTGAACTGTAGCTGGTATTCAAGATAAATTAGAAGCTTTTAGAGAGAAATGAAAAGGAACACTCTTGAGGTGGAAAAGCCATCGTTAAATCATCCAATATTTTAATTGAAATAATAGCAATAATATTTTGCATTTATAGTGTTCAGTGTCTTTCAACAAAGCACCTTACAAACCATCATAACATCATTGTCTATGTTGTTCCATGTATCTCATAGGTTAAATAACACACAGAGGTCATGATGTAAAGACCACTGAATTCAATAGAAAATAGAAAGTATCCTAATTACTTCAACAGTTTTTGGACTGAGTCCAGGGAGGTTAAGACATTGCAGTGTAATCCATTACCAGAGACCCCTGAACCTTTGTGGAGGTAGTCCCATTAGGAAAATCAAACTCCATTAGTAGTGTTCTTGTTGTGAAGTCTCTATAACACATCCTCCCCGCTAATGCTTTTCTCACTGCTTTCATTTTTTAATAAAAAGAAAAGGCTCTTGGTTTGTTTTTAATTTAATATTTCATACCTATGTCAGTATCTAAAGTATATGTAGTAGTTTCAAGAAACCCTTTCAAGAGAACCAGATGGGATGGAGGAATGAATAGACAGTGGGAGAATGACATTTTTATACAGAGTTTACAACAATCCTTATTAAATTATTAGGATACCAAACTGCAACACGAATTCCTAGCAACCTTTAATGTGTATATTTGGGCCAGATTCTAAATATGCAACAATCATTATAAATACTTTTGGTATTTAGTGTAATCAACAATATCAGCTATATTCACTATAGAAAATGTTTCCAGCAGTTGCCAGTAGTAGAGATGTTTTAGTTCCCATTAGTAAAGTCCCCAAAGTAGCTACATTCTTACCAGTGGGCATGCGCAAAACCACTTAAGTTCTTATAGAATCATGGAATATCAGAGTTGGAAGGGACACAGGAGGTCATCTAGTCTAACTCCCTGCTCAAAGCAGGACCAATCCCCAACTAAATCATCCCAGCCAGGGCTTTGTCAAGCCGGGCCTTAAAAACCTCTAAGGAAGGAGATTCTACCACCTCCCTAGGTAACCCATTCCAGTGCTTCACCATCCTTCTAGTGAAAACGCTTTCCCTAATATCCAGCTTAAACCTCCCCCGCTGAAACTTGGGACCCTTACTCCTTGTTCTGTCATCTGGTATCGCTGAGAACAGTCTAGATCCATCCTTTTTGGAACCCCTTTTCAGGTAGTTGAAAACAGCTATCAAATCCCCCCTCATTCTTCTCTCCTGCAGACTAAATAATCCCAGTTCCCTCAGCCTCTCCTCATAAATCATGTGTTCCAGCCCCCTAATCATTTTTGTTGCCCTCTGCTGGACTCTTTCCAATTTTTCCACATCCTTCTTGTAGTGTGGGGCCCAAAACTGGACACAGTACTCCAGATGAGGCCTCACCAGTGCCGAATAGAGAGGAATGATCACGTCCCTCGATCTGCTGGCAATGCTCCTACCTATACAGCCCAAAATGCTGTTAGCCTTCTTGGCAACAAGGGCACACTGTTGACTCATATCCAGCTTCTTGTCCACTGTAACCCATAAGTAGTTTTCTGCAGAATTGCTGCCTACCCGTTCGGTCCCTAGTCTGTAGCAGTGCATGGGATTCTTCCGTCTTAATTGCAGGACTCTGCACTTGTCCTTGTTCAACCTTATGGCTGTCATAAACAGATAGCTAAGGGTTAATGTTCTTTTACCTGGAAAGGTGTAACCTGAAACACCTGACCAGAGGACCAATCAGGAAACAAGACTTTTTCAAATCTGGGTGGAGGGAAGTTTGTGTGTGAGTCCTTTGTTCTTGTCTTCCGCCTGTACTCTCTCTTGGCTATGAGAGGGTTTCTGTCTCCTGTTTTCTAATCTTCTGTTTCCAAGTTGTAAGTACAAAGATAGGAAGACCATAGGTTTGTTTTTTTGTATTTACATGTGTGTAGTTGCTGGAATGTGTTAAATTGTATTCTTTTTGAATAAGGCTGTTTATTCATATTTCTTTTAAGCAATTGACCCTGTATTTGTCACCTTAATACAGAGAGACCATTTTTATGTATTTTTCTTTCTTTTTACATAAAGCTTTCTTTTTAAGACCTGTTGGAGTTTTTCTTTAGTGGGGAACTCCAGGGAATTGAGTCTGTAGCTCACCAGGGAATTGGTGGGAGGAAGAAGTCAGGGGGAAATCTGTGTGTGTTAGATTTACTAGCCTGACTTTGCATTCCGTCTGGGTGAAGAGGAAAGTACTTGTGTTTCCAGGACTGGAAGCAGGGAGGGTGGTGTCCCTCTGTTTAGATTCACGGAGCTTGCTTCTGTGTATCTCTCCAGGAACCCAGGGAGGGAACACCTGGAAGGGAGAAGGGAAGGGAAATGGTTTATTCCCCTTTGTTGTGAGACTCAAGGAATTTGGGTCTTGGGGTCCCCAGGGAAGGTTTTGTGGGGGACCAGAGTGCCCCAAAACACTCTAATTTTTTGGGTGGTGGCAGCTTTACCAGGTCCAAGCTAGTAACTAAGCTTGGAGGTTTTCATGCTAACCCCCATATTTTGGACTCTAAGGTCCAAATCTGGGAATAGGTTATGACAATGGCGCCAAGGTGTTCAGTGCCTAAACTCTGGAGAGATTCTCAAACTAGGTGTTCCCTCACCAATCTCACCTGTGGGGCCCAATCCAGGAAACATTCTCAGAAGCTGATTAACAGTGCACCCACCAGATCAGTTCCTGCTCAAAAACCTTTTTGTGGTAGAGGTGGTTAGTGCATTCATTTGTATGGTAGGAGATGTGGGTTGAAGTCCCTGCTCTGGATCAGACAGACTGGGAATTTGAACACTGGTGTCCCGCATCTCAGGTGAATGCCCTAACCACTGAGCAACTGAATATTTGGGAGGCAGGGGCAGCAGCACCCCATTCCTACTCCTCCATTTTTTTGTGAAAACAGGCTGACCTGATTTAAGCACCTAACTCTGGGAGTGGGGTCATGGCTGCGAATCCCAAATTAGGCTGGTCTAGAGTTAGGCCCTAACCTCCTTTGAGGGGCAGGGCTTAGGCCAAACCCCTCTCCATGGCATGTCCTATTGGCTAGCTTACACAGCTTCCAATGCTGGCTTTTGTAAATCCCAGTTTTTGGCTTTCAAGTCTCTCCACATAATGTATAGGGAGCCTGGAAGTCTAACTTGGGGCTGAGGATTTCACTTGGTGGCAGGATAACTAAAAGTTAGACATCGCAATGCTGACCATAAAGCCCAGATTCTCAATGGAGTTTCAGGTCCTTAACTCTCATTCATTTAAATGGGAGTTAGACTTTTAGTTCACAACAAGCTGAGGTGTGAACCTACCCCACACTAGCCTGCTGCACACTAACTGTCCTTGTGTATCCTGCTGATGCACACCAGCGGTTTGTTAGTGTGCTTTAATCTGCTCCCCTTTCAAAGCATGATAGAACTAAATGCACTAATGAACTGTTAGTGAATGTCTGCAGGATCCACATGGACAGTTAGTGCATGGCAAGCTAGTGCAAGTAGAGTCACAACCAAGATTTCTGTGAACTAAGTGTTCATGTAGATAAATCCTTAAATACCTTTGAGGATCTGGGCTAAATTCCCCTTTGTGGATATACCCTTCTGATCCCCAAAGCTCTGTCATTTTGCTTCCCTTCAGGGCCCTTTAGAGGGATTTGGGATTTGGGACCTGTGTCACCTGAGCTATCTCCTAGCTGAGACTGATCAGCTGGAAATCAGGTGATTATAAGAGCCAGCACATAGTTAGTTGATGTGGAGTGCTACAGGAAGTCAGCTTTTGTTTCATTCACAAAGACTGAAGCTGAATACAATTTCAGGTAAATAAGTAGTACTTTATTAAACCCTATGAACTGCTTTATGTGACTGAGTAGCTACTGGCCCTACTTCCCTGCCATTCTCCAAGTTTTCATTGGTGTCCCATCAATAACAGTCACTCTAGGGAATATGGGTCCTCTGACTCCAGTTCCACTAATCATTATATAGCTTTTGTGACAGGCCCTGAAACAGGGAGAGTTCCTGGCATGTGGCTTGGAGAAAGAGCTGCATGCTGAATTGGTGTTATTTGGAAGAAATTAAGCTGAAGTCCTGAAGAAAAGGGCTTGAACCAGGCTTTATGGAAAATGTGAGTTCTTCCTGGGCTGGAGAGACATGCCAACAACCTACAGTCACACTCCTTCTACTGGTTTGCCCCCTCCCACACCACACAGCCTTAAACCACAAAACCCCCTGGCTTAGTTTTGACATCAAATGGCAAGATAAAGTTACCAACACAGAGGTTCTTCAAAGGGTAAATTTACCAAGTGTGATAGCTCTGCTCACGCAAAGACTACTGCGCTGGCTGGGCCATCTGAGTAGGTTGGAAGACGGATGCATACCCAAGGACATGCTATATGGGGAGCTATCAGAGGAAACAAGAACAACAGGACACCTCAAGCTTTGCTATAAAGACACATGCAAGTGAGAGATGAAGGAATTTGGAATTGATTCTGACTGCTAGGAAAACCTTGGCAGGTGATCATAACAAGTCTCCATCAGACCATCAAAGTCCATGAAAGGAACTGGCTCCTACAGCTTAAAGAGAAAAGAAACAGTTGGAAGCAATAGCTCCCCACCAAGATAAATATGTTTGCAACAACTGCCAAAGATCATGAAAATCTCAGATTGGACTATTCTGTCATGAGACATTGCAAACCATCTACGTCGTAGGCTGCAATTCTCACCATCTCTCGCAGACGAAAGGATGCTGATGCAACCTAGCACTTTGGATGGTAATCCCCACTGTCTGCAGATGTTTTTGACTACATAAATGAGGCTTTATTGCACTTTCTGTTGAGCCTAAAAGAGAGTTTGACATGCCCATTGGCTTTAATGGGAGCTATGATTTTCTTTGGACCCAAGACCCCTCGATGGCAGTCATTAGCACCTTTCTACACAATATTTGCCTTTCAGTTTTTCAGCCTTTAGGGATCACATTTTCAAATTTTTCTCTGCAACAAGATAGGGCTAGAAACTTTTTTTTAATGAGAGCTGGAATTCTCACATAACAGGAGTTTAATATTTAATAAAAATACCAAATATTGTAAAACTTGTGATGAAATTATCGCAAGTTGGCAATATGAGGGAAGTGAGGTCTAACCAGGGATGTGGTGCCGATATTTTAACAAAGGATTCTAATGAACATTGTCTCCTTTGAACTCTAGTATGTACTGTCTCCCAGTGTTTGCACAATGCAAGGAGAAGTTAGGAACTGTGGAATCTATTCATTTGTTTTCCCTCTTCAGTAAAAACCTTTTCTACACGAACATTTTTTACTCATTTAACTAAATTGGTTTAGAAACTAATTTAGTGAAATCAGTGCAACTTCCTTGTGTGGACAGTCTTATTTCAGTTCACACATGCCTTCTATCCATTTAACTTAAGTTGATAAGGAATAGATTCAAGTTAACATGCAATAAAGTATCCTTAAACTGCAATAAGAGTCTCCATACAAGGAGATTAAACCCTGTGGGAAATAAACTTGTATTAAGCACACTAAAATAGTTTTTACTCTGTTCCTAGGAAAAAAAATCCATTATAATAAAACAGTGTTTCAATGAGCAGTTCGAAATGGAGGCGATCAAGGATATTCTCCCTTGAGCAATGTGTTTTGTGTTTAAAACTGACAGTTGGTGCTATCTGTTGCACACTTTTTTTAAAAAAGAGTTCTTCTAAAGTGTTGTTATGAGCCTGAAGGATGCATCATCATCTGTGGAATAATTAAGCAATATCTAGGGAAGTATTTCATTCCTTCAAAAGCAGAGAAATTGTTCTAATTTTCCTTTCAGTTAGGTGGTAGAAATTTAACGAAGTGTTCCTGTAAGTACTTCATTGGACTTATCTCGTTTTAAGAGAAAATGTTCAACCCCACCTCTGTTGACTTTGCACAAAGCAATCATGTATGAGCAGAGGAATCAAATCCCTCCCTCCTCCCACCTGCCTCCCTTCATACAAAACCCGGGGCCACGCATAGGGCAGTTATGAAGCTAGTTGACAGACTGCAGTAGCTGCTGTAGTGCACTGTGGACATGCAGAAACTCAATCAGAGTTTGTGGCCAGTAGATCTGTGCAACTAGGGAACCACCAGCTACACTATTCCTGTTCTCCTGCCACTTTTGCAAAATCCTGCACCGTCTAATTGGCCACAATTGAGCCCAAATTCTGTGACGCAGAGTCCCATGCAGTGGATTTCTATGGGAGCTCCCCTGTACAACTTTCTAAACAGCTTAGCCCCTTACTTCCCCAGAATTGCCATGGGTTTTGCCACATTTGCTTGTGGTAGATGTGGGGGAAGAGGCAGGATTTTGTCCTAACAAAGCTCTCTTTGGGACTTACACTCATCTGCCATTTACCCTGTGTACTCATTTACACTGGTGCAAAGTGGGCGTAAAATGTTACCAAATCATAATGAAAGGTGAAGTGCAGTGGAGAATCAGGCTCTTGGTCTCCAGCTATTTAATTTTTCTTTCTGGAATATCTAAACTATTGCCTCCTATCTGTTAACCAATGGGATTATTTCCATCCCTAATCCATCCCTTGCCACATTGGTCGTGCCAAATTGAACATAAGTATATAAGAAAAATCATATATTGCACTTATTAAATTGATAATTATTGTTTTCACTGGTATTTTAGTGAGTTATTGCTCAGTTAGGAAAGATGGGCTTTAAAGTGCCACACTAGTGTCCCATTAATTAGCTAAAAATACCTTTGGAAAATTACTAAATTTTTGTGAAAGTTTTCAGCATCAGTGACATATAATGAAGAAGAAAAAAGGAGCTAGTAAAGAAGAAGGGAAAATAACAGTGAGGGTAAATAGATGTTATGATGCATGCAGCAAACTTTTCCACTTATGGATTCCTTCCATACTCAGACAAAATAAAGCAGCTGACCTTTGCCAGATTCAACAGAAGAATTGCCAGGAGAACTTGTACAGATGTTCTCTGGCACAAAAGTGTTGCACAGAGATTAAGAGACCTAGTCACTGCAGCTGTGCATACAGGCAAAAAGTTTTTCTAGATTTTGGGGAAGGAAAATTAATATGTGACTATAAAAAATATGTGAATATTACCATGGCTTCGTTAGACCTATTTGGTTAAATACTACTGATGTTAATTTAAGCGTTCTCTGGTGGTTACTAACTAGTTAGCTCCCTCTAGGACAGCTGCTAGTTGATACAACATGTCACAAGACTTGGATGCAAACAAGGTATAAATAGGAGGATTGATGGTATAAAATATAAAGTTCCATCAGCTCTAGATACGTTTACTATGTTTTCTACCCCCTCACTCCCTCTGAGCTCTCCTTCTTCCCCATCATAATCAGTTCTAGTTACAATAAAATATATGTATAGTAACAAGATAGATTCTGTTCTCCACCCTGGCCCCTATATGTCACTCTTGTGGAACTGTGCCAGGGAGTATTCCTCCTTCATAGGCACAGCATGGACAGCCATAATCAACTTTCTACAGAGAGTGTGCTGGGGACGGTAACAGTTTCTGTAGCACACACCTCTGGACGCTCTGAGCTTCTCCAGACTGTGGAGTGGCTTTTCAAGGCAGTGGAAAATTAGTCATTTTCGTCTCTGGAGCAGCCCAGAATCTCTACAGTGCTGAAGTGGCTTAAAGGCAACTTTGCTCTGATTATTACCTTGAACTTCATGCTCTGTGTTATGCTCAACCAATTTAACTTTTGCCTCCTTTCTAGTGTCACCTGAGAAGTAGTCAGGAGAGTGAATGACATTTACTCTGTTAATTTTATTTGTATTCATGTATTTATTTAGATATAAAAACTTCAACGCTCCGGGACTCTGAGTACCATTGGCATAGAATTAAAACACAACACATAGAAATTATTAAGCAAATTCAATTAAAGCAGCAGCATTTTGCCTTACTCTCTAGCCCTACTACATCTCATACTACTCACTATTAAGCAGACTCAGTGTGGATCAAAACTCTCTCATCACACTTTCCCCTAAAATCCAAATCCCAACTCGACTACCTCAGCTCTCTACCAGTGATCACTCAGACAAATGGGCCTTTGCAGCACACTCGGAACGTCTTCAGGTGTGAGCTACTTTGGGCTAATAGGGAGTGGAGAAGAGCATACAAAAGGAAAGGGATTTCTTAGAAAGTGTTCTCCTTTCTCTTTTATTCCGAGTGATGCAACTCAAGCATCCTTGCTAATCTCAACTGTGTCGATGCAGCATTGAGATAGATATGATTTCCTAGGAAGGGATTCACAGATCATGGCTATGCACAGAAGTTAGATCCATATGTTTCTGCAATACAATGAGCAGTAAACCATGTGGAATAAAGAGAGGCTATTAACTGCAATGGGCTTTGCTGGGTTGAATGTGAACTCAGTGGGAAGCAATCCCATATCAATGCAATTCTACCTGAGGATACCATTTTACCTTAAGTTAAAGAAATGTAGGCCCCCCTTCAACTCCTGTTAAAGACAATGGCAAAAGTCCATTTGATTTCAGTAAAAGCAGGATTGGACCCTGAGGGCAAAATCCTGTCACTCACACGAAGTCTGAGGAGCCATGTTTTGTGGGAGCTAGTAGCTATAGTAGTTTCTGGCAGTTATTTATCCCTGGTACTTCCTAGCGTATAGGTTACATACGGAAAGCCTCCAAGAAGTTGTACTCCATGATATGCAATTATGGCTTTTTGACATCCAGCTTTTTCTTCCTGGGTAGCAGAACTGCATTAGTTCCACTGTGTCTGAGATCTTACACAGGCATGTAGAACGGGGTAGAATTTGCCCTTTAAAATATAAAAGAAAATACATTTGGGTAATTTGGGGGTAATGTTTTTAAAATACCTAGCCTACTTTCCTGTAAATTAAATGAGAAGTGAATTCACCAATTTACTTTGTCGAGTAATGATGGCTAAACAAAGAAGATTAATTACATTATAATCTCTCATGTTTGGAAATCATCCATCAGTAACTGCAGAACTTATTGGTCTGTTGAGCTCAGTAACACAGACCACTAATTAGTTTCTGCAACTTAGATTAAAAAGCACAGGCAAAGCAATGATTGGGTTTCCAAAATTCAGATTATCTAACCTACTATTCAAAACTGCTATGCATTTGAAATCTCAAACAGGTTTGAGACCATGCCAGAGTATATTGACACTGAATCCACCTGGATGGACTTCAGGTCCCAGATAATCAATATTGCTATCACCGTCATTGGTCCCAAAATAAGAGCCAAGAAGTCCTTAGTCTCCATTAATATCTTAAACATCATCAAACAGCATCATATGGCTCATTTGAGAAGTGATATGGTCACATATCATAAACTAAATGGTATTTGTAATAAAACAGTACATACTGACTACTGGGTTTTTATGGAAGCCAAAGCCATGGCACTTGAAAAAGCTTCTGTCAGGAGTGATGTCACCTCCTTGTATAAACACTTGAGCAACCTCGCTGACAAAAAAGTCATTCACTCAGTGTGCTCTACTTCAGTTCTAGTAAGCTAATCAATACAGAAGTGGAGTACATGGCACACTGGCATGAACATTTCAGTCATGATATAAACATACCCCCAATTTCTTTGGACCCTGAAATCAAAATGATCCTGGTGCATGTACTATCAACAAACCCCACAGAATTATAAAGAAACTTAAGGGAATTAATGTGGACAGAATCTGTGGAATTCCTGTGGCACTGCTAAAATAACCTCTGAATCAGCTATTCTTTTTTAGCTGCAGTTGGTGTTCAGTATAATCTGGAGAACAGAAATGGTCTTGTCGGAGTGGCAAAAAGACATTTTTACAGCTTTAGAAATGTAAAGGCAGCAAATGAGACTGTTGTAATCATTGAGGCGGTACTCTTCTATCTGTCTCCTGTAAAGTTTTTGCTTCTGTCTTGTTGGCTAGAGCTACCAGTATCTGTAGGAGCAAGAGAAGACCACAAGAAACTGGCTTAACTCCTGGCTGTTCTATGACAAAGCAAATCTTCACAGTGTGCCAGTTTATCAAGAAGGCACAAAAGTCCAAGCACTCCATTCACACTGCATTTGTGAATATTCAGTCTGCATTTGACTCTGATAAGGAATGACTCTGGCTGATCTGGAAACCTGCAAGTCTCTCTGACAGGCTCTGTAGAAAGTTCTGTTTCCTATTTGAAGACTCCTCAAGTTAACTTCTTGTAAATGGGAAAGGAACTGCCTTCTTCTGAAGTAGGTTGCACACTTGACAAGGGTGTATTGCTGCTCCAGAAGCCTTTTAATACTATCATAGACTACACGATTGACCAGGGTCTAAGTAAATGAATTTTAGGCATATGATAAGAACCTCACTGACACTGATTTTGTTGACAACATAGCACTACTTGTTGAATCAGTGGATGAGCTGGTTGTGGTACTTGAAGCCTTGAAAACCTCAGCGGCAAAAATCAGGCTGAAAATTAAATGTGGTGAAAGTAAAATTAATCCATTCAGTGATTTTGAACATGGTGCTGGGCTGTAACATCCTATAGTGTGAACACCCATTGAAGATTGTTGCTGATTTCACCTGCCTCTGAAATGTTGTCAATATCACAGGCAGGCTTGAGAAAGAACTTGAAGTCCACACTGCAAAAGCATCATCAGGAATGGGGCACCTCAACAAGAATGTCTTTCACAAACCAAACACCTGATAAGTAGAGAGATGAAACTGAGGATATATAATGCTTTGCTGGTCAGTATTCTGACATATGGGACTGAAACATGGCCCCTCACTGTCAAGTTTCAAGGAAGTTGGACACCATTCAGATGAAGCATCTCCAAATAATCAAAAACATCACATTACAAATTCAAGTTCAGTGATGAGATCCATTTTCTAGCTAACCAGGTCCTACTCTTTCAAATGATTGCCCAATGCCTTCAAATGCCCACCAACTTCCCTGCAAGAATCATATTGATTTTGACTCAAAGACAGCACAACTGAAGAGATCCTCTGGAAGGCCTAAAATATGATGGCTGGATGGCATCAATAAACACCTTTTCCTCACAGACACTCTACCCCATAAGCTCCAGATTTCTCACAGGGCAGAACATCATGTAGGCACAAAATATGTTTGGTGATCTCTGTGTTGGTCCAAGTGAAAGTATGAGAACTAATCAATCAACTAACCTGTACATTCTTGGATTTTCGAAATAAACCTGTAAATTCTTGGATTTTCGAAATAAACTTTTGTAGTCTGTCTGCCTCTAATGCAGGCAAGGGTCCCATGAAGAAAGAAATAAAATAACATAAAATAAAATAGGTTATTTGAAGAAAGCTTGACCTCTCTAGAACTTAATGCTTTACTTTTAAAATTGCCAACTAAAATAAGGAAAATAAAACCCTACAAAAGTGTTTATTTAAATTAACATGTAGTGAACCACAGAGCAAGGAAAATCAGAGTTCAGGCTAAAACTCCTTTCTTAACTCTCCAGATGAGTTCTGACTTGACACGAGCGCAAGGTTTCAATGACTTTGTAGAGGGTTTAAATCAGGGCAGAATTTGATCCTTCTTGACTAGGGACCTAATACAAAGCCTACTGAAGTCAATAGAAAGATTGCTCTTGGTTTCACTGGATTTTGCACTAGGTCTCATTCTGCCTGAGAGAACTTATTTTTGGTTTAGCCTAAAGTTTGGGGCAAGAATGAAAACTATTTCTTTTTGTGATCTGGTCTGTTTTCATTGATGGTAACATTTTCTTGTTTGTGTTTTTCCCGCGCTGTTCTTCTGGCACCTGTCTCAAATTCAGGAAATTCAATATATGTGGAAACCATCATTGGCACTGTCATAAACAGATAGTTAAGGGTTAATGCCTCTTTTACCTGTAAAGGGTTAAGAAGTTCACCTAGCCTACCTGACACCTGACCAAAGGAACCAATGGGAGAACAAGATGTTTCAAAAGGAAGGACTGAAGTTTTCCTTTGTTTAGTTGTTTCAGTTTCAGTTGAAGTGAAAAAGATCAAGGAACCAGCCTCTTATAAGAGTAATAAGTTTTAGAAAGGGATAAATAGGTTTATGTTTATTTACTTTGTAACTTGTCGTGGTACCATTAAGGGAATTATCAAAATTGGGTATTCTTGTGTGTATTAAGATTTTTGCCCAGGGGAACATCCTCTGTGTTTTGAATCTGTTGTCTGTGAGAGTAGCTGGTATGCTAATCTCTCCCAGAGGGTTTTCTTTTACCTTTCTTTTCTTTAATTAAAAGCCTTTTTCTTAATACCTGATAGATTTTTTCCTTGTTTTTGGATCCAAGGGGATTGGATCTGGACTCACCAGGAATTGGTGGGGGAAGGAAGGGGGGATGATTAAATTCTTCTTGTGTTAAGATCCAAGGGGTTGAATCGGTGTTCACCAGGGACTTGGTGAGGAAGTCTCTCAAGGCTACCTAGGGAAGGGAAGGTTTTGGGGGGAAAGAGGGTGTTCCAGACACTGAGAAATCTGGATGGTGGCAGCTAGACCAGATCTAAACTGGTAGTTAAGCTTAGAGCTTCTCATGCAGATCCCCCACATCTGTACCCTCAAGTTCAGAGTGGGGAAGGAACTTTGACAGGCACTCTATCTTGAGACTTTTTTTTTTAAGGAAAATAATTGTAATGATTTTACATATGGTCAGATAATACTCAGACAGAAATGGGCTTTAGAGAGTGATTTGAAGAAGAGAAAGGAGGTATTTGGCATTGCTAAATAGTTGCCTGTTTCAAGTGCAGAAGGTGGCATGAAGACAGTAGAATGAGGAGACTGAGAAAGCTATTAGGAGAGAGTGAGAGAAACAAAAGGAGGAGTAGAAAGAATGAGAGCAGGGATGTGTGAATAAAAACATTTTTCAGTCAGTTGGTTAATTCTCAACATTCAAATTCTATTTACTAGAAAATGTAAGGATATTTTTGTTTAAAACTTTACGTGTACTATAGTGATGATATTAGATGTGAACTCACTCCGGCAGAAAATTATGTGTAGTATGCAAACAAGTCATAGATAGATTAAGTCACCATGTGTTTTCAGTCACTGTCAGCCAGTGGAATTCAACTGCCAATTTATTTTTGCCTTTTTCCAGCAGTCTCAGCTGGCTACACAGCTGGTCAGCACTATTCATTTCAAGGCTCTGTACACCTTTATGGGAACAGTGCAAACAATCCAAATCCAGTTTGTAAATTAGTCATCCTCTGGTAATATTAGCTATTATTTGTGTAGAATAAGACAAATATTTTAGGAAAAACATATGTTGGAAAGTTACTTAATCCATACTTATTTTGCAAATGACATGTATATGTTAATTTCATTCAGATGTAATTTTAAATAGGCATACATATAATCAGCCTTGCCTCTAGTTCCCTATCTCAAAGAACAGTTCCATTTCAAGTCATCTTAAGGGAAGGCTTATTGTTTAAGGTCCAAATGTGGGCTAGTTATTGGAAAGACAAAATAAAGTCAGGAACAGGCTAGGGACAGAGATCCAACAAAAGAAACTGCAGCCAAAAAATGTAATTCTCCTATTACAAAAGAAATAGGGAAATCACACAGAGAACATTTGAAAAGTATACAGATTGTGACAAGGGACAATTTTCCAGCAGCAAGTCAGTCCATTAATTTTGCATGATTAAAAAGCTATAGAAAAGACCCTCTAATTGTTATGAGAAATATGTTTTTGTTTTTAAAATAATAAAACCTCTCTCACTAATAGTTGCATTACTATGAGTCATAATGTCATGTGCCAGTCACATTCAGTTCTCTCCCAAAATATAACTGTCACACCCTAATGGAGGGCTTAGCAGCTACAAAATTAAAATAGAACACCCTAGGAGAAAATTCAGTCCTCAAACAAAACTGTTGACTCTTTCCTTCAAACAAATAGACCCCCACTAATAATGATTATATGGATTAAGGCTGACTTCAACTAACAATTTGTAAAGACCCCAAGTGTTAAACTGTAGCCAGATTTCTTTCTCGTGGATTTGCCCAATTACTTTAAACTGGTCCCCAAACTGAATTTTCTCTATCCATTTGGAGCTTATTTTACAGTCCCTCTGCAGCACTCAGATAGACTTGAATTGTGGAAAATATCTACAGATTTTGAAAGAATCAAATCATTTAGACTGCAGTCTACCAACCCATTTCTTATTTTTCCCCAGGAAGAGAAAAAACCTGTCACAACTAATTAAAATATGTGTTAAAAAGCAAAATTTTCTAGACACTTCATCCAATTTGGGGTGAGGCTGGTTTGGGGGTTTTGTTTGTTTTGTTTCTGCAAATCTGAGTCCTACAAGAAATAATTAATACAATGGCTGTTTCTACCATGTTGCTTCTGCTAGGTTTCAAGCCTTTAGTACTATGACTCTTGTTTTGTCCAGATGGCATATACTTAATATTGTTCCAGCAGTAGATTTCTATGAAAGAGTTCAGTAGTAATGAAATATATTATATTCGCTGTTTGTCCAACGTTACATGCCGATAGCAAATAAATTATTAAAACAGAATGTATTCACATTGATTGCTGTGAAGGTTATACATGCATCAGTAAATCAAAACAAGCTCTCAAAAGATAGAAAATCGATTTATGTGACAGATAGGAAAAGCATGGATATTGAAATCTCTCTCAGACATTTAGGTGTTTTTGAAAAAATAATTTCATATAACAGAAGTATTTTTAAAACATGTTGCTTTGACTGAACTTAACTAATGTGCAAAATTGGAGGCCTGAACAGAGTGATAATATACCTAGACAATAATAAAACTTATAGTAGCTTTTGATAAAATATAGAATAACAATTTTATTTTATTATTGTGCTGAAAATGCAAAGCTTTTCACTATGTACTTAGTGTCATAAATAAATTCCCAACAGCAGCATTTACTGCAAACGGTGTTGATTTTTAATTCCACATATGAGTTGTGGTCTAGGAATAATCAAAACTAAGCCTTACCCTCTAGTAAAATTTTGTTATAAACTTTTTTTTTACAGAATTATTACCCAAATGCCAACAGATGAATTGCCAATACAAATGTAGTATTTCAAGGAATGGCACCGGCTGTTACTGTGAGGATGGATATGAAGTAGGCGATGATGGAAGAAACTGCAACGGTAACTAGGAAATGTCACCTTCTCTAAGAATACGGCCCCAGTCTTGCAAGAAGCTACCTGAAGGCGAACAGTGGCATCTTTGCAGGGCTTCTTGCAGGATCTGAGCCTAAATTTGGTTTTAGAATGGTTTAAACAGATGATTAAACTATATTTACACAAAACATGGCATGTAAGGTAATTAGGTACAGTGCTAGTGCTCGGGACAGAGCAAAGGATCCTAGTGAGTTCTCACGTTTGCTACTGCTGTTTGGCTAGAATCACATTCATGTTTGACGTGCCAGGTGTATCTTCTTAATGGAAGTAGCATCTTTTTAGAAATTTACAATAACTTGTGAAGCACAGCAAAATTTACAGAAAGACCTGAAGGTCCCTCTCTGCTGTTTACATCAGAGACAAATGTTTCTCTATGGGTGGAAGCTGTGATTCCATCTGAACCAACTGCTGTATATGGCAGTCCAGTCAGGATCTTGAGAATGAGATCAAGGATAGGACTACTCGCCTCTCCCCTCCTCTCCTCCCACCCCCTTGCCCAGTGCTCACACTGATGACTCATAGTCAGCCAATGAAACAGAATGAACGTTGTGCATCAGGTAGTGAAGATGGACCAGCATTTCAAAAGACCACTTGTGTAATCTCATAGCAATCTAAACTGAGTCGTGGTCCCACCAGCGCTCCAATCCAGAAGGATGACAGTCAGGACATCCCTGCTGATCCTTTCTACCTCCCTGTGCCTACAATGTGAAGAGAAAAAGTATTAACATCTATCTAGGGCTGCTTAGACAGACCTGAAGCTTATCTGCATGAGCTGCCTCCTTTCTAAGTATCTCTGAGCCTCCCTCTCCTGAACATTCTCTGAAACCTTGTGAGCCATTTAGGGATATGATACCCCTTACAGCCATGTAAACCTGGGTCAGAGTTTGATCCATGGGAAAAAAACAAACCTCAATCATATCGCTTAGTTTTGCACTTGCCTTTTAATAGGTTTTCTGCCTGTGAAGTTTAGATTGAAATTGATATTCCTTTTCTATTTCAGCAATATATGAATTTCTATTTCCCAACAATTTTTTCTCTTCTAAAGCAGATAGGGTTTTCCCATCTCTTTATTAATGTACTCGCTGGGTATCTTTCCTCCTCCCCACTTTAACAGTATTATTCTGCATAAATGTAATTTCTTATGTGTGTGTCTTCTGATCTCTGGGTTTGTGGTTTGTAATATTTGAAAAAAAATAATAATAATTTCAGTAGCAAGTTGTTGGGACTTTTTTCTTTAATATGGTTTGTGGCTAGATTCTCAGCTGCTGTACATTTGCAATCTTGGTTATCTCTGATAGAACTATGCCAATATACATTAGCTGAGAATTCAACCCTGTATTTTTATTTCTTTCCTTGGACATTTGAGTTGTTTGCAGTTTTTTATATCATTGTTGAGAATTATAGGTAGAAGCTGACGACTAAAGAGCTTAAACCATTTAACATAGTTTCCTAACATGAATGAGTTGACATGCATATTCAGTTATTTCCTCTTTTGAAACGCTGCTTCATTCATAGTCAATGGTGATTTTAAATGCTTACATATAGTACAGTTGGAAGTGGTCTCTGGTGGCAGCAATAACCCAAGTGGCTCCCTAATTGTTATGTTACTCATTGATCATTTGAAGGCCTTTAATTTTCAAGTTGGATAGCAGCTAGCCTTGCAACGTTAACTATTGGCCTTCTGTTTGGTCAATGGCATACTTTCATCAGCAGACAGCTCAGATAAGATTGCGTCTGAAAACAATGCAAAAAAATAAAAATCTATCTATAGAGGGTTTACCCTTGCTTTTATAATGTTGTTTAGGAGATGAATTTTGCACTCCCCTCCCACCACCCAATATTTTACTCTTAAGTGAGGGTTCTTTCTTACATATTATTTCAATGTATCTTTTAGATTTAGATGAATGTAATGTGTATGGGACCTGTAGCCAAACCTGTATAAATACAGATGGATCATATGCATGTAGTTGTGTGGAGGGTTATGTACTTCAGCCTGACAACAGATCTTGCAAGGCCAAAAATGGTAAGTTGAATTTTATTTTAATACATTATAAGAATAATTTCTTAAAGTTCTCTGGGTCTGCCTTTCTCCCTGGTAAATAGGGTAAATATTTATTTACATAATACAGATGGATTTTCCTTTAATACAGTGATCCATTGCTAGAAATCTAAAAAAAAAATCAATTGTCATGGATTATTACAAAACACTTTTGAAGGAGGATTCTGATTACCTAGAAACCTTTCTGAAGGGGTAAATATAGTTATGCGAGTTACTTTATTCAGCCAAGATTAGTGGAGCTGCCAATTCCCTCTTTCATCTCAATACATACAATTTCCATATAAACCCTACCTCCCTGAGACAACCTGGGTGTCAGAGGAAAT
The DNA here is from genome assembly GCF_007399415.2 of Gopherus evgoodei. Taxonomy (NCBI): domain Eukaryota; kingdom Metazoa; phylum Chordata; order Testudines; family Testudinidae; genus Gopherus; species Gopherus evgoodei. The sequence continues at coordinate 59,252,045 of NC_044332.1, forward strand.
TATCACGAGATAATTATACCCTTGGGATATTAGAGACATGAGCCTCTGCCTTGCTCCGTGCAACAGCCCAGGGAGTTGATTTGAAGATCTTCATAATCACATTATGCCTTATTGGTTAATTAATGCATATTTTCATTACCAATAATAAATTAAGCAGTTAAGGGAATTAGTGAATTCTATTTAATGAAGACAAATTGAACAAAGTATTTCCCTAGTCAGAGTATTGACTCAGCAACCTATTCTTATTTTCTTCTACAATTTGTTCAACATATACAATGACCAAATCCTATTATAAAGGTATATTTTTATGACAATAAGTGGAAATCCAGAGGAAACAAATGTGTATTTTTCTATGTCAGTTGGCAGACTTGTGGCAGGTGCTGTGTTTTTGAAGCTAAAACTAGCTAACACTTTGGCAAAGAAACTACATACTTGTGTTCTTATTTTAGTACCACTGAGAGTTACGATTTAAAATATTGATGAGCTCAAAAAGTAAGACTTGAAACTTAAGTTTTGTATTGATCCACATAGCATGGTTATAGATTAAAAAATAGGTAATCTGATACAAGCAACTCCGTACAGAGAAAAACTATTTTAATATTCTTCTCAGCTCTCTCTCTAAAAAAAAAAAATGTTATTTCAATGGGACATAACAGGAGTTGCATCTGATACAGTAAAAACAATTCAGGACTGGGGAAGGTAGATGGCTCCAGAACTCATAATGAGATGAGACTTTGACCTATAGTGTAAATACAGCCCAGTATGTAATGATTGACGATGGTAGCCATCTGTCAGTATTTCAGTAGCTCATGTGAAATAAGCTGGTGCACTCAGCGACTTCCTCATAGAGAAATGCTTCTCTCTCTCTCTCTCTCTCTCTCTCTCTCTCTCATAGTTTACAGCAATTTTTACCCTTCCTGGCAGACTCAGCAAGGAACTAGTTTTCCATGAACACAGAGACCTGTATAAGATAGTTCAAGTCAAGGCTGAGATAGTGTGAGGAAATGCATACTGCTGCTGACCTTATTACACTTGTTCTTTCAATAAGCAGAGCAGGATTTCCAAACACACTTCCATTGTGTGGGCTACATCTTAATAGAAAGAAATTGTCTCACATGCTTTCCTGTTTGCAATTGCATGAACCACCTGCTCTCAGACTGACTATACAACATCTCTTTGGCAATTGCAGCAATTGGTTACATTGGAAAGTAATATTAGGAAGGTATTTGATGTATTTTTAGCTTCCTTTATACTGCTTAGCAGGTGGAAACAAGTAAAGTTGCAGTCATTATTCTTTATTAATCTTATTTATTACAGTAGTGCATAAGGGCCAACCAAGAATGGGGCCTCATTTTGCTAGGCACTAGACAAATGCAGAATAGTAGACAGTTTCAGCCCTGAAGAACTTACAACTAAATAGACCAGACAGACACCATGAGGGAAGGGTATAACACATAAATAGAATGAACAATGTGGTAGCAGCAAACAGCGTGTTAGCTCCACAATTTTTTTGTGAGATAGGTTATTTAGGAGGGAATAAGCTGAAGTAAAAAGGGGTAAGGAAACAGGTTCTGGGTGAAGTGTGGAGAGAACATGATGGAGGGAGCGGCTTGGAGCAAACAGTTAATCAGCATAGGGCAGAGAGAGTCCTGTCAAAAATGTAAACAATTCTGTTAACGTCCACAGGTCTCAGCTTTGGCTGCTTCTGGTCCTATGGCCTAGAGTCTCTGTCTGGCTCCTTTCTGTAGTATTCCTCTAAGGCCACATGGGAGGTGGGGGGTGGGGGGATGACGGGAAAGGGAGGCACTAACTGTGTCTTAGTGCCTCCAAAGTAGAGGGAGCTATGTGCCCTGTTAGCTGTCTATGGGCTGCTAAGTGCTCTAGGGGCGACAGCCAAATTCAGTCTCCAGTGCCCAAATCTGTCACCTTTCACAAATCTTGACTTTAAACCAGACTGCAAAACAGAAATACAATAAAAACAGTGGGCTGGATTTGGATTCACTTATCTCTGTTTTATAACTCCATTTGATTAATGTAGTAACTCCCGATTTGCTGTAAATGAGTGAAGAATTTGACATATAATCTTTGGGGCAGGAATTTATTAAGGGACAAATCTGCCACTGCTTCTGCAGTTGTGCTGTTCTGCTGCCTGAAGGTTGGAGAAGGAGTCGAATTCTGAGCAACTGCTCTGATAGCTGCACCCACTATGAAGCCTCAGACTCAGTTTTGCAAAGATCAGTTCCCAGAGCTGCCAGGTGCAGGAGGAGCTGACAGTGGGTCTGTCATTAGAGTGAAGCCAAAGGAACCGCTTCTTCAAGGATCCACCCATCTCCTCCTATCATGAAAGGGTACAGTGGGGCTAAACTGCAGTAATGGCAGCAGTGTGTCCAGATGTAGAGAAATCCATCACTGCCACCCTAATACTGACAGTACTTGGGCCGTGTGCTGCTATGCACTATTTAAGCCTAAATGTTCAGCATCTTGATGAATTATATCATATTGTTACTTAAAGGGACATAAATACTATGCTAAGTTGTTCAGTTCATTTAAATATGTCTGGAGCTGGTCACTTTTGTGTACATAGAATCATAGAAGATTAGGGTTGGAAGAGACCTCAGATGGTCCTAGTCCAACCCCGTGCTCAAAGCAGGACCAACACCAAATAAATCATCCCAGCTAGGGCTTTGTCAAGCAAAGTCTTGAAAACCTCTAAGGACGGAGATTCTACCACCTCCCTAGGTAACCCATTCCAGTGCTTCACCACCCTCCTTTTCGGAACCCCCTTCAGGTAGTTGAAGGCTGCTATCAAATCCCCCCTCACTCTTCTCTTCTGCAGACTAAATAACTCAGCCTCTCCTCATAAGTCATGTGCCCCAGACCCCTATTCATTTCTGTTGCCCTCCACTGGACTCTCTCCAATTTGTCCACATCCCTTCTGTAGTGGGGGGACCAAAACTGGATGCAATACTCCAGGTGTTGCCTTACCAGTGGCGAATAGAGGGGAATAATCACTTCTCTTGATCTGCTGGCAATGCTCCTACTGATACAGCCCAATATGCTGTTATCCGCCTTGACAACAAGGGCACACTGCTGACTCATATCCAGCTTCTTGTCCACTGTAATCCCCACCCAGGTCCTTTTCTGCAGAATTGCTGCTTAACCAGTCGGTCCCCAGCCTGTAGCGGTGCATGGGATTCTTCCTTCCTAAGTGCAGGACTCTGCACTTGTCCTTGTTGAACCTCATCAGATTTCTTTTGGCCCAATCCTTCAATTTGTCTAGGTCACTCTGGACCCTATCCCTGGCCTCCAGCATATCTACCTCACCCCCCAGCTTTGTGTCATTTGCGAACTTGCTGAGGGTGCCATTCATCCCATCATCCAGATAATTAATAAAGACGTTGAACAAAACCGGCTCCAGGACCGATCCCTAGGTCACTTCGCTTGATACCAGCTGCCAACTAGACATCGAGCCGTTGATCACTACCTGTTGAGCCAAACAATCTAGCCAGCTTTCTATTCACCTTGTAGTCCATTCATCCCATTCATACTTCTTTAACTTGCTGGCAAGAATACTGTGGGAGACCATACCAGAAGCTTTGCTAAAGTCACATCCACTGCTTTCCCCATATCTAGAGAGCCAGCTATCCCATCATAGAAGGAAATCAGGTTGATCAGGCATGACTTGTCCTTGGTGAATCCATGTTGACTGTTCCTGATCACTTCCTCTCCTCCAAGTGCTTCAAAATGGATCCTTGAGGACCTGTTCCATGATTTTGCTAGGGACTGAAGTGAGGCTGACTGGTCTGCAGTTTCCCGGTTCTCTGTCTTTCCTTTTTTAAATATGGGCACTATATTTGCCTTTTACCAATCATCTGGGACCACCTCCGAGCACCACAAATTTTCAGAGATAATGGTGAATGGTTGTGCAATCACATCAGTCAACTCCCTCAGCACCCTTGGATTCATTAGATCTAGACCCATGAACTTGTGCTTGTCCAGCTTTTCTAAATAATCCCTAACCTGTTCTTTCACCACTGATGGTTGTTCACCTCCTCCCCATACTGTGTTTCCCAACCTGATAGCTTTCTTTGACAGGGTAACAAGCCTTGTGGATAAGGAGAAGTGGTAGATGTGGGGCACATGACTTATGAGGAGAGGGAACTGGGTTTGTTAGTCTGCAGAAGAGAAGCGTAAGGGGGATTTGATAGCAGCCTTCAACTACCTGAAGAGGGGGTTCCAAAGAGGATAGAGCTCGGCTGATCTCAGTGGTGGCAGATGACAGAACAAGGAGCAATGGTCTCAAGTTGCAGTGGGGGAGGTCGAGGTTGGATATTAGGAAACGCTATTTCACTAGGAGGGTGGTGAAGCACTGGAATGGGTTACATACGGAGGTGGTAGAATCTCCATCCTTAGAGGTTTTTAAAGCCCAGCTTGACAAAACCCTGGCTGGGATGATTTAGTTGGTGCTGGTCCTGCTTTGAGCAGGGGTTTGAACTAGATCACCTCCTGAGGTCTCTTCCAACCCTAATCTTCTATGATTCTATGTGGTATATCTTGACTTTAGTAAAGCTTTTGATACTGTCTCACATGGGGAATTGGGGAAAGGGATTTTGCTCCAAGTGTTTCCTCATTCACAAAAAGAAGGAAGAATGGAGACCTATCTTAGATCTTGGACAACTAAATCTGCACATCAAGGTTCAGAATGGTCATTCTGGCATGAATAATTCTTCCACTGACCAAAGGTAAGTGGTTCACAGCTATTGATATGAAGGATGTCAGTTTCAACACAGCCATCCACCCTGCACACAAAAGGTTCCTGAGATTCACAGCAGGTCTGAACCACTACCAATACAGAGTGCTCCCTGTTTAGCCTTGCAGCAGTGCCAAGGGTATTCACAAAGGTGCTATCAGTTGTGGCAGCCAACTTTTACCACCAAGGATCAGTTACATCAATAACAACTGGTTACTGCTGGGATGATGTTGTCAGGCAATATGGTCAGCAGCCTTATCCCTGATCAATCTTCTGTACCCATTAGGACTTTGCTTAAACACGGAAAAGTCCATTTTAATCCCCACATGGACTATATAGTTGATCAGAGCAACTCAGGACTCTATCAGTACCAAAGCATACCTTCCTTTGAAGAGATTACTACCCATAAAGAGCTTATCACTCAACTTCAACGAATGCCAGCCTCTTCATGTCTTATTTTTTTGGGTCACAAGGCTTATTGCACTTATGTGACACTCTTCCCGAGACTTCACCGGCCTTGCCTGTAAGCTTCTCTATGGATGGTGTACATATATAGCAATTAATAACTGACGTTGCCTTACCACAATGATGCTCCCTTCTAGACAAGCACATAGAACAAGGAGCAGGGACTCCCCAAGATTGTTAGTAGTCCACAAGGTCTGCAAGTGCTCTTACCATTCATACAAGCCTGGCTTGTTCAAGTGATGTGAGACAACATGGCAATAGTGTTCTACATCAACAAGTAGGAGCAAGGTCTATCCCTTTTTGTATATGAGCTGTCAAACTTTGGAACTATTCGGCAGTCACTCTTTTGGTAGTACACCCTCTGGGAATACACAGCATGCTGGCAGACAGCCTCAATACTTCTCCAAGAACCATGAATGGAAGCTCCACAATTTGGTGATACAGATCATTTTTTGACAAAGGAGACCCCCCTTTGGGGACCTCTTCATGCCCCCGGAATACAGGAAATTCACAGTCTACTGGTCCACGATGGTTCAGGATCTGGATTTCAGGGGAGATACATTTCTCATTCCATGGTTGGGACAACTGATTTATGCCTTACCATCCATTCCGCTCTTATCAAGAGAAAGTGTTGTTCATACTGATTGCCCAAGATGTCCCCAATAGTTCTGGTTGTCAAGCATTTTTTCTGATGTCATCATGTCCAGGTATTTGGATACAGTCTTTCCTGACCTATTGACACAAGGCAAAGGCGAGATTAGGCATCCCAACCTGGCTTCCCTCCACCTGGTATTGGATGGGCATCAAACTTAGAAAAGACATGTTCACAGGTGATACAGTCAGTCCTTAATAACAGTAGGAAAGAGTCCACATGAAAGTGCTACATGGCAAAATTGAAAAGGTTTTCTATCTGGTGTCGGTGTCTTCAAATAACCCTCCAATATTCTGATAGCTCTCATTTTAGAATATCTTCTTTCCTTAAAGGCCTCAGGTCTTTAGCTCCTTTGTGTGCACCTAGTTGTTATCAGCATTTGTCATCCTCCAATTAATAGTCACTCCCACTTCACCCACTCTGTCATAGTTCATTTTCAGAAAGTTCTTATTAGAACCTTTCCTCCTGTGACAAAACCTACCCTGTCCTGGGACCCAGGGCTGCTGCAACCATTTAGCTGACCTAGGCTGTTGCCTAGGGTGCTGGGATTTGGGAGGCACCATTTTCTTCAGCAGCGACCGCTGCGACCGGATCTTCGGCCATCCCGGTTGCTGCTGGCATTTAGGCAGAGGGAGCTGGGTAGGGGAGCGTGGGGAGGGCCGCCTGCAGCAAGGAAGGGGGGGGCGGCACACAGGGGAACTCCCTGCCCCAGCTCAGCCCTGCCCCGCTTCCTCCCCGAGCACGCCGTGGCAGCTTCACGTCTCCTGCCTCCCAGGCTCACGGAACCTAAGGTGATTGGTGCCGCAAGCCTGGGAGGCGGAAGAAGTGAAGCAGCCTTGGCATGCTCGGGGTGCTTGTGCGCAGAGCAGGGGTAAGTTGGGGTGGGGGTGCCTCAGGGCGGAGGGTGGGGAGCTGCCGTGGGGGGGCGCCTTAGGGTGGAAGTGGGGAGCTGTCACAGGGGGGGCACCTCAGGGTGGGTGTGCGGGGGGGTGGGCGCAAGGTGGAAGTTTTGCCTAGGGTGCAAAGTATCCTTGCACCAGCTCTGCTGGGACCTGTGGTGATAATTGGGCCTACAAATTTACTCTGTGAGCTTAAGTGTAAGAAATATGTGAAAGTTCATAAGATGTCACAATAACTTATAATAACAATTGATGGGGAAAGGTATGAAAGGTAAGAAAACAAGCCAGAAAGACTAACTTATTCTAAACAAAAAGACCTATTGGTTTAACTCAAGGACTGTGTTAAGATTATGCTTGGTAAATAAGAAATTGTGGGTCCAGAAATTAATGAACCAAAGTTGGTGTGTCAAGTATTAAGCCTAAAATTATGAGAGTATGTGCTATTCCACCCATTATTCCCTTTTTGGGTCCTTAAAGAGATTTTGGCAGGAAAAACTGGCTACTGATGTGAGCTTCACCATCATGGCTTCCATGCCCATTGTTTCCTGAGACTCTGGACCATCTTCAACCTAATCCTGACCAGACCAGGCTAGAAAACTGGAGCCAGATGACATCACCACGTCCACTGGTTCCAGCTAAATCCTAACCAACACTTAGTCCTCACAGCATTAATTAGAGCTTCATTAAAATCCTAGTCTCATGCTTCTTAGCTCACCTGTCTTTCTAGTGGCCATCACCTAGGCTAGAAGAATGGGTGAACTGGGGACCCTTATGGGTGATTCACAATACACAATCATCCATAGGAACAAAGTTTCACTGAGATTACATTGAAATTTACTCCTAAAGTAATTTTATATTTTCATTTGAATTGGACAATTCACTTTCCTGTCTTCTTCCCAAAGCTGCACATTACCAGCAAAGACAGGAAGCTTCATTGTTTGAATGTCTGTTGAGTGTTCGCATTCTACCTATGTAGAACCAAATCCTTTGGAAATCATTTAGACCACTGGTATCTTTGTGGAATGGATGAGAGGGGAAGCGATCTCTTCCCAGATACTTTCCAAATGGATTTCAGGCTGCATTCTGTTGGGTTATGAGTTAGCAGGGATGCCTTCTCCACAGGGTGTGAGGGCCCACTCAACTAGAGCTTATGCTTCATCAGGAGTTTCACCTCGAGACATCTCTCTCACTAATATCTGTAAAGCAGCTACATGGGGTTCTGTTCAGACCTTTACAAGACATTAAGCCCTGGAACAAGCTTCTGCAGCAGATGCATCTTTCAGCACAACTGTCCTCCAGTCATTGGTACCACAGAGTTCCTCACTCTCACCTCCTCAATGAATACTGCTTGTCAGTCACCATCACTCAAAGAAGAAAGAGAGGTTACTTACCTTATACAGTAAATTGAGTTCTTCAAGATATGTGGTCCTTATCTTTATTCTGCTACCCTCCTCCTTCTGCTCTACTATAGAGCATTATCCTGGACAATCTGTGGTAAAAGAAATGGAGAGATGGTCGGCCCAAATTGCTCCTTACATCCTCTGGTTCAGAACATGAGGAGGAGAAGGGTGCAAGTGCGGACAAACAGATGCTGCTAGCAAAAATGTTCCTGTCTCTGGTGCCTGGAGTACATGTGAACCCGACAGCGGAATGCACCCTAGGACCACACATCTCAAAGAACTCCAGTTACTGTACAGGGTAAGTATCCTCTCTGTCTGCAGGGAAAAGTGGGAGAGAAAAATTATAGGAAAGGAGGTAGAGACTATAATGGAGAGAAAAAAAGCTATAAGGAATGGAGGTAGAGAGAAAGAAAGGAGGAAATAGTAAATGGAGACAATCTTGAAAAAAGATCAACTCTGATCCACAATAGGAAAGAGCATGTGGGATGAAGCCAGGGAGAGAGAATATGCAAAAACATGACCAAGAAAAACAAAATCAATAGAATCATTCAGTGGCATCGAACAAAACTCTGTGAGTAGATTATTTGATGGATTTCATCTGAATCCTCCAAGTATTTTATTCAATTGATACTTTTCTAGTAACTGACTGGTTCATCAAATACTATTCATTAAATGTTTTGTTAGATGAAATTTGTCAAATATATCTAATGAATATTTATTTCTTCATTCCACCTGCCCCAGGGCTACATTAATTTTTAAACCTCTATTAATTAGAATATGGACTGACAGTATTACATTTAAATACAGCACACAACTGTTCTGTTGTTTTGAATTGCAAGTGGGGATGGGGCTTTAGGCAAGTGCTCTTCATATGGCAGCTGAATATTTTTCACATTGACTTGACAACGTAAACCTTGGACTATCAGGTGTCAGGTAACATTTTCAAGACCTGCACCCACTTTTGAAAATGTGGGCCTCAGGATTTGTAGCATTATTACCCCATACTGTGAAATATTTTCTCAGGGGCTTGAGGATAATACACATTGTAAATGTGAACTTAAATTTCTACAAAAGATTCACTTCAGTGTGCCGTTTTCCATACCTTAATGCACTGTTCCATGTGTTTCCTGCTGTTACCTACTTTAGGGTTGAATGAGATAAAGCACAGGCTGTAAGGTGATTCATTGTGCTGTAAGGAACAAGTTGTAATTTACTAATTGACCATATCTCTGATTATCTCAGCATAACACCAGATTTCAAATGTCATCTAAAATAAGTCCAGAGTAAAATTTGAAGTCTAACTATTCTCAGGCAGTTTCAACATTGTCAGCTATTGGGGACAGGTTTCAGAGTGGTAGCCATGTTAGCCTGTATCAGCAAAAACAACGAGGAGTCCTTGTGGCACCTAATGGCCTGAATAAAGACTGGGAGTGGCTGGGTCATTACAAAATCTAAACTTAATTTCCCCATTACTAATTTATCCCTACTGTTACTCACACCTTCTTGTCAACTATCTGTAATGGGCCACTCTCTTACCACTTCAAAAGTTATTTTTCCTCCCTTGGTATCCTACTGTTAATTGATTTATCTTGTTAGACTGACCTCACACTTGGTAAAGCAACCCCCATCCTTATATGTATTTATACCTGCTCCTGTAATTTTCACTTCATGCATCTGATGAAGTGGGCTGTAGCCCACAAAAACTTATGCCAAAATAAATTTGTTAGTCTCTAAGGTGCCACAAGGACTCCTCATTGTTTTAGCTATTAGGGAGTTCTAGATAACACCATAATACCTTATCATCATCTTTTGGGTTAACATTTCTGCTAAGATGTATTTAATAATAACTCAATAACCTAAATGAGGTTCAATCAATTTGGGACCTATATACTGTATTTCTGTAATTGTACTTTCATTTGAAAATATTGCAGCTGCCTGTAATAATATGTTTCTTTTTCTTTGGCATGGTCCGCCTGTTGTCATGTTGACACATATAAATAGGTAAGAATAGTTCTGGAATTTTCTATTATAGCTTCAGGGAAAACATCCCAGCCTTGCTACTATGAGCCAAAAGGTGGGGAAAGGAATGGAGTAGTATCAGCCAAGCAAAGAGTCTAGGGGCCATCCTGACAGCACATTATAGGTAGACTCAGGGAAAGAACTTAGGCCTGAAATCTACAAAGAGACTTACTCTGAGTGTCACAACACCTAACTTTTACACATCTAGAAAATCACAGGAACAATTTAATCCAGAAACCCTGAGTTAGGCACCTAGGATCCCTATACAGTAACTCCTCATTTAACATTGTCCCACTTAACATTGTTTCAATGTTACGTCCCTGCTCAATTAGGGAACATGCTGATTTAAAGTTGTGCAATGCTCCCTTATGACATCGTTTGGCTGCCTGCTTGAAGATTCTCTGGAAGAGCAGCGACTTTACAAGGGAGCATTGCACAAGTTCTGCTTCCCTGCTCCTCCCACTCCCTCCCAGAAAATCCTAAGCATTGCTAAACAGCTGTTTGGCAGTGCTTAGGGCTTTCTAGGAGGGAGGGGCAGGAGCAGAGAAGCACCGTGTCTCTGCCAGCTGTTTGGCGGCACTTAAGACTTTTTGGGGGGAGGAATGTGGCATGCTCTGGAAAGGAGGTGGAGTAGGGGTAGGAAGAGGTGGGCCTGGAGTGGAGCGGGGACAGGAAGAGGCGGGCCTGGAGCATTCCCGGCAAAATCCGAGCCTGTTCTCCACCGAAGCTGCCACTGCTGCTGCAAAGATACTTCCTAGTGTCCTTGCCTGCAGCGGGCTGTGCCTGTGTGGGGTAAGCCAGGGGCACTTCCCTACCACAGTACAGTACAGTACTGTGCAGTATATAGTATAATGCCTTTTGTCTGCCCCCCCCCAATTTCCTTGGAACCTAACCTCCCCCCCGCATTTACATTAAATTAAATGGGACAATTGGATTCGTTTAACATTGTTTCACTTAAAGTTGCATTTTTCAGGAACATAAATACAACGTTAAGTGAGGCGTTACTGTACAACAAATGGGGAGAGATAGGTACCTAAGAATGTGATCCACAAAAGCCAGTGTCTAGCTGGGAGCGATCTAAGTTAGCCTATGGAAGATACCAAGGAGACAATTTTGTCCCAAAGCCCCTTCTGTCTTGTGAAGTTAGGTGCCTACGTTCGGCTGAAGGGAGATGCCTATCTGTGCTAGCAATCTACAGTCAGTAACCCCTGTCATGCAGAGAGGCAACTCCGGCAACTAATTTGTATCTTGTGAGAATGTGTGCTTCATTTGCCACAAAATGGTTGGAGGAGAAGATGATGGTGCTTACCTTACAATTTTTATGCCAGTGACTAGAGCACTAACCTAGGATGTGAACGACCCAGCTTCAAGTCCCCCTCTACCTAAGGGCGAGAAAGTATTTGAACAGGCGTTTCCCCCCTCTCAGAAGATTGACCTGTGGGATATTCTGAAATGGGGTTCCCTTATTCTTTCTTGCTGAAGCTGTTTCAGTGTGGACAAATAATTAGATTTGTTGGCACAGGGAGTCTTGACCCTGGGTTTCACTTTCCTTGATGGCTACCTTAAATACCAGGATGTAGAGTCATCTTTCCTCTGTTTTGCTCTCTTTGACCTGGAAGCTGTACACTTTGAATAAATACTTAAACAGGAGACACTGAGGGAGCCTCACATTAGAGTATCCTATAGCCTAATGGTTAGGGCATTCTGGTGAGAGAACCCTGTTCATATCCATTATCCCTCTCAGGCAGATGGAGAAATTGAACCTCGGTCTTAGTCATCCCAGGTGAGTGCACTAACCACTGGGCTAAAAGTTAGAAGGCTGTCACCATCACCGTCTCTTGCCAGATTTTGAATGGGCCTTGATACTGCAAAAATGTAGGCATTGAGTGAGTTTAGACAGCAGCTGATCAGGGATTTTGTGGATTGCATTGCTGCCTAAAATGGTGATTTATGCGTCTTAAGTGCCTTAGTGGATCTGTCTTACTTTATGCTGCTGCTTCAGGAAGGAACAGGATGCATTTTCCGGAGTGCACAGTGCTGTCAACAGTTTATATGTTGTTAGTCCAGGAATTTGGCTATTCCCCTCAGATTAGCAGATCTGGGCAATATACTGGAGCATGCTGGGCATGTTAGCCAGGCCTCACCTCATACTGAAGGTAGCACCAGTTCAGAATCCTACTTTGCTTCTGTGCAGGGGCTTTGGTGAAGGGGAAGAGACTTTTTGTCAGATTTTTCTCAATACTGAGACTAATACTTTTTCGTTCCCTTGCAATGACTTGTGCCAAATATACTGTTCAAAACTGAACATGAACATTATATATAATGCTAGTGAAGATTCAGAGGTCAGATATTGAGATATATCTAGAGAGATTAGCTTCCTTGTTTCTTTTAAGAGATTCCATGGAACATACCTTGTGGTACATCTGGACGACATCATTGTCATCTTCTTTCTTTCTTTCTATTTCTGTAGCACCTAGGAGCCCTAGTCATGGATAAAGATCCCACTGTTCTAGGTGCTATACAGATTCATAACAAAAACTGAGTGAATGTTAAGAAACATCGAGATTAAATATTACCGAGTGGTAAACTCAATTACTGTGATGCATTCTCAGCCCCCCCCCCCGTTTCCCCCCAAAAAAATCAGTGTGTTACTTTTAAAAATTTTTTGAATATACAGCTAAGGTAACATAAATGCTACATGTGTTTTGGAAAGACGGTAATAGAATGATCTGTCAACTAAACTTTTTGCTCATTTTTTTTTAGAACCCAGTGATAGACCTCCAATTCTTCTGATTGCAAGCTCTGAAACTATTGAAGTATTATATCTTAATGGAAGTAAAGTTTCTACTCCAAACTCAGTGAAAGGAAATGGAATTAATACACTGGATTTTATATACAATAAGGACACAATTTGTTGGATTGAATCGAGAGAATCTTCAAGTCAGCTGAAATGTACCAAGATATCAAAATCTTTGAGATTAACAGACGAATGGATAATAAACGTTGCTCAGTACCTTCACAGTAAGTATTTTAATTTTGTTAGTGGAATTCCATTAGCAAAATAGTATAAAATACCTGTCTTTATAGAAAGCTTTGCTTGCAGACTTAAAAACTGTTATCTTGGTGCTTAGTGTTGCTGATATTTCAAGATATTCTGTTGCTCTGCTTAGGCATTAAACACTGAAAGGCACAGAAGCATTTTGCCACTTTGTTGCTGTTTCCCTCTCTAACACATAGACACAGAGACTTCAAAAAAGAGTCTAAGTGCACTGTGTGATCGGTATGATATTACGAAAAAACAAAGCCATTACAAAGGAAGAAGAAACTTGAAAATGCCTTTTTTTCTGAAATATATTGATAGATAAAACTTGTTGAAAATGATTATTTACTTGCAGATAAATGATAAGATGCTAATTAACAACATGTATGTGTAATTGTCGCATTTACTGTAGATTAGTAGAGCTTCATTACTTTCAAACACTAGTAATATTTCCTAATTTACTGGACATTTCTCACTTTTGCACTAGGAAGATGTAGAGTCGCCCTCATGATGAATTATCCCTCTGTGCAGTTTAACTAGCGTAGAAAGATTGTGCAATGCTAAACTTTAGAATGCCTCTAAATTGGAATCTCCATCATTTTTCACTCTTTTTTCTGAAAACCCTGCTCAGTCCTCTCTTAAGTAGTATGGCCTTGAGCCAGACAATTCTGATCTAGATTTTAAACCCCTTCACCACCAAGTCTGGGAGTGTTTGGACCAAGGGTTTGATTGGCACTATAATGGAGATGGGGCCAGCTGCAAAATATGGCTACAAGTCCTAATAATGAATTTCTGCACTTAGGCAGATTTCACCACTACTATTCAGATCACCAAGAAAAATACCCTTTTCAGTATATGCCTAGGATAAGGAACTTGATCCTTCTTACACATCCCTCCATGACCATCCTTTACTATGAAAATCAAGAACTTTTTTTCAGTCAGAGGAATTTACTACTTTCACCACTGTCTGCCCTTCGAAGTGATCCTACATTTTCCCTCAGATACTAAGGCTACTTTGTATGTTTGAACTTGTTCTTATTTTACTTGGACTTCCATTGTGTATTTTTCACAGTTCTTTATATTTTCACTACAAAGTCCCAGTTTTCTTGTCAGTGGGACTGAAGTGGGCACTTCCTAAATATCTTTTTTGTTCTTTTTATTGCATAAAATGAAAGGAATTAGCTGGAGTTCTTCACAAAATTAATGGTTTATAATTAACAGTGTGTCCTCTCATCCTCTAAACTCCATCATCAAAGCACAGTCTCAGTGCGCTTCTGTGCTCCCTATGCATAGAAAGACTGAACAGTCTGAATGCTGCAGGGTCTGCATTAGCACACCTGTTTTCAGAATCAGGGTTGAACTATGATTGGGAAATGAACATAGTGGCTCAAATCAGTGAGCTAATCAGTTTTTGTAGGCACTGTATTTTCACACTAGTTTGTGGACTCTCTCTATTTTTTCTGAATCTCTATATATAACTGTTTGGTCTAATTACTTTTGAACTGACATTTCCCTAGCTATGGAGTATGCTACAAAGATTTGTACCAACTTTTAGTTTAATCTTGATTTAGATAACTATACTGTAGTCTCATTCCCTGCCTCATTGGCAGGATAAAAGTAGTCCACTTGGTGTTTCTAATCAGGCCAACCTCAAGAGGCACTAATTTTCACTTGGAGTTACCTGAAACTATATCCTACAGGGGAGAATAGGCCCTCTCTCTCTCTCTCTCTCTCTCATACACACAGTTCATCTTATTTTTTCTCATTATGCAGGGTTTACTTACTATAAATGAATTAAGTTTTACTTGACAACAATAAAGAACACCTGATTCGGCATGTTCCTGTGTCAGCCAAGCCTAACAAATGGTCATACCCATAGAATTCTTCAAAGAAAAATTAACAGTAGCTTCCCTACCACAGAAAAATATCCCTTAGTTCCTCTTGTTTGGGGTTTTAGCCAATAACAGGCACAACAAGAACAAAGGGTCACCCCTGCAAAGTCTTTGTACAGAAAACAAAGAAAAATACTGCCCTTTGCAGTGCTTCTTATCCCAATCTTTCAAGGTATCTGTTTGTGACTAAACACTATTCAATATCATGACCAATGATCTGGAGGAAAACATAAAATCAGTGATGGTAAAGTTTACATATGACACAAAAATTGGTGGAATGATAAATAATGATGGGGACAGTTATATGGATTGACCTTGATTGCTTGGTGAGATGGGCTCATTTGAATAATATGCTTTTTAACAAAGCCAAATGCAAGATCCCACACTGAGGTTTCTCTGTAACTTGAAGTCTTTAAATCAAGATTTGAGTATTTAAGTAACTCAGCCCGAGTTATGAACCCACTACAAGAATGGATGGATGAGGTTCTGTGCAGAAGACCAGACTAGATGATAATGAAGGTCTCTTCTGGCCTTAGAGTCTGTGAGGAACAAGGGGGTAGAGCAAGGGAATCTTAGACAGTTAAGCATTTTCCTGCCACTAGGCTATGGAATATTCTGGGATGGGTTTCTCTTAGTGACTCCTGTTGAAGCTGTTCCACTTTTTATAAGTAATTGAATAATCATGGGACCAAAGAAAGGGAGAGAGTGATTCTGTAGCCCAGTTGTTAGGGTACTCCTCTGGGATTTAGGAGACTTAAGTTCAAGTCTCTGTTCTAATAACTGCTTTATTAGTTACAAAGAATAGAACAGTTTCAATAGGAGAGTTTGAAAGACAGACCCACCCTGCAATGTTCCATAGTATAGTGGTTAAGGCACTTGCTTAAGAGACAAGGGCGGCTCCAGGCACCAGCACGCCAAGCGTGTGCCTGGGGTGGCAAACCACGGGGGGTGCTCTGCTGGTCGCCGCGAGGGCGGCAGGCAGGTTGCCTTCGGCGGCATGCCTGTGGAGGATCCGCTGGTCCTGCGGCTTTGGCGGACCTCTCGCAGGCATGCCACCGAATCCGTGGGACTGGGGACCTCTAGCAGGCAAGCCGCCGAAGGCAGCCTGCCTGCCGTGCTTGGTGCAGCAAAATACCTAGAGCTGCCCCTGCTAAGAGAGACAAGATGTGGCTTCAAATCCGTGCTCCAAATCAGGCAGAGGGTAAAATGGCACCTGGGACTCCAACATCCTGGGTGAGTGTGCTAACCACAGGGCTAACAGTTGAAAGGAGGCACTGTCACTATGTGTGTGGGTTTTTTGTTTTTCTTGTGAAAAAGGATTTAGGTGCCTAACTTCCTTACAAGGGCATAGTATAGGATACTCCACTTTCCTTGGAGTTTCCTAGTGGCTAGCCAAGGCAGCTCCATGCTCAAATCAGTGGCTGTGGATCATCATTCTGAGGTGCCCATATACTGTATTGGGAGCCTAATTCTGTAGATTCCATTAGGCAGCAGAGCACCTATAGTTAGGCATTGCAATGCTGAGCACTAAGTCCTCTTTGTGGATCCGGTCCAAAGAGTGAGGGAACATTTATAAGTTGGAAGACTATATTCTGAAAAGCAGCAAAAGGATGTAGGGGTCATTGCATGAGTTCCCAGTGTCATACTGTACCTAAGAGTGTGAACATAATCCTTGGATATATAAACAGGAAAATGTCAAGCAGGAGCAGGGAGGTGGTAATACCTCTGTATGGCTTTAGTAAGACAGTTTATAGAATACTGTCTCCAGTTCTAGTGTCAACAATTCAAAAATAATGTTGACAACTTGAAAAAGTTCAGAAAAGAGCTACAAGAATTATTCTGGAAAATTTGCTTATAGCAAGAGACTCAGACATGTGGTTTATTGATGAGAAAGTTAAAAGGTGACTTGTTCACAGTCTAGAAGTACCTACCTACATGGGGGAGGGGGAATTCTTGTAGCAGACAGCTCTTTAATCTAACAGAAAAAAAGCATAGTGAGATTTGATGGCTTGAAACTGAAACTAGACAAATTCAGACTATAAATGTGGAACAATTTCTGTGATGGTAAGTAACCACTGGAACAATTTTCCAAGGGACATGGTGGATCATCCATCCCTTTAAGTCAAGGCAGGATATCTTGAGAAATTATTATCTATATCTCAAAATGAATCTATGGGCTTGATACAGAAATTATTTTTTGAGAGTCTTGCAACTGTGTTGCACAAAAGGTCAGACTAGATTTCACAATGGACCCTTCTGGCCCTAAAATCTATGAAGACTTCCATAAGTAGCTGTTCTTTCACAAGGCCAATTTAGGGAAATTCACACAATTAACTTCATGTCATTTAGACTCATTGACAGAAAATTTAACACTTATTTCTGAATACTAATTTATTACTTCAAATATTTCCTTATTACAAATAACTGCTAAAACCTTAAGGCCTGATCCAAAGCCTATTGAAGTCAATGGTATCCTTTCCATTGACTTCAATGGATCTTGGATCAGGACCTTAAAAATAATTCCTCCACCTCCTAAAATACTCTTTGAAAGGCTTTATAAGTGTCAAAACAGGTGATGATAGGAATCTAGTGCCAGAAGACAACTCCGGCATGCTACACTTTTGCAAAATATTTTGATAATTCCAAAAAACTAATAAAAGAATATCTGCCAAATTTCTAGTTTGTATAGAATCATAGAAATGTAGGGCTGGAAGTGATCTTGAGAGGCCAGCTTGCCCATCTCCCTGTGCGGAGGAAGGGTCAAGTATACCTATATCATCCCTGACAGGTATTTTGTTTTCTCCAAAACCTTTTTCATAAGGAAGAAGGATGACCATGGGAAAATATCTGATACTCTCAAGACATCCTTTGTTTGCTTTCTTTGTAGTAAAAATATGACAATCTAATTTCTGTTTAACTTTGGGAAGAACCCCCCACAACTGGGAACTGGTATGCCAAATTTTAGCCCAAAGGAAAATTTAATTTCTAAGTCAGAATGTGATTAAACAGCAGGTCTTCAATAGAGATCCTGTGAGTCTTTAACAATAGAGGTGCTGCTATCATAGACTTGATATTTCAGAAGTTTACTTCTGAGCATAGGGCTTAGCACCATTAGCTAACCTATTGATTTTAATGGGAGAACTGATGTTAGTGAGTGTAACTGTCCCACTTAGTGTTTGCGGGACTTAGTCAATATTGCTGACTCTTGCAAACTTTTGTTTTTGGCCCCTGCTGTAGCAATCTTCCAGTGATGCCAAAATCTCTGGCCATCACATGATCTAGAGTAAGATAGAGAGAGAAGCTCCTTTAGTGGAGATTGCACTAAAGTATATACTCCAATACCATGCATTCTAGTCCTAGATGCTATTAATATTTCTGTGCCCTTTACAACCCTTACTATGATCCAAAGCCTAGGCATACATATCAGTCAGACTTCTGATAGATAACTGAGATCTTGCAAAAGGTTCCCTGCAGGCAGAGTTGCCAGTGGAACCTGGTTTTCTAATATAACAAAAGCCTAATCTCACCTGTTTTGCTACATAGTCTTTTGCAAGAAATGTAGCAAATAACATGCTTCTGTTGACCAGGCTTACCACACTGTTGAGAAGCTGGAAAATCCTAAAAAAGGGATTGTTGGATCTAAGAAGCCCGGGTATACAGGTAACGTAGGGTATGTCTACACTGGCAAGTTTCTGTGCCACAAGTTATACCACTGTTATTAAACCGCTGGAATTAAACAGCTGCTGTGTGTCCACACTGTGTTCCTTGTGATACTGGAGCAGATCCACATTAGCAGCTCTTGCAATATCAAAGACAACAGTGCATTGTGGTAGCTATTCCACTGTGTAAGTGGCTGCAGGGTTTGCAATGCCTTATGCGACAGACATGGCGTCAGATGATGAAGGTTTCCCAATCCCATTGTTCCATGGCATCCTGCTACACTGCCAGCTGCTTTTCAACTCAAAGGGGGTGTATGTGTGTGACAGGAGGGAGTCTGTGTGTGTATGGAGAGGGGGAGGGAGACAGCGTGTTTTGGGGGACAGCGAGTGTGTCAGCATGCTGTCTTGTACGTTCAGACAGTGGCAGGAAGCAACCTGTCCTGAGGCAGGGGGAGTGGGAAACCCCAACATCAGCCCCTGCCTCCCTCCCTCTCTCACACATACACACACACATACACAGACACCTGCCTCCGTGTTCAGCAGCACAAGCATTCCACATTAACGGTTTGCTTTGTGTCCCAGAGCAGATCAGCACAGCACACAAAGGCTGCCAGAAATGGTTGCTTTGAAAGGGGAGGGGCGGATGTTTCCAGGGCAAGCCAAGTTCAAAACAATGAGCAGAGCGGTCACATGAGGCATTAGGGGACAGCTCTGGAGGCCAATTACTGCACAGAAAGCAATCAAGTGTCTACATTGGCAATAGAGCGCTGGAGCCTCTGCGCTGTCATAAACAGATAGTTAAGGGTTAATGTCTCTTTTACCTGTAAAGGGTTAACAAACAGGGAACCAAACTCCTGACCAGGGGACCAATCAGGAGACAAGATACTTTCAAATCTCAGTGGAGGGAAGCCTTTGTTTGTGTTTTTTGGGTTTGGTTTTGTTCTCTCTAGGTCCTGGAAGGGACTAGACGGGCAACCAGTTTTCTTGCCAATCTCCCTGCTACAGTCTCTTATAGTGAGTATTTTAGTAAGAAAGGCGGTTATAGTCTTTTGATTGTTTCTGTATTTGCAAATGTGTAGTTTGCTGGAAGTATTTTAAATTGTATTTTGCTGGAGGGAGGCTTCTTTCTAGTGTCTATAAGCTGACAGACCCTGTAACTTTTACCATCTAAAGACAACTTTTATTTTTTTCTTTCTTTTTATTAAAAATTTTGCTTTTTAAGACCTGTTTGATTTTTTTCTCCTAGTTAAGGCTCAAAGGAACTGAGTCTGTACTCACCAGGGAATTGGTGGGGAGAAGGGAGAGAGAGCAGTAGGAGAGGGAAAGGTGAATTTCCTCTTTGTTTTAGATTCACGGAGTTTGAATCTGTATTGTCTCTGGGTGAAGAGAAAAGAGGAGGGGGGGAAGGTAACATTCCTCTCTGTGTGATGATTCAAGGAGTTTGAATCATGGTGATCTCCTAGTGTACCCAGAGCGGGAAAGAGCTGGGAGGAAGGAAGGAGGGGGAGGGGAAATGGTTTATTCCCCTTTGTTGTGAGACTCAAGGAATTTGGGTCTTGGGTCCCCAGGGAAGGTTTTGGGGGGACCAGAGTGTATCAGGCACTGGAATTCCTGATTGGTGGCAGCTTATCAGATCTAAGCAGGTAATTAAGCTTAGAGGAATTCATACTGGTACCCCAACTTTTGGACTCTAAGGTTCAGATTGGGGAAAGATACTATGACATGTGCAAGTAACCTTACAAGTCTCATTGAGATGGGGTATTTGCAGTGCTGCAACTGAGGAGTTTCTGCGCACAAAGTAGCTCAGCAGTGTGAGCACAAAAAGCTGCTTTACTGTGCAGAAACTTGCCAATGTAGACAAGCCCTGAGAGAATGGATGGAAATGTCTAGCCCTGATATACAGGTGACTTGGGAGCCCAAGAGGAGGGACAAAAGGATTTGTGAAATTCTGATAGGAAGGTCAGCAAATGAATACCTGTTTCATAATAAATTGCAACCAACTAGCAGAAATTTTACATGGAAACTTAATATTATGTTGAGGGAAAACTAACATATGAAACACTAAGTACAAAAGTGATTGAGTCTCTGGAGTGGGTGTTTGGGGCATTACTGATGAACTTTAGAGCTTTTTACCTGTGGCTCACCAGGTTTGAATCCTCCCCAGTATAGCAAGGATTAATAATTGTTCCCATCTAATAGCAGCTTGGTAGCCCCTATAGGATATGTGTTTGGTAAATCTGAGTTACTTCTCTCATGTTACAAACTGCCCACTGTGCTTTGCACTAGATGATAACAAGCTCTTCACGGCAGGGACTGTCTCTTACTAAGTGTTGGTACAGGATTCAGTATAATAGTGGTCCTGATCTCAGTTGAATGCTCTTGTGAGAGCCAAAATTGCCATAGTCACTATGTCAAGTATCAGAGGGTAGCCGTGTTAGTCTGGATCTGTAAAAGCAGCAAAGAATCCTGTGGCACCTTATAGACTAACAGACGTTTTGGAGCATGAGCTTTCGTGGGTGAATACCCACTTCCTCAGATGCATCTGAGGAAGTGGGTATTCACCCACGAAAGCTCATGCTCCAAAACGTCTGTTAGTCTATAAGGTGCCACAGGATTCTTTGCTGCTTTTACATAGTCACTATAAATCTGTGAGAGTTGGTAACCCTGTGATTGTCACATATCCTGGAGGTGGGAAGGGGGGATTAAAAAATCAGACTAACAAAACATGATTTAATTTTTTAATCTCATGATTTTTAATTTATTTTATTATATTTTTAACTTCTGGGATTGGGGACACTGCTGAGTAGCCCATAATGTAGAGCACTGGCATTGCACATAACTCCATTAAGCATCCGAGATAAAGTCCACTGAAGTCAAAGGAAAGATGCCCATTGACTTCAATGGATTTTGGATTAGGCCCTAAAATATTAAATAACTGAAGGTGCCTTTCAGTTATAATAGTCAAGATTGTTTAAAATAATAATAATAATAAAACCTCTTCCTTTTTGTGAGTCAATTTGAACATAATAAACCTTGTTTTTGGTTATACAGTTTGTGATGTCAATGAATGGAGCATTCATTCTGAAATGGAAAATTTCAATGTAATGGAAATCTTTTCAGTGGAGTAAATCATTTTTGGCAAAGTCAGTTTTAAGCTGTGTAATTTTCTCGGTTGGTTTGGAAACAAAGTGATTTAATGTTTGGAAGTAATTTAATGAGGGGAGTGGGGCAGGCATGTGCAAGGAGGTTGGGCTCTCCTGTCACTGCTTATAAACTCTGTATTTTATCAGCATGTCACAGAACAGATGCAGTATGCTATGGTGGGCTACACAGTCACCATGACAATTCTTGAGTTGCTGATAAAGTTTGAATATTCTTTCCATGCATAATTACATAAAATCTCTGTCACACCATATAAGCGAAAATAATTAGCTAATTGAAAAATGCCTCAATATCTGTCATCGTATATGGTTCCAGAGACTGTCTTTTTTGCCTTTTTTCAACGTGTTTTCAGGCCATGCACCGGTATCTTATCTGCATACCTAATTCCTTTATAAATATAAAAAAGTCCAGTGCTATTTCCATTTTAGTTCAGAAATATTCAGCCCACGTTCACTTTCATTTTGAGAGTCTTTCAGGAAAGCAGCAGTTGCTCCTTGAGTCAGCCCAGTTGGCAGTATTCCCCAGGATTATTTTCAAATGGAAAAAAAAAATTGCTGCCTGTAAAGTTAACTGAACTATTTTGAGGAAAGATGGACCAAATGAGATGAAGACTCAGATTTTTAAAGGTATTTAGGTGTTGCTCTGGTCAGTATTGCAATTCTTAATTGACTCTAGGAGCCTAAGAGTCCATCTACACAGCAGCCGGTGTGATTCCCAGGTCAGGTAGAGGTGCACACACTAGCTCTGCTTGAGCTAGCACCTAAAAGAAGCAGGAGGCAGCATGGGCTAGTCACGGGAGTATGCATCCCAAGGGTTGGGCAGGATTGTACTCTGTACTTGGAATAGCTTCAAGAGAAACTCATACCAGCATACCCATAGTTTGGTCATCAGGGCACACTCCTGGAAGACGAGAGACCTGAGTTCCAGTCCCTGCTTCAAATCAGGCAGAGCAGGGATTTGGAAATACATTGCCTTCGTCCCAGGAAAGTGCCCTAGTCCTTGTGCTATATGGTAGGAAGGCAAGTATCAGAGGGGTAGCCGTGTTAGTCTAGATCTGTAAAAGCAGCAAAGAATCCTGTGGCACCTTATAGACTAACAGATGTTTTGGAGCATGAGCTTTCATGGGTAAATACCCACTTCGTCAGATGCATGTAGTGGAAATTTCCAGGGGCAGGTAGATATATGCAAGCAAGAAGCAAGCTAGAGATAACAAGGTTAGTTCAATCAGGGAGGATGAGGCCCTGTTCTAGCAGTTGAGGTGTGAAAACCAAGGGAGGAGAAACTGGTTTTGTAGTTGGCAAGCCATTCACAGTCTTTGTTGAATCTTGAGCTGATGGTGTCAAATTTGCAGATGAACTGAAGCTCAGCAGTTTCTCTTTGAAGTCTAGTCCTGAAGTTTTTTTGCTGCAGGATGGACACCTTACGATCTGTTATTGTGTGGCCAGGGAGGTTGAAGTGTTCTCCTACAGGTTTTTGTATATTGCCATTCCTAATATCTGATTTGTGTCCATTTATCCTTTTCCATAGAGACTGTCCAGTTTGGCCGATGCACATAGCAAAGGGGCATTGCTGGCATATGATGGCATATATTACTTTGGTGGACACGCAGGTGAATGAACCGGTGATGGTGTGGCTGATCTGGTTAGGTCCTGTGATGGTGTCGCTTGTGTAGATATGTGGGCAGAGTTGACATCGAGGTTTGTTGCATGGATTGGTTTCTGAGCTAGAGTTACTATGGTGTGGTTTCAAAGAGAAACTGCTGAGCTTCAGTTCATCTGCAAATTTGACACCATCAGCTCAGGATTAAACAAAGACTGTGAATGGCTTGCCAGCTACAAAACCAGTTTCTCCTCCCTTAGTTTTCACACCTCAGCTGCTAGAACAGGGCCTCATCCTCCCTGATTGAACTAACCTCGTTATCTCTAGCTTGCTTCTTGCTTGCATATAGATACCTGCCCCTGGAAATTTCTACTACATGCATCCGACAAAGTGGGTATTCACCCATGAAAGCTCATGCTCTAAAACTTCTGTTAGTTTATAAGGTGCCATAGGATTCTTTGCTGCTTTTACAGATCCAGACTAACACGGCTACGTCTCTGATACTTGACACCATGCAAGGCACTGCATTTAGCCATATGGAGTGGAAATCCATCAACCTCATGAAGAAACTTGCACAAATACCAACAGATATCATCTTCCTTTCCAAATGCAAACAGATGGACATCATACCAAATGGACTAAAGGTAAAAAATCCACTGCTATCTACATACTACACAGACCACAGTGAGAGATTATTCCATACTCTGTCAAAGAAACTGAGGAACCACCTGATCAGCATCCTATACAGCAAACAGGAAAACATCAAAAAAGAGCTCTCCAACCTGGAGACTCTCATTAATAACCAAACTTCCATACAACCGGACTTCACTAAAATAAGACAGGAGATCTACATTACTCACTTCACCTCTCTACAAAGGAAAAAAGACTGTAAGCTGTCTAAACTCCTACCTGCTACATGGGGCCACAACCGTGGTACCCATAACCCACACAGGAATATCATCAATCTATCCAACCACACACTCAGCCCAGAAAAAATGTCTGTCCTATCTCAGGGACTCTCTTTCTGCCCTACCACTCCCACCAACATGATACAGTTCTGCGGCGATCTGGAAGCCTACTTTCGCCGTCTCCAACTCAAAGAATACTTTCAGGACAACACTGAACAGCGCACTGATACACAGTTACTCTCCCACCAACAGCACAAGAAGAAGAACTCCACATGGACTCCTCCTGAGGGTCAAAATGAAAGTCTGGACCTATACATTGCTTCTGCCGACGTGCACAGGCAGAAATTGTGGAAAAACAACATCGCTTGCCTCATAACCTAAGTCGTGCAGAACGCAATGCCATCCATAGCCTCAGAAATCACCCTGACATTATAATCAAAGAGGCTGATAAAGGAGGTGCTGTTGTCATCACGAACAGGTCTGACCACCAAAAGAAGGCCGCCAGACAACTCTCCAATACCAAATTCTACAGGCCACTTCCCTCAGATCCCACTGAGGAATACACTATGAAACTGCACCATCTACTCAGGACATTCCCTACACTAACACCGGAACAAATCAACATACCCTTAGAGCCTCGACCAGGGTTATTCTATCTACTACCCAAGATCCACAAACCCGGAAATCCTGGATGCTCCATCATCTTGGGCGTTGGCACTCTCACTGAAGGGCTGTCTGGATATGTAGACTTTCTGCTCAGACATGCCACCAGCACTCCCAGCTATCTCCGTGACGCCACTGATTTCCTGAGGAAACTACAATGCATTGATGACCTTCCAGAAAACACCATCCTAGCCACCATGGATGTAGAGGCTCTCTACACAAACATCCCACACACAGATGGAATACAAGCTGTCAGGAACAGTATCCCTGATGATGCCACAGCACAACTGGTTGCTGAGCTCTGTGTCTTTATCCTCACACACAACTATTTCAAATTTGATGACAATATATATCTCCAGATCAGTGGCACCGCTATGGGCACCCGCATGGCCCCACAATATGCCAATATTTTTATGGCCGACCTGGAACAACGCTTCCTCAGCTCTCGTCCACTCACACCCCTTCTCTACCTACGCTACATTGATGATATCTTCATCATCTGGATCCATGGGAAGGAAACTCTGGAAAAATTCCACCATGATTTCAACAGCTTCCCCCCTCACCATCACCCTCAGCCTGGACCAATCTACACGGGAGGTCCACTTCGTAGACACCATGGTGCAAATAAGTGATGGTCACATTAACACCACCCTATACCGAAAACCTACTGACCGCTGTGCCTACCTTCATGCCTCCAGCTTCCATCCCGGGCACACCACAATATCCATTGTCTACAGCCAAGCACTGAGGTACAACCGCATCTGCTCTAATCCCTCAGACAGAGACCAACACCTACAAGATCTCCACCAAGCATTCTCAAAACTACAATACCCGCACAAGGAAATAAGGAAACAGATCAACAGAGCTAGACATGTACCCAGAAGCCTGCAAGACAAACTCAAGAAAGAAACCAGCAGGACTCCACTGGCCATCACATACAGTCCCCAGCTAAAACCCCTCCAACGCATCATCAGGGAGCTACAACCCATCCTGAACAATGATCCCACACTTTCACAGGCCTGGGGTGGCAGGCCAGTCCTTGCCCACAGACAACCTGCCAACCTGAAGCATATTCTCACCAATAACAGCACACCGCACCATAGTAACTCTAGCTCAGGAACCAATCCATGCAACAAACCTTGATGCCAACTCTACCCATATATCTACACCAGGACACCATCACAGGACCTAACCAGATCTGCCACACCATCACTGGTTCATTCACTGCACGTCCACCAATGTAATATACGCCATCATATGCCAGCAATGCCCCTCTGCTATGTACATCGGCCAAACTGGACAGTCTCTATGGAAAAGGATAAATGGACACAAATCAGATATTAGGAATGGCAATATACAAAAACCTGTAGGAGAACACTTCAACTTCCCTGGCCACACAATAACAGATCTTAAGGTGGCCATACTGCAGCAAAAAAACTTTAGGACCAGACTTCAAAGAGAAACTGCTGAGCTTCAGTTCATCTGCAAATTTGACACCATCAGCTCAGGATTAAACAAAGACTGTGAATGGCTTGCCAACTACAAAACCAGTTTCTCCTCCCTTGGTTTTCACACCTCAGCTGCTAAAACAGGGCCTCATCCTCCCTGATTGAACTAACCTTGTTATCTCTAGCTTGCTTCTTGCTTGCATATAGATACCTGCCCCTGGAAATTTCTACTACATGCATCCGACGAAGTGGATATTCACCCACAAACCTCATGCTCCAAAACGTCTGTTAGTCTATAAGGTGCCACAGGATTCTTTGCTGCTATGGTAGGAAGGGTGTGTGTCCCTCCTTTCTAGCAAGAACGGGCTGACCTGGTTTAGGCACCTAAACCTACGCCTAGGAGACGGTTCACAGTTGTCAATCCCAAGAAGAGATAGGTGCATCCCTCTGGTCTGTCAAGCACCTAAATATCTGTGTGGATCTGAGCCTAAAGTCCCTCTCCTTTCCTCTGTTATAGACTCCTGGCTAATGTTAGTGGCTCCCAACTCACCTTGACCGCTGCTGTGAATCCCATTTTTAACCCCATGAATTGTACAGGGAACCCTGGGCTCCTAACTCAGGGCT
Source organism: Gopherus evgoodei (assembly GCF_007399415.2). Lineage (NCBI taxonomy): Eukaryota > Metazoa > Chordata > Testudines > Testudinidae > Gopherus > Gopherus evgoodei. The sequence goes on from NC_044332.1 coordinate 59,279,225, forward strand.
GTGGATTCAGCGACAGGGCACCTAAACGTTAGGCATTGCAATGCTGAGCTTGAGTCCCCTTTGTGGGTCTAGCCCTAAGGCCCAGATCCTTACAAGTGTTTAGGCACCTAAATCCCATTTATTTCCAATCAAAGTTAGGCCCAGATCCTGAAAGGTACATAAGTGCCTAAGTGACTTTTGAAAATGAGATTTAGGATCCTATGCAAGCTAGGCATTGTAACATTGACAAGAGCAATGCCTAAAATACCTTTACAGAGCTGGGTCAAAGTGATTAAACTTAAATAATTAATTAAGTTTGGTAAAAGTCGGTACACCTGTTATAATCCACTGTGATAGACCCAGGCCAGTTGGGTACAGCAAAATAGCAGAAGGCAGATATACTGGCCATTGGATTAACAGATTTCTGTTCCCTGACTGACCAGAGCACGGGCTGCTCCAGGCTAATGAGAACACCTGACTCTAATTAACCTGCAAAGAGTCAGGTGAGGCCATTAAGTTCATGTGACTACCTGACTCTAAGGCCCTGCTGATACTATAAAATGGGCTCACTTCAGTCAGGCAGAGGAGAGCCAGGGGAGAGGAAGTGTGGATGAAGGGTTGATTAATGAAGAAACCCTCAAACCATCAGTAAGGGAACCCTAAGGTAAGAGTGCAGAAGGGAGAAGCAGGAGAGCTGTGGGAAAGTGGCCCAGGGAAATGTAGCAACTCTGGCAGTGAAAGGTTGGCTGCTAACAGCTGCTACCATTAGGGTCCCTGGGCTGGAACCCGGAGTAGAGGGTGGGTCTGGGTTCTCCCCAACCCACCACTACAGAAACATCTCCTAGGAGGGGAAGTCAGGCTCCTGTCAGGACAGGAGGCTAAACTGTTCTGAAAAAAGCTCCCAGGGACAACAGAGACTGTGGGAGCTCTCACCAATGTCCTTGCAGGCCTATGATGAAAAGGGATCAGTAGCCTGAACCATAGCCCTAGAGAGAGATGGGCTATGTGGAGGGTCACAATGAGCCACTGAGGCTAGCATAAACCGCCTAGAAGCGCAGGACCCATGGAAGCAAGGTCAGAGCTCTGCCACACCACACTCTATATTGCCTCAAATCAACAGATGTCCTTTCCTTTTTTCTTATGTTTGTACATAAGAAATGAACATAAACAAACTTGTACAAACAGCAGTTCTGTTTAGCTTTCACAAAGTTCCATGCATTTTCATAAGTTTTTATAAAATTATATAGTTACTGTGGGCTGTGTTCATATATGATTTCTTTATAAACTGTCACATTGAAAGTGGCCAAAAGACTCAGTCCAAGAAACTACTCTTTCCATTTAGAAAGATATTGTGTGGTAAGGAATGCAGAGCTACTACAGTACCTCATTTCAGTGGTTCCGCTATGTTTTCAAAGTAATAGAGAACATTAATATTGGGTGTTTCACTCAGAGGAAGTCCTACCAAATAAGGCATTTAACATTAGACTGGTCAAAAATCTTACAAATATAGGACAAGAGTATGATCAGCCCCATATGAGTGTGCAAGAGGGAGAGATGGTGCATGTATCCTCCTATATCCCTTACACATCTGTGCAAGGGAGTGGCACCATGGCATTCTTTGCTTGCAGGGAAGCAAGGATGGTCCAGTGGTTAGGGCCAGGTTTAATTCCCTGGTCTTGCACAGACTGCCTGTATGACTTTGAGTAAGTAACTTAGTCTCTAGTTTCTCAATCCCTCATCTATAAAATGAGGATAATAGCAGTTCTGTACCTCACAGGGCTGTTATGAAGATAAACACATCAAAGATGATAAGGTGCCACACTGATCTGGGCCGTCTATGTATAAGAGATAGAACTCCAGAAGGCTGCTGGCACTAGCCTCACTCAAGTGGTCAAAAAGGGGTGGTATGGGAACAGACACTGTACCTTTCAAAAGCCAGCTGCAGAAGCTGCAGTCGAGAGAGTTTTGGTTATGTATTGTGCTTCTCTGAAACTACAGTTGCCAAAAAACAGTTTATATAGTCTATTGTGGGCTCTATGGTTTAATATTTGTTAGCATTCCATTTATGATAGGTGCATTAACAAATTAAGGATCAAATCCTATCACTCTTATTCAAATTGAGAAATACGTTATCAGTGGGAATGCTTGTGGAATAAGGTGTGTTTCACTGTAACGGTGGCAGAGTCAAGTCATAAATAAGATTCATCCAAGCATTTTGCTCCTGTTGGCCATTTTTTTTTCTGGAAGGGAAACAAAAATAACTGGTGCATAGGTCTAAAACATCGTCTATTATTAGAAGAGAGGGAGGGTTTGGTAACAGTAACATAAGCATGGATTTTTTGTTTGTTTTTTGTTTTATAACAGACTAGCTATGTCCACAGTTTTTAAGTATAGACAGTTTTTTGTTTTGTTTTTGTTCATTTCACGCTATGATGTGGGGAATCTTGGAGCTTAGTGACATCAGATATGTACGTTATCTCATGTTTTTGGTGGCTGGCAGGAACACCACTTTGGTAGTCACCTCTTAGTACAGTATTAATTGTTCTGTATTGTAGAAATAGATATACCTCAGTATGATTATGGCCTTAATTATTTCCAGAAACCTTTTATAATTATATGAAACAATTTGTATTTGTTTTTTTGGAGAAAGGGAGAGAGCTAGAAAAAACATAATGTATGGTGTTTTAACTATAAAAAAGTAACTATCCTCCTTCTTTAGTAATCCTAAGAGATAAATTCAGTCTGTTAAAACACTGAGTGTGATTTTGTTTTTATAGTGAGTGAAATACTGAGCTAGCTACTTTTACTGATTGACTATACAGTGTGTTTATTTATAATCAAGATTTTTAAAAATATTCCTGTTAATAGTATCAATCAGATGTGATTTAAATTTGGCTGACATTTGTTCTTTAATAGATTTCTGGTGTATTCTAAACCAGTTCTTCAACAAAAGACACTTTCTCAAGTGTCAGCAAACTGGAAAAGTGTTGCACTATAGGTCTTTGTTTCTTCCTTAGCCTACTATGTTAGAAAGAGAGAGAGAATATAACTCATGCTCAGAACTCTTCATTTTTTCTTTTGCCTTAATATGTTAGAGACATAGAAACTCATACTTATAACTCTTCATAATATCTATATGAAAAATATATAACATTTTTCATTTGGAAATATCAGAAATTCTGATCAGTAAAGACATATTGATTTCTGAGAATGTTTAAGTTAACTGAATATAATACTTCCCTTTGGGAAAAGAAACAAAGCTTTAATTCCTAATACTAGTGCAGCCACCAGTTTTTCTATTTAATATCAGCCAGTCCATACAGTGCTCGGAGGAAAAACGTTGGCATGCTTGTTTATGGGCTCAATATACAGCCTGTGAAATTAAGGCATATATCTTAGTTATGCTGATTCAACGGGATGAATACAGTGTACTTCAAATATTGTGAATCAGTGTTGTTTCTTTTGTGATCCTTTCCTGGTACAATAAACTCTTAAAAGTGAATCACTCTTAAAAAGCTGACTCTAATAAGTAACTTTTATTTTATCCCTTGAGAAGCATATCTGAGAGCCCTGTGCTCACCTACTACATTAAAATATTTTAAATTTTTCCCCTAAGTCATTTTCCTTAATAACCTTTTACTACAAAAGTAAATCCACATTTTATTAAAATATTTTATTCATCTTTAAAAATTTAATTATCTGCTGTTTGGCATCTTTATGGGAAAACATTAAAGTGGCAGTATTTTTTTAAAAAGGAAGACAATTTTTATGATGTTCATGACACAGAAGACAAGCAGTGTTCTGATGAGAAGGTGGAAGGCCAGACTCTCCTGCCTTTGAGAAAGGGCAACTAGAATAGCCAACTGTGGTAAACTAACATGGCCATGTCATGTTCTCCTCAACAGTTCCTTCCTCTTAAGTCCACATGCTTGATGAGACAGCTAATATGCTGTAATTTTAAGATTAACTACAGATGATTTAACTGTTTTGAAGTAAATAACCAGTTTTGATTTACTGTCTCAACAGATTTATAAAAAGCTTTTTGAATGTGCAGTTTAAAAAAAGATTGTTATAGCTCTACACCTCTATAAATCTTCCTTTATTGTTCAACATAGATGCCAGGCTGCTAGGATCCCATTACAAGTTTACAATCATTTGGCAACACACTTGAAAGTCACTAAAGCAGAAATTAGAGGTGTGTTTTTTCCACTGTTCACACTTGTTTCTGTGTTTCTGACATGAAATTGGCAGCAGAAAATTCACTCCCTACAGAAATATTTAGCCCTTGGGATTACCTCATTTCAGTGTGTTGGCAAGTTTCACCCCACCTCCATTCCCACCCCCGACGTTATATTGTAAACACAGTTCATATACAGAGCATCATGGCAAAATAAGTGAAAAATGAGGCATTAAAAGAAAATGGAACCCATTTTGCTCATTCCAGAAACCTGATTTTTTGAAAGGTAGAAAGCATTTCACAGCATGAGTAAACTTAGAAATATGCTTAAAAATAAGGCCCGAATTCTGCTATCCTATTGTAAAACTCATAGCCAAGTGACAGAGTTGATGGGAACTGAGAGGTGAACCTTATTAAGCTTCCTTGGAATGCTTCTCTTAGGCAGATGGCTTTGGCCGGAAAAGTGACTTCTGAAGCATGCAGATCTCTGGGATTTATGATGAAAGAAAGTTGCAGCCTCACTATGAAGTGGCCCCTATGCAGTGATGGCTGAGCACCTTCTGGTCAGACAACATCTTTCCTGCCAGGTCCATGCAAATATTTCTCTACAAAGAATGTGGAAATATGAATTGAAACTTGGAGTGGTATTGACTCCTTCACAGGTCTCTTCTTGTATAGTTGCCAGGCTCAGACTGTATTCAGTGGATATGGTTCATTCTATACTAGCATGCTTCTTTCCAATCTCTGAAGATTTGGAAAGATAGGACTCCTCCAGAGCTAAAGGAAGTGTAGCGCAGAGCACCTATTCCTTCAATTTTGTGCAACCAACCCAGTTATACAGATATCTGCTCTCCTATAGCTGTGTTAACAGAAGTAAGCATATTGGCTTGTTTGGTCAGATTCTGCTTTCAGTTATACAGATGCTAGTCCATGGAAGTGAGCACCATAGGCCAGAGAGTGGAATCTTTACTCATCTTGGTGAGCACTTAGGAGAGGTTCCTTTGAAGTCAATGGAACTATGCTTGTCAGCAAATATTCAACATAAATGTTATAAAATTGAGCTTGTGGTTTTACTAAACTGGCTACATCATAGGCAGGATAAAAATTGCTATGTTATTCTAAAGGCTAAACTCAGAATTTTCAAGTCTGTGCCTAAAATTAGTTTCCTAATTCCATATTTAGGAACCTAAATATGAAGCAAGTTTTCCAAAGGTGCTTGCAGTTCCCACTCATTTCAGCAGGACTTGCATGTGTTCATCACTTTTTAAAAATCCTGCAGCTTCTATTTAGGAGTCTAAATATAGGTTAGGATCCTAACTTTAAACTCTTTGGTTTGAACATTTTAGCCTAAAACTCTCCCCTCCCTCCCACAAAAAAATCAATTTTGAAAAGTAAGTGCCTTTTAGCAGACTGTAGGGTTGAACAGAATAGATATTGTGGCTTTAAGATGTATTATAACTTCTTTTTTGCAATTTAAATTCCCTGTTCAGGGAACAAGGTCATTGCATAATATCATTTCATTTGAGAAATTTCGGATGAAGGTGCATGAAGCTCTGAAGAATGTTTAAATTTGATTTATTAGACTTTTCCAAACTCTTTACAAATACAAATTGAAACAAAGTGATGTTCTGGAAAAGCTGCTTCCTCAAAGAGAATAGATATTTGGGAAAGATTCTCAGAGGAAAATGGATGGATATGTCTCATCAGTTTTTGTTTGTTTTAAAAAAAATTGACTTATGGCATGTTTATCAGAAGCTCAGTATGTATAAATGAGTCTGCTTAATATAAGTAATGTTTGTAAATGGTGCAGCATTGATAATTATGGCAAATAACTATCCAGTGAAGATGCACAGCATAGGCAATGCCTGTCTAGTCTTCCTTGCACCATCATGTCAGCGTGTATCAACTATTAAATAGTTGGTGGGATCAATGCTAGGTGTCTCTTGGATCTGGAAAAGATAAGGAGGCTCATTTCCTTTAATGAAGACACGGCCTTTTAAATAAGACACATTTAAAAATCTATCTTGAGAGGTGAAATTTGAAGGCAGTAATATAAAGCTGCCCTCGTTCTGAAATAAATTCTTTGTTCCTTTTGCACATACATTCTTTTGTCTCGTTCTTTAAAAACAGATACTACAATTGCCAGAACTCTCTCTATTGTATTGTGAGTTGTCAAGACTGATTCCCCACTCTGGCACTTCGAGTGCAGAAGGTAGGAGCCCGCAAGGATTCTAAAAATTAATACTGGCCACTCCCAAGGTTATAGCTTTTTTCTGATCTTGGATGGGTAGATGCTACCATCACCCAAGTGCAAAAACCTTTTGAGAACCCAGAAAGGCACACTTGGGAATTTCTTCCTGTGGGGTAGCCTCAAGCCCTTTCAAGCCACTCACCCCCACCCTCCAGGGAAGAGCTGAGAAAGAAAAGCAAAGGAAATCAGCTAATTAAAGAACATATGCACAAATCTCTTAGGGACACACAAATTCAATCCTGTTCTTAAAAAGGGTTCATTTTTATTAAAAACAAAAAGAAAGAAAATACATCTGAAACTTAGGCTTTTTGCTAGGTTTTAAAAAAAAACAATTACAAGGAATAAGCATCAAGATAGCTTCTTTAGGTCCAGTTTAAAGGTTACAAGCAAAACAAAAGCATCTGGGGTTAGCACAGAAGAGTCCATAAGCCATAAAGTAATAAAAGAGATAAACCTAATTGCGTCTTCCTAGGCATTTCCTGATCTACTTACATATCTGGGGTTTCAAATCAGTAGTTTCTAGGTATGATCTGAAGATTTTTCCAAAGCTTTTTACAGCATAGTTCCAGCCCTGTCTCTGCTCTGCCCCTCTCTCCAGAGAACAACAGACAGACAGACAAAAGGGAAGTGTTTTCCCAATTTTAAAAAGTTCTAGCCTTCCCACTGGCTCTTTCGATCAGGTGCACACTCCCTTCCTTTCATCTAAGCAGAAAGATTTTTTAACCCTTTACAGGTAGAGCAAATAGAGAACAACTACTAAAAGGGGATTTTATAGCTACCTGGCTGGCTGGCTGGCTTTCCATAAAAAGGAGCTATTTCCCCTCCCCCTTCATTTATCATATGAGTCTTGCAGTATTTGATGAATTTCTACTGGAATCTCAACTTTCATCGTTGGGGTGGGGTGGGCGATGAGGTTTACAGCCTTCACAGTTACGGAGAAAAGCCTGAAAGAAACAAGAGGACCCTAAAGGCTCAGAAACCAGAAGGAAAGAACCCGGACTTTATTATTTTTTTAAGACTGTCATGATTATTAAACCATCTCATGACCTTCGGAGGCCTGACTTTTTTGAAAATTGCAGGTTGGTAACACTGCCTTCAGCAGAATCTGCTCATGTCAGATTATTGTAATTAACCTTTTACCTCCTTATTAGGCACTGTTAACTCCCACTGCAGAGTGCAGTCACCAGAGGATTCCATTACCCTTCCTGTTTGAGAAAGAGCAGTACTTATAGAGGGCAGGGGGCCTATCTGTGAAGCGACTATAATTGGAAGCTGTGGGACAGCAGCCTGGAGCTTTCTATGGGGAAAAGGCGGGGCAGCTTGAGATCTGGGGCTGAAAGATGAATAGCTGGGCTGGGAAGCAGTTTGTTTCTGGCAGAGTGGCCAGCAATAGTTGTGCCAGGCAGAGACGCGAGAGTAGACTGCAAACAGGGAAGCTATGCAAACAGCTCTGAACAAAAAGGACCAAAGGACTGAAGTCTGGCTAGTGGATGATGGCCTCCTGAAGAGGAGAGGCCTCCAGTAAGTATCCCTTGCATTAAGCCTGAGCAGTGGTGGCACAAGCCTCTTCCAGGTCGAGGGCCTGAGGTGGACTAGACAGAAAATGGGTGTGTGTGTGCTCCTGCTCCCCACGAGGCCCTGCCTCTTTCTGTAGCCTTTCCCCCTGTTCCTCCTAAGTTCCAGCTCCGCCTCTTCCTCTTCTCACCACAGCCGCAAGACCCTGCCTCCTGGTTGGGGATGGGGCTGCTCCTCAGCTATCCACCATGCTACAACTGCTCACAGCTTAGAAATAGCCACCAGGATGAGGGGACCTGGCTCTGGGGCCAGCAGAGCCTTTGTGGAGCAGCAACCAAAGGAGGCATGGCCCAGAAGCCTGGGTAGGTCAGTCCATGCAGCTGTGGAGAGCCCCAGACACTCTACCTGCCCTGGGCGGCACACCCCGGCAGGCATGGACATGGGCCAGGGGCTGCTCTTGGGCACCCCGGTTCCCCACCTGAGCTAACTCCACCACTGCTGCTGGTGGAACTGCTGCAACCTTCAGAGCTGTGCAACCTGAGAGCGGCTGCTCCTACAGGGTGGCTATGGCAAATTTTGTGGTGGTATTAGCCATTGCTAGGCCAACCCGTAGCATCATCCCGAGCCTGAGGAGCCTTACTTCAAACCACTGTAGAAAATTTTGATTTTTTTGGTCTAATATTTTGGCCAAAAATTTTTTTGGCTTAAAGCTGAAATATTTCAATTAAAGCTGGCAATGTGGTTCCTCTTGGGACTTGTAGTTTGCATATCTCATGCTCCTGCTTTCCCCTCTGGCTGGAGTGCATCTGCCATGGAACTTCTCCGCTCATGGTGAGGGAAGGATAGTACCTCAGAGAAGTCTCTGGCCATGATGTATCATGGCAGATGTAATCCAGCAAGAGAGCCTGGGTCCTAGAGAAAGTGGGACCACCTAAGTCATCTGAACTACAACTGCTATGAGGCCCTGTGGGACCAGTATTGAATTTAAATATTTTGGTTTGCATTTTTTGATGAAACATCAACATTTTCCAATCAAAGCAGTCAATTATAGTGAAAAAAATGTTTGATCAAACCCCCAATTTTCTATTAAAAAGTTACAAAAGAAAATTCTTGACCAGTGCTACTGTTTACATACAGACATTTACACATGAACAGCTCTAAAATCAGCCATTCACTATTGACTTACTATCATTCTATAGCTTCCTCATTTGATTGTCATAAGGAACAGTCATAAGCAGCCCCCGGCCCATGTCCATGCCTGCCGGGGTATGTCATAAGGAACATACCCCCACCAGGAACTGCACAAAAGTTGAAAATTCAAAACATAAAATCTACTACTATAGTAAACTAGCCAAAAAACAGATTTTGTTTGTGAATTCCTTCCCACGCCCAAAATCAGTACAAAAGATCTACAGTAGAACCGTAGAGTTACAGACACCGGAGTTATGAACTCATCAGTCAACCACACAGCTCATTTGGAACTGGAAGTACCCAATCAGGCAGCAGCCAATACAAAAAACAAACAACCCAAATACAGTACAGTACTGTGTTAAACATAAACTACTAAAAAAAAAAGGGAAAATAGCATTTTTCTTCTGCATAGTAAAGTTTCAAAGCTGTATTAAGTCAATGTTCAGTTGTAAACTTTTGAAAGAACAACCATAACGTTTTGTTCAGAGTTCTGAATGTTTCAGAGTTCTAAACAACCTCCATTTCCAAGGTGTTTTTAACCCTAAGGTTCTACTGTATACTAAACTCCCATCTGAAGCTGTTATTTCTTTATAAAAATGGGCTACAGTTTTACTGGGGCGGGGCAAGGTGAAGAATCACCATCTACAAAATTACATTTCACAGGTTTTAGGGGAAAAACAAGCTGTTTGGGGTCTTGTTGGCTTGTCTTTGGTTTTTGCTTGCACTTTTGGCTAAAAGGAATTACATTATCCTTCAAAATATTCAGGTACAAACATCCATAATCATTCTTGAAAAGAACCTGTACCTAAATATATATTATATGGATTAATGGAAATAAATCCAACCACAATCCCAAAATGAAACAGAAGATTCAGTTTTGATGTCAAGGAAGCTCTTATATTATAGCTGATATGAAGTCACTTTGATGGCATTAGAGCTATGGAATAAAATGATCTTTTAGTGTTAAAAACATTAACCAAGGACACATTTCTCTTGATAATTGCCATTTAAATTGTTGTTCTTGTCAGCCTTTAGTGGATCCTCAAGATCCTCAGATAGCACTCACAACATACGGTGTTCTGAGGTAGGAAATCCCCTAAGCCAGTGGTGGGTAACCTGCGGCCCCAGGGAAATCTGCTGGCAGGCTGTGAGACAGTGTTTACATTGACTGTATGCAGGGATGGCTGCCCGCAGCTCCCAGTAGCTGTGGTTTGCTGTTCTCGGCCAATGGGAGCTGTGGGAAGTGGCAGTCAGCACATCTCTGTGGCCTGCGATACTTCCTGCAGTTCCCATTGGCCGGGAACAGCGAACTGCAGCCACCGAGAGCTGTGGGCAGCCGTGCCTGTGGATGGTCACTGTAAACACTGTCTCGCGATCTGCCAGTGGATTACCCTGACGAGCCGTATGCGCTCCTCGGGCCACAGGTTGCCCACCACTGCCCTAAGCTGTTTTTGAAGTTTTAGAAGCTTGATTTTCTAGCTTAAAAATGTACAGAGGATTTGAATTTGTTATTCAGAAAGAAAGAGACATAGAATGTGCCCATTTCTGAAGCACTATCTTTGTTTTTATTGGAAGCATCAAAAAACCTTACAAAAATCTTATTTGTCCACCAAGAACTGAACAAGGACTATGTGCCCTTCTGCAAGATTTCTTAATCTCTATTATATTATTTGTCCCTAGATACTAAAAATACATAAGCCTCTTCACATGTCAAGAAAAAATGGGATTTGTGCTAAAACGTGTACCGAGACAATTTGTTAGTTTTCCTCCTTGCAGTGGCAAAATCAAAGCCCTTTATGCAATATTTAGTGCATTAGATACATTTGCTTTTACTGAGTCCTTTAGACAATAAAGTACCAATAAAAAGATATAGAAGGTTTTTTCCTTTCTATGAGCTCACACTTCCTTTTGCAAGTCTTATTTCTAGTGGAAATTAGTATGTTTTATATTAAGAGCAATGCAGACACTACAAAAGACTATAAGTATTTACAAGCAATTGGAATTAAAAACACACAACATGTAACATGAAATGTAAGACATCAGGATAACCTAGGGAATTACAGACCAGTCATCTTAACTTCTGTACCTGGAAAGATAATAAGGCAAATAATTTATCAATCAATTTGCAAACATCTAGAAGATAATCAGGTGATAAATAACAGCATGGATTTGTCAAGATTAACTCATATCAAACCAACCTGATAGCTTTCTTTGACAGGGTTACAAGCCTTGTGGATAGGGGGGAAGTGGTAGATGTGGTATATCTTGACTTTAGTAAAGCTTTTGATACTGTCTCTCATGATCTTCTCATAAACAAACTAGGGAAACACAACCTAGATGGAGCTACTGTGAGGTGAGTACATAACTAGTTGGAAAACCATTCCCCAAGAATACCGTAGTTATCAGTGGTTCACAGTTATGCTGGAAGGGCATAATGAGTGGGATCCTGCACTGATTAGTTCTGGCTCCAGTTCTGTTCAATATCTTCATCAATGATTTAGATCATGGAATAGAGAGTGCACTTACAAAGTTTGTGGGTGATACCAAGCTGGGAGGGGCTGTAATTGCTTTAGAGGGTAGGATTATAATTCAAAATTATCTGGATAAACTGGAGAAATGGTCTGAAGTAAATAGGATGAAATTCAATAAGGACAAATGCAATTAATTCATTTAGGAAGGAACAGTAGTTGCACACATCCAAAATGGGAAATGACTGCAGAAGGGGATCTGGGGGTCATCGTAGACCACAAGCTAAATATGAATCAACAGTGTAACACTGTGGCCAAAAAAGTGAACATCATTCTAGAGTGTATTAGCAGGAGTGTTGTAAGCAAGACACGAGAAGTAATTCTTCTGCTCTACTCCACGCTGATTAGTCCTCACCTGGAGTATTGTGTCCAGTTCTAGGCGCCACATTTTAGGAAAGATATGGAAAAATTCGAGAAGGTCCAGAGGAGAGCAGCAAAAATGATTAAAGGTCTAGAAAACATAACCTATGAGGGAAGATTGAAAAAAAATGGGTTTGTTTAGTTTGGAAAAGAGAAGACTGAGAGGGGACATGATAGCAATTTTAAGTACATAAAAGGTTGTTACAAGGAGGAGGGATAAAAAATGTTGTTTTTAACCTCTGAGGATAGGAAAAGAAGCAATGGGCTTAAACTGCAGGCAGGTTAGACAAACACTTGTCAGGGATGGTCTAGATAATACTTAGTCCTGCCATGAGTGTAGGGGACTGGACTAGATGACCTCTCGAGGTCCCTTCCAGTTCTGTGATTCTGAGATATACTATGCAAGTAATAAATTGCGATACCTGCACAACCCTTTCATATCTTTACAGTCCAGTATTTCACACTAGCTTATACAACAGTCATATCTCTCTCAATAAAAGTATAATAATGTGGTAATAAATACACTTTGAGCCAATTTTTGCCGTCACCTATATTCATGAACTTCAGTAATCTTTTGAATATAAGAAATGTCTATTATACTATTCTTTCTAGAGTCCTTAATAGGAAATTGGGTACATTTATTTCTGGAGAGTGAAAAAGAAAGGATGATGGTTTTTAAGCAGCAAATTTCTAGGAAAAGTGTCTTTACCATAAAAAAAGAGAGAAATTTCAGGTATATATAGTATGTCCAAATATAGATGCCTTCAGTGGACAAACTTTCTTTTTTGGAGCTTTTTGAAGCTATACACCTGGGGTATACAACTGAAAAAATGTTTAATTATGTAAAAAAGGTGAGTGTGATAATCATTCTGCAGAAAAGTAGGCGTTAATCTATACATTTAGACTCGTGTTGTTGAACCTACTTAGCAACTTCTTTAGTAGAAAGTATGATCTAAAATATATTTAAAAACAAAACAGCAGCCCTAAAAGGTATACTGCAGCCAACTTGAATGGTAACTACAGAGCTGAAAAATTAAAAGTGGCTTAATGTGACTTTTAGTTCTTTGGTGATAGCAAAATTGAAGAGATTAAAAGCCTGAGTCATAAAAAATGCATCTACTTGTTAAGTGCCTTTTTAATGTACTTAGTAAAGTGTGGAATGCATTTTTTTCAGTTAGATTAACTTTGGTAATTCTTTACAACTTTTTTCTCTTGTGAGCAATTTACCAGCTATAATTTACAAGCAGGGCATGCAGCACAAAGAAGTAGACAAAAGACAATAAGAGCAACTGATCCTTAAACACACAAAATACACAACACATGTTTGTAGATATTAAATGCAGTTGCTAAAGTGCATTGAATTTCCAGGTTGCTATTAGATGGAAGTGATATAATGATCCAGAGGGTTTATATTAGAAGGTGTATAGCTGAGCAGAGAGGAGGCATTGTGCAGTGGGAGATTTCTTCCCCTTTTCCTGCAGCAGCACTCTGAGGCATGTGTGCATGTGGCTCTTCTGAAAATTTTCCTCCTCTATTGAAACTGTGTGATTATGTTCTTTTGTTTACAGTGTGTCCTCAGAGTAACACGTGTATAATGTGTGAATACAGCCTTATGTTCCTCTGATTTCTGCCCCTTCCTCTCCTGTAAAACTTTCCACTCTCAAACCCATATCCACAGCTATTCCAATAATAACCAGCTTCCCTGCAATGTCACTGTTTTTCTTTTTGGAGGTTTGCCAGGTACATTGCTAAATGTAGCAGATTCTGGGTTCAAGAGCTTGCATCTTCAGCAGCCAAATGTCAACAAAGTAGCTGCTCTTCTCCTCCTGTCTGTCTCTCTCTGACTCCAAAGTGAGAGGCTGCAGAGGAGGGGAGATGGTGGGGAGAGCAACCTTGGGTGTGAGGACAGTTACCATGATGTCCCAGATGTGTCCCACCCGCACTACTGACCTACTGAATTGAATGGGGCTGGCACGAGCAACTAGTGACTCCCTTTAAGCTGTCTGTCTGCTTTCAGCTGCTCCAGGCAGCAGCCAGCATCTACTGCATAGCTTACAAAGAACAGCTTCTTCTAGTCCTGATGTAGACAGCAATAGACTGCTCATCAGAGAGAACACCTAATGGTAAGTGCAGTGGCAGCTCCAGGCATCAGCGCTCCAAGCACATGCCTGGGGTGGCAAGTCGGGGGGCATCCTGTTGGTCCCTGCGAGGGCAGCAGTCAGGCAGCCTTTGGCAGCTTGCCTGCGGGAGGTCTGCCGGTCCAGCGGATTTGGTGGTAATTCAGCGGCGTGTACACCGAAGGGGTGGGACCAGGGATCTCCCGCAGGCGCGCTGCCAAACGCTGCCTGACTGCCGTGCTTGGGACAGCAAAAAAGCTAGAGCCGCCCCTGGGTAAGTGAAAAGGAAGGGTTCTTTCAGCAGTTAGGGGAGAAAGAGGGCAGCAACTGGAGAGCAGCAGAAGGCAGCATTTAGGTAATGAAACACCAGTGGAGAAGCCACTGGATAGGGGCAAAGATTAATTTCCCTTTTTTCTGGTTCAGACATTTCAGGCTGTGTATCCTGAGTTAGTTCTTTTAAAATAAAGGAAACTTTTGTTTCCTACCTCAGCAATAAATGAAGTAGCCCTTAGAGTATGCCATGAGCTCTGCAGAGGACCTAATCCTTTGCATATCTCCCATCTGCTGACCCTTCGGAAATGTGGTGTAAAATAAATTACAACAAAACATAAAGCTTTGCATAAGCATTTTCCGAAAACTAGGTGTTTCTAGGATCTCCCTGAAGGACTTCCATGACTCAGACCCTAATTGCCTGTGCCCTGCAGAGCATCTCCATTCTCTTTTATATCCTGGTTAACCTTGACAAGAGCCACTGCCTGCATCAGCAATCATAACTCTGCATGTCTGTGGAAGGTTTTAATTCCCAAGTTTAGGGCTTCCCCGTAGAGAATCCCTGTATTCCTTTGCAGAGTCCTCTAGTCTAACAACCTGTTACATACGGCTTTTGCAGCTGGAACCTCTGCTCTTGCACAGCTCCTCACAGGGGCTCCATATTGTGGAAGGAAGGGCATTAAAATAAATGCCAACAGTCCTCAGTGTTTGTTCTACTCTGTTGCTTAGCATCTCTTGGATTCTCAAGCAGCCTCAGCTGTGACCATTTCTTTCTGATGTGGAATTTGCTACATTATCCATGCTTTTTTAACCTCTAGCCTTCACTATAAAATGGCCATCTACTCCCATTTCTTGTGAGATGTGAATGAGTAGAGCTGATCACAAAACAGGAAAACTTATCACAAAAATTTTCATGAAAGATTTGCCCTTTTTTAAAATGTATAGAATTTTTTTGACCAGCTGTGTTAAGATATATGCAAGTATTTTGTAAAAGCTATTTTGAATGAAGGAAAAAGTATCTACTTATCCTTGCATTACCTAATTTACCCAGAGAAGTCACATCCATAGGAAATTATTGATGCCAATAATTTAATTTTTTTGGAAGGATTAAGTAATTATATAACTATATAATACCCACAGTTACTCAAGTGAATATAAAATTACAAAGGGCAAGATTTTCTAAAGTGCTTAAATGATTTAGGAGACTAAATTCCATTTTCAGAATTGACTTAGGCACTTAGGATCCTAAGTTTCATCCCCAGGAAAACGGGGCTTGTGCTTCTAAGTGCCCAAAACTTACTTCAGAAAATGGGATTTAGGCACTTGGAAAATTGTACATAAAGGCTCCAATATCAATCCATAGAGTGAAATTTTGGCCCCATTGAAGTCAGTGGGATTTTTGTCATTGATTTCAGTAGGACCAGGATTTCACTCATATTTTTCATTGCTTATGCTATATCCTACCTGGAGTAAGAAAAATAGCCCCTTTCTTCCCCTGGTGTATAATATCTAGGTACCGTCAGGAGGTTTTGGCCTTCCTCTAATGCATCTGTCATTGGCCACAACTGGAGGCAATATACTGGACTAGATGGAACAGTCCTCTGTTCTCACATGGTAATTCCTATGTCCTTATAATACTTGTCCCCATAAGGAGAGGGGGTATACTATCAGCATTAAATTAAAAGGAAAATAAGTACTAGGTGGAGAGAGAAGATGTGAGTAGAAGTGAAAGCAGTGAACTGTGCAATGTGGTGGCTGAAATGGAATACAGCCAATGTTTGTTCCTGATGTTTTATTGAATAAAGTCTTGTATGTATTATCAGTCCTTCAAAAGATGATACAAGTTTCTTCATGTCTATTTTAAGTATTTCAGCAAATGAATATTTCATAAACCTCCTCTTATTGCCACAAACTCAAATTGTCTTCAATTTGTCTGTCTGTATCAAGTTCACATTACATGCCCTGATACAGTAAGTGCATTTATGGTGAACAGTTGAACACCTGTTTCAAGGAAAACTCTACCCATTGCTCTCAAACCAAGAATCTAAAAGTACAAACAAGAAGGAAACAATTCTTATCTTGTGAAATGCAATTTTAATTACAATTGCCATTTCTGGCCTGTATGTTGGTAATAGCTTTCTTGCTGAAAAAGACACCACTTCTGTTACAAACAGTGTGGAGCCCACCAGAGGGCATTGCAAATTAATTTTAAATTATAAAGTATTTTAGGGTTTAAAATTTAAAATATTTAAAGAAAATAAAGTTATTTTATTATAATGAAACTAGGTTAGGAACTGGTTTAAATTTTCTTACCGAAGGATTTCATGCTGCCAGTGTCATAAATGACATTACAGTTTCAGTAAGGCGATCAACACCAATAGAAGACTCAGAAATATTAATTTGGGTGAAAATAAATAAAGTGTCTTTATTATAAGAGCTTCTTCATGCTCCTACTGTTTGGCCAAATAGAGTAGACACAACTGTCTATTCTAAATTAGCTATTACCACTCAAGCAAGGGATCTTGGTGTCATAAACAGATAGCTAAGGGTTAATGTCTCTTTCACCTGAAACACCTGACCAGAGAACCAATCAGGAAACCGGATTTTTTCAACTTTGGGTGGAGGGAATTGTGTGTCTGGGGTCTTTGTTTTCTCTCTGCCTGCTGTCTCTGAGCTTTGGAGAAGTAGTTTCTACTTTCTAGTCTTCTGTTTCTAAGTGTAAGGACAAAGAGATCAGATAGTAAGTTATATGGTTTCTTTTCTTTGGTATTTGCATGAATATAAGTGCTGGAGTGCTTTGATTTGTATTCTTTTTGAATAAGGCTGTTTATTCAATATTCTTTTAAGCAATTGACCCTGTATTGTATCATCTTAATACAGAGAGAACATTTGTATTTTTTCTTTCTTTTTTATATAAAACTTTCTTTTAAGACCTGTTGGAGTTTTTCTTTACTTCAGGGAAATTGAGTCTGTACTCACCAGGGAATTGGTGGGAGGAAGAGATCGGGGAGATCTGTGTGTGTGTTGAATTGGCTAGCCTGATTTTGCATTCCCTCTGGGTGAAGAGGAAAGTACTTTTTGTTCCAGGACTGGGAACAGAGAGGGGAAGCCACTCTGTGTAGTTTCACAGAGCTTGTGTCTGGGTATCTCTCCAGGAGTACCTGGAGGGGGGAAGGGAAAAAAGGATTATTTCCCTTTGTTGTGAGACTCAAGGGATTTGGGTCTTGGGGTCCCCAGGGAAGGTTCTTCAGGGGGACCAGAGTGCCCCAAAACACTCTAAATTTTTGGGTGGTGGCAGCAAGTACCAGGTCCAAGCTGGTAACTAAGCTTGGAGGTTTTCATGCTAACCCCCATATTTTGGACGCTAAGGTCCAAATCTGGGACTAAGGACACTTGGAGTCATTGTGAATAGTTCTCTGAAAACACCCACTCAACATGTAGCGGCAGTCAAAACAATGAACAAAATGTTGGGAATCATTAGGAAAGGGATAGATAATAAGACAGAAAATATCATAATGGTATGCCCACTTCCTGAATACTGCATGCAGATCTGGTTGGCCCAACTCAGCAAAGATATATTAAAATTTGAAAAAGTACAGAGAAGAACAACAAAAATGTTTATGTATATGGAACAGCTTCCATATGAGAAGAGATTAAAAAGACTGGGACTTCTCAGGTTGGAAAAGAGAGGCTGAGAGGGGATATGATAGAGGTCTATAAAATCGTGACTGGTGTGAAGAAAGTGAATAAGGAAATTACTCCTTTACATAATACATGAACTAGGGGTCAGTGAAACCAGTGAAATTAATAGGCAGCAGGTTTAAAACAAACAAAAATAAGTATATCTTCACACAACGCACAGTCAGTCTGTCGAACTCCTTGCCAGAGGACATTGTGAAGGCCAAAACTATAACAGGGATCAAAAAAGAATTTGATAAATTAATGGAGGATAGGTTCATCAATGGCTATTAGCTAGGATGGGCAGGGATGCAACACCATGCTCTGAGCATCCCTAGTCTCTATTTTGCCAGAAGCGAGGGATGGCTGATCACTTGATTGTCTGTTCACTTGATGATTATCTGTTCTATGCATTTCCTCCGAAGTATCTTGCACTGGCTATTGTTGGCTTCACCTCCAGCATTTATAATAGTGTTAAATATTTTTTAAAAGTGTTACTAATTTATAAGTGGGGGGTTCCACTCAGAGGCTTGCTGTGTGAAAGGAGTCACCCTACAAAAGTTTGAGAACCACTGATTTAAAAGAATCATCTCATTATAAATCCCTACTGTACCTGAATTCCCTTTTTCCCCCTGATGTAACCCACTCTGGCTGTAAAACCAGAAAGTCTACAGCTCAGATTTTTCAGAATCTTTGTAAGGGAATTTCATTTAAAATACATAACTTCTTTAATTTATACATAATAAACTTTTTCATCTTTTTGAAACTTACATGAGGGTTTTTAAACTTACAGCACAACCTTTTTTGTTAATCATTTTTAAATAAACAATATAATCTAAGAGCCACAGTTGTGTATGTTACATCTTCCATCACACAAATTTATCTGTAAAAAACTGTGGTAACTTTCTGAAACCAGCTGCTCCACTGGTATCTGTAATTCTGTCTACACACAGCTATCCATTTCTGTGTTTCTCATGGTATTCTATATTTCATAAAAGCACCCTCATGCAGAGATGTTGCTTCTGGGCATAACACTAAAAAATGATGGTAGTGTCCCAGTTTAAAATAAAGGAGTCTGAATCAGAATGCCTGACCCAGCTGAAATAAATTCATATATTTGAAAGTCCCAGATCTTTGTAATTGTACTTGGGTCTTCCCTACTTAAAAGGGAACAAAGCTATCAGGACAGATACTAAGTCATTCACCATTCTTAATATTTGACTCAAGAACTGAATTGCTTATTATATGCCATAGGAATAAATGAAAGTCATTGTGTATATTCCAATCATAACAACATCTTGAGCTCTTTAAAATTTTACATCATCTGTTTTGATGGAATAGCCAACAATTCAGTTATTCATATTGCATTTGCACTTTTGATTTAATAATCTCATTTTTTCCTTTGGCAGATGTACAACAAATGGCAATCGACTGGCTCACTGGAAATTTTTATTTTGTGGATCATGTCAGTGACAGAATCTTTGTGTGTAATCACAATGGAACTGTGTGCATTACCCTGATTGATCTTGATCTTCAAAACCCTAAGGCAATAGCTGTTGATCCAACATCAGGGTAAGAGTATTGTTCACATAACATGCGTGTTAAATTATACAATGCATACTTGCATGCAAAAAAATCTAAAACATTTATGTTTTATTTCAGTGCTTGTGGTTTTCAGGCCACACATTTACCTAATATAAACCTTAAATGACAGATTAATTATTAGTTCATGAAACTTCCTTAAGACATCGCAATGTGATAAGAATGCTACTTCTCTCTAGGAGAGTAAATAGTACGCCCATTTCATTCAGGTGTATTGAGACATAATATTTGCAGTTATTTATTGAGCTGTTTATTGTAAAAAATAAGTACAACAATAATTTATATAGGCAACATGTACATTGAACAGTCTTGCTTCAGCTGTCACAAGTAACTGTTGAACCATTTTAATAATAGTATATGTTTTTGTGACTTTAAAGTTGCAGGAGAAATGGAAAAGTACCTTAGCTCTTCACAAGTTTTCTCCAGGACATTCAACCCTTTTTAGAATATAAAGAAAAGGAATCTCACAACCATCTTATATTTTACTCCCTAATCTCTAGGGGCATTAGGACCTCATCGCTAGTATGTTTTGGAGCAGACTCTCTTTGTGTGCTCCTATTGGGAGTCAGTGAAATATATATAAACAATCTGGATTTGCATTTTTATTGCATAAACACATTCAGAATCATTTGGGGAGGAAAACTTCAGTTAAAATACTGGCCACTAAAAACCCTTTACCTTAGAACCACTACCAGCTAGAAAAAGTTTTCAAGCAAAATGATGAAATAGGATGCATCACTGAGCATGGAGGAAATGTTGTTTAAGATGTAAATTTTCAATGAGGTTTTTGGAGTGGCTGTTTTGTCCTCGTTATTGTTTTATTAGTCTGCAGGTAGTTAAGTATGAAATGACTGGTGGAATATGTCCTAAACTGCCATAAGCCTTTCCTCAATAAATACGAAAATATTTACTGAAGAAACAGCTTGTCATCCATATGTGGACTTTTGTTACTCTTTACTTAAAGCCCGATTGAATATTAAGATGCATCATCACAATGGGTTTAATTTTGACTAGAACAGCTTGCATGTAAACTTTGCAAAGGAAGCTGTATAATATAATTCCTGAATATAGCTGTGTTTCTATTTGCAACAGATGGTAAACTTGACTCAGTCTGACTGCAGTGATGTTTCAAAAAGACATTAGTGAAAGAAGTTGTATTTAAACCGATTTGTTTGGTAATTCTCATAAGAAAGAACTGGAGGTTTTCAAATGGGCTAACAGCAGCCTTTTCAACTACATTTACTTACATGTTCTGTGCTGGATTTGCTAGTTGAATTCCAAACTAGTTATTAAATAATCTTGTCTGTCAAAAACATCAGAATTGAATTATTTTCCTTGATATAAAGAACACAGATCTTTTTGGAACAAAACTGTCATAGTAGAATATCATATATGTTAACAAATCTCCCTTTTGCACACCAATATCTTTCTTTACTTTTCTCATTTTAGACTGTCATGATATCAAAGGTCCTCAATTTGGCAAAGAATTTCAGAGTAGAAATGCCTCATGTTGTTTGCACTTAGTCTCTGAAGAATTCCATTGGCTTTGATAGCTGTTTAAATATAATTCTGTCATGTATCATTTATTGGAATAGTGTAATACCTTTTTTATATTTAATGAGTGTTCTGTACACTGAAGTCAGGTATATTGTACATGTACATTGTGTGTGGGTTCTATACTTACTTTCAAGAACATCTTTTTCAATTTCACACATTAGAGATCATTTTTATTTTGTATGTTGTCTTGTCCATCCCTCTTGCCAGCACAGGAAGTTTCCTTACATTGTAAATCTGACTTCAAACTACTATGAAATATTTTTAAAGCAACAAAGCTTCTCTCAGTTCCACTGACAGAACATTCTACTATCTTTTCCTTTGCTCAAGTCCATCCCATTGTTCCTCGAAACAGTTTCATGCCCACTCTGGTATTTTTTCGCCCTCCACATAAACATAGCTCAAAAATGTTTGCAGTGTTCCAAGTGTGGTCCACTGCTGCCATACACAATACAACCTGATTTTGTACAGCATCTTTCATACACTGTCGCATAACCCTTTACTGTATCCCAAAATGCTTCACTGTATTAAATAATATAATACAGAAGGCATTATTAGTCATATCTATCTATCAATCGAACTATATAGCTGGTGCAAAAATAAACAGTGTCTTAACAGTTGTAGATTTTTTAAATAATGAGGTGAAGAGTTAATCTAATTAATACATTAAAGCATTTCTTCTTAATACAATAAGCTCAGAATGTGTCCTCTAGTGGAAGAAGCCACAGGTGGGAGTCTTAGCAGGGAAGAAAACTCTAAAATACCCTTTGCAGAAATCTCCCCCAAATAGTTACATGAGCAGTAGGAAAGGGGGTTCTTTTCCTCCCAGGGAACAAAGAAGGGTTCAGCTTCCCATGGAAGATTCCTTCATGGAATCTTCAGGTCCCAGAAGATCCATGCAGAGGACATAGCCCCCACACAGGCTTCTAAAACTTCCTATTTCTGGCAGAGTGGAATCCCTGGACCCAGGGCTTCCTTTAGTGGCATCCTGAAGTGGAGAGGAGCATTGGAAAAGTTAATAGAGTCTCAAGCTGTATTCACTCTCCTGCAGATCCATTATGGGGCATGGGAAGAGATGAAGTGCATCACCCCATTATCGAATAGCATTAAATTAAAGCTCCAGCCTCAGATTTATATTGAAGTAACTTGAAATGCATTGTTTCTTGCATTTATGTTAGGTTGTGACTGGAAAAGGAACTCTTTCCAAACTGAGCAGTTGCTGTATTCTGCTATTAGCTAGGATTGCAATCACTCAGAAAATGTGTGTGCCAACCTGTCCCCACAATCTTGTCCTACAACCGTTTCTCAAATGGTGGATCCTGACCCACGTTCGGTCATGAGAAGGGTCTAGGTGGGTCATGTGGTCCCCAAAAGTGCCCCCGGCACACTCTCACTTCCTGTGAGCAGCTGGATCTGAGCAGCAGCAACAGCATGGAGAAAGCTGCTCAAGCAAGTAAGGGAACACTCAGTAGACTGGTAGTGACTGTGGCCTGGCCATGGGGACAGAGGGGCTGGCTGGGGCTGTTGGAGAGGTGAGGACTGGGCAAGCAAGAAAAAGAGAGCTGAAGGGTCAGACTGGGAAGGGGAGGAGAGGGAAGGGAAGGGGAGGGGAAAGAGGAGCAGAGGTAGTCGCAAAAAAGACAAAATGCAGATTGCCTTACTTAAATGTTTGGGAACAACTGTCCTAACAGACTCCTGCTCCATTGGAAGTTTTTTTTATACTCCTGCCACCCAAGAGGAAAAGTCATGTGAGTCTGTGCTTACATGGGTGCTGTTGCTCTTCTGGTGGTATCTCTGAATTGCCAAGAGACATGCCTTTTTTTTTTCCTTTTCTTTTTCTTTTCTTTTCTCCTTTATTTCAAGCTAATATTTTAAATATATATTTTTAATTACTTCAATATCAAAGTACTATTTCTATGTCAATATATTATGTTATATACTTATCTGTCTCGTAATGATATTGGTTTTATTTTTTCTTTATTGAAAATGTTATAATAACTCATAAAGGTGCAGATATATTGAATTGTATTGTAAATTGAGCACAAAGTTATTGTGGCACATAAAAGTATGTGTATTACCATCTAAAAGCAGCCAATATTTATACACCTGGTACATATATCACAAAACATATTATTTTATATTCAAATATAAAATGTACACTGTTCCTATAAAATATTATGTAAGTGCTCCTGTAAGAAAGTCTCCAATTTGCAGTGGCCTTCAGTGTATTTGCTCTCATAACCTGTATTCCAGTCATAGCAAATACCTAACTGTTGAATGTATTAATATTAATACTTTTAAGTGCTAACAGTGTGCTTAGAACAATGCAAGATACAAAATCCTCGCCCTGAGCAGAGGAACTTAGGGCTTGCTCTTATCAATAGCAAAACTCCCATAGACAGTCATGGAACAGGATCAGTGTCTTACTGTCTAGCTTAAACTCTCTTCTTGTTTGCCTTTGTGGCGTGAGTTGTACTGTTATGTACCAGTAATCCTTGACTGATTCACAATTATGGGCACAACACAGGCAAAAACCTTCCTGTGCTGTCCAGGCCAGGGTGTTTCCTTCCTGTTTGGGAGAAGACCATCTCTATGAATGAGAGAATGGTTGAATCATTTTGTCTGTTAAATTATTTGCTTCACTGGTGAAATGGACAACAAGCATGCCAGTTGTAGATATTTTTATGATATGATCTTCTGTGCACTTGGAAGTGGACTGGAGCCACCAAACTCATTTCACATGTGATGCTGAAAGTGCCAAAGCCTTCATTCATTACTGAGTGACGTAGGAGTTGAGCTTTCAGACGGCTCTAATATCACATTACCTGTTGAGCCATCAAATTCCTTATATTTGGAATTCTTGCATGACTTGTATTAAATATGTTGGTTTTGGTTGGGAGATAAGCCTTTCCACTACGAGAAATGTCTTCCGTTATTAGTTTATTCCTGCATGTATCTTCTAAAAATGTAGTGTGAAAAGCGGATTCTCCAAACAAACAACAACGGAAGAGAAAATATTAATAAAAAATGAAAACAATTATTTAACCATGTAACCTTTATGCAGGTCTGCTCTTAATCTTCTATTTTAATTACTTTCCAAAAGAACAACACACTTTACAGTATAGCCCTGCGATTCGTGTTATAGGACACTTACCAAAGGAGAAAATTAAGTACCATATATTATGAGTACTTTTTTATAAACAATTCAAATTTGTCAGTGATGAATACATTTAGGGAGGAAAAAGAGAACAGTCCTACTAAAAAAAATAAAAGAGCAGGAAAAAAATGGAGAAAAAATGTTTCATAATAGTACATTGCCTCTCCAGTTCCATCAGAATGAGAGCTTTAGCTGCTCATGCCACCAGCTCCTAGAATTAATAAATCATACTGGAGGGACCTCTTCCTTTTCTGGGTGAGAAACACAAGCTATAACTGTCACTGTTCTCCTTCATCTTTTTCTCTCTGGCAAACTGATGTAGATCTGATGCTTTTGTTTCAGGCATGGATTGTGTTTTCATGGTTTAATTTGTAGTCGTGGTCCTCTGAATGCACTGCTGCTGTGCACAGGAAATTTTTTTTTCCCCCAGAAACTCCAGCTAATTCTTCCCTTGTACAAGTAGCATATTCATGAGACCACACCTGTAATTGCTTTGTACATTTATTTTAATTGAAAGGCAGCACATTTAAAACTGAAAAAATGTGGCCTTATGGATAGAACACTGGACTGGGACTCAGAAGATATGCATTCTGTTTCCAGCTCTGCTAGTGGTCTGCTATATGACCTTGGGAAAGTCACTTAATCTCTCTGTAGTTTGGTTCTCCTATTTGTAAGCTGGAGTTAAGGAAACTCCTCAACTTTTGTAAAGTGCTTTGAGAGCTATGGATGAAAAGCACTATATAAGAGCTTGATATTATCATCTAATTATTTTATTAAACAATGCTTACAGCCACAAGCTATGGAGGGAGGGCAAGAGCTTATGTAATAGGATTTGAAAAAGAATTAGATAATTTATATGGATGATGAAAACACACAGTTGCATTAACTAGAATAAAAAAAGAGGATATAATCCCTCATACTACAGGGAACAAGCCGTTCCCTACTGGGCAGTGGGGAAGGTGGAAGAGGAAAGCAGGAGATCATTGTTCTTGGGAGGTATAGGGTTTTTTGTTTGTTTTTTTGTTGTTTTTTTGGGGAGGAGGGGAGAGAAGATTATATACATCTGTTTGGCATGTATTTTTCAATATTTCAATATGCATATTTATGTACACCCACATATAATGTATATATGCATATATTGGTTTACTTATCCATATATATTAGTGTTTATAATAACTTTGTCTGTATTCTATTTTATATGGTTGAGAGAGTGAATTAATTTTAAGGAGAATTTTGATTGCAGAGCCCAACAAACCCTCTCCCCCTCCCCCCCGCCCCAAATATATTTAGAAGCTTGCAGCTGTTTAAATCAATGGAAGTTAGGTACCAAAATATATTGGAGCATCTGGGCCCTACTCCCTAAGAAGTACAAGACTTTTCCAGCATAAGGATTAGTGTGGAAGAAGGTGGCATGTAGACCAGAATGGGAAAGGAATTAAAATGATTTAGGACGAGGGCTTGTGTACAGCGAAGGCAGCAAGGGAAGGGCACTGTAAAGAAGAACAGAGAGGTAGCGGTGGCATTGTGCAGAGTTGTAGGGTTAAGAAAAATGAATCTGAATTTAATGTTACTGCGAGTGGGAGACACCTAGGAAAAGTCTTAATAGAGGGGGGTGGAGGAGAAGTAAGGAAGTGATAAGAGTCTGGTCAGTAGGGTCCTGCAGTCTTCAAAGTGAGAGAGTCCTGCCATAGGTGGGTTTAGAGAAGTTTGTAAAAGCAGCTGTTGGATGTCATGGTGATGAGAGCCATATAAGTATCTGAACAGATCTGACAACTGATTGCCTGTCGTGAGAGGAGTGAAAGAAGATGAAAAAGGAAACAATTTGCAGGATGGATGATGGTGGCATTATTCTCCATTACTGCTAATAAAGGTAGGGAAGATGAGGAATTTGTTTTTGCCTTGATGGGCTTGAATTGCCAGCAGGAGGTCCAGAAGGAGAAGTCAGAAAGCCAGCTGGAGTTGTGAGAGTGAACAGAAGCGGAAAGATATGGCTGGGATCTGTCAGGATAAATATGGTTGTTGAAGGTATTAGAGTGGATCAGTCCCAGGGATAAGATGTGGAGAGAGAAGAAGTGGGAAGGGAGTGCAGGAACCTGAGGGACACAATTAATGAAGGGAATGGTGAGGAGAGGCAGACACTTATCTAGATGCTGAATGATTGACTGGAGAGGTAGGAAGTTGAGCACCGTGAAGAAAATCCCAGAAGAAGAGCGAACCCAAGAGGAGGGAGTTACAGACTATGTCAAAAGTAGCTGGTAAATTGTAGAAATGTAGAGATGGAAGGGCCCTCAGAAGGTTGTCTAGTCTATCCCAGTTCTCTGAGGTAGGATTAAGTCTAGGTAGGAGGATAAAGAATAAACCTTTGGAATTGATCTGGAATAGATCATTGATATTGTTCATGACAGTGGAGGGGGCAGAAATGCGATGTGAGTAGATTTGAGGAAGAGAGTTGGAGTAGAGAGTCACAACATTCATTAGAGATGACAAGTTCAAAAGACTTAGAGATAGTGAGAAGGAGCGAGATGGGCAGTACTTGAAATAAATAATATTTATATAAATTAAATGGATGTATTCCATGCATGCAGCCCATAAAAACAAAACAACCTAACAAACAAAAAATAGTGCTCTGTTTTCCTCATCTGCCTTTCAGAGTTATTTAGACAGTGTTGGTTCTTAGGACCTCAGCACCTACATCCAGTAGAGGCTGTCACTTTTTATTCTTTCCTCGTCTTACTCTCTTGTTGTCTGCAGTCCCTTCGACACAGCCACAGGACTTGGGAGAGAGCCCTGAGTTGTTAAATGAGTGGGTTTTTATTTTCCAACATCAATATTTTCTCCTAATTAAAGACAAGTTTTATAGTAATTTGAAAATAGCAAAAGCATTAGTATTTTAATAAAGCTCTATTATTAAAATGCCCGCTGCCTTTTCTAGCTCTAAAGCAAATTCAGAGGGCTGCCTATAAGAAACATACATTGTACAATAACTGTAAAAGTTTTAAAGGTGACCTTTAAAGAAAAGAAATGTTTATGCTCTCTTTTTTTAAATTTCTTTATGATGTCTAATAAAACACTGGGATTTTTTTATTATTTTATCTTTGGCATTAAAATGCAGCTACTGATGTCTTTTTTGTTTTGTTTTAAGACTATGAATAATTGGCAAGTAACAACACAGTGAAGCCCAAAGAGCTGAGAACGGAAGGGATTTTTAGTCAGACTGTATAAAACTTTGATTTTTGTTTGCTTTGATTAACACCTCTTTAATTCAGATGACTGGTAAACACTTAAATGAACAGACTTCTGTGCAAGATTCAGAACTCTGCCACTTCAGCTAAAGGTTGAGAAACTTCCAATTCCAATTTCTATGGTCCTCCATGGAGTCCTCTGGGGGGAAAAAGTTTACGTTAAAAAAATAGAAAATGTAATCTTACATTCTTCTTTTAATTTTTAATTAAAAAAAAGCCTTTTTTGGATGGAAACCATTTTTATTCCTTTGTATATCACTTTTAAACTTCCTTAAAGTCCCAGACATCTATGAGACTTTGTTCCTTACTGGACAGTATAACAGGTATAGATCTGCTTAGTAAGAAACCAGGCCTGATAATGATGATACTGTTGGTGAATTCTCAATGAATATCCAAAAGCAGCATGTATTATCATTTTTTTTCATCCAATTTTCCATGAAGCTTTATGACATTGCTTGCATGCAAATGCAAACCCAGAAAATGTCAGAGGAACTTGTATTAGTCCTCAGATGAGCTCAAAAAATCCTTTGATTTATAAACATGAAAAGAAACAAACTGAAACAGATGTGAGATAAAATTTAAAATAACCCATCTAAAAATGTTAGCATCAAAAGCAAGTATTCTCAGTCAGCAATGAAATAGTAGGATCCAAAATATCTTATACATTATGTAACTGTACATAAATAGAAACCCATTAACAGGACTGTTAATGGCTTGATCAAAGTGACTGTTTACCCTATGCAAGGCAGTGCACAGAGATTGAATTTGGAAAAGTCCAGTACATGCAGTTGTCAAACAATATTTTATGTGAAGTTGCCTAGTTTCTCTTCTGTTGTCTGTCTGATCAATTACATTGTGTTAAGCATGAGGTCACTGACCATAACTTCAAAGCCAAATGTTTACTATGACCTTGATAACTAAATGCTGTGTCTTTAAAAATGGGATCCAAAACAGGTTTTACCCTAAGAGACGCAGAAAATTCTAATAGTAAAACATATAGTGAATGACAAATTGTTTTCTCCAAGCACAGATCTCACAACTTTGAGGAAATCGTGAAAAATGGACAGTCTCAGCATTGCCATTAAACCAATTTAAAGATTCCCCCCTCCCCCACACTCCCAACAGAAGATTGAATGTCTGACTGTGTCATTTGTGGAGAGCAGAAGGCAAATTACACAGTAACTGGCATCACATCTCTCATAAAGTGAAGTCAAAATAACTTTTCTCTGTCCCAGCATGTAGACACTAGTTAATAATAAATTTTTACCGAAGTGTTGCTACCGAAAAACAATTTGACTCTTAGATGTCCCTGTACTGCCACTGGGCCAGGCAGAAAGTTTAGTCCGTATTTTAGTGCAGAAAATGACTTTTTCCCTTGATGAGGGCTTGCCAGGTAACAGGAAGGGCTCTGCAACATCCCAGCAGTTGTATTGTTACAATAGTTTTGTCTTGTAACTGTGAATTCCTCTTCCTTGGAATGAAAGACCATTTGTATTTTCTCTGCACTCGTAAACAATGACAAAAGCGGTGTGTTTGCTGTAACAAAAGGCAGCTTCTAACCAGCAAAAATTGCTTTTCCAGGGCAGGGGTTGAGGAATACAGCATAATGTATTTTGCACTTTGGCCAAATTTTATGAACACTATTACAAATCAAAATGGTAATATTTGCATAACACAAGTAGTTGTTGCTTGAGGTGTTTGAAGGACCATCTATGAGGCTCCCACAAAACAACTGGCTTTTTATATGGTATCTGTAGTGCAGACAGTTGTTACCAAATTACTATCACAACAAATTAAGCTGAACAAGTGAACAATAACAGAACAAATAAACCACCTTGAGTCTGATTGCCTTGGGCAATTCACAGTTGATATGACACATGGTCTCACTGTACTTCTAAAATGTCTTCACGTCATTAAAATCATTACTACTACTATTCCTTTCATAGTCCTAGCCTTCAGTCCCTACTTAATCAAAGCTGCTATTGAAATTACATGTGTAAGAACTGCAGAATTGGGCCCTTAGAAGTTTTCCTATTCATTACTTACAGGCTAACTGGGAAGTGACTTCCTAGCTAACCATCTATTCCACTAGAAAATTTGTTCTGATCAAGAAGAAAGCAGTTGTGCATATTACATTAAGACCAAGATTCTGATACCAATCCAAGCACTGGATGCATCAAATTTTGGAACAAAATCTTTGGGAAATACCAATTTAGTGCCAAATTCTTTCAGTTCAAAAGTAGCTTGTGTTACTCTGAATTTTCCATGGTGTAACCAATGAAAGATTATGGAGCAAATTCTAACAGAATGATGTCAGTAGTATGACATAAAGCAATTCTTACAAGTTTTACATGCTGAATAGAAAATGACACTATAGTGCATATGCTGTCAATATTCTAAAACTTTCAGAAATTCTGTGTCTAAAGGAGGGTATATGTTTCCTAAATTGCTTATATACTGTTGCAGTGCATAAGTGTGTAAAACTAATTTTTCTCCAAAGTTGGTTTCATGCTATTTATTCCTTCCTTCATTCTAGATGGAGTACTGCATGCATAAGAGAAGAGATTTAAGCATGAAAACACTGGTATTATCCCAGCTCTGGCTGGGACAGTAAAGGTTTTACGACCCCCCAAAGGGCAAAACTGATAAAACTTGTTCTGGTTAGCTTATCTTCAGTCTTAATGTTTGTGCTTACCATGCTGGCTGTGCTCTAGAATGGTTGAGGGGGTGTTTGATTGTTTATGTGGTAATGATTCTTCCATTATTTTTCTTTCATCCTCTCTTCCTGATTCCTGGCACTTGCACCCATGTGCTTAGCCACATAAATCCTCATAATGGGGTGCTAGGAAATGAAAGGGAGCTTGAGTGTGAAGACAAATGTTAATAATAGATACATTGCAATACTGGCAAAAACGGATCATTGAGAAATTACAAAGGCTGTTCTTTTTAGGAGAGGAAGAGATTGTAAGTAAAACATATTTAAGTTTTGGTATTTTTATTTTTATTTATTTTGGGCTTGTCTGAAAATGAAGACAAAAAAGTAGGGACAGGGCTGTGGCAATAACAAAATGCAAATGTATTAAAGAGGAATAAGGAGAATAATGAAGGTATTGGAAGAAGAGTTAGTCCCCTTACAGAAGCAACAACACAGCCTTCTAGGAATTATCTTTATCTTAAAAGAGACTAATGAAAAGACATGAGCAGATGCTGTATCTTCTTCCTCATTTACTAAAGAGCTGTGAGCTTCTTTTTCTTATTATAATAGACAACTGTACAAGCAACATACCAAATCAACATCAATTTTGTTATAAAGCGTCTGCTTGCTTGGGCATTGTATTATTTATTGGCTTCTGTGACAATTGTATTGCCTCCTACGCTAGTAGGAGAAAAATGTGTAGTAGAGAGTGGTCATAGCCACAGTCTGGGTAAGTGGAGGAGAGACGCTAATGAGGAGCAGCATTGTGTAGGAAGTGATGCTGTGATGAATGATGCAACGATGGCCTAGCTGTTCTTTGAAGAAAATTACACAATTAAACCATAGGCAAGGTGTGTGGAGGTGTGTAATGGATATTGTCTTGCTCTGAGTGTTAGTATTATTTGCTTGTTATTAAATTGGTTGTTTAAAAGATTTTGAATAGTAATATTACATATCCATGGGTCCAGCTTCAGTGGGAGCAGAATTTTGACCAAATCATACTTAGAAAACTGCATAATAATCCAAAAATAACTGAAAAGGAGTTTTTGTTTTTTATTGTGGGGGTCTATAGTATATGTGCCCTTGATAATTTTTTTTTTAACCTCAAGGGTATGTCTGCACTACAGGATTATTCCGATTTTACATAAACCGGTTTTGTAAAATAGATTGTATAAAGTCGAGTACACGCGGCCATACAAAGCACATTAATTCGGCAGTGTACGTCCATGTACCGAGGCTAGCGTTGATTTCCAGAGTGTTGCACTGTGGGTAGCTATCCCATAGTTCCCGCAGTCTCCCCCACCCTTTGGAATTCTGGGTTGAGATCCCAGTGCCTGATGGGGCAAAAAACATTTTCACGGGTGGTTCTGGGTACAGCCTCTCCCCTCCTTCTGTGAAAGCAGCAGACAACCGTTTCGCACCTTTTTTCCTGGGTAAACTGTGCAAATGCCATAGCACAGCAAGCATGGACCCTGCTCAGATCAAGACCGCAATCGTGGACGTTGTAAACAACTTGCGCATTCTCGTGCAGTCTATGCTGAAGCAAGACCTGCAAAGTCAGGTGAGGAGGAGGCGGCTACGGCAGAGCGGCGACGAGAGTGATGAGGACATGGACACAGATTTCTCTCAAACCATGGGCCCCTGCACTTTGGAGATCCTGCTGGTAATGGGGCAGGTTCTAGCCATTGAACGCCGATTTTGGGCCAAGGAAACAAGCACAGACTGGTGGAACTGCATAGTTTTGCAGGTTTGGGACGATTCGCAGTGGCTGCGAAACTTTCGCATACGTAAGGGCACTTTCATGGAACTTTGTGACTTGCTTTCCCCTGCCCTGAAATGCCATAATACCAAGATGAGATCAACCCTCACAATTGAGAAGCAAGTGGCAATAGCCTTCTGGAAGCTTGCATCGCCAGACAGCTACCAGTCAGTCGGGAATCAATTTGGAGTGGGATTATCTACTGTGGAGGCTGGTGTGATGCAAGTAGCCAAAGCAATCATTAAGCTGCTTCTATGAAAGGTTGTGACTTTGGGAAACGTGCAGGTCATAGTGGATGGCTTTGCTGCAATGGGATTCCCTAACTGTGGGAGGGGCGATAGATGGAACCCATATCCCTATCTTGGCACCGGAGCACCAGGGCACCCAGTACGTATACCGCAAGGGGTACTTTTCAATGGTGCTGCAAGCACTGGTGGATCACAAGGGACGTTTCACCAACATCCATGTGGGATGGCCAGGAAGGGTTCATGACGCTCGCGTCTTCAGGAACACTACTCTGTTTTAAACGGCTGCAGCAAGGGAATTAGTTCCCAGACCAGAAAATAACAGTTGAGGATGTTGAAATGCCTGTAATTATCCTGGGTGACCCAGCCTACCCCTTGATGCCATGGCTCATGAAGCCATACACAGGCAGTCTGGACAGTAGTCAGGAGCTGTTCAACTACAGGATGAGCAAGTGCAGAATGGTGGTAGAATGTGCATTTGGCCATTTAAAGATGCGCTGGCGCACATTATTGACTCGCTCAGACCTCAGCCAAACCAATGTCCCCATTGTTATTGCTGCTAGCTGTGTGCTCCACAATCTCTGTAAGAGTAAGGGGGAGACCTTTATGGTGGGGTGGGTGGCTGAGGCAAATCACCTGGCCGCTGATGACACGCAGCCAGACACCAGGGTGATTAGAAGAGCACACCACGAAGCGGTGCACATCAGAGAAGCTTTGAAAACGAGTTTCATTACGGGCCAAGGTACGGTGTGACTGTTGTGTTTGTTTCTCCTTGATGAACCCCCTCCCCTTGTGTCATAACATTTTTTCCCAGATCTGGACTTTAGCGTCCAAAATATGGGTGTTAGCATGAAAACCTCCAAGCTTAGTTACCAGCTTGGACCTGGTAAAGCTGCCACCAGCCAGGAATCTATACAGTGCCTCGCGCACTGTGGTCTCCCCAAAACCTTCCCTGGGGGACCCCCAGACTCAGATGCCTTGAGTCTCACAACAAAGGGGAATAAACCATTTCCCTTCCCCCCTCCAGGTGTTCCCTCCCTGAGTTCCTGGAGAGATATACAGAAGCAAGCTCCGTGACTCTAAACAGAGGGACTCCACCCTCCCTGTTTCCAGTCCTGGAAACACAAATACTTCCCCCCTCACCCAGAGGGTATGCAAAGTCAGGCTAGTAAATCTAACACAAAGAGATTTTCCCCCTGACTTCTTCCTCCCACCAATTCCCTGGTGAGCTGCAGACTCAATTCCCTGGAGTCCCCACTAAAGAAAAAATTCCAACAAGTCTTAAAAAGAAAAGAAAGAAAAGGACATAAAATGGTCTCTCTGTATTAAGGTGACAAATACAGGGTCATTTGCTTAAAAGAAAAAAATATATAAACAGCCTTATCCAAAAAGAATACAATTTAACACATTCCAGCAACTATACACATGTAAATACAAAAGAAAACAATATAAACCTTATTGTCTTACTATCTTTGTACTTACAACTTGGAAACAGAAGTTTAGAAAGCTGGAGATAGAAAAATCACTCTCATAGCCGAGAGGGTACAGACACAAGACAAAGAACAAAGAACTCACACCCAAAACTTCCCTCCACCCAGATTTGAAAAAGTCTTGTTTCCTGATTGGTCCTCTGGTCAGGTGTTTCAGGTTACTCCTTTCCAGGTGAAAGAGACAGTAACCCTTAGCTATCTGTTTATGACACCTTGATTGAGTCATTCCCTGTAAGCAACCCACCCTCACCCTTCGATTACAGCTTGCTTAAGGAAATAAACTCTCTATCATTTAAAAATCATGTATTCTTTATTAAAAAGTCATTATAAAAAGAGGGAGAGAACTGACAAAGTATCCTGGATGTGGTTTGGGAGAAGGATAGGAGGGAAGGAAAAGGCCACTAAAAATATTTCAAAGTAATGACAGCCTTTTGGCTGGGCTGCCCACGGGGGTGGAGTGGGTGGGTGCACGAAGCCTTTCCCCACGTATTCTTACATGTCTGGGTGAGGAAGATATGGAACATGGTGAGTGGTGAGGGTGGTTACACAGGGGCTGCAGCGGCACTATGTGACCCTGCTGCTGTTCCTGAAGCTCCACCGGACGTCGGAGGATGTCAGTTTGATCACGCAGCAGCCCCAGTATTGCATCCCGCCACCACATATCTTCCTGCCTACACCTCTGATCTTCCTGGCGCCACCTCTCATCTCGAGCGCCTCTCCTCTACTCATGTTCACTGGCATCTTTCCTGTAATTTGATACCACGTCTTTCCACTCATTCAGATGAGCTCCTTCATTGCAGGTTACTTCCATGATTTCCGAGAACATTTCATCTCACGTCTTTTTTTTCCTCTGCCTTATCTGAGATAGCCTTCAGGATGGAGTAGGGAGACTTGAAAAATTTGCAGCTGCATGAGGGAGGTAAAAAAGGGAGAGAAGTATTTTAAAAGATTCATTTTACATGGTTATGCTCTTTCACAGTGAACAACACTATTCACCTTACATAGCACATGTGATTTCACTACAATATCACTCTCCTGAGGATAACACAGCGAGATAAAGAACAGAAGTTGCTTGAATGCCAGCAATCACCGGGACCATACGCAGCTAGGCTTTGTCATGCAGTGATACCAGATTACTTGCTAAATGCATGGCGTGGCCAAGTGTCCTACCATGGTGGAAGGAATAAGGCTGTCTTGCCCAGAAACCTTCTGCAAAGGCTTTTGGAGTACCTCCAGGAGAGCTTCATGGAGATGTCCCTGGAGGATTTCCGCTCCATCCCCAGACATGTTAACCAACTTTTCCAATAACTGTACTGGCCGCGAATGCATCCCAAGTCCTCAGGGCAAATCAATCATTAAAAAACTCTTGCTTTTAAACCATGTTTTATATTTACAAAGGTACGTTCACCAGAGGTTGCTTCCATGGCTTCATTGTCTGGGCTACTGGCTTGGGAGGGCTGGGAGGGTAATTCTGTCTGGGTGAGAAAAAGCTCCTGGCTGTTGGGGAGAATGGAGTGCTGTGTGCTCTCTGCAAGCTCGTCCTCCTCCTCATCTTCCCTGTCCGCAGAATCCTCAGCCATGGCTGAGATTACCACCCCCACCTCGGACTCCACGGCTGGGGGTGGGGTAGTGGTGGCTGACCCCCCTAGGATTGCATGCAGCTCAGCGTAGAAGCGGCATGTTTTTGGCCCTGCCCCAGACCTTCCGTTTGCTTCTTTGGTTTTCTGGTAGGCTTATCTGAGCTCCTTAACTTTCACTCTGCACTGTACTGAGACCCTGGTGTGGCCTTTCTTCATCATAGCCTTGGAAATTTTTTCAAATGTTTTTTCATTTCGTCTTTTGGAACGGAGTTCTGTTAGCACAGAATCCTCTCCCCATATAGCGATCAGATCCAGTACTTCCCATGCTGTCCATGCTGGAGCTCTCTTTCAATTCTCAGGAGACCGCATTGTTACCTGTGCTGATGAGTTCTGCATGGTCACTTGTGCTGGTGAGCTCTCCACTCTGGCCAAACAGGAAATGAAATTCAAAAGTTCGCGGGGCTTTTCCTGTCTACCTGGCCAGTGCATCCGAGTTCAGGTTGCTGTCCAGAGCAGTCACAGTGCTGCACTGTGGGATACTGCCCGGAGGCCAATACCATCCATTTGCGGCCACACTAATCCTAATCCGGTTAAACTCTGCTAAAATCGGTATAAACACATAGTGTAGACCAGGCCCAAGTTAATTGATTACTAGCTAACTCAAGATAATTACCATGTTTTCAAAGATTACTCTGAACGCTCTCCAAACATTTATCTCAAGATACAAATTTATGTGGTTTAACATAGGTTTAGTTTACAGTTAGCTGCAAACGTATGAATGTTTGGAGAGTGTTTAGACTAGACTTTGAAAATGTGTTAACTACTTTGAGTTAAATGGTAACTAATTAACTGGAGATAAAAATGTCTTGGTAGATAAGCACTGTCAACATGCAACAGTTGTATGACTCTGGGTATGTCTACACTACCTGCTGGGTCGGCGGGTAGTGATCGATCTATTGGGGATTGATTTATTGCATCTAGTGTAAACACGATAAAATTGATCCCTGATCACTCTGCCGTCGAATCCGGAACTCCACCACGCGCGAGAGGCGGAAGCAGAGTCGATAGGGGAGTGGCAGTGGTTGACTTGCCGCCATCCTCACGGCCAGATAAATCGACTTAAGATACGCTGACTTCAGCTACACTGATATATCTTATGGGAGCATGCTATGCCAGTATAAAGCACCTTTATATTGCAGTAACTGTGTGTATAATAGGGAGGTTGGGCCAATTTAACTATTTTGGTAGAAAATCACACCCCTAACCCAAGTAATTAATTGGAACAAACCAAGCCAAAGTTTTATCTGTGCTCCTGTGTGTTTGAGAAGGGCTAAGAAGTGTTTGTTGGTCTGAGTCTCTTGAAAGCGTGAGATATTTTTCTTTCTGATATTTGGTTGCCTGATGAATTGATTATTTTGATATTGGGGTGGGAGAGAGGTGCTTTTTTCATCTTGTTGTTTTAGATAGTACTAAAATATATAGTTTAAAAATTAATATCTAAGGCAGAATTTTCAAACTTGGGAGCCTAATGTTAGCTTACTTAGGTCCCTAAATAAAGGGGCCCGATTTTCAGAGGTGCTGAGCATTTGCAGCTCCTAGTGGAATCAGTGGCAGCTGGGGTTGTTTAGCACCTTTGAAAATCAGGCCACTTTTATTTATGTGTATTCCATGTGTGTCTGTGTGTCTGTCTATATAATGCACACATTTCCTATAGCACAGGCTGCATTAAAATTGTAGAAACCACAGTATTTCTTCACGTTATAGGCAAAGCCTATGCACAAGATTTCAGCTTAGTGGGTTCCCATGGCATATCTGGCACACTGAATAGCTATAGAGCTTTTTAACCATAGCATAAATTATCAGCAGAGCTTGTAGCACTGCCTATTATCAAGGTTACTTGATGTTTCCTATTATGAGACCTTCTTTTCAGTTGCTTATAACTTTGCCAAATTTTATTTGGACTGAAATTTTCCATACTTGATGTCTGCCAGATGTCTTTCTACTTTTTTTGGTAAGTTTCTGCTAAAACAGCTTGACTGTGTATGTCACAATTGGTTTAGCAGGTTCTGAGACTGAAGCTAGGGAAAAAAAATATTACAACTGTTTTTTTGTAGCTCGAATGCCTCCAGGCTCTCGAACAAGGGTTTAATATTTGGTAGAGGTTGTTGCCTTTGTGCTAGGGATCTTTTACCATCCTAATGAAAATTTGCCCAAAGACAGGCACATGTTCATTAGAGATTTGAGACTTGTTAGCATTTGGCAGCTAAATTCTCTGAAGAGTCCATCTGCAATGAGTATGTTACAGCCTGAGGATGAAGAGGCTGATAGGGACTTTCCCTACAATTGCTCTTTTCCTGGCTGCTTGGGGCTACTGGCACCTGCCTTAGAAAGTCAGAGCAGGGAAGCTTTCTCTCTTTGTTAGTGCTGAGGCAGGGAGGAGAAGAATGAGGAAGCAGACTTATTTGAATGCAAAGGCACCCCAGGAACTGATGAGGGGAGGGAAAGGAGGTAGATAAGAGCAGGAGGGGAGAGGGGATTGCAAGAAACAAAGTGTGGTGGGGAACAGAGAGGGAAAGGAAGGGGCAGGAACTGGGGCAAATAGGTGCAGAGGAACAGGAACTGGTGCATTGGGGTAGTGGATAGGAGCAGAGGGGAATGGGACAGGAGGCATAGAACAGAAGTGTCTACAACCAGTGGAGCATACTCCCCTAAGAACCTGGAATTGAACCCAGGAGTCCCAAGTATAAACTTTGCTCTGCTGTCAGCAAATAACTGTGAAACCCACCAGCAAAGTGAGTTTTGTCTACTTCTAACACTACCTCTACTACTACCAAAGCAGCAAAGAATCCTGTGGCACCTTATAGACTAACAGACGTTTTGGAGCATGAGCTTTCGTGGGTGAATACCCACTTCCTCAGATGCATGTGAGGACTACTACCAGTTACTTTATTAGTGCAAGTGGTGGAGCTCTGTGCTATAGATCTAAAGGTTAAAATCCTGCTGATGCCCCAAACTGGGGACCAGCATGATTCTACATAACATTTCTGTTTTTTTCAGTTTTTCAAATTACATTTTAGAAAGAACATTAAAAGAATGTTAAGGTTGCAAAATTAAGCATTTAAAAGTTAGGAAACAGCAGTCTTAAGGTTGCCTGTGCAACCTTATGTCAGTTCTCTTCTCGTATGCATTTTGATCTAGTCTTCAATTACATGACCACATACTACTTTTTCCACTGCATTCCTGCTTCATTTAGTGCACAGGATGGACTATGCTCCAGGGCTTGTCTACACCATGCAGCTTTTAGTGACAAAGCTGCATCGACACAGCCTCGTTGCTAAAAGTCAGTGTATGTAAATGCTCTTTGTTGGTACTTTTTCAGCACTTTTGCCAACAAAATACTTCCAGCCCCATGAGCAGCATTAGCTTTGTCGGCAGGAGAGCGCTCCTGCAGACAAAGCCACGTTCACACTGCCACTTGCGTCTGCAAAACTTTTGTCTTTCGTGGGGGGCCTTTTTAAGTTCTCGTGAAAGACAAAAGTTTTGTTGACAGTTTCGTAGTGTAGACATAGCCCTAGAAATGAATCAGGTTTGTATAGTGAAGAAGACTGTTATCTGTAGGACTCACTGCTTCATTTGTTGTATAAGTTGCAAGGTATGTAGGGAGGGAGTTGGGGACTGCAGGAAGAGATAAAATTGTCTCTTGGTTAAGGAAGTTGCCACACTGGAGTACTGGATTCTACCCCTATGCTTTCCACAGAGTTCTGATATGGTGCTAGGCAAGTTATATCACTCAAACTTTTTTACAAACTGTCACTAATTAAGCATTCCTCATTTTATGGATGCCCAAATTGAGATACCTGGGGCTAGATTTACAGAAGACCTGAGTGCTCACAGCTGCATTTGGAGTCATTTGAATCTGTGCTTTGAACATATAAAGTGATATAAAATAAGTACTCTGAAGAAATCAGGCCCCAAGTGTGTCAAGGTGGGCAGGCACTTTTGATAATTTTGGCCTTAATCTCTGTTGCTCAGTTACCAAGCTGTAAAATGGGGATAATGTTACCATTTACTCTCAGAGGAGTTTAAAGCACTCAGATACTATGGCAAGAGCACCATAGAAATGGCCATTAGGAAATTAATAATATTGCATTCAGTGCAGGGTTTGGATGTGTAAATTTTGTAAGGCATGGGGACAGATATTGTATAAAGGGGGTAAAAGGAAATATAACCACTCCCTTTCATTTAATGAGGCAGGGGCCCTTTGCAAAAAATATCATGCAATTAAAGACTATATTTTGATCTATACACACAAGAGTACGTAGTAAAATGTGCAGGAACAACTTTATTTCTGGATTTCTGAATTTTTGAATATTTGACTTTGCAACCATAATGTTCTTTTAATGTAATTTTTTTGGCTGTATGGATTCTAAATTAGTTAATGGACTATAGACTTATAGAGAACTGTACACATGCTATATTGACTTTTTCTATAGTTAAGGAAAAAAGTATCACAAAACATATTTGTTATTTAGACATATTTATATTTCATTTCACTCAGCACAATTTTTAGTAATTTCTTTCCCTACCCTTATTTCTTTCTAAAATATGTCTAAGTCAAATGAAATTTGTGTATTAGATGGTACAGAGAGCAACAGATGCTAAGTGATCGGGGTAAGAACTCTCCTGTTTGCGGGCACCCACATCTTGCTGCTGTGAGGATGCACTAAATCCACAGTTATTGCGAATCAGCTTATGAACTTGTGACTAGCCCTTCTGTAAGGAGAACACACTGTTTCTTCATGCAAAATATTATGGTATATTCATCTAGCAGCCAGTAAAAGCTCACTCACTATACAAATGTTACCTGCAAACTTCTGGTTTTGAATAAATTTTATTTAATGATGTCTGATTCACATATAAACTTTTCTTTGGGAGAGATAGAAAAACTGCCACTTAACTCTTTTTAGAATAGTACCTTTAACTAGCTAATATATCAAGATTTGTACTAAAAGTTCCTTATCAAATTGCCCCACTTTGATGTGCTTCTCTTATGTTAATGTAATCAGATTTACAATAGATTTTTTTAAAAGGCAAGAGTGAAGAAAATATGAGGGATACTGCAACAAAAATGAAGAAAGTGCACCAAAGATACAGCATGGAACTAAAATGAAAAGCAGAAGGGAAAAACACATACAGGCAAGAGTAATTGCACATAGCAACATCAAATAATATAGAGAGAACCAATGAAGGAAATATTTAAGCATCATGTACTCCTGGGGCAATTCTTCATCAAAAATTTAAAAA
The DNA here is from genome assembly GCF_007399415.2 of Gopherus evgoodei. NCBI lineage: Eukaryota > Metazoa > Chordata > Testudines > Testudinidae > Gopherus > Gopherus evgoodei. The sequence continues at coordinate 59,319,919 of NC_044332.1, forward strand.
TTATTCACCAAAAACTAAACATTCTGTGCACAATATTTTAAAATGCTGCAAATTTTATTTGTCAAATATTTCAATTATTTTGGCAATTTATTTCAAAATACCTGTCAACAGTACATCTGAGACAATACAAACAACATAAAAGATTCAGGAAATTAACAAATAGATTCCTTATTAGGCATATTAATACATAATTTTTGAGTAATTCATTTAAACTACAATACAGAAACCCATTTCCCGCGCCCCTCAGAAGCAGTGCAAAGGTTTGGGGGAGTCAGTGGTAATGGAGGAGCTGACAGAGAGAGAAGTAGTTGCTGGGAAGGAGCCTGGGAGGGAACCTGGAGGATTGTTGGGTGTGGGTGGGAGTAGTATGGAATAGTTGTTTTATTTTGGAGGGATGGGGGGAATTGTTAGCTGATGCAGTCTCCAGTCTGACCCTAAGCCTTTCCCATTCAATCTGCCCCATCCCTATGTGTCCCTGCACACCACTTCCCTGTTCCATGCACCCCTGCCCTCCTGTCTCTGTGTCCATGCACCTCCTTCCCATCTGATGTGGCCCTACACCCCGCACCCCCACTCAGCCACCACCCATCCCCATGTGTCCCTGCACCCCCATCTCCCCTCTTCATTTGTCTCTGCACTGCCACTCAACCCTCCCTCATTCTCCCATCTCCATATGGCTCTGTACCCCCACCCCAGTGTCCTTGTACCCCTACTCCCATTCAGCCTCTGCCCCAGTCTGTCCCCTCACTAGCCCTTATGAACCCCCATCTATGTGATCCCCAGCAGTCCCATGTGCCCTGCTCTGTCCATCCCCTTCCCCCCACCCCTATATCCCATCCCACCTAACCTGGCCCTGCAGGCATGTCACTATAAAAAAAGCAGCTTCTGCTGTCTTCCTATCTGCTGTTGGCTGCTACAGTAAGCTGTCTGCCCTCTGTTCTGGTGCCACAGCAATCTCTGGTGGGCAAAATGCATAACTGTAGCACCTCTCCAGCAGAATGTATTTTCTGTGGAGAACAAAAAAAATCTGCAGAAGACATGAATTCTGCATGTGTGCAGTGGTGCAGAATTCCTCTAGGAGTAATCATGAAAGATTAAAGAGAAAACCATTTTAATAATGAAAGTGACAGAAGAGAAAAAGATATATTCATGTACCAGTATTCCTATGTATAGATTAATAGAGGAGAGGGCATAAGGTAACAGTTCAAGATGCCAATCAATATCTGGGTGCAGCTGAGCACCCTTAGCCCATTTCAAAGTCAATGAGCACTGAGGGTATTCAGTAGTTTTCAGAGTCAGGCCTTGGCTGTAGATTTTTGAGTAGGAGCTGTTCATTTATTAAAATATAATTCAATAAGACATCTTGACTCTCTTGATTAAAATCCAGAAATATTATTTTTAAATATATTCCACTATACAGAAGTGTTTTTATTTAATGATTTAAAATATTCTTCATTTATAAATAAAATGAATCTCCAGTGGGAAACAAGCTTTTCTAATAATAGAATATCTCTGTGAATTCAATAAAATGTTTTAATTTGTATTAAAGGACAAAGAAAGCTTTCTTCTCAGTGGAACTCGACAGCTTATATACAGACATATATAGAATACTAATATATATATAGAATACGAATTTCTTTAGTAGCTGTACAATATGTTAACAGGCACAATACAAAAAGTAGAGTGTAGGGGGAAAAAATCCTCTCACGATGAACATCCATATGTGAGTGGCAGAAATGAGTAAGAGAAGTGATATCTTTCATCTGAAATACTCCTCAGGGCCATAGTAAATTTTTCTATTTAATCTACTGCCTGGCAGTTATGGGTGACATTAGTCAACTAAAAATTGATAATTGTTTTCAGAAACATTAGCTCGAGAAACATTTTCCAGTTAGTCTATAGTTATTTAATCGACTCTATGCTCATTTGTCCATGCAAGCTGTAAAATCTTACAATGAAGATCTAATTATAATTAACATAGCTAACCAGTTAAAAGACATAAACACTAGTATGTCCATCAATTTTTACTCTGTTTGCTGAAAATTCAAGTTATGCCAAGTGCATTTAATGCCTGTTGTGCCTGATGGTGCTTTTAGTTGCTGTGACATCGTAGCTCTGAAATACTTTTTTTGCTGTTGCTGTTGGTCTGTTGAAGAGCTAGCCATTTATATCACCTGGAAAATGGCAGGTTTAACAGATGTAGTCAGCAGCTGATAATGGATATTAAATGCTATTATTCTAATTTACCATTTTTCCTGTATTCTTAGGATAGCAATAAAATGCTGTTGTAATAGACCACATACTCCCTACAGACACTCCCCCCCACCTGTCATCCCTTATAATGTGCCAGATTTAAATGCAGTCTTTTGCTCCTTCCATCATGTCAAACCATTTTACAATCATTAACTTCATTAAAAGGTAACCAAGAAAATACAGAGCATGGACCAAATTTCAGTGTTGATTTAGACCACAGGCAAACTCATATTAGACAATGGGATTGCACTGAGTGTAAATCAGCACTGAAACTGGCACTCTGTGTGGATTTTCCATACCTCCCTATAATGTATGCATATAGAAAATCTATAATAGAGTTCACATGACATATTTTAGGAACAGTATAGGAAATAGGTGCTTTATTCCAGTGTTTTTCAACAACTGGTCTGTGGACTGGCACCAGTCCCTGAGAACTCCCTGACACAGCTCAGAAAGGCAGCACGCTGGTCCCTGGAATCAGAAAGGTTGAGGAACACTGAAAAAGTTTAGTCCACTGTGTGTGTAAGTCAATAGTGGCCAAAAAACAGTGTGCAAGCATAACATTGCCTACGAAGTCTTCATTTATTCACTCTAATTAAGGTTTTGCGTGCCAGTAATACATTTTAATGTTTTTAGAAGGTGTCTTTCTATAAGTCTAATATATAACTAAACTATTGTTGTATGTAAAGTAAATAAGTTTCTAAAAATGTTTAAGAAGCTTCATTTAAATTAAAATGCAGAACCCCCCAGATCAGTGGCCAGGACCCGAGCAGTCTGAATGCTGCTGAAAACCAGCTTGCGTGCCACCTTCGGCATGTGCGCCATAGGTTGCCTACCCCTGCTTTATAATGTAGTCCCCAAAAATCTGCCATAATCAGGATGAAGCATTGTACGTATGACCTTTTGTAAGCCCAAGCAGCCACACTTGCTAAGCATGATGGACAGCTGCCCTCTGTTCCATTTTATGGAAATTAAGTCTGGCCTTTGGCCTCCTAGCTACTGCATCCTTCAGACAGACAAAGTTTAAGTGCCACTGGCAAAAGTAATTGAAAGCTGAATGGGGGTTACTGTAATTTGCACAACCTCTTTTTCTATATTTTATTCTTTTATGGAATAATAAAATATTTATAAATATTCTGACCATTCTTTTTCTCTTGCCTTCCCTATTTTTGTCTGTCCTGCTCAAACAACTGATAATAGTTTCAGCACTCATGTACAACATGTATCCCTACAAACAAAAAGCAAAAGTTTTTTCCTCTGTAAAATCATACAATTTTTTTCCACTCTATCCTTAGCTAGAAACCTGAGAAAAGAGATGAGCCTTGCTCCTAGCTTAAAGACTCAGACTCTGTTAGTAGAGTGGAGGAAGAAAAATTTCAGAGACAAAATCTCCACCAAAAACATTCTGCTACTATCAGGGTTCCCTCCTGACTCTGAACTCTGAGGTACAGATATGGGGACCCACATGAAAGACCTCCTAATCTTATTTCTACCAGCTTAGGTTAAAAACTTCCCCAAGGCACAAATCCTTTCCTTGTCCTTGGACGGTATTGCTGCCACCACCAAGTGATTTAGAAAAAAAAATTGGAAATGGACCACTTGGAGTCCCTGTTTCCCCAAAATATTCCCCAAAGCCCCTTCACCCCCTTTCCTGGGGAGGCTTGAGAATAATATACTGAACAATTGGTTACAATGTGAGCACAAACCAAACCCCTTGTTTTACTAAAAATCAGGTTCTTAAAAGAAGAATTTTATTAAACAAAAAAAAAAGTAAAAGAATTACACCTGCAAAATCAGGCTGGAGGATAACTTTACAGGGTAAATTAAAAGATATAAAACACAGAGGATTTCTCTCTGACTCTGCTTTCCAGTTACAAAACAGAAATGAAATTACATCTTAGCATAGGGAAAACTCACAAGCTAAAACAAAAGATAATCCAATGCATTTCTCTGCCTTACTTACAATTTTTTTTATGTTAGATGCTCATTTCAGGTAGGTTTTTAGGAGATGTTTTTCCTGCCTGGTGCCTCTCTCCCTCTAGCAAGGGAAAAAACAAAGTGAGCACAAACAAAATCCCCCCCCTCCCAGATTTGAAAGTATCTTCTTTCCCTCTTGTTCCTTCTGGTCAGGTGCCAACTAGGTTAAATGAACTGATTAACTCCCTGCAGGTAAGGCAATTCAGTAAAGCTACTCAGTAAGGATTTTATGCTACCCTTAGCTGTATGTTTATGACTTCTACCAACTTCCAATGTTAAAATCTAGGAGCAGTTAGCTGGAGCATCCTAACTATTCTCTGTTATTCGTGGTAACATAAAGAGTGAGATTTGGCTTGCCAAATAGAAATATAGACCTACTGGATCAAAGCCAACTCCTTGAATTGCACATGGAAATGATAGAAGCCTCTGCAGTTGTTTAAAATCTGTTCCCTGCAGATAATACCACCATGCAGAACATTACATATATTCAGGGAGAAAAAAAAGTTGATGAACTTGATGGTAGATAATTGAAAGACAGAAAAATTAAAACTATATTTATAGGATTATGTGTTGTCTAGAGTTCTTAATGAATACTAGTAAACATTTAAAAAATCTATAACGTAATTACCATTTTCTGCTCAGAATAATAAACCAAGGCTAGAATAGCAAAGGACAAATTCTGACTTATATCTTATAAAACCATTGGAATTAGTGTTCTCCCAGTGTGCTCTCCCCAAATAATTTAGATAATGGCATAGAGAGTACACTTTATACAGTCTCTAGATGATACCAAGCTGGGAGAGGTTGCAAGTGCTTTGGAAGGTAGGATTAAAATTCAAAATGATCTGGACAAACACAAAATACTCCACTTAGGAAGGAACAACCAATTTCATACATACGAAATGGGAAATGACAGCCTAGGAAGGAGTACCACAAAAGAGGGATCTGAGGGTCATAGTGGATCACAAGCTAAATATGAGTCAACAATGTAATACTGTTGCAAAAAAATGAAACATCGTTCTGGGATGTATTAGCAGGAGTATTGTAAGCAAGACACGAGAAGTAATTCTTCCACTCTACTCCGTGATGTTAAGGCCTCAGGGGGACTATTGTGTCCAGTTCTGGACACCACATTTTAGGAAAGATGTGGACAAATTGGAGAAAGTCCAGAGAAGAGCAACATAAATGATTAAAGGTCTAGAAAACATGACCTATGAGGAAAGATTGAAAAAATTGGGTTTGTTTACTCTGGAGAAGAGAAGACTGAGGAGGGACATAACACGTTTTCAAGTCTATAAAAGATTATTAAAAGGAAGAGGGTGAAAAATGTTCTCATTAACCTCTGAGCGTAGAACAAGAAGCAATGGGCTTAAATTTCAGCAAGGGAGGTTAAAGCTGGACATTAGGAAAAACTTCCACATTCCCTCTGGGTAGCTAAGCACTGGTAAAAATTGCCTAGGGAGGTTGTGGAACCTCTTTCATTGGAGGTTTTTAAGAGCAGGTTAGACAATCAGGAATCATCTACTTATTACTTAGTGCTGCCTTGACTGGACAGATGATTTATTGAGGTTCCTTCCAGTTCTAAACTTTGATAATTGTATGCTTTTCATAAACTCTGGAAGTTTGCTCAAATAAATACATAGATTATATATATGTGCGCGTGCGCACACACACACACACACATCTATATATATCACACACACTATATATATCTACGGTCACAAGTACTTGAAGCCACATGGAAGTACTAATTATACCTCTAATAAATAATCATAGCAGGAAGACCAAGGCAAATTGGTTTTTTTAAAGATACTTTAACCTTTACATAAATATAATAATTTGAGAAGCATGCTTTTTTATGCAAGCTAGAACCATACAGTTTGGCTAACAGTTTACAAAATCATTTCAAGCAATTAAACTGTCTTCTAGTCCTATTATTGACTATCTTTCTTTGTTTTCACTGATATTTAGAAAACATTTCATAGATTTTTTTTGTTTCTTTTTAATTAAAATCTGATTTTCTTCCCTGCTCTCCCCACTCTCCCACTGCGTATATTAGTTTAATCTCATTAACATTCTGTCAGGGCGATAGTTGGCTTTGCTGAAACCTAAGAGTCTACGTTCATAGACTGTGTCAGTTTCTTGGGTTCCCTGTTGTTGATGGGGCTTCTCTGTTCACCCTATACTGGATGAAGTCTGCGTCTGTCCTTACTAAGATACTGGCTGGTGATTAATGATGGGTACTTTATTCAATGGCATGTTATCTCTCAGCAGAAATGCTTGGGGAGAAAACAGGCTGTAATATAAATAAACACTTCACAATTTTGGAGTCTTCTCTATTATCAACCTTAAATATGTGTTTTTCACTGTCCTCAGGCCACTGCTTCCCCACAGAGCTGAAACATAACTTTGGAAAGCTCCATCTCTTTCTGCATCTAAAAAGAGAGAAGGCTGAGCTTTTGGAAGTTTAGGTGCAGCACTGCAGGAGAGGAGCTTCCTGGTATTGACATTATGCTTAAAAACTGAAAATGGAGGAAAAGGGAACAGAGAGACGTAGAGACAGGACAGAGAGTGTATGAACATGTAATGAAGAAGATGGTGATAGCAACTCCTGGAGGATGAGGAGTAGACTAAAAATATTTTGAGAGAAGGCAAGATAAAAATGAAGAAAAGTGCTTAGGGAACAAGACAGATGAGAAGGGGCTAACGAAATGTACAGTATGTGGGAGAAAACTGAGGATAGCAGAGGGAAAATAATAGCACTAGAAATAAAGGGAAAATTAACTGATGTGGCATTTAGGAACAGAAGTAGTGGGATGATGTAGCTGGAAATAATGGATAAGATACAATGGATAGAGGGAGGAGGAAGGGAGGAGAAAGAGAGGGAGATGACTTGGGGTATCTTATATTGGTACCATCCATGTAAGTTGGTGCATACGCCTTCGTATTTGGTAGTTGTTTCTCTCCCCCCCACCACACACACAATATTTAAGGTCAGTGGGGCCAAAGTTCTAATCCAGCTGGTCAGATATGCAGATTCCTGCCTTTGGCATGGTCAACACCTGTCATATTCCTGTGCAAATACTTCCATTCTTCTGTGTGTTCATTACTTGGGCTTCTATTTATTTTTCCTGTTATCAGCAATGTACTACTGTAAAATCAGATAATGAAAACTTGTAGACTTCTTAGTGGGAAGAAAATGACAGTTGATAATAAGCAAGACCACTCTGGGCTATATTTTCAACACAGCATGTGTGGAGTTAGACACAGAACTCATATTAACAATCTACCATGCATGGTGCTGACAATTTACCCATTTTTTTTATCAGCTCTAAGAGAATATAGTAGTTGGGAAAAGATATGACCAGAGCCACCATATGTTTGTGATGATAAAGAGTTCTGGTTTTAATGTGATGTAAATACTCACAGTGCAATTATAAAATATGCAAGAATTAAATAATCCTTGGTAACATTTTCAATCCCTTGAATAAACATTTAATTTAGATTGAATCATATAATTATATTTTCTAGTTAATTATATGTGATTAATGTAACAACACATGAACAGAGAGAGAGAGGAAGATGTTAGTTTAGGGGGAAAAAACACTTTCCTCTTCCAGTAGTAACATACATCTCCCCATCCATTAGAGCGCTTCTTTTGTTGCAATGGCTAAACTGCACATCAGTTTATGTAACATAGTTGTTATATTTTGTTTAGATGAAAGACAAAATACCAGGGATGAATAAACCACTTTGGTTATGATGAAAACACTCACTTCTCCAGGGACTTTCACCCACCCCTGAGATAAACTCAGACCACTTTTGATGTTTGTGAAAGTTTGTTTTACACATTTTTCCTGAGTCTTCCACACAGTTACTGGGGATATGCTGCTTGGCTTCCCTAGTAATGACAACTCAGAGGACACAGAGCTCCTGGAAGACTCTTGATGTTGTGCTATCTCAAATTCACAAGTGTTAGTAGAAAACTTGTGGCCCCTGCCTGCCACTGGTGACTGGGGTCAGGACTGCAAAACAGACTCTTCTCTCTTTTTCTCCTGTAAGAAGGATCTGGTGGGTGCGAGGGATGTCAGATGGAGGGGTGGTAAGAACTTTCCAGAATATAGGTGCAGTGGGTGATGGATGCTGCAGGGCTTCTGTGACATTACCCTGGGTACAATTTGGACTAATGAACAACTGTGTCCCCTCGGTTCTTGAACCTGGAGTGCCTTTTACATTGCTTTGCTGTGAGACCTACTACTCCTGGTCTGCTCACACATAGCCTCCAGCATGTAAGTTACATGTTATAGCTCTGGTCTACACAGGCAGCTTACGTTGACCTAATTGTCAGTATACAAACTACAGCTTTGCTCCTGCCAGTGTTAGTTCACTATTACATCGTCATAATAACTCCACCTCAAGAAGAGGCGTAGGGTTTATGTTGGTATAGTTTGGGTGACACAGTGTCCATGTAGACACTGCATTACATTACTTACATCAGCTGTTGGCTGTCGTTCTTGTCAGTTTCACGGTTCCATGCTGGGTCTGTGAAATTGAGAAGAAAGCCAGACTGTCACCTGGGCAAATGGGGGCCCAGCTGCCTCCGGGCTCCCTGTTCCCAGCCATGCTACGCCCACCCCACTTGGATCCTGGCTGCCCCCTGGCTCTCTGCTCCTAGCTCCCAGCCAAGCTGCAGCCCTGGCTCCCCGCTCCCTCCTCTGAGCGGGGATGCACCTGCCTGACTTCACACTGTCAGCCAGGCTGCTGCCCAGAGGCTCCTGGCTCCCTGGAGGGAGCCGTTGTGCTGTATGGAGGCTCCCTGCTCCCAGTGGGGATCCCTAGTGTAGTGCCTGGAGGCTCCTGGTTCCTCACTCCCTGCTGCCAGAAGTCTGGCTGCACTTGGGTTCTTGCTCGCCACTGAAGCCGGGCTCCTGGTGGGGAACTTGGGGCAGCTGTCGAGTTCCCAGGATGTAGCCCACCGGGGAGCTGGAAGGGCCCAGAGACTTCCATCTCCCCATTCTTTGTGGGGTGCCTGGCAGCTGCACCGAGGCTCCTGACAGTTGTGCGAACTCCCAGCTGTGAGCGCTACACTGGGAGCCCAGCAGGGAGCGGGAAGCCGAGAGCTTGGGGACAGCTAGGCTCTGGATGGTGCTGAGTGAGGAATCAAGAGCCTCAGGGACAGCTGGCCTTCCAGTGGTGGTGAGTGGGGTGCTGAAAGCCTGGGGGGCAGCCTGGCTCCCAGTGAGGAGCTGCATGTGGAGCTGATGAGCCAGGGTCTCAGCCCTGCATACTGGCCCTCTTATGTTGGTGGAAGTGCTCCTGGCAAGGATGCACACCGCCAACAGAAGGTGCATAGCATGGACATAAACCACTGTTGTAATTACATAGGTCGACCTTAGTTTCTAGTGTACACATGTCCACAATATATGAAAGTGCTTAATAGTCCACCACTCTTGAATTACACTGCAGAGCAACACCAGCAAATTCACAGTCCCAGACATGTACATCTTGTATTGCCCAGCTCAGCTTTCCCTTGGACAATAAAAGCTCATATAAAATCTGTTATTTTATTAATAGAAGAAGATATGCACAAATCCTGTTGTCCCAAATGAAGTTTCCCAAACACTTCAGTCCAAACACACTGCTTTAGATAAAATAATAAACAACTTTATTTGCTACAGAAAGACAGATTTCAAGTGACTACATGTAATGAGGTATAAAATCACAATTGGTTATGAGAAAATAAAAGTCAAAAACAAATAATTTAACAAACAAAGTGAATTCAAAGCAAAGGTCTCTCTCACCACGTTTCAGCAGTCTTACTGGTTGAATTTCCTTCAGTCAGGATCCCTTCCCCAATCCAATGCTACTTCCTTGTTCTTCAGGTGTTGTCGATGCCATGGGTAAGGAGAAAGCGAAAGATAATTTGGGGTATCTGCTTTCTCTTCTTGTGGTTCTCTCTTCTTGAGGAGAGAGAAATATGTGTGGATGGGGACCCCAAGCTTTTTCTTTGTCAAGATGTATATTTTTTACCCACGCCCTGATTCCTGCCGAAGAATGGCCGTTTAACCAGGTGGTGGTGATCCATTTGACTTTTTTTTTTTTTAAATACAACTGGCTGAGGTGTTTGCTAACCTTTTTTCTGTGGAGAAACTGGTTTGTGACTGCTCCCCAGTTGGAGCATGTCTTAGTAATATCATACAGTGTAATTTTATCACTTTACACACAATGTCACAACACATATTTTACCTGTAAAATTATGGTCAGCAAATTGTGAGTTTTTAATGGATACCTCACAAAGCATATTTTGTATGCAATTTATCATAGTTCTGTAAAAGGGGTGAACATAGGGATACATGCTGTCACAGCCTCTCTTCCTAAGAAAGGGACATATGAGTGTGGAGACCACAAACCCTTTCCCCAACAAGAGTGCTGATCCTGCTGGTGCAAGTGCCAAACCTCCTTTGGTAAATCTGGCTACTGACAGGTGGGAGGACGATGTATATGGTGTGGTCCTATTATTTTCCACTCCAAAATTATTAAATAAGAAAACAATGTGTAAAACCATATTATATATTAAAAATATCATTTAGTGGGCTCCTTATGGAGTGCCATCCATACCATTCCAGATCAGTGCATTTTGGGGAACTGCAGTGAAGATGGAGCCAGGTGGTGTGAACTATGGAAAAGGAAGAAAGATATATTAGCTTTTTCTTGTGCTCTATAGCCCTTTAGCCTGGGATGGCATTAAGCACATACCACTGAATTCAGTGTGATTGTGTTCATATTTTCTTTAACTTTCTGGGAAAGTGAAAAGCACCACTTAAACCTAGTCTGCGCCTTCAAGACAAACCCACTGAAGTGCTAAAGGGGACTAAAAGATTGGCTTTATGAACTCATCCTGCAGCTTCAGGGTGCACTGTTGTCCTGTGTTTTGTGCCTTACTCATTTCACTAATCTAATCGCTAATCAGAATCTCTGCAGGGTGACTATTCCAGGAAGTTCCAGACCTTTGCCTGGAGGCTTCTCTGCCCAGACTCGTGCTACAAAATCAGAAACATTGATTAGCTGATATGGTGAAGTTTGAACTAGGAAATATCTCCTCCAGCTTGTCTGAGTAGCTGCACGTACGTTGTTTGCAATGTTGTTGTAGCCATGTTGCTCCCAGAATTTGAAGGAGACAAAGTGGATGAGGTAGTATCTTTTACTGGACCAATTTCTGTTGGTGAAAGAGATCGAGACAAGTTTTGGAGCTGCAGAACTGAAGAAGAGCTCTGTTTAGCTCAAAAGCTTGTTTCCATTTCTGTCTCTTCTACCAACAGAACTTAGGCCAATAAAAGATATTATCTCACCCACCGTGTCTTTCTCATACTTACATATATGTATTTTATTCTCGCTATAGCTTATTTTGTAAGCATGAGATCCAGTGGAACCAAATAAATTTCCCAATAGCCCCATCTCTTGACTTGTTCTAAGTATATCTAGACTTCACAAAAGATGGAAAATATACTGCAGGGACCAATCCTGGATTGCTCCATGGTGAAGAAATGAACTAGCAAGTTGTTTCCATTTCTGATATATCTGATTTTAGAATTCATATTTTCTGTCATTCAGACTGCACACTGTTCTCCCAAATAAACTGCACAAACCAAGAGTCTGGTAATGCTCCCACTATAGCCCATGGAAGTTTTACTGTGTATTTTATGGGGAGCAAGATTGGGCCTAACATCACTATGGGGAAACTGTATAAGTAGAATGTCATATCATTTAATGGAGAAAGTATTCAAACTAAAGAATTTGGTGCAAGATTTAAATCCAGTTGTAGTTTGATTTTAAATCATGTTTTAGAATATGTATCTTTCACCCTCCTATTCTTTTTCTTTGTGTTTCCAGTTGTTCCCTGAACTCAGTGATGCTCCAAAATGCTTAATCAAATACAAAACTCATCTGCTTGTTTGTCTGTCTATGGTGCTATAGCTATAGTTATTGGAGTGACAGTTTTAAGTAATGGGGGGGTTGATAAGATTTCTGTGATTACAGGTATCAGGGAGTGTTCCTAATCAGCATATTAAGCTTTTAGAATTTATTATATAGCTTTGTCATTGGGCCACCAGGTGTGGGAGAGGACTTGAGGCCTTTACCAATAAAGCAGGCACATACATTAGAAAATCAGCTGATTGATGTTAGTGAATTTGTAGCTGTGGGTTTAAACAAAGTGTGACAAAGTTCCTCCTCTACCTTGGTGTGTCCTGCGCTTATTGGCAGATTTGCCCACCTCAGTGATCTTCCCCTCTGGTGGAACCCACCATCTGGGTCAACTCCTCCTGTGTCTGATCAGGAGTTGAGAGGTTTGGGGGGAACCTGGGCCTGCCCTCTACTCTGGGTTCCAGCTCAGGACCCTGTGGATTGCAGGTGTCTATAGTGCTTCCTGTAACAGCTTCATGACAGCTACAACTCCCTGGGCTACTTCCCCATGGCCTCCTCCAAACACTTTCTTTATCCTCCCCACAGAACTTTCCCCCTGGTGTCTGATAACACTTGTGCACCTTAGTCCTACAGCACAGCCTCTCAGCTTCTTGCTCCCAGCTCCTCACACACCCACCACAAAATGAAGTGAGTTCCTTTTTAGACCCAGGTGCTCTGATTAGCTTGCCTTAATTGGCTGCAGGTGTTCTAATCAGCCTGTCTGCCTTAATTGGTTCTAGCAGGTTCCTGATTACTCTAGTGCAGCCCCCTGCTCTGGTCAGTCAGGGAACAGAAAACTACTCATCCAGTGACCAGTATATTTGCCCTGTATCAGACTCCTGTACCCCACTGGCCTGGGTCTGTCACAAAAGGTACAGTTGCATTTATGCTACTTGTTCATAATTGTTTTGAAGCATTGTCGCCATGTATGGTGCTCTCTGTGCCTGCGGAATTTCAAATCAAGTATGAATCAATCAAGTTATGTCTGATATTATACATAATGGTATGCAAAGATAAATAAAAGCAAATATGTGGTGTATCTAGTTGGCAGGGTTTGGGGTACACTTCTTGCTCTGTTATTTCAAGTTACCTTTAAGTAATTAGCCTCTTTTCTGAGGTGTTGCTTGAAAGACAATGTGGGTGGCAGTATGAGTGGTTGCATGGGTACTAGCCTGCGGGCTCTGGATTCTGTTTCCACTTGTACCATTGACACACTCTGTGATCTTAGGAAAGCAATTTCACCTCTGTGCCTTGGTTTCCTAATGTATAAAATGAAAGAAAGATACTTTCCTACCTTTTTGTACAGCAATTTGGCAGAGATGAATATTGTTATAAATCATTGATTATTTATGTTTTTTTAATGAGAAAAATTCTTTCACTGTTCCAAATAGGGGCTTAATAAGCAATGATGTTCTTTTTTCAGTCAGTCAACTCTTCGCTCTGTGACACTGAGCTTTTTAGGCTTCCCAACTTTATTATGTAATAAGATGAAATGTATTCCAAGAGCAACTGCTGTGCACTGATAAAATGCATGCACATTCCATGGTTACTATTTCCACTTTTGTGCTTTAATCAAATACATTTCCATTCAAGTTAAAAAGGATTAATGTATATCTCATTAACATCCAGTGATCTATTTTAAGCATTTTACAATTTCATGTCAATTTCCTTTGCTGTAAATGAGTGCCATACGTTCCATGGTTTGAAGCAGAAGAATCATTGTTCATGAATTACGAGCACAAATGGAGTATTAGGATAATAGCAATCCTTAACCCGGGTGGGTATGTGCTGTGAAGTCAGTGAGCCAAGTCCAGAAATGTTTTTGTTATGCAATTGTAAAATGTTCTGAACTGGTCTGTGCAAGTTTAGCCACTCTTGAACATGAGGATAATTGTTGATTCCTGAGAGACAAGGGTGGGCAAAGTGTATATTAACATGTGCACCCTCCCTTATTGCCTTCTAAATTGGTTACTGTAGTTCAGCTACACATTTAAATGGCCCTGGAGAAGTTTAGTTTAAGTTGAAGAATCTCTTGGTCTCTAAAGCCCTCTTGGACTCTACAGCACTGCCCTCAGAAATACCAGTTTCTCTGGTTATGTCTCCTCAACTTCTGGGAATGAGTCTCGCATTTTGGGTTGACAGACACATGCTAGTGGGGTTTGTGCTAGCAGATTAAAAATAGCAATGTGGACTTTCTGGCTCAGGCTCTAAGCCTGGGGAACGGGTGGGCTTCAGAGCCTGAGCTTCAGCCTGAACATCAAAGCAACATCTGCACAGCTATTTTAGGGCGCTAGCTCGAGCCTGTCGAACTGGGCTGCAAGACTTGCCCGCAGCCACTATGTAGACATACGCTGTGATCGTTAGCTTTACATAACGGCTTCCAGAGCAGCAGGTGCAAAATGAATGAAACAGTAACACAAAACACTACACCACAGCTTCAGAAACATGCTGACATTTTTATAAAGGCTGGGGTCTGTGCACTTTGAAAATGTATTTTATTTCTCTACATCACAGCAGCTGTACCTCAACAACATAACCGTACTTAAAGACACTCTTGTGACTTTGCTGCTTCAATGTTTCATAACGTCCTTTTACTCTGCATGTTTCCCAAATTTACAGACTGTGTCCATATCAGACTTTTCTTCTTTAAAATCTCCTGCTCCTGCAAACAGGAGTGTAAACAGGTCATCTGCATTTTAACCACCATCTCCATGTCCTTTGCTCAGAGCAGATCTTGATGAGATGGCATTAAAACACCGGTAATCTGTCTATAGTACTACTCACACCATTTCTGTTCTACAAACAATGGGGCCACGCTAGTAATAGCGACACTGTGGATTCTAAGAAAAAGTCTACTGTACACAAAATCAGTGTTCAATCTCTCTCTAATCTTCGGCTACAGCTATTGGACATCAACTCTTAAGGATCTCCCTAGTGTCAATCACTGCTTTTCCAGTTTTTTCCAGCATTGTAATTAACAAGATGTTTCTTGACTGAGTAGTGGGGTAGGCACTATGTTTAGGCAAAGTGCCAATGAAATAAAACCTTTATTAATGTTTTATTTAAAAAAAAATTGCCTCTCACTCCAAAAGTTGATAAAGAGCACAGAGAATTAGCAATGGGATATGGTGGATTTGGGGTACAAATTCCAAAAGTGCCTAGGTGACTTTGAAGCCTAACATGTATTTTCAAAAGTGACTTTGGACCAGATTTTTAAATGTATTTAGGCATCTAAAGATGCAGATAGGTGTATAGTGGAACTTTCAAAAGCACCTAAGCAGAGAACATCAGTTCAAGGGACATAAGCCTTTTTTCCCATTGTTCTAGCTCTTTAGCATGTCTAGCTAACTGTGCGGTTAGGTATCTAAGTCTCTTTGTAAATCGAGTGACTTTGGATCCAAAGTTGGATTTTCAAAAATGATTTAAGCACAAAGGGAGGCATTTTCAGAGGTACTTAGCCACCTAACGATGCAAATAGGAACATAGTTGAATTTACAAAAGCATCTAAGTAAGTTAGGCCTGTAACTCCTATTGAGTTCAATGAGACTGAAGGACCTATACTGCTTAGGTGCTTTTGAAAACACCTTTGTACACCTGTCTGCATTTTTAGGTGCCTAAATGCATTTAAAAATCTGACCCAAAGTCACTTTTGAAAATGCATTTTAGGCTCCAAAGTCATCTAGGAACTTTCTGAATTTGTACCTCAAATCCTCCATATCCCATTGCTAATTCTCTGAGCTCCTTATCTTTGTCCTTGCTACTTTCAAGCTTTTTGTCTTACTCATTGACTTCCTTTCCAAAAGTAAAACAAGGGGAAAGTGCACTGCTCATTCAACTAAAAGATCACAGATGCATAATGCTGAAAACTCTTCCTCAAGAAAATATCACACAAGATGTGTGAAATGTTTACAGATTATCACATCATACAGGCCCAAGGCAGAGTCTTGTCTTTACAATTGAAACTCTGTTTTCACAATCCTGGAGTCTAAATTAGCTCATCTGCTGCCAAGTGCCATCCAGGAGCAGAGTCTGTACCAAAATAACCATTGGCTGCTGAGCTGAAAAATGTAATGATCCCTTTAAAGAACATCAAGGGGCATCTTTGCTTTACTCCTCTCCTTTTGCTCTCTCAAAATGAAGTTCGAAAAGATCAAGATCAAACCTTTTAATACAGCAACAAAAAAACTAACTTGCAGCAGGTGGTGTGGTCTGCACATGTTCACCCTAACCCAGGCAATCTGCCACCTGATTGTGGAGAGTCATGGGGAATTTCAGAGTAATTAAAATTGTATTAGAGGCAGCAAGATTAGTAACTGAGGTTGCTATAGAGAAGGACAATCACTCTGAAACTAAAAATGAATGCATCAAGTTAATTTGCACTCTTCTGACCTCAGACTCATTAGAGCAAATTAACTGCCCTTGCAAATAATGTGCAGACTTTAAATTCATGATTTGTGCTGATTGTGAATAAAATAATGCACAAATATATCAAAACTGTTTGTGACATTGTGACGCTTTGGGGGTTCACCCTAAGGTGACTAGATAGCAACTTTGAAAAAATGGGACAGGGAGTAGGGGGTAATAGGTGCCTATATAAGAAATAGTCCCAAAAAATGGGACATCTGGTCATCCTAGTTCACCCATACCAGTAAGGGGCCTGTAACTTTGGGTGTCTTTAGGTTGTGCAGCTTTGACTCAGAGCCCTGATGTTTAGTAGCATGCCCACAGCATATAGACCTCACCCTGAACTTCCACCAGGCCAGTTACTCCTTGTAGGCACAGGTGCTGACTCCGTGGATGCTCCAGGGCTGGAGCACTCACGGGAAAAAATTGGTGGGTGTTGAGCACCCACCGGCAGCTCGTCCCGCTCACCTGTGCCTCTGCCCCCTCTGCAAGCGTTCCTCTGCCTGCCTGCTTTTCCTCCCTCCCTACCAGCACTTGCCGCTGTTTCACAGCGGCAAGCACTGGGAGGGAGTGGGGAGGAGTGGGAACGCAGCATGTTCAGGGGAGGAGGCGGGGCTAGGGCGGGGGGGTCCAATAGGGGCAGGGAGAGGGCAGAATTGGGGCAGGGACTTTGGGGGAAGGGGCAGGGCTGGGGTGGGGGGGCATGAGCACTCACTGACACCATGAGAAGTTGGCACCTATGCACCCCAACAACACTTTCAGTCCTGAGTCTCCCCAAAATCACCTTCCCTGCTGTGTCCAATCCCTCTTACTAGACACTCACTGAGGTAGGAGCAAGTTTGTTGCCTCCAAAGAGCCGATACACAAAGCAGGTGGGGTGGCACACTCCACCTTACTTCATAGAACTGAGACAGTTTGTACCAAAACTAAGAATAAGTTTATTAACAAAGAACATAGATTTAAGTGATTTCAAGCAAGAGTAAAAGAAATATGAAAGAGTTGCAAACAAAACTAACATCCTTTCTAGCATCTAAAACTTAAGTCTAGCAAGATATAGCTTTTCCTAACATAGTTTGTGATTCACAGCAAGTTGTTAGCATGCTCCAGCATGACGGGCTGTACCAGCAAGTATTCAGCCTTCAAAGTACTGGATTCTTTGTTCCCTCAGGAGATGGATGACTTGAATATCTCTTTGTCCCCCTTTATTATCCCCAAGTTCATTGTCAAGATCCAGGAAAGCTTGCGGGGTGGAGTGTGCGGGGGGTGCACACTCCATCCCCTGTCTTGATCATTAAGTAGTCTTCTCCCATTCTTGTTATCCTGATGGCTTTATTTACCTTCTATGTAAATATATGTACATTGTCTGCTGCTTGTGATCAAGCTGGTCAGACAAGTAAATACAAATTTATTTGTCTAAGAAAAATATTGTTTTGCATCCTTTGTCTGTTTACAAACTCCAAAACATAATATTGTGAGTATCCGTACTTTCACATATAATGTTTTTACATATGCTTCATAATGATATTAATGAAAAGCATGTTACTAGTTTTCAAATGATATATTACAAGACAACTTTTAAATGAATATCATGACAACAGTGTGTTGGGGTCAATGAGTGTGTCAGGCCTGTTGTGAGTTTTGGTATGTTCAGCTCTTTGACAATTGGTATTGTGAGGGGCTGGGGGAGGAGCTTCCAAGCTCATAAACATCAATTTAGTTTTGATTATGCCTGTAGACCATACTTCTCCAGGAGAAGTATAGCCAAATCACTTATGTGAATCTGAATTAATTTAATTGACAGTAATGAAGTTAATACAGATTAGCACTAGCATAAATTATCTAAGCGTTAGGCCCCAAATCATGGTTTTCTTTCTACATTACAGGCTGCATGTACATACCTTCTTTATTAACCCATATTCTTGAGGGGTTTCGTGGAAAGAGTTCCTGCACTTCCTTATCTTGCTACCATGAAAGCCCATCGGATTCCACATACAGGAGTAAAAATTAAAGAGATGAGAAACCAAATTCACTGTGTAGGGAGTAAAAGAAAATATTAAGCTTAATTTATCAAACTATAAATACAATGTACTTACCATTTTCATTGTTTTCATACTGTGTTTATTCTTTTCCCCAAATTAATTCCTTTTAAAATAGCTTTTTGTGCAGTAATAACTCTAATAAAACCAGCAGTAGTATTATATATTGATATATATTTAATGTAACATAATTCAGGACATATCGTTATGAGAATTTATGGACTATTTGATTTCTTCAAAACTAAGCCCTCAGCGTTGTATCTCACAATACGCTCAAAGGTGACATATATTTTATTTATCACTATACACCCTGTAGTTTGGTGTTGCTTATTTAGGCATTGTTAAATTAAAAATGTGGGGTTTTTTACCTAAGGAGTAGGCTGGAAATGGATAATAATTAGTTATGAAAGTTGTTCTGTTGGGGTAAGATCCATTAGTGCCCTAGGACAGTGTTTCCCAAACTTGGGACACCGCTTGTTCAGAGAGAGCCCCTTGCAGGCCAGGCCGGTTTGTTTACCTGCTGCGTCCACAGGTCCAGCCGATCACGGCTCCCAATGGCCACGGTTTGCTGCTCCAGGCCAATGGGAGCTGCGGGAAATGGCAGCCAGTACATCTCTCGGCCCGTGCTGGTTCCCGTAGCCCTCATTATTTTTACCATGCCACGGGGGAAAATATGCCCTTCTTTGAAAGTTAAGGCTCTAAGATGAGCTTGAGGCATTTGGACACATGTGGAGCCCAATCATATTCCTAATGAAGTAAATGGGAATTTTGTCATTGTCTTCAGTGTGAACAGTATCAGGCCATTACGACTGATAAAAATATATGGCACTATACTACGAAAAGGCATAGAGAGGTACTGTTTTTAACAGATGATATTTTCATATATTGAATAGATTAAATCATCCTATTAGTCTCCATAGTAACTAAGAACCACCTTTCATTCCAAGAACTAGCCATGCTGCTTTGATGTTGCCTATAACATAAAACATAACAGTGTGTGCAGTTAATAGACAAATAAAAAAATAGCAAAGGGAAACACCAAACTTTACCCACAATTCTGCTCCCAAAGACGACGAGAAAAAGAACAAACCACACTTGACAGACATTAGTCTATCAGTTAATACACAGCTGGAAGATTCTGAGATACTATGCTTAGGAGAGTAGAAAAGAATAGATTCATTATTAGAATTTTTCAATAACTTAGTTTAAAACGGTATGTTTTATGCTAACATGGGGGGGGGAGATTGTTGCAAAAATAACTTGAAACTACATGCCTATATCAAGTGGGTCTTTACTTTAGACACCTAGGACAGTGATCCAAATTTGCAATATACTCTTTTTATTCAAATACTGTAGGTTTCCAGTTTTGACAGTAATTTTATCAAAAATGCATGTTTGGAATACCAGATGAAATTTGAAGGCTATATTTCTTTATCTTGTAATTCAAACTATAACAGATCTTTGTAACGGGATGTTATAGTTGCCTCTATTGCACTTTTTTTTTCTCAAAAGCATTTTGTGCACAGAACTCTTTAAAATTCTATTTGAAAAAAAAGTAGTGTTGTAACTGTTCTGGTCCCAATATAGTAGAGAGACAAGTGGGTTAGGTAATATCTATTACTGGTTCAAATTCTGTTGGTGAAACAGACATGCTTTTGAGCTACCCAGAGCTCTTCCTCAAGTTTGGGAAAGATATTCAGAGTGTCGCAGCTAAATACAAGTTCAAACAATTTTGAGGGCATTTAGTGCACTGGATGAGGTATACCAGATGTTGTTGTGATAGTCACATGTAGATCTTGAAAGGTGTATTGTGGGGGGTACTGATCATTATAGCAATGGAGATATATCTTCAGGTTTTGCATTTGTTGTTCTGTCAGGGTCTGATACCACTTTAAGTTGGTGTGTCTTGGTTTGCGAGGAACTTGCTTCTTATGATGAACTTGGAGAGGTTGAGGTTTGTTTGAAGGTCAGAAGAGAGGTTCAGGAAAGATTTCTTTTAGGATGAGGTCCCCATTGAATATGGGTTGTCATTTTTTGATGATACCACAAATGGGTTTCATCCTGGGGTGGTAGGTGACAACTAGGGGTGTACAGACAACAAAGAGTCCTGGGTTATAGCCCATGAACGCTTAGTCTTTAATATGCCACAAAGACTTCTCATGTTTTTACTGATACAGACTAACACGGCTACCCCTCTGAAAACTAGTGGTGTGTATTTGGAGAGGGACCTTAGACAGGAAAATGACAATAGACAAAAACATCTTATCTGTTGGTGAACACTTTTCTCAGGTCAGACACAGAGTGATCACTCTATCAGTTCTCATCCTCAAAGGAAAACTGTACAACACTTTCAAAAGCCTGGGAGATTAAATTAATATCTTTGCTAGACACTAAAAATCATGGTCTTAATAAAGACGCTGGATTTATGGTTTATTGCAGCAATATGTAACCCATGAATGCCCATTTTTGTCCTATGACTACAGGGGTGTTGACAGGCCACCTCACCTTAGATTATGTGCTAACTACTTGTGCTAAACTATCTGTTTGATCTTGTATTTAGTTGTGACACTCTAAGTACCTTTTCCAGACTCTGTGTAACTCAAAAACTTGTCTGCCCCATGGACAGAAGTTAGTGCAATAAAAGATATTTCACCCACCTTGACTGTTTGAAAAAAATGTATTAAAAAGGTGCACTAACTAGTATTTACATCCTGAAAAATCTTGTGGTGCTTTTCAAATTGTACAAATTATACAGAAGAATCACTCCCCACACTACCAAAATGAAGATGTCTCTGTAGAGAAATGTTTTAACTGTGCAGAGCATCATTACACAGCAGTGCATGGTACAACATGAAAAAAGAATACCAAATCCCAGTGGTTCCGTTACGGTGGTCTATGATACAGAGCACTTCCTGGTGGAATGTGAACTGCCTGGTCACATAGTGCTGACTCTTCTTGTTGCTCAGCTTCTAAATCTCAGTAAAATAAGTTAAGGCTACATTCACTGCTTCTCTCTATAAAAAAAAGCCCTAGTTGCCACATGAATGTTGTTTGATCACTACTGGGAAAGAAGGTGAATTGAAGATTATAAATGGGAGAGAAAATGATCCTTGAGACAAACTTTAGTTATGTTCCATGTTATGGAAAAGTTTGAGAACCCCTAGTATATCTATTTGATGCTTCAGGCTCAATTTGGGCAAATAGAGCATGTTTATCTGAGTTGAAATTTGACCGGATTTTATGGCCCATTATTATGGAAAATGCCGTATGCTCTTTTAGGATCTCAGTTTTAAGTTTAATCCCGCAGCAGAGGTCCCCCAACACTGTACAGGTGAACTGGTTTAGTTCTGACTTGGTGGTCATACTGCTATCTACTAAATCACCAAAATATTAATTAAAAATATCAAATAAAGGCACACTTTGGTGTTTCTTGACTGATTGAGTGTCATTTCTTGCATCAGCTACTTGTCCTGTTCTGTCACCCTACAAATGTTCACAGTGGCACTGCTGATTAGCCGAGAGGCACAGTAGTCTGGACAATTTACATATGAAATATATGTATTTCATTACACTGATGTATTCTGTGATGGATAACCACTTTATCAATTATTAATTTTGACAAGTATTCTTGTAGGACAGTGGTTCCCAAACTTGTTCAGCCATTTGTGCAGGGAAAGCCCCTGGCAGGCAGGGATGGTTTGTTTACCTGCCGCATCCACAGGTTCGGCCGATCGCGGCTCCCAGAGGCCGCGGTTCACTGCTTCAGGCTAATGGAAGCTGCTGGAAGAGGCATGGGACAAGGGCCATACTGGCCGCCACTGGCCAGCTCCCATTGGCCTAGAGCAGCGAACCATGGCCGCTGGGAGCCATGATCGGCCGAACCTGCCGATGCGACAGGTATGCAAACCGACCCGGCCTGCCAGGGGCTTTCTCTTCACAAGCGGCAAGATAAGTTTGGGAACAACTGTTGTAGAATATGTGTATTTTGGTTTATTACTCTATTGTTGCACATATTATATAATCATTAAATCCTTGATATTTTATTAATGATAAACAGAATGGTTGAAAGTACAAATTTACTATCAGTATTAAAAATAAAAGATAAGGAAATACAACAAAATTAAGACAGTATAGATTATGAGTAACAGTAAGTATGTAAATTATATAACAATACGAATAACAGTACTGAATTTATGCTAGTTAGTTCAACCTTCATCAGTAGTTTAAGGGTTAATCAAATATAGGACGTAAAGTATTCTATTTCTCTTGATTAGTTTATTCTTGTAAATCACATTTCTGTAGTTAATATTCATTTTTACAACAGTAGTGGCAAAATACATTTATTGGCTGCAGTCACAAGAATTCCCAACAGGAATCTATGTATGTTTAATTTCAGCAAATCAGTATGTTTCCCTAACATCACAGTAATAGCAATTTGGAGAGTATGTCACTGAAGTAACTGTTGCCTCAATTTTCAGCAGCCTGTCACTTTGGGACAATTCCAGAAGATATGAACATGAATCCCTATACGATGGAATTTCCTCCAGCAATTTGCTGTGAAATTTTTCTCTACTATTTACAAGATAGGTGAGCAAAAATATAGGACCATAATTTGCTACTGGGAATATATCCATGAAGAGGAATTTATCCCATTCATAGTGACTAGTAGTATATCTGTCCATCTTTGGTACTTATATGGCCCCAGTATCTGAGCACTTCAGTATCTTTAATGTATTTATCCTCACAACACCTAGCTTAGGTAGGGAACTATTATCTCCATTTTACAGATGGGGAAGTGAGGCACCGAGAGGCTAAGCGACTTGCCCAAGGTAACAAGGTGCTAGAGTAGGGTATTTAATGAGGTTTTCCCAAGTCCTAGGCTCAGGCCTTAATCACAGGACTATTCTTCCTCTCTGCGCCAGTCCCCCAAAGAGATTTTCTGGTTCATTTTCTTTTTCTGTTCTAACCTTGAATTGTCAATATTTATCTGCAATTCTGTAGAAAAAGATTGATATAACATACCTATTTATTTTTTTTACAAAATATCTGATTATCTTGTAATTTCTTTGTCATCTTTATGGGGGATAAATCTAATTTAAAAAGGTGTTATGATTTTATAATTAATATCTTCACCATAGGAGACACAAATCCTGTTTATAAATACATTGTTCTTATAATTGTGTGTATGGTTTAACATAGCTTTGTTAAATACATTTCATAAATATTTTCATCTCATTTGCACTAATTTAGTCTCACATCTTTTTATAAAATTAGGGATAACATCTGGGATGTTATAAATGATCAGTTTTTAAATATCTCTCAAGTATTTGTCGTTTTATCATATATTTCTATATTTTCAATACACTAGAAATCTATCTGTTATTTCTGGTAATTTTTTCTGATTTGGCTGACTAATTAATGAGAGTAGACATTTTCCAGAATTAAGCTGTTTTGAAAATCTCAGCCTTATGTATAAATTGAGTATCAGACTTTTCAGTAAGTAGCCATTTAATCTCATCATTTTTGATCCAAAGTGAAATAAACTTTAATTAGCTTTCCTGGTGGCATAATCCTAAATCTGGAAAAATTAAACTTCCATTTTCATTTCAAGAGCTGAAATGATTTCTTTATATTATTCTTGATTTATTCACATTAAATGTATTTCAAACTTCATATTAATCAGTTAATTCTAACTATTTTGTATGGATTGGTAGTTTAAGGTATTCGCACAAAAATAGTATTCTTGGACATTTATTTTATGTAGTTGATTGTCTTCCAGCCAATTTTTTTGCAAGCGCTCTGAGTTCCTCCTTTTTTGGCTCAGGAATCTGTGTTGGTAATACATCTCCAAATTTTCTGTGCCTCAAGATAGTAGTCATGAAATAGATTTTCTGTCCTCATACAGAACATGACCTTTCTTCCAGGCAGCTTGTCAAATTTCTTACTTAAATAGCGAATCTAGGAAATAGATAATTAGATCTGGGTGGAATGACCAGATATTTTTATTTTGATGTTTATATTTTATTAAACTTTCTCTGACATAATCAAAATCCTTCTAGATTTAAAACTTTGTAAGGAACTGAGGCAGACAAAAACTCAAGCATTTTATTGTTTTCTACGTTCACAGGAATACCAGACATTTTAATATGGTTCCTTTTTTAGCCACATTTCACTCTTAAGAGCCTCTCCTGATTTACTAGAAAATTCATAGTCTTATCACTCAGAGATTTCTACATTCCTTAAATCTTTGCTGGAAATCCTTCTACTCTCTTTTCTTGTCTACCCTCATTCTCAGTGATTTCAGTATATGTGGTGTTTAGCTTACCAAAGAAGGTAGATGAAGACATTCAACTCATTTTTTAATTAACTTATTGTGAACAGTACTGACAGACCTGTCTAATCTCTGGCTTTTGATCAGAGACCTCTGGCTTTGTCCTCCTGTCTCTAATTGCAATCCCCACACACACTATGCTGCAGAGCAGGCAGGAGGGAAGACCATAACAGGCAAAGAGAATATCCTTCCTCTTGGTCCTGCAGGGGCTCTGTTTCTCATCTCTTCCCCCACCCTCATTTTGGACCTGCATTCCTTTGGAAAGACTGCTCTCAAAAAGTGCCAGACCAGACTGCTCTGAAGAGAAGTTCAGCCTCAATAGATACTCTAGAATTTTGTGTGTTGAGTCTGGGAAGATTGATTTTTGAGGGAGAGAGAGAACTGAGTGAGTGCACCATGTATAAATACTTAATATGTGCTTGTGGGTGATTATTTGCAAGAAAGGAAATATTTTGTTGATGGGAGTTTTTTATTTGTGGGGAAACCATTTATTTATGTCTACCTTTCCTAAGGCTGTACCAAAGTTTACTTCAGTCTAGAGATTTTACTGGGAAGGGATTGAGACAGTGGCAGAATCTGAGGGTGAGGGACAGAGATAGAAATGAAGGTAGAGCATACCAACTTTAGGCAAATTATTGTTCATTTTTGTTCTTTGGTTTTGTTTTTCATGAGTGAGTGGTGTAGACAGGCCTGAGTTCTGGAGAATCTTCTTCTCTTTGTCAGCAGTCTTAGTGGCACTCTGAATAGGGGCGATGTTGGTTTTTATGACAGAGGCAGTCATCAGTGCTACTGCATTTATTTATCGATTTTGTGCAAATCCTTTGTTTCCCTGGTTCTGCTGGACATAGCCAATGCTTATACAGCATTCTGGATGATTATGAGAAGATTTATGTGCATTTAAACACAGATGCAGATGGATTCTGACAGGTGGGTTAGGAGCTCCCTCTTCAGGCAACCATGTACTTTAAAGACCCCACAAGAAGCCAGAATCTCACTTTGAATATGTATCCCTGTGTTTCAAAGAGAAGTCATCAAGCAGATAGGGTCCTATGTATTAGGGCTGCAGGAAAAAGCAATTCCAATTTAGAGACATTATAATGGAGAGAGATGCATTTGACATTTACACATATAAACCATCAAAATGTACAACTGGTTGGTCTAATTCTAATTTTCCACCAGGCTGTAAACCTGGTAAGCAATTTTTCCTAGGTAATAACATTTTGAGGGAAATGTATTTAAATTACAGTATTTTATGGCATAATGTTATAGCATCACCTAGTTCTGAGACCACAGCTAAAGGTTTGTCAGTATTCCATTAAACTTTTCGGAGGCAGTACTGCTTTGTTCCTTTGCCTTGCTAACAAAGGTTCCTTCAAAAATACTTTAAATCAAGTAACTCCTAGAGCTGTGGGTATCTGGTGCATATGATTTTGTATTTACAAGATTGGAGTAGTTAGGAACCACAAATTTGGGAAGGATCAACTGTTTTCATAGAAAGAGAGTGGTCTTACAATGAAACAACTTCAGGTATTATTGGGATCACTTGAGTATAAAAGAGCTATTAAATAGGATCGGACTCTCTCTTGTCACAATAGAGGAGCAGGAGTCTTTACTATTGCTGAGCAAGTCACAAAAAGTCCAGAAATATCATTAAAACTTGCCTTTAAAGCTTTCTAATTGTAAGGGTAGTTAAGCTCTGGCATAATCTTCAAAGGGACATTGTGGAACCCCATCGAGGCTGGAAAAATATCTGTCAGGGATGATCTAGGTTCACTTCATGCTGCCTCAGCACAGGGGACAGGACTAGATGACCTCTCATGGTCTCTTCCAGCCTTGCATTTCTATGTTTCTTTGGTCTCTAACATTCTATTTATGAACTCAGCAAAGAACTGTGACTATTTTGGGTTACTCTAGGGCTTGAAACAAGGGTCATGCAAGGGTCATACTTCTTTCTTCTGGATAATCAGCAGCTGTAGTAATAGCAGTCAAAAACCAGGTTATTATTTCAAATCCAATCAAGTTTGCTAGTGGTAGTGAGCCATTATTAGTTGACAGTTGTTCGGTGCCTTACACTGAAGTGAGTAGGTGACTTCACTCCAATTCATATAGTATATCCACAGCACAAAAATTACCACTACAGCAGAGATTAATTTGTGTCTTTGTTACAAATCTCAACAGAGAAGTCAAAGACCAAATGGATGTAAAGGCTAAAATACACTCTCACCCATGGAAGTGTTCTCTGCAGCTTAGGTGACAGTTATATTAGCAAAGAAGTGTAGGGAAGCTTGTCTTGGGATATGGAAAATTTTAATCTCTTGTCTGTCATGCTGTATTCATTTTAATTATATTTAAAAAAACTATCTCTTTAAACCATCCTTTTAATTCTGAGCTTTCAGGACTGCTGAGATACTTTCTGCAGTATCTCCTTTGGTTTCACATCCACTTTTCCTTCTTCCATGCAAGAGATGCATATCCAAGACAGCATAAGGCTCACACGCATATTGTCACTGCTGATTTCCCATGTGGCCAGTTTAAATGGGAAGAGGATGTTAACAAAACTAGCAGCAAGATTTCTTTAGGTGGAGGTGAGGGCAGCATCTGGCTTTTTAATCTTTCTGTTTTTACCAGTGTAGACATGTAAGGATTTTTGTTGTTCCACGAGCCTGTCAGGCATATAGAATGTGGAGCTACAACCTCCTGTCTACATTGTTGTTTTGGTAATTGTTTTCTTTCTTGAAATGAGTTAGGATAATTTTAGTGTTGAGCATATTGTCATCAGATTTTTGTGTCCGTTATCACGCACAAAGTTAAAGCAGTTTAATGTACATACTGCCACCATCCTCGAATGCATACAGTAAAGCTGACATTGATAATACTGCAACAAGCATGATACTCCCAGAGCTTCCAAGAACATCTGGAATGTGGTGCTTTTATACCCTGTATAAACCTGCTCAGCTCTGCTAGATGGTGTGGAAGGAGTGGGGACTGTGGCCTTGCCTTGTGCCTTAGCTTCACACAGTCTCATACATTTTAAAGTTTAATGAATGGATAAATCTGGATTTGAAGTCTGAGTTCAAAGAAATTATGCAATATCATGCTGCAGGTTAGCCTTTCATTCTGATAAATACAGATCTAGCCAGTTGTGTTTTTATTCATAATCGTTCCGTAAACCTGATTTTTTTCCTCTAAAACCAACTTCATACGCAGATCTCTCTAAGACTAAATAAATAAAAACTGAATTGCCATCCATTTAATTAACAGAAACAAGCAAAAAAAACCCTACAAAAATAGTTCCATCTCTAATTTTCCCACTTCATTCTGTGTTTGATTTGTGCTATCTGTGTATATAGATTGTTAGCAAGGCTGATAAGAGGGAGTAAAAGCGGGGGGACAATTGTACTGGGCCACAAGCTCAGCCTCCTTCCCCTCTCCCCCGCCAAAACCTCTGTAATGTCTATGTAAATAAAGTGAAATGAGATTCCAGTGAATACGATGTCTGAGGGCCCCAATTTTTTTCTCAGTGGGCCTGATTATAACCTCCACAGTGCAGGGACTGTGTCTCCTTGGGTTTCTTCCAAAGCATTAAGAACACTAAATATTAAACTATGAGGATAATCCACACAAAATCCATGTTTGCATCTGTTGGCCTGCCTGGATACATAGCCATGGAAGCTGCAACCTTTCCAGGGGATGGGCTTCCCTCTCAGAAATAGCCATGTGAGGACTGAATAGGCTTCATGTGTCTGCCTAAGTCTTGGCCTATTCTCCAAGAACAGAGGTGTGTGTATGAGTACATTATACAGCTGGTAGTGCCATCTATTGCTAAGGTTGTCTGTCACTGTTTTCAGTTTTTTATAACTTTGTTACATTCAGGCTAAAATTTGCATGCTGAGTGTCTGTCTGCATTCAAATGTATTATGATCCAGTGTTTAATTACATGATCATATACTGTTTTTTTCCCCCCATGGGGCCTTTCTCAGAGAAAAAATAATGTTATCAGACCTTTTTAATTTGTTTCCTCTCTAAACTGAACAGTCACAGTCTTTCGAGTCTATCATCTTATGCAAGTCTTTCCATACCTCTACTTATTTTCATTGCCCATTTCAGGCCTGTTAAATTCCTGCCACATATTTTCTGAGATAGGGTGACCAGAACTGTG
This sequence comes from Gopherus evgoodei, assembly GCF_007399415.2. Taxonomy (NCBI): domain Eukaryota; kingdom Metazoa; phylum Chordata; order Testudines; family Testudinidae; genus Gopherus; species Gopherus evgoodei. The sequence goes on from NC_044332.1 coordinate 59,349,041, forward strand.
GGCTCAGTCACCACATGCAATTGAACTCTTATCAGACCTGAGAATGAGGGAGAACAACAGTGGCTGTAAGCTGTATTTGTGACTTCTTGATCCTGAACTGTCATGGTGGTAACTCTACCGCCTGTGCAACTTAGCGCAACTTCTGGGCTACTCTTAAGTTGCGTGAGCTGCACCAACCTCCAAACCATACCCCAACATTCCAGCCAGTGCTGGGAGGTGATGTAGATTCTACATGCTGGTTCTGTGCCACTTGGGATTCCTTTATGTTAAGGGACTGTTCAACTGACTGGTTAAACTGTCATTATAGCGGCACAAAGCGGTCATAGTGGAGGCCAGATCTGGCTCCATATTCTAGGTGAGTGTGCAGAACTGATAGAACTTTACTTCTTACCCCATGACTATTTAGCTTCCTTATATAGCTCTTTAGAAGGACCTTATCGAAAATTTTTTGAAACCTCCAATAAAATAAGTCAAACTGTTTTCTTTTATCCACTACTTTTGTTGACACTCTCAAAAGGACAAACATAATTTCAGCTGGAAAAATCCCTTAAATTCTGAAAATAATTAAATATTTATTGAAAGAAACATTCATTAAGTCACAGTATTAAAATGCTCTCTAGCAGGGTTCAGAAAAAAACAATGGTAAAGTATATACACCTTTGACATTACATAATTCTGGCTAAAGGTGAGGAAACACAGCTATATAGTTATACTCAGATATTATATGAATAAAATGTACCAATTTAGTTTGCTGATATTTGTGACCCCTTTTATTGATTTATTTGCAAATATTTAGCTAAGGATTTGTATTTCTAAGAATGTTTTTGGAAAGCAAAATATTTGAAATACCCAGCGCCAATATAGTTGCAAGAATACTTAATCTGGAAGTGCTGTCATGGCCATTTTGAAAAACTTTCATTTATGCAACAAATTCATGAAATGATTACAAATGTCTATGAATAGCTGATAGAAATAGACCCATCCCCCTTTTCTAAATAAGGGAACAGAAACCAGGTAAAGTAAGTGATCAGTTAAGTCACTGATATTAAATATTTGTTCACAAACAAACCACAGAATAAAATTTGATGTCCAAAACTATTTATGGAGAATTGCAAATAACAGCAACAACAAAAATCGTAATCATGACCTGTTCTAGGATTACTTTTGGGCAGAAAAAAAGTATATGTTGACCACATAAATTATTTGCAACAATTTGATGCGTTCTAATTCTATCAATTCTACTCCCAGACTGCATTTACTGTATCTTAATCTGAGCAATGAGGAAAAATAATATTTTCCTTCCTCCCTGAGGGGCAATTACCTTATTAAACTTATCATACATTCAGCTTATAATGAATTCCACGAATGAAACTTAACTTACTACCTCATTCTTTGATGACATTAATATAATGCCAATTTGCTGAGATAGGTATAATTTCAGTTAAAACCAATTCCCACTAATATTTTATTTAATTTAAAATATTTTTTTCTGTGTAAAGGAAGGATAATGAACAGTTGTCATTCTTCTTTTAGGAAAATAATTAAAAAGTGGAACTATAAAGTACTGGATATTTTTCCAGGGGGGAAGTAAAAACATCATCATTTACAAATTATTAAAGCATGAGTGAATTGCACATATCCTCATTTATTTTTATGTCTGTCATATCATTGTTCATGCCTACACAAAAAAGGTGCTTTTCTTTGTTAATATGTCAGTGTTCATTAAAGTGGTTTAGTGAATAGGTCCAACTACATTTGTTAAGCAACCCATATTTGAACATGATTTATCTAATTTGTATCAATACTGTATTACTTTAAATGTGTGACTTAATAAATGCTATCCAAGAATCCAAGAAGCTTTTAATTTCTGCATCAAATTGGTGGGAAAGACACAATTGCAATCTTCTGAAAGCAAACCAGATTTGACTATAGATTCTTCTAGCTTTCATAGGAAGTTGTCAAATTACTATTAAGTGTTAACATAACTTTTAAATCTAATACTGTAGTAAAAATTAACTTTGCCCTTGTGATGGGGCATCCTCTCCATACTGGCATGACAGAGAGGTTAATAAATCCCTTGAGAGGCTGTGTGGGAACCAGCCAATAGGGGAGGGGCTGTGAGGAGCAGCCAATCTGGGCTCAGCAGGCCCATATAAAAAGAGCTGCAGGACAAAGCAGGGACAGTTATTCCCTGGAGCTAAAGGAGGGAAGACTGGATGGCCCTGGAAGTGGGGAGCACAGATTGTGACATAGCCAGAGGGCTGAGCCATATAAAGGATGCCATGGTCCTTGGAGTGATGTGGGTCCAGGCTCAGATGTGACAGCAGGGAGGCACCATCGGAGAGGATGTACCGACCTTTGTAGCTAATCCCCAAGACAGTCAGCAGGAGGGGCCACCATCATGTGTTGCACCCCATCACAGTCCTGAGTTTTTCTGTTCCTTTCCTCACTTACTGCACCTACCTTAGGTTTTACGGAAGATTTATAAAGACAGGGCATGAGTCATCCTCAGCACTCCCAACTGGTCCAGACAGTTTTGGTTTCCATAGATACCTCAGAGGATGCTGGAATAGGGGAGTGCATTCAATAACCAGCCAGCCCAAGACTCCTTTCCCTTCAGGAGTCCAGGCTACATACCCCATTGGAATTTTCAGCTGTTCACCTTTCTTTGGAAGTCTCCTTCTTAAAAGCAATTACTTCTGCTAGAGGAGTTGGAGAGATTGGGAACCTTATGGTGGACCTTCCTTACACATTTATTTACAAGGACAAGGTTTCTTTGCAACTACATCCAAAGTTCATACCACAAGTGCCTTCTGAGTTCCACTTTAGCCAGATTGTTCACATTTCAGTGTTTTATCTTAAGCTTCACCACAGCGCAGAGGAGACAAGACTCCATTCCATGGACATATGTAATTTGTTTTCTACTTGCACATAATAGCACCCTTTCAAAAGTCCCCATGGGTGTTTGTCACTATTGCTGAAAGAAGGAAGGGGAAACCTCTCTCTTTCCAAAGGCTCTCTAAGTGGATTTCTTCTTGTAGCATTCTTTGCTATGATCTTATGAAAGCCCCTCCTCACCAAACCCACTCTACAAGAGCCCGAGTGGCATCAGCAGCCTCCTTACAGGGAATCCCCTTCTTGGAGATATGCAGATCAGCCACTTGAAGCTCCATACGCATCTTCACCAGGTATTATGCTCTGGTCCAAGCTTTGGCTGCAGATGCCTCTATCAACTCAGTGATGCTCCACTCTGTGGTTCAGCATACTTCCTTGCACCCTCTTCCTCGGTGAGCACTGCTTGGGAGTCACCCATAAGGAATACCCTTAGGAACCAGCACTTGAAGAAAAAAGAAAGGTTACTGACCATGTAAGTACTGGAGTTGAGATGTATGATCCATGTGGCTATTCAAGATCTGCCCTTGCGTGTGTCCTTTTGGGATTCACAGTAGAAATTGAATTGGAGAGGTGGTTGATCTGGGCCACTCTTTGTGCCCTTGGCTGAAAGCACAGGAGACACAAGTCACAGAGGGGAATCAACAGACACTGTCTGGTCCTAGGCGTACAGAGCACATGTGTACCCACAGTGAATACTTACAGAAACCATACATCTTGAGAAAATCTAGTTATTATTAGGTAATAACCTTTCTTTTAATTTCAGTTTCCACTCATACTAACACCTGTTCAATAATATTTTTGCTCTTGGAAATATGGAGTGCCATAATTTTCTTCTCATGCCTGAACACAGATGGGTCACTTCATAGGTTGGAATAATACCCTGACCTGCAAAATATATTATGAAACTACAATGAAATTGTGAGAATGAAGATACGCTCATTTGCATGGGACACACATAACACCACTCGTTGTCTGTCTATAGATAGATACATACATTTTTATGTATTGCTTTGCGCTATTTAAAGAGCAACTTAAACCAGTTTCAATGTGTGGGTATATTATGTGTTTGTGTGGGTGAAGCTAAATCAATGTTACACTTGTGCAAGTTTGCCAACATAGAGAAGGCCTGCACTTGAGTGTTAAGCTAAATTACTTGTCCTGCACCAGAGCCAGTATCTAAGATCCACTGCATCTTCAAGACCCCTGGTTATATCAAGTGAATGAAGATTCCAATGAGCAGCTAGGTGGCAATAATGCTGTTTAACACAAGGATTATTATTTTCCTATCGATGTTGTTAACTACTAACTGTTGATACTTTGGGTTAAAACCTTTAATTTATCAATTTTATAAACTAGGATCACAAGCTTTTGAGATTGAAAGACTGCATCTCCAGGTGTGATCTCACCTTTTCTTTAATTCTGCATATAATGAAAGAGTCTTGAGATTCCAAAAGCTTATGAATTGCAGATTTGTGATTAGTTTAATATAATCCTTTATAATGATGTTTATTGTAGCATTTTCTGTATGAGACGGATGAGACAGGTTCTCAAATGCCAGCTATTGCTGATATTTAATCTGCTATAGGTCATAAAATACCAAGGCAAGAGAACCATTTTATAATTTATTTTTAATATTAATAATATAGAAATATTAAAATCATTGCACACAATACTGCCTTTTGCATTCTTTATTGTAACTGTAAATGGAATAAAATGAGTTGATATAAATTACAATTTTAAAAATGCAATGTTATTAATGTATGTCTGGGAAGTGGAATTGATGAAAAGTAAGAAGTTTATGCGTAATAGAGACCCGAGTTTAACTCTGCCTGTGTTAAATAAAAATTGGGGACATTTGTCCATATCAGAATACCATGAAATAGTTCAGACAACTAACAGTCTTCTGAAGAAGGGAATAGGTTAAAACAAGGAAAATAAGGGACCATCAGGGCTGAGGAATGGAGGCAACTCTAAGTGGAAAAATGCATACACACCCTTTCTTTATGCTGACCCTGCCTGCATAAGAAATACTGATAGGGACCAGCCCTTGAAGAAAAAAGTCATTTCTATTAATTCTTCTCTTTCTTGAGCATGTGCTTTTCGCTATGTGTCTCTCACATTTAAAATATAAAAACAACAAGGTCCGGATTTATAAAGGAATTTTTTGGAACCTAAAAGTGCTGATAGTGCCTAGTGAAGTTTGCAGAAACACCCAAGCAGGTTAGCCTTCTAACTCTTATAGATTTTTTGGAATCTAAATATCTTTGTAAATCTGGCTCCAAGAGCCAAATCCTAAATGGGTGTGTGCACCAGCCAGAGTGAGCAACAACACTGTGTTTATGGACTAAACTGTGGAGAACCTACATCGGGAGACTTCTCATCACCTGTGCATTGTGGAGGAGGCCACAGCAGTGATATTTCCCACATTGCACTAAGGAGTTGGAGAAAGAGTTTATTGGGGATGTGACCAGTGGATTCTAGCTAGGGTGATCAGATGTCCCGATTTTATAGGAACAATCCCGATATTTGGGGCTTTTTCTTATATAGGCTCCTATTACCCCCCCACCCCCGTCCTGATTTTTCATACTTATTATCTGGTCACCCTAATTCTAGCACCGTGCAAATCCAGAAAGACTAAAACACCTCTTGGTCAACCAGTACTCCTACACCCATCCTGAACTAACCAGCCACCAACTGGCTACATGGATTGGAACGCCCCACTTCTTAGAGTTGAGAATTCAGTTCCTATGCCCTGTTTCAACACATTTTTCTCATAGTCAAAACCCTTTTACTTGGCTTTGTTCCATTTATCAGGATTTGGCCTTGATTATCTGTTTCAGACTTATATTCAGGGCCTGATTTTCAAGTGAGGCTCAACTTGGCCTCTGATTTTTGCATCTACAGTGAATTGCAAATGTGAATATTTGCAGCCATATTTACAGAGATGTAAGCACTATAAAATATGTTGCAAATGTTGTACAAGTATTTGTGACAGAGGCCTCCTGTCCAAAAAAAAAAAAAAAAATTCAAAAAAAAAAATCAGACCTTTGATTTCAAAAATATATTTGGATTTTTTCAGTGTTCATATACCAAAATCAGCTAGCTTTATTTTAAACTAAAGTCTGTTTGTTAAATTAAAGTATATTGTCTTTTAAATCTTATTGTAACAGAGTGGCCTGCCTTTTTATGGGCCAGGAGACCTGAGGCTGCCCGACCCTTTTTAATTAGCCCTGCCACACCTGTGTTGGGTCTAAGTCTTAGAAAGAGAGGAAGCCCAGCAGTTTGGGGCTGGCTTTGGAAGAGTGCAGTTGAGTTGGATTGTGGCTGAAGAGTTGAGTTGTGGGCGTGGAGTTAACTTCTGTAGTGGGACCCTAGAGCAAAAAGTCAGGCTCCAAAGAGGCAGTTCTTGGGTCATTGTTCCACAAGGGGAACAAAGAACTGAAGAGAATACCAGCAGGGGCTGAAGTCCATTGAGATGTAAGCCACTCCCAGTGAGGAAAAGCTTGGGGAGTTAGTGAGAACGTGACATTAGCCTAGGAGGAGTGAAATATCTTTTGTTTCTGTTAACCTGGGACTGTTCTTGAAGGTGATACTTATTTTGGGACTTCGAGTTCCCTGGAAGTGGACTGAACTTTTAAGTGATCTGTCTGGAGAGATAGGACATAAAAGAACCTGATGGAGACAACCAAGGGGAAAGCCCATTAACCCTGCAATCAGACACTAGGCAGTGCCGACTGATGATTTGTTTCTGTACACATGAGGCTTGTTCTGGGGCAAGGCCCCATTAACATTCAATCAGTTTGGTAGGAATATGAATAGATACAGTTTTTATATGATTTTATACATTGTGATGGATGCTGGAGTTGAGATTTTTTTCCCTTAAAACATTTGAGATCAAACTATAACAACTTGAGACCTAGGTAAACTGACTTGGATAAAGTAAATATCTTCCCATTGTATAGCCAAAACACAAACTCAGTCTGACTGGATTCATTCCAGGATTTGAATCCTGGGGACTTTGATGTTCTCCAGAAGTTAGGCAGTTAGGATTAAGTCCTGGAGGGAGACCAGAAGGGGGGGTTCCCTTAAGCACAAACTTGTGCTGAAAATAAATTTACAAAGTGGAAACTAAATATTTCATAAAATAAAGACAAAGAGAAGAAGCTTCTAAGACGCAGCAGCCACCAGAATTGTTCTGTGTTAAGATGCAGGCAGTTGAGAAGGAACTGGAGTGGCAGTGAGTCTGCTCCTCCCTATATACCATTGCTCTGGAGCACAGGGTTGTACAGTGTGCAGGTGTGGACCTGCCAACACTGCTAATTTAAATCTTAAGTTGAGAGCGCACAGATGTGTTCACTTCCTATGGTGGAGCACCACTGGGATATACTCAAAGAAGGAAACTAATTCCCACCCAGCTATAACTGTAGCCCTATCAGGGCTCACAGGCTAAGTGGCTGACACACTTCCTGTTTGAATATGGTGTCGGGGAAGCAGTGTTGCTAGAGGTGCTGTCAATTCGGTCAGACATACAACCCATAGCACTTTTTCTTAGAAATGAGATGTTAGCCCGGATCTCCCCGCCAAATTCCAGATCAAGAAATTACATCTTGTATAATTAATCTTGTACTGTTATTTCATCTGGAAAAGGTATTTTTCTTTACTTCCTGTTCTAAACTTGTTCTCTGTGCTCTTAAATGGCTGCTTCCTTGCACACCAGAGCAAACTTTATTTCCTTGATGGGTAAAGTGATCATTATGTATCTCTTATGTACCTTTATAATAGAGCTGTGAGGTATAGGTTGGTTAACATTTGTAAAGTGCCTTGATAGTTGTTACAGAAATGCAAAGCATCTTTTTCATTTTCCTGGCCTTTTTACTGCCTGCAGTTCAGTTGTGACTGGAAGCAAAAGCCATACAAGAAAGGCTAATCTTGTAGTATTTGTAGCGTGACAAGATTGTCTCATAAGAAAAACTCTTCTCCAAAATGTCAGGCCAGTTTTTTTAACTAAATAAATTCACCTGTGGCTAATCAGTGCTTTTTCTGGAGTCAAACCAGTAACCTAATGGCCCAAAGTCGCACATCCCATTACTAATCTCCTGTGCCTTCCATTCACTGCCTGAAGACTTTCTTTTTTGATAGCACTGTATTTTTTTTGGCTTTGTAAAGCTATCTCATCAACAAAATGCAATCATTAAAGGTCCTTTTCAGTGTTTGTTAAATGAAAGATAAAAATTTGGTTAGTTGCTATGGATAATTTTTACTAATTTAATTTTTATTTCACAGTGCAAGAGAACAGCATCATTAAACTTCTTGGCCTGAGTTGATTAGAGATTCTACATTTTATATTTAGTTTTATTTTCTTTTTGCTTAAATGGAATAAATGTGAAGGGTGCAGTTCTATACAATGCTGGAATGCCTATATAACTCTGCAGAAGAACAGCATAAAGTATCTTCAACATTATCCTGATTTCTCCATAAAAAGCACAAATAAGTAACAACTCAGGTTTTTTACTTTTCTTCCACGATATTTACCTTGGATAAGCTTTGTTGTTAAGGGTAGGTGCAAAGGAGAAGCCTTTTATATCTTGCTCTGGAGACCCTTAATGAATGCCTTATAACTGTACTGTTTGAGTGCCATTTTTTGGTTGCTGAGGTGACTGAGCTACTCAGAAATCGTATAGGGATATGGAGAGCCAATGGTGGCAATATTTGAGACATTTCTATTATGGTAGTTCTAAAGGGCCCCAACTGATATTCTGAATTACAAGCCACAGCCCATTCTCCACCCTGATCAAACACCACACAGTCAAAATGCAAAATCAAGCCTTATGGGGTTTGCTTTTTTCTTATAATGTTGAACATGCACCTAGAGTTTTACCAGTGGAGGCATTCTATAAATAAAATAATATTAAAACAAAACTAATTATGTTATGGTTTTTTCCAAGGTCCCAGATTTCTTTAACTCAAAATTGTGTTTTTCACAACAACAAAGAAGAAGAAATGTTACATAACAACCTTAATATATCTAAAAAGTTATATTCTAATGCAACATATATATTGGAATCCAAGTATGATGAAAGTGCAATGACACAAAACCCTGCTGTTTATCAGCTTTATAGGCTGATTCTTGTGTAGGAGTTTGAATAAAACTTCCATTAAGATTCTAAAAAGACTAAATTGTGCTTTTGACAGAAGCTAATGTGTAATTTTGTTTAGAAAACTATTGTACTAACTCATATGGCAACAATTTGTAGTTCCAAGGACTATGGTAGCAGACAAAGTACTGTTACTGCTCTTAGAGTTGCTAGCTGTGCAAACAGAATTTTAATTTTTATTTCTCAAAGTTGTTGTTTTCCAGTCCATTAACTCCATCTCTTTTATGGAATAATATCTCCAGTTGAGACTGGCTGCTTGACCCTCAGAAGAGAGGGTAGAGAGTTACTTATCTGCTAAATGTTCAAAGCCCATTAAACAAATGGATAAAAAAAGGCCAGGTTTGTTTCCATTTCAAGTGGAAGTAAGACACTGAGGTCCATTAAACACTGAATTTTCCTAGAGCATCAGAACTACAGATACACTTGTGCCAAATAACATTGTGTGGATCTACTCTGAAAATAGCCCTCAACATTTCTCCATTCTTAGTGTGTTGGATGGTCTACTGGTAGCATACTGGGCTGTATACAAAATATGAATGAACACCAGTTTAAAACCTCTGTATCTTATTCATTTCTGTATATCCAGTAGTTTCTGAATTCTATGCATCTTAAAAGTGTGTAACAAAAGATTTTTGTATGATAGAAAAATACTTACATACCCACAACAACCATATAGGGAGGTTGAGAGGGAAAAGAATGGAGACAAAAAAAATGAGAAGTATTTCCCATATTCACACCCAACCTCTTACAAATAGAAATATCACAGTTGTTGGCTAACAGCATCACTTCCATTGCAAAAAGAAGACACCTATTACTTAATCTTCATCACACGCCACTATAAGTAGCATTTATAGCCTACTTCACTCCAAAGGAGGTAAAACTGATAAAATGCTTGAGTAGTTCTGACATTTCACTGATGCAAATGAGAAACAAACATAACCTAGATGGTCCACCCTCACGGGCAGGTGAATTCCAGTTGACTCTGAAGAAGAAACCATTCAGATGACAGACCACTCTCTCCATGGGCTGTATAACAATCCTCCCTAATTGATGAAGTGGATCCATCCTCACCATTATTTACAGATGATCTGTTGCCAATTCGGCAGGGGGAGAAATAAATAGAGTGCTGGTAGTAGATGTCTCATACTGAACCAGATCAACTGCAGCGTACAATGTTTTATTCTGTTGGGGTGCAGTAGAAAAAGAAATATTCCTTCACACTCCGTCCTAACATCCACAAAGTCTTTCACAGTGGAATTGTTCTGGGTGGGTGACAGCTCTTACTGAATCTGTACTGTCTCCAATTGGTTACAGATTCAAGTTTTGTGCTTAATGTTAGGTTTTCATGTTACTCTATGGAGAAAATACTCTCTTCTTTTTTGGACAGACCAGTGGTTTGAGTAGATGAGCTAGTTTTGTCTTTCTTGAATCTTGGGAACTCTTATTCATTGTGGTTTTAGAAACACGACTGCTCTGTAATTTAGATCCTTGTTCTTCTTGGCTGGAGAAGGCTAGGAGGGAATTATTGGGTCCACTGCTGTGGAGGGAGTCGAAACCTCCATTTGGGAGTGGGCTGGCTGCACATTGTCCTTAAGGAAGCTATAATGTGATGCTTACTTTGTTTGCATTGTTTGACAATGATCTCACCAAGTATCATATCTGTATCATATTCCTCATTTGTTAAAGGTAATTGAGAAGGTTGCAGCTGGTAGTTTCTGGAATTCCCAGACTTCTTGTATCCAGTCAGTGGGGATTTTGACTTCGATTTGAGATAGTACAACTGATTGTTTATATTCATTCACTGCTAGAAGATAGAAAGTACCATATCCTCATCTGAGGAGAGTGGGAGGATGGCACAGAGCCACTTCTCTACTCCCCCAATCTAAATGGCCCCGAGGATGACTTAGATCCGTCAACATATGACACATGCTTCCCAATCTTGGCACACTCTCTCTCTGTTCAAAGATACCACCCCATACCACATCTGTGCTGTTCCAAATGTTGCTTCACTTCAATGTCTTAAAACTAATAGCAGTTCATTATGCATCCTGGCACTTTCTCCATGATATTCATGGCTACCCAAACAGAGTAATATTAGACCAGAGGGTGGCAATGTACTATATAAATTGACAAGTGGGAGCAAGATCCAAGTGCTTATGTGCAGAATCACTTATACTGCAGAACTGGAGAATTGTCCCCTTACATAATAATCTCCATGATTTACCTACCAGGCCTCTGTGATGTGGTGTCTGCCTCACACTGGCATGCAAGGGGTTAATAGAGCCTTACAGAAGCTATGCGAAAAGTAGCTAATAGAAGAGGGGCTGTGATAAGTAGCCAATCAGAGCCCAGCAGGCCCACATAAAAAGAGCCTCAGGGCAGAGCAGAGTCAGTAGCTGCCTGGAACCTGAGGGGAGAGGGCTCTGTCTGGAGTAGGCTGCAACACTGTAGAACCATGGACAGCTCAGTACAGGTAGGGACATTGGGGAGAAGAGAAGGAGCTCTGGGCAGGTTGCAGATGGAGGGTGCTCTGGCAGTGGGGAAGGCAGCAATAGTAGAGGTGCAGGAGGAAGCTGCAAACCACAGGGTCCCTGGACTGGGACCTGGACTATTGGGCAGACATGGATTCCCCCCGACTCACCTATGGGGAAGTGGCAGGACAATTGACTGCAGTTGCTACTGGGGGAGTGGCTGGACTATGGAGAAGCCAAACCTGCCCCAGAGGGAGGGACATGGACAGTGACACAGCTGGAGGGCTGAGCCATGAAGAGAATGCCGCTGTTCTGGAGCTGAGAAAGAAGCCATAGGTGAAAGCCGTGACAGAGTGCCAATGTGCAAACTGTAGATGGAGGGGCGTCGGCCTTGAGCTAGTCCCTAGAGTACCAAGAGGAGGCACCAGTCTGGCAGAGAGAACTGTGCCCTGTGACAGCCTCCAAAACACTATGCCAGAGTTCCTAAACAGGAATAATCTAGCTGGACCATGAGTGGGAGCTCAACAACTTGATTTTTCACAGCATCTGCCAAGCAATAGTGGATCTCTTTGCAACCCTGATCAATATGAAATGTCAGATCTTCTGCTCCCAGGGAGGCTGCAGCTGCAGTTCTTTAGTAGACACCCTACTACTCCCCTGACCTGATCATCTTCTTTATGGCTACTACTACTAATCCTCAAAACTTTACTCCAGTTGAGAAAGGAGCTATTGATGGCCATTTTAATAGCACCTTCATGGTTGAGACAAGAATGATAGTTGGATCTAGTTCATCTATCTGTGGCGATGCTTTAACACCTCCCTCTCAGGTAAGATCTGACACAGAAGTTGGGTACCATGAGCACTCCAACTTCGTATTTCTGAGCCTCAAGATTTGGCTCCTCGATGGCTCTTGAATTTAATGTTGTGCTGCTCAGCAGAAGTCCAGTCTGTACTTTTGTAATAATAGGAAGTCCTGTATGTGTAAAATGTGCCTGCAGAAGTGGATGGTCATTCAGTATCTCAAGTGTAAACTCTGTGTATTTCAGTATTCCTCAGTCACAGCATTTGCCATGGAATCCACCTCTTACTTCAGAATTGTGCTCTAGAATCTAAATTTTAATTTAAATGTTTTTCTAACCTTCATGGATTTATAGAAAGCCTTGTAAACACAAGGAAAGAGTAAATCTGTTCAGTTCCATCTGCCTGAATCTGCAGACAGCCTGAAAAAGTAACTCCTAGAAAGTAAATTATTATTATTATTATTTATTTTATTTATTATTTGTTTCTACAGTCATAGTGCCTAGATACCCCAGTCATGGACCACGGCCATTGTGCTAAGCGTTGTATAAGTACAGAAGAAAAAGACAGTGCCTGCACCAAAGAGCTTATTATCTAAATATAATACAAGAGACAGCAGACAGATCCAGGCAGACTGATGAGGGAGTACAATGAGTCAGGATTGGTCAGGGTGGTAGTCTGTGGTTTCAACACAGGAGAAGCCCATTCATCTATATTTGTTCTTAACCTTAGAGATGACAATTTTCAATGTTTACATTGTTAATTATTTCATTGTAAGTCATTTGAATTGTAACCTCCAGCTAACATGTGGTAGTCCCACAGTCCCAAACATTACAATCTTACAATTTCCTCAAGTACCCAGAGCAAGTACCGAGGACTTCAGCTGCCCAAACCCCATCTGCCCAAACTTCCAGTTTTCTCTGACTATTTCTGTGAGGCTATTCAGCACAAAAGTATGTGTCATATCAAAAACTGCATTTGTGTGGACAGCATAAATTGACTAGAATTTACTATAAAAATGTCACAAGGTCTCCTATATCAATTCACTATTCACATTTCATTTAAACACCTCCATTTGAAAATGGAAATGAAGCTGCCACACAATTTCCAGTCAGCTGCACCAGAGCGCCTCACAAACTCTAGATACCTTGACTGAGAAATTAGATCCAGCTTTCTACAATGTTCTGGAGTCCTTGCTTATGTGCAATGAGTTAGTGGTCCCAGTCTAGTTCTGAGGGAGTAGATCCACCAGCACATTTACCTTTATTTGGGACCTTTGTTGGAACCCTCCACAGCCAGACAGGATATTGAATGGGGTTGGAGAAGATTAAGCTACCATTCACTTCTTAGATGGTATTTCATTTCTTTGAGTGAGAGTTGGCGAATGTGGGTGCGGCTGTTTACTCTGCTACCACCCAGGCTGTTCTGGTTCTATGGATAAATGAAGGACTTTATTTTCCAGGACTATCAATCCAGTACTTTTCATGTATACTAAATTCATTTACAAATGAAACTGTTTAAATGTAGCTGTCATTTGGATCATATGGAAAACATTATTGGAAATTTAATTTTACCTTTCTAAAATGAGCTGTCAGTCTGGCTACTGGAGCCTCACAGCTTTCTTCTTGTAAATGGCATAATTTGGCTTCTGCCAGAATATTTTTAACTAGACTGATTTTATGTCACATTAGACAAAGGGCAAAAATGTAGCAGGGAAAAATGTTTATAAATTCAAAGTATGGAGCTGCAATATTGTTACTACAATTCTCTAACGAACATATATATACAATTAACAAAAATATATGTAATTTAAATTAAACTAAGCTGGTTAATCTTTGTGAAGCATGCTTGGAAAAAGAATTACACTTAGAGCTAGATTCGCAAAGGTACCAGGTACCAAAGTTCAACATTTAATTGGCATGATTTGGCATCACTTAGATTTTGTTGGATAAATTTCATGACTGGAGTATTGATATAAAAGTGTAAGGTTTGTTCAGGAAGGAGAGGCAGGGAAAAGCAGGAGACAGGGGAAATATTATGGTAGGAGGAGGAGTCATTTCTAGAATAGACAACCGAAATGCCCAAAACACAAGATATGGTAATAATGGGGGACTTTAACTACCCAGTTATCTGTTCAAAAAGTAATCTGCAAAACACAAAATTACCAATAAGTTCTTGGAATATACTGGGGACAACTTCTTGTTTCAGAAGGCAGAGAAAGTGACTATTTTAAACTTGATTCTGATTAACAGGGAGGAATTGGATGCAAACGTAAAGGTAGAAAAGAATTTGGATGAAATTGACAATGAAATGATAGATTTCAAGATTCTAAGGAGAAGGAGGAGTCAGAGGAGCAGAATAAGGATGATGGACTTAAAAAAAAATGCACACTTTAACAAACTCAGAACTGGTAGGTAATTCGTATGGGAAGGAAATCGAAGGGAAAAAGAGTTCAAGATAATTGGCGGTTTCTCAAAAACGCAATATTAAAGAATTTCAACAACTCAGCCAGAGATTAGGGGTTTATTACAGGAGTAGGTGAGTGCAGTTCAGTGGTCTGCAGTGTGCAGGAGGTCAGACTAGATGGTTATGATGGTCCCATCTGACCAAAAGTCTATGAGCCTAAAGGCACAGAGGCAAACAAGCCCAGTGTGAAGGAAAGATAGGAAGAAGCATTAGAGGCCAATATGGCTGTATCAGGAGCTCTTTAATGACTTGAAAATAAAAAAGTTCTATGAAAAGTGAAAACATGGACAAATTCTTAAGGAGTACCACCAAAGAATGGCACAAGCATGTAAAGATAAAATGAGTTACACCTAGGCAGGGATATAAAAGGCAATTGGAAGAGATCCTGTAGATTCATTAGGAGCAAGGCAAAGGGAGTTAAGATACATTATCTAGTGAGGAAGGTGAGCTAATCGTGGATGATATCAAGAAGGCTGAGGCGTTCAACACGTATTTTATTTCAGCCAAAGTGTTTAACATAATTAACATTAACAATAAGGTGGCCAAGTGTTTAACATAATTAACATTAACAATAAGGAGGAAGAAAGACAAGCAAAATAGGGAACAAACCGGTGAATAAATATTTAGATAAGTTAGATGTATTCACATTGTCAGGGCCTGATGAAATCCACTCTAGGATATTTAAGGAACTACCAGAAACAATTTTGGAACTGTTAGTGATGATCTATCATGGAGCATGGGTGAGGTCCCGGAGTACTGTTGATGAGCTAACATGCTGAAGGAGAACAAAGAGGACCTAGGAAATAATAAACCAGTCAGCCTAACTTTGATATCTAGAAAGATAGTGGAACAAATTATCAAATGATCAATTTTTAAGCATGATTTGAAGAGTGATCAGTAATAGCCATCATGGATTTGTCAAATTTCACTCTGATAGGTTTATTCCTCTAGTGCAGGGGTCAGCAACCTTTGGCATGCAGCCCATCAGGGAAATCTGCTGGTAGGCCAGGATGGTTTGTTTACCTGCAGCGTCCACAGGTTCAGCCGATCGCAGCTCCCACTGGCCGCGGTTTGCTGTTCCAGGCCAATATGGGCTGCAGGAAGTGGCGTGGGCTGAGAGTTGTCCTGGCCGCCACTTCCCACAGCCCTCATTGGCCTGGAACGCTGAGAGCTGCGATTGGTCGAACCTGTGGGTAACGAAACCATTCCAGCCCACCAGCAGATTTCCCTGATGGGTTCCGTGCCAAAGGTTGCCAATTCCTGATCTAGTGGATTTATTGGCCTCTGGGAGCTATCCCACAGTGCACCATTGTGACCACTCTGGACAGCAGTCTGAACTCAGATGCACTGGCCAAGTAGACAGGAAAAGCCCCACGAACTTTTGAATTTTATTTCCTGTTTGCCCAGCGTGGAGCGCTGATAAGCTCAGGTGACCATGCAGTCCCAGAATCAAAAAAGAGCTCCAGCATGGACCGTACAGGAGATACCAAATCTGATCTCTGTATGGGGAGATGAATCTGTTCTATCAGATATGATTTATTTTGAGTTTAGGCAGGCTTTTGACACACCCCACATAAGCATGTCCAGGACAATTCGTTTTCAGTACTAAGGTTCATTTGGACGAATAGTCAAATGAGCGTAGACAGTATCAAAGCTATACTTTTGCTCAAGTGAATGTTAATGTTTGTTCACTGTTTCATGATTCACTTCTCCAGAACACAGAAAAATACTGAAAAAAACACACTGCACTCTGAGAAATATGCGTGTGTTTCTTTTGAATTGAATTTGGCAGTAGCAACACCTGGACATAATTTTTAAATATGTATTTTGTCTTTGGCATACGTTTTTTTGTGACCCTAAACATGCTGACACATTTTTAGATTTAGAAAATGCTGGGATCTTGATTATCTACCATCCTCTCCCATCTCCTAGATCCTCTTCCTTCATTTTGAAGTCTGGTGCACTTCTTTGAAGTCTAGTGCAGAGCTCTGCCGTCATCCCGGGACACTTCCATTTCCATATTTGCAACCCCTTCTATTACACAATTTTTTTTATTCCTCTTGCTACCCACCTCTGTGATCCAACTTCCCTGCTTGTAGTCTTTAACCACCATGGAATGTGAATGTCCCATGTGTCGTTTACACAAGTATGTCACAAACAGTCAACTCCAAAGCCTCTGAATCAGACCTCTTACCAAACAAGACCTCTTATGGCCACAAGATTTGTTCAGCTGTATTTGAATTTTAAAGTGGCCTTTCCCAGAGTTTATAGTTTCTTATTGTTTAACTTTTGCTTATTTCTTTTTTACAGAATTGCAAGTACTGCTGATTTTTTTTACTTTCCCATCCAGTATAACAATGCAATGAGAGAAACCCTCCCTAATTGCATAGACAGACATAATGTTTTTCTTGTGACCCAACTTGTAGTATGCAAGTCAGTGACCGGGGATTGCAAGAACCTCCTCATCACTGTGTATTTTGTGTGGAAGCAGGGAAAGAGAGAATTTAAGTTGCCATTTAAGTGTCAGAGACAGAGCAACTGTTGAGCTATGTCTTAGCCTAATATCACGGGACCTGTAGAAGCAGGGCTCATGTCAGAAGCGGGTGGGAAGACAGCAGAGTAGAGTCAGCGTGACCCAGCCTTGAGATAGCGATGTTTGAGAACAGGAATGGGCAGGACATAACATAAACAAACTGCAGATATTTTTAATTCATGCATGCCATTAAAATGTATAAATGCTTGTGTGATATTGCTTGTACTTTGAAGAAACTGAGGCAGAGATGCTCTCTGTCAGTTGTTTTGTTCCCTTGCAATTGCATGTCCTGAATAAAGCTGTCTCTGATTTCGTTGCTTCTAACCGGAGAGTGGAGTTTGTTTCTTCCACATGTGAATTACATCATTAAACTATGATATTTATTAAATAGGGATCATATCATGGAATGAATCAATAGGAGTATCTGCCCATTGTGAAATGCACCACTCACATTTCTAATCATAAAAGGCTTTCATCAGACTTATGTGATTTGTTTGTTAGTTTTTGGATTTCCTCTACAACACTTCATCCAACTTTCATCAAACTCTTGTTCCTTGTCTCCTCCTCTGAAATTACTACTTGGAAAGCAAGAATTTTAAATATGCTGGGTTATTAAACTCACTAAAGATAAATCTAAATTAATATAATTAAAAATAAAACCTGAGCCATAAAGAATAAACAATTTAATTGTCAGCTTTGTTTTTTGATAAATTGTGTTTCAATCTTGAATTCAAACTTTTGATGTTTCAAATCTATCAGGGAGATTGCCTGTGTATCTTTCACTTAATCCAGTAGAACAGTGTATGACAATACCTTAAATTTAGATTAAAAGCTAAGTGTTACTTAATTATCTCTATAAGGTAACTTTGATTTAGTGTCTGAGGTCATATTTCTCAAAGATGACCCAGGTTTCATGCCATTGTCACCTTCATAGTAGATCATGGCAGTTTGCTATATATACCAGTACAGGATGCTCAGAATCTTCTACTAATAAATCATTCATCTTTCCATGTTCTTAGTAATGTTAGAGTATTTATTACATCAATTCATCATCAGCTACATTCACTTCCTATTTGCTTCTAGAAGCAACTCAAATGGTTTGTTAAATGTAATCTATAAAATCCTGTTTCATTTGGGTGGAAGGTATTTGGGAGACTGCTTCTGTCCTTCTGTATTGTCAGCAAACTTGCAAGCAAGAAAGGCACTTGAGATAATGGGATTTGTTTGAAAGCCCTCAGCTTGGGAATTCATACCACTTCCTGGTCTGTTGGAACCTGGGTTTGTTGACCACTAGGGGAAGACTAATAATGGATGTCAGTCTGGAATTTTGGTTTGGGGAAATATTTTATTTGACCTTTGAATTAAGAAGGTTTTAGTTGCCTAAATTGAGTGCATATGCCAGAGATGTCAGTCATTTGGCATATTTTGGGACATATTCTACTCTCCACTCTCTTGGCCCCCCTCCCCATATTCAGGTATAATAGCAGCAATTGTTCCCTTTAAAATCAGTGGAACAACTCAGAAAGAATGGTTGGGAGATGGAGGAAGGGATTTTTTCTCTCCTAGGATGAGCATAATTATATGAATAAAACAAAGTGGCAGATGCCAACTCTAGGTTCAGGATGTGTGGGAGTGAGTGTGTCGGTGGGAAGGGGTATAAATTCAGTATACCAAGAAAGCAAAATTTGAATGAGTCCATCAATATCCTCTACAAATGTGTTTTAAGAATCAGCTTTGGAAACGATAACAATTTCAGACTGAACATCCCTTACCTTCATTTAGAACTGAGAAAAAATGCATTAAAAATTCAGCATTACTGCACCAAATTGCTCAAGCTAATTACGCTGCTTAAGGTAAAGGGTATTGAATTATATTTAGACAGAGCAGCAGATTAAGCAAGAATAAATTTGATAACTGCTAAAGAACGCAGTTTTTCAGGATTATGTCTCATAGCTTTAATCTCTTTACTGCAGATGGAGGAAAAATAGATTTAGCTATTATGATGAGCGAGAGAGTGAGATTGGCACTTTGTTTATATTCATTTAGCACAAAATTCTGTTGAGTATTTAGCCTCTGGCAAAAACTACAAACTGTTGTTGTTGTTGTTGTTGTTTGTTATTAGCTTTCTATTTCAGTAGCAATGCAATTATTTTTAGTATAGTACTTACACAGATGCAGAGACACAAATCCATATGTGGAGTGAGAGAGGCAGAGAATATGGCAGAGCAGTGGGTGTATTGCATATTTACCTCCATGAGAATGCAATACCTTGAGAGAGGATAATGAAGCAGTGTAAGGATTTCACATGAAGATAAAAAGTTATAGTAGATAATACAATCATATAAGATTCCTGCTGTACCAGCAAGTGATATACAGGCATGTTGTGGACCCAAGATTGTTTGCAGCATACATCATTCAGAAGCTTGTTATGGTGGACAAGGGGCAGAACCAAGACTCCAATTACTTCTGTTTTAATTTTAAAGTGTGATTAGAATTTATTTCACCATTTGAGAAGCATAGCTTGTTTTCACTCTTTCATAAATCAAAAAAGAGCTGAAGGATTTCTGTTCAAACTTTCCAAAAACATTTACCATCGCCAGTCAGAGACCACACGTTTCAATCTAACATTTTATGTCTTGAAAAACAGAAGTAAATGCAACAGCAATATGTAATGAATATTGTGGATAAAGCAAAGATATCACACCCATCATTACATCAGTGTTATATAAAAATAAAAGTGTGTGCTCGTTGTTATAAAAAATCGATAAACTGTTTTTGTGAGTGTGAGATTTATAATTACTTGTGGCACTATAATGCAGCTATAGCATGATTGAATTTTTTCTATACCTAGGATTTTGTTTTTTAGAAAGTAGTACAGTGGAGTTGATCAGAATCCAGTTGTATAACTTGGTAGCTCCAGAGCTAGAGTTTTATAATTTGTTTTGTTTTTCATTCCCATCTTTTAAAAAAAATAACAAAAGTGAAATGTTGTTGCAAATTTTGAGCTTGCAGATTTAACCACAAGAAAATAAAAAAATACTGTCTATATTTAATATTTTGAAAATTTACTGGTTGACTAAAATTAATAGCTTAGTACAGTTTATGAGTAATCTGATGGATATATTTCTACTATTGGTACCTTCATTTTTGCATTTCCTGACTTTTGAGTTCAAATTTTAAACTGTAATGAGGCATTAACACATAACCAGATCCTGAGAGGTGCTGATTATCTATGACTAGTCCTGGCACCACCTTCTTTATATACACACACATTATATATATTATGTAGAATATAATGTATCTGTCTCTGTGATGCAGATATATCTATACTATATAGTTGTATACAGTCAGAATATAATTTTTCCTAACATTCCCTCATCTTGAATTTATTTTTCAGTAGCTTTGATTTAAAATACAAGTTTTTATTATATTTTATTGTATTATGGTTCTTCCCTAATGTCTTAACATTGCTGAAAGTATGTGTGGATTAATAGGAAGACAATGCAATTTTGCCAAACTTATTCTGTATATTTTTCTCCTTTTCCCATGCAAGCAAATGGTCAAAAATAGGCATTCCCTCTAATTTATGCACGTGGCAGTTACAGCACATTTGAGTGGAATTATTCTATTTTCCACAAATATCAAGAAGTCTTCCTGGACTTATTCTTAGTAGTCACACACAATCCCCTTTTCATTTCCACGCGTATTATGTGTCATTGGATCTGGCAGAAGCACTGACATGAAGAGCAGCAAGCAAGCTTTCTGCTGTTGGTATTTCTACTGCCAGCCTGCTGTTTGTTGAAGTAACTTGGAAGCACTGATTACTAAGGTTGCCACAGATGAAGAGATGGTCTGAGCAATAGCAGGGTGGATTTGATTTAAATCAAATTGATTTAAATCACCAGTCAGGAAGACTCAATCACAGTTTTCTGCATAAAAGTTCATTCTTGTTGGTTGTTATAACCTTAATTACATATTATTCACAGCGCAGAGATAGATGTAGGTTCATTTTTAGAAGGTACACACTATACATTTTGAAACAGTGATTTATTTTGAAAACGTATCGGATTAGTTTTACAGCTATGCCAGAAAATGAATGATTGGCTATTTCATTTAACAAAGGGAATTGAAGCAGATATTTATTAAGTCATGGGGAGGTGAACTATCTCCAATTCAGTGGGTTAATCATTAATATTTGGAGGATTTTCTTGCCATGCTGTATTAGGAGGAGACAGATATTTAAATATTTAACTAAAACAACATTAACTATTCCAGTTTTTTTCTTCAACAGCAAATATATAATATTTTAACAAAACAAGCATATGTCCCTCGCTTCTCACATTTATCTCCAGACTTCTTCTCCTTGTCCAGATCTATTCCACCCCCAACAATCTTGAACTTTTTGAAACTTTGCACTTTTAGAGAGAGGTAAGGGATTGACTCTGTGTACACACATTTGCAGAGGGACAATTGAGTTGAGGTCTATTATTTCTCACCTCTGTATATTTATTTATTTAAAAACATTTTTGCTATTAACAAGCATGTTACCTCTGGAGACACAAATCCACAGTTTATGAACTGCAAAATTAAGCATCTCTGATGGTATCTTCTAGACTGAGCACTGAGTCCCATTGAGTATAGAAAAATTAACCCAAATAATCTGTACGGAATCCTGTGGAACCCCATAAGATTGGGTCCCTAATCCATGACCTATTGGAACTCATTTACAAAACTTTTCTTAAACGTTACATGAATATATTGTCTCATACTATAGAATTAGAATTTATAATCCCTATTCAGTGAAGCGATATCTTTGAGCTATAATGTATCTTAATTAAAACTATCTTTAGATAAGTTTTTCTTCAAACAACATTTATAAAAAATCTGATTTAAAAAAATGAATTGATTTTTATCCACCCTGAGGAGTAGTGGCTCATCCATTTGTAGCGCTATTACTACTACTAAGCAGCTTGACTGTGTTATCACACCTATTAGTTAAGATTTTTCAGTTTTTTTTCTGTTATGTATGATTACTGTTTTTTCTTTTGAAGTGTGTTGGTTTAAACTCTGGGAATGTTTTATCCCTCACAGCCTGGGTTCAAGTTCAAGATCATTTATTCTCCAAATTATTTGTAAATAGTGTAGACTGAGACTATATGCTTCAGTTTTAATCACATATATCACAAAGGTTGCTTTTACTGCTCTTCTGAAAGACAGAACTAAGATGCAGTATCATTGATTTCCATTCAGGTTTAGCAAACATATAATAGGGTGCAACAGATTTATCATAATGAAGATGATGGAATGAGCAAACAAAGAGATGGTTTCAGAACAATGTGGTGGTTGTTCAGAAGGATATTAAGGTCATTTCCTACAGTGGACATGAAACCAATGTAGTCTGTGCATTAGAGCACCTGAAAATATATGAGAAACTTAAATTGCCAAATAAATATATAAATAATTCAGTAACTAGTAGATTTCCCCCCTTCCAGCTGCATTGTTTTCTCAGTTTAGAAGAGGTGAATACAGAGAGTGACAGTTTGTAACTAGCATAACAGTGGAGATTTGTTTTGAGAAGTACACAAATTCATAGCTATTATCCTATTCACGGTTGAGACAGCCATCTGTGTTACTGCAGATATAAACCAGTAAGGGTAAGTCTATGCTGCCCCTCCCTGCCACCAATCCCCATTTAAAAAAAAAAAAAAAAGGCCTGTGACAGTGAGTCTGAGATCCTCCCCTGTCACCAGGTCTCGGAGCCCAGGCTCCAGGCCAAGTGGGACCTTCTCTGCTGCTATTTTGAGCCCTGTGAGCATGATTCAGTTGACCCAAGCTTGGAGACTCACCGCCATGGTGTTTTTTTGGATTGTACAGATACCCTCAGTGATTTCTGTGCTAAAAGTAGGTTATTCTACAATTAATGTTCTACAAGGGCATTTAGTTGGTTGGTTCTGAATATTGTAGTGATGTTCTGTTGTGAAATGAATGGTGGTTCAAAGCTAGGTTCCATGCACCCTTGGATCTTAGCCTTGTTCTTCAAGGGAGCCTCTGTATTACCCTCTCTTGAGCAGGAGGCACTGACTGCAGCACAATTCATTGCTGCCTTCTAACTGGCACCAAATCCACAAGTCTTCAAAGGGAAACTGGCAAAAAGCCTATTGTTGTTGTTATTGATACCTATTTCTATTATTCTAGTGCCTGGAGAACACAGTTAAGATCAGGTTTCCCTTATGCTTTGTGCTGTAGAAATACCTCTTCTTCACATTACATTGTCTTGTGGGAAGTAGGCATTGCACTTGAAATACCAGTGCGTTTGCAAGATTTTCCCCTTCTCTAGTGCTTCCTGTCCTTATGATTAGAGATGTGAGCCGCAAACATGGTCCATGGATATCTGCATCCGCAGATGTAGCTATAAAATTGATATCCGCAGATTTGCAGGGCTCTGTATATGGAAGAAAGAGAGAGAAGGTGTGGGGAATGGCAGCTAGGAAGGTACAGGCAGGCTCCTCAGTATTCTACGATTCCACTGCTGTGGAATTCACTGTATTGCCACACAATTATGCTCCCCAACCCCAGGTGTCATTGTTTCCATCTCCGATCGTTGCAGAGAGAACTTGCAAACAAAGTGTAAACTGGTGGAGTATTGCTTTTGAAAACCTGAAAAGAGCTGAAGCAGGGAGAGAGAACTCAGAGAAGGGTAGGAGCTGGGGAAGGAAGAAAGCCTGAAGGAAAAATGAGAATTGTGATGGAAGAATATAATCTTTGGGGGCTGGACTGTGGGGAGGAGTCTTTCAAGCTCTACAAGGAAGCTGCGGTCCAGGAATAATGATGTTTGGCAGGACAGTGTTTTTGGAGGCCACAAAAACTGTGTGGGCCTGATAGTATCAAAGATCTCAGGTGTCTTAATTGATCCCTGTGCTGAATATGGTTGTGCATTTTCCATTGTGCTAGGCACTATACAAACACACACAAAAAGATGATCCCTGCCCCCAAGGAGTTTACTATCAATAATGTGGTCAGCCAAATTCTGATTCTGTAATCTCTGTTACTTCTGCTATTGTAAAATCAGAAAGAATCCAGATTGATTTTGAGATCCTGAGGTAAGCGTTGATATTAATCATCAAGTCTGAGATGGAAAGGACCTATTAGCTTATCCAAACCTTATATCTGTAAATGCAGGATTGTTTCCTAAAGTACAATTAGTGTTGTTTTTCCCCAGTCTTATTTAAATGCAATAGGTGAGAGGGCTTAATATTTATGATAGCTAGTAAACATTATTTTAAGATACTGTTTTGTGACTATAATTTTAAATTAATTGTATTTCTTTGCTAATTTTAACCTTCACAGTTTAATATGCTTCTCATGTCATTTGTACCATGCAAAATATAATTAGTGATTCTAGGCTATATCATGCCACCAGTTTTTTACACTGAACGAAATGGTGAGTTTGTGTTTTTTAAAGAATAAGCTTAATATGATCAGTCCATTTTAACACAACAGAAGCATCTTCCTCTAAACTATATGTATTTAAAACATTATTGTAATGTATTTTTTATTTTTAAAAGTCTGCTTGGATTCATTGGACCTACATTTAAAATATATTCTCATTTGTTGTAAGGTATTAATAATGTAACAAAATTTTCATTTGGCTTCTTTGCAACTCCACTTTCTTTCCAAGGTACCATATACTGCAATATTAAATGCTCAGTGGAAGCTACAATTACTAGAACAATAAATTGTTAAATTATTATTCAACAAAAAGGTACCCCTGGCTTTACATACTGTTCCATTAATGCTGATAACTAATGGATAATTTACTAAATCTGGAAAATCAAATCTTTGATACTCAAGGTAATATTAATAATGTTCAGTAACTAGAAATTAAATTATTCTTGAGACAGTGTTAAAGTTATGGAAAGCCAGTCTTCTATTTACAAATGCAATTTAATCTCATGAGAATGTAATCTTGTTAAAATATTGTCAAGTTAATTGAAATTGATTTGTGTTTACTAAACATAATGAATGATAATCAAACAATCAGGCTTAGAAGCTTTCATGGTATGTTTAAGTCTTTGATAGATTTCTGTTAATCTTACACAAGATGTTTCATTTTGGAAAAATAAATGCTCTAGAGGTTCTTCAGGGCTAGTAGCCCTTCCTTGTCTTTCTTTCCCCAAAATGGATAACACTGAAATATAGAGTAAATTACCTTCTTTTGTGAAATGTTATATTTTGGAATATCTGAGAGCACCTAGAATTTAAGATTACTTTTTCATTTATTATATCTGTCAATACACATAGTACATTTGCTTTTAGCTGCTTAATTATTTCACACATTTGCTGATCTCTATTATTTGTAAGAATCTTAGCATCTACATAAATGAAATTCTAATAGCCTTTAGAGAGGAAAGAAAAAATACAGTGAAGCAATTTAAAAGGCAAGATAAACAGAACACATAAGACACATACATTTTTGGGCTGATGCACTTAATTGCATAAGAATTTCATGCCTAATCAGCAGTATTGGCTCCCTCAAGGCACATATTTTTCAATACATTAAAAAAATTCTCTAACAAAACCAAAACAAAATCCAATGCAATTGCACATTTGCTGGAATATTTCACATCTTTAGTTAACCTGCCCCCTCATGCCTTGCAGTATTCATTAGCAGATTTCTCTGTTTATGACTGATATTATATGGTAATGGTTATGGGTTACTAACAGATGTAACCACTGAAATGAATTAGAATGAAAACTTGTTTTACAGAATGCCCCACTGGGGACCTACCCATCAAGCTTACCCTCTTAAAAAATAACAAAGCAAAAACATATCCACAACACTTTATTTTCTTTCAACAGAAAACTTTTCTTTACCGACTATGGGAATGTGGCCAAAATTGAAAGATGTGACATGGATGGGATGAATAGAACAAGGATAGTAGAATCTAAAATTGAGCAGCCAACTGCTGTTGCAGTAGATCTGGTCAACAAATATGTTTACTGGATAGACATATATCTGGACTACATAGAAGTTGTTGACTATCAAGGAAGAAACAGGCATACAATAATTCAAGGCCGACAAGTAAGTATTTATTTGATGATTCAGCTAATATAATAATAAAGTAATATTAAAATGTGCATAGCATTAACAGATATTTGTTGTAAGATTCACTATTTGTGTTTGGTCCAAATGAGTCAAGTAATCAAGTACTCAGCTGCATGTTCTATTTTATGTGCAGTTTATTTCACCTTACACTCCATGGGTCAGATTCTGTGCTGTGACTCTTAGGAAATGAACATAAGAGACAACGTAGGAATGGAGAGGAAACAGAGATGTAAGAATCTCAACATGGGGAAATGGAAGGACATTATAGAGTTAGAAGTAAGTCTAGGCAGGGGATAGCATTAATACCTTAGGAAGAAGAGAGATAAGGATGAGGAGATGCATCCTGATAACACCAAAGAAGGAAAAGATGATTAGTGAGATGTGCTCACCAGTCCAGGCCAGTCTGGATGAATATAGAGTGATCCAATTCCCACTGAAATCAGTCAGAGTATTTGCATTGATTTCAGTAGGAATTGAATCCAAGCCCTTAAGCCATGGGACTGTGATCAATCTGCTGAGGAGTAATACATCAGCATACAGCAGTGTGATGTGTCTGTTGCTGCCCTTTTGGCTTCTGACTAGAGTGTCAAAAATGGAAGATTCTGTGGCAGCTGGGAAAACAGTTGGAAACTTGAAGGGACAGTGACAAAGACAGCTGTTCCTAGTGGCTACTCACAATCACAGAGCTGGGGCTTTTGAGTTACCCATATGTGGCTGGGTCTATCTCAGTTGTAGATTGACACGTCTCATGTACATAAAGTAGTTAAAAACATGTGACTTCAGAATGAGCACTTTACATGTCCATCTGTGATATCAATTTCTCTCCAACAAAGGGAAATTGGCATGAAGCAAAGGCTTGATACTGACCCCAGCTCAACCAAGAGACAACAGGATATTTTAACTTTTTGATTTTTAAAATATAAATACAGGAAATAGCAAAGAGATGCCCATGTGGGCAGGCTGAGAGGAAGATATCAGGCTATTCAATTTCTGTAATAGACTGCATTGGCCATGGCCTTTGGCCAATTGTGCTGGAAAGGAGGTTCCTGTAAATCTGAATCCTTTTAGCATCTGGTGCTGCTGGCACATTCTGTCACTATGTAGTTAGATTAGAAGGTGGGTCCATCTTTAGCAGTAACTGGCACACAATTTTTGCAGCTTACTATCACAGATTCGATCTGTTAAAGTGCCTTAGCAAAGATTACAATTTGGCCTGTTTTATTTTTCCTCTTGTCCAGGGAGCTTAGATGCTGAAGAACAGTTCCTAAAACAGATCAGAGGAACTGCTTTAGTTAACAATCTAGCTAGATAAGAATGGAGGGAATAGAAGATGCGTCCTTGAATGCTGGTTGTTTGCGGGAGTGAGAAGTAGCAAAAAGTTAACCTTTCCAATTGGCTATTAGGGCAGTCTGTTAAATCACATACAGAAGGAGCAACCTATCAATCATTTCAGTCCACTCTGGTGATTTCAGTGGATTTCATTGGAGTTATCAGTTTATCCCAGGGCTGAATTTCATCCAGTTACTGGGAAGCTGGACATTATTGGAAAGTTAGGGGCTAGAAATTATTATCAGGAGAGGAGGTTATATAATCAAATAAACAGAGAGAAATTTTAGCCGAATGAACACATAGACATATTTAAACACTAGGAAATGGAATTCTATTTTTTGCTCTTATAAAAAAGTCTGTTTGTCTCATAAAAATGATAAAAATGGATTCCTTTAAATCTATATAATTCAAGTATATTAACTGATATTCTTTGTAGATATTAAAGAATCCCGAAAACAAGATTTGGCTTATTGCTTGCTGGTATAATCATGTATAATCTTTTTGGCTTCCATCTCTTTGGCTTCATTGATAGTAAGCTACATGTCTTTTCATATTTGCAAGATACTTGGGGAATTACCTATATGGTTAAAAACCATCACAATAATGCATAAAACAGATAAAAATAATTAAATATCATAAAATACATCATAAAAATATAGTTGCACAACTCCAGTTAAGTCAGTATAGTACCTCACAATGGGATGCAAATGAATAATAAAACGTTAAGAAATGGGCAAAGGGGAGGGGAGGAATTATAATGCAGAAGGGTATCTTTCTTTTAAGAACAGGGCTCTATTCCTTCAATATTAAAATATTTATAAATGTAATATAATATTTTCCTGGTAAAACATTGGCATTGTAATAATTTACTGCAAAATAATACAGATGCATCATTATTTTCAGTTTTCTTCTCCACATCCCCATAGCTATGACTGGACTAAATCGTATTGAGTCTTAATCAGGCAAAACTTTTATTGATTACAGTTTAGAATTTGATTGAGTAAAGTCTGAGTATGGATGCCAAGATCTGGTCCAGTAGGAATAATTTTCAGAAATGGGTGGGATCTTAGTTGTACAAAATGAGAATTTTTAGAAAGGTGTCTGTGTACCCAGCATAACATTGAGCTGAGTGGATACATCACAGTGAATAATTCCTTGATTAACAGAATCAAATATTCATCTTTTGAATTATCTACTATCAGATTGGAATTTCCTTGATTTTTTTTTCAAAATAATTATATTACTTTTAAAAAAAAAAAAAATTCTTTCAGTCGGTCACAAACAGTCTCTGGAGTATTGGATGTTTGATGTTCAAGTTGTTAACTAACTTTGTGTCCCTGTTTCTTGATTGAATGAATACACTTCCACACATTCATAGATACACACATCAAGCCTGAATACTATGAATATGATATTGGAATTTATTTTTCGAAAGTGTTTATTCCAGTAAAACACAACCACCCAAAAATTCACAGAAAGTCAACACAAAAAAGAGTGCTAGAGTGATATAACGGTCATTCATCTGTGGAGTGCCTTTGAGCAACTGGATGGAGTACTACACTCCTTTTCTCCACCTTTGCTCCCCCTACAGATTGCCGGCTGACCTTGATCAGTCTTCAATGGGCTTGGCCCTCTGGCCAAGTCACAAAGTCCAAATGAACCCCTTTCTGGGTATTAAAGAGTTTGGTAATTAAACAATCTATTTGCCGCCATGAGGGTCTTCAGCCCCAGCTCTGGGTCCTTTAAATTCATACCTATATTCTGATTCCCAAATAAGGCTTGTCTTCTTCTTGGGGTTTATGCCACTTTACTTGTGGCTGGTAGGGGAACCCAGGCCCACCACCCACTACTTGTAGTTCAAACCCAGGGACCCCATACAGAGCAACTACATACTGTTCACTCCAATCCATCACTGCCATTTCCCTGGGGCTCTTCCTACAAGGCCCCTTTTACCTTCTCAGGTTCTGTTCCCAGGGTGGGGGAGGGGAGAAGCACCCTTCTTCATTCCTCTGGTCCTAGCCAAAAACTGATCTGCAAAGGTAGTGGACCTTCCAGTAGGAGCCACAAAGGCCTGGTAGACCCCAGGGAACTCATTTAAAAAATTAAGAAAATATTTATTGAAAACATTTTACGGCATTCACTCAACTCTAATTATAACATTCAAATAAGAAAGTGAGTCACCTTATGTATTGTGCATTCATGATTCCTCCGTTTTGTATGTAGATAATAGCCTTTTACTACTCTTTACTGAACGCTGCTGCTATTATTATTATTAATGTATTATTCACTTAAAACATTTCCTTCTTCACTCACTGAAGAGTTTACAATCTAGAAGACAGACACAGATAAGACAAAAAAAGTCTGAGACTTATAGAAGTGTGTTTAGAATGTGTGTGTGTGTTTGTGTGTGTATATGTATGTATGTATAAATTTAATATAATATTGATTTTTTTCTGTCTTTACATAAATTTAATTGTAAAACAAAAATTTTAATCAAAATATTATATTACTCCATGAAAAGAAAGCAGAAATCACTTGATGGTTAGGCTTCACTGAGATTTAAAAAATATGTATTGACTTTTTCAAAACCTGGTTGTGTTATACAGTTCAGTATCTATATCTTACATTATACTATTATAATTATTATTTATTACTATTATTTCTAAAGTCATGATATAATAGCCATGTTTTTTTCTGTTTTTCAGGTTAGGCATCTTTACAGTTTAACAGTATTTGAAAACTATCTATATGCAACTAATTCAGATAATTTCAGCATCTTACAAATAAACAGATACAATCACACAGATGTTCAGTCACTGATTAGACTTGAAAATGCAAGAGAGATCCATGTCTATCAGAAAAGAATGCAGCCATCAGGTATGCTCAGAATTCTCTTTGTGTGGTACACTCTTCTCTGGAGCCAATTCTGGTGCAACTTTGCTGAAATCTTTGAAGTTATGCCGGGAGCTAATCTGCCCTTTGTTCTAACAGGCATATTGATAGGAATGATTTTTATGTAGAAAACTCTTATGACAAGTAATGAAGTTACTTATATAACTCTCTTCTGTGCATCTGCTAGGAAAATAGATATGAGTAGAGCAGGTCAAAAATGTTCCTATGGAAAGTTTCCCATTGGAAAATACAGATTGGACAGTCTCAAAAGATTCCACTGGAATGAGCTGATTCTGTTAAAACTTTCAACAGAAAGCAAGCAGCCTGCAAGCTTGCCTGCCTATTCAGTTTCCTGCCAACTTGCAAGCCAGCCCATTCACTTCTCTGTGCTCCCAAGCCTCCAGCTTCCATGGCAGTGAGCCTGGTGAGCTTCCTGAGAACTGAGGTTCCCGGTGATCCCCAGTAGCCTGCCTGATGGGCTGCCATAAGCTGGGTTCCCTGAGCTTCAGGACTCAGTGGGTGGCTAGCTTCTTGCCTTGCAGGATCCCAGGTTGCCTGCCTGGTGGGTGGCCAGGGAGCCAGGATCCCCAGGCTTACAGACTTCCCAGCTGGTGGGATATCTGAATCCCAGGCTGGCTGCTTGGTGGGGTTCTGAAGGCTGGAGTTCTCTGGGATCCTAGGCTTCCCAGAATCCCTGGTTGGTCAGCTCTTCAGGCTTTCAAGCTTTCCAGGCTGCCTGGCTCCTCAGGTGTCCACCTTATGGGCAGCCCAGGACTCCAGGCAGCCTGGACACCTGTTACGAGGGCAGTCAGCAAGCCAGAAAAAAAAGTTTCAATTATCCTAAAATGGAATATTTCTCACCTTTCCCTCACACACTTTTTTTTGTTTGTTTTGAGTTTTCTTGTTTTTGTTCTGATTCAAAATGAGAACATTCAAAATCTCAAACTTTTTTGTGGATGGGAAAATCCCATTCCTGCATGGTTCTGATTACAGGCCTGATCCTGCAGACCTTGCACACACAAAATACCGACCGATTTTTGTGGAAATTTTGGACGTGCAGACACTGAAGGGTAAGGCTCTAATTTTGTAAAATGATGGTTTCCCAAGAAGAGCTATTTGATATCATTCACAAGAACAGATATTATTGCTTTGGCTACTGTAACATGAGAACTGGCACACCAGCTTTACAAACAATGTGAACTTTAGTATGTAATTGAACTGTTATGTTACAAAGGATTCTGAAGCTGCATCAAACTCTTGCTTGATATAGATTGGATGAACTGATTTTCAACCCATACTTGAGAACATTGATCTGCAGATGCCATCCATGAAGAGCATTGCAAAGAATTATACTGCTATAGGCTGACCTCTTGTCCCCATGGGGAGCAAGGATGTTTAGTATACAGGATATATGATTTTGATGTAACTTCTGTTACATCCTTTGTGACTATGTGGTATTTTCCTGTGCTCTTTGTTGCACTAAGCCAGTTGTTATGTTCTGAATGGACGTTTGTTGCTCATTAAGATCTGATGTACGGGCTATCTCAGCTTGGTTACATTTCTGTTATACCTTTAGAATATGGAACTTGAATAATATTTTATTTAAGAAAACAAAAATAGGAAGTTGGGAATACAAAAAAAAAGGCTTTGAGCCCTGCATAGGTGTGCTAGGAAGGTGAAATTAGAATATAGGAATCCTGTCCCCAAGCTCCCTATATAGGAGGAACCATAATCTGTCTTACTGAACTAGGGAACTAGTGGAGGGGATAGCATTCCGATGAGACATATCTGGAAAGGGTAGGGAAGATCATTATCCTGAATGTCAGAAAAAGTGTTCTGGAAACACACTGGCTATGTTTTCACTTAGATGTAGCATGTCCTGCTGTCCAGCATCCATCACATATCCTCACTTTTGTGCAAAAACCCCAGTGCTTTACGAATGCTCCCGTCACTTTCTCCTTGACCAAGATGGCAAAGAATCTCCCCACAGGAGACTGTTTCTTTGATCTCCAGAACCCAGGATTCTAATGAAGCCTCTCTGGTATCCGTCAGCAGTACTTACCCTATTTAAGCACCTGGTTTTCACATTGGTTCCCTGGCACTTCTTTTTCTCAGTGCTTTGGTACCTTTTCTTCTTAGCAACCTGGTGCTTCAGCACCTGTTTTGGTTTGCAGGTGTCAATAATCTTTTTCAGAACTCCCACCCTCCTCTTTTTTTGCCCTTGCTGTGGCATTTTTTCTAGTTTCCTGGTCCTCTTGTGGCAGCACTATGATCCTCATCCCAGTGTCTGAGTCCCAGGAGCTCCAGGGAAAAGTCTGGCTGCTCAACAAACTATCTTATAGTTTGGTGTCTTTCTTTGTAGTAAATCTTCTTTCACTCTTATGATTCCCTTAATTTCATGAATTCTGGCCAATGACTTTTAAGGACCTTCCACCCGTCCCCCTTATTTCAAGTATGGCATCTACAGTGGAAGGAAGGCCACTTTGCGACTTCCACCTTTACCAGGTGTGGCAGAATAATAATGTGGGTGCCACCTCCAAGCCCTCCTTGAGAAATCTCAAGGAGACTCCTGTAAGTCTGGCATGAGGCCAGTACAAGGTGCTCAAAGCTAAAACCTGAGTTGGACAAAGTCAGTGAGCACCAGGATCAGTGTCAATGCTGCATGTTCTTCTTGAGAACAGCTTCCTCAGCAAAGTGTTCTCTGCTATCACCAGCAAAACTAAGTTTTCACCACGCATTCACATCTTGCTGTTTCTGAGCCTCAGCTTTGCAATTGGAAGCACTTAGCTTATTAGATGAGTGTGTTCCTCCATACAACAGACACCCAGATGAACTGGGGCTCTCTTTTGATAGTAGATATTTTTTCTGTTATAGAGAAGAACAAAGGAAGTGTCTCAGCAGGGGATGATCTTTCCTTTAACTTGTTTTTATAGAAGCTGTCCAAGACAACATATTTTCAATTAAAACTACAAGAACCTACAAGACCCATGATTGAGAGGTTCCTAAAATAGAATCCTCCCCCCCTCCCTCCCCACAGACAATAGAGTTTCTGACTTTTTGTCCCATCCTCTCCACAAGACCTTCTTTGTGTGAGTTCCCATGGGTAGAGGGAAGGCGGGTGACTCCTGTGCCCAGAATACATTTGGATAAATAGATTAAAGGTCCTTGGCCACAGTCCATTGCAATGTGGACTACTAGGTCTTTGTTGTCAAAACCTACATAGAGGAAGAAGGCTTTCATCTGGCTACTTCTCTTCCACAGAATATATATCAGGAGCTTTTAAGAAGCTAGAACACATGGAAATTTTGCTTATCAGAGAATATCAGGGTATTTAAGGATTTCAGTCACTGGCCTACCTCTTATTAGAATTTGAAAATTACATTTATTTTTATTTGCTTTCCTCTTGCACCTTATTTTTATTTTTTTCTCTGGGGTACATCTTTGATATTCTGCTGCTAATCTAGAATCAGCTTTTCTTTCTGGCAGTTGTGCCTTCTGCTCAGTAACAGGATAAGAACATAAGAACAGCCATACTAGGTCAGAACAAAGGTCCATCTAGCCCAGTATCCTGTCTTCCAACAGTGGCCAATGCCAGGTGCCCCAGAGAGAATGAACAGAACAGTTAATCATCAAATGATCCATCTCCTGTCGCCTATTCCCACCTTCTGGCAAACAGAGACTAGGGACACCATCCCTGCCCATCCTAAGCTAACAGGCACTAATAGACCTATTTTTCATGAACGTATCTAGTTCTTTTTTTAACCCTGTTATAGTCTTGGCCTTCACAATATCTTCTGGCAAGGATTTACACAGGTTGACTGTGCGTTGTGTGAAGATATTTTTGTTTGTTTGTTTTAAACCTACTGCCTATTAATTTCATTTGGTAAACCCAGTTCTTGTGTTATGAGAAGGAGTAAATATCATTTCTTTATTTATTTTCCCCACACTGGTCATGGTTTTATATACCTCTACCACATCCCCCCTTAGTCATCTCTTTTCCAAGCTGAAAAGTCCCAGGTTTATTAATCCCTCCTCATATGGCAGCTGTTCCATACCCCTAATAATTAGTGTTGCTCTTTTCTGAATCTTTTCCAATTCCAAAATATCTTTTTTTAGATGGGGCACCATATCTGCATGCAATATTCAAGATGTGGGTGTATCATGGATTAATATAGAGGCATTATGATATTTTCTGCCTTATTATCTATCCCTTTCTTAATGATTCCCAACATTCTGTTAACTTTTTTGACTGTTATGCACATTGAGTGAATGTTTTCAGAGAACTACGTGCAATGACTCCAAGATCTCTTTCTTGAGTGGCAATAGCTAATTTCGACCCCATCATTGTATATGTATAGTTGGGATTATTTTTTCCAATGTGCATTACTTTGCATTTATCAACATTGTATTTCGTCTGCCATTTTGTTGCCCAGTCACCCAGTTTTGTGAGTTCCTTTTGTAACTCTTCACAGTCTGCTTGGAACTTAGCTATCTTGAGTATCATCTTCAGATTTTGCCATCTCACCTTTTACCCCTTTTCCAGATAATTTATGAATATGTTGAATAGGACTGGTCCCAATACAGACCTCTGAGGGACACCACTATTTACCTCTCTCCATTCTGAAAACTGACCATTTATTCCTAC
Organism: Gopherus evgoodei; assembly: GCF_007399415.2. NCBI lineage: Eukaryota > Metazoa > Chordata > Testudines > Testudinidae > Gopherus > Gopherus evgoodei. The sequence goes on from NC_044332.1 coordinate 59,384,331, forward strand.
CCTTTGTTTTCTATTTTTTAACCAGTTACCAATCCATGAGAAGACCTTTCCTCTTATCCTATGACTGCTTACTTTACTTAAGAGCCTTTGATGAGTGAACTGGTGGATAGCTGACACTTGTGCCCCCATGTCTCTCCACATGATAACCTTCTTTCCGCCCACTCTCAAAATTTCCCTTCGCTCCGAGGGTATTTGAGAGGCATCTGGGCCTGGGGATCTTTGGTGTGATGGTGGTGTTATGAACTGCACTCGGTTGGGGTCCTTGGGGTAGTTGGCCTTTATATGTCCCAGTTCATTAAATTTAAAGCATCGCCCAGCTGACTGGTTACTGGGCTGAGGTGGGTTACTGGAGATTGGTGAGGTGGGATAATAGGGAGTCTGGAGCTTTCCTTGGGTTGTAGGTGGGGTCTTGGTTTGCCCTTGTTGATAGGGTTTATTTTCTGTTTTCCCCCTGTGATATTTGCTCCCCTTGTTAGTAGCTTTTTTCTTCTCTGTCACTTTCACCCATTTGGCTCCAATCTCCCCTGCCTCGGTTACAGTTTTGGGCTTCCCATGTAGGATGTACCTTTCTATTTCCTCAGGAACACCCTCTAAGAACTGTTCCATTTGCATCAGGAGGGACAGCTCTTCCTGAGAGTTTTAACATTTGTTCCTGATATCCAGGCATCCCAATTCTTTCCAACGTGGTAGGAGTGTCAGGGGAATGACACATCTGGTTTCCATCTTAGGGCTCTGAACCACCGACGGGCATGCTCGGGTGTTATCCCCATTCCGTTTCTGGCCTTGGTTTGAAATAGTTTATAATTGTTCATGTTTTCCCTAGGCATTTCAGCCACCACCTCCTCTAAGGGTCCACTGAGTTGTGGTCTCAGCTCTATCATGTACTGGTCTTCAGAGATGTGGTACCCAAGGCAGGCCCTTTCAAAATTTTCTAAGAAGGCCTCAGTGTCATCACCTGCCTTGTAGGTGGGAAATTTCTTGGGATGGAGAACAATAATTGGCGAAGGGTTGTTAGAATTGGCTATGTTCTTCTGCTTAGCCTGTTCTAATTCCAAGGCCTGCCAGTGGGCCTCCCTTTGGAGCTCCATCTCTTTTTCTTTTATCTCCAGCTGTTTTTATTGCTTTTCCATCTCTCTTTTGTGGGCAGCCTCTTCCCTGGCTATTTCTGCATTTCTTAGTTCCATCTTTCTTTTATGTTCGTTGTCTCTTTCTATGGCTTCTAGCTTTGCTTGTTCCTGTTTAATGGCTTTCTTGGAACTCATGGCTCCTGCTTTTTTGTGCTGGTTGCTCCCTCTGCTGTTGAGTGTCTAGAATGCTGCAGCTCAGGGTTGCTTGGCAACAGACTTTTTTAACACTTCCTAACTAGCCTTTGCCCGACGAGTTAGAAGAAAAAAAAACCACTTTCATTTGCAAATGTGTTTTGCTGGTGTTTGCTGACTCACAGCTGGAGTCCCTTTGTTTAACAAAGATCCTTGTTAAGCCCTAATGCCTCTGGCTTCAGGCAGTCTTTCTGCACAACCAGAAAGGAGAAAAGGAAAAAAAAATTGTTTTTCTGGCTGTACTTTTAAAAAAAACCCTCTTGCCTGATTACAAACAGCTAGCAGAGAGAAAAGAGAAAAAAATAATCCTACTGGGTTTTGCTTTAAATTCACTGGCTTTTTGATTCTATCTTTCCCACACGCTGCACACCATGTCAAGGTATGATTCCCCACTCTGAACCTTAGCGTCCAAAAGATGGGGTACCTGCATGAACCCCTCTAAGCTTAATTTCTAGCTTAAAAATGATAGAGCTGCCACCACCCAACAATATAGTGTTTTGGGACACTTTCTAGCCCCCAAAACCTTCCCTGGGGACCCCAAGATTCAAACTCCTTGAATCTTAAAACAGAGAGGAAATTCGCCTTCCTCCCTCCCCCTCCCAGACTCTCCCTGAGAGAGAGAGACAGTGATCCTAACACAGAGAGAAATCAGGCTTTTCCTCCCCCTTTCTCTCCTTTCTCCCACCAATTCCCTGGTGCATCCAGACCTCGTTTCCTGGGGTCTCACACAAGAATAAAAAAAAAAACAGGTTCTTAAAAAGGAAAAGCTTTTAATTAAAGAAAATTTTAACTTTTTTTTTCTATCTCTATAAAATCAAGATGGAAAATGTTACAGGGTCTTTCAGCTTATAGACACCAGAGAGAATCCTCCCCCGAGCACAAATACAAGTTGCGGCAAACAGAGATACAATCCTTCCAGCAAAATACACATTTGCAAATAAAGAAAACAAACATAAATATAATCCACTTTCTAGCTTTTACTTACTATCTGGAACCAGAGAGTCTGTTTCAGTAAGATTGGAGAATCTGGTTATGTGACTGGCATCTCTTAATCCAAGAGAGAACAACAGACAGAGCAAAACAGCCCAAAACAAAAGCTTCCACCGAGATTTGAAAGTATCTTGTCTCCTGATTGGTCCTCTGGTCAGGTGTTCCAGGTTTACTGAACTAGTTAATCCTTTACAGATAAAAGAGACATTAACCCTTAACCATCTGTTTATGACAGAGGGACTTTGTCAAAGACTTTCTGAAAATCTAAGTACACTATGTCCACTGAATCCCTTTTGTCCACATACTTGTTGACCCCCTCAAAGAATTCTAGTAGAGTGGTCAGGCACGATTTCCCTTTACAAAAACCATATGACTTTTCCCCAACAAATTATGTTAAACTATGTGTCTAACAATTTTGTTCTTTACTATAATTTCAACCAGTTTGCCTGGAACTGAAGTCAGGCTTACCGGCTTGTAGTTGCTGGGATCATCTCTGGAGCCCTTTTAAAAACTGGTGTCACATTCGCTATCTACCCGTCATTTGGTACAGAAGCTGATTTAAATGATAGGTTACAAACCTAGGATCTGACTAGAATATTTGCAGGCCAGCATTTATACTTGACAGAGGTGGTATGTGCCCATCAATAGGTGGCCTAGTTCACACTCTAACCCACTGTCTATACCCTCAAGTGTCAATAAATCTAAAGATCTAAGAGAATTACTAAGTATCTAGAAACTCTGAATAAGAATCCTGCAAGATGATATCTTCAGACAGGTGGAATTAAAAGATAAGTCTTTTCCCTTATCTTAATTATCAAGTATTTTCATACTTAATTTTGGGTACTCTTACTGTTAATTCAGAAGTATGCCTTTAAAATGTAATACCAAGAGAAATGAACATTTTGGGCAAACTATGGCTTGCTCTGCATAGTGTGCAAATGTGGGAAAGAGTGTGCGGGGAAGCCTTACTGCCTTTGTGTCCCTATACATGGATGTGCCAAAATCCCAGTCCTGTCCTCACTGAGCATAATGACTGGGAGATAGTAATAGACTCCCGCACAAGGGTATAGAGCTAGGATGTGGATCAATACTGAATTTAGTTGACATGGAAGGACCACAAGCTGCACTCTGTTAAATAATGTCAGTCTCCACTGTGATGTGCTACTTCAACGAATGTTTGTTCATATAGAGTGCTGGCGTACCTACTTCAATGTGGAATGTGGTGTAATAGTTACATTATAGCACTTTGAATTTATATACTTGTCTGTTTGGGGCATTGTTTTTAAAAATTCTGACCTCTTTTATGACTGTATGCTGGGAAAAGATGGATTGTAGCTCAGATTCGCTTTTCTGTCTAAACCCTCAACATGCTGATGCATATCATTAATTTGCTTTTAAAGGATTTCAAGCATGCTATTTTTCATTTGTTGTAGTCAGAAGCCATGCATGTGAAGTAGACCCATATGGAATGCCAGGGGGGTGTTCACACATCTGTCTGCTCAGCAGCAACTACAAAACACGGACTTGTCGCTGCAGGACTGGCTTCGTCTTGGGAAATGATGGCAGGTCATGCAAAAGTATGTTGTTAAAATCAAACACTTTGCTACAAGCTAATATTTCAGAGTAGAATTCTGAGTGTTAATTAACATTATCATCAACAACAATAGAAACAACATAAGTTGTTAGGTAAAATTTGCTTGCAATATGTGCCTGCCATTTTGCTCACATTCTCTTTTTATTCCCTTAAAACTATCTGACTAAATTCATTCTATGCAGTGGATAAATTTAACCTGACTTAGTAACTTTTACTCTCTGTTTATGTGGTGTCATAATACATCAGTACTGTAACAGAATTAAATACTTTCACATTAATTTTTACCCATAGTGGGTCAAATCCTTCTCACCATTCTGATTCATAAGCAGTCCCACTGTGTGAATAAGGCAAACGGGGTTTTGTCCATGATAGTTTGGAAGAACAAGTTGATTTGAGTAACATAAGAAAAGCAGCAAAGAATCCTGTGGCACCTTATAGAATAACAGACGTTTTGGAGCATGAGCTTTCGTGGGTGAATACCCACTTCCTCAGATGCATGTAATGGAAATTTCCAGGGGCAGGTATATATATGCTAGCAAGCAAGCTAGAGATAATGAGGTCAGTTCAATCAGGGAGGATGAGGCCCTGTTCTAGCAGTTCAGGTGTGAAAACCGAGGGAGGAGTAACTGGTTCTGTAATTGGCAAGCCATTCACAGTCTTTGTTCAATCCCGAGCTGATGGTGTCAAATTTGCAGATGAACTGAAGGTTTTTGTATATTGCCATTCCTAATGTCTGTAGGAGAGCACTTCAACCTTCCTGGCCACACTATAGCAGACCTTAAGGTGGCCATCCTGCAGCAAAAAAACTTCAGGACCAGACTTCAAAGAGAAACTGTTGAGCTTCAGTTCATCTGCAAATTTGACATCATCAGCTCAGGATTGAACAAAGACTGTGAATGGCTTGCCAATTACAGAACCAGTTTCTCCTCTCTTGGTTTTCACACCTTAACTGCTAGAACAGGGCCTCATCCTCCCTGATTGAACTGACCTCGTTATCTCTAGCTTGCTTGCTAGCATATATATACCTGCCCCTGGAAATTTCCATTACATGCATCTGAGGAAGTGGGTATTCACCCACGAAAGCTCATGCTCCAAAACGTCTGTTAGTCTATAAGGTGCCACAGGATTCTTTGCTGCTTTTACAGATCCAGACTAACACGGCTACCCCTCTGATAGATAAGAAAAGCAAACATTTTTTGCAGCTTAAGTGTTTCTTCTCTGAAAATTCCTGATTTGGGCTGGGACAAGTAGCAGATGGAGTATTCTGAGAGGAACACATTATCTGAACCAACCAAAATATGAGTCCTAAAAGTTTTTTGAGAGAGCTTGTTTTTCTGAGATTTTTAGTCTGATCTCTTGGCCAAAGACATTTGATTTAGTTCAGATATAGATGCTCATATTTTGACACTTACTGGTAAACTAAACTGATTCTCAAATGCTTTTGAGGTTTTGGCATCATCAATAAAAAATCTGATGAAATTTTCAAATAAATAGTTTATTCTTTCTTCCCACCTTGTAACTGAATTTTATGTACATCAGCTAAAACTAAACAGATTTGATTTAAAAAAACCAACCGAGAGCTCTAGAGGCATTGATGAAAAGTTTTGCCATTTTTTTTTCTCTGTTTGCAACAAAACTTTGAGGGTCATTTGTGTGGATTCTTAGCACTGTGCAAATGAGATAAAGATCTTTTGATATATTTGTCTCTGCTTGTCTTCAGATGAAAGATTTTGAGTGGTCTGTTTTGAATTTGCTGAAGTTTTCTATATTGTCAGATTTAATGAATGCCACAGTCGCTGTCTACAACAGCCTTGACAGAGCCTAATGAATTGTAAAATTAAATGCCTACGATATTATACATGCTGTTTAACTTTGTAGCCAGTGTGATCTTATGATCTGTCATGTTTTTGCAACATGGACTGTTACAGACAAAAGAATGATAAATTAGATATAACCTAAACACAGAAGTTATTTGTATTTTAATTAAGGTAATGTAATTAGCTAGCCTTCTTGAGTTTAGATACATTCTGAATGTTTAAGGGTTTAGTATTGAATAAAAAACCTCTAATTGTGCTGGTTAATTAACAATTGACTTTGTGCAGCATAAAGAAGATTAGGCAGCAATGATTGTTTGCATTTTGCAATCTTTCTTCTGCAGGACCAAAGAATGAGTTGTTCCTGTTTTATGGGAAGGGGCGCCCGGGAATCATACGAGGAATGGACCTGAATTCCAAAGTTGCTGATGAATATATGATCCCCATAGAAAACCTGGTCAACCCTCGTGCTCTGGACTTCCATGCTGAGACCAATTACATCTACTTCGCTGACACGACAAGCTTCTTGATTGGGCGACAGAAAATTGATGGCACAGAGCGTGAGACAATCTTGAAAGATGGTAAGTGATGGGAGGTGACAGCAACAGCAAAAGGATGTCACTAATGAAAGGATGAACTGATCCATATAGAATACAAATCAATGAAAAGCCTCCCCCAAACCTCTAACTGAACCTGAAGCCAAACTAAACCTTTTTTAAAGATTGGAGAAGTTTAGATAATTTCCTTTTCCCCTTCTTTTCCTGTTTTATAGCTGTGCATTTGTATTTTTCTGTTTCTTGAGGGAAAACTTTCATAGATGCTGAGCACCTGCAACTCTCATTGTCTTCCATGTTTTCTCAACAGCTGTGAAAATCAGTCTGGAGATATTCAGGATCTATTATGATCTACCTGATACCAGATAGTTTGCAGTTAATTATTTAACAATAAAATAAAGAAATGCCAGTGGAAAAAGGTCAATAAATTGGGCTATATCAAGCCCAAAGTGTCCAAAACTGGTGGATGCCCTGAGTGAAAAAGGTTTGCTAAGAAGAACATCATAATCTTCCTTTTGGCAGAGACCTGAAGAAAGACCGCAAAATGGGACTGTTGGGGTCACTGTGAGGTGATGCAGAATGCCAGTGGGGTGATTTGGCAGCCTTCACTGGTGAGGCTTCAGTCAAGTCTTGGCTCTAATAACAAGCACTGTGGACTTGATTCTCCACTGACTTTGAGATGCACAGACTGAACAGAGAAGCCAGGAGGTTGCTGGTGGCCAGTTGCAGCTCCCTAACAGGGCCATATGGCTTCAGCACATTAGGTCTATGCAAGGGTAAACCTACTTTATGCTACTGGCATAAAGTCATTAGCTAATAATGGGTCATTATGCTCCATTTGCATCTTCCCCTTCTCCATACCCTTCCCTTGAACACTCCCAACATACCTCCATTTTCCTCTTACAATGGAGAAGAGGCAGCTAGTGCCTGAAGTGACAAAGCCACCCCTGTCGGCTTTATACAAAGTTTCCCTGCATGGGAAATTCACTAGTGGCTTTCTCCAACATGTTTAAGGCTTCTTTGGTCTGCTTAAGTGTCATGACAAAGGACATTTTCTATGTAAAAAAGTGTTTTAAAGGTCTCACTTTATAGGACTGATATAAGCAAAATATTCTGGTTTGATAGCTCATACGCACAGACCCCATAAAAAGCTTTAATTACTATGATCTTAGGGTTTAATACTGTGCTTTTGGGGATAAAAATAAACTGTGTTTTCAGATGTTTAATTTTGATGTTGGCTGGTAGATTTGTTTGTTACAAAACCCTATTTATTTGTTTGTTTGTTTTATTTTTGGTGGTGGCTGGGTAGATCAATGTATCAATGTTATAAATTGCACAAGGTGAGTGAGGTAATATCTTTTATTGGACTAACTTCTGTTGGTGAGAGAGACAAGCTTTCGAGCTCTTCTTCTTCTGTTGTGTCATTCTTGTTATGATGGAAATATTTTTTCGAAGAGGAACATTTTGCAGTGTTTCCTAAAGATAGTTTGATGTGATTTGCCTAATATACTCTAAGTTTATTCCATAGCTGGATCCCTTCCACTGACAATGATTTATCCCATTTATCCGCAGCTCTCGTGCTACACCATGGAATTTGTCTTTTGTTTTATGCATGCTTCCCAGCTTGTGTAGACATACATATGCCAGCTCTGCCCAAACTAGTGCAGTAAAAAGACCAGTGTAGCTGGGGTTAGTGGCAGCTCTGGCTAGCTTCCTGAGTACAAACCCTCCCAGACACTCAGGTACATACACAGGCTGCTGCCACCTGAGCTGCTGCCCCCAGCTACACTGCTATTTTTAGCATGCTAACTGGAGCACATCTTTCTACCTGAGCTGGAAAGCATGCTCCCAGCTGAAGTGTAGACATACGCTAAGTTAGTCAGTGCTCCACATAATTTTATAATACTAAGCATATTTGAAGAGCACTTGTCATGGTATTTTTCATCGTTTTAAAAATTAATATGGCTTCTTACCATATCATTTCAACTTTATTCTTGTCAGACCTCAGAAACTCAGCTGGGATGGATTGGCTCAGTGCTTGGGTGGGGGATGACTAGAGAAAATCCGGTGTTTCACGAAGCATTTTAGTAGGGAACACTCTCTTTTCTCTGAGTAGCATGGTTTTAGGGGGCACTATGCTGCTATAGTTGCCATTTCTCTGGTCACAGGTCCTCATTACTTGTGCATGGCACTTCTTGCATGAGTAGGTGTGTTAGCCCTAGCAAATATTCCAACTCAAGTAATTACAGTCTGCCCACATAGGAACCTACTAAGTGCTGAATGAGAATTGAGAGTGCTCAGTACGTTGCAGTATTGTATCTTGATTCCCCTTGTGGTTTCAGTTGTGAATCCTCATTTTTAGCTTTCTTTACTAAACTGGTGGGTAGTGTTGGTAACTATTTGATAGCACCCAGCAAGTTTCCTCCCAAAAGAGACAGTAGAGGTGATATCCTCATCAGCACCAGCAATAGTAGCTACAATTAGGCTTCCAAATGTGCATTATGAACCTGGTTTCATGTTTTCATAGTGAGACCTGGTTGAACACTGTAACAAAGAAATCAGAAACATTCAAGGAATGTAAGGATTGTTCAGTTAGAGCTCCCATGAACAGGGCACTGTGGAGCTCACAAGCCCTGCTGTCTAGTGTGGAGAACGTGGAGCTCTGCTTTCATCCCTCCTTGCCCCTTTTGATTTGTTTAATAGTCTTGTGAGCACTGCACCCACATAATACTTGCATGCTGGGGAGTACAAGGATAAAAGGTCACAGGAGAGTGGGGAAAAGGCTCCTTCCACCCTGGCCATTCCTTATGCATGTGGGCAGGGCTAGGTAAAGTCCAAACTTCTGTATGTAGTTTGAACAGCCAAGACAGTTTGTGAAGTACTTTGGGATGTATCCGTATAAAGGGACTGTAAAAATAAAAAATGATTATTGTCTTAATTTCTATTATAGGGCCAGTTTTTTTCAGCTAGTAAGTTGGCAGTAAGCTGATCAGTAATTCAGCACAGTTTCATTGAAGTCAATAGAGCTACACCACTGTACTTGAGTGTGATCTCCTCCTCCTTGGTGATACTATTCATCACCAACATCCAGTAGAATGTCCAGAATGCTAAACACTGATCAAATTGATTCAGGATAACTTTTACTTATGAAGTAAGTCATTGATCAAAATTTTATTTCTTATTCCCTTATTTAACTTTAAATCAGAGTTCAACTGATTACAAAAAGTAGTGAGTTGATTGCAATACTTAATGCTTTTAGCATTGAAGTTGTGAAACTATTAGAGATCTAGGGTGAAATCCTTGCCCCATTAAAATCAAAGGAAGCTTTGCTATTGACTTTATTGGTACCAGGATTTCACCTTGGTCATGATCTGACTTGAAGCTAAAGGAAAGAATAAGGAATATATTGTAATTCTCTTGGGTCTTTCATTAAATATGAATTTTAAATAATATATCACAAAGAATTTACAACATAGAATGTATTGGATCCTGTAGTAGCATTACCCGCATCCTCCATTTTGAATCTTTTTGGGTATGCTGAATGCTGTTAATTTACCAGGAAGATATTGACCTAGATCTTATTTGTGCTTGGAAACTCCAAAACATACATTTTCAATTTTCTACATACTTTGAGGGATTGCAGCACAAGTCACTATAGCATGAATGTCACAGGGTTAATTACAGTTTGTGAAATAGTAAGAAATGCATATATGTTGAGTTAGATTTAGCAGACTAAAGTAATTTCAACAAGTGTGTGAGCCCATTCTTAGCCCATTGTTGAAAATTTAGACCATTTTTCAATTCTTGTGTCCTAGTTTGTCATCTCACACTTACTTTGGATTTTTTGTTCTTATTAATATAGCACCCAGTTTACTCTGGCATAGGTGGGTACAGAAGGTCTTTGCAGCAATTTCCTAAAGAGGGTAGAGTAGGAGTACACTGTGTCATTTTTTCTACAAAGTTTAGTATGGAAAGTGATGGGGATGCACTGGACCAATGCAGGAGAGGGGCTGCTGAAACTGGAATTACACAAATCCAGTGGCTTCAAAACACTATTCAAGTGGTGTGAGGAGATTAACATAATTACACTTGCTTCTAGGCTATTTCCCCATTTGAGAGCATGACCTGTCATGATGCATTCAGAGTTTATGACAGAATGTTACATTAAATCCATATCAAACAAGATTAAAGACCAAAATACACCAGTACTCTAGTTTATTAGTGATACAAGCAGAGCTTGTTCAACATGTTTTGGAAAACTTGTGTATTTTAAAACCTTCTGCCCCATCCATCTACTACGTATTATCCCTATAAATATGACCTGTTTCTAGCAGTCTCCATAGCGACCTGTTTGTGTCCAGTTTTCTGTGATTTAAACATGTATTTTTTCTCCTTTCTTTTCATTTTTGGAATTTACTGAATGTATCTGAAAAATTCCTGGGGTTTGAAAAACTCGAAGTTTGGGGTTTACTGATTTTTTTTTTAATATGAATTTTGCAAGTGCCGGAGCTCCCCATACCTGATTGTCCCTTGCAGAGTACCTGCCAGATGGCACATTGCACCTGTCTAGAGGAGGGTAACTGTGAGTTGGTAGCTGCTGCAGCTATACAGTGGGGAAAAAGAGATGGGTGCTATCACCTGGATCTCTGCCCATCTGCTTCTTCTGATGGATAGACCTCATTTTGCCTCCAGCCCTTCAGCATATCCCATCCACTTCCTTAGCATAGTAAAGTTTTTAATGAACAAAGCTAAAAGTAAAATATTAACCTCAGTGTTAAACTGCGTTTATTTTCAATACCTTTATTCTCCATCTTTGTTGGATTTTTTTCCTGCCCCAAAGCTGTGTTGTTAATTTTCTCCATTGATTTTTACCCATTTTTATTTTTTTTGGTAATAAATACAGATAAATTCCCAGGAAATGTTAAACATAATAAAATCCCAAAATGGAGGTCCTTAGCTATTTGCTATCCTGGGGTGGATCACTTTCTGGTTTTGACCAGAAATTCCATACTGGACCACAGAAACCTTCCAGACAAAAGTTTCGTTGCAACTGATACATTTCTGCAAAAAGATTCAGTTTCAGCTAATTTGCTTTTTCTGATTTAAAAAACATTTAGTGGTGGTCTGCATTGCAGATGGTGGTCTGCATCTTGCAGGACTGTATAAAGAAAGTAAAATGAACAAGAGAGACAAGACAGACCCAAGGCCATGTCTACATCTAAAATTTTGCAGCGCTGGTTGTTACAGCTGTATTAGTACAGCTGTATAGGGCCAGCGCTGCAGAGTGGCCACACTTACGGCAACCAGCGCTGCAAGTGGTGTTAGATGTGGCCACACTGCAGCGCTGTTGGGCGGCTTCAAGGGGGGTTCGGGGAACGCGAGAGCAAACCGGGGAAGGAGACCAGCTTCCCCGCGGTTTGCTCTCGCGTTCCCCGAACCACCCTGCAAACCGCAGGGAAGGAGACCTGCTTGTTCGGGGAACGCGAGAGCAAACCGCGGCGAAGCTGGTCTCCTTTCCCGGTTTGCTCTCTCGTTCCCCGAACCCCCGAGCAAGCAGGTCTCCTTCCCTGCGGTTTGCTGGGTGGTTCCGGGAACGCGAGAGCAAACCGCGGCGAAGCTGGTCTCCTTTCCCGGTTTGCTCTCGCATTCCCCGAACCACCCTGCAAACCGCAGGGAAGGAGACCTGCTTGCTCGGGGGTTCGGGGAACGAGAGAGCAAACCGGGAAAGGAGACCAGCTTCGCCGCGGTTTGCTCTCGCGTTCCCCGAACCACCCTGCAAACCGTAGGGAAGGAGACCTGCTTGTTCGGGGAACGCGAGAGCAAACCGGGGAAGGAGACCAGCTTCGCCGCGGTTTGCTCTCGCGTTCCCGGAACCACCCAGCAAACCTCAGGGAAGGAGACCTGCTTGCTCGGGGTTCGGGGAACGCGAGAGCAAGCTGGGGAAGGAGACCAGTTTGATTACCAGAGGCTTCCTCAGGTATGCTGGGATACCTGCTTATTCCACGGAGGTCAAGAAAAGCGCTGGTAAGTGTCTATACTTGATTACCAGCGCTGGATCACCAGCGCTGGATCCTCTACACCCGAGACAAAACGGGAGTACGGCCAGCGCTGCAAACAGGGAGTTGCAGCGCTGGTGGTGCCCTGCAGATGTGTACACCTCCTAAGTTGCAGCGCTGTAGCTCCCTCACCAGCGCTGCAACTTTCTGATGTAGACAAGCCCTAAGAGTTGCATCTTGAAAGATGAGAAGGTGTTGCAGGGCGATGACTCCCAGGCACAGTACCTCCTGCTAGTCATCTACGGAATCAGCTCTTTCAGCACATAGCGCCTTCTGTAGGCTAGTGTCTCACCTGCCGCTGGCCCCGTGTACCTTCCAGATCCCAGTGCCCCTCTATGTCAGGGTTTTGCCCCCAGCAGTAACCCACAAGCTGGGTCTCCCCTCCCAGGGAAACCCCCAACCCCCTATCCCCACCTTGCCTCAGTGCCTGCTGCCAGTCATCTTCTAGCCCCCGCTCCCTGGGGCAGACTGCAGTCCATAAACCATTCATCATTGGCAAGGGGGATTGGACCAGCTGCCTCTGCCTATATCTGGGCTGCCCCTCTGCAGCCCCAGTACCTGTGTGGTCCCTTAACTCAGCATGCAGCCTGGGGCTTTGCTAGGCTGGAGCTCCCCAGCTCCCTCTGGCCTTCCCCAGCACTGCTCCACCTCAAGTACCCTGCTCCACTTCCAGGCAGCCAGGCCCTTCTCTCTCAAAAGCTAGAGAGAGTGTGTCTGAATCTCTGGCCCTCAGCCTTCTTACCAGGCCAACTGTGGCCTGATTAGGGCGTGGCCCCACCTGTGGCTGCTTCCTACAATCAGCTTAGCTTTTCCCCTGCTGCAGTCCTCTCCCAGGGTTGTTTTAAGCCCTTCAGGGCAGGAGTGGGGTGGTCACCCTGCTACAGAAGAGTTATACTTATTTTTTTTGTTTATTTTAATATAAACCATGGCAGTAGTTGAGAGAATACAGATTTAAATGATCATACTGCTTTTTAATTACAGGGGACAGTTGCCATTTAAACAATGCAAAACCCATGAATTTCTGAATCTTGACTTACTCTAAATCTATTGTATTGTCTTTTACATAGGCTTCAAAGATACCGACAGTAGCCTTCCTTATGTTGATTTATCTTTTTACATTACAATAACTGTGCTCTCATATCTTCATTAATCCATGCTCCTTGCTCACAGCTGCTGTACCTGGACAATGATGTGGAGGTCATTTATAGGGAAAGAACAGTTTAAAAAAATCATCAGTCTGATGTCTTGCTGTGATTTTTTTTTAGTCGCCAACTCCAGCTTTTGCCTTTTGTTTTCTATTATGAAAAATGGAAGTATGATTGCTGAAAAATCTGTTCTCAGTAGGACAACGTAAGGATGGAATGGACATTTGGTACTATTTAATTTCAGTGCTTTATATAAATCTGTGTCTTAAGCTTAAATTTTAACATATATTAAAATTGAAATTGCTACATTTTTTATTATTTAAAGGAAATCATTACAAAGATGAGAAAAGACAAAAACAAACAGGAAAAGAAAATATTTAAATTGCAAGGAATTTGAAACCTTGATAGGTCTATTAACATAATGAATCCAGAGATATTACAAACTCATAGTGAAAGGTTATTAAACAAGTTATCATATTACAAGTTCATTGAGATCGTAATGACTCCTTTTACAGATGCTATTATTGCATTTGAAGTGTGTGGCACCCTACGGGAATTGATATTTAATTTATTGGGTAAAACTGTAGCACTTTATCTTAGGCCATTGTTGATGTCATTCAGGGTATCATGTACTGGATTTCTGCAAACAGAAAGGTTTTCTATCCTGCTCTGGAGTAAGGGTAAGCACATATTAGTGTGACACAGAAAAAGAGACCCACAGTCCTGTGTATGGTCCTGGAATTTACCAGTCTTTTGGGGAATGAGAGATGTAATGTGATTTAACAGAGCAATGATCAACAAAAGTGGGTTTTGTGTGAGAAAGTGTGCTATGTACAGAGCGAGTCCTGAGAAAAAATGTTCAAGGTCTATGTAACCATTGTTGCCTGGAGAGGCCACACTGAGAGTGCTCAGTCAGGGAAAACTGCAAAGAATGGGGCAAACAATCCCTGAAATTGGTGGTTATTGTAATAATTAGATTCACCAAGCCAGCCACAAAACAGCTTCTTCAACACCTTACTGGTTACCCAGAAACCAAAACCACAGTTCCCTTAAAGCTCCAGCCTTGGGCTCCCACCCAGACAGCCAAGTCAAATATGATGATATCTGAAAATCTTGTTCATCATATATAAAGTTCATATATAAATCCAAAGAGATCGGACACATTACCCACCAGGACAATGAATATTTCAGATCATACTCAAATACACATTTACGGCCATTTCTTATTAACTAAACTAAGATTTATTTAAAAAGAAAAGAGAGAGAGTATTGTGGTTAAAAGATTGTTATACATATAGATACGAGTAATGTTATTAGGTCAGTTTCATAGTAGAGATGGTGAGCTGCTGAGTTGCAAAAAGTTCTTTCCACAATCAGTTCATCTACTTATAGTCCAAATAGGCAATCCATATACAGAGTTTGTTCAGATTCTTCCATGAGAAGTAGCAGGGTAATCCAGACTGGAGCTGGAGACTTCAGTCTTGTAACTCAGGCTTCCCCTGACAAAGCTCAAGCCCATCTCAGATAACAGGTTCAGGGTGCTAGAGTTCTTCTATAGATCTCTGGCAGGCTATCGATAGACACTTGACAGCAGGTATTCCTTGGGTGAAGAATAGTGGCTTTGAAATAAAACCACCTGTTTCCTATGTATACCAGGTAATTAGTTGCATTCATATCATAAGGTAATTCTCTATTAAGCAATTCACAGAGAGTTTACTACAACTTCAAAGAGAAATAAAGACAATGATTTTATTACACCCAAGTTCCAATCAATTCTTACTATTTCCTTTTGATCTCTGAATCAATAGAATATTGTAATAGACAGGAACTGTCCGGTTACATGGTTAACATCTAATAAAATATAAGTAAACAAATACAGTTAGTATTTACCTCTAATTCCCTAACAGTATAGGTTTGCATTTCAAAGCTCTAGTCTATCTAACATGGCTTTGTCAACTATTTATAAGGAACAGCCCTAATTACCATTGATATACTTCTCTAATATATCTTTAAAGGTAGAATTTGAGACATTTAGCCTACAAGTTCCTTAACCTTTTCTAGCTCAGTGTCAGACTCTAAAACAGATGCTTAAATAATCTCTAGATTGACTGTATTTATGACATTTAATACATGGCACTCATTACAGAGGAATTGTTTGTTGCTGCTTCCTTATGTCAGTGTGGGGATCCCTCTCATACCTGGTGAAGTACGTTGGCTGGAGAAATAAATGCAACACAATAAAGTATAGTTATTGTGTATGCAGAAAACATCACTTTCATCTCTTTAGGTCAGGGACTGTCTTTTTGTTCTGTATTTGGACGTGCCTAGGACCATGAGGTCCTGATCCATGACTGGAGCTCTTAGGCACTACTGCAGTACAAATAAATAATAATAACTACTATCCTATCTGACTGAATCAGAGGTCCAGAATCATTGTCCAGAATCAGATGCTTCAGAAAAAGCTAGAGGAGTGGTTAATAGGAAAAAGTAATATTACTTCTACATGCTGTTTATGGCAGCACAATTCAACTTATATTCTGTTCTTTTTAGTGTGGCTGGTTTTAATATACAGATCGGATTGTAAGCAGGGTGTCTGTATCAGGGCTTTTGTCAGGCATGATTAGTATTTACCTCATACCTGTGACACTATATGGATGGGTTCCTACATATAGTTTGTGATAAAATTCCTCAGTGGCACATATGTTTCAACGTTTGTCAACCATGTACTGGTTGTCAATTCCAAGACCATCTTTCTAAGCATATTGTTCTAGATTAGTAAGGGAAGTTAGCATCATGCGTGAAATAAACAATCTGGTTCAAACAATAGTCCAAACAGCATAGCTAACATAGGAAAGAACAGAAAATACTAGATGTATATAATAATTTACTTTCCTTAAGTCTTGTTGACTTCCGACCCTGAAATGTTTAACTTATCAGTATTATGACTATGACAAACATGTATTGCAGCCTGAATTTCCAAAAGTGAATGTTAATGTTGAGAACTTTTGAACCTAGATTATTTTCTGTGTCTAGCATTCAGTGTGACATAAGTCATCAGTTGTCAGGGAGTCAGATTAGTGTCCTTGATTCCAAAGACTAGCCCTTTTCCCCAACAGAATTTAAAGCATCTGGCAATTAGGAGTTAGAACTTAAACCAGTAAAGGATTGCCTTGAAAGACCAAAGCTCTGTCAAACCATCTTCCTTATCCAGACATGCCCCTACACTGAGATAAGAGGTCATAGGAACAGGGAGCCTAGAATTAGATAGCAGAGAGTTTCCTGCCAACAGTGAAGTTCTTTGCTAGCCATTTGCAGACAGATTCTGGCCTCATTCTACTGCCTGAATGGTGCAGAGGAGCCAAGAACTGATAAGAGAATCTGTTACTTTATGATTAATTTCCCCATTTTAAAAAGTCTGTTTGAGGATTGTCTCCTGAGGCTGTTTTGTACACTAACAGTCTTCTTCAATATTGGAGAGAGAAGGAGTGGTGGGAGAGACAGAGCAAGTGATATCAGGACAAAGTGCAGAAAGAGGGAGCCACAGAAGATCTAAGGCAGGAAGTGATGTGATTATGAAGGAAGGATGGTCCATTGATTGGGACACTAGTCTGGGACCGAGGAGGCCTGGGTTCAAGTCCCTCCCCTTTGGTAGACTTCCTGTGTGACCTTGGGCAAGTCATGTACCTTCTTGGTGCCTCAGTTTCCCATTTGTAAAATAGGGTAGTACCACTTCTTATCTCACAAGGGTGTTGTGAGGATAAATTGTTTAAAAATTGTCAGACACTCAGATACTATACTATGGGGGCTATCATAAACAGATAGTTAAGAGTTAATAGAACAGGAGTACTTCATGTCTCTTCTGATTATAAAGGGTTAACAAGTTCAGTGAGCCTGACTATCACCTGACCAGAGGACCAATCAGGGGACAGGATACTTTCAAATCTTGAGGGAGGGAAGTTTTTGTGTGTGCTGTTAGTGTTTAGTGGTGGTTCTCTCTGAGTTCTCAGAGGGACCAGACTTGCAACCAGGTTTCTCTCCAATCTCTCTGATACAGTCTCTTATATGTCTAGAATAGTAAGTACTAGGTAGATAAGGCGAGTTAGGCTTATGTTTGTTTTCTTTATTTGCAAATGTGTATTTGGCTGGAAGGAGTTCAAATTTGTTTTTTTCTGAAAGGATTTTAATTTGTACTTGTATACTTAGGCTGGGAGGGTATTCCCAGTGTCTATAGCTGAAAGACCCTGTAACATATTCCATCTTAAATTTACAAAGATATTTTTTACTGTTTTTCTTTCTTTAATTAAAAGCTTTTCTTGTTTAAGAACCTGATTGTTTTTTTTTTTATTCTGGTTACACCCCAGGGGACTGGGTCTGGATCCACCAGGGAATTGGTGGGGAGAAAGGAGGGAGGGGGGAGAGAGAGGTTAATTTTCTCTCTGTGTTAGGATTACTTTCTCTCATAGGGAGAGTCTGGGAGGGGGGAAGGTGAATTTTCCTCTCTGTTTTAAGATTCAAGGAGTTTGAATCACAGTGATCTTCCAGGGTAACCCAGGGAGGGGAAGCCTGGGAGAGGCAACAGTGGGGAAAGGGTTTACTTTCCTTTTGTTAAGATCCAGAGGGTCTGGGTCTTGGGGGTCCCCAGGCAAGGTTTTGGGGGGACCAGAGTGTACCAGGCACTGTAATTCCTGGTTGGTGGCAGTGCTACAGGTTCTAAGCTGGTAATTAAGCTTAGAGAAATTCATGCTGGTACCCCATCTTTTGGACGCTAAGGTTCAGAGTGGGGATTATACCATGACAGGGGCATATAAGTACCTTAGCTAGGTAGAATTTTAGAGGAAGAAAACAGAAGAGACTCCTCAAGGAGCGGAAAGGGAAGATGAGATGATTTGAGCACTAATGCTCAATTTTATATAGCTAATATTAGGCCCTGAACAGAGCACATAATTAACCCATAAAAATAAACAAAAAACTCTCAATGGATATTACATAGTAGTAGTAATAATTGTAGTACTAATAACAGTAACATTGTAGGAGACTCTGGAAGTCCTAATCAAGACTGTGAGTCCATTTCGCTAGGTGCTGTAGAAAAAGCACAGTAATAGCGTCCCTGTTCTAGCAAGCTCACAATGCAAATGCATAAATACAACTTTAAGCACTATTTAATATAAATTTTGTATGTGTCCCTGCCCGCTGGTATATGGGATCTTGGGGAGCAATTACCACACAGGTGGGGTGCCAATTAATTTCTTTATTAAAGGAAAAAGGAAGTGGTGGGAATTTAACAATGAAATACGAGGGGATGGGGTGTATAGTGTGTTTACAAAAGACGATGGGGAGGTTCTTATTGAACAGTGTAGGGAGTTCTAACAGTGGGGTGCAGTAAGTGGGGTTCAGCACAATGGGATACAGTACAGTCAATAAGCAATTCAACTTTATATAGGAACAACTCTAGATACAGTGTGGAATGCAAAATGTACCAAAAATAAATGCAAAGTAAAATGGTAGCTTCTGTATGAAATGGTCAACAATCTCAGATAGAATGTATTAAGTGGTTAATAGCTATATATATACAATGTAACACAGTGGCATCAATGCAAATACAAAGTATATCAGAAAAGTGGAGGCGACCAATGGGGTGTTATAACCACAAGTAAAATGTGAATCACAGTGCAATGATACAATATGGGTGATAAGTGAAATTATGCAATGTAACAGCATAGAAGAAAATTAATGACTTAATTTGTGAGGTTGTAATAGCAGATAATCTGCAAGAGTGTACCTAAAGGCTGAGTCAAGAAACAGGAGTGGGGAGGGGAGTGAATGATCAGTGGCAACTGATAAGAGGAGAGTGTAGCTGCAGGCAGCGAGAGACTCTGAAGCCCTGCGGGGTGAATCCCAGAGCAGTCTTCAGTAACCTGCGGGCTGGATGTACGGGAGACAAGAGCAGCTGGAGCGCACTTAAGGGGAGTCTGGGAGCAGCAAGGGGGAGGGCGCTGAGCGTGCAAGCGATGGGAAGGCACATGGAGAATGGGGGAGACGGCTGAGGGAAGAAACAGGTTGCAGCAGCGGAGAGCACTTCAGGGAAGTTGCGGAGCAGCGGGGTGAAGACAAACGGAGCAGTGTGATGGCGATCTTCGGTAGGGGAGGGGCAGCGGAGAAGCAGGAGCACGAACACAGGGGATACAGGGAGAGGCAGCAGAGAGGTGTAAGGAAGGGCTGGAGGGACACCCAAAAAAAAAAAAAGGAGAGAAGCGGCAAAGGGTTTGGGAAGTTACACAAGGGGAGAAGCAGCAAGGGGTTACAACAGGGAGACACGGGGAAGTGCACAGAGGGGGAGATTTGGAGCGGGGGAAAAACAGACACGGGAAAGTTCAGGGAGAGATAGGGACAGCGGGAAGACGAATTCAAACAGCAAAAACCTTATCTATCATCTAACTTAATCAAATTTATATAAAATGACGAGCAGTTTATACAAAGTAACAAAACAGGTACAGAATACGACCAGGCAATGGCTTTTCTTAAATCTGTCTTAACCAACGACTAGGCAAAACAACAAGTATCACAATTCTAAGCAAACTATAACAAGCAACTATACGGAGAAACAAAACAGCAACTATAGCAAGGCAGGTGAAACTTACAAGCGCTACAATCTTAGCAAACTATGACTTATTAAACCAAAAAGCAAAACCTATGGTGCACCTTATGCTATAGGGAAGTCATAGAGGGCAGAGTAGTATGTGCCCAGGATACAGCTCCCAAGGAAGCCAAGAGATGGTGGCTGCAGCAGTGGATATGGCTGGAAGCAAAGCCCACAGGAGCAGAGCTTAGCGGCGGCACAAACTTATTTTTAGCGGCAAAGCGCCATGGAGTTTGAGAGGTTTTAAGACACAGACTAAGGTTTAGCTTGAGTCTGTGTGCTGGGGAAACAGAGCCAGTAGCTAAAGTAATAAAATAGAAGTATGGAAAGTTTTACAGAGGGATTCTTACCAGTCCCCAAGGTAGCAGCAAAGGCAGAAGCAGCAACAACATCAGAAGAAGCAAGGAGGGCTCAGTACGGTCTTGATAATCAGGAGATCTCTCAGGCAGCAATTTGTTCTTCGTGGGGGGAGGTTTAAAAAATGGGGGTATGCTCAAAAATAAAACGAGAGCGGAGAAAGGACCCCCAGAACCCCTGGCTGATCAGACCAGGCAGCAATGCAGGAACCTTTCCCATGTTTGTTTTAAAAATGCCTGTTTTTAAAGGCAGACTCAGACAGTTTCCTGCCAATAATCCTGATAGGCTCCCTCTGTCACAGGGGAGGAGACAAAGGGAAAAACTGCAGGTGAGCACAGAGACGTGCCTGGGCAGAGTCCTGAACAATAGGTGTGAGTTCATACCTCAGGACTCAAAAGCACATGAGGCCTATGACTCATGCCCAGGGTCTTAAAAACACATTAGGTCTTGCAGTTCTGGACATTGCCTACCCTACACAAAGCCCAGGTTTAACAAGGTGATAACAGGACCAACCCTTTGAACAGGGCAGTGGTCCCACTTAGCACACAGCACAAGTGGCCATCCCTTTGAGAAGGGCAATGGCTCTTGGTAAACAACTTAACAGCCAGGGAGGGGCGACCATAGGAGGAGAACAAAAACAAAATGGAGTATGGGGACAGCTGTAAGAAACAAAATGGAGTAGGGGGATAGCTGTAACGGACAGTATGCAAGGTGGTGAACCAGACAAAAATAATAGTCATTTTAAGCTTGGGCAATTGAATGGCTGGTGAAATTTGCATTTTTGAAACCCTCAGTTACATCGTTTGATCAATTAATTCAAAACTTGATGAACCACGCAAATTATATCTATGCAGTGTTAGAAGTTGGTTTAGCTTTTTAATATATTTAGTGCTGTAGTACTAGATTTAATTATTTTTTTTAAATGTTAAGCCTGGTATTGTTCATGAGAAGTATTGGAAATGACATAATGGAAGAACAAGAAAAGTGGAATCAAAAATGCAGTATTTGCTTTTAAAGTTCTTGGTTTATTTTAGGAGATTAAAACAGCTTTTGTTCTAAAGATCTAAAAGGCTTAATCCTCTTCGAGTCTCTATGTATTTTAAATCCTTCAATATTTATTTTTAGCTATGCTTATATTTTCCCCAGCAACAGATGAAACCCGTGTAGTTGAGTTTATTTGAGCTGCCACAGCATTGTCTAACTGGATTTTCTCAGTTGAGGAGCTTTTTCCATCTTTTACCATTTTATGTGCATATGTACACACACACACACACACACACACACACACACACACACACACACACACACACACACAGAGGTATAATTGATATAGTGCTCATTAAAATTCTTTTTGCTTCTTATATAATCAACTTGGTTTCTTAAGAAAAAAATATCAGTAATAGCTAATTATTAATTCTTCATGGCTTTTACAAACAATTATTTAGGTGAACCACTATTAACTTTCTTTTACTTGTCCCTTGATGAGATATTCTCTTTGGTACTTGAATTAGTTTAATATAAAACTGTAACATTGGAAAAACATTTAAAGCTGGGGGATTCCTTTCTTTTTAAAGATAAGAGTTTCTTACCTTTGTATATTGATTGAGCTTAGGTATGAATACTGATCTGTGAAGCTGTGTGGGGGTTAACAATACACATTTATATGCATATTAAATCAACATCAGCATGTGTATATAATATAAAGCCCCACATGGTTTGGCCCCACATGTGTCAGGCCGATAAGGAAATTATCTAGAGTGCTTTGTTTATAGTTATCTGGGAGCCGAAGGATGAATATTCTCAGTGGAGGATCTTGAACTGTGGAACTTGCTACTCTTTCAGTCTAACAGTATTGTAAAGCCCTAGTGTCCATCTGTCCATTTCAGGGTTTGCCACAATGAAGCGACTGTGGAGATATGAACAGAATGTTATTCTGGGATGATTCCATCTGTGTTGTGTTGTAGGGTCACCGCACCCTGGATATCTCTTCGTGATGGAGCATGGGGCTGTAGTCTCACTGCCTTAGTTTCCCCAACAGGTTTTCCAGCCCACTCTGGAGACATATGGCTCAGCCCTTTGGCCAGGTCACCATGAAAGCTCAATCCCCCACTTTTGGGTAGCAGACTTGAAAGTCCCAAAACAAACACATAATAAGAGTCTTTATCCCAGCTGAGCGTAGTTCTCAGCCCCTCCAAGATTATTTCTCTGCCTGCTCTCTGCACTCAGCTCTCAGACCCCACCATTTTTCTCATAGTGGGGCATCTCTTGCTGTGGCCTAGGTTAACACCATTCGCAGGTTCCTGATAAACTCAGATAGCTTGATGTCAGGCCTGCCTTCCCTTCTGGGTGGCTCTGACCAGCCACAGTCCTACTCCATTCCTGACTCCAGATGGGTGAAAACAGTTGGTACACTCTCCTTCCTAGCTAGCTACAACTGAGTGAGCTCTTCCCTTTTTCAGCCCCTTCCTACAGGTCTGGTGCTCACTAACAGTGTTAGGGCAGGCTGGTTATGTGTGCTGCACTTTAACTCTTTCCAGTCCATGTGGGATTTGTGTACCCTATGACTCTTGATATTTGTCAACGCATTAAATATATTCAATGTTTATTTACCTTCCTTTATTAAATTTGCAGAGATTCTGTGAAGAGCTCATTTTATAAACCTGAAAATAAAAATATTACACTGTAGTAGATACCAGAATTACATTTTTATCACAGCGTACAGTGAAAAATGATAATGGTACTATAGATACAGCCATAATGCATCAGAATTCATGTCTGTTTACATGAATTGAAGTAAAAGGCCCATCTTTTCCATTATAAAAAAGTTGTTAAAGAAAACTGAATAAATAAAGAAATTGGCCTGTTAGGGCCTTCTCCTGCATTTCTCTTGCATCCAAAATCTGTACTGAAACAATATTTAGGACTGTTGATGTACTTGGCATCAGAGGTGGAAGTGAGAGGCAAAAGTGGCTTTAAACCATCTTTACATTCTCTGGACCTTGGGGCCCTCTGACTGCTGAGTGGTCCATGATATACATTAGAGCAGCATCAAGACTGCTCTAATTTAAATTATGAATGCCCCAACCATATCCCTTAACCAGGAGCCAGGAGAGGATGGCATAGGAGCTGCTATGGATTGATGCTGATCTACATAGGAAGAATCTTCAGTTAGTTGTGCCATATTACAGCTGTTCTGCACCAGTGGAATAGTGCAAAACAAATGAAACAAGGTCAAGGATCTGGTCTTTACTCTTTCTGGAAGAACAGCTTCAAACATGATCAAAATTTTCATAGCTTTTTATATTCAAGGTAGATAAATTGAAACTCCAGCAGTTTAGTATGTGGATTTTCCAAGCAAAATTTAAAAAAAAACTGAAGCTTTGTGTGGATCTTTATGCAGAGGCAAGCCTCCCTGCCTAGTAGTTATAGGTTGTGATGATAGCACTGCCTGGCAGTTACAGTGTGTGGCAACAGCACCTCCTGGTGATTGTAGTCTGTGGCAGCAGACCTACCTAGCAGTTATGAAGTAGGGAAATCCTGGGCCCTCCAACTCCACCATGTTACAACCCAAGGGGCCCTCTTGAGCGCTTTAATGCAGGAGTTATGTGTGGTCTGGCTAATGCTTCCAAGGGCCTCTTCCTACTGCTTTTCCCCTCCCATGTCGTGGCTGGCAATTGTCCCTGGCAGCCTGGTTCATGGGGCTCAGCAGCTTAGGGTGTCTCGACTCTGCAGCAGATCTGCTCCTGGGAATGCCTTCCTGGCATAATACCTCTGCAGCAGTGAATGCAGGTCTGCCTCTTGCCACCTGCCCTGCTGCTGTGCTGAAGGGACTCCCTTTTAAGTCCCTCCTCCAACTGAAGCATGCCCAGGCCTGTCAGGGCTTCCTGATCCCAGAGTTTTCTCACACTCTTAACTCTCCAGTGTGGGTTTATTCATGCCTTCATAGTATCTTAAAAACATATGATATATTTTGCAGAAATATGTTGCTGTACCAAATTTCTCATGCCACACTGTTGTACAACATTCTGTATGCCTACTGGCTGCTATCCTCAATACTTCTCTTCCCACAGAGAGGCTGCTGAAATTCAGTGGTATTCGCAGTATGTAATTTGTGAATTGTTTTGGGAAGTTATGTTGTTATGTTTGGGAAGTTATGGTATGCTGCAGCCTGGCAGAATTGTCACAGAAATGGGCACTGAACTACTTAGTGTCTCTTCACAAAAACTGGATATCATAATGGAAAATAAAAGGATGATATGTTTCTCTCAGGATGATTGATAAGTAAGATTTTTATAACTGGATCTTGCTAAATTAGAACAAGTGTTTTACTAGAATATCTGTTAAGATATGATTTATACAATTGGCAATTGAAAGTAATGAATTATACTTTACTGGAGTAATATTAACACAATATCATTCAGTGACGAATTTAGTTAAATACATGTAGTTAAATGGTAAAAAATGAAGATGTGCAGTTCTTAGACTACAGGGTCCTTTGTTATTTGGATGTTGTGATTTCAGAAGCTTCATGTGAAGAGGCCACAAGAGGAAGTGACAGTCCAGATAGTTTCTGATTGAACCTATAAATTGCATTGAAAGCCAGTAGAAGCTGAAATTCTTGGACATTGTACATAATGCACTCTTAGGGACAATTCTTTTCAACAGTCAGAGGAGACATACTAGTGCACTGATACTCAGATCTCAGTGGTTCAGGAGCCAAATTAGTGATCAGTATTACCCCAAAGAACCACAGTAATGTGAATTCATAATTTCATTTACTATTTATATGTATTATTCTTAAAGCAAAATGACTGAACAACTATTCTACAATTGGCTAATAACATAGAACAAGCATCCTGTTTGTTTAATTGGTTAGTAATTCAATCACACAGTGTTTTAATACCATGTGCTGCAAAGAGACACAGGAAACACATTAAAGAAGCACTTCCATCTCCCTGGCTTCAGGCTCAGTATCACTGTTCTAGTTCATTTTCCAAGACACACATGCAAGGCCAGCTCCAGGGTTTTTGCTGCTCCAAGCAGCAAAAAAAAAAAAAAAGCCACGATCGTGATCAGCTCTATCGCCATTGCTTCAGTCTTCGGCAGCAATTTGCATCTAGTCCTTCTCTCCGAGAGGGAGTAAGGGACCCATCACCAAATTGCTGCCAAAGAGCCAGACGTGCCACCCCTCTCCGTTGGCTGCCCCAAGCACCTGCTTGCTGGGCTCGTGCCTGGAGCTGGCCCTGCATATATTGGTCACGTGTCCTCTTTGCTCCTTACTGAGGGTTTGGAGCAAAGACTTAATCTAGCCCCAAAATGAGCAAAATAATTTCAGACTTTATTTATGCTGTATTTTATCCATCGATGATTAGCTGAAAAGAAACATCAGAAAACAGAACACTAACACTTAATAGTATTTCAAACTTCTTTTTTTTTAAACAGATCTTGATAATGTTGAAGGTATAGCCGTGGACTGGATTGGAAATAATTTGTACTGGACAAATGATGGCCACAGGAAAACAATTACTGTAGCCAGATTGGAGAAAGCCTCTCAAAGTCGAAAAATTTTGTTAGAAGGAGATATGTCTCATCCGAGAGGAATTGTCGTTGATCCTGTCAATGGGTATGAAGATGTTTAATTTATTTTACTAGTTTTATTTTATTAAATTTGTGTCCACTATGAATGCATTTAAGGTCCAATTCTCCTGTCTGAACAACACAGCTGCTCTTTGAAATTTGGGCTAAATTATGTATATTAAAGAAGCTAGCAGATCTATGCATTAAGCATTTGATTCCCTGGTATTCTGCTGTTTTCCAAAAAGCACAGGGGCCGTATCATGCTCTCAATCTGACAGGTACAAATCCCATTGCTGTCTGTGGGAATTGTACACATGAATCAAGAACAAAATACAGTCTTAAATATTTTAATCCACACTTGTTTCTAAAACTTAGCATGGATTGGGTAAAAACAAACACTTTTCACAAAGCCTTACGTTATTCATATTCCGCTATCTGAAAAGGACAGATCTAGAGCCAATTCAGCGAGCTTAACAATTGACTTTGAAAGGAATGACATGCTCTTAAGTCTTCTCAGACATGCAACTAGTAGGGCATTACCTAGTTACATGTTTGCACATTTTCCAGCTAACCCTTTATCCAAATGGAACACACATATCGTGTGTTTGTAATAGTTTTATGTAGGACCTTTGGCTCTGAATTTGATGAAGGGGTTACAAAAGACAGTTTTTTTTCAAGTTTTCTTCAAGATACAACATTTGGTAACAGTCTTCATAATACAGTACTTAACTGTCATAGAATGCCCACAGTGAAAGAACAAAACAGGGAAAATTGACATTTAACATAATTTCCCCTTTACGGAAAGGCATGCCACTTACCCTAATATGTATTGCACCATTTCATGGGATGTTTACACTACGGGTCACTCTGGATTACTCCGAATTTACAAATTTTGATTTTTGGCAACTGATTGTATAAAGTCGAGTGCATGCAGCCACACTAAGCACATTAATTCAGCGGTATCCGTCCATGTACCAAGGCTAGCGTCGACTTCCGGAGTGTTACACTGTGGGTAGCTATCCCAGAGCTATCCCATAGTTCCTGCAGTCTCCCCCGCCCATTGGAATTCTGGGTTGAGATCCCAATGCCTAATGAGGCCAAAAATTTGTCGCGGGTGGTTATGGGTAAATGTCGTCAGGCAATCCTCCCTCTGTGAGAGCAAGGGCAGACAATCATTTCACTCCCTTTTCCCTGGATTGCCCAGGCAGATGCCATAGCACAGCATCCATGTTGCCTATTCACCCTTTTTTCACTGTCACTGTATGTCTACTGGATGCTGTTGACAGATGCGGTACTGCAGCACTACACAGCAGCATCCCCTTCCCTTTGCAAATTAGCAAAGACAGTTACCCGCCGTACTGTACCGTCTGCTGCTGTCATGGGTACTCATAGACTCATAGACTCATAGGTCAGAAGGGACCAATCTGATCATCTAGTCTGACCTCCTGCACAAGGCAGGCCACAGAACCCCACCCATCCAATTTTATAACAACCCCTATCCCAGGACCGAGTTATTGAAATCCTCAAAATTGGTTTGAAGACCTCAAGCTGCAGAGAAACCACCAGCAAGCGACCCATGCCCCACGCTGCAGGGGAAGGCGAAAAACCTCCAGGGCCCCTGCCAATCCGCCCTGGAGGAAAATTCCTTCCCGACCCCAAATATGGCGATCAGCTAAACCCTGAGCATGTGGGCAAGACTCACCAGCCAACACCCAAGAAGGAATTCTCTGCAGTACTCCTGGCTGGTCTCGGTAAGGTCAGTCGGGGGCGCCTGGACAAAAATGGGAATGACTCTCCAGGTCATTCTCTTCTTTAAGTTTTGTCTAATGGAGAGTCAGTCCTGCCTAGAATATCAGGCAAGCCTACTAAAGAACCAGAGAGGCAAATGGCCTCTCTGGGTCAGAGCCCCAGACATCCCGCAGAAATGATGAGCTGCATGCCATTCTAGGAGGTGCCCCTACAACAACCTCACGCATTGCTTCCCTCCTCCCGCACCCCTCCCAGGATACCATGGCAGTTATCCCCCCATTTGTGTGATGAAGTAATAAAGAATGCATGAATTTGTAACAACACTGACTTTATTGCAAGCAGAGATCAAAGGAGGGAGGGGAGGGAGTTGGCTTACAGCGAAGTAGAGTGAACCACCATTCTGCACTTGCTCAGCCTATAGCTGAAAATGAGAATCTGTGATAAGCACTAGGATAGAAGCACAGGCAGGACTGAATCTCCATTTGTGTGTGGGCCTTTGGTTGACACTGGTAAAGTACAAAATGTCCCAGGATATGTGTGTTGGGGGACATTTCTAAACAGGAGCTTAATTTTTTTATTTTCAGTAAAAAGTTGACATCTAAGTATCTGAGTGTGAGCCATTGGAGCAAGGGGTAGGCTGGAGTAGGTGCGACTATACGGTGCTGCCAACTCCAGCTGGCATGATATTCCAGGCAGGACTGAATCTCCATTACACAACACTTAAAGAAGAGAATTACCTGGAGTCATTCCAATTTTTGTCCAGGCACCCCTGACCGACCTCACCAAGGCTGGCCTGGAGCACCCATGTCTGCGCAGGCGCCCCAGACTGACCTCACTGAGGCCAGTCAGGAACACCCACGGGATGACGATGATGCGTGCCAGTCATACTGCACCATCCGCAAGGCAAGGCAAGGGGATGCTGCTGTGTAGTGATGCAGCACCATGTCTGCCAGCAGCATCCAGTAGACATATGCTAACAGTGAAAAAAGGCGAGAAAAATTTTTTCCCTTTGCTTTCACGAAGGGGAGGCTGACGACATATATTCTGAACCACCCGCAACAATGTTTTTGACCTTTCAGGCATTGGGAGCTCAACCCAGAATTCAAATGGTTTTCAGAGAGTTCGGGAACTGTGGGATATCTACAGTTGTCAGTCGTCCCTCCCTCTGTGAGCGTCCATTTGATTCTTTGGCTTTCTGGTACGCTTGTCTCAGCTCCGTAAGTTTCATGCAGCACTGTGTTGAGTCCCTGTTGTGGCCTCTGTCCATTATGGTCTTGGAGATTTTTTTTTCAAATGTTTTTGCATTTCGTCTTTTGGAACGGAGTTCTGATAGAACAGATTCATCTCCCCATACAGAGATCAGATTCAGTATCTCTCGTGCGGTCCATGCTGAAGCTCTTTTTTGATTCTGGGACTGCATGGTCACCTGTGCTGATCAGCTCTCCATGCTGGGCAAACAGGAATAAAATTCAAAAGTTTGTAGGGCTTTTCCTGTCTACCTGGCCAGTGCATCCAAGTTCAGATTGCTGTCCAGAGCTGTCACACTGGTGCACTGTGGGATAGCTCCCGGAGGCCAATAGCGTCGAATTGCAGCCACACAAACCCTAATTCAAAATGGCAATGTTCATTTCAGCGCTACTCCCCTTGTCAGGGAGGAGTACAGAAATGGATTTTAAGAGCCCTTTATGTCAACAAAAATGGTTTTGTTGTGTGGACGGGTGCAGGGTTAATTCGATTTAACACTGCTAAATTCAACATAAACTCCTAGTGTAGACCAGACCTTAATCACGTGTTTTTGTACTGTATATTATATATTTACTGCTCTATATGGGGACATAGGAACATACTGGATCAGATCCATGGTCCATCTAGTCTAGTATCGTGTCTCCAACAATGGCTGGCACCAGATGCCTCAAAGGAAGTTGCAAGAATACAACAATGAGCAGATGTGGGATAATTCCTATTAGAGATTGGCTTAATCTCTGAAGCATGAGGTTGTCCTTCTAAAACTCTCTGTATGCAGGAACTGTTATAATGTTATATATTCTTTTTATTTGTATAAATGTACCATCCCTCTTTGAATCTTATTAATTCGTGGCCTTAGCAGCATCATATGTGGAACATGATTGTAACAGTTAAAACTGATATAAATTGGGCAAGTATATCACTATTCTGATGTTCATAGAATACCAGGGTTGGAAGGAACCTCAGGAGATCATCTAGTCCAACCCCCTGCTCAAAGTAGGACTAATCTTCTGACAGATTTTTGTCCCAGATCCCTAAATGGGCCCCTCAAGGATTGAACTCACAACCCTGGGTTTAGCACACCAATGCTCAAACCACTGAGCTATCCCTCCCCCTTTCTAGTCCCCTACTTTCACTAGCAGGGCCAGGCAGAGATCCTTTTAAATTTACTCAAGAAGATAATTTGCCCCTTCAGTATTACTTAAATCTAACAATGAGGGAGACCATATAATGTTTTTATAATGCATTTTAAAGCTTTTTTTTTTTTTTTAAAGAATGGAGCAATCCTATTCAACTTCAGATTTTTTACCAAAGAAATAGAGATAATACTTGCAATAAATGTCATCTTAGTACTACCCTATATTCTAGGGGACATATCGGTTACTAGGAATAAACAACAATGACAAAAACAAACAAGTACTGTTATAATGGCTTCAATAAAAACCATCTGTAGATACTTGGATGTCATATGGATGCAGTACATTTGAAAAAGAAATTGCCATATATCAGCCAAATTCGTATTTTAACACAACCTTTCCTCTCCCCTCCCACAAATCTCAAGTTTGTTATCTTATTGTACATCATAAAAGTGTACTTGGATACACTGTCTTAATACATCCACAAAAGACAGATAATTTTCATTGCTGGCAAAATTATACAAAGTGGGCAAAATGACAAAAATGACCTTATGTTGATATAATACAAATTCAGTGTATCCATGACCCAGTTGGCAAGACTGTTCTATAAAGTAACATTGTGGAGTGAGTCATGTAGATAATTCTAGTTTGGCTGGGCTGATTGCTATATTCCTAACACTTGGATTTATTTACATTATCAGTTTTTCATTTCCAAGTTTGTCTTTTGAAGAAGGCAAACTATTATAGGAAGACTATAATTAGTTTAAGTCATATAGTGGTGATGCAAATTAGACCCCAAATCATCCCAATACCTGAAATTTTGTCAAATTTTCCAGCTCACTGATTTCTATCAGTTAAGTATGCAGCACAGGAAGGTATTGCATGAAGATGCATAGTCTGAGAAGGGATATCGTAGAGTGCTCTTTTCTAATAAAATAACACACACTTCCATAGTTATACTCCTTTATAAAAGTTTTCCTGAGGGACGAGGTTTATTATGGCATTTTAATTATCTTCAGACTATTAGACTAGAAGATAAGCATTGCAAAAGCATTGCAAAGCAATAACTATATTTTGATGTTCAATTAAAATACAAATGTCATACACTTTGGGCATGTTTTGGTCTGATGGGAGATAGCTACATAAAGCCGCAGCATAAAGTTAAAAGAAAAAAAGTTATTGCCTTTTAATAAGTCATATAAATGTTTGCAAACTATATTGATTTATTGGGCCTTTCAGTACAGTAAGTAGTATATTGACCTAGTTGTTTGCTTCACTCCTAGAGAGCTGGTGCTCAGGTTTCACTGATCCTATAGTGAAACTGAATGTGGTTCCAGTCAGATTTATAATGTGGTGTATAAGCCCAGGGCATTGAATTTGGTTCTGTTCTTAGTATTAAATTAAAGCAATAAAAACCTTCCATTTGTATTGTGAGCTGGAAGAGATATAGAAAAGATGCAAGAAAACAGATGTTTACTTCTGTCATTTTTCAAAGCGATTAAAATTATCCTGTGTAAACCGTGGCACATTTTTAATTTCATTTCTTACCAATTTGTGATATAAAATAAAATAGATCAGTGATATTTATTCCATGTGACTGTTGAATAAAATGGTTGCACAGAAGACCAGAGCATCATTTAAAACAGTTGATGTAATCTAAGAAGATGCTAAATAGGTTTGATGATAAAAGTATTGTTAATGAAACATTTCATAACCCTGCTGGAAATGTAGTGATTTAAGAGCTAAAATTTTTGAACTTTACTCTTTAAAATACAGGTCAGAATTGTAGACTTGATTCTGATCTCCCAGCACTATAAATCAGAAGCAACTCCACTGTCGTTAGTGGAATTTCAATGACATAAAACTGCTTTGAGATCAGTATCAGCTGCACAAAGCCTAATAGAGCCTTGAAACAATTAGTATTCATAAACATGTATTTAAGATTCTTACTAATATAATCAGAATGGAATTCTGCTGATTTTAAGATCTAAATACCATGACCTAGTTCCTAGAATACCCCTATTTTTAAGATTCCCGTCTTAGTACTTCTGGTAGGTGCTTTGTGTAAATCTAAAGAAGCATGACCAGTATATTAATTCTCTTACTTATATTCAGTATTTCTTATTAAAAATACAGCAATACTGTAGATACCATAATTCTCCCTGTAATTATATACAAATAAAATTATGTTAATAGAACATTAAGGTTGCAGAGCCAAGCACTCAAAAGTTGGGAAATGCCAGAATTAAGGGTGCCTCTGCAACTCCCTTGTGCATATGCATTATGATACCGTCTTTAATTACATAATTATATACTATTTCTTCCACAGGACCCTATCTCATTCAGCAGACAATGCTCAGTTATTGAGCAGCAGTTTAATATTTTGTTTTATTCTCGTTGTTCATTGTGTGTCCCCATACCTTACTTCACATTATAGAAACCCTGCTATGAAAACAGATATATTAATTTCCTCATGGACTTTTGTGAGGCACTCATCAATATTGTATTTGAGTGCTTCACAAACATTAACTGATTTATTTTCACTATACACCTGTGCGAAAAGAAGATAGCATTATCC
This sequence comes from Gopherus evgoodei, assembly GCF_007399415.2. NCBI lineage: Eukaryota > Metazoa > Chordata > Testudines > Testudinidae > Gopherus > Gopherus evgoodei. The sequence continues at coordinate 59,417,082 of NC_044332.1, forward strand.
ATTTTACAGATTGGAAACTGATGCACAGAGATTAAAGTCAAAAGCATCCACTAATTTTGAGTGCCCAATTTGAGACGCCTAGAACCTGATTTTTCAGAATACTTAGCATAATAAAACATTTTGTATGTTCAAGCACATTGGCTTTAGTTGCAGCTATGAGTGCTCAGTACATTTTTAAATAGGACCCCAGGGTCTCAAGTCAGGCACCCAGAAAATTAGGGACATACAAAAAAGTTTGCTTTAAGTGACTCTCCTAGCCTCACGTAGGAACTCTGTTACTGAGGGAGGAATAGAATCCAGTTCTTCTGGTCAGTATTCAACTGCTTAACCAAGAGATCATCCTTTCTCTTCCTCCAGTACCGTGCATCATTCACAGCACACCTTCCAACTTCTTCAGCAAATGAAGGAGTGCTCAACAACCTCCTTTGCTACTGAAATCTGAGTATAACCCCGGAGTAGGTCCATCCTGTGGACTGTAGTATTTGGTTATGTAATTAGACACTGCATATCATAATGCACAAGGTGACAATTAATGTTGGACAGGCAACCTTAACTCTGGCATTTCCTAACTTCGGTGCTTGACTTAATAATGTTAGTTTAACTTCTTTTCTTTCTTTTGTGAGTGTGTGTGTGCACGTGTGTGTAACATCCCAAGTGCTTAAAAAAGGCAAACTGAAAAATCAGAAATTCTATCACGTGGCATCTTTTTGCTACCTACATGTTTCAACAACAGGGTTGGACCTCTAGAGTCACCATTCAAACTTCTTCCACTTGAGCTAATGGAGTAATTGATAGCACTAGCAGGCTGTCATCCTCCTATGTAGACCAGGCAAGTATTATGGGATAAGTTGCCATTGGGTTTCACAGCAATTTGCTGACAGCAGAAGAATGTTGAGACTCAGGAATCTTGGGTTCCACTCCAGAAACTGGAGGATTGAGCACAGACACTTCTGCGTATTCTCTGCAAGTGTGATCCCCTTCCAGCTGGTCCCCTTCCCAGTCCTCTCTCTTCCACCTTCTGGTTCTTCATCTCAGTCCCATTATCTTCACCTAGCTAGTTCCACTGTCCACTTCTCAAACTTCTCATCCCAGTCCAAGTCTCTTTTCCCAGCAAGTTCTGGTCTCACCTCTCCAAAGAGAGTCTTCCTTTTCCAGTCCCAGTTGCCTGTCTTGCTCCCAGTTCATTTCCTTGCTCAGCCATTCCCAGTTCTGCCCCTCCTGACTTCTCATCCAATCTGTCTCCCCAACCCTGGCTTCCAGTCACTTTCATCGCTTCACCTGCATTCTTTATCCCCATAAACTCACACTCTGAAACTCTCTCCCTGGGCTCTTCATCCAGTCTCGGTGTGTCTCCTCCCAGCTCCTTGTCCCAATCTCTTTGCTCAGCCAATCTCAGTTCTCTCTCCTCAGCCCAGTTCCACATCAGATCTATCATCCATCTCCTTCAATTATTTTCCCTCACCCCAGTTGTTCTCAGTCTGAGTCTATCCTCTGACTCCTTATTTGATTTTAGCCTCCCTCTATCCCCTCTGCAGGTCCAGCTTTTGTCTCCTCTGCCTTCAGCTCAGGCAACCTCCTCCATCAGTCTGCTTGTGCCCAATTGTGGGTGAGTGGCATAGAGAGCATAGGAGAAACAGCCTCTATGCTCTCACTTTAGATGTACAGACTCTGCATGACCCACAGCAGCCAGAGCTGCAGTTTTAGGGAAAGTCTTGCTCAGCCCTGGGCTAGAGCATACTCAGCGCAGACAGAAATTTCAGGCAATTTAGCTGTTCTTTCCAGGACATGGGTGAGTTGCAATTTTTAAAGGCTTATAATTTGGTCAAATTTGGGTAAATTTTCACAGGGAGAACAAAAGGCACATTCCTGATACAGAGGCTACATTCTGTCAAATTTCAAGATTCTACTCCAAAGCATGGGACCAGTAGGGCTTTTCAAAGAAAAGATTAACAGAAATTTTTAGCATGGACAAAACATATATTCCCCTAATCTTGTTTTGAGAATTGGCTCCACTCATGGCAGAAATGTTCTCAAAACATTGAGCATGAGGCAGACATTCAGGATGAAAAATTTCAGTCCAAACTGTTAATATTTGACAATGTGTTAAGCAACTGAAAACAGGGTCGTACAATGAGAAGTGTCAAGCAACCTTAATAATAGTCAGTCCCATCCTATAATACCTGGCAAATGTTCATTTTTTAAATTGTAGCCACTTTATAAAACATGATTAGTTCCATACTTATCTACTTTTGTTTGACCAGTCTCACATTAGAGGGTCTTCAAAGCTCTCAAGAACTGTACGTAGTCCATCTTTTTTTCCCTAGAAGAAATGGGGTTGCACATTTTTCACTTGTTGTTTTTTTTTTTTTTTGCATTTTGCCAAATTTGTGTCCCAGCAGTAAACTGCAGTTATAAGGCAAGGTACTGCAAGGTGATGAGCACTGTGATCCCTGCATATCAAAGCACTTAAGCGTGTGCTTCACGTGAAGCCCCATTGAAGTCAAAGTTATTCATGTGTTTAAAATTAAGCATCTGAGTAAGTGCATTTCTGAACTGGGGCCAGGGTGATAAGCACCTTGCCAGATCAAGTCCATATTGTACTACTGAAGATGTTTACATTCAAACAGCAGCTAATTTGTAGAGCAATAAATAAGAAGGCTCTGATCATTTTGTTCCATTTTATTCATATATAAATGAAAACCTTAAAATACTGTTTGAAAATAATATACTATGTTATAAAAATATAAATGTGTTTGGTTGAAAGGAATTGTGTGGTAGTAAGGGAGCACTAATGCACATGCTTTGTGTCACTGCTATTGGAAATTATATATTTCCATTATATTAGCCAACTAAAGAAATTTACACAAGTCCCTTGTACTCCAGAAAAGTGGTAAAGGAACTTCAAGTGAAAAATAAATATGGCCTACAAATATCATAAATGAAAATGGGAAATATAACCAGTGCAAATAAACCTTAAGAATAGATCAATTCAGCAGCCAGTGTATGAATGATGGAAACTCAGGCATGGTCTACACTGCGGGGGATCGATCTAAGTTACACAACTTTAGCTACATGAATAATGTAGCTGAAGTCGACGTCTTTAGATCTACTCAGTACGGTGTCATCACTGCGGTGAGTCAACTGCTGATGCTCCCCCGTTGAGTCCGCCTGCACCTCTCGTTCCGGTGAAGTCCGGAGTTGACGGAGAACGCTCAGGGGTCGATTTATCATGTCTAGACTAGATGTGATAAATCGACCCCCACTGGATCAATTGCTGCTCACCAATTCAGCGGGAAGTATAGACATACCCTTAGAGTCTTTGAATACAACTAGACAAAAACAGCCTATGGTTTCTTTTTCTTTCTAAACTCTGTATAAGGTATAAACGAATCACAATATTGTTTTAAGTAAGTCATCGGCTTTTAATATGCGATAGAAGTAGTATTCAAAGTTTCAAGGTCACTTAACCTCTGGTTATTAAACGTGTGCAGTTAACTCATCCTATGTGGAGTTTTCAATAGTGTTAAGCAGCAATATAGAAAAGCAGATAATTTGCATCAAGACAGCAAAATAGACTTGGCCAAACAATCCTAATACAATTCTGCCCTTTGGAACAAAGTCAATCCAATTCCTGGTCTTAAAAAAAAATCATAATTGCTGAGATTAAATAAAGTCTCTAGCAGCCCATTAACAGTACTCTGACTTCTCATATCAGTCATCTGACTTTTTAATCACATAATTGATTATATTCTTTGTTTATAGAATAGTAGTTTAATGACACTGAACCAAAGGGATTTTTTTTTCTTTGCTGCAAATGCTGTTATTCATTTGAAGGAATCAGCTGGTGTCATTTACGCAAAAGACTAAAGCAAATTATAATCGTATGAAGTTACAAACTTTTTGTTGAAGGCCTTCTAAAATATAAAACAGGTAGTTCAAATGATATCTGAATGCTTTTATTTATAATTTCATAGCTGGATGTATTGGACGGACTGGGAGGAAGATGAAATAGATGACAGTGTGGGAAGAATCGAGAAGGCATGGATGGATGGCTACAGCCGGCAGATTTTTGTGACATCAAAGATGCTGTGGCCAAATGGTTTAACTCTGGACTATCATACAAATGTATTGTACTGGTGTGATGCCTATTATGATCACATTGAAAGAATATTTTTGAATGGAACTGACAGAAAGGTAAAAGAAAAATGCTGCTGTTTTGTCCACAGGCTTCCCCTTTCACTGAATCATACTGTGTTGTGTTAAAAATATTTTTCAAAGTTTTTTCCCCTCCACACCTGCAAGGCTGCTGTAAGTAGACCCTGTGGGATGCCTGGAATAAGCTCCATTGAAAACAGTGCAATTGGCACTGTACTATAGGAGAACATGGCTTGGCCTGACATATTTTTCATAGCTTTAGAAGCAGTGATACAAAGGTGGTGTTGTTTTTTTTTTTCAATCCAGTTTTCCCATGTAGCAATGAATTGTGTTGTGATTTGAGACACCAGAGTACACAGACTTCCAGTAGAGACAAATTTAACACAGCTCCTTCTGGCTCTGCCAGTAGGAGCCTTATATTGGGCTCACCTGGTAAAACAGCTTTTCATGGACTGCATGGGTCAGTGCTTGAGACTTTGTTATAATACACAGGGGACACACACTAACAAGTCCAGCCACTTGATTATGGAGCTTGCTGATTGATTTAGCCAGCTTCACTAGCTAGACACATAGATTCTATGGCCTAAAAGAGCCATTATTATCTAGTCTGACCTCCTGTGTAGCACAGGCCATAGAACTTCCCCAAAATACTTCCTTGAACATATCTTTTTTTTTTTTTAAATCAGTCTTGATTTAAAAATAGTCAGTGATTGAGAATCCACTATGACCCTTGGTAAATTATTCCAGTTGTTAATTACTCTCACCATTAAAAATGTACACCTTATTTCCTATCTGAATTTCTCTAGCTTCAATTTCAATGATGAGTCCCCATTTACAGTTATATTCTGAGACCTATCAGTTAGCCAGTTTTTAATCTATGTAATGTGTGCTATGTTAATTTTATACCATTCTAGTTTTTTAATCAAAATGTTGTGTATAGTACCAAATCAAATGCCTTACAGATGGCTAAGTATTATGTTGGCATTATTATCATTATCAGCCAAACTTATAATCACATCAAAAAAATCTCTTTTCCCTAAATCTGTTGTTTTACATTAATTATATTACCCTCCTTTAGTTCTTTATTAATTGAGTCCCTTATCAGCCATTCCATTATCTTGCAAAGCTCAATATCAGGCAGACAGGCCTGTAATTACCTGTATCATCCTTTTTATCCTTTTTAAAAACTGTCACAACATTAACTTTCTTCCAGTCTTCTGATACTTCCCCAGTGCTCCAAGACTTATTTAAAATCAACACTAATGGTCCAGCGAGCTCTTAAACAACTGTTGCATGTCATCTGGACCTGCTGACTTTAAAATGCGTAATTTTAGTAGCTTTTCTTTAACATCCTCGAGAGATACTAGTGAAATGGCAAGAGTGTTATCATCACCATCTGATAGGGTGGCCAGATGAGATGAAGAAAATTATTGAGACACATTAGGGGGAAGGGGGCTCTCCTGCTGGAGCAAAAAAGAAAGAAAGAAAGAAAGAAAGAAAAGAAAAGCCTTTTCTAAATTATTATTGTTAATTCTACCATTTCCATTTACTTGGAAGTTGTCAGACACAATAAATACTTTGTTATTTCAGAAGTTGCTGGAGGAAGTGGCACTGACTCAGTGGTCAAGGGCAGAATACCCACTTGTGGAAACCTGTTCCAAAGCCTAATAGTTTGTGGTGAAATTCACCTTACTTATCTAAGAATGGAAAAGTGAAATCCAACCCATAAAACTGGGACCAGGGCATTCCCCTGAATAGTCACTGCTTCAGACTATGGAATGGAATAGCACACAGACTGTCTGCACCCTTGAGCAGAGTGTGAGGGCCACAGGATCTACACAATCACAGATCCTGTGATCTCTGTTCTAGCCTGTTCTGATTCCATCCTATGTGCTAGCCTACTTGGGAACAGTATGCAGATCCCTACATAGCAGTTGTGGAGACTACCCTTGTATACATGATTGCTCCATTGGTGCTTCCTCCTGCATAACCTCATTGTGTTGCTTATGTAATGCCAAAACATTTGTGCAGATGGATTTGCTTCAGCTCTGTTCTATTTGTGCCACTCCAGCAGTGTCAAGGAGTTGCTCCAACAGCACAGCTAGGGTGCTCTTTTTTGCTTTTTCTCCCTCCCCCAACTCCACCTCATGCCCCAGCATAAAGGACATGTTGGGGGTAGGAAAAGCATGATCATAGAGCCCTGCATCCTACCAATCCTGGGATAACAGAAAAGCTCCTAGGAAGCCATTGCAGCTGGTAAAGGTTGGACTAGCAACTAAAGGTTGCTTTAACTTTTACTGAGAACTAAATTGGCTTCTGTCCACCACCTAGTTTGGGAGAATGCAATGCAGCATGTCCCTCTGCAGGCCTTGTTCTGAGTATAGCTTGGCTGCACTCAAAGATCTCTCTCATCCTTGTCTGCCAGTACAGTGGGGAATTACAGCAGGTAAAGAAGACTACACAGATGCACCAGTAGGGATGGTTTAAAATTATCTGTTGAAACTGTGTTTTTGTGGAAAATTTAGCTTTTGTCATTGTGAAAATGAATGCCTGAAAATCAAAATATTTTGATTTGGAAATGCTGCACATGAGAATTGTCATTTGAATGCCTTATCTCCCCATTCTTCTCTGTTGGCCAGGCTACCCAGATGAACTACATTTTCTATGAAACTGGTTGGCCAGGGACTTCCATGATGCACTGCTTTCCCTTTCCAAGAAGAGAGACAGTGGTGCATCGTGGGAAATGTTGCTCGACAAGGGAACTCAGGAGATCGAGGAGAATGGGAGCTTGAGAAACCTAGACTACAATTCTCATGAGGCACTGTAGATGCATTAACAAAAAGACATATTTTGGGGTTTGGACATAAATTTTGGTATTTGAATTTCTGCCAAAAGTCCAAATTTTGTGTTGAAATTTTAGATTAAAATACTTTACAGAGGAAAAAAAAACAATTTTTTTAACTGCCTCTATACGATGTAGTGCCTCTTATGTGAGGGGCTGCATTTGTCACCAAGGCAGTCCCGAGACTGGAGTGGTGGCTGTGAAGTGAGTTTTACAGCAACTTTTCAGCCTCTGTAGTGGAGATAGGATTTTACACATAACTCCAGTGACTAGGAAAGTTTCAGGTATTCATGGAAAATGCATTTAATTTGAAAGGTTGCCTTATTTTGGGGACCATGATGTGTATTCTCCTCCAACTTCAATAACTCAGTTCCATTTAACAATGTAGGTCACTGGAAGAAGGTAAATAACCGAGTGATATACCAATGCCACCCATAAAGGCACATGGTAGAAACTCAAGACAGAAAAAAAGTATACATGTGGATTATCAGAGTAGGGCCTTTATTTAGAGTCTATTAAAATGTCTGAAAAACATTGGGGATATTGGAATATCAAGTCTATTAGAATCAAACTTTGATTGTACTGTATGTTATGAATGAAATCTTTGTGTATGGACAGAGTTGCTCATTTCTGAGCTTTCTGTCTTCTCTTCCCAAGCCTGACATGTATACTAAAACATTTCAATTCTGACCAATATTCAGTTCACATTATTTAATTGCAGGTAGTCTACAATGGGAAGGAGCTGAATCATCCTTTTGGGCTATCACATCATGGAAATTATATTTTCTGGACAGATTATATGAATGGCTCTATTTTTCAGTTGGATCTGATGATGAGGAATGTGACGCTACTAAGAAGTGAGAGACCACCTCTCTTTGGGCTTCAGATTTATGATCGCTACAAGCAGCAAGGTATTGACCATATGTAACTTCTCTACAGGGTTTCACACCAAACAGTATTTCACAATAGTTATGTATACTGAATATTTTTCTCATGCTTCCTCAATGTTTGGAGGAAAACAGCTGGATTCAAAGCCAATGAAAATATGGGGTGATATAAAGATATTTTATGAGGTTTCAGCCCCTTACAGGATCTTAAAATTCATCATCTCCTTGTTCCTGCCTGCCAACTACATTGACTCACAATATTATATGTAGATACAGTTATTGGATGTGTGTTCACACAGTCTTTCTGGATTGCCAGTTTTTCCATACCAGTGAAAGGAATCTTGAAATACAGTACATAATACCTATATCTTGTTCAATTATATTAAAGATATTATTGTAGCTACCTTTTCTCAGTGGCCGGCAATACCAGAAAAATTTTCTGTCTTTTTTCGTTTGTAATTTTCTTCTCCTCCTTGATTTTCGTCAGCTCCACTACAGCATAATTCAGTGCCTCAGTCAGCTGAGACTGTGCAATGATATTCTGCTGTGCTGCATTGACTGACCAGTAGGGGGAAGCATATACCATAACTTAAATCAGAGGAGAAGTTTTCCTCCTCAAATAAAAGGTCATAAAGAAAAAACATGGATGTGATTCAGATAATGTGATTCCTAGCTCACAGGTTAGTTTACAATTATGTTCAGTGAAGAAATTACTTGTGTTCTTATTACTTGTCTACAACACAAAGTAGGGATTATTGTCTTACAATATGAAATACCGACCCAGACATAGCTTTAGTTGGAGAGAACCCCTCCAAAGGATAGCTACAGTATAACAAAATAACAGTATCTGCTATAGTTTTAGATACAAATACGAACTCGTGGAACTGTTTGATCAATATATTAAGAATGTGTGTAATGATCTTCAAAAGAACAGAATCAGATAGGGCTATCATTCTTTGTCTGGAATAAAAGTAGAATAATGCTTCCAGTTTCCATAGAAGATCAAAGTCTCCCACGTGGCTCATCTATTTAATCTTTTATATGAGGCACTCAATATAATTTTCAAGCAGAACTGAACCTAAAATGAAATGAAATGCTGTAACATTCATCTATGTGTTAGATATCTGTAATATTCATCATATATTGTGCCTATTGAATATTATACTATAGCTCTAAAATAAGCCTTGTTCAACCGCAATCAACATATTACGTTAGTGACTGTCACAGTTACAGGCTGATTGCACCTCTGTCCCTTTACTGGTCTCTCTGAGTATACACCCCCCCCCCCAGGTGCTAAGCCTCATGCCTTTACCTGTGTTGCAGTGGAATTTCTTAATCTCAGTATAATGCCCCATCAAACTCTGTTTCTTATTATCATGCAGGTCTGGCTGGACACCTTCATTTCTTCCTTTGGGAGTCTGTGACCAGTGATATAGTGACCAACATCCTTCTTAAAATTAGTATGTTCATTAGGAAATGGCACAAAGCATTAGAGAAGATGATTTAGAAACGACAGTCTACCAGTCTCATCTGATCTTACACTTCACTACAATCAAAGTTAGATGGGCTTTCCTCTTGAGTTACAGGAAAAGAACAGACTGAATTTACATTCTTTTAGAAAGTCAGGGCGCTCCTGGGACCCTTCCTAATCCTATTTTGTCTTCCAGAAAATATCTCTTTCATTCTGAACCACCATTTTCTCAAAGCCCCACTGTCCTTTTGTATGCCGGGGCCCAGTTACTGAACTGATTAATTATTTTTGTGACAGGACACCAAAGTACGAAGTCCCAGACTAGTGTTTCCCAGTCTGCCAGTGAGTCTATCTAAAAGAGGGCCTCTGTGACAACAGCTCCATCGTGCGGCATTTAGACCTATTCAGCCTTAATGGCTTTCAGTCACTAGTTTTGTGTGTGTGTGTGTGTGTGTGTGTGTGTGTGTGTGTGTGTGTACTTAAATTGTCGTTTCCCCTCTGAGACATTCCAACACGCCAATTCAGAAATTCAATTCATAAACCATATTTTGGGATACATTTACTACCAAGCATAATCACATTTGTCACACAGGGTTCAAGGCTATCGGCTTTTGCATAACAGTCCACCCCTTAGTGCAGGCACTCTTTCAAGTACTCTGATCCACTCCCATAGTCATGGACCAAGATGGCTCAAGGCTTTTTCTGCTAATGTAGAGAATAAAATTGAACACAGTTACCTAAAATATGGAGTCAATTTCGAGTCAGATTTTCAAAAGAGCTCAATGCTCACAGTTGGAAAAATGGTTTCAAAATAACAGCACCCAATCACACTGAGAGCAATGCCAATACAGGAGTTATTGTTTGCTGAGCCCTTTTGAAAATGTGGCTGATAGCTGTTGCATAGTTCATGCTCATATATGTTGCATGTATGTAATAATATCAATAATTTAAGCAAATTATTACCGTAGGTTATTATCAAGATAAAAATACAATCGTATGTTTGATGAATTTATATCTATCTATACACCTATCTATATCTACCATATGGTATAATACTAAAGCTAGGCTGTTTGATTTACACATCTTTGACTATATTTGACACCATTAGGCTTGTGGTAAGGCACAAGCCAACATATTCATGAAAATATAGAGCTGAAGGAATTGCTAACTAGTTGTTAATACTTCAGTGTACCATTTGAATAAGAGGATTAACCCAATACATATTACATAATACAATATTTTTATATGTATACTACAAATTGGATGCAAGGTAATTGTGTCATTATGGCTTTAGAACATAGCCCCAATTTTACTGAATTGAAATGGAATCCTTCCCTACATTAGACCTTAAGCAAAATCTCAGTGTAGCGGTTAAAAACTAATGCAAATGTTAAGAAAAAGGATAATCATTTTAAAAGCAGTAACTGGGGAGAGGATGTCAGAAAAATAAAAGCTGTCTTGAAAATGTTTTATTCTTGAAATGTGTGGTAGCTGAACAGTAAGGGCCTTGGAAACAGTTCACAGCTGATGCCACAGAACAGTCTAATTTTTGCATGAGATATTGCCAGCCTAGGAGTCTCTTCAGCAATTCCATTGTCACTCTCTCTTTGAATACTTGCTTAGAATTCATTTCATATGTTTTGTCATTTAGGCTACCGCTAATTTAATCCACTGTATTTAATGCTCTATATGCATTAACCTTGAAACCTTTAATTTGAATCTGAATCTAGCCATTTATTTTAATTCTCGATGTCTGCTTTAAGACACCGCACTGGAGTAAAAAGAGCAGGGTTGCAGGCTGAAGTACTTCTGAGCCAGACTGTTTTTTGCCTTTCCCCACTGTTTTGTGACTACCCTTTGGGCTGATCACCCTTCTTGTTGGTGTAATTATCTGAGAAACTCATTCTCATATCAAAATTTTTCATGTATTGTTTCTCCTGCATTTTTACAAGCCTTCAAAATGTCTGTTTTATTATGGTTTATATTTGTTTCAGGACTTCTGATATTTTCTTTGATTTCTGTGTTACTTGGGTTCATTGGTTTGAAGAATGAATGACCCTGTAAAGATTTTGAGAATCTATTGGGCTAACGTTCCTGAGGCTCAGATGCTTATCCAAAATGTATTCTAATGTATCTGTTCCTCTTTTAGCTGGAAATACTGTGAGATTAGGTTGTATCTAGCCCTTTTTTCAGTACTTTGGATTTTGGCTGGTGTAGCTGTAAAAAGGGAATAGTCTTTCATGCAGTATTTGGATATTTGTCTTTGAGTCCTAAATAAAGCAAGGAGCTTTAGACCTTAAGCTTTCTGAATGAAGAACTTGTTTTGAAATTTGAGGGACTATGAGATGGAGATAACAGGGTGGATCGGGCCCAGAAAGTTTAAGTATACATTATTTAATTTGTTTTACATTAACCAAACATTTTTCAATCCTCAAAACTAGTTTGGTTCATTTTGATGTTGAGTGACGATTATGATTTCTGAGGACTTCTGCAATTCTTTATTTATCATTTTCTGTTAAATACAGAAGTGAAAACTTTATTACTGATGTAAGAAGAATGGAGGGGTGTCATAAACAGATAGCTAAGGGTTAATGTCTCTTTCACCTAAAGCACCTGACCAGAGGACCAATCAGGAAACAGGATATTTTCAACTTTGGGTGGAGGGAATTGTGTGTCTGGGGTCTTTGTTTTCTGCCTGCCTGCTTTCTCTGAGCTTTGGAGAAGTAGTTCTACTTTCTAGTCTTCTGTTTCTAAGTGTAAGGACAAAGAGATCAGATAGTAAGTTATATGGTTTCTTTTCTTTGGTATTTGCATGAATATAAGTGCTGGAGTGCTTTGATTTGTATTCTTTTTGAATAAGGCTGTTTATTCAATATTCTTTTAAGCAATTTCCCTGTGTTGTGTCATCTTAATACAGAGAGACCATTTGTATGTATTTTTCTTTCTTTTTATATAAAGCTTTCTTTTAAGACCTGTTGGAGTTTTTCTTTACTTCAGGGAAATTGAGTCTGTACTCACCAGGGAATTGGTGGGAGGAAGAAATCGGGGAGATCGGTGTGTGTTGAATTGGCTAGCCTGATTTTGCATTCCCTCTGGGTGAATAGGAAAGTCCTTTTTGTTTCCAGGATTGGGAACAGAGAGGGTAGTTTCACAGAGCTTGTGTCTGTGTATCTCTCCAGGAGCACCTGGAGGGGGGAAAGGGAAAAAGGATTATTTCCCTTCGTTGTGAGACTCAAGGGATTTGGGTCTTGGGGTCTCCAGGGAAGGGTTTTCAGGGGGACCAGAGTGCCCCAAAACACTCTAATTTTTTGGGTGGTGGCAGCAAGTACCAGGTCCAAGCTGGTAACTAAGCTTGGAGGTTTTCATGCTAACCCCCATATTTTGGACGCTAAGGTCCAAATCTGGGAATAAAGTTATGATATGGTGGCAGCGGTGGGATATAGACAGAATCCAGAAGCCAGTAGGAATATTATATTTTTCTTTTCTCTGCTAAGGGCTTTTTAGCAGAGAGAAACAGTTTGGTTTTAAAAGGGAATCATTGAGAATTTTTTTTTTCTGCTCTCTCTGGCAGTTTGTGGCTTGCATGTTAAGCAAGAAGTCGTTAAGGGCTATCACGAGTCTTTTGTCACACAATAGCACTCCCATTGAGAGTCATACCAGCACTATATAAATGCAAATAAAGTGGTTTTTCAGGTTTACTTGACATTGAAGATTAGCTAAAGGCACTGTTGCTAGGCAGACTTCAGGAGGCAACAGAGAACCTGCAGTTCAGAGGATAAACACCGGAGGGCACCCCAACACAAGAAAACAGGAACCATGTCTACCAAGGCAAAAATTAAGGCCGAAGAGCAATTCAAAGAAGCTGAACACAGGCGACAAATGGAGATGAAAGAAAGAGAAGAACAAATCAAAGAGGCAGCACACAAAAGAAAACTAGAAGAAGAAGAGGTGGCCCACCGAAGGAAACAAGCAGAAGAAGAGTTGGCCCACAGAAGAAAGCACGAAGAAGAAGAGGCAGCCCACAGAAGACAGATAGAACTCCAGAGGGAAGCCCACCAACAGGCCATGGAATTAGAAAAGGCTAAGCAACAGACTCCAGCCAATCCTAACAACCCATCGCCCATTATTGCTCCACAGCACAGGAAATTTCCCACCTACAAGGCAGGTGATGACACCGAGGCCTTCTTGGAAAATTTTGAAAGAGCCTGTCTTGGGTACAGCATCCCCGAAGACCAGTACATGGTAGAATTAAGGCCACAACTTAGTGGACCTTTAGCAGAGGTGGCAGCTGAAATGCCTAAGCAGCAAATGAATGACTATAAACTTTTTCAAACCAAGGCCAGATACAAAATGGGGATAACCCCAGATCATGCCCGTCGGCGCTTCAGAACCCAAAAGTGGAAACCAGAGGTGTCATTTCCCAAACACGCCTACTACATTGCAAAAAACTATGAGGCCTGGATAACAGGAAACAACATTTAAACCTCATACAAATGGAGCAGTTCTTGGATGGTGTTCCTGAAGACATCACACGGTACATACAAGATGGAAAACCCAAAGATCTCGCTGAGGCGGGGGAGATTGGAGGATGGAACTGGCAGAAAGCAAGAAAGCTACTGTCAAGGGGAACGATTACCCCAGGGGGCACACAGACCATAAACCCTACAACCGAGGACAGCCAAAGACCCCACATACCACCCAAGTAAAGCCACAGACACCCTACCCTTCCACCTCACCAGTCTCCAGTAACTCACCTCGGCCCAGTGACCCATCAGATGGAAGATGCTTTAAGTGTAATGAACTGGGACATATCAAGGCCAACTGTCCCAAGAACACCATGCGAGTGCAATTCATTACACCACCATCACACAAAAGATCCCCAGGCCCGGATGCCTCTCAAATACCCTTGGAGCGAAGGGAAAATTTGAGAGTGGGCGGAAAGAAGGTTACGGCGTGGAGAGACACGGGGGCACAAGTGTCAGCTATCCACCAATCCTTCATAGACCCCAAATTCATCAACCCAAAGGCCAAAGTTACAATTTACCCCTTCATGTCACAAGCTGTAGACTTGCCTACAGCTCAACTGCCTGTCCAGTACAAAGGCTGGTCAGGAATGTGGACTTTTGCAGTCTATGACAATTATCCTATCCCCATGCTACTGGGGGAAGACTTGGCCAACCAGGTGAGGCGGGCCAAGAGAGTGGGAATGGTTACACGTAGCCAAACCAGGCAAGCTTCCAGACCCATTCCTGTTCCTGAGCCGTCCACAGAGGCCCCGTCTGTGTTACCAGAGACCCAGACAGAGGTAGTGGACCCGGATTCCATGCCTACCACTGAAACAGCCACAGCATCTCCAGTCCCAGGCCCGGAACTGGAACAGCAACCAGCACCAGCAAGTGCAACCACATCTTCAACCTCAACGCCAGAGGGTGCCAGCGAGCCAGAACTGGCCGAAGCAAATGACAGCCATACCCAAAAGGCTCAGCCAGAGCCTGAAATAACCTCAGGTGCACCAGCGGAGAGCGGTTCACCAGCAACGGAAACAACCCCCATCACCTACATCGCTTCCAGAGGGACCAAGCCCAAGTCCACAGTCTGAGGAAGAACTGGTGACCCCAGCCTCAAGGGAACAGTTCCAGACTGAGCAGGAAGCAGATGACAGCCTTCAGAAAGCTTGGGCGGCGGCACGGAGCACCCCACCGCCTCTCAGCTCTTCTAATCGATCCCGGTTTGTTATAGACCAAGGACTTTTATACAAGGAAATTCTTTCTGGTGGACACTGGGAAGAATGGCAGCCACAAAAACAGTTGGTGGTTCCAACTAAGTACCGGGAGAAGCTCTTAAGATTAGCCCATGATCATCCCAGTGGCCATGCTGGGGTGAACAGAACCAAGGACCGGTTGGGGAAGTCCTTCCACTGGGAGGGGATGGGCAAGGATGTTGCCAAGTATGTCCGGTCTTGTGAGGTATGCCAAAGAGTGAGTAAGCCTCAAGACCAGGTCAAGGCCCCTCTCCAGCCACTCCCCATAATTGAGGTCCCATTTCAGCGAGTAGCTGTGGATATTCTGGGCCCTTTCCCAAAAAAGACGCCCAGAGGAAAGCAGTACGTACTGACTTTAGTGGACTTTGCTACCCGATGGCCAGAAGCAGTAGCTCTAGGCAACACCAGGGCTAACACTGTGTGCCTGGCCCTAACAGACATCTTTGCTAGGGTAGGTTGGCCCTCTGACATCCTTACAGATTCAGGGTCCAATTTCCTGGCAGGGACCATGGAAAAACTGTGGGAAACTCATGGGGTGAATCAGTTGGTTGCCACCCCGTACCACCATCAAACCAATGGCCTGGTGGAAAGGTTCAATGGAACTTTGGGGGCCATGATACGAAAATTCATCAACGAATTCTCCAATAATTGGGACCTAGTGTTGCAGCAGTTGCTGTTTGCCTACAGGGCTGTACCACATCCCAGTTTAGGGTTTTCACCATTTGAACTTGTGTATGGTCACGAGGTTAAGGGGCCATTACAGTTGGTAAAGCAGCAATGGGAGGGGTTTACGCCTTCTCCAGGAACTAACATTCTGGACTTTGTAAGCAACCTACACAGCACCCTCCAACACTCTTTAGCCCTTGCTAGAGACAACCTAAAGGATGCTCAGAAAGAGAAAAAGGCCTGGTATGACAGACATGCCAGAGAACGTTCTTTCAGGGTAGGAGACCAGGTTATGGTCTTGAAGGTTTCTGAGGACTTCTGCAATTCTTTATTTATCATTTTCTGTTAAATACAGAAGTGAAAACTTTATTACTGATGTAAGAAGAATGGAGGGGAAAATATCATTAGGTATAAAACACTTGGCATTTACATCTTTCTAATCCTTCCACAGGAATGGTACATCTTATTGAGCAACTGTCGTATCAGGATTTAATCATCACAGTGACCAATATAATTGGCAGTTTTTCTGGTTCACCTCTGGGAGTCTCAAGGAGAACTAATGATACAAAAGAACTCTCTTTCCACCTTAATTTCTGTTTGTCATATATAATTATACTAAAAAAAAATGACTGTAGATACTTTGGTTCTTCTGCCAGGGAATGTCATTTGTCGAAACATAGATAAAGGTTAAATCAATGCCAACATTTTTGTCAGCTTTTATTATATCCACTTCTCATTAACTACAATGCCAAAAATCTTACTGTAACATTAAGCTTTTTTTTTCCCCTATGTTGTCAACCACCTGGTTGCCTTTAATGTTGTAAGTGTGATAAAAGAGTTCCGTAGGAACTAAATAAGGCAGATATCCTTTGTTAACAATAATTATACAAGCAAATCTGTTGGTTCAGGGATAGTTTTTATTGTCAATGAACTAGCTCATCTTACCTGTTCTTTTTTCCCCATGATCCACAGATTGATAATCCAATTTTCTAATTAATTTATTCCCCAGTGTAACACTAAGACAATTCTTGATTGTCACATTCAGTCACAGCAGAAAGATGTTCCCTAATTTGAGTCCATAAACCTGGACAAACCTAATTTAATTTTGGAAAATTAGGTTTTAATCAGACAGATTTCAAAACAGTATCTCTGGACATTACAGTGTAGAATTATAACCATATCATGACATAAAAGAAAGACTAAAAAAAAATCATACGTTGGGTTTTGTGCCACCTAGTGGTGCCTAATGGTAGAATGTTCTCCAAGGAGTGCCCATTAAAGCATTCCCCACCTCCTCTCTTGGTATGAGTGTGGCAAATTACAAAACTGTTGTAGGCTACCATCAATTCCACCTGTGGCTATTGTGCAGGATTTGATGGATGACAAAAGGAGATCAGCAAATGAGATCTTAATAGAGGGTCAAAACATGGCACATTATCAGGGCTTCATTTGATGCCTTGGACACTTCTTCTAAAGGTTTGGCTTCTTTAGTTACTGTGAGGAGACATGCTTGGCCTCGTTTCTTTCCTTTGGCATTGAATACTAGAATTAAAGTGAAAGATCTCCCCATCAAAGGAGATAGTGTTTTCAATGACAAGAAAGATGAGTTGCTAGAAAAGCTGGAGACAAGATTGATGGCCCACTCTTTGGATTTGATTTCTTTAAGCAGGAGACGTTTTCTAATCCTTCTTTCCATTATCATGCTAGTATTATCTATAATCTTACTTGGATTATTTCTTGTCCAATCAAAAATGTCAACAACAGCACAGCAGGCTATGTCTTTCCGTATGTTTTACCACCTCTCTCTGGTAGTGTCTCATTTGAGAAAGCAGGGCATTTTTATTAATATATTTAGACGATTGATTGGCTGTTGAATTCTGCTATTTGCAAATAATCTATTAAGGCATATTAATTTTACATTCACCCTTTTTTCAGACCTATGACTACTTCCGTATGTCATGCAGTTGAATCTCCATATAACTCAGATAATTTTATTCATAGACTCTATATTGGACTCAGTAGCAGGGAAAGCCTTTGTACCAGAGGATAGATTTTAAAAAAAATAGTGCAGTATGTTTTAAATATTCAAATATGTCAAATTCAAAAGGTAATTTTATTTCTCAGTCTCATGGGTCTCATGTCAGCTATTTCTTATATGACTTCATTTGTACATCTCAGAATGAGGCCAGTGCAGCATTGGATGTCTCAGGTCTATATACCAGATATGGACAATCTTTAAATATTAGTCAACATGCTTTGAAAATTTCTGAACTCATTGACATGGTGTTTAGACAGGGATAGTGTTCTCACAGGTGTCCAGTTCAACCCCCTTTCATTATAGGTAAGGATAACGTCAGATGCATCAAGCAGTGATTGGAAGGTGCCTCTGAGTTATCTAACAGTTCAAGTTTACTGAGCTTCTCAAGAGCAACTTTTGGACTTCAACATGTTGGAGTTAAGAGCTATTTGTCTGTCCCTCAGATTATTCCTCCCTCACTTACATGGGAGGATTGTGCAAGTAGCAATGGCCAATACATCCATTATGTATTATATCAATCAATGTGGCTGCTTACTCTGCTCTGCTATTCACAGATGCAATCAGACTATAGGACTGTTGCATTCTCCACAGCATTTATACAATGGCTCTCCATTTAGTAGAAGAGAACAATGTGAATGCTGTTCATCTTAGCAGGGACAGTTCCAGAAAGTGGTGTTTGAAATGGTGCAGATTCATCGCTTGAACGTAGGAAAAAATTGATTCTCTTGTATAAGCTTCTATAGTTTCTGATTTGGAATATGTAATGCATTTAAAAATTGAGTGGTTATCTAAATTAATGGTTCTCAGACAGGGGTACTCATCTATATATTTGCCTAGCTTTACAACAGGCTACATAAAAAGCACTATCAAAATCAGTACAAACTAAAATTTTATACAGACAAAATGAGAAAGTAAGCAAATTTTCAGTAATAGTGTGCTGTGACACTTTTTTGTATTTTTATGTCAGATTTTGTAAGCAAGTAGTTTTTAAGTGAGGTGGAACTTGGGGTACACAAGACAAATCAGAATTCTGAAAGGGTACAGTAGTCTGGAAAGATTGAGAACCACTGATCTAAATCATCTTTGAAAGTTCATTTGGCAGATATCTAATCTTAGCATACTTTCATTCATAGAAGATCATCGTTCATGCATATTATGGTTAAGAAGTTTATGAAGGGGTTACCAAATATGTGTCATCCTTTGAGAAAACTGTCCCTCCTTGGGATCTTAATTTGATCCTATCTACATTCATGAAACCACCTGTTGAATCATTGGCTGAATTTTCTTTCTATTATTTTTCTTTCAAGACAGCATTAATTAGTGCCATAATACCAGCCAGAAAGGAGAGTGAATTAAATGCCTTGACGGCTAGCCTAACATTTACGTCCTTTCATAAAGATAAAATGGGTCTTAGACCTGATCTCAGGTTTTTGCCAAAAGTGATTTCTGAATTTCACATCAATCAGACAATTACTCTGCCAGGATCTTTTTTTCCAAATCCACATACTAATAAGGCAGGATCTGTTTTACATACTTTGGATGCAAGAAGAGCTATTGCATATCATTTGCATAGTACTAAAAGTTTTTTTGAAAATAATCTAAATTATTTGTGTTTTATGCTAAGAATCACATGGGTTATATTGTGTACTTCCAGACTATTTCTAAATGGATTAAAACATGTATTATAGATTCATAGACTCTAGGACTGGAAGGGACCTCGAGAGGTCATCGAGTCCAGTCCTCTGCCCTCTTGGCAGGGCCAAATACTGTCTAGACCATCCCTAATAGACATTTACTGTCAGTAAAGTTACATGTTAGCAGAAGTTCTTTTACCTATAACAGTACGATCTCATTACACCAGAGCCGTGGCAGCATCTTTTACTTATCTTAAGCAAGTCGCAGTTACTGAAATTTTCAGGGCTTTAACTTGGAGTTCTGTGCATACTTTTATTGAACATTATGCTCTTGATTTGGCTTCAAGGGCTGATGGTAGATTTGGTGGAGCAGTGCATTGGTTTCTCTTTAATTAGGACTCTGTTCCCTGCTCCATCTTATTTTCAGTCCTGTTTATCAAACTACCAACAAGTGTGACTATACAAAGCAACTCAAAGAAATGAATGTTACTTACTTATAACCAGAGTTCTTTGAGATGGGTCTGCATATTCACATTTCCTGTCCTCCTTCCCCTTTCTTTTCAGAATCTTTTTGTTCTGTATCTCTGGGTTGTCAGTGGAAGGAACTGAGACGGTAGGGGGCACTGCACAGTGTCCCATCCAACTTCAGCTCATGTACTACAAGCATTTAGATATTCCAGAGATCTTTTCATTTCAGAGGAGCAGGAATCTCCACTACTTGCCAGTACTGTACACTTGCCCATCCCAAGATTTTCTGGGTCACTGAGGCCACATCTCTCACAGAGGCCTCCTACCTGTCAAACACCTATAATTCAGGAAGACCATTTATCTCCATCTTCATTATGCAGATCTCCTCAGGACTATATTAAGGATGATTCCACTGATTCTCAGATTTCTGTCCAGGGATCCCCTGTCTATTGTACTAGAGACTGTTCACCTACACTGAGGGAAAAACTTTGGAAAAAAAAACCAATCTTGAGCACAGTGTCATTAGTCTGAACAACAATGGATGCCCCCTCCTATACCTACTAGAGGAGACTTCTGAGGAGCAAAGGGCAAGAACTGATAAGTAGGTAACATCCCACACAAATATTTCAGCATTGTCACCAGATGAGGCTGTAATATCTCCACCAGCCTCTTTAGGTGAAGATTTCAAGTAGTTTTAGGATCTAATTAAATGTATTGCCGACACACTTCAAATTCTGTTAGAGGAGGACCAGGAGTCTCATCATAAACTTCTGGACATTCTACAAACAACAGCTTCTGCATATGTGGCTCTTCCTGTGAATGAGGCTCTACTGGAACCTGCTAAGACCATCTGTCAGACTCCAGCTACAGTACATCCTACCTGTAAACAGGCTGGAAAAAAAGTTCTATATTACAACCAAAAACTCAGTATTGTTATTTTTACACCCTGCACTGAATTCTTTGATTGTAGGGACAGTTAATGAACATAGTAGACAACACCATGCAAAATTCACTCCTTATAGTGAGGATCAAAAGCAACTCAATCTCTTCTGTCACAACGAGTTGCTCCTCAGGGATTTTACAATTCATCGCAGATCATCAAGCTTTCATATCAAAATATGACCACACTAATATAGTAAATGTAACAGTTTTATTGAACATTTACCAGAGGAATATTGCAAGCAATTCAAAGCCATCATAACCAAAGGCAACTTCTGCTTTTGGCAAAAAACTCATGACAGGCCTCCTTAGATTCAGCTGATACATAGTTTCGTCCACCATAATAGTAAAATGATGGGCATGTTGGACCCAGTTGCCTGGTTCCCTAGAGAAGTACAGAGCACTGTTAAGCCAACCCAGAACAGCATATTTCAGTTAACAATGCAAAATGTGGTAAACTGGAATTGCATCATGTTGGAGTCATATGATGCCATCAGTTTGTGTGTGTATATACATATATAAATTTATATAATATAAAGTTGATTAAATAACATACATACATATATATTAAAAAGAAGAATTTGGTTTTCTCAACCATGGAATGCTATGCCTTGAAGGAGGAATACTGGGAAGAAATGGAGCCCACCTGATGAGGAAGAGAGAGAGCATCTTCAGACACCGACTTGGGAGAAAGGATTTAAACTAGGTTCAAAGTGGGCAGGTGATAAAAGCCCGCATTTACTCCTTCTCATAGCACAAGAAATAGGGGTCACCAAATGCAATGAATAGGCAGCAGGTTTAAAACAAACAAAAGGCAGTATATCTTCACACTACACAATTCAATCTGTAGAACTCTTTGCCAGAGGATGTTGTGGAGGCCAAGACTATAACAGGGTTCAAAAAAGACGTAGGTAAATTCATGAAGGATAGCGCCATCAATGGCTTTTAGCCAAGATGAGCAGGGATGCAAAACTGTACTCTGAAGCCTTAGCATCTGTTTGCCAGAAGCTGGGAATAGGAGATGGATCACTTGATGATTCCCTTTTCTGTTCATTCCCTCTGGGGCACCTGGCATTGGCCACTGTCAGAAGACAGGATACTGAGCTAGATGAACCATTGGTCTGACCCAGTATGGACATTTTTATGTGCTTATGTAAGCATTATAAGGTAACCTTGACAGAGGGCTGGAAATTGGGGGAATGGAATGAAAAACTACAATAGAGTCATAGGAGAAAGAAGACAGGGGGAATACAGTTGGGGAATCTGCTCAACAGCTTACTTTTCTATACAAAAATGCAAGGAGTATAGGGAATAAACATGAAGAACGAGAAGTCTTTGTATGCAGGCAAATTTTTGACATATTTGGCATCACAGAGACTTGGTGGGATAAATTTCATGACTGGAATATTGGTATACAGGAGTATAGCCTGTTCAGAAGGACAGGCAGGTAAAAAAGTAGTTGTTGTTGCATTATACCTCAAGAATGTATTCAGTTGTTTTGAGATTCAGAAGGAGGTGAGTAGCAGAGCACTTGAAAGTCTCTGGGTGAAGATAAAAGAGGGGAAAATAGGGTCAATGACATAGCAATAATCTACTATAGACCACCAAATCATAGGAGCAGGTGGATGAGGCATTTCTAGCACAAATAACAGAAATACCCAAAACACAAGACCAGGTAATAATGAGACACTTTAACTGCCTGGTTATCTGTTGGAAAAGTAGTATACAAAACACAATTTCCAGTATGTTCTGAAGATAGAAGGCAACTTGGGTTGAAGTGAGCACAAAATGATGGATTTTATTATTCTAAACAAAGGAAGGAATAAGAGCAGCAGAATAAGAATGATGGACTGCAAAAAGGCTGTC
Organism: Gopherus evgoodei; assembly: GCF_007399415.2. Taxonomy (NCBI): domain Eukaryota; kingdom Metazoa; phylum Chordata; order Testudines; family Testudinidae; genus Gopherus; species Gopherus evgoodei. The sequence goes on from NC_044332.1 coordinate 59,439,809, forward strand.
TTTAACAAACTCAGGGAAATGGTACGTGACGTCCCATGGGAAGAAAAAATATAAGGGAAAAAGGAGATCTGAAGAGGTGGAAGTCTCTCAAAGAGAGTATTAAAGGCACAGCAACACACTATTTTAATGTGAATGAAAGGTAGGAAGAATAACAAGAAACCAATATGGCTGCACCAGGTTTTTAATAACGTGAAAATCTAAAAGGAAGCCTATAGAAAGTGGAAACATGGACAAGTTGTTAAAGATGACTGCAAAAGAACATTGCAAGCACATAGGGGCAAAATCAGAAATGAATTATACCTAGCAAGAGATATAAAAGGCAATAAGAAGAGGTTTTATAAATACATTAGGTAAATAGAAAGACAAAAGGAAAGCGTAGGCCGAATACTTAGTGGGGAAGGAGAGCTAATAACGAATGACACCAAGAAGGCTGAAATGTTCAATGCCTATTTTACTTCAGTCTTCATTAAAAAAGTGAATGGTGACCAGCTGCTTAATGCAATTAATATTAACAATGAGGAAGGAACACAAGCCAAAATAGGGAAATAAACTGGTTAAAGAATATTTAGGTAAGTTAGATGTATTCAAGGTTTATTCCTGGTTAAATTCACCCAAAGCACTTGAGAAACTAACTGAAACAATTTTGGAGCCATATGCTTATAAAATTTGCAAATGACACCAAACAGGGAAGGACTGCAAGAACTTTGGAGGACAAGATTAGAATTCCAAATGACCTGAAAGCAACAAGATGAAATTCAACAAAAACAAGTGCAAAATACTTCACTTAAGAAGGAAAAATTAAATGCACAAATACAAAATGCAGAATAATGAGCTACACAGTAGCACTGCTGAAAAGCATTTGGAGTTATACTGAATCACAAATTGAACATGAGCCAACAATGTGATGCAGTTGTGAAAAAGGTTAATATCCTGCTGGAGTGTATTAAAAGGAATGTTGTATGTAAGACACAGGAGATAATTTGTTACACTCTGTTCAGCACCAGTGACACCTCAGCTAGAGTATTGTGTTCAATTTTGGGTGCCACACTTCAGGAGATGTGTGGGTAAATTGGAGGGAGTCCAGAGGAGAGTATCAAAAATGATAAAAGATTTAGAAAATGTGACCTGTGAGCAAAGATTTTACAAAAACCAGACATTATTTTTGAGAAAAGGAGACTCATGTGGGTACCTAGTAACAGTCTGCAAATAGCTTAAGGGCGGTTACAAAGGAAAAGATGATTAATTGTTCTTCTTGTCCACTGAAGTTAGGACAAGAAGTAACCTGCTTAATTTGTAGCAAGGGATATTTAGTTTGGATATTATGAAAAAAACCTTTCTAACTATAAGAATAGTTAAGTGCTGGAATGGGTTATAAAGGAAGGTTGTGGAATCCCTTCAACTGGAGGTTTTTTACAACAGGTTGCACAAACATCTGTCAGGGATGATCTAGAGATGGTCTTTAGTTCTGGTTCAGCATGAAGGGATGACCTAGATGATGATCTGAGGTCCCTTCCAGCCACACATTTCTATAGTAATATGATCCTAAATACCTAAAATGGAATATTTTATTTCAGGTCAACATGAAACTGCATTTTCCTGAGGTATGGAGGTGCCTCATGGGAGTTGCAGTTCTAGGTGAATCATAACCTGATTTTCATGGTGGCCCAGATCCAAAGCTGGACTACATCTGCCAATGTGGTTTCTCCCTGTGGCTGAGTTGCTGCAGTGAATCATGGGACCGGGCAAGAGTCTGATACATCATGGATGACATAGTGAGGCCACAGAGCAGAGTCCCTGGGTGAGAGACATGAGGGACTCAGAACTCACATGAGGCATGGCATATGCTCAAGATGACTCAGATATTTATGTCAATCTGAAATGAAACATGTCGATTAGATTTTCCAAACAGAAAATTCTATCCAAAAAAGTTTTACTTTAGAAAACATTTATTCCAGTAAAATCCCATATTCTGACAGGACAGTGTGAACTGTATGATGTATTTGCTGATTGATAACTGTGTGGTGGGTTTAAAATATGTATACCATGATGTTCCTGCTCTTAAAGAAACAGTTGAAGGACATAAATCTGATGCAGGATTTAATCAGGCTTGAATAATTACTCCTTCATGTGGAATATTTCATACAGATATTTCGGCAATTGACATTTTAGAACTTGTTTAACAGCTTTGTTTGGGTTTTTTTGTTGTTTTGTGTAATGTTCTTTCAGAGTATAAACAGATGCTTGCATGCAATACATATATATGTGTTGACTAAAATATTTTATCCAACATTTTTTAACAACTGTATAAACCTCAGTGGGACTGTAGTCTTATTCTGTACACTTAAATGCTTTTTATAGCATTTTTTCTGATCTAATATGATTAATTTATTTTAGATGAATGTATATGTGAAATCGTATACTACCCATTCATTGTCACCCCTTGCACTGCTTAAATACACTAAGACACAGACAAATGATTATTTATTCTTGTTGTGTATCTCCTGCTTAAATGCACAGTAAGTATGACACATATAGGTAGTACAATATTTCTGAATACCAGCGGGTGAGTTATAATATAATCCCATCAGGAATGATAAACTGTTCTTTCATAACTTTCCAGAGAGCAAATAAAGGGTGTCGCAATGATGGCCAACACTAGATAGGAATGTCTGCTCTGCTAGTTACATAAAAATTAGAACATTTAAACAGAAAAATTGTCCTCTTACTTGTTTTGCATACCTATAGATGCCTCCAGAGATCTTAGGTTTTGGTTTGAATCTATGCCTTTGTGACACCAAACCTAAGATCCCTGGGGGCATCTTTAGGTAGACAAAACAAAGTGATATTCACAAAACCTCCACTCAGCTAACCCTGTAGTCATCTAAATCTCCAGAGGTCCCTAAATTTCCATTAATGGGCATGTGCAAAGCTGCCTAAGTCCTGATGCCGCCATGCTGATAATGAGCTGCTCGGAGCCCTCACACATGCTTAAGCCTGGCTAGGATCTTGAAGGTAGATGTTCCTCATCTGTCTTGTCTCTGGGGCCTGATCCAGAAGGCATGCTAAGGGCACACCTAGCTTGCACAAAAGACAGCCAGAGTAAACAATCAGGAATTTTGAGCTACCTGTCATTTGTGTGTCCCAAAATGTGCAGAAGTGCAGTGTGTAGAGGATGTCCTTGGAACATAGGAGAGCCAGGTTTGAATCCCTGTTCTGCGTACCTTAGAGCTGACACTTGAGCCCAGATCTCCTACAAATTTAGCTGTGTACCTGAACCATCAGGGTATTCTGGGTTGGGGGTTCTGTTGAAGCTGTTGCACTTTGTATGAATAATTAAATATTAATTGAAGCAGAAACTCTAACCTTACTCTCCTGCATCCAATTTGAATGCCCTAATCACTGGGCTATAGAGTCAATCTCTCTCTTTGTCCCAAGAAATATTTAATTCCACTGGGTGGCAGGGCACCTAGGGGTTAGACAGTGTAACACTTAAGCCCCCTTTGTGAATCTAGCCCAATTGAATATTCTTCCTACATGCTGACTTAATCTCTGAACATAAACAGCTCCCTATGGTTCTGCATCTTTGCAATTGGCAGTAATTGCAACCTCTAATGAGCAATAACTTGGACAAAATATAGTGTGGTTTCCTGAGTGAAGATTGAAGATTTCGCAGTGTGTTTCTGCTACTTGTTTTCACTATTTGCACTTCTCTCTGGCCCTCTACCCCCACATATGCATAAATATCAAGACATCTGCTACACTGCCTTCTAATATATATGAGATATTGCATATCTTAAACAAGATTGTTAAGACATAAAATAAATTCTCTTAATGGGGTATAGTACCCATTAGTTTTCAGGAAAGATGGATCAGGTTAGTCCAGGCAGGGAAAAAATCTAGAGGTAAAATTTTGAAGCCTAACAGCCAGATTGTAAGGGTATTTAGACACCTAAAAGTTGAGAGTTACTTGGCGAGGTTGAGAGTTACTTGGCTAGGTGCTTTTGAAAATCCAACAACTAAGTGCTTTTGACAATTCCATACGTCTTTAGGTGACTAAACACCTTAAAAATCTGGCACTAAGTCACTTTTGAAAATGGTACTTAGGCTCCTAAGTCTTATAGACCCAAATCCACAAAGGGACTTAAGCATAACAATCTCCTGGAAAATCACTGGAACTACAGTGGGATTCACAGAGCCTGAGTTCGGTGCTTGGGATCCCCGTACAATGCATGGGGAGGAATAAGCACCTTAGAACGAGATTTTCAAAAGCTGTTGTGCTAGATGAGAGCCTCCTAAATTAGCCAGTGGGAGATTCTGACAAAAGAGGTGAGTCCTGCACACCTTCCCTCTCATAGAGTTAAGGCATGTCTACACCACAAACTTAAGCGGACCTAACTTATGTAATTACTGCAGTAGTTCTCATCCACACAACCCTTCTTCTGTCCGTGGTGCACCTCCTCACCAGGAGAGCGTCCACTGACTTCAAAGGGGAAGTGTTAGGGGGCTGAAAGACCAGGCTTGCATCTCCCTGCCAGAAGCCTGGCTGCCCCCTGGCTAGCAGCTCCCCACCGGGAGGCTGTCTGCCCCTTCACCTTGGATCCCTGCTCCCCACCATGAGCAGTGCAGCTGCCCCACCAGGGAGCACAGCAGATACCTGGGATCCCAGTGTGGAGCTCCTGGTGGAAAGCTGGGAGCCCAGGCACCAGCCTGACTGGGAGCAGGGACCCTGGGGGCAGCCTGACTCCAAGCGGGGAGCCTCAGCAGCAGTCTGGCTGGGCGTGGTGAGCCAGGTGTGGGAAACCCAGGCAGCAGCCCCTCTGGGAGCCGGGACCAGGGACCCAGGGGCATCCTGACTCTGGTATATAGGGAGCCCAGGCACTAGCCCAGCTCTGAGCCGGGAGCCTAGGTAGAAGGCAGCAGTCTGACTGGGATCAGGGAGGCGGAAGCCTAGGCCATAGGCACCAACTCCGTGGATGCTCTGGAGCTGCAGCACCCACTGGAAAAATGGTCGGTGCTTAGCACTCAACCAGCAGCCCCCCATCAACACCTCTCCCCCCAGCGCCTCTTGCTTGCTGGCAGGCCTTGTCAATCAGCACTTCTCCCTCCTTTCCAGTGCCAACCATCTTCCGCATATCAGCTGTTTCACAGTTTGAGGAGGTGCTAGGGGGGTAGCGGGAGGAGCAAGACTGCAGCGGGTGAAACTGGATGGGAAAGAGGTGGGGTGGGGGCAGATCAGGGCTGGGAAGAAGTAGGGCAGGGTGGGGCACTAGTGGAAGGAGTGGGGTGGGGGCATGGCTTGGGCAGAGCCAAGGACAAAGCACCCTGCTGCAGATTAAAAACTCAGCACCTATGGCCTGGCCAGCCAACTTCACAGACTGCCCACTGAGGTGAGGTAGCGCATGGAGGCAGAGGCAATGCATGGGACTCCAGCATCAGGGGAAGAAAAGCAGCAGTCTACAACTCTAGGGATGAGGGGAAGAGGAGCTCACCTGGCAGCCAGCCACCTGCTGCTGCTTCCCTGTTTGGGGATGAGGGGTGACCCTGATTCCTGCCCCCCTGTGCAGGCCCTTGGTCATTGGAATGCCCTACCCTCTGAGCTATGGAGTACTCTGATGTGGGGCTCCCTCAATTGCTCCTATTGAAGCTGTTGCACTTTGGATACATAATAATAATTCTTGAGAAAATTAAACTGTGGAAATGCAGTGGGGTGGACCTTGTTTTATTTCCATATATGCTTCACCCATCCTCACTGCACACAAGCAGAACACCATCCAGTGGTGGTACATTTTCGTGGACAGGCTGCTCCCAATTGACCAGCTGTCATCATTAAAAGAGGAGATGATTTACCACATCTAAAATGACTTAAGTTGAAAAAAATATTCTAAATAAGAATAAACAAATAAAATATGTTCTGGATTTTATTATTTTTTTCATTGTCTGTATCTGATACAAATTTTTTTTGGAAAACCACTGTTGAACATTTCACACCTTGTTAAACACTATTTAGTTTATTAGCACTCTCCGGATGTGCCCTTATTTAGTAGAGTTTTGCTAATAGTGGATTCAAGGAGTGGAAGATTTGGAAATCCATTACAAGATTCCTACAGACTTGGATCATTGGTTATGGTCTCTCTAACCATGGTTCATTACCAGCAGCATCTGAAATCTAGCATTACTTGAGGAGCAGCAGTCAGATGACAATGGCAGTGCACAACCAAGTAATTAGGGTCTGACTCAAAGCCTACTGAAATACTTAAGACTGGCTTCAATGGCTTTGAATCAGACCCTTGTAGCAGAGTATGTCAGAGAGTTGAGCTGGTGGTTAGAGGGGATACAGCAAGCATTGGCAGATGATAAAATCCCTCAGGCAAAAATTTCCCTTTTCTTAATACTCTCCATACCTTAAAATAAATAAATAAAGTGGGATCTGATTTTTTTTTCATTCCTCAAACACTCACATTGATCTCAGTGTATGTTCTGAGTGCATGAGGAAATATAGGACCAAGACCTAGAAGTGTTTCAGTCTAATTCTAACTAAGCTTATGAAATTATTATAGTGATTTTCTATGTAATGTCACTTCATGACAGGACAGAAAGTAACTTATCAATTTCTACTTTTTCATATGACAGAGGCATAAAATTCTGGCATAATAGTAATTTGTTCTTCAGAATTTAAAATTCGTAGGCAGTAGCAAATTATGAGCATAACTCACATTAGAATAAGCGGGTGCTTAACTCCCATTCACAACACTGAAAAGTATATCCTGATATATTTCAGCATTTCCTTTTCTGATTTATTCTCCATTATGAATGTATTGACTTTTTTTATTTCTTTAGTTTTTCAGTTTTCAAACTAAAGGTGTAATTAATTTTGGCACATGAAAATGGTGAACTCTCGCTTAGATAAAAAGCCAAACAATACTATAAAGTATTACATATTTGGAACGTAGATAATGCAGTAATAGCAGGAAAACCATAGCCATAGCTGGAAACTGCTTTTTTAAAGGTGGCAGTCCTTGTTGGAGGGAACAATATGAACCAAGCTTGATTGCCTTTGAGTTCAGAAGTTAAGTGATGTTAAAGAGTTTATGCAGACTCATTGGCCGGTCTAGCTTTCACTTTCTTTCATTTCTATGCTTTTGTAAGCGTGCCAAATTAAATTTAGATTTGAGAATGATGAAAAGGATCCTAGTCTACTCTGGGTCAGTCAGTCTGAGTGCCAGACTACACTGATAATTTGTGCATTTGAGTTAAATATTTACTGCGGATAGAATTATTTTATATTATGCGTTTTCCTCATTATTCTCCACATAACACTTCCAGCCTCTCAGGCCTGGGATATAATAACCTAGTCTGTCATTGTAGTCAGATTTTTGCACTTGGGTCTTAGCTGCCAATATAGCTGAGATTTTTTCATTTTATGTTATTGTCTATTTAAAAATAATGAAGTTCGTTTTAATTTTTGAACTCATGTGTCTGTGTCCTGTAAAAATGCTAATATTTATTAAGGAGTGAGAGAGAACATTTATGAACTGATGATATAATTGTTGTTATATAATCTGCAGATATAGACAATAGCAGAAGAGCTTCCACAATAACATGTTTCTTTGTACATAAAAGCAGATCTCAGTTCATTTTCTACATGCTCTCTAGTTACAGCATGGATTTTGCGCTATTATGTGTTGATTACTTTTTTTTCTTAATTGCAGGTGACAATGCATGTCGTGTTAATAATGGAGGCTGCAGCACTCTTTGTTTAGCCATTCCTGGAGGCAGAATTTGTGCCTGTGCTGATCATCAGCTCCTAGAGGAAAACAGTACAATGTGCATGAGTAAGATTTTCTTGAAGAATATCTGGATATATATTACTGTTATGGGAGAGATAAATTCAAATCTGAAAATTAAAAAAAAATTCTCTTAGCGACTTTATTGCTATTCAGCAATTTTACATTGGACAAATAACTATTAATTGAATAAACTTTCTAATTGTGCATACATAGTTAAAACTTGAAGAATGAAACAAAACTATTAAATGTGCAATATTTGAAGTTAAATGCATTTGAAAATATTCCATAGTGTCTAATATAATAGGATACTCTGATGCTTCCAAAGACTTTTTGTTACATTTCACAGGGCATCACAATAAAAGTAATAATAAAAGCATATTAACTGGCTTCCATGACATACACTGAAGTAAATATCTTAAGGAGAACTCAAGCATAGCAAATCCTCAAGTTGAAACTGTGAAAAATTGAAACTGACACTTTATATGTAAGACAAGACCAGGGATAGAAGATGCACCAACTCTGAATAGCTTAACCATTCTCTGGATGTCTTTATTAAAATACTGCTGAAAAACATGTCAGCTTGTAACAAAATTAAACTTGCCACTCAAAAAAATATTAATTCACCAGTGCAATATTGGTAATGTTGCAAATTTCTAGCTTTAGTATTTTGGAACAATTATAGAATATGCCAATTTTTTTCTAAGAACGTATGATTAATTTTACTTATATTAAATCTTATGTCCATTTTATTGAACATTCCTGAACTACTTTAGCTATAGCTGTACAAAATGAGAATGTCTCATTAATTTATGCTTTACTCATATTTTCAATTAACAGCTTAATTTTTATTAACACTATCCAGGGTATTTGTATATTCTTGGAACATAAGTATTATGCAAAAGTTTGAAAACATAGGCAGATGAGTACCAGTGCATACCAAGAGCTATTCTGACTCACATTGCTCATTCAAAACTCAAACTCACAGTGAAGTCAATGTGAATTTTGTGTGAGCAATATGAGAGTGAGAGTTGGCCTATGAAGTACAGAAGATCATAATAATGGTATAAGGAAGTGAAATCCAGATTTTCCCTAATGCAGAGGTTACATGAGGTTTCCCTTGTAGAGTTTCTATTATACTATGAAATGGAGACCTATTGCCAACAAATTAACTTCTGCCAGGGGCAACTCCTCTAGGAGTCATGCTGCAAGGAAGTTTCAAACAAAACACTGTCCATAAGAATTCCACTTTGTTGGGGCTCCAAAATGCAGAGTAATAATGTGGGTAAATTAATGATGATCGGTACTGTTAAGATGTGAATCATTTTATCACCTCTGCAGTTCTCCTGCCCCTGTCTGTTGGCTTCTCCCTAATCAGCCACATAGCTTGAACCCCATGGATCCCCTATACAGAGACATATGAGGGGTCTGGGAAGAGAAGAACAATGTTGCAAAGGGTTTTTTTCTGCTGTAACACAGTGTTTGTCTCTTCAGATGGAGAATGAAAAATAAAATCCGAGTTACAGGTCACTTCATATCACTTTCCTCAGGGCTTGCTTTATTTCCAGAAACAAAACTCGAAGCTACAACTTATCAACTCAAACTACTTGGTATTAACCACTTGAGGCCTGTCCAGCCTTTACACATGGGAGGAGAAAAAACACACCCTTCTCTATAATAGCTTCCCTGGTCCTTATATAACTATGCCCAGATCAGCCATGTTATCAGCAAGAACCTGATAACCTCTAATATGCTCAAGTATCTTTACATCCCATTTGTCCAAAGGAAATCTTCATTACACAATCCAAGTGCTTGGGCTATGCCGTTGGACACAAAATTGAGCCTTAGGTTATCATGATCTGACCTGTATAACTGAGAGCATATTTGTCCTCTTGTATATGGTTTTTTTTACTAGCTTTTGAGGTGGCATCAGCATATTTTACAAGTCATTATGAGGACAATGATTTCATAATGAGTTCTGTGTCTGTTTTGTCTTCTGAACGTGTAGACGTTTACCTGGGTGATAATGTAATCTGAGTGTGCACTTCTTTATTAAAAATACATTAAGTACATCAACCATAAATGTGGATATACATCCTACTGTAGGATGGAATTAGTGTGAATATATAAAGCTTATTAAGAACAGAATGTTCTTAAGAGATACAGCGTGAAGAAGAATTCATATCTGCTTATGTGCAGGTAATATTGCATTTTTTTTAATCAAGCTTAAAAATATACACACGACTTGGATTTTTTTCTAGTTAATCCTGGAGAAGCGTTACCTCAGTTGTGCAAACCTGGAGAATTTCAGTGTAACAACAAGCGCTGTATCCAGGATCGCTGGCGGTGTGATGGAGATGATGATTGTTTGGATGCCAGTGATGAGCATTCAGAAATTTGCTGTATGTATTTCTCTAAATAATTTTAAAGTTGCATTTCATGTTTTGTTTTCATTTTTAAAATTGTCAACATGATACTGTGAGTTTGTGCTAAATACTAAGGTCTGAGGGGAATAAGACTGAAGCAGCAGTCATTGAACAATTTATGCAAATAATTCACTTTCTTTTCCTGTTTAATCGCATCAGTTATTCCACACGTGTAGTAAACAGGAGCATATTTGTTTAATAGTGTAATACGAGATACCTCCTCTGCGGTCTGCTTATGCCAATGGTTGTAGTGGTATTAATTCTGGTGCTCTAAAAGTGTCCATTTTCATATTCTTTGCTCTTGGTGCCATTCCAAACTGCCGGATGGTGGACCAGGGGCATACGCTGGATCTTTGCTTGAAAAAAAGGAGGAGAATCAATTTAAATACTCTAAAGACAGAATTACTGTGCAGAAGGTTCCTTAAACACTTCACTGCTTTTTGGCAATGGTATCTTGAAGAGGGTCCAAGAAAACAGACACACGTTTGGAACAAGATACTCTACAGCAGTGATACTCAGACCTCAGTGGTTCAGGAGGCAAATTAGTGATTACATTATCCTAAAGAGCCACAAAAGTGTGAATTCATTGTTTCATTTACTATTATATATATAAAAATCATTCTCACAGCAAAATGACTAAGTATTATTATTTTATCAATTCAAATTGATTAATAACGTAGTAAAAACATCCTGATTGGTTACTAACTTAGATTGGTTAAAAAATAAATCACACAGTGTTTTTATATTATGCTGCAAAGAGCTGCCGGAGACAACTTTAAGAGCCATTTGCGGTTCACAAGTCTCAGTCTGACTATTGCTGCTTTACAGCTTCACTGCTCGGTATATGGTAGAGACGACGTATGAGAACTGAAATGCATGCAAGAAGAGTGGGGTTTTCGTCACACTGGCCTACATCTTACAGTAAAATAAGTGTTGGAACACGAATGTTTGGATGCTTGTTAATGAAAATAATTATTACTATAGCAGTCTTACATCATGCCTCCTTTCATGTGAGGAAATGAGTGCTTAAGAAGCACTTCTTAAACCTTGCAACACCCCTATCAATTAGGCAAATATTATTTCAATTTTAAGTAAATAAATAAGTAAACTGTAGCACAGATAGGTGAATTGTTCCTTGCCACATAGTAAGTTAGGATAGAGCAAGGAACAGAATCTAGGGTGAGATTCTGTGATACACCTCTAACTTGCAGCCAACAGGGAGGAGTGTTAAGGTGGATCTAAACTACCTTTGAAACTTCTGGATGCTGGGCTGCTCCAGAGACTGGTGCAATTTAGACAGTCCAGGAAGTCTGTCTAAATTACAGCAGCCTCCCTAGTGACATCAATGCTGGACAGAATCTCTGCGATGTTGTGTGCTGCAGCTGCCACCCAACACTTCCTGCAAGCCAGACGGGAGGCAGACTTATGGCTGTTTTCAACAGTTCTTGCACCATTGGAATCTTCCTGTGGCTGGATATGGGACTGTTAAGGTCCATTTATACTGTTCTGGTCCCATTATTTTGCATAAAGTGGCTAGAGTATAAGGAAGGATCTCACCACATGAATCCTGAGTCCCAGTTCCTTGTTCTTACCATGGGAAAACACATATATATGCATTAAAAATGCTCAAGAACAGCTTAACCAGTCGTCAATCATCATTTATACTGGCAAAATGAGGTAACTTAGGTTATCTGACACTGATGTGGTTTGTACAAATTACATACCTTTGTATCAGCACTATAGCTAGTTGCTCATTTTCTCATCAGTAAATTTCCCTTAATTTACTTCCACTTTGCAATTAGTACATCCTCCAAAATAAATCTACAGTTGACATACAGTATTCTTAAAGACTACTTTACTTTAGCTATACTGTGTACTGTAGAAGACGCCTATAACACAATGCTGTATATTTGCTATAATTTGAGATTTTCATAGCCTGCCTTATTCTAAGACCAAGAGCTCTTAAATTGCAGTGAAGTGTACATCTATTAATAATTTCATGAGGTAAAATATTTGGGTACAGCATGCTAATTTCTTATTTTATGTAAATTGATGCTAGTTTAGAACAACTAACTCCCTTTACTTCTTTGGAGTTACTCATATTTACACATTTATAAATGAATTTGAACTTGTTCCCAAATCTGTGCATATCATGTAGCTTATTAGCAAAAATATGTTAAAATTAATCCTCTTGAAGCAGTTTCTATAGTAATTTAACATGTTTTTGGCTTAGTCTGAATTTGCTGTAATTATAAACAGAATAATTGGGTGATATGGAAGGAAACTCTTGATCGAATTTGTGTAAATAAAAGTGAATTAGCATTTCTAAAAAAAAATTTTAAATGGGTTTTGTTTGTTATATTAGACAATTTAAAAAAAATGTGTTTAGTGCTTTTCAAATTTTAATTTTATCAGCTAGAGGAGATCAGCAATTTGGTCTCTAGTCGCACTTATACACTAAATTGCTGAATAAGAATTATCAGATTTTGAACCCTTTATTACTAAGATCACTAATGAAGCTTTCCCTACAGTGTGCTTCTAAAATGATCTGGTAACAAAGGGTTGCATACATGTATTCACTTTGCATTAATGTCAATGAAAGCTTCTTTAGAAATACAAATATAAAAGATTGCTAAGCAGTTAAAGGTATACCTGCAATGATTTTTATAATTCTAAATGCTGTGTGTTTTCAAGACATGTTTATCTGCCCAATAAAACTCCCATCATAATGAATGGATGGGTGACAGAGGGGAACTGAAGGGAAGAGAGACTGACACTTGTTAAAGCAGGGTTCAAGTTGGTGCTTAGCATGCCTCTCTGCACATGAAGTCAGTGGAGCTCTGCTCATTTACACAAGGAGAGAATATAGCAGGAGTCAGCAACCTCTGGCACACGGCTCGCCGGGGTAAACACCCTGGCTGGCTGGGCCAGTTTGTTTACCTTCTGCATCAGCGGGTTCGGCTGATCGCAGCTCCCACTGGCCGCAGTTCGCCATCTCAGGCCAATGGGGGTGTTGGGAAGCCGTGGCCAGCATATCCCTCATCCCACACTGCTTCCCACTGCCCCCATTGGCCTGGGATGGTGAATCGCGGCCAGTGGGAGCCGCAGTCGGCCGAATCTACCAACACGGCAGGTAAACAAACTGGCCCAGCCCACCAGGGTGCTTACCCTGGCGAGCTGCATGCCAGAGACTGCCGACCCCTGAGCTAGTCTTTTATAGCTAAGTTCTACAAATCACATAGGTCATAATGACCCTACTTTATCATCACTTTTCTAACTTTCAATAAACTTTTAATATCAGAGACATCTAGACTCAAGGTTTTCCAACCACCAAGGTTTTTCAGTCTCAGTTGTTTGTTTGTTTGTCCCTTCCTCCCATTCTGATTATCAGAAAGTGTAGCTAGTTTTGACCTTGCTTCTGAAGGGTCCTGCTCCTATCTCCAAATTAACCCTCAACTATGTAGTGTTCTATTTCTATACTTCAGGATGGCTGAATGGACACAATATGGTTGCAATTAGTTTGATCACATTCTGGGATATATAAACACCTCAAATCTAGGGCAACATAACCTAATCAGGGACTGCAGGATCAGGCCTGTAGTTGCTCCTCTTTTAAACATGTTTTGTGTAATTGCAAAAATGAAATGAAAAACAAACTCTATATTAGATAAGATTTAATGGGAGTTTCATACTTAGAAATGTTGGCTTCTAAACAGCGCACTTGACATTTTGGGTTCCCACCTGCACAAAACTTCATAAAATGAGGGAGGGGTGGAGAAATATTTCCATGATTTGGAAACTGAAGAAAATGCTAGAATTCACTCCTTCTGGGGCTTGGCATGGATTGCAGACCACGGCTACCATGGAGATCCCAGTGATCGATGGGGAGCCACTTCCCTATGCATTGGATCTTGGTCAATTCAGCTGGAAGATTTGCCATTTTATTTAGTTTACAGGTCCCTTACTGCCCTTTAGCAGTATGGTCTGCACATGACCCTGCTACCATTGGCTCCTTCCCCTGTAGTGGCAAATAATTTGCTGAGAATATAGAAACTGCAGAAGAGGCATTAATGCTGAACCTAGCATCATCAGTACTTGCTGGAATTTCAACAAGATATTCAGTAGGCTTGTTAAGGGATCAGTAACTTGTAGAGCAGCTGCCACCTGGGTCATCTAGCTCTGCCTGGTATTCCCTCCAAACACCTATGGTGTTCCTGTCACTTAGTGTTTACTTGGATGGTCATCAGTAGTCTTGGGAGAAGAGATGTTTCTTTAGGTTCTGATTCCCCCATTCCATTGTCTGGGAGTTTAACTGGTTCTTGTCCTGCTTTTATCCTTTCTACATGTTGGAGTGGAAGGCAAGATCTACTTATGACTACCTGTGCTCTCTACTTGTGTCTCATTCTATTATTAAATTTGAACTATTAACAAAGTGAATTTGCGTAAACTACCACAGGTAGGCAAGGCAACTGAAGTGTCTGTGGACTAGGATAGCTGTTGGTTTCCATCTCCTATGTAGGGTTTGTGTACCACTAGTTCTGTGTAAGTGTGAATTTGGTAGTGCTCTCCGCCACTTCCTGGTAAATCATGGCAGAATTGGGGGTTGTGGGATGGGTGCCCATAGGGGATAGTATTATCATTTAAAGTATGGAACATAATCCCCCAAGCATTTCCATACCACATTACACATTGTCGGTTTTGCACCTGAGCCATATTGAGAGGGAGAGCCACAGAGTGCCAGGAAAATGTAATGTAGTGAGTGTGCACACCTGTCAGGATAACCATAACCTCTGAGATCCACAGTTTCTGGGTGCTGACTCCCCTGCCTGTACTTTGAAAAGGGGGAGGAAGCTCCCTCTCCATGACAGAATAAACTGCTGAACACTCCACAAGGGGAACTATAGTCTAGAATATATCTTTTAAAAAGATTCTAATTGTTAAATTATAAAAGATAGCAATTAACAAAAACCATTCTCATCCAGAGTAGGCCAATGCTTGTAAACAGAAGTATACATGAAATCCTACATTCACTTCTCATAACGTGACTACATACAGCTTCCCTCCTCCTTGTCTCCCTCTAATGGGTGTTTCCATGGCTTGTGCTTTTATGTGATACACAATAAGTAAATATATTTGCTCATATCTGAGCAGGAGCCACATCCTGCTCACTTAAGATCTAGGGATGATAAATGCTATATAGAACCAAGTGTTATTACCGTTTGCTTTCTTACCACTCACATGAGTAAAGAGAGTGGATTTAATGATAATCTTGATGTATTAAGTTCCACCAGCACTTTAAAGAAATTCTAAAAATAAAAAAAACAAAACCAAAAACCCTCATGCCATTGAAGTTGAATTCAGATTTTGCAATCATTCATACTTTTCTTAACCATATGTATTGATGACAAAGACCATTTTTTTGTTTTGAAAGCTATACACAACAGTGTGTAACATATTATTTAGTATAATTCTTCTCCCAAGTGCTCCATAGGATCTCCTTTCTACTCACCCATTCCATAAAACATTCTAACTATGGCAAATGTCTCTCCAGGCAGGAGGGATGGAAACAGGTTCTGCTGAAGTACATTTTTGCTACTGTTCAGTTGATCAAAGAGAGCCCTGAGAAGAAGAGGTGAGAGGTTCACATGATTTCTTGAGGATTTACAAAAGTGCATAAGCAGGATAGATTCCTGAGTTCCATTGATTTCAATGGGAATTAGACACTTAACCTGCTTAGGTGCTTTTGACAATCCCACTGGATGTCTAGCTGCTTCTTTTTAGGGACCTAAAACTCTTTAAAAATCTGGTCCTTGGTCCTTACCAGTCTGAGGAGTAAGGGACTGAATTTTAGACCAGAACTTACATTTTGGGCCAAGTCTTCAGCCTGTGACAATTGTCATAGCTCCAGTGATTTGAATGGAACTACATTGATGTACACCAGTTGAGGATCTACTCCTTTACTTTTTAAAGGAAAAGATGTCTGAGGTATCCCCTCACACAACTCTCATGTAGTGTGGGGTCTATTACTTGTCCCCAGTGGTGGTTTCATCTGTAATACAGTTAATGCAGTGTACCTCACCTCTGCTTTTTTAAGAACAGTTCCATGATAAAAATATTTTATGTAATTTAAATCAGAAATAAAATATCAACCTCCCAAACTTTCAGCAGTAGTCAGTTTTTTTTAACCAAAGGCAAGTATAACTCATCTATTTATAAATATATTCATCTATTTATAATTAATTTTAAGTGGTTTAAATAAGTAATTTTTAGCTCATTCTTTGCTTTTACTAATGTTACATCTTGGTTACAGTGTCTGTAGTTGCAGTTAGATTCAGGGGAAACTGTGGGCTTGTTTGTTAGTTCTCAGAATCATGGAGAAGCAATAACATTGGTTCTCATGACTTTTAGATCTTGACTAATTTCATACCTAGTAGGAACCACAGTTTTATGTTTCCCTATATTTGCAATTCAGCAAAGGTTACTTTTTATCATTTCAAAAGCATTGCAAAACTGCTTTCCCCTGCCGCTTACAGTATCTGGTAAACTAGATTACTGCCATTCCTTATCTATAGTTCTTTCAGGATCTGCCATCTCAAGAGTTATTTGTACAAAATTGAACTGCCTGTTTGATTACAAGTAACAGGTTCATATGATTGCCACTTTGCATTACCTTTTACAGTGTAAGTCCTTGGATCACTTCACTTTAGGGAATTATTGTACCCTTTCATTCCTTAAGAGAGTCTAAAACTAAACTCTGATTTTAATGTTTAAAACTAAAGATGTGATTTTAAGCATATGGCCTTTTAAAATTATTTTATGTTTGCCAAAGCTGAACTATAAAAAATGTTAAAAACATATTTATATACCAAAGCCTCCCATCCTAGTTTAGGCCAATTCAAAGCACACTGAAGTAAATGAGAATTTTCCCATTAGTTTCAATAGGCTTTGGATAAAGACCCTTGGTAGTATTTTTGTTGTTGCTGCAAATTTTAGATGAATCCTTATTTGAGGAAATGGATATGAGGAAAGGGTCTGATCCTGCAACCTCTCTACACACAAAACGTTGAAGTCAACAGGGCTTGGTGAATTGAGCCCTTCAGTTGTATTTTAGAGAGAACTAGAGAAGGAAGTTCACCAGAGGCCTCATCCAGAGTCTACTAAAGGCATACTCGTGGACTCCTTACTGACACAAAACTCCTGTTGGCTTCAGTATCAGGCGCCAATTTTTTTTTGCTTAAATATACTTTTGTATTAGTGTCATTCATTTTCTCACTTAACTGGGACTAATATGCACAAAAATGGCTTTAAGAGAATTTTAAAGATGTGAGATAAATACACAAAAGCATGCAAATTCAATTAAAGATTTAGCCTCCGGTTCTTGCATACAATGAACATAGTAGGTTAACATTTAAGATGGCACCTGGCTATGTCTAGCTACTGGAGGTTTAATCCTTAACTGTGAAATGTGTTGCTTTTATATGTTTGTTTGACATCTTTAATTTTTTTCTTTATTACTGTTGTTTGTGTTATGAATTTCCTTTAAAATGCTTATTGTTGGTTGATAAGCATTGCACTGTGAGAGAGATATATATGCTCAGATAATTAGTGTGAACACATGTCATCTCAAATAATTATATAATGAATTCTATATTTAATTGGGGGAAATAAGCACAATAAACAATGTATAAGGTTTATTATTTTTACAGCTTAATTTTTTTTTTCTAATAATGTGCCAACATTGATTAGGCTACTTCATGGTATATCAGACAAATTAACATTTTGAATCATAGAATTGCAATTATCTTAATAATCTTTTTTACATTGTTAGAACACTAAAATATGAATGAATACTCAAAATTTGAGAAGTTAAGTGCTGGCTTATGATATTAGTTTAGTGTAAACTTCTGAAAATATGAGTTCATAATAGTAATTCTTTGAATTTAGATAATGGTTTTCATTTGAGGCTCTGAAAGCCATTTAACCTTTAACGAAAATGCTAACATATCATTGTAGTTGAGTGGTCAGTTCCTTAGCTGATGTAAATTGTCATCGCTACAATGGAGTTATGCTGAGTTATGCCAGTTAAGGCTCTTACTCATAATGTTTATGAAAAATGCAAGGTGAAATCTGGCCCCTCTGAAGTCACTAGGAGTTTTATCATTGACTTAGTGGAGCTGAGTACTTACCTACAATCTGTAGCCATCCATTCCTATAAAGACTATACAATCTTATGGACCTTATTCTTCTCTCACTGATACCTGTTTACACTTGTATAACTCATTTTATTTTAATAGAGTCTCCAGATTTTGTATTATTGTATCTGAAACACTTCAGCAACTGATTAACTGGGACTGGACTTTTCCTGTTTGCAATACAGTTCTGAGCTATGAAGATTATAAATTATTGGGTAATCATATTAATTGTATCTCTAGTTCTTCAATGAGTGAAACTTAATGTAATCATGTTTTCAGCAGTTTCTTTTTGATGATATGCTTAGGAGAAAGTAATATTTTTTTCCTAGTCAATCATAGCTGTCCTGATGATCAATTTAAGTGCCAGAATAACCGCTGCATCCCCAAGAGGTGGCTTTGCGATGGAGCTAATGATTGTGGAAATAATGAAGATGAATCAAATGAAACCTGTGCAGGTAAAAACTTTACTTGGATGTGTAAATAACTTTTATCTAAATTCCAATTCAGTAAAAATTCATGTCTGTATTCAGTAGTGAGCTGAACCAGCCTACTGCTGATGATCTGATTACTGCAGTTTTAAGTGAATTCAGATTTTGATGCCACTAGGGCTAGAATATAAATTATATTTTACTTAATCCCTATGCTTGACTCTGCTTTCCAAAGTAATTTGGCACTTAATCTGTCCATATGGGTTGACTGTCAATGCACTAGTTGGACTCAAACTTGTCCCTGCTAAATCTTCCTTGGAAGTTGGAATATAGTTTGTTATCATACTGTGCTGTAAGTCATCTGACTAGTAAGCATTTTGTTCTTGTTATTTTTACCTTGACAAATATTATTTTACTCAGTTTCCCCTGAACTTATCTGCAAATAGTTTAGTGTTTGTTATATTATTTACGTATAGGGTTTTATAAGGAAGTCCCATTTGACCTTGTCTATTTATATTTCCATATATTCTGTCCCATTACAATAAATCTAGGAGTCCTAAACCACTCCATTCTTGCACAGAAACATACAGTCTTTAGTACAGATAAGTAGACAGTTCTAGAGAGGTCATTAGTAGTCTGATCAATGTTGAAAAATAGGCAGCAGACTTACTATTCTTTTTAAGTACTGAGTGAAAGAAAGAGATTGACAGCATGTATACACATATAGTCATGTTCCCTGAATCCATATTATCTGACTTAAAATGTCCTAAACCAAACTGTGTTGATATTTTACAAAAACATCCTTCCTTTCATATTATGTTTAAAAATCTCTTTCGCTACACTATGTTTCATTTATTTTCTGATTCTGTATGTTGGCTCTTTCAAAGAACAAGAGGAAAAATGCTCATTTATAGCAGCAAAGTAAAGAATCAATGGCTTTTGTCTAGTGGGGTTTCCAATACATTAACTGATTTTTAAGTTGGGGAGTGCAGATTGGCACATTTTAGAGAGCAGTTTCAGTTGAAATGCTAAAGAAAGCTTGTCACACAAATCATAATGTGTATTCTAATAATCTAGGTAAAAGGGATGGAAATTTGAGAACTACATTCTTCACCCCATACTACAGAGAAATATGCATTTTAATTGCTTTTTATTGTTCATAGCCCAAATGCAGTTTAGGTCAGATCCTGTAAAAGTCTTGCTCTTATGTATGTGACCAGTAATGAAAATTTTAGGGGCTGATTACATAGTTGGAGTCATATAGGTGGTGAGTTGTTTCCATTTGAAATAGATACATTCTTCTGTGAAACCTTTTACAAAGTTTTATGTCAGTAAATATACTGAGAGGCCTCCTAAAACTGAAGTATATTTTTAAAAAAGGGTTTTCAAGTTACAATGTGTAATGTTATACAGTCTTTGTTTCTCTGATATTTGTATGTTATTGATTAGCTGGATCAGTACAGTTGTTCAAGGTTTCTAGATAGTAATACGAAAATAAAATATTATTTATAATTACTATGTCCACAAAAAAGAACAGGAGTACTTGTGGCACCTTAGAGACTAACAAATTTATTTGAGCATAAGCTTTTGTGGGCTACAGCCCACTTCATCAGTCGCATAGAATGGAACATATAGTGAGGAGATATATATACAAACACACAGAGAACATGAAAAGGTGGGAGTTGCACAACGAACTCCAAGAGGCTAATTAATTAGGATGAACTGTTGTCAGCAGGAGAACATTTTTTTGTAGTGATAATCAAGATAGCCCATTTACTATGTCCAGTAGTTTGATAATCTTTCCATGCCTAGATTGCCTGTTTGCTGTAAGCATGCAAATGTTGCAAAGCTCACCTAGTTGTAGAGGAAGGATATGAGGGGCCATTGAGTGTAAAAGGGGCAAGGTGTCCCAATTCTGCAGATCCAGGGATTTAGAGGGAGGGGCAACCCTGGATTTGTGGAGCCTGAAGCCATCCTATATACATAGGATGACTGTCCTTTTGTGCAGCTCAGCTTAGTTCTCTTTTTCTACCCTCCTCCAACATGCAGTGTAGCTCCAGCAGCAGCTACACTGCAGTTGTGCTGAGTCCCCCTATAGCTGTTCAGCTGCAGCTGTTGTGGAAACTGTGATGGAGTTTACACACCCAATAACCCAGAGCAAACCGTGGAGCAATACTGGGTTAAGGAGGTGCACCCCCTTCAGTGCATCCAGGGCTTTAGGTGAAGAGACAGTTTGAAAGGGCACTGGCAAGCCAGGGAAAGGTGCTACAGTCTGGACGACGAAGTGAAGTTGAAGCCTGTGGGCAAGGTGACTGCTGTGCAGGTAAGACCACTCTGGGAGAAGTGATCCAAATCCCCCCTCTGAACCACACACCTTACCCCAGGTACATTAAACTCCTGCTAGTAAGACTATGACCACACCTTAAAGGGAGAAGCTCCAGCCTGGTTGGAGAAGACCCGAGGAGAGTTTAACTTGGGGTAGACCAACAAGTAATCTGAAGACTGCAGCATCCAAGGTTGGGACCCTGTGGAGAAGGAGGGCCTGGGTCCCCCTGTCTTGCTCCCCGCACTCCACTGTTGCGACAGAGCCCTGAAGAGAGAAGAGGAAACACATAGGAGGGGCTGAGAATCACGATATATGACCCAGCAGGGTCCCACTCTAGAAAGAGAGACTGAAAAGAACTGTGGGGGCATTGCCTGACCACTATGCCAACTGGCTTTGAGACTGACCCACCATAGGGACACAACATGGGTTAATGCTGGTTCAAGTGATATTGACTCATTCCTGGTTTTCCAGACTGAAATCTGGGGTTTGAGAAGGGAATGGTGCCAAGAAAAAGTGGGTTGTTCTGAGCTGCATCCCCAAAATCCCACAATGGAACTGTGGAGGACTAGCAAAAGGCCTTCCATGGTGTAGTAGGGCATGCACTGTGTGTGTGTGTGTGTGTGTGTGTGTGTGTGTGTGTGTGTGTGTGTGTGTGAGAGAGAGAGAGAGAGAGAGAGAGAGAGTGCAAGCAAGAAAGCTGAGGGTAAACACTCAAGCTAATAAGGAGCTAATAAATTCCTCTTCTCAAGAGCTGACATGAAGACCAATCCTCTCTTATTCTTTTCTGGTTCTGCCAAAGCCCCACACGAATGAATTTAGCCGGGCATTTGCTCAAGATAATTTTGAAAGGATAAACTGTTTTGGAACAAAGTTGTATGTTTTTATGAAACACTGCTAAACATGCCTACTCTGATGGAAAGATCTCTATATGTGGAAAGTATGGAGAAGCACTAAACAAAGAGAGTCTGACTCCAGCTGTTAAGTATTATATATGGATGAATGATGCTTTATTAAGTGTGAAATATAGAGTCATCTTAGCTGGTGTAAATTGGTTTAGCTCCATGAAAGGCAAGAGCTGTGCTCATTTACACCAGACGAGTATTTGTCATTATTATTTAATTTATTATTCACCAATAATGAATAATCACCTCCATCAACTGCTCCAAATCAAGTGGCAAAACAAGATCAGAAGCCAAGAAAGTCAAAGCCAAATCCAGCAATTTTCTCCATCACCATTTGTTTTTGCAGCATTTTTGGTATTGTAACAATGGCAGACCAACAAGTTCTGAAGTGTGTGTACCAAGGAATGCTGATACATGGCGGGCAATCACATGGGTGCCAAAAGCTTTGGTGACACAATAACATTGCCAGTGATAGATATAAACTGAATATACAATCAGACTACCTTAAGCATCCTGCCGGACACTGTTCTGAGTGGCGCTCGATTTACAAGGAAGCCACATCTTTTGGGGGGTTTGCCATGATGGTGATGATGAATGTTATGATCATCATCGCCATAATGTAGAACTGAAGATTTTGGGGAGCTGTGTTTTTTACTGATGGCATAGTTGACAATGAATAAAGCAATAATAACATGAAAAATAATCCCATCAGGGAGGAAACCTGGAAGAGGATTATTTTTCAACATGACAACAACCTAAAGCACACATCAAAATGTGTACAAATCTTCTTGAAGCAATAAAGATCAAGTGTTTAGTACTTTGCCCATCATAGTCACTTGAACTGAATCTAAAAGAAAAAAATTGTAAGGATTGTTTTCATTTTACATAAGCTAAATCTACAGCAAAAAGGAACATCTGAAGTAGTGTAATATTTTGTGCGTCTGGAAGAAGTCTGTATTTTCAAGAAATACATAGGTGTATCCACACACTATAGGCCAAATTTATCCCTGCCATAACTCCGCTTTGTTTAATATCATTATGCCAGAAATGAAAATTAGGTCCAGTATTCCCAAAAGACTCTTCAGTGTATTTTTTTAAAGGCAAGTGGTATGTACAAATAATGAACTGGTTTACTGTAATGAAATCCCATTATTCCCTTTGTCTTCATTGTCAATAATGTGGCTTTGAACCTTGGGGGATGACTGATGTCAGGTGAGCAATTACATGATTTCTTTACAAACCAGGTTAAACCATTAATTTAATTTTTAAAGTGGAAAGAAAACCATACTACACAGAACTAATGAAATACAGCAATCAACTGTCTGCACATTTGATAGGGAGAAGGGATAATTTGTAATATGAACCAGATCATCTAATTCTGTTTTTATTTAAATACTAATCACTGCTCTGAATATTTAGGTTTTGATTTTCAAAGGAGACTGGGGAAATTAAGTACCCAACTTCCTCTGGAATTCAGTTGGATTTGGATGCCTAACTTCTTTTGACTTCTTTGAGAATGTCAGCCTTAGGCCTACTTTGGCATTTTCAGATTTTTGATTATTTTGACTACAACATAAATATTTTTTTAACATTTAATTTCCAGTAATTGCATAATTCTGTGAAACCTCACAAATTTCTGACCTACCGGGAAATCCATTATGAATTATTGAATGTAATGATAAGGGTACAGTACTGAAGGTACCTTCAGTTTCCACTGAGAGCAAAGGAGATGAGGAGAGCACTCAGTCAAGGGCAAAGCAAATACCATCTAGACCTCCATCTGCGAAGTTAGTTCTAAGGAAAGCCATGGACTGGGTGATCTAACAGATTGTACTCTGTCTCTTGCTTTTAAGATGTTAAGATTTTCATTGCCTTTGTCATTGCAGCAAGAACATGTCAAGTTGATCAGTTTTCTTGTGGGAATGGACGTTGTATTCCAAAATCGTGGTTGTGTGATAGGGAGGATGACTGTGGTGATGAAACAGATGAAATGGCATCATGTGGTAAGTTACTAATTATTTACCCTACATAAACTGGCCATTAAAAACATCAAGTGAAGATTTAAAGTCTGGTTTAAAAAGAGAAATAAGAGGATTTTAAGGATATTTTGGCTCTTTATGTAAGTAAAGAACAAAATAGACAAGATATAGTAGGATTTTTTAATTTTTATTGAACCAATAAATAATTACTGCATTTCTGCCCTAAAAACTTTATTTTTATTTAGAAGCTTATTTCCACTACCAAGCAGCAATTCATAATCAAATACTATCGCCCCCCCGCCCACAGTTTGGCCTATATCTCAACCCCATATCTCTCTTTGAAGGTCAAGTGAAATAAATAGGCCTTTCACCATGCCCTGAACGTTATGTTATATTCATTTAGATTAAACATATGAACCCAAAGAGACAAAGGTGTTAACATAATCCAGTCATTGTCCAGTTTTAAAGAAGGGTCAGGGTTTGGAGTACAGATACCTCAGCCTGCTTCCTACTATGGAATCACACCATTAAAGATTCTTTGGACCTTTATGAAAGATACAGGGGGGGAAAAGGGAAAAACAGTTAAAGCATTCAAAATGTAAAGTATTAAGTAAGGCTTAGATTTTGACAACATCCCAGAAGGGGAAAAACAGAACAAAACAAAAACTTGTCTAATTGTCTGGCAGTTTCTGAGAAGGTGTTAAAGATGGTAAAAACTGGTCTTTTGAGAAAAGAGTAGCTGAGAGGGGCTGGTTGCTGCTGTTGTTGTTAAAGCCAATTTGCTAGAAGACAAAACAAAACTAACACATACAAAAAGGGAGAGAAAAGAATAGCAAAGAGAAAATGCAGTTTCTGTCTCTGACATTCACTCTCACTTGTAACTTCACTGCTGGAAGAACAGTCACAGCATTCAGTCTTATCAGCCACTCCCGGACCTGATAAATTTGTAACAGTATGGGCTGTTTTAGGGCATTGGTTTAGCTGCCTGTTTCTGGTCACAGGCTAACAGCAGCGTAGCAAGATATACAGTCTTGAGGCTTGGCTACGCTGGAGAGCTGCAGCGCTGGTGGTGGGTTTACAGCGCTGCAACTTACTCACTGTCCACACTTGCAAGGCACATTCAGCGCTGCATCTCCCTGGCTGCAGCGCTGGCTGTACTCCTGCTCTGCCTGGGGTATAAGGATTGCAGCGCTGGTGATGCAGCGCTGCTCCACAAGTGTGGCCACCAAAAGCGCTGTAATTGGCCTCGTATTCGGAGGTATTCGGAGGTATCCCAGAATGCCTGCTCAGCCACTCTGCTGTTTTGTTGTGTACTCCGGGATCCTGGAGCTGCTTATCTAAAAAACAAACACAACTCGTTTGCTCAAGCAGAGGCAGGCAGGGGGATTCCTTTGGAATGTTCACAGTTTGTTTGAGGAGAGAAGCAACACGGTGGGGGGGGAGGTGGGAGTCCGTTTTGGAGCAGCTGCTTATCTGGTCTAAAGGCTATTTGCATTTAGTGAATAAAAGAGGGGTGGGGGAAGGGGTCAAAACTTTTAAAATGATTGAAGGTTGGTGCTGTGTATCTTCCAGTCCTTAGAACTTGCAAGATAGGGAGCTGACAAAGTGTCAGCTGCAAAAATCCACTCTCTAAGTCTCCCCCATGCTCCCTGTCACACTCCACCCCACCCCCTCTTTTGAAAAGCACGTTGCAGCCACTTGAATGCTGGGATAGCTGCCCATAATGAACCACTCCCACCAGCGCTGCAAATGCTGCAGATGTGGCCACACTGCAGCACTGGTAGCTGTCAGTATGGCCACACTGCAGCGCTTTCCCTACACAGCTGTACAAAGACAGCTGTAACTGTAGCCATACCCTTGGACAACTAAGCCAGACTCTTAGTAGACAGAAGGAAGGAAGGAAGAAAGAGAGGAAAGAAGAGAAATAATGTAGAGAAGGAAAAGGACACAATGGGGGGTGAGGATGAAAAAATCTCACATCTCATGTGATGTTTGAGATTGAGCTGGGAGAGATGGTGGTGTCATCTGGGTCCCTCTTTCTGGCCTTGTCTGGTCAGGACAGCTTTCAGGATTATGAAGAAGTACGTTCCGGTCCCAGGAGACAATGAGAGTGGCAGCCATGATGCTTACTCCTTCCCTTTCTCTCATCTCTCAGTCAGCCGTTATTATGGTTGCCAACTTTCTTCCCAAAGCCTCTTTTTCAGGGCCCCAAAAGGGGAGCAATGGGCAGAATAGCCTATCCTTTCCTTATTTTGTTCACCAATTAGGCCTAATTTTCAATACACCAATTTTGGTTCGTCGATTTCTGGTTGTATACTGTTCTTGTTTACCAGGCATAATCTTAACATAGTCTTTGAATTATACCAGTAGGCCTCTGTGTTTAGACTAATTCAGCCATTGTATCCCTTTTTTGGACAGTTCACATTAACATTTGTTGTTCTAGGTTATTTTGACTTTTTTGATCTTTCGATCACTTTTTACAGTTGAGCTTCAAATTAGGGTAAATTAGTAAAACTTGAGACTGGGACAAGAGGGGTATCATTGTGTTTGGGGGACTTTACAGAGATCTCTACCTCTCTTAAATACATGAAGAGGGATCTAATATCAGAGCTTCTGCTTCATTGTAGCTACGGGGAAAGAGGTGATCTGTCAGCCAGGCTGATCCCAAGCAGTCAGGGCTTTATTAATCAAAGTGAACACCTTAAAATTTAACTGGAAGCTCACATGACTTTCCGTGACCTCTGTGACTTTTGCAGTGGCTGATGTGGCTGGACTAGCAGCAGTTTGGATGTAGAAGGGGGCTCAGGGCTGGGTCATGGAGTTGGGCTATGGGGCAGTGCTTACCTTGGGGGTGGGGGGAAGGGAGGCTCCCGGCCAGTGGGATCTCAAGGGGAATCTCTGACATGCTACAAACCAAACACACTGCTTCAGGTAGAATAAACAAACAGATTTCTTAACTATAAAGATATATTTTGAATGATTATAAGTCAAAGCATAACAAGTCAGATTTGGTCAAATGAAATAAAACCAAAACACATTCTAAGTTGATCTTAACATTTTCAATGCCCTTACAAACTTAGATGCTTCTCACCAGAGGCTGCCTGGTTGCTCTTTAGCCAGGCTCTCCCCTTGGTGCGGTGTTTTGTAGATGTAGGTGGAAGAGAAAGAGAGAGCATGGCAAATGTCTCTCCCTTTTATCATGTCCTTTTTTTCCCTCTTGGCTCTGCCCCCCCCCCCATCTTCAGAGTCAGGTGAGCAGTTCCTTGTCCAAACTGACCAAAGGAAGGGGGTGACTCCCTCGAGAGTCCAACAGATTATTTTGTTGCTGTCTAGGCCAGCGTCCTTTGTTCCTATGAGGCTGGGCTGGGTTTGTCCCATACATGAGGTGTGAACTGCCTCTCAGCTCTTGGAGAGTTTTTGCCTGGGATTATTTTAAACCATGAGGATTCATTTTCAGCCTCATAAGTACATACATGAAATTATAACCTATAACATTTACTGTAACAATTACTATAACATCACTATACCAACCATGCTCAGTGCATCATGAGCCTTCCAAAGACACCTGACATGACAAATGTTGCATTGGACACCCCACAATCATTTTGTAAAGGTGAACATGGGGGTGTAAAGTGTTTCCCCGAGGTACAGAGCGTCAGTATAATATTGATCATTTTGATTATTTATTTCAGAATCAATCACATGCTTTGAAAAAGCAAAATAAAACTGCAGAGGCAAGTCAGAGTACTTTTTAAGGTAAAACCTGGGGTGCTTTTAAAGTTACATTAGCTAGTAGAGCACATTTTTAGAAGTCCCTTGAACCTCTGCCAAATCTAGGTATTAGATATATTAGCATTTTTGCATATCTCTAGCATCTGGGTACAAGATGCAGGACCTTTGACAAGTTTATTTTTAGTACCTTAACTGAAAATCTCCAGATATGAAAGGAAAAGGTAATGTGTTAATTCTGGTTAACACCATAAACAGATTAGAAGATGCCATTTGATTTCATATAAAATCTCTGTCCTCGAAGCACTTAAAAAGTTGTGATGCTGAACTCTTGTTCACTCAGCATTCTTCATGCAAGTGAACGTACGGTGAGAAAAACACACATACTGCACCCTTGGATATTCGTCTATGTCAGGGTCCAATTCTACTACCATGTTTTTATTTGTGCCTAGAATGAGGTAACAGATGCTTAATTAAGGAGACTCTCTTTCCTTGTGTTCCTGTGCATAATTGTTGGCAGAAATTAAAATAAGGAATAGCAGAAGCTATTCCTAATTTTCAAATAAGGAATAGCAGAAGCTATTCCTAATTTTCATATTTTCTGTATGCCACATTCATAAACAGGGTAGTTGTATTTCAAAAAAAAGTGCTGAGGTATAAAAATTCAGGTCTCAATCCTGAAAATGCCAGCACATGTATTTAACTTTCAGCACGAGTACTCTCACTGACTTCAGTGGGACTAGTCACGTGTCTAAAATTAAGTATATGCACAAGTATTTGCAGGATTGGTGTTTCAAAAGGAGAACCCTTGAAGTTTGTGTGGCAAATACAAAAAATTTGAAGCTTCATGCACTTTAAATTTCAGCAAGCTGATGTATTTGAAAGCTTTCTATAGTTATTTGTCATTTTAATACAAATTCATGGGACTATCCTTCGTATGAAAAGGTGCATTTATGCAGCAAAATCCAACTTTAATTTGTTTAGTGTCTTTCAGACAAACTAAGATAAAATACAATAGTGCAGAATAAGGATTTTTTTAGAGGAGAAAATTGTGGACTAAACTGCTCTTTTCTTTCGTCTTCATTTGTAAACACTATTTCTTTGTAAAATGTACAGCAAGAAACTTTTTCTGAAAAATCTGCTTATTCAGAATGGTTGCATTTATGCCATAGACTTACACTGATTACAGTGGACAGATGTGGAAGAGGAGGAGGAAAGGGAGTGGCTGCAAAATATGAATCTGTGGATACAGACTGCACAATCTCTGGCTTATAGCTGATGTGGTTTAGACTTTAGACTCCTTTACTGACACTGACAGCACAGGTAACCCCAGGCAGCTGCAGTCCTGTGACCACTGTGACAAGTTTCACAGGGCATATAAAAGAGTAGCATATACTTAAATTACAGAATATATTTTTACAGTTTATTTCCTCACTCTCTCTACATTTAGGCAATAATCTCTCTATATTTAATGTGACTCTTCTGTGTAAATGGTGTGGGGGTCTTGGGGCAGTTGCACAGTGGTAGGGGACAGTTTCACATAGCCAAGCTCTCTGTGCAGGCTTTCAAATAACAATTTTTGCTAACTTTCATCAAACAGGTCCCTTCTGCTTTGCTTGAGGGAGGGAAAGGAAAGTATGGGTCTAAGTAACAAAAGAGAATTCTACATCATACTATTCTACATCATACTATTACGTGACAGTCAATAAAGTAGTTTGTCTGACCAGTTCATCTAGCTGTATTATGCTTTTTGATTTTTCAGTTTGTTTTTTTTATTTTCATGTTTATGACTCTCTTGCAAAGGGTATTGGTTGTTTCATCCTGTCAGGTCATCTTGAATTTTCCTTGTGTCACTGTCAGCATCATCTTTGTTCACTCTTAATATTTCAGTCTGGTCAAACTTTACACATCACTTATACATTTTAATCTTCTTGTAGTTTCATACTCAAGCACTATAAACAGTAAGTTAATGTGCTTAATTCTTCTCTTTTCATTTTATATCACAATTCGATGCCAAGCATGAGTATACTGTAGGATTCTGACTGTGAAAAACATTGTTACCAGTCATACTATTATGAAATAATTTACAATATTCCCTGTATGCAATATTATTTTTCAAGAGAGACAAAATGATGTTTTATTTCCTATTTTTGTGTGTGTTATCGTGACTGATACTTGTTTTCAAACTGCATTTTTCCTCATGCATTTGAATAACTCTGGCTCCCCCTGTTGATTCAGCAATTTCCATAAACTTACTAGGGTTTCCAAGATTCCAGGACTGCCCTGGAGTCTGCAGGAATTAAAGATTAATCTTTAATTAAAGAGTATGTCATGTGATGAAACTTCCAGGAATACATCCAACCAAAATTGGCAACTCTAATACTTACACAAAATCATAGTTTTGCCACTTCAGAGGAAGGTTTTTTCTCCCAGGATGGTGGAGGACTGAAAATTAGAGTGTGTCTGGTGATTAGGGTCAGAAATCGATACCAGGATCAATTGAACCCACACCATCACCTCCAAAGTACAAATACAGCAACTTTCAAGAGTCCAAGGAAGTAATTTTAGAGGAAAAGCAAAGATAAAGTTACTGATTTTTATTAGGATTCACCAGCCTTTTGCTCTGATGTGGACTTAGTTCCTCACACCCTGTCCAGGCCCTTGGCACAGTCGAGGAAGGTCTGCATGGGAAATCTAAATCTGCAAGACATAAACCCCACAAAATTCTAAAAGGAAAATCTCCTTACTCAGCAAATGGCTCTTTGCACAACACATTGTGTGACAATAAAGATGACATATATCAAAGGAAAAGTTCAAGAGGAGGCACACTGTTTCAGAGGAATTGGAGATAGACACTCTAAAGCCCAAGCTCAAATCAATAAAACATTATGCAGAAATTGCCAGAATGCAAAATCAATTGAAAAACCTGGCAAATAGAGGAAAAAAAGATTTAATATAAGGTTAGTGGGTCTTTCTGAAGGAGGAGCTATGCTTTCATAAATAACTTCAAGGAAATCTTTGCCACAGAGGACTCTGTGTTTGATGTTGAAATAGGAAGATCCCATCTCAATTCATTTTAATTAGTTCCTGTGTCTTTATCTAGGCCTTACAGGTGAACATAGCATAGAACACAGTTTTGAAAGGCTCCATGCATCCAGGTCCATGCTCCAAGTCACTCCATGCATCTGTAGAAGTGGGTTTTTACCCACGAAAGCTTATGCCCAAGTAAATCTGTTAGTCCTTAAGGTGCCACTGGACTCCTTGTTAGTTTTGAAATGATATATGTTTGATGTGAAGGGAAAAAATATAGGAATCTAGTTTTAATGTACAAGTTGAACGCATCTTTCAAAAGTGATCTATTAGTCTGATCTGTATAATATTTATATCTAAGACTTCAGTAAAAAGCTAAATTAGAAAAAGTCTCAGCTTTGCTTGAAACACGTGAAGAATGTTCGTAACGAATTCCCATGCCCTTAGCACATCTTCATTTGTCTCAGAGCAAACTTTGGCAGAGAAGTGCTGGTCCCTGAAAAAAACAACAACAACAAAACCCAAAACCAGACATCTACAGATAATAAAAAACAAAATCTCCAGGAATAATTGACAAAAGTGATCTCATCAGCATTTTTACATTTCTTTTCGCCCTACTCCTTGTGCTGTACCAGGAAAACAGCTGCTTCTTTTCAGCCTTTTGATACTTTCTCTAATATCCAGTTGTATTGATTACTTGATTAAACTGTCTTGCCTCTTCTCATCCTTTGTTACCTCATCTGTGATTCTGCTTAAGCCCACTCCTTTCATTTAGCTTCCTTAAAAGATATCAAAATTCAAATAGGCATATCTACTGCACAAAAAACAGCAGCACATGTAAATCTAACTCCAGAGATTCAGTGATTAAAACAAGTCATAGTCATAAAGAGATCATTCATATTATTACACTTCTGTGTATTTAGAAAAACAAAGAGCTCCTTTGTCATTGCAGGATTATTTCCTATAATATTATCTCAAAGTATCTGTGTAGCTGAGTTTTAAACGAATGCAGAAGTCACAGTGTTTATTGGGAGACTATTTCATCGTCCGATAGATCACACTATTTAGAAAAACAGAAAACAGCTTTCTTGTTTTGCCAAAGGTTCTATGTAGTTTCATTCCATTTTCCTTATACTCCTTTGGGTAGTCTCAGACAATTCCTTTCCATCCTTGCTGTTACTATCCTATACTCATTATTGCCCTTCTTTGTCAACCAATAAATAGTTTTTTTTAGGTCCTGTCTATGATATAGCTGAGCTTGTTGGTTGCAGACTAACTTTCAACATAGTCTGTTTCTACAGGCTACATAGTTAATGCTCCATTAGTAATTGTGACAACTGCTCATGGTTTGTCCTTGCAAGAAGCCTGGAATAGTAAGTGGATGGGCACCTCTCTTCCCTTTTAAACTTGTATAACCAGTTTGGCTGGGCATTTTTTCTCCTAGTTTAAACTCTGTGAGCAATATGATAATCTATGCTTTGTCCACACTGCATAACAAGTGCAATATTATAATTTACAACTGTTCTGCTCTACTCCTGTAACAGTTCATTGTATAAATACTAGCAGTCCAAACTACTGGAAGCTTGTTGTGTTCATTGTGTCCACATGCAGCACCTCCTCTTATTGTGGTACCAATATATCATGAATACTAATACCAATACCTGAAGCAGGGTTTTTTGGAGAATAATAATCCACACTTGGAGAGATTTAAGAAAACATGTAAAATGTGAAATATATAAATTAGGGTTTGTTAATATCTGAAATACATTTATTAAAAAATATATCAGTGTTGTGTAAAATATTACTTATTTTAAACTAAGAAAAGCCTTAAGACTGCATGCATCATACTATATGAAATGGAGATTTTGTATGCAAAAAATTACAGAAGTTGCACTAACTTAAAACAAGAAAGTAATTGGAATTACAGGAGTTTCTGCACAGAGTAGTTCCTGATGGAGTTGCAGAAATATTGTGGGTTGGTGCTGGGAGGACCAAATGCAATGTTGCAACTGCAACACCAACATTTGCATAATGCACTACAGGTGCAGAAGTGAAGTAAGCCATTGCAGGATACAAAAATGCAGAGACTTGCTCCAAGGAAGTTCAGTTTCAATGTTGCTTTTAGCACTTGTGCACCTTTGTAAATATTCGTTTGTGTGTGTGAACGTAGGGCATTCCACAATTGTGGCAGAGGTTCCAGCACCAAAATATTCCAGTGTAGAATGGGATGTAAATTCCATTGTTCCCTTAGTACAGGGGTGGGCAAACTTTTTGGCCTGAGGGCCACATCTGGGTATGGAGATTGTATGGTGGGCCATGAATGCTCATGAAATTGGGGGTTGGGTGCAGAAGGGCGCTGGTTGGGGGGTACGAGTTCTGGGATGGGGCTGGTGATAAGGGATTCAGAGGGCGGCAGGGGGCTCAGGGCTGGAGCAAGGGGTTGAGCATGAGAGGAGGTCAGGGGGGCAGGCTCTGGGTAGTGCTTACCTCAAGCAGCTGCCAGAAACAGCAGCATGTCCCCCCTCCGGCTCCTATGCAAAGGTACAGCCAGGCGTCTCTGTGCGCTGCCCTGTCCACAGGCGCCACCCCTGCAGCTCCCATTAGCTGTGATTTCCGGCCAATGGGAGCTGCAGAGGCAGCAATTGGAGTGAGGGCAGCGTGTAGAACCCCTGGCTGCCCCTATACATAGGAACCAGAGGGGGAACACGCCACTGCTTCCGTGAGCCATGCGGAGTGGAGCAAGACCCCGTTCCCACTCCCCGGCTGGAGCGCAGGAGTGCGACAAGACCCAGACCCCACTTTCAGGCAGGAACTCGAGGGCCAGATTAAAATGCTTGGAGGGCTGGATGTGGCCTCCGGGCCATAGTTTGCCCACTCCTGCCTTGGCTAGTGGTGATGCTTGATATGCATATCCTTCAGGCGATCCATTGCTTATTATGGAGTGGTTGCCTAGATTTTTTCAGACTGCACTGATACAAACACAGCTAAGCATTATGGTAACGCTGGATGCCCAAACTTGGTTTACACTTGGTATTGATATGAAAATAAAACTCTGGAGCCAGCTCAGTTGTTTGTTCTAACCATAATTGGACAAGAGTATTAAACAAACATGGATAGACTTGGAGTTGTAGTGTGGCTGAGCCTTTACTTTGTAGCTCTATACATATTCCAGTGTTTTAGTTTCCTGATAGTTTTACTGGAATATATGTGAGAACTGTTAGTAAGTATTCACTCTTTAATGGTGACTTGCAGTGTGTAACTGTCAAAGCAGTTTATTTCCTACTTGTAATTCTAATGTCTTCATGTTCCTTTGTATCACTTCTGTATTTTCCAAGTGTTTCATTTCCTGCTTTTTACCAGCAGCTACATTGCAATCACACATTTTATGATTAAAGTGAACTTTTGAAAATATGAATTTCTGACAATTCAGACTATATTTCGTCATTAGTATTATGATGCATACAGTTGACAGGGTAGGGTGTAACTTTACAATTAAATTTACTTCAGAGATACTTTATTAGTAAGAACCAAGACACAGCTTTAAAGTCACAGTAAATTTAAGTGAATGAGGAGAGTGCAGGTTCTGTGCATCCCAACATTAGCTAGAATCATTCTGCCTGCAAAGTGCTAAGTCAGGCAGAAAGCCCTCTGTGTGCTGAGGCTGGGAAGGCAAGGGAAAGGAGAGAATAGGTTTTGCCTGGGAATAGCTCCTGTCCCTCAGAATTGCCAGTGCAGCATTTGCTCCCACCCTCCGGCATCTGTGACTCCCAAGCACTCAAGAAACACAAGCACCCTGATTCTAACTGATCCTCAGTGTAAGATCTCTTTGCACCTTTTTGTCCCCTTTCTTTAAACCTCTTGCATGAGTGGCCAGAATATAAAATTGTATGTGATAATGTAGTGCAATATGGCTTCTGCTTCATACAGGTTTTGAATTAGTAACTTAATTTATAGCGACACTGTGATGCCTTTACTTATACTGAGTAGCACCTACTCCTCAAACAGACCCAAATCAGTGAATTAAAGTGAGTAATTTTCATATTTAGTTTTCAGGTATTGCATAGCATTTTTGTAACTTTATTCAAGAAAACTCATATCTTTGCAGAAAGACGTATTTTCAGATTTTCTCTACTATGTAAATCATATCAGATTTCATTGTCCTTTTTTTAAAAATACTGAGAGAGTGTTTTTACTCCTACTTTTCTCTGTATTCATGGAGAGAACAGCACTTTTGAAACGTGCATACGCTTTAGAGAAGCAGAGCATGGTGCTGCCTCCAGCTGTTGTTCATTTACAGGAAACTGGATGAGCTGGTAAAACTCCTAAGTGTCTGTTTGTTCTCCTAGCACTACTCGTTATCTCTAGCTTGCTTGCTAGCACACATATATATACCTGCCCCTGGATATTTCCATTACATGCATCTGAGGAAGTGGGTATTCACCCACGAAAGCTCATGCTCCAAAACGTCTGTTAGTCTATAAGGTGCCACAGGATTCTTTGCTGGTAGCACTACAGCGTTTACTGATTGTCCTTCAGCAGCAAATGACTAACCTTCCCTTCTAGGAACTAGGAGACACTCATTTAGAAGATGCTGAAATTATCTTCCTGAAGCAATGGCCACTTCAATAAGTGTGTTAATTATTCTTCTGTGCCTTTGTGCATGTATGAGGGAGGGGACTCAAATAGATGGGATACAAATTAAATCTGGTATTGCCATTAACACATTTCATGTTGGATACCTTCATATCCTTCACAGAATTCCCAACCTGTGAACCAGTAACTCAATTTATATGCAAAAATGGAAGATGTGTTAGCAGTAAATGGCACTGTGACTCAGGCAAGTACCAAATGTTCAGTATTCTAAACTGATTTGATTAGGGGGCTGAGAGTACTTTTGATAAAAATGCTCATTTCCTATTGGGACTGAGAGTAAATCCAGCTTGTAGCCCTGTATAAAATAAATGTATTGGTTTTATTTTAATGATTTAAGATTTAAAAGTTGTGAAATTGAGGCCACATACCTGGGAGAACGCAGAGATAAGAATTGCTCTTAAAGTTAAACTTGGAACATCACTGCAAATCTAGTGTATTATATTAGAATAGAATGCAATATGAGACAATATTTGGTTATTAGAATGGCCAAGAATCGGAGCATTTCCATAAAATAAAATAATCAGTGGAATGTATTTTTGGCTGAACAAATGTGCAAAGTGAGCTTTAGTGTTTAATGCATTATCTTTCCCTTTCTTGGGAATCATAATCACAGATTACAGGAATCATTATACAGTATAGAAATAAGGAAGCCCACTCCAACCCCCTTTTGATGAATTAATTAGTGTTTTTTTCTCCAGCTGTTTCTAAATGTGTAATGAGAGCCTTTGCCTTGTATTATTTCAAAAGGCTAATTCTGACTTTAGATTTTCATTTTGGCCTTAAGTTATCTGAAACTGTTTATCTGCAGCCCATTCATCAGTCTAATGAATGATTTTGGTGGGAATAAAACTAATGACTTGTGTTTTGGTAAACACAAGTCTTTACACCCAATTGCATAAAAGGACCAGCTCCCATAGCTATGATAGGACAAGGAATTGCTCATAGTGACATAGTAGTTCTGGTATGATCCAGCAGAGAAAGCAATATATAGAACTTTAACATACTACCTATCACTTCGTTGTTTTCTTCTCAAGAACACTGTAGATATGAAAAGAGTAAATGCAAACGTTGTTGCATCCATTTATTAACGTTTCTCATGAGCATATGGCTTCTATTCAGATTTTGTACCATTTAAAGCTGGTCTGACTTTTTTTTTCCTCATGTTGATTCTGAATGTTCACAGATGACGACTGTGGCGATGGGAGTGATGAGTTGGGTTGTGTTCACTCATGCTCCAGTAACCAGTTCAGATGCTCCAATGGCAGATGTATACCAAGTCATTGGGCTTGTGATGGTGACAATGACTGTGGAGACTTCAGTGATGAAACCAAAACAAACTGCACCAAAGAAGGTTGGCTATTTTAATACTCTGATAAAGATTTTGTCTAAATGAATAGTGAACTTTCTCATCCGTTGGAAAAGTGAAAGAGATTTAAATTGTTGGTGGCAGAAACAGATATTTAAGATCTGATACCTCTCTTAAAGTGGTGATTCAAACAGGATATAAAGGGGATAGGGAGTTAAGTCCTGGATGGTTCAAAGGACAAATTTTAAGAACAGCCAAACAGGTAGGCTGAAGATTTTATAGTGTTTTTGTTTTTGAATTACTAGTAAAACCAAACTCTAGGAAGGAGTGATTCTCTCTCTCTCTCAATTATCCTTTACAGGTAACAGGAGAGAGAAAAATAGTGCCAATCTATTAAACAAACAAAAACCTACCTTCTCCCTGGGGAATGGCAAGACCAAATTTGCTTCGCTAGGTAGCTGCCTAGTTTGCCTGTAGCTAAAGCAGCCTCTGCTGAAACAAATCCAGCACAATGTTGATAGTTTTACTTCACTGAATTACGCTGAACATGATTCTTGTCCTTTTAATAGAGAGAAATGTTGCCTGGATCAAGTTACACTAGGCAAGGCAACATTGCTTAAGTTGCCACTTTAATATCCACAAGTATTTTTACACAACTGTTTAGCTCAATATAATATTAAAATAATAAGAATTTCCTATAATTATTTACATTTTACCAAAGAATAATCCCTAAAATTTCTTGTATGTAGTATTTATTTCTTATTCAAAACCAGTCAACCAAACAAAAAAATGTAATTGTGCTTTACAGTGAAAACGTATCCGATCTCCAATTTACGATAGTCCTTCTTTTGTTCCTACTGTTTGGTTTACTAAAAAGGCAACATCTACTGTCTCATATAGCAGTTTAACAGAATGAGCACATGTGGTGAATTTCTTAATTTTTCAATAGAAATTAAAGGAGAGCTTCCATTATGATGTCATTAATGACAATATTGGCCTTCTGCTGTGACTTGTTATGTAGCAAGTTTCCAAAATCATTTGATTATGTACTAAGATTTAATTCTCCAGTCACAAAGTACTCTGTAAGGTCCAAATGTATAAAACCAGGGAAATATAGTTAAAATACTGTAGAAACATATTTGATCTCAAATACAATGGATATCACAAAAAATTATCTTTATTGTGCCATTGTAATTAAACTATGTGGTATTTGCAATATTTTCTATAGAATGAATAATTTTATGATAAAGTAAAATATAGCTGTATTGCAAAGCTGACTTTTGTATGGTGCCTACTCTACTCACAGTAGTTAAAATGGAAGCTATCACTATGTTTTGAAGTTTTTATCCTGTTGCCCATATATAGGGGAATATAAGGTAAGACAAACATAATATTTTAGATATAAAAGCCATATTACTCAATAAGATAAAATCAACAGAATATGTATGTTCCACTGGAGACCCAGAACCAAGTTTGTAAAGAAAGCGATGATAAATGTTGCACTAAAAAAATTCCCTAATTTATAAGTCTAATATATTTTTCTTAGCTAAACTGAGGAATGAAAACCTGAGGAAAAATATTCTGCTGTTATAGCCCTGTCATTTTGTATCATCCGCTTAAATGAATTTTGAATAATTTTATTTGCACATCAGTTGGGTTCAAATCATGGAATTAAACCTCAGCAATGAGGCGTTATTATTTTTGACATAACATTAACTATAATTTGATTTTCCTGTTTGTACTCATGTCATCAATTTTATCTTTTTAAATCTAGTTGAGAGCAAGGCTATGAAGGATGTTTATAATTTTTAGTTAGTGGTAAGAACTTTGTGGAACTGTGAACACATTCAGCTGCCCTTAGGTTTAATGGGAAAAATCAGAAAGGCTTGAGCATGCCTGTGGGTGCACTCAGTATGCTTCCATGTGTTTTGTAAACAAAAACTATACATAGTTGTAGTCAAGTTTATTCCCAACTCCTATAATGCATGTAGTTTTTTAATGGAGAGTATAAATGTATTTCTGGTTTGGAAAACTCTCTGTGCATCATGACCTCTTCTGAAAATTAAACCAGAAAATTATTCAGCTACTTTTAACCTGATTCCTTCGTCTTTATTAAAACAATATTTAATTATCAAAACACTGTGAATTATTAAAAAGGAACTTGTATTTCTTAAAGTAATATACCTATGGGTACTCCACTTCAGGTGAACATGTGTTGCATGTGCCTTTGATTAGAGGCTTTCTGTATCAGTGCCCCTTCAGTCCTCATCTGACCTTAGCTATCCTTGCACCCTGCATATAGCACAGAGACACATGAACTGCCTACAGGTGTTCCTCAACTGCCTCAGACTGAGATGGAGCATCTTGTAGTGCCTGCTTTTTACCTTGTTTACCTTTAGAGAATAGCTTTATTAGTTTCATGATTGTTGTTTTTAGATTTTTAGTTAGCCTTTTAGCTCTTACTAATTTTAATAGTTTTAGTAGGGTTATTTTGGGAGGCATATTTCTTTGGGAGACTCCCCACACACACTCTGCATCCCCCCTCTCTGGGGTATCTTCTTTTTCAGGGAGTTTATCCTTGGATCACGCCTAAATTCTCTAGATTTAGATGCTGCCTCATTTGCCGGGATCCTATCCTAGTTAGTGACCGCTACTCTCACCGTATCTGCTACTTAGGGATCCATGTCCCATCTGAGGATAAAAATTATTCAGGTTTTAAAGCAGGTCTAGAAAGAACAGGGAGATAAAGCTTAGGCTTCTCATGATGGCGTGCTCCCTTCAACCTTCCTCAGTCCCAGGCCCAGATACCCGTCCTCTCTGTTCCCCCTCCCCTGTGCAGTGATATTCCAGTGACCACAGTGCCCTATTGACCTCTGCAGACCACTCACTCAGTAGACCTACGTGGGACAGAACTATGGGGAATAGCACTAAGGCTTCTAGAAAGAAGAGTTTCAGATTCTCTCAAAGAGAAATCAGTTCCAATAAGCTTAAGTCACCTCAGAGACCTGCTGTTACAGAAACCTCACATCTCAGAAAAGATATTATTGAGGCTCCAAGCTCTCCTGACATTGAAAGCCCCTTCTCATCTAAGGCTTCAGGTACTTCCAAGATCCATGGTATCCAGCATTGCTCAGTAAGCCATCCTCTCGTATCATCCAATCACATTATGCTAATAACTCTATATTGAAGAAGCTGGTACCATATGTGGCTTCTGCCATTCTTTCTGTAGTACCCAA
This sequence comes from Gopherus evgoodei, assembly GCF_007399415.2. Lineage (NCBI taxonomy): Eukaryota > Metazoa > Chordata > Testudines > Testudinidae > Gopherus > Gopherus evgoodei. The sequence goes on from NC_044332.1 coordinate 59,479,800, forward strand.
GCTGACACTGCAAACTAACTGATGCCAATGAATCTAAGGTCTGTCTTGGTCCCACCACCTTCTTTGCCCTGTTCCTGCACAGCTTAGCCAGGTACCGCAGGAATTTAAATTCTCCAGAGACTTGTTTGTCTCAGATGAACCCAAATCCCCTCTGCTAACAGATGTGGAAAGAATCTTGGTGATGGAGCCTCATCTGTCATTGGTACTGCATCATTCGCCAGTGCCAACTAGCTCCCTGATACCTCTTAGAAAGGACAAACAATTGATTCAACACCAGGTGTGTCTGCCTCTCTCTCAGACTATGAAGATAACTCCTCTGATTCTCATGTTTCTGTTCAAAGCTTGCTTGATTACCAAGCCAGAGCTACCTCTCCTGACACATTCTCTGAGAGAGTAGCTCAAGGAACAGGCAGTCTCAAGTCACTGCATGTTCTGCCCGATATGACCAGTCTTGGGTGCCATCTTGTTTTTCTTTATGGGCCCGTCCTGAATGGCCATATTGGGACCTCTGGGTTACTTATCAGCAATAATTCTCCAGAGCACTAAGCTACACTCATGGGGCATGCCAGGGGGCAGCAATCACTTGCTCTTCCTGACTTCCACATCAGTCTCCATGTGAGGATGAATCTTTCAAGAACAGGAGAAAAGAGCTGATGAGGAAGCTACATCACAGACTAACTTCTCCTCCTCACCAGATGAAGTGCTGACACTTCCTACCCTTTATATATGGATGATTTTAGGCAGTTCTTTTTTGAATGATTGCACACATCTGTTTGGCTGTATGTGTTTGTGTGCTCTAGTGCACAGTTAGAGAATTTTTCCCTTCACGGTACTGGCTTGGAAGGCACAAGCACCCTCTGTTGCCCCACAGCCCACGTGCAGACATAAAGGGTCAAGCTGCCTCTCAAGCCTGCTCAGGTCCTTCCTACTGCCATGAAGTTGTTGGAGCTCCCTGTTCTTGCTTCTGCAAGTCTGTACCAAAACTGTAAATAGTACCCGTTTTGTGCATTTAGTTAGTTGGTTAGTCAAAAAAACAAATTGTGTGTCTATGGTTCTGGCCCCCGATCTGGTTACTGGTCTCAGTTCCAGAGATATGCTCATATGATAGGGCATTGCCTAATACTGATCCTTATCCCACCTGCCTCAAGTGAGCGAGAAATGTGCAATTTGTAAGGACTTTAAGCCCCATTCCCTCCTAAAAAAGGTCAGCCAGACTAAAATATCTGCTGCTTGAACTGGCAGCCATCTACCTCAGTTCAGGTACTGAGCCCCTTGGCAATGATCAGTTGTGCATCTCCAGTGCTACTGGTACCAAAAAAATGGCAGCAGAAATCTGAGTCTTTTCCAGGATTGTTGAAGGACACAAAGTTATCAAGCTCTTCTTAAGACTTCAGAGTGCATTCAAAGAGGAAGCACTCCCCAGAGCAGATTTCTAACCACAGAGTGTCTCCCTGGTAACATGTTCTCCTGAGGCATTTCAGCTGCTGAGAGAGTTGTTGAACCTCTGGGTGCCACTGTCACTGGTAGTTCAAGAGACTTGACAGGCACCAGCACTGAAGGTACCACTGTCAGCACCGTCATCTCTGTGCCGGGCAGTTCAATTGGATTTGGCCATTGGGATACTGATTAAAGAAGTACTGTCTACAGGAAAGCCACAGGTGATCTCCCTGGCTCCCTTTTCTTCAGAGCCTGAAACCTCTTGATCAATACCGACTGGTACAGCACTGGCATGGGCAAAAGAAGAGGCATCTTTATCACCAGACTTTGAAGCAGGATCCTATGTGTTGTTACCTAGCCAGTCCCACCCTCAGGAGAATGTCCCCTGCCTTCCCTGGTGTCAGCCTCTGTTCCGAAAAGGAGCTCATAGAAGGGGCCCTTGGGCAATGCACAGGTGGGAGGCAGGGCCATACAAGTGGCTCTTTTGGAACCCATGAGGCTCCCCCGTGCCTAGTTGAGAGTTCCCCCACAGCCACCTCAACTGACTCCATCTACTGGTCATCAGGAGCATTGGGACTGAAAGCACCCTAGCATCTGTACTGAGCCTGGCACCGAACACATTTGGGAACCCTCTTGTGACCAGCCACAATAGGAGCAGGAATTGGACCCCAGCCCTTGATACTGTTGGCTTCCTCTTTTTCAGATTCTCCAGAGGTGCAACAGACAGTCCAGGACTTAGCTTTTGAAGGGCCATCACTCTTCACAGAAGGTGGTTGAGGCTCTTCATAATCTCAAAGACTCTAGAGCAACTGTGAAAACCCTGGACATTTACATCCCAGCAGTGAAGTGGGATTTGCACCTTGAGCCCAAGACCTACTAAGGAAAAGGACCAAAGGTTACAAGAGACACCTACCACCACCTTCTACTTTGGCTGCTGCCAGTTTCTCAAGGCAGGTGACATCTTCCAAGAGCTCATTTTGGTGGGCTGGTTGAGAGGAGACTGCCAGTTCTAACAATTCCATCTGTTCTTTTCAAATTTTTGCAGATCATCTGGCCCACTTCCATTGTACTTGGGCTTGGGCAAGAATGGTGGAACTGGGATACACATTCCCAATTTATTTCTACTCCACATCCATCCTCCTTCACAAGACAGTATTATTGCAAGAAATACAATTGTTCCTTCTCGTAGGAGCTATAGAGGAGATCTATTCTTTGTTCAGCAGAAATGGGTTTTACTCCCAGTACTTTCTGATCCTGAAGGCACAAGGGGATCTCAAGCTTATTTTCCATATAAGGCAGTTAAACTAGTTTCCCCCTCCCATCCCCCAAAATCAAAATTCTGGATGGTTGCTCTAATTTTCATTATTCTTTCCTTAGAGTCAGGGCACTGGCATGTTGCTCTCAACTTAAAGGACACCTTCTTTCATGTGATTCATTAGAGCACCAGAACATTTCTGAAATTCACTGTCAGCAGTCGTCATTCTCAGTTCATGGTTCTCCAATTTGGTCTCATGGCTGCCCCACTTGTTTTCACAAAGTATAAGTCAGTGGTAGAAGCATTTTTCCTTGAGGTTAGGGGTCCATAAGAACATAAGAATGGCCAGACTTGGTCAGCCCAATGGTCCAGCTAGCCCAGCATACGCTTTTTCGACAGTGGCGAATTCCAGGTGCGTCAGAGGGAATGAACAGAACAGGCAGTTATTGAGTAATTCATCCCCTGTTGTTCACTGCCAGCTTCTGGCAGTGAGAGGCTAGAGACACCCAGATCATTGAGTTGCATCACTGACCATCTTGTCTAATAGCCATTGATGGACCTCTCCTCCAGGAACTTATCTAATTTCTTTTTGAACCCTGTTATGGTTTTGCCTTCACAGCATCCCCTGGCAATGAGTTCCACTGGTTGATTGTCTGTTATGTGAAGTACTTCATTTTGTTTGTTTTAAACCAGTTGCCTATTAATTTCATTGGGTGACCCCTGGTTCTTGTGTTATGTGAAGGAATAAATAAAACTTCCTTATTCATTTTCTCCACACCATTCATAATTTTATAGACCTCTATCCTATCCTCCCTTAGTTGTTTCTTTTACAAGCTGAAAAGTCCTAGTCTATTGAATCTCTCCTCATACAGATGTTACATACCCTAAATATTTTTTGTTGCTCTTGTCTGTACTTTTTCCAATTTGAATATGTCTTTCATGAGATGAGGCAACCAGAACTATATGCAGTATTCAAGGAATGGATGTACCATGGATTTATATAGTGGCATGATATTTTTTTACTTTACTATCTATCTCTTTCCTAATGGTTCCTAACATTGTGTTAGTTTTTTTGACTGCTGCTTCACACTGAGTAGATGTTTTCAGTGAGGAGAGCCTGTGGCTTCAGTCTTATTGACAGTAATGGGAGATGGTTGCCATTTTGGATAAGGTAAAACTTCATGAGTTTGAATGCAGAAATCAGAAATTAATGTGGCCTGTTTAAAAAAGAAAAATAAATATTGAAATACTTGTGATTAAAATAATAAAATAGCTGTCACTGGAGATAAGGATGTCTTCTCCTCTGGATCGACTCACTTTCTTGGCCTGGAGTGAACAGTCATTTATCTCCTCTTCCTGTGTGAATCAGACCTTGTGGATAGCTCTTCTGGGGTCCCAGGAATGGGAAGAAAGCTAACTCTTCCTTGTACTCAGAGTAAGTTAGATCTGAATGCAGAGGGGCCCCCCATTATGTGAGAGTTTCCATAGGATGGTTTGGGATTTTATACACAATCAAGAGAAATCCAGAAGTTTTAACTTAATGGCTGCTTTGTTCTTAACTCACAACAATATAGAGAATTATTTTTTAAACTAAACCTTTAGTTTGTAGAGAAACTTAATATTATGCAACTGGAAACTACCTATATAACTTTTTCAAATGTGTTGGCAATGGCTTTTGTGTTGGGACTGCAAAGAGGAGCTCCCAGTATGCTGGTTTGTGCATAAAGACACTGCAGTGTTGCAGAGTGATTGCAAGTTGTGCTCCTGGAACTTTGCTATGAACCTCCAACCATTGCTCCCACATTACTTTGAAGTTCTATGATACCACTGCTTTGAGTCAGGGCAGCCTGAAATTGCCTCAAAGTAACATCACAGAATAACAGTATAAAACTTCAAAGTCACCTGGGAGCAATTTAGTTGGCAGGACCCTGCAACAGCAGAGTTTATATTATTATTTATTTATTGGTAGAACATCCTTAGGCAGCCTTGAAATTTCTTCAGTGTTTAAACAAAATGAACAAGTTGCTTCACTGTAGCATCTTCCTCATGAGTTGTAGGACTTGGGTGACCAGATGTCTCGATTTTATAGGGACAGTCCTGATATATGAGGCTTTGTTTTATGTAGGTGCCAATTACCCTCTACCCCCTGTCCCAATTTTTCACCCTTGCTGTCTGGTCACCCTGTGTAGGACAGAGAGACTGCAAAGAAAGAGATTAATCAAAAAGATAACTTCCTATATTAAAAAGAAGTCCAGGGATTTTACTGTCACCAAAACAAGGAAAATAAATGTTTTATAAAATTGACTATGATTGTGGACAAATACTGGTAAAAATTGTTCAAATTATACTTTTCAGTGTAAATCATGAATGCAGGACTTTTCAAGACATGACTTTAAAATATGCCTTAATACAGTTCAGAGGTTTGGAATACTGTAAATAATCTTGGTGGTGATAATTAGGTTAGCAGAGTACAGGTGAGGAATCCAAAAATGTAGAATAAGGCTCCAATCTTGGAAACACACATATGCTTAATTAAGCATGTGACTAATCCAAATGAAGTGTTATCACATAATTACCATGCTTCAATACATATAGCTCTGAATCCTCAACTATACAGAGCTCATGTTCAGCATAGCTGAGTGGGGAAAGGTCAAGATAACTGTCACCTTTTGTACCTTCAAAATCTTTGGAGGCAGCAGAGGGCTGAACTGACCCATGGTGCATATTAGAGCAGTTGCATGGCTGTTCTAACTTGTGCCAACTGTAAGCATCACCTAGGGACCATTCTGCTTGTCCGGCTATGTCAGATCACATTGTTTTTCAATGCCATTCCTAGCAGAACATCTACTAGGCCAATGCAAGATTAAAAGTGAGTGTATAAAACTAGATATGTCAGCTTGCAAGCGGAGGATTTTACTCAGCTGCAGAAGAATCCTCATCTTTCTCATTAAAGCAGCTTTAAATCCCTTTTGGGCAGCTCTAGCTGTGCAAAGGGGACTTAACTACGAGCAGGGATCTGGCCCATTCTCATGAAACCAATTGCAAATAAATGCCTGCAAACTTTCTTATTAAATTTAAATGTATTTAAATGTGTTCTCTTCTTGGGCTCTGAATTCAGGGTTCCATATTGTAATCTTTTTCTAACTGAACAATTTCCATATTTCTTTTCAACATTTCAGCCACGATTTTCAAAAGTGAGTAGCCTCTGGTATTGAGTGTCCAAAAATTAAGTCAACCAGAATCACTAGATGCATCTGGATATCTTGGCCTTCATTCCCCTTATTACTGTAGAGCTGATTTCCCTTTACCATTTACTGAGCGATGAAACAGTTTAGAAATGAAAGGATCAAACAAAGCCCCAAAGCTCATGGTCCTTACAAACTCATTTTACAAACTTATGGTCCATGCTCATAACATATTTCATAGACTCAGTAACTTTATTTGTTTTAATTAAATTGTTGGTTATATATGCACTCTGTATTTCTTTTTCTCTGACAATAGGTGTAACTTTTTCTTTAGGTATAGGGTGTAATAGAGGAGATGTTTGTTTCAGAAAAAAACAACAACACTGGCTGTTCCTGTTATTCTGCACAAATTGCCAAATTTAACTGAGCAAATGACAGTTGTACTGCTGTGTTTATATAAACTAATTTATTCATATATACCTGGTAACAGAAAAAACAAACATTGTGAACAAGTTATTCAATAGAGTTAATCTTGTCTCTTGATGATCTTATCTAAGAAACTCCCTCTCCTGGAGGATGCAATGAGAAAGAATTTCAGTGTAACCCTGATGGGAATTGTGTTCCTGTGTTGTGGCGCTGCGATGGAGAAAAGGATTGTGAAGATGGCAGCGATGAAAAGGGCTGTAATGGAACTATACGCTTGTGTGATGAGAGAACCAAGTTTTCCTGCAAGAATACAGGTACATTATTATTGTTTGCTCTGATTCAATTGTTTGTCTTTCTCAAGGCCATTTAAAATAAAACTTTTTTTATTATTTGTATGACAGTAGTGTCCACAATGTGCTACATGCTATACAGACATATATAGTAGGAATACACCATCCCTATTCTGAAGAAGTTACAATTTAAGAAGTTCAAACTAACAAAACTAAAATCAACAAACAAAACTAAATGGTGAAGGGCTAGTGAAAGGGCTACAACATACACAGAAAAGCGTCAATCCTGCAGAGACATTCAAGTGCTTAAATACGCGAGTAGTCCTATTAAAGGCCTCAACACACTTACCTGCATGGCTCCATTAGTGTTGCCTAGATAATGACTTTGGGCACTGTGGAGAGAGATGGGGCTGGGCCTAAAGTACTCTTCCTTCTAAGGGCTGGTCTACACTGGGGCGGGGGTGTCAATCTAAGATACACAACTTCAGCTACATGATTAGTGTAGCTGAAGTTGAAGTATCTTAGATCGATTTTACCTCGGGTCCCCATGGCGTGGGATCGATGTCCGCGGCTCCCCCGTCGACTCCACTACCACCACTCGCTCCGGTGGAGTTCCGGAGTCGATGGGGAGCATGTTCAGGGATCGATATATCACGTCTAGATGAGACACGATATATTGATCCCTGATAAATCAATTGCTACCCACCGATAGGGTGGGTAGTCTGGACGTACCCTAAGTAACTGGGTGCAGAGGGTCAGAGCAGTGGCTCACCCGTCCATCACTCTCCTGGTTCCATGCAACATTGCTGGCTGGTCATTCAGGGAGAATTATTACTTCATCCCGTTAGGGGCTTTAGTAACCTCCTTGGCCCAACCAGGAGCAACAGAGGAATTATGTCTTAAGGGGTATCTCAGAGATAGGATGTGCTCCTGTGGGTGGTGGTGTGCCTGCATACTTTGCATTACTCAGCACCACACCTAGCATTTTCATTCTTTCTGAGCAGATCCTTAATCCTGAACTATCTGTGTTATTGTTCCAGAGGATGATTTTTGGCTACTAAATCTGCTAGTCTGTTTTAATTATGGTCTTCTAGGGACTGATCTCAGATATATTGATTGAATTGGCAGAGACGAATAGGCTATGGTTAAGTGGAGTATATGCTTATTATTAGGCACAGAGCTGTTTGGTTCTGTTGGAAATGGAGGACTGGGAATAACACAGTCCGCCATTCCACTCAAAGAAACTGATTATAGGTTTCAGTATCTTTTCCCACAGCACTGTGTCTGTTTTGAAATGTTAACATTCTATTGAAATTGCTTAATTGAGATATTTTATTACTTCTGTTGCTGCCAATTAAATGCTCTAAATAAAAGATAAAAATGCTATGAGCAAGAAAACACTGTGGAAACTACATGGCCGTGGGGTGTTGAGAGATGCAACATGTCTTAAACATGCCTGCTGGCCTCAATTAAGCATGTTAAATAAAATACTGAAAGCAGACAAGACTGTAAGTAGTTTTTGATCCCATTGCTGGCAGGCACTTCCATTTTACAAGAAGGCATTTTAAAAAATAACAAAAGTTATACAGTAATTCACGGTGACTTTACATCTTTTAATTTGTGGGTATGATGTAATTCTGATTTGGGAGTCTGCACAATTTATGAATTCTAGATGATGTGTACGACGTTATTATAAAATACTGTATGTTTTGAATGTCTCTGTGAATTTGGAATTCACCGTTTGCTAACATTGCCTTTAGCACAGTAACCATCAGCCTAGGGACAATGAAGAGTCATTAAATTTAACAGCTCTGCTCTGACTGTACAATAGGTATGCTCAGGATGGTTCCAGAGTTAAAAACCAGTGTGACCCTGCATGGGGCTCGTGAGGTGGAGAGTGGAAAATTCCCAAACAGGACAGTCAGACAGACTGGCCATGTCTACATCTAAAATTTTGCAGCGCCGGTTGTTACAGCTGTATTAGTACAGCTGTATAGGGCCAGCGCTGCAGAGTGGCCACACTTACAGCAACCAGCGCTGCAAGTGGTGTTAGATGTGGCCACACTGCAGCGCTGTTGGGCGGCTTCAAGGGGGGTTCGGGGAACGCGAGAGCAAACCGGGAAAGGAGACCAGCTTGGCTGCGGTTTGCTCTCGCGTTCCCCGAACCACCCTGCAAACCGCAGGGAAGGAGACCTGCTTGCTCGGGGGTTCGGGGAACGAGAGAGCAAACCGGGAAAGGAGACCAGCTTCGCCGCGGTTTGCTCTCGCGTTCTCCGAACCCCCCTGCAAACCGCAGGGAAGGAGACCTGCTTGCTCGGGGGTTCGGGGAACGAGAGAGCAAACCGGGGAAGGAGACCAGCTTTGCCGCGGTTTGCTCTCGCGTTCCCCGAACCACCCTGCAAACCTCAGGGAAGGAGACCTGCTTGCTTGGGGGTTCGGGGAACGAGAGAGCAAACCGGGAAAGGAGACCAGCTTCGCCGCGGTTTGCTCTCGCGTTCCCCGAACCCCCCTGCAAACCGCAGGGAAGGAGACCTGCTTGCTCGGAGGTTCCGGGAACGCGAGAGCAAACCGGGGAAGGAGACCAGCTTCGCCGCGGTTTGCTCTCGCGTTCCCCGAACCCCCGAGCAAGCAGGTCTCCTTCCTCGCGGTTTGCTCTCGCGTTCCCGGAACCACCCAGCAAACCTCAGGGAAGGAGACCTGCTTGCTCGGGGGTTCGGGGAAAGCGAGAGCAAACCGGGGAAGGAGACCAGCTTGATTACCAGAGGCTTCCTCAGGTATGTTGGGATACCTGCTTATTCCACGGAGGTCAAGAAAAGCGCTGGTAAGTGTCTATACTTGATTACCAACGCTGGATCACCAGCGCTGGATCCTCTACACCCGAGACAAAACGGGAGTACGGCCAGCGCTGCAAACAGGGAGTTGCAGCGCTGGTGGTGCCCTGCAGATGTGTACACCTCCTAAGTTGCAGCGCTGTAACTCCCTCACCAGCGCTGCAACTTTCTGATGTAGACAAGCCCAGAGATAATAAAGCAGGGATTTAAAAAGATCTCATAGAGGGAAGGATTTGGGGGGGCAGGAAGCTTTAGGCAGGAGATGGGACAATACAGTCGTGGTTTGTATGGGGGTGAGGAGCTGTGATAGTTATGATAATTAACTACAGTCCAATATTTTTAAATCACTTGTTTTGAATTCTGAGCAGTATCCATGGTTCATATGCTATAAACGCATGAACATTTTTTAAATCAGAGAGCTCTGTTGGAGTGGCTCAGTGTTTTCCTGATACCTTTTTTTTTAATCTACATCTTAAATGACTAGTCTGGAATAATTTACAAAGTTTTTTTCTCTGCTATCAGGCGCTCCGTGTACATAAAATAATAGCAACTCTTAAGCCATCATGAATACAGGATGCCAATAAATAAGTAGTTTTGTAATTCTTTTGTGAAGTCCAATATTATCTATGGCCTATCTGAGGTCATTTTTTATATTTTTTATTTAAATTTGATTCATATTGTATGTGCAAAGGAAAATACCACCGCTTTTATATTTATGCCATTTAATCTTGTAGACCTGGTCTATAATAGAGAAATTAAACTGATTAAATTCCCTAGGATATTTGTAGAAGACTTTGAATCCACATACAGAAACATCCCATACAGTCTGCAAAACAGTTCACAAGTATTCTAATAACCAGTTACAATAGACTATTTTTTAACAGGCTTATCAGTTAAAGCGTACCTAATTTAATGCCATTGTGGATGTAGAAAAAGTGAAATAGTTCAAGTAGTCTTCTCACTACTGTCCTACAGAGCACTGATGGCCTTGCTGAATCTCTCAGAATGAACTGCTTCTGAGAGCTGAAGTGGGTATTGTGGGACAGAGAGAGTGTTGTGGCTAAATTGTTCAGGATAGCTCTGCTGTGCATAGAGGTAAAATTTAAACTGATTTAGTCTGGCTAATGTGACACAGGGGCAGCTCTAGGCACCAGCGCAGCAAGCGCGTGCCTGGGGCAGCAACCCATGGGGGGCGGCCTGCCGGTCGCTGTGAGGGTGGCAGTCAGGCTGCCTTTGGCAGTGTTTTTGCAGGAGGCCTGCTGGTCCCGCGGCTTCAGCGGCAAGTACACTGAATCCGCATTACTGGCAGCACTCCCGCAGGTGCACTGCCGAATCCGCGTTACCGGCGGCCTTCCCTCAGGTGCGCCGCTGAAAGCCGCTTGCCTGCTGTGCTTGGAGCGGCAAAATACATAAAGCCACCCCTGATGTGACAGCACTAAACTGTGTGCCTAGACCTGTTCAATACAACCAATTCAGTAACAAATGGCTTAGATCTCCAGTATAGACAAAATGTTATAGAATTTTTTAGTTCCCTCAACTCTAGTATTTTAAATAAAAACAAAAAACCCAGAAGACTAGAACTAAATTTAAATGTTGAGTTGTTTTTTTTTTAAATCTTGACCACTATTTTTGAGGAATGAAGGGAGCCTTTTAATATGATTTTTCTATCTTCTATTTTAGAATTTTATAGAATTCAGTTTTAGCTTGGTACTGCTCTCTATTTCTAGGTGTTGATTCCATGCAATATGTACTTTCAGTGTTTTATAGAACTCATGTTGTATTAGTTTCATGAGTCCGGACTGTTAATTTCCTCATTTTTTGTATATATAAAACTATAAACACATGAGAAATTTAAATTACTGTATGTGGTATTATGTCACATAGAAAAAATGTGAAGAAATGTAGCATCTTTTGTGTCATATTTTATCCTGGAACTACTACTTCTGACTAAATTATAAACTCCATAAATATTGTTTTACTGTGAAATTCCTTACTAAAGCTTAATCATACTAATGTGACTCTAAAGTCTTCAAACAAGCAACAATAAAGAGGCAGTTCAGCCAATTTAATTGGATTATTCATAGTGCTGGGGGAACCTCCAAAGATTTGCCTCAGGGAAGTAAGAGCTTCCTAAGTAGCTTGATTCCAATACATGGGTATCCACTGGGTGTTGAGGTGTGACTCTTCCATTAGCTCTAAAATACCACAAATAATAATACATACTTTTTGTCTGGCAGTGCAGAGCTGATGCTTGCCAGGAGAAAGCACTGATGTGTTTTCTTTGGCTTATTTTTAGTCATAATATAAAATTAATGGCTTTCAAGATTACATAAGCAGCAAGTATATTAAACAGATGAATGTGGTGTGTGTGTGTGCGTCCGAGTAAAAAGTTAAATGTAGTTCTAGTTCACAGTCCATGCTTCTGCTTGCATTTTCCATCTGAGTAACTACATGCAAATTTTGTAAAATAGAATAAGGAAAATAGATTGACGGTGACACAGAATTGAAACTATAGCATGTAAGGAAAAAGTATTAAAATCAGGGTGGATTACTTAACTCATGATTTAAAATTGTCTTGATTTAAATCAAACTTTTCTATCTGAACTTCAGTTATTTTCTAAAGAAAGATGCAGCCTCATTGGTTAAAATAATCGTTAAAACATGCTATTAAAATATGTTGATTTACAACTAATAGAGCCCTTACAATACATTTTGCACATCTTTTTGCTACCTAGGAGGGTACTTTATGATAATATAAATGTATTTAAGCAATAATAAAGCTGAACTGTTAAAGCATGTTTGAAATTTTTCTAATGTTTAATGATACTTTGAAACAAAACAAAACAAAACCTGACATAGTGCATTTTTCTCAAGAATAGTCCAATTAAAGAAGTAAATCATCACTGTATCTATCTTTATGGAATCCATTTCAAAGCTGTTATTGCAAGTTTTCTTAGTTTGGGAATGCAATGTATCATTAAAGCAAATGATAAACCCAGAGATAGTTAACAAATAGATATTTTAATTAGCATTTTAATATCCAATCTTTAAATATTTGTAACATCTGCATATGGGTAGTGTAATAGTCTGTTCATATCCAACCCCATTCAAAAACATTTTTAATATTGTATAGATATTGGATTATATTTAATCTGGAGCTACAGCATAATGTCGGACAAGGATTCAGACTGAGGTGTAATCCCTCTTAGGTTTTCTTTGAAATATGTTCAAATGTACCACCATTTGGCTTTTTGAACTATGTACAGAAATCAGATCTTGAATGTATTTTTAAAAAAAAGTTAATTACCAATATGTCATCTCAACAAAATAATTAAAACGTTGCTCTTAGTGACTATATTTAATAAGGAATACAACTATGTGAAATAAATAAAAACTGGTATTTGCTATTGGAAACTTTAGTTGTTACATCTCAAAATGAGGTTAAAAAGGAAGATACAGTAACTCCTCACTTAAAGTCGTCTCGGTTAACGTTGTTTCGTTGTTACGTTGCTGATCAATTAAAGAATATGCTCTCTTATAAGGTTGTTTGGCAGCTGCCTGCTTTGTCCACTGCTTGTAGAAAGCGCAGTCCATTGGAGCTAGCTGGTGGGTGTTTGGAACCAGGGTGGATCGGCAGCCCCGCATCAGGTCCCTGCTCCCCTAAATTCCTTGTGCGGGAGCCACCCAGCAGGCTATCAGTTGCCAACAGTTCAGCTGTCTCTCCCCCCACTGCAATGTGCTGCACCTGCCCTCTGCCTTGGAGCTGCTCCTGGGAGTCACCTGCTTGCTATGTTGGGGGAGGAAAGATGGGAGGGGTAATATCAGGGTGTCCCCCTCCCCCCTGCTTACCCCATTTCCATAAAGCGCAGGGCGGGGGGAGACATGACAGGGCTCAAGATGGAGGGAGCGTGCTGGCAGCAGCTGCTGTCAACTTCCTGGCTTACTTAAAAAGTCAATCTACTTAGAGTGGTTCAGCATACTTAAAGGGGCAATGTGCGTGTCTCTTTCCCACACACACAGGATGTATGTCTCTGTTTCTGTCTGCCATACTGTCCCTCCTCCCTCCATTCATGCTGCCTTATAGAGTATGAGGCTACATTAACAATAATGTGTTAACCCTTGAGGGCTCAGTCGAGTTCTAGTTCATCATTTAGCAGTAAGGCATTCCATGGGAAATATCCAACCTGCTGACTCAACCAAGCTTCACAATAATCATTGCTGTGTACAGTATTAAATTGTTTGTTTAAAACTTATACTGTGTATACATATGTATACTATAGTATTTTGTCTGGTGAAAATAAAGTCCCAGGAACCTAACCCCCCATATTTACATTAATTCTTATGGGGAAATTGGATTTGCTTAATATGATTTTGCTTAAAGTCACGTTTTTCAGGAACATAACTACAACGTTATGCAAGGAGTTACTGTACTACTAGAGGAAGCGTAAGACATGCCATGCTAGATCCAATCGTTGGTCCATCAAATCCAGTTCCTGTCTCTAGTAGTGTATAATTTCCTCAGTGCAATGTCTGTCATCCCACCTTATGCATTTAGCCATTTGTATAATGCTGTACGCAGGGTGGGATCTGAGCAGTTTACATTATGAATCATGACATTTGAATGTTCTCACTTAACATATGTAACTGTTTCAGAGTGTTGGTTTTAATCCCGCTGCCAATGATCGTACGGGATTTTTGGCATTGACTTTGGGAACAGGATCAGGCCTGTTGTTACTGGTCATGCAGTTATATACCCTTTAAAAAAAAAACCTCCCGTAGAACTTTTGTCTTAAAACACAAATGTCCCATTTAGAAGTGCTATTGTTTTCTCTGGGTTTTTCCCCTTCAGCTTTCTCCTTAGTTAATCACCTTGTAGACCTCTAAACTTAAAAAAAAATCACCTTGGGGGCATATATTTCCCAAACTTTCACATTTATTTCAAGTGAGTTTTACTGGTCTTTCATTTATCATCATGCCTTTTGCTTTCATTGTGGAAATTCATCCAAACTATCTATTATTTGTACAAGGCATGTTGTACCTCAGGGGCTGAGCAGGACTTTCCCTTCAATGGCTTCTCCCAAATGCTGTAGTGTCTGACACATAAACTGACAGCAGGGACACTGTCGCTCTTGATGCCATTATATTAATATGGGGAGAGCGAGAGAGAGCAAAATCATCCTGATCAGAATGCAGAGGAGACAAGAGCTGGATGTGGGGAGGAAGGGGCAGCAGAGAGAATAGGTTGAGACAGATATTTCAGTGGATGAGACAGGAACTGCCTGGGCAAAGATACTGGCACTGGGAGGTAGGAATGGAGACAGCTAGGAGACTGGACTGGCTGGTAAGGAGCTTCAGAGGCAGAGAGGAGACTGGTAATGTGGTAACTGAGGCTGGAACCTGAAGGAAGATTCTGGCAAGAAGACTGGGCTTAGGACAGTGCTAGGCTGGGGTGAGAAGAAAACTGGGGTGAGGAATCAGGGATGAGAGTTGGGAATAGGCTGCTACTGGGACAAGGACAAGTTGGAGGGGATGAGAGCAGAGGTCCGTGACCACTAGAGCAATCCTTTCCAGAACCAAGAATTGAACCCTAAGTTGCTGAATTTCAGTGTTCCTCTGAGAGTTAGTAAATATCTAGGAAATTCACTTCCAAAGAGTGTGTCGCATCCCTTTCTAGTGGCTGATCCACATTGAGAATAACAGCCTACTACTGCTACCAGTTCTCTGTTTGCTTAAGTGGCAGAGGTCTGTGCAGATGGCCTAAAGATACTCACCCTACTAATGACCCCTGTGAGTCTCAATATGGTTTCACACCTTTTTTTTTTTCAGTTGGCTTTTTATTTTTAAGTTAAAAAAAGTCATCATTATAAAGTCAAGTGCTGCTGGCTGTTAATGGTGATTTCCTTTGAGTACCCAGCTTGAAACATGGGAAGGAAGAGGAACAGTATGTAATGATGTGATTAAATGAGGCTGAAGTAAAGTTGAACAGGCAACCTTAATTCTGGCATTTCCTAACTTCTCAACCATAACATTTGTAATATATATTTTTGTGTATAATAATTATTTATACTACAGTAATACAAGCATCCAAACACTTCAGTCAGACTGAGGAACAATCTTTTAGATGGTGTTATAGAACATATTGTTCTTTCTGTGATCTGCAATAATAGTTATCCCATTTAGGAATTGAAATGGCCTCTCCTGCCGTAATAGCCAAGAGATGCACTTGATGTGCATAAACAAATGATTACTTTTGGGAAAACCTTTAAATAACAATATTGCTCTCTCCTCCCACCTTCCTTGAAATGAAGTAGCTTAAAATGATTGTATTGAAACAAACAAAGATGATGACCCAGTGCAGTCATTGATTAAAGCCTGCTCCTGAAGAAGTCAGGGGAGAAAACACTCCTCAATTTCAGTGGGAACCTCTAGTGCAGAATGGGAGAACACCAGTGTTTTAGATACTAGAAGAAAACTGTCATCTTGCAGTTCAGTAGAAAATACAACCAAAGGCTTCCTATGCTCCACATACTGATAGACTGAACCGTATGTAAATATTAAGTCTCTGTTTAGGATTGCTAATTTTCATAGATAATCAAAACCACTAGAGAATGCATTGAATCAAGCTTTCCCACATACCTGTGCCTATTATTTGAGAGCTTTTTATTGAGTACATTACAGACAATACATCTATCTTCATGTGTATAAGAGATATGAAAAACAATAGATAGATGATATAAATTGTTGCAGCTCTTATACTAGAAAAGGTGTCAGGAAAATTAAAAAAAATGTATGTCTCATGCAAGGGCAATAATTTGAAATAACAACATCAGTATAGGCATAAATACTTCATTATGTGCCTCATTTAAATCTGGACAGAATTAATTTGTTCACATAAGTATATTCTTTTATTTAATAAGATATGTCAAACCTATCACAGTTGAAGAGGAATCCTGTGTTATAGAATATATCTTCTTTTCATTAACATGAAGTCAAGTAAACAGATTTGTTCTGTAAGTGGTTGTATCTATAAAACAGATTGAAGTAGAGGTTAGAGGCTGTACTGGAATCAGCATCAATTTATTTTGGGATACAGCCAATTTGCATGGCACAAACATTTTCCATTATTTTCTTTGTTGCTGCTGTCTTTGTGATGGTATTTAAATTCCAGTGTTCTTTTCAAGTTAAAGATGAAGATGGAAGTTCTCTAGAAGCACTTTTGATTGAATGTACGTATTTAAGTTTATGCATACGACTTTGTTTCCCGGTTGCTCTATCTTATTTATTATTTACTTGTGTAACTGTAAGTGAGTAGATAGAAACAAAGTTGTTCATTTTTTTTGTTTGGAAGGAATAAGGATTACAGCTCCCTTTAATGTCAGTGGAATGATGGCTGTCCTTTGGCCTCCGTCTTAGAAGTTGCTGAGCATTTCTATGAGGTGCTCATGTCATAACATTCCCTCTCAGATCTGAACCTTAGAGTTCAGAAAATGAGATACTAGCACCTGAATCCTCTAAGCTTAATTACCAGCTTAGATCTGATAGCACTGCCACCACCCAAAAATATAGTGTTTTGGGGCACTCTGACCCCCCCAATCTTCCCTGGGGACCCCAAGAACCCAGATCCCTTGGGTTCTTAAAACAAGGAGAAATAAACCATTCCCCCACCTTTCCCCCTCCCAGAATTTCCGTCCCTGGGCTATCCTGAGAGATACTGATCCAACCTCTTAAATCACCATACAGAGAAGCATCTCCCTTCCCTTCCACAAAGAGGCAAACAGATTCAAGGAAAACAGAGAGAGATTCTCTCTCTCCCCACTCCCATCTCCCCCACCCGTCCTGGTGAGTTATCCCAATCCCCTGGAATAAAACAAGGGAAACAAGAAAAAAAATCAGTCAGGTTCTCTAAAAAGAAATCTTTTAATAAAAGAAAGGAAAAAGTAAAGAATTATCTCTGTAACTTCAAGATGTAAATATTACAGGGTCCTATAGCTTACAGACACCAGAAAGTCTTTCCCCTCAGTACCAATACAAATCAAAATATTCCCAGCAACTACACATATAAACGTTAACCAGCCAGATCCACAATTGCAAATAGAGTAAAACAATCAAAAAGCCTAAACCGCCTATTTTACTTACTACTTGAAAAGAAACTTAGAGAGCCTGTAGTAATGTCTGGTCTCTCAGACCCTCTGAGAGAAGCACACATAACGGACAAAGAACACACACAAAAGCTTCCCTCCACCCAAATTTAAAAGTATCTTGTCTTCTGATTGGTCTTCTGGTCAGGTGTCCAGTTCCCTGCTTGTAACCCTTTACAGATAGAAGAGACATTAACCCTTAACAATCTGTTTATGACAGATCAGCACCCTGAACTTCCATTAAAATCAACTGGAATTGAAGGTGCTCAGCACCTTTCAAAATTGTTCAGCATCTTCAAGATCAAGCTCCTAATTCTTTGCACTCTATACTGTTACCTCACAGTGAATTATTGCCTTGATAGTGTACCTTTTGCCATGCTCTTTTAGATGTAATTCAGGATTGGTAAGCATAAATGTTAAATTGCTTAACTGTATCTCTATTTTGATATTTTGGGGTTATTCCTATTTAGTATTGGCTGTTCTTGAGTGCTTTATGTGTAGTTTCATAACATTTTAAAGGTGGGTCTTTTACCATTTGCACAGTGTCATCCAGGAAGTCTGTAGCAGAGCTAGAAATTGAAGCCAGAACTCCTGAATCCCAGTCTGGTGCCTTAACTGTAAAACTAACTCTCATTGTATTTCACTATTTATGGTTGTGGTCTTGGCAAAAACCCGGAAGATTAGGGAAAAACATGAGCTCAATCAATTCTTTTCAAACCTCAAGAAAGATCAGATTTAGTATAATCCAATTTTAAATGAAAGTATGAACTTGTTCTTATATTATCTGAATTAGTTTGCCTCTGCCTAATATACAGTATGGTATACATTCATACAGTACTGTGCTATAAGTTGATGAGCGGAAAACACCAGCTAAGGAAGGTAAAATGATGGCCAAACTGCAGTTCAATTCAAAGTCCTTTCCTCAAGGCCAGCTTTATTATCACGAAAGGATTTAAAATGAGCAAAACACTTGATTCCAGCCAACAAAGGTCATTGTAGTTTTCAGCAAACTGGGAGGAGAGGACATAACCTTCTCTCTGGGAAACCTTTCCTGATTATTGTGTGGGCCTCTTGCCACATCCCCAGGGAGATTGTCTCAAGCCTTCTTTTCTTGAGATTGAGCCAGGAGTATTTCAGGTAGTCCCATGATATTTAGTCAGCTGACCCATATCCATTTTGTGCCCTTTCTGAAGACTACAACTCCCAACAATGAGCAGCCTTAAAAGAGCTATGTCCCTGTAACAGATGTGCTGCCTGCCCTTGCAGACCAGTGCTCTGTTACACTTACGTTGTTAAAACTTTTGACTGTTATAATATATTTTATCTGAAAATACAAACTGATAATGAGACGAATTTAAAATATTTGGGGCCAGAGGTGAGGAGGCGCCTGCTCCCCTCTCCCATCACTTCTGCAAGTTCCTCTGCATGACTAATCCATGTCCTATGGTGGGGATAGAGGGAGAGAAGTTTCCTGGGAAGGAGGAACTTGGGATGGTGGCATTGACTCAATAAAGAACTAAAATTCTAAAGCACATTACCAGTTTTAATGCTTGTCTAACTAGCATAGACACCATTAAAAGGAGATTGAAAAGTACTGATCAATAGTTGGAGACAATTGATGGCAATTGTCAGTGTGTGTGAATAATTGTGGGGAATCTGTTTTGGGATGGATTTGTGTAGATGTGGGGTTTTACCCCAAGTGACTCCACTTCCACACCCATATACTTCTAAGAGGTTACAAACCCTGTCTCTATCAGTAGGCAATGCTGCAACTGTAACGTTTCTAACAGAGGTGTAGCATAAACTGAAGTAATGTTTTCTCCTTGTGTAGTTATTTCCAATGCAGGAAATGAGTTGGGCATTGTCTATTTAAAACATTGTGAAAGTGTTTCATCTACTAGAAATGTTTTCATTTTGTAGCTTTTATTTTTGTTTAAAGTTAATTTCAATGATGTTACCTCATCGAGGGTTTAGCTCTGGCAGCTACAGTCTCAAGTTCAGCAGAGTTATCTCTGCTTGCCTTAGATCTAGAGCTCATAGCAACACATGAAACCATAGGTCAGTAACACATAAAATCATGAAAACAAGGTTTACTATCTTTTATCATTTTTATTACAGTTACCAACAAAGTTATGAATGTCACAGCATATACAAATCCTTGATATATCCATCCAGTTACAGCTACAGACATATTCTCATCGTCCTAGATAGTGTTAGAGTCTGATGGCTCGCTTGTGGTTTGATCATCAGTACAGGGATGGTTCCTGCTGGAGTTCTTCCATCGGAAGCTCAATTTTCCTGCTTTGGACACCCCCTTTTTTATAGTATGATTCTTTCTATACCTATGTTCTGCACATGGAAGTGTCAACCCTCTTGTTTCCCTTATTGGTCCGTATCCCCTAGAAATGTAAGGGATCCCAAATGCTAGAGGCTGTATAGGTTCTCTTTATTCTCATTAGCATTGACGAACAACTGTGTTTAGGCACATGTTGGAAACAGATGGGCCTCTACAGCATTTTTATTATTTTAAATTAATCTTCCAGCTAATTTTTCACAATATTACGATTTGGTACCACTTTTCCCATAATCTTAGGGCATCGGGTTATTATTTGGTCACTAACTTAACGTCAGCATTTCTTATCTCCAAAGCCTAAACTAGGTAAGCTAGAATCTGGAAGGCTTCAACCTACAGGTCTTGTGTTTCAGCCTTTCTGACTTAGACATCTAATAAATTATCAGTCTAAATGATGATCAATTTTATACTTCTATAATCCTACAATTTAACTCTATTTAACATACAATGATTATATATATCATGACGTTATTTAATCATAACATCATACAATACATGGATAATAAACTAAAATCTTTGTCTGAAATGTAAAGTATGATTACTGCTTTGGCATTATATGGAAACATATTGTATATAATTAACAGAGTACTTTTGTTCATGGTAGCTACTAGTTTAAGTCAGTGTCAGATTGGAACCTTGCTTTTACTAGGGATGGGTAGAGATGGAGAGAAAAGAAAATGGAAAGGAAAGCAGAAGAAACATTGCAACCTTTTTGGGCAACCTATAAAACTGTAAATCAGTATATTTTACTTAGGTTGCATAGTTGCCTGCATGCAGTTTTATTGAACATAGAACCTATTAGGTTTGACATTGGTCAAGAAACTAAGGCTGCCTATTTCGATGCAGATAACTTAAAATACAAAGCTGAGCTTGTTTACATCATTTCTGTTAATTTAGAAAGAGAGACCATTAATGCTAAAATGTAACACAACAATAGATTTCTCTGTAATGTTACCAGAGGTTTTCCTATGTTTATTTTCAGTCTGATTTCTTGTGTTTGTCTCTTTTCTCCAAGGGAGATGCATTAGCAAAGCGTGGCTATGTGATGGAGATATTGATTGTGATGATCAGTCTGATGAGGATAATTGCGAGAGCTATATGTGTGGACCACCAAAATATCCTTGTGCTAATGATACCTCCATCTGCCTACAGCCTGAGAAGCTCTGTAATGGGAGAAGAGATTGTCCTGATGGATCTGATGAAGGCGACCTTTGTGGTATTTTATTTTTAGGCACACTCACATCTATAAAGAATTCAAAATTATTTTGTTTCCCTAATACCACTTGATATTTTCTGTTCCCATCTTCCCTTTCTAAAGAATCTTATGCTAGCAGGATATTTAAATGTTCTCACAAGTAATTTGTACATTTTACTATAATGTCCATATTGTGCTTGAAATTGTATCAAACCTCTCCAAAATGAAGCATGGTGAACAACATAGGTTCTCTAATCTAAAATCCCTTACAAGGTACATGGTTGTAGCCATAAGCAGTTGAAAAGATCTCTTACACATATAAGAACACCTGTACTTAAATGTGCCTATAATACTGTCAGACTACACAAACTTAACCACTGTTGAATTAGATCACTACTTAGATGGGAGGAGAGTGTTTTTTTTTTCTCCTCAGAAACACATTAGTATGCTGCAAAAAAATGTGATGTGTGGGTTATTTTGTTATTCCAAAGGTGTCATTCTTCCTTCTGAGTCAGTACTGAAGATTTGCCATAGCATGTTATTAAGATGCACCGTGTTCATCCTTTAGATGGAATGTAAAAAGAGGACTGTTCTGACAGAGCATACTCTATCATGCTGTTCAATATTATCTCATTGTTTCCTTGTACTCCACCATTAGTCTGTATGTATCCATCTGTTCATTCTTATTTTTTACTTAGAGTGTAAACTTTTGAGGCAGGGACTGCCTTTTTGTTAAGTGTTTGTACAGTGCCCAGCATAATGATGTCCTGTTCTGTGATTGGGGCTTCTAGGCAATACTGTAATATATATATAATAAATACTGAAATGGCTGAAACGTAGGAAAGGAGAGGTGGTTACAAGAGTAGAGGTTTTATATCCTCAGGTGTACAACTCCTTGTTAATGGGAAATGTGCTCTAGTAAACTTTATTTGGCTTGAGACACAAGGCACATGATGCTCTCATTAACCCCCAGCCAATAGTTACCCCTTTATGTCCCATATATTCTGCCAGAGCACCATATAAGAGTCAGGATCAGCCCCCATATACTTACCATATTTCTGAATTTAATAAACTGCGCATAGCACTTTTTATAGACTTCAATTAGTCCTTTGATTCAGTGCATTGAGCAAGGTTTGGGGATCTGATGAGGCAGCCAGGAAGTTTGTCAGATCTGGAAAGGTAGTGTCATTGACAGAAGAGCTCTATAATGGAATAGAAATCTGTGTTTGAGTCAATGTCAGTTTCACAGTATGGTTTCCTATCTCCAGGGGGAGTTTGACAAAGCAGCACTCTGCTCCATCGTTGGTCAATATTGGCATTAATTAGTTGATTGGTAAGCTTGAGGAAGCAGCTGTGCAGTGGCTTTGAGCAGAACACCATTCTGCTTTGAGATCTCTAATATGCTGATGACACTCTGTTGTTGGCTCTGTCTGGTAAATTGCTGAAGCTGATGGCTGATCTAGTCAGGCAAAAAGCAACACACTTTGGACCTTATGAATCTGGATAAAACTAAGTCCCTGACTATTACCATCGAACAGGTTTAGATTACAGCCAACTCACTATTTACTTCTCTGGACAGGCCTTGAGCAGGTGGCAACCGTCAAATATTTGGGCATCATCATAGACCATGTAAGAAGTTGCTTGAAAGATGTGGACACTCATATAGCAGCAGCCGCTGCCAGGTTTCAGGCATGCTTCAGTGGCCTCAGTGGGGATGTCATGACATCAGACTTGCCAAAAAGCTGCTGATCTATAGAACCACAATTATATCAACTCTGTTGTGTGGCAGTAAATCATGGGTCCTGAGGAAGGCCAAAGAACACTGGATTTACGTTTTCATTCTCATCATCTTCATCTGCTGCTCCAGATCAAGAGTCATGACAGGAACAGAAATTAAGATATTTGATGCCAAATCCAGCAACTGCCTCTATCAGCACTAGTTTCAGCAGTTTCCGTGGAATGGACATTTTATTAGAACAGATGATCAACAAATTCTGAATCATTTACCAAGGAATACCACTACAGAGATCAAGTTTTGGTGGTGCGTAAGATTGCCAGTGATAGACATAACTGATATAAACATAGCCAGACCACCGCAGGCACCAAGGCAGAGATTGATCCAGGTGGCATTTGATCTTTGGGATTTTCTGTGATGAAGATAATGACAATAAGTTATTTGACAGCAGCGGTTTACTACTTGTTTACTAATTAGCATGAGGGTATTTATGACTGTTGCCTTAAAGTGTTAATATGCATTGGAGGATATTGGCAGCACCCTTGCCTATCAGTATTATTTTAATTAATTTTTACCCCTTTTTCCCCATCACTGAGAACCTTGAAGTCTGGAAAAATAAAAGGACCCTAAGAAGAAAGGGAACTACTTTAAAAAAAATCACAAGGGAAACTGTCCTATAGAAGGACTGCTGGATTGTATACACTTTTTTTGTGCAGACGTAACATTCAGTTTTTGAGATATATGTGAATCAGAAGAGCTAAGAGGCATGAATAAATTAGAAGATTCAGAAGAAAATCTAACATCTAGTAAATAAATGCATTAGTGCACCTACCCTGTACTCCCAAAATTCACATTGACATTAGTACTTATAGGAAATGCAGGACTAGCTCCTTAATGTTCTTTAGGGTTTGTTTTCACAGCATGTTTAAAAAAATAAAATAAAATGGAGAACTAGGTCCTGAAATTTCCTTTCACACTGGCTTCTTTGACACCACAGGGATGCACAAATGTAACTGAGAGCAGACTCAGAATTTGTTGGGGAAAAGCATAGCCTTTGCCTCCTATCCCAGAGACCCTCCATGCATCGGTTTAGGAAATACAAGAAACCTCAAGACACAGAAGACTCAGGGAACAGAAGGAAAAAGGAATTGAAGCCTCAGATTGCTGAAGAAATAAGGCACTTTGACACAGAGCCAAGTGCTCTGAGACACTGAATGCATTCCAAGACACATTTGGGGTTACTGTGTACTGGTTAGGAACAGAAAAGAATATCACTGAGCTAAATAGCCTCTAGCCAATTTAAACAAAATCAAACTGTGAAGATATGAAATGTACAGTTATGGCATCCAAACAAATTTTAACTCTGTCCTGTAATAACCCCCTACAATAGCTATGCAATTACAGTAAACACATTTTAGTGTTTGTAGTTCCAGTTTAGGTTAGACATATAGTGTTTTTCCCCTCTCCTTTCCTCGTAGTGTCATTGCAGGGCAGAATTTGGACACTGAATGCTTATTTTGGAGAGAATTACAACATCCCTGTAAATGTATTTTACTCTGAAATATATTATCAACCTTAAATATACTGTCCTATCTTCATGTAGCTTTTGTCTGAAAATTCCATTGTTCTTTTTACTAATTGTTTTATAAAACCCATACGTGAATAGTAAACAAGAAGCCCAAAGAATGGTAGCATTAAATACACGAGAAAAGAAGTGTACCATCCAGTAAATACAAAGCGTGCTGAATACATGAATGGTAAAATACCTTTGATAATCTATCAAAATTTATAGTATAGATTGTAGTTCTACAATGCTAAAAACTTACTATCCTGTAACAGTAATGCAACCTCAGATGTGTGCAAATTGAATGTACTATTTTTCTGGATAAGTATTCCAAACAAATATTTTTTCAGCAAGATTTAAATTCATTTTGTGATTACGAGAGGTTTTTAATTTCTTTTATTACCGAGAAGCTCTTAAGAAGTGTAGTATAATACAGCTGATATTGTTTGCAATTCCTAATGTTCTTTTCCGGTTATTTCAGATGAATGTTCACTTAACAATGGTGGATGTACCCACCAGTGTTCTGTAGTTCCTGGAAGAAGAATTGTGTGCTTCTGCCCTCCAGGACTTTATCTAAATCCAGACAACAAAACCTGTGAAATTGTGGATTACTGTACCAAGCATCTTAAGTGTAGTCAAGTGTGTGAACAGCACAAACATAGTGTCAAGTGCTCCTGTTATGAAGGCTGGAAGATCAATAATGATGGTGAAAGTTGCACTAGTATTGGTAAGCTGAGATTTAAGGCTTCTTCACTATTGTAAGGTTCCTTATTCCTTCTAATAAGAAGTGTAAAACCAAGTAAAATAAGATTAAATGATTGACTGAATGTCAGCTCCTGGGATCTGAGATCCACTGTCCTTCCACTCTGAACCTCGGTAGAAGAGGGAGTAAGGACCATAACTTTTAATGGATGGTGTCATCACTTCCATGGGAATAGAATCATGATAATAATTGCGTTATTTATTATATGCACTGAAGTAGTGCCCAGAGGCCCAAATCAGGAGAATAAGGGCCCCAGTGTCGTAGGTGCAATATAAATATAGAAAGACAGTCCCTGCCCCTGCCTTGGGGAGCTTGGATATTAAATGAAAGCTACTGGGTTACCTACAGCAGTCTCAGCGTCTCCAGACTAATGTATCCCTTTCCAGAATCTGATTTATCTTGCATACCTCAACTTTCACCTCACTTAAAACCTACTTGCTTACAAAATCAGACATAAAACTACAGAAGTGTCACAGCAAACTTACTGAAAAGTTGCTTACTTTCTCATTTTTACTGTGTAATTATAAAATAAACTGATTGGAATATAAATTTTATAATTACCTTTTATTGTATAAGTATATAGAGCAGTATAAACAAGTCTTTGTATAACAGTTTAGTTTGCACTGACTTTGCTAGTGTTTTTTATGTAGCCTTTTGTAAAAGTAGGTAGATATCTAGATAAGTTGATTTACCCCGGGAAGGCCTCTGCATACTCTCAAGGGTACGCATACCCCTTGTTAAGAACTGCTGACCTAGAGCTTCCACCTGCCATTAGAGGATTGTTCCTTACAGTTATTTTTCTAATATTTTTGTCAACTCTGATTTTAAATATCTCAAACTATAGTGCTTCACCAAATCTTTTGGGTGACTGTTTCACAGTTCATCAGATTTTACCATTAAGAAATTCTTCCAGTCATTCACCTTTTTCTCACATTCATGCCATGGACTGTTTTTGAACCAATGAGCTAGAAAGGAAATCTTGTGTATCACATTATCAATCACCTGAGATAATTCCATTAATATCCAATTCAGATATTTTGTAAATGACCTATTCTAAACCATCTAGTTTGACAGTAGCTGAGCTAATTCAAACATTTCATTACATCTCCTTTGCAGTTATGGTGCAGTCACAATTTAGTTCCAATTAACAGCATGCCAAAGTACAAATTACATCTTATCAAAATAATTATTTTTTAGTTCTTCTATAATAATGAATTAAGATTAAAATGTATTCAGTAGAACTCAAATTAAAGAGTTCATTGCAACTCCCATTGTATTAGATAATTCTCATTGAATTTTCTTCAAATTCAGTAGGAGTTTGTTTGCTTATTCCAAAGTAGAATTTGATATGAGCTCTTTAATTTATTCCAGATTATTCCCACTGTTATCTCTTAGTTGACTTTTCTGAGTCATCTTCTAAATTTCTGCTACCTTTTCTATTAGTTACAGTTCATTTGTCTGAACTTTCAAATCACACAGAAACCACCCTGAGCACCATCCACAATGGAAAAAGCATTTTGAGGCATTCATTTTAATCTTTTTTTCCCCCATTCCACTGACCAATTTAAAGATGTTTAGTGCTACAATGTGAGATCAGGAATATATATTCTTTTTCAAGGAATGTCCCTGTGGATGCTCCACTTTAGGAGAATCTGCTCCCTTGTGCTTGTAATTGGAGAATTTCAGTAACGGTGCCTGGTTGGGTCACACAGGCACTGTTCCCATCTTGCACCGCTTCTGGCGGTTACATGGTGCTGTGCGACCAATCTCCCTTCAGTTCCTTCTCTACCGCCATTGACTTGAAATAGAGCAATGGGCAGCACCTCTCAGTATTATCTTTAGCTTAACTTTTATCTTTTGAATATTAGTTTTTAGAACCTAGTTAGGGTAGTTAACTATTTAACTAACTATCTCTTTCTTACCTGTGCCAATACTGGAGTTCATCGGGGCCTACCTCAACTCTCTGGCTACAGCCTCTTGGCCCAGTCACAGATTTACCTCTCTAGTCAACCTAATCACTATAATGCAAGCTTGCCCACAGACATCGGCCACGACCTGCCTCCAGCTGTTAAGCCATATGTCAGCAACGGCATTTGAACTTAAGAAATTGAGTCTCTCTCAGTGAGCTTAATCAGAGTACACTTCCTAGCAATCACAGCATTACACCACAAAGTGATCAAGTTCTCGATCTTCGCCCACCCAATCACTAAAGGCTTTCTCAAGGGTCTTCACAACATTTACCCAAAATACAAGCCCCTGCTCCATTATGGGAACTCAACTGGTGCTGTGATGCCTTACTGAGTGCCCTTTTGAGCCATTAGCATCATGTTTACTTCACCTCTTTATGAAGGTGGCCTTGCTCATCACTATCACATCCACCCAACGAGTAGAAGATGTGGGGGGCTTCATGGCACGCCCTCCATACACAATATTTTTCAAAAACAAAGTGACCCTAAGACTACATCCCAAATTCTTAACTAAAGTAGTTTCCTCATTCCATTTGAATCAACCTACCTGTCTCCCATCGTTCTACCCCAAGCCCTTTGGGAATAAATAAGAAGCAATGCTTCATACCCTGAATGTCCACAGTGCTCTAGCATTTTACATTGAGAGGACAAAGTCTTTCAGAAAGTCACTAAAGTTATTTCTTTCCATCACGGAACTATCTATCTATCTATCTAACATCTTATCCAAATAAAAGTTGTCTAAATGGAAATCCAGCTGCACTGACCTATGTTATCACCATCAACAGTTACAATCCCCATTAGGGACTGCACACACATGCACTCTCTGCCTTGATAGCCTTCCTCAACAATGTGCCCATTGTGGACAACTGCAAAGCTGCAATCTGGGCTTTAGCTCATATATTCACACAGCATTATGCCACAGAGCAGCACTCGACATCAGATGATCTATTTGGGCTTATGGTTTTCTCAACTACCATGACTGCTCTCCGACGGTCCTCCATTCCACCAAGTGGCACCACTCTACAATCACCCAAATTGAGCACCCATAGGGACACTCCTGGAAGAACCTCAGTTACTGCATAGAGTAATTAACCATCTCTTACTCAGGCACTTTTTAGGTATGCAGATGCTAGAATCCCAAAGAGTGAATCTGTGATGTCATGTTCAAGTGGTTTTGTATATTTGAACCATTTCATTACTCTCTGTTGCAACTTTTTTGTAAGGATACTTAGCCTTATTTCCAAATGACACTGAATCTACTATAATTATTTCTGTTATAAGCATTGATAATTTTAATATGTAAAATTCATATAGTGTTAAAGAAGCAAATGTCAGTGATTTCAGGAAAAACAGCTTTCAAAAAAGATTGCATTAAAACTACAGCAACAACATTTAAAAATTATACTTGAATTTAAAACAAATAAATACCATCAAATGTTGAAAATAAGGAAATGCACAGAAAAGGTAGTCTAAACATTTTTTTAACCACCTCCTTATGCCATATAAGTTTCTCCCAGATAAGATCATTTTAAACCTCTATTTGATTCACCCACACAGTTTTTGATGAGGATTTACAATAGTGGTGTCTTTAGTGTGGGTTCATGGATTTAGTTGCACCCCAGAAATCATGAATCCAAGGGTGGAGAACTAAGCAAACATACACTTCTCTTGACTTGGTGTGAAAGGGATGCCTTGGTGGCAGCGGTTGGAGAGTGAGCCCACTGCATACTTGCTCTGCAGCAGCAGCTCCTGTCCTGTGGGGCTGGGCCCAGCTTCCTACTCTGAGCATTGTGACTCGGTTCACAGAGTTGCAGCACCACTCAGGTTTGGCCTGGCCACCCTTCCATGATTATGGAGGGGTGGCTGGGGCAAATATGAGTGAGTGGTATTATGAACTGGCAGCCAGGCCAATCCTGAGTGGCACTTCACAACCCTTCCTGTGCGCATGCACGCACACGCGCACGCACACACACACAGAGGTTCCCCGGGATTAGGGTTGAGGTTCTGGGGCTGAGGTGCTGTGCCCCCTCAACCGTTTACTGTAGTGCTCCCATTGACTTGTGAGGCTGTATCTGCCCTTGATTTACAAACTTAAACTCATGTGCACATAGATTTTAGTCAAGGAAAATAATGTTAAGTATGACCCTTGCCATTTTAGAATTTTTAAGTCGATGGAGTTGTTGTGGGTTGCACTAGCTAATGATCTGCTCCACTTCTGGCTCTTTTCATTTTTAAAAAAAAGACCAAAAATTTGAATCAACCTAATATTACTTCAGATGACTGATTATGTTCAAAATACATTTTGGCATTGTGGTAAGCTACATAAACTGGGCCAAATTTTAGTTGAATTTAAAAGTGTCTAAATCTATTGGCTCCATTAGGAATGCATGAGTATAACAGGGAGTGGATTTCTTTTTCTAATATGAGTCAAAAATGTACTGACTTTCCTGGAGTTGTGTCCATTTACAGCAGGGTTAAAACTGGTGTTGTGAGAATAAACCTCATCCACACTATCAGACTTCCTCTCATCTCACTCTAATTGCACACATTGGGGCAACCTTATTCCTAGCATAATTGCATTGGTTTACATTGTCTTGAAATGGGGAGGAGATTAGCTCTCTAGTACAATGGACCAACTTCTAATCAGGTTTCCAATGAAAATGAAATTGTTCTGAGGGGAATTATTACTCTGATCTGAAACTAAGTTTGTATAGAATATCACTTTGTGGTATTCAGTCAAACATTTCAATAGAACATAGTACTAATAATACTTAAGATAGTGATATAGCACTTTCCTTTTCAAAAAACTGTAAATTTACCTGTCTACCAGAAACCTAATATGAATAGTACAAATATGTTAACTCAGTTCAGTACATTACTCATGGTGAGGGTACTAGGTGGGTGAGAGTTTAATGCCTGCCAATGGATGTTTCCCAGAGAAATATCCTGAAATGTAGAATAAGAAATGAACAAAAATCACTACCTTAAGATAGTGGGGAGTCTTTGTTTCTTTTCTTGTTTATATTTCTTCCCTTCTTTACTCCCATCTCCATCTTTCAGATTTCTACCTTTTTCCTCATTTCTCTTGGCTTTCCCCCTTGCTTCTATTTTCTTTTTCTTCCATGTTTTTCCATTTTCAACATCACCCTGTTTTTATCCCTTGTCATCTTCTTTGCTGCCCTACTCCTTCTCCTCTGCTCCGCATGGTGTTTCCTCTCCAGCAGCAGTGGAGGAGGGACAGAAGAGTGAAGCACCAGCCCCAGGCTACCTTAGAATGGAGCTCTATGCTGGTTTTCCAAAGAAGAGATGTTCTATTAATTTAAGATTTATATTGTTTGAGTATGAGTACTACACCAAAAAAGAGGCATTATTCACATACCAATTGAATATAACAAGTGCATTCTTTATACCCTCCCTCCTCATTTCCTGTTGTAATACTTCTGCACAGTAATGACTGGTGGTATATTACAGTTACACTAGAAAAAAATCATTAGAAAAAATTGAATGTGGTAGAAACAGTTCTCTTGAGAGATATTTAAACCCTATGTTTATATTCAGCCTTTCAGAATTCAGTAGAGCAAAAGACAGTTAAATGAACTTTCAATGTAATTTTAGTAAAAAAAAGCATGTCATAATTTCTTTAAATACAAAAAATCATTTAATCCTAACTTTATTCTTGGTTAAAATGTCTGTTTACTGTAATATTCAGGGATATGGTTTTTTTAGGTAACTCACGACTTCTGAATAAGGGAGGATGAATTAAGATGTAAATGTTGAATTTCAATATTTTAGGAAGCTAGGATACCAATTTGCTTTGGAGGTATGGTTAGAGAAGGCATAGTATAAGGTAACAAATAAGTCTGGTAATGCATGTCAGCCTAAGGTCCAGTGACATTGACATTTCAGTTAACAACCCATCTAAAACAGAAGACCAGAATAAAAACATTTCAGGGAAATTATGATTTACTATATGTCTCACTTTTTATTTTCTTCTATGGGTGGTTTGCGTAGTCCAACTTCTCATACCAGATTAGAAAGATTTTATTTTTTTCAGTCTAGGATCCTCCTGCATATAAATTGTTCTATGACATTTCTCTTTTGTGCATTGCCTGCATTTCTTTATTTATAACTGGTATATGCTGTAGAGTAATTGTGTAAACATAATAAACCATGTTGCCTATAAGCATGTTTTTTTGTCAAATATATAATTATTTATAGAGCAAAGAAGCTATTTTGTCCAGCTTTATTTCTTAAACATCCTTTGTATTACTATATCAGAACTGTTGTTGCCATGGTTAAGGCTGCATTCTGTTTTGAACTTAAAACAGTAGTTAAACCCGTAAAACACAATATACCTGGCCTAAAGTTTCAAAAGATAATCTGTTGAGTAAAACCTGTATTTTCTGCCTCAGGAGACGGGGGGGGAGAGGGAGCGAAGGGGGGGAGAGGGTGAAGGGAAGAGGGAGTGTTGAAGAGAATTGGTTAATTTTAGTTCCCAAATTCTAGTTGATTTTAAAAAAGGCCAAACATTTCATCTTCTGAGTTTGCATGATTTTTCTCGCTGTCATAACACAGTCTTTTTGTGCCACAGTTAGCCAATGAAGGACAAGATTTATGATGAACAGGGTACTCTACACCATACCTGCTGATTTGTCAGAGATCAGGAGCTTCATTAAATTGTTCATCAAGCTTAGGAGCTTTTGACCTTTGTGATGCAAGAGCTGCTAATGTTGAAGAGCTTGTTCATCATCATATAGTTCAGCCAATTCAGGATCTTGCAAAATCATTCACTACTTTGACAAGTATCAGGAGCATTGTGAAAGTGCCTGTTAGCTCATAAACAGATAGTGCTTTTCACGTAAGGAACCATTCTGTTGGAGATCATTATTTAATATACTACAAGTCACAACTGAATCTTTATGCGCAATTATTAGCTAATGGAGACCATGAAAAAGTTTAGTTTTTAAAAAGAAAAGTGAAAAGTTCCTTTTTTGCAACATTTTGACTTACTCTGCTTTTCGACACCTTAGGAGGCTCTGAAATCCTGCCTGTTTGTCTTGTTCCCCCAGTAATATGCACAGCATCCCAAACTGAGGCCTAGTATGGTAGAGGAAAAGAGATTTTACTAGTCCAGCAGCATTATTGTTGCATTGTAGAGGAAGATCTTCAAGAAAGTAATGTCTGTTTTCCAAAATAAAATATTATTTGCAAAAGTCTCTGTTCTTTAAAGTAGAGCTCTTGAATTTGCTGGATAAAGATTTTCTTGCTTTGGTCACTTTGACAGAAATATTATTCTTTGTGAAATTAGTCATTGCTGTGTGAGACAGTTTTCTTAACTTAAATTATCACTACGTTATGTGTGTTTTAAGGGTATATACATAACATACTTAAAACACAAATCCACAGCTACAAGGAAATAAAAAGTGAAGATACCTAACATTACATTCCTTTTACTCATCCACCCAGAGATGTACTTTCTCCACTAGAACAAATGTCATGCACCAGACAATGCACAATATCCTCAATTCTGTGTCAATAGAGAAGCCAGGTTCTAGCACCCTTTCAAAAAACACAAGTGAGTATGATTTTTCAAGAACAGTTCAGAATGGTTAGTGGAGAGAAAGTCTGGTCTTTTTGTGATGGTGGTAGTGAATCTGAAGAAGTTGTGCGCTGTTACATACCTTAATTTTACATTTCCTTGTTTTTGTAGTTTTGTGTTATATAAGTTGTTTATGCAGTTTAACTCATACAAAATAATGGGGTTTTTTTGTATTATATATGTTGCAGTACATGGTTTTCAACTAATTGTTAATTAGAGCAATACTAGATAATTTTGAACAGACTTATTTTCTCTGAAACATTTAAGAAAATAAAAACATCACACAAGTTCTTATTTTAGTTTTAATAGCTTAAACTATTTTTCTGGCCTTAATCCTTGAAGTCCAGGGAGGGAAGGAGAGTGGGAGTGGGGAGGGGAGGAAAGACACTCCATCACTTAGCTCTCATCCAGAAGACATTCTTTGTGCTGTACTTGTGGACCACTGTCTGAGTCAGATATCCTTGTTGTTAATATCCATTCAGTACCTTTAGTTGTGGCAGGTGAGCAGAAGTCTAGGTTGGACTGCAATATATATATATTTGCAAGATTTACTCTTTTTTGGAAAATGAATGAGCTAGTAAGACTTACAAGTTCTATTATTTTAATCAAACTGTTCCTCTAATAAAGTACTCTGAAATTCTTGTTCAGATGTGTGTGCCTCATATCAGTAAGTCTACTAAAATTCTACTCTTTATTATATATTTTTAATGTACAATCTATTATACTTCCAGATCCATTTGAAGCTTTCATCATTTTTTCCATTCGTCACGAGATCAGAAAGATTGATCTTCACAAGCGAGACTATAGTCTCTTAGTTCCTGGTTTAAGAAACACAATAGCACTTGATTTTCATTTCAATCAAAGCTTACTGTACTGGACAGATGTGGTGGAAGATAAAATTTACCGAGGCAAGCTTTCTGAAACTGGAGGTATGAATTTAACTTTTGACTTATTTTAGTATGTCCTTAAAAAGAGAGTGCCAGCCGAAGTAATGCAGTCACAGAACATCAAACTTGTCAGATTCTGGCCAAGCTATTAGTATTACTCCTCTCAGAGTAATTGTTTTAGGTTATCTCCAAACTCAGGCAGGAGTCACTGGTTTTGTTATTTCAGTTTACAACTTGAATATTATCTTTAGAACTGTAAAGGCTAGAGACTTAGTTTTTAATGTGATACTTCAGATTCTGGTGCACAATATTATAGCTTTTTTTCCCCTTAACAAATGGAGAAATATGAGGCCTTTAACATGGTGACCCAACCACACTATAGAGCACAACATAATCTCACAGTGTATACAGAAATACTTTCATAAAAATGTTTTCTAGGTTGATGTACACCTATGCATTTTTTCATTGAAGACCTAGCAAACAAAATCACACATTATTTAAAGGTTCAGTGTGTTCAGAAACTTGATTTTAAATTTCCCTTCATTTCTTATTCCTGTAATGACCAAAAATGTATTTTGTACATAAGCATATACTCTCTCACTACTTGTGAGAAAAGAAAAATAACTAATGAAGATAAATATCATCATGTCAGATTGCCTATTATGTAGTCTCTCACTGAAAAATAAGCATTAAGACTCATTAAATGGAGACAGTCTTAACTATAGCCTCAGAAAAGTGATATACAGTTTTGCATATTTTAATTATTTTTGTTTAGCTGGCAGTGTGATCATGCATTTATCACATTTTAAGTGTTGTATCTCTGTTCTAATTCTTTTATATGTTTGCAACCTTTTGATCTTTGTTAGGTGTGAGTGCCATTGAAGTCGTAGTGCAACATGGCCTGGCCACTCCTGAGGGTCTTACAGTAGACTGGATTGCAGGAAACATATACTGGATAGATAGCAATTTGGATCAGATTGAAGTAGCAAAATTAGATGGCACTTTAAGAACAACATTAATAGCAGGCGCTATGGAGCATCCCAGGGCTATTGCCTTAGATCCTAGATATGGGTAAATATACAAAAATTCTTTTTTCATGATTGCTTATAAAAACACTTTGAGGAATAAGCTTGAAATGTATGAATGTGTGTTGGTTTATTTGGAGTGAGCGCTTACATTTAACTTACCTTTAACAATGCTTGAAGAACTAAATTTTTTGGTCCAGTGAACCAGGGCATCAGGAGATGTCGGAGTCATTCTAGTCTTGACTTT
This sequence comes from Gopherus evgoodei, assembly GCF_007399415.2. Lineage (NCBI taxonomy): Eukaryota > Metazoa > Chordata > Testudines > Testudinidae > Gopherus > Gopherus evgoodei. Next base: position 59,514,697 of record NC_044332.1, read on the forward strand.
TTTATTGACTCACTGTGCGACTGTGGGCAAGTAATTTAACCTTTCTGTTTGTTTCTTCATCTCTAAAATAGGGATAATAATGTTCACCAGCCTTTGTAAATAGCTTGTAGATCTGCAGATGAAGAGTACTATATGAGTTCCAAGCATTATTATTTAATAGTAATCAAAAGTAAAATATTTACTAGTTAAACTGGTTAATTCATTTATTTTACCCTATAGCATACATAATTAGTTGCATTTCTGATGGCTGTTTAGATGCATATTTAATAATATAAAGCAAACTGTTCAATTAAAGGTAGTCCTAAAATCATATGTCAAAGAAACAGTATATTCTTCTATTCCACATAATACTATATGTGATTTGTAGGTCTTTTTTTTTTTTTTTTAACAGTAGTGTATCTGTCCTGATAATATGGCAAAAATGGTCTAATGTTTCAGTACACTACAGCCAAGTCAAGTAAGGGTAATATTAAACAAATGTCTTTATATTTCTCAATTTTTTGTTGGATTTTACTATTTAAAGTTTAAATAAAATTCGTGAATACATGTGATATCCACTAAGAATTTAGCTTAGTGGAGTCTCTCGTCCTGATTGTCCTTGAATGCAGCTTGAAACAGGGAATAATTTAGTTGGCATTAGTGAAGTTAAATCAGTGTAAAACTGGTGAAAGTGAGAGGAAAATGAAGTGCCATACCTGCAATCCATAAGTCAATTTTCAGCCAGCTGTTGAATGACACAAGACTCACGTCTGGAAATATGTTTGTTTACTACATAAAATATTTTAAAAATTCTTTGAGTTAGACCATTTTATTGAGATGAATGAAAAATAATGATCCAGACATAGAACACTGTTAGATCAATACTGGACAGAGTTTGATTTATTAAAATATTTTTGGAAGCCGAGATGCAATGTGTAAAAGCCAACTGGCCACAAAGACAAGGCCATTGTCTTTATACATAAAAGCCTTTTTCCATTGATGATAAATTAAAAAATGGATATAAAGGGTAGGATAAGTTAGAAAGAATTTGTAGACAATAATATTTTCTTAAAAAGCAATGGTGTACATATTCCTTCTGGTAACAGTGGAAAAAAAAACCTTTGAGAACACAAAGCATTATCTGCCCCATCTATTCTAAAGAACTTTTGAATAACAAAATGACAGATGATTCAAATCAAAGATTTGTTTGTATTGCTTTACATTCCTTAAAATGTGGATCCAACTAGAAGAAAAGCAATCTTAAGTCTTTTGATAATTTGATTTTGAGTCCTTCCTCCTTATCTATTTTATGGTTAATTTCTAACGTCAAACATTTTGAAAAAGATATTGAAAAGCTGTTTTGGAAAAAAAGGATGATTTTCAAAGAAGAGTGCACATGTGGGCTTATACTTAACTTACCATATGTACATGCAAAACTGGCTAACAAAGGCTAATGGGGTTCAAGATAGCAGTGTGGGAGGGAAAACAGATTCAGCAGAGTTACTGTGTCCCCTCCTCCTATAGCTGGATAGTAGAAGGGCTGGAAGGAGGTATTGATCGGGCAGAGCCAAGGTTCTTGCTGCCAAATGCTGGTTTAGCTATACTGAGTATAGATCCAGCACTGTTTACTTCCTTGCCACAGCATGGAGGAAACTGTGAGGAAGTTCGTTCCCCCCTGGGCTGTTCCTGAGGCTGTGCAACAATGCCCTGCCACCTTATTCAGGGCTTGTGTCAGTGCCAAGTTTGAGTCTAAGTATATGAGCATTTTGACAGCTAGTTAGTTATGCAAAATGAGTATTTATGCCCTGGCTTCAATTGTGCATTCACAGATGCATGCAAGCAATTGTGCAGGCCTAAAATCTAGATCATAATGTCTAGATTTGATTCAATCCTTAATAAGTGTACACAATATGGAAGACTTCAACTTAAACTCCACTAACACTGTACATCTAAATATTAGTGTTTTTATCCACTTATATTTAAATCTTGTATTAGATTTTGTTGAGATGGTAAACTTTTAAAAGCTTTCTGAAATCTTTAATTTTTACCTCTGGTGAAATGTACTCCACCAAAAATTGGAATTGGTTAATTTTACTTAAGCATGATCACTTATCAAATAATACAGCTTGTTCCATATCTGACTTTGAATAAGTGCATTCATTTATAAAATACGTATTTAAAACATTTAACAGTCTCTGGGAAATGCATAATAATTGTAAGGCGTATTCTTGAATAGCTTTACACAGCAGTATATGTGTTCAGATTGCTCGTATTAAAGTGACTAAATAGACTTATTGAGAAAGCAGTGCAAAGGAGCACTCTGAACGGGCTCCAGATCAGCGAAATAACTCTTACCAAAGTCAATCAGAGAAACAGGTGCGTGAGTTTGGTAAGGGAGTGCATATTCGTTTTAAAATGGACACAGATTGGGGAAATTGGCATGTGGAATTATTCTGAACTTTTAAAAAAATGTTACAGGCCCATTTCTAGCCTATTTAATTTAAAGCATCCCTAGGTGACTTTAAATTACGTCCAAAATGTCTTTAAGGTCAGGAGCAAGAAGGCTGTAGTTGGCAGCAGAAGCTTTTAATACCTGTGAAATGGCATATCCCTCTTATAGCCAATCAGTGTTTACAGTGAGTGATTTAAGTAGATTATCTTAAAAATTACCTATTGGACTGCACAACTCCTGAGCACAGAATCTAGGGAACCCTAAAATATGTCATCAATCTGGTATAGCTACAGATATTCCATTATGGCTTCATTCTCCATATAGGAAGAGAAGAAAGAAATATCCAGAAGGAAGCATTTAGACATGGAAGTCTAGGCAAACCAAAAAGGAGGGATATGCACAGGATAAAAAAAACAACATATTGAAACATGGATAAGCCACTACAGTTTCAAACCCCTCCTGCTACAAATGGGCTACAGATCAGTTCAGCTCCTACAGAGTCAGTAACATCACAGAGAGCCATTAATTGCTCATAATTCCAGCATCCAAAAAATAGACACAATTATTTCTGGACTTAGTTTTCTGTTACACATAGGGCTTATGCAGAGTACTCGTTGGAGTGGTGCACTATATTGGCGCTCATTTGAAATGACCTGCACAGCTCACTTGTCGCTTTGCTGTTTATTCGTAATATACCCATCCCAATCTCATGGTAATAAAACCTTCATGCCATGTGAAATCATAATTATACAATTATGCATATTAGACTTTTAAAAACTGATCATATATATGATCTATTTTAAAATGTCTAATATGCATTTTATATATGTATATATACATATATGTATAAAGTTGCTGGTGATACACATTCATACAAAATATTATTAAAATGTTCTTTCATTTTAGAACCTATTTGGATATTTTTAGGCTATAAATCAATTACCTTATTTTCGAGACAGTGGAAGTAATTTGCATCTGATTATGTACACAGAATAGATAATAGTGGCTTTTTTAGAATAATAATATCTATACTTTAATGGTCTGTAGCTCATTTGCTTAATTATAGATCCACTAGAGTCTAATGAATGTAGATACCCTTGACTCAATATGCGGTTATGGCTTCTTACAAGCAGTTTTGGTATATCATTTCGGTGTCTATACAGTGGATTCTCAGTTTGTTGATAATTGACCTATCTGAGCTTAAAGTGGGTGTTTCACATGAAGTGAATGTTGTCTTGCTATAAAATATTAAGAGGGAAAGTGTAATGAATTCCTCGGAAGACATATTTATAACACAAAGTAATTGCTTTAAAGATTATAAGATTTTTAGCAGCATAGGGAGTCAGCGTACAACAAACCTTTATTTACTGCATCAGAAAAGGCCCTACTAACAATATGTACAAACTTTTGTTTTAATGTTTTGTTTTTATTGTTTTGAGAATAAATATTTTTCTAATATGTGACTCTGTTTATCATACTGAAGTCCTGATCCTTCAAGGCTTACTCAAATAAGCAGGCCTTATGCATTTAATTACTTTATAAAAATCATTAGAGTTGCACGTATGAGTTAGTTGATTCATAGATTGATAAAGTCAGGAGAAAGTACTGTGCTAATATAGTCTGTCCTTCAGAACAACACAAGCCATTGATGGTAATGGTATTGCTAACATGAATAAAATTAAAGAGAATTGAGGCCTAACTTTGGAACTTTGAATTGTGGAACTTGAGTCAAATTTTCCTCTTGAGTTACGCCTTGTGTAATCCCACCATTACAAATAGAGTTCTTTAACTTGTGAGTTGGGGAGTATTTGGCCCATTATATTGATTTTATATAAAAGGTACTTTCGATTATTATGTTTGGAAAAAATAAGGTCCTTCAGGGATATTTTTGAGGCAGTCTTTGCCTCACTGACTAGGTCATAATCTCAATCTTAGTAGAATTGGATTTTGCACAAGGCAAACGTCCCATCTGTGAATTTCTTTGCTACTTTTATAACACAGATTAGTTAACTAAGCATATACAGGTTTTTACCTGCAGAAACTGACATACTAAGATATCTTCTGATTAAAGTGTATATTATTTTTCCGCTTTTAATCGAGTTACATTTTAGAATGATTTCAGAATGTATATAGGTAAACGATTAAGTAATAATTACTGGTGTGTGTCATTGTGCACAGGTACTACGTGAAAAAGCCATTTCAGAATCTGTGTTCTAAAGGCTGGAACTATCAACCACTGTTTTTTTATTTTTTATTTTTGAATGTAGTTTTTAAAAATTCTCATTGTTACGTTATCTAAACCAGGGGCTGCAGAATACCATTTAAATTGTGGGGGGCATAGATTCCTCCCCCCCGACTCTCCTCTTCCCCTCTGAGGTGACCCCCCTCTAGTCCATGAGCCTTACACACTTCCGAATTTGAGTGAGTGGTGATGTGGCCTGGCACAAACTTCCGTGATGCTGCAACCCCAACCAGCTCGCAATACCACTCACTCAAATTTAGCCTGGCCAAAGTGTGGTCGTGCCATGGCCTGGGTGACCCCCAGGCTCCAGTGACTGTAGTCTAAACTTTCTCCTGTTCAGTCCTCTCTACTACTGCTTCCTTTATCATTATTTATGTATAAAATCAAGTGTCTGCAAAACACTTTACATGTATGAGCTGTTCTATGTCCTGTAGAACTTTATCATCTAAATGATTTTTCAATCTGTGTGAGATCCTGACCTCCAATTAGACTGCTTAAAACTCCCTAGTTTGGAATGTAGGAATGAAATTCTTTGTTCATGCAGAGCTGATGTAGCCATCTCTACAACATTCCCTCTCAATTCTCCCAGAATAGGATACCTACTGGGCAAAGAGAGACTAGAGCAATTCCTGGGTGATGTAACAGACGCATTGGGGGTCAAAACTGCTCTGAGAATGCCTTCACTAATGTCACAGGCTAAACTAGTCTCCAACACCCATACATTTCAGGGGAGCACAGTGATGGAATAGGTCTCTAGTGTAGCTGAGGATCACATCCTGACTGCACATAATGACAGTCTGTAAGCATAGGCGCCAACTTCTTCTAGAGCCGATGGGTGCTCGACCTCCCTGACCCAACGCCACCGTTCCAACCCCTTCCCCAAAGTCCCCACCCCAACTCTGTCCCCTCCCTGCTCCATGGGACCCTTTCCCCAAATCCCTGCCTCAGCCACACCTCTTCTCCACTTCCTCTGAGTGCGCCACATTCCCGCTCCTCCCCCCTCTCTCCCACAGCTTGGGAGGAGAAGCGGGGATGCAGCACACTCAGGGGAGGAGGCGGAGACAGAGTGGAGGTGAGCTGGGGCAGGGCGAGGAGCTTGGCTGCCACCAATTTTTCCCCTTGGGTGCTCCAGCGTCTATGTCTGTAAGCAGTGTATTTGTAACTGTGTTAGTCCCAGGATATTAGAGAGACAAAGTGGGTGAGGAAATACCTTTTATTGGACCAGCTTCTGTTGATGAGAGAGACAAACTTTTGAGCCATACAGAGCTCTTCTTCAGCTCTAGGAAAAGTACTCTCAGCAAAATGCAAGATGGAACAGATAATTTGGAGTAAGAGGTTAGCACGTGTTGTAAGGGACCATTCAAGGTTGAGTGGCCCATTAACATCTCTGCAGTCATAGGATAAAAAGAAAGGGATAGTGGGTTGTAGATTGTGTAATGAGTCTTAACTCCAGTGTGTCTCTTCAGTCCACGATTTTTTACTATATAAGATGGTTGCTCACTTTTGTAGCTGTTGTTCTTCTAGGTGTGTTGCTCATATCCATTCCAATTAGGTGTGCACGCACCTTGTGCACATTCATGGGAAGATTTTTACCCTAGCAACACTCGGTGGGTCGGCTGGGTCGCCCCCTAGAGTGGCGCTGCCATGGCGCCAGATATATACCCCTGAAACCCAACGGCCCTTCAGTTCATTCTTGCTGGCTACTCCGACAGAGGGGAAGGAGGGCAGGTTTGGAATGGATATGAGCAACACATCTCGAAGAACAACAATTACAAAGGTGAGTAACTGTCTTTTCTTCTTTGAGTGCTTACTCATATCGATTCCAATTAGGTGACTCCCAAGACTTACCTAGGTGGTGGGGTCGGAGTGAGATGTCGCAGACTGTAGAACTGCTGATCCAAATGCCACGTCATCTCTGGACTGTTGAACCAGAGCGTAATGTGAGGCAAAGGTGTGGATCGAGGACCAGGTAGCTGCGCGACATATCTTCTGGATGGATACATGAGCTAGGAAGGTGGCAGATGAAGCCTGAGCCCTGGTAGAATGTGCGGTGAGGTGGCTCAAGAGAACATGAGCCAAGTTATAACAAGTACGGATGCACGCCGTCACCCAAGATGAGATCCTCTGGGAGGAGACAGGTAGGCCCTTCATTCAGTCTGCCATCGCGATGAAGAGTTGGGGCATTTTACGAGAGAGTTTTGTCCGCTCGATATAAAATGCGAGCGCTCTACGGATGTCTAGGGAGTGCAATTGTTGTTCCCATCGTGATGAGTGTGGCTTCGGGAAGAAGACCAGAAGGAAGATATCCTGGTTGATATGAAAGATCTATACCATTTTAGGGAGGAAAACCAGGTGTGGTCACAACTGCACCTTGTCCTTGTGAAACACAATATACGGTGGGAGCCCTAAGCTCGGAGACTCGTCTGGCCGATGTAATGACTATGAGGAAAGCTGTCTTCCAGGACAGGTATAGTAGTGAGCAGGCTGCTAACGGCTCGAAAGGGGCAGACATAAGTCTGGTTAGAACCAGGTTGAGGTCCTAGGTTGAGGCGGCACGGCGTACTTGGGGGTATAGGCGGTCCAAGCCCTTGAGGAACCTAGAAATCATAGGGTGTGAGAACACGGAGTGGCCACTTTCCCCTGGGTGGAAGTGGCCACCAAGTACACCCTCAATGATGATACTGCTAGGCCTTATTGTTTGAGAGACCAGAGGTAGTCCAAGATGATGGGGATCAAGACCTCAGTGGGAGTAACATTATGCGTTTCGCACCAGCAGGAGAAACGCTTCCACTTGGCCAGATACGTTGACCGAGTGGAAGGTTTCCTGCTACCCAGGAGTACTTGTTGTACTGAGGCAGAGCAATGTAACTTGGACTGGCTTAACCACACAGCAGCCATGCTGTGAGGTGAAGGGACTGCAGGTCTGGGTGGTGAAGTCTGCCGTGGTCCTGAGTTATGAGGTCTGGGTGAAGAGGCAGGGTAAATGGGTTGGCTATCGACAGGTCGAGCAGCATGGTGTACCAGTGCTGCCTAGGCCATGCTGGAGTGATCATGATCAAGCGAAGTCTGTCCCTGCAGAGCTTTATCAGGACCCTGTTAACCAGCGGGAATGATGGAAAGGCATAAAGCAGTTGGCTCGTCCATGGCATCAGGAAAGCGTCCGAGATCGAGCTTGGGGAGAAGCCTTGGAAGGAGCAGAACATCTGGCATTTTCTGTTCTTGCTGGAAGCAAAGAGGTCTATACGGGGAAAGCCCCACTTCCGGAAAACAGAATGAATAACGTCCAGACGAATCAACCACTCGTGAGACAGGAAGGATCTGCTGAGTCGATCCGCCAGAGTGTTCCGAACCCCTGGGAGAAAAGATGCTACGAGGTCTATCGAGTGGGCTATACAGAAATCCCAGAGCTGGATGGCTTCCTGACAGAACTGTTTAGGTCTCTGATGAAGCAACAGTTGTTGCTAGGTTTTTAATTATAAGGGGACAACATGACCTGTTGCTAACATTAATACACTTTAGAGAAAGGGAGATGTTAATGCCAACTGGCAAAAGCCCACAAGCTAATAGAAAACAAGTTGACCTTAACAGAAGGTCGACACGGTTCCGCACGGGGAACTGTTAGTCAAATTGCAAAAGATGGGAATGAATACGAAAGTTGTTAGTTGGATAAGGAACTGGTTAAAGGGGAGACTCCAGAGGGTCGTATTGAAAGGTGAATTGTCAGGCTGGAAGGAGGTCACTAGTGGAGTCCCTCAAGGATCGGTTTTGGGACCGATCTTATTTAACCTTTTTATTACTGACCTTGGCACAAAGAGCGGGAATGTGCTAATAAAGTTTGCGGATGACACGAAGCTGGGGGGTATTGCTAACACGGAGAAGGACAGGGATACTATTCAGGAAGATCTGAACCACCTTGTTAACTGGAGTAATAGGAACAGGATGAATTACAATAGTGAAAAGTGCAAGGTTATGCATTTAGGAACTAATAATAAGAATTTTGGATATACGTTGGGGGCGCATCAGTTGGAAGCGACGGAGGAGGAGAAGGACCTTGGGGTGCTGGTTGATAGCAGGATGACTATGAGTCGCCAATGTGATACGGCTGTTAAAAAAGCGAATGCGATTTTGGGATGCATCAGGCGGGGTATTTCCTGCAAGGATAAGGAGGTGTTAGTACCGTTATACAAGGCGTTGGTGAGACCCCATCTGGAATACTGTGTGCAGTTCTGGTGTCCCATGTACAAGAAGGATGAATTCAAACTGGAACAGGTTCAGAGACGGGCTACAAGGATGATCCGAGGAATGGAAAAACTGCCTTATGAAAGGAGACTCAAAGAGCTTGGCTTGTTTAGCCTGGCCAAAAGAAGGCTGCGGGGGGATATGCTTGCTCTATATAAATATATCAGGGGGGTTAACGTTAGGGAGGGAGAGGAATTATTTAAGTTTAGTACTAATGTAGGCACGAGGACGAATGGGTATAAACTGGACATTAGGAAGTTTAGACTTGAAATTAGACGAAGGTTTCTAACCATTAGGGGAGTGAAGTTCTGGAACAGCCTTCCGAGGGAAGTAGTCGGGGCAAAAGACTTTCCTGGCTTTAAGACAAAGCTTGATAAGTATATGGAGGGGATGTTATGATAGGATTGTTAATTTGGGCAATTGATCTTGGATTACCACCAGATAGGTCTGCTCAATGATCTGCGGGGAGATGTTGGATGACATGGGAACTGAGTTACTGCAGAGAATTCCTTCTTGGGTGCTGGCTGGTGAGTCTTGCCCACATGCTCAGGGTTTAGCTGATCGCCATATTTGGGGTCGGGAAGGAATTTTCCTCCAGGGCGGATTGGCAGGGGCCCTGGAGGTTTTTCGCCTTCCCCTGCAGCGTGGGGCACGGGTCGCTTGCTGGTGGTTTCTCTGCAGCTTGAGGTCTTCAAACCAGTTTTGAAGATTTCAATAACTCGATCCTGGGATAGGGGTTGTTATAAAATTGGATGGGTGGGGTTCTGTGGCCTGCCTTGTGCAGGAGGTCAGACTAGATGATCAGATTGGTCCCTTCTGACCTATTAGTCTATGAGTCTATGAGTCTATGAGAAGGTTAGATTTTGGGGGGAAATTACAATAGAGTCAAAGGAACAACAAGAAGGAAATCAATGGGGGGATCTGTTCAACATCTTAGATGTCTGTACACAAATGCAAGGAGTTTGGGGAATAAACAGGAAGAACTAAACGTATTAGTACATAAGCTGAATTATGATTTAATTGGCATCACAGAGAGTTAGTGGGAGGAGTCTCATGGCTGGAATATTGGCATAAAAGGGTATAACTTGTTCAAAAAGAACAGTCAAGGGAAAATGGGAGTGGAGGTTGAGGTCCAGAGGTAGATGAGCTGAGAATCTCTGGGTAAAGATAAAAGGGGTGGTATCAGTATGGGGATCTACTATACACCACCGCATCAGGAAGAGGATGTGGATGAGGCATTTCTAAAACACATAACAGAAATATCCAAAGAGGTCCAGATGGTAATGGGGAACTTTAACTACCCAGACATCTGTTGGAAAAGTAATACAGCAAAACACAAAATCTCCAATAAGTTCTTGGTCTGTATCACAGACAAATTTTGTTCCAGAAAGTGGAAGTATCCAGGGACACAGGCATTTTAGACTTGATTCTGACCCACATGAAGGATTTGCTAGTAAATCTGAAGGTGAAAGGGAATTGGGTGACAGTGATCATGAAATGATAGATTTCATGAGTCTGAGGAAAGAAAGTAGTGAGAGCAGCAGAATAAGGGTAAAGGACCTCAAGAAAGCAAACTTTAGCAAACTTTAACAAACTCAGAGAACTGGTAACTAAGGTACCATGGGAAGAAAATCTAAGGGGAAAAGTCATTCAAGAGAGCTGGCAGTTATTCAGGAGACAATATTAAAGGCACGACTGCAAACTATTCCAGTGCAAAGGAATGAAAGGAAGAATAGTAAGAGGCCAATATATATCCATCATGAGCTCTTTAATGACCTACAAATCAAAAAGGAATCCTACAAAAAGTGGAAATGTGGTCAAATTGATAAGAAGGCATATGAAAGAACAACACAAGCATGTAGGGACAAAAGCAGAACGTCTAAGGCACAAAAGAGTTACACGTGGCAAGGGATATTAAAGGCAATAAGAATACATTAGGTGCTAGAGAAAGATGAGGGAAAATGTAGGTTCTCTACTTAGTAGGGAAGGAGAGTGAATAAGTGATAACATCACATGGGGTTCGCAGGGGTCAGTCCTGGGTCCAGTAAAATTCAGTAGTTTTTTTAATAACTTGGATAATGGAGTTGAGTGGTGGTTTGCAACCAATTTTTTTATTTGAAGACTCCCAAAAATATTTGAATGAAGGTGTGGACTTTTTTGGAAATCTTAGCCATAGGCTGCAGACCCCCATCAGTCCATGGACCACAAGTTGAAAAGCACTGTTCTACGGTAACAGCAACTTTTTACAGACCCCTTAGACCAGAGGTCTCCAACCTTTTTATGCCCAAGATCACATTTTGAATTTAAGGGAACCCAGAATCTACCCTGACCCTTTCCTGTGGCCATGCCCCTTCCCCAAGGCCATGCCCCACCCACTCCATTCCCCACACTCTCCGTCACTTGCTCTCCCCCATCCTCACTCATTTTTCACTGGTCTGAGGCAGGAGGTTGAAATTTGGGAGGGGGTGGGGGCTCTGGGCTGGGGCCGAGGGGTTTGCAATGTGGGAAGGAGCTCCAGGCTGAGCCTGGAGCAGAGGGTTGGGGTGTAGGAGGGGGTGAGGAGGTGCAAGCTCTGGGAGAGAGTTGGCATGCAGGAGGGGGCTCCAGGCTCGGGCAGAGTGTTGGGGTGCAAGAAGGTGCTGGCTCTGGGAGGGGGCTCAGGGCCAGTCAGGGGCTTGGGGTGCAGGATGAGGTTTTGGGTGCTGGCTCTGGGAGGAGGCTCAGGGCTGGGGTATGAGATGCTGCTCTAGGAGGGAGGCACTTACCTCAGGTGGCTCCCGGTCAGTGGTGCAGCAGGACTTGGCCCCACTCAGGAACATTGGCACCTCCTCCCCATCACGAGCTGCCCCCTCCCCTCCCTCGTCATCCAGTAGTGCACTACATGGCCCCGCTGCTCCCAGAATAGGCCAACACACCTCTGCGGCCCCTGGGGGAGACACGTGGCACCGCGTACTGCCCCTCAGATACCACCCCCGCAGCTCCCATTGGGCACAAATGGTGCTGCAGGGGTGGTGCTTGCAGGCAGGAACAGTACCTCCCCCTGCCCGTCCCAGGGTCACTGGGATTTGCTGGCCACTTCCGGGAGCGGCATGGGCCTGCCGCAGGCAGATGGCCTATCTTAGTGGATCGCAGTTGGCTGGGAGAGTCTCCAGGATCAACTGTTTTAGACGTAGTCTGCAGATCCCCAGGAATCTGCAGACCACAGGTTGAAAACCACTAGAGTAGACAGTATGCTTATAAAATTTGCAGATGACACCAATCTGGGAGGAGTTGCAAGCACTTTGGAGGACAGGTTTAAAATTCAAAGTGATCTTGATAAACTGGAGAATTGGTTTGAATTCAATAAAATGTAATTCCATAAATAAAAGTGCAAAGTACTTCCCTTAGGAAGAAAAAATAGAATGTTCAGCTACAAAGTGGGGAATAACTATCTAGGTGGTAGTACTGCTGAACAGGATCTGGGGGATTATAGCAGACCACAAACTAAATATCAGTTGTCAATGTGATGCAGCTGCAAAAAGGCTAATATGATTCTGCGGTGTATTAAAAGGAGTATTATATATAAGACATAGGAGGTAATTGATTTTTCTGCATGGCACTGGTGAGGCTCTAGCTGAAGTACTCTGTCCAATTCTGGAAGGATGTGAACAAATTGAAGAGGCCAGAGAGAGCAACAAAAATAGTAAAAGGGTTAGAAAACCTGACCTAGGAGGGAAGGGTGAAGAAACTGGGCATATTTAGTCTTGAGAAAAGAAGACTGAGGGGTGACCTGATAGTCTTCCAATGTGTTAAGGGCTGTTATAAAAAGGACGATGATTCTCCATGTCCACTGAAGATAGGACAAAATGTAATCGGCTTAGTATTCTGCAAGGGAGATTTAGATGAGATATTAGGAAAAAATATCAATTATAAGGATAGTTAAGCTCTGGAATAGGCTTCCAAGGGAGGTTGTGGAATCCCTATCATTCGAAGCGTTTAAAAACAAGTTGGACAAACACATGTCAGAGATGGCCTGGGTTTATTTGGCACTGCCTCGGTGCAGGGGGTGGACTTGATGACTTCTCAAGGTCCCTTCGAGCCCTACACTTCTATGATTCTATGACGTGTGGAATTGAAATTCTTGTGCTTTTGATTTCATAGCTGTTGAAAATAGCAAAACTTTTTGCTAAAGAAGAACTATTCTGCATGAAAAGTGTTATAATTCTCAAGACTACCCTTATGTGCCTTAGTTTCTTCTGAAATATTTAAATATTAGAGACTTTTTTGCCCATTCTTTAAGTAGCCTGTACATTTTTTTTGGTGCATACTTTGTTGTGTTTCATTTGGACATTGAAATTATAACTTTCCCTCTCCTCCCCCTAATCCTACAGAATTCTGTTTTGGACAGACTGGGATGCTAATTTTCCTCGCATTGAGTCTGCTTCCATGAGTGGGGCAGGAAGAAAAATCATCTATAAAGACATGGATACCGGAGCCTGGCCTAATGGTCTTACTGTTGATCACTTTGAAAAAAGAATAGTATGGACAGATGCTAGGTAAAAACAACAATAAAATATTTATTATCAGTTTATTACTATTTGTTGTTTTATATAATGCCTAATCTGGATTGCAAGCAAATATGCTACTTTCTCCCCATTTAATTAAACACATTATGTATTTGATGTTTTATGTTTTGATTCATCGAAGTTAATGAGAGTTCAGATCCTTAATATACATTTTATGTTTCTATGAATAAATATTGAACTTTTTCAAAATATATGTGATGACCCAAATCCTACTTACCTTTCTCATACAAATAGTATCATTAGCACTTGAGAACTACGTACATGTCAAAGACTCAGTTGTTGGTAAAGATTTTTCCTTTTAATTCAGGTGAATGGAAATTACTTTGTTTTTATTTCAATGGGATGGATAGAAGTCTAACTTTTTAATTGAGAGAATACAAGCAAAAGAGTAACCCATATGTCTTTTAAACAAGAATTTCTAGATAAATTGTGCTAGAGCCACTCTAAGGTGATGATTTTTCTTACATGCTTTGTCAGTAAACTTCTGGTTTTGCCGTCTGTAGTGGCAAGGCCATAAATACGTTCTGAAAATATTCACTGAAACATTTTCAGGCCTATAGTACTATCAAGTTAGCCCTGCAGATGTCCTAATTTTCACAAATTATTTTTTTATTTGGGTTTATCTTGTAGGTCTGATGCAATTTATTCTGCATTATACGATGGAACTGGAATGATAGAGATCATACGGGGTCATGAATATCTTTCCCACCCCTTTGCTGTCTCTTTGTATGGAAGTGAAGTGTACTGGACTGACTGGAGGACCAATACATTGTCAAAAGCCAATAAATGGACAGGGCAAAATGTTAGTGTGATACAGAAAACCAGTGCACAGCCTTTTGACCTTCAAATATACCATCCAAGTCGTCAACCACAAGGTAACTTAAACATAATTATCTGATCGCATATATGTTTACATCTGTATAATCCAATTTTTGGGGTATGTACTGTGTTTTCTACTTTTCTGATGTCTCAAGAAACATCTGCGTTGAGTTGTGGAATGTATAACAAGAAAAAACTTGGTGGAGGTTACAATTTTCAAATGTCACTTTGTTGCTTGTTTGGCGGAGGGGAAGAATTAAATGAAAATTCCTTTAATTTGAATATCGCTTTCTGATTTGAACTTTTTTTTGTTTTGTCAATATGAAATGCAGCTCACAATATATGTCTAATACTTTCTATTTTGGTTTTCTAAAAACAGTTGAAGTATTGTCTGCTAGTATGAAAACCTTGATGTACACTCATAAAAGTCAGCTTGTGGACAGGCCTTGTCATTGGTTACATTAAATATTGGCTATTTTCAGTTTTGATAATGATCCTAGTACATTTTAAACAAATGCATTATCAGGATCACTAGACACATAATAATCATTGAATTATCTGCCCTGTTTATCTTCCTCAGTGAAGTATTACACCTACTTACGAAAAATGAAAGAATAGGTTAAAAACTGTGTTCTGGAGGACAGAATTACAATGAATGTAATTCAGTTTGCATGAATACAATAATAGCAAATCATCGGTATAATTGTTTGTAGTTCTGGAAGAAATTACTACCAAACTTTGAACTTTTTATTCACGGTGGTGGGCACTTACTCCTGCAAATAGAACTACTGATATTAGTGGGAGTAAGTGCTCACCAATGCACATAATGGGTTCACAGTCTGACATTGTGGTAATTTATGCATTATTATTATCTAGAAAAATATATTTAAATTATAGGAATAAATGTTTAAAATTCATCTTATAGCTGTCTTAACCTTCCTGTGAGAAACTATTAGGACTTTTTTTGATAGAATAAACATAATTTAGAAAGCTAAAGTTTGCCTGAATATTGTGGGATAATATGATATGCTTGACAGAGTTCCATTTTTTTTCCATTCTAAATTTTCTAACTTGCACTCTTGCTGTACACAATACAGAAAAGATGGACCTAAGAATGTTGCTTGTAACTGCTAAAATCAATAAGGGACCCAGGAATAATTGAAGAACTTGAAGTGTGAGGTCCTGTGTTGAGGGCATTTTGTTACAATTTCATCTTGACAGCTGACTACCCCTTATCTGAAACTCTTTCCTACCCCTCCAGTTTTTTTCTATATTTTTTTTTCTAAGAATTAGGTAATAGAGAATATATAAATCAAACAAAAACTGATCATTAGACTTAATTCCAAGCCCAAGATTTTTGGTGTGGTTTAGGTAATTAGCATACCTTTCCTCTCTGCAACAAGTCCATCTACTTTTGCTCATATGCTATTAAAAAAACATTGCAGCATTTCATCAGGTTTTGCGTTCACACCTATGCTAACCATTTTCTTATTGCATATACTCTGTGAGTTCCTTGAAGTTAGAGCTGATCCAGAATACATTGCATGCCATAGATTTAGACATCACAACTGTTGATACGAAAAGATACAAGAGAAATTTAAAATATTAGGTGGAGGAAAAATAGTGACTAGATACACACTGTGCAGGGCTGAGGGGACATGAGCCTGAAACTTGAGTGTAGTCATTGTATTCAGTGGGGAACAAAGGGAGTTAATCAGTTTAAGGAAGTTGTTGCAGCAGTAGTTGGAAGGATCTTATTCTCAAAAGAAAAAACACGAGTTTGAGACCCTGAGGAGTGAAAAGACCTAAAAGGTGTTTTGGATGAACATCTGAAATTATTTTGGCTTATTTTAACTTCTTTAGATTGAAAACTGTTAATTTTGCACTATTTTAGTTCATCGGTTATGTGTCTTCTAAATAGTACCTGTACTTAAAAAATATTTTAAAGTGGTGCTTTGAAGTTTCTTCCACAAATATTTCTCCTCACCTTTGTATTTCCTCTTATTGAGTATCATGTTCAGAATCAGTTCCCTAGTGCAGGGTTCCAGCTTACTTCTGCTGCAAACCAACGGGCCAAAAACACAGGGGAATCAGAATGTAGTGGGGAGATCTTGGCCATGTCCTTTTCCTCTGGCTTTGCCCTCTTTTCTTTTATGCCAGCATCAGAGAAAAGGAGGATCATAAGAGTACCTGTGCTATCTCTATGCTACTAGTGAATCACTCTTGCACTTGAGAGATCCTTCCTGGGCTAATTATGTTGAGTTACGCTAGTGCAGTACCAAAGTTATTGTACCACATTGGGGCATATGGCACTGTGCCTGTAACGTTAGTGGCATGTATTACATACACACAAAAAGCTGCATTAGGAGAACATTACAGTTTCAAAGTCAAGTACTCACAAGTTTAGGAAATGCCAGAATTAAGGTTGCCTGTGGAACCTTCAATTGGTTCCCTTGTGCATCTGCATTATGAACTTCTTTAATTATATAATCACATTTTTTTTTCTACAGAAACAACCTCGCATCCTAAATTTTACAAAGCCTTCACCCTAAAGCAGAGTTTGCCATGTAACATTGTATTTTTCCTTACTCATCGTTACACCCGCAGGCCACTCATGTCCCACCTCAGTGCTGACAATCCCCATGACAAGATGACCATGTACATCACTATGATATTACCTACTAGCTAATATGAGGTATTCTGGATATCTCAAAGTACACATCCACCTCTTTACTTTGATCACACGTGGTGGGGGCAGAGAGAGTCTGTCTCCTTCCCTAGGAGCTGGGCCCCCTCATATCACCATCACAGTTATGCCAGACAGTTTCAGCTAATCCCCGACCCATTCAATATTACATCTAACACAATGAATGCAGCTGGAGTGCATACAGATAATTCTCTATGGTTGTTAATATCTCCAGAGGGACAGAGTTAAGGTTGTGTTGGTGTGCACCTTAATTCTACATTTCCTGGTTTTCAAAGGTTTGAGTTTTGCTGAATTCCATGTTCTGGAAGGGTGTGAGATAGCACTGGGCAATCTAACTGTCTGTTGACATTACTTTTGATCAGTGAATACATCTAGGAACTTGAAATGCAGGATGGAGCCCTGTATACTGGAAAACAGCAACTCTGGAGAAATAAGGGTAATAGTGGACAAGTAATTGAACATAGGCGCTGATGCTATACCAAAAAAGGAGCAAATGTGATCCTTGGATTTATAAACAGAGGAGGGGGAAAGAGTAGGGCGATGATTTTATCTCTGTACTCTGGATTGATACTGAAATGCTGCACGTAGTTCTGGTGTGCACATTTTTAAAGGAGTTGAAAAATTGGAGAGGATGTAAAAAAAGCTATTTAAAATTATTTGACGGTTGGAAAAAATGTCTTATGGTGACAGATTTAAAGAGAGAGCTTAATATGTTTAGTTTATGAAAGAAAGATTGAGCAATGATTGATAACAATGTGTAAGTGCCTTCCTGTGGAGAAAATATTGGTTACTAACAGACTCTTTTCTCTAAGGGAGAAAGGCATAAGAAGAACCAATGTTTGGAAGCTGAAGACAGACAAATTATAAATTAGCACACCTTTTTAACAGTGAAGATTATTAACCATTGGTACAAACAATAAGGAGAAGTGGTAGATTCTCTATCGCTTTATGTTTTCGTATCATGCCTTTCTGGAAGACACACATTAGCCAAACACGAGTTATGCTTCAGTGAGACACGATTTATTGATCTTAGTATATGGAAAACTGGGTGAAATGTGATGTTCTGTGATATAGAGGAGGTCAGACTACATGATCTAATGATCCCTTCTGGTCTTAAAACTCTATTAATCTATGTATTATGCCATTGCTTTTCAAGATGTCTTGCAATATTTTTAGTTTAGTGTATCACTTCCTAAAAGCTGAAAACTTCAATGTCAAGAACCTTTGACACCAAAAAGACAACAGAATGCCTGGCTTTAGTCTTGCTTTATCTTTTTGGAATACTGGAGAAGAAGAGACATTAAAATAGAAAGTTTGTTCTGGTATGGATTGGAAACAGGTTAGCTATGTGGCTTGCCATGAACTTATTTCTTATGCCCAAATTTTTTATTTACGTACTCAGTCCAACATACAGTGAAATAAATAGAAAGGATCCAACTGATGTTAAAATCAGCTAGAACAGGACTAGATATCTAACTTTAGACAACAAAGTCTGAATATTTTCCCACTTAGTTTTGCTAAGATATATTCAGAGTGATTTTTGCCCCAGATATTTCTTTTTATGTAACATTCAGTTTTTTGTGGCGCAAGTCCCCTGAAAAATGGGGCCAGTAATGTCAAGTTTTCTAAACTCTTAAAGCTCTGAATCCTTGAAAAACTGAGAACATGCTGAGTTATCCATTCTTTCCCAATTCAAGGTTATACTTTAAAATCACGTGTTTAAAAGGCCCTTTCATACCTGAGCAACCATGAAAACAAATCATTTATATAAAAGTAATCTATTTTGTCAGTAACTTTCAGTGCTCCCTTTACTGTTTTATAAGATAAATATTTGAATTAGAGTTGTCTTCATCACAGCTCTGCTGTTTCTGCTTGATTCTTCAGTGAAATTATTCTCTAATTGTTACATCAAATAGTTGCCATGAGAGTGATTGAGGCACAATAAATTCCATACACGTTATTACACAATAAAGTGAAAGGAAGAGGTGAGTGGTGAAGGACTATATTTAATCATTTGAAAAACTTGCACCAGCAACTGGGAAGAGCACAAGTCAGAAACATAAACCATTGTATGATTAGTGTAGTTTAGAATATGGCATAAAAATGACTGTTCTGGGTCAGACCAATGTTCCATCTAGCCCAGTAACCAGTCTTCTAACAGTGGGTGGTGCTTCAGAAGAAATTAAGAGAATAGGAAAGTTATTGAGTGATCCATCTCCTGTTGTGCAGTTCCAGCTTCTTGCAATCAGAGGTTTAGGGACACGCAGAGAATGAGGTTGCGTCCTGACCCTCTTCGCTAATTCCTATTGATGGACCTAGCCTCCATGAACTTATCTGATTCTTTTTTGAACCCAGTTGTACTTTTGGCCTTCACAGCATCCCCTGGCAATGAGTTCCACTGTTTGGCTGTGCATTGTGTGAAGAGGTATTTATTTATGCTTGTTTAAACTAAATAGGGTGCAGATTTGAAACTGTTTCTCATTGTGGTAGGCCTTTAAAACTGTGCAAATATATAAAGGGCTCTCCGCATCTAATTATTTTAAAATTAGAAACCGTATGGCTTTGAATTATAACTGAAAGTTTTAAGAAATAAAGGGGCCTTTTCCTGCATTGTATGGTACGGTTTTATAAAAACCTTGAAGATATTCAGTCATTAAAACCTGGTTTTAAACCCTGTATTCAGATCAAATTCCTCCATGGATAATTAGGTTCTGCTGTTTACCATTCTCTTTGAAATTTCAATTGGAGAGGTTCTGTGTGTGTGTGTGGGTGTGTGGGTGTGTACGCGCTTGCGCACTTATGTATATGAGTTCGCTGTTTCTTTACCTAGTATTTTTTGTTTTGTTTTCAGCAATGGATGAAGTGATCTCTATTTATAAATGTGTAAAGTGTTTTGTGATCAGTTGTGATAGACGTTGATAAACATCATGATATAAATGACACGAATAGTTATGTGGTTACATTTTCTGTGCATTGATGGAAGATTGATTCCTGGCCCCAGGAGGTTGTTTTTATTTAAACTCTTTATTCTATCCACTATTAATATCTCATTATATAATTCCAGCTCCTAATCCTTGTGCTGCTAACAATGGCAGAGGTCCATGTTCTCATATGTGTCTGATCAGTCACAATAGAAGTGCTGCATGTGCATGTCCTCATCTGATGAAACTGTCCATAGACAAGAAAACATGTTATGGTAAGTTTCTTATTTTTTCTTGGGAACCAAATTTTCTCTGATTTCATTAGATTTTAAACTGGAGAGAATAGAGCTAAATAATCTTAAAAATGGTCTGTAAAGTTCTTTTTAGTGATAATTTTGAAGGTACACCTACATTTTTGAAAGTGGATAGATTATTCTAATATATGCAGTGTGTGGAACTTTGATATTTTTAAATGTGTTCATTTTTTCTATTGCTTATGTATGTCATGTGTTAGTATAACTTATCTCTGTAGTACAGGAAGATTTATAAGTGTAAAGTGCAGCATCAGAAAATGATGACATAAAAAAATACTTAATAGCTTTAATCTTTACCTGCTCTTCTTCTGAAGTCTTCTTAGCATAATTTTGGGGGATTAAGAACTAAAATGAAGAACATTCATAAAACAGGTAGCTTTGCAGGGGGCGGGTGTGTGTGTATAAAGATTATAAGCAAAGCTTTATAATAGCCCCAGAAATGTCAAATAATGTTCATTATTTGTAAAAGCTTTTAATGCGCTCGTCTTTGCAGTACTTAAATAGAAAATTTCTAGAAAAGTATTTTGCTATACCGAAATGTGTTAAAGAAAACAAAACTTACCTCTGCAATTCATACACTGACGTATTTCTCTAAAACATCTTAAGTAGTTTAGAGACAAGGGAAAAAAAGGTTCTGTTTTGCCCTTGATATAGGCTATTCATGTATCATATATTAACATTATTATTGTGTATTTTGTAAGTGAACAATGGGCCCCTTCTTTGTTCTCCCCATGTTTTTATCTCATCTATTTGTAATCAGTGCAGACATTGAAGAGTTTCTTATAACTACTTCCATTTGTAATTCTTTCCTGATGTACATCAGTGATTTTCCTAAGATTTCAAATACCATTTGGTATTACAAAGATGTGCAAATAGACAACTAGATTATTATAACACTTAGCGTAATTAATCCTCCTCTGCAAGGAAGAAGTCCTCGACTGTAGCAAAGCTTTTGATATGGTCTCCCACAGTATTCTTGCCAGCAAGTTAAAGGAGTATGGGCTGGATGAATGGACTATAAAGTGGATAGAAAGCTGGCTGGATTGTCAGGCTCAGCAGGTAGTGATCAATGGCTCCATGTCTAGTTGGCAGCCGGTATCAAGCAGAGTGCCCCGAGGGATGGTCCTGAGGTTGATTTTGTTCAATATCTTCATTAATGATCTGGAGGATGGCGTGTACTGCACCCTCAGCAAGTTTTCAGATGACACTAAACTGGGAGGAGTGGTAGATACGCTGGAGGGTGGGGATAGGATGCAGAGGGACCTAGACAAATTGGAGGATTGGGCCAAAAGAAATCTGATGAGGTTTAACAAGGACAAGTGCGGAGTCTTGTACTTAGGAAGGAAGAATCCCATGCACTGCTATAGACTAGGGACCGAACGGGTAGGCAGCAGTTCTGCAGAAAAGGACCTCAAGGTTACAGTGGATGAGAAGGTGGATATGTCTCAGCAGTGTGCCCTTTTTGCCAAGAAGGCCAACAGCATTTTGGGCTGTATAAGTAGGGGCATTGTCAGCAGATCAAGGTACGTGATCATTCCCCTCTATTCGGCCTTTGTGAGGCCTCATCTGGAATACTGTGTCCAGTTTGGGATCCCACACTACAAGAAGTATGTGTAAAAATTGGAAAGAGTCCAGCGGACGGCAACAAAAATGATTAGGGGGCTGAAACACATGACTTATGAGGAGAGGCTGAAGGAACTGGGATTGTTGAGGGAGGATTTGATAGCTGCTTTCAACTATCTGAAAGGGGGTTCCAAAGAGGATGGATCTAGACTGTTCTCAGTGGTAGCAGATAACAGAACAAGGAGTAATGGTCTTAAGTAAGTTGTAGTTGGGGAGGTTTAGGTTGGATATTAAGAAAAACTTTTTCACTAGGAGGGTGGTGAAGCATTGGAATGAGTTACCTAGGGAGGTGGTAGAATCTCCTTCCTTAAAGATTTTTAAGGTCAGGCTTGGCAAAGCCCTGGCTGGAATGATTTAGTTGGGGATTGGTCCTGCTTTGAGTAGAGGGCTTGACTAGATGACCTCCTGAGGTCCCTTCCAACTCTGATATTCTATGAAGTCCTCTCATCGATATAGTGCTGTCTACACTGGGATTAGGCTGGTATAACTGCATTATTTAGATGTTTTCGTACTCCTGAGTGACATAGTAATACTGATGTAAGTTTGTACTGTAGACTTGGCCTCAGGGTGCTAATAGTTTTAAAATACTACTTCCAGTCTATTCTTTCTTTGGAATCCTGCAAGGCTACATTGATATAATCGATTAGGAAAAGGTTTTAAGTATGTGTAAATTAATACACTTTACTTCTCTGTAGTAGCTTGCTACACATTATATCAGCAGATTTTCATACAAAACATTGTTCTTACATCATTGATACAAACTTTGCTTAAAATTTGGAAAATAATATTTAGGGGATAACTTTGAATCCAGTCAGTTTTCATTAAGGAACAAAATATTTTCCTTTTTTCATACAGAAATGAAGAAATTTCTTCTTTATGCAAGACGGTCAGAAATAAGAGGTGTGGCTATAGAGAATCCATACTTCAACTTCATCACTGCCTTCACTGTCCCTGACATTGATGATGTCACTGTCATAGATTTTGATGCAGCAGAGGAACGCTTGTACTGGACTGATGTAAAAACGCAAACCATCAAGCGTGCTTTTATTAATGGGACTGGATTGGAAACAGTTATCTCAAGAGGTGAACAACATAATGTTTATTTAAAAGTAGTAGTCATTCATTATAATAAATATGCATGTGTACTAACTGTAGAATACATAAATTTGTCCACATTTCTTTTGATTTGTAAGTTAAATGGATTACAGAAAATTGGTGCAGAATAATATTGTTTATTAATAGACCAATACTAATGTAGTAAGACATTGATTTCATCTTTATAGAGGCATAAAACATATATGCTTCGGAATATAATTAAGATTTAGCTGGGATATCTAATATTTATTAAAAATTTAAATTTGTTTTATCTAACAGAAGAAATGCTGCCTTCCTAGAAAGGTTAGAAAGGAGAAAATTAAAAACAAAAAGCAGGAAAAAAAAATAGTGTACTGAAAATAGCTTTACATTTAATGTATTTTTATGCTCTCTTTCATGGTCAGTTACACTGACTTTGGAAGAAAAGATGAGTTCCCTCTGGACAATTGTGCTTGCCTACTTGTCGCCACTCAGATATATTTTGCCAACCACAACCCGAATTTCAAATACAAAGTGGCAGAAACTTTGTGATGATGCCTGCATAGTTTACACCTTCAAGAATTGTACTCTGTATTGGCTTTAGAATGTTTGTAATATTACCATTATTAACATACCTGTTGCTTTCTTCCACTGTGTCCAAGCTTCAACTGATTGGTATTGGTGAGGCTCTTTATCGTGCTTGACCATAGCCAATATATCATTGTTGAGGAGTGCAACCTTTCAATCCTGTTTCCTTCCATTACACTTGGCCTGTGTTAGTTTTCTGGCTGATTGATGCTTCAATGCTGAATTGTTTTTTTCTCTATTTTCATAATTGGCTAGCTCTTCTTATCACAGTAGACAAAGGAAACTGATAAAAAGGCAATTTTACTTAGATGATGTATGTGTGTACATGAACAACTACTAAGTCATTTACCCAGAAAAGAATCATGACTGGCTAGGTGCATAGTGCATCCTCAGTTGTACTCCTCATCCTTCTGTGGAAACACCAATATCCTTCTTTAGAAATAGTGATATTCCTAATGCTTACTGGGCTCGCTGTGCTTCACAAAAGTTGATCTTCAGTGAGGAGCACCAAGCATTTTCACATCAATCACGCTGGTGCAGGTTGAGGGAAAGCCTAGACTGATTGTTCCCCTGCCAGCCTGCAAATAATTCTCCTCAGAAAAATGTAGGTATGTTCTGAGCTGAGTTGAGGTATCAGTGCTCTCCATCCTTGTGTGCCATCATTCTAGTACTGAAGGGTGACTTTTTTTCTTTTCTTTTTTTCCCTACCAAAGTGAGTTATTGGCCCCCCAAGAAGGCACTCTGCTTGCCTTGAGTAGTTCCAGTCACCAAAGTCTCAGCATTTGATTCCTGTTTGCATTACACAAAGTTTGTACATTCCAGGAGGCAGCAAGTGAAATACTTTCAGATTTGATAGCACATAAGTAGATGGCACCATGCTGTTTTGCAGTGCTCTGCACTGTGAATGCAGAGACTGCATTAGCTCTGGGATCTGAACTCTGCTGTCTTCACATACTCAGCACCAGAATTCACCAGTACTGATGTTACTCCATTTTTTGGCTTCATTGGCCATTTGGTGCAACCAGTGTCAATTCCTGTACTGGGAGCAGCAGGTCTCATCTCCAGCAGCAGGTCTTCTCTCCTCTGTATGAACACAACTTTCTAAACCACCTGTTTGAAATCAGGAGGGCCAGTCTAATGAGCACTTTCTGGAGGAATATGTATCTATTCAGAAACTGAAGTGATGGTTGACTCCTCAGAGACAAAATTCAAACAAGAACAGTACAAGGAAAATAGCTCTTCTGTGGAGGGTTGTACCTTTTCTTATTTTTATGATCAAATAAGTAATACTGAAGGATTTTCTTTAGCCCCTCTCCAGACAGTCCCAAGTCAAATTTTGACAAGTAGCGAGACTATTCTCTCCTTTTCAATATGCCGGCAGTGTACTTGTATTCTTTTCTAGATCAGCTGGTGAAGAAGTGTCAGCATTTTCATTTAATTTTGAATGTTTCTAAGTTGGCTGATATATGTATTTTGGGGAGAATGTTGTGTGTTTCCCACTGTCTTCATGAATCCAGTGATGGAGTCAACAGTGGCCAGATCAAAAACCACACAGACTTTCAGTTTGTATTTTGGACCTAAACTGAAGTGCTGGAATTCTTCTAGGAAAAAAGAGTTTATCAGCTGAAGTGGCTGAATGCCAGAAAAAATTGAGTTGTTGTATAAACTATTTAATTTAAAAAAAATGCAAAATTTGTCAATGAATTTGATGAGTAATGCATTATCTTTCTCTTTATATCTATCTACTTCTGCAGTGGCCACAGTTCATATTGCAAATTACCTTTCCTTTATAGACCAGATGCAATTTGAACTTGAATTAAAAAACTAGCAAAATCTATAATGCCAGAACATGGCTCAAAATCAGCTGCATATGCTCTGTGATGTCACAGATAAAGCAAAAAGGCTGACAGCACAAGGATTCAGTTCAAGGGTACTTAGCAGGGACAGCCATTGTGTTCAACTTCCTCAGAGACCAATGGGTTCTAAGCCCCATTCCCAAAAGGAGCAAAAGTTTCCAAGTTTCTGAAATATTTCCATGCAATATAGCTAGTTTAGCAATCTCAGCTTGACAATATCTTGGAGAAAGACCAAGAACCAGTTTTACTTCAAAATATTTTCTTCGTATTCCCACTTGTGGGCAAAGAGGCTTCATACTGCAGAGTTTCAGAGCTTACTGGAAAGCTCTGATATTGGGCCGTGTGAGTAGCTTCAAACATTTGGAACAAGGTGATAAGAGTGCCTTGTGGTTCCACTTGCCTTAGTCCCATCTCTTTCTCAGTCAGATGTGGACAGAACTGTGCTGCCCCTAGACTCTGATCTTTGATCAGATTTCTCTAATATATGTTTTTATGTATATTCATTGATTTAGGGTGTGTGTGTGTGAGTGTGTGTGTGTGTGTGTGTGTTTGGTTGGTTGGTTGGGTGTTTTTCAATAGTAGTTTTTAGATTGATAATGATAGCTCTGGCATCATGGCCAAGTAAGACTTTGAAACATATGGATTCTAGAAGTGTATGTCTTGCCTCTATAGTATTCCTGAATTTGATGTTCATAGTGTCTCATCTAACTTGACATAGTCATTCCCAGTTTGGTGCTTGGTTTACTGGACTTTTATGGCTGAACCTGTAAAGAAGAGTAGACTTTGGTGCTGGCTTGTCTCAGGAAGGAGGCTGTAAGAACTTTGGATATGATCCAGGTTCAAGGCCTTTGTTCTGTACATAATATGCCACCCTTGGCTTCTAAGTCCCACAGAGGGAGCAAGTTGAAGCCTTCATTACAGAGACCAGAGCCTTTTTCCAGATCCTAGTTGGAGTCCAGTTCTGGAATTAGGTACTACAACAATGGCAATGCTGTATCTATCTTCCTACATTACTGTTGCCATGGAGCCCTCAGGTTTGGAGTCTTCCTTAGTGCTTTCTTTGGCTCAGGTGCTGACCAGTGATGCTGAATCTGTATCTTTGGTGCCAGGGCCTTGATGCTAAGAAAGTAGGGAGAAACAGCACTTCTGGACTCGTGCTGGACTCCAATGTAATCAGTCAGTGCAGTTGGGCTCTGTTATAACCTAGTCCCAGATTTGGACCTTAGCGTCCAAAATATGGGGGTTAGCATGAAAACCTCCAAGCTTAGTTACCAGCTTGGACCTGGTACTGCTGCCACCACCCAAAAAATGAGAGTGCCCCAAAATGGTTATGACATGGTGGTAGCGGTGAGATAGATAGAATCCAGAAGCCAGTAGGAATATTATATTTTTCTTTTCTCTGCTAGGGGCTTTTTAGCAGAGAGAAACAGTTTGGTTTTAAAAGGGAACCAGAGAGTATTTTTTTTTCTGCTCTCTCTGGCAGTTTTTGGCTTGCATAGTAAGCAAGGAACCATTAAGCTGTGACAAACAGGTCTTTTGTGACAATAGCACTCCCATTGAGAGTCATTACCAGCACTATATACATGCAAAATCAAGCTAGTAAATCTAACACACACAGAGTTCCCTCTGACTTCTTCCTCCCACCAATTCCCTGGTGAGTACAGACTCAATTCCCTGGAATTTCCCACTAAAGAAAAACTCCAACAGGTCTTAAAAAGAAAGCTTTATATAAAAAGAAAGAAAAATACATAAAAATGGTCTCTCTGTATTAAGGTAACAAATACAGGGTCAATTGCTTAAAAGAATATTGAATAAACAGCCTTATTCAAACAGAATACAATTTAAAACACTCCAGCAACTATATTCATGTAAATACAAAAAAAACATATAAATCCTATCTGATCTTTTTGTACTTACAACTGGGAAACAGAAGATTAGAAAGCAGGAAATAGAAATCACTCCTCATCTGAGAGAGCATACAGGCAAACAAACAAAAAACAGACACACAATTCCCTCCACCCAGAGTTAAAAAAAATCCTGTTTCCTGATTGGTCCTCTGGTCAGGTGGTTCAAATTACTTCTTTCCAGGTGAAAGAGACATTAACCCTTAGCTATCTGTTTATGACAGGCTCATTGTTTGAGGAGGTCTTTTAAGAGCCCGCCTATGAACCATCATCCCCCTCAGATTGAGCATGAGATTTCATCACACATCATGATTGATTTTGTATACATTTACTTTAAAAATAGAAATTAATCTCTGAACCTGTTAAGGGAGGGTGATTTGTTCCAAATCATGTTTGTCAAATTGATGCTTTTTAAACAGCACATCTATTGCAGAGGTATTAAAAACAAACAAATAATGCTTTCCCCCTAAATTGGAAAATGCACTACCACTTATACAGTTTATATTTGGTTATTATCCTTGGACAATACGATTGATGTCTATTTTTCATTCCTCAGTGTTTGCTGAGAATTATCGACTGTTTAGTGCAATTTCAATGTTAATTGTTGCTGTAGGCTTTCATCTGGCTCAGCAGAACATTAACAATTATTCATGCTTTAACAGTGGTTGATAAGTGAATGAGATTGCAATCTTGAACAATTTTGCTAACAAATTAAAATATAAATTATTTTTCCCTAAAACAGAAAATAATTTATTTGGAAAGGAAACCAAATGAACAACCTATATTCACTTTTAATTTGCTCTTTCATGTTTTGCAGATATTCAGAGTATTAGAGGCCTTGCAGTGGACTGGGTGTCACGAAATTTGTACTGGATTAGTTCGGAGTTTGATGAAACTCAGATTAATGTAGCACATTTAGATGGTTCTTTGAAAACCTCAATCATCCATGGAATCGATAAACCCCAGTGTCTTGCAGTTCACCCTGTCTGGGGGTAAAGTATGATTATTCTTAACTGGCGGGATTTCATAAAACATATAGAAAGATTCCTTGTATTTGTCACTAGGCATGGTGGCTTTTCAGTACTTGCTTTCATTTTTAGGACTACTACAAAAAAATATTAAATATCTTGGATTTGACAACTCATTTTCCCAGTCTTAATAATACAAATAGATCTTATTACAGTTATTTCTGACATTTCATTAACATGCCTTATATAATTTCAGGTCAGCAAGGGAAAATAAAAGAGTGTGTGTGTGTGTGTGTGTGCATGTGCACGCGCACAACCAACCATTTGTATAAACTTAGGGAAAAATCATAATTATAGGTGCTAGACTTGCTGATTTCGACTTTATTTGTCCCAAATGCATGTGCTTCAGAACTTTTATACAGAATTTCTTGCACTGAATACAGAAGACATTTATAACAAACCGTATTATGAACTAGGTAGTACACCCATTCATATTGTAACAACATTGTATGTACTATTCATTTGATCATCTTTTCAAAACTGACACATTTAGAACATGGCGTATATAAAACCAAATTTTCAGTCAGTCTTGTTTCTTGTTAAGGAAGCTTTACTGGACTGATGGGAACACAATTAATATGGCAAACATGGATGGCAGTAACAACAAAATACTCTTTCAGAATCAAAAAGACCCAGTTGGTAAATATTGTTTTATGCTATTCTTTTTTATTTAAAGTTGTTTTAATATTTAAATTATTTGATGTGATATTTAAAGTGCTGTGTTTCATGTAGTTTATATCAGTAATATAGAAGATATTAAGAAACAAATATATATTTAGAATATGTAATATACATTTAATTATCATTATTTTATTTTATCCTTTAAAGGCATTTGGACAGAGTCCACTGCCCATTGGAGTCAATGGGAGTTAGAGTAGATTTGTTATTACTTGATGAACTTGCAGAAAGGTCTGCAATTGATGGTATATAGGCTGAAGTTGAAATTGTCCTAGAGGCATATTCTTTGACCCAACAAAGATCCTGGGATATAGTCTTTGAATATAGTATAATGAGTGTGTTTCTTTTGTGGGTGTAGGAAGGAAAGATATGGAGAACTCAAACTTTTGGCTCACAACCCCTCAATGCTCAGTCTGGAACATATCTCCAGAGGGTTGTCTGCACCCATTGCAGAAGTAAAGGTGTTGGATATGTGACTTCATGAATTCCTCCAATTTGTTGCCCCTGAAGAGGTGGTGTTCCATAGTAGAGCTGCTTTGCTGCTGCTGTGTGAAGTGGGAGGGAAGTGGCCCACAGACTCTGCTCAGAATCCCATCTTTCTGATGAAAGAAAATTTGGCCCTTTAAATTTTAGTTCATAGTAAAGGACAGAAATAGGAATAGAAGTAAATGTACTACCTATAACTGCTTTTTACTAAACATTAATATTGCTTAATGTGTGCCACTGATGTAATATGTTAACATTTATTTTTAATGTCGTTGATATATTAGCTAGGATATAGTATGTGAGAAACTATTAACATTATGACTCTTCTTGACAAAATTATCTGCTAACATGTTTTATTCCTATCTTTTGTGATGGTGGTCATTCTGTTTTCTTTCTGGTATTTCATTTCTTCTGGGTGTTTAAATATCCCATTATTCATTTTGTCTTTTTGAACATAATTAAAGAGTTTTTATCACATATTGTTTTATGATATCATATTTACTAAGCATGAATATGCAAAGTAAGCAAGAGAAAAAATTACCGAAATAATTAAATTGGCATTAAAGCAAATGCAAAGTGCTTTTCATTCTGAAAATCAATGTCTGGTATTTCTCTTTTGACACCTTTTACATTTTAAGAATATGAATTAGAGATAATTCAGTACAGGCACTTTATTGGCAAATTCTGGAATAAATATTACTGCACAATCCAGAGAATAAACCTCCTATGGAAAATATTCAACAAGCCTTTTCCCACACACTGGTATAGTGTCACATGAGTCATGTGACACAGAGATAAATTATGCACTTAGAGATGAAAAGGTAAGTTCAAGAGCTAAATCTCTATGGTAGATAAAATGATAAAATATAGAAAGGGAATAAATATGCAAGAACACTGCTTGATTACAACCTTATAAAGGTGCACTAAATGTAGACTAAAGCAGTTTCTTCAGTGCTTATCTGAATTGTTCAGAACACTTTACATTGACTGTGAATATGATCATGGAGTCATGCTCTTCTTGAGAAGACATGCAGAAAGGCAGTTTGTATTAACTAAGGTGAAAAGCAAGCTAAACTGCATGTGCAGGTGAAAGAAAAGTGGTATACTCCATTGCTGGATGTATAGCAGTATTGCCACTGCTTCAGCCCCAATCTTACAAAGATTTACTCTGCATTGATCAAAATCAGTCACCATCTCTCAACCATCAATCTGACAACTTTGGCTTAAATTGAACTATTTAGGATAATTATCTTTTTTAACTGGTTTGATTTTTTTTAACTTTTTTTTTGAGAATTTTCACATTTGCATTCAGTAGTGAAATAACCTTAGTTGAGGAACAGTTAAGAACATTTAATGGCATAGTATTATCTGCATAATTTCTGATAGTCATCCTGTAGACCAGTGGCTCTCAACTTTTCCAGACTACAAATCCTTGCATTATCCCTGAGTTACACCTCACTTAATAACTGCTTGCTTACAAAATCAGACAAAACATTACAAAAGTGTCACAGCACACTGTTACTGAAAAATTACTTATTTTCTCATTTTCACCATATAATTGTAAAATAAATCAACTGGAAAAGAAATGTTGTACTTATATTTCAGTGTATAGTATATAGAACTGTGTAAACATGTCATTGTCTGTATGAAATTTTAGTTAGTAATGACTTCGCTAGTGCTTTTTATGTAGCCTGTTGTAAAACTGAACAAATAGCTAGATAAGCAGTTGTACCCCCTGCAAAATCTCTGGTACCTCCAGTGATATGCATACTCCTGTTTGAGAACCACTACTGATGTCAGTGCTTAGTTAAATAATAAGGTCCTGGGTGAGCTATTGTGGGAAACTTTTTCTTAAAAATATTTGGAGCGTTATTACTGTTAGTAATCTAACAATAATAGATACTTAACAGATTCATCTAGAATGAATAAATTAACTCTCTGTGTTATCAATGGACATGTAGGATTGTGCTAGTGATTAAACTATAATTGGATGTGTTAGTATAAAACCATCACAGCAGGAAAACAAGGTATAGCAAAAGAGGGAAACATAACTTAAAATAAAAATTATATACAAATATTGGAAGAATAAGGTTGTGGAGACATGTACCGGAACGTTGGTAAATGTGAGAATTAATGTTGCCATGCATTTCTGTATCAAATGCTGAAGCAAAATGGCAAAGCATGTGTGCAGTGTTATAGAATATGGAAGGTTTGAGGCATGCTACCAAAAACAAGCTGTACTACCAAAGTCACAGGAGCAAAATGGTGATTTTAACCATCTTAGAACTGCCAAATCTTGTGGATTTTTACAGGGCCAGAAAAAGGCACCCCTCCAATCCTAGGAGTTGTCCCCCTAGAAAATTTCTGAGTAAAAAGAGATCTCAAGAACTTTTTTAAGGTAGAAAGTGTTTGGCAACTTTAATATAGGGTTTGCTGTTATATTCCTGATAATGTACTTTTTACAATAGTGAAATGTTTCTTGCAAATCAGGAGATGGTTGTGAAGAGAGAACACAAGGACAGCATAGGTCTTGGTAAATGAGAAAAAAAATACAAAAAAATCAACATAAAATGCAATTTCCTTGTATTTTTAAAGAGTTGTGAAGTTCCTTGTGACGTTTTTAAATATTGTGTTGTGAAGCAATCTGAGTTATTTAATACTTCATAGAAAAGTAGTCCTAGAGTCTATGAGTCTATAAGTATACAATCCGTGCATATGCACTTCAAATAGAAATGGATTTAAATAAACTTTGGAAAGTTCTGTTTCTCAGGAGTTTCAGCTGAGTAAAAGTTTCAGGTTTCATGTTAACTGGACAAAGACAATATGGAATGTTGGGAGTGGGCTGACTGGTGTCAGGTGCCTCAGCATTTTAAATTGCAAGAGAGAACCGATGCTTTTAGCTGAATGGGAGTGGAGCAAAGGAAGCCAAGCTTATACAACTAGAGAGAGGAAGAGCCTCAACAGAGCAACTGTAAATTGACAGTAAGAAGAGGAGTGGCTGAGCAGAATAATATAGCTGAGTTGGGGATGAAACTTGTCACACATTCAAGTAATTCCTTTGTGGAAATGAGGGTGGAACCAAGCAGAAAATTACAATTTCTTTATTTTTGACTTCAGAATCTTTGTCTAGCATCCTCATTTAAAAAAAAATCCCTCTTTCAAAAGTTCATCTTACTACGCTAGTTATTTTGCATTTTTCTCTCTCTAGGATGTTGAGCTTAATTATTTAGGTTCACTATTATTCACTGGCTCAACTATAGTTACTTCTTGAACCAACTCCTGAGTATTACTTAGTACTAGCTAGTATTCTCTTGTGTGCTTGTTACAGGTTAGCTGGCAGTCATGCTGTCAGTCTGCTGGTGACAAACTCTGCTAAAGAAAATGAACCAACTCAGATCCACCTGGGAATAACTGATTGCCTGTGTAGCTGGGCAGTAGTTAATTAGTTAAGGAACAGCTGGGACTTATAATAGGTGATGTGGCCTCAGGCAGGAGAGAACACAGAGAGAAGGTACCTGGGAAAAGAATGCTGCAGGCAAGCTAGCTAGGAATCTAGTCCGAGTGGGATCTTCTAGAGAAAAGAGCTTCCTGAGCAGAGGAACAGTTTCCAGAATACAGAAAGACAAAGTTTCCAAAGAGAGGACTTGTCAGGGAGCTCACCAGGAAGGAAGGGAAGGAAGAATGATCCTAGGTGGGGGAGGCTTTGAAAAGGAAGCGCTATGAATGCTAACCCTCAGCAAAACCATGAAAGGACTTCACTAGGTAGCATGTGAGCCCCAGGTCAAAGGAATTATGTGCTGTTCTGAGGAAGTGTCTTCACTGTTTGACCCCTGTGGGGACCATGACTCAAGAGGAGAGACCCTTTCCTAGCTAACAACAGAAGCCTTGACTCCAGAAGAGGGTTCTGGGTCAATGAGGCCTCGCTTGTACGAGACCTGGACATAAGTGGGGTTAATAGACTATGGTTAATTCAGCAAGGATGCTGGAGTGGAGATCTATTCATGTAATTCTTTGCCTGAAGGGAAACTATTCAGTATGCATAAGCCTTATTGGATTTACTGAACACCCAGAAGAGGAAACTCAGGCAGAAATTTAATTGCAGCACTGCATGGGATCACTGTGGCGTATACCATGGATGATGGGCCCCATTACAGTGCTCTAGAATGACTTGTTCCAAGAAGTAAAGAATTAGCATAAGGAACATAAGAATGGCCATATTGGGTCAGACCTAGGGTCCATCTAGCCCAGTATCCTGTCTTCCAATAGTGGCCAATGCCAGGTACCCCAGAGGAAATGAACAGAACAGGTAATCATTAGGTGATCCATTCCTTGTCGCCCATTCCCAGCTTCTGGCAAACGGAGGCTAGGGACACCATCCCTTCCCCTCCTGGCTAGTAGTCATTGGGCAATTATAATGAGAATTAAGTTTAAAATTATTTTCCAAAACCGGGCTTTCTTACAAGAGTTCTGAAACTTTTGTTAAGCCGGAGAAAAGCCTTTGTAACATCCTGACTGGAACTCTGAATTGCAGCAATGCTCAGAAATATTCTTTTGTTTTGTCTGATTCTTTCTGTTACTATTTGAACATATTTTATGTGGCAGATTCACTGGACTTATTTTTATTTGGTGAAAAGAAGACTCAGTAATAGACTGGCCTATGTTGTTGGCTTGTCTTCTAATCTGTGTGTGCAACATTCTGGAAATAGAAGTTCATCATGATCTTATCAGAACAGTTAACTTGCATTTTATGAGTTTGTACTGCTTCAGAGTGAGTAATTGAAGCCTTCAGGCAGTTTTGGCTGAATAACTTTGTTTCTTTAAGTGGAAAGCAGCATTCCAAGCAATCCATTGTTAAACTAAACATTCCCAATTACTATTTATTGCTCAGTTTCAGTTGTAGTTAGTAGTCAAGGCTGTTACACTTGGATTTTAATTCACTAAATTGGAGCTATTTTCATATTTAAATCAAAATTCACAGTAGGCAAATATATCTCCAAGTATATTAAAATCAAACTTGTATTTGTCAGCCTGTTAGCCAGTATAGAACTCCCATCTCCAATTTTGCCACCTGCTGTAATTATTAATTTATTCTAATTTTAATTTCAATCAGTTGTTTATGGATACAACCATTAAGGTCATCATTAGAATGTTAAGAGAACAGAATGTCCAGAGAATGATAAACTCATGTATGAATGGATTACCATTGGGGGAGGGAGCGGGAAGGGAAGAGTATTTACAAAAAACTCCTTGAATGTATTGCCTAATGGGTGGTGGGTTCAAGTTGCATGGAAGTGCAGATTGGTGGAGGAATGACGAACATTCTTCCAAACAATATTTCACCAGAATGGAGGCATAATTAAATTGATCCATATGGTTGGTTTTCATACATAAAATTGCTTTTAAATTAGATAACAAATGTTCTCCGTTATTTCCTGTTTACTAGCTCTCCAGAATCATCTTACCTAAGAAAATTGCTGTAAAGATTGCCAAAGAGGGTCCTTCTTAATAGGGATAATTCACACATGCAGAAATACAAAATATTCTCCTTTCCAAATGAAAGCATTTTCCTTTGAGAGAGTTTTGTGGTACACCACACATGAAGTGTGTGTGAGGGGAGTGTCATTGTAAAAACTCAAGTTTTGTATTTATTTGTGGGTACAGCCATACCAGAGAGGGGGAATTCAACCCCAAAGAAGAGCAGGGAGCATTTACTTCCCTTTCTCCTTGGGTTATTCTGCTGAGGACAACAGTTTTAATTTGCAGCTGGAACAAATGTTACCTGAGAAATGTGCTGAATCTGCACTCTCTCTAGCAATCATCTAGCACTCACTCCTCTGTCAGACCTATGCACTTTGTGGGCTGTGTATGCACACTACGGGACTTCTACTGCACTGTAGACCTGTCCATGTGAGACAGAACTGTGCATCAGATTCAGACCCTGACCATTTCTCACATTCTAGCACTGAAGATCTGAAGTCTACATTTAAACATTCAACTACGCACTCTTTGGAGCTTAATGGTTATAGATAAAAAGACGGGTCAGCCACTCTGACATCAATTAGACTTATTAAGGGAAATATTGAAGAAAATTGATAAACATAGATTGAGAGTGGCAGATGTAGAAAATATTACAAATAATACAAATACCAATTCTACTGAAGAAGAAAAATGGAGAAAGAAAAAGCAAAACTGAAAGCGGGTGGGATGGGGATACTGGCCACTATGAACACTCAGAAGCACCCAAGGAACCATTAGGTCCCCAGATTATGAATGTTGGTAGTAAAACTAAAGCAAATCCCTCTATCAAAGAAGCTGAAATTAACTCTTATCTCCCGCAACTCATCACAATTACCTCTGTCTTTATATCAGTTGAATCACAACATCAGGGGGATCATCCAATATGTGATCTCTGGTAGATTGTGCAAGTCGAAGCACTGTTCTGTCTTGATCTAAAGAAATGGAGAACAACTGAGAGTCATTAGCATACTTATAACATGACACACCAAATTATCTTCTTATATTCCCCTAGTAGTTTCATGCAGGCATTGAACAGGAGGGATGATAGAATAGGAATCATGTGGCACTTCACATAATTATACAATCACCTTAACCTTCTCTCTGAATCTTCTGAAAGAAGGAGAGATGGATACAATTCAACATAACTGTTTAGTGTTGACATAGTATGCAGCCCTTTCATCAACAGAAGATGTAAGAGAATCAGCAGGGACCTGACATGTTCCTACAATACACTAAACTCCTTCCATGGGCACAGGAAGACACAATTTCTGAAGAGATAACATACGACACAGGACTAAAACCACATGAGCCAAGGAAATATTGTCAGAGAGGTGTCACTGACTCTTATGCTGTCAGGAGGTGATCACAATACCATTTCACACTCTTATAGTGAAATGTTGCAGGTTCTGGCTGAACTGTGAAAGAAGCTGTGACTAAATGCTTTCTTAGGAAAGCAGGAGTGCTGGAGAAAGAAGGCTATGAGAGGATAGTTGGTCTTGTGGTAAAGGCTCTAGATTGGGACTTGTGATCTGGGTTCTGTTCCTGCCCTTCAACGGTCTTTCTGAGCACCCCACATGACGTATATATTGGTTTTGGAGTAGCTCCATGGTAGAAAATGGCCTCTGACAGGCAGCTGAAGTCTCTAGCTATGCATTTTTGACAGGAGACTTTCATGGGGAAACTAATAATTGACATGAGTAGGAGAACTACCACTCCAAATCCCTTAAGCAGAACATTAGAGGGTTTACCAAAAGGATATTTCAATTTTCAGGGCTTTCTCTATAGACCCAAGTCTGTGTTCCTGAAGATTCTTCAGGAGCTGTCATCTGCAGAAACTCAGCAAATTTCTGACTGACAGAGGCTTTGTCCAAGATCTAGGCTTGGTCTGGCATCATCTTTCTTCTATGGTGCCATTTTTAGTACCTTCAGGGTATCTTCTTACTCTTTGGCTTTGGCAGTTTTAGCTATGGGGGGAGAGAATAGCTATGAGTTAGACACTCTGATACATGGTAATGAGTATAGTATAAATATCTAAGTTGGCTAGTTAGAGGGTCCTTGAAGCGACAGTAGTAGTCTGCAAACCTTCTGTTTCATGGAAGAGATCAGTGTCACTTATAATTTCTATGCTGTCAAGTATCGGGGGTAGCCTGGTTAGTCTGTATCCACAAAAACAACAAGGAGTCTGGTGGCACCTTAAAGACTAACAGATTTATTTGAGCATAAGCTTTCATGGGTAAAAAAACACTTCTTCAGATGCATGGAGTGAAAATTACAGATACAGGCATTATATAATGACACATGAAGAGAAGGGAGTTGCTACACCACACCACAGAAACACTAACCCAGGAACTAATCCCTGTAGCAAACCTCGTTACCTACTCTGTCCCCATATCTACTCTAGTGACTCCATCGGAGGACCCAACCACATCAGCCACACCATCGGGCTCATTCACTTGCATGTTATATGTTATATGTGCCATCATGTGCCAGCAATGCACCTCTGACATGTACATTGGCCAAACCGGACAGTCCCTACATAAAAGAATAAATGGACACAAATTGGACATCAGGAATGGTAACATACAAAAGCCAGTAGGAGAACACTTCAATCTTCCTGGTCCTTCTATAACAGATTTAAAAGTAGCTATACTTCAACAAAAAAACTTCAGAAACAGACTTCAAAGAGAAACTGCTGAACTAAAATTAATTTGCAAATTTAACACCATTAATTTGGGCTTGAATAGGGACTGGGATTGCCTGGCTCATTACAAAAGCAGCTTTGCCTCTCCTGGAATTGACACCTCCTCATCTATTGTTGGGAGTGGACTACATCCACCCTGATCAAATTGGTCCTGTCAACACTGGTTGTCCACTTGTGAGGTAACTCCCTCTCTTCATGTGTCATATAATGTCTGCATCTGTAATTTTCACTCCATGCATCTGAAGCAGTGTTTTTTTTTTTTACCTATAAAAGCTTATGCTCAAATAAATCTGTTAGTCTTTAAGGTGCCACTGGACTTCTTGTAATTTCTATGCTGGCTTCCATATAATCATAATTTGCTGGTTTGCTAGCATAGTAACCAAGTAGAAGATCTGTGAGGATACTTGACCCACTTTTAGTGTTTTTTTGTATCTCAGTAAACAAAATATGAGAACATATTTGTAGTTTATGGAAGTGGATCTCTTTGTGCCCTATTATACTGCCAATAGGGGTATGTGCCTGTTGCTATATTTTGGGTGTGAAATAAACTCATTGAATTGTTCTGTACTTTACCATCTTATTATGAGGTTTCAGTAATCTCACCCAAACTTTTTTCTTGTTTTTCCTCTGGGCTCCTGAATATTTATATTGCAGCTATTTATACTGTATTCTGAAGCTGTCAGAATATACATTTTTATATAGAACTAAGATATAATCCAATCAAAACACCTGGCCTTCTTTCCCTTGTTCTTTAAATTTTCATGTGATTTATTTTGTTTTATTAGGTTTCCATCACACACGTTCTATTTTCCTTAACTTATACTGTATTTGAAGGTATTGGAAAAAAGTGGTAGTTGGGATTTTGCATTTCAAAAAGAGTACATTAAAAATATACATTGCTTATGTAATATTCCTAATACATTTCATATTCATTCCTGTGTAAGGGTTACCACATTGTTGCATTATCATATATCAGGTCTGCATTTTCTCAAAAACGTATCAGGATAAAAGTCAGGATAATGCGTGTCTTCCTATACTGAGGATTTATTTGGAAAATGAACCAAAATGGGGAAGTTCTGTGGACTTTTAGAATGTTACATTGTTTAGATATTATTTCATTTACTTTCAGTTAGTAATGTGGAGTTTTCAGATGCCACCCTGACCTGCGCGCGCGCGCACACGCCCCTCACAGGAAAGAGTTCATTGCAAATTAACAGTCCAATTATAAATTTGTGACTTGAGAAATTAAGGCCACACCGTTGATAACATAAACAGATATTACTAGCATATTTTTCCTTCAGATACATTTTCTACATGTATTAAGTGTCTTATACCATTTGGAAGGCATGATGTAGGAGTGCAACCGTATACAACAACAGTTCTTGAGCTATAGTAAATGGATAGCAGTCTGTTGGCATTTGGATTATTTTGTCAGTGCAAGCCTTGATTGTAACTAAACTGAAGAAAATTATGAAGTCAGTTTTATATGCTAAGTCTTAAATTTTCCAGGTAAACAATTAGTAAATTTATTAATTCAGAAACTAGTGGTACTGTTAGAGGTGGGTTCAAGTATTGTGGGAACGGGGAGACATGATCTGCATGGTTGGCTACTTTAGGAGCCTTATTGTCAATTTGGAGACTATGTATTCCAGGTATAGCTATAAATTTTGTAGCTGTGATTTGATGGCCAAAAGACAGAAGGTGCTTCTGCTGGTTGCATTCTAGAAGGTGGAACTTTCAGGAGCCACTCAT
Source organism: Gopherus evgoodei (assembly GCF_007399415.2). Lineage (NCBI taxonomy): Eukaryota > Metazoa > Chordata > Testudines > Testudinidae > Gopherus > Gopherus evgoodei. The sequence continues at coordinate 59,554,142 of NC_044332.1, forward strand.
GACACTCTGATCCAATGTTTCAGTTCAGCACTGAACTTCAGGGTGAGTCCCTTAACTGAGAAGACTTGGAGCACATTGAGCTCTGGCCACTTCCCTTTGTCACACTAAGTGCTGGAGGCAGTGAGGAGAGAGGTATAAGAACTGGTTATGCTGACTCTCGCTGTGGGTGCAACAGAAGTGGAGCAGGCCAGAGAATCTGACCCATAGTGCACCTCTGTCTAGTCCTCAAGCAAGGAACGGTCTCACAGGATGATTAGCATTAATTTCCACAACCACACTGAGAACGTCAGATAATGTACATATCAATAAAATTAGTTTGTCCTGGGAGACAAACATCACCAGAACCTACTCATATTTCCATTTGATTATACTGAAAACTAACTTTCTGAGAGTCAATAGAAACTGCTGTTGCAGGACCATCTTATTTCTGCTACCTGTAGGGTGTCCTACTCCTCATCCCTGCCATCATATTGTTGGTCTCTTTATCAAACAGTACCCTTCGATTCCTGTTCTGTTCACCAACTTTTTAGCATATATTTTCACATCAAAATGCATCAAAGACCCAGGGAATGATTTTCACAGTTGCTCTGCTCTTTGTTTTAAGTCAGCTATCTATCACGGAGATGTGCTGCAATTATTATAAGATTGGAAACAGTCTTCTCCTTGACTATCATCTCATATTTTTCACTTTGCCATATTTTATTTCTCTCTTTCTATGATATGATTAGGTCTGGCAAGCATTTTATTTCCTTCATCTGTTCAATATAACATTTTGCAAGTGTTTCTGTACATCTTGTCTTGACTGTCTAATTCTGGTTAACATTGCTTTCTTGTTGGTTACAGTTCTAGTCTTTTAAGGGTCTCCAGCATTGTAAATATAATATCATATGTACATGGGGAAAAAATAGGGCTGTCGAGCAATTAAAAAAATAATTGTGATTAATCACATGATTAATCGCACTGGTAAAAATAATAATAGAATATCATTTATTTTAAAAAATTGGGATGTTTTCTACATTGTCAAATATATTGATTTCAATTACAACACAGTACAAAGGGTACAGTGCTTACTTTATATTTATTTTTTATTACAAGTATTTGCAGTGTGTAAAAATAAAAGAAATAGTATTTTTCAATTCACCTACTACAAGTATTGTAGTGCAATCTCTTTATCATGAAAGTTGAACTTACAAATGTACAATTATTTACAAAAAACTGCATTCGAAACTAAAACAACGTAAAATTTTAGACCTGCAAGTCCACTCAGTCCTACTTCTTGTGCAGCCAATCACTCAAACAAGTTTGTTTACATTTGCAGGAGATAATGCTGCCCACTTCTTGTTTACAATATCACCTGAAAGTGAGAATAGGTGTTCTCATGGCACTGTTGTAGCTATCATCACAAGATATTTACGTGCCAGATGCACTAAAGGTTCATATGTCTCTTCATGCTTTAATAACCATTCCAGGGGATATATGTCCATGCTGATGACGGGTTTCTGCTATATAACAATCCAATGCATTGTGGAACGACGCATGTTCATTTTCATTAACTGAGTCATATGCCACCAGCAGAAGGTTGATTATCTTTTTTGATGATTTGGATTCTGTTGTTTCCACCTTGTAGTGTTGCTCTTTTAAGATTACTGAAAGCATGCTCCACACCTTGTCCCTCTCAGATTTTAGAAGTCACTTCAAATTCTTAAAGCTTGGGTCAAGTGCTGTATATATCCTTAGAAATCTCACAGTGGTACCGTCTTTGCATTTTCTGAAATCTGAAGGGAAAATGTTCTTTAAGTGAATAGCGTGCTGGGTCATCATCCAAGACTGCTATAACAGGAAATATATGGCAGAATGTGGGTAAAACAGAGCAGAGACAATTCTCACCCCCTAAGGAGTTCAGTCACAAATTTAGTTAACACATTATTTTTTTAATGAGCATCATCAGCATGGAAGCATATCCTCTGGAGTGGTGGCCGAAAGATGAAAGGGCATATGAATATTTAGCATATCTGGCACGTAAATACCTTGCAGTGCCAGCGACAAAAGTGCCATGCCACATGCCTGTTCTCACTTTCTGGTGACATTGTAAATAAGAAGAGGGCAGCATTATCTCTGGTAAATGCAAACAAACATATTTGTCTTAGGGATTGGTTGAACAAGAAGTAGTTCTGAAGTTTTACATTGTTTTGTTATGGAGTGCAATTATGTAATTAAAAAGAAAATCTACATTTGTAAGTTGCACTTTTAGGACCAAGAAATTGCACTACAGTCCTTGAATGAGATGAAGTGAAAAATACTATTTCTTTTGTTTATTATTTTTTCCAGTGCAAATATTTGTAATACAAAATAATATACACTTTGATTTCAATTACACCACAGAATTCAATATATACGAAAATGAAAAAAAAATCCAAAATATTTAATACATTTCAATTGGTATTCTGTTGTTTAACAAGGTGATTAAAACTGTGGTTAATTGCAATTAATTTTTTTAGTTAATCGCATGAGTTAACTGCGATTAATCAACAGCCCTAAAAAATGTAATTTCTCTTCCAGTTTTGAATACATAAATGATTACAGTGTTTTCCCTATTTTGTATTTTTGGGCATTTCCAAGCAATCCATTGTTAAACTAAACATTCCCAAATACTATTTATTGCTCAGTTTCAGTTGTACTAAGTGCTCAGAGCTGTTTATTGGGGCATTTATTGGTAGTTAATGACCTCTCCTAGGACCTGAGATCATCCAGCTAGTTGTTCACTGCCACAAAATGGCCTTCTGTCAGTCAGTCATGGATTAATTTATGTTTGTGAGGGGGAAATTTGAATAGAATTAAATCTATCTCAAAAAGCAAGCTACTTTTCACTGTAAATTGTCTATTTTATTGTGCTTTCATCTTTACTATTGTAACGTATATTAAAACAAGAGCATTTTACATTTAGATCTCTTTGTTATTGGCTCAAAATCTTTGAATTTGCTTTTCTTTGAAAAAAATAGCCTAACACTGAATGAAGATTACATGTTAAGACGCCACAAGTATGTTTTAAATGTATAAATTAATTACAGGTCTATCGATAGATTATCTGGAGAACAAGCTTTATTGGATCAGTTCAGGAAATGGAACCATAAATAGATGCAACCTGGATGGTAGTGATTTAGAAATAATAGAGTCAATGAAAGAAGAATTAACAAAAGCCACAGCTTTAACCATCATGGGTAAGTGCTGGGGTACTATATTTCTTATTCTTTATATATTGATTGGCTACAAATTAATTATGATGTGTGAAATGCTTGGAAAAGTTACTGCTGTACTAGCGCATATATATATATATATGTAAATTTTAGCTAAGTGGTATCAGAGTTTATTGAAGTCTGAATTTAAGGTCTCTTACTCTAAACATATATATTTCTAAATTATTCAACATTCTATATACATTTTAAAGCTTTATATTGTTTTTATTTTATTCAAATAGTATTATTTCACATCTACATTCCAAATTTATACTGCTATCCTTTGGTTTCCCCCCAAAAAAACCCAACACCTAATGCGAAGATAAAAATAAAATAAAGAAGATTTTAAACTACCACTTACTTTAGGCTTAAGGATAAAAAAAATTGTCGTGTTTACCTTAATAAATATGTCTGCAGGGAGTCACATGCCAAGGTAGCCACTAATAGAATCCTTTTGAGTGGTGTGAAAAAGTACTGTGGAGAAGAGAGGAGGCTGAGGGTCTAAATAGCCCTGCCCCTAATAACAATTCCTTCCTCTCTCCCTAACAGATAAAGCTGCTTAGGAGCTTGTCTCCATGTCTTTTTCTTCTGCACAGTGCTTCCCAACAAGCTTATAAATATTATACTACTTATCTTACTGTTAAAATTTGTTGTTCTTAAAAAAAATCCAGCAAAACAAACGAATATGTATTGCATACGTTTGTTTTGGGTTTTGTTTTTTTTCGCCCTGTCTGTTGGTTCTTACTGCATGGTGGACTCTGAATAGGGGAAATAAGGATTTAAGAGTTGTTTCTCTTGCTCTAACACATTTTCCTCCTCCAGTAGATATAAACATTTTCTCTTTTGCCTGGGAGGGGAGTACTGCAAAAAAATGTAAAGTCTAAAAGAAAATGTCTAGGAAGGTTAGAAATGTGCTCAGAAATAGCTATGTATGATTCAGTTCAAGCTAAAACATGGAATACCTGTGGGAGATGTCTATTCAAAATGTGGATATTTTTAAATGGGAGAGAAGTTCATAAAGCAATACTGTGACAATTGCACAAGAGCTTGGATTGACAATGGGCAGCAAATTAGAAATGAGTTCTCAGTGTGAAATGGTGACAATAAAACCTGTGAGCCTTATTGCCACTGATCTATGTATAGCAGTGAGGAGTGTGCAAGGAGACTTCAATCCTCTCTGCAGTTCCTGCGTGGAGGCTAGAGGCAGGCATTATCCCTTTGCTCCAGGGAAGACAGAGACTTCTCCTGTCCTCCCCCAGGGGCAAACTAAGTCCCTTTTATGGTCATGGCCTCATTACCCTTCTCCATGAGCCCCCCAGGTTGAACTTAAGGTCCAGTTATGTAAATCTTATATAATCTTAGGAATTTAAAATGTAAAGATATTTAACAGAAGCAGGACATCTAACTAGAAAAGCTGAAAACTGAAAAAATCAAGGGAGCTTGGAGGTGACACTAGAATACTGATGACTAAGGTGGACTCTCCTGATGACTAGAATGATTTTCCTGCCCTGGGGGGAAAAACAAGACTTCTTTTTTTTTTCCCTTTCTGTTTCAGAACAAAACAGATGTTTTGAATTTTTTTACTTGAAAAAAACAGAGAGAGAACACAATGCACCCCAGAATAGCAAATAGCCCACTGGAAGGCTTTTGAAAGATTTAAAAAATTCTCCCTGTATGCACCCCTCTGTCTCCAGTTGAGTTCATATAAATCATTATTATTGGTTTTAGCTATGATTTATGTTGGTATGTATAGAGATATCAGAGTCCTCCAAATATCTATCTGTGTAAAAATTGTTCTAATTTTGTTCAGTTGATTTAAATAGTTGATCATATGTTCAGTGTGGATTTTTTTTTGTTTATGTTTATACATACATATAAAATAGGTGGTTTCATAGTTGCATTTAATTACTAATATTGAATAATAAATGATGTATCAGCTGAATTTCAGAGTTTTTGTCACAGCATAAATACATCACAGTATTAATATGTTTCCACTGGCAATTTGATAAAATAGGTTCAACATCTGAATAATATTTACATATTAAAATTTGTGTGCCGTGCAAATCAGCTGAAGAAAAAAAGATCTTTGTGTATTTTAAGTCATCTTAAAAAGTTGTTTTATGTATAATTTTACTGACTTGTTTATAACGGAGATCTTTTGTATAAATCAATGCTAATGGAATTACATATATTGTCTTTCCTTTAGAGAACTACAGGAGGTATTTTATGATGGGAATAAGGATATTTGTTCATATTTTCACTGTGATGTCCTCCTAGATTTTATATTTGCCTGAAGTCAGCAGTTGAGACTTTCAGTAATTGTTACCAGTATTGAGAACAAGAGAGTCAATGCTTTCAGATTCAAGGGTTTGTTTTTTATTATCAGAACACAACTGTTTCATGTTCTTCTTATTTTAAGAATTAATAGAGTGCAGTTAGTTCATGTTACCATGTGATACTTGCTGCTACATATTTATTTTAATAAATTTCATATATATAGCAGCAAGTATCACATGGTAACATTAATTCTTATATATGCATCTTTCCAAAATAAAATATTTTTTACATTAATACATTTTCTCAGTTAGTTAACTCTTTTCTCTGAGTGTCCAGATTTTTTTTAAAGCCCAAATTATGGTATTTGGCCCAGAATTTTAAGGATATTGAGGCACTACTGCGTTCAGTGTTGCAACATCTGCTTTAGGAGACTATGCCTTGTCTACACTAATTCTGTAAGTTGATCTAAGTTATGCTAGTTAAATTACGTAAATGACATAACTTAAGATAACGTAACACATAAAGTGGTGTCTGCACCACACTATGTCGACTGGGGACACTCTCCCATCAACATAGCTTCCTCCTCTCATTGAGGTGGAGTTCTGAAGTTGATGGGAGAGCACTCTCTCATTGACCAGACCCGCTAAAGCGATGTTGCTGCATTGATTGCTGTAGTGCTGATTTAGCTTCGTAATGAAGACAAGCCATTAGTCTCATTTTCAAAAGGGATTTAGATACTTAGGAGCCTATATCCCATTTATTATCAATGGAATACTCTTAAGGGATAGACTCACAAATGAACTCAGGCAGCTTAACTGCCACTTTAGGCACAGAATCAGGACCCATTGGGATTCTCAAAGCCCCTGATCAACTGCTCCTTGAACTCCATAGGCGCTTAAAATTGCTCAGTGCCTAAAATTTGGCAGTAAAAGTTCTCTGGGCCAAGTAAGCCACTGTAGCCTAATGGTTAGATAACTCACCCAGGATTCAGAAGACTCGGAATCCAGACCCTCTACTCCACTTATTTTTTTAAATTATTTTTCCACAGCTTCAGCAGGACAGATTGAAGAAGCTCCACATCACCCTTTTCTTGTCATCTCCAACAGGCTATTTTATGCGAGGAGTCAGCTAATGGCTAGATTTTATGAATCCTATTCTTGAGGCACTCTTCTTTCCCCTTCAAGCTATGTGTGCTGATGCTCCAAGTCCCCACATCTAAGTTTCTCTGTAAATCTAGCTCTAAGTGTCTAAATTACTTTTGAAAATGAGATTTAGTCTCATAAATCAGACGTTGCAACACTGAGCACAGCAAAGCCTTAATATCTTAAAAAATATGGGCCTTTTTTTCTATATGAGATAAAGCTGTGATATCTTGCAATATGACTTCTATATTAACTTTGTAAAGGAAAATGAAATAGTTGGTTGTTTTGTAGCTAGTGGCATATGTAGAGTACAATTAAATTGAAGTAAAAAATACACAGAGGCTTCAGTATACAATTCAGTGTACATTTTGTGTTTACTATTCAATTTTGCAATAGCATGCATGCTGGCTACTTTCTTAGGATGAAGATGGTGTTTTTAATCAGTTCCTTAGATACAGTATATCTAGGCACAGCAAATGGAATTTTAATAATCTAACATACTGCATTTCCAAATCTGAACCATATCAAAAAAAGAAGAGGAAAGAAATTAAGAAATTACAATTATAATGATATGATATGCAAATCATTATTCAGTATCAAATAAAGTGTTCTACACCAGGAAATAAAAGGAAACAGTGGAATTGTGAGACAGCTGTTTTAGCACTTACTCAGGATAAACTGGAGACTGTATCATGTAAGTCACAGAAATGATTATTTTAGTAAATAGTTTTCAATCTGCTTCATGAATTTCCTTCACTATTTCTTCCTGTATGCAAGAAACCTCTAGTGTGAACATAACAAAATATATCTAAACATTAACATGAGATGGAGATGGAATTTTCCCTTTGAATATGCTAAGCCAGAATTTGTCAAAGACTGAACTGAGAACAGGTATGAATGATACATATGATTGTGATCCTTAAATTGGTGATGTTTCATTCATATTGACTGACACAAAACACTTTGTTAACACAGAGTTAAAGTTGTCCTTTCACAATGTCAGTTCAGCAAAACACAAACCTCGGAAAACCAGGATATAGAGTCAAGATACGTGGCCATGCAACTTTAACTCTGCCCCTGGGAGGTAGCAATAGCCACTGGGAATTATCTGCATGCACAGCAGCTGAGCCTACATTCATTTTGTTCATTGTAACTGTATTGAAAGGTGGAGGGATTTGTTGGAGCTGCTTCAAAGAGCTGTTATTGTGATATGCGGCAAACAGGGGATATGGTGTTTGTGCCACGGAGCAGACGTATGTGAGCCCTTTTTCCTGACCCCTGTGTGTTTTATCAAAGGAAACCGGTACATGTGCACTTTAAGAGATCACATATGCCTCATTTCAGTGCTGCATAGGATAGGTTATGTCAGTATCAGGGCACAGGGGTCTTATTGCCATGGGGACTGTCAGCAGTTAGGTGGAAGATGACTATAGGTTTAATGAAGGGTAATGAAAGTATGTTGTCAGAATGCATCATGTGCATAAGGATGAAGGGACTATAGGAGGAGTTGAAGATGTAAAAATTAACAGATGTGTTCTTTCTGTGGAGCAAGTGTAAGTGTTTGAGTGTAAGGCAGGTGTAGGTATCTTCTGGTCAGTACAGTGAACAGTCAGAGTGGGGTGTATATGTTATGGGTATATTGGAGCATCACTCAAAGGGGGCAGATTTAAAGCTGTATGAACATGTACTGCAACTTTTTATTTTTAGATTTTCAGATGTTTGAGTTTTGCTGAATTTGACGTTCTGGAAGGACACAAAATACCATTCAGCAATTAAATTCTTAGTTAATAAAGATATGGTCAGTGAATTTCCCCCTCGAAAGAGAAATGTTCTGGGAAGGAGTCAGTGGTAATGTAGGTGCTTATAGTTATCATGTAGGTTTGCTATCGAGACGCTACTGTGGACAGGTAATGATAATAATAAATGGTTTCTAAAGTTCTTCGTGCCATGCCCCTCCCTCTACCTTCAGGTACACATTGTTGTAGTGGAATGGGGATAATTATTGTGTTTTGACATGTCTGGAGTATGCAGTTCCTGACAGGGCCATGGAGGAATCTCAGGTGTGGTTGATAGCCCCAAATCATGACAGTTCTATTAAATGGTGGTTATAGTAACTTTAAGCACATGAGACAAGACAGGTGTGTCTTTTCTCCTTTCATCCATTCTTTCCCCTCTAACATTTCCAGCTCATCCTCCCTTTCCCATCGCACTAAGCTATTAGCACATAGGAAACCAGGAAAAAGTGGTAGAATCTGTGAACTTTTTTTAAACAACTGTTTTTTTGTTTTTTTTTTCATGATCGTGTATTTTAGAAACTTCTTCCTGAAATTACCCCAAAGGTAATTACCCCACATATCCATGAGGCACAGCAAATGTCAACACAATCTGAGAAAGCAGGGCAGATTTTAGAACACTTAGGAAAATTTGCTTTGTAACAGAAATCTTTCAATCTTAATTTTATAGAGACAAGGCAGGTGATGCAATATTTTGTATTTCTGTGGTGAAAGAGTAAAGTTTTTGAGTTACACAGAGCTCTACTTCATGTCTGGGAAAGGCATTCAGAGTGTTACATCTAAGTACAAGGTGGAACAGATTTTTTAGCATAAGTAGTTATGTATTTAAAGTGAAGTCACCCATTAAAACTCTGGAAATTCCCAGCCCTGAAGAAGAGCTCTATGTAGCTCAAAATCTTGTCTCTTTCACCAACAGAAGTTGATCGAATAAAAGATATTATTTCATCCACCTTGTCTCTCTAATAGCACAGGACCAACACAGCTACAACAACAATGCAAACAATCTCAACTATAGCGGAGCTTGTGCTCTGCTATAATATTGTATGAAATTAATCATCAGCAATTTCTTTGCAGATCCCCAGGACAGAATAATCCTGAAAGTAGAGGATGCTCTAAAAGGCGTAAAGTGGCCCACTCATCTCAATGTGATGTTCTCTGCTGAATGGGAAAACCCCAAGGAGATGAATACAGCCTGAAACAATAGTTCTGAGAAGTCTTAAAAGCTTCATTCATCACAGTGGGTGTTCTCCACAGTAACAATCCTTAAGAACCTGTGCCATGCATCAAGCATGCCCGTTTCCAGCTTCTCGCCCCAGTCTTATAGTGTGTCCTTAGTGCATACTCCCAGAATGCCTTTTTCAGCTTCCCACCCAGAGAGGAGCTGGTAAAGGCACTAGACTAGGACTTGTGAACTGGATTCTGTTCCTTCCCCCTCCAAGTTCTTTCTGTGCACCCCAGATGAATTGTATGTTGGTTTTGGAGTAGCAGCTCCCTAATAGAAAACAGTCTCTGACAGGCAGTGCTGTTCATTTGAGATAGGAGGTGGAGACTTTCTGAGAAACCAATAGTGGAGGTGACTAGGAGAATTACTGCCCACCTGGCTGTTGCAGTAACACTCAAATCCCTTTGGCAGAACATTAGAGGGTTTACCAAAAGAATATTTGAATTGTCAGGGCCTTCTCTATAGACTTGAGTCTGTGTTCCTGAAGATGCTTCAAGATCTGTCATCTGCAGAATCTCAGCAAATTCTTGGCTGCCAAAGGCTTTGTCCAAGACTTAGGGTATGGCTACACTTGAAATTTGGCAGCGCTTTGAAGTGTGAGTGTGGTCGAAGCGCCAGCGCTGGGAGCGAGCTCTCCCAGCGCTGCACGTAAACCACTTCCCTTACGGGTGTAGCTTGCAGCGCTGGGAGCCGCGCTCCCAGCGCTGCGGCACTGATTACACTGAGGCTTTACAGCGCTGTATCTTGCAGCGCTCAGGGGGGTATTTTTTCACACCCCTGAGCGCGAAAGTTGCAGTGTTGTAAAGTGCCAGTGTAGCCAAGCCCAAGGCTTCTTTCAGCATCATCTTTCTTCTACGCTGCCACTTTTATTACCCTGAGGGTATCTCCTTGCTCTTTGGTTTTGCATATTTAACTATGGGAAGAGAAAATGGGTATGAATTAGACACATTGATACTGTTGTGTTGTGTATAGTGTAAATACCTACGATAGCTGGTTAGAAGGTATTTGAGGCTGCAGCAGTAATCTTAGAACCACTCCTCCAAGGCCAAACTGGCAGTATCCTCCCTTTTAGGGATTTTGTCTACATATCAGTAAAGAAGCCAGACATTATGGTTCCAATCCCTCAGGAAATATCTGAAGTCTAGAAACCAAAATTCTACTCCTGGAGAGAAGGCTGGTGCAACAGGAGCATTTTATTTAACATTTAAAGAAAAGGAATCAAAGAGAGATCAATCCCCAAAGCTTACTTGAAATATGCTACTTGTTTTATAAATGGAACTCATCCTCTCTAGCCTTTCCATAATTAATATAGCAAGAAGTGTCATCAGCCAAATGTGGGAGCTGTGGTCAGATAAATTAATATCTGCTGTGACATTAATCTTTTTCTCTGGCATATTTTAAAATATGGAAAACTTCTTTCTTCTGGTGCAGGTGAGTGACAACAGGAACTTCTCAATCTACAGTTCCAGACTTTCTGAAATTCCCGCCGGCCACTTCATTTGGGTTTCAGTGCCATTTTCATGCAAGCACATTCCATGGTTCTGTTGAACAGTTTTGCAAGTCATCACCTGCATGTAGGGTGACCAGCCAGCAAATGTGAAAAATCAGGACAAGGGGTGGGGGGTTAATAGGAGCCTATATAAGAACCTCCTCCCCAGTCAGGACTGTCCCTATAATGTCGGGACATCTGGTCACCCTATATGAATGTTTCCAGGTTCCTAAAAAATTGGGAATGGAAACAATTGCTATTTAGTCACCTTTGTACTTTTTCTATTTTCTCACAGCACCTCCTTAAGGAAATCTCCTTATATACCTCAAGCTCCACTTGTTCCTATTATTTTCTTTGTCATAATAGTCAGGGATCTTCATATCATATCCTGTGAGCTACAGGGAACATTGACATAAAGTTATTCTTGGGACATTCTTATCATTGGAGCTCTTCCCCTCAACTCAGGCTAAAAGGAGTTGTAGCAGTTAATTTGAACTAGGGCTTTGCTCACTGTTCTGTCCTAATCTGTGAAAGTCCAAGAATGGTAGACCACATATCCTGGATGTCAAGAGAATCATCTTAATTTGACTTGGCCAGACTGTTGAGCTCATAAACTCTGAGAGGTGATTCATTTTGCACCAATAAATTAGGCCTGGTTTACACTAAGAAATTAAGTTGGTATAACTATGTCACTCAGTGGTGTGAAAAATCCAACCCCCTGAGTGACGCAGTTAAACTGACCTAACCCCTGGTATTAGACAGTCCTAGGTCAATGGGCAAATTCTCCCTCTGATCTAGCTACCATCTCTTGAGGAGATGGATAACATACCCGTTAAAGACCCCTCCCATTAGTGTGTAGGTAGTTTCTTCACTGAAACGCTATAATAGTGCAGCTGTGTCATGCAGCATATTAAGTGTATACAAGCACTGAGTGTGGTTGGAAAGGTTAGATAGTCTTTAAATAAAAAAAATTAAAATTGAGTAAGGGATCTATTTAAAAATGATTATTTAAGCACTTGGAGGGAAGCCCCAAATGTATTAAAAAGCTCAACTGATCACACAGATGAGAGGAGAGAGAAGAGGTCTTTTTAATGGACATATGTAAAGAGACTACCTGGACATCAGTTCATAACCTCAAACATTAAATGTTGTATGAACATAATTGGATGCTACCTTTTACAGGACTGTATCCATGGTACGCCCACATCTTGAATACTGTGTGCAGATGTGGTTGCCCCATCTCAAAAAAGATGTATTGGAATTGGAAAAGGTTCAGAAAAAAGCAACAAAAAATGATTAGGGAGTATGGATCAACTTCCATATGAGGAGAAATTAATAAGATTGAAACTTTTCAACTTGGAAAAGAGGTGAATAAGTGGGGGATATGATAGAGGTCTATAAAATCATGACTGATGTGGAGAAAGTAAATAAGGAAGTGTTATTTACTCCTCATAACACAAGAACTAGGGGTCACCAAATGAAATTAATAGGCAACAAGTTTAAAACAAACAAAAGGAAGTATTTCTTCACACAGTGCACTATCAGCCTGTGGAATTCTTTGCCAGAGGATGTTGTGAAGGGCAAGACTATAATGGTTCAAAAAGAATAAGATACATTCATGGAGGATAGGTCCATCAATGGCTATTAGCCAGGATGGGCAGGGAGGGTGTCCCTAGCCTCTGCCAGAAGCTGGGAATGGGTGACAGAAGATGGGTCATTTGATGATTATCTATTTTCTTCGTTCCCTCTGGGGTACCTGGCATTGGCCACTGCTGGAAGACAGGATACTGGACTAGATTGACCTTTCCTCTGACCCAGTATGGTCATTCTTATGTTCTTATATGATGTGATACTATGCTAATCCCTATGAATGTGGGATATCCTGTCTTTTGTTGGTGACATGTTTACTAAATACAGAGAGCAAAAATCTAATTTATTATTTGTTGCAAATTTAATTGTTAAGGTTGTTTTTGTATGTCTTATTCAAGTTGTATATCACTTTTTAAAATTAAAAGCTCATAAAAAGAATACTCAATAATGTAAGATATTAATTCTTTGTTACACTAACATAAATTTACTACATTTTCTGTATTGAATGATTATATTTAGATAGTAAGTGCTATTCCTGGTGAAATGCTTATAAAACTTCAAGAAGGAGCATTTCAAAAGCATCAACATATGCCTTTTAATAGGAATTAATATATTAACAGGATGACCTTTTCAAAATGAATATATATTTGTATTTATTCTACTATTCATATTACTGTACATACAAAAATCTAGTAAAATATTATACTTTTAATTTTTCATATAGAAAATGTCTGAACTATAAGATATTTATTTTGTAATTTCAGTTATATCGGATTACTAATTTGATATAACTGATCTATTAACTACTGGATTTTGATATGGTCTTGACTTAATTTCACAGAAGCTGCTAATGTGCTGACATGGCATTAGGGGGCAAAGGCATAGGAAGACAGTGTTTTATTTTGTTTAATACATAAGTTGCCAGATTCTTCCCTTCTCAGTTGCCTGTAAGGACTGATAAGAATGCAGCTGCAGGAGAAATGTCCTGTGTGTAAAAGAAATGTTATCTTCCCCTCCCTTCCTCCCTCCCCTGCAAACTGTTCATGGCCCCTTCCTTCCTCCTCTGAGAACTGCAGATGAGGGAGATTTATGGCAACAGATTATTTCAAAGAAATGTATCTTCAAGGTAAAAGTGTCTGGATGACATGTGTAATGCTATGGGTAATAGATAGGGGTGGGTTTAGTAACAGTTGGTGTTTCTATTACTTTATAAGGGTTTTGGGGTGTTGTAATGGATGTAGGCATGTACATACTAACAAAGAAAAAGAATATGCTTAAACTAATTCAGTGCTTACTGAACAATTGGGTCCAGGGGAACAAGTATCACAATAAAGAAGCCTGTACTCATATCCGCCTCTGGGTCAGCCTGCTCCTTTTTCTTCTAACTTCTAACTGTACAAATAGTCCCATTTACTTCTGCGGAGTTTAATTCTGTAGTGAGAGGTGCTACTTATTTCCGAAAAATTCAGATACGTATACCTAAATTTTCCAAGCCATCAGTCTTCTAATTGCCATAACACTTCATTACATTAACAGTAATATATGAAATATATCTAGGCAATTTGCCCAGTGCTAAGTGCAGTGCATAGTTGTCTTCCTAAGTACTCAAACTACCATTAATGAAAACTAATGACCCATCAACATTTGCATTCAAAGTACTGCTAGAAATCTCCAAAGGAGAGTATGCAATTCTAGAGTAGCAATTTTTGTCACTGTAAATTGCTGTTTCCCAATATGTTGCTCTTCTTAATGCTAATTACCCTACAAAATGGATAAATATAACTATTGTAATGTATATTATAGTCTGGTTTCAGCAACAAGATTGTAATTAGTGATTGGAGAGCACTCTCATTAGCATAAATGCAACAATTAAATCATTTAAATTTAGGAATATCACTTAAAGACTTAAAATAGTGTTGATGCATACTCTCCTATTTGGTGAAGGTGAAATTCTTCCACATTCAAAATGTTTTTTATGTTTAATCAAAAACTATATTTAAAGATAAAACATAGGTTACTGTAGAGTTAATTTTATAATCCTTTTTTCTTATTCTGTCTTTATACTTTTATACTTTACTAACATTCCATTATGAGAGTATTATTTTGAGTATGAAATACAATTGTTAACTGTTTAGGCTGAAGGGAAAGTTGTATTTTGAATTGTGGTACGTTTAAAGGAAATGAATTCAATCTAACATTTAATTAGAGTTCAAGAATGAATGAAAGAAGTAGAAATATTCATTCCAATATTCTGCTTATAAGGAACATTTACAGTCAAATGTAGAAATGTTGCAGATTGGAATCAGGCAGT
The DNA here is from genome assembly GCF_007399415.2 of Gopherus evgoodei. Taxonomy (NCBI): domain Eukaryota; kingdom Metazoa; phylum Chordata; order Testudines; family Testudinidae; genus Gopherus; species Gopherus evgoodei. The sequence continues at coordinate 59,569,199 of NC_044332.1, forward strand.
TATCTGATATTGCCCATTCAAATTGAATCTGAACACTCAAACACTTTGCTCTTTAGCTCTTAGACGTAGCTGGCCAAGTCCGACTGGCTTATATTTTTGGCAGGTAGGTCATTGGAGGATTTTCCCCAGGATATCTAGACTTCAGAACTTCATATTTTTTTCATACAATTGAAATGTCAGAATGTGCATTGACGTCAAGATACTTAAACTCCCAGTCCAACTTTCTTATGTGATTGAGACCTTTAACTCCCAGCTCTTCTACACCTTTCAGTACTCTTAACACTTTTTATACCCTATTCCCTCTAATTCTCCCCCAAGATCTTCTTAAGGAAATAAAATAAAATGAATCCATATTTTTGATATTTCTATTAAAATATTTTAATTATTAAAAGTTTTTGTAAACATCCAGGAATCACGTTGATAATAATGGAAAGGAAGATTGAAGAATCAGTGTGTGGTGTATGTTGACCTATTTAGATTTTTTTTTAAATGTGTGGGTGCAGAACATCATTTATCTTCTGTATCTAAAGAAGGCCAATGCTCTAAGGGCTAGTGATGAGATTGTCTTGTGGTGAATAGCTTTGTAATTCTAATGTCTATTGTGAAAAAAATGATTCTGTGATCTTAGAACAAAGATAATAGGATTGTCTAATTAGATGATGGGAATTAGCAGGAGAGGTAGGTGGTCTAGATACAGTTTACTGTTTATGAGAGCAGTAATAGTCGCATTTAGCAGCACAGTAAGCAAAATAGTCTGATTAAATGTTCCACTGAGGGATGCAGAAATGGATTGGACATATTATTCTAAAGAAAAGGATAGAGGAAACTGCATTTTCAGTATTTCGAGCTATCTGGAATGGTACAACCAGTCTTCCTGCTTACATCCAGTGGTGAAAAAATGTGAAGTTTTCTGTATTAATTATATAGAAACAAGATGTCAGATTGCTGCTTTGCTCGAGCACCCCACCGGCCAGTATACAGAGGGCCAGATCTTGGATCCCAACTCTTTGTGCTCCCAGAACAACACAAAGGTTATGCTGGGAATTCCACTGACATAAAGAATGTCTCCAGGTTATATAAAGCCAGCATGTGTAGCTCTATATCACCTGCTTCCTTCCTGAAACCCATTTATGAATTCTTCTTGGGCAGGTTGCATGTCTGAGGGGTGGAACTAGAGTGCAGTAAGCTCTCTCAATTCATGGTTAATGTAGCAGTCAGTAGGAGAATGAGCTAGCCAACACAGCATTGCAGTGCTCTAAATTATGCTGGGGACACTTAAATTAGGAGAGTGGAATTATATAAAAAATATACATTGACCCATCATCAGTCATGCACTGAGTGCACTTAAACTAAACCTTTGAAACCTGGGCCAAAACATTTAATTCTAGAACTTCAATTTTTTCTTTAAAATTATACATTTTCCCATGGCTTCCCTCATGGAGCATGTTCCCGCGACGCCCGCCTTTATGCTGCTACTGATATTATTGCATGTCACTTCTATGTTAGTGTAGCAGGGTGCTGGTGCAAAAGCACCTAATTAGCCCCTGCCCAGTCAGCTCCAATCAGGGGAAACAGATTGGGACTGATAGAAAAGGCCTGATGCTGCTTGACAAGCCAAGAGCTATAAAGGCTGGGAGGGAGCCAGAAGGCAGGGGGTGCAGCCAGGGAGAAGTCGGCCTGGGAAGGAACTGGAGGCCTCCCAGCTGAAGGCAGCCTCTGGCTTTGCCTGTAAAGGAGGTGACTAGTCCTGCAAGACTTGTATATAGACAGACATTGGTGGTGGGAGAACCTTTATATAAATAAAAACACAGGTGGTTCACAACCCTGAAGCCTCTCTGAGCTTTATTGGGGGCAGCAAGTGGGCCCCAAGAAGACGGGTGGGACGGGAACCCTGTTACAGTTAGTAAATCTAGATACGTCATAACTCATGATAAAATTTTAATTAGGTTTATTCATAGTAAAATGAAAGTTGTGGTTGAAATTGTTTCCCCCATAGATCCAATTTTGGTCCCCTTTCCATCCCTCATGTACACACAAAATCAAAATTATGTTACTTCTGGTACTGAGGTAAACTATTTGAAGAAAATATTAGTCAGTTTGACAAAAGGTTCATAAAAATAGAGCCATTAAACACAATTCCTAAGGGGCTAGTGGTGGCAGAGTGATGGTGTCCCGACTCTCTCAACCCTTTATAACAAAAAATTGGAAAGAAGACTAATTACACTTCTTTCTTTACTGGATTTACCTAGAAAAGATCGAATGTCTGGGCCACATTTTTGCTGATTAACATATCATAACTAAAGATATTAATATTTTGTTTAATATTGCATACAAGGAACATCAGCTATAGCAAGCTTAGCGTAGCATTTCAAAGGACTGCTGGAATTTAATTTCCCTCAGCCCTTTCTTTGCTGAAGTATAATCTGTAGGGTGGGCTTGGTAATGGAGGTGGGGAGGGATCCAAAATGCTTACAAGAATACTACCAACCCTCCTAAGATTTGCCTGGCGTGCTTGACTCAATAATTAACCTGAGGCATACAAAGGAAGCTGATGATCCTTTTAACACTTATTTGGGGGGTGGGGGCGCAGGGAGAGGTGTCTCTTCTGCAGGATGTATGGTGCAACTCAAGGCTTTGTGGACATAACTATGGGGCTATTTTAGATGGCCATAGTCTTTACCCATATATCTGTGCACACTCTGAATTTAGTGTTAGGGTTGAGATAGGAGATTGTAGGGTTGGATATTATTCCAATGTCGTGAACTGATCATTACCTCCTACAGTATGAGGTTAAGACTAGAGGAAAATTATTTCAGTGAATGAGGAAAAACCCATTTTATCTCATCTTTTATTTTCACTTCAAACGAAAAAGACTGGGATTTCTCACAGAAAAATGAAACAAAACAAAAATGACTAAATTTTATTTAGAATGTTTTCTCTGAAAACCAATAAAGTAGAGAATATGGATATTTTCTGGTGAAAATTTCTGCTGGCAACCCCCCCCCCCCAGCTATATATATAAACAGCCCTAGTTGGGATCCATCTTTTCTATCAAAGTAGAGGACTTATTTTCGTGTTTCACCCTTTGAAGCTAACAGAACCTGAGTGCTTCCAGAGTGTTCTGAAGCGAAAATAAGTTACTGCCAGATGAATGCTCAGCAGTATTTTATGAGGACTCCATAATGATCTTTTGTACTCAGTAACAGGCAGAATGGTCTCTTGGCAGTCTCTTCCCTGGCTTCACCCTAACAGATCACCATGTTTTGTGGGTTCCCTGTAACAATTAATGGAAGAGGGAATGTCAAAAGTCACTTGCTTTGAAGCTGATAGCTTGTGTCATGATTTAAAAAAAAAATTTATGCTATGGCTCTGAGATACAAATATGCTAAGACTTTCATTCAGCAGATGTGTTCTGAGTGTTAGCTAGTCTATTTAATCCAGACTCTTTCTGTCTGGTTGCTGCTGAAAATGCCTCCTATTTTGAGGACATTTTTTCTTTACATTGCAGAAAAACACTCATAGCTTTGGGCAGATCTGCCTAGGGCCATAGAGAAAGGTCATTGTCTGAGGGGCTAAATGCTAGATATTCTATGCTTGAATTTTGGGCAGTAGTATTTACAGAGATTCTAGATGAGTTTTGGAGAACCTTGTGTCACAATCTGTTTCTTGTCTGATGAAGGACCTTGTGTCACAACCTGTCTTTCCTGGCTGATGAAGGACCAGTTGGGAAGTACTGGCTTTATGTTGTTGGAGATAGTAAGTTCCTCTCTAAAGATGGAAGGAGCTGATTATCAAATGTTCAGAAAAGCCCATATTTTCATAGATTCTAAGGACAGAAGGGACCATTGTGATGATCTTGTCTGAACTCTTGTAAAGCACAAGCCATAATAGTGCCCCAAAATAATTCCTAGAACATATCTTTTAGGGGGAAAAAAATCCGAATCTTCATTTAAAAATTGTCAGTGATGGAAAATCCACCACAACCCTTGGTAAATTGTTCCAATGGTTAATTACTCTCACTGTTAAAAAAATGTTTTATTTCCAGTCTGAATTTGTCTAGCTTCCACTTCTAGCCATTTTCTGCTAGATTGGGGAAGGGATTGTGGAAATTAATAATAATGTTCCAGAGTTTAACTTGAGTTTAACTTGAAATTTATATGAAAGCAGATATGTTGTGCCAAATATTTTTAGTTTAAGTAAGTGGTGAGACTTATTAATGGCACAAATACACTTTAAATTAAAATTTACTCTTTATTAAATCAGACAGAAGTAAAAAATCCAATATTTAGAATCAGAGCTTTATATGATGTTCGGTTTTACTGTTTCTTCATACAATTTTATCTACCAGCCAACAGTTTGCATCTCTTTTATTATAGGTAATACTATTATATTCTATACCATAAATACTAATGGTCTTGACATGAATTTAAAAAGAAAAAATAGCTTTACAAACTGAGACCCCATATATATATTTTCTACAAGAAACACAGCTTAAGGAAGAACATAAATATTTTAAAGGTGACTGGTTCCACACTTCCTAAATTTCTCCAAGAGCATCATATACAAGAGGAGTAGCAATAATTATTGCCAAACATATACCTTTCCAATTAAAGGATATATATATATAAAAAATGAAGTCAGATGTCTACTAGTTAAAGGAAACTTGGTGATAGAATTCTATATTAGGACATATTTATGCCCACAATCAAGGTAAAATGTCTTTTTTTCTGAAGAGAAATCAGAAGATTTTAGAGAAGAAATTATTAATATTATTGAAGGTGATTATAATTGTGTTCTTGATTTGAGATTACGTCAAACAGCAGTATTATAAAAGATAGAAAATCAGGCATAGAATTAATATCTCTAAAAAATAAATATGATTAGTGTGATTCTTGCACGTGTCTTAATCCAAAGGAGAGAAACTACTTCTTTTCAATAATCTGTAGAATATATTGGAGAATTAGAGATTCTAATCTGTATATTTTTGCTTAATACAGCAATGTCAACACAGCAGGGCTGTATCTTCTGGTTAGATATTGCACTCATTTGGCTTTTTATTAGAAACTGTGAAGATGCACCTAAAATGAAAAGATTGAGATTAAACATCCCACTTACATATGACTAGAAAAGAGCTGAAGGTATCTTGAAGGAAATTAAGCAGCATTTTAAGGAAGATTCTGACCAGATTTAAAAAAAAAAATGCTGTGGGAGTCCTTCAAAGCAATGATTAGGGGTAGCTTAATTAACAAAGTATCATGTGGTAGAAAAGTGGACATGGAAACAGTATTCAATGAAGTTGAAATACTTAAGAAATACATCAGAAAAATCAATCACAAAAAATATATATCTTTTAAAAAGGCCAGAAGTAAGTTAATTTTCTACAAACTGTTGGTATTTTGTGGTTCCCAGTGAGTCTGATGCTGGGTAGAATCAAGGGACTTGGATTCGATGCGATGCGATTCAATGCAATGCGATTCAATTCAGTTCAACAAGGCTTTATTCAATATGTGCACAAGGAAAGCCCCAGTACAAAAAATCAGGCAGAGTCCCTCTGGCAAGGAGCCCCTCCCCTTGCTATTTTATAGCACATGGCACTTACATAACAAGTTACATAACATGAACCTCTAAACAATCAGCGTTAACCTTTCCATATATGAGTTTGTTTATCACATGCTCGTAGTTCTCCATTCCACATGCTGAGCTCACACACCTCCCCGTGGCCTTCTCCAGAATGTTCCTATGCTGGTGAGCCACAGCATGCTTCTCTATGCATAAGCACCCTGTAAACCACATTTTATTCAAAATGAACACAAGCATACCCTTCAAAACAGAAGTAAAATACACAGTTATGAGATAAAAGGGAAGGGCCTCTCATGGATCAGTAGTTGGTTAAAAGACAGGAGAAAAAGAATAGGAATAAATTGTCAATTTTCACAGAGGACATTGATCTCCCAAGGATCTGTGGTGGAATCAGTATTATTCAACATATTCATAAATGATCTGGAAAAAGTGCAGCGGGTGGGGGCAGTAAGATAGCAAAGTTTGCAGATGATACAAAATTATTCAAGACAGTTGTGTCGAAGGCTGACCAAGAAGCGTTACAAAAAGAACTCACAAAACTGGGTGACTGGGCAATAAAATGACAGATGGAATTCAGTGTTGGCAAGAGAAAAGTAATGCACATTATAAAACATAATCCCAACTATACATACAAAATGGTGGTTTATAAATTAGCTGTTCCTACTCAAGAAGAGATCTTGGAATCATCATGGATAGTTCTTCTTCGAGTGATTGCTCATATCCATTCCAGTTAGGTGTACGCGCCGCGCGTGCACATTCGTCGGAAAACTTTTACCCTAGCAACTCAGTGGGCCGGCAGGTCGCCCCCTAGAGTGGCGCCACCATGGCGCTCCATATATACTCCTGCCGGCCCACCCGCTCCTCAGTTCCTTCTTACCGCCCGTGTCGGTCGTTGGAACAGTGGAGCGCGGCTTAGCTGACCTCCACTTCCCTAGCTACTCGTTTTCTCGTATATAATTATGCAGTTATAACACTTTTATATATATATTTGTATGGTTAGTTTAGTTAGCGGGGTTCAGGAAGTAGCCCCTTCCATGAGCCCAGTGCCGGAGCCATGCATGGCTCACCGGGTTTTAAAAAGGGGCCCGGCTTGCCAGAAGCCGCGGCCAAAGAGAGATCTACATGACTCCTGTCGAAGTGCCTCAGGGAATCACACTTGACAGATAAGTGCCCCATTTGCAAGGCTTTTAAGCCGAGAACAAAAAGGTGCGGGACTTTCACTTGCCCCTCCACCTTGGGCGCGGAGCGATGTTCAAGCGGCGGGCAGAAGCGCCTCCTCGGCACCGGACCCCGCCGGTACCACCAAGGCCTTTCGGCACCGACCGTCGCCGGCACCGATGTCGACTCGGCACCGCTCCCTTCTTCCGAGGTCGAGAGAGTCTACGATTCCTGCTGGTGCCTGGCGGCTCCCCGGCACGCGCCGTGGTTGAGCCCCCTGCTCCCGCTACTTCCGTGCCACCTGCGTCGCAGCCAGAGAGCTCGCCTCAGTTGCGTTATCCGGCACCGTCACCTGCAGAGGCACCGATGACTTCGGCTCCGTCGATTCCAGTCCCCCAGGACCAGGGAATCCGCTGCCTGGCAGCTCCCCGGCTCGCGCCGTGGTAGAGCTTGCTGCTCCTGCTGCTTCTGTGCCAGCTGCACCACAGCTAGACAGCTCGTCTAAGGTGGCTCGCCCGGCACCGACGACGTCGGCACCGTCGATCCCGGTCCAACGAGGGCCGTAGAATCCGGTGCCTGACGGCTCCCCGGCACGCGCCGTGGTTGAGCGTATTGCTCCTGCTGCTTCCGTGCCAGCGGCACCGCAGCCAGAGAGCTCGTCTACTCGGATCGCCCGGCGCTGACACCTGCTACGACACCGATGACGTCGTCACCGTCGATCCCGGTCCCATAAGGGCCGTAGAATCCGGTGCCTGACGGCTCCCCGGCACGCGCCGTGGTTGAGCGTATTGCTCCTGCTGCTTCCGTGCCAGCGGCACCGCAGCCAGAGAGCTCGTCTAGTCGGATCGCCCGGCGCTGACACCTGCTACGGCACCGATGACGTCGTCACCGTCGATCCCGGTCCCACAAGGGCCGTAGAATCCGGTGCCTGACGGCTCCCCGGCACGCGCCGTGATTGAGCGTATTGCTCCTGCTGCTTCCGTGCCAGCGGCACCGCAGCCAGAGGGCTCGTCTACGTCGGATTGCCCAGCACCGACACCTGCTGCGGCACCGATGGCGTCGGCACCGTCGATCCCGGTCCCACACGGGCCGTAGAATCCGGTGCCTGACGGCTCCCCGGCACGCGCCGTGGTTGAGCGTATTGCTCCTGCTGCTTCCGTGCCAGCGGCACCGCAGCCAGAGGGCTCGTCTACGTCGGATCGCCCGGCACCGACACCTGCTGCGGCACCGATACGTCGGCACCGTCGATCCCGGTCCCACACGGGCCGTAGAATCCGGTGCCTGACGGCTCCCCGGCACGCGCCGTGGTTGAGCGTATTGCTCCTGCTGCTTCCGTGCCAACGGCACCGCAGCCAGAGAGCTCGTCTACGTCGGATCGCCCGGCACCGACACCTGCTGCGGCACCGATGACGTCGGCACCGTCGATCCCGGTCCCGCAAGGGCCGTAGTATCCGGTGCCTGACGGCTCCCCGGCACGCGCCGTGGTCGAGCTAATGCTCCGGCTGCTTCCGTGCCAACGGCACCGCGGTCAGAGAGCTAGTCTAAGTCGGATCGCCCGGCACCGACACCTGCTGCGGCACCGATGACGTCGGCACCGTCGATCCCGGTCCAGCAAGGGCCGTAGAATCCGGTGCCTGACGGCTCCCAGGCACGCGCCGTGGTTGAGCTCCTGTTCCGGCTGCTTCTATCGGCACCGTCGATTCCAGTCCCACAAGGGCTATCGAATCCGGTGCCCGACGGCTCCCCGGCACGCGCCGTGGTTGAGCGTATTACTCCCGCTGCTTCAGTGCTGACGGCACCGCAGCCAGACAGCTTATCTAACTCGGTTCGCCCGGCACCGGCACCTCCCGAAGCTCTAATGACCTCGGTACCGTGGATCCCGGCCCCACGAGGGCCGTCGAATCCGGTGCCTGACAGCTCCCCAGTACGCACTGTGGTTGAGCCTGCTGTTCCCTGCACGCCGGAGATGTTACCAACGGCGAGGGCTCTCAGTGCCATGACAGAGTCAGTGCTGCCTGACCCGGGCACCGCCGGTACGGGTAATACAGTCTCTTCAAGGGACTGTCCCCTGTCAGTACAGCAGAGCGGCACCGTCCATGATCACGGTCCCGCAGACACTCCAAGTCCTGTCGGCACGCCGGACACCACTGGCAGTCCCGGTACTGTTTTCCTCGGTACTGGTCACACTCGCTGCACCGGTCGGTATCCCGTTCGCCGACCCGCTATCGGCACCGTTCCGACATCTGGCACCGGGGCAGGTACCTTGACTCCTGTAGCTCTTCTCCGAGCCTCGAGATCTCGGTCGACCTCCCGACACCGTTCTGGTTGCGGGTCTGGATCTCGTTCCAGGTACCGATACGCCTCCCGATGCCGGTCCCCGGTGCCGAGTTGGGCAAGGTCCGAGTGAGTCAGAGACTCGGCCCGTGCCTTCTTTTAGTACCTCCATGGCCATCCGGACACGCATCCGTGTCATCCCATATGCGCAGATTTTATGCTCAGGACCACGATCCTGATATCATGGCCAGCGGGCGCCAGCCCCGAAGCAGAAAGAGCCTTGGCGAATGCAAGGTGTACTCTGCAGGGGCCCTGCGCCTCTGGGTAGCAAAGCAACAAGCCTTGCTTAGCTGCGATAATTATAGCACCTGGGTGGAGGAGTTTCTCCCTCGAACCTCCCACCTAGAGTTCGCTGCCGTCTTGGAGGACGGGGGAAAGAATTTACCCTTTGTTGGTAAAGGCATCTTCGCGGCAGAGACAGCCCCAGACTGCGAAGCCTGCTGGACAATAGGGTCCTAATGCGTCTCAGCGTGTATACGCTTGCGACCAAACGCAGGCCTTTATGGCCCCAGCCGCCATACTCTGTGCCTAGCCAGAGGCAGAACTCTGGAAAACGGCAAGGCCAAGGTGGTCGCAGACAAACGTCAGGCCCCCTAAAAAGCCAGAGTCGAGGTCCCTCGCAATTACCACTGGGACCAAAGACGGACCTTCCAAGGTTCGTCGGAGGGCGGTGTACCAGTCGCAGGACGGGGTCCTGATCCCGCTTTCTCCTGGCATGGCCCCAGTTACTTTTAGATCGCTGGGTCCTGCGCACGATGGAGCATAGGTACCACCTTTAAATTGCTCCAGCCCTGTCCCCCTTCAGCGGGCGAAAGGGGCTAGGGGTTTTACTCCCGTTATGCCCTAGTTCCCCACTCGAACACAGGTCTCAGACCTCCCTGGTCCTGCATGGACTCAACCGGTTTGGGATAAGGTTAAAGTTCTGCATGGTATCCCTGGGAACCATTATTCCATCCTTGCCTCCTGGGGGCTACTATGCCGCCCTGGATAGGAAGGACGCGTACTTTCGCAATGCCATCTTCCCTCCGCACGGGAGATGCCTCCGCTTTATAGCCAGCGGTGAATACTCCCGGTTTACGGCCATAGTCGCCGCCTACCGTAGCTATGTCGGATATGCGTTTTTCCGTATTGGGACGATTCGCTTATCCGAGGAGACTCTGACGCACAACCCACTCAGCCATGGGCATCGTCACGGTCTTATTCACAGATCAAGGCCTGATGATTACTATAGAGCAATCCACTCTGGTTCCCACGCAGAGGTTGGGCTTCCTAGGGGCTATCTTGGTCTCCTACCTAGCCGGAGCCTGCTTATCGCAACTGCGGTTTTAGGCGATGGCATCAATCATCTGAGGTCTGAAGGCTTTCCCAACGACCTCAGCTCGTTCTTGTCTCAGTCTCCTGGGTCCATGGTTGCCCGCAAGTTTGTAACCAAGCACGCCAAGCTCCGCCTCCGTCCTCTCCAAGTCCGGCCCACCTCGGCGTACCGCTTGGACAGGGAGCCAATGGTCATGGTAGTCACCGTTCCCTCGAACGCCTTAGGCTCCCTAGAGTGGTGGCTAACCCCCTCCTTGGTGTGGACAGGATGCGGTTTCATCCGCCCCAGCCCTCACTGCCCCTGACGGCGGACGCATCATCTCTCTGCTCGAGTGCTCATGGTCACCTCCGAGCTTAAGGCCTTCGGTCTTCTAGGGAGCTGGCATTCCTCATTAATGCCCCAAAAATCAGAGTAGTCCGCCTGGCATGCCAGGGGTTCCAGCGGCAGCTGCGAGGCCGTTGTATCTCGGTGTTTACAGCCAACACAATGGCCAGGTGCTTCATAAGCATTCAGGGGGGACATAGTCCTCCCCCCTTTTTTGTCAGGAGGCCATCCATTTCCGGGTCTTTTGCATGGCCCGCTCGATGGAGCTGGCGACGTCCTTTCTCCCAGGCGTTCGGAACGTCTTATCTCTTTGACTCAGCAGGTCTTTCCTGTCTTACGAGTCATCACTCTGCCCCATGTGAGGCGTCCCGCTTTCCGGAGGTGGAAATGGTTCCTCACACAGACCTGTTCGCTCACCGCGAGTGCAGGAAATGCCAGGTGTTCTGCTCCTTCCAAGGTCTCTCCTCGGAATCGATCTTGGACGCATTCCTGATACCGTGGAACGGCCAACTGCATTATGCCTTCCCGCTGTTCCCACTGGTTCGTTACGTCCTGCTCAAATTCCGCAGGGGCGGAGCGTGCGTCATCATGATCACTCCAGAGTGGTCCAGGCAGCACTGACATACCACGTTGCTCGGCCTGTCAGCCCAGACCTCATCACTCAGGGCAATGACAGGCTTCGTCACTCGGACCTGCAGCCTCTTCGCCTCACGGTGGCTCCTGCGTACCTGAGTTGGGGTGACAGGCAGCCTTCCACCTGGTCAACGTACCGAGCCAGGTGGAAGCGTTTCCTTTACAGCTGCAGTACGCTCGATCTTGCTCCTGCTGAGGTCTCGATCCCCTCTATTTGGCCTGCCTCTGGCCTTCAGCGGCAGGATCTGGCGCTATCAGCGCTGAGGATACTCTCAGCAGCCGTCCCTACCTTCCAGCAGGCTAAGATGGACGTTCAGTGTCCCACGCTCTATGGGTTCGAGGTCCCTCAAGGGCTTGGAGCGCTTGCACCCTCGGGTGCGCCGCCCAGCCCCGCCCTGGGGCCTCAACCTAGTCTTGGCCAGACGGGTCTCTGAGATCAGAGCTCTTACGAAGGTTCCACAAAGACAAGGTGCAGTTATGACCGCACCCGGCTTTCCTCCCTAAGGTGTTTTGGCCTTTTATGTTACCCACAGCTCAACGCAATGGGCATAACCATTGCACTCCTTGGGCATCTGTGGAGTGCTCGCATTATATTGACAGAATCATTTCCTAAGGTGCCCCAGCTCTGCCCCGGTAGCGGGCCAAAGGGAGGGCTTGCTTGTTTTCCTCTCAGAGGATCTCATCTTGGGTGATGGCGGACATCCCCACTTGTTCTGATTTGGCTCATATTTCCCCAAGCCACATCACCGTGCATTCTACCAGGGCTCAGGCTTCATCTGCCGCCTTGCTGGCTCGTGTTTCTACCCACGAGACCTGTCACGAAGCTCCATTGGTCCTCGGTCCTTACCTTTGCTTCGCAGTATGCCCTGGTTCAGCAGTCAAGAGAGGCTGTAGCCTCTGGCTCGGCAGTTTTATTCTGCCACATTTCACTCCGACCCCACCGCCTTTGTAAGGCTTGGGATTCACCTAACTGGAATGGATATGAGCAATCACTCGAAGAAGAAAAGACGGTTACTCACCTTTGTAACTGTTGTTCTTCGAGATGTGTTGCTCATATCCATTCCGCACCCGCCCTCCTTCCCCACTGTCGGAGTAGCCGGCAAGAAGGAACTGAGGAGCGGGTGGGCCGGCAGGAGTATATATGGAGCGCCATGGTGGCGCCACTCTAGGGGGCGACCTGCCGGCCCACTGAGTTGCTAGGGTAAAAGTTTTCCGACGAATGTGCACGCGCGGCGCGTACACCTAACTGGAATGGATATGAGCAACACATCTCGAAGAACAACAGTTACAAAGGTGAGTAACCGTCTTTTCTCTGAAAATATCTACTCAATGTACATCATCAGTCAAAAAGCTAAGAGAATGTTAGGAACCATTAGGAAAGGGATAGATAAGAAGTCAGAAAATACCATAATGCAACTATGTAAAGCCATGGCATGCACGCATCTTGAATAGTATGTGCAGTTTTTGTTGCTCCATCTCAAAAAAGATATATTAAAATAGAATAAGTACAGGGAAGGGTAACAAAAATGATTAGGGGTATGGAATAACTTACGTACAAGGCGAGATTAAAAAGACTAGGACTGTTCATTTTAGAAAAGGGACAACTAAGATGGGATATGAGAGAGGTCTATAAAATCATGAATGGTATGGAGAAAGTAAATAAGGAAATATTATTTAACTCTTCTCATAACACAAGAACCAGGGGTCATCCAATGAAATGAATAGGCAGCAGGTTTAAAACAAACCAAATTAAGTACTTCTTCACACAAACACAGTCAACCTGTGGAACTCGTTGCCAGGGGATGCTGTGAAGGTCAAAAGTATTACTAGGTTCAAAACAAGAATTAGAAAAGTTCATGGTGGATTGGTTCATCAATAGCTATTAGCCAAGATGATCAAGGACACAACACCATGCTCTGGGTCTGCTTAAACCTCTTGCTGCCAGAAAGGAATGGACATCACTTGATAATTGCCCTGTTCTGTTCATTCTGGCACCAGCCACTCTCAGAAGACAGAATGCTGGGTTAGCTGGACCATTGGTTTGACCCAGTATGGCTATTATATTCTTAACTTACAAACAGCACAAATGTTCCAGTAGGTCAATGTCTACAGTTGAGACATTTTTTTCCTCACTGTCCCACAATAAAGCAAAACCAAGAAGAAAAAATTGGAAAACAAAACAAAACTACTCACTACATCTATAAAACACAGAGGCATACTCTCTGTTCTATAAAAAAGTAATCTCTAACTTTTAGAGGAGATAAGTACATTAATGAAAAGATGTAAAGTTGATATAGGCAATAGTCACCAAACCTCGGAAATGAACATGTGAAGCTATGGTCCCTAAACCTCAATAAATACAATTAAAGAGAACAATGTTAAACATCTTTATCCTTATTTTAAAATTAAACAAATGTATGGTATTGGGATGGGAACATGCTGCAGAAAATGTAATCAAATGAGAGGATTTCTGCATATTTAATAGACAATGCCTCCAAAAATAAGACATTTGGGAAGGCAACTGGAAATGTCATAAGAGAGATAATGGTGCTGGCTGCTGATAACCCCTGAGTATCTTCATTAAGTTATCCTAAAAACTTTGTTTCTTATAAATGCCATAAAGAGTTGATCACTTATCTCCTAGTTGCACCTAAAATTACTATTATTTCAAAACAATTATAAAATTAATATAGCAAGGTGGTGTAAGGGGAGCAACTCCCCTAAATCTATTAACTGTATCAAAAAGTGAGGGGAAATACTGGTATAGAAAAATAAACTCATCAAGTCAGAGTTTTACAGGAGAGAGAGGAAAAAATAGCTACTTAGCAATCCGGTGGAACCTTTTATAGTTAATTGGAAGAAGTTTGTTGGCTGTTACCAAACCTAATAATTTGAGAACTTTTTTTTTTAATCATAAAGGAGAAACTCATTCAGCAACAGTCAAAGTTAAACTAAAAAATGAGATATTAAAGTAAAGAAAATAGATAGGAGGAAGAAGGAGTAAAACTTAGCATTGCATAGAGTTTCATAGGACAACGAAGAAACAGTTTACATATCTACACGTAAGAAAAACAGAAGTTTGGACCTAAACATGAGCTCAAAGACTTTAAAAGACAGATCAGGATGACAAGGAGCTGAAAAACATCAACTACAGTGTGTGGTCAATATCACAAAGATGAAGAAAGTGACTGGTAGCAGGTCTCGTCAGTATAGCTTTATAGACTTCCATAAGCCAATTTATAGCTGTGTATTTGTGTAAAATACTAAACGTATTTCTATTTAAGTTGTAAACCAAGTTTTATAGATTTTTCTTATAAAATAATGGATCTGTTAATAGGTCTGTGACAAAAGTTGTTAGTTTGCTCTTTTTGTAATCTCTGTGAAATTGGTTGATGGTGTCTGCATACCTGAAGATTTTTAAGACCAGGTTAGCCAAACACCGGTCAGGGATGACCTAGATATACTTAATCGTGCTTCAGAGTGAGGGGAATGGACTAGATGACTTCTTGCTGTCCCTTTTAGCCTTACATTTCTGTGATTCTATGATCATTCCTTGAAGATAGCTGTTACATAAAAAATATAATAGCATTCACATATTGACGTGCAGTTTATTAATTTGAACACTAAGGCCAAGAATTGAAAGCATGGAGTCTGCCTGCTCATCTCTATATATGGTCAAGTCAAAAGGGATTTGAGGATATTCTGATAATGTTTATGCTCTCCTATTGCTGTGCTTTTTTCTGTAGGTAGAAGATTTTCATTTTTCATGGCTCTTACTTGGGCATCCTTCTCAAGCATTATGTTCACTTTAAAAAAAAATGCTTGGAACCATAATTTGGGGAGAGGGGGAAAGGAGTGAAAGTGTGATTTCTATACTTTTAAGTTATAATGGCCTTCCTCACACTTTAAGGAACCCACAGTTAATTAAAACTGAAGGATTTGGAAACTAAGGATTTAGTTGTGTCAAATGTATATTATTTGATAAGATGATTATCTTTATTACAGAAAAAAACCTTGACATTTTTACAGATAAAAAACTCTGGTGGGCAGACCACAACTTAGCTCAGCTGGGTACCTGCAACAAAAGAGATGGAAGAACCCCCATTGTCCTGCGAAACAAGACTTCAGGGGTTGTACATATGAAAGTGTATGATAAAGCAGCACAGCAAGGTAAATTGTATTTTAAATATCTTTAAACTATCATTAGAGTACATAATGTATTCATCTTCCATATTATTCCCAAAATGCATAGAGGTTTATATTTGTTCCCCTTCATTATCTGATTAACTAAAAGTAGAGCTTCTATCCGCAGTGAATTACGATGTAGTTAATAACTTTCAAAATATTAGATAATAGTTTAGAAACCTCTCTTTAATATGTATTCATAATATTTGAATATGAGGCTTAATGCAAACAGAAATTACTATGATATTGTGAAGCTTAAATTTGGTAGTCAGAACTAAGAGAAAAATGTGAATGTTTTCATTTTTGTTGACTTGTTAATGATATATCTCTCAATAAATTATTAAAAAATTAAATACAAGAAATAGTATTTGAAAAATCATTGATGTTTTTCATTCATCTCAATGGTTTTAAGCCAATGTAATTCATTTTACTTCACTGAAATTGCTCTAATGTAAATTGGGAGTAAAGTGACAAGAAAAATCAGGCAATTTTATTTTTCTTTGGTGGGAGAATGAATTAGGTATGTTTCCCTATTGTTATAATGAAAACAAATCTACTAGCAAGGACATTGCAAACTGTGAGCTTGTTTTTAGACATATATATTATCCCATAAAATAAACTGTTTATTAAATAAACTGTGCATCTGTGTATGTGAGTGTGTGTGTGTGTGTGTGTGTGTGTGTGTGTGTGTGTGTGTATGTGTAAAATCCAGAACAAAGTCTGTCTGTGTTTGTTTCCTTTCTCTATTACATACACCTGAAGAGGTAAACTGCAAACCAGGAGGCTAATGCTTTCGGTAGGATTCTGGGGAATGTGAAAGAGCCACTGGGGAGGCATGGGGAGATGACACAAGTTTCAGGGCCTACACAATTGGATGGTAGGGTCTCCACTATCAGGAGAGGTGTCAGACGAGGTCTACCCCAGGAATGTGTGCACAGAGGCCAAAAGCTAGGGACATTGCCTAAATTGTCCTGTCCTTTTTAAGCTAAGTGCATGTGGGATTCAGCATTTTTATACCCTCACAGTGTGTGTCTACCATATCAACCAGATCTGTCCCTGCTACACCTTATGTATCATTGTATCTATAATTGTAGACAGAAGACCATTTACAGCATTTACTCAGGCAATCTGACTTTCTGACACCATAGTATTCTCCCTGAGAAGCATCTGAAACCCAGGTTAGATTGATTTAAGTCACTGATTTTAATAATGATTTAAATCAATCAGAAATGTTTATTTAAATATTAGATTTTAATCAAGACAAGGTGGATGAGGTAATATCTTTTTATTGGACCAAGTTCTGTTGATGTTTTTCCCAAACCTGAAGAATAGCTCTTTTTAACCTCAAAAACTTCTCTCTGACCAGCAGAAGTTGGTCCAATAAAACATATTACCTCACCTACCTGCCTTTCTAGTATTCTGGGAATGGCACACCTACAAACACGCTGCATTCAGCTTTTAAGCATGTCTTTATGATCTTAAAGAAAGGTTGATTTTCATTAGTTGGTAACTATTAAAACATGTCAATCTGCAACTAAATATAGTTATTACAGTACATTGGTGGTATTTTTTGCCAACCAGGAGGATACACACCCACTATCTATATACATTTATTTCAGCAATTATTTAGTTTAACTGTACTGGATAGAAAAGAAAAAATAATTTTATCCAAACATGTTTTACATCTAAATCTAATTGATTTATTCAACAGAGGAAGTATTATCTATAGTTAGTGAATTGAATGAATAGTGTCTGGTCACTATATTCTTCAAGATTTTAGAACTGGTTGATCTCATCCTCTCATACTTGATTTCATAGATTGGAAGATAAAAATAAACTTTTCTTCTTTTTCAACTTCCAATTGTTTTATAAATGTTGAGTGAACTAATCATTGAAATGAACTAATTGAATCAACTGGATTGAAGACAATATTCTCTCTGTACCTGCAGAAAAAACTACTGCTGTCAAAAACTGGTTGGTTTCAGATACTTACCAAGTGACTTCCACCTATCACTGGTGGTTCGAGTTTCTTTAAAACTTGACAACAAACATAATTCTTAATGTTGTTTGGGGTTTTATTATTATTATTAAGCCTACTTTTATGTCACGGAGGTCACGGAAGTCATGGAATCCATGACTTCCAGAGACCTCGGTGACATTCTCTGCTTCAGCCCCTCAGGCTGTGAGACTCTGGAGCTGGCAGCCAGCGGGGTCCTGACAGGGTTCCAGCAACAGGTGACAGGGGGCCCCCTACAAGGTTCCAGCAGAAGGTGACAGACTCCTTAGTGGGCCCCCCTGAGGATTTCAGCGATGGGCAACAGCCTAAAGCAAGGGGTTGGGAGGAAGGGGGACACCTCGGGCGAGCAGCTGGGGTGTCCCATTTTCTGTTTGGGAAATGTGGTCACCCTGCAGCTTCCAACTGCTGCTGGCAGAGTGGGAAACCCACAGCTCCCAGCCACCACTTCTGCAGCAGCAAAAGTCACAGGCTTCTGTGAATTTTTATTTATAGCATGACCTGTCCATGACCTTTACTGAAAATAACCATGAGAAAATCGTAGCCTTAATTATTATTATTACTATTTATTATTTATTTCATTTTAGTTCTTTTATTTGACTACGATAAGCTTGGGCCTTAACTTAGGTTGTCAATTTCAAATTCAATTTTAAATAGTTTTTAAAAAAGCAACCCTGCATTTAATATTTTTTTTAAAATTCTGATTTAAATACAAATATTTTTAAATTAAAAAATGTTGATTATTATCCAACCTGCTGAAATGTAATCACTCAGCCTCCTCAGGCAGATCATCAGAACATTTCCGTCGCCTCAACCAGGTAAATCTATCTCATAGTTTGTGTGTTCAAAATAAAGGTGGCAAGTTAAAAGAAGGCTGAATATTCAGTCAAACCCCATAATATGATTGAGATGAAGAAATTAACTATTTTGTTATTTTAATTTTTTGGAGCATATTTGATGTATACTTTTTTATGGTACTTTACAATCCTCAGAGAGATCTTTTACACTTTGTATCATTGTCTAACATGCTGTGAATAGCATCACATGGCCCAGCATAATAAAAGTGCTATAATAATTAGATATGTAATAACTGGGAGAGTTCATAAATTATTTAAATTCAAACAATCAGTTTTAATTAGTAAAGTGAGCCTTGAATAATCTCTGGGATATCTCTGTGGAATACATATCTATGAGTATCTAGGTAATACTTATCACTGTTGCTACACATAGATAATGAGAATTAATATGCTAAATAAATAGATAAATCTTAAAGGTACAAGTTTAATGTAGTGTTTGGGGAATTATGTGCACAGTGCCAGGAACAGGAAAATGTATAAGTGGTTTTTAAACAGTAAAATTATTTTTAAAATGCCTTTCATATAGTGATATGGTACTGAGGTTTTAGCAGTGGCTTATGGAGTGCTAAGCTTTAACTTGACATGTTTCCAGTTTCATCATGTTTTCTTAGTTTAAAATAGACAAGCTCGGTCAGGACTATTTTAGTTTAAAGAGATTTGTAAAATATTCTAAACATAAGACATAATGTTATGCTGAAGTTTTCATGGTTTTCAGCATTTCTGTGTTTGCAATTTAAAATAAGTCGGGTGAATAATATGCTATGAACTGTTAATAAATTGGTATTAAAATACTAGTATTAAGCAACTGAACAGCTTAAACTTCAGTAGGATCCAGAGTTGTAACCATCCATTCCCGCCCCCCCCCATTTTTCCATGCTGCAGGTAGCAATTCCTGTCAACTAAACAATGGTGGGTGTTCCCAGCTTTGCTTACCAACATCAGAAACTACCAGAACGTGCATGTGTACGGTGGGTTATAACCTCCGAAAAAATCGTATGTCATGTCAAGGTATTTAGCTTTTCAGTTCTTATTTTTGCTAAACAAATGTCATGATAACATTGAGGCAGAAGAGGAGTCCTTATTTGTGTTTTTTTTAAAAAAAACCTAAATGAACAATTTTACTAAGAAAAGCATGGCTAGTTTATGGCAGAAGAAAGGAGGTCCCACTATAGCTAAGGATTAATTGAACCTCTCATTCTAATTTCCATGTTTCGGTTCCTCATGACTTTCTCAGATTTATTTTGAGGAAAAAAATAATGCTAGGAAACTTGTATGTGTCCCCTTCTTTTACATACACAGATGAGCAGGACCATCGTTCTGTAGCACTTTATTGGTTCACATCTGCTGGATCTCTGTTTTTACAAACCATGCGGGTGTACAAACTTTTCACTAGGGGTCTCTACTACAAAAGGATGTGAAGAAGCTAACTAACATCTTGGAACCTGAAGGGTAAACTTACAAGAATGGCTGCTGATAGGAGCTACAGCAGTTACTTTTATCCTAAATTCCAGAAAAGATTTTGCCTCCAGAATGGATTATAGAAGTTAAAGGACCTTTTCCAATGTGTTGAAAAGTTTTTAAATTGAATATTTTGGAAGCTTCCCCAAAATGTTTGGACTTCTTTGTTTTTAGGCAAGAAAAACATGGTTTTCAATAGGTATAACATTTAGTATGGAACTTTGGTTCCTCAAGAAGCCTCCAGGCTCAGGGCTTCTAATTCTACATCCAGTGGAAAAATATAATTTTGTTGGAAGTTGGTAATGACCCCTATATTTACACTGCCTAACACTTTCCATTATGAAAGATTCTTACAACGCTCTTTGAGAAATTTTAAGATTTCCATTGTTTGGAATAGACCTTTGGAATTCAGCACAGGATAAGACATCTGACAAGAGAATTACCTTTTCTTTGACACTGGAAATTCCATTCATGTTTTGCTGAGATATACAATGTTGAAAATCCCTTACTTGCTTGTGTTCCTCAGGAAGATTTTCAGCAGACCAAAATAACTAAACATGGGCATTTAAGGACAGACTCACATTGCTGCTACTGTGTATATGCATTATAATAGTCTTTAACTACATAATTACATACGTTTTTTCCTGGAAGATCCCTGCTTCATTCAGTGCACAAGAGAGACATACAAGAAGGCAGACTTAAGGCTGAACAAGCAATCTTAAATCTGGCATTTCTTAACTTTTGAACTTTCGGCTTTTAACCTAAATTATATTATTTTAATATGGTGGTTTTTGTTTGTTTTAATGTAATTTTCATTTGCTTTTACAGGCAATAGTAACTTTTGAATCCATGGCAATGGTTTCCCTGAAATAGTTGTCACTATATGTTTCCTTTCTTCTACTTATGACTTGAGCTATAAGGATGAATGAACAAAGGGATTACTATTAAAAAAACGTATTTTCTTCATTT
The DNA here is from genome assembly GCF_007399415.2 of Gopherus evgoodei. Taxonomy (NCBI): domain Eukaryota; kingdom Metazoa; phylum Chordata; order Testudines; family Testudinidae; genus Gopherus; species Gopherus evgoodei. The sequence goes on from NC_044332.1 coordinate 59,590,026, forward strand.
GTAACCAAATTAAATATTTCCTAAATCATCTCAACAGTTATTTTGCAAGACTAAATCTTCCTTTAATTTAAGCATTTCATATCTATGAAAAGATCTGATTCAAAATAACTTCAGTTTCCAGATGTTCAGAGAACACAGAACTAGAAAAATAAACATTATCATCAGACTGGAGAGTAGTAGTACTTTACAGAGTTCCCATACCAAAAAAGAAATGTCAGTGTGCAAAATTTCCATGTCTCAATGGATTTGTTTCCTACAATTTGCTTATACTAACCCAGAACACAATAGAGATGTCAAGTGATGTGATGGTATATGAATTTCCTATCCATATATTGAATTTAACATCTAAGCATTACACAAGGAAATCTTTACAGCAGTCTTTTCCTTTAGAACCTTCCAAGCACCATATTTATTTTTAAATTTGTAACAATGTGTCTTTTCACTATTACATGATTACTCCCATGCTTTTTTTGGTAGTGGTCAAAGCTTTACTTATTTTCTGCTTTCCCGTGTAATAAGAATGAATATATATAACTCAGAACATATATGAAACTGATACATGTTTTTCTGCTATGAGTTTTTATAGTACTTAGTACAATGGGATCCAAATCCTGACTGGGATCCGTGAATGCCACTACAATAGAAATAGAAGTAATTATGATCAATGTTAACATCTTAAATCTAGTAATTCTCAGTATGATGAGACAGTCACAGAAAACATGGAGACCCAAGGAGTTGGTTAATGAAAGGATTAAATGAGTAATATCTGTTCTTTTTCAAGTGTCCGCTGCATATTTCCAGCTATATCATTTTTTCTATAAAGCAGCATCCATTTGGCTCTTATCCACTGTCTGCCCTCCTCTCTATGAAGCATTCCAAGTATATAAAAGGGAGAGGGGCCCAAACTGTATTTCTGTTTCTTTTTAACTGCTGAAGGTGCAGCAAGTTTGAATCTTACACAATGTCCTCAGTGCTTTTCTCATCAGCTTCTTTCTTGGATTCTGCCTTTGTGGGGTATTTTCTTTATAGCTAGTTAGGTAAACAGTTGGTACAGGTTTCTTCACTTTAAAGACTATATAGTACCCATTGGGCACATGCAACACCTAAAGGACCTATAGGAAAAGGAGGGTCACCTCACTCACTGTTACTGATGGTGGGAGGTCTTCAGGTCTTCTCAACTAAGTCTGTAAGTTCAGCATTGACTTTGGATATCTGTTAGTCTCAATTTACTCTGTGCTTGGCTTCAGTAACATCCATCTCCCTGATCTTACCTAGTCTTTGGATTCCCTCTGAGACCTTTTCCATTTGAATTACCTAGAACACCTTTTCCAGTTCTGGGAGAACACTTAAACCAGTTCTCTGGAATCCAGAAACCTCTGTTAAACTTCAGCTCATCACTCAGGTTACTTTATTGTACTTGGTCATGGCATGTAACAGCTCTTTGTCTATGCTGGCCAGACCTAGATGCAGAAAGTTAAGATACAAGATACCAGAATTCCAGTTCATTCACACACTGCACAGTTTACAGACATCTTTACTAACTACAAACATCTATGCTTATTTTATGTAAAGACCAATCACTTTTCAGATTGCATAAGGCAATTTTATTAGTTCAAGTGTTTTGTCTACTTTGTTTACTATAAACATACCCACAATAGTTAGTTGTTTCAATAACTATTTGCTTGGGTTTGTTCAGCAATTACTTGTTCAGGTATGTCTTGTCTTCACTTGGGCCTGCTCATGTCAGCTAAGCTAAGCTATGTTGCACTCCTTTTCATTTTCTCTTATGTTAACATTTGTTCCATTTGCATCATATGTCTCTCTGTGCTTGTGTCATAAACAGATAAGAAAAGTTAATAGCACAGAAGTACTTTATATCTCTTTGACTGTAAAGGGTTAGCAAGTTCAGTAAGCCTGGCTGTCACCTGACCAGAGGACCAATCAGAGGACAGGATACTTTCAAATCTTGAGGGAGGGAAGTTTTTGTGCTGTGCTGTTAGTTTTGGTTTTTGTTCACTCTGGAGGCTCAGAGGGAGCAGATGTGCAACCAGGTTTCTCTCCAATCTCTCCAATACAGGCTCTTATAAGTTCAGACTAGTGAGTACTAGGTAGATAAAGCGAGTTAGGTTTATGGTTGTTTTCTTTATTTGCAAATGTGTATTTGGTTGGAAGGAGTTCAAATGTGTGTTTGACTGAAAGGAGTTCAAATTGGTATTTTGCTGAAAAGATTTTAATTTGTACTTGTATACTTAGGCTGGGAGGGTATTCCCAGTGTCTACAGCGGAAAGACCCTGTACCTATTCCATTTTAAATTTACAAAGATAATGTTTACTGTTTTTCTTTCTTTAATTAAAAACTTTTCTTGTTTAAGAACCTGATTGTTTTTTTATTCTGGTGAGACCCCAGGGGACTGGGTCTGGGTTCACCAGGGAATTGGTGGGGAGAAAGGAGGGAAGAGGGAGAGAGAGGCTGATTTCTCTCTGTGCCAGGCTTACTTTCTCTCAGGAAGAGTCTGGGAGGGGGAAAGAGAAGGAGTGAGGAAGGTGAATTGTCCTCTCTGTTTTGTGATTCAAGGAGTTTGAATCACACAGTGATCTTCCAGGGTAACCCAGGGAGGGGAAGCCTGGGAGAGACAACGGTGGGGAAAAGGGTTCACTTTCCTTGTGTTGAGATCCAGAGAGTTTGGGTCTTGGGGGTCCCCGGGCAAGGTTTTGTGGGGACCAGAGTGTACCAAGCACTGGAATTGCTGGTTGGTGGCAGTGCTACAGGTTCTAAGCTGGTATTGAGCTTAGAGGAATTCATGCTGGTACCCCGTCTTTTGGACACTAAGGTTCAGAGTGGGGAATTATACCATGACAGCTTGCTTTTTCAATTTTATTATCCAGCAACACATTCCTGTGACCGCACTAAGCATTATTATTTGAACTCTGATTAATACTAAACTTAAAGTATGCACCAGGAGGTGCAAGCTCACCAGAGTGTTTCCACGGTCTGTACAGTATTGTCCCCAATTTGTTGTAGCTCAGCTATAAGGTGGGTAATGGGCACCAATTGCTCCATGCTTCTCTTTACTAAATCGGTTATGTTAATGCACATGTGCAGTATACGTACAAAGAGATTAATCTCTGAGTCCTGTTCAGTGTTGTCCATCACATTCTCCTCAATCCATACACTTAGCCATAAAGCATGAGTCCCAATCTGAGTCCAAAAGGTGAGACAAAACTCATCCAGGTTGCCCTGGCATGTCATTGTCCCAACTGAAAAGTGATGGTATCCTAGTGCACACATGATATCATCAAGCCTTACCATCTCTTTCACTTCTCCTTTGTGATTAGTTGGTCCCATGCTCCCTCTGAGGTAAATGTTTTCTCTTGTATTAAGCATTCACAGAATCATTTATGCCACGTTCTTTGACAACACGAAGTGTTTATCTTTACACTATCCCTTGTTGCCATCTTAACTCTATTATAATGTTATCTATGTGTTCCGTTCTCAATAATACCCATACTGTTACCATACACTAATTCTCTAGGACTCTCTGTCCATCTAGGAATAACACTTATAATTCACACAGTTGAATTATTTATTTTATGTGGTGCCCAATGTCCAGGACCTTCTAGCCTTGCAAAGTACAAATTTTCCTCCCAAACATTCTTAATTCGCTTTTCCACAATTGAGTGTTCTGTTTAACAATCTGAACCTCCCCATGGCTTTATGCCCTGCATTAGATGCATAAAGAGTTTGGTACCATATATGCTGTAACCAATTGCTTATGTAGCCAATGAGTTTAGTTTATTGTTCATTTATTGTATGGTTATAATTAACTAACATGTTATGTCATATATAATCATTGAATGTTAAATAGAGTAAAATTGTAGGATTATAGAAGTATAAGATTGATCAATAGTTAGAAAGGATAATTTAAGTAAGTAAGGCTGAAATCCCAGATATTCATTCACTTGGATATATCAAAAATATTCAACTAATTTGAAGATATTGTAGGCCTTCTGTTTTCTTGTATAGAATGTACAGAGCTGTTGCTTGAAGCTCTGTATGTACATATATGCAAAAGGACCCAAAAAACCAAAACCAGAAGTCTTTAATTGAGTTCTAATATGGAGAGTGAAATTATGGTCATTTCCACTACTCTTTTTGTCATCCAGAGCTCATCCAGTGTCTTTTCACCTTGAATTCCTCAGCCTACCTTAAAGCATTGTGTTGCTTGGTAATCTCCCATAAATGCGAATATGCAAAGACTACTCTAAGAAGAACAGTAGTTGTGGGTGAATGTTGCCCCTGCATGTTTACACTTCTCCACTCATCTCCCCCATTTCTTTGGAGTCTCAGTGAAAGATTTCCAAAGTTAGGGAAGGAACTGAGGGATGATTGGGGCAACTCTCCTGGTATACCATCAGAATCCTCCGTGGGGGAGAGGGACAGTTAGTCCCAATATGGACGCTGCTTGATAGAACATTTCTGCAGCTTGAAGCATGGGGTGTGCTATGCTGACAAGTGGGATTATGCAGAGGTGACACTCTTGAAGGACAACAATTACTGGTAAGTAACTTCTCTGTATTAAAATTCAAGCTCCAAAGAGAAATTGGAAAATAAAATCCAGCTACAGAGTGTGCTCTGCAAGGTTGGATGAGATTCACAATAAAAATGAGATTTGAAAACACTATGTCCTGGATATTGAGAGAGCTTGGCATTTTTATTTGTATAGGACTAAGACATTTAGGAAGTAAGAAATTTTTTTGTAGCCTATTGGAATCAGGAAATACTATTTACATGTAGTGCCTTAGTGGAATAAGGCCTGGTATACTGTAGGAAGGTGTTAGTTCCTCAGAGCTCAATATACAAGTGTAAGGTTGCATTGATAACAAGTCTGTCAATGTTTCTGTCTTAGAAATCTGCATAGAAAACTCCCACTTAAATTCTGTACACACATTTATATAGGGAGATATACCTATCTCATAGAACTGGAAGGGACCCCAAGGGGTCATTGAGTCCAGTCCCATGCCTTCACTAGGCAGGACTAAGTACTGATTTTTGCCCCACATCCCTAAGTGGCCACCTCAAGGATTGAGCTCACAACCCTGGGTTTTGTAGGCCAATGCACAAACCACTGAGCTATCCCTCCTCCCCCCCCTTTATTTACTCATCAATACTCTTTCCACTTGGAATCTAGATCAGTTTTTCACTTTGGGTTGGTGGTTCTATTATCCCTATTTAATTGGAACTCCTCAGCTGTGTTTCCCAGGTACAGACTGCTAGCAAATCCCCCACAAGTGGGACTATGCATATACGATATCTGTGGTTCTTCAAGAGTGTTACCTGTGTATATTCACACTGACAGTGCACTTCTCCTTTTCTTAGAACTTTTTCGTTGTAGGAATCTTGGGTTTAGCAGAAAAAAAATGAACTGGTTGGGGCCAGGAGGCCCTTTTTATAACTTTGACTCCAAATATATGGTATCTTAAGAGTACCTCTTTCCAGAAGGTTCTTGAAGCTTGGTGATGGGAAGCATAGCCTTCAAGTGTTAATATGAAGTGATAACACTTTAATTAACCATGACTTTTTAACCTTAATTGTATGTTAATGGTGGGGGTAGGGGGGGTTGCATGCAAAATATCTTTTTTTTTTTTAAAGTACAAGGTGAATCTTGAATTGGAGAAGTGTTTTTTTAAACTATTTTATTTAGAAATATCAGAAACAGCACAGTCCAATATTTCTACTGATTAAAAAGCAACAACCTCAATTAATATTTCCAGATTTTCTTTAATAATTTCTTTAAAGAGCTCCCCAGTGTGTTGCATTACAAAATATTAATTCATTAAAATTCATTCATTTTGAATTTTAACCTATGGTTACTGTATTTTGCTCTTATTAACTCTTTAATTTTCCCTTAGGTATTGAGTCATTTCTCATGTATTCTGTTCATGAAGGAATTAGAGGAATTCCTCTGGATCCAAATGACAAAACAGATGCTTTAATGCCCATATCTGGAACTTCATTTGCTGTGGGTATAGATTTCCATGGAGGTAAATAAAATATTATGTGGCTGTATTTTATATTTAAATTAAAAGACTATTTTTTCAAAACTGCTGAGTAATTACAACTGCATTTCAAGCCAGTGGGAGCTACCAGTGCTTGACCCCCCTGAAAACCAATCTGTAAATATATAACTGACCAGAGTACTCAGTGAAAAAATATTAAAATGTCATTTTTAAACTGTAATTGGTAGTGGAAGTAAGTAATAAGAAACTGTATCCCACTCTTATTTTTGAACATTTTTACAAGGAGGAGGGAGAAAAATTGTTCTCCTTTACTTGTAAGGCTAGGACAAGAAGCAATGGGCTTTAATTGCAGCAAGAGCATTTTAGGTTGAACATTAAGAAACACTTCCTGTCAGGGTGGTTAAGCCTTGAGTGCACCAGACTGGACGAGGTGATCTCTCGAGGTTCATTTCAGTCCTACTATTCTATGATTCTATAAACATGTGACTTTATATATAATTAATAAACACAAGTAATTAATACATGTTTAGTGTGGAAGGGGGGGAAATCAAAGAACATTTCTTAGAAGGGTATCAAACTGAATTTAGAGGTGAATACTTGTATTACTAAATACTGTACTAAAGACTAAAGTACGGCAGAGTCCTGAGTGCTGTGGAAGGTTGCTGATGCTAGTGTGAGGGAAGTATTATAGGAGTGCAAGGAAAACCTGGTGGAGGAATATGAGAACTAACTTATTTCCTCTACACATATCCTCATCCTCAGCTGATGAGGGGGTCCATCAAACATATTTACTATAGATGACTTCAGGGTCATTCAGGATCTTCTGTAAAGGATGGCAGAATCCCCCTGGAGATAATTCAGGAGTGATCTCACAAATTGTTTTACATTTTACACCTAACTTCCTGAAGTTGTTTAGCCATGCCTATTAATAAAGCCATTATTTAACCTTGTAGGGACCTGTAGCAGATTCCTGCATCTTTATTAGCCACATGTAAGAGGGCAGATCACAGGTATCAAGTTCCCCCTAAGGGGTTGGGGTGCTTTTTTTCATACCATGTACCTGTGACATTGTTTATAACAGCAGCACACAAGAAGTCTAAGTTGCCTGGGACACCTAAGTCTACCACTAGAGAAAAAGAACTCTTTACTCTCGGAAAGACTATGTAGTGACATCTCAACCTCTGGGTCTCTATACGACAGCACAGAAGAGGAAGCAAAAAAGATTTCATTCATTTCCTTTACAAAGTCCCCCTTCTTCTAATCAATACCAATGAAGAGCTCCTGATTTCTGCAGAAGTGGTGGTCAGTGGCCTGGGCTAGAGCAGAAATACATATTTTAGATGAATATTTAGCAGGCCTCTGCCCTGTTTGCCACCCTCTTGTGCACACCACTGCTTATTAGCATTCAGATATGTGGGGCTTTCCATTAGCACTATTAGAGTACATCTGGCTGCTATATTGGTACATCACCTGCTGATGGTCGTTGAATTTCTTTTCTTGCCCTACTATTTCTTGGGTTTTAAAGGGCCTAATTCATGTGTTTCTGATAATTAATGAGTCTTCCCCTACCTGAGACTTAAACATGGTACTTAAATGTTTGATGGACCCTCCCGTTGAGCACATGTCATTGTGTTTTCAGTATCACCTTTCTATTAAAACTAGTGTTTTAGTTGTCATTACCTCAGTTTGTAGGATGGGCGAAATTCAAATGTTAATGGCTTCACTGCCTTATTCAATATTTCATTGGGAGAGAGTAACTCTCAGACCACATCTGAAATTCCTACTGAAAATAGATTAATATAAGCCAGTTTATATATCTACTGGTATTTTTTCCTAAACCTCATGCCTCCCCGGCTGAGGCCAAGCTTCACGCACCAGATATCTGTACAATTATGTCCTTGTATATTTCTAGGACAATGGCTTTCCTCTAGCCTTTTTATGGCTTTTGACAGTAAAGTCTAAAGGGCAAGCCCTTTCATCTCAAACACTTTCCTACTAGTTGAATAAATTGCCGGTTCCTTCTTGAGTTAGGATACATTCCACTAGTATCCAAACAGTTGTGGTGGCTTGTTTAAGATGTATCCTTATCCCTGAAATCTGTAGAGCAACTGCTTGGAGCTTGAGTCATACATTCACAAACCAGTCCTCCACTGTCACAGCTTCTAGGTCAGATGCTTTGTTTGGGGATGTTTTACAGTCATTATTTAAATAGGGATTCCTATTAATCCCTTAAGAGGCAAGTACTATCCACTCACCTACAGTGGGATCTTTGTGGACAAAGAAGTGGTTACTTATTTACACTAACTGGAGTTCTTCAAGATGCCTTTTGCCACTTACATCGCCAGACCCACTCTCTTTCTCCATTGATATAGAATCCTCACCCAAATTTCTATATTGGTGAAGGAGTTGAATAGCTGCAAGGCCTTTCTGCATTTTATATCCTCACTATTGATGATGCAAGAGTGTCCAGGGTACATGCACAACCCCAATGGACTCTGCTGTATGAAATATTCCAGGCTCCCATGAATGAAACATAAATATGTATAGAAGGATCTGTCTGGACAAAGGTTTCCCAAAGAGCTCCAATTACTCTAAAGTAAGTAACCTCTCTTCAGGTATTCAGGAGAAGCAGTTTCAAAGCTGCCCAGGAAAAGAAGAGACCAAGCAAGAGACCCAGTATACCAGTATGTCTGAGCAAAGGGCAGTCCTGAAACACTTAGACACTCTGTGCTTGGCAAAGCTGCAGAGAGTACCACCACATTTTTTATTTTCCAGTTTGACCTATTGTAGCCCATAAAGGAGATTAAATAGAATGTACTACATGGCACTGAGGCACTGGTAGTTGCTCTCAGAATGAAACTTGTTTGCAAGTGTCTCAATGCGACAAAACATTTTGAGAGCTCGGGAGATGTATAGCATTTCTCATAGGACAGCTGAGATCCAAGAGTGAAAATCAAGAAAATATGGTATTTGTAGTGGGAAAAGAAGTGTGTTGTTTTTTTTCTGGACAAATTCATTGGCAAGTAAATTTTCTCCATGAATTATCATTGCTTTTAGTAAATTTTAGTAAAATTGACAGCAGATAGTATGAATTTGTGGTTAATGCATCCAACCCCAAATAACTAAACAATGCAAAGAAAATATATAAGATGCAGTAAGTTTTCAATCATTGACAAATTTAGGCTTATATCTTGGAGAAGGTTTCCCTTTGTAGTCTTCTGCAGTTCTGGAGGCCATGGAGCAGGTCTAGATGTGGAGTTGAAAATGTACAGTTGGGGCTGTTGTCATGCCTGCATGTAGGGCTGTTAATCATCTCCTGCTATGCAGGACTGTGACTTTTGGTAATGTGTAGGACATAGTGGATGGATTTGCAGCAATGGGGTTCCCAAAGTGTGGTGGGATGATAAATGACACACATCCCTATTTTGGTATGAGCCCGTCTTGCCAACAGAAAGGGCTATTTTTCTATGATTATGCATATGTTAGTAGATCACCAGAGATGCTTCCCTGGTATCACTATGGCTGGTCAGGGCAGGTTCATGATGTTCTTTAAGAACACAGGACTGTTCAGAAAGCTACTAGCAGGGACATTCCTTCTTGAACAGTAGATTAGCATTGATGATACTGAAATGCCAATAGTGATTCTTGGCCACCCAGGTTCCTGCTTGTTCCACTGGCTCATGAAGCTATTTACCAACCACCTTGACAGCACAAAAGAAAGATTCAGCTACAGTTCAGCAGGTGTTGAATGTGCTTTTGTCAAATTGAGGGACACTAGCAGTGTTTACACACTATATTAGAGCTCAGTGCGAAAAATATCCCACTGATTATAGTTATCTGTTGCATCCTGCATAATATCTGTGAAGCAAAGAAAGAAGAACTCCTGCCATGGTGGAGAGTGGAGGTTTAGCAGCCGTTTGCTGACTTTGAACAGTTCAAGACAAAAACTCAGTGTGATGCTATGTGGTTAAGGGAGGATTTAAAAGAGCTCTGTAATGGAAACCCATAGTGGTGTTCTGGACTGGACTGTTCTTTGTGCCTGGAGCTTTAGGTGCTGCTAGAAATTGTGTAGTGCTGCCTGTACCTTTATGTGTTTTTTTCCTGAACCAATGAGTTGTTTTGTGCTTGCTGTACATTTATAAAAACTGCCAGTTTTGAGTACTGCTGTGTATTCTACAGTATGAGTTGTGAACTATAAAGATAATTTTATTCTCCAAAACCAGAAATTTATTGAGTGGCAAAAGCAGCATACAAAAAAGCCATAGCCAATGCAGTAGAAACTTTTAACATAAATTAATGGAATGAAACTTTACTATTGGAAAGACAGCAAACAAATACTTCTATCCATTTGAGTGTACAAGTATAGTTTCTTGTGGATTATACATATGTCAACCATGGTTCTCACCAGTTAGGGTAAGTGAAACTGGTTTCCTTGTTGTCCTCTGGTGTGGAATAGTGGGGTGCACATGTGTCATGGTGGAGGGTGCAGAGGGCTGCTACCATGTAATACTGAAAGGACTCTGCGATTTTTACAGCTTTAGGTCAGCTAGGATCTGCAGCATTTGGGTTTCTTTCCTGAGAAGATTTATGATGTCCTGGTGCATTTCTGTCCCTTTTCCTGATGGGACTCCTGGGGCTTTTTCCTGTTCGCTCTTTCCTTGTCCAGGTTGTCTGCCATGTTGGCCCTTTTTTCTCGGTGTGATGCAGCACTGGCTTGCAGGATCTTGCTGAACATGTCCTCCCTAGTCCCTCTTCTTTCTCCTCCTCATCAGGGTCAGGCTTTCTGTAGGCTTGGAGCAGGCATCCTGCAAGGCCACTGATGAAAACAGACAGATGAAACCTTAGATTTACCATTACTATAGAAAGGGGAAGATTAATTTAAAAATTTCCTTTCCTTATTGCCATAAACCCTTTGAATAAAAGGTGCTTATTGACATGTCAGCTTTGGAGTGCCTACCTTGACTCAGGAGAGTTAGAGGCATGTGGGATTCAGCAGCTAGATCCAATCACAACAGACCAGGTTCTGTCTGGGGAGTGTGGCTGGACCGACTCATGACAATATTCTTGCAGAAGCATATGGAGCATCTGGTACAAGCCACTACTAGAGAAAATATGCTGGACTAGATAGACCACTGGGTTGATCCATTACAGCAGTTCCTATGTTCCTGTGAATTTCCAGCTCAGTATGAATGGTTTTTGAATAGTGTTTTCCCAAAAAAGGTTATGAACATTTTCCAAAAGTGAGTACTTCATTTTTAGTCCCCGCTCACACACCATCTTGTCTGAATTGCTTCCAGCTTTTTAGCACAAAATAAAATTCTACCTGACCTGTAATCTGAATTTCAGACAGATTTGCAGTATTGCCACACTTATTTCTGTGCTGCCTTCAGAGTGGCAGCTGTTGGCCAGGTATCCAGCTCTGAAGATGGCACTCTGCCAGCAGCAGTGCAGAAGTAAGGGTGGCAATACCATATCATGGCATCCTTAATTCTGTGCTGCAGTCTTCAGAGCTGGGTGGCCAGAGAGTGGCAGCTGCTGACTGAAGTAAGGGTAGCAATACCATATCATGCCATTCTTACTTTTCCGCTTCTGCCTTCAGAGCTGGGATCCCTGCCAGCAGCCGCCGCTTTCCAGCTACCTATTACCAACAATTAAAACAGCCACATATGTTATGCCAGTTTCTGCAAAGGGCAGAACAAACAAATCTTAACCTACATTTCTGAAATCCCTTTCTATAACCAGCAACTTTGATGTGTGAAAGAGTATCATTGTGCCCCGCCCCTTTAAATATATGTTTATGTTCTCAGCTCTCATCAGCACAGAGCAGTGAGGGTTTATATTTTATTTTATTTTTATTTATTTATTTATTTCATTTTGTTTTAAATTGGAAGCTTCTTTCTAAAACTGAGTCTCATGGGCTTTCACATGCTGCTCTTTGGGCCCAGTTAGTATGTCAGCGTAATGTATGTATTTTCTTATATAAAGTACTATATAAGTACAGTATTTTAAATGCAAATATTTATTAATTACTATAATTTGAAAAAAAGTCATGCTTTTAATACTAGGAATATAATTTCCAGGTATTTTATCACATATAGTAATATTTTTTTTTATTACTTCATAGATTTAGATCAAGAAACTACTGACACATTTTCTATTTTGGCAAATAAGCATAACATCCTTGGTTAATCTGGGTGTTTTAAAGGACACTGGCAACATTTGTTTATTAACTGGCTTATTTATAAAGCTCAGTTAACTGATGTGCACACTTTAAATAGTTTGCCTCTCCTTTTTTCTTTTAAAAAAAGTTACTATTTTTTTTGCCCCATCTATGTTGAGGCGAGTGTTTTTTGCTATCTCCGAAAGCCAGTCCAAACACATTCTGCCCCACTTCTCACTCTAACACCCTTTCTGACTGCGTACCTGGGTACCAGCTGTTTGCTGTTTATACAGTTTCAGCTCTGCTATTTCATGGTCTGGGGAACAGGATGCAACATCAGCAAAACAGTGATAATAACTTTTCAGAAAATGCTGTTAGTTGCACCAAATAAACAAACATTTTCTCTGTAATCCTTCTGAGTTATGATTTTAAGAGTTATTTGTAACAATAGTAGATACAACATTTTCATGTAGTCTCATCTACCCAATACACGTTTGTAGGTAATTCACACATAATCATACACTGCCTCTCAAAAGCAGTATTTCCTTGTAAATAGAATAGCTGGAAATGGCTCTCTTTGTAAACTATACAATTTCAAATGAATTTGCACAAATTTTAGAGAGTCTGGTTCTACCTACTTTCTCAGTTTGAACCAGTTACCCAAGGCCATATTTGATTTTTTGGTTTTTTTTAAACTGTGGCCATATTTTATTTTTGGAGTTACAGGCCAATTGCATGTCCTTCTGATGTAGGATGTTTGTGTTTGGGGTGGGTTTAGAGAGAATTTGGCAGCAGTGTCTGTGAGAAACTGCAGAAAGATGAACAGTTTGGCTTCAGTTTTTGAGCACAGAATTGCACTTTGTTAGCATCCTGAAATTGGCCCACACATATGTAAGTTTTGCTGTTGCTTTTGTTGTCTCATGTCTATTAGTTCATGAAAATAATGGGAGATATGTGCACAATGAAAATAAAAATAAACAGGGAAAGAATATCCTGGATCTTTATCAATGAGTCATTTCCAAGAGGAAATAGCTCACTCCATAAGTCCAAGACTCTACTTGACCACTTTAAAGACAGAACTTAGCCATCTATTCAAATGGAATTGCCATATGTTTACAGCATTAACTTTGAAGATGAGTCACAAGTTATCAAATTTCTAAACTTCCTTTGCGTCATTACATGAGGTTTTTTTCACATCTTTATTAGATATACGTGATGATTCCAAACATTTTATCTGCATGATTGCCAAGGAGAAGGGGGTAGGTGTAGGTAGTTCCCAATATGTGCCCCATAATATTTAAGAGCCCCAAATGTTGTTGAAATAATCATTTTTAAAAAGCTGTACTGGCATTAAAGAAATAACATTAGTACAAATATGAAGGTATCCCATTGGAAAGCATGCTGGTAGTATATTATTTTTATTATAAGTATTGTGGTAGTAAAAGCAATGGCCCAAATCCAGGGTCATGGCCCTGTTGTGATATTAGTTGTAAATATACAGTAGTATAAGACAGTTCCTGTTCTCAAGATCATTGGATCTACTCTGATTTTCTTTACTGGAGGATCTAGCCCATTGAACATTTATTTTTTAAATGCAGAAGATGGGGAAAATAAGTAGTTGGAGATGGGGATGGTGTTTTACTACTATTATCTTGATCCTGGGGTAGGTATTAATATAATAATATTAAAATTGTGAAGAAGCAATGTAGTTCCTCATGTGGATGATTGAGCAAAAATGTGAGGTTCATTTTGAGCAGAACATTTTTCATTGAATTATTCCCCAGTCAAAATGATAGCTTTTACTAATTATATTTTTTCTGTCTGTATTTGTTTCTCCCAGGAAATGACACAATTTACTGGACTGACATGGGTTTCAACAAAATTAGCAGAGCTAGACGAGATCAGACCTGGAAAGAAGACATAATTTCAAATGGCTTGGGAAGGGTTGAAGGCATAGCAGTGGACTGGATAGCGGGTATCACCAGTGCCTTTGTTATTTCTTAAATACCTTTTTGATAGGCCTTTTTATTCTGAATAAGACCCTATTTGATAATAGTAGACTTCTGTATTCTAGCCACAGAGAAGCTTTTTTTTCTCTTTTGGCTTCACTCTGTCCAATATTCAGAGCCTCTGGATATGTTGCTTTTTTTAATATATTGAAGATCACTCACTGTGAATTTAGCAAAAATCTCCCAAGAATCCCATAAGCTGGAAAAATGGTTTTAGACATTCTCTTATGCTTGAAGACAGATGGAAAATTAAAATGTCCCCTGTTTCTTAGGTGTGGAGTTTCAACTTTTTTTGATACATACAGATTTGGTTTGGACCTTGAGATAGAAATGTTTGAAAGTAGGATTAAAAATTACAAATTTCACTTCAGTGTATGTTCATAATAACTAGGCTTAATGAGAGAGTAATAAAACCTAAAAACATATTAAAACAAATACAGAACATTATTCTCTGCTACTATGTTTTATGCAGCTGAGATTAAACAGGAACTGGTCTTTTAAAGAAGTTGTTTCTTTTCTTAGTAATTTCTTGGTATTTCTCCTAGGTAACATATATTGGACAGATCATGGCTTCAACTTAATTGAAGTTGCTAGACTCAATGGCTCATTCCGATACGTAATTATATCCCAGGGTCTGGACCAGCCAAGATCCATAGCAGTACACCCAGAAAAAGGGTAACTTACATATTTCCATATCTTTTTTAAAAAATGCATGCTAATATTAAAACTCTACGATTAGTAAATTGGACATTCATTCTGACATCCGTTTACTGCTGAAGTCTTCAATAAAACCAGACAAAGATTGTACTGTAAAAAACAGTTTTTATAAAAATTGGATGTTCTCATATACTGAGATACTTACTATGACATCTCTCTTTAAATTTAATATTACAGTCTACTTCCCTATTTTCAGAACAGTTTCCCTACTCTTAGACAGTCTTTAAGCTGAAGGCAAGCAAGAGATCAGAAGTGTGCTTATTTTTTTTAATCTTCTTAAGTTTTTAGCATATTGTCAGAATACAAACCACCCAACTATAATAAGCCCAATGTGGTGATGAATTATTAGAATGGTGTAATTCTTTGATGGCCATAAATATCAATGTGTTGACCCCAATCTAACATCTTCTCCGCCCCAAACAAGAAGATCTCCAATGTTTATGGACAAATTATATCTGATGAAGTGCTTAAGTACAAGAATAGAATGGTGGTGGCACAAAACATTCTTCATATCCATCCACCAATTGCCAAGTGCTGTGGACTATGTGGATGCAATAACAGATCCCCTTACCATCACAGTTGCACAGCTGTTGCCAGCAAAGATGTTCTGGATTGTATAACTGAAACATCAGACAGAAACACTGACCACTACAAAGAATTCTCATCCTACTTTGAAGAAACTATCAACTATGAAAAGGACTTCCTGAGACAAAATATTCTGAATCACACCAGATTGCATTAACTATGTGATAGAATTTAGCTTCATTACACATGGGGAAGCTCAGAGACATAGCTGAGTGACCACATATAAACAGAACCTGTGCCATTCCTGACTGGCAAAGGCCAATGGAGAACAATTGTGTCTATGGTTAATGCATTATAAGTGTCTCTTTGAGAAAATTGAACTTGCCAACCTCCCAGAAAACACAAAAGTCCCTTAGAAAATCATATATACTTCTATATATCCCATTTTCCACAGATTCAACCAACTCCATTATAAGATCACAATACCTACAGGAAATCAGCTTTTACATTCAGTCAGAGGAGTTCTTCAAAGTGGTGTAAGCCTAGAGTGGTTCTTCCAACTTACTTCTAAGCCTCGACATTCAGTTAGCATCAGTGATGGAAAAGAGTTCTGAAACTGTTTTATTTTCCTCCTGGATAAGGATCTAATGATAGTGATGTATGTATTCTTCAACTTGAATTATTATAATTCATTATATCTTGGGTTGAAGGTGGAAGCAACCAGAGGTTTCAGCTAGTTCAGAATCTCAAAGTCTGCCTCCTCAACATGACATAACTCCGGTGTTCAGATAACTCCATTGATGGTCTGTCTACTTCTGCTGACAGTTCAAGGCCTTGTTTCTTGTCTTCAGAACAACTAAGAGATCAGAACCCAGCTATGTGAATGACAACATCTCTATCTATGAATTGCCAGGACAGCTGCACTTCTCTGGGACAAAGCACCTCAAAAAGCCCCGAATGAAGCACAGTAGAGTCAGATAAAGTACTCTTGCCCCAAGGGGCTCTTGTGTTGAAACAAGCTCCAACTTCAGGGCAAATGTTTTAATGAAAATGTGACCACCATTATTTATATATTCCTCAAGTAGAATGACTTATGCCCAATAGGGAAAACTCATAGGAAGTCTCTGTGAAGTCTAATAGGGACCTTATTGTGCAGATTTATTTTACCTGGGGAGTGCCTGCAGATTGCAGTAGTGAGCTCTATAAATAAATCCCCCACCTAAAAGAGTTTGGAAGTGTAGGAAAAGAAACAGTCAGCTACTCCTGAGTATTTGGGGAGGAGAGAGGGATTGTAGCCCCAATCTTCATTCTGCAGAGACATCTAAAATCTGAAACCTGCTTATGGGGAGGGTGGATCCAGCGGCCTTGAGTGGGAATGAATGTTAAGGAGCTTGTTCTTTCACTTAAACCTGGAACCAGGCGTGTGTGTTTTGGGTTTCCAATGCGAACATTTTTCACAGGCTGGCTCCTGACTCTGTCTCCAGTTTTAACTTAACAAAGGAATAACCCCCAAATGGCCATAGAAGGAGGTAAAAGAGAAATGGCAGTACTAAAACTGAGAATTTCCTTGATTGCTATACTAGGCGGAAAAATCTTTGTACTAGATTTCTCTGCCTTCTCTGTCTCTCCTCAATCTTAAAATTCTGTGATTTGGTACAATGCAAAAGTAGCTAGTACAACAAGTGGCAGGTGAATTATTGTCTGGAGGATTTTGTTCAGCAATTCCAGGTGAAGTACAAGACAGTAGAAAAAAAAGAGAACAGTGTACTATGTATGAAATGATTTATGAACAAATTCAGTAATGGATAGATTCTGTAGTTTCTACTGTCTTGTTAAGCTTTCTAGGTTTCAGAGTATGTTCAAAATGATTGAGGAAGTGGAGAAGACGAAGGTACATTAATTAGTAAGTGTTCCTCTTGTGGCAAGACAGTATATCCCAATTTGGCTGGATCTCTGTCTTTTATTCTAAGCCTCAAAAATGTCACTTGAGATAAATTCTGAAGTTGTAAACCTATACCCAGCCCCGGACTGCAGATCTGTGGCTTCTTCAGGAAAGAATAAAGTCTCTGTGGCAAAGGCATCTTTTGGATAGGTGGATGGTCGTAATAAATTCTTTATTATGGGAGATGTACGCCTCCTTTCCTCACTCCTCCCCCACTTGCCTTCTTACTAGATAAACCTTGAATAGCTGCTTATACCCCAGCTCTGTGTCAATGAAACCGAAGTTGACAGCTTCAAAAGGGACATGAAAATGACTGTTGTTAAACCCTTATAAGTAAAGCTGCGAGGGAAATTGTTTTCGTATCACTTGAAAATTTTAGAGATGTTGAAAAATTTCTCATTCTGCATTAGGGAGAACTAGAGATCTTCCAATATTTTTTCCACGAAAAAACAGAGTGTGAGCAAAATCACAGAATAGCCAATAGTTCAGTGGTTATAGTACTCATGGGATGTAGGAGGGAGGGGAAAACCAGGTTCAGGCCCCTGTTTTCCCTGAGTGAGTACAACGACGTGTATCTCTTGCATTTGAGTTGTCTCCTAACCATTGGCCTATCAAGCCAGTCTCTCTCTCTCTCTCTCTCTCTCTCTCTGTGGCCCAATTAATATTTAATTAGTTATACAAAGTGCAACAGCTCCAACAGGAGAGAACACAGACTATATCCCATTTGTTAGGGTACTCACCTGTGATATAAGAGAACTGTGTTCAAATCCCTGCTTTCAATCAGGCATCTTCCCGGTCTTCTGCATCCTATATGAATACAGGCAGGTATCACGGGGGTGGAGGGGCTCTCTCTCTTTCTCTGATTTTGAGCAGAAATACCATCATGAATCTGGGAAACATTCCTGAAAATTTTAATCAAAACAGCCCCTTTTAAGTTTGATGAATTGGTGTTTTCTGTCAAAAAACAAATTATCATCAAATTCCCAAACAGCTCTATTTGTTAATTCCACCGGTCACAGCAAAATATAAACCATGTATCATTCAGCCCCTTCTGATAATATTTCTAGATAGTAACATAAACCGTACTGAGTAAGTTCAGAAAGGCACCTTAGACCTATACAGAAATTTGTCTGCCACACCTCACTTATGCCTGGTCTTGGAAAATGATATGGATTTCACTAATTTTGATTTTCTTGGATGAAGCCAAGGAGAAGGTTCCTGATTAGTTTAGGTCAGGGGTAGGCAACCTATGGCATGAGTGCAGAAGGCGGCACATGAGCTGATTTTCAGCGGCACTCACACTGCCTGGGTCCTGGCCACTGGTCTGGGGGGCTCTGCATTTTATTTTAATTTAATTTTAAATGAAGCTTCTTAAACATTTTAAAAACCTTATTTACTTTACATTCAACAATAGTTCAGTTATATGTTATAGAATTATAAAAAGAGACCTTCTACAAATATTAAAATGTATTGCTGGCATGCAAAGCTTTAAATTAGAGTGAATAAATGAAGACTCGGCACACCACTTCTGAAAGGTTGCCGACCCCTGGTTTAGGTATTTTAACTTTACTTACTTATCTAATTCACACTGAAAAATTTCAGAATTACTGAAGACTGATCCCTCTGTCCCATTCAAATTAATCTCAGTTATTTCATATTAACTCAAGTAGGTTAAGCTTAACATCATCTCTTTTCACCCTGTTGTTTTAAAGTTAATTAATCCCAGGACAACATCCAATCCCCATCTTGTCCTTCACACAAATGTGCTTACGTAGTTAACTTTGCCTTATCAGTAAGGTAAGTTTTATTGGAAGTTCTAAAGTTGTTTCAAAAGTAGTTGCTCTGGCACATCTCTCCTCTCTGTATAGGGAAGTACCATCTTCAGAGATCCACAAGATAAGTACATTGACACCCTTCTGGGAAGGTGCAATACATTTTTCCACATCAGTTAGCAACATCTATTCTCTGTCATTCTGCTAGTGTTTTGATAGTGTATTTCAGGGCTTCTTCCCTACAAACTTCTGGTTAAGAGTCCCAAATGAATTTTTACCTTGCTAGATATGGTTTTTGTGTGTAACTGAAGTTGTCTCAGACAAGTAGTTAGCATTCTAAGAGAAAAACTAACAAGTGTTTAGTCAAACTAAAGAATGAAGAACTGTTTTTTCTGAAGTCAGCATTCAATCTAACATCTATGTCAAGAAAATAATGCTGATTAAACATGTGAATACAAGTACAGTTCATTTTGGAGATGCTGATTGCAATTCCATAGTTAAAGGTGAATTGAAAATGTAGTTAAGGTGAATTTTTGATGACTCATTTTTGGAAATTGTGACAGGTTATGTTTCTTTGGGTCCCTCTTTAGCTTAATATCTTAGAAACTTTGAAGTTACCTGATGTAGTTGTTACATTCTGTAGAATAAGATATGTATTATATTTAATATTTGAATAATAAAATATTTTTCTCATATTTGTCATTGCGTCTTTCACTTATGACATGAAGTTTAAAGATGAATGCCTTTTACTATGGACAGGAAAGCTATTTTATTACAAAGAAACTAGTATACAATGCTTTTAGTCAGCATGCCAGTTAAAATGGACCTCCTCTTTGTCTAGCCTCTTACAGCACCCACATTCCTCCTTCCCTACAGTTGTTGCTTCTGGCATCATTCCCTGCAACCCTATTTTAATGCTCCCCCAAAGTCAATTCAGAATCCATATTCTCACACTCTTGCAGATGCATTTGACTAATTTATATTAAATTCATTAATACCTCATTAGCATGCCAAGATATATAAGTGTTGCCAAAATGATAGCCAGATAGAAAACTCTGGTCTTTCTCACTTGTAGGTACAATCTGCCCAAGACAAACCTGGGTCAACTGGGAAGTAGATTGCCTTTACAAGCTTTCATTGATCAAAGAGTATTTGTGCACTCTTTGTGAGTTCAGGAGTACATTTAATAAGTATATAATGTTGCATTTAGTGTGGAGCTACATTTTCAACAACACTGTCCATTTTATATATAGAAAAGAGGAATCTATTATTAAACTCCATTTTGGCATATTCTGAGTTATTGATAGCTATTTGTTTTGAGAATGCTGTCTCTGTAGAAAGTAGTAGTGGACTACTACTTAAGACATAAGGAATCTCTTATTAAAAGAAAGATCCTGCTCATTTCTTGCTAGAGGAAGCAGGAAGAGTTTGAAATCCTTGCTAGTTGGTAGAAACTAATGGTCTAAACATTAAAATATTCTATTCTATGTGTGAACATTTAAACTTCCATATTTCACAATATTAGTTAAAAAAATATCTTTCCTCAACTTCATTTAAGCTGTGCCCAATGTATTAACTATGTTAGTAATTCTTTAGTTAGGACCAGATTGTGGCCCATTCTGCCCAAAGGTGCAGCAGAGTAGAACAGGTGTCATATGTTCCCTCTCTTCCTTTGAGCTGGTGTTCTGTACCACAGCACTCATCTCACAGAAGGAAGCAGGCTCTGTAGACTTGCTACATTCCCTCATTCTGCTCAGAACAGGTTGTAGGCAGAGCTCTGATCTAGGCATCCCTCCTTCCCAGCATGCCCAGTGGTGTAGTCATGAGTAGTTAATTATTGAATGTAATCTCATTTTGTCAAGAAATGGTGAACTAGTATCTTGATCACTCTACTTCTATGTTGTTCCCCTTCCACCAACCTTCTGCCTGTCTTTTGAATATAAGTTTCTTATTTTCAGGGAATATTCCATATTTTTACACTGAAGGTGTCTAATTTATTAAAGGTGCTCCCCATAATAAATACATAAATATTCTATATTTGTATTTTAAGGGAATTCTATTTTTTCTTGCAGTTTCACTATTCTATTGGATAATTAATTATAGGGCTGTGATTTAATGAGGCACCTAGTGTCAATTGACATAGCTCCATAGTCAATAGAGCTATGCTATCTATATCAATTAAGAAACTGTTTTTTATAGTCAGATGCATCCATTACATTTTAATATTGTGTGTGCATGTGTTTGTTTACAGAACATAGATGAGATGTTGTAAGAATATAATTGTTAAAAATGTAAAGCTCTTCAAAAATTACTTAAATATGTTGTAAGTATATGCAAACATAATGTTCTAAAAAGCTGAATTGGTTTTATTATGGTCAGAGCTATGTTATGTGGCTTTTTATTTCTTTTTTTTTGTGCACATATGTGAGTGTATTTATTAATATATATGAAACAGAAAGTATATTCTGTTTGTGAAAACCTTAGCTTCAGACTTTTTTATTTTGATTTTTGTGCTTTTAATACTACAGTAATGCAATTTTCTGCTAAATTTGTTAATAGGATACTAGATCTGTTAAGATATATTCTAATGTGTCTCTGATATGCTTATGTTTTGTCAACATATGGAACTACATCAAAATATTTTTATAACAAGTTTTAAAAAGCAGAAATTGGTCCAATAAAAGATAAATCACCTACCTTGTCTAAAAAAAACCTCACCACCTGTATCTTTGTATCTCAAATCAAAGCATAAAGGGACGAGCACTGCAGTTTTACAAATAAGCTACAGAAATGCAATATATAATTGGCAAATATCACTTCATACTTCATAAAGTAGTGGTATTGGGACCTGATCGAAAGCATATTGAGATCAGTGGAAAAACTCTCATGTCTTCAGGGCCCTTTTGATGAGGCCCTTAATTACCTTAGCACATAGCGGATATCAAAGTTGACCAAGGTTTATTCTTCTCATAGAGCTGAGAAAAGGTTTGCCTTTCTGAGTGTAACTTTTAGCGTTGTGAATAGGACCTAGCAGTCACTATTAACCAGCATCCCAAATGTTTTCATTGATCAGAAACCTGGGAGCAACCCATGAAACTGCCTGAGCTTTTGTATTGATTGCTACATTGTACATTTTTGCCTACCTAGTCATTTGCTAAAAAGTAGAGATATTAAAACAAAAGCTGAGATATCCAGGAGTTGATCAAGCAAGTTGAATAAGATGATTAGTCTCTGTAAAGCATGTTTCATATTTATCTTTAAAAGGACAGCAATGTGTTATTTATGCCAGTTCAATATCAGAATCCTTTGGAGTTTTATATTTGTAAACATTGATTTTATATGAACTACACTTATATTTTGTTGCCAAATATATGCCAGTCTGAACATGTTCATCTGTTTATTGTGAAATTCTGCAATATTTTAGGTATTTGTTCTGGACAGAATGGGGACAGACTCCCTGCATAGGCAGGGCACGGTTAGATGGGTCTGAGAAGCTTGTGCTTGTGAGCTTGGAGATTGCCTGGCCTAATGGAATCTCCGTTGACTATGAGGTGTGTTCCTGTATCTTCCACTACATATTAAATGTGCATTAAATATATTGCATTACAAGTTGGTCTTCCACTTTAGCATTCTGTTATTTTCATAATACAATTCTCAGACAAAAATAGATTGTTGAAGTTTACTTTGAAATTGATCTTTAGGAAAATAAATTATACTGGTGTGATGCTCGTACAGACAAGATAGAAAGAATCGACCTTGAGAGTGGAGGGAACCGGGAGATTGTGCTGTCAGGGAGCAATGTGGATATGTTTTCAGTAGCAGTCTTTGGAGCTTACATCTACTGGTCTGACAGGTAATTTATTTTTCCATAAGTATTTGAGTCTCAAAATGTTATTTCAGTGCCAGATACTTCACCCTTGTAGGATTAGCCATTCCGTAGCAAGGTCACAGAAAGAATCTCACAAAGCTATGCAATTTCCACAGAAAAGGTACTTTTGGTATTCAAGGAATATCAATATCACAGAAAAGAGTTGATTTCTTCAGCTTCGGGTAGCCAGCTGTCTGTCGCATTTTAATTACTTGTTTGATTTTAATTATATGAGGGTTGTTGATCAGCCATCTTCAACTGTTTTTGGCAGAGCACATGCTAATGGCTCAATCAGAAGAGGTCATAAGAATGATGCCACAGATGCTGTGACCATGAGGACTGGCCTGGGAATAAACCTAAAAGAAGTGAAAGTCTTTAACAGACAACGAGAAAAAGGTTTGCTCTTGCTAATTATATTAATAATGACCTTAATATCCTGTTATCCTTTTTATGTATTATTTTTGGATAATGTGAAAAGCAAAATCATTCTTGTTTTTATGAAAGTTTTTTTTTAATTCTCCCTATTGTTCCTTTTTTAAATTATAATTTTCTAACAGTGTTACTGAAGAAAATATATGAAACAAAATCCCCCCATCACTCTTTCAATAGTTAAACAAAACAAAAAAAGCCAAAACCATGTGTCTGAGTAGGACATAGGCCTTAAACTGATGTAAAATAAGCAACATGGATACCTGGCACTTGTCCATCACAAGTCAATGATTAAAAATTATCCAGTACCCTGTGGCAAGCCTAAGGTATGAATGAAAGAGATCAAGGGAAACTCCGAATTCCAAATTTCATGTTTTACTCTAGACCATAATTCTTTTCCCTGAAAAAGAAAAGGTTGGAATTAGTACCAAAATTGTGAGATCACCATCAAGTGAGAACTTCCTCAGAGTGAGCCTAATATCAGCTTGTTTGGGGAAACCTGGCAGCCTGCCTTCCAATTGCCAGGTGGCATTAAGGATCAATCAGTAATGAATCAATTCCATGCTAACTGATTTTATTAGACAGCCAAAGCTCAAAGCTTCCTGATCATCCGTAACAACTTAAGGCGGTGGATAGGTTGACATTGATTTCAGTGGCCTTTGGATCAAGCTGTTGGTGAGCAAAGCTGACCAGAATTTTAGCAGAGATTATATTTGTCTCCTCCAAACAGTTACCACAAAAACACAGTGAATCCAGTCTAAATTGTGCACGCACACCCAAGTACATGTAAAGTTGAAATTAATAAGGTTTGCCTGTGATAAGACCATGTCTCTGGTGTTCCTGGCATCCACAAAGTGCTGTAATTAAAATATTACACATCATGGAATCTGTTATGCCTTTTAGAGGATCTGGTGTTTTGTTTTTTGTTTTTTTTGTGGGTTTGTTTTTTCATGCATATGATAGACATAATGCTTACAGTAAATAGCACTGCCTATTTTTAAGGAAAAAAGTTTTCTAACATAGTATATTTTCATTATTTTTAAAAAGATGTTTTAGTGATTTAGACTAGAAAACTCTCTTTTGGACAATTTGCCATTGTTAGGGCTATGTACGTATGATTTCAGAAGATTAAAGAGATAATATTTTGTGGACTTAAAAAAAAATCCCTCACTCATCTTTAACTGTTTTTTTTTTTAAGTGAGCTTAGAAGGAGTTAATGTCTGCTTTCTTGGAAGGGCTTTGTTTATAATAGAGCCAAAAATATAGAAACATTTGGTTGAAAAATAGTCTTTTAAAAAAAAAAAAAAAAGATTTTAACTAGCTCTTTAAAGAGATACTAGTGATAGGTGAGACAGTTATTGGAAAAAAATAAAATGATAAAAAATCTTTTGGTGTTAATTTGAAAAACGTGTTTTATTACAGTTGAATGATTTTACTAGGCTACAAATGTTAAATGTCTTCTGGAGGGGTTGTCGCTGAGCCACAAAGGCAAAGGGGGAAAAATGGGAAAAATAGTTTTGGATTTTTTTCTCTCATTTAAATTATTATTATTATTATTTAATATGTAGCTAAAATAGTTAAATGAAGTTTTAAAATGGAATTAGCTTGCTTCATGACCTGTCTAGCACTAAGAAAAAAACATGTGACAAGTTATTAATCCTCATTTCTCTCCCCCAAACATCTGTTTTATCCTTTCCAAAGTACAAATCCTGCACTATGATGTGCAAGCAAACTTCTGTCCTTGCATCAGTGAAATTCTGCATGGTTTCAGGATCATGGCCTTAGTGAATAACATTATAATGGTATTTATAATCAATGAACTATAGAAGAAATAAAGTTTACTTTAAATACCATTATAATGTGTGTATATATATAGAGAAAGAGAAATATAGGAATCTATAGAAGTTTGAGAAAAAAATCTCTCATGACTTACTTAGCCTACTAATACTTTAAAGAACCATCAAAAAATCTGATAAAAATGGTGTACAAATAACTCTCCACAATGTTTTCATTTTATTTTACTATAGTTATCTCCTTAGGGGCAAAGATATGTGTAATAACTTTCAAGTTTTTTCTAACTTTATCTTAGCAAAAAGAAATGGTGACAATGTTTATACCCATAAAAGAGCCATTGTTTTCACTGAGAAGGATACCCAGCTTAAAATATAGCAATTAAATAAATAAATAAATATATAAATCAATAGATATGTTTAAAATAAATATGTCCTGAGTTACATGACAAATTTTGTGGTTTTACAACCACAAAACTACTTTTTTTAAAAAAGTTTTTTTTCTCCACTGTTGTGTGGAAAACTCTCACAAATGGAAAAGTAACTATACTGTGAATCAAATTGACTATACCGAAAATGCTGTCAAATGCACAAAGTAAACTATGGAAGCTAGTGAAACAGACTACATACAAAGTACTGAAAAACCAGACAAAAATACTTTCTCTGCAATTTCTGACAGTTTTGTAATCTTTGATGTCATAAAATCACACAGAAGTTGTTATTTTGATGATAATTCCTTAACTGTACATTTGGTAGGGGGAATTTTTTTAAGTTAGCAATCAAAGGAATTGAAAATAAAATGTTAGCAAATAGCTATACATCTAAACATTGAGAAATGGCACAATAAAATATTGGTAATGTATCTTTCTGTATGTTGATATATTTTTAATTTTTGGTAGAAGATATATACAAATTTCTGAAACAAATTATTGTAACCTAAGGAAATCGAAAGTTGGTTTTTTTTGCAAGTAACATTTTTTTAAACAACTTCTCTTAAAAACTGTTGAAAAAGTTAATAAAATTCACAGATTTTCAACTCCTTAAGATTGAGTAATTACGTATTCTATATTTAGAAAATATGTACTGTTACCATTTGAAAATAACATTAATTATCCATGCTCATAAATTCATTTTTAAAAATTAGTTTAGGGTGGTGGTCAGAATTTTGAGAACTAAACAATAATGGTTCTTTTTTACTTTAATAGTGCTCTGTTACATTAACAAATATAACACAAATGGTTACATCAAAGAATCCTTTGTATGCTTATTAAAAGCTTATTCTGATTTAAGTCAACCGCGACAGTTACCAAAGCCAGAGTAATTTTTTCTTACAGGTACTAATGTTTGTGCCAAGAGCAATGGTGGATGTCAGCAACTTTGTCTGTATCGAGGAAATACACAGAGAACGTGTGCTTGTGCACATGGCTATCTTGGAGAGGATGGAGTTACTTGTCTGAGACATGAAGGTTACTTGCTGTATTCAGGAAGGACGATATTAAAAAGTATACATCTTTCAGATGAAACCAATTTAAATTCACCAGTAAGGCCATATGAAAATCCAGACTACTTCAAAAATGTGATAGCATTGGCTTTCGACTACAACCTGAAAGGAACGGGTACTAACCGTATCTTCTTTAGTGATGCACATTTTGGAAATATACAACTTATTAAAGACAACTGGGCTGGCAGAAAAGTGATAATTGAAAGTAAGTAAACATTTATTTGTAATTCCTTTATTTGTATTGGTAACCCTTATTAAATAGGGATTTGATTACACTTGGTTTTACTTGATTACACTTGGTTGGGTACAACTAATGAAAGCATACTATACTGTAACATATATAACACAGCTATAATAAGTAATAAAATCATCTATCTACATATTGCAGACTCAATTATTTTGTGGTATTATAGCTTCAAAGTCACCTACTCTGTGCTATTTATGTGATATACAGGGTGTACAAACCTAAAGAGCAGTTAGGTATTTATAGTGCAGTTGGAGAATTATGAAATTGTTGATTACCATTTACAATTTACATTTCAATAGAGTTTATTTCTGCCATTTAATATTTCTAGTTCACTTCATAAGAACCTGTATACACTCATCAACAAATCTATTATGTTTCAAAGTTGCACTTAATAATGTGCCTATGAACTTTTGATATTAGCCAAACATCAGGCAAAAGAAAGGACTCAACTTTTCAAAGAAATTGTGAGTGAACATGCAGATTTCATAGTCTGTGAAAACAGGATGATGCAATATAACAAATTAAAATAGGACATATTGTAAAGACTAGTCTTCTGGGTTTCTGTGCATTTCCATTTGTGGATGTGGTGCTCCTCGGGCTGAGCTGTGTAATTGCCTTGAAAAGCTATTTGTTGGGGGAATGGATGAGATATGCATCTTCTGTAAGGGTGACATCATTACCCTGTTCTGTATAAGAGTGTACACCCCCCAACCACCTCATTTGCTTTGCTGCTGTCACGGAGAGAAAATGGTATTCACCCTAGTGTCAGGTTAAATTATTTATTTATGTATTATTGATTTATTGATTTAATTATTTGTATTACTATACAATTATTCCCAGTAGTGGACCAAGACCCCATTGCGCTAGGCACTGTACAAACACAGAACAAAAAGACAGTCCCTGTCTCAAACAGTTTACAATCTAAGTTCTTCTCTTAATCTAGTGTATGATTATTTTCTTGTAGTTAGTACATGTGGAGGAGTAGAGGATAACTTTAGTGTATGTAGCCTGCCTTTGTATCAGGCTCCTTCAGCTTCTCACTGGTGCCATGTCAGGCCCAGAGCTCTGTAGGGGCTCCAAGATGTGTGTCTCCTGCCCAGTGATCATACCAAAGACCAATGCCTGTATCCTGTATCTATGCCTGGACACAATCCATTTGGTAACCCAGTACACATTTTGCCATGCCTTCACTCCCAGAACAGGAATGGAGGGACACTTGTGGCTACAAGTTCATTTGGCTTCTTGGTGCCTACTCCAGGACCATCCAGCATACCAAGTGCAGCCTTCATGCTGAATTCCTCTCATTCAGGATTCAAGACTGATTTTGTTGCTCTGGCCTTATCATAGCTTTCTTTCACAGGGCTGGAACCAGACTCAACTCTGCCATCTACTGGTACCATCTGACACCACTGGTAATGGTTAAGTCAAAAAAAGCACTGAAGACCTAGCCATTACCATCTATTAAGGCCTCAATAGCCTTAGTGAGGATGCAGGAAGCAGTCTCCTCTCTGTCTGATTCTTACTTGTCATCATTACCCCTGGCATCAACTCTCCATCACTGATACAGATGTCTTGACATTGCCAGTACTTGCAGGTGCCCATCAGGGTTTTAAAAAAAAAAGGGAGAGGAGGAAACACTTGTCCTCACAAGATAAGCATAAGCAAAAGAAAAAGAGGAAACACCGTCTCTCTCCAAATTCATGCTGTCTGACCTAAGAGGATCCCAGAGACTCAAACAGTACCACTGTCACCCTCTTCTGACGTCAGACATCTCAGAACTAACTAACTTGGACTCCTCACCAGTTCAGATGCTGGAAACACCTTTAATTTCTCCATGTCTGAGGTGCTGACCACTATCCAGGCTACTAGCAGCCCAACTGCATGGATTTCTGCTGTTTGACTTTGTGCCTTTATCAACTTGTTCTGCATTCCACCTCAGACACACTACACCTAGCAATGTGGACGATAACCTGCTATTAATGTCAACATTTCCTACTGTCACAGGGTTCAGGCCAGTGTCTTACAGGAAGGTTTCATGTTAAAATGCTATGAACAAAAGTGGAAATGGTCTGCTATCTGGCCTACTGGTAAAGGACTCACTAGCTTCGGCTGGGGTCCCTGCAGTGATAAATTTCATTTTACACCTTAAGTCTTGGGGCTTGGGCTTAATTTTAACATCCTTAAATGTCCATATAGCAGCAATTTCTGTTCATCACAATTAAATTAAGGACAAACCCCTTCTTCTCTCACCCAAAAGTCTCTTGGTCTCATATGGGTATGGTAAATTATGCTTCCTCAATCAGGAAACTTCAGCCTTCATGGGTGTTGAATCTTGCCCTAACAAAGCTGACGGGGCTTCCTAATGAGCATCTTGCACAACTCTCTAGAATATTTCTCAATTTCAAAATGACCTTCCTAATAACAATTACATCTGCTAGGAAAGTAAATGAGTTTAATGTTTTGATGACCACACCATCTTACACTGTGGCCCACAAGAGCAAAGACAGCATGTGACCCCATTCCAGCAAATCTAGGTGTCAGTGCATCCCTGCATCAGAGATCGGAGATTTCTCATAGCGGTACTCAGCTGGGGGAAGGGCGCGCACAGGAGTCATCTTGTGCAACTGTTGGCACCTCCTGTAGCGTGCTTTCCCAACCGTCCCCTCAGTTCCTTCTCAGCCATCCTTGGCTGCAGACAGAGCTCTGTGGCAGTGCTCTTTGATATCTTCTGAGGAAAAAAAGTTACAAGTTACATAGGAACTTATTTTTAGTCTATACTTAGCTACATTGTTTAGTTAGTCTTAGTCTGTACATAGTTACATAGTTTCCTTAGTTCCTCTTAGAGGTTTTTCTTCAAAAAGAAAAAGTCTACCGCTATGACACCAGATGACCTGAAACAGTTCCAAAAGCTCTTCAAAAGAGTAGCAAACAGCCATGAAATTGAATACATGAGGTGCAGGAGAAAAAACTTAAGTTGTTAAAAATCTTACAACCGGCATCATCGACCAAGATTGCCCTCTCCATAGATGAGGCTGTAATGGAGCCTGCGGAGGTAATATGGCAAACACTAGCATCAGCATCACTCACCAACAAAAGGGCTGACAGAAAATACTTTGTTCCAGCCAAAGGCATGGAATTTTTGTTTTCACACCCTCAAGCCTGTTCTCTGGTAGTAGAGGCTGCTAATCAGTGCAATGAACAGCCTCATTTCCGCTCCTCACTGCAAGATAAAGAACACAAGAGACTGGACCTCTTTGGGTGGAAAGTTTACTCGTCAGCCACCCTTCTGCTTAGAGTTGCCGACTATTCTGCTCTACTAGCAAATTACGACTACTCTACTATAATAAAATACAAGAGCTCGTGGAGGACTTCCCCAAGCATAAATGTTCTCAACTCAATGCCATTATTAACGAGGGTCAGTTAATAGCCCGCACAACGCTGCAAGCCTCAATGGATGTAGCGGACACAGCTGCCCGAACAACCGCAACAGCTGTGGTTATGAGAAGAACATCATGGTTGCAGGCTTTGGGAATTCTAAAAGAACTACAGCTAAATGTGGAGGACCTCCATACCATGGCCTCCGAGTGATGCTGTGTACACAAGTCATACACCCACTGCTGACAAACGCCCTCACTTTACACCATACCAGAGGTCACGAGACACCCCGTTTAACCATCAACCACCATGATACTTCATTCAGAACAGACCCAAACAACAGAGACGATGAGCTCCACAGAACTAGACCTTGTCCATCCATCCACATCTAAGCCACAATTTTGAAGTTTTGGTTGAGGATATGCACTATCCCCCCACACCTCTAGCGCCAACAGATACCCCATCCTACAGTTTTGGTCACTGCCTATGCCCGTTTTACCAAGCCTGGGCTGTGATAACCACAGATCAGTGTGTTTTGGAGATCATACAATCCGGCTACAGCATTCCTTTCACAGCCATTCCCCTTCCTCTTCCCCCTTCCCCGTCCCTCTTCAGGGACCCCTCTCATGGGGAGGGGGGGAAAACTGGTTTGCACCTCTTGACCTCCAAGATGCATACTTCCATATTACAATACATCCTGCCCACAGATGGTTCCTGAGGTTCATAGTAGGACCCAACCACTACCAATACAGGGTCCTTCCCTTTGGACGGTCCACTGCTCCCTGCATATTCTCAAAAATGCTCACGGTAGTAGCAGCACCTTTACGACACAAAGGAATCATAATCTTCCCCTATCTGGACGATTGCCTTCTCAAGGATGCCAACCGACAAGAAACGGCAGGCATGCTGAAGACCACAATAGAGGTATTTCACCAGCTAGGTCTTCAGATAAATTAAAAGAAATCCACCCTGGAACCAACCCAGCGATTGGAGTTTATCAGAGCTGAGCTAGGCTCCATACAAACCAAACCATCAGCCCACAAACTTCAGTGAGGACATGCCTTCATATTCTGGGACATATGGTAGCTATAAATTTTGTAGTAAAGTATGCCAGACTCCATATCCGCTGTCTGCAGCACTGGTTGAGCATAGTCTATGCATCCAGGAAACACTCTCTCAAGAGACATGTGACACTACCGTCAAGGGTTATCCTCTCCCTACAATGGTGGATACTGCTGGGGAGTGTATGCTCTGGGATTCCCTTTCAACAAGACCCACCATCAGTGACTATTCCAACAGATGCCCCCCTGATAGGTTGGGGTGCCCACTTGGGTCAGCACAATGTGCAAGGCAAGTGGTCTGCGATGGAAACCCAACTACTTATCAAGCTTCTGGAACTCTGTGTGGCACACAATGCATGCCGACACTTCCTCCCACTCAGATGAGAAACCTCAATCTCTATTCTCACCGACAATGTAGCGTGCATGTTTTACATCAATTGCCAAGGAGGAGCCAGGTCTCACTCACTATGCATAGAAGACATGAATTTATGGAACTTCTGCATCTGCAACAATGTAAACATCACAGCATCATACCTACCAGGGTGCCAAAACACTACAGCTGACAACCTCAGCAGGCACTTCTCACAGGAACATGAGTGGGAAATCCACAGCAGTGACTCCTGACAGCTGGCCTTGGCTCTAGCCACTAGGCAAGCCACCCATGATCCAGCTCTGACATTATGCACAGATCACTTAACCATTCCACATCCAC
The DNA here is from genome assembly GCF_007399415.2 of Gopherus evgoodei. Classification (NCBI taxonomy): domain Eukaryota; kingdom Metazoa; phylum Chordata; order Testudines; family Testudinidae; genus Gopherus; species Gopherus evgoodei. Next base: position 59,622,151 of record NC_044332.1, read on the forward strand.
TGCCCCATGAATGGAATGGAGAAAAATGGTATTTAGGTGCCCAGGAATCTCTGAGGGGCTTTGGCCATGCAGAAGTGGTCAATCAAATCCAGGCGGAGAACATGGTTTTGTGGGACCAACTGGCACAGCTGTTTGCAGAAAATCAAATCTTTCATGACCAGGTAGACAAACAAGACGGGCAAGCAGGAAATGCCACATCCAGGTCTGTGTGATGTCACCAGAACTTTTTTCCTTTTCTGAGTACACCCAGAACAACCTAGTGTCTCCTGCTGGGGCTCCGGTCCTCTTTGTAAAGAGAAAAGATGAGTCCCTATGTCTCTGTGTACGCTACTGGGCACTACATCAAGTGATGGTTCAGAACCAATGTCCCTTTCCACTGATCGTTATCTCCAACTTAATGGCTGAGCTAACAGCCATATTGCTGGCACTAACTTGGGCCTCATATGAGCAGCCAGCTGTCATGACCATCCTGTCTGATTCTTTATCAGTGCTGCAGGCACTTTACAATGGCAAGTCTGACAGCCAAAATGATATACTGCTAGAAACTGAATTGGTGCAATTGGATATTGCCAAGAGTAAGAATATGAATCTCGACACATGTAGGGGTAGCTTGTATCAAACTGGCAGACAAAAAATGCCATTAAGCACAAAAAAATTGACCTGGATATCCCTTTAAAGCAAACTGGAATTAAACAATTAATCAAAATGAGCTGAGGAAGGAATGACAAGAACTGTGTCCACATGAAATGAAGGGAGGTGGAAATCCATGAAATATACCCAATACTTGAAAATGGTGATATTAATTTAAGGCCCTGAGAGAGAGAATATATTGGATCTATTCAGAATTTTAAAAGGTCATTATGTATTAAATAGTAACCTATTTCTAGTAAACAGGAGGATGGACTATGCAAAACATGTAGAATCCAGGAAATGCTAGATCATCTCTTATGAAATTGTAAAGACCATACGGAAAGACCAGTGAAGGCAGATATTTAAGGCCTCTGAATTTTCCATATAAGTAACAAAAAATTATTTGCAATACCTGTCTAGAATACAAGAGGTCTCTAACGAACCAAAAGTTTTTTGTAGATGAGGAGAAAGCCCATAGAATGGCTTTATATCAGGGGTTCTCAAACTGCGGGTCAGGAGGTTATTACATGGAGGGATGCAAGCTTTCAGCCTCCACCCCAAACCCCGCTTTGCAGCCAGCATTTATAATGGTGTTAAATATATAAAAAAGTGTTTTTAATTTATTGGGGGGGGGGTCGCACTCAGAGGCTTGCTGTGTGAAAGGGGTAACAAGTATAGAAGTTTGAGAACCATTGCTTTATATGAAGAAGCCCAGGGAGGTGGCACTAAGGAGTCTGGCGACGTGACTATTTCTTCTAGGGTCCTGAACTGGAATCAGGTGTAGAGGCTGGGCCTGGGTTTTGCTATCACTCAATGTCAAGTTGGCACGAAGCCCTGAGAAGAAGATATGGGCTACTGGAAGCCCTGAGAAAAGAGTGTTCACTGGGCCCAGAATCCAAGGCATCAGACAGGAAGGAGATATCCACCATTTGTTTTTGTTGGTCTTTCTTTTTACAGTAGAAAGGGTGGAACTAAACATGGCCTGACTGGAGATCTGAATAATGAGAACAGGCAGACAATCATGAGGCTGGAGCAGCCATTGGTGGGGATGTTAGAGAAGACAGTTTATTATGTTATGTGCAGCCACAAGGGGGCATTCCTGCAGTGTCTCAACTCTGCCGCAGCACCAAACTATCTTCGTTCATCTCTTTCAATGCAAATTTCAACGTAACCTTCACTATGAACCCATGGCTGGAGCTTCCATGGTTATTTTATTTCCACTATCACCAAAATATACTAAGCATTGTATGAGATAGAATTGGAGACCTTTCAATTCTCTCTCTCTTGGACAATATTATAGGTAGGCTTGGCAGAGTTCAATTGTTATTATTGTATAATTTCAACACATAATAGTGTTATACATTTTTATCTATTTAAATTTGCACATTTGAACAAAATTATGAGGTTTAACCCTGCCCCCCAAGTGTTATTGATTTCAAATTTTCACAGTTATGGGAAGTTACAGGGGTGCAGACAATAGAGGGCAGACATTTATTATTAAATGACAGTAGACATTGAAATTCAACAGATTAAAGTTTTATAAAAATTAAAAGCAAATGGTCAACATCACATGTCAAAATATACGAAGTCAATATCCTTAAATCAAATACTAATAGGTTTTCAAGTAGCATTTTTCTTTCTTTGCCTATCTATCAATTTTGATCATCATTTATGGAAATATTTTTCATTTTGTGTGTGTCCATGAAATCAGCATTTACTGATAAAAATCTAATCCTTCCAATCCTAATTACAGTTAAATCAGTGCTTTATAAGATGTCCCCAGTTACACTATAATACTGTGTATTAAAGTACCTAAAGACACTCTACAAAGCACAGTTCATAGTGTTAAATAAATTAGTGATAAGAGATTCTACCTGGAATTTTAATACTCCTGAATTCATCTATCACTAACAATATTATTCTTCTGAACCATTGTATCAGATTAATTTCTTTCTCAATGCAGAAAACTCCAACTGTGTTAATATTGGACATATTTGAAAACCATGTTGTTCCCATACCCACAACACCTGTTTTCTATAAATGCTTAAGTTGTAGTTTCATACTGAATGAAAATAATTTTGTAAGACTACCTATGCTATTGTGTATTTCAGCTGTTCTGAAATATTTTTTCTTTGTCCAATGTCTTTCATATTTTGGGAGGATTTTATGCTCCAGTTTGAAATATTCTTCTCTTCGTTCAGAATCGTTGCACTTGATTCTCCTCTTACACCAGTGTAAATGTGATAATACTCAATTTAAACAATGGAGATATCTTCTGGAGTAGATGGTAAAATGCAGCAATTTGGCGAGGATAGGGCATCTATAAAGAAAACTGAAGGGGTGAGGGAAATGGAAGGAGCAAAGCTGGCTCTGAACCCAGGGGTGATATGTTTTTTTTTCACTATAACGTATTAAAATTGCCTATAAGGTAATGAATTGTTCTGATTTCTGACCTGCTGATTATGTGCTATGAGGAAGAGGTGGTTAGGTGAAAGCAAGCATACAGATTTCAGTAATGGTGATAGGCAAGCAAAAAATAGCATAATAAGATAAAAATTAATGTACCTGTGACAGTAATTAAACCCTCTGGTCCTGCTGAAAACTGAAAACCCAATTAATCAGCAAATATTTTGTAACATGTTTTCTTTGGGCTACAAGAACTCTGAAACCGCACTAAAAATATAATCTAGTGTCGTTCTAGCTCACTGAAAACAGGTCTACAACCCTTTCCAGCTCATTAAGCACACGTCTACAATTCATACAAACCGTAACTCAATATTTAACCGGAAAGGTGAGAACAGAATGGATGATATGCAAGATACTGTTAACTCACATTTCTAGTTCACTGAATTCATACGTACTACTCATAAAGAATCCATTAGCTGTTGTTTCTACTTCACTGACATCAGATCTGCCACTCAAAACCAATGCATTATCAAACATTTTTTGCTCACTGAAAACAGTTACGACATATAAGAGCCCTGTAATGAACAGGTTTCCAGTTCACTAAAAACAGATTTACAACTCACAAGCAACCCATTATCTAATTTTTTTTCAGCTCACTGAAAACAGATTTACTACTCAGAAACAACCCATTATCCAACGTTTCCAGTTCACTGAAAACAGATTTACAACCCCTACACAAACCATTACCTAACCCAGTTCCAACTCACTGAATATTGATTTAGAATTCATAAACAACGCATTATCCGACACATTTTCAGCTCACTGAACAGATTTGCAACTCATAAACAACTCATTATCTAACACATTTCCAGTTCACTGAAAGTAGATTTACAGTGTAAAAACAACCCATTATCTATCATTTTCAGTTCACTAAAAAACAGATTTAGAATCACTAAGATCCCAGTACTAGACAGGATTTCATCTCCATCAGATAAGAAGACCAAAAAACAACTACTTCCCGTGCCCAGCTCCATTTATTTGCTTTTTTTGTTATATCCGATATGTTATGTGTGACTTACATTTGTACATTTTTTTTTTTGCACGTGAATTGTATAGTCTTGGAAGTTGTTTATGGAATGAGATCAGGCAGGTTGAGCAGTATAGTGCTAAAGTTTTCACTTTTGGCCTTGGCTCAGTGACACTGTTGATTCAATAGGAACGTTGTTTTTAATAGCAACTGGATGGGGTTAATTTTCCTTTTCCCTGCTCCTCAGTGTCAATTATTTCTTTTCTTTATCTCTTTTCTCCTTTTCTCTTTTGTAATGTCCCATCCATGACAAAGTGTTGTTTGAGCTATGAATTGCCTGTCAGTGCAATTCTTCCCTCTTTTTGACATATTTTCCCCATTACTGTGACATCACTTATTGTTGTGCAGTTCTATGTCAGTTCTTATATCAAGCTCATGGGTGACACATGAACTGCCCATCTGAGGAGGCTAGCCTCCCATCTGCCTTAGGCCCTGCCCCCACTTCCCCTTCTGCCCAAGACCCCACCCTCACTCTTGCCCAGTAGGGCCAAAGGAGCTCCAAGCTCACACCATGGCCAGAGAAGCCCTGGCCAGCCTGCCCAAGTCACCCTGGTTGGCCCAAGCCCTGGCTGCCCAGAGGAGCTCTGAGCCCCAGGTGTGTTAGTGGAGGTTTGGGGAGGCTTAGCCTGCCTCTGCCTCCATTATGCACTGTCCATGGAGTTCATTGTCATAGTCTTTGAGTGCTTTCCTTTAGTGAATTAAGTAATGTGACTAATATCTTGTATGCATGTTTGTGTGGTTTTGTTCCTCTCATCCTCTCCCCGAGAGGGGGTTGAATGTGCAGTGTAGTGTTTTGATCTAGGATGTTTTTTTTTAATTGCTGTGTATTTATGTTAGAGAAGGTAAGTCAAAGAAATATTCCTTCTGTTTGGCGCAAATGGTGGTGAGGTTTGTGATAGTCTTTAGCTCCTTTAGCAGTTCATTTCACAGTTCGCAGAACAGCCCCCAAGAAAGCTCTGTCTCCTCCTTATCCGTGTTGTAGAAAGTTCAGTTGTGCCAGAGAAGCGAAATTGTCAACTACTGTCTTCATCCGGAACTTAAGCGGATCTTTAAATGTCCTGGATCCACTGAGCACTGTGAAGCACTTTAAATGTCCACTGGATCCACTGAGCATTGTGAAGATAAAGGCTGAGGCCTTTAATGTGATTTGATATATGGGAAGTCAGTGTACAGTGCGGAGAAGAAGTTTCTTATGCTGATGGTAGCCTGTGTTGCTGAGGAAACATTATATAGTGGTTTGATTTACTCATTTATTTAGTTTCCTAAATGCTATAGATTTCATCCCATGTATATTGCATTGCTGTAGTTCAGCTGAGAGGTGATGAAAATGAGGTCATTATTCATCAGGTTGAGGAAGGACTCTCCTAGCCAACGGGAGATGGTAAAAAGTGTTATTCATGGATGCTGCTATATGAGAACTTAGTTTAAATTTGTAGAACTCAGGCTTCTTCATTTGTGTTTTGGAGAGTCAGCAGCTTTTATCTTATATTAATCCTGCTGCTAAAGCTATCATAACTCCATAGTATATTGCAGCCCAGTAAATATAATAATGGAATCCTATTTTGAATAGATATAGTACCTGCTCTCTGGGCCTGTCTGGATGCTGTGCAGATATTGATTGATTTGGCCTCTTGACATCTCTGCGAGGCTTTGTGTATTGCCCATGGTTGTAGATGGGAAGCTGAGGCATGGAGAGATTGGTGGTATTGGTGAAGAATTTTGCTGATCAGGGAATAAGTACTCAAATATTACTCATGGGAACTTATATTTGTATAGAGCAGATGTTCTCAAACTGTGATCCATAAAGCACTTACTGGTGGTTTGTGGAAAATTGGCTGTAAATGTCAGTGCACAGAACAGGAGTGTAAATCCATACATCCAAAGGGAGGGCAGGGGGAAGAAAGGGATTTTCTTTCTTTGGGGAGAAGGTCTAGTAGTTGTCTTATCCAGAGGATCAAATTGATGCCCTAGATAAACAGTGGTATCCATCCCCTGTCATGCTTTAGGGGAGGAATGGAAATTTTTGGTCACACCTAAAAATTCTAAGAATGTACCAGGCTGCTGTCCCCAGCTGCTGCTGTAGGTTGTCATGTTCCTTTGTCCAGGCTATCAACCCTATATACTGCTGAAGGTTGTCATGCTCTTTCAACAAGGCTGACAGCTTCAGCTGCTATTGCAGGATGCCATGCCTGTCTACCTTCCTCTCCTCTTCCCTAGGATGCTGGCTATGAAGGGATGAAAGTGAGAGCAGCCCAGATGTGGAAGATCTAGCAGGCGGTAAGGAGCCTCCCTGGCCTACCACTCACTACTTTCCAGACTCCCTGCACCTGTTATATAAGGCAATAAGTTTCCTAAGTGTATGTGATTCAAATCCAGAATTGTGTCACTTTTGAAGATAAATGTGGGATAAATGTGTTTCCTGGTGGTTGGTAGGACTGTTTACCTGAAAAAATGGACTACTTTCTCAAGAAGAATTATGAAGTGTCATCTGAAACCATAAATACCTTCACAGCCCCACAATGTTAATATGGGTGGACGCTATTATGAGGATGGTGGATGCAATCATTTATTTGATAGCAGGTTTCTTTTTGGTTGCTTCGAGTTATGCCCTGCAGTTCTTACTGCAACTAGTGGAATATATCTCTATTCCATGCATGTTTTTTATGGGTTTGGGGAGAGTTGATGCCAAGACAAATCTTCCAGTTCTCTTAGTACTCCAGCCATCAAAACAAATAGATTTTGGCCTGCCACCTCGCATATGTGTAGATCCTAGACACAGCAGATGGAGGCATATAATACCCCTTCTATACAGGAACAGGAAGATCTGTATATTCAGGTCACCCCTTCATGATAGATCAGGGAGTTACAATCCAGCCATATAACATCTATAAACAAGGTAACATATAGTCTATTCCTATGTTAATAGGTTGACTATTCAGTCACACACTAATTATTATCAATAGCAGCATCAAGGCACAAAATACATCATAGCTATAACATTATATGTGATAGTGATTTTGCTTTTTGGATAACACCATAGAGATTGTAATTAAATATTGTATTTTTCACTACTTAACTGTGTTTACTGGATCCAAAATATATGTTTGCAACCACCAGTTAAATTACCAAACAAAAGAGACAAAAAACTTATAAAGTGTTTATTTAAGAGAACGAAAAGTTATTTTTGAGAAGAAAGCTCAAAAACCTGAAGAAAATCTATAAAACAGATTAAATTTAAAAGTACATAAGAGAAACAGTAATTTACATCCTTTCTGGGCAGTTAAATTGGGTGGATTTAGTTAGAAAGAATAGTGGTACACATTTGAAAACCCTTAACAGATGCCGACAGTGAAGAGTTTTGCACTACGTAACAGGGTCTGCCACTTTATGTTAGGAGTAAATGGGTTTTTTTTGTCTTATAGATGCTAACACTTACAGTTCAAAACAGATGCAGAGTTTCTACACAAAACACTTCATTTTATACTATAAAAGATGTGGCATTGGCAAAATGCATCGAGCTCATTGTCCATCTAGGGAAAAGAAACTGCTCAGTCAAGACACTATTCTACTTCCCAGAATTATTAATTATCATTATTATTATTACTACTACATTTTCCCCTACTATTTTTTGTCTTTCCTGTTACTTATTCCTTTCTCTCTCTAGCTTTATGACTTACTCATTTTAGAGTCTGTGCAATACCTGAAAAGTTAATTTATCAATCATTTGAGTAGTAAGAAAAGCATCTATAATAGAAGTCAAAAGTTTGTGATTATAAAATTGTAGTGTTGTTTTTTTGTTGTTTTCTGACTAGATCTTCAGCTGGCCTAAAAAGATTAGCAGTTATCATTAGACGATGTTTGGTCGGAAGTAGTAGTTTCCTCTTAAAAAGTCATTTCTCCGTGTAGATAGATACTTTAGACTTGTTTTAAATTGTATCTTTTATGTTTTCGTGCTTTTGTTTGTTTTCCAAAACTGTTATGCTATTTGAAGAGCCACATTCTGGACCATAACATCTGTTTGCTGAACCTTTTGAAATACAGTAGATATTTCAACTTAAAATTCAGATCTTTTACTTGATTAGCCCTCACTCCATTTTAAAAAGTCACTTGTTGCAGAACAGAGTCATGGAATTTTGAAGAGAATATCTCTTGATATCCTGATATATGTGCTAATACTCCGTATGCAATTTCATCATATTGCTATTGTCTGAGCTCTGAAAACAAATGTAAAATGTTTGTTATAGTTGTATGTGCCTGGAGTGATTTTCTACAATAGATGTTTGGATATTTGAATTAGTTTGTCACATAAGTTTTCAGTTCTGTACCATTCTGAATTTTCTGTATTATTGTTTATCAGTAATATGTCATGGACTGGGATGTTCCTGTCCAGAGTCGTACTTGCACATGGCCATTTGCTAACCAGTGAATTACCAGACAAAGCGAAATGACTAAACAGACTCTTTGAACTTTTTGACAGATTACAGGTATGCTTTCAAGTTTGTGGGTTCTCTGCAGACATCAAATGGGTGGTGTTTTCCTCTTTTCTTCCTCTCCTGCAAGAGTTTTCACCATTTTGAAATATGGACTATATCTAAAATCCTAAAACCTAGACTTCATGGCAACAAATGTTGAGAGGAGAGAAGGTTATAAAGAGCGGAACCTGGTTACATGCAACAAAGTATTCTCAAATGAAATCAACACTAAGGACTCTCATAGTCCGTTCTACAGTACTGGGTAAAGGTATGCACAGACTTCTAGTGGGAGCCTGGTAAATCTCACTAAGAGATGAAAACTGCCATTCAGCCTGTAGAGTCAAGTCTCAAATGGAATGAGCTCCAATGCTTGAGAAGCAGAGGAGAACTTTGCCTGCATAGTCCTCATGTATATATGAGGAAATTCTCAGGCTCTAGTTAAATCCTGAGACAATTGTCAAGCTATAATTACTGTGTTCTTCAATTCTATACTGATGAGATTTTTAAAATGGCCTACTTCACATATTTATTTCTCTTCACGCTGTCTTGAGATTTAAGTGTAGTGTTAATCAATTTAATGAATGAATTGTTTGAGACATTTTTAAAATGTTTCCTCCACCAAATCTCTTTGAAGATAGCATTCTGGTAGTAATCACATTAGCTTGGAAAGTGTGCATGACTCAGACATAAATGGCTGACTTACAGTGTCACACAGTGTTCCTAGAGATAATGTGATCCTTTACCCACAAACCAAATCTGTGTCAAAGGTGGTTTTTGACTTCTACTTACACCAGTCCACCAACTTGCCTATATTTTTCCTCAAGGCCATTTATTCTCAGGGATGAGAAGACAATGCTGTCTTGATTTTAGGAGAGCTGTATCTGAACAAGATTCCATCTGTGTAGGACATATAGATGATAATAAGCATCATATGGATAATACTAGGTATCAGTCTCTGTGCAGAAATTATTCATGTGGATTAATTTCTCCTTAGTGTTATGAACTACCACAGATTTCAGGACCAATATTTTTCAGAACACATTCTATCAAATCTAAGGCAGCCTCCACTACATATTTGAGAAATGCTCCATCTTTAAGAGATGGAAAGTTGCTGCCTGGAGTTGCATCTGTACATTCATGCAGCATTATTCCCTATTTTATAAGCAGGCTGTGGTGGGGCGTGGGAGAAGGACAGAACCACTCAAGCCACATTCCCCTGTGGAACCTAGGATTCCTGAGTCTGCATTCCTCTGCTCTCAACAAACAACTGTGAAACTCACTGGTAAATTGTGTGTTTCGTACCCCTCTGGTCTGATCCACATATTCAGCCTACTACTGCTACCAGTTACTTTGTTATCTCAAGTAGTGAAGGTCTGTGCAGTGAATATAAAGGTCCCAACCCTGCTGATGACTCAAGTTGTGGGTTGAGTCAATAGGGTTGCATGTGATGGGATTTCTGGTTTGTTTTTTTTTGGTTTTTTTTTTCCAATTAGGATTATTTTAATAGGAAATTACATCCAAATATCTACTCAATTAAACATTTTAGGCTGTCCTAAATTATGAGCATCTGATCTAGATGCTAAACTACATTTACAGACAAAAAGTTTAAAGAAGATTAAAGTTGCAAAGTCAAGCATTCAAAATTAGGAACTCCACATGCGACCTTAAATTGGCTTCCTGGTATGTCTGCATTATGGTATAGTCTTTAATTATATGGTTACAGAGTATTTTTCCACAAGATCTCTCCCTCAGTCTGTTCACAGTATTGACAGTGTTCTGGAAATGAATAAGGGTTGTGTAGTGAAGGAGGTTGTTGTGTATAGGATTCCTGCCTCATTCTTGCAGAGGTTGGAAGGTGTCCAGTGAAGGAGGTAGGATGATTGCAGGAAGGGAATGGATGGTTAAGGATATTGAATGTCATTCTGGAGAATTGGATTATATCCCTTTCTCTTCTACAGAGTGCCTGTATGATACTGTGCACATCATTCAAACCAAAATCTTCACAGTGGGCCACTAATCATGCATCCCTTATTTTCTGAGAGCCCATCATGAGATAGTTGGGACCAGATTTGCAGAAGTGCTGAGTATTCATGACTACAATTGAAATCAACTGGTGTTGTGATTTGGTCATTTAAAGTGTTATAAAATGCTAGATATTCTGGCAAATAAGAATCAATGTTTGTCAATTTGGGCTCCCAAAATTTGTGGACATTTTTGACAGTTTTCCCCTTAATTTCTGTGTCTCAGTCCCCATCTATAAATTGGTGATATCGTCACCTGTTATGAAGATCAGTTCATTAATGTTTGTGAAGCACACAGATATGATAGTGAGAGCATCAGAGAAATTTCCAGGAGGAAAATAATAATTTGTATTGAGTGAAGAGTTTGACTGTAAATAAGACCTGGGGCCACACATTGTATGAAAAGGATAAAAAGAAATATAGAATAACTGCTTATGATGGAGTCCACTCATCATGGTGGCACCTCCTACTGGCCATCTTGAGGATTAGCTTCATAGGTTGGTATGCCCTCTCCCAGCAGTGCATTACCCACCATCATATCTGCTCTTGGACCCACATCACTCCAAGAACTGTGGTTTCCATTTCATGGGACTGTCTCAACATCTGTACTCCCCCACACACTGCTTCTGGGGGATCTGCAGTCAACTGTCTAGTCATTTCCCCAGTGGTGAGTGGGGGAGGACCTGGGTTCACCCATCACTCCAGTCCTGGCTCTAGGGAGTTGCCTGCTGCATTCCTTTGCCTCGACTACTGCTGCCTTTCTCTGGGCTACTTCCCCATGTCCACAGCACCCCACTCTACTCTAGCAGTCTTTCTGGAGCTCCTTTTCCACTCCCCAGGTTTCTGCCTGAATTGCTCTGTCCAAGGTTCTATAGTGTTGCAGCCTACTCAGGACACAATCTTCTCTGCCTGAGCTCCCAGCAGCGACTGACTGACTCTGGCCTGGCAGCTCCTTTTATGTGAGCCCACTGGGCCCTGATTGGCTGCTCCTTGCAGCCTGTCCTTTTGGTGGCTTCCTGCGCAGCTTCCCTGGAGCTCTATTAATCCCTTCCCTGCCAGTGTAGGGCAAACGCCCCATCATACTGCTCCTTCACTGAATGAGGCAGGGGTCCTGTGGAAAAAAAATAGGAGTCATGTAATTAAAGACAGTATCATAATATACATCCCCGAGTGGAGATGGCATACAAGGACCTAAGACTGTTTTCCAGAAAGCCCCAATTTACTCTGTCATATACTTCCTTCACAGTATGGATCCGTGCAGAATCTAATGTCAGACATCCCTAGCCCCTTCAGGACTAGCACCAAATCCTAATGGGAATCTGGAATTTCTTTTCTATAATACTATAATTCTCTTTCTAGCTTTGCAGAGACATGAGATATCAGACTTGCTAATGATCGCATTTTTATGCAGGGATAAAACTGTTTCTGACTGAAGATTATATCTTTCCCAACATCAGTCTCAAGAAAAGGAAATTTTTGGGAAGAAGGAGGAAACTGCTATTCTAGACATACATATAATCGAAAAAATTATGCCACATAGTTAATGGTTTAACAAGTATCTTGTTCAAATGAAGTAGGTATACGTAGTAAATCTCTATGTTCATTAAAATATTCCTTTTTAAAATCTGGTGTGGGGGATAGACCGGAGAATCACACTGTCGCCAGGAAAAGGCAAGTCTACGTGATTGGAGACTCTTTACTGAGAAGAATAGACAGGCCTGTAACTAGACCTGATCGGGAGAACAGAAGGGTGTGCTGTCTGCCAGGGGCTAAGATACAGGATGTAGACCAGAGGCTGAATAGGATCCTAGCGGGAGCGGGAAAGAATCCGTTGATTGTCCTTCATGTGGGAATGAATGATACGGCTAGTTACTCACTGGACTGTATCAAGGAGGATTATGCCAGACTGGGGAAGACACTCAAAGAAATCGAGGCTCAGGTGATCTTCAGTGGGATTCTGCCAGTTCCTAGGGCAGGGCGACGAAGGAGTGACAAGATTATGGCGATCAACAGATGGCTCAGGCATTGGTGTTAAAAGGAGGGTTTTGGGATGTACGGTCATTGGGAAGCGTTTACAGACAGACAACTGTTCGCTCAGGATGGACTTCATCTAAGTAAGGAAGGAAATAGAATTCTAGGATGGAGGCTCGCCGACCTCATCAAGAGAGCTTTAAATAGGAAGTTGGGGGAGATGGTTGGGAGATGTTCAGGAGATCTCCACGCCGGAATATAACCTGGAGAGGGAAGTAAACAATGTGAGAGGGGATACCCTTGCGGACCAAAGAATTGATCCAAGGAGGAATAGTGGAGTAGAAACCAGATTAACGGGTGATGCTGGTGGTAGAAGGTCTGTGCACGACGGGGGAAAGAATGTCATTGACGCTAAACGCCAAAAATTAAAATGTCTGTACACTAATGCGAGGAGCCTAGGTAACAAGATGGAGGAACTGGAGCTACTGGTGCAGGAAGTGAAACCGGATATTATAGGGATAACAGAAACCTGGTGGAATAGTACTCATGACTGGAGTACAGATATTGAAGGCTACGTGCTGTTTAGAAAAGACAGGAAGAAAGGCAAAGGTGGTGGAGTAGCCTTGTACATCAATAATGAGATTAACTGTAATGAAATAAGAAGCGATGGAATGGATAAGACAGAGTCTGTCTGGGCAAAAATCACACTGGGTAAAAAAGCAACTAGAGCTTCCCCTGAGATAGTGCTTGGGGTGTGCTATAGACCGCCCGGATCTGATTTGGATATGGATAGAGACCTCTTTAATGTCTTTAATGAAGTAAACACACAGGGGAAATGTGTGATTATGGGAGACTTCAACTTCCCGGATATAGACTGGAGGACGAGTGCTTGCAAGAATAATAGGGGTCAAATTTTTCTGGATGTGATAGCGGATGGATTTCTTCATCAAGTAGTTGAAGTACCTACGAGAGGGGATGCCATTTTAGATTTGGTTTTCGTGAGCAGTGAGGACCTCGTAGAAGAAATGGTGGTAGGGGATAACCTTGGTTCGAGTGATCATGAGCTGATTCAGTTCAAACTAGATGGAAGGATAAACAAATGTAGATCTCGGATTAGGGTTTTCGATTTCTTGAGGGCTAATTTTAAAGAGTTAAGGAAATTAGTTATGGAAGTGGATTGGATGGAGGAACTTGCGGATTTAAATGCGGAGGAGGCCTGGAATTACTTTAAGTCACAGCTGCGGAAATTGTCGGAAGCCTGCATCCCAAGAAAGGGGAAAAAAACCATGGGCAGGAGTTGTAGGCCAACTGGATGAGCAAGCAACTCAGAGAGGGGATTAGGAGAAAGCAGAAAGCTTACAGGGAGTGGAAGAAAGGCGGGATTAGCAAGGGAAGCTACCTTGGTGAGGTCAGAACATGTAGGGATAAAGTGAGGAAGGCTAAAAGCCGCATTGAACTGGACCTTGCAAAGGGAATCAAAACCAATAGTAAAAGGTTCTACAGCCACATAAACAAGAAGAAAACAAAGAAAGAAGAAGTGGGGCCGCTATACACTGAGGATGGAATGGAGGTAAAGGACAACCTAGGCATGGCCCAATATCTAAATAAGTACTTTGCCTCAGTTTTTAATAAGACTAGTGAGGAGTTTAGCGATGATGGAGGGATGATAAGTGGGAATGTGGATATGGAGGTGGATATTACCGCAACTGAGGTAGAGGCCAAACTTGAACAGCTTGATGGGACAAAATCGGAGGGCCCGGACAATCTCCATCCGAGGATATTAAAGGAAGTGGTGCGTGAAATTGCGAACCCATTAGCGATAATTTTTAAGCAGTCGATAAACTCGGGGGTTGTGCCGTACGACTGGAGGATTGCTAACGTAGTCCCTATTTTTAAGAAAGGGAATAAAAGTGATCCGGGTAATTATAGGCCTGTTAGCTTGACGTCTGTAGTATGTAAGGTCTTGGTAAAAATTTTAAGGGAGAAATTAGTCAAGGACATAGAGGTCAATGGTAATTGGGACGAATTGCAACATGGATTTACTAAAGGTAGATCGTGCCAAACCAATCTGATCTCCTTCTTTGAGAAGGTGACGGATTACTTAGATAAAGGAAATGCGGTAGATCTAATTTACCTTGATTTCAGTAAGGCGTTTGACACGGTTCCGCATGGGGAACTGTTAGTTAAATTGGAAAAGATGGGGATGAATATGAAAGTTGTAAGGTGGATAAGGAACTGGTTAAAGGGGAGACTCCAGCGGGTCGTATTGAAGGGTGAGCTGTCAGGCTGGAAGGAGGTTACTAGTGGAGTCCCTCAAGGATCGGTTTTGGGTCCGATCTTATTTAACCTTTTTATTACTGACCTTGGCACAAAGAGCGGGAATGTGCTAATAAAGTTTGCGGATGACACAAAGTTGGGGGATATTGCTAACACGGAGAAGGACAGGGATACTATTCAGGAAGATCTGGACCACCTTGTAAACTGGAGTAAGAGTAATAGGATGAAATACAATAGTGAAAAGTGCAAAGTCATGCACTTAGGGATTAATAATAAGAATTTTAGATATACGTTGGGGACGCATCAGTTGGAAGCGACGGAGGAGGAGAAGGACCTTGGGGTATTGGTCGATAGCATGATGACTATTAGCCGCCAATGTGATACGGCTGTTAAAAAAACAAATGCGATTTTAGGATGCATTAGGCGAGGTATTTCCAGCAGGGATAAGGAGGTGTTAGTACCGTTATATAAGGCACTGGTGAGACCCCATCTGGAATATTGTGTGCAGTTCTGGTGTCCCATGTTCAAGAAGGACGAATTCAAACTGGAACAGGTCCAGAGACGGGCTATTAGGATGATCCGAGGAATGGAAAACCTGCCTTATGAAAGGAGACTCAAAGAGCTTGGCTTGTTTAGCCTGGCCAAAAGAAGGCTGCGGGGGGATATGCTTGTTCTATATAAATATATCAGGGGTGTTAACGTTAGGGAGGGAGAGGAATTATTTAAGTTTAGTTCTAATGTAGGCACGAGGACGAATGGGTACAAACTGGATATTAGGAAGTTTAGACTTGAAATTAGATGAAGGTTTCTAACCATTAGCGGAGTGAAGTTTTGGAACAGCCTTCCGAGGGAAGTAGTGGGGGCAAAAGACTTATCTGGCTTCAAGACTAAGCTTGATAAATATATGGAGGGGATGTTATGATAGGATAGTTTAATTTGGTCAATTGATCTTGGATTACACCAGATAAGTCTGCTCAATTGTCTGCGGGGAGATGTTGGATGGGATGGGAACTGAGTTACTGCAGAGAATTCCTTCTTGGGTGCTGGCTGGTGAGTCTTGCCCACATGCTCAGGGTTTAGCTGATCGCCATATTTGGGGTCGGGAAGGAATTTTCCTCCAGGGCGGATTGGCAGGGGCCCTGGAGGTTTTTCGCCTTCCTCTGCAGCGTGGGGCATGGGTCGCTTGCTGGTGGATTCTCTGCAGTTTGACGTCTTCAAACCAGTTTTGAGGATTTCAATAACTCAGTCCTGGATTAGGGGTTGTATAAAAGTGGATGGGTAGGGTTCTGTGGCCTGCCTTGTGCAGGAGGTCAGACTAGATGATCATATTGGTCCCTTCTGACCTATGAGTCTATGAGTAAGTATATTTAGAAAAAAAAATTGGACCATTTAGACATGTACAATTCTGACAGTGATACTTTTGAAAAAGTGCCTGAATACGTTTAATCTATATAACACATTTATACTATAAATGCTTCATTCATTCTGTGATGGGTGTTTTTGTCATTTTACAGAAGTGTCAAGGAACGTGATAGAAATATTTGATTTTCAATCTAGTGTATTTATTGCAATTGGGTGTCAGATAAAACTGAAAATAGATGTGTGTGAATTCTGCAATGCATTCTTGTTTCAGTGCCGTAACTATTGTTATAGAGGAACTATTACATCATAAAGTTAAACCTGGTCACTAAATACACAAATGGAAAACACATCCAGAAGATTAGTCACATACTATCACAATATGTAAAATAAGACTATTTTAATCCTTGTGCACAATAGGGAAGAATAAAGATTGCATGTGTACTTTCTGACTTTTGAGGGCTTTACTTTGCAATATTCATATTTGTTTGTTGTAAGGAATCTATTCTGTACAATGAGATAGCAGAAGAAAAGAGTTAGAATATGCCTTAATATTATTATATTTCAGAATTGATGTTTCCCAAATGTTATAGTATGGACTGTTTCTTCATGTGCTTGTGAGTATCAGAGACCAAGTATTTATTTGTGTTGGTATTGCTCTCACATATTGTCTTTTGAGCTCATCTGCTTTTAAAATATGCTACAGTGGAAGAAGAAAGTTGGAAAGTCAGTAGGAGGAAATAACAAAGCTTCTAAATGAACTTTCAGAGCTCACTAAAGAAAATGAATAGTTGCAGAGCAGCCCAGTATATATATAATCTGCTAAATATAGGCTTTAAAAAAATGCTTCCAAACAGTTTTCTTCTTAAAAAACAAAACATTATTTTTAAAAAAAGGTAAGACAGAATCCTTAGTTTTAGCCTAGGTACTCCACACTTTTAAAACATGATTAATGACTATATTCAATAATGCAAAAACTATAAAATTACATATACTGAGACTAAGAGTAAAATATGTATTGTTGTTGAGGGGAGTGTTACACTGGCTTAGATTTTTTTTTTGTAAGTATAATCCTTGGAACATTTTAATGTTAATAGGTTGCAATATGAAATGTTCACTTCAGTGTGGCAGGAAGGGGCTCTGTGCTTATGCTTGTTTGCCTCCCCTTGATTTGGAGTGCCATTGTGGGCTAAATACAACTTTGAGAGTGACTCCTTGGGATCCTGAAAAGTTCTCAGTATGTCCCTTGGCAGTGGAAAGTGTATATGCCCTTGGAAGTGTCCTTAGCTGTTGACCTGTGTTGTTCCTGATGCTCAGTGTGAATCAATATTTGGTAACTTGTAGAATCATTCACTTATGAAAGGTGCTCTGTGAGTTCCAACTGGTTCAAAATTTTATCTTCCTTGGTCTTTAGTTTTTAAGCTATTTCTAAAATATTGTACTACATTTTTACATTGGCTTCACATGAACTTTTTTCCCAGGTTGGATTGGTCCAGTCAGTCAAGATTGAGTAAGGAAACAGACCTTAGGGTTATGATTTCAAAATAGCTTAAGTGGATGAGCTTTCCACATCCTGAGCATAGTAAAAAGAGTTTAATACAGTGAATTCCCAAATTTAACATGCGGGAGAGAAGAGACATGTCAGAGAATCTATTAAGAAGTATTTGTGCCCTTCCTCTCCCCCAAAAAAGAACTCTACCTTTCCATTCTCTTTGCTTTGAACAAAATTATTAAATCCTAATAAGGCCACCACAAACTTCAGAGATTATCCAGGCTGGCACAAAACTTTTTTTCAGTCCTTAAATCCACAATGGATTACATCAGCTTCTCTAATGTGGAATATTTTGTAGCTCCCTAGGTCAAGGACACAAACATACCAGCAGATGAAGCATTCTTTCTTAAATAAAAGCAATGGACTGAAGAGTGGAATGAGCCTTCTGGAGGAATTCTGAAGCTACATCTGCTGCCCTCTGGCTCCAGGCTTTGTCCATATCTGCATGTGTTGCCTAGGCCACTCTAGTCCACACAGACCCCCGATTGAGAACCTTCCCAAGACAACCAAAATTATAAAACTCACTATGACTGCAGATTTTGTATCATATGGATCTTTGCCTGAACTAACCCTTGCAGGCATCCAGTCTGTGACATCCAACAGTGTTGTAGGTGGACACCTTCAGATCAAGCTGAAGAAGTGTGCCATTAGGCAAAGTACCTGATGATGTCTTCAAGAAGAAAACTTGTAAACTGTTGCTGAATAAAGGCATGCTTATAAAGAAGGTCAAAAAGTGTCTTTCATCTAATAGCCAAAGAGAGAGTAAAAGTCATCAGAGAGAAGGAAACTGTACTGTCCTAAGCCTGACCTTCAGAGATCCTGAATCCTTTTTCTCTGATGTCACAGACTCTGGGGAAAATTAACTAAGACAAGGCACAAGTAATCCTAGTGGTTCCATTCTGGCCTTGCAAATTCTGGCTTCACCTCTGCAACTTGAATCACCCATTAGTACCGGGACTCCTTATCCACCTAGAATCAAGACTGTACTGACTTATCGTACTACTGGTAAAAGGGGATAATTAAAGAATCAATAGTCCTCAGCCTGCTAGCATTGAGGAAAAGCTCTGCTGCATATGAGAAAACTAGAATCTGGGCCAGATTTAGCCACTAGAGCTGAGAAAATAAAATTAAATCCAGATCAGCTAAAATTTGTCATGTATTAGAATTTATCCAAGACGCCATATTTCTAGGCATTAGACATCTTTTTGAAGTGTTAAGCCTTATCATTGCAACCATTTATGAAAACAGACAATCCTAAAAATATTTCCCTGATTCTCCATATTAAAAGAATCCTGCAAAACAGTAACACTAATCAACCCACAGAAGATCTACAGAGTAGTCCCATTAAGTTCAGTCTACTCCTGGAAGTTCTCAGAAGACCACTCTTTGAGACATTCTCCTATGGCATCTGTTTAATTTCCATTTAGTTTGACTTCCGTTTGGTCACTACTTCTGATCTGACGGTTACAGCACTTTATATGAAATGTCAATATGATACATGCTGTGAAGACAAGGGGTTGTTTTGCCTGAATCCTGCATATATTCCTAAAATCAATTATGCTTTCCATTGCATTGCTCACAAGAAATTGTTCTTTCCTTCTGTCCTGACTCAGTCAGTCTAAAAGAGGAGTGGCAAAGGATATATGGATATAGGGAAGTTAAAATCTAATAAAAAGAAAACCATCCTTATTAAAATGCCTTCTTCTACCGTATAATGTCAAAGTAAAGCAGAAGAAAGCTTCAAAGTCTTTGGTAACCAGATGGCTCAAATACAATGTAAATGAAATTTTTGCCCTTCCCCTTCAGCACACCTGTCCAGGAAGAAGCTATGTTTGGGTAGAATGTGGTCAGCACTGCTGGTACTGCTAGTTGACCTAACCCTCTCTTACATACCAGGAATCAGAATTGTGGGGAATAAAGGTATAGCAAGAGTAACCTCTTACCATGTTCCTCTAGTGGCTTTATAGTTATCATGCCTTATAAAAATACAATTCGCACCAGGCACTGTCACTTTGGTACAATACATTCCCCCATTTTTTACATCAATGCCTCTGAAGAGGAATAATTTTGGCCAATAAAGTATTTTATGGTTATGTTAAAACATCACCTTTATATGAATAAAGATAGGTAAACTGGCAATTATCCTTTAACTTACTTTTTTGCCATGTGCCAGAAGAGACTGTGTCACATCAGTGTTTATATATTTATCTTAAATAGAAGTGCACTGAATAAAAGAGAGAGAATTGTGAACAAGTTGCTCCCTTTGGTCTTAGAATTATTCATCCCTTGAAGTAACATGAAGTGTAGCTATTGAAAATAAGCTAGTTGTTGCTTTGCAGAACTCTGAAGGCTATGTTTATTATGTATGATCAGAAAGTTTAATACATCAGCATTTGAAGGAATTTTAATGTAACATGTCACATGGTGTCACATTGCACAGCTCTAGAAATCACATACACAAACTTAGTCCTTATGACATCATGTCTTCGTGAATTTTTCATAAGCAAAAAAAAATGGAGTAGTTAGTATATATTAGTTAAATTGTTTGTTCCAATTTTGAGATATTCTGAGTTTTAAAATATTCTGAATAAGATGGGCTCATTTTGCAGCTCAGCGATGAGAGAAGCAATAAATAATCAAATCAGCCTCTAGTTTCAAAAACAAAATGCTATCCATTCATTCTTTTATTACAGTTTATTGTTGTCTCAAGAATTTTACTTTCTGCCAAGAATGGCTTCTTGCCTTATAGCTACCTGAAGAGCATAATGGAATTAGTTAAATTTCTGATTGTGAAATTGGTAATATGTGTGAAATTTTAAGCCGGGTCTCAGATGTTGTATTCCTTTTGAGGCATAATCTTCATTTTAGACATCAAATACTGACTACCTGTTATCTATTACAATAAGATAATCTGCTTGCACAATCAGAAAGCAGTCTGATCTCCTGTGATTGGGCCACTCAAGCAATTGACAGACTTGTTTCCAAAAAAGTAAATTGTGAAAGCCAAATGAGAGAGTACAGTAAATAAGAACTCAAGCAGGTGCTTAATGGTAGGTACTTTTAAAACATCCTCAGAAGTTTTGGTGTAAGTGTGTTGCTTGTGCTCATTGTTCTTATGACGTTTACTCTCTTTCAGTATTTACAAAGCAATGCTTTACATTGTATAGATGAACATTATTGTTTCCTGCCTTACAATTTGCTGTGTGGTTGAACAAATTGAGGTAGCTTAAAAGGTGGAATTAATGCAAAAAGGTTTGTTGATGCGACCCAGCCCTAGTCAAGTACAAAAACCAGTAACATTTTGAATTTAATCTTCATGCAGAATTTTAAATAGTAAATGAGATGAGCTAGAATTTCAGAAGTTAGAGTCATTAGATAGTTTCAGCAATATTCCCCCCTCCCACACGCGCACACATATGCTGAATAACAAGGGATTCTAACAGGTGTTCTTCAATAATTGATTTGTTGCTTGTCTGTTCACTAAGAAAGTCAGATGAAGATCAGAATGACAATATTTATAGGTTGCATGTCATCTGCGGAATGTAATCCATCTTCGTTAAATTCAGTAAAAGTGATAGATGGCGTTTAGCAATGTAATGATGTGATCACTCTACCATTGCCTTTGTAAATCATAAACTGTTGCTTTCTGTTGTGTAGATATTTAATCAGTTATACACCTCATTACTGATTTAATTCAGAATGTCAGTGGCAGGTGAATAATGTGAGGATTTGTATATTAATATCATATTGTATTAATGTTCCCTTCATTTAAGTGTGCTATTCATTTGAAAATCATGAACTGTTGCTTCATGGGTAGAATAAATTTAACCAGTGCTGTAGGCATCTAATGCTATCAATGTTTTAATTTAATGTGTCAGTGAAAGAAATGCATTTCTTTTCATTTCCAGTTTCTGTGTGCTTTACTAACTCAAAACAGTATAAGGTAGTGTGAATATATAAAACTGGTAGTAAACAACAAATCCCCTGATTTTCATCCTATCGAAAGATTTTGGGTTTGACTCCCCAAATTGCAGTGTTCAGTGAACTAACTAGGTATTTTCTCACATATTTCATAATGAGTGAATAACTGCTGACAGATTACTTTCAACAGAAAATATGGTTGTGCTACGGAATAATCCTTAAAATGTGTATGGTAAATTACCATAATATAGCACAAATTTATTACAGTTTTGTAATGGCTAATCATTATAACATCAGTGTTCCTGATAATTTCAAAGTGGAGTTGAAGGTTTTAGTTTTAGTTTTAACATGTGATACTGGCAATGCCAGTGTATCAAATCATTTTCTCTGGGTCAGTCCCAACACTATAATATTGACTTACTTGAATTTTGGGCAGCTATCTGTATCCTAAAGATGAAAGAATAATCATAGAATTATAGAAGATTAGGGTTGGAAGAGACCTCAGGAGGTCATCTAGTCCAACCCCTTGCTCAAAACAGGACAAACCCAACTAAATCATCCCAGCCAGGGCGTGTGAAACTGGGCCTTAAAAACCTCTAATGATGGAGATTCCACCACCTCGCGACATAATCCATTCCAGTGCTTCACCATCCTCCTAATGAAATAGTTTCTCCTAATATCCAACCTAGACATTCCCCACTACAACTTGAAACAATTACTCCTTGTTCTGTCATCTGCCACCACTGAGAACAGCGTAACTCCGTCCTCTTTGGAATCCCCCTTCAGTAGTTGAAGGCTGCTATCAAATCCCCCCTCACTCTTCTGCAGACTAAATAATCCCAGTTCCCTCAGCCTCTCCTCATGAGTCATGTGCCCCAGCCCCCTAATCATTTTTGTTGTCCTCCACTGGACTCTCTCCAGTTTGTCCACAACCTTTCTGTAGTGGGGGCCCCAAAACTGGACGCAATACTCCAGATGTGCCTCACCAGTGCCGAATAGAAGGGAACAATCCCTTCCCTCAATCTACTGACAACACTCCTACTAATGCTGTCCAGTATGCCATTAGCCTTCTTGACAACCGGGGAATACTATTGATTCATATCCAGCTTCGCATCTACTGTAATCCCCAGGTCCTTTTCTCTAGAACTACCACTTAAACAGTTGGTACCCAGCTTGTAGCAGTGCATGGGATTCTTCTGTCCTAAATAAAGGACTCTGCACTTGTCTTTGTTGAACCTTATCAGATTTCTTTTGGCCCAGTCCTCCAATTTGTCTAAGTCACTCTGAACCCTATCCCTATCCTCCAGTATATCTACTCTCCTCTCAGCTTAGTGTCATTTGTGAACTTGCTGAGGGTGCAATCCGTCCCATCATCCAGATCATTAATGAAGATGTTGAACAAAACCAGGCCCAGCACCAACCCCTGGGACACTCCGATTGATACCGGCTGCCAACTAGACATCAAACCGTTGATCACTACCAATTGAGCCGGATGATAAAATTTACACAGTTTATTGTAATTTAATAGTTAATATTTACTCATTCACTTAATACTGATCACTTATCAAATAAAAAGTTAATATTCTGCATTTTACATCATTAATATTTTATCAATACTTGATTAACATAGATCTCATATAACTATCTTAAAAACACCTTCTCCATAGGTTTGCACTTAATGGACTGAACTTTTTAAAGATATGAGTGCCTTATGTTTGTCATGAGAGGGCATTGCATTTCATGGGTAAAAACTTGATGAAACAAAAGGTGACAAATACGGATATTACTCAAATATCAATAGACTATAGTCTATGCTACTTATAAGGATCACCAGATGTTTTTGATATTGATCTGTAGCTAAGACAATTTTTGTACTATAAGTAGTTTCTATTTCTTGTCTTTAAGTCAAACATATCAGATTCATCCAGGTGCTAATACTTGATTATTATTGAGAGAAGCAAAATATAATTATTTCAGTAACTCTCTTTGTGATACTTATGTAAACATAATTCTCACCTACAAACTTGTCAGCTGAACTTTTTCTCGGCTTAACTTTTGACTGCCTAATGTTTGATGTTTTCTTGAGAGAGCTTCTGTCAAGGTTTTATCCCCACTTTGAACTTTAGCGTTCAAAAAGTGGGGACCTGCATGATCACTTCTAAGCTTAATTACTAGCTTAAATTTGGTACGCTGCCACCAGCCAAAAATATAGTGTTTGGCACACTTCCTGTTCCCCCAAAACCTTCCCTGGGGAACCCAAGACCCAAACCCCTTGGGTCCTAAAACAAGGAGAAATTAACCATCCCCTCCTTTTCCCCCCAGACTTTCCCCTCCCTGTGCCTTGGGAAGCTTCACACTGATCCAGACTCCTTGGATCTTAAAACAAGGAGGAATTAATCATCCACCCTCCTTTCCCCCCACCACTTCCTGGTGAGTTTAGACTCAATGCCTTGGTTCTAAAACAAGGAAAAATCAATCAGGTTCTTAAAAAGAAAGCTTTTAATTAAAGAAAGAAAAGGTAAAATTTATCTCTGTAAAATCAGAATGGAAAATGCTTTGCAGGGTATTTAGATTCATATAGACTAGAGGGACTCCCCTCACCCCCAGCCTGAGAGTCAAAGTTACAGCAAACAGAGGTAAAAATCCTTCCAGCAAAAAGACACATTTACAAGTTAAGAAAACAAACATAAGACTAATCCGCCTTGCCTGGCTATACTTACAATTTTGAAACCTGAAAGACTGATTCAGAAAGATTGGGAAAGTCTGGGTGTATGTCTGGTCCCTCTTAGCCCCAAGAACGAACAACGAACAGAAAAAACAACACAAACAAAGACTTCCCTCCACCAAGATTTGAAAGTATCTTGTCCCCCATTGGTCCTTTGGTCAGGTGTCAGCCAGGTTCACTGATCATCTTAACCCTTTACAGGTAAAAGAGACATTAACCCTTAACCATCGCTTCTTCCCTCAAGATAGTTGTCTTGAGTGGCTAATTTCCTAAAATTGGTTAGCTGAAAAACTTCACTGGAGGTTCTTTGATTGCAGGCTATATCAATAGGATAATCTGTTGCTGAGATTTCTTCAGGAGTTCTTTTTTCTCCATATATGATCATCTTTTGTTCAAAGATGAACATCATTTTGTTCAAAATCCTGCTAGTAATGGTCTCTTGGTATCATCTTTATATTGATGTTTCTTTCTTTTTTTCTGTTAACACTGTATGAAATCTACCCTCCTTCAGATGAAACATTCTCATCACTGTCTCATTGGTTCTTT
This sequence comes from Gopherus evgoodei, assembly GCF_007399415.2. Taxonomy (NCBI): domain Eukaryota; kingdom Metazoa; phylum Chordata; order Testudines; family Testudinidae; genus Gopherus; species Gopherus evgoodei. The sequence continues at coordinate 59,647,118 of NC_044332.1, forward strand.
GCCATTTCGATCATATCGTTTACAAATATGGTAAGATTTTTTTCACCAGCTGTAGTCTTTGTGTTACATTAAAACATATTGCATATTTCCATAAATGGCACCATGGCATAGCTTTCTAGGAGTCTTTGTTTTAACACTTGAATAACTTTTATTTGATAACTATTTGTACTGCATATCATCTTTGTATGTTAAAATTCATAGGCCCCTATTCTGAGTTTCTGCAGAACTGCCTTGTCTGATTAGTTTTTGTCGGGGTAGGCAGGGCACAAAGGTGGCTTCAGGGTACATTCTTGAGACCACCTACCTGCAGGGCTGGTCCCTGTCATGAAGTAGAGAAACCTTTGGACTTTTCTGATTGGTACCAGCTACCTATAGCTTTAATAGACAATTTCATTTCATTTCACCTGTGCATAAGGTTACTTTCCATCTAATTCACAAAATCCATGATTTACCAAAAACAATAGTTAAGTCCCTTCCTCTCTTGGGGTAAAATCTATGCTCACAAACCAGTGGTCATAAATTGTTTCTGAAAAGTGGTGTCTTCCACCCATTCCTGTAGTTCAGAGAAATTTCAATATATTGGAAAGAACAAAATTTTAGAGAGAGTAATTTATTTAACTGATTGGGAAGACATTAGATATCCAACTTCCTAAACTACCTGTACCTCCAAGAAAGGACCTTTTGTCTAAAGGCCTGTTTTGGTATCCAAAATCTATCAATTTACACCTGAGAGCCTAGCTTTTGAGAGGATCCTACTAAATTGAAATAAACAGTACAGAAATAAATTCTGTTTTTTCTTTTACTCAAAATACAAACATAAAAATTCTTCTATCACTTCTTTTATCAGACAGATTTGTTGTTTTATAGCAAAAGCATACACAACCTCAAGAAACCAAATCACCAAAGACAAGCCCAACCTTCATGTACATTCAGACATCTACTTTTGGTGGAAGGTGCTTCAATCAGTAGTCTTTTCCCTATGTGCTCCTCTGGATTTTTCTTAGGGATTTTTCTCCTAAAATCCACCCCTGTATTTTTCCATCTCTCTTATCACTGCATGTTCTTCCAATCAGTGAAGATTAGTGGAGATGTTATTCAGAAGAATGAAAAAATTTCTTTTTTGCTAATTTTCTCTTTCTAGTAATCTCTTTGATGTTTGAGTCCTGTCTCTGATGAGGTTTGGGGCATGGGTCACCCCATGGGTCTGCAGCGTGGGGCATGGGTCGCTTGCTGGTGGATTCTCTGCAGTTTGAGGTCTTCAAACCAGTTTTGAGGATTTCAATAACTCAGTCCTGGATTAGGGGTTGTATAAAAGTGGATGGGTAGGGTTCTGTGGCCTGCCTTGTGCAGGAGGTCAGACTAGATGATCATATTGGTCCCTTCTGACCTATGAGTCTATGAGTATCAGAGGGGTAGCCGTGTTAGTCTGGATCTGTAAAAGCAGCAGAGAGTCCTGTGGCACCTTATAGACTAACAGACATTTTGGAGCATGAGCTTTTGTGGGTGAATACCCACTTCGTCACATGCATCTGATGAAGTGGGTATTCACCCATGAAAGCTCATGCTTCAAAACGTCTGTTAGTCTATAAGGTGCCACAGGACTCTTTGCTGCTTTTCTAAGCTGAACAGTCACAGTATTTTAATTGTTCCTCATATTGAAGCAATTCCCTATCCTTGATAATTTTGTTGCCCTTCTCTGTACTTTTTCCAATTCTAATATATCTGTTTTGAGATGAGGTGACACAAACTGCATGCAGTATTCAAGGTGTGGGTGTACCAGAGATTTACGTGGTGACATTATGACATTTTTTTTCTTATTATCTATCCGTTTCTTAATGGTTCCTAACATTTTGTTAGGGTTTTTTTGACTGATGTGGTGTATGTTGAGCAGATGTTTTCTGAAAACTACCCATGATGATGCAACATTTCTTTCTTGACTGGTAACAGCTAATTTAGACCTCCTCGTTTTGTATGTATAGTTGGGATTATGTTTTCCAATGTGCATTACTTTGCACTTATCAACATTGAATTTCCTCTGTCAAATTTTTGTCCAGTTACTCAATTTTGTGAGATCCCTTTGTAACTGTTCACTATCAACTTTGAACTTAACTATCTTGAGTAATTTTGTATCATCAGCAAACGTTGCTTCCTCACTGTTTACTCCCTTTTCAGGATCATTTATGAATACGTTGAACAGTATAGATCCTTGGGGGACCCTGCTGTTTACCTCTCCCCACTGTGAAAACTGACCATTATTTCTCACTTATCCTTTGTTTCCTGTCTTTTAACCAGTTATTGATCCATGAAAGGACCTTCCATCATATCTCATAAATGCTTATTTTGCTTAAGAGCCTTTTTGTATGGATCAGTGTCAAATGCTTTCTGAAAGTCCAAGTATACTATCTCAACTGGATCATCCTTGTCCACATGCTTGTTGACACTCTCAGAGAATTCTAATAGAAATCTGAGTATGATTTCCCTTTACAAAAGCCACAGTGACTCTTCCCCAACATACATTGTTCATCTATGTGTCTGATAATTCCGTTCTTGACTATAGTTTCAACAACTTTGCCTGGTACTGAATATAAGCTTTCTGGCCTGTAACTGCCAGGATCACCTCTGGAGACTTTTGAAAAAATGTTGTATGCATCAGTGAAAGTGACACATTCATAGCAAATATGGTTTTGTTGCCTTGTGTTTATGAACTACTGTAGATAAAGTAAATTAACTTACTTTGATGAGTGTCTGTTCTCTATATATTACTTGTAGCATGAAAATAATACCTTCCTCAATGCCAAATATAAACAATAATAATCAAGATAATAAATACTGCATATTATAAAATGAACCGTTGAAGAAAAATCTAGAAATGTAATGTGTTGCATCTAACTTTCTGCCTAAATCTGTTTTTTGTGTTAAACACTAAATAGATAAAACAATCAGAGTATCAGTTATGTTGCCTAAGTGATTGGGAATACAATAGTAAGAAATAATTACTCCAGTTTCTGCCAGTGTCACTTTTATTTATAGGAATCGGTAGTCTGCAATTTATCTTTTCTTGACAGTATTAAAGGTATTCCTTAGCTGGCTATTAATTTCATTTGCTTTTGTTTCTTCCTCACATTTTTCACGTAGGATGATAGAGCACAGTACAGTAGCTTCTTTTAAAAAAAAAGATGTATTTTGATGCAGAAGGTTTTTTCTAAACATTTTCAGATATGGAAACAAACAATCAGTTAACATTGGAAAAAAGAAATCTCTCATCCATGTAATGCAAATGGATATCTAAATTTAAAAATATGTACTCAGATACTGTTTAATAATAAGTATTATTAGCGGGTGGGAAAGTGAACTTACGCTGCCTTCAGTATCAGTTGTAGACTTTCACTTGACAACTTGTTGCATAAAAGGTCCCCATTTTTTAAATATTGGCTGCCAGTATTGTACTAAAAACATTATATTAAGGGATTTAACAGTTCACAGGAGTTCTATATCGTATATGTTTAGCACCAGATGATATTTGTATATTCTTCCATGGTTTTCCTTTATTTTCTTTAAACTGATGATGAAATGTTGAATGGATTGATTTTTATAAGTTCTCCATAGCTTTCAGTGGAAATGGTGAGTGCACAGTGAATCTTAAAATCAGGTCATAAGTAAACAATGGGAACAGGAAGGGACTTAACTGAAGTTTCCTGTGAATCATGGATGTTGTGAGTTAGATGAAAAGTTAGATAAATCCATTCTTTATTTCCTTCCCTGGTAAGTTGTTGCAGTTCCACCATCTCCCTATTGTGTCATTTGTTTGCATCTGAGTGATAGGAAACTTTAAAATAATTTGGGACAGAGAGAGTGTTTCTTGGAGAAAGAAAGAAAGAAAGAAAGAAAGAAAGAAAGAAGCTTAAAGATACTGACAACATTTTTAGTTTGAAAGTTACTAAGATAAGATAAGAGAGGAATGACCGTGTAGAGGGGGGAAATTATCTTCTGTTTAACACACTATCATGGGACACAAGAGATCTGGATTTCAAGCCCAGCTCCACCACAGACTTTGTTTGTGACCTAAGATACATCATTTAATCTCTCTGGATCTCAATGTGTGATGTTGGAATAAAAAAAGTGGGACATGTGAAGCGCTAAAATATCTGAACCACTGTGTTATTCAACAAGTGCTATTTGGAAAAAAAGTTCCTCTTCATTGCTAGCAAGAAGTAATTTGTTTTCTTTGTAATTGTTTTTATCAGATGTAGGTTCTGTGGAAGGACTTGCCTATCATAGAGCTTGGGATACTCTCTATTGGACCAGCTCTACTACATCATCTATCACAAGACACACAGTTGACCAGAAACGACGAGGAGCTTTCAACAGGGAAGCAGTAATAACAATGTGTGAAGATGATCATCCACATGTCTTAGCACTTGATGAATGCCAAAAGTATGTACCACATCTATATTACTGGTTTTTGAATTTTCAAAAGTGCTGAGCATCGAGCATCTCCCGTTCATGTAAGTGAAAACTGGTACTCAGCGCTTTTGAAGATCAGACAGATGCCTAAATATGGTCTCAGGAGCCAAATTGCATGCTTTTATTTTTGAAAACAGTTCCAGAAAACCTAAAGTGTCTCATTTAATACAAATAATCTTTTAGATAGACGATCATGCTCAAATGTTTTTTTACTATGCTTCACCAAAAACTCTTCAAGCTGATGTTTGAAAAAATAAGAAAACCTGCCTGAAATATTTACGGTAGAACAGAAAGGATAAGTATTCTCCATTGAGCTGTTCACTTCTGTAATATACAGTTCAAACTTCTTAAGTAAAAACTGGAAATACAAATATTTTACAGTCTTAAAATAAAACTTCAGTTTCTTGTCTTAGTAGTATATGTGCCCATGCAAATGTCCTAGTCACAGGGCAAATGGGTGCCTAAATTTAGACTTGGAAAGGTAGAATTTTTAAAAAATTACTGTGTCTTAGAAAGGCATGTACCATTGAGAGTCAAATCAATATATATATAATTGAATTTCTCTTATGGCACATTAAAACCTAAGTCATATCAGTCAGTAATCTAGCACAGACTCTGAAGTAACTTTATTTAAACTGGGAGATATGTTCTTCTTGTGAAATATACATCATCCACTAAAGTCTGAGTAAGCAGACCCTAGAGACCTCATTTGCGGTATTTCAGCATCTACTCTCCTTGTAGCATGTCTCTCACTACAAGGCATAAGTGACGTGAGGAGGGTCCTGGGTTGATGGATTTTCCCTGGTTTAGAAAAAAAAACAAAAAACAGGTGACAGAATTGAGGATAAAAACTCAAAAGATTTGTGGGAAGACAAAAAGTAAATGCTCGCATATGAGTCAAGGATCTATTATAATTTGAAAATTATTGACTGTCATACTTGTTTTCTGTTGTTACAAATAATTGATTTACATAATTTAGAGAACACTGCACTATTTAAAATATTAGATCATAAGAATCACAGATCACTCATTAAAACAGGATAAACTGCAATAATTGATCTTTGTTATAATTTAATTGAAAATACTAAATAAACTATAACTATATTTGAAGATACATGTTTTTTTTTCAGATTCTTAATTTATAAGTAGAACTAACATAGGAATTAAAATAACTAGTTTAGCTTAAAGCTTTTTTATTATTATTTTGATGTTAATACAGTTTAATGTTTTGGACTAACTGGAATGAGCAGCATCCAAGCATCATGAGATCTACCCTTTCTGGGAAAAATGCACAGGTTATTATCAGTACTGATCTCCTCACACCAAATGGACTTACCATTGATCACAGTGCAGAGAAACTCTACTTTTCAGATGGCAGCCTGGGAAAAATAGAGAGGTGTGAATATGATGGGTCACATAGATATGTAAGTAAAACAAATAAAATATTGATATATGGAATTATATATATATATATATATATGGTTGTACTCTTTGGATAGTCTCTTTAAATCAACCAAAGTTTAGATTTACCAAATCAGGGTCTTATGTATCTGCCTGTAGATTAATGAATCAGTAATTCTCCATTAGTTCTTATTCATAAACAAAATGGCTAAATTGAATCATAGGACTAGAAGGGAGCTCGATAAATCTAGTCCAGTCCTCTGCACTGAGGCAGGACTAAATATTATCTAGATCATTTGTGACAGGTGTTTTTCTAATAAGTTCTTAAAAACCTCCAATGACAGAGATTCCACAGTTTCCCTAGGTAATTTGTTCCCACGCTTAACTGTCCTTCCAGTTCAGAAGATTTTCCTAATGTCTAACCTAAACCTCCTTTGCTGCAGTTTAAGCCCATTACTTCTCGTCATGTCCTCAGTGGGTAAGGAGAACAATTGATCACTCTCTTCATAACAACCTTTTACATACATGAAGATTGTTATCATGCCCACACTTAGTTTTCTCTTCTCCAAACTAAACAAACCCAGTGTTTCCAATCTTTCCTCATAGATCATGCTATCTAGACCGTTAATCATTTTGACTGCTCTCCTCTGGACTTATCAGTGCTGAATAGAGTGGAAGAATTTTCTCATGTCTTGCTTACAACACTCTGCTAATACATCCCAGAATGATGATTTTTTTTTTGCAACAGTATTACATTGTTGACTCATATTTAGTTTGTGATCCACTATAGCCCCAGATCCTTTTCTGCAGTACTCCTTTCTCATTTTGTATTTGTGCAGTTGATCATTCTCTCCCTAACCCTAACTCTAATCCTGTCCTCCAAAGTGCTTGAAACCCCTCCGAACTTGATACCATCCACAGACTTTATAAGTGTGCTTTCTGTGTCATTATCCAAATCAGGTATGCATGGATATTTCTAAATGTAGGTGTTCATGTTTCAGATTCTATGTTTAAGAGGAATTATTTTTATATATAAATACTGTGAAACAAGCAAACCATTCCTCTGCTAAAACACAATGGCTGATTTCCTAAGACACAGTGCTATCATTTCTCATTCTGATATGTCTATTATAAGTTATAGTTATAGTTAGGTTATATAGAAATTTAACTGCAGCTTGACTCATTTGGCTGCTGAATGAGGTTGATTTGGTTATTTAGAAATATTTAGGAAAAGTCCATTCAGCTATTTTAGATTTACTGGAGATTGGGGAAAAAATAAAACAAAATCCCTTTTAATCTTTTATGGTATTTCTGACCCAGAAAGACTTTAGCAATGAGTGGGATGGGGGTTGGGATGGAGAGAAAGACAAAAGAAAGCATACTTCAAAACTATTTGGAAATAGTCCTTACTGCGTAATAGACTGCTAGGTATGCAGAAAATTTTAAATTAAAAAATATTATAAGTATTGAAATATCTGATGGGTCTAGGTATCTGCTAAGATTTTAACAGAGCCTGATGTATCCCTACCTTCTTGTTTGTTACAGCACAGTGCAAATGAGAAATGTAAATGTGTCATTAAAACACACAGCAGTCTTCCAAAAATGCAAATTATATTTGTCCTTTTATGTTGCCTTCGTGTGTTGCTTTTTCAGACATGCTGCCTTGTGAATCTAGCTTTGAAGACAAATTCAGCAGCTAAACAATAACAATAGAAGTGGGAACTCTCTCCTCCCTGCCACCCACTTTGTTTCAGTGAACCATGTGCTAATTTGGACCACTTGCAGACTAGCATAAATGGACAGCTGCATCTTTCCATTTCCTTAGAAAATAAGAAAAAAATTTAATGCAAAAGATCCTCCCAAAAAACAAACACTCTCCACCCCCCATAAAAATCTGCTTTTGTTATTGTAGCACTTAACTTTACATATTTCAAAACTAAATGTTCAGGAAATGCAAAAGCTCTAAATTTATCCAGTAACATTAACTCAGCTACAATGCATATATATTTTTGTTTATTAATTAGATTATTTAAATATAAATATACATCCTGTACCAGAACTTGGCCCCTTTCAGTTTTCCTTATGCTTCTCTGGAGGTGCAAAGTATCCAGAAAGTCTGCGGGTGGAGAGAGATGGAGATTGCTCACAGAACCTAGCATACTTGTGTCTATGGCATTGCTGCATCCAGTAATCCCTGGTTGTGGGTAGACAGTGAATAACCAGCGCTGAGCAGAGTATTGAGAGATGTACTCTGCTTTACCTCAGGAACTTGCATTTCCCATCCTAAGTTGTGCTCAGCACAGCTAGGACACAGACCAGGATTGGGGCTCCCATGTACATACTGTTACTGTGAAAACCTTAATTTTTGCATTTTCTAACATCTTTTATGTATAAGTGAGTCACCCTGATGTTGTATTAACATAGGGCTCAATGTTATTACTCTTTTACTCACATTGGAATATACTGTGCTCCATGAGCACTGCCATTAGTTTCAGTGGGATTAGTTGAATCAGGAACTACTAGCATGAATAAGAGTGGGTGACCTGTCTCCATAGTTTATTTTTTAAGTAGTTCTGTATCTTGTATAGTAGATACATCCTTTATTTCTGGGATATTAAAGGTGAGCCTAGCCCCATCAGGAGTGCTTGAATTGGAAAGCAAGTGTTTGTGTACCCCTCAGAAGTTATGGTATGCTCCAGCTTTTTCCAGTTTACAGCTGGCAGAAGTAGTGAGGTGGAGAGGTATCATCACCTATACCCTCCTCCTCATTTCCAGCACTGTCCAACATTAATGTCATATTATTCATATGACAGTATTTATTGTAGTATTTTAGGCATTAATGAAAGTATTACAGAATGCTTTTTTATTTTACTGTTAAATCTCTATAGAAATACATTTTTTCCCCAAATGTTTAAATAGGGACAATCTGCAGTCTTAATTCACTCAAAATTTGCTCCTTTGAATTTAATATAAATTAAGGAAGTCCGACTAAGTTTTGCCTGAAATGAGAACAGCAAAGTAAACCTCAAACCACTATAGTTTTTTGGTGACAATAGTTGCATCACACTTTAATTTTGCTAGTGGTTCTTCCACAACCTTATTTTATATTTCTTCAAATAGATGCAGCCATGTATTCCATGTAGGTATGTGCATGCCCGGTGCACCAGAGTTGGAGAATTTTGCCTAGCAGTACTCATAAGAGGCTGTGCTTGTGCTTTGTACCCTTAGCTCCTACCCTGGCTATATGAGGCACACTGCCTCGACCTCCTAAGGATCTTGTAGAGTGAGTTTTTATTTCCCTGAAGAACAGTCCTGCCTGACTCCTTGTATGTCTCCACAAGGAGCATAATTTGATTCATTTTGCCAGAGATTGTTTAGATGCTTTGAGGCCTAGACCTTGGGTGAATAGAGACAAACATTGATCCTGATCTTGTTTGATTCAGTACACTTTAGCTAGATCTTTACAAATAAACAGATTATGTCATCTTTTCACTGTAGGATTCAGGGATTTAAATAGAACTAAGGAAAGATTATTTTCTTTGAAACATGAAATGTGTTCACTTTCGGTACAAAGGACTCTATGAAAACAATTTTATCCTTATAGAAAATGCAGTATGGAGTTGCATGGATAATGCTGCAATCTCTGAAACTCTCCTGGCTAAGGTGATGGCAACAAGTTTTGATGAACAAGTTAAAGAGAGTGACAGGTGTCAAAGGTTCAAAGGGGAACTATAAGCCCTTGAAGCACTAAGAGCCAATCTCACTTTGGGGAAAAAGCGTTAGCCTAATAGACCTGAGAAATCTTGAAACTAAGGAGCCAGAGGATTTTCCATATAGGACACTGCTGAGGGTAGAAACCTAATACACTAAAGTGCTGGGCCAAAACTCTGCGTCCAAACCTTTGTAGAGCAAGATTAGGATAATTGGAATGCTTGGGACTCTGGGATTCTTGAACTATGTGATGAATTGTGACCAAATAGTGGAATACTTCTTTAGAGCGGAAATCTATCTAGAAGCCAGAAGAATATTTACTATCATTAGAGAAAATCATATAGTCAGGTGCGTGCACAGGAATTGAAATTTGACCCCCTTTAGGGGGATATGTTCTGTGCCCCCCCACCACAGCCTGGGGTCAGAGGAGTGTACACTTCCCTCCCACCCAACCCCACCGCAGAGCCGGAACAGTTGTCAGCTCCTGCCGGGTCCGTAGGTGCTTGCTCTCCCTGCTGTGGCCCTGGGTCTGGAAGAGTTCTCTGCCCCTGACTATTATTGGGAGGGGCCTGTTTGCCCTCCCTCCTCGTGCACGTCCCTGCATATAGTGTTTAGGAGTTCCTTTTCCATATCGATGTGGTCATTAGTAGATGGTCCAGATCTGCATGGAGAATGGGCTCATGGTATGTCCCATCTCCATGCCCAGTAAGTTAGGTCCAAAAACCATCTCAGTCATGTAAGTGCTAATAGTGACACATCTGCTAGTTCTTACCTTTAAAAAACAAACAAAAAAAACCCACCACACCTTCCTTAACAAAACAAGGGGTGGGAATGCATAGAGCAGAGTTTTGGGCCATCTGTGGGCAAAGGCTTCTGTGTCTAGAGATTGGAATCTGCATCTCTTGTGAAATATTGGTCTAGCTTTTCTGTGCCAAATGGGTCCACTTTCAGGTGGCTGAATCTGTTTGTAATTAGACTGAATATATTCTGGTTCAGGTTCCATTCTGATTTCTTTATGGATTGCCTGCTGAACTAGACCTCCATCTGGTTTAGTATTCCCTTTATATGAACCACTCTGATGGAAACTAGTTTACATCTTCCCAGGAAATTATCTCCATCACCTGTGAATAGAGTGCTGGAACTTGAGTTTCTCACCTCTCGTTATTGAGATAAATTTCTCAGTTGTTGGAGACATTAGACTGGACTAGTCATTCATGATGTAACTTTGGACATTTCAAAGGCAGAGTTGACTGCTTTGAGCTGTAGAAAGCTGATCCTTTGTTTCTTTTCTTGTTGCATGAATAGTCCCACAATCTCAGATGCTGTTTTTTTCCCCCTAAGTGTGATCCCCATCCCTGAAGACTGACATCCATCATGAGTACCTCAGGAACTGGAGGATGAATAGATATACCCATGAAAATGCTCCTCAGACTCATTCTTTGTTTCAATAACCTCAAGTCCTGGCTTAACACTAGGACCCTAATCCTGAATTCAGTTTGAGATGGTTCTGTAACTTTACCAGAAACCTCTGGAAATGCCTCATGTGGAATCTCTCCTATTAAAATGTCTAAGCCCACTTCCAAGTGAGCTATCTGTCTTGTGGGAAGCAGGGAGCTCTTCATTAGATTCACTGTAGGGTCACCACCGCAAAATTGTGGTCCTGCTTCATCTCTAGGATTTTAATCTTCATGATATGTTCTGCTTCTGTGGTCTGGGATCCTAGTAAAGACTGGGTGCTTATAGCAGTCTGAATGGCAGGGTTCTGTAATGGGAGTGAGACTTTCTGTATGGAAACCTTAGTAGATGACAATGTCAGAATCATATGAAAATGAGAAGAGATGCCTTTGCTATATCCACAGATGAAGGAAATCTCTGGGAAATAGGAATTATACTGTTGAAGCTAAGTAGAGCACAATTTCTTACTAACGAGGTTTAGTGAACATGCTTAGATATAGTTTTAGTTTTGAAAAGTGAAACATAGCTTTCCATTCCATATATCTTACTTGCTAATACTGAAAATTAACAAGCGTATTCATGTGTTTAATGTTTTGATTAAACTCAGTCATAATTTATTTTTATTACACTATATTAAGAGAGTGTAGTCAGAGTATAATACAAGTCCACGCCATTATTATTTTACTTACATAAATTAAAATATAATACGTGGCTGGGATATTTTTATTTTATAACATAATGCAAAATTGGGTTATGGATTTAATTTGGAATTTATATTATTAAGGAATATCTTAATTGCTTAAGAAAAAAATCTAAATATGCCTTGTATTTATAAGGGTAACAGATAATAGTATTTTAATTTTTGCTTTTATTTTGTACCTCATTCCTACTATCACCAAATTACAATGCAGAATCATATAATTCCCAAATCAAGTCTGAATATTCATTTGTGGGGCAGAAAAGTGTAAGGAAAGTGCTGATTGCCAATCCAGCGTTCATTCTTCACCCTTGCGTAGTCACTATGGAAGCAAACATTTTTAGTTGGGTTGCACGACTAGAAGAAGAGATAACTTAGGGATTATGGGAAAGCATCAACTTTCTTAAGTTCACAGTTTGTGCCATAGGATTTCCCACAATCTCAGACAACATATCCTTTTGGTTCATTAAGCAACACTATTGTGTGAATCTGAACAAGAACATGAAAAATAACATCAGTGGCCAGTTTGCTGTCTCTGACAGTGGCTAGAACTAGCCACTCTGGAAGGAGTTTCCTGAAACCCTGTAGTAAGCAATTAGGCAATAATCTTCCTACAGAGAAATTTTCCTCCTAAACCAAATTGAATAAACACTATTGTGTTACGATCTGAAGCATGAATTCATATCCTTTCCACAATCAGGAAGTAACCAGAGGTTGAAACATCTCTTACAAGTAATGGAAATAATGTCCCAGGCAGAGAGAATCTTGTGCACGTGTAAAAGATTTGCTGAAATAGAAGAAGAAATGAGCACTAAGGATCATCCTTCTAGTCCTTCACTCACTCAGCAGAGAGATTTTTTGGACCTGATAGAAACAGCTAAAGAGATTCCACTGCACGTGCAGAATAGACTATATCTCCTGAAAGAGGAAGCCTTTATTCATCTGGACCTGGACCACATGCAGTTATTAGCCAGAGTATTCAAAGAGAAATAGAAATCTGGAAGGATTTTCTGTTAGTCTCGTTGATTCACTATTGATATCCCAACAGAACTCAACCAGAAAACTATATTGATGTGGAGCACATCTGACAATCCCAGTTACACTAAAGTTTATCCAGGATGATTTGGATGGAGTCTTACAGCCAAGCACCATAGAAAGAGAGGTACCAGTCCTAGCAGTATTCTTTATGCCCATACTTTGTATTCCTCAACTGAATAGCTTTAGATGTTGTCATAAACAGATAGCTAAGGGTTAATGTCTCTTACATCTGGAAAGAAGTAACCTGAAACACCTGACCAGAGGACCAATCAGGAAACAAGACTTTTTCAAATCTGGGTGGAGGGAAGTTTGTGTGTGAGTCCTTTGTTTTTTGGTCTTGAATCTGTCCCTCTCGGCTATGGGAAGGATTTTTCTGTTTCCTGCTTTCTAATCTTCTGTTTCCAAGTTGTGAGTACAGAGATCATAAAACAATAGGGGTTATTGTTTTTTTCTTTTGTATTTACATGGTGTAGTTGCTGGAATGTTTTGAATTGTATTCTTTTTGAATAAGGCTGTTTATTCATATTTCTTTTAAGCAAATGATCCTGTATTGTCACCTTAATACAGAGAGACTATTTTTATGTATTTTTCTTTCTTTTTACATAAAGCTTTCTTTTTAATACCTGTTGGAGTTTTTCTTTAGTGGGGAACTCCAGGGAACTGAGTCTGTGCTCACCAGGGAATTGGTGGGAGGAAGAAGTCAGGGGGAAATCTGTGTGTGTTAGATTTACTAGCCTGACTTTGTATTCCCTCTGGGTGAAGAGGGAAGTACTTCTGTTTCCAGGCCTGGAAATAGGGAGGGAACACCTGGAAGGGGGAAGGGAAATGGTTTATTCCCCTTTGTTGTGAGACTCAAGGAATTTGGGTCTTGGGGTCCCCAGGGAAGGTTTTTTGGGGGACTGTGTGCAGTTCTGGTGTCCCATGTTCAAGAAGGATGAATTCAAACTGGAACAGGTTCAGAGACGGGCTACAAGGATGATCCGAGGAATGGAAAAACTGCCTTATGAAAGGAGACTCAAAGAGCTTGGCTTGTTTAGCCTGGCCAAAAGAAGGCTGCGGGGGGATATGCTTGCTCTATATAAATATATCAGGGGGGTTAACGTTAGGGAGGGAGAGGAATTATTTAAGTTTAGTACTAATGTAGGCACGAGGACGAATGGGTATAAACTGGATATTAGGAAGTTTAGACTTGAAATTAGACGAAGGTTTCTAACCATTAGGGGAGTGAAGTTCTGGAACAGCCTTCCGAGGGAAGTAGTGGGGGCAAAAGACTTTCCTGGCTTTAAGACAAAGCTTGATAAGTATATGGAGGGGATGTTATGATAGGATTGTTAATTTGGGCAATTGATCTTGGATTACCACCAGATAGGTCTGCTCAATGATCTGCGGGGAGATGTTGGATGGCATGGGAACTGAGTTACTGCAGAGAATTCCTTCTTGGGTGCTGGCTGGTGAGTCTTGCCCACATGCTCAGGGTTTAGCTGATCGCCATATTTGGGGTCGGGAAGGAATTTTCCTCCAGGGCGGATTGGCAGGGGCCCTGGAGGTTTTTCGCCTTCCCCTGCAGCGTGGGGCACGGGTCGCTTGCTGGTGGTTTCTCTGCAGCTTGAGGTCTTCAAACCAATTTTGAAGATTTCAATAACTCGATCCTGGGATAGGGGTTGTTATAAAATTGGATGGGTGGGGTTCTGTGGCCTGCCTTGTGCGGGAGGTCAGACTGGATGATCAGATTGGTCCCTTCTGACCTATGAGTCTATGAGAGTGCCCCAAAACACTCAAATTTTTTGGGTGGTGGCAGCTTTACCAGTCCAAGCTGGTAACTAAGCTTGGAGGTTTTCATGCTAACCCCCATATTTTGGACGCTAAGGTCCAAATCTGGGAATAGGTTATGACAGATGTCAAGGTTAATCATAATGGCTAAATTAGACAAGATTGCATACTGCTTTTCTACTTGTCATTCCCTTCAAAATGCAGGGATTCAGAATTAGCACTTCTAAATATATAAGAATCTATGATGCACTTCTCTTAAGGAAAATGATATCATTAGAACTCCAGAAATATTTCTGCCCAAAGTGTGTGTTTGTTTTGTTTTTTGTTCTGTTCCGTATCTCAGTAGTCAGCAGTCATTGGAAAGGTTGTGGTATAAACAAATGTTCATAGCTCTCTAGAGCAAAATCTCCAGCATGTAGTGTACACATGCCTATTGGATTCTGTTAGTCTCATTCCATCCAAAATACCAGGGTCATAGAGCCTCAAAGTTGCTGCAAACAAAATGTTAAAATCTTGCCACAGATGGCACACAAAATATCAAGAAAATGTTCCCAGAAGGAATCTGGGCTTCCTCTACAAGGTCCCCAGTGGCACTGTTGGTTGAGAATGTTTGAGCCTCATTTGAAAAAATTTGCAGAGCAGCATCATGATCCTCACACAGTACATTTATCAAATCTACACAGTAGGTTTCGATTCCACTGCAGAGGCATCCTTAGGGAAGAAGGTACTGAATGAGGTAGTCCCAAAATAAATTTCTAATAGGATACATTTTGTGGTTTGTTTTTTTTCTTCTTCCCTCCCTATCTGATTACATTGCTGACTACTTCCGATGTGCCTCAGAACTGTGGGAGATGCAGGGCTGCAGACTGCAATATTTATTAGGTGATTTCCCTTCTGCTAGCAATGGCTCTGAAAAGTCTACTGCCCGAGGATGATGTTATTAAGCAAGGGAAATTTATTTTGTTTTTACTTCTCAGTCAATAATTGAGGTGGTAGGAGCAGTTTTACATACAATTGCGTAATTATTTAGTTAGTTGCTGCTTTAATAATGTCCTGTTGAGAGTTATTTTTATATAGCATTGAATGAGTGTTCTGGCAGGGTACACTGGCCAGGCCAAGTGCCTAGCAACAGCACTGAACCACCTCCAGTATCTGCAGAGAGGAGGCACATCCCATGTATCACAGAAGGGTGGGACAGAGTGAAAGAAGCAAGGAAATTAAATGAGTAAGAAATGTTCTGAGCTCTACTGCTGCCTCAATCATATCCTCACCCTTCATTCATCTATTTATTCACATATTTTGTACAGTGTAAAATATTAGATTATGGGTTCTCTAGGGCACAGGAAGGTCATTGTGTTGTTTTCTTGTACAGTGACAAGTACAATGGGACACTAATAATTGTTTGGGGGCCTTTAATGACACAGCAATATGCTGCTGATTGGTGCTTTTGAATAATTTGTTTATTTGTATTGCTTTAGTCCCTAAAGGCCCCAGTCAGGGACTGAGGACTTGATTTGCTAAAGTTTGTACACTCTTGGCATAGGGACTATCTCACTGACACCTCATGTGTGGACCCTTATTGATTTCAGTCTGGCTTTGTGCAAGCATGGGGGGTGTTTCCTGAACTGATTTACTTGCTGTATTTGGTCTTAAGCATATGACAATGGTCAAGTGGTTTCAACAAACAGACGAGTAAGTGCAAGGCACCAGTAAAATGACTGAGATTGGTGTAATAAGAGTCAGTCACAGGTCTAGGAATTCCTAGATAAAAAATGTATTCATTTTTATTTTCCTCCACAATGGATGTGCAATAGACCTTTGTATAATTGCTCAAATAGTTTACTGTGATTGTAGAGAAATTTCTTCTGTTATGAAAGATTCTACCAATAATATATTTTAAAACAGAAGAAAATGTTTAGTAAAACTGGGTAAAGAGTAGCTATACCTAGGAAGGAAGGTCATTATTATCCACATTTTTCAGACTGCCTATCAGTGTCAGATCTGGGATTAGAAAACAGCAGATCCTCGGCTCTCAGGCCATGTATATTTTAGACTTTTTTTTTGTACGTGTGGATTTCTTTGCAAAAATATCATATGCATTTTTAAAAGGGCTAATCTTAGTTATTTCTTAAAAGACTTCATCTCTGGATGGACATGACAACACTATTGTTCTCCACTGACAGTTAAACTAAAATAATCTGCAGAAAAAGATAAAAGCTCGGAGCAAAAAAATACAATATGCCTATTGCTCTAAAGGATGTTTCAAGATGTTTTAAATTAATTGTTAAAATATATTTGGAAAAAAGTTATTAATGCTTTGTTTATTGCAGTAAAAATGATAAAATAGTGCTTGTCACAATATGCTGCATCATTTAAATGTAAAAACTGTAATAATCAGTACAAAAATAACGTTGGACATTTTCCCCTCTCAGAAGATAAAAATTGCAAATAAAAAATGATAGCTGTGTCATTTGGAAAACAAATATTTTTAATTCATGTTCTAAAATGATCCCTTTGGGCCAGATTTTGCCACTGTTCCCCGTGTTGAATTCATACCTTGGAATTTTTGAAATTTAATTTGTTTTTTTAATTGCTTATTTGTGCTTCATTTGCTTACCTAGCTATTTGATTTATATGTATGAGTGGGAAGCCACAGTTCACACTTTGTATACATTTCCTTATTAATGTTTAATAACACTGGTCTACAATTTTTGAGAAGTCGTCTGCTTCAGAGATAAAATGTGATATTCATTATGTATTTTGATATGCTGAAATCAAATATGACAATTAAAACAACTGATTGGCTACTGTTTCTAAGATATTTAAGTTTTTACATTTTATGCCTATGTATATTGTGTAGATAGTAGAGTTTTAATCATAAATTGTAAACCTAGGTCTTTTCATGTGTTTATGGTTGCTTTACATGATAATATTTCACCTGTCCTGTTTACGTAACACTTTAAAAATCAGCAAAAGGGTTCTATAAATACAATTTATTATTAAACAAAAGGCAAAAAACTATTATGTACATAGTTTAGTCCTATTCAGTGTCTACTCGGCGCTTCTTGGCTTGTCTCTTGTATTCATTAAATGGAGCATCTCTTGTCACTGTCCAGCAATAGTCTGCAAGCATTGATGGGCTCCATTTGCCCTGATAGCCTGCCAGGAGATTCCACTGCTGTAGTCTGGAGCACAACAGCTCTGCCTTACTCGTGGGTAGTTCCAAATCCTTGACAAGGTCATTCAGTTCACCTTGTGTTATGAGGTGTGGTTCAGAGGAGGAGGATGGGAGAAAATGTGGGTCCTGTGACATTGATGGTTCAGGACCAGAAGTTTCATCCTCTTCCTCTTCCTTGTCTGACTCAAATGAGAATGATTCTGGTGCATCAGGAACCGGCAGTCCTTCTCCATGGGGTACTGGGCGTATAGCTGATGGAATGTTTGGATAATGCACAGTCCACTTTTTTTCTTTGACACACCTTTCCCAACTGGAGGCACCATGCAGAAGTAACAATTGCTGGTATGATCTGTTGGCTCTCTCCAAATCATTGGCACTGCAAAAGGCATAGATTTCCTTTTCCTGTTCAACCACTGGCGAAGATTTGTTGCACAAGTGTTGCAGCATATGTGTGGGGCCCATCTCTTGTCCTGATCTCCAATTTTGCAGCCAAAAGAAAGGTGAGAGGCTTTCTTAACCATAGTGGTTATCCTGTGCTTTTGTGATGCAAAAGTCACTTCACCACAAACATAGCAGAAGTTATCTGCACTGTTCACACAAGTACGAGGCATCTCTGCTCACTTTGGCTAAACAGCAATGTGTCCCTTTGCAAAATCAAACACTGACAAATAAGAGAGCACGACACTGTATGATTTCTAGAGCTGATATAGGGCAATTTGTTCAGCAGAGTGATGTAAGCTTCCTTATGATTGCATCATCCATGATTTCTAGGAATAACATGACGCAATTCATATCATGTATGATGCAATACCAGCTTCTGATTGCATCATTCATTGTTTTGCCTCAAAAGCAAGTACTGTCCAAACCCAGTCATAGATTTATTCATAGATCCAGTCAAAGATGTATTTTAGTCATTTCTGGTTTAAATTGAGATCCCTTCCCTTTATAACTTACTTATCCTCCAAGTCAAGGGTCATATATACTGACCCAATAGCATATCTTGAAAACTAGAGCAAATCAACAATTTTAAGCATCATTTTCATTCTCAGTGACCCCAAATTAGTAAAGTTGGACTACATTTATTTCAGAAGCATTTTGGCTGTAGAGCAGTGTAATTGCACTTAAGTAATATCCAGGGGCCTCAATCACAATAAGAGTCCTATCGTGCTAAGATTGTATAAACAAGAGCAAGTAAAAGTTTCAAAGAGCTTATAGTTAAGAGGAGAAAAAAAAAAGCTCGAAACAAACAGAAAGAAGTTGAGGTTTGAATAAAATTAATAGTAATAAGAACTTGTGTTTACATATATTAGCTGCATGCAAAATTAGCATGTTTTAAAGTAATTTTTAAAAAAGTAAATATCAGTGACCCCCTGATGACCATCTGCCTTTTTACAGTTCATTTTATTTCTGCTGTTTTCCCTCCATTTCATATTGTATTTCTCTCCTAAGCTTTTTGTGTGTTCTTTCATTCTCCTGCTTTGTATTCTGACTGTGTTCTCATCCTTTTTTCTTATTTCCAAGCATTCCTCATCTTTGATGTTCCTGTCTTGGATATTCAGTTTGGCATTAATTTTAGAGGGTCCTCTTTTTAAACACAGTGTACAGAAACTGTTGATTGTGAGGGGGGCACAATTGAAAGGTTCAGGAGGGCATATAGTGGGGAGGGATAGCTCAGTGGTTTGAGCATTGGCCTGTTAATCCCAGGGTTGTGAGTTCAATCCTGGGGGGGGTGCTATTTGGGGATTTACTTGGGGATTGGTCCTGCTTTGAGCAGGGGGTTAGACTAAATGATCTCCTGAGGTCCTTTCCAACCCTGATGTTCTATGACCACATCACCTCTGCATTTAGAACAAAAGTTTTAAAATTCTGGGAAACATCCTTCTAGGGGGGCATAGAGGAACATTCGGGGTGGAGGTGAGTGGTGATGTCAGGTGGCTCAGGCCAGCCCCACATGGCGGCCCTTTTGAATTAAAATTTTTGGTTGTGCCACCCCCCAATCCAGACAGGCAGGGAGGCCTGCAGCGGTGACTCAAGGGGTGGAGGGTGACACTTAGGGTGACCAGGTGTCCAGTTTTTGACCCGAACACCCGGTTGAAAAGGGACCCTGATGGCTCCAGTCAGCATCGCTGACCAAGACGTTAAAAGTCTGATTGGCAACACGGTCAGCTCCAGGCACCAGCTTATCAAGCGGGTGCTTAGGGCCGCAATTCCGGAGAGGGGCGGCACTTTCACGTATTCGGTGGCAATTCAGCAGCGGGTCCCTCACTCCCGTGAAGGACCCCTCGCTGAATTGCCACAGAGCGCGATCGCAACTTTTTTGTTTTTGTTTGTTTTTTTCTTTGTTTTTTGGCTGCTTGGGGTGGCCAAACCCCTAGAGCCTCCCTGGTTGGCAGTGCTGATGCATTAAGGCAAGCTAGTCCCTACATGTCCTGGCTGGCACCGCGCTGCACCCCGGAAGTGGCCAGCAGGTCTGGCTTCTAGGCAGGGGGGCAAATGGGAGATGGGAGGGCATGAGTGGCATGTGGAGCCTCCTGCCCACCGCTTCCCTGCCTAAGACCTTGAGCAGCTGGTTGCTTCTGGGGCACGTGCAGCATGGAGACAGGACAGGCAGATAGCCTGCCTTATCCCCCACACTGCACTGCTGATTGGGAGCCACCCGAGATAAGCCCGCTCCCAATCTTGAGCCCCAACCCACTGCCCCAGTCCTGAGCTCCCCCCTGCATCCCAAACCCATCGTCCATTTTGTGTGACTTGAAAGTTGGCAACCCTAGCGATGCTCTATCCCCCAACCCCAACCAGGCAGGGCTGGCCTGAGCTGCCTGGCATCATCACTCATCCCCTCTGAACATGCCTGAACATAGTTCTGATAGAACCTCTGATAGAACCTCTGATAGAAACTGTTGCTAAATCAAAGGCAGGGCAAGTCCCACTGCAGTGTGAGGGGAGCAGTTTCCTGGGCACAGCCCCTGCTGTAGGAGTGGGTGAGCATCCTCTGCCCTGGGAAGGCACGGGGTGTTCACCTCAGGATGGTCTGCAAAGCAGGCAGTGGGAACTGTTGGGACTTGAGCAGCAGGGAAGAAGCAGCAGCCCCATGCAGCAGTGAGTGCTGCAGCCACGGGGAGCTGCTGCCTCCTCGCTGCTGGGCGGACCTGTGAAAGGTGGCCCAAGGCCTTTCCCACCCCTACTGCCCTGTGAGGCAGAGTCTGCAGCAGCCCCTCTGGATGGGTCCCCTTGGAACATTTAGCTTTGCTAAATGGAAGGCAGAAATATGGAGAAGGTGCATGACCCACATTTCCCCAATCCAATATTGCCTCTGTCGATGTAGTTACAAAGGAATATTTGTGTTACAAACCTCTGCCTTCCTCTACACACATCAGCACATTGAGTGAGACAAGCAAAACACAGCATATTGTTGTGTTCTATTGACTTAGATAGGTGGAATAGTCAATACTTACTTTTAAAGGGGAAAAAAAAGCGTGTCCAGAAAATGAAACATGATCCTGAACTGTGATCTGGACTCCTGCACTTACATGTATCCCAATGCAGGATTGGGGGTCTAACTCCCTAAAATTACATTAAATCCACCAAAGGTTAAAGGTTGAAATCTAGGAATGTTCAAGGCCTAAATGGAAGAAAGAGAGTTTACTAATATGTGGGCTACAAAGATTATTTATTTTAATTAGCAACTCTCTTGGCAACTTCTCCACAGTAGTATTTTTGGTATTGAACCTTTACCAAAGGGATGTACTGTATGTTTTCACAGTAAAACCCTGAAGGAGAGGGAACAAAAGGACCCAAGGAACTCTATGAAGTGAACTTTTCAGAGTTTTCCTTGAATTCTCCTATGAAGTGTCTGCCATTAAATGAAGGTGCAGTGGATTGGCTGCTGTGCTGTTATAGTTATTTCCTGTAACTGCCTACACTGCTCTGGAACCAAGCCTCTATGGACTCCTCTGTCCTTAATCTATACAAATTCATTCTATTGGATGAAATGTGGCAATCGAGTGGGAACTGACATATTTTTAGAAGCAACAATAACTCTCTTGTGTAGGTATGCACATAATGCAGGAAGGAGCATGGCATGAAGTGCTCTGGCTGTTTTATGCCATCTTGGAACAGCATAAAGCAGCCAGAGCATACTGGCCGGTTCAGCTAGGTTATGGCTTCATTTCACCAGAGTAGAATGAAGGGCAGCCTGAAAATACAAACCAGTTTCCCTTTCCTTCCCATTCTCCAGATTTCTCTTGCCTCTTAAACCCCCTCAACATTCCCCTGAATGCACACATTCCAGTTTCTCTTTCCCTCCTGTCCCCTCTGTTGAATAGACACAGTGCAACAAGTAGTTTTTAAAAGAAATATTTAGGATTAATGGTCATTTTTGCCATTATTTTTCATGATTGAAAATCTTTCTCTCAGGGAAGGCTGCTACATAAAACCTTCATCTTTGAGAAACTCATGAAACTTATTGAAAATAGTCACCATGTCCCATAGTTCTCAGCGGTCTTAAGCTATGGGCCTGCTTCCATTAAGTAGCCTCCTTCAAAAGTGCCACTCTTTTACATTGTTCCAAATGAGTGTGAAGCCAGGCCACCCTCAGCTAAGATGATAACCCTCTATGCTGTTAGGAAGCAGAGAAGATCAGTGAGAGGAATGGAGACATCTTTGCTAAGGGTAACCTGTAGCTTCAGTCCTGTTGAGAAAAATAAGAGGTGGCAGTCAGTTTGAAAGTGCTTTGTGGAATTTGCTGTAGTAGAGCATTATTCTTTAGTCTATTCTGAAGGAGCAACTTTCAGTTATGAAAGAACAACAGGGAAAATAAAAATAATAAACCTTCAAATAGATCCTCTGAAGACGATTTAAGTGAGATTTAACTATATAAGAAGTTTGAAGAGATGTATTTTTCAGTTATTGAGATCATTAAGCACAAATAAATGTCCTATGATTTTTTTTTAAAGGACTCATTTTAAAGTTATTTATTTAAAGTAAATTCCTGAACTTGATAGTTACTTGTAAATGATCAAAAATTCATTCCATACTCAGAATCAATAACATAATTTTCTGAAAAATACAATGTATTTTCCATAGATAACAAACAGGTTGAATCCATCCTTTAACTGCAAAACTTAGCCTAGCCTTAATTATAGAGCTTCATAACATAACTTGGGTATGTCTAGATTATACTGGAAACTGCTGCTGTTCAAATTATTTCACTTCCTTTTTTTAAACATATTTATAAAATATTAGCTATTTTTATACTGTGCTGCTTGCAGTAAATTCAGCTCTGAGCATGTTCTTGAACAACTGTCATTATTTCTTTGTTATCCTTTCTGACACCTGCCAAAATTGTAAAAGTTAATGATTCAGCTTTAATTAACTGAAATGAATCTTCACCAGATAAACACAATACCTAATAGATGGAAAGTGATGGTGTTTCTTTCATTCACAGATAAGAATTTAATAACTTATTGACACTCACAGCACTTTGAGTTAGATATTTTTCAGAAGTGAACCAAACACATCATACTTACAGTTTATTGTTATGAGCCCTTACATTGTTGCATATCTATCATAACCATAATTCTTAAAAACACAGATGTGATGGGTGAGGGCCCTATTACTTGGTAACTCACTCGAAGTACAGCCCCACATGTATAATTAAGATAGCAAATGCTTTATCTTGTTCATAATTAATTTTACTTTATGGGAAATTGTAATGATTGATAGATTGGATGAGCTAAATGCCTTTTTCATATCTAACTGCTGTGTTTCTGCAAATAGTTTCTAAGAGATACAATTTTTAAATTAGAAATTATTTTACATGAGTATCAAAAGCCCTCCCAAAAGAGAAGAAAAGTAATATAGATAATAAGAAAATTATAATGATATGAAAATGAAGGGTAGGCATGACATTTAACAATAACATTCAATTATTTGCTAAATGGTTTAATTAGATAAGTTGTTTTAGAGAGAGCAGCTAAGTGATGTCTGTATTTAGATTTCCTTACATTATCCATTTTAAAAGATTCTACAATCTTTATTATTTGTTTTAGAAGCTCTTCCACCTCTGCTGTCTGCTGTTTGCAGTATGTCTTTGCAGAGAAAAAGCCTTGAGGCAAGAGAGGTAGCTTTTCTTTCCCCTGTGAAATTCCATTCAGGTTTGGCTGAGATACTCACTAAGGCTATATCTACATTGCATAGTTAAATCGATGTAAATTATAGTAATGCAGCCTTATAGAGAGTTTGTTCCTCCCATTCCTATGCACATATTTCCAGATCCTAACTATTGGGGAGACTTAGTGGACCCTGCCTCAAGAATTTTTCAATTGTCCACAGCCAGTTGACTGAATGGTGAGATTCAAGCTATGAAGGATCTGGTTGCAATGGTCTCTTCAATTCTGATTGCCTCTGGTTCTGTCTGCAGCCCATCGCATATTACCTGATACATTTGCTGAGGAAGAAGAGGAATTGTTTTCTCTCCTGGAACAACAACAGATGGATTCAGAACTGGAGCCAGAGTTGCCTCCTGATGAAAAAAACGTGGGCATTATTTCTGCTTTATCTTTTCAAAGGATGCATTACAATTCTGAGAGTTGGTGGATCGAATGGCATCTACTTTGAACTTACCTTCTGTTGCTTTAGAAGAAACATCACATCCAGTATTTGACATCTTAGGAGATTGTTGAAGAAGTAGAACTCTTTATCTTTTACCTGTTTGGGATGGACTTTTGCAACATGCTAAAGCAGTTTGCACTTCTCCTTCTTCCTGCCTTCATCTCTAAGAAAATAGAAAAACTGTATCAGCTCCCCCATGAAGTGTTATCATATTTTCATACTGCTCCATCTCATTCTTTGGTGGTTGCAGCAGTAAGTAATAGATCTAGATATGGTCAAACCCATTCTACTCCAGCTGATAGATAAGGGGAGAAGCTGGATTCCCATTGGAGGAATACTTTCTCTTTTTTTTGTCATGGGATATTAAAGCAGCCAGTTACTAGCTGTATTGTCCTGATACCAGTTTCATCTGTGGTGGGAGGGAGGCGGTGGGAAAATGGCTACATTTGTTCGAGACTTATAGGATGGTCAGAGGAGACTTGTCAATTCAGTGCTCACAGAAGGTCAGAATATGGCAAAATATGACCTTTGGGTTTCTTTTGATGCTTCTGACTCAATGGCCAGGGCATCTGTTGTCATCCTTAGAAGACATGCATGATTTAGATCTTCTTTGTTGGCT
Organism: Gopherus evgoodei; assembly: GCF_007399415.2. Lineage (NCBI taxonomy): Eukaryota > Metazoa > Chordata > Testudines > Testudinidae > Gopherus > Gopherus evgoodei. Next base: position 59,672,063 of record NC_044332.1, read on the forward strand.
GTGAATGCTAGGTTTTAAACTGAGGAACTCTGTTTTCAGGGCAATGGTTTGGTTAGTAACAAAACAGATGATTTTTCTGAGAAATTAAAGGGGAGCAGATCTACAGCTTGATCACTTGATTTATATTTTTCTTCTAAAATGAGATGACTTACTTCTTCTTTTTGCTACCAGAGGCAATTTTATCCACTAAATCGTATTTCTTGGCTCATAGTTGGCAGCAACTACAACACCAACAGTCAACTTATTCTCAGTATCAATATTTGTAGCAGACTGAATTCCAAACAATCTGTGTTCTCATCTTCTTCTTTGAATACATGGCTTCAAATTTGACATGTGACTCCAGAGTTTTGGACCAGCTTGCAAAATTCCTTTCTATCTGTTGTTTGGAGATAGGCTTCCCTATTTTGTCAGCCGTCTTGTAACATCAGACAAATGGATCCTAGAAATATTGGAAACGTGTGATACAATACAGTTCCAAACACTACTTCCTACTCTTCCCATTTCAGGGAACAATCTCATGAAGGTGTTCTTCTGTCATAAGGCCAGAAATTACTTCTAAAAGGGGCTCTAAAGGAAGTTCCTGAAGATTTATGGTGTCAAGACTTTTATTAAAGATATATCTTGAAGTAGAAAAAATATGGGAAGTTGGGGGTTCCATCCAATTTTAGATTTAGGAAGTTGAAGATATTTATCTGGAAGTTTCAGTTTTGAATATTAATTCTAGCCTCCATCATTCCCTCATCACAAGCATGGATTGGTTCTCAACTCTTGATTTAAAGGATACATATTTCTTCTTAGCGAAATCATCCAAAGTACCTGTTTACATGGTGGGATAGAGACATTTTCAATACAAGTGCCTACTATTTGGGCTTTCTACAGCACAAAGTGTCTTTACAAAGTGCCTTTCTGTGGTAGTGGCACATCTCAGAAAACACAGTATTGTTGTTTACCCGTACTTGGACAACTGGCTGCTGAAGTCAACCTCACATGAGGATATGTTGACTCCCATTCAGTTTATAACTTCCCTTCTAATAGATGTAGGACTTCTTCTAAATATCAAGTAATCAAATATCTGCCCAATTTAGAGAATCCTCTTTATAGGATTGGTACTGGACTTAGAAGCAGAAAGGGATTTCCTTCCAGAGGAAAGATTTCTGAACACAGTGTGATATATTTTGGAGATTAATCCTTATTAAACACATAAATTAATATTATTTTCCGATCTAATGGGTCTCATGGGAGTGAATTTATCACTCCATTTCCTCATCTCAGAAGGAGGCCAATGCTACTTTGGTTGGTTTAACATTGGTTGGCTCAACCCTAACCTGGATAATCTTCACATGCTAATCAGCATACTACAGAACATTGTAGAATCTTTGATTTGGTGGACAAACAGAGCCAACTTTCTGAGAAGAATTTTGTCCCCTCATGATTGGTCACAATAATAAGTGCATTGAACAACTCCTCTGGGGCCTCTGTCAGTTCAGTGTCACTGGATTATTGTGATGCGTCACTGGATCATAATGCATATGCACAAGGAGGCTGGATTAAGGTTGCTTGAGAACTCTAGTTTGTATGTGTGTAATCTTCTCCTAGGTTTTTTTGAAAAGCAAACTGAAGTAATAGACATTCCTTCACGAGGTACCACATTGACTTCCTCCTGTGGTTAATCAGCAGGGTGGAACCTTGAGATCCACCGCACAGACCTCTCCGCTGCTTGAGCTGAGAATAAGTAATAGCAGTGGTAGGTTATCATCCTGTATGTGGAACAGTACAGGAGGTATGGGACACTTTCCCTTTGGGTTTCACAGATATTTGCTGACAGCAGAATGATGCTTAGGAATCTTTGGCTGCAAGCTCTGGTGCACTATGCCCTTTAATGGGCATAGGCTCTTCTACGTATTCCCCCTAAAAATGACTCCTCCTGCCCTGTCACTTCCAACCTGCCTCTCTCCCAGTTCAGCATCACATAAGTAGACAGTAGCAGAGACAAAACTGAGTTTTCCCGTGAGAGATTCACCTTTAATTATATGATCACATGCTATTTTTTCCACAGAACCCTTGCCTCATTCAGTGCACAGGATGGACTTGCTCTGGAGATGAATCAGGGTTGTGTAGTAAAGGAAGCCATTGTCTGCAGGACCCCTGCTTCATCTGATGAAAAAGTTGGAAGGTGTGTACTGGATGAGGCAGGGGATTGCAGGAAGAGAAAGGATTGTCTCATGATTAAGGCGATTAAATACTGCCCTAGACAATTGGATTCTATTTCTGCCTCTTCCCCAGTGTCTGTATGTGATGCTAGGCAAATTATTAAACCAGATTTTTCACAGGTGTTCATTAAATGTGTGTAAATGTGTGTTCCTTGTTTTCTGGGTTCCTAACTTGATACTTTGGGGTCTGATTTACAGGGCCAGCTCCAGGCACCAGCTTAGCAAGCAGGTGCTTGGGGCAGCCACTCCAGAACAGGGGTGGCACGTTCAGGTATTTGGCGGCAATTCGCAGAGGGTCCCTCGCTCCTGCTGAGAACGAAGGACCAGCTGCCGAATTGCCGCAGATCGTGATCGCTCCTTTTTTTTTTTTTTGCTGCTTGGGGCAGCAAAACCCCTGGAGCTGGCCCTGGTGCTGAACACTCATTGCGGCAGCTGAAATCAATGACAGTTGTGCTTTCAACATATAAAGTGCTATACAATGCTAAGCACTCTGAAAAATATCAACTCCTAGGCATCTCAGATTGGCCACTCAAAATTAGTGGATACTTTTGACTTAATCTCTGTGCCTCAGTTCCCCGTACTTAGATAATATTGTGATGAACCCCATAGAGAAGTCCATGAGGAATTTAATTACTCTTTCTTCAGGGCAGACTTTGAATAGTGTGCAGTAAGTGAGGGCTGGGGCCCCACGTAGAACAATGGGGATTTCACTTACACCAGTATAAATAAGGAGTAATATCAATGAATTCCATGGAGTTACAACATTGTATAGGTTTCTGTAAGGGTGATGAGAATCAGAAGCACTGTACTTCTGTACAATAATACTGAACTACTCCATATGTAATCAGTTCTACAGGTAAGCTGTTTAGTTCATAAAATGAGTCTTGGTCTTCTTCCTTATATTATTTTATCTTATTCTCTTTACAAGTAACGAAGTATGTTAGGTTACATTTGGGTTAAGTAAAGACCTCCAAAAAGTATTGTGTAGTTTTATGACTATGAAAATGCAAAAATCTTTCTTGTTTCCCAGTTAAAAAATAAATTAACTATGTCACTCTGGATAATCATCATTTCATAATAATAAAATTATATATATAAATGAAGATTAAAGAAAGCCATAGCTACTAGTACTATCTTACTATAATTACCTGTTAAATATCAAACCTAATCCCATGTGTATCACTGGCTATCTTTTTTGTAAGACATCTCTTTGCCTTTTGGCCACTTTACATCCTTTATCCTTCAGAGTGTTGTTTGTAACCTACTTGCATTCAACAGGCATATCCTAATGTATGTGTATATAATTTATGTGACAGATCTTCAGCGGGTGTAAACTCTCATAGCTCTGCTGACATCAATTCTGTGGATCTCACTTTTGTGGTTTTTTGAGGAGAATCTGGATGATTTCAACACATGGTTAAATTAAAACATTGTGAACAGTTCCACTGAAGTCAGTAAAACTTCTTTGTATAAATTTATAGGATTGGTTCCATACCTACCTATTCCTGTGAAAAAATAGTATGTGATAATGTTATTAAAGACTATATCATAATGCATTTAAGCAAGGAAGGTGATTTAAGCATTAGCAACCTCAATTCTATTTTTTCCTAGTTTGAGTGATTTGGCTTTTTAACATTCTCTGAAGGTAGTTATATCTGTGTAAGTAAATTAAAAACATAAATAAATTTGTATTGGTATGTAAAGAACAACATATAAGTGGGATGATATGAAGAACATGGGGAGATGTATAATAGATATTGCCAGTACTGATTAATCCATTAGTTTGTAGTATACATAGTATCAATACAGTTTCTTAAAATAAAAACAAAATGTTCAGAGTTGTGTTTAGTACTTCACCTTTTTGAGATTGTTTTAGAGAAAAATATAAAATGTAAATTTTAAACAACATGAAGTTAATAGAAGCTTTATTGTCAATGGCATGGGTACATGTATTGTATAGATTGATTTTAGTGATTAAAATACACACAATTTTCGGATTTTGAGGAGAGAGTAGTAGAACTGATCATTACTGAAATAATGCTGATTGAGGTTTGACTTTAATTTGCTAATAACTGAAGTGTTTGATCAGCAGTTTATTTTTAGACAAAAGACAACTTCAGGGTGGAGTTAATGTTTAGTTTATGCATCAGTAAATTTCACAGTAAAGCACACTAGGGATGCTTGCAGTTGGCCGTCAAGAGAGAGGGACTCCATTTTCAAACACATGATTAGCCTGAGCCTTGAGGAGAAACACTGCTGGAAAGGAGTGGAGAAACAAGAAACGGGTGGGAGAAACAGGGATGATTGGAGAAGAGAGAGTACTTTGGAAATTGAGAGCCAAAGAGGGAAAACAATGAGTGTGTTGAGGAGGAAGATAGAAAAGAAAGATTCAAGAATGGAGGTTGGAGGGAGATAGGAGAAGACAGAATGTACAGGAAGGGATTGAAGAACATAGGGGACAAGAGGACATGTTAGTTAACAGAGGAAACATGATAGGGGAAATAGGAAGAAGAAAAAATCTGATGGAGAATAAAAGAGGGAGAAAAAAGAAATGGTGTGAGAGAAGTAAAGGAGAGAAAAGGAAATAGGAAATGTGGGGAAGGAAGAACAAGCAAGAAAACATGATTTATGGTCATTAAAACATATATTTTAAAAAGTATTCATAGTCTGTTTTATTGTAAATGACCAATGAGGAATACAAATTGATAGAAAATTATTGTAAATTTCTGTAAATATGGCCTGTTGGCTTCAACCAAGTTGTCAGTATGGCTGTCAGTTTTGTAAAGATTGTGCAATTGGGGATTAAATAAAATAAATCAATAGGGATTTCCCAGAAGTTTGGTTTGGAGCTACCCTTCTGCTGCAACACTACAACGGTTAGGTCGATTGAGGCACTTGAGCTAACCACTCTTCCACTGAAATAGGAGGGACTGCTGGGGGGGCATTTTCAGGAAGGAATCTTTGTCTCTGGAATGCATTTTATCTCTGCACCCAGGATCTGATAGCGCTTAATTCCTTTGACTTTTAGGGAACTCTGAAAGATCTATCTTATGTCCAAAGCTTTTCCTACGTATTATATGAATAACTGAGGAATTAAAAATATTACACCTCAGAGGCAGGGAGGGTTTTTTCATTAAACAATCACTCTATAAGATTTTATTCTTGTTGTTACATACTTTTCATATATACATCATTCTATAAGTGGCTAGAGCAGAGCACAGATTATTTTTTCTGAAATAAAATTATATTTCTTTTTCCATTTTATCCCTATAGCAGCATTAAAAGTTAAAAATCCATAATTGTTCATTCAGAGAAAATAATGTAATTTGGGGTTAGAATTTAATCTAGTAGAGTTTCTGAGCAATAAGGAAAATAAAATTATCTTAATTAATATTTACTGCATTGTTTATATTCTCCACTGGTGCCTGTGTTGTCAAATAAGCAGTGGCCCATGTCTTTCTATTATTTTTTAGGAAAGTCATCATCTGGAATGAGATGAGAAACAGAAACTATATCTGTGGGAATAATATTTCCACTTGTTCAAAGTCTTTGACAATATACTATATAGTGAACCAAAATCCATATTTTTAATAACTCTTTTTAAGTTTTGAACAGTGGAATGTAATTTAGTAATATTCAGTTGCATTTATATGACCTCTTTCATCTGGGAATCTCAAAACACTTTACGAACATTCATTAACTTGGCCTGCATCTTCCTGAATATAAATGAGAAGGAGCTTCTGACAGAATGATCTCAGGGAGCAGTCTTCAATTTTGAAACTTACTCCCCACCTTGATTAGCAAGAAATCAGATTTGTAAGCCTTCCAGGTATGCTGCAGAATCTGTTCTGTCTCCTTTTTGATAAGAGCAGCTAAGGTAGATATTTTTATGCTGTGTTTTTTATTTTATGCAATAGGCACGCAAAGCACCATGCAGGCAACTGTAATTGCATTTTAAAACTTTTGTAGTAATAAATAAATAAATAAGTGAAACCTCACAACACCCTTGTAAATTACTGTAGATAAGTAGTATTATTTCTGTCTTATGATACTGGTAAACTGAAGTACAGATGATTTGTCCAAAGACACACAGTGAGTCAGTATAGAGCCTGTGTTAATCCCCTACTCAACGCACCAGGCAACACTCCCTCCTCATTCTTTATTCAAATAATATGTTCTAACTTCTAACTGAGGTCTCCCAATTAGCTTTGCTTTCCTTAATATCTACTAATATTCTCTGTCTTGATCTCCTTTCCCTCAGTTATTATTAAAATACAGGTTGGTTGAATAAATAAATAAATCTACATCTGATTGCCATCTAAATGCTTTTCTTATGTATTTCTGTACTTCAGGTAATTGTAAAGTCTGGACCAGGCACTTTTCTTAGCCTGGCTGTATATAATGGCTATATCTTTTGGTCAGACTGGGTGAGACGATCTATTCTTCGCTCCAATAAATATACAGGAGGAGATACAAAAGTTCTTCGATCTGATATACCACATCAGCCAATGGGCATCATTGCTGTTGCCAATGATACTAACAATTGTAAGTTACAAAACAAAATATAATGGGTTCTTTATTATACATAGTTGCTTTCAGAAATTTAAATTAGCTTTCATCAAATTATATGTTATGGCATTTCATAACCTCTTCTTTTCATTATGTGGAATATTAACTAAAAGATAGAGAACACTCCTTTTCCAAAGAAATTAAACTTTAGTGGAATACTGTGTGTATTTTTCTGGCTTGAGCATTCAGAAATGGAAAAGTTCTTAGTAGATTCTTTGTAAATATTTGTCATTTTTGGATATTGCATTTAATCATTTTACACCTCTGCTAAAAGTAGCTCCATCTTATTTAATACAGTAACCTCTCTGGCATTATGGCATTCCTACCTAACTGGTATATGTAGAGACTTTTATTTGAAATCTGTCAATGTATCAGTGACCCATAACACATTTACCAAGAGACTGAACTGCATTGAAGTCTGATCTTTCGAATAATACTAAACATTGAAGCAGATACCACAAAGTTAATAGAAGATGGACTGTTTTTATTAACTTGATAATACAAAAGTTCTTTATTTTTCAGGTGAACTGTCTCCCTGTGCACAAATGAATGGAGGCTGTCATGACTTGTGCCTTTTGACTCCTGATGGTCGAGTGAACTGTTCATGTAGGGGGGATCGAATGCTGATAGATGACAACAGATGTGTGAGTAAGTAATATTAGTCGATGTTGTGATCCCCCATGGTGTGGTCCCATCAGATCTCACAAACAAAATTGGTTTGAGCCAACTCGTTACTTGGATTTCAGACCTCTACAGCTTATATTTATTGTCGGAAGTAATGCTGGTGCTTCAGTAAGTGAGATCTTTTGAATGTACAACTAAAGTTTTGACATTTCTATCCAATAAAGATCCCATGCAACATTTTGTAAGAGTAAGGATGTTAACCTTAGTGTCCTGGCCAAATTCTAGCTTGACTAATTATAGTCTATTTCAATTCCCTAGTGTATTTTTTTTTCTTCTGTTGGACACAGTATTCACTTCCTATCCTAAAGTGTGTAGCGTTATAATTGTCAGATTCCAACATGCACGGGTGTTGCTTAAATTATTATTGAATATAATTGTATATAAATTTGTATACATAAGTTTGTACTGTGTTCAGGACCCTTTAGGATGAAAGGTGTAATAAATCAGTTATTCCAAAGCCATTGTCCACAGACATCTTTCTAGTAATCTACTGGACACCCCATGACACAAAATAGTGTGAGGAAGAGGAGAGAGAGCTAAACTTTTTATAAAGTAGTTGAAGAATCACTGGAGATCCATTGTGGCCATTATTGGCCATGTTGTATCTGGTGCTGAATTGGTGTGCATGTGAGGAGAAGTAGCTGCTAGTGCAGGTGTTAGCAACCTTTCAGAAGTGGTGTCACTGTAATTTAAGGTTTCACGTGCCAGTAATACATTTTAACATTTTTAGAGGGTCTCTTTCTATTAGTCTATAATATATAACTAAGCTGTTGTTGTATGTAAAGTAAATAAGGTTTTTAAAATGTATAAGAAGCTTCATTTAAAATTAAATTAAAATGCAGAGCCCCCAGGACCAGTGGCCAGGACACGAGCAGTGTGAGTGCCACTGCAAATCAGCTCACAAGCTGCCTTTGGCATGTGTGCCGTAGGTTGCCTACCCCTGTACTGTGATTTGAAAGGATGCAGCATGTGAACCCTGCATGTGCACCTTTTGCATTACTCTGGTTCTGATGTTTGATTTTGAGAGTGGATAGTATAATTGTCTTGCCTTTACCCTACCCACACACCTAATGTTCTTGGTCTTGTGCAGGCTGGGAGAGGGGACATCTTACTTCCCTGCCTAGGGGACTAGTCACATTCAGAATGCCTCCGCCCCCTCTTCCACCCAGCAAGCAAAACTGGCCTGATTTGCAGGGCCACACAGAATGGGGGACAAGTGGGGCAATTTGCCCCAGGCCTTGCAGGGGCCTACACGAAAATATAGTATTCTATAGTATTGCAACTTTTTTTTTATGGAAGGGGACCCCAAAATTGCTTTGCCCCAGGCCCCCTGAATCCTCTGGGTGGCCCTGCTGATTTGGAGTGGAGTACATGCCACTCCTTATGTCTGAATTAGCCAGAAATCCTTCAGCTGGCCCCACTGTAATTTGATTCCTTTATCATGGTTACCTGGTTAGCAGCCCCTCTCAAGTCTCTTTGGGTATGTCTACACTACGGGATTATTCTGATTTTACATAAACTGGTTTTGTAAAACAGATTGTATAAAGTCGAGTGCATGTGGCAACACTAAGCACATTAATTCGGTGGTGTGCGTCCATGTACCGAGGCTAGCGTCGATTTCCAGAGCTTTGCACTGTGGGTAGCTATCCCATAGTTCCCGCAGTCTCCCCTGCCCATTGGAATTCTGGGTTGAGATCCCAATGCATGAGGCAAAAACAGTGTCGCAGGTGATTCTGGGTAAATGTCGTCACTCCATCCTTCCTCCATGAAAACAATGGCAGACAAACATTTCGCGCCCTTTTTCCCTGAATTGCCCTGGCAGACTCCATAGCATGGCAACCATGGAGCCTGTTTTGCCTTTTGTCACTGTCACTGTATGTGTACTGGATGCTACTGACAGAGGCGGTATTGCAGTGCTACACAGCAGCATTCATTTGCCTTTGCAAGGTAGCAGAGATGGTTACCATCCCTATTGCACCATCTGCCATTGTAAATTGGCGATGAGATGACAGTTATCAATCATTTTGGACCGTCTGCTGCTGTCATGGGTGCTCCTGGCTGGCCTCGCTGAGGTTGGCCGGGGGCGCATGGACAAAAATGAGAATGACTCCCCGGATCATTCCCTTCTTTATGTTTTGTCTAAAAATAGAGTCAGTCCTGCCTAGAATATGGGGCAAGTGTACTAGAGAACCAGAGAGCACAGCCGCTCCGTGTCAGAGCCCCAGAGATCCCACAGAAATGATGAGCTGCATGCCATTCTAGGCGGTACCCCTGCAACGACCCCACCCATTGCTTCCCTCCACCCCCAACCCTCCTGGGCTACCGTGGCAGTGTCTCTCCATTTGTGTGATGATGTAATAAAGAATGCAAGAATAAGAAACACTGACTTTTTAGCGAGATAAAATGAGGAGTAGGCAGCCTCCAGCTGCTATGATAGTCCAGGGAGTACAGAATCTTTTCTTTAGACATGAAAGGGTGCAGGGGGGGCTGATGGAGCTCAGACTTCAGCTGCTATGATGAGGATGGTTACCTAGCATTTTGCACCATCTGCCAGGAATGACAGGGAGTCATTCCCATTGTTACCCAGGTGCCCCCAGCCGACCTCACCGAGGCCAGCCAGGATCACTCATGGGATGATGATGGTTTTCCACCATTTTGTACCGTCTGCCATCAGGAAAGGAAGGGGAGGGGATGCTGCTCTTCAGCGCCGCAGCACCGCATCTACCAGCAGCATGCAGTAGACATATGGTGACATTGAAAAAGCAAGAAACAATTTTTTTCCTTTTTCTTTCACAGAGGGGGAGGGGTGGTAAATTGACGAGCTATACCCTGAACTACCCCGGACAATGTTTTTGACCCTACAGGCATTGGGAGCTCATCCAAGAATGCAAATACTTTTCGGGGACTGTGGGATAGCTGGAGTCCTCAGTCTCCCCTCCCTCTCTCCATGAGCGTCCATTTGATTCTTTGGCTTTCCATTACGGTTGTCACGCAGCACTGTGCTGAGTCCCTGCTGTGGCCTCTGTCTATCATAGCCTGGAGTTTTTTTCAAATGCTTTGTCATTTCGTCTTCTGGAACGGAGCTCTGATAGAACAGATTCGTCTCCCCATACAGCGATCAGATTCAGTATCTCCCGTACGGTCCATGCTGGAGCTCTTTTTGGATTTGGGACTGCATTGCCACCCGTGCTGATCAGAGCTCCACGATGGCCAAACAGGAAATGAAATTCAAAAGTTCGCAGGGCTTTTTCTGTCTACCTGGCCCGTGCATCCGAGTTCAGATTGCTTTCCAGAGTGGTCACAATGGTGCACTGTGGGATACCGTCCGGAGGCCAATACCATCGATTTGCGGCCACACTAATCCTAATCCGACATGGCAATACCAATTTCAGCGCTACTCCTCTTATTGGGGAGGAGTACAGAAACCGGTTTAAAGAGCCCTTTATATTGATATTAAGGGCCTCTTTGTGTGGACGGGTGCAGGGTTAAATCGGTTTAACGCTGCTAAATTCAGTATAAACGCGTAGTGTAGAACATGCCTTTGCATGCACTCCTCTTCCTCACCCCCCCAGGTATTAGGACTTTAGCCTTTGACCACACAGATCTCTTAAAACGAAGTATTGATGAATCTTAACAATAGGAATGCAGTACAGCAGTAAAGAAAAAAGATATTAAAACTATAAAACAATCCATGTTCACTTCTATCTTTCCTAATGCTTATCATCCCCCTGAAGTGTAGGAAGGCCCAACTGCTTCAGATCTCTCCACAGGACCTGTATCTGCATCAGCCTGTGCCTCATGAACAGCCCCTGACAACTGCCCTCTCCTTAGAGAACTACTTTAACTGTTACTGTACTTTTGATCTTTAGACTCTCAGCCTTGGCAAAACAACTGGCCAGTGCCTAGAATTAGCTTTACATCTAATAGCTCAGGTGTTGTCCCTTAACCTCTTGATCTCTTTAACAGGAGGTGTTTTATCTGGATCAACTGTGTCGTCTTTTTGTTAACAGCCTGTTATTACAATAAGGCAATATATGCATGCAGTAAACATTCCAGTAACCCAATATAGCCATACAGTACCTATCTCAATAACCAGTCCCATACAGTATTAATAAATTATTGCAGATCAGCCCTACATCCTCCGCATCCTTTCCCCCGATACCCAGCACATGCACGTGGTACATTGTGCTTTAAAGCAGGTCCTTTATATTTTATTATTAAAAGGTCCTTAAAATAACATAAAAGTCCTTTTTGCTTGTATTTAAATATGTAGTAGGATGGAAATGAAAACTTTTCTTTCATAACAGAGTAGATACAGTTGATCTAAAGAAAAGTTGCACTGGTAAAGTAATATACCATTAATGTGCATTAGATTTGAAGGCGTTTCTGCAAAATCCCTTCCAACTGGCTATATAATTGAGATATAATGAGTTGTACAGATGATTTTTAGTGGTAACAAAGATGTTAATTAAACCTGTAACACTGTTACAGAGCAGCAGATTTTAGTCTAGCTGTGAAATCAATGCCAATAGTGATCAATTGAGATTGTATTTGCAATATTTCCAGAAAATGTTATTTAAGACTTTAGTAACTAAGTAAAGAAGCATATATCCTGTGTAGCCCTAAAAGCACTGGTAATGACCTACAGTTCAGAACTGAGAGAGAGAGAATGGGTCATACAGCTGGTTTGCAATAAGTTCCACAATATAATTAAGTCTGTAGCATGGTATGGCATTTATATGCCCCCAAAGCATTACAATCCTCAATTGCCACAGCTTCAATATATTCCTTGTGCCTCCTCATGCAAGGTCCTCAAGTTATGTGAAAAATAAGCAATCTTAACTTTAGGTTTACAAAAACATTGTAGTGTCATTGTATGAGTCGCTATGTTTCCATCTAGAATACTGTGTGAACAGCTGGTCACCCCATATCATAAAATGTATTGCAGAGTTAGAGGGGGTTCAGAGAAGGGTAATGAGAACGACCACTGGAAAATCTCTCATATGAAGACAGACTGAAAATATTGGGATTGTGTAACTTAGAAAGGAGACAGATAAGAGGGGACATGATACAAGTATTTAAAGAAGAGAGACCAGGAGCTTCTATTCCTACTTTCTCTCACACATACACACTCACAAAATACAAGAACAAAGGGACAGTCCTTTACATTGAAATGTAGCTAATTCAAAACTGATAAAGGAAATACTTTTTCACATAGTGCATAATTAGATTGTGAAACTTATTCCACAAGATACTGATGTCAAGAATTTAGTAAGATTCAAAGGAAAAATGAGTGTTTATATGGATAACAAGAATTTCCAGAGTTGTTTTAGATACTGAAAAAAAAAATTGGAATGGATAAAATCCTAATACTTCAGAGTTTAGTGGTGGACAAACTTTTTGGCCTGAGGGCCACATATGGGTATGAAAATTGTATGTCAGGCCAAGAATGCTCATGAAATTGGGGGTTGGGGTGCAGGAGGGCACCGGCTGGGGGTACGGGCTCTGGGGTGTAGCCAGAAATAATGAAGTGTTCAGGATGTGGAAAGGGGCTGGGAGTGGAGCAGAAGAGTTTGGGGTCTGGGAGGGGGCTCCAGGCTGAAGTAGGGGGTTGGGATGTGAGAAGGGGTACGGTGTCTGGGCTGGGGGTGCAGGTTCCATAGTGGGGCCATAAATTAGGGGTTCATGGTGCAAGATGGGGCTCCAGGCTGGGGCAGGAGGTTGTTGCATGGGAGGAGGTCATGGGTGCAGGCTCCGGGCAGTGCTTACCTCAAGCAGCTCTTGGAAGCAGTGGCATGTCCCCCCTCCAGCTCCTACGCTCCACACGCTGCTCCTGTCCACAGGTACCACCCCTGCAGCTCCCACTGGCCACGGTTTCCAGCAAATGGGAGCTGCAGAGTGGGCACTTGAGCAGCTCCCTGGCTGCCCTACACATAGGAGCTGGAGGGGGGATATGCTGCTGCTTCTGGGAGCTGTGCTGAGCGGCTGGAGCTCAAGGGCCTAATTAAAAGGTTTGATGGGCCAGATGTGGCCCTCAGCCAGTAGTTTGCCCACCCCTGGTTTAACCCAGTCACTAGCTATTAGCAATTAGGATGAGATTTTAAATTGGGAGATTATACAGCATCTGCTTACTGTGTATTTCCTGCACCGTCCACTGAACACTGTCAGAAACAGGATAATAGATTAGAATCACAGAACTGGAAGGGACCTTGAGAGGTCATCTAATCCAGTCCTTTGTTCTTATGGCTTGACTAAATATCTAGACCATTCCTGTTTGTCCAACCTGCTCTTAAAAATCTCCAGTGATGGAGATTCACAACCTCACTAGGCAATTTATTCCAGTGCTTAACTACCCTGACAGTTAAGAAGTTTTTCCAAATGTCCAACCTAAACCTCCCTTGCTGCAAATTAAGGCCATTGCTTCTTGTCCTATCCTCAGAGGTTAAGAAAAACAATTTTTCTTCCTCCTCCTTGTAACATTTTACATACTTGAAAACTGTTATCTTTTCCTCTCTCAGTCTTCTCTTTTCCAGACTAAACAAACCTAACTTGCTAAATCTTTCCTCATAGGTCATGTTTTCTAGAGCTTTAATCATTTGTGTTGCTCTTCTCTGGACTTTCCCCAAATTGTCCACATCTTCCTGAAATGTGGTGCCCAGAACTGGACACAGTACTCCAGTTGAGGCCTAAGCAGAGCAGAGTAGAGCCCAAGAATTACTTCTCATGTCTTGCTTACAATACTCCTGCTAATACATCCTAGAATGATGTTTGCTTTTTTTGCAACAGCGTTACACTGTTGACTCATTTATCTTGTGGTCCACTATGACCCTCATCCTATTTACTTCAGACTATTTCTCCAATTTGTCCAGATCATTTTAAATTTTAATCCCCCAAAAGCACTTGCACCCCTCCCCACTTGGTATCATCCACAGCCTTTATAAGTGTACTCTGTATGCCATTATCTAAATGGGGAAAGTGGGAAAACTATGGCCTGTGGGCCACATCCAGCCTGCAGGACCGCCTGCCCAGACCTTGAGCTCCCGGCCAGGGAGGCTAGTCCCTGGCCCCTCCCCTGCTGCCTCCCTTCCCCGTGGCCATGCCATTGTGTGGGCAGGGCTCTGGACAGCAGAGCGGCACACTCCTGCCACGCAGAGTGGCAACATGTCTAGCTCTAGCTCTGGTTGGGTGCCATGGCTGCCAGACACGCTGCTCTGAGCAGCATGGTAAGGAGGCTAGGGGGTTGGATAAGTGGTGGGGGATTCTGGGGGGCAGTCAGGGGACAGAGAGCATTTGGAGGGGGCGGAGCTTCTGGGGCATAGGTGGTCAGGGGCCAGGAACAGGGTGGATTAGATAAGCGTGAGAGTCTCTGGGGACCTGTCGGGGGCTGGGGGTATGGATAGGGATCAGGAGATGGGGATTGGAGGGGTTGGATAGGCGTGGGAGTCCCAGGGGGGCCTGTCAGGGTAGGGGTGTGGATAGGGGTCAGGGCAGTCAGGGGACAGGGAGCGGTGTCCAGAGGGGGCAGTTAGCAGTGGGGGAGGGTCCTAAGAGGGGGCAGAGGACAAGGAGCAGGTGGTTGGATGGGTCAGAGGTTCTGAGGGGGGCAGGAAGTAGGAGAGGGTGGATAGGGGGTGGGGGCCAGGCTGTTTGGGGAGTCACAGCCTTCCCTTCCCAGCCCTCCACACAGTTTTGCAACCTCAATGTGGCCCTTGGGCCAAAAAGTTTGCCCACCCCGATCTAAATCATTGATGAAGATATTGAACAGAACTGGATAGGCCCTGAGTCTGATTCAGCGTGGTAATTCCCAGGATCCTAAATAATAATAATTATTTGTTTCTAAACAATAAGAAATGGGGGAAGAAAGGTATAGGAAGTGTTTTAAGATGCACATAACTAATCTTTGGCGAAGTCATGAATTTCTCAACTTGGATGTCCAATATACCTGTAAGGTTTTTTTGATGATGTTTCTGATTGAAACTGCCATCCTGAATAGTCCAGATTTTATCCTGATCCAGAACTCATGTTTCCTTCATAATTATCTTCACATTGGAGCTAAATAGAAATATTGTTTCAAATTAGATTGGTTTAGCTTCTATAGAGATCTGTTCCTTCTAGAATGAGCAATGGGACTGATACTGAAAACAACCAGAACTATAGCAGTAGGAAAACCACTTCACCCCACTCCTTCCCCTCTTCAAAATATGCTTTTTGTACTTTACCTCCCAGGATTAATAAAATCCTTTAGCAATAGTTCAATCATTTAGACCAATGCCTATAAAATAAGTGTGCTATAATGATGTTCAAAAGCAATTACATTATTTTTTTTAAATACTGAATACCATCCTAACTGCAGTTGCAAATTAATCTAATGATAATAAATATATGTGGGAGAAAGCAGAATTTGAGAGGTTACACATACATACACGTTTTCCTTTGAAATAATAAGTACATTATTGCCTCTGGAAAACCGATTAAAACACGTGCACACTTCACATTTCTGTAGTTGATTTGTGGCAGATATAGATGTACTTTGTATGGTATAAACAACTGATTTTCTGCAAAGATTTTGCAGGCCATCACTTCACTTCAACTGCAGAAGTAGTACATTGACTGCCTGACCACTGCAGAGTATGTTTGTTTACAGACTAAACATTTGCGTAATGCCATAAATTCATGTTGGAAGTGTTAGTTGCAGCATCTGGTGAATAGTGATAAAGGTGTTTTTCTCTAGTTTTTGTCTGTGCTCAACTGAAGAGATCTTGAATTATTAATAATACTCAGTAGGCACAAAGCATTTTAACACTTCCATTAAGAAATTAATGTGCATCATGTGATATTTCATGGCGGGCTGGTGCGGGAAAGGAGAGAGGACAACTGAGCCAAAACCAGAAGTTATAAAAATAATTAGAAACCTCAACAAATTCAGTGCCTCTAATTTGCCTAGATGCATATCCATACATTTGGGAAACTATCACAGTCTTCTGTTAGTTTCACCTCATCTGGAACTAATTAAAATTATTTGTTTTTATTTGGTTAGCACTAGCACTGTCCTCATTACTGTGTCATACCCTAAAAGAAAGACAACCTCTGTCTGTAATGGGGCCAGCACCTCACGTGAGTGCCCCTGCCAGCTGGGTGTGTCTGCACCTGCAGTCTCTCAGCTTTGCTCTGTTTGTTGTGACCCCTGTTGATAGTTAAAATTCTCAAGCAGGTTTTCAGTGATTCAGACCTCCAACTGAGTCACATACAGTCTGTAGGTGTACAAACAAAACAGACCCCTTCCGGGGCACAAGTCCAACATGGCCTCTCATGGTGCCCTCTGTAATGCCCTGATCCATTAGCCTCAGGGGCTATTTTCCAAACTGTCTCTCAGCCCCTCCTGGGCTAGCTTCCAATGGTACTGCTTTATTACGGAGCAGTGCCCCAGGGTCACTCGCTGGTGATTCTTCACTTTGTAGTGTTCCTTTGTAGTGTTCCTTCCTGACTCCAGATCTCCAGTTCAGTTTAATCCTCTTTGGGAGATAACACAGTTCAATTAAATGCTGACCCTCTTCAGGATCTTCTTCCCCCTTCCCTGGGCTTACATAAGAACATAAAAATAGCCATACTGGGTCAGACCAAAGGTCCATCCAGCCCAGTATCTTGTCTGCCAAAGGTCCATCCAGCCCAGTATCAGTGGCCAATGTCAGGTGCCCCAGAGGGAGTGAACCTAACAGGTAATGATCAAGTGACCTCTCTCCTGCTATCCATCTCCACCCTCTGACAAACAGAGGTTAGGGACACAATTCCTTACCCATCCTGGCTAATAGCCATTAATGGACTTAACCTCCATGAATTTATCCAGTTCTCTTTTAAACCGTCTTATAGTCCTAGCCTTCAGAACCTCCTCAGGCAAGGAGTTTCACAGGTTGACTGTGCAGCTGTGTGAAGAAAAACTTCCTTTTATTTGTTTTAAACCTGGTGCCCATTAATTACATTTGGTGGCCCCTAGTTCTTATACTATGGGAACAAGTAAATAACTTTTCCTTATTCACTTTCTCCACACCACTCATGATTTTATATACCTCTATCATATCCCCCTTAGTCTCCTCTTTTCTAAGCTGAGGAGTCCTAGCCTCTTTAATCTCTCCTCTTAGGGGACCCATTCCAAACCCCTAATCATTTTAGTTGCCCACCCAGTGCTTTGGGTCCCAACCCTGAGACCCTATAAGTAGCAGCCATGGGCTGCTTCTCTTTTGCTATTTGCTGCTGTGTTTCCATGGGCCACTTCCCTTCTTAGCCCTAGCACTTTCAGCTGCACCCTTATCGCAGGGCTGAAGTCTTGCTTGAGTCCCAGTCATCAGCCAGGAACACCTTCCTTGCTCCTCTGGCTCCAGCAAACAACTGCTCTGTCCAGGTAGTGCAAGCCCTGCACCTAGCCAGGAGCGCTGTCCTTGCTCCTCAGGGTCCAGCCAGTGACTAATCTGCTCTGTCCAACAGCTCCTTTTATATGAGCCAGCTGGGCTCTGATTGGCTGCTCCCTGCAGCCTCTCTCTGATTGGCTGTTTCCTCACAGCCTCTCTAGGCAGCCTGGAGGACACACCACTACGGCTCTTTCCTAGAGCTGGGTATGGTAGGACTGCCAGTTTTACAGCAGGGGGCCTCAAAGGGCCAGATACACCTCATTACAATGTCCAGTAAGCTTACAATCTAAAAGATAGACACAACAGGTATGTTTACATTTAATTTTGTAGGTTAGATTTTAAAAATTAAGCAGCTGTAGGATGGGATAGGATGTAGATAGCAAGTCCAGTCTGAAAGATCAGTGATTCTAGTTGTACACCTTTCTATTCACAGTCTTAAAAAAACACGAAGTAATTTGCTTTTGAACTGTATATTGCTTAATTTCGTTGTGCAATGCAAACTATTAAAAATGCTTTTAACACTTGTATTTTGTTTGTGTGTGTTTAGCTAAAAACTCCACATGTAACATTTACTCTGAGTTTGAATGTGGAAATGGTGAATGCATTGACTACCAACTAACCTGTGATGGCGTTGCTCATTGTAAGGACAAATCGGATGAAAAACTATTTTATTGCGGTAAGTGTTCTCAAACATTGTTGCTTCAGTTTCTTAATATGGCTTCATAATTATTAAATGCAATGTCTTTCAAATTGTTTTTATATTGATTGGCTTATATTTAATACAATGAATCCCAAGGTATGTTATGTCATCCATTTCTAGTCTTAAACCAAAAAGAAAAAGAAAACCACCTAGCTACTTACCTAAATCTGAAAATCTTCCCCTACTTATTCTCAGCCTTACTATGGTGATATAGATTTATCTTTCACTTTTAAATACAATTCTATTAAAATTGTCAGTGATTTAAAATAGGAATATGGAAGTATTACAAAGTACAAAGATAAGTGTAGAGTATAACAAAAATCTCCTCACTACAGTTCTCTGAAAAGTCATTGAGTCCAGCCCCCTGCCTTTACTAGAAGGACCAAGTACTGATTTTTTTTGCCCCAGACCCCTAAGTGGCCCCCTAAAGGATTGAACTTACAATCCTGGGTTTAATAGGTCAATGCTCAAACCATTGAGCTATCCCTCCCCTACCACAAATCTTTATGATTCTTTTTTCTGTAAGTAGTGGTATTAAAATATTTGGTTTATGTGTTCGTCCATCAACTTCTTTCAGTTGGACAATAAATTATTAGTTTCACATATTTTTTTCTAACTTACCATAAACATTTCTGAAGGAAATATCTTTGGGATATTTGCTTGCTTGTTTAAATAAAATATTTATTTGTGTAAAATTTCTATATACAATCTCTGTTACATTTACTTTACCAGAAAACAGAAGCTGTCGGAGAGGTTTTAGGCCTTGTTACAATCACCGTTGTATTTCAAACAACAAAATGTGTGATGGCACAAATGACTGTGGTGACAACTCTGATGAATTGGACTGTAAAGGTAAA
The DNA here is from genome assembly GCF_007399415.2 of Gopherus evgoodei. NCBI lineage: Eukaryota > Metazoa > Chordata > Testudines > Testudinidae > Gopherus > Gopherus evgoodei. Next base: position 59,691,486 of record NC_044332.1, read on the forward strand.
TGCCAGCTGCTTCTATCTATCTATATCTAGAATGTAAGTGTATTTTTGGGTGGAATTATACTCTTTATTTGTTTTTATTTGTGTGTTTTGGCTCTAAACTAAATGTCTGTGCATGAACTAGACTGAGAGAGAGATCAGAAGAAACATTACAATGCTTGCTGACGCCTATGAAATAATCCTGGGTAAATGTAGGTGAAGATCCATTCCTTCCTTCACTCCCCTACCTCCTCACAAGAGACCCAGATGCTGTTCCACAGTGATGGCTCCTGTATAAATCATATTAGATGAAAAGAAGTGATGTTAAGAGTGGAACTCAGCCAAAAAATTGACATAGGAGAGAGCCTTAAGTTTAACCAAGGTTATATCCTAGAGTGTCTAGGTTTGCATGTACAATTGTGTTTACTTGAACTAATTGGGAATCACTTAACTAGCATTACACCATGACCAAAACCTCTAATCCGATCATAGTGTAAGTCACTATTATTAGGGTTGAATAGATAGTGACTAAAAGCCCCACCTGCTTATGGGATGGGGCTTTTTGGCAGTGGGAATGTCCAGAAAAAATTGAGGCAGTGATTTTCTGTGCAGCAATGTGTGTTGTGGCATCTTCATTATACAGGGCGTCGGTATGTCATGTTCTCTATTCTGAATCTGGGCAGCTTTGCTAGATGAAGAGAAAAGATAATGCTGCTGGTTTCACTAGCCATATTCAGTGTTAGTTCTTCCCAGCCATGTTGCAGTTTGGCTCTGTGCAAAGCTTATTGGAAAAAAATACTTTTAAATACATATGCTGTAAATATTGTAATGTCCTTTTACAGATGTTAGTGAATTTAAAGTAGTTGATAACCAACACAAATCCTGAGTTATGTTTCAAAAGAGATATAATTATGACAAAATCTCTAGCTGGAAACACCAGAGCAAAACCTTTTAGATATTAGTTATGCATTAATTTGCATATTTTTGTAATCACTTACATGAATGTCAATTCAGAAAAAAGGAAGGAAGGAATGGTGTATGTGTGGGGCAGGGGAGAAATGCACAGAGAAGGGCGCAGGGAGTGATAAAATGTGGTACTGCAGAAAAGGATGGGGAAGCAATGAAGCAAAGAGGGAGAAATTTATTCATTGTAGGACAGAGAGGCCAGAACTCAGTTCATCCTGTGGAAGGAGGTAAGCAGTTCAGAGGTTTGATTAACTGGGGCCAGTGCTTCTCGCCTTCAGCAAGGGAGGAAGGGCCCTCATACTTTTCTATGTGTCTCCCCTCCATCCTCCTGTGTCTCCCGTACTGACTCCTTGCTTCTCCTCTTTCCCTGCTCCCTAACTCCCTGTAACAGGACAGCACCCGTCTCTTGCAAGTGCCCACTTCTGGTCGAGTGGGTTTGCAATCTTTCAGTTCTAGTGACCCCTCTTTTCAGGCAGTTTTTCAGTGACTCAGCCCTCTGGCTGTGTCTCACATACTGTTATGTGAATCAGAACACACCCTTTCTGGGGTCTATCATCTTTAACTTGTCTCTGCACAGGTATGGGGCTGTATCACCAGGGCTTCCTCCCTGGAGACACTGTCTTCTTGCAGCCGTCCCTGGGCTCAGTCCTTACTTTGTCCCAGTAGCCAGTCAGGAGGTCCTTTGTTCCCCTGGTCCCTGTTCACAGCTGTGTTGGACTCAGTCCCAGCAGCCAGTCAGAAGCTCCTTCTTCGCTCCCTTGGTCCCTGCCAGCAGACTGTCCTGGACTCAGTCCCAGCAGCAAACCAGGAATTCCTCTTAGCTCCCCTGGTCCCTGCTCACACTGAGCTGTCCATGGTCCTGCTGCTCTTTCAGCCAGCTAGGAACACAAGTTTCTCTTCTCCAGCTCCAGGCAGCAACTGACTGCTGTTGTGTTCTGCAGCTCCTCTTATATGACCCTACTGAACCCTGAATGCCTGCTCCCTGCAGCCTCTCTCATTGGCTGCTTCCCCACAACCACTCTAGTCCGCTTGAAAGATTCTCTTCTTGTCCTTTCCTGTGACAGGGTGTGGCAGGACCATGAGGCCTCCAGCCGTGTGACTCTGGGTCTACTCCACCCCCTCGCACCTCCCTCCCCCGCCATCCTCAGTGTTTCACTCTGTGCCCTGCACACTGCCTTTAGGCTAGGGGGAGTTACAGCTATGGTAGGGATCTCTTCTAACCCTCCCTCCCAGGCTTGGGTCAAGGAAAGGGGCAGCTGTTGAGCACCTCTCGCCCCATGCCTGGACTTGCAGGAGCAGAGGGTGGAGGGGGAAGAATAGATAACAAACTTTTTGCTAAAGGAAGGAGGTAGGGAAGATGGAATATAAAAAAACCATAGACTCTGATTTATCCTTGCCCTTCTCCGCCTGTGAATAATGTGCTGGTTTGGAGGGGAGAATGCAAGGAGCAGATTGATACAGTTTTCACTTGATGGAGGCGAGAGCAGAACTAGACCTAAGCTGCAGGTGTCTTTCTCTGCATGCCTACTCCTCCATCTTGTGAAAATGGTATGGGCCCAGCAGCTCCTCTCCTCACTCCTACCTTGTTTTGACTCTCCTGTCTGCTCCTGAAAGGGAGTGCTGTGTCTGTCCGAGGCAACAGCTCTGATTAGCTGGTCTGGCTCAGAGAATGGGAAAAGGAAGCCAGTCAAGTAGGGATTTCCATATGGGCCAAAAGGTTTCCCCTCATATCTCTAGAAAGTCTTAAATCTGATAGTCTGTGGAAAAAGCCATAGGTTTGGTGGGTCTGAGACCAAGGAACACGATATTCCAAACATATCAAAATTAGTGGTTTACGTCTTCCCTCTAGATTTGTCATATTAATGGAAGGAGGGCTTTCTGAACCCTTTTCTCTCTCCCATTGTCTGGATTGCTGTTAGTGGGTGGTGTATAGGAGGGTGGGAGGAATTAACCCATCTATCAAAGGGCTTCCATCCATCCATCCATCTAGATATAGATAGGCCATTTTAAAAAAAAAAGCTTCTTGTTGTAGCAGACTTAATAATGTTCAAATAAATAAAAAAGCTTCTGTTTATATAGGTGAGACATGCAGAGTTTAATGTTGCTTTCATTGGTAACAACAGAGTAGGACTGTGGAACCCATAGGCTGAAGGCGTGGTGTTTTTTGTTTGTTTGTTTTTTAATATATTATTTTCTGTGGGTCTCTTGCACCCTCTCTGAAGTTGTGAGGGTGAGGAGAATGCTGACACCCTGACAGAGCTGGTCTCTAGGGTCAGGGAAGTGAGCACCTTGTATGGTCTTCCCAAATTCTCTCCAACCCAGTGCAGAAATGCACTGTTCAGCTGCAGAAAAGCCCTTGGTGTACATGCAGGATTTATCTCTTAGTGAGCAGTCTTTTAAAACATTTTAGTAAACCTATAGCAAGCTGAAATAAAATAACTGAAGACATTTTCAAAGGTAACAAATGAATGTGCTGTTTCTTTTTTCATTTCTTTTTTCTCCTATCAAGATTCGTTCACAAATAAATTAACGGCTTATTTGAATAATAAGTACTGGTTTCTAGTCTTTCACTTCATCCCAAGCTTAATGGATGAATGGCAGCAAGATACTGAATATTTCCAAATGAATCTAATGGGTTTGTTCGCCAGAGATTAAATCTAATGACCAAACTGCTTCCCGTGGTTTTTGACAAGACTCCTTATTAATGTTGAATGACTTCTAGAGTTTCACAATTCTGGTTTGGTGCAAAGTTCAGACGTGTATTAAAATTGCTATGCCTTTAATAAGCTACCTATCCCAGGCTTTCTTCTTCTCTCCCCACCACCATTGTAATGGGGAGACTTCTCCCTCCCATCTAGTGGTAGCAGCAGCAGTCTTTATAGAAGGATTGATACTTCAGGAGGATGAAGGCTTTGTACCCTGTCTCTAGAAACAGATGCAGATATTAGACTAATTTCTGTGCACATTGAACTTCATGTCTCTGAGGCATGGTCTGGACACAACGTTGCATTGGTTTAACTCAAGTTGTGATTTTAAACTGATGTAAACTATGTTTATAATGTCCACAAACAGTTGCACTGTTTTAATTGCTATGGTTTCTAAACCAATTTAAGTTAAACTAGTGCAACTATTTTGTGTAAATGAGCTGTAAAATTTCCCAGGTAAATACTTCCCATGCTATGTAGCATAGCTATGAAGCCCCAGTTCTGAAAAATTTAATGTTTTCTGGGATTCTTAGTCCTGCCTTGTGTCAGTACTGAGGAAGTTCCCAACTACACAGAAGACCACCAGCAACAATTATGGGGAGCAGGAGGAGAAGGAAAAGAGTTAACCATTCTTCCTTGAAATTCAGACACAATTTGGTTGTTGAAGGTTTAGGAAGTTATTATTTGATTTACTCAAACTACGTTGTCCACCCTACTGATACTTCTTTTTCTTTTAAGTGTATTTAACTGATCTGTCATTGATATGTTTATATCCTTTTACTTTTTAAAATAGTTTTAGGCACTGTTGAAAATATTTTTGTGGTTTCCTGGACCACACAGATTTTGGTTGCCAGGGAAAAAGGATCAGGATATTTAAAAGGAAAAATTGTCTTGCCACAGTCAACCACATTTAAACTCCACTCTGTAGCCTCAGCAAGCAGAAGGTGAAGTGAACAGGCAAATAACATCTTACTGTCATTATTCAACGCTTGCCTGAGTCCTAGATGTGCTGGAAACAGATGTTACTCCTACTTTGGAGTTGTGTTTTAATGAATTGTTGTAGAAATTAGATTATGGTTCCTAACCTTTTGTTGTTGAAATCTACCTACCCTGGCGGGTTGTAGGTGGAGTGCCCACCTCCACTTGCACTCTTACACTACAGAAATATCTGCACTGTAATAAAAATCAATGGCTGGTCTGTTTCAGCTGACTTCGGCTTATGGGTCTGGGCTGTGGGGCTATAAAATTGCCATGTAGATGTTCGGGCTTGGGTCCGAGGGTTCCAGAGCACAGGCTCCAGCCTAAGCCCAAACATCAGACCTGCAATTTTATAGCCCCAAAAGTCGAACCCCACAGGCCCCAGTCAACTAACACATACCAGCTGCGGGTGTTTTATTGCAATGTAGATATTCCTTCTTAGACATACTGGAAATGTTGGTACAGTACCTCTCTTTCTTTTCTCCCCTGCCCCATCTGTGACTTGGACAAGTCACTTAACTGATTGGCTTACCCTTCTGAAACATGGAAATAATAATAGTTGTATTTACATATCTCACTGGAATATTGTAACAAGTAAATGTTTATGAAGTGCTCAAGATCTTCACATGAAAGGTGCTTATAAGAAATGCAAAGTATTATGATTTTTATATTAAGTATTGTGAGTATTTTAGAATTTATAAAGCTTTAGCTTATATTTGTAATTGGTTATAATATTAAAATGTCAAAAGCTATAGTACTGAAGAAACTGTCATGTTGAACACCATCTTATAGTGGAGCATTTGTAATCACAATGTGCATTTTGAATGAAAACCTGACTTTGGTACATTAAATGCACAAAACAGCTTGATGCATCTGTTCTTTCTTTTCTAGCAAATGTTATGAATGCTCAACTGTTGTGATAATATATGTGTAAGAAATAAAAAAAAAATCTCTTTCTAAGGCCTTTTCACATAAAGGTCTTACTTGTGATACATGCTTTAACCTTTCTTTAAATGCATGGTTACTTAAAAATAATGGTTTACTTATAAACTTTCAAAGCAATGCAAACTGCATTTAACTGTTTCTTTTTTTTACTATATACTTTGTAGATTCAACCTGTGCTTCAACAGAATTTCTCTGTGCAGAAGGGATTTGCATTGCAAAATCAGCACAATGCAACCAGGTCATTGATTGTGCAGATGCTTCAGATGAAAAGAATTGCAGTAAGAAATTCAATTTTCTGTCACATTTGTCTCTGTCTCTCTTTAAAGTACTAAAGTGTTATCCACATATGATCTGCATTTAACTCTTATTTGAGTTAACTATTATCTTGGATGCTAATATGTTCATGAAAGCTGAATAGCCTGTAAAAAAATATAGCCAAGTCTGGGAACCCACGTTGCAAAGCGTATCAAGACATTGATTGATTGTTCAATCTATAAATATATAGATTTGATTGTGTAGTATTTTATTTTCTCTTTCCAGATAACACAGACTGCACTTATTTCTATAAGCTTGGAGTAAAATCTACAGGGTTTATTAGTTGTAATTCTACTTCACTTTGTATACTATCAGAATGGATATGTGATGGATCTAATGACTGTGGAGATTTTACAGATGAATTAAAATGCCCAGGTAATTGTGAAAAGAAAAATAATAATAAACTATATCTATACTAGAGATATAAACTACGAAAAATATGTATCTATTCAGTACTACGTGTTTAATGTACAAAGAAAGATATTCAGAGGAAGTTGCCTCCTGCATGCATATTATCTATGTTAAAGGGATATGCAAATTATTACTAATTAATGCTGAAGTTCCTCTGAAGAAAACCGCATTGTCTTTGGCTGTTTTTTTTCCCCATTGTATGTCTGTCATTAATTATTTTTATTTAATTGGAACTTTAATCATCAAAATGTCTAAAGTGTTAAGCTTCAGCGAAATTGCCCAAAGCCTATGAGTAACTTTTAATAGCTAATTGTATGTGTTACTTGATTTTTTTTCCCCTGCTTTCTTGGGTGTTTGATTGAAGTTAGTACAAAGCTTTGAGGAGAGTTGTTCCACTTTAAGAGTTATCTATTTTTTGTTTTGGTGACTATATGAATGTTATTCTCCTTTGATTGCTTTTCTATTTACATATTCTCCTTTTGGTGAACATGTCAGAGACTGGAGACTTTTGGCCAGCATTGTCTATTGGGGCCAGGCACATGCCTTGGGTATCCTCATGCCCTTCACCTAGGGCATAAAGGGCTGGAGCAAGCCAGTCACCACTTAGTTCTTCTCACTGCCTCTCGCTTTGAGATGGAGCAGCTCTCTGTCCATTTGAATCTACAACTAGCTCTCTCTTTTCATTCCTTGTAGATATTATCTTAATCCCCAGTTGTAGTTAGTTTGCTACTTGGCACCATATGTGTAGTATTTTCAGGGTAGGTTTCCTTTTTACCAGGAGAATCCTTATTATTTTCTTCCAGATACTAAGATGGCTAGTTCTCAGTCCCCTGGTTTTGAATATTGTCACTAATGTCAGGATACTTTGGCCATTAATGACAGGCATAAGAAATGTTTATTTTGTGTGGGGGAGTTGCACATCCCTAGTATATGTAAGTTATATAAGTCCTTTACAGAAAGGACTTGAAAATCCAGGCATGCTCGCCGCCAAATATTTTTAATGGATGGGTTGATGAGACTGGCTTCAGACCATGGGTCTTTGACACCCCTGTACATGACCTGTCAGTATCTAAAGTACTCCAGGCAGAATGGGGTCTACATGATCTCAGGAAAGAAGGTACATAGCAAGGAGAAACTGAGAGGCAGATCCCCAGCTAAGGTCTCCTTTAAGAAAAGAAGAGCTTCCCCACACCATTCTACCTCAGGAGAGTCCTTGTGGCCCCAGAAGGCTACTGCTGAAGCTCAACTCCATTTGATACTGAATCTGCAGTGATGAAGCAGCACACAAAAGTCCCAACATGTGATGCATCATCTGAAGTTCCCTCCACATCATGGAGCTTGGGACTGTTAACTTCCTGAATTACTTACTCAGTACCATTGGGCTCCAATCTTGTGCTCCAGTATCACCAGTACTGATGACTCTGGTACTGTCAATGCCATCATTCTCCACCCACAATCTGCTGTTTGCTCTGCTGCACAATACTGTGCTAGTAGCATAAAGAGCACTAAGGAATCTTCCAGTGTACAAGAATCAGAATCCCCATTATTTTCCACTAATTTGATTCCTGTAGTTCTGGCTCCATCTTTACCCATGGTACTGAGCACCTGTATTCTTATGTCCACACTAGTACATGGGCCTTCAATGCCAGCTTCTTCAGCTGCACCAACAGACTTACAGTGCTTCTCTCGAGTAACAATCTACTCAGGTTTCCCCATCTCACTCTGTTGACTTCTTGGCCCCCACCAGAAATCCTCATCATCACCAGATGAGGCTGTGATCCCTTTTAGTAGGTCACAGCTTGATACCTTTAAAGACTTTCAGGACCATCTCAAGAGGGTATCAGACTCTTTGCAACTTACCCTTGAGGAGATTCAGGAACCTGTTCATAAACTGATTGACGCCTTTCAATCTTCTACTGCAGATAAAATAGCCTTCCAATCAACAAGGCTGTTATGGACCCTGCAACGGTTCTTTAGCAGACTCTAGTCACAACAGCTCACGTGCTGGAAGGCAGGCAAAAAAAAAAGAAGAAGAAGAAGGTCCTGTGCACCTTGCAGGGGGGATTATTATTTTACTCATATCTGGTATCAATTCCTTTGTGGTAACAGCTATTAATAAAAAGTAAAAATAACCAAATAAGAGTACACCAAAGTAAAATGAGCCTAAAAGAAGAGATTTACTTGACAGAAAATCATATTTGTCAGCTAGTTTACAATATAGAATTGTGATTTATCAAACTCTGCTGGCCAAATAGTATTTTTTAAATTATAAGAAGTTCTTGAGATTCATAGACAAACTTCCTCCTGTGGTGAAGGAAGAGTCTTCCTCTCTGGTGACTGAGGGCCAGCTGCTGGCCAGGACCAGCCTACAAGCTGCCCTAAATGTGGCAAACATTGCATCATGATGAATGGTTATGGCAGTGGTGATGAGAAGATCCTTATGGGTTCAGAGTTCTAGCTTCCTATTGAAGATTCAGTTCATGGTAGAGGACTTGACTTTTAAAGGGCTGGACTTTTTTAGCTCAAAGACAGATAATGCCCTTCATACACTGAAGGCTTCTTAGGCCACACTTCATAACTGCCCCTAAAAGGAAACATATCAGATGACCAGTTCATACACTGCAGAGACGTTTTCCTCTTACATGCTCTTGCCACCAGAAACTATCCTAACCTTTCAGAAAGAAGCAAAACTTTCATAAGAAAACACCATCTTCATCAACTGCCAGACATCTGTATCAGGAATTCACTCATTAAATATGCAAACTTCCATCTTTCCTTCTGTACAATATCCCACTTTACTGATGTAAAATATGAATGTATATATCCCATCCCCACCCAAAAATAAAGAAACTATCAAACCAGATCCAACTAAGGTCAACAGTGACCATGGGTGAAAATCTGGCTCCACTGATGAGTTAATGGAAAACCTCACGTTGATTTCAAAAGTAACCATCTGAAAACTGGGTAGTGGCCTATGTGAAGTGATTTGATGATATCAGTTCAGATCCCAGTGAATTTCACAGATAATGCTACCATAGTTTGGCAATCTCATTGATCTCAGCAGATAGATGAGAATGGAAATGGAGGGTCAGATTGTATAAATCAACATACTTCCATTGAGCATGTCACCACTGACATCAATAGACTTATGCTGATTTACATCAGCTCAGCATCTGACCTGTAGATTGAACTACCCTCATATCCCTAGATCCTTGTCGGTCAAGTTGAGGTACATTGCTGGGGAAGTGTGGGGAAACATGTGCTACTGCTACTTGTTCTCTCTATAGAATAGTTCAGTTTCCTGAGTTAGCAATCTGTCTCCTTTCAGACAACTATATTTTCACAAAAATAAACTTTAAAAAATCAAAAATTAATTGAAAAAGAGACCACTCTGTGGGGTAATTGGGGGAAAAAAGTAACCTTTTCCATTAGTTTTGAGAAATTCAATAGAATTGTATTAGCTTCCTAATCATACTAGTAGATACCATTTTACATTACATTCTTTATTTTATCACAGTTCGAAACAAGCCCACATGTGCAGAAAATTATTTTGGATGCCCTAGTGGAAGATGTATTCTGAACACATGGCTGTGTGATGGACAAAAAGATTGTGAGGATGGAATTGATGAATTGCATTGTGGTAAGAGGATTTTATCTTGTTCTCGCTACTAAAACCATTGATACACGTGTGCAAAAGAAGGGTTTATAATTCATATTTTATATAAAAGTACTCCATTCTTTATCTAACATTTTACTTCAATGATTTTTTTATTGATGAACTCTTTGAAATCCAGACAAAAAGGTAGAGACAAATATAATGCATTCAATATTTTAGAATTTTCTACAGGAAATCAGTAGGCTTTATTCTATAGATAGTGCTGGGAAACTATTAAAAAATAAGGTTTTCTGTGAAGTATTAAATTCTCCTATACGTAAACGTCACCATGAAATGTGAATATGTAGACTGCATCTTTATAATGTAGCCAAGCTCTCAGCGAGACTGATGCTGAGCATTGTATTTAAATGTTAGATTACAAGGACACATATCTTCATGACATATTATCACAAGATAACTTTGTATTGTCCCTCTTTAGTTTGATTTTTGTCTGTGTTTCTACTATTCTTCCTTAAAGTACATCAAGATTTTGTACATGGCATCCAAGGATGACCCAAAACTAGTGCATCACACACTAACAAAACAATAAGAAAAACAAAATGGCACCTTGACACTTATCCAGACTCCCCTCAGCTTGGCCTAAATTTAGTGGTAAAAGCTAAACACAAACTTGCTTGCTGCTGCCATCGTAATGAAAAGGGGAAATAAGCAGTCATAGCTAGATAAATGGTACAATTTTCTGCCCAAATCAAGGTGGAAAGAGAAGGCTTTTACTACTTCTATTCATGCATTCTCAGCAGCTCCTCTGAGCTAGGGCAAACCCTCTGCCTGGCTCACTTCATGGACAGTTAATGTTTTCCTAGCCTATCTTGTTGTGTGAAATATATATATCTCAAGACAGGTTGGCTATAGAGCTTTGTGAAATAAGTAATTGGATTTACATACATTGAACTTAATATTTCTTTTCCATTTTCAGAGCAAAATATTGCTTATTTTCTGTATGCAACAACTTCCTTTTGGATATTCTATGATTCTGTGAAATTCAAATTGAAAATGAAAATCCTGTAGTAGAAACAGGGATAGAGAAAATTACCTATTCAGTTGTAATGCTGCTATAACACTTGCTCTAATTGGTATAATCCCCCATTTTGGACACAGTTATACCATTATAAAGGTGTTTATACCAGTAAAGCTTATTCTGGAATGGAGAGGGGACTAAGCTAGTCAGTTATTTAGGCACCTTTATACTGATAAGACTGTGTTCATTCTAGAGCCTATGTCAGAATAACTTATTTTTAAAAAGAAAAAAAAATCATACCTCTAACCAAAGAAGTTATACTGGTACAAGTTTTGCATGTAGACCAGGCCTAAGTCATTTCTGTCTCTAATTTCCATGATTCTATAGTATTGCTTTATTGCAGTCCCAGGAAAATTTGATTTATGATCATAATGAGAATTGGTCTTTTCCCCGCATGTTCTGCAGCTTCACCAATCTAGTCTCATCATTACAGAACTAAATTCTATCTCAATGGCACAGTCATTTGTTTTCTAGCTGCCTTTCCCTCCAGACTGAAACCTGAAATCCGTGTGCATAATGTGCTTTTTTTCCTCCACTCATCGTGTGGTCAGGAGTTAAACTCTACCCCATGAAAGGCAGAAGGGTCAGACCTAGGCACTATTTACCAGGCTTAGCCTGTCAGCAAGCATTTTAGGCTTTCTGTTTTTCATTACTTTAAAAATATTATGAAACCCATTTGCCTTTTTTTTTCTTCTTCTTTTGGTCTTGGCTACCTTTTTCCAGTTTACAGCTCTTATCCATTAGGAAACAGTGTGGACAATATTTAATATAATTCAGATGGTAATAAATGACTTTTTTCTATTATTCATCTTGAAATTATTTTTCTATCAGTTAAACCATAATACATTTATTGTTGTGGGAAGGATGGAAAAAAGGAGGCTTGAAGTTTTCTAAATGAAATTCTTAATATGAAACTGGAATTTATTTTATATGCTACTGCAGATTGATTTTGAATTGAAGCAGAGCATTGTTATTTCCCAATGTATGCAAAAAAGTAAACAGTTAGAACAACAGAATGCAAATATAGACCAATTTTCCAGATGAGAAAAAGAACACAGAAGTCTTCTCACGATGTAATTAAATAGTGCAATACAAAGTTGATGGAAATGATTGAAGAATTGGACTACTTGTCTTTGCACTTATTACCATAATTGCAAAGTGGTTTGCTATAGCAAAAACATGTGTGTTAAATGCATGAACTATTCTCTTATTTTAAAAGTTCTTACCTTCAGCCAATAATAAAATATTTTTAAATTCTTCTAATTTAAAAGTTTTGTGAGTCCTTTAAGTATTAATGAACAGAAATCAGTTGGAACCCAACAAAAATCCTGAGTTCTTTTTCCAAAGGGACATAATTATAGCATAGTTACATCTATAGTTACAGCTCTAAAAAGCAAGGAAGAGCTTTTACATTATGCTACTGCATGCAGGAAACTCACTGTTACTGTGAACACAACAAGCATAGTGGCTGATGTCTTCCCTAGATTCTTCTTGTTCATGGAATCAATTTGCTTGCTCAGCACACAAATGTATCTCTAAGCAGTGGATTTGTGATGGTGAAGATGACTGTGGAGATGGCTTAGATGAGAGTGATGCAATTTGTGGTGAGTACTGTAATTTTTGCTTATTTTATCACATCATATCTTTGGGACTGATCCTGAGACATGCAGAGCAATCGCGCGAAAATTAATGGGAGTGGAGAATGCACAGCACCTTTAGGGTCATGCTCTTTAACCATAAGCTAGTAATTGTCCTTATTTCTAGAGCACAGATGATTTTTTCTGCGCCAAGCAGATACATTTGTGTAAGTGGAGTGTGTAGTTTGTGGGTCTGTCTTTATAAAGTAGATATGGTGAAACAGTTTGGGCAAAATAAGAACCAAACCTTTGCCTGTTCTCCAAATCTGAGCCAACTACCGTAAACAGGCCCCCATGTTCTAAATACCTTTATATTTTGGTGGTCAGTCCCTAATGGCTATGAAAAGTCTAGGCTCTGTGCTGTGTCCTGCTCCTGTTCTCTTTTAATTTAGCTAAATATTGGCTTTTCCATATTTAGTCAAACCCCAGCATCTTTCTGAATCTTAGTATCTTTCTGAAAATTCATAGCTCTTACCTGTTTTGGGGAATCAGATATGTCCATTGTATTCTAGAGTGCAATTAAGTAGAGAATCCCTCGTGTATGGGATTCAATTGCATCTGCTACCATACGATTACTATAAAGAGAGGGATCTGGTGTGATATCTGTTTAACAAGCAAGATTTCCCTCTCTCTCCCCTGCCTCGCCGCCCTCCTTTCCTCCACCTCCATCCCTGCCACAACAGGTTTAGTGGAGGCAGTGTCAAGTGAGGAGGCAGGTACTTCAGACATATCTGCTATAGTACATTGTCAAAACCTAAGAGACTTCATGGCCTGAGGCTCAATAGGCTGCACACCCACTAAATACACAACTTAAAGTAAAAAATAGGAAAAGTGGGGGGAAAAAAGGAGGACCAAACAAATTAATAAAGACCACCACTTCTTTTTTAAGTTGTTCAAGTGTTACATCTCTTCCTTATCTATGACTTAGCATTATCATAGATCCCTTTATGGATGAAAGCTCTATCACAGAATTAACTGGCATCTCTGAAGATTACTTAAAGATAAAATACTGTGGAGTGGAAGACAAGGCCCTATTTCATCTTGGGAGCAGGAGACAAATACTTTCCAGGTGGAACAGGGCTGTCAGAAAGCATTTGGGTTTCCCAGTTCTCTGAAACATTTGAAATTTATCTATCTCTAACATAACATAATTTAACTTCAGAAGTGTTTGAAATTCCAGTCTAATAAAAGCAACGTAAGTTGTTTTTCATCTTGGTTAAAATAATGAAAATGAATCATAAAGTAAATTCCTTGAATTCATTTAACTTTTGTAGTAAACGTTCAAAGGCATGAATGGAAATCTACTTTCTCTTCTTAATATATGCCAATTTGCTATACCTGAGAAGAGACATAATAATGATGGATTACATAAAAGCAATCCCTTAAAAAAGTCTTTAATAAGTACCAAAGGATAAATAAAAATCTGTTCTAGAGAAAAGTCTGTTTTAAAACAAAGATGAAAAAGCCAACCTTAAGTAATGAAAAATTATTTTCTTTATGCTCATAAAAGTTTTATAAAGTGCTAAAGATAAAGAAATTTCCAGGAAAAAGAAGTACATTCATTGAAACTGTTGGGATTCTTCTTACCTCGCATTCACTGTTCACTACTGGGCATTTGGGCTCTGATTTGGGGCCTGATCATGCATTTTGGGCCTGATCCTGAACTTCCATGGGAGTTGACAGTGATGAGCAGAGCTGAGGGTTGTTAGCACCTCTCAGGATCAGGATCCTTATCCAATAAATCCAAATACATAGTAGTTGCCTAAAATATCTGTCTATGCTTTCTAAAATTGTTCTACTAAATACATTATATGAAGTATAGTAAGATAGCTTGCCTCTTTCATTTATGAAAGAGGTGAATGACACTGTGAATAGGGTGAAAGTATATAGAAGGAAGGGTAGATATTCAAACCTTTAATTTAGAATACAATCCTAATCTGAATTTTGAGAATACTGTACAGAGGAAAATCTGTTATTTTCAGCTTTCTTTTAAATGAAAAGAAAAAAACCCCTCTCTTTATAAATAGCTATTATTTATAAACCTCACAAGAATTATTTAATTGGGATTTAGCAATGCTAATTTGTATCGTTTTTTTTCAGGATCAGTAACCTGTGCTGCAGACACATTCAGTTGCCTAGGTTCCCATGCCTGTGTCCCTCAACACTGGCTTTGTGATGGTGAAAGGGACTGTCCTAATGGAAGTGATGAACTCTCTACAGCAGGCTGTGGTATGGGGTTTTTGTGCTTATACTTATACATTTAAAACTATATTCTGACTTTTTACTCTTTTCATGGTACTTGTTTGTGTCTTTTATTTCCTGCTATGGGCCTTCTACCCATTACCAGATGGACTATTTGACGGCATGGTGCAACATATGAAATACTGTAAACCATCAGTGGGTAAAGACTGGTCAGTCATAGACTGGGCCAGATCCTCAGGTTAATTAAATCAGCATAGATCCATTGACTTCAGTGAAGATATACTGATTGACACTGAGGATCTACTCCACTATATGTAGCTCATTGTATATGTTTCAAATATAAATGTTTATTCCTTTTTTTCACCATATTAGACAAAAGTGGAAGCTGTATTATTGATTATGCATTTTACATGCTTTTAGCAAGAAAAAAGTATATTTTTGAAATCATAAAAATTAGCTGTTTTCATAGAGGAGTAAGAGACAATTGTATCTATAATTTAGTCATGTTAATTATTCTCATCTCTACTTCTGGTACTTTATAATCTGCTGCTTCCCCATCTTTTGTTCTTGGTATCCACTTTCTTTTATGTAGGTGTATGGGTTATAATCCAGTTAAGGACGTCTGGGGTTTGGTCAGTAATTTAGGTGGGTTTGTATTTTATCTGTATTTGCTTAACTAAACTATTTTATAAGTTTGAAAATGTTCAGATAATTTTCTCTTAATTGACTATGTATCCATTACTGCATGAGGTCTGGGGTGGGTTATTCTCCAGAGAGTTACAGAGACGTTTACAGAGCTGTTATTCAGAAGTAGTGTAATCAGGAGGAGTTCTTTGCAGAACATCCTTCCCCGAATGAGGCAGTGCTGGGTGTTACCAGGTGCCCCTTCCCCGTTAGTGTTTTTTCTTACTTTGTTTATTTTTTTAAGTACATTTGAATCTTTGAATCAACTTTTGTATTTCTTATTTTGGGGGCAAGTAGCACCTTCTGGTATCGTATGCTACCTGGTGTATGCCTGACAAAGTGCATGATTATTTGTTGTGAATCAGTCATTGAGCACCAGTTAATTTACTTCACTTGTTTTTCTAATAAGTAAAGTATCTGTAGGTCCTGTTGTTCTGTGTGCTCCTTATTTTTTCATATGTGCTGTTTTTTCCTTAGCTCCTAATAATACTTGTGATGAGAACTCTTTCACATGCCGTAATAAAGTCTGCATTCCCAAACAGTTTATATGCGATCATGATGACGACTGTGGAGATGGATCTGATGAGTCATTGGAATGTGGCAAGTATAATTTAAAAAACAGCTAACAATGAGAAAAATCTCAGTCTGAATAATAGGACAGAAATTTTTCAAAACCTATAGGGAATGAAGACCAGAATTTTTAGAAAATTTAATAATCTAATTTACTATTGAATGAGATAATTGTTCATTTTCTAAATTTGTTGTAATATTTGTTTGTAATCTAATGATGTCTTTGCTGAACACAATTTTGTACATACTTATTTGGGGCTAAAGCTATATGAATTTATAGCTGATTCTTTTTAAAAAATAAAAGTTAATAATAGAATTACTTTATAAATTAAATACATTATCAGTAATGGATATATGTTCATACTGCCAGACTATGCCATAGTAAGCAGTAAAACTTGTTTGTTACTCTTTTATATTATATACATATCGTATATGACTGCCTGACTTCGCCATTCTGCATCTAGAAGTTCTTGATACAGGAGAGAATCTGGCATACAGCCCTTGTTCAAAACTATGCCAGTATGTTTATCTGCAGTAGTCTTAGGCTTAATTTTCAGTATGTTGTGTACACGTATATGTGCATCCACCACATATGTATGCAGAACTCAGGAATTTGTGAGTGCATAGTAATGTGCATGCAAAATACAGGTAGATATGTGTGCACAAAATGTCCAAACCCAATCTATTGATAATCTGGACCAGTATGTAGACAAAATCTAAAATGCCTTGGGTGTGCATTCTTTCTCGCTTTATGTGAATGTGAGCATGGATTTGCGTATGCACAGACACATTCAGTTAGAGATGATCCATGTATGGCTTCTAAAGAGGTTTCTAAAACATGAGGTCGCTATCTGTGTTAGGCATTGCTAAAGTTCCTATCATCTGTGGCTTGTACATGGATAACTGAAATATATATGAACGTCAAGGGATTTTACGAGTGAAGCATATGTGCTTTTTTTTATGTTAGCAGAAGCCTTATGTATGCTTATCATAATTTCCTTATGCTGTAGTGTTAAATCTATTATACGATTAAGCATTGTGGAAAGGTAATGTGACAATAGTGTTCCAGATAAACACTTATTTTTCTCTTTGTTCCTCTAGTGCAGTCCAGTCACTTGGAAGTACTTTCTCCCTGCCATTAGATGGAAATAGAGCATTTGAATCTACCTAAGGGCCTTGCCCTCTCAGAATCCTCTGGTGTTTCTGTATCCTGCAAGTGAAACAACTACCAAGCTGGTTAATTTGTCCTAGGAACAGGAAGGCTTCTTCCACATCACCAAGACTAAATGGGCATAGGAGAAAAGTTGCCCACTCCCAAATGCACCATACCACTCATTGTAAGAGGCAGCACGAGAGCTGCTCCCTTGGTAAAACGGGGAGGAATGGGGCAACCAAATCAGCCCTGCTCCTGCCACAGTCAGTGCAAGCACCTCAATACCTCAGAAACAGCAGCCATAACAGAATGACAACCAGTGTGCCTTCTTTATCATCCCTTGACTCCAGCTCCTCCTCCTCTGTGGTGGTCTCATGACATCTTGGAGGGAACACTGTGTGGACTTTCTTTACTGTCAGCAGTGTTCATATGTCACAAATTTTTGTGGGAAGTATTTGTACCATCACAGGGGGGGTTTCCCTTCCTTTGTAGAACCTATTCTCAACATCAAAGTATCATGTGGTCCTCTCTTCCTAGACACATAATTGTTCTTTATCCATGCCCTGCAAACTACAGAAGAACAGCATTTGAGCTGGAAATTTTCAGATTCCTTGACTCTGCCTATTAGTCTTATAGGGCAAGGTGTCATAGTTGATACAAGAGAAGACTACTCTCTCTGCTTAGAGAAACTCAGAATCCCTGATCAAATCAATGATCTTGATGATCTTCCAATCCTAGAGCAGTTTGGGGCATAAATTAAGAAAGGTGGAATGTCACGCCTACCAAGGTTTGCTTGGGGGCAACCTTCACAATCTGAAGATGATTCACAAACTTCAGAATGAGGTTCAATTTCTTCTTGAGGCCTATTATTTGTTAATATTTATTTATTCTATTGCTTATATAGCATCAGAGATGTGCATGGTGTTTTACAGTACAGACCCATATGGACTGGCTGCTTCAAAGGACTTACATGGTAAGATGAGAACAATAGGAGAAGATAAAAATAAAGACAGGAAAGAGTCCTGTGGCACCTTATAGACTAACAGATGTATTGGAGTATGAGCTTTCATGGGTGAATATCCACTTCGTCGGATGTAAGGGCAACAATGAGGATTCCCATCTAATCTTACAATGGACCTGTCTTCAAGCTTTTAAATTATTTGTCTAGTGCCAACATGTTTATGATAGAAACAGGTAATGGTATGGGGCAGTTTCTTTCCCCCAGTTCCAAAGGGGGGATGTAGTTCAAAGGGATCTGGAATCTGGCTGTAGCTGACATTTCAGGAATTCCACTAAAGGCAGCAAAGTGATTAGAGTATTGTTGTTTATATATTTAGTAAATATGTATTTTTTTAAAGATATCATCATCATAGGATTCTTACTCTCAAGGGCTCATGGGGGTCTCAAGTTTTTTGCTCTCTGAGGTACCTGTAAGTCATCCTTGGTGTTCAACCAGTTGAGTATACTCTGACTATATGCACTCCCATGTGCTTGAAAATTCTAGATCCTGCCTGAGCACAATCAGAGAATAGCTCCCAGAAGCCAGTGCCCAGTCTAAATGTTCTTTAGACAGATGACAGATAAACTCTGTCTATTGTTCTGGTTTCCAGCCAGTTCATAATAAAGATTTTGTTTTGTGTTTACTCCATTATTCAACCATTTGGCTTCTGTGTTCCCAAAATGTCAATCTTTTCAGCATTTCACTTCTTTTCTTATTTCTGAAAGAGCATCTTGCTTGAAGGCATTATTTCAATCCAGGACAACTTTAAAAGCTTTCTGTGCACTTGACATGAATTTATATATTATTATTTTTTTTATTTCAATTCTATCTGCCATCCAGATTGGCATAGTAAACCAGTCCTGATATATTTTATGAAGCTTTGGCACATTGAAGGTGTTGCATGGCACTTCAAGGCTGTATTAAGGGATGACTTGAGAAGTCATTCTATGCAAAACTTTAGAATTACTTATTGTCACCACTTTGAGGTTCAAACAGCTGCTGATACTCTAAGTTTATTTTGCATTGGATGCTCTGAGGAGCTAATTAAGGTGAACAAAAATATATTCAGGATTACCAGTGGACACATGTTTTAAAACTGTGCCTACAGATATTTTGAAATAATGGCAATGGCCACTTTAGAAACTCATGATGCACTCTATACATTTAGTGGAGAAGACAATCTAGGTGCCAATACACCAAAAATATGGGTGCTCATGCACCAGTATGTGTGGGTGCCACAACCATGGCAATGATAGTTACTATCCCCAGTGTGCCGGACAGACTGGGTGTTGACAATAAGGGTATGTCTACACTACGCGATTATTCTGATTTTACATAAACCGGTTTTGTAAAACAGATTGTATAAAGTCGAGTGCACGTGGCAACACTAAGCACATTAATTCGGTGGTGTGCGTCCATGTACCAAGGCTAGCGTTGATTTCCGGAGCATTGCACTGTGGGTAGCTATCCCATAGTTCCTGCAGTCTCCCCTGTCCATTGGAATTCTGGGTTGAAATCCCAATGCATGATGGGGCAAAAACAGTGTCGCAGGTGATTCTGGGTAAATGTCATCACTCAATCCTTCCTCCATGAAAGCAATGGCAGACAATCTTGTCGCGCCCTTTTTCCCTGGACTGCCCTGGCAGATGCCATAGCATGGCAACCATGGAGCCTGTTTTGCCTCTTGTCACTGTCACCGTATATGTATTGGATGCTGCTGACAGAGACTGTACTGCAGTGCTACACAGCAGCATTCATTTGCCTTTGCAAGGTAGCAGAGATGGTTACCATCCCTATTGCACCGTCTGCCATTGTAAATTGGTGATGAGATGACAGTTTTCAATCATTTTGTGCCATCTGCTGCTGTCATGAGTGCTCCTGGCTGGCCTCGCTGAGGTCGGCCGGGGGCGCATGGACAAAAATGGGCATGACTCCCCAGGTCATTCCCTTCTTTATGTTTTGTCTAAAAATAGAGTCAGTCCTGCCTAGAATCTGGGGCAAGTCTGCCAGAGAGCACAGCCGCTCTGTGTCAGAGCCCCAGAGATCCCACAGAAATGATGAGCTGCATGCCATTCTAGGGAGTACCCTTGCAACAACCCCACCCATTGCTTCTCTCCTCCCACACCCCTCCTGGGCTACAGTGGCAGTGTCCCCCCATTTGTCTGATGAAGTAATAAAGAATGCAATAATAAGAAACATTGAATTTTTAGTGAGATAAAGTGAGGGGGAGGCAGCCTCCAGCTGCTATGATAGTCCAGGCAGGACATTAAAGAGTGGGAGGGAGAGGAACACAGCCTCCCGCTGCTATGGTAGTCCAGAGAGTACAGAATCTTTTCTTTAGACACGAAAGGGTAGGGGGGGGCTGATGGAGCAAAGGCTTCAGCTTGCTATGATGAGGATGGTTACCCAGCATTTTGTACCGTCTGCCAGGAATGACAGGGAGTCATTCCCATTTTCACCCAGGTGCCCCCGGCCGACCTTCCCGAGGCCAGCCAGGAGCACTCACAGGATGATGACGAGGACGGCTATCAGTCCTTTTCTACTGTACCGTCTGCCACCGGGGAAGGGAGGGGAGAGGATGCTGCTGTTTAGCTCTGCAGCACCCCATCTACCAGCAGCATCCAGTAGACATACGGTGACATTGAAAAGTGGCGAGAAACTATTTTTTCCCTTTTCTTTCACAGAGGGAGAGCAGGGTAAATTGACAACATATTCCCTGAACTACTGGCGAAAATGTTTTTGACCGTTCAGGCATTGGGAGCTCAGCCAAGAATGCAAATACTTTTTGGAGACTGCTGGGACTGTGGGATAGCTGGAGTCCTCGGTCCCCCCTCCCTCCCTCCATGAGCGTCCATTTGATTCTTTGGCTTTCCATTACGCTTGTTACACAGCACTGTGCTGAGTCCTTGCTGTGGCCTCTGTCTATCATAGCCTGGAGATTTTTTCAAATGCTTTGTCATTTCGTCTTCTGGAACGGAGCTCTGATAGAACAGATTCGTCTCCCCATACAGTGATCAGATCCAGTATCTCCCATATGGTCCATGCTGGAGCTCTTTTTGGATTTGGGACTGCATCGCCACCCGTGCTGATCAGAGCTCCAAGCTGGGCAAACAGGAAGTGAAATTCAAAAGTTCGCAGGGCTTTTCCTGTCTACTTGGCCAGTGCATCCGAGTTCAGATTGCTTTCCAGAGTGGTCACAATGGTGCACTGTGGGATACCGCCTGGAGGCCAATACTGTCGATTTGCAGCCACACTAACCCTAATCCGACATGGCAATACTGATTTCAGTGCTACTCCTCTTATCAGGGAGGAGTACAGAAACCGGTTTAAAGAGCCCTTTATATTGATATAAAGGGCTTCCTTGTGTGGACGGGTGCAGGCTTAAATCGGTTTAACGCTGCTAAATTCAGTATAAACGCGTAGTGTAGACCAGGCCTAAGTTGTGCAGATTCACTGGAGAGGCTTATTACCACAGGTGCAGTGCCAATGATCAGAGGAATCAATATACCAAACAGGCTCAACATTAATTGTCATTAAAAGTCAGGAGGGCCTTCACATGGCAGGGAATGGTGCTAGTGTTGTAGATATGCTCAGCACTATTGCACTGAGAAGGCACCATGCCAGCAGAGTCCAGGTCCAGAACAACTTGTCACTGTATCTTGGGAGTCTTATACTTCAGGAGTGTCATACCTTTCAGTGATTTGGCACAGTATGTAGGGTGCTTTCCAAGAGCATCCCTAATTTATGGGACATGGAGAACCGCTGGTGAACAATGCTGCCTGGCATCTAAAAGAGAATTTGCACACTAGTGCAGTCTACTCCATTGACATAGGTCTGAACCGATTTTTTTATAAACAGTCCATAGCTAGTAGAGGCAAAGTTTCTAAACAAGTGGAGGATGCCAGCTTAGATGCAGGCAGACACTATGGTAATGAAACACAGAGACTCCTAAACCTCAAAATACCTGAAGCTAATGACATTTTTGCACAATATATGTATAGGTTTAAAATGACCTTTTATTATCTGTTACCTACTTTGGACAATTAAAAACCTTAACCCAGATAGTTTAACACAAATCAGTTAATTTAATGCTGTGTTTGCAGCATCCACCATCAGTTCATTCCAATGGCCAATGGTTCCTCTGCCAAGGAAAAACAATGTCTTGCCAAACTCCTTAAGCAATAGAAGTACTAAATGGTGGACTCAGTCCTTCATTATTTGTCCCAAAAGGAGGCAAAGCCCTAGGTCTTTGTCACCAGAGAGAGAGAGAAGAATGCCAGATGTCTCAGGATAGTCTAGAGGCAGTGCAGCATCATTCACAGATGATTCACTTCTGGATTTCAGGTCAGGAAATCCTCTGTTTTCTATTTCCTCCCCCCAGTTCTATTGATCCACAAGAGTATTATGAAAGTCAGACAGGATGGAGTTTAGATATTGATAATAGCTCTGGCCTGGGCTCAGTAATTTTAGTTCTCCTCCTGGAAATGACTTTGGGCCTTAAAGTCTTCCGATACTGCCAGATCTCTTGACGCAGGTTCAGGACAAGATTTTTATACTAATTCTGAATTCTCTGTCTGACAGCTTGGCTTCTGGTTTTCTGGAAGCATTAGAACTACAGTGGTTTACTGTAGTTTAAAATATCCAATTGGAAAATCTGATGCTTTTGACCAGAGAAACATGCTTAATGAGGTGGAAAACTTTCTCCATCTGGAAAGATCAAAGGGGGAAGATCTGAAACATCCCTTGAGCCCTATTTTATTTGGATGCAACTGCAACAATAAAAAAAATTGTTTCAGTCTGTCAGGACCCAATTGACTATCTCAGTTTTCTACCCTCAGACATATGAGTTGACCTTTTTTTCACTCATCAGACACTAGCCACATTTCTGAAAGGCTAGTTTCACATGTTCCTTCCATTGTTTTGAAATGCGACCGCTATGGCATTTGAATATTGTCCATGGGAAGTTACAGTGTCTTATAAGCCTTTGCCAGACTGCGCTCTCTGCATTCCTCAGTTAAAATGGCACTCCTAAAAGCAATAACATCAACCCAGATGTTCACCAACCTGAGAGCTGAATCTCCTTATACCATGTTTAGGGCTGCAAGTTTATCATGATACACCTCTACCCCAATATAACTCGACCCAATATAACATGAATTTGGATCTAACGCAGTAAAGCAGTGCTCCGGGGAGGTGGGGCTGCACACTCCGGCGGATCAAAGCAAGTTAGTTATAACGTGGTTTCACCTATAACGTGGTAAGATTTTTTGGCTCCCGAGGACAGCGTTGTATCGGGGTAGAGGTGTACTATGACTTCTGTGACTTCAAATTTGAGAGAAAGGACACTGGCCACCTGCAGCAGTGCCCTCTGCTCAGCAATGCAACCATAGTAATGGCCCAATAAGGAGGAGCAACTGAGGGTGAAAGGCTGGAGAGTGAATCCATCCCACCCTCACTCCAAAGCAATGTCACCTGTCCTGAAGGGTTGCTCCTGGTTCTCCACTCTGGTGTTGCAACTCAGGTGCAAGGAGTCACAATGCCTCTCAGGTTTGGCCTGACCAATCCTCAGTGATGACAAAAGTCTGGGCCAAACCTGAATGGCATTGCAACCCTGTGCACCAGGCAGCAAATGCTACTCACTCAAATTTGGTCACACACAAACTGTCTCAATATGATATATACTGTGGCTTTACACACCATTTCCCCCTAAAACCATGACTTTTACTAAATTCGCCGTGACTGCTCTGTAATTTCTTATTTTAAAAAATACTGTGACAAATCTGCAGCCCTAACCGTCTTACATAGGGATAAAGTACATCTTGCCTAGAATGGTCTATGATTTTCAACTGAATTAGTTCATTAATCAGCCTGCAATTTTCCTAATTACTCCCAACAGGGAAGGTCAGGATCCATATTGTAGACCTCTAGAGGTCTTAAATTATTATCTATATAGGATCAAGCCTAATTGCAGGTTCCCCACACTTTTCATGACACATGTGTTAGTCCAACTCAGCTAAATAACCATGAATGTTAATTACTTGACATCCACCAACAGATATCAAAAAACTCTTACTTAGCCCTAATGCAGCTTCCACAGCATGCCTTTGCGCAGAGTCCATCGCTGATATATGCAAAGTGGATACCTTGAACTCTGTATATAATTTTATGTAGCATTGCTGCCTCAGGTTGCCCTGTAATCTGATTACCAATTCAGGAGAAAAAAATCTAAGTCACTTTAAACTACTCCTCCTCAGACCCATCTCCTGGATGGTTACTTCTCCTTTTTAATCTCCAAAGCTTAGATATCCAAATGAGCAATTCTCAAAATGAGAAAAAAAGATTACTTACTGTAGTAACTGTGATTCTTCCTGAATTATTGTTGATATGGGTCCACACTCCAAAACCACCTTTCCTTCTTCTCTGGAATTTGTCAGAGAGGAGATTCGCAGTTGAAGGAAATGAAGGATAATTATGGCTACTCCTCCTTTTATGCCTTTACAATCTTATTCAAGCAAAGGGAGAGTAAATGGCCTGAATGGACACTGTTTTTAAGATGATTCCAAGTTTGCATGTCCAGTGTGCATTGACTTCAAGTGTAGGAACTGTGGCAAGTTACCATTTTTCCCTAGAGCTCCCATCTATATTGCTGCAGTACTACACACTAGGGCACATCAAATTGCCATACTGGGAACAATGAGACTGTATTTAGGAAATCATACTGTATAATAAGGTTCAGTGCTAACAGGCACAGCCTCATAACACACATTGGGACTCACTGGCAACAAGTGCTCACACCACTCCAAATCGGATGTATTAACAGGAGTATTGTAAGAAAGACACAAGAAGTAATTCTTTGGCTCTACTCCACGCTGATTAGGTCTCAGCTGTGTCCAGTTCTGGACATCACACCTTGGGAAAGATACAGACAAATTGGAGAAAGTCTAGAGGAGAGCAACAAAAATGATTAAAGGTTTAGACTGGAGAAGAGAAGACTGATGGGCAACAGAATAACAGCCTTTAAGTATGTAAAAGGTTACTTAAATTGTTCTCCTAACCACTGACGACAGAACAAGAATGGGCTTAAATTGCAACAAAGGAGATTTAGGTTAGACATTGGGAAAAACTTCCTAATTAAGAACTGGAACAAACTATCTAGTGAGGTTGTGGAATCTCCAGCATTTGGAGGTTTATAAGAACAGGTTAGACAAATATCTGTCAAGGATGATCTAGATAATATGTAGTCCTGCTTCCCTGCAAGGAACTGGACAAGATGATTAGCAAGGTGCATTGCATGCCTACATTTCTATTATTTCTATGATGTACTGTAACAGTCTCAACTAGCCATGGTCGACAGTATAGCCAGAGCAGGTCAGCCTCTGCCTGCCAAGCCAGCTAAGGTACCCAGCGACAAAGAAATTCTTGATCTAGAACCCAGTTTACCATGAAAACCCATCTCAATTTATTGCTTATATCCTGCCTGTTGGCATTAAAAGATGAAACTTTTTCAGAAAAGGTAATGTTGCAGTCAAGGCACTTCACCCACTTTAGAATCAGAAGGAAAAATACTTTTCTTCTTGGTGTACCTCAATGCCAAGATAGTAGACATCCTGATTGTTTCCTGAGTTTGTTTAGATAAGAGTCTATATTTCACTGAAGCTGCAATTTGAACAATTTGCTGCATTTATAGTTAGTCTATCATTTCTAGTTAGGTGATATTCAGTTATGGTGGAAGTCTTCAAGGAAATTACCAAAATTAGGCCAATGCTCAGATGATCTAGTCCTCTTTTGCATCTGAATTTGGGTTTGAATTCTCTTAATATTTTTACTATTCTATTAATCTTTGATAATTGTTTCAATATGAATTCTGTTCCATTTTATAATCCTAAATTATTCTTTCAAAGCTTATCCTTAGTGATTATTTATTTGTCCATAAGAATATGGGAATTTCAGACTCTGTTGAGATGAGATGTCTCCAGGAGAGTATGCAGAGAAATGCTTTGTTCTCCATGAGATCCTCCAGAAAAGAAAAGGACCATGTGCATTAACCATTTCTATTTAACTAGAGTAACTGACTGGGGAAGCTTGTCTAGAAATATGAAAGATGATCCAATTTTAGTGCCACATTTCTTCAAAGCCTGTTCAACCAGATTGTGGGAGCACCATAGAGAGATCATCCTGTGTGTCAGATCTAGATTGACCTGGTTTTAAATGCATGTCTTTGCCAGACACTACAGATGGGAAGTGGAAGCTTTCACTGAGACAGCCATTGACACAAAGGTGTCTCAGGTGTAGCGGAGGCCTGGCCTGACATGAGTAATTAATCCATAAAGGGAGGTTTCATTTTTTTTAAGATAGAATTAAAGACAGTCCATTTTTAAAAAGTTACAGCTTTATGAAGTTTCCCTATTGAGTTATTCTGGCTTCTCTAGTGATTATTACAAGTTAGATACAAGATAATTATGTTTTATGGTTCCAGTAGTACATTAACGCCATTCAAAGTGTCAATGGAGGATACTGAGAGAATAAAGTTCTTGGATACAGAGGGATGTCTTCTCTCAGAAGGTCAAGTGCTCTGATTCCATCTGCTGGCAGGGAAGAGCTATACACAAATCACATAGAATAACTAAGGGAAAGTTAGCTGGTCTTATATTTCTCCTTCTGCTAATGCTCATGTAAGATTTGTGCAGATGAAACAAAGCTTCAAAAACAACCATCATCAGAAAGAGCAAGTCATATTTTTAGAGCTTTGAAAATTTTATTTTTTTCTGGATAAATCTGTTGAAATGTAAGCATTCAAAAAGGCGGGAAAAACAGCTGCAGGTCAGTTTTGACTTTATTTTTATTCCCATGCATAGCTTAATATTTTCATGAGTATGCATGCACTCAACATAAAATGTTATGTTTTTTTCTCCAATGAAACATGCTTTGTACAAAAATGGCAAAATTCTGCTACTTGGGAAAAGAACATGAATTTCATCCATTTGATTTGGTTTCTTGCAGAAAAATTATGATTTTTCCACCTAAAAAAACCTGACTTTTATTTTTTTAAAATTGTGAGGGATGAAAATTTGTATTTGACTTTCGAGTTTTTGCCATTTGTAGATTTTTTCTTATTAAACTCTGGCAGAAACTCCCTTCTGTTGTCCTTTTTGTTTTTTTCTGGCAGAAATCTATTTGAGCATCTCAGAAAATAATGTCATGCAGCTTCCAGAGCTGCATGGAGGATTTTGTCTTTTTAAGGAGTCTGTCTTTTGAGATGTATATGCATATTTATCTTTCTGTATCTCTCTCTCTAGAGAAAGAAGGAGATAAATGTGTTTACGTGTATAGACTCTGTTATGAAATTATGTGAAAATATATGCATATGCACATTATGAAGCAGTAAAGCTTTGATTACTCTGTTTCTAGGGTATCGTCACTGTAATCCTGGAGAATTCAGTTGTGCTGATGGAAGGTGTCTCTCAAATTCTCAGTGGCAATGTGATGGGGACTTTGACTGCCCAGATCATTCTGATGAAGCTCCTATAAACATAAAATGCAGAAGTTCAGGTTCATATTTATTTATTTTTAAATCACATATATGTATTTTCCCAACAAACTTATTTTAGAATTGTAGATAGAAAGACTATAATCCTAATAACTAGATGGTACAGTCCTGTCTCTTTAATGCTTCATTCATCCTGTGAGGAGGATTCAGTTGTAATTTGTCAGTCCTGCACAACCAAGGATTCTGTAGTTGATTGATCTCAAGTGATAAAATAAAGGTAGCCACACCAGATGGTTTAGGGTAGCTTGTAGTTTGTTTACACATGTGTTTCCAGCTAGTATAGACTAGACAATACCTCTGTATTAGGTGACTGAAGGATTTCTAATGTAATCACATTTTTTAAAAGAGCTCCAGTGGTGATCCTGGCAATTACAGGCAGGTAAGCTTAACTTCAGTACAGGCTGATAATTTTATCCTTTACTATAGTTAAGTTTATCAGACATAAGATCTTGAGGAAGAATCAGCATGGCTTTTGTAAAGGGAAATTATGCCTCACCAATTTATTAGAATTCTGTGAGGGGGTCAACAAACATGTAGACAAGGGTGATCCAGGGGATATAGTGTACCTGAACTTTCAGAAAGCCTTTGACAAGGTCCCTCACCAAAGGCTCTTAAGCAAAGTAAGGACTCGTGGGATAAGAGGGAAGTTCTCTCGTGGATCAGTAAAAGATAGGAAGCAAAGGGTAGGAATAAATGGTCAGTTTTCACAATGGAAAGAGGTAAATATAAGGGTCTCACACAAATCTGTACTGAGACCTGTGCTGTTCAACATATTCACAAATGATCTGGAAAGGGGGTGAACAGTGAGGTGGTAAAATTTGCAGATGTTAAAAAATTATTCAAGTTAGTTAAGTACAAAGAGGACTGCAAAAAGTAATGAGATCTCACTAAACTGGGTGACTGGGTGATAAAATGACAGATGAAATTCTATGTTGATAATTGAAAAGTGTGCACACTGGAAAAAATAATCCCAATTATGCATATAAAATGATGAGGTCTAAATTATCTGTTACCACTAAAGAAAGAGATCTTGCAGTCATCATGTACAGTTCTCTGAAAACATCTGCTCAGTGTACAGCAACAGTCCAAAATGTTAGGAACTGTTAGGAAAGAGATAGAGAATATCGTAATGCCACTATAGAAAGCCATGGTACGCCCACAGCTTGAATGTTGCATGCAGTTTTAGTCATCCCATTTCAAAAGGATGTATTAGAATTGGAAAAAGTACAGAGAAGGGGAAGCACAAATAAATAGGTGTAAGCTATGTGAGCTTCTACGTGAGAAGAGATTAAAAGGACTGAGAATGCTCAGTTTAGAAGAGAGATGACTAAGGGGAATAATATAGTGGTCTATAAAATCATGAATGGTGTGGAGAAGTGAATAAGGCAGTGTAATTTACCCCTTCACATAACACAAGAACTAGGGGTCACCCAATGAAATTAATAGGCTGCAGGTTTAAAATAAACATAAGGAAGTACTTCTTCATACAATGCATAGTCAACCCATTATGAGGGGATGTCGTGAAGGGCAAAAGTATAATTGGGTTCAAAAAAGAATTAGATAAATTCATAGAAGATAGCCATGATGGTCAGGGATGCAACACCATGCTCTTGGTATCCCAAACCTCTGACTTCCAGAATCAAGGACTGAATGACAGGGAAAGGATCACTCAGTAATTACCCTCTTCCCTCTGATGCACATTCCCTCTGATGCATCTGGCACTGGCCACTGCTGGAAGTGGTGCCAAGCTAGATGGACCATTGGTCTAACCCAATTTGGCCATTCTTAAGTTCTTTAGTTGAATATATTGGATGCTTCTGAATCATCTAA
This sequence comes from Gopherus evgoodei, assembly GCF_007399415.2. Taxonomy (NCBI): domain Eukaryota; kingdom Metazoa; phylum Chordata; order Testudines; family Testudinidae; genus Gopherus; species Gopherus evgoodei. Next base: position 59,721,099 of record NC_044332.1, read on the forward strand.
TTTTCCTGTTACATTTTCCAAATTAGGATTTAGATAGCTAGTGTTTTTGTTTGTTTGTTTGGTGGGGGGGGGCTGGAGGACTCTATTAAAGGATTTTACTATGACAGTTCTCCATTGCTACCAAAAATAATCTTCAATGTTAGATAGCTCTACAAATGCATTATGATTTTTCCAGTGTTTTTCCCAGAAGACTATATCAAGTGTGTGATATTTTTAATATACATAGGGCAGCTTTTTTGTCCCCATGTGCATAATTTCCAATATACAATTTATGGCTTTTTCACTGGTGGTCTGCAGAGAGGTGGTGCTGCATGATGCTTGCTCTTCTCATTATTTCTTGTTAAACAAAACCAAACTGATGGAAAGGGAAGATGAAATGAAGACTAGATAATATGATTAACTTTTTTTCAGAAAGGAGTAAACACTTATCTTAACATAGATATCTAAAACTAAAGTAAAATTTACACATATATTTTTTTCATGCAAGCAATCTTATGAGATCAGTCACAAACAGGAGAAAATATGGTCCCCACAGATTGGAGTTGGTCCATGAAAAAATATATCAGAGCTAGGTCACACTATGGGAAAAGTATGAGAACCAATGACATACTCTTCATTTGTTTTATTTTATTTTATTTTTTCCAGAACAGTCATGCAACAGTTCTTTTTTCATTTGCAAAAATGGCAAGTGTATTCCTCAAACAGATGTCTGTGACAATAAAGAGGATTGTGGTGATGGATCTGATGAGAGAAACTGCCATATCAATGAATGCTTGAGTAAGAAAATCAGTGGCTGTTCTCAAGATTGTCAGGATTTTCCTGTTGGGTACAAGGTTGGTAGTCATGGTGTGTAATATAGTATAATATAAGTTCTTAATCCTTAACTATGATTGTTTAAACCACATAACCATGTAGTAGAACTTCAGAATGCAGTACAAGTAACCTAATCAAACAAGTAACCTAATCAAAATCACAAACCTATGCAAATTAAGATATGAGGTATGCAAATGATCATCAGTTGTGTAAAAAGGAGGAGCTTAAATTCAAATTATAACCTATAGGAAGATGTACATGAAGTAATTTTAACATTTATTTCTATGTATTTGTAAAAACTAATACATGACTATTTTACTTGAAAGGTGATGAAGATGAACCTACAATAACAAAAGTCCAAAGATACAGCACTTAAAAAAACCCAAACAAATCATGCTGATGTGCAAAAAATACAAATGATCTGAGAGTTGCTTATAAGACCATGCCTCCAATAGTAATTAATACAAATAGTAAACTTTTCCCAAGTTAATTGAACTAATTACTCAATTAACAAGGAAAAATTGAACAATGCACTGTTAATGGACAAAATTTTGAAATGTGCCATCCAGTTGTGTGCATGCAACTTTGCTCATGCATTTTGCTCATTAATAGAATGACGATGCTGGAGCATATGATAATAAACTTAATTATATATCTTCCATGTCTAAGACCCATTGGTTGAATGTTGTTTTGGCCCAAATTTCAAGAAATTCTTCACTCTTCCCCTGATGTGCGACTCCACCTGGACCTTCATACCTTCAGAATGATTGTTTAACATTTGACTGGATTCCCTAATGTTTGTTACCTCTTGTTTTATAATGACAAGCCTGCCTTATTGAATTAGTTTCATCCCCTTTTCTGTGGGTGGTAGGTTCTTTTCCACCTAAATCGGCTCCTGTTGAACTGCAAACTTGGGGCCACTCGTAAGGTAGACTTTGGTTCTGTGAATCAAGTAAGGAATTCTAGACCACCTCCAACTACTTCTGGAAAAGAAAATCTGTGATTGAATGGCCAGGCTACTTTTCTGGGGTTGGAGGAGGGATCTTCTGTCTATTGTTTTAGTCACAGGAATCATTTTCCTGCCACTGTGGCAGACATGGCTTCAGAAGTCAAGCAGATTATGCCATATGTGATTTCACACATGAACAAGAGAATGGATTTCAAAAGTGGAAGACTCTTGGCCACCTGAAAATTCTAATTTTTAACCTCTGAGATCTGCTAAATACAGGTAGCCGCCTCTCCACAACTTGGGAAGTGCTTGCCACTCCTGTAACAAACCCCTAACCTATGTCTGAACTATTGAAGTCCTCAGATTGTGGTTTAAGGCAGAGAATCCTCCAGCAAGTGACCCATGGCCCATATTGCAGAGGAATGTGAAAAACACCCAGGGCCTCTGCTAATCTGCCCTGGAGAAAAATTCCTTTCCAACCCCAAATATGGCAATCAGCTAAACCCTGAGCATGTGGGCAGACTCACTAGCCAGAAACTCAGGAAAGAATTCTCTATAGTAACTCAGATTCCACACCATCTAACAACCCGTCACAGGCCATTGGGCATATTTACTGCTAATAGTTAAAGATCAATTAATTGCCAAAATTAGGCTATCCCATCATACCATCTCTGCCATAAACTTATCAAGCTTAGTCTTGAAGCCAGATATGTCTTTTGCCCCCACTACTCCACTTGGAAGGCTATTCCAGAACTTCACTCCTCTGATGGTTAGAAACCTTCTTGTGTTGTAACTATTCTACTGCATGGTGAGCACTCAAAATGAATTTTGTATTTTGCCTCAGGAAGGGCGTATCCCCAATAGGTGTTCATTTCTTATTGAAAATTCCTCAAAAGATGAGAGAAGCTTGACTTAAACTATTATTCTTAGAGAACTTGAAGAGAGCCTCCTCAGATCCTGAGAAAAAGACTCAACTAGGCCTGAACAGGCTTCGTCCCTAAATGTTTCTGTGAGTCTCACATTATATACCTGCTGGTCAAGGCACTGGCCGGGGACGTGAGATTGGTCTGGGATGAAAAAAACTGTTCTGAGTCAGGCATATCAAGGACTCAGATCTGATCTCGCACATCCCAGTCCAGTGCCCTAGCCACACACATGTGCCTCTTCTGTATTTAAGTGCTCAGGTTCCTATCTGAAAATGGACAGTTTGACAAAATTCCTTTTGTGCAAAAATGTTTAAAAAGTTTTAGACTATTTTACAATGTGGAACAAAAAACAATTTTGAAATATTAAAAATTACTGTGAAACAGAATAGTCATCATCTGCCCAGCTCCACTCTGGAGTTCAGAGGGAAGTATTTTATTTTCATTATTTTCTAATTCTGCAAAAGAAGGTGTGTGGGTGGGCAGGAGCTGATGCCTAATCTGGATTAGAGGTGATGCAACACCTTCATCCACAGTTTTACATTCAGCATGGTAACTCTACCCTGTATAATCCCATCCTTAGCTTCCTGGGACTGGTTCATGGTTCTCAATTTATAAGATGCTTGCTTTTACATACTATTTCACCCAGGAAACAGAAAATACCTGAGATTCCAAGTGAGAAATTCCCCCTATCAGGACAGAATCCTGTCCTTCATTCTTTCAACAGCACCAAGGACTAGTGTGTGTACCAAATGCTTGGCTGTCATAATGGCTCACTAAGAAAGCGAGAAATCCAGGTATCCCTCACCTCAAAACTGGAGGAACCACTGGCTCACTGGAGAAAGATCACCACAACAGGTGAACAACTTTCACTTGTTCCTGCAACTTTTCACCACCATGGGTTTCAGGATCAATAAGGAAAAAAAATCTCTATTACCAAACCAAAAAATAGAATTAATGGTGGCAGCACTAAATTCTACAAAGCAAGAACCTGTCTGCCACAGGACACATTCTGTTCTACAGTAGATCTCATCAACCAGCTGCATGTTCACCCTTAATCTTCAGAAAGAGTCTGTCTTAGACTTCTCAGTCATGTGGCCTTCTGCACATATGTCGCACAGCATGCTAGACTTCACTTATGCTGCATGCAAGGGTTGTTGAAATATGTATATTTACCCAACAAACATTAAACATGAGGATGCAAGTCCCTTGAGAAATACTCTCATTGTTAAATTAGTGGAAATATCCTCACAAGGTTTGCAAAGGAGTACCATTGTGTCCACCTCTTTTCACCAAGATACTGGTGACAGATGCTTCCGTGCTTGGGTAGGGAGCTCATCTGGACCATCTTCAGACCCAAGGCCTCTAGACTGTAGAAGAGATTATCCTTTATATAAACAACTAGCCTCCACAGTGTCTCATCCTGTGTTCTGTGGACTAATGGGCCAGATCCTGACTGACAACACAACAACGATGTGTTATGTCAACTGACAGGAAGGATTATCTGCAGCCAAATAAAATAGATTCTTTATTTGGGCAACACAACACTATCTGTCTCCTTCAGTTTTCCTGATTCCTTACTACCTTTTTTAATCTCAAAAGTGCTCTATAAGAGTAAACTTAGTATCACTTTCCCTTTGCCAAGGTCACATCATTTTTTCCCACCCTATAATTGCTAGATTTCTAAAGGGCCTGATTCCTGTGTTTCCCACAGTCTATGACCCCCTTCCTTCCTGGAATCTAAATCTAGGTTAATGACAGTGATGAGCACCCAAAATCCTAAGAACCAGTTCCCTACCGGGTCCTCAATGGCCCCTTACCATGCTGCTTACCCCTGCCTTCCCCATCTCCCAGAACCTCAGTCCGTCGCATCCAGGAGCGGCCCTGAACAGCGCTGCAGCAGCATGACTCCAATGGGGCTTGATCTCCTGCCACTCGGCCGCAGCTCACAGCCCTGCCCCCTTACCATGCGGCTCTGAGCGGCCCTGCCAACCCCTCCTCCCAGCCTGGCCCCTTTACCATGCTGCTCAAAGCAGCAGGAGCTGCAGACCTGTGCTGGCCCCAGCAGCTCTGCATGCTGCGGCTCTGTGACGGGGGGGAAGCGGAGGAGGGGCCGGGGGAGCCTTCCCAGCTGAAAACTCAGGCGAGCCGAACAGGATGATCCCGCAGGCCAGATGTGGCCTGCAGACTGGAGTTTATCCACCCACCCGCCCCTTTAGCAACCCTGTTCTACACCGGTTTCTAAATTTAGCAACCAGTTCTTGTGAACCGGTGCTAACCGGCTCCAACTCACCACTGGTTAATGGGTCCTGCCTTCAACAATATGATATTTATGGCTGGTATACCTAACATAGTGTCGTTTATGTATAAGGTGGCCTTTAGGCCTCAACTGAAGTTTTTAATAAAGATCATTTGACTTTCATTTGAAACAGATGATTCATCTGCCAGTTTTCTTTCCCAAGCCATCCTTCAAGCAGGGGGAAGCCAAGCTGCCCACACTCAGTGTAGTTAGGGCTTTTTCACTTTACCTGGATAGGACAAAACCATGCAAGAGCTTCCCTAGACTATTTCTAGAGTCTGCAGATAGGATTAAATGTCTGACAATATCAACCCAGAAACTCTCTAAATGGATATCTAATTACATCATATCGTGCTGTGAGTGAGCTAGATTAGATCCTTCCATGCAGGTTATATTCCACATCACAGGTAGCTTCTGCACCTTCCCTAGGAAGCTGACTAATTTCTGATTTTTGAAGGTTAGTTAAATGGAGACTAGTCCATATTTTCTCAAAACGCTATTTCCTGTGCAAGACATCAAGATCAGAAGCTTGCTTTGACATAGCTGACCTACAATCACTATTTAAATAGACACTGAGCATGAGCCTGTCTATGGGGTCACTGCTTATAAGTCACCAGAAGTGAAATGCATGGGAACAGTCAATCAAAGAAGAAAGATTAGTTACTTACCTACAGTAACTGTTTCTTTGAAATGTGATGTTCACATGCATTCCATGACCCACCGTTTTTCCCTGCTGCTACGGAATCCTGATTTTGTGTTGGTGAAGGAATTGGAGAACAGTTGGATGCAGTTCGTCCTTGATCTTTTTGGGCAGTGAGGAAATGGGGAACACAGAGGTGCTCCTATGGTACAGTTTCAGCCCAAACGGACGTTGCTGGCCAAAAGAATCCAATCACAAGGACATCTTTAATAACCACAGTACTAGGGTAAGTAACCATACTTTCTTTAGATCTTTACACTCTAGTGTTCTTGTTCATTCCAAATGTTAATTTTGTCATATGGTCATAGTCGAGTAGAAAGGGAAGAAGACCTAACATTTTGTTAAACTGTAGAAAAAGTAAATTCTGCTAATTTCACTTCAGTAGGACAATTCTCCAACAAACATCTCTAATGTGCCATTGGATAAATTCCTGTTACATAGAAAGTTACCTGAAGTTAAAACAGTAGGTCAAAAAAGATGATTTTAAAGTTGTTGAAAGGTTGGTGGTGCCAGACTACTCTGGCCTCAATTTCTAATTTCTAAGCCATTCTTAGTAAGTTTATGCTAAACAGAAAGACACCAACAATAATAAAAAATGAGTGTTCTTGCTTTTCTTTCCCAGTGCAAATGCTGGCCTGGATTCTGGCTCAAGGATGATGGCAAAACATGTGTAGACATTGATGAATGTTCCTCTGGCTTCCCCTGTAGTCAGCAATGCATCAATACATATGGAACTTACAAATGCTTATGTGCAGATGGATATGAAACACAACCTGATAACCTCAATGGCTGTAAATCTCTTTCAGGTATCACATTTTATTTATACATAAATATATCCAAAATTATTTGTGAAAAGCTTTCACTCTGAAATTTGTGGTGTTTCAGCCTTTGTAATGACTAGAAAGATGGTTTAAAGCATCCTTTTCGGTCAGAAACAAAAATCAGAATTCAGTTCAAGGTGTCTAGATGTAAGAATAATTTCTACTTTTATTGTGTATTCTGCACATAGGATTCTATATGGATAATTACAGTGCATTATCATACTGTGAATTATTAAGTGTGCACTAGGCACTGGGAAATTTCAGAAGCAGAAAAAAAAATCACCTTATATTGCCTGCTGCTCAGTCACATAGTAATAGTAAAAAATGTAATGTGCGATATTAAAAAGCCTGCTGCTACTGCATTATTTTATTTTATTTATTTTCATTTTTAGAATAGCTTGCTGACATTTTAGTATACAATCACCCAGTGCATTAAGCCTGCATTAAAAGTCAATTATGGAAAAAAAGAGGATAAAAGAAAATTATATGATGTTTCTGATCTTTGCATAAAAAATGTCCAGTTCACAGTTCTTATTGTAAAGAAACCAGTGCTATCACATTATCTCCTATCATAGTGCAAAATGGACTGTTTGAAATGGTATGCATAGTAAATATATATATAAGAACTTAGCTTAATTATCTCTCTCTGTGTCTTATATGTGTTCCTTCCTGTCTTATTTCAATCATCAAGATTGCATGGTGTCAGTTATCTTTGGAACAGGAGGTCAAGGAGGGAGAATTAGAAGTAGAGACTCTACCAATTACAAGCCATCTCCCGTGCACAAACAGAAATCACTCCATTCCTCCTCTGCTAACTCCTCTGAAAGTGTTGGAAATCCTCATCTCCCTAGCAGGCAGAGATGCTCCTGTTCTTGACCTGCCTGCACTCCCTGCAGGCTTGGTTTTCCAACAGTAGGCCGCTTTCTGCCTCAGTGACAGGAAGTCCTGACTCCCTGTATCTGTGAGACTCTTGTCCCTGCAGCTTCCCTGAATAACAGGGGAGGAAGCTGATGAGGCAGAGTTGAGAGACGGGATCTGATTTTCTTGTCTCCTATCCCTTACTTTATAGGGCATGTGCACATTTACAGGACACAGAGCAGTCAGATGAGAGGAAGGAGTGGAGCCTAGAATAGGATGGGATAGGATCCGAGATACATTCGGGAGCTGAAATATGTAAAGATTTCAAAGTGTTAATGGAAAGTTCTCAAACTTAAATTGGCAGCTGTTCAAGTTGGAGCTAGACTGGCTGTGGTAAGAGTCCTTCCTAGCCTGTGAGAGGCTTTTCCAGATGTTATTGAGTCCACTCAGAAATCCTAACCTGGCCTCTTTAGCCCACTATAGCAGCCTGTTTCCACAACACACTAAATTAGCCAGTCCTGAAGGAGACATCTCAGACCATCAAAGAACTGGAGAATGTCCTATGTTAAGTTTGAAATGAATGCTGAATGTATGAAGTATTAGCTAAAATAGCTGAAATGGATGTACACTGTACAGCACATCATTTTAGCGCAGTGTATAAACAATTAATATCAAGTGTTAAATCATATTTGTCATTCTCATAATTATTCTGTATTTATCCTCTGGTTTATCTTCAAACACTTTCATTGATAATATAGCTATAATAAAGACAGAAAGTGAGATTTTATTGCAGTTCATGTCAAATGTGTTTGAAATTATTTGATAAAATAGTGGGAAACCAGGAGAAAATGAAGAAACCTGGGGAAAAACAAAACAAAACTGATTGAAATCTAGTAGTAGTTAATTTAGTTTTGTCAGAGACATGTGATTTATTTATTTTTTTTAGATTTACTCACTTTATGAAAATCTCTGGACACTTCAAATGATATGCCACTATCAAATTGCCTTTTGTTTGCAACAGCAGCATATGATATACTCCATACTGATAAAGCAGTGTTACAAGTATATACTGAACCTTAACAAATATATATTATCAGTTTGTAACACAGTTAATGATATTAGTCTTACCTATAGTATAAAAACTATAGTAAGAACTCATTCACAGAATTTGAACATTGCTTGTGCTCCTTCGAGTAATTGTGCACATATAGATTCCACTGTAGATGTTTGTGAGCTCAGTGCACAGCAGTATCACTAGGAGACTAATGTTCCCTCTCTTGATTTGTGCCCTCAGGAGAAGGCATAAAATGAGTATATCTATCGGCTCCCTGTTGGTTCCTTATATCTACCATGGCAAGAGTTGGAACTCCCCGTGGCTTTAGCTTTGGTCAGCCAACTTTTGAAAACTTACCTGTATACAGTTTTTATCGATACTATAGTACAGTGTCGTTATTTTAGCTATAATTTTATTAGTACCTGGATGATTTATTATGAAAGGATTCTCAGGTTTTATGGCTAGGCACAAGAGTTGTCTGATTTGTTTGGGTGAGGGAAATGGCAGGGACAAATGTCTTATTTGTACCTCCTTTCCTATCCACACTAAGAATTAGAGAGACTGTTACCTTTAAGGATCATCTCATGAAGGAGGTGACATAACTTGCATCTGAGCCAAGTCACGATCATGACTCCGGGGACTCTGGGTCAAGTCAGAGTACTCCTCTAGATTTTGACTCCAAACATAAATCTGGGAGTGAATGTCATGCTTCCTCTTCTCTATCTAGTTTGAAGAGATCTAAACATTCAGACTCTGACAAGACCTCTAAGTCTTGGTCTTCTCCCAAACTCTCATCTGGTAAATCCTCTGGTTCCGGTTTGAAACTTCACAATTCAAAGTGCTCACTTGTTCCATCAGAGGTAGCACTGTTGACTCCAGCTCCATGTGGACTGCAGAGGCCAGTGTCTTCACTTGTTCCAGGGCCTTCCCATTGGTCTCTGGACCCTCCAACATTGTTGGCACGGTCAGAACTAATACATTCAGCTGACGTGCCTTCTACTCTTCAGACCTTCCTAGCAGCAAGGGAACTTCTTTGTTTTTACCTGCCTGACTCTCTCTACTGCAGCTGGCTCTGGTATTTACCTAACTGATACTGACTACACAATCCCCTCTGCCAGTGCACCCAGCACCGATATCTCACTTGGCACCATCGACATGCCTGGCACCAATGGTGCAACCAGCACTGACTATCCATTCAGCTCCACTGATGCATTCAGCACTGACAACACACACAGTGTCTATTCCAGCACGACCGGTACCAACCTCTTCATCAGCTTTTCAGCCACTCCAACCTGTATCTTTTATTGACCCCACATCAGCCATCAGAACACCTATTGGAAAAGCTATGGGACCAGCTATCCACTACTATGAAGAGGCTTATGTATCTTCTATGGGCTCGGAAGAGGAAGGACCTGTCTGTCCTCCAAGATCCTTCAGCTCTTCCTATAGATCTTCTATTATCAGGTCTAAGGATCAAGACCGGTTCTCATGCAGGAAAGTTGCAGCTTGGGGTCCCCCTCCACTGATGGAGTATGACCATGCAATATCCTCCATAGCCATATTGGTCTTGGGCTGCACCAAGGGATTTTAGACCCCCATCTAATTCACTTCCTGGGAGAATGTCTCCCCTCACTCTCAGTGCATGAGACATCTTTTCAGTATCCTGCGCCTATTCCTCAACCTGCTGTCATGGAACCTGACGTGGAGGAGAGTGAATTACTAAAAAGTCTTTATTGCCTCTTCTCACATTCCTTCTTTCTCACCAGATGAAGCTTTTACCCTGGAATCAACATCTCCCCTATTCACTCCGACCCGGAAGATTTTAAAGTCTTCTGGAATCTCACGAGAAGGATGGTTACTTCTCCGGGAGTGCAGGCGGAGATTGTGCAAGAAAATCTGCACACTCTCCTGGATATTTTGAAGACTTCTACTCTAGGAAAATTTGGCTTTCCTATTAATGAGGCCTCGTTAGAGCCAACAAAGTCTCTTTGACAGACTCTAGACTCTATTCCAGGCTCCTCAGCAAGGGTTTGAGCATTTCTTTACTCATCCAGTTCCTGATTCTTTTATAGTAGGACCTGGTAATGAGCAGCCTTGCTAAAACCATCCTAAAACCACTCCAAAAGATATGAAGCTTAAGAAGCTAGGTTTATTCAACTGTAAAATCTATTACACTACTAGACTACAAAAGCCAGTTGCCAATGACCAGGCTCTTTTAACTAAGTATAACTTTATTAATTTCTCTGCTATTTCCAAGTTCTCTGATAAACTGTCAGAGGAATTTCTTGACCAGTTTTTAGCAGCAGTGTCTTAGGGACATCTTATAGTGTGAACATCTCTTCAGTAGCAACAGATCCACTGATGCTGCCTCATGCTCCATGGCCACTGCAGTCTCTATGTGACATACTTCCTGGCTGCAGGCTTCAGGCATCCCAAAGGAGTATGCACATCACAAGAGAGGACTTACTATCTGAAGGGTGTTAACAATTTTCTACAGAAACAGGTAATACCATGCACCTCTTCACTCTTTAAGAGTTTACACTCCAGCTAAAAAAAGGAACCTAGTTAGGTCACAGTATTTGTATACACCCTCTTTCCAACAGAGTCCACAATATCCCTCCCAGGAAGAGGTCAAGACCTCCTAAATGTTGCTAGCCATCTTCAGCTGTGATGTGCCCTTCTCACCAGATGTCTACAACGTCAAAGCAGTCATTTTTACTTTTTGGTAATGGACAATGTGCCAATGCTATCTCCTTCCTTTGAGTTATACTTATCCCTTTTTTACTGTGCTTTGGAAAATATCATATCAGACAAGTGGGTACTTAGCACAGTAAAGGAGGGATATGTTATCCAATTAATTTCTCTTTCTTTTCCCATCCCCCCTTTCCCCTCTTTTTTAACAGACCCCTCACATGAGAATGTGTAACTTCAAGAACTATGGTCTCTTCTAGAATTATGTAGGAACATTAGAACGGCCATACTGGGTCAGACCAAAGGTCCATCTAGCCCAGTATCTTGTCTTTTGATAGTGGCCAATGCCAGGTGCCTCAGAGGGAATGAACAGAATAGGTAATCATCAAGTGATCCATCCCTGTCGCCCATTCCCAGCTTTTGGCAAACAGAGGTTAGGGAAACCATCCCTGTCCATCCTGGATAATAGCCATTGATGGACCTATCCTCCATAAATGTATCTAGTTCTTTTTTGAATGCTGTTATAGTCTTGACCTTCACAACATCCTCTGGCAAGGAGTTCCACAGTTTGACTGTGCATTGTGTGAAAAAATACTTCCTTTTGGTTTTTTTAAACCTGCTGCCTATTAATTTCATTTGATGACGCCTAGTTCTTGTGTTATGAGAAGGAGTAAATAACACTTCCTTATTTACTTTCTTTACTTAATTGGGAGAGACAGAGAAAGTTCCTTACCAACCGAGAGGAAAAGACTTTTTTTCCTTGCACTTCGTGGTCCCAAAGGAAACTAGGGGCCTCTGTCCCATTGTAGACCTTAGAAAGCTAAACTATGTCATCAGAAAGATCAAGTTTGAGATGGTTAACCTCTCTTCTATTATCCCTTTCCTGGAAAAAGGAGATTGGTATGTTTTGCTCGATGTAAAAGATGTGTACTTCTATGCAGTGATGCAGGAAGTACCTTTATTTTGTGGTAGGCACCAACCACTACTAATACACAGTGCTCCCTTTAAGTTTGTCAACAGCCCCTAGGGTCTTCAGTCAATGATAGCAGCCCACCTCCATGATTTGGGCATTCAACTATTTCCTTACCTGAATCAACTGGCTGGAGCAGGCAGCATCTAGTGACCAGATCCAAAACAATGTCCTAGTGATCTCATCTAGGCCTGAAATTAATTTGGAGAAATCTCAGTTATAATGCACTCAATGCATAATTTTTGTAGGAGCAAACCTCAATGCCAGAACAACCCGGGCTTATCTCTCAAAGAACAGCTACCTATCTGTGGTCGCCCTTTCCAATGACCTCAGGTCCAGGTCAATGACAACAGTGCATACTTGCCTTCATCTCCTGTGCCACATGGCCTTGTGGATGTATGTAACTCTACATGCTGGACTTCACCTTCACTGTCTGCAAGGCTGGTTTCATTCAGTATTTCTTCCTTCTAGCCGCCATCTGGATGTGCAGATTTGTGTATCTACTTGAGTGCTTCACTCTCCGAGTTGGTGATTGGACCCAAGGAACATATGCATTTTTATATCCAGAAGGTTTTCCCTGCATATAAACAGGTTGGAACTTAGAACTATTCATCTGGCCTGGTAGTATTAATGCCCTCCCTCAGAAAACAGGTGGTGCAAGTTCTCACAGACAACACCACAGGTATGTTTTACCCGAACATCAAGGAGGTGCAAAACTGTCTCAGCTGTGCTGGGAAACTATCCTCCTTTGGAGTCTGTGTATTCATCACAATGTTTCCCTGAAAGCTTTTCACCTTTCAGGAGTGAGAAACGCAATAACAGATTGCACAAGGGGGTTTTCACAGACCATCTTGAATGGTCAATCAGAAAGACATTCTCCTCCATGTTTTCCATTGCTAGGGTGCCCAGTAATAGACTTATTTGTGACCAACCTCAAGAAGTGCACGGGATTTTTCTCCAAGGCTAGCAACACTGCAGGTTCTATCACAGATGCTATTCTTCTTCCCTGGTCTGGTCACCTCCTATATGTGTTCGCTCCCATTCCTCTCATTCCAGTGGAGCTCAGGAAGCTGAAACGGGATTAAACATCACTAAGCATCATTGCACCAGCATAGCCAAGACAGTATTGGTTCATGAATTTACATCAGCTGTCCATCCATTCACTGATAACTCTACAACTTGTTATAGAACTTCTGTCACAGAACCAGGACAGATCTCTGTATCTGAACCTCAGATCTCTCCACCCTACTGTGTGAATGATCTCTGGCTGAGCATTCATGAGAAATTGTGCTCCCAAGAGGTCTAGGCCTTCTTGGTGAGCAATGAAAAAAATCCACTAGAGCCAGGTATGCATCGAACTGGAAAAGATTTTCTGTTTCGGTACAGTCTCACAGTTTGTTGCCCCATCATACTGAGGTTATGCATGTGCTGGACTATCTCCTGCGCCTGAAATCATCAGGCCTCAAATAGTTCTGTGAGAGTTCATGTGGCTTTTATTTCAGCACTGTGTCCACCGATAGAGAGGCTTTCCATCTTGTTTCTTGATTTTTGAAAGGGCCTAATCAATACTTACCCTCCTGTGTCCGCTCTGGTACCTCTACGGGATTTAAATATAATTCTCTCAATACTCATAGGTTCCTCTTTTGAGCCTACGGAGACAGCGTCTTTATCTTTATCATCTGTATAATTGTATTTTTGGTAGCAATTTCTTACGTGAAGAGTGTTTCAGAACTTCAGGCTCTCCTGGCTGACCTTCCTTTTACAGTATTTCATGAGGACAAGGTATCCCTTGGACCACATCCTAAATTTGTGCCTAAGGTAGTATTAGCCTTTTATCTAAACCAAACCGTTAACCTTCCAGTGTTTTTGCTGAAACCCCATTCGCATAAGGAGGAGCAAGTATTCCATCTGTTGGATGTTCATGGAGTACTGGACCTCACTAGATCTTTCAGATCTTCCTCCCCAGACTCTTTGTAGCCTACCTGAAAGAACTAAGGGTCAACCAGAGTCATCTCAGCAAATATCACACTAGATTTCTGAATCTATCAAACTCTGCTACTAGCTCACTGAAGTCTCTCCTTTCTCAAGAATAGCAGTTCGCTACGCCTGAGCTCAGTACACTACTTCAGCTTTCTTGGGCAATGTTCCAATAGCTGATATATGCCCTGTGGGAAATCGTCTTCCCTGCATACTTTTTCTAATCATTCTGCCATCACTCAAGCCTCTCTTGATGATGGCAACTTTGGAATGTTGGTACTATAGTTTCAGTTGAGATTATTCAAAATTCCTCCACCTGTAAAGGAACTGCTGTTGAGTCACTTATGGCAGAATGTAAATGTGTGCAATCACTCAAAGGAGAAAAAAACAATTACTTACCTTACAACTGTTGTTCTTCAAGATGTGTTGTTTATATATACATTCCATGACTCTCCCACCTTCTGTGCTACTTTGGATCCACTTACAGTGGTGCAAAAGAATGGAGAGGGAAAAGGTGCACAGGCCCCTTTTATTGCCCTCAACTGAAAGCACAAGGAGAGCAGGAGTGCATGTGCCTCCTAGTGGTATTATTGGTAAAAGTCTCCAGCATGAATGCACGGGGGACACACATACCTACAGTGGAATGCATATATGTGCAATACATCTTGAAGAACAACAGTTACTCTAAGGTAAGTAACCTTTTTTCTCTTTCCACCTTGCATTGTTGTTTATTACTTGATTGATTTAAAACTCAGAATAAATAACAAAATATCCTTTACATTCAGTTTGGACTTCAAATTACCATGAGATTTAATATGGCTCCTGTATTACAAAGGAAATTTTAAATTACATTAAAAGATATTAATTGAATGCTTTGTTCATTTTTAGGTTGCATCATTGATCTTACTTGAAACAATTGAAGGTTTTAACTATTTCTTTCATCCATAACACTGTAGCATTGTAACATTTCATTTTTCAACCAACTGTATTTCAGCTTTATATTCCTGATTATCCATAACATTAATTAAAAAAAACACCCTAATGTAATATATTCGTTCTTCTGTGGTTTAGATGAGGAGCCTTTCTTAATTCTGGCTGACCATCATGAAATAAGAAAAATTAGCACTGATGGATCCAACTATACTTCATTGAAACAGGTATAATCACAGTAACGGTCTCTACATTTCATTTTAATACTCTTATTACTATTTAAAGTAAGTAGTTGAGAGAAAGATAACCCTAGAACTGTTATATTATGTGTTGCAGAATAATGCAGTAACCTAATGTATATAGTGATTTTTACAGTTTCTTAAAATGACTATTCTGATTGAGTTTTTGATTTTTATTAATATCCAGGGAGTTGTTTGTTGAGTCACTCTGAAATCCAAATATTTATGTTCTTTCAGCTTTCCAAAGAGATGATTACTTCTTCTAGTGTTTGCATATGTTGATTATACTGCAGGTGTGTGCTGGAGAGTTTTCCACAGCAGTACCCAGAGGCAGCCACACTTGCACCTTGGCTTCCCTCATGCGCCAAGCCAAGGGTATACAGGGAGAAGCCACCCCCCATCCTTCATTTCCTTCTTACTGTTGATGATTGAAGTGATGATGTGCTTTTCATCCCTGATTTATCTGTGAACTACATTTGTATCTAGTAACTTGCTTTTAGTTAGTGGTATTTGTTTGGTACTTTGTACCCTTATTTATTGATTTTTTAAAAATGTATTTTATTGTTGTTGAATAAGCAGGTGTCTTCAGGCTTCACCAAGTACCAGGGTAATCATCTGCCAAAGTCCCCTGGCTTTAATCCCTGTTCCAGGTGTCATAAAGTGTTGCTCGTTACTGGTCCTCACTCTCTCTGTTTAAAGTCCTGAGTGGTGTCTGAGTTGACAAGGCTTCAAAACTGCAGTGAAGAAGAAAAAGAGAGAAGATACATCCTCATGGAAACTGCTTTTTTCCCTGAGCACTGTGAGCATCCTCAGCCTTCAGAACCAAAAAAGAGGATGTATTTGACTTCTTTAAAATCCTCTGTCAAAGAGATAAGCCATTCCAATACCAAAGGTAGACCAAGCCCCCCTGGTACTGCCTCAGAGTGGGTCTCAGAAGACTGACACATTGATTCTGGTACCCATTCCAGAACTGACGAGATCACAAACTTCATTGGTGGCAACAGTGAATCCATCACTCCTGCATATTGCAGGGCAGAGGGCTCTGCTGCTATGGACAACAACAGAGACCTACACAGCTATGAATGGCCTGCTAGTACCATTGCCATTCATTCAGAGAGAGGGCTGTCTACTGGTGCTATCACACATGGTGCAGGCTTCAGCATCGACACTGGTGTCTTTCATGGTGCCCAGGAGCCCAGGTCTGGTATCATTTTCCTCAGTTTCTTCATAAACGGCACCTAGACCACTGGTACTGGTAACTAGGAAGCCTCCTATGCTGCTCTGTTACTGCAGTCTTGATGCAAGTCCCAGTCCCAATCTATAATGTCTCCTCCCAGTATTGCATCGCCACTCTTACTCCTCATCAGACTCCGAAGTGGTTCCTGTGTTTCCCATTTCAGGGAATCCAGGGCATCCTCCAGAACTCATTCTCACTCTCACTGAAAATGTTCTGACAAGAGAAGGAAGTTGAGAGATTGGAGTAGCTGGTCTAGACACAGCTGGCCTCTGGTACTGGTAGGAGGAGGTTACTTCCAGTTCACCATACTCCCTTTGATGTTTCATTCATGTCAAGATTGTTCACCAAGTGCATGATGCTGGTATCAGCCAGTTTCTGCCATTGGGACAAGCATGTATATATGAATGAATAGTTGGAATGAGACTACTCTTGTCAGCAGGTGGAGAGCAGTTTCCATTGGATTCTCTATCTGTTCATCCACGTAGGCCTGAAAATATATAAACAGAGAAAAATCAATTCTGTCATCAATACAAAGAATAGAGTTCATTGGGGTGATCTTGGACTTGACATCAGCCAGATCTTATCTGCCACAGCCCAGGTTTCCTGTTGTAATGGGACCCTTGTTTGTTGTTCAAAGATTGACCATGAACCGCAATGCAGAACTGCCTTAGGCTCCTGGGAAACATAACTGCATGTACATGTATGATCCCTTATGCCAGACTGCATCTTGGCAGTATGCAGTAATGTCTTAAGTCAGTCTACCATCTTCAGCTATACCACTTAGACAAGATAGTATGGATAGTCATCTCTAAATTGGTGGATGAACCAAGACAACATGAAAGTGTGAAAAGGGACAAATTAGGTTTTCCAACTGGATAAGTGTTAATAGAATAACCCCTTTTTCTTGAGTCCAGGAATGTTAACTTACTAGTTTTAATGCAAGCTTCTTTTCAGGTCAACTTTTAACTTGAACAGTATTTTTCAGATAAGGACATTTGCTTATTCTTAGCCAACTAACAATTTATTAATCCACCCAGAACAATGAACAGCTCATCACTTACATGCAAACACAACCAATGTTCTAGGTATGTACTACATACACATTACCCTCTTGCATTCTGTAATCATAGACTAAAGCTGAGGCTCAGCAGTTATATCAAAGAACAATGCAGATTACCAAGATTTCTTATTACATTTACTTACGATAATAAATTCTCAATTCCTAATGCATTTATCACACTTCCAAGGATGTGCTGGTCTTTAAGGCCCCTTTAAGTGTGTGGTTGCTACTCTTTGACTGGATTAGTCCAAAAGACGCAAGTTTAGAATATTAAAAACAATTGTGCAAAGTTGTCATTTTCAGTCTCTCCTAGGTCAGTTTGAATGGACTTATAAAGGAATTAAATCTAAAATATGGTTATCTGAGGTATCCCTGGAGAGTGTAGACTCATAAAGATAACCTTCAGTTATTTATGATAAAGAATAAAAGGGGAAGTAAAATCATTGAAATGAAATCTCAACATTTCTTATCCTGTTAACTCTGGGATGGGAGACTGGCTTTTCCACACAGCTGGTGCAGGCATTGGTTGCACTTAAGATGCTGCAGCTTCTTTTGGATCCAGTCAACTCTCTTGAGCACCTGGTGACGTCAGTTTTATATAACTGAGTTCCAGGTTCATAGAGGGATCCATCATCTGATTCCTATTGGACACTTGTCAGGTGGGTCATTAGATTTCATTTCTCTTATTTTCACTGCTGCTTCCATTGGTATCCAGTAGATGGCTTTTTGGTGTATAACAAATTTATTTAATTGTTATTGGAGGCTTTTTAAGTTTAATTCATTTCAAGGATTTTATTTCATTATTAGCCCCCATTATTAATTGGGATTCACCACTTTTAAGCAAATTATTTTAATATTTCAAAGTTATACCTTAGTTGATATCTTTTAACATACCTTCTTCCTTCTGCCTGAAAATTTCTATTATATCTAAAGTGCAATAATTAGTTACAATGCAAACCAACAAAATCCTTATAATCTTGTAAATTGGGAGGACATACTCCATACATTTTTGATTGTACATAAACATTTCATATTATTTAGGACTTATAATAGAACAAGACATTATTCACATATGGAAGGATGTAGTGCTAACTCACAAGGCAAGAAAATGTGCAGTTTCTAATCTGGGGTGAGAGACAGATTATCCATGGATTTATTTTCTATGCAAGGAAAGCAATGTGCAGTTTATACATTGGGGTGAAACGTGGCTTGGATTTCTTGGGGTAACAGGTAGTTTGCCCAATTTTATGTTTAATCTTGCAACCACATTTCTAGATTGCTTAACTTAAAGTTTTCCCACCCATCTGTTTATTCACTCGCAATGTGCTAGTTTGCTCAGGAAAGCAGAGTGTCACCCTTCTTGGTAACTTGAAGTTCTTTTTAGCTAGATTGAGAGGGAGAAAGAAGTTGCAAAGTATGAGAGATTAATGCCTACATAATTAACAATACTCTGATTTAACCATGTTAGTTTCTCTTCTTGGGAAGAGGAATTTCTGACCTAGGCTAAATATGGGTCTTTAGACAAAGTGTCTTGAATGATGTCAACACTTTCCTTCATTATAATTATTTCCTAGGCAGATCCTATTCTGGGATAAACAGAGGTGGATAGCTTTATTAATTTTCATCAGGGCCAGAAGGAATCTGTAGTTGTTAATCATTTAAGACATATCTGTTCTGTATACTCCTTGCACACATGTGCAGGGAAGTCCCGTTCTCGCTGGTTCTCCCCTGTATTATCTTGGTAATGGACACTTCCACTATGGGGTGGAGATGGCATATGGACAACCTGCAGGCTCATGGCTTTAGGTTCACTCACAAGGCCAAATTAAACCTAAATTTCCTTGAGTTTGCTTACAATGTCCACAGAGTGTCAGCAGTTCCTGGCATACATTCAGAGGAGGACTATCCAGTTGCTCACCGACAACAGCACAGCAGTGTTTTATGTGAACAAGCAGAAGGGTGCCAGGAGGCAGTGAGATTGTTAAGTTCTGTATGCAGAACATAATTCGTTAACTCTCATGGAGTTCAGAATGTCCTAGCAGACCGCCTGAGTAGGTTGTTCAACCTGGATCACAAATGGTCTGTCAACACAACCATTCAAAGCTCAATGTTTCAAGTAGGGGGAGTTCCTACACTGGATTTGTTCACAACTTACCAGAACTGGAAATGTCCTCAATTCAGTTCAAGAACAGGTAACAGTCTCAGGTACATCTCAGACAGTTTCCTGTTACCTTGGGACATAGGTAACATATATCCAGCTGTTTCTTAGAAAGAAGGAGGCACACATGGGACATGAATCTCTGAAGTGAGGGGCACAGCAAAAAAAAAATTGTAAACCTGTGCTTTTAGTGAACGGAAATATTTCTCCATCTGGGATGCTAGCCACAGTACATCTCCTATGCCATCTACAATTCAAAATATTTTGAACTCTCTTTTTTACATTTTAAAGAGTCAGGTCTGGCAGTCAGCTCCATTAAGGTGCATCTGGCTGCAATTTTAGCATTTCACCCTTATATTACCGGAAGGACTGTTTTTTTCTAATACTGTGACAGCCAGTTTCCTAGAAGATCTAGCCAAGCTGTTTCCCGTCTATCAGGGATCAAACTCCACCTTGGGACTTAAATTTAGTGCTATCAGCTCTTATTTGACCTCCATCTGAGTACTTAGCATCCTGCTTATTGGTATGCTTCTCAGTGAAGGTAGCCTTCTTAGTAGCCATCACCTCTGCGAGGAGAATGGTGGAGTTACATGCCCTGGTAAGAGATCCTCCATAAACCATTTTCTACAAGGACAAGGTGCAGGTCAGGCCACACCCTAAGTTTCTTCCCAAAATAGTGCCTCAGATTTTCCCCTCAGTCACTCGATATACTTACCAGCCCTTTTTCCCCCAAAACCACATGTTCACAAAGATGAATAAAAACTCCATACATCAAATGTACTTTCAACTTCCATACTTTCAGGCTTCTTCCCAGCTTTTTCTACCCTATACAGAATGAATGAGAAGTCATCTTGTCACAACACAACAATTCTCCAAATGGATTACCAGCTGCATTGTTCTGTTATCTTCCGTGAGAAGCTTTCAACACTTTCAATTAGGGCACAATCGGCCTCCATTGGGGAAACACTCCTGTTGTGAACATCTGTAGAGCATTGATATGGTCCTTTGTTTACACATTGCTAGACACTGTGCAATTACTTCTGCATCAAGGGAAGATGTGATTGATGGGGAAAGAAGTCCTACAGTCCTAGCTCCACTTCCATCCAAAAACACTTGGGAGTCACCTTCAACGTAATGGATATATGCAATCACTAGAAGAAGAAAACACGGTTACTTTTCTTCTGTAACTGTTGTTCTTCAAGATGTGTAGCATATGTTAATTATATGGCCCAACCTCCTTCCTCAAAACATCAGAATCACTCATCTAGAGTCTAGTTCAAAGGAACTGAAGGATGTTACAGGGCAGCTGCATCCATTATGTCTTCATCCTGGACCATGCAAAAAGCCAGAGTGCATATCTGTTTTCCCCTGTGGGTACTGCTAGGGAAATCTCTCCAGTACTGGTGCATCTGACGCCATTACACTGAACAACCGTTGTTCTTCAAGAAGGCAAGTAACCATTCTCTCTCTCTGTATTATTTGGGCTAATTACTATCCATCTTATTATTCACACAATTTATGACAGGATCCAAAATTTACAGTACTGTAAATGATGCAGACATACACACTTAAAAGTATCCATACTTAGTCTAAATTATTGTAAATATACTAGAAGTCAAAATATTTTATTCTTAGTCTTTCTTTGAGCAAAACTTCATTAATAGAAACACAGATACCTGCTAAGGACAGAGGTATTTTTTCAGCATTTTTGTATCATTGCAGCTATTTGTCATCTATCTGTCATTAATTACCATGGATTTTATTCTCAAAATCATTTTTAATAAATGCTGTATTTGTTTCAGAACTAATCAGATAATTAAAAAATACTACAAAACCTGTCTCAATAGAAATTAACAGTAGCAGTAAACAGAGCCATGCTTTTTCCTGACTTGTATATTTTAATGTCACAGGGAAGGTGTTCAATTTCACACAGGAGTATGTACCAAATTAATCATCTTGCATTAAATATTTGACTGTACATGTGTTCTGTTAGAGAGCTTAGCAAACAACATGATGTGAAGTGTGTCTCTTCTTCTGAAAACCTTCACATTACTTTTGGGTATGGTGTCACTGCTTCTCTCTTTCCTTCCTACACCAATATTACAATCAGGAGCAAAAATACAAGTTTTCTGTATGAGTGGTGTTGGCAGTTGTCTTCAGGGCTCCACCAATCTGGAGTTAACAGTCCCCCCTCACTATTATACTAGAGCCCAGATAGCTCCAACAAAAGAGGACATCTGAATTTTGGCTCCTACATCTTAACATAAGAAAATAAGAACGAACGTACCGGGTCAGACCAAAGGTCTATCTAGCCCAGTATCCGTCTACCGACAGTGGCCAATGCCAGATGCCCCAGAGGAAGTGAAGCTAACAGGAAATGATCAAGTGATCTCTCTCCTGCCATCCGTCTCCATCCTCTGATGAACAGAGGCTAGGGACACCATTCTTTACCCTTTCTGGCTAATAGCCATTTATGGACTTAGCCACCATGAATTTATCCAGTTCCCTTTTAAACATTGTTATAGTCCCAGCCTTCACAACCTCCTCAGATAATGAGTTCCACAAGCTGACTTTGTGCTGTGTGAAGAACTTCCTTTTATTTGTTTTAAACCTGCTACCTATTAATTTCATTTGGTGACCCCTAGTTCTTGTATTATGGGAATAAGTAAATAACTTTTCCTTATCCACTTTCTCTTCCATCAGCCAATGCCCTACACTAGTCTGAGCTCTACTTCTGCTGTTCTGAGAAGTTACTGGCCTTTGTCCTCAGGATGATGGTGCCTTTAAAGTAATCTGGATTTGAAAAAGAGGAAAGGGGGGCTGAACCAGCAGAACAAGTGAAATATCTTCCTCTTCAAGGCTCCTTCTTTGTCCCTCCTGCCTAGATAGCTCTCTTTGGGCTCACTGTGAGGGTGGTGTCGATTAAAGATATCCAACTTCAGCTATGGGAATATTGTAGCTGAAGTCGACGTATCTTATTCTGACTTACCTCCCGTCCTCACAGCGCAGGATTGATGGCCGCGGCTCCCTCGTCGTCTTTGCTACCGCCGCTCGCCCTGGTGGAGTTCCGGAGTCGACTAGGAATCGATCACTATCCACCAAAACAGCGGGTAGTCTAGACGTACCCTTTCTCTCTGTGTCTCTTGGCCATTGTGTCTCTTGGCCATTGTGTCTCTGTGTCTCTTAGACATTGAAGGGGACACCTAGGAGACAGTGAGGTTACAGCTCTGACTAAAGGGATGTGCAAGACTCTGACAAAGATGGGCAACTACTCCCCTCTACCTGTAAGATCTGTGTTTCCCTAGCCTAATAGCTGTTCAGTAAATGTTCACGAGGAACTAGGAGTTTGGATTTCATTCAATGTCCATTAAATTGCTATGCAGCTCTTTCCATTTGAGCATCAGCTCTTCTCCCTCTCTGTCTCCTTCTCCCATACATACAACCAGTGCATCTTTGTCCTCCCTTCCTATGTTCTTTTACCCTCCTATTCCTGCTCCCTCCATCATCAAACCTCCAGGATTTCCCTACACTGAGGGAAGGTCAACGGGCAGGGAAGATAATGGATACCATCACATAGCTAATACCACTTTAAAATCTCTCCCTACCCTTTACCAGAAACAGCGACAACTAATTAGACCAAGAGGAAATAAGGGTGCTGAACCATGCTTCAGAGCAGGAAGGAGAGATGTTTTATGGGCAGAGATGTACACTTCCTGTCTTCCCACTCCAAATGAAACTAGGCCACTTTTTCTTGAAGATGCTGAAGCTCTGATATTCCTGGTATCCTTTTCCATGTTACTTGATCCAAAGAAATAATTAAACAGAGATGAGCAGAAGGCAGTTCCCTAACAATCTGGATACTGAGGAAATTTTATGGGAACTTGGAACATCCAGATGCAGAGCCAATTTTTCACACATTCTTAGATCAACTAGACCCATTACCAAAATGTGAGGGGTTTAGGCTTGTATTCATACAGCCTCAGTCACCTTTCTTAAGAAGTCTTCTTTATCTGCAGACTGTTCTGTGCCCCTGTAGCAGAAATCTGAAGATAAACTTTAAAAAAAAATTTGGTAACTGAGGGTAATGTGGCTTTCACTTCAGTAATCTATTGTGCCAAAGCTCTGGTTGTATCACTGTGGGGTTTTGGGTGGGAAGGGGGGTTAATACTATACAATCCAACAGCTCAGAATTCTTTTAATATTGTTCTCTTTGATTTAGTCACATTTTCTCCCTACATTTTGACTGACAGTCACATAGGTTGGACTCTGAAATAATGCATTGCAGTAAAACTTGCAGATCAAGCAGCCACTCACTACCACTTCATTAAAAGACTAGATTTTTTTTCTGATTCCATGGAACCACCTTAATACCTGAAGAATCAAAAGAATTCCTTTACATTGTACGTAAGCCTTGTATATCCTATTTTCTCTCTTATAACAAGGATCTTCAGAAATACTCCAGACAGAATCTTCTTCTGACCAAAGATACAAATGACATACATCTCCAAATAATCCAAGTTTAGGTTGAAGCTGGCTGATGACACTAAGATGGCAATGGAAAGTTTGTGATTCCAGAAGTTATTCTCCACCCCATTCCCCATGCATTATTAGTGGAGCAATATTACCAATGAGCAGCAGTTGATCTCATTTTCTTCAGGGTCTTGTGTTCAGCTGTTACACAAAAAGCTTGGTTAATTCACTTTCCCATCCCTCCCCTTATTAAGTGGAAGAGACTTATTTTTCAGCATTTCAGAGAAAATTTCAGAGCAGCTTTCACATACTCCAACACATTAGTTTGGATGTTTAGTTTAAGATTGCTGAGGTCTTATTCAGTCATACAGTGGTCGCCATTAAGAGACAACTTTTACCCATGGTTAGAGCAGGTAAGCAGCTGTGTGTAAAATGACCATTAAAAATATCTGTCCTTTATTCGTGCTTAGGAGCATTTCCAATGTGCCACTTTATACTTCAAACTCATCTCAGTTCCTAACTGTGGTAGTTGCAGCTGTTCATAGTCAGATTTCTGATCTGCAATGCATGAACGATTGACTAGTTCTTGCATGAACTTTACAAGAAGCAATAGTTATAGTTTGGGACATGGTTTAGCTGGGAGCCCATCTGAATTTCTGGTGAACTTTGAGAAAAATGAATTTCTCAGCTGTTAGTCCATCTCAGAAGGGATCACAATACTGGCAGAGGTATTCCCTCTGCAGAATCTCACCAACAAGAGAGAAACAAGCCTTTCAGATGTTGAAGTCATGATATATTTCACAGTCTCTACAAAGGCTGCCCTTGATGATACCCGTTTTCCAGCCTTCTGAGAGCACCCCTTTCAAATGGCAAGACCATGCTTCCACTTCTCTTTGCGATGGGTCACCACACAGCAACCACTCCCTGACTGTTTTCCCCAGTTGCACTCAACCATGATTCCTAGCAGCCCCAAGGGGTTAGCATCTGCAAGTTTTCTTTAAGGAGACTGTGAACAGTGATATTATACAGTACAGAGACATGTTCTCCGAAACAAAATATGATTTATTTTGGCCAAAGAGCACATGTTTTTAGAGAAGTGTATTTAAAATAACATAGTTCTATATGCATATTGCCTTACCCATGACTGGCATTCCCCTCAGATCCGTCGGTGGACCTGCCTTAGCCTTAAGTTCCCTCATTGTCATGTTGTAACCTGCTTGATGCAGACCCTAGCTCTTAATCAGTCTCTCTCTGGGTCAACCTGAAGCATGCTCTTTCTGTTTCTCCTTGTGACATCTACAAGTTGAGGTGACCACTTCTCCCCTCTCTTTCTGCTGGGGGCGTCTTTTTGATCTCTCTCTTAGACCAACAGCCCTTCCTCATGGTTGTGACTGAGAAGTCCCTCTGCCCAGCTATGAATCTGGCTATTGTTTGAAAGAATGCTCCTTATCTAAGCTATTGTTTCAGCTGTCCTGTGTGGTTTCTTTAACAACCAACCTCTTTTTGATCTAACTGTGCACTCAGGCATGGTAATATCACACAGCAACATGTGATGCTTGTAAAAATAATACAAATATTTCCCAATTTTCACAATGCAGGCACAGTGGCTATGATTCAGGATTCCAATCCACATCTACACTCCCTCCATCACTAGTGGAATTCCAAGATAGAGGGAGGACCTTGGGACATCATTTTCTTTGTCAGATACTGGGAGGAATTGCCCACAAAATGAAAAACAAAACATTTTTTAAAGGAAATGACTTGTTGGGATCCTCACAAGAGGATCCTCGTATTGGACAACAACCATTAAAGCTATGGGTGTAACTTTTTTTAATCGAGTGATTGCTCAGGGTTTATGGTTCAGCTAATGGACGGCTTTTTGGAATGGCTACCTCTCGTCCACTCCTAAACTTCTTCAGTTCATGCCCAGTGGACTGTTAAGTGCCCAACACTACAGATAGTGTCTTTAAGAAAAGTTAATTCATTTGTCCCACCACCCTCCACAGCACTAGTGCTCTGTCTCCTCTTACTCAGAATAATATGGATCCATCCTTCTACAATCTGAAGATAATTGTGGTCCCATCATTGTGACATGTTAGAATGTTAGGAGGTTATGCTTTGTTTTTAAGGCAAGGCTTTCCCAGTCTCAAACAACAGGAAGGCTTTGCCCTTTCTGCTTCTTGGTTGCTTCCTTACACATTGCTTCTAGAGCTCAGTTAAGACCTCTCCTATCTAGAAAGGCAGGAACCTTGGTTAATTAGGAGATTATGGGCATGAAAAGTCTCTCCTTCATCTGCCACCCAGGACGACAATTTGATTGGTTTAATGATGCTGTCCCATTGGTATGCTATATATAGCTTCCAAAACTCCAGGCATATCTATGCTATGGTCATGTAATCTTCCTCCATCAATCATTGCTATCATAATGGACTTTCAGGAGAAGAGTCTCTGCAATGTTTGCTTGTTTGCCTATACCTATCATGATAGCATCTGGCTGTTAGGGAGCCCTTATGCTTTCCTATGCACTCAGCCAAAACAATTTCATAAAATATTTCATCTTTGACATAGTCTTTGACTTCATTTCTGTGTCATCAGTCTTCCTCACCATTTATTAAGAAGGAGGATATTATGTCTCCATTCCTGGAAATAGAACATTCAAATCAAACAAGCGCTGATTGTTGTTCTCTGTCAAAGACTGAAGTAGGTCTTAAATAAAGCCTAGAAAGAGAAGAGGGATAGATCAGTGGTTTGTGCATTGGCCTGCTAAATCCAGAGTTGTAAGCTCAATCCTTGAGGGGGCCACCTGAGATTCTGGGGCAAAATCAGTGCTTGGTCCTGCTAGTGAAAGCAGGGGGCTGGACTCAATGACCTTTCAGGATCCCTTCCAGTTCTATGAGATAGGCAAACCTCCACATATTTAAAGACTAAGCAGAAGATAAAAGAAACAAAATCCCTTTATTTTGACACTAATTGGGGTCAGACTTCAACTCGTCCTTCTCAAGGCTGTTCAGAATCAAACCAAAACCGGGCAATTCAAAACCAAACCAGGCAATGAAGGCCGCAAAAAAAAAATCATACAAGTTTCCACTCTCCAAGATAGCTAAATTCACCATTTTGCAAGAAAATTCCAAATGGCCAGGGAGTGCTATTTGTGATCTTGTACATATACTGGAGAGAACTCAATCAGCTTCATCTAGCATACCACTTCTCTCCTTTTCCCATCTCATCAAATTCAAGATAACATCAAGTTATTGGCAGGTGTAAAACACCTGGCAGACATTCAAGCAATAAAGCCTGTCTCAGCTGGAGACTTCTTGCTCTTTGTACCATAGTTTGCTATTTTTCCCAGTTTTCTTTACTATTATGATTATGTTTACAAATAAAATATGGAAACATAAAATGCGTAAGTACTACATAAATATACAGTAAGTATAGTACATCTTTTGATTTCAATAATAATAAATACAGTGATTATTTTGTATTTTGCATACCATCAAATATTCTGTATTCAAAAATATGAGAAAAAGTGGACCTGATTCTTTTCCTTTTTAGGGGCTAAACAATGTGATTGCAATAGACTTTGATTATAGAGAAGAGTTCATCTATTGGATTGATTCCAGCAGACCAAATGGCAGCAGAATAAACAGAATGTCTTTGAATGGAAGTGACATAAAGGTAATTGGGAACTAATAACAATGTAATTACTAGAATTAGGGAAGTATTACTATAAATAGAGTAAGATCAGATAGAAAAAAATACTGTGTCTGCTCTTTATTAAATCTCTAAAATGTGGTTAATGATTCTTTTTCATAATAGAAGTCCAAAATCCATTTCTGTTTCTCAGCTAATATGGACCTGATTAAATCTGAGAACTGAGACCTCTGCAATGTAATGAAACTTTCTAGACTGGAAATGCAATAATTCATCCAGAACTACTCAAAATAATTGTGTCCTGGAGCCAAATTCTGTGACTTAAATGGTTGTTCAGTGTAAGATTTATACTGGACGTAACTTTATACTGAGGGAGGGATAGCTCAGTGGTTTAAGCATTGGCCTGTTTAAGCCCAGGGTTATGAGTTTAATCCTTGACAGGGCCTTTTAGGGATGTGGAGCAAAAATCTGTTTGGGAATTTGTCATGGTATAATTCCCCACTCTGAACCTTAGCGTCCAAAAGATGGGGTACCAGCATGAGTTCCTCTAAGCTCAATTACCAGCTTAGTACTTGTAGTGCTGCCACCAACCAGGAATTCCAGTGCCTGGTACACTTTGGTCCCCCCAAAACCTTGTCCAGGGGACCCCCAAGACCCAGACCCTCTGGATCTTAACACAAGGAAAGTAAACCCTTTCCCTCACCGTTGCCTCTCCCAGGCTTCCCCTCCCTGGGTTACCCTGGAAGATCACTGTGTGATTCAAACTCCTTGCATCTTAAAACAGAGAGGAAAATTCAGCTTCCCCCCTCCTTTTCTCTCCCCCTCCCAGACTGTCCCTGAGAGAGAAAGTAATCCTAACACAGAGAGAAAATTAACCTTTCTCTCCCCCTTCCCTCCTTTCTCCCCACCAATTCCCTGGTGAATCCAGACCCCATCCCCTGTGATCTCACACCAGAATAAAAAAACAATCAGGTTCTTAAACAAGAAAAGCTTTTAATTAAAGAAAGGGAAAACAAGTAAAAATTATCTTTGTAAATTTAAGATGGAATATGTTACAGGGTCTTTCAGCAATAGACACTGGGAATATCTTCCCAGCCTAATTATACAAGTACAAATTAAAATCCTTTCAGAAAAATACAAATGTGAACTCCTTCCAGCCAAATACACATTTGTAAATAAAGAAAAAAAACATAAGCCTAACTCACCTCAACTACCTAGGACTTACTATTCCGGACCTGGTTGCATGTCTGGTCCCTCTGAGAACCCAGAGAGAACCACCACCAAACACTAACAGCACACACAAAAACTTCCCTCCCTCAAGATTTGAAAGTATCCTGTCCCCTGATTGGTCCTCTGGTCAGGTGACAGCCAGGCTCACTGAACTTGTTAACCCTTTACAGGCGAAGGAGACATGAAGTACTCCTGTTCTATTAACCCTTAACTATCTGTTTATGACAGAATTGGTCCTGCTTTGGGTAGTGGGTTGGACTAGATGACCTCCTGGAGTCCCTTCCATCCCTGAGATTCTATGATAAATTGATCAGTAAACAAATGTAAGTCAAGAAACCATGTATGCTGATCTAGCTTTCTGGAGTGTAACTTCTTCCATATTTTGTGATTTATGGGCTGTGCCTAGTCTGCATAAATGCTGGCGTTAATTTAATGTAATTGCTATAGAAAATCCAGAGGAAGACCATGTCTTCACTTCTGCAGAGCAAAAGTTCTGCCTCTGGCAGTAGAGCAAGTTCAGTGATTCAGTTATTACTCACCTTTGTTCATTTAAACCATGTATTTTTCTTAATTTAGGGGCAGTAGTTAATAGTTCTTTTATACTCTCAGTCTCTCTGAGTCTGACCTGTCCTGGGAAACAATGAAGCTGTGACAGGGTTCGACTTACCACTATGGCACCTCCTGCTGGCTGTCCTGGGAATTAGCTTAATTCACCAGTGCACCCTCATCTGGTGACATCTGACCACCATCACATCTGTTCCAGGAAGCATGTTGTCCCAAAGAACACAGCGTCCTCTACAGGACACAGCCCTCCATTTGTGTCACACTTTGTTCTCCCCCATTCTGGGTTAATCATAGTCCCCTGTCTAGCCACTTCCTCCATGATGATGCAGGGAAAGAAGGGAACCCAGACCCACCCACTACTCTGGGTCCCGGCCCATGGACCCTTTAGATAGCAGCCCCGTGCTGTGTCCCCTCTAACCCCGCAGTCTACTTCCCTAGGCCACTTCTCTGCAGCCCCAACACATTCTCTGCCCTTGTCTCAGGGCCTCAGCATGCCAGCTGGGAGCTTGCTCTCACTCCCCTGATCCTGCCTAGGACTGCTCTGTCCAAGGTGCTAGCTGCCTTCCACCTGCAAGGCAGCCAGTTCTCCCTTTGCAGCCCTTCTTATATGGGCCAGTCTGGTCCTGATTGGCTGCTCCTTGTAGCCCTCTCCAATTGGCTCTCTCCTGCACATCCTCTCTAGGGTCCTCTCCAATTGGCTGCATGTTCTATTAACCCTTTATGGGCTTGTGTGGGGCATATGCCCCATCACAAAATCATTGAGGCATTTGGATTCTCAGGTTTCTCTGCTGCAATGATCCCTTCCAGTCTCATCACCTTTGCAGAACGGAGCTACCTAGTGTCCATGTCTTTTTTCACTTACTTTACCTAACTTTCTTTGCTTCTTGTATATATTAGTTGTTTTTAAATCTAGAGTTAGTTAGTTAGCTGTAGGATTAGTTGCCTGTTGGCATACCTTTGGAAAATTTAAGTTTTTTACTCTAATAGATGTTTTTTTCCAGGTACCAGAACTTTAGAGTGTGTAACCCCAATTCTCTGGGATTTAAGCATTACCCCTTCTCCCTTTTCTGTTTGGGGTAGTCTCATGTTCCCAGCAAAAAAAGAAACAAACAAAGAAAAACCCTATCAGAACAAGACACTCCTCTGCAAGTGCTTTTTCTCCAAGGTGAGGAATACAGAACAAACAACATGTGACAGATGTGTAATCATGTTGCTTAAAGTACTTCTGGAAGGTGTTTAATACAACAGTGGAAAGTACAGTGTAAAAAGCTACACGTAATATAATAGAATAGCAGAAGTAGCATCTGCAAGTGCCCAAAAAAGACTTTAGAAGCCACAGTAGTGCACTTGCAGATGTTTCTTCTTTACTGCTCCAGGAGTTGGGCGAGAGACCCAGTGTTTCTGACCAGAAGTGCTCTGAAGTGCACTGGTCAGTTTGTTTTCAGCTCCAGGGTTCCATTATCCAAAACTGCAACCTCAGTCTCTGGTAGGACGAACAAGGTCTCTGAGAAACAGAGCACTGGTCCTCAGGGAAAGTGAGTAGTTGATTTCCTAAAAAAAACTCCACTAAGAAAAGGTCTAAATCCTCACAGTGCTTCCATTCTAAGGAGATTCCATGGCCAAGTATGACTACTGTAGAAAGTCTGAGGGATCTCTGTACTGACGCTGTGGTACCACATCCCAACACTAAATTGGTACAGATTGTTTCAGTGCTTGCTACAGTAGCATCAATGTTGCAACAGTTTTGCCACTTGTTTCAGTACTGAGTAAATCAGTGGTATCAACAGTGGCACGCTCCATACCTTTATTCTCCACTCTCGTTGTGATGCTTGTGTTGCCATTCTGTTTGGTACCAGTTAAATATGAGGAAACAGGAGATTTGTTTTGGAGGAGCCTGAAAACCTGTGTTATTCACAGCTCTGAACATAAGATCATCAGTACCAGGTGCTAAAATATCTTTAATACTGGGAGTCTCCCAAGTTTTGACTGCCCATAGACTTTATGTGCAGCTTAGTACTCCAGCTTTGTCAGCCCTTCTCTCAACCCTTTGCAGGTGGACTACTCTTTATTGTCTTCAGCTGAAGATATGTCTACCCTGCACACTTCTTTCGGTGGCATGTAGAATACATATCCACGTAGTCCCCTTAGTGTGAGTATAAATAGCAGTGTAGCCAGTAAGGGATGACTTAGGTGAGTAAAGACACACCTGAAGGGTGTAGGTATGTACCTACATGCTCTCTACCTGCCTAAGCCATGCCTTCTGTCAACACAGCTGTTGTTAGCAGTCTTGTGCCCTGCTGCTTCTCTGCAGCTGGAGCCTTCCCTTGCTACAGGGAAAGACTCCAGCAGTAGGGAGGCAGCAAGGAAAGACTCTGCCAGCTCCCCACTGCTGGAGCCTCCCCTGTCATAGTGAAAAACTCCTGCAGAGGGAAAGGCTCTGCCAACTCCCATTTTTTGGGAGCCTTTCTTCTCTGCAGGGAGAAGCTCTGGCAGGGGGAGGTAGCTGGGAAAGGCTCAGCCTTTCCCTACAGCCTGCCCCTTGTCAAAGTCTTTCCTCACCTCAGTGAAAGGCTTCAGCAATGGGGAGCTGCTGAAGCTTTTCCCAGCTGTCTCCACCAGCCTGCTTTTCACTGCAGAATTTAGTTACAAATATCCTATGTGCCACCACCAGTGGTGTGTAATGTAGACATAGCCTGAATCACAGAGAAGCAGATAAGGGTCTCCAATATATTCCCCTACGACACCTTCATGTGATCTTTGTTGATGAGCAAGAGAGTCTAGGGATTCTTTCTAGTCCAGCTATTACAGATCCCTCATATTCCGTGGTACCTACCCATGGCCTTTGGGTTGTTACCTTGTAATATCCAAGCATGTCCCTTTTGGAACATATGCAGTACATACAAACCAGAAAGTCAACCTCTGTACCAACCTTGGGGGAAAATCTTCAGCTACCGCTTCTCAAGCTACATCTCTTTTGTTGACTCCATAAAAGGCTATCCATTCTGGCGAAGCTTCTGAAGAGGGTCCACCACGTCTGCAGTTTGAGGAACATCAACAGCCATTTCATTCTTATGCCCAAATGTGGTAGTGGTTTCCTCGACCCCATCTCATGTGGGCTATTTTAAATATTTTCAAGATTTGATCAAGAAATGTGGAAAAATCTTTAGATATTCTCCTTGAAGAGGTTCAAAAATCCTCCCATAAACTTATCAATGTTTCATTCAACTATGCAAGGAACAGTAACTTTCCCGGTTCTCATGGACCTGCCAGGAATGGAACTGCCTTGAACCTGCCAGGAATTTTATGGAAGACACAGACTGCTCCAGTCCCCACATCAAAGACATTGAACAAGAAATATCATGTCCCATCTGCAGGAGTCGAATTTATCTTTACACACCTGATACTGGGCTGCTTAGTATTTGTTGCAGCTATTGAGAAATTAAAAGAGCAACACAAAATGACTTCAAAAAATACAAAAAAAGTGTCTAGATTTATCTGACTGCAAAAGTTTTTCTTCAATGAGTCTCCATTTTAGGATTTCAAACTATTGGACCCTACTAGCCTGTTATGAGTTTATGAACTACAACAAGTTTTCTTTTTTCTGTGGACAAACTACTTCCAAAGAAGAGAGAGGATTTGTCAACTTTAATTTCAAAGAGAGGACTAATCATGAGAACATTTTGCCAGAAGTCTCTTGAAGTGATTGACTCCACTTTTAGATTTATGGCCACATTGGTAGTCATGTGAAGGACATTCTGGCTTTAAACGTCTGGGTTTCCACATGAAGTTCAGTCAGTGGCTGATGAACTAGCTTTTTGAGAGCCTGGACCTTTATAGCTTGAAAACTGATGATGTCCTTCACATCTGAAGGAATCATAGGCTACATTGTGATCTCTTAAAGTATTCATACCTGGCCCTAAAGAAAACAGAGTAGGATTCATACTTGTTCAAGACAGAGAGATATGCTGGTTTCAAAGAGCTGCAGAGCCTTCAGGAAAGAGGCATCATTTTTTAAAGAAGAAACATCTGTCTCAGCATCCTTTACACATCAGACTACATTGGCTTTGAAACAATCATTTTGGTGGGGAGGTCAAAAGTAGCAATACCGTTTTTCAGGATCGAGACTCTGGCATCTGTTACTGCAGAAATTAAGTATGGGCTTCAATTACATCAGACTTCTAGGTATTAGAAATAGAATCAGTCATGTTCACAGAGCCTGTGTTGCAGTCCTTCCTCATATACAGAGTCAATCAGTTAAAATCATGACAGACAAACAGCTGTCATGTTCTATATAAATAGACAGTGAAGGGGCAATATCATACCTGTTGTGTCAGGCGGTAATTCAAATATGGAATTGGTGTATCCATCATCAGCTATCCCTCTCTATGATTCACTAAGAAAACATCTTAGCTGAAAAGATAAACTTGCTTCTTTTGTCTCCTGTGAATGGGCTAAAGGACTCTGTCATACAGAATATCTTTAAGGAATTGGGTTAACCATCAATAGACCTCTTTGTAACAGACAAAATCAGCATGTCGAAACTTCTACTCAGGGAGATCTAGGATCTCTTTCAGATGCATTTGCATGGTCAATAAGTCTCATCTATATTTACCCTCTAATTCACTTAATCTCCAGAGTGCTAAGAAAGATCAGGCAGGATGTGGCCTCGGTCATCTTAATTGCTCTTACCCACCAAAGACATTTCTGGTACCTGGAATTGATTCTGCTGTCACTTCATCCCTCAAGGGCCTTAATTCTTCTATCAGCCTTATTAATGCAAGACAAGGGCAGAATACTTCAATCTCTCAACCTCACCCAGCTACTGGATGGATGTTGTTCCTAGAGCCATTGCGTTCCACAAATTTTCAAAATGTATTCATTAGTGGCGTCTTTTCTACTATCAGACAAACTTATGCGACTCAGTGGAAAAAGTGTATATGTTGACATGAACAAAGCCATTTCAATTCCTGTGATACCCAAATCCCTATTATTTTAGATTATTTATTTTTCTCTGAAAAATGCAGGGTTGCCCATTCATTCTGTTAGGGTTTACTTAGCTGCTAACTGTGCACATCATACATCATCTAGCCATCAGAAGATGTTCTATTTTTTAACATCCTCATGTAACTGATTTTTTGAGGGGACTTACTAGTGCCTGTCCACATTAAGGAGCCACCTATCCAATAGGACCTCATTGTACTTCTGTCTGTTCTTCTTTTGAACCTATAGCAGCCTGTTCCTTCCTGCATTACTTGATGCTTTTTTA
Organism: Gopherus evgoodei; assembly: GCF_007399415.2. Classification (NCBI taxonomy): domain Eukaryota; kingdom Metazoa; phylum Chordata; order Testudines; family Testudinidae; genus Gopherus; species Gopherus evgoodei. The sequence continues at coordinate 59,755,959 of NC_044332.1, forward strand.
TCACAGTCATGTCAGCCAGAAGAATTAGAAAACGTCAAGCACTCGTGGCTGACCTGCGTTATTCAGTTTTCCATTCAAATAAAATATCTCTCAGATCCATTCCATCCAAAAGTGGTCATGGACTTCCACTTGAATGAAATGATACATGCACCTATTTTATTTGCCTTTTATTTGCAAAGAATTAAATCTTTCTGAACTTTCCCAGGATTGTTTATAGCAATTGCTGAGAGAATGAAGAGCCATCCAGTTTCAACCATAAAACTACCTAAATAGATTTTGTGTTGTATTAAGGCCCATTATTATATAGCTAGTCTAGAACCCCCAGATCAGATTATGGCTCATTCTATTAGGGCTTGGACAGAATGTGCAGCACCCTTGTGAAATATTCCAGTTATAAACGTCTGTAGGGTTGCTACTTGGGGGAGTTCATACTTTAATGAAGCAGCATTCCATCATTAGAAGCACTGATATCAGATACTCTTTTTAACAGAGCTGTATATAGTCTCTCTTTAGGTAGACTGTTAGCACTCACTTCCTTAGATCATTGCTTCTGAGTTACCAAGAGTGGAATGAATCTAGATCAATTTATTAATCTATCAACAAACACTGGAAGAAAAATTACTTACCTGTATCCTGTTTGTGTATGTGTGTATGTCCGAGGGGAAGGCAGACAGGTCATGGAATATCCACTCGGGTGGGGAGTCCTACATTTTTGACAGGGTTACTGGCCTAGTGGATGGGAGTAATCTGTAGATGTGATATAGCTTGAGTTTAGTAAGGCTTTTGACAAAGTCTCACATGATATTCTCACAAGCAAACTAAGGAAATGTGATCTAGATGAAATTACGATATGGTGGGTGCATAACTGATTTAAAGATCATGCTGAAAGAGTAGTTATCAATGGTTCACTGTTGAGGAAGTATATAGTGAGGTCCCAAAGGGATCTGTCCTCAGTACAGTACTATTCAATATTTTCATTAACAGCTTGGATAATGAAGTAAGAGAGTATGCCTATACAGTTTACAGGTGACATGATGCTGGGAAGAAGTGCATGCAAGCACTTTGGAGGACAGATTAAAATTTAAAATTACCTTGACAAATTAGAGAATTGGTCTGAAATCAACAAGATGAAATTCAACGAAGGCAAGTGTAAAGTACTACACTTGGGAAGAAAAAATAAATACAAAGCTACCAGGGTGACCAGATGTCCCAATTTTATAGGGACAGTCCCAATTTTTGAGTCTTTTTCTTATATAGGCTCCTATTACCCTCCACTCCCATCCTGATTTTTCACACTTGCTGGCTGGTCACCCTAGCTACAGGTGGTAATAGTGCTGAAAAGGATCTGGGGGTTAAAGTGGTTCATAAATAGAATATAAGTCAACAATGTAAAACCACTGCAGTAAAGGCTAATATTCTGCGGTGTATGAACAGGAGTGTCATGTGTAAGACAGGAATTAATTGTGTGCTTTACTCAACACTGGTTAGGCTTCAGTTGGACGATCGTATCTAGTTCTGAGTGCCACAGTTCAGAAAAGATGTGGACAAATTGAAGAGAGTCCAGAGGAGAGCGCAAGAATGATAAATATTTAGAATACCTACAAGGAAAAGTTTAAAAAAAAACTGTGCGTGTATAGTCTTGAGAAAAGAAGACTGCGGAGGGACTTGACCACTGCCTTTAAATACACTATGGGCTGTTATAAATAGAATGATGGTCAATCGTTCTCCATGTCTACTGAAGGGAGGACAAGTCGTTTTCAACTTTATCTGTAACAAGGGGATTTAAGTTAGATATTTGGAATAACTTTCTAATTATGAGGATGTTTAAGCACTGGGAGAGGCTTCCAACACATATTGTGGAATCCATGTCATTGGAGATTTTTAAGAACAGGTCAGACAAACACCTGTCAGGGATCATTAACTTGATCCAAGCCTGCGAACTAGACTAGATGATCTCTTGAGGTCCCTTCCAACCCTACTTTTCTGTGATTCTCTGACATCTGGATTCTGTGGAAGAGAAGGCAGTTAGGCATCTCTGTTCTCTATTCCCTTGATAAAGAGTACAAGAGCACTCAAGGCAAATGTACCCCATAAGTGGAATATATATATATATAGTCAATGTGATGTAGCCTATAGGACTAACCTGCTAGCTTGTATATATATAACTTTTCTTACAGTTTAAGTATTTGATTTATTATAATAGGTTTATACATTTATATTAAAGTAAGTTTGACTGTAATGCAAGAAACCTACTGGCCATATTCTGTATGTTAAGCTAAGACAAAGTTAGCATATCTATAGTAAAACCTTTTACTTAGAAAGCAAAGTTGATCTATATCTCGTTACCTAAATAGATGAGTACTCATGCCTGTGTCCATGACCCTTTATTTAGACCAACAGACAATGGGAATGGCATAGGGGGGTTTTCAGTGTTGTACCCACAGACTTAACAAGTACACCACAAGAGACAGATGTGCGTACATACCTGTCATCAATACGCACATACGTATTAGCCTATGGGGAAGTGTACCCTAACATTTCTTTGGGTGAGGAATGAAATTTGGGCATAAAAGGAAGGATTTCCAGCATTTGCCCTATAAAAAGAGGTGACCTACCTCAACAGAGTGCTCCAGTTCTCACTTTTCTCCATCTCCATTCTCACTTTACTCTGTTCTCATTTACTTCCTCCACTCTATCTATTCTGTCTATCTACGATGACTGCTACTATTAGTTGGCTATCCTTGTTCTTCTTAAACTAAAAGTTTCAAAGGAACTAGGCTAAACTTGGTTTCCCTAAGTTTTATTCTTAGTTTGTTTATTAGGTTTTGATTTAAGTTTAAGTTAGTCAAGTAAACCCTAGTCAGCTTTGATAGCTCTTAGCATTTTCTAAGCACTGCATCCCTCACTCAAGAATTGAGAAACCTGAACCACAAGGCTGCTCCTGTGTCTCTTACCACCAGGTCATCAAGGAAGGGTGTGAGTATATTAACAAAAGTTTTGTTGCATATAATACTATATTATCATATGTATCTGTAGAATAGCAGTAATGCAATTGTAACTTTGTAACTCTGGGTATTTTACCATTTACTTACTATTATTCATTTTAACAAAAAGTTTTTAAGGCTATATCTGTCTCAGTGTGAGCTTCCTGTCATACCTCCGAGAGTTCTTTATAAATTCTGTGGAGCCTGATTCAGGACAAGAACTTTTATCTTCTGATCAAACAGATTGGCGATCCTAAAATGCATACTAATTAATATTGATGATAATAATTAATAGTATTATTAAAATCAAATCAATAAATTCCCATGTTATCCAAATTAATATTATCATTACACCGTAAACCAGGCTACAGTGAAGAACTCCTTTTACTATACAGGTGAGTAACTTTTCAAAGAAGCAGCTTTAAAGGTAAAAGGATATAAACTTTTATGTATTACATGAGATTCAAATGCAAATTGTTTTCTTGAAATAAAAAACCCTCTAAAATCAAAGATATTGATGTAAAATTTACATTTTTAATTTTTTTTAATAAAAATATCACATACGTATATCTCAGTGTCTGAAATAACTCTGAAGGAGCAATTTCAAAATCCTTTGAGAGGAAGGGACAATAGAAAAAAAGAATCCAGTTATTTGGGTTGCTGTTTTCAGTTAGGGTGACTGAATCACTGTAAATTGTAAGAGGGTTTCTAGAATCATCCAGTTTCTATAAAATTATTGAATGCCCCTGTGTAAAGGTTTGGAAGGTTGTGAACTATAAGGCTGGGAATGTACAGGCATTAGGAAATAAAAATGTTCCATCCCTTTGTCCATATGAATAAAATCTGCTGTCCAAAACAGGACAATTTTAAAGTGATCTTGTCAAGTAATAAAGAACTTAATATTTTTTATTTGTAGTGTTGTTGTAGCCATGTTGGGCCCAGTATGTGAGAGGGAGACAATGTGGATAATATTTTTTGTTGGACCAACTTCTGTTGGTGAAAGAGACAAGTGCTCTGTGGAGTCCACAGTCTTGTCTCTTTCACTGCTAACATTTGGTCTAAGAAAAGATATTACCTCACCCACCTTGTGTCTCCAAATATTTATTGAACACATCCATAGTAATGGTTGAAGTAGATTATCTTGCAGCCTACATCTATAGTTAAAGTTGGAGAAGTCTTAATTGCCACAAATGTTATATACAATTTAAAAAAGTAGTCTACTATGTGCTTCAGATTTGCCTGTTGATTTTAGATTCTGGTGCAAAAGCATTTACAAGTGCTACTTCAGTGACCAGAACAAAGGCTTGAAGATAAGCTAAAATATTTGAATGATCACACTACATAGTGTTTAAAAAGGCTTGGCTATTTCCAGGGATGGAGAAATAGAATGGTTCTCTATTACATTGTTTCGATTATATTTTAGTGTTATAGACTTAAATGGGTAGAATTTTGAAGCTTAAAGAAAATATGTGATATTAGGAGAGGGGGTGTTCAGGGCACAGAAGAATAGCAGCATATTCTCTGCACAAATTAAGCCCTACATAAAGAGATTCAGTGGTACATAGGTTGTTGTGCAGGCCCTCTAAAGTGAGTTGAGTTTTATTTTAGCCACTGGCACAACTTAAAAGGACACACATGGCTACTCTGTGTTGTCCTGGATACAAGGGCCCCAAAATACCATTACTCCAAACAGGAGTACACTAGCTATGCCCTGTTCCACTTTTACAGGTCTAATGTCCCTAACTCTAGGAATTGTGAAGGGGCAGCGTAGAGATAGCAACACCAGCTTTGTACTGCCAGGAGACTCCTGAGTTGTCTGTTTGTTGGCTTTGTCATCCTTTTGGCATGACATCAGTGGGTCCAGCCAGCCAAAAGCAAGTAGTGCAAAAAGACCATTTCAAAAAATCCTGTGATGAAGAGATTTGTAGTCCAAATATATTTTAGATATATTTGATTAAGTCCCACAGAAGCATCCAAAGAATCAGATTTTTTGAGGTCAACCCATCTCTAGTCCATAGACCATAAACTATTTTACTGGGATACTCAATTACTTCTGCCCTCAAAATTCCTTCCTGATAGTTTGCATATAATCCAGCAGTTCTAACTTGCTAAAAAGCTTCTACTTCCTAATTTCAGCCAATTACATTATTTGGGAACTGCCTGATATTGCAAGACAACTTACTTACCATTACGACATTTCCACCTCTTTGCAAGAAGTGTGTACTTTTATGCATGCATGCCTTGAAGTATTGGCATCACTGTCACAATGAAGAGGGATATGTCCCACTGTACTCTTGACAGAGGGGGGAGTGGAGCATTGCCAAGAAACAGCTATCCTGAGAGTGGAAAATCCTTGCCTTTTCAGTGTTCCATAATGATAGGAAATTTTAAAAAACAAGTTTATTCTAAAAGGAACATTTTTTGTGTGACAAGGAAGATTTCAACAAAACAAAACAAAAAGTACTCCCAAAAACTAAATCCAATCCAGTGGCATTCCAGGTTCAGTCTACAGTTGCTGTTTGGGATTCCCCATTCTCCCTCTGTGACAGAAAGTACATTAATCATCTTTGTTAAATAAATCTACTTCTTAAAAAAGATCAGACTTTTTTATTATTGTATAACTTTTTTCCACAGAGCTTCACAGTGGATCCTGTATTCTTCTCTTAAACATTTTGAAACGCACACAAATCAGTTTGGTTGTTAATAATTTTTTTTAATTGATTAACTCAGGGGTTCTCAAACTGGGGGTCAGGCCCCTCAGGGGGTCATAAGGTTATTATATGGGAGGTTGCAAGCTATCAGACATTGCCGCAAACCCTGCTTTGCCGCCTGCATTTATAATGGCGATAAATATGTTAAAAAGAGTTTTTAATTTATAAGTGGGGGTCGCACTCAAAGGCTTGCTGTGTGAAAGGGGTCACCAGTACAAAAGTTTGTATTAACTTTGTGCATCTTAACTCTTCTAGGTAGTACATAACACAGCTGTTCCCAATGCGCTAGCTGTCGACTGGATTGGAAAGAATCTCTATTGGTCTGATGCAGAAAAAAGGATTATCGAAGTATCAAAACTCAGTGGCTTATACCCCACTGTTCTTGTGAAAAAAATGGTGAAGTTTCCTAGAGATCTATCTTTAGATCCTCAAGCTGGGTATGGAACAATAGTTTAATATAAAATCAGAACTAGATAATGAATTATCATTGAAGTCCTCAAATATATTTTTCCCCAGTGCAAAGCTATTACTATCTTAGTAGGTTTATTGTATATGAGCAAGCTAAAATACACAAAAGATGTTAACTGTATCTTCATATGTTATAAAAAGCAATAGCCATGGAGATTAATTCAGGTTATAGAAAAAATCACTGTTGTTGTATCATAACACATCTTGTTGCAAGATAATTTGTGTGGTATTTGTGTGGATCATATGGTATTTGTGTCATGTTAAATATGAAACATTAAGCATGGTTACATTTTATTTAACATATCTACTGCAGTGAGTTACATGATAGCTACTCTTTTCTACATTTGCTGTTATCCAAATTAATAGTGGGCAGTGAAATGCCATGTGTCTTTAAAAAACACTCTTCAGATTTCTTCTGCATATACTAGTGCAAAGATGAAAAATGTTTAATAATGCTCCTGACTTAAATAGTTTTTGCCATTATTTTAATATGTGCAATATGGTGAATTTTTAAAAATACAAACTGTAGTAGTTGACCTGAGTTGGCCTTTGGTGGCATTCAAAAATGGCACTTCTCGGAGTTCACTATTAGCTTCTCTATAATTTTAGCTCTCATGGAAAATGTACAAACAAAAAGAGTTTGTAAACAGATCCAGTGCTGCCGTGCTTGAACCTACAGACGATTCAGATCGAAACAATAGTTCTGAAACATAGGAACTGCCCCATCATTTAAATAATTTGTTATCCTGAAGCATACAGATAATAATTTAAATGTCAACATTGTTAAATATTTCATCTACATTAGGTTTCTGTTTGAATATCACCATTATTGTTTTCTTCCCAATCTAAATCTTTACTGAACCAGAATCATAGGAATAATGGGCACTGGGCACTGACTAACTCACAGCTAGAGTTGTTTTTTTTAAAAGTGCAGTGTCCGTCAAAAATCACTGACCATTTGAGAATTGATATACACCCAGATATTTTTGTAGCGGGCAAAATTACTGTAAAAATCAGTGAAGTAAATAATTTTGCTCACAACAAACACAACTTCATAAGATATCTGATTGTAAGCTTTCCAGTGTTGAGGCTTTTTTGTCATACCTATCTATAAAGCACCAACTCATTGCTGACAATAACCTACTACTACTAGTAGTAGTAGTAAATTATAATTAATAAATAAATAAATAACGTCCCACTTTTCCCAGCTAATAGCAAAAGAAAACGTTAATTTCTAAGTGAGACATTGCAATGGGCCAACAACTTGCTGGTGCTTCCTGTTTATGAGGTGATAACTGTAACCTCACAACATTTACTGCCTGGGTTTATTTAGCTTGGTGTACAGTTGTTGCCTCATAAACAGGAAGCACACTCAAGTCACCAATAAATATATGTATAAACAATGGCCACTAACAGATCAGTGTTAATGTAGTTGAAAAAGTCGTAAAAAGTCTGTTTGCTTGTTTCCCGTAATACAGTTTCAGCTCTTAAAATGGCTGTTTACAGTGTAGATCATTTTTAACAGGAATATCACTTAGGATTATTTGATAAAAATAATAGCATGAAGTAACTGAACCTTTCTTCAGATAAATAAAATTTGCAAGTAGCATTGACTGCTTCATCTGAAATCATGGAATAGATAAAGCTTGCTTTGTTTCCTTTTCAGATGTGAATTAAATATGTAATGCTCACATTTCTGCTTAAGAAGGATAAATAAAGCTCTCATAGTGTCTTAGTAGAAATAAATTAATTATTCTTTTCTATCTTTATTTCCTAAGGCTCCAATAATCTCAAATGCCACTGACAGAAGGAAGCTAATGGGGTGGGGGCTTCCAAAGGAGGAACAGCAGTATACTTTCCTTGAGGATGATCATGATGATACCATCTAGCTCTTATATAGTGATCCCAGACAATTTTCTCTGTCCACGTCTGCAGCATCAGCATTCATAGTTGGAAAGGGGCTTTGGCTGGGAGTGCTGGGTCCAGGAGATGGCCAGTTTTCATAGCATTATCCCTCTTCAAACCTACTTGGATACAGTAGTGCAAGAAAATGCTGAACCTGTTGGCAGTATATTATGTTTCTTACCCATCCACTTTGGGTAAAAACGATTTAGCAGTGGCTGGTGTGAGTCCTTGTCAGCATGATGTGCAAGGAAAAGGGACCCCAATGGAGCAGTGTTGAGACACTGGTCTTTACAAAAGCCCCAGTATTTTCAGGATCACCTGATTGATTTCCCTGTCTGTTTTGGCCAAGCCCTATTCTCTTTCTCTGATGGTACAAGACACAGACCCATCTATCAGAACAACCTGTAAAAAGTAAGCAAGTTCAAACTTAGGTTCCTGACCCCAGCTCAGAGTTGTGGGTGCTTAAAGGATGATTTGGCTCAATAATTTCTGAGGAAGCAATGGCCACAATAGAAATTAATAACATAATAAATATTTTTGAGGTGCTGGATAGAGAAAACCATCACTAAAATCATTCAGGTTATTTTTTGGTTGTTTGGTTGGATTTTGGGGTATGTGCTTTTCACCCAAATTTCAAGTTCATTGAGTTGTTGTGTGATTGAAATGGTATTAGATGAGTCCAGTTCATCCTTTCAGGTAACATGCTAAAAATCATGGTCCATCTATATAGCGGGGATATAAAAAATGTTACCACAGTTTTCATAAGAGAAGGTATTCTACTGCAGTCTGTGGCCAAAATTCCCTATCCACCTTACACTGCTGTGCAGTGTGCTTTGGGCCAATGTTCTGTTTCCTTCTTTTGTAACATACCTGAAGCTGCATTTCAGTAGCTTTCTTGCACATGTAGATTTTGCATCTGTACCTTTGAGTTGAAAATCGCCATAGAAACATACCTGCTGCTATATTTTCAACACATACTGTTTCCAGAAACAGGGACAAAAATGTAAAATGAAAAAATATTTTCTCCATTGAAAGAAATAATTCCAAACATGTAGAACTGATTGAGGAAAAAAACAAGAAACAAAATTCCCCCCCTGAAAGTCTGAGACATTCTAGTAAGCTTTTTGGTTGATTTAAAAATTAGGAAGAAATGTTGTGAAAATAGAATGCAATATTAATTAAGGTTTTCCCTAATGTAAAATTTGAAAAATGTCACCCAGCTCTACTCATGGAGCTTTCTTTCCTCAATTATGCCAGAGCAAACCTAGATACAAATGAGGAGGGGAATAAGGCAAAAAATACTTTCTCGGCTACAGGCAAAACTGTTTTCCTTAGATCTGGGGATGTCAGGGGCCAAATTGCCCTTGAGCACAAGTTAATGAGACCTGAGAGCTTCTCTGTCACGCAGTGGTTTGTAAAGATCACCTAGGAGGAAATATTCCACCAATAAGGATTACAGGTGCATAGGACTATTCCTGTTGCCCCCAAAAGACCTCTTCCTCAGGGCCGCAGAGAAATTTTTGGTGCCTCTGGCAAAATCTGACACTGAAGCCTCCATTTTACCAGATTTTCTCACTTTACTAGTAGAACAATGGTGTTTGTTTTATTTTCCCCCTAACTGACATTCATACAAATTAAGGTTAGGCTACAAGAATCTAGCTGGGTTATTCTTCCTCTCAAACATCATTATCCGTATTAAATATTCTGCAGACCAAATTCTGTCATCAATTTAATCTGTACAGCTTCATTGTGTACAAATTCTGGTCTCAATTACTCATGCGTTTGTCTTTAAAATCTGCTCCGAGTTACACTAGTGTAGTCTGGTTTTAATTACTGGTGCTACAGAATGTAGAAATTGCCCTTTTGTCTTCAAATGATGTCTTTTCTCTGTACACTTGCGTAATCTTACTAGCCTTCTGTGGGAATACACAGGGTCAACTGGGGGAATAAAGTGGCCTCCAGAATCTTACCAGTGATGATGCAAGAGAATGAAATAAGGCATCCTGGTAACATTTTCAAAAAGAAACTAAGTGATTTAGGCGTCTAAGGGCTTGTCTACATGGTGGAGTAATGAACCTTACAAGGTTGTAATGTCTGAAGTGGACTAAAGTGTTACACGTTAATTTGTCTGTATAGACCCTGCTGTTCTGTGCTAAAGGTTCCCTAGTATGTAGTCATTAAAACCCATTAGGAAGCTTCAGTGCACATGAGTGAACTGTAGAAATTACATCCCCACAGTGTGCACTGCTGCTCTGTGTAGACAAACCATTAGTTTCATCGACATTCAGTGAGATGATGGTATGTCTACACTTTGATCTATGGGTGTGATTACCAACTTGAGAAAACATACTCATTCCATTGGTTCTCATTGAGCTATCATGATAAAGTGAAGCTGCAGCAGGGTGAGTGGGGCTGGACACCTTGAGTATGTGTCACTCTGAGACCATAGGCATATACTTGAGGCAGCTAACTCCTCCTGCTGCTTGCACTGCTGCTGCAGCTATGCTCTATTTTTAGAGCACTAGCTCAATCAGAGCAAGTATGGGTATGTCTCTTCAAGCTGGGAATCATCCCCCACCCCAGCTTGAAGCGTAGACATATCCTTACTCTCCTGAGGACTACAGTCATAAAGAAATTTGGGCTGTCTCTCTGGCCCAATGTTTCTTTCATTTTCCACAGTGAAACAGATTCATCGTGGGTCCCGGGAGAGCAAGACAGCAAGCATGAGAATGAATTTGTGGCGTGTTGGTTAGAGCACTGGAACATGGAAGACCCACTTTTTTTGCTCCAATGGCTTCTTAAAATTATTTATCAACAGTGGAACAGATTCAGTAGGAGATACTTTGGAAACCCCACATCAGAATAGCCCAGTGGCTAAGGCTCTCACCTGGGAAGTGGCAGAGTCAAGTTCAAAATTGTAGATGCTTAGGGAAGTTTTATTGCAAAAATTCAGACACTAAGATTAGAGTTTAGGTGCAGCTGTGTAGCCGTTTTCTGAATTTTGTGTTTTCTGAATCCCACTGGGGCCTGATTCTGGGATTTAGTCACCTAAAGTGTCAGATGCGTAAGTCCTTTAGTGAATCTTGCACTGAGTGCTGAAGTGCAATAATATGAAAATGAATTATAAATTTAGTAAATTTACTCTGAAAATCACTGAAGACCAGTAAATACAGAATCCCATGCCTGTTTCACAGTCACTCTTCAAAGTCAAACCAGACATTCAAGAAGGTTATGCTGTAAAACCAAACTGTTTAAACATATGGAAGTCAAAAATACAAATCAATATATAGAAAGCAACTCTGATTAGGTGCAGAACAGATAGCACATATGAAGAGAGAGACTACACTAGGTTTGGTGCTGTGTGATCTATTTATATCCAGAGATGTGACAATAGAAAAGTAATTATAAACATAGTTCGTCTTGTGGGAATGGATGAGAACACTTATCCTTGTATAGAGAGGATGTTTTTGTCTATGTGTAAAAGACAGAGAACTGAAGGAGGAGGAATTTAGTGTTACATCACAACTTGTCTAACTTCTAATTAGAGAAGGAAGAAGAGGATTCTCTGTGTCTCTCTTTCATACGCCAACAAAAAAAGGCCTCTGAGCAAGGATAGCTTTTCTCGTCCATCCGAACAAGCTTAGCTATGCTTGTAACTCATTTTTTCCCCTGTAATTTAATGATAATGTGCTCCACTAATTTCCTAGCAGGTAGTGTTCCCATAATTTTCCCTTATGACCATGTGTAGCACTACCCAAAACATACTTACTTCCCAAAAGCCTTGGGGACAGGGTACCTGAGCCCATTTCAGTCTCTTATGGAAAAACCCACCCTACCCAAGTTAATATAGGTGTATTCATACTAAAAGATGAGCCAGATAAACTGAAATAATCAACCTTTCCTGCTTTCCCCCAAATCATTCTTAGATAATGATCCATCTGATAATCCAGCTGTAAAGGCCAGGTGTTTGCTGCCTACAGAAGAGAATTGACAGCTACATATGCCATGAGGTTGAAATAAATAACCAATACAATAGACCCCCTGTACTCAAGTCCCAATTTCAGAGTCCACAATCTTATAACTGCATTTTTTTTCTAACCTGTATGTGGGTCAATAGCTAATGAAAGATAAATTATATTAGTACACCAGCAAAACATCTCCTTACAAATATTTTTAAATGTAACACATGCCAGGCATCCTAGCTGAGTATTCACAATCAACAGAAAAAGAAAGGAAAAACAAAATCCCCACCCAATGTGATATTCCCTCATTTTCAGCCAATTTAGAAACATACATTCCTCCATCAACACTCTCGCCTCTTTTAATCTTGGCAAGTGTGCTATCATTACTATGTTTTGGAGTTTGCCCATTATGAAAGAATGTCATTTTTATCATAATGCTGTGATTAGTGAAATTAATGTATAAAATATAAAAAAATTGGCATGGTAATACAGTATTATGATAGTTTACCTACCTGAAATTCTTTCAACAATAACATTATTGCAGGACCTGAGATTTTAGCTTAGCAAAATCATGATGATACTTCAGAATTTAAGGGTGGTAGTCCTAAATCAATCTAGACATATATAGCCCATTTTGAGCTTTTTCTTTAATGGTTTAAGTACAGCTACAAAACTGCATCAATATCTCTAACATGGCGACTCATACATTTAAATACTATATATACTTCAAGCTATGAAGTTGTAAAATTTTCTTTGAAAAAAAAACCTCTCAAAAGAGCTAACTTGGAACATGAAAGCACTAAGGAACAATTCCTGGATAGTACTTAAAACCAATCAATTTTTAAAAAAAACATTAGCTGCTATATGTTAGTGCCTTTGCAGCTGTAAATTAAAAAAATTATTGATTTTTTTCCTAGATATTTGTACTGGATTGATTGCTGTGAGTATCCTCACATTGGCCGGGTTGGAATGGATGGCACCAATCAAACTGTTGTCATAGAAACACAGATCTCCAGACCAATGGCTCTTACAATAGATTATGTCAACAGTAGACTCTACTGGTCTGATGAAAACCATATCGAGTTTGCTGACATGGATGGATTTCATAGACATAAAGGTTGGTCAAACAGCTGTAAAGATTCAATTTTTGACATTTCTTATTTTTAATTAAAGATGTGTTATATTAATTGGGAAAAAAAGTTTGTATTCTAAATGTGCTTTTTTGTAAGTATTTTAAGAAGCAGAATGAGAATTTGTTTGCATCACGAAGCAGAATACTAAAGGATACTTCCTAATAAGAAAACAATATTCTTCCCCCTTCTGTATTAAACAAATTTAGACAAGATCAAAGAGGTAAATTTCTATTTCGGTATTTCTTCATTATTTCCTCTTTTTTTGCCAACACGTATATATTGCTAGGCTACACCTCATGAACACTGAATTTGTTGTAGATGTTGGCTGCCAACATGAATCCTGCAGGGCAAAATCCCTACTCTTCTGTATTCCTTCCAAGGCTTATAAAAGTCTCTTTGGCATTCTTTTAATACATGAAATATACAGCAATTCATATCTGTGAAAAATGCATTTTATCAAAAGAAAGCAAAAATTCTAAATAGGGACTGAGTTTTCTTAATAGTCCAAATACATTATTCAACAGTAAGATTTTTTTTTTCTTGGTTGAACTAAGCAGCATAGTTTTTTAATGCGTTTTATTTATTAGCATAGAAATGTTACCCTCAAAGCTGCTGTTGTCACAAATGGTTTGCTGCCTTTTGGTATACATAATTACATAGCCTCTAGGAAGAAAATTATTGAGGAGAGGCAGTATTTTTCCATTGTTAAAGATAACATTTAGTTTCTGTAATAAAACCTGATTCTTCCCAAACCTTACTCTAAAATCTTCAAACATGAAATACTGGCCTAAAAAAGTGATAGGTTAGCTCTAGAGCTCAGTGTGACAGACTGAATGTGTCTATTAATAAAGTAATATTTAATAATGAAGAGAGTTGAAGGGTGAAAATAAGCTTTAGCAAAACTCCACCCAGTCAGGTAAAACTGTTTTCCTCAATGAGTAATGGGTATAGCCAATCAGAAAGTACTCTACTTGCCAGGCACAACTAAGAGTCGCTGAACAACATTCTTTTGGATATAGGTTGTTAAGCTTTTGAGAGACAGCTATCAAAAACAGTTGTATCCTCTATTGGCCATGTGTCTGGCCTTGCCTTGGCAAAGCCGTAGAGAAAGCAGTAAGTGTAAAACTCTATTGTATGTATAGGTAACTGGGGAAACTTATATGATGGGAGATGGGTTCAGATAGGCCATACCCAAAATGAGGGGTGGAGGGGAGGGAAAACTTAGAAGATTGCAAAGGGAGAGCTCTCTCTCTCTCCCCCTTGGAACAGCATGAAGGTTAGAAGTCTGACACTAGGGTCAGAGCATAAATGTACTTTTTGAAACCTTCAAGCATTTATTTCCTTTCTGTAATTTAAACTGAGATTGCCTCATCTAGTTTATCTTATGTAAAGTGTAAATTTAGGTATGTTACACAAACCATTTCTTTTTCTCTTTTTATCAATTTTTCTCTCTGTTTCTAAATCTGTGGTTGTGTGTGCGGAAAGTTCACTCCAAGGAGAATGGCACCTGTTATCCTCGAAAGAGGCACAGGAGACAAAAGAGGTTTTGGCACATAACCCCTGCAGTTTTATCTTGGTTAATAAGACATGGGCATAAGGAGCCTGCGCTACATGACATATGTTACATAGGCTGTGGTGGTCAAAGACCCAAGGAGATACCCGCAGGACCAAGGAAGAGATGAAAGTTGGTGGTGGTATCAAGTAACGCTAAGAGTAGAATCTTTCTTCCAAAATTAAAGCAAATAGAAGATTTTTGCACTCTGGTGAGCATATCCATATTTAGGTTGTCATAATTCAATAATCTCTTCTACTTTTTTGTCACTTTATAGTGAAAAAAAATGCTGAGGAAGAGAAAGAAATCTTAGGAAATAAGATCAAGCACAGAGGGTCAAAGATTGGTTCAATAAATTCTTACTTCAAAAATTTTATTAACATTTTAAATAATTGTCAGGGTAACACATCATCTCTTATAGACTTAAAATGAGGAGCCAGTTGATTGCTAGAGATGTTTATTTTCATTTTTAAACATAAGTCTGTAGCTTAATGGAATTTATAGCTTTTTATGGAGATAGGCCTGAAAGTGTAAATTAATCATGTGGGGTGTTTTTCAGTAGAAATTAGAGTATTTCCGCCAGAATTCAGGTTAATCATACTTGAAATTTATAAATTAGGAGATATTTAAAAAGAGATGTTCACCAATGAACAAAAATCCTCCATGCTGTTTTTTGTTTGTTTGTTTGTTTTGTGGGATTCTGTCCTGAGAAAGGAAAGTAGCAGAGAATAAAAATTAAGTGTAGTGACTTTAGTTGAGAAGGGGAATTCCTCCCTGAGCAGTTGCCTAGCCAGTCCCTTCTAGCATGCTCCCCTGCTACTTCTGGCAGACCTTTCTAAAGGACACACCTCTTTATGACCACATCACATCTCCAAGAGGTCTCGGAGATGTGCTGGGAATAAGGTGGAGCTTGGGAAGTTCATTGTCAAAGAGAGTATTGGATGCAGAACTGAGGGCTGCAAAGACGTGCAGAAAAGGAACGTGAACAAAACATAGCAAGGTCAGTAGAGAAGGGAAATATGAGACTGAGAGCACTTCATCTTTCCAGCAGATGTCAAAATGAATTGGTAGGTTTCACACTCACCAGTCCTCCCAACATGGCTAAATTGCCCTGATGGAAGGCTTATGGCACTGCTTTGGTATGTTGAAGATAATGTCTCCCCAAGCTTGTGGAAGGGTGTAAGTTGGCCTCCAAAGCATGTGCATAGATTTGGGAGTATTGGTGTCATCCTACAAGCATCATACAGTTTGTCTGAGAATTCAGGGACTTCCTAATGCCTAAAGAGGGGTTGGAAAGTATCAAGTGAGAGAGCTACCTAAGGTTTGTTGGGAGGTTATGAACCCGAGTGGACACTCACTCATATTCATGTTCTAAGGTCCACATGAATTGAGTTCCCCATCTGTGGATCGTAGGAGATCTGCAGAAAAGAGAGAGAGAGGAATATCCCTAAAGTGCTATCTGCAAAATTATTTTATTCTCACCATTCTCTCTGAGCTCTTCCTGTAGAACTCAAGTCTCTAGGAAAGATTACCCTTTCTTGAGTATCCCTTCCACAGAAGGTGAGCCCTCTCTTGAGAATGTTGGAAAATGCATACAAGAAAGTTTTCTGAAGCGAATGGGGGGTGTGGCTTTTGGTAAACCTGGACAGTTCTTACTCTTATAACACTGAACAGTTAACTTTGATTTATACTTTTCTGTGTAAAGATCTAAGAACTCTAAGATCTGAGCACTTAAAACTGAATTTCTGTTAAACAAATTATGATTTTATAATTCAAGGAGTAGTGAGGGTTTGTAAAGCCCTGATTTGTTTATTTTTCATTGGATACCCAAAGAGTTGGTGAATTTATTCTTTATTATTGTTGTCCTTTAGCAACTTAATTTTAAAATTGAAAATTAGTAGAAAACTTTAATTCAGTAAACATTAATGTGCGTTTTCTAATTCCACTTTTATGAGGCAAGACAGAAAAGTGGGACCTTTTTTGCGAGGGGGAGAAGAGGGTGTTCTCTCACACAGAGAAGGAATCCTCTGGTCTGGGCTCTGGCTAGTGGATTAAATGGTGCCCGCAGAAGTCAGAGAAGCAACTGAAACTGCTTTGGCACCCAGACTGTTCCTTCTAAGTAAACTTTGAAACTGTTTTATCACCACAGCACACAGTCTTTCAACAGCTTTTCTCGTCGTCAACCCATGGGTTTTCACAACAATTCTCCTACATTATCACTTCTTCAGCCATTCCTATTCCTTTCCTCTCTTCCTGATGCCAATCCAAAAATAGAACTGTGCTATGAGATGTTGGGGAGGCAGCCTCTATAGTGCTCAGGGCTGGACTAAGGCATAGGCACTGTAGGTCTGTGACTAGGGCCCCAGCTCCTAGAATGACTAGATTCCACTAGAATCTGAGCTCTCATTTAAAAAGAAGAAATGTGAGTGTCATGGTACAATTCCCCACTCTGAACCTTAGCGTCCAAAAGATGGGGTACCAGCATGAATTCCTCTAAGCTCAGTTACCAGCTTAGAACCTGTAGCGTTGCCACCAACCAGGAATTCCAGTGCCTGGTACACTCTGGTCCCCACAAAACCTTGCCCGGGGACCCCCAAGACCCAGACCCTCTGGATCTTAACACAAGGAAAGTAAACACTTTCCCTCACCATTGCCTCTCCAGGCTTCCCCTTCCTGGGTTACCCTGGAAGATCACTGTGAATCAAACTCCTCGAATCACAAAACAGAGAGGACAATTCACCTTCCTCCCTCATTCTCTTTCCCCCTCCCAGACTCTTCCTGAGAGAAAGTAATCCTGGCACAGAGAGAAATCAGCCTCTCTCTCCCTCTTCCCTCCTTTCTCCCCACCAATTCCCTGGTGAATCCAGACCCAGTCCCCTGGGGTCTCACCAGAATAAAAAAACAACTAGGTTCTTAAACAAGAAAAGTGTTTAATTAAAGAAAGAAAAAACAGTAAAAATTATCTTTGTAAATTTAAAAAAAATGGAATAGTACAGGGTCTTTCAGCTATAGACACTGGGAACACCTTCCCAGCCTAAGTGTACAAGTACAAATTAAAATCTTTTCAGCAAAATACCAATTTGAACTCCTTTCAGCCAAATACACATTTGAACTTCTTCCAACCAAATACACATTTGCAAATAAAGAAAACAACCATAAGCCTAACTTGCTTTATCTACCTAGTACTCACTAGTCTGAACTTATAAGAGCCTGTATTGGAGAGACTGGAGAGAAACCTGGTTGCATGTCTGATCCCTCTGAGCCCCCAGAGTGAAGAACAACCAAAATTAACAGCACAGCACAAAAACTTCCCTCCCTCAAGATCTGAAAGTATCCTGTCCTCTGATTGGTCCTCTGGTCGGGTGACAGCCAGGCTTACTGAACTTGTTAACCCTTTACAGTCAAAGAGATATAAAGTACTTCTGTGCTATTAACTTTTCTTATCTGTTTATGACAGTGAGCTTTTAGGCCTCATGGCTATGAATAAGTCTCCCTGAGTCTGCAGACAGCCTGAAACAACAGATGTGAACTCACTCATGCCTTTCAGTGTTAATTTCACAACTCGTCATTGCATGGGGCCCTACCAGCACCGCCTCAGCAGAAGGTATCGTGTGCAGCAGGCCCAGTCAGTGCAATACTGCGTGGACCTTCGCTGTCACCCCACATTGCTAGTGAAAGAAGAAAGACCCTTGTTACTCCCGAGAGAAAGAGTGCTCCATGCTGCTGCCTCTGCCCCTCTGGTATGGGAGGGTTCCCTCAGCATCACCATGGTGTGGGTGCAGGGCCACAGGCAGACCCTGTGGTGTGATATTCCTAGAGCTCTGGCTTACTTTAATCCATCCCTGGCTGCTTTTGACTGACAGAATTTGAATCTTGTGAGCTTGGTCTTTAAGCCCAGTTTACTCTTCTTTTAAACTTCTAGCCATGGTTTGTAACAACTTTCCAACAGATAAAACACTCTCATCTCTCTTGCAGATCTTAGAAACTGTCTAGGAGAGGGGAATGTCTCCTGCTTTCCTCTCCTGCAGAGTTCCTGATCTTTGCAGGTGAGAAATATCAGTGACTGCCCCCTCTTGCGTACATTACAGTTGGTAGGAGAGAAGTTGTAGTGAGAATTTTGACACACCACGTACGCTAGAGATCTTGGAGAACTTAGGAGAATTTCATGACAATGGAAGCAATAATAACTTTACACAGCTACTTAAAGTTTAATGGTTGATTATATAAGCTATATTAGAGTCTAGCAAATGTAAAGCTGGAGCACTCACAAGTTTTATGCATATTAAATCATTGAGCATTCATTAGAGCATTAATCTGGCTAAGCACTAAGTTGATTTATACCATTTAGGAATTTAGCAAAGTTAATCATTTGAGTTCCCGTTCACTTGGCCATCTAGCTATGTCAAACAGGTCTTTCTAATCTTTAGGCCTAAAAACTCTCTTATTTCTGAGCTGGGGATGAAATATTAAATTTAAAAGGCGTTTATAGTTTAGTTCCTGTAATTTCAAAACTGCTAATTATAGAAGCTTGTGACTACAGGAAGAAATATTCTGGGCTTGTTTTCATTACCTCAGTTTTACACCAGTATAATGCCATTAATCCATTGAATTTCACTGGTGACTTTTACATCTATCAGAGTTCATATTCTGGTCCTCTTGTCCCTCCTAAACTTAAGCAAAAGCATTTGCAGATGAAAATCTTACTTTATGGGAAAAGTTAGGGAAGTATGAAAATAGAGTTTATAATGGCAACCCGGACACAACCCTAGTTACAAAATTGTAACAAATTCCTCCATAATATATTATGTTTATCTGTCTCTCTCTGCATGTAAGAGTTGGCTAGATCTATCAATCAATCAATCAACTAATTATTATAGGGAGAGCTGATAAAGTGGCCTATAGATGAAGTTGCCCAACACTTCCTATTTTAAGACTATATCCAATTGCTTACATATTTGCTGAATTTTAACTATTCCTAATATCTTCCTAATGCTGAAAGGCTTTGGAAATTTCAGCTAAAGCAGTTCAGCTGTTTCAGAGAACAAAATTAGGGGAAAATGTGTTGTTTTGCCTTTATTAAAAAAGTATTACCACTCTTCCATTGAATAGTTCTAGTGCCTCTATTTTTTGGAGCAGGGAGTGGCCTCTGTGTCAGAGATGTACTTTTTTGCTGTCTCTTTGCATATTCTAAGTAGAAACATTTAATGATTCAGCAGCTAAAAGAGTCTCTGAAAATTCCATCTGCAATGAGCATGCTCCACCCAAGATTTGCAGGGGCTCAGCAGGATTTTCCAGGCAGTTGCTCCTCCCAGAAGTGAAGCTACTATGGCACAGGATATTGTAACTGCGAGCTTGGAGAGTGAGGCTGTCTTCCCTATGCTCTCAGTGCTCCCCCAAATGGTGTTGAATCTGTAAAGAGGGGACATAGGAAGCAAACTGCTTGCAAAAATGTGGTGGTGGGGGGAAGAGATGGGGATGGGAACCAGGGTGGGAATGGATAGGAGCAAAGGGGGCTGAGCAGTTGTATACAGGGAAGGAGAAGGAGATAGAAGTCAGGCTAATGACTGGATAGAAGCTGGGTGAGGGTGGTTGGGAGATGGGGGCAGGAGCAGGGTTGGATAGGAGAGAGGAGGGGACAGGAGAATGAGGCAAGATAAGAGAAGAGAGAGAAAGAGAAGCTTGGGGAACAAGGGCAGAAGGATTTATAACCACTGGGGCATGCTTATCTACAGATCCTGGACTTGAATCCAGGAGTTCTGAGTACCTATGTTCCTTGGCTGTCAGCAAATAGCAAAAACCAATTGACAGAGTATATGTCTCTTCTCCCTCACACAGAGAATAAGACATTTGCTCCATTAGTTCTAGTGGTGGAGGTCAGTTCTGGGACTTAAAGCCCACGTCGGTGTCAGTATGATGCCTTATGAAGGATTTTGTTTTCTTTAATTTTTTCTTTTTTGAACATCACACACAAACTACATTTAAAGAACATTAAGGATGCAAAGTCAAGCATTCCAAAGTTAGGAAATGTTAGAACTAAGGTTGTCCCAACAACCTTAATTCCACCCCTTGGTAGGATAATTCCATCCCTGTGTTAGGATAGTCTTTAATTACAGAATCATGAACTATTCTTTTCAGCAAGAACCTGCCTGCTTCATACAGGGCACAAGATATACTATACTCTAGAAATGAATTGGGGTTGTATAATGAATAAGACTGTTGTCTTATAGGAACCTCTATCCTGTTTGGAAAAGAAAGAAGTACTTGTGGCACCTTAGAGACTAACAAATTTATTTGAGCATAAGCTTTCATGGGCTGCAGCCCACTTCTTCGGATGCAAAGAATGGAACATATAATGAGGAGATATATATACACATTCAGAGAGCATGAAAAGGTTGGTCTGTTTGTTAAGTAAGTTGAATACCACCATGGATACTGGATCACTGCCTCTGCCATGGAGTTCCTTTGTGATGCTAGATAAGTCACTTACACCAAAATGTTCACAGGTGGCCAATAACTGCATGTTTCTCATTTTCTGGATGTCTAACATGAGACACCTGGTGCCAGACTGAGCACTCACAACTACAACTGAAGTCGGTAGGAACTGAGCTTTGAATATATAAAGTGTTATAAAAACCCCAGTTAAATGTTTCAAGTTGTGTGCCAAAATCCAGTGAACACTTTTGACAGTTTTCGCCTTAACTTTCTGTGTTTACCTCCCCACTTGTAAAATGGGAATAATAATACCTTGTTATGTCTCAAGGGTTTTGGAAAGGTAAATTCATTAATGTTTATTAAGCAATCGGAAATGAACTTCACAAAAGAAATTAGGCGACCAAGTCCCTGTTTTAGGAGCTTAATTCCCAGTTTTGGGACCACTGCAATGCACAAAGCTTCCACTGAAGCCTGTAGGTGCCTAAATTCATTCAGTGCCTCTGGTTTTACAGTAGAAGGTGTACCTATGTTTCTACATCTGTGCTTGAACATGGCAGCCTCCTTCCCCACTCATCTCCCCTACTAGGTCTCAGAGTGATTCACAAACCAGGTGAAGACAAGTTGTATGTGGGGCCTGATCTGATAGGAATAATCTGAGCATGCGTACTGGATTGGGCCCCTCACGCGAGTTCATACAGAACAGGCAAAGGAGAAACAACTTCCCTCATAACAGTACTCACTTGGGATGTGGGACACCTCCAATTTAAGTCCCTCCTATACATGAGGGGAGTAGAGATTTGATCAGTGCCAAAGGCCTATCATTAATTTATTATTTTTTAGTGCAAGGTTTGGATGATGTGTGTTAAATAATGCCAGAGGAGAGACCACATATTTAATAAAGAGAAAGAAAAGAAATACTGAATAACCCATTTACTCAATAAGGCAGGTTCCTATGGAAAAAGTAGAAAGAAAGAAATGTAGATCTGGAAATTACTTCAGGATGTCGTCTAGTCCACCCTCCAACTCCCAACACTGAGGTAGGATTAGAGATACCTAGACTACCCCGACAGTTGTTTATCTAATTTGTATTTTAAAACCTCCAAGACGGGGATTCCACAACCTCCCTTGTAGTTAGAAAGGTTTTAGTAATATAGAACCTAAAGACTCTCTCTCTCTCTCTCTCGTCTTTTTCCAGACCCTGTTTGTGTATGCATTGTAATAGATTTATATTATATTAAACAATTATATTACAATAGATTATATATAATATGTAACTATCAACTCTATTGTAATGCATACACAAACAGGGTCTGGATAAAATTATATGTTCTAGCATTTCCTAACTTGTGAGTGCTTGACTTTGAAATATTAATGTTATTTTAGCATAGTTTCTCTAATTTTATATATACTCACTCTCACATTTTCCATGCAGTTAAAACTAATTGAAATCTGCTGCATAGACTCTTTTTTAAAGTTTTGTAGTAATTATACTAAATTGTTATTGGGTATCATATCTGTTATGATCAGAGTCCTAGGTTAATACTTTAGGTGACTCTTAATGGGGCTATTGTGGCTTCAGAATACTCAAGCAACAATTGCTCCTCCTCCCAAGCTAATTTGCACGCTACAATCTTATCACTTTAATTGAGTTACTGTCAAGACTATATAAATGTGTCAAGTGTTCAAATTGGTACATTAGATGACCAACAGCAGTCACTCTTAAAAGTGACATAGCTGTATGCTAACTAATTAAGGGACAGATTCACCATTATGCTCCAATTGGTTTCGCTGATTCAGGCTACTTTGTTCTTCACTGGCACAGTACTTGAATATGGCCTTAAAAATTACTTTAAAAATGGTATGAACTATCTTCAGTCCATTAAAGAATCTCAGATTAGCATTCTTTTGTACCTTTTCATGCATAATTTTTTTTAATAATTCTAAAGCAAAAAAAGAAATTCCCATACAAAACCTGTTTAAGCTATAGTTAAGGTTGAAAGTAGGTAACATAAGTGTAAACATCCTATGATAACCATACCTTTAGGAATAAGTCATTAAATGTTTGTGGTCCTAGATTTTCTTTTAAATAATTTTTAAAGACAGATTCATTTTTCACCTTCTCTTATGGCGTCGCTCTAGGTTAGTTTAGCTACTTTAGGTACCATAACTGCATTTCTATACCTGAACATGTTTAGAGGGTTGTTGTTTTTGTTAATCTAATTTTATCTTTGAATTTCTTGATTTATAGTGCTTGTTTGGGGAAGAAATGACAATTTTTTTCTATTTTTTTAAATGTTTACATTACTGAGCTGTAATCTCAATCTTAATCTCATTTTAACAAAGTGTTTTGTCTGGGAATATATTTTACTGGGTAATTCAAATCTCAATTACCAAATGGGAGTGTGTGTGTTTTATAGGTATTAAAATTTTTAAATAGAAACATTTTAATTGCAACCCTTTTCAAGTTTCAAGTTACATTCCAAAATGCTAATTTCAGTCTTCAATATTAGTTAACACATACATACACATAGTTATTTACAAATCAAGGTTTCAGTTACTGGGGTTAAATAATTTGTTATGCTCATTAAGAAGAATTTTTTTTTATTTTTAAGATAAGATTTTAAATTTAGTTTAAGCAATATAGATTAATTTATAAAAAATTTATCACTGAAAGTCTCTAGCTTTACAAAATCAATAATAAAAAGTTCTACAACAATCTTATAAATAAAATTTAGTTGGACTACATAATACGTTTTTTTTTCTTTTTATTATTACAATCTAGCCTTTCCCCAGTATATTTTACAGCTGTACACTTGGTTCATAAACATAAGTGAATGAAAATATCTATAAAAACAATTTACATTTAGTTACTTTAAATGAAATTATATATGATAAGATTGAGGTTTGAAATTAGCATTTTGGAAGATGAATCATCAAAAGAGTCTGTTATTGAATGTCTCTTGTAGTACAAGAATTGTAGAGAAAGTCAGTGTTAGAGTTACAGAAAGGAATGCACCATATAACAAACTGAATTCTCAAACTTTCTGTTATCAGTTTAAACTTGCTTTATGTAATAAAACCATAAATTTCGCATTAACCTTATACACCAAAATACTGCTGTTTAGCAGAAACTACTCTCAAGCCATTGGTGAACATATTATTGATTTAAAATTCTGCTAATTCTTTTAGCAGCCATTTTTCAATACTTAAATTCTAAAGAGTAATTAATTAGGACCAGACTTTATCTGTCTCTCTATTTCATCTGCAGCTTAGAGGTGTCTAGTACCAGCTCATTGTATAGGACCAATGTATATGGGAAAGGAGGCTGCATCTCATAAGAGATATAATTAAAAAAAAGCACTACATGTATACAGTGGGTACTCTTGGTCCCTGGATTAGTCAGCACCATGTTGCCACTTACGCTGGGCTATACTTTACTGACACAACCTAAATCTTAATAGCTACCCAAGAGGCACATATTTTACAGTATCAGCTGTCACTAGCACTGCTGTAGTGAAGGGATTTTCACATTTCCCACTATGTGGAATTATGCCTCAGCCTTTAGAACAGAAATAGGTGGAACTTTTATACAAGATCATGCCTAAGCATGTGTTTTGTTTTATTTTAAACAATTCTGTTTAAATTCCAGATATTTAATGTTATTAAATTATGTAAAATAAACACCAAAATGTTATATGGTTTCAGATAGCTTTTGCACGTATATAAATCCCAAAATAGCATGCGATGAAAAGTTTGCAAATTTATATTACATAATACTTAGCTAAAGAGTAAATATTGGAAAGATGGGGTTATTAATAGAAAGGAGGTGAGGGGAAACCTACTTCACCTTACCATTTATTTTTCATAATAGTTTTAAGTAGGCATATACACTGCATGTGTGGATTACAATATGTAAATTTAACAGGTAGATAAAAATTGATATACATTTGTGGGTAAAGTTCATCAGGTTCTGTGATCTGTACAGTTCAGAAAAGAATCCAATGCTTTAAATGTGTATTCATATTTTGACCCAACTTCTGAACAAACACAAGAGCCCTCCTGTTCAGGCCTGTGTAATCATTCCTCCTTCTTCAGCATAGATTCATGCAAACCTAATTCCTCTCAGTCTGCCAACTATGGTTTGATCTCTCTTTCTGTTCAGTCATTTAGCCATCCTTTGCTTTCCCTCCTAGTTTGTTCAGCCTTCTTACTGCAAGCTCTACTCTGCCCACAACTTTTTCTTTCTTTCTTTCTTTCTTTCTTTCTTTCTTTCTTTCTTTCTTTCTTTCTTTCTTTCTTTCTTTCAAGTGCCAGTGCACTCATTCCCCTTGCGGCATCTAGCTTTCATTCAGTACTTCCACTTTCTTGTGTAATCTGGTGCACATTGCAGTCCAGAGCATATTTCTTCTCTCACTATCTGAGAATGTATTGTTTAACTATAGTTTCAGGACCCAACAGAGAAGCAGAGATGGTTGTGTAGGTCTGTAAGGAGATAAGGGTGGCCTATAAGAAGAAGGAGAGAATTGCATGGACATAGCTGGCAGAGGGAAAAGCTGGAAGCCACTCAATCAGAGATAGAAGTGGAATTTGTGGTGGGGAATTGGGTCACAAGAATCTGAGTTAGATTCTCTCTGGACTTGTCTACCTTTAGAATTCTATAGCGGCACAGCTGCGTTGCTGTAGTACATTGGTGTAGATGTTACCTACTTTGATGGGAGAGGGTCTCCTGACAGCACAGATAATGCACCTCCCCAAGAGGCAATAGCTAGCTTGATGGAAGAATTTTACCACCAACCTAGCTCTGTCTACACAAAGACCTAGGATGGCTTAACTATGCTGCTCGGGGTGTGGATTTTTCACACCCTGAGTGATGTAGTTAAACCTAATTTTCTAGTGTAGATCAGATCTTAAATACAGCTATAGTCTAAAAAGTGACTAAAATGGTATTGTGGGATTCAGTGTTCATTGCCTCTCAATAACTCCACATCGACTATGTTCACTTTACAAATAAAAAGAACAAAGTTCTGAAAATCAAACTAGGTTCTTTGTCAGTCTGAGTTCACTAATAATAAAGATTCTTCTGATGGAATAGAGATGATAATGCTGTTGGTGGTGCAGGAGCAGTAATGGAATTTAACTCACTATATGAGTTGTGAAAATTGATGTAAAAAGGAGACAAATGACCAAATCGAACTCTGAATCCTCAAAAGGAGCAAATTAGTTGAGTAAGACAGTGAACAGTGTGCACAGTTTAGTAATACATCATCACTTTTCTGACCCTAACCGCCCTTAAGCTAAACCAGTAGTAAACAATTGGGGTCCGTTCATTTGAGAGAAATAGTGTAGTTTGTATGAGTTCATATAGGAATAGAAGGTTATTCATCCCTAAGTAATAGGTTATTTGGAGTATTCAGATGCTAATATTTTAATAACCAAGAAATTAAATGTAGTAAATACAATTGTTATGGAAGAGCAGACCATAACATCTCTGAGAGAGTTGTTGTCTGTCATGTGAATTTGTCTGTGGATTAATTACTGGAGCGGAGATAATAGATTTCTTTTTCTTTTTCTTTTTTTTCTTTTTTGGTTCAGCCACCGAACTGGAAAATCTGAAAAACAGTTTATTGGGTCAACCTGAAATGACTTTTTGTTTTGTTTTTGTTTTGTTTAGTTTTAGGATTTTGTGTACCACTTCTTTGTGTTTTTTAAAATAAATGTCAAAATGAAACATTTAAATTTTTTTGGACTTTTTTCCCACTTTGGCCAAAACTAATTAATGTTTAATTCCTATCCCCGCATTTGCTGGTCTAGATATGATGCATCAAGTTATTTAAATATAGTTTTATATTTAAGGAAGATGTTAGTCTCTTGCTAATGGATGGGTAATTGGGCATCTTTATCAAATGTTTTGAAATAAACGTTAGATAGAAAGAGGAAGCATGTTTCACTGTAGGGGGAAAAAATAAGAAAGAAAAGACTATTTTTGTACCAGTGTATGCAGATAAATCAATAGCTGTCACTGATTGAGGTCTTGGGAAGCTTACAGAATTCTGGAGAGGAAAAAGAAAACAAAAAGGCTACATCAAAAAGACTAGATTTCAGAATTGCATTATGATTCTTTTTCTTCATTTTTGTCATTCACATTCCATGCAAACTGTAGATTTTATAGGCTATTATATGAGAACAGTGCTGATGTTCTGTTGTTTACAACATAATAAAAGTTAATGAAAAGAAGCAAAATACAATTTAGCTACTACAGAAATGTTTCTGAACCAGTAAAATAAATTGAAATTAACTGCCATTTCTGAAATATCTGATAGCTACAACTTCACTCATGCCTTACCTTTGTGTCATTAGAAAAATATTTATATTAAATTGTGCGTTCATATTAGAACAGCTTTTGTTTAGATATATGTCTTTAGATTTACGTAAAAATTATTTATTTTTGTGATAAACAGTTGATACGGTCAGTTGTTAGTTGATTTGATTATATCATTTTCTCTGAAGTCAATAACATAAGAACGGCCATACTGGGTCAGACCAAAGGACCATCTAGCCCAGTATTCTGTCTTTAGACAGTGACCAATGCCAGGTGCCCCAGAGGGAATGAACAGAACAGGTAATCATCAAGACATCCATCCCCTGTCTTCTATTCCCAGCTTCTGGCAAACAGAGGTTAGGGACACTATCCCTGCCCATCCTGACTAATTGCCATTGATGGACCTATCCTTCATGAATTTATCTGGTTATTTTTTAAATCCTGTTATAGTCTAAGCAGCAAAAAAATGTCTATAGCCTTCCAGGCTACACAAATCCAGGAAAAACACAGATCAAGAATCCACGGAAGGGCAATGAATACAATATACTACGAAGGGCATTAAAAGTATATAGTTGCTCTATGATCAAAATTTCCAGAGCACATTAATGGTCCGTAATATTGTCTTCTCTGTTGCTTCAGATCAGTGACACTCAGAACTCAGTGGTTCAAGAGCCCCAAATTAGTGGTCAGCATTACTCAAAAGAGCCACAGTATGGTAAATTCATTGTTTCATTTACTATATTATTGTATATTCATATTTAAATAGTCTGACTGGGAAATATTTAGTTTATATACATATATATTTGGTCAGTCATTTTGTTGTAAGAACATCATATATAACATATATAAATATATTATTATAATTATTCTTACAGCAAAATGACAGTCCAAAGATTATTATTTTATCAACTACAATTGGTTAATAACATAGTAAAGGCATCCTGATTGGTTAATTACTTTAATTGGCTTATAATTAAATCACACAGTGCTTTACTTTCATGTGCTTCAAAGAGCCTCAGGAGACACATTAAAAAGCCACTTGTGGCTTGTGAGCCTCATCCTGCATATCTCTGCTTTTAGATGCTTTGTCATCACTCATGCCTGTATAGCAAATAGAAATTGCACTTTAAATCTGCAAATTCAGCATAGTTGTGGAGTATGATCCCACTGAAAAAACATCCTCCGGTCTTTCTTGTTCTACCCTGGCAAATAGAAGCTTTCTTGATGTCACATTCAAACAATGGATAGTACTATAAAAGCCAGTGGTTGGCATAAAAATAATTGTTTGGCTAAACTCAGGAATGGATCTTATCAATCAGGGAAGAGCCAATCTGCAACACTTAAGGCTGAGAGGTCTTCCTTAGTTCATTCATTGATGTGTTATAAATTGTGGAAAAAAAACTTCTTCATACATTTAGATGACAGTGAGAGTCCCAGGTCATGCATAATGGAGTTCCCAACAGCCAGAGACTTCACTTAAAAATCTGGTTGTCAGGAATGTCTAATCACGTGCACTTGTTGGGAAGAAGAGACTTTCCATCAGGAATTTCAGTTACTCATCGTGAATATCATGCATGAAAGTTTGAAATTAAAACAATATTGCATTTAAGAGACTGCATTTTACATCACAGTCAGTTGAGTGGCGCATCCATTCTAATTTAATGCACTTGAATTTAGTTCTGGAGACTGAAGTTCTCTAGGTATCCATATATCATAGACAGTGTAGGCAGTGGCAATATAAGCTTGCCCACACTTCTAACTTGTAAACAGGATTTTAAAAAGAACTAGATAAATTCATGAAGGATAGGTCCATCAATGGCTATTAGTCAGGATGGGCAGGGATGGTGTCCCTAACCTCTGTTTGCCAGAAGCCCCATGCATAAGTCTGAATGTCCTCTGATTTTTCCAGAAAGAGGGGCACAAATTCAAATTCTTATACAGGAGACAGGTCAGCCCCAGAAAAGTACTGACTCAGTAACACGTTTTCCATTTTAACTAAATTATTGTTACTTTTGCATTTATAAATGAATTCCTTTTTTGTGAAATAAACTTATATTAATGGTAAATCATGCTTTAATAGACGTAAGTGAAATACCCCAAGTTAGAATTCTAATTTATTTCACCTCCTGTAACACAAATACAGTCACTATTTTAGTGCTGCTTTGTTGATGACATAGAGCAGTTAAGCAGGAAAGAATCTCCTTTTCAAAAGATAATTACAGCTTTTTAAAATTGTACCACAACAAATATTGCTAAGGGAAAACAGTAGTGAAAGGCATATCAGATACGATTTCTAAATATTAAAAATGACCCTTAAAGACTTATATGGGATTTTTTAGAAAGACTCCTAATTCCAAACAAAAGCATTCATCAGTTGACTTGACAGTTATGAATAATAGTGTTTTACATGCCATAGATGCCAGAGAAGACACACTAGGTTTAGCATAAAGAATGTTATGAGCAATTGGAAGATATACTGTGATGGGGCAAGGCCAGATGGCTTCAGTAAAGTACTGAGAAACAGGTATGTTAGCCCCAGGCTAAACAAATCCCTAGTATCCTGGTAACCAAATGGCAGTTGCTCCAGGTTAATCAAGGCACCTGGGGCCAATTAAGATCTTTCTAGAAGGCAGTAGAGATAGCTACTTTAATTAGAGCACCTGCAGCCAATCAAGGCAAGCTAATCAGGGCACCTGGGTTTAAAAAGAAGCTCACTCCAGTCAGGCAGGGAGGAGCCAGAGGAGAAGGAGAGTGTGTGAGGAGCTGAGAGCAAGAGGCTGAGAGTGAGAGAGTGTACTGCTGGAGGATTGAGGAGGACAAGCATTATCAGACACCAGGAGGAAGGTCCTGTGGTGAGGATAAAGAAGGTGTTTGGAGGAGGCCATGGGGAAGTAGCCCAGGGAGTTGTAGCTTTCATGCAGCTGGTACAGAAGGCACTATAGACAGCTGTGATCCACAGGGCCCGGGGCTGGAACCTGGAGTAGAGGGCGGGCCCGGGTTCCCCCCAGGCCTCCCAACTCCTGATAAGACACAGGAGGAGCTGACCCAGACTGTGGGTTCCACAAGAGGAGAAGATCACTGAGGTGAACAAATCTGCCAATAAGAGCCGGACCCACTAAGGTAGAGGAGGAACTTTGTCACAATACTTATTCACTGCAGAATGAATGACATAACAATGCTTGTACAAGGCATTGTGGAATTTGATGTTATGTTCAAGAATATATTACATTGTAGTATATAAAGTGAATACCAAATTTTATTATATATGTGGCACAAGGGTTCTGATGAGTTCAGATGAAAATGCCCCATCAGCCAAACCTGCATTTTAACACCAATTCTAAGGGCCATAACATAAATTTTCTGCCTCAAACTCTCAAAAGTTTAAGAAAAACAAATCATACTGTAGGAATGTGTAGATGCTGTGTGTGTGTGTTTTATTTCCATCTGAACCACTGCTAACATGCAAAACAATTTACTGGAGAAGTTCTAGACAATGTTAAAAGCTTTGGAATTGACTTTGAAATGCATAATAAGCACCTGTTAAACTTCAGCCCACACAATGTTTCTATTTTTTTCAAGATTTATTCACCAACTGAATACCTGTAGGTGATAGTTGATGTTATTTTTTTTAAAGTTTTCTTGTAATTGGGCCAACTTGACAACTATACATACCAGGTGCATGCAGTTTCTAAGGGCTTGTCTACATCAGAAAGTTGCAGCGCTGGTGAGGGAGTTACAGGGCTGCAACTTAGGAGGTGTACACATCTGCAGGGCACCACCAGCGCTGCAACTCCCTGTTTGCAGCGCTGGCCATACTCCCGTTTTGTCTCGGGTGTAGAGGATCCAGCGCTGGTGATCCAGCTCTGGTAATCAAGTATAGACACTTACCAGCGCTTTTCTTGACCTCCGTGGAATAAGCAAGTATCCCAGCATACCTGAGGAAGCCTCTGGTAATCAAGCTGGTCTCCTTCCCCAGCTTGCTCTCGCGTTCCCCGAACCCCGAGCAAGCAGGTCTCCTTCCCTGAGGTTTGCTGGGTGGTTCCGGGAACGCGAGAGCAAACCGCGGCGAAGCTGGTCTCCTTCCCCGGTTTGCTCTCTCATTCCCCGAACCCCCGAGCAAGCAGGTCTCCTTCCCTGCGGTTTGCAGGGTGGTTCGGGGAACGCGAGAGCAAACCGCGGCGAAGCTGGTCTCCTTTCCCGGTTTGCTCTCTCGTTCCCCGAACCCCCGAACAAGCAGGTCTCCTTCCCTGCGGTTTGCAGGGGGGTTCGGGGAACGCGAGAGCAAACCGCGGTGAAGCTGGTCTCCTTTCCCGGTTTGCTCTCTCGTTCCCCAAACCCCCGAACAAGCAGGTCTCCTTCCCTGCGGTTGCAGGGGGGTTCGGGGAACGCGAGAGCAAACCGCGGCGAAGCTGGTCTCCTTCCCCGGTTTGCTCTCTCGTTCCCCAAACCCCCCTTGAAGCCGCCCAACAGCGCTGCAGTGTGGCCACATCTAACACCACTTGCAGCGCTGGTTGCTGTAAGTGTGGCCACTCTGCAGCGCTGGCCCTATACAGCTGTACTAATACAGCTGTAACAACCAGCGCTGCAAAATTTTAGATGTAGATATGGCCTAAGAAAAAAAAATCACCTGTCTCCAGATTTTACTGTGCAACAGTGGTTTTAAGTAACTTGAAAATATCCACTTCATATTGCTAATTTACTTTTTGACCATCTAGTTCATAGTTGGATAGTTGGTCAGATTCATGCATTCAGTACTGTCCTTTCAAAAGAACCTCAAGCATAACAAAATCTGTCTGCTATCTCCCTTTCATAATGTTTTATAATTTTTCAAAAAGTTCTTAAATCTCCTGGTATCAATACTAGACTATTTTGTCAAAGCTCAGGATGTTTTGTCATAAGGTTTTTTAAACAGATTGATTTATTTTTTAGCTACAGTAAGTAAACCTATAAGAAAATGCTTATTTACCTGAACATCCTGGGTTTGTTCAATTTTACAAAAGTGAAGGTTAACAACGCTTGTTCAGTGTTTGTTAAGCTCATTCAGAACAATGTGGGCCACATTCTGCTGCTCTTATGAGTGTTCATAGTATGCTACTCCACAAGTGCTTTCAGTGGTTTCAGTGAGAGAACCCATGGAGTAACATCCTACCGAAGTTATACTTAAATCTTATAATGTATAAGAAAAATATATTTCTGCAGTGTAACAGTGGTATCACTGCATAATGTACTTTAATAATTCATTTGCTCTGAATGATGTAAATTTTCCATATGAAAAACTGAGAATCCCTAACCCAGTTAGGATTTCTATTCTGGGAGTTAGAATAGAAATTATTGTGTGTATTCACCTGTGATATGTGTTGTACAGTATTAAAAAGTAAATATATGCAGCAGTAAGCCTTTAACCATTGTTGTATTTCTGTTAGCAGCAAAGCTGCTTTTTAGATTATCTTGAGGGCTGTAATATGTCACCATAATGAAGTGACTACAATAGCTTTTAATGGTTTTGAAATACAGTACATCTAAAGGTGCATCTTGGTTATGGTTTAATACATTGTATTCTCTTAAAAATCAAAATAATGACCTTTAGCTGAGTAAATTAACTTAAATATATGTGCTAACTACTTTATTAAAATTTAACATGTAATTTGTTTAGAATTTGGACGTAGTTATTTGTTAACTGAAATTCGTTCATGTTCTTTGCCGTGGTTAGGCCCACTAAATATATGCAAGCAAAGCTGTTGCACCCAATCCTGCATTATTTTAACTGGTAGTAAAATACCCTGCAGGCTTGACAGATTGTCAAGGCAGTTATTCTCAAGAAGTTTTGTAGTGGTTGTATCTGTCAGCCCACAGAGTATGGAATATTTTAACTGGCAGTCTTCCAAGACTGAACATTAATCTTACCATCTCCTATTACAGTCCCTAATCAAGATATTCCAGGGGTGATTGCACTAACATTGTTTGAAGACTACATCTACTGGACAGATGGGAAAACCAAGTCACTGAGCCGTGCCCACAAAACCTCTGGAGCAGACAGAGTATCACTGATTAACTCATGGCATGCCATAACAGATATCCAAGTGTATCATTCTTATAGACAACCTGATGGTAATTATTCTATCCATGCTTTTCAGACAGCACATCTGCATATTTCACAAGCATCTAATTTCTGAATTCACTGAAGTTTTTATTTATTTATTTATTTATTTATTCATTCCGACTCGGACATTTTTATGCAATGTTTATAAGTATTTGTACAGTGGTTTTGGTAGCTTTCTTAAGTAACTAAGTATCAAGTTGAAATTATTAAAAAACAGGTTATTTATATTGACTAGATCAACTGAATTGTTAAAATATTATGTTACAAAGATGATAAAGTCAGTCCAGCAAAGGAGAAATAAAGTATTAGCAAAGCTTTCAATATTATTATTGCAAAACCAGGAGATTTAATATTTTAAAGTAATACTGGTGTATAACAAGTCCTAGAGATATTTAAACAATAGTTGGGCCATAAAACCTACAGAAGGAGGACAGTATTATAACTCTTTCTGATCTTCTACTGTCCGTATTACAGTTCTAGTTAAATAAAATTTGGCAGCTGGTCTGGATTAGCAAATTAGCAGCGCCATTGTAAAAGATTAGTGCTTTCTCTCTCATTGTTTCAGCATTCAAATCTGCATTTTTATTAGCGAATTAATTTGCCTCATACAAAATGCTTGCGCTCCTTAATAAGACAATTTGCAAGACCGATGGCTAAAAAAGTGAATTTTTGTTTGTTTTTGTTCCCAAGGAATACTTTTTTTATAAACTACGACATTGTAAAAATAATGTAATTTGTATCTAGTGCATTTTACTTCCCCTTTTACCATTAAAGAGATTTAAAGTATGCTGAGGTAACAGGTTTATATTGCTAGAAGCTTCCCTAAAGGGAAAAAAAAAGGTTTCCTTTGTTGGTTTTTTTTTTGTTTTGAGTTTTTCCCCTGCAGATCAGCATGTTGGTTGGTAGGTTTTAATATTTTTTTTTCTTTTTCATTCACAGTGTCTAAACATTTGTGTATGATAAATAATGGTGGCTGCAGTCATTTGTGTCTCTTAGCTCCTGGTAAAACATACACTTGTGCCTGCCCCACTAATTTTTACCTTGCTGCAGATAACAAGACCTGCTTGTCAAACTGCACAGCCAGTCAGGTAAGCTGGTTGCCATTTTACTATATTTTTGCAGCTTTATTTACAACCAAATGTTAAGACCAATGAAAGTGGTGCACACCTGAAAGAGTTCACCAAACCACAGCACAATTTTGAAGTAACATCAGCTATTCCTTGTGGAGATCATTTAGCTTGAGGCATATAAAGAGAAGAATTATTTGGGTTTCAATATAAAATTTGAAAATCATATATCTGAGATGCTGTGAAAATATGTTTGTATATAAAGTCTGGAGCTTGTATGGCTCATTGTTTAACAAGAAGGAGGTAAACTAGCATAATATCATGAGGGCAACATTTCCTAAAAAAATATTTTTGTTTCCTCTGCAAAAGGTGTTGTATAAATTTCTTTTTTTAAAAAAGGCACAGTTAATTCAGTTGCCTTCAGAAGAGTTATTGTGCCAAATTTAAAGACTCAATTCAGCCATTAAAGTGTTAAGCCAGGGGATTTTAATCCTGTTTTAAGTGAAAAATTCAACACAACCTTAATTGTGGAGTCACTAATAATAAGTCTGTAATAATATCTGAGATGACATATGTAGAGATTATATCTATATGATAAATAATGGAACAATATGACAGCATATTTATATCTTGCACTTTTCACCACCTCACCTGCACTACTCTGCAGAGGAACTTCTAACTTTTCAAACCTCTGAGCAGCTTTCAAACAGCTCCCATTTGTTTACATAACAATCTGCAAAAATAAGCATTTCTGAATATTTTCCTATGTGACCCTAAGAGCATCCCAATGCCAGAGGGCAAGCAACTCACTGGCATCAAGTAATGAGTTTAGCTGGCCTGAGCAATTCATTGTACCCCACCTTACTACGGATATAATCTGTATCTAGAAGGAGTTAGGTAATATGTCATTGGAAAACTAATAATTCACTGATCATTAAGAGTCTTGTGTCATGTATGTATGTGATGTGTATTAAGAGTTATGAATATATGTTGCAATTATAACTAAAAAGTATTTAAAACAGACATGTCAGGGGGATTTGGTTAACAGGTCTGTCGTAGACAAAGGAATGTCTTTCCTTCTCTGGCCAGCTCGGTCTTCAGCTAGGGACAATGAAGGTCAATTTACATAGAAAATAAACAAAGCTATCAAGCTAATAAGCAGAGGATGAGACAGCTTAGCATCTACACCCCAGCAGGGAAGAGAAATTTTATCTGAACTATATACAAAGGAAGCCTGAATCTCAAGTAATAAGCAGTTGAAACAGCTGATGGTATACACTATTACTGTATTATAAACCAGTGATTCTCAAACTAGGACTGTAGCTTGTTCAGGAAAAGCCCTTGGCTGGCCGGGCCAGTTTGTTTACCTGCTGCATCCACAGGTTCGGCCCATCGTGGCTCCCACTGGCCGAGGTTCGCCGCTCCAGGCCAATGTGGTGCCTCCTCTCGGGCAAGGAATTATTTAAGCAGATTTTCAGTACTGGAGACTGGCTCAGCAACTGGCAAGTCACCAGCTAAGTGGGTTCCTTACTGAAAACTCATGATCTCAGTGACACCTGCTGCTTATAAAAGCCTTGGTTCTGCTCTTCTGTTGCTCTGATGTCTAAAGAATAAGGATAAGAAATGGAACCAAGCGTAGGTCTCAGTGTCATTGCAGAGGACAAAATAAAACATCGCCATAAGCAGATCAGAGACCTTGGTTGTGTTTTTTTCAACCCAAAGGTACTTCCAATCTTTTCAGTGACAACAATTTGTAAGATCTACCACCCTTTCTTTGGAGATGACACAGTATTCCTCAGTGCAGACACACCTTCACTTTCTGTATGTGCTTCATTCTGTACTAGAGGGATCAAGTTGAGGAGGCCTCTGGGAAATATAACTGCATTTCCTCATTGAATTTCACTTCTCAGGGCTTTTGGGTCAACCTCTCTGCCATGTGAGTGGGCTTGCAGGCCTGGAATAGTTCTCCAGACAAAGGAGTTGTGGTTTCTTAGGGGGTCACATTCACCCTTATGCTGCATTAAGAACTTTGTCTCCAGGGTCTCTCAGGCTTCCTGGATACTTTTACATAGAATCCTTTCATTATCCTCCATCTTTTATGGATAGCATGACCATATCAGCAGGAATGTTTCTCAACTTCTTGGGTGTCAGGAGATCATAAAAGTCCAGCTGAGAAGCCTGTTCCTTTAATTCACTTTCTGTTGCAGAGCCTCTCTCCTCATTCTTCAGTCATGGTGAACACGCTTCCCCACCTATGGAATCTGGAGGCAGTCCAGTGTGGCTGCTCGGGACTCAAGGACTAAGCTCTTCCTTTCAACTAAGGCCACTAGATTTTCTTCCTCCAGCAGTGGAACAAGTTGGCATTTCAATTTATCCAGACAATTTTGTTTTATAACATTATTTTTATTCATTTTTCTGCAGTAGCATCATATAATATTTCTTTCTTGTCTCCTGTCAGTGTAGCGGTTTCAACCACCCAGATCAAACACTGCAGTGCCTCCCTTCCAGGATTCCTCCTTCCCTTCTCAAAAATGGCAGAGTTGTCCCACAAAAATCAGGCCAAATCTAAGTTTTGTTTCATATGTGAAGTAACATGTACGGGCTCTACAGAGAGTGAATTATGTCCTATCAGTTCACAGCCAGCTGACTCTCATGCTGCCAGGGTATGGAGCTCAGAATTGGACCAGCATGCCCAGTTCCCATCTTTAGATACTGGAATGGGTCCTCATCTCTGAGGAAGGAAGACAAGCTGCTACACAGTTCCCCTTTCATACACATTGATTTGAGATTTTTATGATGCTCTTGGGTAAGTCTTGCAAATCCCAGAGACTCTGGGTCCCAAAAAAGCAAGCACCATCTTTTTAAGGCAGCTGTTAGTATGGTTAATGAACAAGTAGGGTGAAAATCAGAGGTTAAATGCCTTCTCTGCCTTCCTCCTTTTGGAGGAGGAGTTTTCTGGAATTTTCTCCTACACAGAAGCTCTCATAGTGCTCTGTATCAAGCTCATGGCCCCTCCCACACCTTCCACATGTCTGGGCATGCAGAGAAGCCTGTCACTGCTGTGAAGCTCTTACTCAGAATGCAAAATAATTGAAATTGTGCCTGTCTGGCTTGCAGCCCAAATATCTCCCTCTACAATGGTATGGTTCTGTGCCATCTGATCATCAACTGTAAACCCTTGCTCTGCCAAGGAAAGCGGCTCAAAATCTGAAAGTAGAAAGGATTTTATCTTTCTTTATCTCTCCCCTGCTCCACAGGCAGGCTTCACATAAAGCAAAAGGAGCACTTCAGGATTTCTGAAACCAGATATGAAACACATGAGGATTCCACTCCCTTTGAAGCTACACCATCATGGGATTACAGAGAGATAAGTGAAAAATCTCTTCCCATGCTCAGAATGATGCCTGAATTATTGAGGAAAGCACAGAGTGGTACTAGGTTGCTCCTGCAGTACGTACATGGGTGCTAACTAGCCCGGGGGACTGGGAAGACAACCTTTCAGGATCCTACAGACGTCTAGCAAGCTGAGATAGTAGAGTTGTCTCAACTCTCACTATCAAAGCCAACATAGCAATGTGTTAGTCATTACCAACACCAAGTGTGTCGAGGAAGGGACTATGACCCTGGAGGGCAAAATCTGAAGCAAAGGCTTACAAGGAAAGCTACATAAACTTTCCTCCAAGTCAACAAAATTATCAACATGACCAAGACAAAATCAGTGTGTGTGTGTATATTTGCTCATAATTCCAATACAAGACACTTTCTTCTGCTCTGTGTCTGCAGTCATATCATGTTGAATGCATCTAAACTTATCTGCTCTGGGAAGCTAAGCAGGGTTGGGATCCCAGTTAGTATATGACTGGAAGACCACCTGGAAATGTTGGATGCCCCTCCACACCCAGAATTTTAAGAAAGTTCTGGTAGTCACAGGACTCGCTCATGTTGCAAGTTAAGCACCTATTCCCATGCACAGACAGCATGCCAATTAGTACCCTGCTCAGAGAAATACATTCATTTATAACTGGGCAGCTACTGAAAAGAATTCAGGCTCACCAGTTGATCAAACATCAATAACTTTATGAACCCAATATAGAGAATGGTTGCTGCCAGAATCAAAACAGACATGGCTCTGGTCATATTTTGCCACTATGGAAAAGATTTGCAAAGATCCAGAACTTCATTGTATCATTCATTTCCTAGCAGTTATCACCTATAGCTAATTATCTCCAATTGCTAGGATTGCTGGTGCCAGACATTGCCTTCATTCCCTGAGTGGGCTTCTCAAAATGCAGTGCAGAAATTCCTTCTAAAGTCATGGAACCATACCCTTGAGGCAATGCAAAATTAGGTGTCATTCCCAGATCATATCCAAATACTCCTTTGTGGACAGCTAAGTACTAGCAAAATGCTGATAGCCAACCCAGAACCAAATCTCAGCAGAAAGTACATAAAACTACAAAGAAGATAATTATGGTGCTCATGGGAAAGTTTCCTCCTACCTCCCATTATAGATTTATTTATGCATGAGGGATGATTGTTTTATCTCCATTCCAAATTCAGGGATGTACCAGAGGTCAAAACTTCTAAACAGCAGTGGAAACAATATACTGGGCCGAGAAGAATATTCTGCCTTTAAAGAGAGTTCACAAAAAAGTACAGAAAAGAGGAAAAGGAAAGTCCTCTCCTGGCCCAGAGGGCACTTTGGACTTGACAGATAACCAAGTGATCCACATTGCACCTGCAGAAAACAACATGGCTCTTGAATCAGGAACTCCTTCATCTTGAACATCTGTGGTTTACAGCACAGGCATTGGAAGAGAAGTGTAATTCAACAGGGATTTTCCATTAGCTTAGGATACATGTTCGTAACCAGACAGAACTCACCCAGGAAGTCTCATTCATTGATTTGGTCAAGTAATGTTTCCAGTGCAAGCAGAAACAGAAATCTTTCTGGGGCAAGGATCTTTCTGGCTCTTGGTACGGTGCCCAGCACAATGGGGCCCTCAATGCCAAATATAATAATCAGAAAGTGATATCAGCTACATTCAAGTTTCTCCAGAATGGCTGATTAGAATCTTACAACTAAGCACCATATAAAGGTAGGTAACAGCCCAAGTGACATAGGTACACTGGATTCTCCATCTGATTATAACTACATGTCAAGATTAATCAGAATAATAGATTAGATAAAACTGTTGCTGAACTTTCTAGTAGCCCTTATTTCAGAAAGACAGATTTTAGAATTAGTTTGTCTATGTGAGAACTAAGCTGTTACTGGTGTGTGAGAGAGAGGTTATTCTCATAGCTCCAGAATTCTTTCTATTCAAGATAAGGTTACTCTTTCCACAAAAGAACAAGATTTTTTTCTCTGGTGTCACCAGCAATCTCTGAACTCTCAGGAAGTGTCATTACCAATAAGTCTATACCACCTATTAGAACTGAAACAGTGAATTGAGCTCAGTGAAAGTATGCTTGGCAGCATTCTCAGCACCTAAGAGAGTCAATCTATCATTTCACACCTAATGATCATAAAGTTTCTAACATGCCTAGTAAGAGTTTTTCCACCTATCAAGAAACTGATTCTTCCTTTGGATCTCGTCCTGATTCTTTCAGTGCTCATTGGCCATCCCTTCAAAATTATGATTATCTATTGCACTTATCTCTGAAAACTTCCAAATTGGTAGTGATAACCTCAGCAAGCAGAGTAGGAGAGATTCAAGCAGTCATGGCTGATCCTGTCTATACAGGTTTTTTCCTGGACAACATATCCTTAAGAGCACACCCAAAGGTCTGAACAAAGGTGGTTAGAAAATTCCATCTGAATCAACACATCAACTCACCTGTATTCTTCCCTAAGCCTCAAGCTTCTATGACAGAGGCAGTTCTTCAAGGACTTTCAACTCTGTTCTAAAGTGGTTGATGGTGATATACCCAAGTGACCTCTTTCTCCAGTGTTTGTGTCCAAGTTAAGGTACAGTGAATTGCAATAGTCCAAGCTAGGAAAATTGCAAGTATAGTTTACAATGGCTGGGTCCTCATATAAGAGGGAACAGGCAAAGCTGTATTGCCAGGCAAAGAGAAAAAGGGCATTTTTTGCTAATAGATGATCTGTGTGTCAAGTATGAGATGTAATGGGATGGGGAGACTTTGAGCCCAAGATTTTTTAATGGTCTAAATGTAATTTTCCCAGGCCACTGATGACCAACAGTTAAAATTGTTTGGTGGTTTAAGTGAAATGAGTGGATAACTCTAGATTTGTGGATTTTATCTTTTATGAGGACATAGCCACTTTCATCTCTATCTTCCACATTTCCCAGTGGAACTATTGCAATTAACTCTACCTGAGCTTGGGCATAAATACTAGATAAAGATTGGAGCTGGTGATATGGCTTGCAGCTGCACACCTTATGATAGAGGCAACACGGGTATACTACATCATCCACTTTAGAATAGAACTTGAAAGCCCTTTTCTACAAGGCCACTTAAGAGTTTGGGACCTGGCTACTTCACAGGACCTACCTTATCTTCAGCGATTCCCAGCTATCTTCCACAATAATAATTCAGCGTTTATACCTCAGTTCTAACTACAGATCACAAAGCATAATTGACAGCAATATCCTGTTTGTGGAAGTCCCTGACAGAAAAACTTAGACTGAGCTCAGATATAATGGTATTCAGATTAAGGTGAAAAACACACCTTTTAAAAAAAAAACTTCCTTAAGAATCAATGCTCTTAAAACAAAACAAACAAACGGAAAACGTATACTCAGTCACATTCCTCTCCCCTGGTGGAATTTACAAAGTAAAACGTGTTCTGTTTCTGGGTTTTTGTACTCCTTACTTTTGTGCAGCACTTAAATAACCAGGGATAAGCACCATATAAAAAAACTAAAATAGATTACCAGTATTCTTAAACTACCCAGACTCTGCCACTTGATGTTATTGGCAAAAATAATTTGTGGTTTCAGCTTAGCTCCTAGAAGCATTCTTCTCTCAGCGACAGTGAAGGAACAGCAGAGCTTCTAATTGAGATTAAGGGCAATATCGGCCTTTTGAAGGAGTTTACTTAACAGAATTTTGCCTTTTGAGGAATCATGAGAATTAGATTGTTGTTCCATTGATTTGGTTCAGTTTACATAAAAGGGATTGTATAAAAACAAAACTGTATATTTGGTTGAATTGTTAAGCAACTTCAACATATCTGCTGTTACTCAGATTCATTCTGAAAGAATGTCGTTAAATATATGCTTCAAGAGACTCAAGAACAGTCCTCTAAGGAATGTAAATTTCTATTTTGAATTAAAATTGAAAGGATCAACTTCTGAGCTATTGTAAAATGGGATAGCTTTACTATCATTGAAGCTACACTGATTAACACCATATGAAGATCTAGGCCAATGCTCCTCAAAAAAGTATCTTGTACAAAATCAACTGTAGATGCACATTAGGGAAACAGGTATAAGTTTTGAGCTATGAGTTTAATTTCTCATAAATTATTTTGTTTGTATGAAAAATATTCATATTTAAAGCTTTGGGGGGGGGCTCCATTTCTTACTGCAGTTCCGTTGCAAAACTGATAAATGTATTCCATTCTGGTGGAAATGTGATACTGTAGACGACTGTGGGGATGGATCGGATGAACCTGAAGAATGTCGTAAGTACATTCTGAATTTAAATCCAACATCTTTTTCCATGATGTTCTTGTATAAGTTACTGTAGTGACAATTGTTCAACCTTTCTCTAAGTGACACTTGCTACAATTCTGAATACATTGCACATAGAGTTTCCTGTTTTTAACAAACAATGCACAAGAATGTTTTGGGATTAGAATTTACAAATCAGGTACAAATGATTCTGTGAGATGCACTATTTCTAACCATCTTACCTAACTTTGGCTTCGTGTGCTGGTAGTGGCGCAGAATCAGGAGATTTCTCCTTGATAGTCTCTCAGGCTGCCTATAGTAGTCTCCGTAATATTCCCCCTGTCAAGTTTTAGATAGTTTAAAGTCAATCATGATGATGTTCTCAGCATCCCAGAGGAAAGCTGTCATGGTTTTGCCATGACAGCGGAATGCAAGTTGTCTTAGGTATTGGAAAGCACTGTTTCTTTGGAATTGGTTTACTTCATTTTAATGCATAGAGGATGATGCTTCCTTTCATCCTCAATCGCTAACCACTTATGAGATTTACTGTATCTCGAAAAATCAAAAGATCATGAGTGCATTGTACCTATGGTTGCCAACTCTCCAGTATTCTCCTGGAGTCTCCGGGAATTAAAGAAAAATGTTTAGTTAAAGATTATGTCAAGTGATGAAACCTGCAGGAATATGTACAACCAAAATTGGCAACCCTGATTGTACCTTCAAATTTGTACTCACAACAAAATTTCACTCCACTGCATTTCTCTTTAATTCTAATTCACAGTCATTTCATTTTAATCTTGTGCACTAAAATTTATAATCCACATCTTAAAGAAATATGCTGAAGGAAAGTAACAATAAGCAATTCTCATATACTTCTAAATCTTTTGTTATGATGCCTTTTTCATTGTCACAAGTTCAATAATAGAAAAATACTTGATCGTTTTACTTTTTATGACAAGTTACTTTACTTCATTTATCTACCTAGAACAGAGTT
Source organism: Gopherus evgoodei (assembly GCF_007399415.2). NCBI lineage: Eukaryota > Metazoa > Chordata > Testudines > Testudinidae > Gopherus > Gopherus evgoodei. Next base: position 59,799,229 of record NC_044332.1, read on the forward strand.
ACTGACTTGTCTGTTTATGACATGGACATTGTAGTAAATCACATACAATAGCTTCATCCTTGCTAACATGTCAAGCTTTACAATTTATTGAATTTCCATTGCAGAAAAATGGTCAAGGTATTCTGCAATGTGTGAACCAAACTACAAGAGTTTCAGTACCCTTAATTTAAGTGCAAAGGTTTAAAAAATATTGTATTAAACCCTATTCTATTTACCCTCAGGGAAGCCAGTTAAATAGTCTGTCACTGTTTCCCCATCTGTGAAATGGGAATCACTAAGTATTGTTATATCTTGGGTTTAGGAGGTTTTAATCGCTTATGCCAAAGCCCACTGAAGTCAATGGGAGTTTTTCCCTTGTACTCAGTGGGCTTCAGATAAAGGCCTGGATGTTTGTAAAGTGTTTTGAAATTCTTTGCTGAAAGATGCTATAAAAGGGATAAGTATTCATCACTTGTTCCAACTGCCCATGTGCATCTCCTTGGTCATCAGGCTTCTTCCCTTTGTTTCCTGCTACTTCTCTTTGCAATGCATTTTAAGAGGCTCAGCCATAACTCTGTGTGTCACATATGATCAAGACCAAGAGTGAGGGCTTAGGCTCCAGAAACTTCTTATCCCTTAGCACCTCTGTTTATAGCTTGAAGCATTTTGGGTCGTCCACAGATTTATTAAAAACAGAGAGAAAATGGAAGTAAAGCAAAATAAATGGTTTGCATAGCAGACCTCATCTCAGTACTTCACAAAACTCAGTGAGGTAAGCTTCCCTTAACTGTGGGGACATCGACATTTCAAGCTGGAAATGTAATTCACAGCTCAAGGATGACATACTTATGCTAGCTCTGAATGAGCTAGCCACAGTGGTACAAGTGGCAGGAAGGGCTATCCACTCAAGTAAGTACCTAGCATCTTGAATGGGTACATGCTTGAGTGACTATCCCTTATGCTACACTTCTATTTTTAGCATGCTCGGTCAGAGCTAACACCATTTATGTCTTCTTAAATTGGAAATTACAAGTTGACATTGAGAGGAAAGATGATTGTGGTACCTCAGTAACTCAGGTTACTCAGTGAACAGTCTCTCAAGGACATTGCTGTGAGGTTCCTTTCCTCTTTTTTGCACTTAATATGAAATCTTCCTGCCTGTCACTCCCAATACTCTGATCTCTCTGGCAGCAAACACAGCTATTATATGTAAAATATGTGAGATGGTCTTAAATTTTCTGAGGACTAATATTTAAATAATAATAATTTGAAAATTTAACAATAAAATAAATGTTCCTGATCTAAACTATCATTTGAGTGTCCACTTTACACATAAACAGGAGAAGACAATTCCTATTTTCCTAGGATGTCATGGTGGTTTGTGTTGAATAGGATTCCCCAGAACATTCTTGGGAGGCGCATGTCTGACAGCAAAGTAAGTCTCAGTTGTAGACAATCTGAGCATCTGCTGGAGTATTATCAGAGCTCAGAGTTCTGGATCTTGGTCAATGGTAGCTGCTAGATTCCAAAATATTTAGAGACAGATGATGGAAATGATAGCCCTGAAAGAATCTGTGTAAGAACAGCTGTCAGGACAGCTACCTTTATCAGAGAACAAGCAGTCTTGAGTTTGGTGTTCTTGAGTATTATCTACTTGTTGCAGATACGATGCCTGGCACAAACACTTCATACTCTTTGTGGCACTGTCAAGGTTTTCTCCCCACTTTGAAATTTAGGGTTCAAGAAGTGGGGACCTGCATGATCACTTTTAAGCTTAATTACTAGCTTAAATTTGGTACGCTGCCACCAGCCAGAAGTCTGTGTCTGGCACACTTTCTGTTCCCCCAAAACCTTCCCTGGGGAACCCAAGACCCAAACTCCTTGGGTCTTAAAACAAGGAGAAATTAACCATCCCCCTCCTTTTCCCCCCAGACTCTCCCCTCCCTGGGTTGCCTTGAGAGGCTTACACAGATCCAAAATCCTTGGATCTTAAAACAAGGAGGAATTTAAATTATTTAAATTCTTAATGGGCCTATTCAGTTTGCACCAATTGCATACTCTCATCTCACTGTCTGCAGTGACTTTTACGTTTTGTCTACATGGTACATTAGTCCACATGGGAGGGTGTAAATTCTAGTGCATACTAGCATATCACACATTAGCTAGCCTATGTGAACCCTGCTGGTGCACACTTTCCCCCACCAATCCCTGGTGAGTTTAGACTCAATCCCTTGGATTCTAAAACATGGAAAAATCAATCAGGTTCTTAAAAAGAAAGCTTTTAATTAAAGAAAGAAAGAAAAGGTAAAAATTATCTCTGTAAAATCAGAATGGAAAATGCTTTACAGGGTACTCAGATTCATATAGACTAGAGGGACCCCCCCCATACACAGCCTGAGATTCAAAGTTACAGCAAACAGAGGTAAAAATCCATTCAGCAAAAAGACGCATTTACAAGTTAAGAAAACAAATATAAGACTAATCTGCCTTGCCTGGGTATTACTTACTAGTTTGAAACATGAAAGACTGATTCAGAAAGATTGGAAAGCCTGAGTGTACGTCTCGTCCCTCTCAGTCCCAAGAGCGAACAACGAACCAAACAAAAAGCACAAACAAAGACTTCCCTCCACCAAGATTTGAAAGTATCTTGTCCCCCTGTTGGTCCTCTCGTCAGGTGTCAGCCAGGTTTACTGAGCTTCTTAACCCTTTACAGGTAAAAGAGACACTGACCCTTAACCATCTGTTTATGACAGGCACATTTTGGGCTGAATGTTTATTTTCCTTGTTGGCCAGAAGGTCTTACCTTTGGGAGAAAAAAACTTAAAGAGAAAATGACACATCAGCAGGGTCTTTACCCTTCCATCTTTTATGAAAATTGTGATATCTGACTTATTTCTGATTTGAACAAAATCTTAATCTGATTTAGAACTGTTTGATTATACACTTCACAGAGGAAGTGCAGGTCATTCCCTGGTGAAACACAATATCCATGTTTTTGATCAGCTTGGAAATCTCCATGCTGAGAGTGTCACAAACCTAGTCCCAGATTTGGACCTTAGCGTCCAAAATATGGGGTTTAGCATGAAAAACCTCCAAGCTTAGTTACCAGCTTGGACCTGGTAAAGCTGCCACCACCCAAAAAATTAGAGTGTTTTGGGGCACTCTGGTCCCCCCAAACCTTCCCTGGGGACCCCAAGACCCAACTCCCTTGAGTCTCACAACGAAGGGAAATAAACCTTTTCCCTTCCCCCCTCCAGGTGTGCCTGGAGAGAGACACAGAAGCAAGCTCCGTGAATCTAAACAGAGGGACTCTACCCTCCCCATTCCCAGTCCTGGAGAACAAAATTACCAAGAGCTAATCTCTCTTCCCCCCTCACCCAGAGGGAATGCAAAGTCAGGCTAGTAAATCTAACACACACAGATTTCCCCCTGACTTCTTCCTCCCACCAATTCCCTGGTGAGTACAGACTCAATTCCCTGGAGTTCCCCACTAAAGAAAAACTCCAACAGGTCTTAGAAAAATACATAAAAATGGTCTCTCTGTATTAAGGTGACACATACAAGGTCATTTGCTTAAAAGAAATATGAATAAAAAGCCTTATTCAAAAAGAATACAATTCAAAGCACTCCAGCAACTATAGACATGTAAATACAAAAAGAAAAACAATAGAAACCTTACTGTCTTACTATATTGTACTCACAGCTTGAAAACAGAAGATTAGAAAGCAGGAAACAGAAATCACTTCTCATAGCCGAGAGAGAGAGTCAGACAGCAGACCAAGAACAAAGGACTCCCACACAAAGTTCCCTCCACCCAGATTTGAAAAAGTCTTGTTTCCTGATTGGTCCTCTGGTCAGGTGGTTCAGATAACGTCTCTTTCACCTGGAAAGAAGTAAACCCTTAGCTATCTGTTTATGACATGCCCCCCCAAATTGCAGACAGTGAAGCTCACTGGTGGCAATTTCCTTCTAGAACTTTAAAATAAACAGATTAATACAACACATGCACCTTTACATATGCCACTAAGTATATAACTAACAGACTTTTACATTTTAAGAACACTTTTTAACTACTGGATTCTGGGAAACTCTCACGGGAGAATGCATCAGCTACTTTATTAGATGCTCCTGAGATGTGCTGAATATCAAAATGAAAATCTTGGAGAGCTAAACTCCAACGAAGAAGTTTCTTGTTGTTTCCCTTGGCAGTATGAAGCCACTTTAGTGCAGCATGGTCAGTTTGTAGCTGGAACCGCCGTCCCCAAACTATGGGCGTAGCTTTTCCAGGGCGTACACAATGGCATAGCATTCCTTTTCACTGACTGACCAGTGACTTTCCCTCTCAGACAGTTTCTTGCTGAGAAACATGACAGGATGGAAGTTGTGATCTGTTGCTTCCTGCATGAGAACTGCTCCTATACCACGCTCAGATGCATCCGTGGTTACTAGGAATGGCTTGTCAAAATCCGGGGCCCTGAGCACAGGGTCAGACATGAGCGTTGCCGTAAGTTGGGTAAAGGCCTTTTGACACTCATCAGTCCACTTAACTGCATTTGGCTGGGTCTTTTTGGTCAGGTCGGTCAGTGGGGCAGCGATTTGGCTGTAGTGTGGTAAAAATCGTCTGTAGTACCCAGCCAAGCCTAAGAAGGATTGGACCTGCTTCTTGGACCTTGGGACAGGCAACTTTTGGATAGCATCCACCTTGGCCTGTAGGGGGTTTATGGTTCCTCGACCTAGTGCCCCAGGTAAGTCACTCTGTTTTGGCCTATTTGACACTTTTTGGCCTTAACAGTTAGTCCGGCCTGCCTGATGCGCTCAAAGACCTTTTCCAGGTGTAGTAGGTGTTCGGGCCAGGAGTCTGAAAAAATGGTCACATCGAGGTAGGCAACTGCAAATTCTCCCAGTCCTGCTAGTAGACCATCTACCAGCCTCTGGAAGGTGGCGGGTGCATTTTGAAGGTCGAAAGGAAGGACGTTGAATTCATACACCCCCGCATGGGTGACGAATGCTGACCTCTCCTTGGCAGGTTCATCTAGCGGTACTTGCCAGTACCCCTTGGTTAAGTCTATTGTAGAGATGAACTGGGCATGTCCCAACTTTTCCAATAGCTCATCGGTGCGTGGCATTGGACAGTTGTCTGGATGACTTACCGCATTTAGCTTACGGTAGTCCACGCAAAAGCGTATTTCCCCATCTGGTTTGGGTACCAGAACCACTGGAGATGCCCATGCTCTGGTAGATGAGCGGATTATACCCATCTGTAGCATGTTCTGGATCTCCCGTTCTATAGCAGCTTGGGCATGAGGAGACACCCGGTAGGGTGGGGTTCTGATTGGGTGAGCATTACCTGTGTCAATAGAATGGTATGCCCGTTCAGTCCGTCCTGGGGTGGCTGAGAACAATGGGGCGAAGCTAGTGCACAGCTCCTTGATTTGTCGCCACTGCAGACGTTCCAGGGTGGTTGAGAGGTTCACCTCTTCAACGCCACCATCTTTTTTCCCATCATAGTAGACACCGTCAGGCCACTCAGCATCATCTCCCTGGACTGTAAACTGACAAACCTGTAAGTCTCTGGAATAGAAAGGCTTGAGAGAATTAACATGGTACACTCTGGGCTTTAGTGAGGAATTGGGAAATGCTATGAGGTAGTTCACAGTTCCCAGGCGCTCTTGGACCGTGAATGGCCCTTCCCATGATGCTTCCATCTTATGGGCCTGTTGCACCTTCAAGACCATGACCTGGTCTCCTACCCTGAAGGAACGTTCTCTGGTATGTTTGTCATACCAGGCCTTTTGCTCTTCCTGAGCATCCTTTAGGTTTTCTCTAGCAAGGGCTAAAGAGTGTCGGAGGGTGCTTTGTAGGTTGCTTACAAAGTCCAGAATGTTAGTTCCTGGAGAAGGCGTAAACCCCTCCCATTGCTGCTTCACCAACTGTAATGGCCCCTTAACCTCGTGACCATACACAAGTTCAAACGGTGAAAACCCTAAACTGGGATGTGGTACAGCCCTGTAGGCAAACAACAACTGCTGCAACACTAGGTCCCAATTATTGGAGTATTCGTTGACGAATTTACGTATCATGGCCCCCAAAGTTCCATTTAACCTTTCCACCAGGCCATTGATTTGATGGTGGTACGGGGTGGCAACCAAGTGGTTCACCCCATGCGTGTCCCACAGTTTTTGCATGGTCCCTGCCAGGAAATTAGATCCTGAATCTGTAAGGATGTCGGAGGGCCAACCTACCCTGGCAAAAATGTCTGTTAGGGCCAGGCACACAGTGTTAGCCTTGGTATTGCCTAGATCTACTGCTTCCGGCCATCGGGTAGCAAAGTCCACGAAAGTCAGTACGTACTGCTTTCCTCTGGGTGTCTTTTTTGGGAAAGGACCCAGAATATCCACAGCTACTCGCTGAAATGGGATCTCAATTATGGGGAGTGGCTGGAGAGGGGCCTTGACCTGGTCTTGGGGTTTTCCCACTCTTTGGCATACCTCAAAAGACTGGACATACTTGGCAACATCCTTGCCCATCCCCTCCCAGTGGAAGGACTTCCCCAACCTGTCTTTGGTTCTGTTCACCCCAGCATGGCCACTGGGATGATCATGGGCTAAGCTTAAGAGCTTCCCCCGGTACTTAGTTGGAACCACCAACTGTTTTTGCGGCTGCCATTCTTCCCGGTGTCCACCAGAAAGAATCTCCTTGTATAAAAGTCCTTGGTCTATAACAAACCGGGATCGATTAGAAGAGCTGAGAGGCGGTGGGGTGCTCCGTGCCGCCGCCCAAGCTTTCTGAAGGCTGTCATCTGCTTCCTGCTCAGTCTGGAACTGTTCCCTTGAGGCTAGGGTCACCAGTTCTTCCTCAGACTGTGGACTTGGGCTTGGTCCCTCTGGAAGCGATGTAGGTGATGGGGTTGTTTCCATTGCTGGTGAACCGCTCTCCGCTGGTGCACCTGAGGGTATTTCAGGCTCTGGCTGAGTCTTTTGGGTATGGCTGTCTGTTGCTTCTGCCAGTTCTGGCTCGCTGGCACCCTCTGGCGTTGAGTTTGAAGAGGTGGTTGCACTTGCTGGTACTGGTTGCTGTTCCAGTTCCGGGCCTGGGACTGGAGGTGCTGTGGCTGCTTCAGTGGTTGGCATGGAATCCGGGTCCACTACCTCTGTCTGGGTCTCTGGTAACACAGATGGGGTGCCTGTAGACGGCTCAGGAACAGGAATGGGTCTGGAAGCTTGCCTGGTTTGGCTATGTGTAACCATTCCCACTCTCTTGGTCCGCTTCACCTGGTTGGCCAAGTCTTCCCCCAGTAGCATGGGGATAGGATAATTGTCATAGACTGCAAAAGTCCACATTCCTGACCAGCCTTTGTACTGGACAGGCAGTTCAGCTGTAGGTAAGTCTACAGCTTGTGACATGAAGGGGTAAATTGTCACTTGGGCCTTTGGGTTGATGAATTTGGGGTCTACGAAGGATTGGTGGATAGCTGACACTTGTGCCCCCGTGTCTCTCCACGCAGTAACCTTCTTTCCGCCCACTCTCAAATTTTCCCTTCGCTCCAAGGGTATTTGAGAGGCATCGGGGCCTGGGGATCTTTGGTGTGATGGTGGTGTAATGAACTGCACTCGGATGGCGTTCTTTGGACAGTTGGCCTTGATATGTCCCAGTTCATTACACTTAAAGCATCTTCCATCTGATGGGTCACTGGGCCGAGGTGAGTTACTGGAAACTGGTGAGGTGGAAGAATAGGGCGTCTGTGGCTTTACTTGGGTTGTACGTGGGGTCTTTGGCTGTCCTTGGTTGTAGGTTCATGGTCGGTGTGCCCCCTGGGGTATTCGTTCCCCTTGACCGTAGCTTTCTTGCTTTCTGCCAGTTCCATCCATTTGGCTCCAATCTCCCCCGCCTCAGCGAGATTTTTGGGTTTTCCATCTTGTATGTACCGTGTTATGTCCTCAGGAACACCATACAAGAACTGCTCCATTTGTATGAGGAGGTGCAGTTCTTCCAAGGATTTAACATTGTGTCCTGATTGCCAGGCCTCATAATTTTTCCCAACGTAGTAGGCGTGTTTGGGAAATGACACATCTGGTTTCCACTTTTGGGTTCTGAAATGCCGACGGGCATGATCCGGGGTGATCCCCATTCTGTGTCTGGCCTTGGTTTGAAAAAGTTTATAGTCGTTCATTTGCTGCTTAGCCATTTCAGCTGCCATCTCTGCTAAAGGTCCACTGAGCTGTGGCCTCAATTCTACCATGTACTAGTCTTCAGGGATGCTGTACCCAAGACAGGCTCTTTCAAAATTTTCCAAGAAGGCCTCGGTGTCATCACCTGCCTTGTAGGTGGGAAATTTTCTGTGATGTGGAACCATAATTGGCGAAGGGTTGTTAGGATTGGCTGGCGCATGCAGCCCAGCCTGCACTAAGTCCAGTTCATGTTTTCTCTGTTTTTCCTTCTCTTCACTTTCTTTTTGTTGTTTTTCCATTCTCAGCGGTGGGCCATGTCGTCGTCGTCTTCTTGTTTCCTTCTGTGGGCCACCTCTTCTTCTTCTTGTTTTCTTTTGTGGGCTGCCTCTTTGGCTGCTTGTTCTCTTTTGTAGGCTGCCAGTTTGATGCTTTCTTCCTTTTCTTTCATCTCCATTTCTTTTTGTTTTATTTCTAGTTCCTGTTTCTTTTTTTCCATCTCTCGCCTGTGCTCGGTGTCTTTGATTTGTGCTTTGGCCTCCATTTTTGCCTTAGAAGTCATGGTTCCTGTTTTCTTGTGTTGGGGTGCCCTCCGGTGTTTATTGTCTGACCTGCAGGCTCTGTTGTCTCCTGGGGTCTGCCTAGCAACAGTGCCTTTTTCCCTTTCTTCCTCTAGCTAATTTTTTCAATGTAAAGTAAACCAGAAAAACCACTTTATTTGCATGAGTATAGTGCTGGTATCTGCCCCCTAATGGGAGTGCTATTGTGTGACAAAAGACCCTTAATAGTCTCTCTTAATGGTTTCTTGCTTAATATGCAAGCCACAACTGCCAGAGAGAGCAGAAAAAAAAATTCTCTCTGGTTCCCTTTTAAAACCAAACTGTTTCTCTCTGCTAAAAAGCCCCTAGCAGAGAAAAGAAAAATATAATATTCCTACTAGCTTCTGGATTCTATCCCACCACTGCCACTCATGTCATAAACCTAGTCCCAGATTTGGACCTTAGCGTCCAAAATATGGGGTTTAGCATGAAAAACCTCCAAGCTTAGTTACCAGCTTGGACCTGGTAAAGCTGCCACCACCCAAAAAATTAGAGTGTTTTGGGGCACTCTGGTCCCCCCAAACCTTCCCTGGGGACCCCAAGACCCAACTCCCTTGAGTCTCACAACGAAGGGAAATAAACCTTTTCCCTTCCCCCCTCCAGGTGTGCCTGGAGAGAGACACAGAAGCAAGCTCCGTGAATCTAAACAGAGGGACTCTACCCTCCCCATTCCCAGTCCTGGAGAACAAAATTACCAAGAGCTAATCTCTCTTCCCCCCTCACCCAGAGGGAATGCAAAGTCAGGCTAGTAAATCTAACACACACAGATTTCCCCCTGACTTCTTCCTCCCACCAATTCCCTGGTGAGTACAGACTCAATTCCCTGGAGTTCCCCACTAAAGAAAAACTCCAACAGGTCTTAAAAAAAAAGTTTTATATAAAAAGAAAGAAAAATACATAAAAATGGTCTCTCTGTATTAAGGTGACACATACAGGGTCATTTGCCTAAAAGAAATATGAATAAACAGCCTTATTCAAAAAGAATACAATTCAAAGCACTCCAGCAACTATAGACATGTAAATACAAAAAGAAAAACAATAGAAACCTTACTGTCTTACTATATTGTACTCACAACTTGGAAACAGAAGATTAGAAAGCAGGAAACAGAAATCACTTCTCATAACCGAGAGAGAGAGTCAGACAGCAGACCAAGAACAAAGGACTCCCACACAAAGTTCCCTCCACCCAGATTTGAAAAAGTCTTGTTTCCTGATTTGGTCCTCTGGTCAGGTGGTTCAGATTACTTCTTTCCAGGTGAAAGAGACGTTAACCCTTAGCTATCTGTTTATGACAGGGAGAACTGGAGTAGTCCCTTGTCATCTGTTGAGCGCCTCGTCCGTATATTAAAAAGTAGACCAATTTTTCTGACTCTCACATTATTAAGGATCTATTTGTGGATGTAAGGATTCAGTCTTAAAGCCTTCCAACACTAACAAGACACTAATATTTAAATTCTTAATGGGCCTATCCAGTTTGCACCAATTGCATATCCCCATCTCACTGTCTGCAGTGACTTTTACGTTTTGTCTACATGGTACATTAGTCCACATGAGAGGGTGTAAATTCTAGTGCATACTAGCATATCACACATTAGCTAGCCTATGTGAACCCTGCCGGTGCACACTAAAAGTTCCCTAGTGTGCATTAATGTAGTGCTGTTTATGTTCCTCTAAATTTCTGATACTATCTTTAAATGTGTAAACTACTTCTTGAAATGCACAGCTTCTAGGCAGTCTTCCTAAATTTAAAAGCCGTGTGGCACATTTAGCATTTTAAACATGCTATCTCTTTAAAAAAACTTGGTTAAAATTTGCATTTTGTTTCTATATCAAAATGTTAGAATAGGCATATTTTACCTACTTTAGCTGGGATTGTACCATTGATTATTGTTGTATAAGTCTTAGCTCATTTCTGTTCTGGGCCAAGAGTTGAGAATGTACTTGCAGATAAGGAAATTATTCTGTGATAAATTCACAGTAGGATTTGTTACAAATCTATCTTGGGTTATACCTAGAATTTCTCTAGTTGGCTATATTTTCCTTCACCAGATTATATATTTATGTACCATTTCTTGGGCTTTGGTCAAACCCAGAACTCAAAGAATCTCAGATTTATATAATCATTCCTTCAATAGTAATAACTACAGATCCTCTCATGGTCTGGAGAGGACAGATGTTAATCCTTTTAGTGAGATGTTTTGTCATAGCCATTTGGCAACTTGTCAGCACAGATGGTTTATCAATTGCATACACATCTATAGTTTCAGACAGATTTTGGTGTCCCAGGAGAATCCCCTTTATAATTTAACCAACTCTCTGAGGATTCCTCAGAATAGGGGAATCCTCAGGCCCTGATAACTTTTGTATCCTATTCTGTTTAGGAAGCAGAGTTAGGGATACATATTTTGTACACTTCAGTACTTTCTAACTTTTATATAGAAGAAAACAACTGACAGAGGCACTAAGGACTGTTGTAGCCTCCTCAGTAGGAAGTTCCTGTCACTTTCCACATGAAAATCAAACTTTTCCTTTCAAAGGTTTGCACAGGGACTTCCACATCTGCTTCTCTGCTGTTTCTTATCTCAGCCTGGAACTCTTACAAAGTTGTCTCTCACCAGTTGACTTTCTTCTTCAATCTTGTTTCCATATCATCTTCCCTTCTACCTTCTGGAATCCCGTCCCAAATCATTGCTCTTGGTCTCCATCCTTTCTTTATTCAAATCCCCATTGAAAGCTGACTTCTTCCCTAAGGCACATAAATGCTAACCAACGCAAATAAAAATAATAAACATCCATTTAAGATAGCAGCATCCTCTTGGTGTCCCAGTGGGTCCTAGTATTTTCTATTCAGATTAAAAAATCCACAGAGTGTATTCTCTTCTGTTTTGTACATCTCTTAGCACACTGATGCTTACAAATAAATAGTAATAGACATGGTTGCAAGATCTCATAATTACTACTGGTTATTAAGAAATGCACATGCAATAATTATATACTCTCCTCTTTTAATTGTCCTCTTCAGCCAATCAGAGCACTGGGTTTTGCATGCTGTATCATTACTGAGAAATAACTCATGTGCAGTCATGCAAATGAGACCCTCCTCAGCATTAGTGCTACGATCTTATAATTGAAAAATATGTGTTCAGTTATGGTTTAGTAACTACAGAATATTCTGATTGAGTCCATATATCCTAATTTAGTAACTTTTAAATATATTCAATTAGTCCATTGAAGAATAATAATATAATTGGCATATTACCATCCCTGTGATAGTGCTGGTAATTTTTCTGTACTTAATGAGATTTTTTTAACCTCTGTTATGTTATAGGTTAAAGATATTTTTAATATAAAGAAATAGATATAAAAACATCCAAATGATTTCATGACATTTTCTCATTGTGGGCCAATCCAAATGCCATTGAAATCAATGGGAGTCTTTTCACTAACTTCAATGGGGCTCGGATCATTCCAGTATTTGATCTGTTTATTCAGAAAGGAAAAATCCATGAAACTTCTGTCTGACATGTACACTTTCACATTGGGGTTCATACATAGTTTAAGGTAATTCAATATAGATTTTGAATAGCAGAAAAGCTTTGTTTGTAAGTTCTATAAACCATGTATGCATCTGTGCAAGATTTATTTTTTGGGGTTTTTTTCAGCTGAATTTAAATGTCAACCAGGACGTTTTCAGTGTGGAACTGGACTTTGTGCTCTGCCAGCCTTTATCTGTGATGGAGAAAATGATTGTGGTGACAATTCTGATGAACTCAACTGTGGTAGGTGATTATATGTAGCACAGAACTCAAAAATTGACTAAGATCTTTAGCTAAGATTTAAATTCTCATGAGAAACTCATCTGGAAAACTTTTTTTTCCATCTATCTTCCAGACACACATGTCTGCCTGTCAGGTCAGTTCAAGTGTACAAAGAATCAGAAATGTATTCCAATAAATCTAAGGTGCAATGGACAAGATGACTGTGGTGATGAAGAAGATGAAAGAGACTGTCGTAAGTTATGTTTAAAGAGTTTTGTGTTGCACAGTGATGGATAGTTTTAAACATAGAGTTTAAAAGATATATGTAAAATTACTGTATGCCCAATGAAAAACAGTTAATCTTTTGGATTATTTGACATACAGTACCTGAGATATTCTGTGTACAGAAATCAAATATTTCTGTCACTGACTTCAATTTTTTGTAACCAGGACAATGAGGAAAAAAAAAGAGAATTGATTTTTAGAAAATTATATGGGTCTCTTATTTGGGTCAATCTGTATATCTTACTATGACCACTCCCACCATCATCTCTTGTCTTCTCCTTGGTCTTTTAGCATTCCTCATGTGACTCTCTGCCATGGCCTGATGGCAACACAATTTACTGGGAGAAGGGGATATCTTTATTCCAGCACCTTGACTGAGAAACAGTATAGGTTCTTGAACTCTTTATCCTACAGCACCTCTCCTTGGAGGTTACAGAGTTCTCTTTTATGGAAGGTCTGTGTAAATTTACCCATATGACATTACTCTTAATAAAAAAAAAATCAAAACAGAGAAAATTGAATTAAAGTAATTCATTTCAGCTAAAATATCTACATTTACATTTCTAATAAGATAAACTAGATAAGATATTTTCAGCTTAGTTACAGAGGGGGAACATTGAAAAGTTTGCATCTTGTAAATATAATCTCCTCTCTCTGATGTTTCTGGTCTGCCTATCAGCACCATACTGCCATCTAGAGAGAGAGATGGGTCCGTCACTCACTCAGTCTGCTCTTCAAGCCCCCACTGATCCAGGGCAGCTACCCCATTTGTAAATTGGTTTTCTCCAGCTTCACATACACAATGGCTTGGAGACTCCATGCATTCTTTAGAAAAGGGCCATTGTGGATACAAAGACCCTTGAATGTTGATGATTAATAGTCACCTTTCAGAAGCCTATGGAAGCTCAGTTACTGCTTTTCAGTTTTTTATTTTCAGTCAAGCCTCTTGTAAGATGAAGTCTATAAGCAGTTCTTTTTCTTTTTTGCCATGTTTTTGGATAGTGGCCCAGATTCTTTGTCACAATTACTTTTACAGTACTGGTATGACATACTGCACTAGGCAGTGTGACCTAGTGACTAGAACACTGGACTAGGACTCAGAACACCTGGCTTCTATTTCTGTCTCTGCCAGTGGTTGCTGGGGTATCTTAGGCAAGTTACTTCAGTTCACTGTGCCTCATTGTACTGATATGTAAAATGGGGATTATGATACTGCCTGCCTTTGTAATGAAATGCTTTGAGATCCACTGATGAAAAGTTCTATATAAGAGCAAGGTATTATTATTACAAGTACTCTTACTACATAGGCATGACTTCATGATTTTCCATCTCAAACACTGCAACATCGTGCTAAATCATGAAAACCTAAAACTGAAAATGACTAGAAACTAAATATAAATAAACCCAAGACTTTTCATTGCCCAGGCTGAGCTAAATGCAAAAAGTCAACAATAGTATAAATAATGAAAAGCAAATTAGATGATAAATCTTTGTTTAGTTTTAATAATCTAGGATTTATTTGTAACACTGCCAAGAACGTTTGTTTTCTGAAATATGAGATCAGATTCTTCGCTGTGCTGAATTTATGCCTGGGACATTGTAGTGAGAGGGACAGTCAAGTGGGAGGGGACCACCAGTGAGCTGGTTACAACTCCATGATTATCATCCCAGTTCCAGTGCAGATTAGCACAATTTAGAATGTGCTTAGATTGTGCCATACGGTAACTGACTCCAAGAGACTAAGCAGCTTGCAAAGCAATCCAGACATAACTCCTCCCACCCCTTTCTGTTCATGATGTGCTCACTGTGCTGTGGGCCAAAGGGCAGGTGGCTTAGAACCTGGCTATGAGAACTCTACAGCTGATGAGAAATCCATATAAAGCTACATGTTTTGACTAACATTTGTTAGCATACACACATTCAAGGTCATTTTCCGTTCTACTGATTTGCCATAGGCCATAATATTGCCAAATAAATCCATTATCATGGCCAGCCTTTTTTCTTTCTTTTTTTTTTAAACTTTCCAAATAAGAATTATGAAAGGACGTCTCCTGAGCTAGTGAGATAAATACATTAGGAAGGAAGTGAGAGAAGAAAATTACTTTTTGATTGGTGAATAACTAGGGATATGATGCCTACAGGAAAGGGGCATTAATTTTTTCATACTCCTGACTGAGCAGAAAATAATCACATGCCATCTCTTATGTGAGGAACTTTTCTAGCACTTTTTTTAAGGATTTAAAAGGAAAACCCATGAGTGCACTAAGAACCAGGTTTAGTTGCTAAGGTGGAAATCCTGGAAACTAAAGACACCCATGCAAAGCAGCTTTCAGGAAATAGGGAAAATTAGCAGCAGTTCTTTACAGCAAAATCTTCTATTACCTGGGCTATTATTTTGACATTGTGAAGTAGTTTTCAGTCTGGTTCTTCAATTTACTACTTTTCTTCAAAACAATGAAGACGGAGCAGAAGGTTTTTGATAGCACTAGACACTGTTGTATACAGGGAGTCCTCGGACTTATGATACAATTCCTCAGAATTGCGCTGTAAGTCAAAATGTTGTAAGTTGAAACAGCTTTTCCCATAGGAATCAATGGTGTGAAGGGGAGATTGGTTCCTGAACCAAGGCTTGATACACTATTTTCACCACAATAACCCAGATTTTTGTACTATCTGAATTATAGATGACTAATGTTGCAATTTCAGTGTATTTACTGTACACTGTATATTGTAAAGAGTCTTTGGATAAACATATAAACTCACATGCCACTCAGAATGTCGGCAACACAGGCTCAGAAAGCCAGGGAGAATGGCACAAATGCTGAGTCTTAGCCAGTCACTGTTCAAGCTTTCTGATTGGCTCCTGGCCCTAGGCTCAGCCAATCAAAAACAACCTTACCTGGCACCAAGCTACCCTGCTGCCTCAAAGCCAATCAAAAGCAACCCCTTCCAGCTCCATACCTGTACTGTATAATGCAACCAGCAAGTGATTTCAAGCAAACTTTATGCAAATCAAGCGTCATAAAGGCGAAACGAGCAGTCCGTTGAAAAGTGCAGTAAGCGATGTCGGGCATCGTAAGTCAGAGACTCCCTGTATATTCAGATTTAATAAAAGGGGCCCAAAAATCAAAGCTAGTAGCATGACCCTGAAACTGTCCAACTTTTAAACAGTTTTAAACATTGGTTGGGTTTTCTATGCAAAACTCAATCTGCTTAGTACCATGGCAAACACATACTGAAAAATATTACATTTTATTAAATGGGGAAAAAGGGAAAAGCCATTAAAGCATTTGAAATGTAAAGTATTTAATAAGGCTTATATTGAAACATCATCCCTTGTTCCCTTTCCCATTAGCTGCAGAGAGTCTTCTTTTGACAGTTTCTTAGTTAGTATTAAGACGATAACTGTCTTTTAGAGAAAAAGAGAAGTTAGTTCGATTGGGCTGCAGCTGGTGCTGTTAAAGTCTGATCCCATTTTCTAGAAGGCAAAACACTACAAACATGCACAAAAGGGGAAAGAACAGCAGAAAATGCAACTGTTACTGGTTTTAACCTCGAGTATGAGAGAGGTAGCCGTGTTAGTCTGGGTCTGTAAAAGCAGCAGTGAGTCCTGTGGCACTTTGTAGACATATCTGTTAGTCTATAAGGTGCCACAGGACTCTTTGCTGGTTTTAACCTGTAACCTTGCTGCTGCAAAACTCAGCCACAGTAGACAGTCTTATCACTACTCCGAGACCTGGCAAAATTGTACTATGATATTGCATATAGCTGTCTCTTTCTAGTCACAGGCTTACAACAGTGTTGCAAAACATGAAGTCTTGGCCAGCTTAGTCATATTCTTATTAGACTGAAGGAAAAAGGAGAGAGTTTAGAAAGAGAAGAAATAAGATGGAGGATTGAAAAGAATGCACAAGGGAGAGGAAGGGGACAAGACAAAATCTCACATCCCATGTAGTGGCTGGGATATAGCTGGAACCAGTGAAGATGGAGATGTCATCTGGGCCACTTCTTTGGTCCGGTCAGGACATGTCTTGGGATCAGGATGACAAAAGTCCAATGATGTTACAGTGGAGATCTTGGTTCCAGGATATGGTAAGGATGGCAACCAGGATGGTGAAGCTTGCTCCTTCCCCTTTGTTTCAGTCATCAGATGTCCATCTTTCACTTCCTCTTCCTCTCAAAGTCTCTTTATAGGTACCCACAGTGCCCCACTGTTGATGATAGTACCCCAACTGTGGACACACACTGCTGACAGAGGGAGCAAGTGTGAACATGCAATACTGATTTTTATTATAGTGCTTTTTGAGTGTCAACATAACTTTTGTCGACAAAACTCTGTAGTGTAGACAAGACCTGAAAGACTCTAGAAGAGAGTGATGAGCCTTTTAACTAGTATATCGTTAACATTTGGTCTATCAAATGTAACATGTTGAAAATGTTCTTGTTTGTAATCATTGGAATGCCACCATAAATATTGTTCTCTCTCTAAATTCATTTAGACAATGTTAACAATAATCAAATGGATTAAATAGTAAGAGAATGCATTAAAGCAGATTGCTATTTTCCTGGAGATATTACTGAAAAACACAATAGAACTCATGGAGAACCTGTTTTAACATTTGGGGTTATTTATTTAACAAAAAAACGTTTTGAGTCTTGGCAGAAATTTTAGCTTTAAAAATCTCATCTCCCTTTCTTTAAAGCGGAAAACAGCTGTTCTCCAGACCTTTCCAGTGTAAAACTACAAAACACTGTATTTCTAAACTGTGGGTATGTGATGAGGACCCGGACCTGTGCTGATGGATCAGATGAAGCAAACTGTGGTGAGTCTAACAGTCACACGAAGGAGTGGCAGTCAGAAACTTTTTATTTAAAAGTAGTGACATTGCTTTTAAAATCTTATATTTTCTAACACCAGTATCTTTATAACTTTCTTGCTCATGAAGACTTTTCCCATTTTTAAAATTTATTTTTATTTTATTACCATAAATTGTAACGGAAAGTTGCAATGATATTAAAATATCCTGTGTCATTATTTCAAAGTACTCATCTGATAGAATAGCTTTATTTTACCTATGAAATCTGTCTTGAAGCATCTGCGTTATGGACAGCAGTTATAAAACAAATGACTCACCTGAAACATTAGTGGCTTCTCTTTTTAGTTCTTATCGCAGAATTACCCCGTGCCTATAATTTCTTCTACATATTTTTTGCCTATTGTATTCAACTAAATGCTGGTTAATTAAAAAAAACAAATTAATAACTGCTATAAACATCTGAGTAGTTTAACTAGATTACATTGTGTAAAATAACAGATTTTTGTATCAGGCTATCATAGGAGAACTGAGGAACATCCAGTCTAAGAACAGGCCTCACAAAGACTTCACAGAGTATACATCAAGTGTTAAGCAACCTGAAGCAGAATTTTGTAGTGAACTTTATGAATCCAATAGTAAAATAGAAAAAAAAGCGTATTTATTTCTTTGGGAATATTTCGTTGTGTTGTTGTTTATTGCTCCCATTTGCACAAAAAGTAAAATTTTTAGCATTTTTTGCTATTTGTACCGGAAAGGGTGACTTGAAAGACTTTTTAACTGCAAAGGCCCAAGTTCATGTTTTTCCAGTAATAGTTAAAAATTATTTAAAAAAACAATAAAATAGTATAGGGTCTTAGAGTTACTGCCTACTTTCCATACTAGTAATGTCATCATACACTGCAGGACAAACAGGCAACATGGATTTTGATAAGTAAGTGCAAGTAGGATTCTCATTTTTGGATAAGTAAGTGAAAGAGGAAATGATTTTTTTTCATGTATTTTGTTTTAAATGTATTTATTTGTAAACTTGAAATCTGTCATAAATTTAATGCTTTGGATTTCAAATATCTTTATTTTTAAAGGTTTTTAATTCACCTGCAATAGTAGTAACATTTTATGACTTCATTAACTAGCTAACACTCCCAGGTCACTTATAAGGAAAATAGATATAGAGTACTGTAGTGTCCCAATTTTACAGATCAAGAAATTGAGAGAAACAGAAGCTAAGTAATTTAAACAAGGCTGGACAGCTGATTCTTATGGCTGCAAGTAGAATTCAGATATTCCTGGTTTCCAGTCCTCGCTCGATTCATGAGATTGTGGGCCTCAACTAGAAGATCATGAACAGCTTTCAGGGGTTGTAACTGCCCTCTCTTTCCGTATGGATAGTTATGGGGTGAATACCTTAAACCATTTCTGTTCTAACATGAGATCACAGGATGCAAAATGTTAAGGGTTCACTGCACTGGACCCATATTGTCTCTTTAAGACATGTCTCTTTGCAAACTGACATAAAATACTTTGTTCTTCTTGAGTGGCCTACACATATTCAAACTCAGGGGATGCTCCAACTGAGCATAGTTTAGATGGAAGAACTTGAACTAGCTAGGGAGTGCTCACACTGAGGAAAGGGCTGGGAGGGGCCCATGAGCACTTCAGCAGGTACTGCTAGTTAAAGTTTCACCATTCATAGGATTCCATCTTAGGAGCCATAATAGAATCAACACCAGGCAAAGCAATTTATGACTGATTCTTAAAGATAAGATCCCCTATAAATCTAAACAAAAACTGTTCTTTCATTCTATGGTTATTGGGGCTTATGGCCTAAACAGGTATGACTTCCTTGGATCTTTGTGAATAAGGCATTTGCAACATTAAGTACTGGAAATTTCAGGTCCAGCACAGATAATTGGCAGGACACTGGGCATTCAAAAAAGGGAATTCTGTCTGTAATTTGATGATCTCACAAGAACAGCCATACTGGGTCAGACCAAAGGACCCTCTAGCCCAGTATTCTGTCTTCTGACAGTGGCCAATGCCATGTGCCCCAGAGGGAATGAACAGAACAGGTAATCATCAAATGATCCATCCCCTGTCGCCCATTCCCAGCTTTCCATTCCAACAGTATGAAGAAAGGAGTCTTTCAGTCCTCCCATGCCCTCACTGATAACCACAGAAAATCTCCAATTTCAGGTGTGTGTCTGTGTGTGTGTGTGCCTGGGGGGAGGGAGACATCTAAACAACAGCAGAAATAAAAGTTACATCTCAGCCTTCTCAAGTTAAGAGCCCTTCAGTGGACTCTCGGGTTCTTTCTACCATAAATCTGCCACAGAGTGATATAAGTAGCTACAGACAATACAACCTCCATGTATTATCCTAACAAGTGTAGTGGAGGGTATGAACTCTGAAGTAATTTATTAATCCTTTATTTTTTAATTTATCTCCATATAATCCTCATGTAGTCAGAATGGAAAATTATATAAATAAGTGACTTGCTGCAAAAATAGCACATTAGTAGTAATCAAGGATATTGAAGCTAGGGAGTTTGTTAATTGTGATTTTGTATATATGGTTCTGTATTAATGTGTTAAACAAAAGAAATATGCAGTGTTGTTGTAGCCGTGTTGGTCCTAGGATATCAGAGAGACAAGCTGCGTGAGGCAATATTTTTTATTGGACCCATCTCTGTTGGTGAGAGAGACAATCTTTCAGGCTTACTCTTGGCTCTTCATGTCTGGGAAAGGAAGAAGAAAAGATCAGCATAAGCTCAAAAGTTTGCCTCTCTCAAAAAGAAGATGTTGGTCCAATAAAAGATATTACCTTATCCGCCTTGTCTCTCAAATAATAGAAGTAACATACCAAACTGTATATAAACCTAAACATTCTCTTATAATCCATATTAGTTTATTTGCAATAGTACAAAGCATACAATACTATAAGTGGCTTGTGAAAATTGCTAAAATAATATTGAATCAGCTATTTTATTATGGAAGTACAATATAATAATTAACAGTTGCGGCATGGAAAATGAGATTTCATTAAAGCAATAGAAATCTGGTGGCTTTAATGACTTTGAACCATATGGCATCCTCTCAGAAAAGGAGACAGAAGAATTTGTTATGTTTGTTAATTAGCAAAATTTTTGTGTTTTTCCCCACACCTGGAGAGAGAGATTTGGGAGTGCCATGAAGAGAAAATCCATAGAAAGGGGATCCCACAGTCCTGTTGTGCACTATGTTTTTCCCATCCCAAGGACCTATACTATCTCTAAAGATACTGTCCACTGGGTCTCGACCCCGTAGTGTGAGACAGATCAAATACCCTGGTTCTTGACTGTGGAGTGATGAAGACTATTCAGCATCTTCAAACCATGTATTTGAGGCAGAACAATAACTGTAATACATGAACTTACACTACCTTAGAGTCAGTTACTTGTCACAAGGATATCAGATTTGCTTGCAGATGACATCCCAAGAGTTGAGGCACCTCATGGAGACTCCTTTGAATCCAGTATGAGGTTGTCCTAGAGTTCCTCAACTGGTAAATCCTCAAAACAACAGTCTGTGTCAGCCAAGATGGCTGAGCAGTGAGGCTCAGCGTAGATGCTAGATACACTGGCAGAAATCTAGCTTCCCCCTGGCAAGTTCAGTTAAGGTAGCTTCACCACCAAAGTTATCTATGTCATAACTACAAAACCCCACCCTTAGAGGACTTCTCTAAGTGATAGGTCTCCAAAGCACTTCAACACTCAGTGTTTGAAGTTAGTAATTCTGAGTTCCAACTTGCTGGATGAGGTGGAGCATCCATAGAAAATATCAAGGGACACAGCACAGGGATGAGAACAGCAGCATACTACACACTGGTTTTGAAGCCCCCAACCTCATCAGATTTTGAAATGAAGCCTTTAGAATCTCTCTCTCTTATTTGCCAATAAATGTTCATAGTACAAGAATGGAGTATCAATTTTCATATTATGTGGTCATAATTAGATTTACATAAAATATTAGCTATGGGAACAGAAATAATTAGCACTTTGCATCGTTCTTCTTTGTGACCATACGGGCATTTCAGGATTTTTTTAAATCTGATTCTTGACCATGGGAGGAAAGCTGATCTGAATAGCTATTTTCTAAAGATCCAGTTAACTTCTTGGCACTAGCATCAAGAGCTCTCCCAGCAGTGAATGCGCTGGAAACCACTGGCTTGAAAAGATTAGACAAGAATGATGATCTACTATGGTGGTAGACAAGTTTATGATCCTTGTGATAATATGAAGAGTAGCAATGTTTATATTGAAAGCAAAGCAAATACTAGCCTGGAATCTCAGAGATTCTTTCATTCCTTTTTGACATCAGAGCTGGAATTTACTGCTTGTTGACAATGCAAAATTGTTTATCTAGCATTTTCATTCTTTGGATCATTGCTGCAACTCTGTAGTTTTTAGTATGTACTCAGTGATGGAACAGTTTGATTGTTTCTGCAGTAGCTATGAACATATTTTCAGAAAATCAATGGACATTCTGAGTTGAAAACATTAAGGCAATTTTTTTTAGGTTGGGACTATATGTGATACTTAGTTGCGTATTTCTGGTGAAACGTGATTAAGTTGTCCAAAATAAGGTGTTTTTTAAAGAAGCCCACTGATTGTCTGATATATTTTTCATTTGCCATTAATGAAAAGACAACAAATAAATACAAAATTTTCTTTTTGGCAAATTGACATCATTCTTATTTCTTCAGATAAATCAAAGAATATATAATCAAATGTAGAACGACTCTGGAATTACTGCCAAAGGACTGGCTTCTGAATTGATAATATCATCAATTTCTCTCTGAATATGTCAGGTTTCATAAACATGAGAAGTCTCTTTACAATAAGAAAAAAAGAAAGAAAAGAAATCCTGAAACTTTGTTCAGAGTACAATTTATTAATATTCTTACAGACAAAATATTAATTTTAGAAGAAAAATATTTCAGTAGGATCTACTTAAAGTAAAAGTATTTCCAATAATAATAAGTTAATGCAGAGATACTCAGACCGAGGCTCGTGATCTGCAAGTAGCTCTTTAATGCATCTCCTGCAGCTCTTTGCAGCACATGATCTTAAAACACTGATTTAATTATGAACCATAGTGCTTTTACTATGTTATGAATCAGTTGCAGTTGATAAATACTTGGTCAGTAGAATATATAGTAAATGAACAATTAATTCACCCTAATGTGGTTCTTTTGGGTAATGTTGATCACAGATTTGGCTCCTGAACCTCTGAGACCTGAGAATCACTGAGTTAAAGAATATGTAAATATGGATTTCACTCAGAGGAATGTTAAATATTAAAGCATTGAATATTTTTGGAATGGATTATTCCCCTTAAATTTTGTGATTTGAAGGTTTTACAATTGATTTAGAAGAGTAAAATGTTGAAACCACTAAAATGGCAAAGGGCAAGAAATTATTTTTGCAAAGTAGGTAGTGGGTTTTTAAAGGAATTTAGGCTGACAACTATTTTTAGTTTTCCTAGCCCTTTGTCTTAAGGAACTTCCCTACTTGTTCTTTGTTTTTGCATTCCACTAGCAGGTTTCCACCAGATATTTTTCTAGCTCTTACTGTATCTCCAGCACTTTTTTCTTAGCCACTTTGCACTCCACAGGGGGTTGACCTCCCCGATCCTTGTGTTCTTAGCTGTGGAGTGCAAACTGATCAGAAAAAAAGTGCTGGATACATAGAAAGAGTTAGGAAAATACTTAATGGAAACTTGCCAGAATACAAGGAAAATGAGGTCCAGTTAAAAAAGCTATCCTGCAGTTCTTTAAAAATACTGGGAGAGGTGACAGACTTTAAGTCACAACCTATTTATGAAGTCCAGTGAATGGCAATCATACATTCAGGAACTGAGTCTGCTGCACCACAAAACCCAGGAGGAAGAAGAAGAAGAATAGGTAAGGACTGAAGAGAGAAGAGCTGCAGTAGGTAGCTAATACCTTGGAACTGGCCTTGAAAGGAGAGGACACTGGGGTGAATGGGTTCTAGAAAGCTGCTAGTGAGACGTGGAACTGCCAAGAAGAAGCTCCTTAGCAGCAGACCGCCAGGAAACCATATGAGCAGTCAGACTTCCCAAGAGAGAGGACTGGAAGACGTAGTACTGGGAAAGGCACCTGCAGATAGACAAGGCTTGTAAGGAGAGGTTTAGCTATTTAAACACAGTGACCTTGGGCTGGAACCCAGAGAAAGTACAGGCCTGAGTTCCCCTATCTCCCCCAGAAAGGATAATAGGAAAGCATCCTTGAGGAAGAGGAGGGCAAGGACTATAGAGTCCGGGCCAGGGCTGGAATTGACAACCCGATACAGGGTCAAAGGACTTTTTGTCAGTGGGACTCTTTATTACCTCAGAAAGGGTGAGATTATGAACAACCTGACAGGAGTTGTGAGAAGCTGACTGTTACAGAGCCAAGCAGCTGTCTGGTGGGGAAGCTGAGGCAGAGTTGCTGCAACACCAAACCCAACCATGTGTAGACACATTGTCTGGTGAGTTAACTCCATTATGGAGAAATATCTTTAAAAATCTGGCCCTAAGTATCAATAGCGATTTAGGCCTCAATTCAGCCAACCACTTAAGAATGTGTGTAATATTAAGCATTTGCTGAAATGCTTGGCTGAATTGGGATCTTAGTTACTCAGCTTTTATTAGTATCAGTAATGTTAATGTTTTAGTATTAACTATATACGTTATGATAGTGCCCAGAAGTCCCATCTGGGATTGAAGCCTCATTCTGTTGAGCATCCTACAAACACAGATAGAGATGATTCCTGCCACGGAGAGATTACAATGTAAAATAATGGCTATCAACCTTTCCAGATAAGTTTACCCTTTCAGGAGTCTGTTTTATTTTGTGTACCCCAAGTTTCACCTCATTTAAAAACTACTTGCTTACAAAATCAGACATAAAATGCAATAGTGACACAGCACTCCATTACTGAAAATTGCTTACTTTCTCATTTTTACCATGTAATTATAAAATAAATCAATTATAATATAAATATTGTACTTACATTTCAGCGTACAGTATATAGAGTAGTATAAACAAGTCAGTGTCCGTATTTAATTTTAGTTTGTACTGACTTCACTAATGCTTTTTATGTAATCTGTTGTAAAACTAGGCAAATATCTAGATGCATTGAAGTAGCCCTTGGAAGACCTCTGGGTACCCCTAGGGGTATGCATACCCCTGGCTGAGAACCACTGATCTAAAAGACACAGACAAATAGTCGAGAGTGGGAACGTACCGTGTACTCTCTAGAAGCTGTTTATTATTCATGGTCTTTTGTGAAAGCAGAAGGTTTGTTTCTGGGGTTGAGGAACTTAAAGGACCTGCTTTGCTGCTCGATTTAGTGTCCTGATGAATTAATTATATATATTTGCTGTTGGATGGTCATTATTTTAATTGTAATATTCTTAGGGGTACCTAAAGCTTTTTGTATGGTTGTCTCGTTGTTGTTTAAATAGAAAGAAAGAAAGAAATTAATGAGAGGATCAGTGGTTCCCACTGTTTTGTGTTTTGTTGTTGTTTAATTTGAGAAGTCAGAGCCTGTGTGTGTATAAAATATTATATAGTCATAATTCATCATGATCATCATGAAGGATTTTGTACAGAGCATGGCAAAGGGAGTCTTAAAGAGAGGTTTGAAAAGGAAAAGTAACGGATATATGTATTTTATTGATGAGTTTTCCTACGCAAGAAGCAGTGTAGGAAAAATGGTGAAATGTTTGATGGGGAAGCTAACTAGAGGGTAGAAATGGCTGGGAATGTTGGAGCAGAGGCAGAGTAGCACTGCAGCAATACGCTACTGGATCAGCAAAGTGGGGCCTGTCAAGATGGGGAAGATCTTTAAAGGTAAAGACTACTAGAGACCAGGATATATACTCACGCTAAATCACATTCAAAATTATTTTGATATCCATAGGGGCCCGTGGTGCCCATGCTCCACCAATATTTAGGAACGTGGGCCTGGCTTCACCAATGTTTGGGCTTACTGTGCTTTGGGGGCCCCGTGCTTCAGGGGTACACAGTGTCCAGGGTGGCCTGGAGGGTTACCGGGGGCCTGGCGTTGGCAGTAGTGAGCAGCCTGGCCCCAGCCCCCCGCTCCACCCTGCTGGCTCCCAGCATTGCTTGGGAGAGGGAGCGGAAGCTGAAATGAGGCAGGGTGGAGGCCTGGGAGGAGGGGCAGAATGGAGGCAGAGGGGACAGAGCAGGGACAGGCTGGGGCCAGGTCACTCGCTGCTGCCAGCACCAGGCCCCCCTCTAACCTCCCAGTCCGCCCTGGACCCTGTGTCCCCCTGAAGCACAGGGTCAGGTCCGGTTCACCCAGTCTGTCCTATGGACAGGATGGCTCTGCTTGGACCCATTCTGGCACCACCAAAAATTATACAAATCTGGTTGCCTATGTTGATATCTAATTCCAGTTCCTAGGTTGCACAAAGCCAGACTTGAAGCACAAGCACGGCAAGCAGCTGTTTGGGGTACGACATCAAATGCAATCTCTGCAATTCATGTAATGGCCCTATCTACTTCACAGGCAGAGGAGTATGCCTGACTCAAGCTATTTTTATTAGTCCCTCTTCTTCATCACCACTTAATTTAAACGCTTCAAGGGACATTGTTGGCATCACAGGATCTAAACTAACGTTCTGGAAAACAGCCCTAATGGGAATTCAAGAAATTCCCCTTGAAATTCCGTTGCCCTGACATGTAATTTTAAAAATGTCATTGTGGCTTTTATAAAGCAAACTTCTTATAGATGTACTTTTATGCAAAGAAATATGCCACTGGTAATTTTTTTCACTCTCTATCATTTCCCCCTCTCCCTTGAGCCTAAAAGAATAAAGTACAACAGAAAAAAAAATCCAAGTGCAAACGAAACACAAAAATAGCTGCATCCCATTGGAAGAGTCCTGCTGCTGTTCAGAACTGCTCATGCATCCACAAAAGGATTTATCCATAATCATATGTTGTGAGTGTAAATGCTTTTTTCAAAATCCTACATACTGACTGAATAAAACTAATTTCAGTTTGTTTTATATACTGCAGGCATCCTCTTTCTGATGCAGTGAGTGATTAAATCAAAGTATGGGAAAATGCTACGTTTTTCACTAGATGTGTGGGCATAGCTCCAATTAATTGTAGCATTATAAGTGTAAACACACCCATTGGTCAATATAGCATTTTGTACTCTGTTGCATAAATATGCCTATAGTTTAGTCGGGTGCCATTTGGGGAAGGGCTCTAGCCTCCCCTCCCCCTGAGTTTCATACCTGCGGTCTGTTCACAGCAAGCACCATAGCCCTAGACAGAGTTCTTAACTGCAATACAGCGTGAGTGTAATATGTGATGAGTAAGTCTATGATTTAATTATGGATATTTTAGTAAAAGTCATGGACAGGTCACGGGCAAGAAACAAAAAATCATGGGCCTTGACCTGTCCATGACTTATACCATAAATATCTCTGATTGAATCTTAGGAGGGGGCACTGCCGGGGGGGTGGGAGGGAAAACCTGTAGCACGAGCAGCTGGGAGGGGAGAGCTCTGGGGGACCCATGTCACCACCTGCAGGGAGGAGGGCCTGGTGCAGCTGATTGCGGGGCCACCTGAGCGACTGCCTGCAGAGTCTCTCCAGCAGAGGCTGATGTGGCTTCCCCCAGAGCAGCCTGTGCACTGGCCTGAAGAAGTCCCGGAGGTCTCAGGAAGTCACAGAATCCATGAGTTCCATGACCTCCGTGAGAAACATGAAGCCCTAGTGATGAGTTCTGTGCTGCTCCCCACTTCTCCTTTGGGGCAGGGAGTTGTTTTGTTTTATAAGCAGAGCCAGGGTGATTAAGATAGCAAAAGGCTTGTTTTAAATTAAATTAAGGATTGTTAGATGATCCTGAAAGCATTGCCAGGCACTTCAGTTAAAAGATAGGAAACAACGGGTAGGAATAAGTGGTGAGAATGGAGAGAGGTAAATAATGATGTCCCCCAGGAATCTGAACTTGGACCACTGCTGTTCAACATATTCATAAATACTTTCTTACATATCCTACTTCTCTGTGGAATTTGTACCAATTTACAGTCGGTGACCCATCAATATAATGGGTATAAGTAGCTCTAAGAGAATCTAAGTTAGACCTTTTACACTAATATACACATCACTTCTGAATTTGGTGCAGTTTCACAATTTCTACCATTAGCAACAGTGGAATATTGTGGCATTTATACCTCATGTTTGTTTGGTTTTCATTTGAAATGTTATGGATAATACAACTTCTCACATTACTTCAGTTCAAAAAAGCTTCAGAACAGCCACTTATCAATTAAAAATGTCTTTGTTTTCCTGTATCAAATCCAAACTGAAAGCTGACAATTCTTTTTTATTAGACAATGTGGGTGAGTTAATATCTTTTATTGGACCCATTTGGTGAGAGAGAGAAGCTTTTGAGCTCTTTCACCAACAGAAGTTGGTCCAATAAAAGATATTTGCCCACTTCGTGTCTCTAATATCCTGGGACTGGTATGGCTACAAAAACACAGCTCACAATTTTTATTTATTTTATGATAATTAGTGTTGCTTTGGTCATCGGTCAATAGAATCTTGAGAAGCATGTGACAGATGCGTAGTCATGTTGCTAATGCACTACTGATGAGTGTCATATAAGAACATATATGGAATAGAATTCAATAGAATAGAGTCACAGTGGGGATGCCTTGTAAAATAGTCCTTTGTCTTTGGTAGGTAAGTATCACTTAAAATGTTAGGGTTCCTTAATTTGACATATATCTTGGAATATTATTATCCCATCCCTTTTAGTAGCAGTCTTTTAAGTTCTGCCTTTATGGTATACATTGATGCAAATGGTAGCATCTTCATTGCAGATAAAAAGACTTGTGGGCCTCATGAATTCCAGTGCAAAAACAACAACTGTATTCCAGATCACTGGAGATGTGACAGCCAAAATGATTGTGGTGATAATTCAGATGAAGAAAACTGCAGTAAGTAAATCTTGCAGCCTATTCAATAAACAGGAGGAAACTTTTTTTATACTGATAAACTGTCCATTTGATTTTATCTATCCTACTCTTTGCATCGTCATTTGTAGTCACATTTAGTCTGGCACATTCAGAATCAGTTGACCTGAATCCAAAACAATGACTCTGAAAGTCTCATATTTGAATTATTTCCATAAAGATCTGTAGCCAATTAAGAGAGTATCATGCACTATTCTGCAAAATATGAATATGCAGTGGAACCCTTGACATGACAATAACGTTAGAGGGTAAGTGAAGAGCAAGTTAAAAACTGATGATCGGCTAATCTGACTTCTCTGTGTGAGGGTAACTCCCATATTTCTTGTATTCAGATATATCCATGAGTCAGAAGCATCACTGAGTCAGCAAATCCTCATAACACTTTCCCAAGAGCATAGATGCCTGTAAACAATGGGAGGTTTTTCTGGCAAACACTGTCAGCCTGTTACACTTTGTATATTCAGTAGGGGAACTTCCATATTTTAAAACTAATCAGGTTCACTTCTGAAGTCTTTATTCACATTGACAGTCACATTATTCAAAAATAGTATCTATTAAAGCTAATGGGACTAATTCACCTTGTTCCTCACTGTGATATGGAGTGAAGATGAGGGCTTCTTGCATATATTTTGAAATGTATGAGCTAGCTTCTACTCCCAATAAAGACATGTAACACCAGCTTTAGCTGAATAATGTGTGACATCTTCACAGAAAAGGGTGAGTTCCTTTCATGTTTGAGCCCTGAATGTAATCGTGAGTCAAAGGGGCAACATCTGGCCACCAATATCATTGTTAGGCGTTTTAGAGACAGAATCCCATACATTGCTTTGTACTGCTACCTCCACAGTTTAATAGGTGGGTTCTTATCCTTTTTCCTTTCTTTCTTATAACATCCAAGAAAAGGCTACATGCTTGGCTTTTTGCCAGTCAGTGTGGAAGACCTCCTGTCTTCTCTTCAGAGATCTGAATGTGTTATTTGTAGTCAGTCCTGTGAAGTAAAACATTTTGGTCAGAATTTTCAAAAGTAGATGACTAAAGTTAGGCACCCAAATCCACATTCAGATATTTGGAGGCATGGGTACTCAGCACTTCTGAAAATCAGGCCATGTAATTTATAATCCCAAGTATAGATTTATGTGCATAATTTTAGGCACTTCCCACATGTGAAACTTTTGTGTACAGTACTGTGTTTAAATACAATAGATTTAGGTATCAGATGAAAGTGTTGTCTAAAGGAGAAAGTGTCCCATGGCTTCTATTAATCATTAAAGGCCATTTAGTGTTTTAAAGTTTCAGTCAGTTTCTCCATATTTCATCTCTCAAAATAATGTGATTTCTTTCGATTTGGAACTAACACAGTCCTCTGAACCAAATAGTATGTGAGATGGCCTTATTCTTTTATGTTCTAAATATCATAGATCCAGTTCCACTTGTCTCTTGTATTTGTTTCAAGATACTGAAAAGGAGGCATGGTTTAGCTAAAAGTGAGGAGCTAGGCCACACACAAGTAGTTTTTCTCTGCTTCTTATTTGTATAAAACTCCCATTAGTGTCTGTGGGCTGACTGTCACATATGTAAGAAAAGAAGGATGCTTCACTTTAATAGCTACAAATGCTGTTCATCTAAACTATGGATCTGTAGAAACTTGAATGTAGAAGTATATATTCTAAAACTAAAATTATCTTTATGCACACAGTGTGAGGGTTAAAAGTTTGAGAAGTAAATAATACAGCATCTTAAGTCATTAATAAGCTTTGCAGAAAAAATGTACCATGATATATACTTTCAATTTGCTATGCATGAACTGGTATTTATTTATGATCTAATTAAACCTCCCTTTCAGTCCTCAGCTGCTCTTTGGACTCCCAGATAAAGACATCTGTAGTATACTAGTGACTATAGGTTAAATTTATCCTGCATAAAGGACACACATACACACAGCCTATGTATCGAGTAACTCCCACTTAAAACCTAAAAGCAAGACTTAGTACACAGTGTGATGGAAATGGTAATTTCCTGCAATATCTTGCAAAATGTTAATGAATTAAGTTAAACCTTACTGAATGAAGTTTAGGTGCCTTAGGAGTTCATTGTATTAAGAATGCAAATGTTTTTGTATTACTGTGTTGTGCAATTTTATGCAACTTCTTTGAGGAGGAGATATGGCTAATATAAACCCTGGGAGATGATATATTCTTCAAAGGACTCTTTGAAACAAACAAAGTTGTGTGGGATTCCTAGTAAATATCTGGGAGGCAGGGAATGCAAATTACTCACAACCAGATCCATCCTTTTGAAGCTGTTCGTTGAAGAGAAATCCATTATCTGGCTGATTACCTATTCACAGTCTCTTCAGAGACCCAAACTGGATAAAGGAGTGGCTCTCAGATTCATGAGTGTGCTTGTTCTGAACCAAGGTAGTTATGAACTTGTAACCACAGCACAACCCCTTAGTTGGTGTTGAAGGACTGTTCACTGACCAGAGCCCTGGTTGGTGTGATCTCTGGTAAGCTTATTAGCATACATGTGGGTTCTTTTGTTTTTTCTCTGTAATGCTTTTACCTCAAGAATAAATATGCTTGCTTAGAAAGAAGCTGTGTGGTAATTTAACTGTAGCAATTACACTATTTACCATCCCTGAGGTGAAAAATAAAGCAGGCCTGCTTAGACAGACTGATTTCATTGAGGAATTCCCAGTGTAGGTAGAGAGAGCTGTACAGCCTGGAAATACCCATTAGGAAGGAGAGAGATGTGCATTTCTTCCCAAGAGAGGTGATGACTGGGAAGCTAGAAGCCTAAGAGTGGGTGCCCTGGCTGGATCATGAAGGGGGAATACAGGTGTAGTTATCCTGAGCTGAGAGACATAGGCCTTGTGCAGATGTCTGCATAATGGTGAATTTTGCTCTTATATGCTCCTCTGGCTGTTTCTCAATATTTGTAAAAGCTTTTCCTTTGGTTCCTCAAATATATTTTGCATCTCAGTAAAAAACAGGAGATTGGTACTGAAGTATTAACCTACAAAATCATATCATCTCAGGAAAATGTATAAACTAGCCCTGCTGTGTTTGAAATAGATTTATAAAAATCTTTGTATGCTATCTCACCATTACTAGAACGAATTGTAATGAAACAACAAAAATATATGAAAATAGAAGTACAAAAGCATTTGACAAAATATATTACACTTCATATGAAGATAAATTGTTCACAACATACATGAATTTAGAAAGAGTTTGTCAGGCAGTTATATCAGAAAAAGAGTTATTTCTCAAAGGTACTAAATGCACTAATTGCCTTCTAGAAATTCAGCTCAGGTATTTACATCTTCCTTTATATAACATCTTCAGACACACAGGGTTTTATGGGAAAGGATTTTATTAGCAGTGATATACAGCATTGGTTGGAAAAATGTAACAAATGTGTAACAGGTTTTCATGGAATTATTTACTATCAATGTAACATGAAATACCTATGTAGTGAAAATAATAATCAGATGGAAGAGGCGGATGAGGCTTTTTTCAAACAACTAACAAAATCATCCAAAGCCCAAGATTGGTGGTGATGGGGGACTTCAACTATCCAGATATATGTTGGGAAAATAACACCGCGAGGCACAGACTATCCAATAAGTTCCTGGACTGCACTGCAGACAACTTTTTATTTCAGAAAGTTGAAAAAGCTACTAGGGGGAAGCTGTTCTAGACTTGATTTTAACAAATAGGGAAGAACTCGTTGAGAATTTGAAAGTAGAAGGAAGCTTGGGTGAAAGTGATCATGAAATAATAGAGTTTGCAATTCTAAGGAAGGGTAGAAGGGAGTACAGCAAAATACAGACAATGGATTTCAGGAAGGCGGATTTTGGTAAGCTCAGAGAGCTGATAGGTAAGGTCCCATGGGAATCAAGACAGGGGAAAAACAACTGAGGAGAGTTGGCAGTTTTTCAAAGGGACGCTATTAAGGGCCCAAAAGCAAGCTATTCCGATGGTTAGGAAAGATAGAAAATGTGGCAAAAGACCACCTTGGCTTAACCACGAGATCTTGCGTGACCTACAAAATAAAAAGGCGTCATATAAAAAATGGAAACTAGGTCAGATTACAAAGGACGAATAAAGGCAAATAACACAGGAATGCAGAGGCAAGATTAGAAAGGCAAAGGCACAAAATGAGCTCAAACTAGCTATGGGAATAAAGGGAAACAAGAAGACTTTTTATCAATATATTAGAAGCAAGAGGAAGAACAAGGACAGGGTAGGCCCACTACTCAGTGAGGAGGGGGAAACAGTAACAGGAGACTTGGAAATGGCAGAGATGCTTAATGACTTCTTTGTTTCGGTCTTCACTGAGAAGTCTGAAGGAATGTCTAATATAGTGAATGCTTACAGGAAGAGGGTAGGTTTAGAAGATAAAATAAAAAAAGAGCAAGTAAAAAATCACTTAGAAAAGTTAGATGCCTGCAAGTCACCAGGGCCTGATGAAATGCATCCTAGAATACTCAAGGAGTTAATAGAGGAGGTATCTGAGCCTTAAACTATTATCTTTGGGAAATCATGGGAGACGGGGGATATTCCAGAAGACTGGAAGGGGGCAAATATAGTGCCCATCTATAAAAAGAGAAATAAAAACAACTCAGGAAACTACAGACCAGTTAGTTTAACTTCTGTGCCAGGGAAGATAATGGAGCAGATAATTAAAGAAATCATCTGCAAACACTTGGAAGGTGGTAAGGTGATAGGGAATAGCCAGCATGGATTTGTAAAGAACAAATCATGTCAAACTAATCTGATAGCATTCTTTGATAGGATAACGAGCCTTGTGGATAAGGGAGAAGCGGTGGATGTGATATACCTAGACTTTAGTAAGGCATTTGATACAGTCTCGCATGATATTCTTATAGATAAACTAGGAAGTACAATTTAGATGGGGCTACTATAAGGTGGGTGCATAACTGGCTGGATAACCGTACTCAGAGTAGTTATTAATGGCTCCCAATCCTGCTGGAAAGGTATAACAAGTGGGGTTCCGCAGGGGTCTGTTTTGGGGCAGCTCTGTTCAATATCTTCATCAACGATTTAGATGTTGGCATAGAAAGTACGCTTATTAAGTTTGCGGATGATACCAAACTGGGAGGGATTGCAACTGCTTTGGAGGACAGGGTCAAAATTCAAAATGATCTGGACAAATTGGAGAAACGTCTGAGTAAACCGGATGAAGTTCAATAAAGATAAAGGCAAAGTGCTCCACTTAGGAAGGAACAATCAGTTTCACACATACAGAATGGGAGGAGACTGTCTAGGAAGGAGTATGGCAGAAAGAGATCTAGGGGTCATAGTGGACCACAAGCTTAATATGAGTCAACAGTGTGATACAGTTGCAAAAAAAGCAAATGTGATTCTGGGATGCATGAACAGGTGTGTTGTAAACAAGACATGAGAAGTCATTCTTCCGCTTTACTCTGCGCTGGTTAGGCCTCAACTGGAGTATTGTGTCCAGTTCTGGGCACCGCATTTCAAGAAAGATGTGAGAAACTGGAGAGGGTCCAGAGAAGAGCAACGAGAATGATTAAAGGTCTTGAGAACATGACCTATGAAGAAGGCTGAAGGAATTGGGTTTGTTTAGTTTGGAAAAGAGAAGACTGAGAGGGGACATGATAGCAGTTTTCAGGTATCTAAAAGGGTGTCATCGGGAGGAGCTAAAAACTTATTCACCTTAGCCTCCAATGATAGAACAAGAAGCAATGGGCTTAAACTGCAGCAAGGGAGATTTAGGTTGGACATTAGGAAAAAGTTCCTAACTGTCAGGGTAGTTAAACACTGGAATAGATTGCCTAGGGAAGTTGTGGAATCTCCATCTCTGGAGATATTTAAGAGTAGGTTAGATAAATGTCTATTAGGGATGGTCTAGACAGTATTTGGTCCTGCCATGAGGGAAGGGGACTGGACTCGATGACCTCTCGAGGTCCTTCCAGTCCTAGAGTCTATGAATCTATGAATCTATAATTCTTTAGTATGGCTTAATCCTGCTTCCTGCACAGTGTAACTGAACTTTATCACTCTTTCCCTATCTGTGTACCCCTTATAATCCATAAGCCCATACTACCCTTTTTTTCCAATGTCTTGAGCCTTTCACTTTACTTTTATATAACTGTGTTTGTTGGTCTTGAGCCAAAGCTCACTGAAGTCATTAGGAAGACTTCTGTTGTCTTCAGTGGCTTTAGGTCAGACCCATTCCAAGCTTTTTCACAATAAAATACCTACCTTGAAGAATGATCTTGTATTGGGAAGTCCTTCTAAAAACATTAAATCCTAGGAGGTCTGCCATCAGCTATTTGTGCCCCTGCCTAAACAATTTAAACGAAGGTTGTAAAGAAGTTTATAGCCCTGGTGACCTAATTCTGAATGTGAATACATTGGAATCAAAGTCTAGGGCATCTTTTGTCTCCCTTCACTCTTACTGAAGATCTTTCCCCCCCACCCCTCAAAAATATTTTTTTCAGGTAAATCTTTATTGTAGAGAATACTCTATAGCAGTCAGCTGTCTTGTTCCTTTCTAAAGGAAAGTAGCGCACACTTTACTGGTATTAATCAAAGAACATAAAATCTATATAAAACTGAAACAAAATGAGGAAAATAATGTAAAATGGCTTGAAACTAACCAGTAGGAATACCGGTTACTTTCTCTAGGTAATCATTTCTAAGCTGTTTTTTTTTTAAAAAAAACATTTCTTTAATATAGGTCATAATCCTATTCCCTTGAAGTCAATATCAGATCTTCCATTTCTGCAGTTTTTTTATTCACAGTCATCAATAATGGTTATTGCATGCTATTAGCGTGATGATTTGCCCTATAAAATCAATTTTATAATGTAAATTTAATATACTGAACTCATATTTTTTCCCTCATCACTCATAAGGAAGTTTCTTGTCTGCTTTTCTCCTTTAAATCCTCCAGGGGCCCACACTCGCCTCCACTTCACCTTTCTCTTCACCTCTTGCCTGTCTTCTGATTCATTTCTTTCCCCAGAATAGAAGCATGTTTTCGTTTACCTGCTCATAAAAATCCCAGCCTTGGCCCCATCTGCTTCTCCAACTACCATCCCATCTCCCCTCATCTCCAAGCTCATTGAACATGCCATCTACAACTGTACTTGGAGTTACCTCCTTCCAATTCCATCTTAGACCCTTACCAATCCCTCTTCTCAGTAAAAAATAAAAAAGCAGCAGCCACAGCAATAAAATTCTAACCACCTATTTGAATTCTGCTTGGTCTGTCTGTAAATATTTATACACTTACAAAAGGTGTATAAATATGCCACAGAAGTCCAAGGGTCCCTTTTCTTCTACTTCCCCTCTTATTACCAGGTGTGGTAAAAGCTCCATTTCTAGTCTTGTGACAGACCCTTTGATAAAATGGGTGACAACTAGTAGTTATAACAAAAAAACAAACCTGCAACAGTAGATTGTTTTTTCTGCATATGGAGAGCAACTGCTCATAAGTATTTAAAAGCATTTGGCAATGTACAGAGTTATTCACTATAATACAATATAATTTAATGTAAAGTCTATTCATTCTCAAACATAATTTACAGTTTGAAGAATTATGAGGTAGCTCAAAAGATATTTTTCTAAGGATCTGTCATAAGCAAAGATTTTTTATTTTTAGACTATTCTGACAAATTCTTAACTATATGAAAAATCCTTATGACAACTTTTTGATTAATATTTTCTGTTTTTAAAAAAACATTCACATTTATTTGGCTAAACGTTGTTTGTTTTTGTGCAATATTTTCTGTTCCTTCCTTGTGGAACTTAAGTGTATAGTTTCAAAACAATATTAAGGCTATAAGCATTTAATTATTTTCTTTCCTTCAGAGCCTCAAACCTGCACTTTGAAAGACTTTCTCTGCGCAAATGGAGATTGTGTTTCTGCGAGATTCTGGTGTGACGGGGATTATGATTGTGCAGATGGCTCAGATGAGGTAGGCTTCTTCACAGGCAAAAATCCTTTACAAAACTGAGATCAAAATACAGCTTGCTGAAGCAGGATTTGTTTCCCTCCCTGCTCACTGGGAAGCAACAAAAAACTCCATCCTTAACCATCAGATATCACAACCACTAGGTGACTGCACAGAGGGGGAAGGAAAATAGAACTAATGCTACTGGTTATATATATGAGAAATTCTCATTTAGCTTATGTAGCAGAAGTGCTTTTTTTTTTTTTTTGAAGAAAAGGTTATGGGTTCTGTTCCCTGTGCTGCAAGTGCAGAATATAGTCACCTGACAATCATGCTGTCTGTGTACATACATTTCTCAGCCTCAGATAGTTTCAGTATTTACATGATTTGTTTATAGCAGTGGTCCCCAAACTTTTTCGTCTGGCGGGCGGCGGACAACGAGTCACCGGGGACCAGGGCCAGTGAACAAGCATCCACCAAAATGCTGCTGAGAAATGGCAACGTCAATAGGCGTCACCACTGAAATGCTGCCGAAATCATCGGCGTTTCAGCAGCGACATCTCTGGATGACGCTGCTTCTCGGTGGCATTTTGGCAGATGCTTGTCCGCTGGCCAATACATGGGCGCACATAGATGCCCCGGCAGGCACCAAGTGCCTGTGGGCACCACGTTGAGAACCACTGGTTTATAGTTTGTGCCCGTTTTCTAATATTCACATTCTTCCTCAAGTCAACTTAGGCAACTCCTATTAAAAGCAATGGCAGTTGCATGGAATAAGGGAATGAAGCCCCTTGATGATGGAGCACAGGCTATAAGCAGATGGTAAAAACAGTATTTCTGATACAGAAATATTGCTGAGTAAATATTGTAACTATCAGAAGTGAGAGCAATGGGAATTATACATATAACTCTAGAGCTGTAAATGGCTCTAAGAAATCAAAGAAATTAAGTTTATAGAATCCTTTAGGATTGCTAATTGTATATATATATATATAAATAACTAAAGCTATTTGTTGATAGCATAACTGATAGCATAACTGAATTCTTCTTCCTACACTGATAAATGCACACAAATCTGCTTGTTGTCTATGCTGTATCTGATCATCTAAAATTAAATTGAAATTTTTTCTGTAATAGTGTTGTTTCCCATCATTATATATAGCTCTGCTACATCTCATACATTTCTCTCCGATTTCTTTGAAATTTGCTACCACTGCAGATGTTGTGCCCTGATATTCTTTTTGTTTCAGTCTTCTAGTCTTGCCATCCTATTTTGAGCATCTTTTACTATTGAACATCTGTATGCATCCACTAAGTAGTTTAAACATTTTTGATATATTTTGATACAGGGTAAATGGTTTCACAAGTAAATAAGTACATTTGATGACACTTTATTAAGTAAAGACACGCCATAGAGAGCAGGCATCAATATATTAATAATAGTTTGGGGGAGGAGTTAATTACATTAATATTTACAGGTTAAAGTCTGCCAAGATTATGATCAGGACAACATAATTATACTACTAAAAGTGACTCTCAAATACCAGCTATCCCATTTCAAAAACTGGGGTACCTCTTTTTAAAGAGTGCTTTGCTAATTAAGGGGTCAATTCTACCGTCTTTATTCACAATCAGTAGTATCTTATTGTGTAGCAAGGTACTTCTCACTGTTGAGTAAGAGTTGCAGAACTGAGCCCTAGCCATTCTGACTGGCTGAATGTTTGCAAATGTTTTATATAATACCTTTATATTAATAGATATACTTAATTATAGTTTTGTTTATAACAGCGATACTGTGAACCTGGCTGCTCAAAAGACCAGTTCCAGTGTTCCAATGGTCAATGCATATCAGCAAAATGGAAATGTGATGGTCACGAAGACTGCAAATTTGGGGATGATGAGAAAAATTGTGAACCAGGTAGGTGTCTATAACAAATCATTAAATTTTCCAGGAAAAACAATAAAAGTATTAAAAAGATATGAAGAAGAGAAAAGACAAAGTGAGTAAACAAATCAAGACTGATATCAGAAATAACAGGCACATGGCTCAATAGGAAATTCTTTGGTTTGTTGTATATGTGCTCCTTTTTGCAAGAATTTCTGCAAAACTGATTTAGTTTCACATTACATTTCCTGATATGAAATTGAGAGCTCCTAGGATCTGACCATCCATCCCAATGGCTTAAACCAGTGATTCTCAAACTTTTGTACTGGTGACCCCTTTCACATAGCAAGCCTCTGAGTGTGACACACACACCCCCTTATAAATTAAAAACACATTTTTATATATTTAACACCATTATAAATGCTGGAGGCAAAGTGGGGTTTGGGGTGGAGGCTGACAGCTCGCAACCCCCCATGTAATAGCCTTGTGACCCCCTCAGGTTTCCTGACCCCCAGTTTGAGAACCCCTGGCTTATCTCCCTGAATGACATGGTATGCTTGAGGACTGGGTGCAGCAAACCACAGTGCTCGTGAACTAAATTGTCACTGCTACTTGCAGCTGGGCATCAACAGAGCAAGCAAACAGAAGGCTTAGGAGAAGGGAGGAAATATTGTCCTGTGGTGCATATATGATACTAAGAGAAGAGTTTGAGCATTTTTAATCTGAGCTCTACTACAGCAGTTCCTTTGTAAAACTAGGCAAGACATTTAGTCTGCCTTTTAATCAGTTTTCCATGCTGTAAAATTTGGATAATAATGGTTAACTGCCTCATATAAGGACTGTGGTGTTTAAAGCATAATAAGGTACTATAACATCTTCAGATGTTAGGGTTATGCATTATTAATAATAATATTAGTATTATTATTAAAATTTAGAAGAGATATTCTATTTACCTGATATTATTCTGTACAGCTGTAAAAAAATACATGAACTGTTTTGTTTTTTGTCAAATTACCCTCTACCTCTGATGTTTATATTGGAAACAATATACAAGATGCATGTAAATTTTTATTAGTTTCATTGTGTATTGTCCTGAACCTGTACTGTAATTTGCTAGTGCTACCTTTGTGCCCATGCAGAGTCTGACTGAAGTCATGCATACTCTCCAGAGGCACCAGGGCCCATACCCACGGATCTGATGCATAACTGAGTGCCTTAGAATATGGAGTCTTTGGGATGAGAACCTTGTCATTTTTACAGTATAAAGTGCCTCACTCAATTCTGATGCAATATAAATACAAATTATACTCTGCTCTTACTATACATTTTCTTTAGATTATTGAGATTGTTTGTATTAAATGTATGGTGTCCTTCACCTCATATCTTGCTTAGAGTGGAAAACGGTTTTGGTGCCCATCCCACTCAAAATATGCAAACAAACAAAAAGGCAGGGGAAGGGTTTGGAATCCCTGAATATGATGATTTGTTGCCCCAGAAAGTTGGCTTCCAAAGCATCCATCATGACCACCCACCTCCCTAAAACCAGTGCTGGGATTGAGAGGTCTAAGATCTGAATTCTGTTTCCATTGCAGAAAAGATTTGTTGTGTAACATGGGCACATTTTTTAATGTTACTGTGTTTCAACTTTACCATCTGTAAAAAGAATATTTTCCTACATTACAAGAGTAATTTGAGGCTTAATTAATTAAATAATAAAATTCCCTTGTTTACAGAGGGCCTGCACAAGACCTGTGTGTCACTTAAGTCCCATTAGCTATCAAATGTATGAGATCGTTTAGCTGGAAGATAGTATATTAGTGCAAATGTTTTACTTAATTTTATGTTGTTGTTGTTGTTTGTTGTTGTTATTATTGCTATTGTATTTATATGTTACTGTTTCTCTTTGAAAATACACGTTTATATTAGAGTGATAGAGGTAGTTTTCACTTTGGTCAAGGTTGCCTAAGAGGTTTCCACACTAACATCCTGTTGTCTGTTACTCAGAAAGTTCAGAGCATGAAGACAAAAAAAGTACTTTTCCATAAAAAAATACACTTGCAACTTTTTTAACAGTGCCTTTAAGGAGCAGAGCAACTTGTTTTTTTTCAAAACAGGCACCATAATTATGGATTATAGAATTTGCACAAAATATTGTAAATTACAACAAAATATTTGTTTATCTAATATGTTTTACCTAATACTAACATTGAAATATGAAGTTACTTATTTATGAATTGCTAATGCTAAAATTGATGTTTGTAATTAGCATCTCCAACCTGCTCTTCAAGCGAGTATGTGTGTGCCAGTGGAGGATGTATCTCAGCATCTTTGAGGTGTAATGGAGAATTTGACTGTGCTGATGGCTCTGATGAGGTAACTGATGCATTTCTTTTGAGCCCCTTATACCATCCGATGTGAGGTTTACGATCGACAAGTTTGGAAACTGAAAATTAATAAAGCAAGAATTAATTCCATGAGCCCAATGTTTTCACCACCAAATGATAAAGCAAAATATGCAAACATGTAATATCAGAACATTTATATTCCAGATCTCGATTTGAAATTCAGTAGCAATTTCAGTTGTATTGTGAATAGTAAAGAAGCAGCAGCAGCCAGGGCAATTAAATTCTAATAGCCTTGAAGAATTCTGCTTTGTCTGTCTCTAACTGTATTATTGTTGTTAATGAATACTGCAGTACACATCTGTATTTAAACAGATGGATTGTGTAACAGAATGTAAAGAAGATCAGTTTCGATGCAAAAATAAGGCCCACTGTATCCCCATCAGATGGCTATGTGATGGAATCCATGACTGTGTGGATGGCAGCGATGAAGACAACTGTGAAAGAGGTGAGACGTTGTTCTTGTCCCTAAATGGTAAACTCTTGATTTTTCTCTACTTATTTATATTTAAGCCTATAATAAGTTAGCAGCACCCCAGAGCATACTAAAGTGAATTAAATGTGATCCCTTCTTACAAAGATATTACAACTGTTCCTCGGATGCCTGGCTGCAATGTCACAATCATGCTGTTTAATTCTTTCACTTTGTATAACAGTTTTTTCTTCCGTGGGAAAGAAAACAATGTGCCTTCAGCTCAAGTGTTATCAAAGAAGAAAATTCAGAATGTTAAAAAAAATTGATAGTTTATAGCCAGTTTAGGCAACATTAATATACTGAGCTCTACATTTTTCAAACAAGCTGCAAAGTAAAACAAAACAGAAAAATAATAAAGGCCCCAATCTTTCAACTAATTCCATGTGGGTGGACTCCTGTGCCATTTAGGGGCTCTACAGTAGAGGGCCCACCCACAAAGAACAAGTTGGAGTATTGGGACCTAAGTGTTAAATAGTTAGGTCCAAATTTGAATACCTAAAATCAAGCTTCTAAATACATAATTAGGCACCTAAATAGAAGGTCTGATTTTCACAGATGCTGAGCACTGACAAATCCCATACTAATCTCACTTATTAAGGCAAAGTTGAAATAGTAAAAGCAAATAGAACATCATTAAAAAGCTTCTGCTCACAATTTTCCTCCTGAGAGATAGAAATGAAAAGGTAAACCACATAACAGTACTTATGCTCTAATCCTCCACGTAACGACTGCCTCGGGTACCATACACCACAAACTACTATCTTAACTCTGTCACTATAGGGATGCCAACCTCCAACACCTGATTTTTTTTCAGTAAGTGTAATGTATAGAGTCTTGTGTGTCACAGCAGAGTAAAGCAAAGCATAATCAAGTCTTAACAAGAAAAATGCATGATTCAGCATCTTGGCAACTACTTGTTCCCAATCCTAAAAGCGATAGTGAAATTAATTTTTCCCAGATGAATGGTGTTGCATTTAGTTGTATAAAAATGCATGTTGTTCAAGTGAGCCAAGCTTACCATTTGATCCAGACTCTATGTAGAATTGACTTTTCCTTATCATTATTTACCACCATGAATGATGAGCCAACGTGATGAATGTTAATCACCTAACTGGCAGGGACAATATGAGTGCCACAATATAAATGTCATTGGGAATTTCTTTCTTAAGTTTCATAAGAATGAAAGATAAGCCTAAGAGAGTTAAAGGACACCTCAGAAGCTTAGAATGTGTGGGCTTTGGTGTCTGGTAGCTGTCCCCATGGTAAAGTGTATATCTGTGGGTGGAAACAAATGAAGCACCCCAAGCATATATACAGATCATCACCATACTCGATCTTCCAGCAGCTGGAGTGAAAAGATTAGATTTTCAGGGTATCATTAAGGTCAGCAAATGGCGAGTGGAAGTGATTTCCAAGGTTAAAGGCTCCTCACGTAAACAGCTTTGCCAACAGCATCCTTTCTTTTAGAATGAGGAGTTTAATCAAGACCATTTTTCTTAATTAAGCTATTTGATTTGATACAAACATTCTACATTGATCATACTAAAAAAGAGTAAGTTACAATACTTCTAACAAACTCTATTAGTTT
This sequence comes from Gopherus evgoodei, assembly GCF_007399415.2. Classification (NCBI taxonomy): domain Eukaryota; kingdom Metazoa; phylum Chordata; order Testudines; family Testudinidae; genus Gopherus; species Gopherus evgoodei. The sequence continues at coordinate 59,842,195 of NC_044332.1, forward strand.
CAAAGACCTTGTACAAAACAAATAATACCAATAACCAACAACGTAATCAAACAAGTCAGTAACTGTTATCTTTACTCAGAATAAAATATTAGACTTAGGAGAAGAAAGTGAAAGAAGTCAAATCATTAGAATAAGTAGCTTTAAAATTAGGAAAAGGGGATGTTTTGTGAGGGTATTTAAAATTACAAAGGGAAACAGAAATATTAAGTAAGGAATATATCACATTTGCAAGTGATGAAGCATGAATCATTGTAAGAAAGTGATCAATAAAGTTTAAAAGCGTAAAGAAATAGTTTTGGTCTTTGTTAAAGCTACCTTTTATCCGCTTCAGTTATAATGCTTTAACAATGTGATGCAGTGTAAACAGGTAATAATACTTTGTCTTTTTATTTAAAGCGCAAAACAGAACAAGTCCCACTTCATCAAATGTTTAGTCTAAACAGACTGATGCTTGTTTACACCAATATAAGTTACACTTTTCACATTTGAAAACAATTTTGCATCCTAGAAAGTCAAAGTTTAAACAAGTCCAGTATGCAAATGAAAATATAAAGTGACTCTAGCAGTTCTTTGAGAACCCTCCTAAAGAGTCAAGCAGATGTCAGTAATTGCCATATTATGTAAGGAGAAAATAACTGATGACTTGTGTAGTGGTCAAGGGAGAAAACCCCTGTATGCAACTCATAAAAAAGGTGATTTGTAAAGAGAAATTTTCAGACATTTTAGCATATTTTAAAAGAATGGGGAGTTATTGTCAATTACATAGATATTCAAACAGATAAATAGTGTTGATCCTTAAATTGAATAGCAACTAAGCCTGTCATTTCACTAGCTACTGCTACCACAAATGAATACAAGAAGTCAGAAGCTGTTCTTAATACTACAACATCTGTTTCTATTGTGAAAACTTCAAGTGGATGGATTATTAAAAACCTTGAACAAAACAGAAATGACTATATTACTTTGGTTAGAGAACTGAAACCTAGTAAACATGGAAAATTATTCTTTTGTTTTGTATTCAGTATGCATGGCAATCTACCTAATGTTCTTAATCGTTTTAAAAAAAAATCCCAAACACCTGGTCTGTTTACTAAATTTCTTTTAATTTGATACAGAAAATAAATTCTGTATTGTGATATAATTGATATATGAACAAAATAATGAACAACATATTTAATAATCTAAATGCTGATTGAAGTGTTTTTAGTAGAATACAAGTTACACCACTTCAAGAAAGAGTTCGGCATATTGGAAAAGGAGGAAATACCATAAATACTTAGACTTTTATAATTAAGCTTATATAATATATAAAGTAACTTCTCTCCCATGTCTCTTAATGGTCCTTTTTGAGCTGAATTAACAAGCAAACCCAACCTGTCCACTCTGTTACTGAAAAGACACAAAAGGTGTTTGTTGGGCTGTTACGCTCTATTACTCTATCACTTCTGGAATATATGGTCTGTGGCAGAGTGGATTTCGGAGGAAGAATGGAGAGCCAAAGTTGGAGCATCACAATCCATTTAGGACAAACCTGGAATCTTTCTTTTTGTTTCTCCACTTGCACCTTGCAGCATTGTGTCCTGATGTACTCAAGTCCTTTGCTCTCAGAACTCTTCTGCAATAAAGAAAAGCTGCATAGAAGATTAAAATAAGCTCCTTCCACTGGGGGGTTTCAAAAAGAAGCTGGACAGCTATCTGTCTTTGATGGTTTAGACACAACAAATCTTGTGTCTTGGCAGAGGCTTAGACTATCTAACCCTTTCTGTCCCTCCTAACTTTATGGTTCTATGATTCTAAGATATTTTAACTATTATAGAGGCTGAATAGCTTCAAGGGGAACACGCTATGTGGGATGGTTGTCTCCTGTCTTCTGTACCTCCTTTCCTGCCTTAGCCCCTCAAAGTCACACTGAACTTGGCTCCATTACAGGAGCCACAAAACACAGAGAGAGCAATGAGTGATTATGCTATGTTGGGGGAAATGTATTGAATGGCCATCTCCCCTTTCTGCAAGTCTCTCCCAAGCCTTCCTCATGGGATTTGGCCCTTTAAATTATGCTCGATGTTTCATTAGCTTACAGCAGAATATGGACAAATGAAAATAGGGTGTATTTGTTTTATTTATACCATGAGTTCACAATTTATTTATTTCTTCAAGGGGGAAATATATGTAAAGCCGATGAGTTTCTGTGCAAAAATTCACTTTGTAAACTCCATTTTTGGGTGTGTGATGGAGAAGATGACTGTGGAGACAACTCAGATGAAGTCCCTGAAATGTGTGGTATGCCTTTTGTTATTTTAATGCTTTGTATTCCGTGGCACTGAAGTGAATTAGTGAAGTAGAAATATGTACAGTTTACAACCGTCAATTTAGGAATATATAGAACTCACTTCACTATGTCTTTTCTGTCCAAGACTAAATAAGTTACGCTTTCCTCATTTGACTTTTAAAGGTTTGTCTTGAATATGGGTATAAAACAGTAGGGTTAGATAAAAACAAAAAGTATATTAAATTATATTATTTTACAGTCCAGAGGAGATTTTAAAATCAGAAATGGCAATAAGCAAATACCTATTTTTTTTCTCTCAAATGGGGTTTACAATTACTCTGGTACATCTCTGAGTCAGTATTGGAGAAGTCACTTCCATTTACCAAGTATAAATGGACTCATAACACTCCCAACACTATTGCTGTGCCTTGGACCCCAGTCAAAGCAGGAGTCAGAGGAGGAGGGACATTGTGGAAGTGCAGCCATTTTTCCAGGGCAGAGGGATGGTCCTTGGGCTGCAGGAGGGTGTAGGAGGTGGTTAGGTTGGAGAACCAGCTCTGGACCCTACTTTACTTTGCTTCTCACTATCTTCCTCCTCCATAAATATCTCTAAGCCTCACCCATCTTTTCCTAGAGGATTTGGAGTTTAATGGACATGCAAGCACCAATCTTTTTAGTCCATAGAATATTGAAGGATTTCAGGGCATGTCTACATTTATAGCACTGCAATGGTGCAGATGTACTAGTACAGCATGGCAGGGCGCGTGGTGAAGAGACTCTGTGCCAGCAGGAGAGAGAGCTCTCCTGTCAGCATAAAAAACCCACCCCCGGAGTGGCAGATGTTATGTCGACTGGAAAAGTGCTCCCAGTGACATAGTGCCATGCACACTCACACTTATGCCAGTGTAATTTACATTGCTTTGGGGGGGGTGGAATATTCACACCCCTGAGCAACATAAGTTTTGCTGACATAAATGGCAGTGCAGACAGCCTCAGTTGAAACTCACTGATTCAAAACATAAGATATAGGATTGGAAGGGACCTCCTGAGTCAAAGTCATTGAGTGCAGTCCCCTAGTATCTCAGGCAACCAGGAAATATTAAAACTAGTTGGTTTCTTGCCCCTACTACTCCCATTGGAAGACTGTTCCAGAATAACACTCTTCTTATGCTTAGAAACCTCCCTCAAATTCCACGTTTAAATTTACTCAGTGGAAGTTCTTCGGTCAACATTGTCCTTTAGCTTAAATACTCTGCCTGGTGTTTACCCCCTGATACAGGAATGCTGGAGGGGGGGGGTTAGGAACCCAAGATCCCCCATTTTTTAAAGCTGCCCTGGAGCTCTAACCATGGCTGGGCTGTGGCCATGGTAAGGGCCGGGTCTAGGTAAGAGCAGTGTGGGCAGCTGTGGAAGCCTGCGTCCCTGGCTCCGCTCCAGCTTTTGGCCTGTCTGGGGATGGGGACACCAGGGGAAGAGGAGTGATGGGGCTGGACCATGGCCTGGGGAGGAGAAGGAGGGGTCTCAGGGAGGAGGTCGGGGGCCCCTGCCCCCACCCCCACTTTTGGGAAGGCTCCACTCTCCCTGCCCTGATGTATTTGTAAGTAGTAATTGTATTCCCTTTCAGCCTTCATTTTGCTCACAAAATCTTTCACTACAACTTGTTCAATTTTAGAGTAGAGCCCTAAACAATCTGAGTGTTTACTGGAGCTTTCATAAGTGAAACTAGGTTTATCATGAGCCCTTAGTGCCATCAACTAGATACCTGCAACTGAACCAGCTCGTCTAAGCAACCTGTGTGGCTTCCACTGAGGGACAGATCAGCAGGACAGCCTGCTCAGCTTCTGGTCTATGAGCGAGTACAGGAAGGGAGGTCCCAGCTGCCTCTCAAGATTCAGCAATGGTCATTGCTGTTAGCAGAGAAAAAATAAAACATTGATCCCAGTGAGTGGAGGGATAGAAACAGAACAGATGACAGAAAGATGACAAAAAGAAAAGACAATGTGACATGAAAAATGACACAAGCATGGAAAATTGAGAATGGGGCAAATATGAACAACATAAACCAATTAAAGAGAGAGATTGTTTCTGAAAGTGAGAGCGTAATAAACCACTAGAAAACAATACATCAAAATGATGAGGGCAGGAAGGAGGAAAGAATATAGAGATGGTGAGATTATGTGATAAATACATGGAAAAAAGGAATCAAGAGACCCTGGGTTATGGTCCAAGCTGTGCGAGTGCTTCATGACCTTGGACAAGTCACTCCAACTCTGCTTTAGTTTTCCTATCTATAAAATGGGAACAATTATACTTACTCCCCTTTGAAAAGTCATTTGCGATCTATGATTAAAAGAATTGTGAATATATGTATTATTAACTCATTTATTTAAGATTGTTTGTTTATATTTTTCTAGCAGATGTCTTTTATCTCTTATAAGTTTAAGTGTAAGGAAAGGAGTGGAAGCTCAAATTGGCCAATGTTTTTCCACTATGAACATTTTCCAGCTCTCTATTGACAACTATATGTAATTGTTAGCATAAGCAACTAGGCTCTTCTTCAACACTATATAAGGTTTTGAGCAACTCCAAAATACCCTGCCTTCTTTTTTTTTAAAAAAAAAATTCAACTACATTATTTTCCAGCCTTAAAAATTATCTCATTTGCCCTCCCCAAAATTCTATTTTCAGCCTTTTAAAATAATAAAATATTCATAAAGTAACAACTGCTTAAATGCCAGCTCATCACATCAGGATGGCATAAAATCATGCAATACTTACACATCCAGTGCTTATTTACCACACTGAAAGGAGGCACAACACAAAGACAGTAAGCTTTCTGAGCAACTGAAGGATGGTTGTGCACAAGTACAAAAGATTATTATTCTATGTTAATGGCTGCTATCTGATGTTTTCTTTATACAGTCAAATTTCCATGCCCACCTACAAGACCCTACCGATGTAGAAACAACAGGGTTTGTCTGCGACCTGAACAGATTTGCAACGAGATTGATGACTGTGGTGATAACTCAGATGAATATCACTGTGGTAGGTGAATTTGCCTTTTAAGGCATTTGATTAAAAAACAGTTAAAGGCAAATTTTATTACAAAGATTAAATTGTACTTCTGAAAAGCTTAACTGAAAGCTTGTGGGTCATAATTTAACTCTCAAGACAATTAGGCTTGACATCTTTGCAACTCTTTAATGCTTCATGGTCATTTCCATTTTTATGTGCAAGTAGTCTAAACAATATGAATTGCTAATCTTCTTGTGATTTTTCATTTGTGATTATTTAGATAAGATCCCATATAAAGCAAAACCTTGTAAAAAGGATGAGTTCACTTGTAGTGATAAGAAATGTATACCCATGGAGCTGCAGTGTGATCAGTTTGATGACTGTGGAGATGGTTCAGATGAGCAAGGATGCAAAATAAGTGAGTTGGGTGGATAAGCTATCCATTTTTCATGCTTGTAGCACAAAAGAAATAATACAATGAAACTGTACAAAATAAAGTTTTTATTAACATGAAAAAATATAACCTATGTAGTATCCAAACTAATATAGCTGACACTAACTGTTCAAAGTAGAATATGAAGAACATTATCAGCTTTTCAAAATAATAGTTATTTGCTACAGAGAAGAAATCTCTGACCCTCCAAGGAGTGACTCAATCTATTTTGAGCTGGTTTAGCTGTTTAAATTGACTATATTTCATTTCACACTTATTCTTCTCTATCAGGATAAATAAAAAGGTTTTGTGATATGAAATTCTTGATCTGAAACAAAATCACTGAAACTAAGCTGACAAAAGAAACTCATCCAAACATTGGTAGTACAGATTTTCAGGACTTGCTAGAGTCGCACAGATATATTTTATTTAAATAAATTCAATGGGCTAATAACTTTCACACACCTACATTTTATTAACATACTTTTATTGTGCAGAAAATACATTAAATTATAGTACCTTGTGACATTGGGGTTGTTTTCTTAGGATGGTTGCAGTATATGCTAAGAAAGCTAGCTGTTTCCCAAATTCATGCAGCTATAATTAACTCAATATGAGCTAGAATAATTCTAGAATGTATGAGAGTGGCTTTCACAGCCACTTTCTTCATTTTTCCATTTATGTCCTTGCAACTTGTGCAACGTACAAATTTGGTCAAAGGTTTAGTCGGATAAGCCTGATAATATATTTATTCAGGCTTTTTCAAACTTCTTTGATATGACAAGCATACTGAGAGTCTTATATGAACAGGTATTTCTATGAGATTCTGGTTCTCTGTCAAGAGTATGATTTTTAGAGTAATCTTATGTCGGGATCCTTATCCCTTTCTCCACTCTCCACTTAGTTCTCCTGTGAAGTCTGAGGACTATGAACTTGGACCTTCTCAGATTGTATAAATCTTTCTTTGAGGCTCTGCAGTTCTCTCTCTGAAAATAAAAAGAATGAGGAGTACTTGTGGCACCTTAGAGACTAACAAATTTATTTGAGCATAAGCTTTTGTGGGCTAAAACCCACTTCATTGGATGCATGCAGTAGAAAATACAGTAGGAAGATATACATACACAGAGGGCATGAAAAAATGGGTGTTGCCATACTAACTATAACGAGAGTAATCAGTTAAGGTGGGCTGTTATCAGCAGGAGAAAAAAAAAGCCTTTTTAGTGATAATCAGGATGGCCCATTTACAACAATTGACAAGAAGGTGTGAGTAACAGTAGGAGAGAAAATTAGCATGGGGAAATAGGTTTGACTTTGTGTAATGACCCATCCACTCCCAGTCTTTATTCAAGCCTAATTTAATAGTGTCGTTTGCAAATTAATTCAAATTCTGCAGTTTCTCATTGGAGTCTGTCACCATGCAAGACACTTCATTTATCTGTATGAAGTGGAAATCCATCAACTTCATGAAAAAACTTGAGACCTGTCACCATGCAAGTCTCTGAAAATAGTTTCCTGGGTAATGGTCACCTCAGTCAAGAGAATGGGAGAGCTTTTCACTGTCCTCCATGTTCGGTCTTGTGTCCTTCTCACTTACCCTTATTTTTTCCAAAAATTCTGTCCTCCCTTTACTTATTCAGGACTCTTCCCTTTCAAGTTTGTCACAACTTGGAACTAAAGGAAAGGAAAGGAAAAAGCCTTTTCTGAGATTTGAGAAAGAAGCTGAATCTATTTTCCTTCTCTTCAAGAGTACAGTGAAATCCAGATATATCATAGCCAAATAGATAAAGTTCATTATCCAGGAGTTTTACAAAGCTACAGAGTTTCCTGTCCACTGAAACTTAGTGCCCACTCTACTATAACCATGTCCATATCCTTAGCCAGAGAAGCTACCAAGCTTTGCAAAGATTCATCATGGAAATACCAAGAGATACTTAACTAATGTGCTAGTGGATGCTGCAGTAATTCTTTCTGAGCTTGTTCGTATGCTGTGTAGCCTCCATAATAATAAAAAAAATGAGATATACATAAAGACGTGTACCACTATTTTATGGTTTTGGTATCATTTTAGCCATAGTGAAATAAAAGTATTTCTTATACAGTAATCTTAAAATTCATTTCATGCTGCAGAATATGAGTGTGTGTGTGTTTTTTTTAACAGGAACTTAGTGTTAGAATTCCCCACAGAACGGGAGAAAGTTTAAGGTTCTTACATGTTAGTTATATGGATGGATTGTATCATACGTAGTTGAACAAATGAATATAATCAGTAAAATACCCACTGCTAAAATACAAATGGATATTTACTAAAGTTGAGTGACAAAAAATGAATAATTTATCTGACATATTAAGCTTCTTCTTTTGCATGTGGAATAGCCACAGCCAGCTTGCAATTTCCTATATTTGTTTGTTATTCAGAGATGTTTGAGAGGATTTTTTGTATGTGTGATTGTGGTTTTTAAAAATGTTTTGGCATGATCACAATGTACTTATCTGCAAATATGCCATAATCTATCAGTGTTGATTAGCTGGATAGGGCAGATAAGAAACATGGTAATGTTTCTGTTCCTTAACTGGATGAGAGTTCAGGTACTTCATTTGTGGACAGCCATATGTGAGAATTTAACAATCCATTTCCACAAACACCTTGTTGAAATATTTTTGCCAATAAAAATCAGTTGCATAAATATTTGTTGAAATTAAACAGAAGTATTGTGAGCATGATTGAAGTGAATTTAAAATTTCAGAAATGTTTTGTTCTATTCAAACAGCTTTAGTAGTTACAGTCAAATTTGTTTAATTAAATAGAATGTATCATGAAAAAACAAGAGAAATTCTAACAATATATTATTTTACCATTTATAGATATTCCATGTTACCAATTTAAGTCTGTTCCCATAGGTCCCACTGAATATACCTGTGAAGCTGATGTGAATCCTTGTGGAGATGATGCATACTGTAATCAAACAAAATCATTCGTTTTCTGTCGGTGTAAGCCTGGATTTCAGAGAAACAGAAGGAATAGGCAGTGTGAAGGTACAGTATATTTCCTTTGCAGCTTTTTTTAAAACTTTGTATTGTAATTCTTCTACATCCTTTGACTAAGTCAATTAAATGATTGCTTTTAGAGTCAGAGTTTAAGACCAGAAGGCACCACCAGATCATTTAGTATGACTTTCTGAGTATTACTGGGCACCAACACCATGCAGCACCCACACACTAAAAACGACAACTGAAATTAAGACAAAGTCTTACAGCCCAACTAATCTATTATGTGCCAGAGACAAAGAATAGAAGGGACCGAGATATACCAGTGCCCACGGCCACACCAATGGCAGAGAAATGATTGTGAGATATACCCAGGTAATCCTGTCAAATGGCCTGCACCAACATGCTGCAGAAGAAGGTGAAAAACCTTGAGGAAAATTTCTTCCTGACCCTACAGGTGTTGATCAGTTAGATCCTGAGCATGTGAGCAAGAACTTGTCAGCCACATATCTAGAGAGAATACTCAATGCCACCTCAGAGCCCTGGCCTACACCATCCTATGTCCCATCTCCAGCTGTGGCCCTCACTGATGCTTCAGAGGAAAGAGATAAAAATAAACAGAATTCCTGAGCCCTGCCGGTGGCTGACTGAAACCCTGAAGCATAAGAAACAACCCCTGTGTGAGACTATATCAAAAGCTGCTGAGCCCTGCTCCCTGCCATCACAAACAATCATATCATAGAATTGCACTAATACATTTGTACAGATAATGAAAATCATGTGTACTTATGGGATGTCATTTTATATCTGAGAATAATTGAACTGTGAAACTAACCACACGATATACTTATAATATGGAATACTACTGCTACAAATTTAGTTGGTTTTATTCTGGCTCTAGTTTAGCAATGCAAACTAAAGAATTAACACAGGAACTGTCAGAGAATTAGTTTCATTCAGTTAGAAGGTATAGCCTTACTGACATCCTCTTGATGAACTGTTTTTTTAAAGAGTACTGTAAAATGAACTTTTGATACTTCTGAAAAACATGATATGCTCCTTTATGGTTTTTCAGGCCTTTCTTCAACAATGCTAAAATGTGTTCTTCATTGAGGTGGCCTCTGCATATTCATTCCTGGGAGGTTGTGTCACTGAGCTTTAGGAACATTTTCTTTGAATCCCGGCCACGGCGCCGGTGGCCGGGCTGGGGCTGAGATTTAAAGGGCTCAGAGCTCCCCGCAGCTGTGGGCAGCCCAGAGCCCTTTGAATCCCAGCCGCAGCTGAGATTTAAAGGGCTCAGAGTTCCCCACCGCTGTGGGCAGCCCAGAGCCCTTTGAATCCCGGCCACGGCTCCAGCAGCCAGGCAGGGGCCGGGATTTAAAGCGCTCAAATCTCCCCACGGTTGCAGGCAGCCCAGCACCTTTTGAATCCTGGCTGCGGCTCTGGTGGCCGGGCTGGGACCAGGATTTAAAGGGCTCAAGGCTCCTCTCAGTGGCAGGAGCTCCTGGCCCTTAAATCCAGGTCCCAGTGGCAAAACTCGGGGTTCCGCCCCGGGGGGGCTCCCAGACACCTCTTCAGCTATGAGCCCCTGGTTGATTTAAAGGCCCTGGTGGTCTTTTTCACCACCAAAAATACTGGGTTCAGAGATGAGTGGTTCTTTACAACCAGTCTTATCAAATATAAGTTCTTCTGATCCCAAAGGACCAGCCACGCACCCAGGTCAATATATAACTTTGATCTTACCCAAAAATCACACTGATATCAATCCTTTAGTATCTAAAATGTAAAGGTTTATTTATAGAAAGAAAAAAAATGTGAGAGTTAAAGGAGTCAATTACATACAGTAATGACGAAGTTCTTGGTTCAGACTTGTAGCAGTGATGGAATAAACTGCTGGCTTAAGTCAAATCTCTGGAGTACCTTCGCCGCTTAGATGGGTCTTTCAGTCCTTTGGTGAGAGCTTCAGTTTGTAGCAAAGTTCCTCCATAGGTAAGAAGCAGGAATAAAGACAAAATGGAGGTGTTTCCAGGGCCTTTTATAGTTTTTGTCATGTGGAGGGCACCCCATTCTTCTTACTGTGGATAATTACAGCAACAAGCTGGAGTTTGGAGTCACATGGGCAAATCACATGTTCATGCCCATTTTCCCTCAGTCATTGCAGGAAGCCATTACCTACACTCCGGACAGCACATTTACATGACCATCCACTCAGTGTAGATGGGCATTTCCCATGGTCCATTGTCAATCAATGTTTCTTGATGAGCCACTTAATTTGAACAGTTCCTCCAAGATTGTGCTGGTGAGCTACTTTGTGGGTGTTACCCGAGGAGCAAATATTTGAAATCCAAGTATAAAGCCAATACTTACAACTTAAAATACAAAAATGATACATACTGTGACAAAGTTCCTCCTCTACCTTGGTGGGTCCTGCACTTATTGGCAGATTTGCTCACCTCAGTGATCTTCCCCACAGTCTAGGAGAACTCCTCCTGTGTCTGATCAGGAGTTGGGAGGTTTGGGGGGAACCCGGGCCTGCCCTCTACTCTGGGTTCTAGCCCAGGGCCCTGTGGATTGCAGCTGTCTGTAGTGCCTCCTGTAACAGCTGCATGACAGCTACAACTCCCTGGGCTACTTCCTCATGGCCTCCTCCAAACACCTTCTTTCTCTTTACCACAGGACCTTCCTCCTGGTGTCTGATAACTCTTGTACTCCTTAGTCCTCCAGCAGCACACCCTCTCACTCTCAGCTCCTTGTGCCTCTTGCTCCCAGCTCCTCTCACATACTTCCTCTCCTCTGGCTCCCCCTTGCCTGACTGGAGTGAGCTCCTTTTAAAACCCAGGTGCCCTGATTAGCCTGCCTTGATTGGCTGCAGGTGTTCTAATCAGCTTGTCTGCCTTAATTGGTTCTAGCAGGTTCCCGATTACTCTAGTGCAACTCCTGTTCTGGTCACTCAGGGAACAGAAAACTACTCATCTAGTGACCAGTATATTTGCCCTCTACCAGACTCCTGTACCCCACTGGTTTGGGTCTGTCATAATGCATACAGATAACACAATCATAACCTTTTCAAAAACATCTCACTCAACAACCTTTGTACAATATTTGCTGCAAGTATACAACAGTGGTTGTAACAATGATCTATATGGTAATATTTTAATCAGATAATGTCACACCCATCCACAACGAAGTGCTCATTAGGTGCTGGAAGATAAGATCCAGAATTTTCTAACCTATGCCACTCAGTGCTCATTGGTTATTTGAGTGAGACACAAATTAGGTCATACTTTCTCATTGGAAAGGATGCCAAAAATATTTGATTCCTTGGGACCACAAGAGGGCATTTGTGTGGCTCCAACGGGTATTACTTTCCAAAAAGTCCATGAAACATGGCAGTACAAGGGGATACTGTCTATAGTGAGGCAGCTCTCTAAGAATTACATTTATTATGGTAAATGACCATTTGTCTGGGTATTTAAAACCAATGAAGGCATCTATATTTTTCTTTATCAATTCACTTAGTGAGCTAATGCCACTATATAAAGAAAGTTCATCAGGGTGCAAGATTAATGATAACACATGCAACAAATACTCCCGGAAACTGACCTGAGGAGTCATCAGAATTCATACTCACGTTATGAACTTTAATCCTTTTCCCATCAGACACACAAGTGCCAGAAAACATGTGAGTTTATACATGCTTTGATGACAGAAATGTAATATAAGCTTTCTCTGCTTTAGCTTTCCTTCATCTTTCATTATTTGTTTAGAGGTAACACCTTTCATTGGACTAACTAGGGAAAAAAATGTTGTACAGACAAGGCATTTGGGCATAAAAATCGCTTTCATCTTGTCTCAAAATTCCTTCATTCTGTACCACTCTTAACTAAGCAGTCGATTGTCCCATCCACTTCCAAGAACAAGTATTGACGAATGCAGAAAGGGTGGTGTTGATTCTCCTCTTCTTTCCATCTGTTCATTAACTCACTCTTCACAGTCAATTCTGTTCTATTTCTTAAGTTCATCAGTAGATGTCGCATACAACCAGTTTGGTTTTTGTTTGTTTATTTGTTTTCATTTTATCTCTCAGCTTCCACCAGACTAAGATTGCAACTATTATTTCTTAGGTTGTTCAAAATGAAAGATCATTGATATGTGGAAACTTCATCCATCCTGACTAAATTAACTTTGAAAAAAGAAGCATTTTCTCAATGAGATGCATAGAGAAATTAGTTGCATAATTGTAATTAACATACAGTTCAATACAATTTAATTTTTGTGTATAGTCCTTTGTATATGTCAAAAACACTTTACAGAAATAGTACATTATGCTAGAAGAAATAATGTTGAGATTTCCAGAAAAATGGGGGAGCAGGAAAGAATGTTAATGGAGTAAAAGAATTGAGATAAATGTGACTTTTCACAAGAATGAGCTATGGGCTAAACAAATCAAGATAAGAAGATGGGCAAGAGACAGAGGGATTCAGATATGTGTATAATTTGCCCAAAGGTATTGTCCAAGATTAAAGCAAACAATGAAATGTCAGAGGACCAAAGTCAGAAGTTTAAATGATTTCATAATGGAAGATGTAAATAGATGATTTTAAGCTTCCAACAGGAATTTCAATAGATCCATTAAACGGGTGCAGTTTAAACTACTAGATGAAGATACTGGTGACACCAAATTGTTGTTTTTCTTCAGCTCCTCAGAAAACAATCTATAATCCTGAAAGCTGTACTGAGATCAAATAGAATAAGGGAAAGGAGTTATTAAATACCTTGAGAAGAGTGCTCTCTGCAATGTAAAGGGTGTCCAGTTAATTTGAGAGCAGTCAAGATTATTCTACTGGAAGTATTACTCAGAAAAGTGAGACAAGATCCACTTTCTCCATATCCTTTCTCAGGAGCATATTGTGAACTGTGGTAAATTGATGAGCAGTTACTTGCACAAGTATTTTGATTTACCTCAGTGGGACTACTCACAAATGTGAGTAAGAGCTTTGCAATCTAACCCAACCTTAAGAAAAGGGAAATAGGTAAGTCGGAAACTGTGAAGTGTAGGTTTTCTATGAGATGATGATAATTACAGTTTTGAGATGGAGATGTTGATAATACTTTTTAGTCTTCAGAATTGATTACAGATGTTTATTAATGATAATGGAGTGATATTAGCGACAAGAGTAGGAAGGTAGGAGACAAAATAAGACTGGAGGAGAGTCTGGTGAAGTGTTTTGTTCACCGTTGGAATGAAAGAATGAAGTGCTTGGAAGTTTGTGTTCAGCTGAATCCTAGAACGGTGGACTGATAAATTTAATCCAAGTATGTATTATCTTATGATGAGTGTTTTTCCCCCTAGATATCAATGAATGCATGATATTTGGCACCTGTTCACATCAATGTACTAATATTAAAGGATCATACAAATGTATATGTGAGAGAAATTATAAGGAAAAGAATAACAGCTGCATAGCAAAAGGTAAGGCTACAAAAATTATACCTAATTAATAATATTTAGTTAATTACTTACATAATTATTTACATATTTAATGCATACCACTGTATTTTGACTTTATAATTCATGTTAAGAAAAATGAGTCAAATATTTCAAACAATGTAGATTTACTTGTGATCATCAAGAAAGCCATCTTTCCAAATATACATAAGTAAACTATCCCTTTGCCTGCATGTGTTTTACATTTCTACCAACTACAATTTCTCCTGTTTAAATATGTTTTCCAACAAGGATAAGACACATAATATTAATATTAAAACACAAATGACTGAAAATTCAGATAAAGATGTTATTTAATAATGCAGGTGTTGTGTTGAAGTTTGAGAAGCCTGGGAGCAGAATCAGATTTTTTTCATGGACACGTTTTCTAATGTTTGGAGCAAATGACTGGGTATTTGGAGGCTTTCTCACTGGTTTGCTGAGCAATCTTGGACAAATTACCTAGGGCCCCATTACCAAAGGTATTTAGGCACCTAATTCACATAGGCACTTTTGAAAATCCCACTAGGCAGCCATCTGCATCTTTAGGTACCCAGGTACTTTTTGAAATCTGACCTTAATCTCTCTGTGCTGCAGTCTCAAACTGGAAGTGGGACAATATTATTTACCCACTGTAGCATAAGCGGAAGTAATATATAAATTCAAAGTGAATACAAATGCATATATTATTATTGTTGGCAAAATAGTCGTGGATAATGGACTGTGTTAAGAAATGAGTGTTGTATGATCCTCCACATTATACAACATTTAGCGGACCAATTTTCATTGACTTAAAAGGAAAACAAGCAATAATCTACTGCCTGAGTGAAATAATTTAAATTTCTATTCTCTATTGAAATGTCATTTTTCAGTTGTTGGATATATGAAAGTATGTCCACTTCCATAGTAGTTCCTAATAATCCTACAGTGGAGGTGAGGTTATAGTGTATTATGGGTGGCAACAGTCAATGCCATATGAACACTGAATGCCCCATTTTTCCTAATGGTGACCTTTCACAGAAGGATGCCTCTCCTGAGTCAATATTAATTTGCTCTACACATAATAAGAACTCTATCAGGGTTCATAATCCTCATTTGCTATTGAGGAACCAATAAGATCAAGATAAAGGATCTTGAGCACACCATGCTGCTGTTCGTGGGTAGCTACTTGTAATAAAGGGTGACATAGAAGAATTTAACATTAGGCTTATAATTTAATAAATACCTTTATCTCTTGACAATTAGTCTTCATACAAGTTTTTGGTCATGCTCATTACCCTGTCTGTCTATGCACCATTCTGGGGGATAGCACAGAATAGTGTGGTATAACTGCATGGCCACTTTTTCTGTTACTATTTCCTGTGCAATAGCTCCCATTATGACATTTTTTTAACAATAGTGGGGGGAGCAAATGGCATTGAATATTTTATATCCGTAAGACATGAAATCTTGGATGGTAGTTACTGTAAATCATTTATTGTGGATGAATATGATCTAAATTTTAAAATTAAACAAAGACCATTAGTGTGCTCTTTATATATCCAATAATTATATATTTTTTCTCAAACTTCCTTCATAGATTTCAGAGAATACTATTTTATATAGATAATATTAATGGTACCCAGGCATTTCAGATAGGTAATAACTGGGGTATCTCAGAGACCACTGTGATTAAATGCTGAATTTAATGGTGAACATGATTCATGATACTACTCCGTTTGTGTTCCCATTGAAGTCAGTTTCAAAACTCTGTTAATTTCCGTGGAAACAGGATCATTGCCCTTTCTTAATTTGTAGAGCAAGTTCAAATAATGCATATGAAATCTTAGCATGTAAAAATTGCCTTTAATGTATGTATGTTTATTTAAGAAATTTTAAAAGTACATAATTAATATGAAATGGGATATATGTAGTAGTGAGTATTAAAATTATATTGCTATGTTTGCACAATCTCCCCTACCATTCATATGTTGCTTGTGTTTTTAATCAATAAACTCCTTGAGGCAAGGACTATGTATGGGTATCATCTAGCACACTGCAGGCATTACCAAAGTGTTACTACTTCTAATAGTATGATAGTGTTTATAAGGATGGGCAAATGCAAACCAAGTTCCCTTGTTAACATTAAGAAATTATACCATATAAACCTAAAAAAAAATCGATACAAATGAAAAATATTTATTTTTACTAGGTGTTAGTTGAAATTCACTTTATTTTTGTATTTCATTATAATAATCCCCAGGCTCTGAAGATCAAGTTCTCTACATTGCTAATGACACTGATATCCTGGGTTTTATATATCCATTCAACTACAGTGATGTTCATCAACAAATTTCACATGTTGAACATAATTCAAGGATAACTGGGATGGATGTATATTATCAAGGTGATATGATTATTTGGAGTACTCAGTTTAATCCAGGAGGTATTTTCTACAAAAAGCTCCACAGCAGAGAAAGAAGACAAAGTAATAGTGGTTTGATTGTAAGTAAACCAACCTGATAATTGCAAGATGCAAATCTTTGCTTATTTACTTATTTCTCCTTTTCAATTATATATATCCATTTTGTCTTGGTTGGAGAAAATATTAAATTTATACAGATGTGTGTGCTATATGAAATAAGTTTTACTTGATCAGGACTTTATTTAAATTACATGTGCTTCAAAATAAATCACTAGTACCTTCCTTAGTTATAAACTCTATGGGACAGTAATATTCTGGAGAGAGCTTTGAAGGGTTTTCCGGAGACCCTGGCTATAATTCTGCCATGAAAATGAAGGTTCTTATGCTTTACTTGCCTGTGAATGAGATTATCCCCTCTCTGGGTACCACTTAGTAAGACAGATGATTTATCTTGTAGATGATAAAAGTACTTGTAGAGCAAAATTCAAGTAAAGTGCATTTAATATTAGCTTGCCAAGTGGTAGTACTTCCTCCCTCAATTATAGTTATGAAACTTAATTTCATTTAAACAGGAAAACAAACAAATTGCTTCTCTCTTCCCATATACCTTTTCTCTGCAAACACATATATTCCCTGGTACATGAAGTTTATTACAGGCTAATGGAGATATTTTTTGTTAAACTATTGGCAGCACATCACTAATACAGGAAGTCTGAGATCTGATATGGATGTAACTTAATATGTGTGTGTGAGAGAGAGAAAGAGAGCTTTCAGTGGAAGGAGGGAAGAAAGGATGGAGATCTTGACATAATAATAAGCATTATTGAAAAAACATAAAATGACAAAAAATGGAGTAAGTCTATAAATTGGTATACCTCCAAAAATTCTGAAGGAATTTAAGAGTTGCTAACAATAATAGGCAACCTCTCATTAAAAACAGTTACTATTACTGAGAACTAGAGAATAACGTATGTACCCACTGCAAGCCAGATCTTCAGCTGCTGTCAATCACCGTAGCTCAACCTTTAATAGAGACCACTGACTGAAGCAATAGTTAAAAATGAGGGAGAAACCACCACTGCTTTGTGAAGTAGAACTGTAGAACTCTAGTCTCTTAGAATTGTTTGATCATGTAAACAAAGTTGTAGATCAGCCTGCACAACTGGTAAAGTGGCGAGGGCCAAAACCTCCTGGCCCCGCAGTAACACCCCGCCCCAGGGCCGCCCAGCCCTGCCGAAACAAACCCTTCTTCCCCAGCACTGCCCCACCAAAACAGCTGTGGGCCAAAAATGAAGGTTGGGGGTGGGGTGGTGATACTTGATTTTAAATCAACCAGGGGCTCCCAGCTGAAGAGGTGGCTGGGAGCCCTCAGGGTCAAATTAAAGGGCCCGGGGCTCCGGCAGCTAGGGAAACCCAGCAGGGTCGGCTCTAGGCGTTTTGCTGCTTCAAGCAAAAAGAAATTTGGCTGCCCCCCCCCATCCCAGCCCTGGGCTCCCACCTGTAACCCCCTGCTGCCCCAGGTCCTGGGCTCTCCCCCCACCCACCCACACTCCCTGCCGCCCCAGCGCTGGGCTTCCACCTTTCCTTCCCACCAGTGCCCTCCCCTACCCCGCTGCTGCCCCAGCCCTGGGCTCCCCCCACCAATGTCCCCCCCATACCTCCTGCCGCCCCAGCCCTGGGTCACTGGTAACTCGCTCCTAGGGCAGGTCCTTCAGCAGGAATTTTGGTTGTGCACAAAACACAGGCAGGATTGGTTCCCATATGGTTACAGAGCTGCAGTAAAGTAGAACAATTTTCAGCTTGTGTGATTGGAGGATATCTGGATGCATATTATAAGACTGTCCTCCATAAATGAGGAAAAGTTGAGGTGCCTTTATTATTCTTTTGTTCCACTCTTTCTTTCTATGGGGAATTTGCCAATGTAATATCACTGTCTTCCTTTTAAACAAACAAAAAGGCAATGGCTGTTGAAAATAGCAATTCCAGTCCTAATAAGCATTTCTTGCTCAATTTTATCCTACTTTTTCTACAGCAAGTTACAGTGGATCAGGATATTTGATTTGGGAGAAATGAAGTAACAGCTGCCCAAACTGAGCTTGAGCACTCCTGAATTTTGAGGTGTTCAAATCTGGAAGGCAGGTGCTGTGGGCGGGGGGGCTGTGGGCTCCACGGGGGAGCATGGCAGCAACGTGTCTGAAGCTGCACGGAGCCAGACACGCTGGTCTGAGTGTCATGGTAAGGGGGCTGGGGGTTGGAGAAGGGGTAGTGGATTCCAGGGGGCAGTCAAGGGACAGGGAGTGGGGGGGTTGGATGGGGCGGAGGCTCAGGGGGGCAGTCAGGGGACAGGCAGCAGTTGGATAGGCATGCGAGTCCCAGGGGTTAATCAGGGGACAGGTAGGGGGTGGGGTCCTGGGGAGAAGTTGGAGAGGTCTCAGGAGGGGGCAGCTGGGGACAAGGAGAAGAGAGGCTTAGATAGGGGCTGGGGTCCCAAGGGGCAGTTAGGAACAGGGGTCTCGGGAGGGGGCAGTCGCGGGACAAAGAGCAGCAGCATTTAGATAGGGGGTGAGATCCTGGGGGCAGTTAGGGGCAGGGGTCCCGAGAGAGGGATATCAGGGGACAAGGACCAGCGGTGCTTAGATAGAGGGTGGGGGTCCTGGGGGGAAGTTGTGGCAGGAGTCCGCGAAGGGGGCAATCAGCAGCCACAGGCCAGGATTCAAAGGGCTCTGGGCTGCCCGCAGCCGTGAGGAGCTCTGAGCCCTTTAAATCCCAGCCGCGGCTGGGATTCAAAGGGCTCTGGTCTGCCCGTCGTTGAGGTGAGCCCTGAGCCCTTTAAATCCCAGCCGCGGCTGGAATTCAAAGGGCTCTGGGCTGCCCGTCGTTGAGGTGAGCCCTGAGCCCTTGAAATCCCAGCCACAGCTGGAAATCTCTGCTGGCAGCCCAGAGCCCTCTGACTCCAGCCGCGGCTGGGATTCAAAGGGCTCTGGTCTGCCCGTCGTTGAGGTGAGCCCTGAGCCCTTGAAATCCCAGCCACAGCTGGAAATCTCTGCCGGCAGCCCAGAGCCCTCTGACTCCAGCCACGGCTGGGATTTAAAGGGCTCAGTGCTCCCCACAGCTGCCGGCAGCCCAAAGCCCTTTGACTCCCAGCTGCAGCTGGGATTTAAAGGGCTCAGGGCTCCCCGCGGCTGCCGGCAGCCCAGAACCCTTTGATTCCCAGCTGCGGCTGAGATTTAAAGGGCTTTGGGCTCCCAGCCACTGCGGACAGCACAGAGCTCTTTGATTCCCTCCCTGGCTGGGATTTAAAGGGCTCTGGGCTCCCAGCTCTGGGCTGCCCGCAGAGCACCCTGTGCAGGGGATTTAGAATCCCCCAGCGGGCCGCACAGTGAGGCTCCACGGGCTGCATGTTGTAGATAAAGGCCTGTTGTAGATAAAGAGAACCAGGTGACATAATTTATTTAGACTTTCAAAAGGCCTTTGACAAATCCCCACACAACAGGTTATTAAGGAAACTAAGTAATATGAGGAGTAAAGTTCTATCATGGATTATAAACTGGCTAAGAGACAGAAAATAAACAGAATAAATGGTTAATTTCCTTGTGCATCTTTAAATGGCTCACCATTTAAACTTGCTAATAGGACCTTGTTGAGTTGATAAAGGGTTTTAACTATCACCTCTTTTAGAGCCACTCCAGATTCTTTGATCCATGTATTTCCTCTTGTCTCTTCTCAGGCTGTTTTTCACTGCTTTATCCTTTTTTAATACAGATTTTTTTTACTTAATTAATGATACTTCCTCTGAGTGGTAATCAATTTATTTCTCTGAATATATTCTACTTTTTCATTTTTGAATCACTTTTTATCAGCTCCTGGCCATCGACATTCATTTAGTCCAAGGATTTCTGAATCTATTCATTCAGTTCTTTCAGCATCTGCACTGCTTTTATTGTTGCAGCCATTGTTCTACTGTTCCATACATTCATAGTTTGTTTTTACCATTAATAAAGAATTTCTCAGAGTCATGGCTTTCCCTCAAACCCACTGTTTCTGCTGAGACAGAATCCACTGCTTTGGCCTTCTGCTTGCCGGAATGGCTGCCTTGTTGCCTTTCTATAGCTTCGCTTTCCTGTGAGGATAGGTTCTTGGCTTTAACTCTCAATCTCCAACCTGGAGGACCAATGGAATGCTTTTCTATTGTCCTGAATCTTTGACCTATCTAGCTTGGGTAACCTAACTAGGAGTTAAAATTCTGGCATAGCTCTTAGGGTTAATGGAGCACACAAGCCTTTGCACCACATCAAGGTGCAGGACCCATGGAATGGAGGAATAGTTTGAAAAAAACAAATGTGATGCCACTCTTTAATGAAGAATAAGAGGACAATTAGTGCAATGGAAAGGCAATAAATTTAAAATAGATAGCAACCAACTGTCTGATCTGGTGTGATTGTTCCTATATCACAAGTATTAAGGACTCTGTTATACTGGAATCCTGTTGCAAGACTTAGTGGACCCTTCTTATAACTTCTCTTCTAAAAGGAAGGAAGGATACTATAACATCCCTATGGGATATGATTTTCATGTATTTAAAAATGAAAAGAGTACATATTCAGTATTTCATATTTATTACCTTCTTAATGTATATCATTATATTGCTAACTGCCTGACTGGTGTTCTCAGGCAAAAAAGAAAAAAGCTTAATATTTGTAAATAGACCTAAATGTCACTTCATCCACCTCTGCAGAAATGCTGAGTTTTTTTCTTAATGTATTTTCAAGTAGTTTTTACTGGAAAATAAAATGAATATTGATTTGGACATTTTACAAAAAAAAAAAAGCTTGGAACTGCATTAAGGACATTATCGCCACTTCCAATGAGGGTAATAATGTGACCTTTGTGCCTGTGTTTATGTAAGTGTTTCAGAATTAGATAATTGATTACATGTTAAATATTTTTATTTTATTCTGTTAATTAGTATTAATTCTTGATACCTGTGTTCACATGGTAGATATGGACTACATGAACATGGACTCCGTAGTACCGTATTCTCCTCTAGACTATAAAATGTCTTCTAGCTGTCATTTCTTGCTTACCAGTCTTCAGACTCCTCTAAGTATCCTTCATCCAATTTCATTTCCCTGGCAAATGAATGTTTTTCTCTTCTTACCTTCTGAGAGGGGGAGCCAAGTTGAGTTTATCTCGGCTGTGCGTGAGGATAGTGAAGTGAAGGAGAGGTGGACAGATCGAGCTGTGTTATGTGCTATGCCCCTCCTAAAAATTCAGAGAAGTTCCTCCACTGGCTTTCTAGAGGTCAGGGTCAACTCACAATGGAAACTTGGGAGGCTAAGCTGAGTAGGTACATTTCTGTGCAAAAGTGGCGGATATCTATGCCTAATTAATTTTGCTAAAAACAGTTCTTCAGTCTCTCAGAAAGGTCTTTATTTGGACAGTCTGGGGGAAGAAAAGGTGGGGGGGGTGATTGGTGAATACTTGTAGGGTAGGAGCCCCATTCTGTGCAGGTAAGCAGACACAAGAACAGTACAGAAGATCTGGCCCACTGACCCAGCATCTCTTAGACTCAGGCTTCACTTCACTGTGGATCCATGAAGGTATGGGACATAACACCTGCCTCCTCTAGGCCCCCTCAGACTCCACAAGGTGAAACTTGCATGGTTTTCTGGACATTCTATCTTCTTCCTTTGGCTACTCTGCCTGGGGCGATTATATATTCTTATAATTCCACATCCTTTTGATTCATTGAAGAATACTTCTATCTTTCAGCCAATCCAGAGTTGTAAGCAATGATCCAAAATACTGTAGATTCACTCTCTGCTGATTCCATATTATGCTCTCTGTTCAGTCACATCCTTACTTTCCTTGGCATTCTATCACACTATCTGTATCTGTGCTTAAAACTAAATAGACTCACCTCAACTCTGCTGATATTTTCTGCTTGCTGCAGCATTTCTCTGATCCTTCCCTATGCTTGCCTTATGTGATATACTGGAAGCCACTAGTCAAGATGTACTGTATCTTCCCAAACTGCGCTCGTCAGTCAGTGGGTTGGGGGTTTTTTTGTTTGTTTTTTTTTTGGCAAATCAGTCAGTAAATTCCCAAAGAGATTGTCCATCTCTGATAGACCTTTGTTACATTTGCGAAGCACTCATGTCCTCCTGCTCTAACACATAATTGATCAACAGGTTAATTAGTTTTCTAAGCAATCAATATTACTTTAATGCTGGTGCTTAAATTTGGTATTTGGAAATTTGGAAGTCTGACAATTCCTAAATTGTAACTCAGGTTTGTGAAGTGATAAACTGCCAAAGGTTAAATTGTATCTTTTAGTCTAGATTGAGCAGTATCTTTGATCTGTAAATCAGGGCAGTAAACTTGAACAAGGCTCACCTGTGTTTGTAAGTAATTACATTAATACAAAAATCCCTCAGATGAAATTACACTGAGGGATTAGCTTTCCACAGATATCTGCAGATTTCTATAAGTCTATGAAACAAGTTAAAGTTTGATTCAAATAGATGCACTGAAACAATTCAGAGTAGATATTAACTCTGACAGAAGCAAAAGATGCATGCATTTTGATCCTGTGAAAACTGTATATTTAAACTGGTGATAAATGATAAAGCTAATAACTGACATTCTTTGAAACTGGATACATCAATTAATTGGGACAATTTTTTCAAGACAGAGAGAAAGTTGTTGTGACTCAAATTCAGATACTGTTTTTGGTGAAAGAGCATAGAAAGAAAACTGGCAATTAGAAGAATTGTAGTCTAATAAGAACAGAAATGCACTTTCTGTAAAGCTTTCTGTATATTAGCCTGTAATACAGAAGTGACTTGTCCTATAAAAAGCAGTTGCTAGACTATTTTTCTAAATGTATCTTTGTAGAGTTAGATTATTATTTATGGGTTTATTATTTATGGAACATAAAATAATTTTTAATAATTTAGTAATTCTGCCTTTTACAAGAAAGATTGAATGAATTGTGAATGCTGTGTTAATACACATTAAAAACCAATACTGCAGGCAAATTGCTATTTAACTAGTGTTGCAAATATTTAAGATATATCAAATGTAAAAGATGTAGTTTCACAAATTCATTTTCCAGCATATCCTCTTTTTTTTGGTTAATCTTTCCATTCAGTCCACTGTTTCTTTTAAACAGTTACTCTTATTGTTTTTCCATAGTGTTAATTATGCAAATATTGATTGCTAAGGATAAACAATTCTTCTTAAAGTATTGTCTGCACTGATCCAAACAGTAACAACTCTCTTAACATTGTAGTTATGTTCCTGAAAAATGCTACTTTAAACAAAACAATGTTAAGCGAATCCAATTTCTCCATAAGAATTAATGTAAATGGGTAGGGTTAGGTTCCAGGGAAATTTTTTTCACTAGACAAAAGACATTATATACATATACAGAATAGTGAGATAAGCCACCGTGCACCGAGTCTGCTCCCCAGCTGGAACGCCCTGTGGCGGAATGGGTCAAGCTCCCACTCCCTGACCCTGCTCCCTGGCAGGAGTGCTGGGTGGATGGGTAGAGCGGGACAAGCCAAACAACCTTATAACGGAATGTTGCACGACTTTAAACGAGTATGTTCTCTAATAGATCGGCAGCCTAATAACAAAACAGTGTTAACTAGGATGACTTTAAGTGAGGAGTTAATGTACTTCTGAATGTACACTCCACATCTTCCCAAGAGCAACAGTTGGAGCTATAAGTGTGTGTACCTTCATTGTATCAGATGTCAGGCCCAAATAAGTATAAAGAGCTACCACTCAGTTTCTTTGAGCTAATGGACAACCTAGTCAGAGCTCTCTAGAATTCCTCTGCTTTTTGCTTTTCTCTACATAGTTTGTCTTATCCTTAGTGGCCATGGTGGACTAGCATACATTGTACCTTCTATACGCTGGTGATTCTTACCTACTGAGGAGATTCTGTCTTTGTGCAACTTTAACCCAGATGGCTGGGCGAGAATGAGACCCCGAGCTCTGGCAATTCCTGACAGAAGGAGCCCTTAGCTTGGTGCAAGGTGATTGTAAATTAGCACCAGGCCCTTCTTCCCTGCTTATGGGCAAGTCAGTGTTGGAATCCCAAAAGGCTTCAGCTCCAAAGAGCCGAAAGGGTCCAACTGATCCAACTAGTGTTATCTGTCTCCCCTTTGGATCCAAGTCAGTAGCCGGTATCCTCTGATGGCTGCTTAATAAACTGTGTTAAAGGAGCTATAGGGTTGTGTATTGCATGATAACTGAAGGCTCCAACATTTCAGGATTATTCTTGCCTGATCTATATCTAATATGGCATTCTCTCAGTTTTGGGAATAAAATATTGCTCTATAATCAATAATCGTACTGTGATAGTTTCTAAACCCTATGTTGTTACTGTGAATTTTTTAAAATCTTCAGTTCATAAGAATGTACTAACAGCCATACTGTGTCAGACCAGTGATCCATCCAGCCCAGTACCCTGTCTTCTGACAGTAGCTAATACTAGATGCTTCAGAGGGAATGAGCAGAACAGGTAATCATCAAGGGATCCATCCCCTGTTGCCCATTCCCTGCTTCTGGAAAACAGAGGTTAGGAACACTTCAGAGCACGGTTTTACATCTCTGCCCATCCTGACTAGTAGCCATTGATAGACCTATCTTCCATGAACTTATCTAGTTCATTTCTGAACCCTGTTATAGTCTTATCTTCACAATATCCTCTGGCAAGGAGTTCCACATGATGATAGTGCATTGTGTGAAGAAATACTTCCTTTTATTTGTTTTGAACCTGCTGTCTATTAATTTCATTTGGTGACCCCTAGTTCTTGTGTTATCAGAAGGAGCAAATAACAAGTCTTATTAATCTCTCCTCATATGGAAGCTAATAATTTTTCTTGCCCTTTTCTGAAACTTTTTCAATTCCAATATGTCTTTTTTGAGATGGGGTCACCAGATTTACATGCAGTATTCAAGATGTGGGCCTACCATGGATTTATACAGAGACAATATGATAGTTTGTCTTATTATCTATCACTTTCCTAATGAGTCCAAATATTTTGTTAGCTTTTTTGACTGCCACTGCACATGGAATAGATGCTCTCTTGAGTGCTAACAACTAATTTTATATGTATCATTTTATATGTATAGTTGTGATTATGTTTTCCAATGTGTTACTTTGCATTCATCAACTTGAATTTCATCTGCCATTTTGTTTTGTGAGATTTCTTTGTAATTCTTCTCAGTCTGCTTTGGACTTAACTATCTTGAGTAGCTTTATATTGTCCGTTAATTTTGTCACCTCACTGTTTACCTCTTTTTCCAGATCATTTATGAATATGTTGAACAGTACTGGTCCCAGTACAGACCCATGGGGGGCACCACTATTTACCTCTCTCCATTCTGAAAACTGACCATTGATTCCTACCCTTTAATTCCTATCTTTTAACCAGTTATTGATCCATGAGAGGACCTTCCCTTTTATCCCATGACAGCTTACTTTAAGAGCCTTTGGTGAGAGAACTTGTCAAAGGCTTTCTGAAAGTCCAAGTACACTATATTGACTGGATCATCCAGGTCCACATGCTTGTTAACCCCGTCAAAGAATTCTAGTAGTTTGATGAGACATGATTTCCCTTTAGAAAAACCATGTTGACTCTTCCCCAACAAATGGGGATATTCATGTGTGTATCTGACAAATCTGTTCTTTACTATAGTTTCAAACAATTTGCCTAGGACTGAAATTAGGTTTACCAGCCTGTAATTGTCAGGATTGCCTCTGGAGCCTTTTTAAAAAATTGGCATCACGTTAGCTGTCCTGTAGTTATCTGGTACAGAAACTGATTTAAATGATAAGTTACATACCACATTTAATAGTTTTGCAATTTCACATTTGAGTTCTTTCAGAACTCTTTGGTGAATACCATCTGGTTCTGGTGACTTATTACACTTTAATTTATCAATTTGTTCCAAATCTCCACTGACACATGAATCTGGGATAGTTCCTCAGATTTGTTACCAAAAAAAGAAAGACTTAGGTTTGGGAATCCCCCTCACATCCTCAGCCATGAAGACTGATACAAAGAATTCATTTAGTTTCTCTGCTATGGCCATATTTTCCTTGAGTGATCCTTTAGCATCTCAATTGTCCAGTGGCCCTACTGGTTGTTAGCAGGCTTCCTGTTTCTGATGTACATACAACATTTTTGCTCTTACTTTTTGAGTCTTTGGCTAGCTGTTCTTCAAATTCTTTTCTAGCTTTTCTACTTATAGTTTTACATTTCACTAGCCAGAGTTTATGCTCCTTCTATTTTCCTCAATAGGATTTAACTTCCACTTTTTAAAGAATGTCTTTTTGCCTCTAACTGCTTCTTTTACTTCTTTGTTTAGCCACGGTGATTTTTTTTGGTCCTCTTACTATGTTTTTAATGTGGAGTATACATTTAAATTGAGCCTCTATTATGGTATCTTTATAAAGTTTCCATGTAGCTTGCAGGGATTTCACTTTGGGCATTGTACCTTTTAATTTCTGTTTAATTTCCTCATTTTTGTGTAGTTCCTCTTTCTGAAATTAAATACTACTGTAGTGGGCTGATTTGGGGTTCCTCCGCCCCCACAAGGATGGTTAATTTTATTATGTTATGGTCAGTAATACCAAGTGATTCAGCTGGATAGTTGAAATCCCCCATTATTTTTTAGTTTAATTTTATAGCCTTTCTAATCTCCCTGAGCATTTCACAGTCACTATAACCATACTGGTCAGGTGGTTGGTGCTATATCCCTACTGCTATATTCTTATTATTTAAGCATGGAATTACTATCCATAGAGATTCATGGTAGTTTGGTTCATTTAAGATTTTTACTTCATTTGACTCTAGGCTTTCTTTTACATATAGTGCCACTCCCCATCCCAATACATCCTAGTCTATCCTTCCAATATATTTTGTACCATGGTATTACTGTGTCCCATTGATGTTCCTCATTCTGTCAAGTTTCTGTGATGCCTGTTATATCAATATCCTCATTTAATATGAGGTATTCTAGTTCACCCTTCTTAGTATTTATATTTCTAGCATTTTTATACAAGCACTTAAAAATTGTCACTTTTTAGCTTTTTGACATTATGTGATGTAATTGAATGGGACTCTTTTACATGTGACTGTTTCTCATCATATCTTACCCATTTTTTATCACTTTCCATCCTCTCCTCCTTACTAGGATATAGAGAATCTCCATTAATAGATCGTCCCCTAAAGGATATCTCCTCCACACTTGTCGGCTTTCCTTCACTCCTTCATTTAAAAACTGCTGTACGTTCTTTTTAATTTTATGTGCCAGCAATCCAGTTCCATTTTGGTTTATGTTGAGCCTATCCTTCCTATATAGGCTCCCCATTTCCCTAAAGGTTCCCCAGTTCCTAATAAATCCAAACCCCTCCTTTCTACACCATTGTGTTATCCATGCATTGAGACTCTGTAATTGTGCCTGTCTAACTGGCCGTGCACGTGAAACTTGAAGCATTTCAAAGAGTGCTACCACAGAGGTCCTGGACTTCAATCTCTTATCTAGCAGCCTAAATTTGGCCTTCAGGACCTCTCTCCTATCCTACATGTACCACAGTCACTGGCTTCTCCTTATCACTACATGTAAGTCTGTCTAGATGTCTCAAGAGCTCCACAATCTTCACACTCAGCAGGAAGTCACCAAGTGGTTCTCTCAATCGTCGCAAAACCCAGCCACCTGTTTCTAATGACCAAATCCCCCATTACTATGATCTGTCTCTTTCTAATAACTGGAGTTCCCTCCCTGAAGAGGTATCCTCAGTGCAAGAGATACTCTGGCATCATCTGGAAGGAGGGTACCCACTATGGGATCATTTCCCTCTGCTCCAGTTTGATGTTTTCCTTCCCTGAGATGTTCATCCTCCTCAGTAGTACCGAAGCTGTCAAACTGGGGTTGGGACTGTTTTTCTGTGTAAAATTAGTCTCCACAGGATAAAGTTGTTGATCTCAAGTCTAACCAACTGAATCATTCTTCATAATAGAGATCTTAATTAGTTAGAAACAACACTATTACAGGATGAGAATTTGCTTGCAACCCCAAACTCTCAAATAAGTGAAAGTATATTTCGTTGCAGAGATTACTGTAAGAAATATTACTAAAAAATGTGTATCCTTTATGTTCCTATTTATTTATCCTTATTCTGTCCTGTTAGAGGGCTGCCGTCAGCATTGTTACTGGAACCCCATCATGCTCCCGTCACATAATAGTTAATGGCAGAAGTAGGGGGATTGTCTGCTCACTGTACCAGAAATTAGGAGCCCCAGCCCCATTCTCCACCTTCTTTAGAAGATGTCTCCTCCTAATGCAATTCCAGTTTTTCAGGGTACTGGATCCTGAACAAATAGCTGCTCTGGCCACTTGCCAGTTTCCAACAAAATGAATTGTACAGCCTTACCTAACCACCAAGGCCCTGGGCTGCTGAGATGAAAGTGGGGAAAAAATCCACACTGCTCAGGCCAATCTTGTACCTATTGGGTTCTGGGAACTGGACAGGTGGAAACCCGCCCATTGCTAACGGATCCCCCCCACCCTGCAGCCTAAGGGGAGGATCTACAGGACCTCAGAACCCAACTGATTCTGGGGGACAACTAATAAAAGAACAGGGACAGAAGTGCAGTCAAAGGATCATAAGAAGGGAGCCTGATGGGGACACCGAGCAGAGAACCCCGGACAGCGCCCACTGCTCCTCGAAGGCATCAAGGGAGCCAGTGGAAGCTGCCTAGAGGAACTCCGCCCGGATACGTGAACGGACTAAGGACCGGAAACAAGTCCCACAGTCACAGGAGTCTCCATTGGCCAACCTCCTTTCCCTGGTTACATAGATAACCATTTTAGCCAGGGTGAGTAGGATGTTGACCAGGATGTCCCGCAACTTTGTGGGGCCACGGATAGGGAGTGCATAGAGAAGGAGATGAGGGGAAAAGTGCAGCCAGAAACGTAACAGTATATTGGTGAGGAGCCAGTGTAGGGGCTGCAACCTGGCGCACTCTAAGTAAATGTGCGCCAGCGTCTCCCTCACGCCGCAGAAGGGGCAGGTGTCTGGGACGGGGAGGCCAATCTTGTAGTAAGGGAGAAACTTCTTTTTCAAACTCCAAAAGGTAACTAGCATGAGGCCCCCAAGCCCAGCCCTACTCTAGGCGAAAGAGGGACGGGACAGCTTTTCTTCTCAGCACAGAATGGCAGCCTGGATCAGGGCTGGCTCCAGCTTTTTTGCTGCCCAAACGGGGGTGGGAGGGGAAAAAAAATAAGGGGAATGAAAGACTCACTGCCGAATTGCAGCCGAAGACCTTGACTTGCCGCCCTTATAACGGATGGAGTGCCGCCCCTTTCTGTTGGCCGCCCCAGGCACCTGCTTCCTTTGCTGGTGCCTGGAGCCAGCCTTGGCCTGGATAGAGGGAGGGGTTAAAGACCTCAATGGTGGGTACACAGGAGCCATTAGGCTTATGCTTTATCCTGTCATTCAACCAATCAGCCCTCTCAAGCCCACAAGAAGGCTGAGTGCAGGGCCGGCTTTATGAACTGCAGGGCCTGATTCGAATACTTGGCGGCAGTCCGGGGCTTCAGTGGCACTTCGGCGGCGAGGGGTCTGCTCTGGGTCTTTCGCGGCACTGAAGGACCCCCTGCTGCCAAAATGCTGCCGAAGACCCAGAGCAGACCCTGTGCCGCTGAAGACCTGGAGCAGACTGCCGCCGGGTGAGTAAAAAAATTAACAAATTAAAAAGGCTCCTAAGGCATGAGGCCCTCTTAGACGCAGGTGTGGGACCTGATTCCGGGGAATCAGCCTAAAACCGGCCCTGGCTGAGCGCTCAGAAGAAGGGAAGCAACCCTTAAAGGAGCCACAGGTTTTTTTTCCCCGGATGTCTGAGGTATTATTCAAAAGAATACTAGGCCCAAATACGATGCATGCAAGCAGATCATTAAGTCTGTATGTTGTCCAGTGAAGTCTGTGGAGCTCTCACTGGGCAAAGGGGTTTGTCAGCGCAGATCAGATTACAGAGTATAAATTAGTATTAAAAGAAGTGACTGCAAAATATAATTTAATTAAAAATTTTGGCAAATATCCATATTTTATTTTTTGCTTGGAATGATTTGTCTCAAAAATTATTTTTTGCTTGGAATGAAGGCCTCGGTGCTACTATTGGGTAATTAATAATAATAGCAAAACACTAACAAGTAGAACTAGCCTGCAAATACTCCCAATTATTAAATGAATTCATTTCTTTTCTGTATTTTTTTAAGTATACAATGCCAGTAGCCCCCTTTCTAATACAGGAGTACCATATGATATATTTGTTTAGACTTTTTCAATCTTACTCTGACACTGTTTTCAAAGCAACACTGTTTAGTGTGTGCTGTGACTGAGTTTGCTTCTTTAATCTTCATTTAAATAGAAAGTTACGATCCTGTCAGTCTTTAGAACATAAAGGATCCCATGGTATTTTTGCAGGACTAAGGATTTACATACAATGAACTATTTTAATTCCTCATGCAGTCCTTATTATATTGTTTAGAAATTGAACTGACCTTAATTTTATTTAAAAAAATAAAGTCCTGTACATGTCTTTCTGCTATTATAGGACTCTGACACCTGAGGCAAAGAAATTATTATAAGATTTTCCTCCCCTTTGTAGTATTTTGTCACCATGTTTGAAAAAATATAGACATTTCCTTCTAAAATAGTTTAATACTATTTTATAGAAAAAGACAAACACAAATTTGAATATGTGTGAAGCCCTAAATCTCAGATTATTTGCCTCTTTCTATTAGAGAAAACAATGACACATTCCTGGCTTGCAAAATGTACAACTTTCTATAGGAGTTCTGACAAATATGAGAATTACATTTTTCATAACTGTATTTCCCAAACTTCATTTTATTTTTTCTTTAAGTTCTGATCCTGCAATCTGCTCCACCTGGGAGCACCTTATAGTGTCAGAGCCATAATTGTGGCCATGAAATTATAATAGATGCATTACAACTCAGAGTTATAAAAATGTATTCAGTTATTTAAGATTCTTAATTCTAACCCAATAGTTTTGAAACTATGCTGTTTGTTTCTGTGAAACACTTAAAAGTGTGATTCAGTGGAGTTATATTCCATGATGTCTCGGTCCTCCAATAGCCACAAAACTTGCTTTAGACAAATCCTCTCATAAATATCAGCTAGTATAATGTGTATAGATGTACAGTTTAAATGGCTGATGTCAGTAAGCAACTTGTCAATCAGCTAAAGAAGAGAAGCAGTGCTAAAAAATATCCTTTCTGCTATATTCCAAGACTGCAGAACCAACCAGAATGAACAGAATTTGCCATTCATTGGATAATAAGATTGTACTTATCCTTGGCAGAGTCCAGAACAGCCATGTTTTAGAACTCCATTCAAGATTTTTTTTTTCAGCAGCAGCTCTCCCCGACAAGCTCTGCTTCGGACTCCAGGGCTATACTTCTGTGATGGATTTACTGCAGGCATGTCCCCTTGTGGCTCATTGTAGCATAACAAAACTCTCTTCTCTCTAGTACACTTGCTATTGGTTGCTCTGGCTGCTCAGTGGGCTCTCTTTCCATAATTCAGCTCTCTGACCAGGTCACAATTTAGACCTACCCTTTTCGGGGTAACAAAGTCCAACAAATAAAAGTTCAGATGTCCTTACAAAAAGGTCTTTGGCCCTAACTCTGGGCTCTGTGTTCTTCAAACCCTTCTCTCAGAGCTCTCCACTATCCTTATTTCCTTCTTGGGCCTCATGCCACCTCAGCAGTGGGTGGTCAGGGAATCACGCCTCCCACTCTATTTTTGGACTACAGCCCAGGGCTTTGTAGTAAGCAGGCAAGGTTTGTCTGTTCTGACCTGCCCCAGCTACCTCCCTGGGCTTCTTCCTGCCATAGCCTTCTACCAGGCCTTCTCCACACAACCTCTCCAGGCTCACCCTCTTCTCAGACTTGCAAGGTTCTCCCCTGAAATCCCTCATTAAATTGCAAACCAAAAGTATAAACATAAACTGAATTCCATCCTCTTCAGACTTGGCCTTTACATGCCTCTTAAGTTCCATTTGTTGTTCTTCCTCTGAACACCTTCCACAGTGCTCTCCCTGTAGTCTGGATCCTGCCCTTTTATCAGATCTTACCACTGGAGTCTGCTCCACTCCCTGTGGCTGCTTTGTCTTTCTCTCTCCTGGCCCCCATTGGACATCTCTACTCAGGAGAGGGTCTCCCAGGATAGAGTCCGACCCCTATCATAGTTGGCTAATATCAAACCATCTTCCTCCAGCCCTTTAGAATTACAACCAGTATCATTTTGTTTACTTCAATACCAGTAGCTTCATCCTTTGAATAATATTGTTAATTTTTGATGATCCACATCTTAGCACATGCTAGTGCCCTTAGCAAGTACAATGGTAATAGCCTCAATCAGAAGTCCAAAAAAAATTTGTTGAAATTGCTCTTCCACGTGACACGGTATTATGAAACCAACCTGCTGATGGACATTACCAACTGGAGAAACCTTTCTATGTTACTAAATATTTTTGAGTATTCAACCCACAGTTTGTACACTTGTACCCATACAATTGTAAGTGATTCTGTAGCTCAGTATTATAACCAGGCAAACACATATCATATAAATGTGCAGAATCATAGAAATGTAGGTCTGGAAGGGACCTTGAGAAGTCAGGTCCAGCCCTCCACACTGAAGCAGGACCAACTAACCTAGACCATGCCTGATGGATGTTTGTCCAACCTGTTCTTAAAAACTTTTAGAGACAGGGATTCCACAACCTATCTTGAAAGCCACATCCTAACAATCCTGATAGTTAAAAAGCTTTTCCCTTGCTGCAGATTAAGTCCATTACTTCTTGTCCTACCTTCAGTGGACATGGAGAACAATTAATCATAGTTCTATTGTCCTCTTTATAACAGCCCTTAACATGCTTGAAGACTGTTATCAGGTCCCTCCCTTCCCCCTTTTCTGAAGATTAAGCTGGCCCAGTTTTTTCCATAGGTCAGGTTTTCTAAATCCTTCTAAATCTTTGATCATTTTGTTGCCTTCCTCCTTTGTATTTCAAAGGTATGAATTTATTTGTATTTAAGTAATTAAACAAGTTTTACAAGATTTATGTTATAAAATAATGGATCTGTTAACGAACAGAAAAAATATGTGACTGTCTACTGTAAAAGGTAAATTTCATAATTACGACTTTAAAATTTGCTCCTTCTAGTGTCCTGAATTCAAAAGACCCAGAGATATTGCTGTTGACTGGATTGCTGGAAATATTTACTGGACTGATCATTCTAGAATGCATTGGTTCAGTTATTATACAACTCACTGGACAAGTTTAAGATACTCCATCAATGTAGGACAGTTGAATGGACCAAACTGTACAAGGTTGCTTACAAATATGGCAGGAGAACCATATGCAATTGCTGTAAATCCTAAAAAGGGGTACGTTGTTTCTGTTGCATTTTATCGTGTTGTATTCTATTTTATAAATAACAAACATACATAGAAGTTTGAGCAAAGCTTACTTACTGCATAGTAATGTCTACAAATGTATAAATTAGGTTAAGTTATTTAGCCTCTCTGCTTCAGTTTATCCATCTGCAAAATGAGGTTAATGTTCCTCATCTCTCAAGTGTTTTGTGAGACTTACAATAATATAATGTCTGTTAAATATCTCAAGATCATTCAAAAAAAAGTAAGTTTAAGATATTAACATATGCAAATTCATGACAACAATTTTATGTTTGATATTTTTAGGATGATGTATTGGACAGTCATTGGGGACCACTCTCACATAGAAGAAGCAGCTATGGACGGTACTCTAAGAAGGATATTGGTACAGAAGAATTTACAAAGACCTACAGGTACATGGCATTTCAAATTCCCCATTAAAAGGTAGCCTTGTGTGGATTTCTTGGCTCAATTCCAATTTTGCAGTCCTAAAAAATTCTATAATATACAGATCCAGACTAACACGGCTACCCCTCTCAAGCTTAACACAGTAACTTTATAAGATAATACCAAATAACTATATATATAGATAGAGGAGAATGAACAGAAAAGGGCAATTTTGAGTCATCCACCCCCTGCTGTTCAGTCCTAACTTTTGCCATTTGGAGATTTAGGGACACCAAGAGAATAGGGTTTCATCCCTGACCGTCTTGGCTAATAGCCATTAATGAACCCATACACGTGAACTTATATAATTTTTTGTACCCAGTTATACTTTTGGCCTTCTCAACATTCCCTTCACTACAAAACAAGTTGACTGTGTGTTGTGTGAAGACATACTTCCTTTTGTTTTAAACCTGTTGCCTATTAATTTCCTTGAGTGAACCCCTAGCTGTTGCTTTATGTGAAGAGGTAAATAACTCTTCATAAATGCACTTTCTCCATACCATCAATGATTTTATAGGCCTCTATCATATAGTCATCTTGTTTCCAAGGTGAACAGTGCTAGTGTTTTTAATCTTTCCTCATATGGAAGCTGTTCCATATCCCTGATCATTTTTGTTGCCCTTAGCTGTACTTTTTACAAATCTAATATATCTTTTTTGAGATGAAACTACCAGAACTATACACATTATTCAAGGTGTGGGCATACCATGGATTTATATAGTGCCATTATGATATTTTCTGTCTTATTATCTATCCATTTCCTAATGGTTCCTAACATTATGTTAGCTTTTTGACTGCTGCTGCACATTAAACTGATGTTTTCAGAGAACTATCCACAATGACTGCAAGATTTCTTTCTTGAGTGGCAACAGCTAATTTAGACCCCATAATTTTGTTTGGATAGTTGGGATTATGTTTTCCAGTGTGCATTCATAGAATCACAAACCTCAGGAGGTCATCTAGTACACCCCCTTCTCAAAGCAGAACCAATCCCCAACTAAATCATCCCAGCCAGAGCTTTGTCATACCTGACTTTAAAAACCTCTAAGGAAGGAGATTCTACTACCTCCCTAGGTAACTCATTCCAGTGCTTCACCACCCTCTTAGTGAAAAAGTTTTTCCTAATATCCAATCTAAACCTCCCCCACTGCAACTTGAGACCATTACTCCTTGTTCTGTCATCTGCTACCACTGAGAACAGTCTAGATCCATCCTCTTTGGAACCCCCTTTCAAGTAGTTGAAAGCAGCTATCAAATCCCGCCTCATTCTTCTCTTCTACAGTCTAAGCAATCCCAGTTCCCTCACCCTCTCCTCATAAGTCATGTGCTCCAGCCCCCTAATCATTTTTGTTGCCATCCGCTGGACTCTTTCCAATTTTTCCACATCCTTCTTGTAGTGTGAGTCCCAAAACTGGACACAGTACTCCAGATGAGGCCTCACCAATGTAGAATAGAGGGGAAAGATCATGTCCCTTGATCTGCTGGCAATGCCCCTACTTATACAGCCCAAAATGCCGTTAGCCTTCTTGGCAACAAGGGCACACTGTTGACTCATGTCAAGCTTCTCATCCACTGTAACCCTGAGGTCCTTTTCTGCAGAACTACTGCCTACCCATTCGGTTCCTAGTCTGTAGCAGTGCATGGGATTCTTCCATCCTAAGTGCAGGACTCTGCATTTGTCCTTGTTGAACCTCATCAGATTTCTTTTGGCCCAATCCTCTAATTTGTCTAGGTCTCTCTGTATCCTATTACTACCCTCCATCATTTCTACCATTCCTCCCAGTTTAGTGTCATCTGCAAACTTGCTGGGGGTGCAGTCTACGCCATCCTCCAGATCATTAATGAAGATATTGAACAAAACCAGCCCCAGGACCAACCCTTGGGGCAGTCTGCTTGAAACCGGCTGCCAACTAGACCTGGAGCCATTTCTCACTACCCTTTGAGCCTGATGATCTATCCAGCTTTCTATCCACCTTATAGTCCATTCATCCAGCCCATATTTCTTTAACTTGCCAGCAAGAATACTGTGGGAGATCGTATCAAAAGCTTTGTTAAAATCAAGGAATAACACATCCACTGCTTTCCCCTCAGCGACAGAGCCAGTTATCTCATCACAGAAGTCAATTACTTTTCCTTTATCAACACTGAATTTCATCTGCAGTTTTCTTGCCCACTCATCTAGTTTTCTGAGATCCCTTTGTAACTCTTCCCAGTCACCTTTGGACTTAACTATTTTGAGTACTTGTATACTGCAAAATTATCTGAAAATTTTGCCACCTCACTGTTCCCCCACTTTTGCAACCATTTATGAATATGTTGAACAGCACAGGTCCCAGTACAGATCCTTGGGGGATCCCACTGTTTACCTCTCTCCATTGTAAAAACTGACCATTTATTCCTACAATTTCTTTCATATCTTTTAAGAAGTTACTGATGCATGAGAAGACCTTCCCTCATATCCTGTAGTCCGGTTTGGCCAATGTACATGGCAGAGGGGAATTGCTGGCACATGATGCCATATATCACATTAGTAGATGTGCAGATGAATGAGCCCCTGATGGTGTGGCTGATGTTGTTGAGTCCTCTGATGGTGTCGCCAGAGTAGATACAAGGACAGACTAGGCAACAGGGTTTGGTTCCTGGGTTTGTGTTTCTGTGGTGTGGTGTGTAGTTGCCGGTGAGTATTTGCCTCAGGTTGAGGGACTGTCTGTAAGTGAGGACTGGCCTGTGAGAGTGAGGGATCATTTTTCAGGGTAGGTTGTAGATAGTTGATGATATGCTGGAGAGGTTTTAGCTGAGGCCTGTATGTGATGGCCAGTGGTGTTCTGTTAATGTGATATATGCCATCATATGCCAACAATGCCCCTCTGCCATGTACATTGGCCAAACCAGACAGTCTCTACGTAAAAGAATAAATGGACACAAATTAGACATTAGAAATAGTAACATAGAAAAGCCAGTAGGAGAAAACTTCAATCTCCCTGGACAGTCAATAACAGATTTAAAAGTAGCCATACTTCAACAAAAAAACTTCACTCTGAGACTTCAAAGAGAAACTGCAGAGCTACAATTCATTTGCAAACTTAACACCATTAATCTGGGCTTGAATAGGGGCTGGAAGTGGTTGGGTCACTACAAAAGCAATTTTCCCTCTCTTGGTATTGACACCTCCTCATCAGTTATTGGGAGTGGGCCACATCCACCCTGACTGAATTCGCCTTGCCAACACTGGTTCTCCACTTATAAGGTAACTCTCTTCTTTTCACGTGTCACTATATCTATTCCTGTATCTGTAATTGTCATTCAATGCATCCGAAGAAATGGGTTTTTTACCCACAGAAGCTTATGTCCAAATAAATCTGTTAGTCTTTAAGGTACCACCAGATTCCTCATTGTTTTAGCAGCTTGACCGTCCGGTGGCCCAAACGACTGTTTAGCAGGCTACTTATCTCTGATGTACTTAAAATAAAATTGCTGTTGGTTTTTGTGTTGTTAACTAGTTGCTCTTCAAATTCTTTCTTGGCCTGCCTTCTTACACTTTTACACTTGACTTTCCAGAGTTTATATTCCTTTCTATTTCCCTCACTAGGATTTGGGTTCCAATTATTAAAGGATGTCTCTTTGCTTGTACAGACTCTTTTACTCTGCTGTTTAGTCATGTTGGCATTCTTTTGGTTCTTTTACTGTTTTTTTTTAATTTGGGGTATTCATTTAGTTTGAGCCTCTATTATTGTGTTTTTAAAAGGTCTGTATATCGTTTGCAGATATTTTACCCTTGTGACTGTTCCTTTTAATTTCTGTTTAAGTAGCTTCCTCATTTTTGAAGTTAAATCTACTGCAATGGGTTTCTTTGGCAATTTCCTCCCAGAAGGATGTTGTATTTAATTACACTATTGTCACTATTACCAAGCAGATCAGTTATATTCACCTCTCAGACAAAATCCTGTACTCCACTTAGGACTAAATCAAGACAAGCTACTCGAAGAAGCAGTCATTTATTGTGTCTAGAAATTTTGTGTCTGCATCCCTTTCTAAGATGACATATAACCAGTCAATATGAGGATTGTTGAAATCCCTCATAACTGTTGTGTTTACTGCCTTTGTAGCTTTTCTAATCTCCCTGAGGCATTTCACAATCGCCATCACTCTCCTGGTCTGGTGATCAGCAGTATATTAGTACTGCTATACTCTTATTGTTCAAATGTGGAATTTCTATCCATAGAGATTTTATAGTACAGTTTAATTCATTTAATATTTTTACTTTATTTGACTCTGTTTTCTTTCACATTTAGTTCCACTCCCCCACCAGCATGACCTATGGTCATTTCTATGTATTTAGTACCCTGGTATTACCAGGCCCCATTGATTATCCTCATTCCACCAACTTTTGGTGGTGCCTTTTATATCAATATCCTTATTTAATGCCAAGCAATCTAGTTCACCCATCTTAGTATTTAGACTTCTAGCATTTGTATATAAGCACTTGTACATTTTGTCTATATTCAGTTGCTTGCCTTCATGCATTATATTTAAATAGGAGTCACTTATGTTTGCTCCTTACTAGCTCCCACCTATACTTTACCAACTTTTTTCCTGTACTCTTTACTAGAATATAGAGTTCCCCTTTCATAAATTCATTCATAAGGGTTGACTTGGTGTGAACGGTGTACTTTTCCACACCTGTCGGCTTTTTTTGAGCCCTTAGTTTAAAAAATCTTCTACAAACTTTTTAATGTCACATGCTAGCAGTCTGGTTCTATTTTGCTTTAGACAGAGCCCATCCTTCCTGTATAGGGTTGTACTTTCCCCAAAGGTTCCCCAGTTCCTAATAAACGTTTAAGCCTCCTCCCTACACCATTGTCTCATCCATCCATTGAGACACTGCAGTTCTGCCTATCTTTCTGGCCCTGCATGTGGAACTGGAAGCATTTCAGAAAATACTACCAGGAAGGTTCTGGACGTTAATCTCTTACCTAGTAGCCTACATTTGGTCTCCAGGACCTGTCTCCTCCTTTTCCTATGTCATTTGTTCCACAAACCCAACTCTTCCTCTGTACTGCACATAAGTCTGTCTAAATATTTCATGAGATCTGCAGCCTTCATACCTGGCAGACAATTTATCATGCAGTTCTCCTGGTCATCACAAACCCAGTTATCTATATTTCTAATAAACAAATACCCCATCTTCCTAATAACTGGGGTTCCCTCCCTAGGAGGGGTATCTTCAGTTCAAGAGCGTACCATGACGTCATCTAGAAGGAAGGAATCTATTGGATTGCTTCCCTCCACTCCAGTTTTGTTTCCTTCCCTGTGACTTTTATCCTCCTCAACACACTGATGCATCAGAGTTGGGGTGGGATCACTCTATTGTGTCCCTGAAAGTCTCCTCTAAGTACCTATCTGTGTCCCTTAGCTCCTCCAGTTCAGCTACTCTTGCCTTGAAACCATACTGTGTCTGATGAGCTGCTTGCACCGCATACTCACAAATATCACCCACATGCAAGGTAAATAATTGTACATGCTGCATTTAGTGCAATAAATTGGATAGCCCCCACTCTGCTACTGGACTTTTGTGTGTGTTATTCTTATTCTTGCAGGTGTTTTGTGGGGGTAGGTGGGGAGAGAAGGGGGTTATTGATATAAGTTTAGCGTCTGTTTGTTAGCTGTATCTGCCTCTTGCCCTTGCTAAACTCTCTCATAAAACTCCCGTTTGTTGTTCCTGTTCTCCCTTAGTTAGCCCTCCCATTTATCAAGGAATCATAACAGGGTTAGGGATCAAAGGATAGCAGGCTGGAGCCTCATTAGTAAGCTCTCAGCCTAGCCTAGTAGGCCACGTGGCTCGGCACTCAGTCTTTAAAAAAGCCGCAAAACGATCTTCAAGCAAGCAAGCACACAACAAATCTATCTATAAATCAGATCTAAAAAAATGTATATGTAGCCTTACAGTCTATTATAGTTCGCACTGTTTGCAGAGACAATCTGTTCCACATTGTGTTTAATTAAGAAACTCTCGG
Source organism: Gopherus evgoodei (assembly GCF_007399415.2). Classification (NCBI taxonomy): domain Eukaryota; kingdom Metazoa; phylum Chordata; order Testudines; family Testudinidae; genus Gopherus; species Gopherus evgoodei. Next base: position 59,882,756 of record NC_044332.1, read on the forward strand.
TACATTTCCCAGACCCAAAGAAGAGCTCTGTGTAGCTCGAAAGCTTGCCTCTTTCACCAACAGAAGTTGGCCCAGTAAAAGATATTATCTGACCCATCTCAGTCTGTCTGTAGTTAGTTTCATGAATACTGTGTTAAACTTTAAAATCCATTTATTTTAATAAACATACAAAAAAGAGCCATGTTAAAATGACAACTTAATGTATTGTTCTCCAGGTATTTAACAGAAAAACTATAAGCTTAACAAGAAAAGTAACAATCAAGATCATCTGAGTTATGCAGTGTTAAGGCTACGTACAGAAAGCTCAAAATAGAAAATGCCAAAATACAGAATGAAATGAACATAATTAAATAACAAAATACACTTCTATACCTCCCTTAGTCTGTTCAAGCCCCCTCCTCCCTCATTTCTCAATGTTTAGACTGAAACAAGTTACTGTTAATCTATTATAAATCATTTTTATATCATGGTCTACTGATCTGAACAATGCAGGTGCTGTTTTATTTCTGACTTGACCACAAACAGGACTGCAAAAGATCCTCTTTTCATAATATTTACTTCTAGCTATATTAGGTTTAGAAAAATTTCAGATAAGCATTTCACCAGACTTCAGAATCCTTAAAGGACTCAGGAAAGTGAAAATTAACACATGAAGCTTCTTGCTTTTTGTTGCAAAAATTAGTCGATTCTTCCATAGCTTACTGATAAAAAATAAAATTCCCTAGGGTTGTGCAATTTTTAAAAAAATATATTTTTATATATTTTCAACATATTTAATTTTTTACTGTTTCTGTTTTCTCAGCCTGCTAAAAATAGGCCTTTCTTTTCCTATGGATTCTATCTTTCTTCTCAAGTAAGGCTTTTCTGTTCCTGATTAGAGAAAATGTGAGACTTTATTGAAAATACATGTCCTACTGCTCCTAAATTTATTCCCAAATATGACTTTCCAATTCCGGATAAGAGTGAGCATGAGACTGGATATTGGCACTCACATGGTGTCGCCATATCTTTAAATATAAAATATACAAAATAGTGACTCCTTTCACTTTATGCTAACTTCAGAAATTTACTTCTGAAAGACAAAATGAGTATATATTATGCGTTTGTTAAAATTTTAATTTAAAAATTTATTTTATTGAACGCTTTTAGAATAAATCCAAGCTAGAGACTGATGACTATTTCTACAATTCCAGACTCTAATATCATTTATCATAAGGCTTTTATGTATTATCTATTACAAGAAATTATTCTGTTCAGCTGTACATTCACAAAGCTAGTGTGGGCTCTGATTTTATTTTTGAGTTCATTTCAACTGAATTTTGTATGCCCAGCCTTCAGGCTTTTTTTTTTTTAAATATATACCTATTTCATGATTATACAGAATAAAACTTCATCCAACTTCCTCTTCCTATCAGTAGTTGATTAATTTACTACTTTAAGAATGTTTTTGTTGCTATGTATAACTTTGATTTACACTTGTTTTATGAATAGGGGGAAAACAGTTTCTTCCATTCTTATAGAACTGTAACCTTAACAGCAGAGCATTAGTTCACTTTTAGGCAGACAGAAGCTTTTAACAGAACACAAAATAGTAAATATAATAATTAGTAGAGCATTGTCTGCTTGATTTAACTATAAAGTCGTTGCCCAGAGGCTGGTAGGTATAATGTATCTGTGTTTTATTTTGGATATCTGAATATCATTGTTTAAATACTTAGTCTATATAAACTAAAACAAAGAAACATAATATTTCTGTTTTAATTCTTATAATATGTAAAGTACTGGTATTATGCAAATCTGATGTCAAAAGAAAATACTTCTGTATGGCAGGATACATAGATTTGCAAAATCACCCTGAACATGAACACTCTGATCCTACAATTCACTGTGCACATCTGAGCACACTCACGCCTGTATGGAGCTCTACTGTAGTCAGTTGGGCTCCATGAAGGCACTGAATCAGGGCCTATATGTATAGGAAATAAAAGAGATGTGGTATCTTTCCACCTGACTGAGTTTGGGTGTTGAAAAGGAAATAACCAGTGGGAAGGAAATTAAAGAAATTAAAAGGAACTGGTTCACTCAGCCTGAATTTAAGGATTGAGCAGAAACCTTACTTATCTATTCTCTTCAGATTCCTACATTGCACTCATCTATGTAGAACTGGAATGCCTTCCAGGAAATGAGGGACGGGGAAATCTATAATCTACAAAAAGCTATGGTATATTTTATACTGTTATATTTTTATACTTGATTGTAAATGTGAGCACTCTCTTTTTTTGGCAGGTCTTGTGGTTGATCAGTTCAGTCAGCGTTTGTTCTGGGCTGATTTTGAATTATCTGTTATTGGCAGTGTTCTTTTTGATGGCTCTGATTCAGTAGTATCTGTGAGCAGTAAACAAGGTATGCAGCGTTTTTCTATGACACATACTTTGAAAGAACTGTTAATTCAACAGAAATTATCTCAATATTGGTGGTATTTCCATCTAGCAATACAGTGAATATTAGTTCTGTTGCCATTAGAGATTATTGTAGTGCAGTGAATTTGTAAAGCTCCAATCCCAGCATTGACTAAGTGCAGGGACACCTTGTTAGAGTTTATAGGCGCTCCATATGGCTACAGATGTGGGCCTGCATCCAGACTACTGCAGCCTAGATGTGTAATTCACAGTATGCTGAATAAGTCAAGCTAGAGCTTTCAGCTGTTAGGATTTCTGTGCAATAGAATGCAATGTAGAGTAATTGTAGACCATTTAGCAAAATAATGGAAAAGCTGATGTGGAAATCAGACAATAAAAAATTAAAGCATAGTAATATAATTAATGTTAAGCAACAGAAAATAGGCTAATAAAGGTAACTGCATATATGTAATATATCTTTGCATTCTGATTTTAAAAAAACTATAATTACACAACATCAATAAAACACATATTCAGTGGATTAAGAACTGATTGACAGAGCTCAAAAAGTAGTTGTCAGTGGTGAATCATCATGGAATCAGTGTGTTTCTAGTGAGGTTCCACAAGATTCATCAGTTCTAAGTCCTATACTATTTAATATTTATATCAATGATATGGAAATAAATGAAGTTTGCAGATGACGCAAAGATTGGCAGAGTGGTAAATAATGACATGGAAGTCATACCAAGTGAGCCAGATGCTTCTGTATGATGGACCCATTCAAACAAAATATGTTTTAATACAACCAACTGTAAGGAGCAAAGAATGCTGACCATATCTCCAGCATGGGGTCTATGTCCTGGAAGGCAGTGATTCTGAAAATAATTTAAGCGTCATAGTGGAAAGACAACTCAATGTGAGCTCCCAATGTAATGTTGTGGCACAAAGGGCTAATTTGTGGCTGCATCAACAGGGGAGTAGTGAGTTCGAATAGGGACATGATTTTTCTTCTGTATACAGCTTTGGAGAGACCAGTACTGGATGGCTATATCCAGTTCTAGTGTCCACATTTGAAAAAGAATGTTAAAAAATTAAAAAGGGTGCAGAAAGATACCTAAAAAGATATTCTGGGGCTGGAAAAAAAAGGCCTTGTGCTGAAAGATTGAAGAAGCTCAGTCTGTTTAACTTATCAAAAAGAAGATCAAGTTGTGACTTGATTAGGGAGTATAAGTAATTTAATGAGGACAAAATGCCAAGTACTAAAGACAATGCTTAATTTGTGCCAGGGCTTGCCAAGGCTAAACCCCAGCACCTGTAGGCTTGGCAGCTTATAGGTCTAGCACCTCCACTGCTTATTGCATCCGTTATGATTGTTAAAAAATTGCTTGATCCCTGGCACCTCTTTCATTACAAATTAAGCACTAACTAAAAGGCTCTTCAGTGGAGAAAGGCATAGCAGGAACCAATGGCTGGAAGCCAAACAAATTCAAATTAAAACTAAGTCACAGATTTTTAACAATGAGTATGTTCAGCCATTGGAACCAACTACTAGGGGAATTGGTGGATTCTGTATGGTGATGAGTAACTCCTGTGGTAGGCACCAGCCAATCCACAAGCTAGGAATTGGTCATGTGACTCTCAAACCAGGTATATAAATCCCATAGGAGGAACAGCAGCTAAATCTGCTTAATGTAATTCCAGGACTTGGAAGTCTCTCCTGCCTGACAATAGTAACAGACTTCCGAGGCCTTAGTCTGCTCCAACCTTGCCCTAAGCCTGTTCCTAGTCCTGCCCTGCTCTTACCACCGCCCTCATAGATTCATAGACTTAAAGTCAGAAGGGACCATTATGATCATTTAGTCTGATCTCCTGCACAATGCAAGCCACAGAATCTCACCCACCCACTCCTGTAACAAACCCCTAACCTATGTCTGAGTTATTGAAGTCCTCAAATCATGGTTTAAAGACCTCAAAGTGCAGAGAATCCTCCAGCAAGTAATGCATGCCTCACTCTGCAGAGGAAGGCGAAAAACCTCTAGGGTCTCTGCCAATCTTCCCCAGAGGAAAATTCCTTCCCGACCCCAAATATGGTGATCAGTTAAACCCTGAGCATGTGGGCAAGACTCGCCAGTCAGCACCCAGGAAAGAGTTATCTGCAGTAACTCAGATCCCACCCCATCTAACATCCCATCACAGACCACTGGGCATATTCACCTGCTAATAATCGAAGATCAATTAATTGCCAAAATTAGGCTATCCTATCATGCCATCCCCTCCATAAAGTTATCAAGCTTAATCTTAAAGCCAGATATGTCTTTTGCCCCCACTACTACCCTTGGAAGGCTGTTCGTCCTGCTCCACTCTTGCTCCAACCCCACCTAAACACCTAATTCCAGCTCCAACCTCTAGGCATGACCATCTCCATCCAAGTTTCTGACAGATTCTCTATCTCTTGAGGTCTTCAAAACAGGACAAGATGCCTTTCTAGAAAATATTCTTTATTCAAATGCACATTACTGGGCACATTACGGGGACAACTGGGTGAAATTCTATGCCCTGTGTTTTATAATAAGTCAGCCTCCATCATCTAATGGTGCTTTCTAGCTTGAAATGTATGAATCTGTAGTTAAACTTGGAGGTTTTGGCATCCTCAAGTTGTATCAATTTACTGCAGCTACAGATTAAATTAAAGATAGTATAAATAAATAAAAAGGAATATATCTGACAAGAAAATGTTAAAACAATAGAAAAGACTACTGGAGAAATTCTTTATCAGATAAGTTTTACCCTTGCACACATTGTCAAGCATACACATTTTTAATTTCACCTATTTCTGTAAGATACTGTTAGAGTATTTCAGATATGTATGATTGCATTATCCAGAACTATAGGTCTTCTGAGAATTTTCATGACTAGACTGGTCTAACTCACATTTAGGGGAAAAATTTTTTTTTACCAAACTACAAAATATAGTTTCCATATAATATGACTTAGCTAGTTTCTTCCAATTTAAAAGTTAGGTGGTTCTTGTTGATGTTGTCAGGACTGTTTGTATGTTAGGCTCGACTTTCACTTAAAACTTATACCAGCATAGCTATTTGGGTCAGGGGAATGAAAATACCACCTACCATCCACCCCCAGTGACAGAGCTATACCAACAAAATCCCCAGTATAGATGCAGCTAGGCAGACAGAAGAGTGCTTTTGTCAGCATAGCTAACACTGGTACATCTGTCAGCATAAGCTGTGCCAGGATAAGTTCTGTAGTTTAGACATAGCCTTAGTAATAGTACCTTTTAGATTTCAACTAGAATGATTTAACTTATTAGTACTAAAATGAAGACTATCAATATTTTAATATGACTTTTTTTCCTCCTTTCTTTCTTTAAGGGTTGCTGCATCCTCATAGAATTGACATTTTTGAAGATTACATCTATGGAGCAGGTCCTAAAACTAGTGCATTTAGAGTACAAAAATTTGGCTCTGGTTCTGTAGAATATCTGAATTTGGATGTTGATAAAACAAAAAGTGCCTTGATTTTCCATCGCTACAAGCAAATAGATTGTGAGTAAATTTAATAGTTTAAAATAGATATTTAGAAAAATAAATTAATTAAAAATTTGTAAATGTATAGTACTGAGGCCAAACATACAAAAGAACAGATTTGTTCATATTCCCATTTGTAATGAGTAATTGAGATATTTTCATGTTACAACAAAAATTGTATATTATTCAGTTCATGAAACTGCACTCAGCTTGTCTACAGATTCAGCAAAAAAATCAACAGACCACTGGCCAAAAAATATTTCCAGTCACAATCAATAGGCTTTTTCATAATACTGATGATTCCAGTGATGAAAATGTAATTTAAAAAAATTATACAATGTAATTAAAGTTATTTTGACTTCTTTTTTTACCAAAATTATGAATTCCCACTGTAACATGCCAAAAATATTTTACATTTATAAGCGCCTTTCTTCCCTGAAAACTTTGCAAAACAGATCATTCTGGAAAACACTTCAGAGGAAAGCAACAATTTGCATTAAGCACTGAAAAAGGTTACCTAGAGAGGTTGTGGAGTCGCTGCCATTGGAGGTTTTTAAGGACAGGTTAGGAAAACATCTGTTAGGGTGGTCTAGGTATACTTAATCATACCACAGCATAAGTGGATGGACTAGGTCACCTTTGAGGACTCTTTCAGCCCTACATTTCTATGGTGGTACAATTTAACATTGCTACGTTTCAGAAAGCAAAAAGAATACTGTATCAAAATGAAACTTCACAAGAAAATTTTAGGTAGGCTGAAAATAATTTCCCAAATTGGTACAGATGATGGGCTTAAACCATAACAACAAATCCAAGCCCCTAAGTCAGTAAATTTCAGAAAACATCAACTCCAGAGCCCAGCTCTGTAACTTTAGTCTATTTCTAATTTCCAATAGCAGAATTAAAATCAACCTGCAATTCAAACTCTGGGAAAGTTGGGTTTTGGTTCTGATTTCAGGTGCAAATTTTGTGACAAGGGTCCATTTCTACCATTTTTGTTTTTCAGCTGTTTCTATAAGCTCAACCCTGTCCATCACCAAAACTCATTTAAACATTCAATCTTTCCTGCTAGTACCTGTTTACATTCTGAACACTTTTTATCCTAAAGGATATTAATGTACATACTATATACAGTTCTGTACCCATCGCTGACATAAAAACCCAGCAGCTTGTTAACAATGCCCAAAATAGAAACACTCTAACTCATTATAGGATACTAAATGAATAATATGGTAGTCAACTGAAACTTCAAGAGAAATTGGATTTTCACCAGAATACTTATATGAACATCCTCTTCCTACAAAAACGGAGCTGGATGTTGAAATCTGCAACTCTTGGCACTTTAGCACTTCAGGGACTGAAGGAGGATTACTCACCTGCACTGATGGTGCTAGAATCACCAAGGAAACCTTCCTAAACAGCTTCCTGCAATGGAATTACTCCTCCCTTGAGTTGCCAGTAGAGCCTTAAGCTACAAGGGGAAGAGGTTCAATAAGGACTCACTTCCATGTAGACAACTTGCATATGGTGTCCACTCTCATAACAGAGCACATCAGGAGCAGTCTGGAGTTAGCCTGAGGTAGTATCCCAAATATTCTAAATCAGCATCTGTTCTCCTCTCTCCTCCATCCTCTCCCCCTCCCACCCCACACGAGCAACAGCAGTAGCCAGGGGGTGGACTAAAAGAGACTGGAATCATGAAGGATGGGGGGTACCAAGGAATTGGGTAGGTAAAGATATGTAGTGGTATTGGGAGGAAAAATAAAAGTGGATCTCACATACAAACTTGCTTAGAACTGCCTAGAGCCACCCTTTTTGTTTACAATGAATTGGTTAAGTTTATGTAGGGGAAAACCACAAAAAATAGCCTAAGACTCACCCTGGCAAAAGGTTCCATAAAGATTGCAGAAGCAGTGAAGGCACCAGTTTTGCATTTCATTCTAAAGCCAGCACTCCTAAGCACGTCATATAAAAACATACTGGGATATTGGTTCAGTATTAATTCAGTGGGATAATGTACTAAATTTCCAACACTACTTCCTACAGCAGCTAAATTTCAATGGGGATTTCACAGAGTGTAAATTAGAGTAGAATTTTGCATACATGGTTCTTTATTAGTTCTGTTCCTGGAAACAATGTAACTGCAAAATTTTAACATGTTTTGTTTGTTTTTCCCCACCCTTAAACAGCACCTAATCCTTGCTTGGACTTGACATGCGAGTTTCTCTGTTTACTCAACCCTTCTGGTGCAACTTGTGCATGTCCAGAAGGGAAATCTCTGATCAATGGAACATGCAGTGATCTGAATCTTTCAGGTGGGTATTAGACATTGGTTAACAGATTGAACACAAGAAATAAGAATAATGATCAGTGTTTATGTCCTGGCAAAAGGCTAATAGACAAGTGTTCCAAAACACTGTGATGTTGTACAATATATTTAGTAATGAACTGGAATAGAAAGTGAATAGTAGAGTAGCAAAATTTGGAGATGACAAAAAACTATTTACGTTGCTCAAACAAAAGATTTACCAAGCCTAGATGAGGGAACAGTAAGATGGGAGATTATATTCATTGTTGACAAATGAAAGGTAATATACATTATAAAGAATAATTTGAACTACTCAAAAGCATTGCTGGATTCTCAGTTAACTGTTAATCATTCCCAAAAAAAGCCTAAAAGACCATTCGTGTGGCTAGCTCAAAGAACACCTCTGCTCAGAATCCAGCAGTGGTAAAAAAGCAATAGCATATATAAAGGAAGACATAGCAAATAAAACTGAAAACAGTGTTAGAGAATCATAGATATGTAGGGCTGGATGGAACCATGAGATGTCAACAAGTCCAGCCCTCTGCTCTGAGGCAGGACCAAGTAAACTTAGACCATCCCTGGCAAGTGTTTATCTAACCCAGGGGTTGGCAACCTTTCAGAAGTGGTGTGCCGAGTCTTCATTTATTCACTCTGATTTAAGGTTTCGCTTGCCATTAATACATTTTAGTGTTTTTAGAAGGTCTCTTTCTATAAGTCTATAATATATAACTAAACTATTGTTGTATGTAAAGTAAATAAGGTTTCTAAAATGTTTAAGAAGCTTCATTTAAAATTAAATTAAAATGCAGAGCCCCTCAGACCAGTGGCTAGGACCCAGGCAGCGTGAGTGCACTGAAAATCAGCTTGCCTGCCGCCTTCGGCACACGTGCCATAGGTTGCCTACCCCTGATCTAACCAGTTCTTTAAAACCTCCAGTGATGGGGATTCCACAACCTCCCTTGGAAGCCTGTTCCAGATCTTGACTAGCCTTATAGTTAGAAAGTTTCTTCCTAATAGCTAATCTAAATCTCCCATGTGGCAGATTAAGCCAAATACTTCCTGCCATATCTCCAGCAGGCATGAAGAACAATTGATCATTGTCTTCTTTGTAACATAACTTAACATATTAGAAGACTGTTATCTAGCTTCCCCCTCAGTGTTCTTTTCTGAAGACTAAACATGCCCAGTTTTTTTAAACTTTTCCTCACAGGCCAGGTTTTCTAAACCTTTCTTATTTTTGTTGTTCTTCTGTGGACTCTCTCCAGTTTGTCCACATCTTTTCCAAGGCATGATGCCCAGAATTGGATGTGTGACCTGAGACCTCACCAATGCTGAGTACAGTGGGGATTAATTACCTCTTTTCTCTTACATACAACATTTCTGCTAGTATACTTGGGAATATCAGCCTTTTTACAACTGCATCACGCTGATAACTCATATTCAATTTGTGGTGCACTATAATCCCCAGATCCTTTTCAGCAGTGCTACCACCTAAACAGTTATTCCCCACTTTGTAGTTGTGCATTTGATTTTTCCTTACAAAATGAAGTACCTTGCACTTATCTTTATTGAATTTCCTCTTGTGGATTTCCAATCAAGTCTCCAATTTGTCAAGGCTGTTTTGAATTCTAATCTTCTCTTCCAATGTTTTTGCAGCCTCTCTCAGTTTGGTGTCATCTGCAAATATTATGAATGTACTCTCTGTTCCAGTATTCAAGTCGTTTAGAAAAATTTTGAATATTAAATGATCCAGGACTGGACCCTATGGGATCCCACAAGCTGTGTCCTCCCAGTCTGACAGTGAACCATTGATAACTAATCTTTGAATACAGTGTTTCAGCCAGTTGTGCACCCACTTAATAGTAATTTCATCTAGACTACAAAAAAGTGGATTTGCTTATATGGTGATTCCTGTGTTCCTGTTAGATTCTAGGAAAAGAAAGTATGTCACTTGTAAAATTATTGTTTATCCATTGAATATGAGTTATTTATAAAACATTATCTGCCCATGAATGCAAAGAAAAAGTAGCCAAGTGTATTTATAATCTCTCCTCCCTAGTCAGAATTCCCTCTTTAAAAATTTAGAATACAAATTGTATTCTTCTGAAGAATTGCATTTTTTGAGTAATACTGTTTTGATAACTGTTTCACAGACAAGATGAACAGTACTCTCACTGTACAGAAGAGAGTGCTAAAATATTAAAGTAAAAGTTATTCTCATGGTATTTTAGGCCCAACCTGAAGAAGCAAGTATCAAAAATGGCACAAGAAACTTGTTTTCCTGAGAATTAAGCCCTGTGTTAGCACATGCAAGGAATTCAGAAGGTCGATAAAATTCGAACTTTTGAGTCCTTAACAAAATGATCAGAATCTTGAAAGCTTTTGGGATTCAGCAATCACAGATTAGGATTTACTGTGAATCTGAGAAATCAAAATATGCGAGTAGCAGAATTTTTAATATTTGTAATTCTAGTTCTGTTAATATAAAGGATTTAGAATTTGAGGGAGTTCACCAGTTACCAAATCACCCAAATAGAAATTTTGATATTAAGTCACACAATTTCAAATTTATTCTACCAAGTATTGAAAATCCAAACTAATATAGTGATTTAGAAGTGTTTATAAAGTGAAATCAGTAAAACTATCCTATTTAACAGTGGGTTAGTTCCTGTTCAAGAAAACTACATGTACTAACAGTAAGGGTAAAACAACAGCGCACAGGCTACAGTATATATCTAACTAATTCATCTCTTTGTTTAGATAGAGTACAAGGCATGTAAAATACGTCATAGCCATGCAGCTACATTAGTGTTATCTCTTATATTTACTACATTATGCTATATGGTTGGTATAAAAAATATGTGCTTAAATACTGTTGCCCTTGGGCTAAGATGTGGTCGATGTTGTGGCCGTACAACAGCTCATTTTGTCTTGTTGGATGGGAACTGATATAGCCAAATACATTGTAAAATGTTTGTTTATACTCTGTATGCATTCTTACCTACACTATATACATGAGTCCTGTTACTGTTAAACCAAAATGGACCAAACCACACATAGACAACCCCAGAGCAGTCATCCTGAACAGCCACTAAAAACTGCTATCTTCAGTGCTCCTCCAGGCATCATACTGTTTTCCAAGTTGACACAATATGTTCCACTTCGGGCTACCTCTCATTCTTAAGTCAGGAGCCAGAAAAGCAGCAGCAGAATCGTGCTGGGCAGATCCAATAGTGCTCAGCTGATTCATTTCAATATTTCTAAAAGATAAACATAGAAGGACTTAACATTATATTTAATATTGAAATTTAAGTATTGACAAATTACCTTACCGGAATTTTATTCTTCCTTTGGTGTCTGGGAGTAACCTGCATCTGTAATTTCAGTAATTAACCCAACTTTACTGAACAACTGAGAGAATATACTTTACTGAACAACTGAGCTGCTAGGAAAGATATTGTCATAGGACAAATATTTGAAGTCTGAGTTGTGTTTCCACAAATCTATTTGGGCTGTCTACAGCATAATAGTTTTAGATAGATATGGAGAAGTGCCCTGTTCACTGAATTTTCACTAACTGGAGACTTTTGAGGGATCAGTTGCTTCAAATAACTGCCCACAGATGCACTATCTATAATTTCTTTATAAATTGCTGAGTAACTGTTTCTTTGTACTCTGATTTCAATTTAGGTTCTCTAGTTTTGGATTTTTTTTTGAGTGTTTTCTTTTGCCCATTTAAGGTGGCAGCTTAAATTGCATCTGAAATACACAGAACGTAACTAAGGATTCCCATATGTATATCTGTGATCTGTTTTGATATGGCTAAAATACTCTGAAGTAGCTTTTGAAATCTGTTTTTTTCATGGCTGAAAAGGTCTTCATATGGCACTTCTAGTTAGGCTGCTTGGGACTCTGGGTCTTTGTTGTCTTAATCCTGAGAGATGTCCTGACCAGACCAGGCCAGAGAGAATGACCCAGATGGTATTGCCATCTGCTGGCTCCAGATGAATCCCTAATACCCCCTGAGGTGAAACAAAATTGAAGTTTTAACAAGAGCAACAATACCAGCTCCAGGCCATCTCAATAAAATTCTTTACCTCTTCCCCTTCCCCCCCCCCAAAAAAAAATGGTTATCACTGTCTTTGATACCGCTTAAGAGACTGTCAAACAAGGTGGTTGTTTTTTTTCTTTCCAAAACTGTCTCCAGCTAAAATGAATAACAGTCATTCTCTTTCTCTGGTCCGATAAATATTTAGTATTTATTCACAGTGGATCAGTCATTGGGCCAGAGAGAGCATGTGAAAATGATTCAGTAGCCCAGTAGTTAAGGCATCCACCTGGGAGGTGGGAGACTCAGGGTCCAGTCCCCCTGCTCCAATCTCTATTTTTCTAAAGTGAACACCTTAAACAGGAGAGCCTGAGGGACCCCTACATGAGACTATCCATAGGTCATTGGTTAGAACATTCCCCTGAAAGATAGGCCACCTGTGTTCAAATACCTTCTTCCTATCAGACAGAGAGAAGAATTGAATCTGAGTCTCCCACATCCCAAACCACTGGGCTAAAAGTTATAATGTGGGAGGCAGCACCATCAGCATGAGCAGAGTTTGAACGGGACCTGATCCAGTAGGTGGCTTCTGCACGTACCAGATAGGGCCTACACTTGACTTACGCAGCCAAATACCTATCTTCTCCTGGTTCATAAATTGCTCTGGGACTTAGGTGGGAAATAGGTATCCAGACACCTGGGATTGAGGCAGCAGTGAGCATGCTCAGAGATGGAAACATAGGTGCTGAGAGAACTTTTACCTTGAACACATGGGTGGCAACCGACTGTAGGCACCTAGAGAGTTCAACGGGATTTCTGTGGATTGCACTGGAGCCCAAAACTGGGACTTAGACACCTACATCTGAGACTTAGACTTAGGTGCCTGAGTACTTGGGTTGATCAGGGACCATTAATTTATACAGCTGAATAGTTAACCACATGACTGAATTACTTATTATTGCCATTTTGGTGGTGTTCTTAATATATACACTATTAGAAGTCAGGTATACTAACTACATTAAATTGGTGTGGTAATTATTTTTAGTGATGTAGCGAACTTTCCAGTTATCTGAATTCATAGTAGTTACATGTATCAAAAAGCATAACCATACTGTGATGTTTAAGTATAGCATAATTCCAATGACACTACTATCCAGTCTGATTGTTGGTTTATTGTACAGCACTTAGATGATTATTATCAGGTGTAATATGAACATGCAGGAAAGGAGCTAATGAAGTTTCAGTAATTTAATGGACTACCAAAAACACAAGTTCACCATAGTAAAAATGGAATGGTTATCTACAGCCATCAGTGCACCTAAAGCAATGTGAATTATTCTATTTGTTTATGGGGAATGAATGTTTCAAGACCTCCTTCTGGCTGAACACACTTTGAGAAGTGCTGGCTGAGTCTGTATGGTTACTCTAAACAAATGACACTCCCTCATTTCGGCTGATCAGACCTCATTTCTACAAGCTTTTGTATGGCTAATGTGAAGTACTCTACTGCTTTGTCCTCGAGATTGTGGCTTTGCACAATTTGTGTTTGTTTTCATTCATTTCACCCCAGAAATTGTCAAAAAAGATGTTATTACTCAAGCTGTGCCTCATTGGGTTTTGTTTTTTTCATGAAATTCTACATAGCAGTTATTAGCATTGATATGTAATAATAGCATGGATCCATTGATCTCTCTGTTTTTTCTTTATAAACACTGTACACTGAATTCTGAACACTGACTCCTCAATAGATTTGTGTACAAACTGAATGCATATTGCACATTTCTCCTTATTGCTAATTAATTATCCTATAATTGAAAAGCGTATATTTGGGATCTTTACAGCGCTTTACAATCAGCTATCTTTTTAAGCTGGTATCTGTTACATTCAGAATACTAATCTATTATATCTAGTATTTTCATAAATAAATCAAAAACATTTCATATCCAGTTCTTTTTTACTCTTGGAGAAGTGTTCAGCTGATCTCTCGAGTAGTTAATTATAATTGATAGAGTACAGCTTTGTTTCTAATTTATGTATTGACAAAAGCAGACCTGTTTTTCTGTTTTGGAGGTAAGCTGTAGTTTTCAGATAGATTGAGCATTGCTTTGGTTTCAGCAGAGTGTTGGATTTGCACTAATTATGTTTATTATGTCTAAATGTATAATGTATAGCACAAGGAAACTGAAAATGTGCTAGGAAAATGAAAGTTTAAATTTCGATACAGAGATTTGCACTGGAAGAAAGTTGTATGTAGCACTTCCCTCTGAATAAACACTAATAATGGAAATTTTACATGAATTCCATATTCCTAATTTGAACATTTAACAGTTAGATTTAAAATACAGTATATTTGTGCTCTCTTGACTGGACGAAAAGTTTCAGGAAAACTGCAAAGATTCAGATCCAAATGTTCAATCTGTGCCATATTTGTGTTTTCTTTCATACTTTCAGCTTTTCATGTAACAAACAACACAGTGAGCATACTTATAAAGCTACTTCTGTTTTGAAAGATTCTACTGGTTTGAAGCATACAAGTTGTATTTTAAAAGGAGAATATACCACTGGAACTGATAATATAAGTTCAAGTACTGTCAACAGTTTTTTGTTTGTTTTTTGCCTCAGTTTGCCACCTTTCCTGGCCTTCTCTTTCACTTTGGCTTGTAAAATACAATTCTGTTTTTCTCTGAGATCACGCAGAAAATTCTTGCACATAACTTCCCCTTCTCTCTTTAAGATGGCAGAGCAGGCTAACAGGAACTTTTTTAAACCAAAAAGGTTCAATTTGTGAAGTGGATTCAACAGTTTTCAAAGGAAAAGTTGTGCTTGCAGCTTGCAGATAGGCTGTGTCAGAGATCAGGACTAGATTCCAGACAAATACAGCCCTAGAGAGTACCCGTCTCCCCCCAGGCAGGAAGGGCTCTTCAGCAGGATAGAAAAGATCACACTGCTTTGGCATAAGGCTATAAAACCCTTTAATCTACATTGTCATTGAGCTGGGAAAGTGGCAAACTGCACATTTTTCTCAAGAGTAAGCAAGAGACTAAAATATCCTCCCATTTCCTAAAACAAATTATCTCCTCCTTGGAGAAAGGATTCCTTCCTCCTCCTTCTCCTCCTCCGTATAATGTAGTTCATTAAGCTGTTATTACAGAGGCCTATCCATCCATTTGGTGTCTTCCAGCCCGGGGGATGAACATAGCCTTGTCTTTCCTAAGAGATGAAATCACTTATAAAAGAAGAAAATTTCTCCCTCTCAAGAGAGGACTGTAGTCCCAAAATCTCCAAAAGCTGAAAATGTCCAAAAAGTATTGTATTATGGCCTCCTCAAATGCTTCATCCATGGGAAAAGATCGGCTCTTTTACTCTCAGTCAGAAAAAACTGGCAAAGATCAGCACAAGAGATTTTGTGCCTTGAGCTTTCTGAGAAAACATGTCACAAGGTTAATAACACAAGGAGCATGCAGCCAAATCAAAAGGAAGAATGGAAGAAAAAGTATCCAAGGAAATATTTTTCTTCTAAATTAAAGTCAGAGGAAACTATTCTCTGAAAAAATAATAAGATCTAACTTGGAAAACCCATGCAGTAACAACAGAATAAATTGCCAGACTGAAATGCTATAAAATTACATGGTCTAGAATCTTCCATTCCTTAATTAAATAGATGATTAATTATTTTAATAGAACTTATATTTAAAA
Organism: Gopherus evgoodei; assembly: GCF_007399415.2. Taxonomy (NCBI): domain Eukaryota; kingdom Metazoa; phylum Chordata; order Testudines; family Testudinidae; genus Gopherus; species Gopherus evgoodei. Next base: position 59,898,752 of record NC_044332.1, read on the forward strand.
GATTAAAGAAACAAGAAAGTCAAGAGCACTTTAAGTTGGGACTCTGAAACTTTTTCAGCATCCTTCAAAGAAGTTCTGAACAAAATTTGATCTGTTCCATGTGGTAGTAACCTATGTAACAATGAAGAACAAAACCATATAGATTTGCATCAGCAGCCTTCAAGGAAAGAGGAGCTTTTTCATAATCTTCACAGAAAATCATCTATCTGAGTATCATCACTGCATACCATGCAAACAGAAGGCAGAGTGGTTCAGCATGGAAACGGAAGATCACAGTTATAAAAAGAAGATACCTTTGAAGCTTCACAATTTGTCTGCCAACAAGTCAAAACACTCTATGCTTCTCCAAGGGAAAATACATCAGAGTCCTGGGAGTGGGCAATCTATCTCATCCCTGGCCCAAATATGGAGTTACTTCAACTCTTAATATCAGCATCAGATAAAAAATGCATAAATCAACCATACTCTTCATCATTTGAGGGTCTGAGGAGGCCTTTAATTCTCTGTCCAAATTAGAGATGACCTTGTTTCCACCTTGACAGTGGTTAAGTTGTGCAGGCCTCCTCATCAGGGGCGCCTGCACAGCCCAGATTTGAACAGCCTCATCCTCACTCTTGAAAGAAGTATGATCACTGAATCAGATTATTCTAATTAAATCACAGAGATTCTCTTCTTTTACTGATGTTCCAGTACTCTGAAAATCTATATGTCATCTGCAAAAAAAATAAAAAAGAAGATGACAAGAAATCACTATCCAGGTTCCAGGAGTTTAAGCTATTCTACAGATCCTTTAGGATGAGATCTCAAAGCACTTATCTTTTGTTTTCTGCACATAGCCTGGTTACCTAATCCACTTTGAAAAATTATTTTATCTGAATAACAGATAATAAATTTGGTCATTCAAACATTCTTTTCTGCTTCTTTTGAACAATCTCACTTATAGATCCTTATTTTCTATCATTCAAAACTGCTTCCTCATAACTAGCCTTGCTAAGGCAAATATTCAAAATTGTACTCAGTAGAAGTATCTTACTGTGTTTTCCACAGTTTGAGTTGTTATTTCATATTGTATGTTATGATAAATATGCATGTCTCTACATTTGATAAAAATAATGTGTTAGTTTATTATGAAGACAGTATGTTTTTATTACATTTTTCTTAAGAGGTGGGATTTTGTAAATTATGTTACATACATTGTTTGTCCTTAGCAATCTTAATTTTGTTGTTGTTGTTTTAGAGATACACATTCTTTTTGTATGTTTGTTTAGGTTTTATAAAGATTGAGTTTATTAAATTTTAAATAATTGAGTTGGACAGATCACTAAATTATTAAGTTCAAAGAGTGAGTGGTGTTGACCAAACTAATAATGGCTCCTGAGCACATCTGTATTCTGATCCAGCAAAGAATTTAAGCATGTGACTATTCACATACTAAAGTTAAGCTTGAGTTTAAATGCTTTGCTGGATTGGGTCCTCAATGTGCAACCGCCATAATACGTACACTCACAACAAAACTAAATTAGCTATGTACCTGTTTGCATCCCAGCTTTTACTTTCAATGATAATAGGTATTACAGAATAATTATAGATGACTGTGTCAGAACCAAGCTTTGAACTCAAGACTCTTGACTTCATAGTCCCTATCCATTTGGCAACAATGCTTTCCATCCAAGCCATTAAATCTGCCTGTGCTTTACTTATTTCATTTGAAAAATGTGACTATTAATAATGGTTTGCTCTTACAGTGTTTTTTTTTCTTTTGTAGATTTCAGTGCTTTTATTCTAAAGTGAATAGGTTTATTGAAAATCAATTGGACTTGTGCTTAAAAAATCCCCCTCTCCTACGCTGATATCTCAGTTTTCCTAAATACAGGGCACCTTGTGTGTGTGGTACTGTTGTCCAGAGAGAAAGTTATGGGTCTTCCATCTTCTCATTTTGCCATAAACTTTCAATATAATTTTAGGAATCATTTAACTCTTTGTTGCTCTGTTACCTCTCTGGAAATGGATCTGTGAACATTTTCCCCTAATCCAAGGAATCGTTTTGATAGGGAATTAAAGGAGGATAAAATTTACCAGGGGAGAGGATTTCTTGCATTTTTCAAAAGTAGTCTGATCAAAAGACCTCAATGACAAACATATTCTGTTGTCTTTTTTTCCTGATGGCTACACTGATAGAGAATCATATCAAGAAGGAAGACCATAAATGACATTTTGATTTTTTTCTAAGGCAAAAACAAGCAGAATTTTATGTGCCTGGGTGTATAAAATGCATTAACCCTTCATTATGTATTATACTGAAGCCAAAAGAGAGAGGGAGATTCCTTGTTTTGCTCCTCTTGAGATGACCTTTTCTTATGTTTCACCTTTCTTTCTTTTAGGATCTCAGGGCTTACTGCTTCTCCACTATGTAACAGATTGGGGGAGAGAGAGAGATCATAATAAATAATAGAAAGTGAATGACTTCATTATTTCCTTATTTCAATGTCTCCTGAATCTGACACACCCACATTTTTGCAAACAATTAAGTGTTTGATTTCCGTTCTTTTTAGGGAGTAGTACACATAGGGTTTTTTTCTTTAAGAAGAGAAAAAAGAATGGAAGAGAGAGGACACACAGTAATGTATATTTATATCTATATAAATAGTTCACATTAGAATAATGTGAAAATAATGGAGTTTTCAGTTTCCTGGCAGTATCATAAAATTGAAAAGCTTGTTTTGGGTCATACTGAAAACACTTTTTTTTTTTTTTCAAAAAAGTGAAAGAAAAAAATCATACCAAATGAAATATGTGTTTAGACTCTGAGCATTTTTAATGTTTAATTTAAAAAATAAAATTAAAATAAAAAGTTGGTTTGAATTGAAAACTTGAAATATCTTATTATTTTTAGTTTTTTCCAACAGAAACAGTTTGGCAAAATCTGTACAAATTCCTGAAATGTTTCAGTGTCACCATATTTGCATTTTTCACCAAAAAAAGCTTCCAGAGTTTAGAATCCTTGCATAAGCAGGTCAATTCTTACTCTGTGCTCCAAATAGTAAACACATTAATTATGTTCCTAATTTATCTGCATCAAGTGATTTGTCTTTTGTTATTAATTTAAATAATAGAATGTAAACCTTAGCATAAGCTTTCTTCTAAGCTTCTCTGTTCCAAGTTTTTGCCCCCAAAATGATCCCTCTGTTCATGCCTTCATTTCCTACCACCTCAGAAACACTGTCAGGCTCTCTTACATCCTGATTGCAGTTAATAGGATTCACCTGATCTGAGTCAGGAAGAATAGTTTTGCTTCTTGACACAGGTTTCTCACCTCTAACATCAAGCCTACTTATTTTAAAAGTCCTGCATTCCTACATGGGGTTGTAGAACTCTGGCAGTCTGTTACATCTTGAAACCCTACTTTTAATATTTCTAAATTAGTAAAATCCAAAAATGTTGTTGTAGCTTGACTGGTTAATAATTATTTCATATAAAATAAATTAATATTCTTGAACTAACTTATTTTATAAAGAAAATAGTTATAAAAATCCAATATTTTGTATTCTAAAAGCATAATATTTGTATTCTAAAAGCATAATTACATTTTCCTTATATTTTTGTGTGTTTCTGTGGGGACCTAGAATTATTTTAATAACTGCTCTATTTCTAGTGACATCAACTATAACCAAAATAAAGGAAAATATTTCCTTTTCCTCTGTTTTTTTAAAACACACAATTGTTCAGTTTTTCCCCTGAATTATTATACATGTGCAGACCAGTGAAATTGCAAAAATTTAACCGAGTTCTATATTTGACCCAATAAATTAGTGCTATTTTTGTGGAAATGTTCATGCGTGTGCATCTTAGTATGAACAAAGAAATACACTTTGAACTGTATAAAAGGATATATGAAAAGATTTCCATCTTAATCCATTCAGATCATCCAATCCTAGAGTAATCTAGAAGAAACAGAAACCTTTGTTATATATTGTTTTAGCTCCAAAACACTAATCTTTGGAAACATCTATATTTCTGGTGGACATAATAATGAATTCTTCCTGGAGCTTTGTGACATCCTTTTTCTTAAAATGGACAGTTCTTCAATTGTAGACCAAGATTGGAAGGCAGGAATAGACAGACATTTTAATTAGTCCAACTTCACATGATCCATTTTGTAAGCAATGGAAAGATAGCCCAAACTGGATTTGAAAGCTGTGTGGATATTTAAGCAACCTAACGATTATAATTATTTGAATTTTTCAGTATTATATACATGATATTCTACAATCGATTTCTTCTTGAATGTTTTGTGCATTGAAACAGACATAAATATATTAATTTCTTGCCATGTTCTGATGCTGTTATCAAAGTAGACACCACTGTAAAGGAAGACAGTAAGTTTATGCCTGAGCTGAAATTGGCTTCAAGAATATCATTATTTATGTTACAGTAGTGCCTACAGCCTAGTGAGAATGGGCTACATACTGTACAAACAAAGAAATAGGCAGGCCCTTCCAAAAAAAGGTTATAATTTAAATAGACAAGACAAAGAGTAGGGGAAATTAATATACATATGAAGAGACTGATGTCTGCAAATGTAAAGTGATTGTCTCTAAACATGTTAGTTCCGCATGTTGGAGGTGTGGGGGGGAGGCGGTGAGAAAGGATGGAATAGGATGGGGTAATAAATTATTTTATTGTCAAGATCCACATTTCTTGTTAAAGGCATAGTCAAAGTCGAGACTCCAGAGAAAATAACACTAAAATAATAATAATAATAATAATAAATTAATTAATTAATAATAAGTAAACAAAAAGTTTTTATGGCTCATTCAAAAGTGTATGGTGGTTCATATTTGGCCAGCAGTTTACCTATTGACTACCCTGGCTAGACGGTTGATTGGTTTGTTTTTAAGTCCTTTGCATGGGGGTGAGTTAGGAGGCTATTAGCCGAACAGAAAGACAAAGGCAGAGAGGACACAGAAGGGAAAGAGTTAAGAGGGATAGGGAAGAGGGTGCATGAGGGGAAGCCAGATGAGGTAGGAAAGTATAGTTTTCTCAAGTCCCCCAGATGGAAACTAAATTCTGATTCTGCAGCCCTTACAGTGAAAGAAGTATTCAAATGAGTAATCATTTTCTCTGATTATTTGAAATAGAATTTTTGAAAAGTCCAGTAACCTTTGTGAATTTTACTACAGAGGATACATGTAAACTGACTTGTGAAAATGGAGGAAGATGCATTATGAATGAGAAGGGTGATTTAAGATGTCACTGTTGGCCAAGCTATTCTGGAGAAAGATGTGAAACCAACCACTGTTACAATTACTGTCAAAATGGAGGAACGTGTGTAGCCTCTGCTCTTGGTAAATATTTGCATGCAGCTTCTATACTTTTATCTTGACTGAAATGTTTGGATTTATTCTACACATGTACCCGATTTCCCCTCCTTTCTTTTTCCTTGAACTATTTGTTATCATCTTTATGGATTTTAAAATTTCTGTCCACACATAAAGCCTCTCCTCCTCAACTTGGTTTTGAAAACCTACTACAAATCCTTTACATTATATAAACCCTGTCTGTCTTGTTAGGATAATGCCATAATAGGGTCCTTTAATTGGAGACTGGGCTTTTTCCATGATCGCTGCTTTCTCCTGCTGCTCTCATCAGAATGCTGGGCACATGATGACCACTCTCCTTTCAAAAAGATAGGGCTTTTCCTCTGCCCCATGGCAGATCATCATCATACTACCTCTACATTCTTTTATACCAATGCTTCTCTCGGCAATAGGAATGAAAACACGTCCCTTTATTAAATGTGAAACAGACATTTGAGACAATATCCAAAGCCTGCAGCGTTGGTACAGGTAACCTGCTGTTTGCATAACATGCTGGGCGGAATGGTGTGGAGTTGTGCATTTAAGCCACAAGTCTTGCGCCTTCTGACCCCAGGGCAAGATTGGCTCCTCTGCAGCCATAAGTCTAAACTCCTTCTCATCACTTAATCATGTCTCATCACCATGTGTGGCATGTGTCCATGATATAACTTCTAAATATTTGAAAAAGGTGACACTTCATTTTGGGTTAATTTAATGTGTTGTTCTCTGTGTGTGTGTGTGTCTACTGCAGCTAATTCTAAAAATTCTCTAGTTTCCTAGCCAGCTTGGGCTTGCTGGATTTGTCCCCTTCTTTCTTTTTCACCACTCCCATATCTGCCGCTCAATTTTCATGGACAGGCAAGTGAATACGTCCACATAGTCTTCTTTCCAAACATTTTCCTTAAAAGCCTTTGACCAGTGGGTACCAGTCTGTTCCTGCAAAGTGTCTCCTGGCATCTCAGTTAAAAAGCACCTGTGTCCCATGTGGTTTTCCCTGTAGAGAGAGGTGAATGGGATGCCTGATATGTTGGGTATGGGGCATAGCCCCTCTTTTTCTGACTAAACCTCTGTTGGCTTGAGTGCACAGTCCTGTGCTATTGGAGGTATTTCCTCACTTCCTGCCACCCCTTTTTGGCCATCTGCCACCCTAGCTTATGAGCAAGCTTCTAGATTCTGTATCCACCATATTCCTTCACCCTTAGTAGCCCTCCTCCTGAGAAGGAATACCCTAGACAGGGAAGTTCCCCAACATTTTAGCAATGGAAAGGTGGTAGTTATCAGCCAATTCCTCCCATATGTTTGTGGGGAGCACATCTATAGCTACCCCAACATAGTGTCTGATGCCTGCTGATTGCCTCCTGTGTCCTTCTTAGGGCTTAGCTCATCCCCAGCTGCTGTGTCCCATCTCCTACCTCTTGCTTGAAGGGTAGCCTCTGCTGTTACTACCTTCGCTCTTGCTTGGCCTCTAACTTTCGACTGGAGACCAGGATTAGGGAGCAAATAGACTCTGCTCTCTTCGCTGCTGCTGCCCTGCCTCTCCTCAAGCCAGGGGGGTGGACTTGGCTGTAGCTGCAGTGCTGCCAGAAACAATCCTGTAGTCTCCTCTACCAGGCATTTCTGCAGTTTGCTTAGATACTCCCGCCTGCCCTCAGGGGCTTGAAATTGAGAGTTAATGATAAGGAAATGCTTTTCCAACAGGGGCATGCTTGGAGCAGCATGCCGCCGGGGGCGCTCTGCCGGTTGCCGGGAGGGCGGCAGGCAGGGCTCCGGTGGACCTCCCACCTGCGGGACCGGCAACCGGCAGAGCGCCCCCCCGCGGCGTGCCATCATGCTTGGGGCGGCAAAATGTCTAGAGCCACCCGTTTTCCAATGCATGGCTATAAATTCTGTTCTCTTTTACCACCAGTTTAATAATAATTTGATAACCGATTAAGTCAATAGCAGAGTGTTATTCATTTTTTAAAAACATTATTGTGTTAAATTTTTGTTGAGTATTATATGTTGTAGAACCTCATCTGCATACACATGTTAATTTGTTAAACAAATCCCACTGGTAGTTCATGGATTTATTCATTGTTGGTTTACTTGCAGTTAAGCCTTTTGGCAAATTCCTATGTGGACATTACATAACTAGAGTTGGGGCAGCTCTAATTAAAATTTATAAGTTTATGACAGTTGTATTGAATTACAATAATTGAACAAAGAAAATGTCATCAGTTAATTAAAAGTACACATCTGAGAGTTCTAATTAAAAGTTTTGATAATAGTAATGAATGTTTTCCAGCAAACCTAATTAACAGGAATTTTTAAAAAAATAATTAACATTAATAGTTAAAGTCTAAAACACAATTGCTAAAAAACCACAATTGCTTATTTCTTACAGAATAAAAGTACAAAATAAAATAAGAGAGCAATAAGTGAGCTTATTGAAAACATTAACAAGATTTAGGATGATCACGAACTTAGATAAACCGGTATTCCTAGTATATTTGCAGGAAATAGAAATCTTGATTAGAGTAATTTGAAATAAGCGAAAAATCAAATTGGCTGTTCCTTGGCACAGGTAAAAGAACAGTTGATGAAGTATTTTATGACGCTTTAAAAACCTTCTAAATATCAGTATTAATAGACTCAGAATTGCAGTTTAATCTGACTTTTTTTTTTAACCAATGTATGGAGCTTCTCTTTGATGGAGACTTACAAGATATCAGATCAGATTTTTGGCCCACGCTGAATAACTCGTTTGTACTCCTTACTTGTCACAAAGGGACCAGAAGCTTCCTGAAACAGGGAAGTTTGGGTTTTTAAAAATGGGATAATGCCCAACTGGCATTGAAGTAGTGTAGCTACCTCAAAACCATTACCTCTGCCCACCATCAGTTGTGGAATGCTGGGGGTGAGATGGAGCACAGCTGAAGTTCAAGATGCTCTGTTGATCCTTAGCTAGCACAATGGTTCTTAAGGAGGCACTGCAAACAGCATTGCCCCATGGGCCAAAGTAGCCCCTGTCTGCCCCCAATATTGAAAGAGTGTATACCTTGTTTCTACCAAGGATCAAGCCCTATATTTCTAAGAAGTAACTGTTTATACTAAAAATTCTCCCAATAAAACCTCCATCCCATGATGAGTCTTCAGTCTCATGAATGTGAATTATCATGTGGACAAAAACTATAGCTGTCAAGACAAGCAATCCTTTAACATACTATCTTTGAACTCCTTATATTAGACTGTACTCTGTTATGTAAGAATGGTATCAAATGGGATAGACAAATGGAAGAGAGTGTACATATTCCTATATACCAAATTAATACAGTAAAACCTGCCAAGAGCAACCACTCATGGGAGTTAGCAAAAGTGGCCACTTGCAAGAGATGATTTTCACACAAGAGAGCGGTGGTGTTCCCTGGCTTCTTGAAGTAGTCTCTTATGACAGGTGGTCTCTCTTCAGAGGTGGTGTCTAAGGCAGGTTTTGCTGTATTTAAATTTCTGGTCCTGAGTCTACCATTGCCAGAGTGAACAAAGATGTAATTTCCAATAATGTAGACATTCAACTTGATCATTTGAAATTTAAGGAAACAGAATTTAGTCTAAAAAAAAAATTAGAATGCATATAAAAATTCTCACCATTTCTCTGTAATGAAAATGAAATAATTCTATCAACTTTTTACTTCACCTAATACACAAAACATTATCTTCAGTCTTTCCTTCCAAGATACTGTATTCAATATAACAACATACAAACTATTTCTCAGTTATGTATTCAAATTGTTGACATACCTTGAGCCAACAGAGGTGAATGTCCACTTTTAGATGAGTCCTTATTCTTAACTCTTCTCATATATAAATCATATTTTGAATTTAAGATGATGGTTAGATTGAGAAAAAACAATCTCATAGACATGAAAGGGAGAAAGTGCTGACATTTATTTGTGCAGGTAAACAGGACAGTTTATTTGCTACTGTATAGCAGTCTAAACCTTTAGAAGAGGATCTAAAATCTTCTATGTAATCTGATCAAACCCAAACTATAGATATTAAGATGTTGATCAACCCCATTCACTTCTGAGAAAATTTTATCTGAGTCCCACACACTTCCCATTCTCAGTTGGTTTGTTCATATCCTGCTGCCACAAGATAACTACATGTGCCTCTGGTATCACATCTGCTTTGCCTACCCTCAAAAGTTTTTTGTAAAATCAAAACAAGATATACTCTAATTAGCTTACTAAAATGCTGTACAAAACATTTGCAAAAATGCATATTAATTGGAATATATTTTCTCTGCTTGTTCCCCATTCCATCAGTTTTCAAGTGTTAAAGATACTGTGAGACTCAATAGTCATTCATATTTATTTTTCCATTTTTTACAAGGTAGTCTGAGCTCAAGGACTAGCAACTTCCAACTATATTAAGCAGAATATAAATTTTCAGTTTTTAAGAATATATAAATACATTGTTGGTTCTTTATTTTAAGTTATTTTTATTTGTTTATATTTACAAGCATTTAATATACATTGTTAAGATCAAGGTCAAACAAAATTCACTTCAAAATAGGGAATATATACTTTATGAACCCCTAGATCAATTGAACCATCTACCCTAAAAGAAGCACAGACAGCGAATACCAGAGAACGGACTAAACACCAATAAATTTAGAAACATTGCAGTTAGTAGAAATCTTTCATCACACTCTAAAAGTGGCCAAGGTGGAGACAGACATAGTTGCAGCAAGAGTCAGCTTTCATTAACCTTCACCTGCTTAAAGAGTTGTCATTTTCTAGTGTAGAGCTCGTCCAACTGGAGCATGTGCTGAAAATGTGGTGTGTCAAAAGTTGCTGCCTTCTTGCTGCTATTACAGGCGCTTAAGTTTGGAGAACACAGTGTAGACATTTAATTACAGGAACTTCCACAAGGGGATAATTCATTGATGGAGATGGAGGAGGTGTGGCCATGAGGGATAGGTAGGTGAAGTGAAAGATGATGTTGCCATACAGCAAGTGCTGTAGAGTATGCTAACTGAGGGACATTAAAACCTGGGAGGGTAAAGATGAAAGAAAGAGCAAAAAGGATATAATGTTAAGGTATTTTATTTTACCTTTAGAACACAAGTTGACACAAGATTGTTGTATGATTATGATTCCCGTATGATGGTTGGATGTACATAAGGCAACCGTATAAAAATGTTCTCCATGCTATCATCTGGTATCTCTATTAATAAGATCTGATTCTTATATAGCATTTTTTATCAGTAGATCTCAAGGCATTTTTAAAGGATACCACTATTATCATCAGCCCTATTTTACCTCTGGGCCACAGAAAAATGATGTGATTTCCCCCAACTCACACCACAGGCCAGTGCCTGAACAGAACCCAGGCTTCCTGAATACCAGGACACTGGTCTGTCCACTAAACCACAATATCTCACTACTGTAGGGTAGTATGGTGTGGTAACTTATTGGTCATTGTATGAGTTTTAATAAAACAATCTGAGAAGTATTTTAAAATTCAAAGACAGAAGATGCTTTATAAGAACTAAGCATTATTTAAAAAAAATTGGATGATAACTGTCTGCATGTTAATGGAAAATGAACTGCTGGCATTTCTAGCTGACACATTAAATTAAATGACAAAAAAATAGGTTTTAGGATAAAATGAAAGAAATCTTCACATAACTGTCAAAAATTGACCTATTTGTAAGCCTACTGTTGCACAGAAGAGAATAAAATTCTCCCATGAACAGGCAAAATACACTTTCCCCATCACTTTTTAAAAAGAAGAGCTTGACAAGAAAACAGAGGCTTCAAACTTTTAGATCTTATTCTGTCATTATTTTTTTAATACTCTTATATACCAGACAACAATGATTTAACTCGAAGCTGTCTGAAACCACTTAACCCAGTGGCAAGAATCCAAATACAAAATATACAAGAGTACAACTCTGAGTCAAAAAAAAAAATTGCATGTCAGCATCTGAATTCAGTATAGTTGATTTGGTGCTTAAAGAACAAGAGACATATTTTGATGCATATGTAAGAGCAGGAGCGGCGCCAGGGTTTTTGGCGCCCTAGGTGGAGGTCCTTCTGCGCTCCTGGTCGGCGGCAGCATTTCTGCGGCGGGGGGGTCCTTCCACGCTCCCAGTCTTCGGGGCACTTCAGCGGCGGGTCCCAGAGCGAGTGAAGGACCCACCACAGAATTGCTGCCGAAGACCCGGAGCGTGGAAGTACTCCCCACCGCCAAATTGCCTCCGAGAGTGGCAAAATGCCACACCCCCAAATCCTGGCACCCTAGGTGACCGCCTAGGTCACCTAAATGGAAGCGCTGGCCCTGTGTAAGGGGACTGTTATCCCCTTACTAACATTCAGTGGGGGTGTTTTGGTTGCTAGCTCCCAGCACTAAAAGGGGAGGGATCGATGGCAAATCAGGACCCTGAGACTGACAGTCCCCAGGAACAATGGCGAGAGGCCAATGCTCCAGGTAGCCTGATTGACAGGGCAGGCAGGCTAACCAAAGAGACAGAAGGCCAGGGTGGGTCCCATCCTCCATGTGAGCTGAAATTGCCTGGGTGGGGCCGAGCTAAGGCGAGAGCAGGGGCCCACGCTAAGCTGCTAGGAGCAGAGCTGCAGCCCAAAAAGCCAGAGCACAGCCCAGAGAGAGCAGACCTGCCCTGGGAGGGGAGCTGCAGCAGCCAGAGCCAGAGGGGCCAGAGAAGCAGGCCTGGGACCTACAAGGAACAGACTGTGAAGTGCCCTGATGTCCAGAGACACTGTTTGTGATGTTCTCTGCCACAGAGCAGTGTGATGTGTTTCCCTTTAACCTTTCCCATTTTTCCTTATTCTTTTTTAAAATTAATTGTTAATTAAATAACTTGTATTTGCTTTAAATTGTATGGAATAATCAGTGGGTCAGGGAGGTGCACCTTGCAAAGAGAGTACCCCGGAGTGGGGACACCCTAGCCCCTGTCCTGGGTGACCACAGCAGGGTTGGGGGTTGAGCCCCCCAGGAATCCTGGGCCCAGCCTTGTTGGGGTTACGAGAACTCTGCCAGACAGGAGAGTGGAAGGGGAGTCCTCAAGGGCAGGGAAGCCTCTGGGTAAAGGAAATGGGAGCGAGGATTCAGATCGTTTCGCTGGCCCACTTCACCGGGATAGTGCAGAAGCCAGGAAAGTTCCCCACAATAGCGGGACCGTTCCCCCGCTTACACATAAGTAAGTTACTGCATATGCAACCAAGTTTGAGCTACTTTAAATTGATAGTTTCATTCCTACTGAACAAGTTATAGCAGTGTTTCTCAAACTGGGGTCGCTGTTTGTGTAGGGAAAGCCCCTGGCAGGCTGGGCCAGTTTATTTACCTGCCCCATCCACAGGTCCCGATCGCAGCGCTCACTGGCTGCAGTTCCCTGCTGCAGGCCAATGGGGGCTGCTGGAAGTGGTGTGGGCCAAGGGACTTACTTGCTGCCACTTCCAGCAGCTCCCATTGGCCTGCAGCAGCGAACTGCGGCCCTTGGGAGCCGCTATCGGCCAGACCTGCGGACGCGGCAGGTAAACAAACCAGCCCGGCCTCCCAGGGGCTTTCCCTACACAAGCGGCAACCCTGGTTTGAGAAACACTGAGCTAGTGGCAGATAGGGTTAGTCACCCAAGTTCAAACCCACCTGAACCCCTGGATCCAAGGTTGGCCAGCGAGCCTGAGCCACCTCAAGTACTGCAGTGTCCACACTGCTTTTTTTTAGCATGCTTGCTCCAGGTGAGCTAGCATGAGTCTGCCTATTCTAGGCTGGGAATCACACCTCCCAGTTGCAGACATATCTTGAAACTCTCTCTAGAGATCATTTACTGGCTATTGTGAGAACAGTGCCAGTGGAACAGGGATAGAAAAAGAAAAGCGTTGTAAGAGAAGAATTCTAGGACCTGGGAAGAGACTGACCATTCAAGGAACTTTAGAGGTAAAGAGGAGGACAGAAATGGAATGATCAAAAGACAATTGTGGTTGAGTGAAGATTTCTTTAGGATATGGTAAACAGCATGAAACTGATGTAGAGGGAAAGGCCAGGGGAGAAAGAGTGATTCATAAGGAAAAGGAAAGAAATGAGGAGGGGAGATTAGAAGGTGTGAAAGGGTAGGGCAGAATTGACAAGTCAAGGCAATTGATGTGGACTGAAGTTTAGAAACTTCAAAGTAGAATATAGATTTTAAAAAAGGAGAAGGAGCAAATGGTGAACTTCTGTTGGATCCAGACAGTTCTGTGAGTAGGGTCCCATCAGGTGTGCATGCACCCTTGACTGGAGATTTTTAGTAGCAGTACTTGTTTGGACCATGCATGTGCTCTATACACATTCTCATGCCCTGTACTGAGGATATGCAGAGCTACATGGGTGAACCGCCCTCAGTTCATTCTCAACAGTCTTTGGCCTATTATGCAGTGTCAAGCATGCCTGCTTTGCTTAGATATAGTTAATTATCATTAGCTTTTGTGTTTCTTAGTTTAATTCATTTATTTAGTTTGGGGGCCTTTGGTTTTGTTTCATTTCCCCCTCTTTTTTGTTTCCTCCCTTGAGGGGTTATTCTGGGCATTAATGCTTCTGGGGTGTGCTGGGATCCCCAGGCTTTAAATGATGTCTTTCCTATTAGGAAGCTATCGTGGTCAGTGATGGCTACTCTCAGTGCCTCCATTGTGAGGGAAACACCCACATATCGGCCAAGTGTACAATCTGCTCCTCCTTCAAAAGCAGATCTCATAAAAGTAGAGAAATAAAACATAAATTGTTAATTATGAAGCGAGCCCTAAGACTGGCCTCCAATCCAGGCTCCAAGAACTGTCTTGCACACCAGAGAGAATCTGCAACAATATAGTGAAATCACTTAGGTGTGATCATTGGAGCATCCACTTCATTTATTGTTGTGCATTTTTCTACTAGAATTCTGGAGCCAAGTTGCATTCCTTTACAACAGTACAGATCAGTGAAATGTTTTGGTGTCTTGCAAAAAATATTATTGGGCTTAAATATCAAAACTCTTTACTATGATCAGAAATGCATGCTTATATTAAAAGTACTGCTTTTGAGTTTAATGCATATTTATTTTACCATAAAAATAGTTGTCTTTATTTTGAATAGGGAGGCCAACATGCAGCTGTGCGCTGGGTTTTACAGGACCAAACTGCAATCAAACAGTTTGTGATCATTTTTGTCAAAATGGAGGAACCTGCAGTGTCACTGCTGGAAATCAGCCCTATTGTCGCTGCCTGACTGAGTACACTGGAGACAGATGTCAATATTGTAAGTAATACTCCATGTGCCAGGGAACTCTGCAGCCCATTGAAAGTTTTATAAAATTGAAATTTAAAGTGAGTAGTTGGCTGAGTGGGTTTTCCTGTTCCCCTAACCCCCAGTAAACCTCAATCCAAAGTTTGTTTGATCACAAGTAAAATGAATTTGTTAGACTCAACCCACACCACTGAACACTTAGCTGGAGAAACTAACTGCAAACCTGGCAGGAGCATTGGCATAGAAAGGGGCATTATAAGTCACGATTGAGGTCTGTGGCTTTGTATATTGGCATAGGTCTAAAATTCACATATTATTTTATAGTAAGTACAACAATCATAATAAATTAATGTGAGTGTTGTGTAAAACTAAGAATTGCAGTTATAGATCTAATGCAAAAATTATTAATATATAAAAACCTAGATCAGGGGTCGGCAATGTTTCAGAAGTGGTGTGCTGAGTCTTCATATATTCACTCCAATTTAAGTTTTCGTGTGCCAGTAATACATTTTAATGTTTTTAGAAGGTCTCTTTCTATAAGTCTATAATATATAATTAAACTATTGTTGTATGTAAAGTAAATAAGGTTTTTAAAATGTTTAAGAAGCTTCATTTAAAATTAAATTACAATGCAGAGTCCCCCAGACCAGTGCCCAGGACCCAGGCAGTGTGAGTGCTACTGAAAATCAGCTTGCGTGCCACCTTTGGCATGCGTGCCATAGGTTAGCTACCCCTGCCCTAGGTGTAGGCATATAACCTGTAATTATGATTACAATATTTATTATTTTTCCAATATGTATTTATTATGGCATTTCTTATACATTTATGAATGGCACTGCACAGTAGAAAAACTTGCTTTGCCAGGTCAATAATACTACCATCCTCCCTGTTACTTAGCCTGCTAGGATGTTATCTTTGACTCCTTTTCCTTAGTCCCCCATATCCAGGTTCAGTCCAAATCCCTGGTACTTCTTCCTTCACAACATTTCATCATTTTTTACGTCCACATGGCCAACCTTTTGTCCAATTATTGACCTGCCATCCATAAAAAGGAGCTCCCGTAATATTTATTGGGGCTTAACAGGAAGTTAGATGTGGTTATAGAAGATGGTTTCCTTCCTTTCTGAAAATGTATTGGGTTTCTATGTCTTAATGTATTAGAACAGTAAAAATTCTGCTGAAATGTTGTAGTATTATGTAAAGGCTGGGAAGAAAGATTGGCCTACATCTTCTCTTCTATTTTTTTAAGATGTGAATAGATTTAAAGATTTTCTATGTGAGAATCTTACATAAATGTACTGAATGAAGTAGCTCTTCCCGCTAGGGGAAGATTGATTATGCAGTAAGTCCCTCGGCCGCGCCGCTTCCAGCAGCTCCTATTGGCCTGCAGCGGTGAACCAGGGCCAGTGGGAGCCACAATTGGTTGGACCTGCCGATGGGGCAGGTAAACAAACAATCCCGGCCCTCCAGGGGCTTTCCCTACACAAATGGCGACCCCGGTTTGAGAAACACTGGTATAAATTGTAATGACATATTTGTGGAGATAGTCATTTGTCCTTTTTTGCCTATCCTATGAAGTAGCTAAAAATGCTGGATTTAAACAAAATCAAGGGGAAATTAGATATTTTAAAAGTCTGGTTCACAGCTCTTTACCAGATACTAAAACTGTTTTGTTTAATAGTGAACAGTCTGTCAAACAAGGAAAAGGTTAGTAGGTATCTTAAATGGGATTTGTATTGAAATAAATGGAATGTATTTCCAGTTGGGAGACTATGAAATAAATGCAAGCCTTTGAATGGAAAAACAGAAGTAATTGTGATTCTGTCCCTCTTGTTATTAAACAAACTGCATGGATTCACAAATAACTATCTGCATATACAATTGGATATTTGAAAACAATATAGTACATAAATCATGCACAGACAAACACACAGATTAAGAAAAAATATTTACTTGAGTCTTACGCCAAACCAAACAAATTGTTTCTAGTTGAATGCTTCTGCAAACATCATTTTTTAAAGAGAATTAATTTAAATGTAAATGTAGGGGTACTTTTTAAAAGGCATGTTTATTATCAGATTTGGATTGTCTGCTGACAATGTTTGGAATAACAGCATAATTCAAAGAGGTTTAAATGCATTAAGGCTTTTGTTTGTATAAGACTTCTTTCTTTCTTTTTTCTTTTAAGGCTCTTCCAACATTTTTAGAGTGCTTTATAATGGCCAACAGTTGTTTGATACAGATTGCACTGGTATTTGGTTTATAGTTAATAATTTAAACATATATGCAAGGTTTGTTTTTACCTGTGTGTGATATTTGCTTCTATGGATGCTGAAACAGATTATTACAACTTCATTATAATAAAGATCAATTGCCTGTAAAGCACATTAGTTTTTGCCTTGTAATAGTAAGGTGAATGGTACAAATTAACATAAAAAGAAATATGCCCGTATGGACCCCAGGCCTCCAAGCAGCAAATATTGCAAAGGTGTTTTATGACAGGAATATAAAGTTTATGTGCCCAATTTCTTTCATGCTTTTAATATTACATTCCCTTATTTGTTCTCATACTTTTTTTTTCTGGAAGTCTAACCAAATGTAGTGCCATAGGTTCTTGTTTGGGCTGATATCCTGAACCTGTGTTCTCATGTCAGATTACCTGGACACTGGTAAAATGCATTTAAGTACATGAATATGGAAGTCATGGCATTTTATAAAATATACAGAGGACTCACCCTGTTACACAGCATGACATTATCCTGATGCTTACATTCCATAGGACCTAACATTTGTACAGTCACTATAGGTCTGCATACTTGTGTTCATCTCCTTGAAAAAAAATCTTTATTTAAAATTCCTTCAGTGGCACATGTGGAATAATTAAGCTGTTCAAGTTCATCTCTTGAAACAAAAGACTGACCCATTTAAAATATGTATAAATGAATATAGCACTCTTGCAATAATTTCATTTTCTTGAAACTGAGAAGCTTTTGCTTCAGAAAGTTTGGGTCAATTAACAGAGTTTATTATAGTTCAGTCTGTAAAAAGCAGCTAATTTTTGTGTTAGATAATATAATCCTCCGATATTTGTGTTTTCGTTTGCTTCAGCCTCACTGCATAGGGAGAGCTGGTATCTTGTGGCTTTCATCTCCAAGTACAGGACATGTATCTTTACTGTAGCTTTCAAAAGAAGACAGAATTTTTAACAATCACAATACTTAACTAAGTGAACTACTAATCTATATTTTAGGATGGGACTTGGTTTTGTGTTTTGAAAGCCTCTCAGACACCACAGTGACGAGAGCATAGTCTGATTAGTTAGATGGAGATGCAGACTGTCTAAAACTATAATCCAGCATTTCCCTCCACACTGTGCCTTTTGCAAAGCTACATATGAATATGATTATTTTTACAGAGGATTTTAAAATGATTATAGGTCTCTTTTTAGACCAACCTATTCTTCATGTTGTATTGCCAGATTATATAATTTGCTTACTCTGATTTTGGGACTATATTGTATCTGGAATCCCACAAATTGGGTGATACTTTTCTCTAATACAAGTGGACCAGAATTTTGCCCTCAGTAAGGATGATTTGCCACTATACTCCAATACTGCGAAACAGCCCTAAACTGGCCTAAGTATCCAGCTGTGGATTCCCGGGCTCACCACATCCACTAGATCCCCTTATGAACTCTGGTGTGGGTAGGAGATATGTTGAGGAGAAGAGGTGTTACTGGAGCATGCTGTTCTTCAGTGATCTCTGGCTGTCACAAAGGTCCCTACAGGCTGTAATTTATGATGGAGGCCAAGCCATCTCACTATAGCCCAAGAACATGGGGAATAGCAAATGTGACATGAGTCCTGCACTGAACAGCTCTACTCAACCTGTGGAACAGAACCTCTAGCTCTCTAGGCTTGGTTACTTCCTCACATTGCACAGTCTTATAGATAATACTGCACAGAAGATGCTGGAACAGGGGTCAGTCGTACTCTGATAGCTTTCACTATTATACATAAACATTGAAGCTTTAATGTATTTTTGCCGCAAGGTCCTCACTAAAATATTTGTATAAATATGGAGTCTTTTTCTTAGATGCTAATATCTCTTGGGATATACTCTATTGGAAGCAATTAAGGCGTTTCAGAAGAAGACTGGCATGTGCAGCAAATAGGAAGAATCTACAATCTAAACTGACTGAATTTCCAGACAAAAAAATTCTAAATATAGGATATGCTACATTGGTATCTCTAGAATAATTGCAGGAACTTATAAATTCTATATATTTTAACTCCCAAATCAGGGTGAATTTGCCTAGTTTATGCTTTTACAATTTTAATGGTAATCAGGCAGGAAAAAAAAAAAATTTTATTAGTTGACTGCCTTAAACAGAAATCTAGGGCAATCCAGATTGTTGTAGTTCAAGACTCAGAGCTCTTGCTCCCTGTAGTTTGGAAGGTTGTCTGTTTCACCAACAGAAGTTCATCCAATAAAAGATGTCGCGTCACCCACCTTGTTTCTCCTGGGATTACAACACAGCAAACAGAGATGAAATTTTAAAATACCTTATATACAGGGATTCAGCACATTCTATTGCAGCGATTGGATTTTTAGATTCTATCCACCTTTTGGCAATACTCACTGTATCCCTATACTTTCTGAGCTCCAAATTTAGCATTCTTTGTTGATTAATCCCTTTGTCCTTTCCTTATAGGCTCTCTACATGTTGTTAATATTATTTGTGAGGTGGTTAAGCCTCCATTTGGGTCTGGAGCCTTTCCCTCCACGTTTTTTCCTCTTACTTGGGATGGAAATCCCAGATAGTTTTTGCATCTTTGACTTAAATAAATTCCCAGCCCCTTCCACATTGAAGTACCTGAGCTCTTCAATCCAGCTGACTACACTACTTCCCTTAATTTCTCAATCCACCCCTATTGAAATAATAAACCTTATTACTAAGCTGTTTTTGATTATCCTTCAATTTAATTCAAATTGAATCAACTCATAATCGCTCAGTCCAAGGTTATTTTCTTCAGCTAGCTCCTCTATAACATCCTCATTACTTAGCAAAAACAAATCTAAAATAGCATCAACTTTTGTTGGTTCAATGACTATTTGGTGAGAAAATATGTTGGTTATCACATCCAGGAATAATGAGGCCCTACCATTATTAGTAGTGTTTATGCTCCAATCTATATTTGAGAAGTTAAAAGTCTCCCATTCTATATTTCATTTTATTAATTCAATTTAAACTGTATGTCATAACCACCAATAAAATGCATTAAGTAATGTTGACTAGCCACAGTTGGAGAAGGTATTTTAAAGCATTAAAAATAGAGACTGTCCTTTTAAGAATTGACAGTAGGCCCCAGGGTCCATTTGAGTGACACACAAATAGAAATCAATGTTAACAGTAAAACAGCAAATACTCTGTAACCAAGTGATAAAAGTCTACTTCACATTACTTGCTTCTGTTAAAAGAATATTGTGATAGGGAGGAATTCTAGGTGGTTTAGTATGTTAGTAATAGGGCATAGAGAGCTATTCACCACTAGGGTCTCAGTACTGCAAACATTTAAGCAGTCAAGTAATTATATATTTCAAAACAGTGGTATCACTCAAAATGCATAAAGTTAAGTATGTGTTCAAATATTTGCTGGATCAGGGACTACTTCTCTATAAGTTGCTGTTAGAATTTCATTATAACGTAAATTTTATTATATAAATTTTCATAATTAATAAAAACATTAAATTAAGATTAATGGGAATTTTAAAATATTTGGTTTCAGTAACATTAAATAGTGTTATTAACACAAATGCATATATTTAAAACATTTGTATTCTTACAGTGTCTCTTTAATTGAATTACTTTAGTTAACATTGCTTAGCTTTTCTTTCATTAGTTAAAGTAGGTGGGAAAATACCATAGATGGGTAGGCTTCCAGAGGAAATAATCTGTTATCAGCCTAAATTTCTTTTTCCCTGCTCATGAGTATGTGACTGGAAGTTTATAGTAATGTCTTCATATTTTGAATCTTATCATATTTGTCAATGAATCAACAACTTTTATGTTTGCTCATTTCTTTTTTGTTGCTATTCTTTTTTAAAATAAAGAAAGCAAAGCAGTGTGTCATTATTTTTAAAATAATTTTCTTTAATACCTTTTACACTTTTACATTCTTTGCAGATGTATGCCACCATTATTGTGTGAATTCTGAATCTTGTACCATTGCTGATGATGGAAGTGTAGAATGTGTCTGTCCTGTACAATATGAGGGTCCAAAATGTGAAGTAGACAAGTGTGTAAGATGCCATGGTGGGCACTGCATAATAAACAAGGACAGTGATGACATAATATGCAAGTAAGTGTTTTTGTTAGATTGAAAGTGCTATATTATATACATAGATCAATTAACAGTTAAAATGAAATAATCAGTAAGTCATTATACTTGATAACATACAACAGAGTTGTACCACATGAATGGTGGATTACAAGATGGTGTAAACATGGTATCATCATTAGCTCACAAGTAACCAGGCAGAGTCCTTTGTTTCTGGTGGAATTTGAGAATCCAGGCTTTGAATATGACAGGTGGGACGGAATGATAACCTGTACAACTTCAAGGAGAACATAACCTCAATCAGAACGAAGAACTACATTTTACTCTCATATTCTCAGTAAGTATAAAACATGATTGTGCCATGGAAGCAGAGGTTATATATTATTCTGACCATTTCTGAAAGTAAAGACAGACATAATTTCTTAGATTATCAGTAACCTGTACAGAAGTCCTTGCTTATGAGTATAATAAATAGATAATGTGTGCTGGTGTGGGATACCATAAAACTTTTTATTGTTTCAGGTTTGGGACAACCACATTACTCATAAGAGGAAAAAAAACACACTAGAAAATTGTGTATGTTATCCCCAATAAATGGAAATAAAACACTGTAGTACTTCATGCCATCACAAATTCTTTTACTACATTGAAATATATTAATTGCTATGAAAACAGTTATATCATTGGCATTGTAAAGTTCAGTGATATTCACATGTGCAAGTGAAGGCCATTTATATTTAATGGTTTGAATTTTATATCATACATCCTGAAATACAGGAGGTTGTAATATCATATCCTTATATATCATACATAAGAAAGATACATAAGAAATAAAACACATTAAGTATTGTACATAATTATTTAGCAAGTATAGAATTCTTTGTATTATTTTTAAACTATAAGCCCAAGAGCTATTTTTCTTTACTCACCTAAGACATGGAAGAATTGCCCTGAAAAGCATAGCTTGATGTGTTGCTACTAAGCCCAGCATTCTTTAACTAATTGTTTAATCACAGAATCATAGAAATGTAGGACTGGACTGGACCTCAATAGGTGGTCTAGTCCAATCACCTGCACTGAGGCAGGACTAAGCATTATCTAGACTAGTGGTTCCCAAATTTGTTCCGCTGCTTGTGTAGGGAAAGCCCCTGGCGGCCCCGGCCAGTTTGTGTACCTGCTGCGTCCGCAGGTTTGTCCAATTGTGGCTTCCAGTGGCTGCGGTTCACTGCTCCAGGCCAATGGGAGCTGCTGGAAGCGGTGACCACTACGTCCCTCGGCCTACGCCGCTTCCAGCAGCTCCCATTGGCCTGGAGCAGTTAACTGCGGCCACTGGGAGCCACAATCGGCCAAACCTGCAGATAGGGCAGGTAAACAAACCTGCCCGACCCACCAGGGGCTTTCCCTGCACAAGCAGCAGAACAAGTTTGGGAACCACTGATCTAGACTATCCCTGATAGGTGTTTGTCTAACCTATTCCTAAAAACCTCCAATGGTGGAGATTCCACAGTCCCCCTAGGTAATTTGGTCCAGTGCTTAACTACCCTTACAGTTAGGAAGTTTTTTTCCTAGTGTCTAACTTATATCTCCCTTGCTGCAATTTAAGTCCATTACTTCCTGTCCTGCCCTCAGCAAATAAGGAGAATATTTTATCTCGTCCCCTTTATAACAACCTTTTATGTACTTAGGAGTGGTAGCCATGTTAGTCTGTATCAGCAAAAACAATGATCGCTACGTGCATCTGAAGTGAGTTTTAGCCCATGAAAGCTTATGCCCAAATACATTTGATAGTCTCTAATCATATCCCCTCTGTCTTCTCTTCTCTAAATCAAACAAACCCAGTTTTTTCAATCTTTCCTCATAGGTCATGGTTTCTAGAAACTTACTCATTTTTGTTGCTCTCCTCTGCGCTTTCTGCAATTTGTCCACATCTTTGCCAAGTTGTGGTGCCCAAAACACAATACTCCAATTGAAGCTTTATCAGGGCTGAGTAGAGTGAAATAATTGCTTCCTGTGTTTTGTTTACAACACTCTTGCTAATACATCCCAGAATGATGTTCACTTCTTTTACTACAGTATTACATACTTTACTCATTTTAGGTTGGGATTCACTATAACCCCTAGATCCTTTTGCATTTGTCCCTATTAAATTTAATCCTATATTTTTGAAACCATTCCTCACATTTATTGAGGTCATTTTGATTTCTAATCCTGACTTCCAAAATGCTTATGACCCCTCCTAGTTTGGTATCATCTGCAGCATTTATAAAAGTATTCTCTCTGCCACTTTCCAAATGATTTATAAAGATATTGAATAGAACTGAACTCAGGACAAATCCTTGCAGAACTCCACTTGATATGTCCTTCCAGCTTGATTGTGAACAATTGATGATTATTCTGTGAGTACTAGTTTGCAACCATTTGTGCATCCACTTTATATTAGGCTTCTCTAGACTATATTTCCCTAATTTACTTATGAGAAGGTCATGTAAGACAGTATCAAAAACCTTAGTAAAGTCAATATATGTCACACATACTGCTTCCCCCATTTGTAAAACTTGTTAAACCAACCTAATATCGTTCTTTGACAGGTAACATGATTTATTCTTGACAAATACATATTGTCTATTACTTACCGCTTCATTATCTTCTCGGTGCTTACAAATTGTTTGTTTGATTATTTGCTCCATTATCTTTCCAGATACCAAAGTTAAGCTGTTTGGTGAATAAATTTTTTGGTTTTCCTTATTCCCCTTTTCAAGTCCTCTGGGATGTCTCCATCCTCCACAAGTTCTCAAAGATAATTGCTAATTACTCAGAGATCTTCTCAGCCAGTTCCTTAAGTATTCTAGATTTATTTCTTCAGTTCCTCATGACTTGAAGATATCAGATTTGTTCTTTCCCTATTTTAGGTTCAGATCCTGCTCCATTTACACTGACATTCACTACTGCTAATCTTTTTGGTGAAAACTGGAATAAAATAGGCACTCACCACTTCAGCCATTGCTGTGCTTTCTGTTATTGTCTTTCCCTCCTCATTGAATAATGGGCCTATCCTTTTGTTGGTCCTTGTCGTCTTCTAATTTATTTGCAAAATGTTTTCTTGCTACCTGTTATGTTCCTAGCTAGTTTAATCTCATTTTGTGCCTTGGCCTTTCTAATTTTGTTCCTACATGATTGTGTTTGTATTTTTTATATTCATCCTACATAATTGAACCTAGTTTCCACTTCTGTATGACTCTTTTTTTCAATTTCAGAACTTTGATGTTCTCCTGGTTAAGCCAAGCCTATTTTTCCTACACTTAGGGTAGTTTGCATTTGTAGCTTTAATAATGTCTCTTTAAAAAAACTGCCAATTCTCCTGAACTCCTTTTTTCCTTAGATTTGCCTCCCACATAATCTTGACTACCAATTCTCTGAGTTTGCAAAAGTCTGCCTTCTTGAAGTCAACTGTCTTTATTCTCCTATTTTTCTTAGAATCATGAACTATGTCATCTGTCACCCCAGCTGCCTTCCATCTTCAAATTCTCAATAAGTTCCTTCCTATTTCTCAGAATCAAAAATAGAACTGCCTCTCCGTTAGTTGCTTCCTCCAACTTGATAAAAAGTTGTCTCTGATGCATTCCAACAACATGTAGGATGATTTGTGCCATTCTTTATTATTTTCCCAACAGATAACTGGGTAGGTGAAGTTCCCAATCACCACAAAGTCCCGGGCTTGCATAATTTTGTTAGTTATTAAAAAAGCCTCATACACCTCTTCTTCCTGGTTCAGTGGTCAGTACTAGACCACCACCATGACATCACCCTGGGTTTTTTTTATCCCTTTTATCCTTACCCAGAGACTTTCAGCAGGTCTGCCTCCCACTTCTATCTTGACCTAAGTGCAAGTGTATACATCTTTGATATACAAGGCAACACATCTTCCCTGTTTTCCCTGCCTGTGTTTCCTGAACAAGTTGCATACTTCAATACCAATCTTCCAGTCATGTGAATTATCCCACCAAGTCTCTCTGATGCCAGTTATACCTTTTTGTCTCTTCTTTGTCCTTGCTATGATTGCCCATTTCATTCAATTTATAATTTACCTTCATTTTTACGTTACCTTTCTCTCAAGTAATTTCAGACATACTTTTTGAAAAGAAACTTAATTCTTATCAGGAAAGGAAACTTCCTCTGTCAGTTCTCCCTATTAGCCTCCCAGGGCATTTACAAACCAAATTCACCCTTTTCTGCATTTTATTATTTATATACAAATAGTTGTAAACAGTCCATAAGTACTTCTAATAGATAATCATAGTGTGGATTCAAAAGTCTTGGTTAGATTTTTGCAATTTTTCAGCTATTTGATGAAATGTTTGATGATTTGGGCACACTGTGGTCCTTGTCGAAGATAATAGATCCATATAGGAAAAAGGCATTTAAGACATTTTGCTTTTATGCCTCAGAGAAGAGCATTCAGCTAAAATCTCTGATGCCTGCAAAGGCTTTCATTAAAAGCACCCAGAAAGGCTGAAAGATTCAGCTCTTGAACCTGCTTCTACAAGAGGCTCTGAAAAAACATTTAACAGCTATACTGAGAGAACATTAAACGTGTATTCCAAATTTAGGAATTGCTCAAGATAAAATTATACATGTGTAACAGTCATGTTCTCATAACTAAGGTGTTAATAGAGTGTGTGTGTAATCTACATGTTCCAGATTTGGGGCCCTATTATGCCTGCTTTAAGCAGCACTACACCCACTTTAAAGCACCACAAAAGGATTTTTCCTGCTCAAGGGAATCTTTTGTGCCATAGAGCTAGTGCAGGTAGTGTACTCAAGGAAACGTGGTATGGCCACCTACATTCTGCAATCCCTAGGCACTGGAATAGTTTTTTAGGGCCACAGGAAGCCATCATAAAGCTGGAGAACCAGGCCAGTGCATCTTTGAACTCATCATTTTTCCTTACCTCTGCCATGTGAACATAATCTGGACCCAAGGACTATTGTACGAACTACGTGTTATAGCTTCCCTTTAAAAAGCAAATTATAATAGCCAGTTTTATTTTTTAAAATGTTTTGCTTTTTTAATTACAAGCATATAGACACCTGCCAATTTTGCTTTGTTTGCATCTAATAAAATATTTAGTTTTTTATCTATGTAAAATAGATATAATAAATAGACCTATAGCTGACATTACAAAAATGTGTAACTTACTTCACATAGATCAGCAGTCAGGTTTTCCATAAATATGAATGCATTGGATGATAATCCCTAGCCAGTTTTCCACAATTAAAGGGTTAAAGAAAGAAAGAGCTTTTCACATTCATGAGCAAAGCTGTATGAAAATCATCAGCATCATGAAACCCTTTTTGCAATTTGAAAGTTGCTCAGTAATTGGCCTTTCTTTAGAAGCCCTGTTATTAGTGCATATTACCACTGGAACCAAGCTGCCACCTACACAGTGCTAAACTGGCATTGCTAACAGACGTGTCTCCTCTCAGTTCCTCACTGCTACAATAACTTCAGACTGGAAGGAAGTAGGGTTGTTCGAACTGCTAGTTATTTAATGGAAGACAGAGCTTTAATACATATTAAAATGAAGAAGAAAAAGCAAACGTGGAACCCAAAAGAAGAAGATGGGATTGAGCTAAAGAGAACAGTCAAAGAAGGAAGAATGAAAAAAGTATTGAAAGAATAAAGGATGCAAAAATATGATGATATCATGAAAGGCAAAAAGAAGCCCAAAGAAATTATGTTTGTGAAGATAAAAAGAAGATGCAAATGGTAAACAGTACATGTCACACAGAGGTGTGGAAACAGTGTTTGTATCACACAGCATTGAATCCTACTTGTTTTTAGCTGTTAAGAGGCTTCTGCTGGTGTGCAGATGGATAGATAGGTAATCCCATTCAACTACAGTACAGTACTTTATGGACAAAAGCAGATTGTCTTCAGTTCCATCCCATTTTGTGTTTTATAAGTATAACAGTGAGAAAGAATCAAATTTCTAGTAAGTAGGCGAACAAAAACTTTAATAAAATAGAATATTCACATATTTTGAGAACTATGTATATTATTGCGGCTAATCTCTGTATTTAGCTGCATTGAATGGTAATACCAGTACCAGAGGAATAGTTTGATAGTCAGCAATTAGGTACAGAGAATGAGAGGTTGTGAAATTTACAGTTACTAACACAATGAATTGAAAAAACTGAACAGGAGACTAGCAGCTGGATCTATGAACACATGGGTTCTAGGTCTGAACTCAGAAAATGTACAAGTTGTGTTTTGCTGCAGGTTTGTGACTTTCACCAGTTAGTTTTATAATGCACACAACAGTAGAAACTGTTAAAAGGTCTACTTTTGTCAACCATTGCCACAGATAGCTTCTATTCTAATAATAAGGGGAAAGTGTGGTAATCACAGACCACTGCTTGATAGCAGTTGGCAAATGCCAACAAGAAGGATGTCTTTTTTTGATTAAGGCATTGGAATGGGACTCAGGCGATGAGAGTTCATTTCACACTTCTGCCAGAAATTTCCTGTGGGACCTTAGCCAAAGTTGTTTTTATCATCCTGTGCCTCAGTTCCCCCTATGTAAAATGCAAATATTGCTTTTCACTCACTATTTGTCTATTCAGATCAAGGACTAAGGTATGTTCCTAGCACAATAACCCCATAAACTCGTGGCTAGTACTACTGTCCAACAAACAATCAGTAATAATAATATTGGCTTTTTAAAGACAACCATGCTGTGTCTACAGAATTGAGTTCAAACTCAGGTTGAGATTGACTAAAAATTTCTTATTTGCTTACATTTAATACCACAGAGGTTTTACAAGCAATGCCCAACTCCCAAAAGGTCTCAGAGGTGGGGGAAACTTTGGGGTCATGTGGAAAGAAATTCTTTGGCCTCTTTTAAGGGATACAACCCTCCTCTTCTTGGGGACATTCAGCATCGTCATCTGGAGGAGGAGGGTGGTTAGGCTGATTGGTGGACCACAAAGCTATAGGCTCCCACACACTTAATGGGAGGGTTATAAGCTCTTCCCCCAGCTCTAGGGACCATTCTGCACAAGAAGAAAAGCTCCCACTCCACTCCCCCATTGGGATTAAAATAGGACTGGGTCTTCTGTCTTGCTGTGGACATCATACTAATTACCTGTTGGCACTTGGAAGGAATTTTCCCTCTCTGCCAGACTGGCCTGAATAATGTGGATGTTTTCACCTTCTTTGCAACAGCCTAAGGACCCAGTGGGTAGGTTAGGCTGTACAATTCATTTTTATCACGACTTGGCACATGCGCAGTGCAGGTAGTCATTCAGTAAGGTAGGTCTGGTACTCTAATGAACCAGACTCAGAAGTGGATTGGAAGACATACAACACTCCTCTTCTTGGCAACATTCAGTCTCCTTGTTGTCTGGAGGAGGGAGGGTTAGGCTGATTGGTGGAACACATGGCTGTAGCAAAGCCTATTGGCTCCCGCACACTTAATAGGAATGTTTATAAGCCCTTCCCCCAGCTCTAGGGATTATTCTGCACAAGAAGAAAAGTTCCCACTTCATGTCCCCCTAGGGATTTAGGTCTCTTCTAAAAAAAGATGGGGAATGGGGTGGGGCTCCTAACGTCTACTACAGGAGACAACCCCATCTTTCCCTCCCTGTTAATCCTGGTATGACGGAAGGATGATGGGTCCCAGCAAGCCTTCTGGGACCAGGTTAAAACAATGGTGGGGTGATGGCAGCCTCCACCAGCTGGAGTGAATCATAGTAGGAAGAATGACCCTCATGGGAAGAGTTATTGTTGGATAGTTCCCAACTATATTACTTAAGCAAACTGCACCCTAGTTAAGCCACATTCCTGGTGTCTTGTTTTGTCTTCATACAATGTCCAGGACAATGGCTCAAGGACACAGGTTTGCAGCAATGCAATGATACCCCATTAAGATCTGCAGAGATATTAGTAGGAGATTACATAAATTATAGTAATGGTTTATTATGATGAACTAAATAGACTGAAAATATTAGAATTTGTGTAGAATAAAAGTGACCTGTTCTACAAAAATCTGTTTAAAAAAGTTACTGCCTCAAGCTAGACAGTTTTAGTGAAATCTAATCAATCAGCAATTCTGCTACTTCTCATAAGATGAATGTTTTCATCTGTAGATAGTTCACATCTGCTTTCAACAATAATGATGTGGAAACAATTTTTTTCATTACAGCTGCACTAATGGAAAGATTGCTTCTAGCTGTCAATTATGTGATGGCTACTGTTATAATGGTGGTGCATGTCAGCTGGACCCAGAGACAAATATACCAGTCTGTCTGTAAGTATTTTTGTGTGTATCATTAAAACATCTGTGTGGCAGTAAATAATAAAGTTTTTGTTCATCTGCATTTCTTATTTGTTCAGGTATTTATGATGTACCACTTACGATGGTATTTTTACTTTTCTAGGTGTTATTTTTGTCTATCACTCTGTTCTACTGCAAGTTGTAGAATATTCTTTTTGTTCATCATTTGAAGTTGTTGATGATTTAGTGACTGTTGTTTACTGCTCTTCAACCAGAAGATTTTACAATAGAATACTTAGAATACTTAAGGCTGAGGTGTGATGACATATTCGCTGGCAATTCACATATATAGTAGTGTGAGATTAACCATCTATGATCAATATTTTGATGCCTAATGATTTCTCTCTTTTTAAGTTATTTTTTTTCATATTAATAGTCTTCTTAGACATAGTTTGATGTGAAACCATGAAACAACATAGATTCTCAGGGCTGACCAGTTTCACACACATTAACTCATGTAGTTTTGTAAAAACACTGAGAAACTTCAGCATGTACCAAATGTTACTAACAATTCTTAGGAAACAATCATGGATTATCTTTTTTTAAGTCCATCATGTTCTAAAATTGCCAATACTAACTGTTAGGACATTTGGCTTTAGTGCTTTCTGTTAAAACTCTGATTCCTGAAGCAAGGGGTTAATACAGGGTCCACTGTTACCAAAATTTTTTGATTAGTGTTGATTACCCATACTTTTCAAGATGTTATTAGATTGGACCTCCTGTGAAAAGGCTGAGCATATTTAGAGTGTGAGAGAGAGAGAGAGAGAGAGTGTGTGTGTGTGTGTGCGCACGCGTTACCATCATTGTATGTAATGAGTTTAAAACTTGTTCAGAAAAAGGCAGAATATTTATTTAGCTGTATTTTACTGAAATTCTGCAGATGCTCTGTGGGGTTTAAAAGTCAGCGCTGTGACCAGAAAGTGAACCCTTGTGATTACTACTGTCAGAATGAGGGAATTTGCACTTTAACTGCGTTTAATGAACCGAGATGCAAGTAGGTTTAACCTTCCACTTAATGCTGCACATCGTGTGACATCATTTCAGGCCACGGTTCATTGGTTCAAATCATGCACATTCACATACATTTCATAGCATATACTTAATCTGGGGGCTCATTTATGTAAAACACACTTACCCTTTTGATAGTCGTACTGATGACTGTATTTAAACATAGACTGTTGGAGTGTCTATTGCCATATTATTGGAAGAAGAAATAACAGATAAGAATTATAAAAATACTACTTCAGCTTTTTGTTCCTGGATGTGGGATCTGAGATATTTTAATGAATAATGCATCCGCAGCATAAAGTTTTGGGGTGAAGCAAATTGTGCACAAATTCATTACCTGCTGCTATTTTAATGTATTTTGCATTTCCAGTATTTACAGAGTAATTAAACAAGAAGGCTATTTGGCTGCCATTTTAACAATTAGACTCGTATTGGTAAACTTCTTTGTTAACTTAATCTGTAAATCAGGTTTAAAAAAGCAATTAGCACAAACTACAAAAAATTAGAAAAGCTCTCTTAACTCTTTTTATCCTTTATTGATTCAGTTCATAATTTACCTTCATTTTTATGTTACCTTTCTCTCAAGCAATTTCAGACATACTTCTTGAAAAGAAACTGTTCATTCTCATCAGGAAAGGAAATTTCCTCTGTCTTCTGCATAATGAAAATATATCCTGTCCAACATCCTCATTGATTCTAGATGCCAGAGTAAACTGCACAGGGCTTCAGATAACTGTTCTGATGCAAGGGTCAGAATTCAAATCATGAGCCAATGACATAGACTTCAATTTGATAAAATACAGAAACTCCAACAGGTTTAATATTTATTCAAATATAAATGCATTGTATATAAACACATGTTTTCAGTTATTAGTAAACACATAATATTGAGGTTCTGTTGTAATGTAGTGGGGGGATTTTGGTGGGGGGACAATTAAAGTGATTAGGATGAGGAATCATTCTTTCATTTTTATTGGAATATATGCTTACAATTCCTTTTTTTTTTCAATAGTTCAAAGCAACAAAACTCTAGGTCTTGAGCTACAATAATTCTGTGGAAAAGCAGATTAGTGTTCTGATTGAATCAACATAAAATGAAGGCAATCTTCATGTGTGTCCATTAACTGTCAGTAATTGATTAATAAAATTCAGGGAATATGGGTTTGAACTATGTATAATTTTATGGAGAACATGGTTGTCTTAATTCTGCATTTCTTATATTTTCACATAACACTGCATATTATTCTTAAGTAGTCAGAAAACTGCAGTTACATATTAAAAACAATACACTACTGTCTGTTTTTGAAAATGTGCTGTCCGTGCCTTTTCACCTTTCTGTCTAATAAACTGAAGCAAGTCAATTGATATTTTTAGAAATTATAAACAATTTAAAATCTGTATATTGATATATGAAATAGAAAATTTAATAGAGAATTGACAGTCAGTCATGAATTTTATCAACTGTCTCCCACAATTTAAAGAATGTGTTAATTATGTGATTTGTAAATATGCACTTTGTCTCTAGTGTACTTGATTATTGCTAGTTGTTTTTATGAAATATTTTTTTAAGTGAGGTTTTTTTAAGATTTTTTTTTTCCTGAAGCTTGACCTTTATTTACCCAAATCAAAGATGACATTCTGGTTTCATTTAAGTCAGTGCCAAAACTCCCAGTATCCTCAGTAAGATCAGGATTTCAGCCAAGGAGAATTGAATTTCTTAGAAATTTGTGGAGTAGCATAAATAGGGGTTTAATATGATACATATTTCATGACATCTCATTCCTCGCTTGGAGCACATCCTCAGGTGTGGTCCACCAATACTCGCTGTTAAAATGGGAAGAAGAAACTAGGGTGGCAATAAACACCTTTGAACTCATCCAATCTTGGGGCTACTAGTGTAAGTTATAATAGATGCAAAGCTGTCCTAAACCCCAGCTGTCTACAATTCCAAGGAGCCATTCCAGCAGCAGGGCATGAGTGGACCACAGGGGCATAGAGACCATCTTCCCTTTTTCCAGCAATGCAATACGTTATCAGGTGGTGGTTGGTGTAGTAGTAGCTATGGATTAAAGCCTTGCACCACCAGAGGGTCTCCTTAAGCAGGAAGAATGCTCCACTGCCCAGTTACAGGTTTTACAGCCTCTTTGCATTGGTGTCCTGATGCAAATCAGTCACAGCAGGGTCCTAAATCTAGGGTCTTGTGTATCATTTTAGTTTTCTTTACTTTTGGGCTTTGTGGAACCAGAAAAAAAAATACCATAATTCTATAAATAAGATGGTTTCTACAATATTTTTTACTAACTATGAACCAAGAAAGCCTGATCTCTCAAGACTTTAGGACCAATAAGATTGAGAGACCAAACTAAACATCTAAAATGTGAATGTCCATCTGTCACTACCACATATATAGTTACAAAAAAATAATGTTTTATTAGCATACAAGAAGATTAAATATCTACAGTTCTTCAGCAATCTTATACATTACTTATAGCATAAGATAATTCATAAAAGAATACAAACTTTTTTTGCATCATGAAAAGAGGTTTTTTTTCCTTATTATTATAGTGTAGTGTGTTGGCATCCTATCACTAACCTTGATGAAAAGCTGTGAGTCTGCAATTCACTATAACCTGATGGCAGGAATTCAGCTTGAACATCAAGAAAAATTAATTCAAAAGGTATTAAAAATACATTTTTAAAAGGCTGTCTCCTCATTTCCTCCCTAATGTACTATTAACAAGCTGTGCTTGCTACAGTTAGTAGGGACAAGGCAGACTCTATGGTTACATTCCTTCCACCATGCACCAGATGGTCTAAATCCATATTTCACCTTTTATCTACATAACCCAACTTTAAAGCTATATTTGGGGCACTAGCAGCTTCATCCCACCAGAAACTTTCTTTTTTCTGTCTTATGTTTCATGCTACTATGGAGTGTTAGTGGGGTATCCTTACCCCATGCCTCCCAACATTTCCAGTAGCTAAATTGGGGCACAGCACCACTCAGATTTGGCCTCTCTTCCTCTCCATAAAAGGAGATGAAAGGCAGATAGACCAAATTTGATTGGTGTTGCAGCATAGCACGCAGGGTCACAATGCCAATCAAATTTGGTCCATCTGCCCCTCCATCTCCATCTATGAAGGGTCACATGGGCCAAATCTGAGTGATGCTGCAATGCCGTGTAACAACTCCCTCATGGTTTCAGGGGCCCTTAAAACCAGGGAGCCCAGGGCAATTGGGAAGTCTTTGCTATCCCCTTTAAAAGGTTACTCTTTACTGTACTAGATATGGCAAAGCAGGTGAAGAACCTAGAGCTTAAATCTAAAAAATCCATTTGTGAGGACACCCAATTGGTGTTTAGATGTTTTCCACAACTGTTCCCAACCAATGATCACTCATTCATTCATAAATAGCAAAGAGCTCAGCTGTAACATTAGGATCTCTTCCCCAAAACTGATCTAGAGAGGCTGCATCAAACTGGCCGGCATGCACCAAACTACGCCAGCAGAAAGTGGCCCTCGCTGGAAGAATTCCCTGAATGGTAAAACCTTATTACTACCTCAAGGGGCAATTAGAGGGTGATTCTCTAGGCAGAGATGCCACTTTCTTATCCAGTTACTCTTTTGTTAGAGACTAAAGGTTTGTCTCCTATACTAACCTTCTCTTTTGCCCCCTTCTCAACTATGTCTATGAAAAGGCCTTATTCCTTACTAGAGGTAGGGAACCCTCCAATCCCATCTTCCAAATAAAAAAAACCCAAAAGGGGGGGAATCAATAAAGATACTGAAACATAAGAAAATGTTCTAAGAGACACCAGAAATCTTTCCCTCCTCTCCCTAGCTCTGACTACACCCCACAGAAAAAGGGAGCTTTCTGAATCTGACTATTAAGGGGAAGAACTGGAGAAAATGGATATACTTTTTCAACCAGATTAAGAGAAGGAACAATCACAACCCAAAAGAAACTGCTCCTCTCAAACAAAATTATGCCTCCTCCATTCATTTTCTGAAGATGTCTGCCATTAGGGAAGAGGGAAAACTATGGGCAGAAAGACAGCAAAGCTAAAAGGATATGAAAAAATTATTTAAAATCCAGGAATCAGATATTCCATATTATCCCTTCCAAAATTTGTCACAATAGGACGAAAGATATGGCAATCCTCTAAGAGGACTTCTTCCAGAAGGACCTTACCGAGAGGAAATTTAAAAAAGCACAATTTGGAAGAGTCGAGCATTCTGAGCCTCCTCGGTCACTGCATCATTTTTATTATTATTCATTGTTAATAGTTTATTTACTTATTTATCATTAATAATTTATTTACTTATTACTTATTACTTATTTACTTATATTATGGCAGCAGCTAGAGGCCTCAAGGCCCTTGTACAAATTAACAGTAGAGACTATCTCTACCCCAAGTAAGATGGGAAAAGCAATGAAGCATTCAAGTACAGAAATAATAACTTGCCAGCTTCACATTTAAATTTTTTTCTTTCGTTTAGTTGACTTTTTTTTTAAATATAATTTTGGGGTTCTATTTTTTAA
This sequence comes from Gopherus evgoodei, assembly GCF_007399415.2. Classification (NCBI taxonomy): domain Eukaryota; kingdom Metazoa; phylum Chordata; order Testudines; family Testudinidae; genus Gopherus; species Gopherus evgoodei. Next base: position 59,933,598 of record NC_044332.1, read on the forward strand.
AAATTGTATTTATACTAAAGGTATTATCTGGAGAGGTGGCAGTATTACAGGGAACGGAAAGGGAAATGTGTGGGATGGAAGATCACAATGGAGAGAGGAAAGGAGGAAAGTAGCATGGAGGGCAGTTGTAGTGAGACTGGAATGAAGAGACTGTAAGGGAATAGTTAGAGCTAATCAGTAGAAGAGAAATTAAAAACTGTAGAAAGCAGTCCGAGATTACAATTGACATAGACATCATCAGTGTTCTGTGGTGTCTGCTAGGGCTGCTTCTTGATTTTTTTTTGGACCCAGAGCTGACAATCCTGGAATAGTCATGAGAGTGCTCTTAACAGAGATTCTTTCTTCACCAAGCCAACATGGCTAGAGAGAGAAGGAAGTTTTCACGGGGTGGTCCCTTCACAGTTCAGGGTCTGGACCAAAGAGGGAGGCTGTCATGGTATAACCCCCACTCTGAACCTTAGTGTCCAAAAGATGGGGTACCAGCATGAATCCCCCTAAGCTTAATTACCAGCTTAGATCTTGAAGTGCTGCCACCAACCAGGACTTGCAGTGCCTGGTACACTCTGGTCCCCGCAAAACCTTCTCAGAGGACCCCAAGACCCAGACCCCCTGGATCTTACACAAGGAAAGTAAACCCTTTCCCCCACCGTTGCCTCTCCCAGGCTTTCCCTCCCTGGGTTACCCTGGAAGATCACTGTGATTCAAACTCCTTGAATCTTAAAACAAAGGGAAATGCACCTTCCCCCCTTCTCTTTTCCCCTCCCCAAGAGGTAATACAGATTCAAGCTCCGTGAATCTAAACAGAGGAATTCCACCTTTCCCCCTCCCTTCTCTCTCCCTGTCTCCCACCAATTCCCTGGTGAGTACAGACTCAATTCCCTTGAGCCTCAACAAGGGGAAAAAATCAATCAGGTCTTAAAAAAGAAAATTTTTTAATAAAAGAAAGAAAAAAATAAAAGTTATCTCTGTAATAAAGATGATAAAGGTTACAGGGTCTTTCAGCTTATAGACACTACAGAGAAGCCTTCTCCCCAGCACAAATACAAATTAAAATCCTTCCAGCAAAATACACATTTGCAAATAAAGAAAGCAATCAAAAAGACTAAACCGCCTTCTACTGGTACTTACTATTTGAACAGAAAATTAGAGAGCCTGTAGGTACGTCTGGTTACTCTTAGAACCCAGAGAGAACAACAGACAAACAAACAACGCAAAACAAAGACTTCCCTCCACCGAGATTTGAAAATATCTTGTCTTCTGCTTGGTCCTCTGGTCAGGTGGTCCAGGTTCACTGCTTGTAACCCTTTACAGGTAAAAGAGACATTAACCTTTAACTATCTGTTTATGACAGAGGCATAGGCCTAGCTATTTCTCATCTCTTCCCTTCCAGTGCTGCCATACCTGCTTGGTCTATTTTTTATCTTTTTCCCTAATGGATTGGGTTTCTCTCATGCCCACACTGGCTCTGCCCTGGGGTTTATTTGGATGGCATGCCCACCTTTCTTTTCCATCATTTTCTCTTTTATTTCATGTTTTACTTGATTTTGATCTCTTCCCTCATCATTAATTCATTATATGTATACATCTTCCCAGATACATGCTTATTATTATAATTCTCGATTAGTATTATTTATTATTTGCGTTGAGGTATCACATGCGGACACCAGATGATATTGGCATCTCACTGTAATAGCAATTATAGAAATGCATAATAAAGGACAGATCCTGTTCTAATGAACTTACAATCTAAACTGAAGCAAGAAGTAACAATAGGCTGATCCAAATCCTGTTGAAGTCAATGGGAGTCTTTCCACTTACTACAGTGGGCTTTGAACCAACCCCCAGGTAACTGTGACACACAAGTATAAGGATAACAAAAATCAGATAATATGGTTATATTGGTTAGTTATTGCAAAACTTTAAAGTTCTTGACCATTACAAGTGATGTTTTTTGCATAGTTAATTTTAAATATTAAAATCATCCTTACACTAATGATGTATAACCAAGCCATCACTTGTGGGTTGATTTCTGGTAAGGGTCACAGCAGAGGTGGGGGTCTTGAGAACAGATTTGAAAGAGTATTGGCTTTGATTAATTAAGGGGGCATTCCGTGCACAAAGACAGCTTGACGATGAGTGTGGGAGAAGCTGACAGGTGTGGGAGATGGTGCTTGTGCCATTGCTGAAACAGAGAAAGGGAGAAGGAGTGACAAAATAAGTGATAGTAGTGGACAAGTAGGGACAGGCAAAGTTGTGAAATGCCTTAAAAGTGTGGACGAGAAACTTTAACTTTGATTGACGGAAACGGGAAATGAGTGGAGTGATTCAAAGAGGAAACTGATGCAATCACAGCAATGAGCAAAGATGGCCTTCAGAGCTGTATTTTCATTTGAATAGAAGCGGACAATGTGTCTGTTAGGGATTCCAAAAAGGAAGAAATTGCAGTAATCAAGATAGAACAACTTTTCTCTGGCTTATATTCCTTACAGTACTATACCTCTCTTGTTATCTCTGTTCTGTTACACAGCTTTCTCAATCACAGTAAATCTCTCTACGTAAATGTACTGTATGTTCAGAAGAGGGGTTCATAACTATGGCAGAAATCCTGTCAAAGAGGGCATTTTTAAAAATCATTGGCCTGTTTTACAACTAGTGCACTGATTGCATTTTCTGAAATTAATATTGAATCGAGTGAGAGCTACCAGTATAGCACAGAGAGGACTGAATGAAACTAAAAGGCAATTCTAAAGTATGGTAGGCCAATAAAGTGACAGAGAAGAACAGATTTGTTAAATGTTTTACAGTAAATGTAACTCCATAGGGTACAGTTAATGGGCTACCTAATTATAATTACATTGAGACTTTCACAGGTAGCATTCTAGTTCACAAAGATCTTTCCTGTTCAATTGAAACTAAACTACTTTAGTATGAATACTTTCAATTTGGAGGAGATCAATAAAATGTAATTGTATATTCTATGAGATTTATTTTTTAAACTGTATCCCAAACCAAAATACCTTAGAGACTTAAATAATTCAGTTGGTGATGTAAAAAGTAATAGTGCAAGGGAGAGATGATATTGGCAAAGGAAAAAAGATATGTTGTTCTTTGAACATTTTCTGCATGGTTTCCAGGCTTGGTGATCCAGGCACCCTCAGCACATGAGTTTGAAACTCATGGATTGCAGGATACACTGGGGTGCTTCCATGCTCTGCCATTTATTTCTTTTACCACTGTAAGCAGCAGACAGGCACTTACCAATGTCCATGCATGCCCTGTCCCAGTGTAGAGAATTCTGATTCTTTCGTTGTATTAGCTAATTAAGGTAGATTCAGCAGTGTTGTTAGATATCGATGCACATTTTACCAATGTTTGGTACCATTGAACAGCTTCTTACCTGAAGGTTTCTTGACCCTCACCAATATTGGTGTGTTTTTCCCTCTGTTTTCTTACTTCATATGAAAGAGATCAAGTCCTGCCTCAAGCTTTATCTATCTTTCAATGAACGCTGTGCAATAACCATACAATTATGATTCATGCATGTTGGTGTTCAGAGTCAGAGATTAGGTTAAAGGTTTTTAAAGACATAGTAGGTTTTTTTTTTTCATTTTTCCCCAGGGTGTCAGTGCAGGGTACAGTTAAATGTGTTTGGCTGTCTCAAATGTGCATTTCCATGACTTAACATGTTTGGATTTCTTCTATCTGTAAGTCAGTTGTTTGTGGGTTTGTAATGCTTGTTTTTTGTTTTTGTGTTTTATCACTGCAACATCCCTGTGATATTTTTACCCTTAAGTTATGGATATATACTCAACATTTACTTCATTTTAAAGTAGATTTTATCTGGAAATTTCCTCTGTTTTTTAATTATTAAAAAGTCACACTCAAAAACCCAGTGAAGTGAATAGTACCATATGATATTTCTACTAGTTACAAAACATAGAGTATCTACCTTAAATCTAACGGCCAGACTCACCAATACATGGTGACTGATCAAAGTAGCCAGATTGTACTCACCAGTTCCTTTAGCTCCTGAAATCCACATTCCCCTGCACACACACATTCCAGTTTTCCCCTCTCTATGCCCAGCAGAGGTGCCAACCATCTTCCTAAAAGGCTTGATTCCCCTTTTTCGCAAGAATGAGAAGCAGTAACATTCTTAAATGTAGCTAATGCACCAGATTTCAGAGAGTTGTAGATATATGAGAGTCTGTTATTCATTATAAAGATCATTCAGGACCAAAAATTGGTCTGACACAGAGTGTAAAACTTCTTAAAATAGCATTTTTTTACTTTTACATTTAGAGACAATTCTGTCTGTGCTTAGAGTAAGAGATTTCATTTTTGGTGGATACACTCTATTCCTTATGTGTAACTAAGTGGGTGAATCCCTGGTTTAAGTACAAAATTCAACTTAAACTTAACTATGGATCCATGAAGACAGCTTCCATTTCTTTATCTCTGAAGGTGCCATTCTTATCTCTGGAGGCGCCATTTGTGGTGGTTTGCAAACTGCAGGCACAATCCATTTAAAGAACCTTATACTTAGTTTTTCCTCAGATGATGCAGTCCTTCATATAGGGCTGGAAGTCCTTCCTAAAGTAGCATTAGCATTTCATGTTAAACTAGCACACATCTCACTTCCATCATTTAGTCCTATATCCTCACATTCTAAAGATGTCAAACTATCCTCATTAGATATGAGAAGAACAATGAAATATTATTGAGCCTGGACTAGTGTTTGTTATCTAATACTTCTAATTGTTAGAAAGTTATGTTGGAAGATTATCTGTGAGTAAATATAGCTGCCTCAATCTATATAAGGAGAGCCTTGGTCCAGGAGTTTCTATCAGAGCTGCCTCTGTGACCATCATCAAACACACAGACTGAATACGGTTGATGGTGTTGCACCAGACATTGCATAGTGAAGTTCCCAGATCTGGCTCAACCCTGAGAATTTGTGAGTTTCAGGTGGCCCACAAGCAGTGTCAATTATGATCAAGGTGCCCACGCCTTCATGCATTGATGAACAGTTGGAGAGCAAGGTTAGCTGTGGTGTTTTGTCCATCCTGGTGACCTGGCCAAATAGCATGCAATGCCATTTTTTAATATAATGAGTGACTGAAGGAAGGCAACATCTCTGAGAGATTGTGACATTTTTTCACAATATCAAACCATTTCGTGCTCAGAATTTGGTGCAGACCACACATATTTTGTGCTGACACCATGCAGAAGATGGCAAGACCCATGTATCAAAGAACATCCACTGTGCTGCATCCATTTGAACTCTGCTTGCCAGATGCCCATGCTTTTAAGAACAGTTGATGTATGCCAATGCTCACTGGTTTAATTCACTTTTGAGCAGTTCAGGTGGAATACCATCAGGTCCATTAGCATGTCCATTCCATAACTTTTGGATGGCTTTTTGTACTTCTTCAGGTGATGGAGAATTAGTGTTCACCCCTGGTTCTACTGCTGTATGGTTTTCTAGGTCACGTAGCTCTAGACAGTTTTCAGCAGGTCCACAGTTCAACACATTTTCGTAAAGTGTTTTCCATTTGTCCAGGACCTCATCCATCAGTTAGCAGGGAGAGCCATTTGGTTTTATCACAAGGATGTTAGAAGGCTGTTTATGGCTACCATCCATGCTTGTGATGATTTTGTAGGCAGGATGCAGTTTGGTGTTCTTTGAGCTGTCACCTGCTTTGTCGGCCGGAGAACCTACATATGTCGGACATAAACCTCATGATCATATTTTGCCATTGCTAGGAAAATGTCTTTTAGCCCTTTACGTTCTTGGATATTTTCCTGATTGTATGCTTCTGCCTTTTTCACTAATATATCAAAGGCCTTTTTGGAAAGCCAAGGTTTCTTATGCAACCACCTGATTATTCCAGCAGCAATATGTGATACGGCATTACATTTATCACTAAGGAGATCTCCACATTTTCTGAGAGGGTACCAAGGTTACATATGCGATTCACAATGAACTGTTTGTATTTCATGGCTTCAACAGGATCTTGAGAAAGATGCTGGATATTGTGTGCTTCTGAGGGCTTGTCTGTTATGGGGTCCTGGCTTAGGCATCTTAACAACTATCGCTGGACCTGGATTTTAAAAAGTGGATGTGCCATGAAATAAATACACCCCATTCTTGTCAGAAATTTCTCTGTAGCGAAGCACCAGCAAATTCAGACCATACATTAATTGTTGGTTAACTCTCACTGCATCTTCCATCTCCTTGCAAGCTAGATGTTCACCAACACTGCAGTATCTGTGAGCATTGGCATTGTCTGCTCAAGCGTATCAAGTATGGATTCTGTATATTAAAAGACAATTTTTTTATAAAACTTTTGGTGCAGGAACCACGTTATCATATGCGCTGGTACAGTATCTACCACAATGGGGTCCTCAACTTCACTTGAGCTTCTGGGTACTATCACAATACAAATAATAAAAGTAAACCAGGGACTTCTCTCCCAGCTTGAAAGTAGTTTTAATTTTAGTGGTATGAAATTTGCAGCAGGGATGTTAATAGAAGTTTTGACAATAATTGGGCTGGGGTCCCAAAATTCAGCTTTTCAATTGTTTGATAATGCGTATCCATGTGTGACTTAAAGCAAAAAAACGTACGCACTCTCAGCACATCAGCTGGAACCCTGTGAGAAGTAGTAGCTGTTGGGGTTGTGTGTATACTCTGTCATGGGACTGAACATTTGGACTTGAGGTTTGCAAAGAGCAACACCCACAGCCCTAATCCCACTCTAGAGCCTTTAACTCTCAGGCTCATCATTGATTTCAAGCTGTATTTGTTTGTTTGTGGGTCTAGTTAGGTACTGTCACTGTCTGTCTTGATAATTCTTGCTCATTCAAAATATTAATGTTGCGCCCTATGGCATTATGTGGTCCAGTAGGTCCCACTTCTTTTCGTGCCTCCTTATTTGTCCAGTCAGAAGCTCTGGAGAATTGCTCCAAATAAGCCCAATACCCATGTTAGATACCGAGCAGTCTGGGTATAAGCATTATGTCTTTAGTTGCACCAAAATGTCTATTACTGATTAACACATTTGTTATCATCTGTACCTCAAGGAGAATTATTAATCCAATGATTGTTCCTATTGTGCTGCATTTTCCTTAAGAGTACCTTATATCCAAGTAAGCTAGTTAAAAGCTTTCTTAATCTGTGTCTTTATAAACCAGTACCATTTTCCTCAACATTGAAGTTGGACATGTTATAAAGTCAACACAGATAGGCAATTATCACACTGCAGTATCTGAGATATAGCAGTATATCCCTATATTTAGTACAGACAATAACTTCAATGTCTCAGTGATTAGTGACTCTTTGGGAGATTTTCTGAGGCCCATACATTCTTGCAAAAGTTTCCTATAATATTTCACTGTCACGTCTTGATAGTGAATCTTCACTAATTCTACTTCCTTTTCCAGCTTGTCACATCCCTTAAGGACATATCTTCTGGGTTAATTTTCAAATGGTACCATTTCCAAAACAGAGACATTTGAGATTCCCATTCTAAGGAGCTGGGCACCAATTTAAGTTTCTGTCCAACTCTTAAAGAAATCTTTTCCCTTCAAATATTGTAGTTAGAGCCAGCTGTAGCCTTTCAAAAATTGCATCTCAGCAAGTTTAAACCACATGCTGCAGTATTCCTCAACAGAAATGCAGAAATGTTTCAAAACCATTGGTAAGAAATACAAAGACTTTCATTCTAAGATTGTCTGAAGATAACAGTTCTGATTGTTGCAGCATAAATAAACTGTGAAGATTTATGTTTCTGTAAAGAGACTAGAAATACTTCATTTGTAATCATGCATTGAAAGGTGATCCTGTGAAGTGGCAAACACCTAAGCAGTAATTTTGTAAGGTAGGCTAGAAGAATAATAATTTCCATTTGATATAATGGCTCAAAAGGGGATTTATAAAGAGTGACACAAATGCAAACAAAATGGAGTGTACATCTCTTTTATGATAGAATCATAAAGTAATGTGTGCTTTTAGAATATGCTAAGATGATGGCAGACAATAATGAAAATGCTAGTTGATTTGAGTTTTAAAATTAATTGCATATGTTACTGTGCAGCCTATTTTCTGATATTAATTCAACTAACCCTTTCTCTGAAGGCAAGAACTTTAAATTCGTTATGACCATTTTTAACTGTGAGGTCAAACCAGAGCCATAACTACCAGCATGTTTCACCTTTTCCATTGTGCGAAAGGTTTTTGAAGCATTAATTAACAAATTAATGAACGTGTTAATAAATATCATCTACCAGTCTAGTGGCTGCATCTGTAGAACATGTTGTAGTGGAGTAAAAATCACGATCAGCTTAAATTTTTATCTTAATGTGTGAAACACTTTAAAACTATAGCCCTAAATTTTGAATTGCACTATGCAGATGCCTATGTTCTGGGGTGGGGAAAGGGAACAGGGAGGCTATTGCCGTTCTCCTCAGTGAACGCACAAAGACAAAATGCTGCTAATTCCCTCGGTGCTAACGAGGCAAAATCCGGTTGTGCTTCTGGCCTTCTGCACAATTTGACCCATTGCATTTTGTATTTTTCCAAAGTATTTTAGTATCATGGGCCAACATCACTGGGCAAGCTGGTTAAATTAGTCTTTAACACACTGGTAACTGAGAAATTTATCTTTATATTTAATTCTCTGTAAGTAGCATATAGCAATGGTTAGTGAAGGAAAAACAATTATAAGCCAAATTCCTCATTATATTTTAATGCATTTATACTTATATTTATAAACAGTACAAAAATATTTTTAAAATATTACAGTATTAATCTGTAATGAATACTTTATAATATTAATGTTAAAATTTATGAATGATTTTATAAGGCTATAAAAATCAATTGTTTTACTGAATCAGTTTTTAAAGGATATTTGCAAGGCTGTTCACTGAAAACACAAATCTCAGAGGCAAGTTGGGATGCCTTTTTTGGGTTAACACCAAAGATTAGTGGATTTTTATATTCCATCTATATATAGTGAGTAATCTCGTATCTGCCATTATTTAGATTGCATTAAGTAATTTTGTATTCAAAATTACCATGGGTTCAGTTCCTGTGGCTACAATTTCAAGCTCAACAGAGTGAAAATCACCTTTGGTGCTTTCCTCAAATTTGGAGACTCCAGGAATACATGAAGTCCAAGGATAATGACCACAGACACGATCACAAGTACAAAGTCTTATATGTACTACAAATTTTATTAAAGCAATACGATTACCTCTGCATATAGAAATCCTACCAAAAAAAACGTGCTATGACTAAGACTAGTCACATTCACATCCTCGATGATATTCTAGGGGGCAATGAACTTGTCAGAGGACAATCACTGATAGAGCGGTGGGTCCTGCTGGGAGTTCTTGTGGCGCTGTCCCATGGGGTCTTCCCACTTTTACCCAACCAAGGAACCCCTTTTATATTCTGACCACACCTAACACCTTATGCATGTGCATGAGGATTTCAATCTTCTTTTCCTTATCTATACTTCCACACACTGTGAATTTTGGGGTGCCTAATTTTTCATAGGTTGTTTAGTTCCTCTTATTAACATCTATGCACAACATGTATCCTTCATCAGGACAGGACATTCCATGATATTACAGCCAGGTGTCTCATGATCTTGGACAATACCTTGTTATTTAGTGCAATGTAGTTTGTTGTAGCATTACCTATTAGCACATCTTTTACAGTAATCTTTTGACCTTACTGGCATTGGGTTATTTCTAGGTCACTTACTCATGTCAAGTGTTCTTAAGCCTATGGCCTTGTATGGCTAAACTAAAATCTTACAGGCCTCAGCCAGTAGGTCTTACATTCCAGCAGTGCTTTACTTATATATCTTATATACCCATTGAAGTCAGTGGAACTACTTGTGTTCTTGAAGCAAAATGAATGCTTAAGTGGTTTGCTGGAACAGGGACCCAGTCAGGTAACAGACACAAGTCTAGGTTAGTGATCTTACCAAATGCAACTATCCAATTCAGGTTGAGAAGGAAATATGGAAAACTGCCAGAGATTTGCAGTTGAGCATGGCATGAAATCAAATAAGGCTTCATTTTGTAAAGTCACTTATCTCTGTCTCTTGTTGGCTGTGCATCTAGAAATAATATAATTTAACAATTATTAATATTGTTATTTATATAAGTTATTTCAAAAGTTCCAGCATTTGGTGGCATGATACTGAAATTAATAAAACCAAATTGTGGAAGTTCTGCTATAACATATTAAAGATATTACTAAAAACCAAATGAAAATAGTTCCGAGTGTATGAATGGTAATGTTAATAGGCACTGGTATAATAGATCTTTACATACATTTGTGTTTGGCTTTTATTGTAATTGTGTAACATTTACAATTTCATAAAATGACTGCATGTTTAAAAATTCAGTAATAATAATTAATAATAATGTTTGCAATTCAAATCTACAGTTTGTAAAATAGTAAAGGAAGAAAACAAGGTAAAAATACTATGAAGAATGTTCCCAATGTTGTGCCAGAGTACTGAGGACCGCTTTACCTAAAGCTTTTTGTTCATTTTGTAAAATAGCTCTTATCGTTTGTACCATTTGAGAAGGCGTTGGTGGCCTCTTTAATAGGATACCGTGTTAACAACTGTCATCCATTAATTTTACCATCTTAATTGGATCCTTTTAGATGTTCAGCCAATTGGTCAGGCACACAGTGTGAGAGGCCAGCTCCCAAGAGCAGCAAGTCTGACAATATCAGTACAAGTAAGTGCTTCAGATTAATTACTACAGCTTTTAAAATATTGTTAAATTTAAAAATGATAAACTGGTGATATTTTAGTATGTTAGCATATGAAGTGATGTGTTGCAGATTACTTTATTTTAATGGCAAGGATTTTGCTCTTATTTCTCATCTTTAATTGATGTACAGGTCGGCATAAAACATTTTGGATTACTGTCAAACTATGATATTCCTTATATGCCCACTTCTTTAAACCCAGCATGAATTTTTCTTAGAAAAAGCAGTGTCAAGTGACAAATACTTAGTGAAATTGATTCCTGTGGAGAGACTCAGCACAAGACTTATGACCATTGAAGTCACACTTAAAGCCACAAAATACGGTTCATAGGCTTTGCATTTGCTTTCCCTGCACAATAGTGTAATTTACGTACCATTATAATCATCCTGCAAGTGAGAATTGTTCCTTTAAATAAAATTAATATGCATGCAGATTAAGTAGAAGAAAATAGTATTATAATAATATTGGCACTCAAGGGCTTGTCTACATGCACTTTTAGTTTGCAGCAGGTGTGGAGGGGTGTTAATTTACCCTACACTAGCCTGCCATATGCTAACTGTCCATGTAGACCCTGCTGCTGTGTCCAAAAGTTTGTTAGTGCACTTTAATCTGCTCCCATTTCAAATGGCATAGATCAAAGCACCCTAACAAATGGCTAATGAGCATCAGCCGGGTCCATGTGAAAAACTAATGCATGGAATCATAGACTATCAGGGTTGGAAGAGACCTCAGGGGTCATCTAGTCCAACCCCCTGCTCAAAGCAGGATCAGTCCCCAACTATTTTTTTTTTGCCCCAGATGCCTAAATGCCTCCCCCCCCCCAAGGATTAGGCTCACAACCCTGGGTTTAGCAGGCCAATGCTCAAACCGTTGAGCTATCCCTCACAAAGACAAGCCCTTAAACTGAAGAAATGAGCTGCAGTGTTTTCAGTAAGTGGGTAACACCCAGTTTTACATCTCTGTTACAACCAATCCAGCGGGAGCAGTAGAACAAATTGTTCACCATTTAAATGAGCAACTAGCTGACTGCAACTCAGTCTAGACAACACAAATAATGCTAATTGGCTGGGGGAAGAAGAATTGGTAGAACTTATGTTAGCACCTCTTACTGAGGCCTGATCTACACTATGCGTTTAAACCGATTTAACACTGTACCTGTCCACACTATGAGGCCCTTTATATTGATATAAAGGGCTCTTTAAATCGGTTTCTATACTCCTCCCCGATGAGAGGAGTAGCGCTAAAATCGGTATTACCATATCAGATTAGGGTTAATGTGGCTGCAAATCGACAGTATTGGCCTCCGGGTGGTATCCCACAGTGCACCGTGACTGCTCTGGACAGCAATCTCAGCTCGGATGCAGTGGTCACGTAAACAGGAAAATCCCCACGAAATTTTGATTTTCATTTCCTGTTTGCCCAGCGTGGAGCTCTGATCAGCACGGGTGGCAATACAGTCCCAAATCCAAAAAGAGCTCCAGCATGGACCGTACGGGAGATACTGGATCTGATCGCTGTATGGGGAGACAAATCTGTTCAGAAGACGAAATGCCAAAGCGTTTGAAAAAAAATCTACAGGCTACACAGTGCTGCGTGACAAGCGTAACGGGAAGCCAGAGACTCAAATGGGCGCTCATGGAGGGAGGGAGGAGGTACTGAGAACTCCAGCTATCCCACAGTCCCCAGCAGTCTCCGAAAAGTATTTGCATTCTTGGCTGAGCTCCGAATGCCTGTAGGTTCAAACACATTGTCCAGCGTGGTTCAGGGAATAGCTCGTCAATTTACTCCCCCCCCCCCCACGTGAAAGAAAAGGGAAAGAAATAGTTTCTTGACTTCTTTCAATGTCATCCTATGTCTACTGAATGCTGCTGGGAGATGCGATGCTGCAGCAGTGAAGAGCAGTATCCACTCCTCTCCCCTGCCCGGTGGCAGACGGTGCAGTAGGACTGGTAGCCGTCCTTGTTATCAATCCGTGAATGCTCCTGGCTGGCTTCAGGTGAGGCTGGCCGGGGGCGCCTGGGTGAAAATAGGAATGATTCCCAGTCATTCCCAGTAGATGGTACAGAACGGTTGGTAACCATCCTCATCATAGCAACTGGGGGCTGAGCTCCATCAGCCCCCTCCCTTTCCTGTGTAAAGAAAAGATTCTGTTCTGCCTGGACTTCATAGCAGCGGCATGCTGGGCTTCTCTCCCCCGTGCCACTTAATGTCCTGCCTGGACTGTCATAGCACCGGGAGGCTGCCTCCCCTTCATTTTATCTCACTAACAAGTCATTGTTTCTTATTCCTGCATTCTTTATAACTTCATGACACAAATGGGGGGGACACTGCCATGGTAGCCCAGGAAGGTTGGGGAAGGAGGGAAGCAACGGGTGGGGTTGTTGCATGTAGCTCATCATTTCTGCGGGATCTGACACGGAGCAGCTGTGCTCTCTGATACACTGCTTCTCTAGTACACTTGCCCTATATTCGAGGCAGGACTGACTCTATTTTTGGAAAACATAAAGGAGGGATTGAATCAGGGAGTCATTCCCAGTTTTGCCTTTGCGCCCCCAGCCGATCTCAGCCAGGGGCACCCATGATAGCAGCAGACAGTACAGAAGGACAGATAACCATCATCTCATTGCCAATTTACAGCGGCAGCAGATGGTACAGAACGACTGATAACCGTCTCTGCTATCTTGCAAAGGCAAATGAATGCTGCTCTGTAGCACTGGAGTATCTCCTCTGTCCACGACATCCAGTACACATACGGTGACTGTAAAAAAAAAAAAAAGCTGAACGGGCTCCATGGTTGCTGTGCTATGGCGTCTGCCAGGGCAATCCATGGAAAAAGGGTGCAAAATGATTGTCTGCCGTTGCTTTCCCGGAGGAAGGAATGACTGACAACATTTACCCAGAACCACCCGCGACAATGATTTTTGCCCCATCAGCCACTGGGCTCTCAACCCAGAATTCTAAGGGGCGGGGGAGACTGCAGGAACTATGGGATAGCTGCGGAATAGCTACCCACAGTGCAATGCTCCGGAAATCGACGCTAGCCTCAGACCATGGACGCACACCGCCGAATTAATGTGCTTAGTGTGGCTGCGTGCACTCGACTTTATACAATCTGTTTTATAAAACCGGTTTATGTAAAATCGGAATAATCCCGTAATGTAGACGTACCCTGAGGGAGCACATATGCCATTGTAAAACAGTTGCTCAACTCTGATGTGCTGTTAGATCCTACATTGCTCCTGGAAGCCAAGGAAGTAGCTGCCTGGGAAGGATGTAACCTTTTCTCTCCAATGTGTGCCTTGCCACGATTATCCATGCCTTTGGCTCTCATGATTAAATTGCTGTAATGTCATTTTCTTGGGGACCATGCAGAAGCTGAAGCTAGTGCAGAATGGTCCCCAAGAAATACATTGAATTAATGCTCTGTTATCTATCCTGGCTTTCAATAATCTTCCAGGTAGAATTCAAGGGCATAATGGGAAGTTCTTTGTTGATATTGTGATTTTTAATATGCGGGAGAGCTACTCAGAGAACTTTAGCATTTTTACAAATATAAACAAAATATATTGCCTATAATATTTTATTTTTTTACAAAGGATGTGTTGAAATTTTAAAGAAAATGTGTGACCTTCACAATGGGAGTGCGTAAAGTATAATAATAGACTTGAAGGGATACTTTCATTGCAACAGTACCTGTAATCCAAAAGTATTTATAACAGTTTTTTCTTTGTTTGCTAAATAGCAAGCACAGAGTTTTGAAATGCAGGTATCGTGGATGAAAACATTCAGAATATATGTAACAACACCTGTGTTGCCTTTTTCATGGTCAATATTTAACCTTCCAATCACTGTCCTCTTATTAGAAGGGTAAATTAAACTATACCTTTTAATTTTGTTTTTAGCAACTTTACCTGGTCTGGAAATTGTTAGACTTTAACTAGTGTATTCAACATTATTTCTCTGCTGCAGGAAGCATTGCAATCATTGTTCCTCTTGTTCTCTTGGTGACTTTGATCACTACTCTGGTAATTGGTCTACTTCTCTGTAAAAGAAAACGAAGGTAAGTAATTTCATATTACTGTGTTTAAATTATGTGTGGACTAAAAAAGAAAAATTAGAAATGGGGAGAAACACAAATATTTTAATGTCTAGAAGCTGTCTCACAAACATCAGACACTTACCTCATATAAAAATGTGCGAGGTGCTGCACAGAAACATCAGAATATACAATTCCTTCCCCAGAGACCTTATAGTTTGTGAACCCAACCCTGCAAGGACTCTACACAAGTGAATAATTGTACTCATATAATTAGTCTCATTAACTCCTGTGTATTTTGGTCTAATTTCGGTTGTTGGGTTTAGTGTGTGAGTGTTGGGTAGTGCTGGTGGCCTGTGATATACAGGAGGTCAGACTAGATGATCTGGTAGTCACTTCTGGCCTTAAACTCTCTGAGTGAACACAATTACTCGTGTGTAAATGTTTGCAGGATCAGGCCCTAAAGAACTTTCTTCTAAATATAGCTTACTCTAATTCACTTACATTTGATTAATATTCTGATTTTACATAATACGTTATAGTGGAAGTGTAATCAACTTAAAAAATATAATAGAATGTGTTAACATACTAGAAATTTAAAGATTTACAAACTCATCCTTAGCCCAGGTGACATTATTAGCTATATATTTTTCCCCAAAACTTAACATAAAATTCTTGTTGAGTATTTTCAAATGTAAATCCTAGAGACTAGACACATTCCCTATAACAGGAACACATATGTGGATGAAAAGTTAAGAATCAAACTTAAACAAAATTGCCCTTTCTAATAAACCATGTGTTTTTGCAAAGGTTACGTCTTCATTTTACAATGGTTTATTTCTGGTTTGCACCTCATGTCAAAAGATTTTCAGATTTAGATGCTTTTGTATATTTGGACAATACCAGGCTTTTTCCTCATCAACAAAACTTACATAGCAGATAGTCCTGACAGAGAGCTGTAAAGAAATAAATAATTACGTATAGTATCTTCTAAGTTGGATAACATAAATCTCCGTGTGTGAAACAATCAGAATTATCTGCTAGAAACCAATCTACTTCATGTAAAATATTAAAAATCCATATTTTATTTTTACATCACCTACCTTGTTTCTCTCATATTTTTCTTAACACTTAAAACATTAATGTTATATGAAAGATAAAAATGAAAGTATTGTACACATTAATCAGTGGAGAACAGTAAGCCAGTATATGATTGTTTACCTAATGCGTATGAAGATGTACCTGTTGACCACCTTACAACTTTTTCTTGATAGACTGATTTGAATCCTTCTTCTTTCAATTTTAAGTTTGTGGGTTTAAAATTTCATTAGCACTCACAGGAAAATAATTGAACTCTAAAACAAATTGTTCTTTTTATCATATATTATATGCCAGTTTTAAAGGATCCAGTATTTAGTAAGATGGTGCAAATATAGACAGTTAAACTGATAGGCCCACTCTTAAGCTCACATTTTCAAATGTGGACGTTGATCTTAATTTCTCAGATTGAGACACCTTGGGCCTATTTTTCAGAAGTGTTATAGTGCCATAACTCTACCTGAAAACAATAAGTGGCTCAAATGCTCAGCATCTTTCAAAATCAGAGCCTACATGTCTCAAACTGGGCATCCAAAAATTGAAGGGCCAAAATCAGTGACCACTTTTGAAAATTTGGGCCTCTGTCTGCAACTTCTATGATCTATCTGATGAGCTGAGGTACGATGAGAAGCATGAAAGCAACCATTCTAAAATATAGGCTAGAAATGAATTGAAATGCATAGCTATCTAATGATTTGTATGACATCAATTGCTGTAAGTGTTTAGGCTAAACCCCAGAGTTTAAATAGTGATAGAGAAACTGGTTTGGCTAAAATTAATACCTTAAAATACCTCTTCTTAATTTAATTTTTTTATTTGAAAATGTTTGCTTAACGTTTCTTCCCTGTTGAAAAGAGACCTAAAAGTCTTAAGAGACACTATTGTTTAACAGCTAAACAGTACAATAAGATACATGTTTTAAAAATCTTCCTGGAAGTGGATTTTTCTGTTCCACTATGTTTTGGGGAAATAGAAAGACACTCTCACATGTCAGCTTGGATTTAAGATAATGAAGTGTTTCCTTAACTTAGAAAAGATAACTCAACCATTATCAGCCCCTAAGTCCCATTCCCATTGTTCTGTCACAATTCAGTAGAGTCTCCTGTCTAAAAATGACATCTCTAAACCAGGGCTTTCAACTCCTGCAGCTAAAAAATCACTCACGTATTTCCTTACGAATGAACATAATTGGATTCACCCATGGGAGAACCTCAGATTTGTACTCAATTTTAAAGATGTTCCCCCAGATATAAACCAATTTAAAAGTTAAGCCTGTCGTCTCTCACTTTGCACCTATGTTTGGGATACTCAAGCGAAGCTTTTCAATAACTAACAATAGGGACTCCAGCCAGTTAAGTTTTGACAGACACATAACTTTCATAATGAAGCCATAGCTTAGTTTTTCCCAAGGTAAGTGCACCTGAAGCTGCCCCCAAATAAGCAAGCAGATGACTCCGCTAACTCTACCAGGAAAGATAGAAACATTATCATTCCTCTTGTGTTCCTCAGAGTCAAAAGCAGAGGAAACTCTGCATTGATGGACTCTGCCTTCTTTTTAATCACTGAAAAAATCTTGTAATGAATTTATGAAGCTTTCCCTGGGAACTAGGGTGAATTTGACCATACTGAGGGGGAACGTCAGGGCCACAACCAATGGCCCAGGGCATTGCATGAATCCACACTACTAACTCACTTAGAAGGGTAGCAACAGGCAACTTCCCCAATGTGCCTCAGCTGCACAGGTGCTCAAAGTGCCACTTTGTTTGGAGCGAAAATTTCACCATCCCTTTGATTTCCTGATAGACCCTCTAGGCAAGGCTCCTTTATTTTTCTGAGATATTTAGCTGTTAAATAATATTTGTGGTAGGTATCATCCTTGGAGTGACTTGAAAATACTAGTTCCCTTTGTTTATGTTTCTAGGACAAAAACTATCCGAAGACAACCAATGATAAATGGAGGAATCAATGTAGAAATTGGTAATCCATCATACAATATGTATGAGCTGGGCCATAATCACAATGAAGGGGGATTTTTAGATCCAGATTTCACAGTAAATCCAGAAAAGGTAACATTGTTTTTACAATGGCAAAATAGGGTTTATTTTATGTGTTGTAATGAATAGCTTTAAATCTAATTTGTGTGATTTTTCTCTCAAATGAAGACTTATTTATAATGGCATGTATTTTGGTTTGTCTATTCATTCTGTATGGTGAACGTGAGTCAAGTAAAGTTTATTTAGTGAAAACATTATAGATATTATGCATTTACTGT
Organism: Gopherus evgoodei; assembly: GCF_007399415.2. Taxonomy (NCBI): domain Eukaryota; kingdom Metazoa; phylum Chordata; order Testudines; family Testudinidae; genus Gopherus; species Gopherus evgoodei. Next base: position 59,951,806 of record NC_044332.1, read on the forward strand.
TTTGCTCCCCAGTATTTGTTGATGGATATTCTTTTGCGGTGCTATGTTTTTTTCTAGATGTTAAACTAAAACTGAACTGTAAATTGAGAGAGGCTATATCAGAGACCCTCTTGACAAAACTGAAGTACAAGATCATTATTAAAATCTTCTTTATCTAAATTCCAGATATTTTGTGGACCTACTGAATGATACACTGTGTTATGTATTTACTAGCTCTTATGCCTTGCAAATGTCAAGATGTTGCATTTGTAAATCTGAGCCTAATTTGTTGAAAATCATGGTTACTTCCAAAAACATAAGCCATTCAGAGGCCTGGTAGAATACATGTACTACATCAAAAAAGAACATTGTCATTTTACTCTCTGTTATGTCATTTCTAGGAGCACTGCTCTTCAATGGTAGAACTTCTGAGTGATGTGACACTGGATGGATAGGGTAATGGTGCAATAACTTTCTTAGAGCTATCAGTAATCAGATGCATCCTATGGGGCAGCTATCATTCTATGGCACATTTGACAAAGCAATAACTGGCTTACTGTTAGCTCTATGAATGTCACCACATTGTCACCCAGTCAATGTGCAGCATACCACAGGGAAGCTGAATATAAAGTATATCCACTGGCTCTTAGACAAGTTGAATAACTGTATCATGACTGATTAAGCCTGAATGTAATATTTGACAGAAAATGCTGTGCTGATCTCGTGCTGAATAATAAGAATCATCCAAACTAAAGCAAGCTTGTAGTTAACGTTTTAAAGGCAATTTTTATTGTAGAAAACCAGGTGTTGTTTTTAATCAGAGCACTGCTTATTAAACAATATGTCAACCTGCAAATGGAAAATTCATTATTATTAGCACAGAAACTAAAATACTCTGTTTATACGCAGGCCAGGTATATAGGGGGAGGGTCCACTGCATTCAAGCTTCCCCACACAGCACCGCCAATCTACCTAAACTCTGATTTGAAAGGACCACTAACTGCAGGGGTGAGAAATGATCATTCACTTCCCATGCTCATTCCATCACATCCCCTCTCTGAGCAAAGTTTGCATGTTATATTAGAATAGCACCATTTTTGTTCATGTTTTTCATTAGTAAGAAATTATTTACAAACAGAAATAAAATTTCTATTTGTTATTACAGGTGCCTCTACATATATATTTCATTTTTACTTGTCATGATAGCATGATCTAAAATGTAAAATTGGAAATATATTGCTTTATTTTATAAACATAAGTAAGTTATACCTTTTGTAAAGCTATATAAAAATGAAACCAAACACAAACTTACCAAATAGTGATAGACATTTAATGCAACTTATCACAGTGAAATAAGATTCAAAAGTAAATTAAATTCTGTCCTACTATTTTAAGGGGAATTTGATATACATTAAGTTGAACAATTTCTGTAAATCTTTACAAGTTATTAATGGATTGTTTAAATTTCAATCAAGTTTATTACAAATGACAGCTAATTTAACAAAATATTTAGCTTTGTTTCAGTAAACCAGAGTTTGTATATAATATAGCACAATATCTTTAAAAGATTATTAAAAAATTTAAAACAATTAAAAGAGAGGGACATTCATATGCTTGATTCACCTTCATATAAGAAAAAATGTGTTAATCTTTGTCTCATTTGCATTACTGTACGATTGTAATGTGTTTTTGATGTAACTGAAATTCAGTTTATTTGGTCTGCTTTAAAAAACACAGTATTGTCTAGAGGAGGCAACATGCCTCATGGATAGGAGAACAAGAGTATAATTCCAGCCCTGAGATTGACTGAAATTACTTTAGTCAAATCACTCAAATCACTTTACTTTTCTGTATGTCACTTTTCTCCACTGCATAATAATAATATTTACCTCATACAGGTATTAAGGTATTGTTTATACTGTACTTTGATATTTCCAGATGAGGCAATATAAATGCTAAGTATGATTCTTATTTTATTTGTGGTATTGGCAATCAAATGAAAACTATCAATTTAAACAAAAACTACATTTCTGTGTCATCTGGAACTCCTGTAGTCATTACTGGGGAAATGAAGATCTCTGGTCATTTGGGATTGCACAGGTATAATTGAAGGTAGATTTTGCTCCTAGAAATTACTACAGCAGCTGGTAATATATTTATGTTCCATTAATATAGAAGTAGGAGTTTTTTGTTTTGTTCTTTTCAATGTGGCTTACCTCTTTCTGTGTGACAGGGAAGTGTAGAACACTAGACAGTCAGATAATTATTTGTAATGGCAGGATAAGCAGCTCCTGGCTAATCTAAGTTACTATGATTGCTGCAGTGAGCCAGGGCATGGGAAATCCGAGCTTCTTATTTGACTAGGGGGAGCAGAGAAATGAGGATTTTAAACCTTTGCTCTCTCTTGTTGGGCAAAAGGGCAGTGAAGCAAGCTAAGTAATACGAGTCTAGGTGCTACAGACAACAAGAAACATTGTGATCTGTGAGGAATTAGGCACCCTTCCCAGTGACTCTATATATAAAGTTGAGAAATCAGATGGGATAGCAAAGGCCTCTGTTGAGATAACTGAGCCATAATGGGTCATAAAAGAGGAAGTTCACACCCACAACTTACACACTTTCATATTTGTAGTGGTAGTTCAGTATTTTTATCATGTATTCTTTGTATTTCTGGAGCACCTAGGAGCCCTAGTCATGGACCAGGACCTCACTGTGCTAGGTGCTGTACAAACATAGAACAAAAAGCTGGTCCTTGCCTCCAGGAGCCTACCATCTAAGTATAAGACAAAAGATGCCGGATACAGATGGCTAGGGGAGTACAAGGCAAAAATGAGACAATATTGGTGATAGGGAGTGGTCACAGCACACAAGCAGCCTGACCAGTGTCAAGCTGTTTATAGTCATCATGGCAAAAGAAGGTTTTGAGGAGAGATTTGAAGCTAGATTATGAGTAGACTTGGCAGAATTAGATTTTGTAAAAAACAAACAAACAATAATTTCAACAGATAATATCAATTTTTTAAGCTTTTTTAGTTTTATCCATTTAGTTGCCAAAAGTATGGGGTTTTAAGCATTTTTCCTATTTTTATCAATTTACATTTTCACAGTTGTGAGAAATTATAAGGGGGCTTTTGGACAATTATTATTTAATGGCAATAAAATACGTGATTCAAAAAGTTAAAGCTTTATAACCATTACAACATAAATGTTCAACATCACATATCAAAATACTCAAAGTAAATATCCTTAAATCAAACTCCAGTAAGTTTTCAAGCAGCACTTTTCTTAGTTTGCCCATCTGTAATTTTCAGTGATCTATGGAAATATTTTTTATCTGTTTATGCATGTATGGTGACAACATTTGCCAACCTTTACCAATAAAAAATCTAAGCCTAACACTGTGGTAATTTTGCAGATATTTTTAGGCACTGCCTCCCATGCAGGAGCGATATCCTGTGAGAAAGCACAAAGGTGCTTGTTTGAAAACATAGCATGTATACTTGAGTGCTTTGCAGAATAGGGATGGACTTAAGCACATGTTTAAGTCCCATTGACCTGGACTTTGGTTCAGTCCATAAACTAGCAAAATTATTGATATTGAGAAATTACTTTTATATTTACAGATACTACAATAACAGTTATGATCTTTTATTTAAGTTACGATATGATTAGCAAATTTGGTCAAATTGTACTGTATACGTGGTTTTCCAAAATGTGGTCAGGCGGTATACAGAGTCTGTTGGTTACAGATTGTCTGACTGTACCGAAAGAGGGACAGGAGACATTTGACATGGGTTTAATCAAGCTGCAATTTTATTATAAGGTATCTGGGACTACCCGGCAGATAAAAGTGTACAGTGCAGGTAACTCCATGTTTATTCTGTAATTACCCATGGGGCTTTCACCAGCTCCCCCTCTTTTCCATTCAGGTCTCTCCAGCAAATCTTACCAGACACTCCCCTCATGGGAGGGTTAAAGTGGGCTATAAGAATGGGAGTTTGGCTCCCTGCCGTACTAATCGTCAGAGTCCCCACCGCCTCCCATTCATTCCCTTAAGGAACACCTCTTTTTAAATCCTATTCCAAGCCATTTATCCGGTCACTGTATGGAGTACCTGCACTGGATATCCGCCACATGGAAGCACCAGCAAGTAGAGCTGTCTAGCTAGCCATATCCTCCTCCCCTTGTGGAATTACTCTTTTGTGCCTGCTTTTCCCTACCCGGACCAGAGGAAGGGGGGAATTACTCCCTTTCCCAATTTCTTACTCTTCTATTTCCACCTGGAGCAATGCTGTGCTGAAGTATTATTGTGTTCCCTCCTGCTTCATCCTGCTTCATGTAAAAGGCAGGCTTCAGGCACAGAACTGCCGTATTTAAACCCTGCGTTCCCAGGGGATGAGTCAGTGACCCTGTTGCAGCAGTTTTCATCTCTCCCTTCCCTCCCCACTCCTCCAGCCATAAAACACAGTTCCCTTCATTTGGCCTGCCAGCCAAATACCCACTCCCATTTCCCTTCTTTCCCCTGCCCCCCCTTAAAGGTGCAGGGTGGTCATTCGTACAGATCTTAACTCTCTGGTAAGATTTACAGAAGCTCAGGTAAACATTAAACATGTTCCATTATGCTTTTATGTATGCGTGTTCTTCCTTTGTTTTAACAATACAATTTTCATTAATAAAAATAGTTGTTAATCTAAATCACATACTGCATATTTATCTTTTTTCCACAGCCAACAAATTACTCCAATCCAGTGTACGCAAAGTTATATATGGATGGGCAAAACTGTCGAAACTCATTAGCAAGTGTTGATGAAAGAAAAGAACTCCTTCCAAAGAAAATAGATATTGGGATAAGGGAGACTGTGGCATAATCCTCTGTTACCTTTTATACTCTGTATAAATGTATAAAATATAAGGATTACTTTTCTATGTACCCAACAGTATTATAATTGTTTTGGCATCAGCATTACCTCTGTTTTTTTGTTTGGTTGATTGTTTTCTGGGTTTTTCTTTTGCTGATGACTTTTGACTGACCATTTGTAACGTATTTTTATGAAAACGAAACTGCACTACAGTACAATTTACAACAATGCTGCTGATACACCTTTGAATTTGTTAAAATTAAAAAAAACATTTGTTTGTAGTGTGAATATGAGCAATCTATTTTGTATGAACTTTTTTGGTTCTACTTAATCAATGAAGATGATATCTGCACCTTTTGATTATATAGTCTGAAAGCTGTAGTACAGTGTGTAATTTTGTTTGTTTTAAATGGTGAAAGAATGATTGACTGGTCTACTCTCTTTGTGCCCATTAGAATTTTACTCCAGATCCTGTTAAAAGTAGATCACTTTTCTTCACAAATCAAACATAACTTGCTTTTAAATTTAGTGTTAGGTTGCCAAGAAGTAAACAAGACTACAGAATCAAAACATCTAACGATCTGCATGAACACAAATGAGTGTTTCAGAAATTCAGTGATTGTACATGATATACTAAACATATATACCATGTAAACAACCTTGTATTTAGTAAAACCTTATAGACCATAGAAATATATCTTGAAAGTTGAAAGACCTTACTTGCTATGGGACAAAGCCTATGAACTCCAGCAGTCCTGTAGTACAGTAGCCACCCTAGAGCACAAGAGGGCATTGCCTACACATGTATTATATGTTTATTCACTCAATCACATGGAATATTTGTGAGTTATCAATCCCTTATCACACACCAAGCAGTAGAATAAAAATAAAATGTAAGCACATACATTGATAACAGTATTCTGATTTACCCAGTAAGAAAAAAAAATCATCCTTGCCCAGATATATTAAATTCAAAAATAGCAGTTTATACTAATGATGATAGTCTATGATACCACTGATCTATATTATATATTACTGAAACGTATTTCAGACCAATTGTGAATTAATTTTAATACTTTTGGATTAAATGTCAAAACCCATTATCAAAAGTGGAGAGTATCAATGTAATTGGTTTCCAGTACTTTCTCTGGTACTGGTTTATTTTATGTAGTTGTGAAGAATAAAAACAAAAAAAAATTCCATTTGCCTTTTTTAATTTTGACAGAAATAAGTAGTACGATTTCTTTAAGTTGTAAAACGAACTGAAATATTTTATACATAACTTTAAAGGCACAAAATACTTATGTACACACATACTGTGGAGGGCTTTTTGTTCCTCTGCTAAACATGATTGACTTTTACCTGTCATAATATATTAACCTAACAGATTAAATATGTTTGTGGTTGCTCTTTATTCCCTTTGTACAAGTATTACAAAAAATAACTGCTGTTTTATAAAAGATTTTTGTTGTACTATGTGCATGCATACTACCTATTTCTAAACTTTGCCATATTGAGGCCTTTATAAACTCTTGATTTGTGTAATACTAGTGCAGGTTTGCTTGAAACAATGTTATGCATATCATAAACTTTTTCAGGTTCTTGTTTAAGTACATTTTTTAAATTGAACAGTATTTTTCATTTTGGTTATAATAGTCATTTTGCCTATGTTTCTACAATGAAGTGTGAAATACTTTATAAAAAATTGTTGACTGACTTATTTAAATGAAGTTCTACATATTTAATTCATTGTGTTGGGTAATTTTTAAAGTTAGGACATACAATTATACAGACAATATAAAAACCAAAAGGAAAGGTAATTAAAGGGAAGTAAGAAAATATATCATACAGAAAGTAAAATGGTTAAATTCAGTTTAAAAAGCCAGACAGTTTCTGCTCATTATAAAACCTCTATCTTAAAGGTTCTGCAATGGTGTATAAGTGTTAATAACTCAGAAGGTGTGTCCATATATTTTATTTCATTGAACACTTTAAACCCTACTTTTTCTTTTATAGAATCATTGAAGAAATAGGGATATTCAGGTAACATTTAAGAAGTGTAAATATCATCTGGTGAATGTCAGTAAGCAAAAAATTTCTGATGAATATCAGTCTAAAGTGCTCAGTCCTGCTCCTTTTGAAGTCAATAGGACCAGGATTTGGCCCTAGACTTTTGCATCAGTGTTTCTGCTGTGGAACATGAGCTGCTGTTTCCGTAGATGTGATTGCTAATCTTAGCGAAAGGCAGACTCAACCAAATTTCTATTGGTGGATGTCCATGTAACATAAATTTGAAAGTGAAAACATCTCTCATAGTGATCTAATTCAGCTTAGCCGATAGAGTACCCAGTGTTTCTGCACATAATGAGACAGATTCTGATCTTGTTCACACCACTATAAAATAGTAACTTTATTCATTTCATGAGGGATGCCTACTCAGTTGGCTTTGATATTCCAGATTTATTCTGTTGTAACGCAAATCAGAATTTGGCCCTGTGCCTGGAAGAAAGACTTTAAACCAGATCCTCAGCTAAGAGCAGAGTGGCAAAGATGGATGTAGACTACCTTTACATCCTCTTGAGTTTGGGGCCAGCTGCATCTTAATGCAACTTAGAACAATTTCAGAAATTTTCCAAGTTGTATCTGGCTGTAACAAATCCCCCAATGGGGCTTGTCAGCCACCATAGATCACCAGAGTGCAGTGGCACCCCAGTCATGCCCCCTGCTAAACCTTAAGAGTCATCTTGGGATTCCCTTTACAGAAGTGAAATCCCTAAATTTTCCAGTTGCCAAAGCAGCTCAGGATATAGGCATGGCAGGCAAAGGGATGAGACTGTTGCTCATAGCGTATATATTAATCCACACTAAAATCATTTGGTCTATATATTTATTGGGGCAGGAAATTATTTTTAGTATTGGACGTTACCAAAACGTATTCTTAAAATCTCCACATTCATTTTGTTAAGCCTTGACTGTTGTTAAATGCTTCTATGAGACATAACTACTGATTCTGTGCATTATGCATATGATTTTAGGAGCTTTTACTATATGTGATTCATGACAGAAAATGAGAAATTGTATTGTACCAGCAACTAGCAAATTTTAAGGCAAATATTTACTATCCATTTGCAATGAAGTGTAAGTAACTACAAAGTATACACAAGTGGTGGGAGATGGAATCAAGTTATATACACATTCAAGAACAATGCCATTGGTAAGAGAGAACTGGATGGCAAATACATCTGCTCCATCCTTTATACACTCAGCTATACCAAGAGGGCTGTACCCATGGACACACCTTTTGAAAAGAATTCCAATCTCCATTGCCTGGGGTGCATGCACACTAGAAGTGGAATTCATGTGGATAAACACTTGAAGAAGAACTACAAGTGCAGTGCAGCACCAAACTTTCATTCTGTAGTTTATAACATAAAAATAAACAGGAGTTAAAAGAGCATGCTACCTATTTGTACTTAGTTCTCATCTAACTCCCTAGGGACTTCAGAGGTTTCGGTGAAAGAGACAATGGCATCCTCAAAAGTCTGAGGGAGACTCCTGGAGAAATACTGGCACTGTTGGAGCCAGTGACAAAACTCCCACTGACTTCAACGGGGCCAGGATTTCACCCATTATCTTTGCTTATAGCTATACTTCAGGGGTCGGCAACCTTTCAGAAGTGGTGTACCAAGTCTTCATTTATTCACTCGAATTTAAGGTTTCACGTGCCAGTAATACATTTTAATGTTTTCAGAAGATCTCTTTCTATAAGTCTATAATGTATAACTAAACTATTGTTGTATGTAAAGTAAATAAGGTTTTTAAAATGTTTAAGAAACTTCATTAAAATTAAATTAAAATGCATAGCACCCCGGACCAGTGACCAGGACCAAGGCAGTGTGAGTGACGCTGAAAATCAGCTCGCGTGCCGCCTTCAGCACACGTGCCATAGATTGCCTATCCCTGCTATACTTCAATTTGAATTTTTCATTCTCTTGGTGAGGCTTAACTACGATGGTGTCACTGAGAGATATATTAACAGAATTCTAACACACAATTGTATTCTATTCTCATCCAGTGGCTGTCAGTGAATACAGTGCATATTTGGGTTGTACTCAACTTTTTGAGCTCCCTTCTGGTCCACATATGTTTCCGTTCATAGGAATTATTATCATTTTATTATTTAAATCCTCAAATAATTTCTTTAATTTTGCAATATTTTTAAATACATTTTTGGTGATTTTTTTTAACTACTTGGTCAACTGCAGATCTGGAATGATAAATGCCATGTCAAATATTTATGCTATGGATTTCACACTATGTTTGAGTCAGTTTTTTGGAGAACATTTTGACAATTATGTCCCAGCTCTCATAGTGCGAGAGGGATGATTGGTAGTTTAAAGATGCAATGTCTCTGCCTGTCTTTCAGAATATGATTGTCTGATTTTTAACTAGGCACTTGAAAATTACTTACAACCAGACTGTTTTTTAAAAGCAAAGCACAATTTTAGTTTACATTTTGTGTTAGCATGAAAATTAATATTTAAGTGATTGTAGGATGATTATTCTGAAGAAATCTAACTATTCTGATCTTCTTTAAAGTCCTAGGAGTCAAAACAATTTGTACCTCTTACTTGTATTTTCTTGGATAGCACTTCCATTTGATTAATTATTCTGTCGCCCTTTGCTTTATCTTGTTTCATGTATTGAAGGGAGGTAACTTTTTTTTATTTTTTTCATGGGCAAGAATAAAATACAACATTTCAAAAACTGCTTAATTTAAGCCTTCTTTGACTGACAACACCCTCTGTGTTTTATTTGACAATGAGGTTATTCTACTTACTTCAAATTAAAATATTAATGTAGCTTTCAGTGATGTGTACTAAAACATCTTTATAAATATTTGAAAATAAGCTGTTTAATGGTCTCTGCAAGACAGGAGGCTGGCCTATGACAGCCAATTAATTATCACAATCAAAAGAACTCTAGACAAAGTACCCTCACCATTAATTTGAAGGCTAATTAAAATTTGTGTCCCATAAACGTCACTTGACTCCCAGTTACGATTAAATAGGCAAGGTCATTAGAACACCACAGTGGTAGAGCCGAAACCAATCTCCTAGTACAGCACCAACGGATAAAGCGTGTTGCCATGCTTTGAAGGGCTGGACAGGAAATATGGATTAAAGTTCATCGTTCCCACTGTGAAGTGTGAAGGACTGACAGGACACCAACAGTTTTCTGGCCTCACTGCTATATATTTAGTGCAGCACTTGACTCAGTGCTTCCAAGATTGAAACTCACTGGACTGTTAAAGTTGCAAATGGGCCCTGTGTAAATATCATCCGCACAAGTTTAAGAATATCTGTCAAACTGCATAACTGCTCTAATCATGTACTATGTAGTGTTGCTGTACATGTGAGGTAGTAGCTTGCAATGGACGCGGTGAGCGACACAAGCTTTTGTGCTTACACAGAGCGACCTGAAGAAGAGCTCTGTGTAAACTCAAAAGCTTGTCTCATTCACCAGTAGAAGTTGGTCCAATAAAAGATTTTACCTCACACACTTTGTCTCTCATCATGTGCTGTTACTTGTTATAAATTAATGACCACCCTAGGACTGAAAACATTACCATATCTCTGAGTAGTCCTGATTGGGTTAATCCAATCTGATCATCTGTGATTAGATTTTCTCAGGGAAAAGAACTACTTTATGTGGCAAAAAAAATTTTTTTTCTCTTGCCAACCTGAATTTTCATGTTTTTGACCTGTTGGAAGAGTTTTGTTTATCCAAAAGCAGTAATTTCAAAGATGAACAAAATGATCTTGAAAGTATGGTATCCTAGAGTTTACATAAATTCTGCTTTAAAAATAGGATTGGGTTCTTTTCAAGAACATTAAATTAAAATGTATAATTACATTTAAAAAATCCCTTGAAAACTGAGTATATTAATGAAGTAAGAAAAGAAGCATATGTCTGTCATAAACACATTTTGAAATAGTAAAAATCAAATGTAGTCACACTTTCAATTTTAAAAAATTAGAAATTATACTGTCATTCTTAAATTACTGCATCTGACAAATACATTGTGACAATCTTAAGATTGATACAAGATCTAAGTGTTTATCATTTCTCTTTTTTGTTGAAATCACTGCTGTAAGCATGCTTTCATGATGTGTCATTCTCTGTACGCATTATAAGCTCTTTGACTAGCACCAGACATTAAAATAATAATGTCCGGTACTGAGAGTTAAGGTATTTATTACATTATCCTTTCCCTGTCAACTCTAACTGACTGCACAGTTCACTTTTTTACAGGTTGCCTGGACTGTAAAGGAAGAGACATGCCCAGCCTGTTAAGTTTCATTATATATATATGGAATTAGAGCACAGTCTTCTCATTCTTGACCTCATTCAATGTGACAGGAAGCATTTGTGTTCATCCAAAGACTATAGTCAGCCCGCCGGACTGAAGCAGAATCATTGCCTTTCTAATTTCTATTCAACACTTCCTTATCTATGTGGCAAGGTACTCACCTGTACATCTCAATTCCAGCTCAGTATAGAACAGGACTTGGGCATCTTTAAACAAGCAAGAAATATTTGTTGCCATGGCTATAACAAGCTGAATCAAGTATGACTACAGACATGTTTGTTGTGAACTTCTCTTGTTTCACACTTTAAAATCTTTTTATACTTTTAAACTGAGCTGGTATGATGGATCAGCAAGCTTTGAACTCATTGTTTTAGCATATAGGCAGTGTGTCTCCGGTGGCACGTGACCAGGATTCATCATCAAATTTGGTCCACTGGTTAGATCATTTGAACTGTATTCTCATGCAACAGATCAAATACACCCTCATTGCAAGCAGAAGGCTGTGAAACCCAGAAGAGAGAATTATTTAACTAAAAGTAATAGACTGAAACTGATAACTTAGACTACCTAAGTATTACCTAAGTCTAGGTCCTTCTCTATGCTGATGCACAGCACAGGGGAATGTGCTAATGGCGGCATATCTCCATTGGATGATCTGCTGCCATCGGGGCGGGGCCAGTGGAGCCACAAGGGGCTGTCTCTACACAGTCTGGGACTTACATCTCTGCACATCTCCAAAATCCTTACAGACTCCAAAATCCACAGATCCCCTAACCACTCTCACCAGAGAGGACAGGGAAGCCTGCACAACATTTTTGTTTCCCTTTAGCCTCCTTAGGCATACGAGGGACCTATCATGAAAGGTAACAGGGTGATGAGTAATACCCAGCGAGTTTTGCCAAACCAACCTAATTTCCTTTGTTGACAGGATTACTGGCCTTGTGAAGTTCAAGATTATAAAAAATTCTATAAACATGAAATGTACTAAAATGAACCATGAATTTGGTAGGGCCATGCATATGAGGAAAGGCTAAAAAAAGGCCTGAATGTGTTTAGACTTGAGAAAAGAAGACTGAGCAGAGGGGGGGCTTTGTTCTTCACAATTTACCAAGTGTAATAGATTTGCCATCACTGGACATTTTAAAAGCAAGATTGCATGTTTTTTTCTAAAGCATATGATCTAGTTTGAACAGGAATTAATTCAGGGAAATCCTACAGCCTAATTCTAGTCTTTTCACAGTCTCTCATGAAATTCTCATAATCAAACTAGGGAAATGTGGTCTAGATTACACTACTATACGGTGAGTACACAACTAATTGGAGACCCATCCTCAAGGTGTATTTGTCAGTTGTTCCTTGGCAAACTGGGAGGCTGGATCTGGCAGGCTCCTGCAGGGATCTGTCCTGGGTCAGATACTATTTCATTAATGACTTTGATAATTAGATAAAGAGTATGCTTATAAAATTTGCAGATGATGCCAAGCTGGGAGGGGTTACTAGCATGTTGAGAGAACAGGATTAGGATTCAAAATGACCTTTATTAAGTGGAGAATTATTCTGAAATCAACAAGATGAAAGTCATTAAAGACAAGCGCAAAGTACTACACTTAGGGCCTGGCTACACTTGCATATGTAGAGCACTTTGAGTTAAACCATCCTTCGTAGAGTGCAGTAGGAAAAGCGCTACAATCGGTCCACACTGACAGCTGCAGTGTGACCACATTAGCAGCTCTTGCAATGGCCACAGAGAGCAGTGCACTGTGGTAGCTATCCCAGCATGCAAATGGCTGCAACATGCTTTTAAACTGAGGGGGGTGGGGAGGAGTGTGAGAAGGAGTGTGTTGTAAATATGTGGGGGGAGAGAGAGTGGGTTTTTGGGAGTCTGAGAGCATGTCAGCATGCTGTCTTGTAAGTTCAGACAGCAACAGATTCCTCCTCTCCCCCACCTCTCTCACACACAGCATTCCTCAATAATGGTTGCTTTGTCTCTGAGCAGATAAGCATGCGGGCTGTCAGAATTGGAGCTTTCAAAAGGCGTATCTGCATGCCTGCAGTAATTCCAAAACAATGACAAGAGTGGCCACTTGACTTAAGGGGATTATGTGATGTTTCCAGAGGCTGATCAGAGAGCAGTAATGCAACACCTTGTTCACACTGATGCCTAGGTGTTTCAGCCAATGCGCACCAAGTGTTCATCTTCTCACCAAGGTGGAGTACCAGGAGTGCTCTAGCCCTGGAGTCAGAGCACTCTATGTGCCTTGTCAGCATGGACGGGTAGTGAGCTAGGGCACCCGGGGCTGCTTTAATGCGCTCTAACTTGCAAATGTAGCCAAGCCCATAGAGAAAATAAATCAAATGCAAATATACAAAATGGGGGAAAATTGGCCAGGCAGCAATACTATGGAAAAGGAGCTGGAGGTTCTAGTGAATAAAAAATTGAGTTTGAGCCAACAATGTGATGCAGTTTCAAAAAAAAGCTAAACTCATTCTGAGCTGTATTAAGAGGAGTGTTATATGTAAGATGCAGGAGTTGTTCTCAGCACTGATGACAACCCCAAGGGGGCCACTGTGTCCAATTTTGGGCACCACATTTTAGGAAAGACAGGGACAAAGCTGAGAGAAGAGTAAAAAAAATGAGAAAATGTTTAGAAACCCTGACACGTGACTAGGGTCATACTAAATTCACGGCTGTGGAAAACGCCTCACAGACTGTGAAATCTGTGTTTTTTGTGTCCTTTTACCCTATACTATTGGCATCATTTCTCACACTGAGGGGGCCTAACCTAAAAGGGGGGGGTCGCAAGGTTATTGTAGGGGGATCACAGGATTGCCACCCATATTTCTTCACTGCCTCAGAACTGGGCACCCGGCCAGCAGTCACCACTGGCTAGCCACCCAGCTGTGAAGGCAGCTCAAAAGTAAGGGTGCCAGTACCACAAACCTTCCTATAATAGCGCTTTTCATGTTTATATTTTGCTGGTTTTAAATACATATTCATGCTTTGCTACAAAACTGTGAAATTTAAGATTTAAATATCTGAAACCATGAAATTCAAGATTTTAAAAATTCTATGATCATGAAATTTACTAAAAGGAATGGTGAATTTGGTAGGGCCATGCATATGAGGAAAGGTTAAAAAAAGGGAACCTGTTTAGACTTGAGAAAAGAAGATTGAGAAGGTGCGGGAGTCAGGGGGTGAGCTTGGTGTTCAAAATTTGCAAAGTGTTGTGGTGGATTCTCAATCACTGGACATTTTGAAAGCAAGATTGCATTTTTTCCCCTAAATGATATGCTCTGGTTCAAACAGGAATTAATTCAGGGAAATTCTATAGCTTTCATGATGCAGGAGGTCAGACTAGATGGTTTAGTTGGTGTTGGTAGATTGGACTAGATGACCTCCTGAGGTCTCTTCCAACCCTGATATTCTATGATTCTATGAACACAGTGTTCCCTTCTGGGATAATGATCTACAATTTTTTTTTGTAGAAGCACTTGAGACATCTCTAATTCATTGAAATCTGTCTAACAAATGTAATGTTCATTAGCTAATCAAAGCATTACCAGTACCATTTATGTTCCATTTTTTTTTATTTTGAAGAAGTATGCTGTTGCATTGACTAACAGAAATTATGATGTTAAAATAAAAGACACATGCTTTACATACATAGTGGTCTGTTATCAACTTAAAGCTAAGGGACAATATTATTCAATGCTGAGCCCTAACTATGTGTGAGATTGAACTATCTGATGATAATCACAGAATCAGAAAAAAAGGCTATGTGCTGCATTTGTAGTTCCCGAGACGAATAGCTCCATTAGCAATTTAATGTTAATGACTGAGCCTAATATATATAACTCTCAGACAAAACTGTCCTTAAAAGAATATTCAGGTTGTGAATTGAACCCACAAATTTATGGAAGCTTGCAGTTAAGCCAAAAAACAGCTACAGAGCACGGTTAAAATAGCTAACCTTAGGAGCCTAGCCTGAAGGGCTTAGATAATGGAGGTTTGATACGTCTGCAGATTCACATTATAACCCTTGAGAAAAATGATCTATTTTACGCAGCGTAGCAATCTGGAAGGTCATTGAGTGACAAGCAATTCTCAGCATCAATAAACTGTGAAATGTGTTTGCTTTTTAAAAAAAGAATTAATTACAGTTGGTATTTTGAAGCTGATGTAATATTGGCCACCTTGAAGAAAAGTGATATTTGTGCTACTGCCCATATTGATGGAGACCAATGTGCCGTTACCATTAGCTCCAGAGACCCAGGTCTAAGGCCATACCTTGACTCAGGGTCCTGAAGCAGTAGCACAAGAGAACAAGTTCCAAAACGGATGTTTCTTTCTTCTCCCAGATCATGGTTCAGCTGGTTGACATTTCTTTCATATCCCCTACTGTAGGGAGGTTTTTTTCAGTTTGTTCTCAGAATGCAAGCTCCTCTTCTCCCAAATGCTGGCAGTGCCAAAAGAGATTAGCCGGGAGGTCATATGAGATGACTGGGAATTGAACTGGTATATTCAACATAATTCAAGGAAAGGGCATAAATTGTAACCACGCATTCTATTAAGGGGATGAGCCTCTAAATGTTACGATCGTGTAAAATGTTGGGTCTCCTACTCATAGCAGCAGTGACCAGAAACACCCTATTTCCCTTCAGCTGATCAGCAGCTGATTAAGCCAGATATTCTCCATGCCTCACACCTGTTGTCCACATTCCCCTATATCCCCATCTGCTTCTTCAGTCTCCCTCTTGCTCCTCACTCTCCCCTAACCTCTTCACAGTTTCCAAACGATAGAGTACAGAGGGAAACCATCTTGACTGAGGACAACCTGTGATCTCAGTCCCTTTGCAAGTAATGGGAGAGAGCCATCATTCTGGGTAAGGGCAAATGTTTGCAAAACAGCCATTGGGAAATCAGGATAACCATTAAAAAGAAGAATCTACATTTGTGAGAGCAGGTTTTTTCAAAGAACAGGTAGGGAAATAGGAGAGCGGGCAAATGAAAAATATGGATACACAGTAATTTATTTCTTAATGATATGGCTTATAATAAAATATTATCCCTATATGTAAAATATCTCCCTCCTTCCACACACTTAACTCTTTTTCCAGAACAATGTGCCCCACTACACAAGCCTTTCCCCACTAGCCCATTCGCCAACCCCTGTCTTCCCGAAAACATTCCATGCTCCCCCAGACAGCCATCCACCTCACTCAGCCCAGCCTCTCCTCCACATCAACCAGTGCATAGGTGACACCTGCCTTAGGGATGCTTGGAATCCGCTCAGACCTTCTGCTTTTTGAATCATCATGTGGGATTCCAGGATCCAGACGGTAAAATGCTGCATGTTCCAATGACATTACAGGGAGCTGGAGACTATGAAGGCCATCACTAAGCCATGTGTTCCTCTGATCTGCTGTCTCCTAGTGCTGTTTCTGGAAGCCAGACATCTAACCCCAACCCAAGAAAATGTCTTTCTCTGTATGAGACTTAATATTTTATGTTAGCAATGCTTTTGGCTTGTGGGCTGTAGATACATGCACAAGGCATTAAAGGGGCTCATACATGCGTTGTCCCATGATGGAAACAGGATTTGCATTTTTGTTAATCCACCCTGAAGCCGTTGTCTTAACAGGAAATGACTACACTTGTAACCTACACTTTAGAAAGTCTCTGAAAGCATTCCAATCTTACATGAAGTATAAAATGTTTTTCAGAAAGCTGAAAAATGATTGTCTATGAGTAATATATACTTGATATATGTAATAGTGATATTTGTGATGTGTAACTAGGAACATGGCAATGAAAACAGTTTTGTTCATACAAACACAAGTATGGAGTTTTAATGTAATCTACTTGAGCATTTTATCACCATGCTTTTGGCTGATTAAATGAGTTTGTTATGCTCTTGGATCTAAAATCCTACCTTCACTCACTCAAAACATCTAATGTGAGCTGGGGCAGGGGGAGGTCCGGTCAGTGTTCAGAATGAGTGCCAGTAGAAATTAGAAACCACTTAGAAATCTGCCTAGCAAATCTGCTGCTTCATGCCAATTTTTTTAGGTTCACTGTGCCATCAGGGCACAAAATTTTAAGGAAGTTTACTGCTGAAGGTAATAGTATTGTTTCCATTCATAATTCTACAGCTGAAGATCCAGGAGAGTAAGAACTCCACTTTGTGATGGTCTACACCTTCATTAGCCTTATACAAAAGGGAACAGCAGAAATGATCTCCAAAAGGAAGTCTACAAGTTATCAGCAACACATAGAATAAAATACTGGAAGCCACTTCCCAAATTTTCCCTGCAAGAATAGTAATTGCAGTGCCTTCACTTCCCAACATTTCTGATCATTAACAGCTTGTTCTGATCAGGTGTTTCCTAATTTGGGACCAGTCCTGACCACCTTATTTAGGAAAAATTCTCATAGACTTCAATGGCTATTTTAAATGGCTAAGAACTGCAGTATTTGACATATTTACGTCTGGGGGAGGGGAACGTGGAATCTAGTTTTTGGAAGCCAACAGGAATTAAGTAATCTGGAGTACTTCACCTAATGCAGCGTTCCAGTGTAGCCCCTGAATTTGACATCCTGTATGTACCCCAGAATTTGACAGTACTGCCAGCTGAAACCCAAACATTGCAGAGCTAGGGATAATCTTAGGGCTTTGCTACACTGGAGAGTTGCAGCGCTGGTGGTGGGTTTACAGCGCTGCAACTTAGTAACGGCCACACCTGCAAGGCACATCCAGCGCTGCAACTCCCTGGCTGCAGCGCTGGCTGTACACCTGGTCTGCTTGGGGTATAACGATTGCACCGCTGGTGATGCAGCGCTGCTCATCAAGTGTGGCCACCAAAAGTGCTGTTATTGGCCACCAGGATACTAGGAGGTATCCCAGAATGCCTGCTCACAACAAACTGGAAGAATGGCTGAACTCCGAGCTCCCCCAAGCTGCTTATCTAAAAAACAAACACAGCTCCTGTTTACTGGAGCGAGTGGAGGCAGGCAGGGGAATTGCTTTGGAAGGTTCACAGCTGTTTGCTTGAAGAGAGAAGTCACACGGCAGAGGGGGAGGGGGGGAGTCCTTGTTAAGCAGCTGCTTATGTGGTCTGAAGGCTATTTAGGAGTGCATAATTTGCATTTAGTGAATAAGAGAGGGGTGGGGGAACGGCTCGAAACTTTTAAATTGATTGCAGGTTGGTGATGTGCATGTTTCAGTCCTTAGAACTAGCAAGGCAGGGAGCTGACAGATCCAAAAAATCCACTCTCTCTCTCTCCCTCACCTTCCCCCTCAACCCCCCTCTTTTGAAAAGCATGTTGCAGCCACTTGAACGCTGGGATACCTGCCCACAATGCACCACTCCCAACAGCGCTGCAAATGCTGCAAATGTGGCCACACTGCAGCGCTGGTAGCTGTCAGTGTGGCCACACTGCAGCGCTTTCCCTACACAGCTGTATGAAGACAGCTGTAACTCCCAGCGCTGTACAACTGTAAGTGTAGCCATACCCTCAGGCCCTGAGAGGCAAGGCCACATAGCTGCATGTTTGCAGCTCTACTATCAGCATGGGAGGATGGGATAAGAAGTGCATGTATTGTGAGACTAGAAGAAATGTTTGGATGGCCAGCTTTGGTTTTAACATGACATCTGACACCTTTAACATGTAAGTTTTATTGTTGTTATGACTAGAAACGTTTTGATGATAACAGATAATGGGTAGTTTTGCTGCAATTAGGAGAATTGGTGACCAATTGGGGGGGTACTGTGGTGACCCACTAGGAGTCACTATAGGTTATATGTTTTGTTTGAAGTTAGCTATATAAGATTAGGTGAAAAAAATTGCTTTGGAGCAGGACAAGGATCTGGCATATAAGCTCTCCAACAGACAAACCAAAAGAGAGGAGCCAGAGAAGTCTGGCTGCTGATGCCTCAAAACTATTGCTTAACTTTAGATAAATATAATTGTTTTGAGATGCTCTAAACTTACTAAGACTGTGTGTGTGTGTGTGTGTGTGTGTGCGCGCGCGCGCGCACACATGCTTGGGATCTAATTAAAAAGTAGTTTTAGGTGAAAGCACTCTTGCTTGTACCAATCATTTGTCAGATGGATGAGCTGTGTCCTCATCGATTTATTCATGACACCGCATATCACTGCATTGGGCTCTGAAAACCATGGGTAACATTGGGGTCTATCATAAATTATGTCTATGTGAGTTACCAATAAAAATAATGCATTTCATAGTCTTGTTATTGAAACTTATTCTGAGTTGCTGCTTTTTTCTGTACCACTCAAACCCAACACGAACATTAAAATTAGGGCCAGAAGTACTTTAAACATGGCCACCCAGAGGATTCAGGGGGCCTGGGACAAAGCAATTTTGAGGGCCTCTTCCATAAAAAAAAGTTGCAATACCATAGAATACTATATTCTCATGGGGTCCCCTGCAGGACCTGGGGCAAATGGCCCCACTTGCCCAGCCCCCGGGCAGCCCTGACTTTAAATGGTTACAAAGTTTGGAGTAGGGTCACCAGATGAGAGACGTGAAATATCGGGATGGGGGGGGCGGAGCAACAACAACAAAAAAAAAACAGCAGCAGAGGAAAAATAAAAGAAAAAAGAAAAAAAAAAAGAAAACCAAGAGCCACCGGAACATAGGAAAAATTGGTGGAGGCTGAGCACCCACCAGCAGCTCCCGCCCTCCCCCCCCCACACACCAGCTCACCTCGCTCTGCCTCCACCTCCCCTGAGCTGGCTGCCGCATCCTGCTTCTCCTCACTCCCTTCAGAACTTGCACGGCCATGCAGCTGATTAGCACAAGCCTGGGAGGGAGCGGGGAGGAGGAGGAATCCAGAGTGCTTGGGGAAGAGAAGGGGCAGGGCGGGGATTTGGGGAGAGAGCCAATGGGGGAGGGAAGGGTGGTGTCGGGGATGGGGCGGAGTTGAGGAGGGGGGCTGTGTGCCGGAGGGCAAAATATCAGGACAATTCGTTTCCCGACTACTGTTCAGTTGGGACGCGGGACAAGCAAGTAAATATCGGGACAGTCCTGATAAAATCAGGAGGTCTGGCCACCCGAGTTTGGAGCAGCTGCTAGAAGTTTGGCTCCCTAGTTGAAGCTATCAAAAAAATGTTCAAATCTACCCTCCTCACTGTTATTGCCTCCCATTCTACTCCCTCAATTCTCCCAGTATGGCTACATCTCCTTCTTCTCCTTAAGTGCCCTGAATTGATCTGTGACTTCTGGCCATTCCCTAGGAATAATTAGCTCTGTAGAGAACCCCGAGTGGCCTATAGCTACAACTTCCTTCATTCCTTTACACTTTTCTTTCCAGCCCTCAACAGGCATTTAATATTGGCTGCCATCTAGCCAGTTCTTAGTAGCCTTTGTAGTTTCTTCTTGGCAGAGTTTAATTTTTTAATGTCATATAGTCTGTAACTTCCCTTGTCTCCTGTGTACAATATGCATGGGCAGTGAGCAATGTTAAGACATGTAGGCAGGCCTAGTCAGGCTCAGATAATGAAGGAAAATACATAGCCAAAGCTTAAATAATTGAATTTTTATTCAGTGTTTGTGCTGAAGCTGGTTCCTATTTTTTTTTGGTTCAAACTCTGACCAGCCTTCCTACTCAAAAATGTTCTACACCCGAGAGCCCAGTTAATTGCATTAATGTGAACTACGTCTGTGTTTAGCAACAGGGTAATGTATCTTAAAGACACTGTTCATAGCACAGTGGGTTATTTATGTTTAATGAACCCAGCAAAGTAAAATGTTAGAGATCACTCATGGCCCGCTATATATTTTTAGTAACCTGTTT
Organism: Gopherus evgoodei; assembly: GCF_007399415.2. Classification (NCBI taxonomy): domain Eukaryota; kingdom Metazoa; phylum Chordata; order Testudines; family Testudinidae; genus Gopherus; species Gopherus evgoodei. Next base: position 59,972,836 of record NC_044332.1, read on the forward strand.
ATTCCTCAGTAAACGAGTTTACTATACATTTTAAGGCAGCAGAAGGTTGTGGTTAATGACAAATTGTGAAATACACTTTGCATATAATGCGCCTTTTAAAACTATATTGTATTTTTCTTTTGGTTCAGAAAACTTACACAGTGCCAGGGAACATCAGTTTTATTCATATATATATGTTGTCTTCCTAGCCCATACCCAGGAAGCTGATATCTTGGGATTCAGTGAAAGCTGTTCAACTTCTGTAAGAAAAAAAACTGTCCCAGTCTTTCTGCACACTAATTTTTCAGCCTTTGCATGACCTTTCTAGGTGTGAAAAACAAGTGAAGTTTTTCATTAATTTGGCTTTTCCTGGGACCTTTCTGTAAAGACATGACATTTTTCTTAAATATTTTTATCAACCTTAGGTTGGAGATGCATGATGACCCAGTGAGTAGAGCACTATAATAGGGCTTGGGAGACCTGGGTTCAAGTTTCTCATCCAGGGATTGGCAATCTTTAGCACACAACCTGCCAGGGTAAGCCAGGCCTGTTTGTTTACCTGCCGTGTTCGGCTAATCGCAGCTCCCACTGGCTGCGGTTCGCCATCCCAGGCCAATGGAGGCTGCGGGAAGTGGCACAGGACAATAGCGACCTGCCATGATACACAGGCCGCTTCAACCACTCACCAGCTCGCCTTCTTCTAGATGCCCTTTCTGGCCATTTATGCCACCACAGGACATGAAGGTGGACTGTGCTTGGTGCAATGACTGGTCAGCGATGACAGTCATTAATCACTCTCTTGTCACTGACACACCATCTGTCCACCAAGGCACCTGTGATCACCTCTGAAATGGTTTTGAACAGGACAGGGCAATTGTGTCGCCAGTTTCCTTAAATGGGGCTTTTGTAGTGACGTGGTGCAGCTGTCATCAATGTTAGACTATGTTGCATATCCTTGACGAGAGCCCTCTGACATTCTGACGGCAGGCTACCGGCTCTGCACCTGGCTGATGATGATGTCATCAAATGGGCTGGGCACATTGTGCATAGGTTGATATTTCCAATCAGTAAAATGGGGATAATAGCACTTCTCCACTTCCTGGTTAAATACATTAAAGACTGTGAGGCACTCAGGTACTACAGTAATGGGGGCCCTAGAAGTGCTATGCTAGATAGATAGATACTACGGTGATGGGCATTATAGAATCTAAGGCTTGATCTACGCAACCACCTTATGTCAGTATAACTATGTCAGTATAATCCCCAGCCTTGAGTGACACAGTTGTACCAACCTAACTCCTGGTGTTGAGAGTGTTATGCTGATGGGAGTCCTTCTCCAATTAGCTTAGCTACCACTTCTCGATGTAGGTACTGTATCTCTCTGATGTGAGAAGCTCTCCCATCTGCCTAGCTGGCACCTTCACTAAGCACTATAGTGCAGCAGAAGCATCAGTGCAGGTGCAGCCCTGTAAGTGTACGCAAGCCCTAAATATAATTTTTTCTTCATCTTCTCCCTCATTTCCAGCAATCCACTGCTGCCAGGACAGTCCCTCTTTTGATTCATGATGTTTATTCTTCCCACCTTTCCTTTTATCACAAATGACAAAACAAGTGAACAATCTCTGCCGTCCAAATGGAACAAAAATGAAGCAAAAGTGATTTTAATCTTCTTTCTGAGGCTTGGGTTCTCGAGTCACACGCCTGTTCATTTGTCAGCCATTCTCGATTCTAAAGACATGCCCTATCTATTTCACCCCACTGCTGCTCAGATTGTTGGGCCCCCAACATCAGTACTAGTAGGATGGCAGTGATAACATACCAATGTCCCACCCCTGACATGTTTCACGTTGCGGGCAGATGAATGGACTGAAAGTCTATATAGTTATTTAGAAACAATAATATCTATGGCCTGGAATGCACTTACATTAAATAGCTTCTGAGTTTGTTTAAAACACTAGATTTCAGTTTTTAATCAACTTCAAAAGTTATTTATTGCTCCATATAAATGAGCGCCATGACCACTATGCCTTAATTAACCACATCAACTTTGACTAGCATTTTGGCATTCAATTTTATTGCAATCTATGTAAGTCCTGTCTTTCCTGGTGGGTCCTTAAGCACATGCCATTTTTGTGTACGGGATTCTTTTGACAATAATTGGTTTCAATCAACTGTCTTTAATGCATTTCACATTTGCTTACAGTTGGCCTTGTTAATGTCCAATATTGTTTTCTTGTTTTGATCCCGACTCTCATCCCTGCAGGCAATCACTGGACCCCACCTGTTAACTGCTAGATGGATTATCATATCTAGATGGGAACCCATTTCCTGAGGCTAATACTTAAAAACAAACAAACAAAAAAACCTTTCTGATCTTATTGGTTCCTTCACAGCCTCTGTGTGAAATCAGTCTCACTCCAGGATCACACAGTGTCACTTAGTGATGGCATTCTTGTCAATATTAGTAATTGTCATTCTCCATCATAAACAACCAAGATTTTTGCAATGCTTTCTTATTTTTGCTAAGCCTTTCTTACTTCTGTCCTAGAAGTCTAAAAACCCTACTCTCTGACATTTTTTCTTTTTCCATGACATATGTATTCTTTACCTCAGTCTATAGTTTACAGTATCTGCTATGAGAGCCAGCCTGAGTCACTTGCTCATTTATTCATATATTTCACGTTCAAGTATAAAGCCTATGTTCTTTCCTCCTGCTGATTCTATCCTTCCAGGTGCACTTTATAGCACGGAATGTTAGAGTTTTGCCTTTTCCCTCTGACTTAACCAATTAAATATCTATTATCACAATATTTTATCCTTCGCTTTAAAAAATTTCAGCTTAGAGTTTTACCATTTTTTCTTTGATCCTTGACAAGGGATCCCTAGATATTGACAAGGGAAATGCCCATTTCTCTGTGGTTTAGGCCAAGATTTTCAAACGAGACTACTGAATTTTGGGTGCCAAACCCGATCTTTAAACCAACCTGATCTTCAGGGGGTAACTACTCAGCACTTTCTGAAAATCAGGGTTCCTCACATTGGCTCTCATTGTCCACCCCAAAGGTGAAGCACCAAATTCACTAGTCACTTTTGAAAATGTTGGTCCTTGTACTTTTAACACTAGCAGTCACTTAGCATGTCATTATTACACTTCCATTACCTTAATAGCTGTTTCTGTTCTCACATTGTTTGCCTACCTATAGTTTTCCTTTGCATTTTCTTTGTCACCACGTCAGATACTCATTACTTTTCCCAGCGGACGTGTCTTATCCCTTTTTTATGGTTCTCCTTGAACCCTAAAATGCAGTAAGATACAACTCCCGCACTTTACCCCACACCCACTAAAACATTTTCTAATGTGTTCTTGTCTGTAATTCATAGACTCAAACTAAACAAAAGAGACTGAACCATCACCTGGTATGAATAAAGTAGCCCCATTGAAATCACTAGAGCTAAATTGTTTTACCTCAGGGGAGCATCTGACTCACGAGTGATACTCAAGCTTTACCCCTTGCATAAGCCAGCGAAGAGACCTATGGCAGATAATTCACATTTCAGTGCTGGAGACCTCCATGTTATTGGCCTTAAAGCCTCAGAGGTTGTACCATACTCAGTATGCTTAGAGGTAATAAAAGTAGCAGGGTCTAGCATGCTTTACATAACATTTATTTCATGAAAAATAGTGTGTAATGAATAAGCTTATTCCAATTTTCATATGGTTGTTCAAATGCAAAGGGGATTTATTTAGTGAGTTAACAGGATGGCTGAAGAATGTATTATTCCTCAAAGCTGGTGACACTAACTCTAGAGTCAAGAGAATTACAGATTTTTGCCTTCTGTTGTGTAATAAACTGATTGAACTGATCCACTGACCTCTGAAAACCCATTAACTTTGGAGTGTAGAAATTTATATCCGAATGTAAAGATTCAGTTTGCAGCTTAGAATATCTTTGGGGGGTGCTTTAGGTGATTTTGTGGTCCAGGTCAAGAGAAAGCTTTTGGCACCCTAGACAAAGTATATAATTTGGTTTAATGGAGACAGCGCAAACCACATCTCTAATTGTTATCATTTTGTCTTAGGAATTGCTTTACACGTGGAAAAGTATTTTTATGCAGGTCTTGTTGTATATTTTGCTATTGTAGACATTATTAAGATCTGAAATGGGGACTGGAAATTACCAGAATCTATTTGGTGTCCTGGGAGAGAGTCAGAGAGTTGGTTGCAAGGAGAATGTTTAATGTACATTCTCTACTGCTTTGCAAAATTATCACTATTCTAATTATAGATGAGGTTTTTCCCACCAGTTGTAATTCCCTTTGGGAGAAGCTATGAAATTCATCCTCAGTCTGTACAAGAATGTTTATTGATGAGGCCAGCATGGCCAAACTTGAAGTGTTATATATTTATGCTAATGTTTAATTATTGCTACTATTTGAGACATTTCATTTGGGGAATTATCTATTTAACATTCCTGTGGTTTCTATTGTGCCACAGAAAGCTACTGTGTGATTACAGCTAATATAGCTTATAATATAAAAACAAAAATAAGTCATTCTTTCCCTTTCTTTATAATTCTAGAAATTACACACACACACACACACAAATCACAGCTGGCAGTCACGTCTCGGGCTGCTGCTGTTTCCAAAAAGATGTAATACCAGGACTTACTCCCAGAATTTAGGAACAGGGGAGTGGAGAAGCTGTCAAAATGCTTCATTTGGTAGGGAACAAATAGGTACTTACGTGAAAGACATTCAGCTAAATTGTTTATTTTAATATCATAATAATTATCTAGGCATATATTGGCCCTTATCCTGGAAACTGCAGATCGCCATGACTCACAAGCTCAAGATCTGGTCCATTTTTATGATTATTTATTAAAAGCAATATACAACAGAAAGCCACTATTTGGCACTACATCATATATCCTTATGGAGCCAAATGTTACATATACATCCTTTCTCAAATACAAATACTCCACACCTTTCCAAATATTTTGGCTGACACTCTAATAGTGTTTGACCTTTCCCAGGGTAGCACAGGATCTTTCAGTCAGTATCTTGATTCTTTCCCTGTGAAGTCCAACCATTTCAGCTTAAGAGTCAATACAGTATTTCAGAAAAGTCTAAGTGTCACAATCAATACATTGGATTAGACTCCTACCCTGTTCCCTCCCCTTGGGCTGCCCATAGTCTGCTGCCTGAGATTTCCCAAGTGAGAGGAATTCCCTGGCAAACCGAGCATCAGCATAGACAGTATGCCTCTCTCCCTGAAGCTCCTAGCACTATAGAAGTGTCTTGGAAGTAGAAAAGGGAAGTGGCTAACATCAATTACTCTGCATCTATCCCCAGTTAACATATGGTCTCCCGCACACCTTTGTGAATCTGTGCAAGCTAGATCAGCCACAAGGCTGCTGTGACCTACACAAAGGTCAGGGCAGCATATAAGGGGGCTTAGAGGTAATAAATGGTTGTTGAAGCTCAGCTTCTCCTGTTTACCCCCCTGCCAGTCTGCCTTGGGTGGCTGGTCCCCTAAGTATATGAAGACCCAGCAAGCTCCTACCATGCTTTCTTGGGGGCTCCTCACCCGTGGACAGTGACTCAGGCAATGGAGTATTCATAGCTACTCTCCTCCTTTCCAGGCAATGCATCAGGTGGCCAGCAGGGGATCTCTTCAGAGTGCTCCTGATTCCAAAGAAGTTGAGAGAGGCAGCTGGGGAGGAGGTAGCAATGGGGGTAAGCCAAACACTTCCATTTAAGACTTACAAGGCATTAATTTTCATTTAATAATCAATTACAAATTTTATTTTTAACATAGCTGCCCTGAAGTGCCACAGGTAGCATATCACAACTCTAGCTGATGGAAATGTGCTCTTATTTCATATGCTCCTAAACACCCTCTGGCTGCAGAAGAGGCCACATTTACAATTTCTCCTGGACATCTGTGCAAATCTGTGTCAACCAGATCATATGTTTGTTCCAGACAGTCTAACTTTAGGCATCAACAGTTCAGGAGACTCTTGGTTCCCCCACAAGGCTGTGCCACAAAGTACCCATTTTGGTTTCATATTTCATTTTCTACTATTATTTCTACTGATGTCGTGTAACCAAGTAGGTGTCTTTCTAAGACATTTGTATGAGAGCACTTTTCCTGCAATTTACTGTATTTCTTCAGTAACATCAAAGGCTACAAGTAACATCCAGCCTTAAGTTATATTAATAAATGAAAGAGGTATTTATTTGCTAAGAAAAGGCCAAGGATTTAAGGTTTATTGGTTTTCTTTGTCAAATAAAATTATAAAATCATAGAATAATGAAATTCAGAATAAATATTTTCATGCTGTATGTATATATTACACATGAAAAATTGTATTAAAAGAACAATGAGGTTTCAAACACACAAAAGTTATGAAATGGCAGAATTAAGGTTGCCTATGGAATCTCAATTCATTCCCGTAGTCCACGGATGGGCAAACTTTTTGGCTTGAGGGCCACATCTGGATGGGGAAATTGTATGCAGAGCCATGAATGTAGGGCGGGGGTTGGGGAGTACAGTATGCAGGAAGAGGCTCAGGCAAGGGGCTGGAGTGTGGGATGGGTTCGGGGTGCGGGCTCTGGCCCAGCGCCACTTATCTCGAGCAGCTCTGGGGTGGCAGCGGCATGCAGTGGAGCTAAGGCAGACTTCTTGCAACAAATGGCTTAACAGAACACTTTATCCAAACCATGACACAAGCTTTGAGCGTGGCAACAGAACAACTTGTTAGCATATCAGAAAGCCATGCAGGCAACTGGAAATCAGTCACCTGCAAATTTGTTCCTGGGACACAACCTCTGATCTTGCCTGGGTTTATTAAAAGCTGTTCTGTCAAGGGAGGTAATTAAGAAGCAGAATGCTCAAGCAGAGGACTGTGGATGTTCTGCAATTAGAGAGCTATGGCTGGGACAAGCTCAAGATTACAGAGGTGACCACAAGTGGGTTCCAAGCACTAGCCAACTTCAGATGAGACCTTATTCTTATGCTGTTGCAGTGACATCTGATGTGATATGGCATTGCCACATCAGGAACTTGGGCTTTACCCCCTCCCCCCCAAACAAACTGTTGTGTCACTGTCTCTACCGGATCTGGCTATTCTGAAGTTCGGGACACTGTAAGCCCATTAATTCCTAGCACCAAGGAAACAGAACCTGAATTGTCATTTAAAGCATCTGTTCAAGTGTCTACTCCAGAACTGTGAGACTCCACCCTGTGCGGCAAAAGAAACTGCCTTAGTGACTCAGTTTGTAGTTGAAATAGTTGATAAGTTAAACTGATGAATAGTACAGAGACAGAATAATCCTCTCACTCTGGAGTGCTCAGCTTATCTATTCTGACCTCTTTAGTTACAATTGCAATTTATAATATTAGTTTAGACATGTTTTGGGAGGGAAAGGTAACAACGCAATAAGAGAGGTGGACTCTACTGTGTGTGATGTAATTGAGCATGTTGATTGCCTAACCACTAGAGGGCATCTTGTGTATCAATGTACTAGCAGTGGAGCAGTAGAGTGTGGCTGAGCGAGAAGCAACAGAGCCCTTGAATAAACATGCGGGTTACATAGCTCTCTGTCCATATCTTAATTGGCAAGTTCCTGGGTGCAGAGGTAACAGATCTGCTAGGGTGGAGCCCTGAGCTCTGCATAGAGAAATGGTAGGAGCTGGGTTTGTGGCTCCATTGAATGGAAAGGGGCTCCCAGTGGCAGTAGGCTGCAAGTGTAGCTGCCTCCTCCATGTCAGTCTGCTGAGCGGACAGAAAGCTGGGATGCTGCATGACTTTGTGTCAGTCTCAGCCTTCTTCTTCCTCCCACCCCTCCCGGGTGGGGGCAGGGCTGAAAGTTGTGAGGGGGAAACTCATGTCTCCCACAAATTGAAAGCTGGGGGCAAGAGAGTACGTGGGTGGGGGAGCAGGGGAAATATTATGTTGTTCCTCTAAACTGAAAGTTGGGGAAAGATGGCTTGTCAGCCCTCCGAAAAATCATGCCCAATGACACCCATCCCTCAAACACAGGACATATCCATGGGAAAGAGCCATATTTCTCACCCAGGATGCCCCCTTTGAAGCTATCAGCAGACAGAGTAAGTTAGAGAAGCCCTTAGGCTACTGTAATTTGTACTGGGCAGGGAGGATGAGGCTGAGTATAGTTCAGCCCCAGGACCCTCTAAGGCCAGCTTTGTCTTCCTCCCCAGATTTGCACTGAGCACAGTTGGTCATTCTGATTGATTTACAGAAGTCTGCTGGGGACCCACATAGGTATATCTCCAATTATAAAAAAAGAAAAACTATCTCCTAGAACTGGAAGGGACCTTGAAAGGTCATCGAGTCCAGCCCCCGGCCTTCACTAGCAGAACCAAGTACTGATTTTTGCCCCAAAAGTGGCCCCCTCAAGGGTTGAGCTCACAATCCTGGGTTTAGCAGGCCAATGCTCAAACCACTGAGCTATTCCTCCCCTATCTTGTCTCATACAGGCCTGCACTACTATGCCGGGGGAAAAGAGCCTATTTCACAGAGAACATTGAATGCCTTGACCTATTTTCACCTGCTTTGTAAAATGTAAATGTGTCCTTAGTGTTTTCGGAGTGCCATGCAGTGTGTTAATTTGGAAGTGGCACTGTGTGAACTTCAGCGGCAGGAACCATGGGACTGCATAAATTCCATAATGCTATTTGGCTAGTTCACGTTAGACCCAGTCCCCTGGCAGGTATAGAAGAGCTATATTTGTCTGTACTGAGCATAAATAAAATAAACATATCTGTCGCATAGAGTTGGAAAGGACCTTTGAAAGGTCATTGAGTCTAGTTCCCTGCCTTCACTAGCAGGACTACTTACTGATTTTGCCCCAGATCCCTAAATGGCTCACTTAAGGATTGAACTCACAACCTTTGGCTTAAGCAGACTAATATGCAAATCACTGAGCTATCCCTCCCCCTGCTGTTTGGTGTTCCTTAGGGTAATGCCCTTTTGATCCTAAACTACAGTGGCATAGACTCAAGAGTGATAGGGATACACCTTCCAACTTCTACTTTACAAGGAGTCTAGAGGGGAGGTACTTGCTTCCATACAATGTGCACTCTGTCCTCTTATACTCTGCGAACCCTGCTGTCTAATCAAGCATTGGAGTGAACTTCATAGTTCATTGAACCTGGGTCACATAAATTGTGAAGCAGAGTATTAATTCACTAGACAGAGCATCGCTACATTAAACTCAGTACACCCAGGGATCTTTTTGTTGCTCTGCAGCTCACTGCTTGTTTCCCCTGTTCTAGCAGGCTGCAGCATCTGTTGTGTGAGTACATCGCCATACTGTAAACTACTAAAGTTTTTTTTTCATTTTTTTCTCAGCAGCCCAGCTGGAAATTTAAGATAATAGCCAAAATAATTAAGTAATATCCACAGCCCAGCTCAAACCAGTATTTTTTGTATGAGCCATCTTCCTGGGGAAGTGTGTGAAAAGGAGACTGAAATATCAGAAAGCTGACAGCAGAGGCAGACATGAGAAGAATTATAGGCATTCAGCAAACATTAAAAGGACAATAACACACTGGCTTATGGCTATTTATTTTTTATGAGAGACTTTGGCAGTGTTTTGTCTGAAGTTTTGATGGCCATATGTTTTCCAGGGAGGCACAGCACTGTTTGTAAATGGTGCTGTAATTGAAATTGAATTTCATGAAGTCTATGTGAAATATGATAACACATTAAAATACATATTCTTTGGAGAGTTTCCGCATTGATTTTTGTTGCATTAAATCTGTTTACACATCAAAGGACAAAATTACATTCTGTCTGTCTTCATTTCAGTCACACCCGTGCTTTTGTTTGCCAGAGAGCACGGCAAAGCACAATGCTGTGCTGTACATAACACTTCCAACACTAACACTTTTTAGTAAAATGATGCCTCAGACTGGAATTGAGCTCATGTCTCCATCTGCTTAGCTATTTCAAGTCCTTTCTCTTCAATGCTTTAACTATATTTATGCATTGGGCCCAATCCGTTGAAACCGAGGGGAATTATACCACTGATTTCAATGGTAGCAAGTGCAGGCCATGTTGATGTACACTAGCTGAGGAGCTGGCCCAGCAGAGTTTTCCATATGACACAGAACATGTTATGATGTGAGATTTATGTTAGACTGTGCGCCTCAACTATTGATCTAAAGCCAGATTTTTCTTTAAATGGATGGGTATTTTTTGTATGCAAATGTCATTGTTTTGTGTGAGAATAAAGTGTGGTGAAGGTCAGGGAACTAATACTGGCTTTTTAAATGAACCATATGAATCATCAAAATAAAAGTGAATGTATTGCTGGGATAAAGAAACAGAACTGTTCTTGCTTTACTCACAATGACGTCTATCACTTCATCAGTTCTATTATCGTCCTAGATGCATCCTAGGTTGGATGTGATGCTGGAGTGAGGAAGTAGAACACTACAACTCATTTTTCAGGTACAACAAGCATAAGATATTTTGATATTTTTCTTTGTCAGTGTGGGGAGAATATCTAACTGCTCTGACTAGTGAATATTGGATTTGTCACTGAATTTAAGCCCTCTGCGTCTCCGGGAATCTTATTTTTCTTTCACCTCTACAAGATTATCAACCATGTTATTAACTCCTCTCTCAGCAATATATATTTTCTGTCTTTCAGAAGACTTTTTTCCTTTGATTTAGAGAGATAAAACTTCCTGTAGTGGATTGACTCATTCAACCACCCAGGCTGGTAACCTGACTCCAACACAATGGCTGCTTCCCAAGAAGGGTGGTACCCTTTTCCCCCTGCATGATGCACCTAGCCAATTATTCAGTATTCTTCACTGTGTAGAGATATAGGGGGCAGTCCTTCCTTACCCCTGCAGCATTCTGCTCACACCCTGGAGCCAGAATCGGCAACCTTTGGCACGTGACCCGTCAGGGAGAGCTGCTCGCTGGCTGGGACAGGATGGTTTGTTTACCTGCAGCGTCCGCAGGTTCAGCAGATTGCAGCTTCCACATCCCTCAGCCCCTGTCTCTTCCCGCAGCTCCCATTGGCCTGGAATGGTGAACCATGGCAGTGGGAGCTGCGATTGGCTGAATTTGTGGACACTGCAGGTAAACAAACCGCCCCAGCCTGCCAGCGGATTTCCCTGATGGGCTGCATGCCAAAGGTTGCCGATCCCTGTGCTGGAGCATTGCCTGTATTATCAGAGCTTGTGCAGTGTAGCTGTGAATCCTTTTATTGATGAAAACATTATAAAATTGCTTTTAAAAATCCAGCAGCAGCATGTGACTGTATGACCTCATCTGTGAGTAAATGCCACAGATTGTCTGCACAGTGTGTGCAGCATTCACTCTCTGTCCTTGCCTTTCTCTGGTGTGTATGTGTTTTGGTTTTTATTTCCAGTTGTTCTGACCATGATTTGTACAGGAAAACACAGTTCTGTTATAACGTATCCACACTGGGGGCTAAGGCTGATCGAGACACGAGGAGATCAAGTTGTGACATTCTGGTGATACAGTCAATGTTCTGAAAACAGAGAAATAAAACAAGCTAAACTCTTAGCTAAATTATTAGAATTTGAGCCATGGATTCAGGGTGTGGGTGTGAAAAATGGAAGATAACGTCAGGAATTCTTAAAATGTTCATTCCAGTTTTTAGAGATAGTAGTCCCCATTTTAAGTATATGAGAATATTGTTCAAATTAGAAGAACCTTTAAAAATGGACAGCATTTAAGGTATGCCCATTATGAAAGATCATTACAGAAGTAATATGTTCACTTGCTTTTATTTAATGGATTTATTATTTATGTAACCCACAAACCTCCTGGGTGTGGTGTTCCGTCTGCACTTAAAGAGTCTGCCATAGCCTGAGCTAAGAGGCATGTGGCTTTTAGGTCATGCAGTAGAGGCTCCTGCACTTAACTCCAGAGGTTTGATCCCACCCGCTGACAACCGTGGTCTATCTGGGTTATATTTCAATATATACTGTGATAGAAAAAACATGATTAATATATGCAATCTTATACAATAAACATGCCCCCCCATTTACTCTCAATTCACCATATCTTTGCAGCTGTAAAATTTAGATATAAACTGAAATCTCTCCTATCCCCAGCCCTCAAAGTCCTCTCTCCCATTTCCACTGCTCAGATTCACAGAAATGTTCCCACTTCCTAAGGGGAGAAAACTCAATCTATTTTGGTCTAAGAGGGAGTAAATTCCAAAGGCAAGGGGCCCCTAGTGGATATCATTCTATCAGCAGTCTACAGCTAAGGAGCTACAGCTCAAGTCCACCGACTGATGGGGCATGTGGCTGTATGTAATGCGGAGAGAAGTTTTTCATTTGAACATCTCAAAGCCCTTTGTAACAGATGGTAAGTCTAACTGTTTCCAGTTTACAGATGGAGAAACTGAAGTACGAAAGGTAGGATTTTCAAAAGTGCTTAGGAGCACACTGCAGTGAAATACAATGGGACTTGTACTCCTAAGTCACTAAGGCACTTTTGAAAATTCCACTTAGTGAGTTTAAATGATTCAGCCAAAACCACACATTGAGTCTGTGGTACAGCTGGGAACAAAACCTAGGTCATATACTCCCTAAAAAGATGATATAATGAAAGACTTGGAGTTAAAAATAATTAAATAGGACTGAAAGAAAGTTGGGGCAGAGGGGTGAAAAAATGTGACCGGGAAACAGAAAGGAGAGAGAAATTCAGAAATAGCCTGGAGGGACTGACCTGTTTTGAGACCAGGTAGGCAGGCAACTTAGTATTAATGGGGTCTTACAATCTCTGAATGCTGTGAAAGGAACTTTTGAATTGCCTCAACATGCTGAAATACAATTAATAATGTCATGTTAAAAATTAATAATATCTCATCTACTACCCAAAGTATCAAGTAATACATTAATAATTGCTGTGGCTGCATATACTCAGTTCAAAAAGTTACAGTATGTAAAAAAACCTTTCTAGATGAGGCAAGTTATAATTCACATTTTGTTAACCCACATAATGACCCACAACATGGATGTGTGCATATGCACAGGCACACACACACACACACACACACACACAGAGCAAAATTAACCTTTATGGTCACCCCTAGCCAAGCTCTGTGCACAGATTCTTCCCCTCTCCACTCCTGCCCCAAAACAAACACTGATCAATCCTGCTAGAAATAAGAATAACCTGTGCACATAGGGACGATGGACAGGGCATATTCCGCAACACTCTGCAACCTGAACGGTTCCTGGAAAATCACCTTCTCCATAAGTTTTAGGGGAGGTCAGAATCATGGCAGAATATATTGCTATGCACTCCCCTGCGGTGCACATATTTTCTGTTTTTCCTGCAGTGCCTATTGACTAAGAATATAGTTTTCCTCTCTGTTTCAATCAAATGTTGTACCTGGATAACTGAGCAAAGAGAGACACATCAGACTGGCTTGTTTGCTAGATCTCATTGAAACTGAACTATTAAATTAAGCCCAAAGATGAAGTCCATGAGAACCAATAGGACTATTCACAGCAGTAAGCACTACACTCAACGGGAAGCATTTGTAAGATCAGGTCCATAATGTGTCTTGGCCATCCTTTGGAGTAGGAAACATGGCTTCGGAAGTGTTTATACAATACCTAGTACAATGAGACCAGCATTCTGATTGGAGCCGGATAATTATTAATCATAATGATCATATAGGATGTATAGTTTTGAGATTATGGTAAAAAAAAAGGGAGTTATGGACTTATTCTGCTGCTTTCTATTCTTGGCAAACCACAAAACTCTTCATACCACTGTGGGACTTCGGGGTTACTAATATTTGTCACTAAGCACACTGGCCCAGATCCTCAAAAGGTATTTAGGGCCATTGGGCGTTAGGTGTCTAAATATCTTTGAGGTTCTGAGCCTCAGATACTACTGTGGCTAGTACTATAGACTTGCCTATAAATAAATGTGTCCTCAGAAAGTATTAATTTGTCTAACAATCTGGAAAATATTCAGATATTATGTTGAGCTATTAAATGAAGAAACGTTAGGATATTCAGACTTGCTGTATTTTCCTGCAGAAAACTGGTGTGTGTTGATTAGGCTATGATATTACATTGAATGGCAATATAACAGCAATATTACCATTTTAGCAAATATGTATCTGGAAAATATGGATTAATTAGTTATTGGGGTGATGGCAAATAGGTGGCTGGTTATTACTGATGTAATACTGTGTAAATGTAGATGTTAATAAATTGTATAGTTCTGCTAAATGTTTGCCGTTAATTGTAAGTTAGCTGACATTAAAATGGAAAAGGATAATACATTAGTTTTTTTCTTGTGATTATGTATATTGCTTAACATATTTATGATGTTATTTATCTTTCCATTTACAGAAAAAATATAAAGTACAGAAAGATTTCTAATTTTTTTAAGGACAAATAAAAGTGGAAATGTTGATAGATCTGATGACTGCATTAAGTCAAAATTAATTTTATAATAGTTGATAGTATTTTATATATAAGTATCTCTTAAGTTTAAAAGATCTTTAAAGCTTAACTATATACAAAATCAAATGCAGTGTGGAAAATAATATTAAAAATTATTTAATGGCATAATTATGTCATGAATGTAATTGTTTTATAGTTCAAATTTAAAAATTACAAGGACTGTTTTCCTTTTCATTATAAGTTATAATGTTATGAATTTTCATAAATATTTTGGTTCTGAGCCAGCTGCTGTGGAACACAGTAGGAGGTTTCCATGTAACTCAGTGGAAGTAGGTTAAATCCTTTTTTGTTGTTTTTTAGTTGCAGTGATGATGATCCTAGCCAGGCAACTTTCTTCTAGGAATTAGCCCTTGCATAACTGAGGCAAGAAGGATTTAACAAATAGTTTATGCTACATTGTTCTGCTGTTCTTATATAGCTCTTTAAGGGTCATATTCTGTATTTTCTATGTTCTGCAAAGTTCTATTTACAGTCCATTTATGGCATTACTTACATATTTACTATTAATAATAATCCCTATACATAACAACTGTGGTATGTGACCTACTGCAGTGTCAAGCCACACTGACATGTCGCATAGACAATGTGGCAGTCACTAGCTAAAGAGGAAGGTCATGTATTTGGTATCATGCTGCATTTCCCATTCTCATTTTGAACAAACAAGTTACATAAATGATCTCCTAGTCACTCATGAGCCAACAATAGGGAGGCACCAGCCACAATTCCCCACAGCTGCCCAGCCTTTCATCCCAGAAGTGTACTGTCTTGCACTAGTCAGAAGTTTGGCCAGTGAAAGTTCATTAAGTTCCTCTCTCCCTCAGTGTGGAGAGGACAAACACTAGCCTAGGGAAACTGAGTTGAGATTTCCCAAGCACTTCACGCAAAACACACTGTTTTAGGTAAAATATAAAACAGATTTATTAACTACAGAAAAATAGATTTTAAGTGATTATAAGTAGCATGTGTAGAGATCAATGTTGGTTACTTAAGAAATAAAAATAATTTCTCAGTCTGAGTTCTACAAACTACACAGGATTTGAATCAAGCACTGACAGATTGTACAGTTCCTCAGTACACAGCCTGGGACTCTTTTTCAGCCTGGGACCATCCTACCCCAGGTCAAAGTCTTTATTCTTCAGATACGTTTCCATTCCAGGTGTTAAGTTGTGGAGGGAATGAGGCCAAGTGATGATGCCACTTCCCCTCTTTAATAGTTTCTTCCAGTTGCCAGAAAGATCTGTGCTGTGATGTGGGGGTCGACCCCCATTGGTCAAACTGTTTCAATTATCTCTACACTGGTTTCCCATAGAATTTTGAATTAAGTTCAACCTCTCAGTCCTTATCTTCAATGTGCTCCACCATAGCCTGAGTCCAGGATATCTAATGAACTTCCTAAAGCTCTGGGATGAAGACTGTAGTTGACAAGAGGTACTGCAGGACTCTGCACTAAGAGTAAATCTTGTCCACGCAGGAAATAGAACTTCCTTGGCAGCCGGTCTGAGATTGTTGTAGCGTGAACTCCCCCAGGAACTATGGATCATCACAAACCCCATCACCTTCCACTTCAGCTGCAAAGTGCATTTCTTGAACCTTGCCTTCTGTAATGAAGATATAACAACATGTATATTGAAAAAAAAAGCCCACCCTGCTAAAACAAGACTCCACTGCACAGGCTTTTCCCTGGAGAGAAGCTGAATGAACAAATAAACTATTACAGATGTGTAGTCACATTGCTGAATGGAAGGTGCTCAGATCCTATGATGAAGAGCATGGCAGAAGAATACAATGAAAATACAATATTGAAATTAATATTTTAATATCATTTAAAAGCCAAAACTAAATGAAATAAAATTATAAAAAGTTAACACAAAATGTCTTTACCTTATTGAAAGAAAATATTTTGATGTTATCTGAAGCAAAACATTACAACATTATCAAAAATAAAATGAAAAAGTTGAAACAATTTGTCTCACATCAAAATTTCATCAAAATCAACATGTTCTCATGAAACATTTTTGGTTTTGATGAAATTGCATTTTTCAAAGGAAAAATGTTTTGTAAAAAAAAAAACCAACCCCAAAACAACCAGCCCTGTTAATTATGGTAACTCTGGATATTCTGGATATCCACATAAATATCCAGTCCCTTTTTGACTCTTGTTAATTTCTTGGCCTCAATGACTTCCTGTGGCAATGAGTTAATAAACAGTCATGACTTAAAGTATCTGTTCATCTCTCTCTCTCTCTCTCTCTTCTGATGCAGTTGAGAATCTGAAGAGTTTATAGTTATGGAAAATCAACATAATGGTGGAGGAACAGAAAAAGTATAAAATATAATTGAGAACTTTGATGTTTTCTTCTTTGCTACTCCTTATGCATGGACCACTCTCCCTGAACTAGCTGTGAGGTCACTACCCTGTCCTCCCTCAAATCTTTTCTTAAAGAATTCACCACTTAACAATGGATCTTCCTCAAGAAGGGAAAACTTTAGCCTAAGCCCTCAGTGTGAGTAATTTGGTGAACCTCTGCTGATTTAAATTTACATAAGATGAGGCTCTGTCCCTTTAAAACTGACTGCACAAATTTATTGTTTCTAATCAGGCCACCTATACAATTGTATGACCTTACTACTGATACCATAGGTCCTCTCTCCCTTTGTAAACTCTTAGCAGCAGGGACCACGCCTTCATGTGTGTTTGTACAATGCAATTCCGATGGGCCTCTGAGCATTCCCACACTGTAAATTAATAATAATGATTTCAAGAGACAGTTAAGTACAACTTCAAAATAATTTACAGGGTTCTAACCCCAGATTTAAAAAAAAATGCAATGAATTATTCACTAAGTACGTTATTTCCTCCAAGTCATACTGAGGTAGTGCCATTTTAGAAGTGAGATACTTCAAAATGTGCGAGTATTACCACTGCTCGGTCACTTGTGGTACAAAACTTAGCAACCGAACAAAGGAAGACAATAGGGCATCAAGAAATATACAGTGTCACGTTTATTGTTTAATTGTACCTTTCCTTAGTCTGCCATATTACATCAATAGTGAGAGGAGAAAGCGACTGTGTCTGGTTTGACCTCAGAGTCCATTCATTTAAACCTAAGTTTGGGCAAAAGACGACTGAGCACGTGAAAGGGGAATACAATTAAGTGGCTTTGTCAGCCTCAGTATTTGTCTGAGTCTCTCTGTGGTTGTTTTTTCTCTGGCCATTGGCTTAGGTATACTTCACGACAATTGCTATAGGAATTGTAATGGATTTTACAGGAGCTTGATAATATGCATCACTGAGCCAATAGATGTTGTAAGTGACATTAGATCCAAAGGTCAAAGCATCCCTTAAAACTGCAAAACTTGTAGAGGGAGCAATTTTTCAAGGGAGTGGTGTGTGCAAGGTAGAAAGTATAACATGATACCCTCTTTCTCAGCCTGGATTGACTCTGCTAGGAGATTTCAACCTTAGATTGCTTGTTGTGCTTAAAAAACTGACGAAGCATGAGTTTAGCGGGAAATGCTGATGCAAAGGCTACTCCACAAGAAAAATGATGGTAAAAACATGTAATTTATCTCGACCTTCCATTCTACTAGTCGAAATAAAAACCAAACCAAACACCAAACCAATCACACAATGAATACAAAACTAAACAGACCAAGTAATCCAAATTGCAGCTGTTAATATATTAACTGCTAAAGGGAACAAAAAAATCACTCAGAAGTGCAAGATTTTGTCATTTTGCTGAAGGACTTGTTCAGCTTTTTGCAGGGATTGTTGTAGTTCTGTTGGTCGCAGGATATTAGAGACACAAGGTGGGGGAGATAGTAGCTCTATGTAACTCAAAAACTTCTTGTTTCATCAATAGAAATTGGTCCAATAAAATACATTACCTCACCGATCTTGTCTCACTAATTTTCAGATGTTTTAGGAAAATAGGTTTTGCATAATTTAGTATTAGTAGATAGTTTTTCATTTGGACTTAAATATGTCCCTTCAGTCAGAGGTGCTTATTTTCTGGTTTTCCCAGAGTTGCTCAACCCCTGCTCTGTTCTGGCACGTCCCCCACGCCACCCCTCCCTCCCCCAAGACTCTGCTTCCATCCTGCCTCTTCCCACCCTCTTCCACTCCCTTCCTCAAGTGTGCCCTGCCCTCTTTCTGCCTCCCCTGCCCTCAGCACCTCCAGCACACCACTGAACAACTGATCACCAGTGGGTGGGAGGCACTGTGGGGAAGGAACACATCAGCAGGGCCCACTGGTGGGTGTTGAGCACTCTTTTTTTTTTTACATGGGTGCTCTAGCCCCATGGAATCACTGCCTAGGCCTGCAGTACTTGTCTACCAAATGCTTCAAAACAGTACTAGTTGAGGAAACCCAGAAAGTGAGAGTCACTGGAATTCAACCTGTCTAGTTTCACTGCCAAAGCTCCGTGATTGCAAAAGATGAACAAACAGCATAAATGTTGAAAAATAAATATTATTTTACTTTTAGAAAGCTACGGTTTTATTAATAACAAATGTAAGGGACTGTATTGCCATAGCTAGTGCCTATATAACATGCAATTCAAGTATATTCATTCAAACAAAAGGGAACATATTCATAAAAATCTGTGGGCCAGATTTTATGCTGCTGTAAAACCAGCAGTAACTCTGTTGCAGACACTGAGGCTGCACCAATGTAAAACCAGTGCAAGATCAGAATCAGATGCATTGTTACATGGAAAGGTAATTCAGTAGCCTACACTTATACCCACACTCTATTTCTCTCCACTGTTTTCACATAACAACTGTTGAGACAGGGAATCAGAAATTTTAAAATCCCAGTTGTGAATTTACTAACAGACTTTGGTAGGCATGGGGAACACAAGACTATTCCTCTTAGAAAGCTGTTTAAACTTTACAATATAAACTAAAAAGATATTCAGTACATTCCATTTCTTGGTCATTGGTACGAGGAAATCTTCATGATATAATTTTAGCTTTATATGTTCAAAATGCTTTACTGAAGAATCGCTTCATCTTCCATGGAAATGTATTCACCTCTGGGGTGAAACACCGTTTATTCAGGAATGGAGGAGTAGATTACCCTGCTGAACCTGCAGGGAGACTTTAAGGAGGCAGAATGTTGGAAGTTGGCTACAACACCAGGCTATTTCAATAGAGACGAGAATAAACTGGGCTTAGCATCCTTTTTATTACAAAAAAGTGCCATAAGATCTTTCAAGATCACAATAGTCGGGCCATCAATTTTACATTTTATCCAAAAAGCCAGACTTCCGTAACCAGTTTCTCAGGCACTGTGCCAAAGCATTGTCTCAGTACTGACTGAGGGGAAGTACACCATCTTTTAGGTTACCAATAGTGCCTGCTACAGAAATGGTTAGGGTTTTGGAGGTTTCCTGTCTCCTGAAGTATCCCAAAGCAGCTTAGCTCGTGAGTGCTAATGAGATCACAGCCCTCTGCAGTATGGTACAGGCAACATTGAAATTGCCGGTGCTGTTAATGAGCGTACTGTGGCTTTTGGCAAACCTTAAACAAAATATTAGCTTACATCACTGATGCTGGAAACTAAAAATGTCCATTTCAAATGTTCAGATCTGTTAATTACACAAACATACTCACAGTTCCAATTCAATCTACAGTAATTGCAATTTTCCTTTAGCTACTGGGTCTACGTGTTATTCTTTCTTGTTGGTGTGAGAGATAATAAATGTGTGAATGACATTTCAGCCTGGTAATTGGTGCCATTTATAGTTCTATGTTTGTTCTTGCAGTCTATGGGCTGTGTTGCTGCTTTTACCTAAGGATGATGCACCTCATTAAAACTATAGTATTGAATGCATGGCCTTGATTCTTGACTTTGAAATGGTTATTGCCATGAATACATAAAGGATGAATGGATTTGAATCTCCAGTACCACCAAAAGCGGTGGCTTTTAAGACTCCTAAAGCAATGCGTTAGGCCCTGTTTATACCGAGTTCCTAGCTGATTTAGGGAATTGTGTTTAAGCTTTGCTTTGCTGTTTCCAAGTCTTTGTCCTTGTATCAGTTTGCCAAAGGAGACAGTTTAGCAGTCTAAGCAACAGACTCCATGGAAACAGCTTTGTGTCCTGGCAGGATTGACCTCAGCTCTTTTTTTCAGCATTTTAGGTCAAATGCAGTTTACCGTGTGGAGAGCTACCTTAGAAACTCAGGTCCTGTCAACAGCATACAGTGCAAAGATCCCATGGCATTTTCTGTATAAGAACAGGTTTGCCACAGTATCCTGGGCCAAGTTTCCTCCACCACACTGACATGTGTGCTGTTGTACAGTATGTTAGCTGCTGCAAGATAGTAAGATTTTGGTGATTCCTCCGTGTGAAGACTGGACCATGGCTAGCTCTGCCTGGGTGTCCAAAATGGAGGTGAGGGGAGGAAGAGCACAGTCTTGCTCCTTGCGTTCTCAGCACACAAAGATGACCTTGCGATGCTGTGGCCTGCTCCTTTTTACATGTCCAACCAGCTCCACAGAGAGGTGGTTTGGAACCTTGTCCCCCACTCTTTTTGGCATAATTTGCACCCCAAAAGGTACAGAGGGGGAAGTTGCTGAGGTCCCCTGCCATGTATAGGAACTATCATGGGTCTGGCCCTGTGTGTGGGATACACAAAAGTGGGGTGAAAAGGCTCTTCATACCTTCCATCCTTCACTAGGGTCAGAGACAGTGTAGTCTAAACGGTTCCTGAGTCTGGCTGACAAACCATTTCAAAATATTTGTCAGTCGTCAGAAAATGTTTGCTGCATCTGTCCAGCTCTAAGCTATTCTCTGATACCATCAGGTGAATATACATTTTATCTGGATAGATTTAACAAGTCCCTTAACTATCATATATATGTATCTAGAAAGATTTCCACACATTAACACCTGAAGAGCTGCATCCAAGTCTCAGTTATGGTTTTGGGGGCAAGGTGACCATTTTGTGACCACTGAGCCTTTCAGTGGCACAAAAGTAGACATGTATGGGAGAGCAAAATTAACTAGACCAGTTGAGATTGTAACCTATAAAAACACCCCAGAAAAAAATATCTATAAAGATACCAATTACATTAGCATTATGCCAGCGGTGGATGAGGCCCTATCTATTATTAAATTCACAGCATTCAAAAGTTACTGCAAAATGTGGCTTTTCTGTAAGGGTTTTGGAGTCAGAAAAACATGTGAAACCAAAGGCCTATAGCCCTTTCTGATGACGTTGCCATCATCCTTGTGCATTTAATCATTGTGTTCCAGTTGTATTTTCTGGGTGAGCACTTATCCAATAATCATTGTCAGAATTCACTGGAAAGGTGGACAAGTGTTTGAAGACTCTTGGGAGGGAGCAAACAAATTTCATGCCTCTTGCACTTCTAGGCATTGGGTCAAGAGGACTTAATGAAAAAATGTATTGATGAAATATGTGAGTAAATCCCAGGCACTTAGAAGAGGAAAGAGATGAATAACAATATCACCTACACCAGTGACTTCTCTTCAGAAAACAGTAGACGTGTCACAATAGAAAAATCATGTGCAGGTTTTTACTGATTTTCAAATAGTTGTGACATGCTAAACAACACATAAATATATCAGGTGAAGTTCAGAGACAAGTGGTACATATAATCATGGCTCAGTAGGTTACCACTTGCATTTTGTACCTTACTACAAGAACACATGGGGTCAGCTTTTCTAAGCAGGGTGAGACAGCAGCACGCACATTAATATGCCAGTGCCCACTCAGAGCCTGCAGAGCTTCACCTTTGTGCACCCACAGCAGGCCAATCTGTATGTGATGAGTACATTAGCTCTTACATATCTGTGGGAACAAATTTTCATTTGCAAACAAGAGGGGCAGTGCTACTGCTCCTTTTAGGCCATGACTATGCTATGAGCTAGGGGTGTGATTCCCCTGCACATGTACACACTGAGAGTTAGTGCATGTGTTTGTGAGCAGGGGAATCACACTTCTAAGCTTGTAGTATGGACATAGCTGTACCCTCCAGCCAGTGTCAGCCTCTGCACACCAGTGGGGGCAAAATGGGGTTGGGTCTTGTCCATGCTGCCATCCCACACTGATGTGTCCCTCTGGAGCAGGGGTTCTCAAACTGGGGGTAGGGACCCCTCAGGGGGTTGCGAGGTTATTACATGGGGGGTCATGAGTGTCAGCCTCCACCCCAAATCCCGCTTTGTCTCCAGCATTTATAATGGTGTTAAATATATAAACAAGTGTTTTTTTAATTTGTACGGGGGGGGGGAGGTCACACTCAGAGGCTTGCTATGTGAAAGGGGTCACCAGTAATAATAGTTTGAGAACCACTGCTCTGGAGCATGCTGCTCCTGAGGCTACTTTAGGCTGACTGTCGCCTGCACACAGGGAGTTGAAGCACTACCATTCCAATGGTACTCCGGGGGGGAGGCGGGGAAAGAGCTCCTTATGTTCTGCTCTTGCCTGGTGTGTCTACTCAAAGAGCAGCCACACTCTGACCATCTAGGGAGTACACTTAAGAGAGTGGCTTCCTGTGTCCTCTTCCCCACCTTTGATGCTCACAAGTTGGGGCTGCAAGTATCTAGCCGTCTAGGCCAACTGGTTAATGATTGGGTGCCCTAAAATTAACCCCTGAATCTATATGGAGTTGGAAAAAAAGTGCCCATAATCTTTATATTAAATTGGCTGTTTTATTAGGGCTCTGGGAAATGCCTTGAAGCTCAGCTCATCTGATCGGGATGTAACCACAGGCACACAAACCATCTTTTTTTTATTGCTTACCTCTATTCTATCTTATGTGTCTTCACTAAAATGAACATAAAATGAAAGCATTCCATCTTTGTAACCTTTGAGTTCACAAATGTACAGATGTGGCATGATCATTTTTCATATATTATCCACGAGGCACAGCCAGCCAAGTGCTGTTCTCTTTTGCGTGGGTGGTGCTCCCACCTGTCAGTTGAGTTGCAAGGTATTGTAAGAGCAGATTATGGGCCAGTGAATTTTGGTCTTTGTTGAAATCCGTGACAGTTCTGTTACAGGGTATTGAATCTACATGTGTGTGTGGTTTTTTTTTTTTCATCAGAAACAATGAGTCTTAGAGACTAATATTTATTTGGGCATAAAACCTTCATGGGTAAAAAAACGCCCACATCTTCAGATGCAGAGAATGAAATTATAGATACAGACATAAATATATATTGGCACATGAAGAGAAGGGAGTAACCTTACAAGTGGAGAACCAATGCTGAAGACCAATTTAGTCAGGGTTGATGTAGTTCACTCCCAGTAATTGATGAGGAGGTGTCAATACCAAGGGAGGGAAAATTGCTTGTGTAGTGAGCCAGCCACTCCCAGTCCCTATTCAAGCCCCTATTGATGGCGTTAAGTTTGCAAATGAGTTGTAGTTCTGCAGTTTCTCTTTGAAGTCTGTTTTTGAATTTTTTTTTGTTGAAGAATGGCTACTTTTAAATCTGTTATTGAGTGTCCGGGGAGATTGAAGTGTTCTCCTACTGGCTTTTGTATGTTACCATTCCTGATGTCTGATTTGTGTCCATTTATTCTTTTACATAGAGATTGTCTGGTTTGGCCAATGCATTGGCCTTTCTGGCACATGATGGCATATATTACATTAGTAGATGTGCAGGTGAATGAGACTCTGATGGTGTGGCTGGGTCCTCTGATGGTGTCGCTAGAGTATATATGGGGACAGAGAAGGCAATGGGGTTTGTTACAGGGATTTGTTCCTGGGTTAGTGTTTCTGTGGTGTGGTCTGTAGTTGCTGATGAGTATTTGCTTCAGGTTGGGGGGGCTGTCTGTAAGCAAGGACTGGCCTGCCTCCCAAGGCCTGTGAGAATGGGGGGTCATTTTCTAGGATAGGTTATAGATTGTTGATGATGCACTGGAGAGGTTTTAGCTGGGGGCTGTATGTGATGGCCAGTGGTGTTCTGTTATTTTCCTTGTTGGGCCTGTCATATGCCAGCAATGCCCCTCTGCCATGTACATTGGCCAAACCAGACAGTCTCTACCTAAAAGGATAAATGGACACAAATCAGACATCAGGAATGGTAACATACAAAAGCCACTAGGAGAACACTTCAATTTCCCTGGACACCCAACAACAGATTTAAAAGTAGCCATTCTTCAACAAAAAAAATTCAAAAACAGACTTCAAAGAGAAACTGCAGAACTACAACTCATTTGCAAACTTAACGCCATCAATAGGGGCTTGAATAGGGTCTGGGAGAGGCTGGCTCACTACACAAGCAATTTTCCCTCGCTTGGTATTGACACCTCCTCATCAATTATTGGGAGTGAACTACATTCACCCTGACTAAATTGGCCTTTAACGTTTGTTCTCCACTTGTAAGGTTATTCCCTTCTCTCCATGTGCCAATATATGTCTATGCCTGTAGCTGTAATTTGCACAGCATGCATCTGAAGAACTGGGTTTTTTACCTCCAAAAGCTTATGCCCAAATAAATCTGTTCGTCTTTAAGGTGCCATCAGACTCCCCATGGTTTTTGTGGATACAGAGTAACATAGCTAGCCTCTGATACTTGTTTTTTTTTCCCTCTATGACGCATGGTAGGCATCCTACTGAGTCAGGGAGCTTTCCAACTTTGGCATCTCACTTTCCTTTTTTACGCTTTTTCAGGAAAGGTGACATAAGGACATTTGTACCTGAGAAACTTTGCTTTATTTGTGCTATGTGCTGGATAAAGAAGTGTAGCTTAAGATGCAACAGCCTCCTGGGGCTTGATGCTCCAGGCAAGGAATAAGTAAGGGTGGGAGAGGCAATTGAAAAGGCTTCTGACCCACCATGTATCTGTACAATGAGACAGATCCAAATATGAATTTGACTGAATTTATCTGGCGCCACAGTAAAACAAAGGCTTGAAATATTAACACAGAACAACTCTTTGGATTATGTCACCCATCTTTTTTTATAGCTTTAGATGAGCACAATGATAATGTGACTTTTGTTTTATTGGGGATAAACAAACTAGACAAAAAATAGAGAGAGGGCCAGACTACAGAGTTCAGATCAGGAGTTGTCAGACTGCCACAAAGTGCAGGGAAGTCTCCACATCGCATGTTGCAGTATGGGCCAATTACTGGATAACTTCAAGTACTTTCAGTGAGGAGTCGCTGTGGCACTGTAGAGACTAATGAATTTATTTGGGCATAAGCTTTCATTGGCTAGAACCCACTTCATCCTCATTGTTTTTGCTGATACAGACTAACACGGCTACTGCTCTGAAACCTGTCACCATTCAAGTACTTTGCTGACTGTGCCACTACAGCTGATCCCCTCTCCCCCTGGTGGGCTTTGCCCATTGTGAAATAACTCTTGTTCTGATTCTAGGTCTGTAAAGAGAATAAACAAGAAAAACATACAACTCCCATCCTTAGGATTACAAATGTACCTAATATAGAAATACACAGTGATCCATATCCCCACCACTGTCAAATTGCACACAGGAAACATATATTAGCTATAAGTCATTTACTTTTGTGTACTTCTCACTGTGTACTTTCATTCATTCTTTATGAAAATCAATTAAAAAAATCAGAAAAAATATGCACTCCCAACCTTTCTCACCACACACATACTTGACCGCCCCCTCACCATACACATATTCACTCACCAGCTTCCAGTCCCAGTCTTCTCGCCCTTTCAACCCCTAGTTTCAGCCTCCTTGCCCAGCCATCTACACTTCTTTTCCCCCCTCCAGTTCCAGTTCCACTAGACTCCTTCTCCCAATCTATTGCTTTCTCTCCCATGTGGTCTAGCTATTGTAACCTCGGCATTCAGACCAGTCTTCTTCCTTTTCCATACTACCCAGGTGCCAACAGGAAGGGAGCACTGGGAGCACTGGAGAGGTGAGGCTTCATACTGTCTGTCCAGGCCCAGAGCAGCTGGAAGCAGCCATTACATGGAAAACCTTTCTGAGCTCCTGTAGCCTGGACTGGAAGAAGCAAGCTCAGTGAGGACTGTGCGTCCTGAGTCCGGTCAGTTCTAGGTGCTGTAAGAGAATGCTGTTCAGTGAGGATGGAATCTTTGGAAATTCTTGCTGCTAAACTTGAAGAAGGGTCTCAGCATGTGCAAAATGTCATTTTTCAGCTTCTTATAACTTGGCCAAATCTCTGAGATCTGTGTCATTAGTGATTATCTATGAAAACTCATGGAGGACAGGAGAGATCCCAAGGAATGAAAGAGAACAAATCTAGTACTTATGTATAAAAAGGAGAATAAGGACAGCCCAGGGAATTATAGGCCAGTCTGATTAACTTTGGTATCCAGAAAGATAGCAAATAGTCAGTTTGTAAGCACCTAGAACAGGGGTCGGCAACCTTTGGCACGTGGCTTATCAGGGTAATCTGCTGGCAGGCTGTGAGACATTTTATTTATGTTGACCATCTGAGGGCACGGTCACCCTGCAGCTCCAAGTGGCCATGATTCACCATTCCCAGCCAATGGGAGCTGCGGGAAGCCACAGGCAAGTGCTGGCCACTGCTTCCGACAGCTCCCATTGGCCGTGAACCGTGAACTGCTGCCACTGGGAGCTGCACGGGGCTGTGCCTGCGGATGGTCAACATAAATAAAATGTCTCACGGGCCACCAGTGGATTACTCTGATGGGCTGTGTGCTGAAAGTTGCTGACCCCTGACCTAGAAGATGATACATACCTAGAAGATAAGTAACAATTAACATGGATTTGTCAAGAACAAATTGTCAACCCAAACTAATATCCTTCTTTGACAGGATAACAAAACGCCCTTTGTGGATGGAGGGGAACAGTAGATATGATATATCTCAGCTTTAATAAGGCTTTTGATAGTCTCTCTCACATGACTGTCTCATAAGCAAACTAAGACAATATAGGCTAGATGAACCTATTGTAAGGTGAGTGCACAATCGGTTTGAAACACAGTGTAATTATCAAAGGTTCACAGTCAAGCTGGAAGAGCATATAGAGTGGGATCTGTCCTGGATCCCATCCTATGCAATCTCTTCATCAATGATTTAGCTAATGGCACAGAGAGTACGCCTATAAAGTTTGTGAACAATAGCAAGCTGGGAGGGGCTGCAAGTGCTTTGGAGGATAGGATTAAAATTCAAAATGATCTTGACAAACTAGAGAAATGGTCTGACATAAATAGGATGAAATTTTAAATGCAAAGTATACCACTTAGGAAGGAATAATCAGTTACACAAATACAAACTGGGAAATGATTGTGTAGGAAGGAACACTGCAGAAGAAGATCTGAGGCTATAGTAGATCCTAAATGAAATATGAGCCAACGATGTAATATTGTTTCAAAAAAAGCAATCATTCTGGGATGTATTAGCAAGAGTATTGTAAGCAAGATACAAGAAGTAATTCTTTCATTCTACTCAACCCTGATAAGGCCTCAGCTGGGTTACTGTGTCCAGTTCTGGGTGCCACACCTCGAGAAAGATGTGGGCAAACTTGTAAAAGTCCAGAGGAGACCAACAAGAATGACTAAAGGCTAGAGACCATGACCTTTGAGGAAATATTGGAAAAAAAAATGGGCTTCAGTCTGGACAAGAGAAGACTGAGGGGTAGACATGACAGTCTTCAGGTATGTACAAGGTTGTTATAAAGAGGAGAGTTGTAAACTGTTCACCTTATTCATTGAGGACAGGACAAGAAGCAATGGGCTTAAGTTGCAGCAAGGGAGGATTAGGTTGGACATTAGAAAAAACTTCCTAACTGTCAGGGTAGCTAAGCACTGAATCAAATTGCCTTGGTAGCTTGTGGAATCTGTCACTGGAGGTTTTTAAAAACAGGTTAGAGAAATACCTGTCAGGGATGGTGTAAATACTACTTACTCCTGCCTCAGTGCAGGACTAGATGACCTTGTAAGGTTCCTTCCAATATTACAGTTCTATGATTTTATGAAAATTGGGTGGATTTTCATGGTATTGGCAAAAGGCACATTCATGACATAAAGGACTGCCAAATTTCAAAGTCTTGCTCCAAAGTATGAGGCCACAAGGTTGTTCAGACAAATGGGCACAAGCATTTTTTTATTTTTATTTTTTAAACATGGGCAAAACAATGTATTTTCCCCTACCCTCATTCTTAAACAGCTGAACCATTTAAAATGTAATTTAAACAAAAAAAAAAACAAAAAACCACAAACAAAGCCCCCCACCTAACCAAACAACCAGCCTGCATCAAATACTCGCCATGCAAAATTTCAACCAAAATGATTAAAGCTTGGCAGAGTTATACACCACTGAAAACACGGTCTTATAATGAGAAGTGTCAGGTAACCTTAACAACAGCAGCACTATCAGCTGGCCAGTTATACAAGCATGACTTCACTTGTCATTGAATTTCAACCCCCGCATGAAGCAACACACAGCATTTGGAGAGGATGTGAAGAATACTTCATCCTTTTGAAATTAGATGGAAATAAGAAAAAGGAAAACTAGAATTTGAACAAGACACCATCTGGTATTTGTTCCAAAGCATCGTTTCACTAACACATTTTTTTCCAAAATAGTTCCACATTATGCCATTTTATTTAATTTATCAACTGTCTTAACCACCTGTAAAAAGACACATAAGTCTACATAACATTAGTAATCTCTCATCATGCTGTCTATGTTAAAAAAAATCCTTTCAGATCAAATCCTTTTAGACCAAAATATCTGTCATGCTATGAAAGTAAGGCTATCGGAAAAGTGCCTATGATGATTTCATCTGGGACAGTCTTCCTACAATTTAACGAAGGACATTAGAAGTTTCAGCACACTTAGTGAAAAGCAGTTTGGATAAACACAACAAAACTATTTTTCTAACTCCTCTGAGCAAACTGTTAGTTTTACCACACAATTTCATTCAAAAATATAAATCCCACTGTAGAATGCTTGTGGGTGTATATAGTACAATATGATACAGAACGAAAGTAAGAGGGGAGGCTGGATGGAATTGTGGTCCTTCTCTTCTGACAATAATAGAGAGGAGTTTCCTCTCCTATCCCTGCCCTGGGGGAGCAGCACAATAACATCACTCCTTCTCTTTGGCTGTGTTAATCCACTTTAACCATTAGCAGTATATATTAACCATTTACATTACTCACTTTCTTGTTTTCATTATGTTACATTACAGATGCAAAAAGACTTCCACACAGCTCAAGTTCCAGCTTTCTCCATCTTGTTCACCAAATACCTCACACTGTCTGGAAATCCATGCAATGCAGAGACATTGGGTGATTGCATTGTATACTGCAAGAAAACATATTCCTAAGAAGATGCTCCCCATTAGAAGGTTGTTCAGGTACCTCTTCCTTCAAAAGGCAATGGGGTGATCCTTCTCAAATTATGTGAAGGTCACATGATCCAAACCACATCTATGCTATGGTTTATTGAAGCTATTTGTTATTATTGGGATCTTCAAAAACAGAGGAAGTAATAAACATAACATGGAATTAATAAATATAACTCTAGTGCTTTCACACTTCTATTGTATATAGGTTCTTGTACCATCCTCATCTCCACAGTATCTGAGCACCTTCCAGTAGCGAATTAACATTTATCACGTTATTTCTTCTTTCTTTAATTATTACTAGATTTAGTAATTGTAGACAGCAGAGCAGTTGTCTTGATGCCTCAATTTTCACTGTGCTACCCAGAAACCTAAACTCACACATCTGCCCATATTCTCAAATATTACAAGGAAATCCCTTGTCATTTATTTCATTCATCAATCAATAATAGTCTCTGTCTCTGTCTCTCTCCTGTGATGTATCATTGTCATGTTTACCCTGTACCTCTTTCTCTCTTTTGCAAAGCATACCAGCAGCATCTGAAACCCTTTTCCATGCATGTGGTGTCTGAGCATCTGTGTATCCAGCTTTGGATACACTGGATGCCTTCACATGATCTAAGGAGTTCTCCCCTTTCCCCCCCATCCCCCGCCGCTTCCTCAAGTCATTTTTGTGGCAGCCTTTGCAGTGCTTTAGCAGCCAGTGAAATGGTTTTAAGTGCATACTCTGCACTCCAGTTGGCCTCACTGACTATTGACAGGACGAGTTAGATTCCCTTAGGGATACAGAAATGATCAGGTACACAGTACCAAGTCCTTTGCCCATGCAGTTTGGTGGATATTTGTTTTCTGCTCAACACGGTTTGAATGGTGATGTCTAAGAGAGACATAGGAAAATGTGTCCGACAGGGAATGGGATGTCTGATCCTCCCAAACAATGAAAAATAAAATAATTAAAAAAAAACAAAAAACCCTGTGTGCAGGAACAAGTGATGTACTAAAAATTGTGCTGACCCTTGAAAAACATGTCACACCACCACTGGGCATTCATGGAGTTTGTGCAGTGCATTAGATCCATGGTAGGGTGTAGAGAGAGACTACAACTTCTGCAAAAGAAAAAGCAGATACAGCTGAGGGCATCAGCCACCCTTCGTCACAGGAGTTGATGTTCTTACCAGAACATGGAATGATAGGCCCTGTATTCCACAGGCATCGGAGCAGAATGGGTGGCACCCCTACAGGCTCGCAAAGTAGCTAACCAAACTGTGCCTCTGACAGAAAAATGAACACCACAAAGCTGTAATACACAGGCCACTAGGACTATTAGATCTGATAGGGAGATGCAAGTTTTGGTCCACACTGGTGCAAAAGCTTGTCTTCCACAAATAATATTAACCATGTGGCTCATTGGCCAGTGTAATCTGGGTTGTTTCAAGCTCTATAAATTACTTTCTCCTACCACTGTCTCCTACCACTTTCTCTGTCCATGCCCATTTTCTGGGCAACCTGTGTATTCTACTGCCCATACTGCATTGCATGGGTGCAACATCGC
This sequence comes from Gopherus evgoodei, assembly GCF_007399415.2. NCBI lineage: Eukaryota > Metazoa > Chordata > Testudines > Testudinidae > Gopherus > Gopherus evgoodei. The sequence goes on from NC_044332.1 coordinate 60,004,172, forward strand.
AGTGCTGCTAGCTGTATAAAAATACAATTGTAATGGGCAAGAGTGTGTGTTCACGAAGGTAGTATTATACAACTATTACACTTCCATTTTACTGAACTTTAGCTTATGTCTATGCTGAGCCTCTGGCTAGAGTACTGTCTATTCCAAAAGTATTACACAGAGTTAAGCATCAGAGCTATGAGATGCAAATCCCTGAATGTAGACATTAATAACAGCTTCAAAGTGGGATACAATTTCTTAGTAAACAAAATAACATAAAGAGTGGTAAATAGTATTTGGAATACTTAGAATTTTTTTAACAAAACCATTTAGGCAGCAAATTTATTGGTGGTTTTTATTCAGCTTTCCCCATTTTGCTGCTGTTACATATATTTCTGGGCAAGGGTTTTAGACTTGGGTACACACATACGAACATGTCCCCTTTGATCAAACTGAGGTAATTTCTCAGCCCCTATAACATTGCCTCAAAATGTGTGCATCACCTGGATTCTCCAGAGTCTAAAAAAATGGCAGCCTATTAATCCCCTTCAAACACTCCAGAATCATCCAAGCAAAACAGTGCAAGCATCCTTACAGCCAGCAGCAATTACATTCCCCAAGACAATAGCTGCCTGTCTTGTAAGTTTCTAGCAGCACTGGGAATCCACAGCATGTATCCAAAGTGGTACAGGTATTGGGACGCAGCCTTCACAGCAGACACATACCTTAACCTTAATTAATCAACCATTGACTTTACAGGGCTGGCTCCAACTCACAAATTTATAGCCTTCTTGCCTCCCTGTCCCCAAGCTCTGATTGGTACAGCTTTCAGATGGCAAATGTGTGGAACCTGCAAGACTGGTTGCCCTTAATGGAGATTTTCTATACAACTTCAGAAGCAGCTACCTAGAATGTCCAGTAATTACCATGCCCTACTTCTGGGTGTTTCTGGGCTCTCTTAACTCAGGGCTAGATTCACAAGGGAGACTTGGGCACTGCATCCCTGCTGGCTAGTGGAATTCACAATACCAAGTTAGGGTATGGCTACATTGCAATTAGACACCGGTGGCTGGGTCATGCCAGTTGACTTGGGATCACAGGGCTCAGACTCATGGGGCTGTTCAACTGTGGTGTTCGGGCTTGGACTGCAGCCTGAGCTTTGGAATACTCCCACCTTGCAGGGTCCTAGAGCCTAGGCTCCAGCCTGAGCCCTAACACCTACACTGCAATTAAACAGACCCTGTGAGCCTGATTCAGCTGGCACAGCTCAGCTTTGGGTTTTTAATAGCAGCAGAGACATACCATAGGCAACTAGGCTTCCTATATAATGCATTGGGAGAACTAGGTGCCTAAAAAAGGGATATATAGAAGCCAGCATGCTGAGTGGGGAAATACCTACATCAGTCAGCAGGAAATGCCAAGGAGAGGGGTGTGGCTTAAGCCTCTTCCCTCAAGGGGACTTAGGAGCCTAAGTATGGATTGGAGGGAGGTGCAACAGAATTCACAGCCGTGAATCCTCTCTTGGAATTAGGTACTTAAGACAGGTCAGTCCTTTCTGAAGAAAAAACAAGGAAGAGGAGCTTGTACTTATAGCTAGTGGCTAGATCACTCACTCTGCCTGTATCAGAGCAGGGTCTTGAAACCAGGGCTCCCAACTCCAGAGAGCTTTAGTCACTGGGCTATGGTCATTCTCAGTCATTCTTTGGCCTCATGTATGTTTAATTATTTCGTACAAAGTGGAATGATTTCAGCAGGAGAGAATGAGAGACCCCCACCTAGAATCTCCTAGTGGTTGTGGACTCATCTAGGGTAAATCCCGCCTCTGAATCAAGTAGAATGGGAATTTGAACCTTTGCTGTCCATATCCTAGCTGAGTGTTCTAACAACTGGCCTTTGAGGTATAATGGGGCATGTCCATTTAGCTCTGAGGTGATCTTGGAGCACCCCTACTAATTGGCCCCACAGGGGAGGGCATGTCATAACATTTTTTCCCAGATTTGGACCTTAGCGTCCAAAATATGGGTGTTAGCATGAAAACCTCCAAGCTTAGTTACCAGCTTGGACCTGATAACTCTGCCACCAGCCAGGGATTTATACAGTGCCTAGCTCACTGTGGTCTCCCCAAAACCTTCCCCGGGGGACCCCCAGACTCAGATTCCTTGAGTCTCACAACAAAGGAGAATAAACCATTTCCCTTCCCCCTCCTCCCCTCCAGGTGTTCCCTCCCTGAGTTCCTGGAGAGAGATATACAGAAGCAAGCTCTGTGAATCTAAACAGAGGGACTCCACCCTCCCTGTTTCCAGTCCAAGTACGAGAGAGCTAATCTGTCTTCCCCCCTCACCCAGAGGGTATGCAAAGTCAGGCTTAGTAAATCTAACAAAGAGATTTTCCCCCTGACTTCTTCCTCCCACCAATTCCCTGGTGAGCTGCAGACTCAGTTCCCTGGAGTCCTCACTAAAGAAAACTCCAACAGGTCTTAAAAAGAAAGCTTTATATAAAAAGAAAGAAAAGGACATAAAAATGGTCTCTCTGTATTAAGGTGACAAATACAGGGTCATTTGCTTAAAAGAAAAAAATGAATAACCAGCCTTATCCAAAAAGAATACAATTTAAACATTCCAGCAACTACACACATGTAAATACAAAAAAACAATATAAACCTATTGTCTTACTATCTTTATACTTACAACTTGGAAACAGAAGATTAGAAAGCTGGAGATAGAGAAATCACTCTCAGAGCCGAGAGGGCACAGACACAAGACAAAGAACAAAGAACTTACACCCAAAACTTCCCTCCACCCAGATTTGAAAAAGTCTTGTTTCCTGATTGGTCCTCTGGTCAGGTGTTTTGTTACCCCTTTCCAGGTGAAAGAGACATTAACCCTGGGAATTTGAACCTTTGCTCTCCATATCTTAGCTGAGTGTTCTAACAACTGGCCTTTGAGGTATAATGGGGCACGTCCACTTAGCTCTGAGGTGATCTTGGAGCACCCCTACTAATTGGCCCCATAGAGGAGGGCAGCTAGGGAACACCTAATTTGTGAATCCCCCAGAGTTTGGCACTGAGCTGCTCTGCATGTCAGGACTTTATGCATACCCAGCAGCAGAAATGTAGGTGCCTTGGGGACTTTGCTAGTAAAAACATAAGCACCTAGGGGCTTTACATGCCTACAGAATTAGGTGACCGCTGAGGATGAGTTTTGTGAATGACAGTGGTGCCTAAATGTTGGGCTTAGGCACCCACAGGGCAGTTAGGTACCTAAATGTAGCTCCAAGTTTCTCTGTCTTGCTGTTTGCAAAGACATGGTGGATTCAGCTAAAATCTATGTCTCCTTCTCACTGCTTCTCTCACTTTTTTTGCATGTAAACCATCAAGTGCTGACGTATAAGCATGTGGGTTACACAATGACAACACAATAAGAACGCCAGCTACTGAAGGGATGTGTACTCAAAGAAAATGGTGAGAAAAGGGAAAAAAAAGGAGTCAAATTCGGATGGGCTTCACAGAGTGTCATTTTAAAAAGAGACATTTCAGGACTCTTAACAGGCTGAGGAAGCAGGTAATCATTTTGCTTAATTCATTTTTAGCTTCAGTATTTTAACACAACTAATGGCTCAATTGCTTCTGGCAAAACACAATTGTGAGTGCAGCTTCTGTGTTCTGTCATTATTTCCAGTACACTGAAGCATCTGGCTGAGAATGAGAAGTTGGCAGGATTTCTGCAACTCACACACAAATACATGAAGCTGGCAGGGATTTTGCTTCTTGCGCACAAACCTAGCAGCGTTTCTTTGTTGCTCACTCTCTCACACACACAGTTGGTCTGATCCTCATCTCATAGAAATCAGTGACAAAATTCCCATTGATTTTAACAAAACCAGGACCAGCTCGTAAGATTATAATTTCTGAAAAGTCTGTTCACTTCTAAAAAAATAATTCTCTCAGGACATTGCATACACAAATGAACAGATCAATGCAGTGACCCATTTTTTCCCCAGCTAACCAAACCAATGCAACTTTAGTGCTGCTAACTTCAAGAAAGATAATAAATTATTCCCAAAGCAAAACATTCCTATTCAAGTCAACATTTGTGTTTATACACTACAATGAGTCATTTTTTCCCTTTCTTTTCATAAGGTATTTTCTTTCCCTCTCTAAATTTCTTATTTCCCCAATTGCTTAGCACATCCATTGGCCATGCCAGTTGCTAGTATTTTAAAACTTCTCTTGAGACCAAATTTATTCATTCACTTTTTGTTGAGCACTTGTATTCATTTTATGCCAGAAGACAAAGTTAACCTTTTGAGACAGTCAGATGCATTCCTGGTTTACCTATTACTGCTGTTAGTAGCAGAGTGGGAGTAAAATTTAATAACCTAGAACTATAGTCTGTATATTTGAGATTTTCAAAGGAATCAAAGAGAGTTAGTTTTCCAACTTCCAATGGATTGCAATTCAGTGGGAGGTTGAAAACCTAACTACTTCTAGGCTCTGTGGAAACCCAGGCCTATGCAATTGAGACAACACCACACAAAGGTCTGTCTTGTCATATTTTGTTATTTTTAGGTGCTTTAGTCCTAGGAATATTGCTCAAAAGTTATTGCAAATTACTGAGAACCAACAGAATGTTAAATATCCTTTTTATCTGTGAGAAAATTCTTACTTGCTTTGGAAAACAGTGATTTAACTACTTTAAAAAAATGATGGAAACTTGAACCAACACAGAGGTTTAGCTAAACAGTAAAGACAAGACTCACAAAGGGACTTAGGTGTTGCAATGTCTAGAAAAACCACAGAGATTCCTGTACAATGAATGGAGAAAGATAGGCACTTAAAAATAGGATTCACAAAAGTCAGCATTCTAAGCAGCTCCCTGCCAAAGCTATCAATGAGAGATGCCAAGTAGAAGGGTATGCACTAAGTCTTGCCCTGCTCATGGAGTTAGGCACCTAAATCTGGGCTGACGGGAGGCACCTATCTCTGTTTGGGATTCTCAGCTGTAAGCCATCTCTTGGAGTAAAACACCTAAGGTGTTTCTTGTAAGAAGCTGGGAGGAGGTGGCCAACAAGGACTTCAACACTTTTAGTCTAGTGATTAGGATGGAATGAGGGACACCATTAGTTTATGTCCCTTTTCTGCCTGACAAGGAGAAGAGATCTGAAGAGGGATCTGCCACCTTATAGGCATGTGCTCTCATCACTGATGTATGAGGTTGCATGAGTAGGTCACCCTCAGTCTCTTCTGTTGAAGCTCTTCCACTGTGAACAAATAATTGAATAGCGGAAAGCTCCAGTAATGCAGAATTAAAGTTGCTGGATGGTATGTCGTCCCCTTGTAAAATGTTGAGGTGAGCAAAATTCAAACTTTTGAAAACCGTAATTAAAGTTGCCCATGCCACCTTAAGTCTGCCCTCTGCAAACCCCATATTTGCTATAATATATAAGCTCTTCACCTCCTTTTACAACTCATTCAGTCTCACCCACAGGATTCTAACTAACACTATTAAAAGACAAAGCTATGGAGTCATTCTGGTGCTACATTTGCTCTCTTGCCCAATTAATCTTCAATTATTTATCCAGCTGGTTAGGGTACTTATCTATGAGGCACCACCTTCGTGTTCAAATACCTTCTCCTCATCCAGTTAAGTGAAGGATCTTGAACCAGGGGTCCCTGATAAAGCGGTATGAGGACAGAGCTATGCTGCCACATATGCCACTCCTTTCTCACACTCAGACAGGGCAGCACTTCTCTTCCTCTGGCCTTAGAATTGCACTGGGGCTTAGGTACCCAGATGACTAGAGAGAGGCAGCAATGAATATGCCCAGAGGCCAAAACATGGCAGCTGAAGAGGTGTGTGAATACTCAGTCAGGAATTTAGGCCCTTTTTGAACGTGACTATGTAAGAGAATACACAATACGTATTTTACTGTAGAAATAGAAACACCCATAAAAATTGAGGACGCTGTATATTATCCATACAGAGTAAATATAATGAAGTGTTACTATTAAAATATCCCATTTGATTATATCTGAGTAAAATCTAAAGCATATACCATTGCATGTGCACAACAGAATCATGAATCTGTAATTGCTCATATGTAGACTACTGCTTTCAGGGAACTAAGGGTAGATGCATCAGGGGGATTTAAGAGCCTAACTGTCACTTTAGACACCTTAATCCAACATTTAGGTGCCACTGGCAATCACAAGACCACCAGTCATTTGCCACCTTACCCTGTAAGCACCTGAAGTTCCTAGGTGCCCACGTTTCTGCAGGCAAAGTCCCCAAGGTGCCAACATTTTTGCTGGTGAGCATGTGCACACCTTAGGTCCTGACACGTAAGTCACACCTAAACTCTTGCTGGATTAATAAACTATAATTCTTCTGCCTCTTTCTCCTGTGGGGCCTGATTCAGGAGGTGCTGAAATAAATATTTTGCATTAAGTGGACCAGTCTGAACAGGAGAGATTACGAAAACTGCAACCTAGAATGTATTATAGCTGAGTGGGAGATCTTGGCGCAAGTCCTTGCTCTGTATGAGGTGGAATCAGGATTGGAACCCATATCTCCCACAGCCTACCTGAGTGTACTAACCACTGAGTTGTTTCAAATAAGGTGGAACAGGGCTCCTCTTTCTCCTTATTTTGTCTTGAGAAAGGAACTTGAGCCAGGTCATTCCTAATTCCAGGAGAGAGTTCAGAATTGTGAATCCCAAGTTGAGATAGATGCCTAAATCTGTGCTGGACAGAGGCACCTAACTCCCTTTGAGTGGCAGGTCCTAAGACACATTTGACTCTTCTCCTTGACATTTCCTAGTGGCTAACTCAGGCAGCTCCCTGCTCAGCAAACTGGCTTCTGTGGCACCTTTCTTACAGACCTAACTCTCCCCGTGCATTGTATGGGGATCCTCACTCAGAGCTGTGATTTGTGAATTCCATGAGGTGCCTCAGTAGCTAAAAGTTAGGTGCTGAGATGCTGCAACACTCAGCCTAAGTCCTTCTTGTGACTCTTGCCCTCAGTCTTTACTGACATCCATTGCAAACCAATATAAAAACATTAAACTGCCAGAGTGACATTTAACATGAATTTAATGACAAAATTACAGTCAAATATGAAGAAAATACTTAATGTTACCACTATTTACAGAAAAAAAAGGGCCTTTATTTTTTTCTAATTGTCTGCAAAGAAGTTTCCTTTTTGACAGCCTCAGGAAGCTGACTAGGGCTGTAAAACACAGGTATCATCAGATTATCACTGGAAAGCACAGCATTTTAGAATTATTATAAGTGGTATGTATGATCAGACACATCACTCTGAAAATTGCACCTTCTTATGCTGCATCTCTGCTTCCTGGAAGTATCTGATGATTTTAAATAAATAAGTTTCTTTTACTTTTTTAATCCTGTTAGCACTGTAGAGTCAATAAAGCTATGGGATAGGAAGCCAGATTCTGCATTACCAACAAATAGCCTAATCCAAAACCCACTGAAGCCAATGGGAGTTTTTCCAGTGAGGTCAACTGCTTGTGAATGAGGCCCTAAGGCCTTGGTGTTCTTTCCCTGTTGGAAACAAAGAAAAAAGTGAAGAAAAACGCCTGCTGGAAGTTCTGAGAGCTCCTCCTAGTGGAATTTCTCTAGAACCCTCCCTTTTGAAGAAAGAGGTGTGCGGCTTTGCACTGGATGGGAGACAGTCCTGCACTCTGAGCATGTGTAAAGAAGAGAGGGTGACTCTGCATTGTTGCTGTGGAAATAACAGGAAAAAGAGGAACACTTGGACAGCAAATTGGAAAACCATATGGATGAAGGATAACAACTGAACTGACGTACTAGTGATGAATAATGTTTATTTGCCTTGTCATCCATCCCTTCAAGATATCTTGGAGGAAGGGTGACGTACACAATGTATCCCTGCCTGATAAATTTATTTGTGTGCTAGAGGGAGAAATGGTTGTTGGTATGCCAGGGAGTGTGGGATGGATGAGAGACCTAGGTGAGAGGGCATCATAGGGACTTGATATGGGGGAGTCATAATAGAGAGAAGCCAATTTCCTGAGTGAGTCTATGGCAAAAATGCACTCAAAAGTATGTATAAACCAACCCCAACATAGTACCACATTGCAACTGCCCACAGGCTAATTTCCTCCCTACCTTATATAGACCATATATTGGTAATGCTGCAGAGCTCATTCATCATGTGTTCTATGCATATTTGGGCAACTGTGGTGCTAGTGTCCTACTTACTCCTATGGGAGCCAGTTGACTGGGTGGGCAGAGCTGAACCATAGAAATCGGACTAGGAGCTGAGAGGAGTTGGAAGATTGGGACTGGATAGACAAAGTGACTGTGACAAGGAACCATTGGGGATGGAATGAGGGTGGAAGGAAGAGAGACAGATCTGATAAGATGCTAGGGCTCAGTGTGAGAACTGGGATTGACTGGGCAAAGAGACTGGGACATGGAGCCAGAGGGGGGAGAATGGCATAGGGAGGGGGTAAAAAGATTCAATTGAGATTGCATAGGCAGCCTGGGGAGGGAGACTAGGACTGGGAGATAGTGGAGGAGAAGGGTAAAGACAGATTGGACAAGGAGGTGAGAGAGTAAAACTGGGACTGGTAGGGAAGGAACTGGGTTTGGCTGCACAAGAAGACTGGGACTAGGTGTGGGGAGAGGAAGACAATGGGAGTTGTGGGGGAGGTATATTGGGACTTGGAAAGTGGCCTGGACTGTGAGACTAGGCCTGGCTGGGCAAGAAGAAATGGGCTGGAATGAGAAGCCTGAGGAATGGAGTCTGGACCTGGGATGGCAAGGAGACTGGGACTGGGATGAAGAGCCAGGGGTGAGAAAGAGATAGGAACTAGGATAGGGAAAGTTTGCTGGAAATGGGTGTCATAAACAGATAGCTAAGGGTTAATGTCTCTTTCACCTGAAACACCTGACCAGAGAACCAATCAGGAAACTGGATTTTTTCAACTTTGGGTGGAGGGAAGTGTGTCTCTGAGTCTTTTGTCTGTCTGCCTGTTTCCTCTGAGCTTTGGAGAAGTACTTTCTACTTTCTAGTCTTCTGTTTCTAAGTGTAAGGACAAAGAGATCAGATAGTAAGTTATATGGTTTCTTTTCTTTGGTATTTGCATGAATATAAGTGCTGAAGTACTTTGATTTGTATTCTTTTTGAATAAGGCTGTTTATTCAATATTCTTTTAAGCAATTGACCCTGTGTTGTATCATCTTAATACAGAGAGAACATTGGTATTTTTTCTTTCTTTTTTATATAAAGCTTTCTTTTAAGACCTGTTGGAGTTTTTCTTTACTTCAGGGAAATTGAGTCTGTACTCACCAGGGAATTGGTGGGAGGAAGAAATCAGGGGAGAGCTGTGTGTTGGATTGCTAGCCTGATTTGGCATTTCCTCTGGGTGAAGAGGAAAATACTTTTTGTTTCCAGGATTGGGAACAGAGAGGGGGGAGTCTCTGTGCAGTTTCACAGAGCTTGTGTCTGTGTATCTCTCCAGGAGCACCTGGAGGGGGGAAGGGAAATAGGATTATTTCCCTTTGTTGTGAGACTCAAGGGATTTGGGTTTTGGGGTCCCCAGGGAAGGTTTTCCAGTGGGACCAGAGTGCCCCAAAACACTCTAATTTTTTGGGTGGTGGCAGCAGTACCAGGTCCAAGCTGGTAACTAAGCTTGGAGGTTTTCATGCTAACCCCCATATTTTGGACGCTAAGGTCCAGAATCTGGGAATAAGGTTATGTCATGGTGGCAGTAGGTTGGGATATAGACAGAATCCAGAAGCCAGTAGGAATATTATATTTTTCTTTTCTCTGCTAAGGGCTTTTTAGCAGAGAGAAACAGTTTGGTTTTAAAAGGGAACCAGAGAGAATTTTTTTTTTTCTGCTCTCTCTAGCAGTTTGTGGTTTGCATATTAAGCGAGAAGACTGTTAAGGGTCTTTTGTCATGCAATAGCCCTCCCATTAGGTGGCAAGTACCAGCACTTATATGCATGCAAATTAAGTGGTTTTTCTGGTTTCCCTTAATTGAACATTAGCTAGAGAGAGAAAAGGGAAAAGGCACTGTTGCTAGGCAGACTTCAGGAGGCAACAGAGAACCTGCAGTTCAGAAGATAAACACCGGAGGGCACCCCAACACAAGAAAACAGGAACCATGACTTCTAAGGCAAAAAGAAACGCCGAAGAACACATCAAAGAAGCTGAACACAGGCGACAACTGGAAATGAAACAAAAAGAGATGGAGATAAAAGAAAAGGAAGAAAGCATCAAACAGGCAGCCCAAGAGGCAGCACACAAAAGAAAACTAGAAGAAGATGAGGCAGCCCACAGAAGACAGATAGAACTCCAGAGGGAAGCCCACCAACAGGCCATGGAATTAGAAAAGGCTAAGCAACAGACTCCAGCCAATCCTAACAACCCATCGCCCATTATTGCTCCACAGCACAGGAAATTTCCCACCTACAAGGCAGGTGATGACACCGAGGCCTTCTTGGAAAATTTTGAAAGAGCCTGTCTTGGGTACAGCATCCCTGAAGACCAGTACATGGTAGAATTAAGGCCACACCTCAGTGGACCTTTAGCAGAGGTGGCAGCTGAAATGCCCAAGCCGCAAATGAATGACTATAAACTTTTTCAAACCAAGGCCAGATACAGGATGGGGATAACCCCAGATCATGCCCGTCGGCGCTTCAGAACCCAAAAATGGAAACCAGAGGTGTCATTTCCCAAACACGCCTACTACATTGCAAAAAACTATGAGGCCTGGTTAACAGGAAACAACATTCAAACCTTGGAAGAAGTGAACCTCCTCATACAAATGGAGCAGTTCTTGGATGGTGTTCCTGAAGACATCACACGGTACATACAAGATAGAAATCCCAAAACTATCGCTGAGGCGGGGGAGATTGGAGCCAAATGGATGGAACTGGCAGAAAGCAAAAAAGCTACTGTCAAGGGGAACGATTACCCCAGGGGGCACACAGACCATAAACCCTACAACCGAGGACAGCCAAAGACCCTCCATACCACCCAAGTAAAGCCACAGATACCCTACTCTTCAACCTCACCAGTCTCCAGTAACTCACCTCGGCCCAGTGACCCATCAGATGGAAGATGCTTTAAGTGTAATGAACTGGGACATATCAAGGCCAACTGTCCCAAGAACACCATGCGAGTGCAATTCATTACACCACCATCACCCCAAAGATCCCCAGGCCCAGATGCCTCTCAAATACCCTTGGAGCGAAGGGAAAATTTGCGAGTGGGCGGAAAGAAGGTTACTGCGTGGAGAGACACGGGGGCACAAGTGTCAGCTATCCACCAATCCTTCGTTGACCCCAAATTCATCAACCCAAAGGCCAAAGTTACAATTTACCCCTTCATGTCACAAGCTGTAGACTTGCCTACAGCTCAACTGCCTGTCCAGTACAAAGGCTGGTCAGGAATGTGGACTTTTGCAGTCTATGACAATTATCCTATCCCCATGCTACTGGGGGAAGACTTGGCCAACCAGGTGAGGCGGGCCAAGAGAGTGGGAATGGTTACCCGTAGCCAAACCAGGCAAGCTTCCAAACCCATTCCTGTTCCTGAGCCGTCCACAGAAGCCCCGTCTGTGTTACCAGAGACCCAGACAGAGGCAGTGGACCCGGATTCCATGCCTACCACTGAAACAGCCACAGCATCTCCAGTCCCAGGCCCGGAACTGGAACAGCAACCAGCACCAGCAAGTGCAACCACATCTTCAAACTCAACGCCAGAGGGCGCCAGCAAGCCAAAACTGGCAGAAGCAAAAGACAGCCATACCCAAAAGGCTCAGCCAGAGCCTGAAATACCCTCAGGTGCACCAGCGGAGAGCGGTTCACCAGCAACGGAAACAACCCCATCACCTACATCGCTTCCAGAGGGACCAAGCCCAAGTCCACAGTCTGAGGAAGAACTGGTGACCCCAGCCTCAAGGGAACAGTTCCAGGCTGAGCAGGAAGCAGATGACAGCCTTCAGAAAGCGTGGGCGGCGGCACGGAGCACCCCACCGCCTCTCAGCTCTTCTAATCGATCCCGGTTTGTTATAGACCAAGGACTTTTATACAAGGAAATTCTTTCTGGTGGACACCGGGAAGAATGGCAGCCGCAAAAACAGTTGGTGGTCCCAACTAAGTACCGGGAGAAGCTCTTAAGCTTAGCCCATGATCATCCCAGTGGCCATGCTGGGGTGAACAGAACCAAGGACCGGTTGGGGAAGTCCTTCCACTGGGAGGGGATGGGCAAGGATGTTGCCAAGTATGTCCGGTCTTGTGAGGTATGCCAAAGAGTAGGTAAGCCTCAAGACCAGGTCAAGGCCCCTCTCCAGCCACTCCCCATAATTGAGGTCCCATTTCAGCGAGTAGCTGTGGATATTCTGGGCCCTTTCCCAAAAAAGACGCCCAGAGGAAAGCAGTACGTACTGACTTTAGTGGACTTTGCTACCCGATGGCCAGAAGCAGTAGCTCTAGGCAACACCAGGGCTAACACTGTGTGCCTGGCCCTAACAGACATCTTTGCCAGGGTAGGTTGGCCCTCTGACATCCTTACAGATTCAGGGTCTAATTTCCTGGCAGGGACCATGGAAAAACTGTGGGAAACTCATGGGGTGAATCACTTGGTTGCCACCCCGTACCACCATCAAACCAATGGCCTGGTGGAAAGGTTCAATGGAACTTTGGGGGCCATGATAAAAAAATTCATCAACGAATTCTCCAATAATTGGGACCTAGTGTTGCAGCAGTTGCTGTTCGCCTACAGGGCTGTACCACATCCCAGTTTAGGGTTTTCACCATTTGAACTTGTGTATGGTCACGAGGTTAAGGGGCCATTACAGTTGGTGAAACAGCAATGGGAGGGGTTTACGCCTTCTCCAGGAACTAACATTCTGGACTTTGTAAGCAACCTACAAAGCACCCTCCGACACTCTTTAGCCCTTGCTAGAGAGAACCTAAAGGATGCTCAAGAAGAGCAAAAGGCCTGGTATGACAGACATGCCAGAGAACGTTCCTTCAAGGTAGGAGACCAGGTTATGGTCTTGAAGGCGCAACCGGCCCATAAGATGGAAGCATCATGGGAAGGGCCATTCACGGTCCAAGAGCGCCTGGGAGCTGTAAACTACCTCATAGCATTTCCCAATTCCTCACTAAAGCCTAAAGTGTACCATGTTAATTCTCTCAAGCCTTTCTATTCTAGAGACTTACAGGTTTGTCAGTTTACAGTCCAGGGAGATGATGCTGAGTGGCCTGACGGTGTCTACTACGACGGAAAAAAAGACGGTGGCGTGGAAGAGGTGAACCTCTCAACCACCCTGGAACGTCTGCAGCGGCAACAAATCAAGGAGCTGTGCACTAGCTTCGCCCCATTGTTCTCAGCCACCCCAGGACGGACTGAACGGGCATACCACTCCATTGATACAGGTAATGCTCACCCAATCAGAACCCCACCCTACCGGGTGTCTCCTCATGCCCAAGCTGCTATAGAACGGGAGATCCAGAACATGCTACAGATGGGTATAATCTGCTCATCTACCAGTGCATGGGCATCTCCAGTGGTTCTGGTACCCAAACCAGATGGGGAAATACGCTTTTGCGTGGACTACCGTAAGCTAAATGCTGTAACTCGTCCGGACAACTATCCAATGCCACGTACCGATGAGTTATTGGAAAAGTTGGGACGTGCCCAGTTCATCTCTACAATAGACTTAACCAAGGGGTACTGGCAAGTACCGCTAGATGAACCTGCCAAGGAGAGGTCAGCATTCGTCACCCATGCGGGGGTGTATGAATTCAATGTCCTTCCTTTCGGCCTTCGAAATGCACCCGCCACCTTCCAGAGGCTGGTAGACGGTCTACTAGCTGGACTGGGAGAATTTGCAGTTGCCTACCTCGATGATGTGGCCATTTTTTCAGACTCCTGGCCCGAACACCTACTACACCTGGAAAAGGTCTTTGAGCGCATCAGGCAGGCAGGACTAACTGTTAAGGCCAAAAAGTGTCAAATAGGCCAAAACAGAGTGACTTACCTGGGGCACCAGGTGGGTCGAGGAACCATAAACCCCCTACAGGCCAAGGTGGATGCTATCCAAAAGTGGCCTGTCCCAAGGTCAAAGAAACAGGTCCAATCCTTCTTAGGCTTGGCCGGATACTACAGGCGATTTGTACCACACTACAGCCAAATCGCTGCCCCATTGACCGACCTAACCAAAAAGACCCAGCCAAATGCCGTTAAGTGGACTAATGAGTGTCAAAAAGCCTTTACCCAGCTTAAGGCAACGCTCATGTGTGACCCTGTACTCAGGGCCCCGGATTTTGACAAACCATTCCTAGTAACCACAGATGCATCTGAGCGTGGTATAGGAGCAGTACTCATGCAGGAAGCAACAGATCACAACTTCCATCCTGTCGTGTTTCTCAGCAAAAAACTGTCTGAAAGGGAAAGTCACTGGTCAGTCAGTGAAAAGGAATGCTATGCCATTGTGTACGCCCTGGAAAAGCTACGCCCATATGTTTGGGGACGGCGGTTCAAACTACAAACTGACCATGCTGCACTAAAGTGGCTTCATACTGCCAAGGGGAACAACAAGAAACTTCTTCGTTGGAGTTTAGCTCTCCAAGATTTTGATTTTGAAATTCAACACATCACAGGAGCTTCTAACAAAGTTGCTGATGCACTCTCCCGTGAGAGTTTCCCAGAATCCAGTAGTTAAAAAGTGTTCTTAACATGTAAAAGTCTGTTAGTTATATACTTAGTAGTATATGTAAAGGTGCATGTGTTGTATTGATCTGTTTATTTTCAAGTTCTAGAAGGAAATTGCCGCCAGTGAGCTTCCCCACTGTCTGCAATTTGGGGGGCGTGTCATAAACAGATAGCTAAGGGTTAATGTCTCTTTCACCTGAAACACCTGACCAGAGAACCAATCAGGAAACTGGATTTTTTCAACTTTGGGTGGAGGGAAGTGTGTCTCTGAGTCTTTTGTCTGTCTGCCTGTTTCCTCTGAGCTTTGGAGAAGTACTTTCTACTTTCTAGTCTTCTGTTTCTAAGTGTAAGGACAAAGAGATCAGATAGTAAGTTATATGGTTTCTTTTCTTTGGTATTTGCATGAATATAAGTGCTGAAGTACTTTGATTTGTATTCTTTTTGAATAAGGCTGTTTATTCAATATTCTTTTAAGCAATTGACCCTGTGTTGTATCATCTTAATACAGAGAGAACATTGGTATTTTTTCTTTCTTTTTTATATAAAGCTTTCTTTTAAGACCTGTTGGAGTTTTTCTTTACTTCAGGGAAATTGAGTCTGTACTCACCAGGGAATTGGTGGGAGGAAGAAATCAGGGGAGAGCTGTGTGTTGGATTGCTAGCCTGATTTGGCATTTCCTCTGGGTGAAGAGGAAAATACTTTTTGTTTCCAGGATTGGGAACAGAGAGGGGGGAGTCTCTGTGCAGTTTCACAGAGCTTGTGTCTGTGTATCTCTCCAGGAGCACCTGGAGGGGGGAAGGGAAATAGGATTATTTCCCTTTGTTGTGAGACTCAAGGGATTTGGGTTTTGGGGTCCCCAGGGAAGGTTTTCCAGTGGGACCAGAGTGCCCCAAAACACTCTAATTTTTTGGGTGGTGGCAGCAGTACCAGGTCCAAGCTGGTAACTAAGCTTGGAGGTTTTCATGCTAACCCCCATATTTTGGACGCTAAGGTCCAGAATCTGGGAATAAGGTTATGTCAATGGGGCAGAAGAGTTCAAGCTTGCAAGGAACAGAGAGAAGAATCTCTGTCCACTAGAGCACATTTACTTCCAGATCTGGGAATGAAACCTGAGATTCCCAAATCTCTGTTCCTCTGTTGTTAGCAAATATCCATGGGACCCACTAGCAAAATGTGTCTCTTCCTCCCCCGAGGATAGTCCATATAGAGGATGACAACTTACTGATGTTACCAGATATTGCCTTAGCTCAAATTGGGAAGGTACGTGTAGTGAATCTGAAAGTTCCAACCCTGTTAATGAACCATGTGGATGTGCATATGATGCCACATTATGGAATTTTTGTTTTTCTATTTATTTTTTTTAAACGCAGTAAATTACTCACAGAGGAACACACATACACTCTAGATTAAAAGTAAATTATTAAGACTGTAAAGAAGTAAACAACTCAACATTCAGAAATGTCAGAGTTAACATTATCTTTACAACCTGAATTTTCCCTTTGTGCATGTACATTATGCTATAGTCCTTAATTGCATGATCACATGCTACTCCCCTCCCGTCCGCCCCCCCGACCCTGCCTCATTCAGTGCATACAATGTAGTTGTTCTGGGGATGAATCAGAGTTGTGCAGAAAAGGAAGCTGCTGTCTCTAAGACCCTTGCCTCATTTGCTGTAGAAGTTGGAGGTTCTGCAATGAATGAGGCAGGGCACTGCAAGAAGGGAAAAGACAATCTCATGGTTAAGGCAATTGAATGCTGCCCTGAAGAACTGAATTCTATCGCTGCCTCTATCACAGAGTTCCAGTGTGGTGCAGGACATATAACTTAAATCAAACATTTCACAGGTGGTCACTAATTGTTTGTTCCTCATTTTCTGGGTGTCCAACTGGATCCCCTGGGGTCTGATTTTCAGAAGTCATTGGTAGCTGTGCTTTGAATACATAAAGTGCCACAGAATGCTAAGTATTCTGAAAAATCAGGTCCTAAGTGTCTCTAATTAGGTGCCCAAAATTAGTTCACCTTAATCTGTGTGTACCTAAATTCCCCATCTGTAAAATGGGGATAATATAACCCATCATCTCACAGGGATGTTGTGAAGATGACGTTTGAGATGCACTCAGATACTACAGTAGGGTTATCATACAACCTGTTTTTCCAGGATAGCATATCTCTTTTGGGCCTCCATCCTCTGTCCTGGAGGATTTTTTTCAAATATTGTAACAGGAATTGCCCTGGATTTTTGCAGAGCAGCTCCACTTCCTCATTGGACCCTCCCTGCATCCACAGTAGATTGGTCCATTCCCCTGCAGCCACAGCTGCTGGATCCTGCCCACCTAGGCCTCAGCTTCCAGACCTGGCAAGGGATCCCATGGGGAGGTGCTGACTGATGGTTGTCTCTGCATCCTGGGCTTGCGCCTGCCACTGTGACAGGAAGCGACACTGCTCCCCACCTCAAGAGTAAGGTCGCAGGTACCCTTGTCAGCACCTTCCAGGTAACCCCTTCAGCACTGACCAGGTACCCTTCCCAGTACACACACACCCTTCCAGCACTCCCCCAAGTATCCCCTTCCAGTACACACACCCCTCAAGTACCCCCCAAATACCTGCTTCCCCATCCAGCTTCCCCCACCCCCAGCAGTGTCCTCTTTCTGGAAACCTGAAATACAGTAACTCTACAGAAGTGCCATAGGAAAAGCCCATGAGGAAATTAATTATTCTGTCTTTAGAGCAGGCTTTGAGTCATGTGCAGTAAATAAGACACACTGAATAATAAGGATGAAACAAAATATTGAACAGCTGCTCAATCAGCCTATGCACTGAATGAGGCAGTGGTCCTATGGAAAAAGTAGTAAGTGATTAAGTAATTAAACACTAAATCATAATACATATGCACAAGGGAGGGCAAATGAAGGTCACGCAGGCAAACTTAATTCTAACATTTCCTAGCTTTTAGGTTCTTCACTGCAGTCTTAATGTTTTTAATGTAGTTTTGGTGTGTATGTAATATACAATAAACCATGTAAGGTTTGTTTTTGTGAAGCTGACATAGGCAGGCCCAAGTTAAGACAAGACATGCCTGAACAAGTAACTGCTGCACAAGCCCCGAACACGCATTTACCTGAAACAACTAACTATTGTGACTATGTTTATAATAAAGAAGGGAAGCTGAAACTAACTAAATTAACTACTGTGGGCATATTTATAGTAAACAAAGTAAGCAGAAACAAACTGAACTGATAAGCTTGCCTTATGCAATTTGCAAAGTGATTGGCCTTTGCCTGCAAGAGGTACAGTTGATAGTAGCTAGTAAAGATGTATATAGACCATTGTAACTTTGAGTTACAATTTTTGGTTGTCCCCCCGCCACCGCACTCCACCCCACCCTACCCAGATGAAAATAGACACATGCAAAAGTATTCTTGATAATCTATTCATAAACCTAACAGAGACCTTAACACAACTTTAAATGACCTACACTTGTAAGTTTCAGATACACAGATACTTACCAAAGGCATGGCCAAGGCTTCCTCAACAGTGGGCTACTTCTACCTTGCAGCCAGGTGGCACCACTAGGGCAGAGCCAATACCTGTCCCTCCCCTCTCAGGTTTTCAGGGTGGAGGAAGGTGCATGTGAGTCTCTGGGGACGGAGGCAGTGCTGGGCATGGAGGAAATGGGTTCATCCATGGGGGCATTGACACTGACCCACAAGCTGGGTGGCCCACTGAAGTGAGTCAGGGAGTGGAGGTGGCACTCCTTCCTTGCCCCTTGGATGGGCTGGCCCAGGGCCTGCCACATGGGTTTGTCAGGAGCCACATGGCATCACTGTTCACCCCCCAAATATTTCTACACACACCACTGGAGGGGGTGCTCCACAGGTTGAAAACCTCTGATATGGGCTGTATGGTATGTGACATAAATTGGAATTGTGGTATCACTCTGTACTTAAACCCCCTCCCAACTTGCAGGGTCCTAGAGCCCAGCCCGAGCCCGGAACAATGAAAGAGCCCCACAGCCCAAGTCCTGCAAGCGCAAGTCGGCTGGCACAGGCCAGCCGCAGGTGTCTAGTTGCTGTGTAGACACAGAGGTGGCTCTAGGCACCAGCACGCCAAGCACGTGCCTGGGGCGGCAAGCCACGGGGGGTGCTCTGCCAGTCGCTGGGAGGGCGGCAGGCAGGTTGCCTTTGGCAGCATGTCTGCAGAGGGTCTACTGGTCCTGCGGCTTCAGCGGACCTCCTGCTGGCGTGCCGCCGAATCCACGGGATGGGGACCTCCAGCAGGCAAGCTGCCAAAGGCACCCTGTCTGCCATGCTTGGGGCGGCAGAATACCTAGAGCTGCCCCCGTGTAGACATACACTAAGATTCTTCCACACAAATATCTGTGCAATTGTTCTCTTCCCCCTCCCTTTTTCCTTGTCTCTCCCCTCCCCACCTTAAGTTGTAAAACTGACTACATCTCCCCACATGGCTGAGATTCAAGATTTAAAAAGATGACATCCAAAAAGAACCTCACCTTTTTGCCTCAACCCTGTGCTTTACCATGACATACACATTTTGTTTTGTTTTGAAAACTGCATTTTTCTGTGAGCAAAAATGTTTGAAATTGCAACAAAACCTAGTATTTAACTGGCAGCAGACAATGTTTGTTAGTTTCAGTCCACAGGAAAATGTGCCTGAAGAGCTCTACTTAGGTTCCATTTAAGAAAAAAGTGAAGCTGAATTTCTGCTTTAGTTTTCATGTGAAAATCTGGATTTAGTAACACCATTTTCTCAAACAGTAATTGACTGCTGGCACCATTTCCTTAGGCCCTCATAGGATTTAATTGGCCTTACTTATTCAATGCATACACTATTTTAAAAAATGAAGGCAGTCGGTGCAGGCTGGTATTATACTGCCAACTTCAATTCCCTTCTTCAGAGACAGTCACATAATCTTCTGTCTACCAGGACTAGTGGGATGAAAAATTACAGCTGATTTGTATCTATGCCTTCTGTATCTTCTGGCTTGTATAAAAAAAGGTTGAGGCTTCCGCTATCTCTTTGGGCTTTTGATTGATCATAACTGACCTGTGGCATTTCATCTAAAATGCAAGTTTCTCCCTAAAGCTGTTTTGTGTGTATATCGTGTTGTTTTCTAAACTGGTTAACAGCTCCATCTGTTTGGCAATCTTCATTTTCAAACATCGTAATGTGAGAATTTCAGGAACAGTAAAAGGTCATTCAGGCCTTGCAGCTTTGTTCTCTGTATGTCTAGATTTTTTCTATTGCGCTTGTTACAGTCCGTCTAGTCTCTTGTGCATTTTATTTTAATAAGTCTCTAACACAGAACTTAATTATCTGCATCTGAAAATCTAAGACTCCAAGCAGTCCCTTCTACAAGGCTTGAAAGAGCTTCTAAAACACCAGAGGCCCATGCTTTTCTTAATTGCAGTGCGTTTTCCTTAGTAAAGATCAAATAATGTCCCAAAGTGTTTACAAGCAAGTATTCTATGGTTTGTGGTGTTAATATTTCTTAAATAGTTACTCAACGCTGTGCAAATCAGATAGAGGGTTCTCCCCTGTATGGTACTTCATGTCCACTACTCACAGTGACTTCAGTGAGTGTTGACAGTACACACAATCTTGGAGGACTGAGCCAAAAGACATTCCCTGCACCAAGAAGAGACACTACACAAATGACAAGTACCGGTATATATTATCCACATGTAACCCCAAGCACTTTGATTGTCTCTTCTGACTCCATCATCTGCGTACTTTCAAAATGTATCAAACAGCTTGAAATTATATGTTCAGTGATTTTGGTTTTATGGGGCTCAAGTTATCAGCTAGCATAACTTCACTGAAATCAATGAAGTTATGCCCGCACTGAATTTGAATTGGTTTATTTCACATATGGGGCCAAATTTATTGGATCTGCCTCAGGGATAAATTGCCTGAATACATTTTTTTAAATGGTTATCTTGAGGTAATGTTTCCCTATATAAACTCAGAAGGTATGAAACTATACTAAGTACTTGATTTCTAGTCTAAAATTCTGTCTGTAGTATCAAATCATGATTTTAGGATTTTTTGTCCCCTTACAGAATTTATATAAGTGAGACTCTAATAATAAAGAAATGAGGCCTAAAGGTGGATGTGTGTGAAAGGATAATTTTTCTTTATTTAAAAAAGATGGCTGCATTCCACATCTCTCTCATTTCAATTATGGTAAACTCTGAGACATACATGGTGTAAGTAAAGTTAAAACAAGAGCTTAAAATTCTACAATTTTTTACTTAAAAGCTGATAACAGCATCTCTTCATCTGCTATCATTTCATTATTGTGGTAGAGTCCTTGTGAGAGTACTAGGTAGAGTACTGATGTGGAGCACTTGCTCTTAGAGCACTTCAAAGAGCACAAGAATCAAAATCCATTTAACTGGATGAACATTACAGTATGGTCCACTGAGAAAGAAGTAGGGTAACTTTTAAATTGGTTTTCCAGAAACTAATTTGTAAGGAAGTGTGACATGGTTAAGGTGGGCCCTGTCCAGTGAATATTCTCAAGGAATAGGGGCTGGTGCCTGTGCCTTACATGCCTAACTCCCTCAGCTCAAGTCCACACATCTGGGCTTAGCTATGGGGTAGAGTGGCTCAATGGCCAGAGTTTACAAAAAAGGCCCCACTCATTCAGGTTAGTATGGCTTAGCGGCCAGAGTCTATGAAACTTGCCCCTCCTGTCAGGGCACTGTGGCCCAATGGCCTGAGTCTATGCAAAATGCCTCACTAGGTCAGGATAGTATGGCCTAGTGGCCAGAGTCCAGGAAACTTGCCCCTACTGTCAAGGCAGTGTGGCCCAATGGCCAGTGTTCATGGGGACCACAGCAGGAGGGCTGGCAGCCAAGGTAGGGGGGCCCAGGCCCACCCAACTCCACCAGGCCCCAACCCTGGGCCCTAGTAGCGGTGGTACAACCAGCTATTAGCTCAGCGGGGAGTCTCACTGAAACACACCAAGCACTCCAACACCACCCCGGCTTCCTACCACAGTCTCAGGCGTTGCAGTCCAGGAGGCATTGGGATCTCTTAGTTCTGCAATCCGAGGTTGTGGTCCATGTCTCTGCTCCCCTTTGGCACAGGCTGGAGGCCGTCCTCAGCAGGAGCTCCTGGCACACATCCTTCTCCACCAGCATCTCCTCCAGACTGACCTGGGTTGCTCTCCTTTATACTGGTACAGCTGGAGCATGCCCAGTCGGTGGGGGGGGAGGAATGGCTTCCTCAGCCCACAATGTGGCATTAACCCCTTCCAGTCCAGTGTGGGGCGAGTGCACCCTGTTACAGGAAGGCTTTTGAGGATTTGTAATATTTGTGTTTGAAATGTTTATTTATGGTTAAAGATAGTTCAGGATTTGATCTGATAAAACAATGCCCTAACTCCTAATTTAACAATTGAAATGAGTTATATCTCTAGCATGTTCGACTGAGAAAACTGCTATAATTTCATTCCTCTAATGCTTTCATAACAAAAACAATGGTCAGACTGATGCCTTCAATGAGACTGCTCATGTGCATGTAAAGTTGTGAGTGTGTGTGTGTATGTTTGGTTGCAGGACTGTGATCAAAATAGGTATTTAAGATTTTAAATTGGAAAATAGTCTGTCATCAGTAGGTTGCTAATTGATCCAATGAACAGTCCACTTTAAGGTGGATACATACGACATCTTACTTGCAATCTCTGTTCTGCGAAATCAGAATTTTTAGCAAAAGAAAACTCTTTAAAAGAATGTTGTTAGCTCTAGGATAATGAAGTCATGCAATTGACTGAAGAAAGAATGTTCTTCAGCTGCCTTAGATAAAATAAATTGGTGAGAGATAATATAGAGATCCACTAAACTTCTGTCATGCATGGTATTGATTAAATTATGGTAAAGCTCTATGTATTACCTATCAGTGTTGGGATAAGCAAACCTCAAACAGAATCTTATTTAACAATACTCAGATATAAATTTCCATTGGCTCTGGTTCATATAGCCTGCAACCAAGTAGGCCTTTAAAATATAGAAGTTAATCTTGCTCCCCTTCGCTTATCTCCTTCCTAGTTCTTAGGTAACATGCCTGAGACGATTTAACAGGTTTGCTGTATATATGTCAGAGGTATGATGAATAAATTATAGGCTGCATGAGACCTTTTTCCAATAAAACTAGTGCTTAATGGTAATTACAAAACCCAATATCTCTATTTTTATGGCACTGTAAATTCTGGTTAAAAGAAGGAAAGACTGCCAAAAATAATCTATCCTGTATTTTCCCATGAATAGTGGTAACAAAATTAGTAGTGTTAGTCATTCCATTTAAATTCTTTCTCTTGGGAGGCTTTAGCTGCAGACATGAGTTATAGTTAAGGGTCAGTTGTTTAGGATATTGTCCAGTCCTAATATTTTTGTATAGAAAAAAAATTACTCTGAGATGTAAATAAGGAGAAGGTACATTTCAAATAATTTGAAATGGATAAAGAATGAAACAGCCTTACTGGAATTCACTAACATTTTCTGATTTGTGTAGCTCCTTATGTTCTATTCTCCTTTTTTTAACAGCATGTGTGCAAACAGTGGTCATATACGTTTTACTGATTAGTCTGACTGTTTGAAGGATTAGCTCAGTTTGATGCCTAACCGTGAATGCAATTAAGAAAAGAGGACCATATGCTACAAAGGCCTTAGCTGGATAATGAGAGTGGTGAGATGTGAACAATGTGTGCCAAAGTCTTGGTAATGTGATAAATTTAGCAAATGGAGACAGTCAAACCTACAATTAATAAACTTGGGAGAAAAATAAACTTGAGCTTATTGGACAGATCTCCTATTATAGAAATATCTAGAGAACATTTGTGGGTTAATGCACCATTGACAATTTTAGAAATCAATCCCAAATGACATGACAAAGAAGTACTGACAAGGATTCCTTCATGCACTGAAAAAAGTAGAGTATTGTCAAGTTCCTGATTCTGTCTGATAGGCAAAAAATAATATGTTTATAGGTATGGATAATATATTTTACAGTATGTACACATTGAACCAACAGAGTTGCTAGTAAATTATAAAAATTATAAGCATCTTTGAAGACATTGTTGGGGGGGTAGAAAGGGCGAAACCATTTGCACTCTGCTCGCCATTTTTGTGTGGGGTGGTTTAGAACGTAGAAGTTGTGATGGTAGTGAGGGGGGTGGCTCTTGAATATATGTTGAAAATTAATTATGAAATGCATGAGGAGCGATGCCTGATTATCAGATTAATTGGAAGAGCAGTTTCTCATTCTTCTTTCTTGACAGCATTTCTTGTTAGAGGAGGGAAAGCTATAAGAAAAAGTAAGAGCAAGTGAGTCAGAAATAGTTGGGGGAAAATCCTCTAAAAATCCTCCTGAGGCCAAATTAAATAAATTTGCTCTAGTGCCCATCTGGTGGTTATTTGTCCATATCATAAAATCACCATTATATTTTTTGGCACAGTTCAGTACCAACCCTTCTCTCCACTGGCAGCTTCCAGAGACTGGCTCCGCCAAGGAGTTTGGAGACCTGTATGTCAGTGTATTGAAAAAATTGTATGGGGAAGATGGGCAGTATCTGACTATGTTAGGCCTGAATCTGTTCTATTCTGTTCTGTTATATTAAGCCCTGTTTCAGTTGCCATTGAAATCAATAGCAAAACTCCCATTGACATCAGTGAGAGCAGGTTCAATCCCTTGATTTGCTATAATCAAAATTATTTTTTGCTGAAAACAGTCATTTACATTGGGATTCTGCATCTGTGAAATCCTGACAGAACTGTTTTTGAAGAAATGAGGTAAGTCAGTCTGTCCTCTGATGCCTGCCATACTGCAGTTAGGGCAGATGGAAGACCTGGGGTCAAGTCCTTGCACCAAATCAGACAGTAGGGATTCTCAGGTCTGGGTTATGACACCTGGATATAATGGAGATATATGTCAGCCACCCCACAAAATTCCTGACTGCTAGGTCCCAGCTGTTTTTGGTGTGGGGTTTGATCTGTTTGGCAGCCTCTGAAAATGTCTACCACATCAGGCCCAAGTGGCAAGATAGATGGAGGAAGCCTAGTCTGAGAATCCTGCCAGAATTAAGCGTGAGCTAGGGTGCTAAGCAGCTCAATGGCATCAGGATTTAGGTGGTTTTATGTATGTCCAGTGGTGCAAACTTAGGTACCTATGGGATTTTACCAGTGGAAACTTCAAGAATGTCTAGACTTGGCGCTGAGGGGGGTTTCCCAGATGTTGTAGACATATTCACACTAGCTCTCAACATGTTAGCATGCTAAAAATCATGGTGTAGCGGGGGTAGCATGGGCAAGAGCTAGCAATGCCAAGTACAAACTTGTCTGAACCAGGGCACATACTCAGCACAGCTAGCTCTTGCAGCCGCTCCCTGTTGCCCTTGCCACCCTGGCTTCAATGCTATGTTTAGCACACTAGCTTGATGAGACTTAGTGAGAGTATGTTTACACAAGCTGGGAATCACACTCCTATCTCTAGCTGTAGACATAGCCTGAGGTGCGTAAGGGACGTTAGGCACCTACAGTGTTAGGAAGCAGTTGAGCACTGGTTTTGAGGATCTAGTGGCATCTAAATGTTAGGCTTGTGTGCCTAAGATGCATTGCAGATACAGCCACTAGATATTGCTTGAATAAACATGATCAGTTTTTAAAAATGGACAATTTAATACATCAAACTGAGCAAGCATGTACTGGAGCAGATTTTAAATAAAATCTGATGTGATTTGTGTTCAGCATTTGATAACACATGGCTCAAGTTGAGTTTAATGCTGATGGAGTTTTGGCCAAAAAAAAACAAAACAGGGAGGGATTTTTTTGTTGAAAAAAAACCTAAATATTTCAGTTAGATGATTACGAAATGAATATTTTATTTCAAATTTTTGTTCTGAAACATTTCATTTATAAATTTTGCTAAATTTAAAAAACATCCCAAACCAAAATACTGAAAAGAAATTCATTTTGGATTACACTCAATGCTTTGTTTGACCTGCAACAATTTGTTTTATTTTGTTTTCTGTATTTCGCTGAGAAAAACTGGTAAAAATATCAGTTTCTTGGACTGAAACAATTTTTTTTTCTGACTTTTTGGTTTGGCCCCTGAACCAGAAAAAGTCGATTATTTGCACAGGTCTATAAACAATTTCCCCTGACCTGTAAATGTAAGTTTCAGACAGGATGGTGGAAATCTCATTGGTGACAGAACGAGTAGTGAGGGTTTGAGGTGGGGAAAATAAACAATTCTGGTTAATCTGGTGAATTTGCACTAGTTTTTTTCCAGGAAATTTCCCACTATGGCACTATGACAAGTGCAGTTCCATCAATAAGCGCACCGTTGGAATGCCAGTGTGGGCAGGGCACCAGAGCTTTAAGACATTTTTAAGTCCAGTTTCAGTGATGGGAAGATGTTCAGGTAGTTACTTTATCTCAACTTTGTCCATCTTTTGATTTTGTCATTTATAACTGCTTTATTGTTTACTGTTATAAAAGATGAAACTAAAGAGAGAACCAAGAACAGTACATTGGCAGTTCCTATCTCAGGAAGAAATTATTAGGGCTGTGTGCAATCTTGTCTCATGAGCCTGAGAGCAAGTTCCAAAACAAGTTTTCTTTATTCAGAACCTGAGCTGTTCATTTTAATTTCTCAGGCACTTTGTTTCCTTTCAAAGGACAGAGCATATGAGGAGTATTACTAAGGCAACTATTTCACTGCAGTGAACATACAGTTCTGGATGAGACAATGCCCAACATCAATATATAATTTAGTTTCCACTCAGTGCACAAGCTTTGACAGAAAGAGTAAGCTGCTATTTGTTTCTGCTCAGTTGGGCTATCCACTATAATTGGCACTGCTGACTGCACTCAAGAGGGGGTCATTACTTCCTTCCATTATGAAGATATCCTTCCAACCAGAAAAAATTTCCATAGGAGGATACAAGTTGTATTTTACACCTGAAAGCATTATTTCGAACCTGGTTGACAAACACCCAGATGTCAGCCATGGTGCTTATGTTGTGCAAGTGTCCTAGCTCAACTAGCTAAAATTTTACTCTAAATAAGTTAACTGTCTTTAATCTTGTTCTATCTGTCTTAACACACACACACACACACATACACCAGCATTTGTTTCCATGGGTTCAAAAGCAATGCAAGTAATTTCTGTATGTTGTCTAATAAGCTACAGTAGGGTTACTTAATAACATGCCATTTTCCTTTGATAACTAATTAGTTATCCTCAGTATTGCATTATACAAGATATATTCTATAGTGAGCATAAACAAGTGTAAGAGAATAGTGCAGAGCTTGAGGTAATGTTTATTTATTGGAGGTAAAACTAGCAAGTTTTGTAATATCACAACTGTATGCCCAGAGCCTAAGACCACTGCCCCTTCTTAATTCTTTGTTTTTTTTTTGGCGGGGGGGGGGGGGCGCGGGGGTGGAGGCAGGGTGGACAGAGAAAAATGGTGTTTTTTCTTTGTAACTGTCTATCAAAGGTTGGAAGATTTCATACCATAGTGCAATATACAGTGGTTGAAGGCTACTGTATCTCACATCATTATTGACTTGTTGTGCATGCCATGACTATGACACAGGAAGTAGTAAACTGGAAACAGAATAAATAGAGAGCAACCACTGGCAAAAGCTTATGGACAAATCTGCACTCACACAAATGTCCCACTGGGGTTTACAAGAATTTTGTTCAAGTAAGATGGTTAGGATTTGACACCGGGTGTTGTCTCAACTAATTACTCACTCTCAAAAACTGATGGAATGAGACACTGCTAGGCAAATTCATCCCATAAATTAACCATGGTATGGAATGGAAAACCTTGGAGAGAAGCGTAAATGGTTCTGCAGTAAATTAATAACGATGGAAATCAGGGAGAAGGATGTGGTAGGAGTGTAGGAGGAAAGGAGGAAAAACAGTGGTCAGAAAATGTAGGAGACAAAACAAGAACTTCAAAAGAACTGTAAGGTGCTTATTAACCCAGCTCTTATTTCAACAAAGCACAAGGACAGGAAGTTGGTCCATGTAACTGGCCTCTCCTTCAATACCTGCTCCTACTGATCTATTGGTAACCTGCTCCTGCATGTCTAAGTTTTGCTCTCAGGCTCTGACCTACTGGTATCTGACAGAGGCATTGATGGTCTGACCTGTCCTGACTCCTGCTCCAACTACTAGGTCAGACCATCAATGCCCCCATCATGACATTATGAGAGTATCAGGAGAAGATATCTTACCTGATTATAAGCTATGGCTGTAGGTGTCTATTGACCTATTGTACTTTATAACAATTCCTTAATAATTAATTTACAAAAATCTATTTTTCATCTCTACAGACAGAGCTGCTTGCACTATGGAGCCTAGGAGTGATTGTCAAGGATCATCGGGGCCTCTGACTACCATCCCATGTACTCATCCATGTGGGCATTAGTGATATTGTGAGGTATGACCCTGGGCAGATCAGAAGTGACAACAGGGCTCTGGGAATAAGGGCGAAGGAGTTGGGGATGCAGGAGGTGTTTTCTTCGATCCTTCTGATCAAAGGTAGGAGCCCAAGCAGAAACAGATGCATCCTGGCCATGAATGCCTGGCTGCGAGGATGATGTCACCAGGAGAGCTTTGGCTTCCTTGACCATGGGGTGCTGTTCTGTGAAGAAAGACTGCCAAGCAGAGATGGGGTCCACCTATCAAGAACGTATTTGGATACAGACTGGCTAATCTACTGAGGAGGACTTTAAACTAGGCTTGATGGGGGCAGGAGACAAAAGCCCACAGGTAAGTCAAAAACTTGGAGACCTAGGAGAAGGGTTAGAATTATAGTAGGGATAAGAGAAAGAGAAGAGAGAACATAGGGGGAAATCAAATTAGTATCTTAGATGTCTGTATATTAATGCGAGAAGTATGGGGAATAAGCAGGAAGAACTAGAAATGATAGTTAATAAACATAACTATCACATAGTTGGTATCACAGAGACTTGGTGTGATGATACACATAACTAGAATATTGGTACAGCTTTCTTAGGAAGGCCAGATAGGGAAAAAGAGAGGAGATGTTCCCTTATATATCAAAAATGTACATACTTGGACTCAGGTTGAGATGGAAATAAGAGACAGACTTCTTGAAAGTCTCTGGGTAAGGATAAAATGGATTTTAAAAAGGGTGATATCATGGTAGAGGTCTACTACAGAATCAGGAAGATGTGGATGAAGCTTTTTTGGAAAACTAACAAAATCATCCAAAGCACAGGACTTGGTGGTGATGGGGAACTTCAACTACCCAAATATCTGTTGGGGAAATAATACGGCAGGACATAGATTATACACCAACTTCTTGGAATGTATTGGACACATTTTTTTATTTCAGAAGGTGGAGAAAGCTACTAGAGGAGAGGCTGTTCTAGATTTGATTTTGACAAATAGGGAGAAACTGGCTGAGAATTTGAAAGTGTGATGCAGTGTGGGTGAAAGTGATCATGAAATAGTAGAGTTCATGATTCTAAGTAATGGTAAGAGGGACAACAGCACAATAAAGAAAATGGATTTCAAGAAGACAGACTTTAGCAGACTCAGGGTGATTGTAAATAAGATCCCATGGGAAGTAAGTCTAAGGGAAAAACAAGTTCAAGAGAGTTGGCAGTTTTTCAAAGAGACATTATTAAGGGCACAAGAACAAACTATCCCACTGAATGAGAAAGATAGGAAGTATGGCAAGAGATCACGCAGGCTTAACCAGGAGATGAATATAAACAAATAACACAAGTAAGTAGGGACAAAATTAGAAAGGCCAAAACACAAAATGAGATTAAACTAGCTAGAAACATAAAGGCTAACAAGAAAACATTCTAAAAATACACTAGAGGCAAGAGGAAGACTAAGGACAGGATAGATCTGTTACTCAATGAGGAGGGGGGAACAATAACAGAAAATGTAGAAATAGCAGAAGTGCTAAATGACTTTTTTGTTTCAGTTTTCACCAAAAAGGTTAGTAGAAATTGGACATCTAACTTGTCAGTGAAAACGAAGTAGGATCAGCGGCTAAAATAGGGAAAAAACAAGTTAAAAACTACTTAGAGCTTGTCTACACTACCGCATCGGGTCGATCTAAGATATGCAACTTCTGCTATGTGAATAGCGTAGCTGAAGTCGACATACTTAGATCTACTTACTGCGGTGTCTTCACTGCGGTAAGTCGACAGCTGAAGCTCTCCCGTTGACTCTGCTTGCGCTTTTCGTTCTACTGGTGTGTTGGAGTCAACGGGAGAGCATTCAGCAGTCGATTTATCACGTCTATCAACCCCCGCTAGATCAATTGCTGCCTGCCAATCCGGCGGGTAGCGTAGACAAGCCCTTAGACAAGTTAGATATCTTCAAGTCACCAGGGCCTGATGAAATACATCCTAGAATACTCAAGGAGCTGGCAGAGGAGATATCTGAGCCATTAGCAATTATCTTCAAAAAGTCATGGAAGATAGGTGAGATTCCAGAGGACTGGAAAAGGGCAAATATAATGCCAATCTATAAAAAAGGGAATAAGGACAACCCGGGGAATTACAAACAAGTCAGGTTAACTTCAGCGCCCGGAAAGATAATGGAGCAAATAATGTAAACCCTACAGATAATAAGGTGATAAGTACAGTCAGCATGGATTTGTCAAGAACAAATCATGGCAAATCAACCTAATAGCGTTCTTCTATAGGGAAACAAGACTTGTGGATCTGGAGATGTGGAAGATGTGATATATCTTGACTTAATAAGGTTTTTGATACTGTCTTGCATGACCTTCTCATCAACAAACTAGGGAAATACAACCTCGATGGAACTACTATAAGTTGGGTGCATAACTGGTTGGAAAACCATTTCCAGAGTGCAGTTATCAGTGGTTCACAGTGAAGCTGAAATGACATATCAAGTGGGATCCCACTGGGATTAGTTATGGGTCTGGTTTTATTCAATATCTTCATCAATGATGTAGATAATGGCATAAAGAGTACATTTATAAAGTTTGTGGATGATACCAAGCTAGGAGGGGTTGTGAGTTGTTTGGAAGATAGGATGAAAATTCAAAATGATCTGGACAAACTGGAGAAATGGTCGGAAGTAAATAGGATGAAATTAAATAAGGACAAATGCAAAGTACTGCACTTAGGAAGGAACAATCAGTTGCACACATACAAAATGGGAAATGACTGCCTAAGAAGAAGTACTGTGAAAGAGGATCTGAGAGTCATAGTGGATCACAAGCTAAACAGAAGTCAACAGTGTAACACTGTTGCAAAAAAAGCAAATATCATTCTGGAATATATTAGCTAGAATGCTATAAGCAAGACATGAGAAGTAATTTTTTCACTCTACTCCATGCTGAGTAGGTCTCTACTGGAGTATTGTGTTCATTTCTGGGTGTCACATTTCAGCAAAGATATGGACAAATTGGAGAAAGTCCAGAAGAGAGCAACAAAAATGATTAAAGGTCTAGAAAACACGACCTATGAGGGAAGATTGAAAAAATTTGGTTTATTTAATCTGGAGATGAGAAGACTGAGAGGGGACATGATAACAGTTTTCAAGTTTACAAGGAGGAGGCAGAAAAATTGTTCTCCTTAATTTGTTCTCCTTAAATTTCAGTAAGGGTGGTTTAGGTTGGACATTAGGAGAAACTTCCTAGTGGTCAGCATGGTTAAGCGCTGGAATAAATTGCCTAGGGAGGTTGTGGAATCTCTTTCATTGGAGATTTTTAAGAGCAGGTTAGACAAACGTCTGTCAGGATACATAGTCCCACCATTAGTGCAGAGGACTGGACTAGAAGACCCCTGAGGGCCTATAATTCCAGACCTATAATTCTATGATTCTATCTATAGATCCATTATAAACTATTTAGAAATGGAACTTTAATGTAAAGTGTGACCAAAAATGTTTTCTTGGGCATAGGCTTCTGTTAATAAAGGTTTAACAGAGCAGGTGAGAACATTCAGACTCCAACATTTTGTGATAGTTGACCTTGGCCTTTAGTCTACTTTCTTTACAGTTCATCTCAAGTCCATGATCTTTCTTTCCAGAGGAAAATATAATTATACCTGTGTAGTTATACCTGTTAACTTGCCCTGCAAACACTCTTATTCCAGAACAAGAATGCCTTTTTTCTAGTTTAGCATATGTCACTTCCAAAATGATTTAAGCTAAATTGGAAAAAGCCACTCTTGTTCTGGAATAAGAGTGTCCACAGAGGGAATCAAACTGGTATACAATGTTCCCTCTAATTTTTTACATCCATGTATGGAATGAGTTTTGTTATGTGCACCAATATGGAGGCGATGTGTGGTGGGGGTGGGGCTGAGATGTTCAGAGTTTGAGAGGGGGCTCAGGGCTGAGGCAGAGGGGTCAGGGCTCCAGCTGGGGGTGCGGGCTCTGGGGTGGGGCCAGGAATGAGGGATTTGCAGTACAGGCTGCCCCAGGACTGCAGTGAGGAGAGAAGTCTTATCCCAGACCTCCCTTGCCACAGCAGCCAGGGGCTGGGGGAGGGGCACATCTCCCTGCCCCAGCCCTGCACACCACCCACCTCTCTCCTTCTCCAGTCCAAGCCCCTGTGGCTGCACACCTGCGCGGCCCTTGATAACCTGTCGCCCAGCTCACAGCTTGACCAAGCTGATATATCAGCGTAATTATTTCTGTAGACAAGCCCACAGATTCCCACCAAAGGAAATGTTTCTGCTTTACCTCTAAAGAATTGCATATGTAGTTATTCTTTTACCACTTTACTGTTTCTAAAACAATATCTTCAGGCTTGTAACTTTGACAAGCACATTGCTCTAATATGAAAGAAAGATCCTAATAGGAACTAAATGAAAATGGAGCAAACTATATATACTTCTCTCCCACGCAATTACCTATCAATATTACTGCATCTCCTTGCCTTAGAATCATTTCACAAACTCATGGATATTTTAACAATGATAGTTTAGTGCTCAGTCCAGAATCCCTCCCTTTTCTTCCTCTTTTGTTTTTGATGTAGTCATTAAATTTGGACACTGCCTGTGTCAGATAAATAATGTCATTGATGATATCATGAAATAGGGATCTTGTTTTAAATATGATTATAATTCTCTGGGTTTTTCAAAGGAGCCCAAAGAAGTTAGGTGCCCAGTCCCTCAGGATCCTTTGAAAAGTCCTGCCATTATTTATGTAGTGACCCATGCGCTGCTAAATGACTTGCACACAAATATGAAGAAGGGGTCTCTGCTGTCTTACATTTTGGGTCTGATCCAAAACCTTTTGAAGTCAGTGGGACTCTTCCTATTCAGTTCAATGGGCTTTAGATTACTCATTTTGTGAACATCTATATTATGCCTGCTGACTAGTATGACATTTCCTTCAGACTTTCCTACAGAGGATGCTGTATCAGTGCTCAGGGCCAGCTCCAGGCACCAACAAAACAAGCTGGCGCTTGGGGCAGCACATTTCTAGGGGCGGCATTTTGTTGCCGGACATCATAGGTGCCGACTCTGGGGAAAAAGTGCCCCTGCTCATCTCCGCTCTGCCTTCGCCTGCTCCCCTGAGCATGCCGCCACTGCTCCGCTTCTCCCCCCTCCCTCCCAGGCTTGCTGCGTGCAAAACAGCTGTTTTTCACAGCAAGTCTGTGAGGGAGATGAGGCTGAGCAGCGCGGCGCTTGGGGGAGGCGGCAGTGGTGGAGCGGAGGTGAGCTGGAGTGGAGAGTGGTTCCTCTAGCCCCCGTTACTTCCTGCAGTCCCCCTACCCTAACTCACCTCTGCTCCGCCTGCTCCTCTGAATGCGCCGCTGCTGCACTTCTACCCCCTCCCTCCCCGGTTTGCTGCACGAAACAGCTGTTGCACGCGTGGCAAGCCTGGGAGGGAGGAGAAGACAAGCAGCGGGCGCTCAGGGGAGGCGGCGGTGGTGGAGCGGAGGTGAGCTGGAGTGGGGAGCGGTTCTTTCACCCTCCCCCCGCTACTTCCTGAGCCCCACCGCCCTTGCTCACCTCTGCTCCGCCTGCTCCCCTGAACACGCCGCTGCTCCGCTTCTCCGCCCTCCCTCGCCTGAGAGGGAGCGGGGGAGAAGCAGAGCAGCAGCGCACCCGGGGGAGCAGGCAGAGCGGAGGTGAGCTATGGCAGGAGGTCGAGGGGGGCCCCCAGGAAGCAAAGGGGGCGAATGCCATATGCCCAGGGGCGAAGGCAGGGCTGGGGATTTGGGGAAGAGGTTGGGAAGTGGTGGAGTTGGGGCAGGGCCGGGGGCAGGAGGCATAAAAAAAATGGGGGGTGGCTAAAATTTGTTTTGCTTGGGGCGCAAAAATCCTAGAGCTGGCCCTATCAGTGGTGCAATTCTACCGCTTTCCTCAGGCTAACAACTTGCTGTATGATACACCAAATCATTGATCTACACACATAAAACTGATCTACACGCATACACACAAAACATCAGCTAGTGAGAGGTTCAATTATTAAAGAAAACAATGTGAGTATAAAACCATTTCACAGAGATTAACATTTTTAAGATAGCAGCATTTTCTTAAAAGAACAGATTGAACCATGATTACAGGTCAGGAAGGAATAACGAAAATATCCATTTCAATACTAAATAGCCAAATGTTTGCATATCTTCTCTCCTCTGATCTAATTCTATTATGAAAAAATAAACAAATTATCACCTTATATTGCCTCAAAGCTTAAAGCTGATTATTTTTCCTCAATTCCTCACACACACATTGCTAGGGACAATTACCCTTGTTTTATAGAACCAACTTTGCAATATGCTGCTGCTGCTGTTTTATCAATATGATCTTGTACTCATAGCAGAATGATTCAAAGAGTGAAATGAAGAATATGAGATGCTAATATCTGCCATTTTCCTTAGCCGCACACAGATCTGCAAAAGGATGCCCAAGTAATCCCTACTTGGACTGACTCCACTAACTATTCAATAGGAGTCAGATCCAAAGCCTGTTGAAATCAAAGAAAAGGCTGCCATTTATTTTAATTAGCTCTGGATCAGGCCCTAGGAGAGTGTATATATATGTCAAAGAGGAAGATACTTCTGATGAAAAAGATTGTATTAAAGGGGCCAAGATTTGTATTTAATTTGTACGTTTGACAGATGTCATGATTCTAAGGAAAGGAAGAAGTGAAAGCAGCAGAATGAGGACAATGGAGTTAAAAAAATAGACTAACTCAGAGAACTGGTAGGTAAGATCCCTTGGGAAGAAAATCTAAGGGAAACGGAGTTCAGGAGAGCTGGCAGTTCCTCAATGAGATAATATTAAATGTAAAACTGCAAACTATTCTGATGCAAAGAAAAGGTAGAAAGAATAGTAAGACACCAATATGGCTCTATCAGGAGCTCTTTAATGACCTGAGAATCAAAAAGGAATCCTACAAAAAGTGGAAATATGGTCAAATAGCTAAGGAGGAGTACAAAACAACAGCACACGTATGTAGCGACAAAATCATAAAGACTAAGGCACAAAATGAGTTACATGACCAGGCATGGGACAAAAGGCAATACAAATAGATTGTTAACCGTAGGAGCAAGAGAAGGATGAAGGAAACTTTGTAGGTCAGGGGTTCTCAACGTGGGGATTGGGATGCCTCAGGAGGTCATGAGGTTATTACCTGGGGGTTGGGAGCTGTCAGCCTCCATCCCAAACACCGCTTTTCCTCCAGCATTTATAATGTTGTTAAATATATAAAAACATGTTTTTAATTTGTAAGGGGGGTTGCACTAAGAGGCTTGCTATGTGAAAGGGATCACCAGTACAAAAGTTTGAGAACCACTGCTGTAGGTCCTCTACTGCACAGGAAGGAGAGTTATTAACTGATGACATCAGGAAAGCTTAAGTGTTAATGTGTTTTGCTTCAGTCTTCACTAAAAAGGTTAATGATGATAAGATATACAACACAATTCATATTGACAACTAGAGGGAAGGAATGCAAGCCAAGATGGGGAAAGAACAGGTTAAAGAACATTTAAATAAGTTAGATGTATTCAAGTCATCAGGGCCTTAAAGAACTATCTGAAGCAATCTCAGAGCCATTAGCAATTATCTTTGAGTACTGCTGGGAGACAGGAAGGTCCCAGAGGACTGAAGAAACACAAACATAGTACCTACCTTTAAAAAGGGGAACAAGGAAGATCCAGGGAGTTCTAAACCAGTCAACTCGACTTCAATACCTGGAAACATACTGGAGCAAATTATTAAACAATCAGTTTGTAAACACTTGGTGGATAATAGGCTTATAAGGAACAGTCAGCATGGATTTGTCAAGAACAAATCATGCCAGCCATCTTAATTTCCTTCTCTGATAGGATTACTAACCTAGTGGTTAGAGGTGGGGGATAAGCAGTAGATATGATATCCCTTGATTTTAGTAAGGCATTTGACACCGTAATGTATGACATTTTTATAAGCAAACTGGGGAAATGTGGTCTACATGAAATTACTATAACGTGGATGCACAACTTGTTGAAAGACATATTCAAGGACAACGAGGAGTCCGGTAGCATCTTAAAGACTAACCGATTTATTTGGACATAAGCTTTCTTGGTTAAAAAAAACCACTTTGTATTCAAAGAGTAGTTGTAAATGGTTTGCTGTCAAACTGGGAGGTGTATCTAGTGGGGTCCTGTAGGGATCAGTCCTGGGTCCCGTACTATTCAATAGTTTCATTGTTGACTTGGATAATGGAGTAGAGAGTATGCTTATAAAAACTGCAGATGACAACAAGCTAGGAGGGGCAAGCACTTTGAAGGACAGATTTAAAATTCAAGATAACCTTGACAAATTAGATATTTGGTCTGAATTCAATGAGGTGAAATTCAATAACGTGCAAAATACTTCATTTAGGAAGAAGATAAATTAAATACAAAACTACAAAATGGCGAATAACTGTCTAGCTGGTGGTACTGCCGAAAAGGATCTCAGGGTTATAGTGGACCACAAACTGAATATGAGTCATCAGTGTGATACAGCTGCAAAAAAGGCTAATATGATTTTGAGGCATATTAAAAAGAGTATTGTATGTAAGACACAGGAGGTAACTGTCCCACTCTACTTGTCACTGGTGAGGCCCCAGCTGGAATAGTGTGTCCAGATCTGGCAACACAGTTTAGGAAGAATGTAGACAAACTGGAAAGAATCCAGAGGTAGAGCCTTGTGCGGATACAAAGTTTATATCCACAGAAGCGGATATAAAGCGGATATCCGCGGTGCTGCAGGGTTCTACCAGGAACTGCGGCAGTGAAAGGAGCAGCATCCAAGCTACCACTCACAGGAGCCAGCGTCCAGCCTGGGCACCTCCTCTGGCACGGCTGTACTGACCCCTAGCCCTGCCCACTGGGCAGGAACCAGGCACACCGGCAGCTATCCCTGGTCACACTAGTGTGTGCAAGCGACTTGCATGCTCCAGGTCAGGAGACACACACCGCTGCATGGAAGGGACTCCTGTCTAGGAAAGTGTGAGCATAAACTAGTGAGACCAAGGGCAGCTGTCGGTGAGCCTGGTGCCCGCCCCAGCAGGCAGGGCTAGGGGTCGGCAAAGCCACACCTGAGGAGCTGCCTGGGCTGGGCGCTGCCTCCTGTGAGTGGTGATCTGACAAGCTGCTGCTTTAACTGCTGCGGTTCCTGGTAGATCCCTGCAGCTCCGCGGATATCCACATCCACAAATATAAATTTTGTATCCACAAAGGCCTGTATCCAGAGGAGAGAAACAAATGATAAAAGGTTTAGAAACCTGATCTACGAGGAAAGCTTGAAAAAACTGGGCATGTTTAGTCTTGAGAAAAGATGACTCGGGGCGACCTGATAACAGTCTTTCAATATGTTAAGGGCTATTATATAGAGAACAGTGATCGATTGTTCTCCATGTCCACTGAAGACAGGACAAGAAGTAATGGGCTTAATCTGCACCAAGGGTGATTTACGTTCGATATTAGGAAAACTTTCTAACTAAAAGGGTAGTTAAGTTCTAGAATTGGCTAAGGGAGGCCGTGGAATCCCCATTGTTGGAAGCATTTAAAAACAAGTTGGACAAACACCTGTTAGGGATGGTCTAGGTGCACTTGGTCCTGCCCCAGCGGAGGGGGCTGGACTTAATGACTTCCTGAGGTCCCTTCAAGCCCTACATTTCTGTGATTAAATTGTAGTTTGTTACTATCTATTTATTGTATTGTGCTGAATGCAAATTTAAGGGTCTGATCCTGCAAGCTTTCCTGTTTCAGTAACAGGTAAATGGTAACTTGCCTCCTCCATACTTGCAGTAAAGTCTAGGGTGACCAGATGTCCCGATATTAACAGAACCATCCCAATATTGGGGTTTCTCTTATATAGGCTACCTATTACCCCCGGTACATCCCCCCATCTGGATGTTTCATACTTGCTATCTGGTCCCCCTAGTAGAGCCTAAATGAAATGGAAACACCTTGGAGAAAGTATGAAGGACCGAGTAATTGCTGGAGAGTTCAGTCTACTGAAAGGCCCAGCTGTACATCATATAGAAGGCTGGAGTATTCAAGAGAATGTTTTTCTCACCAGTAATTAGTTAGCATTAGGGGATTGTTTTCTGCCTTTCTTGTCTCTGTAGTGTGGTTTCTGTTCCTTTATTGCTGTATTTAAATATTGTTGTAAACCTGCTTCTATTTTATCTTATCCAGCTGGAATATTGTTTGTAAAGGGTATAGAAAGGAATAAACAGCATAATTATGTTCACCTTTGAGCCATGTTTCATTTAAAGAAAGAATTCCACTATTCCTATAAAAGTTATAGCAAAACTGAGTGGTGGTAACAATGTATATAAAGTAAAGAGAGCCTCCAAAAGCTGCTTGTTATGAACAGATCAATTCTTTTATAATCCTTATATTCTTCATGTCAGGCACTACCGCCTGGTAGCCATGCCTAGTGGTTGGAGTGGAAGTCGAAGACAGATGTAGGGTTGGAATTGGGTCAAGGGTTGTGTTTGAACAAAGAACCGGGGGCAGGCCAGGGCCAGAACTGAGATCAGAGACTGTAGACAAGCCCAAAGCAGTATGGTAGGCGGAGTTCAGGTGTGGGTCAGAGGTCTAAGTCACATGGTCAGAGTTCATGAACAGCCAAATCAGTGCTGTAGCAGGAGTCCAGATACAGGCCAAAGGTTGAAGTTGGGTGGTCAGATTCCAAGGGGTCAGGAGCTGGAGGCCAGGCTGGAACAGGGAGTAACAGAGCTGGAGCAAGATCAAAATTGGAACAGGGCTTGGGCAGGGAGTCTAAAGAATCTGTTACACTGTGAGGCAGTCGGAGAATTCCTGGTCTGGTAGTGCTGTTGCACAGAGTGATCTGCTGTTCTGGCAGGGTTGGGGAAATACCTGAGCCTGGGGGTCATCTGACCCATGATCTACTCAGGGGTAGTCTGCTACAGCTTGCCTGAAGGCTGAGTCACCGTAGGAGCTTTGGGAAAGGTAAATTAATCCACCTATTGAGTGTCATGGGGAATAGGCAGGCATAATCCCATCCACATCTAAGGGCCCTTTCCCCCAGCATATGGGAGGAACCACTGGACCTAGAGCTCAAATAATTCTAGAGGACAAGAATTGAAAAAATAGGGATAGGAATTAGGGTCACAGGGTCAAAAGCAAGAAGTCAGAGGGGGACACTGAGCAGAGAACCCCAGACAGAACCCACTGCTCCTCAAACTCACCCAGGGAGCCAGTGGATGCAGCCCAGGGGAACTCTGCCTGGTGACATGACTTAAGGGAGGATCAGAAAT
This sequence comes from Gopherus evgoodei, assembly GCF_007399415.2. NCBI lineage: Eukaryota > Metazoa > Chordata > Testudines > Testudinidae > Gopherus > Gopherus evgoodei. Next base: position 60,043,642 of record NC_044332.1, read on the forward strand.
AATCCCCACCATTGCAGAGCACATCCCCATTCAGGTATGTTGGACAGACACTTTGGCCAAATCCAGGAGGAGGATGACAAGGAGGTCTTGTGACTTCGTGGGGCCACAGATGGAGTATGAGACTATCAGGAAGTACAGGAAGAAGTGCAGCCAGAACATGAGGGGAAGATTCTGGAGGACCTGGAAAAATGGCTGCAACCTGGTGTACTTGGGGTAGATGTGTGTCAGGGTCTCCCTCTCACCACAGAAAGGGGCAGGTGCAGGGAGGGGGATGAACCACGCCAGGTACATGCCTGTGCTCATGGCTCCATGAAGGAGCTGCCAACTAATATCCCCAGTAGGTTGGGGGACCAGGTAGAATACAGACTGGCCTACCGGGGTTGCTCAACTTCCTTAGGTGGTAGTAGGGTCTTGCCACTTGGTGTTGGGGTGGGACTAGGGTGACCAGACAGCAAGTGTGAAAAATCGGGACGAGGGTGGGGGGTAATAGATACCTATATAAGAAAAAGACCTAAAAATTGGGATTGTCTCTATAAAATCAGGACATCTGGTCATCCTAGGTGGGACATGAGAGTGAGGAAATGAAGAGTGTGGAGTGCAAGTGTGTACAGCTGTTTCCTTGGCATGGTTCACATGCAGACTGGCTGTGGGTCACACAGCCAGCTCAGATGGTGAGGAGGAGGTGACTGAAGAGGTTTGTGGGGTGGGGGCCCAATGGTGAGGTCCGTAGGGCCAGAGGTATGGGACAGGTGGGGCACTCTGGTTCCTCTGGGAACCACTCGAGGAAAGTCCGAGAGGCGGGTGTTAAGGCTGCCCTTACCTCACAGCATATATGCTGCAGAACACAAGTGCTGGAGAGCTCCATGTGCCGGCAGAGCACCAGAGATTCACCTAGTCCCTCCGATTGCAGTCCAGGAGATCTCTGATCCAGGTGGCACCATCCAGGACCAACCTCTGGTGCATCAAGGGGGACTCCACCACCTGCACACCAAAATGATGGTTGTGTATCTGGGGCTCGCTGAGATCAGCTGCTAGGTCTGGAGGAGGTCCCGGTAGAAGACCAGAAGCTTGGAGAGTTCTCACAGAAACCCCTCAGATGGAAGAAGAAGAGCTGCGGGTCATATCAGAGTCCTTGGAGGCAGTGGAGTAAGGTGTGCCACTCTGTACCTCAAAGCAGCATCCTGGAACCCTCATATCTATCTCTGCAGTATAATTGTGATACATTTCATACAAAGCATTTCATGTAAAATATCTTATGAAAGGTCACAATATGTTGAAATACATTGTTCTGTCAAAATATGTATATTGTTAGTGCGTATGAAGTTATGATTTTTGCTGAATGTTTTTTACTGAAATATGCTAATGACAGACAAAGGAGGTGAACCACATCCAGGAGGGTGTTCAGTGACCATTAATCAGCAGGTGATTTGTAATCAAAGGATTTACAATTCAATGACAGTTGTACAAGCACCACACAACGGGGACTGCTCAACTCTGTGACTCAGCAAAGCCAACCAGGACATGTCTAGGCTAGTATTTTCCAGGCACATGGACTGAGTGTATAAAATAAGGGACAGTGGTATCATGCTTTGCCCTTTCACATCCCCCACCTACATTGGAAGCAACAAGAATGCTGAGAAGACAAAGACTTCAACTGAGGAGACTCGTCTCAAATTTACTGAAGATTCCTGTTTATTAAGTGCCATAACCTCCAGTGCGGTGAGAAAAATTCTTGATCCCAATACCGCCTAGTCTAATAAGGTTTAAGATGTAAACTGTGCACTTATCTTTTATTTTCTGTGGTAACTCTCTCTGACCTTTTATGCCTACCACTTGTAATCACTTAAAATCTATCTTTCTGTAGTTGATAAATCTGTTTAATATTTTACCTAAAACAGTGTGTTTTGGTTGCAGTGCTTGGGAGATTTCAGCTCAGTTTACAAAGGCTTGTGTATGTCCTCTTCATATTAAGGGAGGGATGGACTGGGTAATAAATTTACACTTGTCAGGCTTCTGACCAGGGCAGGGAGGTACAGCTCTGGGGTGCAAGGCTGGGGAACTGAGGGGAATTGGTTGGTGCCTTTCTCTGTGAGATTTGTGAGTGGCTCTGGGAGCATTCATGAAATCTAGCTGGGTGTAAGGCTCCACATGCTGTTGTGCTGAGAGATAACAGCACCTGGAGAGGGTTGTTGCTTGTCACTAGCAAAGCATGGTGAGAGACAGCCCAGGTTGGAGAGTTAAGGGGCACAATGGTACCCAGGGGCGGCTCTAGGGATTTTGCTGCCCCAAGAACGGCAGGCTGCCTTCGTGGCAACCGGCAAAGCACCCCCCCACAGCTTGCTGCCCCAAGCACACGCTTGGTGTGCTGGGGCCTGGAGCCGCCCCTGGTGGTACCCTAGTTCCAGGTTGTACCCTGAGGATTCCATCACAGAAAGCATGTACCAGCATGCTCCACGCCAGACTACCTGCACTGTAAATGAGTCTGCAGGGCCTAAAGGTGGAAGATGTGGACTGGAGCAGGTCCTGTCCCCCCTATTCCAGGAGAAGACTCAGAACCCGCGCAGAAACCCAGTGCAGCCCTGGCCAGAACTCCAGGATTTTCTTCTGGAGACAGATCAGGGTACCCAGGGCCTGTGTTCCCTGAAAGCTGTGCACTTGAGTGGCTATGCAGGAGAGATTTACATGTCACCCAGCTGATTAGGAGAGCATGCACAGCTGGCAGCATTTCTTTAGATGTCCCTCCCCACAATGTTGCTCTGTCCTGCAGTTGCTCCCAGTACCCTCCTGCTGGCTGTGCACAGCGTGTGGGGTGGGGGGAGAAGGGTGCTCATGTCAGGGTGTCCCCCTCCCCATCTCCCCTGTACCCCATCTCTGCAAAGCAGGGAAGAGGCAGGGGACACAGCCTGTCTCAGGAGGCTGCTGTAGGGAAGGGTGAGTGACTTTCTTAAAGAGACAGTGCACTGTTTCTGAGATTTCCTAGCCAGGTCACAAAGTCTCTGTCTCTCTCTCTCTCCCCTCCCCATGTACCCCATCTCCACAGATTGGTGGAGGGGAGACAACGGCTCAGGACAGAGCAGGAGAACATTCAGTGAGTGTCTTAAAGAGACAGTGCAGGGTGACTACACTGGTCTACAATTTTTGAGAAGTCGTCTGCTTCAGAGATAAAGTGTGATATTTATTATGTATTTTGATGTGCTGAATTAAAATATGACAATTAAAACAACTGGCTACTGTTTCTAATATATTTAAGTTTTTACATTTTATGTCTATGTATATTGTGTAGATAGTAGAGTTTTAATCATAAATTGTAAACCTAGGTCTTTTCATGTGTTTATGGTTGCTTTACATGATAATATTTCACCTGTCCTGTTTATGTAACACTTTAAAAATCAGGAAAAAGGGTTATATAAATACAATTTATTATGAAACAAAAGGCATAAAACTATTATGTACATAGTTTAGTCCTATTCAGTGTCTACTCGGCGCTTCTTGGCTTGTTTCTTGTATTCATTAAATGGAGCATCTCTTGTCACTGTCCAGCAATAGTCTGCAAGCATTGATGGGCTCCATTTGCCCTGATAGCCTGCCAGGAGATTCCACTGCTGTAGTCTGGAGCGCAACAGCTCTGCCTTTCTCTTGGGTAGTTCCAAATCCCTGACAAGGTCATTCAGTTCACCTTGTGTTACGAGGTGTGGTTCAGAGGAGGAGGATGGGAGAAAATGTGAGTCCTGTGACATTGATGGTTCAGGACCAGAAGTTTCATCCTCTTCCTCTTCCTCGTCTGACTCAAGTGAGAATGATTCTGGTGCATCAGGAACCAGCAGTCCTTCTCCGTGGGGTACTGGGCGTATAGCTGATGGAATGTTTGGATAATGCACAGTCCACTTTTTCTTCTTTGATACACCTTTCCCAACTGGAGGCACCATGCAGAAGTAACTATTGCTGGTATGATCTGTTGGCTCTCTCCAAATCATTGGCACTGCAAAAGGTATAGATTTCCTTTTCCTATTCAACCACTGGCAAAGATTTGTTGCACAAGTGTTGCAGCATATGTGTGGGGCCCAGCTCTTGTCCTGATCTCCAATTTTGCAGCCAAAATAAAGGTGATAGGCTTTCTTAACCATAGTGGTCATGCTGCGCTTTTGTGATGCAAAAGTCTCTTCACCACAAACATAGCAGAAGTTATCTGCACTGTTCACACAAGTACGAGGCATCTCTGCTCAGTTTGGCTAAACAGAAATGTGTCCCTTTGCAAAATCAAACACTGACAAATAAGAGAGCACGACACTGTATGATTTCTAGAGCTGATATAGGGCAATTTGTTCAGCAGAGTGATGTAAGCTTCGTTATGATTGCATCATCCATGACTTCTAGGAATAATATGATGCAATTCTTATAATGTATGATGCAATACCAGCTTCAGATTGCATCATTCATTGTTTTGCCTAAAAAGCAAGTACTGTCCAAACCCAGTCATAGATTTAGTCATAGATCCAGTCAAAGATGTATTTTAGTCATTTCTGGTTTAAATTGAGATTCCTTCCCTTTATAACTCACTTATCCTCCGCCATTCCCAAGTCAAGGGTCATATATGCTGACCCAATAGCATATCTTGAAAACTAGAGCCAATCAACAATTTTAAGCATCATTTTCTTTCTCAGTAACCCAGAATTAGTGAAGTTGGACTACATTTATTTCAGAAGCATTTTGGCTGTAGAACAGTGCTATCAGAAACTTTCCCAGCAGCCAGCACACACACTGTCTCTGTGTAACACTATTACACACATATGCACACACACACACACACAGTCTCTGTGTCACCCACTGTGTCCCACACACATGCAGTCACACAACAGTCATACACAGTCTCTGTGTCACACACATCTTGTCTCTGTAATATACTGTCACTCAAACACACTGTTTCTGTGTCACACACCTCCCAACACATATTTGTATTATTGTTGTGGTTACTTCTTGCTAGTTCCTGCAATGCACATATGTTCTCTGTAATGTTATTCTTTCAAAGTGTATTATTTTAGTGTTCTGACTAGTCTATGCATTTCATAATTTTTATTTCTCTTACATGTAAATTTAATTATTTAAGTAGTGAGTTCTATAATGCCTAACCTGTCCTGGCTGGAGAAATTATCCCTATTTAACTTTTTAAATATATATTATATCTAGGATTTTGTTTCTACTGGTGGCGCACATCTGCACATACCTCAGTGCATATAACAAAATTTATTCCGCACATGGATGGAAAAAATGAGAGGGAACATTGCCCATGGCAGGCTCGGGATATTGAGCCAATGCCAGAGACTGATGGAGGGGCACCTCCTGAGCATCTGTGCCTAAGGGGAGGAGTGACTAAATCTTAGGCTCAAGTAATTCGGGGGGGGCAAAAAATGATAAAACAGGGATGGGAGTGAGGGTCACAGGGTCAAAATCACGGAGACAGAGGGGGACACAGAGGAGAGAACCCTAGACAGCACCCACTGCTCCTCAAAGTTTTCCAAGGAACCAACAGACATGGCCCAAGAAACTCTGCCCAGACATGTGCCCTGAGAGACGAGTGGAAATAGGACCCACAATTGCAGAGCACCTCCCCCTCCAACATCCTCCTCTTGATATGGTGGACAGCCACCTTGGCCAGCACCAGCAGTAGTCTGACAAGGAGGTCTCATGATTTCATGGGGCCACGGGCGGGGTGAGTGTATATCAGGAGGTGTGGGGAAAAATGCAGCAAGCCTGCCCACATCCAAAGGCCCCTTCCTCTAGCCAAAGGGGAGGAGCTACCAAATCCAGAGCCCATATGAGTTTGGGGGACAACTAATGAAAAAGAGCAGCAGCAGCTAAGCGAGGCATTCTGGTTTAGCTGCAGGTGTGCCTCACACTTCACACTTGTGTAAGTGCACAAGTGGAGGCCCAGCTACAAATGTATCCCTAAGTGAGGAAAAGTTTTTAAAACATTTATTTAACGATCTTTGTCTTTTGGAGAAAATGTGAAAATTGCCATTAGCTAAGTTTATTGTTTATAACAGGAACTATAAAATGCATAACTATTGATGTGTATATTTGTTACCTGCTTCTCTGAAGATGTAGGATTTAAAGTACATTAATATAAATCTTCAAAACACTGCTTATGTCTTTTGTTTACTCATATAAGAAATTACATTCAAACTCCAGAAAATAAGCACATCAAAATTCCTGCTGCAGAGATAATTGGTCAGTAATTTAGTCCTGTTTGCAAGGTGTCAAAAAGCACAGAGCTATTTTTTTCCACATAGTTGAATTTGGGTGATAGAATAGCTGTAAGGATAACAACAACAACACTTGGCATTTCTATAGTACCGTAGTTTTCATCCAGAGATCTCAAAGTGCTTTACAAACATTAATTAATTAGACTTCAAGACTCTGTGGAGTTAATTACAAATTATCAGGAATAATCTCAAACTGTTTTCATTGTAAAAATGTGGTAATCTTTCCACAGATAAACAAAATGTGCCAGTTTATAACATTGAGACATTTCCTTCCTCTGTTTCATGTTGGGGCCTTAATTAGTTAAACATTTGATTCTATCAAATTTTAAAGGAGAGTTAATAAAATGACTGCATCAGCAATTAGTGTACAGTTTTTGATTCCTTACATCAGCAGTGAGGTGATTTTTTTTTTCATTTAACCATATCTAGAAATTCTTTAAAGAATTTATTAGATGTGTATGTCAATATCTCAGAGCTCCAGAGAGCTTTAGATTTGTTACTGCTCCACTTTCGCTCATGTTTCATATGAGTGTTTTCCTCAGAGTACAGTATATGAGCTAGATATAGCCTTTAGTTCTGATACACTTGACAGTGGGTAGAGGGGCAAAAGCTGCTTGCTCCATACCCAAAGTGAATTATATCAGGGCACCACAGACCTTGCTCATACCTGTGTTGCCCTGAGAATATAAACTGCCAGAAAATTTTGTGTCTCAGATAGTAACAGTTGTGAGGAACAATGACAATTCATGTGATATTTTCAAACTGCATGAAACTATACAGTCAAGCATGGACAGGTTTATGTAGATTGAACTGTACTAGTTTGACATTTTTAAAAGATAAGAACATAAGAACTGGTCAGACCAAAGGTCCATGTAGCCCATTATCCTGTCTACCAACAGTGGCCAATGCCAGGTGCCCCAGAGGGAGTAAACCTAACAGGTAATGATCAAGTGATCCCTCTCTATTCTAGTCCATACTTAAACTGAACAAAAGAGACAGCCTGGCTCAAAAGGAATAGACTAAACAAGCAATGTAAGAAATACCATAACAGGAACCTGACTATAGCCTCACCAACATTATAGTACAAGACTAGATATAATTCCCATATTGTCAAAGATCAGAAGTTGTAATTTTACCTTTATCTCATGAATCATGGTAGTAATTAAAAACTCCTTTATTTATGTAGGTTGTGTCTGTTGTTACAACTCAGTTATTGCTCTGCTTTTGATGTAAGATGAAACTACATTATTTATGTAATTATCTAGAGGTAAAGGAAGCTTTGTTGTCTTTTCATATGCTGCTTCTCAGGAATAAAAAGGAAATAATGAAACTCTTATTTGCATGGAAAACAACTTGTGGACATTCTGTTTTCTGAAAAAAATGCCAAATATATTAGAATAAAAAATATAGCAGGCATGTGGATTTACAGAGTACATGTTCAAAAGAAGAATGAAGAATGCAAAGCCAAGGGGAATAGTTCTATTTAATCCTTGAAGATGAAGACCAATACTTTTGGTCTGTCAAGAGAGGTGATTACCCAAAAGATGGCACCATCTGCATGGGACTGAAAACAGAGGAGAAAGAAACTTTGTATTAGTCAAACTAATTGAAAGTCTCATGTTCCTGTTTACTGGAGGTGGTGAGAAATGTGAAGTGGAAGCAATAAGCATTGAAACAGTGCAAAATCCCAGAGCAGTGGAAAGTTCATGGTCTTTATTTAAAAAAATCATGTCAACCTCCCCTCCACCTCAAAAAAATACAATATTTTATGATGGGATGGGGAGAAATGCTTTATCAGTAAACTTACACATAAAGAAAATAGTTTAAAGATAGTTGAGAGATCTGAGTGACACAACTCTTGGTTTTATACTATTCCTTTAGTCAGGCAGAAAACAGCTAATTCCGTGAAAGTGTGATTTTTTTTCCTCTAAGGTGCTAGTTCTATAAAGGGAATTAGCTGCTGCAACACAGCATTTTAATGCATAACTTTTAGATGCCTGCCACCCAGTGGATTTATTAGCTCTGTATTAGGCAACTAGGCTTCCTGTACAATACATGGGGAGAGAGAGATGCTGTTTCATTTATGAAATGTGATGCTGAATGCAGTTTATGTTGAACAAGTGAAATTTTATGAAACCCTGTGGTCTGCTCTGCCCTATGATGAAATTTCTTCCAGCCTAACTCCCTGCCTTTCCTGTGTCTCGTCAATAACAATCCTGCCGAGGAACATTGGCCCTCTAATTTCAGTTCTAGTCGTCATGATACAGGTGCCTAAGAATGGGATCCAGATAAAACAGAATGCTGAGTTGGGAGCTGCCTAAGTTAGGTAATGGGAAATGCTGAGGTGATAGGTGAGTCTTAAGCCTTATCCCACAAAGAGTCTTAAGCATGTGGCTTGTGTAATTGTTGCACAAGCCACATAGCCCCATGAGGGGAATAGCTGCCTGTGCCGGGAGCATGGCTCCCAGTGCTGCTGCACTATCTACACTGGCACTTTACAGCGCTGAAACTTGCAGCACTCGGGATGTGTTTTTTCACACCCCTGAGTGAGAAAGTTGCAGCGCTGTAAAGTGCCAGTGTAGATAAGCCCTAAGTCTGGGCTGGAGAAAGGCGCCTATCTCTTCTTGGGATTCTCAGCCAGGAACTCTCTCCTGGAGTTATGTGTGTAAATCTTTCCCCCCCTCCTCTCAAGAAATGCCAGGAGAAGGATATAATCAAGGGTCTCATATTCTGCTGTCGTACATATATGAAATCCCACTGAAATCAGCAGAATTGCACAAGTGAAAGCGAGAGGACAAATTCTATCTCAAGTAAAATAGAAAATACTATTATTTATCTGTATGATTTTTCAAGAAGTGTTACCAAACTAATGAAAGGAAGGGTGCTTGGCTTAAATTAATTTTGATAAAGACTCTAAACAGTTTTTGGGCCACGAAGATAACTCAGAGACATATACATAAGTTTAGTGCTATTGAAGGCATGATGAGAACAAAGCCCTGGAAAAATTTGAACCCATAATGAGGGAACGGAATTGTTGTTTTGAGCTATAGAATGTGCATATGCAAATAAACATGTTAGCTGCTCAGAAATTCTGCTTTTCAAATAAAGCAAGAAATTACATGGTAGGAAAAATTGTTGGCAATTACATTTCCAAAAAGCCACTGTGGAACAATATCAATCTGAAGAATTTCCTCAAAAACATTTATAAGAAATTGCAGCTCCGGAGCAACATTCACTAACACAAATGAAACCACATAAAATCCCAGACGTGGATGCTTGATTGGCAGGCCTTTCCGTTGGAAACATCAAGCAAATTAAAATTATCAGCATCTTAGGCAGCAAAACCTATAAAAGGAGGAGGAGAATCTTCTACTTTTATCTGAGAGACAGGAAATCTACAGTCTATTCCTGAGTTCTCAAGAGGCCAATTCTCTTATGCTGGACAAATCGCTTATCCTTTCTCTCCCTCTAACTCCCCATCTTTAAAATGGGGATAGTAATACTTACGTACATCAGAGATATTATAACCATTAACTTGTTTATGTTTGTAGCAGACTTTGAGGACCGTGGATGGAAGGTGCTATTGAATTTAATATTTGTATTGCTACCAAAATTAAAATAAGCCAATATAATAAGCCCCTTGTTATCAAACCTGCAGCAGATGATGTTGATACTCAGCAATATTATTTGGGGGAACCGTTTGCCATTTGGGATTAGGGAGACTCAGGGTATTGCTAAAAGAGAATTGCCTGCACCCAACTATCCAAACCCCCTGCTGGGACCTCTTTGGACACATGTGGATTTAAGACAACATGAAAATCTGTTATACCCCATTTTCCAACATGGAGCTGCGCAAAGATGCAAAGCATGATTTTTAAAAAGCCAAAAAAAAATGACAATATTCTTTTAAAGGAAAGTAAAAGAGAACTAATACAACAGTTTAAAAACAAAACAAAACAAAAACAAAGAAAACAAAGAAGCAGCAGCTGTATTTGTAATTCTAGGGCCAAATTCTACCCTCATTATTTATCCTGTACAAGCCCATTGACTCCAGCAGTGTCATACCTGTATGATTGAGGGCAGAATTTAGCCCAGTTCAATTTAAAGATTTGAATGGCAACATAACAAATTACTGTTGTTTCTCCTGTTTCCCAGAGTGAATGGAAATACTGGGCGTTTGTTATTGTACAAAGCTAGACAGTGATAACTGAACCTGGATAATGGGAAATGTTATTTAATGATTTTTAGAGCCCTTTTTCCTGACAGGTCTCTTCTGAAATGTTTCCTGACAGGTCTCTAAAGAATAACAGAGAAAGAAAGTGGGTTGTGCTGATAATGTGATTGTATGGGAGGAAAGGTAATCGGTTGCTTTCACACAATCTGATCTGAACAAAATACGAGCTGTGCACAATCTGCCCACACATAGTAATAAGAAAGATGCACAATAAGCACTCGGTGTGAATAATTATCTTGGTAAGTTTGTATCCAATTTAGCAGCGAAGACTGACACAGTCAGAATACTCTGTCTGTTCAGGGACCATAATATAAGTATGAATGAAAGGGACTGAAGTGTATTCTCGCAAACATTGCACTTAATGCATTTGGTTTAGAATATAAAGTGTTGGAGGTAATTTGTAAATGTAGTGACAATAGCAGTATGTACATGACTCCCATTATTGTTAATGGTGTATGTGTGTTTAATTCCCTGAGCACTCTACTAAAAGTTTATTGAAATAGTTTTAAAAGTTGGCCAAAGTGCATATGCCTTGAGAAAACAGACTGCTTGGGTTAGAGTCAGAAGGCAGACATAGTTGCCTGGCTACCCACTTAGGTACCTAAATCCAACATGTAGGTATCACTGGCATTCATAAAACCACCACTCAGCTGCTGCCTAACCCTATAGGTGCCTAAATTCCCTCAGTGCTCAAGTTTCTACTGGTAAAGTCCACTAGGTGCCTATGTTTATGCTGACAGGCATATGCAAAGCCACCTATGACTTGACACTGTTGAGCAGCTCTCATAAGAGCAGAGCTGCAGAAGGCCCCCTCCACTGACACAGGGCTGGTGATATCCAATCCCTGCAGACACAAAGTGTGGGGAAGGCTGCAGTCCTGGCCCAGTGTAGCAGAGGCCCCGGCCAGGTTTGCAAGCAGGAGGAAGAGGATGAGCTCCCAGCAGCTGGGGAGGCCACAACATGCCTGATTGACTCCTGCCTGGGACAGAGCCATTCAAAAACTAGGCTCGTCCTCTTCTTCCTCACAGTCCTGGCTGGGGAGGTCTTTGCTATGCAGGGCCATGACTGCAACCTCCGTGGGACCTTGCACCCCAGTGTGTTGGCTCCCTCAGTCGTGTTGGGAATCCCCTGCAGCCCTGCTATTAGCACTGTCTTAACCCTAACCTCAGTCCTGCCCCTCCTTAATTTTCAGCAACTGTAAAAATAAAAATAGTTAAAAATAAAAAAAAATCTTAAAAATAAATCAGAATAATTATTAATAATTAAAAATAAAAATGGATATTAATTCTTGACATTAGAAAAAAAATTCTGCAGGACCTAAATACATCTTATGTAAATTTTGCATGTTTATGAAAATTCATGTAAATAAATATGCCATAATATAATTTAGAAAATACTGGGTTTGGGGATAAAGGTAATAAGGGATCCTCCTTCTGCTCCTCAACCCTTTGCAAGAAAAGGTTTAGGCTTCTTTCAGGAGGAGATACACAGCTGTGAATCCCAAGAGAAGTTAGGTGTCTTCCTCTGACCTGAACTTAAGTGCCTAAATCCCTTTGGGGAAATGGATTTAGGCCTCACCCCTCGCCTCAGCATTTCCTATTGGCTATTTTAGGTACCACCCCTAACTCAGATTGCAGGCTTTTCTGGATCCAATTCTTAGGTGCCTCACTCTCTCCATGTCCTGCCTGGGTGCCTAACTTGGATTCCGTTGGAAGGGCACCTAAATATTATTCATTGCAATACTACACCTAAGTCCCCTTTGTGGATGTAGTGATATAAAAACATATCAGAATACATTACATATAGTATTGTTATACTATATATACACACACAGACAATAAAGTGCACAGTGCTCACTTTATATTATTTTTATTACAAATATACGCACTCTAAAAATGATAAAGAAATAGTATTTTTAAATTCACCTCATACAAGTACTGAAGTGCAATCTCTTTATCATGAAAGTGTAACTTACAAACACACAATTTTTTTTGGCCACATAACTGCACACAAAAACAAAGCAAAAAACCTACAAGTCCACTCAATCCTACTTCTTATTCTGCCAATTGCTAAGACAAACAAGTTTGTTTACATTGATGGGAAATACTGCTGCCTGCTTCTTATTTACAATGTCACCTGAAAGTGAGAACAGACGTTCTCATGGCACTTTTGTAGCCAGAGTTGCAAGGTATTTACTTGACAGATATGCTAAACATTCGTATGCCCCTTCCATGCTTCGGCCACCCTTCCAGAGGACATGCTTCCATGCTGACGATGCTCATTGAAAAAATTATGCATCAAATAAAATTTGTGACTGTACTCCTTGGGGAAGAATTGTATGTCTTGTGCTCTGTTTTACCTACATTCTGCATATATTTCATGTTGTAGCAGTCTAGGATAATGATCCAGCACATGTTCTTTTTAAGAACACTTTCTCTCCAGATTTGACAAAATGCAAAGAAGGTACCGATGTGAGACTTCTAAAAATAGATACAGTACTCGACCCAAGCTTTAAGAATCTGAAGTGCTGTCCAAAAATCTGAGAGGGACGAGGTGCGGAGCACTCTGATGCGGAAACTACAGAACCCAAACCACCAAAAAAGAAAATCAACCTTCTGCTGGTGGCATCTGACTCAGATGATGAAAATGAACGTGTGTCAGCCTGCACTGCTTGGGATCATTTTAAAGCAGAACCCATCATCAGCATGGAAGCTTGTCCTCTGAATGGTGATTGACGCATGAAGGGACATATGAATCTTTAGTGCATCTGGCACGTAAATATCTTGCAGTGCCAGCTACAACAGTGCCATGAGAATACCTGTTCTCACTTTCAGGTGACATTATAAACAAGAAACTGGCAGCATTATCTCCTGCAAATTGTAACCAACCTTGTTTGTCTGCGTGATTGGCTAACTGAAAGTAGGACTGAGTGGACTTGTGGGCTCTAAAGTTTTATATTGTTTTATTTTTAATGCAGTTTTTATTTTTTTTACATAATTCTACTTCAACTTTCATGATAAAGAGATTGCACTATAGTACTTGTATGAGGTGAATTGAAAAATACATTTTTTTTGTTTTTATAGTGCAAATATTTGTAATAAAAAATAAATATAAAGTGAGCACTGTACACTTTGTATTTTGTGTTGTAATTTAAATTAATATATTTGAAAATGTAGCAAGCAGCCAAAAATATTTAAAATAAATGTATTCTATTGTTGTTCAACAGCGCAATTAATCACGATAAACTTTATTAATCATGAATATTTTTTTATCACTTGACAGCCCTAATTTGTAGTGGTGGTTGATGTATTATGACTTCTATGCCATAAACACTATGTATATTATTTATAAGATATTTTTAAATTATTGAATTCTATCTATAGCATTCTTGTAACTATGTTTATTAACCCATATAGGCAGACAATAACATGCATGAGTAACATAAAATCCAAGTGAAAAGTTCTCTTCTCAGATCTACACAGCAGATAGCAACTTAGATATGCTGCTTTCATTGGTACCAGTATGATTGAAATTACAATTAAAATGAGAATTTCAAAAACTGGGATGCTTATCTGAATGTTGTTGGTCTAGAAATCCGGCAATGACTTTTTTTCACTATTCTTAGTTAAGCTAGGCTGGAAATAAACATGAGCACAAAAATTCATGTTAGACACACAAGATGTGCAAGGTAATATATTTTATTGGACTAATTTCTGTTGGTGAGAGAGATAAGCTTTCAAGCTTACACAGAGCTCTTCTTCAGATCTGGGAAGCGTACTCAAAAGTGTCACAGCTAAATACAAAGTAGAACAGATTGTTTAGTGTAAGTAGTTAACACATATTTCAAGGAACCGTTCAGGGTAAAGTGGCCCATTAACACCCTGACAGTCATAGAGGGAAAGAGAGGGAGGAGAGGAAAGGCAGATGGGAGAAGGAGCGGTTGTTATAGGGTTATGAAATGAGCCATAAATCTAGTTTCTGTAGGCGGTTCATGATTCTTAGTGTCTAACAAAGTTATATATTTAAGTACCTGTCCCAGGCTCATCTTTTGTATAAGGGTCAAAAATTTTGTCTCATTTTAGTTTTCAACTCTGCTTTTCCACATTCCAACCTTGTCTGGTAATAGGAATACCAAAATCATATATTCAATAGGTTTAAATGTACACTCGAGGGTGCATTTATTTTGGTCAATTGAGGCAGGTAGGGTTTTTTATTTTTGTAATTGCTCACATTGCCTCCATTTCACAGTCATTGTCAGAATAACACCTATGCTAGAAGTTGTTTTATTATATTATTTACATTTTAACTGTCCTTAAATATAACCTTTATCTCAACAGTTTCTATTATCTGCAGAGGAGAATCTCTTCATGGGACACATTGAAAGATCTGGGTGGAGCATTTCAACACCAGTCTCCAGCTCTGTTTAGCTCTAAATTATACTATTCTTGAATTAGCCACTGTCTATCTTCCATAGTTTTCCATTACATGGGGTCAGGCACAGGAAGAAATGGTGTGCTAAATCAGAAAAGAATATGAAATGACACAGCAGATAAATATGAACAGCGGTGCAGAAGATTTATTGAGTAATATGTTAGGTTGATAAATGCTAACGTTTATTTGCAATTTGAAAATGTGACCTAAATGGCACTCATTAGCTTGTCTTGTATAGAACCAATTTGTTTTGTAAATTTATTGTTTGTGTGACACTATTGGAAGAAGAGTATTTTTTTAAAAATTTATTGGAAGCCTGATTTATTTTTGCAAAGATTATGTAATCTGTTCTTAATTGCATTCCGTTGCTTCCTCCTAAGTGTTATGGTGTGAAAGTCCCTTTTCCAGAGCAGGAGAATGTTTAGTATCTCACTGAAAAGAAATGCTCAGTGATGGGGTGGAAATAGACAGTGCTTGTGTTGCCCATTGGGTCTTTTGGGAAGAAACTGGTGGTGAACTAGTTTAGGAATTAGCCAGGCTCACATACATTAGCCAGGCTTATTTCTGTTTGTGGACCCCAATGACACAACAGCTCAATCTCCCACAAAGGGACAGATTAAAGGCATAATTCTAGAAGATGTGAAGCACCCCCACTTGTGATTAACTTGAATGGGAGGTAAGGCTCAGCAACATGATGTAGGTGGCTAGCACCTTTCTGGATCCCTAGCATCCAAGTGCAGTGGCCTGGAAGGCACAAAGAAAAGTGAGAAACCAAGCACCAGTGTTGGGTCTGCACAACACCATTTGTGAAAGAGTCCCATCAAATGTAAAATACAACATTTTTCTGCAGGCTGGGTTGTTTCTCAGTGTTGTTTTGAGGAGCAATCGATACTTTAGTAGAAAATTATATCCCTGCTATAGAATTCCAAGAGTTGGTTAAAAAAAACTTAGAGAAAAACCACCATTCGCTATTACATTTTATCGAGTGATTTAGATGACTGTTTTGGGGAAAAGAACTTGCTCAAGAGAAATGAGACTGAAAGTCTGTGCACAGCATTACAGGAGGAAGTCTTCATATTAGAGGGAGAAACAGTCTGTACAAGGGGCTGAATTTGGGAAGAAAGTGGGAACTGTAGTTTTCATGGATA
This sequence comes from Gopherus evgoodei, assembly GCF_007399415.2. Classification (NCBI taxonomy): domain Eukaryota; kingdom Metazoa; phylum Chordata; order Testudines; family Testudinidae; genus Gopherus; species Gopherus evgoodei. The sequence goes on from NC_044332.1 coordinate 60,059,715, forward strand.
TTGGCCTCATTTAATCTTAACCTATACCTGCTTCCAATTCCAGGGTTTGAACTACTGGAGAGATAAGAGGTCCCCTTGTTTCTATAAATATTTTATGTATTATATGCAGAGAAAAGATGGATTAATATGGGAAGTTTCTCTTTTAGAAAGTTTATCATTTTGGGGCCCATTATGGTTTCAAACAGGAACATTTCTCTTAACAGTGAAAGCATTTTTTCTTTCTAAGCCAAAGTACTGGTAACCAGAGTGGGGAGAGCTGCTCAAAATGGTGCAAGAAACAGACTTGGTCCTAATAAGGAAATCAGTTCAGGAAAAATAAGAATCTGCTTGACTCTCTTTATCTAGTTATATAGAAAGTGGAAACAAACCTTTTGGAAAGTTCTGAAGCAGTTTAGCTATTTTCCTTTCTCTGCATTATTTTTTTGTTTTTGCACTTCTGCACTTTTTTGCAGTCCTTCTGCACTTCCAAACTATGACCAAAACTAGTTGTGTTGAAATACAGCTACACAGTGCCCTCTAGCTCCATGCTATGGCACTGATACAGATTTGACTAGAAAAAGAGCTCCTTACTGTAATATAGAATCATAGGGTTTAGAAGGGGGTTACCTAGCTCAACCCCTGCTCAAAGCAGGACTAACCCCCAGACAGATTTTTACCCTAATTCCCTAAATGGCCCCCTTAAGGACTAAACTCACAACCCTGGGTTTTAGTAGGCTAATGCTCAAACCACTGAGCTATAAATGCTATTTTCTGCAATATATATTAGAGGTATTCCTTATAAAGTCTCCCATACAAGTACGTCCTTGATCTTAACCATCTTAGCTTATGTAATCATTGCACAAGTTTGTCTGATAGCAGCATAACCTATTCTGATTACAGTACAACACAGCTCTTTGTTAATATTACAAAAGGGTTTTGTGTGTGTGTGCATGTGCATTGGGTGATAAACATGTCCTAGAGTAGATATAGAGGGAATATTTGTAACACACACACACACACTAAAAATTGTCAGCCTTTCTGTTTCCTGTTTTGATTGCCCAAACTTTGGGAAAATCTTAACATTTTAGTTGAGATTTTTAATTTCTTTTATCAGAGATTTTTATAGTGTAAAGAAACAATTTCAGTCTATATTCCATAATGGATCATGGCAGAGTATAACAAATATTGCCTGATCAGAAAGTGTACTATTTCCTTACTGTGTGCTTTAGTTTTTCCACCACACAGAGGGGATCAACAATCCAGAAGATAGAGTGCTCACCAACAGTGGCACATTACAAGAGAACACTGACCCCTTTGCTAAAGGCAACAGATCTATTTACTTATCACCTTTTTACCACAGGAGACATTTCAGGCACAGTTATGGACAAATTATTAAATCTCCACCCCCACATAAAAAGCATGACATTAAAATGCTGTGTCTCAGCAAAACCAGCAGAGGAAGAGCTGCAACATACTTAAGCAAAATCATGAAGTCCATTCAAGGATCATAAACATAAAAATAAGTGTAATTGAACCACAAGGTGACATTTACCCATGCTACTGTTGGTGTCACTAGGCATAACCCTAGGTAACTCGGGAAGGTGGAAGATCACGAGTGCCGATGAAGCCCTCCTGTTCAGGCCTCAACGAACCATTGTTCCTCCATGTTAAACACTTTGTGTAACCTAGTGTAACCTAATGTACTAATAGCTGTAAAATATACTGTTAGCAGTTAGTTTTCTGTTGTAACAGCCAGTTCTCTGCTGTAATACACTGAAGCTAGGCTAAAGTGAACTCAAGGCCACTGTTAGATACAGAATACATGTCTCAGCAACGGAGAGGGGAGGAGGAAGGGGAAAGACAAAAGATTAAGTGAGAAAAGATGCTGCAGCTGGAAGGAGGAGGGAGGGGATACGGGGGATTGGGGGATGAGCTAGTCAGCAGGTTTTGCAGTAAATAACTCGGGTATAAAAAGAAGAACCTGCTTGTTTGAGGTGTGCTTGATTTGAGGCATCAGTCTCCTTGCACCGCTTTGAGATCTCAAATAAACTTTGTTTGCTTCCCCACCCTGATGTGTTTATTAGCGCAAAGTACAGTGGGCAATGAACCGCTGTTGCTTGGCCTTGGGCACTTTGTGCCAGCAACACTACCACTCCCCATGCCAGTGAAACGACCACAGTTAAATTATTTGTCAGCATCTTCAAGAAAAAGAGCAAAATATAATGGACAAAATCCTGGTGCAGGTCCACAGACACACTAAATGATGTTTGTGCTATTCCACAGTGGGATTCCTGATTGTGTAAAGCCAGTTCTATGATACCCTCCACCTCTTTCAATGGAGAGGAGACGTTGAGGAAGGAGGGGTAGTGACCAGACCATGCTGGTTTTGCAATGAGGACCTGAGGAGTGAAGAACCCCTCCCCAAATCTGGCTCCTACTGTTCTCTGGTCTAATTTGTGGAGTTCTTGATAGGCTGAAAAATAGTCCACCAAAGCTGATGAGTAATAACAATGCTTTTGCTTCAGGTTTGAGTTCTCTCCTCCTTTCCCATTCCTCTGTTTTAAATTACCTTCTTTCTGCCAGGTCCTTCTCTGATAACTCCTCTCTCCTTGCTATCTTCTCCTCTCCAGTTCCCATTTTCTCCCCCATTCTGCTCTGGGTACCCTCTGTTCATTCTCTAATCCTGGCTAACTTTTATATTGCTCCAGAATCATATTTCTTTATGCAGCAGTTATTAAAGTCCTGGAGCTGGTTGTGTGTGTGGGGGGGAATTACCCTGCTGTAGGCATTGTATTAGCCACCCTGAGTCTGCCCTCTGAAGTCCCTTGCCCACCTTCCTGTAAACCCTGGCATAGGAGATATGCCAGGGCCATGGGTAAGGCCAAGAGCTTGAAGGAGTAGGGTCACACATCCTAGCACCACAGCAGCTCTGGCTAGCACTACCACCTGCAGTCAGCTTCAATTGGGCTCCAGGGATACCTGAATTGTGCCAGGGCAATTTTGGCTTGTGCAGTAAGATGAAAACAGGAGGGCGCAAAAGTGGTTTAAAGCCACCTTTGCCCCACCCCTTCCCCTGGGCTTTGAGGTTTCTTCCAAACCTCTAAGGATGCCTATCCTGAAATTAAGCACCTGTGGCTGGCCTAGGCCAGATGCCTCAGCATCGCAGGGGTCAGGCTATGGGGCTATTTAACTGCAGTGTAGATGTTCGAGCTCAGGCTAGGGCCTAGGCTCTAAGACCCTGTAATGTGGGAGGGTCCCAGAGCCCAGGCAGCAGCCCATTAGCCCAAGCACCATGATCCTGAGTCAGCTAGCACGAGCCAGCCATGGGTGCAGGGCCGTCCTTAGACATAGGCAACATAGGCAGCTGCGTAGGGCACCTGAAAATTTGGGGCACCACTGGGTCTTAGTGTCCATCCTCTTGTTTTCCTATCCCTGTTCTGACCCTTCCTGCAGGCTCCCACAGATGGCTGCTCTAGCCTGGTGAGTCTTCCTTGGGAAGGAATCTTGTAGTTAAAAGTGAAAAAACCTCCAGCCTGCCAGACCTATTAGCACAACATTGAAACTGTTAAAGAGACATTCAAGGGGTAATAAAGCCATTTAACAGGCATTTGCCAACCCCAAGGTATATACTGACAGGTTTCAGAGTGGTAGTCCTGTTAGTCTGTATCAGCAAAAACAAGGACGAGTCCTTGTGTCACCTCAAAGACTAACAAATTATTTGGGCATAAGCTTTTGTGGACTAGAACCCATTTCATCAGATGTCCACGAAAGCTTATGCCCAAATACATTTTTATACTGTCAGTTTCTGACTTTACTGACAAAAACAGTTGTGCATTAATGTAATATTTACACAGAACATGTCAGTCTACAGGACCTTAGTTTAAAATTTGCTTTAAAAATATTTCATTAGTGAGCTGGTGAAGATTATAAAATCACATTTCTAAAAAATGCTTGCATAGAGTTTTAGATGCACAATCATCTTTAGCCTTAAATGTGTGGATCTTCAGACATAGTTTTTTAAATAAATCCTTCAAAAGACCTCCCTTATCTAAAATACACATTTTAATTACTATAGTTAAAAAAAAAGTGCTTCCAAGTCTTCCTGTCCTTTCTGTCCATCCCTTCACCACCTCTCCCCCCACTTCCCACTGAAGAGAGCCCTTAAAGGGACAACAGTCCTTCCCTTCCAGATAGCTGGACAAAGAGTTCCCTTTCTTTACTTCTGACTATCCGACAAACTAGTTTTAAAAGAACCCTCCAGCAAAATCAGTACCTTAGTAAGACAAAATCCTTGTTATACCTAAAATCTTTGGAAACATATTTTTTTAAAGTTGGTGAAATTTCATAACCATGTTTCTCGTTATGGAGATCACACAAAGTAAATTACTGTTCCCTTTTTCCAAAAGCAATGAACATTGTTATGAACACACTAAACCTCTCTGATTAATTTAAAAGAATGTCTTTGTTTTAGTGAGTTAAATATGTAGTAATCTGGAATGCTAGTTTAAGATTTGAGTACATTTAAAATATAAATTCAGTTTAGAAATACTGATGAAGAAAATGTAAAACAGAGAAGAGCGCCATCATGTATTCCATTATATGTAATGTTGTATTCAGCAGGACAGCTGACTCACCCTTACTATGAAGTTTTTGCAAATAAATCTCTGACAAACTTCAGGGCATATAAAAATATCTGTGACTGACATTTTTTATTCCCAAATTTTAGTGCTTTTAATTAGGTACTTTCTTCATGTCCATTCTGCATGAGGGAGAGTGCATGGAAGTCTCTGCGGGGAACTGTGACTCTCCGCCACCAAGAGGCAGGCTGGATATCTCATTATCCTTTGCTGTCAAGTCCCTCCTCCCCCTCCCCCACCAGGCTGTGAGCTTGGGCTGCCATCCGGCATGGGGGCACCAGTTTAATAATACTGCATAGGGCCCCATAAATCCTAAGGACGGGTCTGCATGGGTGCCTAATTTCAGGGTAGACATCCTTAGAGGTACAGCACAAAAGGGCACCTAACTCCTTTTTTGATTAAGTAGCATAGATTTTAGAGTAACAGCTTTAATCTGGCACTAAATTCTCAGCAATGAATTATTTTCATCAGCTATTTTAAGTCTCTTAGTGTGCAAACAAATCAGTTCCTGCAATCAAATGTTGGTGGAGGTAGAAAATGCTGTATGGTTTTGAATGAAAATGTAGACTTGCTCTTAACTATGTAGTTGCTACTTATGACTCCGTAATACGATTATCCCTTTTGTTGTCAACACTTTAAATATGCAAGGCAAATTAATGCAAACATACAATGTTTAAAAGAATGCCATTAGGATTCAATTCCATGATCAGATTCTCAGAAATGCTTTGGTGGAAGGCTGGAAAATGTGGTGGTGTGTTTGTGTGTTCAAAAATGAGATTCCAGCCAGACCTGAATAAATCAAGCCAACAAATGCAATTTTCCTAATGGTTATCACTTTTAGTTAGTGCCAGTCTGCCAGCATTAAAATTTGTCCGTGATGCTTTGTGTATTAAATGAACTTTTTCTGTTAAGAATCTCTATTTTATATGAACACCAATGGTACAAAGGAGGACTACTGCATCCCAACAAAGAAGCAAAGAGTGCTGTGGCACCTTATAGACTAACAGAAGTTTTGGAGCATGAGCTTTCGTGGATGAATACCCACTTCGTCGGATGCATGTGGTGGAAATTTCCAGGGGCAGGTATATATATGCAAGCAAGAAGCAGGCTGGAGATAACGAGGTTAGTTCAATCAGGGAAGATGAGGCCCTGTTCTAGCAGTTGAGGTGTGAAAACCAAGGGAGGAGAAACTGGTTTTGTAGTTGGCAAGCCATTCACAGTCTTTGTTTAATCCTGAGCTGATGGTGTCAAATTTGCAGATGAACTGAAGCTCAGCAGTTTCTCTTTGAAGTCTGGTCCTAAAGTTTTTTTGCTGCAGGATGGCCACCTTAAGATCTGCTATTGTGTGGCCAGGGAGGCTGAAGTGTTCTCCTACAAGTTTTTGTATATTGCCATTCCTAATATCTGATTTGTGTCCATTTATCCTTTTCCGTAGAGATTGTCCAGTTTGGCTGATGTACATAGCAGAGGGGCATTGCTGGCATATGATGGCGTATATTACATTGGTGGACATGCAGGTGAATGAACCGGTGATGGTGTGGCAGTTCTGGTTAGGTCCTGTGATGGTGTCACTGGTGTAGATATGTGGGCAGAGTTGACATCGAGGTTTGTTGCATGGATTGGTTCCTGAATTAGAGTTACTATGGTGTGGTGTGCAGCTACTGGTGAGAAAATGCTTCAGGTTGGCAGGTTGTCTGTGGATGAGGACTGGCCTGCCACCCAAGGCCTGTGAAAGTGTGGGATCATTGTCCAGGATGGGTTGTAGATCGCTGATGATGCATTGGGAGGGTTTTAGCTGGGGACTGTATGTGATGGCCAGTGGAGTCCTGTTGGTTTTTTTCTTGGATTTGTCTTGCAGTAGAAGGCTTCTGGATACATGTCTGGCTCTGCTTCCTTATTTCCTCATGTGGGTATTGTAGTTTTGAGAATGCTTGGTGGAGATTTTATAGGTGTTGGTCTCTGTCTGAGGGGTTAGAGCAGATGCGGTTGTACCTCAGTGCTTGGCTGCAGACAATGGATCGTGTGGTGTGCCCGGGATGGAAGCTGGAGGCATGAAAGTAGGCATAGCGGTTGGTAGGTTTTTGGTATGGGGTGGTGTTAATGTGACCATCACTTATTTGCACTGTGGTGTCAAGGAAGTGGACCTCCTGTACAGATTGGTCCAGGCTGAGGTTGATGGTGGGGTGGAAGCTGTTGAAATCGTGGTGGAATTTTTCCAGAGTCTCCTTCCCATGGGTCCAGATGATGAAGATGTCATCAATGTAGCATAGGTAGAGAAGGGGCGTGAGTAGACGAGAGCTGAGGAAGCGTTGTTCTAGGTCAGCCACAAAAATGTTGGCATATTGTGGGGACGTGCGGGTGCCCATAGCGGTGCCACTGATCTGGAGATATATATTGTCATCAAATTTGAAATAGTTGTGTGTGAGGATAAAGGCACAGAGCTCAGCAACCAGTTGTTCTGTGGCATCATCAGGGATACTGTTCCTGACAGCTTGTATTCCATCTGTGTGTGGGATGTTTGTGTAGAGAGCCTCTACATCCATGGTGGCTAGGATGGTGTTTTCTGGAAGGTCACCAATGCATTGTAGTTTCCTCAGGAAATCAGTGGTGTCACAGAGATAGCTGGGAGTGCTGGTGGCATCCCAATAAAGCACCTGCAGAGCATATACAAAATCAAATGTTCCAAAACGATACTTAATGCACGGCCATTCTTGCCATAATACTGAATCTGAAGCTTCACCAATGTCTATCCTGCAACTACTTGACCTATTGCAGTGGTGTAGCTGCTCCTGGTCTTGGTTCCTTTATGTTAACTCTGCCACTTTCTGTTATTTATCTGCTTATTACTACTGTATCCCCACCAAAAATGCAAATCAAAATGTGATAATTTTCACATCCCCCTCCTGCTTATTTCTCTTTCTTTCAAAGAGCACAACTGAATATTTTTTCTCTAGTGCTAAACATGCAGGCTCAGTAGTATTTGTGGGAGAAATTAAAACCAAATGCAGTATATTAATCTCTGTTTACATTTTCTAAGAATGTTATCTACAGCATTCAGAGATGTGGAAATTAAGGGTATGATGCTTACAATGAAAGCAGTCAAAAGAAGGAAGATTCATTTCATCACTAACACACAGATGACAGCAAATATACAAATTATTATTATTACTACTACAACACCATTGATGGGCTTGGTGCTTTACAGATATGTCCTTTAAAAAAGGACACATTCTTTCACCAAAGAGTTCATCGCTTAAATCCGGAAATGTTTGCTGAGTATTTATTCAAACTTCCTTAGAAGCCAGAGCCTTGGCTCCCTGCTCTGTGCACTTTGCGGGGAGAGGGTTAAAGTATCTTTAATCCACCTTTTCTCTTAGGGCCACAGCATGATGGTCTGATCCTGAGGTGCACTTTAGAGCAAGTGCTTATGGGCCAAGGTGCTGTTCCACAGAAGGAATTGCAGAAGTGTGGAAATTCCCCATTTCCCCTGGCCACACTCTACATCACTTAGATGGCCAAGGAGTCTTTGTGGCAGCTCTACGTTAACTAGCATTGCCCTAGACAGCAGGAATTCTCATCCCGACAAAATTTTCAAGCTGGAGCAACGCAAAGCAGCCTTACCAGACTGGAGCAGTTCTCCACGTGAAAGCTGCAGGTATGCAGCACCTATCAGGATTTGGCCCTATATTGGAGAAACCATAACTTTAAAATAATACATTAAACTCAAAAGTAATATGGTATAAAAGCTAGACTACTATGTACAGTTGTGGTTGCTTAGGGAAGTTTCAGATCAATTCAGAGAAGGGCAAGAAAGTAGATTTATACTGTAAACTATCACATGATGCAAAGGCTTCAAAGATTGTACACGTTTAGCCTGAAAAAATAAAAAGGAAACTGGTAGATGATCTCTTTATTGTTTTCTCAAGGGAATATAAAAGGATCTGGACATGACCTATCTTACCAACATAACTGGAATCTGTGAAAGTAGTGGGAATATATAACCAATAATAAAGAACAGTGAAACTAGAATGAGCGGAACATGGAATTTATTAACAATACTCTTTGAAGAAGAGCTGGACTACTATGTGTTTACACAGGAACTTTACACAGGAAATGTACAAAAATAGTTTGACAAATAATACAAGCTTAGTTATTAACGGTACAGATGAATGAGCAAGCATCTTATTCTTGTAATTGTTTATTATTTCTTAAGAACCAACATTGTGCTAAGCACATATATCAAGACAATCTTGGGGAGTTTATAATCTTAACATATATATATATATATGAAAGTCTATATATACTATGATGTATAAGAAACACCTCTGTACAGCCTAATTGACATGCTAGAAGGTTGACAATTGAAATGAAAGGAGAAAGGGAAAATGAATGATTATATAATGCATAGAAAAAGAAGGGGAACAGAAGAGTGCAAGGGAGAAAGTGATACCAGACAGTTCAACTCAGTGAGACTCAGTTCCCAGCTGATCCACCTCCAAACCAGGTCATGAGTAGCTCCTATAGACTCATAGATATAAAAAATGAGGGTTTCTCTATAGCCACTTGTAATTTCTAGTTGGTATAACCATCTGAAAAAGGGCTCAAGGTCTGGCCACAGGAATTCACATTTTATAGGTCTTTCAGTAAATTAAAAATGCCATTTATCCTGAAGAAAAAGGTTAGTCTGTAACCAGTGAATCAAAATAAAGAACACATTAAATAAAATTCTCATATTGGTGAGGAATTGAATAACCAGGGCACATAGCCACATAGCCTAAAAATTAGGAAATTAAGAGTAACAAGGGAATCTATTCAAGCAGAGCCATTTTACTCAGGATAGAAAATACACAGAGTAAGTTATCAAGTAAGGCCGTAAAAGCCAATGGCATAAATGAATTTAAGAGACAACTAGACATTTTTATGGGGAGAGGGGATTGAAGCATTCAGAGCCAGTGACAAATCAGGGAGATGGGGCTGAGATAAAATTAACGAGGATGGGCTTGCTTGCGGCCAAAGACATTTTGCTGTCCAGCAATGCCTTATGTCCTCTGTTATCACATCCTAATCTGACACTGACATCTGAAGGTAGCATGAAATCTATCACACCTCTCTCGGTATTTTCAAAAAGAAAAAGACATCAAAATATTTTTTTCACAGAAGGAAGAACTCAATTTTGTCTATTCTCTTTTCAATACATGCACATATTTCCAGTTGATGCTAACAAAACGCAGTTACAAAGTGTGCATTATGATGTGTGTTAGGAACTCTAAATGTTTGTCCCTAGTTGTTTTGAAATTCTCCAAAGATCTCTATAAGGAGAGAAATAGCATTCAAACACATGTACTTCAGCTTTCATGCACTCTTTTATTTCTTCTTCTTCTCCACTTTCTCCCTCAAACCTTGGGCAACAATCTGAGGGATTCCCAAACCACTGCAATAATTCCCTCTGGCTGTGTAGTGAGGGTAGCTGATTCAACTTGCCTATGATCATTGAGATACTTCTATACGCAGATGCTATGCAAATGTAGTAGTGGCAGATTGTGTCAGGACCCTTGAAGCATCAGCATCCAGACCCTGAGCTCTCATGTGCCCTAGGAATTTGTAACCATACAGCACTGGGCTACATGAATGTGATACCAGTGTTCTGGAAGCAGCAGATCATGCCATGGGTTTGTCTGCATTAGTGCTGGAAAAAACTGGTAAATGCTATGCTTCCTCTGCCTCAAAGCAAGCAGAGAGCTGTGTGTCGGGAAACTCAGTATACCAAGTGAGCGGATGCAGAAAAGGAGCCCTAACATTTGAGGAAGGTAGCATGACACTGAGCTGGTTTTGAAAGTACAAAGGCCCTCAAGAATAGGCATCTCCTCCAGGAGGCTGAAGATGCTGGGTGAAGCTGAATAGTAATGCTACTGGTAGAAGGAGGCCAGATTTTAGATGGAAGGACTCTTCCATGTAGACATTCAACCACCAGATAGGTTTTTGTTTCTTTCTTTGGCTCCACTGTGCACCTCCATGGCATTAGAGCAGAGAACACACTACTTGGCATTCCATTTTCCTTGCCCAGTCACAGACAGATGCCTCTAAGATCAGTGAGACAAGACACCAGTCAGTATGCTCCTAATTCTGACAAAACACCAAGAGCCAATCATCTGCCAATATGACTCTATTGACTCAAGCATTGTATAGCTGTGTTCCAGCTTCCTCCTCTGTCCTGCCTTTCAACAGGTGGGAGAGAAAGGAAAGGACTTTCTAGTTCTGACCATGACCATGTTGATAGGAGAGGGAAGAACCAGTTAGGGATTGGTTTCAGAGGGCAGACACCTCTTTCTGAATGTTAAAGGCACCAAATTCAAACACTCCTTAATTCTACTGTTGGTGATCTGTGCACACACTCAGTCATCACAGTTCTGGTGATCCCAGAGTAAAAATTTTTTAGAGGAAGTGATTAAAATAAGAAAGCAGGTTTCTGTTCATTTATGTCAGGTATTTAAGGAGTATTGTCGTCAGCTGGGCAAGTGTATGTATGTACATAAATTCCAGCCCACCTCTAGCCAGGTTAGTGAATGGTGGTGTGCCTGGATGGGATCTAATAAAGTGAGTTTTAAGATGCGTATTTTGTAGACACTCTCTATTATTCTTAGATTCTAAAACAGTTGTGAGGTTAATAAAACTTAAAGCTTCTCCCTATTATTGGCACAGTGGGATTTTTTCTCTGCTTATGGAAAAAGTAATCCATCTAGAAGCAGAAGCTACTTCCTGATTAGAATTTTTCCCCCTAATCCATTGCATGTTTCTCTCTAAAAATATAATGGATCTCTCTCAGTAGGCAGGCTTAAAAAGAATCTTAGAAAGTACAGCATTAATGTAAAGTTCCTGTATTGAGTGTATAATATGAAGTGTTTATTTTACTCAGATATGAAATATTGATACAGTATGAACTTCTAGCTGTGGTAGTGAAAACTAATCTCCAAACAATACTAATTTGAAAAGTACCTGATGTGATTAGACTTGCATGGAATGCAACAATAAAAAGAAAAAAGGACTTATTTTGTTTCCTCCCTTGCCATTTCCATAATAATCTGCATACTAAAATCTTACATCCATCAGAATCTCAGCATGTGACACACCTGTGTGCAGAATTTTACTTTTAAAAATAGAATGAAATAGACTGTTACAGGCTATCAGGTTCTGGGAGCTCTGCAAGGTCAGTGTGTTTAGCCTCTGTGGAGGAGAAAGAGGTGGAAGTACCTCAATTTGCTCTTGTCTTAAACAACCCCCTCTGGCTCACCCAGGAACTTTGATAGATTCTGAAGGAAACTAAGGTCAGATCTGCTTGGGTGGAAAGATTAGTCACTGGAGTGGTATTTAACTAGCAGCATCATAAAGATACCTAAAGACAATGATAATTCCAACATCATTGTTAAACATGTTTCAGAACCTGCCGTTAGAAAAGTAACTGCATAAACTAATGATATTCAAGTCATTTAAATATAAAGCTTCCTTGAATTCAAACTACTCTATTATATATTTAAAAAAAACAGGCTGCACTGGCACAAATAGAAATCTGAAGACAAATCAAAGTTTGGCTGTCACTTCCATGAACTTTAACCACTTTTCATGTAGTGTTCATGGACAGAGAGCTGTCCAGAGAGCTTTAGAAAGAGCAAGAGAGCAAAGTTCTACCATAGTTGCACAATAGGATTTTTGTAATGCCATGATGCAACAAAATGAAATTGTGAACTCCAGTGCTTAGAATGGTTGTCCTGCCCTAGCTGGATGTATATAGGATATCTAGCATGATACAGCAAATATTTCTGGGACAATTTTCTTTCTCTGTCTTGTCTCACGGTTGAGTGGAGAAATGCTTTGAAGGAAAGCAAGGAAAATCAAAAGAAACGTGGTCTGAGTAGAGGAAAGGGAACTGGGAACACTTGATTTTCTAATCCCTGCTCTGATGACACTTATTCCTTCTCTGGGCCTGGGACAATTCACTTTATTTATAGGTACTCTGATTCCACAGATATGACAGTGGTGTAAATACTAGATAGATTTCTCATATCCTCAGGTACCCAAGGTATAAAAATGGAGCAAATAATAATAAGCTCCCCCAGAGGCAGTTTTATCAGGATTACTTAGTTAATGAGTGGAAAGCACTTTGAATATGGGAAGCAATGTACAAATACTGCTATTAGGTATTATTATTAAATACAGATCTTATTTCTCTTAAACCAGCTATATCTTATTTGCATTGCTGTTGTAGCTGGGTTCATCTCAGGATATTAGACACAAGGTGAGTGAGATAATATCTTTTATTGGACCAACTTCTGTTGATAAAAGAGACAAGTTTTCAAGCTTATCAAGAGTTCTTCTTTAGATCTGGGATAAGAGTGTCACAGCTAACTGCAAGGTAGAACAGATCATTTAGCATAAATAGTTAACACATATTGCAAGAGACCATTCAAGGTGAAGTAGACAATTAACAACTCTACAGTCATAGGACAAAAAAAGGAGGGGTGGGGTGGGATGGGAAGTGAGTTACCGACTGCTATAATAAACCATCATTCTAGTGTCTTTTTTAAGTCCATGATTTTAAGTGTCTAGCAAAATTATGAATTAAAGCTCCAAGATAAATCTTTTGAAGGAGTTGCACAGGTTTCCTTTGAGGATGAGACTGAGAGATCAGACACAGAGTGATTCCTTTGTGAAAAATGTTCACCCATGGGTGATGTAGTGTTTTTGTCTATCATTTTTCTGTGAGAGAATTTAAGGATATCATCAAATGTCTGCCCAAACAACTCTAAGAAAAACTCTACAACTACATCCACCACAAACCCACCCCATAAACAAGGCAACCCAGGCAGACCCATCATATCTGGTCATAGTATTTTTATAGAAGGAATATCAGGGCTCAGAGAAACCATCCTCAAATCACTCACCAAACAAAGGGCCAGCTTCCTCCAGGACACAACTGACTTCCTCCACAACCTCCACAACATTAACAATCTCCCTCAGAACACCATCCTTGCCATCATGGATGTCATCATCTCCATATACACCAACCTTCCTCACAATGAAGGCATCACTGCCTGCCTTAAATATCTACAAGACAAAATGGACAATCCTCAGAGATCCACCCCAAACACATTGCCAAACTCATCCATTTCATCCACACCCATAACAATTTTTCATTCAGCAACAAACACTTTGCCCAAACCATGGGAACAGCCAAGGGACTAGGATGGCTCTTAATGTAGGCCACCTTAAGAAAGAATTTCTTGAACAATGCTCCACAAAACCAAAGCTATACTTGAGATACATAGATAATATTTTTCACTCACTGGACAGACAACCTAAACTCCCTCAGACATTTCTATCATAACTTCAATAACCATCACTTGTCCATTAAACCCTCCCTAGAACACTCCCACATTCACATCAACTTCCTGGACACCACAATCAATTTCAGTATGGAACCATGCAGTCAACTATACACAAGAAACCCACAGATCTCCACTTATGTTCAAAGATCCAGTAGCAACCCCAAACACACCAAGAAATCTGTTACCTACATCCAGCCACTCGGATACCACAGAACATGCTCTGAAGAAAAAATCCGAGATACACACCTTAACCCACCTTCACCAAACAAGGACACTTCACAAGAGAAGTATCTCACATCATGGAATAAGCCATCCAAATACCCTGAAATAATTTACATTGATATGGAAAACAAAAACCAAACCCTCTTATTGCACACCCCTAGTTGTTACCTACCACCTGCACTGGAACCTATGTGTGGTGTCCTTAAACAGTTACTTGATGAGGACCACATCCTGAAAAAAGCTTTCCTGAACCCCCATTTCTGGCTTTCAAGCAACCACCTAACCTCTCCAAGCTCATCATCAGAAGTGAGCTCCCTACAGACCAGGACCCACCAACTCAAAGTGGCGCCAAACCCTGCCACAACAATGGATGCAAAACCTGTAGACATAACCCCACTGCCACCTTGGTCAACATCGTCCTCAAAAAACCTTTCAAGATTCATGGGTCCTACATATGTCTATCACAGAGAGTTGTGTACCTTATCCAGTGCACTAAATACTCCAATAACAGCTAGGTGGGTGAAACGAGACAATCACTACTCTCTTAAATGAACTCACACAGAAAAATGATAAAAAACAAAAACACCATATCATCCTTGGGGAAACACATTTCACAAAGTGATCACTCCATATCCAACTTCTCAGTCCTCATCCTTAAAGGAAACCTGCACAGCACTTTCAAAGGCCGCACTTAGGAACTTAAATTGATAACTTTACTAGACACTTAAAATCATGTATTTAATAAAGACACTGGATGTATGGCTTATTACAACAATCTGTAACCCACCAACCTCCCTTTTTGTGCTATGACTGCAGAGGTGTTTGCTGGCCACTTCACCTTGCACGGCCCATTGAAATATGTGTTAACTACTTATGCTAAACAATCTGTTCCATCTTGTATTAACCTGTGACACTCTAAGGGGCTTGTCTTCACTTGCAGCACCACTGTAGAGCTTTAGTGAAGATGTTACTTGGGTGACAGGAGAGCTTCACCTGCCAGTGTAGTTAATCCCATGGGAGGCAATAGTTATGTCGACAAGAGAAGCTCTCCTGTTGACATAACACTTTCTACACTAGGGATTAGCTTGGTATAACTATGTCACTCAGGGGTGTGGATTTTTCATACCCTGTGGTGATGTAGTTATACCAGTATAGAGCTATAGTGTAAACCTGGCCTGAGTATCTTTTCCAAAGCTAAAGACGAGCTCTGGGTAAGCTTGAAAGTTTCTCTCTTTCACCAATACATGTTGGTCCAGTAATGATATTTCCTTACCTATCTTGTCTCTCTATTTTCTTACATTTATTTATTTTTACATGGTGACCAGAAAAAGTCTGACTTAAATTTCTTGTTTTGTCATATCAGAATAAGCTCTGTGTTTTTCTTAACACTGAAAACTTCCAAATTTGGATCCTCAGGGTGTGTGTGTTGGGGGGTTTGAATAATCCCTGCCTCAGCAGATGTGTTAGTCTCACCAACATTTGGCAAGTTAATTTAGATCTTACTATCCCTAGGTGTATGTGATAGCATTAAGAAAACATGTCAAAGAAGCTTAAATATCCAACTGCCAACCAACACTATCTGGAACATTGCCCATTGCTCTCAAATCCTAGAAAAAAACCTTAAACTTGTATTTCCAAAAACTCTTTTGTGCATCCACTAGTAATTAAAATGATATCTACATTGTGTATTCAGTAGAATAATATATTTGAACTGGAGAACTCGAAGGATTTCGGAGAAATAGTAGTTATCCAGATGAAAATTTAATAAATGCTTCTTTGGGAATTATAACCCTCCATCTACCTCCCTCCGTGATCCAAAAAGTTTTTCATTCTGTGTGTCACTTTGTTAGAGACAGATTCTTTCACTAACTTCCTCTCTTTTCAACACCCCACTTCCCATTTTCTTAGGTCCCAAATCTTTCATTCTGCAGACTACAGAAAGGCTCCACAGATGACTGATGGTTCCTGGACCACAATTTGAAAATGGCTGACCTAATTCTCAGAGAAAAGAGGTGCTGGGGTTTGAAACTGCCAAGCCTTGAGGTGCTGAGGTTCAGTCCTGGCAAGCCCTGGCACAAATAAAGCACTGTACTATTCACATGCTCGAAAATACTTTGTGGGTGAAATCCTACTCCTATTGACTGCAAGAGGGCAATATCCCTCCTCCCTCATGTGAGTAAGAGTTGCAGGACTGGGCTGGGGAATGAGAAAAAATGTGAAGGAAATCTGGCACCAAAATGACTGAACAATTATATTGCTTTTGTTTCAAGTACCCACGTAAAACTACAGACTTGTTTTAATCACCTGGAAGAGTGTGTGATGGTTTCCTGAAACAGTGATAATGATAGTCCATGTGTAAATCATCATTACTTCTTGCAAAGGTGCCAAATGATTTCTATTTTCTTTCCAGCCAGAGACTGAGTAAAAGTGAACTCCAGCCAAACATCTAAAATTGTTTTCTTTGTTCTGGCTTTAATACTTTAAATGTCTGTTTTTTATCCAATCCTTTTTAAAATTTATTTAAAGGTTATGCAGTAAAAGACTAATTATGCCATATTTAAAATATCTAATGGTGTTGATGACAGAAAAAACCTGTAAAAAGTAAAGAGATGTTACAGCATAAATCAGAACACTGATTTCATATATGTGAATGAGGAAGGAAGGAAAAATATCCAAGGATTTCACTGAAACTATATTCTTAAAAATAAAGACATATATGTGGGAGATGAAATCTTTTTATAAGGTGTTTTGAATTGGAAAGGACTCCTTACACCTTTTGTGATCTCTGAAAGTTGGAAAAGGGTGCAGTTATGAAACATTTTTTTAAAGAAGTAAAATTAAAAATTTAGGAATTGAAAAGTTTTAACTCAATATTTAAGTTCTATATCACATATCGTGTTCATTTCCTATATGCTAATGACTTCCCCTTACCCCAGTCACCAAAACACAGTGTCTGAAACATGACAGACCTGTTCCACGTCCATTGTATGGGCAGGGGAGACACCATACAAACATGCTTTGTGTCTGTGTGTACCAGTGCAATGCTGCAGTTATCTCTGGAGTGTTGTTGATTCAGCCCCTATTTAGAGAAGGCTGGAGGCATGGCCAGTGTGTCTATGAACTATATAAATCTAGTGATCAAGCTCCCCACGTACACAGCAGAGACCGGGACCAGCAATACCCCCTGGAAGGCTTCATGGGAATCCTATTCCCTAATGTGGGGGTGAGGAGGCGGATTCCAACACTAATGCACATACAACCTCCACATAGGTCCCCTCTACAAGATCTGTTTACTCAGACTTTGTGCAGAGGGATGAGTATTTGGCTATGTAAGTGTGTTGGCTCTATTCCTCTTAAATAAGCCAGCTCCACATCAGTTATCTTCAGCTGATCAAAATAATTGTGTCATTTTTGCAAGAAAGCATTTAGGAGTTATAAATTAAGCCCAAAGAAAAGCAATATCCCTGATGCATGCAATGTATGATTTTATTTCTAGCTTGCATTTTAATTCAAAGAGTCAGTGGAAACATCTTGTCCTTTTTGTAACTGGATCATCTTGTCAAAAATAAACAAACAAACAAACAAATAAAACTTCCTCAGGGCCATAGCTGGATGCAAAATGATGTCTAACATACAAGTGACAACCACGTCACCTGTTTTCATTTACCCTGTACACTGAGAAATAAATATTTTGACAAGATAAAAACATGTAGTAAAAACAGTATATCTGCAGTATTTGGCTATCTTACTTTTTTCTTCTCTCTGGTTCATCTTTATCAAAGATTCATTTGAAATATGGATGCTCTTCACTCTATTGTTGGATGTTAAAAGAAACATATAGTGCTTTTCAACAAAAGATCATTAAATTTCTTGTCTGCCTTCAGAGCTCTACTTCGTAAATATCCTTTAGTGAAGCCTGCAGACAAAGTAGGCAGAATAAGTGAACAATGACAGAAAGGAGTAAGAGGCCTTAACTAAATGGTTCTGGGCTTTTTTGGTTTTATTTCTTGGAACACGGGCACTGGCACACAGATCAAGCCAGTGGTCCATCCGGTCCAGTCTCCTATGGCCAACACTCGGGCAGTACCAGCTGCTTCGGCAGAAGGTGCAAAAATCTCCTTAATGAACAACTGTGGAAAAACCTGCCCATAAGGGAAATTTCTTCCAATCTCACATAATAGTGGCTTATGACCACAGGCACAAGGGTTCATATCCCTTACATTTTCCATCCTTTCTAATGTAACAGTGCCTGTTCTTGTTGTGATACTGGCAACCAAAGGGCCAGCTCTGGCCAAGGCTGTAGACATTAGCTAAGAACAGACCAACTCATAGCTGGAAAGCAAACCATCTCACCAATTTGTTAGTTTTGTTCAAAACAGGTATTAATCTTAGTCTTACATAAGAAAGTATTTAGTGTTTAGACTCTGTGAAATGCTTGTAAAATGCTCCAGGCATTAATCTCACTTGCAATGTCTGCATTCCATCCTACAAGGAAATATGTAAATTTTGCTTTATAACTTTGAAAATGTTTGCTCTGAACTTGTAAATCTGGGCACAGGAATCATTCTCCACTCCCCCGTCAAAATCATTCCCATCTTCCCCTATCAAAAATGTGGTGGGCCATTATAGCACAAAACCTTTGTTAATTGCCCTATCCACCCATGGAGAAGTACATGCAGAAGATGTCATCCCGTCCCTTTGAATGCTGGAAGAGGGAAATAAAAATAGTTGACATAAAGATATTTCATCTCTTTGCTGTTTGAACTCTCAAAGGGCTAGTATCATAACTCTAGTCCCAGATTTGGACCTTAGCGTCCAAAATATGGGGGTTAGCATGAAAACCTCCAAGCTTAGTTACCAGCTTGGACCTGGTACTTGCTGCCACCACCCAAAAAATTAGAGTGTTTTGGGGCACTCTGGTCCCCCTGAAAAACCTTCCCTGGGGACCCCAAGACCCAAATCCCTTGAGTCTCACAACAAAGGGAAATAATCCTTTTTCCCTTCCCCCCTCCAGGTGCTCCTGGAGAGATACACAGACACAAGCTCTGTGAATCCGAACAGAGTGACTCCCCCTCTCCGTTCCCAGTCCTGGAAACAAAAGCACTTTCCTCTTCACCCAGAGGGAATGCAAAATCAGGCTAGCAAATCCAACACACACAGATCTCCCCCTGATTTCTTCCTCCCACCAATTCCCTGGTGAGTACAGACTCAATTTCCCTGAAATTTCCCAGTAAAGAAAACTTTAACAGGTTTTAAAAAGAAAGCTTTATATAAAAAAGAAAGAAAAATGCATACAAATGGTCACTCTGTATTAAGGTGACAAATACAGGGTTAATTGCTTAAAAGAAATATGAATAAACAGCCTTATTCAAAAAGAATACAAATCAAAGCACTCCAGCACTTATATTCATGCAAATACCAAAGAAAAGAAACCATATAACTTACTATCTGATCTCTTTGTCCTTACACTTAGAAACAGAAGATTAGAAAGCAGAAACTACTTCTCCAAAGCTCAGAGAAAGCAGGCAGACAGACAAAAGACTCAGACACAAACTTCCCTCCACCCAGAGTTGAAAAAAATCCGGTTTCCTGATTGGTCCTCTGGTCAGGTGCTTCAGGTGAAAGAGACATTAACCCTTAGCAATCTGTTTATGACAGCTAGAAACATTAAATTAAGGCAGAGATCCCAAGGGGTTATCTCTGGATCTATCCTGAAAGGAATTTTCAATGGACAGATTATCACATCTCTGCCATCTTTAGGAATCATAGATGGTAACTCATTTGTGTGTATATGTTTGCTTGCTTTAATTTGTAAATAACTGACATTTCTTTTTCCTAGTTAATAAACCTTGACGCAGTTTATTACAGAATTGGCCCCAGGCATTGTTTTTGGTGTAAGATCTAGGCTACCAGTTGATCTGGTGTAAGTGACTGGTCTCTTGGGACTGGAAGCAACCTAAATAGATTGTGTAAGTAACCATTTATCCCTAAGTCCAGCAAGATAGACTGGAGAGTCTAAGAGGACTGTCTGTGACTCCCTTATAAGACTGTCATAGTGATCCAGGAGTTTGTCACTGGGTTGGTGAAATCTAATTACAGAGCATACTACCAGTTTTTGGCAGTCTGCCCTGTGGTCATGAGTCATACCAGACTGCATGACACTCATTGTCCATATAAATGTCTAATCCTTATTTAACTCCTAGTATCTCCGATATCTTGTGGCAATGAGTTCCACAGGTTAATTATGCACTTTGCAAATAAAATAAAATCAATACAAATTAAAAATACATTTATTAGTTTAAATTTTATTTTGCAGAAGTGACAGTATTGAAATAAAATGCAAAAATATTTTAAAAGAAGGATTCCATCAGAAACCCGTTTGCCTGCTCCCAACTTGCCTACCTGGCACTCTGGCTAGTGTGGGGCTGGGGAGCATGGGCTCCTAGAGATTTCAGACTTGGCAGTCTGTACTCCCAGGCTCCCAGCCTGACCTTTTAGGTACAGTCTCCTGGAGCCAGAGCTTCCAGGCTCTACATACAGGTTGACCAGATTACTGCTTGGCAGGCTGTCAGGGTTCCAGGCAGCAAGAGGAGCCTCAGAAACATTCAATAAAGGACAAAATGATACGTTGTTTCAACTTTATTAAAAGAAAATTTTTGAATTTCCATTTCAGGAGAAAATTATACATTTCACTTTTTTTTCTATTTGGAACAAAGTTTTTGTTTGAAATTTTAGGATTTCCTGTGGAATGGGAATTCCAGTTTCTAGCCATGCTGTAGCTAACCTCACTGGCAACCTGCAACAAAACAGAGCCCCAAACAAATGACCCAATGCCACTTAACAACAAGCCCCTGACTCTCCAAAGCCTCAAATAAATAGGCCAACACACTTGAGCAATTTGGGACCTAGGGTAGTGTGCTGAGGTCCTCTTATGGAACACCCATATCTTTGAAATTGGGAGAAGCTTCAGTTTGAACACCTCCACCAATCACAAATGTGTCAGTACGCACTAGCTGAGAGGCATTCTTTCAAACAAACAAGTACAATCCATAAAGGTCTTTATAAATCAAAATGAACATCTTAATTGCCACTTGGAAACCAGGCAGCCGGTGTCCTTTCTAATAAACGTGACTCAGTAAGTGAGCTGCTGCATTCTGCCCTAGTTTCAGTTTCTGGAATGACTTAAAGGTATGTCTACACTGCAATTGAAGGTGTAAATGTAACTAAGGTAGGTGTACCCACTGCCACAAATGGCTGACGCACATGCTCAATTGATGGGGAGATATAGTCCTTGACTTATCATCTGGTTGCTTTCCCAGACCAACCAATACCACCTCAGTTTTATCTGAATTCATTATTAATACAAATAGTGCTGCAATCACACTTCATATTATTCCAGTTATTTCTAGCCTAATTTAACTTTTAATGAGTTTTAAGACATGCACGCTATCATACATTCTGAATCATTATGCTTGTGGTAGCTCATGTTTTCATTTCTGATTGTTTTATTAAATAAAACAAAATTTATAATCCAGAACAATAACCTCCCGGGCATGATTTTTCAATAGGACAAGGACAAATTCTCTTTTCATATGTATGTTGTAACTTAAAAAAGTAAAAAGGACATTGGCTATAAAGTTTTATGTGTTTTAATATTTTTATACAGATCCATACCTATTACATTAAGATTGCATCTTGCTTTTAGTCATTTACTATTCTCTTATACTGTGGTTTGAACAATATGTGTGATATGATTTACTTCTTAAGGTCTTGTTCTTTATAAAATATTTCCTATAAGTCTTTGCTTAAAAACTCAGATTTTAATTATGCCCAGGATCTATTTATAAAGCAAAGCACACAAAAAATGGTTGTCTTTGGAAAAAATATATTTTATGAGCTGCTTGTAGAGGATTTTTTCTTAAGGACAGATATGTCAGCCATGGTATGGTTTGAAATCTCATCTTAATAACAAATGTGAGAATAAAAAGAAATGTAGAAAAAAATAGGGGAAAGAGTGAAATGATACCTAGTTATCTCGCCATAAAAAAAATGGATCATAAAATAGGCCGATCACCATCTCCCTTTTAGCCTAGTTTAAAAAAAAAATAAAAAAAAGGCAAGCCTCCAAGGACCAGGATTAGAAAACATGTTGGTTAAAAACTCCTGAGCAATAGTTTCCATCATCGATACTATTAGAGAAGCCATGCTGGTCCTGAGTTACAGATCCCATTGTTACCAGGGTCAACAAAGCCTATGAAATGAGGGAAGGGACTAGAATGAAATGAAATCAAATGCAATGACAAAGCCCTATTGGGAGTAATGTTAAACAACAGGAATACATTTCTGAAGGGGATAGTTGATGGTCATGTAAACAAGACTAGGAGGAAGTCTGGGTTTGGCTTGAAAGAGAGCAGTGTGTGTAAGGGCTTCTCTACTCAGTGCCTTAATCCGTATCAGAGAGGTGTAAATTCTAGTGAGTACAACAAGTATGTTGCACTCCAACTGGCCCACATGGACACTCCTAGTGTGCACCAGAAGTCCCTTAGTCTGTTTCAAATGAGACTAAATGAATGCACTAGCAGGGTCTGCACAGGTCAGTTTGTGCCTGACCTGCTAGTGTGCACTGAAACCCCAGGTCCCTGTCCCTCCATGCCAGGTGCACCAAGATAGCAAGCAAGAGGAACAGAGTCTCACATGTACACCCAGTCCTGGCACCCGATCCAGATATGGGGCAAGTAGGCTCAGCCCAGCAGGATCCAAGTGTGGAGGGGCTTAGTGTGGGGTGATCCAGGTGTGGAGTGAGAGTGTTCTGTGTGGGGCTATCTGGGTGTGGGTGGCTCAGTGGGGGGGTTGGGTGTTGGGGGGGATCTGAATGCACAGGGGCTCATTAGGGGGTTGTGGGTGCAGGGGGAAGGGGGAAGGGGACTCTGCAGGTGGGGTCCAGGTAAATGTGGTTGGGGCTCAGCAAGGGGTTCTGGATGTGGGGGAAGATGGGTCTCAGTAGGGGGAATCTGGTGTGTGGGGGCTCATTGAGAGGTCCAGGTACTGCAGGAGTGGGGCTCAATGGAGTAGAGGTCTGGGTGCAGGGATTGGGCCTTGTCGGGTTGGTGGTTTGAGTGTGGGGGACTCAGTGGGGGGTTGGTCTGGGTGAAAGGGTGGGGGTTCTGGATGCAAGGGGGGATCTCAGCTGGGGCCAGGATGCAGGGGGGTAGAGTTCAGTGGGGAGGATGTGGGGGACCAGGGCTTGATGGGGGGGACCAGGTGCAGGGAGGCTCCATTTGCAGCGGTTGATGCTCAGCAGGGAGGTCTGGGTATTGGGGTTCCAGATGCGTAGGGTTGGGTGGACAAACAGTGACCCCTCCTCCCACAGCTGAGGACCGATGGAGGCAGGAAGCAGGTGGGGTCTGTGTGTGGAGCTTCCTGAAGCTGGGTGAAGTTTCTGGGAGTGAGTCTGAACTGGCCCCAGCTGCTTCTTGTGGAGGAAGAGCAAGTTCTGTTCTCTCCTGCCATCAGTCCATCTAGGACTAGTAACTGACCCCAGCATAAAGTAGGAGCCACTGGCTGGGCATCCTCCCCCCCACCAAAGATTTACCTCTCCACATGCTGCTCTCGGCACCTGAAATGATGTGCCCATACTGCTGGGGAGGGATGCATGACTACTCTTGTGGCTTCTCTTTGCTTCCCCATCAAAAGTAATTTTTTTTTTTTGTGGGGAAGCAAAGAAATTGGAGTGACATAAATTCTGCATGCACGCAGTGGTGCAGAATTCCCCCCGGAATAATTTACAGGGCATTTTGTGTACAAATCCTGTCCATCTGGTCTCCTTCATTTAGGATTGAAAATAGCAAGAACAGGGTTAAAAACTTTTAAATGTGGTTTATTTAAAGAAGGGGGTAAATATATCAATTGAGAAGTAAGTTATATCAATACTGTAGTTATGATTTTAACTGTTATAAAGAATGTCAGCACAAGGTAATATGTTCAGTCAAGCACAAAAGATGGTATAATGTGTAAAGAACAGACAGTAGTGGTGAACAAATTCAGAACAGATGTTGGATGTCATTTTTAAATTAGGAAACATGGATAGAATAGCTTAACAAGCGAAGGTCTGAGAGTTGGTACAGCAGTACAATGTGAGCTACAATACTCCAAGAGAGACAGCTCTCAAATCTCATGCAAAGAGAGTTCCCCAAGATCACATGCCATCACAGAAAGAGAACAAACCAGAAAGGATGAAAAAAATCACAGAAAAATAAATACCTGCAGAAATAAAACCTATGGCCTAGACTTATTGTTAATAAGGTTATTTATCTGGGGCAAGGATTCCTAAAGAAGGAAATATTTGTAACGAGGGCCTTTTAAGCTGGATAAGCTATGTAATGCAAGCTTCTCTTTCCACTTTTACAGAGCAGAGCCCAGACTTCTTGAAGCCCAAGGAACGGGTATGTTTGCCAGCTACTCGTGTGGGATACATGACAGACTGTGTTAGAAATAATTTACTGCCACTGTTATTGTTGCCTCCAGTCGCTGCCTGACCTAGACCTAGAGCTAAATGTGTTTACTCACCTAACATCCTCTCAAGCCATTTTTCCGCCAAAGGGAAGAAAGTTTACAGCGAAAGAGAATTAATGTGCATAAGTCATATAGAAAGATTATTACTCAGTGGAAACGCCGAGCTGCAAATATTTGAAATACCAAGTTGGCATTCACAATAGGTATTGTCACAGGCGCCGACTCCGTGGGTGCTCTGGGCCTGGCAATAACCAATGTTATGAAAATAGATGCAGAAGAAATTATTCCCAAAATGGTGAAGGAAGTATCTACAGCAATAAGAAGTACAGCTAGTTTCCAGTATTTCAGGATTTAACCAAATTCAACATAAATTATTTTTCTAAATAAGGCTGTTTCTTATATCAAGTACTTCTACTTCTGGTTCAGATTATTTATTTCTCTCCAACAGAAGCTACTAAAGATCCCAATCTCTCTCTCCTATGCATTTGATGACCTCTTTCTTATCTGTCTATTCCTCTACTTTGCAAGCTTTTTCCATCTACCCCCCACCCTTTCTCACGTTTGCTTCCTTCATCTCTTTACCTTTCTCCTCTTCTCAATCCTTCGGTGAACTTTAAGGAATTTTCCTCCTTTTTGTCTTTCTGTTTTCTACAACTTCACTTTACTCTCTCTCTCTCTCTCTCTCTCTCTCTCTCATTTTTCAATGCCCAGTCTCTGCAGTCTCCTATAAAATCCTTCTTCTTCTCTTGGATCTCCCTCTACAAACTCCAGGCTTAAAGACGTTCTTCCCATTAACCACCATTTCTGAAAATAAATATTCACTAGACCACTTTCCTATTCTAAAACTATTCATCTGAGGTAGTTATCGCTGGGTTATTATCCATTGTTTCCACACATACCACTGTAATGATTTATGGATGAACCATATCTCATTTTAGTGCCAGTGTTTTGGAATATCTAAAGATGCTTCTTTCCCATAACAGGAAGCTTTGATTGCTTCAGTTCTATTGGATCAAATGTATTCTAACACATTCTCCCATGTCTATTAGTTTCTTCCCTGCAGTTTTTTTGAGAGTACTATAAGCATTTTGCTGAATTATCAAAATGGCTGCAGATTATATATATTTCTCTGGGTAGATCTGAAGTACAGACAAACAGCCAGACTTGCAGTCTAGGAGAGTGATAGGGGTCTGCTATAGAATCCCAAGATCAACTCAGACAGGGATAGAAATCTCTTTAATATTGTTAGAGAGATAAATACTTTTGGGAATTGTGTTATAATAGAAGACTAATTTTCCAGATATAGATTGGAGAATAAATGCGACAAATACTGATAGGGCTCTGTTATTCCTAGATATGATAGATGACCATTTTCTTCCTCAAACTGTGGTGAGGTAATACAATTTTAGACTTGGGCTTTAGTAAATAGTGAGGACATAAGAGAAGAGTTGGTCATAGCAAATAACCTTGGATCGAGTGATCATACATTGATAAATTAATTGGAAGGATAACTAAAACCAGATAATCAACTATGATTTTTTTTATTTCTAAAGGCCAGGCCTTTGGAAATTAAGGAAACTAGTTAAAGATTTTAACAGGATTTAAGAATTCAAGGGTTTAAATGTGGACAAGGCTCAGAATTTCTTCAGATCAATTATGCAAAAAACTCTCTGAAAGCAAGCAAGGGAAAAAACTTGTAGGGAAGGTTATTAAGAGTAAGCAGAGAGCCCATAGAGAATGGAAAAAAGGGGCTGATCAACAAAGAAAGTAACAATATTAGACGTAGAAGTTAGAAAATGTAGGAATGAGGTGAGAATTGTTAAAAGTCAAGCTGAATTAGCTCTTTCCAAGAAATTAAAATAAATGATGAGGTTTTTTTAATTATATAAATACAAAGAGATAAGGAAGGATGAGGTTTGGCAGCTATGCAGTGTGGATGGGAAGGAGAGTAAAGAAAACCCAGTATGGCCCCAAAACTAAATGGCTATTTTGTCTCTGTTTTCAATACAGATGATAATATGGAACATGTGCATTGTGGCAGTACAGCTGGTCAAAATGAGTATTTAGAAATGGAAATTACCACATCTAAGGTGGAAGAAAAACTTAAAGAGCTTAATGTGCTCATATTGGGGCAACTGGATAATTTCCATCCCAGAATACTGAAAAAACTGGCATATGAGATTGTGAGGTCCCTAGCAAGGATTTTTAATAAATGTCTCTATTTGGGTACAGTACCACATGACTAGAAAATAGCTAATGTCATATCTATATTTAAAGAAGGGGAAAAGGTGATCTGGGCAATTAAGAGCTATTAGTCTGATATTAGTAGTATGCAAGGCTTTAGAACAAATTATGAAGGAAAGAAAAATTACTTTCTTTGAGGTAAATAGTAAAGGGGATATAATACAACATGAGTTTATCAAGGGTAGCTCATGCTAGACTCTCCTGATTTCCTTCTCTGAGAAATTAACAGGGTTTTTAGACAAGGGAAGTGCAGTAGATCAAACATAGCTGGACTTAATTTCCCATGTGGTTGTATGTCAAATGCTTTATTAGCTAAATTAGGGAAGATGGGGATCAGTACAAGAATTATGAAGTGGATAAGAAACTGGCTTAAAGGGAGAAGGCAATAGCTTGTGCTGAAAGGTAAATTAACAGACTGGAGGGAGGATATTAATGGAGTTCCTCCAGGATCAGGTTTGGGGCCTATCTTATTTAATATTTTTTATTAACGCCCTTGGCACAAAATGTTGGAGTGTGTTAATACTACACAATTGGGAGGCATCATCAGTACAGAGGAGGATTGAAACATTAGACAGGAAGATTTGGATGACCTTGAAGATTAAAGTTAGAAAGGAGAGGAAATCTGATAGTACATAGTAGGTCATATACTTGGGGTCTAAGAATTCCTGCTACAAGTTGGAACATCATCAGTTGGAAGCAACAGAGGAGGAGAGAGACCTGGGTTATAGTTGGGTCACAGGATGACTATGAGCCACCAATGTGATGCATCTGTGACAAAAGGCAAATATGATCCTAGGATGCATCAGGAGAGGCCTTAGAACCAATGACACCATTAGGTTACAATTCAGCCTTCCAAAAAATTGTTCTTCTTGAAGCGATTTAGAAATGAAAAGATTCCCATCTATCCCGCTCATTTCCATGCTAAATGTGCCATATGCATGTAAATGTTCAGAGCACATGTGTTCAGAAAGTATATAGATTGTGTAATAAAAGAAAAAATATGGGGCCAAATTCACTAGCCTACTCCATCCGCTTTGTTCTAGAGATGCCCAACAAACTTGTATTACACTTTAGGTGGAAATGGGGGCTGTTAATATTATTGTATCTGGTACACAGATGAAGTTCAATTCTCCCCCCACCCCCAACATTGATGCAATGAGGTGCAGTG
Source organism: Gopherus evgoodei (assembly GCF_007399415.2). Lineage (NCBI taxonomy): Eukaryota > Metazoa > Chordata > Testudines > Testudinidae > Gopherus > Gopherus evgoodei. Next base: position 60,087,857 of record NC_044332.1, read on the forward strand.
GATTACATGCAAATTAGAGTTAAGTTCAAGGTTTTGGTCTTTATCTTCATGGTGTTCAATGGCCTGGGCCCAGGATAACTAAAAAATCACATGAAGCTCTGGGATGAGAACTATGATGAACAATTCCTCTTCTCACACACAGTAGAACTTTCTTCAGTAAGAGTAAAGCCTATCTATGTTCGAGACACAACTTTCTTGAGAGGCTAGTCCAGGACTGTGGAACAAATTTCTAAAGGAACATAGCACCTTCTGTTGCAAGGTGAAGGCGCACTGCTTCAACCTTGCCTTACTCGACATAAGCACAGAGTAAGGTGTATGTTTATCCCTCACCTCCAAAACACCCTACACAATTCTCCCTCTGGGGAGCGAATGAGTGAAAGAACAAATCACACATGACAGACATTAGTCATGTGGCTTAATGCATTACTGGAAGGCAAAAAGTGATAAGAGCAGTATAAGAACCTATGCCTGTGATAGCTGAGACTACTGGTCATAAGTGGGAGGCCAACCCCAGACTAAGAGAGAGAGGGTTTGCTCTGCTATCTTACCTTACAGGTTCTATTGGGGAGGACACATTGAGTTGCAGTAGAGGGCTTGTATGGGAGTTTCCAGCTGAAACTGCCTACGAAATGTGCTGAACCCGAGCGTGCCCTTGCCACCTTTGCAACCTCTCTTCCCCAGTATTCATTGGCCACTCTTGGGGCTGTGCTAACTGGCTATGGGCTTGAGAGGAGGGGGTTGTGAGTGCACTATGCAGCTATACCCTCAGGTCCGATGCCCTGGATTATGACATCAGAATCTAGGGTAATCCAGCCCATAGTTTAGATAATACCTAAGAATAACAGTGAAGTGGCTCAGCACAACTTTTGTAAAATGTAAAAAGTGACTCGCAATCCAGCCAGCTGTTTTTTTTAGTAGGAAGCTTTCAGTAGCAGAGTTCAGCTTCTCTCAGAAAAACCAGTTATGATTCATTGATATGCACAGATTAGGAAAAAAAACCCTCAGTCATAAATCCCAACTGTAGTCTATGATAGCAATCCTAGATTTAAAAGTTTGATTCCTTGGTTGTCAGGATGAGTAATCTGAAATTCTACATTCACAGCAATGACCCTGGGCTGGAATGTCTTGATATATTAGGTAGTGATTCCAAAAGTAATGCTGAATTATCTAGCCTTTCAGAAAAATAAGTTGCTTTCTAACCATATTAGCAAGCTGAAGAGTAGAGATTTATAACATGTATATTTTGATATACCCCAAAAATCTAGTGAGGGAGACACTACCCATGTATTCAAGTGGAGGATTTCAGAAGCCAAATGGTGATGTGATAGAAAGTACTTTCAGAATAACACAATGGAAGCATCTGGGACTGAAATGATTCACAATTGCAGGGCATCAGTGCTGATAATTTGAGAGGTAAAGCAAGGATATTGGAAGGGGCAGAGAAGACATCTAAGATTTTGTGGACTCGAATATCTGTTTTTTTCCCCCATATTTGCCTCTGCCAAAGCAGAATCAGAGGAAACAATAAACTGTCCTGAAAAGATTTAGATCTGGCATTTGAATAAATTCTTGAAGCCTTAAATGAGCAGAACATTTGTTAGAGAAGATAAAGAACCTGAACTTGAGCTCTATTTCACATATTACCCATGTATGTGGATCTTTTACTTATTTCAGACAAAATCCTGTTTTGTAAGTGCCTCTGAGGGATTGAATTGCTTAGAGAATTCATGTTGATGCAGAATTCTTCACCTGTAAGTGATCAGATGAAGCCCTAGTTTTGTAGTGGAACTATTTGATGGCTATTTAATGACCTACATAAAGTGTGTTAGGACTCTATTCACTTTCTTGTGAACACAAAATCATAGAAATGTAGGACTGGGAGGGACCTCAATAGGTCATCTAGTCCAGTCCCCAGCACTGAGGCAGGACTAAGTATTATCTAGACCAGGGATAGGCAACCTATGGCACGGGTGCCGAAGGCAGCAAGCGAACTGATTTTCAGTGGCACTCACACTGCCCGGGTCCTGGACACTAGTCCGGGGGACTTGGAATTTTAATTTAATTTTAAATGAAGCTTCTTAAACATTTTAAAGGCCTTATTTACTTTACATACAATAATAGTTTAGTTTTATATTATAGACTTATAGAAAGAGACCTTCTAAAAATGTTAAAATGTATTACTGGTACGTGAAACCTTAAATTAGAATGAATAAATGAAGATTTGGCACATCATTTCTGAAAGGTTGCCAACCCCTGATCTAGACCATCCTTGACAAATGATTCTCTAACCTGTTCTTTAAAAACTCCAATGATGGATTCCACAACCTTCCTAGATAATTTGTTCCAGGGCTTAACTACCCCTATACTTAGGACGTTTTTCCTAATGTCTAACCTGAACCATTGATAACTACTCTGAGAGTCCAGTCTTCCAGTCAGTTGTGCATCCACCTTACAGTAGGTTCATCTGGGCTATATTTCTCTAGATTGTTTATGAGAAGGTCATGTAAGACAGTGTCAAAAACCGTACTAAAATTGAGGTATATCACATCTACTACTGCTTCCCATCCACAAGGCTTGTTACCGTATCAAAGTAGGATCGCTCTGGGGCTTAGGTACCAGATACCTAGAGTGAGACAGCAACATAGGCACGTATGATCTTATACTGGAATAACTTAAGTGTTGAGTAAATTTAGGTGTCTATAGGGTTAGTCAGCAGCTGACTGGGAGTTTCTTGGATTGCAGTGACACCTAAAAATGGGACTATGGAGCCTACATCCGGGAGTAAGAAGTTAGATCTATTTCCCTTCAGGAAAAAAAAACCTCAAGTAACTTTTTTTCTGGAAATTTCTATTTTGCCCCCACTGTCTTTATATTGTATTTTTCAGCTTCTCAAGAGATTCATTAGAATGTAATGTTGATACAGAAATCTGAGCAGATATTGTCTGCAGGAAAAAAAAAAGCCCTTAACAGAAATCCTATATTTTTCAGACTCATTCCAAGCAAAATTATAGTGTGTGTTCAGGCTCATGCTGGTCAACAAGTGCTCCTTCAGGCAGATATGTAAGATCTTTATAAATTATGTGGGGGATATCTAATAGAAATCCACTCTAATGAGGCTATTTATTATATCTAGTTTTAATTGGTGGTAACAGGCTTATGGCAAGTAAACTAAGTACAGGAGTTCCAACTTCTGGTATTTCCATTTCATTTCTTGCTTCATTAATTTCATTAACTTACAAATTGATGAATACATAGAATTAAAAAGTCATTTACTTTTAATATTTTTTAAAAAATCACTTTCTCCAAGTTTTCAAACCTTTTAATCTGTACTTTTAAGTTCTAGTTCTAATTGTTTTTATCAGAGGCATAATTGAACTTGTATGAATTGCATGTCAATGAGACTTGCTATCAGAGAGCTAACCACAGTTTCTTTCACTAGATAAAATGCAATAGTTTTTAAATGTTTGATACACCAGTTTGCTTGTAGACTTAGACATTTCACTAAGTTTTTAGCACGTGTGAAATGTGGTGTTGGTGGAGGATGAGCAAGTGTGGATTTATGTGGGGAAATCAAATCTGGGCATGGGGAAAACTTCCTTTTTTCCTTATACAAGGACAGATTGCGTGGAATTTATATTGTTTCCTATTTAATAGAGGTAGCCTTCATTTTGATGTTTTCCCACAACAGTGACAAATGGTGGCTAAGAAGAAATGGAGAGAATGTAATCAATCTTACCACTTTTACAATAGTTGAAAACAGATGAAAAAAGATAAAAGAGGAAATAGTTTAAAATAAATAATTATCTGCAGGATAAGGAAATTGTAAGAGAAGAGTTAGGGGAAAGCTGTATTTTAGGCAGAGATGGAAACTGCTGTTCTGCCATCCCTGAATGCATGGAACACCTGTTGCCATAGACAAAGGGGTGTTATATGTATGGAGAATGGAATATTGGAGTTGAACAACACTGTGGGAGTCTGAGAACAAAACATCTGCTGGCAGTAAATTAGGAGGCTTTTCTTTTTTCAAAAGTTCCAGGGTATCTATGTCTACTATGTGGTGACAGCAGAAACTGCTGCAAATTGAGCTAAAACATACAGTTCAAGAAATGTCTGCAGTAAGTCAATTAATCACCACACATATGGATTTTACTGAAAGAGGAAGCCCACCATGACAGTAAAACTACATCTGGTGTACCTGAGTGAGATTTCACGGGCACAATGAGATTTCATAAGCTACAAAAAATTACAAATCAGAAACTTCAAATTTCTCTTCAGGAGTCAATTCCAAATGTTCATATTATGAATAAAAAAATCAAAATAGGGACGGTTCTGATCCAGCTCCACAAAAGTCAGTGGAAAGGCTTCCACTGTCTTCTGTAAGAACTGTATCAGAATCAAAAGAGTATACACACTTGTGTTGAAGTAAGGGGAGCAGATGGAAACAGAGAGCTCATGAATCTATGTGAATTTAGGGGGATCTGATTAGTAAAAATGTATTTTGATATTCAGAGAGCCAATCCGTTTTTCATAACTGGGTGGTTTCTATAGAATTATATTTTCAAGGCACTCTAAACCAAGCTTTCTTTTGTGTTTTCATAAGCACCTGTGCAGATACTTTTTGAGCAGTCCAGCTGGTAGGTGCTATTATTTAGAAGCACAGGTATTAAGTCTTCAAAAGTGCATGTACAGGTGTTTGCATCTGCAAAGCTGTGCTAAACCTAATGAAAGTCAAACCACATCTTTATTATTTTAAGAGAGAATCTTCAACTGGTACATATTTTTTAAAACAGTATCAACTATTGTTTTAGTCTGAATTCACTGTGTGTCTAATGTGCTGCTATACCCAGGGTCGGCTCTACTGGTTTTGCCGCCCAAGCAGCGTCTAATTGCCGCTGCAGAACGCGAGGGCAGTCCATGTGTCCTTAGGGCGACTCGTGCGTTTCCACGGCAGCTGAAGAGAGAAGCTGTCGCTGAATCGCCGCCACCACGGAAATGCGCGTGCCCCCTAACGGCACACGGACTGCCCCTGCCATCAGCAGTGGCTTGGGGACAATAACACAGGGACTGCCACCCCTTGCAGATTGCCAGCCCAAGCACTTGCTTGGGATGCTTGTGCCTGGAGCTGGCCCTGGCTATACCAAGGCACATCAGGAATACCTAAGGATAAATTTTCAGTCTTAGCTGAATGGATATGCTTTCATGGTTTTAATGCAGACACTTGGGCATATATTTTTATGTGCTGTCTAGGGATTTACCTATGTAATTCCCACTAAAGGCACACTTCCCAAATAGTCAGTAATTTAAGGCCCCCTTTTTTAACAAAAAGATATATCACAAAAACCCACGTGACTGGAATTATTTTCATTCAGTAAAAACAAAGAAAACACCATGGATAATTTATATATTTTATATTTATGGAAACCTTCCTCTACAGCATTGGAAACCTAAACATTACACCACAGTACAATCAGTTAAACTATCAACAGGTGCTAAAAACTTATAGCACAGATTATTGTGATTTTTCAGTGTGGGCTGAATGGATAATATATTACTGAAAATTATGTACAGTGGCAGGATCAAGTCATGTAGCCCAATTGTAATGTTTTCTAGGGACACATTTTCAAACAGAATGGGGGCTAGGGTGCCACAAAGCTGTGAAAAGTAGAGGGTTGTTTGTACATTCTGGTGAATGTTATTCTTCTAAACTAACCTAGTATCGGGGCTTCATAATACAATTGTTAGACTTGTCCTATTATCCTTTGAGGCTTGCATTTGTATAGCACTTGTACATTTGAGTATTACTTGCACTCCAGCCTCCCCACATCAGCCTCTTTCAGCTGATGTTTCTTGGCCTGGGGGAGGCCTCCCTGAATGCAACTCCTCTGTTTTCGCTGATTCCCTCTTCATCCTTCACACCTTATAGCAGGATGGTTGCTACTCAAGTGCCGCCTTGTGGCCAGGGATTACTCACTAGTGCCCACTCATCTAGCACTTAATAGGCCCTCTGGCCCCGACTCCCAACTACACAATCCCCAACAGACCACACTGTAAACTTTAAGGAAGCTAAAAGAAAAACCAGACAGTCAAACAAGTTCATCTACTGACTCCAGTGGGTGAATACACCCCATTACATTCATACTTAGTTCTGTTCTTATACCACACTCAAAGTTCTTCCTCCGCCAGTCTGCTACACCGGAAGCCCCCAGTCCCAGACCTTTCTGTCTGGAGCAAAGCCTCTGGCACTGGCTTCCTTCTCCTTCAGTGTCTCCCATTGTTCAGTGGGAGAAGGCAGTCTATAAAGTACACTCCTCCTGAAAGTTCTTCTCAGTTGGCTGGAGGAGAAAGGAACCCTGCCACACCCTACACTACAGGGCTCCTAATCATGAGTCCTTAAAGGAATAGTGTCCTTTCATCCAACTTCTAATTCCCTGGGACTGCTTACTATATCAAGCCATTTTCTGAGCCTTTCTTCATGTCAACACTGGGAACAGGATCTTCTGCCCCCCCAACCTTCTTAAAGGGCCAGTACAACCCATCACACACCCCACCCCTAAGTTCTCTTTCCTATTTCACCCCGTTGGCTATCTTGTGGAGCAGCAGTTCTCAACTGGGAGTCTGCAAGCAGTTTCAGGGAGTCCACCAAGCAGGGCTTGCATTAGATTTGCTGGGGCTCAGAGCAGAAACCTGAAGCCCGAGCCCTACCATGTGGGGCTGAAGCCTGTACAACTTAGCTTTACGGGGCTCCCTGTGACGTGGGGCCAAGGACAGTTTTGCTGCTTGCTACCCCCTAATGCCAGCCCTGGCTTTTATATGCAAAAAAAAGAGTTGTGGTACAGCTGGGCTGTAGAGTTATTTTATAGTTGGGGATGGGGGGAAAGAGACTCAGAAAGAAAAAAGGTTGAGAATCCCTGCTGCGGAGATCTGTATGCCAGATTGTTGGTAGACTATTTTCAGATATTCCTATATTGAGCTCTCAAAATATTGGAAGTCAAATTTGCATTGCATTTACATAACCATGTAGGGTAATTTGCATGATTGTGATTATATAATTTGTGCAGTCACTGACAGTTTGAAAATCATGCATTCTCTAGTCACTCTTCAAATTTCATCATCTCTGTATCTACCCACCAGCAGCTCTGTGCTGATTTCTGGCCTAATTCTAGCTCTTTTCCACTGTTCTGTGTCCTTTTGCTCCCAACTCTCTACTTTTGTTTTGGACCCCCAATATTCAGCCCATTGCTTTTTGCCTTCTCTCAGATCTCATGCCCTGTGGTTCCCTCCATAGCTCTGTGTCCCTACTTCTATTCCCATGTTTTTGGTTTCCACCCTCTGTTTGTTTTCCAACTCTGCCGGTTATTTCTGGCCTCTCCTCCCCCTAACACTCTGTGTCCTAGTCCCTACTTCCCTATCTGTTTCTCCTTCCCATTACTGGCTTGTCTCCTCTGCACCACCTGTACAGGTCTCCTCCATGCTGTATTTGCACCTCCCCCTAATCTCTCTTTCGTGCCATTTCTGCCTTTCAGCTTTCTGCATTCCATCTCTCTGCCTCACTCCCATCTGCCATTTTCTCTCATGCACCACTCCTGGCTGGGGAGCAACTGGCTAAGCAGCAGTTCTGCACAAAAGGACCTGGGGATTACAGTGGATGAAAAGCTGGATATGCGTCAGCAGTGTGCCATTGTTGCCAAGAAGGCCAATGGCATATCGAGCTGCATTAGTAGGATCATTGCCAGCAGATCAAGGGAAGTGACTATTCACCTCTATTTGGCACTGGTGAAGACACACCTGGAGTATTGTGTCCAGTTTTGGTTCCCCCACTACAGAAGGGGTGTGAACAAATTGGAGAGAGTTCAGCAGAGGGCAATGAAAATAGTAAGGGACCGGAGCAAATGACTTATGAGGAGAGGCTGAGGGAACTAGTTATTTAGTCTGCAGAAGAGAAGAGTGAAAGGGGATTTGATAGCAGCCTTCAACTACCTGAAGGAGGGTTCCAAAGAGGATAGAGGTAGGCTGTTCTCAGTGGTGGCAGATGACAGAACAAGAAGCAATGGTCTCAAGTTGCAGTGGGGGAGATCTAGGTTGGATATTAGGAAACACTGTTTCAGTAGGAGGGTGGTGAAGCTCTGGAATGGGTTACCTAGGGAGGTGGTGGAATCTCCATCCTTAGCGGTTTTTAAGGCCTGGTTTGACAAAGCCTTGGCTGGGATGAGTTAGTTGGCGTTGGCCCTGCTTTGAGCAGAGGGTTGGACTAGATGACCTCCTGAGGTCTCTTCCAACCCTAATCTATGATGCTATGATTCTTACAGAGATGGCAGATGCAAAAGTTTGTGGAGTGTTTGAAGAGGCACAAAAACATTATGGGATTCAGATAAAATTATGAGCTTGAGAAAACTGCATCATGGGACATCGAAACCATGTTCCCAGTCACCTCTGCATGACTCGTTTGCCCCCATGAGGCATTGCAAACCCTTCCTTTTGAAAATGCTATTTCCTAGGCTATACTTCCGAATGTCCTGCTATCATTATTATCGTATGCATTCAGTCCTAAACAGGCACAGAGGTTTAAATGTTTTGGCAAGTGTTCCTGAGATGCTTTGATGTGTGCTCTATTGATGTGTGCTCTAGTGAGATGCATTTACAACATTCAACACATTTGTTGAGGAAAGAATGTTCATGTTTCTTTAGCTGCCACTCCAGATGTCTCTTCAGTTGCTGGATCCTCTTCTGGAACATTTTTCCTCATCACCAATAATGATTATGGATTTTCGCCCAGCAATTACTCTACTTTCTTTTAAAAGGATATTTACTTAGGGTATGTCTCACACTGAAATTAAAAATCTGAGGCTGGCCCAGTGCCAGCTGGCTTGGGCTCACAGGACTCAGGCTAAGGGACTGTTTGACTGTGGTGTAAACATTCATGCTTATGCTTTATCCTGAGCTCTGGGACCTTCCCATCTCTCATGGTCCCAGAGCCTGAGCTCCAGCCTGAGCCTGAACATCTACACTGCAATTAAACAGCTCCTTAGCGTGAGCCCTGTGAGCCCAAATCAGCTGGCACAGGCCAGCTGCGGGTGTCTAACTGCAGTAAAGACGTACCCATAGTGCCAATATTTTTATGTGGTCCAAAAGTGACATTGATACATACTGGTATTCTTTCTACTAATAATGAGAATTTTCCTCACTTATGTTTTCTTACCCCCACCCCACCTTGGTTCAAACTTCTGTTTTTGTTGCCTTATTAGGAGGGGTGAACTTACTGCATGCTTGGTTGCTTCTATTCTTTCTGTCCTTTTACAAGCCCTTTTGTTCCTGAGGTTAATGCCAGTATCATTAAGCCTTCTTTGATAAATGGCAGTGAAATCTCTTAAAGTCTCAGGTTCTCAGTAACTTAAATCCTTTAACCTTTTTAAATTTAGTAACTTTTGGATGGATTTGAACCAGTGACCTAGTAGTGAACATTTCTGTGTTTCATCATGATCATTTGTCTTTGTGATATTATCTTTACCAACTTTGGCCTGGATGCCATTTTCTGTTCCACAGGCCTGTGTGCATGAAGGTTAACTGTTGGGAATACTCTGTTTGGCTGCTTTTCTATTGTAAATGAAATTCACTAGAATCCAGCAATGATTTTTGACACAGTAGTGCCTTCATTCTTTCATTTACTAGCATCTAGAAAATTGATCTTCTCAAGAGCTGAGTACTGACTATGACCTGTTAGAAAACAGGACATTTAATGTTCTGGGATATGAAATTGAAGCCGAAAACTAACAGCAGAACAAGGTTTGGCACGCCCCTCAGACTGATCCATCAAAAGCAATCATGTCTTTTCTAAATCAGCAAAATTGCCAGTGGTGATGACTGAGTGAAAATGCTTCCTGTGTGAATAATATAAATAACTCTTATTTAAAGCACTGTGCAGGAGTGCTTTAAATGGTTCTTACCTTTTTTTCTCTCAGTCTGAAGGGATTGGGGGCTTTTCTTATAATAAAAGAAAGATTAGGGAAAAGAGGGACATCTGATGGTATAGATTAAGTGATTTGTGAATTACTTAAAAAAATTATTCCCCCTCCACCAAAGAAGATATATACTAGTTCCTTTGCAATAAGAATTTCTGATATTATGCAGCTTGGTGAAAGAATAAACATTTCAACTTCATTTTCAAATTATTTTTTCCAATAAACTTATTCCGGAATGGATTTATTTCCTTTCTGGTTATATCTCAAAATAGTAGAAACACCAGAATTAGTAATAAAAGAAGCACTAGAATAGGTGAGGTTGAAAACTCCTATAATTTAGGTTATTTAAGGGCTTGGTTTTAGTTTATTGCTTACAATCTAACAATCTTCATGTGGAATCTAAAACCTTTAATTCCTTCTCTAATGCAGAATTCCCTGAAGATGAACAGCCCAGAAGACTTACAAACTAGAGAAATTATAGAAGAAAAATAGACCATAGCAAATGCCTTCATAAAAGCTCAGTTTTGTCAACTGTTTTGAATGTTTTTAAGATTTCATTTGAAAGGGAAGTTACACCAATGGGCATTAATTATTTGTAACTGCCTCAGAGATATTTATAGTGTTACCGAGACCAGCGAGTAGTATGGGTATCAGACAGTTAATCTATCTGGATGATATGTTAATAGTGGCTCGATAACAGAAAATTCTTTCCATTCATTTGAGGATTCTGCAGCATGCTAGGGCTTCTTAAATAGAAGTCTTAATGGCTGACACTGAATTTGGTCATTTCTAACAAATATGCATTAGGTAATAAGACATTGTATTACCTGGTAAGGAGACAAAGCATGAGATTCATGACACTTTTATTAACCCGGTAATGATTTGAAACATCTTCCACCCTTCTCTCCTCTCATTTTTATGATTTGCCCAGCCAAACTGGGTGATTGGAGAGTAATTCTGATTTTAAATTTTTCAGAGAGTTTTCATTAAGCTGTAGGAGGTTTGGGGGATTCAGAAATCCCCACTGACTTCACGTTTGTTTGTTTTTTAAACCAGGCAATATCTTTTCCAACTGTCTGCAGTGATAAATTATGTAAACTTTTTTTTAAGAGTCTCAAATACCTAAAAAAAAAAAAGTTTTTGCTGTGGGACTATGTACTATGTGTGACACTACAAATAAATTGATTTTGATAATGACTGGTACACAGTAATGTGCTGTGGGATTTTGTTTTATTTATATTATTAGAAATTTCTCATATAGCACCATAAATTTATAGAGTGCTACAAATGTAGAGTCATTTTCACCACTGGAGTCTGGAACTCCATTGAACTGAGTCCATTTACATCAAAGGTTATTTTGGCCCTATATTTTTCATCTGGTCTTGTTTCTTGTCATTCTCATAAGCTGTAGGCCAGCAAAGCACTTAAGCATGTGCTTAAACTTTAAGTACACGAGTAATTCCAGTGAATTCAGCGGGGATACTTGCATACCTAAAACTGAGCATATGCTTAAGAGCTTCGCTTGATCAGAGCCATGTTATTTAATTGGTCCCAGCCCTTAAAATTTATAAATGGTCAAAAACTCACACACATTAGTAAAATGTGATAACCAGTATGAAGGCTCAGCCACATCATAAACCCTAGAAATCAATATGATCAGAGAGTTATTATATGTTATTCAAGCTATCATCGTCTGCTCTGAAGATTAAAAAAAACCAAACACTTCCTATAAATCAATTACCCTCCATAAAAATGATTTACAATGAACATGAACTAGTATTGAAACAGGTACTCATAGATACATAGAAGTTCATCCATAACAAAATGAAGTCTCTCTCTTTGTTGTAGTTAATTGTTACAAGTTATATGAGCTCTGTGCATGATGATAAGATAATTTTTACTTGGCACTTTGAGATGGTTTCCATTGAAAAGACACCTCAAATTCGTGTTCCATTGGCTGGGAACGGTGAAGCAATGATTCTTTGAGAAAAGTTGTGTCAGATAAAGGAAAGAGCAACCTCTCCACTGATTCTTTCTATTTGGAAACAGTTATTGGGAGAGAGTACGCTCTCTGGCAACTAGACGTTCACATGGGAGCAGCAGGGGGCCGTGCTTGTGGACGGCCAATATAAACAAAATGTCTCGTGGCCCACCAGTGGAGTACCCCGATGAGCTGCGTGTTGAAGGTTGCCAACCCCTGTCTATAGCATCTACTTCCAATGAAATAAATAGATAAGAAAACAAGCCCCAGAAAAATCCATTGCACAATTTCCTTTTGAGGGGAAGGATGCAACAGGAATGAGCCTCCTCATTTTCTTTGGCCAAAATTTTCAAAAGTGAGCATCAACATTCAGATTTATGCACCTAAACAATTAGCCTAATTTTCAGATTAACTCCAGTAAGATAAACGAGAGCAGGAAGTGGCCCTGAGAGTGTGGTGGTTTGACGGGGTAATCAATGGTGCAGGGCTCTGGGTATGTTCTGTGTGTAACTAGCTTTATTTAAACATATACACCAGTCTGGCATCAAAGGCAGTCATTAACAGCACGCAGGCAATTCCTTTCTACAGAAATCTCAGCCCACACATGAACATCTAGTTCCCCGGGAGCATACTCTCTCACAAGAACTCATTCAAAAATAGAGAATCAGTGGAGAAGTTGCCCTTTCCTTTATCTGACACAACTTCTCTCAAAGGACCACGGCTTAACAACACTAACAACAATATAAGAAAATTAAAAATATGCTTGCACCTTTAGAAAAAGAACTTGCAAGACCATAACAGAGCCATCTGGTGGCTCCTTCCATCACATTATTACAGAACCAAAGGCGCTTTTCCCTAGAGTAGTAGTGATAACACTACTACAGTCAAATTCCAGCATTGGTCATTATATTCTGCCTACCTAAATTCCTACTGTTAAAACTGCAGAAATTATTCTTCATATCTCCTAAATTACTGCAGCAGTTTTGCATATGGAGAAAGGTGGCCTCGTTCCATCACAGAGGTCAATACTTTTAATTGGTAAGTGAAGTGCTTTATGTACATTCTAAGCCTGTATGGCTCAGTGGGAGCAAAACATTGTAAGTGGTGGCTGAATTTGGCTTGTAGTTTGTAAAGCATTTTGAAATCCCACTTAGTAAAAGTTGTTCTATAAAAGGAACGTTTTATTCTCTTAACCTTGACTTTTAGTAATCTGTCTCCATATGCTGGTTGGGGAAAACTGTAACCCAAACATCTGGAGCAATATAAAAGATTGTGAAGAAGGGGAAACTTCCCTTTCTTAGCACTAAAGAAACTATTTTCTATTAATGTAGGAACAAAAATTGCCAAGGTCATTTTTGTCCAACATCTCATCTTTGACAGTGCTGAGCACCAGATCCTTCAGAGGAAAGAAAGAACCCTGGAGTAGTCAGATGTGTGATAATTTGCCCCTCTCCTGATCTCAGGTAATTAGAGATTGGTGTAAGTCCTGATGCGCAAGGTTGAATGTCCCTTCCAAAAAATTTGTTGTCATTAATTATAACTCTGGATATGCTTGTTAATAGGATTTATTTAAAAATGGAGCAAGTATTTAGATGGCTAAGTTTTGGCCCCTATGACTTCCTAGTAGTGAGTTCCATCCCAACAGAGTCTCTTTGGCCCAGTTCACAACCCCACCAAAGTCATGAGTGAACTCCAGTTCAAGCAGGTTGCTGACAGGCTATTTGCTTTTAGAAAATTTCACTTCAGCCGTTCTGTATGTGCTTAGGCTACCGGTGAAACTTTTAAACATAGCTGAGCTCAACACCAAACAGTTCTTGTCTTAAATTCTTATGTAGTTCCTTGTAGCCAGGGAAAAGGAAACTATTGGCAATAGGGTCTTATGGAAAGACCATCCATTAAAGAGGATAATCTATTGCAAAGAACAATACCCCACACCTCTGCTTGTGCTGTGAAAGGCTGGTCCTAGTAGTACAAATGGAACAGATTTGTAAAGGTTTTACATTGTGAACTAATATTAAACTCTGTCCCTAGAGACTGTAGATTTGTCTAAATCAGAAAAATAGCAACCAGAAGAAGCAGCCTGGGGAGCTGTAGGAATTGCTAGAGTGCACTAAGCTACATACATTCAGTTTGGAAGGGAAGACTAAGATGATCCTGGCTGGATTTTGCTTGGATCTACCCAGTGGAAACTGGACCCTCATTTTTATGAATGCGAAGAAAAAGACAATAAGGATCACTGTGAAGTATTTTCAGTGGTAAACAATGACAATAATGATGCCACGTTGCACTAAATGTTTAATGAGAACCTGTTGTTTTTCTTTTTTAATGAAAACAGTAGACTGGGAAAATCATGTTTAGATAAATCAGGAACTTTGTGCAATAAGAAACAAAAATGCAATTTCTTATTTTTAACTACAACCTGTTAGTAGCTGTGAAATACAGGAAGGAAAAGCAAACTTGGATACTGCTTTGAGGATACAAGCCCACTAGGTTCGTAAAGACTAGTGCACCAGTCTTCAAAGGGATCTACTAGCATTGACACTTACCTCTGCCTGGAGGTCCACTGACAGCAATGCAAAGGGCCTGTCCTTGGGCATCCTTTTGCAGGATCAGCTCTTTGAAGAGGCAGTGTGGTCCAGTAGATAGGGCCGAAGTGTGGGTCCTGGAAGATATGGGATCTATTCCTGGCTTCTGCTGTGACCTTGAGCAAAACATTTCCCCTCTCACCCTTTGAATTGCTTATTCAGAATGTAAGATGTCTTAGGCATGGACTCCACCTTTCTAAGGGTTTATAGAATGCCTAGCACAATGGGGCTCTGATCTCTTTTGGGGGCTTTAGGCTTCACTCTAGCACAAATAGAGCTGAATTTCCAAAGAAGGAGAGAAAAAGCCAGTTCACATAACACCTCTAGTTCTAGTTCAGCCTACTGTATATCTTGACCATGCTGTGGCAGGGAGCTTGCCTACTTAGGGCCTGACCCAAGGCTCCTGGAGTTAACAGGAGTTTTTCTGTGTATGTCAATGAGCTTTGGATCTGGCATCTTAGAAAGATGACTGAGAGTAAAAATGCAACTGAAAACTCCATAGCGATTTTGAGTCATAGCAGGCATGCATAGTTTGGGGGATCTTGTCCTTTAGTTTAAGGAGAAGTAATTCCCTGAATAACTGCCATGGGAATGTATTGCATGGCATGTAAAATGACTTGGGTGAATTAGCATGTCTGAAAGCAAGGAAACTTAACTAGTATTCAGCAACTCATTTGATGAATAGTCCATATGTCCAGAGAAATAGGTAATTTATAGTATCACATTTTCTTTTGATCTGTCACTTGCTCTTTCTTGTCAGAGTTATATTGCTTCAGAATGCACAAGGGAAGTCAGCAAAGTCTTTTTATTCTTAATTAGAATGTGCTAAATGGTAATAAAGTAATGTGAATACAGTGGAGACCTCTTAAATCTATAACAGTAAATCTATTACTGTAACAAGTCCATCCTTTGATATTCATTTAAGAGAGTTTCACCTGAAGTGTATCAGCAACATAAACTGGTGCTAGGAGAGTCCTATATTTAAATAATTGAATAAAGCATCTGTTGTGAATTGTGATATCCCTTGTAATTTAATTGATGAAGGTTTGTTTTGTCCTGAGCCACATAAAATGCTTAGGTAAATGGCTTGATTAGCCAGTACTTTTAAAAAATATATATATGCAGTCGTCTAATATCATATTGTTCACATGCTGTTGGTCTTTATTCAAGAGATTTTTTTTTTAAATTGCTCTTGTAAAATTACATTTTACTCATTTGACAAACAATTTCTACTATTGTGGGAAGGGGAGGAATTTGAAGAATATATGTAATTCCATTTGTGTGTGTGCTGGGGAGTTGGATAAGTTAATGCAACATAATATTTCACAGCCCTAGGTGCTGCTGCATAGTAAAAGATATTATTGTTTAGGAGGCTAAAAGAGTTCTATGGTTCAGAACATCAGAAAATGTATCTGTCACACACAGAGCCTTGATAGACTGTCCCCTTCTGGATACTACAGAATCCTGTGTTGTATCTCACTGGGACCTGTGTGCTTTAAGATTCCCTGGGTCTGAGTAGGCCGCGGCATTGTCTCTTCCTCGGCCTTCCTGGCACAATTCTTGGGCACAGGTGCTCTGTCTGTTACCCTTTCATGGAAATGGGACTATGTAGTCCAACTGCTCTAGTTTCTCCAAGACTAGTGATGAGCTCTCAGGCTCCCCAGTAGCTTATGCACATCTAGAACTCTAACATGTGGGTGCTCTGGGTTTACAGTTTAATTCTGCAGTGAAGCCAACAGACACACAGACAGTTTGCATGGTATTCTAAAACAAAATACTCTTTAATTAGATAGTGTGAGATAAATACAGCTAGACAAAATGATAGAGACACTATGCATTTCCTTGTCCACCACTCTGGAGCATTCTTTGGGCATAAAAGACAGAGTTCTCTGAGGTGTCCAGGATCCTTTCTCCTCCAACTCATGGCCTCGTCCACAAATCATACAGTCTCTCTCTCTCTACTCTATATCAGCTTGTTTCCTTTGACCTTGGCTGGTCCCACAGTTAAACAGGGCCATGCCTCCCACCCACGCGCGCACACGCACATGCACACACACACACTCTATAAAAGTATGCCCCTCTACCTTGCCCAAAGTTTCCTTTCCCTGCTCTTGGGTTCCTTTTTTTTTTTCTATTGGATTTTTTACTTTCCACTCTCTGTAGAGAAGTTAGATAAATTAGTTCTCCTAGCTTCAGCCAGTCCATTGTCCCAAGATGTTTCCACCTGTATAAGTGACCATTAAGTTCTAATGACCCACCACTGTACCTGGTAAGATGGGGAAATGCTACAGCCCTAACAGCAGATGGCTGACTCCACATTCACTGAGGCATTCCATGATACAGTGATTTCATATGAACTGGAGTTTATAGATCATGCGGCCAGGAGGAGCCCTGTGATCACCTCTGGCTTAACAGAGACAGAAGACTTCCCTAGGGCATATCTTTCAGAAAAATGTCCAATCTTGATTTTAAAATTGCCTGTGATGGAGAATTCCTCAGAATCCTTAGTAAATTGTTGCAGTAGTTAATTACCTTCACTGCTAAAAAATTGCACCTTATATCCAGTCTGAATTTGTTAAGCTTCAATTTCCAGCTACTGGATCTTATGTCTTTGTCTGCTAGACTGAAGAGCCCATTACCATATGTTTATTCCCTGTGTAGGTATTTATAGACTGATCAAGTCACCTTGACCTTCTCTTTATTAAACTGAATAGATTGAGCTCCTTAAATCTATCACTATAAGGCATGTTTTCTAATCTTTTAATCACTCACTCCTCTTCTCTGAACCCTCTCCAATTTATCAACATCCTTCTTGAATTGTATGCACCTGAACTAGACACAACATTCCAGTATTGGTCACACCAGGGTCAAATACATAGGTAACAGAACCTCCTGACTCATACAAGAGATTCCAGTTCATATAACTCAGGGTCACATTAGCCCATTTGGCCACAGCATTGCACTAGATGCTCATGTTCAGCTGATTATCCCTCATGACTCCAAAGTCTTATTCAGTCACTGCTTCCCATGGTAGAATCCACCATTCTGTAAGTAAGGCCTACATTCTTTGTTCCTAGATGCATAACTTTACATTTGGCCTCACTAAAGCACATAACGTTTGCTTGTGCTCAGTTTACCAATCAATCCTCGTCACTCAGTGACCTGCCCCCTTCATTATTTACCACTCCCCCAATCTTTGCATCATCTGCAAACTCAGTGATGATTTTCTGGGTTTTTTTTTCCAGGTCATTGATAAAAATGTTAATGAGTGTAAGTCCAAGAATCAATTGTTGATTTGTGGACAGATTCCACAAATGATCACAGAACAAAAAGTTATTTGATGTTTTTTAGTCGAGGGGAGCTCAGAGAACAAATCTCCAAGATAGAAAACTATCTTTTCCTCTATAATTGACTCACTTCTGCTTGGGGAAAAGGTAATTCTGGACATAATTATAGCCTCAGTCCAGCTGTAAAAAACCTCTGTGGTTCTATGCATGTGGTTTCCCTGTGCTGCATTAAAGCATGCTGAGTGCCGCTCTAATTTTCTCCAACCTTCTACCACCACAAGAGGCTGAAAAAGCAGCCTAAGGTCAATGTGGTACACAGCTGTCAGGACTTTGCCTATTTTTGCTAACCATTCCCCTGGCAACAGGGAAGGTGTGTGGTGTTTGAGTCTTTGCATCAGCTCTGCATCACCTTTACAGTGCAGTGCAGACCCCTTTGGAAATCTTAGACACAGTCTGCGGACCCCTGAGGAGTCCATAGACCAAAGGTTGAAAAACACTGCCCTGGATTTATTTTCCCAGGGTGGATTGTGCCAGGTTTGTAGCCATAACGCTCCCACAGTGTAGCACAAAGGAATAACTCCATGCCCTTTGTACTTAATAAAGCTATGGATTGTTCTGATGTTTGTTTGCCTGTGCTATGGAGGCTCCTTTTTAGGATCAATAAAAAGAGCTCTAAAATCATGAGTGGGGGAGTATAAGAGGCTAGGACCAGGGGGAGCCTTTGGGGAAGGTGAAAAGGCATGAGCAGCGGGGACACCAGGGAAGGGGGCAAAGAGGCACAAGTGGCAGGTGGGGAGTCTCAGGGGAAGGGATGAAGAGGTGCAGGCAGGGGGCATGAAGGGCCTCGGGGAGTGGGGGCTAAGCAGGAGCGGGACCTGGGGTGGTGTGCAGGTGGAGCATGGACAGGGCCTCAGGGGAGGAGGCTGAGTGCGGGTGGGCCTCAGGGCAGAGCAGGGTGCTCCCACCCCAATTCTAGGATGCTTCGGCATTCATACCCAGTGTCCCCAAATGCAGGAGTCATGCACTGCCTGTGTCCCAGATTGACTGCCCCATCTGAGACAAGGGCGATCCTTCCTCTGCAACAGTCTCTTCATTCTTTGCTCTTGTGTTCTGAGCATAAAATGCAGAGCCAGAAACATCTGTGTTTTAATGCCAGTTTTGAAACTGACTCCCTTGGTGGTCTTTGCAAAGTCAGTTATTACCCTTTCATCTTGAGTTTTCCCTCACTTTTAAAACAATACAGATCTTGCTCTTGTCACTGAGAGGATTATCAGTTAATATTTTTAAGCATTTTTAAAAAGAAAGACGCAATTATTACTGTGCTGTGTCTATAAAAGGTCATTGGGGTTTATAGGTAGTGTTTTGTCCGGTGGGGGGAGATACTATGTACTTACATTTATGGAGCCACTCGGTGTTCTACCGTTAATCTTAAATCATAGTTACAGTCCTTCAAAGTTTGTCCCTGCCTCCTGTTACTTAAATTTGACAGGCTGAAGGGGTCTTTTTAATGACAATAGTGGGAGTTCTTGGACTGTGTTTCCCAGAATGTTAGACATCTAATTCTGGGTTAGCTCTTTGATAATATATCCAAGGGACTCCAGTGCTTCATTAAAGGTGACCCGTAGGGCTGAGGGGTAGCAGGCAGCCTGTTATTTTTCTTGTAATAGATTTTATTTTGGATTTTGTACAGGCTGCTCTACTGCTGTTGTTCTGGAATAAAGTGGCTTGCACAAGGATGCATGAAGAGTGAATCAGAGGAATGTGGCCCATAGTATTTAAAAAAAAGTGGCAGTTAAAGCCATAGTTTCAAATGACATTACTTTGTTTCATTTTTTATGTCTATGTCAGTTTGTTTTATTTATTTGTTCTGTTTTGATCTCAGATTGCCATAAGCTCAGTGAGTATATGATAGGCATTATAAAACTCCATCTCATTGTCAAGCACAGTGATATGCTAAAATGCTGCTTATGTCACCAGTTCCTGTAGTAAGGACGTGACATTGTTACTGAGACTACCAGCCAGCATAAAAATGGACATGAATTCTTTGATTCAGCCTGTGGTATTAAGCCACTGATTCCACTGAGTGGGCAGAAACCAGGGCTGCTTTGCAGTAGGACTCCCCAGAGGATTACGAGATGGCTCAGCCAGAACTCCTCTGAAAGAGTGCAGAGTGAATCATGCTCTTCCTCCCAAAACTAGACCAGCTGATTGGCATGAAAGGGAGTTGGGGCTGTGACCACAGATGCTGACTTTGTGATTTCCCTGGGGGGTGCCTGACCCTTGCTCCACCCCAGGCCTTGCCCCACTCCACCCCTTCCCCTAAACCCGACCCCTACCCCACCTCTTCCTGCCCTGTTCCGCCTCTTCCCCTGAGTGCACCCTGCTCCCGCTCCTCCTCCTCCCTCCCCTAGCACCTCCTGCACGCCTCTGAACAGCTGATCACTGGCAGGTGGGACATACTGGGAGTAGGGGAAAGCTGATTGGAGCCTGCTGGTGTGCAGGAGGCAGTGGGGGAGAGAGGGAGAAGCTGATCAGCAGGGCTACTGGTGGGTGCTGAGCACCCACTATTTTTGTTCCATGGGTGCTTCAGCTCCCGAATTCCCTTATGGAAGGGGAACACCACTGGTGATGCTAGACTAGAACAGTGCCAGCGGTGCATGTGGGAGGGAATGCTTGTTGTACATACTTTAAGGCACATTGTTCACACTTACAGGCCAAGCCATCGTCACCCTTTGTGGGCTGTTTCTACATTATCTCTGAATGCTTCCAACAATTAATCATTTCTATTTCACAATTATTTTACACTATTGAAGACTTCAATTAAAACTACCATATCGATTGTTTAAAATTTCACTTAGCTTATGGGTGTTGTCACATCAATTTTCAATATGACATAGTTCAGTAAAGTGAGAAGTCAGCCTCTGAAAATCAGCGCTTTATATTTAGCGCCAGAAGAGTCCACACTATGAAAACATTCAAGGTTACAATTGCCTTAAATTAAGCAAATTGAAAAAAAAAAGGTTTTACCAAAATTAATGTTAAGTTTACATAAATCTCAAAGCAGTGGCTTATTTTCTGCTCCAATTTCAAAATGTACAAGAAAGTTTATTTGAAAATACATACCAGGCTACCTCAGTTAAATAACTGCCACTAGCACCATTATTTCTTCTACATACTTTTTTAAAGCAAAGAGATGAACACTGTATTTTTCTAATAAAGTAGTTTAATACAAAATGTATCTGTTGTCCAATAAATTTAGGCTTGATCTCAACCTTGGCATTTTATTTATTTAGTGCTGAACAGTTTAAGACCATGAGATTGGGCAGGGAAAAATTTAATGTTTTATAAACTGCTGCTGTTTAAAAGCCAAATAAGTGTCTTTAAAAGCAGGCATCAAAGAGCCCAAAACAGTCGCAGATGCAGTCCACATCTTTGCTTAACCATTAGCTACAATTATTCTATTCTTTGTGTGACTTCGTTAGTCTTCTTTAAAAGTTGTTTTGAAGCTTTAGGCAATTAGAATGAATAACTATCCATGTTCTGTATACTAGGAATGTTAAAAGTGTCTATTCTAATTTATGGGCTGTTAAAATATCAGATTTTCAATCCGAAGTGTTAACAGTTCAATTTGAAATTTGCTACACTTGTTGCCTTTAAATAGGTCACAGTGCTATCTTAGATACTGCAGTATTTCCCTACTTTTAGAAGAGACATTAAATTGTAGTATCTGGGAAGGTGTTGTGTGGTAAATGTGGGTAAGTGTTGAGTTTTAAATTACATCCTCTGTATAATGATATGTTTTAAAATGTATTTCATGTGGGACTTTTTGTAGCATTTAAAATGTGCACCCTTCTAATGGAGCACTGTAATTTGCAGATACCAAACACTTTCTATTACCTTTGCTTGAACAGTTACCTGAGCTATATTTTAAATATTAATATTTTTAGATGTTTAAAATGATACAGTTCAACTATATTCTAATAACAATACACATTTCTGAATTCTGAATGGAATTTATGTAAATAGATGTGATAGATTTCAAACAGAGATATATAGGAATGCATATCACAATGTCGGGCAACCAGTTTGGTTTATAATATTTGTTTAGTGTAGTTTACAAATAACATGCCATACAGAAAAAGAGAAAGATATCATGACTGCTACAATGTAATACAGAACTAGAGTTAAACCGTATATAACAGCCAACTATCATTCATTATTTGATTTTCAAATTACTCCTAAACTGTACCTCTCAAAACCAATTCTTTAAAAACAACTTAGCCCCATGAACCACGTTCATTGCCATTTTAGTTCTCTTAGCACACATGTATAAATTACCTAACTGCAGAAACATAATATATTTCTAGAATGGATTGTTAGAGGAAGGATTAACTTGTGACTAAGGTACAGGTCTGAGAGACAGAAAATTTGGCTTCTGCTACTAAATTTGCTCCAAAGCTCCAATGTGATTTTGAGCAGGTCACTTTATTTGCCTGTTTCCCCATTTCTGTAAATGAGCAACACCTTTCTTCCCTCTCCTGTGTCATCCACCTCTCTACCTTGTCATGCAGCTGGTGACTGCTGCTGCTAACGGTTGCCACAATGCTCCTTCTGGGCCCTCCCCTGTTCCAAAAAGGTTCTACTCCTCCCTTGATCCAATGTCCTTCCCAGTACAGGCTATTCTGGGGGCACCATATTCAGCCTCTGTGCTCTCTCATGAAGTTCAACATGCAGAATGTCTTTTTGAAATGCCATCTTTTCACACATTAACTCACACCCAAATACAGTGAGTTTTTTCACTCTCTATATTCTATTCTTCTTATTCAAGGGAAGTAAAGTCACTTTTTTGTGCTAGTTCAGGAGAATGGTTGGTACTTATTATACTAATTGTGCGTATCAGGGTAGTTCCTAAGAGCCAACCAAGAATGGGGCCTCATTGTGCTAGGCATTGTACAAACACAGAAGATGGTCTCTGCCTCAAAAAGCTTACAAATGAAATAGACCAGAAAGACTTAGGGTATGAAAGGGGATATAAACACACAAGCAGAGCAAACAACCTACGGGCAGCAAATGTTAGTTTCATGATTTTGGTGGTGGGGATAAGCTAAATGAAAAAGAAAAGTGAAGGAAGAAGTGTTTTAACTACTAGATGTTTTATAAGATATTCTGATATAGGGTCTCCTTCAATCTCTCTAATGGAAGATGTTCATCTTTAATTAAATATGAATTGGGCCAGAGAAGGAATGACTCTATAACTTAGTGGGCTAGGGTACTCATCTGAGAGGTGACAGATCCCTGTTCAAATCCTCATTGGGCAGAGTGAGTAGTCTAATGACTAGGTTAAAGGTTATAAGGGAGATTCTCCTTTCTTCCCCCCTGTTTCCCCCCATTTGTGTAGATTGAGGTGGTCTTTGAACAGACCTACTGGATGGGACCCCATGTGCAGATTAGGTGGAGGAGTGGCTGATTGCTAGCAGAGATAGGTGCCATCCTGCAACCCAGGTTTAGGCACCTGAGAAGGGCAGGACTTAAGAAACACCCCTCTCATTGGCATCTCACACTGGCTAGCTTAGCTGGCTTCCTGTCTAGTATAATGGCTTTGA
The DNA here is from genome assembly GCF_007399415.2 of Gopherus evgoodei. NCBI lineage: Eukaryota > Metazoa > Chordata > Testudines > Testudinidae > Gopherus > Gopherus evgoodei. Next base: position 60,111,269 of record NC_044332.1, read on the forward strand.
GGATAGCATTCTAGGGTACCTATCTCCCCCCATTCATTGTATACGGAGCATAAGTGCCTAATTTGAGTTTTGTGGATTGCAGTGCTGTCCCTGTGATTTTCTAGGCACCTAAAAGTTAGGCATTGCAATGCTCAAGTCCCTTTGTGGATCCAGGCCTTAGCCTCTAGTTGCTAACTAACCCAGATACCTCAGTCATGAGTGCTGTGTAAGTATCTAAATAGATTAGAATAGCTATGCGGCCACTTTGATGCTTACAAAACAGAGTGTTTTAAAGAAATAAAAATGAAACACATTAGAAATCTCCGTATAAAAATAATTTAGCTGTGTGTATCTGAGTTACTTCTCTCTCCCCTCAAACTACTCAGTTTTATCTGGCTATCTAAGGAGCAAGGCTCTGAATTGTCACTGCTTAGCTCACTACTTTGGTTAATATCTTCATTATGTCGTTCAGCATGGTGATGTCCTTTTATGAAAGTACCAACATGAGGGCAGAGAACACAGGAAGAGCAACAACACAGGACAAGGCAGGATCATGCTTTTCACAAAACAGCTTGTGCCATCAAATCACCAGACTTATCCTTACCAGATGATCTAAAGATAGGCAAATACTTCAGTTATGGCAGCCACACAAAGCTGATTGAACCCTAAACAAATCAGAGGATCGGGCCAAAAGAAATCTGACGAGGTTCAACAAGGACAAGTGCAGAATCCTGGACTTTGGAAGAATCCCATGTACTGCTACAGACTAGGGACCGAATGGTAAGGCAGCAGTTCTGCAGAAAAGGACCTAGGGGTTACAGTGGATAAGAAGCTGGATATGATTCAACAGTGTGCCCTTGTTGCCAAGATGCTAACGGCATTTTGGGCTGTGTAAATAGGGGCATTGCCAGCAGATCGAGGGATATGATCATTCCCCTCTATTCAACATTAGTGAGGCCTCATCTAGAGTACTGTGTCCAGTTTTGGGCCCCACATTACAAGAAGGATGTGGAAAAATTGGAAAGAGTCCAGCAGATGGCAACAAAAATTATAAAGGGGCTGGAGCACATGACTTATGAGGTGAGGCTGAGGAACTGGGATTGCTTAGTCTGCCGAAGAGAAGAATGAGGGGAGATTTGATAGCTGCTTTCAACTACCTGAAAGGGGAGTTTGAAGAGGATGGAATCTAGACTATTCTCAGTGGTACCAAATGACAGAACAAGGAGTAAAGGTCTCAAGTTGCAGTGGGGGAGGTTTAGGTTGGATATTAGGAAAAACTTTTCACTAGGAGAGTGGTGAAGCACTGAAATGGGTTACCTAGGGCAGTAGTGGAATCTTCTTCCTTAGAGGTTTTTAAGGTCAGGCTTGACAGAGCCCTGGCTGGGATGATTTAGTTGGGGCTTGGTCCTGCTTTGAGCAGGGGGTTGGACTAGATGACCTCCTGAGGTCCCTTCCAACCCTCATATTCTATGATTCTATGAACCCATTGCACTCTTCTCTAACAAACATGCCTTTTCAATCCCAGCTGCTGTAGTATAGTGATCGCAGCATGAGAACAACTCATTATAATTGTGTGAGACATCTAGATGTATACCTCTTCCTCCCTGACAAATGTCTCCAGCATGACTTGTTAGCTTCTACAATGATCAAGTGGCTATTAGTGATTAAACTGTGTTAACCTTTTCAAAAATTAGAAGAGCTTGAGTGTAACTGGAGATACAATGGCTTCCTGAACACTAGAGCACACAGATGAAAGATCATCCTACTGAGACATTGGTAATGGAGGTATTATTTATTTAGTATGTCTGCAGTGTATGTGAAAGATGGAGTCCCTGTCTGGAATGCCTCCTCCTTTCTGTGTGATTGCTTCTGCTAAGATACAAAAAATGGGAGAGGAAAAAAAAATCTATCAATATGCTGCAAAATATCAGGCAAGAGCCTAACAATGTAGTGTAATAGATGTAACACAGGACTAGACATCAGAAAAACCTTGGTTCAACCCTACTTCTTTCAGTTTTGGTTATAATCTGGGCCCAAATGCATAGTTACCAAGCAATCATATCAGAATAAATCATCCTCCATAATTTGGGACATTTGGATTTGTGGTTCATTTTTGGGTCCATTCATCAGAGACTATATACAATATTTAATATAGTTCTCCACTGAACAATATATGTAAAGATATAAGAACATAAGAATGGCCAAACTGGGTCAGACCAAAGGTCCATCATGCCTAGTATCCTGTCCTCTGACAGAGGCCAATGGTAGGTGCCCCAAAGGGAATGAACAGACAAGTTATCATCAAGTGATCCATGCCCTGTCACCCAATCCCAGCTTCTGGCAAACAGAAGCTAAAGACACTATTCCTGCCCATTCTGGCTAATAGCCATTGATGGACCTATCTTCCATTAATCTAGCTAGCTCCCTATTGAACCCCGTTATAGTATTGGCCTTCACAACACCCTCTGGCAAGGAGTTCCAGAGGTTGACAGTGCGTTGCATGAAAAAATACTTTCTTGTCTTTGTTTTAAACCTGCTGCTTATTAATTTCACTTGGTGGCCCCTTGTTCTTATATTATGAGAAGAAGTAAACGACACTTCCTTATTTTCTTTATCTATACCACTCATGATTTTAAAGACCTTTATCATATCCCCCCTTAGTTGCCTCTTTTCCAAGCTGAAAAGTCCCCGTCTTATTAATCTCTCTTTTGTTGCCCTTTTCTGAACCTTTTCCAATTCCAATATATCTTTTTTGAGATGGGGTGACCATATCTGCACACAGTATTCAAGATGTGGGCGTAGCATGGATTTATATAGAGGCAATATGATATTTTCTGTCTTATTATCTATCCCTTTCTTGATGATTCCCAACATTCTGTTCACTTTTTTTACTTTTTCCATTGCACATTGAGTGGATAATTTCAGAAAATGATCCACAATGAGTCCAAGATCTCTTTTTTGAGTGGTAACAGCTAATTTATACCCCATCACTGTATATGTATAGTTAGGATTATGTTTTCCAATGTGCAGAAAATGTTCTCAGAAGTTGCCAAACCAGGGGTATAGGCTATTATTCAGAAATTTACTGGTAAAGAACAAATCAGAACCACTTAAACTATGATACAAGAGGGCTCTTTGTTTACCGATAAAAAATAATCTGTAGGATACAAGTGATAAACAGGCAATAAATCCAAATTAAATATAAAACAATGACAGAGTCCAACAATATTCACTACATTTTACCTAGTCTACAATGAAAACATCCTCAGGACTGCTTGCCTGCTGTGACTGTCTGAACGCCCAGGTAGGAGATTAGAGTTAGGATTTTAGTAAATTTATTATATTTTACACCTTGAGTCCTGCATCCCTTGGTGGTGAGGGGAAATCTTGGGAACAGAAGCTAGCTGATTCCTGCATGAGGAGAATCCCTGCCAACTGAGATAATCAACCCCTCTACAGCTGCTGAAGAGTCCAGAACCATCTCTGAACCAGAGGATCATTCTCAGAGCTGTGAGTGCTCCACCTTTTGGTTAGATGGTATAGGAAAGTGTTTGGGAGATGCTCTCCCTTCCTCATTCCCTTAACTGTGTCCTTGGGGTCAGGGGGTAAAGGTCTGGGGATTTTATTACCTGCTGCCAATTAAACCTGTGGAGGGACTTACCATCTTATCCCACCCTGAGAGGCTTTGTGTGCTATATTGAACCCAGTCAGCCAAGTTGCTTTGCTGCTTCAGAAGAGATCATTGTCATAGATCATCAAGGGGCCCCTACAATGCATGCATACCAATGGGACACTAAATTTTACTCTTGCTCTATCAGTCACATGACTGAGAAATTCAGTGTGGGCACCTGTGACCCTGAGAGTAGTGTTTTATCCTGTTATGTTATATTTACTTTGTTTAATATAATTACTCTGTTGAATATCTATTGTATGTTTATGTTATTTCCTGGGTATCTCCAACTATCTGGCAAGTAAGTTGGGGGTTATCCTTTGGCTAGAATTATCCCTCAGAGCTGCCCTGGTGACCCTGACAGAAAATAACAAGGGGGTTGGGGGCACCACCAATAAATTCATATGGGAAGAATATAAGGAAATTACACACTGTTGAGCTGGAGGTGGGATCCAGATGAACCCAGGCCTGTCCATCAAAATCTGTAAGGAGGTAAAGGAGGCTCTAAATGAGGTGACTAGGTGGATGGGGTGCAATATAAAATTGAAGACACAGAATATTTTCAAAGTCTGACTTCCATTAAAGATGCATCTGTCATATTACTCAATATCTGTAAGTAATTCATAGTCTTCCCACAAAAACTGGCAGAAGAACCATCTAAATGATTGTATCCTAATTAACACTTTTTCCCCTCAAGTCAGATTTGTGTGTGTTAGGAATCATCCTATTAAAAAACTGCAGGGGTCTGATGTTCACCCATGAATAAATTGAAATAAGGAAAACAGAAACCAAGAAAATCCAGAGAAAGGAAGAGAGAAGCAGCACAGAAAGAAACTAGAAACAAGCCAGTCTAGAAACTGTGGTTGCTCTTCTCTCATTATTACTAAAATATCTTCCATAAAGACTCAGATTTAGTGAGAGAAAGGAGGGGGCTCAGTCGATTCAGAGATAAAAGACCAGTTTCTCCCTTCGCATGGGAGTGCAGATGCAGGCACTTCTTAGGTCTAAACTTTACCCAAAATGATCAGGAAAACAAAAGTGTTCTTCCCCCTCCAACACCCAGTCCTCCTTCTCTGTGCCTGATAAAGGGAGCTGCTCAAATGTCTGGGCTGGAAAATCGCACAACAGCAACTACTTCTACTCAATCTGTATGGAGACTCCAGAGACTGGCTGGAACCTGATGCCTGGGAATCCAACAATGAGGGTGTGTGAGCCAATATCAAGAATCAACAGCCAGTGAAGGAAAAATAGCAGCCCCCACAATGCATGTCACATGCCTATACTTAAGAATTGCTTTATTTCCAGACATACCTTTCAAACCCAAATCAACTCAAACTACCAGGCAATAGCCACCCAAGACCTTTCCAGCGGTAGGCAGCTGGGAAGACAAAAACCACAGTAAAAACAATGAGGAGTCCTTGTGGCACCTTAGAGACTAACACATTTATTTGGGCATAAGCTTTGTGGGGTAGAACCCACTTCTAGCCCACAAAAGCTTATGCCCAAATAAATGAGTTAGTCTCTAAGGTGCCACAAGGACTCCTCATTGTTTTTGAGGATACAGACCAACACGGCTACTAGTCTGAAACCAAAAACCAATGTTTCCCTGTGACAGCCTCCTTTACCACCCCAGCTTCCCTTCACCTTTTATTACCCTGTCCAGCTCAGCTCAGCTCAGCCATGATCCCGGTAATCTGGTTTTTTTTTGTTTTTTTTTTTGTTTTTTTTTTTTGCTTAGGCTGGATGCTGCCTCAGGCCCAAAAGGTGGAAATAGGACATGGCAGGCCAGGCAAGCAGCTGAGTCCCAGAGGCAGGAGCTGAGGCCGATGGTAAGTGGCCTGTGGGGGTGGTGAAGGGGGCAGCGATGGTGGGGTTGTTGAAGGGGGGACACGGATGGACCAGGGGGCAGGCTCCATGCCATACCCCCTGTGTCCCCACAAACACAGTCTAAACCCCCATCACAAGAGCACAGTTTGAGAGTTACTCGGTCCTTGATGGCCCCCTCCACAGTGGTCTCCAGAGTCCTGTTACATGGCAGAGCATCTTTATCCCTGGTCACAGGGTGATTTACACTGAACAGAGTGATTTACACTGAGCACATATCAGTATGTGTGTTCTGGGGCCAGGTCCACTATTTTCCTCCAATTATATATTTTACATCAGAGGTCAGCAACTTCTGGCTCGTGGCTCACCAGGGTATATTTTATATATATATATATATATATATATATATATATATATATATATATATATATATATATATATATATATATATATATATATATATATATATATATTAGTAGTTTATTAGTGTATACACTATATTAGTATTGCTATATATATTAGTAGTATATTAGTAGTTTAACTATATGCAGACAACTAATGTACAGAGGGCAGGACATTTAAAATACATTTTAGTTAACAATGGATTTTTCAGAAATAAAAGTGTGCACAATGTGCATAATGATTTCCCCATACAAATGAGTAGTCAAAAAAATTAGAACTCAAAAATATTATTTAGTCAATGCTATAGATGTTCATTATCCTTTACAGACTAATAGGATGTCAGATCCCTGACCTTGGGAATTTACAAATTAGGGTGCTGCTCCCACTGAAATCAACAACAAAACTCCCATTGACTACAAAGGGAGTAGGCCTGAGAACAAAGGGAATAGGCCTTAGATGAGAAACAACACAGAAAGGGATTACAATAAAGAAAGGGAAGGAGATATTGGAAATGCTGGCTACAAAGGGTAAAACAGGATGTCAGAAAGAAGCTTGGAGTCTGCTTCTGCTTCCACTGAAGTCAATGGGAATCTTGCCATTAGCAAAGGGAATAGAATTTTTCCCACATGCAAAGAGTTAAAGATTAAGCAAAGGAGAAATGGTCTGTTTAAAAAAATGCTGTCTTTCTTTTCACAGCACTGTTTTGCTGTCCACGTTTTCCATAGCATTAAACATGGTGATAACAGTTAGTGCTAGGATATTTAGTGCTAAGTATGCATGTGTACAGCAAGCCCAAAACTAAAGAGATGCAGATAAACTTCTCTCAAAAGGAACGGCCCCTGCACTCATCTCTACTATCTTGTGCCCTCCTTCTGTGCAGATAGGAAAATAATTCATTTTGTCTGATAGTCATAAATATATTAAATAACTATTCCCCCCAGTAGTTTGAGTCTCAAGAAACACATTTTTTCTGTGTTGTATCATAGCGCCTTATAACTCCTGTTGTTATACTAATATGAACAGGGCCAATGCATCGTCTATTTGTAGTGGTTGAACAATGGCGAAGGGTAAGGCAAAGTTTGCTCCAGGAAATCTGTTAGCTCAGCAGTTCCACTTTGAGACTTAGGTGGCAGAATTCCTATGGAGCCCGGTAAATTAAAGCTCCCTGTCCCAGGCCCAACATGACAGAGACAGAAACCCCTGGTCCTGTCCAGGTGCCGGGAATTAGTATGCAAAAGAATGTGTGCTTCATACCCCAGAGCCACCTCTGCTGGGTTTTGTCCTCAGTTCATTCAGATTGCCAGCAACCTATATAATGCATTGTTAGACCTACTAATGAGAAATATATTCTGTCCCCACCACTGAATTTCCCTCAAAATTATTTAAAAAAAATTATAGCATTAAACATTTAACAAGTAGACCTGCTGGATTTTTTTTTATATTATATCAAAAGAGACTACATAAAGTGTCAAATAGTGACAAAATAGAAATATCTTCTTTGTCAGAAAACATGTACTAATTTTAACTTTCATTTTATATATGATCCCATAAAATTTACACAGGGAGAAATTAAATGTATAAAATGATTTATCGGTGGATTAAAAAAAAAAGCTTGCAGTTTCTTAGTTTCATACATCTTCATGAAAACTGTGATAAATCTCTGTAACCTAAATTGCTTACCCAAGTTCTACAGAAACAGCGTAAACAGAGCAAGCAATTATCGGTAATAAACTTTTTCTTTAATACAGTGGCACTCACACCTTTGTAAGGCACATGTCTTAATTCATCTTTTGCTGTATCACATGGTCAGAGTTTGTATGCTAATCCCACACATTTCTTGCAGTTGTGCAGAAACTATTCTCTGAAGAAAGATAACCAAGTCATAAAACACTGAAGGAATGTATTTTGTAAAGCTCCAAGCTTGTTCCTTTTGAATAATGCTGCTTTTCTCCCCAAGCATTCTCCAACTCTACAAAGTTCCTCCTTTAACCTCCTTCAAATTCAGTTTTCACAACTCAATTTAGACATGGATTTAGCCAGTCAGTGCTTTCTGGGTGTCAAACCAAGGATAGAAAGTGATTTCTATGCTACTTTTAAGAGCATTTGGTGCCTTTCACAACAGCCACCTAAACATGTTCAAATCAAATCACCATGAACTGTGTTAAAGCAGAGTTCTACAATGATTCAGACTAAAAAAAGTTTAAAGGTGAGATTTTCAAAAATGCTAGCCCTAGTCCCAATGAAGTCAGTGAAAGTTTTACCATTGGGACTTCAATGTTGTGGTTCTTTTTTGTATAGTATTGCAATAATGCCCAAGATATCAAATCATGAACGCAAATCAAATACAGAGCAAAGAGATAGTCCCTGCTCTAGGAGCTTTCAATCCAAGTAGTGGGAGCAGAGTTAGGCCAATACCAAGCACTTTTCAAATTCCCACCCTAAAGGCCCAGAGAAAAGGGTTTTTTTGCTGAAAAAGATGGATTCTCCCATTGAGCTATGGAGTCTCCAATTGAGTTTGCTGAAACTCATTCTTTATAGACTGTGAACAAAATTCTGATCTCATCTAAGGTGCACGAGATCAAAATTTGGCATGGAAGGGCTATTGAAATGACAAGGGAAAGAATAAAGATTAAGGCATCAAGTTGTAGATGAAGTTACATCGATGTATGTGAACATAAATTATGATATTTTACACAATGAATGAAGGCAAAATACAGTATTTAAATAGCAATAAAAGAACCAAGAAAAAAACCAAAAATTATTCAGAATAAAATATAGGCTGTATTCTCAAAGAACTGTGCTTAGAAATTACAAGGGTTTCAGAAGAGCGGGAAGTTGTATAACATGTATTGCAACATATAGGAACCGTGGGCAGACTCACTGGTGGAATACCTTTATCCTTTACGTTTGGCAGTTAAAATTAGGAACACAATTTTACACATACAAACATGGCACATGCCTACATCTGAGCATATAAATGGGGATTTGTACAAACTGGTTGGATGTCTCACTACCTGAATTTCCATACGTAAAGCTGGGTTGTGCACATGCAAAATTTCCATGCATGGTTTTAGGCCAGACTTGACAATTTAACATTAATGTTATCATCCCACTGACTCTGTGGCTGTACAAACAGCCATTACAGTGGATGGTGTCAGAAATGGAATTGTCAACTGCCAAAAGGCAGGCCACAAACAGGCACATTTTTTGTAGTCACATCAGTAATTGCAGAGAGCTTTTACCCTCCACAAACCAGCACTTTATACTGGCCATTTAGATGATGATATAAACACATGTACATTACATTATACATGACGCTATTATTATTATGAACTCAGCATTGGCTGTTACCAGGATTCATATAAATTACACTATAAATATACTCATGTAATATACAAAATTCTGCAGCAACTGTCTAATTGGAACAAGCCAGTGCTTAATTTCTGCTGGCGCTTGCCAGGACTGTGCCCTAGCACCTCTAGGCTTGGCAGTCCATAGCCCCAGCACCTCTGGACTTGCTGTGTCAGTTATAAAAGTAATAAATAAATAAATAAATTTAAAAAAAAATTGCTTGAGGCCTGGAACCTCTTTCATTATAAATTAAGCGCTGGAATCCTGCCAGACAAACCAGTCTATACTAACTATAATAGTTCGTGGAGTTTTTTAATGCTTCTGAATTTCAAGTCCATCTTCACCTAAAACCCAAAGACAAAGGTTTGTAGGACGAAATGCAAACCCACTGAACTTTAATGTTCCATTACAAAACTGATGAATCTGTGAGTGGGGCATTAAACACCCAAAACCAGCCCCACCATAAATAAGAATGTTAGAAACCACAGTACTACAAATACTGCCATAATCCCAGGGTCTGATCTGTGCTCCCAATCCAAACTCAAATTTACACCCATTTCATCTATCAGAGAATCCAGGAACTGTATCTGGATTGACCTCTCTCCTAACTGTGCTTTAATTTTGCTGTGTGACATGATCCATTTCTGGAACAATTTGGCTAAGTGAGCCACCTCACCTCACACCTCATAGGGCCCCACACATCCCAGAATTTGTACCCTTGACATCTCAGATGAAAATATTCTGCACTGAAACCAGAGCCTGACTAGTGTTAGATCATGAACTATCATAAAATAAAGCTTCGTGTCAGTTATGGGGATCTCTTTGCACTGCGTTCTGGGGCTAGGCCTTCCCATATTGCAATGTAGTAGTAGGAAATTCTTGATGCACTCTGCTCACTGGTTACTTGTAATACATGTACGGTCAACAAAGGGATCATTATAACTCTGAATGCTTGAAAACCCTTCCCAAGCATCAAAAATAATGAGTCAGCATGAAAAGAAAAAAAAACCAACCACCTATATTTAAATAAAAAAATGTGTTGTCTGCCTTCTGAGTTTTGAACCTTTAGGGAAAACCTCCAGCCCCCAATATGAGTGATCATTTTCAGGTTGAAAATTCCACCTTAAATGTATAAAGAATTTATACACAGCATGCAGGCCTCCCCTCTGAGTGCTGCAAGGGAAAAATTTTAAGAAAGGAAGGGTGGAGGGTGGGGAGCATGCACAACAGTTCTCCATGCCCAGTTCTGCTCCCCTTCACACTTGTGAAGTCTCTACCTCAGAATGGCCAAGATAGGGCTTCTGCGTTTTCTGAGACCAGAAGGCGTCAACAGAGCCATTGGTCCCTCCCCCAACCTTATTTGAATTAGTTTTTCTCCTATCTGCACCATTTAGCAGAGGGAATTATGTGGCTTACACTGTAAAAGTTTTCCATGCAAAACTCCCTTTAATATCAACTCCAATACCACGTATAACTTTTCTGCCGGGTGTTGTCAGCAGCACCAAGGACTAGTTCAACTAGCTAGGGGACACTCTTAAAACTAACAAACATCACTGCTTTATGCAAATGAGCCCTGTTTTCATATTTCCTCTGTTCAGCAATAGATGGTGGTAGAGAGCTTCTTCCCCTTTGGAGCTTCTAACTAACTGAAGTACTGGGTAAATTGCTCATGAAGTAAGTCTGTGGTCAATTTCCCCCTGCTCACAAGATGATGGGAGCACAGAGTTTTGGGCATCGGGTTTATATGTGCCTAGCCATATATTTTTCCATTATGCTAATTAACTTTTAAGATTCAGGAATCACCTTCATCTCACATTCAGACTTCTCTCTAGGTAAGTATTATTCTCTAATCAGAGAGAGAGAATTTATTAACAACTCTGGAAGAATGATATTTCCAGGTTTTATTTTTCAACTTTTGAAAGCTATGCCAAGTTACTGTTACTGTTTAAGAATTCCACCATCTGACCTGTACATGCTCAATGAAAATGTTTCTCAAAGGTATAAATTAGTAAGCTTTTTGAAACTAGAAGTTACAACCCCATGTGTAAATATTTGATCATTTATCAGCACAAAAAGATAGAAAGAGAATAAAAAACGTAGTGCTTTTCAAAGAAGATGTTTAAATGCAAACTCCTAATGTTTAAGATATATTTGCTTGCCAATGTGCCAAAGCTAAATGCAGATTTTAATAGGATGTACTGTATTTCACCAATGAGACATCTCTGAATTAAATGTTTCCTGAGTTTCACACTGGGGGAATAAGAAAAGCACAATGAAGACATTTCTATTGTCTCTATATCTCTCCAAAGGAACTGAAATCAAGATTACACAGGTAACTTAAGCAGTTTAAAAATCTCAAACTTACTGTAAATATTACATACAGGAAAATTACAAAGATGTCCGAGGAAAGAATAAAGGCAATTTTAATCACTTTGGAGATTTGAAGTGAATGTAAAGTTAAAGAAGTCTTAAAACTGCTCATGAACTTTCCCGGAGCTGAGATTTTCCCTTGATGAGTTTTCCAAGAAGAAAGAACCAGGAAGTTAAAATAAAGCAAGGTTGGCATGCATGATTTGAATTACATTTCATTAATCCAATTAACGATTAATTCTGGAAACTCTAATCCAAGATAAATCCCTTTATTACAGCAGTGTTGACTAGGGCTGCAACCATTGAGGGTCTGTCAGCTAATCCATTGTAAATCCCTATTTTCTGAGATGCTATCCACAACACTTGCCATGCATGGTTGTAGCTTTAAAGATAACATATTGTCAAAGAACAGTGGAAAGCCTCTTTTTGGCCAGTTTCACATTATCAAAGCACAAAAGACGTTCTGAAGATTTTGAAGGACATTCTCAAGTTGAATTTAATTTACCTTAAATTATTTATAATCTGGTCCACTTTAGAAGGCACATAAGTGTTTCATAAAATTTTCACAAATTTCTTATAGTTATTTGTGTATGTATTATTTCTACATGAGTATCCTATTCCTTTCAGTGGTGGTGAGGAATGAACAGTTAACCAACACACATCTCTCTTTACTTATTATCAAGGCTGAATCCCCACTCTGTCACTTTGAGTATAGAAGGTGGGGGCCCGCAAGGATTAAAAAAATTAATACTTGCCACTCCAGGATTGTATTTAACTTCCAAGGTTACAGTTTTTCTCTGACCTTGGCTTGGTAATCACTGCCAGCACCCAAATGTAAAAAAAAACAACAACCTTGAACCCAGAAAGAAGCAATGGGAATTCCTCCCTGTGGGGTACCCTCAAGCCCTTTCACACCCCCATCTCCGGGGAAGAGCTGAGAAAAAAAACAAAGGAAATTAGCTGTTGCTACCAGCTAACCAAACAACATATTCACAAACCTCTTAGGACACCAGAAATCCAATCCTATTCTTAAGGGTAAATTTTATTAAAAAGAAAAATGAAGAAAATACATCTGGAGCTTAGGCTTTTGCTAGACTTTAAAAGAGCAATTCCAAAAATTAAGCACCCAAAATAGCTTTCTTAGGGGTTTAGTTTAAAGGTTACAAGCAAACAAAAGCATCTGGGGTTAGCACAGAGGAGTCCACAAGCCAAATAAAGAAATAAACCTGATCACATCTACCTAAACATCCCTAATTCGCTTACATATTGGGGGGGGGGATCAAATAAGCAATTCTAGGTATGATCTGATGAATTTTCATACCCGGTTCAAGCCTTACACAGCTTTCCTGCTTATAGCACTGCTGCTCTGCGACTTGGAGAACAACAGACAAAGGGAAAGTTTCTTTCCCAATTTTAAAAAGTTCTACCTTCCCATTGGTTCCTTTGGTCAGGTGCCCACTCCTTTTCTTTTACCTGTGGGCTTATTAACCCTTTACAGGTAAAGCAAGCAGAGAACAGACACCAAGAGGGATTTTACAGCTAACTTGCTGACTGGGTGTCCATAAGTGAGATACCCCTCACCCCTTCAGTTATCATATTTATCAATAGTAGAAGTGGGTATTTAAGAGGAATTTAAATGTGGACAAGGGTAGGGGCCTTATAGATAATCATAAGAAGGTAAACTATGAATACAGGCTGTACTGAAGAGATCATAAAGATTCAGGATCTCCCCAGTAAACACCCCCAGGCACCTACCAAAAGCCTCCTCCCACAAAACTACTTCAACACTCAGTAAGTGCCCCCAAATCCACCTACCTTCACAATCCCCTGTCCCTCAGCAGCCCCAACAGCCACTAACTCCAACACCTGCCCACCTGAATGTATCCCAGCAACCCCAAAATATTCCATATACCTCAGCAGTTCCATTAAAGAGCCCCAGAACATACCCAGCCATCTTGCAGGTGCCCCAACCACCCCCTACTTTCAGCTGCCCCAGTGGCTCTAGAAGCCACTCACCCAGTCACCCCCCTGCTATCCTCCTTAACTAAATTTTGTGCACCTCTGTCTCCTTTCACCACTGGTGCTTGGGGCAGGGTGTGTTAACCATAAGCTTAAGTGCATATAATTAGAAAAGTTAAATAAAACATCATTTATAGAGCTGCACAAATTCCATGTCCGATATGAAACTGTTTGAGAAGTCTCCATTGCCTTTGTGGTAACTCAAACCCGGGTTGATGTTGAATGGGGTCCGAGACAAGATAATTATTTGTCACTTTCTCTGTGGACCATGAAGCTCACCATGTGTCCTCCACCATAAGCTCTCACCCAGTAAATTTATCCACAATGGGCACCATGAGAGCAGATGACAAGTCTTTAATTAACAATAGATGTGGCATATCATGCGATTTCAATGCAAACTTTGTTACGCTCTCCTCTCTGTGAATACTGGGTGGCACAATATTGCAGAGAACTGCTAACCATGGAATTAAGTTGTACATCGATCATCCTTGTGAGAGATCAGTGAGTCCATACAGAGAGCAATATTCCACTGCTGAATAACAGAGTGCCAAGGCTGAAATGCATAACATGTTGTTTCAGCCAGTTTTTCAAGCCATTGTGCATTTTGACCTTAGTGACTGTCTTTGTAAGATGGTCAACATGTGGCAAGGAAGACACCCCCGACCAAGGGTTGCAGTTTGGGGGGGCGGCAACATCACCATGAAGCGCAGACCCTGCTGGTGCCACTCTGTGCCTGCCCGAGGCTTGCAGTTTGGGGGAGGGGGAGGATGCCATCCCCTACCCCCAAACTATGCCCGTATTAAAAACTGGTGGGCATGGCCCCCAGCCCTCCTGGCTCTGGTGCCAGTGCCCCCCCCACCACACACACACACTTCTACAAAGGCTCCGGTGCTCTTGTCCCCAGCCCTGCCCTTCCCTGGCTCCAGGCCCAGTGCTTGGGAGTTTAAGGGGCCTTGGGTTGGCTGTGTGTTTGTGTTTGTGGGGGAACCATAGCACCCCCCTGATCTCTGGGTGCTGAGCAGTCATCCACTCATAAGACTGACCCCCCAAAAAAGTGATAACCCCCCCTATATCATGTGACTCTCATGTCTGCGCTGCCTGCTGCTCTCTGGCTGCCCAGCTCTGAAGGCAGTGCCTCCATCAGCAGCAGGGCAGAAGTAAGAGTGGCAATACCATAGACCCCCTACAATAGCTTTGTGACCCTACAACAACCCTCTTTTGGGTCAGGACCCCCATGGTTATAACTGTGAAATTTCAGATGTAAATATCAGAAACCATGAAATAGACGATTTTTAAAATCCTCTGACCATGAAATTGACCAAAATGGACCATAAATTTGGTAGGGGCCTATGTTGGATTCTTATTTTTTTATTTGTTGACTCTGGACCCTACTGGAAGGCTATTTTACAATGACCCTGTATCTCAAAGACCAAAGAAGATAATTAGCGACACTCAGCAGAAATGTCTGCAAATTTAACAAGTGTTAAAACAAGAGTGAAAAATTTTAACCAGTTTGTGTTTGACTGTGACATTAGGAGGAACTGTACTTCAGTACCTTGAGCACTGAACAAAGGGTTAGCTGATGGAAGCAAGTAACTGCAGAGGTCATTTGAATGGAGAAACAATTATTTCAAGATGAATTTAACTTGGACCAGTTTCTACAACAGGCCCATCTTGGCAAAGCATGCTAGTACTTGGACTTAACAGAGTAATATAACAGTTCAGGAACAAGAGCCAAGCAGTTGTATAACGTTTCTAGAACTGCAGTGTTATAGGACTGCAAAATCGAAGAGTTAATGGACAGAGCTTTTCAATTAAAACCCAATGCACTTCAGTGGGACTACACACATGCTTAAAGCTAGACTCTTGCTTAAGTACCTTGTTCTACCAGGGGCACAGAAAAGATAGTTTAATGCCTGGCAGGGCCGGCTCCAGGCACCAGCGAAGGAAGCAAGTGATTGGGCCGGCCAATGGAAAGGGGCTGCATGTCCAGGTCTTTGGTGGCAATTCAGTGGCGGGACCCTCAGTCCCACTCAGAGCAAAGGACCCGCTGCCAAATTGCAGCTAAAGAATGAAGCGGCACAGTAGAACTGCTGCTGAAGTGCCGCCGATCGCGGCTTTATATTTTCTTTTTCTTTGCCCGCTTCGCTGTTTGGGGCGGCAAAAACGCTGGAGCCAGCCCTGATGCCTGATGTTCTGTATATGAAGTATTGGTGCTATAAAATCCTCAGGGTTAAAACGAAAGTGTACCGCCATTCAAAGGTACTTTAATATCATTCCTGAGACACTGCAGCGTAAAGAAATTTGATGCGGTTTCACAGTCCTGTTCTATCAATATTATCACCATTGTAAGTGATAAGTGCAGAGGAAATATAATGTAAATCAACACTCAGTCAACCCAAAAGCAGGCCAAAACTATTTTCTTAAATCCCTGAGGCCCTGAGTTTTCCCAAGCAGCAGGCTGAGCATAGATCAGCATTGTCCAGAAGATTAAGAAAACAAATGAAAATCAGAGCCACTGTGAACTGAAAGGCTAAAACTCCAATAGAGAGAAAGCAGCAATTGTGCCACATGCAGTTGCCAGCATGGACCAGCATCAGAAATGAAAATTCCAGTAGTTAGTTTAACTCTTTGAGGTCCAGTTCCTCCAAGTCAGTCAGGCCCAGAGCCACAACAGCACCCAGACTTATGCCCAGCATCCCCTCACCCAGAGACCTCCATCACAGATCTCTATGCCCAGCTCCCATCCCTCTCAGAGACCTCCCTCTCTGGCCTCCCACCACAACTGCACAGCATAACTGCCCACGACATCACTTGCCCAGCACCCCCCGCCCATAGACCTCCCTACTGCCCACCACATTCCTCACAGTCCCATCAGCACAGCTGCACAGCACCCTGTATTCCAGAGGGGAGTCTGCACCAAAAAATTCACAATTCTGTGCACAGCATTTTAAAATTCTGCAAATTTTATTTGTCAATAAATAAATGTGGAGGCTCCAACATGGCCGTGGGGAGCATAGGCTGCTGGCTGCATGGAGGTGGGAGATTACCCTGCAGCCTCCCCCCACCCCACCCCTTGACAGGGACTTGGCAGTGTGACTACACCCAACCTTGACACAGTGCAAGGGCCAAGCCTGCCCCAGAAACACTCTGGGGCCCTGCCCCCCCATGCCAGGTGCACAAGGTGTGGCTGAGCAGGCTCCACCCAGCAGCAGGATCTAAGTGCAGAGGGACATAGTGTGGGGGGGATCCAGATGGGGGTAAGAGAGTTCTCTGTGGGGCAATCTCGGTGTGGGTGGCTCAGTGGGAGATCTGGACTCACAGAAGCTCATTGCGGAGTTCCCAGGTGCAGGGGCAATGGGACTTTGCAAAGGATCCAGGTGAAGGTGTTTGGGGCTCAGCGGGGGGGGGGGTCTAGGTGCAGGGGAAGTGCGGTTCATTTGAGTGGGGGTCCAGGTGAAGGTGGTTGGGGCTCAGTGGGTAGGGTGTCGGGGGGGGGCTCATCAGGGTGGTACAGATGGAGGGGAGGTGGGGCTTGTCAGGGTGAGGGTTCGATGGGCCTGCTTAACAAGGGATCCCCAGCTTCTGCCAAGCCGCATGCTGGGCTCCAGCTTCCCCTGCCCTCACTTCCCCCATCCCATGCCCCTTCCCCACTGCTCCATCTCCTCCCCATCCCAGCCTCTTCCTTCCCCGCTTCCCCCATCACCTTCTCCTCCCCTCATCCCACCCCTGTCTTTCCCCCTCCTCTTTTCCCCTGTCCCCGCTTCCTCCATCGCCTTCCCTTCCCCACCCATGCCCCTTCTCCACTGCCCCATCTCCTCCCCGCCCCACTCCCTTCCTTCCCCATTGCCTTTTTCACTTTGCCCCCACTTCCCCCATTCCCTTCTCTTCTCCATCCCATTCCCCTTCCCCACCACTCCATCTCCTCCCCCGTCTTGAAGAGCAGGGGAGGAACCTCTCCACAGCATGAGCCGGCCGAGCGGAGCAGGTTGGGGCCGGGTCGCTCCACTTCCTGCCGCCCCGTGAGTGCAGGGCAGGTCCAAACCTGCACCCACAGGGCGGCAGGAAGTGGAGGGACCTGGCCCCAGCCCTCTCTGCTCTGCTCTGCTCCCCTGGCTCCTGGACTTTGGGGGAGGGGGACTCCCCTTCCCCAGCACTCATCAGCGGTGCGGCTGGGAGTGGGTGGAGTGGAGTGGAGTGGGCTGGGGCTGGGACACTCCACTTCCCGCTGCCCGGTGAAGGCAGGGCAGCTCGACCCCTGCTGCAGTCCCCCAGAACACGTAGCTCAAGGGAGGGGGTTTGGGAGGGGAAGGGGTGGAGTGGGGGCAGGACTAAGGTGGAGCAGGGGTGGAGGATTTGGGGCTGGGTGAAGCAGGGGTGGGAAGAGGCAGGGTAGGGGCAGAGCAGGGATGGGGGCAGCTTCAGCCAGCCAGGGGATCAGGTTGGCTGGGGCCCCTTCTGACTCTGGGCCCAGCGCCATGGTGCCACTGGCACCAAGGTAAACCCAGTACTGTCAATGACTATACACCATCTAACAACTTCAACACGAAAAAGTTCCAAATCAGAGTAGCCATAAACTCAGTGAGAGACCCCTGATTAAACCCTTTCTCCCCCTTAAGTAAAGGGTGAGATTAACCAGGGTCTCCTACATCCCAGGTGAGTGCCCCAATCACTCTACTAAAGTTTGTTAGGTGGGCACCTATTCCTGCTGCTATTCTGTGTGGTGCAAGGAAGTAAGTAATGACTTAGGTGCCTAAGCTGCCAGACTCCAGAAGAGGGGCTCCCCATTGTGGATTGCAAGCGGAGCTAAGTCTAGGCTGCAGGGAGACACCTAAGTACCTATGTCCATGAGACGGACAGGGGGCTCAGAACACACCCCTGTCCTGGCCATCTCTCATTGCTAAGCTTAGGCAGCTGCTCATCTTGCAGGTTGACTTTTGTGGTTCACATTCTAAGGCACCTTTCTCTCCTCATGCATTGTATACAGAGCTTAGGCGCTAGCTCAGGTTTTGTGGATCACAGTGTTCCAGTGATTTGCTAGGCACCTGAAAGTTAGGTCTTGTGGTGCTGAATATTGCAATGCCAAAGTCCCTTTGTGAGTCTGGGCCTTACTTTTTAATGTCACTTTGGGTCAAATCTTGGTCCAATCACAAAAGCCTGAGCTGTGTGCTGGTAAACTTGTGAATATTGGAGGGCTGGATAAATGGAAGGCAAGAGAGAAGTCCTTCACTAATGCCAGGCTATGGAGCCATAGCATAGTGTCTCTGGAACGGTTACTGCATCATAAGGGCATACAGATGGCTGATGGGTCCATCAACTGATCCTTTCATTCTGCCTCCACTTCTGTACAAACCTGTTGGGAGTGGTGAACCCCACCACAGGGCATGGTGGGGTCTGGCAAACTGCCCGATGTGCACAGCAGAGCTGGTTTATTTCTGCTGCTGTTAAAGATCTCCGCAACCCACGGGATGGGGCCAGGGATATGGCTGGTTCTTAGTGAAGCAGCAGTGTTAGCATTCTCAGTGACACAAGAGGAATTGCAAAATATATGACGAGTCACAGAAGTCACAAGACCTTGACCCTGAAGAATATGAGAGCTGCTTCACTGGATGGATGCACTACATTCCACAGCATTAAAGAGAAGGAGGAAGGCAGTGAATGAATGCTTGTATTTAAACTAGGGAGGGAGAGAAATTCAGGTGACATGAAAAATAAAAAAAATCAATAAAAGAGCAAAGATTAAAGCACAGCAACAAAGAAAATGAACAAACAACTGACCAGAATTGTCTAGTATGGAGGGAAGAAAAGACATTCAGATAGATAGAGGCTACAGTGACTTAGTAAATATATGTTCTACCTGAGTCTCACCAGTTTACCCTTCTTTTCTTGCCGCTCCAAAACTTTAATGATGAAGGTTAATCTGACAGTTAAGCTACAAAGCCAAAACCATATTCAGTCCCAGTTGATATTTTGCTGGATGAGAATCCCATATAAAATTCTCTATGGTAAATAATTAAATAAGCTACCACATACAAATCTGTTATTAATTATGAAATCAAATATGTAATGTGAGTGAAAATAAGAAAATACTTTACACTTGGATTCAAAGCACTTTACAAATATCAGCTAAATCACTCTCACAACATTTTATTTCAGTTCCCAGCCTGACTGAAAAATGGAGGCTCACAGTCGCTCTTTAGGATGGCATTATTATTTCCATTTTTCATAGCAGAAAAGAGAGAAACAACAGGCTAAGAGACTTGCCCCAGCTCACAGTGCCTGTTAATTGCAAAGCTGGGACTTAGATGTATATAGCTCCTGACCCTAGTTATTTATAGAGCAGGACACAGGGTATTTCACTATATTTTGACATGAAATTTTTCAGCGCTGTTATGAACTTCAACATTAGAGATGAGCTGATATTTCAATAGCCAAACTGACCAAATAGTGTCAAGTATCAGAGGGGTAGCCGTGTTAGTCTGGATCTGTAAAAGCAGCAAAGAATCCTGTGGCACCTTATAGACTAACATATGTTTTGGAGCATGAGCTTTCGTGGGTGAATACTCACTTCGTCAGATGCATATAATAGCATTCACCCACGAAAGCTCATGCTCCAAAATGTCTGTTAGTCTACAAGGTGCCACAGGATTCTTTGCTGACCAACTAGTGATGGCCATCTCCAAAATTCTCCCAAGAAATCAAATAGCCCATTTCTGCTTTTATACTAATTAGAGAAATAATCTTTCTTTTCTATGAATTCCTCCTTTGTACGAAGCTCAGTGTTTGTGACAAAGACATAACTCCTTTTACTTCCCTAACTGAATCTTTTTTAAATCAGACTCTGTCCTTTACCTTTCTTCTAAACTAGGATGCAGTGTCTTAGGACTGGAACAAGATGATGCTAAAGGAGCACTCAAGGACGATAAGGCCATTGCAGAGAAACTAAATGAATTATTTGCATCGGTCTTCATGGTTGAGGATTGAGCCACTCTTTTTAGTTGACAAATCTGAGGAACTGTCCCAGATTGAGGTGTCATGAGAGGAGGTTTTAGAACAAATTGATAAACTAACCAGTAAAAGTCACCAGGACCAGATGGTATTCACCCATGAGTTCTGAAGGAACACAAATGTGAAATTGCAGGACTAACTGTAGTCTGTAACCTATCATTTAAATCATCTTCTGTACCAAATGACTAGAGAATAGCTAATGTGATGCCAATTTTTAAAAAGACTCCAGAGGTGATCCCGGCAACTACAGACCAGTAAGCCTGACTTCAGTACTGGGCAAACTGGTTGAAACTATAGTAAAGAACAAAATTGTCAGACACATAGATGAACATAATTTGTTGGGAAATAGTCAACATGGTTTTTGTAAAGGGAAATCATGCCTCACCAATCTAATAGAGGGGGTCAACAAGCATATGGACAAGGGGGATCCAGTGGATATAATGTATGTAGATTGTCAGAAAGCCTTTGACAAGGTCTCTCACCAAAGTCTCTTAAGTAATGTAAGCAGTCATGGGATAAGAGGGAAGATTTTCTCATAGATTGGCAACTGATTAAAAGATAGGAAACAAAAGGTAAGAATAAATGGTCAGTTTTCTAAATGGAGAGAGGTAAATAGAGGCATCCCCCAGGAGTTTGTACTGGGTCCAGTCCTATTTAACACATTCATAAATGATCTGGAAAAGGGAGTAAACAGCGAGGTGGCAAAATTTGCAGATTATACAAAACAACTCAAGATAGTTAAGTTCCAGGCAGACTGTGAAGAGAGCTACAACAGGATCTCTCAAAACTGGGTGACTGGGCAACAAAATGGCCGATGAAATTCAATGTTGACAAATGCAAGGTAATGCACATTGGAAAACTAATCGCAACTATACATATAAAATGATTGAGTCTAAATTAGCTGTTACCATTCAAGAAAGAGATCTTGGAGTATTATGGATAGCTCTCTGAAAATTCAGTGTGCAGCAGCAGTCAAAAAAGTGAACAGAACTTGGGAATCGTTAACAAAGGGATAGATAATAAGACAGAAAACACCAGAAAATGGCCTCTATATAAATACATGGTACACCTACATCTTGAATACTGCATGCAGACCTGGTCGCCCCATCTCAAAATAGATATATTGGACTTGGAAAAGGTTCAGAAAAGGGCAACAAAAATGATTAGGGGTACCGAATGACTGGTCCATATTTTCTTCAAACCAAAGTAAATGATATTTTTTAAAAGTTCTATCCAGCTTTGCAAGGAGGTTAGGCCTAAGAATGGTTGTATCTAGTTTGTATCTACTAGTATCACTGAGCTATCTGATGAAGACACTTTAAAGGAAATATTCTAAAGGGAAGGGATTTATATTCTGAATCATTAAGTAATTACTGAAGTACAGATGCCCCCAGGTTACGCAAACCCAACTTACAAAAATCTGCACTTATGGAAAAAGTTCTGTAAGTTCCATAAGCTTTTTATTTATTTTTTGTGTAATTGTTGTGTATATGTGTCATAATATAATTCCCAAATCTGGACCTTAGCCTCCAGGATATGGGTACTAGCATAAAGTCCTCTAAGCTTAATTACCAGCTTAGATTCTGTAGCGCTGCCACCAATCAAGAATTTTTAGGGCCTGATACCCTCTGGTCCCTCAAAAACCTTCCCAGGGGACCCCAAGACCCAGATTCCTTGAGTCTCACAACAAAGGGAAATAAACCATTCCCTCCCACCTCTTTACCTCCTCCCAGATCTTTCCTGCCTGGGTACACTGGGAGATACCGTGAATCAATTCCTTGAAAAACAACACAGAGAGATCAAGTTTCTCTCTCCCCCTCACCCAGAGGCAATACAGATTCAAGCTGCCTGAATCTAACACAAAGAGGAAATTTACCTTTCCCTCCTTGCTTCCCACCAATTCCATGGTATAAACAGACTCAGTTTTCTTGAGCCTTAATTAGGAGAGAAAAATTAACAGGTATTAAAAGCAAAACTTTTAATAAAAAAGAAAGAAAAAAAGTAAAAGGTTTATCTTTGCACTTTAGATGGTAAACAGTTACATGGTCTTTCAACTTATAAACAATAGAAAGAAACTTTCTCCAGCAGAAACACAATTTAAGCTACTTCCAGCAAGTACACATATGCAAATGGAAAAAAAACAAATTAAAAGACTATGACCGCCTTTTCTTACTTACAATTTTGAATAGATAAGAGACTGTAGCAGGGAGATTGGCAGAAACCTGGTTGCACCTCTAGCCCCATCCAGGACCCAGAGAGAACAAAGCCAAACCCCAAACCCACAAACAAAGGCTTCCCTCCATGAGATTTGAAAGTATCTTTTCTCCTGATTGGTCCTCTGGTCAGGTGTTTGCAGGTCACTCTTTGTTAACCCTTTGTAGGTGAAAGAGACATTAACCCTTAGCTATCTGTTTATGACAATATGTTCTCAATTTTCACAAAATTTGACTTACGCAAGGCATTCCATTCCATTCCAGAACGCCTTGTGTAAGTCAGAGAGTGTCTGTATGGTATATCATTTGTTTTTGAAAACCAACAGTCTTACGTGAATGACCCATAAAAGACTACAGGTGGAATTCTCAAGAGTACCTACATCACTTAGGAAGCTAAGTTTCATGAAAAGTCAATGGGTCTTGTGCTTATTACCATGTAAACTCTTTTAGAAATCTCATTCTAATGTTTATCAAAGAAAAAAAGACCTTCCCACACTAGACTATGGATAGCCCTGACTCATACATGAACGCCTACACAGGTCGGTTTCATCCATGATTTATTCTACAAAAATACATTGAACACTTTCTTTTTGGTTCATCGCAAAAGAATGAATGACTTGATGATGGCAGCTTTTCTGAAAGAAAATCATTTTAATCAGAATTTCATTTCAAAATGTACCTTTGCATGGAAGACTTGATTGCTAACATTACATATTAGTTTGACTTCTCAGAAGGGATATTATTTCAATAGGCCGAAATGTAACAAAATTTAGTTCCTCCATACATCTATTTGTGAACCTTGTAAATTTTAAGCAATATTTTCAAAGGTATTTTTCCAGTTATTTTCTCTGTAAAACCTCTGGTTTATAGACTGGCTGACTTGTATGTATACATGCTACATGTTTACAAAATGATTTCCATCAAATACCACTGAATATTCATGAAAAATTTCCTGACAGTAAAATCTAGTAGGTTGTGTGCCATTCTTTCAAGGGAAGTGGTTGAAGTTCAGTCTGGTTTAAAATGTCCCAGATAATGAGACAAGACACTAAAAAACACTCAGCAAAACAATCCTACATAGGCAGAAAGATAGAGGGGATGACTTATTAGGTGTTTTCTATTGCTAACTACTGTGGTTATATGCTAGATCAATGCCTGATGGCAATCAAATATATAGATAAAGCCTCTTAATGATCTTTGAGAGCAGGATTTACCTATATACCATGTCTCCTTACAGAATATTCTGGTGGATTTTTTTTATGGTAGAATAAGAAGGTATGAGTAGGCCTTCACTGATGTAGAAACAAAGTTAATAATTTTAGTTGAGGATTATTCATTTATTTATTTTTTACTTAGACTGAGGTTGTTAGTATGGGATTGTAGGTATCATTTCTAAAAACAAATATCCTCTCCAGGACATGCCCAGTCACCAAAGAAAACCATATACGCATGCACATTCTGAAAAAGAAGCACTTGAATACATGAAGGTAACTGAAGTCCAAAGTAATCTCTTCATGTACTTCATGTACTGAAAAGTTTCAGTTCCCTGACAGCATTTGCCAGCCTTGTTCTTCTGTGTTACGAATTAGTACTTTGCATGAAATGACTCAATTCAACTGAATAAAACAGAAGTTCTAGCTGTGAGGGAAGTCTGAAGCATAACACTTTTCCAACAGAGCTAACTCCAAGTTCATATTATATCCCAGTTCAGGGTGCCTGGTTAATGAGCCAGTGTTTGCATTCCAATAGAAGCTGTTCAAAGAATGTTTTTTTGCTTTGGTAAAGTCATGTTGAAGATGTTGAATGGAGTGTGCCATATGGTAGATGGTATGTAACCAATGCACTACAATATCAGTGTCTGACAATTTCTGGTAATGTCTCCAGACCAGGTACAACACAACTGGACCTTACCAACAGTTGCCCTAATAGGCAACTTTATACTAAAAAAATGAAATGTGGTAGAACAAAGTTAAAAGTCTATATTGGACTTTTAGGTACAATACAGTTTATGAGCTAGATCCACAAAGTGATTTAGGCACCTACCTGCCACTCTAGGCTCCTAAATCTAAACTTTAGATCCATCAGCTGATGCACACACACACCCCCATCAGTGGCTGCCTAGCCCTACAGAATTTACGTGCCTATGTTTCTGCCAATAAAGATCTTTAGGGGCCTAAAAAATTGTTACTGGGCATGTATATAGATGTCTCAATCTAAGTGCCCAGGCACCTAAGCCCCAGGAGGATCCTCAAACTAGGCATTGCACTGCTTATCTCACACATCAGGCCTGAACAGCAGGTGTTCTTCAAAGGCTGCTTACTAGATTGGGCTGGGTACAAAATGCCACCACCAGAAGAGGTGTCTCCCATATAACGTTCTGCCCATTGAATAGGGTACCCATCCAGGGTATGGGAGACTTGGGTTTAATCCCCTCTTTGCCTGATCTGAACCTATGTCACTTCCCTCTCAGGAGAGTGCCCTGACCGTTGGGTTAAGTCTCTCTCAGTCTCTTCTGTTGAAGCCATTCCATTGTCTGTTCATAATTAAAGAGTCATTTGGAACAGGGACTTGAGTCTCAAGTCTTAGATAAGTGCTCAGACTCTGTATCCCAGAGGCTAGTGTCCTCTTTTTGCAGGCCCTGTGACTATTTATTTGTTCATATAAAGTGGAAGCAAAATTGACTGTAAGAAGTAGTGGAATTGATCATTTTGATTTCCTTGTCCAAAATGAACAAAATTCGAAAACTAGGGAAACAGAGTAAGCACTAAGTAAGCATTATTATTCAAAATTAATAAATTGAAGGTGCTACTGGTAATGCAGATAAGGACATTTTTAAAATATCAAATGGCAACTTGATGGCGAAAATTGGTATTATGATTATTGAAACCATCACATATTCAAAAGGCCTCATTTCCCTGTCTTAATAAAAAGTGAAAAAAATTCTATGAAGGTCTCCCCCAGGGTTTAGAGGAGCTCTTGGTAGCGGCAGAGAGGAAATAAAGCTACTTGCTTGCTACCCAGTCATGGGTCTAGCCAACATACAGAAGTTGGAAGCTAAAGCAGCTTTTCTAGTTGGCTGCTCATGACTAGCAGGGGCCATTCCAGCAGATGGGAATTAGTTGGGTACAGGAATGTCCTGATTACACATCGCTTTTGCCTGAGCCACTCCAGCTTCACCAGAACCACAAGTAGAGGTTGCATAGGCTTTTATCACTCTTTCTGCCACCTACGGATTTCCCTCACTAGGGCGTGAAGGGAAACCCTCACCGCTAATGTCACTGGGTAGTCAGACAGGGGAGCAGCAGGTTGTCTTCCTCCTGGTCATCCACCTTTTTCACTATAGCTCCACGCTGTGGTGGTCTGTCCCTTTTTTGTGACTCAGCCCTCCAGCCAGGTCACACATTCCAGTCCACTCTTTTTAGAGTATACAAAAAAGAAAGTCCAATAATGGGGAAATCTTCATATTTCTGCAATGGCTTCAGGGTTTTTTCATTAGTTTGGGGACTGAGGTCTGGACCTTTGTGCATTCAGTACCTTCTCCAACTCTGTTCCCCACTGAGGGACAGTCTCCTATATTGTCCCCTATTTAGGGGCTGGTAGGGAAGCCCAGGGCCACCCTCTCCACTGGACTCCAATCCAGGGTCCAATAATGGGCAGCTACCTCCTGAATTTTGGGGTGCCATGCAGCTGCCTCCTTGGATCACTTTCTAGCAGAGTCCTTTTTTGCCTATAGAGTAAATCACAGAACTGAACTCAAAAAAATAAAGATTCTGACTATCAAAAACAGTCGCCAGTTCCTTCTTTGCAGGCTTGGTCAGGACTCAATATTGCCAGGCCTCAAGCAACAAGCACTCCTGTGGTGTTCCTTCTCAAAGAACACAGATCTGCTCCCTTCCACTCTCTGCACTCCTCTGAGATGCTATGCTTCCAGCTTGTGCATATGGGGCAGGGCAAGGTCTCCTAGGCCGAGTTCTTCCTTGATCCCTTTTCCAGTGTGGGGTTTGTATACAAGGGGCACGGGGTATTCTCAGAAGGCTGAGCTTTGCACTTCAGTATGTGGCCTATGCATACATCAGTTTCACTTCTTTCTCTGCCTCAGCCAACATTAGTAACAAAGCCGGTCAACATTTATCAAGCAAAACTGTTTAAAACAAATGGCCTTAAAATTAAAATAGAACGTTTTTGCAAAAATTTACATTTTTTCCAAGGTGTGTAAGATTTTCAGAGCAATAACAGTTTTTTGGTTGTGATTTTCAGTTTGTTTCCCCCCAGCATCACTATCTTTTATTCTACTTTTCCCTTTCATAAGGGAAGGAGAAAAGAAAGTGGTGGGGGATGGAGAGGAGAAAGGAGAAAAAGTGGGGCAGGGGAAGAAAAACCAAAAAAACCCCTTTCCTTTTGAACATTTTTAGTAAACATTTTTACCACAGAAAATATAAAGTACAAAGAAATGCCATTACTTTTCAAACCCTGTAGAATGGAAGAATTAAAAATTTGAATTTTCAGTCAGCTCTAATTAATAATGCAAATAAGCAAACAAGGAGAACTCTATTCTTCCTCCCACCACTTACTACCCTCATGGTTGCATGAAGAACAGTGTATCATGGCAATGGTCTTTGGAGCACAATATAATGCTAAAAACAAGTACTATGAAAGTGTGATTTTACAATCTTTAAGTACCAAAACATACTATATTTTGTAAAATTAAGACAGATGAAAAGTCTGCAATAAACAATCAATGTTATATGATTACATAGCAACGTGTGTCCTTATGACATACCACATGACAGGGACTACGGAAGATCCCTAAAAGTGCATGGGCCATCAGCACCCAAACTGTGCCCCCCTTGCCACCCCTTCCCCTGAGGCCACAATGCCCTGCTCCCATGCTGCCTTTTCCCCCTTAAAACCCTTCCCCCTGCTCACTCCTCCCCATCCCTCCCTCCTCCCCAGTTGCTCACTTTTATGGATGGGAAAAAGTGATGGGTCCATGGCCCCCTGACTCTTCCCTTTCTGGCCCCACAGCCACATAATAGGTGGAATTCTATGGCCTGTGTTACACAAGAGGTTAGACTAGGTGATCATAATGCTCCTTTCTGGCCTTAAAATCTATGAAAAGTAGCCCAATAGAGAGAACCTACACAAGGTCTCTGTACTGCTGAAGATGGGGTTAACTGTTGTGGGAAGCTTTGTGCAAGTCTTTTGCATTAGAGTGAATATAGATACTTACAGCCTC
This sequence comes from Gopherus evgoodei, assembly GCF_007399415.2. Classification (NCBI taxonomy): domain Eukaryota; kingdom Metazoa; phylum Chordata; order Testudines; family Testudinidae; genus Gopherus; species Gopherus evgoodei. Next base: position 60,139,341 of record NC_044332.1, read on the forward strand.
ATTTTCTTCTCACAAAAAAATAAATTTTCAATGATGTAACACCATTAATTTCAGTGCCTGATTTATACTGATGTAAAGGAAAGGAGAATAAGGCCTTTAGTACATTATTTATTCCCCCACTAATACTAATATAACACATATATAAGACAATTTCTTCATGATATCAGTGATGCTTGGGCAAGTCACATGAACCAGAATTTTCACAGGTAACCACTGTCTGTTCCTCATTTTCTAGATGCCCAACTTGAGACCCCTAGGGTCTGATTTGCAGAAGTGCTGAGTACTCGCAATTGCAACTGAGGTTAATAGGAGTTCTACTCTGAACATATAAAGTGCTACAAAATGCTAAGCACTGCAAAAAATCCAGGCCTAGTTGTCTCAAACTGAGCACCCTTAATTTCTGTGCTTCAGTTCCCCGTGTATATAAGGGGATAATAATACCACCTCACCTCACGTGGTGTAAAGATAATATAATTAATATTTGTAAAAATACAAAAATTCTACTGCAAGAGCATCATAGAAAAACCCATCATGACATTAATATTTTTTTATTCCGTGCAGGGTTTGGCAGATATGCTGTAAATAATGCATGGGCCACTTGCTGAATAATGAGGATAAAAATAATAGAAATATCAAGGAGCTACCTGTTCAATAAGCAGTGTCCATCCTGTGCACTGAATGAGGAAGAGATTCTATGGGAAACAATCACATACAATTGAAGACTGTATCATAATGCACAAGGGGGGTAGGATTACATAGGCACCCAAAAATCTGGCATTTCCTAATTTTGTGTGTTTGACTGTACAGCCTTCATAATAACGTTCTTTTTGTGCATTGAAAAAGCTGTAGCTCTTTTGCTTCAGGGTTTGTTCCCCAACCCCTACCCCCCAGCGCAATCATTCCCTCTACCAGTAATTGAAGGCAGGATGCACTGATATGTGATGAGCCATCCTTAGCATAAATCTCTGTGGGCAGCACTTATTAATCACATTTCTTCTGCAGGATAGTGGATAGTAATGGTGTAACTCTCTCCTAAGGATACCCATTATGTCTATAATCATCTGCATTTTTCATTCAAGTATGAGTAGTCAATCAAGTATCCTCTCCCCTGGCCAGCTATTGTGTACATATTTTCTCACTATTTTTATTCTATTAGGGAATGTTTGGAATTTCTGATTATAAGCAGCAACACAGTGTTTAAAAAAAAAATCACTAACTCCAATGCAGAGTGCACCATTTAGAGAGTGTCAGCTTCAAAAGTCTTCAGAGCACTAAGCAAAACAAAGAAGAAATAAAATATCTGTCAGTCAAGGGAAAATGTTCAAAGTGGTGAGTTAGGTTTGAGTTATACAATGTTCAGTGATTATTATGGGATTCTTCTGGCTAAAAGCCTATGTGCCTTGAAAATTGATCCTTTAAAAATTGATCTTTCCCATTCCTCTCACCAGCCTCTCTCTCTTTTCCCATTAGGTGAATCACACTATTATTTCGGGACCTAATCCTGCTCCTGTCTTCCATTCCCACTGACATCAATAGAACTGTTACTAGAGGGGCTCGGCTGCTCACCGGATACAGCCTTAGAACTTTCAAACTGAAAAAATTAGTAAGTTGATTTTGATACAGTTGAACCCATGTAATGAAACAGGATAATGACCTTACATTCAGCTAGTGCCTTTCATTTAGAAGAATCCCAAAACACTTTATGAATTTAATTTTTAACTAAATATACAGTCATCTTTTTGCCTAGCTCTGGGAGGAAACAGAACCACTTTCATGGAGCACAGCACTGAAGAAGTGAGAATAGATATCCAAATTAAATCAGGTAGAATTGGACCATGACACCAGTGCTGCAGTACGTGCTGTTTGTCTTCTTAGACTGTTTACTCTTTGGAACCATTAAATTTTTCCTTTACCCCTTTCTGTTAGAATTCAAATGACATTTTGGTACAAATGTACCTTAGATAACTTTGCTAATAATTTGGGAATACTTTTAATGTTGTAAATGGCCAATACTTAAATAAGGACTTGATCCTGCAAACACTTAGGCACATGCTTAACCTTTTCCATGTGAGTAGTCTCCTTGAAATCAACATGCAGACAATCATGTAAGGTTAGGCAGATATAAAAATATATGCAGGATCAGGGCATACATTTTCTCTAATCATGAAAGGTGTTCACATTATTGCTTTATAAGGGGCTCAGTGTTTAATTTCTTCTGGGGTTAGTTCTCACCAGCCAAACAGAATTAAAGAGACCCACCTTTACTTTAGGTTGTAATAGAATATAGAGCAGACATTGATTTCTCTGCAGCAATGTATAACCAAGTTGAATGGTGCCCTATTATTACTTATTTCTTTGGGGTTGAGAAGATCCACAAATATAATATACCTTTGTCTAATTTCTTAATGTAAGTGAATATCTTTTATTACTGTATTCCTATATATATATGTAATAAAGCATGTAAATCAACCTGACCACTGCACTATATATATATAGTCAGGTTGATTTACATGCTTTATTTTAACCCTGGTCTATGCTTAAAAGTTAGGTTGACATAGCTATGGGGTTGGGGTGTGAACAAATTCACACCCTTGAGCACGATAGTTAAGCCAACCTAACCCCCAATGTAGATTCTTCTGTAGGCTAGCTTTTGCTGCTTGAAGAGGTGAATTACCTAGACTGATGGAAAAATCCTTTCTGTTGCTGTAGGAAACATCTATACTTCAGTGCTACAACAGCATAGGTGCAGAGCTGTAGCTGTGCCACTGCCACACCTGTAGTGTAGACATGGCCTAGACAATAACTCAAATCATGATGAGACACTGAATCTACATCTCAGTGCTAACATCATGCTCCTACTGCATAAGACTTATCCTATTGTGGTACCAGAACAGAATTGATAACATCATAGACAGAAAGGGAGAGAAGAGTGCCAACTTTGAATCTGCCTGTTTTTTGTTTTTTTTTTTAGTACTAGCTATGGCGGAAAAGGAGTTACTAAGACTAGTGCTCAAGGAAGCAATGGGGAGTCAATAACTATTAACATCTGAAAATGTATTTTATACCTGATGTTTTAACATTCATTTTTAAATGTCTCCCCCTGTATGTCCCGTTGACATGAGCTGCAGATTTTGGAGTATAGCTACTGGGTTGGGAGGAAAAGGGACCAATCTGTGGACAAGGTGGGTGTGTGCTCCCCTAATGAGGAGAGTACAGGAGTATGGCAGATACATAACCTCTCCTCCAAATAAGAGATCATATGGAGAGAAGGTTGAGAGGATGTCCCCTCCAAGCAACAGCTACCCTCAGTGTCGCAGAAAGTTTTGGTAATGGCCACTCCACCGGGGCCAATATAGAGATACAAAGTATAAAACAAGAAGTAGAACAGAACAGGGCAGGCAAGTACTGTGCAATATCTTTAAAAAAATGTCAGTGGTAGAGCTGTCCAGAGAAGGCTTAACAGAACCATAATCTGTCAGAATATGCAGCTCCATCTGTCACACTGTCTGGAGTGGTTCACAACCTAAGATTGTCAAGAAGCAGAGCAGAGACCTCACACTGGTGGTGTTCTGTAATTAGATTTCATCAGTAACAAGTGTGAACTCCTAAAGCACCATAACAGATTTACCATGGAGTCACAGACAGGCCCTTTGTGCATTCTATCTTGCCACCCAGGCAAGCTGGATTTAGTGATAGTTGGTTGCTATACACCAAGGATCACAAAATATTCAGATTGCTCCAAGTCCTAGGAGACCAGTCATTTACCCCACATTAATATGTACTTTAGATCTAACACCAAAAACACTTGCAGACAATCCTAGAGTAAGCTAAGAAAAGAAATAAGTTATTTGGAAGAGAGGTTAAAGGATGCAAACATCTATGCACAAATGAGTTACAGTCTATGGTTTTAAAAGGCGACAGAGTTGTAATAATCTGTCAACTCTGAAGGTCCTTTAGGGCTAACCCAGGTTGGCCCTGGGGATCTCTGCTTCTGTTTGGTAGCTCAGGCCCTATGAAAGTCCAAACAGCAAAAGAGCTGAAACATTTTGTCAGCTATTTTTATTTCCTCCTTCCCAAATTCAAACTGATGGGTGAGCCTTTTTACACACAGCCTCTCACTGGTGTAAAAAGGGCAATTAAAGTCTTTGTATTGCGGTATCGCACAATGGCCCATTTAGTTTTGATAAATCTCCTTGATGGGCAGGAGATGATCCTTCCCTACAGGTTCACTGTTTCAGAGCAAACAATTTTTACAGTTATAAAGTAAAAACTTAAGTATTACCTTACAGCATGTGATAAAGAAATTGCAAGTGAGCTTAATGCAACAATTTACAAGCTTTTCACGAAGTCTAAGCACATTGTTATAAGTTCTGTACCCATCTTAACCATACCAACACACAGGTGAAAGAGACTGGTTTTCAGCAATGAATTTGTCAGTGCTTGGCTGAGGCCTAAAGCTAGTTTGCCAGCATCACACCATAAAATCAAAACACTTCACAAAATCAGGTCAATTTCACTGGAAATTTGTTTAGAGGAAAAACGTTCAAACAACATTGAAATATCCTGTTTGGACATTTTCAAACAAAACATTCTGATTTTTCATTCTCAAATGATGTTTGCGTTCATTTTTATTTTGTATTATATAATTGAACAGTCCCAGTCTTTTTCAATCTCTCCTCATATGGAAACTCTTTCATACACATAATCATTTTTGTTGCCCCTCCCTGTACCTTCTCCATTTCTAATATCTCTTTTTTTTGAGATGAGGCTGATTTTGAGATACCATAACTGCAAGCAATATTCGTGGTGTGGGTGTACCTTTTATACAGTGGTATTATAATATTTTTTGTGTTATCTATCCCTTTCCTAATGTTTCCCAATGTTCTTAGCTTATTTGACTGTCCTTGCACATTGGATGGATGTTTTATGCACAATGACTTAAGTTCTCTTTCATGAGTGCTAACTGCTAATTTAGACCCCCTCATTTTGTACGTATATGGGATAATGTTTTTCAATATGCATTAGTTTGCATGTATCGACATTGAAATTCATCTGCCATTTGTTTTGTTGACCAACAGCCAGTTTTGTGAGATTCCTCTGTAACTTCACAGTCTGCTTTAGACTTAAATATCTTGAGTAATTTTGTATCATCTACAAACTTTGCCATGTCATTGTTTACCCTTTCCCCAGATCATTTATGCATACGTTGAACAGTACTGATCCCAGCACAGACCCTGTGGAACACTGTTATTACCTCTCTCCATTCTGAAAACTGACCATCCTACTCTTTGTTTCCTATCTTTTAACCAGTTCCTATCTTTTAACCAGTTCCTGACAAATGAGAGGACCTTCCCTCTTATCCCATGACAGCTTAGTTTGCTCAAGAGCATTTAATGGAGGGACCTTGTCAAAGGCTTTCTGAAAGCCAAAGTACACTGTATCCATTGGATCACTGTTCTCCACATGCTTGTTGACCCCTTCAAAGAATTCTAATAGATTGGTGAGGTATGATTTGCCTTTACAAAAGTCATGTTGACCTTTCCACAAAATATTGTGTTCATCTATGCGTCTGATAATTCTGTTATTTACTATAGTTTCAATCAATTTGTGTAATAGTGAAGTTAGGCTTACCATCTTGTAATTGCCAAGATTGTCTCTGGAGACTTTTTTAAAAATTGCCTTCACTTTAGCTATCCTCCAGTCATCTGGTACATAAGGTGATTTATCACAGTTAACAATTCTGTAATTTCATATATAAGTTCCTTCAGAACTCTTGGGTGAATGCCATCTGCTCCTGGTGACATTCTCATAGAATTTTGACATTTTGGGGTTTTGCTCCTATTTGGAGAGAAGCCAGATTTTGAAAACCTGAAATCCTTTGCAAAAAAACAAAACAAAACAAACAAAAAAATGCCCACAAAAACTTTTATCCTTTGCACAGCTCCAGTCATAACCACAGTGTAGCATGGCACTCATTGTGCCAAGTGCATTCCTGGATTAGGTGTGCATAGGACCACAGTGCTATGAGAATGCATTTAAGTGTCCTGCTGTGATATTAGATGCAGCATTTATATTAATCTTTTTGTTTTTTCCCCCAGAATAGCTTTGTTAGAATTACTAAAAGTGTAAAGAGTGGGTCTTAAATTTTTAATAGTCATCTGCTTCTTGCGTTTTATTAACCACTTATTTTAGGCAGCTATGAGAGAGCTTGTGAATACATAAAAGAGCCAAAAATGGAAAGGATGCACTTTCACACCTCATGAATTTAAAGCTCAGATAGAATTTTTGTTTGTGATACAATATGCAAGTATTAGCTGAGCAAAAATGATATTCTGAAACTATGTTTTTGTAATTCACCTATCTAGGAAATATAAATGGATGCTGCATCCAGTTTTCACTGAGGTCCTATGTTTCATCCAATCTTCCAGCTGGCTTGAGTGAGGTAAAAGGAGGTCAAGTGATTGCTCAAAATTACATAGCTATTTAGTGGCTCAGCTGGCTACCAGGATTGACTTTATCTGATAGACAACACAATCTCCTTAAACCACACAGCTTCCCACACGGCAGTGATAGAAAATGACAGTATAACTGCTGGCTATTTTTCTTTCTCCAAGCCTTATAATGCACTATTTAAGCATTTTTTTTTTTTGCAAAATTTGGGGCTAAGCTTGCTAAATTGACGAAGTACTATAAAGTGTCCCATAGGGAATAATACTGTATTGACAAAGGAATGAACTGAAGGCCCAGTTCTGCTCCATTAAAGTCAGTGATAAAATTCTCATTTACCCCCGGATCAATCCAGAATGACCCCATGTAATAGGCCTTTTCTACCTTCAATTTATGTCGAGTCTTCCTGAAACACTGTTAAGCCTCTGTTGTGGAATATTAAGCCAAACTTGGTTTAACCTGCTTACACCATCATCACCAAAAGGTCTACAATCACAGTTAGATGAGCTTAGGAGAAGCAAAAATTGACATTGGGGAGATCTAAGCTTTCAGAGGCTGGCTTCACTTTGCAAATGTGAATACTGGCACACTATGTAAATACTAACATGTGCACATACACTTTAAACTAGCATCAGCAATATGCAAGAATTGCAATTTGCATCTTAGTGTTACTGGATGTAAACAATATGGATACCAAACACGTGGATTTTCTAGAGCAGACCAACTCTCAGAGGGAATAGTGCTATCTACTAAATTACTTAAAGGTCCAAGTAGTGATCCAATTTCTGATGAAAGTGCAGTTCAGGATGGTATGGCTCTAGGTTCCAATGAATTCTATTCTGGAACCTTTTTTTAGATATATTCAACCCATGGTCTTCATGACTCTCCATAAGTCTCTTCTTCAGTTTAAGTAAAATGTTATGTGATATCCTAACACTGATATAGCAGCTGCCCCAGGAGGTAGGGAAGAAAAAAAAAAACAAAGCATGACGACACAAGGAAATACACATTAAAAAAGGTGAAGATTGGCAGAGACCCTGCGGGGGTGCGGGAGGAAAGGGGGTGTTCACTTTGCTCTGCAGCATGGAGCATGGGTCACTTGCAGGTTTCAGCTAGTGTAAATGGTGGATTCTCTGTAACCAGAAGTCTTTAAATCATAATTTGAGGACTTCAGTATCTCAGCCAGAGGTTAGGGATCTACTACAGGAGTGGGTGGGCGAGGTTCTGTGATCTGCCATGTACAGGTCAGACTAGATGATTGTGAGGGTTCCCTTCTGACCTCAGAGTCTATGAGTCCTATTTGTGCTGAAAATAAATTTAAGTAAGAGAAAACATTGTTTTGATGTGTTAACTTTAAGATTGTTGCTGTAATGGAGGGTAATCATGGTAACTGAAATTAGGAAGAGAATTATGATAACTGAAAACCTCTGTTGTGACGGGTATTTCAAAGGCCCTGGAGTTCTGGGACTGCTAGATAATACTATCAAATCTGGGTAACTAGCAATACTTGGCAAAAATGCTTGAACTTTTATTAGAATAAAACCTTAACTATTACTTTCTGATAATCCTGTCACACACATGCTGTATTATAGCTTCAATTCTTTTGCAATTCTATGATGGCAGAGTGGCACTTCAGCTGTTAAAACTTCCATGTTATTGCTTTAGAAACAGTTTGTTAAAAGAGCTGCACCTTGGGCCACTGGTATACCACTGTGTGCAAGCCTCTGTCCTTCCCCCCAAGCTCACTCAAACTCCCTTTCAGGTAGGGACATGGAGGGCTGGTGCAGGATGTGCAGCAGCTGCCAAATCCCTTTTTTGAGTCTGCTCTATGGGTGCTTTCTTACAGAGCAATGAAACCACTTCATTTTTGCTGCTTTGGGAGATTTCCTTGTTCCCTTCAGCCATTGGTTCTTTGAAAACAGGCTCCTGATCATCATAATAGAAATTAAGAACAGAAGGCCACCTACAAGACAAGAGAAACATATTTTAAAGATTCTTCTTGAACAAGCTAGTACACGTTGTGTAATTCTCTGAAAATGAAATGATTTTGGTCTTGATACAGTAAGAATGAAAAATTAGTAAATTGTTCCGGTTAGATCTATTGGTGGAGAGAATTCACCATTTGACTAGTAAGGAGTTAAGTCAATGGGTCCAACACTTACTAACGAGTACTCCCACTGAAGTTACCATAGACCCTAGTGCTACTTACTGCAGTGCTGCTTGCTATTTATGTACCTTCTCAGCTCCCATACTATAGCTGCAGTTGACATATGCCTGCTGCATGTTACTTTTCTTGTTTCTCACCACTGTTTTAACTCCACATTAAGAACCTCATTTCCCTTGCAAAGAACATCTGCTGATGCGAGAGGCGTGCTTTTAATATGTTGATTTATCATTGTCAGATGCAAGGCTTTAATGCTGAAATTTGAATATTGTATTTAAGGCACTTTTGTGATTACAGATGTTTTACATATAAATTGCTTTATATTACCCAAAAAATCTTTTGTATATTTTAAGGCAGCCTCATGCTCACATGTTTTACATTTTAATATCTTACTCTGCATGGCTAAATGATGGTGAATTGCTTTCTGTTTAAAATGGCTGCATGTGTGAAATAGAAGATCTTCAACTGCTGAGGTTGTCAGAGGCAAGATTTCAGTATCTTGGTTATTTTTCAGTGAGCCAGAAATGTGTTACTGATTAGACATACCTATGGGTAATATTTATTACAAGAAGTGATATTAGGAGACTCAAGGTAGTGCAAATGCCACTCTAAGAATTTATAAAGCCAAAAAACAACTTTCCACACAGCTGGGTTGTTTCCTATAGAGTGCAACGCTAAGTAGTTGAAATAATACCACCATCTACTGGACATTCTGTCAGTGTACAAGACTCATTAGGTAATAGAGAGGAAAGTGTGCCAAATTTCCAAGATGTCTGCTTTTGAATGTATGGATATATTGTTTTTGCCAAACACTAGCTGCCTAATTCTTGTTCTTGACTAACAGTCTGTACTGATATTTATAGGCTGCTTTGTTGTTCTTTATATAAGATGCATGATTAATAAAGGCTAGTTAGTAGGGGTGAGCTGGCCCGGGGAGGCGGGGAACGGTTTAGAGGACAGCAGAGAGTCTTTCCTATAGCAACTGTGCTCCATGAAAGATAAATTGGGAATCACATTAATGTAACTGTTATTGTTTCTACTGATCCATTGCTAAAGCATGAGTGTTTGTCCACATAAACCTTGGAAATCTCAGGGCCCAACTATCGGAAATAGCATATGACAAAGACCTAAAATGGGGGACACAAAAATTATTCATGCAGGAAACTTCAAAAGTTGCAGGATTTGTTGCTATAGTGTATATAGCTTTCTGTAATCTCAGTCTCATGATTATTTCTGACATAAGGAGGTCAGATGTGTTTGGATGTAGGTAGTTTTGTGATTAAAATAAATGATGTCCCCCAAAAGGAGGCACAGTGGAGAAATATAGGTATTGAAGCCATGCAAGAATTCCCACATGAATTCAAGAGTCATGAGAATGATTAAAGGTTTGGAAACCATGACTTAAAGTCATAGACTCAAAGGGATCAGTCTATTTAGCCTAACAAAGAGAATGTTAAGGGATGATTTGATTATAATCAATAAGTATCTATATGGGGAACAAATATTTAATAGTGGGCTCTTCAGTCTAACAGCAAAAGGTATAACAAGATCTAATGGCTGGAATGAAGGTAGGCAAATTCAGGCTGGAAATAAGACATGAATTTTTAACGGTGAGAGTTGTTAGCCATTAGAACAATTTACCAAGAAATGTGGTGGATTCTCTATCGCAGACAATTTTTAAACCAAGATGGAAGTGAAGTTCCATGGCCTGTGTTATGCAGGTGCTCAGACAAGATGATCACAATGGTCCCTTCTGGCCTTGGCATCTATGAAGACGATAAAAGCAGCATATGGCCCCAGCTAACTTCAGTTCCTTCTACAAATTCCAAGAACTGAAATAATGACTGGTAAGTTTCAATTTACATATGCTTTCCTGGGTATATCAAAGCAACTTGCTATGGTGCCCCCAGTATAATGTTCTTTTTTAGGAATAACACCACCAATAAAGCTATTTATGCAAGTTTATTTTCTTTCATATAAAGCCTGGGCTGCCTAATCCTTGTTTTAGAAAGAAAAACAACCAACCCTGCATTTTGAAATCTTTAAACATCAGCAACAAGTCTTTCTTGGAGCTGAAGGAAGAATTAATTATTTACATGTTCCTCATTTACATATTTCTCACTAACTTTTTGCCTACTGTTAACAGGAGGATTTTAAAAGAATTTTTTCAATCTGTGATCCAAGCTTACTACAGCCCTGTTTCCAGGTGATATATTTAGCCATTCCTTAATTATTTGCAGTTAATCACAAAATGACATTTTCAAACTGTAAGCATGATTGAAACACCAAAGGTATTGCAGAAATCCCTGACAAGTCATTTTGGTTCATTAGTTCTAGGTTCAAATCACAATTTGCCACTGATGTGCTTGTGACCTGATCCAATGTATCTAATGGATAAATACCATTTTTTTCTTTCAAAAGGATATAAAAATCTTGAAATGTTTCAGGATCATGCATCACATGACCACTTACAGGCCAGATTCTGATACTCTCACCTACATGGAGTCACATCTTACTGTTGAAAAGCCCCAGTGGGACTATATCGGAATTTAGCCCACATTAACAACCTGGTGTTTTCTGTGCAGCTCCTTTTGGGGAAATTTTCACAGCTTTGCAAAAACTAGTTTTTGTCCCTCATCCTCTTGGCTTGTTATCCATCACAAGACACCAATGTGAAACTTTCATAGCAAAGCCCCAGAGCAGGTATAAGGGACTGAGGTGTTGGTGGTCTGGCCTAGAGGTCATGGCTGGGCTGGTGTCACCATGACATAACCAGTCACAAGGTGGTAATCAGCATGCAGGGATCAGAGTAATCACTAGCGCTGGGATCAACAGGCAAGAGCCGGGTCAGAATCAGACTATGGTCAGAGACCAATGAGCAAGGTGAGGTCTAGAGTCACAGCAAGCCAGAAGTCGGCATGATTGCCCAGGCAGCTTCCTGGGCCACCCTCCCAGGTTAAATAGTGAGCATGGGCCAACCAGAAGACCTCAGGCTGCTGCTGTTGTTCTGGACCCTTTAGCTGGTACTTTCTACAGCGCCTAATCTCCGCGCTGCTCCCTGGGTGTGAATGTACCTGGCTTTCCACTGGCAATCTGGGAATCTCAAGTGTGCCAGGTTCCACAGACCTAGTCCCACAGAGCCTTTCAAGTAGGCATTTTTCTATTATCTTGAAATGCAACCTTTCAGCTAAACCTTGGCTGAGTTTCTGGCAAGTCCCTGTCATAACATTTCTTCCCAGATCTGGACCTTAGCGTCCAAAATATGGGTGTTAGCTTGGACCTGGTACCGCTGCCACCAGCTAAGAATTATACAGTGCCTAGCTCACTGTGGTCTCCCCAAAACCTTCCCTGGGGGACCCCCAGACTCAGATGCCTTGAGTCTTACAACAAAGGGAAAACCCCCCTCCCCTTGTTTCCTTGTTACTTCCTCCCAGGCTCCCCTCCCTAGACGACCCTAGGAGATTCCCTGCTTCCAGTCCTGGAAACACAAGTACCGAGAGATCTAATCTCTCCCCCTCACCCAGAGGGTATGCAAAGTCAGGCTTAGTAAATCTAACACAAAGAGATTTTCCCCTTGACTTCTTCCTCCCACCAATTCCCTGGTGAGCTGCAGACTCAATTCCCTGGAGTCCCCACTAAAGAAAAACTCCAACAGGTCTTAAAAAGAAAGCTTTATATAAAAAAGAAAGAAAAAGACATTAAACATAGTCTCTGTATCAAGTTGACAATATACAGGGTCAATTGCTTAACAGAAAAATGAATAACCAGCCTTATCCAAAAAGAATACAATTTAAACATTCCAGCAACTACACACATGTAAATACAAAAAAATATATAAACCTATTGTCTTACTATCCTTGTACTTACAACTTGGAAACAGAAGATTAGAAAGCCAGGAGACAGAAAGATCACTCTCAGAGCCGAGAGGGTCAGACACAAGACAAAGAACAAAGAACTCACACCCAAAACTTCCCTCCACCCAGATTTGAAAAAGTCTTGTTTCCTGATTGGTCCTCTGGTCAGGTGTTTCAGGTTCCCTGTGTTAACCCTTTTACAGGTAAAAGAACATTAACCCTTAGCTATCTGTTTATGACAGTCCCCTTCAACTAAAATGGGCTAGTAAGAAGAAGGGGAGCCCCATGCCCTTTCAATAGCTTCTGAGCCACGGGCAGTAGCGGAGTCCACAAGGGGAGCCGTGGACGTCGATCCCGCACTGTGAAGACAGCAGGTAACTCGATCTAAGATACTTCGACTTCAGCTACGTTATTCACATAGCTGAAGTTGCGTATCTTAGATTGATCCCCTCCCCTAGTGTAGACCAGCCCTTTGACTCCTAGGGAATGCACATGCATACAGGGGTAGAGGGCAGCTGAGTGGGGATTTTGAGGATCTTCGTTTTGGATTTGTGTGCCTAAAATGGCTATTAGGCACCTAATTCCATTGGTGGATCTAGCCCTGAGACATCAGACTTATAGTAATGCTTAGCATACATGTGTAAAGGAATTACCATCATGAATCAGATAGTTGGATAATCTGGCCCAGCATTGGTTAGTACCAGACACCTCAGGCAAAGTTCAGGAAATTCCCTAATGACCAAACATGGCATAACTTGTTCATACAAGTTCTAACTCACCCCAGGCAGTCAGTGGTTGGCTTATGCCTAGAAAAGTGTATACACATTATAAATGTTAATGTTATTTAAATTAATTGTATATGTCCTTGTTATTCATGTAGATCCTTTTCTAAACTTTTGCATATAGTAAATTCATTGCTGCATGATGTTATCAAACATTATAGATTTAAGATAAATGGCTAAAGGAAATTGCACTGAAACAATTTACTGGAAACAGAAGGAAATCATGACTAGGTGATGAATGGCTTCATTCTATACTCTTTGACCAATTATTTAACAAAGCATTTGCTACATTTGACTTCAGGCAAAGTAACAATGTAATCTGATATATACCAGCATAAAAAATGCATGGATTGTAATGCATCAGAGGGCACACCACAAAAGCAAAGCATATTTTAAATAGAGTTACAAATCAGTTATGTTAATAATTTAACCTTTATTATTTGGTGGATGCCACCAAAACATAACGAAGTACTATAATGCCATGAATCTGAAGCACCAGGCAGCTTACTGCAGTTGCCTGAATTAATTCTTCGATGAGATTCCATTCCAGTAGTGATGGTGAGTTCAATACATGGGAGTTGCAAACAAGTTGGGTTGAAGCAAAACACCTTCCCATTTTAATGGCTAGAGGGAAGGGGTGTCTTGAAATCTTTTCTGTTGTAACGTGGAGTCATGGTATCTTGAGAAATACTGATCTAGAGGTTAGATCAGTGACCTACAAGTTAGGATTCCTGGGTTCTAAACATCAGGTTTTGTGCAGTGTCACATGGCCACTTACTTCTGTGTCTGCCTGATGGGTCTAAAAATGTCCTCCTCAGATACCCAAGATACTCCATTGATTAATGGGACAAATCCTGCCAAGCAGCCCTCCTGCACAGGCAAAGAGGCAATAGCTGAGGATAAAAAGCTCTCAGAGAATGTACACTCGATGCTCAAATCTTCAAAGGTATTTAGGGACATATGTGCCAAAGGGTTGTGCTTATGGAGGTTTCCAGGGTCAGTCCACAACATTTTGGCACCTGAGGCGGGGAGCTCAAATGACACTCCCATTTCCTCTCTCTTGGGCCAAAATTTGGAGAGGTCTCAATTCTGCCTTCTTCCTGTTCTACTCCTCTCATGGTGCTGCTCCGCTACCTACCCCAATAAAGGAGAACAACTTAAAATGCCTTGTTCAAAAAATTCCTGCTCCACAATATCAAGGTCAACACCTTGGAGTCTCTTGCTTACAAAATTTCAAACAGTATGTTATGCCACAACACTATGCCACACAGAAATTTGAAGTTATGTATGTTTCTGGTGATTCCATTTCCATCTGCCATTGTTCTCCCATGAGCAGTTCCTGCCATAGCATTAGCCTCCATAATGGCAACTATGGCATCTTCTATCTTCCCAATTTGGTGTTTGATAGGTTTTATTGCCTCAACTTGACTTTCCTCATCATGTGTCACTCAGTGGTTTCAGTGTCAGAGAGGATATTCCCAGATGTTGCTTCAAAATTTACCATTGATGAGTTGATGCAGAGAAAAAAAATACATAGATGCTTTGAATTATATTAAAAAATTCAGCAGCCTCACTAGAAGCTGATGCTGCTTCACTGACCACCAAGTTCAGTGAAGGAGAACTGCATAGGACAAAAAAGCTCGAGGGTTTAATTCTTGGATGTGTGTCTGCACTCCTTTGTTCTTTCCTCTCATTTTGGCACCATTATCGTAGCCCTGACCTCTCATGTCAGCTATCGCAATTCCAGTATCTTCCAGCTTTTCAAGCACATTTGTCATACCAGCTCCTTTAGTATCAATGTCAATAAATTATAGAAAATGCTCTGAGAGTCACCATTGCAGGGACATTTTCACTAGGTTCTACTGTTCTTACAAAATTCACTGTTAAAGTCATTTGTTCTGTATGGCTGATGTCAGGTGTGCAGTCCAGAATAACAGAGTAATATCTTGCTGACTTCAGATCTGCCACAATCTTCTGTTTGACTTTTGTTGCCAGTAACTGGATGATTGAATTTTGAATTGTTTTACCGAGGTAGTGGTGTGTGTACATTTCTTGGGTGGTGGCTCTTCTTAGATGCTCCTGGAGTACAGCATCAAACTCCGCCATCAGCTTCACAATTTTAAGGAAGTTTCCATTGTTTGGCACACTCAACTAATCTGAAGTGCCAAACAGTGCTAAGTTTTGGGTAGCAAGCACTCTCATAATGGCAATGAGCCTTTTCAAACATTTTGCCAGTAAAGAGACTCTGATGCAATCTTCTCTTGATGCTGACCATCTGTGGTGGCCTTTAACCTTACTCTCATCTCAAGCTCTTTCCAACTATGGAATGCTCTCTGGTGATTTGCTGCTTTCTCATGGCTTGGCAGATTTCTAGCCAAATTTTTCCAATCCTCTGTTCCTGTAGAATCCAGTGTGGCTTGAACATTAGACTGGAAGAGTTTGCAACAAAAACAGTATGCAGCGTTCTGGATTTTGAGTACATAAGCCCTGGCCTCTCCACTTTGTCTCCATTGGGGATCTCACTCCAGTAATGTGTTGGATCCAAATGTCTATTTTCATTGTCTTTGGGGAATATGAAGTTTTTCACTTGCTGTGGTCCATGCAGAACAAGTCAGTCCCTTGGGCTACTGCTCAAGTGTGCACAGTCCTGGATCATCTAGACTTATGGAACTAAACTCAGCAGCCGCTGTTTCTTGCACCGCCACCACACTCTTCTCTGATCTACACTTTTCTTCAGGAATGTGCATGGTTACACCCATTTGAGATGGAGATATGGATGCTTCAGTAGCTGCCAGGTCACCTGCACTCTGACTAACTGGAAGATCAGGCCTCTCCTCACCACTCACATCCTCACTCGGGCTGGAAGGCTCGCTGTGAACATTTGTGCTATGTATCTCAAGAGAGCTCCTTCCTGCTTAGATAGAAAAGCTTCCTTTGCTTGCTTGCTTTTTCTGAATGCTGCCCCAGAGGGGCATTGTCTTCTTTCACTCAAGATTGCTGTTCTGTGCCATCTATAGTGACTCTCACTCAATTGAAGGGAACAAATAAGCAGGCTAGTAACAGGACCTGAGTGAGGGAAGATATCAGCATCTTAAAGGCCTAACTGGCTCCTACTACTTCAGTTGACTGCCTGTTCTCCTCAAGTGGGTTCAGGGAAGTAGCAGGAAATAGGAAGCTTTCTGAGAAGATGGTGTTAATCAGCCAGGCTCCTGGGGGTGCAAGGGAGGTACATAAAAGCCTCCTCCTCCTCTATCTCCCTGCAACTTTCTCTCACCTTTTCTCCTGCCTGCCAGTTATGTCTCTTGTGCCCTCCTTCCTCCAGCACAGCAGTCCACCATCTGTATCTAGATCAGAAACAATACATATGCACCAGCAGCAGATACAATTTTCCACACACTGGGTCCTAGTGGCACCCTCCCACAGTCTGGCACCTGAGGTGGATGCCTCAGTTCGCCTCATGGTAAGGCCAGCCCTGAAGGTTTCCTTCTGTGACACCAGTAAAGTGCCTTTAGATAGGGTGATCAAGGCTGGGAGAACAGCCAATGAACCTGCAGTAACACCTACGCTGTGTGAGAATTCCCACATATGCACAGAGCGGTTACAGAGACTGCTATAGTACTAAAGCTGCAGTGACAGACACCGACTGGCCCTGCTGCCACTCCACAGCCTAAATAAAAGATTCTTTCATCCCTCCTGAGCAACTACCACAGAATCTCCCTGAACTAAGCCAGTTTACTTGGGCTTGAAACAGGCCCCAGGATTTGCCCATTTCTTTTGTAAAGCATTTTGAAAACAGAAAAGAGAAAAATAGAGCTGTAGGAATAGAAAGCATTGAGCATTATCATTAGAGCTAACAAATATTGCATTAGTATATTACACATTAAGAGATTCTGACTCTGCATGAAGTGGTCTCTCATGGGTAGTTTATACAGTGCATGTCTGTCTTGTACATTGTTTCCATAATGAAATAATGTACATCTCATTCTAAACATGTGTATTTCCATTTCTTTGATGCCAAACCTACCCAAATGAATCTGGCCAGCTAAAGAAATTCTACTTAGTTCAGGGGTCGGCAACCTCTGGCACACAGCTTGCCAGATTAAGCACCCTGGCGGGCTGGGCCAGTTTTTTTATCTGCTGCGTCCGCAGGTTCGGCCAGTTGCAGCTCTCACCGGCTGCTTCCCAGAGCCCCCGATTTGCCTGGAGCAGTGAGTTATGGCCAGTCAGAGCCGTGATCGGCCAAACCTACGAACACGGCAACTAAACAAACTGGCCCGGCCCGCCAGGGTGCTTACCCTGGTGAACCGCATGCCAGAGGTTGCCTACCCCTGGCTTAGTTGTACACTATCAGATAATTCAGTTATAGGAACAGGCATAACATATGTCTGTAATGGAACAATTATAAAAAATATCAAATAGCAAGAAAATTAAATTAATAGAGACATTATTGGAAGATGCATAGGCCCATTTTTGTTCAGATGTCAGCTCCCAAAAGAAGACCATTTGAATGAAATACCCTCCCGGCCCTATGAAACATTTTAACTTTAGGCATGGAATGTTATTTATAAAAGGATTTAGATTGACATTTCAATATTATTGTTATACCCTGGTAGGTACAATGTGATACTGCCTTAACCCTTTTTCATAGGAGTTTAGGGAACTGAGTACACTGATGAGCTGGAGGATGGATGGGGTTGAATTAGAGTTTGTGCTAGGATATTATATTGGACTGCACAAAATTTCCTACTGGGTATTATTTTAAAGTCATGTGAGGCTTAAGTAGTATGAAATTGATGCTATAAAATGTAAATATATAAATATGATGAAAGACCCATGAAGAAAGGCATTCTTGTGGTCATTCAAAAAAAAGGATGATGAATACTTGTTTGAGATTTAGGGCACCAGTACCCTATATTTGTCAGATTAAGAACAGTGTTAAAAAATAACAAAAACAAAAACTCCCATTGCAAAAGGTTTTCCTTGATTAAGCAGGCTTACTGAGTTATGGATGACTAATGCCAATTCTTATAGCAGATTATAGTAATGCTACAAAAAAAATCAAAGGATAAAGAAAAATTGGCGATAACAAGATCAGCTGAATGTAGACAACATTTAGATTTGGTAAATATTAGAAGCCAAGGGCTTAATGCTTAATAAAAATAATCTTCCTACAGTAAAAAAATGGCAATAAAAGAGCTGACCCAGTTAAGGTCACAAAAATAGACAAGTTTGTCCATTTTCTTCATTTAACAAACCGAAGGCTAGCGGAAATGGAAAAGGCCTTTTAAAAAGAAACTTGCCTTCAGAAAGATCTGTGAAGAATGTGGACAGAAATGCTGTTATTTAAGCGCTGTCCATTGTCTGCTGCTTCTAAAAGCCAAATGGATTTGTAAAATAAAGTTATCATTTCCTTTTGTTTTATATTTGGAATGGTTGTTTATCTTAGTAAAATTATTTTATTACATAAATTATTGGAATTATTATAATAATGATTATTCTAATAATTCTGTTTTATTGTGTTTTCCTAGGGAACAGAAGATAAATTCCAGATCTCTTTTTTAAACCAACTGAGAGAATATATTTAAAATGCTTCTGCTATTTTTGAGAACCCAATATTCTCACTGCTTTCAGAAATAGCCTGTAATGATTCTAGCTCTAACTTCTGTTTAAGTTGAAAAAGTTTGGACTTACGAAGTGCCAGAAAGTGCATTCCTTGAGTACAAAAAATTCCTACAGAAGTGAATGAGAGTCTTACCTGAAAATGGTTTAAGATCTGGCCCTAAGGAGCTCTGTCCTTTCAGAGTTCTCTTCTGGATCTATACTATCTAAATTTGTGGATTAGCTTCCCAGCAGGTAAAAATCCCCGAAGTCAATGGAGTTAGACTTCAGTTGTGAATATGGCCTTGTACCTACATGACTTATTTTGTTTCAGTTATTTTTCAGGATGGAGTAAATCAATGCTGTGCAGTCAATATTCAGTTCCACATTTTTTTCCACTAACAGAGATGACTCTGTAGTTCATGAACTCATCTTATTAACAGTACAGGAGTGGGATTTTCAAAAGTGCTAAAGTGACTTATGAACAATGAAAGTCAGATTTATTCTCCCTAAGAAACACAGGTACTTTTGAAAATTCCACCCTAGAGCTAGATGTCAGATAGTTTGCTGAGGCTGGCCAATAGGAAGACTGGTTTAGGATTATGATTGTTGGTTCAATATACTCAGAGGTCATTATCAGGAATGCAAAGTCTGTTTTTAGTAGGTTTGAGGATATAGAAATATGTAATAATTTAGCTGCCAGGTTACAGATCTATATTTGGGAATGAATTGGGTCTCCTACTTTCTAGGTCAGGGGGAACCTATACCACTGAAGTGTCATGTCTGATATCCAGAACACACCACAATATGTTCTTCAGCACACCCAATTAATGTATTCAGTTTCGCACTATGCTGCACCCTGCCACTGAGAAGTTCATGTCAACAGCATGGATAAAACTCAAATTCTAACAGTACAAAAGCCCCGTCCCTTAACATGTGAAGTAAAGGAGGATCTTCCATCCATAGCCAGAAGTATATGGCCTGTGACCTACATTTGAGAAGGTTCGATGCCAAACAATAGAGGGGAAGGGTACAGCTACACATTAACATATTGACTATAGTATTTTCAACTACAGACATGGATTAGAGCCCAATCCTGAGCTGCAGTACAGCCCCTTTGCTGTCTGTAGTTTAGTATTCTTCCAGAATCATTATTCACAGTCGAAGGAGAGAAGTTGAGAAAAGGGTGAGCACAATGACCCTCAACCTTAGGCAAAGTCCCAGTGGGTGATGTCTGAGGTACAGTAGTAGTTGAGAGAAGTGGAGACATTTGCATTGCCAGTGTTATATTTGTTCTGGGGATAAACTGAGGATTTAATTCACTGGTACTGTCAATGTTACCTTTCAGTGACACTAAATTCACCAAAAGAGCAATTCTGTTTCATCGAGCTGTAGTAATACATCACTTATGATATAGTAAATGAGATTACCAATAATATACTGATGATTTTAAAGGTTTGAAGAGACAGAAGAGAAAATGCTAACTTTTGAAATGGATCTCTGTCTTTTCCAAAGCTAGCTACACTGTATGATGAGGTTACTGAATACAGCATATGCTACAATGAGTTTCCATTAAAGGTTTAGAAAATGCACTTATTTTGCCATAAACTCTTTGCAGCTCATTTTCTATTTGTATATGTGACTTAATCCTTAGATGAACATCAATCACAGCTAAACAACAACACCTGTAACATTTTTCATTCTTGAGTGAACATATAAAAGCAAAAGAATCTGACCAGGAAAGTGACCTATATTGTATATGTGCATTGTGTAAAGTTATTACCATTTGCTATATTTCACTCACTACAGTTGATGTTTTTGTTATATACAGTGAGTTTATTATTTATACTTAGTGCCTAAAATGCATTGGGCACTGTTCAAACACAGAGAACAGAGAACACCTCTGTGCCAAACAGCTTAGGGTTAAATCCACTAAGGGACTCAAGTGTTGCAATGCCTAACTTTTAGGCACCTTGCCACCCCAGTAGAATCCACAACCCTTAGTTAGATGCCCAGGCTCCCTTGCAATGCATGGGGAGAGAGGCCCCTAAGAATGAAATCCCCTAAAGGCTGCAAGCTGAATGAGGAGCCAAACAAGCTAGCCAACAGAAGATGGCAAGGAGAAGGGTGTGGCCTAAGACCTACCCCTGTAAGGGTGCTAGACACACAGGCCCAGGATGGAAGGCAGCACCTATAGCCACCTGGGGCTCACACCTGTGAACTCTTTCCTGGAGTGAGACATCTAAACTGTTTCTTGCAAGAGAGGTGGTGGCAGCACAGGCCTAAAGCCATACAAAATGGGCTAGGGGAAGGGGATAAGCCCAATGATTAGGGCACTCACACAGGCAGTCAGAGACCCTGGTTCAATTCACCCTTTTGCCTGATGTAGAGATGGGATTTGAACTTGCTTTGCCCACTTCTCAGGTGAGTGTCCTAACTGCTGGACGATAGAGTCACTCCCTCTCTAGCCTGTTCCACATTATTTAATTTATACACAGTGGAACAGCTTCAGCAGGATAAATTCCTACCCCAGAATATTCAGAATCCAATGGTAGGGTATTCACCAGATGGATGGGAAAACTGAGCTCTCCATGGGTGTGAGGGTCTACTTGCATGGTTCGAACTACAGGATTTGTGCCTAAAGAGACAGGAAAAAAATGGGATGAAAGAATGCAATACTCTGTAACTTATGTAAAAACAAATAGGATGTTGCACACGTCATGTTAGTGCCCATTTTTTTAAAGTTAAATGTGACCCAAGCCAAATTCCCTCTTTTTGTTATTTAACCTGCCATTGCTGCCTTGATTTTCATTATTACTCCTAACCTAATGCTCCTAAATTTGGCTCCCCCCACACCTATCTCCCCCACACACTTTTTTATTCTGTAGAATTTGTTTAGTTTTACGGTTCCAGAAAAATACTGACTGAAATAGTTCAGGACTAGTACAATATGTTTCTATCTATACTAGTTACTCATACCAACATTGAGTGCTTCTGGACTGTCTTTTGGTCTGAAAGAAATCACTTCCAGGATGGCGACTTTGCTCATTGAGATGATCTAGTCTATAATCTTTTGTGCAAGTATAATGGGCGTGGGGAAAGCACTATGCAAATATTAGGTATACTCTTTCCTTCACCCACCCTGTATCTCAGCTCCTCTCTACTGGGGTACAAATCAGAGTTTAATCTTTTCAGTACTTTTGATAAATCTATATCTATATTATAGAGATTTAAACTTCTGATTGAACAAAACCAACAACTGCTAAAGAAAAAAATACTAACTCTCTCTAAATGTATAATAGTTTACTAGTAACCCGAAACAACTGAGAATATTGTCAATAACTTTTTAAAGATAACATTTCCAAGAGGATTTCTCCAAGTTTTAAAACTTGTTACTACCAAAAGGTCAAATGCCAACTATAGTTAGGTGCAGGCACACACACACACACAATCCCCATAGGGCTCTTTGAGAGGATTTACTCTTCTCAGTTTCTGTGGAATAGTGTCCCAACTCTGGGTAGGGCCAGCAGCTCCTTAAAATTGGGAAACAAGTGATAGTTCCACAGGCTCATTTAAACTCCCCTTGAATCTTTGCAGTGTCAGGCTGCAGTTTGCACAAGCAAACTAGTCCTGTTTTTCTTCTCCAGTGCAGGTAGGGAGGGAGCCTACACCATGAATCTAACATGATGGTAAAGTCCTTGGAACACAGTCCTTACCACAGAACCTTCCAGGCCTCATGTTGATGCATTGATGAGCCAAGTCTGACTCCGCCTCCTCTTGAGTTCCCATTGGTTCCATGCTCAGAGAATGATTCTGGGTGTGTCTTGCCAGGCTACTTGCCCACAATGAAAATCACCCAATTAGCTTCAACAGTTAATGAGCAAATCCAGTGCCTGTCCCATCCAATTTCTGAATGATTCTGTCCCATCCAGCAGAGTCATCCTGCCTATCTCTGGTAAGTGTGCAGGCACACATAGTGCCCTAAAACAAAAGCAAATACTATGTAACACTCTCCTTGTATGTACGCCACTGAATGCTACAATGCAAGCAAGTGGGTACATTCTCCCCAACCTCAATGACTGATGTCATAGTTCTCTTATGATGTCTATGACTGGCAAATGTATTTTGTGTGTGTCTATCTGCATATTCAAGTAGTATCAAAAGGTACCCACAGTGAGCAAGTATCATTTGTAGATCTTTAGTCCCTAGCACTATAAAAACATAATCCCCAAATTCTGATAGTTGTCTTTTAATTCTGTGTGTTCTGTGAGGTTGTGACAGGGTTCACTCACCACTGCAGCACCTCCTGTTGGCTGTTTTAGGAATTTGCCCTGCTCACCAGTGGTGCTGCCATCGCTTCTGCTCCAGGATCCATGTCACTCCCAGAACCATAGAGTCCTCTTCAGGACACAGCTCCCCGGCTATGCTACACTATGTGCTCCCCACTTCTGGGGGAATGTACTGCAGTCCTCTGTCCAGCCACTTCCCCCAGTGGCAATTGTAGCCCATTGTCTGGTCATTTCCTCAATGGTGAGGGAGGGGATTCAGGCCCACCCATTACTCTTGGTCCCAGCCCGGGAACCCTGTAGATAGCCACCACTTGCTGTGCCCCCTCCATCTCCTTAGTAAATTTTCCTGGGCTACTTCCCCATGGCCTGAGCACCTTCTTTGCCCTTACCTTATAGCCTCAGCCTGCAGATCCCTGCAGCCTGCCAGGAGCTGCATTCAGCTCTCTAGGTATCTGCCTGCAACTCTGCTCTGTCCTGGGTGCCTGCTGCCTTTAGCCTGCAAGGCAACCTCCCTCCTCAAGTTTCAGGGACTGACTGAAGCTGCTCTGCTCTGCAGCCTTTCTTATATGAGCCAGCCCAGCCCTGACTAGCTGCTCCTTGCAGCCCCTCTCTAATTGGCTGCCTCCTGCAAAGCCTCCCTAGGACTCTATTAACCCCTTATGGGCAAGTGCCCCATCACAGAGGTCCAATAGGTATTTTTATTACAAGAAAGCAAATTCATCCCAGTTCCATTGGAGAACTCATGTTATGAATTTACTGGTGCTTGTATCCCTTCATTTGATATACCTGAAATGAAGTATTGTGGTTTGGGTCAAATTCCTCTACCAGTGAATTTAGTTCTGCTTATACAATGGAATCAGACAAGATTCACTCCCTTCCTCTGTTATGTACACTTACATTACCTACTTGCTGTTGAGTTCTACTTGCTGGAGTCTCTTCTCACAATTGTACCTCCATAGATTCAGTGGCATAAATTAATCCACAGGGATGTAACGTCTTTTGGTGAAGATTTTGGATGAGACCTTCTCCTGACACTGTCTGTACCTTGTAAAGAGGTAATTCACCCTCCAATTGTTCTAGTGCCACATATACTAATGCTTCCCATCTATCTGCAATTTTCTGCTTTCCTCTGGGACTAAAGTTGCACTTTATATCTTCCAGTTATATAGTATGTATTATTACTTAACATCCCATCGTTGTTGCTTTGCCAATTGATTTTTTCTCACTTTCCTGAGTAGCTAAATCATATGCTTAGCAAAATCTGTGTCTCAGGTCCTTCACGGTTTGCTGAAGTGTTACCTCATATTGCCCTTGCTATTATATTCCAAGACATAGATCAATTGGTAGCAAGTGCTGCCTTCCTAAAATTAGAAAGTATGGGGACTTTCCTGTTGTATCTTTATTAGTACAACTAATATGCATGAATGAGTAGAAGAATATATTTTCCCCAGTTCTTATATGCTTCAAGAGCTCCTAACATACTCAAAAATGTACAATTTCCTTGAAGATGGTATGGAGTAGTGTGCAATCCTGTGTGATCTTACACAGCTCAGCAATCAGATCCAATTCAAAGTTTGCACCTTGATCACTGTGTATTTTTCTAGAAACGCCATAGGGGCTGATAAAATTCTTTCACAATTTACTAGCCACAGTTCTAGACATTTGGTCTTTTGTCAGATAGGCTTGAGTATACAATACAATAATCACAAGAATATTCCTGATATCAGAGGCATGCAGTTCTGTAGGTAAGGAATCAATGAGGACTAGTTCAAGTAGGCAAAAGCTTTGATATTCACAAGTTTGGCAGCCTTATCAAATTTTGTCTTCCTCCTGAGACAGATCTAACATATATCCTGGCTGCTGGGGTCATATAAAATTGATCTAATAAAACTGATCTCTAACCAATTTCAGGGTGCTCTTCATGCCCAGATGACCCATACATTCCTCACCATATATCCCTTCTAAGGCTTGGTGTTGGTGAGCATAATGAATCACTTGCTGTCTCACATCAGCTCCTCTCCTTTCTGCATTCCTTTACAAAACTCCATCCAACAGCTTTGGCCATTCTCATAAATAGCCACCTATCGTACCACTTCTTTTCTTCATCCTGAGTGGGCCTACGGGTAGAATCCAGAAAATGAATCACAGGTGCTATATACTTATCACATCATTTTCCTAAGGAAGAGTTGATTTTGCGGAAACCACATTTTCTGTTGAAAAGATATTCTGACTGAAAATTGCCCACCAGATCTAATGTGCACATTATGGAAATAGCACCTCCTTTATTTATGAAGATTTACAGATTGCTTAGCTGATCACAGACTATGTGATGGGAAAGCACCTGCCTGATTGTAAGTACTGAAGAACTGCAAACATGCAGTGAGCTGTTAGACACCTGATATCCAGTCTGTAACAGAAATACTGTGTACCTCTGTTTTCTAATGACATTTCTTTAACTAAGCATATAGATATGGACATGCCTCAGCTGAGAGTGTAGTTAACAGTGGCTGAAGAGTAAGGACTCATCCTGCCTCCTTTAGTCACATGAGCCCTGTCACAGTTCAGGGCAACTGCACTTATATTTCCCCTCTCTGGTCCAGCAAAGGCACCCTGCTAGGCTCCAGGCTCCTCAGCCATCACCTCTCTTGGGAAGAAACCCATATCTCTTTCCCTTCTGACTGGGGTATTACCAGAGAGAACAGGTCTGTGCCTACACTGTGTTATTCCCCAACAGACTGCCTAAGCAGGCCTGCTTTGCTTATTTCCTCAGAGACGGTGGACAGTGTAATTGCTAACAGTTATAAATTACCAACAGTTCTCTATACACAAGCACTTTTATTCCTAAGGTAAAAGCATTATAGTGAAAAAATATTAAAACAATAAAAGAACCTACATATATGCTAATAAGCTTACCAGAGATCACCTTCTAATTCCAACAGGGGCTTTGGTTAGTGAGTAGTTCTTCAAACCCCACAAAGGGGCTTTTCCCATGGTCACCAGTTTATAATAGCTTTTGTTCAGAACTAGCCCCAAGTCTTATGAGGTCTCAGTAGACCATAAGACCTTCCAACCCTTCCCTAAAGATTTGGCCCCCTACTTAGACCAAAGGTCTGTCCATTTTATGGATTTGAAAGAAAGCTCTGAGTCCGTTTTAACTTGGGCTATTTAACCAAAAATTCTTTCTTTGTTGCTCCCTGGAGAATCCAGTTTGAACCAGTAAATGCGAATCTTTCTCCAGGTGGTGGTAGCCCTCTGGAGGTGTTACAACCTGAGTGAGTGTGCCTAACCACCCCTCACTGTTCCTAGTACCTGGAGGGCTTCGTCTTCCATGCAATTACATACAGTCCCTCAACAGTACATAAATATTTGCATTTTTAAGACAATGAACTCCAAAAATACTTAAACTTGATTCAATAAGATTTGTCCAGGAGATTGTTGTATCTGTCACAAGCCCCACTTAATTTCATTGGGACTGCGTGTGATTAAGAATTCCCTGTTTGCATAAGTGTGGCGGGTTCAGTTCCTGAGCTGTCACACTTTGTATACTTTTAAATCAAAGTGAGGATTATGTACACATTGGTTACTTAACACATCTATTCTTCAGAATCTGAACATCCATACATCAAAGGCAGCAATGTTGTGGCTCACCAACTAATGAAGACCAGTGGACTGAAGAAAATCAGCGTTTTGCTGCACAGAGAATAAGAAGCTGAAGTACATGTGTTAAAGGGTTTAAGACAGAAGTCATTCTTTCTGCTCTTTGAAGCTGTACAGAGAATTAGATCTTCCTCCTGAACTATGAACTACTGGTTTTAAAAAGGCAACCGGCCCTCACTTAAATGAAAAGCTGCATACTGCAACTTTCATCATTTTTGGACTCATGAAATTTAATGGACTTTTGTTAACTCAAAGGTCTGAAACACACTAGAGAAAAACCATCAACCATGACTCCTTGTATCATCTTTGGTTGTTGCCAGCATTGGATGAAAGAATAAATACTGTCCATTTTAGAAACGTTGACTGATTTAGTCACTTCAAGGTTCGCTTTGCAGTCTTGAAATCATTTGTAAAATGCAGATACAATAGCACAGATGCTGAATGGTGTGTTAAGTCTAAGAGAGATCTTTTGTTACATCTTCTGAGCAAATAAAATCAACTTTGTTAATTTAAACATGGAAATACTGTATTTTAGTTATAATGGAAATATTCAGCACATCTATATAGTATGGTTCTGTGTTTTAAAGTTCTTACGGTAAATTAACTAGGAATTTGAAATCCAGCATCATTATTCTTGCTAATGTAAAAATCTCCAAAAGCCATAACACTTTTCCCAACCTGCTCTCACAGGGTATGTCTACGCTTCAATTAGATACCTGCGGCTGGCCTATGCCAGCTGACTCTGCCTAACAGGGCTTGTACCAAGGAACTGTTTAATTGTGGTCTAGACATTCAGACAATCCAGTTGGACTACTGTGAGGTATTCAATATGATACTATTATTTCAAATGCAGTTAGAAACCATGATGAACATGGTCAGGCCTAGTAGTCAAAGCTATGGCAGTTGGCCACAGTGGTTGCAGCCAGTGGGCAGAGCCAGAATCAGCGAGGCTGGAGTGAGAGCAAGGTTGGAGCAGGAACAAGGCTGGAACAAGGGCAAGGCTGGCTTAGGCTAGCACTTGGGGAGTTTGTTACCACTGTTGGACAGGAAAGAGTTCCAAGCCATGGAGTGATGAGATTGAGCTGCTGTTCCTCCTGTGGGGCTCATGTACTTTCCCTGGAAGTCACCTGACCAGCTGCGGATTGGCTGGAGCCCAGCACAGGAGTGACTTATCACCTTACAAGTGCTACTTTTAAAAGACTCAATCCTATTCCCATCAAAGCCAGAGGTGAGATCCCCCAACTCTATATTGTTCGAACCCTCTCAGACACATTGCAAAATATAAAAACAGTTGGTTTTGTTTATTCTTTGAAATAAAATACTCTGGCTTGATTTACTGAAGTTAACCTGATTTGAGCTAAATGTAGATGTTAACAGAAGTTTATACCAATAAGTAGACAGATGAGATACTGTCCAAATATTTAAAAGAACCTATACAAAATAAACAAGCTTGATAGAATGAGACAAAAGAGAGACAGGTATAGAAAATATTGACCTGTGGGTAGAAATGTTACATATTCTATGCATTATGTCACAAGTATAAGTGTACAGCATGAAATTTAATAGCAAATTCCTCATATTACAGATTAAGCAGCTAGTACTTTACTGTACACTGAATAGATTGTTCCTGCTCACACAGTATATGCGGCACATTGGGACTGCGATGTAGTACCCTGACATTTCAAATGAGACGAAGGTGTTTTTTTTAAATACGATGCTTAAGAAAAAAATGGATTATTTTATTTTTAAATAACATTTGCCTCTAGTTTACATTTATTTTGCTTATATAATGTTTCTGCTGATGGGATAACTTCAAGAGATACTCATTTTTATAATGGGATGTCAGTCCTAATGTTATAAGGAAAGCACTCCTAATGTTACACGATTGTACTTCAATACTGTAGAAACAATAGAATGTAGGACATACACTCTAAGATAGTGGAAAACATTGAATGGTCACAATTTCAGTTTTCTATTCAGGTCTTATACCTTCGAAGAAAGCTGTTGTTTGTACTGCATAGAGTAGCTTTCATAGGAAATGAGCTTTGGATAAATGAAACCTTAACCTCAAGGAACTCAAAGTTAAAAACAAAACATTTCCACTCTAATATTATAATGGTTTTACATATTTGTCATATAAATGGTTTTGTAGTGCTGATGTTAATCATAAGTTCAGTAACCTGCATTTCACATTTTCCCCTTTATGTCCTGCATAAGTAAATGTGTTTGGTTCACAACCCTAATTTTCCCAGGACCACCCCCTCCTGCTGAAAGTTAAAAGTCACAGACCCTGACAATGACTGTACAGACTGCTCCAGCCCTCTGTATGTGTGTTGTGTTACAGGGTGTGTAGAGCAGCTGGAATGTAAACAGCTGGAGTGTGGGCTACAGTCTCTGGTGGCCGCTGTGTGTGTGTGTGTTTTGTATACATTTTATATGTAGCTGAAGGGGTTCCCTAGTTGAAAATACATTGAGCTCTCCTCAGGAGAGAGGATTTTTTTTATTTACTTATTTTTTACAAAAGAAGGCAGATTTAAACACAAAGGCAAGCTGATGTCTTTTCTTGCAAAGTTTAGTACTTCAAAAGTTAACTTCTGAAAAACTGCAGATGGGTGGATAAAACATATCCTTGGACAACATGCAGCAGCTCTTATCTCTCCATCTGCATCTCCTACTTGTTGCTTACATCCTTTGGATTCCCTTGTTGCATCTTTGTACTGGGTCCACTCCATTAGGTAAGGATTTTGGTACTTTTTAATTGTTTGACAGTAATTTGAGGGATACAGTGATAATGAATGTTATAAACTGAGACACATAACCTGTTTGCTTATACTTTTGAGCAACATCTACAGTGATAGGGATAGAATTTTAAAAAGTATTCAAAATAGAGTGGAAATGCTATTAAAATAAACAATTAACAGGCTAATTTGAAAGTTCACCTAGTGAAAGTGATGTTGTGGACCCTGAAGTATGCTTACCAGGCATAGTATTTACTATATATGTGGGATTTTTTGTTTTTGTAATTCAAAATAGAGAAAATACAACCCTTCTGAAAATGCTTACTCTGTATTAGAAAATGTCAAGTACTCGTAACTTGTCTCATTAAAGGAAAATATGTAAAAAACAACAACCCATAAATTAAGAAAAGTATTTAAAGCAGAATCCATTCCTCCAGGGAGATAAGTTTGTGCTGTATATCAGATAAATGTTATAGTTCAGTTAATTACACATATAACAATATACATTTACATAATGCCTGGCAATAGTGCTCATAAGTAAATTTTGAAGTATTGTACATATTAAATGCAAGCTTTGTTTAATGCTGGCATAATATTCCCAATAAGAGATTACAGATTTTACATACTTTATTTATTCAGTTTTATTAATCTAGTATAGTAATTAATCTACTGTAGCAATATAACTATGCAATGAAAATCATGTCAGCCATTATTGAGCTAATAGTGTCTGTCAAACGGAGTATAAAATAATGGGAAAGCCTGAGGCTCAGTACCAAACACTGAGTGTAGTTGTATGCATATCCCATGTGCAATACTGGTAGCAATCACCTGGTGCTGAAAATATATCACAATATTTTATACAGTTTAATTCAGCTAGACTTTCTGGTGGTTTAAAAAAGTGATTATCAGCCAGTAATCATCAGCTGTATAAAGATAAAACAATTTAAAGCTCTCATCATTTCAATATCAGAGGGCACCTAGTAAGGTTTGCAGGACTAAACCCAAGGCAAATGACCTTATTGTCTTTATCTTCCAACAATGCTTCTAGTTTCTAAAACCTTTTGAAGGGTTTCCAGTTTTATGGAGTGTAGCAGCTACTTACCTGAAAGAAAAGGCTTTTTCATCAACAGGAAATGACCTTGAACTCCTGGTAACAAAGCAACTGCTTTTCCATTTTAGTTTTGTTATTATGGTAATATGCACCGACATACTTGTTAAACGGAATACAAACCAAAAATTAAGAAATTGTTTGCTGTACTTTAGATACAGAGGGCCTTATGTTTTTGTTTTTCCTGTGAACTCCAAATAAATGAAATTGCTCAAAAAAAATGTACATTCTTTTCTGACAGATTGTGCTGTGACATTATAATTATATTAACAAAGCCATATGCTGTTTACTTTTATACTCTGAATATAACAAATCTATTAATTCTGTAAGGATTTCTCTGTTGATAAGGAAAGTCTGACCAAATAGCTCTCTGCAGCTACCTCGTTAAGAAAAATAAAAAGTCTTTTACAGAGCAAGGAAGATCTCTCTTTATCATTTTCTTGAGGAATGGAGAAGCCAGCAGTGATTAGGGATACACTCATTATTCTTGTGCTTTACATAGCCCCCTGTGACTGGGAAACATGAAAGGGTTACCCATAATGTTTGTAGCTGCTCTGCAGCAATTTTTAAAAATAAAGCACCAGACGCAATAATAACAGCAACTGTGACTCAGAGGGGTGGGAGGGTTGATGCTACCCAGAGCTTTTCAGACTTTTCTCAGATAAGATTCTGTAAGTCAGTTAAGCAAAAGAAAGAGTAACTTTTCTTAAAAATACCTCTTTAACAATTTAGCTTTAAAATATCTAGCTATTTGTAGCATTGGCATCAAGATGAAGGTTTTTTTCCGCTTTAGGAGCTTTTCATTCGATAGGGGGTTTGAAAAGTTTGGAAATGTTATATGAGCTTCATGCAAAGTTATAAACATGCACCAAAGTTCATGAAATAAGAGTTAAGTTGTGGTAAGTCAATTGTACAGTACCAAATATATATTACTTAAAAAAAAAAAAGATAGTGAGTCTTGTTTATGTGTATGGGGGCTGGGAGGAGGAAGAAAGATATGGGGGAAATGAGGAATAAGTGGAATGGATACCAGAGAATAGGAAGTGCAGCAGGGAGAAGAAATTTGATTTGCAGAAGAAAGGAACAGTGTCACCACGCCCTAAAGAAACAATTTATGAAGGCAAACGAGACCAATCTAGCATGTGAAAAGCTACTTGTTCTCGCTGCTAATCCTCCAGACTCTAGTCTTCCTCTCACTGAAACAGTGAAAATTAAACATAGCAGCATGTAATCTGCACTATGCACATTAACAACTAAAGCAACCCCAGGAGCCTATTTTGTGACTTTTTTCCTACTGTTAGATTAGATAGGATGAAAATGTATAACCAGCTATACACTTTCATGCTTCTGGGCAAAAGTCAACTAATTTCTAACTGCTTGGACCTAGGAAGAAAGTGTCCCCATGGGCATGTCAGTTCATAATAGTCCATTATGGAGTTTTTTACATCTTTCTCTTAAGCATCTGGTACTAGCCTTTGTTGGAGATAGGATACCAGACTGAGTAGAGCATTGGTCTGATCAGGTGTTACAGTTTCTAACCCCCTGTGTTCTTGTTCTTATAATAAAAAATGGTTTTACAGATCAAATTCTGCTCTCATTTTAAGCTGTTGTAAACGTAGCATAACACCACTGATTTCAATGGAATTAGTCCAAGTTACACTTGTCATAAACAGATAGCTAAGGGTTAATGTCTCTTTCACCTGAAGCACCTGACCAGAGGACCAATCAGGAAACCGGATTTTTTCAACTCTGGGTGGAGGGAAGTTTGTGTCTGGGTCTTTGTTTTCTGTCTGCCTGCTTTCTCTGAGCTTTGGAGAAGTAGTTTCTGCTTTCTAATCTTCTGTTTCTAAGTGTAAGGACAAAGAGATCAGATAGTAAGTTATATGGTTTCTTTTCTTTGGTATTTGCATGAATATAAGTGCTGGAGTGCTTTGATTTGTATTCTTTTTTAATAAGGCTGTTTATTCAATATTCTTTTAAGCAATTGACCCTGTATTTTGTCACCTTAATACAGAGAGACCATTTGTATGTATTTTCTTTCTTTTTATATAAAGCTTTCTTTTTGAGACCTGTTGGAGTTTTCTTTTCTGGGAAATTTCAGGGAAATTGAGTCTGTACTCACCAGGGAATTGGTGGGAGGAAGAAATCAGGGGGAGATCTGTGTGTGTTGGATTTGCTAGCCTGATTTTGCATTCCCTCTGGGTGAAGAGAAAAGTGCTTTTGTTTCCAGGACTGGAAACGGAGAGGGGGAGTCACTCTGTTTGGATTCACAGAGCTTGTGTCTGTGTATCTCTCCAGGAGCACCTGGAGGGGGGAAGGGAAAAAGGATTATTTCCCTTTGTTGTGAGACTCAAGGGATTTGGGTCTTGGGGTCCCCAGGGAAGGTTTTTCAGGGGGACCAAAGTGCCCCAAAACACTCTAATTTTTTGGGTGGTGGCAGCAAGTACCAGGTCCAAGCTGGTAACTAAGCTTGGAGGTTTTCATGCTAACCCCTATATTTTGGACGCTAAGGTCCAAATCTGGGACTAAAGTTATGACAACACTGTTACAGCTGAAAGTGTAATTTGACCTTTTGTAATTGTTATGGCCTGAGCACATAGTGATGCCTATTGTTAAGGTTGCAGAATAATTTCCATTTGCTGATAACTTTTTTGATATTTTCCTTTCTGAAATTTGGCATGGTTGTTCACAGGACACTTTTGGTTTTTTTTTAAGTAAGCCAAAATAGTGCAGCTATTTTTGAGAATGAAGAGGGTGAAAAAAATGTACTTTTCCATTATAAAGTATTTTGTGACATTTTTGAACAACTTTAGAATGTCAGTGGGGGATCCTAGAAATTTGAAATTTGGCAGAAAGACAGTCCTTGACTCAGAGATGTGCCTTTTGAAGCTCTGATGAAAATGTGTTGTGACCTGAGAGAGTTCTAGAGATTTACAATATGTATTTGGTGCAAGAGCACTGGATTTTGCAATGTGATCTCTTAATGGTCTGCCAATGTTCTCTTGGTTCTGCACAGGTGTAGGTAGTTTGAAATTCTTAGGCAGCTATTTGTTACTATATTAAAGTAGCATATAGCGATCCCAACCAAGATTAGGGCCTGGTAGTGGCATGGATGGAGCAGTGCTCCCTTGTTGATCTTTCTCCACAGTGGTGGGTTTGCCCAGGGAAGGAAGCACTGAGGCAGTATGTTGTATGCAGAAGGATAATGGCTGAAGGGATAGATAAAACTCATAATTTGGGGGTTGGTATCCTTCATGACATGGAGCCAAAGTAACAGGGCCTGGTCAGTAACTAAGGTGAAATGACTGCCCAGAAGATAGTATTGGAGTGAGTCCATAACCCACTTCACTGATAATGCCTCTTTTATGACTACAGAAGGGGCCCTCTCCCTTGAGAATAATTTTCAGCTAAGATAGAGGACGAGGTGTTCATCACCTTCCATCCCCTGAGATAAGGTGGCCCCTAATCCTGCATCGGAGGCATTGATTTGTAGCAGGAATTCCCTGGTGAAGTTGAAACTATATAAGACTAGTTCTCAGCAGAGATGGGGCTTAAGGGTTTGAAAGATGTCTTGACAAGCATTGGTCCACTGGATCTTTTTTTGGGCTACTGTTTTTAAGGAGATCCCTAAGAGGGGCCACAATAGTCAAGAAGCTGAGAATAAATTGTTGTTAGTATTCTGACAGTCCTAAGAACTGTATACCTTTTTCTTTAGAGTTGGCATAGGCATGACTGGAGGGCCAGACCTTATCCACCATGGGTCACACCTTCCCTTTCCCCAGATGCACCAAGGCAGATTGTCTCATTTTTGTCCAGGTGGAATTTAGTAGGGGTTTGCCACAGAGAGGAAAGTAACTTAAAGGATTTACCGGTATACCGGTGTCCTGAGCAGGGGGTGGGGCCTCGACTGGAAAGGCCGGTGCCTCAACTGGAAGAGGTGGGGCCTTGGGAGCCCCGGGCCCTTTAAATCACCGCTGGAGCTCCGGAGCTTCGGCAGTGGGGCTCTGGCGGCAATTTAAAGGGCCCAGTGCTCCAGCCACTGCTGGGAGCCTCAGGCCCTTTAAATCACTGCCCAAGTCCCAGGGCTCTCGGCTGCCACCGCTACCCCAAGGCTCTGGCAGCGGGGCTCTGGCAGCAATTTAAAGGGCCTGGGCCTTGGACAGCGATTCTCTAAATGACTTCTCAATTACTTGCAGTTCTAGCGTCTACTGAAGCTCTTGCTTTATGGTTTCTCTTGTTCTCTGGGGAAGAGGATCATTAATTTTCTCTGACTCATTGTCTGGGTTCAGTCTTGGAGTAATGAGAAATTACAGGGTTCATCTAGGTTGCATAGAAAACACCATGGAGAAGACAGTAATCAATTGCTGGGCCTGGACCATTTGTTCTGGAGTGAGGTTGCTTCTGATTTTCACCATCCTAGGCTTTGAGGTTCCAGTGGTCTGTGGGTCCAGTTCAGACTTTGGTGACTATGGGGCTATAAACAGGCTCTCCCAAGACTTCTATGGCTTTACAAGATTCATGAGGTAGATTTGTTGGCTTTTACATCTGTTTGTCTGTTGGACATTGTAATTAACAGGCCTCACTCATCGTATCATCTCATAAGCCCCCTGCCAGCAGGCCAACAGCTTCAGTTCAGCACTGGGAAGTAATAAGAGAAACTGATCCTCAGGCCGAACCCCCTGAAGGTGGGCCCTTTTATTGAAGGCTGCTTTCTGGATGCTCTGGGCACATAGGAGTTTCTCCTTGGAGAATAAGCCTAAAGCTTCGAGCTTCTCCTGAAGGTCAAGAATGTGCTATACCACATTATCCACTCCAGGTGACTGTTTCTTCTACATTTCCCTTATGAGGTCCAAAATCCCTTGTGGTTGTCTCCCATATAATACCTTGAATTGTAAAAAGTCAATGGAGGATTGTGGCATGCCTATCATTGCAAACAGAAGGGAAGGGAGTAATTGGTCCCAATGTCGGATATTCATAGTGATAAACTTTCTTAGCATATTCTTTAGGGTCCCATTAAACCATTCCACCAGCTTGTCTGTTTGGGGATGGTAGCCGGTGTTTGGAAGGTCTTTATTTTCAACAGCCAACATGGTCACTTCATTGTCTGGGACATGAAGTTTGTTCCCTGGTCTGTTATAATGTGGTGCCCAGTCTGGGCAAAGATTTTCATCAGTTCAGAAATAACTGCTTTGGTATTCATTTACACAGGGATATTACCTTATGATAATGGTTGACATAGTCCGCAAGTAAAAAAATATACTGGTAACCGTAGCACTCTTTTCAAGAGGGGCGATTATGTCCATCCCAATATTATTGAAGGGTATGCTCTCCAGTGGGAGGGGAACCAGTGAAGTTTTCTCCTTTGGCTCGGGTGCTGTGAGCTAGCCCTCTGGGCAGAAGGCAAAAAAGTTGGGGATGTCCTTATACATTCCAGGCCAAAAAAATCAGACTAGAATTCGAGCCAGTGTTTTCTCCATCTTGAGATGCTTCATGAAATGTATGCTGTGGGCCAGCCAAATGACCTTCCTCTGATGGTCTCTGGACACCAGAAGCTGGTTTCAGGTTTCCTCAGTCTGGAGTTCTTTCTCAAGGTGATACAGATGATCACTCCGAATGTCAAAATGAGGGAAGACTTTAGCTTATTGAGGTTCCACCATTTCCTCATCGAAAACTGTCGTTTGGATATAGGCCTGGCTCAGCATGTCATCAGCTCTCAGCTCTTCAATGAAGTTGGATAATTTTGTTAGGCTCTCTGACTTGAGTAAGGAAAGGGTCTTCAAGTCAGAGTTTTCAGATGATACTTTACAAGGTATACTTTGTACAAAAATTATTACAACAGTGTGTAGGGTGGGCGCAAAGGTACATTTTGTCACAACATCCACAGGGTTTTACATTCCCATCATAGAATGTGTGCATCATAGAAGAATGATGCCTGGGGGTGATCCAAGATTGGGATCACAGAGGGATCATGCCAAAATATTCTAAGTCCTTGAGACCCACCACTTCTGTCCCGTTCACCTTTACAAAGCTAGTCAACTTCACAAGCTTTGGTTGTTGAGCTCAGGCTCCCGCAGTCCAGATTTTCCCAAAGCTGCCCTCCATGAAGGAGTAATCTTGGGACTAGTGCCCAAGGTGGCCACTTGAAAAAGCAAATGACCTGGGTTCCTGTCTTCATCTCAGGTCTGAGCTATCTCCAACATGAATCTCATAGTTTTTCGGCAATCACGCAGGACTGCTCCGAAAGGATACCGTTCCTCCCAGAAATCTTGTGGAGTGTCTCTTACAAGATGTCCAGAGTGTCAAAGATGGTTGCTTTGACCTGCATATAATCTCAGACAGTGACAGGGTCTAAAACAAAGGTGAGCCACATCTGGCCCGTGGGACCGTCCTGCCTGGCCCTTGATCTCCCAGCCAGAGATCCCAGCCCCCGGCCCCTCCCCTGCTGTCCTCCCTCCCCCGCAGCCATGCTGCTGCACAGGCAGGGCTCGAAGCAGCACGCTTCTGCCGAGCAGAGTGGCAATGTGTCTAGCTCCGGCCAGGTGGCACGGCTGCCAGATGTGCTGCTCTGAGCAGCATGGTAAGGGGGCTGGGGCTGGGGAGTTGGATAAGGCACAGGAGGTTCCGGGGGGCAGACAGGGGACAGGGAGCAGTTGGATGGGGCAGAGGTTCTGTGGGAGGGCAGTCAGGGGATGGGGAATGGGGGCACTGGGGGTTGGATAAGCATGGGAGTCCCAGGGGGCCTGTCAGGGGCGGGGCTGTGGATAGGGGTCAGGAGATGGGGAACAAGGGGGTTGGATAGGTGTGGGGTCCTGGGTGGCCTTTCAGGGGGTAGGGGTGTGGCTAGGGGTCAGGGCAGTCAGGAGACTAGGAGCAGGGGGGTTGGATGGAGGTGGGGTCCTGGGGGGGGCAGTTATGGCCAGGAGGGAGCGGTCAGAGGACAAGGAGCAGAGGGGGGTTGGATGGGTTGGTAGTTCTGATGGGTGCAGTCAGGGGGCGGGAAGTGGGAGGGAGTGGATAGGGGATGGGGACCTGGCTCTTCCTTCTCTAACAGGCACAGCCTTCCCTAACTGGCAGTCCATACAGCAGTGGTCCCCAACGTGGTGCCCACAGGCACCTTGGTGCCCGCCGGGGCATTTATGTGCCCCCGCCTAGTGCCCGGCAAGGGAGAGAAGCTGCAGCCCCGCACCTGCTGGGGACAGAGAACTCCAGGGCTGCAGGCTGTTGGCGCTACTGTTCTCTGTCCCTGGCAGGCGCGGGGCTGCGGCTTCTCTATGGCTTCGAAGCCATGGCCCGGCCTCTGCTGGGGACAGAGAACTCTGGGGCTGCAGGCTGCGGGCACCAGTGTTCTTGGTCCCTGGCAGGCGCGGGACCGCGGCTCAAGTTGGAGAGAAACCACGGCTCCACACCTGCCCGGGACAGAGAACTCTGGGGCTGCAGGCGCCGGCGTTCTCTGTCCCTGGCAGGCGGGGAGGGCTGTGACTTCTCTCTGGCTTCAAAGCGGGAGAGAAGCCATGACCCCACCCCTGCCAGGGACAGAGAACTCTAGGGCTGCAGGCTGCGGGTGCCAGTGTTCTAGGTCCCTGGCCGGCGCGGGACCGCAGTTTAAGCTGGAGAGAAACCATGGCCCCGCGCCTGCCGGGGACAGAAAACTCCTGGGCTGCAGGCTTCATTCTATGTTAAAGTAAGAATAATAAATATATTTGGATCAGCAGTTCAACAATGTTTAACTTTTTTAAAATAAATAAGACGAAAACTGTTTATGATATTTATTTTGTAAAAATACCTTAGTTTTTCTTACAGGTAGATAAAAAAGAGCAAATTCACATGGTAAGGTGAAAGAGTAATTGCTGAATAATTTAATTAATATCTTTTACATGTAAAATTACCCTTTTTATCTTATGGATTCATATATTATGTATATTAAATATGATGTTTTTCATATTATTTAACTTACAAATACAAAATAAGCCTTGAAAAATTGTTGGCACCTGCCTCACTCTTCTGAAAATATGAATGTGCTACTAGCCACAAAAAGGTTGGGGACCACTGCCATACAGTTTTGCAACCCCAATGTGGCCCTCGGGTCTCATTCCCTGAAATGTTCTAAAACAAAAAACAAAGTCAACTCAATACTGGGCCATTCCCAGTCTGCAAGTGGGGTGTCCCTGCCCTGTCCTTTGGCCTTAGTTACATGCAGTCTCTTAACTGAGTGTTGCTCTCTCCTGAGGTCTAACTATTCCTGCCCAGTGGCTACTCTGGCTAACATGCCCATCTCTCTGCCAGCAAAGCTTCCTACAGGCAGAGGCAGAGCTCCATCCTCATTCCTGGCCAATCATCCCTGGCCTGAGCCAGGTTCACTCCTTTTATTCCCCCTCCAAGCTGGGCATTGGCTATAGGTATAGCAGGGTGGGGCTAGTTGGGGTCATAGACTCTCCTAACCCCTTCTTTGCTGTTGTGAAGCCTCTCTGCCCCATCACAGGCTCCATTTTGCTAAGCACTGTTCATACTTAGCATAAGAGAGTATTTTGTTGTTCCTGTTATTGCTGCATTAGGTAAAATCATGGCTCAGTTAAAATCACTGGCAAAACTCCCATTGACTTCAATGGAGCCAGGATTTCACCCTTGTTTTTTCATACTTATCTTCAGACCTGATCTAAAGCCTATTGAACTACACAGGAATACTCCTGCTGACTTTATTTGACTATGGATCTGTCTCTTTTCTATATCTTTCCTACCACGTCATCTGGGTTGTTATCTATTTAGATTTCACAAATGAAGCAAAGTCAAGCCTAGTCTGACCTTGAATGGAAGACTTCCAGTGAAAACCAAGGATATTCTGAGAAGCATGTTTTATTCTTGATTGGGTTTGGTCTCTATTCCTTTAAAAATAAAGTGAGCTCTGACCCTTTGGGATGCAAAGCACTATTGACTGTAGGTTTTATATTGCCACCTGACAAAGCCCTAGTAAAGTTCCCTTTTCTTCCGTAGGGACTGGGCCATGGGTGGTCAGATCTAATGATTATAATCAAGAGCCTGGAACCAAGGTGCGAAGCCAAAGATCAGAGCCAGAGTCAGGATTCAAGCCAAAGGTTGTTCTGCTTCTGGGAAAATTCCACTCTTTTAAATCCCAGCCCCTTGGAGAAAAGTTGGATAAAACTAGTTCTAGCTTCAGCTAACCTGTTGTCCTAAGGTGCTCCAGTTTGAATGGGCAACCATCAAGGTTTAACGACTCTCCCTTGTCCTTGATTTGGGAGAAATGTGAGACAGCCTTGACAGCAGACAAGGGATTCTTCATATACTTTAATGATACAACAATTTCATAAAATCCCAAAATTAATAAATTGTACATATATTCCCCAAATTGTCACCCCATCCATCATCATATCATCTTTCAGACTAATTAGGTTGGTAATATCAAAACTGTAGTGGACTTCATGGATTCTCTGTTTTTCTCTGGTTATCAAAGGCTCTACTTGGGGTAGAGCTTCATTTGGGCAGGGGGATGGGGCGGGGACAAGGAAGATGGGGCAATTGTGTATTTAATTCTGGTTTTGCATAATTTTCTATAGATGATCAGACTTTAGATTTGTCTATTCTCCGCTACAGGTGCATTGAACAAGGAATGCCTCGTTTTTGGCTTGTAGCTGGGACATGATCCACAGTTTAAATGAAAGTTATTATCAACTCTAACTTGACAGAATATATTACTGATGAAGTGAGTTAAGGTTCAGATCAAGTCCAAATTCAGCTGAATTTGAATATTGACCTTGATCTGATCATTGTGTGTGCTGCATTGTGTGGTTTGATTATACAAAAGGCTATTTTTATTCATGGTGAAACGTGAGGAACTACATCAGGTAAAGGAATACTTAACATCTTGCCTTGAAACTGCAGTAAAACCACTTTTGTGCATGACACTTTTTACAGTTTGGGTTTTTTTAAAAAGATCTTTGTATGTTAAGCTCTTGGGAGATTTGTTTAATTATTATATACTCATTGCTTCTTTCTGACACATATTACTTTGATTATTCTGACACCTATTATGCTGATTGCTGTATTCATAGTCCATGGCATCCATTGGGAACGATGAGGGAATACATTTAACATTGCAGGAAAAATTGATTGCCGCATATGTTCAAGAAAATATAATAATGTACTGTATTCTTTCTGCTGTTTTTATAATTGATCGATTGGTGAGTTTATTACTCCCTTATTTTTTTCATATAACAACTTCCATGAGTTGGATAACAATTTATCCACATGCTTAAATGGTATGATGCTTCTCCCATGGTGATAGGAGCAATTTACGACTCAGCTGTCTTTTAACAACTTGGTGTGTTGACAGTTTCAGAAAATAGTCCCTCATCAACTTAAACATCTCATCAACTTAAATGCTCCTGCTCTACTTCTCATGAATTAGAAGATAACATAAGTTGACCTCTTATTTATGTGCTACAAATGTTTATATTAGATAGGGGAGTTGGATAAGGGGTGGAAGGTCCTGGGGGGCAGTCAGGGGACAGGGGACAGGAAGCAGAGGGCGGTTGGATGGGGCCTATCAAAAAGACCATCCACAATATTCAGGAAAAAATGTTGAACATGTTGTGAATGTGGCACTCTAACCTATATCCTGTGTATTGGCATCCACTTTGGGTTTCTAATAATCTAATAATCTTTTGTTGAAGTTTGCATCTCTGGGCATCCAGAGTACTATAGGAAGAACAAAGAGAGTAAAGATACAGTCACGCTCTTGCTTAGTAACATAACTAAATATTAATTTAGTTATTAACAACTAAAAGGATCTGAGAAATGCAAATCCATCATTAGTACCAGACAATCCTGGGTGAGATAAATCTCTCATCCCTTTTCTTGGTCAAGTGACCAAGTATCTGATTTGCATTGACATTTCAAAGATTATTTCAGAAACACTCCTATTTTGAAAATCCTCCTTCCTCCAGTTATTTGTTCTATAACCAACTATGGTTGTTCTGTAAAAATTAGTTGACTGTGACACAACCTCCCTCCAATAACATAACACAGATAATTTGATTCATTGGGACTACTGTATCATCAGTTCTGTCCTCTTAATGGATTAAAAAAAAATCATCTTTTGTACTGTTCCTGCATTACTTGTTAAGATTAACATGGACAAAAAAGACACAGACAGGAAGAAGCCTAATTAATAATTTACTTTAATTTTGTAAGAAGAAAAAGGAAAATGTGAACAAGGCTGTTTATTTCCTAACCCAATTATTGATGACTCATCTTGTTTACTGTGTTGATATGTGGAGACTTCATTTTATAAATGCATAATAAGCAGCAATAAACCTAAAGGTAAAAGAAAGCTTTTATTGATGGTTATGTCAGACTGGTCTTTTCTTTTCCCTTATGTAACTTTCTTATAAATTATGCTCCCATCTATTTATATAAAGATCTATTTTTTTTTTGGCTGAAATTTTCAAAATAAAATAGAAATAATACCTAGCTTTTCACCTAGCTTCTCAAAGTGCTTTACAAAAAAGGTCATTGTTATTATCTTCATTTTACAGATGGGAAAAATA
Source organism: Gopherus evgoodei (assembly GCF_007399415.2). Classification (NCBI taxonomy): domain Eukaryota; kingdom Metazoa; phylum Chordata; order Testudines; family Testudinidae; genus Gopherus; species Gopherus evgoodei. The sequence continues at coordinate 60,181,539 of NC_044332.1, forward strand.
GCTTACTGGAGTTAGGCACCCAAATCCCATTGAATTCCAATAGGGTTTGGGCTCTTAAGGATCCTTTGAAAATCCCTGACTTCACTTGATAAATAGGAAGCCTCTAATTTTAAATATTTTTCCAGTCCTGGCCTTATCAGGCCTCTGAGGACTTTCCCCATATTATTACCCAGCTTGACAATTCTTTGCCTAGACTTGTCATTTTAACTGATTCTCCCAGTCAAATCTCTGATGAACAACACTGAATCCTTTACATGATGAAGGCTGTTGTAGTTTGTGTTACTCCAAGATATGAATAAAGGATTATGAGATAACAGGAGAATATTATTGGGTCAATAGAATGCATCCTTTCTTACATTGCAAGACAAGAGGCCAGAGACCTCTGGCATCTGAACGCACTCAGCCTTTTGCCTCTTACATACACAATCTCTCTCCCGAAAGAATTTCACCACCACTCTTCTTTGTCATTGTAATTTCCTTGCAGTGTAAATAGCTTTGACATTAATGGCCTCCACCTCTTCTTTCTTTTTCCCTTCTTCTTGGTGACAATAAAAATTGACATTCTAGTTATGAAAATCATCCACAGGCTTCAGTTATTCCTACTACAACATATTCTCCATCCTTAATTAACATTTCTTGTTCGGTTTTCTGATTACCTATACTCCTTCCATGGGTGTGTAGACACGTTAGCTCATTAATATACTTCTGACAATATTATTCATCTTCTGTTTCAAAACAACTCCATCTTCCATCTTAGAGCTGAGCTTGCAGAGTGCTACTGAGAATGCCAAGCAAACTCATTAAATGACAGAAAGAATTAGGATGGGGCGGGGGAGGACCAGGAAATCCAGACCTGTTAAGCCTTTAGCAAATCAGAAAGATTCTAGATGCAGAAGCTTTCATAACACAAAACAACTCCAACTCAGGAAATCTTTTGCAGCTCAGAAAGACACTACAGAAACCAGATGCATTATAGTGTTTGTAAATACAAACCTTGGCGGAAAAAAAAAGCAACAAAACTTTATTTTCTGCTTTTTTAAAGATCCTCACATCAGAGGGCTTTATTTTGTTTTCTTTAATGGGTCTGAAAATTTTTCATTGGTGGCTAATCATGGACTTTATGAAGAATCTTTGGGTAATTGTTCATCTATAGATCTTGGATTTAAATCTCTGCAGCTGGTCAGAGAGTGGAAGTTTGTTTTTCTGCTTCAGACAGAGGTCCTGATTTTGCAAAACGTTATGCATATGCTTAACTTTTACATATGTGAATAGTCTCATTGCCTTCACTGGAACTAGTCACATGCATGAAATTAGGCACTTGTGTAAGTATTTGCAAGATCGCCACCAGATAATGTATATAACCCTTCTGCCAGGCTGAATTGATAGCAGCAAGGGCTGGGTTCAATACATAGGGGTCCCTTCCCTACAACGTAATGCAAACCAGCTCGAGCCCCCACCCAGTGACCTGGGAAAATCTTACACACACCCCTGGGTGCCTCGAAGAGGCAATATTTCTCCTCTCGCAAGCACAGAGTCTCGATGTAGCAGAAGATGTTTAATAACATGAGATAAACAACAAGCATTAAATTGGGAAAACACCTCAACTAGAGTCATAGACCAAACCATGAGCAAAGACCCACCCCAGGAATTGGGCCGTGTCCTTTTCCCTGGGCTCTTGAGTCCAGCAACCCCAAATTCACCCCAAGACCCCAAAGTCCAATACTCCAAATGTCCCTAGAGTGCAGCAACCCAAAGATCACCCACAGTCCCAGAAGTCCCTCAACCCAAAAGTCTCTGTCCTGGGTCAGGGCAGCCCCAGAGTTCGAGAGCCTATCTGCGGAGGTTTCCTGCCCCCGCAGAGCCTGGGTAGAAAGGGGCAGCTTACATGGTCCGGGGCCGACTGCCCTGCCTCTCCGTGGGATTCTGCTTCCGCCTTCCCCACGAACTGCTCAGCTCCGCTCCGCCAGCTGCTCTGCTCCACCAGCTGTCCCGTGATCCACTCCAGCCATCCCCGCAAACTGCTCGGCTCCACTCACTCCATGTGCTGCTCCAATCATCCCACAACTGCTCCACTCTGCCAGCTGCTCTGCTCCACCAGCCGTCCTGTGATCCGCTCCAGCCGTCCCCACAAACTGTTCGGCTCCACTCGCTCCATGTCCCCACAAACTGCTCCACTCCACTCTGCCAGCTGCTCTGCTCCGCAATATAGCTTCAGGCTCCCCCACTAGTTAGCACAGTACTCAGTGCTCTCAGCTCAGTAATTTTAGCTCTTTAGTGATTTCAGCTTATAGTAGGGGAGCCCCAGTGCTGGTGCACCATTAGCCCAAAGTGAGTTCAGCTCAGTAACTTGTATCTAAATTCTTAAGGGAATCAAAAATCAGCTTTGATATTCAACAGTGGACAGAGAAGTAGATGTAATTGGTGCTTCTGGCTCACACAAGGCACCCACACCATCAGGTACAGATACCTGTCCCCAGCCTCTCTCCATTCACTGGGTTTTGGAACCCATGTCCTTTGTCTAGCAAGTGCTATTTAGTTGGTGATGAAATCCTTTATCATAAAACAGTTTCATAGTTCCTCATTTACATAATCAGGGTGACAATACTTTATTCCTCCTGCCCCAATAACAAATAAATTGGACACCCCACAGCTGTGAAAGTAACCATTTTAGGCTGCCATGGGCTATGCTAGGTGGGGTGGGTGTGCCTATGCAAACACGATCAGCCTCTGAAATTCTTTTCCACACTTGCCATAATTCACCACCAGATGTCAGGGTAGAGCTCATCCTGACTCTGCTTACATGTAGATGGCTGCATGTGTACAGCATCCTAGAATGCATCAGTCTGTGGCATCACTGATACTATTAGTCTCATGCACTGTTGGTATCGGTATTGCTACTGAATCATATGCATGGAAAGGACTCAGAAAATGAGGGCACTCACGTAGCATGTACGATCTTGTACAAAGCTATCCATTGCCTTGGAATTTTTTTTTTCTGAAATTGATCAGAAATATGTTGATTCTAAGCCCAGAAGGGACTATTGTAATAATCTTCACAGAACAGAACATTGGACTTCCCTGAATTAATTGGTGCTTTCACTCCAATGACTACAGGGTTTTTTGTTTTTAAGAAGAAATGAGTGGGTTAAAGGGGTGGAGGAGTGGTACTCCAGGCTAATAATGGCATCACCTGTTTCTTAGTCACTGACAACTCAGAAGCAAATTATCTTGAATGGTTATTGATCAATATTCTAACAGTTCAAGCACAAGACAGGATACTAGTTGGTGTCTGCTACAGATCACAAAATCACACTATAGAACAGGATTTCCTTAAGTATCTACCTACAATGTGTAGGGGAGGAAACTGTGTTACAAGGGGGCATTTCATCTCAGTGACGTATGCTGCAAGAATGGGGGAACAATTGTTGTTTCTGCCCATACACACAGTATTAATCAGGGATTCATATGAGTCAATCGAGCAGGGTTTGGCCTTAGGTGGGACTCTTCCCTCCAAGTCAGTACTGAAGCCATGACTGCTGAGGCTGCAGGATTTTAGATGAGGAGGAAGGACAAGATTCTGGCTACAAATGGCCTTTTGTACTATTTTCAAGGTCATGAGTTTATTTCTGCCCATAATTTCAACTTCATTTCCTATCCTAAACCATTCTTTAGTGTTGAAATGTGCTGTTAAACAGCTGCTGTGTTTTTCCATTTCTGGTAGAAATGATCCTTCCATATAGTTTGTGGGCATTCTTGCATCCATTGGTATGAAAGGCACTATATATATTCAAGGTCAAAGTCCTAAGGATTTTTATTAACTTTAAAATATACACATTGAGCGAAAACACGTATGCCAATTTTACTTACCCTTCTGAAGCAAGAAATGATGAAGCCCTGAAGAATATGCATTTACCTGGATGGTATGGGGAACCTAAAAGACAATCTAATAGAGAACAGGTAAGTCTTTTCCATCTTTCATTTCAGAGTAAAATGAGGTTAGCATCTCTGTAAAACTGACCTGTCCTAGGAAAGGTTATCCCCAAGCCTGGAGAAAATTCTGGAATAAGTAATTTTTTAGTTTAATTGTGCCGGTCAGCTTGTTCTTATTAGTTTTTTAAAGTCAAATTGGCCATGACAGTGTATTCAAATGGAAATTTTGCTTTAGCTCAGTTCTGGATATTAATGATATAATAAAGGAGAGAGGTTATAGTTGCTCTGTCTATACAGTTTAATAATACTGGGTCAAATTAATCCCAGGATAAATCCAGTTAGGTCACTGGAGTTACACTAGGGATGAACTTGGTCCTTTCGCTGAAAGTGTATCAGATGATACTTTTTCATTCCCTGGGAAGATATCCTTTCACACATCCTTTGATACATCTCTTATCACCTCATACAAATGTTTTTACACTTTATAGGCAGAAATTTGGAACAAATTCTGTGAAATACCAGTTTATAATTCCATAAATTATAGACATCTCAAGTATGCAGTGAGAAATTCATGACTGTCCTGTTTTTGCCTGGCTGAAAAATTAAATTTGCAGATTGAAGTTGATACAGCAACAGATGTTCTATTACTGATTACTCAACCAAAAGAGCTAAATGTCTTAGTTTTCCTTGGGCTAAAATTTCAAAGTCATATTTAGAATTTAACAGTAGAAGACAATCTTGTCAGAACTAGACTATACATAACAACTATTCTGATTTGTTTTAAACTGCCCTTCTACAATATCATCATTTTACGTACTGATCAATTCTTGACTATCTCTGGAAAAATTGCTTATATTTTGATTTTTGAAAGCCAAATTGTCACCACAGCGAGGTAATTTGAAAAGTAGGGTATTTCACTACTGAGAAAATTTGGGATTAAATAGAGACCACTGCTCCTCTTCTCTGGTGAAGGACCCCTTCTGCTCTTTTCTGAGAGTGGAAAAGTGAAAACAAAAAGTTATTTGATGTCTGAACCCTAGATAATACTGCTGGAAGATTTTATTAGTTTCACTTTGCTGCTAGCACACAATGCAAAAATCAGAAAAAATATGCCAGCATTCTGTACCAATGTATATTTGTTCATTGGAAAACTTGGTGAGACAGCAAAAGTATTAGCAAACTATCACTAGAATTCAGAAAATTAATAGTATAGAATAGTATATGTAGTTTCCTCAAGGTGTTGAAGCCTTTTAATTAATGTAGGGAACAAAGCACAACTGTAGATTGATTGATGATTGCAATTGTAATATTATTTATTGGGGTGCAACTTGCACTTGTCACAGATAACAGGTTCTTTTTCAGGTGGCAATTTAGAGTTAATTAAGAAGATAAAATTGATGAAACACACATAGAAACTTGGGCTGTAGTTACTACAGACAAACAGAGATGAAGTCATAGGAAACCATACATAAGAATAAGATAAATACAGCAAGGGGGGGGTCCTGTATTGTTTATACTTACAAACTTGATTTGTGCATACTTACAACATTATGGAGAACATTCAGAACAAAGACAGATAGAAACGTAAGTGAAAGGAGGCCGTGATTCACTTTACATCATCTCAGGGACTCAACGAACCTGAAGAAAGAGAACTACATTGGATTCCTCATACCCCTTCTTTATGTAAATTATCATGTACGCAAACATATTTGATCAATTTCTGGCTGTAACAAGATTAATACTTCCCATTAGCCATGCATGGCATTCTGCCTTTCCATAACTATGCCTTTAATCATGAATATTAATAAACTACATCTCATATTTCTTAATAGTTCCTATCTGTTATCGCAGTCTATCTGCCTAGTTAACAGATTTCTAAAGTCCCCCAAAACTTCCTTCTTGTGAAATGCTGTGGTGCACAGTATTTTTTATGGTTACTTGGTTGTCTCTTGAAATGAGAGGGCAGAATTTGTGACCTGGAGTTATCTGCTTGGGCTTACTGGTTTTTAGCTTAATTATGTGTGTTCTCCAACTTGCTGTTACAACTTTCATAACTTCCATTAATTATGCTTAAGTAAAGGAATTATAAGTTACCCCAAACAATAAACCCTCCAAGATCCTTTTCCTGAAACTGTACATCATATGGGCCTGGTGGTATGAGAGCTCAGTAGCATGTTTTAAGATTTTAAACCAATTTCATTCCACCTTTCTTTAAATGATAATAATAATAATCATAGCACTGGGAATGAGATACATCTAATATTTCATTTTGCACCATTTGATACCTTATTCAAACATCTGATTTTTATACTAGTACCAAAAACATGCTGCTGGTATCCTGAATACTAAGACATTTTCTTCCATTCCATCTGTATGACTCCATTGATTTCACTGGAGTTGTATAAGGAAAAAAGAGTGTAGAATTTGGCATATTTTTTCACTTTCCCAGCCTCCCATGATAATCTAAGGCTCAGCAATGAACATTTTAATTAAAATATTTGAGACTGGCATCACAGACATATGGAATTCATACTGCATGTTGTCCCACTGCTTCCCCCAAATCAATTTATTGAAAAATACTTCTCATGATACGATTGTTGAGGTGAGCAAAGAGGAGATAATGTTTCTTTTCTTTTGAATAGTAGCAGGATTTATCCCAGTTTGATAAGTTCTGGAGTGATTATACCATACAGGAGAAAATAAACCTGATTTTTTATGAAGCTGGTTTCTTTTATATTTCTGCAGCTGACCCAAAAACACATTCTTTTTTTTTTTTTTTTTTAAGTGTGAGACAACTACTGCTTGCCTTACTTCCACAAAAAGTCAATGGCACTTTTAAGTTATAAGAATACTCACAGGAGAAAGGCAAGCAGAGTTTTCCCTTATAACAAGATATATAAAATAGCAAAATATGTTCTTCATTACCATAATTCACTCCTGTTTTTGGTTTTTTATGGTTTTCAATGAGCAAAATAATCCATCATACTTGAACGTCATGTACATCTCTGAAGCTAACAGCTAGCACAAGTCAATTTTTAATTAAGATATTTTTATAAAACCTACCATTTATTTGTTCATTTGGGAATAGACTTTGAACAGCATGTCATCTATATAATTTATGGAAATTCAAGTGACCCTTAAATCAGAAATCTGACTGAATTTCACAGTGAAACATAAAAATAACCTGTGACATCATTGAGCACCCAGAATAGCTTGAAGTGTGATAAACAATGGAAAATTTCAGCATTGTTACAAGCCAGTGTGATCTTAACCTTTTAAATAAATTACCCATTCTATTTAGAATGCCTGTATAAGGTTATGGATTTGGAGCAGAAAGAAAACAGGTTTGACAGGTTCAATTATTTATAATATAGATTAAAATATTTTAATCTAAAACATTCTAAAGATGGTAATCAACCCCACTCCAAAATTATGGGTTTCGGTAGTGTCGCCCTGATTCTGGATTTGTCCTCAGTTAGGTCCCCATCCTGTTCCCATTGAAGTCAATGACAAGACTCCTATTGGCATTAATGAAGGCAGGATCTGCAGGGAGGGGTGAAAATAAGTTCCAGCTGTACAGAGGGGCTGTTGGTTAGTCCTTGACAGCATTAACTCCTAGTGGCAATTTCCAGTGGTTTGAGGAAAGCCTACTGTGCAGAGTGTCTACCCCCTGGCATTCCCTTGTAGAGTTACCATGGTGGTGGCTCCAGACTCCGAAGGAGTCATGTCACCAAGCCAGTGATCGCCTGCTTTACGATCCTGGGGGAGGAGTATTATCCCTTCATTTTACTATTCTTTGCTCTCCTGTGCATGCCTAAGCAAAGTCTCCCCCAGACTCTTCCTGTCTAACTAGGTCATGTCAGTTTTTATGTGTTTTCTTTAGCTGTCTGATGCCACTCAGCCTTAAAAGCTCTCCTTTTTCCCAGCTGTTCCTAACCTTTCCTCTCTCCTTCATGGTGGCCATTTCAGCCCTCTCTAGTTGCTATCCATCCACACACACACACAGCTGTAAAGGTCTTTCCTCACCTGCTGTGAACGATTCTTGTTTCCTCTCAGCTCAGTGCATGGATCTCATACACACATGTATGGATATTATGCTATTATGTTTAGAATATGAAGGAAAGGATAGTGGCATAAGGGAGGAGGATGGTCTTGTAGGTAAAGCATGGAATTGGGAGTCAGGAAAGTTTTAGTTATATTCCTTACTCTACTACTGAGTGCTGTGTGAACTCAGACCAGTCACTTAACCTCTGTGCCTCAGTTTTCCTGCATGTAAAATGGGGATAATATTATTACCTATATCACAGTCTAAATTTATTAATGCCTGTAAAACACTTGGGGCTACAGACAGGTGTTACTGAAGTGCAAATTGTTATTGTTAGTCAGATTCCAAAATAATTTCTGTGCTTCTCTTCCTCTTTCTGACTGCAACAGACCCAGACCTGTCTAGCTTCCCTGTGTATCTGTGACCCTTCTTCCATCTCATAAGAATTTATACTGAAAACAAGCAGGGAACAGGAGACCTGATTAGCATCATTGGAAACTTTGCTGGAGGTTGATTGCATTGTAGGACAGTATAGCATCCTGAGTTTAGGGATGGGGGCTCGTCCTGAAACCTCTTCTTCTCTGCTAGCCTGTGCAATTCCCTGCTTTTTATCACTACTCTTGGCCTCTTGTCTGTCTGAGATGCTTCAATTGTCTCCTGTCTCAACATACACAGTAACATGTACAGCTAGGCTTTATTTAATTGTATTGCTTAAATTTCAGATACTCTCTCTATGTTAAAAAGGGAAACAACAATTCACTAACAAATATATCTCTCTCTTTATACTTCCCATAATAATCTCTGCACATTGTACCTATGAAATTCCAGAATAAGAAATAAGAGCTTTCATTACACATTCACAAAGTCATCCAAAGACCAGAGGAAGAACAGACTATAAACACAATAAATCCAGTTTAATTTATTCATAGTAGGAGTCTATGGATCAGACTGTTTACACTCCAGAATATTTATTATAAGACGGTGAGTGAATAAATCCTAAGCAAAAATTCTGTGATTGATGTTAAAAACTATAATCAATTGTTATTTTAACAATTTATCAAAAAGTAAAATGTTATAAACATATTAGGCGGCCTTTTGCCATTAAATCAAACCTGCAAGAAGTAATGGCGAGGCTAGTAATGGCTAGAAAGAGAAAATATTTCAAAACTTTTCAAAGTTCCTTGGCCTCCTGAATGTTCCCATTTAACTACCTCAACTGAAGTTGTGATGAAATATGTTTCTGAAATAAATGTGTGTATGCATATATGTAATTCTTACTAGCTCATTTCCATCTTCAGTATCTGAAACATTACAAGGTATTAAATCCTAAAAAAGGAAGGATTGGAGGTGTGATAGCCAAGCAAAGATAACTGGAAGCATCCTGCCTAAGCAGGACATAAGGAGGCAGAATGCCTCAGGCAGGGCTAGGTCCTGACTAGATGTGCTGGGAAGAAGCATGTGTACGAGGAAACTTTCCTGTGCTCACTTAGCCCATTCCTAGGGGCACCTCTGCAGGACCAGCCACCACTTAGTTCTTTGTTATAAATTAAAGCTCACAGGACCAGGACCATGCTACAGCTCCGGTCTTAACTGGAAAATAGAGACTTGCCTGATTTACTCTCACTTATGCTACCTAAATCCAAGGTAGCACCAATGACTTTTGATTGATTATTAATGTTTGGCGTAGCCCTATATGATGCAGCTACCATTTCTATGGAATAAGACTTAAAAAGTCAGTAAACGGACAATTGCCCCCCCCACCTCCCCCAAATATACAATAGACAGCCCCGAAGACACTCAATTGCTGTGTCATATTCCATGGAAGCTACTCGGACAAGAGAACAAATGCACAGCAGGAAAAGAGGTTCTAACCAGGGCTTGGAGCTGTGCTCCGGCTCCTCTCCAGCTCAGGCAAAACCTGCAGCTCCACTGCTCCGAGCTGCTCTTGCGCTCCAGCTCCGGGCTCTGCTCCAAAGCCCTGGTAACTCTCAGCTACAAAGGAGAAATTAGTAAAGATCAGTCTTTTGAGGTAATTACTATCCCCAGTCTGCTACTATTGAGCACCTTCTTATTTAAAACCTCTGTGACACACATTCATGAAAGAGAAATAGACTGCAGAGCCTCAGACAGTAAAGCAATGTAAACTCCTTGGCCACTTTTTATCCTCCCTTTCACAGTTATGATTGCCTCACACTATTTGCTGTAATCAGGCAAAACTGTACTTTCAGACTCTGGAAGTTATGTTCATATGTACAGTAATCTGCTGATGTAATCCTCCTGCTAAAGATTGCTCAGTCCCATGTAGAGTGTGGGTTCTGGGGAGATGATGGGCTACAATACACCCGAGAAGGAAATCCTTCTCCAGCACCAGTGTTATGTGATTACAGAAATCTCTCAACACTTTTAGGCCAATGATATTTTCATCTGACTTGTCTTTCTGGCTGCCCATTTGAGCCCTTGTGAAATATTCCAGAGACGTTGAGCCAGATGCAGACAGATCTGGTTCCTGGCTGAAAGAAGCTTGCAAAATTGATGTTGAATCTTTTCATGGTCCTGTCTTTTTTTCTAGGCATACCAGAGATTCTTCCTTTCCCAAGGAGAGATAAAGTATTGAACCTGACTGTTAAGAGCAGATAGCAAAGAGTGGTTAAAAACCAGCCCAATAAATCACACACAGATGCCACTAAGATCCATTTATACTGACCTACTCCCTCACCTGCCTCTGCACTTTAGCAGAATATGACATTCTTCTATGTATAACAATATACTTATATGGGACCAACTCTGATTTCATTCTTCATGATTGCAGGGGGGCTTGATCCAGTGGAAATACAGAAATAGTTCTGCTGCAGAAAAAGGGCAGGACAGGATTTGAGGACCTAGTAGAGCAGTTCCACATTCTATGCATACCATGGAGCTCTTCTCATTGAGGCTTTCCCATTCCCCAACTGTGCAGCAGCATTTCAGAAGCGCAGCTGAGAGGGGTTGATGGATTCATGACCGCATGGATCCATTAGCCACACTGTCTAGTGTGGAGGGAACACATACTAAGGGGTGAAGCCATTCTGCTGCAATTCTAAGGGTATGCCTACACTGGCAAGTTTCTGCAAAACAAATTATACCACTCTTATTAAAGCACTAGAATTAAATCACTGTTGCATGTCCACGTTGTGCTCCTTGTGACGGTGGAGCACATCCACATTAGCAGCTCTTGCAATGGCAAAGAGAGCAGTGCATTGTGGTAGCTATCCCCCTGTGCAACTGGCTGCAGGATGCTTTGGAAGGGTTTGCAATGCCTCATGGGACTGGCACAGCAACACATAATGCAAGTTTCCTAATTACATTGTTCCATGGGCATCCTACTACATTGCCAGCTGCTTTTCAACTGAAGGGGGTAGGGGGCAGAGTGTGTGACAGGGACGAGGGTGGAGGGTGTATGGAGGAGGGGGGAGAGACCATGTGTTTTGGGGGACAGAGAGTGTGTCAGCATGCTGTCTTGTAAGTTCAGACAATGGCAGGAAGCAACCAGTCTTGAGGCAGGGGGAGGGGAAAACCCCGACATCAGCCCCTGCTTCCCTCCCCAGCTCTCTGCACAGCAATCTCTCTCTCTCTCTCTCTCTCTCTCTCTCTCTCTCACACACACACACACACACACACACACACACACACACACACACCTCTCTGTTCAGCATCATGAGCATTCCACATTAATGGTTTGTTTTGTGTCCCGGAGCAGATCAGCATAGGACACAAAGGCTGTCAGAAACGGTGCTTTGAAAGGGGAGAGGCACATGTCTCCCGAGCAGCCGAGTTCAAAACAATGAGCCATGTGTAGGATTATGGGACACTTCCAGTAGCCAACTGATTGCTTTTTGCACTGTAATGTGTTTACACTGCCAGTACAGAGCTGGAGCCTCTGCACTTTAAGGCTTACAACGCTCGTCGAGGTGGCTTTTTTGTAACGCTGCAACTCAGGAGTTTCTGCGCACTAAGTGGCTTGGCAGTACATACATGTCGGGAGTTACACCACAGAAAGCTGCTTTACTGTGCAGAAACTTGGCAGTGTAGACAAGGCCTCAGACCTGGGAGTGATTCCTACTTAACCCTACCCCCTGCAAAGATCCACAGGACACAGCCATGCTATTCATACTGCATACTGATACCAAAGAGGTTATAATCAAGAGTTTATAGTTTAATTCCGTCCACAGCTAGCATGTGCAATTAATGGAAGTTTTGAAAAAGTAATTTTCCCTGTATTGTTTTGTTTATGTATTTCAGAATAGGAAAGACACTTAAAACTAAGTGAACTGAAACTATTGAATCATAGGCCCTAATTCACTTTTGGAAAGAGCCTATGGAGGTTTTAGTATTACAAAGGCAGGTTTTTAGATCATTCAGCTCAATTAGATCTGATGATAATGATGCGGGTTATATAAATCAAGGCAAGAAATCACAGAATGATGCAGCACCCATCTCATTTAGGTTACTTCTAAAAAGTGGTAATGACCAATAATGGAACAGCCAGATGCCAAGGTGCAGCTTCTGGAAACGTACATTTCAGAGCCTTGAGATCTGGTCTTGCAGCTGCTAACTTCACCCTGTGAAAAGCATCAGCAGCTGGCTTTATGTCTAGGAAAAGAAAATGAAATATGCTGCATTTTCATGGCCATCAATCAGCAGACATAGTGCCAAGCAAGTTTTGTCATGATGCGTATATTGCCAATAGACTTTGCAAAAATATTCCTATTATAAGAAAAGTATCTAGGAAAAGCCTAATCACTGTATTCAATTTGTGCTGTACACATTTAGTGTAATGCAATATTACTTAGTATACAACTTATTATATAGACCATGGGCCTAAGCCATGGGTCTGTGGCCAGAAGCACCTCCATATGCGACGAGACCCCCAATGGACAGGTTTCCTCTGCCTGTTTATGTAACCTCACTGATGTCGCTTACACTGGGAGCGGTGCTGGGGAAAGAAGGGAACTCACTTTCTCCTTGGTGCCATCCTAGCAGGGCTTAATGATGCTTGCTCAGTTTTGACTGCACTGGCTGATTAACCATTGGCACTGTGAAACTCCCAAAGTCCTCCTTGACTGGAAGAAAGTTTTGAGGGCATGAGACTTTGTGATGAAAAATGAAGATGGGAATCCTCAGGGCTACATAATGGATGCAGCAGACCAGTTTGAGGGAAAAACTGTTAATGAAACCAGTGATGTTTGCGAGCCTTTGTTTCATTTTCTGCAGAAAGAGTGAAAGCTCTCTGTTGTATCACAGTTCCTAAATGTTACATTTGTTCCAATGATTTGTCTGGATGTGCTGCCTTACATTTCCGCCACTGATCTCCTACACAGAGATGTCAAAATGGCAAGAGAATGACATGCTATAGGCAATCCTTTGTGAGAGCTGAATGAAAAAGGCTGATAATGAAGGTGACTTTATAAAGAATGCCAGATGACTGGTGATGCTGAACATCATTAAAAGTATACATGCAGGACTCCAATTCTATCATGTCATTTTAGATCACACTTTCCATGCTGGAGGAGAAAGTACCTTTGCCAGCTCACTGGAGAAAGCTTGGAGATGATTGAAGTAAAACAGCGGGAGGAGGCTGATATGATTAAGTCACATAGTCAACTGCCCATGTGTAACACAGTAATGGAGGTGAAAGTAGGGGGCAAACTAAAATTAAGCTGGAAGGACATTAGGGACAATGGAACAAAGATAAAGGACATGAGAGGATGCACATTGAGCTGACTTGCACAGCCTACAGAGTGCAAAATTTAGATGCCTTTTGTTCATAAAGAAAATGATAGAACTAACTAGTGATTGAAAAAAGCCCATTCTATTCGAGAACACACATGAAGAGAAGCATATTTAATCAATCATACTGTCTAGGCAGACGTGGGCAAACTCCAGCCTGCGGGACAGTCTTGCCCGGCCCCTGAGCTCCCAGCCAGGGAGCCTAGTCCCCGTCCTTTTCCCTACTGTGCCCCTTCCCTGCAGCCAAGCCACTGCAAGGGCCTCACTCTGATCCACTGCTCCCACTGGGCAGCATGGAGAGCACAGCTGGCTCTGGCCAGGTGTCACAGCTGTGAGCTCCTGCTGCTGGTAAGGGAGCGGGGGGGTGAGGAGTCCTGGGGGTCAGTCAGGGAGGAGGGGATGGTTGGATGGGGCGAAGGTTCTAAGGGGGACAGTCAGGGGATGGGGAACAGGGAAGGGTGGGAGTGGGAGTCCCTGGGGTCCTGTCAGGGGGCGGGGATGTGGATAGAGGTTGGGAGAGCAGTTAGAGAACAGGGAGCAGGGGAGGTTGGATAAGGGGGTGAGATCCCAGGTGGCCATTAGGGGCTGGGGGTCCCGGGCAGGGTGGTCAGGGGATGAGGAGCAGAGGGCGGTTGGATAGGGGGTGGGAGTCTTGGGGGGCTGTCAGGGTGTGAATAGAGTTTGGGGCAGTCAGGGGATAAGAAGCGGGGGGGGGTGGTTGGATGTTCTGAGGGGGGCAGTAAAGGGGCAGGAAGTGGGAGGGGGCAGGGGCCAGGCTGTTTGGGGAGGCACAGCCTTCCCTACCTGGCCCTCCATACAGTTGTGCAATCCCGATGTGGCCCTCGGGCCAAAGAGTTTGCTCAGGGCACAGAATTCAGAAGATAGCCAGGGACCAAAATCCTTAGCAGCCAGACTAGGCAAGGAGTGTAGGGATAGAACAAACCCGCCCCCAACATTAGTATAAAACCCGGGCCAGATCCTGACCCATCCTAAGTCCCTTTCCCACTTCTACAGCAGCAAAAGGGATCTCCAACCTGCCCTAAGTCACCAGATGAGAATTCCTCTGGTGTGTGTGAAGAAAATCTTGGTTGGTGTAGAGCCAGTTTAGCCAACTTCATCACTCCCTTGTGGGCCTCCCAGCATTTGGGCATATCAAGGGCATGTGACATGCTAGCCAGACTACTCTGCTCCAGTGATGTCCATTGGTGTTGTCAGGGAACCCCCCCCCCCTTAGGCCTGAGGCCTAATGAGCAAAGCTTGGAGCAGCAGTAGGCCTGAGGACTGATGAGCAAAAGCTATGGAGCAGCAGCTAAGCTTGTTTATCTGTACAAAGGGCATGTGGGGGCAGGAAAATGTGGTTAGGGCCCAAAATAAGGGGAACTGAAGCTGGAGAAGGGAACTAGGTGGTAAGACAGAGGGTCCCAAGGCATGCCAAGTTCTGACAGCTGTCTTTGTATAACCAGACCACAATGAAAAGTGTTAGAACAGTCAAACAGCAGACTTAACAATAACAGGAAAAACCATAAATGGGAAAATTAAATGGTCAGCCTGCTTGTTTTTGATATTATATCCCAATAAGGCAATTAATATGTGTAACCAGCGTGCTACGTTTTGCGGTTTTAACCTTTATAAGCTTGGTAAGATTTGTAGGAAGCAGAGCAGCTTGCCTCCCTGCATATATGTTTGTATGAAATAAAGGAGCCTCAGGCTGTCTGATTCAAAATCAACTGTGTGGTCAATTTTCCACAACAGTGTAATAGAGTCATAGACTTTAAGGTCAGAAGGGACCATTATGATCATCTAGTCTGACTTCCTGCACAGTGCAGGCCACAGAATCTCACCCATCCACTTCAATAACAAACCCCTAACCTATGTCTGAGTTATTGACATAGTCAAATATGAGTCAAATTGTGGTTTGAAGACCTCAAGCTGCAGAGAATCCTCAAGCAAGTGACCAGTGCCCCATGCTGCAGAAGAAGGTGAAAAACCACCAGGCCCTCTGCCAATCTTCCCTTGAGAAAAATTCCTTCCCGACCCCAAATATGGCAATCAGTTAAACCCTGAGCATGTGGGCAAGACTCACCTGCCAGTACCCAGGAAAGAATTCTCTGTGGTAAGGAAGAAGCCATTACAAGCTTCTGCAACTTGCAGCAGCCCAGAGGCTGTTCTAAATCACATCAGGCCAAACTGGTCCCTGGTAACTTCCAGAAATAGTTGCGGAGACAGAAAGATTGGAGAAAACCACCTTCACAAATCACCTTCAAGTGGTTGCCGTGGCATGAGGATTTAGCCCACTGCAGTGCACCCTTTATTGTGATTAATTTCTATAGGGCTATAATTGTACACAAAACTGTGCAAGAACCAAATTACAGTCTCAAAGAGTTTACAGGACTCAATAAAAACAATCCAGCACAACCTATACAGTGCTCACATACTACACTGGAGAGTGCTAGAAAGTCTTTTAAATACATTTCACCACATGCAGCCTACTGTTTTCTCTCTTCATGGAGAAGGAACTACAAAAACCGTGAACAAAGTAACATATGTTCACAACACTGAATACAAAGCATAGACAAAGTAAATGCTAGGAATATCACCAGATTCTGCTGTTTCTTATAGAAGCTGACATAATGCTAACATGGGTATTTGTGAGGCATAGTTAATATTTATCACACATACACACACACAAAAAAAACATGTTAAATATTACACTGCTCTACAGCCAAAATGCTTCTGAAATAAATGTAGTCAAACTTTACTAATTCTGGGTCACTGAGAATGAAAATGATGCTTAAAATTGTTGATTGGCTCTAGTTTTCAAGATATGCTATTGGGTCATACCCTTGACTTGGGAATGGCAGAGAAGTGAGTTATAAAGGGAAGGGATCTCAATTTAAACCAGAAATGACTAAAATACATCTTTGACTGGATCTATGAATAAATCTATGACTGGGTTTGGACACTACTTGCTTATTAGGCAAAACAATGAATGATGCAATCTGAAGCTGGTATTGCGTCATACATGATATGAATTGCATCATGTTATTCCTAGAAGTCATAGATGATGCAATCATAACGAAGCTTACATCACTCTGCTGAACAAATTGCCCTGTATCAGCTCTAGAAATCATCAGTGTTGTGTTCTCTTGTTTGTCAGTGTTTGATTTTGCAAAGCGACACATTTCTGTTAGCCAAAGTGAGCAGAGATGCCTCGTACTTGTGTGAACAGTGCAGATAACTTCTGCTATGTTTGTGGTGAAGTGACTTTTGCATCACAAAAGCGCAGTATAACCACTATGGTTAAGAAAGCCTCTCACCTTTCTTTTGGCTGCAAAATTGGAGATCAGGACAAGAGGTGGGCCCCACACATATGCTGCAACACTTGTGCAACAAATCTTCGCCAGTGTTTGAACAGGAAAAGGAAATCTACGTCTTTTCCAGTGCCAATGATTTGGAGAGAGCCAAAAGATCATACCAGCAATTGTTACTTCTGCATGGTGCCTCCAGTTGGGAAAGGTGTATCAAAGAAGAAAAAGTGGACTGTGCATTATCCAAACATTCCATCAGCTATACGCCCAGTACCCCACGGAGAAGGACTGCCGGTTCCTGATGCACCAGAATCATTCTCACTTGAGTCAGATGAGGAAGAGGATGAAACTTCTGGTCCTGAACCATCAATGTCACTGGACCCACATTTTCTCCCACCCTCCTCCTCTGAACCACACATCATAACACAAGGTGAACTGAATGACCTTGTCAGGGATTTGGAACTACCCAAGAGTAAGGCAGAGCTGTTGGGCTCTAGACTACAGCAGTGGAATCTCCTGGCAGGCTATCAGGGCAAATGGAGCCCATCAATGCTTGCAGACTATTGCTGGACAGTGACAAGGGATGCTCCATTTAATGAATACAAGAGACAAACCAAGAAGCGCCGAGTAGACACTGAATAGGACTAAACTATGTACATAATAGTTTTTTGCCTTTTGTTTCATAATAAATTTTATTTCTAGAACCCTTTTGCTGATTTTTAAAGTGTTACATAAACAGGACAGGTGAAATATTGTCATGTAAAGCAACTATAAACACATGAAAAGACCTAGGTTTACAATTTATGATTAAAACTTTACTATCTACACAATATACATAGACATAAAATGTAAAAACTTAAATATCTTAGAAACAGTAGCCAATCAGTTGTTTTAATTGTCATATTTGAATTCAGCACATCAAAATACATAATAAATAGCACATTTTATCTCTGAAGCAGACGACTTCTCAAAAATTGTAGACCAGTGTTATTAAAGGTGCATAGTCAAAAACTCAAAAGTTAGGAAATGACAGAAATAAGGCTGCCTCTACAACCACATAGATCCCTTCTACTTGAGCTAATGAACTAACTGATGGCTGTGGTAGGATGTCATCCTCTATGTCAGTAGTCCCCAAACTTTTTATGTCACGCCTCCCCCTTACCCATAATGGAATCTGTCCTTGCCTCCCCCAACCTCCACACAAGAGCTGTGGTCAGGAGCAGGTTGGGAACTGAAGTTGGAGCTAGGGCTGGGAGAGGAACCACAGCTGGGCTGGAGCCAGAGCCACAGTTGGGAGCTAAGATTGGGACCATGGCTGGGAGAGGAGCTGAGGCTATGGTCGGGGTCGGGAGCCAGGGGATGAGGCCAGGGCCTGAGCTGTGGCTGAAGCCCAGCTGGGAGTGGAGCCACGACCAGGACCAGGAATGAGGATGCAGCCAGGGCCAGGAGCAGAACCACACCATGGTTGGGGCTGGGAGCTAATGGCCGAGGAGGGGACCAGAGCTGCAGCTGTGACAAGAGCTGGGGGCAGAGCAGGGCGGGGTAGTACCTCCCCCCCCGAACGTTCCTCTGTGCTGTCCTAGGAAGGTAGGGAGGCATACCCCACCATTTGGGGACCACTGCAAGTCTATGTGGACCAGCACTGAAAGGAAATGAGACAGTTCACTGGTGGGTTTCACAATTATTTGCTGTGGCTCCAGAGAGGAGCATGCTTAATGGGCACAGACTCTTCTGCCCATTTCCCCCCAAGTTTGACCCCTTCTTCCATGTCCCCTCCAACCTTTCCTTGTTCCCAACCTTGTCTTACTCCCCTCTCCCCTTCCTCCCACAAGTTCCAGTCTCCCTGCACAAGCAGTCCCACTTCCCCTCTATCCCCAGTTTTTCATCCAATATGTCTCTCCCCCCAATTCTGGTTTCCAGCTGCCTCCTCAGCCTTGCTCACATTCCTGTCCCCACTGGCTCCCAGTTCCAATCTCCCTCTTTGGACTCCGTGTCCAATCTCTGACCCCCTCTGCCCCCAGTCTCCTTGTCTCAGTCCACTATTCCTGCCCCTCTTCAGTACATCTCTTATCCTGTTCCCTTTGCATCTGAATCAGGTGCTTCATTCTTCATGCTGCCTGCACCCAGCAAGGGGTCACTGAGAGCACAGGAAAGACAGGCTCCCTGCTGTTAGTTCTAGTGCCCAGAGCTGGCACAGCCCAGAGTTGCACTTGCAGGGAACGTTCTGCTCAACCCTGAATTGGAATATGCTTAGAATCTTAAGGGAATCATCTGCTAAAATCAAAGCAATCTCCACTGAGCATGTTCAAACTGCAGTTTTTCAAAGACTTGTAACCTGGACACATTTGGGTGGATTTTTATGGGAATGGCAAAAGGCATGACACAAAGCCCAAACCCCGGCCAAATTTCAAGTCCCTACTCCAAAGCATGGGGGTCCTGTAACTGTTCAAAGAAAAGTTGTCAGACCTTTTTAACATAGGCAAACAATATATTTTTGCTTAGCTATGGTCTCAGAAATGACTGAACCATTTTGGCTGCAGACATCTGGAAAATTTCAGCTCAAATGGTTAAAAATCTAGCAAATCTAGCAAAATTATAAGCAACTGAAAAACAAAGGTCATAGAATGGTGTGTGTTTGGCAATCTTAACAATAGGCACTGTTACTACGTACAAGTTCTTTTGTAAGGACAGAAGCCCAATACATACATACATACATATTAGGGCTGTCAAGCAATTACAAAAATTAAGCATGAATAATCGCACAATTAAAAAAAATAATCACAATTAATCATGCTGTTAAACAATAGAATGCAATTTAAATATTTTTGATGTTTTCTATATTTTCAAATAAATTGATTTCAATTACAACACAGAATACAAAGTGTACAGTGCTCACTTTATATTTATTTTTTATTGCAAATATTTCCAAGGAGAAAAAAAAAAGAAATATTTTTCAATTCACCTAATTCAAATACTATAGTTCAAACACTTTATCATTAAAGCTGAACTTACAAATGTAGATTTATGTACAAAAAAACCCTGCATTCAAAAATAAAACAATGTAAAACTTTAGAGTCTACAAGTCCAAACAGTCCTACTTCTTGTTCAGCCAATCACTCAGACAAACAAGTTTGTTTACAGTTGCAGACAACAATGCCTGCTTCTTGTTTATAATGTCACCTGAAAGCGAGAACAAATGTTTGCATGGTACTGTTGTAGCTGGTGTCACAAGATATTTATGTGCCAGATGCACTAAAGATTCCTATATCCCTTCATGCTTCAACCACTGTTCCAGAGGAAATGTGTCCATGCCAATGATGGGTTCTGTTCATAATGATCCAAAGCAGTGTGGACCAACGCATGTTCATTTTCATCATCTGCATCAGAGTGTTATTCTTTTAAGACTTCTGAAAGCATGCTCCACACCTCATCCCTCTCAGACTTTGGAAGGCACTTTAGATTCTTAAATCTTGCATTGAGTGCTATAGCTATCTTTAGAAATTTCATATTGGTATCTTCTTTGCATTTTGTCAAATTTGCAGTGAAAATGTTCTTAAAACAAAGATGTGCTGGGTCATCATCCAAGACTGCTATAACATGACTATATGACAGAATGAAGATAAAACAGAGCAGGAGACATACAATTCTTTTCCAAGGAGTTCAGTCAAAAATTTAATGAATGCATTATTTTTTTTAACAAGCATCATCAGCCTGGAAGCATGTCCTCTGAAATGATGGCTGAAGCATGAAGAGGCATATGAATCTTTAATGCATCTGGCATGTACATATTTTGCAACGCTGGCTACAACAGTGCCAGGCGAATGTCTGTTCTCACACTCAGGTGACATTGTAATTAAGAAGTGGGCAGCATTATCTCCCATAAATGTAAACAAACTTGTTTCTGTTAGCAATTGGCTGAACAAGAAGTAGGACTAAGTGGACTTGTAGGCTCTAATGTTCTACATTGTTTTGTTTTTGAGTGCAGTTATGTATCAAAAAAACTACATTTGTAAGTTATACTTTCATGATGAAGCGATTGCACTGCAGTACTTGTATGAGATGAACTGAAAAATACTATTTGTTTTATTTATAATTTTTACAGTGCATATATTTGTAAAAAAAAATTAAAGTGAGCGCTATACACTTTATATTTTGTATTGCAATTGAAATCAATATATTTGAAAATGTAAAAAAACACCCAAAATATTTAATAAATTTACATAGGTATTTTATATATATAAATGCAAATACCTTGTGTTTGTAACTGTATTTTTACACAAAAATAAGGAAAAGAAATGTATTTTCTTTTAAACATGAACTAACACTAGAAAACATTGGTACTCATTTCAGGCACTCCATTCATCAGAAATCCTAACTAACTGTTTCTAAAGCAAAAATTATGAGGAGGTTATTTGACAATGTTACTAGTTACTCATTTTCAGGTTGGGTAAACTGAGTGAAACATCAAGACAGCAACTGTTTCAAGAAATATTACCTTTTCTTTATTACTTACATTTTCCTGTCTGAGAAAACATATCTAAGGTATAAAATTATACACATCTGCCTAAGCAAGAGAATATTTAGGGTGCCACTGAAATAAAACATAGACAGTAAGCAAAAAAAGTCAGCATACTAACTCTTTCTTTGTTGTACTAGAGAATTTCTCTCTGAAAATCTTTGTAAGATCAGAGATCAGATTTTTGGATGGTTTGAATTTGTTGTCCAGCCATTTTTCCCCCCTGCAGAATGTTAGAATTATTTAGATACAGTCCTAATGAGTAAAGGTACAGCTGTTAAAGGCTTTTCACACTATTGCCTTAACACATTTATGTGTAATAACCTCACAAGGAGCTTTTCACTTTTATCAGCAAAAACCGATACTGGGAATTAACATAAGAGTATCTCACTATGTTCCTTTTATACTCATTCCAGATACTTACAGGCAAATTTTCAAAAGACAACCTAAATCAAACACACACACACACACCCTGAACAGATAATGGCATGAACAAACCCACGTTTGTGTATGCACAATGAGTAACTGTATGAGGCCACTCCCACAGAGGGACTCTATGCACTCTCTTTGTGCACAGCAATCAATACTTTAAGCAAAAGACACAGGTTTACCAGAAACTTGTGTAGGCTCCTCAGGAAGATAAATCCAGTATCAGGCTAACACACATTAATGTTTAGATTCATAGATTCATAGACTCTAGGACGGGAAGGGACCTCGAGAGGTCATCGAGTCCAGTCCCCTGCCCTCATGGCAGGACCAAATATTGTCTAGACCATCCCTAATAGCCATTTATCTAACCTACTCTTAAATATCTCCAGAGATGGAGATTCCACAACTTCTCTAGGCAATCTATTCCAGTGTTTAACTACCCTGACAGTTAGAAACTTTTTCCTAATGTCCAACCTAAATCTCCCTTGCTGCAGTTTAAGCCCATTGCTTCTTGTTCTATCATTGGAGGCTAAGGTGAACAAGTTTCCTCCCTCCTCCTGATGACACCCTTTTAGATACCTGAAAACTGCTATCATGTCCCCTCTCAGTCTTCTCTTTTTCAAACTAAACAAACCCAATTCCTTCAGCCTTCCTTCATAGGTCATGTTCTCAAGACCTTTAATCATTCTCGTTGCTCTTCTCTGGACCCTCTCCAATTTCTCCACATCTTTCTTGAAATGCGGTGCCCAGAACTGGACACAATACTCCAGCTGAGGCCTGACCAGCGCAGAGTAAAGCGGGAGAATGACTTCTCGTGTCTTGTTTACAACACATCTGTTAATGCATCCCAGAATCACGTTTGCTTTTTTTGCAACAGTATCACACTGTTAACTCATATTAAGCATGTGGTCTACTATGACCCCTAGATCTCTTTCTGCCATACTCCTTCCTAGACAGTCTCTTCCCATTCTGTATGTGTGAAACTGATTGTTCCTTCCTAAGTGGAGCACTTTGCATTTATCTTTATTGAACTTCATCCTGTTTACCTCAGACCATTTCTCCAATTTGTCCAGATCATTTTGAATTTTGACCCTGTCCTCCAAAGCAGTTGCAATCCCTCCCAGTTTGGTATCGTCCGCAAACTTAATAAGCGTACTTTCTATGCCAACATCTAAATCGTTGATGAAGATAGTGAACAGAACCGGTCCCAAAACAGACCCCTGCGGAACCCCACTTGTTATACCTTTCCAGCAGGATTGGGAGCCATTAACAACTACTCTCTGAGTATGGTTATCCAGCCAGTTATGCACCCACCTTATAGTAGCCCCATCTAAATTGTACTTTCCTAGTTTATCTATAAGAATATCATGCGAGACCTTATCAAATGCCTTACTAAAGTCTAGGTATATCACATCCACTGCTTCTCCCTTATCCACAAGGCTCGTTATCCTATCAAAGAACGCTAACAAATTAGTTTGACGTGATTTGTTCTTTACAAATCCATGCTGGCTATTCCCTATCAACCTACCACCCTCCAAGTGTTTGCAGATGATTTCCTTAATTACCTGCTCCATTATCTTCCCTGGCACAGAAGTTAAACTAACTGGTCTGTAGTTTCCTGGGTTGTTTTTATTTCCCTTTTTATAGATGGGCACTATATTTGCCCCCTTCCAGTCTTCTGGAATATCCCCCATCTCCCATGATTTCCCAAAGATAATAGCTAGAGGCTCAGATACCTCTTCTATTAACTCCTTGAGTATTCTAGGATGCATTTCATCAGGCCCTGGTGACTTGCAGGCATCTAACTTTTCTAAGTGATTTTTTACTTGCTCTTTTTTTATTTTATCTTCTAAAACTACTCTCTTCCCGTAAGCATTCACTATATTAGACATTCCTTCAGACTTCTCAGTGAAGACCGAAACAAAGAAGTCATTAAGCATCTCTGCCATTTGCAAGTCTCCCGTTACTGTTTCCCCCTCCTCACTGAGCAGTGGGCCTACCCTGTCCTTGGTCTTCCTCTTGCTTCTAATGTATTGATAAAAAGTCTTCTTGTTTCCCTTTATTCCCATAGCTAGTTTGAGTTCATTTTGTGCCTTTGCCTTTCTAATCTTGCCTCTGCATTCCTGTGTTATTTGCCTATATTCATCCTTTGTAATCTGACCTAGTTTCCATTTTTTATATGACGCCTTTTTATTTTGTAGGTCACGCAAGATCTCGTGGTTAAGCCAAGGTGGTCTTTTGCCACATTTTCTATCTTTCCTAACCATCGGAATAGCTTGCTTTTGGGCCCTTAATAGTGTTCCTTTGAAAAACTGCCAACTCTCCTCAGTTGTTTTTCCCCTCAGTCTTGATTCCCATGGGACCTTACCTATCAGCTCTCTGAGCTTACCAAAATCTGCCTTCCTGAAATTCATTGTCTCTATTCTGCTGTACTCCCTTCTACCCTTCCTTAGAATTGCAAACTCTATGATTTCATGATCACTTTCACCCAAGCTTCCTTCTACTTTCAAATTCTCAACAAGTTCCTCCCTATTGGTTAAAATCAAGTCTAGAACAGCTTCCCCCCTAGTAGCTTTTTCAACTTTCTGAAATAAAAAGTTGTCTGCAATGCAGTCCAGGAACTTATTGGAGAGTCTGTGCCCCGCAGTGTTATTTTCCCAACATATATCTGGATAGTTGAAGTCCCCCATCACTACCAAATCTTGGGCTTTGGATGATTTTATTAGTTGTCTGAAAAAAGCCTCATCCACCTCTTCCACCTGATTAGGTGGCCTGTAGTAGACTCCCAGCACAACATCACCCTTGTTTTTTACCCCTTTTAGCCTAACCCAGAGACTCTCAACACTTCCGTCTCCTATGTCCATCTCCACCTCAGTCCAAGTGTGTACATTTTTAATATATAAGGCAACACCTCCTCCCTTTTTCCCCTGTCTAGCCTTCCTGAGCAAACTATACCCATCCACACCAACATTCCAGTCGTGTGTATTATCCCACCAAGTTTCAGTAATGCCAACAATGTCATAGTTGTATTTATTTATTAGCACTTCCAGTTCTTCCTGCTTATTACCCATACTTCTTGCATTTGTATATAGGCATCTAAGATACTGGTTTGATCTTGCCTCCCAGCTTTGCCCTGACCCTCCTTCCTCACTGCCATTATAGCCCGTTCTCCCTCCTGTTTCCAACCCATCTCCCAGGTCTTGTTCCCCACTTACCTGTGGGGTTTGCTCACCTGTCCCCGTCGAACCTAGTTTAAAGCCCTCCTTACTAGGTTAGCCAGTCTGTGCGCAAATAAGGCCTTTCCCCTCTTTGAAAGGTGAACGCCATCTGTGCCTAGCAGTCCTTCCTCGAATAGCATCCTGTGGTCGAGTAAGCCAAAGCCCTCCTGGCGACACCGTCTTCGCAGCCAGGCATTCACCTCCACAATGCAGCTGTCTCTGCCCGGGCCCCAACCTTCAACAGGAAGAATCGAAGAGAATACCACCTGCGCTCCAAACTCCTCGGAAACTTAAATTGGAGTGAATAAATGAAGACTCAGATAAGAATGAATAGTAAAAACCTCACTCTTACGTGCACAAAATGCTATCCAGCTTGCAGAGAGTGGGATCTAGTATAGGATGTGGTGTGTGTATTAAACTGTTCTGTCTCTGACCAGATCTCTCAACATTTCCTTGCTCCTGGCTGAGGGGAGGACCCAGATGGAAGTGAGAAAGGCAAGGACAGGCAGTCCCTTTGTTCCAATATATTTATCTCTCTTCTCTTGCTTTAGAGTCCTATCTCTGGCCTGGAGTTTTCCCTGTAGTCTTCACTGACAATGTAAAGGTGTCTTGAATTTCTGTTATCAGTGCTACTTTGACTAGGCGGCACATGAGCTGATTTTCAGTGGCACTCACACTGCCCAGGTCCTGGCCACCCATCCAGGGGGCTCTGCATTTTAATTTAATTTTAAATGCAGTGTCTTAAACATTTTAAAAGCCTTATTTACTTTATATACAACAATAGTTTAGTTGTATATTATAGACTTATAGAAAGAGACCTTCTAAAAATGTTAAAATGTATTACTGGCTCTCGGAAACTTAAATTGGAGTGAATAAATGAAGACTCAGCACACCACTTCTGAAAGGTTGCTGACCCCTGGACTAGGTCTTGCAGAAGATGATTCAAGAGTTCTGGTTGAGACTTCTCTTCTGCTGGAGTTCCCTTATCTCATCCTCTAACCTTGGAGCTGCTTCTTCCCAACCTTTATTCCTACTAGAGGTGGTTGAAGAATGCAGAAAAATCTACACACACAAAAATTCAGCTATTCTATAAATGAGAAGAAAAGCAGCAAAACAACTTCACACCAAAGAAAAAACAAGATTTCAGAAATTTTTGTCTAGCTGTACTCCCCATTCTCCTTGAAAAGGAGCCCTGGTTTCTGATCATTTTAAAAGTTCTCTGGGGACACTTCCCATCCACCTTTCTGAAAGCAACTGGAACCAAACCCCATTGTTCTAGTCAGAAGGCTTTGGGTAGAAAGGCAGTTTTTTGGACTGCAGTCACTATTGCAAGCATGACTTAATTTACATAAACACTTCTCCATAGCTTTCCTGGGAGAGACTAGCAATGCTCAAGACCTATTTAATGGAGGGTTTAAATGGAAAGCTCAAAAATCTATTTTTCTGACACCCAGCACCCATTATGAATGAAGTGCCCAAATTCCAAGATTCTAGCTCAAAAGAACACGTGAAATTTTGGAATCATAAATATGTTGATGACTTTCAGGTACTCTCTGATTAAAAGTCAATATTCAGTCCTGACATATCCTCTGTACTCAGAGACTCATAATGAATGTTTAACTAATATCACTAATCTAATTCAATAGGAACATGGAAATTAATTGGGTCAGCCAATCACCTCATTATACATGTCTTTATTGTATTAGGCATACCAGCACTTTTTAATGATTGAACTCCCTCATGGCAGGTTTGGCCCCATTTGCAATGTGTGCCAAATTCACATCAGGACTCATCACATCCACAGAGAAAGTAGTGACACGCAGAGATGGAAAGGTGAAAAGTAGTAGGCCATCACGACAGATGAAGATGATACCTGTGTTTGCTTTACTATGAAAAGAATATATAAAAAAAGTTTTCAGGTCACATTCACACTCACAGTCTTTCGATTTTATAGCTAGAGGACTCACTAATGCATCTGGTTGATCACTGCAACCTGGGAGATAAATCAGAGTTTGACAATCTTGCCTTAGGTAGGGGGCAGGAACTTGAAGAATCCATCCATCTACTCTAGAAAGGCAGTCAAGGGACTGAAGTGGTCTCATTGCCTCATGCTCTTGCGAAGACCCCTGTGGCAATAATTTAGGGATGAGAAGGATCAGCATGACAGGCAAGCAGGCTGACTCTCCTCTCAGTATTGCTGATGCCAAAAATGTCTCCATTTTCTTTGCACTGGGTGATCAAACTTGGGATAAACACCCTAGCAGGGCACACTTTATTCTACTTTATAGACTTCTGGCGCTATGTACATACTACTCACTACACTGCCTTTTGGATGCCCTGAAGAGGAGGAGCTAGCATCCAGTGGGTCATGCCATGAAGGAGCTAATGAATGAGAGCAGAGGTATCTGCAGGAGCTGCCAATCCTGCAGAAGAGGGTAAAGGAATGTAAACAAAGGGCACAGGATATAGAGTTGTTCATATTGATAACTGAGTGGAAAGAAGAAAAGGCAGCTGATATAAGAATGGTGGCTGCATAGAGTGAGCTCAAAGCCCACGTCCAGACTAACCCGAGGCATCGGAGGGTTAAAATCGATTGCTCGGGGATCGATATATCGCGTCTAGTCTGGACGCGATGTATCGATCCCCGAGCGCGCTTACATCGATTCCGGAACTCCATCAACCCGAACGGAGTTCCGGAATCGACACGGAGAGCCGCGGACATCGATGCCACGCCGTCTAGACGGGTGAGTACCTTGATTTTAGAAATTCGACTTCAGCTACGTTATTCCCGTAGCTGAAGTTGCGTATCTAAAATCGATTTTAATACCTAGTCTGGACGTGGCCTTTAGAAGTCCTCTTACAAACCAGTTGCTTATGACTGTGTGACTGTAGCATTTGCCAAAGAGTTAATGTTTGGTGCAGAATTTACCACAGTTTGATATTTTAAATATATCCATTTACCTCTCTTGTGTGTGAATATATGTAGAACTGTCTAGTCAACATTCCTTTTCACTTTGATTTGATCTGTTCCATCACAAGGATATTGTCTGAATTAAAACTATTGTGGCAAAAACAATATAGCAAATTAGCAGCTAGACTAAGGATTCTGTTTGTAATACAAGTTCCCACATGCTGGGCCAAACCTATTGTGTATTTGATAACCCCATTCTTCCAGATTTACACTTATGTAACACAGAGTAAAGTTTGGCCCACTGCTTCTGCTAAGAGCTTATTTACAGTATTATGATAATTCAGCATTGGGAGTATATTTGCTGCGATTCTTAAGGGTAAACTTTCAGCCTAGTTTGCAGGGGTTTAGTCATTCAGATGCCATTAATATTAGTGAGTCATACTGCTGAATCTAGATTCATAGATTCCAAGACTAGTAGGGATCACTGTGACCATCTAGTCTGACCTCCCATATAACACAGGCCACAGAACTTCCCCAAAATAATTCCTAGAGCAGAGCTTTTAGGAAAAACATCCAATCTAGACTTAAAAATGATCCGTGATGGAACATGCACCATAACGAAATTATCTTGAACCTTAGTCCTTTTTCCAATGCTGGTCTGTTATATTTGGGGCAAATCCTACTCTGTTAGTCCATGATGGAGTGTCTCTGATTTTATAGTACTATAACTAAGGACAGAATTTGGCTCCAGAGCTACAACCTTTAAGACATATTTAGCAGAGTTTTTCAGAATGAAGCTAAAGATCATTTTTAAAACAACCTTTTTGCAATAAAGTGATCAGAGATTCCCTTAGTTCTTAACACAAAACAATAGCTTTTCTTTCACCTTAACCTTGAACATAACACAAAAAAATATAGATAGTTGAACCTTCAGTAGAAACTGCAGCTAGAAGAAGTGTGTGGCAGGGGTTGAATGATAAAGGGAAAAATGTGGCTGTTCTGAGTTACCATCATGATTCACAACCTGGCAGGCCTGGGCGTTCAGTATTCTGGTGTTTATCAAGCAGAAACACAGAATTGTCCATGATGTGTTTTTGAGTAAAAGACAGTATGTATTGTACTGCACACCTCTGTAGATAAAAGCAGATTTCTAGGACTGCTGAGACCAAGACATGCCAAACACACTCAGCTACAGAATCAGTCTAGCCAATGCAAAAGAATCCAAACAAGAATACCACAGAACTAATGCTTTATGAGATACAAATCTGATCCAAACAGACACTGGGCAAGAGAAATCCTTGACTGACACTATAATACTATTTGAACAATCCTGTGACTCTGCTAGCTGATATTTGAATTTGTTGCAGAGATTTTGTATACTATTAACAGCAAAAGAAAAGCATCTCTCACTAGAGAAAGAATGGAGATGCATAAATGTTGATGATGAGCCACATCCTGCTTTTAATTATGACTGGTCAACTCATCTGACTTCTTTTCCAATTGACATCTGTAATTAACCAGGGTGTAACAGAGGGAAAAATCTGACTCTGTTGGGAAGCTTGTTCCTAAATAATCTCAGGAAAAGAGAGTGCCATATAAGAGCTAGGTGTGAGATACAGTATCTATTGCAGTAATTTCACTGCAGCACTGCAATGAATCACCCATAAATTCCAAACAATATTTAGAGCTTACACAGAGCTATTCTTCAATTCTGGCAAAAGTACTCAGATTATCACAGCCAACAGATTGTTCAGCAAAGGAGCTGACACATTGCAAGAGACCATTCCAGGTGAAGTGCGAAGTTAACACCTTGCAGAAGAAGAGCTCTGTGTAAGCTTAAAAGTTTGTCTCTCTCACCAACAGAAGTTTGTCTAATAAAAGATATTACCTCACCCATCTTTTCTCTCCAATGTGGGGTGAACACGGCTACAACAACACGGGGGGGGAAAAGACACAGTTCAGTTTGACACCTAGGCTAAAAAGGTTAATGGAATTCTCATTTTCACATATAGAAAGCCTGCCTGCCTATGTTGAGGACTGAAAATAGAAAGCCCACAGCTGACCCTTAGGTCATTTCTGAATAAGTGTGAACAGGTTTAGTTTTTGTACGGTATCGTGTGGCAAAACACTGACAATATTCTATCACCAAAAAGGTCCTTTTAGTAAAGAGATGACAGGCATGTTCTTCGTACCATATGGTAAAAAATATCCTTACATGTCTGCCAAAGGCATCCAGCCTACATATAAATAGATAATATAACATCTATGATAGTTAACAATGCACATATTCTAGCAATAATTTCCACTATTTTATCTTTTGAAATGATGGCTCGTGTGCAGCTTGTTTCTATGGGAACTGAACCGTCTCTGAACTGAATTGATGTCAGAAAACAAACAAAAAAAACAAAACAAACAAACTAGCTTCTAGAGCCACCAAAGGTTAAGTTTTAATACACTGCTCTATGCAGAATATTCATAGAAATTGGAGGGATCAATCTCCACAGAATCTCTATTCTAGGCAGTTCATGATACACTCTATAGAAATGTCCAACAACTGCAGCCCATCACATTTCAGATAATCAAACTGACAAGTTCCAAAAAGAAGCTCTGCAGTGACTACAAATTACAAATGAATAATGCAGCAAATGATAAATTGATTGCCTGTTGTTTCTTTGTGTACTAATTTGTGTTATGGCTTTCCAATCTTAAGTTGTTTGATTAGAATTTTTTTTTAAACATAAATTAAAAATGAAATGTCTATGGTAAACTGTGCATTAACTAAAATAACAAGGAATCTGAAGGCACCTTGAAGACTAACAGATTTATTTGGGCATAAGCTTTTATGGGTAAAAAATCCCACTTCTTCAGATGCATGGAGTGAAAATTACAGATGCAGGCATTATTATACTGACACATGAAGAGAAGAGAGTCACCTCACAAGTGAAGAACCAATGCTGACAGGGCCAATTCAATCCAGGTTAATGTAGTCCACTCCCAATAACTGATGAGGAGGTGTTAATTCCAGAAGAGGGAAAGTTGCTTTTGTAGTGAGCCAGCCACTCCCAGTCCCTATTCAAGCCCAAATTTATGGTGTTAAATTTGCAAATGAATTTTACTTCTGCAGTTTCTCTTTGAAGTCTGTTTCTGAAGTTTTTTTGTTCAAATATGGCTACTTTTAAATCTATTATAGAATGTCCAGGAAAAATAAAGTGTTCTTCTACTGGCTTTTGTCTGTTAGCATTTCTGATGTCCAATTTGTGTCCATTTATTCTTTTGCATAGAGACTGTCCGGTCTGGCAATGTACCTGGCAGAGGGGCATTGCTGGCACATGATGGCATGTATCACATTAGTGGATGTGCAGGCGAATGAGCCCTTGATGGTGTGGCTGAGGTGGTTGGGTCCTCTGATGGTGTCACTAGAGTAAATATGGGGACAGAGTAGACAACGAGGTTTGTTACAGGGATTGGTTCCTGGGTTAGTGTTTCTGTGGTGTGGTGCATAGTTGATGGTGAGTATTTGCTTCAGGTTGGGGGACTGTCTGTAAGTGAGGACTGGCCTGCCTCGCAAGGTCTGTGAGAGTGAGGGATCATTTTCCAGGATGGGTTGTAGATCGTTGATGATGTGCAGGAGAGGTTTTAGCTGGGGGCTGTATGTGATGGCCAGTGGTGTTCTGTTATTTTCCTTGTTGGGCCTGTCCTGAAGTAGGTACCCATCTCGCTCTGTCAGTCTGTTTCCTCACTTCCCCAGGTGGGTATTGTAGTTTTAAGAAAGCTTGATAAGGATCTTGTAGCTGTTTGAGAGACTGGAGCAAATTTGGTTGTACCTTAGTGCTTGCCTATAGACAATGGATCCTGTGATGTGTCCTGGATGGAAGCTGGAGGCAGGTAAGTATAACAGTCAGTAGGTTTCCAGTATAGGGTGATGTTTATGTGACCATCACTTATTTGCAGTGTAGTATCCAGGAAGTGGTTCTCTTGTGCGGACTGGTCCAGGCTGAGGTTGATGGTGGGGTGGAAACGGTTGAAATCCAGGTTGAATTCTTCAAGGCCCTGCTTCCCATGGGTCCATATGATGAAGATGTGATCAATGTAGTGCAAGTAGAGGAGGGGCGCTAGGTGATGAGAGCTGAGGATGCATTGTTCGAAGTCATTGTAGTGAGGCGGCCTGGCTCCCCGCCACCCCAGAGGAGGAAGAGCCCAGCCGGAGGCCGGACTGGACGGAGCTAAAGAGCTCTGATCCCGCCCTGCAAAGGGTCAGGCGCCGACCCGGAACTATGAAGGTGGCCCCTCAGAGCTCGGTTAAGCCCCAGCAGCTGGAGCGAGCCGATGTCCCTCAGGGAGCTCAGAACTGAGAGACTCCTGCGACGCAGGGCAGCCGCCCAGAGTGGCCCGAGCTCCCCCACGGCCGCTGCCCGGAGGGGCTGCTGTAGCTTCCCCGAGTCCATCACCCAGAGGAGCCGCTGGAGCCGGAGCTACCTTGGGCCAACTTTCTGGAGGCGTTGCCAGACCTCCCATCCAGCCCCGACCGTGACGAACCCATGCATCTGTACCCTGTGGAGGACAACTCCAGGATCCGGTTGGCCCCGAGGGGGAGTCTGGAAGTAGCCCGGGGGCAGATGACCCTAGTCTGGCTGCAGCACACCTAGAGCCAATGTCAGTGTGTTGCAGCCAGGAACCCCACTGACACAGCAGCAGGCTGCCTGCCGCTCTTAAGGCCCCGGGCTGGGACGCAGAGGAGTGGGCTGGCCTGCATCCCCCCTGCCACCTCACTCAAGGGTGGCAGTCTCCCCATCGCCCGACGCTCAGGCGTAGGAGCCTGGGCTTACCTTACTGAACTGTTTGCTCAGCCCCTGCCTGAGGGTCTGAGCCCTGCACTGTTATTTGTAGCCCCACCCTGACCTAGGGCCTGGGCTTAACAGACTGAACTGCTTGCTCAGCCCCTGCCTGAGGGTCTGAGCCCAGAACGTCATTTGCTGTGGCGTGTAGCGAGGCGGCCTGGCTCCCTGCCACCCCAGAGAGGGGCGAACTCCAACAGCGGACGTCTACAGTCATCCATAAAAATGTTGGCATAATGTGGGGCCATGAGGGTCCCCATAGCAGTGCCACTGACTTGAAGGTATAAGTTGTCTCCAAATCTGAAAGAGTTGTGGGTGAGGACAAAGTCACAAAGCTCAGCCACCAGGTATGCTGTGGCTTCATCAGGGATACTGTTACTGACAGCTTGTAGTCCATCTTCATGTGGAATATTGGTGTAAAGAGCTTCTATATCCATGGTGGCCAGGATGGTGTTTTCAGGAAGATCATCAAAGCATTGTAGTTTCCTCAGGAAGTCGGTGGTGTCTCGAAGATAGCTGGGAATGCTGGTAGTGTAGGGTCTGAGGAGAGAGTCCAAATAGCCAGATAATCCTGCTGTAAGAGTGCCAATGCCTGAGATGATGAGGCCTCCAGTGTTTCCAGGTTTATGGATCTTGGGTAACAGATAGAATACCTCTGGTCGGGGATCTGGGGGAATGTCTATGTAGATTTGTTCCTGTGCTATAGCAGGGAGTTTCTTAAGCAGATGTTGTAATTTCTTTTGGTACTCCTCAGTGGGATCAGAGGATAGTGGCCTGTAGAATGCAGTGTTGAAAAGTTGCCAGGCAGCCTCCAGTTCATAATCCGACCTGTTCATTATGACTACAACACCTCCTTTGTCAGCCCCTTTAATTATAATGTCAGAGTTGTTTCTGAGTCTGTGGATAGCATTGCGTTCTCTATGGCAGAGGTTATGGGGCAAGTGATGCTGTTTGTTTCACAATTTCAGCATATACACATCTGCAGAAGCACTCTATGTAGAAGTCCAGTCTGTTATTTTGACCGTCAGGATGACTCCATGCAGAATTCTTCTTCTTGTAGTATTGGTAGGAGGATTCCTGTGGGTCTGTGCACTGTTCAGTGGTGTGCTGAAAAAATTCCTTGAGTGTTACAGCATTTTCTAGCCTGTATTCATGAAGATGAAAATTACTTTTATTAGCCCATTTCCCGAACTATGAACTGAGATTGTAAACCTGGCTTTATTTTTTCATTATACGAAGGATGGAAGAAAATTGTAAAATGTTTTGTGGGTGAACCATAATTCTACTTAGTTAAATTCTGTGTAACTCTGGCAATAATGGCACCATTTGTAAATTTGGATTATAATGTGCAGGTACATTTTTATTGAATTATCTTGGTATTATAAAGAATTTAGTTCTGGCTGTTGTCTCCCCAGCTATCTAACATGGTTGGTTTTTGTGAACTGTTTTTGCTATGCAAAATGTAACTCTGTTTTAATGAGTTTTGTGAACAGGGCAAATTTTTAAAATTTATTGTTGTTTGGATTAGGTGATCAGAGCACGGGATGAGATAACAGTATGTCTTGCTAGTAATTAAGAATACATTTGGATTCACTATGTCCTGCAGTAACAAAGGAAGCTATAGTAGGCATTAGTGTCTTTGATAGTAAAAGCAACATTTCTGAGAGTTCACATTTTCACCTACCCACTTCTGTAATAGGTCTATAACCTCTGGCTGAGTTACTAAAATCCTCAGTTCTTGATTTAAAGACTTCAAGTTACAGATAATCCATCATTTACTCTAGTTCAAACCAGCAAGTCACTCGTGTTCCATGCTGCAGAGGAAGGCAAAAAAAAGCTCAGGGTCTCTGCCAATCAGACCTGGGGAAAAATTCCTTCCCAACATAAATATGGTAAATAGTTAGACCCTGAGTACATGGGCAAGACCCACCAACTGGACACCCGGGAAAGAATTCTCTGAAGTAACTCAGAGCCCTCTCACTCTAGTGTTCCATCTCCAGATATTTGCCAATAGCAGCTGTGGATGGGTGATATGCCATTGAATGAAATCTCATCATACAATCCCCTCCATAAATTTATCAAGCTCTGTCTTAAACCAAGTTAAGTTTTTTGACCTGACTACTCCCCTTGGAAGGCTGTTCCCAAACGTTACTCCTCTGATGGTTAGAAACCTTTGTCTAATTTCAAGCCTTAATTTGTTGATGGCCAGTGTATGTTAGCCCTTAACTAAAATAACTCCTCTCACTCCCTAGTGTTTATCCCTTTGATGTATTTATAGATAGCAATCATGTCTCCCCTCAGTCTTCATTCTGTGAGGCTAAAAAGCCAACCTCCTTAAGTATCCTCTCATAAGGTAGGTTCTCCATTCCTCTGATCATCCTAATAGCTCTTTCCCTGCTACTATTCCAGTTTGAATTCATCTTTCTTAAACATGAGAGACAGAAGTGCACACAGTATTCCAGATGAGGTTGCATCAGTGCCTTGTATAACGGTAATAACACTTCCCTATCTCTACTGGAAATACCTCACCAGATGCATCCAATTAGCCTTTTTCACATCCATATCATTCTGTCTCTGATCATTACACACTGTTACCGGTTGATAGTTTGATGGCTAGTAATGTGTTAACTCTTCAATTTACAAAATGGTGTGTGGAATTTAAACTGAGCCACTTCATTGGCTTTAATGGCAGTAAAATCATTATGTTATGCTTTGAAAATATAAGGGGAAATCATTTCCTGTCTAGACAGATAATTACATGGCCTTATATATTAAAACATACAGCTGCTTTATACATACAGTAGATTTAAAAGAAGGGGTATCCCTCTAGTTACACAAGTTTGTAATTCCACTAAGGCTGCTTAAATAATTTGTTTTGATGTGGTAGTTACAGCACAGGGGACTGAAATATCTTTTGCAATGAATTGGTTCTGCCATGGATACCACCGCAAGATAAAGTCACTTTAAGTAACCTCTGAGGTACATACTTGGAGCCATCCAGAGCAGACAGTAAAGGGCAGAGAGCTAGAAACTTTTGAGTTCTAATCCCAGCTTTGCAACTGACTTATTTGATGGCCCAGGGCAAGTCACTTAATTTCTGTGTATCACAAATTTATACATATTAGAGGTGGGCAAGACCTATAGGGCTAAATATTTAAAGGGTCTCAATTCAGTGTCCAGTTTTCTTAGTTGTGTTTTTACAGACAGCATAAATGTTCAGCACACGTTAGAATTCAGATCTTCCAGATTGCTGGATGCAGTCAGATCTCTAAATACTAACATTTGTGTCCACCGTTGTATCTTTAAACTGGAGGCCATTTCTTAAAAGATCCCTTAGGTCACTTTAGTCATTTCCCTGACTGTATTCAGCAAAATGATATGTACAAACATTAATTCATATAAAAACAATGAATTCTCTTCAGTGGATTTGCAACCTTTTAAAATTTATTTTCTGTGAACATTTGTATGAGTTTTATTTTGTTTAAAAGAATATTAGTGAAAGGCAAAAGTCTTTAAAATATTTATGCAAATATGTGTTTTCATATAAGATTTGTATTAGGAACACTTACATGGCCATCTTGAAATCTTTTTGATTATCCTTCTGTTTATGAAAGCTACAATCACCTAATCAGGGAGTAGAAACAATATCATGTGATCTAGGTGACCAACCTCATAAGGTAAGAAATAGCAAGTATTCAAAAACCGGGTCAAAAAGTTAATAGTTCATGAATAACCAATAATAAATGCAAATAAATTTCAGTATATTTGACAAACAATTTTAAATAGTGAGCAAGGTTGTAAAAATCCAGATCTGTTCACAGATGACTCATGAATGAGAGGGAAAAGCTAAATGGGTTTCAAATTGTTTGTCCAAATGTACAGGGGACCAAATTCAACCCATTACATTTTGAAGCCATTTTTATTATAACTTAATTTTATAAAACACATAAGGCTAGATTTTGCTCTCAGTTACATCAGTGTAAATAAGAAGAATTTGGCCTGTTACATTCTGCACAGTTGGTACTGATCAACATACATCTGCTTTTAATATGCAGCAGATGGGCTAACGTTCATCTCTCACTATAACTGTGCTACTTTATTGCTGTGTATTGTACATGTATAATGGTGTCCTGCTGCATGCATGTAATCATGCATGTATTTTTCTTATTATGGTTACTAATCCTAAAAGATTACTACAGGTTAGCATCTTTAAATCTAATGAGGACCTCAACTGAAACCAGTTGAACTCAATTCCCTTTGATTTTTTTTTTTAAAAAGCAGGCTTACAGCTAAAGTCATGGAAACTTGTTATCTTCATAAATGTTGTTGGTCCTTCTGGTATATTACTAAACATTTTTACAGTAATTAAACTACAGATTATTCTAAAGCAAGAGAAAAAATATCATCTTTTAAACAATGAATAGGACAAAATTCCATTACCTAAAATAAGTTAAAGTGCTGTGACAAAATTCCTCCTCTGTCTTGGTGGGTTCTATGCTTTGTGGTGGATTTGGTCACCTCAGAGGTTCACAGGAGTCCTCAATTTGGCTCCTTTTGTTAGTGGCACAAACCTGCCATTCACTCGGCTAACCTCATCACTGGCCAGCATGGGGAAAAAGAGAACAATCCCTGCAGTCTCTGCTGGTCCACCTAGTGGGTCGGGTAACAGGCCAGAGACCTCCCCTCTGGTGGGACCCACAGTCCAGATCAACTCTTCTTATATCAAATAGGGAGTTGGGAGGATGGGAGGAACCCAGGCCCACCCTCTACCCTGGGTTCCAGCCCAGGGCCCTGTGGATTGCAGCTACCTTAGTGTGTTTCCTGTGACAGCTACAACTCCCTGGGCTACTTACCCATGGCCTCCTCCTTACACCTTCTTTGTCCTTACCACCGGGCCTTCCTCCTGTTGTCTGATAACACTTGTACTTCTCAGTCTTCCAGCAGTACATCTACTGACTCTCAGCTTCTTGTGCGCCTCTTCCTCCCAGCTCCTCGCACACCCCTCACTGACTGCAGTGAGGTCCTTTTTAAACCAGATGCCCTGATTAACCTGTCTGTTATAGTGGATTCTAGCAGCTTCTTAATTGGCTCCAGGTGTCCTAATTAGCCTGCCTGCCTTAATTGGTTCCAGCATGTATCTGATTGTTCTGGAACCGCCTCTGTTACCTTACCAAAGGAAAAGGGACCTGCTTAATCTGAGGCTAATATATCTGTCTTCTATCACTCTCCTGTAGCCAGCTGGCCCGACCCTGTTACAGTACTTATCCAGCAAACAAAGGTTTTGACTTGCTGAGTGTCTGCAGTTTCAGGTGTGAATATCTATAAGAGCTAGCAGATCTCATTCAAGAGTTAGGGCTAGTCTACACTGGCAATGCTAAAGTGCTTCTGCGGCAGCGCTTTAACGTGCCTTGTGTGGTCGCGGTGCAGCCCTGGGAGAGAGCTCTCCCAGCACTCTAAAAAAAACTGGTGCACTGTTTACCCTGGCGCTTTACAGCGCTGCAACTTGCTGCACTCAGGGGGGTGTTTTTTCACACCCCTGAGACAGGCAGTTGCAGCGCTGTTAATTGCCAATATAGCCAAGCCCTTAGACAGAGTGAGCTACTTAACCAGAAGTATAAGATCCGCAAAGAAACATCACTCAGGCATATTGAAACTGCTAATTAAATCGGTGACCATTTTGTTACTATACTAATCATACAGAGAGTAATAAAGAGACTCATGTATTTGAATATTTAAAGTGAATTATGACCATATGTACAGAAATTGCATCTTGCAAGTGTTGAAAAATTGACACAAAGGATTGGTAACGAACAGGATTTCAAGAAAGCTATTACAATGAATGTTTTAATTACATAGTTGGGAGTACAGCTTTATTTCATCCTACTGGCCAGGCAGGCCTGTTGAGTACTTCCAGTCTATAACCTTTATTTTAATACTTTTAAAGCTAACTTCATGTAATGTAACAGACAGCTAGAGGTTCTGCATCTACCACAGTAGCCATTATATACTTAAGCAAAAGGAGAAACATACTTGGGAAAGAATCTATACAAGTTTCTTTTCAGATACAGTCATTTACAACTAGGTTACTAGATTATAAAATCCTTACTGGATTGTAAATTAGTTGTGCAATGGACCATTTCTTTCTACAGCACACTGCTGGGGCACTGTAAATAACCTTCAGATCAAAGACACAGTGAACCAAACTTTTTTTTTTAATTTCAAAATGGTGACAGAAAAGTATTCCCTGAATGTACAAGGAACTTGTGGCTGTCCAAAATAGTATTGCTTTGGCTACCGTGAAAAGCAATGAATAATATCAGGGAGAAGAGAGGAGGAGAGGAAAATTGGTTCAGTAAAAAAGAATTGTTATATGGTCACCCTATATGCTAACCTAAACCACATGTAGAACTCAAGATATGGCTAATATTTGCTCACAGTTATAGCTAATTAGTGACAGGTGCTTCAGAGAAGGGTATAGAAGCCTTTATGCTAGGCTAAGGAAAGCAGAAAACGTTGCCCATTTTTTTGTACTTCAAGGAGTGTATAGTACATAAAAGTGAAGAGCCTAGACTGGAGACATTTTGTGTCTACACATACTAAGACCGGGGGCGGAAATGGAACGAAACAGTATATTATGATGACCCTCACAGGCCTATGTTAGTAAATGGCTATGACCAGAGCTAACATCTCTACCAGTCCTGATCCAGAACCAAATGCAGGACATTTATATTTGAGGGAAATTTTCAAAGGGATCTAGACTCAGCCTCCATGTATGTGTATTCAAACACCAGCTTTTAATGGGTTAATTTCTGTCCTTACATTTGTTTATCTTTTATAAGATGTCTGCATGCACAGTTCATAGATTCCATCATTCACAAATGCATCTGTTTGTGTATGTAAAGACTACTGGTGTGCACTGTCTACATAGACAAATATAGGATACTTTTAGAAAATTTGGTTCATAAAACCTGGGCAATGGCAATGCTACTCAGACTCCAACTGGAATCGTTATAGCTCGATGTCATTCTTTTTTGTAAATCTAGTCAGCTGACAATAAGTAACCCATAGTATTTACATAGATCATCCTTCAGAGAGCACTATATGTTCAAGGAAGATTGTATGAATTAGTCAGAATAACTGGGGAAATGTTGCCAAAGTTCAGCTTCCTCCATGAGAGCAACCTGGAAAAATGTTGACTCTTGAATCTAGCCTGCATCCGAGCTTAGACAGGAAAACAAGTCAGATCCTCAAAGAGACAAACCATGGACATCAAATTTCCATCTGAATACAGTTGCAATGGGTTCTAAAATAGAAGCATGCAAGTTTGTTTTTGCTACTCCTGTCTAGGAAAGCACCATTTGCAAGGTGTATGTTTGGCTGAGATTAGGAGGTAAGAAAGAACCTTTTCATTTTTGTCTCACTCTTTCATTCTGAGAGATGAGAACAAAGGAGTCCAATCAATAACTATAATTTTCTTTCTATTGATTTCTCAAAAGTCCTTAAAGGCATCATCATTAACTTAAAGCTAACTTATGAAAATTTATGAGGTTTTTAATTCTCTCCTGACAAAGTAATAGTAAATTATTTCTATACTTAAATGCTTAACATTTTTTGTTCCATAGCCACATCAGAATAAGTGAAAATGACACTTGGTAAAAATTAATACAGTAATCGACACATTTTGGCTCTCTTGCTTTCTCTAAACTGGAAGAGAAGATACATAAGACTATATTTTAAATGCAGCAAAAGATCAGGTTCCCCAGTTCCGTTAAATTTCACACTTTGTGTTTGCAATGCCAGCACATTTTCTGTATTTGTGTCCATTGTTTTATTTATTTGTTACTTTAGGATTGACAAAAGGTGCCAGATAGACAATCCAAGAGACTGAAGTACGTTATTCATCCACAAAACAGATGTAGCACAAGCAGCTGCAGTGCAAGCTTTGCCAGGTTGGGTATGCTTTAACTCTCATTGAAGTCAATAGGAGACTTTACACTAACTTTTATAGAAGTGAGATTGAGCCCATTGTCCCTCCAATGTACATAAACCCTGTCCTAGGAGAACAGCCTCTGGTAGAGTGGAGGTAGTTCAATCTCAGAGGCCAGTCAAACGTAGGCCTCTCTGAGATTGTCAACAAGGAGTGAATTAGTGCCAATTGTGATACTGATTTTTGGGATATGGACATCCTGGAACAGGAAAGATTTTGCATAGGCCATCAAAGAGCCAAGACAATAACAGTTAGCCTAAGCTGGATTTGAAATGGCAATCTAGTAATGAAAGTGTCTGCCATTATCAAAATTTCAAATAATCTTTAATAGTTGTTTTGATGTGGTGAAAAAGAGGTCATCGGCAAGTATAGAATCACAGAAGATACATAGACAGTAGAGAAGGCCTATTAGCTCATCTAGCCCATCTTGCTACGAATGCAGAATGTTTCTTGACAGTAAATTTTCAGTTGTTTAGTCTGGTCTAGTTTAAAGTATGCCAACCAAAGAGGCTTTCACCACTTCCCTTGGGACACTATTCCATAGCTAAATACTATAGATTTCATGGGAGAAGTTGATAGCAATGAATATAACTCAGAAGTTAGGAATTGTATAAAATTGATAAGGGAAGCAAAGGGACAGAAGGAGAAACCTATGGCCAGAAGAGTTAGGGACAATAAGAAGGAGTTTAAGTATACCAGGAACAAAAAGAATCCTAGCAATGGTATTGGTCCATTATAAGATGGAAATGGTGGGATTGTCAGTTTAATGCAGAAAAGGCAAAAGTCTTTAAACAGTAGCTACCAG
The DNA here is from genome assembly GCF_007399415.2 of Gopherus evgoodei. Classification (NCBI taxonomy): domain Eukaryota; kingdom Metazoa; phylum Chordata; order Testudines; family Testudinidae; genus Gopherus; species Gopherus evgoodei. Next base: position 60,223,289 of record NC_044332.1, read on the forward strand.
AGTTAGACTTTAAAATCAGCAGGTCTGGATAACTTCAAGATAAATCCAAGAGCTATAAAAGAGCTGACTGAGAGGCTTGCTGGACCATTCATGCTGATTTTCAGTAAGTCTTAGGACACTGGGAAAGTTCCAGAAGACTGAAAGAAAACTAATGATGTGCTAAGAGTTAAAACAGAAAAATGGGATGATCTGGGTAGTTATAGGTGTGTCACTCTAACATCAATCCCGGGCAAGATAATAGAATGACTCATTAGGAACTTGATTAATAATGAATTAAAGGAGGGTAATATAATTAATGCCAATCAATATGGATGTATGGAAAATAGATCCTGTCAAACTAACTACTTTTTTTTAATGAGATTGAGTGTTTGGTTGAATGTTTATGTAATATACTTAGAGTTCTATAAGGTGTTTGATCCGGCACTGTGCAACAATTTGATTACAAAACTAGAAAGATATAAAATTAACATGGCATACATTAAATGGATTAAAAGATGGCTAACTGACAAGTCTCAAAATGTAATCTCAAATGTCTCAAATGTATAAATGGCAACTCATCTTTGAATAGGTGAATCTCTAGTGAGGTCCCTCATGGATTGGTTCTTGGCCCTTATGCTATTTAACATTTTTATCAATGACATGCAAGAAAACAAAGTCATCACTGATAAAGTTTGCAGATGACACACAAAATGGAGGAGTGGTAAATAGTGAAGACGACTGGTGATCCATACAAAGTGATCTGGATCACTTGATAAACTGGGCGCAAAACCAATATGCATTTTAATACAACTAAGTGTAAAGGAACAAAGAATTTAGGGCATACTTAAAGGAGGGGGACTCTGTGCTGGGAAACTGCCTCTGAAAAAAATTGGGGGAGGGGATAATCAACCAAACCTAAGTTCTCAGTGCAACACTGTGGATAAAGGGGATAATGGCATTGATGGATGAATAAACAGGTGAATCTTGAGTCAGAGCAGGGAGATTATTTTACCTCTGTATTTGGCATGGGTACAAGCATTGCTGGAATACTGTGTTGAGTTCTGTCCACAATTCAGGAAGGATCTTGATAAATTGGAGAGGCTTCAGAGAAGAGACACAAGAATGATTAAGGATTAGAGAACATGACTTATAGTCATGCACGCAAGGAACTCAACCTATTTAGCTTACTAAAGAGAAGGTTAAGGGTTACTTGATTTACAAGGGGAACACATACTTGATAATGACTCTTCAATTTAGTGGAGAAAGGTATAAAATGATACAACTGCTGAAAGTTGAAGCCAGACAAATTCAGAGTGGGAAAATAAGATGTAAATTTTCAATAGTGGGAGCAATTAACTGCTGGAACCATTTACCATGCATGGGTTGTGGTGGATTCTCCATCACTCACAACTTTTAAAGCCAGATTGGATGTTTTTTCCTAAAGATATGCTCTAAAAATCGTTTTGGGGATGTTCTAAGACTTGTGTTACACAGAAGGTCAAATCAGATTATCAAACTGTTCCCTTCTGGCCTTGGAATTTATACATCATTGTTAAAATTTCTTCAGCTATAACTTTACATTTTCTCTTCTTAATAATATCCCATAGCACTTTTCAAATACAGCAGGTGATAACTGCAGTATTCCTGTCAGACATTGCTTCTGTGTCTCAGTAAAGCACATCCAAGGTTATGTGTGAAAGATAGGCTTTTACATTTGCCTGCAGCACTCCTGCCTATCAATATTTAGCATACTACTTTTTAAAGTTCTCTTGGAGAATTCTGACTACAAAAGATGTTTCATATAATCAAACAATTCTTTCTAATCTACAGGTTAAGAACAGAAATCAAATTGTAGATAACAGACCAAAGCACGAATAAGTAATTGCTTTGTCTGGAAGTAAAAGTGGAACACAGCTGGCCTGTGGTTTGGCAACAGCATGTTTCATTACTTCATGGAAGATCCAGAGTGTTCCCAGGCAAACAGAACTTTTATGCATCTTTCAAGTGATACATTTGGGCTGTTGAAGTGTTCCAGTTACAACCTTCTCACAGTGTTCCAGGCTACCTCCTTTGTGTAGACAAACTGATTAACCCACAATAAGGATTCATGTTCTTACATCCTGCCTGGTGGCAAGGAGCTGTGGTAATCAGTGTGGAGTGGAAAAAATATCAGAGATTCCATTTGGCCAACTTGCAGCATTGTGGGCCAGGTTCAGTGAGGAAAAAGCCATACTTGTCTTGGATACCTCACAAGGAGGTGATATGGACTGTACTTTATCCCAAAATAAAAGGGAATAAGGACAACCCAGGGAATTATAGACCAGTCAGCTTAACTTCAGTACCTGGAAAAATAATGGATGAAATAATCAATTTGTAAGCACCTTGAAAAAACTAAGGAGATAAGTAACAGCCAGCATGGGATTGTCAAGAACAAATCAAGTCAAACCAACCCAAAGTAATAATCTTCTTTGACAAGGTAACAAGCATGGATGGGGGGAGCAGAAGATGTGGTATAACTTGACTTTAGTAAGACTTTTGATAGTGTCTCACATGAACATCTCACAGGCAAAGTAGGAAAATATACCCTAGATAAACCTACTATAAGGTGAGTGCACAACTGCCTGGAACACCATACCAAATGGTTCACAATTGAGTTGGAAGGTCTTATTGAGTGGGGTCCACAGGGAGCTGTCCTGGGTCTGGTTCTATTAAATATCTTCAGAAATTATTTTGACAATGATATAGAGAGTACACATATAAGTTCTGAAGACAATACAAAGCTGGGAGAGGTTGCAAACACTTTGGAGGATAGCATTAGAATTCAGAATGATCTTGACAAACTGAAGAAATGGTCTGAATTAAGTAGTATGAAATTCAGTTATGACAAATGCAAAGTATTAGACTGAGGAAGGAATGATTAATTACACAAATATAAAATGGGAAATGACTACTTGGGAGGGAGTACTGCAGAAAAGGACCTGGGGTTACAGTGGATCTCCAACTGAATATGAATCAACAATGTAATACTTTTTCAAAAAAAGGAACAGAGAACATCATTCTGGAATGTATTAGCAAGAGTGTTGTAAGCAAGACACAACAAGTAATTATCCCACTTTAGTCAGCACTAATAAGGCCTCAGCTGGAGTATTGTGTTTGGTTCTGGGCATCACATTTCAGGAAAGATGTGGACAAATTGGCAAAAGTCCAGCACAGAGCAACAAAAATGATTAAAGGTCTAGAAAACATGACCCAGGAGGAAAGATTGAAAAAAATGGGTTTCTTTAGCCTGGAGAATAGAAGACTGAGCAGGGACATAACAACAGCCTTCAAGCACATAAAAGGTTATAGGGTAATAAATTGTTCTCCTTAGTCACTGGGGACAGGACAAGAAATAATGGATTTAAATTACAGCAAGGGAGATGTAGGTGAGACATTAGGAAAATCTTCCTCACTATAAGAGTATTTAAGCACTGGAACAAATTATCACTGGAGGTTGTGGATTTGCTGTCGTTGTCTACTCTAACATGTTCTTAAAAACCTCCAATCACCTATCAGGAATGGTTTAGAATACTTAGTCCTGCCTCAGTGCAGGGGACTGTACTAGCTGACCTGTGGAGGTCCTTTCCAGTTCTACAGTTCTATGATTCTTTGAATATACAGTATGTGTATAAAAGTGAACAGACTAAAATCTATATTTTGTATGAATGGTTGATATATCATACCTACATCAATAACAGTCTCTTAGTTGTATGCTGGAAATTGCTGTGAAAATAACAAGATGCCTTACTTTCAAAACATTCAAAATATATTTTTAGCATTAGAGCTATAGAAAAAAATGTGGTTTTGATTGGTCCAATTTTTTCTCTAACATCTGTCTACCAAGGTTGGTTGAATCATTCATTAAGTATAAATTATGCAACATACAATCTGTTTTTTAGTCCCCTAGTTATCTCTTCCTGAGTCATTATTTCTATATAGGTGCTCATTATACACACATGTCCAATCAATATTGTCTGTGAACAAAATATGACTTGTTTAGGGCCTGGTTATTAGGAGTATGAGTACGTGCCAGTTGTGCCACATGCTTGGTCACCTAGTGTTGGCTGTGCTTCTTGATTGAATTGCATAAACTTTATAAATAAGAGGAGTCTTTTGTTTTTGAATGAGCTGCAAACAGGTTGTGATTTGTGCTTGTTTACTATGGAGTTTCTTTGCAGTATTTTTTAAAAGACCATGAGAGTGCATATGGTTCAAATGTTCTCAAATATTTATTCACACTCATATTCACCACAATTTCTTGTGAATAAAATTTCTCTCACCAGAATGTTCACAATAATTAAAGAGGGTCGCAAAAACTTATGAAAAATGTCAATGAGTTTTATTCAAAAGAATATGAACAAATAGTATTGAGGGGGGTATGTAAATTCACCTGGCTTTACCTGATAGATCACAATAATACCCCTCCCTGAAACATAGTATTAAACTTAGCATAAAAATTAACTGGAACACATTCTTCTCTTACCATTGTGAATTTGGCCACTAATAGTTTGGAGAGAATTCCTCCTCCTCATCTAGTTTCCTCTCTGTCTCCCAATACTCTTTTTCCACAGAAGGTAAATAACATTAGTGAGAAATTGATTCCATTGACAGACTCTGAAATCTTCAATTTGGTACCATATCTGAACAATGAAATATTGCCGCAAGGCATGGAGGTATTTAGTATTAAAACAGCTATGAAATAGAAAGTTAACAAGTTATTTATTTTTAGTTCATTTAGAATTATGGCCTAATGCTCTAGATATTTTTGACCTTATTTGAAAATTTTATGTAAATTATTATATTTTAATTAAACATACTGGGACATGACTCAATATACTATAAAAAGCCACTTTTTCCCTAAAGAGGGTAAATTTCATCTTAAAACATAAGTAAAAATAGTTGTGAATCTACAGCTCAAACACTTTGATGTCACTGTAGTGCTGTTGTTCTTTTGTCCACAGGATTTATAACCAATGTATGAGCCAAATAAATAAGTCTTTACTGAGGCCATATATTCAATGGGCTAGATTCTGTGCTGTGATTCCTGACTGGTGCAGCATAGAAGGTGCAAGACATGAGGTTAAGCTATGCGTGCAACATCTAGATTCTCTCTGTAGTGGAGGACAGTCTGACTCCTGACACAAGATAGATCAACCCCAAGGACAACTGTCATATACCGCCTCCTGCCAACAATTCCCAATGGGCTTCTCCACAACCCTATAACACTGAGTGCTAGGACCACTCACCCACCCTCCCTTGACACATTCTCCTCTGCCACAGTCTCTGCCCTTGGCAGGACTAGTTTATGGGTGGAGGTGCAAGGTAGTTGCCCTGGTGCCAACTTGGCCGGGCACATAATGCTCTGCTGACCAGCTTTTTTTTTTTTTTGCTCCAGTAAGTTTGTATGTGTTTGTATCTGCCCTGACGGGCAAAGCACCTACGCTTGGCCCTGGCACGACCCCATGCCAGGAGTTGAGAGTGGAGATAGCTCATGTGGCCCTGCGTAACTCCTGCACTGAAGGACTTCCCATTCAGGCTGTTGCATTTTGTGGTCTCTTTATACTTCTGGAGCAGCATTATAGGGGCTCGAACAATGGCCAGAACCTGCCTCGTATGAATTTTTTTTTTAAAAAGTAAGGATTGGGGGAAGGACTGCAAGCCTTGGCCTTATGGGCCTGATCCTACCAGATGCTGAGCTTGCGCACTCTGTTGGCTTCAATGAGATCTGAGGGAACTCACCACCATGCAAGAGCAGGGCAGTTTGTATTTTTTATCCAAACATTAGAATCTCAGAATATTTTCTCCAGTAGGCACCAGAATCAAACACACCCTTTCCTCTGTGTCTAGTAAGGGCCATCCCTGCAGTGGAATCAGTATGGAGAAGGCAGGATGCTAAGCATCAGGCAAGCTCAGCCCCAGGGGAGTATGGACAGATAATTACATGGACCCATTGTCAAGGAACCTTCACTGCAATTAAGGAAAGGGGCAGTTACAGCCTGAGGTTCAGAGGACGAGTCCACATTTCTCAGGCTGTGTGCAGGAGGATTTGGTCCCCAAAGTATATTAATGTTTTAGGGTTGTAACTTTAAAACACGCAAATCACAGAGAATCACAGCACCTTGCTGAATGAGGACTATTCTCTTTTCATGTGTATCAGAAATGCTTATTTTTCATTAATTGTCTTCAAATTAACCATATATTTCTCTGAGCGTTAGAAAGTGCTTTCAAATATATTGGGTGTCTAGCACTGATCTAGCCAAAATAAATACAAATCTCAGCCTCACAGACCTTATTTCTTTTAGTGTTTTCTATCTGCTAGCACCTATTGATATTATTTGATTGGCAGCTGCTATTCAGAGTAAACAAACAAACTCTTAGCCTCCTAAGCCTTTGTCTGAGTAATCCATTGATATTTACTGGGAGGGCAGATGGCAGAGAGAGTTCTAGCTCACCAAAGCTAACATGCCATTGTAAATAAATATAAAATGAAGAATGCTTTATTTTTAAGTTTGCCCTGTCTTGCTCCAAATCCCTCTGCTGTGTACCCTTTACCCCATCCTCTGCCAGCATTGCAGTGCCCTGCTCCTTTCCAAATGGAATCAGAGCACCAATCAGGAGGTAACGGGCCTCTTTGCGGATGCACAAATATATTCTATTCTAGCATCCTTTTCGTCACAGTCACTGAAAGAGAAATGAATGGCTACATGCAGCACAGCTGGGCTGGCTGTTAATACTGGGCTTCATATAACAATCTTATACCAATAGAAGTCGGGGTTGTTTGGAATTTGGGGCCAGATCTTGAGTCACCCGGTGGCAGTGCTCTGCTCAGCTGAGGAATAGGGAGCCTTAAACCATCTTTACCAGCCTACCTCTGGATACCTTAGACAAGCTACGTGGCTTCTCAGATATGTCTACATCTGAGCTGGAAGGTTCGATTCCCAGCTTGTACAGACATCCCTGTGCAAGCTCTGCTCAAGCTATCCCCATTGAAGCTAGATGGAAAAGGCAGAAGCAATGCTAAAGAATGGGCTGATATACAGTTAATAACATTGTAGTCTGTATCTACCTCAGAAAGCTGAGGCAACCTTGGAAAATCAAGGAAGTAAATAATCCTTCATCTTGTTGGTTTCTGTGGCCAGATGTCAGCTGGTGTAAATCAGCACAGCCTTCAATGGAACTACAGAGATTTATAGCAGCTGAGGATCTGTCCAGTGACCTCAGGTAGAAACAGGTAGAAGGAATCAATGTTTGCCAAATGGAGCGTAAATACAGTGGAAGTAAATAAAAAAATCAAATCTAAGATGGAATACTTGACAGCATCTTGGGGCACTTTTATTGCACCCTTCTTATTTCAGCCAATGCTAGAAGGGAATAAACTGTGTAGTGGCCATGCCATCCTTTCCCTTGGCCATTACATGTCTCTAGATATGTCCATTTCCAGGAGCACTGTGGCAGGAACACAATTATGTAAGCATACCCAGGACAGCAAAATAGTGGTCCTGTAGCAGTTCACACTGACTTTCCTTGCACCAGTTTCTCCACCATTAGGTTTGTGCCTTTCCATCCAGACAGTTTCAGCTGAGCATAACTAATTAACAGCACATCTATTGAGCAACTAAAGGTGAAATTTTGGTTCTGTTGAAACCAATGGCGAAACTCCCACTGACTTCAATAGGACTAGGATTTCATTCTAAAGTTTGGTCTACATTATATACACCTCTACCTCGATATAACGCTGTCCTTGGGAGTCAAAAAATCTTACCGCTTTATAGGTGAAACTGCGTTATGTCAAACTTGCTTTGATCCACCAGAGTGCGCAGCCCCGTCCCCCCGGAACACTGCTTTACCGCGTTATATCTGAATTCATGTTATATCGGGTAGCGTTATATCAAGGTAGAGGTGTACTTACTTCGGTGTAACTACATTGCTCGGGGTGTGAAAAATCCACATCCATGAGTGACGTAGTTATACCTATCTTAAACCCCCTGTGCAGAAGTGCTGGCAGGAGAGCTTCTCTCATTGACATCGCTACTGCCTCTCATGGAGGTGGACTTGTTAAACTGACAGGAGATTTCTCTGCCATTGGCTGAGAACATCATCACCAGATGCAGTGCAGCTGCACCGATGTAAATTTTTAGTGTAGACCTTCCCTAAAACTTTCTTTATAATGCTGACAGAGTTACTCAAACACTCTTTTTTATTTAGCAGCCACAACATATATTGAGTTTTGTTTGCTTTGAATGTGTCAAAAAGAACCATTTCCAGTGTCTTTTAGCCAGGAGCTGCTGTCACAAAATTGTTGGTTTTCCAAAAAAACCCCCAAGCTTTAAAACCTAGTCAAGCAAACAAAACATTATAATGTCTTTTTAGCAACACCTCTTTAAGTATTGATGGTAATAATAATTCAAGAAGAATCTTTTTATAGAGAGATGGGAGACTAATGTAAGTTCTAGCTACTGTACATCATTTAATTCTTAATATGCACTGAAACTGGACAGGAAGAAAGCTGACTATGTATTTTAAATCTTTATGATCATAATGATGATAACCCCTTGGCTCCCCTGAAAAGTCCACATCTTTTCATAAATCTGTAATACAATTATACTAATAGAGCTGTGAGATTAAATTAAACTTACAGTTGTCTCATACAAAAAGAAATATTTCTGTTTAAAGGCAATCTAGCCTGCCCCTGGGAGAATGATAACAATTCAGTACAGGACATGGACATTGACTTTTATTGTTCCTGACTGGGGGTGGGGGGGAAGAGAAGAGGGGAGGAATTGTTATATTGAACACTTTCATCACAGTACACAAGCTTGACATCACATCTGACTTTGTCACACATTAAAAAGGAACAGAAGGGTCTTCATTTGATTAAAGTCAATACAGCAGCAGTTCCCTTCACACAGAGGCAAATAGTTTCCAGGTGAGCTGCTTCAGGAAATAACAGGGTTGTTGTTTTGGGTTTGTTTTTTTAAACAACACTTCCATAACATAGTCTAATTATAAAGATTTTTTCCTGTTAAAGAAGTGGTAATTAGGTTGTGCCCTGACCTGCAATTTGCATGTGAGTATTTACATGGACTGTCATAAGGGTGGGATTAGCAAGGAAAGCTATCTTAGTGAGGTCAGAACATGTAGGGATAAAGTGAGAAAGGCTAAAAGCCAAGCAGAGTTGAACCTTGAAAAGGGAATTAAAACCAATAGTAAAAGGTTCTATAGCCATATAAATAAGAAGAAAACAAAGAAAGAAGAAGTGGGACCTCTACACACTGAGGATGGAAAGGAGGTTAAGGATAACCTAGGCATGGCCCAATATCTAAATAAGTACTTTGCCTTAGTCTTTAATAAGGCTAATGAGGAGCTCAGGCGTAATGGAAGGATGACAAACGGGAATGACGATATGGAGGTGGATATTACCACATCTGAGGTAGAAGCCATGCTTGAACAGCTTAATGGGACAAAATCGGAGGGCCCGGACAATCTTCATCCAAGAATATTAAAGGAACTGGCGCATGAAATTGCAAGCCCGTTAGCGATAATTTTTAATGAATCAGTAAATTCAGGGGTTGTACCGTACGACTGGAGAATTGCTAACGTAGTTCCTATCTTTAAGAAAGGGAGAAAGAGTGATCCGAGTAACTATAGGCCTGTTAGTTTGACATCTGAAGTATGTAAGGTCTTGGAAAAAATTTTGAAGGAGAAAGTAGTTAAGGACATTGAGGTCAATGGTAATTGGGACAAAGTACAACATGGTTTTACTAAAGGTAGATTGTGCCAAACCAACCTGATCTCCTTCTTTGAGAAGGTGACAGACTATTTAGACAAAGGAAATGCGGTAGACCTAATTTACCTCGATTTCAGTAAGGCATTTGACATGGTTCCACATGCGGAATTATTAGTCAAATTGGAAAAGATGGGGATCAATATGAGAATTGAAAGGTGGATAAGGAACTGGTTAAAGGGGAGACTACAACGGGTCATACTGAAGGGTGAACTGTCAGGCTGGAAGAAGGTTACTAGTGGAGTTCCTCAAGGATCGGTTCTGGGACCAATCTTATTTAACCTTTTTATTACCGACCTTGGCACAAAAAGCGGGAATGTGCTAATAAAGTTCACGGATGACACAAAGCTGGGGGGTATTGCTAACACGGAGAAGGACTGGGATATTATACAGGAAGATCTGGACGACCTTGTAAACTGGAGTAATAGTAATAGGATGAAATTTAATAGTGAAAAGCGAAAGGTCATGCACTTAGGGATTAATAATAAGAACTTTAGATATAGATTGGGGACGCATCAGTTGGAAGCAACAGAGGAGGAGAAGGATCTTGGGGTATTGGTAGATCACAGGATGACCATGAGCCGCCAATGTGATATGGCTGTTAAAAAAGCTAATGCGGTTTTAGGATGCATTAGGCGAGGTATTTCCAGCAAAGATAAGGAGGTGTTAGTATCGTTATATAAGGTGCTGGTGAGACCCCACCTGGAATACTGTGTGCAGTTCTGGTCTCCCATGTTTAAGAAGGATGAATTCAAACTGGAACAGGTTCAGAGACGGGCTACTAGGATGATCCGAGGAATGGAAAACCTGTCATATGAAAGGAGACTCAAAGAGCTTGGCTTGTTTAGTCTAGCCAAAAGAAGGCTGAGGGGGATATGCTTGCTCTTTATAAATATATCAGAGGGATTAATATTAGGGAGGGAGAGGAATTATTTAAGCTTAGTACCAATGTAGATACAAGAACGAATGGGTATAAACTGGACACTAGGAAGTTTAGACTTGAAATTAGACGAAGGTTTCTAACCATTAGAGTGAAGTTCTGGAACAGCCTTCCAAAGGGAGTAGTGGGGGCAAAAGACATATCTGGCTTTAAGATTAAGCTTGATAAGTTTATGGAAGGGATGGTATGATGGGAGAGCCTAATTTTGGCAATTGATCTTTGATTATTGCCAGATAAGTATGCCCAGTGGTTGGTGATGGGATGTTGGCTGGGATGGGATCTGAGTTACTGCAGAGAATTCTTTCCTGAGTGCTGGCTGGTGAGTCTTGCCCACATGATCGCCATATTTGGGGTCGGGAAGGAATTTTCCTCCAGGGCAGATTGGCAGAGGCCCTGGAGGTTTTTTGCCTTCCCCTGCAGTGTGGGGCATGGGTCACTTGCTGGTGGATTCTCTGCAGCTTGAGGTCTTCAGACCACAATTTGAAGACTTCAATAACTCAGGCATAGGTTAGGGGTTTGTTATTGAAGTGGATGGGTAGGGTTCTGTGGCCTGCTTTGTGCAGGGGGTCGGACTAGATGATCACATTGGTCCCTTCTGACCCTAGAATCTATGAATCTATAAGCTTCTAAAATGTACTGTTTTTGCCTAGGAAAGTCAATACCTCAGTAACTACACAGTAAATGACTTGTGCTAAATTCTGCTCTGGCTTTCATATTAGTGACCCTGATTTGCACCAGTGTAAGTGAGAACAGAATCAAGCATTCTAACTGGGATGGAGTTGACAGCTGATCAGGTTGCCTTAGCACTTCTCCGGTCTGTAAGCATACCTAGCCCATAGTCAGAGGCTGTAAAACACATTCTGATTCTTAGAGAATAAAACATTAAGAGATTGTGGTTGTTTGAGTCATGCCTTCAGAAATGCCATGTGCTAAAGGGGACAGGGGGGAGTAAGAGCATTCTTATCTTTGTCCAAATATACTCTCTTGAATTGAGTTTGCTAACTTCCTTCCTGCCTTGTCCTACTATGCCCCTCTCCTGTGCTTCTAGGTTTCCCTCCCTGCCCTTTGAAAATTTCAGTTGTGTTGAATATTCTTAATGTTAACGCGCAAAACAGATTTTTTTCTAAGCTACTGTAAACATAAAGAAGTGAAGAATGAAACATAATTAGCCATGTCTTCAACATCTAATATATTTGCCTTGTTTTAAGAGAGTAGTTAATCATCAAGACCACAGCATGTTTTGTGGATTTATATTATTACTAATTCATTTTGAGCAGTGTTATTAATTACATTTAAACAGAATATTCTGTCTTATTATTGAAAAGCTGACTATTATTAATTATATTTAAAATGATATCACAGGACTCCTGCAGTAATACGGTGCAAAGAATAATATTTAAACTCCATTTACGTTTAGAATCTTTTGTTTTTCATTTCCAAGAGAGGTAATTAGAATAGGCAACAGGGAATTGTGAAAACTGAGTTCTGTTCCCGGTACTACTTCTGATACATTGTGTGATGCAGGGCAAGGCATTTAAGCTCTCTGTGCTTCAGTTTCCCCATGCATAAAAAAGGATAGTAAAGCACTTTGAGCTCTTGGGATGGAAGTTGCGGGGTACTATTCTTCACAAAAAACAAGGCATAAACTCCTGCAACACTGAGATTAGTATGTATACAGCAATACTACATTAACTATTGTCTGCTTAATTTCTCTCTCTTCTTCGTATTATTATTAATTCTTTGTCAGGAGTTTAGAAATACAAAAGATTTGCAAGATAGTCCTGCTTCAAGTTAGGCATCTAAATTAAGAGCTCAGTGCCTCTTACTGAGAACAAGGCAACCTATTGTGGTTCTGGGAGATGGTCTGCCCGTTGAGTACAAGGCAAGCTGCTGGGAGCGAAGACTGAAAGTCTGACCCATTTCTGTAGGTGTAACTGTGGGCAAGTGGCCAGGGAGAAAGCCCTGGGCACCCCACATAGCAGTCAGAGGGGATTAAAGCCTCTGTGTGAGATTAGGCCCTTTCCTCTTCTCAGTCTCAGGAAATTTCCTGAGTGGTGATGGTCCATTCCATAGGGGAGCCCCACTGTCTCCAGACCTCCTCTTCGTCAGTTTTCCCCATCAATTCTCAGAGTGGTATATTTAACAAAATACAGCATAAAGGGCCTGATTCTCCGCTGCCCTGCACCTTGTGTAGTCATTTTCATGAGTGCAAATTCAATACAAAGTGGGTGTAAAATGCTACAATTCTGAGAACCAGGCCCAATGTATACCCAGAGTTGAATTCCTTCTGTATTACAGCAATGTTAATGTAAAGATTTGGGCTCCCATTGAGACATTCATCTTGAAGGTGCAACAAACTAATATGACACAGATACAAAAAGGCATTTTAATAGATACTATCACCATTTGATTTTATAATACAAACATGAGTAAACAATCCAGAAAAAGGGTCTATGTGGGGCACAGAAGCTCTCTGAGCTGCTTGCAGGCTATTAGCTCAGGGTAAAATTCACCTTTGTGCACAAGGCTTGCCCAAGGCTTATACACTACTGAAGATCGCTTAACTCCTACTTAACCCCCTTTTGCAAAAGACAGTTTTAATGCAATGCAGTACCAGGACTGGCTGCACATCCACAGAAAGGAATTCTGAAGAAAACAGAACCATAACTATTTATACAGTATTTTCCAGCAGTCGCTGTGAAATGCTTCTTACTCTTCTAGGAAAAAAGGTTGGGGCATTACAAAATTTTAAAAAAATGCAGTACATTTAATTTAATTGAAACTTTGCATTGATATTGCTCTGGCCTTTGATTGATAAAGTGCCCTATAAGCTGTGATAATGGTTCTGTAATGCACCATTTGTCTTGTGTACCATTGCTTTACCATCGATAGAATAAAAATAATCTTTAAAAATATTAATGTAAATAGATTGACTTTGACCTTCTGAGTATCTTGTCAACAAAATAAAAATGAGAAATATGCTTCAGTGTCACTGGAGCAATATTAAAACAGGGTTATAATCTGAAAAGTGACATTTGAGAAATGATATATAGTGGGGATTTCATATAAAATATCCTTTGTTTATAAAGCCAACTACCGCCAGCCCTACACATGAAAGCTTGGATGTGAACATCCTTCTATGTTCTTTCTGCCTTTTACATTATCGCTAGTAATTAAAGATTATGGCTGTGACAAGTTGGCTGACAGTTCTGTTGAAAAAGAGGCATGAAGCGGACTAGAGACCTGTTCATTCTTCCACAGCTGAATTGACTCTATAGTACTAACATGGTCAATTTTTTTTTTCTGTAAAGAAAACAGATAGGATTCAGGGAAACAGACGGAAAGCTGAGTAAAAAGGTGCATTTTTTTCTAACCACACATTAATTTTCTGACTACAAACACCTGGGAAATAAATAAAATCACTAGAAGTCATCAAGCAATTGCTTAACAAGAAACCATAAGATACGAAGATTCAGGAGAACAATAAAACATGGAAGAGGGATAGACAAAATGACCTTCCATCTGTAACAGTGTTGAGTCAACATGCTGACAATACCTGAGTTTCCAAGGAACAATTTTCATACAATTTTTACATTTTTTGGAACTTCTAGCAGTAAGAGAGAATTGTATTAGTGCTAGATAGCTAAATTATTTTCCAGGCTTTACAATGTTAAATGTTTTTAGATCTTTTAGTATTTAAGAAGGTGTATGTTATTTCTTATACAATTTAAGAGTCCCCAGTTATTTGTGGGAAAGGGGAAACCAAAACCAAGTGAATAAAAAAAAATTATTTGAAAAAGATATTTAACCAAGAACATGAGAAAGTATCACAGTGTACCTTTCAGCATAAATGCTTTCAAATAAATTCTACCTTAGCTTTCATTCTGAATGTAACCAGTTGTTGTTTTCAGGCTATTTATTCTTTAACAATTATTTGCAAACTGTTCATATTTTATTTTCTTGGTTTAAATAAAACTAGTTCATAATCTAGAATGATAAATACTGAAAAGTTTGGGAATTATGTTCCATATTTTAGTGCTAGCAGATGTCACTTTATATGAAACTAAAAATAATTATAAACATAGTACTTGAGTTAAAACAAAAAAAATCAAAAACTTATATCATCAGATTGCCAAATCTGGAACCTCAGATCAAGCTCTCTTTCTATTTTGAATTTTGGGGAGGGGAGACTCAAGCTATGTCTATACTGCTCTGCAGTTCAGAGCCAGGGGGTTTGAACAACAGTGCACATTAAAGTGCGGTGCTGTAACTCCCCCATGTGGACACTGCAGGGATGGACAAAAAGGTTTCTAGTTCTCATTTAGCCCTCTTCAAACAGGACTCTACATTAATGTGAACTGGGAATCTTTTAGTGTGTGCCTACAGTGTCCACACAGGGAAAGGGGGAGAGATAGCTCAATGGTTTGAGCATTAGCCTGCTAAACCCAGGGTTGTGAGTTCAATCCTTAAGGGGGCTATGTAGGGATCTGGGGCAAAACAGTACTTGGTCTTGCTAGTGAAGGCAGAGGGCTGGACTCAGTGACCTTTCAGGGTCCCTTCCCATTCTATGAGATAGGTGTATCTCCATATATGAATAAGTTTCAACACATCATTTTGATGCTCACTGCTATTCAGATCCAAACTGCAGGGCAGTGTAGGCAAGCCCTCAGATGCCAGTCCCTAGAACCAAAGTTCGATGCAAAACAAGAAGGGCTTTATTTTCTGCTTCTGTTTCAAATGTGGTCAAAATCTGGTAAGATTTCAGACCAAGATGGCAAACATCCTGTAACTAAAGGTCCTGAGATTTTAGAGTTGACAAATCCAAATTTGACCCCCAGCTATGATTTGGCTTTAAATCCTAGCCTGAACCTAATCTGGATTTGAACACCGGCTCCTTGGCCCATTTTCAGCAGTTATTAATGATGAGAAACTGAAATGGATATTTTGTAACCCTCATTCTTTTTAACCCTTTCTTTAGCTCCGGAATGCTTTCCAGAAGGACACCAGATTCTGCACAATCCCTATCGCAGCACCAATTTTGATTCATTGGAATTACAGCAAACAGCAATTCAGGAGCTGGTTTGTGATCATTCATTGCCACAAGGGTGCTATCATTTCATGACCAACAATAGGCCTGCAGAAATGCCAACAAAATGTGTAGAAGTTAGTAAAAATTAAGAACTAAACATCTGTGTACTTGAATAAATCCAGTAGGTGCAACTTTTCCTTTCTGTCAGTTTTGGTTGGACGTATTCCTGGAGGTTTCATCATGACATTAATTAAAGATTAATCTTTAATTTGTGGAGACTCCGGGACAATCCTGGAGACTTAACAATCGTAGTAAAACTCTAACAGCAAGTAACCAAAAATGGGGTTGTCTGGATTTAACTGACAGGAGGATTTTGCCCTCACAGTTTGTATGGTCATCATTCCCCCCAAAGTACTTTTTAGAGATTAGTCTATTCCAAGTAATTCTGATCTCCATACTACTGGAATGAATTCCAAGGGTCTGATTCTGTTTCCATTTACACAAGTGTAAATCAGGAGTAACTCCACATGTAGGCAACGGAGTTATATCAGTTGAAAAAGAGTGCAAGTGACAAATGACAGAGAGAAACAAGATGCAAATGTTTTTAATTAGTATTGTTGCCACAGTGTATTACTTAGTCTCTCATAAATGGGTTAGTTGCTTTCTAGCAAAAAAAAAAAAAAAAGCTAGTTGTTTCGCATGTGACTCTGTAGAAAAGGATAAGAAAATTGATATTCATTTTCAGGTGGAGTTAATATGTACAATTTTGAAACCTAGAAAACAGAATTTATAGGCCAAATTCAGACCTTCTGTACAATGGGTGCTCTGCCAGATTAACTCCATTGTATTCTTATCAAATACCAATAGTGTACTGAAGACCATTGTATGAGATTAAAATAGTGTCCAATGCATTATCAAACCAAGAGTCTATTCTGTAAAAGAATAGATTAATTGATGATTCTAAAGCACTTTGAAGATGAAAAATTCAATTTAAAGTCCCCTTTTAAAAATATTATATACCATGCTACATACAAAACATTTATGAAGTTAGAAAACAACATTATATATTCACAGTAAGAGCAACTGCTAACCATGCATGCTTTGTCAAGACAAATAAAAGTTATTTCCATAATTTTACATTATATGGAATGTTAAATCATACTTGTCGCTTTTATAGCGTTCCTAGGATTATATATACTATATAAATTTAATTATAAAATATACATTTGCTTCTGTTAGTCCATCAGGAAGAAATTGTTTAAAAAGTCATATTTTGTTTATCCAGGTTTTCTGTATATGTGTAATTATTCTCTAATATATCTTGTCTTTACAATTCAGTAATTTTCAGTATTTGGTAGTACTCATCTCCGCAATATATCTTTAGCAATCCATCCTTTGTTTCTTTAGCCTCCCCAACTTCGACTCCTTTATTCAAGTTTATATCACTTGTTAAGTTTCCTAACTTGTATCCTAATTCTTACCATTGGTTTCTTAAGTCTTATCTGAATGGTAGAAAATACCTGTTTCATCCTGTTGATGAAGCATTATATCTGTTATATGTCACCATTGGAAGAATGTGCTTCTTTTAGATCTTCACCTTCTAAAATTTGTCCTCTACATTCTATTCCACTTAATTAAATCACCATTTAATTTGATTTGCCATTTAATTTGAGCAGAACCTCTGGAATAAAATAATTTATATTAATAACAGCTCAGCTTCCACCCATTAATAAGCAGTTATTATTGGATATTTCAATCACTGGCTGTAGTGAGCTGATTTTAATTAACAAGGCAGGGACAAAATTCTAAACAGATAGAAGAAAAAAAGTATTCAAATATGATCCATGTTCTAGTAAAAGATTGCTATAAAGAGCTAAGAGCATCATTCAGGCATTTCTGTTGATATTATAATAAGCACTGCCTTGTACTATAGAAATGTGACAAGCACTAAGGTGATATCAGGTGGATATAATTAACTGTTTATCAATTGATACAATGAACTCACTAATTCTAAGCAATATTAGGCATGAATTCAAGTTTTATCTCATGCAGTTCAATTGAACTAAAATGGGATTTAAACTACAACAAAAAAATCGAGGGCTTGCCTCATTTAAAGCACTTAAGCATATAAGAACAACGGGCCCACTGGGAAACGTGAACTCATCATTTAGGTGCATAATGGGAGGCTGGGCTCTTTTAAAAATATGGCTATTTATTTAGGTGCCTAACTGGGAGATGTTTGTAAAGCTCTTTTGAAAGTCTTACTGAATGTTTCTATAAACATTAAGGTAGGTGTAGCCTTTTCTGAATATTATTCCATGGCCATATAGAAAAATCTTTGTCAGGAGAAATCAAAACCAAGCAACTCAGGCATGTTTAGGGGAAAAAAATAAACTTACAGTAGGGGAGAAAGCTGCAGATTTCAGCCCTGACACTCATGAGTCATATATAACTTCAGAACAGCAAATCTATAGACCAGGACTGCACAACATGGCCCGTGGGCCACATGTTGCCCACGTGGGCTGGCGGGTGGGAGGGGTGGTGAAGAGGCCAGTGGCAGTCTGGAGAGCAAGGGTGAGCCAGCGGCAGTGGGCGGGGGCAGCGGCAGAAGGTAAGAGGCCAGCGGCGGGCAGACAGGTGAGTTGGCGGCAGGGGGAGCAGGCGAGACAGCAGCGGATAGGCAGGTGAGCTGGCGGTGGCGGTGGGGAGGGGGCCTGAGGAGACGAGCTGGTGGCAGAGGATGAGTAGGCAAGCTGGAGGGGTGGGGGGATGACAGGCTGAGTGGGCGGGCATTGGCAGGGGGGCAGGTGAGCTGGCAGCGGGGGAGAGAGGCTGAGGAGGCGAGCGGGTGGGGGGGGTGAGGAGATGAGCCGGGGGGGTGAGGGGATAACAAGTCAAGCTGGCGGGCAGTGGGGGGGCAGGGGAGCCAGTGGCGGGACAGGGGGGCTGAGTAGGCGAGTGGGCAGCAGGGGGTGAGTAGGCAAGCCAAAGGGTGGAGGGATGACGAGCCGAGCGGGCGGGCAGGGGCGGGTGGGCTTTATATTTGGGGGGAGTGAGGAGGCAAGCGGCGAGTCGTTGGCTGACCTGTTCTACTGATCTTGTCTCTCACAAAAAATGGTCCTTTTTGCTGCTTTTCTCTGGGCTGGGTGTTGTCCCAATGCTGCAAAGAGGGTGTTTCCAAAGGAAGGTGCTTGCTTCTAACCCCCAAAGCCATCAGTATGTCTGCTCTTCAGTCAGCCCACTTGAAAAGTTTGATTGTCCTTGGTTTGGCTCACATCCCCTCTCCAAGGGTTGCAGCTGTCTGGAGATACTGCCTTCCACACCTTCCTCATTCACACCTCATTCATTCAACAGGGCAACTGATCACAAAGTGGGGGGAAGAATCTTATTCTACTTCTAGCAAAAAGACATTTTTCGTTTACCTTAATTATACCACCTTAATTATACCCACTGTAACATATTACCAAGGTTCAATACTGCTGTTTCAGCAGGGCAGCACAGAGCTGGGGAAGGAGGGTTTGTTTCCGCGGACAGGCGGCACTCGGGGGAGTGTTTCAGGGGGCCGGGGGGTTCACCCCTCAGCTGTTTTCTTCGAAGTAATATGGCCTTCGCTGCTTTATGTGTTGTGCAGGCCTGCTATAGACATTGTCTCTTGCTTACAAATTAAACAAATGAAGTAAGATGACAAACTGAAAAAGCAAAACAATAAAAGTGAAAACTCCTCTATGTAGAAGAATTAAAATGTAGAGTATATCCCTGGTCCCGCATTCCTGAGATCCAGGTGCTGCCCACAAACTCATTCCTCCAGTAGCAAAATACTTTTGATTGAAACAGCTTTTCAGTTTAGACATTGCCTCTTGAATTTCCCTAGGGGATAAAGGCTGATACTGACCTTGTTAGCTGTGTGTTTCCTTTCCCTCTGTGTTTTCTGGGGGTGCTAACCAATTACAGACACCCCAGCATGTGCTCTCAGCCTTCGCTTAGGCACAATGCTGAATTGCCTCCCAACAACCAATTCAAGCAGGCACACAACCCAAACTTGCAAATATCTGTGCCCCAAAGAGTCCAGGCTGCGGCTAACAGATGCAAGCAACAGTTCCTTCTGAAAGTACTGCCAAATTCACTTCACAAGGGGGAGAAAAACACAAAGAAGAGAAGCATTCACCACTCCTAGAATTACTCCATAGTACTGGGGAGGGCAGAGGAATGCAGAAAGCAATTGTCAGTGCCAATCGTGACAAAATGACCTTCACAGAAAGAACTAAAGTAGCATCAAAATTAAATTAAAACAAACAAATAAAAAAAATAAAGGACAGGCCTAATATAAAAGAATAAAGGGAAAGCATAAATGGGATAATGAAACAGGCTTCATAATAAAAATTATTAAAAAGTGTATGCAAGCAAGCCACCAGAAAGGAACAAAGATAACAGAGCATCACCTGCTAACATTATGGAGGCTCCTCAATAAATACAGACATTATATCCCACTAAAAGAGCAATTAGTGAACTATAGGCTGTTTTGAGAAGAAATGAACATGACTAATGTGTGATGAAAACACAAGGAAAGCAACATGAATGACATTTGACTAGCAAACTTTGCAACACTAGCGCACAATGAACACTGAGGCCCATCACATGTAGTCAGAGGGGCTTCTCCTGTCCATTTACAGATAGGAAAAAAAGAGCATAGATTGCGCTCTGTAACCTTTAGGAAAAGTATAAACTAAAAAATTGATTGTCCAAGTGATGACTGTGTCTGGGACCAGTGACAATACTTTTGATACACCACACATTAGTCATAATCGTTGCTTCTCAAAAGAGCCCTAATGTTTGCAACTTAGAGTTATTATAAACAAACAAGACACAAAATTTAGAACCACCACCACTAACATGCATTCTGTGTGGTAAAGGGGAGCCAGATTTCTTCAGCACAAAGGTCTCATATATACTGTTAATGGACTGTCTCCAGGGATTATCGTACTCCCTTAAACTGGCTTAGACCAGCGGGGTCACTGATGTCCAGATCGTTCCAAATGATTCATAATAGAATATCTTGTCAATTAGCAGTTTCTATCAATATACCAGCACCAGTTCAACCATCTTATCTGGCCTGATGGTTTGGGAAAGTTCAGTGTTGGGGCTTGTGTCACTTTTCCTTTAAGAGACTACTGGCAATGTCTAATCATAGTCACATCCAAATCCCTACCTTAGATCCTCCTGTGCTGCTGACACATCAGGCAGTCCAGTTCCTCCACTGATTACAGTCTCTTACTAGTTGTGACACTTCTTCTCAGATGATGGTAGCACATTCAATATCCTCTGTCATTGTTTTCCACCAGTTTTTCCTTGGCCTTCCTCACTTTCTCATTCTTCTCTTGGGTATCCTGTTCAATGCTTGCTGAACATGTCTCCCAACCACCTGAGGCTTCTTTCTCTGACGATATTTTCTAATGTCCTGCTCTGTCATTTTCCTTATTCTCACATTTATTATTTTGTCTTTCCATGAAATGTGTAGAACCTTCCTCAGCCATCCGTGATGGGCAGCACAACGGGTTGTCTGCCTCCCATGTGCCCCCTCATTGCATAGGATCACACTACCAGTAGTCTGGCTAAGTTTCCCCTCTTGGTCTGGTCAAGAAACTCAAAAACAATTTTGTCCATTCCCATCCCTTCACAGGTTGTGCTTTATTACATTAATAAACACTCCAAATAAAATTTTCAAGGTCATCCAAAAGTCAACACAAAGGTTTCTCGTCCTCCTTCCAGGCCTTCCTGCGTGGGGCCTCTCCTGCTTTGGCAAACCACGCTGAGATCTTACCTGGCTTGAATCTCAGGCCAGGTCTACACTACAGATCTATATCGGTATAACTACATTGCTCAGGGGTCAACAGGAGAACTTCTCCTGTCAACACAGCTACCATCTCTTGGGAAAGTGGATTGACTACACTGACAGGAGAAGCTCTCATGTCAGCATAGGAGTGTCTTCATTTAAGCACCGCCGCAGCGCAGCTGCACGGATGCAGCATGTTAACTGTAGACCTACCCTCAGTCTTAATTCTCTGTTAGATCCTGCTCATTCCTAGTGAAACTTTGGGGTGGGTTAGAGTTCACTTCATTGCCCTTCTCCAGTGCCTAAACCCCCCCTCCCCACTACACACCAACTCCCATAGAAAAGCAGCTGGACATCCAAATGTCAGTCTCTAAGGCCTGGTCGAGCAGGGGGATGGGAATCGATCTAAGTTATACAACTTCAGCTACCTGAATAACGTAGCTGAAGCCAACGTACTTAGAGAAACTTACCATGGTGTCTTCACCGCAGTGAGTCAACTGCTGCTGCTACCCCATCGACTCTACCTGTGCCTCTCATGGCAGTGGACTACAGGAGTCAACAGGAGAGCGCTCAGGGGTCAATTTATCATGTTTAGATTAGACACAATAAATCGACCCCCACTGGATCAATCACTGTCCGCCGATCTGGCAGGTAGTGTAGATATACTCTAAGGATTTTCAGTAAGGATTACAGGGTCAAAAGGAACAAAAGGAACTTAATTCTTATGTACCAACTTTATAAAATCTTATGATAAAGAAACAAATAACTTATTTTTTACAACATAACATGGCTACTTTATCATCCACATAGATAATCTTCACAGTTAAACATAAATAAAGAAAACAAATTAAATCTAAGCAGGTCAGTCTGCACAGAAACACAGTGAGAAGAAACTCAGAGTTCCCAAAAGCTGAGGTTGAGTCTTAGCTAGACTCTTTGATCACCAAATCTATACAAGCAGCAAAGAGTTCTGTGGCACCTATAAATCTATACAGTCTGCTCAGTCAAAAGCAACATTTTCCCTCCACTTGCTTGTAGGAATCTTAAACTGGAATCCATGCAGACTCTTCCTCTGCTGAAATTGGTTAGCCAGTCAGCTGATTAATCAACCACTCAGTTAAGTATATAGATTTAAACAAAAAACAAAACCCTGCTTCGAAATGTTTCAGAGTTATGGAAAACAGCCTGCTTTCTGCTTCTGGGCTCAGCTTCTCCCAGCCCACACATGGCCTTTTGTAAAGCAGTAGCCCTGACTGCTTGCCTTCATGGAGTTTGAATCCAGCTACAGGTAACCTATTGAGCATACCCAAAACTATCACAACCAGTTCCAGAAACTTCCAGATGTGCAGAGCTAATTGTGCACCTGCCTAGCAACAACTCACTTCAACCCACCCTCAGTAGATCTCTTAAAGAGATGTCTCCCAATAAAGCACCTAGGTTACATTAGCAGTGTCTAACTATGAGAATTCTCCCCTTCATTGCAGCCTTTTGCTGTTCTTATGGGGCAATCACCCTGCTCTCTCCCAAGTGTGGCTAATCACAGGTTGGCTAAGGGGCCCTTAAAGGGCAAGCCACTCTGTTACAGGCAGCCTCCTATTCCCTTTTTAGTTAGTCATTTAATATTACTTTCAGTATTGGGTTTTTTAAGAATTTCCATCTTCTAAATCAGCATATAAAGTCATTCCAGAATTTGACAAAATATTCAGCACCTTTGAAGACATTTTAAATTCTAGTACAGAAATTGGAGAGCTTTCCTCACACAAGGCTGAAAATATTTCCTCAGTGATTAGGTTTCTGCATTACAAAATAACTCCTAAATATTAGGCATAAGCGTTAGTCGTTGGTGTGAAATAAAACCAACCTGAGGTTTCTCTTTGTTCTCAGATTCACTTGAAGTCCCACCCTCTCCTAATTAACCTCTATGGTAGATTTTGTGAAGAAAATAAAAATGCAATTGCTCAGTTATTCTCTACTTTTCTTTTGTTAATCCAACCACTCCCTGGATTATAATTTTTAAAAATCTGTGCATTATTTCCTAATTTTCTTTTTCTTGCACACCTCATATACCAATACCGTATCATAATGACAGATATGAACCAGAGGTTTCATCCTTCATGTTTGTTTCTCAGGAATACACAAAGCCTCTTTCATAAATTAGAATTTTCATCTGTATTGTATAAAAGCAAATTCTTAAATACAAGATTAAGTAATACATACTGGTGGCCCTGAATATTAAATGGATTTTATGATGCCTCAGATTGAAATAGGTAAACTTATTTACTAAATATTATTATGAAAAAACATCTGAAAGCAAAGTCAAAGCAAAGTTTTTGT
Organism: Gopherus evgoodei; assembly: GCF_007399415.2. Classification (NCBI taxonomy): domain Eukaryota; kingdom Metazoa; phylum Chordata; order Testudines; family Testudinidae; genus Gopherus; species Gopherus evgoodei. The sequence goes on from NC_044332.1 coordinate 60,247,224, forward strand.
GGATAATAGATGAAATATCACAATGATGTAACCATCATGCAATTGTGTACCAAAGAGCCACCTATCTCCCACTAAATACAAAATGTTTTTCTCACACATGGCAACTCTTATATTTAATAGCATGCTTTCAATGCATTTCCCAAGCAACGGAACCAATCAAATTTAACTTCTTTGTGCAGTGATTGAACATTGTTAGGTTCTTTATAAATCAGAGCAGTTGATTGTCCAAACTGCTAGTAAATGGGAAGAGACACTACTGGATGAAGCAACAGTAAAGGCACATTCCATTGTTATTGGCAGTGGGGAAGTTAATTTACTTTTTTTTATTTAGGATTTTTGAACCAAGTAATTTAAAAGATTAGTGGGTGCCTAATTATGAATTAAAACTTATTTACCTCTTAGAAGTATGGGACAATTAATTAGATAATGTTGGTAAAGTGCTAAACATTGTTATTGAACTGAAAAATCGAGAGGTGCCGAGCACTGATAACTCCCATTGAAGTCCATGACGTCAAGACCTTTAGTAGATTTGGCTGACTGTGTTACCTGTTCCCAACAGTATCATTTTGGGACGTTATTGCTGACATACTCCAAGCTTTCTGGCTGCATTAGAGACATTTTCATTGATGTAAATTACACCACTGCAAAACCCCTAATGCAGATGTATTGCACCGATGTGAATTGGGGGTTATACCAATGTGGTTTACTCCAATAATTTATTTCATTACATTTTATCGCTGCAAGCCCCAGTAAATCTTTGAAAGTTGATCAATCAAATGCAGGTGATCTCCTATGGAGATATTAATCAAAAATACACCTGTTCTGGGCTCACTGTCTAGTACATTACTGAAAATTATATAGACAACTGAGAAGATTCCAGTAAACTCACAGTAATCTTCATCCCTAGCTCTTAACAGGGCAGCTGGAGATTTTCCAGCTATAACCATCCAGTGGAATCTATAAACCCTGAGTTAGGCACCTAAGCTCTCTATACAGTGCATGGAGCGAGATAGATGCCTAAGATTGAGATCCATAAAACCCAACACACTAGACAAGGAGCCACCTAAGCTAGCCAATAGCAGATGCCAACTTTGTGAGTGTTGTGTCCTAAGCTCAATCCCTCTCAGGGACATCAGCACAGAAGTCCAGGTTGGAGTGAGGTGCCTAAGCTGTTTCTTGCAAGAACAATGGTGGCACGTGCTCAACACCATACGAATCGGCAGGAGAGTGGGGAGGAGGAGGCCTCCCTCATATTGCAGGATTGGGGCCTAAGGCTGTAAGTCCCAGATCCACAAAAGTACTCGGGTACCTAACTCCCAACTTAGGCACCTAAGTCTAACATTTAGATGTCACTGAGATCCTCAAAACCCCCACTCAGCTCTTGCCTGACTCTGGAGAAGTGTAAAGTCCCTCATTTCTGACATTAAAGTAACCAAGGAAGCTACCTTTCTGCCACTAGGCATGCACTTGATACATAAGCCCTGGCAGCCTCAAAGTAGGCATTCCTTTTCTATCTTTCCTGTTGGGCCTGGTCTCCCTCTCAGAGCATTCTAACTCTGAATTCTAACACCACACAAAACAACTGGGAGTGGGGAAAGGAAAGAAGAGGCAGTAGTCTTGCTTATAACCTTTAGCTCAGTGGTTCGAGTACTCACCTGGGATGTGGGAGACTTTCCTTCAATTCCCCCTGTCCCTTTGATGAGAAGGGATTTGACCTTAGGTTTCCCACCTCTCAGGTAACGTGGCCTACCCGCTGGACTATTCCAGTGTGAGAATCTCACTTGTTGAAGGAGTGCCACTGTGTACAAACAATTAAATATGTATTGGGCCAGAAAGTGAGTGAGAATGGAATGCCAATCTTCTCCTGGTTTGAGGATCACACTGGAGTTTGAGCATGAGATAGGCATCTGGGATTGAAGCAATGTGCACCTCAAGTCAATGTCCAGAAGCAGAAACTTCGGTGTGTAGGGGAATGTTATAGTGAAAATGTAGGTGCCTCTGGAGTTAGACAGCAACTGAACAGGGGTTTTGAAGATTTCAGTGGTGCCTAAATTTTGGACTTAGGTACCTGAAGTTGGAGTTTAGTCTAACTCTGGGCCTTACTCTGCCCATATAAAAGATCCAGTCACAGTTTATTAGACTAATCAGTCTTCTTGAATTCTAGCTTTGATCATATGTAAAATGAGTCTATAGTTTCATTCCAGTTCCCAATTTGTGTACATCACAAAAATAGCAAACCATTTAGCTCAATTGGGTTTGACTGAGAGTCTTCACTCAGGAGAAGCCCAGAGGTGTTGCAAGACAGAATTGTGCTATATCAACAGGGATGCCCAGAGGATTCAGGTGGCCTGGGGCCAAGCAATTTTGGGGGCCCCTTCCATAAAAAAAGCTGCAATACTATAGAATACTATATTCTCGTGGGGGTCCCTGTGGGGCCCGGGGCAAATTGCCCCACTTGCCCCTCCTTCCCCCCCCAAGCAGCCCTGTATATCGAAAAGATTACCCACATGATAACTTGCTTAGGTTAGTGTTATGGCTCACACACGTTCTTGAGAATTAATTTTACTCACAAAGCTAAGAGAGAGAGAGAGAGAAGATTCTATTTTATAATCTGGGTGTTTGATTTTCCCACAAGTGAGTTGTGAGACAGACTCCTTTTCTATATGGATCACATTTCATCTTTTTTTTTTTAAACATCCAGAATACTGTTGGCAACTGTCTACTTATCTATATGGCTGCCATCAATGCAATATTTGAGTGCCACATTAATGAATTTATCCTCTTAATACCAGCAGAAAGTAGGGAACTACCATTACCCTCATTTTACCATGGCACAGGAAGATTAAATGACTTGCCCAAGGTCAGACCCCCCAATAACTGAGCCAGGCCAGTGTCTGAACCACAAGACTATCCTTCCATAGTGGAGCACCAGTGACATATTGTGGCCAGTTATACTTGAACATGTAAAAATGAATTTATATGGCAGATCTTCAAATAATTCATTCTAATGTATTTAAACAACAGAAGATATTCTATCAAAAATCACAAGAATCTGACCTAAACTTAGTATATTGTATGTCTGTATCACTATCACTTGACACATCAATATTTATCTGAGTTAAATTATCTAATTATCATAAAAAGATCAATAGCATTTTTCAACAACAACACAGTAAGTAAACCGTATCAACACTATAGCTTGTATACTACTATATATAGTATAACACTGAAAACCCTATATGATCAGTGTTTTCAGTGTTGTGAACACTTTGTGCAACAGCATCCTTCCTATCCTCCAAACAGTCCTCATTATCTGACAAGCTAGAGTAAGTGCAAACTCAACATGTTGGATCATGAGTCTACCTCAGGGGATGACTGAAGATCCTGGCGATAGGCTCCTAATAGGTTGTATGGCTGCTGTTGAGGTAAAACAATATAAAAAGAGGAAGGAAAACTGCCTCTATGCCTGCTGTTCCCATTTTGCATTCCACTAGCTGTAGGTTTACAGGTTTTGGCTTGTTCTTCTTGCACTTTTTTTATAGTGGGCCACAGTACATTGTTCATGCCCTATGTTGTAGCTTGACAGAGATAATACTTTTCCTGAGACACGAACTTTAGGCTTACAGTAGTACTTTGAACTCCTTATCTAGCACCGTTTATTCAGGATCTTTACAATATAATGTAACAGCTTTAGAATATTCTTTAAACTTCATCTTTGAAGAAACTTTGTCTAGTCTATGCTAGTTCTTACACTGTACTTATCTCTGTGGTATCTCAGCACTTGTGAGATAGATAAATAATTGCATCCATTTTAAACTTAGGCATAGAAAATCTAAGGGTCCAATCCCAACACCTTTCATCACATTAGTAATATCATTGAAGTCAATGGCTATCTTGCATGATTATGAGGAAAATCAAGACCTAAGGCACAGATCCTCAAAGGTATTTATACATCTAAGTGTCTTAGCAATGTCATGAAGTGAATATGGAGCGGGGAGTGTTGTTGAGCCCCAAACATCTGCCCTTTTTCCTGAATTGTTCCTTTCTTCTTTGTTGCAGTGGACATCTGACTTCTCCCTGAATCCTAGTTTAAGTAGATCATTCCTTCCTCTTGGTCATTAGCACTGCCTGCTCAGAAATATATCAGAAAATCACAGTAATTTTAGATTAAATATCACCATTAAAGCCATAAGCTCTCCAGACTTTCCTAATATCTGTTTTGTACAGTGCAGAAAACACAGCTGGCCCTTAACAAGCAAATTAAATGAGAAATGAAATTTTAAAAAGCAATGTGCTAACCTAAAACCCCAAGTTAAAGCATTTTAGTACATCCATTCCCCTTCTTCCTTTGTCTGTATTCCATCCTAATTTATGTCTTGATCTGGCAAGCTGCTCCCTGCTGGTGTCCTCCTGCAACTGTGAGCCCCATTGACTTCAAGGGGGACCTACATGGGCATAGGGGGCTGCCTGCTTGCAGAATCAGGGACACTAGGCTGTAAACTCCTCCTAGCCAGGTTTCTATGTTTCTATAAAATGCCATACTCACCTATTGCATTACTCAGCACTAAAAATAAGTACCCTTCTTTTACAACTTTGTTGGCTGAAGCATGATGATAATACCGGAACCAAAGGAAAATGAGATCATGCCATAGAGCAGGCCATTTTTTCCCTCACCATTTTTCTTCCAGCACTCATGAAGAACTTCCTTTTCTTGGCTATGTCTTCCTGGCTGTGTGACCACCAGTTAAGATTCAGTAGGCAGAAATGTATTGAAGTGAGCATAATTTATCCTTTGACCTCAGAGCTCACCGTACTGTCATGCATAAGTTCCACTTTTGCTCCAAAAGAGCTGTTTTTGCTTAAGCAGGAACTAGAAAATTTGCACTAGTGGAAAATGACTTTCTAAAAATCATGTTTCAACCCTGGTATAAAGCCCCAAATGACCGGTTTCACTTTGCATGGAACTTCATATAACTCTCAGATTAAAGTAGAATTGTTCACCATCCCTGACTTGGGAAATACAAAGTAAAGAGAAACATCTAGAAAACACAAATCTTCACATTCATATTTTAAGATTTTGTTCTGCTGACAGTCTGAGAAACTGCTAGTTTTGGCTTTGAGCTCACTGGATTGCTTAAGATAAGCAGCTTCAGGCCTCACGAACCTCACAAAAAAATTAAGGCTCAGCTGGGTATAATATGGCATTCTGTAGGTGCCACTTTTCACCCTGAGTCAACACCAAGCCAATGTCGTCACATAATATCCTTTTGATGAGATATAAAATTGAGTTCCTGACCTTGTCTCATTAGCAAGCTCATGGCATTTTTTTGCAAGTGTACCAATATCGAACCCAATGTCCCAAGAAATGCAAAATATATGTCAGTATATATTGCCTACCTAAATTACCTCTTCTGTTTCAATATGAAATGTTTTTTTCTTCCCATCCTATCCAAAATCTAATAGAGAAAAAAGATCACATTGCCCCTGCAAGTCAACAACATTTACATGACCTTGACTGTATAGTTTGTAAAGTGCTTGTGGATCCTCTGGGAGAAAGAATGGCATAAAAATGTAAGCTCTTAATAAGAAATGTGATCATCAGCACAGTACAGTTTGCACCTATATTTTGTGGTGATAGGAATGCTAGAAAGTGATCCATTACATAGACCATACATGGACTTCAGTCCTCCAGGGGAATTTCTAGATCTTTGAGATGGTTGAAAGACCTGGACTCCCTTTTATGTTTGTCACTTGTAAAACGTATGTAGGCAAGTGTGAAGACTCACTAGTGGGAGAATGAAAACATGTAGTCCCAGCTACAGGTCTCTTCACATCCTTGTTTTCAGAACATGCTCCGTTTCCATAAACACAACATCACAGAATTCAAACAACTGGGTACCAATCTCCTGAAGCCTTTCCAGATCCTACCAGCTGGGAGTAGGGGACGACACCACTTACCTTTTAGGTTCCCTTCCTAACTATTACAGAACAACCCACCTTAGGGCTTCCCTGATTCTAAATCTCTTTTGTCTACTACCTCTGCCTGAGAGGAAGGAAATCTTATGACGGCTTTCTGTGTGTCACAATGCTTGCTCAGCCATGTGCTTGTAAATACAGCTCTTGCTTTTAAAGGAGCTTAACAGGAATACTATGATGTGTGCATGTGCCCCCCCACCCCAAAACCTAGTGCCCTATTACAACACATTTTGCAATTGGCCATATTCATGTTTTCAGGTCCCAGTTAATGTACTCAAACTACACATAGAAAGCTTCAAAGTCAATACACAAGAAATGCAAGTAAGACACTTTATATTGTATATAGGGTGGCCAGACAACAAGTGTGAAAAATCGGGATGGGAGTAGAGGGTAATAGGAGCCTAAAAGAAAGACCAAAAAATCGAGACTGTCCCTATAAAATCGAGACATCTGGTCACCCTAACTGTATACAAACAACCCTTCAACCTGAAGGAAAGAACTCAGGCACAATGGAGGCTGCAGGGAGCCAGTAGAAGTTAGAGCAGCAGCAAGTTCTGCTGCTGTATAAAGTCAGTCCACAACTTATGGCAGTGGGGGGGAGGAGCAGGGCCGGTGCAACCATTTAAGCGACCTAGCGCCGGCATTTGGGGGGCGCCATTTTCTTCAGCAGCGACCTCGGTGGCTGGATCTTCGGCCGCCCCGGTCACAGCCAGCATTTAGGCGGAGGGAGCTGGGGCAGGGGAACGCGGGGAGGGCTGCCTGCAGCAAGTCAGGGGAGGGCGGCACACAGGGGAACTCCCCGCCCTAGCTCACTCCTGCCCCACCTCCTCCCCGAGCACGCCGTGGCCGCTTTACTTCTCCCGCCTCCCAGGCTTGCAGCATCTAAGCTGCACAAGGGGGTGTCTCAGGGTGGGGGGGGGAGCTGCCATGGAGGTGTCTCAGGGTGAGGGGGGAGATGCTGTGGGGGGGGCCCCTCAAGGCAGGGGCATGGGGGGGGAGGGCGCAAGGTGGAAGTTTCGCCTAGGGCACGAAACATCCTTGCACCGGCCCTGGGGAGGAGACATAGTACAGTTCTGCTCTATCTTACCCTGACACACCCCATAGCCCTCCCTCAGTATGCCCATCCTGCCTTTACATTGGGGGTGGCATGTCGGCTAGCATGGGCAGCATATGCAGCACATGCAGCACAAAATGAATTTAACAGACGAGAGAACCCTCTTTTCTGACTTCATTTAAAACACTACCATTCTCTTTCAAAAAACACACACAGAGATGATCCCTATCTAAACTCATCTTCCCTCTCAATGAAATCCAAATCAGTGTCCCAATTTTTTGTGAATTCCTGTTTTGAATGATTTGATAATACTGTTTTTAAACAATTATACACAAAATGCTAACACAAGCACTGAACAAATATATTGTAGGTTGCTATAAATTTCTTTTATGTTTATCCTCAGATGAATAAATGTGGCACACAAGCTCCAGTGTGGCTTTCACTAAAATCTGAATCCCTCCTGCTTCCTGGGGGGAAGAAGCAGCTAATAGCTTGTGCTACCTGGCAATTCTTCTTTGGAAGCACCAAAGACTGTTGTTTGTTCCAGATACCTATCTCAGTTAGAAACTGTGGAGAATTCTTTGTTTATCTCTTGCAACCTATTCAAGGATGCATGGGCTATTGTGCAGAAGGTAGGTTTAGTAAAGTACTTCTTTATCAATAACATGGTATGTGCCTCTCTTGCTATGTGTTCAAAGGTCCTGGTATTGTAATACACATTTTAGTGATCTTGCAAATCAAGCATTGCTTCTAGTAAGATGCAGACTGTGCAGCAAATAAATCTGCAGCACTCCAATGTGTTCCTGAGGAATAGCTGTTATTACCAGTGCTAAATGTAATCTGGTGTATATTACTGAAGTGTACTTAGCTTGCTTAAAGTTCACATGTAAACTTGACTACTGTCTTTGTCTCTGTTTTGGTTTGAAGTGGTGAAGTGACTAATTCAAGCTTTTTTTTTTCTGTTTCTTTGTAGGTAGTGTATCTAAGACTTGTTCTTATCTAAGTAATCCAGGATTCCAAAAAAAGTTAAGTCTGGAGCCCTGAAAAGAAAAGAAAAGAAAAATCTGATAAGATAACAGCTTTTCATGACATTTATGTAATTACTCTAGTCAGAAATAATTTCCAGCCTACTACAAGAGCTATAACCTCTGTTCCGTAGCTAGGAGACAAAGGAATATCAGAAAGCAATTACTCACTCACTTACACCTTCTGAACTTTTAGAGTGTTCAGGTGCATATAGATTCAGATAGAAATGGTTCTCCTTTCTCAAAGAGAAAAATACATTCATACTTTCATTTCAGCATTTTTTTGCATATAGGTTCTCATGAACATGACACATTGAGAAACTAGGATTACCACTTTACAGTTAGGCACAATATAAAGAGCTTGTCTTTTTTTTTTTTCCCCTCATAATGAAAACATTTTTATGATAAAAATATTCCAAATGGAATTTGTGAAATGAAATTAAAAATGTTGTATCCTTTAGAAAAACATTTTATTAAAAATGTTCATGTTTTTCCTTTTTCCAGTTTTTTTAAAGGCAAAGAAAAGTAGAAAATGGGAGAAAAATGCTCATTTTTTTTTTTTAAAAAACTTTGTTCCAACTTTTTCCAGTCAGGAGAAAGTAGTTTTGTTTTCTCACTTTCAGCAATCTTTCTTTTCTTTTCTTTTCTTTTTCTTTTTTTACCTTACCACTGGAAAAAGGAAAGCAAGGTATAAAAAAAAAGTAGGATTTCTTCCTCTATTTTGAAAAGGAAAATTTTAAGAAACAAAAGATTAAAAACTCACAGTTGAAGTTTTTCTGAAAAATGAAAAATTGTGTTAAAAGTAATTTTTAATAATTTCAGAGACATCCTCCCTCTCAAAAAAAAAAATCAACTACCTCAATTTGCTAGCCTTCCTGTTAAACTGACCCCAGCAATGGCAAACCAGGGGAGAATGAACCCAGCTTTCCAGCTGGGATGGAGGGAAGTTCGCCCTATTCTCTTTTCCCTCTAGGTTGGATGTTTTGTACTTCATTCATCTACACACTACAGTAGCAGTCCTGTATTTCAGCCATTCTCATGTGTCTGGATTCATGAAAAGTGCACTGCCTTCACACAGGGAGACTCGCGAGTTCACTAATCAGCAATCCTGAAGTCAACAAGCCCAACTGTGTGGGAGCTACATGAATAAAACCTTCATACTGTAGATGACAGTTCATTGCAAACACAGAAGAAGATCCAAAAGACTGGATAAGGAGTAATAAAAGCTGAACAGGTGGTAACATGTTTTGCCATGGAGGGAACAAATGGAGGGAGGGGGGGGAAATCCACTCTGTGTGTCAAAAATTCTCTCTGAGGAAGAGTTGTAGAGCTAATGGCTCTCCTGCCAAACACTATAAAAACTATTCAGCACTTTCCACATTCAGCATGAGAAACTCCATGGTTTGGACCTTCTTAAGTTCAGGAAGTAGATATGGCTGGGAAAGGTATCTGTGAGAGTAGAGGCTTATGCTGCTCTCACCCTCCCATGAGTTGGTTTCCTAAACTCAACCCCTTGTATCATTTTCTGCAGGAAGTCATGATTGGAGCCATACTTTGAGGCAGCTTCCCTTAGTGCATAAATAGATTAGTCTCTAACTACCTAGTCCCTATTTTAAGACACTCCTGTTCCCTTTTCTACCTCATGTTTTTTGCCCTAGAAAGATGTTAACATATTGATTTTTCATTCTGATACAACTGTTTCATGTTTTAATCTCTTGGGCTCAGTCACAGGGTTTGGGATGCAATCCAGGCCAGTAAAGGGTCATGTTGCCACTTACCTCACAACCCTGTATTCCTTACAATGCTTTACAGCTGTAGCTCCCAACCGGGGATGCTCATTACCAGCATGCAGGTCACACCCTGAGTGTCTATGTGCTATTATGTTTTAAAATCTGTGGCCTTAATATATAAAACTCTTAATACATAAAACAGTCCTGGTTCAGCAGCTCTGACCACAGCAGCCTGTCTACAGCTCCCCACCCCATGTTGGCTTCCACCAGCCTTGATTACTGCTTGCAGGGTGACCCCAACATAATCCCATTTCTCAATTTTGCCAAAACCATGTACACTGTAATGTCCAGCCCTCTGCTGGACAGTTCAGAGAAATAATATGTTCCATTTGTTCCTCTAAAGCAAGGGTTGGCAACCTTTCAGAAGTGGTGTGCCGAGTCTTCATTTATTCACTATGATTTAAGGTTTTATGTGCCAGTAATACATTTTAACATTTTTAGAAGGTCTCTTCCTATAAGTTTATAATATATAACTAAACCATTATTGTTCGTAAAGTAAATAAGGTTTTCACTATGTTTAAGAAGCTTCATTTAAAATTAAATTAAAATGCAGAGCCCCCAGGACTAGTGACCGGGACCCGGGCAGTGTGAGTGCCAGTGAAAATCAGCTCACGTGCCGCCTTCGGCACGTGTGCCATAGGTTGCCTACCCCTGCTCTAAAGACACAAAAGCCACCAGCCTGCCACGCTGACTGGAGATAACATTCCCTTTAATTCAAACATAGCACTTGTGATTTAAATTAATAGTAAAACAAATTTATTAACAAAAGAAGACAGGATTTTAAGTGAGTTAAATCTAAGAGATAAAGTTAGAAAGGGTTACAAGTAAATGAAAGTGAAAACATGCACCTAAAATCTAAAACTTAATCTAGCAAGGTACAGGTTTTCTTCAAGATCCTTTTTCTAACTTATAGTCAGTTTCCAGAGATGTCAATACCCTCCCCCTATCCCTTCAGCTGAGGGAGTCATCTTTTTCATCTTCCAAGAGCTCTGTTCCCTTGTGTCTGTCTAGGGATAAGTGCCAAAAATGGCTCCCGTCTTTGCTTATATCTTCCAAAGTTCAATGACTTTGTTTCAAGAGGCAGGATGACTTGATGCTGTTTTTCCCATCCCCTTGCATGTAAATGGGGCTTCAATTGTTTTGATTCCACCATGCTTAATTTACATAGGAGACAGTTAAATAGCCGCTTTCGCATCTATCTGGGATGGAACCTGTTTCCCCCTATTTAGCTATAGATATAAAACATATAATTAAGTGTCCATATTTCCTCTCATAATGTTAATACATACATTTCACAATGATATCTATCACTAGTGTACCCTTAGCTTTCAGGAAAGCCCTCATTATGTACATTTTTATAATACAGTAATATTGTATACAATCAGTTGATTCAATTGCTTATCACCTGAGGTTCAGCCTGCCCCTCTCCCCCATCATTATAGACTAGTAAATCTTTGAAATGAATTCTCAAGGTTACCTCTCAAAGGCACGCTATGAGAAAGGCAACATGGAGTCTGGTAGTAAAAGACACTCCATGCTCTTTCTTCCCCCCACTTTTTAGCTTAATAGCTTTTCTTTACCTGATATGTAAAAGTGGACATTCATTGCCTTTGCCTGAAGATTGGGCTAGTCAGAGCATCACATGCACATTCCTTTATCTAAGGCAGACCAGTTTATAAACTCCCTCTGACATGCCTGGTTTAAACACACTTTAGTCATAATTCTAGCATGTATCCATAACTGTTAATAGCCACTGTGTACATACATCATACAAGAATATTAGTGATCAGTGAGTTATTAGTTTTCAAATATCACCTCACAAGGCATATTTAGCACAAAGATTGTTACAGTAGTGGGCTTAGTGTCACAGGCTTCCAGAACGTTCATCCAAAAAGTTCCTTAATTTAGTCCCTTCAAAATATCTAAAATAGATCTGTGTTCCATTTGAAACTAGGACTCTAGAGATGGAAGGATAATGTATTGACTCCTAGTATTACCCTTTTTTGTTTCCACTCTTAACATAAGGTTTACAGGAAAGGTTTTAGGACTCAAATTATTTACTGAAGCATATAGAAGGGAAAATATTTTTAGAGCAGAGGTGATTATCCACAATGCACTGGGAGTGAGCCAGGGTGGGCACCAACACATTCCATATTATTCTATCTATTGGTAGAGTGCCAAATACATATTAGAATAACATAGAAGGGTCCTCATTACATGGGGCTATGAATTGGTCTTCTTTGAGGGCCAATGGGGAAGAAGTATTTATATACCAGCTCATGTCTTCAGTATAGTAAATTGGCATACCTTTTCTTTAGCTGTTACAGAGTTGAAACCAAAGGCCTGTGCTCCTGGGGAATCTGTAGTTGAAAGTATTTGCCAGAGTAGTTAAATAAAATTAACTAATAGCAAATGCATGATTTGTATTCAGAGATATTCTTTTCATATGCAGAACAAAATTACAGGCCAAATACAAGAACTGTAAGAGCAACTGTTAATTATTTTTAGATTAGCTACATTCTTTATTTTCACTGTAGTAAAAAATATTATTTTTCTTCTATTTATATCAAAATAATGGAACAGAAAGAAAATAGCAATGTAATATTATTGGCACATTTTGTTATGTTCATTTCTACTTGATGAAAGAGCAGTTATGCTAGTTATGCTATTTATTTCTTCTCTCTCCAGGAAAACTCTCAAACCTGATTTTACAACCAGTGATTACTCCTGAGGTTGTGAGAGCCAGTGTCCATCTCAAATGTGCTTACCATCATCCGTTCTCAAATCAGTCTTTGCAGTATGTGGTGGTTTGGTTACGCCTTTCCACATCCAGCATGAAAGAGCAGATTCATCGTGACACAACTCTGCAGACATTCTCCTACGTGGAGATGGATGGAGTTAATTTCAGATTGGGAGATACGGTAATGCTTTCCTGAACTCTACAAACAAGGTCAAACATTCAGAGCAACTGAATCCTCTTGTAGAATTTTTGTTTGGCATTTATTAACTCTATTCCCCACTGGCAGCACTTACACTTAATATAAGAGAATGGAATTGCATTTTAAATGGGATTGCATTTTAAAGCAGGATTATTAAATACTATTTGTCAAGGTCAGAACCTCTAACATCTCTATTAGATGCTATTCATATAAACCCTCCACTTTACTTATTTTCTTCATATGTCCGTTAATGATATGTGATGGGGTGAACCACACACCACACTGGGTCTGAAGGGGTTCAAGGACAATGCTGGGCCCAGGTAGCCCCAGACTCCTAGGTCTGCAAAGCATGCTCCATCTGGAGGAGCAGGTTAAAAGGAGCCTAGAAGCCCAGGCGTATGGAAGAGAGTGAACAGATTGGAGGGAAGACAGGCCTTTTCCTGAAAAGTCACATGGAAGGTTGGAACAGGGATGGGACCATGGTGCTGGTGAGTGCAAGCAACGGGCAGTGCTTTCTCCAAACCCCTCACCCTTTTTGAGGACTGGCAGTTCCTGTGGGGCTCTGATCATCTGAACTCTGTTCAACTCATGGTTATTTGGACTGTATGGGACCATGCCCTGAGCTGAAAGAGAACAGAGGTAGGAAGTAGCCCAAAGCGGCAGACTTTGATCTTCCACATGAAGGACTCAGCTGGTGATGCTTCCCGAGGGGCCATTGGCTGAGCCCTGGTGAAGAGGGAGGGCCCAGTTCCCCCTTCTGTGCCCTGCTTGAGACTTAGGCCTGAGATGGGCTGAGACTGACGCCTCCAGTCTAGGGGCAGGGGTGAGTTTTCCTGCTTCTAGTGTTGCCCTGGATTTGAGGGGTGAGTATACCCCAGAATGTGATCAAACTAATTACAACCATATTATGACCATTCAGCCATCCTGAAGTAATGAAATAGAACACTACATAGTTAAGGGTTAATTTGGAGACAGAAGCAGGACCTTTCACAAGCAAGGTCAAAACTAGCTACAGTTTTTGCTCATTAGAATGCGAGGAGGGGATAAACAAGTAAACAAATGAGACTAAAAACCTTGGTGGTGGGAAAAATTTCAGTCTAGATGCCTCTGATATTAAAAGTTTATTGAAAGTTAGAAAAGTGATGATCCAGTTGGGGTTATTATGGCCTATGTGTTTTGTAGAAGTTAGTTATAAAAGATTAGCTAATAGAATGTACTTTGGAGTAGTCCTCTCAAGCCATCCTGAGAGATGTTTTTTCTTATACCCTTTCTCCCGGGTGGGTGAACAACTGGCCACTGTAAACCTGCTGTTAATTACTCAATATTGTTCCAGATGTTAGGTAAATAGCTGGAATGTTCTAAACCTATTGATGATGTTTGTGTATGCTTAAATGAAAAAAACTGCAGCTTTAGATAGAGCATGCTTACTTGCATGAATTTTATCAGATGGAAGTGCTGTATTCCTGTTGATTTATTCCTTACACCGCCAGGAGTGAAATAGATAAGTTGCCCCTGTTGGGCAACACTAGAACAAGTGTACATAATTCCTTAAGTACGGACATAAAAAAGCTTGACTATATGATGTATATATTGCAGGTCAAATGCCATAAAGTTGGCACAAGCTGGGGGGCGCGGGGAACAGAGAAAAATGCTCTAACTTTTACTTAGTAATTTTTCCACTTAGCAGCAGAATGACCTTAGGGTAAAGGCACAGACACCTATATGCACATCCAGTTCAAGCATTGAGTAATTTTTAAACTGATGGACAGACCCATAATAATATCTTTTCACAAAAAAGAATATTAAAGAATATGAAATTTTAAAGTATATGGAGATTTATTTCATGGTCTTTTTCATGGTGTTCTGCCTTTCTGAAACTGATTCCTTGGTTCAATTGTATGCTGAAAGATGGAGTTCATTACAGAACAATCTTTGAGCAATACATTTAATGGCTTACATAGCAACACTGATTTAGTTCCAACAACAACAAAAAACAGAAACAAAAGCACCACAGACACCAGTACAAGATATGAAAAAATTGACATGTATATAAATTCATGACCATCCACTACACAAAAATCAGACTTTAAAGGCTAATTAGATTCATAATTTATAAACAAAGAACCATTAGTGATGCTATATAGTACTGAAGGAATAAACACTGCCAGCTATAATAGTCCCATATTAAACATAGGTTGTAAACAGTCTTGTGTTTTTAATCTTTTCTTGAATTAGAATTCACATTAAGAGATATGAATATGTTTATTTAAATTCTTATAAAGGTGAGTCATTTATAACCGTGGTTAAATCTAGACACTTTTGCTAGTTTCTTCTCATAATTATGCTACCTGCATTTGAGTCAGACAAACTAATTCTGCCAGACTTCATGGTGAGCTTGTGTTACAGAGAGATATCTATTGTCATCAAAATAATTTTAGTTGCAATCAATTCAATCCAGATTTAAACAATCCTGGAGGGGAGAAGCAGTTCTGCTAACAAATAGTGTCATCTAGCCGTTATGAGACAATTTTTATGATATTAAAAGTTGTTTCAAAAGCCCTCTTCTGTCCTCTGCTGAAACCAACATGTTTAATTTATCAAGTTTTGACGGAGATGCTCAGTTCACCTGCACTTTTTAGAACTAGAACTTTTTTCTTTCTTTTCTTTCACCTGCATTTTTTAGAACTAGAACTCTTTTTTAAAAGATTTTCATGGTCTATTTGAATAATTATAATTATCCACATATTGTCATCGGTGAAATCAGGCAATGTTAAGTGTAACAGTAATTTTACTCTAAAATATTTCACATAATAAAGATTTTAAAAAGCATGTTATCATGTTTGCTGTTCCACGTTGAGTTCCTAAT
Source organism: Gopherus evgoodei (assembly GCF_007399415.2). NCBI lineage: Eukaryota > Metazoa > Chordata > Testudines > Testudinidae > Gopherus > Gopherus evgoodei. The sequence continues at coordinate 60,262,874 of NC_044332.1, forward strand.
AATAGTTATGACGGGCCTAATTCTCCTTTCACTTGCACTGGTGTAAATCAGGAGCAACTCCATGGAACTAGGTTAAGTCTGGCTAAAGTCAGAAGAAAATCAGGCTAGAGTCAACCCTGTGAGTGCAGGGAAAAGCAGTTTGCAAGCCCCTGCGCCCATGGGGGCTACATAATACAAGGGATTCTGCGGAGTCAGGTTAGCTTTAAAGTAAGGCCAGAGCCTTGCAGATCGAGGCTGTGCAAGATTGGGGCTGATAAGTCAGATGCATCTTTTCACTGGCTTTTCCCTGGCCCTTTCCACAATCCAGAGAGATAGTGCTAAGGACTATGGTCTACCCTCAGAAGTAAGTGAGGTTGCATGGGTGTAAATGAGGGTAGAATTTGTTCCAAATGGCCAAATTAGGACCCAGTGTATTAGGTATAACTCTACTAAAATCACTTTTTTCTGCTTATTCCATTTTTTATCCACTTATACATGGTTTAAATTCAGCCCTAATGCTTTTGCAGATGAATTTTAGGAGTTGCTTTATTCATAATCTTTATCCAAACTAAGGATCTTCTCCTTTCATTCCTTGACATAATATTGTCAACAGAAAAGATTTGTGTTTTTAAATCATTTCTTATGTGATTGATATCTACACCACTTTTCATTCATCATAATGTCTCCTGATAATATGATATGGCACATAACAGACTATCCATCAATATGTTTCAATATACGTTGAAATGATTTAATAGCTTTAATAGGCCCTTAAAGAGTAATTGAGATTGACTGGGCCAATGATGTTTGAACTTTTATTGACTTTTCTATAGTCTAAACAGCCAAAGATATTTCTTCAAAATGTTCATGTGTGCATTCCCTCTCTCCCAGCACACACACATTTTGGGCTCTGATTTTGTTATTTCGGACAATATGATGCCAGCATAATGTTAGTGAAACTATTGCAACATTAAATATATCTTTAATATACTGCTATTGCTACATAAACACTGAAAGAAGCCCATTCCATCTGATTTGAAAATCCTAGCAGTCCTTAGTCTTAGTTATACAATATTGACAGAGGTCAATCCAATCCTAGAGGCACAGACATTTTTAAATTATGTTAGGCAGAATGCGTGTAATAACTTATGCTAAAAAAGGGGTTGGGGGCAGGTTTGCTCAGCGCAGCAACTGTTAAATTTCATATGGCAAGAAAGAAGTTGTCACCATCCATGAACTGTAATATTCATTTTTAAATAAATATTTAAATAAAACCTGCCTTTCCAAGGTGGTGGCTGATACATAAACACCATTTGTGACACCAGAAATACAGAACCTAGTACAAAAGAATGTAATCTAACATCTATCCTGCTTTAACATAGGAAGGAGAACAGTTTAACTTCCACTCAAAGTAGGAAAGGAGGTTTTTCTCATCTTTAATTACCACCTCCTCTAGGTAAGTGACTTGACATAAATGTTAAAATCTCTAGCAGGAGACTGCAGACATTCTTAAAATACATTTTCAAATGCCTTCTCCACACTTTGAGTTGGGTGGTTGGAAGAACATGGTGAGCAGCCCACTGGTACTTCCCTGCAGAAAATCATCACTAGTAGGTCTAAAGGGGAAAATCTGTGGGAAAAGGGGGATACGTAGTCTACAAAGGAGCTGATCAATGATTGATTGGATCAGTTTTCAAATTTTGAAACCTTTGAAATTGCCCACCACTAGGTGTATGTGAAGGTCTGCTACATAAAGGCTGTTTTGCTGTATACTTTTGTCTGCAGTTTGGCTGTTTGAAGGCTGGTAGAGATTTTGTTTTTGTATATAGGTTAGCTTACATCATGCTTTCCCATGTATTTTTGCTATGTTAATGCTAGAATTTGCATGGTGTAGCATTTCACTTCATCAGGTGTCAGATCCTACCACTGCCTCAATTTCTTTCCTTTTGTAGCCAAACAAGCCACAACTGGTGCTTTGTGTTTACTCTTCCCTTCAGGGTCTCGTTCATTAAAATACAGTTAACTCAAAGCTAGACTCTCCCTTGGCAGTCCATTACACCCTCCTGGAATCTTAATTCTCTCGAAGAGATTTTGCTCTTGTCCCTCGCTGCAGATAGACTTTTCCCTCTGGATGCCCTGGAGGTGCTTCCCTGCTGGCCCCGCTTCTCTTTGCCCTCGTATTCTGTCACCAGGTACCAACTCTTCCTTTCCCCAGTCTTTTGTAACCCCAGTCTCTCCCTCTCTAATGGAGCAGGCTCCTGCTTATAAGGATGCTGCAATCACATAGTGCCTCATTACCTGACCTAACCACTGACCCAAGCCCAAATCCATAAACTGGGATTATTTGTAGTTGTTGTCTGTACATCCTAAAACTCAGTATTGCTTGGGCACACTCCAGGCAAACATGGGTAAGGGATACAATATTCAAACTCACTTAAGTGTCTTAGATGCCTAAGTTCCATTTTAAAAAGTGACTTAGGCCCTTAGGGTGAGATTTTCAAAGGCATTTAGGTGTCTAAAAGTACAGATGGGCACATAGTGGGATTTTTAAAAGCACCCAAACATGGTATGTCCTTAATTCCCCTTGAAATCCATGAGACAGACACCTAAGGGATCAGGTCCTACTGATAAGATAGGTGGGAGAACACCTAATTTGAGACTCTGGCTTTGGAGCAACCCTGGGTACCCCTTGGAAATGTCACATGGTGTCAGGACTTAGGCACTTTTGTGCATATCCACTGGTGCAAACTTAGGTGTCTGGGTGATTTAGGAGCCTATGGGGTTAGCTGAGTGACAGTTTTAAGACTGCCAGTGGCGCCGAGATGTTGGATTTCACAAATAATGAAAAAGCTGACAAGAGTTTCAGCTGATAAAGAATTAAAGTATAGGATTGTAATTAATGCCAATTGACATGGTTTTATAGAAAATAGGTCTTGGGAAACAAATCTGATTTTATTCTTTGATGAGATTATAACTTTGGTTGATAATGGTCACCGTGTAGATATAATATACTTAAGCTTTTGTAAGACATTTGCTTTAGTACTGCACAACACTCTGATTAAAAATTAGAACTAGATAATACCAATAAAGCACATGTTAAATGGATTCAGGACTGGCTAACAGAGAGCTCAAAGTAGTTATCAAAGGGAAATAATTGAATATGGGCACTTCTATTGGGGTTCTGCAAGGATTGATACTATTCAACATTTTCATCAGTGATCTGGAAATCAGTATAAAACTATTGCTGGTAAAATTTGGCAGAGTGGTAAATAATTATAAGAATAGGGCAGTCAGACAGATAGATCTGGATAGCTTCGTAACCTGGGCACATTCAAATAAAATGCATTTTACTACAGCCAAATTCAAAGTTACACATGTAGGAACAAGGAACGCAGACCATACGTATGGGGACTGTAAAATTACGGAACTGTGACTCTTAAAAGGATTATGGGTCATAATGGAAAGGCAACTCAACATGCAAAGTTGTGGCAAAAAGAGCGAATGAAATCATTGGAAGTATAAAAGAGGGAGCAGTGAGTAGGAGCAGAAAGTGATTTTACTTCTCTATATGGCATTTGTGAGACCTATGCTGGGATACTGTATACAGTTCTGGTTCCCAGCATTTAAAAAGGATGTTAAATACCTAGAGAGGGTGCAGAAAAAAAACAAAAAAATTATTCCTGGGCTAGAGGAAATGTTTTATGGTGAGAGACTTAAAGAGCTTAATCTCTTTAGTCTAGCAAAAAGAAGCTTGAGAGGTGACTTGATTACAGTGTATGAATACCTTCACACAAAGAAAATACAAGATACTAAAGGACTTTTTGATCTCCTGTGTAAAGGTGTAACAAATTACGATGGCTGGAAGCTGAAGCCAGACTAGTTCAAATTAGAAATAAGGCACAAATATCTAACTTTGAGAGTGATTAATCACTGGAACAAACTACCCAGGAAAGTGGTGGATTCTCTATCTCTTGATGTCTTTAGTCAGACAAGTTATTGGGCATCATACAGGGGTAACTGGATGAAATGTAATGATCTGTGATATATAGGAGGTCAGATTAGGTCCCTTCTAGCCTTAAACTCTATGAATCTATGAGAGTTTGTCATGCAAGATGCTGAGGAAAAAAAATGTTAATAACCGGAACAAGGCCTATTTAGAGATTAATGCTCTATATACCATGACCAGTTCCCAAAGCCATCCAGTTACCCTGCTCCAACATTAAAGATCGAATTCAGCCTTTGGTTGAATACACTGCTCCCATTGATTTCAAAATGAAGCAGACCTAAATCTGAAGAAGTCCGTAGGAATTGCACCTGAGGGCAGAAGGCAGTCCTAGCTTGAAAAGAGAATTTTTTTAAAAAATCATCCTTTTTGTTTTATCATTTTCTGCCTAACAGTGGATTTTGCCCTAAAGAAATAATTTCAGATACATAGATGAAAGGAAGCAAACCACAACCTGAAGCAATTGGATTACAGTGTCTGAAGTACCCTTCACAGATTGCTATTGCTTTAAAAGGGATGAAGACAAAATATACTTTTATTTAAAAAGATGTGAGGAGTTGGTGAAAAATACTATCTCACCTGTCACTGTTGTCAGCAAGGTGCCATCAGTGTTGTTATTATCTCTTTGCTTTAAATGATATGTTGATATGAAAAATATATTGCTGATTCCTGAGCTGGAGAAGAGGAGGTGGTATTTGGCTGAAGGCAAAAAAACTCCCAAGAAGAAGTATAATAATAATTATGTAGCAAACTGTCAACCTGTAGCTCAGTGGCCAAAGAACATATCTGATGATTATGAAGAGATGTGTACACCTACTAGGTAAAGAAGAAACTAAAGAGGAAGAATAAAAAAGACAATAATAAAATGTAATGCTAGAACAAGTTCAGTGTCTATACATTTTGATTTGCAAATACTATACTAATCTTCACAAGTCCTGTTGATTTTACCCAATTCATAAGAGGTGCCTACTCTTCAAGGTATTCTACTTTTTGCTTGTCAAAAATAAATGGCCATATGCAAGTGTGGGATGATATTTTAGCGGTATTTTAAATACAGCTATGTATCATCTCTATATTTTTTAAATGTAATGTTCTATGTGCAGAACGTATCCTAAAAGCATACAATCTTAGAGGACAGCTATGCAGACATTCAGTCACCCTTTCTAGCATACTTAGAGGAGGATACCCCCCAGCCAGTAAGCCAGAATCTTTAGCCAGGTTCTTCTAATATCTACATGAACCTGAATAAATAGTGTACGGTATGGTATGTTAATGTTCTCTTGTAACTTTGCTTTACTAAAAAGTTTCTAAATAAACAAATAAGTCACTCAGTTCTGCAACAAGGAAAATATATTTTGGGAACAGGAAACAAGACTGGGTTACTGAGGCATTTTCAAAAATGCATGCCATCTTACTTACAATCTCTCTTGGAATCCTTAGAGAGATCCGCCCCTTGCTTTTCTTTTCAGTCTCCTAGTGAGCAATCCTGACAGCTTTAATTGTCTCTCTTCTAGGGAGGGATTCTCAAAGTGGTGTTTTCAAATGGAAGTCACCGTGTGATTATTCTCGGCTAAAACTGTTGAAGCAAAAAGTACAAAACAGCTCAGCAAGTTTTACCATAGTCTGTGTAAATATTATATCTGCAATGAAGCTGCATTGAATACGCACACTGAGATGTGTAATGGAATAATTTTTTCACTTTGGGGGAGGGGCAAGAGGGAACAGATATTTTCTGACTTACTTCTTTTTTTCTGCTGCCACTGATTTGTCAGCTCTTGATTTTGGTGATGGGACCAGCATGAGGAACAGCAACAATTACCCTCGCTATGAAAGAAAAACATCTTTCGTAAAACTTCATAGATAGAATGTGGGCCTTGAAGGGTAATAAATCCCTATTGATAACCAGGAACAAAATTGTGCAACACACCTCTTTTACTATTGTGCTTTAGAGAGAAACAGTCTAAATACATGGAAGTTGAGGAACTGTGACTTTAAAGTAGGAGGTGATTACTTACTTCTGTTGTTGGAAAGGGGCAAGCCTGAGGTAAGATGAAAAGGATTCTATTGAAAATAAGGAAGAATATTGGTTCTCCTCACCAACCTGAGGTGGTATGGTAGATGGTTTGTCAGTAACAAAATCTGAAATAAAAACAAAGGTGCTGGAGTGCACATATAAATGACCTTGAGAAAAAGTGTCTGAGATGGAACTGAGAATCATCCACTTGGATTTAGAGGGAACAGCAAACGAAATAATTAATTCTTCAGGTTCAAGGATCTAGGTGAGATCCATACAGCACTTGAAACATTTCTAGTATTCTGAATGAGCACAAATAAGTTAGGATGGAAGGATTCCCAGAACGGCTACAAAATTAGAAGGTAAATTGTAACGTACAGGTAGAGGATGAGGGAGCCATGACACATACGGAGTTGAAGAGGGAAGGAGAGTAGTGCCTTATACAAACCTGGAAAGTGATTTGGGTTTACATGGCTATGAGTGTTTGAGAGTATTCTTATTTGTTCTGAACCAGTTTGCACATCTCTAGTCACCTCTTTAGGCTCCTACGTAAGAAATGATTTTCCAAAAGTGCTGAGAACCCAGTAGCTACCAATGTGACACTTCTGGATGAAATAACACAACCAAAGTGCTGAGTTCTTCTGATAATCAGACCAAAGAAGCTTACTCATAATACCAAATAAGCTAGGTGAGCCTAGCTCCCCCTGCTGGATTGCTGTTGAAAGTCTGGAATTGATTTAGGGAGTCACAATCTGTTATTGCAGTGATGAAGAGTAACCAGAAATTAATAACTACAGTCTAGTATTCTGTTGGAGTTTGTTTTAAGGGATATTTGTATTGTGTAATCTTGTGCTCAAAGAAATAGGTTTGCAGTTTTGGTTTTCTGAAACAAGAAACCATTTATTTAAAAAAAATAGGATAGTAGATAGTGTGCGGCCTCAGCAGAGAATCAGGTTGCCTGACTCTCCTAGGAATAAAACATAATTGGCCTGATACATTATGCTTTTTAAAAGATAAACCTTGTTGACATGTCTTTATCATTTAGATAGCACTTTTATAATGCATCAGGCAAAATGGAGTACACAGCTTCTCATGATCAGGACTTGAGACAACACATAAAGAGGGTGTCATAGTTCCTAAGGTAACTGTACCTCTGACCCTCTCCTGGACTCTGTAAGGGAACCCCACTTAAGCCTCAGACCTCTAGCCATTACCTTTCTTGGGGCAGGATCCCGCAACCCTCTCCCTCCAGACTGGGGAATTAGTCTGCAGAATCCTGCAGATTGCCTCACAAGGTATAACTAGTTCAGCATGTACAATCCTGTTGTCTCCAGGGCAATGACAGGGTTCACCGGTAACCAGCCAGCTTCCATATAGCAAAATACTAGCCAGAACAAAATCATCACAGAAAAAACATGTCATAAAAACAATAAACAGTGTGTACATATGTCTTGTTTAGCAGATAGTTACCCATCTTCCACACAGAGACCTGGGTAGGTTTTAAAGTTCTTCAGATCCTTTCTGCAGGGTCTGTCTCTCTTGATCACAGCCTCGTGTCATTTCTGTATTGAAGGTGAGTGACTCCTCTCCCACATATACGATCGCAAGTCCTTTGCGTTCTTAGACATCTTGAAATGGTCAACCCAGGATATGGTATTTCCCCAAGGCGTAAAATGTCAAAAGGACTTGTATCCTGCCTGGATTTTTTTCAGGACTGGGGATTTGCATTAATTATATCCCACTGACATTAGTTCCTGCAGGAAACATCTTTTGTTCACCCATTGATCCAGGAATACAAGCCACAGCATGCCCACAAAGATCTATATAACATTTATAGTATAGATAAAATAGTCTTTGAATATTCCATGTTTCCAAAGCATCTGTCCCAAAGGCCTTTAATGATGCTGAGACTATTTCTGAGGGTGGATGATTGTGAGGTTGGTCCAACATAAAATATAGCCTCAAAAATATGCTCTAAAAGGAGTCTGTGAGAGCCAGTGGATAGGGCAGTGGTCTGCAAACTAGGTTCTATTCTTGGCCCTATCACTGGACTACACTGTGACCTTCTACAAGTTGTTTCAGCTCCTGAATCAGCCTCCCTCTAATAGAATGATAATACTCGCCTTTATAACATGCTTGGATATCTGAAAGTGCTACGATGTGTTAAGTGCTATTAATTGCTGAGATTGGGACCTTAAATTCCATTTTTTAATAAATGGGTCAAAAATACCTTAACTCCTCAGGGTTTACAAATATGACCAAACAACAACCCCTAAAAAAAGTCATTTCTAGAGGTAAAAATAGCAACCACCAAGATAACTAGTGAAGATGCATAACTGTTTCCCTTCCGCTTTATTTCAGTAAAGCTATTTATTTATTACAGATCTTTTGCACTGTCACAGCTTTTATGAGGGACTCTCCTGATCAGCAGTCATTTCCTGAAGAGAGCGATGGATTCTATGCAGGGATTAAGGTAATGCAGATGTCCTTGATGTACTGCTCTTATCCAGCATGTCACTGAAGAATATTTGAATATTAACCAACATATTTTGGAACACAGTACACAAGAAAATAGGACTTGATGATCATAATTAATGTAGCTTCTACATGCCCAGTGAGAAAATGTCTTAATAAATTACATGCTATTCTGTAAGCCTTTCTAAAGCATTCATGGTAGTGTCTAGGTGCTGACACTGTCAGAACATAAAAAGTATGTAAAAGTGCTTCATGCACCTTTTAGCACATGTCCAGATGCATTCCAGTGACTATGTACAAGGTTAGGAGTGCCAGACCTATGTGCAGTGGATCTAATCTATCTGGATTTCAGAAAAGCATTTGATATTGTTCTAGTTAAATTGGAGTAGATGGTGATTAATAGGAAAATTAAAAGGTGAGTAAAGAACTGGCTAAAGGGGGGACTACAATGGGACATGCTGAAAGGTGAACTATCAGGCTGCAGGGAGGTTACTAGTGGAGTTCCTCAGGGATTGGTCTTGAGACCAATCTTCATTAACATTTTCTTTAATGACCCTGGCACAAAAAAGTGGCAATGCATTAATAAAATTTGCAGAGGACATTGAATTAAGAAGTATTGCCAATACAAAGAAGGATTGTAACACAATACAGGAAGATTTGGCTGACCTTGAATACTGGAGTGATGGAAATGGGATAACTTTTAATAGTGTGAAGTGCAGGGTCATGCACTTTGGGACTAAACAACAAGAATTTTTGCAATAAACTGGAGACTTATCAGTTGGAAGAGACAGAAGAGAAAGACTTGGGGGTATTGGTTGATCACAGGATGACTATGAGCCACGAGTGTGACGTGGTCACTGGTGAGACCTTATCTGGAATACTGCATGCAGTCCTGGTCTTCCATGTTTAAGAAAGATGAATTTCAACTGGAACAGATGCAGAGACGGGCTATTAGGATGATCGGAAGAATGGAGAAACTACTTTCTTAGAGGAGACTTAAGGAAGTTGGCTTGTTTAGCCTCACAAAATGAAGGTTGAGCGGAAAAATGATTGCTCTCTATAAATACATAAGAAGGATAAACACCAGGAAGGGAAAGGAGTTAGTTACATTAAGGGCCAACACTGGCACAAAACTAAATGAATATACACTGGCCATCAACAAGTTTAAACTTGAAATTAGATGAAGGTTTCTCACCATGAGAGAAGTAAAGTTCTGGAACAGCCTTCCAAGAGGAGTAGTGGGGGCAAAAACCTCACCTGTTTCAAGACTGAACTTGATATGTTTATGGAGGGGATGGTATGATTAGGTAGCCTACAATGGCATATGGTCCATCTGCAATGGCTGTTAGCAAATGTCTCCAATGGATGGTGATGGGACACTAGATGGAGAGGGGTCTGAGTTACTACAGAGAATTCTTTCCCAAGTATCTGACTACTGGGGCTTGCCAACATACTCATGATCTAACAGATCACCAAATTTGGGGCTGGGAAGGAGTTTTCCCCTAGATCAGATTGACAGAGACCCTGCATTTTTCTTTGTTTTCGCCTTCTTCTGTAGCATGGGGCATGACTCCCTTGCTGGTTTGAAATAGAGTAAATGATGGATTCTCTAACTTGAAGTCTTTAAGTCAAGATTTGATGACTTGAGTAACTCAGCCAGAGGTTAAGGGTCTCTTACAGGATGCGTGAGAATGTCTGCAACCTGTAATGTGCAGGAGCTCAGACTAGATGATTATAGTGGACTCTTCTGGCCTTAAAGTCTATGAATTTAAATCAGAATGTCACTGCATTTAGACCATAAGGATGAGGAGAGAAAAATGAAGTTCTAACAAACACCTGTATAAGGTCAAGGGAAGAGACTGAAAAATCGTGCTTATGAATAGACTGCCTTATTTAGATTATTTAATTTTGTAAGGTGATTAGATACCACTTTGATGGCTGCAGTATAGAAAATGGATTTGGTAGTTGTTTCCAACCAAAATATTGTTTTCAAATCAATTTTGAATGATCTTTGGTCCAGTGGTCATGTCTTGTAGTACTGCTTTAGTATTCACATTATTTTCTAGGATTTACCTATACTAATTACAGAGAACACTGCAAGTATGCTGGTAATGGTTTTTAGTTATCAAAGGCAAAGTAGGAGCATTTTTATGAGCAACCACTGTATAAAGATCCCAGATCTGCCCCTAGATAAATGTGCACAGTTCCCCCTGAAGTCAATAGGAGATGATCTAATGTAACCAAAAGCAGAATTCGACCCACAGGTTATCACAAAACACACTTGGATCTTTAGTAGTGAAAAACATTGTCCTGTATAAATGAAATATATAATTATGCAGAGCCAGATTGTCTCTTGGGCTACACACCCATGCAGGGGCATTAAAAGCAGATAGCCTCAGCTCACACATATGTACTATGGGCAAGGGTAAGAGTGCTGCGTACTAGCCACCAGAGCAGATGGGCAAGGAAGGAGTGGCTGGAGTCTTGGCTTTGCCCCGGAATGCACAAGACAGTAGAGCTATGCTGGCATAGAAGGGGAAATAATCTGCTTCATGTCTGAGCCACTAGCAGATTCTTTTCCCCTGGTGCAAGAACAGGGAACAAGGAGGGAACTGCACTGAACTGCCCTGCTCCTGGGGCAGTGCATCAGTGTGCCACCTCATCAGGGGCGGTGCTTCCATTTAGGTGACCTAGGTGGTTGCCTAGGGCACCAGGATTTGGGGGGGCGGCATTTTGCCATCCTCGGCGGCAATTTGGCGGCAGGGAGTCCTTCCGCTCTCCGGGTCTTAGGTGGCAATTCTGCGGAAGGTCCTTCACTCGCTCCAAGACCCACTGCTGAAGTGCCCAGAAGACCGGGAGCGTGGAAGGAACCCCCTGCTGCAGAATTGCCACCAACGACCAGGGGCACGGAAGGACCCCCGCCTAGGGCGCCAAAAACCCTGGCGCCACTCCTGCAACTCATATGCAGGGCTTGTGGTACTGTCACACTCTAGCCCATGATCAGTGAAAATATACCTCTCAGTGCACTGTAACAAGTTCTTTTTTTTAAAGTGATACTGAAAAAAAAATATTCCGTGCTATCCTATTGTTTTCAGGACTTTTTATTTTTTTAAGATTCTTTTCAGACCAGGAAATAAGAAACTGTTACAGACTACTGATGACAACTGCAAACAGTTTCCTAATTCCTGAACATACTGTAAAAGCTTAAAAAGCAATTTTACCTTTTGGAATTAGAGACAATGATTACTTTATCAGAAATTATGATCACGAATTAGTAAGTTTTTTTGGTTAAAAAGAAAAACAGTCATTTTTAATGTTTCAGAAATAATCAATTTTGTCTTATTTTTCTATCAAAATTATCTAAGATTGATCATCTATTTTACTTCCAGTTTACACCAGAGTCATTACAAATTTCAGAGGATGACAAAGAACATGTTTTGACCATTCTAAGTACTGTACCTATTATCTGCCAAGGTCAAGGTGACATCTGTAAAATTACTTTACAGCTGAAAACTGAAGATTCTGGTAAGAGTTTTGTACATTGTAGTTAATTCATTGCGACTATGTACTTTTTGCAAGTTATATGGTACAATGAATTTAAAGGGAAATTACAACATTTAGATAATGTTGAAAGGTTGAAAAAACTAAATATCATGTTATCTTGTAAAACAAAGTAGATGAGAAAATCACTCATGGTTTGTTGCCGGTACATTAAGCAATTTCAATAATAGCAACATCATAGTTCATTGTGATTTATTAGAGAAATAATGATAAATAAAAGGATTTTTTTAAACATTTAGGTTTATAAAATAGCATTACAAGGTTATGCATCCTGAATTGTTCTAAGTGTCAGAGTGACACTTAGAACAATCTCATCACTTATTGATGGTCACTCAGAACATCATCATCAGATAATTCAAGAGCTGGAACAATAATAAATAAATAAATAATTGAACAGATTTTGCATCTTTTTCTGGATAAATTGTGATTTTATTGAAGTTAGAAACATATGGTTAGGTCCAGTCAGTATCCCAAAGAGCCAATGCTATAAAGCCTCAGTTCTACACACTTGAGGAGTCCAAGTGACTTCGGTGTAACATTATTCATATTTTTAAGTCTTTGTACAACCAGGATCACAAAGACTTTTGGACGGGAAAGAAAATCATGAAACATTTCAGATATTGTTTTGTATCCCATATAACCTAATTTTCCCAGTTTCGGTACATACCCCAAGAAGGATGTGGAAGTTAGGAATTTAGTAGTTTTTCCCTTTTAAAAATATCAAGAATTAGTTCTACATTACATTCCTTTTCTAGAAAATGAAAATATAAAGGGTTTTTTTTTTTGTTGGTTTGTTTTCTGGTTTTCATTTGTTTGGGTTTTTTTGGTGGACTGGAACATGATAGAGACAAGGTAGGTGAGGTAATATCTTTTGTTGGACCAATTTCTGTTGATGAAAGAGGCAATCTTTCAAGTTCCACAGAGCTTGTCTCTCTCATATCCTGAGACCAACATGGCAAAAATAACACTGCATTAATTTTTGTGACATACTATTGATCACTTTGTAAGTTGTTTGTTTGGGAACGTTAACAAATTTTATCTAAAGAAACATTTTGCTGTCATAATCAGCAAATATTTTTTCCAAGGCCAGAGTGATGTAATTCTGCTCACATCCAGAAATTATGGATTTTCATTTTCCATTTTCATCACCTAACAACCAAAACCTTTTTCTATCAAGGGACTAACTGTGCTGTCCTCCAGTGTGTGCTGTTCCCTTGAAGTCAATGGCTGTTGCTTTTGGAGACAGGATCACAATCAGGCCCACCAGAGCATTTGTCCACCTGTTAAATGTAGCATCTCATCTTAAAAGCTCAAGGCAAAACAACATACAGGCTCTGGGATTTTTTTCTAAATAAAAGAAAGCATGACTTTTGCTATGTGCTGGTTTTACCACCGGTGAGAATTTTTTAAACAACCCCTGCTCCACGGGTGAAATCCTGGACCCACTGAAATCAATGGCAAAGTTCCCCTAGACTTGAATAAGGCCAGGATTTCATCCCATATCTTTGCCTTCCCCATTTAATTGGCTGCTGACGTATTCATTATATAGAACTCCTAAAACAAAACAAAACAAAACAAAACAAAAATCAATAATCCTCTGCTGAGGTTCAATCTACCACCCCACTCTTTCTTCTCATCCTTTTTTAATCTCCCTGATGTTCAGAAACATTCACTTAAATGAGCTGAAATCCCTCTCCTTTTCCTCCCAATCCTCAGCACAAGCACAGACAACAAAGAGGATAAAAGGACATTCAAAATGAGAACATAACTCAGTGATCTGTGATGAACTGTACCTTGCGGTTTCAGTAGCTGTGTTGGCTTCCATACATGGAGTGGTTTGAATTTGCTAGTGACTTAGTGGTGCACTGTTCCACATATTCCTCTTGGCTGCCTGGCTGTGTCAGCCTACCAAGTGAGCATTCCTTAAACTCACAGGGCCAGATTAGTAAAGGTATTTAGGTGTGTAAATATGCAGATAGGCACCTAGTGGAATTTTCAAGAGCACCAGAGGAGGTTAAGCACCTTTGAAAATCTGGCTAGTGGCGAATTTATGGGCAGTGAACTAACAAGACTGCAGAAGCTATTCTGCCAAAGTTATTATCTAGTACAAACTTGCTTGGCAGGGGCCCACTCCCTTTTCACTGCATGTTTTATCAGTCTCTTAATAGTCTAAGGGAGACTGACCTGACCGAGAAAGTTTCCAGAAGTAGATGTATTTTCAATGTGTTAATGAACTTGACAAGTTGGTGCTGAGAGATGCAGACACAACTGTACCAATTAACTAGCCTTGGAAAGAAGCTGTTGCAGAAGTGACAAGTTTCTGTTCCTTTTAATCAACTCATTTATGCAGTTTAAACTAATGACCAACTATTGCCCTTGATTGGCTGTTTGTCTGTATGCCATTGGCCCACATATGTTCAACTGAGATGATAAATGTCTATAAACATCTTCTGCTTTATGTATGCATATGTACTTTGCAAGAATGTTTATTCAGTGCTTTAGTTGTTTGTTGTTTGAAAGAAAGCTACGGCCTTTTAAATACAGTAAGATTTACATTGGCCACAGTCCTACACATTGGAAATAAAGGCTATTTTAGTTTTTACTCATTTATGCTAAAAGAAATTAAATGACAAACTCTGTGTCGAGTTGAGTCCATTTAACACCACTGCTGTGTTAATTATGTAGGTAATAAGCATTGAGAAAGCCAATTAAAAGCATAGAAAGATATCTCTCAGTTTAGAGAATATAATGAATCCGAGGACACAACAGATCCATTATTGTGCTGCTTGTTTTATGTGTACCTCTTTTATTTTAACAAGATTATTTTATTTGATTTTAAACTTCTGTTCTGGGTAGTGAGCAAACCTCACATGGCTACAATGGCAATAACTGTCCTTTATGGAAAGCTTCTGTTTAACTGACTAAAAAAAACCTTGAAAATGATCCAGAACTTTGCTACACAATTATAAACTGGCCCTTAATGTTTTGATAGCAGAAATACTTGTCTATTAAATGCCATAGTTCAATGTGTATAGAATCTATGGGTTTAAACTCAGTCACATGGTACAGGACTTTTCCATAAAGTATGAAATACTGATTATTTGGAAAGGTGTTTGAATATTTTTACACCAGCTGAATATAAATTAAGAAGCAAATCCATGAATTATGAATAATCGCTTTGTTTTTTACCAAATTAATCCAATTCCCAACATTTCTTGTCATACTGTAGGTGTTGGCTCAAACTGCGGAAACTGAAGTCAATGGCAAATCTTCTGTTGACTTCAATAGGGCCATGATTTCCCCTTGTGTTAAAAGAAACCACTGGGCTTTTGAATGGATCACTTTGAGCTACATACTTTAAATCCAGAGTTGGCGGCTGTTATTACAATCCAATGGCTATTCAGTATCCTCTGTGAAAAAAGTGGTGATCTCAGAGTAAGATTGCCACCTATCCAGGCTTTCCTAGGATTGTCCTTTTTTTTTGTGGTAGCTCTCCCTGGAAACCTGTAAAGTTGCTCAGTACATATTGCCAGCAGTTCAGTTTAATGAGTCAGGAACATCCTGGATGTCCCAGTTTTTGTCCCTCAGAGGCAGCAACCCTGTCTCAGACCAGTTCTTAGTGGATAAGTGTCCAGATGAAAAAAAAAACACAATAGATGGCATTAACAGGACCCCAGATTTGTGACTTTAAAATTGAGACTAAGGACTGAAAAGGCATGAAGACAGCTACCCTCTCACGCTTAGAGTTGGTCATTTTAAGTAAGAGTTGAAGGGCAGGGGCAAAGCGGCCTGAGTAATCTTACACTGTCATTGCATCACCAGATCTGTGAGCAGACAGATTCAGTCCCCGGGTCTCCAGCACTTTTCTATGTTAGGTGCTTGTCTGGCTCCCATTACCTTAGTATCAGTACAGCTCTTAATGTATTTATCCTCACAATTTGACTGTAAGGTAGTGAAGTGCTTTTATCTCCAATTTATAAATGGAGAACTGAGGCACTTGCCTACAGTCTCACAGAAAATCTGTGGCAGAATGGGAAGTTGAACCTAGGTCTATCCAGTCTTAGGCTAGGATCCTAACCACTGCACCATCCTTTGTCTCAGGCATAAACTGATAATAATTTTGTAAGTGCCTTGGCAAGTGCATCTTCCTGAAACATAGTCTTATTCCTAGTCATGAGAATTATTCATCTTCATCCCATGGCCTCTTCCCCATATAGATAAGAGTGTCACTTGAGAAGATATTTGCATCTGCGAATATAAAGGCATGCAACCGGGTCTTCATAAAAACATCTATTGCAAGAAGAAATGCAGTGATCATTTGCATAGCGATATCAGATCAAGTTAGTCATAACATCAGTTTGCACACAAAACCCATGTGGTTTCGATTAATGTGTGTGTCTGAAAGTAGAACATTTATGTCTGACAGTAAAGATGGTGGGGACAACCATGTAATATCTTTTCTCAGGAGCAATGTTCCTGTACATTTTAGATAACTTATTACTGGGCCCCCCAAACATAGCCCTTTCGACATGCCAAGTGGATCTCCTGCATATACCCTGTACAGAAGGCAGCTGTGCAAGAGCCTCACTCACTGTGACAGCTGTGACAGACTTTGCCCAGGACGGAGACCGCATCAGCTATATCAGAGCTGAGCCAGTCACAAGGAGCGAACTACTCTGGAGAGCATATGCACCAAAGGACGTAAAGGTTGGTTGCTCAAATAACTTGGAAAACATGGCAAACTTCAGTGGGAGTTTTATTCAGCACAGTGACTTAATATGCCAAAGAAATTAATCTGTGGAATGTTTTGCTTTAACAGGTTTCTTTTGATTATTGGCCAGCACATCAGTAGGGCCAACAGCTGGATTCTACACACAATCACATTTGTGTGCATGTTTTGTGGGAAGGGAGGGCCAGTTTGGAATTATCAGTTCTTAGGAGGAAAAGAAAACACTCAGGGGAAGAAATTCAAAAAGAGCTCATAACCCACTCTTAGACTGTGGTTCATAGAGTGAAGCCAAGGCAAAGCTTCCCTGCAAGAACTCTTCTCTGGGTTATGATTCCCCACTGCCACACTGAACAAAAAAATAAATAAAGGGTCAGAGAGTAGCCAGGTAATTTGAGAAGTAGACTGAGAGTCACGATTTCGGTGTTCAATTCTCAGCCCTGCCAGTAATTATGAGGCCTCTAATGAAGCACTTAACCCCCTTGTATCTCTGTTTATCCATGTACAAAATGGGCATTAGTAATATAATGAGAATTAATTAATGAGCCAAATCCTGCTTCCTTTACTTACATTTACTTCAGTAGGCCTGTTCAAGTGAGTGAGGCACACACGATTTGGCCCATTGTTTGTGCCCTGTTGATTCTCAGATGAGAGCTCTGATAGAAGTCCACAGTAATATTATGATGTGACAGACTAAAAGGACCACAGTGTCAGAACAGACATATCACTCAACTAAAGTTCACAAAGAGGTGGCAAATCCAATGTAGTGTATTTTTACCAATAGAAAACATACTGATTAATGACCTTGGCCCTGATTTATGTGCATCATTTACCTCAAGACCCAAAGAGTGACACTGATTCTAGTCTTACTAACCATGGCTGTACAATGGCATCAACTTAATGATTTCAGTAGAATTTTGCCTGATTTACACTGGAGGAAGTGAGATCAAAATTAGATCCAAAGTACTGTATTTGTATCTTTAAAAAGTATAATGACAAATTTCCTTTCTTCCTCAATATTGTCTTTATATTAAATATTTTAAGTATTGTCTTTATGATGATAAAAGCACCTTTAATCTAATTCAACACAAATGCAATACAGTTAGCTCAATGCAATCAAACAGGTATTAATTTTTGATGGCATTCATGTTTCTATTAAAACATGAGAACTGAGCAAATGTAAAGTTGAATTAACTATTTTAAAAATAAATTAAATTTGATCCCAGTAAAGCAAGCTTCCAAGAACAAAAAAATAAATAAATCTCACTTTACTGTTGATGTTTTGCTAGCAATTAGAAGCACTAATGTTAAACACCTCCGCCAGCATAGCCAATAAAAACTTCAGCATGATATATTAAAATCCAAATAGTCTTTGGATACTGCAGGCTTCCTAATAAATCTCCAAATTTATCTGGAAATGGAATGGCTGAAGTGTGCAAAACGATTTGAGAGAAATTCAGGTTCCCACTACCTAGGAAGCAAATATACTGCACTCTTTGCATAGATTTGGTAGTAAAAGAGCTGGAGAGAGAGAGAAAGAGTTGGGATGTGGTGATGATATTAATAGAGAAAATCCTTTTACATCATTTTTGGTAGATACAACTATATTTGACTTCAAGCCAAAACTTTTTTCACGGAGGACTTCACTTCTGCATTCCTCAAGGAGTGCATTGTAACATGGATGGGTATAGTTTGCTCAGGAAGGATAGACAGGGGAAAAAGGGAGGAGGTGTTGCCCTATATATTAACAATGTACACACTTGGACTGAGGTGGAGATGGACATAGGAGATGGAAGTGTGGAGAGTCTCTGGGTTAGGCTAAAAGGGGTAAAAAACAAGGGTGATGTCATGCTGGGAGTCTACTACAGGCCACCTAATCAGGTGGAAGAGGTGGATGAGGCTTTTTTCAAACAACTAACACAATCATCCAAAGCCCAAGATCAGGTGATGATGGGGGACTTCAACTATCCAGATATATGTTGGGAAAATGACACCACGGGGCACAGACTACCCAATAAGTTCCTGGACTGCATTGCAGACAACTTTTTATTTCAGAAAGTTGAAAAAGCTACTGGGGGGAAGCTGTTCTAGACTTGATTTTAACAAATAGGGAGGAACTCGTTGAGAATTTGAAAGTAGAAGGAAGCTTGGGTGAAAGTGATCATGAAATCATGGAGTTTGCAACTCTAAGGAAGGGTAGAAGGGAGTACAGCAAAATAGAGACAATGGATTTCAGGAAGGCGGATTTTGGTAAGCTCAGAGAGCTGATAGGTAAGGTCCCATGGGAATCAAGAATGAGGGGAAAAACAAATGAGGAGAGTTGGCAATTTTCAAAGGGACACTATTAAGGGCCCAAAAGCAAGCTATTCCGATGGTTAGGAAAGATAGAAAATGTGGCAAAAGACCACCTTGGCTTAACCAGGAGATCTTGCGTGACCTACAAAATAAAAAGGCGTCATATAAAAAATGGAAACTAGGTCAGATTACAAAGGACGAATATAGGCAAATAACACAGGAATGCAGAGGCAAGATTAGAAAGGAAAAGGCACAAAATGAACTCAAACTAGCTATGGGAATAAAGGGAAAAAAGAAGACTTTTTATCAATACATTAGAAGCAAGAGGAAGACCAAGGACAGGGTAGGCCCACTGCTCAGTGAGGAGGGGGAAACAGTAACGGGAGACTTGCAAATGGCAGAGATGCTTAATGACTTCTTTGTTTCGGTCTTCACTGAGAAGTCTGAAGAAATGTCTAATATAGTGAATGCTTACGGGAAGAGAGTAGGTTTAGAAGATAAAAAAAAAAAGAGCAAGTAAAAAATCACTTAGAAAAGTTAGATGCCTGCAAATCACCAGGGCCTGATGAAATGCATCCTAGAATACTCAAGGAGTTAATAGAGAAGGTATCTGAGCCTCTAGCTATTATCTTTGGGAAATCATGGGAGACGGGGGAGATTCCAGAAGACTGGAAAAGGGCAAATATACTGCCCATCTATAAAAAGAGAAATAAAAACAACCCAGGAAACTACAGACCAGTTAGTTTAACTTCTGTGCCAGGGAAGATAATGGAGCAAGTAATTAAAGAAATCATCTGCTAACACTTGGAAGGTGGTAAGGTGATAGGGAATAGCCAGCATGGATTTGTAAAGAACAAATCATGTCAAACTAATCTGATAGCGTTCTTTGATAGGATAACGAGCCTTGTGGATAAGGGAGAAGCGGTGGATGTGATATACCTAGACTTTAGTAAGGCATTTGATATGGTCTTGCATGATATTCTTATAGATAAACTAGGAAAGTACAATTTAGATGGGGCTACTATAAGGTGGGTGCATAACTGGCTGGATAACCGTACTCAGAGAGAAGTTATTAATGGCTCCCAATCATGCTGGAAAGGTATAACAAGTGGGGTTCCGCAGGGGTCTGTTTTGGGACCGGCTCTGTTCAATATCTTCATCAACAATTTAGATGTTGGCATAGAAAGCACGCTTATTAAGTTTGCAGACGATACCAAACTGGGAGGGATTGCAACTGC
This sequence comes from Gopherus evgoodei, assembly GCF_007399415.2. Lineage (NCBI taxonomy): Eukaryota > Metazoa > Chordata > Testudines > Testudinidae > Gopherus > Gopherus evgoodei. The sequence goes on from NC_044332.1 coordinate 60,283,165, forward strand.
TTTGGAGGACAGGGTCAAAATTCAAAATGATCTGGACAAATTGGAGAAGTGGTCTGAGGTAAACAGGATGAAGTTCAATAAAGATAAATGCAAAGTGCTCCACTTAGGAAGGAACAATCAGTTTCACACATTCAGAATGGGAAGAGACTGTCTAGGAAGGAGTATGGCAGAAAGAGATCTAGGGGTCATAGTAGACCACAAGCTTAATACGAGTCAACAGTGTGATGCTGTTGCAAAAAAAGCAAACGTGATTCTGGGATGCATTAACAGGTGTGTTGTAAACAAGACACAAGAAGTCATTCTTCCGCTTTACTCTGCACTGGTTAGGCCTCAACTGGGGTATTGTGTCCAGTTCTGGGCACCGCATTTCAAGAAAGATGTGGAGAAATTGGAGAGGGTCCAGAGAAGAACAACGAGAATGGTTAAAGGTCTTGAGAACATGAAGGAAGGCTGAAACAATTGGGTTTGTTTAGTTTGGAAAAGAAAAGACTGAGAGGGGACATGATAGCAGTTTTCAGGTATTTAAAAGGGTGTCATCAGGAGGAGGGAGAAAACTTGTTCACCTTAGCCTCCAATGATAGAACAAGAAGCAATGGGCTTAAACTGCAGCGAGGGAGATTTAGGTTGGACATTAGGAAAAAGTTCCTAACTGTCAGGGTAGTTAAACACTGGAATAGATAGCCTAGGGAAGTTGTGGAATCTCCATCTCTGGAGATATTTAAGAATAGGTTAGATAAATATCTATTAGGAATGGTCTAGACAGTATTTGGTCCTGCCGTGAGGGCAGGGGACTGGACTCAATGACCTCTCGAGGTCCCTTCCAGTCCTAGAGTCTATGAGTCTATGTGGGTGGCCAGCATACATGAGGTATCAGAATGGTGCCACCACAAGGATGATGATGTATATGCAAAAGTACAAACTCTTCATTTGAGGGTCTCATCTCCATGAAAGAAGTCCGCCTTCTCCAGTTAATCCATTATTTAAAATCACCTCTATTCCTAAAGGCTACATTATGCCTGATTCCACATGGCTGCACAGTGACAAAGGGAGGCACAAGGACCCTCCACCTTTTCCTCCTGATTCACACCCAATGTCAGAACTCTTTGAATTGCATTTCTGGGTTCCTGATGGAGTGCAGAGTTTGCACCGAAGATGCCTCCCTTTAGGAGCAGATAGACAGAGCAAGCAAAGTGTAGATTGTCACGGCCAGAGAATGGGTGTAGGCTGGCTGCATGTATGGGAGCATGTGTCATCCCATAAAGGGGTGTCACAAATGGCTCATCCTTCCCCCAGTGCAAATGGGGCCCTTTGCAGTACAACTTACTATAGGCTGTGTGCAAACAGCACACTCTGATTCTATATTATCAAGGTGAGAATTGGATATTATATTATGCAATATACCTTCACCAAGAGGCACTTTTTGGGCAACAATGTGGCAATAGTCTTGTCTCTCTGTCCAGTGGATGGGAGATGCAAAGGACCCCTACAGGGAGCAGGTGTAGCAAGTGCCACAAGTAAGCGTGTTCCCCCCCGCATCATTGGAGGCATTGGGTCTTCTCCTAGTTTTTGCAGGCATAATATCTCCAGGGGTTACTGACTCCACATGTCATTTCTGCTCCCAGATGGCTGAAATTCTTAGGGGTTTTTGCTGATCTAACTTAAGATAGTTTTATACTGCTGTAACTGAGAGAGGCCTTAGTACAGCCCTTTATCTTTCACTAAAGTTTGCTGGTTCCTGCAACCTTGAAATTAAGGGAGACTGCACTGATTCCTTGACACCAGGAAGGGTTTACTCTGGATTTACACTGTAACTGATCTCAGAACCTGATCCACAGTCTGCATGAAATGAATTAAATATTCAAAGTATGAACAGTAAAATTAAGGTCAAACCTGTGGACCTGTAGTAGTACAGGCTACTAAAACATGCTAATTATCCATAATTAAGCCATACCTCAGGCTTTAAAATTATTGTGATTTAATAAGTGTTCTACACACGTAGTAATTTCTAGGCGGGGTTCTGCTTATTAATGTGAATTTTAGTAGGAAAAGCTTTTCTTTTACCAAACAGGATAAAGAAATACAATAAACAGAGGTAGGTGAAATAATAGTACATTCAGTTCCTAGGCGATATGTGATTAAACTTAATTGTTTAAAAAGGAAGTCTATTCTGTACCCATTCTGCATCATGTTTTATAAGTCAGATTTCAGTTTGTACTTGACCCTTGAATGCTACCCATAAAGTTTTGCAGGGGAAAACAATGAAGAGAAACTGCTACCTAAATTGTATTCATTACACATTTTATATTAACCAGGTCACAGTTCAAGACCTCCCAACAGGAAACTGCTACTCTTTCACTGATCCACACATTATCACATTTGATGGAAGGTGAGTATTCTTTCTACCTTGAAATAATTTGGCTTGATTGTTGATTCAGTTCCTGAATGTAGCATATGGTGTTCCGTTAGAATACCCTAGAGTGTTATAATACCTTGTTATTAGTGATTGATACAGTGCTTTGGAGAAAACTCGCAGTTCTTTCCCAAAAGTCTAAATTCCTGTTTAAAATGATGTGAGTTATTTATTTTGAAGCTAAAATGTTTCTTAGATTTAACAGTTTGTCAAAAACAAAGTGTTAAATTCTGCAAGCCTTGACTGAGCAAAACTCCCATTGAAGACTCCAGGAGTTTTACCTGATTCAAATATTTGCTTGATTAAGGACTACAGAATTTGAACCAGATCCTCTCAGATTATCTCCCAGATTTCCAGTTTCTGTTGGTAAACCTCCTACTGGTCAGGTTTATAATTTTATACCTTAAGCATCAAAAGAGGCTCAGCAAGTCTGATGTCCCACCTGCTGGGCTCCAGTGGTCCCAATTTCAAATACTACATGCTCTGTAGGCTACAGTACGCTCTAGTCAGGATACGAACTTTGAAAATGGGCCCCAGCAAAAAAGCTGACACACACGGTGGATCTCCTTATACCATTTTACAGGTATGAATAGTAATTCAGAGAGACATACAAGGAGGAATTAAAAGCTAGGATGTATGAATATTTATATATGCTCCCTGAATACCTGGAATTATCTACACTCTGAGCTATTAACTGAGTTTAGAAAAATAATGTATACAGTATATCTTCTACATTCACTGATAACTTACTTTACTTCATTTCTTAACTAACTGTGTTTTTCGAACACTGCAAAGTTCACATTTCTTTCCCAGCATTATGGGCCAGATCCTCCACTAGAATAAACTGATTTAGCTTCATTGACTTCAGTGGAGCTATGTGGTTTATTCTACCAGAAGACTTGGACCTACAAGTTTGGACTTCTGAATACTAACCAAGTTTAAGTCATCTCAGCACCAGTCAGGCTTCCTAACAAGTTTTTCACTATCCCTCTGTTACTTTTCATAACCAGATAATTCAAAAATTGCCCAAAAGACTAAACTTTAACACCATAAAATAATTTCACTTCTGAGCTTGAAATGAGAAATGAGAAATGTCCTCCTAATAGGCAATTCCGAGGAAGTCATAAGCCAAGGAGAATAGAATCATAGACTGGAAGTGCCTTCTTGGCTATCTAGCACAACATTATATCGGAGAACGAGAGCACCTATAAGACATTATTTTATTTTATTAAATTATCCACTCATTAAATTAATGTTATTAGGCCAACATTTGCCACAAGTTACACCTGTGCAATCCTGTTATTGATTGCAAGTAGGGATGTTACAAATAGTAGATTTGAAGTTACCATTGGCAGTTTCTAAGGAATGTCCGTATATGGCAAGCTCTCCTTCAGAATATAGAATCTTGCAATGGAAAAGGCCCAGCAAGTCATCTCATCCATCCTACCTAACACTCTAAACACTGCAGGATTTCTTCCTTTTGCATCGTCACTAATGTTTTATCCAGTCTAGTTTTAAATGAGCCAAGTAACGGGGCTTCTGCCAGCTCTCTCTCAGGAGATTTATTCCACAGACTAATTACAACTCATTTTCAGGAATTTCTTGATATTCAGCCAAGTTTCCTACTCTTAATTTCAACATCCCATCACTCCTAGTGATATTCTCTTCTATTATTGTTAATAATTCCTCTCTTTCAAATATTATGATGTTCCCCCTTGCCCTATTAGTCATCAGTTAGCCAAGCATTCTATCTATATATTCCACAACGTTAATCTTTCAGATTCTAATATATGTGATGAACTAGTTTTAAAGCTATGTTGCATCTAAGGAGTAATGGGAATGCAATCCTTGTTTGTACCTTGCTAGAGGCCTACCGCTGATACATTTTGAGGCAAATTTTGATCATCCGTTATGTTCATAAAAAGCACATGTGAGAAAAAGTTGTTTGAATGGAGATGTGCATCTTGCACGGCACTGGGATAGATAGAGAGGGATAGATAAAGAGGATGGAGAATTGAAAAGACAATCAGTCAACTATTACCCAGGTATTGGGTATCAGACCAGTAAAGCACTGTAACCCAAACAAATACATTCTTCCTATCCTTGTACACAGAACTCCACCAGCCTAAGGACAGGGTAGCAGATCCCATTGGTCCAGCACCTTCCAGGGAATGCTGGTGTGGAAAAAGAATCAGGGCTGCCCAGAGGGGGGGGGCAAATGGGGCAATTTGCCCCAAGCCCCGGGCTCTGCAAGGGCCCCCATGAGAACAGCCAACTCCCATCCCGGCCCCGGCCTGACCTCACCTCCGCCCCTCTCCTGGAGCCTCAGTGCATCCAGGAGTGTCCCTGAACAGATGCAGCGTGGCTTCGGCCGGGCTCCTGAGCTCCTCCCCGCTCAGAGTCGTGTGGTAAGGGGGCAGGGCTGCGAGCTCCACACCGAGCTTTGACCAGCTCTAGTGAACAGAGATTATTTTATGACTTTTTATTTCTTATTAAAATAAACTTCTCCTAGTGAGTAACAACCACTCAACAGCTTGTAATCTGGCTACCTCATGCACATTCCATCTGGGTTAGCATAATGTGAGGCTATTAATTAAATACTTTATCCTTGGAACAATAGTTTGCCCTTTCTGTATGCCTACCTCAAGGAATGCGTATTACATAAAAAACAGTTTGTCATGTCCTTTTATTAATATATTTCGATAGAAACATCTACCTAATAATTCTTTTGACTAAAGGGAGAGACTAATAGGGAGGCAAAGTGTCATATTTTACAGTACAACAGTTTGAGTGTGTTGATGCACAGAAGTGCAAAGATATTAATTATACTGGCTAAAGCTCTGAAAGAGCACTTCCTTTTATAGCAAAATGCCTTTTAAATGAAACAAATTTGCAAGCCTGGCAAAGAGAAAGTATAGGCTTCATTATTAGTTATGATGCATTATAAATATAAAAGCCTTTCACATCATAAATTGTAGATTCTTAAAAGTGAATTATCAGTTTCAAGCTAAGTACTAAGATACCTCTTTTATGGCAATATCTAAAACACCTAAGACTGCTTGGTTGGTAATTCATATATAATTAGTGTTATTTTTCATTTCACCTTATAAAGGAGAATTTTTAGATTTCTGGAGCATGTAAATTAAATCTACGCATCAGTATTCTCTAGGGGTGAAATTCACCACTTCCTGAACAGAACAACTGCACTCGTGCAGGGCGGTAAGTATAAAGGTCCATGCCTGAGAATGGAGGGAAAAGAATTTCCCACTACAACCTGCAGGTAAGTCACTGGGATAATAATGCAACCCTTCCATGACTACTGTTCCAGCCTTCAGCTCCTGGGTCTGTTTGCTGGGGTCTCACCTATGCATGGTTCCTGAGCCTACCTCCAACAGCCAATAGTTCCTGAGCCTACCTCCAATAGCCTCCTTCACAGTGAGCAGAGTCAATGTATAGACTCCCTTATGCAGCTGTTCTGCTTTTGCCCACTCCCATGCAACTGCATCGTGGGGACCTGCCTTCCTCTGGATTAATTTCATCCTGCAACATGCAAGGCCCAGGCGACCAGAAAAATTCTTTGTCTTGATGCCTACCAATCAAGTAAAGTCACAGAGCTTGGTTCTTCGGGAAACTGTCTCATTGCAAATGCCTATTTAAAAGCAAAAAGCCTCTCTTCTATGATCACGAGCTACAGATCTCCAGGGAGGAAGAGAACCCTAGAAGAGAGTTCTCCACCGCTCATGCTCCACAGAATCTGTAGGTTGACTACATTTCCCCTCACAGTGGACTACAGGGTTGTGAATAGCAGCATGCACCAAAGTGCTGTGCTGTAAGTCCCCCTGGACACTGTGGATGTGAACTAAAAGGTTACTAGTTTACCTTAACGTAATCCCATTTGAAGAGGACTATGTTAAAGTGAACTAGGAATCTTTTAGTTTGCACCTGCCGTGTCCACACAGAGGAGTACTTACAGTGCAGTTCTTTGGTGCACACTGAGGTCCAAACTGTAGGGCAATGTAGTCAAGCCACAAGTTTTGCTTTCTTCAAATGCACAGCAGAGTAACTGGAAGTTCATTTAACCCTGGGATGGAGTAACTATCTTATAAAAACATGGGTGAGGTGTTAGGTATGTTCAGTTTCTCATCTGCTTTGCTTTTATTATATGTAGCAAGGGCAAAGGGATCTTATTCATATCCCAGCTTTTAGGGGAGTCGGAATGTTAAAACTTCAGAGTCTTTACAGATTTTCCACACACGCACTGACCTATTCATCTAGAAAAAGCCAATGATGCTGCCTCTATTCTTCTGTTCAGTGCTGCCATGATTACTTTAGAACTGAATAGCCTTAGGCTTGGAGGAATTAAATTTTTATCAGTAAATGTTGGTAAAATGTTGGTCAATCTCACTGTACACATACTAACCAACAAAAAATATTTCCATTGATAATAATTGAAATGTGCAAATAGGTAGAGTTAAAAAAAATGCTGCTTGAAAACTTATTAAAGTTAAGGCTATTTACTTTGTATATTTTGACATGTGAAGTTGACAGTTTGTATTTTCACAGTTATAAAGCCTTAACTGTTCGAATCTCAACAGCTACTGTCATTAAATAATTTTCTGACCTCCTCATCATTTCCCACAACTGTGAAAATTTAAATAGATTAAAATTGAAAAAATGCTTACAAATAAACATTAATATTACCATCAAAATGATAAAACAATAAAAATTGAATTCTACCAAGCCTAACTAGCCTGTACATGGGGTTATCCACATCCAGCTTAGGAAGTGGAGCCATATGCCACTAGCGAATCACACCTCGTTCTGATTCACTCTATTCTGTCCGCTTTATCTTGACATTCACATGTCTGGTAGCTGGACCTAAATTTGACTCTGGTAACTCCAAGGACTTGAGTGAAGTGAGACCAGGGATGAATTTGGCCCAGGAGGGTCATGCAAATCAACTGAGCCTCTTTTTCTTTTATAAAATGCTTGCTACAAAAAATAAAATGTGAATGTATTCTGGTTCCCAAGTATATCCTTCATTTTCCCTCTGATTAACACTTTGTAGGACACAGACCAACATAAAATAGCTCTCACTGGCAAGGACAGCAGTCCTATGGGCAAGTGAACAGATTAATCGTAAATGGTGCCTTTCAGTAGCTGATGCTTTGGGAGCAGTAGTAATGAAATAAATTACATAAGAAGATGGAAGAGGCAAGAGGGGGAAGCCTCATAGGAAAGGAGAATGAGTGCTGGAGTGTCCTTGGGAGTGGGTTGTATAGCAACAGTGAAGTACAGTATAAAAAGCATAGTGATGAGTGTGGTAAAGATAGACTGATAGATAAGTGTAGGGCGTGAGGCGTAAGGAAAGGGGTTAAGGTTATTCTTCTGACTTAAGCTTTCCACATTTGGGGCAAACATTAAAAAAAGCATATAGTAAAATCTTTTCCTACTGTTTAGCGGTATTTAATTTTCCACTGCTGCCTATATGGCTGTCATGACATTTTTATGAGTGTCACAAAAGCGTATCTATTTAGATTCAATTTTGCATTCAAGTAATTCAACACCAGCTTAAGGCTTCCATTTAAAAATAAAGACATTTTGCAAGTCTGACATTTTACATAATCTATGGCATGACCTAACTGAAGGACTCCCATCGACTTCAGTAAGAGTTGGATTGGGCTCCCGTAGTCTATACACATTAATATGAGTGAATAGTCTCATTTCCATGAAAGACATTTATGTACCTGCGTTAAGAGAGTCTTATGTATTTAAATGATAGACCAGCAGAGTTTAGATGTAGCCACTCTCATGCATCCCCTACTTTCATGACCGCCCTCCTTCAGAATGCCTGGACCCGAAAAAGGACTATTTGAAGGAAGTTTTGGAAGATGATTCTCAGAGTTTTCCATCTCCTTATCTTCCTCATGTGGATATATCCATAAGAGCCTATCATTTGACATTAAAAGAGATTATATGATTTTTTTAATGCTTCTGTTAGTTCTAATCAGTATTTTGCCCCAGTTGTTGAACAGCATGCTCAGGATTTATGTACCTGATTAGAAAATAGGATGAGACAAGCCCGTCAAAAATGATCTCTCATTACAGCCAACTTTGCTGAGTTTTTCAAGATGGAGTAAAATCAAATTTTATGACAAATAGTTAATCTCTATTTTCTTGCTTTATTCCAAACTCCATACATTTCTACAGAGGGAAAAGGGCTGTTTCTGAAGCAGTACTTTACAAAAAAATTCCTAAACTTTATTTTCATTGGTTATAATTATTTTTTAACTTTCTTTGCATAATATAGAAAATTTCAACATGAAAAATAATAATTTGTTTTCTATTAATTGTAGATTCCTAAAAATCTGTTTTAAACCCAAACATGGCTGTTTAAAAGGAAAGTGTTACCAAGCACTGCTTTCAAAAGATGGTTAGCAATTGAGCCATTCAAAGAAGTCCCTCACAATTTCCATAAAATGCATAGCCACTGTTTCCTCCAGTTGCCAGAGCAATATATGGGATAAGAGCAAGAAGTAATTATAATGTGAGAAAATAGAGGCATCTGGAAATGCAAGAGAATCCACTTGTAGGCCCTAATCCTGCAGTCCTTACTCAAGCAAAATTCAGACTGAGGTCTGTGGGAAATTTGCCAGAATAACGTGGACTGACTAACAACTGCAGAATTAGTTCCACACTGAATTCAAACAGACTGAAACTCCATTTGCAGTAGAGCACAATGAAAGTTCCAAATTACTCAACACATTGCAGTGTGCCAATTGCAAATCCAGTTATAGTGAAACTTATGCTTATAGTGAAGTCGTTCTAAGGGGAGAAATGACTTCACTTTAACAGGGTTCCAGGAGAGTCCTAATTTTTCATATGAAATGTTCACCTAGCCCCAGTCAGCCTTGCAAAAGTTAGTGATTAGTCACAGAAGATGTTATTTGAGCACTGATTTTGCTGTGAAGAATACCGTGCCGTAGAGCATCTAGTTACAACCAAAATGTATTTATTAAGTCCTGGAGGCAAGGATTATTTCCCATTTGCTTTTCTCAAATGTTTATCTTTTTCATCCATGCCTGTTGCCATAGCAGCAGCTCTTAGACAGCTAACAGCTCTCACATGAATTCTTATCCATTTCCAGCTTACAACTCCAGTGGTATTATCTTGTGTATGGTGCTGAATATATGCTTCCCCATGTGTTAATTTTCCTTCTCCTCCAAGGCCAGCCATCATGCTGGCCTAATTAAAAAGTGTAGCTGTTGGAGTACAAACACACAGTCATGATAGGTGTACACCCTCGGTTTGAAAATCCTGTTTTTGTTTGTTTGTTGTTTAGGCGTTATGATAATTATAAAATTGGAACCTTTCTTTTGTGCAAGAGCCTGGCCCGTGTGTTTGAGGTACATGTACGACAGTGGGACTGTGGAAGCCACTAGTATGCTGTTGCCTGCAACTGCGGTGTAGCTGCATGGGAGGGTAATGACATCGTCCTGCTAGACATGTGTAATGGTCAGTTTCAGGAAACCAGACTTCAGCTGTCTATTAAAAGCATTGGCACATCACCTCGACGTGTCAAAATCGTGAAGTCCTATGGAGGGAAAAAAATTACCGTAGGTCAACCTTCGGTTTCTTTTTTTTTAAAGTTGCTTTGACTTTAACTATATATTTCTGAATTAAGGAACCGCTACACATACACCCGTAGCCAAGAAAACTAGACTGAAGGAAAGTGCTGGCTAATGTGTTAATTTAACCAAACATAAAAACATAAGAATGGTCATACTGGGTCAGACCAAAGGTCCATCCAGCCCAGCATCCTGTCTACTGACAGTGGCCAATGCCAGGTGCCCCAAAGGGAGTGAACCTAAGAGGTAATGATCAAACATAAAACAAAACATGAAACTAACAAGAGTGGACGGGTGTTACTCAGAGACATAGCCAAGAGTGATATGAATATTATTTGTTGTTTGTATTATGGTAGGATCTACAGTCCCATGGGCACCCGTTGTGCCAGGCACTGTACAATTGCATAACAAGGAGACGACCCTGAAAAAATTGTGATCTCAGTGTAAGATGAGAGATCACACAAATTATTTACCTAGAAAGCTCTACTGTGCTTTCCAGTCTGCACTTTGTATCTCTCATCCACACGGAAGTCTCTAGTCCAGAAGGTGTTCCCTGAAATCACTGAATGAACAAATGCAGACTGCACTAGAGAGATCCAAGCTGAGAATTTTGTCCTAAAATTTCAACATCAAGATTTTTTACTAGAAAATATTCTGGGTAAGAAAGGGGCCATAAGGAGCCAAAACAATGTTAGAGTGAGGGTTCTGAGCTTTGGCTTTCGTCGTCTTCTCCCTTGGAATAGGCTTTGATAACATAGTTATTTAAAGTTTCTTAATTGCAGAAAGTGAACAACTCAAAATGTTTGGTTTCAATATGTTCAGAATGAAGTGTTATCATTTGAAATGACCCTGCATTTCAAACTTTACTTCAGCTTCATTAAAATTGTTTTGAAAATCTTGAAAATGAAACATTTAATTTATCCTCAAACAAAATGTTTTATTCAACCTAAAATATTATATTTCTTTATTTTTACTTTTTGGTTGGTAGAAAAAAAAAAGTTAAAAAATCATTTTAGACTGACCTGAAAGAAGGTTTGTTTGTTTTTTTTGACTGCCCAGCAAACACCAAAAAATCAGTTACTCACACAGCTCTATGTTAGTTTAAAAAAGGTGCCCGAGTACTGTATAGCTCTGTTTCAACTAGCAGCTGTCCTGGCCTACAAATTAAATAAAAAATTAAGGCAATACGAATTTATAAGCAAGATTCAAGTATAGTGAATCATTTCACTATTCAGTTGTGAAATACTACAGAAATTTGTTCCTTAAAATATACTTGCTTTTTTAATTTCTAGTCTATGAAAGCAAGAAACTAATATCAGGCTAAATTCTGCTTTCCTTACTAATTTCGTGACTCATCCAAACAGAAATGAGCCTATTACATGGGCACTCTGCAGACACCCTCACGCTATTCTGTAGCTTGTATTAGCCTTGATGTGCAATACCTCATGCTATGCTCTGGAAGCTCCTACTCCTGTGTCTCTGAAGTCAGTGGAAGTTCTGCCATTGATTTCAAGGGGAGAAAAATGAGCCAAATTGTGTGCTGGTTGTGTGATGTGGACAAATTTCTAAGGGGCTAAGGTCAACATTTTCAACAGTGGGTACTGATTTTGGGTGCCCAGCTTGAAGTGAATTGAGTTTCAGAAGTACTAAGCAACCACAACTCCAACTGAAATCAGTGGGGGTTACAAGTTCTCAGCACGTCTGAAAAAACAGGCCCATGGTGTCTCAAGCTGAGCAACCCAAAACTGAGCCCCTCCCCTCAAAAAAAGCAGTGTCACTCCTGAAACTACAGCTGTAAGTTAAATTCATCAAGCTTACTTATTTTTGTGATCAAAGTCCAAATTTAAATCCAGGTTTCCAGCACCGGAAAACAAATAAAGTAGCCATTTATTTGTCTGAACCCTCAAGATTTCCCCCCAACCCCACACTTAAAAGGTTCTTTAATGAGAAAATTATCTAGTTTAAAATAATCGTTTTCTGTGTAAACCAGTTTTGGAAAATTCAACTGTTTTTCAAAGGGAAGAAAGCTATTTTCCAGATTTAGCAATTTAAGAGAAGAATATTTCCCAGGCAAAAACACAGGGGTGGTCTGATGGTGACAGCTTCACAAATTAGCTGGTAACTTACCAATCGGTAAATATCAGTTAATGTAATTTAAAAAAGGAAGGCACTTGTGTGGGTTTATATTTGTATGATGCTATCGGATATGAGTACCAAAAACTCTGAAAGCATCATTGTAAATAAAACCGAAAGCATCATTGTAAAATAAATGTTTACAGTGTGTTTAAGTGGCATTAAATTACCAACAGCATAGCCAACTTCTTGTTTTGTGGTTTTTTTTGGGTGGGGGAAAAACACACTTTTTTATTACAGAAGAATCTTGCTAATGGATTCAATTCACTGGGTTTCTCTGCCTCTTCAGATCATCTTCCCTTCAGGAGCATTTGTTCGAGCTGATGTAAGTGAATGGGGAATGAGTTTGACAGTCAGGGCACCAAGCATCGATTTTAACAGCACCAGAGGTTTGTGTGGCATCTTTGATGGGAACAGTCATAATGACTTCCATAACACCAGCGGAAGTCCTTTACTATCACACCAGAGTAACATGCCTGAGGAAGACTTCATAGAAGACTGGAGGTACAGAGCTAAAGGATTCCAAACCTGAAAGTCATACTGTAACATCATTTAAAGGGGTGTCTATACGTTTTCTTCATTACATGGTCTTTTAATAACCTGAAAAAGAGCTCTGCCTAATCAAAGGAGGGCTAGAGGTCCATTATCACCACAAACACAACAAAAAACTTATTTTTCCATCTGTACACTACACATAAGAAGCTCTTTTACTGAGAGAAGTTTTGTATTCACAAGAGATATCATGTTAACAGCTGCGTTAAGATCCCACTCAGCCGTTAAAAAAATGCAGTTCTCACTCACTGTGAAAAATGTAGATAAGTGACAATAGGGATTAATTAAGTATTTGGTATTTCCCTTGCTCTTTTATTCCTGAAAACTAATTACAACATGCGACTATACAATTAAATATTACATTTTGTCAAAGAGTGGCAATAAATGTAGCATGCTGAAACTTAATATCTATTCAGTTAAAGACAATGGGACATCTGAAACTCTTGCTTTCTAAGAGAGAGTCTGGAACATGGATTCTCATCCCTTTCCATATCAGGAACCTCTATTGCCCCATATTTTAATTCCTGAATCCAAACATAGCCTTATAGTTCTGGGTCCAGGTTGTTTCAAAAACCAGAATGGAACTATTCTGCAGTGCTCGATTGGCTGGTCATTAACTGTTTTCAGGACAGCCACTATTACAAAATTTGGTCCAAAATAAAAATATGATGAAGACATCTGTTCTTGTGAGGTGCCCACCATGAGAAATATTGCAACATCAGCTGATGACATGAGATTTCCACCTTTTGAGACTGGAAGAACAGTTCATGGAATTTGGTGCAGTTGAATCTGAACCCAAACCCTAATGCTTATTTCTGCCTCAGATCTGAACCCTAGTCTTACTAATCCTGATTCTGCATCCTGTCAGTGCATCCAGGACCCATCTCTGTTGTAACTAAAAAAGACTTCAGAGCTATTGAATTTTAGGAAAAGAACAGACAATTAAACTGTATTCAACTTACATAAAATCAGCTGAAGCCATTAATCATCCTAATTTAGTTGATGAGTATTTTGAGCTGTAGTTGTGAGCAGCACATACAAGACTCAAAGTTAAAGGCACTCAGTTTCCTTTATATTAAATCATAGAATAGTGGCTAAATCCCATGGGTTTAATCTTTTGGGGGCTTAACCATTTCCTAGATGTAGATGTGGCTACTCGGAGGTTACTTAGGTGGAAAGAAGGATGGTTTTCTGACTACAAGAAGGGGAAATCTGGGACTCCTGGCAGGATCCATTCCCAGATTTCCTCCTTTCTTGTGGGAACTTGTCTCTCTCTCTTGGGTTGTAGCTCCAACATGAACCACTAGTCCTTGTTACTGGATGCCAACCCATTCCTCAGACCAAAATGGCAACAGGCTGGCAAGAGATGGGTAAGCTATTCTACAACTAAGAGAGCGACTGGAGAATTTGTAGTAGCTCTGTGTGGGGACTAGCAGCCAATGGAAGATGCAGTATTTAGGGGGAACTTTATGTTCTTTGACCACTAGGAATGGAGAAGAATTTTCCAGCACTTGTCAGGGACTAGGACAAGACCTTGCTGCGCTCAGGAAAGGCAGGTGCTGCTCCTTTTGGGGGAGAGGGACTGATGACAAATTTAACTTTTGCTGTAGACCCTAAGTAAATAGAAATAAGGACTCTAAGAATCAAGGCCATAATCCAAAACCAAATGGACTCAATGAAAAAACTCACCTTGTCTTAAAAGAACATTGGATCAGGCCTTATAATACACCCACAGAAAAAATGGCAAAATAGGGAGTAAACCCTGTATGCTGATTTCCCTGCTGCTGTTTTTAATTTAATTTTAGAGAACAAATTAGAATTTTAGACTTTAGGACTCTCCAGCACCTGAAGCTAGTTGGAGCATTCACCATCTGGCAATTCAGTTCTCTCCCTGGCTGACACCTCTAAAAAAGCTGCAGGGCTCAGGATGGCACAGAGCTCTTTAAACAGCATCTTTTCCAAATGGCAACTTTACACATAAAATTGCATTTAACCCTCCAAGTCTTTAAAATAGTGTTCTTATCAAAAAGGAATAGAAGTTCTATAGCATGCAAGCCCCATAGCAGCTCCTATGGGAGAGCAGCCAACATGCTCTTTTCCTTTTATCTTCAAAAGTAACACTGAATAATGTTTCTGATACAATGCTGAGTTGTGCCTAAACCTTTCAATTTTCCATGAGGAAAATTGTAATGAAATATTTAGTTTCATTTCAGGTAAACCCAAATTGAAACATTTCATTGAGTTTTGATTTGACATTCATCTCTGCATCTGTTGGATATTCTGTGCATGGAAGTCATAGTTCAGGTGTTTCATGCCTCCTTTCTCTCCTATGGGTCAGTCTCCATCTCCCATAGTGAACCATGGTCATAGGACTCCCATGAGGCTCTGCAGGCTTTCAGCCAGAGGGAGAGACGATGATATATCATTAGAGATGTAGTCTTGCCCATACTGGGGAATGAGACATGAGACACTCAAATTACAACTTCCATGAGGCACTGCAGTGGATCAGGTGGATGCAGAGAATAATGTAGACTCAAACAGAAACAAAACTGTTTATTTCCGATTGACAAACCAAAATTTAAATGTTTTGATTTGGGAAAATCAGGACATTTTGTTTTGATTGAAAAGGTTGAAATGGAACATTTTGACATATCTGAATCAAAATTATTGAACTTTTAATTTGCATTAAAGTTTCAATAGTTCAACATTCCATCCTGAATCAGGATGAAATCAAATGTCAACATATCAGAATTTCCTATTGGATGAAAATTCCATTTTTCGTTTAGCTCTAGAAATAATTGCGTTTGAGTGTAAGGTTTCTGTGAGGACCTCTAAAATTCTGCTGCATTAGTTAGTTTAGGTGTCTTTACAACGCAGCTGATAATAGGACTCTTTCCTCTTAGCCAGACTCACTTGTGGGTGATGCTACCATGAAGCATTAGGGAAGGTGTCTGGCATGCATCCAATTGGAAATTAAAGCTCCCATTGCCCTTTTCAAAAAGAATAAGTAATTTCAACATTCCCTCTCTCAAGAAAACACATCCTATTGTCTTAGACTGTATGAAAGCTAATGTTGAGTGCATAATGGCTGTTCTATTTACCAGTTCAGTCACAGCAGTAACTCAATATATAGCTCAGTGTCATTAATTTGAAAAATTCTAGGATTATGAAAATCTCCAATCAAATTGTGTTCTATTGTATCTGCTCATTTTGCTAAATATTTAATAGAATGCCAAACTCATATATCATACCTAGAAGGGAACCTCTTGAATAGCCCAGTAATGGTTCCCTTTTCCTCTGTCACTCTGATAACTTCGTAAACATTTCAGTATTGCATTAGTGTCTACAATCATTCTATTGTATGTACTGCTTTCAGTGGATGAACTGGATAAGTTAACTCTGCCCCCACAGTAGTACCAGACCCCTTCTGAGGGTCCAAAATTTGGGTGCACTCTTTTTCATTTTCCTGAATTTCTAGGTTTAGCCTGGGTCGGGAAGCAGAATTACCAAAATACTTCAAGAAATTTTGTTTCTCTTGTATTTAAAGTACGACAAAAGATTGGGGCAGGAACTGTATCTTACATGACTATAAAGCTCCAAGAACTCTCCTGATGCTATATAAATAACATCAGAAGAAATTCTGTTCTCATGAGACTTCCAGCCAAACTTTAATTATGGTTGCTTGTACAAACTGAAACTCTCTAGAAGTAACCCCATCATTACTGCCGGACTAAATTAAGACAGGAATGTAATTAGTCTTGGCTTATGTGATGCCACATCTCAGCGATCAATAAGATACAGTTGTGTGTGTCAGTGACAGGAAAATTCAAATAAAAGAAGTTCCCTTACATTATAATAATGAAATGAAGCATACTACACAAATGTTTTTGAAATGAATAACATTTTTAAAAGGCAAAAATATGATGAACTAAATCAGAAGAGAGAGAAGATGTTGTTTAATAATTAGAGCAGGGAGTGCTAAATTAATACAAGAGTTTAAAATGAACTTTTTGAGTTATATTCATCCTCAGTGTAATTCCCCCGGCTTCAGCTGAGTTATATCAGGAATGTATCAGACACCTTATGTAAAAAAAAAAAGGATAATATGCATTTTCTGAAAAATGTGTCCTTTAAAATAATTCTGTAAATTGAAGTCATGCAAGTAGGCACTGATCCAGCAAAGCACTTAAGCACATGATAGCAAATAGCTTCATTGCCATTCATGGACTGCACAGCGCAATTCAGGAAGGGTCGTGCAAAGGTGGCTGTAAAATCAGTGAAACTATTCATATGCTTAAAGTAAAGAACACACTTAAATGTTTTGCTGGATTGGGACCCAGATTTCAGAAAAGAAAGTTGATTTAATGCTATGGAGCAGTTTGTTGAAAGCTGTTTATTTTTTCCCCTAATCTCTATTTTTCTTTTTAATCAGAATACCTCCAGGGATGAGTTTATTTGACAAGACTCCACCAATCTCTGAAGGGGAGAAAAGGAAAAAATACTGCAGATGTCAGAAGGAGCACACTCTATCTCTGCACTCTGTAAATGCACAAAATGCCTTTCAGAGTTCTTTCCCACAATCTTTGGGCTGCCATTATAATAATGTGGATTATACTTCTGCAATCCCATATCTAGATGTTACATCAGAATATGTCACTTGCTTAGAAACAGAATCTACTTTAAGAAGTGATGGCAAAATGTTGGCCAAAGCATTTGATCAAAGATATCTGCCTAAATCAGTCAAAAAGCGAGATAGCCGTGATGACAGCTTAAAACAATACTCAAAAAAAGTTTCCTTGAAAAATCAAAAAAACAATGGTTTTATTAACTCCACTAAGTCAGAAGTGCTGGATAGAGCAAAAAGGCAAGAAGTCTATTATGACTTACCTTTTTACCCATTTCAAAACGAGAGTCAAAAGGACTTGGAAAGCTTTGCATATTTTTTCCCAGAGGATTACTTTGAAGGGATTTGGCCCAAAATTCAGTCAATATGGCCTACTCAAGGTGGTCTAACCTCAACCAAAGCCTTGGAGATCTGTCAGCAGGTTCTTGCTAATTCTACTATTGGCTCCATCTGTAAAGACATCCTTGGGAGACAGCTGGATGAGGCAATTGATATGTGCCTGTTAGATCTGCAACTCAAGGATGACCTGGCATGGGAAGGTGCAATGATAGCATTTTTGGAAAATGAATGTGAAAGAAAAGTGCTAGAAAATAGAACTCAGCTGTTTCATGCAGCAAATGGGCTACTTGCCACTCACGAGGAAATACTCACAGCTCTCAGGTGTCCCAATTTCTGTAATGGCAATGGACAGTGCACAGAATGGGGGTGCCGGTGCTTTGAAGACCACAGTTCCTATGACTGTAGCATTGCCAAGAGTGAGTAAAACATTCTGTTTGTTCCTATTCTCCCCATCTTCTTGTGGTATTAGAGTGATTAGGTGAAACATCTGCACAGAGTTGTTTGCTCTTCAAACAGCTTTGCCAGTAAGTTATTTGATGAATTAGTAATCAGCGCTTTTGACCTTGAAAAGCTGAACAAAATATATGGTTGACTGGTCTTTTGCTTTTTCACCTCAGTAATGTTTTAAAAATGGATTTTCAAAGCCCCTTAACAAATTGGTTTTACAGAAGCAATTTTCTTTACATCTGATGTGTCACCTGTACACTGACAAACACACTGCTGCCAAAAATGAGGGTCCTGCTAACACGGTGGTCGATACACATGCTAGCTCTGCATAGATGGATCTGTCTTCTTTACCATCAGAAAATAAAATTTGTAAATGAATTTCAAATATGATAGTAGTCCAAAGCAGCTAGAGGAATAAGAAATGTTTTCAAAGTTAAATGACCATATAACTAGCTATGGGATCAATTTTAACCTCAGATATGTTCACAGGGTTTATATAGATGTTGCTTGGTGTTAACATGCTTCTGTGGACATAATTTCGCCCAAAGGTCCTGATTATACAAACACTTATGCCCATAGATTTAGACATATAAGTAGCCCACTGAAGTTTATGGGTTCGATTCTCATTTAACCTCAGGCCTCTCAGTGTAAATGAGGAATAGTGCCCATGTGACTACTTACAGTGCTTAAAGATATGCACATGCATAAATGATTGCAAGATAGAGGTATAAGTTGGAAATTTAAGCTGCAATTCAGCAGTTTGCTCAAGCACATACTTAAACTTAGGAATGCAAGATTTAAACACATAAGTACATTTATGAATAAGGAGAGAAGACTCACGTGCTTCAAGCTAAACATGGTGCTTAAGTGTTTTGACATGACATACAAACATGAAAAATTTGTTTTGTTTGTGGTAATGCCGGGCTAATAATATTTACAGAGTAGTTTACTGAAAAACTTTTGCTTGTTTAAACAGAGGGTTTTTTCAGTTATTTATCCAGTTGATACAATATTAATAAATTATGATGTTTGGGACATAATTTATTTGCTGGATTTTGCAAAGTTTTCCTGACCAAACGTTTCATGTCTTTTTCTATTTTGCCCAGCTTTAATCTATTTGGGGAAATTGTTTTGAACAGATTTTTTCCTATGGATAAAATTCATGAGCGAGAGCAGGAGATTTTTAGAAGTCCCTTCTGGTTTTTGAGTTAGCAATGCTTCCCATCAAGTAATAAATGGTGGTAATGGTAATATGTGGATTTATTTGGCAATTTTGCGGTGACTGCTAACAAGCAACAGACTAGAGGAAAGAGCCTGAGACAGCACAGAATATCAGAAATTGAAAACAAGAATGCACATCAATTGCTGCAAACATAAACTGATAGACATCCCTATGTGTTTACTATCTGATTTGTGGCTCAATCAAACTCCATTGGGTGTTTTCTCAATAACTCCTCCCTTTGGGGACTTTGGTTTATACTATAATAAGTTGAAAATACTACAAATTTTCCATCTAGCCTTCCTAGCTGCCCCACACCCTTGATGCAGGATTCATAGTCCTGTTCCTGCAGAGGCATGCTCCTCCTCCTCCTCCCTGCAGGTTCTCCCCCAGATCTTCCACCTAGAAGTTCAGTTTCTCTATCTAGGCCTCCTCATTGGCTCTTCACTAGCTTTTCTTAAATAGAGGTCTGCATTCCCTGAAGTTGCTCCCTGAATGACCACAGGCTACCCTTTTATCTTCCAGAAGGCCTGTTTCTTACTCACATGCCCCCCATCACATGCCCCTTGCACTCATCTAATTGTACTCCTTTGTACTTATCTAATTCTTTTTTGAACCCAGTTATAGTTTTGACCATGACAACATCCTCTAGCAATAGGTTCCACAGCTTTACTACATGTTGTGTGAAGTACTTCTTTTTATTTGTTTTAAACCTGCTGCCTATCAATCTCATTGGGTGACCCCTGGTTCTTGTGTTATGTGAAGGAGTAAATAATACTTCCTTATTCACTTTCCCCACACCACTCATGATTTTATAGACATCGATTATATCCCCCTTTAGTCATCTGGTTTCCAAGCTGAAGAGTGCCAGGTTTTTTAATCTCTCCTCATATGGAAGTTGTTCCATACCCCTAATCATTTTTGTTGTCCTTCTCTGTACTTTTTCCAAATCTAATACACCTCTACCCCAATATAACATGGTCTGATATAACATGAATTCAGATATAATGGGGTACAGCAGTGCTCCAGGGGGGTGGAGCTGCACACTCCGGCGGATCAAAGCAAGTTCGATATAACGCGGTTTCACCTATAACGTGGTAAGATTTTTTGGCTCCTGAGCACAGCATTATATTGGGGTTGAGGTGTACATGTTTTTTTGAGATAAAGCTACCAGAACTGTACACAGTATTCAAGGTATGGGCATATCATGGATTTATATAGTGGCACTATCATGTTTTCTGTCTTATTGTCTATCCATTTCCTAATGATTCCTAACATTGATAGCTTTTGACTGCTGCTGCACATTAAGCAGATATTTTCAGAGAACTATTCACAATGACTGCAAGATCTCTTTCTTGAGCAGTAACAACTAATTTAGATCCCATCATTTTGTGTGGATAGTTGGGGTTATGTTTTCCAATGTGCATTACTTTACCTTTATAAACATTGAATTTTATCTGCAATTTTCTTGCCCACTAACCCAGTTTTTGAGAACCCTTCGTAACTTTTCAGAGTCAGCTTTGGATTTAACTATCTTGAGTAATTTTGTATCATCTGCAAACTTGCCACCTCACTGTTTACCCCTTTTTCCAGATCGTTCATAAGTATGCTGAACAGCATACACCCCTGGAGGACTCTCAGATCCCTGGGGAAATGCACTATTGACCTCTCTCCATTCTGAAAACTGATCATTTATTCCTACCATAAATGTTCCCTGTCTTACTCACCCATGAGAGGACCTTCCTTCTTATCCTGTGACTGCTTACTTTGTTTAAGAGCCTTTGGTGAAGGGCCTTGTCAAATGCTTTCTGAAAGTCCAAATACACTATATCCACTGGATCATGCTACTCCACAAATTTATTGCCCCCTCTAAGAATTCTAATAGATTGGTGAGACATGATTTCCCTTTACACCAGCCATGTTGACCCCTCCCTCAACAAATCATGTTCATCTATGTATCTGATCATTCTGTTCTTTAATATAGTAAATAGTGTTTCCTTCTGCAACCTCCTCCACTGTACATTTCTCAGCTGCAACTAAAAGCCAGGATCATTTTTTTATGTAATTAACATTTATAAAGTGCTTTGAAATCCATGGACAAAAGCAACTATAGAAGTGCAAAGTACTACTTTTATACAAAAAGAACAAAGAGTCCTACTGGACTCCTTGTTGTTTTTGTGGATACAGACTAACACAGCTACCCTTTTTGATACTTTTATACAAGAAATTGTCTAAAACATTTTATTGCAGTCATCCATCCTGGAGTGCTTTATAGTTACACAAGCTAGAGAAGGCAAAGAAAAGACACAAAAATGGGGGAGAATCAAACTAAAAAGGAATAAATATTGCCAAAGTGAGTCACTACTGCACATTTTTCTTTTGAAAAAAGAAAAATCCCTAACAAACAAAAACAAGCAGATGCAGCTGACCTGGGGAACCTTTAACATTTGCTTTTTCCATTTTCCACAATACCAGTGAGATTATACATGCTGCCTTCTCAGAAAAAGCAAGCAGTCTCTTTGGTCTTAAAACAACAGTAGCCCACAAAATACTGATATACCCAATCCATAAACATCTAATAGCTACTCACATCAATAGAAAAATGTTTAAAACAAACAGCTACACAACACAGTCTTACTAGGTGTGGTCAAACTATTAATTGCAAATAACATATCTGAGAAATTTAGCATTTTTTTTAATTTGTGAATTGCTTGCCAACAGATTGATTTTAGACCCTACTCATGCAATCTGATTCATATAGACAATCCCTAGGCCCCTGTGAAGCCTTTCTGGAGGGTTTTAATGCCTGAATACTGGTATTCATATGAAGAATTGTCATTTCCTAAACATTAATATGAACAAAAATCTTTTTTGCTTGAATATTTACAAATACTGTATTTGTAGGGACACGAACATGACTGAACCAAGAACTGTTTCATATTTAAAAATCTGTTTACCCACTGGCTGGCAGCACTCTCTATGCTCCTAGCTATTCTTACAACCTGAAACTAAAGCTAATTGAAATTTTTCATTTGAAACTTCTTTTTTTGTCAAAATGGAAATTTCCATGAGCAATGATCATTTTCCATTCATTTTTTATTTTCATTGAAAAACTGAAACTCTCCATTTTTTTAGATTTTGATTGTCG
This sequence comes from Gopherus evgoodei, assembly GCF_007399415.2. NCBI lineage: Eukaryota > Metazoa > Chordata > Testudines > Testudinidae > Gopherus > Gopherus evgoodei. The sequence goes on from NC_044332.1 coordinate 60,305,665, forward strand.
AAAACCAAATATAGATATAAAATGTTAAGTGTTGAAGATGTGCAGTCTGGGACCACCAAAAGCAAAAAAAAAAAAAATTAAAGCCTGAAAAATGTAGGTTTTCAGCCAACATTTTTGTTGTTGTTTTTGTTGCTGTTGTTGTTGTTGAAGAAAAGAGACATTTTCAGTTTCTCAGTGACTATTTTTGAAGAAACATTTTGGCAAAAATGAAAATTCTTATTTTCATTTAAGTTTTCACAGAAATAGAAAATATTTCTCAGTCAGTTCAACCTTAAACATAACTCTAGTTATAGCAGGCAACTGGAATTGGTCACGTAGCACAGCTTGTGAAGCAGTTCACAGAATTCCTGTCTGTTTTCACACACACAATTTTCAAAACCATTAACCTTTGGGGTTTTGAATGTCTACATTTGGTCTCTTCCCAAAAGTGATTTAAAGAACATGTTGACAAAGTCCTTTGGGCATTTTCAATTATGAGATAAGTAGAAGGAATATATGTTTTCGCTAGTGCTGAATCAGACTACAGAGAAATGGCTAATACTGTAGTTTGAAGTTTTGCATAAAGATAGTGCTTAGTGTGGACATACGCAATAAACTGTATAAAATCAATTTCTAAAAATCGACTTCTATAATATTGACCTAATTTTATAGTGTAGACATACCCTTAGATGCAAACAGGGGAATCTTGAATAGGAGGATAGACATTATTTTACCTCTGTACGTGGCACTGGTACGACTGCTGCTGAAATATTGTGTCCAGTTCTGGTCTCATTCAAGAAGGATGTTGATAAATTGGAGAAAGTTCATAAAAAAGCCACAACAATTAAAAGGATTAGAACCCTGCCTTATAGTGATAGATGTAAGGAGCTCAATCTATGTAGCTCAACAAAGAGAAGGTTAAGGGGTGAATTGATTACAGTCTATAAGAACCTACATAGGCAACAAATATTTGATAATGGACTCTTCAGTCTAGATGAGAAAGTTATAAACCAATCCAATGGCTGAAAGCTGAAGGTGGACACATTCAGACTGGAAATAAGGTGCAAATTTTTAATGGTGAGAGTAATTAACCATTGGAACAATTTACCAAGAGTTTTGGTAGATTCTCCATTACTGACAATTTTAAAATCATGATTGGATGTTTGTTCTGAAAGAGATGGTCTAGAATTTGTTTTGGGAAAGTTCTGTGGCCTGTGTTATACAGGAGGACAGACTAAATGATCATTATGGTCCCTTCTGGCCTTGCAATCTATGAACCTATGAAAGTAATGTGTTTAGTATAAATGTGCCAAAGTTAATGTTGCTGTTTGAACCTTAACTTTTACAGTCACTGACTTTATGATTTAACTCTACTTGCTTAACATTGCATTGACATAGGGCTTTTTTTTTTTTTACATTTAATGGACAAAAATGTTAAGAGAAGATTGTGTTTCAACATAAAACTAGGCTTGGAAGAATCTGATTTTTATCAGCAAATATTGGTATATGTGAGTTTCACTGTGCATATACAAACGAATGAAAAAGTATTTCCATCAATAATAACTGAAATTTATAGATAGGCCAAATGAGGAAATGCTGCTTGAGAACTTATTAGAGTTTGATTTAAGGCTATTTACTTTGAATACTTTGACATGAGGCTAACAATTTGTGTTTTAATTATTATGAAGCTTTAGCTTTTTGAATCTCATCATCTAATACTGTCATTTAATAATTGTCTGCCCACTCCCAATTTCCTGCAACAGTGAAAATTTAAATCAATAAATATAGAAAAAATGCATAAACATAAGCATTATCCATCAAAATTCTTTAAAAACTAAAAATTAAATTCTGCCAAGCCTGCATAAAACCTATTCACAGAGATGAGTGCTACACTGTCACACAGTAGAAGGGAGCAATTTAAACAGCAGTGCTGTGTTTGTTAAACAGCAGTTGAAATATTATCTTCAGTTCTCAGAACTGAATCTCTCTCTCTCTTTTTATCTCAAAGATACTAAGGCCTGGTCTACACTACGCATTTATACCGAATTTAGCAGCATTAAACCAATTTTATGCTGCACCCGTCCACACAACAAAGCCCTTTATATCGATATAAAGAGCTCCTAAAACTGATTTCTGTACTCCTCCCCGACGAGGGGAGTAGCACTGAAATCGGTATTGCCATGTCGGATTAGGGTTGGTGTGGCTGCAATTCGACGATATTGGCCTCCGGGTGGTATCCCACAGTGCACCATTGTGACCGCTCTGGAAAGCCATCTGAACTCGGATGCACTGACCAGGTAGACAGGAAAAGCCCCGCAAACTTTTGAATTTCATTTCCTGTTTGGCCAGCATGGAGAGCTCACCAGCAGAGGTGACCACGCAGAGCTCATCAGCACAGGTAACAATGCAGTCTCCTGAGAATCGAAAAAGAGCTCCAGCATGGACTGCACGGGAGGTACTGGATCTGATCGCTATATGGGGAGAGGATTCCGTGCTAACAGAACTCCGTTCCAAAAGACAAAATGAAAAAACATTTGAAAAAATTTCCAAGGCCATGATGCAGAGAGGCCACACCAGGGTCTCAGTACAGTGCCGTGTGAAAGTTAAGGAGCTCAGACAAGCATACCAGAAAACCAAAGAAGCAAATGGAAAGTCCGGGGCAGGGCCAAAAACATGCCACTTCTATGCTGAACTGCATGCAATTCTAGGGGGGTCCACCACCACTACTCCACCCCTGTCCATGGATTCTGAGGTGGGGGTGGTAATCACAGTCATGGTTCAGGATTCTGCGGATGGGAAAGATAAGGAGGAAGAGGAGGACGAGCTTGCAGAGAGCACACAGCATTCCATTCTCCCCAACAGCCAGGAGCTTTTTCTCACCCTGACGGAATTACCCTCCCAGCCCTCCCAAGCAACTATCCCAGATAATGAAGCCATGGAAAGGACCTCTGGTGAGTGTACCTTGTAAATATAAGACATGGTTTAAAAGCAAGTTTTTTTAATGATTAATTTGTCCTGAGGACTTGGGATGCATTCGTGGCCAGTACAGTTACTGTAAAAAAGTCTGTTAACATGTCTGGGGATGGACCAGAAATCCTCCAGGGACATCTTCATGAAGCTCTCCTGGAGGTACTCCAAAAGCCCCTGCAGAAGGTTTCTGGGCAGCGCTGCTTTATTCCGTCCTCCATGGTAGGACACTTGACCACACCATGCATGTAGCAAGTAATCTGGTATCATTGCATGACAAAGCCTAGCTACGTATGGTCCCGGTGATTGCTGGCATTCAAGCAACATCCGTTCTTTATCTCGCTATGTTATCCTCAGGAGAGTGATATTGTTCATGGTAACCTGGTTGAAATTCAGGAATTTTAAGTAAGGGGACAGAGATGGCCATTCCTACTGGGCTGTTTGCCTATGGCTTAGAAGAATTCCTTCCCTGCAGGTAGCCAAGCGGGGGGAAGGGAAAGGGGGGCGATTGGCGCTGAGTTTTTCCACGTTTGGCTAGCAGGGATCTTTCCTGCTACCAGCCACTCGGTTGGAGGCGGGGGAAGGGGAGTGTTTAGCAGTGATCTTCCATGATACCAGCCACGAGGTGGTTTCTGCTGCTGCATGTTAACAGGAAAGAAGCAGCACTCAACGGGCTTTGCTTTCTATTTGGGAAAGGAAGGCGCTGGATAGATGAAGGCTGCAGAAGACGAAAGACAATGGCTTACCATGGCTGCATGCAAGCCGAATTCTGCTGCCCGGACCCGCATCTGTGATCTGTAACACCAAAGCCACAGCACTCAATATTAAGATGCAAAATGCAACCTTGTAGTGAAAACACATGTGCTACGTAAGGTGAATAGTGTTGTTCACCACGAAAGAGTATCACCATTGTTCTCTAAAACGTATCTTTTTAAATACTTCTTTCCTTTTTTTCCCTCCCTCATTCAGTTACAAATTTTTCAAGTCTCCCTACTCCGTCCCGAAGGCTATCTCAGATAAGGTGGCGGAAAAAAAAGACATGAGAAGAAATGTTTTCAGAAATCATGGAAGTGACCCGCAATGAAAGAGCCTATCTGAATGAGTAGAAGGACGTGGTAGCAAAGTACAGGAAAGATGCAGCATGGGTCATGGGTCCCTTGCTGGTGGATTCTCTGCAGTTTGAGGTCTTTAAACCAGTTTTGAGGATTTCAATAACTCAGTCCTAGGTTAGGGGTTGTTATAAAAGTGGATGGGTAGGGTTCTGTGGCCTGCCTTGTGCAGGAGGTCAGACTAGATGATCATATTGGTCCCTTCTGACCTATGAGTCTATGCCAGTGACGGTGAGGGCAGGAGGGACCAACGTGAGGACAGGAGGGATGCTCGAGATGAGAGAAGAGATGCTCGAGATGAGAGGTGGCGGCAGGAAGAACAGCAGTGATGGGATGCAACTCTGGGGCTGCTGCGTGATCAAACTGACATGCTACGGCGTATGGTGGAGCTTCAGGAACGGCAGCAGGATCACAGAGTGCCGCTGCAGCCCCTGTATAACCACCCTCCCCCCTCACCATGTTCCTTAGCCTCCTCATCAGCCAGACAAGTAAGAACTTGTGGGGGTAGGCTCCACGCACCCACCCACTCCACCCCAGTGGACAACTCAACCAAAAGGCTCTCATTATTATGAAACTTTTTTATTGGCCTTTTCCTTCCCTACTATTCTCCTCCCAAACTCCACCTGGGCTACCTTGTCAGTTCTCCCCCTCTTTTTATCATTAAGTAATAAAGAATACATGATTTTTTAAACGAGAGTGACTTTATTTCCTTAGAAAGCAAGCTGTGATCGAAGGGGAGGGGCTTACAGGGAAGGAGTCAATCAAAGGGGGGATTTCATCAAGGAGAAACAAACACAACAGTCACACTGTACCCTGGCCAGTGATTAAACTGGTTTTCAAAGCTTCTCTAATGCACACCGCTTCCTGGTGTGCTCTTCTAATTGCCCTGGTGTCTGGCTGTGCGTAATCAGCCGCCAGGTGATTTGCCTCAGCCTCCCACCCCGCCATAAAGGTCTTCCCCTTACTCTCACAGAGATTGTGGAGCATACAGCAAGCAGCAATAACAATGGGGACATTGGTTTGGCTGAGGTCTGAGCGAGTCAGTAATGTGCGCCAGCGCGCCTTTAAACAGCCAAATGCATATTCTACCACCATTCTGCACTTGCTCAGCCTGTAGTTGAACAGCTCCTGACTACTGTCCAGGCTGCCTGTGTATGGCTTCATGAGCAATGGCATCAAGGGGTAGGCTGGGTCCCCCAGGTTAACGACAGGCATTTCAACATCCCCAACTATTTTCTGGTCTGGGAAGTAATTCCCTTGCTGCAGCCGTTTAAACAGAGTAGTGTTCCTGAAGACACGAGCGTCATGAACCCTTCCCAGCCATCCCACGTGGATGTTGGTGATCCATCAGTGCTTGCAGCAGCATGGAAAAGTACCCCTTGCGGTTTAGGTAGTGGGTGCCTGGTGCTCCGGTGCCAAGATAGGTATATGGGTTCCATCTATCACCCCACCACAGTTAGGGAATACCATTGCAGCAAAGCCATCCACAATGACCTGCACGTTTCCCAGAGTCACAATCTTTCGTAGCAGCAGCTTAGTGATTGCTTTGGCTACTTGCATCACAGCAGCCCCCACAGTAGATTTTCCCACTCCAAATTGATTCCCGACTGACTGGTAGCTGTCTGGCGTTGCAAGCTTCCAGAGGGCTATTGCCACTCGCTTCTTAACTGTGAGGGCTGCTCTCATCATGGTATTCTGGCTCTTCAGGGCAGGGGAAAGCAAATCACAAAGTTCCATGAAAGTGCCCTTACGCATGCGAAAGTTTCGCAGCCACTGGGGATCGTCCCACACCTGCAATACTATGTGGTCCCACCAGTCTGTGCTTGTTTCCCAGGCCCAAAATCGACGTTCAATGGCTAGAATCTGCCCCATTACCAGCAGGATCTCCAATGCGCCGCGGCCCGCAGTTTGAGAGAATTCTGTGTCCATGTCCTCATCACTCTCGTCACCGCTCTGCCATAGCCGCCGCCTCCTTGCCTGGCTTTGCAGGTCCCAGTTCAGCATTGACTGCACGAGAATGCGTGAGGTGTTTAAAACGTCCATGATTGCTGTCTTGAGCTCAGCAGGATCCAGGCTTGCTGTGGAATGGCGTCTGCCCAAGAAAAAAGGAGCGAAACGGTTGCTGCTGCTGCTTTCACAGAGGGAGGGGTGAGGCTGCACCCAGAAGCACCAGCGGCAATGTTTTTTGCCCCATCAGGCACTGGGATCTCAACCCAGCATTCCAATGGGCGAGGGAAACTGCGGGAACTATGGGATAGCTATGGGATAGCTACCCACAGTGCAACGCTCAGGAAATCAACACTAGCCTCAGTACATGGACACACATTGCCGAATTAATGTGCTTAGTGTGGCTGTGTGCACTCGACTTTATACAATCTGTTTTTAAAAAACAGTTTCTGTAAAATCGGAATAATCTCGTAGTGTAGACATACCCTAAGGGTGAACTCCTGTCCCTGCTGAAGTCAATGGGAGTATTGCAATGGAAAAATCTCAAAGACATCAGTAGGGTCAGGCTTTCACACCAGAAAACACTCCTGGCAGCAAAGAACAAAAAATACCCCCACACCAGTAAAGATGTATATGCTAATAGAAAACGTATCAACCAACTGACTTAGAGGTCATGCATGCCTAATTTTAGCTTGTACAGGAACACTTGTCCATGAGTGACTGTACAAGGAGAAACAGCATAAGCCTCAGATTTACAATACACTCAGAAAATAAAAGGTGTAGAAGTTAAGGAGGAGGAAAGAATGGAATGGGGTTTCTGTAGGAGAAAGTACAAAGTTGCCTCACGCTTGCTTTAAGAGGTGCAAGACCCAAGATACAATAAAGTGTATGTTAATATTGGAATGGAGATTGTCCTCTGTGATGCTTATTTAAATTCCACTCTCTGGAAGAAGTTACGAAAGGGGAAAAGGTATATGAATAATGAAGTAGAAGGATAGTCCTTGTTCTGAACCTATCTGTACCCAGAAGCTTCAGAACAAAAGTATAGTATAACTTTCTTAAACCAGAATTTGCATCCATGCCTTAACATTGTCATAACAGCAAAGAGAATAATACCAGGAGCATATATGAAATTTCTTGCCTCACACTCACCAAAATCCTACCCCTAGTGTTAGTACATGACAATGTGTTTCTGACATTGGAAGTGTATATCCCTGAAGGATACAGGAAAATAAGGTGTGCATATAATATTTTCAAGGAATGAAAACACAACCCAGAACACATTTCAAATAATTCAGCATTTAAGCATGTTTGAATTCACTAGAGCTGAATGTTTCTTGTAGATTTACTCCTCATGTAATGTTGATTTCAACAAGGAGCTGTCCAGGTGGCCAGAGTTATAATTATCCTCAAATGAAAACTGCAATTTAGAGTTGAAAGGCACCTCTGAAATTTGGCAGTGCTCCAGAAGCTTAGACTTTCTTAATGCTGCTTCACATTTAATAAAAACTCCCAACACCTGTAGAAGGTGCTTAAAATGTCATTACCACCTGTAATTAAATGGAGAATCCAATTACCATGGTTAACAAATCAGGTTGGCGCCTCCAATTTCTATACATTGACCACATTAACTATAAAAAAATTCATAACCAGTAAAGTACACATAGATGGATATTATATGCAGCTTCTATAAAGCTCTCTAGAGCAATTACAAAATAAAAGGTAATGAGGAATAATAAGGACAAATCAGTTTAACTGAGGTAATGACACTTAAAGAGCTCTGGTTGCAAGTATCAATTCAAATGTGAAAAGTTCTGGAAAAAAAAATTCCAGCCATCAAAGAAAAAGAAGAAATAAATTTCTTAAAACATATTACAGGAAGACAAGCAGCTAATGCTAACCTGCTATATTTAGGAATGTATCATTCTCATATGAAAGTGAAGGAGCCATGTGTTTAAACCCTTGTATACTGAGATGTGAATAGGCCTCTTGATTTCAGTGTTTCTGCTAAGAAACTGTTGGGATCTAGCTGAATGTTTAGAGCTCTGAATCAGAGCCAAACAGGTCCCCTGTAGCCACATATTATAGCAGTTACATGAGTTACACGGTGTTAAATTTTAAATAGTTATATTGACCATTTTTAATTTTATCATATTGATTTTGGCCCAAATCTTGTTCTTTTACTGCAGCTGTAATTAGAGAATATTAATGAAAAACAAAATCTATATTATATAATGCTATGGGGCTTAATTAAAGCTACTAAAGTGGAAAACTTTGGAATGAAGACTTCTAACGGCCTTGTAGCACAAATGGCACATGAGATCTGTTAAGCCCTTCTGACTCCTCTGGCCAAAGATGGAGTACAAAGATAGCCAAGGATGGAATATCATGGGCAATGACATTTAAAACTGACCCTAAATATTATTTTGTTCTCATTGTTTATGTTATAGAACAAAACAGAAGGGAAAATTAAAGGGGATGATTGAAAGTGTTTTGAGTCCTAAGGGGAAGGGTGCCGTCTTCAGATTTTATTTGTTAAAAAATATCTACTGTTGAGATTTTATATGAGAACATATTGACTTTGAAATAAATATGGTGCTTTTACTGCTATCAGCTCCATGGTCCTTAATCTCCAGATCATGACGGGCTGTGGAAATTATTTAAGGGCCATTAGTCTGTCAAGTAAATACATACTCTTTGGCACATTTAATATGTGGTTTATAGACATGATAGATCATAGCAGCTCTGAGTAGGCCATTACGGTGCATTGGGTCATGGAAATTCTGTGTGCATAAATTAGGCTATACACTGCGTACCAAACACTGAATGGAAAAATAGTTAATTTTTCAAATTTAATTTACATTGATTTTCATACAGAAAGGCAAGAGCTGTTCATGGAGTCTCATCTCTCTCTCATTGGCCCAGACTCTGCTACCCACATTCGTGTTAGGCAGTACTTTATTCTACTAGTAGCCCCATGGAAAATCAGTAGAACAGCCTGCAGAGTAAGGTGCTACTCAATGAAGATAAATGGGGGAGATCTGGTCCTTTGAAATTAGCATGAATTCTGCTAGTGACTTCAGTAGGACTATGATTAGACCCTTGATGAACAGAGTAGGGTATTTTATACGACAGTGCTGGCTTTTAGTAGGGAATAGTCATCTGAAAATCACAAAACATCCCTCACATAAATCAACAGAATCCAATTTTTAGAAGTTGGTTTTGCTATAGTAATTTAAATCTAAAACCAAAACACCTTCTCTTGGGATAATTTTGGAAATCACCATATATACCTGTGTGTAGGTTGAAATACATTTTTAACGGGACAAGTTAAAGCAATCTATCAAAAATTGTCTTTTAAAAGAAATGCTGACATATCCTTGAGTATAGTGGAGATAGTGAACATCACAGTGATTACCATTTAAGCCTCATTGGCCAAAATGTATCATGCTATTATGATGAAACACTGCAATTCTTAAATGGGCATGATTCTTTTGGAAGACTTAGAATCATAGATTATTAGGGTTGAAAGGGACCTCAAGAGATCATCTAGTCCAACCTCTTGCTCAAAGCAGGACCAATCCCCAAATAGCCCCCTCAAGGATTGAACTCACAACTCTGGGTTTAGCAGGCCAATGTTCAAACCACTGAGTTATCCCTCTCCCCAAACTTCTTTCTTCTAAATTGAAGATAATGGACTTGATTCTCTTATCCCTTACACCCATATAATTTCATGGACTTCAAATGAGCATACATGAGAGAAAATCAGGCCTTCTGTCTTAAAAATATTCATTTCTTTTTCCCAAAATCCCTCTTCTTGTTACTGACTCCACTTTTCCATTCCACCATTATGATTTTTCTTTCTTATTTAGCTGATTGTGAATTTTTGAACATTGCCTGTGACTGGCCAGTATAATAATGCTCCCACACTTTCTCCAAACACACATAAAGATGACAAGTGAGGTAGAGTTGTTTATGTACTAGGAGCTAACACCCTCTGAGCCTATCATATTCATGTCCCTTCACTACTAATTTTTGAAACCCCGGGAGCATGGTATGCAGGTTTTCTATGTACAGTATGTAGCTGTTTAACATGCTGCTGCCATTCCGCTGGGATCGGGGTTTTTTGGTATAGCTTAAATGTACTAAAAATACATTCTTACTTCCTTCAAGCTGATACTCCTAGTGTCTCCAAAGGAGTATGGCCTATGCACTGAGATAACTCTGTTTTGCAGACAAGGCTTTGTAAAGTCTGTAAATGGAAACTTTTATGTTGAGGGTCAAAATCTCAACTTAATAAATTTTTCCCAGCCTACATGAGTATCTCAGAAAACAGATGTGGACAGAATATGAAAATGTACATCAAACATTGCAAAAATATTGGAATTTGTTAACTATTTGGTTATTACTTTTTTATATTTTTCAGTTACATCAATGTTTTACATAATGTTTTAATATGGATATTAAGTATTTTTTTCAAGATTTATCTGCAAATTTCTTTTAGCACTACTACTTCCTTCCTTCCAGCTTACACACACAGCCATACAAAGGCCTAATACTGCACACTCTTAAGAGCATAACTTTATTCACTTGAGTGGGCTCACTGACATCAGTGGGACCTTTCACCTGAATAAAATTACTTAATGGGCATATGCAGAAGTGGGCCCTGAACACCTACAGAGAGATGCTTTTCTAGGATGCAGAACAAAGTGTTCAGAATTAAAATACTATATAAATAAACAACTTTTAGCAAGGAGGAACCCAGGCCTGGCTGTCACTAGAGGAAACATTTTCAAAAGTCTCTTTTGAAACCAGGAATTATGTGCTTTTGAAAAATGTACCCCAGATGCTTTTATACTGAGCAAACCAGTGCTGCAAAACGACCATATTTGGGCAAATCACCACCATAGCATATACAAACCTCATGAAAAACTAAAATAAAATACTTTTGAACTAACCCTTACAGGTTTTGCTACTGAGATACTCTGATGTATGTTAAAGGCAAGAGATTTCCACTGCCACATAAAGCAGACTTCTAAATAAGAGTTTTGTAAGTGATTCTTAAGGGTTAACAAACCTGGTTTAGTTTTGAAGTATTTTTCTTTCTATAGCAATTTTAGTTTAACATTTTTATAGTGATAATGTAATAACACACACATTTGAAAAGACAAACATCAATATCACCCTTAATCTATTGTTTTAACTCCCAACTCTTTCTATTCAAAGCACAAGCCTGGCTGAGTTAGAGTGGGATTATTAGCTTGATAGTTACAAAGTCAATAGAAACTGAATTCTAAAAGAATATCAAATTCTTATCATAAGGTATCTGGAAGGTTGCTTGCTCAGTGATCCATATTGTTCCCTGAAGATCAGATCAGGGAGATTAGTCTTTTCTGTTGATTAGTTTATTTGCTTTAATGCAAAGCAGTGAAAGCAATTCAGTGAAGCATGTGGCTAAACAAGACCATTTTCTGAGGTATAGAGAATTCAGTGCTACAAAACTGCATAAAATGGGAGGTCTGACAACAGCCAGAACATTCAAATGTAAGTGTATAATTCCTTATGCCATGCTGCATGAAGGCATTACAGGAAGTTTCAGACTTAAATCTTGCAAAACCAAAACCAAATGGAATGGGAAACTTTAGTTTCCTTACAGAATAGTTCATGAACACCCATAAAAAGCTTGTTCAAACAATTTTGACTAGTGAACATATTCATAAGAACCAAAGCTCATTTACAAACAACTTGCAAACAGGAACAAAAAGGCAACATTCACCTACTAAAATGCTCACTATGGACATCATCTTGCTCTGTTGTGGACTCTGCAGACACTAATGTAGGTGAATAACTTCACATAAGTAGCCCCTTAGAGTTCAATATGACTAGTCATATGCTTAAAGATACTGACTATGGGCCTAATCCAAAGTCCCATTAACTCTACAGGGCCTTGGATCAGGTCCTACAAGGAAAGTTCTGACATACAGAAGGGAGCCGGTATCCACTGATTCCAGTGGCTACTGATACACTCACAACCATAATTGTTTACAGCATTGGGCCCATAGTATTTTTGATTTTATTACTGCTCACCAGCATGATATAGGAACGTACGCTTAGGTACATATTGAATCCAAACTCATACACAGATGTCAAAAATATTCAAATGAGACCTTCAAATCCAAAGTCTTGTCTCCTTTGCACACCAGGACACTTTTGAGAAGAATAGAGAATCTACCTCTTAAATTTCCTGCACACTAATTGTTATGCTGCATGTGGCACAGCAGCTGGTTGGCTGCATTTCAATAGTGTACACAGCTATAGTTTGTGAAGCACTTTGGAACAATTTGCATTGAATTAAGTTGTGGTTTTGCTTCTCCTTTTTGCTATCAGTCAAGTTCATAGAACATTATTGACTTATACATTTGAAAAACAAATAATCTGGACATAAGCAGAATTTGGAAAATTTGAAATGCATTAGATTTTTTTTGGTATTCACACAGTTAAACATAAATTATCCTCACATAACTAGGCCACAGTTTTCATAAATGGATGCCTAAAATTAGACTCCAAACTCCTTGATAAGGTGCTAGGGTGCTCCCAAGTGGAGCTGGTAGAAATATTTCAAATTTTGACATATTCTTCTAAAAAAAAACAAACAAAAAACACCAAGGATAATTAAAAAAAATAATCAAAAATTCATCGCATTTTCAACCATCTGGAATCCTTAGACCTACCATTTCAGGTAGAAGATACTATAAATATATATGGGAACATGCATACCTAACTTCAGATCAATTTTAAGAAATTATGGAAGGGGTGTCTGGAGGTGAAGTAAATACTGAATGTGTCAGCCTGACTGTGTAAGTCATTTGAGTGTTTAGCATGGCTGGATAATTTTGCTTTGGCCCTGACATATACTTGATATAGTTGAGATGTACACAGGATGTGAGCAAACCTTATACAAACAGAGCAGGTCTTGCTTTACTGCAAACTACACACCTGCTTTAGTGGGCACCCTGGGAGTAGCCACATGTATTCCTGTGTAGGAAATGGCTATATAAGTGTATTCCTTTCCCCCACTCCTATCTGGTTATAACCTAATATGATTTTTAAGTTCTAAAAAGCTTGCAACTCTGAAATAATGGAAATTACACAATCTTAGCTGCAACAGTATTAGTAGGCTCTACTACTATCATGAAATACACATGAAGTGGGGTTTTCTTAACGCACTAACAATAGAAGAAAGCAATTGATCAAAACTGTTCACCACTTTTGACTAATAGTTTTGTATATTACATGGCTACTCACTCAGCTGATGAGTGCTAATAAGCTTTACATTCTTTTTGTAAATACAGTATTTGTGCCCAAAAGTACTTTTAACGCCACTGCAATAAAACCTTTAACAAAAAAAAGTTAAAAGCATTTCAAAAGCACAGGAGAAGCCTTTTACAATTTTCTACATTTGCTGTGCTTTCTCCCCTCCTCAATAAACAAGCGACATGCAGCTATGCCACCTTGAGCTGTGATTTCATGGGATCACAGATTTAAACATCATTAGTCTTAGATGGGAGATCTTTCAAGGGAAAGATGGGTGCTATAGGAGGTCCTATTGTCAATTCAATTTGTGGCATTTTGTCCCTTGAATCAGAACTGAGCCAATGTACTATTATACTGTAGTATTAGGTCAGTGGTTCTCAAACTTTTGTACTGGTAACCCCTTTCACATAGCAAACCTCTGAGTGTGACACTGCCCCCTCCTTTATAAATTAAAAACACTTTTGTATATATTTAACACCATTATAAATGCTGGAGGCAAAGTGGGTTTGGGGTAGAGGCTAGCAGCTTCTGACCCCCTCCCCATGTAATAACCTTGTGACCTCCTGAGGGATCCCAATCCCCAGTTTGAGAACCCCTGTATTAGGTAATACTGTGCTTCTGTAGGTGCTGTCTTAGATATGCTGTAGCTCAACCCAAAGTTATGGGCTTGATACAGAAAACGGTGACATTCTAAGCCCTCCGTTATGCAGGAGGTCAGACTAGATAGATAATCATAATGGTCCCTTTTGGCTTAAAATTCTATGAAATCTCACTGATGAAACATGAAACTATTATCCTGACCTTTTGTAGTCATAACAGATGACAGACAAGTGCTCAGACACTGTGCTGATGGGGATTGACACTTAGGTCTATGCCATGGCACTTTTTGAAAGAGTAGAGTATTAACTTCAGCATGCTGGCTAAATTTCTATTTGGGCATTGCATTCTGACTACCTAAAAGTGCCTAGATATACAACAGTATAGAAGAGAAAAGAAACAACTTAGTTTAAAATTACAAGGGAAATTTACATCAGAGAAAAGATAAATACCTGGGTTGGACTTTAACTCAATATGCTAAAGATTTAAATATTCTCTTTCTATATATTCTGTATATTCCTTGCTACTCTGAAACCATACCTTGGACAGTGATTCCATCATAGCATAAGGAAGCCCCACAAGCAATAAAACTCAGTAGTTCTGTCACACCACCCACCTGAGGATCATAAAGCATTTACAAACATCAATGATGGTGCAGAGGGACAGGAAGGGCTATGCAGCATTTAAGGGTATTTCTACACAGAAACAAGACACTTGAAGCTGGTCTGTGTTAACCAACTCAGACTCAAGAGGCTCGGGCTATGGGGCTGTTTCATTACTGTGAAGACTTCTGGGCTCACTGGAGCCTGGGCTCTAGGACTCTGTGGAGTGGGAGGGTCCCAGAGCTTGGGCTCCAGCCTGAGATTGGAAGTCTACACAGGAATGAAACAAGCACCACAACCTGAGTCCTGCGAGCCCAAGTTGGCTGGCACGGGCCAGCTGTGGATTTTAATTTGCTGTGTAGAAATACCCCCTGTCCCAGTTAAGCCCTCAAAATAGGGTTTAAGAAAGACTTTAAGTGATGTCTAGGCCTAGTTCTGTCTGTCTGCAGAGTTAAGCTTCATCAATTAATGACTTAACCCTCACCGCCACAACAAGCCTGTAAGGTTGGTTAATACTGTTACATACACAGCTCCTTTAAAGGCGAAATCTCTTCGCTGCAGAAAACTCATTGATAGCAGCCTAGCAACACTGTGTGTTCAGTAGAATTATTGTCTGACTGGAGGTTCATCCCCTGATTGCTGCTGCTACCCTTGTATGGCTGTGATATTTCAAAGCAGATATAACAGGTGTATGAGCTATGAATACAAGGGAAAGTGTTTGGGAAAAAAGCAGGGCAACAGTAAGAACAATTCGATAAAAATGAAATGACTTTAACTGCTTCGCTCTAAAGTTCTATGTTTATTTCACCCTTTCAGAGAACACTCTGGAGATCACAGGCTTAGAGAACAGGGGGTCTCTGTGATATACAAGTTTCTGATTGTAACAGGATCCGGGTGTTTGGCCTGAGCTTCAGAGACTCTCCAGATCTGCACTGTGAGGTCACCAGACTGATTGTAAGCAATGTACCATGGGAGCACAAAGTCAATCAGCAATACAGTAGAACTATTTACATGCTTACATTTGTAAAAGCAGCCAATCCTGTAAGGCTCAGAGGCCCAGATCATAGAATCATAGTACTGAATACTGAAATCATTGATTTTCAGTAAATTGATTTCAATAAGAATTAGGTGTTTAATATCTTTTAGGATCTGGGCCTGAGTCCCCTCCTATCCCATTGTCATTACCAGGTGCAGAACACCTTCAACTCCTGGTGCAAGCATATACATTGTAAGCAACGGGAGCAGAAGCCAATCTAACATGATTGGGTCATAAATGAGCCAAAGCAATATATTCTCACCATTCTTTCTTCCTGCAAACTTTGTTTAGCTCTTATTTGGCTCAGCTATACCCTCATTCAGTGAGGCCTAAAATCACAGTATTATTTCTCATTTAGTGCATCTGTATGCCTGGCTGTATTTCTAAATTTATTTGAATGTGAAATACAATGTTTAAACTATAGTTACAGAAGGCTTCCCTGATATAGTGACAGGATAGATTATTTTTCAGAATGAAGCTGTTCCCATTGACATGTTAGGGGCAAAGCTTGCACAGCTTACCCACACAAGTGACCTGTTGACGTCAGAAAGGGCTATACCTTGTTCCAAGCCTGAATAGCCAGGAGGAGGTAGTGGGCAGTTTGGCATGGTTACAGCACAGTTCTGAAGCCTGTTGTAGGGTCTGTTGCTCCTGGGAGGCAATGGCTGCTGGATTTCCAGCAGGTCCCACCTCCCTTTACTCTTCTGCTTGAGCTCGTTTCCCTTGTGTAGCAGAACCACACTGGTTCTGCTTTTTCTGGGGCCCTCTGAAGCCTTGGAGGGGGAGGTGAGATTTGCTTCTCAAGGCTAAATTCTTTATATTATTAATTAGAAATATAAATATGTGCTGACAAGTGGAATTCATTTGTATCTGGCTTCTGCCTGCATACATTTTCTTCTGTAGCATTTCAATGGCAATTGGATATCAAGAGAACAAGAACCCACAAAAGCAGATTTTCTCAGCTCTACGGCCGTTGACTGCCAGATTCCTGTTCTGAACACCACAGAAACAGAGGCTGCGCGCTTCATGGCTGATGATGAACCATTCGCAAGATGGCAAGTGAAAGTAGGAATTTCTTATATTACTAAAAGACAATTTTAAAGGAGAATACCAGTTTCTGTGGTAATTAAAATGCAGAGTAAAATTTTATTCTCACCAGTCATTAGATACCTTTCATACCATTCAGGAAAAAACAAAGCAAAATAGAGTCACAATGTTGTGGATATCTTTTAAAGGCAAAGTTAAGGGGCAAATTACAATCACTGTTCCTGGTAATAATCTAAAGTTGATACACTAGTCTAATCAATTGTTAATCATTAGTATTTCACTTCTGGAGACCCAGGTTAAAAATCTTAATAAGGTCACAAGTAAAAAGGAATCTTGTCTCATCCTGTTGTATTGTATATTTTACTGTACATCACAAGACCACTGTAAAAACTGGTATAATTAACAGTCTTTTCTGAGGTGAGTGCAAGGGTTAGCACTGAACAAGCAAAGATGCAGCAGATGAGGACTGAAGTGCACTGGCAGAGCCATAGGAGAAAGCTTTCAGAGCACCTGCTCACACTGTGCCTGGCTCTGCTGTAATTTCAGCCCCTCACTTTAATCAGCATTAAATATTTACAGAAAATCAGTACTCTGGTGACCCTGCACCTGCTTCTTCTACTCTGGGTAGTCTCTCCCCTCCAATAGGACAATGTATTAACTATTATATTGTATGGAAAATCTCACACATTCTAGCTGTGTATTTTTCCACAAAATGCTATTTTGTCAAGGTTGAAAATCTGAGATTAAAAACAACTTAACAAACTGTAGCTGGAAAAATCAGGGAGACTAGGAGCAATTGTAGATGTGCTTTGAAAATCATTATTATATCTTGAAAGTCAACAGCAACCATTTAACAAACTAGCTGCAATCCATTATCACTACTTTCATTGAAACATGGTGCTTTGGTAACTGTCTGTTTGTAATATGGACATACTAGTTGCATGCTAAATTCCCACTAAAATCCATGCTGCCCTTGTCAATAGGAGAAGTCCAGGGATGGGAAGGCCCTTAGTCTCTGTATCTATACTCCTGCCCTCTATAGATAGATAACCTGTGCTTCAGGTCTTAATCCAATCTCAACTGGAAATCAGAATGAGACCTATGTAGGGGGCAAGAGTACCCCACATCTGCCTATTGTAGGATTCTTACACCTTCCTCTGAAGCATCTGGTATTGTCCACAGGATACTGGAGTGGATGGACTTGATCCACTATCAGAGGGGTAGCCGTGTTAGTCTGGATCTGTAAAAGCAACAAAGAGTCCTGTGGCACCTTATAGACTAACAGATGTTTTGGAGCATGAGCTTTCGTAGGTGAATACCCACTTCGTCAGATGTATGTAGTGGAAATTTCCAGGGGCAGGTATATATATGCAGGCAAGCTAGAGATAATGAGGTAGTTCAATCAGGGAGGATGAGACCCTGTTCTAGCAGTTGAGGTGTGAAAACCAAGGGAGGAGAAACTGGTTCTGTAATTGGCAAGCCATTCACAGTCTTTGTTTAATCCTGAGCTGATGGTGTCAAATTTGCAGATGAACTGAAGCTCAGCAGTTTCTCTTTGAAGTCTGGTCCTGAAGTTTTTTTGCTGCAGAATGGCCACCTTAAGGTCTGCTGTAGTGTGGCCAGGGAGGTTGAAGTGTTCTCCTACAGGTTTTTGTATATTGCCATTCCTAATATCTGATTTGTGTCCGTTTATTCTTTTCCGTAGCGACTGTCCAGTTTGGCCGATGTACATAGCAGAGGGGCATTGCTGGCATATGACGGTGTATATTACATTGGTGGACGTGCAGGTGAATGAACTGGTGATGGTGTGGCTGATCTGGTTAGGTCCTGTGATGGTGTCGCTGGTGTAGATATGTGGGCAGAGTTGGCATCGAGGATTGTTGCATGGATTGGTTCCTGAGCTAGAGTTACTATGGCAGTTACTGGTGAGAATATGTTTCAGGTTGGCAGGCTGCCTGTGGGTGAGGACTGGCCTGCCACCCAAGGCCTGTGAAAGTGTGGGATCATTGTCCAGGATGGGTTGTAGGTCCCTGATAATGCGTTGGAGAGGTTTTAGCTGGGGACTGTATGTGATGGCCAGTGGAGTCCTGTTGGTTTCTTTCTTGAGTTTGTCTTGCAGTAGGAGGCTTCTGGGTACATGTCTGGCTCTGTTGATCTGTTTCCTTATTTCCTCATGCGGGTATTGTAGTTTTGAGAATGGTTGGTGGAGATTTTGTAAGTGTTGGTCTCTGTCTGAGGGGTTAGAGCAGATGCAGTTGTACCTCAGTGCTTGGCTGTAGACAATGGATCGTGTGATGTGCCCGGGATGGAAGCTGGAGGCATGAAGGTATGCATAGCGGTCGGTAGGTTTTTGGTATAGGGTGGTGGTAATGTGACCATCACTTATTTGCACCGTGGTGTCTAGGAAGTGGACCTCCCGTGTAGATTGGTCCAGGCTGAGGTTGATGGTGGGGTGGAAGCTGTTGAAATCGTGGTGGAATTTCTCCAGAGACTCCTTCCCATGGGTCCAGATGATGAAGATGTCATCAATGTAGCGTAGTTAGAGAAGGGGCGTGAGTGGACGAGAGCTGAGGAAGTGTTGTTCCAGGTCGGTCATCAAAATATTGGCATATTGTGGAGCCATGCGGGTGCCCATACCTGGCCACACTATAGCAGACCTTAAGGTGGCCATCCTGCAGCAAAAAAACTTCAGGACCAGACTTCAAAGAGAAACTGCTGAGCTTCAGTTCATCTGCAAATTTGACACCATCAGCTCAGGATTAAACAAAGACTGTGAATGGCTTGCCAATTACAGAACCAGTTTCTCCTCCCTTGGTTTTCACACCTCAACTGCTAGAACAGGGCCTCATCCTCCCTGACTGAACTACCTCATTATCTCTAGCTTGCCTGCATATATATACCTGCCCCTGGAAATTTCCACTACATACATCTGACGAAGTGGGTATTCATCCACGAAAGTTCATGCTCCAAAACATCTGTTAGTCTATAAGGTGCCACAGGACTCTTTGCTGTTGATCCACTATGGCATTTCCTGTATTTGTATGTACAGGTTTCCCAAGATCTAAGGAGATTCTACACCCTCGGTTTGCTATGCGGGTTGTGAGGGGAAACACTGACCCCTGATAGAATGATTTGGAGGAATTGAACTTCCTGGCTCCTGTGTGGCAGGCTTTTCCTAGAGAGGGTATAATTTGTAGCTCTGTGTCTGAATAAAGGATACTTGTCACTAGGATGATTAATTAGGTAGATAATTTTATACCTTATGCTTACTCTGTATTAAGGTTCATTTTGTTTTCTGGTGCCACACACATTGATAGCTAGGTTATGCAGCTTCTTTCTTTTTTCCTTCCAAAGTGTGCATAGAATGTTTGTCTTCTTGCACTACAGGTCTAGAAAATCTGTCTGTCTCTGAGGACTCTTCACCTACCCAGCCTTTGAGGACAATTCTCCTAGAAACAGCTGGCTCGTGGCTACCTGATGAATACAAAATTAAACCCTTATGTGCCAAATGTATCTAGCAGCATGAATATAGTTGTTTACGGGGTGGATTGTGAAGGAAGCACACAGACTATAGTTTTAAAAGCCTTAGTAGAGCTGTGCAGAAAATGAATATTGCGTTTCACAGAGGATTTTGAAATTTGTTTTCATTCCATTCCTCTTCAGAACAAAAGTAAAAAATATTGAAATTCTCCAAGAAAATTTGAAAAAAGAGTTCCATTTCAACAAAGCTGATTTAATATTATAATATATAATAGAAAACAAAAATATTAAACAAAACGTAATTTCAAAAGGAAAAACTAGGTTGTTTCACTCCAAAAATATTGAAATGGGATGTTGTCAGAATTTTTTTTTTTTTGCCCTCAACCAAAATTTCAGTGAAATTTAGCAGAGCAATTTGATTTCAATGGAACCGTGCTTTCCAACTTAAAACTGTTCCTTCACGTTTTTCCAGCCAGCTCTACCTCTCCATGTTCTTTCATTTTATCTCCTCTCCTATTCAAGTTTCAGGTTTTGCTTATTTCTCCCATGCCTATGCTGCTGAATGTAGATTAGACAATATCAGGTGCAACATCAGGTAGTCAGTTTAGAATAATTTGTTCAGTTATAGGTGAATTAGGCCATTTCATAAGATCAGAAATGAGGCTATCCAAAGCAGAATGCAGCAATCGCCTCCATCAGCACTAGTTCAGTTTAAGTGGCTTTCTTGGTATGGACATATTATTTGAATGGAAAACCAATGAAGTCCAAAGCAGGTGTACCAAGGAATGGCTACATAGCTTGTGAAACCCACAATGCTGCCAGCTTCGGTGGTGCAATAAGATTGCTAGTGATGGATATAAACTGAATCTCCAGCCCGTCTACCTAAAGGGCCTCTCCAGAGATTGATCTGGGTGGCGCTCCATCTACAAGGAGGTCAGGTCCACCACGTCTTTTTGGCATTTGCCATTATGATGATGATGAGTTAGGCCATCCACCTACATGTGGATTGGGGGGAAAGTGGGAGGAGGTTGGTGAGGAACTGTCAGATTTGGAAAGCATGCTCGCTCTCTCTCTCTCTCTCTCTCTCTCTCTCTCTGATTTATTACTATTGCTAGAGCTATGTGAAAAGTTGAAACAATTATCTAAAAAAATACAAAAAATTAGAAACTGAATTAGAATTCACCAGGTTGGGTTATTATATAGATTACACATTTTGTTTTTTCATTCACAGACTCTTGTACAAGTCAAATGTTATTGTACTTATGATTATGAATAACACACAAACATTTTGTTCCATGATAAATTAAATTCATTTCAAGCAGCAGAAACAGACTTCCTGACTTGCCCAGTCATTTGTCCAAAAGCCCTGCTGTTTTTTTGAAGTTGATACTGAAACTGAGTCATGGTTTGATTTTCAGTGATTTTCCATGAGACTTAGGCTTCTAAGCACCCAAGTTGCTTTTGAAAATTGGACTTGAGCTCCTAAGGCACACAGGCACTTTTGCAAATTCCTGCCAATATCACTAAGTGACCAATTACAAAATGAAAACAAATGACTAATGAAACAAATGGTTCATAAAACCCCACAGACTGAAAGTTATTATAATGTGTTAAAAATTAAAAATATTGAGCAATCTGGAAAAGTTATAGTTTGTTCAGAGCACAATTAACAAACAGAAACATGAGTCCTGTTAATTGTTCCTTATAAAGAGTTTGCTCTGTTCTAATCATTACCATTACTGATGTTTATTACCATGTGTACTAGTGCTAAGAAAACACACACCTTGAGGGTTCTGGCAAAGGAATGAAATTAAAGTTAAAACTCCATTAAGAATGATCTTTTCTTAATGGAGATCTTACATGCAAATAAATGCAGTCTTATAACAGAAAAAAAAATGAAAGATTTTTTCTGCCATTGAATTAAAAAATAAAGTCTTCCTTTTTTAAAGCTCTTTTCCAATTTGTGCCAATATATATCACTTCTACTGAATATGATGTTCAGGAGGGAATTAAATTATTTTTAAAACTGTACCAATATATTTTCATTTCAATTTAATTTAATGTTGCTTTTTCTTCTTTTCCAGAATTTCAAATTATAAAAGCTCATGATTACAATAATTTTTCTAGTTATATTGGTTTGTGTGGAAGTGAGTGTGTTCAGAGAATAATTTATTGTCAACGAGGATAACTGCAGGCTATACTGTGGGAATACTCACTTTATCGAGTTCCATAGGAACTTTTGTTATTCTTTCTAAACTTGTGATAATTGAGGCTCTTTGTATTATTTATTCATTCCTTCATTTTGCTTTATATTCAGTCAATGTTTTTTGCATGACTGGATTATAAATAACACTCCCCTCCTGTGAACTGAAATATCTTATTAGTTGATGAAAATACTTTTTTGCTCTGGGTCCAGTGGCTCCTAGCAAAGCGCAAAATATTACTGAATAGGAGACATGTTTTTCCATTCTGCCTCTGAATTAAGTACATGTCAGCTGCCTTTCAGTTTTAGCAAACTCCTTACCCACTCCATTTTTAAAGTTGATTAAGGTATTTTATATCTCCAGGCTATTCATAAAGAAGGGCCTCCCCGTTGTCTTGCCAGTGTACTATGTGCTTTGCTAGTTCAGTTACTGTTTACTGGATACTTCCTGGAATATTTTTACTTGCTAACGTCCTATACCTCTCAAGTGTGTCTCATTTTGAGAAATCTCTCTCGCTTTAGTCCCAAAGTTAACTTTGTTCCACATGAATCTGTTTTTATTGTCAAAAAATATTTACATCAGAAAGAAGGAATCATGAAATCTGGGTTACAGAAACAGTCTCATAGACTCATAGACTCATAGGTCAGAAGGGACCAATATGATCATCTAGTCTGACCTCCTGCACAAGGCAGGCCACAGAACCCTACCAACATGAACCTGACAGTGTTTCGAGTTATCTGCATTAATCATTATTTTGTGTCCCTCATTTTGTGCATCACCCACATTATCTCTGATATCTGGGATGATGCAAGAAAACTAAAGATAGACTCTGAATAGGAACAATAGTGATTATGAGTAAAGTGATGGTGAGGAAATCCTATGAATCCACTTAAGCAATTTTAATACACTAAATGATTGCCTCGGGAATATGACCCCTCCACCCCCGCACACACACACAAATAGATCTTGGTATTTGCTTTTTATTATGGAGAAATGGTGGCAAACAGTCCAAGGTAGGATGTACAGTTGAAAAAATACAAGTGTTTTGTTTGAAAATGTATTGAGTAACACTTCAAAGCATGGGTATTTGACAAACTAACAGCTATCACAAAACTTCCTATCTGAGCCAAAAGATCTTTTGGTTATTAATAATGGTTTCCAGTTTGTAACATCAAGCAATTTCTTAGCTTGTAGGGAAGTAAGTCACAAGCAGTTTAATTTATCTTGTTGGCAGGCATCCAGTTCAAGGGTGCAATGGTTATGTGCTCCGAAATGAGCAGACAGTGTCCATATGGAACATTATTACTTAGAATGATGATTTTTGTATCGTTTAGATTACTAATGATGGCTTCCAGTACAGCAATTCCAAAGTTCTGACCCTGTACGATGGAGCCTGCCAGGTCTGTGAATTCCATCCAACTGGACTTTGTAAGTTAAAGGTAATTTTAAAGAGTTTAAAGGTTTAATACAAATCATTCATCCTTTTCTTAACCCTCTGACTCACTTTTGTGTAATGTGCGCTTTAACCGTCTTGGAAGAGGGAAAACTGTTTTATGGGTTATCTGGATGGTAAGTATTTTTGTCCTCTTTCTGAAAATGGTCACACTGCTATGTGATTTGAACAGTTTCTATGTGATATAAATAGTTGATGGATCACATTTGCTGCACTTTACAAGGGATCTTTTTAATTATGACATTTCCAAAACTCCGTGGTTGTCAATATCTGTAAACTGGAAATATTTATACAAGTGAACAGAACTAGGGAGAACCAGAGGTGCTGGGATCATCCCTGATAGACAGGACTCTCTCATGCTGAAAGGATTTCTAACCAACCTCCTCTTGGGAACAATCTCTGCTAGGAAGATTTCTGATTTCTCAGTGGGAGTTAGGTTTATTATCTGTCCTCACTTCAATCTTGTGGGAATATTGTAACTACAAGTCATAACAACTCTATATCCATTACCTCACGCAGCAGTAGGTGTACCAGGATGTGTGCTATGCATTTTTCTCATATAGAGACACCCTTGAGATAACTTAAAACATCTTTGCTTGCATTAAATATCTGTAGGTGCAGATATGGAGTAGTATGACATTCAAAACTGTAATCAAAGTCTAGTGCTACATTTTAAAGTGCCAGTACTCCACAGAAGCGGTGAGAAAGCAGTCTATCCTTTTGTTTTTCGGTGTTCTCTACTAAATTACCTATTAGCACGACCCCCTTCAAAAAACCTTCTCTCCTTTTCCAGAGGATCCCAATGAATAATTGTACTGCTTTTCAATACAATTTCAAAACATCTTTTTGGAGGCTAATTGGTGAAAATATTTCACTGCCCTAATCCATCTTTTCAGTTCTGATATACAAATATCTACAGGCATCAATCTTCCCTTTGTACAAAATAAGTTTCACACAGGTACATCCTCTTCTCATTTCTTTTGCCTTGTCCTCATTAACATTAATCAGAGAATATTGTCTTCAGAGTTGCACTGAAAATTGCTCTTGAAACACCATATCATTTACCACAATAAAATGGCAATTCCTACCTTTCAATTTAAGTCAGTAACACAGAATAATTAAAGGGTCCAGTCCAGAACAAAATCACTTTAATTTTTGATTAAAAGAATTAAAGCAGAAACATTACAATCAAAACATACTGTAAATACCACTTCTTAAATATATGCAGTGTTGTTGTAGGTGTGTCAGTTCCAGAATATTAGAGAGACAAGGTGGGTGAGGTAATATATTGTATTGGACCAACTTCTGTTGGCGAGAGAGACAAGCTTTCCAGCTACACAGAGCTCTTCTTCAGGTCTGAGAAAGGTACTCAGAGGGTCACAGCTAAATACAAAATCAAAGGATTAGTTTAGCATAAATAGTTTGTCTTTTCGCACTTTCCTGTGCAAGTTCATTCGAGAGCCTAGTAGTTGTCTGGTTTCACCCACATACTTGTTGATTAGCTCACACAGGAGAATGATGATAGATTAAAATACCATAACACCTGTGGCTGAACACTTTTCACAAAGCAATCACTCTATATCTGACCTTTCAGTGCTCATCCTCAAAGGAAACTGCACAACACTTTCAAAAGGCAAGTCTGGGATCTTAAATTCATAACTTTGCTAGGCACTAAAAATCATGGTCTTAACAAAGACAATGTATTTATGTCTTATTACAATAATCTGTAACCCACTAGCCCCTCTTTGTTCTCTGACTACAGGAGTGTTAATGGGCCACTTCATCTGGAATTGTTCCTTAGAACATGTGCTACTTCTGCTACACTATCTGTTTGATCTTGTATTTAGCTGTGACCCTCTGTGTACCTTTCCCAGATCTGAAGAAGAGCTCTGTGTAGCTGGAAAGCTTGTCTCTCTCACCAACAGAAGTTGGTCCAGTAAAAGACATTACTTCACCCACCTTGTCACTGTTTCTTCAAGTTTCTTCCCTCATTCTTTGTGTTTTTCAAATTCTGAAGTATGTACATTTCCTCAAGATTCATGCCTCTCCCAGATTTTAATAATTTCTACTGTAAAATGCTCCGAGACTATTTGAATTTGACTATCAGATGCATTAAACCACATTCTAATTACCCCTGCTATAATATTTCTTTATAACACCTAAATTGCTTTCAGGAAAGGCATTTCAGTGAGTGAATATTTTATATAAGGCCATTTCACATTTTGTATTCCTCTTCTATGGAGTCCATTCATCACCACATTATCACATCAGAAATGTACCCTCATTTTTCACCAGAACCAAGTCTGAAAACAACAATGTAATGAAGTCTTCTTATCCTCCAAATTAAAATGGCCAAGAACCATGTCTTTCTTTTTTAGGGTACTGCATGAAAGTCCTTTCAGTTCTTTTATTTTAATACAGTATTCAGTAGTTACTATTATGTAGTATATTTTGTAAGGATTCTGAGAAACTAAAAAAGATCCTTAGAAAAGATAGGATTCAGTATGTGAATCAATCGGAGAGTAATTCCATTGTCTTCTATGTAACTATCCATGTGTGTCAGGTAGGATATGGCCTTAGGTCTGAATTTGTAACCTTATGCTGGTAACACACTCAGTGAAGAAAATAGGATTAACCTGAATAAAGACTGCAGCACAGACTCTAATAATTGAGTGAGTTCAAAAAGTGAAATTATTGATTAAACTCTAAAGAGACAAAGTCTAGTTTGAAATGTATGCTGCAGGAATAACTCCACAATAAAGTTTGTGGTTTTGGATTTGATGAATATAAAACTCAGAGATTTGGGGTTAGATTTAAAAAGCAGTTTTAGGCATTCCAATGCTAAGCAGTCAATGGCTAACTTTTACGCACTTTGCTCCCTAGTCAATTCTCAGTCCCGAGTTAGGGTTCCAGGCTCCCTATACAATGCATGGGGAGAGTTAGAAGCCAACACCTAGAGTGGGAAGCCACTAAAGGCTAGCCAGAAGGCCATGATGAGGAGAGGGGTGTGGCCAATATCCTTCCCCTCAAAGGGAGTTAGGTGCCTAACTCTAGGTGGGATGGAAGTACCTCCCGCGACTCAGGATCCAATCATCTCCTGGAGTTAGGAGTGTAAGCCAGGTCAATCTTTTCTCACAAAAAAATGAGGAGGAGGAATTCAAGGATCAGAAATCAGGGCCTGCAGCAAAGCCAGTCTCAGGGCTATCTAACAAGTGCAGCTGGCCTGTAGTAGGCTGCCTGACTGGCTACACTGTCTGATTGATTCGAAGAGTCAGTAAAGCAGCTCTTAAGCCCTGCAGCAGCATTTCAGTAGCCCCTCAAAGCATTCATCCATGGCTGTTATAGCTCCTGGGCCTGCTGGTTCCCTGCCTTGGATCCAGCCCTGCCCCGGCCTTGCCTTGCTCCAGGTAACCTGGCTATGCCACTCAGCTCTGATTCCTGACCTTGGCTCTGATCCTTGACTCTGGTATCTGGCCTCTGACTCAGATTCTGAACCTCAGCTCCAATTCCTGGCCACTGACTCCTGCTCCAACCGCTGGGCCTGATTCATGTTCCAACTACTAGGCATGTCTATGTCTCTGACAGTTTGAGCAGCCCAGAAACCACCAGCAATAAGGAAACTAGAGCTGATATGGTGAGCATGGATCCTACAATGGCCAATATCTCTTTGATGGAGATAGTGTGAACCCTACACACCTTGCAGACCCAGGTTGCCACCCTGCAAGCACAGAATGAGGTAATGCAAGCTCAAGCCATTCCTCCTTCAGGTCTGACCCTGGCGCCCTATAAGGCCAAGCTCCCTCTGCCAGACAAGTTCTGTAGTGAAAGGGACAAATTTTGTGGGTTCCTAAATCAGTGTTGGCTCCTATTTCTGCTATGCCTGCAGTCAGACTGCTCTGATCAAGCCCAAGGAGGATTATCATCCTACTAACCAGAGAGACCCTGGCTTTGAGCATCTCCACTCCTGGAAAAATCAAGACGGGTTCAGGGACAATTAGAGGACTTTGTTCAATCTATGATGATGATCTTTGATGACTCAAGTTGCAAGCATATGGTCGAAGTAACAATTCAGGTGTTGCGGTAGGGAAACCAAATAGTTGCTAAATATACAGCAGAGTTCCGATGCTTGGTACTAGACACCAAATGGAATGAAGTCACACAGTTTTCATTTCCAACTCAGCCTAAACAATTATATTAAAGATGAACTGACATGGGTGGAATTCCCATCTGGCCTGGATGCCTAGTCAGTCTGTGCATCAAGATTGACAACTGCCTGACTAAATAACACCAAGAAAAAGGATGGTCCTCCCAGCTGTCACCAGCTCCATCCCTCTGCTTCCCAGTAGTCCACAGCAACACTTGTCCTTCAGTACCCTGGTGATGGCCAATCAGAGTCCAGCACAACTCCAACTCCCTCTCTGGCTCTGGCACCCAGAGATGCCTGACCCTAGCTTAGAGGCACTGGTGGATTCAGGTGCCTCAGACAATTTAATGGATCCGGAGTTTGCCCAGGTACGTAAGATTTCCACCAAATGCAAGGACTCCGAATGAGTGGAGTCCATACACACATCACTCCATTCATCAGGACCCATTTCCCACTACATGGCTCCCTTAGAGGGAACTACCCTTTGAGGCCACTAAGAAATTCTCCAGTTTGGACTACTTGTGCACTGCATCCATCTGTTGTCCTTGGACTTCCCACTAGCTCAATGCCCATGACCTATCCATCCCCTGGTGGTCAGGCACAGTATGCTCTGACTCCCCATTTTTCCAACAATTCTGTTTTTATTGTGCCAACCTGGAACCAGCAACTCTTTTGCAGCTTACTTGGTCCTCCACAGAATTCAGAGATGTGAAGAGAAAATCCAAAGGTGACCCTGGTACCCTCCATAACCTCCCCAATAGCTCCGAGGTTTCCTGTTAAATATCAACATTTTTTCGGCATGTTTCACAACAAGAAAACTGACACCAAACCACCGCATTGCAGATATAACTGCCCCAACTATCTCCATCTGGGAGCAGAGTTTCTCTTTGGGTGTATTTACTCCCTCTCCAAAACTGAAGCACAGCCCCACCCTGCAGCTATCTTGAGGAAGAACCTGCAAAAACCATTCACCCCTCCACCTCCCCAATGATGGCCGTAATCTTCTTTGTGGGGAAGAAAGCTCCCTCCAGCCTGGTGTGGACTACTGATCACTGAACAAGATTACAATCTAAAAACTACCCTCTACCATTCATTAATGAGCTGTTGAAAGACTTTTCTCCATCAAGGACTGCACAGAGTTGCATCTCTGCAGAGCTTATAACCTGGTGAAGATTTGGGAAGGAAACGAATGGAAGACCATCTCCTATACCAGGTGTGATCACTTTGAGTAGTTGATCATGCAGTCTGGGTTGTGCAACAGCCTGGCAACCTTCCAGCATTTCATAAATGCCATCTTTAGGGACATGTTGGATCAATTTGTTATTATTTACATGGATAACATCCTAATTTTCTCTTAAAGTCAGGCCATCCACAATCATCACATGTGCACTTTCTTGGAGAGACACTGCCAAAACCATCACAAGTTTGATAAAGCCATAGTAGAATTCTTGGGCTATATCATCTCACCTGAGGGCCTTACCATGGACCTGCACAAGGTGGCAATAATATCCGACTGAATCATACCACAGAATGTACATGGGGTGCAGTAATTCTTCAGGTTTGCCAATTTCTGTAGGCAATTTGTAAAATAATTCACTAGCATGTTTACACCCATAATGGCATGCATACAAAAGAGGGGCTGGGTTGCCTGGTCCATAGAGGATTAGGCAGCCTTTGATTAATTGACCTCAGCATCCATCCTGATTCACCCATCAAGACTTTTATAATTGAGGATCATGTCTCGAATTTTGCCATAGGTGCTGTACTGTTTCAACACACAGGCCCCACAACCAACTCCATCCTTGTGCCTTTTATTCTCAGAAGCTAACCTTATTGGAAAAAATTATATCTGGGACAAGGATCTACCAGCTATAAATGTAGCTTTCGAGGAGCAGTGCCACCTCCAAGAAGGAGCCTGATTCCTGGTCCAAGTCCTGACGGACCACTAGAATTTGGACTACCTGTGGACTGCTAGACACCTTAACCAATACCAGATTTGCTGGTCCCTATTCTTCACTCACTTTGACTTTGTGGTAAACTACCACCCAGGGATGAGAAATGGAAAAGCAGATGCCCTATCCCACAAAGATAAATATATTAAACTGGTGAAGAGTCCTCTACCACCATGCTCAAGGTGTCCAACTTTGTCAATCAGATGATCAACAGCAGTCTGACATCCTCCATCCACTCCCTGATGACTCCTTCATAACCCAGATCCACGAGACACTGAACGCTGCAGTTACCAACCCAACTTCAAGTTCCTATTTTAGAATGGCCTCCTCAGTCACAAAGGTTGCACTTACATTTCAGAGGGAATAACTAGGCTTCAGGTATTGAAACAATGCCTCCATTTGCCACTTATGGACCATTTTGGTCAATTTAAGATCTGGCATCTGGTCTCAGGAAGCTTCTGGTGGCTACTACTATATCAACAGACTTCATTAACTGCCACCCTCCCAGGACATTCAGTAATCCTGGTTGCCATCGACCTTCTAACAAAGATGGCCTACTTCAGCCTATGCTGTACTGTTTCTATCACACGGGAGACAGCTTGGTTTCTCCTGGAAAATGGCACCTGCTACCAAAGTATACCAACAGGCATATCAGACTTGGGACCCCAGTTCATCTCCCGATTATGGCAGAAATTTCTCAGACTCCTTGACATTGAATTCCTCACATCATCTGCCTATCACCCTCAGACTAATTGGCAAACAGAGAGTGTCAATCAAATCTTGGCACAGTGTCTTCACTGTTTTCTGAGTTATCACAAGAACAACTGGCTTCCCTGGCTGTGCTATGATGAATTCGCATATAACAATACATTCCATGCCTTAACCCAACATAGCCCATTCTTTTCAAACTATGGCTTTCACACCTAGTTCTGCACAGACATACCCATAAGTTACCCAGTACCAACTGCTGCTGATTTAGCCTCCCATCCACGCAAGTGCACCAGCAGATCAGGGGAACACTTGTAGTCTGCCAAAGAAGCCTGTAAATACCGTGAGGACCAAGACCATCAGACTCCCCCAGTCTGGGCATAGGAGACAAGGTGTGGTACTCTGCCCAGAATCTTAAATTAAGCCATACATATGCCAAACTATCAAAATCTGGACTCTTTCAGGATTACATAATGAGTAAACTCAGTGACTTTAAAGTTACAGCCAGCCAGATCCTTGTAAATATACCCCACTTTCAAATCTCACTTTCAAAGCCGTTCACCGAGAACCTGCATCCAAATTGCGCCAACCCACTACTGCCACCCATAACAGTTCATAGACAGGAGTACTTGATCCACCAAAACCTCAACTCTCAATGAGTTAGTAGAAGACTCAAGTACCTGGTGGACTGGGAAGGCTACAGTCCGGACAAGAGGTCTCAAGAATCAGTAGAGAACATCCGTGTCCTGGGCCTACTGTTAGAACCCCATCAGTAGTACCCGGAGAAACTGGGCCCTGAGGAGGCACTCTTGATGGGGCGGTACTGTGCCTGCATCAGAGCTAGTCTCTGGGCAACCTAATGAGAGCAGCTGGCCTATAGTAGGCTGCTTGATTGGCTACTCCACTTGATTGGTGGGAAGAGTCAGCTGACCAATTCTTAAACCCAGCAGCAGCAGCCTGGTGGTTGCTCAAAGCATTCGTCAAGGGCGTGATAGCACCTTTTCGTTCCCTGCCCTCCTTCTGCCATGGACGCAACCTTGCCTTACTCCTTGTAATGTAACTCTGATTCCTGACTTCGGGTCTGATCCTCCGCTCTGATCCTGACTTCAGCTCTGACCCTTGGCTCTGGTATCTGGCCTTTGACTCTGGTTCTGATGCTGAGCTTCTATTCCTGGCTCCCAACTCCTGCTTCAAACACTGGGCCTGATTCCTGCTCCAACCACTAGGCACGACTGCCCAGGTCCCAGTCTCTGACACTAGGTCTCCCAGGTGAGTTCCTTCACCACTGGGATATTGTGGGGTGGGGCTTCCTCAACTTTTATTATTAAAGCTGCTACACATTGCATGAAATAATGAATGCTCACTGGGCCAAAGAAAGAGTGAGACTGATTCTATAGCCCAGTGCTTAGAGCATTTACCTGGGATGTGGGAGAGTCAGCTTCCAATCCCTACTTCAATGACTAATTATTTATACTAAGCGAAACAGCTTCATCAGGAGACATTGAAGGAGATACACCCCAAAAGGTTCAACATATGCCCTATATAGAGATAAAGTCCATATCCAATTGATTAAAATTAATGATGTTCACTGGGACTTTGGTGTATTTGAAAATGTTACTATTGGTTAAAATAATGTCATGGAAACCTAAAAAATAAAATGTTTCTTTACTTCATTTTTATATCATTCTGTACTGGGTTGTTATTGTCATTGAATTTTATTATTATTATTTCAAAAGGAATGGACAGAAGCACTTAATTTTTTTTAAAGGAGTAAAATTCCAGAACATCAAAGTTTCTAGCAAGTGTTCTTATGGAGCTTATTTCTGAGTGTCACCAGATAATCATCATATTAGCATGCCACAGCTGGTGGTAATAATCGCATTGAGTACATACACATTTCTAGGAAAAAAGCTGAGTTCTATCAAATTTGACCATGACTGTGACATTACAAGTTGCCTAAGATAAGACAGACACAGATACTAGGATATTGCACTGAAACTGGAAAACTCTATGATGCTTCAAGAGTGTAAAGATGCACTTGTATTCTCCCTGGAGAACAGAGTGCTAGAATTTAAATTGTTGTTTTTCTCTATTCCGAGAGAAACAGTAGCTCATGCTTATCTCAAGCAATTATTAACTGCTAATTTCTGTCATTTTTCTGGTCTTTTTTTTTTTAATTTATTTGGCAGGAAGAGACTTGTAACATAGATGGACTATGCTACAGTGAAGGAGATTCAAGCCCTACCAGTCTATGTCTTCTCTGTGAACCTGACATTTCTAAATTCACGTGGTCTATTAATGAAAGTAAGACAGATTTTTCTAAGATTTACAGGCATTTTGGTAAGAATGCAGTATTACATTCATTAAGTTTTAAACTGGGGCCTAATTCTGCAATCTGTGTTCATTGCCTCAGTGGGTGTTTTGGGTGCACAAGGAATACAGGATTGTGATTGTGTCTGTGTGTATGTGCTACACATATATGCAAGCTTCTGGTTCTAGGCTGAAACCTGGCAAAACGTCACAGAACTAAAAACAACAACAAACAAACAAAACAAAACAAAACAGGATTTTAGAAACTATCCACACAGCACATACTTGAGATTTATCATTTCTGCAGTACTGAAAACTGTTAGTCAAGGGGGCTGCTGGTCCCAGAGACATCCCTGCTCCTCTCAAGAGTACAGGCTTTAAAGAGAAACCACTCCAGGAAAACAATGTATTTGAAACACCAATTGAAGCAGATTATTTTGAGGTTTTAAAATGGGCTATAGGCTACATTCTTGGAGGTGTTGCACCAAGGTTTCTAGGAGAAATCCAACAATCTGCAGGTAGAGTAAAGGGGAGAAATCATTCACCCTTATTCCTCTCCACAAAACCTACAGGTGCCCTTCTGAGGCCCTCATGACAGAAGTCATGGTGAAGCCTTCTGAGTCAACTCCTAGGGATTAAGGCCTGGGGTCTACATTTGTGTGTATGTACCAAAAAACGTAATATGACCATTACCCCTTGGCAACCCCTTGTACAGATTATTCATGCTCCTAACAGCAATGATTGTCGTGGGTGTATGTTCATGTTCACACATTTGCATGCATTGCATTATTATTGAACTGTTGTTGCAATAGATACATGCACTGTTGTGGAGAGCAATTACATGTATACCTAGCATTTGGTTCTGTGTTGGTCTTCTGTAAACTTGGTCGTGTTGTAATGCAAAGGGTCCACGAGGATAATGACTATTAAGGTCCACCTGAACAAGAATATTGGTGGGAGAGAGTCAGAAATAAACAAATCATACTATATATTATCATGTAGAGGATGGATGAGGGATACCTGTAAATGTGATGGGATCATCTAGAGAATATCATAAGATTTGGATTTGGATTTCTGATGCCCCAAAGTATTGGAATTGGGATTTTAGTTTAAGCTTTAGTAAAGATAGGAGTGCTTTGTGAAATCTGGACACAGATCCTGGTTCTACCACCCCAAGTTTCAGTAGTGCCGAGGTCCAAGATTGGGACTCAGTCCTATGTCCAAAATTGCTGAGACACTTTGAGAAAGTAAATAGAGTGATATTTTATATTCATATATTTCTCATTGGATGGAATGAAACCCTCCATGTAAATCAAAAACACTCCTCTTTGCAGTCTGTTTCAGAAACACCTCATTTTGCGTGCCGTTTTTGTTACTTCCTCTTGTAACCCTCCATCCAATTAACACCTTTGTTTTTATCCGCAACTGCATACCCATACAGCATGCCATTGATTGCTTCTGGCATAACCTTTATCGGCTTAGGTTTTTTGAGTGTTTGTGACATAAAAGATAAATGAATAATTGATAGACGCTTTCAACAGTTATGCCATGACAGTCTGCTGGACAAGCAACTTAGGTTTGATAGCACAGCAAAGACAAGTGGAGAATCTTATTTAAATAACTGCATAATGTAAGATATGCTTTGGAAAGCAAAGGCTAAAAAATTGATACTCAATAATAAAAGGCTATTGCTGATTCTGTTCCACATGCTGTTTCCCAAAATGTATTGCAAAGATGCATCCAGTTGTTATGAGAGAAATTATATAGATTTAAAATACTAGACTGTGAAATGAAATTAATCTTCATATATGAGAGGGTTACTCAAAGCTAAACATACCTATGGATGAATTCCACTATGACATGATTCTTCTAAACATCAATAAATGTAAACTGTACTGGTGTTTAAAAGAGAGAAAGGATGGGTTTGAGTTTAAGACACTGAACTAGGACTCCAGAGGTCAGGTCAAATGCCCAGTTTTGCTACAGATTTGCTCTGTTACTTCAGGCAAGCGAATTAACTTTTCTATGCCTCAGTTTACAATTTTTAAAGTTGGGATAATAATTCCTTTTTCCCACCCTTTGTCTTATCTATTTCAATTGTAAGCTCTTAGGGGTAGGATCTGTCTTTTATTTTGTGTTTGTATAGTGTCTAGCTAAAAGGAGTTTAATTTTAAGGCATCTAGTAACTACTGAAATACAATAATAATGTCTATGAGACCAAACTGTGACACCTTTACTCATGTTGATAAGCACCTTATTCCTCAAGATTCCCATTGAAATCCATGGAATTACTCAAGGTAGTACTGAAGTCATGAATTAATGGTATCAGAAACGGTTCAATGCACTGGTTGTTTAATTGACAATACTTTTTCTCAAAGTTGCCTGTCCAATTAATTTGTCATTCATCAATTTGGGAATAGGTTACTTAAATTTAAAATATGAATTATATATGCTGTAAGTATATATGTGCATATATTTGTATGTAGTTATAATTTTTCTTGTCTTCAATGACTATATTACATCACTGGAAACAAACAAGTCTCAAATTCAAATACAATCATTGGTATACAAAGAAATCCTCTTTAATCACACATTTGCAGATGTATACGAGGCATGTAGACATGGAGATCTATTGTATACTTCAATATGCAGTTTTTCTTAAAATAGACAAAGATATTAAAAATCTCTGAAAATAATTAAACCTCATAAATCAACGTGATATTTGATTGATGAAGTGAAGGGACAGTACCCTCCAGAACTCTGAAATGCTATTACATTCATTTTGTTGTAACTGATCTTGCCTCTTCTAGCTAAAGAGGATTTGTTTCAATTTATTTCCTTCACGCTCCTTATAAGGTAGATCCAACCACTGGGCAATCTTCACTCATCCCTTGAAAAAGGTTTGCATTTGCAAATCACAGCATTAGGCTTACAAGAGCTTGCTGTGTTGCTTTCTGAATTTGTTACTTTGAACTTCTTGCTGTAATATCATATCCTGCATGTTTTCACAAGTAATGAAAATGTGTTGTCATTTTCTGATTTCTCCATTCTCAGTCTAGCAGTGTGTGTAATTCCGTGGACAAGTAAATGGTCAAAAGATAAGGGAGGTGTCATCTGACACTTAAAAATGTATGTATAGAATATATAATTTCAATGTATAGAATTATAATTTGGTATTATGGTGTTATCCTCTGTGGTGTGGAGGAAGGGACTCGCTGCTTCCCACCATTTCCCAGTTCCAGGTCTTATGGTTGATGAAAATGTTGATAATACAGTGTCATCAGAAACAGATCAAGCTGGGTATCATTTAAAGCCCTTTCTCCCAGGAGCAGATGGTATGAAACGTGACAAACACACAGAACAATTATGTAGATATATATTCAAGAAAATGTGTAAAATATCATTAAAAATTGGTTTTTAACACAGTCATGTCAAAATGCAGCCCTCATAAAGTTAAACTATGAGCCTTGATCAAGAAGTGTGTTATCAATTAATGTTCAGAACATGATACTTGATCATTTTTTAATGTTACAGATTACTATTGTGACAGACCCAGGCCAGTGGGGTGCAGGAGTCTGGTCAAATATACTGGTCACCGGGTGAGTAGTTTTCTGTTCCCTGAGTGACCAGAGCAGGGTCTGCACTAGAGTAGTCAGGAACTTGCTAGAACCAATTAAGGCAGACAGGCTGATTAGAACACCTGCAGCCAATCAAGGCAGGCTAATCAGGGCACCTGGGTTTTAAAAGGAGCTCTCTCCAGTCAGATGGGGAGGAGCCAGAGGAGAGGGAGTGCGTGTGAGGAGCTGGGAGCAAGAGACACAAGGAGCTGAGACTGAGAGGGTGTGTGCTGCTGGAGGACTAAGGAGTACAAGCGTTATCAGACACCAGGAGGAAGGTCCTGTGGTGACGATAAAGAAGGTGTTTGGAGGAGGCCTTGGGGAAGTAGCCCAGGGAGGTGTAGCTGTCACACAGCTGTTACAAGAGGCACTATAGACAGCTGCAAATCTATAAGGCCCTGGGCTGGAACCCAGAGTAGAGGGTGGGCCCGGGTTTCCCCTAAACCTCCCAACTCCTGATCAGACACAGGGGAAGCTGATCCAGACTGTGGGGGAGATCACTGAGGTGAGCAAATCTGCCAATAAGCGCAGGACCCACCAAGGTAGAGGAGGAACTTTGTCACACTATATATGAAAGGAGTGCTTCAAACTGATTTGCCATCATCAGCAAAAGATAAGTGGTTCAGTGGTAACGATTATCAACTTTGTTTATTTTGCCAAAAGAATTGTTATGAGGCACTGGCTAAGACATCAGCAACCAGCCAGAAATTTCTGGAATCCATCCACAAATGGTATGCACATAGTTACATGACATACAATACACAACTTAATTAGTTACAATCCCAAAGTAATTTATCACAAAATTTTTGTTTTTACTTTGGTCTTGATTGTTTTTAGGTATCAATGGGGAGATGAAGCATACTGACTTGTAACTGAATCTTTGGAGAATATGACCACAGAGGATCTGGTTATACACAACTCTCAGTGGCACTTTAAATGCTATAAGAAGTATATCCATAAATTGAATCTGGCAAGATTGGAGAGGAAAACATCAAGCATCAGGAAAAATTTGAAGACAATGGGACAAGTGTCAGCTGTGGGCAAAACTCACTTTATACTAGGTCCCATGGTGTGCATTTTGAGAAGATACCTACGTCTTCTGCTGTAAAATGGAAGCCTGAAGGCACTCATTATGCACAGTTTCAACATGTGAGACAGTTTAGAAACTGTTTGAAGCTGTCACTCTTAGTGGGACAACCCCAGAACTCCACCAAATTTTGAATGAAACATTAACTGTGGCTGGATAACTTTCTCAGAAGTAACCAAGCAGCATTTTAGGTGCTGTTTAATGCCAAAAAAAGGGCAATTTTAAAGCTTCAGTGAGATTACTCAAACTGGCAACACATTCGCATATGATAGAACAGAGCTTATTAATATGATAAAAGCAGTCTTCTGTGATGAGATAGCTAAATATGTCAGATGAATTGATATCTTGGGTAATGAATGAACAAAGCCTCCAAAACCCAAGTAATTATCCAAGGCTCCATCAACCTATGGACACCAATCAAGAAAATCATACTTAAACATACTTAAAGTGGGCTCTAGCGCAAAGAAGAAAGTCAGACTGAAGGTATCAGGGACTATTACAGAGCTAACCACAGACAGGTCACTGTTTGCTTTTCATGTCCAGATTTTTCATGTCCAGATCTCAGCATGATGTTGATCTACTTGAGACTTTGGGAGAGTACGAGTTTTTGGTGGTTGCATTATCAATGTTCAAATACGATGGAACAATGCATATAACAGACAAAAAGAAAACTAATATACATCTCACGTGATCTTCCTAAGCCAGCACTGACTGACAACATGGCAGGTACTTTATGGCAGCAGAGGCCTTTCAGTATGGATGTTATAGCTGAGTACAAGGTTTCAACAAACCAGAAGCTGTTAACACCTGCTGAGATTTGGCTGAATACTTCATTGGGATGCTACAGAAAAAATATTGGACCTATGAAATAGTCCACTTCATGTTTGATATGCATGCAGAATAATCAATTAAAAATATTACCAGAAAGAAGAGACTCCATGGTATTTCACCTGTCCAGCACAAAGTCATTGGCTCCTAAAACACATCCAGTGTCACATTGAAGAAACTATGGTCTCATACTCATAGGAAGGTTGAGTTAACTTCACACGTTGCAGGAAAAATGTTCCAGCTTGGAAAGAATTGCTCAAAGAATTTCATTGTCGCATGGCATAATGAAGCTGCTGCCTTGTGCTTTTCCAGACAAAGATGTGTGCATCTAGCTAAGACGAGGATCAGTATGATGTGTCTAGTTATGATACCCTAAACTCAGATGACACTGATGACGACTTTGATGAATAAATTGTAAGCAGAGTCAGGATAAGCTCTACCCTGACATCTGGTGGAAAGAATTTCAGAGAGTATATTTGCATAGGCACGCCTACCCTATCCCAGACTGCTGAGCTGTGGGACTGCTTGGTGACAAATGACTCACCCTCAGTTGGGTGGTACTTGCTAGACAAGGGACATGGGTTCCAAAACCCAGTGAATTGAGAGAGGCTGGGGACAGGTATCTGTGCCTGGGTGTGGAGTCTCCTTGTGGAGCCAGAAGCACCAGTTCCACCTTCTCCTCTCTCCACTGTGGAATGTCAGAGTTGATTTTTTTTTGTTCCCTCAAGAATCTAAATACAGGTTACTGAGCTGAACTCACTTTGGGCTAATGGTGCACTAGCACTGAGGCTCCCCCACTAAGAGCTGAGATCACTAAGAGTTGAAATCACTAAAGAGCTGAAATTACTGAGCTGAGAGCACTGAGTACTGTGCTAACTAGTGGGGGAGCCTGAAGCTGGCGGAGTGGAGCAATTGTGGGGACGGCTGGAGCGGATCACGGGACAGCTGGTGGGAGCGGAGCGGCTGGCAGAGCGGAGTAGCTGTGGGACGGGTGGAGCGGCCCACAGAGCGAGCGGAGCCGAGCAGTTTGCAGAGAGAACTGGAGCAGCTCATGGAGCAGAGCAGCTGGTGGAGTGGAGCAGTTTCTGAGGACGGCTGGAGGAGCAGCATGGAGCGGCTGGTAAACCAGAGCAATTAGTGGAGAAGGCGGAAGCAGAACCCACGGAGAGGCAGGGCAGTTGGCCCTGGACCACGTAAGGTGCCCCTTTCTACCCAGGCTGGGGGGAGGGACCTCTACAGATAAACTCTCGAACTCTGGGGTGGCATTGACCAGAGACTTTTGAGTTGTTGGACTTTGGGGTGATTGGACTTAAAACCCTAAGGGGAAAAA
Organism: Gopherus evgoodei; assembly: GCF_007399415.2. NCBI lineage: Eukaryota > Metazoa > Chordata > Testudines > Testudinidae > Gopherus > Gopherus evgoodei. The sequence continues at coordinate 60,345,376 of NC_044332.1, forward strand.
GGACAGTGCCAAACGTACTTGGAGGTGGGTTTTTGTTTATGGTTTGTGTTATAACCCTGTTTGTGGTGTTTCTCCAATGGGATGCCGCATTGATTCCTTACTTTATTAAAAAGATTTTGCTACACTCAGACTCTGTGCTTGCGAGACGGGAAGTATTGCCTCCTAGAGGCGCCCGGGGGGTGTGGTATGTGAGTGTCCCAGGTCACTGGGTGGGGGCTCGAGCCGGTTATGCATTGTGTTACTGAAACGGAACCCCTGGATACTGAACCCGGCCCTTGTTGCTGCCAACTCAGAGGGGCAGAAGGGTTACAAATATTTTCAGTCCTGCATGTCAAGGCTAACTTCCCTAGGATTACCAAAGATCAATGTCTTTTTTAATGTAAGCAATGCATCTCTGTGTTAAAATATAAATTAATAAATATTGATTTTTAAACTTTGTCTTGAATATATATATATATTTATATCTACATAATCTAGATTTGTCATATTTGCCATTATGTTCATTTGAGAAAAGGCTTTCGAATGATACTCATCTCAACCCTTTTCCAATGACACTGTATTATTAAAATTTCCACAAACTGGAGGATCTACAGCTGGAAGCCAGTGGGGTAATGAGTCCCCTTCTCACCATGCCACAGAGGGTGACACCATTTTTACGAATCAAATGACATCTCCCTTTCCTTTATATTGCTCAGGGCCTGCTCTAGGCACCAGCATCCAAAGTATGTGCTTGGGGTGGCACTTTTCAAAGGGCAGCATTCCGGCCCCTTTTTTAATGTTTTTTTTTTTTTTTGCTTGGGGTGGCAAAAAACCTAACTTGCCCACAGAATACGATTGTACTACTTTGTACTCCCAGACTATGTTATATTGCCGAGCTTCGCTCCAATAGTCACTAAAGCTCAACAACCTCACTAATCCACATACTTTATAACACACACAAATTGTACTTATTGGTATCAATGTATGGCTGATTACTCCAGGGAGCTCTCATATTCCTAAGACTTCATTATATACATTACCAAATACAACTGCTGTTATTAGCAGCACCTGGATGTTTCAGCCAAGATTTGGGCCCCATTGTGATAAGTCCCGTCCAGTGAATAGTTAGAAACAAGGGCATCACATCATGAATAGAGCTGTGTGAGCCATTAATACAGGAACAGCTGGCTGAAGTTTCAGTTTCTTTCCAAATTACAGAATTACCTATTAGAATTACAGTTACCACTTCATGTAAGAGACTGAGAAAGGGGAGCAATGGAAGGGTTTAATGCCATATTGGGACTGCTCCCATATGTCTGATGAAGCACAAAAATGATGAAGATTCCATATGAGTGATGAGCCAATTAGGATGGAAGAGGTTGTGCTTTCTCATGGAGTACAGCAGTTTATCTCTGACATCTACATTACTGTTATCATCAGCCTTAGTTCACTTTAGTCTATTTACCAAAAAATCTGCCCTGTGGATGTTTAAATTGCAGAAGTCTGAATGTACATAATCATTGTCTCGTTTCTGCTTTTTAGACAATCTACCTCCTGTGTTCCAAGTCCCTTCCAGCCAGCTGCTGACATTTATTGGTGAGAATTTTGTTTACCAGTTAATAGCAGTGGATCCTGAAGGGTCGGCTGTGCTATTCATCTTAGAGGCTGGGCCACAGGATGCCACGCTGTCTCCTGCTGGCCTTCTTATCTGGAAAGTCGATTTGGAAGAACCGCAGATCTTTGAATTCACTGTGTCAGATGAATGCAATGCACAAAGCAGATACTCTGTTGAGGTAGGAGGGGAACATTAAGGAAAAAACCTGTTTATCATGCCATTGGTTTAGTGCAGTTTCTGTTACGGCTAATAATTTGTTACTGTCTTAAAAACTGAGACTTCAGCTATTTCTTAGTAAGTGCATATTATCTAGCATGGCAGTAATGATCAATTAATCAAATAAATATCTCTGAGAACATAGAAACAATATATACAATGAACAAGAGCAGGTTCTATTGATTGCTATTTGAAAGAACACTCTTGCACAGCCTCTTAATAGTTCATTAATCGGCTTTAACATTCACAGTCTGTATTTGAATCTTTGAAAAAAGCACATAACATAAAAGACCAAGCTTTAACTATAAAGGGTAGATTATAATTCATTCTCAGTTATATCTTTAGAGGATACCTTGCTGTTATGTCATTACTCCGCAACTTTGGTTTCTTGTGCATTGCTTTGTCTTTATTGTAGGGTGCTATATTAATCCTGTGATAGCATGAGCTAATGAGATGAATAAGGTGGGGCGCAGACTCTTAATACCAGAGCAGTTTTGCTAATAATGGATAATTGTTGGCGATGCTAATGAGACTCACATGCATAACCAAGTTTTATTCAAAATAGTCATCTGTAGAGTTCTTAAAGAAATGGGGAAACTATAACTTAGCTGTTACTGTGATGGGTGTATTAGAAATGTATAGCTAGATTTTATAGATAGAATGTTTCTTTATTAAAATTCTTTGAAATCCTTTCTTTGTAAGTACACAGCATAACTGTACTCGAAGCTGTTCTCTATATTTGGAATAGAGGCAATCTAGGAAATGCATCCCTGCAAAGACATTTGTTAAAGAATTAGTGGTAAACACTATAGGCAGGCAAGCAATTAAAAGGTTATGTATTTCTTCTTTCAAAACTAAGGAACTAAGGAATTCTGCCCTCAGATACTCAATAACAACTGCTATTGTAGCCAACAGGAATTTTGTTTGCATATTTGAAGTTAGACTGTGCCCCTACTTGGAAGCTAAAATCCAGCTTTCAATAGTATAAATAAATAGCCTTCATTGTGAGACTAGCTCTATGGAAATAGTAGATTGGTTAGAAGGAAGTTTTTGTTAGTAATGGGTGGGAAACAGATTTCAAAAAAAAATTCTCATCCCAAATTGGGATGAAAGTCAAAATCTCAAAAATTTTCACTCATTTACAAAACCACAAAAATCAAAATATCTTGTTATATTAATTTCTACACATTTTATTTTCATTACAACCCTTCCTTATTTTAACCTTGTTTTATTATAAGGTAAGTCACAGTTCTAGATCCAAATTTGTTTTGAATGAAAAATGTCACTGATTCCTTAAAATTGTCAAAATTGCACATTGATAATTTTGAAATTTTTTGCAACATTTTTTTCAAGTTAGGAAATTCATCAAAACCAATGCTTTCCAGCAAACAGTTTAGGTTTCAACAAATCAGCCTTTTTCATCAAAATAAGTGTTGTTGACATGTTCCTGACCACTCTACTTTTTATAATGATGTATTGTGAGTTTGCATTTCAAGTCAAATCTTAAAAGGTAACTAGATGCACCTTTCCTCTGTGATTATTTGTGACTCTTTTGCCTTCTCCAGGTTTTAGTGAAGCCTTGCAGCTGCATGAATGGTTGATCATGCCTTACCAATATTAACTTCCCTCCAGGAATTGGTGAATATCTCTGCATATGCACCAGTGGATTTGATGGAAAATTTTGCCGGGAAAATATAAATGACTGCAAACCAAACTCATGTGGGAGTGGCATGTGTGTGGACAGTGTAGATAGCTACACTTGTAAATGTCCAGCTGGTTTGAAAGGTAACACATCAGTTCTTCTAACTCCTATTTGATCTGATAAGGACGGGAGGGTTTTCAAACACAGTGTAGGATGTCCGTAAACATTTGTCAAGTGGGCTGCATGAATCCTCTCTCTGCTGCCATGACTCCCTTTCTTAGCTTAAGGCAGGTGGAGAGTGTGTAAGTACAGCCATTGGTTGTCTGTGCTGAGGAAATCAAGCAACACAAAGCTCCAGCCCATTGAAATCAGAGTGGAAGCTGTGGTGCTACGAACTATTCTGACTCAGCTCCTCCCCTTCTAACTCTCACTCCGCCATCCAAGCAGGAGAGCTGGGGAGCCCAGAACAGGCAGGTGGTCATATTTATGGGCTTCTGGGGCTGCACTAAGCTAAACCGAGTAAGACTGTCAATGCTGTCTGAGAAGGAGCAGAAAGAGGGCAGAACTGAGAATGGGTGATGGAAAGGCAACTGGAAAGGAGAAGACTGAGTTGGGAGAGAGGGAAGAAGAGCTGAAAAGGGTGTGAGATAGATTAAGAAGTTTATTGTAGCAGAACCACGCTGCCCTACCTGAAGCTTCATTAGTCACTGGGTCTTAATCAGGCATAACAGGGGTTCCCAGCATGTTGCTGGTACAGTGTACTGTTCTCTGCCTGGCTAGACATCTCTTCTGACCCCGTGTAGGACGTACAGAGCCATTGTCCCACCTCTTCGTGGTCACCTTTTTTGGGTATCTGCTGCTCCAGAGAGTGATAAATCAGCAGAAACACCCACAGTCATGAAAACACAAGCACTGCAGCTGTGGATGACTCTCATGCAGATGGCATAAAGGGGAAAGACATATTTCACCTTTCATTTACCAGGAGCAAGAGATTGGGTGGGGTGAGGGAGCAGGATGAGATTGAAAGGACATGAGGGAAGGAATGAGAGAATGCACTGCAGGGACAGACACAGATGGGAAGCTTCAGGAAATGCAATGAAAGGAAAGAAAGAATGTAGTAAAAGACTGAAACCTGGAAAGAAATAGTATAAGCATCAAATAAATAGTGTAGGCTAAGGGGCAGACATATCTGGATCGCCTACAAAGGATTTAGGCCTTTGGTTTTGATTTGCAGTGAATAGTTCAATCACTTGTACAAGTGAGCAGGTAGATGCAGGAGGAATTTCCATCTCTAGCTGTTATAAAGCAAATCTTCACCTCGTATAAATTGTTACAGTTCCATTGAAGCCAACAAAGTATACAGATCTACACCCGCTGAGAATCAGATCTTGTGACTCTTTATGATCCTGTGATCTCTCTTTCTGTTTTAAGTGGTTTTGCTGTTAAAATAATTTTGGACGTGGACATAATTCTATACTCTTTGGGAGGATACTTAAAATAAACCATGGAATGTTTGCTGACAAACAAAGTAGTCTTGTGGGAGTATTTACAATACAAAATAGTACATTTACAAAATTGCTAAAATTACTCATCTCAGATGATATACCTCTGTCATTTTCATTTTAAAGTACAAGTTAAAGAAAGATAAAACTAAACCAGCCAGCTACATCCACATAATTTCCTGCTGCTCATAAATAGATTCAAGTCATTTGCTTACTCTGGCCAACTGGAAATATTGATATGTTGTTGAAAAATTAGAGTGTAAAAGCACATGATAAACCTTACAAAGAGATTAAACAAAATGTACAATACACATTGTGTTGGGAATGCACTTTACAGAAGTTCTTATTGTTTTGTGAAAGCAGGAACTTTCTTCAAGAATGTTAATATAGGGTGCAAGCCAATTTCAAGATTAGACTAGGAACTAGACCAGTGATCCCCAAACTTGTTCCGCTGCTTGTGCAGGGAAAGCCCCTGGTGGGCCGGGCCTGTTTGTTTACCTGCTGCATCCGCAGCGATTGCAGCTCTCAGTGAATTTAAATGTTTGCACCAGATAAGAAAACTTGTTGAATGAAGTCACTTATTTATTGGCAGAATAACTACAACACAACAGTGGCAGTGAAAACTTCCTCCAATACGCCTCACCTTTGTTCTCATCAAATCTTCAAATTCTTATTCCTATCCATCTCCCTTGATGCTACTAATATGGTAGCCATTTATAAGCTCTGGAACAATCCCGCTCAGAAGCCCTGTGTTTCACAATGTCTGCTGAATCAGCCACAAAGAGTAATGCCTCTCAGTTGCTGTCAAACCATGCCAGATTAAAATCAGTTGTGGTTAAAGGTCATTAGCGTTCTTGAGTTGGTGTCTCCTGGAACTAAACCACCTGTCAGTGTGGATACTCACAAGTTCAGTACGGAAAGTTACACTCCACTTTCAAAAACTGAAATAATCAAGTTCACACATAAAAACCATACTAATTAAATAGTATTGGCTGCTGTACACTATAAAACTACTCCCCTACTGTTGGAAAGGTGACTAAAAGTGGGGTCAGAATGCCCAAATGCACAGTATGCTCATTTAAAAACCTCACTTCAGTTTAAGAGGGAGGAATACCCATTTTCAACAAAAGCCAGTCAGCAGATTTTACTAAACCCTTATGAAAACAGAAGAACAGTCATGCATCCCTGCAGCTCGTACCCTGCACCTCTCTTTCTGCAATTCCTTCACTGCTCCTACTTGTGTTCTTCCAAGCAGCTGACAACTGTAAAGTTGCAGCAGGAATGAAGAGAGAGATTTCTTACTGAGACATGACAACTGATACTTTTGCAGCTAAGATGCAGCCTAGGATTCCCTTTGCTGGCATACAAAGAAAGCACACACATATTCATGCTATAACCCAGGATCTTCTTCCTCAGCAAAGTATGCACTAGCAAATAGGATCCTAGGGAGCATCTGAACCCCCTTCTGCCTCCCTCCACACCCTTCCATCCATGGTATTAAAGCTCTGTCAAAGCACTTCACCAAGTTACATACATTGTACAAACTCCAGTGTTTCAGTTGGAAACTGGCATTCTTACTGCAAGTTCTGAAGTAGGGAACGGGGAGGGTGAAGCAATATGCCAACTCCTTAAATAAAATAAATGGGATTGCAAAAGAGCCAGAGCTAATAATGAGGGGGGGGAGAATCCCACAATCCAATAGGCAAGTCAGCAATATATTGATCAGAATTAGGCCATGCCTCATCTAATATCTTCATTAATGTTCAAGAAGATGGAGTAAATGACATGTTAATGAAATTCACTGATGACCCAAAATGTAGAAGGATACATGAACAGCAGTGAGGAGCAAGAAAGGGCTTAGAGAAATTTTAAAACATGGGCAGAAAATAAATTAAATGAGACCTGGAAAAAATGCAAGCCAATGTATTTGGGGAGGGTAAATTCAGATAGTAAATAATAATAAGAAAGCTTGAAAGAGACCTGTTATGTAAGACTGAGTATGGAAAAGAAATTTAGAAAGGGAAAGTGTAAGATGAATATCCAAAAAATATCCTAAGAGTGAAGTTGATTGAAGTCTTCTATTCAGCTTGAGAATATAGTCTCGCAAGAGAGTTGGAGAAACCCCATTAGTAGGGACCTTTAAAACTGGGTTTGATAAAACATTCAGAAACATGGTATAGGTATTCTTCATTGGGCACAGGGAGATGGACTACCTGACTAATTAGTCTTTTCCAGCTCTCATTTCTATGGGCCTGATTCTGATTTCATTTTCACTGGCATTAATCAGGAGTAACTCTAGTGAAGTCAATGAGCCTGATTCTCCACTGAGTCACACCAGTTTTATCCTGCTGCATTCATTCATGTGGAGAGTCAGGCCCATTAATGTTATATTAGTATATGAGAATAAAGACCTATAATTCCATGTGAACCAGCTTGTCTACGTAACCAGCTTACTGTTTAAAAACCCTTAAGTGATATTTTCAGTATAATTTAAAGAACATTTTGCTTCTACTTATGTTTCGTTGGAACAATGGATAAACAGCAGATTGAAGAATATCCAACACTTAATAACGTGTTGTTGTTATGATTATGAAGCCATGGGTTATGATTCCTGTCTGTTGAAGGACAAGCCAGGTTTCACTGATCACAATTTTTCTTGCACATTTATATACATTATTTTTGCTATATTTTCCTGACCTAAAAATACTAAAACAAAACCCCAACCAAATAAATAAAGAAAGCAACAATAAAATAAAGAAATAATTGAGTGAAACAGGAATACATCTCAATGTTTTAATAGAAGGTGAAAAATTATAAGCAAGAGAAGCTTAAAGCCAGCTTCCGGGAGGCAGAGGATTTTACTTCAGGGCAAGTTCTGTGACAACAATGTAAGCTCATCCTTGATGTTTTGTTTATGTCTCAATTCCCCAGAAAACCATCAATAATCTAATGGGAAGGCAATGTTATCATGCTCAAGTGACAACACCATTTTAGCATCAAATCTTTACAAATGATAGTGAACAGGTAGTAGAAGCAAAATGTTAACTCTTTTGAGAGTTTCCCAAATGCCATTTCTAGAGAAGAAACTTACTAAACACAGGATGCATTGTTACGTAGCTGTGATCCAAGTGAATTATATCTCTGCATTCCTGAGCATGGCATCAGAGTCTCAGGGCTTGTCTACACTACCTCTTAAGTCAATGTAACTTACATTGCTCATAGGAGAAAAAGCCACTCCCCTGAGTGATGCAAGTTCTGTCGACTTAAAGTGGTGTCCACATTGCGCTATGTCAGAGGGAGGAGATGCTCTCCAGCCAATATAGTTTCCACCTCTCATTGAGATGGGGTAATTATGCCAATGGGAAAGTGCTCTCCCGTTGGCATAGCATGTCTTTACCAGATGCACTACAATAGTTCAGCTGCATTGGTGCAGCTTTGTCAATGTAGTGCGGTAGTGTACACTAGCCTTCAGTGAGTGTGGAAGTGAGAATGGGACTAGACATGAGCAGGAGCTTTTGCAAAGTCTGGGGAAAGTGCCTTCTATCTATCTCAATGCACTTCACAAATATTAATTCATTTCCCTTCAACACCAATATTGTCCTTACTCTACTGATGGCAAAACCAAAAAAACCTCAATATCCACTGACTGGGAATAAAATCCAGGTATCTGGAATCCAACCACAAGTGCAATAACTTAATTACAAAACCACCATGGATCCATCTATAAAATGAAATGAAGAGTCCCTTAATTATTTTTAAAAGTCTTTTCTAATTTTATACTATTTCTCCAGTAATGGAACAAACTCTAGTTTCTCTTATAGTACATACTACTCCCAGAATCCTCAGTGATATTATAGCCCTATAACTCAAAATGGTATATTTAATAGGATCACGCTCAGAGTTTGGTCCTGCATCCCTCAGTGGGTCAGTCCTCTGTAAATACAAGGAGACTGATATTTCCCTTCTCAAAGTTTTGTTGTTTTTTCTCCCTCCAGAGATGGAGGAGCAGGGTTTGCACAGAAATAGCAGGACTTTCAGCCTCCACCTCTATAGACGGAGCCATCTGAGGTCAACATAATCTGTCCAGATTTGTGGCTATTAGTTGTATTGTAGCCCAGCCCAGAGGCACCAATCAGGATTGAGGCCCCACTGTTCTAGGGACCCTACACACACAGTAATACACAGTCCCTGTCCCAAACTCCTTTCAGTAATACCACTTCTGCTTCCCCTCCACCTGGAGCCGTGGAATGCTACAAACTTGCTGGATACTCCACCTGAACCTTAGCTACCTTGTCCATATGCCCCTCAGATGGTCGGGTGCTATTTTAAGCCCAATGCCATTACCAGTGATATTAATATAATATAATCTTTACGCTATTATTAAAGTAAAATGAATTTTTAAAGTCTGATTTAACTTTTCATTTATGTTGTTTGCCTTTTGCAATTTTCTCAACCCAGATTACTCAGGCTTATTTTGTTTATTAGATAGTCTGTTTAACTAATATGGTCAGTTTTCTTTTTAGATTCTCCTGAACTAGTCTGGTGCTGTTAAGTCTGGGGATATACAGACTGCAGGGAATGCAAGACACACATTCTATTGGTCTGAGTTTTACAGTATTTTATTTTTTTAGAACACCTAAACTCTGTCCCAAATTTGCTTTGAGAGTGTCCCTTTAAATTACACTTTAAGAATAGAGCATGAACATTTCCAAAAACCATCTGGTTATTTTGTAAGATTTGTTCCAAGCAAACCCTATCAGGTTGACAAGCAACAAGCTGTTATAATGTAGCTCAAATAGAAAACAACAGCACGATACATCTGAACATAGCTCTCAACATGTTAAAGTCCAAATGGTAACAATGGATTTTTAAATACATGGCAAAGATCTTAAATAAATGACATTAAAAAAAAAAGCAGAGACAAAAGCTTCAAATGAAGCTTCATTTCCTTAAGATGTCTAAAGTTTTCCACAAGCAGTCTGAAGTTCAACAATTCTGATGCCAAAAACTGACAGTAATAATAAACAGTGAGATAACAGCAGGTTTAAGTGAGACTGGGGAATTTGGCTGTAAAATGAGTGGTGTACCCTGTAATGAGTTTACAGTCAAGAGGTAAGCCTCAGTCTACATGAACATTTCAGCTGAGGAATAAACACAGATCTTTCCTTCTTATTAACCTCTCCTTTGTTTTTGCCATAGGGCTTACTTATCAGGAAGATGTGAACGAATGTGAAGAGAATCTTTGTTTTCCTGGAGTGTCTTGCATAAACACCTTTGGATCTTATATATGTGGAACTTGCCCCAGTGGAATGGAGGGGGATGGTAAATCTTGCAGATGTAAGTGTTTAGCATGATTTTGTTATAGAGACAGACAAAAAATTAGGGCCCAATTCTGTTTCCACTGAAGTTAATGGGAATCTTGCCACTCATTTTAGTGAGAGTAAGGTCAGGCCTTTAAATACACAGATTGGAGCTACTATTATATTACCAATTGACTATTCGCATATTGGGCTCTGTTAGCAGTGGGTGTTGTTTTTCTGGTGTTTTAAATCTTTGTTTTAATACACAGCCCTACGGCATATCCATGATTATTTTCCAAGTACTGTCTGTGTAATCTGCCTACCTATTGCCATGGTATTTGGTCCCTGGATCTGAGTAAGTGTGGATCCCTTCCTCCTCCTATAGCCTACTCCACAACGGTTTCCTCCACTGAAGCCAGGTTGGGATGAAAGCAGAGCCTCCTCCATGGTGCACATAGGTTGTGGAGTCATCTATGAAAGTTTGCTCTGTTCCCATAATAAGGGGTAGTGTGGAGCTTAAGTGGTGAGAAGGCACTTGTGTAAATTTCACCTGTATGTCTGCTGAGTATTTGCGTTACTGGATGCGCTCTTCAGCTGTGCTGAATTCATACTTGGCACAACTAGAAGGGTACAGAGGAAGGCAAAGGCAGCTCTATGTCACCTTTATGCTTTCCTGTATTCCTGGGAACAGCCAAGAGTGACACCAACCCCCATTAAAGCAGCCTTGCACCAGCTAGAACATTCTTCTAGAGACAATTAAGTCCTCTGAGGACCAGTGGAGTACACTGGGCTCCACCACTATCTGCCGCCCCAAGCACTGGAAAGCCACAGTTCCCAGCTGGGCATACAACCAGGACAAGGAGAAGTTTTATAGAAACTCAGGATTCTCCCATGGTGGAAAATCCTCATCAGCCTCCTTTGTGCTTTGTGCAGCTCCAGTGGTGCAAAGGGACCCTCTCAGGTGCAAAGAATCTGATCTACTCTGTCTCTCTACATTTTTCAGTTGTGTATTGTGGCAGGGCGCTGCTGGGGAAGCCTCAGTCGGCTCCTGCCACTCCAGCCCCAATCAGGGGAAATGGATTGGGGCTGGGTAAATTGCCTAGATTTGCTAATCACTGACTGCACCTGCCAACCTCATTAGATAGGAGCTATAAGGCTGGGAGGAAGTCAGTGAAAGGAGGGGTGGAGACCAGGAGGGATGGGGGGCTCGGAGAGGTAGTAGTTTGCTACTTTGTTGCTGGCCAGGCCTGCGTTGGGTCAAGCCACTGTAAATAGCCTGTATATAGTGGAAACTGGTGGTGGGAAACGGACATAAATAAAGAGCATGGGCATTGCACCAGCTTGGAGTGTCCCTGAGTCTTTGAGGAGCAGGGCCAAGGGGTTGGTTAGGCAGGGGTGCGCTGTGAACCCCATTACATGCAAACACAACTGCTTATCTTCAATAAAAATATTTTGGGAGGAAAACAAATCAACAATTGAAGCTCATTTGTAAGTGTTTCCAAAAATTTCAAGCAGTATGAGACAGCCTTGCCAAGACATCTACTCTTTCTTTTGTTAATTGTGAAAGAAAGGTGCTGGGTATTTGTGTGTGTGAAAAACTGGCCCATAATAGAGGAATGCTGAAATCAATGAGCTGTATTGTCAGGCTTATTGACTCTTCCGTCAATGAAATTTACACTTTTCTCAGATACAAATGTTGGCTATACTCTATTACTTGGCCAATTTGAGCAATTCCAATGCTGCCGCTGTGTCTGCTTTTCTTTTTTGCGTTTTTGGTGTTAATGTGATTAACTGCGTGAGGGGGAAGAGATTACATTAAAAAACAAACATGTTCTTGGAACAAAAAGATAGGTGTTCATTTGCATTCTCATTTAGTTCTTCCCATCATGTGACAATTTTAAAGAATCAGTCACTTTCTTCTAACATGGAGCAAGGAGCTTTATTGGAATAAAGAAAATTTACTCTCTTGCTCTGATTCACTGTAGAGTCTCTGCCTAGAACTTCACATAGCTCTTCCAGACTTCTAGCTATAGACTGAATGTGCACACATGCGCACATACACTTCTCTGATCAAGCTAGCTAACATGAATCCTGATGCACTTTACTGTCCTTAACTCAATCAGTTAGTTTCCCTAACGTGTTCATGAAATTAATATTTTTAAATAACCCCAATGATCAGACCTTTCATTTTACATTCCTGTGCACTGAGTATAGGAGTGTCCAGCTTGCACAGCTGTTGAATCAGCCCACAGACTTCTACAATATAGCTTGCAGCTGTCCTCGTTTTCATATAGAAGCGTGGGCCAGAGAAACTATAGGTCCTGGCATTCAATGTGGCATCTAGATCTGAGAAGCCAGGCCACATTACACACTGGGACTTGTGGACCCCTTGCTAGCTATATCTCTATAGAAGACCACTATGCATATTGGGTGTGTCTCTCATTTAAGCAAAGTTTGGGTAATTTGGGCTTCGTATGTATTTTCTTATAATTTTTGATGACTTTCAGCAGCTGACTCATTTGCTGTGCATGCATTTGCTTTATGGTTGGCTTCCAGGATAAACAAATGTGTGTGTGTGGTGGTGGGTGGGGTTGATTTGCTGTTACTGTTGGTTTTTTATTATCAAACACAGCTAAGCTCTAACACCTTGCTTCCCTGACCTCCATGCTTTCCTATCACAGCTGAGGCCACTGCTGACATTACAGAAGATTTCATTACTGATAATAAAAATGCCAAAGGTGAATTCAACAAGATAGAAAGTGAATGGCCAATGCAACCCTTAGAGGCGAAGAAAGCTCCTGCAATTAAGAGTCCTAACAGTAGTGACACACATGGTATGTATGTAATGTTATGCTATGACATGACATTTATTTTCAGATTTGCAGTATATGTACCAAGAATTCATAATTTTACATCCTTATAATCACAAATAACTGTTTCCAGCATATCATAATAGAACAGAGCCAAATGCAAAAAAACAGAGAACACAGAAATTTTGCATTATTACTAGAAAATGTGACAATAGGTATGGGAACTATTAGTGCGGATAAGATTCATGATGTATCTTTCGATTTGGTGGCCAAACCAAAACACACTAAAAATAAAAATTGTTTTGGGTCAAGCAAAACATTTTGTTCAGCCCAAAAAAATTTTTCACCCTTTTTTATTTAACTTAGCTCTCAGTGTTTTACCTTTCCTTTAAAAAAAAAAATCTAGCTAAATTTCACAATGAAATGTTGTTTCTATATGTAAAGTTAAAATATTTCATTTTAAAAACATCAAAACACTTAGATTTAAAAAAAAAATTCCTGAGGAAACCATTCACCACATTCAACCCAAGTTTGAGAATAGTTTTCGTTGACTCAAAACTGTATTTTTCAGTGAATAAACTATTCATCCAAACAAGTTTCTCCAGCTCTAGATGGGTTAGCACTGAAATCTCTATTCATGCCTGTCTGTAAGGGATTCCACTTTTGCTGGCATAAGAAAATAGACAAAGGGACTGATGTCTAATAGGAAGTTACCCTAGTCACGGGCTGCTAGCCATCTTCTTCTGGCCCCGGAGTTAAGCAGAAGCTTCAGTTGTGCAAGAAATATGGACTCCAGGCATATATTAAGAATTTATTGTGGATTTTTTTGCCACAGTCTGTAATCAGAGGGGGAATATACGTCTCCCCAAACCTTTGTGCCTTCAGCAGACATAATGCCACCAGGAACAGCAAGTGTACACTACAGTGCACACTGCTCCATCCTTAACAGGGGGAATCCTTCACTCCCCTTATGCTGGCATTAGCCTGCAGTCTGGGCCACACGTCTTTGGGATTTATAGTGCACTCAAGAAGCAGAAAGATAAGGACTGGGACTGGCTGTTGTTCATGGGTTCATGTGGACAACTGGTTTTTGTGTCCTCTTACTCTTTTGTGCAATTGTACAGGGGTAGCCAATATCCAAAGGAAGTCTACACATTGCGTTAAAACCACATAAATCCATAAATATTTCAGTTTACTTCATACTCGCTCTTTTGCAACCAATGTGCAGAATTAACACTGAAAATATTTGAGTGTCATGATCTAGACCCCACAGAAGACTGTTTAGAAAGAAATACAACCACTGCTCAGACTTTATACATCCTTTGTTATCTCTGCTCTAGGCCAGATAACTACATATTACCAGGTAACTTCTGCTATTATTTAACTATGTACAAAATTAAATGAATTAAATGAGTCTTGTGTCATAGAACATTGGACTTTCCTGGGCAATTTCTAGATCAGAACCATATGTACTCTACAATATATTTCTAAAGGTAATGTACGTGTGTGGCAAGGTTTGCCAAATAGATTCCAATGATTTTTAAAATATGGGATATCTGAATAATGCAGTTTCTCAGACTGTTAATCTTTCACTTATGCTGAAAATTACAATTTCTATTCTGTTCATGATAAATGCCAAACAACTCTAAGTAATAAACTTTAAAACACATAATTAGAGGACTAATAAATCTTGCTTTAATAAGAAACAGCTGTTCTGGTACATTATGCCTTCAGGACATTCCTATATTTGGCACAAGCTTTGGGGAACATTCTATATTAATTGTATTTTAAAAGAATAAAAGTAATGTAAAGCCTTGGGTGGGCTTATATAGTCATTGTTTCATTTTTATAAAGATTTAATTTAATAAAGACAAATTCTTGGATACTTTTTTAGGTGGCAGAGCTGCCGTACGACCTATAACTACTTGTGCCAATAGGCCATGCTTCCCTGGAGTCTTATGTGTTGATCGTAAACCTCCTGATATTGGGTACATTTGTGGTCGGTGTCCATCAGGTTTTCTTGGAAATGGATGAATCTGTACACAAACTCCTAGAGCAGGTACTTTTTATCTTTGGGGTTTTTAAATTTTTTGGGGGGTGTAAGGTTATGAGAAAATGCATGCTGTGGTAGTGTAATACTATGATATACTGTATCTCTTTTTTACATATAATGCTCAATCAATCAAAACTTTTGAACAATACTTGGCAGAGTATCTAGAAAAGTCTCATAGTCAGAAATACTTGAGTCTGTCTAAGTGGAGATAATCCAGACTCACCAGGCTGTCTGTGACAGGAACAATGTTATGGTGAAGGACTTCCTGGGTGCCATAGTAAAGAAGAATCACCCCACCTTCATTTCTAATGCAGTGCCACAAGCATAACATTAGTGCTATTATCAATCAGAGTAGCATATGATTTGTGCCAATAGCACCTTCCTTCCTGCTTCATCGGTTACAAGACATGCATATGCTAAGGTCACCTGTAAGGGAGGTGATAAGCAAGGAGGCATATAAAAACAACTGTATCAATAGCTGAAAACAAAAGATAATTAACATGTCCAAACAACCTTTCAATTGTGTGTTCCATAAGCTGAACAGTTTTCTTCCTTGGGGAGTTCTGAAATTCAATTGATCTCAGAGGGTGGGTCATTTGAAGAGGTTCTCTGCTGTGATGGAAGCAAAGATGGACCTTTAACCTCAAACAGGAGGAAACAATAGTGCATGCAACCTCGTAAGAAGTTCAACCCACCAATCGTCCATCACCAGCTCTTGCTTTCTAATCTTAATGAAATTTACAAAATCCTCTCTAATCTCTAAGAACAGTCAGGATAGTTTTTCCTTTCGTATTGCTTCCTGCCCAGAATGAGTTTAAAGAACTCATGTTTCATTGAGGATTTTTTTAAATTGTGTTAAGTCTTCAAATTGGACTCTCCTGATTTTCAAGCCCTTCAAGCTTCATTCTGGGAAACCATTACCATTTCTGTTACAAATCAATGGACATGCCTTGTGTGATATTTTAGTGAACATTGTCAAGGAGGAAGCAAATTTGCCAATTAGCGTAGGCGTCATCCAACCACTTTAAACTGCATATTGATTTTAGCCAGTTTTCTAAATTTATAGGTAACAAGAACAAAACCATCTTTCCTTTCTAGCAATGAGTAAGTAAGTATGGCGGTATATTACTAAGTTTGTCAGAGTCACAAAGTCAGGTATTAATTGTTCTATAACTTGGTGAGCTTCTGAATGCAGATGAGCAAAAAAATAAATACTTGAGCATATAAACTATCCTTTACTGTTACAGAGCTGCACCTTGCTGTGCTAATGAAATGTTAAGATACAGAGTCTATGCCCTTAAGGTCATTCAAATGCCATTGAATAGGACATACAGTCTAGGTATTGTGTTGATATTGGTACAAGATATTGATAGAGTAAATCAGATATGCTTCTTGCATTGTACTTATAGAACTACTAATTGAAGAAGTTGTGTGTCTTCTAAAATGAAAACTAATTGAGGATGTATAGGTTATTATGATTCGTGCATGTGATTCACAGCTCCAAGGAAGATTAATTCTAAAACTAAAAGGCTTCTTTTAAAAGCAATTTTTATGTCAGAGAATCTTCAGGATTCTGTAGTAAATAGGATCAGCCTGCGTATTTTTGGAGGGGACAGGGAGAAGGGGTTGCGAGATGATTCTTTGGATATGTCCAAACTTTAAACTGGCCCGTGTTATGTAAACCATTTGTGAGAGATTCTTTACTTCTCTCCTCATCCTCCTGCTCCAGAAGAGGAGCCCATTTGCTTGTTCCTTTCCATTTTAGTGGTCAGAATCTCTTTTAAAACGTTGACCTACAGTTCTAGCCTTTTTCATTGCAAATGTGTGTGCCTGAAGTAGGCACTTATGTCAAAGTGGCCTGATGTTTCAAAGATCATGCTACTCTCAACTCCCGTTGAATTCCGTGAGAACTCCAAGTGCTTAACCATTTGTTCGTAATTCCAGAGATTTCACAGAGTTGTGTGTATCTCTCGTGTGTGTTGGATAAGGGTAAATATGTTTGTCTTTGCAGACCACATGAACCACTACTTCATTCCTTTGTATTTTTGTTGTATCATTTATCTAGATTTTATTTTCAACCCAAGCACCCTTGAATAGTTCTACAAACATGTATATTTCAAGGTAAAAAGAAAGCAGTTTGCTTTAGTATATAGGAAAAAAAGGAAATAGCTACAGCAGCTCAGCTGAGGATAACAGACCTCAAACAATTGGTTTGTATTTGTGTCTTAATTTATATCCGGAATGCGAAGCTTAACTTTCTTGCGCAAATGCTCTGTGGTTTAAGCAGATGTACCGTACAGTACTTGATGTTTAAAAGATACGAAAGCTTTCAGTTACATTTATGTACCTTTATGGATTATGACAGGTTTCAGAGGAGCAGCTGTTTTAGTCTGTATCCGCAAAAAGAACAGGAGTACTTGTGGCACCCTAGAGACTAACAAATTTATTTCAGCATGAGTTTTCGTGAGCTACAGCTCACTTCTTCGGATGCATAGAATGGAAAACACTGACAGGAGATATTTATACATACAGAGAAATGAGAAGGTGGAAGTATGCATACCAACAGGAAGAGTCTAATCAATTGAGATGAGCTATCATCAGCAGGAGAAAAAAAACTTTTGAAGTGATAATTAAGATGAGGATCAATTGAGGGTCATCTTAATTATCACTTTAAAAGTTTTTTTTCTCCTGCTGATGATAGCTCATCTCAATTGATTAGACTCTTCTTGTTGGTATGCATACTTCCACCTTTTCATGTTCTCTGTATGTATAAATGTCTCCTGTCTGTGTGTTCCATCCTATGCATCCGAAGAAGTGAGCTGTAGCTCACGAATGCTCATGCTGAAATAAATTTGTTAATCTCTAGGGTGCCACAAGTACTCCTGTTCTTTTTACGGATTATGATTATTATGAAATCCCCGTTTGAATAACAATTTCTCTTCCTTGTAACTAGCGCTATCATTATTCAACAAAACATACAATATCCTTTCCAAGTAGCTAAAGTGCTTGAGGAGGTATTGAGATTTTGTACCAGTTGTTCCCAGTGCCAGAAATTTTAATCTAAAGCTCTTTTTGCTAATTCCCATTTTCATCTTTTGCTGGACGGTTTTGACTTGTATTATATTCAATTGTCATGATTTAAGGATTAAGGGATAAGTATGTTTTGATACAGAAATTGCAAAAATTTCCATCTTTACTAAAATGGCTTAGTACATTAGCTGACGTGAAAAGATGCTAGTTCAGAAAATTGTCTTAAAACAGTATCTGATGAGAAGACACACATTCATGTCTTTCCATTGTGATTTATAAATACCAAAGTGCCATTTACTGACCACTGATATGTAGTAAGAGTTAATCTACTGATATACTCAAATTACAGTTAATTCTTCAATGCCACAGATCAGTTTCTGAGCTGAATACAGGCCTAAATCTGCTCTCACATGCCCATTTTTATAAGGGTTTACACCTTTCATTTTATATGTAGTTTACACCTACTAGATTTCAAGAGAGTAATTCTTGATTTATATCATTTATATACAGTCATGCCTGGACTTGGCAAAGTTTATTGCTTTTTTAAAAAAGGAATCTCTGTTTTCTGTTTTTAGGCAAAAAACAAAAGCCCCTATTTACCCCAAAATAAACAAACAAATTGGAAATCTAGGATTTTTACTGAGTAGTAGTATCAATAGCCCTTCTTTTGTTTTTTGCTGGCAGTGTGATGAAAAGAAATGCCTAAGGCATTTAATCCCATTCAGATTTCACTGCTGCTAGTCACTGCTTTCTGCTTTGGATAAGATATCTATCACTCCTTTGGTTGGGAGAGGGGGACATAGTCAATGAAAACATACAGTATCACAGGTCATATTAGTGGCATTCTTGAACAAATAGGACAACTGACATGTCCTAATGGGAGGTAGTGGTTGCATTATTGGTACTGCATGTTGCAATAACAGTGCTAGTCAGATGTCACCGGTGTTTGTTTAGTCTGGTTTAATCAGTCAGAGTCACAGCAGCCTTCATCTTATTCCCCTTATACACTGGGGGAAATTGGGTCCCTGTGGTTTAGTGATCTGCTCAAAATCATACAGCATAATGAGTGAGAAAACTAGGATTAGAATTCTGAAGTCCCTAGCTGCGTGTGCCATGCAGCATCCTTTAGACCCTTTGCACGTTATGCTTAGGGTTTGCCATTTTGCAAAATTCAACCCATAGGACAAATTTATGCACCGCAATCTTTTGGATTGCATTGACACATCATAAGGGAATGGGACAACATGGTAACAGAAGCATTGTAACATTGCATGAAAAACATGACGCTAGGATGGCATTTAATGGAAATTATTTTGAAGGACTCACACAGCATTCAGTGCGGGATGCAGGATAACCCCAACAGTATCAAGATGATTCTGGAATAGCCGGGGTGGGTGGCAACTCTGTGCTATCAGTGTGTGGATCAGTGCGTATCCACTTGCAGCTAAAACCCGTCTTCTATTCAGTTGTTAGGAAAGGGAAAGATCTGATAGCGTTTCCATTTTTCTCTTTCTTAGTAATACTCACTAAAATACCAGCTAGTTCCAGAAGAGTATCAAAGGAAGCTTCTCTAGTACATTCTATGACCCAGATATAACACCCTAAAGTAGACACAGTGGGAAGAATATGTTTAGATAATTTAAAAGAAAAATCATTTCCAGCTTTGCCTATCCGTATACTCTATCATTTAAGTGCTTCCAGTCTGGATGATATATTTTGCAAATGATGTAACTCAGCAATAGGAGACCAATGAAGCCCAAGTCATAAAACCACCAGGGAAAGGACAAAGTTATATGCCATGAATAATATTTACATTCAATCAGAACATCAAGTATAGATTACATTCCTTTCCTACCAAGACCGTGCCATTTTTTTGCTTAAGCAATCACAGTGTCATCATGATTCTTTTAAGAGGTAATAATAACAACCCAGTCTCCAAACAAATAATCTATAGAGGGCAGAGGCCCTGTAGTTTTTTAACAGTGACAGAACTAAGAGCCAGATTATTTTCCTTTTTACATTTTCAAGCCCCTTTTATCATATAGTAGTAATTATCATGAAGCTTTTTAAAGGGAGCAGTTCCTGTTTTCTTAAATACAGTAGAGTTGTAGTTTTATTAAAGACACTTAAAATTACAGAGAATTCATATTGGGCCCTGTTGAAGTCAAACAGGAGTTTTGCTATTAGAGAAGAAGTAAGAGCAACACAGGATTTGTGAAAGAGAAAGAAGTTATAAACATTATAAAGATGAGTAGGGCTTAATGTGAAATACTTAGATTCTCTGGAACCACAGTACATTAGCAGGGGCAAATTAAGCCTTCACTTCCAAGATTTACATTGGCTTCCATGCAGTTTATTGTGGGTGGGATTTTTAGAATGAAACCCTAAAAATCAATGTCCTGTCTGCTGTGTGTTGTTGTTATCACAAGGCATTTTTCATTAGGACAGGGGCTTGCCCCACTACGCTTAACCAATGTTACTAAGGGCCAGGCTGTGAATGCCCATTTGCACTGGTGAGCAGTTATTCCCATGAGTAGTTCCATTCACTTCAGTGGATCTACTCAGGGAGTGGCATACTATTCAATGCAGATAAATGCATCAGAATCTGGAATAAATCGGTACATTTCTGTAGACAGATTTACTACATTTTAATAGTGATATGATTACTGTATTCAGCTTACAAAATGCTACTGGATCTTTGTGGATGAAAGGAGATCTATACATATAAATTATGAGGAGAATTTCAATTATTAGAGTGTTGGGGATTTTTTAAAATTATTTAGGATAAAGTGAGGGTGTAGGAGACTCTCAGAAGCTCTCACTGAGAAACATCCTCTGAACCTACTGGTCTATAATGTGACTGCTGACAAATCACTTAGAATCTAGATTATTTAAGAGTAACCATCTGATTAAGAGGTTATATTTACTGAATTACTGTATATTTGTATGGTCTTAGAAACCTAAGATTTGATACACCAAATCCAACCATTGGTTCACTAAGTTTGAGGTCCTTCCTTCAGCAGTGACCAATACAGAATGCTTCAAAGGAAAGGCAGAAACTCCCCATTATGCCTGATCAATTTTTTCTCTCCACTTACATTTATCTAAAAACAGAACCAGAGAGATTTAACTTGGCTCCCATGTGCTTGTCATTTTGGTATCAAATCTCCAAGGGGCCCAAATTTGTTTCACCATGGAAATTCTTGCAGTGTTGAAAATAATAAAATCCTTGATATCATCCCAGAGCCTAAGAAGAGAAAGGATTAAATATAATACAACTGCTATTTGGAGTGTACCTGGAAAATGCTCTTTCTTGCCCATCTTATTTTTCCCTTTCAAGCAGAAAAATATAAACACTTTCTGAAAAGGATGATCTCAGAATATAATATGTCAATGTCAGGGATGCTGTCAGTAGGTTTCTAAAGGCAGGAGTAGCTTTTACAATAAAGTGTATGTTTAATGTAATAGTGAATTATAGCTACATGTCCCTGTTTGAAAAATCCTTGCATTTGGGAAAAGAGGCTATTTAGATATATGGCAAACGTCAAATTCAGCACTAATGTTATCAGTTATTTATATCTTTCTCAAATGGAATTTAGGGCTGTCTGGCACCAGGTTTGGATCCGGAATCTGTAGTATTTCTTTCGGTACAGCAAATTGGTAAGCTGCTGCTAAGAGTTAATATGCTAACACGGTCCATAAGGAAAAATGTCTTGTGCATCACTTGGTTGACCTGTTACCAACTAATTCTAGCTAAAAACTCCATAGAAGTTTCAGTATGTACTCAGAAAAGCGATTATCTAAAATGTTCTTTTTTTAAAGATGGTTGTCCAGACTTATTCAATTGAAAGAGATTGTGAAATTTTGGGAAACTATATAAAGGAAAGATCTCACTGAGGGCATTTAGACATGCTCATGTGATATTAAAAGACAATCATTATTAGTCTTCAGCAAGACACAGTTCAGATAATTTCTGGGCTTTCATATGTAAAGTAATTCATTTTTATGTATTTACCACTCAAAACAATGTAATTGTAATTTTAGGCCATTTACTACTTGAATTAAGTGATAGGAGAACTTCGGTAAAATATTCAAATTTAAACCCTTTTTCCTTTGAAGAAATATTATGAATTTCCTCTGTACCCTGCTATTAAAGTTCTGAGGCAGTCTGTATTGAAATAGACAGGGACACTGCAGACAAGATCCGGGTTGATCTAAGCCGCTAAGAATATATATCAACCTGTCTAAGCCAAGAGAAAGAGTTTGAAGGCCCGTGAGGCATCAGATAAGAGTGCCATTTTTATTAATATTTCAGACACTCATGATATCAAGAAGAAGTAGAATATATTGCTAACTCCAGAATACAAAATAGAATTTTGCTTTTTTATACAGTCTCTTTTGGAAACTCTATCCTGACGTTCTTTACATAGTAGCTAAAGTAATACAATTAGAGAGCTAAATAATAATAGCAGAGGCCAGGACACAGACATTATACACTGAGATTTGAAACGTGGTGAATTGATGATGAAACAGACTGATACAGGACAAGCTGTTCCAGGAACTGCAGAAGAAAAGACTCTTGTCCCAACAGTAGTAAGGTACATCTAGAGAAGGCTGATAACAAAGGAGCAGAGAAAGAAAAGGCCTCTGTAAGAGTGGCTGGAGCACATCCAAGGAGAGTTTTGAAATCAAAGAATACATCTTTAAACTGGATCTTGAACTAAACCAGGAAGGAAACCAGTAGAGCTGTTTGAGGAGAGGGAAAAAGTTACATAAAAAAAAGTTCAGTTGCTCTGAAGAGTTAACTATCAAACTCCAACAAGTATGATGCACAGGAAAATAGATCAGATGCAAAGTTATATTAATATAACTATATAAATAATTAGTACAAAATCTTTCTTCCTGTTCCATTCATAATTTTGTCTACCTCAGCAGAGTTTAACTCATAGGGCCTTACCCTCTTCTATCTTATGCAGGCATAAATGGGAGTAACTCCAGGAAGTAAATGAAGCAACACTAGTGTGAAATCAGCGAAGAATCCTGTGGCACCTTATAGACTAACAGACATTTTGGAGCATGAGCTTTCGTGGGTGAATACCCACTTCGTCAGATGCATGTAGTGGAAATTTCCAGGGGCAGGTATATATATGCAAGCATGAAGCAAGCTAGAGAAAACGAGGTTAGTTCAATCAGGGAGGATGAGGTGTGGCTGATCTGGTTAGGTCCTGTGATGGTGTCGCTGGTGTAGATATGTGGGCAGAGTTGGCATCGAGGTTTGTTGCATGCGACACCATCACAGGACCTAACCAGATCAGCCACACCATCGCCAGTTCATTCACCTGCACGTCCACCGATGTAATATACGCCATCATATGCCAGCAATGCCCCTCTGCTATGTACATCAGCCAAACTGGACAGTCTCTATGGAAAAGGATAAATGGACACAAATCAGATATTAGGAATGGCAATATACAAAAACCTGTAGGAGAACACTTCAGCCTCCCTGGCCACACAATAACAGATCTTAAGGTGGCCATACTGCAGCAAAAAAACTTCAAGACCAGACTTCAAAGAGAAACTGCTGAGCTTCAGTTCATCTGCAAATTTGACACCATCAGCTCAGGATTAAACAAAGACTGTGAATGGCTCGCCAGCTACAAAACCAGTTTCTACTCCCTTGGTTTTCACACCTCAACTGCTAGAACAGGGCCTCATCCTCCCTGACTGAACTAACCGCGTTATCTCTAGCTTGCTTCTTGCTTGCATATATATACCTGCCCCTGGAAATTTCCACCACATGCATCCGACGAAGTGGGTATTCACCCACAAAAGCTCATGCTCCAAAACGTCTGTTAGTCTATAAGGTGCCACAGGATTCTTTGCTGCTTTTACAGATCCAGACTAACACGGCTACCCCTCTGATAGTGTGAAATGGGTATAAATTAGGGCAGCATCTAGCCCTTACTTTGTCTGCATTACTATGTTCCCTGAGTCCCAGAATTGTGCTTTCTGTTGCATACTTTTGCTCTATATTGTCTTTTTCATAACGAAGTGGTTAGAAATAAAGTGACTATTTCTAAGGTATTGTTTTGAGACTCCTCGAGTGTTAAAGGGATTAGTGAGAATTAAATTCCATTCCCTCTCATATCAAATAGTTGCAAAAAATTTTCTCCAACCTTCATTCAGTATCTTCATTGACATGTTTGCCTTAAATGACTTAAGCTCTCAAATTCTTAGATCTCATTTTATTTAAGTGCATCAATAAATGGATTAAAATGTCAAAGACTCCCATTGAAAATCCTATAAATACACTGAACTGTGCATTATGGGAGATAAATAGGGCCATTAATATAATGTGAGTAAATAGATTGTCTCCTCGTAACATAACCTTTCTCTTATAAAAGAGCACAAGATTTCAGCATTACTCACTTTGCAACGATTAAGTTTTTAGCCTCCAGCCCAATTTTCTTTGGATATAAGTTCTAGAAATAGCATTAGTACATTTGCTGAGCAGCCTTGCTGTACCAGACTCTGCTGAGCAATCATCCCGGAGGGGAGGAGGCAGCACATTGCTCTCAAAATTAGGGCTGACCAGAAAATGACTATTCCTTTTCACCAAAAATATTGAGGTTTCAAAATCTGTTTTCATTCCAATGTGGATTGAAAATGAATTCTTTCGACATTTTTTGTGGGGAGGGGAAAGAAGTCTATGCGAGACCCTCACTCTAGAACAGCCAGGAGTTAGGCATATGGTCCTGGAGTCTGGGAAGCCCACATTTGAGTCTTTGCTCATCCTAATTCAGAGCAGGAACTTGAACCTGGGTCTCCCACATCTCAGGTAAGTGCCAAAGCCTACAGTCAGTCCACACTGTTGGAGATGAAGAATTAACTACTCAGAGGACCAGAGGGAGAGATTAAGGCTATAGCTTAGCAGATAGCCCACATTTTGTGGGTCAGGCCGGGTAGGAACTTGAACCTAGGTCTCCCGACCTAGGTCAACCTAGGTGAGCGACTGAGCCTCCAGGTCATTTCTTTAAAACCCTGGGATTTGATGGAAAAAACCTTTAGTCAAAATGTTTGGACCAGTTCTGGTCAAAATAATTCCTTTGGCAAATTAATGAAGAAATATAGATGGAGGGAAAGCTACAAAAACCCAAAGGTTCTTTAAAAAGGAGTGGTGAAAAGTCAGTGGAAAAGGAGGAATATTGGAGTATTCTTTCTTTGTCACTCAGCACCCCCTACAGGATCAGGCCCAACAGTTAATAATGCTGGTACTGGGGCAAAATGGCTGTATTCCCAAATTAGCTGTTTATACTGGATTTAATTTATAGTACCTCATCTTTCAATGTCTACCTGTCTGTCCAGTCGCTATGGTATCAAGTTGCTAGTACGTGCCTCATTATGACTAAGCCCCTTTGTTTTCAGTTTAAACTGATTTTTCCTGAAAAAAATCCTGGGTATTACAAAGAAGTCTTTTTTTTTTTTTCCAGTTTTCACTCTACCTTTCTATCATTCAAATATATATATTAAAAAAACTTGTTTTATTATGAAAATACATATATCTCGTGCAATGTTTTGTATTACGATAATACATTAGTCTGTGTGTATATGCAAAGCTGCCTGATGAAGTAAGGCTATGTATAAATCTAGATGATAAACGCAATAAACAGGCATGCACACAAGCTCTGAAGCATGTGCGCATCTGAATGTACTGATGAATCTCACACCCACCATGTACACATTTCAAGCTGCTAGCAGATAACTGTTTAAAAATCTAACACACTAAAATCGAGAGAAAATGAAAATCTGTATCAGAACACATGGAAGTATTCAAAAGTTAAAAAAAAACCCAAAAAACAAAAAAAGCAAAAACAGAAGAGGAGGGTGGAGTGTACGTGCTGCAAATGGTATGGCCCCATTATTAAATGTAAATATTTATAGGCTAATGATTCCAAGTCTACAATAGTGAACTGCTGAGCTTTCAGTAAACTGAAAAGTTTTATTTGGGGATTAGAGATATATTGTTTTCTTAAACTCAGGTGTGGCATGTTTTGAGTTCTGTTTTAGTTCTGCAGCAAGCCACACTGAACTCTGTTCATCAAAGCATTACCCTACTGGATACTTTTTCCCTCTGTTCTTCCATCCACCAAAATAAACCCAGATATTTACCCCAAAAACTTATTAATAGTTTTTCTCACTGATTTTCACCTGCTTTTGTTGTTGCAGTAATAAACACTGATAAATTTCTGGGGAAAATTAAATAAAATAAAAACCAAAAACGAAGGGCCCTAACTATGGCCCAAATATTGTGTGTTTGTGCACATACAGTAGAGCCAAAAGCAGTGGAAAGGAAGCATTTCTGTCCCCTGCGCACCTCCTCCCCCCAAAAAAAAAAATTCCCCAAGATGCAGAGAACCCATGCAATGGATTTTACATGACCCTGAATGCTACAAAGATAACCTTCTTCTGGCTCTCCACGCCATAGATGGGCCTATAATGTTCTGTCCTCACCAGCTATTGTCTCATATATGTGATCCTGTTAAGAAAGGTCCAGTCAGGACATTGTTGGCTCATTTAATTGCCTCTCTGCTAGGTCTTTGGGGTGAACCCTGGGTGAAATCCTGTCTCCGCTGAAATCGCAGAATAGCAGAACTCATAAGGTCTGTCTACACAGTCTATGGAAGCAAGACTCTCAGTCCAGGCTGATAGACAGGGGTTTGCACTACTGTTCTAGAAATAGCTGTCTACTGTATAGATAGCACTTTGATGTTGTGACTTGGACTCTGAAGCCCACATCCCTCCCTAGACTTCAAAGCCTGAGCTGCAACTTCAAAGGGCCATCTGCACAGATATTTTCATTGCGCTCGCACAGATCCCTCTAATCCAAATCTGTTGACTCAGACTAGGAGGCTGCCTTGCACAGACCGTGTAGACATACCCATGTTGACTTTAACGGAGACAGGATTTCACTCCCTTGTCTGTACTGGAAGGCATTTAAATAATTAGCACTGGAGATTCCACTATATCCAGAGTTTTGAGCTGCCTGCTGTATCCCTTCGTTTACCACACATGCCTCTCTGAGCTCTCCATTTCTGCCTGCTGCATAACATGATTCTGTCTCAGTGTTATGTCCAGTAGTCCCCCTTTTCTTATAAAATAAAGCAATTCTAATACAAATACTTGTGTGAGTTTAAAATTTGCTATTCAGGACTGTGAGCATTCAAGTTTGCAATATTTCTCTTTAAATGTTTGTGAATAAAATTCAACCACTTAAACATTCACAGAAAATGGACCTGGAGGAGGGGAGAAATACAAGCCTAGATGAAGCAGATTCATTTTTTAAATTTGAGAGCATGCTGTACTCTGAATACACAGATCTTTTCGCAGATACTAACGTCAGAGCTATCTGGAGATCCCAGTTTTTCCTTTGCAAATGCTTTGTGGCAGAGCTGTGCAATTTTCTATTTCATATGCACAAAACAAATTTGCATTGCAAAGTTCTGCATGGCTTTGTAGAATTGTGTATGTATCGCTGCAGATGTTCTGAGAGATGTGGCCACATTTAACAAACAAAACACCTAAATGCTAAAATGGAGAATGGAACTGTTGTAAAAAGAAAGCAGCTGGAGAATGTCAATGCCTTAGAATATTCATTATTGTTCATGATTCCATGTAGGGCACTGGAGAAGAGAATTTACAGTGGCAGCCTAACACCAACATCACCATCTAAGGCTACAGAAACTTTTCTATGAGGATAAGCTATGCCTCTAGGGAAAGTGAACCAGATGTCCACTCTTTTATTTTATTGTAAATAAATTAGTGAGTGAACTTAATGATCACAGAAGCTGTGACTGATAACATTGATTTCAACGAGGCATAGTGTGGGCAGCCTTGCGCTCATATGTCTGCCACTGCTTTTCCTTTTACCATTTGCAAATTCCATCCCAGGGCACCACTTAGGCCTAGAATTCCAGTTCATCCAAAATCCATTTTGTGATGTGGGAAAACAGTTACAAGCATGAGATCAAACTCATTTTAAAATATAATGTAAATGTTTATTTTTAAATAAGGTTTATTTTTAAAATAAGGCTAAGATTAATACCTCTCTATTTTCATATTTTTAAAAGTGGTGATTGATTAAAAAAGAAGCAGCTCATGCTAATTATGCTTTAAATTGATGCAAAGAGTTCCTTTTTTCTTGTACGGTGTTTAACTTTCCACCTTTGCCATTAAGAGTAGAAAGAGAATCTGAATCCCCAAACGGAAGCTATAAACTTACATTCCCAACCCAAACTTAATTGATGATGTGCTTGTTTCTCTTTTAACCTGAAAACAGGTGCTTTCTAGGGCTTGAGAGATCAAGATCATATGTTGATTAGTGAGGAGGTTTTTTTGGAGGGATGGATTGAGGTTTCCCACCTAGGGGGATTGGGGCTTGTTGCTTTTTATGCGAAGACAGCAAGAGGCTACAGCAATTGAGAAGGCAACCTAGACACTTGAAGAATCTGACAGCAGGGAGGGGAGAGTCAAGGGTATGTACACAGATGATGGTTGTAGGAGTTGTTCATAGATGAGAGGAAAGGAGTTTTCACTACACTGTTGTTATGGAAACAAATAATCGTAGAAAGATTCCCCAGTTAGGGGACAGGTTGGGACCAGGGGAAATGGAAAGATAAGATCACTCTTTTTCAGAATATTGTGAAATTTCTCTCTTGCTTTCTCCTCTCTTCTTCTTCCATGTGGTCAAAGTGTTCCTCTCTTACTGGGCAAATTTTATAGAAGTATGAATGCAGAGAGGGAGAGAGATAAATAGAATGATCCCTTATACTTTGGTAACAAGACTCCTTAGACCAACATAATTTTTCTGCTCTCTCTTGACACTTTAAATGAGATGTATGTGCTTGTAGGTATTTCAAATTTTAAATGATGAACCAAACAGTATAATATGTCAGAAAAGCTTTTCTCTGAAGACATTTTTCTGAATGAGAAATGTGCTACACATAATGTATTGCTAAATCTTAATGGCTCTAAAGATATACAAACTGTAAATGTATTAAAGTGTGTTAATAATAAGGTGAATTCTTAAATTATCTACTGAATTGTGAAACAGTTGTATGCTAACAGGATGCAAAGGTGCAATAATACTCTGCAGTGCCAGAGAATGTCATAGCTAGAGAATTCTTATGAGAGGAAGGATTTGATCTTGAGCTGAAGAGTAGTGCTTCATCACTTTTATGTATTTAGTTGGGTCTAAGGACATAGTGAGGGCTAGATTAAGGCATAGGCACTACAGGACCATGCGTTAGGCTCCAGATCTTGGCATTATGGGATTACATCAGAATGTATGCTTTTTTAAAAAAAAAAATGTTTCTAGCTCTCATCATGTGAAGAAAAGCTTGAAAATGAGACCCAGATATAAACAAAGCAGCAATAACTGAGTCTGCAGGTAGCCTGGAGCAATAGCTTGGAGAGGTGAACTGCTCTGTGGATCTCAATAAGATGTTAACTCCAAGACCCACTGTTCTGTGCCACCCTTAGCAATACCATTCCAAAAGAGGACTATATGTGTGGTAGGAGGGGAAGAGTGCAGTGCGCCAGGCCCATCCGCCCACCTGTCAAGCAGACACACTCCAGCTGCTATGCGGGGGGGAAGCCTGCTGCCAGCCCTGCCTCTTTATATGTAGGGCCCTTCATTTTCAGTTTTTATTTTAATTTTTCCCAGGACTTTATCAGTTTATTACCACAACAAGAAAAACAGGTGAAAATCATTTAAAAAATTATTAATCGTTTTGCTAGGTAAATATTGGGGTTTATTTTGGTGGATGGAGAGATGGGGGGAAAGTATTCAGCAGATTAATGCTTTGATTCTATTCATCAATGTAGTTTGCTGCAGAACTAAAACAGAACTCAAAGCACAATGCCACCTCTGAGTTTAACCATCTCTCTCTAATCCTCAAATATAACTTCTCATTTGAATAAACAATTCACTGTTCTAGACTTAAAACTATTAGCTTATAAATGTTTACATTTAATAATTGGGCCACACCATTTTCAGC
Organism: Gopherus evgoodei; assembly: GCF_007399415.2. Classification (NCBI taxonomy): domain Eukaryota; kingdom Metazoa; phylum Chordata; order Testudines; family Testudinidae; genus Gopherus; species Gopherus evgoodei. The sequence goes on from NC_044332.1 coordinate 60,375,579, forward strand.
ACATATATTCAACTTCATCCTTTTCTCCTGTTTTTTTTTTTTTTTTTTTTTTTTACTTTTGAATACTTCCTTGTGGTCTGAAACGTGTTCTGATACAGATTTTCATTTTCTTCCAATTTTAGTGTGTCAGATCTTTAGATCATTATCTCCTAACAGATTGAAATATATACCTGGTGGGCATGAGATTCATCAGTATGTTCAGATGCACATGCACTTCAGAGCTTGCATGCGTGCCTGTTGTTTATTGTGTGCATCTTCTAGACTTTATACATAGACTTACACATAGTCTTACTGCAACAGGCAGCTTCGCATATAGACAGACTAATGTATTATCATAATATATATATATCATGTAATGTATTGTATCTTCCTGGTAAAACAGATTATTTTTATATATTTGAATGATAAAAAAGTAGGGTGAAAATTGGAAAAAACTGAATAATACTTTTTGTAAAACAAACTTTAAAAAAAAAGAGGGGGTTATTCTGGTAAAAATGGGTTTAAACTGAAAACGAAGGGCTTATTTACATGGGAGAAGGATCCACTGCTGTCTCCTCTAGGAGGAAATGAGGGGAGGGAGTTCCATGCTGCTGATGTTTTGGGAGAAGAGGGAGCAGGATCTACACTGGACCCCTATGTTTTGATGCATCTGTGGCCCCATTTGGCCTTAATCTGGCCTTGGACTTGGCCTGCTTTTGAAAGCCTGCCAAGGCACAGAAGAAAGACAGGAAACCCAGAAGACAACAAATGCATTAGACTTATTTTTTTCTGGTTTTCAGTGTGAGTTTCTTTCCCTGGATTTTGGCAGCACTGGAGTATCTCTGCTCCATTTCCTTGTATCTGAGATCAATTGTGTTCACAGGCTCCTACAGCCTCTTTATTACTTTGAGAATGGGCATGATTTTCTTCTTTTTGACTACAGATGTGCAATATTTGGCTGGAAATTGCAGTTCACATCAGAAGGAAAATCTGAATGTTCTGTATCTTCCCAGCACTGTCATGATGGACCTTAGGTCAAATGCTGTGGGTCAGTTTTGGGCTTCCTCTCTGGCTCTTACATGCTGCTCCAGTACAAAGTGGTTGGAAAGCTGGCTTAAATGAGTGTCTGGGGACTTCCAGTGTCGAGGAAATCCCATAGAGGGGAACCCCAAGTGGCATAGTTCAAAAGTAGCATATTCAGAATGGGGTGGGGGTTAAATATTCATTATCTGAAATCTGGTCCCTGCCATTTCTTCCCCAGAAAGAGAAGAAGAAGAAGAAAAATCTATAGTCTCAGGGCTTGATTCACCACTATGTTGCTCTAGTTTGAAATTAATGAAGTTAACAGCAGCATAAAACTGGAACAGTGTAGTGCTGTATCAGCCCCTCAGTCTCCCACCTGCTTCTATTAAAAAAAACCCTCAATCTTTCCGCTGCTGTATATCTCCCAGTTACTGTAGGTGGGAAGGCTGGCGGTGAGTGAAAATGTATTTTTGTACCATAATACACACAGTACTTTGGCCTGTCATTTTGTTGTTATTTTCATCCATACCAATATGTAATCATATACTGGCATCACAGGGAAAACCAGATTCATCCAATCACACTCTGCATTGATAATAGGTTATACATTGTAAGATATTGATCGACTGCATGGAAAATAAATTGAAGTACACAGGATTGGAGAAAGCTGCTGACTACAGACAATTGAGTCTGCAATCTCTTAGAATGCTTCTTCATTGTCTATTTAGATACTAGAAAATGGCCCGATAAAAATTACTGGCTCTGCCAGAAAAGTTCTGTCAAGATCTCATCTTAACTAGCTTGCACTGAACCATATTAGTGAAAACTTGCTATAGTATTTAGGATGGATAATTTTATAGATCGCTGATAGCTGTTTTCCACAGGCAACCATAAAGCTATAAAATATTTATAAAATATTTATAGCTTTATGGTTGCCTGTGGAAAACAGCTATCAGAGATCTTAATTCAGTAACTATCATAGTGAGCAGATGTCCACTCCACAATATTACAACCACAGTTAGCTCAATTGGCACCTTTGTTGGCATTCTGATCAGAGAAGTCAAAGGCTGAATGGTCATAGAAACACTCAGACCTAAAGGGGGGCTTCCTCCCCCACCCCCACAAAAAGTGAAGCTTGGAACACATTAGCTGGGGCATATTTGGAAGATTATGCTGCATCTATTGTACCTGATCAGGAGGTAAATGGAAGATTTCAGTTTCTAGTTTGCCAGGTTGATCCCTTTGGTAGTTACTAACATTCACTTAGGATAAAACCGATTTGATTCCACTGTGATGGCTGGAGTTCAAAGCTATTATTTATGTTCATTTCAGAAATTTGTCAAAGTGGCTATTCGGGCCTCCACTGTCACTCCTGTCACTTCTTGATCCCTGAATTGAATTTTCTAGAAGCAATACTTCTTGTCTGTGACTAATAATTATCTCTGGGGATATTTCTTTCATCTTTATTTCTCTCATTCATTTGTAAAAATCCCTTTACTTCGTGTATTTTCTCTTATTCTCTGTTATCTCTGAACTCTTCTTCTCTCTCTTTCCTCTCTCCTCTGCCCCTTTTTACACACTCTTCTGATCATTTGTCAATCTTGTATTGTGTAGTACAATACTGTACTTGTATTTATTTACTGCTGTGGTCCATTGCGTGAATCACTACCAGCGTCCAAATCTGGAACAATGCCCCATTGTGTTCCAGGAGGGAAAATAATACATCATCATCAGCTGAGAGAGGGATATGGTTTACTAGTTCAATAAACACTGCTTTGGGAGCCAGGAACTCCTGTGTTCTAGTCCTTGCTCTGATTCTAACTCTCTTTGACCGTTGTCAAGCCACTTAATCTCTGTACTTCAGTTTTTTCATTGGTTAGCTATGGTGATCCCACCAACCTCAGAAGGAGCATTGTAAAGATTATTGGTATTTATATAGTCTTTAAACAACTATATAAAAAGTGTTGAGTAATTATGTAAGGATTGTATGCCTAGGTCATAGTCCTATAGCCTGAAATGAGCCCTGTGCCATGGAGTGAGCATGTTAAAAATACCTTCTTCATTCATTACACGCAGCATGTGGCAATTAATATTTCTGAAAGAATTGATTCAAACTAGCTGTCTTCACTTTCAACACCCTTCCCTTCCTCATCTATCATCTCATACAACTATTGAAAGGTCTACCCCAACTCCCACTCTGCCAATGGTGGCAGTCTTTATCATCCACTCATTATGTTTTCAAACATGCACCTTTGTGCTTTCTCCCATGCTGCTCCTCCTTGGAAGGAGCTCCCCATAAACATCCCCAAGCCACCATGTTGTCCTCTTTCCTTAAAAAACCCTCCTTTGCCACAATGCCTGCAAAAAATGTGATAGTGGCTAGTGTGCCAGAACCACTGCCCATCATGCTAACTATACTGTCTCATCATTTCCTTCTGCTCCACCTCTCTGTGTCCATTTGTTGTCTCTCATTTTATATTTAGACAGTATGCTCCTCAGGGCAAAGTCTTTTTTACTGAGTGTTTGTACAGTGCCCAGCACAAGGAGGCCCTGACTCACAACTGGGCTCCTTGATGATACCCAATCCAAACAAACAATAATAGATTCAGTTATTCAGGACTTATTATAATGTCTCTTCCTGTGTATAGTGGATTTCATTCTTCTGTGTTGATGATACCCTGTTACTTATTGATTAAGATGATGTGTCATTGTTCTTTTTGTGGATTTAGACCAGTAGATTTACTGAAACATATCTTCCTTTAACTCTAGTGTCAAGATCTTCCTACAGTCATACAGATACTGCTGAGAGAGGTAATACAGATGCTAAAGGCTCCTACCAAGAAAAAGTTATCATAAAGTCAAGAAATATTGATTCTAAACTTTCCCAGGCTCAAATCCCAAGACTAGAACACACTTACCTTATGACAAGAAACCCCACAGTCACTGATATTCAATCACTTATTTTGAAAAGGAGGGTTTCCCATCCTCAGGCATCAGATACAAGAAATACTGATCCAGACTCCTTGCTACTTCCAAGAGCATCTTCCCATAATAAAGCAAAAATAAATAATTCTACACAGGGTCTACTTCTGCTTCAAGAACCTAACCCCAAAGCAGCAACTGTCAGAATGACAACCCAAATCTCTTCTGATTATAAGATAAATGTTAGATCACATGCAGCTGGGACTATTTCTACCCATCCTGATAAGAACACAAGTTTATTAGTTACAAGGCCATATGCTGTTCGACTGATCCAGCCAACATTTGACTTTTCTCCTGGAAAATGGTCCAGTAGGATTGCAACTATAAAGACTAAACCAGTCCATGCTTTTAGAACAGACCAGCCAAGGACATCTGCTTTGACAGCACCACTAACCTCTTCATTCCATCTTAGAGCTCCTTTTTTGAGTATGGCTCCCAAAGTGCTAACTTCCCAGTACTTCCCAGAATGTTTGTTCAAGCAAGGATTCCAGAACAGACAACTGCAATCAGAAAGTCATATGCCTCAACGGGGGATCATTTGGCACTATCAAAAACTATTAATGGGCTGCTGCATCTGAACAAGAAAATCACATGTGCTAATACACCATGTTTTAAAGGAGTGCAGTGTGAGTCAGCCAAAGATGGAAGATTTAAATGTGGCCATTGTCCCCCTGGATACAATGGTGATGGAATTACATGTCAAGGTAAGAGAAAAAAGAAACTGCTGAATACCATTCAATATTTTCAATGCTAATCGATTTTTTTTATTGTAAGTTTGTGGGGTTTGTCAGTTGAGATCACATTTTTTTCAAAGTCTGGTTTTCTTTTAAAATAATGAACAGACTTGTTTTATAGCTCAGAACAAACAGCTTTTTCCTAAGATGAATGGCATTTTTATTTTGCCAATGTCTAATCAATAGAAACAGCGCACCTGATTTTGATTACACTTACCATGACTTACGGCAAGAGTCATGCTTTTGAAGTCAATGGAATTACAATTATGTAAAACTGATGTAAGAAAGATCTGAATTAGGCTCTGGAAGTCCACACAAACTTCATATGCCATGGACAATTTAGGTTTTGCTAAACAACAAGTTTCTGCTACCTTGGAAAGCAATTTTAAATCCCATCACTAGTATTCTGAATAGGGAACTGACCTTGCCACCTGACATGCATAGTTCCAGAAGCGTATTCATAATCTATTGACTCATTTATTAGACAGCTTAAAGGACCTCAGAGAAACAATACTATTGTATACTGTTTAAAAGGAGTGAATTCACTTACCTATCATTAAATCCTCTGTTGAAATCCCTTAGAAAAGCAATTATAGTAACTGCCCTTGCATTGCTAGGATTAATAGGCAAAAATGTTTGCATTGTCTATTTAATTCCCTTATCCACTCACGTTCTCATGATATGCACACGCAAATAATGGGCCGGATTCTGCCCCCCTGCTAAGGTTGTTTTACACTGCTTCATGAGTGCACAGCAGCTTTCAAACTGGCTTTACTGGCTTCCCACAGTATGGTGGAATCCCCAGGTGGGGTACAGCAGCTGTAGCCAACCCTGGACCATGTAGCAAACTGTTCCCAGCCTGGGGGAGGCATATTGGAATCTATCCAGGAAAGGGGCCACACCATGGGAACAATAACCCCCAACTGTTTCCTGAACTGGCCCAGGCAGTGCAGTCCTGAGGCTGCCCTATCTTGCACCAGGGACAGGAGAGATACCCACAGGTCTCAGGACCATGGCAGTCCCAGAGCCATACTTAGTACAGAATGGCTGGTTCCCAAATTCTGGCCTTACAGAGACACACACATCTTCTTTGTATATAAGCAGCTTATCAAGTAGATTGTTATTTTTCTTCAAATATATAATTTAGCTGCCATTCCTTAGCTCCTTCTCTTCACCTTGGATCATTAGACTTAGTGAAAATCCCTCTGTAGAGTCCTTAAGAGGAAATCCTTTATTACCAACATCATTCTCAGTCTCAGAGTTTGATGATACAGTACACAAACATCCTTTATTTTTCTCTTACTGCTAACCATGTCACCTGACTAAATAATAATTCTGTCTCTTCTGTGAGCCTGTTCTATCAAAAGTTTTATTGTGCACCTGCCTGGAACAGGACCAAAAATGCCTCCATTCCTGGATCTGCCTGAGGAACATCTATTGTACCCCCAGCTGTTGATGTTTCTTTCCATGTCAAAAGCAGCAGACTCATCCTGACAGGGGGTGGAAAGACGGTGATAATTCCTTGCATTAAGGACTGCCATCATCTCTGCTAAAATGCTTGACAGTCCAGCCAGGACAGTACTGAATTCCCCTGAAACAATAGTTCCCTTTAAGAACAGACAACAAAACCGAGCAGATGATCAAAGCTTGAATGAGTTCAAGCTTTTTGAAATCTTTACGCTTGGATGCAGCATCTCCAGTATTGTGATGTAACAATGAGTGAAACTGCTGACAGCCTCATACCGTCTGCTGAGAGCTGCCACCATCTTATTTCATATTGGAATTTGTTTAGATAAAGGAAGCAGCCCATCTGTAGCAAGGTTTGATACCAGTGGTGCTTAAGAAATATGACCTGTCCTTAACAGGAATTGCTGAAACTATTCCAAGATGATATATACTGCAATACATGATGTTTATTTTGTGTGACAGAATCCAGACTATTTTTAAAAAATGTGTGCTAAAAATTAGGCCTAGGGGAACTGGTTTGGGGCAAATAAGAATCAGCCCAGAATTTAATATTTCTCCTGAACCAAACCAACCTTTTTTTGTTGTTGTTCTTTCCTCATTTAGGACAAAGACTTTTCTTCTCTGACTCTAAATGTAGCTGTGGCTCCCTCCTCCTTTAGTATCCTTCATTAAGAGACTCTTCCATCCAAATAACCCTCCTACTTTTGAATGCACCAGATTTTTCAATGATCTTAGCTGAGATTTAGGTATCTAAATGAAGTGGCCAGATTTTCCAAAAGTGCTGCAGCTCTGACTGAGAACACTCTCTTCAGCAGCTCCCTGATAGTGTAAGTGGGAACGGGGCTATAATATTGCCTTCACCCTACTCTTTCTGGTACCACCAGCTCTGCAGGCAGAGCGAGAGTCCCCTCTAACTCTTCTGCACTCTCTGGCACTAGCTCAGCCCTCTGCAGGTGAACTCAGAGGAGGGCCCTTCCCCATCTTTCACTACAGCACCACCATACTTTGGTCCTAAGTCCTCAGTTTGTAAAGGGCTTCGTCCTTTGAGTGGAAGGCACTAATATTGTTATTTATTAATAGTTCAGTGTTAAGATGAGATAGTGAGGCCCTATAGCACATAATGGAGATAGAACCTCTTGAAGGGTTGAGAAGGAGAGAGCTACAGTCAGCCACAGAGTTACAGATAGAAAACAGGAGGGCCAAGGGCCTATTGAGGTTTGTGTACGTGTACACAAATGAGTGCGTTTGCTTGTGCTAAAGAACTAACCTACTTTGTGAAGTGAGGGAAGGAAACTTAAAAAAAATCAGGATCAGCATCAAGGGTCCTTAGAGAGTATGTCTACACAGCTAAGAAAAGCCCATGGCTGGCCCGTGCCAGCCGACTCGGGCTGTAGGGCTGTTTCATTGCCGTGTAGACCCAAGCTCAAGCCTGAAGCCGGGTGGGAGGATCCCAGAGCTGGGGCTCCATCCCAAGCCCAGAAGTCGACACACTAATGAAACAGCCTCACAGCCTGAGCCCTGCAAACTCAAGTTTTTCTTTGCTGTGTAGACATACCCTTAAAGGACAAGTACTGTATTGCCAATAAATGACAGCGGTACACTTCCGCAGGTTCATGGCACACTGCTCATCACTGACCAAGTGTGTTAGACATTCCACAGCATTTACAGAGCTGTTATTTTTCAGTACCTCTTTTTAAACCATATCTACAGAATCAGAGAAACAACAGATGAAATTAGTTCATCTAAGCCATACCTAGCCAAAACAGGATTTTTATGCCACATATCCTCACAGACTGGTGCTCTGAAATGTTCACTGTGATGATTTTAAAATCATAATGAAATATGTTGTTTATGTTCTTGCTTCCATTTCCCACTGTACTAAAGTGATGTAGGCCTGTAATTTTAAAGGCATTTTAACTACTAAAATATGGAAGGAAATGCTGTTCCTCCTCTGGGGTTAGTTTTATTTAACAGGGTGCATACAGACAGTAATAAGTGACTAGGAGCAGCTGTTTAAGTTATATAGGATTCTTTAGGGTACCCGGGGATGGCACTTGTACAGTAATTTTCTATCCCAGGTGGATCATTTCAACATTGGAGATGAGGTCAACAGAACATTCTGTTCTGGTATGTTGTTGTGCTTTTTATTGGCAGATCTACACCTTTAGAATCAAGAACATGGAATTCAAGCCAAATGCATGGGTCAACTCTTAATTCTCTACCCCCAAGCATGTTCAATGTAGAGTTACTGACAGCTATCAATCCTTGCAGTAGGGGCAGGTAGAGGTCGATCTCTGTGGAATGCAGGCTATTTCTTGAAATAGAATTGCCTTAGGAGAAGTTTGAAGGAGTTTTTCATTCTAATCCCTTTTTAAATGGGCACAAAAGTTTCCTGTAGAAAATAAAACCTATTTTGGAATAGATATTCTCTTGAAAACATGATGTCTCTAGAGTTCTGCAAAATATGCTGGTCTTACAATATTCCTGGGCGGGGGGAGTGACTCTAGAACTGGTGCACTAATAGTCACAATTAAGGATGGCCACTTGTCAAGGAGGAAACGTCACAGCTTTGTCATTACCAAATGAATAATAATTATAATTTGTTTAATGGGAAAGGAAAAGCCACTGGAAACGGAATTTTGGCAGCAGATAGTCACAACTGATGAAATTGGGCAAAAATTCAAATACATTTTTCTTGACATTAGTCTGACATGACATTCTGCACAAAATCCAGAAGTACTGCCTAACTAGAAATGTTGCTACATTGTCGGCATTTTTAGTCATTAAATAAAAGTCTATTTCCTATTTATTTCCCAGCCTGAAAGTCATTCTTATTACTTTCCTATTTGCTATGATGGGAGATTATTTTAGTAACAGTGATCAAAGCTGCCATATCATCAAAATCTAATAGCTTTTTTAATTGTTCTGATACATTTATGAAATACAGCCCTATGCAAAAGGCCTAGACATTGTTTTGCTTGGCAGTGCATACGCTTTTTGCCAGCCTTCTGCAGAGGGGCATGTGTCACTATGAAAGTTTAACAGTTTACACTAGAAATCAGTGGTTCCCAAACTTTAACCACCTGTGAACCCCTTTCACTAAGATGTTAGGTCTCGCGAACCCCCTCCTTAAAATGAATTTCCAGGGATTTTCTCCTTTACCTGAGTATAAATTATAAAAGTGGTCATCTTCAAAAATATAAAATTTGTTTTTATGACATGCTTATTATGCACTATTATTATTAATCATTACAGTATTTTTATTACATTATGAAAACAACAACACTCTTCCAAGATCTCACTTTTGTAGCTCGTATCACTTTGAATAAGCCTGTTATAAAACAAGGAGTATCATCATCAAGGAGTATCAGATGTGAAACAGCATGCAGGTATTTAAGAAACCAACTCGAAGAGTTCCTCCTACAAAAGCATTCAGGTCTTGAGTAGTCCAGGCAAACAATGCACATTACAACAAAGCTTAAATTTGTTCTTCATAATAATTTTAAAAACAATACTAGCTGCCTATTTAATTTTAAAAACAGCCAAAAATATCCACCCCCCCTTTCCATTTCTTATCAGGGGTCTTTAAATTTAAATCTCATCAGTGTGATAGATATGTTTGCTTTGATCTGCTTAGCTCTTGGAAGTCAGGGGCTCCGGGTTGCTGGCCCAATGCTGCCGAGGGTTCCTAGGGACAGCTCTGTCTGCCATTAGAAATTTTTTTCCCCGAGAACCCCCCGTAACATTTTGCGAACCCTCAGGGTTCTGCACTAGATATAGTCTTTGGCTCAATTCTGTGCTGAAAAGTACACAAGTAACCAAGGGTAAAATCTGCCCATTACTAGCTAACTCAGTGATCATTTTTATGTGTTTTATTGGTTCCTGTAACTTTTATTAAGTTACTTTATTATCTGTTTGTCAAAATCTGTGTGGAAGGAATATGGAATGTACAGCTCCCAACACATGTCCCTGTAACATTAGATACACTGGCTACAACTGCTATATAGATAAAAAATTACTTAGATTTTATTATATAATCTATATCTTCTTCAGCTGAGTCAAAGGTACTTATGCCCCTACAAATGCAGGATTTTGTGAGATTTACAAAAACATCTAGGTGAATTAGGTGCTTAATTCTCATTGACTTTGAGAATCTGGCCTCTAGCCACCAATCATAGTTTGGGATATGAAAAGGATGAACTATTTACTCAAGGTGATTCTTGCACACACATACAGTGGTTGAGGTGTTATTTGAATCTGGGACAGAAAATAATATTTTTTCAGGGTATATTGAAAAGGACTATGTGTCAATGGGGGTTTCAGCCTTAGATTCATAGAATATTAGAGTTGGAAGAGACCTCAGGAGGTCATCTAGTCCAACCCCCTTCTGAAACAGGACCAACACCAACTAAATCATCCCAGCCAGGGCTTTGTCAAGCTGGCTTTAAAAACGTCTAAGGATGGAGATTCCACCATCTCCATAGGTAACCTATTCCAGAGCTTCACCACCCTCCTAGTGAAATAGTTTTTCCTAATATCCAACCTAGACCTCCCCCGCTGCAACTTGAGACCATTGCAGCTTGTTCTGTCATGTGTCACCACTGAGAAAAGTTAATCTCCATGCTCTTTGGAACCCCCCTTCAAGTAGTTGAAGGTGCTCATAAGGATCATCAGTACGATTAGCTGAATACTTCTCCCGCCCAAGTATTTCATTTCCTGTGATTGTGTGTAGGCGGTCTTGGGCATTGGTGGACCTCAGTCCTTTCTATCTGTTGTTTGGGGCCCAAACCAAGATGTGCGTTAGCTCACTATGATAGTTCAGCTTAATGAAGCTGACTATAATTGTTTTTAAAAGATTGATGCTTTTATTGTTGCTTTTTTGATAAATGTGCTAGATGCTGATAAATACTTTTTACAAATGGAAATGAATAAAATACTCTTCTTAAATGCAGTATATCCTAACCAAAGACAAATGTACTGTACTAGGAATATTGAGTTTGATTCAACATACATTAAAGTCAGTGGGATTCTTTCAATTTACTATAATGGGAACTGTATTGGGCTCTACTATGGCAAAAAGATTGCCAATCTAAAAATCTATACTTGGCACTTATACATTTTTGTTATACACTTTCCCTGTATCTTCTTTCTCTATGTGCCCTACATTCAAACAAAGGCTTCAATCCATTTTTATTCAAATGGAAAATTGTCATGTTGGATGCTGGCCAGATTACTCTTTTTTTCCCCCCTGTGCATATTCAAACCTTATCTCTACCTATCGGAGCCTTGTTCCAGTCATCCGTGTTGGAAGATAAATAATTTTACAATTGTTACAGTAAACAGTTGGTCTGTTCTGGTGTTGCTTAGTTCTCTCAAATGCTGAAACAGAATAGTACATCTGTGAAATCAAACACGGACCCTTGATTTACTGGAAAGTATGCAGGTCCTCAAGTCATAATATGTACAGGCTACATATCCATTACTTAGATTTTAAGTAACAAGTCTATATCATGTAAGCAATTTGTAGTACTGAGTTTCAAAATGTGCACAGCCCCTGATATTTGCAGGTATTCCAAAGGGTATAGTGGCAAGACCTGTAAAAATGGTGTGATCTCATTTTAAAATAAAAATTAAACACAATGAAAGTACTTTCAGAGGTGAGGGTTGTGGTAGATTTTTTCTTTTAAAAAAAATCTGATGTGCATAGAAAACACTAATAACATCTCAACTTCTCATCTTTGGGTTTTACATTATAAATATTATATAAATTTGACAGCAAGATTGACTATTTGTCAAAATAGTTCTCTCCTTATTGAAATTTTATGCCATCCAAAAAAGATTTAAACAAAAAAATCACTGTAATACTTTTGTACAATTTGAAAAATGTTTGTGGAAAATTGCGTTTCCTAATATAGAGGAAATATGATTTAGAAAAGAATGTAAAACACACATTGTATTTCTGTTACTGAGGGAATGGCCCAGTAGATGCATTTCTTATACTATGTGATAGCGCATGCTCTCTTTCTGTCTCTGTCTGCAGCTAACATGCTGTTTTCACCCTCTGCTTCTCTCCAGCATAAGAATTTCTTTAACCTATATTTAATATTAAAATGTCACAATAAGTTTAAAAAATTTTGACATCACAAACAGCATGTTTTTTCCACAATTCAAATACATCTTAAAATGTGGAAAGGGCAGGACAAAGGAAGTCCACTGAAGTGGACATAATTACTTGATGTCTTGCATGCAAAATATACAGTGAAAGAAGGAATAATACATTTGAACGTCACTTAGTTTAAATTGCCTGTCATAGTACTTGGTCACACAAGTTTTATGTAACCATCTTCACACATGAAATAAAGCACATGGTCATGTACTTTAAAATCATGGTGCATTGCTGCCTGTCTTTAGACACCTGTATGTTCAGAAAAGTACATAGTGTTCGAACATTGTTCATTCCTGATTAATAAAGAAAATCTTGGATGCAAATGCTATCCCTGTGTTGCAGACTTTCAAATGCACATGCAAGATCGACTAATGCAATGGCTCCTAGTTTCCAAGCTATAAGACTCCCATTGACTTCCGTAAGCTTTGGATCAGGCTGTTACAGTCCAGAAATATGGGTTGCTATAGTTACTTAACATAATTTAGGATCAATGCCAAATATCTTTTCTTTATAAATATCCATTATTTCCCTCGTCTGCTTCTACCAAGTATAGTTATATTCAATAGAACAAAAGCAGCAAAGAGTCCTGTGGCATCTTATAGACTAACAAACGTTTTGGAGCATGAGCTTTCATGGGTATTCACCCACGAAAGCTCATGCTCCAAAACGTCTGTTAGTCTATAAGGTGCCACAGGACTCTTTGCTGCTTTTGCAGATCCAGACTAACACGGCTACCCCTCTGATACTCAATAGAACAAGTTACTCTAGAATCATGAAAATCCAGCAGTATGAGACACCATGAGTTACTCCAATAACTATCATAGGTGAATGAATTAGTTCAGATAAAGTTTGGGAAAGATTTATTTGCTAAACTTAAACTAAAGCTACATAAACCTCTTCAGATGTTTGAGAAAAGTTTGACTCTCTCCTCTCCTCCTCCCCCCATCCCAGGCCCCTTATCACGCACCTCTGCACTTCCTGATTTCAGCCAAGCCTGGAATTGTAAATGTTGACACCAATGGAGTTGTACACTCTTACTCACCACTGAATTTAGCTTCATGTCACAGTTTACATGCATAGTATGGTCCCAAAGCAAATCAGCTAAGCTCTCCAGTCTTGCAGATTTCAAATTCATAAAACTATATTAATGCAGTATTGAAGGCTGCATAGTTAAAAAAAAACAACAAGAAATCAGGAAATGTAAACATTAAGATTGCCATTTGCAAGTACATAACTAATTAATCTGAGGAAGATGTAAACCCTATATCTTTGACTTACTGTAGCTATGTAAATAAACAGAAATGCACTCCATAAAAATAAACAATTTCCTAAATAGCTTGTTGACAGACTTGTTAAAGGTTTTTGGAAGTCCAAATAAGTTATGTCAACTACTTCTCCTTTATCAATTTTTTTTGTAACATGCACAAAAGAATTCTAATAGAGTAGAGACACTTTATTTTCCTTTACAGAAGTCTGGTTTATAATGTTATATCATGACCTGCACTATCAAGAGAATTAGCTTTTCATTGTTTGTTAACTGCTATTCTTTATCTCCTGTTTTAAAAGTTCCAGTAATTCAGACAGCAAAAACAAGACTATGATTTAGATGACCAATCATAATCCTAAACTGAAAAAATGATCTAGTTATTTAATGAATAGTTATGACTGAAACATATACTTGCAGAAATCAGGACAGTCTATGTACCATTTGCAAATGGAACAAGGACATATTTGTTGTTGAATATATTGGTACTTGGCCATATACCTAATTCTTCATAAAATCCATATACTGGCAGTGGAACTGGCTTCATTATGTTAAAACTGATGCCAAGTATTTGCTTACTGATATGCCTTTTTATATCTGTGCTATAAATCTGAGGCATTATCATTTTTCAGCAATTCTCTAAAGATCTATTGGTCTTAGACATTTGGAATTAAAAATTTCCCCGAATAGTTTATCATACCCATGAGCCTCTGTAGATTTCTTTATGTTTAGGAATTGGTGTTTCAAGAAGTGCTTTTATTTTATCTGGGTCAGAAATTAATCCATCTTTGTTCAACTTATTTCCACTACAGAAACAGTAAAAAAATGCCCCAAGATTATGTATTTCACACAGTAAATGCATAATTTGCCTACATCTTTCATTGTGTTTAAGGACGTTTGACCAAATTAAAAAATCATCCAGTACAAATTCAACAACAATGATATGCATTAAAATACCTCAGGAGCAGAACTAATACCAAATGGCATTCCTTTAAATTGTTAGTCAAAGTGGTTTATTAAAATCACTTCCTTAGAGTATGCCTTCTCTAACTTTTATTACCAAAATGCATGTCCTGCATCTGACATGGAATATTTTTTGCTTCTGAGCACGTAGTTGCCACTTAAAAAGTTTTGAAAGGATAATGTTCACATTATGGCTTCATGTAAATCATGTGAATCCCTGCATCTTGTGACTCCATCTGTACTTTATTTATCCTTCCAGTTGCATAGGCTGAGTGTGTGTACCTTTTCAATATCTAGTTCACTTTATTTCATGTTATATATTTTTTCTTGTCAACTGGATCACAGCAGTTAATGATTTGTTAGTCTTCATGTGCTATTCTCTATCCAGATATCTTAGGTCTAGGAAATCGTCTCAAATGTCTTTCAGTATGCTTTCTGCTACTTTTTATGTAATTGTGTGGTGTGTACACCCAGCATTTTTAAAATAACTTGGTGGGAATAATTTTTCAGATCCAGCATAAGTGGCAGGTGTCCATTTATCTTTTGAAAAGGTATTGTCAAGTGTTACTGGTTTTAAGAACTAGTTGTAATAGTTACTTTCCCTTCTAGTAGTACTTTATTCTCTGAATGTGGAAGAAGCTTTGTTTTAGATTTAGGTAGTTATAGATTATATATTTTCCTTGGAATAGCATTGCATTATCTTCATATCCATTTTAACAAACAACTCTGCCATTCATGTTTAGATTTGTGGACCAACCTGCTGTTTCTTGTGTACTCTATGTACTTACAGAATTATCTAAATTAATGCCTTGCTGTTTGCCAAGCACATGGCTATATTCATTTTTAATTGTGTGATGTATTTCCTCTTGGGTTAAATTCATCCCTCAAAAGCAGTGGGTCCCCAAACTGTAGGAGGCATAGAGGAACATTCGGGTACATGGGGGTCCCAGGCAAGCCCCCACAGGGAGTGGGGGGAAAGCGCCACTCAGCCCCACTCTGCCCCCAACTTCCCTCTGGCCCCAGCCCTGGTCCGAGCCATGGCCTCAGGCCACGGCCCTACTCCTAGCTGCGCCACCCGGCTCTAACTGTGGCTCTGCTCACAGCCACTACCTCAGTTCTTGCCTTGGCCCTGACCCCAGCTCCTGACCCCAGCTGGGTGGGCAGTGGGTGGATAGATTACATTACGCGTAAAGTGAGGCATGACAGAAAAGGTTTGGGAACCACTGCTCTAAAGCATGCATAAGTGGGAACTAAGTGGTACATAGGCCTTGTGCTGGTCCTCTGTATGGGGTGAATTTCTCCATTAGCATATACAAATTTTGGATTTCAGTAAACTTTTTAAATCCTATTTTGGATACCTCTCATTTCTAGCCTTTCCCTTTGAAATCATGCCAAGTTTACTAGCAGCTTATTTTGTACAGAGTCACTGGGAGCCTGAATCTACATGTCAATGTTTCAAGGAGTTTCCTGCAGCATCCTGCTTCTGACTAGTCATTTGTATTACACATATAAACCTCAATTTTATTGAATCACATAGTTCCCTAAACTCACGTTTACTATTTAAACTGGCTCATAATAGCCTTCATTTCAAATAAAAACCCACCTTCTCGCACAATAGTGTTTTTCTGGAGTTGCAGTGCTTCCCAGGTTTATTTATGATTTGTACCATATGCTTCCTCCTCTTCTTCCTTTGGTAGAAAGCCATGGCATGCTACAATATCACATCCTGTGGAGAAATGTATTGCCTATGGTTTAGTTGTTTTCTCTGCAGACCCCACATTGCTGATTAAAAATTCAAAAACTGTTGCTTAGATGGAGAACATTTTGCTACAAAATTTCCTTGCAAAGCCATTGGACTTGGAGGAAATAATTACTCCTTCTTTGGTTCAGTACAGCTCTGACACCATGTAATGTTTACTTAGCATTCTCAAGTCAAGAAAAAATACCAAATACTTTTTAATATTAACTGCACAAGCAATCTGTTCACTGCAAGTCTTCTAAAACATTTGAAAATATCTAGTTCAAAATGTGCATGCTCAGAGGCTTAACACAGGAATTAATACGCTGTGGTCACTCCCATACTAATATGTCATATTTGCATTGTTTCTCTCATATTATTAAGATGATACCTGTTTTCCCACATAATGATATTGTAAGCAGCCACTTTGTAGAGGAATATTTTAAAATAATAATGATATTGTAGGAAATGAAAAAGTAGTGAGTATTGGGCTCATAAATGCATAGAGCTCTTTTGCTCAGTCTATTATGTAGTATTAAGTTATGTTCCTTTCTTCACTTGTCTAATGTGATTTGTATAGTGTTGTGTGATCCACCTTGTGAGCATGGAGGAACCTGTGTGGCTCAAAATAGCTGTTCCTGTGCTTATGGATTTGTTGGTCCGAGATGTGAAACATGTACAAGTCTATTTAGTCTTTCACCCCCATTTTGGCACTTGCAGAAAATTATAAAACACAAAAAGCCTAGATTTTTCCTCAAAATTATGATTGAATAGAGCAGGAAAATTGAAGTATAATATATATAATGCACTGGCTAAACCATTTCTTGGAATATGTTTTCCAAAAGTACATTTGTATTAAGTAAAAATATGTACATCTGTATCAACATTTGTTACATAAAAACACCTATACTCAAAAAAGCTTTATTTACAGTAACGATTGTGAAATGCAAGTTGTGTGAGTGAATACAGTCATACTAATTTGGAGAATACAAACAGGCAAGCTTCGCCATTACGATTCATGTTATTGTGCTAAACAAGTTACAAAATAGGTTCAATATTTAGAACATCAGTGTGGGGGAGAAATCAGACTTCAAACCACTTTGTTAGTTGAATGGCAAAACATATATTACAGTTTCATGACTGCAGTCCTTGCATCTGATTTAAATATCAGGTTGCCTTGACAGGGAAATAATTTTAGCTCTGCAGCAGAATAGCTGAGATATATAAAAGTTAAGAATTTTAGATGCAAGACTTTGTCAAAATGTGAATGATAAAAAAAACCCAAAGGGACAAATTCTGCTCTCAGTTTTACCAGCATAAATCCAGAGTAATTCTTTTAGTTGCAGTGAAGTTGCTGCTGAATTTGTATCAGTATTACTGATAGCAGAATCTGGCCCTAATCCTTTGCATGTTTAAATTTACCATTGAAATCAATTACTTATTTTGCAGTGATATGCAATAGACATTGTCATAATGGTGGGAAATGTGTGTCACCAGATGAGTGCAAATGCAAAACTGGATGGAGCAGTCCTTCTTGTGAAACAGGTAAACATTTAGAAAGCATTGGTGTCTCATGTATTCATTTTTCTACCTGAAATCCATGTGGTTTGCACAATATGCTGATCATACTGGGAATTACTACAGGAATTAATATAAAAAAAGAAATGAGGAGCTAGTACTGAGCATGTAAGTATGAAAGAAGAAAATGCCTTTTAGTGATGGAGAACGCACATTTTGATTTTGTAGGTGATTGTTTCAGAAGCCATGGTAGCCTCTCATCCAAACTATAGTTTCATATTTTTCCAGCCTTATACATCTGCATTTAATTTCATCTGAAATATCTTAGTGACCCTTGATTTCTTTAGACGCTTAGCTCTTGAGATAATGTAATTCTTATGAAACAAACTTTCTGTAACATACTGAAAGACAAAAGAGTTAGAAAGGAAAAGCTATTTTAAATGGCCACTATACTTTGAAAAAGTACAAATCTTGGGCAAGATACTAAAGTCAAAGCAAATGAATTGTGCAAATCATGGATAGACATCTGAAATAAACTGTTAAAGTATATATTTAATCCCACAGGATCCCCAAATGCTTTACAGCTACACTAAAACATCACTGAAATCCAGCCACTGCTAGAACAACCAATACACTACACAGCAGACTTGCTAAACAAATGGGGCATTTTTTGCTAGCATTGGAGAAAACTTGTTCAAATGAAATGTGCTAGGATATCTTTCAGATTTATGCAGAAGCAAAGAGAACCCAACTCCTAATATTTTAAAACTAAAAAAATGAGAATAATTTATTTTGATATAATTTCTATTTATATCCAGCTATCTGTAGCCCTGTTTGCCTAAATGGTGGAATCTGTATACGCCCAAGTACCTGTGCTTGTCCTTATGGCTTCTATGGACCCCAGTGCCAAACTGGTAAGAAAGTTCAATATATCATATGGATAGTAGATTCAGGCTATTTAAATGTTTATCTGACTTTATGCAGTATGTATTATACCCAGGAATTTGGCTTGTCAACTCCATCCATGCCATTTTCCTGTTATAGTACATTGGAAATCTGCATAGTTTTTTTTTAAAGGAGTTGTTATTGGAATAAATATTTATGTATTGCTGGGAACTAAACAATTTATCTGAAATTAATTTGAGCAAGTCATGACAGAATTAACAACTAAAATATAGCTCTGCTCTGACAAGTATGTATATTTTTCAAAAAAAAGGGAACATCATCTTACTCTATAGTGAGTTTGATTTAGAGCAAGGTGCCTCTCAGATCAAAAATTGCAAATATTTCTGTGAAATTTAACAAACAAAAA
Source organism: Gopherus evgoodei (assembly GCF_007399415.2). Lineage (NCBI taxonomy): Eukaryota > Metazoa > Chordata > Testudines > Testudinidae > Gopherus > Gopherus evgoodei. The sequence continues at coordinate 60,394,725 of NC_044332.1, forward strand.
CCTTTTTTCTGCACATCAAGAATACTTAGTTCCATTTCAGAAGTTACTAGATAGTCAAACATTTTCTTCAGACAGCAGCAGAGTGCAACTTTTGCTAATAGGCAGAGATCATAGGCCATTGATGCTGCAATTAGTGGATCAATAGTTAAAACTTCTCTCTTATCTCCTTCCTTTGACAAAGACCTGAGACACCCTTGGGGCTTGTCTACATCACAAAGTTGCAGCGCTGGTGAGGGGGTTACAGCGCTGCAACTTAGGAGGTGTACACATCTGCAGGGCATCACCAGCGCTGCAACTCCCTGTTTGCAGCGCTGGCCGTACTCCCGTTTTGTCTCAGGTGTAGAGGATCCAGCGCTGGTGATCCAGTGCTGGTAATCAAGTGTAGACACTTACCAGCGCTTTTCTTGACCTCTGTGGAATAAGCAGGTATCCCAGCATACCTGAGGAAGCCTCTCTGGTAATCAAGCAGGTCTCCTTCCCCGGTTTGCTCTCGCGTTCCCCGAACCCCCGTGCAAGCAGGTCTCCTTCCCTGCGGTTTGCAGGGGGGTTCAGGGAACGCGAGAGCAAACCGCGGGGAAGCTGGTCTCCTTTCCCGGTTTGCTCTCGCGTTCCCCGAACCCCAGTGCAAGCAGGTCTCCTTCCCTGCGGTTTGCTCTCGCGTTCCCCGAACCCCCAAGCAAGCAGGTCTCCTTCCCTGCGGTTTGCAGGGGGGTTCGGGGAACGCGAGAGCAAACCGCGGGGAAGCTGGTCTCCTTCCCTGGTTTGCTCTCGCGTTCCCCAAACCCCCCTTGAAACCGCCCAACAGCGCTGCAGTGTGGCCACATCTAACACCACTTGCAGCGCTGGTTGCTGTAAGTGTGGCCACTCTGCAGCGCTGGCCCTATACAGCTGTACTAATACAGCTGTAACAACCAGCGCTGCAAAATTGTAGATGTAGACATACCCCAAGATATACACCCATGAGTGTGCTTCCATTAGTGGTCATGCTACATGCAGTGTCCTGTTGGGTTACACAAAAATGCATCTTTCACCTTCTCTTCTATTTTAAGCACGCTAAGGTACTTAAAAGGGTCAAAAATCTCATCTCCTTAAGGATGTCCTCTCCCTTAGGGTGTTAAAATGATGAGCACCCATAAAATTACTTTGGTTCTAATACTTATTGGTTTCCCAAATAATTCACACTGGAGAGCATTGGAAGTGCTTGTGGTTTGGTTCTAGTTCGCAGGTATGGGGCGGTATGTAGCCTCCTGCTACAGCAAAGCTTGTCGTCCCCCCCCCATTTCCCTCCCCATTTCATTGTCCCAGACTTACAGGAAGACAGACAAGATGCAAGGGTTTGTTTAGGCTGCTGCATTATTAACTTAACTCATCTGGGAACTATCCAGCAGTAATTCACACAGTGCAGGTCATGATTCCTTCCATACTTGTTTCCAAAGATTTGAGGGCTGCTATCAGCCTCCCCCTCCTCCAAACCTGGTCTCAGCCCCTTGTTTTGATCCAATCACCCTTCCCTCATTTGAAGGTTAAGGAGCTGGAGAAAGGGAGTTGTCTCCTCATTGTATGAGACATATGGAGCCCCAACCCTATTCCCCAGTGTCTTTAGGGGATGCTTTCCCTCAGTCCACTTCCAACTCTGGTTTACCAGGGAACCAGAGCTCCTATGGAATGAGCACTGGACACCTGCCACAAGAAGGTCCCAGCAATTACCCTGGTTGCCTCCCCCCACCAGGAATAAAATTCCCAGATAGCTAACAATTCCCTCCTTAACAAGGGCCAAAAATATATGCTCTCCCCCATCAGAGAGGTTGTCCCTGATTCAGGCATGAAAGAGGACTCCATCTGAAGGGATAGGGCACATATAGCTTCCCACAGTTGCACCCACGGACAATTGCTTACCTTAGCCCTTCCTCCAGCTACCACCTCAGAAGATGCTTCCTTTTCTGTCCCCACTGATCAGAGAATGCCCCATTCCCATTGAGATTACAGTGGTTGCATTTCCAACAGAAGTGCCACTCTTAACTGGGAGAGTAACACTGCAATGAGTTAAACAACTCTCTCTCACAGAGTTATCCTATTTTTCAAAGAACAGTGGCACATTTACATGGTTTAATTTCAATCCAATTTTTAAAACTTTTGAAACCATGATGCTAAATTGACCTAAAGTTCTTCTTTTTCATTCTGTTAGCTCTTTGCCATCCTCCTTGTAAGAATGGTGGCCACTGTGTGAGAAACAATGTGTGCACCTGTCCTGAGGGTTATGCTGGAAGAAGGTGTCAGAAGAGTAAGCTATATCATTTCCCTTTTTTTCCCCAAACATCTTCTGCTTCAGAAATGTGTTTTTGTTGAGAGATGCATGTTAAACAGAACATTTAACTTGTATTAATGCTCTAATCTTCAATTTTTATACCATGGCACGTATATCAGTAACCTATGTACAAAAGAGAGCATCCCATTTCCGAAGCTTTGCTTGCACTCAGTGCCGATAGGTTAATGACAATACCATTATGTCAAGCAAACCTTAGGAGTAAGAGTGTTTTGCTGGAGTCCTATCTCTAAATTTAAATGAAGCTAGATTGAGTCGTACAGTCAGTATTCTGAGATGACTTAATTATTTTTCATTAAATTTACTGCAAGAGAAAATTAAAACCAAAGCCATAGCAGCTGATTGGGATCCCTAAAAATGTCAAAACACCATTCCTTCTAGCTTAATTAATACAGTTGGTTAATAATGCTTTTTGCTTTTCTTTTTTTCCTATCACTTTCAAATCCCTCTTCAACTCCACACAGCTATTCATGTTTGAGGCTTTTATTCTTAAGGGGTAATTTGTTATTTTGGCATTTTTACTGATTCTACTACACTTTCCAGAGTCTGTCATCCAGGGAGCTTAAGGTAGGTAGGTGAAAACTTATTTTTTCCCCCTTAACCAGGCTGAAATTCGCAAAATGAGAGCTGTGAAAACAACTGCTTTTGGCAGGAAGAACTTGTAAATTTTCAGAGCACTTTATTTTTCACACACTTGGAGACAAAAAGCCAGTGAAAAATTCCTTCCAGCAACAACAACTCTCTCAGTCCCCATACTGCAGCTTTCCTTCCCTTCAGCTGAAAGAATAGTGATGCACCATTGCTGCCTGGCTGAAAAATACACAATTGAATAGTCTATTCTGGCAGGAACAAGCTGGAGGGAAGATCTAGGGGGAGGGGAAGCTTATGTTCAGCATCTTGTTTTTGAGGTCAGAGTACATTACAAAAGTGCTGTTTCTAGCTTAAAGTATGCTACCATTTCTCAAGACAAATCAGCAGAAAAACAGTGGATAATGATTGCAGCTTTAGGGAAGCCTTTTGCTAAGTCGTCTAACTGCTACCAACCCACACAATAGTTTCTTTCTACTTAAGCTCTTTTCAAGAAGCGTACAAAGTTTTGCTGCCCACCTGGGTAGCCAATAGTGTTACAAAATTTTCAGAGACTATCAAAATATTTGTGCCCCATTTAAGCCAAGTAAAATGTATTCATCCATTCTACTCCAGTAAACAGCAATTAACTGTCTGCTTTATTTGGCTTACTATCCTCTGAGATTGAATTAGGACATTTATTGTCTATGAGGAATACAGAGATAAGTACAAGGAATTATTTCCGTATGTACATGCTGCTGAATGGTCACTGATTGCTAATGGGATTCACATTTGGTATGTTGTTGGGGTTTTTTTTGTTTCCTGTTTAGACAAGTCTGCACACCATTTTATAAATTTGTTATTCATAATAGTTCGACAAAATGGTGTTACAAACACAGATGGACCTATGGGTTGTTCACATATTCTTTGTAGCGAGTATTCAACCAGTTGAGCCATCTGACTGATCACTTAAGAAACCTGTTATGCTTGCTGTTCCCTGACTGAATGTCCTAACTGTCAAAAGCTGGAGAAATAAGTCCCAACCACCTGACTAAAGGACTTTTAGACTCCAGGCTATGATGAGATGACAGCAGTGAGCTCCTGGCCCCTTGCCTGCAGGGTTTAAAGTAATATTAAATTCTTACCAGTACAGGGGCTGGGCCTCGGGCAGAAGGGGCGAGGCTGGTGGTTAGCCTCCCCTCAGCCAGCACATCCACACTCCCTGGCCCCTGGGGCTCCCACAGCATTTTAAAAGGGCCTGGCAGTGACTGGAGTCCTGGGCCCTTTTAAATCGCCGGTACTGGGTCAGCTGCCCCTTTTGCCCCCTCCTCCTCCATTGGTGGCCCAGGGGGTGGGGGGCAAAAGGAGCAATGACATTAAAGCACTGTGGAAGCACTTTAACGTTGTTGCCCCTTTTGCCTCTTCCATTTATGGCCCTACCGGTAGTGGCGGCACTTTAACATGGGCTGGATACGGGCTGATACCAGCTTCTTACCAGTATGCTGAACCGCACCACTTTCACCACTGCCTCCCCCCACAAAGAATAATCTGCTGGGGTGGCTTTGTTGGGAGGCCCCCATTGCAACAGATTTCAGATTTAAGATGCATGGAGGCAGTTAATACCTTTGGGGAGACAGTGTAGCCCAGTGGGCAGGGCAGTTGACTAGAACTCAGGAGATCTGGGGTCAATTCCTGGCTCTGCCAGCCAGTAGCCTGCTGGGTGATCTCAGTTTCCCCATCTGTAAAATGAGGATAATGTTACTGACCTCTTTTGAGATCTAAAGATGAAAAGCACTATATGAGAGCTAAATATTATTACTACTGGAGCTATTGTTTCAGATTGCCTGTACATTCAGGCAGACATCCCTACAGTCATACACAGAACACATGTCTTAGTTTTCCTTTCCAACTATGAGGGCTAGCAGTATTTGTAATATTAAATGAAAAGTGAGATTTGATCATCGCATGATTCCAGGAGATGTTGCTACTCTGGCTAGATTGCCTGTTGTTCTGATGCTTTAATCTAGTGCTGATTACACCCTTTATTCTTGGAGTGTTTAGGAGTCTTATTTTGGGAGAACGTCTGTCATTTCAGTGACTCAAAGTGGCTATTTAATTGGATGGAGGTGGTGATGGGAAGGTGGGACTAAGAATATGGAGGGGGGTAGAACAGAAAAGAGAAAGATCATATTACAAAAGTTACACACTATTGTAAATAAATATTTGGTGGGGAGGGTTTTCTAAAGCTTTGGCAGGCTTTTCTGTTTGCCTCCGAGATGAAGATATAATCCATCTGTGCCCTGGGTGAGGATTTATTATTTCTTTCAGGATTTATTACTTGCTATAGTAATTGCACAGAGCCAGTGGATATCCTCACACAAAGAACGAGGGGAAAGAAATACTATATGGCAATAGAAAGGCTGTAATGAGTTACTAGAAAATAAGTTAATTGAGGGGTTAGTGATGTAACAATTCCCAATTGCAGACTATCAAGACCTATATACGTGTCAGTTTGAAGTCAGTTGTGCAAGGTGAGAGAATTACCTGCTTGCTGGCTTAAATGCCATCAGTTCTTTTGGAACATGTGAGAACACAGTGATTGGTGCTAAAATAGTTCAACCAAAATTAAGAATTATGACATCACCAGAATTTCTAAAAGAAAACCATCCATTGGATATCATGCTATCAGGTCCTTTTAATTATGCCTTACAGCCTTAATATAAACTAACAGAGTTATGTTAAACTCTTCCAGGCTTCTAATGTGTTTTCTCCCAAGTTCTCAGAGTAGATCTATTCCTAGGACCTTATTCTTTCTCTTGCACCAGTGCAAATCAGGAAGTGTTCCATTAGAATTACACCAGTGCCACACTAATATGAAAAGGATATCCTACCCTTAGTCTGTGTGTAGTGAGTAACTACCTGGGATATTTTAGGAGGAAATATTATTTGTATCAGTTGAAACAAGTCAGTGTCCAGCAAGATGAATACACAGTAGGGTTCTAAATCAAATTATTTAAATGGCAGCTTGAAGAAGTTCCCTACTGATTAGATAACCACCGTCTCCCAAATGAACAAACTCTAAAGCTGGCAGCGAAGATCTTCATTAACCCAGTGTACTGTTATTACCAAGATGCTGAAAAAAAGCCACTGAAATTTTAAATTAAATGGTCAAAATATAAATGTAAGATAAGAGAAAGCTGCAAAAAGACTCAAGCCTAAAACAAATTAAATGGGCTGGAATGTAAATTAAATTGCTTCATTTCCCCTTCTTCTGCCTTTCCCTTTTCTGGTGCTCACTAAAGCTCCTCTCACACACACAGCTTCATAACTGAAAGAAGCTGGGGAAGTCAGTATTCTTGTGATGTAATCAAGGATCTTGCTGGTCTGCAGAGAAGAAAGGTTGGAGGCAAAGATGAAAATGAGTCCAAATAGTGTTGCATTGAGAACACTTTCCTTCTGGGCACCTCCACACCCTGTTTTTGCTGTTTTGGGGCATTTTTCCTTGTCTTGTCAATATTTCAGGTGAAGGACTGAGAAGGAAGTGGCCTTATTTATTGCTGGCAGCTTCAAATTTTCCGTAAAAGGGGGCAATGAGAGGAGAGCAGCTGATCAGAGCGGACATATTTGCAAATTGAATGCAAGTATATTTATGGCTTGAATAGTTACCTATTTTATTATTTCACTTCCTGAGTGCAACACCTTTGCATTTCTAAACGAGTCTGCCTGACAGTTACCATTTTGTTAAACAGAGAGGATGCACCATGCCTCCATCATTCCGACTTTTTCTTTCTTGTTTCCTTAATTTAAAAAGAAAGACATTCAAGTTGCAAGTGTGTATTTGTTCTTTGTCTAAGCAGACAACAGCTATGTAAATCACACAGTTTTGATTGGCTGAAAGCTGAAATACAGGGATTTGCACCAGTGTTTACTGACAACCGCAGAGTGATTATGCAAACCAGACACCCACAAACAGATTGAGGAAATGTCAGACCTGACAACAAAATGTACAATTATGCATCAGTAACTGTAGCAACTTTGTATTCTCACTGGAAGAGAATTCCATTCTGTACAATCAGTCTTACTCACTATAAAGAGGCAAACACTGGCAGTTCCTTTAAATAAAATATCTTTCGTGATCGGCTTAACATCAGACAAACTTGCAGCTGCTTCAATAATAAAGAAAAGCAACTCATGCTTTGTTCTATTTCCCTTTAAGGAAAGTGCCAAGTAAAAACAATCCTGGAACTTCACTTCCTTCCTGGGGGCTTTAAACACACTATTCATACTGACACCTTACTGAAATTAACAGTAATGAAAATGGTGTAGGATTCCAGATATTTATTACCTATGTTTTGGATCATTTACTTTAAAAATAATGCTAACATGATTAAAACCAATAAAAGGCTTGATCCTCTATTTTTTCTTTAAAGAGAGATTTCCATTTATCCTTTTTAAGCTACCTTCTAATTCACTTCTGACATTTTCCTTTCTGAACCAAAAAAAGGACACAGCTCCCTCTGGAGCTCATCAGCCAGCAAAGATCATCTGAGAACAACACAACATTCTTCCACCTCTATTCCCAAAAAATTAGCAACCCAAACTCGAATATCTCTCTTAGCAGTACGTCATGTTGCCACTTGTAAAATCTAGGTAGCTGATTGGACAGACAGGTTTTAAAAAATAGAGACACCCCAAAAGTCTGGCAGAAAAATTGAGGTTCAACTCTGCAAACCCATAACCACATGGGTCATCACACTGAAGTTGGGTCTTTGCATGTTTGAGTCCCAGTCTTTGTAGACAACTTTTTTTTCACTCTAATAGTTCCTGCAGGCAGGATTTATTGTCAAAACACTGCATGCAACATAATATAACTCAGTGTTATTCTTCAAACTTTGCTTTCCTCCCCTCTTGATACCAAGAGGATGTTCCTTGTCTGAGACCTAGAGGCAAGCTAATTTGAAAATGTGAACTTCTGGGTTTGTGAAATAGCCTTTTGCCAGCCACTGTAATATTGTGCAAATCACTCATTTACCTTATCCCATCCTTTCCACGTGGGCTTCTGTAAATGGGAGCCCTATAGATTGTTGAAGCAGGTAGTTTACCAAATTATACCTGCACCAAGTCATTTTTTTTTGACAATTTGTAATATATTGTCAGGAATATCTCCATTCATTAGGCACAACCGACTGAACACTGTGTTACTGGGACAGAGGAAAAGGAAATGGGGGGCTCAGTTGTGACTCCTCCTTCATGCCTATGCAGGAGAGTAAATTAGCATAAGGGACTCCCTTGTCGCAGATACTCATATCATTGGTCACAGCACAAGAGGGAGAACAATCTCTGCAGTGCTGCTAGAAGGGAGGAGAACAATCATTGCCACTAATGTGGGTGGAAGGGATGGGAATGTGGGTGGGGGGGATTATTACCATTGATGTGGGCAGAGGGGAGCCAGATATAGGATTCCTCAGAGCAAAGAAGAGAACTGGGACCAGTTTGCATCTGTAGCTCACAATCTTGTTCCTGTCTTCTCTTGGGGCAGCAATACTATGTGCTGCCTCTTATTCACAGTGTGTAGCAAAGCCCTTACTAAAAGATGACATTTTGTTCTCAGATGTACAGATGTGGTGGTTTACATTGACTTTAATAGGAATTCCGAGTATCTACAGGAGGAAGCTGTCCCTTAATCTGTATACAACAATATGTGCAAGAATCCACCTGGGTAGGAGTTAAAGCATATACTGAATAATAAGCCAAAAGTCCTTACTCAGTGTTTACTCATTCTACAGGCAAAACATCCACTGACTTGTACGTGAATTTTACTTGAGTGAGGACTCCAGAATTTGATCCAATGTTTGCAAATAAAATCAGCAAACCCAATTGCCTAAACAGGACAGTGTCTGCACTCTGCTTTCTCTTTGAAGGCTATGATCAGATTTAATTGTCAGCTGTCACCAGTTACCACATAGCTCTTTCTAACCAAGCGCATTTATATTTAAAGTGAAAGCATAACAGAGAAAACATATTAAAGACAATAAAACTTCCTATACTCATGCTGTACCTACCAGAGGTCAAAATTGCCTGTATTTTCTCTTTCTTTGCACAGAAGAAAATAAATTAAGTTGCAGCAAGCATCAACAAAGGCTTAGCCCACTCACAGCAATGAAAACATGTCTAACTGACTGGTCATAATGTACGCACAAAAGCTGCAAAACCAATCAACAGAGGAAAACATAAATGTATAGGAGAATCTTCTGTCACCTCTTATTCATGCATGACAAGAAAGCTGCTGAACAAAACAAATTATATAAACATTTCTACAATGCCTCAATGACTTAATGAAATATAAAGTCTACAATGAAGGGAAATTTTCTCCAAACCTAAGACTTATCACAAAATGGGAATAAAAGCTGTGCAGAGAATACACCTTGATATTCCACATATGCATTAAAAGGCTGCAAAGTCAGAATAAGTATCACTGTATTCTACTTAAGATACAGTGATGCAATGACACTGAAGTCAATGCAATTTGCAACAGTGTACGTACGATTTTTTTGCCCATAACCTCTGTCATTCCACTAGGAGCTGCCAACAATCAATTTAAAATCAATAGATATATAATTTACACATGTGCATCTGCACATACCCACACTATGTATACAGTGCCTTTCATTCTGCAGGATCACGTAACATAACATAACTTACATACATATAGGCAGCCCATTACCACTGAAACGAAAATACCTTGAAGGAAACTGCCAGCTGGTAAGCAGACAATTAGTATACTGAAGAATAAGGGACATGGAATGTTAGGGGGAAATCCCCCTGTTAAAATGACCATGGGATCATTAATATCCAGGCAGAGCAGACAAGACCTAGGTGTAAGTTTTCATTCAAGAGCTTTGCACACAGTAAGCCATCTGGAAATCAACTTGTCTGCCTCAGAAGGAGACTGCTAGAGACAGAGCATGGTCAGCCTTGCCAGGTAACAAACTACAATTACTGAGCTGAGAATGTTGACAAATATGCAACAGGCTTTCAATACATTATATATTGACATGAATGCTCATTTCTCTTCCTGGTCCAGGTTTCCACTACATCACCTTGGTCATTCAGTATCTCATTATCTCTCCTATTTTTAATAACCTAGTTGTCATAAACAGATAGCTAAGGGTTAATGTCTCTTACACCTGGAAAGAAGTAATCTGAACACCTGACCAGAGGACCAATCAGGAAACAAGACTTTTTCAAATCTGGGTGGAGGGGTTTTTTGTGTGTGAGTCCTTTGTTCTGGGATCTTCTGCCTGTACTCTCTCGGCTTGAAGGTATTTCTATTTCCTGCTTTCTAATCTTCTGTTTCCAAGTTGTGAGTACAGAGATCATAAAAACAATAGGGGTTATTGTTTTTTTCCTTTTGTATTTACATGTCTATAGTTGCTGGAGTGCTTTGAATTGTATTCTTTTTGAATAAGGCTGTTTATTCAATATTCTTTTAAGCAATTGACCCTGTATTTGTCACCTTAATACAGAGAGACCATTTTTATGTACTTTTTTTTTCTTTTTATATAAAGCTTTCTTTTTAAGACCTGTTGGAGTTTTCTTTAGTGGGGGACTCCAGGGAATTGAGTCTGTGCTCACCAGGGAATTGGTGGGAGGAAGAAGTCAGGAGTAAATCTGTGTGTGTTAGATTTACTAGCCTGAGTTTGCATTCCCTCTGGGTGAAGAGGGAAGTGCTTGTGTTTCCAGGACTGGAAATAGAGAGGGTGGACTCCCTCTGTTTAGATTCACGGAGTTTGCTTCTGTGTATCTCTCCAGGAACACCTGGAGGGGGGAAGGGAAAGGGTTTATTTCCCTTTGTTGTGAGACTCAAGGGATTTGGGTCTTGGGGTCCCCAGGGAAGGTTTTTGGAGGGACCAGAGTGCCCCAAAACACTCTAATTTTTTGGGTGGTGGCAGCTTTACCAGGACCAAGCTGGTAACTAAGCTTGGAGGTTTTCATGCTAACCCCCATATTTTGGACGCTAAGGTCTAAATCTGGGACTAGGTTATGATACTAGTATTGTAGATAGGGATGGTTTCCTAGTTAAATATCTCTAAAATTATCCATCAATATATTTGGATATGTTCCAGAACTAAAGGCATAATACAATTAAAGGAAAGCTCCAGGGTCATACAGCTGTTCATTTACTTTACATTTTTCTAATCCATAATGTTTGTATTTCAAATAATCATTTATATAGCACAGATCAGTGTGGCTCTAGCACCAGCTAGGTGCAACACATCACCACAGCTGTGTAGAAGGATGAGAATATTATGGATGCAAATAACTGTCACCACACCCATCCCAATTACATTTGCAGCTGCTTCTGTGTCTTGTAGCAATTTGTTCTCCTGGAGTGCATCCCTTAGAGCTTTCCACAAGATTATTTTCACCATACAGAAAGATAATTTATTGAGAAAGTGGTTAGCAGCTCTGCCAGGAAGACATGCAAGGCTAGAACTAGTGATGCACAGTCCTCACAAGGGTTTGATTTTGATGAGCATCCAAGAGTTTGGATGCTCATCTGAATGGTATGACCATGTTGGGTCCATAAAAGGAAATCTTTATGCCACAAGATTTGTGTGGTTTTACATTCATACTGTGGCCCCACCATACCAAAGTAGAACTGAGTTTGTTTTTTTACATTATTTAGGCATAAAATTAGTTATCTTATTTACAAAGCCAAATCCATGTGCATAAAAAAGCTCAGCCACACATACATCTAAAACTTAAGACTTGTGCAAAACTAGGGCTATGCTACCCTTCAGAGGAATAAAGGGACAAAAGTCCTCAGTCCCAAATCCATAACATGTTCTTGAGGGCTGTTTGCATTGAGACCTTCATAGAGACAGATTTGTTATATCTGTCTACCTAGTGATCTGCTGAGCATCAGCTGGTATATCCACTAAAGGGAACAATGACACTTTTACCTGAACTGGACTTCAGTTAGTGTCAGGACACTAAATCCAAAATAATGACCCGATGGCCAAAACACATCAGTTTTGGCAGATTCAAAGGCAAAAATGGCATGCAACTAGCTCAAGGCTGTATTTGGAGTAAGGAAGTATCCAGCCAAGGCTTTCCTCACTGAAATCAGGAAAATGCTTCATTTGGGCAGTTTACCTGAGAGAGACTTATCTAGAGAGACTGTGAGCCAGATCCTCAGCTGGTCAATGGAGCCATGCCAACTTACCTGAACCGAGATTTGGCCCTTCAATTCCCCTCATAGAGAAAAGGACAGTGTTATTTCTGTGAAATTCAAGGTGGCACCACTAAGATATTCTTGTTACCAGAACAGACACTCTCTCTAGTTTTTCTAGTAACAGGGAATGCATGTGATACTCATACCCAAAGAACTCAAAGTTCCAGTTTGATCATTAACATTGATCCCCATGATATTCAGATACGTTGGTGTTATTTCCCCCCACACACACTTGAGTTCTTTGCTTCCATCTGCATTTCTTGACAAGACTAGTCTGAGACATCAGTTATTTTTGAAGCTGTCCCACACTACATAGTCTTACTGGCATGCCTCTTCTGTTCTCACTCCTTGTTTTTGCGGATGCTGTAGCAAATCAAGATAAAAACTAAGCAGAAATGGGGAAACAAATCACAGGTGCAAGAGGCTACACTGTGACCAGTCAAGCCCCCTGCTCCTCAAAATAACAGAAAAGTAACCAGAAAGATAAAACTGCAGTAAGAGTTCCTAAAGAAGCTACCTGAAAACCAAATTGACAGTTTTAAGGAACTGTCATTGTTTGCAGATTTATAAATTGTGTTTTTTTAAAAAAGCAGATTTATGACTCTGATTTAAAGGAATTATTTTAAGTGTGCATCTCAAAATGGGTTCTGTCCTGCCCCCTTACCACTTACATTCATTCTTCTGTAAGCATCACCCGTAAAATATATCCTGACACATTTGCTTGGCCTGCCAAAATAGACATTATTGCTTGGGATTACTTTCCGCCTTCCATCTAGAAGTGGGATGTATCATTCAGGTCAATTTTCTCAGCCTCTGCAGGGCAAAGAAATCCAAAGTTGTCTTGAGAAGTATATCTCCCAGTCAGCACAGCTGGGCAGTGCTCTGTCTCCTTATTACCAACTTGATTCAGGATCGGTGATGACAGTAATTACTGTACAAGAGCTAACTAGGCTCTGCCCAGTCCTTCAGTTGCTGCAGTGTTCTCCTAAAACATCCTACATTTAAAGGGCTTGTCATTGTCAAGATTTCAGGGAACTGATTTAATTTAGTCTCTATCATAACTAAACTCTAGTTTAGCTTTACAGTCTAGGCTATTTGAGCAATACTGTCATCCATCAGAAGGGGATATAAACAATGAAGGGGATACAAGGTGTAATGGGGCGAATGTATCAGAAGTTCTCAACCTGCTGTGTTAGGTTCAGCATGAAGAGTTTTCTGTCTGCTCCTTCACACCTCCAGTCAGAGTCTATGGGCAATAATTGATTTCTATTACTAACTTCAAATTGATCAGGAATTTATTAGTTGTTACTGACTAATACTGTGACTGTTTGAACAGATAGATATTCTGGGTTACTTATATCAGCTGCAGCTGTAGGAAAGCATGTCCTGTGCTTAACTTTGCCTCAGGGCTCCTTTGGCTTTGCATAACAGGAATATTTTGCTTGGTAGTGTTACATTTTAAAAGGGGATAATGGAAGTTGGTGGTGGTAAGTATATACAGTCAGCTGGCACTAATGTTGCAGGAGAGGAATAGCTGTTACAGAGAAGAAAGTTCCTATGTATCATCTTGCTTGTTCTGGCAACCTATGACTATATAGGAAAAAGAATTGTCTATATCAGTGTGAGGGTGTGAGCATTGTCCATGTCTATGACTTTAATTCCCACATTTATGTTTCTTGCTCCACTAAAATCACTCTTTGCCTGAGATGTTTTTTTTTTCTAGTTTGAACCCTTTATTGGGACATGCTAGCCATTCACGCAGTCTTGGTAGCCCTGGTTCTCTTCTTCTTCATCACCACCGGCTTCTGGCTCCGCAGGATGGCGCTGGCGCAGCGCAGAGCGGCCATGCGCAGATCCTTGCGGTAGTTGTTCTTGCGGATGATGTGACATGTGATCATCCCTTTTTCCAAAGCTGATTCATCAGCTCTTATCTTAACCTTAATAAACCTAACTTTCCATAAAGAACATGGCAGTGGGGTTTTAGTTCTGATAACAGTGCCCTGCATTGCCAGCAAGTTGTCTCATATCAGACTCTTTATAGGATTTGATAACCCTACTGCGGGGTTTCTGTGCTTCTGCTCTCACAGAAGAGCATGAGAGTTTTCTTATTGACTTCAGTGGGAGCAGGATCAAGCCCAGAGTCTTACTCATTGATTGCCATTTGTCCTGTGTTCAGGATATTGTTATAATACAGGATGTTTTCCTCTAGTAGCAATATACCCTTTTTGATTCAAATGAACGAGAAACAGGATGCAGAGTTTCCTGTGACAATTACATTCAGGAGCTTGCACATCTAGGATGGCAATTGTAAAGTAAAGACTGGTTCCTAATGCAAATGTAAAGCCAACAAACTCCACTATCTGTAGGTCAGTGTGTTAGACCTTTTGTAAGAAAAAAGAAAAACTGAGTCTTTTCAAGTCATATTAGTGCCCAAGAGGATCAGGATAATTCAGTTTGCTCCCTAGTGCCTGATCATTTATTTAGTTTCCCTATAAAAAAACTTTTTTGCTTGCTATTTTGAAATTGGCACTCTTCCACAGAGGCCATTGGGTGGGACTAAGAAAGATCAAAACTAGTTAAAATTAATAAATGTTGAATTCTGCCAAATGGACATGAAAATAGAATTCTAGTTCAAGGTATGTCTACACTACCCGCCAGATCGACGGGCAGCAATCGATCCAGCAGGGTTCGATTTATCGCATCATAGACTCATAGACTCATAGGTCAGAAGGGACCAATATGATCATCAGGTCTAGATGCAATAAATCAAACCTCAGGTGCTCTCCTGTCAATTCCTGTACTCCACCGCTGCAAGAGGCACAGGCAGAGTCAGTGGGGGAGTGGCAGCAGTCGACTCACCTCAGTGAAGACACCACGGTGAGTAGGTCTAAGTATGTCGACTTCAGCTATATTATTCACGCAGCTGAAGTTGCGTAACTTAGATCGATCCTCCCACGGTAGACCAGGCCTAAGAAAGTTAAGGGAAGGAAAATGAGACAGAAGCATCAATGGAAGGGGAAAAAAGGAAAGAAAGTTATCTTCATTTACACATAGATTCCTTGTGACATTGCGATCAAGGACAGAGGGAGGGAAGGAAGAAGGGAGGGAGAGCACACACATGAACATAAAGTTAGAAGGGCATTAGCCCTTCAGAATATATTTGGCCCTTAATTTTCAGAATTTACTCAAATCAAACTCCCACTGACTTAATTTACACCTGAACTCCCTTGGATTCCAGCTGTTATCTACATAAGGAGTGGAAGGTCTGGTAGGAGGGGAAAAAAAACAACCTGAGAGCTTATTGGTGTATTCTCATTGAAAAGTAAGGAAATAGTTATCAATTAATTTTTAAGGAAACCAAAAGAGGTATGTACTGGAATAAAACGTGGACAAATATGGTTATCACCACATAGCATCTGTGACAAGTAACCTAACCTAGAAACTACCTGCTAGAGTGTGATTCTTGGTATATGGTGAGAAGAAAAAGTAGTTAGTACATTTTGACAAAGCTCTGCTTAAATGCTTTCTACGATGCTTTTAGTTACCACCCTCTTTCATGGCTTTTTTTTGGAGTGGGTGGCGGGAGAATCTTCAAGGGCCTGTGATGTCTAGAAGTTGCATGGTGTGACTGTCTCCTGGGGTTCCCAGAATGTGATCCACCGTGACCCTCTCAGCCTCGGCAACACTCCATCTTGTCTGTCTTGCCAGCAAACTCTTCAAGAATCTGCCAGTACAAACCATGCCTAGCAGGTAACAATCAGTGAACTCCAGTTCGTCAGTGACATCCTTCTCTGCTGTGCTCAGCCCCTCCTTCTGTAATACCCACAAAACCTTATCAAGTTCACTGCTCCTTTAAAGTGACAATATGCAGCAGCTTATTAACATAAATGGGGTTGACAAACGCTCCACTTCAGTCAAAGCCCTGACTTGCTTTATGGTAAAAGTAAAACAAGTTTATTAACAAAAGAACATAGGTTTAAGTGATACCAAGAGTAAGAAATAAGGATAGAAATGGTTACAAACAAACAAAAGTAAAAATACCCTTCTAAGAATAAAACTCATCTTAATCTAGTCTTCTGTTCAAAGCAGTTTTTCTCACCATAGTCTTTCTTCCAGCCTTACTAGTAAGACTTTTTGCTTGGTTTCTTGGACCCCTTAGGTGAAGAATAATTCACAGGTTAACCCTGGCCCATTTTTAATAGTTTAGTGAATCTTTGAAATGTTTTCCGCTGAACCATGTCCCCAGATAAAGTACCTTTCCCCAGCTGGGTGCAGATGCCAGGCTATCTGGTATAAATTCCATGTTAGTTCCTCTCCTACTGGTGATTTTTACAATGCAAATGATCTTCCTGCAACCTCCAATACCCATTGTCTTCGGCCACCCCTGGTTTGATTTACATAGGAGAGAGACTCAACCGGGCAGAACCACAGTCCTTTGTTTAGGGAGGGATAATTTATGCCCTACCTGCCACATATTATAAGAACATAGATTTCAGCACATATTTGTACTTTTCCATACATCCCCTGTACATGCATCACACAATAATAATAATGGCCAGCATATTACCAGTTTGCATTTGATACTTTTCATGACACCTTTTAGATACAGCTTCTGACAACAGTGAATTAGGTACACTGGAGTAGTCAGGCCAGCTGAAAGTCATTGCTGGACACCAGTGAGCCTCTTGCCTTCTGGCATAGGGATGTTCTTAGGGTCACACAAGTGCAGACGATCTAACTTTTATAGATGGCCCAAAACCAAACCCTGGATCTCACTGCAGTAAACTTTGGGGGATTTCACTGCATGACCCTCTCTTTGTAGCAAGCTAAATGCCACCAAATTAGGTGTATGTGAAACCCGGAGTTAGATTTTGAGCTCCTCTCTACTAAATTCTAAACCTCTAAAATATTGTATAATTAGATTAATAAGTGACTTAATTATAATACAGTACAAGAACTTAGGTTACAAGACTGCTACGGGAGAGATGAAGCAAACAAAACACACAAACACCAAAGGAATTAAGTTTTTGTTGTCATTGCATCCTGAACTCACCCTGGTTATGACGACCAGTTGCAACACCTGTTGGTATTTTACCAAGAATGCTGACTCACTGTTAGCCCTACCCCTTGACTTTCCCTTCCCTCTCAGAATGACCATGGACCATGACTGTAGTACAAGACAGAGAGGGTGGAGGGAAAAGCAAAGAGAAGAGCAACAGTTTAAGAGCTTGGTCCCTGGAAGTCCCTACCACTTTCAATTATACCCAGCCAGTAGGTAACCTTGATTCACCTGAGAGCAGATCCCTGTGCTAAAAGACCTGTGCCCTTGGCACAGAGTAATATCAAAGGCTAGGAGGCAACTAAGATCAGTGCAGAAGCACAAAGAGAAGACTACTAGTATGGCTGCATCTGCAGACAAGTGTAAAACAAGTGACCAGGTAAGAAGAGCCATGGAAGCAGTGTGCCCAGCTTAGGGTCCCAGAGACACAGGTAGCATTAGCTTCCCAAACAATCAGAAAATACCAGAGGCAGGCCTGAGAGGAACAGATGGATGTTATCCTTCTATTGCATGATGCATTGCTGTGTTTTGGACACTATTTTCTTGTAAACAGTTGCAATTCTTGCTTGGAGGGTTTTTGCATGACTTCATCCTCGACCAGAGACAGTAAAGATTCCTGTTCTTTGTAGCAATTTGAGTGGTTTAGTTGTAACCCATTAGATGGCAAGGCTGTTGCACAGGACGTGCCAAAGCACTTACATTCCATTTTGTGGCATTGCATCATTTGCACAAGGTCTCAAAGCATGTTGGTCAGCATATGACCACAGCATTAATATCTAAATCAAACACAGCATTTGCAAAATTCTGTGTGGTAACAGTAGTTTGAAATGCCATGTGATTTAGAGGTTCTAGAGCTCAGCTGAAAAAGTACAGAAAAGTAGGAGTTGGAAAACTCCATGGTTTAAAAAAAAAAAAAAGGGTCAAAATTATACAGTTTATCCTGATTGGCGGCAAGATAAAGATGCGTCTTTATCACATGCATACATTTAGTGAAAAATTAAATGTTTGAACTTGGGCAACAATTTTCCCATATTTCAAAACAGATGGGAATACAGCCTTATCTTGTCTTTAGCCTTGATTGATAAAATACTAAAAAGTTTTCCTGAAATTATCTGAAGTTAATCTGTTTTCTTCAAGTCCTTTCTGAACCAGATGAATGTCTGAGAACATGTTTTCCAATCAAGAAGTGAAAGCTTTAACAAGAATTTGGCAATCAACAGTAATAAGTGGAACTGGTCTGTCTGCAGCTGCCACAGAAGATTTCTTGTTTGCTTTTTCAAAAATCATTGTAATTAATGCCTCTCTCATTTCTCCATTGAGGCAACTCTTAGTGAAGGCTCCTTGAAAGGTTTTTTGCACAATGGAGCTCAGTAAATTTTAAAAGGATTTATAGAAAATAGCAAGCCCCAGAGTTTAAGACTTTCACATCCCAATTACTTTTTGTTTTTAATTACAACAACTTAACCTTATGAAATGATGTAAATACTGAAGTAAAGTCTGTCTGAATACGTGCCATCAACCATGCTCCTTATTTAATATGTAACTTCAGGTATCTGTGATCCCCTGTGCATGAATGGAGGGAAATGTGTAAGCCCAGATGTCTGTGACTGCCCATCTGGTTGGAGAGGCAAGCGGTATAATAAACGTAAGTATCTCTGCCTCCCATCAAACACAATATTGTGTAGTACATAGGCCAGTCAGAATGAATTGTCATCATTTTTAATATTAGAAAACAATACAGTGAATAGACCTTGTTTTGGTACTTCAGCATTTTACAAAGAAATACAGTTTTATGTAAAGGTTATACAAAATGACATAAATATTTGATATTTACAAGAAAAAAAGAAAGAAAGGTGAGGAGAACTAAGGCTCTATCTCATGCAGCTGTCTGTTATACATATTTTTATGGAAACTCATTTTTATGGTATTAAACTTGAAGTATTGATTTTAGGTCATACCAACTACACATATTTTGTTATATTTTACAGAGAAATGTCCTATATTTCAAAATACAAGACTATTTAAAGCCTGTAGTAAAGCCTTCCAAACTGATATACTTTCAAGGTCATCAGATTCATTGCAGTGCATAATTCTGAGACTGATGTATTCTTACACTAAACCTACCACATCTCACTGCAGTTTACATAAAAATGCAATTAAAAAAATCACCTTATCTTAAAATGTTTCAGGGAATATTTTCTCTTACATAGTTATTCATTATCATGATGTTGGCAGATAAGCTGAATAAATTTAAGATCAAGATGACACACTGTATGGGAGATGGATTAATGTATTGCCTTTTTCAACCGAGGAGTACTGATGATGGATAAGGCTTGGGAATCAGCACAATGTTAATTTAAGAGCTGTTCCTAAAGTGTAATATTGATCATTGCTTCTCAGTGTATACATATATACATACACATACACACAGAGAATCATAATGTATTATCTATACTATATATACACACACATACATATAAAATAATCTTAGTGACAAACGTCACTTAAGCTGTGTTATGATATATGGTACACCCATATCAGATGTTATAAATAAAGAGAGTGTGATGTTCATTTACATCACACCCTATTTATTTATAACATCTGATATGGGTGTACCATATATCATACAGAAAGGAGTACTTTAATTTGTTGGTGCCACGGTACTTGAGCTAGTTCTTGGTCCTAGTTCGGTTTGAGAGAACTCTCTCTGGAGAGAGGTAATAGCACAGAAATTCAAAGTGCTAATTACCTTGTGAAGAAGACTCATTACATTCTTTGAGATTCCACTATTTTGAAAATGACTATATGAAGCAGTTGCCAGCAGGTTACCCTCTAAAACAGTTCATGCACGTGAGTACATTCATGGATCTTCTCATTTGCCAGCTTTTCATGTTACTCTTTTCAGCGGTTTGTCTGCAGAAGTGTCTGAATGGTGGAGAATGTATAGGCCCCAGTGTCTTTGTGTGCTCTGAAGGATGGATAGGAATGCTGTGCCAGACTCGTAAGTGCTTCTTTAATTAAAACCCTATGATAGCCATCCTTATAAACTGCATATATTTTTCATATATGCAGTGCAGTGAGTAGTCCCTTATTCCATGTATAGAACAATTGTTTTCACTGGGACTACTTGACTCAATTTAAGGGCTTGTGTGTATGGCAGGGTAATGCAGCCTACAGAAGTGTGATTTCTAAAGAGCACTAACGTGTTGCATATTAATTGATCGATGCAGACACTTCTGGTACACACTAGAGGTTCTCTAGTGCACGTTAACATAATACTGTTTGAAACAGCATTATTGTAGTGGACACCAGCAGAGTCTATGTGCAATTATGATACAAACACACGAGTTGCTTTAAAAATCATACCCACCGGAGGGTGAATTATCTCACCATGTGGACAAGTCCTGAATAGGGGAGATAGAATTAGGCCTTCATTTACTTGAATGGATACTATTTAAAAAGGTAAGAAAATCTTGACATTTCCAAAATGCCAACATGAATACTTTTAAAACAATCCCTTAACTACATTTGTAACGCAAACACTGCAGCACTGTGCAAACTAGCACACCAGCAGTGTTTCTATGTGCAGAGGGACTGAACAGTGTGGCCCAAGAGGAAGAACGTTGGTTATTTTAAATGTGTCCCTTGGATTCATGCATGTTGCTAACATCACAATGGAAAGGCAGTTAACCTTTGGGGATATAAGTAAAATCTCACTCCTTCTCTCCTTTTCCACGGGTAGTGCATAATTATGTCTTGCACTCTTTCTGGCCCAGTTACATCTCATCAGTTCCATAATTGTCTCTGAGACAAACATATTAGTTCACATTTTTTATTGTTTTAAATTATTTACTAGTCAATGGCTCATACCTAGTTCAGTTCATCCCTCCCCCCAATATCACCACCAAAGACAGATTCTTCACTTGGAAAGACTATCAAGACTCAATATTTATAGCAGTTTCTGCTGCTTTACACGGGTATCCATGTTGCAGAGTCTAGGAGCATTTCTGTTTATTTAGTCAGGCCTTTTGAAGGCAGTGCCAAACCTGTTTGTTTGACATTCACTCTGTTTTTACTATTTCTTCCAGTGTTCTCACTGCACTGGACAATTTAATCAGCTTTTTGTCCAAAAACAACTGGCTGAAACTTCTAGGTCTCACAGCAAATCTGAATAATCACTGAGTATGGAATTTTGCTATTTAACAAAGAAAAGACTATAGTGGGAGAGCAGATGTTTGGGTCTTAGAGTGTTGCTCTGAATATTCAGTGGTGCAGCAAAGACGAGGCAGAGGAACCATAAGTTATATTCCTTACAGATGTTAAGTATAAAAAAAAAGTTTTTCCCATGGAAATAACCCAATAAAGTACATCTGGATTTTTGCATTTTGAACACAGTTTTCTTCACGAATATCCAGGAGTCTGTACAAAATTATGTACATGCCCAAGTGTTATGAGTTTCCTGAGGCAGCTCACCTATACGACTGCCACTCTGGTGACTGCTGGCACTAACAGGCAGATTAGTAATGGTGGTACTGTGGTCTGGGTCCAGTGACAGGTTACCACTCAATCCTTTGTTATTACATTAGTGTTACTCTAGCCTGCTCCCTATCACCAATCAGCCCACACACATGCTAGGCCAAATCCATCTGTGGTGCGACTCTGTTGAAACTAATTAAATAGTATCAAAAATGCATTTGGCTCTCTATAGCCTCTCCGACACAGAACTGTTTTGATCAAGCCTTTCAAACTCAAACCTGCAAGCTTTCTAAATGGCCTGCTTCACCCTTGGAGAGCCTGTATACTTTTCTGCTTAGACACACAGGGTTAAATCCTGCTCTTATGGATAGCAAATTTTCAATGGATCCACTCCGTACTTGCACCACTGTAAGCAAGCACAGATTTTCACCCACAGCCTTAAAAGTCAGAGTAACCTTTTCACAGTGTACTGTAAGATAGTTAGTAGCCAGCAGACATACAAGAGCATATCTTTGTAAGTTAATATCACTACATGTTTCCAAACAATTTCAGCTTTATGAAAGACAATTTCCACTCCCCAAGTCACAATTCAGATCATTTTTTGCGGCAACCATCAGCATGTTTGTTTTACCTTTACTCCACTGGACATAAATTTAATTTCTTGGATTGACCAGCTAAACTTCAGTCTGAATTCAGCATTGAGTAAGTCAGTCTGCCACCCCCAGAGATGAAAATACAAAGCCAGGAGTCATCCATATACAGAAGAACTATAGCCCATATTTCTCCATAAACCTAATGGCCTCATCCACCTGTGGTACCAGAGAGAATGACATCATAGAACCTCACATATGATAGGGAGCCTTCAATGAGCAGTTATCCTCTGGGATTTCTCAGAAAGAATGACTCCACTCCACGACAACTCCACCTAGTAACTAACAACACTTCATGGTCAATGGTAGCGAAGGGCAGCTGACAAATCTAGAAGAACCACCAGGGCCATCTGATTTTACTCTATCGCTGGAAATAAATCACTGACCAACATGGCCAGTGTGGTGTTTGTATCTCAGAGAGGCCTAAACCCAAATCGACTGTGGTCAAGGAGAGCTTTAGGATCCAGATGTAGCTACCATGCTATGGAGCTCTCAGTTTCCTCAAACTCGACATTTAAGATATGGAGTTCTTCAGCTTTGGGGCTAATAGTTACTTTAAATAATTAAAAATTATAATGACACAAAATCTCCCTGCTGGCTTTTGCCTGACAAGGTGAACATGGATCTATATTACAAGCTGCACCTCACAGTTCCTCCAGCATTTCAATAAGCACCACTAGCTGAAATGCAGCTGATGAGGTTCTGTGTTTATCCTCCCCAGTCTCAGTTCTTCTGCATTGAAGATTAGTAGCTCAGTGTAAATATGAATGATTTTTCTCTGCAAAGTATATTGAAAATGCTTCACTGAGAGCAACACGTGACTCTGCAACCAGATGTAAACCGCACAGATTAATCAGGTTGTACATCACATGGAACAGTTGGACTGATTGCCACTTTTGAGATGCTGGGATATAAAGAAACCTTCCTTAGCTACTTGTGCAATTAATAGCAAAGAATTTAGAAACTTTTGATGCTGTAGTGTGTTAAACTCAGAATCAGACTTCTGTGACCACTGTGCTAGCAGCTTCCTTCCACCTGTCACCGACTATCAGCATATTATCAAAACTGACAAGGATAAAGCCTGGGATGAGAACATTTAGGAGACATTGTTTAAATGGTCATGGACAGAGTACAATAGCCCCATTCTACTAGGCTTTAAATAAAGAGGTTGGTTGGCAGACCAGTGTACTTCCCCACTCATCTGTAACTGAAGAGAATAGCTTCTGAGGAAGGATCAATAAAATAGTTTTTTCGCTCCAGCAAATAAGGTCTATGGTGGTTTACACATTGTCCCGCATATACAGTGTGATCTTGATTGTATGAAGTACCATCTGAGGATGGTATGCATATATGAGGAAGCATGCATCTGAGGAAGTGGGTATTCACCCACGAAAGCTCATGCTCCAAAACGTCTGTTAGTCTATAAGGTGCCACAGGATTCTTTGCTGCTTTGATGGTATGAGAGATTAATGGTCAGATTTCACACCTTATTGCAAATGCAGGGAAATGATCTTACAAAAGAGTGAAATATTATTTATAGTTAAGGCTGAATCTACCCTGAAATATTTTGTGTGTGTCTCCTTCCCCTGACTTGTGATTACACCAGTGCAAAGGTTCTAAAAATTCTATAACAAACTTTAAAAAATATATAAACACATCACTGAGGATGTGGCAGTTTCCATGGTAGCAATTTCCTACCAATTTTGTTTAAATTTGAGGCCCCCCTACTAACCTCCCTCTACCTGGTTCCTCCCTGCACTCTCCTTTGTGCATGTGTGTGCAAACACACATCCCTCTCTTCAAGCCATTATGAGATCGTCAAACCAAAACAACAAAGACTCAAATCCTATAATTTAACCTGCTCTTGCAAATATACGCCCAAATGGAACCCTAAGGAAGTCAGTGGAGTTCCACATAGGCATAACAGTCTGTCAGAGTGGATCAGATTGTAGGATTGGGGTATAATTCTAATAAATTATAAAGTAGAAGGTTACACTCATGAAGGATCCTCATTGTTAAAATTCATGCTGGTTATCTGCAGTTCTAAAATTATTGAACACACACTGGTGTCTCATTTGCCCTTCAGCATATCTTCTCTTTATTTGCATGTTATAAGTGTCAAGCTGATAGCCTTATAATTTCCTGAGCATTCTTGTTCTTTCCCTTTCTCTGAATAGCGTCTCAGGCATGCTCGCCTCCAGATTTTCTCTGTAACCATTTCAGTCCTTAAAAAAATAAAAAAAGATTCTCAAAGATTGTCATTTGCATACAAATTACAGCTACGTTCTTTTAACACTCAGGGATAAATCCCTTATTGTAGTGGGCATTTATTGATTATAATTTTAACATAAGCTTGTCTTATTAAACGACTTTCCTTGCTGAGTCTGTACAGGATAATGCATACATAGCCTGTGTCATTTTTAGTATTTAGTGGCTTAGAGTCTCTTCTAAATACATTTATGAAATATTCATTTGGACTTCAGCTATGCTATTATCCTCTCTGATTTCAATTCCAATTGTCTTCTGAATGTTCTAAAAAACTTTTTCCCTGCTAACTGAGCTCCTCTTTTTCACGGTACTGGGAGTTGGGAGTGGAGGGTGGGGTGAGTTCCATTTCAGAAAAAACAAATTCTAGTTTTTCCTTTTTGGCATCATCTGAGACTCAGAGAAATTAGTCAGTGAAAGGCCTGCTAGATCATCTAATCCCTGCCCCTGCCCTTGTAGAATTGTTCACTGGATACATTTCCTTGTGCTTTGTCTAGTCCAGAGGTCGGCAACCCTTCAGAAGTGGTGTGACGAGTCTTCATTTATTCACTCTGATTTAAGGTTTTGCGAACCAGTAATACATTTTAACGTTTTTAGAAGATCTCTTTCTATAAGTCTATAATGTATAACTAAACTATTGTTTTATGTAAAGTAAATAAGGTTTTTAAAATGTTTAAGAAGCTTCAATTAAATTAAAATGCAGAGCCCCCCGAACTGATGGCCAGGACCCAGGCAGTGTGAGTGCCACTGAAAATCAGCTCGCGTGCTGCCTTTGGCATGCGTGCTGCCTTTGGCATGCATGCTATAGGTTGCGTACCCCTGGTCTAGTCTGATTACACGTATTCCAAGTAATGATGTTTTGTCACTCCCCACTATTCCATAGCCTGTGTTACTAATCACATTACACCTAGTAACACCATAAATAGTTTCTCTCCTTGTGTAAGACAAAAACTCACTGAGTTGCGCTAAAGGGAGAGGATAAGGAGTGCAAGGAACCTCTTGCCCTATTTAGTATAAGAACAAGGCAAGATACCAACTCTGTACTCCCCGGATCACTGGGCTGTGGAGCAGACGTCCACTTCTGACACTCTTCACTCCCAAAGGCATACTAGCTGTGGTTTGAGCGCCTGGCCAGGTCTCTGTGTGCTTATGCTATGCACCGTAACATATGGCATAGCGAAGAGCAGGTACTAAGGGTGAAGGTACACTGCTCTCTTTTGAAGAGGGATGATTCCCCACCACACTATACGATGTGGCTCTCACTTTAAGAGTAAGGGTTTGCCTTTAGTGTTTATATTTTTCAGTTTAAAAATCTATAGATTGCCATCATGTCTCTTTCGCCGTTCCACCAACCCCACACATCCTGCCTTAGCCAATCTCTACAAATCTTTCTTTATAAGGCAAACCCACCAACCTTCAAACCACTTTAGTTGCTGTGACAATGCTGTAAATTTGCCAATTTATTTCCAGTGATGGACAGACGGCAACAGATTCCAGGCATTGTTTAAAAAAGCATAAGGACGGGAACCATTATTCAGAAATGTCACCCATCTCCCCCACTGAGCTGCTTATGACAACTCTCATTGTTTGCAAGTGCATATAATTTTATATCTAAGAATCTGGTATCATGAGCTCCAGCTGTTTCAGCTGCGGCTTCAGGTCTGAACTAGCTTTATTCCCTACAAATCAAATTGATTTATGCATATTTGTATACCTAGGCCAAACAATTTTCCATGAAAGCTTTAACATGTTCAGCACTTTTGAAAATCTCACGTGAATGTCTAAATATGGCTATTTGGAGCCTAACTCTAAGTACTAATCTTTAAAACTCTTGGCACTAGACTCTGCAGAATAACAGGTTGGAATTGCAGAAGTATTTACTTTGCTCTTTGACTCTGAGGTAGATACACTTGACTTTCAGTGTCCTGTGCTGTAAATGTTAGGATGAGATAGTAAAGTGCACTAACTCTGAGAGCTGACTATAAAAAAAATGGACTATCTCACTAAGCTACTATGATGAAGGGGATGGTATTGCAACCTAGATGGAGGGATATTTTTATTTTGCTTCTGTTTGACAGTGTGTGGTTAATGACTTTCATAGGCTTCTGCCAGACAGAACCATGAAAATACACCTAGGCCACGTCTACACTACAGCATAAAATCGAAATTATTAAAACCGGTTTTATAAAACTGGTTTTATAAAATCGATTTTACACGTCCACACTAGGGCACATTAATTCGGTGGTGTGCGTCCATGGTCCTAGGCTACCATCGATTTCCGGAGTGGTGCACTCTGGGTAGCTCAGTAAAAGAATGAGACCAATAACTTCTATTTCCGTCCACACTAACCCTAAAATCGATATAGTAATATCGATTTTAGGGTTACTCCTCTCGTTGGGGAGGAGTACAGAAATTGATTTTAAGAGCCCTTAAAATCGATTTAAAGTGCCTTGTAGTGTGGACGGGTACAGCGTTAAATCGATTTAACGCTGTAGTGTGGACCAGGCCTTAGAAGTATCCACCAGATGATTCAAGTCTGACTGGTTTGAAAGCCATTCAATTCCACTCCCAGTAACTGCTGTGCTAGGACAGAACATTTTGGCAATATTTGACAGAAAGTTTAACTCCTGAGATCTAATTAAAATAACATGACGTGTTTTCTTCTTGGATTGGTTCCTTATGAAGTGGTTGTTTTCTTCTTTCCTTGCCAAAACAATGTCATAGGAGCACAAGCTGCTAACTAGGATGAGAAACAGGCTAGAAATCAGGGAATTCTTACTTTAAACAAAGAGGAACAGATTGTTTTATTAGCTGAATATATTTAAATAGGTTGTACTATGAGTGAAGTGATGTGCACTTAAACTTAGTACCAACAACGCTTTTCTAATTTGACTTGTTTTAAACTTAGAATGGGTTGCAAGTAGTTGTTTCAGCAAGAGCAGGAAATTTGTCCTTAAATCCTGGTTGCCAAAATTATACAGTATGTATTTCGCTAAATTGTACAATCTTGTTGTTTTTCCCCTTGTGATATCCTAGTCTTTGGGACTATATATTTAAAAAGATCCTATTTTGAGTTGAGATGAAAGAATGTTAAAGTTGCAATTTTTCCTTCTATTGGAAGAAGAGAAAAATCATTTTTGGCACAAATTTGACCCCAACCATCACTGTCTGCAATGTATTCTGGATTTGAAAATTAGGTCTTACATTTATCCATTGCCCCACTGTGCTGTAATGATTATTCCCTTGGCTCTTCCCCCATCATTACCATAGGATTAGGAGAAAAAGATGAGAAAATAAGAGAAAATAAATGTGAAAAATCCTGTGATAAAGAATTCTTAATCCCAGAAAACATTTAGAAATCCCCTCTTCCTCCCACCAGAATTGAGAAGTTGGATCAAAATTCACTTTGTCACAACCTGGAGTTGGGGGAGGGGGGGGGGGAAGAATAGCCAGAGTATTCCTAATCTAATTATGATTCTTATGACAAGGGTATTTTTAACTAACTTGATCTTTTATTGTATTTGTAGCTCCGTGTGAGAAGAAGTGTCTATTTGGAAGCAGGTGTATAAGACCAAATGTATGTGCCTGTAGAAGTGGATATATTGGTTTAACCTGTAGAAAGAAGGTAACATGCAAATTCAAAAATACTGAATAAGGTTCATTGTAATTTTCTAGGTACATAAAATCTATTAAAGTGGTCAGTTGTGGTTTATGTGGAATATGCTGGGCATTTTCTAAAATGCTTTTATTTCATAACCCACTTTGACTTTTCTGTCAATTGTCTGTATGTGTTTATATTCTAATGGATTTCTGTTAGCACAGCAAGAGATGCCCTTTTTGGTATATCAAACCAGGATTATCAGGTTTGTTTCAGAACATCACTATAGTTCATGAACGTCCAGTACGATATGCCACTTCACAAACAAAGTGGAACTTTGTTGCAAATCATAGTCAAGAATAATAAAATATTCTTCATGCATTTTTCCTGAGTGAACCACAGCACAATAAGTAAGTGTCAGAAGAAAGAGAAGCTACTATAATTGTTTCCATACTGTACATGTTTACAATACCTTAGCCCTATAGGGATCCTCAATGCAGGAGAACTCAAAAAAGGAGACATACACATACCCCTTTTTAAATTTGAGAGTTTCTTGATCCATTCTCCAAGAATATATAATTAGACTCATAGACTTTAAGATTAGAAGGGACCATCATGATTATCTAGTCTGACTTCCTGAACACAGCAGGCCACAGAACCTCACCCATCCACTCCTGTAATAGACTCCAACCTCTGGCTGAGTTACTGAGGTCTTCCAATCATGGTTTAAAGACTTCAGGGTAAAGAGAATTCATCATCATTTACCTTAATTTAAACCTGCAAGTGACCAGTGCCCCATGCTGCAGAGGAAGACAAAAACCACCAATTTCTCTGCCAATTGTTGCACTGTAACGATGCATTATTCTGGTCAGAAGATAGAAATGTTGTAAATGAAAGTGGCTTAGGTGGCATTTCTTCACCTTTATTATTGAATAGCCTCATTACAGCCCAGCATCCTAAAGCCAGTGCTAATAATGCCTGGTTCATTGGAGTCTGGTTTCAGAGCATATGTCAGGAAACCAAAATAGTCAAAATCCAAATAGATCCTTTCCTCCAATATCCAGCTTTATTAGAATTGTTAGTAATAAACTTGTTTATTAGCATAGGAGGGACGAAATGTTGCAAACAAGTATACAGAGCCTTGTGCTTTGCTACATTTTCATTATGGACTTTTGGATAACAGAAACAATACAATAGTGATGCCATATAACATCTGTCACAAAATCCTGATTAAATTGCTACTTGACAGCCTCTTCACACAGCACTAGCTGTGCGAGGATGCTCCTGGTAATTACACATCTGCATCTAACTAGGGTGACCAGATGTACCGATTTTATAGGGACAGTCCTGATTTTGGGTCTTTTTCTTATATAGGCTCCTATTACCCCCCATCCCGATTTTTCACTTTTGCTACATCTAACTGAATCTCTGCCTCTCTCTCTGTGCCTAATACAGGAGAACGAATAAGAAATGTCAGGTAAATCACTAGGCAGTCAGTTTAGAAGATTGACTTCCCTCACTTAAAACTAATTGCCAGTCTGATTGTCCATTAGAAGTAGTCTCTCAAAAGGTTAGAACAAATGCTACATTTTAGTTGTTCTTTTCCAGAGCCTGGGTCAGAAGCTGTCTTGAAGATAGAGATAGGGTGCCAGAGGAGAGACATCTCTGTAGAATAATTGGTCAGAGATTCTCCTTTACAAGCAAAAAGGAATCTTAGGAGACTCTTATTTAGACAGTCCATTTGGAAGACTAAGATAGTCTACATTTCTCAGACCACACTGTGTTCTCTTTCTCCATGGTATTTTTAGCTACAGCTCCCTCTTGTGCTGTCCCCATTCCTAAAGAATCATCTACACTTCATGAAATTTAGCATATGTTGCCAAGTGAATTGCAATTCATTTCTCCTGCATTTTTGGTTTACTTTGTTTTGGAGTTCTGTTAAAAGCAACTTACCAAAAGCATTCCTGAAGGAATAATGAATTTGATAGCACAATCATCACTTATACCTTTTTGTATATTTTCAATTTGAATCATGCAAATAGTCAATGCAGATAATTTAGCATGACCACAAGTGTTCCTGCTAGCTTTTAAAAATCAAAGCAGCCATTGGGATATACTTGATTATGGGTAGCAGAGGTGATCCCAACAAAATAATCAAAGTAGAGATCCTTGCAGTTAGCACCACACTTTAGCAAAACATAAGAGTAATGGTGAAACAAAAGTAATCCCTAGCCAATTGTACATTGTTACATATGAAAGTTTTTCTGAAAAATAGCTTACACTAGCTGTGTCAGATGCCCTATTTGTAGTATACCTATTGGCTTCCAAATCCTCCCCCTCATGTTTTTTTTAAATAGGTACATAACCAATCAACAAAAGCTAACCTACTCTATTCTATTTGGCTATAAATGGTACATGACTCCACACTGGGAACTATCTAGCTCATACTGCAGTTTCCAGTTACCTTCTACTAATGTTTTTATATTAAATTGTACCCGCATGTCCCAAATGTCTATACATTTATTATAAAAGGGACTTAGATGCTCAGTATTCTAGCCCATTGCAGAAAATAATGATAATTGAAAAGACAAGCCTGGAGTCAAATATTGCTTAATACTTGACTTCACCTGTAAATCTATATGAATAGCAACTGGCCATTTATTCTCTAAGAATGAATCCAGTGAATATTATTCCAAAGATTAAATATGCTATCGATTTCAGTACAATCCTGAAAATACAATAGAACAAGTTTAGTATTTTAAACTACTTTGTTGGAGTCAGTGAAAAACGTACTGAATATCAATATTTTTTTCAGTTTAGAATAGAAAGATAGATGAATAGATAGACCCCACTTTTGATGCTTGTAACTGAGTAACTCTGCATTATACACCTGTTGGAGCATACAAACAAGAAAAGGGATAAAGTAAAGGTTTTTTTTTAAATGAAATATTCAAAAATACTTGACATAAAAAGAAAGCAATATATGTGAAAAAAGAAAAGTTTAATATATGTGCTATTCTATTACAAATATACTGTATGTACTAGACTATATGCTAGTCAGTTACAAGGGAATTTGTAAGAGTAATTAGCCTGCTATTTAAAAACAAGTTACTATAGCAACCTCATCATGTTATTGCATACATAAAGTATATGCTGAAGACTATCTGAAGAAATATGCTGTTGAGAGGAAAGTGAAAGCTTGTGAAGGACTGGAGGGTGAGAAAGACTGAAAGAATTCTCTTTTAAATTTACATTTAGGAAGATAGATAATTTTCAAAAGGGTTAATTCTATTCCATCCCTGGACTACTGTCCAACTTCTTCCACAAATGAAGGGATGCATCTTTCCCTTTGCTTCTTCCTTAAAGTCTATATGGGACCAGTATAGCACTACTCATGTGGAAATTGTAATCCAGGTGTATGCCACCTATCAAAAATCACTTCAACCTGGCAGAAGTAAACAGATTTTACTGACATTCTTATTTGAGCTGTTTTGACTTCAGCTGCCATAATCTAACTGAAAGTGCTTCTGACGTGATTGCAAAGATAGTTGTGTAATAAGAATACCTAGCACTTTTGCACTCCTTAGTAATAATTCCAACTTCAAGGACATTTTTGCCTACAGAGTATAGGACCCTTGTAGCATGTTAGACTTAAATATTCCACCTGGATTTATTTTTTAATATCTCACTTTATGCAGTCATCCTATAAGATCCTGTAAAATAGTATTTCCCTATAGCTATGGAAATTTCTTCATGCAAGAACTAAATCCCACTCCAATTAAAGATAGGCCGAGGGTGAAAATATTCTTTGGACAGGCAGAGTAAAACAACTAGTGATCAGGCTCCCATATCTATGGAAAATGGCTCTCTTGTGTGGAGTGGGCAGGTTCCTACGCTGGTATACATGCAAGAGGAGCCCACTCTGTCTGGCAAAGGGATGGAGGGTCAAGCCCTGCTCTCTGGCATGTGCAGAGCAAGCCTGCCCTGCAATAGCTGTTACTATGGAGTTTGACTTGCAAAAACGGGGCCTCTGTCTTCAAATATGAGCTCCCCGTACAAATTCAGGGATGTTTTCAGGAAGGAGTAGGCAGCAGGGCCTCCTCTTCCATGAAGCTGGGCCAAGCAGGCTCTCTATCCAGCCCATTGGCTCTTGTAAGAGCCCGGCACAGCATCACATGCAAGTGGGTCTTCCCTCTTCCTGCCCCACCTACTTGCTGGCCCTGGAGATGCCAGACATGGGGCATTCACCTGCTGAGCTGGGCTGGTAGATTTGGGAAGACTGAGTCCTCCTCTAGCCCTAACCACCCACTACCTATGCAACTAAACCTACCTAAATTCAAGCAGACACTTGTGGAAATCATCTTTCCTGTAATTCAAAACAAAAAGCATACCATGCACTATTCATAAACAAACTACAGCAAACTAATATCACTACTGGAATCTAAGGAACTGTATTTTAGAATCAAACATGGATATGATGCTAATATCAAGGTTAACGTGATCAAACAGAGATACAGTAAGATGAAGGAGCATCTTTCCTCCTGTCCTGAGTAATAAATTAATGTCAAAATCTTTATATGCTATGTAACGTGGACTTCCATAAAACTGCCCTTTCAAAATGGGTACTTGAATGTATGCACTAGCATAAAATAAAGGTTTTCACATTATCTATTATCTTGTTTTGGGATCAAAAATATTCACTCAAATATACTTAAACTAAGATGCTATTCACTGACAAGCTCTGCAGTGTGAAAATGGGATAAGCGCCTTGAAACACCTATGGGCAAGGAGCCAACAATCTCCGTGCGTTATATGGAAATGGCACAGTGGTTTTGTAGACACACCTGCTTTAGAAGAAAGAAATTGAATTCCAACTCCGTAAACTGTCAAGTGCCACTGCAAATAATAGAGCCTAAGCCAAACCATTTTAGCAATATAGCTATTTTCCTATTGACATGATGGAGAAGAAATCAGCCTTGGCTAGATGATATCACTTTACGTGCATGCTTTGGAAACAGTTCCATTCATCACTTCATTGCTTAATTCCTTTCAGAATCATGTTCTTCATTACTTGTGTATTACTAAGCTTAATAAAACGCTTTCACTGCTTGGGTCAAATTTTGAAAAATGTGGATAGTGAGTTTGCCATAATTACATAGAAAATTCTGAAGGAAATAAGGCAGCTACAACAAATCATTTGGACATTTTCATATTAAACTTGTTTCGTGACACTACATGCACAAGGCTGTTTCTTACGTAGTCCCTTAAGCAGATGAATACTCATTTCTGTTTTGCAGATCCCAATAGAATGAAGATAACATAACAGAAGGACAATGAAGACAATCGTTGGGATGCTAGTAATCTGGCACTGTGCACATTTTTCTTTTGGCCTGGCTGAAGATGCAGTGTGAAGAAATTGCTAATGCTCTCCCTCCTGCCTCACATAGTCGTGATGAGGAATAATTGATTCCAGAGCTTACACCAAAGAGATTTACTTACTTTTGCAAAGTTATGTGGTGTGGCAATGCTCAAATCCATATTTCTAGAGCTGTAGTGTCACTACCTCAAGTACTTGCTTCCTACAAGAGCCAAATTTTACAATGAAATGTGGATCATTATAGAAAAGGATGCTTTACTTTGTGTTATTTTGTAGTTGTTAAAGTTTGGAAGTAATCAGTTACCTCCTTTTTATATTTTTTAAATCAGATTGTTTATTCACTTTTCTGAGAAGAATGAATAATTTAGAGAATGTTTTTACTGAAAACATGTTATAAACATGAGTACAGGAGAAGTTATAATAATGTTCCATTGCTTTCTTGAACAGCTCCAGACTGTAGTATCACCTAGATAAACATGGATAACTGGGGGCTTGCTAAGCAAAGGAATGGCTAGCTGCCCAATGATTGCCGAAAAAAAGTGCCAGCATCTATTTGAGATATTGGACTTCGTTTTCCCCTGTACTCAGAATAGACAGTAACTTTGTAGTATATGTTGGAATGTTGATTTTTAGACTTCACTAGACTCCCCCTCCCCAACCTTAAAATTTCCCAATTTTTCTCCACCAGTGAAGCTCCTTCAGCAGTATGTGTGCTAATATAGATAAGGCTCCAGGTACCCACTGCTAATTTAGAAGCATCTAGATACCTAAAGATGCAGATAGGCAGCTAATGGGATTTTCTAAAGCACCCAAGGAGTTAGATACTGAAAATCCTACTTGGAACCTAAATACCTTTAAAAGATATTTAAAATACCTTTTAAAATACCTCCAGCACTGTGCCATCAAATGGAATTAGACAACAAAGTGGTTAAAATGCCAACAGCTGCCTGTAGCTCTCTCTATTTTAGCACTGCCAATATTACTAACACCGGTGGAAGCAACAGCCAGAAACAAGGACACAGATGCTCAGGCTATATTTTCGCTTGCAAAAATAGTTAACAAAATGTTAACCAGGACAGTCTCGGGTACTGCACAATAACTCTGAGGATGAAATTGGGATAACCCACACTCACTCTTCAAGTCTTGGTAGAATAATCAGATATGCTGTCAAACAGGTTTTGGTGTTTAACAGAGTTGTACATGGAAATTTTGGTGTTTCCTTCTTCACCTAATAGTGACTTCAATGGTTGTACTCATCTGAGAAAATCCTTTGATCCCTTTGTTTTTCTTGCAGCAGTAAATAGATCTGATCTGTGGACATTTTACATAAAAAACTGAAGATTTGATTTAGGATTTTTACATTAAAAACAAGACAACTGTAATCTTGTAAAATTTAAAATATAGATTTTGTTGTCCTCCAACATTGCAGACTAGATGTTTCCTACTTGAAAATGCTGCTGGCATTGTCACCCTGCAGAAAGATTCTCCTTAACCCCCATTGGCCAGTTACGTAGGGGTAGCATATATTTGTTTGTTTCTACTCCATCTATTGTATATAAACAAGTGCATTTAAACATATCCATACTCATTTTTTCGAATAAATTGTCTTCTATTCCTTACCTTTTTACAATATTTGTATTCAGTTATTATGAACTACTGATGTAAACAGTTTTGCATGGGAAATGCAAAAGACGACCAAACTGACATGAGCATTAAAAGTTTTCTATTAGACAGACAGATGAATAATGATGTTAGATTCACTAACAGTCTGCACCATTACTGGAATTATTAAAAAAGTCGGCATGGTGGGGAGAATTTTAGCTCCATGGTGAACTAGGTTCATAGTTAGATGTTGCTAATCTCAGATTAAGATGTGAGAGTTCACTTCAACAGTTCCAGGAAGACATTAATACTAAGGCAGAATGTTGGCACCAGAGGGTATCTACAAGATTAAATTGAGGGTGGCAATTACGCCTTTTTTTCAACTATCGCCCTAATCAATAAGAGAAGGATTTCCATTACCTTGCCTCCATAATACCTGTGAGAGACAGTGCTAATGAACTGAAAGTCCTTGCCAAGATTGGATTTGGCAGCCTAAAACAGATTGCAATGCCTCAGTGCATCTCAATGCATTTTTAGAAGAGGCTACTTAAAACCATGTACATCTTCATTTATCTTCAGAATAGTAGAAACTGAGCAGTTAGCAGAAGAGAGAACATCTTTGCATCTCCAGCAGCAGCTTGTGCAGAATCATGAAGCACATATAATTGCTGGTAGTAGCACAGTCCACCCAGTTCATTAACTAGCTCTTTTACCACTAAACCATCGGTAATCTATACGTCAGCTCAGCCCAACAGTCTATACATTTTACCATTTCAAAATCATTGACACATGGTGTTTCTGAAAGGAAATATGCTCCCCAGAACAGCAGTTGACTGAAACTCTCATGATTCTTATCAATTTCGCTGCCAGTCACCACTGAACAGCAGCCATGAAACTGACAAGAAGCATTTCAATATCACAGCTGCCTTAGCTTCCAGGGTATATGGTTCAGGAGCAGCACAGCCCTGCAGACTGCCAGGGACCCAAGGGCTTCCAGACTCCCAGGACAGATAGGTAGCTAAGTCGCTCAACCCTCCAGTCCATCTCCCTGCCACTGCAGGATCTTACTATTCCAAACCTTATTCCAAATATATACACCATTCTGTGCTTATTGTCATCCCTGGCTTTACTGTGTCCAGATTAGACTATAAGTAATGCAAGGCAGGAACAGGCACTGTATAAACTTATTTTTTAGCATATCATCTTGATGCTTTCCGGTACTTTGCATGTTGTGGAGACTTACTTCAAAATCATTTTAAAACCACAGTACATAAAGTCCAAATAAAAAAAATCGTTCATAACTGTCTTGTGTGAGAATAATTAAAACAAATAGTAGACCCATCAGTTAGTTGCTTTTTACTCATCATTAATCATCTTTCAGTCTGCTTCATTAGGAGTTCAAATTCACTCTGAAACCCTCTATATCCATTTATCTGGATGTTTCAACACTTCAGACCTCTAACTAGTTTCCCTATAACTTCTCAATATTGCAGTCTTTTAAACAAAAATTAAAATCCAATTTTTGGGGGAAGAAGAGGCAGCAGTAAGAGAGAGGAGTTAATCTTCTTTATCCCATGTCTCTATCATTATTCTAACTAAAATTTTAAAATAGTCTCTCTCTCTCACACACACAATTTTTGTCTTAGAAACTAATTCAGAATCTCTGAGAAAAGAAATATTTAATAGGGGAAAAAAATAAAGCAAAATCTTAGTGTAGAAATATGATCTGCTAGCTGGTATATCAGAAAGAAAGTGTATCACTATGACCTACCATTTATATTTTAGCCTTTTTAGAATTAAGAAATTCAATATGTATTGAAATAAACAATTCTACTCCCAACAGAAAGTGCTAGGAATTCAGATACAGCATTGAATATTTTAGAATAAACTGACTCATGCTCCTGAAAAGTGCCATATTGAGACATTACAGATAGAATTCCTCTATTTATGCAATGGGGGGCACTGATACTGTCCTAGCAAGATCATCCATAGTGGTAAGAGGTATAATCCAATCTTCATGCTCATTTAATGCTTGGTCTTTCTGTTGAAAGCCTTCTCCACATGGATCATTGGAAAGCTAACAAATGAATTAAAAATGAGTACAGATCTGGGCTGGTTTCAAACCGATGACCTATTGAAAGGTTCTGTGCCAATACTTTAAGCCATACCACAACCCAAAGTAAAGAGGCTTAATTATACACAAGTTATTCAGAAAGCTATTTTAGATTTAGATTATTTAGCTACTAACACAGAAAAGCAGGTCTTTCTTGACTAAGTTAATTCTCTATTGGCCTGATCCTTTACCATTATGGTAAATGCATTTTTTGTCATTAATATCAATCAGAGCAGGACCAGGGCCATTATAATGCCTGTAGTGTGCATAATACTGTATGTACTTTTAAGACTACAACTATACCCTTTGGGATACTAGTTTCAACTCACTAGTTTTATATGCTGTACAAAGCTATCAATTCCAACATCCTCTCTTGGTTTTCACACCTCAACTGCTAAAACAGGGCCTCATCCTCCCTGATTGAACTGACCTCGTTATCTCTAGCTTGCTTGCTAGCACACACATATATACCTGCCCCTGAATATTTCCATTACATGCATCTGAGGAAGTGGGTATTCACCCACGAAAGCTCATGCTCCAAAACGTCTGTTAGTCTATAAGGTGCCACAGGATTCTTTGCTGCTTTTACAGATCCAGACTAACACGGCTACCCTCTGATACTTGACACCATGCAAGGCACTGCATTTAGCCATATGGAATGGAAATCCATCAACCTCATGAAGAAACTTGCACAAATACAGACAGATATCATCTTCCTTTCCAAATGCAAACGGATGGACATCATACCAAATGGACTAAAGGTAAAAAATCCACTGCTATCTACATACTACACAGACCACAGTGAGAGATTATGTCATACTCTATCAAAAAAACTGAGGAACCACCTGATCAGCATCCTATACAGCAAACAGGAAAACATCGAAAAAGAGCTCTCCAACCTGGAGACTCTCATTAATAACCAAACTTCTATACAAACGGACTTCACTAGAATAAGACAGGAGATCTACATTACTCACTTCACCTCTCTTCAAAGGAAAAAGGACTGTAAGCTGTCTAAACTCCTACCTGCCACATGGGGCCACAACAGTGGTACCCCTAACCCACCCAGCAATATCGTCAATCTATCCAACTACACACTCAGCCCAGAAGAAAAGTCTGTCCTATCTCAGGGACTCTCTTTCTGCCCTGCCACCCCCACCAACATGATACAGTTCTGTGGTGATCTGGAAGCCTACTTTCGCCGTCTCCGACTCAAAGAATACTTCCAGGACAACACTGAACAGTGCACTGATACACGGGTGCCCTCCCACCAACAGCACAAGAAAAAGAACTCCACGTGGACTCCTCCTGAGGGTCAAAATGACAGCCTGGACCTATACATTGAATGCTTCCGCCGGCGTGCATAGGCAGAAATCGTGGAACAACAACATCGCTTGCCTCACAAGCAAAGTCGTGCAGAACGCAATGCCATCCACAGCCTCAGAAACCACCCTGACATTATCATCAAAGAGGCTGATAAAGGAGGTGCCGTTGTCATCATGAACAGGTCTGACTATCAAAAGGAGGCAGCCAGACAACTCTCCAATACCAAATTCTACAGGCCACTTCCC
This sequence comes from Gopherus evgoodei, assembly GCF_007399415.2. Lineage (NCBI taxonomy): Eukaryota > Metazoa > Chordata > Testudines > Testudinidae > Gopherus > Gopherus evgoodei. The sequence continues at coordinate 60,433,564 of NC_044332.1, forward strand.
TCAGATCCCACTGAGGAATACACTAAGAAACTACAGCATCTACTCAGGACACTCCCTCCACTAACACCAGAAGAAATCAACATACCCCTAGAGCCCCGACCAGGGTTATTCTATCTACTACCCAAGATCCACAAACCCGGAAATCCTGGACGCCCCATCATCTCGGGCATTGGCACTCTCACTGAAGGACTGTCTGGATATATGGACTCTCTACTCAGACCCTATGCCACCAGCACTCCCAGCTATCTCCGCAACACCACTGATTTCCTGAGGAAACTACAATGCATTGGTGACCTCCCAGAAAACACCATCCTAGCCACCATGGATGTAGAGGCTCTCTACACAAACATCCCACACACAGATGGAATACAAGCTGTCAGGAACACTATCCCTGATGATGCCACAGCACAACTGGCTGCTGAGCTCTGTGCCTTTATACTTACACACAACTATTTCAAATTTGATGACAATATATATCTCCAGAACAGTGGCACTGCTATGGGCACCCGCATGGCCCCACAATATGCCAATATCTTCATGGCCGACCTGGAACAACGCTTCCACAGCTCTCGTCCACTCACATCCCTTCTCTATCTACGCTATATTGATGACATCATCATCTGGACCCATGGGAAAGAGACTCTGGAAAAATTCCACCATGATTTCAACAGCTTCCACCCCACCATCAACCTCAGCCTGGACCAATCTACACGGGAGGTCCACTTTCTTGACACCACAGTGCAAATAACTGAGGGTCACATTAACACCACCCTATATCGAAAACCCACCGACCGCTATGCCTACCTTCATGCCTCCAGCTTCCATCCCAGGCACATCACACGATCCATTGTCTACAGCCAAGCACTGAGGTACAACCGCATCTGCTCTAACCCCTCAGACAGAGACCAACACCTACAAAATCTCCACCAAGCATTCTCAAAACTACAATACCCACATGAGGAAATAAGGAAACAGATCAACAGAGCCAGACGTGTACCCAGAAGCCTCCTACTGCAAGACAAACCCAAGAGAGAAACCAACAGGACTCCACTGGCCATCACATACAGCCCCCAGCTAAAACCCCTCCAACGCATCATCAAGGATCTACAACCCATCCTGGACAATGATCCCACACTTTCACAGGCCTTGGGTGGCAGGCCAATCCTTGCCCACAGACAACCTGCCAACCTGAAACATATTCTCACCAGTAACTGCACACCACACCATAATAACTCTTGCTCAGGAACCAATCCATGCAACAAACCTTGATGCCAACTCTGCCCACATATCTACACCAGCGACACCATCACAGGACCTAACCAGATCAGCCATACCATCACTGGTTCATTCACCTGCACATCCACCAATGTAATATACGCCATCATATGCCAGCAATGCCCCTCTGCTATGTACATCGGCCAAACTGGACAGTCTCTACGGAAAAGGATAAATGAACACAAATCAGACATTAGGAATGGCAATATACAAAAACCTGTAGGAGAGCACTTCAACCTCCCTGGCCACACTATAGCAGACCTTAAGGTGGCCATCCTGCAGCAAAAAAACTTCAGGACCAGACTTCAAAGAGAAACTGCTGAGCTTCGGTTCATCTGCAAATTTGACACCATCAGCTCAGGATTGAACAAAGACTGTGAATGGCTTGCCAATTACAGAACCAGTTTCTCCTCTCTTGGTTTTCACACCTCAACTGCTAGAACAGGACCTCATCCTCCCTGATTGAACTGACCTCGTTATCTCTAGCTTGCTTGCTAGCACACATATATATACCTGCCCCTGGATATTTCCATTACATGCATCTGAGGAAGTGGGTATTCACCCACGAAAGCTCGTGCTCCAAAACGTCTGTAAGTCTATAAGGTGCCACAGGATTCTTTGCTGTAATTCCAACATCCGTTATTATTTGTATTGCATTAATACCTAGGAGCACCAGCCATGGACCATACCACCATTGTGCAAGGTGCTGTACAAAACATGTTTTGAAAAGAGGCCATTTTTATGTAATGTGAAATGAAAAATTTAGACCAGCTCTGTTCTGTATGTTTAACTCTTGATCCTACACCGATAGAAGTCAATGGGAGTTTTGCAACTGATTACAATGGGACAGCATCAAGCCCTTATTTAGTTTCCTATTCAGGACATGTATCAGTAATTCAAACCATGCATTTCATTAGCACCTTTGCCATAATAATAATTAATAATAAATATCATCCCCTAGCAGCTGAACAACTGCTGTGAATAGTTTGCCAGTGTAATCCAGAGAGTTTTGCTCAATTTGCCTTAGCGCTTCGGGGGAAAGAAACATGCCAGTGGGCTGCACTTATTCTCTGCTTTTTTGTCCCTGTGAAGCAGCTTTCAGAATGCATTATCCATGATAGATTTGTCGGATTGTTAGCGCCCTAGAAGTATGTCAGGTACAAGGCAGATTTGTCATAATAGCATGGCGTAACTAGACTACCTTATATAAAAGCACTGTGTTGCACCTATATTCTATAGTAGGTTTCTGATATTGATACCTGCATTTTAATATTAGGAATATACCTGTTATTCAAGACAAGAACATCCATGTATTCATGACCACCAAACTTGATGATTTTAAATCTTATCTAGGAATTAAACCAGGTGCCCTGAAAAAGCTCCTACTAATTCAAAATGCAGCAGCCCATCTGTTTAGCAATACAGATCACTGTCATCACATCACCCTGGAACCCTACTTTCCCCTTTAATGCAGAGGCCAGATCAAAATCTGTTCTGCTACTCAAAGCCCTTTGTAGAATTACTGCTTGTTAGCCAAGAGATTGTTTCTGCCTCTGCAGCCATGACCTCCCATCACAGCTACATTACAGGAGCAATCAAATTGTTGCCCAACAGCAGGAGACTCAAGAGTTCAGGAGACAGAACTTTGACAGGCACAAGACACAGACTTTGGAATTCAGTCCCACCAAAGATAGAAATGCCACAGAACTACCTACTTCCAGAGCGCCGTGAAAAACTCACTTAGACTTTGCTATCCCTTCATATTCCACACACCTAAATATAAACCAGCAAACTGACAATACATCTGTGAACTAAAAGTTATTTCACCTGAGAAGTAAAAAAGAAATTATTATTGCTACTTCTATTTTTAAATACTTAAGAGTCTAAAATACAACAATGATGAGGTATAAGTAATCAGATGTATTTTTGAAGACTGTGGCTATAAGTAGGGCCTTACCAAATTCATGGCCATGAAAAAGGTGTCATGGACCATGAAATCTGGTCTTTTGTGTCCTTTTACCCTACACTGTAGAGATTTTATGGGAGACCAGCATTTCTCAGATTGGGGGAACAAAAAAAAAAGTGCATAGACAGTGGCCAGTACTGAATATTTTATATACAGTAGGTTGGAAATAGAAATAAAATATTGATTTCTCTTTTTAAAATAAAAGAAGGGAGGGGAAGGGAGAGAGAGAGAGAGAGGGGACAGGTAATAAAATAAAAAAATAAGCCTTTATTCTTTCCTTGAAAACTTTGGTAAATTCTAGTCAGTCCAGTAGCCTCTCTGTGCTGGGAGAGACAACTTGCTAACTGCAGTTTGTCTGTTGTTAGAAACTCACCTCCAGCCACTGCTGGCAACCCACTCAACCCCTCATATTTGCCTCGTCTAGTCTTCTTAAGATTTTAATATCTTAAATAGCAAACTTTACCAGCCTAGTTGGCATCAGGCTGCCAGTATTTCCTATTTAAAAGCTTCCCTATTGTTTCCCCAAGGACCCTTGGCACTGTCTATGCTAGAACCTTATTCTTGTCATCGTTTATTTCCTCTTGGTTTCCTCCTTACAGCTTCCTTTGATTTAAATCTATGCAGCCAGGTAGGATAATACCACACAGGTAAATGGAGGACCACATGCCATTTATGAAAAATATATCTAACTCCCTGATTCTCCGCAAAGAGAAAGCATGAGGATGATGAGGTACTGTGTAGATTGAATCATGAGTTTAAGTGCAAGAATAAACAAATGAACTCTCCCTGGAAAAGAGAATGGACATTCAACATGGAAAAATTCTTTATGAACATAAACATATGATTAAATAATACCGAATATTTAGTTCAGTCTGATCCCACACCATTCTGTAACATCCATTTAGGAAACTTATTTCAACTTCTTGATTTGCCCTTGGGTTTTTTTTTTTTTTTTTTTTGTTTTTTGTTACTAGGAGAAAACTGGAGGTGTTTGTTGCTTCACTTTCTAAACCAAGATAATTATTTTGGGGCAGATAAGGCTTGCAGTTACCCCAGTGTAAATCCAGAGTAATTCCATTGCCTTTAGGGGTAAAGTTTATGATTTACACGAGCTGAAATCCCCATTTGCCCTGTTCTAGACCAGGATTTGCATTCATTTTTCCATGTATTTTTAACTGAACAATACTATTGCTATTGAATTTAACCCATTGTTAGTTTGTATGGTATTTTTATTTTGTATAAATCTTGGTGTAATTTTGTAAAGCTAAAATTCCACTAAAAACCTCGGTTAAAAAGACTATTTGCATTCTTTCTGTTCTGCTACAACTAAACTGTTGGTGGAATAGAAATTTGAATGGATATTAACCTGGCCCAGTGCACTTATTTTAATGAGCAATCTACAGATAAGGCCATCTATAATTTAAAGAGATGCTGTCAAGTCAAATTTAGCCCCAAATGTAGGTTTTGTAAAAGTTAGGTTGTACAAATCTAAAACTATGCTTCTGAAATGTTTGCAAGATTTCTTCTCTTTTTTTAAAATCCAAGACCATTTTAAAAAACATGTAAAAATTCATACACACTGTTTCCAGCCCAAACTCTGAAGCTCAGAGGGAGGGCATGAAAACATGAAATGGACTAGAAACCAGCATCAGACAAAAGTGAGATTGATATGCTATGAATTAATTACCCAAAATGAGAGAAAAAACAAACAAGTGGCATGAATAGAGGAAAGTATGTTAGATTTACAAATCTAAGAAATTATCTGTCAACAGGTATTTTAAAAAGATTATTAACACAGCAGTGTCCTTTTAATGCCTCTGAAAACTTTACATTGTAAATATAGTCTGTTTAACAGTAATGTTTGCCTTTTTGCTCATCAGAACCTCAGATATCAAATTGTGAAATAAGGATATTTTTTGGTACATGATCATATATGCTCTCAAATGCTTAATGATTGTTCCTTACAGTGTCTCCAGAGCAGTCATGCCAGCAACTATAACAAACACTAAATCCCCTTAAAAACAATCTGTAATTGATGACATATTTAAGTTGGTGTGAGGACTGAATGTACACACCAATTAAATGCATTTATTTGAATAATTTATCATTAAATATACCTAGTGTTTATTCCAAATCTGGCTAGCCACAGTTTGGGTTCAAATATTTTTATTATACCCTTGTAAATCCAGACTAAATTCAGTGCAGTTATTCCAGATTTACATTGAGGTAACCGAGAAGAGAAACTGACCCTTGTGTATGTAACCCTTCTGCCCCTCTGAGTTGGCAGCAACAAGGGCCGGGTTCAGTATCCAGGGGTTTCATTTCAATAACACAATGTCAAACCAGCTCGAGCCTGCACCCAGTGACCTGGGAAAATCTTACACATGCCCCTAGGTGCCTTGAAGAGGCAATACTTCCCCTCTCGCAAGCACAGAGTCTCGGTGTAGTAGAAAAGGTTTAATTACATGAGATAAACAACAAGCATTAAATTGGGAAAACACCTTAGCTAGAGTTCATAGACCAAAATGTGAGCAAAGACCCACCCCAGGAAATTGGGCCATGTCCTTTTCCCTGGGCTCTTGAGTCCAGCAACCCCCAAATCACCCACAGTCCCATAAGACCCACAATCTAAAAGTCTCTGTCCTGGGTCAGTGCAGCCCCAAAGTTCAAGAGTCCATCTGCAGACGTCCCTCCCCCCAGCCTGGATAGGAAGGGGCACCTTACGTGGTCCGGGGCCAACTGCCCTGCCTCTCCGTGGGGTTCTGCTTTTGCCTTCTCCATGAACTGTTCTGCTTTACCAGCCACTCCACTCTGCTCTGCTCCTCCAGCCGTCCTCACAAACTGCTCTGCTCCGCTCCACCAGCCGCTCTGCTCCATCAGCTGTCCTGTGAGCTGCTCCAGCTGTCCCTGCAAACTGCTCGGCTCCGCTCGCTCCGTGGGCTGCTCCAGCCATCCCCACAAACTGCTCCACGCCACTCTGCCAGCTGCTCTGTTCCACAGTATAGCTTCAGGCTCCCCCACTAGTTAGCACGGTACTCAGTGCTCTCAGCTCAGTAATTCCAGCTCTTTAGTGATTTCAACTCTTAGTGATCTCAGCTCATAGTAGGAGAGCCCCAGTGCTGGTGCACCATTAGCCCAAAGTGAGTTCAGCTCATTAACCTGAATCTAGACTCTTAAGGGAATAAAAAAAACCCAACTCTGATATTCCACAGTGGAGAGAGGAGGGGGTGGGACTGGTGCTTCTGGCTCCACAAGGACACTGCACCACCAGGCACAGATACCTGTCCCCAGCCTCTCTCAATTCACTGGGTTTTGGAACCCATGTCCCTTGTCTAGCAAGTACCACCCAACTGAGGTTGAGTCATTTCTGTCACAAAGCAGTCTCACAGCTCAGCAGTCTGGGAGGGGGTTGGTGTGCCTATGCAAATACACTCTCTGAAATTCTTTCCCCCAGATGTCAGGGTAGAGCTTATCCTGACTCTGCTTACATGTAATAAGAAAAAACATACTGTGCACATAACTTTTCGCTTACTTTTAGTTTCTTCCTTTCTTCAACCAAATCTGTCTGTTGAAAAAGCCACCAGAAGCAGAGAAATTCTTCCCATCTCCAGATCAATTCAGACAAATCAAATTGCAATTTAAAGCATCCCAGAGGTAGGATTGCATGGAGCCATATTGTTGAACTTAGTATTAGCTGCAAAGGAGGAGGACACAACAAGGTTCGGATTCTGCATCAGATTGTCTATCATAGACACACCACTCAGCTCAGAGCCCCACTAGTGTCAGCAGATGCTCTGCATGGGTGCAGTGGTCCATGCTATAAGTTCTCCTTGCAGAACCAGAGCCCTAGAGTCAGACATTGTTCTCAGAAGTAGTTATGCCACAGAGTATCAATCCTGCTTCTCTTGAAGTCAAAGAGGATTAATGGCCTATTTCCATATCTAGAATAGTCATATTCTTGACTAACTGGGAGCAACGGGTCAGCTTCAATTATTCAACTATGTAAAACAATTTTGGGAAAAATATAGCAGTTCTGCCTAATGAATTCATCCTTGTTTTCAGAGATATAGTACCAGTGTTCAGCTGACAATTGTAAGAACACATTTTAAAAATAGCCTTACAAAATATATGGTTTTTCCAGATAAGTAAAACAATTGGAGTATATTTTGAAAATGTCTGCAGATGTCACATCAATGCATTTTCCATAGTTCCAACATGATTCTAATATGTAATAAAAGATGAAAACATATCTGGCACCCTGCCTACAATGTTGAGGGGATACTAACTAAGACATGGTGCTAATTCTGGACTATACACTTTATTGTCAATTCCTGTTTCAAACTGAAATTTGAAACAAATGCCACACTGTATTTCTCCTCTCTTTAAAAAAAAAATATTCATGTCAGGAAACCATTTTAATCAGATTGGTTTTTGAGCCTGTAAAAAAAAAGACAGAGGTCAAATATCATTTACAATGTTTAATATTTTATTTTTAAGAGTGATGACATTATAGTTCATGAAATATTTATGGAGAGATGTAATATTCTCATTTTCTAAGGAATGGAACTACCCAGACAGGAAAGTTCTCACAGAAGTGGCTGTAGAAATTAACTCAACCTGTTTTTTCTTGTCATCAAAATAGACTGAAGCCTTCAGTCTGGTCAAACCTTCTCTCAGTAAGGACTGCATGTTTTTGTTTCCTTTTTTATATAATATAGGGCATTCAAATATCATGGAAGTGACTTAATAATGAAGCTTCATTAAGGCATCTCAGTGCAAGTTAATTTGACTGTAAGACATTATTGTTTCCATGGAAACAATAGTTTGTGTTAACAACTCTAGGGGAGTTTACAAGGAACATTAAAGGGTAGACAAAAGAGATTCTGCTTACCTGCTGCTTCACTCTCAGTCACTGGCTGCTGGTAGGAGAATGAACCAAAATTAAGATTGAAGGCCAGACCCTCAGCTGGTATAAATCATTATAACCCCACTGAAGTCAATTTTTATCAGCTGTGGGTATAGCCCTCACATTAGCATGTAAAGCCCTTTAACCAACTGGCTCCTATGTATTTTTACTGAGCTTTGACACCCTTGTTTCATTGCATTTTCTTAAGTTGGCAAGTATGGGAACAGAACAAGTATAAGTTGGGTCTTTTCTTCAGATTGTCTAGAGATTGGCCTATCTCACCTTGAGCTTAGAAGTGCAAGAGAGAAGGATGAATGTGAGCAAGTTATGACTCTCTAAAAAAAAAAAAGGGAAAGACTCCACAAAGAGAGGAAGTATCTTCCGAGAACAGAGTAGCTTCTTGTCTTTGCATAGGGCTAGATTATTAAGTTATAATCTAGCCTAGAGCGACAAAGAGTCCTGTGGCACCTTATGGACGATAGACTAACAGAAGTATTGGAGCATAAGCTTTTGTGGGTGAATACCCACTTGCGTCAGACACAAGTGGGTATCACCCACGAAAGCTTATGCTCCAATACTTCTGTTAGTCTATAAGGTGCCACAGGACTCTGTCACTTTTTATAGATCCAGATTAACACGGCTACCCCTCTGAATCTAGCCTACGGGACAGCACACAGGCATGCTACCGCCACAGACGATCATAGACTCTAGTGTGACTCAGTCACAATTCCTCTTTCCTCTCCCTTTGCTCTGCAAATCATTCCATGGAAAAGGTACTCACCTTGCATCTGCCAGGCCAGCTACTCTGGCTGGGGAGTTGTGGGGCAGGAGCAGAGCCAAAGTGTCTTCCTACATAATTGCTCATGGGGGTAATTAATCAAGTAACCTTCTTCACCTGCCTCCCCACCACCACCAGCGATAGAGTTAACAGTATGGGGAGCCCTTATTTGGCTGGAAAAGAGGAGGCTCTTACTCCAATCTAGCTCTTAATGGTCTGAAATCCATGAGCAAATAAGAAATGCAAAATACAGTAAATTGACAGCCTATGTCACATATTCTAGGTGGAGCCTGTAGTGACCCCTATATATAGATTGCCTAACACTTTCTATTATAAAGGATTCTTGCAACCTTTTTTTGAGAAGTATTACCACCACCATTGTTTGCAGCAGGAAGCAATCTCTCAGGTTAAATGAGTGCCTTTTCTGTCTCCTGTGAAATTCCAGTCAGGTCTGGCTTTCTTAAAAATCACTGTTGCCCTTCTCTCACTTGCATTCTGCAGGAAGATTGAGGAAGCTGGCTAAAAAGGACTGAACATTTTAAAGGAGCAGTCCCATAAGCAGCAGCAGACGACACTGCACTGGGAACATCTGGGAGCTGCTAGAGCAGGTGGAGATAGGTTCTCAGGGAGAAAGCCAAACTGAGCTTCCCCTATCTTCCCTCCCCATGTTTATCACATGTGACTGTGCTACCCCAATTCCTAGGTACAGGAGAAAGAGAGATCAAAGAGCTAGGCTGCCCCCATAAGCCCAGACCTGTTTCTCATACTCCTTCAGGGGCCACATGAAGCAGGAACTTAACCTCCTGAGGTTTAAGAGGGGCAGAAAAGCCATGCTCTGCTTCAAAACCCCACACACCAAAACATGGCCCTAGCAGCCTCATCCCCCTGGGGTGGGGAAGAGATATTGGGGACAGGCTCCCCTCCACCCCCCACAGCCACAATATGAATTGTCAGCAATCCATCGCTTCCCCTGGGATACCAGCCATCTCCTGCTACCAGCTACCATAGTTAGCCCTATAGGTCAAGTAGTAGAAGTCAGTGCTGAAAATTCAGGGTTCAAACCCTCTGATGAAGCATGATGGAAGATTATTGCAGTTGTACATTATAAAATTCACTTTTACCTTTGTACTTTAAAAAAACTAGGAAATTATACACAAAAACTATGTTAAGAGAAGATAATTTATGTTGCAATGTCACACCTGGAAATTACTAAATGCCAGATTTACAATTATCCATGCAAGCTTAATTCTGCCCCACTTTAAAAAAAAAAAAGAAACAAAACACCACCACCACCACATTTTCATTATGATACAGTAGTTACAGCATCATATATTCCCCCCACAGAGCCTCTCACTCATTCTTTGCACAGGATAGACATACAAGGGAGCTGAATTAAGATTGGACAGGGAAATGTAAACCTGCCTTTACCAGCTTTCAAGTGCTTGACTTTGCATTCTTAATACGGGCTTTTTTGTATATAGTTTGAGGGGGTTTTGTAATTATATTATACACAGACCTTAAATTAAATTTGACTCAGAAGTGGATTGTCACTGCTCTACCTCATTGTTTCTCCATATTGCTAGATTCTCTTCCTCCTCATTCACAAAAGCCCAAACTTCCTCCAAAATTTGCCAAACATATCATCTCAGCACTACATTGTCCACCTCAAATTCAGATTAGAAGCAAGCCAATCCTTCCCAAAGAAGATTTATTTGGGAGTGTGGCAGAGGAGCCATCTATGCACTCCCCCCCACAGCACGGCACAGCACTGTTTCAGCTTCCCCAGCAGAGCCATCAGCACCCTTCATTTATAGATGTGACTTAGGCCTCCAACCCAGTCAGAGAGAGTCAACCCCTCACGGAAGAGCAGAGTCCCCAAGTCAAAGTCCAATATGAACACAAATCAAAAGAATCTTTGGCCCTGCTGGGCTCTAACTTCAGCCCCATCTTTCAGGCAGATCCCAGCTACAGCAGCTATACCTACCACCAGGTTCCTGATAACCAAATCAAACTAACAGTCTGTGTCAGGCCTACCCTCCCACAGGGGAGGCTCTGGCAGACTGCAGTCTTTAGTCAACACTTGACCCCAGCTAGGCTTCCTACAGGTAGTGGAAACTGCCCATCTGCTCTCCTTCCCAGTCAGTCCCCAACTGAGCTGTGGTCCCTTTTTAGCCTCTCCTTGCAGGCCTGACATGGAGCACAGGTGAAGCAAGGTGAGGCTGACTGGGGTCACTGCAGCTTATTTACCTCTCCTAGCCAGTATGGATTTCAAATATCTCATCACTGAAGACATTTAATAAGATCTTCAAACAAGATACAAAATGCTGCCAAGTTTTCTACTTCTGCATGGTCTCCATCTACCAATGCATCTGAATTTACACACTCACCACCTCCTGACAATTATTCTCTTCCTGCTTGGGTGCAGGATGGAGGAGTTTTCTTCTATCCCAGAAACCTTTCCTGCCCTCACAGCTTCCTGAGTGCTGAGGAGACCTTCCTTTCTCTAGCCACGTGCCTTCTCTGACAACTAATAATCACAAATGCAACCTACCTTTGCTATCAGATTAAAAAGATTGTAAAAAATATCCAGGGCACAGAAAGATTGAGGGATAAGAGTGAGGAAAACATGTCTCCAATAGTATTAGGTAAAGACTGGCATGAACTTGAATGCCTGCAAGTTGCATTTAAAAAATAAAAATATAGAGGATGTTATATATGGAGCACATCAGAGTAATAGAATGCTGGGCACTTCTCTTTTGCATTTTTAGTGCTGCTGTCAACTCCACACAAACTGGACTTCTTAGCTTTTAATGTGTTTTGCAGGCCATCTGCTGTCTTGACCATTTTCAAGGCACATTACATCACAACCATGTTTTTTTTTTAATTAGCTAGGACACTCAATAGATTTTTTGCCTTTAAAAATCAATTGTACAATTGCCACAGCCAATTCCTGGGGGGCAAAGAAAATCCTTATTAGGGGAATTTTATGAGGTTTGTAAACCATGTAACTTTTACAGTCTTCTAAATTGAACATCTTATATTAAAATGTTACATAAGATCCAAACAGTATATAAATAAACCCTTTGGGGGCACATGGAGGGAGGGGGTGCTCCTATAACACCACACTGAGCACATAGGGCACTTCCCCTGGATTTACAGCACCAATGGTGGCAGAGGTTCAGGTACCCAGGGTGGAGTCAGAACCGGCTAGCAACACTACCAAAACCATAAAGCCAGAACTCAGAGACAAAGCATTTGGCTTTACTTATGGTTTTGGCTATGTTTGGAGTGTAGCAGGGAGAGAAGCATCATAAGCAGGGAAGGTCCTTTCACATTCCTACTGAAATGAATCCTTTGGGGATTTCTGGAACACTGAACATGATCATCACAGCAGAGACCAGAAATCCAGAAGGCTCAGGGGAGTCATGGTCAGGCTACCAAGAGTCAGCCTAATTGCATATTGGAATCCATACCGGAGAGCCATAAGGATCTTACCATCCTTAGTCCGGATACTTTGTAAGAACACCTTGTTGGTTTATTTTCCTACTTTGTTTTAAGCCAGCCACTGACTTCAGCCCGGCACCACCCATCAAAAACTGAGGCCTTGTTTACACTGCCACTTTCTTCGCTCAAGAGTGTGAAAAAACACCCCTTGAGTGATGCAAGTTTCAGTGCTGTAAAGTGGCCGTGTAGATAGTGCTACAGCACTGGGAGCCATTCCCCTTGCAGAGGTGGTTTTACCCTTGCACCATGTCTACACAGCCATGTTAAAGTGCTGCCACTAACGTTGGCTGTGTAGACATACCCTGAGGTTGAACTCACTATTTGCCTGAGGCTGGGCAGGTGCTGGGAGGGAGCACAGAGTCATTTGCACTGGCTGTGAATGTTGGGAGGGGTAGAGTTTATGTATTGTTCTTTTCGTCTTTTATTATCCTAATCCCCTTTTCCACTGTCTCTTACTCTGCATTTCCCATACCTAATAAAGCCCCATTTATGGTTTTATTACTCTGAGAATTGTGATAACTATTTTATTTTTGTGTGCTCTGACCGACACTCCTCTGTTTGAGACTGTGTTAAGTATTTTCCCTCGGGACGAGTCTCTGTGTTCTTCACACTAGAAGGCATTTCCTTGGGTGGAGACATCAGGCATCCTTATAGGTAAACCTAGAGCCCTAACACCGAGGAGAAAAGGGAGAAGGTTGCAGCATGCCTCAGGTTTGGGGTTACATACATAAAAACTGATTGTATCAGAAATTCTAGAAGAGATGTCAGTGAAAACATTTAATATAAATAGTTCACATTATTTTTCAATTGTTACCAGCAAAACACAGAACTGACTGTGAATGTTGCCATTACAAGAGACTTAGCACTTGATGACCAGTTGAGAGAGCTGGATAAAATTCAGTGCTGCTTGTATGTGATGATTCCAGTCACAATAGTTGAGAATTGTTTAATTTAGTAAAGTTACAAGACTTATTTTCCTCTTACTTTTTATGTTGGCTTATCCAGGTTAGTTCAGTCTAGTACAAAACCCTTGGACTGGCAGTAGACACATACTCCAGCTGTAACAAATTAATTGTCTTCACTTCAGGAAACAGGCTGGCCAGTTTTTAGTGGTAACCTTTAGTTACCAAAGGTATAGCTGTAAAGCACTATCTTGTGCCTATGAGCACCACTGCTCTCTAATGGTTGGCCCTCACAATATAATAGAAGTCTGACTATCTGAACTGTGTGAAATAGTCACATTGAATCTCACACAAGCTTTGCCCTAGCATGGCTTTTAGGTCCAGTGCATTCCATTAGCGCAAGCAGAAGATATACACAGAGCTATAAAATTCACCAGCTCATCACAACCGCCTCTTCCTCTGCCCTGCCCCCACTTATAGTACCCAGGGAGCAGAATATCTATCCCCATCATGAAAATAAGACAGTATTGTACAGTGATAGTGCACAATGTTACAAAATCAGTATTCTAAAGCGTATATGTTTGTTTTCTGAAACAGTAGTAGGCAGGAAAAGAAAGGAGGTATTCTTTTGCTTTAAGTTTTTCCACCCCGGGGAACACTGATGGCAGCAATTTGAAGGCTGCTGCCTGAGAAAGCTCCAATAGAATTTATACACTGCTCAGTCAATTCCCCCCACCCTAAAACTTTCATCACATCACCATGTAGGAGTCAAATTTATGAGGAAAATTTGTAGAAATTTGTATGTTGCAAACATAACAGAGAGGCTTTGTATACTGTTGTATGAATGCCTAAGGGTGCATAGCTGAGCTTACAGCAAATAAGCAGTGCTAAATTGTGTTAATGGTGCAGTGTTACCAGGCAGTAACACCATTATTAATGCACACTATTATTATAACCTTATTCCCAGATTCTGGACCTTAGCGTCCAAAATATGGGGGTTAGCATGAAAACCTCTAAGCTTAGTTACCAGCTTGGACCTGGTACCTGCTGCCACCACCCAAAAAATTAGAGTGTTTTGGGGCACTCTGGTCCCACTGAAAAAACCTTCCCTGGGGACCCCAAGACTCAAATCCCTTGAGTCTCACAACAAAGGGAAATAATCCTTTTTCCCTTCCCCCCTCCAGATGCTCCTGGAGAGATACCCAGACACAAGCTCTGTGAAACTACGCAGAGTGATTCCCCCTCTCCGTTCCCAATCCTGGAACAAAAGCACTTTCCTCTTCACCCAGAGGAAATGCCAAATCAGGCTAGCAATCCAACACACAGCTTTCCCCTGATTTCTTCCTCCCACCAATTCCCTGGTGAGTACAGACTTAATTTCCCTGAAGTAAAGAAAAACTCCAACAGGTCTTAAAAGAAAACTTTATATAAAAAAGAAAGAAAAAATACAAATGTTCTCTCTGTATTAAGATGATACAACACAGGGTCAATTGCTTAAAAGAATATTGAATAAACAGCCTTATTCAAAAAGAATACAAATCAAAGCATTTCCAGCACTTATATTCATGCAAATACCAAAGAAAAGAAACCATAGAACTTACTATCTGATCTCTTTGTCCTTACACTTAGAAACAGAAGACTAGAAAATAGAACTACTTCTCCAAAGCTCAGAGGAAACAGGCAGACAGACAAAAGACTCAGAGACACTTTTCCCTCCACCCAAAGTTGAAGAAATCCAGTTTCCTGATTGGTTCTCTGGTCAGGTGTTTCAGGTGAAAGAGACATTAACCCTTAGCTATCTGTTTATGACACGCCCCCCAAATTGCAGACAGTGGGGAAGCTCACTGGCGGCAATTTCCTTCTAGAACTTGAAAATAAACAGATTAATACAACACATGCACCTTTACATATACTACTAAGTATATAACTAACAGACTTTTACATTTTAAGGACACTTTTTAACTACTGGATTCTGGGAAACTCTCACGGGAGAGTGCATCAGCTACTTTGTTAGAAGCTCCTGTGATGTGTTGAATTTCAAAATCAAAATCTTGGAGAGCTAAACTCCAACGAAGAAGTTTCTTGTTGTTCCCCTTGGCAGTATGAAGCCACTTTAGTGCAGCATGGTCAGTTTGTAGTTTGAACCGCCGTCCCCAAACATATGGGCGTAGCTTTTCCAGGGCGTACACAATGGCATAGCATTCCTTTTCACTGACTGACCAGTGACTTTCCCTCTCAGACAGTTTTTTGCTGAGAAACACGACAGGATGGAAGTTGTGATCTGTTGCTTCCTGCATGAGTACTGCTCCTATACCACGCTCAGATGCATCCGTGGTTACTAGGAATGGCTTGTCAAAGTCCGGGGCCCTGAGCACAGGGTCCGACATGAGCGTTGCCTTAAGCTGGGTAAAGGCTTTTTGACACTCATCAGTCCACTTAACGGCATTTGGCTGGGTCTTTTTGGTTAGGTCGGTCAATGGGGCAGCGATTTGGCTGTAGTGTGGTACAAATCGCCTGTAGTATCCGGCCAAGCCTAAGAAGGATTGGACCTGTTTCTTTGACCTTGGGACAGGCCACTTTTGGATAGCATCCACCTTGGCCTGTAGGGGGTTTATGGTTCCTCGACCCACCTGGTGCCCCAGGTAAGTTACTCTGTTTTGGCCTATTTGACACTTTTTGGCCTTAACAGTTAGTCCTGCCTGCCTGATGCGCTCAAAGACCTTTTCCAGGTGTAGTAGGTGTTCGGGCCAGGAGTCTGAAAAAATGGCCACATCATCGAGGTAGGCAACTGCAAATTCTCCCAGTCCAGCTAGTAGACCGTCTACCAGCCTCTGGAAGGTGGCGGGTGCATTTCGAAGGCCGAAAGGAAGGACATTGAATTCATACACCCCCGCATGGGTGACGAACGCTGACCTCTCCTTGGCAGGTTCATCTAGCGGTACTTGCCAGTACCCCTTGGTTAAGTCTATTGTAGAGATGAACTGGGCACGTCCCAACTTTTCCAATAGCTCATCACTACGTGGCATTGGATAGTTGTCCGGACGAGTTACAGCATTTAGCTTACGGTAGTCCATGCAAAAGCGTATTTCCCCATCTGGTTTGGGTACCAGAACCACTGGAGATGCCCATGCACTGGTAGATGAGCGGATTATACCCATCTGTAGCATGTTCTGGATCTCCCGTTCTATAGCAGCTTGGGCATGAGGAGACACCCGGTAGGGTGGGGTTCTGATTGGGTGAGCATTACCTGTATCAATGGAGTGGTATGCCCGTTCAGTCCGTCCTGGGGTGGCTGAGAACAATGGGGCGAAGCTAGTGCACAGCTCCTTGATTTGTTGCCGCTGCAGACGTTCCAGGGTGGTTGAGAGGTTCACCTCTTCCACGCCACCGTCTTTTTTCCCGTCGTAGTAGACACCGTCAGGCCACTCAGCATCATCTCCCTGGACTGTAAACTGACAAACCTGTAAGTCTCTGGAATAGAAAGGCTTGAGAGAATTAACATGGTACACTTTAGGCTTTAGTGAGGAATTGGGAAATGCTATGAGGTAGTTTACAGCTCCCAGGCGCTCTTGGACCGTGAATGGCCCTTCCCATGATGCTTCCATCTTATGGGCCTGTTGCGCCTTCAAGACCATAACCTGGTCTCCTACCTTGAAGGAACGTTCTCTGGCATGTCTGTCATACCAGGCCTTTTGCTCTTCTTGAGCATCCTTTAGGTTCTCTCTAGCAAGGGCTAAAGAGTGTCGGAGGGTGCTTTGTAGGTTGCTTACAAAGTCCAGAATGTTAGTTCCTGGAGAAGGCGTAAACCCCTCCCATTGCTGCTTCACCAACTGTAATGGCCCCTTAACCTCGTGACCATACACAAGTTCAAATGGTGAAAACCCTAAACTGGGATGTGGTACAGCCCTGTAGGCAAACAGCAACTGCTGCAACACTAGGTCCCAATTATTGGAGAATTCGTTGATGAATTTTCTTATCATGGCCCCCAAAGTTCCATTGAACCTTTCCACCAGGCCATTGGTTTGATGGTGGTACGGGGTGGCAACCAAGTGATTCACCCCATGAGTTTCCCACAGTTTTTCCATGGTCCCTGCCAGGAAATTAGACCCTGAATCTGTAAGGATGTCAGAGGGCCAACCTACCCTGGCAAAGATGTCTGTTAGGGCCAGGCACACAGTGTTAGCCCTGGTGTTGCCTAGAGCTACTGCTTCTGGCCATCGGGTAGCAAAGTCCACTAAAGTCAGTACGTACTGCTTTCCTCTGGGCGTCTTTTTTGGGAAAGGGCCCAGAATATCCACAGCTACTCGCTGAAATGGGACCTCAATTATGGGGAGTGGCTGGAGAGGGGCCTTGACCTGGTCTTGAGGCTTTCCCACTCTTTGGCATACCTCACAAGACCGGACATACTTGGCAACGTCCTTGCCCATCCCCTCCCAGTGGAAGGACTTCCCCAACCGGTCCTTGGTTCGTTTCACCCCAGCATGGCCACTGGGATGATCATGGGCTAAGCTTAAGAGCTTCCCCCGGTACTTAGTTGGAACCACCAACTGTTTTTGCGGCTGCCATTCTTCCCGGTGTCCACCAGAAAGAATTTCCTTGTATAAAAGTCCTTGGTCTATAACAAACCGGGATCGATTAGAAGAGCTGAGAGGCGGTGGGGTGCTCCGTGCCGCCGCCCACGCTTTCTGAAGGCTGTCATCTGCTTCCTGCTCAGCCTGGAACTGTTCCCTTGAGGCTGGGGTCACCAGTTCTTCCTCAGACTGTGGACTTGGGCTTGGTCCCTCTGGAAGCGATGTAGGTGATGGGGTTGTTTCCGTTGCTGGTGAACCGCTCTCCGCTGGTGCACCTGAGGGTATTTCAGGCTCTGGCTGAGCCTTTTGGTTATGGCTGTTTTTTGCTTCTGCCAGTTCTGGCTCGCTGGCGCCCTCTGGCGTTGAGTTTGAAGATGTGGTTGCACTTGCTGGTGCTGGTTGCTGTTCCAGTTCCGGGCCTGGGACTGGAGATGCTGTGGCTGTTTCAGTGGTAGGCATGGAATCCGGGTCCACTGCCTCTGTCTGGGTCTCTGGTAACACAGACGGGGCTTTTGTGGACGGCTCAGGAACAGGAATGGGTCTGGAAGCTTGCCTGGTTTGGCTACGGGTAACCATTCCCACTCTCTTGGCCCGCCTCACCTGGTTGGCCAAGTCTTCCCCCAGTAGCATGGGGATAGGATAATTGTCATAGACTGCAAAAGTCCACATTCCTGACCAGCCTTTGTACTGGACAGGCAGTTGAGCTGTAGGCAAGTCTACAGCTTGTGACATGAAGGGGTAAATTGTAACTTTGGCCTTTGGGTTGATGAATTTGGGGTCAACGAAGGATTGGTGGATAGCTGACACTTGTGCCCCCGTGTCTCTCCACGCAGTAACCTTCTTTCCGCCCACTCTCAAATTTTCCCTTCGCTCCAAGGGTATTTGAGAGGCATCCGGGCCTGGGGATCTTTGGGGTGATGGTGGTGTAATGAATTGCACTCGCATGGTGTTCTTGGGACAGTTGGCCTTGATATGTCCCAGTTCATTACACTTAAAGCATCTTCCATCTGATGGGTCACTGGGCCGAGGTGAGTTACTGGAGACTGGTGAGGTTGAAGAGTAGGGTATCTGTGGCTTTACTTGGGTGGTATGTAGGGTCTTTGGCTGTCCTCGGTTGTAGGGTTTATGGTCTGTGTGCCCCCTGGGGTAATCGTTCCCCTTGACAGTAGCTTTTTTGCTTTCTGCCAGTTCCATCCATTTGGCTCCAATCTCCCCCGCCTCAGCGATAGTTTTGGGATTTCTATCTTGTATGTACCGTGTGATGTCTTCAGGAACACCATCCAAGAACTGCTCCATTTGTATGAGGAGGTTCACTTCTTCCAAGGTTTGAATGTTGTTTCCTGTTAACCAGGCCTCATAGTTTTTTGCAATGTAGTAGGCGTGTTTGGGAAATGACACCTCTGGTTTCCATTTTTGGGTTCTGAAGCGCCGACGGGCATGATCTGGGGTTATCCCCATCCGGTATCTGGCCTTGGTTTGAAAAAGTTTATAGTCGTTCATTTGCAGCTTAGGCATTTCAGCTGCCACCTCTGCTAAAGGTCCACTGAGTTGTGGCCTTAATTCTACCATGTACTGGTCTTCGGGGATGCTGTACCCAAGACAGGCTCTTTCAAAATTTTCCAAGAAGGCCTCGGTGTCATCACCTGCCTTGTAGGTGGGAAATTTCCTGTGCTGTGGAGCAATAATGGGCGATGGGTTGCTAGGATTGGCTGGAGTCTGTTGCTTAGCCTTTTCTAATTCCATGGCCTGTTGGTGGGCTTCCCTCTGGAGTTCTATCTGTCTTCTGTGGGCTGCCTCATCTTCTGCTTGTTTCCTTCGGTAGGCCACCTCTTCTGCTTCTAGTTTTCTTTTGTGTGCTGCCTCTTGGGCTGCCTGTTTGATGCTTTCTTCCTTTTCTTTCAGCTCCATCTCTTTTTGTTTTATTTCTAGTTGTCGCCTGTGTTCAGCTTCTTTGAATTGGTCTTCGGCCTTAATTTTTGCCTTACAAGTCATGATTCCTGTTTTCTTGTGTTGGGGTGCCCTCCGGTGTTTATCCTCTGAACTGCAGGTTCTCTGTTGCCTCCTGAAGTCTGCCTAGCAACAGTGCTTTTTTCCTTTTCTCTCTGGTTCCCTTTTAAAACCAAACTGTTTCTCTCTGCTAAAAAGCCCTTAGCAGAGAAAAGAAAAATATAATATTCCTACTGGCTTCTGGATTCTGTCTATATCCCGCCGCTGCACACCATGACATAACCTTATTCCCAGATTCTGGACCTTAGCGTCCAAAATATGGGGGTTAGCATGAAAACCTCCAAGCTTAGTTACCAGCTTGGACCTGGTACCTGCTGCCACCACCCAAAAAATTAGAGTGTTTTGGGGCACTCTGGTCCCACTGAAAAAACCTTCCCTGGGGACCCCAAGACTCAAATCCCTTGAGTCTCACAACAAAGGGAAATAATCCTTTTTCCCTTCCCCCCTCCAGATGCTCCTGGAGAGATACCCAGACACAAGCTCTGTGAAACTACGCAGAGTGATTCCCCCTCTCCGTTCCCAATCCTGGAACAAAAGCACTTTCCTCTTCACCCAGAGGAAATGCCAAATCAGGCTAGCAATCCAACACACAGCTTTCCCCTGATTTCTTCCTCCCACCAATTCCCTGGTGAGTACAGACTTAATTTCCCTGAAGTAAAGAAAAACTCCAACAGGTCTTAAAAGAAAACTTTATATAAAAAAGAAAGAAAAAATACAAATGTTCTCTCTGTATTAAGATGATACAACACAGGGTCAATTGCTTAAAAGAATATTGAATAAACAGCCTTATTCAAAAAGAATACAAATCAAAGCATTTCCAGCACTTATATTCATGCAAATACCAAAGAAAAGAAACCATAGAACTTACTATCTGATCTCTTTGTCCTTACACTTAGAAACAGAAGACTAGAAAATAGAACTACTTCTCCAAAGCTCAGAGGAAACAGGCAGACAGACAAAAGACTCAGAGACACTTTTCCCTCCACCCAAAGTTGAAGAAATCCAGTTTCCTGATTGGTTCTCTGGTCAGGTGTTTCAGGTGAAAGAGACATTAACCCTTAGCTATCTGTTTATGACAACCATGACTACAAATATTATGCACATTTTCTTCTACATGTTCTGATTTTGAGCAACATGTATTCTGAGCACAAATAAATGAGAAAATACAAATAAACTTAATTTTACTAAGGTTGTATTATTTTATTATGGAATCTCAGTTTTTTGCAGATAAACCAACTATGAAAATGTATTATAGCTACTGCCGCTGAAGGAAAAAGTAAGTTATTTTCTAACCACTTTGGGGAAAGCAGTAACAATTATGAACAATCCCTTTAAGGTAAAATATGGATTTTCCATAAGCTGTCATTTCTTCCTGGCTGTTATATTAATTTTCTCTTTACTGCAGTCACTAACTTTACCAATAAAATCTTTTCAGCATTCTTATGCAACAAGCTAAGTAATATTACATGTAGCCCAATATTTCACTTTAATAACCATTTATTTTTGAGAGATCGGGCTCTCAAAACTCCGCTGAAGTAAGCTGTCTCTTGTGAAATACTCTTAAGTGTGATACATTAGTCTGTTTGGCCTTTGGTACACAGAGATTTTGTCACACAATAATAATCTTCTAGCAACAAAAATCAAACTTGACCAACAAGTTACAATTAAAAGTCACTTAGTCTGCTACCTAACTTGTTTTCCTCATGGGAGTTACAGTATTTTAAGATTAGAATCCACTGTGACTTTGTTTATCAAGAGGTATATCATATGGATAAAACTCATTCATTTTAAAGGGAGATAATAGGACTCGACAAGAAATGTTGCTCTGAGATGGGCCCATCAAGTTCCAAACTCACTTAGAAAGTCAGTCTCAGCCAAGGTCTTGGGAATGGGAGGCAAGAAACCTGGACCTAGTCCCAGGTCTGACACCGACTGCCTCAGTTACCTCATGTCTGATATGCATGTGTTGTTACTTTCCCTCCTTGTAAAGTATTATTGATCCCAAGCGCCCCGTCCCTCAGGAAAATCCACTGGCAGGGATTAAAGGACAGCAAATCCCCAGGAGGTTTACCTTACAGAGGTTTCATCCATAGTGAGTGATCACAGGAATGGGGTTTTCCCCACCCATGAATTCATGGAATCCAACAGGACTATTACAAAACTGTGAGGAAGAGCAGGGGTTTGGGCCTTCTCTCCAGAGGCTCTATGCTTCTGCAGCAGCTCTGGCCATTACTGGTTCTCCTTGTCTGACTAGTGGATAACCCTCATCACCCTCATATTTGATAGTCTTACAAACATTAAAAGACAACAATAATTAAGCCTCCAGGCTCCTAGGCAGCAGGTTTAAAACAAATACAAGGAAGTTCTTCACGCAGCGCACAGTCAACTTGTGGAACTCCTTGCCTGAGGAGGTTGTGAAGGCTGGGACTATAACAGCGTTTAAAAGAGAACTGGATAAATTCACGGAGGTTAAGTCCATTAATGGCTATTAGCCAGGATGGGTAAGGAATGGTATCCCTATCCTCTGTTTGTCAGAGGATGGAGATGGATGGCAGAAGAGAAATCATTTGATCATTGCCCGTTAGGTTTACCCCATCTGGGGAACTTGGCATTGGCCACTGTCGGTAGACAGGATACTGGGCTGGATGGATCTTTGGTCTGACCCAGTATAGCTGTTCTTATGTAGGACCCCTTCAAGAAAAATGTGTGTCCTTTCTTCAGATGGTCCCCATGAGATTTTTTAGTGTATAGTAAATCCTTAATGAAAGGCTATGGAGTGGCATTGCCTTTATGTCATTTCTTCATGTATCCACTTATAATAAAGTCAGTTTTATTTGTTCAGTTTCACTATAATAGCAGTGTGACAGGCCCCCTGGGGTGCAACCTAGATTATGGCACCACTGAGCCCTCCAAACCCACCAACCTGGGCTGCTTCACACAGTGTGATGCTGATGTCAAGCTACAAGCCTCTGACAGGTGCTGCACTTACACAGACATCAGGAAGGGACACACTATCAATAGGGAGGCTTCAGCCAGTTCCCCCCAGCTCGGTATCCCAGAACTGTACAGACTTGAACTGGTCAGAAGCCTGGCCAGTACAAGCTCATTACCTAGTTTGCCATTCCCTCAGTATGGAGTGGACATACACTAGCCCAGGGATCGGCAACCTTTGGCACACGGCCTATCAGGGAAATCCACTGGCGGGCCGGGCCGGTTTGTTTACCTGCAAGGTCCACAGGTTTGGCCAATCGCAGCTCCCACTGGCCACAGTTCATGGCTCCAGGCCAATGGGGGCTGTGGGAAGCGGCAGCCAGCATATCTCTCGGCCTGTGCCTGATTCCCGCAGCTCCCTTTGGCCTGAAATGGTGAACCGCAGCCAGAGGGAGTTGTGATCAGCCGAACCTGCAGATGCTGCAGGTAAACAAACTGGCCCGGCCCACCAGCAGATTTCCCTCACAGGCCGTGTACCAAAAGTTGCAAATCCCTGCACTCGGCGATGGCTCCAGGCACCAGCGCTCCAAACACATGCCTGGGGCAGCAAGCCGCAGGGGGGGGCCTGTCTGTCCGTGCAAGGGCGGTAGTCAGGCAGCCTTCGGCGGCTTGCCTGTGGGAGGTCCCTGGTCCCGCAGATTCGGCAGCAATTCGGCAGCGGGTACGCCGAAGCCGTGGGACTGGCGGACCTCCCGCAGGCAAGCTGCCGAATCCATGGGACCAGGGACCTCCCGCGGACAAGCCGCCGAAGGCAGCCTGCCTGCCATGCGAGGCGGCAAAAAAGCTAGAGCCGCCCCTGCCTGCACTAGCCTTTGTAGTTTGAGGTGAGATTTCCCAAGCACTTCACCCAAAACACAGTGTTTTAGGTAAAATATAAAACAGATGTATTAACTTCAGAAAGATAAGATTTTCAGTGATTATAGGTAGCAGGCATAGAGATCAAAGCTGGTTACTTAAGAAACAAAAATAAATCCACATCCTAAATTTTAACTTAAACAAACTAAGCAAGTTTTGCATTAAGCAATGTCTCACCCTAAGACATTATACAAGCAGGTTACAGTTCCTCAATACAGATTGGACCACTTTCCAGCCTGGGACCAAACTTCACTAGTTCAAAGTTTTTTTCTTGCAGACATTATTCCAGGTATTGAGAGGGAGAGGGGAAGCCAAGTGATGATGTCACTCACACTCTTTTATACTTTCTTCCCACTTCTAGAAAGATTCTTGCGGGCATCAAGCAGTTTCCATTGCATACATGACTTCTATAAGGAGTCTTTGGGATAGTGGATTCTTTTCTTGATGGGCCATCAGTGTCAGTCTGGCCCTCCTTTGTTGTAACTGAAAGGCTGATTGTATGTGTTCCCAGCCTCACAACATATTTCAGTAACACATAGAGCAATACTTCATAACTTTACATATAATGATAGCGAATACAGGATATTAATGTTCAACAGTTCAAGCCTTTAAAAATGATACCTCACACTGATACCTTTGTACCAAACGTACCAATTATAAGACAATAGTGAATATGGGGGTTCCAGGGTGCTTCTTTGAGGTACAGACTGTCACAAGAAGAAATTCCTACTTGGCTCATGATCATCCCATCTGGTTAGAATTCCCTTCATTCCTGGCAATTGCTGAGCAATCTCTGGGCTAACCTACAAAGATCTATAGCCTGGAACAAATGTTTAGAGTGTGTCCAGACTACCCTTTACAAACCTGTTAATTGCCTCAAGTTAACTGGGTAATTAATTAACTCAAGACAAAAACTAATGCAGCCACATCTCTTGATGGGAAAATGTATAACAAGGCATCCTTTCTTAAAACTTCAGCCTGTGCCTCCAGAAGACAGTGGCAGCTTCTCTCCTGCTCTGATAACTCAAAGGAGATAAAAGTTGCATCCCAAGGGGATTATCCCTTAACACTAACTAGGCGCTGCAATTTTAGGAGAATTAGCTCTGTGGTATCAATGTACACTGAGGAAAATTGACCCCAAATTCCAATTGGTTTTAAAACAGCTAGATCCAACCTCAGGCCAGACTTCATGGGTATATCTACACTGCCATAAAAAATACCCATGGCTGTGGCTGAGAGCCCAGGCTCCAGCCCGAGTTCAAACATCTCAACTGCAAATTTTATAGCCCTACAGCCCAAGCCTAGCAAGCCAAAGTCAGCTGACATGGGCCAGCCATAGGTGTTTTATTGCAATTTAGACATACTCTAAGTGGCCTGAATTCCAGGCGTCCAGCCTATGATTTAGTTCTAACTAGATTTTAAACTGATTTATCTGAACCAATTTGAATATTGGGGGAAATTTCCCCCATGTATATCAGGCCTCACATTACAATTTCACTGTAAGCAGCTCAAAGCATCATTAAAAGCAGAGTAAAAGCAACGTTAAACACCCTGATTATTGGAGGACTTTCACCACACTTCACTGGTTTCAGTATCTCTGCATGGGAAATTACAAAGTGAGAATTTTTGTAGAACATCATTCATACAAAAGTATCACAGCATTCTGTGTATCATATGAAAGTATCACAGCATTCACAGCCAATTACAGACTAAGGACACAGTATATTAGACAGGCAGCACGCTACAACACGAAGGCCAAGTTTAAAAAAAATGATTGAACATGGGTAAGTAAATAGGGATGACCCTGAAATAGCAGAATGTAATTAAAACTCCCCATAGGGCAGGAAGAGGAGAATTGTTTCCATGCGACTTCCCTTCACATTTCATTCTGTCTTTTTGCAGCTCTCTTATAAATACTGCACAACGCAAGCTGCCACCTTCTAAAGGTATTTTATTTTGCAAGTATTTCACAAATGGTACTTTTGTAATTTTGTTTACTATTATCCAGGAAATGCCAGCAGAAAGCGGCTGCCTAGAGGCTGGACTTAATAATGGAGTGGTTTGTTAAAAGACATTTTTCTTGATATCAAAAATGAAGGCAATGACATTTTAGGGCATGTTTTCTATATTTCAGTGCAGATTCTTATAGATTCAGACTTTTGGGAAGTCAAATGGAGAGGCTTTGTGCCTAGCTTCAAGGAACACTACATTACACGTTGTGTGGTCCTGTCTGAATTTTGCATTGATTTTCTCTGCCTATTGATCACTCGGAGAAACAGTTAACTCATTATAAAAATTTTCCCACCATCAGGACAGATGCTGCTGCATTACCATATACAGTTGTAAGCGGTGTTTCATATATTAAATTTCCAAACAAAAGAGAATTGGCAATTTTTTTAATCTTACTTTCCTGATGTAGGTTTAAAAATCTAATTAATCTTGCATCAATGGTGGTTGGGTGCAGGGTGAGGTTTGCATGAGATCACACGTTTAGAGCCATTATTATAGCCTGTGCCCCAGGGGGCTGGAAAGCACTCAAGTACTAGCCAAGAGAATGGTTGGTATAGGAGAAAGGGGAACTCTGTGGCATCATTCTTTTCTCCAAACCATTAAGCGCCCTCTCCCTCCAGTTGATACGGCCTGGATTCCACAGGTTTTGGAGGGTTGTGATGGGTGGGGAGGGTCATCTTTTCAAATAGCAGATCTACATGCATCATCTCTAGCGGAACTCCAGGGAAATTCCTAATGTAGTTAATATTGATGGATCAGCATTACCTCTTGCGGGATCCTAATTCATGCAAACAAACACCCTCAGGCCTTGTTATGGCTAGGAAAAAAGGATGGATTCTTGACTTTAGTTAGCTGACTCAAGGCAAAATCTTAGTGATGATAAGCTATGTGTTCTTTTCACAGAAGTTAGCCATGCAACCATTGTTTCTGGAGTCCATGATTTTTAATGTCTAGCAGAAACAGGAATTTAACTTCTCAGGCTCATCTTTTGAAGGTGTTGTGACCCATGAAGAGGTTAGCATATTGGGGAGCATCCTAGTACCCATGGCTGTTCTCACAGTTTGGACAAAGTATTTGTTGCTGAATGTAAAATTGTTATGAGTGAGGATGAAATGAATGAGTTTGGCAATGTGTTTGGGGGTGGACATCTGAGGGTTGTTCATTGCCTTGTCAAAATTTGAGGCAGGCAGCTATGCTGTCATTGTGAGGGATGTTTGTGTATTGGAAAGTGACATCCATATTAGAGAGGATGGTGTTCTGAGGGAAGATGTAAATATTGCAGCATTTGGACAAGAAGTCCATAGTGTCCTGGAGGAAGCTGACACTTTGTGTAGTAAGTGGTTTGAGGATAGTTTCTATGAGTCTTGACCATGGCCAGATATGATCAGTCTGTCTGGGTTCCCTTGTTTATGTATTTTGAAAAGAAAGTAGAAAGTTCCTGGGGTGGGTTTGTGGGGAGTAAGTCTGTAGACTCGGTTGTTTGGGGAAGGATTTGAGGATATCCTTAAATTCCTGTGTGAATTGTGGTGTTAAGTCTTCTTTGAGTTCTTTATCATAGGTGGTGCCAGAGTGTTGTCACCTGGCCTTAGTAACGTAGTCATCATGGTTGAGGACTACAGTGGCATCCTCTCTGTCTGCTGGTTTGATGACTATCTGGTGGTTAGATTTCAGGGACTGTACGGATGTCCTCTTGGCAGTGGAGAGATTATACTGAATGTGATGTTTGTTAAGGATTTTGCGGTCAATTTTCTTCCTGAAGCAAATCAGTGTAATGATCAAGAGTGTGGTTCAGTCCACACTGTTGTTTCCAGTCAGATTATTTTTTTTCTTAGTAATATCAGTGGGAACATGGTAATTATGAGTGGTGTCATTCTTGCTGTGAAAGAATTCTTTGAGGCGGAGATGGCATCCTACACATTCCTATCACAACATGTGATACACCTCATCCAGTGCACTAAATGTCCCAACAACAGTTAGGTGGGTGAAATCAGACAAGTCACTATGCTCTTAAATGAACTCACAGAGAAGTTTTCTCTCTAATATCCTGGGACTGACATGGCTACAACTATATTACATATAACTCAAGAACACACTCTTTTTTCCCCTAGTGAAGACAAGACTTTAAAGTTTGCATTAGAGGGCATGAGAGGGTTCCATTCCCTCCACACCCAGCATTTTGTAGTAGCCAGTTATGGACTTGCGAAACATGCTGTAGCTAAAGGTTTCTTCCCTCACACTCACTGTGCTTCACAACATTTTTGCAAAGAAAAGCCCCTATACTTAGGCTTTGCTTCCTGGAGCCCTGTGTTTGATAGCAGGATATTGTGTTGTGGGGGAAGCATGTTTATTCTTATTGGAAACATTCTGTGCCTAGCCATGTTCTTGTTCTATTGTATTAATTACTACCTGTTATTCAGCTTGTCATCAGTAGAAAGGGTGGTTTTTCTTTCCGTTACAGTGATCCAGCAGTCACCAGACTTTATCAATATATAATAAGCTAGTGCCAGCTGTTCACACTATCATTAGGAAAGCCAGATGGCCTTTCTGCCTTGTGATCCAAATGGACCTTTTGATTATGTTGTTAAGTCACTAATTTTCTACTCATTTGAATAGTTCTAATGCTATATCTTCAACTACTTCTCTTAGCAGAATGCATTTATGTCAACTATTTTTCTCTTAAGAATGTCTGCCAAGTATATACTTAAATAAGACTAG
Source organism: Gopherus evgoodei (assembly GCF_007399415.2). Lineage (NCBI taxonomy): Eukaryota > Metazoa > Chordata > Testudines > Testudinidae > Gopherus > Gopherus evgoodei. The sequence goes on from NC_044332.1 coordinate 60,462,044, forward strand.
CAAAAGAGGAGGTTACTCACCCTGTGCAGTAACTGATCTTCAAGATGAATGTACCTATAGGTACTCCACTTCAGGTCAAGATGCGTCCCAGCACCCTCGATCGGAGATTTTTACTGCAGTACCCCTACGGGCCGTGCATGCACTGTGCCTGCCTCTTGAGCTGTCAGTGTTTGAATAGCACATGCACAGCCCAGGATCCTCAGTTCCTTCTCTACAACAAAGCGCATTGCAAATTCTGAAGTAGAGGGGAGGAGGGCGGGTAGTGGAGCACTCACAGAGACACTCATCTCGAAGAACGTCAGTTACTGCACAGGATGAGTAACTTCCTCTTAGAGAGAGAGATGTCCCTGTGGGTGCTCCACTAGTGGTGGAATCGAGGTGGGCTCCCGATGAAGTCAATTTATTGGGTAGGTTGTAAGGTAGATTTGGTTTTGTTTATTTGCAAGCCCAAGGTGCGGAAGCAGTGAAGGGTTGCAAGAGTTGCATGGTTTGCTTCTAACTGAGTGGGAGAGTTGAGGAGACAGTCATCCAGGTAAGAAAATATGAGGATTCCTTTTTTCCTGAGATGTGCTATTACAACTGCTAGTACCTTGGAGAAGACATGTGGTATGGTGGAGAGGCCAAATGGGAGGACTCTGTATTGCTGGTGTTGCACTCCCACAGCAAACCTGAGGAAACATTGATGGGCAGAGTGGATAGAGACATGGAAATATATGTACTTCTTAGAGGTAGAGCGTTGAAAACCAATCTCCTTGCTCCAGCGTCGGAATTATCATTGGGAGAATAACCATCCAGAATTTCTGTTTCTTGACAAACTTGGTCAAACGTTGAAGATTGAGGATAGGGTGCCAACCAGCCTTTTTCTTTTCCATCATGAAGTAGTGGGAGTAAAACTCTTTCCCTCTGTGTTGAGGGGGTACCTCCTCTATTGCTCCAAGATGTATGAGATGTTGTACCTCCTGACAGAGCAATTGTTCGTGAGAGAGGTCCCTGAAGAGGGACGGTATGGGAGGTAAGGAGAGGAGGGGGGTGGCATAACCCAGTCTGATAATTTCCAGGACCTATCTGTCCGTAGTGATGGTTTCCAGTTGGCCAGGAATGGACACACACAGTGTCCAAAAAAATGGTTGGTAGGAGTTGGCACTGGAGAGGGTGTGAGGTTTTCTATAACCTTGACCATGACTTCAAATTTGTTTATTTGAGTTAGGAGGATGGGTCGCCGTTGTTTGCGGAGGATGACATTGTTGGTTCCTGGGCCTGTGTCGTCGTTGTTGCGTATCATAGTGTCTAGAAGGTGGATATTGCGCAAAGGTATGGTAATGCAGCCATTGGTATGTCTGATATCTATATTGTCTCTTCTTTGAGGCAGGTGTTTGGATGCCTAAGGATCGGAGTGTGGCACAGGAATCCGTCATGGAGTGAAGGACCTCATTGGCTATAGAGGCAAAGAGCTTGTCTCCATCGAAAGGGAAATCTTCAACCGTATTCTATATCTCCTTCAGAAAGGAGGAAGAAGCAAGCCATGAGGCCCACCGCATGATGACAGCCATGGCTGTGGATCTGGCCACTATGTCTGCAGCATCAAGGGCAATTTGAAGAGCTATGTGGGAGATCAATTGTCCTTTGGACACCACTGCTTTAAATTGTTATCTTTGTCTCAAAGAATGGAGCGGACATGTTGGTATTTGTTTTTCTGATTGGCCGTGTTGACCATTAGTGAATTAGGTGAGCAGTATGTAAATAGAAACTCAGAACCTCTAGATGGGACTAAATATTTGCAGTCCAACCTCTTGCTAGTGGGTGTTATTGTAGCTGTGGTCTGCCAAATAGCTTTAGCAGGTTCCATAATGGCCCCATTAATTGGTAGGGCTGTTTTGGAGGAGGTCAAAGCTTGCAGAATGTTGGTAAGCTTGTGGTGTGTTTCAGGTACCTCCTCCAGGGTAATCTTGAGTGCTTCTGTTACTCTCTGAAACAACTCTTGAAAGTGAGCGAGCTCATTAGTAGTGAGATGTGGTCGGGGTACCAGAGCGTCTTGTGGTGTTATCGCTATAGAAAAGGTGTGTGGGGCAGTGTCTTCTGTAGGGTGGCGGCCACTTCGGGTCTTATCTGGGTTTCAGTGTAAGCAGGCAGTGGGAAGGGTCTGACAGCTTCCCTCCGGGCAGCCTGTGGAAGACCTGAGTGTGGTGTGGTGTAGGTCCACGGATCCCAGTGTGGCCATTCCCCGGGGAGGGAAGGGCATAGGTGGTCCCATCCAGGGATTGCCATACCAGTGTGGATAGCATTGAGGATATGGATATTGTGCTGTAATGCGCCTCCCAGTTGTAAGTAACTGAATCTGGAGGGAGTATTGAGAGAAAAACATCTGGTCATCATATTCCTCTTCCTCTTCCTCCCACACTTCATTAGAGGAGCTTGAAGTGGTAGAGGAGTCCTGACGGTAGGGTGCTAAAGATCTCAGTGATAAACCAGTGCCGAGAAGAGGAGAGTCAGGAGCATGGCGCACCCTTAATTCCTCCGGCTGTAAACACTGCGGTGGAGCTGACTGAGCAGGAGTCAGTGCCGGTGTAGCTGGTGGAGGCAGAGTTTGCTGGGGCATCTGCTGGCACACCGAAGGGTGTCCCAAGAGTGCAAGCTGGCTCTGTAGAGTAGGAGCCCCTGAGGTAGGCACTGCAAGGGAGGCTAGAGACGTCAGGAGGCTCAGTGCTGAGAGCGGCAAAAGCAGCGCCGGCAGATCAAAGGATGGTGCCGCAGCGGCCACTTGTACGGTCAGCACTGTAGCAGCTCTCAGCACCTTACTGACAGAGATGGCCAAAGGAGAGCTGAAAAAGGCGGGTAACTGGAAACCCTGAGCTAGGGTGACCAGACAACAAGTGTGAAAAATCAGAAAACAGGGTCGGGGGGTAATAGGAGCCCTCTATAAGGAATAGACCCAAAAATCAGGACTGTCCCTATAAAATCGGGACATCTGGTCATCCTACCCTGAGCCTCAGCACTGTGTAGTGGGGCAGCCGACTCACGGTCGGTGCGTGCTGCATGGAAGGTGGTGAACCGCGGAGCAGCAGTTACCGGAGACAGGAGAGCCGGTTTTAACTTCTTCCCCAAGGAACGGCTCCTGAGGGGAGAGGAAGCTGGCTGGTTTTTTGCTTTTTTTTTGCATCTGGAGGCTGTCACAGAGGTTTGCTGGCCAGGGTCAGGCGCAGGTCTGAGGGAGTTTTCCAGGAGCAGCATTTTAAACCTGAGCTACCTGCCCTTGCGGGTCCGCGCTTTCATTTTGCTGCAGTGGACGCATTTTAGTGACTCCACCCAAACAGCGCACGCACTGTGAATGCCCATCCGAGTGGGGATGGCATCCTTACAGGAGGTGCATCTCTTGAAGCCTGAGAAGCCAGGCATGTCCGAAACCGCCGAGGTGGTTTTTTGTTGTTGTTGTTGTTGTTTTTAAATAAATAAATAGATAAGTTACATTAACTGTTACAAGTAGTAACTCTAAGAACTGAAACTATCTAACTAAACTGAGAAAACAAACAAACTAAGTAATCTCAAAAAGCACGGCCGAACTCCGTCTCTAGTCGGGCAGGGTAGAGAAGGAGCTGAGGGGCCCGGGCCATGCACATGCTTTTCAAACACCGACAGCTGGAGAGGCAGGCACAGCAGGTGCGCGGCCCGTAGAGGTACTGCTGTAGAAATCTCCGATCGAAGGCGCTGGGATGCACCTAGACCTGAAGTGGAGAACCCACACGGACATCTCTTGAAGAAGAATCAAAGTTACATTTTAATGCCCAGGAGAAAAGCCTGGCAAAAACTTAGAAAAACAAAAACAAAAACTTTAGGAGTCACTTTAGATTTCCTAGTTATCCATGGAGACCTTTTAAATACACTAAAATGTCTGCCCTAGGTAAGATTGCCAGCACTTTAGAACAAAGGTTTTGTAAGTGGTGGTTTATAATGCAAGCAGGATTTGGAAAGTACATTTTTTCTTGTCTTGAAGATAAGACTTATTAAGATGGCATGCCCCCTTGGAGGCAATAACATTTTCTTCCATACTTCAAGCTTGCAATAATACTTTTTCTTGTAAGAAAGGCAAAAGTAGTTTTTTAACCTAGATGAGATTGATGCTATCTTACCAAATATTGTTCTAGCAAGATATGGATTTAAAGCCAGAACAACTTTCATTCCTGTAGGCATAGAAATCATCACTGCCAATATAAATTGTCAATTTTCACTTGACAATTAGGTTTAAAATTTGTGTTTTTTCACTCTGTTCTTTATCGCTTAAAATAAATATAGCATTAGCTATATTGGCATGATATTACAATGAATCATAAAATCCAGCAAACTAGAAAGGTATGAAAGACCTATTAAATCATCTAGTCCATCTCCTTGTCAAAGCAATTTTGCTCCCTAAAATAAATTTTCTACAGTGCCCTGTGCAAAAAGTCTTCAACTGTCACTGTTACTGAGCTAAGGGCACGTCTGACCCCTCCTGGTCTCTTCGAATGCATCCCTTTCAGGACTCACTTCTCTCAGGATGGAATCATGCAGTTCTCCCACTCTCAGATTCTCTAACTTATGTCTAGCACCTGCAAGTTTCTTCCTTCCAGAAGCAATGACAGTGATAAACAGTGACCAAACAGCCTTCTTAGAGCGAAGTATTTAATTAGAACAAAAACATTTACGAAAAAAAGGGTTTTAAAACAATAAAACAGACCATATGCATGTCTAGCCTCCCAGGTGTCTAACCACATGGGGACCTGACAGGTCTAAGTTTCCTATATACCCTCCAGGCAGAGTCCATTCCCTTAACTCACAAACTATTTCACACCCCATTTCAGGAAGAGTCTACTTAAAAGTTGCTTGGTCCTTTTGATCAACCTTCCCTGCCCACTTTCTTAAGACCCTTTTGAACTGTTTATAGCCTTCTGATTTCTTAGGTCCCAGCGTAGGCAGAATAGCTGTGTCACTTCAGGCTTGGGTCTAGAAGTATGCTACTGTCATGGAATTGCCTTCGTGTTTGTTCTTCTCACACACACACACACAACAATACATTCAGACAGAAAGTCTCATAACCCAATACACAACAACTTCACCTCACTGCTCAGGTCACAAAATTGTATGCACTTTATATCTCTCAGTAATCTTATATCACATTATAGGGACATCACATCACTACATGACCAGCATAGGGACATCTTGCTGGATTTCATAGAAGTCAGTCTAATTTTTCCCTTACTTAATTATATCCCATTATTCCTAGTATCAATCTCACTAATTCTTTGTGTTGTTTACATTCCTCAGATATTTGTAGATAACCATTACATCCCCACCACTTCCCTTAGTAGTTACACCATTCTGTATGCATTTAACTCTTAGTTATTCCTAAGTCAAATCCTGCAGTTCCCTGATCTCTTTTGCAGCTGTTCATTAGTTTATTAATAGCTTTGTGGAATATAGGCCTTGATCCTGCTTTTATTCAAGTTAATAGCAAATGGGTAAAATGCCCTGCAGGTTGGTAAGGAGAGGAAGGACTCTCCTCACCCTTCCTGTTCAGGCTGCTCAGACTGCAGTTCTGGACCATGGCTCACAGTCTCTCCCCAGAACTGGCCGTTTATAGGGGAAGGCAGGTAAGCTGTACTCCTAAAAGCAGTGAAGTAATTGAGGGCTTGTTTATACGAACACTCAGTTTGCAGCAAGCTGGGGTGTAAATCTACCCCACTCTAGCCTGCAGCACACTACATGTCTGTGTAGACCCTGCTGCCGTGCACTAAAAGTTCTCTAGTGTGTGTTGATCTACTCCCATTGCAAAACAGCATAGATCAAAGCACACTAGAAAACATATAGTGCATGGCTGAAAGGTCCACATGGGCTGTTAATGCATGACAGGCTAGTCTAGGGTAGATTTATACCCTCGCTTGCAGGGAATTAAGTGTTCATATAGACAAACCCTTATTCTCCCAATGAACTGAAGGAGGAGCAAGGGAGCAATTGGAGAATTGTGAGCGAATACATCAGAATTCCTTCCTGATATGCCCTCCCCCAACACAAGGCTATGCCTAAATGCTCAGTTTACCCCAAAGTGGGCTTCTAATGGGTGCAGAACTTCCTAGAACTAAATGTATTCTAGGAGTGGATGCTCCAGTGCTGACTAGAGAATGCTTCTTTCCCTGCACTGTTATTCAACTGCATAGCAGCTCAAAACTGCTTGTCCTTTTCTGCTACCATTTCACATTAAAAGCATATCTAGTTTTCTGTCAATTGTCACAGCCCACCATAGTTCTCTTTCAGGATTACTGTTTTCCAGGTTTCTCCTTCCCTTTGGTGCTCTATATTTTCTATTGTTTTTCCCTATAAGTATTAGCCAGTAATTTTACAGCAGAATCTCATTTAGGATTTTTGCCCATGTTTCTAATAGGTCTAGGTCCTTCTATTAATCTCTTACATAAGAGGAAGTTCTTCGAGATGTGCAGTGTGCAGGCATGCCATGTGCCTGAGTCTGGAAGCATTTCTTAGCAGTGTCTGTTGACCTGCACATGGGTTCCCTTCTGCTCCTAGCTGAGGGCATAGAATCTAGTCCAACGCAGAGGGGAATGGAGGGATGGATAGTGGAATACAGATAGGGACCCCACATCTTGAAGAATCTCCAGTTACAGGTAAGTTACTTCCTCCTCCTCTTTGAGTGATGGTTCTTATGGTATTCCACATATTAGTGACTCGTGAGCAGAGATCAGCATGGAGGTGAGTGTGAGGATGCCAATAGAAGTGGGGTCTGCAGTATAGTCTGGCCCATGGAGGCATCTGTAGCTGTCGCTTGGGCAATGACATAGTGTGATGTGAATGTGTAGTTGGAGTGCTAAGTTGCTGCACGACAGATATCTTGCCAGGCCACATCCACCAGTGAGACTGATGTGCTGGCTTGCACTTGTGTAGAGTGCTCCGTGATTCCAACAGATGGGCGTGCGTTGGATTGGTTGTAGCATTTGCAGTTGCACCTGAGACCCTCTTAAAGATCTGTTGGGGACGAGAGGGCTTGACCCTTGGACCATTTGGCAATGGCCACAAATAGCTTTGGTGATGTGCAAAAGGGTCAAGTCTCTGGACGTAGAATGCCAGTGCCTGGCATATGTCAAGGGAGTGCAAGGCTCTGTCATTAGGGGAGGTGTGTGGTATGGGGTGGAGAACCAGCAGGCAGATGCACTCAGTTAGGTGGGACTCAGACACCACTTTTGGGAGGAATTTAGGGTGCAGCCATAATGACATCTTGTCTTTGAGAAATATTGTGTAGGGAGCGTTTGCCCTCATGGCCGTGAGTTCACTGACTCATCTGGCCATGGTAATGGCTACTAAGAAAGTCACTTTCATTGAGAGGTGGGAGAAGGAGCATGTTGTTACCAACTCAAAGAGTGGCTTCGTGAGAGCAGAGAGAATGAGATTAAGATGCAATAGTGGCATATGCTTCAGTGCTGGTGAAAGGTGTTGAGTAATCCTTTCATGAAGCAGATGGTGGTGGGATACATAAACACCAATGCACCATCCATGAAAGGATGCCAGGTGCTCTTCAATAGAACTGAGGGCCAAGACCTACTTCTTGAGAGCGAGGAAGCAGTCAAGGATGACTGGAAGAGACACCATGCTCAGTGAATGGCATTGGCAGTGGGCCCATGCTATGAAGCCTCTCCATTCAGCTAGGTAGCAGGCTTTGGTGGATTCTCTCTTGCTTTGGATAAGGATTTGTTGAGCTGGAATAAAGCATGCATGGTCTACCCTCGACACCCATCCAAATACCAGGCTGAGAGTGAAGAGGGCCCAGACTGTGATGATGAAATCTCCCCCTATCTTGTATAAGCAGATTCAGGAGTATGCAGAAGTGACGTGATAGGTGGGTGGAGAGTCTGAAAAGGTTTGTGAACCAGAATTGATGGGGCCATGAGTATGACAGTGGCTCTGTCCCAGTAAATCTTGCATAGCACCTGTGGCAGGAGAGGAATGGGGGAAAAGACAGTGGAGCTCACCTATCTCATCATCTTGAGCCATCCCTCAGTGGTCCTCCCAAGCAATAGAAGGGGACTTTCCATCCTTGTGAGTAGCAAAAAGGTCCCATCAGGGGGTGCCTCACTTGGTGAAGAGGTACAGAAGTGTAGTGTCATGTTGCTCCCACTCGTGACTGAAGTTCAGAGTCCTGCTGAGCACGTTGGCCAGGGAATTCTGGGTGCCCGGTAAGTAGGCAGCTTGAAGTATCATGTAGTTCTTGATGCACCAGTTCTAAAGCCAGATTGACACAGAGCAGCCTGGGTCTCATCACTTCCTCCATCTGGTATTTATGAAGGGGAAGATTGCAAGCTTCCCAGGTCTGGGACAGGAAGGATTTGCTAATGGTGCCATGAGCTGTGACATGTGCCGCGTCAAGGCAGTAGGGGCACCACTGGTGCTCATCACTGACAGAGAAGGAGCGCAAGCAGGAAACAGCTTTTGAAACCTGGAATCCAGACCACAATGCCTGGGAGGACGGGAGAGGAAATACAGTCTATGACCAGGGAAAGAAGGAGAACTACACTCACTATACTAACTTAAATAACTTACACTAAAAAAGCTGGGGAGGCATTAACCTGCACTACCTCTTATACCCTCAGCTGGGAGCATGAGGAGATGTGCTATGCAGGTGTGGGTCAACAGACTTGGTAAGAAACACTTCCAGACTCAGGCTCATGGTGCACATGCAAACCCACATGTGGAATACATGTACGAACTATCTCTCGAAGAACTACCGATATTTGCAAGTCCTTCCATTTAGTACTCTTTGTGAATCTTGTTAACACATTGTTTACACCCTCCTCCAGGTCATCGCTGAAAATATGATATATGATTGCCCTTGTCACCCACTCCTGAGATACTCCATTAGATGTTTCCACCATAAGTCACCATCCTTTGGTCACTGTATTTAGCATACATTCAGTTCACATAATGTTCCTATCTGTTAGAGTCAGATTTTGTGACATGCAATATCAAATGCTTATAATCAAGCATATTTACAAAGTTCCCCACTAAATTTGTACATCAATTTGTATTTTATTAATTCATGGTACTTTTTGCTCAAGCTTCTATTTTTCCCCTTAATAGTTACTTTATTAATTTACTAGTGCTAGAAAGTATAGGATGGTAACTGCCAGGCTCTTTCCTTTTTTGAAAAAACTGTACTAGGTTTCTTTTTCCTCGGTCTTTCAGAACCTCACTGGTACCTTTCCCATACATAAGTGTCTGTGCTGCGATATGTTCAGGGTAGTATGTATATGGAGTATACATTCCACCTCTGAACAAACAAAATCTTTCGTTCAGCATCAGATGCAGGCATATGATTTTACAAAAGTTCCGTTAATGCTAAAAGTAACATTAAATAAAAGTTATGGTTTTTCTTCATTATCTTAATTTCACTTACAGTTTACCTACTTTAACCTCACTTTGCAATGTCCCCTTTAAGTTATTGAAAAAATACTGTAATTTCAATAGAAAGCACTAATTTTCCTTTGCCTGGAAACGTCTCATTTTATTCCTTAAATTTCAAAGAAGGACATAGATTGTCCATAAGTCCTTTTTAGTAGATGTCAAATAAATCTAATAATCATGAAAACTACTTTATTCAAACCAAGAAAACATTAGTCCAGAACAAATAAATGGCATGCCTTCCTTGCGGAAATCATAACATTGCAATAAAGGGTTATACAAAACTTATTAGATGTTCTCACTGAGTTCCTCCCACAAGGCACCGTCTAGGCCCTGGCTGAGTCTCTGCTCTACGAGGTATGGGTGTTCCGCAACACCAATCCAGTCGTAAGAGACTCAGCCCTTTCCGAAGTATCAACAAATACAAAAATAAATTAATTCAAATAGATTGTCCCACAGGTGTGGTAAAGCTCTCTTCCTTCAAAGGGCTTCTGTTAAGCCAGCTAGGCTCACAGGCTAACATAGTCCTGTCAAAGCTGGATCAGCATCAGGCCCTCCCCTCCTTCAGGCAGTTGTTTGCCTTCAGCTTGCCTTCTCTCCATGAGCAGAACAGAGGTCTGCCATCAGCAGTGCTGTGCTTCAAGCTCCTTCCTCCAAGTCTGACATCTGTCACAGGTTTGGCAGGGCAGGGCCAACTGAGCCACAACAGTTCATTAACCCTGTGTTGCCCACTGTGGGGTTTGTATACCCCTTTGTAAGCAAACTGAAGGCAGGACTGTGATATTTATGCTGGTACTACCTTATACCACAAGCAGTCCCACTGAAGTCAATGGAGTTACATATGGAATTCATTTGATACATAAATAAACATTCATTGTGAGAAATGATATCACAACCTGGTCCTGAATAGTTAGCCAAGACATCCTGAGATACATTTTCAGAGCATTTGTGCATGCACAAATCACATGCAATTTGTGGGATGTGTACAATACTTCCTATAAACAACTCTCTTGCACAGTTCAGGGTAGTTATCCAATGGGAAAAAATGTCACAATGTTTAATAGCTGCTAAACCAGTTCATTAATATGTTATAGTATCTACTCCTGTTTGACTCTTCCATCTGAGAAATAGTGTACAGTACCTAACACACAACAGTGAAATGCAAGGTAGAACAAATAAATACCCAGGGATAAATTTTTTCAGCTTCCAAAAAATGATTTTGTATCAATTACTAACATAGGTCACCTTCAACTTTTGTATTACAGAAAGCCCATATTTTTATGCATAGCTCTATCTGACAAAAGGGTTCATATTTTCCTTTAGGATAAGAAACAAATGGTATTGAAACTCCTGCAAGTCCCTTAGCTCATTCATTATGTTGAGAGACCCAGAGTATTAGTGCAGGAAACAGAGTTCACAGAAGAAACTGAAGGCTGTTATGGTTGATGTATACCATTAGAATGTCCCTCATCTTCCCAATGTTACACAGCCAGCAGGGAGACATGGATCCTTGAACAGACCTCTAGGTTCATAGCCTTTGATTGATTAGATCTTTTTTTAGAAAAAACAAAAACAAAATGAGAAATACCAATCTGCTGTTGCAAATGGATTAAAAGGCATGCTCACATTTTTCAAATTGTAGTTACATGTTCAAAATAGCTGTGCAGTCCTGAGGTCTATTTAAAATAATTTGCATCTTTCTGTATAAATGGTTTTTAGATAGAGAGAGAAATCTCAGAAGTTACTTTAAAAGCAAGTCTCCTTGGTTGTTCTGTCCTAAAAACCTTTTCTGCATTTGCTGTAAGAAAGATTAATGTTAATTTTACAAAGTGTTTGAGTTAATGTATTTTAAAATGTAATGCTATTATTTCAAAAAAAGTCAGTCGTGTTAATATTTTATAAGAGAAAAAAAAACTAACCACCAACCCTTCTGTGACTTATAACGAGGAACTTCTGGGTTTCTCATACAAGTAAATAACTTTTTAATACAATTTTTGCAATCTGCAAAAGTGGCAACATTTTATATCATCCTTCTTCCCTGTAGCAACAAAGACAAATGTCTATGCATGTTAATCCTTCAGGTTATTTTAAGCTTTCTCATTGAAGCCAATGTGTGATTAAAAATAGTGCACCAAACTTTGTCCTCTCTTACACTGACATAAGCAACATATGGGAGAAGAGAATTTGGCCCAGTATGTTTAATTGTTCAGAATGGGACACATCATGTTGTTAATACAAGGGCAATAGTGCTTCTTGTCATATCATGTTCAAAGTTCAAACCAAATAATTCTTGACATTCAAAGAAAGGTTAACTTTGTGAACCTTTTGTATTTCCCACTTAGACTTTCTGGCCAGGAGTAGAAGAGAAGAGCCTAATAAACAAACTAACACTTCCGTCCAAGGCTCTCAAAGAGATTTACAAACATTGAGTCAGTCAGTCTCATAACACCTCCGAGGGGTAACTTATCAGCCTTATTTGACAGATGGCTGAACTGAAAGAGAGAGGATAAGGGAGAAACCCTGACCCTGCTGAAGTCAATGGAAGTTCATTGACTTCAATGGGGCCAGAATTTATGATTGCCTAATGTCACACAGCATGATCTGTGTTTGAATCATTAGACCACAGTCTCAGTCTGTCAAAAAGTTTTTATTTCCAGCACCAGCAAACCAAAGAAACCCTAGAAATCCTGTGACAATGCATTTTCCAAAGAGGTTCAGATAATTTTGGGTAAGAAACCAAACTGAATCCAGACTTTGAAGTTTCTCCAAGAACTGATTACCCATTGTGACAACTATTGCAAAAACCTTATCTAAATCCACCAGCTGCTGCATCTGAGCCAATGGAATCCTTTATGTTTTAGGCTCCTTTCCTGCTTCTTCAAGCTGGTGTTCCAAACTGTCGCACTAGCAGAGCTGCTATTATGTACTTCTTAAAATAATCTCCTACAATAGTACCACCTAACATAATTCAGTACGAGTGTCTTTTGGGTTGTGTATGAGAGTTGCACAATGCATGTGGCTGTATCAGGTACCATCATTGCTCAAAAGGGAATGACATACTTACCAAGACAAATAGCAAGAAGTAATCTCCATTCACTTTTCATGCCAAAACTCAAACTGACTTCACCTTGCAAGCTACATTTTTCAAAAATAAACTGTTAATATAATCAGTTACTTTAGCATTCCTTCTTGCTGGGCAGATAGGTAGTGTACAGGCAATAAAATGCTTGTCCTACCAAAGAGCAGGCCCTCATGTTCAGCAATGAATGAAGCTTCCACAGTGGTTTTAATTATTTCTACTTTAAAATATTATCCCTCCTAGCAGAAGAAAACTTTTAATGTTCTCTTTGGTTAAATCATTGTGCCAAGGAACATGCATCATAATCAATCAACCTTCAGTAGAATAATTGAATATGGGGGGTTTTCATCATAGCCATGTAAGGGATCCGGAGATATTTCTTAACAGCCGTAAAGTAACTCCAGGGAGTATAGTTAACATGATTATCATCAGACAATTACTGTCTAGCTACTGAAAGACAGGAGACCTGGAGCTGCATCACTTGTATTGTAACACCTACAGTAAGAAGTTTGATTATCACTTAACACCTGCCTGTTTATCCTATTTTACTGCTTAACTTTATGGAGTACAATGAGATAAAGGGAGAAGAGCTTGTCTCTTTCACCAACAGAAGTCAGTCCAATAAAAGATATTACCTCACCTACCTTGTCTCTCTAATATCCTGGCACCAACACAGCTACAACAACACTGCAGACATCAATTATCATTTATTTATTTATTTATTAAATGTCTTACAAGGCTAGAGGTCACCGAAACACTTTGCTTGTGTTTTTAGTGGTATAATTATGCTAATTGTTAACAGAGTTTGTGTGCCAAAACTCTCAGGCTAAATATACCCAACTGTGGGGAATTCTGCAACTGAATTTTGCTTCTTGGACCCATATCTACTCAAAAGTCATCAAATACAGAGTTAAAGGGCCAGGCCTTCCTGTATGTTGGTTGCACAAACCAGCCCTAAAGCTGGGTTAACTGGCCATTAAAGGTTTCTTCAGGTGGTACAGCTCCACCACAATAGTTTGTATGCCACTGCCTCCTCCCACATCACCTTCACCTGCCCACGGGGGCCTGGGCAGCTACATGAGGAGAAGCCACAGCAAATCCCTGCTGTCAGAATGACATCTCAGTTCCCTAGACTGCTTTACTTTACGCCAGATGGCTTCACGATACAGGGGATGCAACGGTAACTTAGAGATACAAACACCTCTATTCCATAGCAGAATCTGGGCCAAGGTTGAAAAATTGACTTTTATTCTGCATTTGCTGATTTTTGGGAGTTTATTTTCTGAAATTCAATGTATTTCACTAATCCCTTCATCCCTGCTGTTTTCTGTTTAGTGTTCATGGGGAGACCAATAATCCACCTAGTCCAACATGATGAAACTGCTAGTCCCTTATAGTGGACAATTATGTAATACCATGCCAGTTTGGAAGTTTCTTCCATATGCCAAGTTGTGAATGGTTGGCTTATGTCCTGAAACACAAGGTACAATACACTATATACTTTTTTATTCTAATTAACATCACAATAGGTGACTATTATCCTCTGTTAAATCTATTATCTCATCTTTTTCTAAAAATCTTACTAAGCTCTTTGCTTCATTGTATCTCGGGGCAGTGAGTTCCACAGAATAATCAAGTCAGGTTAAATAAAAACCTCCTATTTTTTTCCCCCAGAGATCAATAGTGAGGAGATGACAGATATGGGAGAATAACAGCAATAGTGTTGCATCAGGAAGTAAAAAGTTAGAGTAGCAAAGGAAGGCGAAGAACAGTAAAGGGAAGTCAGGGGATTGGAAGAAAGAGAAGAACCAGAGAGACAAATGATCAAACAACTTGCTATTCTTCTCCTCTCTTGCTGATCAAAGGATTGCAGCAACAAGGGAGTTTATACTACAGTTTCCTATTCAGCATTAAGCTGGCATGTCAGGTTCAAATGATTCATGGAGGTTTTTCCATAGTAAATTAATTTGCTGTATATTAGGCTTCATTCCTAGCAATAGTTTAACACCCTTCTCAGTGTTGGCTGGAAGAAGTGGCTGGAGACATGTTTACAGTGATTTTAAAGCTAAAAGGCAGGCTTGCCACTCTCAGTGACCTCCAAAGTGAGTAGAATTCCAAACTATAAAGACTGAATTTCATTCAGTACCCATGCTATTAATGTTCCATATGCGTGATCTGTGAGCAGGACAGGGATGTGAAAAGAACTGAATATTCATGAGAGGAATTCTCTAATCCTAATTTTAAAAGGTAAAATATTATTTTCACATTGACAATAACATGTAGCTCATTTAGATCCACGAGTATTTTGGGTTTCTTCCAAGTACGGTGGCAGACAGTGAGGTGCAAAAAAACCATTAGAAACTGTAAACCAAATGAAGAACCACTGTTCTTTGTCAGCTCTAGAAATCCTTAGGATGCAATTGGCCAAGCTCACATGACTCATTAGCTATAGCAGGTATAACACAGCAAGCTGTGTGTGAACAACCAACTTGAACAAATGGGTCACCCTATTATGGTTATCTCATCCTTTTTCCACCACCTACTGTTTGTTGCTCTCACCCACTGTGTCTTGTCTTTTATGTAGACTGTAAGGCAGTGTTGTGTCTTGTCTTGATACTTGAAAAGGTGGTGGTGTCAAACCAACCTTAAATGAAAATTATTTATCTTGTGGACAGATTGACTTGACTGATATGGAGTCTCAAAAGTTCAAGGCTCAGACAATGGTATGCCAGGACCATTAGCTCAAGTTTTGTATGTTTAAATAGTTTGTAAACCCTCCAAGCAGGAGATGTTATAATTTCACTAGAATCCTTGGAATTCAGCAAACTACCACACAATTAATTGGGTCCACTGTGTGACCAAGTATGTGAGTTAAACAGCTTGGCTAAGGGGAAGGCAAACAGAGACAACCTGCACCTGCCGACAATGTGAGGGGGAGGCAGAATAAGGGCAGCGACTTCAGCAGATATTACTGGCCATGCTGAGTCCATGTGAGCATGCTCAGTACAAGCCAAGCAGCAAATCTGGGGTGGAGGCGGCACATGATCCTGCGTTCCCCCTACGTGTTGCCTCTGTAGGCAAACCTCAGCCTAAACCCTACTTATGCTCAACCAGCAGTTCATCCCATATTATTAGGGCTACGATTGTGTCATGGAAGTCACTGAAGACCTCTGTGACTTGAGCCCGCAATGGCTAGGAGCTGCAGGTCCCCCATCACCCGTGGTGCTTGGGAGTTGGCGGCAGTGGCTGGGACACCCCAGGAACTGGGTGCCACCACAGGCAGACAGGGCACCATGGAGGGGCACAGCTAGGAGCCACGAGCTGGGCTACTCAGGGGAAGTACAGGCGCTGGTGCCCTGAACTATGACACAGAGCACACATTGTCAGCCTCTGTATTCTCTGCATGAGGGAAGGATATAGGAGATAAAAATCTTAGACTTACACATTGTCATGCATATTTTTAGTAAAAATCATGGATAGGTCACAGGCTTTCATAAATTTTTCTTTATTACTCGTGACCTGTCCGTGATTTTTACTAAAAATATGTGTGACAAAAATCTTACACGTTATCTCTAATGCCCTTCCCTCATGCAGAGGCTGACAGTATGAGGTCTATGTCATAGTTCATGGCACCTGTGCCTGTACTTCCCCTGAGTAGCCCAGCAAGGGTGCCACTCAGGCTTCCAGCTCCCCCCTTATTTGGTGGGAACCCTGCATCTCTCTCCCTTCTGACTGAGATATTTCAAGATTGCAGTTCCCTGCCTTCACTGTGTTATTCCCAGCAGAGACAGGCTGCCCAAGCACACCTGCTTGCTTTCTCCTCAGAGACAATTAATAGTAATTACTACAGTTACAAGATGCCACACAGCACTGTCTCTGCAAGCCTAATTTATTTTTAAGGTAAAAGTTCTTCAGAGAAGAGATTAAAAACTAATAAAAGAACCTAAACACATGCTAATAAGCTTACCAAACATCACCCTAGCTCTAACATGGGCTCTGGCAGAAGCAGTCCTTCAGCACCTCACTCAGTGGGTTTTCTTTGTGGTTATAAATTCCACATAGCTTCAGCTCAGAAGAAGCACACTATTTAGTCCATTCTTGATACAGATAAAGGATCTCTGATCTGGAGTTTCTAGAGCAAATCATTAGTAGACAATGGGATTTCCTCTCCAGGGCATAGCTTCAAAGGGTGGATTCGAAGTGGGCCATTTGCATTCCCCTCTGCCCCCAGCTAATTCCAAGGAACCCACTTCCTAAAAGTTATTTGAAGTTCTTAATACCTTATAGAGACTGCATATATACATACAATTCCACGATAACACACACACAATTGCAAAGGGCCCCCAAAGATATGAAACCTAATTCAACCAAGCTCAGCCTAATTCCGTAAAGTTCATTCAGGATATTGCAGGAAATTGTCAGTCTGTCTCACCCTATCTGCACTCAAATTTACCTTAGGAACTGACCACTCTACCAAGTCTGTTATGTTCATTCCCTCTGAAACACCCAACACTGGCCACTGGTGAAAAACAGGGTACTGGGCTAGTCTGAACCAGTATGGCCATCCTTATGTTCTTGATGTTCTTATGATGAACTTTTATATCCTTGGAAGGGCAGAGAAGCCAATCAATTTAACATGCCTCACCCAAACTGGCTAATCACTGCCAGCAGGTGTAGTGTGAACCCTTCCTTACCCTTTCCCCAACACATGCAGAAAGGAGGAGAGGAAAGATGGGACCACCCTTGCCTTCATAGGACCCAGGGTTGGCCACTCCCCATTCTGCTGGTTAGACACCCCATCTCAATGAATTGGAGGTAGTATGTCAATAACCTCCCTACTGCAAAGTAATCTTTCATTTGTCCATCATCCTGCTTGTCTTACAGTGCCCATCCAACCTTAAAAACTGTGGCACAGATCAGTAAAATTTTGATACACCAGAGTCTGCATTCATGCTGTTCCTTACTCTACAAATCCCCCTAACACACCTTCAGTGCTCCTGTTATGGTCATCTTCTACCCTGCTAAAGCTACACAAAATCTTTATTCTCTAAAAATTGCAAAAATATATGTAAAGTTCATACTAGCATATTACTAGACAGTAAAACCCCATTTCCTACCAAAGAGTCAGTTTCCAACATACATTAACATCTACCACCATAGAGTTTACCAAAATAATGCATAGTTTAACTGCTACTCAATATCATTAAGATAGTTGAGAAATACAAATTTGAAAGCCAGACATTCATCAGCGCCAAACAGATTTATCATTTCACTTCTGCCATACAACTATTTTAATATAAAAAAATTATATAAAGAATTATATGGCAACCACTGTATACTTTATGTTGTGATCTGTTTTATGTAGTGTTGCTGTGTGTTAAACAACTGGCAAATTTCATGAAAGAGATAACTACATTTTACTGGTGGATGAATTTCTGTAGTTATAAGTGTAACTATATTCATACATAGATATATAGGCCTGACTTTCCAACGTAAATCAGGAGTAACTCCATTAAACTAGAGTGGTATAAGTAAAAGGAGAATCAGGGCTATAGTTTGTGAAATCATGAAGCTCCTTGTGGATACAACATACTATATTTATGTAAGCCATTATCATTTGAAAATAATTAATATGTACATTAGTTTACATTGGTTTCTACTAAATTCTTGTTCACCTACCTCACCTGCACGTTGTACAGATATTCTGAAAAAAATTTTCTACAGGAAATTGCAAATATATTTTGAGTCAATGTTTTGCACTATCTTTCTATTTGTTATTACCCTGTGGTCAAAGATACATTATTTTAAATGATCTTACACTGAATTTCATTTTCCAGCTATTTTCATGAGTAGTTGGTGTTCTTTGTACAGTTATAACTTTTCAATACAAGCTTTTCTGGAGAATAGCTGATTGCAATCAGGGTCTATCCAATGCATTCAACCTCCCATAAAAAGCACCTTGGTAAACATTATGTTTTTGTATTATAATTTCAGCACATGCCAAGAAGTGTTTCCACAGTTGTAAGCAGTCTGTATATGGTATGTAATATTGCCTCCATCCTTTTCTATACAGATAAAAACTCCTTTCAAGTTGAGTTTATCCTTTTTATAGACCACAATATTTATCATCCTGTTTCATCAACAGGGAGGATGCAAAGTACCCAGGTCTATTACCATAACTGCGTGATGATCAAAAAACTTTCTATCCCACAGTTTTATTCTTTTGAAACTTCATACGCTCAAAATGTAGAGGTTTAAGCTCTCTGATGTAGAGGTGTGTTGTTAAAGCCCCTGTAGTTGTGTAGCTTAACAGCAGGTGTACATAACAGGGAGCACTGAGGGTGTGTTAGGGGGATTTGCAGAGTAAGGAACAGTGTGAATACAGAGTCTGGTATCTCAAAATTTTACTGGTATGTGCCACAGTTTTGGTTACCTATACTGCTCTGATTTCTTTCTTTTTCATTTTCCATCACTACGTTTGTATGTTTTCATTTAGCCTAAAATGAGGAAGTTTAAAAGTGCTTGAACTCCAGACAGGAATAGTGAGATGAGATTCATACTATATTTATTGGAATGCACTGTATTTTCTCATACACTGTACGCAGACTGATGAAGTAATTACTTCCTAGCTTCAAGATACCAATGTAGTTAGCTGATAAAAATGGAACTGGAATCTATTGTCTGTTCACATCAGAAAACTACCTCTTTTTTTGATCAGTAAAATTGAAAATGCAATGTTGGAAGCCAGGTCTATCAAAAACATTTGTGAAGACTGAAGTGAGGCTCCTTAGTGTGGGGGAGGGGCGAATGGGCAACTTGGCCTTGGAGTTCTGGATCAGGTGTCATTCGGAAGACATTTTTAAGTTTGGGAGGAAATTCCAATCACAGGGCCCTTAGAACAATGTGCTGTGATAAGTGATATTCAACTTATTTAATTATACGTCATAAAATGTCCATCCATTAATTCAAATGACAATTCAAACAGCACCATCTGATTTTGTAATGTCATATTGGAGTACATCAGAAGTTGGAAGACAATTGTGTCAGTATAGTCTGTCTGGAATATATTGTGAGCACTACACTAACACATATGCAAAGATAAGTCTCCAAGTAGAATCATAGAATATCAGGGTTGGAAGGGACCTCAGGAGGTCATCTAGTCCAACCCCTGCTCAAAACAGGAACGATCCCCAGACATATTTTTACCCCAGTTCCCTAAATGGCCCCCTTAAGGATTGAACTCACAACCCTGGGTTTAGCAGGTCTTATGTTCCATATTATTAAATACTTATGCTGTGGTAGCACTAGGAGACCAATCAGCTTGCTGGCCTGTTGTGCTAAGTGACATATGAACATATAGTAAGTGACCATCCCCAAAAAGCTTATCATCTAGAAGACAAACAACAGATGATGAAACAAACAAAAGAGTCAGGGTGAGGATTGGGAAGGCACAATAAATGAAAATAGAAAAACCTGCAAAATCTATATTAAAAGAAAGGTAGAAATCCAGCAGAAAAAAAACAATGTGATCATCCTAATGAAAGACGGTGTTATAATAAACAAATACAGCAGCAGAGAAGATTAACATTGCACAGGCAATCTTGCCTTTGGCATTCTCTAACTTTCAGTGCTTCTCTTTGCCATTTAATGTTCTTTTAATGTACATTTGTTTGGATCTTTCTAGTTTTTTTTTTAAATGAAAAACAATTTCATAATAAAATTCCTTCATGTAGAACTCTCTGGTGGACAACAGCAGAATGGCATGTCCTGCACAAGATGTGTACTCAGGCCCCAATTCATCAATCTACTTTAAATTTGTATCTAACTATAACCATGTAAGTAGTCCCACTGAAGTCAATGCAGCCCTTTTTGCTTCCATTGTCCTCTCTCTCGAACCTAGAATCTTTGATAATAAACATTGTTTTCACTATAAATGTATCTCAGGGCTGTGGTATTCTACAAGGAGCTGATCCTGAGCTGACTCATTCAAGCTGGTGTATACACTGTTTCTTGGGAACAGCAGACTAGGTGTTTCTGTGAGAGTTCAGTGGAGAAGAGGCTGGGCATTACAGGGGAACACTTCAAAGGAGCTCAGGGATTGGGGTGCACCTATTGTTAACCCGTAACAAAATAAGAGTTGGCATAGCCCAGAAGAGAGCGTCTGGATCGCTAACAGGCCGGTGGTGTCAGGTAGCTGACACCCAGTTAAGCACAGCAAGTCTCCCTCTTGCTGGAGGCAGGGGGGTAAACAAGGTGACTGTTGGTCCTGGGTACCCCAAGAACCATCACAGTCCCCAACTGTATCAAGCAACGTGCCATCCTATATAAATGTATCCATACTTGGGCAGGCAATTTCATGATTTGCTTTCCACCATCATTTCCAACTCAACTGCTTGAATGTTTGCAGGAAGCAAACCCCAAAGAAGTGTGAGCATAGCCAAAGTGAATTTGCATTTAAATTCAAGGTGCCACTTGTGGAAAAAATGCAGTAATATTCACTCAGCTCTACTCATTTTTCTTATGACTTTTACCGCATTCTGTATTCTTAATTATGAAGACATGCCTAATAATTAAATATTGCAGACTGTTACATATGAATGATTGTCTACTAGTATTTTATCAAAAAGTATAATTGGAAGTGTACTTTGAGAGGAAAATCTGGTTTTGCAGCTGTTTACGCCTGTGGATATATTTACCTTACGTCTCTGATGAAATTTGTAAATGCAGGTGTTGTTTGATTATCCTGCACATTTAACATAATTCATATTGACTTGCAAATGTGTAGATTTAATCAACACATGAAATTCCATTTAGTTATTTTTCTACTTGTGTATATGGGGGTGGAAGACTTTCAGGTTTCACTGTATTTCTTTTGCACAGAACGAGGAACGGAGAAATATACAGTGACCGAGGTTCTGCCTTCCATGAAGCATTTAAGACTAGAATACCTTGTGGAAGGCTATTCAACAGAAAAGATCATCAACAGCCAGGTCACTCAGTAAAGGTAAATGTAACTGCATCACCCTGAATAAGCCAGTTTTGTTACATCCAATAGATCGATGCAGCCAGGGGCGTACTAGCTATGCCTCCCTCTCTTCCTTGGCCTACCTTGTAATTCTCCACCATGCTGATTTATTTGGGATTGACACAGAGCCTGGCTCTGCCATGTGTAGGACTGCACAACCACTTATTCTGTGCAGCTGTACCACTGCAGTTCTTACATGCAGGACCGGCTCTAGGCACCAGCTTATCAAGCAGGTGCTTGGGGCGGCAACTCCGGAGCGGGGCGGCACTTTCACGTATTCGGCGGCAATTGGGTAGAGGGTCCCTCACTCCTGCTTGGAGCGAAGGACCTCCTACTGAATTGCCGCAGATGGTGACACGGCTTTTTTTTGGGGGGGGGGGGGGGGTCATAGCATTCCTTCTCAGATCTGAACCTTAGAGTTCAGAAAATGAGATACTAGCACCTGAATCCTCTAAGCTTAATTACCAGCTTAGATCTGATAGCACTGCCACCACCCAAAAATATAGTGTTTTGGGGCACTCTGACCTCCCCAACCTTCCTTGGGGACCCCAAGAACCCAGATTCCTTGGGTTCTTAAAACAAGGAGAAATAAACCATTCCCCCACCTTTCCCCCTCCCAGAATTTCCCTCCCTGGGCTATCCTGAGAGATACTGATCCAACCTCTTAAATCACCATACAGAGAAGCATCTCCCTTCCCTTCCACAAAGAGGCAAACAGATTCAAGGAAAACAAAGAGAGATTCTATCTCTCCCCCTCCCATCCCCCCCCCACCCATCCTGGTGAGTTATCCCAATCCCCTGGAATAACACAAGGGAAACAAGGGGGAAAAAATCAATCAGGTTCTCTAAAAAAGAGAAATCTTTTAATAAAAGAAAGGAAAAAGTAAAGAATTATCTCTGCAACTTCAAGATGTAAATATTACAGGGTCCTATAGCTTACAGACACCAGAAAGAGACTTTTCCCCCAGTACCAATACAAATCAAAATATTCCCAGCAACTACACATATAAAAGTTAACCAGCCAGATCCACAATTGCAAATAGAGTAGAACAATCAAAAAGCCTAAACCACCTGTTTTACTTACTATTTGAAAAGAAACTTAGAGAGCCTGTAGTAATGTCTGGTCTCTCTCAGACCCCTGAGAGAAGAACACACAACGGACAAAGAACACACACAAAAGCTTCCCTCCGCCCAAATTTAAAAGTATCTTGTCTTCTGATTGGTCTTCTAGTCAGGTGTCCCGTTCCGTGCTTGTAACCCTTTACAGGTACAAGAGACATTAACCCTTAACAATCTGTTTATGACAGGAGGGGCTGCTTGTGGCGGCCAAACCCCTGGAGCCGGCCCTGCTTACATGAATTTTGCATAAACTGTTACTCCAGGGAGCCACCATAGAAATAAGAATAGAGAATTAAGAAAGGATCTACTTGTTTTTATGGAGGACTTCCATGTGAGTGTAAAGCATACACAGTGCTTAAAAATATAACTCCTTTTATCTTAACTCCGAAGTATAACAATCCTGTTTCAGATTTTGTACCTTCTAGATTTCTATATTACATTTTGAGTGACATGGTATTTGTGAAAACACATATTTCTGCACATGTGCATTTAACTTTTAATATTAGATGAAGACAGCAAAGAGTTTAATAGGATTTAAACCTTGCTACTTCAATGTGTATAAAGCTGTGGGCACAAGTTAGTGCCAAATGATTTAGCTTCGGCTCAGGAATGAGGAAAAGATTTTTTTTTTAAAAAAAAAGATTCTTCTTATCAAAATATATAAGCAATTGCATCCATTTGACATTCCTGGCACATGATACTAATGGAAACAGAAGAGTCATGAAGATCGTATTTTTAATCAACTTGAATGTCTTCAGGATTACGGTGTGTGAGAGTTTCATCAAACTGCTGAAAGGCGTCAAGCTTTTTAGGGCAGGGACTGTCCGTTAATGTCTGTACAGCACCTAGTACAATGGGGTCTATAGGCATTCCTGTGATAATAAAGAATACAAGACAGTTTGCACATAGAGGCTATTTTGTATGATTTTAGGGAAAGATGGAGAAAAAACATTTTTTCATTTGACATGGTTTAGCAAATTTTCTAATATGAGAAAAACGGCTTTAATATGAGGGGAAATAGGAAAAAGGACAGCCTGATGGTCCATGCAGGTGAAAAGCAGAGAAACAGGAGAATAGATATGCCCTGAGACCAGCGAGCAGAAAGAGGGGCACAATTTGCTAATAGATGTTTTGCAGGCCCAAATTTGGATACTCCAGAGAAAGAGTTTTACTGATAAAAACTATATAGGAACAGAGGAGATTGCTCAAAAGAGGGATTTGAAAATAAAATTTAAGAAAAGAATAAATGTATAATTTGAGGAAATATTGGATTCTCTCAAAATCTTGAAACCTCTCTTCATAGTTTTCATAGGGTCAAATGTTGTCTTCATAATTTGATACACAAGTTCTATGGGAGCTGTAAAAATTAATACAAAGGGCAGAATTTGACAGTTAGGGCTTGTCTTCACTACAGGGGATAAGTCGACCTAAATTACACTACTCCAGCTATGTGAATAGCATAACTGGAGTCGACGAAGCTTAGGTCAACCCACCCTGGTGTTTTCACTGTGCTGTATTGATGGGAGACGCTCTCTGCTTGACTTCCCTTACTCTTCTCCGAGAGCTGGAGTACCAGGGTTGACCAGAGAGCGCTCTGCTGTCAATCGATCCCTGCTGAAGGGGATCAGGCCTTTCTGCCTTTGTAACATCATTTTTAATTCACAGATTAAGTTTAAGCATAAAAATCATTTGGCACCTGACAGTTACAGCCATAGGCCTCGATTCAGCAAAGAACTTTGGCATGTGCCTCAGGGGGACACCAACAAGTGGTGGAAATGGAATGAATTGAACCTACAGAGAGAAAAACTCTATAAAAATGAAAAAGGGCAAAGAAAAGTGGAAATTATGAATGCTCCAATTCGGGAAAGCACTGAAGCTCATGCTTAAGTCCATCCCTATACAGGAAAGCAGCTATTTAAGCATATACTTAAAGTTAAGCCCATACTTAAATACTGTCCTGAAGAAAGATGCCTTCCTAAATTGGGGCCTAAGTGAGGATGGATAGGCGATAAAATCATCATTTGTGTCATTAATGCCCCCAAATTAAAGTCTCCTCTCTAAAAGAAGAGTGAGTGGCAAATGCAGAAGTGGCTACAGTGCTATTTCTTTCAGCTATGAACTTGCTGTGGATATACCAAAAGACTTCCACTGGGGACAAAAGTATAATCATGTTCCTTCCCAAAGGCCTAATCCTGAACTCTGCGCAAAGGGATTTGGCCTGCATAAGGAATATAGGATTGAACCCTAAACCATTCTTACTGAATAGTGCGATAAATTTTGCAAGCACGTGAAAAAAAAACAACCCCTAACAAGCAAATAGAGTATGCAGGTATGCAAATAGGGAATATCATGGCATTTCTTATATTAAAAAGTAATTTGGACTTAGAACATGGTGATGTTTGACATATTAGGCTAAATTAATCTTTGCTCTAACTGTGTTGATGTTAACTGAGCTACACCAGGGATGAATTTGGACCATTATCTTTTTAAAGACATGCTAGAGAGAAGGAAGCTTGGAAAGAAAAAGGAAGCTATTTGTTGTCCCACGCATGGTAAAGTTTGTTGTTCAGCTCATTTAATTTAAGTACTTATGTTCCAGTAAGTGAACCACTGAAAGTTGTTGCTAAAAACATTTTGCTGTGGTTTTATTATACATTTCTCATCACTTTTCACAAAAACATTATTTGAAGTTCATCTGACCACTGAAGGTTTCTGGTGAATTTCTGGTACTCAAGTGAAGGTGGATTTCTATAAGAATATCTCCTGAGTTCTTGTGAATTTTTATACCAATATCTTAAAAGATTAGGGACAAAGTTTTAGGATGATCTTTTAACGCTTGGAATCCTAGCAGACTAAAAAATCCACTTATGTTACATTCTGTCTATCATTATCTGATGACATGGCATCACAAAGACATAAAAGAGCATATCAAACCCACTGCCACCACCAGCCACCATAACATTAAAAAAAACACATCTGGAAGAACCCCTAAAGGTTCAGTATTTAGGATTAGTAAAGGATAACATTTTAATCTTTCTACAGACCTATGCAGGATCCCACCCACACATCCTGGGCAGCTCCCTCTTCTCATTCTTTGTTCCCTCCACCACCTACCATGTCTCTTTCTCCTGTGCCTCCTCCCCTACTAGCTCCCCAGGGCATAGGAAACCCCAGCCAGAGGCCAAAAACTTGCAGCTACCCTGGTAACATCAGGAATCTTGGCAAATAAATTATTAGAGATGATTGGAAATCTGAATTTCCATCCCATGGGAAGTCCTGCTATTTCAACATTTGTTTTTGTCCCAAATTGGGACAAAGTCAAAATATCAAAACTTTCCGTGGATTAAGCACATGATGCAGCTCAGTCAGAGGGGAGACCATGGAGAATCGTGGGACGTGTAGTCCAGCCATGTAGTCCAACCATTGGGGACAATGGGGACATGAGGCACCACAGCAGTTCTGACACACAGAGATTAATGTTGGATGGAGCCATCTCGATGTGTTTCAATTTGGGTCAAACCAACCCAAAATTAAACATTTTATTTCATTTTTCCCAAGTCAAAAACTTTTGGCAAAACAATTCGATGGAAAATTCCCAACAAGCTCTAACTATGGCTGTAGATTGAAAGCAATCCTAGCCCTTGTGGGAAACATTTGGAAATAAAACTCAAATCATGTCTCTATTACAATGAATGTAATTTCCCATTACAGGACAGTCTTTTCTCTTCCTCTGGAAGGCTGCTTTTCTTTTACTGCTGGACATACAGAGTGATATTAAAAACAAGATGGCCATGTTTTAACTGCTTTTGGTTCGTGCCGACTATGTCCTTCAGCTCCAGCAGAACCACATGCTGATCAGTAATTTACATTTCTATCTCTACAGAATCTTCTCTTTGCACTGTTCATCTAGTACAGAAATTTTAGCCACAGGATGGTCATAACAGGATCAAGAGCATAGCTACCAACTGGTCAGACTCATGATATGATGGCCCTTATCAATTACTGACATTTTGTAACAGAAGTTTAAGTCCTTCATATGCAATTTCCTTTTGATGTTAGTATGGA
The DNA here is from genome assembly GCF_007399415.2 of Gopherus evgoodei. Taxonomy (NCBI): domain Eukaryota; kingdom Metazoa; phylum Chordata; order Testudines; family Testudinidae; genus Gopherus; species Gopherus evgoodei. The sequence goes on from NC_044332.1 coordinate 60,488,764, forward strand.
TAAGCTCTCATGTGATGTAGGGTTTGATAGACTGCATCAAATTACCAGTGTCTTCAGACAGTGAAGCCAATTCATCCACTGACTTAATCCAGAATGGAGGTCCCATGAAAGTCATCGGGGGGTAGGCGGGAGGTTGCCAAAACTCCCTGTTCTATGGAGAGGGGCAGCCTGCAGACACCCACAATAGCTGCAAAAGCAGCTGGCCCTGACAGAGGAGGGAATCTTGTGACTGTACTAACTCAGCACACCCACTCAACTGCAATTGCCTAATACTACTTTCCTGTAGGAAAGAGCAGAAAAATTCAGGAGCGATACTGTCTACCCCAGCTTGGGAACTTCAGCAAAGTCTCCTTGGTGATATATTTGAAAACTAGCGACAGTTCTGATAAGATCTAAGAGAATCAGCTTGGACATCTAACCTTTCTTGGTTGCTAAAAGGAGGCATCAGCCAGATCACATCTGCCATAAACCAAGGAGCATCCATTACTTCCCATGGGAGACTATTCCACTGTTTAGTAGGTATGCTGTCAAGAAGCTTTCCCTAGTGTTTAACTGAAATTCAATATTCCATTATCTCGTAAGCACCATTTTTTTCCATACAGAATTTTAGTTCTTAGAAGAAAAACATCCTTTCCCCTTTGGGATGGGAAATCTAGTAATTGTACTTCCTGTGAATTGTCATTCTGGAGAAACTTTTGGGAAGGAGATAAAAGTGTGGCTGAAAAAAAGTTACAGCTGAAAGCTATTTAGCTAATTAATGTGTTCTGCATCCCAAACCCCACTTATGAAAGAGTGTTAAAGCTGGAGTTGGTTAATGGGTAAAATCTATGCCAAGGTACTCTAATTCCCGTTAGGGGTACTGGAAGAATGAAGGGGTTAATGTCACAAAAGAAGTTAGAACAAGTCATTTCAGTACTTAAATGTGCTCAAAAATTCAATAGGATTTCCTCTGATTTTAGAAATTTGACATAAAATTGAGAAAAATAATGTTTTGAACAGATTTTCTATTTAATGAGCAAGTTAGAATCTGATTTTTTTAAAATAAAGGTCCCTTTTCTACATCATGCATATGTATAAATTTGTGAATCTGTGTGTGTTCAAGGCTAGATAGATGCCTATCTAACCTTGATCATGGGCAAGATTCTGAATTTGTGCATGCACATGCTACAAATATAGTGTAAAATGCACATGTAAAAGTCCATCTGGTCTTTTAAAAAAATCAGTTCCTAAATTCCAAAGCCTCAACTTCTCCTTCCTAGCCAATATTAATCATCAAAGAACAGATCAGTCATTCACATTATTTATTTAGAACATTTGAGGAAATTATTCAAATATATCTTTTGTATATGTACAGTAGACTACAAATGGACATAGAATTTCATTTACAATTATTTATATACAAAATATAGTGCTCTACACAAAAGGTGTATGCAACACTTTGTGTGTTAGTAGATATTATTTCTGATCTGAAACATTTGAGGGAAAAGTACACAGATGCAGTAGTGATAATTTGTAACATGGTTTGGTCTTGCCTCTCTAGTCATCTGCTGAGTTATGCAGGAGGTAAATATGGCCCAACAAACACTACTTTATCCATAATCATACTTTAGAAAGATATGGGTACTCATATATATTAGTCTTTCTGAGTTTACACTGGTTAAGTCTGATGCTGGGCTGGAGTGACATGCAAGTCAGAATGATTAAAGACCTCCTTGAAGAACAAGAGAAAAAGTGAAACTCTTTAAAAAAAGGTATCAGAGGGGTAGCCGTGTTAGTCTGGATCTGTAAAAGCAGCAAAGAGTCCTGTGGTACCTTATAGACTAACAGACATATCGGAGCATGAGCTTTCGTGGGTGAATACCCACGAAAACTCATGCTCCAATACATCTGTTAGACTATAAGGTGCCACAGGACTCTTTGTTTCTTTAAAAAAAAGGTTAATCATAATACAATAAAGCAAATAATAAAATATGCACACCTTCCCCACTTATGTGTGTGGACAATGGAATACTAGTGATTGAAAAAAAGCCCAACTCTCTCTCCAAACTATGGCAACAGCATTATAACCCCTCCTCTCAGCCCAAGAATTCTTATTTTAATATATTCAGAGGGAAAAATATGCACAATGGCCATAAGTAATGTAACCTGCTTAGTTATTTTATATATGATAAACACACACACATACCATACTGTCGCAGTGACTACTTAGTACAGAGCTTGCCATTAAAATCTCTACAACTTTGCTTTTATAAGTAGATGTTACTGTTGAATTAAAGATGCCAATATTCTATATAATCCTGCTACTCCTTCTTCCAACTCCAGTGTCCCACTAATACCAGTGTCACCCCTCTCCTGAGCGGTAGCAAAATTCCAGGGCCTTGCAGGTTAGCTTCCCAGCAAGGAGAGCTCAGCAATGCAGTCTTGGTATGGCCTAGGCCAGTGTTTCTCAAACTGGGGTCCATAGGCCCTGCTGATCAATTCCTCCCCCTCCCTCCCAACACGTCCTGCATGCCAGGGAGCAGCTGTTCAGCAGCGTGCAGGAGGCACTGGGAGGGAGGGGGAAGAGTGGGGACGGGAAGTGCTCGGGGGAGGGGGCAGAATCATATCTGGGGCCACTGGCCCTGCTGTTCTACTCCTCTCCCTCCCCTCCCAGTGCCTCCTTGAGTAACAAAACTAATGATAATTAGAGTGGGCGGGTACAAGCAGTAGAACCTCAGAGTTATGAATACCAGAGTTATGAACTGACCAGTCAACCACACACCTCATTTGGAACCAGAAGTACACAATCAGGCTGCAGGAGAGACCAAACAAAAGGCAAATATAGTACTATACTGTATTAAACATAAACTACTAATAAAATAAAGGGAAAGCAGCATTCTTCTTCTGTATAGTAAAGTTTCAAAGCTGTATTAAGTCAATGTTCAGTCGTAAATTTTTGAAAGAACAATCATAATGTTTTGTTCAGAGTTAAAAATATTTCAGAGTTACGAACAACCTTCTTTCCTGAGATGGTCATAACTGAAATTCTAATGTGTGTAATTCTGATGGATAATGTTTCTTATTTAAGCAATTTTCACCATTGTACAAAATTAGGGATTTTAAGCATTTTGTTTTTAGATTTTTATTGATTTAAATTTTCACAGTTGTGGGAAATTATTGAGAGAGTCAGAAAAGTAGGTGGGTCAGACAATTAATGACAGTACACATTGAGGTTCAAAAAGTTAAAGCTTTATAACCATTAAAACACAAACTTTCATCATCATAAGTCAAAAATGTAACCTTAAATCAAACTCTAAGATCTCAAGCAGCATTTTTCTTACTTTGCTTAGCTGTAAATTTTTATCATCTTTGATGGAAATGTTTTTTCCATCAATTTGCTAAATTGACATTTACCAATAAAAATCTAATTCTTCCGATCCTAAAGATAATACACAGTATGTCTTCTCAAGACTGAATATTTGCTTGCATGCTAAGAAAAGGAACTTGGTGGATACATGTAACTTTACCACCTAGTGACACTCCCTATCCAGCTCTTCAGCTGTCTCCGAGGCAATGAACCCTGGATTCAGTGGAACTGCAAAAATTCCACTATGCAAATAATTTGAGTAACCTGCACAATTATAATGTGGATTGTCTGCCCTCTGCAAGAAAAAAGAAGGAATACAATAGCCATAGAGAACCTATGAATCCTAGCAGAGGAGTGGATTCTTTCTTTTCCTCAGGATCCCTCTGGTCCTCTTTAATGGACTACTTTATTCGAGCTGTGGTGTGATAGGAATAGAATTTGAATTTCTGCCTGAAGACTCAGGGAGGCAGCACTGCATTGGTAGACATCTGGAAGGTAATCTTCACGAGCAAAAGAGAGAAACTTTTTCTTAAACAAAAAGTGGGGATGGATTGGAATAGGCACCATTTGACATGGGAGGAGAGTTAGATTAAAACAAATGAAAACAAACTCTGTACAAAATATTAGAAATACCAAAAATTGAAGCAAAAGGCCTAGATTCATACCATAATGCAGACTTTCCATAGCATATATTTTCAGTAGTACTGCCTATAGCCTAGCTTGTGGTGCTGTAAACTTAAGATTTGAAGATATCTGTGTGTCTTTCTGACTAAGCAATATTGATAGGTATCAGCAATAGCATCACCTGTAGCATTAGTTCAGAAAATGACCATATGATCAGCACCATTTTATTTTTACTTACAGTCGCCTTATCAAACTTAAATTAGTTTTCCTCAAAAAAACTGCTTAGGAGAAATGCCATTGTGGAGTTCTATGTTGGTGTGTCTCAATGATTTCATATAAACGTGATGAGTTTACAAGTTAAAAAAAAAATTCTACCACAACTGAGGTTGTTTCTTATAAAGGTGGAGACAAAATTCTGCCCAAAGGCCCCAATTCTGTAAATACTTAAGCACATGATTAAGTTAAACATGTGAATAGTCCCATTGAATTCATTTGGACCAAAGTCTCCTTACCACTGCGTTCAATTTAGTCTCTCTCTGGTTGTGCCCCTTGTTCAGGAATGAAAACCAAAAAATTCTGTAACTGTTATATTACCACACAGCTATACGTAACCAATCAATTTGATGATTTTTGCCTGAAATGTTGGAATGACTTGTAAACACAAACTCACATAAAATTCAGGTACTTAGAAATTTCTATGTAAGACACAGGAAAAGACACATGATGAAGCACAAGATGGGAAAGGGGTTAGAGAAGGAAGAATGAGCATAAGGGAGACAAATTAAGGACCAATACAGTGCTAGGCCTTGTCTACACTACAGCAGTAAGTCGACCTAAGTTATGCTACTCTGGCTACATATATAACGTAGCTGGAATCAATGTAGTTTAGGTCGACTTACTGCGGTGTCTATACAATGCAGCATCAATGGGAGACACTCTCCCATTGACTTACCTTAATCTTCTCTTTCCAGTGGAATACCGGAGTTGACCAGAGAGCACTTTGCAGTTGATATAGCAGATCTTCACTAGGCTCGCTAAATCGACCCCCACTGCATCAATCGCAGCAGTGTAAGAGTAGACATGGCCTTAGTTACTATTGTGACTAATTCCATTGAAGTCAGTGGAATTTATCATGGTATGAGCACTCTGACCAACAGTATTTGCAGATTGAGACTTTAAGCTTATTTTTTATTATATATACATTTTAATGCAAGTTATTCTGCTCAGTTACTCACATTTCTAAATGGAATATGAGATGGAAGGAAACCTAACCATCATTTTAATAATTTCCTACCACCAACCACATTCCCCCTTTCACTCTAGTCTACCTGTACCTGCTTTCCCTGAACACTTTGAGATAACACCCAGGGATACAGAAAATAAGGTTTTCATGAAGTACAACATGAACTACAAGATCAGGTTTCTAGCCCTTGAAGTCATTAAGATCTCACACTTGATAAAAACAAGGTTTAGATTTAAAATGATTGGCTTGCACTCTGACATTTACTGCATTATCCAGTCACTATCCTTCTAGTCATTTGGAGAGGTTAGACTTTTGGTCTAAGTCACCACTTCTCTCTATCAGCATAAATTCTCTCACTCTTGCAGTGGTTCTTTGCAAACTTTAAAAGAGTACATGGCCTTGAGTATGAGAGTTTTAAGACTGAGGAAAAGTGCACTTGAAGACTTCATAGCCCATTACAAGAGAGATCCCATTGACCCCTTTATAAGAACTCACTGAAATGATTTTCAGCCCAGGCTGATAAATTTACCAAAGCTTTTAAACTTCTTTCATGACCTCCTACAACCAGTTTATATTTCCTGCACTATATGGGATGTCAGCAAATTAACAGCAAACTTTCTACAATCATATTAAATTATTTCCCCCAATCAGGAGAGGGTACATACTAGTCTGCAGATGATAAAAATATTTTGATGGCATTGGGCCCTAAACTTTTTAAAAAATATTTTATATATTTCTTTCAAAAATATTAATTCCTAGAAGATTTTTAAATGTTCTTCCTTAGTTGTCCACAAAGCAATATTCACAGCTCCACCAGAAGGCTCCAATAATTGGTCTGACAATTAAAATAAATACCAAGCTGCTGAGAGAAGATTACCCAGGTCCAGTAATTTGCAATTCTATTTAGCAGGAAAGGATGCTTAAGGGCATTACACAAGTAGCATAAAATGTGCTGTATAATGGCAGTGACATTTTCAGCCATCGTTATTGTAAAAGGCAACCAAATACGGATTGTCAACTAGCATTCCTGCTACTGCTTGTATTTTAATAGCATGCATTCAAAGAAGCCACATCAAAATTGTTCCAAAAGATTTGATTTAGACCACATCTCTCTACATCAAGAAGTTTAAAATAATGAATAAACCCTGCAACTCTGACACACAGTTCTTTATACCTAGCTAACATGGACAGTTTGGAACACTTAGCTCGTTATGGTACAAGCGAAGGTCACAAAAAGATACGAAAACTCCATCCACAGGCTGGATCCTGTATTCCCACCCATGCACATATCCCCACTTGAGTGCGAGTCAGAATTTTCCCCTTTGGAAATCCCTTTAGAATTGAATGCTCTACCTATTAAAAAAAAATCCTAGTGACAAACCTCAGAGATGATAGCAAATAAACGGAAGGCCAAGGACAAAGTACGAAAAAAATTCTAACCAAAACTTTTAATCTTGGACCCTTCTCTGGTACCTGCCTCTATGTCAGATCAGGATCAGAACTTCCTCAGAGTTCAGAAGCATGAGGGTTAGGATCTATGGTTTTGGTTCAGGCCAATCTATATTCCTGATGTTTAGAGAAACAAAATACATTTACTAGAGCCAAGGTGTGTTACAGAAACATGGCCAAGGATTCAGATCAAGTGGAAGGGATCAGAAACGCTTTTGCATTTACTGTTTTATGTGCATATGCTCACCTGCTGAATCATTCTGAATGTTGTGTTGGCAGATCATTGGTGATGTTTTTGCAATACCTTCAATGCTCAGGAATTCATGTCATTGATTTGGCTCTGTATGTGCCATGTTTTCAAAGGAAAGGGGGAAACTATTTTATTTTCTGAAGCACACAATGTTCTCTTTTCTTGTTAAGCAACAGAATTTGCACTTGGTGCCTGGCTGAAGAGATATCATAAAGACAATGTAAAGAACAGAAATCACAGAAGCATGGGACTGAAGGTCAGCTAGTCCAGTCCGCTGCACTCAGTAAATCAGCTCCTGTGATATCAATAGAATTACACGGATTTACTCCAGCTAAGGATCAGATCCTGAGTTTATATTTGATCTAAAATAAGTTTTACTGTACAGTCAGGGTGGCTCTAGACATTTCACCGCCCCAAGCATGGCGTCATGCTGCAGGGGGTGCTCTGCCACTTGCCGGTCCCACGGCTCCGGTGGACCTCCCGCAGGCATGCCGCCAAAGGCACCCTGCCTGCCGCCCTTCCGGCGACTGGCAGAGCGCCCCCTGCGGCATGCCGCCCCAAGCACGCGCTTGGCATGCTGGGGCCTGGAGCCACCCCTGTGTACAGTACAAGTATTTTGATTGCATCCCTCTCCCCAACCTTTTGTCTGTTGCTTGTCTTTTTAAAAAGTATCTGTCTAGGTACAGTATCTCTTTCTCAATTGGAGCGCCTCACAAATATTTATAAATGTATCCTCACACCTCTGTGAAAGAGAGACGCATTAAATATCTGCATGTTAGAGAGGGATCTGAGGTACAAAGAGACCAAATGATTTGCCCAAGGTCACATGTAATTTGTGGCAGAGGCAGGAATTGAACACAGGATCTCCAATTTATTCATAGCCAGTTTATATCCATTTGTTCTTGTGTCAACATTGTCGTTTAGCGTAAACAGCTCTTCGCCCTCCCTGGCACATGTAGGGTGTTATCCGAATAGTACTGATAAAGCATTATTAACAATGTGTATGAGACCATTACTGACGTTATATATGGCTAGCCTTAGAATTATAAATACATTTTAGAGGCTGAATCCTGGTGTTGGTAGGCTCTCTAAAAAAGAAAGAATTTATCTAGAGAGAGCAATCATATCTCCTCCCAGCCTTTATCTTGTTAGGCTAAACAAAGCAAACTCCTTTAATCTCCTCTTGTAAAATAGTCCTGCCATTCTCCTGATCACCCTAGCAGCTCTCTGCACCTGTTCCAGTTTGAATTCATCCTTCTTAAACATAGGTAACCAGAGCTATATTCCAAACAAGGCCTGACCAGTGACCTGCACAATGGCACCAATGGTTCCTTATCTCTACTAGCTGGATATATTTTAGGGTAGCATTTAGCTTGTTCTCAGCCACATCATATTGCTGATTCATAGTTATCCTGTGGTTGACACACAATACCCAAGTTCTTTTCCTCTGTTGTTTCCAAACTGATAAGCCTCCAGCTTATACCAGAATCCTTGTTATTAGTCCGTAAGTTTATAACTTTGCACTTCACACTATTAAATTGTAATTAATTGTCACCCTGTGATTTAGTAGAAATGGCATCAGACATATACAAATAACTGGAAAGCATGACAACTCTCTGCTATGTTTTAGGTATAAGCTTAAAAGGGTACTAGAACAGGGTGAGCTGCTCTTTAGTAGCCAAGCGAGTATGAGGTCAGAGAGCAGCTGATCCTGCTCCAGAAAGAAGCCAGCAGGCAGGTGCTAGGAATCAGCTGACCACTACCTCATGAGTGGCCCACAATCTCAGCTGGACACTCTGAAAGAGGGCCCAGCACTGTGGGGAGAACCAGGAGGGAGCAGGCTTTTCTATAACCAGAGCAAGAGGCTCCTGACAATGGGCCCTGTGAGAAATCCCCTGTCTCCTGCCCCCACCCCCACCCTCATAGTTGGGGAAGATCCCACTTAGTAGCTACTGGAGACTAGAGGACCTCAGTCTGAAACTCTGAGTGTTTGTGTTACTTTTGCACATTTTTCTCTCTTTTTTTTTTTGGAAAGATAATAAACAGAGCCTTGAAAGGGACAGAAACTAATGTGGGTATGGCAGAATACTTTTCCCCAAGTTGAGGATTAGGGCCACTGGCCTACAGGTACCATTAGGTTCTCCAGTAAAATCCTGAACTCAGGTGCTGGCAGGCTGGAAAAGAGAATTTCTAATATTTTGCAGTTAACATGTATGTGCTTACAATTTCAGATAAGTGACGAGATTTTTCTCTTTATTTGCAAGAGGCAAAATCTCTGCTTGTGGCATGCAGAGGTGCGTGAATGCTTTACTAGCACTTTGGAGGATTCAGCCTGTTGCCTCCTGTACAGCTTTCTAGCCGCACAAGCTCTGCTTCTCCGTTGCCACTTTAGGGGCCAATTTGTGACCCTGGAAATCAGAAAAGGTGCTAGGATGGAGCAATCTTCAGTTTTTCTGAGAGCAGGGACTGAGATGGTCCTTCTCTCTTACCCAGGAGGTCCACCCAGGGAAAAATGTTGCCCTTTTCCCTTTTCCCCACACTGTCACCTAGCATTTCAGTTTACCCAGAAAGATTTTTTTTTAATTATTCCATGTTCTTCTTGTGACATCTTATTAGCTTCCACCTTCAGCATACATACAGTGCGAATCTGATTTATGCTTAACGTATTGCCACAATTTCATGAGGTAATAAAACAGTCTGGGTTTCCAGGCTGAGTGAGGGTTATTTTGTTTAATTCTAACCTTGATTCATCCTAAGTCTTGCATTTCTCTATAAAATTTAGGCCAGGGTTTAAAAATTAACAGCACTGGACTAATACCAGAGACTGACAGAACTTAAGGAATTCTATATAACCGTTATGGGTAGGAAAGAATAAGATAACCAGTTCAAACTGCAGGAGGAATTTAGGCAGGCAGAATGTCATTACCCAAAATAGAACTTGACTAGAATTCATTGGACCTATGCCTTTACTTTTACAAAAAGTGCCATGGGTTCTTATCAACCTCATCTTAGATTCAACATTTAACTTGCACCGTTTTCATACACATTAGAAGTCTCTATCAATTAAAATCTACTCCAAACTGCAGTCGTTTTGAGCCACTCCATTATCATTTTACCTGCTTATTACTGAAAATGTGATATCCACATCTTAATTCACTATTCAGATCCATATTCTATTGAGTTCTTGCTCATTTTTAGTTATCTGCTCTCCAGGGGATCCCCCTGAGAATGTTAACATCCACTGTGAAAACTCTGCCATAACAGATTATTAGGTGGTAATGCAGCAGTCATCTAGATCAGATTATTATATTATGACTGAATGTGTGTTAATATAATGAGACATAGATCTATTGTGAATGCAACACAAACAACTCCTACTTTAGGACGGTACTAAATGCATCTCATCTTTGCCTGCCTCACTTGCTGGAGAACAAAGATGTGATAAGAGTGAGCATAGCTAGAGTAGAGAAAAGGCAAAGATAAACTGATTTGTGCAACAGACAGAAGCTCAGTAATGGCAGCATTAATATATATGGATGTCATGGGCCAAAGTTGAAGTCTGTCTCTTTTCTTGTACTCCAAAACCCCACCAGCACCATCTGGCACACACGATTTATTAAATAAATACATGTAAAACCTTATGAATTTATCTCTATCCTATTGCAAGCAATGAGTTCCCACCCTGCTCTGGAGGGAGTTTACATTCCAGGGATATGGTCTAAAATATATTAGTTTCTTGAAGTCCTTTATAACAAGACAAAAAGCTCACCTTAAGTTTTCTCTGAGCACTATTCCTAGGTGGCAGTTTTTCACTTGCTTTTGCAGAATCTATCACATCCCAGAGTTCCCTCTGTTCCAAACAGAAACATCGACCTTTTATTGTTCTTAAAACTAATAGGCCCTACAGAAGTTAACAGAAACAATTCTGCATCTCTAGACAGGGGTCAACAGCCTGAAAACATGATGGCTCAATAAATTTGCATCTACAGGCAAGTCCTAGATCCTGTCATCCTATTACATCCAACTATAAAATTTACTTCAATCCTCTAACTTTTGGTCCATTTTTCCATATTTTAAATTGTCGGGAAAGCTTTTGAGTTACTGTAAGTGACTATAAAGTACATCAAATATTCATTGAATAATTATGTTTATTTGATTATTGATGCAAAATCAAGTTATCAGAAACAGAAGTTTAATTTTTATATTATCAATTACATGCTAGTTCTCTTTCTGTGAAATAACTGTGTGATCATACCCCCACTTTAAAAAGTGAAATTGGTCTAGAGGCTGACCTGGTGGCAAATACAAGTTTAAACTCAAGTCTGCCAGACAACTGTACTGTACATGCATGCCACTGCCAATCCATCTGCAGAACACATCTCCGGCTCGCTTAACAGGTGCTGGGAGGAGTAATGGAGAAAGTGAGCATCATAGTGAAGAGTTTGGGTTTATGTGAGTAATCCTTACTCATGTTAGTAGTTCCACTGTTACTGGAAATGTTTGCATGAAATAGAATCATTCATATAGATAAGTGTTTGTAGAATCAGACCCTTGTGTTTAAATTTGAGTTCACTCCTTTGCTTACGTACTTTTCTGTATCTCTCTCTGACAAGCTACGATAAGGACCTAAATAAAAAGGAAAGAGTTGGGTACATTGGATACCTGCATGGACCCTGACAATGCAAACACTAGTGTGTTTAACTCTAAGCATGAGTATAAGTGTTTGCAAGGTCAGAGTCTTACTTTGGAATCTGTGTTAGCTAACCAGATTACTTTTCTAATTTAGCCTACTTTATACACATTTTATATTCATCTTTATGCATTTCAAACTCATTTGGATGCCATCAGAATCCTCTGTTGTTCCAGCTACAAGAAGATATTCCTGCAGGAATTTTAGAAAAATTAAAACCAGACTTGAAGAAATATTCCAACTGCCAATTAAACATTGTGAAAAGGTGGATTAATCTCAGTGGACCTCACAGTTGCCAAAGTCATTGTTTAATGTGTTTAGATATAAAGCTGAAAGAAATTTGATAACAGCAATAAGGTCGCTCCAACAGCATAGTTATCATGAAATAATTACATCCCAAGGGAGTTAGAGGTAATCAGCTACACTCTGTCTTAGTACACCTCGGGGGGCGGGAGTGCTTATCTTGCCATAACACCACCATCCACCGTAAATGTGGTTTGATAAAATATAAGAGTTTTTAAGTTATTGTAGCTCTGTGTGTTTGCCCCTTTCCAATCAGAATGAGAAAGTCAGTCTCCCTCTCCCCTCTCCATTTTGTATTTAAAAATAAAACCTTGCTGGAAATTCAGAAAAACATTCAGCATAAGAATATGTTTAGTGTTCAGATTATGCCATAAAATCATCAAAATTAGGAAATTCAAACTTAGCTTGGCAGGTTGTCCTGATTTCATGCTGCTGTAACTTCAATTTGGGTCACAATTTTAATATTATTTAAAGATATATTTCAACTTCATGGGCTTATGAATTGCCAAAATGAAATGACATATCAAAGAGATTTTATAGACGATTATGTACCTAAATGTCCATAAATAAATAAATAGTATTGTGACGTTTATAAATAAATAAAATCTAATAATTTCTAATCTCTCAAGTAAAGGAAACAATTAAGATTGATTAAGTATCCTTATGTATACTATGAATAATAATCTCTGCAGGTTTTGTTACTATTATTGTGAGTGCTGACAATGTGTTAGGTAAATATGAAATCTAATAAAATGTACAAAACAAACAAAGAACTCCCCATTGATATCTCAGAAGGTATAAGAAGATGGTGCCTAGATTGATACTGTTATTTATTTTTCCATTTTGTCAAATCTGTGCGATGACATTGCCAGCAAATGTCATTTTTGATGGTAGAATGTACAATTTACCATACCGTCTCACTGATCTATCAAGTACCATATCTTGCCTTCAATAATGGTAGATAACCGATGTTTCAGAGTGAGTAAGTTTTCATCTATGGTAAATGTGTGATCAAAATTAAATGGGCCTAAGAACATAAGAACAGTCATACCGGGTCAAATCAATGATTCATCTAGGGCAGTATCCTGTGTGACAATGGCCAGTGCCAGATGCTTCAGAGGGAACGAACAGAACAGAGGAATTTTGAGTGATCCCTGTCATCTAGTACCAGCTTCTGGCAGTTGGAAACTGTTCTGTATTTTACATTGATTTAAACTGGTGCAACTTTGTTGACTTAAAATGAATCATTTCTGGTTTATATCAGTGCAAGTGACAGGAGAAGAGGTCACATGTATGTAAGAATTTAAAGAATTGCTCCAGTGTCCCATGGAACAAGTGGAGTCCTAGAAAAATTGCTTCTGTTGGGGCAAAGTCAACATCATTGACTGAAACCTCAAGTGGAAACATCGTTAACAGAAAGTTAGTTTTCAGTCCATTAGATAGCGATGAATTGGCCCCACGAAAGTAGCCTTGGTATTGGATGATTACTTGAGATTGTGTGTAAAATGAATTGATGCTTGTTCAATTCCCAGTGAATAAGGCTCAGGTCCACAAACATACTTAGATGCCTAACTTCTAGACTTAGGCACATAAATCCCATTTTTAGGCTCCAGCTAAAACCCTTGCTTGGCAGCCAGCTAACTCCGTAGGTACATAAACTCACTTGGCACCATATTTTTGGCAGTAAAAGTTTCCTAAGCACCTACAGAGTGATTCTCGCTCTCCCTACCCCAATTAATATTTAATTATTCACTTAAATAATTAATGTGGAACAACTTCTATAGGAGAGATTGAGAGAAGCCCCATATCAGAATATCCCATACTTTGGTGGCTTGGGCACTCATCTGAGAGGTGGCAGGCCCTTGTTCAAATCTCTTCTCATCAGGCAGCAGGGGAACTAGAAACAGGGTCTCACACACCTCAGGTCATACTCTAACCACTGAGCTAAAGGCTATAAGGGAGGTCCTTCCCTCTTCCCCCCGCCGCCCTAATCTGTTTTGTATGCAGTTCGACAGTTTCTGAGCACATCTACTAGATTGAGACTCTCAGGTAAGACTGGTGGGCAAATGTCTATCTTCCTCTGGTTCCCGGGTCACAGAGATAAACGCCTCCTCCCGCCTGGGCTTTGGCACCTATCTCAGAGTAGCAGGATTTAGAACACACCCCTCTATTGGGCATTTCCCATTGTCTAGTTTAGGTGGGGGACCACCTAACACACTGGCTTTTATGGATCGCACTCTAAGGTGCCTGTCTCTCCCCATTCATTGTATAGGGAGCCTAGATACATAACTCAGGCTGTGTGTATCCAGGCCCAAGTCTCTTCATCGCAGAATGCACCATCACAATTGGAATTCTGGTTGGCAGTCTAAGCACACGGCTCTAAGCCAATAATAAGTGTAGTCTGGGCACCTTATTCAAACTTATTTAGACTCTTAGAAGCATAAACATGAACAGTAATGTACAAATGAAACGGATTTATTGAGAGCAGCTGGAATACAGAGAAAGACTTAGAGGGGCCAAGACATGGATTTTATCAAGGCTAGATTTTTGGCTTACTATTTAAGAGCTGTAAAAGACAGTTACAGTGTTCAACTCAGCAATTCTAGAATTGAATTAGGTAGACTACAAAGGAAAATTGACTGACCCCCCAAGTACCAAATGCTTTAAAATAACCATTCCACTTTGAATTCAAAAACGGGGAAATTCCAATGGCAATTTTTCTAAATGCATTTCAGGATACTAAACTCCTAACTGGATAATGATAACAATTTGAATGACATGAGCTATGGAAGTTGAATGATCTGAATGCAGTTTCAAACAAAAAAATAACTAAATATCACAACCTCCCTGTAAGATCGGCTTATTATCCCAAGTTGACAGACAAAGGAACAGAGGCACAGACAGGTTAAGAGACCAGTCTTGACCCCATCTGTTCACTGCCAAGCCAGGAGCAGAATCCAACTCTCCTGACTCCTAATTCAGTACTGTAAGCACAAGACTCTTTCCTCATTAGTCATTGGCATAAAGTAGTCTTTTTGATGGTTATTTTCACTATAAGAACTTTCAAAGCCGAATACTGGTACCTCATTATCCAAATATTAAAAGTAGTTTTAAAGAATAAAACTGTCTCGATTAATCAAGCCACTTCCTGTTACAGGACATTTTCAGGCTTTCAGACTCCCGTTTATTCATCCACATCCTAAACATTTGAAGGGAAGAACAATGCGTCATGTTTGAAAAACAATCAAAACTGAAACAAAAAAAACAAATGCCACCCCTCAATTTGTTCTCAGCCACCTACCAGTCAAAGGGAAGAAAGCTTCTAAAACAGCAGCAGATACTTTGTTTAAAGCCTGCATCACAACGGCTTGCAGAACTTAAGGTATAACTACTCCTAAATCCTTTATAGAAATTTGAACAATCAATGGGCTTCAGAGGAGAATTTTTTTTAATTCTGAAAATTATTTCTTCTTGGTACAATCACTGCTGTTTAAATCTCACACTAGTAATGGCATTTTTGTCTTGCCTGACCATTTTTCTCCTAGTAGTCATGTCTGTTGATTCATATAAGGGTATGTCTACACTGCAACTAAAAATCTTGCAAGGTGGGAGGGTCCCAGTGCTTTACACCACAATTAAATAACCTCTTAGCCCATGTCAGCTGACATGGTCAGTCCCCTGCCCCATTCCAGTGCCCCTGCTGCTGGGCACAGTCCAGTTGGAGGAGAGGCTTAAAAAGGAGTCGCTTTAGCACAGCAGAGTGATGGGTAGAAAGAGACTGACCTGCACTCACTGCTACGGAGGAAGTATCCTCAGGAGGAGGAATGCTGCACAAAGCCAGGACTCCCAGCCTTCAGAGGCCTGTGGTCCAAGATGCAAGGGACAACCACAAGCCATGACATGTCCAGAAGTAGGAAGCGACCCAGGCAGGTAGCAAATGCCTTCCATACCATGCCCAATAGGACTCTTATGTTGGAACACACTGGAGTGGGAGGGCTGGTGCCATGAACTCTTACCACTATGTGGAGCTGATGCCACAGACTATCACTGCTAGGCAGGGGCCAACCCCCACTCAACTTGTGGAGAATGGGTGCATTACAGCCCAGTCCTGCTGAAGGACATATGGACGGCTTGCAGAAAAGCCAAGAAAAATAAAAGGGCGGAGGGGAGGGGTTGACATGGATGTAGATAAGCTGCTGAAGTGGGTGGTGGATAGTCAACAACAGGCACTCCAGCAGAATCAGTTCCTACAACAGCTGGCCCCACAACACCAGCAGCAAAAAGCTAAAGAGCAGCAGCAATTCATTTGAGAGCTGATCACCCAACACTAAGGACAGCAACATCTGGCCCACCATAACCCCCAGGAGCTGCTGCTAACCCAGGGTCAGGGCCCTTTGGAAGGATCCCAGAGCCAAGGATCCTGGTCAGACTGATGAAGACAGGCCCAGAGGATGACCCCCAAAGCCTTCTTAATAAGATTTAATTATGTGGCTGCTGTGGTGGACCAGGCTCTTGGCCCCAAACCTGATGGGACTGATTAGTCCCTGTGGATGCCCAATGCTACCATAGATTCATAGATTCTAGGACTGGAAGGGACCTTGAGATGTCATTGAGTCCAGTCCCCTGCCCTCATGGCAGGACCAAATACTGTCTAGACTATCCCTGATAGATATTTATCTAACCTACTCTTAAATATCTCCAGAGATGGAGATTCCACAACCTCCTTAGGCAATTTATTCCAGTGTTTAACCACCCTGACAGTTTGGAACTTTTCCCTAATGTCCAACCTAAACCTCCCTTGCTGCAGTTTAAACCCATTGCTTCTTGTTCTATCCTTAAAGGCTAAGGTGAACAAGTTTTCTCCCTCTTCCTTATGACACCCTTTTAGATACCTGAAAACTGCTATCATGTTCCCTCTCAGTCTTCTCTTTTCCAAACTAAACAAACCCAATTCTTTCAGCCTTCCTTCATAGGTCATGTTTTCTAGACTTTTTATCATTCTTGTTGCTCTTCTCTGGACCTTCTCCAATTTCTCCACATCTTTCTTGAAATGTGGTGCCAAGAACTGGACACAATACTCCAGTTGAGGCCTAACCAGTGCAGAGTAGAGAGGAAGAATGACTTTTCATGTCTTGCTCACAACACACCTGTTACTGCATCCCAGAATCATGTTTGCTTTTTTTGCAACAGCATCACACTGTTGACTCATATTTAGCTTGTGGTCCACTATAACTCCTAGATCCCTTTCTGCTGTACTCCTTTCTATACAGTCTCTTCCCATTCTATATGTGTGAAACTGATTGTTCCTTCCTAAGTGGAGTACTTTTTATTTGTCTTTATTAAACTTCATCCAGTTTACCTCAGATCATTTCTCCTATTTGTCCAGATCATTGAATTATGACCCTATCTTCCAAAGCAGTTGCAATTCCTCCCAGTTTGGTATCATCTGCAAACTTAATAAGCATACGTTCTATGCCAATATCTAAGTCGTTGATGAAGATATTGAACAGAGCCGGTCCCAAAACAGACCCCTGCGGAACCCCACTTGTTATACCTTTCCAGCAGGATTGGGAACCATTAATAACTACTCTCTGAGTATGGTTATCCAGCCAGTTATGCACCATCTTATAGTAGCCCCATCTAAGTTGAATTTGCCTCGTTTATTGATAAGAATATCATGCGAGACCATATCAAATGCCTTACTAAAGTCTAGGTATACCACATCCACTGCTTGTCCGTTATCCACAGACTCATTATCCTATTCACCCATGAAAGCGCATGCTCCAAACTGTCTGTTAGTCTATAAAGTGCCACAGGATTCTTTGCTGCTTTCACTTGCAGGTATTACCATTCATTAGATGGTTTTTTACATTTAATAGATAATAGAGCTCTCAAGAGTGAGAAACCATAGGCTCTTAATACTCGAAAATTCCCCCCAAATTCCACAAATTATAAGCTACAGTCATGCTTTTCTTCTTTCCATTTCATTTTATCAGGGACCTTCCTAGCTCTTTTCTTCCTACCCATCTAAAAATAATACAAGTGGCTCTGGGAAAAAAGCACTGCAGTTAAAATTTCTTCAGGGTTCTAAATGAACTTAATAAGCTCCCATGATCCTTCTTATAAAACCTTCAAAAATATTAAAGTAATTTTGTTTTCTCCAGTAGTAAAAAGCAATCTAGGTAACTTGTAAGATACATCATCAATACTACAAGTATTCCGTTAACAGTGAAAAGGAATTCACAAGAGAAAACAATTTATTCACTTTGATGCTTTTGAATATTTTCATATGTGAATCAATTTCAACATTTTTGCCTGTACATTTATTTTTTGGTTTCACCTCAAATGCCATTTGAATTATGATCAGCCTATATATTCCAACCCAGTTTTAATTTGAAATTATACTTTCAGTGTTCCTATAATTGAGTGTAAATTGCAGTTTGATATTGTTGCCCGACACTCAAGCAGACTTTACAAGTTAACAGGGTCTCCAATCAAGAGTTTGGGCTGTGAAAGAGAGAGACAGACAGAGAGAGCGTGAGTGTAAAAAGTTTATAAGTGAACTAGATCAGGGTTATTTTTTGACTGCATAAATTTAATCGTCACATGTCATTCTTGTCATTAATAATTTAATATCTGAACTGAAAAGTTATGGAATATTTATGCCAATTCGGTCTATTGCATCCAATAGAAGCAGAATCAATTTCCTATTCCAGTTACACTTTTAAAGAACTTTAAAAGGGTAAAATATTTATGGCTTGAATTTTTAAGATCACATTGCTATTAGGAATTACTATTGACTGACCTAAACAAATAAGATAAATAAAAAGATTAAAAGAACATTAGTGGTAACAGAAGATTTCAATTTTCACACTAACTGGGACACTAGTAGTAGGAAGAATAAAATGAACTATTAGTTTGTTGAGTGATTTTTTATTAACAAAGCATCTAAAACTGATGATATTCTGTTGAACATCTAAGAAATATTGATCACGATATAGAGACTGATCCTGCAAGTTATTCCATTTGTCTGGATGCATGACAAGCAGATCCTCTTCTGGTTCAACAAGCAGGTAGTCGTGGACATTGTGAATAAGCATGTGGCTGTGTCTCAGCTACTCAGCTGTCTTGCAGTCTTTAGCCAAACTACAGTAGCTTGGCCAGCCCTAGCACGGCATTTCTTTCTGCATGGAATCTTTGAATTTGCCAGGTATACATAGTGTTTTGAAATTATATACATCATATGCAAGGGCTAGAAAACAAAAAGCCCTGAGGTAGCTGAATGCTTATTCACAATGTGCACCACTCAGGGCTTGCCCTAGAACAAATAGTGCTCCCATGTTAACCTTTAACAGAAAAAGGGAACCAAACCTTCCAACAAGAAGAAGGCTCAAAATGGAGGGCAAACAACAACTGTTGAAGAAACAAGCTGGCTAAGTGAGGGACAACATGGTAAAAACAAAGATTCCCTTACACCAGGAGAACAACATCTTTGGCACTGAGCCCCTCCCCCTGCCCCCATTTGTTAAACTTTGAATATCTTATTTTTATTGCATTTGTAGCCCCTTTTCATGACTTTGTTGCATGATTTATCCACAATTGCACAATAAAACAAGGTTCACAATATTCCAGCTGGGCTCTCACTTCGTTCTTGTATCTCACTGACTGGTGACTTCCCGCCCTTTATATACCTGCGAGGTCATGGCTGACAACATTCTAGGAAGTTCACAGAAAATGTAGTTCTCAGAATGTTTCCACGAGATATTACAAAGGTCCAGAACATTCTAGGAGGTTAGTGAAAAATGAATCCACATTTGGAATACCCTAAATCTGGCCCTGCCACTACTATCTGTGTGTTGGACCAGAAAAGGATCTACTTGTCATGCATCCAACCACCCCTAAAATACCACAGTGACCATGAAAGGAAAAAATTCCAAGGTGAAGTCCTTGCTGGTGCACGTGCATAGTATATACCCTTCCTCCCAACCAGGTATATCAGTATATAGAAGCACTCCTACACTCAGACAACAATACTTTCAGCCCCCTATTATTTGATAAAATATTTGATCCTTCACCTTTTATACTCTCCACCCATAAAATTCTAGCACTCTGTATCAAAAGCATATGACTATAGACTAAATCTAATCTAAAATCTTATTTTGCTGTGTTTCCAAATCTTTGTTTTTATTTTTTTTTTGGACTTTTTTCTGTTGATTCTCTCTTAAGCACTTAAAATGTGCGTTCTTACCTAAAACAGACTTAACTGGACAAAACAAAGTTTGCACAAAATGTTGAATTAGGAAAATATTTTCAAGTAAAGACAGCACAAAAGGACAGTGTCAGAGATCTGAGAGGAAGGATAAATTTACTGTAATTTGATTTCAGGAGATGTGGCTTCAGTTTTTTGTCTCTGCCAATGGCATCTTATCTGACCTTAGTCAAATCATTGCATTTGTGTGTGCCTAAGTTCCCCTCATCTGTAAAATAGAAAGAATATTCTGAACAAATTTCCCTCACCTTTTGTCTGCCTTTCCTAGTTAGATTTCAAACTCTTTGGGACAGAGATTGTCTTTTACTATATGCATATACAGAACTCAGCACAATGGGACCCCAATACCAGTTAAGGCCCTCTAGGCACTACTGTACTGCATTAATAATTATTATTCCTATAGACAATGAAGCCCAAAAGAGTAGGTTACTAGGCATTTGTACTGTTTTATATTTGTCATCCTCTATGAAATACATATACACCATAATAAGACCTACTTTTTCAGTGAGGGGGAAGAATTGCTTAATGAAATAAAGGTCACGTTAGAAAAAGTAATTAAAAACAAGGAAGTATGAAGGCTGACAAAAAAAAACAGAGGTTAACAAGATCTGCCCAAACATTTAATCAAAATGACAAAAAGAAATAAGGAGCTTTAACATTACGTAACTGAGTTGACAAACAAGACACTATCTAACGTGCAACCTAGAAATGGGGAAATAGGGAAAATTCTAATCTACACTAAAAGCTTCACTTCAGCACTGGCGAATATACCTCAAAAGCATAAATCTAGAGACTAAATTTCATTAAGGATATAGAAATAGATTTTCAGCAGGACAGTCACTCCCAAGAAACTTAGTACAATTTTCTTTTCAAGGAAATTTTAGCAAAGGAAGAATTCCTAGTTTTGCTTACCGACAGTTCCCATTTGTAACACTGTGGAAACTGAACTGCCAAATTATTACACAAAGGATTTATAGAAATGGAGAAGGTGCAGCAGAGGGAAAACAGTGAACTAAGTAACCTAGTGATTTAGTAGAGAAATAAGGCTCATATTCTTTAAGAAGAAATCAAGAGGCAAGCACTTTGAGGCATAACAAAAGTTCTAAAGGGAAAATGCAACAATGGCATATGAGCTGCTAGGATATTCAGTAAAAAAAAATGCAGGCAATTTAGGTTAAGAAAGTCCATGGCATAAAGGATTTTAGAATATTTTCTCACCAACAGTATAAAAATGTACAGAATAAAATAGAAAAGGGCTGCAGTATGAACAAGCAGTATACAGGATATAAATTTTAAGAAGAGCAAGAGAAAACTGGAAAAAAATGGAGACAAGAAGGAACAATATCTAACTAAAATAAAGACAAATATAGCCACTACATGGAGTTTCCTTGTTCTAGGTTCATACTTCCTAAGTTCTTAAATCAGCACAGTGGGTGGTTTTTGTGGCATCAGCAAGGAGATGGTTCTTTGTAGCGGAAGCACAGAATACATTTATATCAGACATTCACATATACTTATAAGTAAGTGTGCAGGCTTGCACTAAAAATCAGCTGAAAACCACCATTCAATTATGCTAAAGGCATAGCAGTCTTTCCTCTAACCTCTTGAATATACAAAGTAGCTTTCCTTGAATTACAGTACAGATTGATTTTCAGTACTGTGTTAGCCTCTTTTCTGCGTTTTAACAGTGAATTTTCAAATAAACCTATTATTCAATAATGGCAAATATAGCAGGAAATGACCATTATAGTTAACGTTGCAAAATTGTTTCCATTATAACATGAACTTTCATTCACTCATAACTTTTAGAAAATTCACCCCTGTGGTTGAACTTTTCCAGGCTTGGCTTCCACTCTATGGCATTCTGAGAAAAAAATTTAAGAAAATCCATTTACCAATCTTTGGGTAATAAAAAGGTAAACTAAATAATGACTATCCTGGTTTAAAAAAATATATTCTGACCACTTTTATTTAGCAGAAGGAAAGAATTCAAAATGTATAGTAACTCACAATCCAGTTAACCTAAATATCTATATCATATTTACTTATATATGTTGATTATTTCAAAGTCTTACATATCAAAATTTGAGGCTGAAGCACTGGCGGTAACTGCTTTTGACTTTTATAAAGATCCATGATCAATGAATTAAAAAAATATATATTTGTAACTCGTACTTCTGGCAGCCATTGTGGATTGAATTCCTTGTGTTTCTCGGACGCTACATTAGTTTAAAATTGCTTTAGTTTGATCATAGTCAAAAAAATACTTCTTTATCTTTCAGTTTCATTCAGCATACTCAATTTTGCAGGACATAAAAATGAAGTTTGCACATCAAGTTCTTGGAAGCTCAATTTTCTTAACGAAAAAATAGGAAAGTGCTTTTCAGTTGAAAAAATAAACAAAATGACAGTGTTGAATACAAATTTATGTCTCACTCTTTCAAATTTCAGTTTTGTATGGTTTGACTGAAAAGAAAGGGAGGAGTGGAGGAGGAGAAGTGTTAAAGATAGATGAAGATCGAGAGGACCTATTTCCATGATAATGTGGGATTGCTTTTTGTGGTGTATTTTCTAGTGTTCTGTCCAGCCATCCAGTGTAGTTTTAAATGCCTTAAATGATAGCATTTCCACCACTTCCCTTTAAAGAAGATTGTGCAGTCCAAGGTACTGAATGGTGCTGGTGACTCCTGAAAGGTGTTGATACCCTCTGAAATAAGGGACCTGAGAAATCTCAACACCTCGCAGGACTGGGCTCTAAAACCATTGACAGAAAGGGAAGGGACACCAGTAACAGCAAAAGCAGAAAGTAAAGCAAAAAGACATAGTACTGCAGGAAATTCAGGTATGTACTTGAAAACAAGTACCAATAGTACTTACCAAAAAAACAGGGATATTGCAGCTCTTAGGGGATTAAGGTTTGACCTTGCACACTATACAGTCTGGCAGAAACTGTGCCTATGCAGACCCCCCTTGAACTTAAATAATTTTAGAGACCCAATGTTGAAACTATTGCCTAAGTGATTTGTTTGAGGTCATGAAAAGCCCATAGCAGACCCATGAACACAACACAGGAAAACCAACTCCCAGGAGAAGGAGAACCCCCATAGAAAAATTCTTTAGTAAACTTGAGCATATGATAAAGGTTGAGAAATTAAGAAAAAGTTATGCTAATCCTGAAAAACAGATGGGGCAAACAAACAAGAAACTAAAAGAAGCACAAGAAGCCACAAGCACCAACAAATATAACAAACTAGTAAAGCATCCAGTGTGTCTTATTGAGCAGTTATAGCCTGATCCTACACAGTGCTGAGAGCCTTTCATTGACATTGATTTCACGGGGCTTTGTGGGGGGGTCTCAGCACCTTACAGAATCAACATAAGAATGACTATTCTGGGTCAAATCAATGGTCCATCTAGCCCTGCATCCTGTCTTCTGACAGTGGCTAATGCCAGATGCTTCAGAAGGAATGAATAGAACAGGTAATCATCAAATGACCTATTCACTGTTGCCCATTTTCAGCTTCTGGCAAAGAGAAGCTAGGGACACCATCACTGCCCAGCCTGGCTAATAGTGATTGATGGACCTATCCTTCATGAATTTATCTAGTTCTTTTTTGAACCTTGTTATACTCTTGGCCTTCATACCATCCTCTGGCAAGGAGGTCCACAGTTGTGCATTGTATGAAGAAATAATTTCTTTTGTTTGTTTTAAACCTGCTGCCTATTAATTTCATTTGGTGACCCCTAGTTCTTATGTTATGAGAAGGAATAAATAACACTTCCTTATTTACTTTTTCCACATCAATTTTAATTTTATAGACCTGTATCACATTCCCCCCCGCCCATGTCATCTCTTTTCCAAGATGAAAAGTCTCAGTCTTATTAATCTCTCCTCATACGAAAGCCGTTCCATACCCTAATCATTTTTGTTGCCCTTTCCTGAATCTTTTCCAATTCCAATATATCTTTTTTGAGATAGGGAGACCATATCTGCATGCAGTATTCAAGATGTGGGTGCGCCATGGATTTATATAGAGGCAATATGATATTTTCTGTCTTATTATCTATCCCTTTCTTAAGGATTTCCAACATTCTGTTTGCTTTTTTGACTGCCGCTTCACATTGACTGGATGTTTTCAGAGAACTATCTACAACAGAGGTGGGCAAACTACAGCCCGTGGGACCCTCTTGCCTGGCCCCTGAGCCCGCGGCCCAGGAGGCTAGCTCCTGGCCCTTCCCTGCTGTTCCCCCTCCCCCACAGCCTCAGCTCACTCCGCTGCTGGTGCAACGCTCTGGGCAGCGGGGCTACGAATTCCTGGGGCAGCGCAGCTGCAGAGCTGGGGCCTGTCCTGGTGCTGTGTGCTGCCTGGTGGCATGGCTGGCTCCACCAGTGCTCCAGGCAGCACGGTGAGGGAACAGGGAGGTTGGATAGAGGACAGGGGAATTCGGGTTGGTGGTCAGGGGGCGCAGTGCCGGCTTTAGGCCGATTCGACCAATTCCAGGGAATCGAGCCCTGCGCCTAAGAGGGCCCCGCGCCTTAGGCACCTTTTTAATTTTTTTTTTTTAAACTTATCCCGGTCCCCGGCTGCGGTCTGCTCCGGAGTCTTCCATGGTCCCGCTCCTTTGAGCGAAGCACCGGCGGGAGAGCAGCGCGGCCCCGCTCTCCCAGCTACAGCTCCAGCCGGTGCAGCGGGGCTTGCCGCGCTCCGGCCGGGGCTCCAGCCGGGAGAGCGGGGCAGCGGGGCTTTGCCGCTCTCCGGCCGGGAGAGCGAGGCTGCGGGGCTTGCCACGCTCCAACCGGAGTGCAGCAAGCCCCGTGACCCTGGCTGGAGCTCTGGGCCCTTTAAATAGCCTCCAGAGCCATGCGGCAGTGAGGGGCTCTGGGGGCTATTTAAAGGGCCCGGGGCTCCAGCTGCCTTTGCCACCCCGGTCCTTTAAATAGCCGCCGGAGCCCAGCCTCCCCCATGCATTCCCCAGCACTCTCATGGCTATTTAAAAGGTCCGGGGCAGGGTAGAAGGGGGTTTGGGGGCTACTTAAAGGGCTGGGGTTCCAGCTGCCTCTGCTGCACCCCCTGACCTGCCCACACCAGTCCGGCCCCGCCCTGCCTGCAGCCAGTTCTGCACCCCGTGCCCACAGCCAGCCCCTGCCAAACCCCCTGTCCTGTCTCCAGCCAACCCCTGCCACACACCCCTTCAGCCCTGCCCAAAGCCAGCCAGCCCCACACACACTGCTGCCCGCACCAGCCCTGCACACCCTGCCCAGCCCGCACCCTCTGCCCTGTCTCCAGTCAATCCCTGCTGCACCCCACTGCCTGAAGCCAGCCAGTTCCACACTCCGATGTCTCTAGATCTGCAAACCCCTGCTGCACCCCCCTGCGGCCCTGACTGAAGCCAGCCCGCCCCACATCCCCTGTCTCCAATCAGCCCCACACCCCTTGCCCTGCCTGCAGCCAGCCCCTACCTCCAGTCAGCCCCTGCCCTGCCTCCAGCCAGCCCCATGTCCACTGCTGCCCTGCAGTTTCCAGGGCAGTAACCCTGCACACCTGCTTCAATGAGGGGGGCAGGGAGCAGCTGGGACCAACACATGTGCACACGCCTAGGGAGTGGCGGGGACCCACACGTGTGAAATGGCGGTCATTAATATCCAATCAACAGCATATATGATGCAATGTACATAATATATAATTTTATTATTCATATAGTTATGGAAAGTAAATAATACATGAAAGAAATGAAAGGCTTTTTTTTCCACTTTTTTTTTTTAAGTCATCCCTGCCAGGGCCCAGCCGAAAATGTTCGAATTGGGCCCCGCACTTCCTAAAGCCTGTCCTGAGGGGGCGGGGGTATGGATAGGCATTGGGCGGTCAGAAGACAGGGAACAGGGGGTTGAATGGGGACAGGGATTCCCAGGGGGTAGTCAGGAAGGGGGGGTGGATTGGACAGCGTGGGGCAGTCAGGGGCAGGGATTTCGGGGGCAGTCAGGGGACAGGGAATGGGGGGGAGTGTATGGTGTAGCAGTCCCGGGGGGGGGCATCAGGAGGCAAGAAGCAGGAGGGGTCGGATGGAGATGGGCCACGCTTGGCTGTTCGGGGAGGCACAGCCTCCACTAACCAGCACTCCATACAATTTTGGAAACCCGATGTGGCCCTCAGACCAAAAAGTTTGCCCGCCCCGATCTACAATGACTCCAAGAGCTTTCTTGAGTAGTAACAGCTAATTTAGACCCCATCATTTTATATGTATAGCTGGGATTATATTTTCCAATGTGCCTTACTTTGCATTGATCAACACTGAATTTCATCTACCATTTTGTTGCCCAGTCATCCAGTTTTGTGAGAGCCCATTGTAACTCTTTGCAGTCTGTTTTGGACTTAACTATCTTGAGCAGTTCTGTATCATCTGCAAATTTTCCCACCTCACTGTTTACTCCTTTTTTCCAGATTATTTATGAATATATTGAATAGGACTGGTCCCAGGACAGGCCCTTACGGGACACCATTATTTACATCTCTCCATTTTGAAAACTGACCATTTATTCCTACCCTTCGTTTCCTATCTTTTAGCCAGTTGCTGATCCATGAAAGGAACTTAACTCTTATCCCATGACATCTTACTTTGCTTAAGATCCTTTGTTAAAGGCTTTCTGAAAATCTAAGTACACTATATCCACTGGATCCCCCTTGTCCACATGCTCGTTGACCCCCTCAAAGAATTCAAGTAGATTGGTGAGGCATGATTTCCCTTTACAAAAACCATGTAGACTCTTCCCAACAAATTATGTTCATCTATGTTTCTGATAATTCTGTTTACTATAATTTCAACAAATTTTCTAGGTACTGAAGTTAGTCTTACTGGACTGTAATGGCCAGGATCGCCTTTTTTAAGGACTGGTGTCACATTAGCTATCCTCCAGTCATCTGATACAGAAGCTGATTAAAATAATAGGTTGCAGGCTACAGTTAGTGAAATTGCAGAACTACATCTGAGTTCCTTCAGAATTCTGGGGTGAATACCATCTGGTCCTGGTGACTTATTACTATTTAGTTTATCAATTTGTTTCAAAACCTCCTCTAATGACACCTCAATCTGGGACAGTTCCTCAGATTTGTCACCGAAAAACAATGGCTCAGGTGTGGGAATCTCCCTCACATCCTCAGCCATGAAGATCGATGCAAAGAATTCATTTAGTTTCTTCTCAATGGCCTTATCTTCCTTGAGTGATCTTTTAGCATCTCAATTGTCTAGTGGCCCACTGGTTGTTTAGCAGGCTTCCTGCTTCTGAGGTACTTAAAAAAATTGCTGTTACTTTTTGGATCTTTGGCTAGCTGTTCTTCAAATTCTTTTTTGGCCTTCCTAATTATATTTTTACACTTCATTTGTTCCTTTTTACTTTCCTCAATAGGATTTAACTTTCACTTTTTAAAGGATGTCTTTTTGCCTCTAAATGTTTCTTTTATTTTGTTGTTTAGCGAGGGTGGTACCTTTTTGGTCTTCTTGCTATGTTTTTTAATTTGGTGTATACGTTTAAATTGAGCCTCTATTATAGTGTCTTTAAAAAGTTTCCATGCAGCTTGCAGGGATTTCACTATGGGCACTGTACCTTTTCATTTCTGTTTACTAAGTTCCTTATTTTTGTGTTGTTCCCCTTTCTGAAATTAAATGCTACCATGGTGGGCTGCTTTGGTATTTCCCCCACACCTCCACAGGGATATTAAATTGTATTGTGTTATAGTCACTGTTACCAAGCGGTTCAGCTATATTCACCTCTTCAACCAGATCCTAGCAGCTCCAAGAAGCAGTTATTTAACGTGTCAAGAAACTTTATCTCTGCATCACGCCCTGAGGTGAGATGTACCCAGTCAATATGGAGATAATAAAAATGGGGGATTTCAACTGAGTTTTTTTATTTTTATAGCCTCTCTAAACAACCTGTGCATTTCACAGTCATCCTGGTGAGGTAGTTGGTAATATATCCCTATTGCTATATTCTTATTATTAAAGCATGAAATTACTATCCATAGAGATTCTATGGTATGGTTTGGTTCATTTAAGATTTTTACTGCATTTGACTCTACACTTTCTTTCACATATAGTGCCACTCCCCATCCCAGTACAACCTATTCTGTCCTTCCGATACATTTTGTACCCTGTTATTACTGTGTCTCATTGATTACCCTCATTCCTCCAAGTTTCTGTGATGCCTATTATATCAATATCCTCATTTAATATGAGGTATTCAAGGCATTCTGGTTAAAAAACCTGTGTGTGTAGTGCTGCAGCTGGGTGTGTCCCTACTTGTGTGTATGCTGGTGAAAGAGCAAGCTTGTAGAGCTTAGCAACTTATCACAGCACCACAGTGTGAAAGGGAGCCCAGGCTGGTGGGTCAGGCATGCTCAGTGGTACCCCAGTTCCAATCAGCACCCCAGGGGTGTAACTCGTCACAGTTAGCAACTTACATTTAAAAACCATGTTAAATGAAACGTTTTAAGGTTGCAAAATCAAGCACTCAAATGTTAGACAATGCCAGAATTCAGTTTGCCAATGCAAGCTTAATTTAGCCGTTTTGGGCATATGCATTATGATTACATTGTCTTTAATTACATGATCGCATACTGTATTTAACACAGGACCCTGCCTCATTCAGTCCACAGCATGGATGGTACTCTGGGAATGAATTGTGGTTGTGCAGTGAACAAAGCTGGTGCCTTCTTACATCCAGCAGCATCTGCAGGTCTCTCCCCCTTTATAAAGCACAGGTACCTTGTGATAAGCCCAGCTGATCAGTCCAGGTGCACTGGACCCTCCTCCCTTTCTTGCAGGGCCAGTCATGCCATGACAGGCCCAAATAAAGCTTCATGGGCAACCTTAATTCTGGCATTTCCTAACTTTTGAGTGATTGGCTTTGCAACCTTAACAATTTTCTTTCAGAAAAGTTTGTTTATATGTAGTTATATGAATTTAATGCAACTCAATGGAATTCAGGTTTCAATTAAAGGATCTCCACACTGAGGCAGATCTCTGTGGATAGAGCATATTGAGTGCCCTTGAAATAAGTCAGTCCAGATATAAAAGATAAAGCATCTTTTCAACTAGTAATGAAAGACTAAGTATCACTTGCTACTACTCCCTGCAAATTTAAGAGTAAAATACATAAAATAGAATATATATTTTGGAAAGCCCAAACTGCTGGAGAGTTACCAGAAGAAACTGTAGCCATAACCTGTCAGATGGTATGAATGGATCAAAACCTGGGACAAGAGCTGTTAATTTTGCAGAGATTTTTTTTTCCATCCTGAAATGACAGACTTGAGCATCGATACATAAGTGTGGAGTTTTTCTAGTTAGCAAGAGCTCTGATAAAAGAGCTCTGGAAAAGCAAAAGTTGTGTGTTGCCAAATATTGTCTTGTTGATAAATGGAAGCTGATGCACGTGTAATCAAATTCAAAGTGATCAAAAATAATCTGTTTAATAAAACAGGTTATTAGCATTTTACCTCAGTGCATCAACAAAAAGAGGATATTATCTGTTAATGTACTTTATTGCTACTTCAATCCAGGATATATCATATGCAAGCCCAAATTCTTTTCTTAATTCTTGAAAAAGAAAAGGGCTCAGATTCATTCTTGGAATACATCTATTGACTTCAGCAGCTATCCCAGATATGAATTTGTTTCACAGCAGTGCTTTAAAGGGCCTGGGGCTCCCCATAGTGGCTGGAGCCTCTGGACCTTTAAATCCCCACCGGAGCCCAACAGCCAGGCTTGGGTGGGGATTTAAAAGGCCCGGAGCACTGTGGAGGCCAGAGCCCCGGGCCCTTTATTTCTCCCTGCAGCCCCAGGGCTCCCAGCTGCCTCTGCAGCTGGTAGCTCCAGGGTGATTTAAAGGCCACGCCTCTTCCGGTTGAGGTCACTCCCACTCAGGACTTGGGCATACCAGTAAGTCCTTTCAGTTACTTTCACCCCTGATTCTCTGTATCACTTTAGAGCACTGTTCCACCCCGTCTGAGGTCCTGTCTGCAGCTGTAGCCAATCCCTGAATCTTCCGAGGAAGGCAAACAAAAAACAAACAAAGACAAAACCCCAGAACACATATAGTCAATTGTGCATCAGGGGAAAAATTCCTTTCTGCCTTCTGCAGGTGACCAAATGAAGCATAAAATTTGATTATACTCATTGTCTTAATGCAGAGCTGCAACTTTTATGAGCATATTGTGAGCAATGCAGAGCTTCCTGTTCTTTCCATAACCCACCAGGGAAGGGAATGATCTGGGGGATTCCATAGATTCACAGACACTAAGACCAGGATGGACCAACATGAGTCATCCAACTTGTCCCCTCCCCCCACATATACAGGCATACATAGAATTGCTCCCAGAAGCTGGATTAAAGCACATCTTTTTTAAAAGATATCCAATCTCATCTTTGTTCCTACCCGGTTTCCATTGCTATGCCGTAATTGGAAATCCTTAGGAGATATTGTTCTTTTGTATCATAAAAACCTGTAACTGCCTGACACAGACACTATCTATGAATTACAGAATGTTCAAAAGCAATGAAGTAAGAATGCCCACGGGGTCACAGAAAGGCTGTGGCCCAGACCTACTAAACTTTGATCCTCCTCAGATTCAGCACTTAGTCAACATTTTCTAAGTTAGCCTCAGGGGATTGTTCTGTTTTTAAGTAATTTTCACTCTCTCACAACCCAGAGGAGTTATCAAAGGCTAAATGAAATACCATAGCATTTTATAGCATCTCTCTTAAATGATGTGGGTGTGAAAGTCCAGAAAATTAGCTGTAAAGAGAAGATAACCTAATGGATGGGAAAGGGGGAGTGACTGGATGGAAATTTCATCACTGATGGAACAGAACAACAACAACAACATTTACATGAAATTAGTTTTCACTGTTGAAATTATGCTACAGTAGTGACGATAAGAGGAAAATGTTGATAGTAATAAAATGAAATTCTAAAGAAACAGGCATTATGTAAATAACCAGAAAGCAAGTTGACACTACTTATAATTTCTTTAAATTTCATCCCTGTCTGCATTAGTACTGACAGCTTCTGCAGCCAAGAAAACAAGTCTCAAACAGCCTTCGAGTTAAAGTAAATGATTGTAGCTTTCCTTAGAGAGCTATATTTTGTAGTCAAGAAAGGTACCAGCTCTCTATGGCCTTGTTCCAATGACAACAGAAGTCAATGGAAAGACTCATCTATTTTTGTTAACATTTTTATTTTGTAGAGAGTTATGTTTTTCTTATTATTTTTTAAATAATAAAAAAAAACCACCACAGAATATAACAGGACATAGAAAAGAGAGGAACACACATACAAATGAAAAAATACCCAAAACAAACACCAAAAATCCAATGAACACATTTCATTCAGTATCCAGGAAAGTACATATCAACATTGTTTAACAGTCTCATGTACTAATGGTCAGAGTTATTTAGAACATAAACATTATGTTAATTATCAGAGGGGTAGCCGTGTTAGTCTGGATCTGTAAAAGCAGCAAAGAATCCTGTGGCACCTTATAGACTAACAGACGTTTTGGAGCATGAGCTTTCGTGGGTGAATACTCACTTCATCAGATGCATCTGAGCTTTCGTGGGTGAATACCCACTTCGTCAGATGCATCTGACAAAGTGGGTATTCACCCACAAAAGCTCATGCTCCAAAACTTCTGTTAGTCTATAAGGTGCCACAGGATTCTTAGCTGCATTATGTTAATAACATTCTTGGATCTTCTCAATACAGGCCCTGATCCCACAAACTCTTATGCACAAGGGAAGTCCTGTTGGCTTCCATGGGATGATTCACATGTGCAGGTGCTTGCAGGATCAGGCAGACAGTCCATAAATTGTTGCCACTGGGAGCCATACATCATAAGATTGGGCTGTAAATCTCCAACTTGCTGCATTAAGGACCAAATCCAGATCCCATTGTGATCAGTGGAAAGACTCCCATTGACTTTAATTGACTTTTAATAAAGCCGAATACTCTGAATAGCCATTTCCCTTTACTTTAATTTAGCTGTTATCCTCCAGTCTCAAGAGCAGCTGCCATTTTGGCAAATTAATTGTTCTCAGATTAAGGTGAGCTTAATCTCTTGTTTTTGAAGTTATCTGGGTGGCTGCCTCTATGTTGAGTTTTCATTTTATGTATCTCTGATATTTCTTCAATTTGGCAGAAGTTTTGTTATATTTCAGTTGCTTTTGGAAGGAAATCTTATTTACACCAGCAGATGCACCAATGCATGATTCTTTCCAGAGTATTTTTAAAATGTTAAAAAGGTAGTTTTCTTGTCCTAGGATATTTTTTTTGAGGTTTCTTTTCCATTTCAGTCTACATACAATCCCAGAATAAAAGGACAGAAACACAAGCAATTCCTTGTTGTAATCTTTGATGGATTAGTGGTATTGATTAGAGTGCTTTGGGTGCTGATGTGAATTTGTCACTTAATCTTATAGGCACGGTTAGCTATTTACTGAGAAATCACAGTGGTAGACTAACCGTGATGTGAGGTCAAGGGCCAGACCCTTCCACTTCAATAGTTGGCTACACTTGTTAAGGAAAGAAATACTACATATGTCTATAGATAAATTACAAATCATTTATTAGGGGGGGTGCTATTTCCCTGCCTGTCCCCACATTTCTCTTGACTTCACCTGAAACTGTTGCCTTTATCATCAGGGCAGTGCAATGCAAGACACCATTGTGTGCTAGGCTAGGTAGCATTTTCTGCAGCTCACATGAATGGGAAAGAAGGTCTACATCACTGTTATTTCTACAGTATATGCAATCAGATTTAACAAAAAAGACATTCATTTGAAAGAGCTGTGGTCATACAATATATATGTTAGAAAATTTAAAAAAAAAATACTATATTGGAATATTAAATTAACTTCCAGTATCTTTCACATTAGCAAGTTTAGCTCTAAAGTGACCTTGGAAGGAATCACAGTTTCAGTTTTAAACAAACAAAGTTTTTGAAAGAAGGACAAGATTTTCTTCAAAAAAAAAATAGCAATTCATGTTCTCCATTGTCCCTGAATAAAATATTTTTGTCTAGATTCTCAAAGGAATGCTGAATGTCACCACACCCATCTTCTAGGCACCTAGAATCACAAAGCCGGAGTCTTGTGCCTGTGCAATGAATGGGGAGAGACAGGCACCTCAGAATGAGATTCACAAGAGTCAGGCTGCTAATCAGCTCCTTAACAATTGGAAATACCAAGGCGAGGGTTGCGTCCTAAGCATTGCCCCTCTCCCAGAGATAGGTGTCTAATTCGGGGGTGCAGGGAGGTGCCTTCTTCTGCTTGAGATTCTCAGCTCCAAACCCTTCTTTGGGGTTAGGGGCCAAGGCTGTTTTTGCTGGAGAAGGAATAGCAGCTCCCTCATAAGTTTTAGCCCCATAGTTAGACACTTACCTTGGATGTAGGAGAGTTCATGTCTCCCCTCTCCATCTGAGGGGGAGAAGGGATTTAAACAGGGATCTACCACTTCTCAGGCGAGTGCCCTAAACACTGAACACTGGGGTACTTTCATGCAGAGCTCCCCCAGTCTCTCATGTTGAATCTGTTACACTGTGGATAAATAGTTTTAAAAAGTCATTGGAGCAGGGAGACAGGATCCTGGGTCTCCCAGGTGAGTGCTCCAACCACCAAGCTACAGAGTAATTCTCACACTCTCTCTCTCTCTCTGGCCCAACAATTCTTTCATTATTTATCCACAGTGGAATAAACTTCAACAGGAGAGACTGCAGGGGCCCCACATCAGAATATTCCATAGTCAGGTGGCTACAGCACTCACCTGAGAGGTGGCAAATCTCTGTTCAAATCCCTTCTTCTCATTAGACAGAGTGCACTTGAACCAGACAGCTCCCACATCCCAGCTGAGTGCCCTAACCATGGGGCTAAAAGTCACGAGGAAGAACTTCCCCCTGGCTGTTTTGTGCAAGCCCATCTATAGGCGCCAGATCTGGTAGGTGAGGTCTGAGCATGCTTACCATATTGGAACCTGCAGGTGAGATAGGTGGAGGAACTCTCATCTTCCCCCAGTTTGTGCATCACCCTGGGGCTTCGAAGTCTGGATTCCTAGAGTGAGCAGCCATGTATATGTGCAGAAGCAGAAACAGGTGCCCAGGAAACTTTTAGTGCAAAAATTTGGACACCGAGTGAGTTTTGTCATCTACAGGATTTGGTGGCAGCTAAGCAGATGCTTTGGGAATCCCAGCAGGGCCCAGTTCTGGGATTTAGGTGCCCAACTGCCATTTTAGGTACATCCTTTTGTGAATCTAGCCCTAACTTCCCCCCCCCCTTCCCCATTTTTTGGAATGTAATTCAGGATTGTTATGAAATATCTTCAGAATATCACCTCCCTGCTAGATTTTGACAATATTTACAACACAGGTTTACTGAAGCAAAACAATGCCACATTTCTGGAACTTTTTTATGTTCCAATTCAAGTAAATTATATTGCGATCATGCTTACAACAAAACAGAGGGTCAAAAAAACAAATAAAGGGAAACTTAGAAATAATTACTCAATCCGCAATGTGTAACAGATGGTGTACAGCACAGGTATTTTTTTAAACTTCAGAATACAATTAGTTCTCTTCCGATATATTCACTTCGGAATGTGTGAAAGCAGAAGTCAAATATAACATTCACTTTCCATTTTCAGGATTTTTAGATAATATTTCATCCTGGACATTAATTACTGTAGCAATTTTATAAAGCACTGCAGATAAGGGATTTACATACAGTAACTCCCCCTCTTGTTCGTCTTTTTGCTGTCAGATTCCCAGCATCTGCTACCAAATTCCAATCTCACCTCTGTTCTTTCTGTCACTGCTATTCATCTATCCGATGCCACTATTTATTCACACTACATTTCTACTAAACTGCTGTTCACTCATGGGAAGGCACTTCACGGAGGCCTTGATAAACTATTGTGCTTTCTCGCAGTGGCACAGTTTAAATGTGTCACATGGGATGGATTCTGTTTTCATAAGCTTGAAACTTTGCTTGAACTTTGTGGGTGAGATGTTTATTCAAATACATTCTCCTTTTATTGCGTAGTGAGAAGAATTGGTGGCATTTACTGGGCTATGGAAAAGAATGGAAAAGGACCGGTAGCATTGACTAAAGACAGCTATACTCTGCACGGTTGTGAATTGAATCCCATAGACAGCTCTGGAAAAGCCTCTTAGTCCTGGTCTTCAAGAGTCAGATCCAGATGCACCAATATTTCCCCCCTAAGGCAGACTTCCAATCCCATCAGTTCATCTCCAGCCCCAAAAAGACAATTCCTCCTTCCTATGCCTACTACACCACTCTTTCAAGGATTGGACAATATCCACTGAGGGGCCACAAAAATTCCCCCATTGGTTGTTGAGGTTGGGTTTAGGGCAGGAGTTCTCAACCTTTTTCTTTCTGAGCCCCCCTCTTCTCCCAACATGCCATAAAAACTCCATGGCCTGCCTGTACCACAATATGCATATCCAGTAGATTAAAAGCCAGGGCTGGCATTAGGGGGCAGCAAGCAGGGCAATTGCCCAGGGCCCCATGAAGCTAAACTGCTCAGGCTTTGGCCTCAGCCCTGGATGGCACAGTTTGGGCTTCAGTCTTCTGCCCTGAGACCCAGCGAGTCTAATGCTGGCCCTGCTGTCTGGTTTATTTTGGCGGATTCCCTGAAACCTGCTTGTGGTCTGCCGGGGGTCCCGGACTCTGCTTGAGAAACACTGATCTAGGAGGATACTGCAACTAATGCTTTTGACTATCAGCAGAATTGTGTGCATATTGGCATATTTATTTTAAGGTAAATTCTCATAGAAGCCTATATTGCTTAATAGGAGCAGGTGATACTAACACAGAGTTACTTTAAGTCTTTCTCAGGCCTTAAACTAGTCACACAACTTGGATATTGGCAAAGAACACTACAAAGCAAAATCCCTGGGTCTTTCACTGCAAATATTTAATGCTTATCCAAAGTACAACATGGTGAGTCATCACAGATTAAGAGAATCATTTAAGTGGTTTTGAGTATGAACTCATCTTGTAGATGAACCCGTGTAGATGACTGATCACCTCACAACACTCCCTGGTAGCCTCAGAGCAGCCCTGCATGCAGCCCCTCACCTCAAGTTTCCCTTCTTGGGTCTCCAAATAAACTCCACACAAGGTTTTTCCAGCCCAATTACAACCACCCTCCTTAGGATCTGATTTACTAACTCAGTTCACAATTAAACATAAAAATCTTCCCTCCAGGCAGGGACAACCTCAACTTCCCTGGTTTAGTAAGAGTCCTTCCTGCCTTAGCAAGCTACTCCGAGCTCCTTCTAGCTGGAGGAGTATCCCTGATGACAAGGTCTTCCCTATCGCAGCCTCTAAGGCTGCCCTTTACTGCAGCCACCTTCTGCTCTTGTCTGATTCCCTGCAGGAGGGGCTCATTCTGTAATCAGGACTGGCTTGGCCCCAGGCTCTACAGCCCAATGGCAAACCTTCCTGTGACAGCCCCACTGACTCACCACTTTGCTATATGCTAAAGAAGGTGCCACCCTGATGGAGCAGCAGAGTTCCACATACACTTTAGTAGCCTGGTTATAAAACAATGTAAACAATAAAAAAAAATGATGTGGAAGAAACTTTAAAAATTGAGCTGTTGTCAGCAAGCATTAAATTGTATACCAACAGCAAGACATTTATGCACTGCTACTTAAACTGTGACAAATGCTTGCAAACATGATAGTTTCTGGATCTTTAATCTAAATGAATGGTGCTTTTAGTCTATGCCTGACTGGAATTCATTGTGGAAATCAAGAAAAATGTCCTACTCAGTTGTGTGCAGAACTAAACAACAGGGCAGGAGTCATCACTTTCGTAGATATCAACAGTACCACTCCATACTTTAAAAACTCCCCATGCAGCCTGTCTTTATGCATTCATTCCCTTCTGAATCCAAAGCCGTGTCTGCAAGGTAAAGTAATAAGATTTTACCTAGCTGCCAAGCTTTTAGAAAGTGTTTTTGAAGAGGCTGGTTTTTTTCCTCCCTTCATTTTTCCTACAAGCCTTGTACAAGACAGCAGAGATGACATTAAAATGCAATTTTAAAAAAATTATAAAACATCTTGGATGACAAGTTGTTAGAAAATCATTGATATCACTACCCATTTAAATGTAACATTAACTACTGGAAACCTCTGACTGCAGAGAGATGTAAAATAGTTTATCCTTACTCTAATTTATTCCCAGATCAGTTTCAAAGACTCTTGGGGGAATTATAAACATACTTCTTACAAACAAGTCTCTACAAACTGATTTTTTAAAATGTGTATGGTCCTGTAATGTAATATTTATAAAACAATCTAATTACAAACATTCCAGGTGTTCTTGAGCTGATAGCACAAAAGAAAAAAAAATCACTTTTATATCTTTCCGTTGGTCTCAGTCAGTAGTTGACTGTACCACTTAGAGAATTCTGGAGTGAAAAAGATAGAAGCCAGAAGAAACAGGAAAAAAAGAGTTAGGATAGAACAGACTTACTGACTTTAATTGTCCATTCCTTCTTTTCTGAATCTTTGAAAATAATCAGGCAACTAGTTCTTGATGACTGCATGAAATTTCAAGTAACACTCTGCATAACATCTGAAATACTTGCAATATGTCAGAATGAACCAAGAAAATAGTTAAAGTTACTGCTTTTAAAACTAAAGCTTAGTCCGCCATTTTTACAGTTCTTTGTTTTTTTATTGTTTTCTTTTTTTAAATCTATCTCCATAGTTCAGCTTTTGAGGGAAAACAATCTTTGTTCAGAAGAAATTTTACTGATGAAACACTACTTAGAACAAGGTTAAAGTAAAGTTAAACATATTTTTAAGAGCAGGAACTTACTGCCATCTTGTGGAATACACATTTTTATAGCTATATGGAACATACTATTCTAATGTGATCAGATGAAAGAATAGTTTTGGCCCACAACTCCCCCCCAGAGAGCCACCACATGCAGCCAATATTTTTCTAAAATGTATCCATATTTTAAAAAAGTAAAATAAGCCCCAATCCTTCTGGAAATGATAAGCATTTCCTTAGGAGAAATGCTCCCGACCAACTGAGAAGACAGATAATTTTAATATTTATACTCCAGGAATCAGGCTGAATTTGAGTCATAATTTTCCTTTGAGTTACACCTACCAACCCCCCTCAGAGTTGCCCAGTTGTAATGGAATTCAGCCCTCTGTCTTTAACCAGCACCTGTTAGGTAAAATACCACACCTGAAATTTTCAAAGCTGCCTCAGGGTTTTGGCCTCCTCATGGGAGCTGGATGTCCAAATGCCCTGGGCAGCTCTGAAAATCTCCAAGATAGTGATCTGGCAGTGTTATGGGTCTGGCATGGAAGTAGAGTCTATTCAGAGAAATAGTTTAGCTGAAGTAATTAGCTTAAGGCCAAATTTTGACATTGAGCCACTGGCCATACTGGGGTCTCCTCTTTTCCCTAAGCTCCCCTGTCTGTACAGAGAAGGCAAGGACGATAGTCTTCCCCCTTTGGGACAACAGGCATTTCCAGGGAAAAATGCATTCCTCGGTATGCCTCGAGGGAGTAGTCCTTGCAGTTCCAAGAAAGCAGGGAATGCAATTGAGAGGGACACTTGCTCAGGGCATCAAGTGGAAGGGGAGACTCCTTGCATGCTATGATGAACACGGGGGATACCGGGATTATTTTTGTTAAAATTACAGGTCCACGTTTATTTGCTATTGTGTTGGGGATTATGTGATCGTCCGGCGTAAATTCCAAAAGACTGGCTCATTGACAGGAAGAGCAGGCTATCACCACACGCTCACCAGAAATTAAAGGACAAAGCAGACAGCTTACTGCTTTGAAATCCAACCCTCAGACCGTGGTGAGGAGGCATAATTGAGTTTGGATCACGTTCAGAGAACCAGGGCAGACAGAGGATCTTTGCAATGGATAACAATGAAAATGCCTGTGAAGTCAGACAGATTCAGACAGTGTTTTACTGCACAGCTGTGAATCTACAGCACACGAGCCTGCTGTGCACTGACAGGCCCTGTGGACCCTACTGTGCATTAGAAATTCCATAGTGTGCTTTGACCTACTCTGCTTGGAAACAGCAGTAGATCCAAGTGCTCTATGGAGCTTTTAGTGTGCAGCAGCAGGCTCCACAAGACAACTTAGTGTGCAGCAGGCTGGTGCACTGCAGATTCTCACCCCAGCTTGCTGCACGCTAACTCGCCATATAGACACGCCTGGAGTGTGCGAGTTTGCAGAGAATAAGGCTGAACCTAAAACTCAGAAGGGGAACCCACCTAAACTGGCAAGGAAAGAATAAGGTTAAGATGAGACAATGCATTTACACTTATTATTTTTGAACACACATCTCTTTGCTTGTGAAGTTCTTAGGGAGAAATAAGTCATACTCTATTTTGAATAAGCTGTTCTCCCTCACTACATTTATCAGCAAGTCTCAACTCCCAGAGAGAAGAGTCCAAACTCAACTGGATCTGCTGGAGACAAATACAGTTAGAAAACAGGGGATGCTGTTGCGTGGTGATCTATAAGTAGGATGAACCATGGGTTTCCATTCTGGGAGATGTGTAGGTATAGGACTGTCACTTGAAAGAAGTGCCCATAGAGATAGGTGCATCTCATCCCTAAACATACTTTGCCTCCCTTATCCACCTTTGTAACAGCAGGACCCTGAACAAATGGACATTCTGCAAATATTCTCCATCCAGGTCCAATGTAGAACTTTGGATGTAAATACAATTTAGGGTACGCATGGAATAGATCTTGGGCCAAGTGCTCAGTCCCTGAAATGGAACCGTGAAACAGCTCTAAAGTGGCTGAGGAAGATTCCCCAAGCCTGGATGAATCCTGAGCCGGCACAAAGGCATCATTGTCCCCCACTCAGCCGAGGATCAGGGAGAAGTAATGCAGCTTTATCCTACCTTTGCCCCACTCTCGGTGGTTAAACTCATTTTTACTGTACCTGACAGATCATGGTCTTTTGTGTATGTATATATTTTGTTATACCAAGTAAAGGTGAGGAGTTTTGGTATTATTTTTCACAAATTCTTGTCAGTTGGGTTTAGTGTTACAAAATCAAAACAAAAGACCTGGGGGGAGCTTAGGTCCTTGTTCCATTTTGTTCAAATTACCAAAGTTTAAGGTTCAGAAAAAAGTTTCTGGTTCTGGCCCATCTCTAATGCAGACTAATTTTGAAAATGTGATGAATGATTCTTTCTTTCCGTGCACATGCATTAAGGGTCAGATTCTTATCTTGCATGCATGCTGCATCTCAAAATAGCCTCCACTGTGCATGCATGCACAAGCACCATATAAAAGGATTTTCTGAGATACATGTGGCGAGCACCACATATCGGAGATTAGAATGGGACACCAAGTAAAAAACCCCAAAATTCTTATTAAAAAAACATGAAGCTACTACAGTTCCTCTAGGTTTTTTTAACTTGTTTCCCCAGTCCCTTAGCAAATTATCTGAAATGATTAAACTGTATGTGGGCACATTACTCACCAAGGTTTATTTTTTGAATTAATATACTGTGTGTAAGAGAGAGAGAGGCTAAACCAAGGTGTTTTATTAGAATCCCAAAGGGTTTTGAATAAAGTAGGACCTAGATTCAAACAATCCTGGTTTCAGTTTTGTAAATAAAAAACTACCCCAGTTTGCCAAGCTCTTCTAGTTCTTTGTTCCTCTCGAGTGCCTGCTGAGATCCAAGAGTCTCAGTGTGGCTTACAAATTTGAATTAATCCTCTCCACATGTCTGTGAAGTGGATAAATGTGGTTATTTCCAATAATTGGACTAGGAGTCCACTTAAATTACTTCAATGTATTTTAAATAGAGTTTCATTAAATTTTAATATTAGAAATTATAACTTTGTATTTGCTCTCTGCCAGCACAAACACCGCATTGTCCCTTGAGGATGCCATGCCATTTAGCTCCATCAACATGACAGTAACTAAAATTTATTCAGAAGAAAATGACTTTGCCATTTGTGGCCATTTAAAACTGGGAAGTTTGTCAACTCTAGAGCTGAGT
This sequence comes from Gopherus evgoodei, assembly GCF_007399415.2. Classification (NCBI taxonomy): domain Eukaryota; kingdom Metazoa; phylum Chordata; order Testudines; family Testudinidae; genus Gopherus; species Gopherus evgoodei. The sequence continues at coordinate 60,530,026 of NC_044332.1, forward strand.
GAATTACTCCTTTTGCGGCAGCACCCAGAGGCTCCATCACCATCAGGCCTCCATGGCACTAAGCATGGGTCCTGCCCCAAGGAACTAATTCACAATGCATAATTTATCTAGCAAATTTGGCCTCTTTCTGTTTGTACAGCAGCATCCATGAGCAGATTGTAATTTCCTGAGCTGTAATCATTAGTCAAAACATGCTGGAATAAGAATTGGAGGGAAAGAAAGTGAGGGAAGGAGATTGGAGGGAAAAAATGGAGCGTTCTTCCATTCTTGCATGACACATTTTATTTTTCTAATTTCTACTCCTCAGGTGCAATGTAACTCTCTACAATAAGGATGAAGCTCGTCTGTGCTGAAGGCAGAGCTCTCTTGGGGATGGGTCCTAGACTGTGGAACAAACTCCAACAGGAGCTAAAGAATATTGCAATCCTTACTACCTTCCACTAAGTGCAAGGTGCATTTCTTCGAATTGCTTCCTCTAACAAACACAGAGCCGCATATACACTAAAAAAAACAGTTTAAAAAAACTCTACCAAAGCAAAAACATGACCCCACGCACATTAGGGAGAGGATAAGGAGAACAATTCATATGTAACAGGAGTTAGTCATGTTGCTTAATGCACTGCTGGAAGGTGTTCGGGACTATGGTGATGGGGCATTATAAGAATCTGACTAGAACAGAGAATAGAATAACTGGAGCACTGGGCATCCATGGGTAGACAGCAGTTTCTTGTACTAAACTACCCTCACTTACATCAAAATATTTCCCAGGTGACATTTGTCACACTGTATCAAACATTAGCTTGCCTACAAAAAGAGAAACCTCCCTCCAAACAGGCCTCGAGTATATCAAAAAACATAAATACAGCTAAGAACTAGGGCCTGCTTCTGAACTCACTGATTACATGGGTGTAACTACATTGACATCAATCTTGTTTCTCCTCACTTGGCAAATTAATGAGATAATAGGTCCCAAATTTAGAAATACTGTAAATATCCAATGCATTCTCTATCAGATGCCTTCAATCTACCACCGCAGGAGGATGATCTTGATGATCAGTATATTGTTCCTCTGATCCTAACTTGTGGACTGCAAGTTGGTTCTGCCAAAAGAACAGAAGGGGAACAAAATTGTATTTTGCTGCTTACCAATGGCTGCTCTGCTTTTACTTCTTCTGGTAAATGAAAGCTCTTTACTGAATAAGAACTCAGGCTATAGCATCTATTTGTTTACAAATAAACTTGTGGAGTATGCAATACTTTATACTTCTGGAGATTTGTTTCACCATACAATCTCTGGATGAAGTTTTTAAAACCCTCTGTGTATTTAAGAAATACGGTGCTCATTTTCCCTTTTTCCCCTTCAACATACTACAGTATTTTAAAATAAAATCATTTCATCATTTTACTTGCTTTTTTAAAAAAAAAATGAGTTCAGTGGATATGTTATTGATATAGAAATGTGTATACACATGCATGAGTTATGTGTTATAGCAGCATAATCATGATAGATTTCTTTATATTATTATGGACATGATTTCCCCCCCCCCCAAAAAAGCATTTACATTTTAACAGTGAAAAATCACAAAGCAATCAGATATAACTGTAAAAGTACAATCTACAAATCCAAACTGAAGGTGCTGCTTTTCAGAAAGTTGGTACATTTTGGGTAAAATTGTTTAGGATTGCCTAGTAGGCATCTTATCAAGCAAAGTACCTCCCAGGCAGCTAACAGTTCAGTCTGCCAACATAACTCTGTGTGGAGCTGTTTCAAAGACAGGAAGATAACTAGACAGATCTGCCTTGGAGGCAGGTCATCAACAAGGGGATGTCTCCTAGACAGGTACCTGTTCATGTCTGCCTGGAAAGTAAGTTATAAGCCTTTGTATATCAACTTTCAGGCAGGCAACTTATTCAGGTCTGCTTAGAAGGCAGGTCAGCATGCAGATATGCCTAACAGGCACAGAATTACACAAGTCTGCCTTTCCATTACTTCAAAGATCTCAAGACAAGTAAACAATTTCATTTTAATGATTTCAGGAGAAAGATATTATTTCCTGTGAGAAACCATTTGAGCAGTTTCAATATAGTTGCTGAATATGTCAAAGTAAATTTTCTTTAGCTACCCATTCCTAATGCCAAATAAGAGAACAAAATTCTACTTGACAAGGATCAGATGGTATTTTTAATATGAAAGGTTATGTTGTTTTTCCAGTATAAAGCATCTATGTAGTTGGGTACAGATGCAAAAATAAAATTGATGTGGGGCATGGACAGGGTAAATATTACGCCCGACTAATATAAAAAGGCTAAAATTTTCTCTCACTTACAGTGATGTAAAATGGGACTAACCCAGTGGAGTTACACCAAATTTACAATGGTGTAAGTGAAAGCAGAAGTTGGGCCCAAACCTTCTCTAGTCATATATGGTAAACATGGATGTTATAGACTGAAATTTATACACCAATTTTTTAAAAAATAATTAAAGAATTTAAGGTCCTGCTCCAGCAAAGTACTTAATCACATGCCTAATCTTAAACAGTTGAGTAGTCCCATTTGGGGGTAAAAGATGAAAGGTGAACTTCATATTTCTCAGAACTATTGTTTCAGGTTGTCTGCAAATTCAGGCAGTTGTCTACATCAGTTACACACCAGTTCACATTTTCAAAGGTTTTCACCACAGTTATATTGGCTACAGAGACATTAAAAAAAAGGGGAGAGGGGACCGTATAAGCCAAATTTTTTTAGTAAAAAAGGGAAGCACCAGAGAAGGGGGTCAGTTTATGAACGGGTATAGAGAGGGAGAGGTGGGACACAGCCCCTCTCACAACAGATGGGGCAAGGAGAGGCAGCACAGCTAGCAGAGCCAGAAGGGAAGGGGGGGGAGGCCAGAGTCTTTCCGCTTCTGGCCACGCTGCTCTCTCCCCAGCTTCCAAAGCAGTTGCAGCTCTGGGGCTGGCAGGCTGCAGCCATGCCACTCAGCCCTGCCCCCTAGAGCACGCTTCGGCCGTGCCGCCTGGCCCACTGGAGCACGCTGTGGCCATACCGCCTGGCCCAGCCTGCTGGAACATGCTGCGGCTGCGCCGCCCAGTCTGGCCCACCAAAGCAGGCTGCGGCCACACTGCCCAGCCTGTCGGAGCAGCTCCAGCCAAGCCAGAGACATCCTCCTCAGCTAAGGTGGGAAGGGATGGGAAAGTGAGAGTGTGGGGGTCCCAGGCTAGGGCTGAGGTCATGTGCGGGGGGTGGTCACAGGAGTTACTCACCTAACCCCCAGCTTCTCCTCCCCAGAAAATTTCTCCACTGGTTGCTGTCCTGGCCCATCAGGGTAAGCAGCTGGCAGACCAGGACAGTTTGTTTATTGGTTTACCTCCATGCCTGAGGACACTCGAGGTAAGCAAACCAATTTGGCTGGCCAGTGGCTTATCCTGATGGCACGGGAGCCAAAGTTTGCTGGTCCCTGAATTATAGGGTCGGCTTATGAACGGGTCATAAAATTTTTCCATTTTTACATATCCAACTTGGAGGGGGATCAGCTTATAAATGAACTGGTTTACGATCAAGTATATACGGTAAGTGTTCTAGAGGTAATAGTTTAGAGGAGATATGGGTACTGGCGCAGTCTGGGGGCCAAGAATTCTGGAGGAAGAAACACGGGGATGTTATTCTATCATTGTCTGTTATGGAGGGCTTCATAACTGCCGAGGCAGCATACATTAACAATTATTGGACCAGGGACCTAATGCAGTATGGCATTTCCAATGTTATTTGTATCCTATAATTGACTACACAGTATTTAGCAACGCTTTTCATTCTGTAGAAGAAATGGAATTGTGTCGGCATAGAGTGGGAGAGGCCAGGGGGAAATGAGGCCATTTTGTTCTAACAGAGTCCATAGTAGGCTTGAATATTGAACTGTAGTTATATTTGTGCATTTATTAAGAGGAACTAGCATTAGTGATAAGAGCAATGGCAGCTTGGAAAACACATACAGCTAGAAAATAAAATACAACCCAGTGCTCCAATTGGTGAGTACAGTGCTCTGTTTGCAAAGCTCATATACCACCTAGTAGTGTGTGGAAGATATTGCAGTTATAGTTTTTAAGTTCCTTTCGCAAAATCTTCTGATCTTATTAATGTGGATGCACTTTTTAAGGATGATGCTGAGTATGGCGATGACAGCCCCCCAACCCCTCCTCCTTGAAGTGTACTCAAGATACACAATGTGGTAGTAAAGAAACACTAAAACCATACAATGCAGTCTTTCATTATAACTAAATATATCACACAATCATTATTTCTACCTAAATAAAAGCTTCTGAAACTCCGGATACAAGACCCTACACTAGTGTTATGAAGGACCACCTGGTATATCAACTGTCAGCAGGAATCTTAATGAGAGTGATTTATCCTTTCCCAGCAATAGTCCCAAAGGCATCCAAAGAAAGGTCAACCCATTTTTGCAGAGTGCTTCCTCTGTCTGAAAGCTTGATCTTTGGTGTGCCATCTATAATGTATTTAAAACACTTCCTGTGGAACAGATTTAAGGCAAAAATCTCTGGGTGCAAAATCCACACTACAATTCACTTAGAAAAACTATTCAATGTATCCATTCTTGTATCTGGAACCTTAACATGTGACAATTATGCCTTTGGCACAGCCCCTCAGTCCAAAGACAAAGTATCTTACCCAAAATGCAGTCAGTTTTTACATTTTTATGTGATCCTGTCTACAAAGACAGCTAAAAGTGCATGCCAAAAAATATAATATTGTCATCACTGTGTGTTAGCTCTGCATTGGGCTGTATCCTCTTTATGGGTACAGACTATAAACTTTGGTTTGGCATAGTTTACCTATATTATTACACACTATATGCAATTCCAAAGAAATATTGAAAAACATTCATCACCGCCTATTGATTTTGTCCCCAGAGACACTGGCTTAATGTGGAAAACTGTATTTTTCCAGAAGACCCTGTTCTGTATAGGGGTTTTGTTGCTTTGTTTTGGAAACATGTTGGGTTTTTCTTCATATTTGTAGAAGGTTCAGTTCACTTTCTGGTGTAATTAACTGACTGGCAGGAACCTGGTTTTTGGAAACTTGTCCCAGCCTAGAGAATGACAAGAACGAAAGAACATATGCTAGATTCTCAGCTATGCTGAACACAGCTAAGAAGACTGGGAGGGTCCAAGATGATTCTATTCTAAGATGCCTTTCCACACCCTAAATTCTGGGGCCACTGGGGGCCAAAATAGCCCCAAACATTAAATTAAAGCAGTCTGCTTTAATTTACATAGGGTGGAGTAGGCCAGTCCATCAGTTGAGGATCACGTGGAATGCTGTGTGTGCCATCCATATCCCTTTTCAACCCAACGCACCCCATTCCTACCTTATGCACTGGGATCACCCCCCTGTGCCTCTGTAAATCCCCTTATGCCAAAGAGATCTTATACAGGGTCTAGAATCTGGCTCTGAATCTTGTAGGATATGGACTTTATTACTTGAATTTAAATAGTTAATGTGTTCAAAAATATATTCCATTATTAGGGAATACAGTTTAATCTTAGAATGTTTTTTTATTTCCTGTTTATTTTGCTTTTAATAAACTCATTTGCTTCATAACATATAGAGGCTTTTACCTTTGTGTCCTATTATAAGTGTAGTTATTTACCATAAATGAATTGCTTGAAATACTGGTTTCACAATCATGTTAATTTGGTGTCAAAGGGATCACAAACAATAGCGAGTATGAGGCCCAGTTGTAAGTATTTGCAGCATTCAGTCCATTATTAGCACTGACTCAAAAGTGGTCTCAAATTTAGCTTATGCTTTGGTAAATATTATGGGCCTGACTGCTGTAAATACAGATTAACTCTATTGACTTCAGTGGAGTAGGTCCTGATTACAGCTGTGGAACTGTGAGCAAAATCTTCCCTTTAATCTAAATTTAAACAAAGGTCTGGGATCATGATTTCATTTAGTTAACTGGATCATAAGGGCTGTTCAATGGCCACATTAAGGAGAACAAAGTGAAGTATCTAAAAGATGTGAGATCGTTCGAGAATCTCTGAGCAGCACACTCAAGGAGCAGGGGGAGAGGGAGGGAGTGGTACAGACAGCTACCATCACAATTGTACTGTAGAATATATGCAATTATACACAGGGTTATATTTTTTCATGGTTTATTGGCTTTCTTTGAATTCACCTACTACAAGCACATGAAATTGTGTGCCTTAAAGTATCTACAAAAGCTCAGTACTCCATTCACTCTGTTGGAAGAGCACTGAATAACAACAAATACAAGAAACGCTTTTATCGCGGGGTCTGAGAACCCACAGCAAAATGAGTAACAATGAAGCTAAGCATTTTTAAGCATGTCATAAACAGATAGTTAAGGGTTAATAGAACAGGAGTACTTCATGTCTCTTTTGACTGTAAAGGCTTAACAAGTTCAGTGATCCTGGCTGTCACCTGACCAGAGGACCAATCAGGGGACAGGATACTTTCAAATCTTGAGGGAGGGAAGTTTTTGTGTGTGCTGTTAGTGTTTGGTTGTTGTTCATTCTGGGTGCTCAGAGGGACCAGACGTGCAACCAGGTTTCTCTCCAATCTCTTTGATACAGTCTCTTATATGTCCAGAATAGTGAGTACTAGTTAGATAACGTGAGTTAGGCTTATGTTTGTTTTCTTTATTTGCAAATGTGTATTTGGCTGGAAGGAGTTCAAATTTGTATTTTGCTGAAAGATTTTAATTTGTACTTGTATACTTAGGCTGGGAGGGTATTCCCAGTGTCTATAGCTGAAAGACCCTGTAACATATTCCATCTTAAATTTACAAAGATAATTTTTACTGTTTTTCTTTCTTTAATTAAAAGCTTTTCTTGTTTAATAACCTGATTGTTTCTTTTATTCTGGTGTGAGATCCCGGGGGATGGGTCTGGATTCACCAGGGAATTGGTGGGGAGAAAGGAGGGAAGGGGGAGAGAAAGGTTAATTTTCTCTCTGTGTTAAGATCACTTTCTCTCTCAGGGAGAGTCTGGGAGGGGGAGAGAGAAGGAGGGGGGAAGGTGAATTTGCCTCTCTGTTTTAAGATTCAAGGAGTTTGAATCACAGTGATCTTCCAGGGTAACCCAGGGAGGGGAAGCCTGGGAGAGGCAACGGTGAGGGAAAGGGTTTACTTTCCTTGTGTTAAGATCCAGAGGGTCTGGGTCTTGGGGGCCCCTGGACAAGGTTTTGGGGGGACCAGAGCGTACCAGGCACTGGAATTCCTGGTTGGTGGCAGCACTACAAGTACTAAGCTGGTAATTGAGCTTAGAGGAATTCATGCTGGTACCCCATCTTTTGGACGCTAAGATTCAGAGTGGGGAATTATACCATGACAAAGCACTTATGATGATTGGTTGACACACATGAACTATTCTACGCATTGTCTCAGGTCATAGATTTCAAGATGGTAAAAGGCAGGAGGAAGAGGATGAAATTTGAATTGCCAAAAATGTTATTCATTCTTCCAAGACTTCGAACATCTTATTTAAATTATAAGGAAAACTTGCACAAAAGAAATTGATTTAGGATGTTGCTGTAAAGTAGGAATCTACACTATATTTATTTTAGAAACTGCTGGAGTCCATCACTGAGACACATCAGCACTTTGCATCAATAAAATACTCAAACATATACAATGGTATCCCTACTTACCAAGAAAAAAAATACCCCACTCCCAATTAATACTGTATGTGAACCAAAAACAAACAGTTCTTGTTCTATGTCCTAACTTCATCAGCACTGGCTTTAGCACGCCATTTAGGGAAGCTGGTTCCAGAAAACTAGACCCCTCCATTGGGAAAACCACACTGCCAGCTGTGAATTCTGTAGCCCTATGAACTGACAAGAGAGGGAGCTAGCACAGTGATTCTCAACCAGGGATCTGGGGCCTACGAGCAGGTTTCAGGGGGTCCGCCAAGCAGGACCAATATTAGACTTGCTGGGGCCCAGGGCAGAAAGCCAAAGCATCGCTGTGCAGTGTTACCAGAGGTTTTCATTTGCTTGAATCCTATATAGACTGCAGCAACCTGGATAGAAATATTGACAGTCAGAAGTGGGGAAGAGAGAGTGAAAAACATCATGTACAATTCACCTCTCCCACTTAGCATTACAAAGGTGATAGCATTAGAGTGCTTTAGGCTGCAGGGAACAGTAGTGAGTTTTAGGCCTAGATGCTTTAGATAAGTTACAAATGATGATAATTTGGAGCTAAAATCCAAAATGGTGGATACACTGATTTTTGTATTAGAAATGTCAAAGATGGATGACACAGACTAAACTGACCAATAGCAAGTAAGAAACAAAGGTCAGGAAGTGTTACTCAACTCACTCCAAAACACCTGCAAGGAGAGGGCAGCAGGAGTAGCGATGATGTCAGAGCAGAGCTGAGCTGATTGGCTAAATGAGTTGCCATCCATGCAGGGAGTTCTCTTGAACTCTTGAAAGATCAACCAATCAGAGGCATCCAGAAACTGAATATAAGGAGTCAGCTGGCAAGCTAAAGTGTGTGGTGGATGAGAGAGGGGAGAAGGGCAGAAGATCAAGAGAAGGTAACCAGACAGCAGTGCTAAGTTAAGAGTGGAGATTGACAGAGCAGAAGGACCACTGACAATCAGAGGGATTGGGGAAGGAGTGCAAGTCTGATTTTTGTCTATTTTAGAAGATTGCTTGTCAATAAAGCTGGATGCCTACTTGAGGGTGACCTGCCCCACCCCATCCTGTGAATGGCCAGCCACTGCTCACAGAATGGTAACTGTTCAATGTTTCTTTAATGCTATGTTGCACTGTTTTATGCATATGTGAAGTGATTTTACACTCCATATTCTTCATAGAAATATTGTTATGATATGAATGGCATAACTAATATTTTATGCAAGATGGGTCATGTGAAATCATTGGAAAGGTTTTGATTTTCTGAATGTGATTATCCAATTTGTATGCATGTATCATTTCTGTATCTAAAGTTAGAAATATTGTCTATGTAACAATTACAACTGTGTGTGTACTTGGGAAACACACACCAGACAGCAGGCCATCAGCCTTGATGGGCTGTTAGGAAGAAACAATAAGACTTTAAAGATACTACCCTCTCTCTCCTTCCTGAGAATCTGGGACATTGCTTTGACACTACAAGGTCAGGTGGTTATGTCACCTGGTACTAAACACTATCTTGGACTTCTAGTGATTTATTTTCCATTAAAAGGAGGGGAAGGTCAAGACTGGGAAACAAAAGGTTCCTGCCTCATGTAAATTCTATTTAAAGTTGGGGAGTAAGTTCATCTAGGTCAGGATTTCTCAAACTGGGATTGCCGCTTGTGTACATCCGCAGGTCCGGCTGATCATGGCTCCTTCACTGCTCCGGGCCAATGGGAGCTGCTGGAAGCGGCGGCCACTATGTCCTTCAGCCCACGTCACTTCCAGCAGCTCCCATTGGCCTGGAGCTGTGATCCACAGCCAGTGGGAGCCACAATCGGCCGGACCTGTGGACGGGGCAGGTAAACAAACTGGCCCGCCCCGCCAGGAGCTTTCCCTACACAAGCGGCGACCCCAGTTTGAGAAACCCTGATCTAGGTTCTCTTCATGGAATTCCCACCCTAAATGACAGCTGGAAAGATCTGAGAAACAAAGACACAGGGCTGAAAAAGTTGAGACCAGGCTGGAGAAGAGATCTGGTCTGTGAATGTAGCATCTGAAGATTTAAGCTGCAAGCAGGGTAGCTAACCTTCAAGAGTTTCTGATTCCTGCACAAAAGCAAGATTTTAAGATGCGAAATTACTTCTCGAAACCAGTCTCTTTAAGATCTTAAGTTTAGTATATGTGTTTTGTTTTATTTGCTTAATAATCTGCTTTGTTCTGTTTGCTATCCCTTATAATCACTTAATCTGCCTTTTGTAGTTAATAAACTTGCTTTTGTTTATTATAAAACCCAGTTTGTACAATGTATAACTGAGGAAGGGCAAGAAGTTGTGCATATTTTCCTCCACGTAAGGGAGGGGATGAATTTCTGAGCTTACATTGTAAAGATTTCTCTACAGCACAAGACAATGCTTGGCAATTTCTTGAGTCTTCTCATAAAAAGCTGTTTGCAGACTTGTGATTCTACAGCTGGTGCATTCCTACTCATGTGTGCATGTGGCCAGAGAGCCCAATTCAGCAAAAACAGGGGGAGGGAGCCCAGGCTAGTGAAGCAGGTAGGCTCAGTGAAACCCCGGTACATCAGGTTGCATTCTGGATGGACGACAGGGGCAGTCCAACCTGTCACATCTTATGCATGGGGTACTTGTATATTACACTGTAATAAGTCCAATGCTATTGTATTAGAGGCCTTATGCATATGTATGAAAAGTTCAGTGTGTATCAACTCACAACATTGTATTTGTCTCAGTCTGTTTAGTCTTTTGAGTCAATTAGATGTATGATCTTTAAAAGTAATCCAAGTGTGCGTTATTACCAATTATACACTGTAATTTTTTTCTTGATTGCTATATTACAAATACTATAACCACCTAATTTTCTCTTAAATAAATAAAACTATTTTCTGCTTGTGTGCCTTTCTTGATCAGAGGGCTGTATCTGTGTCCTTTCAAGGGTTAGCAGGATTAGCCTGCTCTGGGGAGTCCTCTGCAGGTCAGAGACAACCCCCCAGCAATATCCTGGCAATTCCTTTAGGATGGGTCATCAATTTTCTCCCCATTTGGATAGTGTTAGAGGGCTTTCTCTTCACTCCCTCCCCTGGTTCTTGTCATGCAGACAGAAACCTTATCTGTTTATAGGCTATCCCAGTACTGGCCCCCCTCCGAAGTCCAAACAGTGGGGTAACAGCAGGGCTGAAGTCAGGGCCCTCAACCCTGCCACCTGGGGCTGAAGCCAAAGCCCGAACAACTTAGCTTTGCAGGGTTCCCCCGTGTCATTGGGCCCTGGGCCATCATCCTGCTTGCTACTCTCTAACACTGGCCCTGGCTTTTATGTGCAGAAAAACAGTTGTTAGAGCTGTGGAGTTTTTATAGCATGTTGGGGAGCGGGGGCCTCATGAGTCTATTTCAAGGTATAAGTGGAGAGGCAATCCTAGCAACATGATTTTAGAGATAATGACTAACACCCTGAATGACATTTAGAAATCAATAGGTACCTACCCAGTGCAGAGCACACACTTGCTGCTTTGTACTCAAACCAGCTGACCCCACTCAAAGAATCCACTGCATTCTGCTCTGGCTGATACAAACACCTGTTAGACATTAGCCACAAGTAGAGCAGATTGTAGTAATCCAGGCTTGAGGCTACATAATGGTGTCCCTAGCTGCTGTTTGCCAAAAGCCAGGGCCGCCCAGAAGGGAGGGGGCAAGTGGGGCAATTTGCCCCAGGCCCCGCAGGGGCCCTCCACGAGAGTTTTTCAGGGTCTCTGGAGCAGGGTCCTTCACTCACTCCAGGGGCCCTGGCAAACTCTCACGGGGCCCAGGCCCCCGGAGCTTCTTCCACTCTGGGTCTTCGGCAGCGGAGGGGTCCTTCCACTCCAGGGCGGAAGAACCCCCTGCCACCGAATTACCACCGAAGACCCAGCTCTTCGGCAGCGGGTCCTGTTTCAGCAGTAATTCGGCGGGGGGGGACCCCGCTGCAGGTCTTCGGGACACTTCGGCGGCGAGTCCTGGAGTGGAAGGACCCCCCCACCGAATTACCCCCAAAGCGGGGGGTCCCTGCCACCGAAGACCCCAGGCCCCTTGAACCCTCTGGTCAGCCCTGCCAGAAGCTGGGAATGAGCGACAGGGGATGGATTACTTGATGATTACACTGCTCTACAGCCAAATTGATTCTAAAATAAATGTAGTCCAACTTTACTAATTCTGGGTCACTGAGAATGAAAATGATGCTTAAAATTGTTGGTTGGCTCTAGTTTTCAAGATATGCTATTGGGTCAGTATATATGAACCTTGACTTGGGAATGGCGGAGGATAAGTGAGTTATAAAGGGAAGGGATCTCAATTTAAACCAGAAATGACTAAAATACATCTTTGACTGGATCTATGAATAAATCTATGACTGGGTTTGGACAGTACTTGCTTTTTAGGCAAAACAATGAATGATGCAATCTGAAGCTGGTATTGCATCATACATTATATGAATTGCATCATGTTATTCCTAGAAGTCATGGATGATGCAATCATAACGAAGCTTACATGACTCTGCTGAACAAATTGCCCTATATCAGCTCTAGAAATCATACAGTGTCGTGCTCTCTTATTTGTCAGTGTTTGATTTTGCAAAGGGACACATTTCTGTTTAGCCAAAGTGAGCAGAGATGCCTCATACTTGTGTGAACAGTGCAGATAACTTCTGCTATGTTTGTGGTGAAGTGACTTTTGCATCACAAAAGCACAGTATAACCACTATGGTTAAGAAAGCCTCTCACCTTTCTTTTGGCTGCAAAATTGGAGATCAGGACAAGAGGTGGGCCCCACACATATGCTGCAACACTTGTGCAACAAATCTTCGCCAGTGGTTGAACAGGAAAAGGAAATCTATGCCTTTTGCAGTGCCAATGATTTGGAGAGAGCCAACAGATCATACCAGCAATTGTTACTTCTGCATGGTGCCTCCAGTTGGGAAAGATGTGTCAAAGAAGAAAAAGTGGACTGTACATTATCCAAACATTCCATCAGCTATACGCCCAGTACCCCACGGAGAAGGACTGCCGGTTCCTGATGCACCAGAATCATTCTCACTTGAGTCAGACGAGGAAGAGGAAGAGGATGAAACTTCTGGTCCTGAACCATCAATGTCACAGGACCCACATTTTCTCCCATCCTCCTCCTCTGAACCACACCTCATAACACAAGGTGAACTGAATGACCTTGTCAGGGATTTGGAACTACCCAAGAGTAAGGCAGAGCTGTTGGGCGCCAGACTACAGCAGTGGAATCTCCTGGCAGGCTATCAGGGCAAATGGAGCCCATCAATGCTTGCAGACTATTGCTGGACAGTGACAAGAGATGCTCCATTTAATGAATACAAGAGACAAGCCAAGAAGTGCCGAGTAGACACTGAATAGGACTAAATTATGTACATAATAGTTTTTTGCCTTTTGTTTCATAATAAATTTTATTTATATAACCCTTTTGCTGATTTTTAAGTGTTACATAAACAGGACAGGTGAAATATTATCATGTAAACCAACCATAAACACATGAAAAGACCTAGGTTTACAATTTATGATTAAAACTCTACTATCTACACAATACTATACATAGACATAAAATGTAAAAACTTAAATATCGTAGAAACAGTAGCCAATCAGTTGTTTTAATTGTCATATTTGAATTCAGCACATCAAAATACATAATAAATAGCACATTTTATCTCTGAAGCAGACGACTTCTCAAAAATTGTAGACCAGTGTTACCTGTTCTTCATTCTCTGTGGGGCACCTGGCACTGGCCACTGTTGGAAGACAGGATACTGGGCTAGATGGCCCTTGGTCTGACCCAGTAGGGCCATTCTTATGTTCTTATTCTTATGGACTATTATGGCAAAGTCCACATCCAGATAAACTGTCTCTTTACAAAAAGATGTAAAAAGGCACTATGTAACACACCTGTCTGGAAGCAGCACTTGGGTCAGATTGGCTCTTGGGCTTTGAACCATGTTGACAAAGGCTGTGATTCTGCAAACTATACAGAACCACCATAAAGCATATTGTCTCCCTACTAAACCCACAATGTAAGTTTGGACCAGGAAAGGTTATGAAATAAAGCTCCAGCTGTCACCAATGTATATGGTTTTAATGAACAAGCAATAAGCCTGTCCATGAATACAGCGTACAAACCATTGTTTGAGGTGGGAATAAATAGCACTAGGTCATTTGAACTTGAGAGGGCAAGTGATATGCTTCATCTTCATTTGACTTGAAACTGCCACCATCAAATGTTAAAAACTAAGCAGATAACCATTTAAGAGCCATTAGTAATATGCAGGCAAGGGATCAATATTTGCTAAACAGAAAAAATCAGAAAATTAGATGGTAAAGAAGTTTTATCTTCAAAGATCTAAAATGTTATGTGGCAATTCTGCTCTTGAATGCACACAGGGAATCTCTCTGCATTCAATGGAAACCTTGTGCATATCACCAAGAGCAGACTTTCACTGTAAACATTTAAGAACCATTTTTAAAAGTACTTAAGTTTGTCTGTTTAAAGGCTTTATTGTCTCTAAAGTGTCTTTTTTTCCAAGCAAGTGAAACAATTTTCTCCTATACTTTACATTTAATGTAAATACATTTGAAAGCTTCTTGATTGTGACTACAAATTTTCTCAGCCATTGATTTATTTTCTTCTTTAATTATCCTTTAACTAACTTGCTCTCTTTATATTTATAGTTTTCCCAATGCTCCTTTTCAAAAGTTCTTTCCTACTAATACCTGATATTACTATAATATTGTGTTTGAAAACTGTAAAGGCTTTAATTAATGTATCAGTTTGCAGAATGGTGCTGTCTAGTGGTTAGTTTGATTTACTTTTATTTTTTCAATTTGCTGCATATTGCCACACAATCCTCTACAATGGCCTCATATCTCTTTACCTGTGTTTACAGAACAAGGGCAAATTTCAGTCTGTGTCCTGTCAGCTACACATAAAATATTTCCCACTATTCTATATTAGATTCATGCAGCCCTGCTTGTATTAACAATTCAGCAAATTGTAAAAACGGAAAAAAGCAACCCTGCACTATTGTATCTTCCTTGACAAACATGATCCCCCTAGATTGGGATTACATTTATGCACAATCAATAACCAAGTAATTAAAGTCACCAATGTTTTGGCCTTTTTACAAGCCTCCCTTTATCTGTAAAATTTCTTACTCTACTTTCTCAAACTGTCTTAGACGTAGAAACAAGAATTGTTGACCACCTTTTTGCCCTTAACCTCTGTATTAGCTACTTCTGTAGTGCCAGTGAAAGATGTTTTATTTCTCTCAGCAGACACAGTATTATTCTTTCCAAGTACTGCCACTCTCCTGCCTTCCTTATTTTGCCAGTTTATTACTGCATGCATTCCAATTCTGGAAATATCCCAACAGGTTTTATTGGGTTTTCTTTGCGAGGAGGGGGAAGAGAAGGTTAGTTCCAATAAGCATATTTATCAAAAAAGGACACAGATGAAGTGATGAAGACAGTAGAACCCTCAAAAGCAAACATCTGAGTCTGATATACAAGCAATTCCCTACTACTCAGCCATCAGAGTATATGGGCTGGTCTATACTGGGGGGGGAAATCGATCTAAGATACGCAGCTTCAGCTATGTGAGTAGCATAGCTGAAATCGAAGTATCTTAGATCGAGTTACCTGCTGTCCTCACAGCGCGGGATCGACGTCCGCGGCTCCGTCGACTCCGCTACCGCCGTTCGTGTTGGTGGAGTTCCGGAGTCGACAGGAGCTCGTTCGGGGATTGTTATCTCGCGTCTAGATGAGAAACGATATATCGATCCCCGAGAAATCGATTGCTACCCGCCGATACAGCCAGTAGTGAAGATGTACCCTATCAGGAGTGACATTCTGGATCCATTGAAGTCAACTGGAGTTTTGTCATTAGGATCAAATTGAGGAATTTGAATTTATATATAGATTTGAACTTTACTTTCTAACAAAACCAAAAGCATTATTTTAAATGTATATTGAGATTCAATTGTAGGTGCTTCACTACATCTCACTCTTAAATTTTCTTGTGGCCAGAAGTAGGAGTTTTGAATTCTAATGAAAATATGGTGCAAATATACTTACACTCACTCCACATTAAGCTATAACTCATGATTTCAGATGCTTCTATACAATATTAAACTACAAAGAGCATAAACTATCAGTGACAGCTGCATGTGCTTATCTATCTAAATAGGTCCTTACATAGCCAATATGCACCATGTAATTAAGGGAATACTGTATATGGCAGACAATTTTAATTTTGAAGTTTGAGGAGCCTCACACATTATCCAATAAGAAAACAAAAAGTTCTTCTTCTCTGTTCCATTTAACACAGAAAATGTTGAAGAAGTCTCTCTTTTTTTAAAAGACAATAGTTACTTAGTGTCTCAGTTTCTGACCTGGAATACATTTGTGCTTACATACATTTGTAGTACTTCATTACTATTCACTTTCAGCCAGGGGACTACTCACATGATGAGTGTTTCCAGGATCAGGGCCTAAAACGGTAAACTCTTTGGGGCAGGATTATTTCCTATACATTTGTACAGCACCAAGCACAGTGATGTCAGATTCTACCATGCACCTCCTTCTAGGCACAATTGCTATTAAAATAAATGAACACATTTCATCTCATTGAATCTATTGCTTAAAATGACATGTGACATCAAAACTTTTCTAAAAACAATTTCTTCCAGAGAAGAAATCCCACTTTAGTTATAGAACAAGTACATCAGAATGCAAGCTGCTTGGAGCTAGGAATTGCTTCTCTATCGCTGGTAAAGCATTGAACTTGACGGTAACATTCCACTTCTAACTTTTTTAGAAGTACTGGTACTGTATCTTCATAACAGAAAGAGGTTTATGGTGCCTCCATTAATATTTGTGTATATAGCAAATATATGATATTTGTTGTACAGTGGGCAGCTGTAAATTCCCCAGGATTAGAGGAATCCCCAGGTGGTGTAAAACCAGCATCTCCTCCAAGCTGCTGTAAATTATGTTTAGATACTGTTCAGCCCTCAGTCAAGTGAGTGTAACAATGGCTTAAACCTCTTTTGTCCTAAACCTCTTTCTTTACTTCTGGTACAGCTGAGAATCTAGGCCACAGTGTTTCAAAAATGTCCCTGTCATTTTGGTTCATCTTACTTTCAGAATTATCTAGCCTGCAGTTTCCAATTTGCTTTCGTTTTGCTAGACTTGGTAAGATCTTTCTACTGTTCTTGTGGGAAAAGGGTTAGTATAGGAATTACAAAATATATAAAGATCCGGTATTATATATATGCAGAGTAAATTTACACTATAAATGTAACTGTTCATAATATAAACCGATTTCCTGATGACTTCACACTTTGCTGCAGCAGCAATCAGAGGGGAGCATGTCTATCTATATGCACGTTCATTTTCTTGGACACCTTGCTAAAACAGCTGTGCTCAGAACCTATCGGGCCTGATTCTCCACTGCCTCTGTACCTTGTAAAGTCATTTAAACCTATGCAATATGGGTGGGAAATATCAAATCAGAATGGAAGTATAAATGGCTACAAAGCGCAAGACAACCAAGAAGCTGCCCCACGACTTTCCAAACAAGGATCCCTGAACACCTAAAGAGTCTCTGGTTCTCCTGTCACAAGGGCATTCCCTAGTGTGTGTCGCAACCCTAAACCTATGCTCAAACATGGCGTCTGTATGGCCAATTGTCGGTCAAGAGGTCACATTGATGCCGTGTGCAACACCGTAGTTCCATGTGCTACTTTATGGTGTCGTGTACAACATTATAGTGCCGTGTGCCTATTCTCGGACCTTCTGTCTGGTCAAAAGGTCAGTATAGGGCCGTGTGCCACTTGTGTGCCGTGTGCTACTGCAGGGCCTTGAGCTACAAGTGTGCCGTGTGCTACCTGTGCTGTATGAAAAAGTAGTGTGCCGGGTGCAGATACTGTTTACATAGAGGACACCAGCTCGCACCTGGTTAGTGAAGGAGCTAGGGACCAATCAGACGCTGACACGAGTAAGAGTCTTCAAATAAAACTATGTCTTGCGCCAAAAATGGCAGGAGTATCCGCGTGTTAGCTGAAAGGCCTGATCACCCCTTCAGCCAGGGTCTCCTCCGGATTTTTCTGGCTCGTTTCATTTTGTTTTTTGAATTATTTCCCATCAATTCATCATGCTCTCAGTGTCTGTACTGCTGGTCAGCTGCGCTTGGAGTGTGGTATGTGCACTTTAATTTCTGTAAATACTCTGTTTGCTTAGCCTCTTCCCTTTTTTCCCTTCCCTTACTTGATGCAAAGTTGTGTATACAGTATATGAGAGCCAGATTGTTGTATTAATTGCTACTGTGGTTCTTTGGTGTATTTTACAACATTCGGTTAATGCGTGCAGTTTACTCAGTTTTGTGTATCTGCTTTGGATTTTAGAGAGCAGTTGATCATAAATCGTTTGGTTTCTTGTTGTTGGATGTAAATAGACTGTTTCAAGTTGTGTATGGTTTTATTCTGGTAGTATTTCTAGTTGATAAATCACCTTTCCCTGGCTCAAGTTGTAACTTATCCCCGTTAATAAACAGCCACGTGGTTCAAAATTTCAATCTGTCACGTTCTGATTTTCCTCTCTCAATCAAATACTTACTCGAACCTTCATTGGCCTCGGACAGTGTGATTGTTCCTCACTGCTGCAGATTCTTTAGTAGAAGATACAATAGCCATAGCAATGAAATTAGAATAAAATAAACCATCTCTTTCTGAAGCTGAAGCAACCCTTAAGAAGCTCCACCTTTGAAAACTGGCCATCTTTCACTTGGTAACTATTACACTTACAACTGTAAAAACTTAACACATTGCATGCACTTTCCACTAATACTTTGAAGAATGCTAGTTTCAAATATTCATCTACATTAGTATAAAGTTTGGAAAAGGAAAACAAAGATAAGCCATATCTTAATAAGATACTTGGATTGTTGATTTTAGAGATGGGTCATCTGAGCACCCATTTCCCAGTGAGCAAAAAGAAAATGAAAAAAAAAAACCCACCATAAAGTCATTCCATTATTAATACATGAAAGCATATGTAACCCACACAACTCCTAGGTGTTGTGCTCTGTGGCACTGACACCACTTAGAGAGAGAGATTAATGAGTCTGCAGCCTTAGTTAACAGCCAGTTGGCTTTTGGCTCATGCACTAACCTCCAGAGGTCCCAGGTTTGAGCCCATCCACCAACGAGCAGGGTCTGTCGGTGTTACAAGTGGGGGCTCATCCAGGATTTCAACTGGGAAGTCTCTGAAGCATGTCCCGAGCTTCCTCAGCTAGGGGAAGTATGTAACCCACACACCTTCTGAGGTTAATGCGGGGGTTCTCAAACGGGGGGTCGGGATCCCTCAGGGAGTCGTGAGGTTATTACCTGGGGGGTCATGATCTGTCAGCCTTCACCCCCAAACCGCGCTTTGCCTCCAGCATTTATAATATTGTTACATATATTTTAAAAAGTGTTTTTAATTTATATGAGGGGGGTTCGCACTCAGAGGCCTGCTATGTGAAACAGGTAACCAGTACAAAAGTTTGAGAACCACTGGATTAATGAGTCTGCTCTACAGCCTCAGCTAAGGGTCATATGGTTTTTGGC
Organism: Gopherus evgoodei; assembly: GCF_007399415.2. Taxonomy (NCBI): domain Eukaryota; kingdom Metazoa; phylum Chordata; order Testudines; family Testudinidae; genus Gopherus; species Gopherus evgoodei. The sequence goes on from NC_044332.1 coordinate 60,549,364, forward strand.
TCATGTATTTAACTTTAGAGGTCCCTGGCTAGATCCCGTCCACCCAGGGCCGTCCTTAGGCATAGGCAGAATAGGCAACGGCGGCGTAGGGCCTCACACTGCCTGGGGGCACCACTCTGCAGGCAGCCCAGACAGTGTAGAAGCAGGGCTGCTGGGTCCTAGAGAGAGCCGAATGCAGCACAGTCTGAGGGACGGGATTGGCTGCTGGGGTCTCTGGGAAGGGGAGGGGGTGGGGGTTGGGAAAGGAGCTCACCTGTGAGTGTGACTCTTTCCCCCCCCCCGCTGAGGTCAGATGAGGCTGTGTCTCTGGAACCAGTATCCTTTGTTGTCTCCCGTAACATCCATTCTTCTCCCCCCTGCCCCATGGAGCACCCCCTCCTTTCTCCCTCCTCCCCAGGAGCCCCCCTCTCTCTCTCCTCCCTCCGCTCCGTCAGGGCTGGGTTGGGTGAGGTGCTGGGGGTAGGTGGGGGAAGGAGGCTGGCTGCCTGCCTGCTGAGGAATGAAAGTGAAAGTAACTCACTTCCTGGGCAGGCAGCCAGAATTGGAATGTCACACAGGGTTTGGATGGGGTTAGCCAGATGTGTGACAAATCGGGATTGGGGTAGGGTGAGCAGATATCCCTATTTTATAGGGACAGTCCCAATTTTGGGGTCTTTTTCTTATATAGGCTCCTTTTACCCCCACCCCCACCCCCACCCATCCCTGTCCTGATTTTACACACTTTCTGTCTGGTCACTCTAGGTGGGGGTAATTGGTGCCTATATAAGACAAAGCCCCAAATATCGGGACTGGCCCTATAAAATCAGGACATCTGGATCTGGCCACCCTAGCTGGGGAGCGCCTCTCCCCCGGGCTGGCAGCTGCCAGCTATCCATCTCATCCGGGGGGAGCTGCATAGGGCAGGATGAGCTGCTGTGGCTCCAGGGTGCCCTGTCCCTGAGATCAGATGCTGTGCTAACTTCACCATGGTCCGTAAGGCTGGTGGTGGTGCCCATTGGCGTGTGATTGGACTTGAGGGTTTGCTGCTGCTGTTGCCACTCTGCACCCCAAGAGGTGGATTTTGGGGTCCTGCAGTTTTCCACCTATCTCCTCCTCTACTGCAGCTGTTGGACCAGCGGGCTGGGGGGTGAGCCAAGCATGAAAGCAGTACTGTGTTGCCATTTAGATTGTCATTTAACAACTTTGTTTGCCAAAAATTCTTGCTAACAATCCTGAATCCAATTTCAATATTATTTTTTAAAAAAATCAATATCTTAGCCAAAAACAGAAAATTAAGTTGTTGACAATTATTAGTGACAGGTTTGGTTTGAGGCAGGGAGTGGGCCAGTTTTCATCAGAGAAACAAAAAATGTTGACTGACTTTCCTATAGCCTGTTACTCCTGATAAGAGCCCTCCAACAACTGTAATATGCTCATCTCCTTACTAGTGTATAAAGCAGAGGTCGGCAACCTACGGCACACGTGTCAAAGGAGGCAGGTGAGCTGATTTTTGATGGTATGCAGCAGCAGGCTGAGCGGCTCAGCCCATCACTGCTCTGGGGTTCCAGCTGCTGCCCTAATGCCAGCTGGGATACCAGCCATCGGCCCCACTCAGCACCTGCTGCTGGCCTGGGGACCCCCAAGGAACCCCAGGCTGGCAGTGGGCTCTCAACCTGAACCACTCAACCTGCTGTCAGCCTGGGGTTCCCTTCACTCAGCCGGCAGCGGGCTGAGTGGGCTGGTGGCGGGCTGAGCAGGGCCGATGGGGGGTTGAGTGGCTCAGTCTGCTGCCAGTCTGAGGTGCCAGCAGCACTCAGCCTACTGCTACTCCAGGGTTCCGGCTGCCAGCCCCTTGCCAGTCAGAAGCTCAGCCGCCAGCCCCACTCTGCCTCCTGCCAGCCTGGGTGAGCAGAATCCCAGGCTGGTAGCGGGCTGAGGGGGGACTGGCGGCCGGGATCCTGGCTGGCAGGAGTTGGTGGTCAGAACCCAGACCAGCAGCGGGCTGAGCAGGGCCTGGGATCCTTGTCTAGGGTTCCAGCCACTAGCCCGCTGCTGGTTTGGGGTTTCATTTACTCAGCTGGCAGTGGCCTGAGCAGGACCGGTGGCCAAGACCTCAGATAATAACAATAGTTTATTTATATAATATAGACATAGAGAGAAACCTTCTACAAACATTAAAATGTATTACTGGCACGAGAAACCTTAAATTACAGTGAACTTGGCACACCACTTCTGAAAGGTTGCCGACCCGACCCCTGGTATAGAGTGACCATATGTTGTACTAAGATTCTCCTGCTTTTTTTTTTCCCTGTGAGCCAGTATAACTTTTGCCAGCCCAGAAGTTGGGCAGCCAATGTTTTACGTTTTCACAGTGTTTTCTCCAACTTTCATAAAGTAAATACATAGTTAATATGAGTTAAAAAGGCCAGGGACACTTCTTTGTGAAGAATCTGTACAGCAGATCATGCCCATAGACGATCCAGAAAAGAAATTTGAGGTTGAATTTTTTAATGTTGTGATGGATAAAGCAGTATCTGCTGTTGATGAAAGGTTTAATACCTTGCAAGTACACCATGAACAGTTTGGATTTTTGTATGACATAACTAAATTCAACGAAATAGGAAAACAAGAGCAACTAATGACAAAGTGCAAGAACCTAGAGAGCCTCCTGAAGCACGGTGATAGTTTTGATTTAAATGGACTTGAACTGTACGAAGAATTGAGTACACTGTCATCAATGTCGCCACATGCAAAATCGGTGATGGACATTGTACAGTTTATTCATACCCGCAAACTTGTTGACATATATCCTAATGTGTACATTGCCACTCGTATTCTACTGACAATTCCTTTAACAGTAGCGTCAGGAGAACGGAGTTTCTCAAAACTAAAGCTCATTAAAAACTATCTCCGCTCTACAATGAGTCAGGAACGCTTAACTGGTCTTGCTATTCTTGCAGTCGAACAAGACATGACTTTGTCTTTGTCATATGATGACATTATTACTGATTTTGCAGCCAAAAAAGCCAGAAAGATTGCTTTTAATTAAAAACAAATCTTTGTTTCAATACCTCTTCATATAAATTTCCAATAAAATTTTGAAAAATTAAAAAAAAATTTGCATCATTCTGTCATCAGAATTTTTTCTACAGTGCTGCTTCTTTAGTGCTAGTCCATCAGCATTACAGTGTGCTTAATTAAGTTAAACTGGTTTTAATAACATGAATGTGGCAAGTTTTCCAATACTGTAAGCTTATGTTTGTGTTGCTAAGAGCAGATCAGGCACAGGGGCACCAGTTTAATAATCTCGCCTAGGGCACCATAAATCCTAAGGCCGGCCCTGCGCCCACCCACAACCAGGGTCTTTCAGCATTATAAGTGGCTGTAGAGCAGAAACATTAATCTCCTTCTCTCTAAGTAGTCTCGGTGCCACTAGATGGGCCAGAACACCACACCTAGGAGGTGTGTGGGTTACACATACAACAGATGAGACCTACTGACAAACAGAGGCACCACTGCAGCATTTTTATACAAAAGGAACTTTCTGCAGAAAATATACTATTTTAAGCATTCTGTAAGCTGCTCACATGAACACATTTGTTGCCTAGCACCCATGCCCAAAGGGAAGGTACAACCAACTTTTAAGCAGGCACCGTGCCATTCTAACAGATGGACTTGAGTGTTGACAGTCAAGAGACCACATATATGCATTAACTGTATTTGTGGAGGACATGACTCCCAGCCAAGAGTGGCAAAGCAGCTGTCCATTCTAAGTGTACGCACCTATGATTAAAAGGATGTGACTGCTAATCCAACTCTGAATATTAATCCAGCCTTCCAATTCAAACAACAACAAAAATAAACTCCAGTGGCTACATAAAACAGTCATCTAGCACTGCTTAAATCAGGTAGAGATGACTCAGTTGGGAAAACCTGTACCATGAGTTTGAGTGCAGAGGGGCTGTCAAACTTTTATGGAGAAATGAGGCATAATAAATTAGTGAATATGACCACCTTTAACAAGTAAATTGTTTGCTGTAGCTCTGCATTTTAAATTGACTCAGGATTTGGATTTATATGTACCTCTACTACAGTGGTTTTCAACCTGCAGTCCACAGAACCCTCATGGTCTGCAGACTATGTCTAAGATTTCCAAAGGGGTCTGCACCTCCATTGAATTATTTTTTAGGGGTCTGCAAATGAAAAAAAGGTTAAAAACCACTGGTCTAGTAATTGGTGGGAAAGCTGATGGAAGAACTAGCGCTGGAGTGCCCATTAGTCCATTCGAAACCAACAGTTATTTTGAAAATATACTTGAACAAAGCCTGTTCTTTATTTTTCAGAGTGATTACTCCCTATTAATATCCCACAACAAAACTAAACAACATATTTGCACAGTGTCTTGATCCTTCAATTGGATCGATGTGGGTAGATATTACCTCTTCTTATTGGCATCAGGCCTTGGAGGGGGTTATTATTTGCAACCGCCCTGGAGCCCTTAGGTCTGAACTTTCCTGTTTCATTGGCTGTAGGGGAAGCAGCACCTGAAGAGGGAGACAGGCTCCTCCACCCAGCCCCCTGCCGGGAAGGGTTCTGTAGGGGCGGGTGCCAAGGCGAGTGAATGCCTCTCCCCCAGGTGTGTCCAGGCCCCGCTGTTCACCCCCACCCACCCCCAGAGGAAAGCACGTTAGGGGCCCAGGAAGCCTCTCGCTCCCTGCCCCCCTCGCGGCTCCGGGCGAGGCTGCTCCTCCCGGGGGCGTTTCAGCCCTTGCTGCCCAGAGCCAGCCTGGGGAAGGGCACCCGGCCGGGGCAGCGCCCCAGCGGCCGCGCTCCCGCCAGGAATGCCCCGGGGGCGCCCTGCCCGAGCCGCGCGGAGCCGGGGGAACAGGTGCAAGGCTGCCTGGCAGGAGCACTGAGGCCGCAGCTCCACCTTCCTCGCCTTATTTACGGGGCGGCCACATGGCCGAGCTAAAAGCAGCAGCCATTCAAAGCACGGCCCCGCCGCCGGAGGGGACCCGGGGCCGCGGCGGGCCGCCGAGCCGGCAGCTGCCGCGCATAAAAGTCATGGCGCTGGGGGGCCGGCGGGAGCGCCATGAAGGCGGGCGGCGGGGCCGCATCCGACCCGGAGAGCGGCAGCAGCAGCAGCGGCGAGAGCAGCTCAGCTAAGTCCCTGCCCCCCGCCGGGGCCCCGGGCAAGCGCAAGCGGAAGAGCCCCCGGCTGAGCGGGCTGAGCAAGCAGCGGCAGGCGGCCAACGCCCGCGAGAGGGACCGGACCCACAGCGTCAACTCCGCCTTCAGCGCGCTCCGCACGCTCATCCCCACCGAGCCCGCCGACCGCAAGCTCTCCAAGATCGAGACGCTGCGCCTGGCCGCCAGCTACATCGCGCACCTGGCCAACGTGCTGCTGCTGCAGCAGGGCGAGGGGGCGGAGCAGCCGTGCCTGCAGTACCAGCCCCGCCTGCAGGGCGGCAGCACCGCGGCGGCGCCCCGGCCCATCTGCACCTTCTGCCTCAGTAACCAGAGGAAGCTGGTAAGGCTGGCACGCAGCAGGGGCTGAGTGCTGCCCCGACAATCACAGGGGCGGAGGGTAGAGTGGAGGCTGGAGTTGGTTTGCATCCTGGCACTGCCCCACTGAGGCCTGTTTTGGGGGCAAGGGGAGTCCCCTTCTCACCCACCCCACACACCTTTAAAACTAATCTCCCAGCAACAGCAACCACAGTTCTGCTGCCCCTGCGTGCCCAGAGCCCATCCTCCTGTTGCCATCCCCCAGGACAGCAGAGTACATGCGGAGAGCGGATATAATTTGTTTAGCACCTATAGCCTGTTCAGTACTGTAAACAACCCCCCTGCAAAGACTGCCCTGCCGTGAAAAGCTGACAGTATCTCACATGTTCACAGGCAGAACATTCTAACTCCCTCTGGGTACAGCTTTGATGCATATGTTAATTTATTATAAACTCACTTCTTGTAAGCACTGCTTATATGAGTAGAAATCTACTGTAAGGAAAAATTGTGCTCTATGACCTGTAAATTCCAAGCTCCACAAAGTATATAAAATAAGAGGCAAGAAAATCAGCTAAGTATGACAAACTATTTATTTATCTCGGTCTACCATTTAGAGACTTGTGTGGCTTCACTTTACTCCCCAAGTACAGTAGCAGTTTCAGAAATACTGTTCTGCCCTGGCTATTTTCATTTAACTGCACTGTTGTATTTCTGGTATATTTCATAGTTTATAACAATTTAAATAGAGTTAACGTGATGTTCACTGTTTAATGACTTACAACATAATTGCTAGGAAGGTTAATTAAATGTTTATGTTTAGTATGACTGTGTTTGTTAAATTAGGTGTAATATTAATAGATGCCAAGTTAAGTGAGAAAGTGATTTTCCTTTTTCTATGTTGATGTTTCTAATATATATTTTCTGTCCCCTCTTACAGAACAGAGAAGGGGAGAAACACTTGTCTATTTAAAGTTTAAGTGGACGTTGAATCAGATGAGAATCTTGCACTGACTGTAGAACTGTTTTAGATAAATTCTCTTTATTCACAATGTTTACACTGAACTTATGCAACTGTAAAAACTTTTTAAACTATAAAAAACTCACTGCTATCCACTTTGTTTTACATTGTGACAGGTTGATTCAGGGTGTTTTGCCAATGAAACTGAACACTGTGGGGAGAGTTGCACCTGGTGTGGCTGCTATTTTAATGCAAGAAATGTTAACCTAAGCAGCCAAGCCCTGATCTTGATGGCTCCTCAATTTATGTCACATGATGAAACTTGAGCTTTGAAACCACACAGCATCTCCTGTCAATGGAAGCTGTCATAAAGGCACAGAGGATGGCATGTTAACCAATATTGGGCTGTATAGTTGTACACTCGTGTGAGAGAAAGTGGCAGCTGACATGTTGCAGGTCTTTGAAATTACACTGAGATTATTTTAAAGGTGCTCACCCAAAAGCCAAGATACAATTAAAAGTGATGTGTGCCTAGCTGTAGGGTGAGCTGCAGTGCAACAGAATGCCTCAAAAGACAGCCAAGATGGGAGGAGGTCACTATCCCAGTCGGTACTCAGGATAGCTGAGAATTGCTGTGCAAGGGATGTTTTTTTCATAATACACAGCCTGTGCTGTGCCAGTCCTCTAAATAGTGTAGGATCTTTCTAAATTTGTTCTTGTTAAGCACAGAATAGGGAGGGTTGCCCCCCAGCTCTCTAAATTTATCCATCAGCTAGGTTATTCCCAAGTTGTGCCTTTACATCACTGATGTCGTTTATCACTGTTTAAGTTTACAAGTTCATAAACTATTTGAAATGGAGTCTAAAAAGTACAGCTCTGTCATGGTTCCCAATTTGGGTACAATGAGAACTGAAAAAGCAGCTAAAATATTAAATCCCCATATCCAGGTCAATTTACAGTGGATGGTTTAGAAAATGGTAAGTTTTACCCACTTTTTGAATTTGGATACAAGTTTTAGCTCCCAGTCTCTGTGAGACTTAAGCTTTTTTTTTTTTTTTTTTTTTTTTTTTTAAATCAACATAGCTAGTGAAGCACAGAATAATCCCAAGGAGTCAGGGTTAAGTCCCTAAATAAGCTTCTCCTGGCCACCTAAACATTGTATGTACCTTAAAAATATCAGCTGTGTATTATATACTTCCCCTATGGTATTTAAAAGCAATAGAAGGAGTTGCTGCTTTTTGGGATAGCAGTAATTTATGCCATCCTGAGAGAGGCTTATGCTGCACAGAGTAGTTGTCTTACCACCACTACCAGGTCACTTCCCCTGGTTGGCTATACCCTCTTGTAGCACTCTGCTGTCATATCAAAGCCAATGTGGTGGGATCAGGAAAGGTAGACTTTCCTTCACTTCGCTCCCCACCCACCACATACAGAACAAATTCTGCAGATTTTTCCAGTAGACACACCAAAAAACATATAGAAGACCTCATTAATTGGGTCTTGGAACTTTGAATTCCTGATGCTCCCCCCGCCGCCCAAGCCATTTTGCAGTGCCACTTTAAGACACATTCTGTTATACCTACATGAGCTGTAGGAAATTTCTCCTCGAAGAGGCTGATCCTACAAAATACTGATTCCAATGGGACTGTTCATATTCTTCAAGTTGCACACATCCTTCAGTGCTTTCTGGAGTGAGGTCTGAATTTCCTACTTTTTCTTTGCTGTTATCTTTACTGCATCCTTTGCACTCTTTCAGTGTAGTGATTCAAACCACTGTCAGATTAACTTTTTTGTTTTGGCGTTGATCAATGTTTTCTGTAAAATGGGATTTATTCACATTTAACTACATTTTTTATTTTTGAGTGCAGATTTCTGCAGATAAGCCCTCCAAAGTTTTGCTGCTTTTAAAGTGGTTTTATAATGGCTTAAACTGGATGTGTAAATTTTTTTAAAATTTACATTTTTATAGCTTTGAAAGCAGATCTCTATTTTAGATTGCACTGTAGATTATCTTGAAACATGATTAAACTATATCAAATGTTAGTTTCTTTAACAGGAACAAACAGATTCACTTATGTAACAGTTGTATCTTCCATTAGGATTCTGTAAGTGATAAAATGTTTAAAAAACTGCTATTTCAAATACTTTTTTTAAATGTTTGTTTTATATTACAAATATTCTCTAATTGTGGAGATTCGTAAAGAAGTTGAACAAAATAGTAATTTTGGACTTTCATAAACATCTTAGCTAATGTTCATTTAATTTTTTAATAGAATCTCCTGGCAAATGTAGCATATTTACATTTAGTATGATTGCATTTTAAAGTTTTTAAAGGCAATCAACATTGAAAGTTGTGGTCCACTATTTTTAATGTAGTGTTAAAGCTTATTACTTGAAGAAACTCATGAACAAGTGATTTCCACAGTGCTACAGTATTTTTTAAAATGGGATCCCACATCTATGGTATTTATGTGCTATGTGTCAAACTTACACAGGATGGTTTTGCTCCTGCTTCCATTTAAGTAGATGACAAAATGGGAGCACTCTGCTTTTAAAAAAAAAAAGGGGGGGGAGCGGGGGAGAGAGAGAGACATACTCCACACTGAATATGACTTAATGTGGCGTTAAATATACTACAGTCCTTACTCATTAAAACTGTTCACTTCAAGAGGACAGGGCCCATTGTTTCAATTATTAATTATTAATTACTTTGTAACACACAGGTTCCAGTCTGACTCGCAGTGCATTAGACTCTGTGTTAAATGCATAAAAACAGTACCTGCCGTCTAGAGCCTGTGTTGGTACGATCTCAGACACAGGCCCTAATTCTGCAGACAGGTGTGAATAACTTTATGCATGTGAGTACCATTGAACTCAGTGGGGCAGATGCTCAGTAGGTCTGAACTGTCATAGCTCCATTAAAGTTCTTTGACAATGTGTTAACTGAGGATCTTCCCCAGTCTCTCTACTCACATGCATATGTATGAAGACTGAGTTATTGATAAATGGGTGCGCCTATCAGCGTGAAAGATTTGGATTGTGGGCAACATAATGACACTTAGTTTTCAAGAGATGTGATGAATTTAACAGTCACAACTGAGGAATGAAAGACTACATTTATTAGGATACTCACTATCCTATGCTTTCCTGTATTTACTCCATGTGAACTTCTCTGTGTGCCTTATCAATTCTGTTCAAGTCAGTTATACATTGTAGCATGCACAGACTTGGATGTCTAAAACTGAATACTTAAACTCACTTTTAGACACCCAAATAAAATGATTTTTCCCCCAAGAGGTGCTGAACACCCTTCACTCCCATTGAAAATATTGATTTTTCTACATATAATTATGAACAATATTCTCAAATATATAAGTGTACCTGATTTCAACCCCTATCACTCTCTTCCCTTTGTAGACTTGGCTTCAAGTTTAGTTACATCTGTTTTATCCAAAGGCTCACTGGTAAGACACAGAAGCTGGTCTCAGTCAGATTTTATTAAATGATCGTTTTAAAGATTAAATCCCCATACTCCACATCATCATAGCCACTGAATCTGTTGCAAACGTACAAAAAATGCCCACAAAAGGACAAATCATAATACGATTTGACTAGATTTATTAAACAAGTATCTAAACATACTATTTGATTACTTATAAACGAATCAGAATGTATGTCTGAATGTTCTTTAAGTATTTAGTATATTTTAAAGTAATTGTTCTTCAAGCAGAAGTGTTTCCTTTCTAATGTCTACTTGGAAAAAAAAATCTAGCTCCTGTATAAAATCTAAATTTGTTTGCAAAAATGTGCTATTTTGCTAAAATAAACTATTTTTATAACTTCTATAAACAATAAAATGTTAAAGTTCTGGAGGTATGCATCTTTTCTTTCTCTAGCAGTCTCATTGTTGAAAATACGCACTGTGGAGTACTGTATGTTAAAAGCAGGTATTACTTTGTACCTTCTAAAAGACTCTGTACGATAATCCTTGTATACTTATTGCAGATAGGATCTTTTTTAAAATAAAATAAAATTCTACATTAGGGCTGATAGAGGATTTTCATTAATCAGTATTTCTCAGACTTGCCATGAGCCAATGGTGCAGTCTCCCTTTACTTCCAAATGCTTAAAGTCATTTAAAAAAAATCATATTTTGCTAATTTTTTTTCACATAAGCAATTGTTTTTGTTGCCACAGGGATGTTATGCAGTCATGAATGGGAAGGTATATGCTTCATGTGACAGCAAATAAGATGGCACAAAAGAGATAAAAGATTCTTAGCCTAAGGGATCTGACCAGCTATGCAACAAACCTCGAGAGGAGACCAGGCAAATTTAGTCTTACTGTATTTAGTAAATGCTGCAAAACCTCTGGAAGCCCCTGTCCACCATAGGAGTGACATAACACTGACATCCTTTCTGCCCCTAAACCCTACCCAACCAAAAAAGGAAAATAAAATATTTTTTTTTAAAACCCTATGCCCAACACAGTTTTACACTGAAAAGGGAGAAGTACAATAGCTTCCTTGAAGTCCACTAGGGACTTTGCTATTGCTTTTATGTGGAAGGTGCTCAGACCCTTAAGTCATGGGAAGCAGTATAAAACTCTAAGTTAGTCCTTGAGACAATTACAAAAAACAAAACAAAACACCACACACACACCCCTGAGACACCTGTCTCCCTGCCCTCCGCATTAAACAATTTCAAACTCATTCAGACTTTGTGGATTTAAGTTTATTCACAAATCTCAGCCTTTCCAAATTCACCAAGTTTTTTTCATCATTACTGAAAAAATTGTACATATTTGCTAAGTTCATCTTGCAGCATCTACTCTCATTCGGTGTCAGAATGAAGATACGAAGGATGGTCCAAGTACTTAAAATGCTACCTGGGCCAAAAGAAGCCCTGCTCTACCACAGATATCCTGTGTGACAGTGGGAAAGTCACAGCCTCTCTATGCCTCAATTCCCTATCTGTAAAATGGGCATAACATTTACCTACTTCCCAAGGGTGTTGAGAGGGTAAATACATTAAAAGGTTAGAAAAAGAGTTGGGAGCAAGCCAAACATTTGTTGTTTCAGTTCCTCAAATTGATTTTTTAGACTTTCCAGCCCATGAAAATTATAAGTTTTCAGCCCTTTTATCCCTATTCAGAATGATTTTCCTTCCCCCAAATTTTTTTTGAAGTTTTTCCAGGAATTCAGTTTCCAGCTAGTTCTAATTATGAGGTACTCAGATACTATATGATGATATCCTTAAGCAGACAACGTAGCATGTACCAAAAGAGCGGCAAAGTCTTGCTTGGTAATAAGAGCATAAAGGATCATGGAAGGAGGTTGACACACACACACACACACACACACACACACACACAAAAATAATAAGATGGCCTAGTGCCAGGGAAGAGACCCTTATACAGAGACAGAATATGCCTGGGACCTTGCAGGAATGAAGAAAAATGTGTTTTGTAGTTTAATAAAATAAAAGGTTAAATTAGTTTTAAAATAATATATGTTTGTGTAGGTCTTGCAAATTGCAGGGCCGTTAACAGTTGTGGGAAGACCTTGAAAGAATATGGCTTATTTGAAAAACTGGACCTGAAAAGTAACTGATAAAACCGAAGAAAGAAGAAATCCCAGTTATCAGGATTACTTAATAAAAGGATTGTAGGCATTGAACTATCAATGACTTCAAACCAACCAAATTCTGGTTTTTAGCTAAAGGTAGCAATTGGCAATGGCATCTCTTGTTTGTTAATGGGCATAAAAGGGGGAACTCTTAAAGGGTTCATTGCTAATACCTGCCTGATCAAGATGGAACCAACCAACATGAGACTAAGCACCTCTAGGTTTAGTCCATTCATATCTTAAACTGTTATGAATGTCTGTTACTGTTTGGATGTATTGATTGCTTATTATTTAGGCTTTTTAGACATGTTCAGAGCAATTGTAGAGATGCCATTTGGCCTTTGGATTTCATAAAGGAATTTATAGTTAGTATCTGGTAGTACCCTATATTACTACTAATTCTAACAGAGCCTTTGAAGGTTGAGGTAATGGAATGGGACTATAGAACCAACAGGGAGGTTAGAAGAGAGAGTTTAGGGTATTGCAAAATCTAAGAAAAAAGGAAATTCAAGATTCAGAGAGCATGCACCTATGGCCCATTTATTAATGGGTGCTCAGCATACAGTGTTTTAAAAACTGGTACTGAATGTCTAGCCAAATCCAGTAACTGTTATAGAATATTATAGATTTTGCAATAGAATATCAGGGTTGGAAGGGACCTCAGAGGGTCCAACCCCCTGCTCAAAGCAGGACCAATCCCCAACTAAATCCCCAAATGGCCCCCTTAAGGATTGAACTCACAACCCTGGGTTTAGCAGGCCAATGCTCAAACCAATAGACTGTAGGTTTCTTATCTTTGCCACTGCCTTTGAGAATCTGGGCCTAAACCTCTGTCTCGCTTTCCCCATCACAGCAGTGTGAGTCTTACTTAATGTTTGCAAAGTGCTTTGAGATCCTCAAAGGAAAAATTCAATAGAAATAAAAACAACTTATTGATATGGATGGTGACATTAATGATGGAAGTAATGTTACTTGTTAACAACAAACCTACATTCCTAACTCTCCAACCCATTTCTTCATACCCCAACAGAATGAAAAAAGCTTACCTGTACAAACATTCACGTTATTTAACCGTAGTTGATAGTATATGATACAGGAAAAAACAAATAGGATAGGAAAGGAATTGTGTCTGGCAGCAAGGTCAGGCATCTGTCAGGCCTAGATGGGATCAGGCAGCTGCGTTCTAACCTGAAAGGGTGTTTTGAAGTTGAGCCTTTCTAGGAAAGCAACAACATGTTCAGTATGAAAAGCAGCAAAGTGGGTCGGGGTCTCCAGCCAATAAAGCAAATCCTGAAAGAGGAAGGTCTTAAGCTCATACTTTTCTCATGGAATAGGTTTAGTAGTTGCCCTAAGGTATGGATATTCTTTAAGAATATCATTGCTGTGGCAGATGATATGAAACAGCTGGTTTCAGACTAGAGTCTCAGCTGGTGTAAATCAGTGTTACTCCAGTGAGTCAAGAGTTATGTCAGTTTATACCAACTGAGGATCTAGCCCTTGCCTAGTAAACTGTAATCAGATGAAGAGCAAAAGATTCTTGATATAGCTGAACCTAGTAATGTACAGTGGTGGTCTGAAACTGAATCATGATGAAATTTTGCTATTATCCAAGCAGTTTTAAGTGTAAAGTATACCACCACTTTGTTACGTTGACCCATTCTTTCAAAACATTGACAATTTTTCCAAATAATTTATTGAGGAATTTTCTCTACCATTTACATGACAAACAGTCTTCCTACCCACCTTCCCACAACTACTTAACATTAAATAATTAGATTGCCTCATTGTGAAAAGTGCAAATTATACTAGATTTGTAGTGTAGTGTATAGTATCAGAGGGGTAGCCGTGTTAGTCTGGATCTGTAAAAGCAGCAAAGAATCCTGTGGCACCTTATAGATTAACAGACGTTTTGCAGCATGAGCTTTCGTGGGTGAATACCCACTTCCTCAGTGTAGTGTATGTACATTTAAAATGGATAGCACTATAGTTTTCCCTCACTAATCATGAGTGGCAGCACAGGCTGTGACTCATTCAAGCTTTGCCTCCCTTTAGGCTGGATCACAGAACTATCACAAACATAAGGACTGCTTGCCACCATTTTTGTATAAAGCCCTCAGTATGCTAATGATTAAATATTTAGTGTTGTTGAGCATTCCATGGAAACTGATGCTCATAACTGAACACAGAATTTTGGATGTGACACTACAGTCTTTTCAGAATCTCCATGCTGCTTCTGTTAATGCTCTGATAAGTGTTTCTAAATTGAATGTTACCCACTCATTCTCAGAGGGTAAAATTCACCCCTGTGCCGGAATACAGTCTATGCACCACTTACTTCAGTTACTAGTTAAGTTCTCAAGATACAGCCTACATTTTCCCAGCTACAGATGAAAATTAACTAAGGCTGAAACTCACCCTTAGTGCCAAAAATTCACAGGAAGGCACCATATGCCACTTATGCCTTTAGGACACGTACCACTCCCAGTAAAACTCCCACTGATTTCAGTGACAGCAGGACTGGGCTTTTGATATGCCATTTAAATTACGCCCTGTGATGGCCCCTGCTGGGTGACCCTACAGAACAATTGCATAATGGAACAAGTTACCAAAGCAGGTTGTGGAAATCACCATCACTGGAGACAGCCAAGACATGACTTTTTGGGGAGAACACTAGTAATCCTAATGCCAGTGTAAAGAGGCTGTTCTATAGGTCTCTTGCAACCCAAACTATTTTATGGTTTGTGAAGCGTGGGAACATTTTTACATCACTTTAAAAGATGACAAGATTTTAAGTAGTAAGATATGTGTTAATTGATAATTAAAACATTACTTTTTTGAACTAATATAATCTGTTTAATTGGCTCACAGACAATTGCACAACCACTTAAATGGTATGATAGCATGAATAGATTTTTGCCTATGTGTTCTGTAGCAACCCCGAGGAATTAATATCAAGAGAGACTGACCATTTCCTAAAGGACAGATACCCAAGAACACCATTTCACAATAAGCCTCCAAACAGTCATTGGACAACAGTTTTCAGTCATGATCCACAACAATTCTCTTCTCTATAGTACCAGATTCCAATTGGAAATTTAGAGGTATATGTCATTACCAGTCCAAGAAAAAGCAGTTACAGTCTATGCCACAAACTCTCTGTAAAAGGGTCCATGTTGTCCATGCTAATGCTATGCAGTATGTAGCTGGAGCCAACTAGAATCAGAATTAAATCATAGACTACTTTTCTGCAACATAAAACATATTACTGCTTATTTTAGCTTCTGTAAAGAAATAGAAATAAAATGCATGTTCTATAATCTGCCTCCATATTCCAAAAAAACCCATAATATTGCAGTATACTTCTGTTAAATGAGATGATCCATTGGTTGGCACATTTTAGTTTCCACTGGGGTGTTGCAAATGAGTGGATTCTATTCTGTGCATAAAATAAATATACTTCTATATAAATATAAGTACGGTAGGTGTATATAATTGTCACTATCTCTGCTAGTTTGCATGCACTGATGTGTCACAACATTGCACAGGGAAAAACATCTGAGAAGAGTACTTGAAAAACTGGTTTACAAATCAATAAAAAACCCTTTTTTAAACATTTAATTAATTTAGTCTTTTGAAGGAAGTTACAGGGCCTAATTCCTGTTTACACTAGGGTTTAGTCTACACCTAAAATTTCAGGTCAGCCTAGCTACATCACTCAAGGTTGTGAAAAGTTTCACACCATGTGCAATTCAGATAGCTCAAACTAGCCCCTATTGTAGGGCACAACTAGGCACATGGAAGAATTCTTCCCCCATCAACCTAGCTACTACCTCTTGAGAGGGTAGATTTACTAAAGCAATGGAGCAACCCCTTCTGTGGCTGTAGTAAATGTCTACACTACAGAACTACAGTCGCATATCTGCAGCAGGGAAGCTGTAGCACTTGTACTACACTGCATCCCTTTTATGTTGCTCTGGGAACATTAAAGGGCCTTACAGGGACTTTACACCACTTCAGCAGTGCAAAAGATCCTTAAAGTAAATGAGAATTAAGACCACTGAATTTATTTTCAACTTAAGTGACAAAGGCACTATCACAGGGTGCTCTACTCACCACCAGAGTGCTTCTTTCTGGCCACGTCTGGGGATTAGCTGTTAGACCAACGCTCCTTCCTGCAGTTGCACTCCAGATCTCTCTTAGTCTCTTTCTCTGAGGACTCAGACTAGATGATCATAATGGTCCCTTCTGACCTTAAAGTCTGTGAGACTCGACTGCTCCTGCTTTGTAGCTTAGCCCCCTGGCCAGGTCAGTGTAATTTTCCCCTTCCTGGGGCAGGGGGCATTGCATGCCTTAAAGTCTCACAGAACCCACTCTTCCATTTTCCTAGGGGCTAGTAGGGGAACCCAGGTCTGCACTCTATACTGGGTTTCAGCCAAGGGACCCTACAACAAGCAGTCAAGGTCTGCACAGTCCTCAATCTTACTGCTGTAAGTACTTTCTACCTTGCCTTTGGTCACCCTGAAAGGGACTAAAGTTTTTCTTCTCTCTATGGTGCCTCTTCTGCTCTCAAATACTGGGCTTCATACAGATCACTCTGTCCTGTTCCTATCCAGCTGTGCCTCATCTCTAATTAGTCCTTGCTCTCTGGCTCCTCCTCCAGGTGCAGCCTAGGTGGTTAACTGGCTCACCTGGCCACTTTAACCTTCAGGCCTTGTGTGGGGTTTCAATGAAACATAGGCTTCTAAATCTCTTTTGGAAAAAAAAATGTGGGTTCTTTCGAAAATGTTATCTCTGTCATGGCTACCCCCAGCCTAACACAAATATTTTTGTTTCTATGCTTCTAGGCCAAGGTTTTAGCTGAACTATGCTAATAGTGATGTTACAGACTGTGTCCCCTCTATTTAGCATTACCAGACAGCAAATGTGAAAAATCAGGAATGGGGGTGGGGGGGTTAATAGGAGCCTATATAAGAAAAAGGCCCAAATATTGGGACTATCCCTATAAAATCGGGACATCTGGTCACCCTACCTCTATTCCCCTTCATTGCACATCTCAGAGGGAGGGAAAATACCATGGCAATCTGAGGTAACTGTGAGGGAAAGGCAAGTGAACAGAATGTTACCTCTCTGACAGTTACCACCAGCTCTTCTACATCATCTCCATGCAGCACAGCCATTGAAGAGAAACAGGAGATGAGGCCAGGCCACAGGGAGCAGGAAACAGGAAATGAGCACCGTGTACAGTATAGGTATGTCTACATATAGGATTATTCCGATTTTACATAAACCGGTTTTGTATAAAGTTGAGTGCACGCGGCCACAGTAAGCACATTAATTCGGTGGTGTGCGTCCATGTACTGAGGCTAGCATTGATTGCCGGAGTGTTGCACTGTGAGTAGCTATCCCGTAGCTATCCCATAGTTCCCACAGTCTCCCCCACCCATTGGAATTCTGGGTTGAGATCCCAATGCATGATAGTGCAAAAACAGTGTCACGGGTGATTCTGGGTAAATGTTGTCACTCAATCCTTCCTCTGTGAAAGCAATGGCAGACAATCATTTTGCGCCCTTTTTCCCTGGATTGCCCTGGCAGACACCATAGCATGGCAACTATGGAGCCCGTTTTGTCTTTTGTCACTGTCACCGTATGTGTACTGGATGCTGCTGACAGATGCTGTACAGCAGTGCTACACAGCAGCATTCATTTGCCTTCGCAAGGTAGCAGAGATGGTTACCATCCCTACTGCACTGTCTGCCATTGGAAATTGGCAATGAGATGACGGTTATCAGTCGTTGTGTACCGTCTGCTGCTATCATGGGTGCTCCTGGCTGGCCTCGCTGAGGTCGGCTGGGGGCACACGGACAAAAATAGGAATGACTCCCCGGGTCATTCCCTTCTTTATGTTTTGTCTAAAAATAAAGTCAGTCCTGCCTAGAATATGGGGCAAGTGTACTAGAGAACCAAAGATCACAGCCACTCCGTGTCAGAGCCCCAGAGATCCCACAGAAATGATGAGCTGCGTGCCATTCTAGGGGGTGCCCCTGCGACAACCCCATCCCTCCTCCCCCAACCCTCCTGGGCTACTGTGGCAGTTTCCCCCCATTTGTGTGATGAAGTAATAAAGAATGCAGGAATAAGAAACACTGACTTTTTAGTGAGATAAAATGAGGGAGAGGAAGCCTCCAGCTGCTATGATAGTCCAGGCAGGACATTAAAGGGGGCTGGGAGAGGAGCCCAGCCTCCCGCTGCTATGATAGTCCAGGCAGTACAGAATCTTTTCTTTAGACATGAAAGGAGGAGGCTGATGGAGCTCAGCCTCCAGTTGCGATGATGGGGACGGTTACCAGCTGTTCTGTACCATCTGCCGGGAATGACCGGGAGTCATTCCCATTTTTACCCAGGCGCCCCCGGCCGACCTCACTAAGGCCAGCCAGGAGCACTCATGGGCTGATGATGACGATGGATAGCAGTCATATTGTACCATCTGCCACCAGGAAGGGGACGCTGATGTTCAGCGCTGCAGCACTCCGTCTACCAGCAGCATGCAGTAGACATACGGTGACACTGAAAAAAGGCGAGAAACATTTTTCCCCCTTTTCTTTTGGGGGAAGAAGGGTGTAAATTGATGATATACACCCTGAAACACCCAGGAAAATGTTTTTGACTCTTCAGGTATTGGGAGCTCAGCCAAGAATGAAAATGCTTTTCAGAGACTGCGGGGACTGTGGAATAGCTGGAGTCCTCAGTACCCCCTCCCTCCCTCCATGAACGTCCATTTGATTCTTTGGCTTTCCGTTACGCTTGTCACATAGCACTGTGCTGTGGCCTCTGTCTATCATAGCCTGGAGATTTTTTCAAATGCTTTGTCATTTCGTCTTCTGTAACGGAGCTCTGATAGAACAGATTTGTCTCCCCATACAGCGATCAGATCCAGTATCTCCCGTACAGTCCATACTGGAGCTCTTTTTGGATTTGGGTCTGCATCGCCACCCGTGCTGATCAGCGCTCCATGCTGGGCAAACAGGAAATGAAATTCAAAAGTTCGCGTGGCTTTTCCTGTCTACCTGGCCAGTGCATCTGAGTTCAGATTGCTTTCCAGAGCAACCACAGTGGTGCACTGTGGGATACCACCCGGAGGCCAATACCGTCGATTTGCGGCCACATTAACCCTATTCCGACATGGCAATATCGATTTCAGCGCTACTCCTCTCATCAGGGAGGAGTATAGAAATCGGTTTAAAGAGCCCTTTATATTGATATAAAGGGCCTTGTTGTGTGGATGGGTGCAGCATTAAATTGGTTTAACGCTGCTAAATTCGGTTTAAACGCGTAATGTAGACCAGGCCTATGTTTGCTCCTTTTTGCAACCTAAAGATTGTGTATATATAAAGAAGAAAAAATCTGGTTAATACAGTTCAAAACACTCTCTCCTTTCCATGCCCAGTGAGCCCACTGAAGAGGTCACAGAACACATAGTTGCTGTCTAAGAGCCAAATGTCAGCAGAGCAGCTGGGCCACCTACAATACCATGGCTGGGGGGGTGAGAGGAAGAGGTCTGACAGCACCACAGAAGGAAAAACCTTCCTTGTTGCTGTTTAAGGAACTATGGCAGTTGGCCCAGGTTTTCTGGATCCTTGACCTCTGATACAAATCAGGCTCTGATGCTGTGCAGAAGGGGGATAATGCATCAGAAACACTATAAGTGTTCCCCTATGCTTATTTTTTGCAGAGGGGAACCTTCAGCCCTGTTTACTTTAATATTTAAGGTGAGATTTCAATCTCTAATGGCTAATACATATCATCATGTACCTTACTGAAAATAAGGGATAGCTCAGTGATTTGAGTATTGGCTTGCTTAAACACAGGGCTGTGAGTTCAGCCCTTGAGGGGCCCACTTAGGAATCTGGGCCAAAAATCAATACTTAGTTCTGCTGCTGGGGGCTGCACTCGCTGACCTTTTGAGGTCCCTTCCAGTTCTAGGAGATAGGTATAGCTCCCATTATTATTCATTATTATTATTAGCTATTCTGCTTTCATGTGAGAGCACAGTAGGGAGTTCTTATATGGTAATCAGTAAATACTCCAGACATTAGAGCTTAGAATCAATTCCTAAGCATTTTATCACTGTATTCCAATGTGAATCTGCCTCTACTGCCTCTGTGCAGCAAGGGTCATATTTGGGAAGTATAGAGACATTGGATTTAGGCAGTTAGGAGTCCTTAAATGTCACAACATAACTAATGGGAAACTCCTGCCCTCAGTACTCTGAGGGGCCTGATTCCCGTTTAACTTGTTGCTAATCTATTCAAAAGCAAGTATCACCAGCTTTTTCTGCTCTGCAAAAGAGATAATTTGTATGCACATAATCTGAATAATATGGGCATTAACTTGCAGCTACTACTTTAGGGGTTCAACTGTAGACTGAATTAATCTAAGATTTAGCATCAAAATGCCCTTTTATAGTAACTGATTTTCAAGTGCATGAGGTTACTGTACATTTCTGTGTTAATTAGGAGCTTTGCCTAATTTAATTCAAAGCTGCTGACAGAAAGACTTGTGATCAAGAGTATTTTAAACTTGTGACTGACAGTAACAGCAGTGCTGCAATCTTCTGTCTCAGTTGGACTAAATGTTCTGCTCATCTTCGTACCCAAACATTTTATTAAACAATATTTAATGATTAACAACTAAGTTTAATATTGACATATCTACATATGTTCCTATTAGTATAAATTTGCAGTATAATTGAATATACAATTAAAGATATTACTATGTGCATTATTTCTTTTTCTCTCTCTGGCAGGTACAGTTATGGAATAAGATGTATTTACATCTGTAATAGAGTACTGGACATTTAAACTTTCACTTTCAATAAATGAAGACAATATCAGAGGGTATCTGATCATTAGATTCAATTAGCATATGCACAAAGATAAACTTTAATCTGTTCCACTGCATGGGAAATACAGAGGTTCAATATTTTAATTTAACTGCCCTGATTTTGGTTTAAATATGCACAGAGGTACTGCAATGCTGAAATAAAGTTTGAAGTTAAAGAAAGTCCCCATAGAATTGTCTAGCTCTATTTATTTCAGAGTTTGAAAGTCACATGGACGTCATAGCAAGAACTTTTTGGTTCTTTAACACAGAGAGCTCCCTGTCTTCAACAATACATCCTTCTGCTTGTGTGTTTTAAATGATCCTAAAATATTTGGATTGTAGGTCTAACCATTCTAAAGTGCCAGCACTCCTGTGTTAGAACAACAAATTGGCTATTACTCAGTAATCTACACAGGTGTGACCCAGCAAAGGTCAGTAGTCAAACACTTTGTTGAGGCATGGAAAGTTAAAAATAGATGTTGTAATGATATTTTTATAGTTTTTCAATTTGTAAAATGGATTATAAGTACCCAAAATTGGATCAACATGTGAATGGAGAGACATGCAAAATACAAACAGTACTCTGTCTTTATGAAAGAAGTGAAATGGTAATTTCCAAGGTTATTTCTGATTTTTGCTAATTTTATATTGTTTAGATTAATAAAAACTTAATCTTACAACTAAAGTGATCGAGGTTACTAGTCCATCTCTGTCTGTCCCTTTTTAAAAAATGAAATGTAGTTTATCTATTTGTATACAATCTGGACACATCCTTAAATGAAATGATGTAATTCTTCATGATAGCTTGACAATGCAGGGACAAATCCTGCAGACAGCACTCAACAGTGGCATGCAGAGCTCATGCAGGTAGGATGCATCTCATTGTATGCTGCAAAGCTAGGCTCTGCTACATCTCTCAGTGTTGTGGATGTGTTAGGGATGTGATGGAGCATAGCCAATGGCTTCTTGTATGGTGTGGATCCACAGGTCGCAAAACTGCAGAGGGTGAGTTGTTTTCCCCTGTTCTTAAGGAAGGACAATTGAAGGTAATATGGGGCCTTAGGCACGCTCCCACATTGGGGCCCTCAGTCACCCCACCTATCTCCTGGTCCTGCCCATGCAAAAGCTGTCTGCTGGGCTACAGAGAGTCTACCACTAATCCTCTTTGGGAACTCCTTCTCCAGATCACTGCGTCTTGTTTCAGAAGTGGGCTGGGGTCCATTCAGGAGAAAGGACTCTGCCTCCATCCCTTGAGAAATCTAGAATAGGGTGACAGCAGCAAGAACCCCCCTCCGCCAAGTCTTGCTGGGGTACTGTTGGCTAGGACAGCCCACAGCAGCAGGATTCATAACAAGCCAGGGTGCAATTCACAATTCTGAATGATGGTTTCAGACTGTCTGCAGGTTCGGGCAGATGTCACTGTCTCTGTTACACTTCAGTCACATTTCAAGCTTTTCTTCACAACTATTAGGATGAGATGCTTTTATTTTAATAAAAGCTTAGATTCAGATGTTATCACATTGCTCCAAGATCTGTGGCCCCAGGCATGTACCTGTGTCCTAAATTGAACATAGTCTCTGGAGGCAATGTCCTTTTACTCTGCCTTCATCCATGGGATCAGGATTTGGCCCTTTATCTGGTTAGGAAAATAGATTAAGAAAGCCTCAGATGTATGCTGCTAAGAACCCAGTTTTCCTTCCCTATTAACAATCGGAATGAATTGGGGAATTTATTGTGAAGAGAGTTGGGATTATGGTTTGTTTTGTAATTTCCCTAACTCAAACAAGTGGATGTTACTCTTTTGTGAAATGTTAGTGCTATCTTGTGTGTTTCTTATTACTCAGATACAGCGAAACCTACTGTCATTTTCCAAGTATTTACTGTTCAAAACACCCTGTTAATGATTTTACAAATATAAAAAACAGATATTTCTCCTTTAGTCTTGCAGCACAGTGATTAATGTGTATGTCTCTCCAAGCATTTAGAATAAAACATTCATTAAAAAGTGTTCCAATACATTCAGTCCTCCTGAAACAGAATGCTAGAAAGTGTCATCATGGCTTTGCCTTGCAGCTCAGCTTGTCTACATCCGCCGTCTCCGACTCAAAGAATACTTTCAGGACAACACTGAACAGTGCACCAACAGCACAAGAAGAAGAACTCCACATGGACTCCTCCTGAGGGTCGAAATGACAGTCTGGACCTATACATTGAATGCTTCTGCCGACGTGCACAGGCAGAAATTGTGGAAAAACAACATCGCTTGCCTCATAACCTAAGTCGTGCAGAACGCAATGCCATCCACAGCCTCAGAAACCACCCAGACATTATCGTCAAAGAGGCTGATAAAGGAGGTGCTGTTGTCATCACAAACAGGTCTGACTACCAAAAGGAGGCTGCCAGACAACTCTCCAACACCAAATTCTAGAGGCCACTTCCCTCAGATCCCACTGAGGAATACACTAAGAAACTGCAACATCTGCTCAGGACACTCCCTACACTAACACGGGAACAAATCAACATACCCTTAGAGCCCCGACCAGGGTTATTCTATCTACTACCCAAGATCCACAAACCCGGAAATCCTGGATGCCCCATCATCTCGGGCATTGGCACTCTCACTGAAGGACTGTCTGGATATGTGGACTCTCTACTCAGACCCTATGCCACCAGCACTCCCAGCTACCTCCGTGACACCACTGATTTCTTGAGGAAAGTACAATGCATTGGTGACCTTCCAGAAAACACCATCCTAGCCACTATGGATGTAGAGGCTCTCTACACGAACATCCCATACACAGATGGCATACAAGCTGTCAGGAACAGTATCCCTGATGATGCTACAGCACAAGTGGCTGCTGAGCTCTGTGCCTTTTTCCTCACACACAACTATTTCAAATTTGATGACAATATATATCTCCAGATCAGTGCACAGCTATGGGCACCCACATGGCCCCACAATATGCCAATATTTCTATGGCCGACCTGGAACAACGCATCCTCAGCTCTCGTCCACTCATGCCCCTTCTCTAACTACGCTACATTGATGACATCTTCATCATCTGGACCCATGGGAAGGAGTCTCTGGAAAAATTCCACCATGATTTCAACAGCTTCCACCCCACCATCAGCCTCAGCCTGGACCAATCTACACGGGAGGTCCACTTCCTAGACACCACGGTGCAAATAAGTGATGGTCACATTACCACCATCCTATACCGAAAACCTACCGACTGCTATGCCTACCTTCATGCCTCCAGCTTCCATCCCGGGCACATCACACGATCCATTGTCTAAAGCCAAGCACTTAGGTACAACCGCATCTGCTCTAACCCCTCAGACAGAGACCAACACCTACAAAATCTCCACCAAGCATTCTCAAAACTACAATACCCGCATGAGGAAATAAGGAAACAGATCAACAGAGCCAGATGAGTACCCAGAAGCATCCTACTGCAAGACAAACCCAAGAAAGAAACCAATAGGACTCCACTGGCCATCACATACAGTCCCCAGCTAAAACCTCACCAACGCATCATCAGGGACCTACAACCCATCCTGGACAATGATCCCACACTTTCACAGGCCTTGGGTGGCAGGCCAGTCCTTGCCCACAGGCAACCTGCCAACCTGAAATATATTCTCACCAGTAACTGCACACCGCACCATAGTAACTCTAGCTCAGGAACCAATCCATGCAACAAACCTCGATGCCAACTCTGCCCACATATCTACACCAGTGACACCATCACAGGACCTAACCAGATCAGCCACACCATCACTGGTTCATTCACCTGCACATCCACCAATGTAATATATGCCATCATATGCCAGCAATGCCCCTCTGCTATGTCCATCAGCCAAACTGGACAGTCGCTACGGAAAAGGATAAATGGACACAAATCAGATATTAGGAACGGTAATATACGAAAACCTGTAGGAGAACACTTCAACCTCGCTGGCCACACTATAGCAGACCTTAAGGTGGCCATCCTGCAGCAAAAAAACTTCAGGACCAGACTTCAAAGAGAAACTGCTGAGCTTCAGTTCATCTGCAAATTTGACACCATCAGCTCAGGATTAAACAAAGACTGTGAATGGCTTGCCAATTACAGAACCAGTTTCTCCTCCCTTGGTTTTCACACCTCAACTGCTAGAATAGGGCCTCATCCTCCCTGATTGAACTACCTCATTATCTCTAACTTGCCTGCATATATATACCTGCCCCTGGAAATTTCCACTACATGCATCTGATGAAGTGGATATTCACCCACGAAAGCTCATGCTCCAAAAGTCTGTTAGTCTATAAGGTGCCACAGGACTCTTTGCTGCCTCAGATTGTCTTGTTGTCACAAAGAGACACCTTTAATGCAAACTGAAGTTTAACCTACCAGGAAAACTGAGCTACAAATTTAACATTTGCTTCTGATCAGGACCAGACTTTGGGCTTTTTGTTTCACTTTACCCTGAGACACAGACGGGAGCAAAGAAGAAGAAAACTAGGTCAGAAAGGCCCCAACAGTAATGAAGGGATTGTAGCAAAACCAGTGTGGTATGATATATCCTTTCCTCTGAGCCTGTCAAGCCTTTCTTTGCTTGTTGTGTATAACTGGGAATCTATGTGGTTTCAGGAGGGTCTTGGGAGATGGAAGGAATGGGGCAAGATAGCCACTCTCTGTGGCATGCTTCCCTTCCAAACCAGCAGTTATGTGCACAGAAGAATATAATGGTATTCTGAGCAGTGTTAATTGAACTCTGCAGCTGTACCTCCCTGAAAGAGGTTGATTCTTCACTGGCATGGACAGAGGGACCAATTGTAGTTCAGCTACTAAGAGATCCATGCCACCAGGGAGGAAAAGGAAGATGGGCAGTATTATGAACAGTCCAGCACATCATGAGGCTTAGCATGGCATTTGAAAGTCATACAATGCTGCCTTCTCCACAGCCTCAAACTCTTTCCTGATAGAAGAAGTTACCAGATGCTTCATGAGGTCACCTTCCTGCAGGTTTTAACCCCAGTATGAGTTGCTGTGATAGTCCCACTATTGCAACTAGTATCTCACAAGGGCATCAGCTTGCGATTCTCTGTATCACCATTCAAAAGTGAGAGAGTGGCTCTTTGAAGGTTGAATATTATGACTAGAGCTAGACCAGAACCAAAATACTGTATCCAAACCCCTTTCAATCTAGCTTCAGAATCCCAAACAAGACCTGAATTTTGTAGGTGACGTGCCTCACAGTTCTATAATGGGTTGAATCAGAACAATGGATTTGAGAAATGCAAACTTTGGGATGTTCAAAATCAGGGGCCAGATCTGAATTTCTATGGTCCAGCTTCATTTCTCATTACTTTTCTAAATCTTGGCACCTAAATAATTTTAAAAACTAATTAAACTTCTCTCATTCTCTCTCTCTTTGCCACCTTTCATGTACTTGCAATTGTGGAATTATCCACTGGAATTTTAATAGTGCTTTTCCTATGCTGAAAAAAATATTTGTAGTTGAGTGAACATACGCAAGGAAAACACAGCAGCCATTATGTTTCCTGTAATATTCCATGTGCAGCTTGAATATTTGCTTTAATGCCAGTTAATCTGTAGTGCCATGAACTCAAAGAAGGAATGTTGGCCAAAGTACTGCAACTTTCCACTACTTTTTTCAAATATTGCAACAAGATCTTTAACATCTTCCTGTACACTGCCAGAAGTGAGCAGATGGGACTTCAGTAAGCTACCTCATTCACACACAAAAAACACCCCCACAATGAGGCAGTAAACATTAGTGGTTTTACATACGACCAATCACAGGTGCCAACTTTAACACAGTAAATAAGCACCCCGACTTTCACAATAAGCCAAAAATCAAGCTAATCCCATTTCAAAACAAGGCCAAAACAAGCCAGTCCTTAAGAACCCCAACACTCTATGTGACTAGATCCCCACGGTGTGCAGTCTGGGACTGTGGTGGGCTCACTGTGCACCCCTGACTCTCTCCCCACCTTGCCCATGCTTGCCCTCCCTTGCCAGAAGGCGATTAAAAAAAAAAGGCAACAAGCTACAACAAGCTATAGACCAAATAAGTAAAAAGCTACAAGCCAAAAACTAGCCAACAAGCAACTCACAAGCCAATTAAGCCAAAAACAAGCCCAATTTCTGTGGGTTTTTTTTATAGGTTTGGCATGTCGGCTACCAATCCAGAGTTTCAGGAACAGTTTAACTTTTTTTGCTTGTATCTTTGCTGTGTGGTATGTCCAATAGTATGAAGAGTTCAAGGCTATGACCCGAGGTAATATATGTATGTTGTCCATCCACACTGATCAGCATATTTATGATTTATTTTCACTTAAGGGAAACAAACAAAAATAAAGTCTCCATAAGTCTGACTCGCTCCTAACATATTGCATCAACTCTGTCTCACAAAACAACTTTCTGCAAACAACAAACTCTGAAATATTTAAAGATGCAGTACACAGAGAAAAATCATCAGAATTACATAGCCTTCTAGCCCACACTGAACATGCTTTTTGGTTGGATATGTGCCTTCACTGGACATTGTATTTTTGGGTACTTGGAGGGGTATATTTTATTTAATTGTTTGCATCAATATACAATGCAAACCATACAATACATCTTATAGTAATTATACTTTCTGAATTATGCACCAAATCTTTTAAGTCAATGAGACTTTTTCTAGTAACACATTTAGGAAAGTTCCAACTTCTACATCATTTGAGGCAGTTTCTGGAATCCAAGACTCATCAAGACAAATAGGAAGTAAAACATCCCCTACTCCATAACTCCAAATAGTTCTCCTCCACAAAGATGAGAAAACGTTTTTTGTGCCAGAGAGCTACATGGGGGAAAGAGAATATTACCCTCCCTCTGAAACCACATGATTCATTCGTACTCCATCTTTTTCCTGAAAAAACATCAGAAATCCTTTATTCTGGTGGGACAAACAAGCTCAGATAAACCTCTCCTTTGTTCCCTATGCTCTGATTGACAAAAAATTGCTTGTACCACTGGATTATGACACTATTAAGAATGTAACTTTCAGATGAATGGAGAGTAAGAGACAGACAAGCTACATAGAGATGGATGAAAAAGAGAAAAAAATTACATAAGAAAGATGAATTTCTACAGACTTTTCTCCGAAATACTAGATATTATATTCTAAACATGACATCCACCTCCTCCTCTTACCGCAATTCAACTTTGTAAACCTTTCCAAATCAACCATGTTGGGTTTAAAAACATTTTTCACAAATTATACCCTCTGATGTATGTTTATTTGGAGCGTTGCATTCCATTAGAAATGATTATATTGTACTGCCCAGGTGTGCTCCCCTCTCCTTTTCTTAGGTACCCTGGAGGGCAATATTAGCTGCAACAGAGTGAAGTCAGAAGTAGGATCTGAGCTGCAGCCTGATTACTTCTGAATTCCCTGGCCAGCCGTGTCATTCAAACAGAAGGAAAGAGCGTGGGAGAAACCAAACAGGAGAAGGAAATTGCAGCTTCCCGTGTTTATCCAAAGGATAAAGGCATCCCACGGGAACCAGCACATGAAAATGAAAGCTATATAAAGGATGCCCTTAATAGGCCTAGTAAAGCTTCTAGACAAAAAAAAGGATGATAAGTAATGAATGCTAGGGACAAGTGAAACTTGCTAGATCCAGCCCTTGTTGAACTGAGTACACAGTTCACTCAGTGCTGAGATCTGCAAATTCCTATCCATTACCCAGTTTGAAGTTCAGCAGATATTTAGCCAGAGTACACCTCTTCCGTTGTAGAAGCTGTGCTTACACTGATTATCAAGGAAATGGAAAACACAGCACACCTCTTCAGCATGCATTCTGAGATATATCTTTAGTTCAAAACAGGATCATTTCTGCAGTCTTTCCACCAGCATCGAGTTAGAATATCTGCAGTTTGGATGTTAAAGCAAAAGTTTTTCTTTTCTATTATTTTCATTTTCCAATTGCCCAGATGAGGCTATTGATATAAAGGGAGGTTGCTTTTTGCCTGTTAAGAAAAGCAAAACAAAATAATAAGAATCCAATCCCTGCTTGAGAAGAAAGAGAAATAAATTAGATCAGAATAACTACACTTTATACCCACTTTGCATGTGTACACGTCTACACAAGATGCAAGACAGTGGACAGTCATGCTAGAGATCAGCAAGTCAAGGCTGAAATTTCAGCTTAGTTATCTGAATGCAATATATATGATTGGAACAAATGGGGGTGAAGGGGAAGTGTTCCACATGCTGCTAATTTATAAATTGATGATCTGATTGTGCTCAAATTACCATAACAACAATTGCCCCTTTGCTGAGAGTGACTAAGCATGGAACATACAGTCCCAATGGAATTTGGAAAAGTTATGAAAGACAACGGTGGGAAGGGCATGGGAGGAGGAGTAGTGAGTGAGTTAGAATGGAAGTTGGAGTTCAATTTGAGTATAGCACATTTTCTTTGTATGTGCTATTATATATAAACAGAATATATATATTTTTTCATAGCACAGAAGTCTCATACATACAACAACCTACATGCACTGGCAATATAACTCAAGTCTTCATATTAGGTTTTCAAGGACAAGTAGGTAAGTACTGAACAAGTTCCTTTGATCTCAACAAGGCTTTAAAATTGTAGATGAGAGCTGTATCCTTGACTAGTACTTATGTTTTCAAATATTTGCAGGTAATCCATATTTAGTTTCAAGGATGCAGGCCTGCATAAGCAAGTGATTTGCATTTCAAGTGGCCATCCTTTAATTTATTAGTGTAATCAGATAAATCTTATAAATCACAGCAGATGTCTATTATTAGTATATTTGAGTTAGTAAGTCAGTACTGGCTCCTCCAGTGCATCTGTACCAACAAAATGTGTGACAAGCAATCAGAGGCTTTGAGTGAAATTCAACCAAGTACGGAGATCCTAAACAAGGCCTTCTGTACCACTCAGTGTTGTGTTAAGGATTTAAGTAGGACATAAGAGGTGCAGAGGTCCCTCTGCCCTGGGCTGAGTGAGAGTTACCTAGACATTGTCGTATTTGTAAGAAAAACACAAATAGTTGTTTTTGTTATAATCCAATTATGACATTTATTTTTACAGGAATTCTTGAATGACCACAGAGAACTCTGAAATGCCTGATTTGCAAAGGAACTGCCCCCAGAAATCTACGAAAAGATGAATGAATTAACGCTCATTACTGAATTTATATTTGATAGTGTTTATTGATTTTATAGTTTTAGGGAACTTTGCTTAGTATCAAAGTTTTAGACACTGACAGTTTAATTTTTACACAAATGCATTCTTTGTTTTTTTCCTCTGGTGATGTGCTCTGACACATGAATGTACTGGTAGCAGAGGATGGTTTGATAAGCCTCTTCCATCTCTACAGTCTATGATTCTCTCTCTAGATATGAATGCTCTCACAACCTCCACCAGCTCCACTTATGATTGCAAATGCTGGTAACAAATGGCAGGCATACCCTCTCAGTAAAAGCACGATATAATCCTCTAATATTTCCCTCAACCTGCTGGCATAACCTCAGTCTTGTTTGGCTTGATCTTCACCCAGTTAGTTCTCATCAGTGTGCCATCTTGGTCCAAACATTAGGCCAAGCATGCAAAACTAGCTGGTTGGATGAGGCAGAGCTCAGTGCTATGCTGAGTGTTAACGGAGCTCTAATCTATTTCCCATTAGGTCTTGGGTGGGAGGGATAGCTCAGTGGTTTGAGCACTGGCTTGCTAAACCCAGCATTGTAAATTCAATCTGGGGAAAAAATCTGTCTGAGGATTGGTCCTGCTTTGAGCCGGGGGTTAGATTAGATGACCTCTTAGAGGTCCCTTCCAACCCTGACATTCTATGATTGACTCTCTCTCTATTTCCAGCTTCCCCCCATATTCTCCTCCTGTGTAAGTGCTACAAAATGGAGCTGGAAAATGAACAATATACATCCAACACAAAGTACTTTGCCCTGTGTTTCAAAGATATTTATGTGATATATGTAAGAAGATCTTTATAACACCAACCTCCTTGCTAACTACTGGAAAAACCATAACTCAAGCAAGACTTCTTATAACTCATTGCAGTAATTATATTTACAATGCTTAATTTTAAAGAATCAAGTCTCTCACATTCAAAGCACTTCATAAATCATTTTCAATCCTTCTACTGTCTTTGGATAATTTTGATCAATTACATAAATAATTCAATAAATACAATAAATTATTTAGTTTTTTTAAAAAATGTAGTGTAATTATACCCTCCCCACATACCAACCTTGAGTTCATGGAGAGGCCCAAGCATGTCAGCATGAGATATGACATCCTCCCTTCTGCAGATGCACCCCCCTTCCTAGATGCCAATGTTAGCTTTTAGAAACACAATGGGGCACACTGAAAACAATTTCTATTGCCATGTACTTTTCAATGTCTTTTTGCTTTAACCCCTAGGAATGTACCTATTGGACAACCAGAAGAGCTACCTCATTCCTATGGACCCCAAATCAGAACATATATATTTTATAATTATACGCTTTATATATTGTTTAAAGGAAAACTCCTGTGTACTAACAGTATGTTGTATGTTAATATGTTAACCTGAAAACATGGGCTGAGCCATTATGTAATCTTTTAGACTATTGGCTTATTGTGTTTATCTTGTCTTGCTGCTAGACCTATCTCAGGGCTCGGGACATCCCACCCCATCACTTCCCTCCGCCCACAGATAGCCTATATAATTTATTGTAATCAATTACGTGGCAGTGTCTCTGAGTCTAATAAGCAAAATTACACTCCGCCAGCCTGTGTGTAATAACCCACATGCTTGACTCCACATGGTGTCCATTCTGTTCCTTCACAGCAGCATGTCCCCACTTCAGCTCCTATATGCAGTGGCAGCCAGGGGGCTCCACACATTGTCCCCACCCCAAGCACCAGCTCTGCAGTTCCCATTAGCTGGGAATCATGGCCAATGGGAGCTGCAGGGGCGGCATCTGTGGATGGGGCAGCATGAAGAACTGTCTGACCAGGTCTGCACTTAGGAGCTGGAGTGGGGACATGCTGCTGTTTCTGGGAGCTGCCTGAGGTAAGCGCTGCCTGGACCCTGTGCACACACCCTGGGCCCCAACCCCCTGCCCTAGCCCTGATCCCCCTCCTGCCCTCTGAACCCCTCAGTCCCATCCCAGAACCCCCTTCTGCACCCCAAATCCCTCATCCCCGGCCCCACACCAGAGCCCGCACCCCCAGATGGAGCCCTCACTTCCCCTGCACCACAACTCTCTGCCCCAGCCCGGAGCCCCCTCCCACACCCTGAACCCCTCATTCCTGGCCCCACCCTGGAACCTGCAGCCCCAGCCCAGATCCTACTCCCCTCAACCCCCTGCTCAACCTGCAGCCCCCTCCCACACCCTGAACTCCTAATTTCTGGCCCCAACACAGAGTCTGCGCTCCCAACTGGAGCCCTCACCCCCTCCTGCACCCTAACCGCCTGCCCCAGCCTGGTGAAAACTAGAGAGTGAGCGTGGGGAGAGTGGGCGAGAGAGGGAGGGAGGATGAAGTGATTCCCGGATGGGGCCTTGGAGGAGGAGCAGGGCAGTGGTTGGGGCACGTGTGTTTGGTTTTGTGTGAGTAGAAGCTGGCAACCCTAGACTCAACACTGGTTTTGAGGCCTAGGGCAGCTGGACCAAGAAATCCCACGTCCAAGAAGGAGTGCTAGATAGGGAGTCTGTATCCTGGGAGAAAGCCTAGGAGGCCTGAGACAGGGCCTAGTTGCAGCTCAGTGGACTTAGAAGCATGCAGGATCCAGTGTTTGGATCCAAGCACAATAGCCAGGTGCATGTCTAACGGGGTCTTCAACCAGGGCTATAACAGCATGCTTGGCAGCAAACTGCTAATCCAAACCCAATCATGCATTTTAAAAATACTTTACATAACGATTTCTTAAAAGCACTGAAGGCTACTTAAGGTCATGTGTTTTCCCTATATGATGATTTGTCAACTACATGTATCCAAACCCCAATTCCTTAAGAACTGGTTCTACGGGTTGAGTGATAGAGTTAAAAGTGGTAAGAAACATTATTTATTCCAAGTATGTGAAGTTAGATCGTTCATAGGGGTTTGCAAATATCATTTATTTACTGAATCCCTTTCACACCGAGCACTGCTTACCACCTATGTACATACAACTTTTCCCATTGGCTACATATTGTTAGCTTTCAGAGCTGTAGAAGCATTTCAACTTTATGCATTGTACGTGAAATGCTGCAGATTGCTCTCTTTTTCAGTGTGCTGGCAAAGAAAGGTGGCTAAGTCATGAGAAGACATTTTATTTTATTCCAGAATTCCTCTCTAGCATGGAATGAAATCTTTATATATTGTGTTTTGATAGTATTTAGGTACAGTGATTTACAGCACTTCTTTATTAGTCTTCTTTGCAACTTGGGATTCTTTTCCAAAATATTTTTCCCCTTGTTACTTTTACCTTTTACTGACTGAGAGGTGTTCTGCAATGCCCTGCTTTTAAATATCCCCAATTTACTGTACTGTTAAATACGTGTTATAACACCAGTTAACAGTAGATGGAAGCATAGAGCTGCTTAGCTAGTAAGTACTGTAATACTGTCTATGCTGTGTGCAAAACGGACCTAAGGAGGAAAAATAACTTCAGAAGCATCAACAGAATTGTATGTTTAAACCCACACCCATCTCTGTTCTCCAACAGAACAGCACTACAAGTGGTGACAGAGCTTACTATAATATTTCAGAGGGCCACTAGAAGGATTTTTTAAATGAATTATGGAAAATGAAGGCCCTTATATATAGGGGGTCTGAACAAAAACTATTGGTCCAAATGCCCCTGAAGTTTGGGAAACTTTCAGATCCAAACCCTATCTTTGCAACTGAGGCACATCTCTACAATTAATAAGTCAGCTAGTCCATTTCCCCACCGCTTCAGAGTTCTTGACTACATTGTATATTTTCCTGGTCAACTAGCATACATGCTGGAACTAGGAATGTTGGGGGTGCTGTCGCACCCCCCGGCTTGAAGCAGTTTCCATTATATACAAGGTTTACAGTTTGGTTCAATGGCTCTCAGCACTCCCACCGTAAAAACTGTTCCAGAACTCTTGTACAATTTCCCAATCAATTTTTAGAGATTCCTCCCTATTTCTGAGGCTAAAAACTGGTATTTTTGGTTGCTCCTATCAACATTTCCATGGTTGTAGATCAATGGTTCTCAACCAGGGATAGACTCACCTTTGTGGGTATGCAGGGACTTCCAGGGGATACATCAACTCACTAGTTTTACAACGGGCTACATAAAAAGCACTAGCGAAGCCAGTACAAGCTAAAATTTCATTCAGACGATGACTTGTTTTTACTGCTCTCTATACTATACACTGAAATGTAAGT
This sequence comes from Gopherus evgoodei, assembly GCF_007399415.2. Lineage (NCBI taxonomy): Eukaryota > Metazoa > Chordata > Testudines > Testudinidae > Gopherus > Gopherus evgoodei. The sequence goes on from NC_044332.1 coordinate 60,583,735, forward strand.
ACAATATTTATATTCCAATTGATTTATTTGATAATCGTACAGTAAAAATGAGAAAGCAATTTTTCAGTAATAGTGTGGCTGTGACACTTTCATATTTTTACATCTGATTTTGTAAGCAAGTAGTTTTTAAATGAGATGAAACTTGGGGGTATGCAAGACAAATCTGACTCCTAAAAGGGATAAAGTAGTCTGGAAAGGTTGAGAGCCACTGTTCTATCCCATATACATTGCAAGGGCCGAGACACTGCAATTTTTCTATTCCCTCTGCTAACTGGTATAAATGTCATAGTCATTTGATTTCATCTACGCTATCAAAAGAATAAGTAGAGGCTAAAATTTGAAGTCACTCCAATTCCCATAGTCCCTTGCTCTTTCAAAATAAAATAGGGCAGAAATGAAGTCAACATGGACATTTTCAAATCTCACACAACAATCAACAGCTTGGGAATATCAATAAGGCAGCTGTAATAAATACCAAGGCCAATGTTACAAAATACTCAAGACTGCCTCCTGGGTGTGCAGGGTTTATTGAACGATGAGGGGGGCTCTTTAGAGTAATGAAATTTTAGGAATTTCTATACGTAAGTTTTGATCTTGTACAGATGTCAGTCTTCCTGCTAAAATCTCTTCTGGGTTTATTTATCAGATATTTTCAGCCCTACTCCTATAGCTCCTCCTATTCCAGTATAAAAGATAGCTAAATCGTTTAATTTGTGGCCATAGGGTATTAGGAGACTGAAAGGTGTGTGTGACAAATAGCTGTATAACAATGCAGAAATTGATGGACAAGTTCCACAGTCTCTATGTCATGTTGATACTGGGGTTGAAAATATTGCTGGAAAGCAGCAAATATGTCCAGTAGCCAAGTTCAAAACAGATGTTTAGAGAACCAAGTATCTAATGTTGATTGTACATAAGGGGGTTTTATGCCTCAAAGAGCCTCTCCTCTCCATCACTGTATGTCTAGTTCCCTCAGTCTGTACCTTCAAGAAGTGGGTAAAATTGTGCCTTTTCCATTAAGCAAATGGAAACTGATTTTTCTTCATCAGTGCCTCCCTATAAAGACCTTAGTGGTAGGAACCAACTGTACAGTGTTCCTGGCAGACTCCAGCTGTGAGCCTAAAAATCTCTGAATGCCCACTGGCAAAGCATTCTCTCCTATCAGGCCTGACAAACTCACTACACCTAACACACTGCTTTCATAGCATTTATCCCAAAATGGTCATGTAAGGTGTCTAATAAAAGCTTTTGTCATATTACTCCTGAGGGGATTCTGCGTGACTGCATGCCTGCAGAAAACTCCCCTCCTCCCCCACAGAATTCATGTGCTTCCCTGCAGAAAACAGCATGGAAGCCATGCGGGGGGAGGGCAAGACCACAGGCACAGTTTTTGGGGGGGATTTCTCCTCCCCAAACAGAGGTGAGGCATGGGAGGGCACATGGGGTTGTGCACCACTGCTCCCTCCCTCCCCTCATTTCTGCAAGCACAGAGCTGCCTAGCTGAAGGAGGCTGTATCTGGGCTCTGCTGATTCTGCAGCTGAACACTGCCTCCTGGACCCTAGTGCCAGTCATGCTCCCCTTCTGTGTTCTGCAAGCCTATCTGTTTTCTGTGCAACAGTGAATGCCCATGGTGGGGCTGGGTAAGGGGGTTTGGGGGGAATGAGGGAAGCGGGAATGAGGAGTAGAATAGGGCAGGGGAAGGGGAATGTGGGAGTGAGAGGAGGGAGATGGAGAAGAAAAGGGGATAGAGGAATGACGGGGGGAAGCAGGAGCCCAGCATGTGGTGTCCCCTCGGCAGCATCTGGGGCTCCCCGGTTAAGCAGATCCATCAAACCCTCACCCTGACAAGCCCTACTCCCCTACACCTGGACCCCTCCAAGCCCCCCGCACCCAGATCCCCATCTCCCAACATCCAGGCCCCCCACTGAACCCCAACCACCTTCACCTGGATCCCCTGCAAAGTCCCATTGTCCCTGCAACCAGAGCCGCCCCTCTCGCCCCAACAAGCCCCTGTGCATCCAGATCTCCCATTGAGCTGTCCGCATCCAGAAACCTCTCACCCCACACCTGGATCCTGCTGGGCTGAGTTTCTGGGGCAGGCCCAGCCCTTGCACTGTGTCAGCCTCACTGCTGAGTCCCTGTACCAGGGGGAGGTGAAGGCTTCAGGCTGAGTTCCCACCTCAATGCAGCCAGTGGCCTTTGCTCCCCACTGCCATGCTGGAGCCACATTTATTTACTGATAAATAAAATGTGCAGAATTTTAAAATATTGTGCATATAATTTTAAAAATTTTGGTGCAGAATCCCCTCAGGAGTAGTCATATTGATAGTCATAATTTTGAGAGATGTATGTATAGATGATATTTAAGGAATAGAGTATATGTACTGACATTATATTGTACAGTCTATGGCCATGTCCACATCTAAAATTTTGCAGCGCTGGTTGTTACAGCTGTATTAGTACAGCTGTATAGGGCCAGCGCTGCAGAGTGGCCACACTTACAGCAACCAGCGCTGCAAGTGGTGTTAGATGTGGCCACACTGCAGCGCTGTTGGGCGGCTTCAAGGGGGGTTCGGGGAACGCGAGAGCAAACCGGGAAAGGAGACCAGCTTCGCCGCGGTTTGCTCTCGCGTTCCCCGAACCAGCCTGCAAACCGCAGGGAAGGAGACCTGCTTGCTCGGGGGTTCGGGGAACGAGAGAGCAAACCGGGAAAGGAGACCAGCTTCGCCGTGGTTTGCTCTCGCGTTCCCCGAACCACCCTGCAAACCGCAGGGAAGGAGACCTACTTGCTCGGGGTTTCGGGGAACGAGAGAGCAAACCGGGAAAGGAGACCAGCTTCGCCGCGGTTTGCTCTCGCGTTCCCCGAACCACCCTGCAAACCGCAGGGAAGGAGATCTGCTTGCTCGGGGTTCGGGGAACGCGAGAGCAAGCCGGGGAAGGAGACCAGCTTGATTACCAGAGGCTTCCTCAGGTATGCTGGGATACCTGCTTATTCCACGGAGGTCAAGAAAAGCGCTGGTAAGTGTCTATACTTGATTACCAGCGCTGGATCACCAGCGCTGGATCCTCTACACCCGAGACAAAACGGGAGTACGGCCAGCGCTGCAAACAGGGAGTTGCAGCGCTGGTGGTGCCCTGCAGATGTGTACACCTCCTAAGTTGCAGGGCTGTAACTCCCTCACCAGCGCTGCAACTTTCTGATGTAAACAAGCCCTGAGTCCCAGGCTGGGTTGATAAACAGGTTTTGCCAGAAAAAGGGATGTATATTCACTTGTCTGCTTAGGTTCATATGTGGATTAAGCATTGTAAGCCAACACAATGGAAGCCCGTTTTGTATATGGAGTCAACACAAGTATGTGAAGACAGCTTGGAGCCAGCATACCAGGAAGGAACCCCAGCGGTGATCCTGACTCGTTCCAGCACCGAGGGAGCAAAAAGGACAGAGTCTTTTGCATTCACAAAAGGTGGATCCTAGCCATGTTGGTTGGAGATGCTGGATGCTGCTGAATACTGCAGTGGGATACTTTCAAAGAGGTTCAGGGGCTGCGATATACCTATTGCTACCTGCAAGACAAAATAAGAGCTGGCAAAGCCCAGAGACTGTTTGACTGGCCAACAGACTGGAGGTGTCAGGGAGCTGACATTCAGTTAAGCACAAACAAGTCTCACTTGCACTGTGGCAGGAGTATAACCAGCTGTCTCACCGTCCTGGGCACCCCAAGAAAGCATCATAGCAGCATACTACAGTACCATGTACATTTACGGAAGCATGCACATGATTAATAGTAAAGGCCTCGGGAATGGTTTCTGACATGTAAAAATATAACACATTTGGCGTGGACTTGCACAGTAGCTTAGGCAATTGGAACATCAGAGGTAGCACGGTTTTCTGCTGACCAGGCACAGGCAGCACTAGTATCATGTGTTCTTAGGCCATAGTTCTACAGTGAGTTCGTATGCCTGAAACTGAGGCCAGAGTCCAGAATTTCTGAATCTCTGTCACTGCTATTTTCAGTTGTGGTAGTTCCAGCTTCTTATGCTTCCTGGATCATGGCTCTTCCCTTAGTCAGTGATGGTTACTGCTTGGCTGATATCAGGTCATCTGGCAGAAAGTGCAACATTCCCTGAGGCTTTCCCTTGCAGTTCATTGGCTTTAGTTTCTGAAAAGTCCATCTGCCAAGGAGCAGACGTCGGACCCAGCTGCTCGTTCATGAAGAGCAACAGTGAACTGCAACATAAAGTCACCAGGCAGTTATTGCCATTGTCTCTATCAAAGAGTCAAATCTCAAAAGTGCCTTAGAAGTTCACTGTGCTTTGAATTGAAATGGGCAGCCAACTGGATCAGTAATCTTTTGCTGAACCCTGGGGTACAAATGTGGGGACCCACATGAAAGACCCCCTAAGCTTATATTCCACCAGCTTAGGTTAAAAACTTCCCCAAGGCACAAATTCCTTGCCCTGGGATGGTATCACTGCCACCATCAAGTGAGTTAGACAAAGATTAAGGAAAAGGACCACTTGGAGTTCCTGTAAAAGCAGCAAAGAGTCCTGTGGCACCTTATAGACTAACAAACATTTTGGAGTATGAGCTTTCGTGGGTGAATACCCATTTGTTGGACGCATGTAGTGGAAATTTCCAGGGGCAGGTATATATATGCAAGCAAGAAGCACGCTAGAGATAACGAGGTTAGTTCAATCAGGGAGGATCTACAGTGCAATTTAAAAAAAATATAAATTTGGCTTAACTTTGAATCATCTGGAAGATAGCCCAGGACACAGAACTGGATCACAGAAATATGCAAGAAATTAAACCATGGCTTAACCCAGGCAAGAGGATAATTGGACTGTCTCCAGCTAATATCACAGCCATTGAGCTGCAGTTAATATCTGATCTTGACAACAACAAATGTTTCGGTTAATCAATGTCTACATGCTGCTAGAAAACATACAGTTGAAAATATATAAACAGCCAAGATTTATTTTCACTGTTAAGAAGGAAAAACAGGCTCTGCAAACTAGAACTTGGCAAATGGAACTGAAGGTGTTTCCAAAACAGTGGGCGGCTATAAAGAAATTTGGTATTTATTTAAAGTTATCTGCATTTGGCTTTGTACAAGGGACTAGATTAGATAGCCTATGATTCCTTATGTATACCTTCATCTTTTTCAGGCCATCACAGACCATATTTTACTTGATTTGATTATATATCTGTAGAAGATCTAGCCTAGCCATGACTACCCAACTGGGACAATATGCCTTCTGGCAGCCTGGTATGGCTATAGCTCTGCATCTTTGCTGCAGACCTTCAGCAAAGGCAGTTTTACATTGCAAATGAGGACTGCAAAAGTCTTCTGAGGCAAGCAGTTGACAAGCTACTGGCAAACAGATTATGCAATGCTTATTTGTGACAAAGCTTTAATTACCCTATGCTGGAGAATTTAACAGAGTATATACTGTACTGTATCTTAGGCAAAGCTTCTACACTTGTAGCAAATGCCATCGGTGGAAGAATCTGGTAACATAAACCTCAATGCAGCAATCAAAACAGCCTCAGTAATGAATGATGTTCTGCTGAAATCCCTGTCTGTTATAACCACAGAATCCTCTGGCAAACATTAATTGTGGCAAGGTATTGGAAACCTAGTTTATGTGACAAGCTGCTGGAAGTAAAACATTTCAGACAATCCGCAATAAATAACACATCACACCCATCACTACAGCTAATACTTTAAAACGCTTACACGTGAACAGAAATTCCTTCAATGATCTATTTAATTCTTCATAGTGGCAAATAAATAACCTGGGACTTTATTGGACACTTTATATTATCCTGTGTTTTACATGCCCTTTGTAATTCAACAGAAAATGGTTTTACAAGTAAAGAAAAATGTGAAGGACACACACACAACTAGTTTTATATAATTTTCCTTTCCATTGTTTGTAAAACTACCACAAGCTGTAGAATAACACTACTCTCTCATTTTTTCCTTCTATGAACCCAATGCTATGATGGAAAATGAAGGAAATATGTCAAGCAAACTTCTTTTTAACTCTCATAAAACTGCAGCTGTGTGTGTGGCATCACTGGAGTAAAATGTCAAGTCACTAACTTTCCTCACAGGGCTTCCTCTCTCCCACCCCTAGGAGTGGAAGCAGGCATAGTGCCAACTCCGCCAATCAGCTGTTTGGTGGCTGGGAGACAGCGGAGAGCAGAGAGCAGGCAGGAGACTCAAGGAGGGGGCAGAGCAGGGGCGGGAACAGAAGGAACAAGGGCAGGGTCTCAGGGGAAGGGGTGGAGTAGAGGTGGAGTGGGAGCAGAAAAAATAAAAGTCTGCACCTATGGAAGCAGGAGTTTAGTTCCTGAACACCTCAAAAATGTGCGACAGGTCTTGGAGAGAGTCAAAGGCAACTTGGGTGTAACCAAGGTGTGACATTCCCTAAGGTATAATCTGGACTGTGGAACAGCTGTGTCCCCTGCAGTTCTTCAACCTATAGTGCCTCTTTCACCACTTTACTGCGAGAACAGCCACTCCTGGCCAGTTAAAACACAGTCTCCAGCATGTAACTTGCTCCCAGTTGCACAATACTGAGTGCTACTAGTTAACCACTGATGAATTAAACTGCAGAGCAACACGAGCAAGCTCTCTAGTTCCAGACTTTCCCCCAGAAATGTGCGTCTTGTACTGTCCAACACACTGCTGAACAATGCAAACTCATATAAAGTTTGTCATTTCATCAATGGAAAATGATTGGCACAGACTGGCTAACCTAGTAAGGAGGGCTTTAAACTAGGTTCGACGGGGACAGGTGAGCAAAGCCCACAGGTAAGTGGGGAACAAGACCTGGGAGATGGGCTGGAAACAGGAGGGAGCACGGGCTATTATGGCAGAGAGGAAGGAGGGTCAGGGCAAAGCTGGGAGGCAAGATCAAACCAGTATCTTAAATGCCTTTATACAAATGCAAGAAGTATGGGTAATAAGCAGGAAGAACTGGAAGTGCTAATAAATAAATACAACTATGACATTATTGGCATTACTGAAACTTGGTGGGATAATACACATGACTGGAATGTTGGTGTGGATGGGTATAGTTTGCTCAGGAAGGATAGACAGGGGAAAAAGGGAGGAGGTGTTGCCTTATATATTAAAAATGTACACACTTGGACTGAGGTGGAGATGGACATAGGAGACGGAAGGGTGAAGAGTCTCTGGGTTAGGCTAAAAGGGGTAAAAAACACAGGTGATGTCGTGCTGGGAGTCTACTACAGGCCACCTAATCAGGCGGAAGAGGTGGATGAGGCTTTTTTCAAACAACTAACAAAATCATCCAAAGCCCAAGATTTGGTGGTGATGGGGGACTTCAACTATCCAGATATATGTTGGGAAAATAACACCGCGGGGCACAGACTATCCAATAAGTTCCTGGACTGCATTGCAGACAACTTTTTATTTCAGAAAGTTGAAAAAGCTACTAGGGGGGAAGCTGTTCTAGACTTGATTTTAACCAATAGGGAGGAACCTGTTGAGAATTTGAAAGTAGAAGAAAGCTTGGGTGAAAGTGATCATGAAATCATAGAATTTGCAATTCTAAGGAAAGGTAGAAGGGAGTACAGCAGAATAGAGACAATGGATTTCAGGAAGGCGGATTTTGGTAAGCTCAGAGAGCTGATAGGCAAGGTCCCATGGGAATTAAGACTGAGGGGAAAAACAACTGAGGAAAGTTGGCAGTTTTTCAAAGGGACGCTATTAAGGGCCCAAAAGCAAGTTATTCCAATGGTTAGGAAAGATAGAAAATGTGGCAAAAGACCACCTTGGCTTACCCTTGAGATCTTGCGTGACCTACAAAATAAAAAGGCGTCATATAAAAAATGGAAACTAGGTCAGATCATGAAGGATGAATATAGGCAAATAACACAGGAATGCAGAGGCAAGATTAGAAAAGCAAAGGCACAAAATGAGCTCAAACTAGCTATGGGAATAAAGGGAAACAAGAAGACTTTTTATCAATACATTAGAAGCAAGAGGAAGACTAAGGACAGGGAAGGCCCACTGCTCAATGAGGAGGGGGTAACAGTAACGGGAAACTTGGAAATGGCAGAGATGCTTAATGACTTCTTTGTTTCGGTCTTCACCGAGAAGTCTGAAGGAATGTCTAATATAGTGAATGCTTACTGGAAGAGGGTAGGTTTAGAAGAGAAAATAAGGAAAGAGCAAGTAAAAAATCACTTAGAAAAGTTAGATGCCTGCAAGTCACCAGGGCCTGATGAAATGCATCCTAGAATACTCAAGGAGTTAATGGAAGAGGTATCTGAGCCTCTAGCTATTATCTTTGGGAAATCATGGGAGACGGGGGAGATTCCAGAAGACTGGAAGGGGGCAAATATAGTGCCCATCTATAAAAAGGGAAATAAAAACAACCCAGGAAACTACAGACCAGTTAGTTTAACCTCTGTGCCAGGGAAGATAATGGAGCAGGTAATCAAAGAAATCATCTGCAAACACTTGGAAGGTGGTAAGGTGATAGGGAATAGCCAGCATGGATTTGTAAAGAACAAATCATGTCAAACTAATCTGATAGCGTTCTTTGATAGGATAACAAGCCTGGTGGATAAGGGAGAAGCGGTGGATGTGATATACCTAGACTTTAGTAAGGCATTTGATACAGTCTCGCATGACATTCTTATAGATTAACTAGGAAAGTACAATTTAGATGGGGCTACTATAAGGTGGGTGCATAACTGGCTGGATAACCGTACTGAGAGAGTAGTTGTTAATGGCTCCCAATCCTGCTGGAAAGGTATAACAAGTGGGGTTCCGCAGGGGTCTGTTTTGGGACCGGTTCTGTTCAATATCTTCATCAACGATTTAGATGTTGGCATAGAAAGTACGCTTATTAAGTTTGTGGACGATACCAAACCGGGAGGGATTGCAACTGCTTTGGAGGACAGGGTCAAAATTCAAAATGATCTGGACAAGTTGGAGAAATGGTCTGAGGTAAACAGGATGAAGTTCAATAAAGATAAATGCAAAGTGCTCCACTTAGGAAGGAACAATCAGTTTCACACATACAGAATGGGAAGAGACTGTCTAGGAAGGAGTATGGCAGAAAGAGATCTAGGGGTCATAGTGGACCACAAGCTTAATATGAGTCAACAGTGTGATACTGTTGCAAAAAAAGCAAACGTGATTCTGGGATGCATTAACAGGTGTGTTGTAAACAAGACACGAGAAGTCATTCTTCCTCTTTACTCTGCGCTGGTTAGGCCTCAACTGGAGTATTGTGTCCAGTTCTGGGCACCGCATTTCAAGAAAGATGTGGAGAAATTGGAGAGGGTCCAGAGAAGAGCAACAAGAATGATTAAAGGTCTCGAGAACATGACCTATGAAGGAAGGCTGAAGGAATTGGGTTTGTTTAGTTTGGAAAAGAGAAGACTGAAAGGGGACATGATAGCAGTTTTCAGGTATCTAAAAGGGTGTCATCAGGAGGAGGGAGAAAACTTGTTCACCTTAGCCTCCAATGATAGAACAAGAAGCAATGGGCTTAAACTGCAGCAAGGGAGATTTAGGTTGGACATTAGGAAAAAGTTCCTAACTGTCAGGGTAGTTAAACACTGGAATAGATTGCCTAGGGAAGTTGTGGAATCTCCATCGCTGGAGATATTTAAGAGTAGGTTAGATAAATGTCTATCAGGGATGGTCTAGACAGTATTTGGTCCTGCCATGAGGGCAGGGGACTGGACTCGATGACCTCTCGAGGTCCCTTCCAGTCCTAGAGTCTATGAGTCTATGATATGCTCCAGCTTTGTTACCCCAAATGGAGTTTCCCCACATACTTTAGTCCAAACACAATGGTTTGATAAAACGGTGAAACAAGTTTGTTAACAACAAAAAGAAAAAGATTTTAAGTGGCTATAGGCAATTATGCATAAAAATCAGGATTGGTTACAAAAGAAATAAAAACATAAAACTTGAGCTAATTGTCTCACTTAAAAAAACTATGAACCTAAAAGCAAAAGGTTTTTCTCACCATAAGCTTACAGCAGTCTGTAGTGGCTGAAGAGCCTCCCCAAATTCAGTTCTTTAGGAGTTGTTGATGCATGATCAGAGATGAAGGAGGAGAGTGAGGTCAAGTGTTTTTCTCCTCCGCTTTATAATTCAATTTCTTGTGCTAGAAACATCCTTGCTGAGTTGTGATAACAAAATAATCTCTTGTGGAAGTGAGGTTTGAACCGTCCTTGTGATGAACTGTAAATTTTTTGTTAAATCCTTGTCCCTGCCTGAGAATGGCCACTTAGCTAAGTGATAGCCCACTTGACTTTGTTGATACCTGTCAGGGTATGTCAGTATCTTTTGTCTCTAAAGAACTGGTTGGGGCCCGACTTTCTAACTTTGGAACATGTTACAGCAATGTTATACAGTGGAATCTTATAACTTTACATACAATGCCACATAGATTTTACTAGAACAATAATGTTCAGCAGATTATGAGTTTTCAAATGATATCTCACAAGGCATATTGTGCACAAAATTTATAGTAGTCTTGTAAAAAGGGTGAACATGGGGTACAGACAATCATATATGGGTAACTGGAGGGTGGGGCTGGAGAGGTGCCCAGAGGGACACTGGAGTGAAACAGGGGTGCAAGTGCAGTAGCTATGGGAAGGTTGTTCAAGGTAGGGGGGAATAGGAGCTGTTGGGAGGTGGGGGAGAGTTAGGAAACCTTCCCCATTCTGCTCTTGTTTTCCCATTCGCTTCCTCTATTCAGTCAGACATGTTCTGCCCCTGTCCATATAGCACCTAATCCCCACCTCTTCCCATTTTCAGTGGGTGATTGCAACAAGATGCATTGAAATGCTGCTTTATAATGTAATGCAACTAGATGGCCAAGTCATCTCTTCTTTCTCCTCTCCCCACTTGCCCCTGCCCCACTCATCTAAATCACTCTCCTCCAGTCCATTCAAAACACAGCTACTAAAATTACTTTCCTGGCCTGCCAAACAAGTCAAATCATTCTGTCTTCAAATCCCTCCATTGGTAATTGAGCTGCATTGGTGTGCTGAGAAGCCAGAAGGTATAAGAGAGTACAATCTGGCCCTATGTTAATGACTTCTTTGGGGGCTCCCAGTGCATTTTGTCATGTTCCCTTCTAGCTCCTATGGGCAAGGTTTATTATATTATATTTATGCCTTGCACAGTGCCAAGCACGTTGTCTGTGCTTACCACCACAACAGGCTGTTTGCTTGAATACTGGCTGCCCCAGTGAGTGAGATATTGTTATTATCAGTTATGATGATTGTGGGGAACAAATGGCAATTTGTGTAAATTTCAGGTTTTACTACGGAGTTGTTACAAACTTCAGAAATTTATGGCAACTGCAATTAGCACAAAGTTACTCCAAGTTTACAGCAATTAGAAGAAAAAAATAAATTTTTATGAGGTAAAACTAGAAGCATGTAGAGATCCTCAGGCGGTATCTTGAGGTTGAATTACAAATGCCATTCAGAAGAGAAACATCAAAACACTTCTTTCAGTAAATTATTAAAATGATAGATTTTAAAAAATATGTAATAGCTGAAAATATGTTGCCACTCACAGTGCTTGATCTCAGATTTCCTGTTGTCATAGAATTAAATATGAACTTCAAGGCTTATAAAACAAAGAAACTCCGTAACATAATGGGTCAAATTCATCCCCAGTGTAATGCCACGACTGTAATTTATGAAATGTAACCAGAATATTTAGGTTTAGAAATTACAGACACCTTTAACATTCTAAAACAATATATCTGGAAGTCACCATCTCCTTCACTTATCATCCAAGTTCTAAATTCACGTTCTGTATTTCTTTTAACAGATAATGATGGCATCACTGCCTAAGATCGTGCAGGTAGTAATATCTATTTGCATCTCTTTTCTTACCTACAGATTAACTCTAAAAGCACTAGTTCTGATGCAACATACTTCAAAATTATATTTCTACTTGCTGTATCCCTTTCTTGTATTATAATATAATATTGATGATTAGGATGAAAAGCATGTTTAGTATTCTTGTTAGCTAGAACATATCTGTATAATTGAACATGCTATACCTGGATTCCAGACTACCTCTTACTTGAAAACCAACTGTCATTGATGTGATTTATTTTAGACCTACATGAGCTATTTAAGGTATTAACCTTTTAGTTTATTCTGTTACTTTACTCATGATATCAGCTGATGCACCAACCACTTGGCACTGCTCAGTTATTACATCAAAGGAATTTGTTAAGATGTTAGGTTTCAGAACTACAAAAGATTCTTCTCCTAACTCAGAAGCCTCATTTCCCAGCCAATCCAGTTGGACAAAGCTTCACTCCATCTTCCCCAATCAAACTCACAAACAACCCCACCCACAAAACCTTGTGCTTTAACTCCTGGATTTTTGTAGATGGGATGGAACTTCACAATTTGAATTTATAACAGCAATACCCTCAGGCAAGGTCCTTTCCTGTAAGATAGGATCAGGACAAGGCATAATAATCAGCCCTGCTAAAACGTGGCTATGCTTAGTCTACTTCAAACAGATATAGATGGAAAGTCCTGACTGAGCATCCCCCCTTACTAGCCACACACGGTGATACTCTTCGTAAGAGGCACTTTCAAGTTATCCTCCTCGATTATCAGCTCCAGGAGACCTTTAATATGTTTCTTCACCAGCAGCCAGACTAATATTCAGGCCCACTTTTCCTATTCCTCCAGGACTAGGACACAGAATACAGCAATTTTGTTAGCTACTGGGACTGCTCTATAGCCTCTATTGCGGTGCTTGTTCTCGTAGGAAAAGGCTCCTCAAAGATCCCTTTTCCAGTCTAGGATGCCTTATTTCTCCCCGAGGTCAAAATTCTGGGCCAAATCTTAGTTCACACCCAGACAAGCCATCTGAGCTATTTGTTTCAGGCATAAAAGAAATCCCTGTAGGCTACTATGGCAATCCTCTCAGAGGGAGGCAAATATACTTCAATACTATATAATCAGATTGGCTCTAACTTCCAAACTGGCCAGCAGATTTAGATCTGTGAGAATCAGAAATAGCAAGCTGTTGTATGAGCTGCTCCAGGAACTGTTCAAGGGCCTCTTGTTGCTTTCTCATAAATTGTTGCTCTTGTTCTTGCTTAGCCAACTGTCTCACTACAGCTGTTCTTGGTTGCTCCTGTTGAACCAGGTACTTTAGAACCTCCTCCCTGTTTCCTTTTACTTAACAAGGGTTCAAACTAAATTGTGCTAACCCTGCCTGTTGTGGCAGACCAAACCAAACAAAGGTCCACACCCATAGAGTTCTTTTCCAAAACAAATAAAACACTTCCCCTATCAGGGCTTTCTTCCCCTCAGTCTTTGTGAAGGTAACCCAGTCTCTCCCCAGATAGGTCATCCTCAAAGACTTTTCAAATAAAAGCTCAGCATACGCAAAATGAAAAACAAACAAAAATGTGCTACTTTCCCCTTTTTCCTAGAAGAGGCTCCTTGGCCCCTCTGGCTTCCTCTGCATCCCTTCCTGTTCTCAAAGACCCAACTCCTTTCCCAGAAGGCCTTGCCAGTGCCCTGAACTGTAAGCCTAGCTGTCCTGGGGACTAAAATGCCTAACCTGCCCTTCTTGGTTCAGAGAGAGAGAGAGAGAGAGAGAGAGAGAAAGAGGCTGGCTGCAAGCATATAGCTCATTTGACTCCTGGCAGTTCAGAAAATTTGAAAAATATTTTTCGTTCAACATGAAACAAATCCAAAAGCTGTGAAAAAGATTTCAACAAAATGTTGACCCAAAATGGAATTATCATTTTTACAGAGCTAGATTCACAAAACAGCCAGAGGATGAGGTAGTTAGCAGGTAGTTACCTGGGCAGTTTATAAATCACAGTGGCAATTCAAACTCATTCATAATGACAATGAATAGATATTGGAGCAATTCTACAGCATGGTGGGTTAGGTAGTTGCCTGGAGTGTAGAAGATCTATAAGTTCAAATCCCAGGTCTAATGAGTACTTATTTATACAAACTGGAACAGCTTTAACAGGAGAGATAGAAAGTTATCCACCTGGGACTATCCCATGGTGCAATGACTGGCCACTCTCTAGCCCAGTAGGAGAATCAAGTTCAAATCCTTTCTTTACATCAGGCAGAGGAAGGAATTTAACGTTGCACTCCCTGTCAGTACCCAGCCCAAGCCAGGGAAGCTAATGAGCCAATCAGTGGACCAAATTCAGTGATGGATCCTGATCACATGCCACCTGTAGCCAGTTGTGCATACGCTAAGAAGACTGGGTTAAAAATTATAAAGAGGTCTTTTCCTCTATTTTCTGAATAGTAGCAAAGACCTGGAAAAGAAAAACAAAAGTGGGGAAGGCAAAAGTATTTGACAAATTTGTGAGTAGTTGTGGGTCAACTAAAACTGCATTTTTCCAGGAATAAACTATTTATCAAAAAAGTTTCACTCAGCTTTACTTTACATTATCTCAAATTAATTTTATTAACACAGTTAAGGATTTTTAATATATTTTACTTTTAACCTGTGTTCCTTTTAAATTACAAAACATTAGAGTCAACACAAAAGAAAATCTTTGATCTATGAAGTAAAAAAAAATCAATTTTAAAATTTGACACTAGTGACTACTGAGTGACTAACTACAAGCCTTAATGACCTACAACAGCTATACCAAATTTAGCAGCTGCAAGGCTGCATTATTGACTATAATTCTTTCATCTTATAATGGTAGCATTGAATATAGGAAATCAGTAGGACATATTATGCTGACAATCTATCTCAGCTTTCTCATGACAAGCCTACAAACAATATCTGTAAAATACAGTATCTTTATAGTCCACATTAAATTGTCATTAATAGCTCATGGAACTAATGAGGAGACTTAGAGTCCAGGTTTCCCTCACATGTAAAAAATACCTGTAAATAGTTGTTTTGGTATTGTAGGGAATGGAGAATTCTGTTCTCTTTACAGGAGAGACCAATTACTAGCTGAGCCCAATAGTGTACATTATTTTCCAGTTTAGAGTAATTATCCTCAAAATGTAGAGGAACCCCAAGAACTTGCATGTAGTCCATTATGTCATATGGCACAAAAAGGCATAGAACTATCAATAAGTTAGAGGTTTGGTTATGGTTTGGGTGGTATGAAAAACTTACCAAATAGTTCATCTACAGGTGATGGATGGACTAATCAAATCTGACAGCTGATGACAATGCAGAAGATGAACAATTTGAAAACAGATACATAATACAAGTACCTGAATCTGTGACTCCAATCACCACTCATCCTGGAAAAGATACATTAATAAAGAAGTTTCTACTTTTGCCAGCTTTTCACTTTATTAACCTTGATCAAGAAATAGTGCCTGTTATAAGACCACTTATGGGTTTCTTACACTCTGTAAATAATAATTATACTAGTTTTACTATACTGTATTTTTGGCAAAGTTTGTCTGTGTACCTTATTGTATCTACCTATTACTTATGATCCTGACCAACTTGAAAAAATAAAGGAAAATATTACATTTGTATGTCTGTTCATAACTGTTCTAAAGGCTGATCTTTATACCCCTCACTATTCTGTATTCAAATACAACTCATTCATGCCAATTTCAGGTTTCTTTATCACTGATAATGTCAGGTAGTTCACAATAAAAAGTCATATTTGTTTTATCTGATAAATGTGTGAATGATTCATTCTCAGATGAGCTGGAAGTGGAGCCATTAGTGGAATCTAAGATTTTATTTTATGTATTTAGTTAGTTTTATCCACTGGCTGAAAGCAATCTTATTCTAATGTTGGCCTCTCCAACCATTGCTAAGGATTGTTTTGGCACAATGTGAGACCATTGGTATGATATTATATGGAAATGTATTAGAATTTGCAGATCTCTCTCCAATTAGACAACTTGGTGGACTTCTTAGTGAAGCTGGTTTGCACATTTTTTCTCTTGGTGAGAACAGGAGCCATGGATGTATTGATTTTCATGATGTATTTACCTTACATGGAAATACTAATAAAGAACATTTTAAAACTTTCAGGCGACAGATCTCTTCAAAAAACAATTTCAAAACTTTCTTCTTTCAGTATTTCCATCCTCTCCTCATTCTAATTTCATTTGCCAGTTCTTTTAACATTCCTTTTCTGAACTGAAGGCACATGGCCAGTCTGCATGACTCTCTGAACTGAAATGGTTTAGAACTGGACTCAGTCCAACACTAATCTGCTTAGGACTTTACCTTTTCTTTCAAGCTACATATTGCTTCCAGGACCCTTGTCTGTTAGACTTCTAATTGACTTTTATATTTAAACAAGCAGGGCCTGATTATCCAGTATTTTTGGAGACATTTATACCCATGCAGAGTGTAAAATGCTACTAACTCAGAATGGCACTTGCACACAAAAAGGAGCGTAGCAATGAAAAACCAGTCCATCATGTTTTCTTTTAACTTGGGACTTCTGAAACAATTTAGTGCAGGACCCATGAAGGAATTTCAATTTGAGCCACTGAAACCACCCCCAAAATGAGTCTATTTTATAAAACTGAAGTGGTCATTCTAAAACTTATCTAAATACTCAAGCAGTTATAAACTCTCTCGGTGTATGTTTATAGTTATCATAGAGGCTGCAAAAACAGCCCATTCAGGGTACACAGCACAAGTATTCATGTAATATCAAGGTACATATTATAAACAGGTACTAATATAGAATTAGATATGTGACCCCATTAACATACAACAGTACCCAAGTAATATGGATCAAACAGATGCAGTGGCTGTAATGATATGTAAAGTAAAGGTATGTGTATATATAGATACACACGAATACCTCATAATAAACATGCAGAGTGGATCATTTCAAATCCAGGTAACAAGAACTGCATTGGCCCCAGAGAGATTACGAAAAAAGGAGCTTACAGAGATAAGCAGACCCAAGCGGAGGGGGTCCCATTAACCCATATCAAGGAAGTGGACCAGCCATCCAGTCCATAAAAAGATTCCTTACTGGAAACGAGGAAAGCAAGCTATATGGCCAATGGCCATCTCTGAAGGAAGCTGAAATGCCAAAGCAGGAGAGTGAACCGCTTGGTCACACGTGAAGAAGAGACAGGTTGCTAAGGAAGGACACCAGGTCTCAAGGTCCCTGCCTGTAGAAGTCCACAGCTAAGGGATAGGGGGAGAGAGTAAAGGCCTTGTTAGCATCTCCTCACTACCTTCCTTATCCAAACTATTCAGAGCCTCATAATGGTTTTGGTTACAGAGGTAAATTAATTTTTGCCTAGGGAAGGACTTGTGTCAATCAAACAAGCTTTTCCATGACTATATGGTCATTTCACTGTGACTCCTGTGCTAGTCTGAGGTCCCTCCCTATTTTCCCTTTCATAGCATCCAGCAATCTCTTAACTGGAGATGCCTTATTAGTTTCCTATAGTCTTGGTGAAAGGTGATGATAAACCATGTGCTCCAGATCCAAGTTCTGTAGAAATCTCTATTACAGGGGTGGCCAAACCATGGCTCATGAGCTGCATGCGACTCGTTTACAGTTAAAGTGTGGCTTGCAGAGCCCCTCATGCCCCCTCCCCCCTCCCCCCCATTCTCCACCTATCAGTCTGGGAAAGGGGGAGCTCAAAGTTTCTTCCTTGTGGCAGGGCTAGCGTCTTCTGCCCAGCGTGGAAGGAGTTCTCAGAGCTTCGGCTCTGCAGAAGGTGCCAGCCAGGGCTCAAGGTTTCAGCAGGAGCATGGCTGAAGCCCCGAGCCCTGGCAGGTGTCTCCCGCAGGGCTGAAACCCTAAGTCCCAGCAGGCGTGCCCGGCTCTCGAACTTCTGAAGATTATCATGTGTGTCTCAGAAGGTCAGTAAGTTTGGCCATCCTTGCTCTATAATAATAATAATAATAATGATTAACTATTAATGTCAGTGCAATGGGGTCCCACACCTTAATCCTTGATCCATATTGGGGTGAAAGTAAACTTATGCATCTGGCAAAGTCCTCTTCCTTCTGTCCCTTCCCTCATTTCTTGTCTTGGACCTTGTAAGTAGACTTCTTCAGTTCAGAAATCCATGCAAGAGGAGGCAGGGTGTGAAAGGCTTGGCATAGAGCCACTGGGCATACATTATTTCCTTCACCTCTCCCCAGCCTTTTTGTGTGGAGTCTGCACTAGGGGCATTCTGGAATCTGCTTCACTCAGACGAATCCTTGACAGCACCACTCCTGTTTGCTCCCACTGACCTCAAAGGGACTGTTTGTACAAGTAAGCAAGGCAAGCTGGATTTGGCCTTTAGCATCCTGCCATATACTGTGTGCATTCCCCTAAAATATGCTGGAGCATTGTATGACTGACATCTCTTTGAGACCTGCATGAACACAAGGGGTTCTGCTGTCTGTTACACTATTATAAATCTGAAGTATTCACTGACTTTTGATAACTCTGGACGTACATTGGTGTTACTGGGGTCAGAACATAGTTCAAGCTGTATTATCTCATTAGTCTATTCCAGAAAACAAACTTTTAAAATTAACACATAAATAATGACAAGATCTTTGAGTCCACGTGAATCATTACGGCTTTTTAAAAGAAATCACAAAGACTTCTGCTGCAGAAAATTTGTACTTAAATAACGAATGATATTGTGACAGGAATTCACAAAAGTACAAAACTCCAAGGAGCTAATCCTTCTCCTTTAACTCAAGTGGATGATGTGCCTTTTTTCCTTAAACATATGAATTAACAGTGGGGTGCCAGTCAGCCTTATCGTTCAGTTTCCTCACTTTTGTCAGTTTGCGTCTCAACTTTTATCCTATTTCAATATATATTTTTCTGCATTTAGTGTATCAAAGCGCTTAGCTAGGTTTGATAAGTCGTAAAGATGTATGTTACAGGGAAAGTGTAAACTCAGCAGGAATCAGTAAAGACCATGTCATTTTAAGATATCTTCTTCATTTCTGTAGCCAAGCCGAGCTGGTAATTTGTTACAGCCCCTGCTGGTAAAATACATTTTATAAACTTGCATGCTTCTGGGGTGAATGAAAGCTTAATTGGCTCCCAGTATGACAGCTAAAGGAGGAACGAGATGAAGGCTTTGTCTCCTGTGATGAAAGAGGAACACCTTACCTCGGCATGCAAGACAAAGATGTACAGATGAACAGAAAATGGGATTGGGAGAAACAAGGCATCCTCCATGGTGTGATAACAGTTGTTCCCGAAACTATACCACAAAGAAATGTCATCTGATGTCACTCCACCTATGACCTGCATCAAAGGAAATAGGAAGAATGCTAGAGTGCAATAATTTCCTTAACTCTCCAGAAAAATGAAGAAAACAAAAACAGGAGAAAAGAAAAATATGATTAAAGTATAAACTGGGTAGCTGAAGCATTAAAAGGATTCATATGAGAGATCCATTTTGGATTATAAAATTCACCTTTTCTAAGTAGCTAACTGATGAGGAAGTTCCTCCCTTATGGTTTATGCTACGAATAAGTATATGCTGAAGAAGAGCTCTGTGCAGACATGCCAACTCTCGTGAATTGATCATGAGATATGATTTCTGGGTAAAATTAAGCCTCATTAATAATCTTGCAATAGAACTCTCAAATGTCAAGATTTTGGGGAAACACGCCCCCAAAAAAACCTGACATTTGAGAGTTCTAAAAGTGAGGCTTAAATTTACACAGAAATCGTGTCAGCCTCAATATGTGGAACATCCCTCATATTAAAACTCTATCTACCTCTGTACTAAATAAACCTGATATCTAACTTTTATTACTATTACATGCAGAAACTACATGAAAAGAACATTATCGTGGTTGCAAAGTCAAGCACTTGAAAAGTTAGGAAATGCCAGGTTTATGGTTGCCTTCCCAACCGTAATTCTTCCCCGTCTTGTGCATCTGTTCTGTGCATTAAATGAGACAGGTGTCCTGTGGGGAAAGAGTACATGATCACGTAACTAAAGACTGTATTATAATGCATATGCACAAGGCTAGAACTAAGGTTACAAGACAACTATTGATCTGGTATTTCCTAACTTTTGAGTGCTTGACTTGCCAAACTAAATAACATTTTTTTCATTGCAGGGTTTTATATTAATGGATTTCCCCCCACCCTTTTTTTTAAAAAAAGGAAAAGGGTAAAAATAAGTTATTTTATGCACAACTAAAACAAACCACCCCCATCAACAGCACTTGAACACTAAACCTTCAACACTGCAGCACAGACTATCATTTGAGCCATAGGACTGGCTATATTAGGGACAGCTGGAGAAGGCTGTTATTCCAGAAGGAGGGGAGATGGTGGGGAGGGGGAAAGAACAGGCCACTAGGGTCATCTGGTGGGACTGGGTGGTGGTCATGAGGAGCCTGGTTTGTCTCTCTCCTCCCCACCCCCAGAGAGGGTGTCTCCTGTCCCATGTGATATTCCCCCTACCCTACCCTCTGACTTATCTATTGTGTGTTGTGTATTTTATAACAGGTCCCAAACTATACACAGTATTCTGAATGTGACCTTATCCCCTTATCCTCCAAAGAAAGATCAGCAAAACAACTCATGAGAATCTTTTCAACTCAACCATGCTTACAGCGATGTTATAGGCAGCGAAACATGGTCGCTGACAAAAACTGAAAAACATCAACACAGAGGGCAATGAACAAACATTTTTGGGCATTTCACTCCGTGATCACATCCCCAATGAAATAATTAGGCAGCAGTCTGGAGTGCGAGACATTGTTGTTGAAAGTAGGCTCAGCAAAATGCGGTGGGCGGGACATGTGGCCCGACTCAGCAACAACAGATGGACCGCAGCTATATCCAAGTGGTATCCACGAGAACAGAAACAGCAATGTCGTCGGCCATCAAAGAGATGGGATGATTTCCTAACAAGGAGATATAGACAAGCAAGGCAAAGGATAGCCAGAGCAAGAGAAGATAGGAAGACGTGCTGTGATCGGCTCAATCTCAATCGATGAAGGATTGACAGTCTACATAATCTACAACATCACATTGCAAGATCACATTTACTTTGGCATCCATTATCATTTCAAAACTTTCTTAGCATGACTGTTATTAATAACAACCTTAGATTTTATATATCTTTTCTCTAAATGAAATCATATCCTATATAGATATTTTTCTAATCTCTCTAAATCATTTGGGAATTTTTTTCTCTCCTCCACTATTTATTTGTTCCCTCTAATGATGTGTTGCATGCAAATTTGATTGATGTTCAATATTCAATATTCAGGTCATTTATGAAGTTGTGAAATAGAACTGGTCCCAATATTGAAGCCACGGAGTTTTGATATCTCTATACAATCTGGATTGTCATTCTGTTTATGGTCTAACAGCCAATTTAGTACCCACCCAACAGTATTTTTATTCTAACAACATTATTGTAAAGTCCAAGTGCTGGGTTACACACAGTTTTTGTACCAACAGTACAAAACCGTGTGTAGAATAGCCCTTAGATTTGGACATATGGTCACATGCCACAGTTATAGGCAGGATACTAAATCAGAAAGATCATGGTTATGACTTTATGTGGCAATTTCTAAATCTCCAACTCCAGAAGGCATCTGTATTCAGGAAAGCACTTAAATATGTGCTTAACTTTAAGCATATACATAAGTCCTACTGAAGCCTATAAAAGTAAGCACATGCTTAACTGTTTTCTTGAATATGAAAGGACTTAAACACATGCTTAAGTGTCTTCCTGAATTGGGGACTAAATTACTAAAATCCAAATACATTAAGGGCATTACTAAAATACACATAATACATAATATATTGTTTGCCTGCATATCCTTACTCACGAGTAACCCCATTGATTCAACAGTACTACTAAGGTGAATGAGGATTACTCACATGAGTAAGGCTTCCAGGACTAGACTCTTGAAGCTGTATTTGTAACAAAGAAAACTATGAGACTAATCTAGCATGGTCTGTTCTTTATTAAACTAGGCTGCACACTGGTCATCAGATTGTCTTTTAAGATCTTACAGATCAATTCCTTTATTATTTACTCAAGTGTTTTACTTGATACTAAGCTTTGACTAACTGGTCACTAATTTCTTTGTTCCCCCTTTTTATTTTTCTTTCATGTTCATAAAAAGGCTTTAAATGTATTGATTACCATTACTGCAGGCATCCCACTTTTAATTAGCAAACTATTCTTACCACTCTACTTAAGGCTGTGTCAGCACATCTATTATAAAGCTTCTTTTTTCAAAGGTTTTTTTTGCCATAAAAATTGATCTGGCTTGAATATTTTATTTACTTATAGATCTCAGCTTACAGGTAAATTTGATTTACTTGCTTTAAAAAAAATCTTTGAACATATAAAAATTGTAGGAATGCAGAGGAGTTAGAGAATTATATTTTATTTAAAGTATTTCTCAACATCAACGTTTAAATTTTATACAAATTAAAGGCTAACAGTGCTAAGTACCCTCATCTCATGCTGAAGTAAAAGGGAGCAAAGCACATTTAACACCATCCAGGTGTCACTCAATATCTCAGGCTTTAAATTTGTAAGTGTAATGGACTCCTGCATTGGTCATCAGCAGGGTCTGAACCTGGGATCAGCACTACTGCAACAGCAACCTCTACTACTTGAGCCAAAACAATGATTTTGTTAGCTCAGTAGGTCTCAGTCACGGTACACGTACCCCAGGGGGTACACAGAGGTCTTTCAGGGGGTATATCAACTCATCTAGATATTTTCCTAGATTTACAACAAAATATTAAAAAGCATTAGTGAAGTCAGTACAAACTAAAATTTCATATGGACAATGACTTGTTTATACTGCTCTGTATACTATGCATTGAAATGTAAGTACAATATTTATATTCTAGTTGATTTATTTTATAATTATATGGTAAAAATGAGAAAGTAAGCAATTTTTCAGTAATAGTGTGGCTGTGACACTTTTGTAATTTTATAACTGATTTTGTAAGCAAGCAGTTTTTAAGTGACGTGAAACTTGAGGGTAGGCAAAACAAATCAGACTCCTGAAAGAGGGACAGTAGTCTGGAAAGGTTGAGAACCACTGTGTTAGCTGATAGCAGTAGTAGACTGCTATTCTCTATTTAGACTAGCCACTAGAGGGAAACAACGCACACCCACTAAGTCTTCACTAGATAAAAAAGAACTGTGTTCTTAACGCAAATGAGCTAACCCAATGTAAAACTGTAGAAAAGACAAGTCTGTTTCCACATGAGTTAGCAGGCTGAACTAAAGGCACCCTACTCTTTAATTTGACCTGCTAACACTTGTGAAAACTACAAACTATCTTCACCAGGATTTTACCTAAAGTAACTTAACTTGAGTTAAGCATACACTGTTTTATTCCACTGGAGAGGCGGCCATGGTGTAACTGAGTTATGTAAACACTTGAGATCTGAATCAGTAAACAAATGAGCCCAGTCCAGTACCCATTGAAGTCGATGGCAAAACACCCACTGATTTCAACGAATCGGGCTCATGTGCCCTGTTTTTTTCTTACAGAACCTCAGGCAAGTTGTTGGAAGCCCAGCTATGAAACATTCAAACTCAGGAATCTACACAGCCGCTCTTAACTGTCGCACTGGAATATAGAATGAGAGGTGATCCCCAGATACTTAAGTCCCAAAACAATACAGAGTTTTAAAGATCAACACCAACATCTTTAATTTCACTTGGTAGGAGGACTTCAAAGTACAATGGACTGTGATTATCTATTCTTGAACCACCATGTCACTGATGATCATTAGCATGTCTGCATGAGACAGAAATGGCTGCAGCCTTCCAGTCAGCCACAGAGAATGAAAGGTACACCCCCCTATCTTTACCTACTAATCAGGGCAAAAATGGATCCAGTAAAACTCAGGAGACAAACCATTCTGATAAAAGGTGGGCACATACTCTCAACTAATGATGAAAATGCCTCCCCAGACCACTCTTCTAAACAAGTTAAATCAGTTCATTTTCCGCCAGGTTAATTGATCCCATCCTCTGTTCTTCTCAGACAGTGAGAAAATAATAAATATGTAGTGTGTGCAGTCGCTAAAAATGAGATGTAGAACTGAGTAACAACAGCATGTTAAGTAATCAGCAGGCTAAGTCATCCAAAATCAACCTGTAAGGACCTATTAGAAAAGTAAAATGGTAATTAGGCCCATTCCTTGTACATGGTTAGCAAAGCCATGTTAAATTATTAGAGTTCTTGAAATGTAAGCCTGTATTTTCAGAAAATTAGAAGTAGATACTAATTGTATTTGTCTCTGTTTACCTATAGCTTATTAGAAATTTAACAATGTGATCTAATTAACTTGTAGGTGCTAAACTTCGGTTCCTGGCTGTTATATTTCATTACTATAGTCTATTGATTCACAGAACAAATGAGGATGTTAACATTTAGATGAAACTTGTGGTGTAATAATATCGTTTTTATTTCTCTTTGAAGTTTGTAGTAAACTACTGTAGCGAAGTGATGACTCACTGATGCGGTGCCTCCTGCTGGTTGCCCTGGGAATTAGCTTGCTTCCAGCTCAGAGTGCTCTCTGCTGGCTGACAGCTCACCTGCCTTAGGCCCCCGTGTCCCTCCCAGACCCTGGTGCCCTTTACCTCTGCAACCCCTGTACCTGCTTTGGCCTTTGGCAAGGCCTGCAGCCTGGGGAATTGCCAGGATGGAGCTCCCCAGCTCCTCTTCCCTTTCCCCAGCCCTGCTCTATTCCTAGTACCCTGAGCTCCCAGGCAGCCAGGTCCTTCTCTCTCTACAGCTAGAGACAGACTCCTCCAGCTCCTGGCCCCCAGCCTTCTTATAAGGGCCAGCTGGGCCCTGATTGAGCTGGCCACACCTGTGATCAGCTACTCAGGTGCTTTCATTCCTTTTCCCAGCCACAGCCCTCTCCAGGGCTGCTTTTACTATGGACTCCCCAAGGCAGCCCTCTCCCAGGGCTGTTTTAACCACTTCAGGGCTGAAGCAGGGTGACTACGCCGCTACAACTACCTATGAGCCATTAAAATGGTTAACTGCCTTATGCTAATGAAAGCGACTAGTTACCGGTGCATGCCTAGGAAATAGAGATTTACTTCAAAGCAATTCTTCATCCAAAGAATACCTGCTGTGATCACGTGCTGCCAAAAGATTTAACAGCTGAGCTTCAGCTATAAAAGAACTTTGGGACCTGTTCCTTACTACAGTAGAACCTCAGCATTACGAACAACAGAGTTATGAGCTGACCAGTCAGCCACACACTTCATTGGGAACTGGAAATATGCAATCAGGCAGCAGCAGAGACACACACAAAAAAGCAAATACAGTACAGTACTGCATTAAACATAAACTACTAAAAATATAAAGGGAAAGTTTAAAAAAAAAGATTTGACAAGATAAGGAAATGTTTCTGTGCTTGTTTCATTTAAATTAAGACGGTTAAAAGCAGCATTTTTCTTCTGCATAGTAAGGTTTCAAAGCTGTGTTAAGTCAATGTTCAGTTGTAAACTTTTGAAATAACAGCCATGTTTTGTTCAGAGTTATGAACAACCTCTATTCCTGAGGTATTCGTAACTCTGAGGTTCTCAGATCTGCTTAAACTTTGCCAGGAAAAGTTCAAGTCTCAAGACTGAGGTCTCCAGGTGTTCCCTGGATTATCCCTGTGAATTCTCATGGAAGAATTTGAACAAATTCCATACATGGACTGCCTATTGGCCTATCACCTATTCAACTGATTCAGAAAAAGAACTTTTACAAATCAGCAGCCTCGTCATCTCTACAATGAAACTGATATAAGAACTTTATTCAGATCTGTATGTATAATGAACTTTAACCAGAGTAACTCTTTTCTTTTTTAATGAATCTTAGATTTAGTTAATAAGAATTGGCAGTGAGCATGTATTTTAGTAAGATCTAAAATATTCATTGACCTGATAAATAATGTGTCCAATCTCTTGGGATTGGTAGAACTTTATATATGGTGAATACGATTTTTAAATAACCCTCACTATATAGAGCTGGCTGTGTAGGTGAGAGCCAAATGCTGGATTGCTAACCAGTAAGGTATTACAGAGCTGTTTATTACTGGCATGGTGAATCTAATTATAAGAATAAATTACCAGTTTTTGGGATCATCTGCCCTATTCTTTGCAGTTTGCTCCGAATGAACATTGTGTGTGGCCCCTCCAGCGACCACGGTCACATGGGGATACTGCAATCCAAAGTCTCAACCACTCCCCTAATTACAGCTTTTCATAATGAATATAAGGGGTGACGAGATGGATGCTTGTTGAACCCCAAATGTAAGGGCCTTTGCCAAGCACTGGTTTCTGGAACCTCTCGGAGAAGGAAAAGTGAACCCATTTAACAGCTACTCCATCCATTATTGTTTTCTTTCTTGTGTGGGCCCCAGTTCATCCCTCTACCCTCAGTGGTGACCATTGACATGTTCATTGTTGGGTATGCACCTACTTTGTTCCTTTTTATCTGCTCTATTAAAATTAGAGGACAGAGGGAGAAGGGTGGGGTGGAGGATGTCCTTTAAGATTAACCAAAAGAAATGAGTTTGAACAGTAACTTGAAGAGTGAGACTGAATGCCACACTGGCACAGGGATAAATAAAAGTCTTATTTGCTTGTGCTTATATGTTATTTGATAAAGGAACAGAAGTTGCTGTTGACTAGATTCACTTGCAATAAAAATCTGCTGTTAATCATCTTCGTCCTTACCCTGTAGTTACAGGCAGAGATGGTTTGAGACCATATTTGTCACTGAGGCCATACTCTGGGCATCCCAGTACTGGATCATATGGTCCACCCTCCAGTCAGGGCAGCACTGTTCCTGCGGTTTATGTATTTTATAATCTTCGGGGAAAGATTTTTTATTTTCTTCAAATTAGACCAGAAAATTAACACACTCACATTCAAACAACATTTTAGGTTGACACTAACATACCAAAGCAAGGGAATGCAAAGTTTAGATCTAACATTTCATTCTTAACTGTGAATTCTCTAGGATGGAATACAACTAAGAATACTTACCATTTCCTGTGCATAATGCTTCTCATCTTCAAAGCGCTTTACAAACATTTACTCTTAATCTGTGAAAAGTATGATTTAAGGCCAACTTTTGATAGTTTGTGTGACAACGTTAATGTCATTTAAATTGAGTCTGTTTGTATTTAATCGGATAGAACTAAAGTACTTTAGTTTAAACGCTATTGTTTAAAAGCCAATTACAGAAATTCAGCTTTCCTTGAATTTATAGCATACAGCTTTTCATTTTAGAAAGATCTATCTAAATGCTTCATCCAAATTTAGTCTTTACAATTCGGACTAATTGCATAACATTCTTTTCAACCTACTGCATAATGTAGCCCTGATTTGGAAAAAAAAAAAAATGTGGCAATGTCTCTATCTATATGTTAGTAGTACTGTCTCTGTACAGCAGATAGCGCTCAAGATGTTTCCATTTATTAGAGGGAAGAGAGATTGTGTTATTGCTACTATGCTTTGCAATGCATTTGTCCGATGGTAATCTATCTAGCTCAGCATAGAATAGGATGCTCTGTAGATGTCACTGCCTTGATAGAAATGGGCACTCTCTCATTAATACATTAGCTGATTTAATAATTGTTTAACTTATATGTGGATAAATATTTCTTTTAACTGAAATTAACATACATAGTCCCTAAACAAATACGTTTGTAGAAGGCACCATTTATTTTTAACCCAGGATATGGAAGTAACATTTAGATTCAAATTTTGTTAAATAAGTGTAAGTCCATATGTCATTTAAATTGACTATTCTCTAGTGGTTTTTTTTAAAAGTAAAAATGCAGCACTACGCAGATCTACTAAAATGAACATATAACTGGGGTGAACTTTCAAAATATTAAATATTATAAAAATATCTGAACATATGCAGATTGAATTTTAATGGATGGTCTCAATGAGCATTTGTGTTTGTTCAAGGTATTTTCTGTATCTTCGGAGTGTGATGAAAATGAACTCATTTTAGAGTTTAACTAGTTGAATTTTTATTGTTATGGATCAAGTGTAATTTTTCAGACCCAAATGAATACCTGAGATTTAAGACTATACCCCATGCACAGAATACAATTCCATATATGACATTCAGAAGAGGAATCTAATTGGGAAACTAATGGATACAACTACATTATTGTAATCATCTGGTAAAATTGGGCCAGTTTTCCTGGACAGTTACAGAATTTTTAAACATTT
Source organism: Gopherus evgoodei (assembly GCF_007399415.2). Lineage (NCBI taxonomy): Eukaryota > Metazoa > Chordata > Testudines > Testudinidae > Gopherus > Gopherus evgoodei. Next base: position 60,611,961 of record NC_044332.1, read on the forward strand.
TTTTACTAATGAGGCTTTGAGAAGTTTAAAATATAGGGGCAGTCTGAATGAAATTGGAACATGGAGTTAGTAATAAGATGAGACATGGCAGGAGAAAATTAGGGGGAAACTAATCTGCAAATGACAGGCCCGGTTTTGAAAAATGAAATGACTGCTGCTATCCCAATTTCAGCCTGGTGGTAGAGCGGTTGCATATCACATCACATGCAAATTACAGATTAGAAAGATGTGGCACTGCCAAGCTCGGAACAATCACATCAATTAAAAATATAAGCACTACCACTTCACTTCCACAGAAAGCAGTAGGTGAATGTATTCAGTGCACCCATCTATTCTATGAGCATACTGGAACTTCAGCTAAACAGGTTGCCTCATGAACACATCATGTTTTCAAAACTTTACTTCTCCTTTTTCAGGTTTTAACTGATCATCTGGCACTTAGAAAATGGAGGACAGAGAGTGAAAAGCGTCAAGCTTCTTATCCTTTTCTCAAAAATTGGTCCAGGTGTGTATTTTTGTTGTTGGTTTTTGTAGCCACTAAAAGAAAATCATTTAATCCTGGTTTGTTTTGCTTGGACTCATCCCTCCTTCCTTGGATCTTTTTGAACATGTGTATCAACTGAGCCAGGTATGTGCTAGATTCTCCTCTCTTCTGTAACATGAGCAATCATACTTTTTCCTGAATGTGAAAACAATCTGCTCCAAACTAAGAACTTTCTCTCCCCTCGTAGATGCTGTTCTAGCTCAGAGGGGTGAGTTAATTAATAGTGTTTGTGTGCTCTGATCCCCCTGGAGAAAGTTGTGTCTCCAGAGTTATGGTGATGATGGACCCTAGCTGTGATGAAACTGCTGGTGCAGCCACCTGCAATCATGCTCCCCCCAAAGAAGCAATGGACCTTGCTAAGGTATGTAACATGGAAAAGTGCATTTTATAAAGAATAGTCAGTCTTTCTGGGAACATTCTTGAGTCACATGGGAAGAGAGTGAAATCTCAATGAACCCTAAATCTCATTGGGTTGAACCTATAACTAGCTCTAAATGCCTAAACCCTGTAATATAAACTGACTTTTGCAAGTCCTGTAGTGTGGTAGCCCTGCTTCTGCCAAGCATCATTTTCCTTTAGAACAACACTGAAAACAAAACACACACTTTCCTATATGTGCCCCAGCTCTCCAGCATTGTATCTGAGCTGCAAATAGAGATTTATAAGGGAAAAGGGGCACTATAAATACAGCAGGCCTCCTTAAAAGTCAGGATAAAATGTGTAAATTAACTCAAACCACCCTCCCTTTCCTTTTAGAGGGGAAAGCAATGAGAACAGGGAGACGGGGGGGGGACGGCAGGGGTTAAATAGTTTGTTGATCATTTTAAATACTTTTCTTTAACTACCTCCATCCCTGTTTTAAAATGTCTTAAGCACCCAGGCTGGAATCTCCATCTCCTCAAACGAAGCAGCAATGGGCCAAAGGGGAAGGAAATGACGTTCAAGGTGATCCCCCAGTGTGTCCTGTCCCTGGGTGAAAAATGCAAACTTGCTTTACTTAGTCCTGATCCTGCAGCAAAGCCGTGCGTGCGGGCCAGGCCTGGCTTAAGGGTTCGCAGTAAAGTACAGTTCTACTAACGCCAATCCTCCCCCCCCCAGTTAGGGCGGTCCCGCTCCCCGCCTCTCCCCGCTGGCGGGCCGGGCAGCTCCGCCGCACGAGCACCAGCGCGGGAGGGGTTGGCCCGGGCCCCCTTGGGCCGCGCAAGTGAGTCCACCCCCCACCCTGCTCCCGCACGCCCGGCTGGGAGCCGCTCCCCGGTGCGGAGGTGCCCGCCCCCCTCGGCGTTACATCACGGGGCCGTGGACACGAAGCTCCTGCCTCAGTCAGAGATGCCGCCCGACGTGCCCCCGGGGCCAGGCCGCTTCCCCGCCGGGGCTCCCAGCGCCCCGCCGCGGGTCCCCTTCCTGGCCCAACCGCCTCAGCTCCTCCCCGGCCGTGGCACCCGCCCGGAGCGCCGCTCCCCCGGGCACGCCCCGCCCTGCCGCTGCACTTCCCCGCTGCGCGCCTGGCTCCCGCCGCCCCGGGTCCCCTCCCGGCCGCTCCTCACAGCCACGCCGCTCCCAACTCCCGGCGGGACCCCGCCGCTCCCAAGCTCCTCCCCGCCCTGCCTCGCGCCGCCCGCGCGCGGGGCGGGCAGCTCCGGAGGCGGCTGGCGCGCGCAGCGGGGATGCTGCTGCCGCTGCCGCCCGGCCCCCGGGGGGGGCGGGGGAAGTGACGGCCCCCTCGGATCTCAGTCCAGTCCTGCCGCGGCACGGGAGGGCTCTGCCGTGGCCAGCTCAGGTGGCCCCGCTGCCTGACAAGCGGAGCGCTGCGCTGAGGATGGGTTGGGGGGTTGCTTCTCCTTGACTGTGTTTTGCTTAAGGTGATCACAGTGGCATGTCCCTGTACTCAGTCCTGCCCCCCAAGTGGAGATGTGCAAGATCCAAGTAAGGGAAATCATCTCCTAGACTCCAAGTCAGAATGATGTACCTGCAGCCCCTGCCTCTTGTTGTGGTACAGAGCTTCCTTCAGCTTGTAAGTCTGCTCTTTTTTTAAAAATTCTTTATGCTAAAAGTAACTGCAGAGCCCTTGGAAATCTATAGCCACGGCGTTTCTGAAAGGCGTTTGCATTTATCTCTGTGTCAAAAGCAGCAAGCATTCCTTTGCAGGTTGTTATGTAGGCTAGAAATACCGTAACCCAGAGTCTTTGCAGAGGGTTTATTTAATTATTTAGGGTGAGTTTAGTTTTTTGTAACCAGTCTCAAATATCCAAAGTAATGGAGCACATGCCCCTTCATCAAACATTTGTGCTAGGTGTGGATTGTGGTGCCTTTTTGCTAGGAGCGTGGCATTTAACACTCTCTTTTCTGCCTGCTTGTTTCGTGCAACTCTAAGAGCAACTGAATAAGAGTTCTTAACACACAATCTGTATATCCTCTCCCATTAAACTGCTGTCATGTTACTTGGGAAAGGTAATGGTTGTCTACCTGCCTACCTTTTGGAGATAAAATAGGGGGTAGACTTTAATGCAATAAAGGCAGCCACAACTTGCACCTAAGTAACTGATGGTTACAGTCCCGTAAATTAAGATTCTCTTTTTAGAGTGCCATAGTTTTCTCTGTATTTTTTGGTAATATTTTTCAATAAGTTTAATTGGGATTTCACATTTCTAAGGCCTGTATTTTAAATAATACTCTCTAACAATAGAAGCTATAACTGCCTTTAGGATATATCTGTGACTGTGGACATGTTGAATATCCTGAGCTATGTGATGCTTCAGAGTATCACAATTCCACTTCTGAACCTTACTCTAGATCCACAGTTAGCATTGCATAGTACCAATTTAGTTAACTATTTTAAGGAAGTGGATGACAAACACTGGCTTAAAATTATTTGTCCTTATGAACTTTTCTGTTTTCCTGACTTCATATTAAACAGTTATTGTAGAGTTTATGATTCTTTGTTGAACTCCACACAAGGATTTCTGTCCATTTGGATTAGGTACAGAAAGATGTGCCTGTGTAGTAGTGTTTAATTATACCTTAAATGCAAAAGAATTTGAGTGACTGAAGTAGTATGTTTAGGCAATAGAGATTTAAAAAGCTGGAGCTACAAAATAAAATTAAAATGAGATGCTTCATTTGAAATAGGTGTGTAAAGAGTGTGATCTCTAGCACACCCCTTTTAATGAGAAAATAAAATTCTTATTCTTGGGATATTAGTGAAAAATAAACTGAATTTGAGGGGAAAAAATAAAGAACCTTAAAATGAGTTCGCCAGCCTTACCTGAAAGCAAAGGAAACATTATTGTAATTTTATTTCAAAATGCCTTTTTTTAAGGAGCATGTTAATTACATGAGCAGTTATCTCTGATTTAGGCTGCAAAAGTTCTGCCTCTCTTCCTAGCTATCTTGTATCTGAAAGTTTGTCACCATAGTCAATAGGGAATGTGTAATAAACCTTGAAGGGATTAAACACCCTCCTTAAGAACTGGATTCTAATATTACAGCATGATTTGATTGATTCGTTTTTGAGGAAGCTTATGTCAAATTCTAATCCGTTTTTGGATTGTGCTTGTCTTGTAATGTTTTTTGCTTCAGCACTTTATCATGGCAATGAAGTACGGAGCTGCAGTCTTGCGATAAGGCACACATTTCTTTCGCACTGCTATCCTTTTGGACAATAAAAGGCTGTTCACATTCTTCACATTCTTACAGCACAGTTTCTAGCTAACCAAACACACAGGGGTTAGGGATGTGAATGGAAAGCAGTAAATGGATTACTAAATTGCTGAGGAGGAGAGAACTAAATTGAAACACTTTCTCTTTTTCTTTTTTATTACCAGATATCAAAGGGACTGATTAAAACTTGTCCCAACAGGCATCAGTCATATTCCACATTTTTTATGGATGATGATGTGAACTTACTTGCTGTGGTGTTTAAAATTGTTTAGTGTGAACGCTGATCACTTTGAAGAATCAAAATATGTTTTCTTTGATGCTACAAAAATCACATGAAGTCAATACCTGTTCTCAGCTGTATAACTCACGGTGGGGTGGGGGAGTATTTTTCTGGCTTTCTGCTATTTACATCACAAACAACTAAAGCTTTGGAGGCACTTAATCCTGCAATGCTTATCATTAATTTAATCAAAAATAATTTGAAACAAAGCAAGAATGTCTTAGATTTTACGGGTAGTTTAGGGGTACGAAGTAATGTGGTATACTGGATTATATCAGGATATTTATTTAGCCTTTGCCTTCTGTTAACTAAAGTTAAACTATAGTTTTATTGTTATTTTGTTCTAAACGGAGAATACTAGATTGAATTTAGAACACTTGGTACCGATGGTGGTATATAGATTAGATTTTTCAAATGAATAATTGCTTCTTGGAATCTAATTAATAGAATTTTAGCAAGCTGGTATTGGTGATATTTAAATATCAATTCTTGTTTTATCTTCTTAAATAATCAAAGATCAACAGAGAGAATCTTAATATACTACAAGAGGTTCCGCATTTCAGCCAATGAAGAGAAAATTACAATATTTAGAGTTGTGATAGAGCAAAATGAGACTCAGCAAACTTTGTATAAGCAGCAAGCCTTCATCTCAAAATTTCTTACAGGATTTGGGATGATAATTTTTTAGGTTAATTTCTACTTAAGTATGTAAAATTCATGGTTAATGGGAAAAGGTGCTAAAATGCAAAAAGTAAATACATCAGTGAGTGTGCCATATTTCTTAAGGCATTTAGAACTAAAAATGAAAAATACACTTCATCTAGTTTCAGTTTGAAATCAGGATATGCCTTTCAAATGCAAATGGAAGTCTGTATACACATACACACTTTTTCACACTACTTTATATATTCAAGTATATTAAACAATGAGAATGCATGCTATTATATCAGATTACAGAGGTGTGCTAACTCACTTTTCTCTAGGAGAATCTTCAGTTTATAAATCAGTTTACTCCACACATCCCTAGTCAATATACGTCAGAATGATAATTTGTGCACAGTCAATACTCATTTGGGCATTTATTGGCTAAATGACAAGACAAAATAAAAAGCTGCTACAGTATTATAACCAGTAGTTGCAATTGTTTTACATTTAATGTTAATATTAATTAAGATGTTCAATTGTCAATTACACAGTGTTGCATTAGTAATTATATTTTATGAATAATGGAATCACTCCTTTAGAAGTGGAAAAGAACTAAAGTACTAAGGTCATCTACTACAGTCTCTAGCAATACTGGATTATTTTCTACAGTACATTTGCCAGTGTTTTGTCAAATGTAATATTAAGAGTCTGAAGAGATAGGGCTTCCTCCACTTTACTTGGCAGATTATTCCCCATTCTAATCAATTTTACTGTTAGCAAGTTTTCCTGATATTTGGCCTGCTTTTTTTCTTAACTTCATTGTATTTCCCCTATTTATATTTTGCTGATGAAAAATGTCATGTATTTCACAACAGCATTTTAAAGTTATTTGCATAGGTCCCTAGTTTAAAATGTGTGGAACTACCTAAACAGATAAACAAAAACAAACATCGCACCTTTGCTTTCCTAATTCCAGGTAATATTAATAGTCATGTATTTTTGCATTTGAATCATGGATGCAAGTCTGATTTTCCTTTATCTCTGTAAGAATGGGCCAGTAGTTCTTTATCTCAGTGTTTCACAGTTGTAGACAAATGCTAGTGCAGTGCATTGTAATGGTCCTGTAACAGGGTAGTTTAACTGCTTGCTTGTTCTTTAAATTCTACTTCCTGAAGCTTTTGGGCATAAAATTTGAAATAAATAAATATAAAATAGCAGCACTTCCTAGTGCCTATAGTTCAAGTTATGTCAGCATTCTCACGAAACTTATTTCTTACTTAGCCATGAACATTCTCACTTGGCAGAATTGTCAAACATGCTGTTCATCTAACAGCCAGTTGTTTTATAAATACCTTTTAAAAGCAGATGAGTTATTTTTAAATTGTTTGTTTGGTGAGTGTGTGTGCACACAAAATGGAGAAGTTTATTTAAGAACTTTTTCCTTAGTAAGACTGGTTAATGTAGCTTTAGTTTAAGGGAAAAATCAGTAAAAAATTAGTCCATTTGTGTTTAATTTTTGATAAGTAGCTGAAATAATTACCTTTATTCAAAATTAAATTTGACAAACAATCCAAAATTCTTAGACACAGTCTTTGTTAAAATAGAGTTGAGTCATTGATGAAAAAGTACAACTGTAAGGGGGAAAGAACCTTACTGGAACACTGTAATAGTAGAAGAAACACAAACATCTTGAAAGTTAATATATTCAAAGTTAAGTTTGCAATTAACAGAAGTATGTGTTGAAAAGTATGAAGTGCAGTGCTAAGGTCCCCTCAAACCTGAATTGTGCCTCTTTATCCCTGCTAACCCAGGCACCCTCTATGTAAGGGTAATTGTGCCTGCAATAATCACAGCTGGTTGACATGACAAATCTGGATATTTTGCATTTCAGATAGAAAACCAAGACTCTCCAGGTGCCTTAAATCCTGTGGGTCAATTCCTGTTCTTATTCAATTCAGTAGGAGTTGTGCTGTTGACTTTAGTAGGGCCAAGATTTCACCTTGTTTATTTTGATGTTTTGTTTGATGCTGCAGAAAACGTAAAACCACATCTATCATGGCTTAATGCAGTAGAGTATAGGTAGTTTAAGGAGGATGCAAGGAGACTGAAGTTTAAAACAGACCAACCATTGTGGGTAGTAGGATTAACAAAGTTGTGAAATTTCCATTGTGTGGCATGAAAGGTCTATATTAAGAAGGTGGAATGGGAATTATATTTCAGTTTGTATTAATGAAATATGTTGATACCTTGCATCTTCCACATAAGGATGTAAACATGATTTTCAAACATTGGTTGATCTAGTCCTGTGTGGTAGGTAAATATTAGACACATTTTACATGTAGCATAACGGAGCTACAGAGAAGTTATGGATATTGTTAAAAAAAAATCACACAACAAGACAGCGGAGAAAACTGACACCTGGGTGTCCTGATGGTGATACCCAAGCCTAATGCACTAGATCACAGCGCATCTTCCCAAGCAAGTCACTCAACCTCTGCATCTGTTTCACCATCTGTAGAATGGGGATGATGATGTTTGCCCCACAACCCCTGCTGAAATACCCAATAAATATGTGTAATAATTTTTGCTAATTACTAGTAACCTCATTTAATAGATGGGAAAAATGGAGAGAGAGAGAGAGAGAATAATAGTGACAAGATTCCATTTTCAGAAGTGACATGGTGTATGTCTACAATGCAGTAAAAGACCTGTGGCTGGCCCAGGTAGGTTAACTCATGCTTGCGGGGCTTGGGCTAGAGGGCTATAAAATTGCAGCATTGACATTTGGGCTTGGGATTGGGCTGGAGCCTGAATCTCCACACTCAATTTTATAGCCTCTCAGCCTGAGACCCACAAGCCTGGGCCAGCTGTGGCTGTGCCATGAGTCTTTTATCGCAACGTAGACATACCCGTAAGCACTTAGGAACCTAAGACCTGTTGAAAGTAAATGGGACCTAGGACTTAAGGCCAGATTTTTAAAGGTATTTTGCTACATAGAGATGTGGACAGGTAGCCAGAGAGATTTTCAAAAGCACCTAATAGGTGCCTAACCTACCTAGGTGCTTAAAGCTCTTTAGGCACCTGTCTGTCTCTAGGCACCAAAATACTTTTGAAAATCTCTCTCTAAGCAGCTAGGTCCCATTGACTTTCTCCTAAGTCACTTAGGTGCTCTTGAAAATTTTACTCTAAATGCTTGGCAGGGGTTTGGCAGCAGGAGATGCTGTGGTCTAGTGGTTTGGACATGGGCCTAGAACTCATGAGATCCAGGCACTATTTCTGGTAACATTTATTCATGCATCATGATCCCCTTAGACATAATAGGAAGTTGGTGCATACAGATTTTACAATTGTGTCTAAATATCCATATATACTGAACATCAAGCCATAAAGGCTCTAAATAAGTCAGTATCTTTACTAGTTGAATAACAAGCTTTTAAAAAGGTTTTTATTGTTATTTTTATTAATATTACATGCTGACAAGATAAACTCTTATGGCTCCAGTTCAACTATTTCAGTCCATCAGATCAATAATACATATTTTTAAACAATTTCTTGTGTGTATGTATTTATAGCACAGATCTTAACATCTCAAGAATTATTAGGATATAGTGAGTCATTAACTAACACTGTACATTTCCTTAAATATATTTTCACAGACCATTTTTTAAAAAAGTCATAAATCTGTATTTATACAATAGATGGGACCATTAAAGTCAATTGCACCAATTCATTCTTGAGGACTTGTGAGAAGCATTGCCCTTTTCTTTTTTGCCAATCTAAGCTTCTTGATGAAGTTTTGGTAAAAACAATGGCACTTTTACTGAACAGATATGGGGCTGGCTTCTTTCAGGTGCAAGAGATGTATTTTCACATATCTTTTTATTTCTCTCTGTCAAATTGCCATGTGGCCAAATTCTGGTACAAGGATGAGGTGTTTGCCTGGGAATTTTTAGTGGACAAATAAGTGGGAGTCTGAAAACAGAGGAGAAGTTGTGAAAGTTATCATGCCAACATGGCCAACATAAATCAACTCTAGTTTTGACTCCCAAACATTATATTCTCCTTCAACTCTTCTTCTCCTGAGTTCAAAGCCAAAGTGACCTATTTATGTTTTAGAATATTTCCAGAAATTCCTAAATTACGTCCTTTAGTTGTCTTTACATTTAATTTACAGTCTCTTGATTTCCAGTCAAGTCGAGTAGCTTAAATTACTATAGAATATCTTTAGGAAGTTTATAGAATAATGAAACTTAAAGAAATAGGACCTGTTAGGCTATCTAATCTATACCCCTTCCTGCACAGGATTGCTCCCTATGGTATATTTTCTATCACGCTGTCTAGACTAGTTTTTAATAACTCATGCAACATAGCTTCCACCACTTTCTTTAGAAACTGTCCTAGCTCCACAATTTAACAGATCATACCATTTCCAAGTTTTTTCTGATATTTAGTCTCTTTTCCTAATGTCATTTCATTACTTTGTTCCAGCCTGAATCATGCAAACAATTTATCACCCTCTTTTGACCTTTATTCCAAGCACTATTATTATTTATATTGTAGTAGCACCCAAAATGCGCTAAACTCTGTGCAGATGTAACCCTTCTGCCAGAGTCGGCAGCAACGAGGGCCAGGTTCAGTATTTAGGAGTTTTTCTAAACAATGCAAAACAGAACTAGCTCAAGCCTGCACCCAGTGATCTGGGAAAACTAACCACCACCTTTAACAGATCCTGGGTACCCAGACCCACCGACAGCAATTCTGGGCCCCAGGGCAGAACAGTCAATGGGCCGTCGCGCACACACAAGCTGCACCCAGGCAGACGCAATCTGCCTGACATTTGGGCTGTGCTGCGCCTGCGCTGGCTGGTGCCCAGCGAGATGCTGGCTGCACTGCTGGATACCCAAAGACCCTTGCCCTGCCCCCTACCCCACCCCTTCCCTGAGGCCACACCCTGTCCTGCCCCTTCTCAGAAGCTCCACCCCTGCTCTCTCCATCCCCCCTCCGTCACTCTCTCTGACCCTCGCTTACTTTCAGCAGGATGGGGCAGGGGGGTTGGGTGAGGGAGGAAGTGTGGGGTGCAGGCTCTGGGAGGGAGTTTCGGTGCAGGAGGGGGTGCAGGGTCGGGCTCTGGGAGGCACTTTGAGTGTGGGAGGGCGCCAGCTCTGAGAGGGAATTTGGGTATGGGAGGGGGTGAAGAGTGCGGGCTCTGGGAGGGAGTTTGGGTGCAGGATCAGGCTCTGGGAAGAAGTTTGGGTGCAGGAGGGGATGCAAAATGTAGGCATTGGGAGGGAGTTTGAGTGCAGGAGCGGGTGCAGGCTCTGGGAGGGAGTTTGGGTGTGGGGGGGTGCAGGGTTGGGCTCTGGGAGGAAGTTTGGGTGCGGGCTCTATGTTGGGGCAGCAGGTTGGCGTGCAGGAGGGGGTGAGAAGATCAGCGCTTACCTCAGGCGGCTCCTGAAAGCGACCAGCACACCCCTCTGGCAGTGGCTCCTAAGCGGGGGGCCCAGGGGATCTCTGCATGCCACTGCACTCAGGCACCGCCCCCGCAGCTCTCATTGGCCACAATTCCCGGCCAATGGGAGCTGCAGAATCGGCACTGGGGGCGGAAGCAGAGTGAGGGCGGGCAGGAAGCCTGCCTTAGCTCTGCTGCACTGCCAGCGGCAACCAGGAGCCCCAGGGCTGTTTTAAATAGCCCGAGGCCCTGGGCAATTGCCCCCTTTGCCCCCCCCCCGTCAGCAGGCCTGTGGGTAACTCTAAGAGGCAATACTTCCCCCCTCGCAAGCACTGAGTCTGTGTATAACAAAATAAAACTTTTAACAGGGAAAGGAATCCAGGAATTCATTTGTGAAAACACCACAACCATGATACATATGCATGTAACCACAAGCAAATACCCAACCCACAGTACATATGGACAGTGTCTTTTGCTCAATTTCCCACCCTGCGTGTGAAGGTCCAACAAATGAATTTCCCTTTAACATGTCACTCCCCTTTCCTGTCACTACATTCCATTGACAGTTGGTTGTCCTTAGTCAGCAAAGACCCAGAGCTCAAAGGTGGGTTCACCTTCCACCTTGGAAGTGTGTGTGTGGGGGGCCATGTGCTGAGGTTCCACCATGTAGCCCAGCTCTTCCTGATTTCAGCTTTTAGTGATTTCACTGTGTAGCAGGGAACCTCACTGCTAGTGTAGCCTCCGCATTGTCTTTTTCTGCAGCACTGTCCATACACCAAGTCAAAGACTTAGCCCCTAGACCTGCTATCAGTGATTCAGCTCTGGTAATCGCTGAACAGAACCATTGGACTCTCAGCTGAATCAATCAGCTCTGTCTTTAAACACTGGGGAGGGGAAGAGAGGGTCACATGGTGTCTAGGACTGTTTAAACAGAGTCCATAAGGGTGGGTAGGTAGGAACAACTGTCTCTACCTCCTGTCTCTTTAACTGGGAGTTGGCATCCCTTCCTCTGCTTTGCAAGTGAGATTACATTTAAAGTGACCCTCAGTCAGGCCATACCAAGTACAGTTTTGCTGTCCTTTACTCATACAATAAGGATAATATTTCATTACCCCAACATTAAATTCAAAAATAAATTGTAACCGCAAACCAGCCAGAATTGATCACTTTGGCAAAGCAGCTCCATCTGCTGAGCAGAGTAGGTGTGTCTATGCAAATACAGTCTGTTCCTGAAGTCTTTTTCCCCTAGTTCATCACTAGATACCAGGAGAGAGCTCACTTAGACCCTGCTTACTCAGACATAGTCATGTCCTGAAAAGCTTGCCATCAAAGGCTCTGATCCTGCAAGGTGCTCTGTATGGAGGGATATTCTGTGCTTAGAGCTTCTTGCAGGATTGGGACCTAAGAGATTAAAAAATCCAAAACGAAGGGTGAAAGAGAGAGCGAACATTATGAAAATGTTAGTCACAGATTCATGGTTAACAATGAATTGAGCTTTGCACTTAAAGCAAGAGTTCTAGTACTTGTATGTACAAAGATATCTATGGTATATCCTTCCCAGAATTACAGCACTTTTGAGTATAGAATACACTTTGAGAATTTACAAGTAATTAGTTAGATTTAGAATTAATTTTAAAAGGATCTTTCTGCTTCACCTCTGCAAGCCCAGAGGGGTGGCTCTGAGTATTCTGCCCAGCCCAGCTGCTCGAGTCTACATCCTCTCTTGCAATATGGACCCTGGATTTATGAAATACTATCTATAGGAGGATGGAGCCACACTGCCCGGGAGGAGGCTGACTTCCCGACTATATCTGGGGATGTTAGGGGAAGTTACCCAGGCCAATTAATATGACATATGTCTATTAACTTAATATGCTGTTTAACGCTACCTGTTGTTTATAATCCAGTTTCTAGTTCATGTGATACTTTTCATATACTGTTTCTATTTACTTTTCTAGTAGAATTTGATGAGCTGCTAAATCATTGGCTTTCCTAAAGCCAAGCTGTATTACAGCTACACTGCATTCAAAATAACCCACAGTTTTGATTTCATATTTTGAAGACAAAAACATGTCATGGTTGAGAGTACATACCAGTAATTTAGAGTAAAATAAACTATATAGAGTTTGTAATTATTTCAAAATCAAGCACTAGAAACCCAGAACATTCAGAGTTACGGTTACACTTAGACAAAATTGAAACATATTAAGCTGTAGAAATGCATAGTGAAGGCACTCAAACAACCTTAAGTCTGCCTTGTAGTGATACCATGAAGAGAAAAATATGGAAGAAACAAACTGAGCATCTTTAAATATCCATTTAATCTTATCTGGGACCACAGATACTAAAATGCCTTAATTATATGGTTATAGCATCACGACAGGGCAGAGTTAAGGTTGTTTGAGTGCTTTAACTGTGCATTTCCAAACCTCAACGTGTTTTAGATTTTTTTTTTAAGTGTAACCTTAACTCTTAATATCCTGGCTTTCCAGTGCTTGGTTTTGGGATAATTACAACAGTCCTGTAATATATCTTACTCTAAATTTCTAACATGTCCTCTCAATCTCCATCTTAATTCTTCCCCCTTGGAATGTCCGTGTTTTTTAAGAAAACTCTTAAAATGCATATACAAACACTAAATAAGAAACCCAAAGACAGTGGTGTTACATGATATTTTTGAGTTGAAGATGTGATGCAGCAACCTTAAAACATTCTTTTTAAGGGCAGATATTCCAGAACATCATTTCAGCTGCTTTGTGCTGCTCTGAACTGATGAATCTGGCCTCTAGTTTGCAATTTACGTACTGGATTAGAGGGCTGTGCCATGGAGACTGGTACGATGTGAAAGGATGGGTAGGAGAAGCCTAGTTCATGAATTTCAGTGTTTCTGCATTTTAAAATCAGCCCTTATATGCCTCCCTCAGTTTCCCCAGCAATGCTGCTACAGTGCACAGTAGAACCAAGGCAGCAGAACCATGAGGAGCAGTTCAGCCACTTAGTATGTGGTCAAACCCCATTCTGTGGAGAGAGGCTGTCCAATGAAACCTTTTAGTCAGTGGATCCCAGCTATACTTGGATGTTGCTTTCGTTTATTTGCCCAGTTTTTTAATCAGCTATAGGAATGCAGAAAAATTTCTGGCTTTGTTTTCTACACAAAGGATGTTTTTATGAAAACCTCTTAGTGTGGCTGTCCCCTACTGAGGCAAAAGTCCCACTGGATTAAATGTGGATTTTTTTGTTTTGTGGTTTTGTTTAGCACACAGCCAAGCATTCCAAAAACTGCAGATGCCATAGAGATTGCACTATTTGTATATATAGTATTTTTTTCTTCTGACACCCTCTCCCTGTCAAGCACTCCTTGCTGTAGTGATGAGCTCTGGTGTGTAAAATTCACATCAAGACTGAACAGTACAGCAAGCTGCGCTTTCACTGCAGTGCACACATTAGCATTTTGGGGGCAGAGAAAGCTGGGTTTTTTTCTTCTCAAAATCCAGCTTTAGTTAACAGCAAAAATTGTAAAACTACTGCTGACAGATTTTCCCAAGTTCCAAAAACAGTGAAATCCATTTTCATGTAATTCTTTCCCAATTTTCTTGTTTTTTGACACAGTTCAACTTTGAAAACTGAATGCACAATTGAAAGTGCACAAATCAAAATCAGCTTAAAATATTACTCATACATTTTGATTGTGTGTAATTATTATAGCTTTCAGAAATAAAATCTGTTTCCCACATTAGGACATTCCCCCATGCACCAGTGTATATCAATCTCCCAGAACATTTTATTTAATATTAAATGTTAAATATATTAAAATAAAATGTTTTAGAAGTAAATACCAGTAAATATATGAGGGAAAGAAAAAAATTGGCATGTTTCATACTCAAATCCATTTTATGATACTAATTTCTTAAACCTTTTATGCAGATTTTCATGATATAATATCCATGATCAGCAATTGAGAGCCTGAAATTGGCAGGACTAGGGAATTTAAACCTGGTATCTTATTTAGGGTGTTTTGGAAGGGGGAGTGGCTTAGTTACTATATACTTGCTTATTTCACTCAAGACTCATTTTATTGTTTTTAATCAGCACAATGTTCTACATTGTTAACCATCAGGAAAAGAGAGAGAGAGATTCTGATGTAAGCCACATAATAATCATGAAGATCAAGAATACTAGCCTACTGTTAAATTGAGCCTTTTAGAATTTCATTAAAATGTTATCAATGAATGTAATAGTTTAATTTCTTGGTGGAGTAAAAAGATTAATGTGGTGAAAGCTACATATATAATAGTCACTGTCTTAGTTTGGGTTTGACGGATTGGGTTGTCTTGTCCAGTTCAGACTTGCTACTAGATTTTTAATTGGTGTTAATAAAGCTGATAATTGAGGAGAAAATTTTAAATAGTATGTGAATTTTAAATATATAGTCCCCAAGGTGAAAACCAGTATCCACTTTAATTAAACTCTGCTTTAATAATGGTTTAGATTTAGACCTGGACTTAACCAAAAAGTGGAATAGTCAGATCTGGGGTTTTGGTCCAGGCACATCTTCAACATAATATTCATTGGAAGAGGAATATAAGAACCTCTAATGGCATAGTAAAATACACACACATAAATGGGCAAAATGCCAAACAATTTACTGTTGAACTATTCAACGAGTAGTTCTTTCAGTTGCGGGATAACATCCTTATACCACTGGCGCATGTTCTGCTCATAAGTTATTGAAATGCTAAGCCTGTCTTTTTATGTTCTCTCCTATATGTCCTGAGACATGAAAGCATGAATATTTTCATCAGTGAAAAACGTCTCCTATTCCCCATTGTGACACAGAGGATGTGGCTGGCTGCTGCTACTGATTTGGTGCCCTGGGCAACTGGGTGTAAAGTAGAGGCCACACTGTTTTGTACTGGGGACACCTTTACCTCTAAACCTTGGGCTGTGCTGATACTGACACAGTTCAGGATCTGGGCTAAGAGGTTTGTCATGTGCAGGACTTGTCTCTGAAGTGTATGGCGTATTCATTTAGGAGTGGATGGAGAGAGAGTAGAGGTGGTGGTGGTGACTTTTAATTACATTTTTATACTGTCAAAAGCTCTGGCGTAGACTTGGTTACACTGTCAAAAGAATTCTGTTGTTACGGCTTATTTTGTCCAGGGAACCGGTATAAGCTGTAATGGGAAAAAACAGTCTTTTGCTGGTATAGTAGTATAGGCAGGTTTATGGAGCAGGAGTCAGGGAAGGAAGTGCTGGTAGATACTTTCCTGAATGCAGACCTGCAAATCTGCTTGTGTTCAGGGCAGCAGCAGGGAGGGGGTCTGAAACCCAGGGCTTTTCACAGGGAGCACTGTCTGGGAATCAGGGCTCAGCATGTTCCTGCACTTCTTTCCCTACATGCAGTCCCATGGCAGTGCAGCCCCCAGAGAGCACAGGGTGAGTTACTCCTATGGTGACCAGATGGCAAGTGTGAAAAATCGGGATGGAGGTGGGGAGTAATAGGTGCCTATATAAGAAAGCCCCCAAAATTGGGACTGTCCCTATAAAATCGGGACATCTGGTCACACTAGTTACTCTGTAAACCCCCCCGTCCCAGCCCCTTACTGTCTGTGTGGCCCCTGTCCACAGGCAGGTTTGCAGGGCTGCAGACCCAGCAGGAACTGCTAGGGTGGTCTGAGCACTAGCTGCAGGCAGGTTTGCACGGCTGCAGCTAGGATAGGCAGGCCCCGCATTTCCTGCCCTGGCTGCAGCTTCACATACCTGCCTGCAGGGCATGCTTGGCATATCCCAGTGCTTCTCTCTGAGGCTGCAGCCCCACATACCCACCTACAGGTGGCAACCTTCTTCCAAAAATTGTTGCTAATAAGAGGCATGCTATTGCCAATATCCGAATCTCATTGACATTAAAGTCTTATGGGACTGGTTCCCAGCAAAATGTGAGTATTAAACAGAAGTTCTTAATATTTGGGTTTCTATTAAGTGGGCTCTACTATAGGCTGTGTCCGCCCTGGGTGGAGGTTGCTGGTATAACTATACCAACATACCTTTTCTAATGTAAACTGGGCCCTAGTTAGATTCAGAAGAATAGAAAATAATGTGGTGAATGCTCCCCTTTAATCTGTCAGTGCTTTTGTAGTGAAACAAACCAACATTATACCTAACAATGATGGTGGATCTCTCCCACTCCATCACTGAGCCTTCTTCCACATTGACCTATGGCTGGAATGTCCTTGCTATCTCAGTCTGGCACACCTGCATCATTCTTATCTTTCATTTCCTTTCCTCATGCTTCTCCTATGCAGTCTATTAGTCTTAATTCACCAATAGGCACTGCTGCTGTTCTGCCCAACAAAACAAGACAAGACACCGTGCCAATGTTGTCTGTTGTTTGTCTTCTTCAATTGTGAGTTCTTCGTGGCAAAGCTGTCTTCTACACCCTGCTCTGCATAGGGGCTGAGCCCACGGTCAGTGCTCAGGAAGTAATTAAATACAACAATACATAAAAATGGCCCATCTAAAAGATTAATAATGCCAAGGATTACACAAGCACCCTCAAACACCCAAACTGTTTATCTCACATCTTCGGCAATTTCTTAATTAGAAATGTCCATTCAGCTCCTGGGAGCTGCATTTCATTGCAAATAATGACACCTCCGACAGCTGTCAATGTGTATAAATGTAAAATCAATTTAAAGCCTTTTTTGAGAGGTACATTAAAAAGAAGCCATATGTTCTGTTGGTATTATCCAGATATTACATCAGATATCCCATTCCTGAAGGAAATAAAGTTAGACAAGTCTGTAAAATAATCCTACTAGCTGGTGCTTCAACTAGCTTCCTTACAAATCATCACCGCTAAAAAGATAAACTTCCCATACAGAGCTAGGATAAAGCTGTTCTTCTGGTGTCAATGGTGGTAACCAGAAATTAGAACAATAAATGTGTAAGAGAGATTCATTTGTTTAGTTAGTAACATCAAATTTTATACTTATCTGGCATATGCAGTATATGGAAGTGAAAATCACTTCAAAGAAATAAAAGCATAAATGTAAAACTCTTGGAGAAGAAAGTACAATAGAACCTTGGTAATGTGCACTTTGTTAAACTGCACACTTTATAAATGGCATTAAAAATTGACTGTCTCATCCCTCTTCCCAGCGAAGATTTAATAGCAGATTCCATTGTGAGATCTATGACTAAATTAGTTTTATAAAATATTCTTCAGTATATTACTGTTCATTTACTAATGTACCACGAACTGTTACAATTAAGTACTAACTTACAATTGACATAAGTGATTAAAGTACATTTTATAATGTATCATCTTTTCTCCCCCCGTTTCTTTGCTCACTTTCTCGCTATGGCTCCAGTTCTGCAGCACCTAGTAGTGCAGACACTCGCACCCATTCAGGGTGGCACTACAGCCCTTGGAATCCACACAGGGCTGGGGGAATCTACACTACCTGATCCCAATGCAGGATCATGGTCTAATTCAGTAATTGACAACGGGTCTCTCTTTCCATCTCCACTGAGACAATGAAATTCTATTCTTCATGGCAAAGTATTCTTCCTTTCCATGGCTCCGTCTATAGCTTTGAGCTCTGAATATAGGCACTAAAATCTTTTTCTCCTGCTGGAGACATAAACAAATGGAGTTCCTTGCTTGATCTTAACTGTTGCTGCCAACATATGTCCTCTATCTTTAATCAGAAAGATCACCCAAATAGCAGATATAAATACCTTGCTCCCCAAAGGAAATGATCCAGATTCAAATGATTATATAAAATTTCCACCAGAATTAGTGTCTTAAAATTAACATAACTTTATTAGGGTCTTTTGAATTCCAGCTGGGCAAAGGAAGATCCCATATCCAAGATACTGCAGTTTAGACAGTGATTGAAGTCTATAAAAACAACAAGGAGTCTGGTGGCACCTTAAAGATTAACAGATTTATTTGGGCATAAGCTTTCATGGGTAAACAACCAGTTCTTCAGAGGCAGCTTAAGAAGTGGGTTTTTTTACCCACGATAGCTTATGCCCAAATAAATGTTGTTGTTTTTGTGGATACAGACTAACCCGGCTACCTTCTGCTAATTGAAGTCTGTCTATCCAAGCGCTGTACTGTCCTCCATATGAAATTTTTTAGATATATTAACAACTAACCAATGTCTAAATGGACAGATTATAATTAGAGGAAGAACCATCACATTGCATGACACACTGTGTATCCACAAAACAGCTCCCTTGGCATTTAGCAAGTGAAAACTACCCCAAAATTGAAGATTTTTGCTACAAGTCCTGAAAACAGCTTTCATTTCAAGGAAAGACACATGTAAAATCAAATAAAATAAAAGGTTTATTTGCCTAAAAAGTTGTTGCCGCTTTCACCCTCTGAATGAAATGGCCAACCTGGAGTCAGCCAAAGTTTTATACCAGGTCCAGAAGGGAACATCTCAGATGCTAAAGTGTTCAGTGATTGAATGGACTTGCTGTCCTGCCCAGTGGTAACTGCATCTCTAACTTATCACCTAGGCCTTAAAATTGTTGAACCCAGATTTCTAAACATAAACAATCTTTGGAGACCCCATCTAAGATTTTAAAAAATTGGTGAAATCTTTACATTAAAACTGCACTTTCACTTACTTTAACCAAAAGGAAATCATCGTATTTGCCTGTGATAAGGGTGTCATAGGCCTTGTTGACCGGAGGTCATTTTATGGGTCTTGAAGGGTGAACACAAAGATCCAGATCCTGAGACCAAGATGGTAAAGTGCTTAGTACTCTTCATGTCAGTAGGACTTTATTATTTTATCCCCTGGAATTGCATTTTACTAAGTTAAACTTCAATTAATGTAAAATCTCCCTGGATATGCAGAATCCTTGATTAAGATTCTTCAAAATCTGGTACTGAGAACTTTCAGCTAAATACTTTGAAAGCAATTTCTTTAACAGCTTCAGAAATATTTTCCAAAAAAATTAAACTGTTTGAATATCTTTCTTGAGATGATTCATTCGATTATTAATTTTGTATTTACACCATGCTTTTCATCCAACAGTCTTAAAGCATTTTATCAATAATAATTATTTAAGGGATTATTACATCAGTGTTATAGAATGACTGAACCCTTTAAGGGGAGATAGGACCAGCTATACCTGTACCATAATTCATTAGCTGCTTCAGAGACTGTGAGGGTGGGACTAAGCCCATTAAGCTGTTACCTGACTTTCTGAGGGAGGTCAGTCTCCCCAGTGGGTAGGCTCCTGTGGAAGGCCCTGAACCAGGGATTGCTGGAGGCTGGGTACTCCAGGGGAACCAGCCCAGAGGCCTAGTGCTCTATACCGGAGCAGTGAAGGATGCCAGGAACAGAGCCCAGCAAGGGCTGGAAATGATACTCCTTTGGAACCAACCTGGGGACTGTGTGCTCTATCCCGGAGCCAAAAGTAGCCCAGAAAGGGGCTGGGAACAAAGGCCAGAGAATAAGCTGAAGAGGTGCCTTGAAAGGTGAGAAACATTTTTGTTTGTTGGGAGTTTTTAGTTTGGCTTGTTGCTATCCTGTAAGGGGTTAAGTTTTTGCTTGTGATGTGGCAGGAGGGCTGAGTCATATCACTGACACAGACTGGTGTGTGGAGAGCTGAGGAAATTGAGGCAGGAAGCACTGGCAGGGTCATACTTGAGCAGCAGGGGGCATTATGGGGTTTGCACGACAGTCAGTCTTACAGAGAGGTTGGGTGAGGTTCTGTGGCCTGCAATGTGCAGGTCAGACTAGATCAGCAGTTCTCAAACCAGTGTTGCTAGCGCCAGCATTAGATTTGCTGGGACCCATGGCTGAAGCTGAAGCCTAAGCTCCACCCCCACCCAGGGCAGGGATTGTGCTCCCCCTCCCCAGACAATAACTTTGCTGTCTGAAGAGGGTCACAGTGCAATAAAATTTGAGAACCTCTGAACTAGATGATCACAATGGTTCCTTCTGGCCTTAAAATCCATGAGTCTGTGAGAAAGGTAACCTGGGGCATAGAGAGAATCATAGAATATCAGGGTTGGAAGGGACCTCAGAAGGTCATCTTGCCCAATCCCCAATTTTTGCCCCAGATCCCTAAATGGCCCCCTCAAGGATTGAACTCACAACCCTGGGTTAAGCAGGCCAATGCGCAAACCACTGAGCTATCCCTCCCACTGAGGGGTTCAGATACAACTCAGGTCCTGCAGTAAAGCCCAGATCCTCAGAGGTATGTGAGTGACAGACATTAAGGTGGCAATTTTGGCAAAAGAAAAGCTTCAAAAACAGACTCCAACGAGAAGCTGCTGAACTTGAATTAATATGCAAATTAGATACCATTAACTTAGGTTTGAACAGAGACTGAGAATGGTTTGGTCATTACACTAATTGAATCTATTTCCCCATGTTAAAGTATCCTCATACCTTCGTGTCAACTGTCCGAAATGGGCCATCTTGATTATCACTTCAAAAGTTTTTCTCCCCTGCTGATAATAGCTTCTCTTAATTAATTAGCCTCTTACAGTTGGTATGGGTACTTCCACCTTTTCATGTTCTTTATATGTATAAATATCTTCTTACTGTATGTTCCATTCTATGCAGCCGATGAAGTGGGCTGTAGCCCATGAAAGCTTATGCTCAAATAAATTTGTTAGTCTCTAAGGTGCCACAAGTACTCCTGTTCTTTTAACTTCCATTACAATCATGAGAGCCAGATGCCTAAATACCTTTGTGAATCTGGGCTCAAGTCAGCGATAGACTCAGGAATGGAATCTACGACCTCGAGCACTGCAAACGAGTTGTACTTTCTTATACAAAGACCGGATTCCTCCCACTATGTTTATTACTGTACCAGGGAGCTAGATGTTTGGCTCAGTAGCAGATGGTATATAATCCCGGTCTTTGCAAAGCTAATTGTAAAGCCGAAGTTAACCTAGCCTGCTGCATAACGAAAAGTCATTATCAGCAAGTCTTGCTCTAAATGAGCTAAAAGTGCACAGTGATCCACAAAAGGTAGATCTCTGATAAGGTCTGGCACCTCTGCTGAAGCACATTAAAAAGAAATATTTTGTTTCTTTAGAGAAATCTAATCCCTACTTTGCAGTAGGTGATAAGTTTGGTCATTTAACATTGATGAAAAGAACAGCCCAAAGAGTGCTGGTTTGTTGACACACCCTGCTTGGTAGCATCAGAAGGATTGGTTGTGCCACTAGTGGGGAACAGAGGGCATTCCCTGATAGGTGGTATCTTTGGAAGTAAGGCATGCTGAGTGGCTTTGCAATACTGGCCTTGTAAGAATTGTTCCACTCTTGCTTGTCTCTCCAAGTCACCGGCCACACACCTTTCCAGGGATATACCATGAATGTGTAAGATCTCCCCCGAAATTTCACCAAGTACCACATAAATGGGTTTCTGGTCCAAAAATAAACTAAAAAGCCCTATTTTTTACTTCAGATATTGATTATTGTATTCTTAGCTACATTATCTGTAGACATAGTGATGTAAACTTATTGAATGCTTAGACCAGCCCTAGGAAAAATGTTTTGTAATTCTCAGTAACCCATTCAAGTTCATACTGACCTCAACTGGTGGTTTGTGTACAGTGAACTCAAAAGTTAAACAAAGTAGCCAGCCTATCCTTGGAGTCAGACAGCTGATTTTTATTATTGCAAAAACAATGTCATTTTGACTAATGTATTAGTTTGCAGTTGGTGTATCAAGGGTTTTAGATTAAGTTTAGAAATTCTGGACCTTCAAACAATAGACAGATTAGTCTCAACAGCTGAAATTTGATCAGGTATTGTAATATTCTGCAGATTTGGAAGAAAACTGTTGAGTAGCTATGTTTTCCTACTTAGCTTGACCCACAGTTTACTAACATATGTAGTGACAAGCTGGTCAGAGACAGGACAGCTTTACCAAAAGATTTGGCATTTGAACACCTGTGAGGAGATGTGCATTTTAAAAACAGAATGTTCTAGCAAAATGTACTGGCCCTCAAATGTCCAAACAAACTACTGATGCTTTTTCTTGGTTACTGTCCCAGAAGATGCCCCTCAATCATAATCCAAAGTAAATATATAAAGTAATGGTGTTTACACAGAATCCCAAAGTGAACATTATAAAGCAAAAGCAGCAAAGAATCCTGAGGCACCTTATAGACTAACAGACGTTTTGGAGCATGAGCTTTCGTGGATGAATACCCACTTCTTCAGATGCATGTGGGTATTCACCCACGAAAGCTCATGCTCCAAAACGTCTGTTAGTCTATAAGATGCCACAGGATTCTTTGCTGCTTTTACAGATCCAGACTAACACGGCTACCCCTCTGATATTATAAAGCAAGTCAGACTTTAGTCATCCTGGCTGTAGCAACAGAGAGAAGAAATCCCTACTTCTTTCTTAGACATCAGTATTTCCTCTCTCTCTGTCTCCTCCAACTTAGTCCTTGATAGTCTGAATCCCTGAAGGGTGAAGGATATTAGTGTTTACTGCCAATTTCTGTAAGAAACACTTGCCTACCCATCCATGCTGTTTAACAGAGTGCAGAGCTGATTGTCTGAGGAAGGTTTTTAACTCTATCCCTCCCAGACCTTGTGTAGGGCCTTTCCCTTATACTGAAGCCCCAGTAGTATGAATGGATCTTGATTAAATACCCATTCCGTTTCTGGTATAGTTGAAGAACTGTATTGCAAAGAAACAAATGCCAGAATCCACAAAGGTTTCTTACTCCAAGTTTTAAAATGCTCCTTATTCCAGTCCTCTGTGTCTCAGTATCTATTCACATACTGGTATAAGGACTATGCAAGATAAATGTTTTATGACACTATAAGAAATACTATGAATACTGGAATTATTTAAGTACAAATACTTAGTTATCTACGGCAAGTGGACTGATGGCAATTGGAAAGTTTTATAAGCCATGACTTTACAGGATGCAGCAAATATTTCTCAGCTGCAAAAAAAAAAATGTTTTTAATAGTAATCTTTACATTAGGGATCAAACAACTCATTGTGCCTCATCTTAAACACACACAAATATACTGAAAGTCTGAGAATAGCCTGAATAGCGTTGAGTTATTATTCTTGTTAAGATAATTAAAAAAAAATGCAGGGAAAACAATGGAATTATGGAGTAAAAGATGAGCAGAGAGTGACAGTCAAAAATACATACAGAAACTGGGGAAAGGAGCAGAATGGTGCGGTGAAATTCTGAGTATACTCACACATGCATCTGATGAAGTGGGTATTCACCCACGAAAGGTCATGCTCCAAAATGTCTGTTAGTCTATAAGGTGCCACAGGATTCTTTGCTGCTTTTACAGATCCAGACTAACACGGCTACCCCCGATACTTGAGTATACTCAGTATGTATCAAACAATATATAGAGTTTGTCCCCTTGTATTACCTTATCCTTGCATATTAAAGGATGATTCAGTCCCTAATAAGCATCACAAAATTTCTTCATGTAAAAACCATGCTTGTTTTAATCTAAATCACCAAACACACACAGGCTTATGCAAAAAACAAACAAAAAACACACAACACCCTGCAAAGTACAATTAATTTTGCAGCCCCCAAAACAGTGAGATTTTCAAAACTGAAATTCTTCATAATTCACCCATCCCTTTTATAAAATTCTCCATAAACTCTTTATCTTTTATTGTACAATCTTCACTGTGGTAGACAAAAGCTAAAAGCAAGGACAAAAAGGGTAAAAACTCTCCTTACTAGATTACTTTTTATTTCTGTGTTATATTTTCCTCCTAAGGAGTCCACATCACAGACACCCCAACTTTAAATCTCCTCCTCCTATACCCGGTAGGACCTGAGTCTGAACTGCAGAACAGTTGTCCTGCTTCCTAAAAGGAACTAGGTGGAGATCCCTTCTCAGCTTCTAAATGCCATTGCTTATTCAGCCAGAGGAGTCACAGCTGACTCAAAGAGAACACTGCCTCCCCTCTAGGGCTGAGTGCAATTACTTGGTAACTCCCCCAGCCTGGCAGCTGTGACTGGGAAATGAACCTAGGTCAACCCCCATGCACCAGTGTGAAGTACTAACCTCTAGCTAACATTTGGTCTCTTTCTTTAAACATATTTGTTTTCGCGTATTGCATGTTGTGCCTTTATAGTGGGTGTAATTAGACATTATTTTACTTCTACTCTTTTCTGTTACAATTTTTATCTCAGATTTAAAAAAAAGCCCCTGGCAAAGCCCCTGAATCAAATTCCGTTTTTCATGGCAATATTTATTTGGTTGAGTGGGTGGCAGAGAGCAGAGTGGGAGCAACATTTCAGCTCTTTTGCAGCTTTCCCTCCAGTGGTCTCATTCCTACATGTTTGAAAGACAGAAAGCTACTTTTTATTGAGATAAGAATTAACATTTTAGATGATAAAAGATA
This sequence comes from Gopherus evgoodei, assembly GCF_007399415.2. Classification (NCBI taxonomy): domain Eukaryota; kingdom Metazoa; phylum Chordata; order Testudines; family Testudinidae; genus Gopherus; species Gopherus evgoodei. Next base: position 60,636,938 of record NC_044332.1, read on the forward strand.
TTATACATGAGTGGGTTGCTTCTTGAAATCAATTAAATAAATTAGGCTCCCTGCTAAAGAGCATCTGGCACCCTTATAACCCTGTTCATATAATTATAACTCTGTTTATTAAAAAGAATTATGTAACAGTATGGTTGGTTTATGCTATGTGATTGACTTAGTAACTTAATTGGACTATGCTACATACTAGAGCAATAAAATTTAATTTAATTAACTGATTCATTTGAGGATGACTGGAAGCACTACACGTTATGCTTCACTTCTTTAAAGGTGTGCAATGGTTCGATCCTGCAAGGCGCTGAGCTTCTTTGACTCGCAGAGAAGCACACAGCATCTCACAAAGATTCCTCAACACCATGCAGAATGAAGCACTTGGGCTCTGATCCAAAGATCGTTGAAGCTAATGAGAGTCTTCCCATTGACTTCAAAGTGCATTGAATCAATTCCCAAATGAATGAAGGGTCAAAAGAAACTAGATACTTCATGGATTCTTGCAATAATGGGACAAAACACAGGCAATACTTAGGTAGAAAACATCTAGGTGTCTCTCCTGAGTTAGCAACAGTACCCCATAATATTTCCCTCTTTGAAACATGCCTTCCCTGCCAACATGCCAGAAAAATAGCGTGTTTCATCCACATTTTAATTTGGGACTGCACTGATTTCAATGAAAGTTAGGAGCCTAAATCCCTCCAAGTATTAGTTCCTGTTTGAGAGACATATACTGGTTTCTCTTGTATTGCCCTTGTATGTTTACTTCCAGACTAAGCAGAAGCTGTGTAAATTCCTTAATGCCTTACCATGGCTGCTGTATTTGGCAGTGGCTTGAATGGACTTTCTGGGTCCCTTCACTTTATAGCCAGTTCAAAAGGCCTGTTATGGCATTGGCCAAGAGACTATTGCCTGCTGTCCAGATCCTGATGCTGTTTATGCTGATATAAACAACTCCACTGAAGTTGGATGTACACCAATTTAAAAGAGATCAGAATCTGGCCATGGTTTCTCAAACTTTGCAGAATTACCAAAATCTTCCAGTCCCAGTTAGCCCCTGCTGGTACTGTCTCCATTTTCCTAATTAAATGAAGGGAGGGAAAAAAACCCTCAAAACCCTAAATTAAAGTCACTTTAGGATCCAATTTAAAACGCAAAACCAGAAATAAGGCTGAAACACCAAATTTATTGTACCTAGATATTGCAGCACATCAGGTATATGAGATAATGCCCTGTTTTGCAGCGTTAGTGACAAGACAGAAAAAGGGAAATGAAGGACAGAGTTTCAAATCTCAGTGCTATATTACTTTACTGCTGGGAGCAAACTCAGACCCTGTTTATCACGTTCTTGTAGGCTTTGTGGTTTGATTTCCTTTGTTTGTTATAAGAATATAATAATATACAGGAGATTAAAAAAAGAGTGGCTTTGTAATAAATATTTTACAGTCACTCTCAGTTGTACTTCACAAACTCCTGGTGTATGTCTTGAGTGTCTGACTGTAATATTCAGCCAAGCATCAAAAAATGAAAATGGTATTCAGTTGAGGCAATGGATAAAGCAGTATGTGACAACGACATGTATTCTGTTTGATCATTTATCACAGCAGGATATTAGTAATTAAAAACAAAACCAGTACGTACCCATTCTCATAACAGAATATAGTCACCAGATTCTACCTTTCCGATTCTGTTCTAATTTCTATGGTCATGATCACACATAATCAATTATTATTTACGTGTCTGGCTGGTACTTTACAGACATGAGGACAAGACAAGTTCCATGTCCTGAGGAATTTGCAGTCTATATAGGCATGGACCATCTCTTAGTGAAATCAATGGGAGTCCTAATTGGCCTGCTTCTGAAGTCCTTACCTTGTGGTATGGGACTTTTCCTCATGTATTCTGGTTGCAGAATGCAGGCCTATTTTATTATGAAGACAGCACCACAAGCTGGACTTTTGTAATATTTAAAATGAACAGTAGTAGCTCTGAAACCAAAATTAACTTTTTAAGTGTGCCCATTGCACTTCTGATTAAAGTAGTAAATGGGAATTACAGTACATCCCTGATAATCATTATTAAAGATTCTTTTCATAGTTTTTTATATTTGAGATTTTGACAGTTAAAACTTTTCCAGAAAGAATTACTTTTTCTTGGGTAAACCAATAAATTTTGTTGTCTCTAAAAATGAAAGCAGACTAATGCTCTGGGAAGGTTAGAGCCCTTCTCGTGAATGCCCCTTTGCTGACTCTCTAGAACCAGAGAGCTGCAATGACAAGCCACTTTACGGTACATGATGATGTTCAGCTCCACCTGTTTCAAGCAAAGCTTGACAGTAGTGGCAAAATGATGATTTTAAAGTGGAGATTGCAGAAGTGAAGCATGAGACAGGCAGGGTAGCCCTAGGCACACATCAAGCCTTCAGTCTGCCAGGTTCCTGAGTTCATTCCGGAGCAGGAGAAGATCCGATGTTGCAGAGGTGCCAGAAGGGAAACAGCAGTTGGAGGATCGTCTGGCCATGGGGAGGAGAGAAGCAGCAGCCACTGCCACAGAGAAGCAAGGCAGCAGCAAAGCCTCCTCATAACCTCTCTTCCTCCCCACAATCTGTGCTGGGTCACAGTGTGTACTGACCTTGAAGAAGAAGGGAGAAAAAGCAGCTAAGCTAATTATGCTGCAGGCACCATGGAGAAAGAACAGTGCTTCCTTCCAACTATCCAGCTGCAAACAGGTGCACTTGAAATAGTGTTAAAATAATTTTCCGCTATCAGCACTTTTACTGAAATTCACTCAATATCTACGCAAAGTCAAACATGGGCCCTGGATTCCCTATGGACAGCAACGAGGTAGTGCCTCTGCAGACTGGAAGGTGACTTTTGGGCCATGTAGATCAGTTTCTAGGGCTGTCAGGTGTTCAGTTTTCGACTGGAATGCCTGGTCGAAAAAGGACTCGAGCGGCTGTGGTCAGCACCACTGACCCGACCGTTAAAAGTCCGGTCAGCAGTGCAGCAGAGCTAAAGAAGCATTGGGTAGAGACCAGTATTAAATAGTGTTACAACAGGTGACAGCCTTAAAATGTTAACCCTCGTCCTTTAGTTCAAAAGGTCGTTTTCTCACCTTTGCCCTTGCAAACTGAAGCAGTGTCAGAGAGATCCAAAAACTGGCCAATAGTATTTTCAAGGAATAAAATAGCAAGCGATGTCAGTCTCTGATCGGCCACCATCAATCAAAGATGTGTTTTAATGAGTCCGCGCTTCAAAAAGATGCGCTTACCGCTCACGACTGAGACCGGCAGCATGAGCAGAATCCTCAAAACTATCCACACATTAGGAAAAGTGTCCTTCAGCTCTACATCATGAGTGGAGAGTGCTTCCTGTGTTTCAAAATGTGACAGATATTGTCCAAATCGACAAAAATCTTTATCATTGATGTCCAAACATTCCCCATGTGTCAGCATCCAGTGAAGCTCCGTACAATGGTTCAAGAGTGTTTTCCTGTCTGCCTGCAGAAAACAGGACATATATCCTTTGCGGTACTCCAAAGAGAGATGCTGATTCTAAAGAAAATTGTGCTGCATCTGAGACACCCAGGTTGACGGGATTGGCATCCACAAGGCATGAAGAAAGCTTTTGGATTCAGCACAAGGATCCTCTCCTGGAAACCACTGTTTCTCCCCTTCATGTTCACACTGTTGTTGTAGCCTTGGCCGCAGCAATTCTGAAGCTTTATTTTATGCTCATTCAAAATGTTCGTAAACAGTTCTGTTAGGCCTTTTTCAGTAGTGTCATCCACAGACCGGAAACAGATAAAGTGTTCCTTTACTTGGATACAGCCATCCTCGTTGTCATTTACAGTAAGATTTATTGACATCTTTTCACTGTGACTAATGTCAGGAGTTCAGTCCATTATTACAGTGTAGTGGTTCGCTTTGCCGAATTACATCAATAAGTTATCAAGCACCTTCCTGGCCATAAGGTCAATCAGTTAGTTTTGAATTGTTTTGCTTTACGAACTTCTCAACATATTTCCCAAGTAGCTCTACCAAATCAAGGAACTTACCGTTATGTTCAGTGAACAATTTATCCAACAGCCCCAGAAAGCCAAATTATTCTTTACAGTGAAGAGGGTAATTGAGATCAGACTCTCTAGCACGTTCCTCTAGTGCTGGGTTTTTACATGAATATTGTGCCGGTTTTCTGCATCCATGCATTTATTCAGCTTGAGCCTGGACTCAACCTCCTTTCATTTGGAATAGGCCATAAAATGGCCAGGTGACTTTTCATGTTGCTTCAGAGCATCTGCTAAATTATGCCCGTAATTGTACCTAGAAAGCGCAAACAAGAATTTAGTATTCTTGTCAAATATTTTGCAACAAAACCAGAACACTTTGTCACTGATTCAGTTTCTCAATATTTTTGAGCATTCTTTCACAGTGTGACTTTGAGAAGTGTTGCTTCTGCTCATTTACTGGAAATGTCATATCCTCGATTTTGCTCAGTCCATTCAAACTTCTGTGGCCAATATCAGCAGAATTTAGGATCACCAGCCATAAAGCAGGATCTGATATATCTATTTGGGTGTGCAGTTTTTCTCACTGCTGTTTCCTGTCATCATGCGAAGCTGATTCTTCATTATTATTTCTTTCCTTTTCATGTAAACCAGATTTTTCTTTGTTCTTTACACTGCCAGGAAAACTGCACGATTCTCCATTCCTTTCCTCACATTTCCATTCCTTATCTTCAGGTAAATCGGCTAATTCCTTAGTAATAGGACTTCCATCATTTACACTTCACTCCTCAATTTCTTCTGCACTGTGATGATCACTACTACCTAATACCATGTTGTTTTGTTTCACATATTTTCCTATCAGATTTGCCCTTTGCTCCAAACTAGATTGCAGTTGAGCTTTTTGCTTCCTATACTAAGCTCCTATAGGCTTCTTCAGAGGCATCTTTTATTTTCTACAGGGGAAAACAGTATTAGGGAGAGCAAAAGTCTATGTTCCGCAGTCTTAGAAAGTCATCAAACATTCCGTGTTAAGCGTGACAAAAGTAGTAACAGTATTTCTTTTAAATTGTTGCATAGATAAGGTTTGATAGATCTCTCCGGCGCCTCATTAAATAGGTCCTTTATTAGTCACTGCTTACACTCTTCAAGTGTTAAAACACAAGTATACTTTCACAATTACACAATAAAATAAGATTCACAATATCGTAGCTGGGTTTTCACTTCACTTTGTTCTTACATGTCAGTGATGATGCCCCACCCCTTATATACCCGTGAGGTCATGGCGGGCCACGTTCTAGGAAGTTCAAGGAAAATGTAGTTCTCAGAAATTCTGGAAGGGTCTATGAGATTCTACAAAGATCCAGAACATTCTAGGAGGTTAGTGAAAAATGAATCCACATATGGAATACCTGAAACATTTTACTTCAGACTTCTATTTTTCCTTTTTGTCTCTAACAACAAAAAAGCAACTCGGATGCCCCCCAAGCCCAGCACCCCAGGCAGTTGCCTGCCCTTAAATCCAGCCCTAGACTGAGTAGCATGCCTCAACTACTACTCCTCATGCCCAAAAATAGCAAAAATGACCCCACAGGCACACATGGCTCAGACTTGAATGGGAACTGAAGATTCTCTCTCCCAGAGCTCCTTGTAATTCATATACACAAAGCTATTTTACTTTGGCTTGTGGGCTCAGGATTTGGCCATTTGAAAAAGATAGCCCTTCTTCCTATCACCAGCCTAATGGTAGTAAGTGACATGTACTGTAGGTGATCCATTAGGCCGTGAAATATAAATCTTGCCTGCAGTTATGGATTCCTCCAAACTGGTTCAATCTGTTTTTAAAAACACAAAACTAATTACTGCACAAGCACAATGGCTGCTTTTCAGATTAGCAAATTCCATATCTGAAACAAGTACAATATTTGCAAGAGAGCTCTACACAATGTTTGATAGAAAACATCGAAAAGGAGGTATGAACCCCACATTGCTAGAGTGATCAAAGTGCTTTTGTCATCAGAAAGCAGACAGGACTGGAACCTGTGGGAAGATCATGGGAGCTGTTGAAGAAAGAGAATTTGGATAATTGGACAAGCATCTAAACTTTTGTGCTGAAAGCCTGGCCCCACTAACTTCATTGGAACCAGAATTTCATCCTTTATGTGTATTCAAAATGAACTCAACTTTGAGCCTTTGCATTATATGCAGTTATTAATACAGATAGTATAGACACAGAGGTTATTGACCCACTAATGTGAGAATGTGTAGTCTACATTGATACAGTAATATTATTCGCAGTGCCCTAGCAGAGGGTTGGTTTGTGTATTTTACTTTTTTCTAGCCTTTTTTCTAGCCTTTTCTTTTAAACTTCTTTATTACAAAATCTCAAATGACTGCTTCCTGCATTCTTGTGTCCAGGGTTACGCAATTTCTTTCATTAAAACATAAATTTTAGTTCCCTGCAATATGGTGGAGGTTCTCCCCTTTCTGATAACTATCTGTTATCTCTGATGCTTCTTTCACAAACTATAAAGATATTGCTAATGTGGCTCTTCCACAATTTGAAAGTGGTGTGCTGAACAGAAATAGTCAAGTAAAAACATGCCAGTAGGAACAGAAATTAGTCCCAGGAAGAGATCTAATCAGTATCTGGGGAGTTAACAGTAATTCACTCTAAAAATAGGAAGGAGTGATGATAAATCCACTGGAGTCCCTTTTCTAGTTTGACAGAACAACTTATCAAATTGTCTTAATGTAGTACAGTACTGGTGGTTTATCTCTGAATACTCTTGCAAGTTGAAAGTTATTCAAAGTGACAAAATTGTGTATATCTTTGATATTATATCATTCTCCTGGCTTGAGCCGGATGCCAATGCCATCTCTCCCCATCCCTTTCTTTAAAGCAAAGTAATACGTTTGCTACATCCGGATACCCAATAGAAGGTTAAAGGATTCTCATTCAAGCCCTGATAAACTATGCACAGACTGGAATTTAAGTTTTGGGCCCACCGCTTTGAAAATAACTTACTTTGTAGTTTGGGGATTAGCTCTACCTGGGTCTGGTCCTAAACAAAAATCATCAAAGATTTATGAACTTGCCTGAATTAAAAACTAGGTATAAGCACTAGTTTTTAATGGGAATAACTGTGTGTAATTGTTGTTGTTTTTTAATCCAGAAGCCGAGTTATGTTTAAATTGATAAGTGGATCAAAAAATGTTTCTCTCAATTTTAGGAAAATTTGAAAATGCCATAACCAATTTATCTCTTACCCCACCCGCTGCGTCCTCCTAGGACATAAGACTACACATTTTCAGGCTAAAAGTAAGGGTTCCCCCCCCCGCCCTTTCAGTGGGATATGGGAGGGAGTAAATAAATTAAAAGGGATTAAAATTGGGTTTATAAGAGAAGCTGTCATACAGACTTAAGCACAGAGTCACTGCCATTGTTCCAGAACTCAGATGACAAAGATCAGCACATTGAGCAGTCCACAGGAGGTGCCAATGTGGTTGGCTGCTCCTAGTCACAGGGTAATAGTGTGTTGCCTTTAAAAAATTAATAATAATAAGGCAGCCTCTCAGTCAGTGCAATTTGCACAAGCAATTTGTGTAAGAAGGCAGCATGCATGCACATAAGTAGTCAGTCAATAAGAGAGCAAGCAGTGCCCCAGCATGCTACTTTATGCTAGTTGGTTTGAATGGGAAAGGATTTCAATTAAATTTTGAAAACAGTCATGGTCTTTCATGCATAACGAGGAGAACAGTAACTGAGACATCATGCCATGCCATTGCATGTGAGGTCAGCATGAGAACACAAACAACTTGTGCGCGCATAGGTAACAGTGTCTAAGTTGTTGCAAGTGCCACCTCTTTAGACTCAGCAGAAGGGGCAAGTGAAAGAGAAGCAGCATTTTTCGGCTCTTGCTTACTCCCAAGTAAATATAGTAGGTGCCAGCTGCACTGCAGAGGATGAGAAAGGCGGGAAGTAGAACTCTGATTTTGTATGCCTAAGGAAAAAAGAAACGTGTATGACCATTGAATCATATAAATGTAGGGCTAGAAGGGACCTCCAGAGTTCAAGTCTAGCCTCCTGTGCTGAGGCAGAATCACATTCCATAATACATAGTTATTAAGAAGGAAGCATGTCTCACTCTCCTTTAGAAGGGGACCCATGGCCTAGCACTGGAGTTGAGCAAAACACTGTCAAAAATTCCCTCCACTACCTGTTTCACATTTTTCAATAAATTGGCTTTGCCTGTGTTTACACCCTTTTGTGTTTCCTTTCAGTACATACGCTACTCAAGGCACTTGCTGGCAGAAGTGTTCCCTAGAAAAGCAAATTTTATACAAACATTGGAGACTATTTGTTGAAAGTACATTTTGAATTTGGGAACAGCAGTAAACCTTGTCATAACATTTCTTCCCAGATCTGGACCTTAGCGTCCAAAATATGGGTGTTAGCATGAAAACCTCCAAGCTTAGTTACCAGCTTGGACCTGGTATCGCTGCCACCAGCCAGGAATTATACAGTGCCTAGCTCACTGTGATCTCCCCAAAACCTTCCCACGGGACCCCAAGACCCAGATTCCTTGAGTCTCACCACAAAGGGAAATAACCCACTTCCCTTCTCCCTCTTCCCCTCCAGGTGTTCCCTCCCTAGGTTCCTGGAGAGATATACAGATTCAAGCTCCGTGAATCTAAACAAAGTGATTCCACCCTCCATGCTTCAAGTCCTTGAAGCACAAGTACCGAGAGATCTAACTTCTCTCCCCCCTCACCCAGAGGGTATGCAAAGTCAGGCTTAGTAAATCTAACACAAAGAGACCTTCCCCCTCCCTTCGTTTCTTAGCCTTAACCAGTGAAAAACACTCAAACAGGTCTTAAAAAGAAAGCTTTATATAAAAGAAAGAAAAAGGACATAAATGGTCTCTGTATTAAGGTGACAATATACAGGGTCAATTGCTTAAAGGAAAAAAAATAAATAAACAGCCTTATCCAAAAAGAATACAATTTAACACATTCCAGCAACTACACACATGTAAATACAAAAAAACAATATAAACCTATTGTCTTACTATCCTTGTACTTACAACTTGGAAACAGAAGATTAGAAAGCCTGGAAATAGAAAAATCACTCTCAGAGCCGAGAGGGCACAGACCCCCGACAAAGAACAAAGAACTCACACCCAAAACTTCCCTCCACCCAGATTTGAAAAAGTCTTGTTTCCTGATTGGTCCTCTGGTCAGGTGTTTGGTTCCCTGTGTTAACCCTTTACAGGTAAAAGAACATTAACACTTAGCTATCTGTTTATGACAAACCCCTTCCCACCACCACCACCATTTCAGAATGTTGGTATTAGAGATTGAAAAACAGCACCAGGAGTAATTCAGTAGCCCTAGCGAACAGATCCTCAGCTGGTATAAATCAGCTTAGTCCCAGCTGCTTGGGTGACCAAAGTGTGGTCCATGGATTAAATGCAGAAGGTGTTGGAGACAGTTCAGATCAAGATACACGTTGCATGCTGGGTTCTGCGGTGTTCCTAGCGTATCAATGCCACTTATTGTGTTACCTTAAGATGATGAATAAGAGTAATGCAAATTGAGCAGCACTGTTCTGCCATGGACGTCACAGGGCCCAGCATGTTCGATCTTGATGCATTTTCCTAGGGTGGATTCCAGTAATGGGAGTTGAAGACACTTAGCACCTCATAGGACCATATCCCTATGACCTTCTGTTTGAATCAGCAGTAAAATGCATAGGCTTTGAAGCTGTAAACATCTGCATTGTTTTGTATACTCAACAATAAAGGTTACCCACTATCTAGCAAGACGCATGAATGCAAGTTAAAACAAAGTGCAAGAAGTCTGTATTTCATGTTAGAGATCTCATCACCACCCTTATTGCCCACTGGAGCCAACAGAGCTTGAGAGCACCAGTACCTCATAGGAATGGGCTCTTAATTATCTCTCACTTGAGTAATGTGTTATGAGGCTCAGCCATCAATGAAGCAGCAAAAAAAAGCTTATGACTTAAATTATGGTGTTCAAAGCCTATTAAAATATAATTGCTTGTCTTAAAATAGGTTTAATTAAAATGTACAAGAAAAATGCAATTCACTTACATTTTATACATTATCCCAATACGGACTTTTCATAACAATAGTAATGTTCTGGGCAGCGTGGTGTTCTCAATACTGCCATCAAAAGCAAAGATGAATATAAAACTTTTTTCAAAATTTGGCTCAGGTACTATCATTGTTAGATGTTTCGTAATCTATAACTCTGGTCATTGCTGTTTTGCAAGATAATTGCATCAGTGATCTAACTTTTGACAGTATCCAAAGTGTCTGGAAATAGTTTGCTCCAGCACCTTTGTCTTTTAAAGAACATTTGGGGCTTGTTATTTTAATCCTTGTGCAGATCTGATTTATCACTTCAAACATCTGTCAGCTGTGCTTTGTCTTGAAACTGATAGTAATAGTGTTGCTGATTTTTCAAGAGCAGCTGTTAGAGGTTCATTAGTTAGACTCTCAAAGGGTGTAGATAACTGTAATATTTTTCTTTGTTAATGATCTCTTACGTGTTATAATAATACAAATTCTGGAATCCGCTCAAAATTTGCAGTTTCTCTCTGTACTTCTAGCTTGCTAAAACTATTAGGTTTTTTATATTATTAAAATTTTCTCCCATAAAGCAGTTAAAATAAAAAGAGGTGTCATGTTTCAGAGTTAAACAGGCATTCAAAGCAATATTTGCTATTGTGTATTTATGAGCAAGGTGGACCAGCCAGAGTCCGAGCATTCTGATCCAAACTCAAACAGATACCAAGGTTCTAGGGGGCGAAGTCTGGATCCATGTACATTCAGGCCCATTTTCTAATTTAAATTTTGTAAGCTATGCAGAGCATAACTGACTTCACAAATAACAGAAGATTTATTTCTAGTGGATGCTACTGATTTCCATGAAAGCATCCCCCCACACTCTATAAACTATTCTTAATTATTAGCTTTGCTATTATTCCTAAAATACATTCCCTAAATCTCTTCTAAGGTTGTGTCTATTTAAGTGCTATAGTTACTCTTGCTAGAAGCTCCTGGGGACTGGAACATGTGTGAACTCTGCTGCAGTTAGGAGCATATCGGCACTACTGCTGGTTGAACCAGCAATGCTAACCAACAGATAATTACAGTTTGAATTAGTATTTAATGAACTGATCTTAGCAAATGTAAAGTGAAATCCTCTCAGGCATAAAGAAAGAAGCAGGAGAGAAATTATTAACTATAAAGTTCAGCAGACGGATGGTCAGCAGGGTGATAGCTTGGCAAAGAGTGTTAAGTGTTCCCATTTTAATCTGCAATAAGAGAAAGCTAATTTAGGGCTTTCTCTGGGAGGTGCAGAGCAACTTCTGCAAGTGGCGTTGTGACTTCAGGGTGCGATGAGGGCATCTCAGCATCGTGCAGGATTGAGCCATAAAAAAGTGAGTTGAAACTTTTTCTAAAATTCAGCTAAATATGTTTAAGAAGTTGATTTAAGACCCAAGTTTCTTCTGAAGCCACCAGTTCTGCCATCTGAACCATATGGGCCAATACGTAGAAGTCCCATGCAGAACAGGTAGCAAGATCATGGCATTAATCTGTAACAGATACAGCTGTTGACTCAATAAGAATATCTGAAAATCAGCACCTGCTTACGTATCTTCCGAAGTTCCAGGCCCGGGTTTTCTTTGCATTAGCTGATGACACAACAGTGTCAACAATCTACAGCAATGGAAGGAAGGGCGCTCCCCAAACTGTGGTAGCCATTAGTGATATCAATTCTTGGAGAGGGAAACGAATTTGAGACTTGAGAGGTAGAGCACCTTGTAATTAGTTCCCTTTTAAAATGTATTTATGGGTAATTTTAAGCCTACATGGCTCAGGAATCCTTAACAGGAGAGCCTTCAGGAAAGGCTGGAGTTGTAGGAAGAAATAGTAAAAAGCACAGCTATGGAAGGAATAGGAACCCTCAAACTTCAGGGCCCATGCCAGCCAGCTTCTAACAACTGAGGCTCAAGCGGAAACATTCGTTGGAGGCAGGGCTGGACAGAGGCAATTCTAGGTCGTAGGGCGTACCCCAGCATGGGGCAAATGACCCATCCATTCCCCAAGAGGCAAACTTAGCAGTGTGAAGTCTTTTGTCCTCAGCAGTAGCAGCAGGGGCCCTCAACACTTTCCTCAACAGTCAAGGTACATCTGATTGGCTGGCCCACAGCAGGTTTCTCCTCCTTGTCACACAGTTCTCTGCTGGAAGGGCCCTCCAGAGTAATGGGTCCTGAAGATAACACCCCGTTGAGTTGCATGGTGCAGTTGATAGAGGCCTGAAGGGACCATTGTGATGATGTAGTCTGACCTTCTGTAAAACACAGCCATAGAAACAGGGCCGGCTCCAGGGTTTTTGCCGCCCCAAGCGGCGAAAAAAAAAAAAAAAAGTCGTGATCGGCAGCAGCTCCACCGCTCCGCTTTCTTCTTTGGCGGCAATTCGGCAGCAGGTCCTTCCCTCTGAGAGAGACAGGGACCAGCCACCAAATTGCCGAAGAGCCCGACATGCCGCCTCTTCCCCTTAGTCGCCCCAAGTGCCTGCTTGCTGAGCTGGTGCTTGGAGCCAGCCCTGCATAGAAATCCCCAAAATAACTCAGAGAGCAGAACTTTAGAAAAAATATCCACTCTTGATTTGAAAATTGTCAGTGATGGAGACTGCAACATGACCCTTGGTAAATTGTTCCAGTGGGTAATTATTTTCCAGATTGTACACATTATTTCCAGTCTGAATTTGTCTAGTTTCAGCTTCCAGCCATTGCATGTGTTTATACCTTTCCCTGCTACAGTGAAAAACCTATTTTTAAACATTTGTTCCCCATGCAGCTACTTATAGAATGTAATCAAGTCACCCCATAACCTTCTCTTGGTTAAACTAAAGAAGTTCACATCTAGGGTTGCAAATTTTGGATGGGCATATTTCTGGAGTTTTCTTCGCATGACAATCTTTAATTAAAGATTAATCTTTAATTCCTGGAGACTCAGGGACAATCCTGGAGGGTTGGCAAACCTGTCACACCTTCTAGAGCTATTGTTCCAGGTTCTCCACAGGCTCAGGCAGATATCCCTGCATCTGTTACACTCATATCATGTTTTCAAGCTTTGTAGTTAGGAGGACTGAAAACTTGCTTAAAAAGTAAGCTTTGGGACCAAGAGATGGTCCCTTAGACCTGGGCCGATGGTACCTATGCCTTACCCTGTCCCTGCCCTTTGGGCAAGTTACACCCAGAATTCCTAATATAGGATTTCTTTCTCTGAAGTAGCTAGTACTGGCATCTGACTAATTGCAGAGTAGATGGACTGGTGGTCTGATTCTGGTGTATTGCAATTCCTATCCCCAAATGGATTTTTTAAAATTTATTTTAAGGAATCATTTCAGTTCATATTTAAATTCTTTTTTCGAAAAATAAGATTTGATTGAACTAAAATTTTTATAATGGCCTCTAATTGCAAGAAACAATATGCAAAAAACAGTGACTAGCTGAACAATAATTTGCATAGCACTTTTTATTCAGAAAGATCACAGGACATTTTATAACAATATAGAAATTGCTTTTCAGTGGCAGAGAAAGTAATTTCCACTGGCACGTTTTACAGAGCACAGCAACGCTACACAAAAGTTTAGGACAAGAGTGTGAAGAACTGTTTTCATATTGACAAATGAGTAAAGCAGTACTTTAAATCCAAAGAGATTTATGTTAGATTAAGGAAAATAATAAGAAAGAACAAAAGTAAAGTCTCCTGGAGAACCTACAATATGTTTTCTTTGAGAACAGGTGGGAGCAATTCAGAAAACAAAATGGCTGTTCTCAGCAAACAGGTAGATTAATTCAAAATATAGATCGTACTATACATATTTTGTACACTGCAAGGAATTTATCCAACATTTAAGATAAGAAAAATGTAATTACTAGAGCAGGTTGGGAAATGCAAAGCATTTTTCACAAATTCTGAAAGAAAACAATTTTTGTTTAATTTTTTCCCAGAAATTTGTTTTTAAGAAAAAAGTTTTTGTGCAAACTCATTTTTTCACCAAAAACTAGACAATTTTAAACAAAGTTAGCATTTTCTGCAAAAATATCCATTTAGCAAAAAAAATCCATTTTTCGTTGAAAAAAGGTTTGTTGGAAAAATGTTGGTCATCTATAATAATTATAGGGATCTAGGTAGCACATTAGAGGTAATAAAAGATGCCATTAAATCTTTAATGACCCCTGACACTAGGATCTTTGGTTTTCATCACATCTAAAGGCAGTACCTCCAACAGCAGCATCCCTTATGCAACACTGATTCACTAATGACCCATAAGAGGAAAGAATGCTCTGTACTGAATAACTAACCCAGCTTTCTAAGACACATTACACATTGCATTTCCTTTGAGGTCTTTCATCCAAACACTGAACAGGCCCAAATCTGCTTAGTTTAGAACAGGGGTTCTCAAACTGGAGGTTGGGACCCCTCAGGGGGTTGTGAGGTTATTACCTGGGGGTCGCGAGCTGTCAGCCTCTACCCCAAACCCTGCTTTGCATCCAGCATTTATAATGGTGTTTAATATATACAAAAAGGTTTTTAATTCATATGGGGAGGGTCCACTCAGAGGTATGCTATGTGAAAGGGGTCACCAGTACAAAAGTTTGAGAACCACTGGTTTAGAAGATATAGTGAGCTCACAGCCTAAATCGGAATATCTGTAAACATGGAGCCAGTATGTTTCTAGTATGATTTTTTTTATCATTTTTTTGTTAGAAAGTTATTTTGTGCTTTCATCAAAAGTTTTCTGTTTGATTCCTTAACCTTTACCTATATATTTCTTCTCTCAGAGCTTTGCATGAAAAAAAAATGGCAAAGTGTCTCTTTCAAAGTGGGAATAGAGTTCCCACATTATTGGCACCAACTTAAAGGAAGAATTTGCCATATTCAGCACTAGCAGCAAAAACAGTGCTGAGCCCAGAGATTTCCTTTTATATTTCCAATTTTCTGTGTTAGCTTCTGTGTCAGTCTGGCAACTTTTAAAAGGTACCTGAAAAAGGCTAAAAGTTAAATAAAGCTTCAGGCAAGCTGAGCAAAGTTTGCAATTGTTTTCATGCCTTCCTTCAGATGTTTGAGTTCCTATTTGTACTTATCAGTATTAATAGCTTTTCAGACAGTGATGTATTATGTCAGGAAATATTAATATCCACAATTAATATACTGATATATAGTTTGAGTCTGTCATTCCTCATTCCCTTTCTGTCACTTTCCTATTATACTGCTCTGACAATTCCCTAAAGATTCAGAAGAGATATGGCTTTGGAGGAACTCATACCACTAATCATTGATAGCAATATGTTGTGCTGCATAGATTGTTTTCAATTTTGTCAGCAGGGATGATGCTGTGGCGTGTCTTCTCTACAGGGAGGGAAGTTCTTCGTAAGATTCATTTGCAAGCAGAACATTTAATGGGCTGCAAAGTTCGATCATGAGGGTTTTTTTCTGCTGAAGCAGCTTGTCATTTTAGTTTTAACTACAGGAGACAGGACAGAATTGTTAAAGCAATCCAATTATATAATCTATTGAACAGGGGATTTCTGGCCACCTTTCATTAGTGCAGCAAAGTTGCAATAGCTTTAGATACTTTAAAACTCCTCAGCTGCAAAGCAATTTGCAAATCCCAAATATAGTAAAGGGCTGATTTTTAGAGGCAGAGCCGACTCTAGGTTTTTTGCTGCCCAAGCAAAAAAAAAAAAAATAAAAAAATCCAAGCGCAACTGCCAAAGCGGGGGGAAAAAAAAAAGGTGGCCAGAATGCCACCCCTGAAATTGTGCCGCCTCAGGCATGTGCTTGGTTTGCTGGTGCCTAGAGCCGATCCTGTTTAGAGGTGCTATGCACCCACAGCTTTCACACGGAATTTTGGATGCTCTGCGCTTCTCAATAATCAGGCCCTGTATTGCAGTGTTCTGCTTTTGAATGGGTATCTTTACTGAAATAGGCATTATCCTAAAAAAGAGTAAATATATTTTTAATATCTTTTAAAATGAGACTACTGATCAAGAAAATGAAAACCAAATTAGTGACTGCTATTGGTTTTTAACTGGGCAAGAGCAGTAACGCAAAGATTCCATACCTCTATATGGAGGTAGAAGGGCTGGCTAGCTGTTATTTACAATTTCAGAGGGTGAATTGCAAAACTGTTTCAGTTTAGGAATGGGTGTTTAATGCCCTTGCTAACCAGACTATGAAGTGAAGGGCATTCCAAGGTATGTGTTTTAACCTCTCTTTTTAGCTCTCACCTCCCATACCTTGTTCTGATTAGCATGGTTGAACTGTGGCTGCAATGTGTGTGTGATCTTTTCATTTACATTGAGGAATAATTAATTCAAAGTTTTGGACAAACTCAGATTGCTCTGTTAATCAAAGTAAATAGGGAGGGTATTACTGTTATCCTCTGTATTAGCCATAATTCTTCTCTCTTTAGTCTAGTTCTAGCAAATATAGGCCTAATCCTGACATTACAGATTCTGGTTTTGATCCCCATTTTAATCCTAAAATACAACTCCTCCCACATTCAAAGCACAGGTGTTTTGCATTTTACAGTGAAAATCTTCTCTCACTACGAATGGCAAGGTGCTGGGAAACAGAGTGTCAGGAAATAAGTGGTTGTGGCTCATATTTTTATGGTTAGAACTGGGACAGGTATTGCTAAGTACATAATAGCTTTGCCATAGCGAATGAGAAGTACATCTGAATTTTTTCTTTGTAAAATGTGCTTTAAATAGGAGAGCCTGAAACAGAGAAATATGCAGTTACAAAGACTGATAAAGCGAGCACAAAATTGCTGAAAGTGAGATGCAATGAAAGAGCGTGGCCACTGAAACCTCTGTCCCTGTCCTGGCCACAGAACCAAACCTTATTCAACATTCAGAGTGCTTTGATAAGTGACCTCTTCCCTTCTCAGTCAACACAACACTTTGCAGCCTCCCTGGGTAGAATCCTGAGTCAAAAGCTCAGGAGCTCCAGTTAGCCCTCCCCTCAGTTTCTCATCTTTGCCAGCCCACCTGGTTTGGTAACTCTTTTCTCATTTGCTACTCAGGTAATGGCTCTGCTCTGTGACCACTTCACAGCATGAATGGGGGAGAAAATGCTGCCTAAACACTGGCGTCCACCCTGCCCAAGTCAAGTGTAGGAGGTAGAAAGATAAATTAATGCCAAGTTGCCATGTGTTCAGTGCTGTTTCAACCCGAGTTAAGAACACACTTGTTTTTACAGTGTGATACCCTGTGTGTACTGCATTCCACTTTCCACAGGTTCTCCAGGCACAGCAGGGAGCTGGGTCTTCAGAACGTAGGCACTGAAGAATAAAGCACAAGGGGACAACTGGGACTCCTGAAAGGGAAGGAGAAAGAGAGTATGGAGATACCTCTCTCTATTAGTAAGTTTAAAAAAAAATAGTACCCCCAGAAAGTGTCCAGAGGTTGGGGGAAGTTGTATAGGCTGAGGGTCCCTGAACTTTCTCTCTAGTGAAGAGGTGTTTGGTAAATGGTTGAAGCCCTGGCAAATTTACATCCATGTTTATTTCACGCCTGTCTACTAATTTAGTACTCAAAGAATTCAGATAAGAGAGGTGGGAGAGATCATCCATTTGAGAGTTTATGCTGACTGCCCCTTACGTTGCAAAACTGTCTCATTTTAGTTATTCTAATAGGTTCTCCCCAACTGAAATCACATTCATAGACCTCTTGTATTTTCCTGAAGCTTCCTCTTTTCTTAAGTAGGGAGCTATGTGATGTTTACATGCCCCATTGACCTTTCAGAAATAATTTTCAGTAATCATTTGACATAATTGTCATTAAATAATCTGCATCTGTTTCACACAAAATGGACCAAGGGAAGGAAACACAGGGAGCAATCCTGGCAAAAGGGTAAGTGCCTTTTGCAAGTCATTGCACACACTCAACTTCCATTGACTTCAGCTGAAGTGGTTTAGCTCATATTTGCCAGTGGTATATTATGCCATTATACTCTAGCTAATCAGGTCCTTGTGGAAAACATAACTTTTTAATCACAGTAATAGTTGTTTTTTCCACCAATGTTAGGAAAACAGCCCTTTATCAGTATCTTCTAGAGCACATGCATAAAAAATACTGCTTAATTCTCTGAATATATCTTGCTAAATTGTCCTCTCTTTCATTACATTGGAAAATGTTCATATTGTATATATAGGTCTGTCTCATTTTATGCGCGGGTTCCGTTCCGCGGTTAGCGCATAAAGCGAAAACCATGTATAGTCAAAATTACATTGAGTTGAATGGCGGCCGAAATCGCCCGCACCACAGAAACAATATTTAAATTGTTATTTTTCTCTTTTTCTTTGTTTTTGCCAACCGTGTAAAGCTGAAATCGCGCATGTTAAATGCGCATAAGATGCGACAGACCTGTATAGCCATATAAAGCATTTTAGCTTTACATTTTTATTTTTAATACATCGTCATCACCCGTTTTCTCTGTTATGTTTCACAGTGTGCACACAGAGTGGTTACATAAAAACAACTATTCTTACTGGAAGGTTATAATGTAACGCTACTTGATTTCTTAGAATCCAGAGTAACACACAACAACCCCAAATCAGAGAGAAACAAAACAGGCTGCTCCATAAACAGAGAGCCACAACTCAGCCTCCATGCCTTATTCTAGGCTGGCTGCCTGCTGACTGACTGCTGGTAGGCCCAGATTACATGCTTTCCTACAGAGGCACCTATCTACAAGAAGGACAGGAAAGCCTATAAGAATTCAAAGTGATAGATCATAACTTCAACACAGTTTTCGTGTTTGGGAATCAAAGTTGGTCAAAAATCAAAATGTCCATCACTTGTCCAGCCAGGGAGCCTATCTTATAAAGGAGAACAAAGGCATAAGGCACCTGAACCGCACTCCCATGAAGACCTGGGTAGCTCAGACAGATCCAGTTCAATGATGAACCAAGCCAAAATACAGTGTTTTATTCTGTTCAACAAACCAAAATGTTCTGATTCAGATTGACCCAAATTATATTTCATTTAGTTTTTCCCAATGGAAAATGGAATTTTCAGCAAAATCAAAGTTTTCCCTAGGGAAATTTTGATGTTATGGAAGCTGCATTGTCCACCAGAAACATTTAGCTAGAAAATTCTTCATCAGCTGTATTGGTAACTAGTCATTTAATCAATGTAAATGCTAGGCATTCAAATTTCCTCATCTTTGTAATCCAACAATCTCATATCTGCCTACCGAAAGAGGATGCATTTATCTGTCAGTTACCCAGTTGATTGGTCAGATTTGGCAAAGTCCTGAGTCTCTCCTTAAGTAGCATCTTCTTTTAACTGGACTACACGGAAGAGCCATTAGTGATTTCACTCAGTCACTAGATATGTTTAACAGTTTAGGCCTTGATTCAGCAATGCACTTAAATACCCATTCATGTGCTTTGCAGATTGGGATGGACTTAAGCATGTGCTTAAGTGCTTTGCTGAATCGGAGCCTTCATTCCCAGCCAGTAATGCCCCTGAGAGTGAATTAAATGGTCTTTATCATGATGAAAGCACATGGGTGCACAACAAATTTTGAAAAACGTATCTGTGACTAGTTAGCCTCAAATATGGCTCTTTTGTATAGTCTGGTTAAAAAAAGAGGATCCTTAATTCCTAAATTCCTTACAGCATTCCTGGCAGCAATCACATCTGCTACCATAAAACCCATCACAGCCTGTGCCTTTGGGAGAAACACATTTAATTATCAGTAAAGTTCAAGCTCAGCTTGTTATAATGAATTATTAGAATCTGTCATCATTTTCCTACCAAAAAGGCTGTAATAGAATACAATTTTATATTTTTCCGTTTAGATGAAGGTCTGAGTTTTTATTAATCTCGCTGAGCTCAAGTGTAAGATGCTGAAAAAGCGAATATGATATCATTGTATCTAGCTAATGTGTGTGCTTTGCAAAATTGATAAGCCCTATCAAGGCATAAATTATTTAAAATTTGATAAATGTGTTGAAATCACTGAATGTTCAAACAGATAAAGCAGAGCAATTTTTCTCCTGCTCCCCTTTTTTCAAGCTGAGGTTTTTGTTCCACCAGTTCAGTGATTTTGCATTGTTATTGCAATAAACAGTATAAAAGACTGCAGACCTACTGAAATTAGCCTGAAGAAGCCAGAGAAGTACCAAGTTATAGTGTGGACATGAATATCTATTTTTCAAAATAAAATCATGGTACTGGTACAGGATTCGGAGGCCTGGTCTACACCGGAACATTCATTCAACTTAACTGTGTTGCTCAGGGGTGTGTGAAAAAGCCTGAGCAACATAGTTAAGCAGAACTAAGTCCTCCTTTAGACAGCACTAGGTTTATGGATGAATTCTTCCAGTGACCTAGCTACTGCCTCTCGGAGAGAATCCCTTTCCTAAGGCTATGTCTACACTAGCACTTTTATCAGCAAAACTTGTTGGTCAGGTAAAACAAAAGTTTCATCGACAAAAGCTCCAGTGTGAACAGCGCTACGTCGACAGGAGACTATCTCCCACCAGCACAGCTACTGCTACTCGTTGGGAGTGGCTTAATTATGCCAGTGGGAGAGAACTCTTCTGCTGGCAAAGAGCGGCTACCCAGGAGACCTTACCGCAGCACAGCTGCAATCTTACAGCTGTACTGCCATAAGGTCTGTAGTATTGACATAGCCTAAGTAGTGCCTACACTGAAGCGCTACAGAGGTGCAGCTACAGTGGTGTTGCTGTAGCATTTCAAATGTAGACAAGTCCTGAGTGAGTTAGGAGCTACCTCCAGACTCTAGCTTCTTAGTGGAGCTCTTATAAGAGTGTATTCAGGCAGCAGGAAGAGGTTGACAACTATCTGGGCCCTCTTAGCACCCTCTTTCCCCCCCCCCCCCCCAGCTCACTGATGTGCCAAAAGGATTACAGCAGCAGCACTGGTGGATGGAATAATAGTTCAGAACCATTTTCTTCCTATAACTATTTCTCCTTCACCACCACCGACCCCAAGTTATTTGCACTAAATTCTGAGAGACCTGAAATGATCCCTGGCAGGGATGAAGTTGGTGCCTCTCTCACTGATCAGCTGTAAAAACTATGTCCCATGATTGACTGATAACTTGGAGTAAAACCCCGGAAACATCAGGACAATTCGACCCTTACAAGGATACAGTTCTTATCTTCTGTTTATTTAATATGACATTTTAAAATGTTGCCCACATCAAAAGCTCTGGTGGTTGGGAGCATGTACAAAACAAATGAAGTAAAAATATAAATAAGACTAGTGTCCAAAATATGGTATCAGCTTAAAATTCACCCAGACTAGGGCATTCTTCAGTATAGCCTTCTTTCTCAAGCCTTGGCTACACTTGAGAGTTACAGTGCTGGTGGTGGCTTTACAGCGCTGTAACTCGCTCCCCGTCCACACTGGCAAGGCACATACAGCGCTGTATATCCCTGGCTACAGCGCTGGTTGTACTCCACCTCCACGAGAGGAATAAAGAGAATAGCGCTGCTGCTGCAGTGCTGGGGCACCAGTGTAAACAGGGAATAATCTTACTATGCTGTAACTCTCTTTGTTTGTTGTGTGATGCCTCTGTTTGTTTTGTTGTGAACTCGGGGTTCCCGGACCTGCTTATCAAAAAAACAAACACAGCTCCTGTTTGCTGTGAATGAGCTCCCTTTGGAACGCCCACAGTTAGTGTTTGCTCGAAGAGAGGGGAAGGAAGGGGCTTGAGGAGAGAAGCAGCACGGCATGGGGGGGTGAGGGGAAGGGTCTGTTTCGGGGAGGATGCTTATCTGGTCTTTGAGGGGAAAAAAAGAGGGCTATTTGCTTTCAGTGAATGGGTCGGAACTTGCAAGGCAGCTGCTGACAGAGTGTCGGCTCCAAAAATCCACTCACTCTCTCCCCCACGCTCCCTGTCACACTCCACTCCACCCCCCTCTTTTGAAAAGCACGTTGCAGCCACTTGAACGCTGGAATAGCTGTCCATAATGCACTGCTCCCAATGCTGCTGCAAATGTGGCCATGACAGTGCGCCAGACTGCAGCGCTTTCCCTACTCAGCTGTACAAAGACAGGTTTAACTCCCAGCGCTGTACAGCTGCAAGTGTAGCCATACCCTCAGAAAAAGCCTGGGAAGAAGAAAACCATGAGCAAGGGATGGACTTCATGGGGAGCTGCATAAGTGAGATGAGGCATGAAATCCTGCCTCCACTGAACTCAGTGACAAAAATCTCATTGACTTCAGTTGGGCCAGAATTTTACCCCATTTCTCTAATCAAGTCAACTTGATTATGGTGTATATGTGCCTTCATGGGGAGAAAATAGCAGGTATGAAAGGGCTCTTCAATCTCATGTAAAAAGGCATTGCAGAAAGCAATGACTAGAAATAAGTCACATATGGAACAAACTACCAAGGGAAGTAGTGGAGTCTCCATCTCTTGATACCTTCAGATCAAGACAAGGTGTTTTTCTGGAGGATATGCTGTAGTTAAACAAGCATATGGGCTCAAGACAGAGATAACAGTGAATTCTATGATGTGTCAAACTAGAATGATCTAATGGTACTTTCCGGCCTCAAAATCTAGGACTGTGGCTTTAAGGGAATGAGCAAAAGCAGGGGCAACAAGCAGGACCCACTGCAGAAGGCAAACAAATTAAAAGACACAAATTCTTCCACTTTACTAAACAAGAGTTTTCAGCGATTCAAACAACAATGGTCTTCACAACAGGGAAGGCTACATAGTAAAATGAAGAGATGCTGAGGAAGTCGGTTTTCCAGCATGTGCTGCATTCTTTTAATACCAATTTTTTTATTTCCTGAAAATTGCTAACCAAAGTGAATAAACAACTTAACAAAAGGCACTGGGCTGTGCTCACTAATAACAAAAAGCTGTCATCAAATAAGGAGCCTTTGAAATGTAGAGAGGAAAATGAATCCTTGGAGAGTTCTGTTCTCCTATGCTGTAAAACCTTTTGACTTAAAAATAAAAGAATCTGCACAAATAAAATAAAGTTATAGATAGAAATATGAATAATGTCTGTGCTTTTCTAACAATCTCACCATATTCCTCTCCCGGGTTCCCGTGGTGTATGAACTGTGCATTGCCCTGGCAAGTCCAAAGTCAAGTCATTCTTTGTTAGAAACATTTTTAAATTAAACCTTTTCAAAACATAAAGCATTTCTCTGTAAGAGCTTGTGTAGCCTCCTTTCAAGCAACTGATTCACCTCAACTTTTGAAGCTGCTGAGCCTTGTTCTCTCAATAGAATTAGTGTAGCAAGATAACAATAGGAATGGAGGTGGAGTCAGATATTAAAGTTTACGGTTTTATTGACCACTTCCAGCAATGTTTATTTCTTCCTCATCCCCATGAGTAAAATATTCTTTGCACCAGAATATTCATTCCCATATCTTAATAATTTGTATAACTGGCTGTTTGGATATTGTGCAGAAATAGACAGAAAATTGTCAGATGCAGTCAGATGTCACCTTTGTTACAGGAACATGTCAGATTATCCTTTGGGACTACAACCATGGGGGGTTTATATACGCATGCTCTGATGTAATGTGATGTGATCTGATGCCATTGGTTTAACAGAGTACAATGTTGTGATCCCAGCACCTTGATTAATGATAGCTCACCCTCTAAAGCCCCACTGACACCATAAATAAGAGCTGTGTTTTTGTTAGCAGTTTGTGACACTCATTTGACCCTGTTGCAGCACAAACAGCCGAGCTGTGTCCATACAGTTACATTTTTCACATCATAACCATGCAGTTTGTGTATCCACACCCACCATGCTGTAGCAGTGAATTCTGGGACAATGTGGTCAACAGCCCCATAGTGTCTCCGTGTGAGATAGAGCACCTTAATGACATGTACAGAGCATCACCAGCAGCATGTTAGGCAACTCTTCTAGGATTTCTTACTGCAAAGAGAACTGGGAGAAGAAATGTCTGGTCAAACAGATGACACAGGCACAGTTAGAGACTCCAATATAAGGTGCAAAAAAAAAAAAAGTGTGCTGAACTAGGCAGAGAAGGACAATTGTGTGCAAGCCTACACCCCTGGCAAAAGGCAAAACACTATGAGCTGCCATGTTACTTTCACAAGTTGAGTGTAGACACACAACATATTAACAGCCAACTTCATCAATTTCTGTTCTACGCTGTGTTTCTTAGTTTTCTCCATTGCTTCCACCAGTGCAGCTGCCATTAATGTTGGCAAGAGTAGAGGCACAAATGTAGACTGGGCACCAGCATTTTAACCTTGCTCAGAACAGGCCCAGAGAAGAGTTTCTGGGAGCCTTCCTGTTTCCAGGCAGGCAGGCAGGCAACATGGTTTTAACAGCATCCATCGTGGTATTTCAACATTGCTACTCCTGGACCCCAGTTGGAATCTGTAAGTGCAGCAAAATAGCTTCCTTTTTTCATTTTTCAGAAAAGGTTCATGGCAGGGTTTGGACTGAGAGATGGGTGACAGTGTGGATCCATTCTTGTTTCATCCAAGCGATAAGGCGTTACTGTAACAAGGCAGCTAGTAGTTATTTTCTTAGCAGTGGTTATGGCAAGCTGTGCTGGGAAAGTGCTATTTCCAAAACCATCCTGCTGCTCTTTAACTTATGAGTAAGGTTGCATGTGGCTAAAGAGCCATACATAATGTGCCATTTCTTCACCCAGGCCCTTTCATCATACTGACAGTTTTCCATAGCGTCATTACAGCAGTGCTTTTAGTGCTGTTATAGATAAGCATCTGTCAGTGTTTCCATTAGAATCCCCTATATTTATGAGTTGATAACTCAGCCATAAAAAAATTAGTCCAGAGGCAGAAACTTGACATACAAGATCTCTGCCTAGGAGTGATCTTTATTGTCGTTTTTCCCTTTCCTAATTGGAGTCTTAATTGAAGACTGCTTATTCATTTTTAAGTGGAGATGGGGGCTGGCTGGTAAATTTGGATCCAGATTTCAAAGCTGGCAAGTTTTGGGCTAGTACGTTGTATAGAGAGGGAGTCAGCTGTAGATTTAAATGTAGATGCAGACTCATATTCTGAACCCCCTTCAACATTCGACTGAAGGTTTTGGTTCAGGTCCATCTCAATTTTTACATTATAAAGAGACTATAACGTAACTATATACATTCAGAAGTTGTTTTAGAGTCTTATTACTAGAAAACATATGAGTGTTTGGTAAAGAGAACATAAAAGACTAAGGCCTTTTAGTTTGTTGTGTTTTGCAAGGTGAGAAGATGGGAGAAGTGAAACACTGAGAACGATAGATTTCATTATACATTCAAGAAAGTGGATCCTGAAAAGTGCTAAAGATATGGCATGCCTATACAGTATCACTGTAGAACAACATTTTTGTCTAGTATAATTTATGTTGAGGCCTGCCCCAGAATTGTACAAAAATAACACACATTTCTATATGATGAAGTGTCATCTAAGATATTCTGAAGGAGCACACGCTTACAGTATTTCATCAATGAGATTCAAATTTTTGTGAATTTTGTGGGTTTTGCACCTCTACTTATACAATGAACGAGAGAGACGAATCTCAGAATAGGATTCGCAAAAGCCAGCATGCTAGCTTCTCACCTAACCTAGCCAGTAGAAGGTGCCAAACTAAGGGGTGTGTCCTAAACCCTTCCCCTCCAGGGAACTTGGTATCTAAATCCAGGATAAAGGGAGGTGTCGTCCTCTGCTTGGTATTCTCAGCTGCAAATCTCCTCTTGGAGGTAGACACCTATGCCATTTTTGCAGGCAGCAGCAGTGTGCAGGACCTCATAACTTTTATTCCAATGGTTACAGTATTCACCTGGGATGTGGCAGACTCCCCATTCATTTCTCCCTCTCCATGTGAAAGGAAGAAGGGATTTGAACAGGGACCTACCAGCCCTCAGATGAGAATCCTAGTCCCTTGGGCTCTGGAATAGTCTCACATACAGCTCCACCAGGGCTTGTCTATACGTGGGATAATGCGCTATCTGGGGGAGTGTGAATTCTGAAGCACACTAATGTACTATGCACGGATTGGCCTATGTAGACCCTGCTGGTGTCCACTAATGCTTTCCTTGTGCACTTTAATGTAATACTATTTCAAACAGCACTACATTGAAGCATACCAAATTGGGCCAGAGAGAGCACAAGCACATGTGCAAGCATGCATGAGAATGGCTGTATAGCCTGATTGCTAGAGCTCACACCTGGGAGACCTAGAATCCAGTCCCCCTGCTCCAATAAAATTATTTATGCATAGTGGAAGAACTTCAACAGGAGAGACAGAAGGAGCCCCACATCAACATACACTATCGTCTATATCCTGTGACTAGGGCACTGAAAGGAACAGCCATACTGGGTCAGACCAAAGGTCCATCTAGCCCAGTATCCTGTCTTCCGACAGTGGCCAATGCCAGGTGCCCCAGAGGGAATGAACAGAACAGGTAATCATCAAGTGATCCATCCCCTGTTGCCCATTCCCAGCTTCTGGCAACACCGAGGCTAGGGACACCATCCCTGCCCATCCTGGCTAATAGCCATTGATGGACCTATCCTCCATGAACTTATCTAGTTCTTTTTTGAACCCTAACTCTGAGAGGTGTCAGAACCCTGCTGAAATCCCTTCTCCCCCTCAAGTGGAGTGGGGCACATGAACAGCGGTTCCCCACATCCTGGGTAAGTACCTAGCCACTGGCCTAACAATTATGGAAGAGGTGGGCCTCTTCCTTCACACCCAGTTGTGTTGTGTGAGCTCGCCTCGATCTTGTAGGCAAGGTTTGAGTACACTTACGGAATTGAGCCCTGCAGGCAACTTAGATGGAGGAACACCTATCTTCCCCCTGCTTTGTGCATCACTTTATGGTGTAGGCATCCAGATGCCTACAGGGAGGCAGCAATATACATGTGAAGAGGCAGAAATGTAGATGCCTAGAGAATGTTTACAGCAAAAATTTAGGTGCCAAGTGAGTGAGGTCAGTAGCAGGAGAGTGTGGATTTTGTGAATCACTTGGCCTCATTCTGGGATTTAGGTAGCTAAAATGGCAGTTAGATACCCATGTCTTTTTGTGAGTCTAGTGCTAACTGTATGTGATGTTTGTGGTCAGACGTTGGTTGAGTGTGTGTTCTCTCTGCGTGCTTTACTGATTCAGACCAGATAGCCTGTACAGCAGGCTCCAATCGAACTGCCCAATAACCACAGACTCAGTTCATAGTGAAGGAACTTGGTCAGGTTTATTGTCGACGAAGCACGGTATTGGTGCCTTATTCTTGCTACTGAGGATTCAAATACCATTAAAAAAATTAACCATTTAAATGCTTAAAATATGTCATTTGAATGGTTAACCAATTAAGCAGCTGGGGCTGATCCAGCCAGCCCAGGGTTAATGGTAGAGCATTAGTCTTACCATTTAACTGGTTAACGTTTTACATTCCTACTTGCTACAAGTACACTCAATGCATGTATGCCCATGACAATGGACGCAACTCATTTAGTGGCAGGACTTTCCACTATCCCTCGGCTAGCCAAAGACACTCCCTCTGACACTCCATTTTATACATCAATACAAACAAGTTGCATACTGCCCCTCTGACATAGCCGGTTATCACCCATCACCTTGTACATCTCTATCCATTACACTGACCTTATCTTTAGGATGGATCAGTGTGTTCATGTTAGCTTTAGGAAATGTGTTGAGATCAAGGTGTTCTGGTACCATCCTTCTGGAATGTGTTTGCATGAGTGCTATGTGTCTAGCACCTCTTAGGAATATGTGTTTTTTGCAATATCAGCCCTGTTCTTTCCAGATGCTGTGAGCAGGGCCTGCCTCTAGCTCGCAGCCTGATTTTGCTTTATATCAGCAAAGTTTTGACCACTACTTTAGCCCAGGTCTTAGGCCTCATACCAGGCCTCTGATACAAGGGCTTATGTTTCAGGCCCTCTTCCTGCTACAGTGTTTTGCACAAGGTAAGATAGTGGGCCCAGAATCAATATAAAAGGCATTAATAGGTACAGCACAACTAAAAGAAAGAGTTATGTATGGACATTATGAACAGAGTCTTCAGAGGACAGGGTCTGAAAAGGAGGGTGGGGAAGAGATACTGGACAGATTAGTTGCGAGGGTGTTCCAAGTGAAAACAACAGAAAATTTTGCTTTGCCATTTCACTCTAAGACACTAATTGCTTTAGGCTAAGAAATCGGTCTTTTCCCTTTGAGCCCCAGTCCTGGAAATCCTTATTCATGTAGCAGTAGTATTTACTCATTAGAGTAGTCCTCTGGAATGGGACTACACGTAAAGGCTAGTCATGCAAGTAAGGGCTTGGACCCTTTTTATGTACAATTAAATATTAATAACCACCCCATTATCTGCACGTTTTCATTTTCACTTTTTCTCTTTTGAAACAGATATTTTGTGACACTAAACAAACAGTCCATGCCACAGACGTGCTGGATTGGGAAGACAAAGATGTTGCAGAGACATTGGTCAACAACGTTGCCCATTCCAGGATCATCAACCCTTTACGCCTATTTGTTAAGCCATCTCCAGTGCTGAAACATGGCCAGATGTCATACTCAGATAGCATAGAAAACTTTTGGGATTGGTTAGCCAACATCACTGAGGTTCAAGAATCTCTTGCACGGACTAAGCGCAGACCAATCGTAAAAACTGGGAAATTCAAGAAAATGTTTGGGTGGGGCGACTTCCATTCCAACATCAAAACTGTTAAACTAAACCTCCTCATCACAGGGAAAATTGTTGATCATGGCAATGGAACCTTCAGTGTTTATTTCCGACATAACTCAACAGGTCTTGGAAATGTTTCTGTAAGCCTGGTGCCGCCTTCCAAAGTGGTGGAATTTGAATCTTCTCCACAGTCAACACTGGAGACCAAGGAATCCAAGTCCTTCAACTGCCGAATTGAATATGAAAAAACCGATCGGGCTAAGAAAACTGCCTTGTGCAATTTTGACCCTTCAAAGATCTGCTACCAAGAGCAGACACAAAGCCATGTTTCTTGGTTGTGTTCTAAACCATTTAAAGTTATCTGCATTTACATCGCTTTTTACAGTGTAGATTACAAACTGGTGCAAAAGGTCTGCCCTGATTATAATTACCATAGTGAGACACCCTACTTGTCCTCTGGCTGATGTAATTCATATTCTGAGTAACTGTAGAAATACAGGATTGGTCATAAATATGAGTTTCCTTTAATCTTCTGCAGAGGACAGTGCTTCCATATCAGGTTAAAAATGTCTTTACAAAACTTGTAGATGTTTGTGCTGTTCCATGAATATTCAACCTGTTTATGTAACAATCATTTTCATTTAACACAATTACATTCTGGCTATGTTGTTAATAAGGGAAATATCAGATATTAACAAAATGTGATAAGGAGGAACATGTGCTAACATTGATCTTGAAAGTTATCTTTACTGAGGTAAGTTTAAGGGCTGCTTTAGATAGCAGATGCAGTGAGATCTTTTACTTGGTAAATACAGCACCTCGCATCCTGGGGTCACAATCCTGATTGTATTTTGTTAGCACCTACAGTTCCCAAACAACAAACAATAAGAGGAAGACAACTGGGTCAGGCCTGCAAGCTCTCCACATGCAAAACTTAATTTCAACAGCTCTTCAACTGATGTCAATAGGAATGTCACACACAGAGGATTTGATGAATTGAGTCCTAATATTTAATAAAATGTTATTTCTATTAAGGAAATGAAAGAGAATTGAATTCCTACTCTGGGTTTTAGCAGCAACGCATAGTCACTGGAATGGAAGAGCAGTTTCTTCAAAACTCTTACCTGTGAAAATGCAGTGATGCAATGATCCTTAGTCTGTTAGACCCACAAAGTGTGCAGGTTTGGTGTACACTTTTCCTATTGTGGTCACCATTGTTTTGATTTATACATATATACTGGTACTAGCTTTACAGTGGGAATAGAATATAAGCGTACTCTGTAAAACCATGGTCTGGTGTTCAGTGAGCCCCAGAATAAATAACAGAGAGTGGTTTCCATTTAAATGAAAGCATTACCTTAACATCTTGCCATCCAGCACATTCTGATTTATTACCTTCCTGGAATGGAAAAGTATCACAAGATAAGGCCAATACCCCAATAACACATGCTTTTCTTTTTCATGAAAATTTTCTTTTAAGACAAGAAAACCACAATCCCTGAAAATGAAAGGTCAACAAAAACCTAGACCTCACGCCTCATAGAAGATTACAAAACCACTGCCATCTGTACAGCACATTTCAACATTGGCCAGATCCTCTGGTGGTATAAATTTATAGCACCAGAGGATCTGGCCCTATATGCTGCTTATGTAGGAACTGATACTGTTCCCCTGAAATCAATGGCAAAATTGATTTCAACTGTTTGGGATCAAGCAAAAATGACATTTGTATTTTTTTTGGTTATTGTTTTTACCACCATTGCGGATTACCAAGATGTGTGTGTAAAAAGAAGCCAGCTCCTGCTCCTCTTTTCTGATGTCAAAGTTTAGTGTCTGATGTCACAGCTCTTTGCCAAGGTTTAAAAAGGGATTGACTGGAAAGGAGAGAGCTATTTGTTACATACAAACTGATGAGCACTGACAGAAAGGTGACATGCATATAAGAAGTTTTACTAAAGCAGCTGTGCTTCTGGACCAATAAATATATATGTCAAATCAAAAAGGATGCCACTCATTAGATTATTTCTCTATTCTTACTTATGCAAAGCTTCATACAGAAAAATCCTTTGTTAAAGGAAATGTTTAATTTGTTTTTGTCTTAAAGTTACAAGTTTAGAAATGTGGATTTGTTTATAAAATTCTAAAATTGTCCTGTAACAGCTTATTCCATACAATTGGTCTTTGGGTTTCAGGTGGGTTTTAGTTTGCTTACTGATACCTACATAATGTTCTGTTTTGTGTTCTGTATACCGTGTCTTAGATTTAGCTGTATATATGCCAGTATTTATTGCTATATTCTATTTGTTCAGTGTTTGGTGCTTTTGTAACTTAGTTGTAAGCCACGATTTTATTGCTATGTAGTTTTACGCAGCTCTATAAACTATTTAAAAAACTACAAAGTATTTATTGTAGAGTATGAGGAAATCATATATGTATATATACTTAAATCTATGTGTACATATACAGAATATATTGTACATGTATTTCCATGTAAATAAAGAGAGTTTGCTAAATCTGTCACTTGTTTGTGCATATTTGATTTTAAAATGTTTTTGTGCTTCTTCCATATTTACTGGCTTTGTGATTCACTTGTATGAAAGTTTTTTTCCTGTTCAATACTGATTCTTATTCCAGATGTACTGTTGTCCATTAGAATTCTGTGTGCTGTAGCACTCAGCAGAATAGAGCATTGTAAGATTCTACAGTGTTTATGTTTATAGGGCACAGATGACTGAGAAAAGAAATTTAAGTTTTGCATGAGAAGCAACATCGTTCTTACCATGCACTGTTTAATAAATGACTTGGCTACTGAATAAAGATTTAAAAAAAAATAAAATTTAAGGTAAATTTTAAAAGGTGTTTATAAAAAGGGAGCCAAATCCTAAGGTGATAACTCAGGCCACAGTACTGGAATAAGGTCCCCACAGGTAGACCTCCCAAGCATCAATCATTGAAGGATCAGGGGCCTCATTGATTCTTCTTTGAGTGATGGTCCCTATTGTATTCCACTGAGGTTACATGCATGTGCCATGTGCCCAGAGCTGGACCTTTTCAAAGTAGTAATGTCCATCATTCGGTGCATTCACTCTTGCATTGCCTCGTGGTTTAGCCCGAAGCAATAAAGGGCGGGGTGGACCGACCATGTCTTCATTTCCTTCTCACCACCACATGGTCCACGTCGGAGCTTCTAGTGTCCTCTCGTCCTTGGTGGCGTATTTTCCAAACTATTCAGAAAAACTGTTATTATTTTCGTACACAAGATTCTTGCTGTTTTTGTAATAGTAATCTTGATTCTAGAAATTTTGTAGGTTTAAGGTCTGGGGACGCCGCTTTGGGCGATTTCCTGCCAAACAGTCCCAACACCACCACCACCACCCCGAATGCCCAGCACCCAGGTCTGGGTGCTGTATATAGTCAAGGTTTCACCCTTTTTTTTTAGTAATTATCTTGTTTCTAGATGTTTTTGTGCAGTTAAGGACTTGGGATGCCACTTCTGCAGTTTCCCACCAAACAGTCCCCCTCCCTCCAGTACCCAAGTCTGGGTACTGGATTATGTCGAAGAGGCCAGGATTCAAAGTCTGAGCTTCCTGTCCTTGCTTGTTTTTCCTCAGCTATGAGCACCAGTGCTGTCTGTACTGTTTGCGAGAAGCCCAAACCATGCCCAGGTGCAGTATCTGCCTCTCCTTCCCTGCTCGGACATGGGAAAGCAGAGCCTTCCATCTTAAGAAGCACCTCATGGAGGTTGCCATGGGGCCGCTCTCGGATCCTGGCCAGGGAAGCCCCCGAACAGCCAAGAGTGTGCCTCCTACCATGGAGGCAGTACTAGTGCTACAGATCCCGCACCAGGGCCTAGCCATGAGTCACAGTAGCCTCGCAGTAAGGTCTTCCTCCAGGTCTAAGAAAATTGTCGCACTATCCACAAGTTCCGTCCACAGAGCAGTGCCAAATTTCAAGGCCTACAAAAGAGACAAGAAGTAACATCACTTGCCATATCTCCTGGTCCCAGTTCCAGACACACATGCCCCTTCTGCATTGGCTCTGACGGCGTCCCATGAATCATCAGTTCAGAGACTAATCCCCTGACTGGCCCTGGTTCCGTTGACTCCGGGGAGACTTGAAAGTGCCCCTGGGCCTCATGAACTGTTCGCCCTGGAAAGGATGAGTTCTCCAGGTGTTCTGATACTTTCGCCTACAAAAAGCCCCATCCACCGTCTTGGAAATGCCACCTTTTGGCCATGTTTCTACAATTCGTTCCATTGGTTACTGCCATTTGTATTAGACTCCAGTTTCTCTGAGTCTGAGGATATGGATGTTTTGCATGGTTCGCTGCTTCCATTCTGAAGACATGACTATCAGAGGTTTACAACGGCACTATGGCAATACTCTATTTTAGCTCAGCCCCGGAACTTGACTTTTTGGGTACCACTGCTGCAGCAGGGTCAACCAGGTTGGCCATATTGGAGCTCATGGCCCCAATATTCGCCTTCAGAACTGTCCCATTCAATGCAGGACCACTCTCCTGTATCACTGCCCCGTCCTTCGTTGACCAGATGTTGAGAACCAAAACTAGACAATGCGCTGATCAGCCTGGCCCCAGCAGTACCAACTGATCCAGAGAGATATCCTTCATCGTCTCCAGATGTGGCTGTGTTGACAATGCCCTTCTTTCCCCCAGACTATTATCAGTTTCAGGAGCTGTTACGAAGGATAGCACATACTCTCCAGCTCCCTTGAATGAGGATAGCACATACTCTTCTTGAATGGGGTACAAGACAGTCAGCACCAATTACTAGACATTTTACATGCATCGGTACTGGCCATAGTGGCCTACCAATCAATGATGCCTTCCTCCAACCGGCTCGCACTGTGTGGCATACACTGGCCACATACGTCCCCACCCCAAAAGGGGCAGAAAGAAGTCCTTCGACCGTCCCAAAAGGGGTCTGAGTTTCTGTTCTCTCATCCTCTGCCCAATTCCCTGGTGATTCAGGCTGCTGCAGAACAGGCTAAACAACAGCATCCACTCTCCACACCCACTGACAAGGAGGGCAAGAGGCTAGCCCTTATGGGTCTAAGGTCTTCTTTGACAGCCTCCAGTTCAGGATCTTGAACTACTTGGTACTTGTAGCCAAATAAGACTTTTTAAACTATGGACAGATGGCAGAATTTGTGGATAAACTACCTCAACTGGATCATGCCCAATTCCAAGCTATTTTAGAGGAAGGCAAGTTGGTTGCTAGGTCCATACGTCAGGCTGCAGTTGATTCAGTGGACATGTCTTTGGGCATATTGGTGACTGGTCATGGTGAGCGAATCCTGGTCACATTCCTCAGGTTTCCCTAGGGAGGTACAGAAGAGTTGAGAACCTCCCTTTTGATAAATCACACCTCTTCAATCAGAAGATGGAGGATTCCTTGCTCTTACTGAAAGATTATAGTGCCACTTTGCAATCCTTAGGCCTATATATGCCAACACCAAAGCAAAAATTTTAGTGCCTGTCACATACACAATGCTATAGAACTCCCCAGTTATACCACCTACGAGCCTCTACAGAAATGCCCAAAGGTCCACAGATACTATCTGCCTGATCCAATGATACAGTCCTCTGCCCAACACACTCAATGTTTGCGTAACCGATATGTGCGAGTGCAACTAGAAAGCCATCAACCACTTTGCACCCCAATGCACTTGTCAGGCATCTCTTTCAGGGCCCATCTCAAACTCTTTCTGCCACAGGCCTAAAAGTGGCAATTCTTCAACAAAAAAAATTCAAAAACAGACTCCAGTGTGAAACTACAGAACTGGAATTAATTTGCAAACTGGACACCGTCAGATTAGGCTGAATAAAGACTGGGAATGGTTGGGTCATTACAAAACCTAAACCTAATTTCCCCAATACTTATTTCGCCCTACTGTTACTCACACCTTCTTGTCAACTGTCTGAAAAGGGCCACTCTCATTACCACTTCAAAAGTTATTTTTCCTCCCTTTGGTATCCTGCTGTCAATTGAATTGTCTTGTTAGACTGACTACACACTGGTAAGGCAACTCACATCTGTTCATGTATTTACACCTGCCCCTGTATTTTCCACTCCATGCATCTGATGAAGTAGGTTTCTAACCCATGAAGCTTATGCCAAAAATAAATTTGTTAGTCTCTAAGGTGCCACAAGGACTCCTCGTTGTTTTTGCTGATACAGACTAACACGGCTACCACTCTGAAACAATGGACAGTGGATCCTGGATGTTATTCAACGTGGACTGTACCATCAAGTTTGTAATGTTACCTCCTCCACCTCCCCCACCCTGATCCCATCCCAAGGATCACTCTCACAACATTATTCTTACTCTAGAGGTGGACTCCCTCCTCCTGAGAGGAGCAGTGGAGCAAGTCCCTACAGCAAGGATTCTCAAACTAGGGGTCATGACCCCTCAGGGGGTTGCAAGGTGGTTAAATGGGTATTGAGAGCTCTGGCTGACAGCCCTGAGCCCTCATTAAATTACCTCCCCCCCATTTTTAATTATAAGGGGAGGGGCACACTTAAAGGCTTGCTGTGTGAAAGGGGTCGCCAATGCATAAAGTTTGAAAACCACTGCCCTACCGCCTTTTAGAGCACAGGGTTCTATTCCAATTATTTTCTGGTACCCAAGAAGAAGCGGGGATGGAGACCAATCTTGGATCTCCAACACCTCAACCATTACATTCACAAGCCAAAGATTAGTATGATCATGCTTGCGGTCAACCATTCCCTCACTAAAAAAAGGCATGTGATTCACAGCTCTAAATATGCAAGATTCCTACTTCCATATCAACATTAAAATGGCCCATAGATGGTTCCTGAGATTCATGGTGGGTCCTCAGCACTTCCAATACAGGATTCTCCTGTTTGGACTTACCACTGCCCCATGGGTCTTCACAAATGTTTTCTCCCTGCTAGCGGCTGACTTCCAATGACAAGGAGTCCTTGTCTTCCCTTACCTAGATGGCCGGCTGCTAGCAGCACAGTCCAGAAAGGAAACTTGAAAGTTGACATCCCAGCTCCTTCTACTCCTCTCCTCCCTAGGAGTCAGCATTAATATAAAAAAATCAACTTTGCACACGCACAGTCCCTGGAATTCATAGGAGCACACCTCAACACAGCCTCTGCATGCATTGATCTTCCAGTCACTCAGTCCCTGCCAGAACTTGCCTTTCCCTCTTCAGTCACATGGCAGCATGCATATATGTCATGGTGTTTACTTGTCTGCACTTCCACTGCCTACAGCTATGGCTGCAGGGAGCCTACTCCCTCATGCACCAGCCCATGGGCACCATTCTTACCGTTGCACCAGACCATCATCTCTTCCTTTTGATGGTGAACAGACCCACTCCAAGTTTGCTCTGGAATGCTCTTCCTTCCATCCTCCCTGAACATGACAATCATAATGGATGTGTCACACAATGGCTGGGGCGCTCACATGGGAGATCGCATGACAGCAGGCACTTGGACTGCTTGGGAAGCCAGGCTGCACATCAACATCCTGGAACTTCAGGCATGCCATACATTTTATCAGCTATCCATTCTCATCATGTCAGGAGAGTAACCACTACAGTTTACTACATAAACAAGCAAAGGGATACAAGTCCCCAATTCTGTGTGCAGAATCAGTACATCTCTAGAAATGGTGCATTGCACCATATCATTTTGTTGGCAGCCTACCTACCAGGAACCCAGAACATGATTGCCAATGTTCTCTGCAGAAACTTTGCATCAACCATAAATTAGAGTTGCATGACACAGTACTCAGACATTTTTGGTCCCAGAGAACTCTGATCACAGACCCCTTGCATCTCATGCCAACACCAAGTGCATTCAGTACTGCTCAAGTGGAGGACTTGGTGCCAATTCACAGCGTGATGCCCTGGTCGTCAACTGCTTGGACCGAATCAAGTATGCCTTTCCTCCCCTACTGCTATTGTGTTGCATCCTTCACAAATTCCAATGGGAGAGGGTGACAATCATCCTAATCGCTTCATTCTGGCCTCACCAGTTCTGGTTTCCCCTTCTCTGCATGTCGAAGCATCCTCCTCTCCCACTCCCAACTTTTCCAGAGCTACTTACGCAACACAGCAGCAGACTCTGGCACCCCAATCTGCGGACACTTTGCCTGACAGTTTGGTTTTTGGATGGACACCTCCACTAGCATGGGAGTGTTCACTGGGAGTACAAAATGTCCTCTCCAATAGCAAGGATTTCCACAAGGTGATTGTATCAAGCAAAATGGGTGTGTTTAAGTTTTTGGGCCCAACAGAAAGGTTTTCCCCCTAAGGCTGTAGGCATTCCAATGCTCTTAGACTATTTCCTCCATCTGAAGGCCTTTGGGCTTGCTCTCAATTCCAGCAGGGTGCACGCAGTGGCTATTCGTGCTTTCCACCCTCCAGTGGAAGGGCATTTGGTTTTTACCCATCTTTTGACTGCCTGATTCTGGAAAGGCCTACTATGTAAATACCAATCCATTCAGCCTGTCGCTTCCCAGTGGGACCTCAACCTGCTCCTTACATCATTAATGATCTCTCCATTTGAACCTCTGGCCTCCTGCTCTTTCCCTTCTTTCCATGAAGTTTGCTTTCTTGGTTGCTATTGCCTCTGCAAGGAGGGTTGGCAAAATGGGGGCCATGATGGCAAACCCACCTTTCACCACGTTCCATAAGGACAAAGTTTCACTATGCCTGCATCCCAAATTTCTACCAAAAGTGGTTTCCCATTTCCACCTCAACTAATCCATACATCTACCCACTTTCTTTCCTAAACCACACACTTCAAGTGACGAAGGACAGCTTCGTTCCCTCGATGTACGTGGCCTTTTTCCTACAAAGGACGAAGCCATTCCAGAAGTCTCCCAGCTATTTGTTGACCTAGCAGAGAGACTTAAAGGGCAGTCCATCTCCAGCCAAAGAATATCAAAATGGGTTTCAGGGTGCATTGTGCTCTGTTATCAGTTATCAGGCTGGTCCCCACTAGGTGGGATACGGGCCCATTCCTCGTGAACGCAAGCATCAACTACCTCTGTGCTCCATGACATGTGCCTTGCAGACATATGTAAGATGGCCCTTTGGAGTTCTGTACACACCTTTTCTTCTCATTATGCTCTCATCCCTGATTCCACAGCAGATACCTCATTCAGTGCAGCAGTCCGCCGTTCCACGATCCTGTCATCTTCCTCGCATCTTCCTCCTAGCTCGATACTGCTTCTTAGTCACTTCCAGTGGAATACAATAAGGACCATCACTTGAAGAAGAAGGGGAAGTCACTTACCTTTAACTGGAGGTTCTTCGAGATGTGTGGTCTCTATCTGTAGTCCAGTCTCACCCTCGTTCCCTTCTGTTTCAGATCTGGTAGATCTGTGATGGAGAAGGAACCAAAGATGTGGTCAGTCCAACCTGCCCTTTATCACCTTGGGAGAAACAACACGGTAGTACACAAAGATGCATGTGTGTACCGATGGACATTATTACTTTGAAATCTCCAGCTCCAGGTGGACGCACATAACCCTCAGTGGAATACAGATAGGGACCACACATCTTGAAGAACCTCCAGTTACAGGCAAGTCCCCTCCCTGTATCCATTTCTTCCTCAGGTACACTCCCATTGAAACACTAATGTCTGAATCACTCTCCCATACAGACATCCTCATAACTGCCCTCCAGGCTGTGGATTCCAAACGGCACAGAACGCAGGGGCTGGGGCAGAAGCTACAGAAGCAACTAAGTCTCTTTCAAACCTTGGCTGGGACACATGAGGACCCACAGAAAAGGTCCCTTCCACACAAATAATATTGGCCAGACTATTCTGTTAAGACCTTAATATCTGGCCCACATTTAGAAAATATCTCCCAGGTATTGGACTGGATTTTGACTTCCTATAATATCTAGAGAATGCTTTGTATGACACAGCACATATTTAGCACTGTGCAAATGATATTTCTTTCTTTCAAATGTTTCAATTATTTACTGCCAGGGACAGTTAGCGTGCTCTGGCTTTATCCTTTTTCCCTTGAGAAGCCAAGTTTTCAGCCACTGAAAATGGATTCTGCAACACAAAAAATGAAGTACATGTGCTTGCGAAGATAAGATTCCAAGCAGCACAGAAATGGATAACTTAGTAAGGAGAACTCCAGAAAAAGTTGCCCAACCAACATTAACTGTACAAGAGCTTTGCTGTTGATGATCGAGATTAACAACGATGAGAACAATAGTAAATGATGTGTTTTGTTAATTAAACAAATGCTGAAAGAATATTGGATTTATAAAAGGTTTGTTATATCTATCTCTAAAAACAGTCAGCTAAAAGAAAAATTTAGAAGCATTATAATCATCGCCACCCTCCCCCATTACTGTGGCCTGGTGGTATTTGCCTCCTGTGAGAAATCTGACATCTGTGGTAACATTCACGGAAAGTGAGCAGGATGAGACACATGGATCATTTTCCAATTAGTTAATTTTTACTCCATCTTCCCCATTAGCGATGCATTATCATTCATAAAACTTTTCTTTTACAGTTTAAACAATCTGTAAGTCATATGCCTAGACCTTAACAGATTTTCTATGTGGGAAAATAGACTGGAATAGCTATTACAGAATAGCTCCCTGAATAGACACATTCTGGAATAAGAGTATTCATTCAGTGTGCTATTCCGGAATGGTCATAGTGGAAAAGCTATTCCAATTATTTCCTCATGTAGACAAGCCCTAAGGATTACTAGAAGTGAGCTACAATTTTTATTTACTAGCCATATTCCAACAATGTGCTACGATAACCTGCAGATATATTTTGGCATTTCAGATATTTGCAGGACAAGCATTTGACCTGTATAGTATGGGCCAAGAACTCCGAGCTTGGCATTAACCACCATTTGGATCAAGACAAAGCATTTATTGCATAGTGGGCTATACATGCCGCACACCTGCATTGACAGATGAGGTGAGCAACATGCTGCACAATTCAGTGAGACACTTTTGGCCTGCGGAGCACCAGTTGACCATCTTGCTTTCAAATCTGTTACACTGGTTTTTTTAATGTAACGAGAGAAAATACTGTACTCTTATTTTAAAAAATATTTTTAAATGGAATTAAAAGAAACCATGTCTTACTTAAATGCAGAAATGCAGACTGACTGCTGAGCCCCCTCCAATACCTACTTAACAGGGGAGCTCAATGACAGAGCTTCAAGGTGAACTCTGTATTTCAGGCTACCACTGTAAACAATAGGAATTAATTCAATATAATTATGTACTGTATCTGATAGCTATGTGGGTTCAAATATACTGGTCACTTGCTCCACTGGCAGATGATTTTAAATTAATTTTGAGACATGTTAGGGACTAATAATAATTGTCACTGTGAATTTGAATTAGAATTATATTTAGAAATTGAAAGCAATTTACATCTTCACTTCAAATATGTTAACATATGACATTTGATAACATAAAATAAAGAAGCAGTAAGTTGCAAATGTTTGTAGCAAACAGCTTTTACATTAACCTTTTATTTAAAAAAACATCTTAAAATGTACTTTTATTTTAACCAAAACACATCTAACAAATCTTTTTTTTCTAATTATATCATTACAATACGTACGTGCGTGCGTGCGTGTGTGTGTGCGTGTGTGTGTGTGTGTGTGTGTGTGTGTGTAATCACCTTTGTCCTTTATTTTAAATTCAGTGGTTCAAATGCTACCTTTAGATGCATGGAAAAAGATGCATAATTGAAAACAACATTAGGAACCCAATTGTGCATATTATGATAGAATTCTTTCTTTAGCTAACAGAAAATCCTTTTGCTCTAGACAATAGGGGTCATTCAGTGGATTGGTTCATCTGTTTTTGCTTTTCTTCTATAAGAATTTTGATAATTTGGATCCAGAAAATTATTTTTTATATTGGTAGATATAACCGGCCTAAGCCTGTAGAGTGCTGAGTGCCAAAAAGGTGCTCAACGGCTGACAGGGTCACAACCATAATGTTGAAGATAGGGAAGGATAGCTCAAGGTATTAGGCTAGGGCTCAGGAGGTCAAGGTTCTGTGGCAGCCTTCCAGCGCGAACTTGAGTAAATTGCTTAATGTGTGTGCCTCCATTTCCTATTTGTAAAACTGTGATACTGTTTTTCTATCTCATAAGAGTGTTGTGAGAATAGTTAGGCTGGTAGTGTGCAGAGACCACTGTTTATCATGCTGACCAATATTGTCCCATTGTTTTCTTGTACTACCACATCTGTCTATATCCCTCTGTTGTCTTTTGTCTTATACTTAGATTATAAACTCCTGGGACAAGGACAATTTTTTGTTCCATGTTTGTACAGCCTCTAGCACAATGGGCTATGGTCCATGCCTAGGGCTACTAAGTGCTATCATAATACAAATAATAAATAAGGTATGAGATGCTTAGGTACTAAAGCAGTGAATGCTATAGAAAAATCTATATGGCGAGCAGAGCACCTTTCACTTGTGAGTTTATTGGGCTTTGCTAGGTATGCACACTCTTTGCTATGTGAATTAACCTAGTAGAGTGATAAAAAGTGAACCCCAAAATTTACCCTCTGTTCCAACAGTCAGAGCTGCCATAGCACCTGAATGGAAGTGTTCAGCATGGGATCAGTGTGTCATTGGTTCACTGTGAATGGAATTATTAATTATGTGCAATGCAAGAATGTTAGAATTCTGTTCATTAATGAGACGCTGTTTAGCACTTCATGTAGTAGGTTTACTGCAGACCGGCATAATCTGGCTAATTTCTTATTACTAATAATAATGTGGTTCCCCATCATTACTCCCCATATTCAGATATAAGAAAAGGTCTGCAATGAAAGTAATATACATCCCCGACAGCTGAATGACAGTCATATCATCAAGTGGGTTTTTTTAGCTGTGGGATGCCTCATTCAAAAAACTATACTGTGTCATTCCCATCTCTATCTCTCAGTGATAATCATCTCTTACATATATTTAGTATAATTAGTTTCCATTCCATATTAAATAAAATGACATTTATATAATATATTGGCAAACTTGCTTTGAATTATAATTGGAGAATATTGCCTGCACTGTACTTGTCACTGATAAAAATCTAAGGATTAGTGTAATCCATTCATGGGTTTATGGAAACACAGTCATTCAAGGAATGCCACAGATTCGTATAATGTCCCCTAGTTCTGGATTTAGGTCTCTGGAGTTAGCCAAAAGGGGTTAAATCACACGTCACCAAACAGCTCCCTATTGATTGTGCACCTGAAGCTGTTCAAGTACATGGAATACACTGAGTTCATGAAACACACTTCTGATAAACTAGTTTTAGATAGAAGAATGTGAATTGCAAGGGGCTAAACATTCCACTTTGGTCAAACGACACCTTAGTTTGAAAATCTTCCAACACAGGCCTATTAGACCTGACTTCAAGACCTATACCTAGAGAGAACAGATCTGCCCCAACATGTTCTTTTGGAGGTTGGCAGCAGTGTGACATAGAAACACCTTAGTGCAGAGACTGCTGCTAGCTTCTCAGTCTCACAGATTTTTGGCCCCCATATTTGCTACTCATCTATACATTAAAAATCAGGATTAAACTCCAAATTCTAGCACCTCTAGTTCCGAGTCCCAATGTAACCTGGTCACAACATAAAAGCTTCAAGGGAAAAGCCAACAAGAATAAACTATGCAAAGACATAAACTCAGTCACTAACTTGGCACAAATCCAGCACCAGCTGTAGCCCAATTAAAAAACAATAAGTTCACAGGAAAACATAGTTTACTCAGAACATATCTACCTACTTACCATTTGGAGGAATTTGACACAAAAGCTTACTGGAATATCCTTGGGGGTGGGGTCCTTATAAAAAGGTACATGACATAAGCTCCTTTTCAAACTATCAGTGACCGTCAAACAGATCAAATGGAATAGTTTAAAAAAATTAAATATATTTTGTATATAGAAGAAGAGGGCATTAACTAAAAGATGTTTAAGAAGTTGACCAGTGGTATTTTATTTCCTGCAATTATTGAAAATTTTTATCCATGACTCCAGGTGCTTTTACAGTCATTAAAATATGCAATAAAATATATGTAAATAAATTGGCCAGGTAGGACCATCCAATCTAGATGGTCATATTCACCTGATGACTGAATAAATCAGCACATGTGCAGCTAAACTGTCAGTGCCATGCTTAAAACCTGCTGTTAGGACTAACTGCTGAGATGCTCTAGGAGCAAAAGCAGATCATTTGGGGGTACGTGAGAACTAGAAGTGCCTGTTGCACATGGACTGTGTTCTTGAAGTGAAGAAAGGTTTAGGTCTCATGTTGATGAGAGCATACAGTGGCCTTAATGCTAATTCTGGTGTCCTGTTAAGGGGAACCCTGATGGACATCTTCTTAGTTTATGCCTGATTAGTTAATTTTATTTATTAAAAATCTTTCAGATGATTTGAAATCAAGTTCACCCATTCAACAGTTCACCCATTTCAATCCTATCATCTACTCTTTGAGACTCACCCTCTCCACTCCCTGTCCCCTCCTATTGTTGCCACCAGGATTGTCCCTAGGAGGGTGTAGGGCCTGGGGCAGAAGGTACATCACTTCCGGGACCAACTGTGCTGGGGGCAGGTAGGACAGACTGAGGCGGGGCGTAGGGGAGGCAATGCCTCCCCAAACAGCCAGGAGTGCCTCGCCTGCACTCCGCTCCCTCAGGGCCACACTTCAGCGGTGCTGCTGGGCTCCAGTGGGCTGGGGCCACACCACCAGCCTTCCCGGGGCTGCGGTGGTAGCATTGCGCACACTCCCTCTGGTGAAAGGGGCGGAGCTGCAGGTAGCCTCCTCCAGTCAGCAGTTCACCTGCTGCCCATGTGTCGCCAGCCAATCACACCAGCCTGTGGGGGCCCCCCAAAGCACAGGGCCTGGAACTATCGCCCCAATTCGCCATCCCCTAGCCACAGCTCTGGTTGCCACAGGTATCTTATTTCAAGCTATGGTGTAAACTCATCTGGCATCAGTGTCTGTACAGAGTCCAGCAAGATGAGGTCCTTGCTCAGAATTGGGACTTTGAGCAGTACCACAATACAAATAATGCTTAAGGCTGCTCTTTCTGTTGTTGTTTCTGATTTTTTTTCCCAGACATTTCATTATTTTCCCTCTCTATATTTATTACTTTGCCTGGCTGAAAAAGCTGGGATAGATGCCTGCTTATTGCCATCCTGATCTGAGGCGATTGCACTACATCCTTCAGTTCATCAACAGACCCTTCAATTCACTGACAACGATGTTTCAATCAGCATCTCTGTGTTTGTACCTGGCAGTTTTAGCCACATCAGATGCAAATTCAGTTTCTGCTTCTCTCTATTCTCTTGCCTGGTTCCCAGATGTAAGGCAGTTTAGGCTCTTTCATCACTATGCAGTCAATTAAGTTTTGAGTTATGTTATCTTAACAGCTCCAAATAAGCTGGTGATCTTCCTGAAAGGTGATATGTTGTAATTGGTTCCAAATTGGAAATAAAGAGAAAAGTGAAATATGAGATGGGGAGGCCATTGGCAGTTAGCCCTAGATTTAAAAATAGGCACAGAAGTAGTTAACAGGTTATATGCCAAGATTTCAGTATCAGTCAGTTTGGATAAAACAAATTAGCACACTAATTACTTACCAGCAATCTTTTCTTTTTGAGATTTCATTAATGAGGCAGAAGCTGCCAGTTTCCAAAGTAGGTAACTTGCAACCAGATGCCTTGAACAATAGTGATTAAGTTATTCAGAACTTTGACTTAAGAATTTGTTTTCATGATTGTGGGAGGAGCAGCAGGAACGGCTGTAGTTATGGTTTATAATGTTTTCCTTCTTAGTCCCCTTTCTTTTCAGTCACTCTGAGCTTTTGGGAAA
Organism: Gopherus evgoodei; assembly: GCF_007399415.2. NCBI lineage: Eukaryota > Metazoa > Chordata > Testudines > Testudinidae > Gopherus > Gopherus evgoodei. The sequence continues at coordinate 60,681,584 of NC_044332.1, forward strand.
TTTTTCGAACTTGGTCTCTGTCACAATCTTAGGGTTCATTAAACAGCAAACCAGTGAACGAGAAAGAAATAAAACTTCAATCAAACGAACTGGAGAACGTCTCTGGTGAACCATTGCACCCAGCCAGGCAGTGGTCCAAAGCCCCAGTTCCAGGGCACACATCTCCAAACTCCCACACTCACAACACAGTCCCTTGTGGGAGCATCAATCTTTCATAAACATAGCTCTACATCTTCTCTGTTAAAGAAAAAAGACATAATTCTTATATAAACAGTTAACTATCAAACAACACACATTACATTCTCAACCCATCTAGTACACTTATGTAAACCCGGTGTGTCAGAGGAGAGGAGAGGTTACCAGCACATCACTCTGGAGCGAGTCTTTACTACTCACTTTCCTCAAATAGCCCTTCTCAAGGCAGATTAAGAAGTCTCTATCAGTCTTTCAGGATGTTGAATCTCCAACTCTGATCTTCTTAGTATCAGCCTTTCATTAGAGTCTGAGTTGTTCTCTTGGTCCTTGACAAGTTTCTCCTTTGTGCATCGATGATAAAGAATCAGTCAGATGGGAAATCCCTTCGATGAACTGAAGTGTGTCACCCTGGTCTGTCTGGACTATAGAAGACATTGGATGTAGCTGTTCTTTAATGATACCTCTTTGGCCCCACGTATTAGGGGTGTGATTCCTCAGGCACACTATCACCTGGGTTAAGAGATGGGAGATCATCGGCCCATTTGTTGAAATAATATTTCTGCTTCCATGTCTGATTTTCTTTCATCTTCAGCATGGTGCCATTGTTATGAGATTGCAGCAGATTATCAGTAATTGGTAAATTAAATGGGAAGAAGGATCCGATCAACAGCTGAACCGAAGAAAAGCCATTCTCCAGGTATGTACTTTAGTAAATCAATAAAGCTTTATACAAATCACCCCCACTGTCAAAAGTCTTTTCATAAGGTTCTTTGTTGTCCATATAGACCTTTCCACAAGTTCATTTGATTGGAGGTAATTTGGACTTGATGTTTTTTTATGACAATCCAAATCTAGGGCAAATTACCTAAAATCTGCCCTGGAAAATTGCGGCCCATTATTGCTAAAGACGTCATCTGGAATTCCAGGTGGGAAGAAGATTCCCTTCATGCCAGCTATCACTGATTTACCATTAGTATTGTGCAGTGTGCACATTTCTGGATACAGAGAATAATAATCTGTGACTATTAAATAATCCTTTGATTGCCAGGTAAATAAATTAGTGCCGACCCTTCTCATAAGGCCTTTGTGGAACTGGATGAGGTCTCAGTGGTTCTGCTTGTTGGCATGACTTGTATTTCAAGCAGTTTCCTATGACATTAGTGATGTCAAGGTTGATCCACAGCCAATACAGCACCTCTGATGCTTGTTGTTTGCACTTCTCAATTCCTAAATGAACCTCATAAACATGCTAAGGAAAATCCTTTTGGAGGTTTATTGGAATTACAATCCTACTGCCCTGGAAAAATCACCCCATCTATCACAGTAAATTCATGTCTGCGGTTCCAATGGTCTCTTATACTTGGACAGCAACTGCTTATTTCTTCAGATTAACCTTTAATTATCACTTCTTTAAGGATTTCCAATGATTCATCTTGCTCCATTTCCTCTCTTATTTGTCACAGTTTCCTGTTAGCTCTGGGAGTTGACTTTACAATCAGATCTATATAGGCTTGCATCTCTGTCTCTAAAGTCTTCTCTGGTTTCTTGGCAGCTACTGCTCTGGAAAATGCATCTGCAGTGAATATTAATTTACCAGGCATGTAGTTCACAACGAAATAATACTTTTTGCAGCTTTATCATCATTCTTTCAATCCTTAAGGTAGAGTCATTTAGAAATTTGCTAAATAACACGATCAGGGGCTTGTGGTCCATTTCAGCTTCGACTGTCTGTCCATGAATACACTGATTGAATCTCTCATAGGCAAACAATATTCTTAAAAGCCCCTTTTTGATCTGTGCATATTTGGTTTCTGCCTCAATCAGTGATTTGGATGCATATGCCACTGGTTGCCAACAATCCTCATGCTTCTGTAAAATCACTGCCCCTAGCCCAGACTATGAAGTATCTCCTGAGATTTTAATCGGCCTTCTTGGTGCATAAAAGAACCAGTGTTTAAGTTCTATTTTAAACCTTGTCATGGTTCCTCCTGTTCTGCACCGCAATACTGACCACGCTGGGGGTGGGTAGGGGAGACTGGGGGTGGTATTCATTTTTATTCTCTAGGAGTTTTCTCAAAGCCGCTGCTTTGGTAGATAGATTCGGTATGAATTTTCCAAGATAATTAATCATTCCCAGGAACCGTTGGAGAGCTTGCTATGGAGACATGGCACCATTTCAGTGGCTGAAATCTTCCTTGTCAGGTTTTACACCTCCATTGGAAATAATGTCCCCAACAAAAATCATTCTGTAACCCCTAAAACACACATTTCTCCCTATTTACTTTGATATTTACAACTCTAGTTGCATGCAGGACAATCATGCTCCTTTTCATTGAGCCCAAGATGATGTCATCCATTAAGGTGTCAACACCATTAATATATGCATGAATCATTTGTATGGTTTTGTGGTACACTTCTGGTGCTGAACCTATGCTGAAGGGTGAGCATGAGAATCTTCCAAATGGAATAGTTTTGAGCTTTTTACCGTTAAGTTTAGCTGCCAAAAACCCAAGGATGCATCCAATTTACTGAAATATTGAGCATTTGCAAATTGAGCCACAATGTCTTATCTGATTGGTAGTTTGAAATGTTCTCTTTTTATAGCCTCATTGAGGTCTCTGGGATATAAGCATATGCGTAACTGGACATTACTTTTTTCCACAATGACTAGGGAGCTCACCTATTCTGTTGGCTCTTCAATTTTTTGTATCACTTCCATTGCTTCCATTCTTGCAAGCTCAGCCTTGAGTTTATCATGGAGTGCAAATGGTACCTTTCTACATGAAAAGATACCTGGAGGGACCTGCTTGTTTATCTAGATTGTATGTTCATCCTGCAAGCAACCCAACCCTTGAAACAGGTCATGATACTCTGTAAGAGTGCCTCATAGCCAGGTTCAGTATGATCTTGAAGTGAGAGCATCCGTTCTACCAGATCAAGTTTCTCACATGCAGCCAAGCCTAAAATTGGTGTCACCTCTTTTGGCACTACAATGAGCAGGAGCCAGTACATGGTGTTTTTATGGTTGATGCTGGAATGTACCTCCCCTTCACTGGTATATTTATTCCAGAATAACCACTTACTTTTATTTTTTGTGGTACCCAGTTTTGGTATTAATTTTACTCTCTCTGTCTTGTTCAGACAGAATATTAACTTGAGCTCCTTTGTCCCATTTCAGTGGAATAATTATTCCATTCACTGTGATAGGCAGTGTCCAGTCCCTCTCAACAGGCTTGCTAGATCCCAGTAAATCTGTGAAAAATGCCTAACCAAATTGTCTTTAACTGAATACACCTGACATGTCTGCATTTGGGATCTGCAGCATTTTGCAAAGTGATTATTTTCCCCACTTTATGACAGAGTTTCCCACAGAAAATATACTGTTTGGGGCAACGCTGTGATCCACACCTTCCACGTGACTGACTGTACCCAGCCTTCCCCCTTGCTGTGGTTCTCATAGCGAGTAGTTTCACTCTTTGATTTGACCTATTCTGGCTATATCCTTTTGTACTAAGTACATGGATAAACTCTCCCGGTGAATTCAGCTCTTTGGCTGGTGCTTTCACACATTCTGCTGCCCTGCATATTTGGAGAGCTTTTTCTAAGTTAAGTTGCCCTCACGGAGCAGTATCTCTCTTAACACATTGTCTTTAAAGCCACAAATGATTCTCTCTCTGACCACAGACTCTGCCAGCTCACCAAAGTCACAGGTTTTAATTAATTTCCTTAATTCTGTCACATTTTGCTCTATGGGGTTATCAGTTTTTTGCATGCATGTAAAAAATTGTGTCTCTCAAAGGTTTCATTCCTTTTTGGCATGCAAAGTTCTTCAAATGTAGTCAGTATTTTACTTAACTTCATGCTTTCACCTTCTTCAAATTTAAAGTTGTTAATACTTCCTCCCCACCATCATGCAAAAAGACTGATCATTTCACTTTATATCAATTTTCTCCTCTTCCCCTCTGTCTGCTCCATATGATTCAAATCTCTCTCTAAATTTTTTCAAGTTCTCTGCAACTTTGCCTGACAATTGCAAACTGGATGGAGGTTGCAACACATCCATTTTTGCCTTTTCCCCCCCTTTTTAAGCTAGTCAAGCTACTACTGTGCTCACCAAATACATGCAAAAGCCTCTGTTCCTGGTGCTCCATATTCTCCAAGATACACCTTTATACACAGACACAAATTATGTATTAACCCGACTTATCAGGGTGCCACCCCTTGCCTTGTACATATTGGTTTGATCAAAGCATCTCTATCCATCATGCTGTCATCGTGACCTTATCTTTAGGATGGGTCAGTGTGTTCCTGTTATGTTTGGGGAATGTGCTGGTATCAAGGTGTTCTGGTACCACCTTTCTGGAATGTGTTAGCGTATATATTCTTATGCCTAGCACTACTTAGGAATGTATGTTTCTGCAATATCAGCACTGTTCTTGCCAGATTCTGTGAGCAGGGCCTGCCTCTTGCTCACAATTTAACTTTGCTTTATATAAGCAAGTTTTGACCATTACTTTAGCCCAGGCTTCAGGCCTCATACCAGGCCTCTAATACAAGGCCTTATGTTTCAGGCCCTTATCTTACTACAGTATTATTTGATAAATATGATTGTGTAATTAGTCTTAATGCATACACACTTAACTGTGGCATTCCTGACTTGAGTGTTTAACTCTTGCAGCCATTCTCTTAATACAAGATTTTTTAAAGTTTATTTTAATTGACACACTATAAATTCAGTGTTAGACACATGCAAGTTTTATGATTTCATTTTAAACTACTCTTTCTTTTTGACATTCAGGCATTACATATTCAGTAAACTATGGGAATAGAATCCTCTTCCCCTTGAAATTCTTTTAAAAATGTAAATATCAGAGTTTGAGGATATTTCATCATCTCATACACGATACACAATTTGGCAAAAGATTCTATTGTAAATCACAAGATGCTCAGATTAGCCAAATTATCCTGTATTACTGTTCTTCACTCCTGAAAAATATACATTGCTGCTCACTTCGAGGGCTTGCTATTGAGTGTCCTAGAGGGGTGATAGCTCCAGCCTCAAAGAAAGTTCTTTTCATCTGGTTTTAAGATTAAGAGCGGGGGGGAAAGTGGCCTCTAAAGTGAAGAAATTGGATATTGCAGGAATCCCGTTTCAACCATAGCTTTTGGGACATACTCAGGCACAATATGACTATGCAGAAAGTAAAAGTGCCATCAGATTAAAATGGAGTGCTAGGCAGTCTACATTGATGAAGTCAGCAAAGCTGGTTGATGCTGTCAGGAAATTCAGGGAGTCCTCACTCTGCTGGAGGAAGGGAATGCGGAGAAAAGATATTTGGTACCTAATGCTGTAAAGCACCTTTAAAAGCATACTGCCCATTATTAAAATACAAGTACAGAATCATCTTGCCAAAAGTAGATTAATTGGAGCTTCCAGTTTAGGAAAGAACTCAGAGTTTATTTCACATCCACTTTTATTCCCACTTGCATTAAGTTCCTTATGCTGCACCATTTCATTTGAATTTTTTGAATTGGTTTTATATAGTATCATTTACTGATGTACTATCTTTAATTACATAACACATATACACACTCCAACTGCATTGTTAATGAAACTGTTTTTAATTAAATGGCTCTCTGCATACTATTCAGTCATTAATTCCACATGCTCAGGATGTTCAGATTCAATTCTTATGGTCTGGGAAAAGTTTTTTACTTTAAGTGAGGGATAATTCTGAAGTGATAGTTTTAAAATTGAAGTTGAAAATCATTATGAGTATTGAAATTACCCTCTCAGCAGCTGGCACTGCAGTTCCTTTCTACCATCCATTATTAATTCTTCAGCTCAAATACTCCTACTCTTCCGTGTGTAATAGGGTGGCTTGTCCCTTACAGGCTAGGAGGCCTGGGGCAGCCAACCCTGGTTACTAAAGAGGCATACCTGAACAGGAACCACCTGATTCCCCTTAGAACAGCAGAAAGAAGCCAGGCTGCTGGCCTTCCAACCAAAGAGAGAGATTGGTTTCAGGGAGAACAGAGCCGAATATTGATATGGCTGGGAGCAAGTAGGCTCCAGCATGAAAACCTGGAAGTTGGGGAGTGAGAGACAAGCAGGAAAGTTCTGGAAGTGACCTGATAAGGAGGTAAATGGATGGGCTTGAGAACTTTATTTTGAATGTTTTGTTAATTTAATGATGCGTGCCTATTCCACAGCTAATACTGTGCTCATGTTCGCAATCTTCTAAGAAAATGGACAATCCATGTGCGATGACATCCCTGATTGTATCATTGGCAGGGACTGAATCAAGGACCTCTGGATATAATAGCATGCACAGGGCAGGGGAAACTGGTATGTGGAATAGGGTGACTGGATGGGACTCACATCTGCGGTACCTCCTGCTGGATGTCCTAGGGATAAGCTCTGTTCACCAGTGCACTCTCTTTTGGTGATGCCTCACCATTATCACTTCTGCTCCTGGATCCATGTCACTCCAAGGACCATGACATCCTCTTCAGAACATAGCCCTCCAGCTGTGTCATAGTTGGTTCTCCCCACTTCTGGGGGAAAGGCAGTCCACTGTCCAGCCACTTCTTCAGTGGCGAGTAGGGGAGGGGGAGACCCAGGCCTACTCACTTCTCCGGGTCCTGGCCCGGGGACCCCATAGATGGCAGCCACATGCTGTGTCCCCTCCAGCTCCTCAGTCTACTTCCCTGGCCCACTTTCCTGCAGCCCCAGCCCCAGCTCCTTCCCCACCCTTGTCTCAGGGCCTCAGCATGCCAGTAGTCAGCTGGGAGTTCACTATCATGATCCTGCCCAGCACTGCTCTGTCCAAGGTGCTAGCTTTCTTCCTCCTCCAAGGCAGCCAGGCCTCCCTCCTCAAGCGCCAGGGAGCCACTGAAGTGGCTTTGTTCTGCAGCCCTTCTTATATGGGCCAGCCTGGCCCTGATTGGTTGCCTTCTGTGCAGCCTCCTAAGGGCTTTATTAAGCCCTTATGGGCCAATGTGGGACAGATGCCCCATCACAAATAGCAATGGCAGTCCCTTTATAATATTACCACAGTATGTCAATGTTTTGGCTGTGAGAAACAGGCTGAGCAAACACTGAGATAAGAAAACAATATTGTTTAATAAATTCAACTATCTGAAAAAGCTACCGTTCAGAAAGATAAGAGGCCTCAAATGCTTTTAATATGGATTTCATCAGAGAAAAGGAATAACTTGTTTTTTATACAACAAACCTAATTACAATATATGCCCATACTCCAAGCATTTAATGTCTACATAAAACATTGCACCATAATGAAAATAATTGAAAGTATGACTTTCATCACTATTTAATTAGCATTTGGTGCTAGCTCATTATTTCGGTACAATTAATTTGACATCTTGCTGTATATCCTGCACAGATTTCATTCCAGAGGGCTGTTTTATTGGTCAGACATAAGTAAAGCCAGACATATGCACCTTCCCTGAGGCTTCTGGAGATACACTATGAAATATGAATAATATGACTGACATTTTAATCTACTCCAGAATATTGAAAGCATTATATATTGAAGATTAACATAAGTGGGTATATTTGTTTAATACATTTTTGAAATAAAGGAAATATTTCTACTAAAAACATTCTCAGAGAAGAAATTGCACCATCATCCCTGATTTTACACTGATGGTACTGGTGGGTTTATACGTGCTGTTATAACTCAGTGCAATACAACAAGCAAAGATTTGGTAGTCATCCCAAATATTAAATTTAAATATTCCTTTTCAACTAGCAGTTTTAAGTTGACTGCCAAAAAACCTGATGATTCCTCCATGCCAGAAAGTAATGGAGAAAGGCATTTTTGAAAGTTGTCCCAGGACAATAAAACACCACTAATTAAAAGTAATGATTGGAGGAGACTGTGATATAGTTAGCACATGAATGGCAATAATAATCCATCACAAAATGTACTTTCCTCATTGTGTCAGTTGTAGTTTAGTTTTAATGATTTATTATAGCATTTTATTACTGTTGGTGCTTTCTACAGATATAGAAAGAAAGCCATTCCTTATTCAGAAGAGTTTGCATTCTGATGGTAAACATGGCATTACAACAGCAAGGAAGAGATGGAAATGTAGTTAGTGAGGAGTTATGTCAGTTTGATGAAAGAAACTTGGAAAATGCATCCTTCAAGTTCTCACATGCTAAGTAGAGAGGGGCACACTCGGTAGTAGGTGGACAATTTCTCAGGAAAATCCAGAGTGCTGCACATAATTAGAGCCCTACCAAATTCACGTCCACGAAAAATGTGGCATGGACCATGAAATCTGATCTCCCCCTCCTGTGAAATCTGTATAGTATAGGGGAAAAAACACACAAAAGACCAGATTTCACAGGGGAGAGCAGCATTTCTCAAATTGGGGATCCTGACCCAGAGGGATTTGTGGGGGGACCACAAGGTTATTTTTGGGGGGGGGGGGTCATGGCAGTGCCACCCTTACTTCTGTGCTGAGCACCTGGACAGCGGCGGCTGTTGTCTGGGCACCCAACTCTGAAGGCAGCACAATGCCAGCAGCAGTGCAGAAGTAAGGGTGGCAATGCCATACCTATCATCATTACTTCTGCACTGCTGCTGGCAGCAGCAGCTCTGCCTTCAGAGCAGGGCTCCTGGCCAACAGCCGCTGCTCTCTAGTCACCCAGCTTTGAAGGCTGCGTCGCCAGCAGCAACAGCACAAAAGTAAGGGTAGCAGTACCGCAACTTCCCCTACAATAACCTTGTGTTCCCCACCCACACACAATTCTTTTTTGGGTCATGAACTCTACAATTACAACACTGTGAAATTTCAGATTTAAATAGCTGAAATCATGAAATTTATGATTTTTTAAATCCTATGACCGTGACATTGACCAAAATGGATATGAATTTGGTAGGGCCCTATACATAACGTTCTGAAGGCAGTAGCTACAAATCTAATTTCTGACAGAGTACTGAGGTAGTGCCCCAGCAATATAAAGGACACTACCAGTGGAAGTGTTGCCTTTTAGATGGGAGATAAAATTGAGGTTCTGAACGTTAGCAGTAATTAGAGATTCCACAGCACTTTTCTCAGCACTATGAGTATATTATTCCCAGTAAAGAAAATACCTACTTGGGAATTACATTTTGTTCAAAATCCATCAACTCCTCATCATACAGTTTAAAGCAGATATATTATTCTTCAGTCCATATCCTAAATTGTTGTGTAGCACAGACTTGTGGTGTTAAGCTGCTATAAGCCCACTGGGGCACAGACCATCTTGTTGGTCTGTGTTTATATGGTGCTTAGCACAATGGGTCCTGCTCCATGACTGGTGCCCCTATGTGCTACTGTAATACAAATAAACAATAAATGTTCCACTCAATTGGCACCTGCATTTCATTGGTGGGATGTACACTGAAGGCACACCAAGTACTATAGCTTGCAATAAGTTTTTTAAATTATCCACCATTAGACCTAAGAGTATCTCAACAGGCCTTTTCCTTCCTTCACACTTTTGTTGATGTGGTCTGGGTTAGTCCATGGATTGCACGCTCTCTTTTAAAGTTCATGCAGCCAGGGGCGGCTCTAGGAATTTTGCCACCTTTAGCACAGCAGGCAGGCTGCCTACCGCGGCTTGCCTGTGGAGGGTCCAATGGTCCTGCGGCTTCGGCGGACCTCCCGCAGGCGTGCCTGCGGGAGGTCCGCCAAAGCCACGGGACCAGCGGACCCTCCGCAGGCAAGCCGCCGAGGGTAGCCTGCCTGCCACCCTCGTGGCGCCAACAGAGCGTCCCCCGCAGCTTGCTGCCCCAAGCACGCGCTTGGTGTGCTGTGGCCTGGAGCCAGCCCTGCGTGCAGCAGTGCGGCTTTTTTTAATGGTTAAATAAAACGAGTTTAAAAATATACCCTCACAGGGTAATTTCATGCACTATTTAAAATATACAAGTGTTCAGTGGAGTGTTCTATTTACAGCACCCACAAAAACACCACAAATAAATTTGATTATAGCAAGCATGAAGTCAGGTAGCAGTAGCACAGTTGTCAGCACTGCAATTCTCAGTTGCAACTTATGCAGAGTAATGGCACAGGATATCCATAATTCTATTTACATTCCTCTTCCTGATAGTTCTTGTCAAGTTCTGAACCAGAGGGTCCAATACTGGGTAGTGAAATATTGCTGCCTCCTCTGCACTCTTACTAGCAAACTTTTTTTTTTTTTTTTTGCAGAGAATGAGTGTGGCAAGTGTTGTGCTAAATATAACATTCTGAATTCATAAAGGTGGCATTCAGTGGCAGTGTCACAACATTTTTCCCAGATCTGGACCTTAGCGTCCAAAATATGGGTGTTAGCATGAAAATCTTCAAGCTTAGTTACCAGCTTGGACCTGGTAAAGCTGCCACCAGCCAGGGATCTATTCAGTGCCTGGCACACTGTGGTCTCCCCAAAACCTTCCCTAGGGGACCCCCAGACTCAGATTCCTTGAGTCTCACAACAAAGGGGAATAAACCATTTCCCTTCCCAGGTTCCTGGAGAGATACAGAAGCAAGCTCTGTGAATCTAAACAGAGGGACTCCACCCTCCCTATTTCCAGTCCTGGAAAACACAAGTACCGAGAGAGAGCTAATCTCTCCTCTTCCTCCCTCACCCAGAGAGTATGCAAAGTCAGGTTAGTAAATCTAACACAAAGAGATTTTCCCCCCTGACTTCTTCCTCCCACCAATTCCCTGGTGAGCTGCAGACTCAATTCCCTGGAGTCCCCACTAAAGAAAAAACTCCAACAAGTCTTAAAAAGAAGGCTTTGTATAAAAAAGAAAGAAGGCTTTGTATAAAAAAGAAAGAAAAGGACATAAAAATGGTTTCTCTGTATTAAGGTGACAAATACAGGGTCATTTGCTTAAAAGAAAAAAAATGAATAAACAGCCTTATCCAAAAAAGAATACAATTTAAACATTCCAGCAACTACACACATGTAAATACAAAAGAAAACAATATAAAACCTTATTGTCTTACTATCTTTGTACTTACAACTTGGAAACAGAAGATTAGAAAGCCAGGAGATAGAAAAGATCCCTCTCAGAGCCGAGAGGGTCAGACACAAGACAAAGAACAAAGAACTCACACCCAAAACTTCCCTCCACCCAGATTTGAAAAAGTCTTGTTTCTTGATTGGTCCTCTGGTCAGGTGTTTCAGGTTACTGGTGTTACCCCTTTACAGGTAAAAACATTAACCCTTAGCTATCTGTTTATGACAGGCAGTCATTACTCTTCAGAAAACACTTCCATCTTGCCTTGTATCTTCCAGAAATGGATGACCATCATTCTACAGCTAAAATACCAAGTATTAAAAAATTTCAACATTCTGTATTAAATACTTTTCACCTTTCTTCTGTAGATGTCAAAGCACTTTGCAAACACTAATAAGGGCCCGCTGCCTTCAACATGATTCTGAAGTACACTACTGCTGTGCTACAGCAGTGGCCAAAGGTCCCCCCAAGCCCATCAGCATTAGGATTCCTTTGTGCTAGGAGTCAGATGAGCACATAAAAGACACTGTCCTTATCACCAAAAGATCATCCTATAAAAGAGTAGGCGCAACGTAGGGAGGGTGTGGAGGGAAGAAGTACAAATTAACTATATAGAGTTTTATATACACAAGTAAACATAAAATATATGTATTTTTCAATATACACATAGGCCACAGTTTTCAAGTGACCAGTGATTTTGGGTACTCAACCCATGAAACCCTGAAGTGACCTGATTATCAGAAATTGCTGGGCAACCGCCATCTGAAAGGGAGAACTCCTAAAAGCAGTCTCAAACTGAGTATCCAAAAATGGAGGCACCTCACATCACTAGACATTTTTTAAATATTTGTCCATATACTTTGGTAAACATTAGTAGAGTCAATAATTCTTATGTGACGTAGGTGTTATGAATGGCACTCCAACAGATATGACCTGGATGCTTAAGATCTGTTTTTTTCTTTACTTTGTACATATTCACTTTTCCATAAAAGAAATCGCCTCTGCCTGACTGATTCTTGGAAATTTCCTCACTTCTAAAGATACTTTGAATCATGTATTATTGCAATATTTAAGGAATGAAAATCTCTTTTTTTAATTATGTTAAAAGTCCAATAGCTATATGGTTGGAATCTATAGCTTTCAAAAGTGACAGAAAATTTATAAGGTTTAAATTAAATTCATGTATAGCAGTACATCTAAAGAAAAACCTAAATGTATTGCACTAGCTCTCCTTAAAATAGCATCTGTTTTTCATTGATTGAAATAAGCATGTTGCTTAAAGGCCTATGGCCACTGTTATTTTTAACATTACAGACTCTTGTGTATATTCCCCATTCCAGGGATCCAAAGGGCTGGGTTTACATTACAACAAAATAGTATTCTTGTGTCAGGACCAAAGAGAAATTTCTATTCCTAACCAGAACTCCCCACTAAATACATCCTTCTGATCCTCCTAAGAGTAATCCTACATCCAATCCAAACCCAGAGAAGATAAACACCTATACACTCGTTCTCTCATATGACATTTATGTGCGTGATTACTATTCAGTTGTCCCATTCAGTGATTTAAATTTGCCAAGACACAATGGAAGCTGTTTGTACAATGTGCTAAAGAAAATGACAAACTTGTGACTATGTTGTCAGTGTCTACTCTCTACCTTTTGGCTTTTTTTGCCCTCAAAAGAAATACACACACTCCCACATGCAAATTAACATCAAAATTAAAACAGACCAAGGACAGAGTAGGCCTGTTATTCAATGAGGGGGAAAAGACAATAACAGGAAACGTGGAAATGGCAGAGGTGCTTGATGACGTCTTTGTTTCGATTTTCACCAAAATGGTTGGTGGCGATTGGATGTCTAAAATAGTGAATGCCAGTGAAAATGAGGTAGGATCAGAGTCTAAAATAGGGAGAGAACAAGTCAAAAATTACTAAGACAAGTTAGATATCTTCAAATCACCAGGGCCTGATGAAATGCATCCTAGAATACTCAAGGAACTGACTTAGGAGATATCTGAGCCATTAGCTATTACCTTGGAAGTCATGGAAAACAGGAAATATTCCAGAAGACTGGAAAAGGGCAAATATAGTGCCCATGTATAAAAAGGGAAATAAGGACAATCTGGAGAATTACAGACCAGTCAGCCTAACATCTGTACCCAGAAAGGTAATGGAGCAAATAATTAAGAAATCAATTTGCAAAAACCTAGAAGATAATGAAGCAATCGATTTGAAAACTTCGAGAAGATAATAAGCTGATAAGTAACAGTCAGCATGGATTTGTCAAGAACAAATTGTGTCAAACTAACCGGATAGCTTTCTTTGACAGGCTAACAAACCTTGTGGATGGATGGAGAGGAAGCGGTAGATGTGGTATATCTTGACTTTAGTAAGAGAGACAAGGATGGACTAGCAAAGGGAATCCTAGAAAGAACAAGTCCTTCAGTATCAGCACTTTGGTTTCTAAAAATGCAAGTCACTCAAAGGGAGAGCTACAATAGCGAACAGGAGCTGCTAACAGGGAGTTTCACAAGGGAGTTCTCCAGGTGAAGGAGGAGCACATACAGCATCTGTGGAGTAAGTGACTGTCTGCAGTGTGTGTGTTTGTGTTTGGGGGTTACTTGCTGTGTGCTGAGCTTGTGTTTGTCAGTCTGTTTGGTTGTTGTGGTGGTTTGTTTGTTTGAAGGACCATGTGCTGTAGCTGGCAGTTGGAGGCAGAGCTATCAAGGAAGGTTTGAAAGCTAGAAGCCTCTGGTAATTGGCTGAGCCTTAACCAGTGGGCGGGGCATTCACTCAGGCCAGGGCTTTATAAAGCTGCGCACAAGTGACCAGGGAGCTTAGCGAACAGGAGCTGCTAACAGGGAGTTTCGCAAGGGAGTTTGGAAGGGGAGTAGGAAGGGAGTGGGGGGTCCCTTGTCGGTCTCATCTGTGACCCATTGGTCCCCTGAACCTATAAACCAAGCCACATCCAAAACCTCTCTGTTTAAAGCAGAGCAGAGTGGACAGGGAGCTGCAGAAGGGAATTTGAGAGAGTTTGACAGAGGGAGGCTTACGATGGTGAGGAGGATCCGCAACACCTGTGGCAGCACTGCTTCTGTTTCCTCCACCTGCGCCTGTAGCCAGACAGAGCACCAAAGCATGGATGCTTTTACCCAGATTCTGGTGTGGGTTTGCAAAGATTGTAACTTGCAATTTCCACTTACTGATATCCAGGCTGGGGGTGGCATCCAATGTGAAAGGTGCCTACTGGTGGAATCTCTCAGGCAGCAGGTGGGAGAGCTACAGGAGGAGGTGACTAGGCTGAGGAACATCCGTATCCATGGACAGTATCCATGTGGAGACAGCTGACGTAGCTGTCTCAGTTCACAGGACTACTGACACACCAGTGGAGGAGGAGATGGCTCAGGGTGGACACTGGCAGCTGGTTACTTCTGGCAGCAGGCAGTGCTCCACCCCTGCTGCGAACCCTCCTGCTGTGGTAATAGATAACCGTTATGCTCTTCTTGATACAGGAGAGAAGGAATCACTCCCAACAGTTAAGGAAGCGAAGCCTCGTACCCCTAAGGCTGGGAGGTCTGCTGCCACCACTGATAATAAGAAACGTAGGGTAGTGGTGGTTGGAGACTCTCTGCTGAGGGGGACGGAGACACCCATCTGTCGCCCTGACCGTTCATCCCGGGAGGTATGCTGCCTTCCAGGGGCCCGTATCCGAGATGTTACAGAGGCATTGTCGAGGATTATCCGGCCTTCTGACTACTACCCCATGCTACTCATCCATGTGGGCACAAATGATACTGCGAGGTGTGACACTGAGCAGATCAAGAGTGACTACAGGGCTCTGGGAGTACGGGTTAAGGAGTTTGGAGCGCAGGTGGTATTCTCTTCGATTCTTCCTGTCAAAGGTAGGGGCCCGGGCAGAGACAGATGCATCGTGGAGGTGAATACCAGGCTGTGAGGATGGTGTCGCCAGGAGGGCTTTGGCTTCCTCGACCACGGGATGCTATTCGAGGAAGAACTGCTAGGCACAGATGGCGTTCACCTTTCGAGGAGGGGAAAGGCCTTATTTGTGCACAGACTGGCTAACCTAGTAAGGAGGGCTTTAAACTAGGTTCGACGGGGACAGGTGAGCAAACCCCACAGGTAAGTGGGGAACAAGACCTGGGAAATGGCTTGGAAACAGGAGGGAGCACGGGCTATAATGGCAGAGAGAAAGGAGGCAAAGCTGGGAGGCAAGATCAAACCAGTATCTTAGATGCCTATATACAAATGCAAGAAGTATGAGTAATAAGCAGGAAGAACTGGAAGTGCTGATAAATAAATACAACTATGACATTGTTGGCATTACTGAAACTTGGTGGGATAATACACACGACTGGAATGTTGGTGTGGATGGGTACAGTTTGCTCAGGAAGGCTAGACAGGGGAAAAAGGGAGGAGGTGTTGCCTTATATATTAAAAATGTACACACTTGGACTGAGGTGGAGATGGACATAGGAGATGGAAGTGTTGAGAGTCTCTGGGTTAGGCTAAAAGGGGTAAAAAACAGGGGTGATGTCGTGCTGGGAGTCTACTACAGGCCACCTAATCAGGTGGAAGAGGTGGATGAGGCTTTTTTCAAACAACTAACAAAATCATCCAAAGCCCAAGATTTGGTGGTGATCAGAGACTTCAACTATTCAGATATATGTTGAGAAAATAACACCGTGGGGCACAGACTACCCAATAAGTTCCTGGACTGCATTGCAGACAACTTTTTATTTCAGAAAGTTGAAAAAGCTACTAGGGGGGAAGCTGTTCTAGACTTGATTTTAACAAATAGGGAAGAACTCGTTGAGAATTTGAAAGTAGAAGGAAGCTTGGGTGAAAGTGATCATGAAATCATAGAGTTTGCAATTCTAAGGAAGGGTAGAAGGGAGTACAGCAAAATAGAGACAATGGATTTCAGGAAGGTGGATTTTGGTAAGCTCAGAGAGCTGATAGGTAAGGTCCCATGGGAATCAAGACTGAGGGGAAAAACAAATGAGGAGAGTTGGCAGTTTTTCAAAGGGACGCTATTCAGGGCCTAAAAGCAAGCTATTCCGATGGTTAGGAAAGATAGAAAATGTGGCAAAAGATCACCTTGGCTTAATTACGAGATCTTGCGTGACCTACAAAATAAAAAGGGGTCATATAAAAAATGGAAACTAGGTCAGATCACAAAGGACGAATATAGGCAAATAACACAAGAATGCAGAGGCAAGATTAGAAAGGCAAAGGCACAAAATGAGCTCAAACTAGCTATGGGAATAAAGGGAAACAAGACTTTTTATCAATACATTAGAAGCAAGAGTAAGATCAAGGACAGGGTAGGCCCACTGCTCAGTGAGGAGGGGGGGAACAGTAACGGGAGACTTGGAAATGGCAGAGATACTTAATGACTTCTTTGTTTCGGTCTTCACTGAGAAGTCTGAAGGAATGTCTAATATAGTGAATGCTTACGGGAAGAGGGTAGGTTTAGAAGATAAAATTAAAAAAGAGCAAGTAAAAAATCACTTAGAAAAGTTAGTTGCCTGCAAGTCACCAGGGCCTGATGAAATGCATCCTAGAATACTTAAGGAGTTAATAGAGGTATCTGAGCCTCTAGCTATTATCTTTGGGAAATCATGGGAGACGGGGGAGATTCCAGAAGACTGGAACGGGGCAAATATAGTGCCCATCTTTAAAAAGGGAAATAAAAACAACCCAGGAAACTACAGACCAGTTAGTTTAACTTCTGTGCCAGGGAAGATAATGGAGCAGGTAATTAAAGAAATCATCTGCAAACACTTGGAAGGTGGTAAGGTGATAGGGATTAGCCAGCATGGATTTGTAAAGAACAAATCATGTCAAACTAATCTGATAGCATTCTTTGATAGGATAACGAGCCTTGTGGATAAGGGAGAAGCAGTGGATGTGATATACCTAGATGCATTAGCAGGTGTGTTGTAAACAAGACACAAGAAGTCATTATTCCGCTTTACTCTGCGCTGGTTAGGCCTCAACTGGACTATTGTGTCTAGTTCTGGGCACCGCATTTCAAGAAAGATGTGGAGAAATTGGAGAGGGTCCAGAGAAGAGCAAAAAGAATTATTAAAGGTCTTGAGAACATGACCTATGAAGGAAGGCTGAAGGAATTGGGTTTGTTTAGTTTGGAAAAGAGAAGACTGAGAGGGGACATGATAGCAGTTTTCAGGTATCTAAAAGGGTGTCATCAGGAGGAGGGAGAAAACTTGTTCATCTTAGCCTCCACTGATAGAACAAGAAGCAATGGGCTTAAACTGCAGCAAGGGAGATTTAGGTTGGACATTAGGAAAAAGTTCCTAACTGTCACGGTAGTTAAACACTGGAATAGATTGCCTAGGGAAGTTGTGGAATCTCCATCTCTGGAGATATTTAAGAGTAGGTTAGATAAATGTCTATTAGGGATGGTCTAGACAGTATTTGGTCCTGCCATGAGGGCAGGGGACTGGACTCGATGACCTCTCGAGGTCCCTTCCAGTCCTAGAGTCTATGAGTCTATAATAATGGAAGATGAGTAAATATTACCAAAGATTTTCTTTGAGTTCACGCAGGCTGTGATTTTCAAAGTACTGTAAGGAATGAGGCACTTCGTTTCTATTGCCTTTCCATGGAATATGGACAGGTAACTCCTTTAGTCTACTTTGAAAATCCCAACAGCACGTTCTTAAGTACATTTGATTTATTCACCTTCACACCCTCTTTCTCTACCCAAACATCCATATGAACAAATATTCCCCCAGCATAAATGTTTTTAGAAAGCAAATTTTCGTCTTCGGTATTTAAAAACGCACAAAGCATTCATGGAAGTAGTTGTACACTCACCCATTCAGAGCACTGAAAGTAGTAGCATGTGACTTAATTGACCAACCAAATGGCCAACAGAACTGTAAGGCAAACCATTTGCAGAGATAAATTAGCTGAAATATTAACAAAAATTGAAAATTAATTAACTGAAATCTGCTGGTAGAAATTCCAGGAGCAGAGGCACTAAATTTGGATACATGATTCTTTCACAAGTCTTTGTGATTTTTGCTAATTTCCCCAAGCTCTTATAATGGTGGTCACAGACTCTCAACCTCCTGCCCATTCCCACGTCACCTTTCATCTTTTAGCAGTAGAGCCTCTTCCAGTCAACTCTCCTCCTCCAGTGCAGCTAAGAGATCAGTCATCTCTACTTCAGTTTGGGGGCCAGATCCTTGGCTATGCAGAGGTGCACCCACCAAAGGATGGGAGCAAAAGAGATAAATATTTCACCAAGGTACTTATGTGATCCTCATTACCATAGTATCAAAATGCCTCACAATCTTCAGTGTATATCTCCTCATAACACCCCATGAGGTAGGGGATTACTATTATCCCCATTTTACAGATGGGAACCGAGATACTGTAACTTGCCCAAAGTCATGCAGGAAGTCTGTGGTGGAGCAGAAAATTGAACCCAGGTGTCAGCAACAGGGACACGGGGGGCTGATGAAGATGTTGGAGATGGGGTCAGGAACCAGTAGTTAGAGTCAAGAGTCAAAGCCAGAGTCAGGAATTGAGAAGGGGAGCATGCCCAGAAGCAGGAACAATGCAGGGCACAAGTCAGGCACAGGAGTGATCACGGGGGCAAGCATAAGCATTAAACAGCCAGGGACCTGCTGCTGGGTTTAAGAGCACCCTTGCTGACTTCCTTCAGCCGCACAGGTGGGTTGGCCAGTCAGGTGGTTCTGCTGTAGCTCATCTGTGTTCATTTGTCTGGAGACTGAGCTAGTTGGTCCCAGACTAACCTACAGGCCTTCATTCTTTACACCAGGTCTCCCAAGTCCCAGGACAGCGTCCTATCCAATGGACCATTCTACCTCTCATATGAAGCTCACTTTTGCACTACCCAGATGCTGGGCCAGCTACAGGCAGTACCTACTCCTCAGGCACAAGAACAGCCTGTTTCAGCAGCCCTGCACAAACCCAGGTGACTGACAGGGGACACTGGCACTGCAGTTATGCTCACTACGCAGGCAACAGGAAAGGTGAAGCAAAGGAGCCCATCTCAGTGCCACTGGAGAAGCCCCTCCACACTGCAGTGACTCTCCCAAGACTACCTATGACAGCTTTACAGCCAGACTCTATTGATGGTGTGGCACAACCCCCAAGAATCTGGGCCAACGTCATCAAGTTTAGATATTCTACACTCTGACTTCCCTGCCTTATTTTCACTAGGATTACTGGTGTTTTTGCACCCTTTTCCTCCTGGGTTGTGCCAGAGATTCTTTATTGCTATATATAGATTCTGTAAGCAATAAGGTTTCCCTTTACAACTTCCTAAGATCCTGTAGCTTCCCAACTTATTGTTAACTACTGAAAAAGTGATAAAAATGATAACAATCCACTTGCTGCACTGATATATGGCATCTTGTTAGCCGTGTTTTTGTCCTGCATTCATGTTGGAGCACCGTAAATATTAGCTAAGGCCACCTGGTAGGTTTTTGGCTTTCCCATCATTTAACTTCCTAGTGAGACGAGATTTCCAGCCAGTAACTCCCAGTGTCTGGGCACTGTGAAAGAGTACAGATATTTCTGGGGAAAATACAGTTACCTACCTTTCATAACTGTTGTTCTTGGAGATGTGTTGCTCATGTCCATTCCAATTAGTTGTGTGCGTGCTGCGTGCACAGTAGCCAGAAGGTTTCTCCCATAGCAGTAACTGTCGGGTCGGATCAGGCACCACCTAGAGTCGCACCTCCATGGCGTCATATATAGGGCCCCGCCAATCCCCCGCCACTTCCATTCTTTCTTGCTGGCATTGCTCCGACAGAGGGGTAGGGAGGTGGGTCTTGGAATGGACATGAGCAAGACATCTCGATGAACAACAGCTACGAAAGGTAGGTAACCATTTTTTCTTCAGGTGCTTGCTCATGTCGATTCCAATTAGGTGACTCCCAAGCAGGAACTCTGAGGCGGGGTCAGAGCTTAGGGGGTTGCTAATTGGAGCACCGCTCTGCCAAAGGTTGCATTGTCTCTAGCCTGCTGGGTAATAGCATAAGGTGAGATAAAAGTGTGGATTGAGGACCACGTCGCAGCCCAGCAAGTTTCCTGGGTCAGAACTTGGGCCAGGAATGCCACTGAAGATGCCTGCACCAGCAGGGAGTGTGCTGTCAGTGCAGGGGCAGGTATTTTTGCCAGATCGTAGCATGTCTGGACACGCTTTCAGCTCCCTGATGTTGATGTGAACTGAGAGCTCTGCTTGGGACCACTGGAGAGAATATCCCAGTTCTAGCATGTGAAGCACCCAGCTATCTGATGTGATCTGGGCCCATGCATAGTAGAATTAGGATAGTCAGCACAAAAAGGATGGGATACGTTGGATCTGGTTTTAAAACTGGTACATCTCCCTCGGGCACACCTTCAAAAAAGTCTTGTTTTTGACCAGAGGACTGTTTCACCTGCCCAGAACTCTGAGCAGATGAAAGAGGAGGCCTCTTCCTGGTATTTCTATTACGCCTCTTAGAATAATCCTGCCTATTCTGCAGTTGGTAGAATTGAGGCAGTGACTGGGGATTAAAGATGCTCCATCTATGCAGTGGAGGCATGAGGCCCAGGGACTTGGAAGTAGTTCTTGAGTCTTTAAGGTTGTGAAGCCACGAATCCATTTTCTCAGAGAAGAGGGTTGAGCTCTCAAATGGGAGTTCCTGGATGGTCTGTTGGACCTCATATGGAAGCCCTGATGCCTGCAGCCAGGAGCTCCTTCTCATGGCCACTGCTGAAGCCATGAAGCGAGTGGCCAAATTGGCACCATATAGGGCTGCCTGTAGCAAAGCCTGTGCCACAAGCTTGCCCTCCTTCACCAAGGCAGAGAACTCTGCCCTCAAGTCTTCTGGCAGAAGCTCCTTGAATTTTGACATAGCCCTGCAGGAATTGAAACTATATCTGCTAAGGATCACCTGGTGGTTTGAAATCCAAAGCTGGAGTCCCCCAGTAGAATAGACTTTCCTCCTGAAGAGGTCCAGCTTCTTCGCATCTCAGGCTTTAGGTGATGGACCTTGGTACCCTTGATGTTCTTGCTCATTTGCTATCACCACCATCACTAAAAAGAGTCTGGTGGCAGGTGTGAATGAAAGTATTCAAACCATTTAGAGGGGACAAAATACTTCCTCTCTGTCCATTCACTGGCGCGAGTCTGCCACAGCATTTTGGTGATATCCTGTCTGGTCTTAAGTGGCAGGACAACTCAGGAGGGTGCCCAGGGGGCCAGGATGTTAACCGTGGGGTTTGATAACTCAGACTTCCTTGATCTGGAACCCCAAGTTCTCAGGCACCCTCTTCAGGAACTGCTGGTGGACCCTACTGTCTTCGAGTGCAGGAACAATGGAGGTTCCAGCCACTGCCTCATCTGGCGATGATGAAGACGAGGTTCGACTTGGGACCTGCTCTTGCTCCTGGCCCTCAGCACTGTGGGGATTGTATGGTGCCAGGTCTTCCAATGCCGTAACCGGTACGGTGTGGGGTGGCTGGTCCTACCGACACAGGTGGGGGAGGTGCATGGGTTTCTGAAGCCACTGACACCAACCTCCTGGAATAGGACCCCTGGCTTTGAGGGAATGCCCAGGGGGTCCAAAATGGCCATTCGGTTGGAGCTTACCATTGCATGGGCCATGGCATCAGGGGAATTGTTTTGTCTCCTGTCTGACCTCATGTGTCTCTGCTCTGCCTGGACACAAAGGACTCTGCCTCTGATTCTGACTGGGAGGACTCACTCTGGGAGGACTATGGGGGAGCAGTGCCCACCACTGCCATGGAGCGGTGCTGGGACATTGGGGACCGGTATGACTCCCCTGCTGATCTGCTGCCAGAAAGTACTGGGGACTGTTGCCGAGTTGATGGTGACAGACGTGGTACCATTGCTGTCTTGCTTCAGGATGGCACTGAGAGCCTCTGAGGTGCTGTTGCCTTCAGTGTCCTGTCTCGTCTGAGTGGGGAAGGTGGTGGTGCCGTGAGGACAATGAACTCTTTTGCCACCTCAAAGACCTCCAGTGTGGAGGGCAGCTCCAAAGCCTCCCCATGACTCTCCTGGAGAGGGGAGTCCTGAGGAGCCAAACTTGAATGACCCCTTGTTGGGGCAGGAGTGCCGGGCTAAGTGGTGCTGCACTTACATGGACCAACGCTTATGAGTCCTTCCGTCCCGGTCTCAGTGTGACTCAGTGCCCCGTCTGGCTTCTTCTTGTGGGGCACTGGGGACTGGGAGTGGTGCTGCACGCTGCCATGCATGGAGCCCCTGTGCAGGGAGCTCTGTTGATACTGAGTGTCTGTGTCTGAGTCCTTTCTCAGCGCCAAAGTTTCTTGTGCCAATGCTGGAGCACTGCACACCAATGTTGAAGTGTTAGGCATTGGTTCAGCTAATCTTGGCTCTGAGTGGGGATGGAGAGCAGCCTCTATCAGAAAGATCTTCAATCGTTGCGTCTCCTTGTTTTTGAATCCTGGGACAGAAACCCCTACAGATCTTGCAGTGGTCCTTCTGATGCAATTCCCCCAGGCACTTCAAGCAGGAAGTGTGATGGTCGTTCCTGGGCATAGGCTTAAACCCCGGGGACCAAAGCATGCCCTGGGACTGGGGTGGGAAGAGGGAAACAGGGGGTACCCCCAGAATAATTCCCTACTGGAATTCTAACTATATAATGACTTAACTAACTACAACTACTAACTGACTGATTTAAGTATTTACAGAAAAACTGTCTGAAGACTACTAGGGAGAAGGCTTGCTGAGGCAAGAGAAACAAGCATTCCAGCTAACTCTCATAGGTGGTAAGAAGGAACTGAAGTGGTGGCAGATTGGCAGGGCCCTATATATGGCGCTATTAAGGCACGACTCCAGGGGGCACTTGAGCTGACAGGTACTGCTAGGGGAAAAACCTTCCGGCTACTGTGCATGAGGCGCGCACACACCTAATTGAAATAGACATGAGCAAGCACTCGAAAAAGATGTCCATATTTAGTATTCCACCAGCTCACCCTGATCTTTCACAACTGCTGCCTGAAGCCCTCATTTTTGTCACCCTTAACTGAATCCTGCTATTCCCTCCTGCCCCCCATTCCCAAGGCAACAACATTCTGGAACTGAGGTGGTCTGCTGGAAAAGACTGACATAGACTTGCCCAAGTCGAGAGCTGAATCAGAGTGAATCAGAGTCACTTCCTCAGACTTTGGTGTGATGTCTCCATGTTTAATTGAATTGCATTGCCTTTTTTGCAGACTTTCATCTCTTGTTGTTTATTATCTCCTCTTGGCATTTTTTCTGCATTATTGGAATGAAGTATCTCCCTTCCATTGAATCTGTATCAGTGGACCATTCTGACAAAAATTAAGTTTGGTTTTTCCAAGTTGAATCTCATTTTAATTTCCTGTCCATTACTCAGTCCTAGCTTTAATGTTGCCTTCCGGATCTTTTTTGCTACAGGCTTTAACAGATTGTGGTTTGTTTGTTTTTTTAGTTCAGTTCAGCTGCAAGTAGACATGTGTCTGTATCAGAAAGGGCTCTCTTGCTGGCCATATCAGAAGAGATGACAAGACTGAGTAAACACACAAACTGAACTATGTCACTACATCAAACGGGGATTTCTTAACTATTTTTAAATAGGAAAATTCAGATTTGTCAAAAGGAAAAAAATTTTGTAGGACGTTACCAGTTTCAACACAAACTTTTGCTAAGGAAGGTTTCCCAGGTCCAGGATAGATGTCCATACCATATGGAGAGAGTGCTATCCCACCTGGTTATTCTAGGGGGCATGTAAGACCCAAGCTCTGCCTCATTCAGACTAGGGACTTGAACTTGGATCTTCCATATCCAGGATAAGAGTCCTAACCACAATAGTATTGACTATTCTGGGGTGGCAGGAGGTGTGTTTCAACATCTCCTGTTGGACCCATTGCACTTAAATTAAATATTCACTGGAGCAGGGACACGAACCAAGGTCTCCCATATCCCAGATGAGTGCCCTAACCACCAGGCTGTTGGGAATTCTGGGATCTGTCCAGCTCTGATTTTTCACAAACAACTTCATATGGTCTTGGTTTTGTCCTGATGCAGGACAGGAAAATCATTTCCGCCCAGCTGTACTACTCACCCCTAAAAGGTGACCCTTCAGAGTCACAATTGAGGCATGCTGTCAGAGCCAACATAAAGAAGCTTGCACTCATATGGACTTTGTATCTTATGTGGACAGTTTTCTTCTGAAACTTGAACAAACAATATTATTAAAAACTAAATTTAGCCTCCCCTTGTGGGTGCACTAAATGGCCAATTGGTAGCCCTTCCCCTGCGCCCAAACAATGAGAGCCCTTCCCCTCCACCCAAACAAAGCAAAGGGCAGTACATAAGAGACAAAAGATGCTTTACAAACCAAAAAAACCAAACACACAAATGGGTCCATGTCCTGGACTATGTGCAATCTATTTCCTAGGGAAAAATAGG
Organism: Gopherus evgoodei; assembly: GCF_007399415.2. NCBI lineage: Eukaryota > Metazoa > Chordata > Testudines > Testudinidae > Gopherus > Gopherus evgoodei. The sequence continues at coordinate 60,706,289 of NC_044332.1, forward strand.
TTAAACTCATTCTAATCAAACAACTAGATTCCTGTTCATTTGAAAATATACTGCAGCAGTGCATTTAAAGTGTTTTGATCTCCCAAGAAAATACTTGGCTTGTCCTCACAACAAATCTGCATTTTTCAGAAATACTGGAGCCTGAATATGCAAATGGTAAGAATGTATTAATTATCATTAGTCATTCCTTCACAAAGACTAGAAGTAATTGGAGAAATAATTTGAGAAAATTGAAGTACGTGACAGAACGCATTAAGATTCATCGTTTCAATTCTCTTGTTCTGTCAGCTTGTCAAAAGTAGATGTCTGCTACTCCAGTATTACTGGGTTAAACATTTCATTCTCCTCCCCCCATCCCCAACTGGTGTACCATTTCGCTGTCCTTATAATTTGCTTTGAAATTAACCAGATCTGGCATGGTACATTTTCTATTTAATGGGCAATATTATAAACAAGATTAACAGAAAGGCTTGTAAAGCATTGTTTTAAAGAAACTTAATTAGGCTCTCACTATTAGAGAGCTTAGAGGGACAAGGTGAGTGATACCTTTATTGGCGAGTGAGACAAGCTTTCAAGCTCTCTCTCACCAACAGTTGGTCCAATAAAAGATATTGCCTCACCCACTTTGCCTCTCTAATATCCTGGGACCGATGCTGCTACAAACACTGCGTATTAGTTAACAAGTTTGCTAGATGAAATATCCTGTATTGTCACAATTGACTTGGAAGGTGCAGTCATATAAATATGCCAGATATGCAAGTGGAATGAATTTGCTCATAAGGTCCAAAACAAAGCATTTATGTTTCTCTATATCTACACCCTGCACCAATTCACCTTGAATAGATTAGTCTGTGAATACGCAACACCTTCCAAATATTTTACTCAAACATCTAAGGAGAATTTGGATAACACCACTTCAATATTTAAAATTACAGTAAAAAATTAGTTTACAAGCCTGTCCCTGAATATAATTAAAACTGCTCTGATAACTTCTCAATATAGGACTTCAAAATCAGCACCACCAATTAAAGCTGGCTTTGATAAGTCAGTTCTAAGTATCATTAATGGTCTTTTAGAGCTGTGGTTTCAGCCTTTTGCCTGAATTGGCAGGGGTTGCAATCTGCAAAGGCAGCATACTTATTTCCTGGTATGGAATTCGACTGTCTTATTAAATAATGATTAAGGATTGGTGACTGATCTGATGGGAGTCTCATTCATTACTCCTCCTATAGTGTAAGGGTAGAGGTGATGTTATGAAAGCTTTTCTATAGGAGATGACTTGCAGGGGGGAGAGTAGAATTTTTAGATCTATTCTATACTATCCCTTCACAGCAGTTCATAGACCAGTAATACTTGTTCATGTTGAGCCTAGAATTTAATTTTGGACTTCCATTCCAATTCTCTTAGTTACACATGCTTGTATCACCCAAAGCTCTCCCCACACTTTTCTGGCATTTGTATCTTCTCCCTATCCTCTCATGATAGCTTAGCCAAGCTCTGCACCCATTTATGTGCAGATCACTGGCTGCAGCCAAGAAACTCACAACATAACTCAAGAGATGGCTACTAGGAGCAGTTATGGCAGCAAGGCACTGCTGAAGTGTAGAAACACTCCGGTTATGTTCCCTCTTTCTCCCAGCTGTGGGCCCTTATGCCAGTTGTAGGCAAAGAAATAAGAGGAGCCACAGCTCCAGGCATATGCCACTGGAAGAGGCCCCCTACACTTGGGTGATCCTGTTGGCTATCCTGGTTTTATGAGCTAGCATAATGCATAGCAGGCCTAAGGCAGGAGAGGATTGAGCCTCAGTACTTTCCATCTTTCCTCACAGGTTATTTCCTTCAGGCTTTTATTTTGTGTCTGAAGACATACAGACAACATTGCAGCATGAGGTTAGCAACAATTAATGTGCATCTTACTTTCTACAATGCATTGCATGGTGTGTCTGGAAACATTATTCGGGTCTGAATTTGGTAGGGGTAGGGTGCTGGTGGCACAATGATGCTGCAGACTAGTTCTTGTTGCCTGCTGTGTTCCATGCTTTTAAACTGCATGCTTCAGTAGCAGGTAATTTGTTTTTGAATTTCAAGGCCCGATAAATATAACTGAACTCAGCTGGAAAATTATGTGCACCTAATACATACAAATTAACCTTAAACCTTTCAGAGTTACCATTTTAAACCTCAAAATGATTTACTTGGGAAAAAGGTCAAAATATCCTGGCTCTCAATAACTTTTATTTGTCAAGGCAGTTTGGCATCTTAAACATACTAGTCTTTGCAAATACTACGAAAATGTGCTTTTAGCTGTTAATAGCAATCAGTAAGCTACAGTGAGTGATATGGTATTGCAAAACATTTAACAATGAAGTTACAGAATATTCATATATGTAAATACACGCAAGGAAAGAACGTCAAGTTCCAGGCCACAGGGTGCTGCTCTAGGACACAGGGGTGCTACTCCCAGCTCTGCCACTGACTTACTATATGACCCTGGGAAAGTTTTTAGATAGATCAGGATAAAATATTTTGCATGGAAACTTGTATAGTATCTGCCTATCCTATTACGGTCTAGACAGAACTATCAACAGTATGTTTTTGTGAGCCTAAAAATTATTCAACAATTGAAATTCAAAAATAACTGAACAATGATGTCAGAGAGTAAGATAACTGATAATTTTCAACTCATCTTACACTATAGTTACTCTTTGAAGAATGACTAAAAATTGTATAGGCCCATATTCTCTAGAGTTACATATTTTCTTAACTTTATGAACTGTGAGTAGTCATATTAATTTCTCTGGGACTGCTCTCGGTGCATAAAGTTAAGAACGTGCATATGTTTTTGCAGGATCAAGGTCATAACAACAACGGTGTGTGTCTTTCAAGGACTTCCATAAAATGTGCTTCCCTAACTTCTGGGACAGCAAATTAAAAGTCAAGCTGTTCTTTTTTGCTTGCTCTTCATCACTAGCAATAAGTAAATTCTGATAGAACAATTTAACAATTTTGTTGATTCACAACCCATAAAAGAATCCAGCTCACACACTTGTACAAGTTTTGACTCCGCAGAGCCAGTAGGAAGAGTAGTAATATACTTAAACTGCCACTGACTTAATTGACTGCCACCATTCTGATCAGTTGGTGCCATATTACAATTCATAATTTATTTCAATAAAAATTAGCTACATAAAAATAGTTTGCATCATTGTGTTCCAAAAGTCTAGGCAGAATCCAAAACAAATACCAGCATCAGGCCCCAACACCTTATTTTGGAATAGAATCTTTCAAAGCAAGTTAAATCCTCTCTACTCCACAGGATTTAGAATGTATTTTGAAGGATACTAACCTAATCTGCAGTGGAATACTTTGTACTGACTCAAAACCAAAAAGCCTTTCTACTATTTCTATAAAGTCATGCCAAACAGAAATTCTGCAGTCTTGCTTTTTCCTCCCAGGAGTTCCAAATTGCAAAGTAACTTGTCTGCCATTTATAATATTGAAACAATGAAAATTCAGTGGCACATTGTGCATTGGGTTCTGAACCCTCCAGGATTGTCCTGGAGTCTCCAGGAATTAAAGATTAATCTTTAAAGATTATGTCATGTGAGGAAACTTCCAGAATATGTTCAACCAAAACTGGCAACCCTAATTGTACATAACTGAAAACATGGCTTCACATAAAACTGTCAATGTAAAATATTGGATTGAGATAACTGGTTTGCCTGTAGTTGCAATGCCATCTCCTCTTTTCCAGAACACTCTGAATATTGTCAGCAGAATCTGTCTTTTGTGGTAGCAGTAAAAAAGGAAGTCCCTTGCATCATAGATCTGAAGTGCTTTATTCCATTTCTGTGCTTGTATTTCTTCCAGCTTTCTCTAGCAGAAGAATGAATCTTCAAAATAGATGATGCAACAATAAAATAAGCCACTCAAGGCAGACAGTGGAAAACTACAAAAGAGCCTACAGCAAGATAAGCAGTCTAAGAAATCTGGTGCAATTTGAGCAGTCTCCTCAACTGCTGTATGATCATAATTTTAAATGCCGAGTCATTTCTGTATGGGCACATAGTCAGTTTTATCTTTAACACAATCTGTTAAAAATAAACTCATCCAGTAATATCTGTATTGGAATTTAATTGTCCAATAACCTTGTGACATGGACTGCAAACAAGTCCATCATTTATAATGGCAGTTCAGACTGACAGATCGAAAACCTCAAAATTAAATATTTTCAATAAAGAGCATAACTGAGTGCACTGTATATTTGCTTTAAAATAAAGACAAGAAGGTACATTACGATCTAAAAACAAATCAACCTTTTAGATAGTTAAATGAAGCTTTTAAAACCAGCATAGGTTATCATAGCTTTAATTAACTACAAGAGCAAGTTATAAAATTCAAGGGAGTAGCACCAAGATATACATTGTATGAAATGGCACTTCCCTCATCTAACCAATTGTCTAGACTGTGGCATGCTTGGCATACTGTGTAATAGGGAAAGTGCCTTCTATTTCCATGACTTATCCTACCAGCACCATCAAGATTTGCTACTCAATTTTCTCTCTTAAAATATAAAGTTGAAATATACATGTTGAAACAAGTAAACTATCCTCCAAAAGTTGCTGAAGACAATAAATGTTGCTAATGAGTCTTGAGATAAGATCCTGTTATATCTTTACTGTAGAATATTTATGATCTAAGGTATTCGGTGAGGAAACGCTCTCTTACATGCCCATCAGTTTCCCAATATGAAAACAGGAAGCAACTTACTAGACTTTAGCACAGGAAGAAAACAATTTTGTCTCAATGCTAAATTTAAATATAGTAAGCCACACAAAGCAAGGAATTATTGTGAGATGACAAAGTAAATGCCTCATCTCCACAGGAGGAAAGATGGACTTATAAGGTGCTCCTTGATAAAAATACAGTACATCTCAAGCAGGCAGAGTTGGAGGACTTAGCCAGAAGAGTTTTCTTTAACATCAGCTAAAACATAGTGCCTAGTTAAAGAATTGTTTTGTAATAACCTGCATAGTACAAGCTAAATTTCATAGTAGGTTTGTTTTCTGTGCTAGATCAATAAGGGTTGCTTCGAACTTAACTGTGTGGGGATATTGTTATTAACTGTTGGCATGGACCTCAGAAAGAAGTTAATTGAGCTCACTAGGCTGACTCCGGAGTGACGTAACTGCTTAAGATCCTAGTCATAGGGAAAGGGGGTGAAAAGGGCCTTTGGTGCAGCCCAGTGTTAGGAAAACAGTTGAAGTTTAAGTTGCCTAGGCACTGCTGCACAGGTATCTCTTTTTGTTACAGTCAAGATTATCTTTTGGTCCTTGTTAATTGATGTAGTAACTTGTCTCAGTAGTGTCCATTTCTGAAAGTCTATCTTTCTTAAAGTTTTAGATTTTCCTCCACATCTAATGTGATTTATATTCTTTACATCAGCAATACAAATAGTTCTATGCATTTTTGCAAATATTAAAAAAGAAAAAAATATGATACAAAATAGCTACAATACATTAAATAAATGAGCTATCAACACAGGTCAAACCCAAACATTTTCTTAAAACAAATGTTAATAATGTCACCGGCACATCTATACGTCATATACCTATGTCCACTCATCATTTTCTTGGGCTTTCAGTGAGTTATGTATGATCCTTTTACGGTCTTGGGTCTGTGGGAATGTGGTGGAAATGGAAGACACACAAGGATATTTTATAGAGCCTCCACTACCCCCTCATTTTTATTCCAAAGGATTTTAGCTTGGATACCTCCCTCAATGATCACTACTTTGGAGGTATTGCATGGGGAGAAATTGGTCTCTCAGGTATGCAGGCCTCAAAATATTTAGAGTTTTATAGGTCAAAGCATTTAAATGCCAGCCTGAAGACTAACCAAAAGCCAGTGAAGATTGTGGAAGAAGCTTGCGATATGCTCTCTGCTGGAAGAACCACCACTTATGGGGCCAACGACATGCTACACCATTTTAAATTTCTGAAATGTCTTATGTATATTTGTGTATTAATATACTCTTATCTCAAGAGAAGAGGCATAGGTAACTACAGTGAGTTCAAATCCAAAAGAAAATACAAGTTGCACAGAAGAATTCTGTATAAGTAACAACTTTATTGTAACTTGATGTGCTGAAATGCAAAAAATATTTTCAGCAACAAGATACAAAAAGTATTTCACCATTAACATCAGCTGATAAATATGCTGGATGGTTTGATGCACGTCTTCATGTATCTGAATTCTCTTAAATCGTTTCCACTCCAAAAACAGGTCTAAATCATTTCATTAGTTTCATTTCTAAAACAGGACGCATTTATGTTAAGCCTTCTTTTTGAAGTCTCAAAAACCAGGATTAGCTAGGTTAGAGAGTGATGAACCCTACCAATATAAACACTTAAAAAAATGAATTCCCTTTCCAAACTAAGTCCATTTATTGCAAACAAAAGCCAAGTTGTGAGATTAATTAAGATAGAATATAAACTACACACCTACCGTGAGATCAATGCTAGTTAAGAAAAAAGTTAAGTCAATTTTAGTGTCAATTAAAATTAAGAATATTTAATTTGGGTAAAGTGTAGATTTTAACGTTAGTTCCGATAGCTATTAGCTGTATCTCAGTTTGCACTCTGGTATCTTCTATAACAGTCTTATTCTATAAGGGTGAATATTCTATGAGGGTAGGCAGTACATAGGCCTTATGCTGTCTCTAAACACAGTGGTGAGTTTCACTCTAAATATTTAAACCACAATGAGAATCAAATACTTGAAGTATAAGACCCAAATCAACCCAGATAACTTAACCTTCCTTTGTGTTTGCAATTTCCACATTTAAGAAATCATAGAAGAAACAAAAAAAAAATCAGACTGTAAGCATACAACCAGTATTATATTTTTGCAGGAGACAATTATCTAATACACAAGTCTGTAAACCTTGCTAAAAGTTATAGTATTTATTATCCAGACAGTAATCTGAATTTAAGAACCAAATAAGAACCAAGCAAAACATGGTGGAGTTCAAATCAGTATTCCATAACTTGTATCTACCTCAACTCTAGTTATTTTTGTACCAAACAGCATTCTCCTTAAGAACTTGTAAAATTCTTTCTTTTTTTTTAAAAAGATTTAATATCCTGTGAATCTTGTATTCACTGCAAGGGTATCCTAGAAAAGGCACTCTGTGTTCATACTTCAGAATGCAGTAAATGGGCTATAAAACAAGGATTTTTTTTTTAAACTTCATCCATTCAAAACACCTCCCCAGAAAAAGTCCAAATGGAAAAATGATGTAATCAGCTCTACCATCATTCCAACAGTGAACTGAGTGCTTATTTTTAGAAAGTCGTTTAAAAAAAAAAAAAAAAGACCACCACACAATATCGCAGATACACACAAAATACATGCAGGGTTCTCCCTAGAAAAGTTTGAAAGTGGTAGCTATTGTGTATTTAAGAGAGTAGGGTTAGAAAGCCAAAACAAGATATCCTCACATTTTGTGCTCCAAATCCTTTAAAACATACTAAATACATTTTCAGGATTTCTGTATGTTGGCCCAACCTCCCCCCTCCCCCCGTATTTTTACACTCGAGAGTTTTACATCTGTTGAACTTAAAACTGGTCACTGTGGTTTTTAAAGGACACACTCTTGAGATATGGGGAATAAAAACAAGGGGCTGAATCTAAAGGAGAAAGTTGTTCTTACCAGCTATTTATTTGGGTCCAGTGAGAACACTGCATGTGGTTCAACCAAGAATGAGGTGAATAATTAGTGCACACTTAAGAATACAGCAATTGTTTTACCTTTTTCTTAAGAGCTGACAAAACTTAAAATTATACATAATAAATTAAACCAAAAATAAGCAGATCAATAGTCATGATTTTCCATTGCTGTAATGTATGGTGTGCACTGTCTTACTGGAAAAATGGACATTTCCACAAATGTAGATATTCTTACAGCACAGTGTTTGACATTTTTTGGTACAAAGTGTGCAATTAAGTTTTTTAAAAAAATCTTCAGAACAAAATCCTTAAGCTCGCATTAGATAGCTGTATGTTGTAATTTAGAACAAGCTGAACTGGACAATAATAATTACAGTATTGAATATTCAAGTCACTTTGTATATTAGAGTTGCAAGTTTCAACAGCAAGCTTGTTCATGATGAGTACGAATATATTAGTTCTAATTTGTTATACACACTGCAGCAAAAATGTCACTATTTTGGAGGGAACAAGGATCCTTATAAACCCTAACATGAAGAATGCTTACAAAAATCTTAATTTAGATAAATATTTAAAGAAAAAACTGATAAATGATAAATTGCCCCCGTACTGTTCAGACACTTGTCTAAGAACGCTTCTGATTTTATATTTAAGCCACATAAAGATTTAGTTCAAACAGTGCGTGCAAGCATTTGGAGGTTTGTTTTTTTAAAAACTGGACTGGGCACTTATTTCTGGTTGGTCTATGCTAAAGGTTTACTTGGTAACAAAATATAAAAACATATATACTGTACCCTCCTAAAACTTCCCTAGGATTAATTCAGAGAAATCTTAAAGAGATTAGGAAGGAGAGATCTTTTCAGAAGGTAATTCTTAAATTTCATTTTTCATGTAAGTCTACAAGCAAACTGAAGTCTTTATCTTAATAATGTGTTTATAAATTACAGTGAGATCTCCTCATTTCCCACTGTTAAATGCAATCTTGCCAAACAACAAACATAGCATATTATTACCCTTACAGTAAATTCAATGTTATAACTCAGGAAACATTTAGAATGTGCACTACTGCAGATTTCCCCCCCAAATGTAAACAAAGCTATCAAACACTGAAAATGTTGGTATTAAAGCTAAGGTTCATGTAATAAAGAACTGGCCCATGATAAGCAGTTTACAAATGTTTCATCCTTTTCACATTATGCAGAATTTCAGTATCATCCACAATGCTAGTACAATAAGTGAAATGCTAGAAAAAGCAAGTCTATGCTTGCAAATATCATCTGACATTTCAGGGACCTATTCTTCCTACTATATGTTACTTCCACTGGTGTGAATGGAAATTGTGCACACATGTTGAGTGGAGAACAGACCCTCTTCCAAAGTTTTGTTTTGTCATTCACATGCCTCTCTCAAAAATGTGAAAATATTCAACAACATAGAACATGAGAATTTACAATATTCACGTTCAATTAAGTCTTCAAAGACATGCTTTTCTTGTTCATAATAACAAAACTAAATCCCATGTGGCTGTGGGCATCTTAAAATGTATTTAAAAAGTTACGCCACAATTACCTGTACCTCATTAATTCATCAAAAGCAAAATATATATGTACCACACAACATACAAAAGTTACGCATTAAAAGTGCATATTCAGAATCCATTTGGCCCATTTCTTAAATTTACATTTGGTCACTCTATGCGTCCTTTACTTTTCTATGTAACCATACACGTGGGATATAAATATTTTTTTTTCCAATACAATACTATTCTCTCTTCACAGAAAAATCTTTACCTCTCACTCTATTCTCTGTTAAATGTAAACTAGCAATGGACCATAAAGAAACACAGGCAAAAGGTTTATTATGTGTTTCTTTTTTAACGTTTGTTGGACAGCTTTGACATACACACAATAGGCATTACAAACTATATTGAAAATACATTTTTGGGCCAAACCATTGCATATTTGCCCCCACAATGAAAAATAAATTATGTTCAAAGCAGTATATTGCCATTAACAGCCTGTTGGCATCCTCTGTAAGTAAACTGGTTCTCCCTATGTATTGTACTTGGACTAGGGGCACGTTATGTGCCTTCAGTTCAAGTGCTTTTAATGAGAGTCTAGTTGAAACCTTCCAGTTAGCACAGAACCAAAGTATAATCTTTTTTTTTTTTTTTTTTTAAATAATGGAAGATCCCTTTCAAAAGTTAATCTTCAGTTATCAACTTTACTGCATTATGGAGCTAGTGCAATCCTGCATAGCCTAGTCAAAAAGACAAGGCACAATAAAAGAAATCAAGATACATTAGACTATATGGACTAGAAAGTCATTGAAGATAATTTAAGGCCTTTCAGTGAATTAGAGAGTAATCAGTCTAATTTAAAGCTGAGGATTAAACCATAAATTATCCAACTGAAAAGCAAACAATAGGCTTTTTCAGCTTCTGTTCTGTGGACAAGGATAACAAATTCTTGTTATGGTTTGTGAAAACACCTCTGGACATGGAGGAGTAGAGTCATTTCAGTTTCTCTAAAGTTCATGGAAGATTTCATGACTGCTTTAGCCGTTTGCGTGGAATGCCAAACTGTGGACACTGTGCAGATGCTAATGCTCGAAAGGCCTCTGCCACTAAATGAGGATGAGAGTGGATCATGGACTTCCAGCCTGCTGTTTCCATTATGTCTGTTGCTTGGCTGAAAACAAAAGATTTAAGAATAATCTCAGTTAAAATTTATTATGTCCATATAATGCTAAATCCTATAAAAGCGGAATCTGGAAAATACTTAGAATGATTTGACATGTGGAATGCTGTAATTGACTATATGTAACCAACACTGTATTTGCTTATACTTTAGTAAAATTACAGATTAACGGGAAGAAATATATTTAGCATTGTTCTGCAAATGGAATTTTGCCAGAATGAAATGATCTATGCCATGCCTTCAGCCGAGATTGTACACCAATTGTGTGGCAATCTTTAAGAAGAGTATCAACATATTTTATATGCCAGTTATAATTATTCACTGCTGAGCTCAGTGACACTGTGGCAGTACATGCTGTATCCTGAGGGACATACGGATACAGAGCCGGCTCCAGGAACCAGCCGAGCAAGCTGGTGCTTGGGGCGGCAGATTCCAAGGGGCAGCATTCTGTCCAATCCTTTTTTTTTTATTTTGCGCTTTGCCACTTCTGCTGCCCCTGCAGGTTTTTTTCTTTTTGGTTTGCTGCTCCTGCCGCCCTGTAGGGGGCAGCTGCGCAGAGGAGGGGAGCTGCTGGGAGCGGTGCCAGGTCTGCAGCAAGCCCGGCATGGCAGCCCGCCCACCGGAGCAGCGCGGAGCCCTCCCAGCAGGCGGCGCAGCAGTAGGGGCCGCATGGCGAGCGCCCCGCTTAAGGAAGCCCTGGCCACCCCCTTCTCTCTCTCTCTCTCCCTGCCTCTCCCCCCTCCCCCCACTAGCTGGGGTGTGCACTCCGCTGCCTGGGGTCTGCAGGGCTGGGAGTCCCCCTGCACCTGCGCACCGGTCGCCCCGCAGGTATTTATCTTTTTTTTGTTTTTTCTTTGCTTTGCTGTTCTGGCCCGCCAGCAGGCAGGTTTGTTTCATGCCCCACCCCCCTTTCACTGCTCCAGCTGGCAGGTTTGTTTCACGTCCCCCTCCCCTTTGTCACTCCGAACAGCAGGCAGGTTTCCCGGAATTCCCGCCCCCTGCCTTTGCTGCTCTGGCCGGGCGGCAGGTTGGTTCCCCACCCTCCCTTTTTGCTGCTCCAGCCGGGTGGCAGGTTGGTTCCCCACCCTCCCTTTTTGCTGCTCCAGCCAGGTGGCAGGTTGGTTCCCCACCCTCCCTTTTTGCTGCTCCAGCCGGGCGTCAGGTTGGTTCTCCCCCACCCTCCCTTTTTGCTGCTCCAGCCGGGCGGCAGGTTGGTTCTCCCCCACCCCTTTGCTGCTCCAGCCAGGCGGCAGGTTGGTTCTCCCCCACCCCTTTGCTGCTCCAGCCAGGCGGCAGGTTGGTTTTCCACCCCACCCCCACTCCCTTTGCTGCTCCAGCCAGGCAGCAGGCTGGTTTCTCGCCCCCACCCCCACCCCCTTTGCTGCTCCAGCCGGGCAGCAGGCTGGTTTCCCACCCTCTCCCCCACCCCCTTTGCTGCTCCAGCCGGGCGACAGGTTGGTTTCCTGCCCCCACCCCTACCCCGTTTGCTGCTCCAGCCGGGCGACAGGTTGGTTTCCTGCCCCCACCCCTACCCCGTTTGCTGCTCCAGCCGGGCGGCAGGTTGGTTTCTCGCTCCCCCATCTTGCTGCTCCAGCTCGGCAGCAGGTTGTTTTCCCCACCCCACCCCTCCTTTGCTGTTCCGACTGCTGCACAGGTTTTTTTTTTTTTTTGCGTTTGGGGCGGCAAAAAAGCCAGAGCCGGCCCTGTATGGATATAAAAAGCTTTTGTTCCAGGTGAGTAAAGGAAAGGTACCCTTAGAAACTGTTCAGAAGTTCCAGCTCCCCTGTGCATGCTTTGGGAGAAGGCAAGAATTGACAGGCCAGGCCAACTCCCTCCTCAAGACCCACTTCAGTTACAATACTTACAGGAAAGCATAGAGAGCTAGGTTGTACAGCAGCAGAGGATAGCTGATTTTGATATCTTTGTTTTTAAAGTTACCTTTCTAAATGATCTGCAACAGTCCAACTACATACCAGCTAACCTAGCTAACTGTGTGATCTTATACTGTCTAGATTCTTATACAGATGCCCAGCACTGGAAATATGTTTGTCACCTTATTTCTCCCTCCTCTTCCTGCTTATCTCACTTATTTGTTGCCTCTTCTTTCATGTTAGAATGAGAACACTGTGTCTGCCAGTGTATTTGCAGAGTACCTGATACAAGAGAGTCCTGATCCTGGCTGGTGCCTTTGTACACTGTCATAATACAAAAAAGCAGCCCCACTCTCACCACCTAGGGCCTCTTACTTTGCTGCAGCCTCCATGGGCACAAAGAGAAACTTGGCAGGCCTATATACAAAGGGAGGAAAAGATGTGTTTGCACAGTTTGCTGCTGCTCTCTCACTGCTCCCCACAGCAGAAAACTGACTAAAGTGAGTGAGTAAAAGCTAATGTTGGCTGCTGTTGTCATCTTCTGGCAGAGAACAGACTAGCTGCACCTCTTTTCCTTTTGGAAGGGAAAGTAAAGTGGGTGAAGAACTGTGGGGAAGTATCTTCCAGAAAGCAAGGCTGCTGTTGCACAGCTTTACTTCATCTGCAATCAGCAATTATCTCAATCATGTGAGAATTAAGGTGGTAGACGCCCTCCACTGCTAAACAGACTATAGCGGGTTCATCTTTACTCCCCGGGCAGTCAAAGCAGAGTGTGGCTCTCTTGTACTAGTGGGTAATTTGGGATACACTCCTCTGTAGGAAAAGGTAACTTTAAACTTTGTGAATCATTTCACTTACTTGCTATTCCAGTTTTTCCCATCTTTACACCCAAGTTGTCTAAGAACACTGCACCTATGACAGGGGAAATTATACAAAAACATTTAGAAGGAAGAGATATTTAAGTACAGATATTTAAGGCATTATTTCAAGTGTAATAAGGGAACATTACTTGCCTGTTAATAAAATCTATTGCTTGTGCTTTCAACTGTTCTGCGCTGTGCAAATCTGCGAGGATAAGAATGTCAGCAACGTTTTCTACTGAGAGGTTACTACAGAGTGCCTCCTCACACATGACTTTCAGCCGTTCCAGTGCATACTAATGAAAGAAAAAACTATACTAATCATTCTTCACACTTATTCTTTCTGCTGTAATCTGTAAAGTATAACAAATCTAAAAAACAATTTGCCTCAATCCTGTGAAGTGCTTAGCATCATTCCTGATGATTGACTAGTGTCCCTCACAGGAGAATTATTAAAACTGCTAACTTAAAATTAATTTACCCCATCCCCCCCCACACTAACATGAAGAAAAGCCATAAATATTATTATTATTATTATTATTTAAATATGATTATAGAAACTGGAATATCAGATCAGACCACTGGCTCAATAATCTAGTAAAATATTTGACAGTTTCTAGTCCCAGAAATTTCAGATTAAAGTGCAAGAAACTTCAGAGGAAAGTTACGTAAAATTCCACTGAAGGGGAAGGTTCTTCCTAATCCCTGCCAGTGATTTGCTTATTCCCTAGATAGAACATCCATAATTGCATTATTAGACATATACATCTTTTAAACTCCTCCTGAGCTCTTACCTCAATGGTATACTGTGGTAATGAGTTCTAAAGGTATACATGAGTCCAAAAAAAGCCTGGTCAGTTATAAATTTTTTGTATTTAATTAAATGTTCAATAATTCTTTTACAAAGTACAGGGCGAATAAGGAGTATCTAATTTCCCTATCGAAAGCTTTCTTTTTTTGTATACCTTTATAATAACCCCAACCATTTCTTTCAGGGAGAAATTCTAATATGGACGCCCAGCACTGGAAATATGTTTGTCACCTTATTTCTCCCTCCCCTTCCTGCTTGTCTCACTTATTTGTTGCCTCTTCTTTCATATTAGAATGAGAACTCTGTGTCTGCCACTGTATTAGCAGAGTGCCTGATAAAAGAGAGTCCTGATCTTGACTGGGGCCTTTGTACACTATCATAATACACAATAGCAGCCCCTATAAGAAAATGATAGGTACTATGCAAATAAAGTATCACAATCTGTCCTTAATTTAAAGAATCCCAAACCTGAGTCACACAATACAGAATTTTTTCCATGCCTCAAATCATTTAGTTTTCCTATCTCTGCACCTCTCACATACCTGCTATATTCTTGAGACAGGGTGACCAGAACTGAACCCAGCAATCTAGGTAAAGGTATACTATTGATATGTAAAGGAATCATTTTGTGTATTCTCTTTGGTATTGTGTACATCTTAACAGTTTACTTTTTGACCACTGCTGCACACTGAGCAGGTTTTTCTTAAGCTGTACATAACACCGCCCAGATCTTTTTTCTGTGTACTTACTTTAGAATCCATCATTTCTATAAGTAGTTCCAAAGTCTCCACAACACATTTAGAAACAATGGCTGCATAAAATATTGACACTGCCACATGTATTTATTACTTTTCATTTGAATTTTATTTATATTATTTATCTGCATAAGACAAAGGAAAACTCCACTGCTTTATTATTTCTTAGCCAAATGTTTCTATTCTCAGACCACATTATTTTTATTTTAGATGTATTGTTGTACTGTTATCTAGGGTACTTCTATTTGGATTATATAAATAAAAGCCAGTTATGATAAAGCCATCCCTAGCAGACAAGATAGAAGTTTAATAGAGTTACTTTTGTAACACTGAAGAATTACTTTTTCAGACTATTATTTTTCATTCATGAGAAAGGCAGAGCAAGCAGCCTTTGGCAGTTACTAGTTATTGCATTCTCTGTATTTAGCAATCATGCCTTCGATAAAAGTCTTCATACAGAAACACTACATCTCCAGTTCTCTCCACTCTTGAGTGCCTTTAACATCTGTCTCGAACTCAATGAAATCTTGAAGATGAGGCACTGTCTAAGAGAGGTATGAGAAGAGACCTAAACTACTATTATCTAATAGTTCAGAAGGAAATTAAGAATGAAGTTTTTAACAAATTTAGCCAAGTCTGTGCTGGATGTATGTTAAAGAAAGTGCTAGGGTTGATCATGGGAGCTACAAACCTTACTTCAGTACCAGAAAAATTACTTCAAGATACAATTTCACGTTAGCATAATATAATAAACAAACCAGTACAGCTTCCATATAAGAAAATATCTGGTTCTCTAAGCTAGTAGGAGTCTTTATGCAAAGTCAACCAAACAGTTGGTGAAGGACCTGGTAACACAGCTACATTATTGGGCATGACAACAGATAATATGTAGACAAGTCTACGGTAATGCACCTCAAAAGGAACAAAGCAAACAGGTCACATATGGCTATACCCACTTAGAAGAAAACCACTAAGACTTCATAGCGGACAGCTCGATGAAATTTCAGCTCAATGTGCAAAGCAGTGGAAAGAGCAAAAAAGATATTACATTTGTATTTGTAAAAGATTTTGGATAGCATGTTAAAATATGAAATGGTACGCGAACACCTTGAATGCTGCGTTGTTTAAGTCCCCCATTTCAAGAAGGGAAGAGCAGAAGGAGGAACGTTTCAGAGGAACAGTGAAAATATTTAAAGGGTAGGCTTAAAGGGTAAACATTTAAAGGCAAGAATTAAGTACAATGACAGATTAGAACTATTTAGGGTAGTAAGAAGACAGAAAGATGTTATAGAAGTAGCAATGGTTTAGAGAAGGTGGTCATTAAAGCCCTGTTATTAATCCAGTCTCACAATACAAAGATCAAGGACACACTTTTGTCAATACTGATTTTCTAAGGATATTTAATGCTCCCCCAATTTCTTGGGAAAAAATCTTGGTAGTACATACTCCTAGCAGTCATGGAAGGTTTTATACATTTCTAATCTTCTCACCATTCAAAAATCTGTCACCCTCCAAGCCAATCCATTTCTTATATCTGTTGGTACATCTATTTATTTTTCTTAGATATCAATTGTGGTAGTATTTAAACAATTCAAAATATACATTTTTAGAACAGGGTTTTCTAAAACAACAATTCTGAGGACTTTAAGAGCTAATTACTTACTTTGTCTGCAGCTGCCAACAAGTTGTCAGCCATTTTGTCAAGGTTTGGTGCTTTCCCTGTGTAAATGAATCTCATCATTTCTTTAAAAACCTCAGGATCTACATCATTTATTTCTACACGATTCTGTTGAATAAAAACAAAAAAAAAAAGAGGAAAACCATAATATCTATAAATTTTGGAGTAAAAATTTAAGATCACCTGGTTTGCTTATTACAAGTTTTTATTTCATATCCACCATATAGAACCTTACAAGGTTACGTTGGCACTTCTAGATTCAACTACAGACCTATTGTCAAGCTCCTCTTTTGCCACCAGCTTTACCAGTTAGTCACACTGACATCATAGCTCCTTTTAGATGTGGCTGGATTTGTATGGAATCTGCATTGCAAAAGTTATCTTAGAGTATATACAGAGAATCCTAAATATGGTCTACGGAGTTTTTAAAAGATACACCCTGGCCTGGATTTAAATCCATCAACATTCCTGTGAACAGCAGAGACTACACGCACCGGAGAGAGCAAAAAGTTAGCCAGTAACGAAGAGGAGAGTGAACCTTAATTTGCTCCGTTTAATAGGGCCAATTTGTTCTGAAAGATTCTTAAAGGAGGCCTGGCAAAGATTGTATTTGTACCTCACCTGAATCCCACAGTTTAGGGCCCTCCATTAAGAAACGTCTGGCCCTGGTCTTTGCAAGTTAGAACCTGAATTTCATCAGCATCCCTAAATACAGCTGCTGCAGTAGCATAGGGTGTTGAGACACAGGCTGTAAAAAGACAAGGACCAGGATCTTGAAATGGATACAGAACTGGAAAGGCCACATTGCATTTTGAAGCAGCTGCAGTTTTTAGTACCGGGTCCTCCTCACATGTGGGATTCACTTACAAGAGAAAACATCATTGTTCCCTGCAGGACTCCAGGTGAAAACCTTCAGTGAAAGTGAGAACGGCCCATTAAAAATCCTTTGGGCTCTAACCAAGAGCAAAGCGTGAATCCACATTAATGAAATTCCACCTACTGCTGCTGCTGCACCATGCAAGCTCTTAGCAGCACACCATTAAGAACAGAGTTAATATATAAGCATATATGTTTGAGCATATAATCACAGACTCACGTTCACCAAGGCTCAATGGGACAAAATTCTTTTGCAAGCTATCCTAATATTGCCACAGAATTTAACTCGTCTCTTCATGAAATGCACTTCATATTCCATTTCTCACTCCCCAAAAACACCCAACGATGGTTTAGTCGAAAATCCTCATGAACATTAAAATTAGTCAGTGATATTCAGCTATGAATTTTTTATTTTTTTGCTAGGTTCTGCAGGTGATCCAGATCCAGGGGCTTCGCAGTTGCATTGTTATCCAGGTGGCCTGCCTCAAAATCTTACTTCCCATGTATGCTAAGGAAGAAGGAAGCTTGCAACCAACTACAGGCTTGAGCTCCTGTGGTGTTCGCCAGGCAGTCCAGCTGCCCCCCTACATTTATGGTTCCCTAAGTTCCTTGGCTGCAAGCTGGAGTCTATCTTGCTGCTGCCTAGCTACATGGAACAGGATAGAGAGCATGCCCTGTAATCTGATTAACACCGTGCTGTGGTGAAAACTTGCGCTGCAGGAAGTCCCAACAGAGAGAGAGAAAAAAAGCCTTTCAGGCACCTGAATGCAGCGAAATGTGAAATTCCATGTCATCTTGGAAAAATGCAAAATTTTGGACCATGAAATCATTGAATTCATAGGTCACTAATTGTGATGAAGGGGTAGCCAGCAAACCCAGGAAGAAAATACTGCATCGTTTTATGCTTTCTTCATATTTTCAATATTATCTTCACACCCATAAAGGCTAGAAAAAGAACCATGGCAAGTTCTATAGGTGCAGAACTATGGAATACACAGGTTCAGGTCTAGAACAATTCAGATGAGTATCATCTCCAGATCTAATAGGAACTAGAAAGGCTGCAAGATGATGTTACAGCTAAGGTACAACTGGAATAGTTTAGCTATTATCTACATGATCACTGTGCCCGAGGAGATAAGAGATTTTGGGATGACTAGCATGTGATTGTTTCTTGAGAATGTATGTCCTTCCTAGATTTTTCAAAATTTGTTAGGTTGCCCTATCTCTCTTAAGGTGGTGATGATGTTCACGCAAGTGGCCCCAACCACCGAGAACTAGTTTTCTCTAACCAAGAGGAGAAAGGGTCCAGTTTGCATGAAGTGGCTCTGATTTACCTCAATGCTTTTAGAATCGGTGCTTGCAAAGCTAGTCCAAACCCAGTCAGAGCAAGCAGTACAGTCACCGATTCTGCACTAGCTCCCCAATTCTATGGTCCTGGAGAAATTGCTAGAATTTGAAGTATTCTTTTCCACATTATAGGTAGATGGCTCCTCACTAGAGGAGATATAAAGAGCACAAAGCAATCTGGACTGATTAAACTACTATCCCTGTAGACCAGTTATATGTGTGAAGTGTTTGTGGAATCTCTGGTTGAAGAGAAGGATCTCAGTTTCCCTCAAGGCTTCACTACGAAGTTAGTTTGACTTACAACTCTAACCTAACTCTAGTCATGTACACATAAAATCCCTTAACTCAAATGTGGTGGGGCTTTTAACGGTAGTTGGCTGGCTCATAAGGCTACAGCTGATGTATAGGCTACAGCTAATGGAAGTGCAACTTGCCAGTTGCTAATACAACTACACTAGTGTAGACGTGGTGTCGCTCCACTTGAATGCCACTAGTTCTGCAGCATCATACCACAATTCTCCTTTTGTGCTCAGAAACGAAAGAGTTTTCCCAATGAATTGTGAAAATCTGAGTGGCTCATCTTACTGCAGCACAAAGAACCACAGGGGATACGCCCCAAAAGTCTTAGGGTCACACAAAGATGAGTGCAGCACCAGCACGGCCAGAGCAGCTCAAGTGTAATTTTGCAATGTGGCCATTCTCATTTGAGCTATGCTAGCTTGAGAGAAGATAACTTTAGTTACTGACATAGGGTGGCGTCAGTTCAATGATACCTTGAGATATTTATCTGATTAACATAACTTTTCCATGTTAAGTACTCACTTTTATCTTTATCAATCCATGAAGTACAATTGTATAAGTTATTCCTTTTCTTTGGAATCAGAACGAGAGTTTCAGTCATGCTTACCTTTTTGCTTTCCTCCATTTCATGTTCAAACATTGCATTAAAAACTGGCGAACGAGCTGTAGCAAAAGAATTAAGCATTAAATACAATTAAATAGCCGGATTTTAATATTTTTATTTAATAAAACAAAAATGTTACAATACAAAAGTAAAAAAAGTACCTGCAAGGACAGACTTATGAGCTTTGAATTCTTGTCCTCCTACATAAAAACTGCAATCTGTAAATCTTGTGGTTTCCCAGAGATTCCCTAAATCTTCTGCTAGTCGACATTCAGGAACCTTCAAAGTGTTTGTATTAGACTGTCCTGATATATTTACGGAATCTTGGACCACGCTTACCTAACAGAAAATCACAGTAAGATAGAAACTCCTTCATAACTGAATCATTAAATTATAGCACCTACATTAGAACTTGAGTAATTCTTAGACAAAGCAAAAATATGTTTGGCACTTCTGTCTCTCACCCACAACCCTAAACCAGTCAAAATTCAATAGGGGGAAAGACTACATTTCAGAGTGTCTAGGTTTTATGAAACAATACTAAAGCCAAAGAAACAAACCTTTTAAGAAGAAATAAACTTTTTCTTTTCAATGATACAAACATTTGTTCATTTAGCATAGTTATCTGACCAAGACAAAATCAAAAGCATGATGCCACAAAACAGCATGATAAAAAGGCCAGAGATTAAATCAAAGGCAGACACTATGCTTGGGAGAGAAATGGAATCTCTGATTAAAAATTTTTGCTATTTCAGAAACAAATCAACAAAATATAAGACCCTTCACACACCTGAGAAACAGAACACACATTCATAAACCAACAACACTTAAAGGCTCTCCCTTTACTGAATCCAATCTGATTACATGAGCAGAGAAAAAGCAGAGAGTTTCACAAAAGTGATCCCAGGTAGTTCTTATCAATAAATTACCCCAATTAGTCAAAATGAACTTGCACAACTTTATTTAAAATGGTAGACTGATAAAAGAAATGAACTAAGGAGCAGTAAAATAAAGCTCCTTCGTTATTTACTTTGCCTTTGCCCCACTGGGCACAAATTAAATGTGGACACTTTCCTCTTAAAGATTTTAAAAGCAGTTCTTTAGAAAAAAATGAATCTATAATGTAGCATTGAGGCACCATGTAAACTCAAATGTTTGTGCCTAAGATGTGAAATTTGGTTTTAAATTAAATTAAACCAAGAGGATTGTGAAAGATGTGTATCTGAAGTGATTCTTGACTTTTCTCCCTGTATTTTGCTGGCTTTTTTTTGTCTTTGGGAAGGAATGGGAAGATGGTAGTGGAGTTCTTCTGATGTGTTTTTGAGGATATGTCTACACTGCAACTAAAAACCTGAGGCTGGCCCATGCCAGCTGACTCAGGCTCACAGGGATCAGGCTATAGGGGCTGATTAATTCCAGAGTGGACACTTGGGGTCCGGCTCTAGGATCCTGTGAGGTGGGAAAGTCCCAGAACGCAGGCTGCAGCCCATGCCCCAATGTCTACACCACAATGAAACATCCCTAAGCCCAACCCTGAGCCAGCTGGCATGAGCCAGCCACAAGTTTTTAACTGAAGTGTAGACATACCTTGAGATTCTGCTCACAGACTGAACACTATCTTTTTGCTCTATGGTGATTGGGAACAAATGAGAAACAGCTCAGCAGGGGGTCTGATCTGGTGACAAATGCCTGGAAATGAAGCTCCCTAAAGGAGAATAGAGAGTGAGCCAAAGCAGTGCTGAGAAACACTGGACTGGTGCCAGTCCCTGAGATCTCCTCGACAGTTTAGGAAGGCATAAGCACGCTGGTCCCTGGTATCATAAAGATTAAGAAACATTGAGCTAAAGGATCTTGATCAGTGATTCTCCAAACCAAGCTATAGAAATTTAGAAGTGGGATAAGGTGAGAGCACTCAACTGAGTGCTTTGTTTGGATCTCTAGACCCACAGAATATGGTTCAAAGGCAGAAGGATGTGGCCAAGCCCCATGGACGTGTCTGAGTTGAACAACCTAAACTTCATCTGAGCAGTCCAAATGTCAGATAAGGAAAGGAAGGATGGTCCAGTGGTTAAAACACTAACATTGGACTTGGGTTCAATTCCCTACTTACCACAGACTTCATGTGTGACGTTGGACAATTCCCTGAGGCCTGGGTCTATACTACAAAAATGCTGCCAGTTTGTCAGGCTACAGTGGGGTGGGGGGGGAGGGCACACCTCACACACCGTAACTGATAGGGTTATTCTGGCCGCCCTCACTGTAGATGCAACAAATCTAATGTCATTCAGAAAGGTGATGTAGCTATGCTAGCAGAACTCTTTCTGCTGGCTTACATTGTATCTACACAAGGGGACTCTGTCCATACAGGTTCTGTAGGTGTTCAAGGCCTAAGCATGTCCCTCTGTTTCAGTTCCCCCTCCGTAAAATGGGGTACAATAATACTTTTCTATCTCACAGGGATGTTGAGGCGATAAAAACATTAAAGATGGTGATAAGCTGACATTATGATAAGAAAGGCCATACAAGTACCTAGGTGATATAGTTCACGATCCAGAAAAAGTCTATGACATTAGCTTAAGTTAACAGGATATTATGTAATTTTTTCATCTACACAATTTTAACATGTTAGGCTACACATTTTATTACAGTAAAGGATAATGAATTAGCTACTTAAATATTACATACTGACTCCAAAGTTAAGTTTCACAATCTCTGCTATTGCCGTAATGATTTGTATCAGTTTCTGGATGCCTGTTACAGAGGCATTTTTTCTATGGCTGTTTTAAAACAACCCTGAACTGTTTCGTTTCTTTCCCTACCTCCATATAAATCCTTATTATCACAAGTTTATGACTCAACCATTAAAAACTTCTCAGGGCAGAAATCTGCAACTAACATATTTTCCTAGTGAAAACACAGCATAGGGGGCTTTAGTATTACTGAAAAGACCACCAATGGCAACGTGCAAAGTGGAGGGCCACAGTTAATCTGCACATAAATGGTGCAATTTGGTAATAGTCCACATAATCCCGAGCAGTCTTTCATTTATTTCCTAGCCTTTCTCCCGTTCACCGAAAATCACACCATCCCCACTCATTTCTTATGTTAGGTTTATCTTTGTCTTCTCCCACTCTTCCATCCTCCAGTCCTCTTTTCCTTAGTCCCTTCTTTCTGAGTCTATAAGAATGGAGAAAGTTTAAGGCCAGAAGGTATCATCATGATCATCTAGTCTGACCTCCCACACATAGACGCCACAGAACTCACCCACCCATTCCTGTCATAGACCCATAACTTCTGGCTGAATTACTGAAATCATGATTTAAAGGACTTCAAGTTACAGAGATTCAACCATTTTACACTACAGTAGAACCTTCGGAGTTTTGAACATGTAGGGAATGGAGGCTGTTCATAACTCTGAACAAAACGTTATGATTTTTCTTTCAAAAGTTTCCAACTGAACACTGACTTAATACAGCTTTGAAACTACTATGCAGAAGAAAAATGCTGCTTTTAACCATCTTAATTTAAATGAAACAAGCACAGAAATAGTTTTCTTATCTTGTCAAATCTTTTTTTAAATAAACTTTCCCTTTATTTTTTTAGTAGTTTACTTTTAAACACAGTACTATACTACATTTGCGTGTGTGCGTGTTGGAGGGGCGGGGAGCAGCTCTGTTGCTGCCTGATTGCATACTTCCAGTTCCAAAGGAGGTGTGTGGTTGACCGGTCCGTTCAGTAACTTGTGTTTGCAATGCTGAGGTTTTACCGGAGTTTAAACCTATGCTACAGAGCAGTGTTTCTCAAACTTTTTGTGCTGGCGACCCCCTTTGGACTTTAAAAAAATTGTGCAACCTTCATCCCACACCAACACTTGAAAAAATTGCAACCCCCTGCCCTAAATACCATTGAGTAAATTATGCATAATACTCAGGACTGGCATGAGAGGGTGGCAAGCAGGTCAATTGCCCAGGCCAAAGCAGGCCCTGCAAAGCTAAGTTACATGCCTCAGCCCCGGGTTACCGGGCTTAGCCTTGTGCCCCGGCTCAGGCTTTGACTTGAGCCTCACCGTCTGGGGCTGAACATGCAACTTCGTTTCAAGGGGCCACCCCCTAATGCCAGCCCTACACTTGTGACCCACCAAACCCAGTCCATGATCCCCCAAGTTGAGAAACTCTGCTGTAGAGGAAGGCAAAAATAACCCCAGGATCTCTGCCAATCTTGTAACATGGGAGACCAGAATTGCACACAGTATTCCAGATGAGGTGTTACCAGTGCCTTGTATAATGGTACTAACATTTCTCTATCTGTACTGGAAATACCTCGCCTGATGCATCCTAAGACTGCATTAGGCTTTTTCATGGCTGCATCGCATTGGTGGCTCATAGTTATCCTGTGATCAACCAATATACTTTGGTATTTCTCCTCTCTGCTGCTTCCAACTGATAAATCCCCAGCTTATAGTAAACCTTCTTTTTGTTAGTGCCTAAGTGCATGACCTTGCACTTTGCGCTATTCAATCTCATCCCACTTCTATCACTCCACTTTTCAAGGTCATCCAGATCTTCTTGTATGATATTCCAGTCCTCCTCCATTTTGGCAATACCTCCCAATTTTATTATTAGCAACCACAAATTTATACGAATCAAACTGTAAGAGGGCTTTTTTTATTTTTTTAATGCCACTGAAGGTAGAGTTTCCTATTTAAATTTTACAAAACAGGCATAGGTAAAAAACCATAATATTGAACATATTGAGAATATTCTGAATAGAATATTTTCTATTTCTGATAGAATATCCTGTAATATTGAAAATTAAGGCCATAATCCTGTAAATGCTTCGAAAGGTACATAAAAATTACTCACAGGAATAATTCCATTGACTAAGTGGGGCTATGCTTGGTTAAAGGTTAAGATTACACAAATATTTGCATTTTTATTGAACTCAATGATAAAATCTGTGTCATTTCAAAACAAAGTTGCTCCAATATTAACAATGAAAAGTTATTTAGACTTTCAATATGTAAACAAAGTCACTATGACCTTTTTTAGATGTACAAGCCAGGATTTTATTTATTTATCCGTTTTAAGATTCTCTCTCTCCTAAACCTGTAGTTAAGGCACCCCAGAGTAGGATTTTCAAAAGCATCTACAGGACTCACTGGCACAAGTCCCGCTGTCTTCAAACTACAATCCTCAGAGAGGAGTGTGGCCCAATGAAGCAATTCAGTTTCTTCAGCAGTATCCACTCTGCTACTCATCAGAGGTGACTCAGCTTGTTAAACAGCTGAGCATGACACTGCTTGGCTGTTTGGCACTCCAGTCTTCGCTGTCACTGAAATCATAACCATTTCACCATATCCTGCTGGTCACAGGAACACTAGGCAGCATATTACAAAAGAGAGTCTTGTGTGCAGCACTCTACATTAAATCTGAGGCAAACTGAATAATTCCCCTTCAGCCTGCATGGAAGAAAGAAGTGTGTGAAGTTCTCCCTCCTTGACTTGGAGTTCTGGAACCCCAAGCAGTGACTCCCCCTGAAAACCAGGGCTAGGTGTATCTACTGATTTTTTTCTTTCCAAACTGTGCATACAGTAGAATAACTTATAGTAAATCCTCCCTTAACGTCCCGGTTAACGTTGTTACGTTGCTGATCAATTAGGGAACATGCTCATTTACAGTTGCACAATGCTCCCTTGTAACATTGTTTGACAGCTGCCTGCTTTGTCCACTGCTTGCAGGATTCTCTGGAAGAGCAGCCCCTCCTCATGGGGAATAGAACTGGGGGGGAGGGGGGCATTCCCTGGGAAATATCCCACCCTCTGACTCCACCACCTCAACCAAGCTTCACAATCATTCATTGCTGTGTACAATATTAAACTGTTTAAAACTTATGTTGTATATGTGTATAATGTCTTTTGTCTGGCGAAAAAAATTTCCCTGGGAACCTAACCCCCGCTATTTACATTAATTCTTATGGAGACACTGGATTCACTTTACATTATTTTGCATAAAGTCGCATTTTTCAGTAACATGACTACAACATTAAGTGAGGAGCTACGGTATTAGTAACCTCTTTGTTGCCAGCAAAAATGTTGCCATTATCCAGGAGTTAATAAGAAGCAGGCAGGTTTGTCGGGCCCAAGGGGAACATGCCTTCTCTGGCTGCAGATTTGTAAATGGAAATCGTGCTTCACCAAAGCCATGTTGACACTTCCCCAACATATTGTGTTTATCTAGGTGTCTGATAATTCTATTCTTTACTATAGTTCTAACCAATTTGCCAGATACTGAAGTTATGTTTACTGGCCTGTAATTGCCAGGATCACCTCTAGAGTCTTTTTTTTCAAACCCAAAATCAACATTACATTAGCCATCATCCAGAAATTTGGTAGAGGTTGATTAAAGTGCTAGGTTACATACCACACTTAGCAGTTCTGCAATTTCATACTTGAGCTCCTTCAGAACTCTTGGCAAATTACCTTATGACTTAACTATTTAATTGATCTATTTGTTTCAAAATCCATTCTACTGACATCTCAAACTGGGACAGTTCCTCAGATTTGTCACCTCTCCCTGTGAGGTGAGAGGGAGGTTGTAGGAGGCAGCAACAGGGGAGCATGAGGGCCCATTGAGCTATGCAATATACTTGTCCCTGTGAGCTAGAGTGGGAGGCTGTGGGGAGAGAAACCAGGCAGCTCCACTGGTCCCGAAACACCCTTGTTCTCCTGAGGAAAGCCCTAGTACCTGCACTGCAGCCTCCCTCACCAATGCTGCTCTGCCCACAGCCTCCCCACCCAGCCACAGCACCAAGACTCCAGCAGGGGATGCAAGCTACCTAGCCCCTTACTTCCTGTATGGTCACCAGATAAAGGCAGGTTTGCAGGACTGCAACCAGGGAAGGAAGCACTGGTATGTGCCAATCTACCTGCAGCCAGGGGCTTCCTTCCCAAAAACGTTCTCAGTATGTGGTATGCCATTGCCAATATCCAAATCCCAATAACATTAAAGCCATTGGCAAAAGTTGCTATTTACCAGAAGTGGTCAATATCAGGATTGCTACACAGCAGCTTCCACAGTATATCATTGTAATTTAAAACAATATAGTAATTACTAATTTTTGAGTAGGAATGATTCTCCAGGCCTGTGTATAAGTGATGTAAAAAACAGGGATTCAGAATTAAAGTTGAAAAAAAATTGTCATTTGTAGGTGGGTTCCTTTGTCATGATGCCTCAAAACAGTGTAAAGTCTTTCACATAGCAGCCTAAAACAGTGGAATAAGTGCAGTTTAAGCAGGATTTCAGCCTTAATTATATAGCTTTTGCTGAAGTGTTAAGCCAGAAGTTATTTTAACAAAATTTATTGCAAACTACTAAATATGATGCTTCTTTCTGCCTTTAGAGGCAGAATATCTCTAACACTTGATATTAGCCAATGATATTTTGAAAATATGGAGAATTTTAATAGGGAAGAAATATTTGTTTTGAGATTAAATGTTTGAATTTATTGTTAGAAATACCTATTTCTTAACAGAACAGATAAGTCTTCTATGTTCAAAATTATACATGTATTTTATCTTTCCAATTATGTAGAGCAAGTCATTTTCAAATATAAATGCTATCAGGTAAAGCTAGTTCAGTGTAAATTATTTGATACTGGGCAGGTTTTAAAAAGAGCTCCTGAGGATCCTCACATAACCATCAAGTATTTGCTTTTATCAACCAAATAATTGTATTCAGAATAAATTATAAAGTAGTCATAAACAAATTAAATAACTAATCTAACTTGTCTGTCTAAGTGAAAATAAAATGCACTATATTTGCACCATCTAGTCTCAGGGGACACATTTCAATTATTCTTCCTACACATACTAATGACATATAATTAAGTTGTAATCTTGCCAAGACAATTTTACACATTTCCTGTAAATACGCAGATCAAAGCAAACTTATTAGCAGTTAAACATCTATCATCCCCCTAAGCCACTAATCAGTCCATGGCAGCAGCAGCGATAACCTGCCAATGTATATATAATACAGGATGCACTAAGATCACAACCATTTTCTCTGGGTTCCATTTTTAAAAAGTCAAACTGTCTTACTGGATTTTAGTAAGACCATTTAGGTTACTGACATAATAAATTATGATTTACATTTTATTTCCTCATATGTTTCTCCATAAGGCTAAAATTAACTCCATGATATGCACTAAGTATTTATTCTGTTCTGCTTTAAGTAACATTTTTAAGCAATGTTATAAAGGTAATAAGTTATGCAACTAGCCTTCAGGCTAAAATCCAAAATATAAATCAGAGCAGTATACCTACAGTAGTTCGATTTTAAGAATTTAAATATATCAGTTTTTAAATTCCCCTCTCATGAGCAGAAATTGCTGTAGGAACCTTGCCATTGGCTGAAAAATTAAGACAGCTATTCATTAAAGAACTGATGTCCATTTTACTTGAGAAACTTGCTTACTTGCTAGAATATACTAGTTATGAATGTAGTACTGTTTCCTCTTGACATTTAGCTTGTTCTGTAATAACAATCTCAGATCCAAATGTATTCCTGAGCTAGTGGAGAACAGTCTGATTGTTCTTCTAAATAGATTGAGTTTCCATCTATGGGATGTATCAACCATCTCTGGTATAAGATACTCTACAGCTCATTCCGTAGTCACTCAGATAAGTCTAATAGGTTCACTGTAACAAGATCACATCCGTTTTGGTATTTAGTACACATGTATCGAAGAAGAAAATACACAACACACCATATTCACATTTATGGTTTAAACTTGCTGATTCACCATTATTCACAAGAAAGTGCATAATTTTATGAAACAGAATCTTTTTGCTTAGATTTTTAAAAGCTATCTTAATTAATTAAAACCCATACCTCACAAAATAATGTAAGCTTGTCATCTGGTAACAAACCATTAGCTTCATCAAGTAAAAAATCTCTTCGGATAAATTTTTTAAAACCCCAATCCTTGCCTTGAACAAATCGATACGCTCTTTGGCTTTCTGGTAAAAGACAAAAGAAACACAACAGGTATGCTCAAGCAAAACATTTTGTTAAACAGAAAGATAAGGGGTAACTGAGCTTAAAAAAAAAAAATCAATACTGAGAAAGCTTAAGAGTTAAATTGATTTAGTTCATGTATTGTGTCATTTGTTAGAAAATCCTAAACAATATTTACTTTGTTTTTAAAAGACTTGTCCAGAATAATTTTCTCTATATTGCTGCCTAGAATTGTCTAGAATAATCTTATTTGTTCTAAATCAAGGACTATTCATTTAGATATTTCCTCCCTAGCTACTAGCTAATTTGTGTAGTCACCCAAGCTAGTTGGGAAAAATTTTCAGTCAGACAACTCTGATTATTCAAAATCAAAACTGTTTGTGAGAAAGGGTTGGTTTTGATGAATTTTTTGAAAGAAGTTTGGAAATTGTGTCCTGTTTTTCAGGTCAAAATGACCTTTCATTTAGATATTTTAAAATTATTTTATGATAAAATATAAAACAATAAAAGCAATTGTTTTGATTTTGATGTCTCAACTGACGTAATTTGAATTTTTTAGATTTGGCTTTGTGAATTTTCGAGATTTCAACTCTCCCCCTTTTGGGTCAGGAAAAATTTTCAAAATCTTAAAAACAGTAATGCAAGCTTTAATCTTAATTATAAATCTATTGTGTCAAAGACTGCACAGGTATAAATAAGTTAACGAAGGCACAATATGATGTGCATTACTGGGAATAAATGAACAAGAGAACTTTGTTTGCCTCTCAATAACTATGTTGAGTTTATAGGACTGGCAGTTTGAAAAGCAATCTTTTACTTGAAAAATGATCATATGATCTGAAGTCAGACACAAAACATGGAAACCTCTACCCCTACACCACCAAATGCTACTTTTCACTTTACCTTGGTATTAGTCATCATTCTGAACACACTGAAGATCAGTGTACATGCAAGCTAATGTTACTCACTTTGGTAAACATAATGGCTAAAAAGGCTTACCTGGATCTTATTTAGGTATCAGACATCCTAAATGTTTTAGTAATCAAGCCTTTGGTATGTAAAATTACATACCAAAAAACCCCCGGAGTTTAGACTGTAAAGCCAGGTACTTGAAAGTGAGGAAATGCCATAAATAAGGCTCCATGGGCAACCTGAATTCTCCCCTCTTGGGCATTATTATACAGTTTTTAATTCCATTATCATATACTATTCCTCCCCACACACACAAGACCCCGTTCCATTCAGTGCATAAGGCAGTTTTTCAATATTTCTTTCTTCATTCTCCAGTGCCTTGTTTACTGCAATAATACTGAAATCCTGCACTGAATACAAAATTATTCATTTCTTCACAGTCTTCTCTAGTGTCCTCATCACTGTAGCATCTTAAAATCTCTCAAACATTTATTCATCTTCACATTTTCTCTAGAATCCCCGTTTCAGATATGGGGAAAGACAAACGAACTGACTTGCCAGAAGCTCTATAGTGAATCAGCAGAACAAGGACTAGAATTCTTGAACCCCAACAACGTTCTCATGCAGCCTCTCCTCTGGACTCTTTCCCATTTGTACACATCTTTCCTAGAAGTATGGCACCCAGAATTGGCCTCAGCAGTACTGAGTGGAGCATAACAATTACCTTCTGCATCTTACATACAACACTCCTCTTAATACAACACGGAATGATACTTGCCTTTTTTGCAACTGCGTCACATAGCTGACTCATTCAATATGTGATCCACTATAACCCCAGACCTTTTCCAGTGGTACTACTTCTTAGCTAGTGCTTCCCCATTCTGTAGCTCTGCACTGGAATTTTTTCTTTCCTATGCATAATACTTGACACTTCAATTTCAATCTT
Organism: Gopherus evgoodei; assembly: GCF_007399415.2. Lineage (NCBI taxonomy): Eukaryota > Metazoa > Chordata > Testudines > Testudinidae > Gopherus > Gopherus evgoodei. The sequence continues at coordinate 60,736,696 of NC_044332.1, forward strand.
GTTGATATCTGACCAATTCTCAAGGTAGTTTTGAACTCTGAACCTCAGCTTGGTGTCCTCCACCAATTTTATAAGCATATTCACTCATTATCTAATACATTAATGAAAATATGGACTAGTACCAAACCAGGACAGACCTCTGTGGGACCCCACTAGATATGTCCTCTCAGTTTAATAGCAAACTGCCGATAACTACTTCAAGTACTGTCTTTCAATCTGTTTCACAACCACTTTAGAGTAATTTAACCGTGATCACATTTCTCCAGTTTGCTTATGAGGAGTTAACATGGGCTATGACAAAAGCCTTATTGAAATCAAGATATAGCATCTTTATACCTTCCCCTCCACCCCTCTTCCACTAGGCCAGTAACCCTGTCAAAAAAGAAAGAAAAAAAAAGGAAGAAATTAGGTTGCTTTGGAATTGCCAAGAACAAATCACGGCAAGTTGGCTAATATTTATCACTCTATCCTCTAGATCCCTCTGGCACATGGCTTACCGGGGTAAGCACCCTGGCGAGTCAGGCCAGTGTGTTTACCTGCCGTGTTGGCAGGTTCAGCCAATCACAACCCCCACTCGCTGCAGTTCGCCTTTCTGGCCAATGGGGGCTGCAGGAAGCCGTGGCCAGCACATTCCTTGGCCCACGGTCACAATTTACCAGTTTAGTGAAGACTGAAGCAAAACAGGCATTAAATACCTCAGCATTTTTGATGTCACTCATTGTTAGCACTCCTTGCACACTAAGAAGAGAACCTATGCTTTTCTGCATCTCTCTTTTGTTCCTAATATATTTATAGAACCTCCTCCTAGTGCCTTTTACATCCCTTGCTAGGTGTACCTCATTTTGTGCCTTGGCCTTTCTGATTTTCTGCCTGCTTGCTTGTGCTATTCGTTTCTCCTCATCCATAGCAATTTGTCTAGGTTTCCAATTTATATAGAATTTTTTTCTGATTTTCAGGTAATTAAAGAGCTCCTGGTGGAGCCATACTGGCCTCTTCCTATACAAAGGAAAGACAGGAAGAATAGGGATAGTTTCCCGTTGCACCTTAATGCTGTCTCCTTGAGACACTGCTCCATTTTGTCCCCAGATTTCCTTCCCCTGGGACTTGACTCACTACTTCTCTGATTTTTGTTTTTTAAAATGTCCTTATTCTGATGTTCTCCCTTTTCTCAGAATCATGAAATCTATTCTTTAATGATCACTTTCACTCAAATTGCTGTCACCCTTCAGATTGGCAACCAATTCCACCCTGTTAGTCAGAATCAAGGATAATATGGTTGTCTTCCAGATACCTGCTACCACCTTCTTGAAACAGGAAATTGCCTCAATACAATCTAAGAACTTACTGGACATTATGTTTTGCTGTATTACTTTCCCAACACGTCTGAGTAGTTAAAGTCCCTCATTACTACCAGGTCTTGTGCTTTGGCACTTTCTGTTATTTATTCTAGAAATGCCTCATCTGCCTCTTCCTCTTGTCTCCTCTTCCTCCCCCATCCCCCGCTTTACTCTTTACCCAGACACTTTCAACTGGTCTGTCTCTTACCTCACACTCCAGAACAAATGTAGATATTCTTCATGTATAATACAACACCTCCACTTTTTTTCTCCCCTGCTGTCCTTTCTAAACAAGTCACAACCTTCTATACCAATATTCGAGTCATGCAGGGTCTAGGACATTATTTGGGGTGGTGGACCCCCAGTCTGGCTCTTTCCATCTCACTCCTGGTTTCTGCCACATTGTCTGCACTTGGGGGTTCTTAGTGCAGTATACACTGCTGCTTGGTGGTGGGACCCCCACCTTAGATTGGTAAAGGATTTTTGGCATGCTGCAAAAAGTGTCCTGAGCAATTCAAGCCAGAGATGGGAGTGCTAATTTCCAATACCTTATAATAGCCAAATCTAAAACAGAATTTCATGAAATGAGCAAAAAGTATGTTCCTGGCTTTTCCTCTGCCCAATTTCAAACATCTGCGGGGGATGGGGGAGGGTGGGAAATAGAACTGCTCAAAAAAAGGTTTTTTTTTTTTTTTTTTAATAATGGAAAGTATTAGGTATCCTAAATCTAGGAGTCACTGTCAATCCCCCCATAGTCAAGATGAGCTAGGTTGTCCTTTAAAATACTTTTTCACCAAGTCAACATGTTTTAAATTATAACTGAATCTGTAGTGTCCAAGTGACTAGTTTTTTCAAAAAAGTCACTCAGCAGGTCATGTTGATTTGCCAACACTAACAGTCTGGTCATTATGATGTAGAAGGCTTGACATACAGAATAATCACAACTGGCAATTTATTTGATTACACTTTGTCACATGCAGGGTCCTCAGCCTGTTTTATAATATCAAGATTTATTTTAAAAACAACTTGCTTCCCAACACAAAAACCAACCCAATAGTACTGAAAATGTTAATCACCACCTTCTTTGGATAAAAAGATAGCTTTGAGATGCCTGAGAATTCTGAAAAGTACAAGAACTACCTCCTACAGAAACTTTTATAGTTGCATGTAGAGAAGCCTTCTCAGAACTGTGCCGACATGAAATCGTTAGTGAAATTTTTTACAAAATAAATTCATCTATAATAAAGGAGTGCTCAATTCCTACTTCAGCTATCTTCATTTGACAGTTCAGTAACTTTTATAATATGGTAAGGTAAAAAAAACTATAGCACTGTCAGTCAAAATAGTTTAATGAATACAAATAAGCTCACGTATAAAGTTATAGGAAGGTCTAATTTCTTTCTTCTGCAGTTAATTTTATTTTTGTGGAAACACTGGATGGGAAAAAATTTGCAATAGATTTGATTGCATGATATAATGGACTGGGAAAACAAACTGCCATCCCTTATGGTTTGACTATAAAATCTAGTCAAGCAGCCACTACCATAGAGTACAGAAGCAGAGGCAAATTCAACCAGTATAATGTTAATCCGGGCCTCAAGAGGCAGGAGAATAGCAGAAGATCTCCTGCAGACCTTTTGATTAAATCTGCATTTGCCAGGCAGCAAGATGTTGTCCTCCTTCTTAGCCACTTAATAATATATTGTTCAACAGCCTGGCTAAAAGTAATTTAAAATATATTTAATTGTAAACTATATTTTTAAAATAAATCTCTTTAAATTAAATTTGAAAATTATGAGAACCTATGTTATCCCTAAGCCTATTGTCATGATTTAAATCAAATACAAAAATAAAATGAAGCAATACATATTTGTAGTCAAGTTTTAAAAAAAATCAAACTATGTAACTGGTGGAAGATAGTGACTAAGCACCTGGAACCAGAGTGAAAACTAGCCTTTGACCGCAGTAGCCTCTACTGCAGGTGCAGAGAGAATATTTTCTTAATGTCAGCTTATTCAAGTATTTCAGTTTAATGACTAGTACATGCAAGGTTAAGGAACTGATTGAGAATTTAAGTAAAAAAGGCTGGTTTTCCTCTCCAATTTATGAATAAAAAACTAGGTCTGAGGAAGAGAGCTACTAATTCTAAAATCCTGAAGGACATGGTGACCAGAAAAATCAGTTCACAATTGTCCCTTCTGGCCTTACAGTCTATGAGTTCAATTCAGTAACTACAGAAAATACTCCCTTTGTTTAATAAATCAGTTAGTTTTAAATGCAAAATGTATTTTAATAAACACTTTTATTGTCTATCCAACACACTTAAAATAGTTATTTAACTAAGATTTTAAAATGCTGTTTTTGTGCATTTCAATGCATTTTCATCCAAAGAGAGCTTGCACCATTCACCATTTAACATAATAAAAAAAATTTAAATATCAAGAATCTAAATGCTATCAAGCTATAAAATTGCCTAAATACGTTTGTATAAATATCATATATCCTCCTGGTTAGCAAAAAGTACCAAGTTTAGTGTAATGGCTGTATTTAGTTGCAAGTCAACCATGTTTTAATGGATATCAACCAATGAAACTCACCCTCTCTTTAGGGAAATACAAAAAAAAAAAATAGATGAAAAATAAGTTAAAGTCATTTAAATCAAGGTTTCTCGCTTCCTGATTTAAATAATTTAAATCAATGGTGTTAATTACTTTGATTAGAGTCAATCCACTCAACTTTAAGGTACCTTGGGGCATGTTTTTGATTCTTCTTGACCAACAGCTCAAAACACACAACATTGTAAAACTTCAATCACAAAATAACTTACAGAAAGAGGGAAAACAAAACAAAGGATGTTCAAATTCAATATCTCTAGAATCAGCCTAGCAATAACCTCCAACTTCATGAGTTAAAATTAGAAAGCTATCTACATAAAATCACCAACCAAAATTAAACTGAAAACACAGCAGTTTGTTAGGGGTTTACAATACCAGAGAAGTGAAGCAACATGAAAATAGTTACTACACTAGAATTTAAAAAATTAAAAGATCAGTTCTTTATCCATTCCACACACAACTCTCTTCATGTCCAGGAGAATTGTGGAGACGGCTCTGCATCTTTAGTCAACATAATGGATGCCTAGAGCTTGGATAGCCATCCTTTAGTGTTGTATTTAAGTCTAAATAAAAATAAAGCAGCTCCAGATTCAGGAGCCAATAGGAAACTAATAAAATAATGGAAAGGCAATGAAATCAAGATTCAAGAGTATAGGTATTTGACCATAGGGCCCAAAAAGTGAGTCAGCTGTAGACTCTAAACTTAAGAGTTGCCACTACAAAAACTGCAAGGGGTGAAGTTTGCTTATTTCTGATTTTCAAACTAGAGTAAATCCAAAACACTGGTTTCATCATTTCTTGCTTGCCAGTGTTTAAAATAAAAAATGAGTGAAAAGTAATAGCTCTCTCCCAATATATGATCCCTCTTCACTTCTTATTTCAGGGTTTCTCAAACTGGGGTTTACCTGCCCTGTCCACAGGTCCGGCCGATCACGGCTCCCACTGGCTGCAGATCGCTGCTCCGGGCCAACGGGAGTTGTTGGAAGTGGCAGCCAGTAAGTCCCTCAGCCCACACCGCTTCCAGCAGCTCCCATTGGCCCGGAGCAGATAAACAAACCCGCCCGGCCAGCCAGGGGCTTTCCCTACACAAGCAGCGACCCCTGTTTGAGAAACCCTGTCTTATTTGAAATGGACATATCTATTAGACATCATGAACTACACCTTTAATTAATTGTATGAATGGATAGGGAAATTGTATTAAACTAAATAAAGGATGTTTTCCTGTCAACTCATATAGGAGTAAACTAGAAAGCTTAAAGGGATGGAATATGTTTTTTCCACCTATGGTAGACAGGAGAGGAAGAACTAGCTCTGGCTGGCATACAATTTGCATATTATAATGTTATCCCAAGGCACATCTGTACAGGGTTCTATGTTCTATTATCTGGGGCCTGTGTTCTGTTTTTGGAAATTACTTAAGTAATGCACACCAGTGTAGTTATGTAAGGGGAGAAATTACAGGAGGTATAGCCTGAGGAGTCTGTGTCATCCAGAGACGGAAAACAATAAGGACCCAAATATTCAAGGAAGCCCCGTGGTTCTGGGGTGCTCTGAATTTCCCATCCAGAGATCTGCCAACCCGTGCAGGCATCATTTTGAGTGTCTGAACATTTAAACAGTTAACTAACTGCACTGCTGCACAATCTCCTCATATCTGGTGTTTTTCTTAAGCACTCCAGCTCCTAGAATCATGTAGTTACAGGATAATCTGAACTTTCATGTAAAAAAAGGTTCCTAGACCTCACCCGTGAGAGAAAAATTTGAAAACCTGACAGCAAAGGCTCAAAAGCAATAAGGCACATATACAAAGAACCCCATTTTTTTTCTTTTTTAATCCCATGATCTTTTGGGGACCTTGCTCATGATTTCTGAAAGCTTGGGACTGACTATACAGCAACTGGGAAAAAGAGTTTAGAGTTTTCTACACACGTGTAAAGAGATGCCAATAGAAAGTATTTCAACTTAATGTAATATGGAAATCAATCAGCAAGTGTCAGCGTATGATCAATAAGTAAATAAATCCTCTATAAAAAGAAGCAAAATTAGGGTAACATAAAACAGAACTCACTACAAGAGCCAAAAAAAAGAATAAAGATTGAATCTGAAATGACTATGGTTAGCAATTTACAAGATTAGCTCAATGTTCATAGAGGTACAAAATATGAAATAAGGTTGTTTTTTTTTTTAATATTGAATGAAGATCATGAGGATCTTAAACATTAGATACTTTAAAGTTTGCCTCTGTGTTAAATTCTCTATTTTAAAAGTAAAAGCAAGTTAATTTCAGAGTTTCATTTCACGGGGATTTCCTTAAAAGCCTGCATTACACCATTTGTAACTCCACTTACCCATTGCTTTTGTTTCTTCTCTTTTAGCATTCAGAAGAGAAAATTTGAATTTTGCTCTGACTTCACTTTTTGGACAACTGACTAAAAGCAAATATAATGACAGGTAGTCTTTGCTTTCATCATCTAAACCCTTTGGGTTTACTCTCAGGCACCTGAAAAAAATGTAAAGGACTAAATTTTAAATTGGATAGAATAAATTTTGAAACATTTTGATAATACATCATGATGGTGTACACCAATAAGTTAATGTTGTCCTTGTATTTCCCCTTCCCTCTATGATTGCTGTAACCATGACTTATCTGAAAAACACTAGATAACTTAGTATTATAAGCCTTTCAGAAACTTCTCTTGAATCAGTGTATAATATGTTACTTAACTTTTCGACCCCTTAAGTTAAAGAGACCACAAAAATTGACAAAAACATGAGATCTTACCACTTCATTTTGTCATTTGGCCCTGATGAAAATGTAGAACTCTTTAAAACTTCACCCATTTCTTCTCGGCAAAAACTGAAGTTATTAATGGTCCACATGTAGGAAAATTTTACTACTTTAACCTGAACAAAAGATGTAGAAAATTACTTCAATTTGATGATTCAGTTTTTAACTCACTTGTCATATAGGTAACTGCAACCAATGAGAACTAGTTGAATTGTCACCACTGTCCAAATTATTATAAGAAAAACATCTGTCTAGACTGATCTTATGAAAAGAAAAACCCCATCACTGAAGTTTGTATAAGTTACCTGTGTGTAACACCAGCTTTCGGCCACAGGTCCACTGGACATCTCTCCAGGTGGTGGAGGGGTGGGGACTCTCGACATTGCCACCTTTATTGCAGATTTACTGTATCAAGGCAGCAGTCCACGCTTCAGCAATTTTCCTACAAAAAATAAGATTACTATATTTAATAAAATGGAGTGACCAAAGAATAGTTTAATGGTAGGGAAGGAAATATGCCTATTACTACATTTTGGTACCCTGGCTATTGTTTTAATGGTGTCATTTTGAAATTCTATTAAGGTAAATTATAGAAAATATCAAAAGCAACATCTAGCAGAGAAGGCAATAGTTTGTGTCCAAATCTACATTAGTTAGGTCCCATACACTCATTGAGAAGCACATTTTACCCAAAGATCTGCAAGCTGGATCCCACCGTGATATTTAGTTTTAGAACAGTACAGACAATCCATATATCATATATCAAAAATAATTGTGCTATTCAAATATTATGACCACCATTACCACTTGACCCCTGTAGTCATATTCTAAGCATGGTGGACTGGGTCTTTTTTTTTGTAAATACATTAATAATGATAAAGTGAATTGAAAATGCCTGCGAGGCCACAAATTGTGGCTGAAAGGGATGCGGGTCATCTGGGGCCACAAGAGAGCCAAACGGTACAGGGATCCTTAGAAGAAAAAGTATGCTATTTTAAAGAGTAGTATTTTCTTCATACTTCTGTTAAGTAGAATTAAGGACACAGCATATAAACATTTTTTGTTTTTTTTAACGAAGTAGTCATATTACTGGCAATAAGCCGTGAGTACATCTGTATGCAACTGCCACAATTATTATGTAGTTGGGAGCTCATTTAAGTGCCTCCAAGGCATAGCCTAAAATGTTCTTGCTGTGGTTTACTCTTACATCTCAGTATCATGTTTTCTCCAACATACTAGAAGTTGAGACAAACTGGAGTTTTGTAAAGCATGTTCCTACAATAAAATATTTTAGAAAATTTTTCTCAGTATGTGAAGCCTCTTTTAACCAAGTCCCTAACTATCACTGAAACTAGACCGTGACCACCATACTATAGGTGTGATAACCACAAGCAGTTTTGTTTCTCTAAATACCAAAATTATTTAAATAAATTCAACAAACATTTAATAGAAGAAAGACTTCACATTTTCTGATAAAAGGGACTTAAATAAGTTTATCATATTTTCCCTAGTATTTTATGAGTCATGATAAATATGGATTTTTGCCTAACTTCAAGTATATTTTAATCAATGTTGTCCCAAAGTCAATAGTTTTTAAAATTGTTTCAGTATGGTTTATATGTAAAGCAACATGGCTAACTCTTAACAGAGAAAGCATACATTTTTGTATTAAAATGGTAATGAGTTGAGTACAATCCAGATTAAGTTTTGAAATCTTATTTTATTCATGTTTGAGTCTAACAAGTAACTAAAGACACCTATATTGACAATTATTGCACTGAATAAAGAGAAAGCACAGTCTTGCAGATGGTACTGAAACAGGAAAAAAAAAATGCATGAAATTTTCTATAAGTGAAAAAACCAACACCAACATAGTTCTACCTGCTTCCCTACTAAGTTTTAGTATTGCCAATCCTTTCAACCAAATTAAAAACACAAATTTGATTAGTTGTGCCATTTGGTTAAAAATACACAAAGAGCATTTTTCCCCCTTCTTCCTCCCTCCCCTAGGTCTGTCACCTTCTCTCTCTTCTTCCTACAGCTGTCTTCCTACAACTAAGCTTGAATGTTCTCCTCCAAGCCTCAAAGATACTGGGCTTACTGTATCTCCACACTGGTTTCTCAAAGAAAGGTACTGGTCTGGAATTCAGAATGAAGACTGCAGAAACTGAACCCCTCTACTACATGGGAGCCACAAAAGCCAGAGGGCTCTGAATTTCCCCAGCAAGACCCAGCCTGGGATATCATGGAGAGCCCCAGCAGTTCTGTTAACAGAGATGGACTAGGAGGAGGGAGCTGGGCCAAAAGGCCCCTTACCACACTGTAGGGTGGTGGCAGTTATCCATGCTATATGTACTGTCTTTCATTGGCAGCCTGAGGGGAGGCAGTGACTGACCAGTCAAGAGAGCCTCCCAACAGCAGCCACGCTATGGACTTATAATAAGCATGACCCTCCCATAGGCACACTGGCAGCACTCCCTTTATGGTGATGAGGAGAAGGAGCTGCTTGCCCCGGGAGCCAGTTTTCCCCAATCCTGCCCAAGAGCTAAGAACTGGGTGACCCGACTCAGACTAGACTGTGAGGGGGAACTATGTGCTGTCCACAGAGCAGGCTGAGCTCCAGGAGAGAGAGATTTCTTTCTGCCTCTGGCCTTTTCCAGCCTAGCTTGTTCCCTGAAGGGGCACCAGCTGCTGGAAATGCCTGAAGTGGGGAAGCAGTGCTGAGGAGACAATCTTTAACTATAAAAGCTATTGTTGGGCACAGCTAGGAATTAAATAGACAAATGTTGCCCAAAATTGTTAGAAATTTGAACAAAGTTTGGAATTTCCCCTCAAAAATTCTGCAGCAGCAAGATCTGGCTAGATCACCATGGTAGGTAGGTAAGAGTGGAGGGAATTCAGGGAACAGGACATTCCCCTCCTGCCAGCGGCAAATAAATTTGTCTCTGTTCTCAAGCTGAAATCAGGCTGATGCACCCACTGTAACAGATCTGTGGACCTTTAAATGATGAAGATATTTCCTCCTTCTCAGCCTCAGCAATTTTCCTTAGCTGTGCTCTCTGCCAAATTCTGGTCAAATAGTTATTCTGCTTCTAGTAGCCAGAAATTTATCCTTCCCCACACACATGACAAGTGGTGGTAGAATCTTCATCCCCTTCACATTCCCCTAAAACCCCTGGTCCTGGTTTAATTTTCTTGACCAGCACTGCCATCAACAGAAGCCCCCCATCGCATCCCACCCTCATAATTCTTTGCAGCGCAGACAACGCAGCTTCCCTATGTAATCCTCTGTAGAAAATTGGAGCCCTAGTATAATGGGGAGAATATCTTCCACAAACACTCCTGGAATTTAAGATTCCAGGAAACATGCTACCACCAAGAGAGGAAAGTCAGAAAGTGCATCACGTCCATATTCTTTGATCCAAAGTAACTAGCTTCCTCCCTGCATCAGTCTTGGTTCAACAGTTTTAACCTCAAAAGCAGCTAAAAGTAAATGCTGCCATGCTTTTCTGCAGCAGCGTAATCTTCACCTCCCTATCACAAAGCCAGACTTTCAGGGCTTGGCTACACTGGAGAGTTGCAGCGCTGGTGGTGGGTTTACAGCGCTGCAACTTAGTAACTGTCCACACCTGCAAGGCACATCCAGCGCTGCAACTCCCTGGCTGCAGCGCTGGCTGTACATCTGGTCTGCTTGGGGTGTAACGATTGCAGCACCGGTGATGCAGCACTGCTCATCAAGTGTGGCCACCAAAAGTGCTGTTATTGGCCTCCAGGGTACTAGGAGGTATCCCAGAATGCCTGTTCACAACAAACCGGAAGAATGGCTGAACTCCGAGCTCCCCCAAGCTGCTTATCTAAAAAACAAACACAGCTCCTGTTTGCTGGAGCAAGTGGAGTCAGGCAGGGGAATTGCTTTGGAAGGTTCACAGCTGTTTGCGTTAAGAGAGAAGTCACACGGCAGAGGGGTGGGGGCGAGTCCTTGTTAAACAGCTGCTTATGTTGTCTGAAGGCTATTTAGGAGTGCATAATTTGCATTTAGTGAATAAGAGAGGGGTGGAGGAAGGGCTCGAAACTTTTAAATTTATTGCAGGTTGGTTGCAAGGCAGGGAGCTGACAGATCCAGAAATCCACTCACTCTCTTTCTCCCTCACATTCCCCCTGGCCCCTCTCTTTTGAAAAGCATGTTGCAGCCACTTGAACGCTGGGATAGCTGCCCACAATGCACCACTCCCAACAGTGCTGCAAATGCTGCAAATGTGGCCACACTGCAGCGCTTTCCCTACACAGCTGTACGAAGACAGCTGTAACTCTCAGCGCTGTACAACTGTAAGTGTAGCCATACCCTCAGTTAGCTTTTTCCAAATCAATGTGTTAATGAGATTTTTTTAAGTTGTACATGCAGCATACAATCTCAATTTCATTACAGAACATTTTTACTTGGGTTTTAATGTGCTGTTGGTTGTAGTTCAGCTATCAGAGGATCATCTATGTCTGTCTCTCATTTTAGATACTTTTTAACTCTCAAAACAAATCTAGGTAGCATTTGTAAGAGTCTAGGAACCTGAAGTATCAGATGTTAAGTACCTTAAAATGAGCCACAGCACACATGAAATCTTTATGGAAAAGAGTTTTATTATACATCGTTCTAAATATGATGACATGCTAGGCCTTTAAAGTTGTATTGCAATAATATAACATTTTAAATTAGATGTACTGATACCTATTTAAATAATGGGTCTCCAATAATTTATCCTTTAACTATTCAGATCATACTCCACTCCTAAGCACAGAATAAAGTTTACTGAATACCTATGATTTGAAGTTTACTTATATTTTCCTCCCCAAAAGTTAAGCAGTGAAATAGGAAGTCTGTTGAGGACCAGTGTTTCAACTTACCCACACCTGCTATCCTGTAAGATCTGTTCCAACAGACACTCAGTGCAAAATAATGTAGTCAATGAAAACGTGCTCTATTCTAAACAGACTTTGAAGCATTTCGTATCTGACCATTCCATCTTAAAGAAAAATACTTCAGTTAAAAAAAATACACGTGTATTCATAGCACCATTTTGCAAGGTAGACTGCTAATGCTTGCTTCACTATCTTTGATAGCCTTTTCCCTGCTGAAGTTTCTTTAGTGGTCTGCTCTCTCATTCCACCACCATACAATTAAAACCGTACTACTGGAAATTCTTACATGTCTTCTGTAGTAAATGAATGAACAGACTGTGGAACACAAATCAGTGTTATAGGTTATAAAGAGCTTTTGGTCTGAAACCACTTGGTTGTCTCTCTCACCTAGCAATTCAACTAATATGTTAATTGCTTTTAGCTATTAATATTGACCTTAAGTGTAGTGCTTTCATACTTCATCTGTAGGAATAGTACAGTGAGAATAAATATTTTTTTAATCTAGAAAAAACAATACAGAAAAGATTAGATAAATATTTAGCCAAAGGAAATAGTGCCATTTTCCCAGACCCTTTGAATGACTGCGGATTTAAATCAAAGCTATTTAAATCACCAATTTCAATTATGATTAAAAGTAGCAAGCAGAAAAGCATGATTTTAATCTTTGATTTTAACTGAGTTTTGCATTTGTATTTTTTAGCTATTTTCCTCAAGAAAGGTATATTCTCATTGGTTGGTAAGCATTAAACTATCCGATTTGCACATACACTGCCTTAACACTAAATTTAGTGCTTCTTCTTGCTAACCAGGAGGATATACTATATCAATATACATTTCTTTAAGCAATTATATAGCTTAACTATTTAATAGATGGCAATTTTTTTACTTCTGATTAGGGTCAAGCTCTGTTTGGATGGTGTTGCGTGCCTGGATGCTCTGCAAGGATGAGGCCCGCACACAGGGTGAATTAATTGGCTTTAATGAAGGTTAAGTGACACACCCGCAAACGGGGACTCCAAACGTTGCTGTCACTGGAATGGGGAATCCAGCACGTGAACAAGCTCGGCCTGGTGCGAAGTCCCACTACACAGCCAATGGCCCGCAGCAATTATAACATCATGCTAATCCCATGCAAAGCAGCACATACACATGCAATTTGGGGCTTTCCATCAGCAATGCCCCCCCCGCCCCCCCGGGCCTATGGCCAGGGGCTTTCTACAGTTCCGCATAAACACCGGAGCTTCCCACACAGGGCAGTTCTAATCGGTTAAAAGCAGCATTTATTAGCACACTGTGTCCGCTAATAACCTTTCCTTGAGAAAGCGCAAAGCCCTAGCTAGGCCGTGACAAAGTCTTCCGGGGTCCCCTACAGACGGAAATTCAAATACAATTAAAAATGCACAATTCTTTGTATTAAATAAAAGTGCTAAATACGGAAAAAAAAGTTTATCAAAGCATGTTTTGCACTTAAAACTAAATAATTTATTAGAAAAGGAAGTTTATAATTAGTTAATTGAACTGACTGTTTCTGCTCATTATTCCCTCAAGATTTTGGAACAAGTACACCTCATCCTCTTGCACCTCGTTTTTATTCAGATTGGAAGACTGAAACAAACTTTCCTGCTTTTTCAGCTACTAATTGGTTTCTTAATTTTGAATGAAACAAAATAATAAAATAAACAGAAATGAAGAAAATATTCTCTTCTGTACCCGCAGAAGAAAGTAATGCAATCAAAATCTGGTTTAGCAGTTGAAACAACTCCACTTTCAGGTGCTTAGGCTCCAGACTTCCACCAGCTCAGTGGTCTGACTTTCTTTGAAACTTGGCAGTAAACATACTGCTTAAATTTAAAAAAAAAAAATTTAATTTCAACGACTAATAGATAGTACATTAAGTCTTAACATAGGTCAGCTTTTTCAAATTTAATTTTAAGTGTTTTTTTTTAATGAACCTGGTTTTAGTTTAAATCAAAACTATTCAACTTAAGCAAAAACAGTATTTTTTTATTTTTAAAAAAATTGGTTTTTATCCACGCTAATTTGAATACCTAGACAACCGTCAACTAATAACCAGAGTGATTCTTCTTTACATTAACCTGGAAGCCGATCAAAACACAATAGCAGCAGTAACTTGGCAAGAGAAATTACCTAAAATAATACTGTAATATACAATATTGTATTTAGTCAACTGATCCTCCAAGATAAGAGTCTTTAGATCTTACTGCAACCGGTAGTAATGTTACTAAGAAAATATTAAGGAAAAGACTAATATAATAAAAGTATTGGCAACAGATATTAACTGTGTATTTTACGTGTTTGAGTTGTCATAATATTTTTGTGTATTTAGATGCAATGAACATAAATCAGCTATCATCCTAAAGAAGTTTGATAAGCAAGGTAATCTTTTGTAGTTTAGACCTACCCAAATTTTGTCTTTGACGGAAATTTAAAAAACTCAGACTACTTCTCAAAGGTCAGCTAGTGTATATGAATCAACACTAGTAATTACTGCTTTCATTTCTATTAAATTTCTAAATTCAGAAAGCAGATAAAGGCTCCAGTGTGCATGTTTAGATGACTGAACATTTGATTTGTTAATCTGAAGTCAATACAATCCCCTCCCAAACAATAAAGTGAGTTTGCAAGCTGATTCAAATTAACGTGGTCTAGCTCCAGTGATACCATTCCAATCCCCATAACCAAAGCAGTTCCACTGGATTTTAATTTATTACGGTTTCCTGTGATTGTAGTCAATATAATAATTTTTGTCATTTACTATTTGGAAGAAGGAAATATTAAGTTTTCAAATACCTGATCACTTAAAATCTCATTGGCTCCCAATTCTAGGTTAAAGCACAGTGCAAAAACCCAACTCAGGATGAAGGATGTATCCCAGTATCAAACCAGCACATAGCAAACTCAGAATATGGGGCATGCAAAACTGTCTTAAATGTCCTCTTTCCCTTAAGCATAACGGCATGCATGCAGGAGCAGTGTACCAGCTGTCAATAGATATAGGTCTCTTACACTAGGGTAATATACCTATGCCTGTTTAAGATGGGTTTAGCGTCACTTTACCAGGGCAATCTTCTGCCTTCCCAAATCCTACAGATACACCTCTACCCCGATTATAACACCACCCGAATTTGTGTTATATCGGATACAACGCGATAAAGCAGTGCTCCGCAGGAGGGAGGACTGCACACTCCAGTGGATCAAAACAAGTTCGATATAATGTGGTAAGATTTTTTGGCTCCTGAGGACAGCAATATATCCAGGTAGAGGTGTACTTTAAAAAAAAAAAATTCCTCAGTCATGAGAAGTCTTATTTACTAAGTTGTTCTGTCGAAATATTAGTCTTGTAAACTGACCATTTGGTTCTTTAAAAATAATTAACAACATTTTATTGGAAAGAAAATCTGAATTTGAGGACAAGACAAGACAGTCAAAAAGCTAATTAAAAGGACCAATTTGTTACCCTTATCCAGACTTCTGTCTGTCTGTAAATAACGACACTGCATGATACAAATAATATAATCATTACATCTAATTATAAAGATTAAGTACACTTTTGTTCCAAAGGTCAAACTGCATTCCCTGTATACCAAACTATGCTAGACTAAATTTCCTGCTGGAAGATCCACAGCATTTACTCAATATGTATTTGCAAAGTAAAAGGCCATGCAATTTGCCAATCTGTTCATTTGTTCCTTAGAAGAGGATGTTGAAAGTAACAGGTAATTCTAAAAAACACATACAAAATAGTATTTACCTAATATTTACTAATTCTTATCACACTAACTACTCTGGCACTGGTATCTAAGCACCTTATATGCTAATTCAATTACTGTACTTCAACTACTAAACTTTTTTTGTTAGATATGTTACTTTTACATGCAGTTAGAAATATGCTGTGGCCAAATATATCTTTAAATTAGATGTTTATACCTTAAAAATATTAGAAATATAAAGTCTTGCTTTATTTTTTGGAGGACTTGTTGGATAACTTGGATGAGGAGCAGGAGTGTCAACTTCTTAAAAGGAGATTCTCTATTAAGCGCTTTTAAACAGATGCTGACAAGGACAATTTTCTAGTCTTTGTCTCTACATCACTCGAGTCCCACTCTCTCTCTTACCTACCTCTGCCTCCTTTCCATCATTGTAGTTTCTTTTTAGCAGATTTAGAGCTACATATTCCATACCACACTGAACATCCAGATGTGTCCAATGACCCAGATCCTGATCAGAGCACCCACTGAAGCAGCAAGAAATTGACAAGATGGTTCACTTTCACTTCTGCTCTAAAATCAAAGCAACAGAGCATGAGTTCTTAAATTTCTATGCACTTTAACTGTAAAACTGCTTTAGTCAAGACCCAGGTTATCCAGCAAAAACGTACAACAGCCTGATCTTCAATTTGTTGGTCTTACAGGCAATATGACTCTTCATCTAAGTCACCTATTCTAGCTGCCTCTTGTCCGAGAAATAGGATTTTTTCAAGTCTGTACTATCTTTGGTGTAGTCAAGTAGGGGAACGAAAAAGTTCACAAAAAGTTTTTGTATCTTTGGAAAACTACCATTTCTGGACATTTAATTAATCAAAAGGGTTACCAGAAACTGAAGATTCTTCCCACTGGAATCAGAAATACTTATAGGAGTTTTAAAACCACCCTACAACTACATTTACCCTCCCGTTCAAACCAACAGTTAACGGTTATTATTTTAGTAACACTAGATGTGAATTATACCCATTAATACAAGAGCCTTTAAACATGTGAGTTTACTGTAATAATTCTAACATTCCATTTCTAATCCAGTATATTTCTAGCCTTAATATGAAGCTGGATTAAAAACAACAGAACTGTTAATAGCGATGTAGTTCATTACAATTGGCTGATTATAAGTTTCCCATTTTATAAAATGTCATCTTCTCCATGTTTCTCTTTGATGCTACTAGTAAAGCAGACATGAACTTACATTCTGGGAGGGTTTAAACTCACAATAACTCAGTTTTATGTTCCAAAACATGCATTGGAGAATGAGATCATCTATCCACTGAAGTCAATGACAATGAAAAGTGGGGAGGAGCCAGATAAAAATTATCAGTTCTAAATAAATTATACTATAGCTATACTGAGCGATTGCTAGAGGAAGGGAAACACCACTTTCCTCCAACCGTGTATGCATTTCAAGTAAAGACTGAAAACTCAATATCCTAGTTATCTTAACCCATCTTATCAGTTCTTATCTTCCAATTATCATTTGTGCTCTCCTCTGAATTTTCTCTATTTTTTTGTTATTTTTGAGGTGCTCAAAACTAGATGCTGTACTTAGTGAATTTCCCCTCAGTTGCTGCAAAAAGTATAGCAGTATCCTTTCTTGGTTCACATATATTCCTATTAGCAAAACTCAGAATTATCCTTGCATCAATTATTTCATAACATGATGGATACAAATTTGATTAAAAATCAGTTTGTTTCAATTCAATATAGAAAAATACATCAATTTAAAATTAAATTTGAAATTGACAGCCTATGTTAAGGTCTAAGCTTATTATAATCATTTAAATGAAATACAAAAAATATTAAGCAGTACATGTTCACTGCCAATTTTTAAAGAAAGTCATTGAACTGGTGGAAGTCAGTGGCTATGCACTGGGAACCAGAGTTTGCTGAAGTGCTAAACCAGCTTCTGACTGCAGTAGCATCTTCTTCAGTTTGGTTTATTCAACTAGTTCAGTTCAATGGCCAGTTCATTCACAGTTAAGAAACCAATTGGAGTTGAAAAAGCAGAAAAGTTTGTTTTCTTCTTCCAAAAATAAATAAAAACTAGGTGTGAACATGTGAGAGGATGAGGTCTACCAGTTCTAAAATCCTCAAGGAATGATGATCGGAAACAACTAGTTCAATTTGCTAATTAGGTACTTCCTTTGTTTAGTAAGTTACTTAGTTTTAAATGCAGAACATATTCCGATAAACTTTTCTTATGTTTCCAGCACATTGAAGAGTACTATGTAATAAAACTAAAATACTGTTTTTGTGCATTTTAATTATATTTGAATTTCCATCCAAACAGAGCCAGACACAAATCACAAGAAATTAATGTAGTAAATAAAATTCATCATTCACATTTTTTAAATAAAGAAAATAAAGAGTGTTTCCCTAATTTGGAGGTTTGGGAAGGGCTCTGGATTGTCCTCTCTGGAGACAGTAGTCCTATTTTGCCACAGAAAGGATACAACAGGCAGTGCTAGCATAATCTTCCTCATGCTGTTCTACCAATGTTTCGTAACTCAGAGTTCCGATGAAATGGTACCGTCTAAACTCAGTGACCAATAGTTTGTGCCAGCCTAGGAAAATCCTACTAACTTGGTTAATGTATTTTTCCTCCCCTCAACATCAAACATGGCAAACAGCAAGCAAATAAATTTGTGCACCTAGGCTGGTACATTTTCACAACAGTTTTGCAAGCTGATTTAACCTATAGTTGAATCTACACCCGTTCTATAATTAGCTTCTCTGCCGAGACAGCCAGCCAGAGTACCTCTCAGTGCCAAATGTGACTTTCCCTTATACACTAGGAAATTGAGAGAAACCCCTCAGAGGTAACATCCTGGTTCCAGAAATCAGGTTTATACAAACACAAACTGGCAGATCATGATGGAACAGCATTTGCTGCCAGCACCACCCTTCAAGTTTGGGATGTCAAGTGGAGAGCTAGACCCTGGATCATTCACCCTGTCCCCAGTAGCGGACCTATTTGCATCCAGGATCCAGCAAAGGATCCATAAGGCACCTAACACTCAAGCAGCGGGTAGTGATCAATCTATATGGGATCGATGTATCGTATCTCATCTAGACACGATACACCAGGGCGAGGCGGAAGCAGAGTCGATGGGGGGAGTGGCGGCCGTCGTTCCCATGCCACGAGGACACAAAGTAAGTAAGTCAATCTAAGAAATGTTGTTCTGAGTATCTTAGATCGATCCCCCCCTACCCATGTAGACCAGGCCTCAGTTATGCCTCAACAGGAAATATCTGCTCCCAAGGTTTAAATTATACAACCAAGCCCAGAATAATTAAACTAGCTACAAAATATTTCAGGGACATCAATTAAAATAGTTCTTCATAAAGCTGTAAGAAAATCAGGGGCAATACGTTTGTTTCAGAAACCGCAACTTTTAACACACACTGCAACTCTTTATAATTGCTGCAAATTTGAGTGACTTTGAGACCGTAAATGCCAAGTAGCAACACTGCTTATTCAAATTTGGCCTGGCCACCCCTCTGTCATCGTAGCCTGTTGCACAGGGACACAATGCTACTCAAATATGGCCCAGCTATATCTCCTGTCATGCATGTTTTCGAGAGCCAAGCAGGTTACACAGCCTCTCTCCTGTCCCACTGCTCTGTTTTGGAAGGCAGGCTGCATACCTTGAGTCACAACTGTGACAAACTGTGGCTGCAACTTTTGAACTAAAGATCACAACTAACAATCTTAGTTATTCAGATGTGTTTATATATTGCACTGTCAGCCTTTGTAAGGATAAGGCCTTTTCCTGTAGCCATATTCTAAGGCCTAAGGCCTTTGTCTGCAGTCATATTAGGAGAGCAGCAGCCATCAGCCAAGAGGCAGAAAGTCACACTCTCACATTCCATCTAAATTACATAAAAACAATGTAGTACTGGGCTGTTAAGAAGGCGATCCTGTCCTAATAGTACCCACCATCACCAGATAAATAAATAGATCTTAAGATGGTTAAAGAAAACTTTGTGCGATGGCATTCTGTCTGGCAAGCAATCACTTATAACAAGTTGTGGTTGTGAAATCTCTACTTCTTTCCCCGTTTCTCTATTATCTGTATGGTTTCTGTTACATAATTTTGCTAGGTATAAATTAATTAATGCGGTGGGCTATGATTGGTTAAATAATTGTTTTACAATATGTTAGAATTGGTTAGAGAATTGTTTACTAATATTTTAGTTAAATGATTGGCTAAGGCAGGGGTTGGCAACCTTTCAGAAGTGGTGTGCCGAGTCTTCATTTATTCACTTTAATTGAAGGTTTTGCGTGCCAGTCATACATTTTAACATTTTTAGAAGGTCTCTTTCTATAAGTCTAAAATATAGAACTAAACTATTGTTGTATGGAAAGTAAATAAGGTTTTTAAAATGTTTAAGAAGTTTCATTTAAAATTAAATTAAAATGCAGAGCCCTCGGAGCCGTGGCCTGGACCCGGGCAGTGTGAGTGCCACTGAAAATCAGCTTGCGTGCCGCCTTCGGCACACGTGCCATAGGTTGCCTACCCCTGGGCTAAGGTATAGCTAAGCAGGATTCAAGTTTCACTATATAAACTGGGGTCCAAGAAGGAGACTAGCAGAAGGAACAGAAGAATAATAATAAGAAAAGACCTGGAAGAAGAAGTAGTCACCTCTAAGACACAGCCTAAGATCAGAGCTGCTAAGAATCCTCTGCACGACTGTGAATCCAGCAACCAGAATCCAGACAAGACTGACCTTACCTGGCTAACAGCAAAGTCCGCCTGCATGATCAGGATTGGTGAGTATAGCATTGTATGCTTAGCTTGTGTATTTTGCTTGGTAATTGTTAATAAATAGAGGTTAGGGATATTACTGTGTAAGGCTCTTTCACTGGTAAAAAGGTCCTGCAAACCCACAAAGAGTACACCCAATTCAGGAATTGGGTAAGGATGGGTACATAAATTAACAGGGTTATGCCTTGAGCCCATGGAAGGGTAAAGGTGGGCACCTCTAGAGTGTGCAAGAAAATATCCCACAAATTGGGCATCTCCAGAGGCCTGGTCTATACCTAAAAATTAGGTCAACCTAGCTCCATCGCTCATGGCTGTGAAAAACTTCATACCCTGTGTGCCGTAGTTAGGTCAACCGATCCCCCACTGTAGATGCAGCTTGGTTGATGGAAGAATTCTTCTGTCAGCCTAACTACTAACTCTCAGAGAGGTGGATTAGCTACATCAACAGAAAAGCCCCTTCCCTCAACATCACTGTAGCTATGTCACTGTAGTGTAGACAAACCTTTAGTCCCTAGCATGGATGGATTTGGTGACAGTAAAGCAACTTTTCCCCCCCGCCCAGAAAAGTTCTTACAGTAAAGTCTCAATATTGGCCCCAAACCCAACACTCAAATTCAAGCAATGGACATTTCCAGCTCCCAAAACAGCAAGTAGGCGCAGGATTGTCCTCTTACCTAGACATAAGATTTCTTATAGCTGCCTACCTTTTCATTCATGTGGGATTGTGAAAAACTCCCTCTGAGGACCTAGTTCTTGTACTAAACACCTTGACTAAGCATCCTGTTGATCCTTCGGTCAGAAGTGCCCTTAGGACTTTTCTATCCTTTACAACTATTTGTGATTCAGCAGTACCAATGTGGTCCCTTTGAAGAAAGATCTTTCGGTACCTTTGTTTTCTTCACATGTATTAGTGATGACCTGTAGCTCTGATGCTCATTTGCATGGTTTGACAGTAAGCATATGTGAGAGTGAGCATGTGCGCGTGTTGTGCTGGGAGTTTAAGATAATTTCTGTGGCAAAGGAGGGATGCGCATGCTGCGGTGAGGGGCTACATGTAATTGGGTTTCCTGTGTGCGCTGGCTATGTTGTGTGGGTGGTTTTGAAGAATGGCAGCAGTTGGACCAAGTAATTCACCATCTGTCTAGTCTCCCTCATACAATCAATGCAACTGTTGTAAGCAAATGAGCTGCATAGTAAGGATGGTGACTGATTAAGTTAGCTCTGATAGCTCAATGAGAGAGACTCCTGGTAAGGCATAGATACATGCCTTACTATTGCAGGGCTGTAATTCATAAAGTCAAAACTACTGAGAATTTAAAATTGGACAGTAACTGACCACAAATCCCAGTGATAATTGAACCTGGTGATATTCTGAACAAAAAGAGCTCTCAACCATGTTTGTAGCTGTTTCCATCACTTCCCACTGACTCGGACATTCTAGGCTTTAGAGTGACACACAGGCAGTCCTGGAACATTAATACACAGATTAGAATTGTTTTTGTATTCCAGACTTAGAAAGAGGGTTGGACCTTGTTCTAACAGGACTCATTTCCTTTTTTAGAATATTATAAAATATATGTAGTTCAGATGTATAGCGGTTGTTCAAGGGAAGAGACAATGAAACAGCGTAAAGCATAATTTACAAGCATATCTTACAAAAGCAATTAATCCCATTCACTAGGGATGGTATTTTGCAAATGGCCATATTTACAATGTTTCAGTGTAGAACCAAACACTATTAACCAAACAAATATTAGTTACTCTATCACACTGCAAACTGAAAACTCTGTGGTTTATCAATATTGTGCAGCTTTGCCTCCGCTTCTTTCTTCTCTGGTGCAGTATGAGGAAAGAGAGACAGAGGTAGGGAACGTTCCACAGCCTCATTATATTAGTAGATCATAAAGTTCATAGTTATCGTTAGTGATTACTCTTGCAATAATCTGTACAAAATGTAATAAAATCGTATATGTGTAGCTCCCGTTATCTGAAATGTTTACAAATTTATATGCAAACATGAGTAGAAGGGGGAGCGACTACATTACGATGTCTGAAAGATCACTAAGTTGAAGTGCAGCAGATGTTTAACAGCACAACACAACAACAAATTATGTCTTATCTCTGACCCAAGTATAGGAAAAAACGCTGAATGCCAATCTAGTCTCTAACACAGACTTGTTCTGTGCTCTTGGGAACCTTACTTCTATCTCATTTTCCCTATGGTGGAAGAGATCATAACTCACAGGTTTTGGTGTTGAGGCTTAAGTGCTTTGAAGATGAAATGTGCTTTATAACTGTTTGGCCAAGAAACTAACCTTATTTGAGCTAAAACTGCCATAGGTAAGCAGTGTAACTTGTTTTAACATTATCCTTTGGTGGTGCTGGCAGTGAATGCTGTTCTACCATGCTCTGCTGCTTTGTATAAAAACATAATTTTTGGAACCAGGATATAACCTAAGGGGTTTGTCTCAGCTTTCTAGCGTGTAAGTGTCAATCATCACATTTGGCACTGAGAAGTACTCTTGTTGGCTGTCTCGGCAGAGAAGTTAATTATGAACGGGACACAGATTCAACTACAGGTTAAATCGACTCTGCAAAATTGTCATGAAAATACACCAGCCTAGGTGCAAACATTTATTTGCCCACTGTTTGCCACAATGGGGTGGAGTGGTGAATTATCCAAGCTCGTAGACTTTTCCTAGGCTGGGAACTATTGTGGTCACTCAGAAAAAGAAAAGATTACGATACCCAGAGCCAGGTTGGGATTTGGTACCTCCTTTTGTTGAAGAAACACTGCCAAAGTATTGTAAGCCATCAGCCATCTTGGCTGAACAGGACTAGCGTTATGGCTATTAGGTTATAACTGATTGTTCTCAGACTGATCCAAGTAATATGTTGTTGAGGTCTGTTCTTCCATTAATTCTGGATGAAGCTGTTCCTTGAATGAGCTTCCCGCTCTTGAACCTGGCATGGATTCTCCCCACAACCCCTTCCAGTTCTAACACAGGGTGGTGGCGGTCCCATTACCAAGGGCTGACAGGAATGATAAGCCCTATAGGCTCAAGAAATTAGGAAACTTCGGAGAGGACCCATGTGAAACCTCACTCAGCATTGTTCCGATCTAAGACATCAGAGCCACGATCAATATGGCTGGAGAATGAACATCATTCATGTGCGTCTGACGAAGTGGGTATTCACCCATGAAAACTTATGCTCCAATATGTCTGTTAGTCTATAAAGATGCCACAGGACACTCTGTTGCTTTTATCTCTCTGCCTTGTGACCACTAGTTTCTGAATCCTGTCCTCTGACAGATATCAATCCCTACAGAAGTTTTTCTATGAAAACTCCCATAAATAACAACAGATTGCATAGAATCATTTGGCTCTTGGTTGTATTGACAAATCCAGATTATTCCAGAATACAACCTGGGTTATGTGATTGCTGCTTTGTAGACCTTTTCCAGGACGACTGCTCCAATAAGCAAGACACTTTACAATGGGTATACGTGACCCATTCTCTGCTCATAGAAAGAGCCCAAAGAGAAGCAGGTAGGTTAAAAAGTAAAGTAGCATACTGCACATTGTCCATTTTATGTGTAGCAGAGATATCACCTATGGGGGTTCATATAATGATGTACAGATAATTGATCTGAAGAACACCTGACAATAAAAAAAATATATATATATAACCTTTTTAAAATTCCTGCAATGGCAGAATTTAGATTCTCCATCCTGATTTGTGGCTTCTGGACTGATCTTTCCAAGAACTTCAGATTAAGCGCTCCTCTGAATTTAGAACACTTAGGTACTCGGAAGCAGATGGACTAGAGTACTAAGCCTTCTTGTTTGCTGGAAAATAAGTCTCCCCACTTGGAAGATGATATGTGTCAGTCTTCATACTGTTTTTTTTCCAAATGGTTAGCAGAAAAAGGGGGTATCCGTTTTGATGTTGGCTTTGAATTTAAGTGTATGTGCAAGAGAGGCTGGATATTTCTGCTAAGATCCATTTTTCCAACATAGTACTGATCTGACACTTAGATTCTCTGCTACTTGACCCCTATTTGGGGAGCACCACATCAAAGAATCATCCTGTAGTCATGCTTGCCTGATATAGAGGGCTTTCCAGAAACATCTCCTTTCTTCCTTATGCAAAGTGGATATCCTTCCTATAATTATCTGGATTGGTATGTGTGCCAAGACCTATAGTAGGGTCTATATTTCCTTTTGCGCTCCAAGGTATCCTTTGATTTTTTTTTATTTGCTTAATTTAAAAGTGATTTCTATGATAGTGCTTATCTACAGACTCACAAGAGAGCCTACCTGACAGGATATTTAGAGGTACCTAGTATCTGATTGTCTATGGATGGGATTTCCAAGGCCTTAGCAGGCGGAGTTGGTGTTGTCACATAGAATTAAGTATTATACACTAATCATACTGTAAATCTCAGGCTTGTTGGGGTTCGAGCATCTCCCACAACAGCCACTGTTATGAAAATCTTGCTTTAAAAATGTCTGCTAGTCCAGAGGATCTTTTGATTTTGAATGGCACTAAGTGGGCACTAAGGAGTCTGACCATGCACGCATGGCACTAGCACCAGATATGCAGGCAGCATGTCTACTAAAGGCTGCTGGTGTAGCTTCATTTTATTTTTTGTCATTATTTTAAATGAACTTTTGGGAGTATCAGAACAAATTTACTTGTGGGTGGACTAACTCCTTTTCCAAGAGCTCCTCTGGAGGAATACAGACTCTGCAAAGTACTCCTGAGAATGGTTTCAACACAACCTGCCTTTAAAAAAATAAAAATAATAATTAAAAAATATATATTTCTAAGGTTCCTCCTCCTCCATGAGCTCTGGCTCCAAGAACTGTTTTTGCTCCCAGGAAGACGAATATGAAAAACATTCTTTGTGTTCCCTGGGCCCTTTCTTGTCCCTCTTAAAGCCTATACACTGGAAGGATTTGTATTATGTTACTTTTGTTTTACCCAGGGCGGGGGGGATTAAGCCTTAGAAATCTTCCTCTGTGGAGGAGTGACCTCTACGGTCAGAGTCTGTAGTGTCCTTCCTTGATGCTTTTGATTTTCTTTCCCAAGTTCTCAGATTTATTGGGCTGGGGAGCAGCACAGAGCGAGAAATTAACCTCTCAGGATTCCAACACCGAGGCCTGGTCTACACTACACGTTTAAACTGAATTTAGCAGCGTTAAACCAATTTAACCCTGCACTCATCCACACAACCAAGCCCTTTATATCGATAAAAAGGGCTCTTTAAACCAATTTCTGTACTCCTCCCCGACGAGGGGAGTAGCGCTGAAATCGGTATTGCCATCTCGGATTAGGGTTAGTGTGGCCGCAAATCAAAGGTATTAGTCTCCGGGCGGTATCCCACAGTGCACCACTGTGACCGCTCTGGAAAGCGATCTGAATTCAGATGCACTGGCTAGGTAGACAGGAAAAGCCCCGCGAACTTTTGAATTTAATTTCTTGTTTGCCCAGCTTGGAGCTCTGATCAGCATGGGTGGCGATGCAGTCCCAAGTCCAAAAAGAGCTCCAGCATGGACCGTACGGGAGATACTGGATCTAATTGCTGTATGGGGAGACAAATCTGTTCTATCAGAGCTCCATTACAGAAGACGAAACGCCAAAACATTTGAAAAAAATCTCCAGGCTATGATACAGAGTCCGCAGCACAGTGCTGTGTGACAAGCGTAACGGAAAGCCAAAGAATCAAATGGACGCTCGGAGGGAGGGAGGGGGGACTGAGGACTCCAGCTATCCCACAGTCCCCGCAGTCTCCGAGAAGTATTTGCATTCTTGGCTGAGCTCCCAATGCCTGTAGGGTCAAACATATTATCCGGGGTGGTTCAGGGTATATCTCGTCAATTTACCCCCCTCCTCTCCCCATGAAAGAAAAGGGGAAAAAATCGTTTCTTGACTTTTTTCAATGTCACCCTATGTTTACGGCATGCTGCTGGTAGACGGGGTGCTGCAGTGCTGAACACCAACATCCCCTTCCTGGTGGCAGACAGTACAATATGACTGCTATCTATCGTCATTATCAGCCCGTGAGTGCTCCTGGCTGGCCTCGGTGAGGTCGGCCGGGGGCGCTTGGGTAAAAATGGGAATGAGTCCCGGTCATTCCCGGCAGATGGTACAGAATGGCTGGTAACCATCCTCATCATCGCAACTGGAGGATGAGCTCTATCAGCCCCCACCTTTCATGTCTAAAGAAAAGATTCTGCACTGCCTGGACTATCATAGCAGCTGGAGGCTTCCTTCCCCTCATTTTATCTCACTAAAAAGTCAGTGTTTCTTATTCCTGCATTCTTTATTACCTCATCACACGAATGGGGGGACACCGCCACGGTAGCCCAAGAGGGTTGGGGGAGGAGGGAAGCAATGGGTGGGGTTGTTGCAGGGGCACCCCCTAGAATGGCACGCAGCTCATCATTTCTGCGGGATCTCTGGAGCTCTGACACGGAGCTGCTGTGCTCTCTGGTTCTCTAATACATTTGCCCCATATTCTAGGCAAGACTGACTCTATTTTTAGACAAAACATAAAGAAGGGAATGACCTGGGGAGTCATTCCCATTTTTGTCCATGCGTCCCCAGCCGACCTCAGCAAGGCCAGCCAGGAGCACCCATGAGAGCAGCAGACGGTACAAAACGACTGATAACCGTCATCTCATCACCAATTTACAATGGCAGACAGTGCAATAGGGATGGTAACCATCTCTGCTACCTTGCAAAGGCAAATAAATGCTGCTATGTAGCATTGCAGTACCGCGTCTGTCAGCAGCATCCAGTATACATACGGTGACAGTGACAAGGCAAAACGGGCTCCATGGTTGCCATGCTATGGCGTCTGCCAGGGCAATCCAGGGAAAAAGGGCGCGAAATGATTGTCTGCCGTTGCTTTCATGGAGGAAGGACTGAGTGACAACACTTACCCAGAATCACCTGCGACACTGTTTTTGCATTGGGATCTCAACTCAGAATTCCAATGGGCGGGGGAGACTGCGGGAACTATGGGATAGCTACGGGATAGCTACCCACAGTGCAACGCTCTGGAAATCGACGCTAGCCTCGGTACATGGACGCACACCGCCGAATTAATGTGCTTAGTGTGGCCACGTGCACTCGACTTTATATAATCTGTTTTACAAAACCAGTTTATGTAAAATCGGAATAATCCCATAGTGTAGACATACTGAGTATCTTTTCTTTATAGGGTTTTCACCCCTTCTTTGTAGTAGAGAGGGAGAACGGCCTCTATGCCCGGAGATAAGGGAATTGAAAGGGGAAACAGCATCTGCTGCTGTGCTGTAGAAGTATGTGTAACACTTGAAAGGTTCACTCTTCAGGACTCCCTAAGTTGCTTTGAATTTTACATATGTTCCCTAACCTCCTGCTCAAGAGAAGGGCAGGAACACGAAACAGCCCTTTTGTTTCATATTATCTCTCAGTGAGAAAGGTGGAGTTACATAAGAGTGGCATGAGAAATGGAGCCCCTTACTCCCTACTTGTTATTCCATGCATGGGCTGCTCTCCGTCTCATCCCTCCAAAGCTGGCTGTTTGGAAGAGAGAGTGAGAAAGCAGCAGTTGTATGGTCCATGGATGGTTTGAGGCTCTGATTAGCACAGCAGGAGTAGCATAGCTGATCCACACCAAGTTGGATCCAGTTAGCCCAGACATTTTTGTGTTCTGTTCTGCCAGTTTCTTTATTTCTCTGGTTGTGTAAGAGATGTCCTTACCAAAGCCTTCACAGATAGACCGCACTAGAATCTGCTACAGCCAGCTACCTCAGTATCAGAAGAGGTATTTCCAGCAAGCTTGCTAAACAGTCCAGTGATGCTTATAATCAAATTTATCAAACACTAACAATAAAAAGGATCCCTTTTTGGTTGTTTTGCCCTATTTTCTAATTGCTCTGAGCAGGAAGTCTTGTAAAGCCTCCCTGCAACTGTTGGAGGCAGAATGATCTGGTTGGATCTTCACAGGAGTGACTACTGCCTTGACTGATAGGTCTGGTTCTGCCTCCAAGGTTTTGCATGCTGGGGTAAGTTCCATTATAATGAATCTGCAAGCTTTCCCTGCAAAGAAGAATGTCAATAGCTTGGACAAAGACACACAGCATGGATCACTCCTACAATGTCTCACGAACACCTCCCCGCCCACTGCGGATCATATACTATCCCTGTGGCAACTAAAGAAAATTGCTTTAATAAAAAAAATATAGGGAAGTGTTTAATGTAATTTAGTAGTTGGAAACCAAGAGGAGAGCCAGCATCATGTGACCAACCTGCTCTCTGCAGACCACAGTTTAAAACTGCTGTATTACAGTGTATTATTCTAAACACTTACCTGATAACTGTAGTTTGGATTTATCTGTATCTGATAGAAGTATATTTGATGATGCAGCTATTTGAAATAACTGTTCCCTCACAAAATTCAGTTAACTGTAGTGAGTGCCTCACTATTTTGGGAGGTTGTTTCTTGCTGCATTTTTTGCTAGGAAATGCTTCAATTTCTTATTAATCTTTAGACAGGTTCTTTGAATATTAACCTGATGCTGAATAAAGGATTGTATGATGTATGTTAACATTTTATTGTAACTTTGCTTTAATAAAAATATATTTTTTTTAAAAACAATGCCCAAAATCTAATGTAATATGCAACTGAGGACAAGCCAATACTGAGCAAGAATACAAGTTACCTTGCTTACGTCACATGATAATCCTATTAACATAACCCGACATAACATTTGGCTCTTTGCAAAGCTATACTGCTAGCTCATCAACTTTACTCACACTCTTCTGTAGTGTTACTAATGTAGTTTTCCTCACACCTCTTATATTCATGCAGTTCTTGCAGAGAGAACGCATCTCAATTAGTTACAGCCCCCACGAACGAGAGGTGTCTTTAGTAAGAATGCAGTGTAATTGTCCATGAAATTAGTAGCCATTTAGAGTGTCCAATGCTTTGACTGATTCTTCAAATGTCTTTTACTTTTTTTTTTTTAATTTCAGCTATTTCTCCAATGTATTATTCAAAGTGTTTTTAAATACTAACCTCCACAGCATTTGCAGTCTCTCCCAGCTATGAATCATCCACGTATCTGATTACTATAAATATAGCCCCTTGCCACTATTACTACTTTCTTTTCTAAAATCAATGAAAAAAAGTTTTGTTAAATGTATGCATTCAGACAGACAGAAGAACCAGCTCTGAGATATTCTGCAGGAAGATGAAGGATATACAAGTTCTATAAACTGAATTCTGTCCATTCTACTTCAGTTATAACTATTATATGCCAAATTTGTCACAGCCCTAGTTGAGCTTCTCTTGCTGGCAGCCCAACAGAGGAAAGAAATCCCAGCCTCTGCTTTCATGGGTGTTTTAAGACTTCAAAGTCTGCACAGAGCCCAGGCTCAGGCACTGTCTCAGTTCTTGAGTCCTAGATGCACTGTCAGAGTGAGACCCTTCATCTGATACTCCCTCTTGAGAACTTACCACATGGCCCACACACCTAGCCTATGGAACCAGTATGGACTCCTCAGACTCCCCTCAAAACTTAAATATTCCCTTTCTTAGAATTCCATCCAAATGTGAGCATTCTGATTTATCTCTTCAAAGAGCACATGGTAGGTGCAGAACACAACAGACACAGTTTGCACAGGACTCAAATACAGCATTGACTTTTAATAATGAGAATCACAGAGATCAATACAAGGGAAAAAACCCAAACCTTATACACATTTCCCCTCTCTAGCTCATCCTTCCCTTAGGGTATGGCAGCACTTTGAAGTTTCGAGTGTGGTCACAGCGCCAGTGCTGGGAGAGCGCTACCGCAGCGCTGCACGTACTCCACATCCTCTATGGGTGTAGCTTGCAGCGCTGGAAGCCGCACTCCCAGTGCTGCGGCACTGTTTACACGGAGGCTTTACAGCGCTGTATCTTGCAGCGCTCGGGGGGGAGTGGTGTTTTTTTCACACCCCTGAGCGCGAAAGTTGCAGCGCTGTAAAGTGCCAGTGTAGCCATGGCCTCAGAAGTGCTTGGTGGACCATATGTGCTCAAATAGACAAATTGTGTCTCCCCTTCACCGCTGACTCACTCTGCTCCTGCAGTTTCCTCATCTTAAGATGGTGAAAAAAATGGCCAAAGAGAAAACAAACAGAGTAGCCTCTTTATAACCTTCTAGTCAGTCTCCTCTGTCAGGTGACTCCATGGTCAATGAGAACAGGTAACCCCCCCCATGTGATTTCATTGCTAGGTGACCTCTCCCCAGATAACAGTTCCTCTGTGAAGGGAAGGAGTCAGCCTTTTTTCTAGAGTGCTTCCTTTTTTAATAGGACACCATAAAAGTTTAACTATTCTTTACTGTTACACCTTTGCCAGTACCCCGTTGGAATTTCAGTCCAACATGGAGGTAAGAGAACAGTAAAGACAACAGGCTGCATGCAACTTCAAAGTGGAGCTTGCAATCTGGTCAAGATACATGCAGAGTTCATAATCTAACACAGGGTTCTTAAATTGTACAGAAAGATTTGCCAAATCATCGTCATAGTAAATTTGTAATTTTATTTTGTAGAGATTGCTTTAGGTTACAATTAATCGTCAAACAAGCCAACTCCAGATTTTGTCAGAACAATTTATTTGTTTTTGTAAAAAAAACAGTGTGCCCTTATAAAAATCTTTAAAGCAACACAAAAATGGAATGTAAACTTAAATATAACTTTTGAATAGGGTGGATAAAAATTGAGGGGGTTTTTAAAAGAAAGAAGAATCAGATTTTTAAAAAAATTTAAATAAGTTTAAGTTTAAATTAAATACAGGCTTTTTTTAATAAAAAACACATTGAAAATTAAATTTGAAATCAACTAATCCAAAAAATTAAAGTAATACACATTTGATGTTAAGTTTTAAAGGAAGTCAAATCACTGAGCTGCTGGCAGGCAGTGGCTAAGTCTGGAACCAGAGTTTGTTGAAGTGCTAAGCTGTTTTAGATACCATTAGCCTTTTCTGCAGGTACAGAGAATATTTTTTTCATTTCAGTTTTCTCAGCTACTTCAGTTCAATGACTAGTCCATTCTAAGTTAAGAAACTAAATGATTAAGCCGCAACCACACTGGAACACAGCCTTTAAACTTTTTGGGACATAAACAGTCTTTTTATTATATGTTTGCACAGTGCCCAGCACAACAGGGTCCTCGGCTTTATCTCAACACAAAAGGAACAACTGGTGTACTGTCAACATCAAATGAGCAATCTGTCTGCTCTGACAGCTGTCCATGTACAGAACAACAATTTCTCTGCCTTGCCTGGCTCTTCTGTCCCCCTCATTACCCTAGAAATGTTCCCTACCCATGATTCTCCTCCTCCCATGCCCCAACTCTGTAAATCTTCAGCTAACGGTGGTTCACCGGCTGAAACGCTAACTCTGGAAAGAAGACATGTCCTCTCATGTATGACCAAGAGGTAAACAGTGCAGTCTCAACCAGAGATCCCCTCTGCCGAAAAGCAGAGAGGGAAGGGGATATGGTGGCAGTAGTTCAGAGAGAGGATTCTTAGCCTGTAAACTATGGGTACATCTACACTGGAAAAAACAAATGTTGCAATGAGTCTTAGAGCCTGGATCAACTGATGCAGGCTTGTGCTACAGAGCTAAAAAATAGTAGTCTAAACATTCCTGCTCAGGCTGGAGCCTGGGCAATGAAACTCAGAGAGGAAGATGGGTCTCAAAGCTCAGGCTCCAGCACCAGCAGGAACACCTACACTGCTATTTTTCACCCCATATTGTGAGCCTGAATCAGCTGACCTAGGCTTGGAGACTCGCTGTTGCAGTAGATTTTGTGTTTTGTTTTGTTTTTTGCAGCGTAGAATTTGCCAACTGAGGAAGCAATCTGATCTGTCAGAATTGACAGAGCCCCAGTTGTGTCAGCATGTTGCATAGTCAAGTGAGCTGAGAGTTTACCTCTGTAAAAACATTGAGTTACGTTGTATACCAGATGACAACCCACACCTCACATTGGTGTAGGGCAACCCAAGGATGGACGCAAGGGCAAATGTTACATCAATTGATGGTGGAAACACTCAGTTGTTGATACTTCAGTATATATGATGCTATCAACTGAAGCACAATTAAATGAGTACTCTAGTCTAGACAAAGAGCAGAAACCCAAAACTCTTGGCTTGATTTTAACAAAACACATTTAGCTCATTGTCAATGTCTGTTAAAAAGGATGCTTTTAAAAAATTTAACATGTTCTAACCCTTCACAAGCTCACAATTTACATTCCCTAGAACTAGCCACTCCCCACTTCAATCCCATAAGAAGTCCAACACCAAAAAAACAGGGAAGAACACACTGATTACCCTCAATGTATCTGAGGCAATACTTCTGTCAAGGCAACTAGAATTCAGTCTGTGTAGAGTACACTTGAAATCAACACAGCCTTGCCTCACCCTCTGGAAAAACAGCACAGGAAGGGAAGCTGTACTGATAAATTAAAATAAAGGTCAAATTATCAACCTGTGTATCTAGTTAACCTGCTTTACACCATGTTACTTTGGTCACTCCTGCAACAAAGTATTTTTACAGAAATGCAGAATGGTAGCTGTTCATTTTGACAGGAAAGTTTAAAAGGTAAGTCACTTTTTGAGAGCAATAAGCCAGTACTAGTGATGTAGATAAGTAACTTGATTCACTAAGCTCATAGATTCAATCTTTCTAGATCCTGTAGTAGCAATGAGTTTCTGAATCAGCAGAGAGAAATGCATTACACTCCCTATTAAGTTTCCTAAGCGACACATGCCTACACAAATCCAAAGAACACTGGCCGTCAGTTAAGAGATCACATAATTTACATACATATCTTGTACATTTTTAGAAGCTAAAAAAATTGCAAAAGTTACAAATGAAAATGACCCCTCAAAATAATATCTTCCATTGTTGTATGCAGTGTTATTGTAGCTGTGTCAGTTCCAGGATATTACCTCACCCACCTTGTGTCTCGAATATCTTTTATTGGACCAGCTTCTGTTGGTGACAGAGACAAGCTTTCAAGCTTACACAGAGCCTGAAGAGCTTGAAAAGCTTGTCTCTGTCACCAACAAAAGTTAGTCCAAAAAAAGATGTTACCTAACTCACCTTGTCCCTAAAACTGAGACATTTCTGCATTATATTAGGCATAGCTCCACACTCTGCTTATTCACACATGCAAGCACAGTTCTAGAAAAATCTACTAAGCTACAGTGAGTAGTCATCTTCTCAGGATAAACAATTTCTACTGAATCCAGGCTTTCATTTAAAAAAATTTCTAGCCTTTATGGTGCAAACATTACCTTCCAAACATGGATCAAATTAAAGCAGTGATGTCTGCCCCAATGTGTACACAAATAGTTATGGCAGGGTAGTGTCACTGTCTCTGCTGAAGGGGACAGCCATTGTACAGGAAGTAAGGTGCCTTACATTGCCTTGTTATGAAAAACTATTCTGGGAAACCCAGACAACCTAGCAATGAGACATGTGAGGTAGGACAGGGGGAAAGGAGGTGAGAGGTTCCTGTCACTCCAACATGCAGAGGATTGTCCTGGAGTAGCAGTGAAAGGTTCTGACGAAAAGAACTTGCCACAGAATCATTCGTTGGGTGGGATTAATTAGTTTTATTGCAGCAGTGCTTAAGGAGGACTCAAAGAACGCAGAAGGCACTTTGACAGGCCTCTTATAAAGATATGGGGAAGAAAAATAGCAAACAAGTGGGACAATGGTCATACAGTGAAGCTGCCAAAGAAAAGGACCTCAGTCAGTGCAAAAACTGGAGAGGCATTCAACTGCTGTCCATCCCAATTAAAATATTTATATGCATCATTCTAGATAGAATGAAGAAAGCTGTAGATTTATGGGTATGACAACAGGCAGGGCTGAACAGGAGAAATCATGCATAGCTCAAACAGTAACCCTACATATAAAATATCAGTCACATACTATGAATTTCATAGATTTCCAAAAAGCTTTTGTTTGACACAGTGGATAGACATGCATTATGGAAGTTACTATGCCACTATGGAATTCCTCCAGAAATGACTCTGATCATTCAGAGTTTCTTTGAAAAATATGACATCAAATAATACATAACAGCAAATTGACTAAGCCATTAGAGGTAACCACCAGAGTCAGACAAGGATGTCTTATGTTACCTAAGCCAAGACCTTCATCCTCTGGTAATGGATGGGGTACTGAGAAAAACAACCACCGAGAGGGATACAATGGACTTTCACAGAGAAGCCAGAAGACCTCATCTTTGCAGATGGCAACAGTGTAATGTCCCATATCCACAGAGATAGGCAAGATAAAACAAATGATCTCCAGGCTTATGCACAACTAATAGGGCTGAATCAACACCAAGAAAACAAAAACCATGAGAATCAAACACAATAAAAATCACTAACAGCATTTACTGGAATTGACATAGATAAGGTCTGTATATTAATTCTGATAGATGTGGGCCCAAAGAGTCAAAAGTGTTAGTATGACCCTGAAACTGTACAGTTTTGTTCAGGGTTTGGTATATAGAGACATCAATCTATTCAGAACCATGGAAACCATACCATTAATTTTTTGTAACTTTTATTAAAGATACAGAAAAAGCAAAACAGTTAAATAATTTGAAATAAAAAAGATTAAATATGGTTTTCGTTTTCTCTTTAGCTGGAGAGAATTTTTAGAAAGAAAATGCTGTGGTCTGACAGTCTCCTAGATGGTATTAAAGATGGTAATAACTGTCCTTTTCTTTTCGCCAAAAAGAAGTTAGCCGAGATGGGCTGAAGCTGATGTTTTTGCTGCTGCTGTTCAAGACTGATTCTGTTTCCTAGAAGGCAAAACAAACACACAACAGGGGAAAGAAAAGAACAGCAGAGATAGAAAATGCAGCTTCTGTCTCTAGGGTTGACTCTCACTTGCAACCTTGCTGATCGAAAAAACACAAACACAGCACAGCGTCTTATCAGCCACTCCCAAGACAGGCAAACTTGCACCAGTATCTGGCTGTTTAGGGCATTGCTTTTAGCTGTTTCTTTGGTCACAGGCTTACTGCAGTGTTGTAAAATATAGTCTTGGCCAATTGAGTCAGATTCTTATTAAAAAGTAGGCAAAAACAGGATAGGAAAAAAGAAATATGATGGGGAAAGAAAAGAACACACACTGGGCAGGGAGGTTTGTGACAAAGCCTCACATCCTGGGATTTAGCCAGAGCCAGAGAAGATGTCATTGAGGTCCCTCTCTCTGACCCAGATTGGTCAGGACATCTTTCAGAATTAGAACAAAGAAGGCCCAGGAAGATGGCGTGGTAGCCACGATGGTGAAGCTTGCTCCTTCCCCTTCTCTTGTTTTTCAGTCATCCAGAATTCACATCTGTCCCAAAAAATTCCCCTCTTAAGGATCTCAAAAGGGAATGATGACTGGAACATCCTTAATTATTTCAGCCACCAATTAGGCCTAATTTTCAACACACCAATTTTGGTTCATGGATTTCCAGTCATTACCAGCCATTAACTTAACACAGTCCTTGAATTATATCAGTAGGCCTTTTCACTTGTACTAATTCAGTCGGTCTCCTCCCTTTTTCACCTTGTCCTTTCAACATTTACCATAGGTCATTAGAATACAAGAACAGCCATACTGGGTCAGACCAAAGGTTCATCTAGCTCAGTATCCTGTCTTCCGACAGTGGCCAATGCCAGGTGCCCCAGAGGGAATGAACAGAACAGGTAATCATGAAGTGGTCCATCCCCAGTTGCCCATTCCCAGCTTCTGGCAAACAGAAGCTAGGGACACCATCCCTGTTCACTTTATGAACTTTCACTTTTCACAGCTGACTCACAATTAGGGTAAACCTGTAGGTTCAATTATCACAACAGGTCTGACATCACATCTTGGCAGCACTGTAAACAAAACGTGGAACAAAAAGATATTAGAGCTAGAATAGGAAAAGCCAAACATGCCTTTGCAACCCTAAAGCCAAAATGGAGAAACAGAACTCGTCCTCCAAACTGAAATTGAATATTTAATACCATTGTAAAATCTGTTTTACTACAGAACACTGAAACTTGGAAGTTCATCAAGATTCTATGATCTAAACTCCCAATTTTTTATAAACAGCTGTCTTACACAATCCTTAATATCAGACATTGATGTGGAAGGGCAACATAATTGATTGGTGTGGGGGGGGGGGCTGGGCAGGAATAACGGGATGCAGAATTCAGCCAATGGAAAGCCAGGGTCTAGAGCCCTGCGGCAACACTGGGTTCCGGCGGGTCTGGCCAGATCCATTCCCATAATCGCAGGAGCAGTAAAATGTACTTTGTTGTGAATGGTACTGGGTGGGCAAAAAACAAAAACCCACCAGACTGCAGTAATTTGCAGGAAAACACTAAATCTCTCATCAGTTTGTCAAATAGAATTTCAGCAATGTAAAACAAGGGTGTTTTTTTTTGTTTAAATAAAGGTTTCAATACTTAAATTTAACCAAGGGATAGAAAGAGATGTGATATCTATTATAAACAGGAGTTAATATTTTTACATGGTTTAAGCAAGATTTGGTTTTTTTTACTAGTAAAAATTGTGTCCGAATTCCTTTTATATATTAACCGACTTTTTTTTTTTTTTGTAGCATGAGGGGTTTGCAGGATCCAAGGTTTCTGTAGGTGAGAGTGAGATAAACTTGCAAGAAACAATGTGGGGGCGGGGGGGGAAAGGGGGACGGATGTGTGAAAAAACACTCCTGAATGAAAAAAGTTTTAACGATGAAAAACGCTAGTATGGACAGTGTTTCATCAGCA
Organism: Gopherus evgoodei; assembly: GCF_007399415.2. Classification (NCBI taxonomy): domain Eukaryota; kingdom Metazoa; phylum Chordata; order Testudines; family Testudinidae; genus Gopherus; species Gopherus evgoodei. The sequence continues at coordinate 60,773,744 of NC_044332.1, forward strand.
GGAGCTGTGTTCCTGGTGACAAAGCTACTGCCCCTTGTTGGAGGTGGTTTTATTTTGTCACCAGGAAAGCTCCCAGCGATAAAGAGCAGCTTACAATGGCGCAGCTACAGCGGCACAACTGAGCTGTTGTAAAGTGTGCGTAGTCATAATCCCTCACAGGCCTCTACCAGGGTCTTCTGGATCATGTGGTGAGGGAGGGACTCAAGCAGCAGGAGAGGGCATGACTCTGGACTCCGTATGTTTTGACTGGCGATTAGGCTTAATCCTTGCCTTACTGGGTGTTGGGTAACATTCCCAAGTAATTAATATACATATGAATAAATATATTTGTGTCTTTTTCATTTATATTTAGCTGCATATATAAAAATTTAAATAAGTTAAGATAGCCAGAAAGCAAAGAAGGATGGATTAATAAAAAAATGACATTGATTCTTAAAAATACTCAGCAAATCAGGATATTTTACAAAAGCAATACTTACTCTGACATTGCTTGTAATCAGTTACCTTAGTTTAACATCTAATGGCCTCATTTAGAATTCTTTATTCTTAACTTTATTGAAGTTTTGCCTAAGGAATTCCTATTTCAAAAACCCAGGAATGTTTCTCAATAGCATGATCCAGTCAGAAAATGCTACTAAAGGAAACGCAATCCCAAATCTACTTCTCACCAGTACAGTGGAAAAAACAGAGAATAGGAAAATGATGAGGAATCTTGGTACTTGAAACTTTTGTTGTTATATAGGGCTTATCACCATAGCTTCTGAGCACCTAGAACTCACTATGGTAAGAAACAGTTTCAAAGTACAAAGTTCTGCAAGGATGCATGATGTAAAAAGAAAAGTGAAGTACAGTACAAGAAGGCTGAGGTTTAAAAAAAAGCTTGTAGCTCAAACAGGAGACAAAAAAAACAAACAAGCAAGAGTCAGTAGAAAGAAAAATCATCAACTTAAACATTACTCAAAACTGAATCTGAGCACCTATTACAATAAACCAAACATTTGAAAAAATATTTTTTCAAATATGTTTACTTTGTGTATTTGACAGTAGTTGGTTTCACTATTTTCCCTGCATAAGTTAGTCAGTTTCTTTTATTTACAGCTCAAAAAGTTCAGATACTCATAAAACCACAAAAAATGGCAAAGGGATTTACTAACTGAAATTATTTTCAGAAAATTCAATAAAAGTAACTAGCCTTCAAGCTAGTATCCCTCTAAGAATTGTAATCAGTAAATTTTTGCCATTGTTTCATTTTCTCTTTTTTTTTTTTTTTTGGCGGTAGGGGCCGGCATATAAATTTATGGATAGCTAGCGACCGCTTTAATTTACCATGGTCTTCTAGGGCCTCATAGACAATCATGCATAAGGCCCTACTTGAATTGCACGATGATTGTCAAAAAATTGCAGCTGAGTTGCAGACAAGCGATGGAAAATTGTAGAAAAGTAATAATGAACCTCATTATTTGCAGTAATAAAGTCCATTATTACTTTTCTGCAATTTTCCGCTGTCAGATGCCCAGGGCTCAGAGCGGCGTCTCCCACTGTTGGTGGCCCAGGGCTGAGAGAGAGGTGCCCAGAAGCTCCCACTGTCAAAATTGAAGTGGAAGCCTAATATTGCAGAATCAGCAATATCACAAATTAAATAAGGCCTTGGTTAGTAACTAAAATTTCAACAAGTTACATTCTTTGACAACAATAAATTCTTAGTTGTTGAAATTAAAACCTGGTAGAAGCCTGTTTAACATGTTCAGTGTGGCACAAAGACCCAATCAGAGTATTTCAGGATATTTTAAAAGTATGTCAACTTGAGATATAGTCGGTTTCAAAGGACTGAGTTAGAAGTAGTTTCAGATACTATGCTTGCCCCTGCAGCGTTTTGTGGTTTTACAAAAATTATTTTAAAATGTTTCTCTTTTCCCTATGGCTGTCTGAAAGATCCACACAAAAGGGAAGAATGACTATGCAGCAGAAACAGTGAAACTGGCATACAAACACGCTATTAAATGCAAGGAACAAACCAAGAATTGAAGAAAAAAATGCATTTCCCTACTCTTAGGTATAGGACTCCTAGGAGTTCGCTGTAACAACATTAAGTAAATTTCAGACGTGTGTGATTTCTAAATTTCCAGTGCCCCCTTAACATGCTCACCATGTTTTATTCCCTCAGAACAGTTACGTAAAACAGTTAAGTAAAACACAATTTGCAAAATTATGAAAATAGGAACAAATCAATCTCAGAAGAGCCGTTAGAAATTGATGGCTCTGTCTGAAAACTTTAACTAAAAAAGCCCCACGTTATCCCACGTGATTCCTCAACTTCAATTCCAGAACCAGAAGAATTCCTTTGTACTGTTCACACCACATGAAACACTGATAGTGTAATTTATTCTGCAGAACCATTATAAAGAATAGGAAAGAACCCAGGTTGAATCTCAGATACCACATTGACTTTGCATGGCTGACAGGTAGAAACTCCATCTTTCGACTCATGTAAACACATTTAGTTTGAAAGTCACTGACCCTCAAACATCGGACAAATGATTTTTTTTTAAATTAACCAGTAGATATGTATGGATGAATGACCCCATATAAAAGCTAGGCAGTAATAAGAATACAAATATATTTTTACAGAGCGCAATGTCACTTAAAATAAACTAAGCTATTATGTTCACAATATCTTCGAAGTTAATAGAGTTCATTATAATACAAAACAATACACTTCATTCTTAAGTTATACTTTTGAAAAAGTTAGTAATATTTTTGTCCATGTTAATTTAGTTTATTCATATTCTTTCCCTTGTTAAAATACTATTTGCCCTTTAACTATCACTTGTCTTAAAATGCCTTGCCTACAATACAGAACCACCACATCGGGACACTGAAGTTGACAGTAAAATTTGAGGTATAAACTGGATTTCATTGGATCACACAAATATGTGAGACAGCATTCCTGTTCATGCTCCAAATTGTAGCAATTTTAACCAGGGTAAGAGACAACTGTGTTATGACCAAGGCCTTAACAGTTATATTCGTTAACAGCCCAAACTGTAGGGGATGAATTAAGGGCGAAATTGAAAATACTATTTATTGCCATCATTTAGAATGAAGCTCTACAAGTTCAGGGGCAGCTCTAGACATTTTGCCGCCCCAAGCAGGGCGGCATGCCATGGGGGGCACTCTGCCAGCCGGTTTGCGGGAGGTCCACCGGAGCCGCCTGCTGCCCTCCTGGCAGAGCACCCCCCGCGACATGCAGCCCCAAGCAAGCGCTTGGCGTGCACAGGGGGCGCTCCAGGCCCCAGCAACTTACACAACCCAAAACAAGGCAACAACAAAAACCATGTTTGTTGTTGTTCCAAGGAGGAAGATGTGGAATTTTCTTAGACAACTATGTTACAATAAGCAGGAAAGGTCCAGGCAACAAGTACAGGATAAACAAACAACGACATAAGATTTTGGATAGTCACCTTCTTGTCTCCCTCAGCCAATGTCTAAACTAATTCGTTCATACTAGAGTGTGTCTCTCTCTAGATGTTATACAGACATATACAGAGAGGAAACAAATCACAAATAAATAGACCTTTCTACCTCTTATAGGTGTATGACCAGGTTGAGACAAGTGATTTTTGGTGTAAGGAAGGATGCAGACCAGTGCTTTCTACAGTCACTCTTCATTAAAAAATCTCCCAAAATTAACTCATCTGTTAGACTAGCACTCATTCACAGACTAGCTACTGAAGCACTCAGAAGCACAAGTATCAAGAGCTCAGAAAACGGAACCAAGCAACCTTTCTGCCCTGTTTCCAAGCTACTACCCCAATGGGAATACAAGCTCCACATTTGAAACAAGAAGTTCACAGTTATCATTGCCTATTCAAAACCCTAGGTAAGAGGGGAAGAGGTTGAATACCTGAGAGTTTTCAAACAGAAAGAAATGTAAGAGGTGTCTGAAGGAAAGCCAAAAGACCCTCTCCCCCCTTCTTTCCTTGAGGATGGAAAAAGTGGGGGACGGGGGGACTCTGACCCTTCTCTGTGATTCTGCCCTGCATCACCCCCCAGATAAGCTGAACTCCACACGCCTTCCTTGCACAATACCCCCATCTTGGGGAGTAGCTGCCAGGGGAAGGGGAGTGGAGGGCCTGCCTGTTCAGAGTCCCAGCCGGTGTGCAGGACTGGGGGCAAGGCCTCACTCCCCCGCCTGGGATTCAGTGTTGCGATGGGGGAGAGGGGAGGGCACAGCCCTGCACCCTACCCCCTGGATCCAGTGTGCCAGGCCTCGCTACTCGATGACTACTGGGGTGTGTTGGGAGAGAAGGGTCGAGATCGCGACCCCTCCGCTGGGGCCTGGGGCCGGGACGCAGGAGCGCTGTCGGGGGGAGGGGGCGGTGCGTAGACCTGCCCCCGGGAGTCCCGGGCACGCCCAGGGGCGCGGAGAGCCACTGGCCCAGGGATCGGGGCCTCCCTACTGCCGGCGGGGCCCGTGTCCCGCGGCGGCCCTAGGGGACAGAGCCCGGGCTGCTAGCACAGGCCAGGGGCGGAAACCCCCCAGCGGGTGCAGACTGAGGAGCCCTGGGGGCTCGGGAACTTACCGGAGCGCGGCGCTGGCGAGGCGGCTCGGCGGCGGGTCTCATGCTGGCGGGCGGTCACTGGTGCCCGCTGGGAGGCGGGAGCGGCGAGGCTCGGCAGTCGCGGAGCCACATTTCCGCCCCTTCACAAGCTTCCTCGCTACGAGCGCCGGGGACGAAGCCGAGACCTCCCTACCCAACACCTCCCGGCTCCCGTACAGTCCCAGCCGCCTCACTTCCGGGCAGGGAGGGGGTCACGCGGCGTGCAGGGATGATCTCACATCCGGGTTCTCGCGGGGATGGGCGCTGCCACGTGCTGCGCTGCCGAGGTCTCTCCCCCCCACCCCCCGCGCGCACTCCAAGCACCCATCTAACGGCAGCGCCAGCAACGCTGAATGCGCCTCGCGCCCGCAGGCTCTCAGCCAGGTGTGACAGGCGGGGGCTTTGTCATCAGCCTGGGGGGCGCGTTGCCCTCGGATTGGGGCGGCCTCTGCCCGGTTTCCTTGGCAACGCTGCCTGGGGACCCAAGTCGGAGCTGGACGTGCCCTGCCAGCCAGACTGCGGGAGAGGGGCCAGCACAACGCACCTGGTGGCGCTCGGCGATTCTCCAGCCTGTGAGCTTTGACACCCCCCCACATACCCCGCACGTTCGGGCCCTCAGCCCCTCTGGCTGAGACCGTGTCCAGACAGCCGCTGCCCCCCTAACATCCTGAGTGGTGGCAGCGCTGCAGAAAGGAGCGTTGTGTCTCGGGGGCACGGACCCAGGGTGTCCGTAGCAATCAGCTTGCAGCTCAGGCCCACCAGCCTCAGCTCGCTGAGGGGCTGTCCAATAGCCACTCAGTGGGAACTACTTTTAATGCCCCTTGAGCTTCAGTCCATGCAGGAGGTGACCTGTAACTTGAAGGCTCCTTAGCAAGACCCAAAGGCATGCAGACCTCTCAAAAGTGCCACCTAAGACAGGGTCATTTTTACATACCATGGTTAGCAAATACCAGAATTAAGGTTACCCCTATGACCTTAGCTCTGCGCCCTTGTGTAGACAGTCTTGAGCAATGAGCTCATTCTGTTTTTCTCCTGCATGAGCAACTGGAGGATTTGAATGCAAGATCTTCAGCTCCAAAGCACAGGCCTCTGGCTGTTAGCCTTAGGCTGATAGCTGACCCAGCTCCTAGAGGGGAATGCTGTCATTTAGAGACATGTTCTAATCCCAGCCCAGGCTTTAACATGATCAATTTATCATACAGTAAAGGCTGCATGCCTAGTCTACAATAGATCTTTAAAACACATTAGCTAACATCACACCTTTAAATCCTAGTCAAGTTAAGATCTATGATGGTGAGTAATATGACTTGTGAGCTACACCAAAATATTAACAGCAGATAATAGAAGAGGTGACGCTACAATCCAGAGTCTCCTGGCTGCTAACACAGTGCACCTTCTCCCAAACTACAGGGGGAAGTTCTGTGTCCCCACCCCATATGCATGATATTTTACTAGATATATGTGAAAATGTAATAAGATGGCCAAAAGTATCATGCGAGATTTGGGGTCTCATTGGTTTTAATGGGATCTTTAGCCACCAGCAAGGATACAGAACTGTTCTATTTCATCAGGTCCTCACATGCCCCTGCTAACTACTTTGTGTCCCCTTTCCTCAGAGGGATCCCCACAGAGTTTGTACACTTATGACCAGAGCCTAGACCATACTGCAGGCCTTCTCAGTGCTTAAAATACTGTCTCATGGCATCAAGATGCAGTCATGCTCCATTGGGATATTTTCACAGATGTAGTCAAATCTGTAGTCTAGGCTTCTGCCATATCTAGGAGATGTTTTACATCAACTGTTCTGTTTCAATCAGGTTTAAATTTGATTATCAAACAATTTTTTTTTTAACCAAAGCTCTCAAGTGGATAATGAACAGATTTCTTGCTACTAATATATGATTTGCAGGATTAGGGTGTAGGTGGCTATCATTCTTTACCCCATAGCTATCTGCATTTCAGAGGTGAAACTATATGTTTATATATAGTAACATTCCTTGGGAGCCTGTTTGTGAAAGGCAGTATCTAAAAAGGAATTATCACCTGTATTAAGAGTTGTTGCTATAATAATATTTTTCACATTCTGTTGCTAGATTTTATAAATCATAATTTTAAAAAATCTCAGCCAGGTTTTAAAGTAGTCGTTTCATCACCTCTTTCTCAAGCAAATTTATTTTAAGAGTTACCTTACAAGTGGAGAACCAATGTTGAAGGCCAATTTAGTCAGGGTGTATGTGGCATATATTTATGCCTGTTTCTGTAATTTTCACTCCATGCATCTGAAGAAGTGGATTTCTTACCCACGAAAGCTTATGCTCTAATAAATCTGTTAGTCTTTAAGGTGTCACTGTACTCCTCATTGTTTTTGTGGATATAGACTAACACGGCTACTCCTCTGATGCCATCTGCACAGAATTATTCATTTACTCTGGAGCTTTTCTGGGGCACTGGTTGCCATAACACTTGAGTTCTTCACAAATACTTTAACCCCATATTTCAGAGAGGAATTGTGTAGAAAAACTTAACAGATGTGGAACTGAGGCACACAGATGAAAGCCTAAACTTGTGAAAGTGTCCACTAAATTTAAGTGTCCAATGTGAGACTCCTATGGCATTTTTCAGAATACTTACTTAGCATTTTATATATTCAAGTCACTGTACAGACATTAAATAATGAATCCTCTCAACACCTCTTAGTAGGTGGTTAAATATTAGTACTACCATTTTATAGATGAGAAAATGGAGAGAGAAGGGTGAAGTGATTTGCCTAAGGCCATCTAATTAGTCAGTAACAGAAACAGATGTAGAACTCAGGACCACCTGACTCCCGATTTCACATCCATTTTTCCTGACCACACTGCCTTACTGGAAGAAGGGCCACAGCTGCCTTCAATTGCAGCTACCTGGGGGCCACTGATCAAGGCATTTCCCAACTTTCCATGCTTGCCTGTACAACCTGAACAGTTTTCTTTTAAACAGTTTGTGTAATTTTCTAGGGTTTCTTCCTAAAAGGAAAGAGGGAAAAGTTCTGTTGTACTGCATGAGTTATTAGTTTGCACACAAGTTGCATTCAAATGCTGGAACTTCACCACTATAGAGAAATGTACCACTAGAGCTAATATAGCAACAACATTAGCTAGCAGCAGGAATAAGCAACTCTCCTTATGGCCCAGCCACTAAAGGATGATGACTAACACATTGGAACAAAGGGTTACAGGGTAACTTATGTATATACCTCCCTTCCCTTCCAGTTTTGTGTTTGTTTATCGCTGGTCGTGTCTTAAATTATACAGCAAGTTCTTTGAAGCAGGGGTCATACCTTCTTACTGTATATGTATGGACAGTGCTTAACACAATGGAGTCATAATCCTCATTGGAGACTTTGGCTGCTACAAGAAATAACATGCATTCTTCAGCAATTCCACACCCTTCCCCCGCTTCTCCCCCCCAAAAAAATTTTTTACAAGCGGTCTTTTGCTCCCCACAACATTTCTCTAATGGAAATGTACTCTGCTGCCTCTCATCCCAAAATTGCACACAGTCTTTCCTGTCACCACCCCTTGAAGTCTCACATACCTTCTTTTCCCCTCTCCCCTACATCCTATCAAGCAGATATTCAAACACGTGCAAGTACGCCCAGAATCCACTCACAGCTCAGCCAATCATGCAGCTGTGCTCTGTCATCTTCCTGCCCATGCTCCCTCTACTCTCCTGCTCCTTTAGCACTCCTAGTGCTATTAGCTGTTGGGAGGCATGAGCAGAGAATCTGTTGCAAGACACTCCTGCAATATTTTGCATCCTCTTCCGCCTACAGGCTCTAAGCTAGAGCAGGAAAACAGAAAATGGTTTGGTTGAGGGGATATTGGAGATAAGCAGTAGGGCAACATGTTTTGAGGGTCAGGGAAGATACTAATTCCCCAGAAAGAGGAGATAGAGCTTGGGGAGCATTGCCAGAAAATGAGATTTGTGAGGAGGTTGTCTTATGACTCCCATCCCATCCCTCTTGTGTTTTGGGGCTATGGTTCCATGTGGTTATTTAGGAAAATGCTAGGGAGGATGCTTAGCATGATAGGCTCCAGGGGGAGATTCCCTGGGCATGGAGCATGCTCTGTGCAGTCGGAATACTCAGTTTTTAGCAGCATAGTGCAGACTACAAATGGCAATATTTGACATCTTAAAGTTATAACTCAGCGAAGTAGGAACAAATTCACAGAACTAGACAAAGGCACTGCTTTATCGCAGTGTTATCACTCTGCCAAATTTCAAATTGTTGCTGCAAACTATGGAGGTATTTCCAAAACAAAAATGAACAAACAAGGCACAAACACAAATAGTGGGGAAATTATTCATAATGAAAAATGGCAGGCAGTCTAAATACAGGGGTCAATACCACACACTCCCCCTAGATAAAAGTAAGACTGCAAATCAGAACTATCAGAAGAACAACCTCTCGATTCTTTAGGAAAAGAATCTGCTAGTGGAAGTCACCTGGGACAGACTAAATTCCTGATTTTGATGAGGAAGTCTAGAAAATTCTCGAGTGTACAGGAGAGAAGGTCTGTTGTTGGTCTTATAGACTCACTTCAACTTTCTCCTGTAGTTAAAGAGTGAGAAAGCCACATTTCAGTTTTAAGTTTATTGTGATATCTATATCTTTCCAGTCCTAAAGAAAATGGAAATCAAGAGCTGATATTTTTAAAAGTGAAAAAAAAAACAAAACTTTTTGTTTCAGGGCACACTTAGGCAGACTTCATAACCAGAAAAGAACAGTAAAAAGAGTGAAAGCTTTATTTAGTTTGCAGTTAAAAGACTTGACGCTGGTGCCCAAGTAAACAGAGCACATACTCATATACTTTGCAAATTCAAACTTCATATTTATCACACTACAAGTGACAAGAGATACTGGCTATGGCTATGAACAGTTTAAAGTGTGAGTCACTTTCAGCCAAGAAAGCAAATGCAAAACTACCACAACAAAGCCTGAGTCTTTTGTTGTGGGCACACAAGCTTCACCATTTACATGTCTAGAATTATATTTAGACCTTCATCTTATGAACAGCTTAGTGGCATCACAAATAGCATTTATGACATCTCAGTATTACGTCATTAAACAAAGATCATATTGTCAGCTTTCATGTTGTACTCCAAAGTCATGTTTAGGGGCGACTAAAAATCCCCACATGCATCTCACCCCAGAGAAAAAGATATGTATTTCAGCAGTAGGTTATTTTGGACATTGTGACTTCTGTCATGTTGACCCTTGAAATGGTTGTCTTTTTAGCCCTAAGCAATATCCATAAGTGTGGTTGTAGCAAAGTTGCTGTTCCAGCACACCCCCATGGCTGGATGTAACCTTGCATCATCTGTGTCTCAGTTTCCCTGCTGTTCTTCAGCCTAGTCTAGCCATAGGCATGGTCTGACCCTCTGGTCAAATCACCTTCAAGAGTTTGACCCCTTCTGTGGCCACAGAGTCCTTTCATAAGACCAACAAAAATAGAAGGCCATTAAATCTTCAGCCCTTATTGGGGTCAGCTGGCCAGCCCTCTCCCTCACAAGAGGATCCTCATCTCTAATCTCACATCTCTCTAGTCCTCAGCTCTCACTCTGCTGACCACCCACTCTCCCTTTCAGGCAAGCCTGAGGTGCACCCCAATATCATCACCTCTATCCTGTGGCTCCTGTGCCTCACTCCACCCAGTGTCCTGGGCTGGCCTATTTCCTACCTTCCCAGGGAATCAGGAAGGCCATCACTCTTTAGTGGCTTTGATCGTTCTTCAGCCTTCAGGGTCATCTAAGGAGTAGACTTCTGCTTTTCTGCCCTTCCAGCCAGCCCCTTCACAGCCAGCAGACACTCACTACATCCTCTCCTCTATGTCTCCTTCTCTACTGACTTCCTCTCTCCTCTGTTAAATCCATCCTCCACCTGACCACCCCCTCGGTGCAATCAGCAAGGTGACTAGCACTTTCAAGCTCCCTTAACCCTTTCAAGACTTGTGTTAGGTGGAAACACCCCCACACAGCACTTATTTCAGGAGGAATCCTTTCTACCTTCTCATCAATAAGCCCCTCATTCACCTTATCTTGAACTGCTATACCATGTCTTGGCTAACTTTGGGCCCAGTCCTGAGAGACACAGCATCTCACAGGATGGGGCTCAAATTGTAAATTCTTTGGATTAGAAAAAAATTACTTTGTAAAGTACAGTTTAAGTGTAAAACACTGTACCCATGATTTTTAATAAACCATATAAATACTTAAAGCAAAGTATTTTCCTTTAACAGATTGTTGTACCAATTATATCAGACCAGTAAAAACCAGCAGGATCTTATTAAAGGGGACAAGGCAAAGATGCCACATTTATTATGATAATTTATGACTAATAACTAATATCTTAATTCTTATACACACACATTATACCTATTACCTATATACACACACACACACATTCACATTATAATACCTAATACCTATACATACACACATTCACACACACACACCCACATTCATCAGGTGTTCTGCAGCTGCTGCATAGTTATCAGTCCTGAAGATAGCTTAAGTTCATGGCTTGATTTTGCAGCTCGGGTTCGTAGCTTGTGGCAGCTAACTGGCCAGGAAAGCTGGGCACAAGGCTGAGCTGGATTTCTGTTGGGCAGGCACCGATGTTCTTCCATGTTGGCAGCAGAATGTTACCCAGAGTTTCTCATCTCACCCTTCTTTTTTATAGGCTTTTAGTTTGGATTCAAAGTCTATAGGTCTTGCTGTGTCACCCTGCCTCTGGGTTTAGATTGATCACCCATCAATTGCAGGCGTGACTTTCAGCCTTGGACCTGGCTTTGATCTTCCTTCTGTTCTGTTGTCCTTTTCTTTTTAGGGTGGATGCTTCTTACTTTGTTTAGGGCTGTTGTCTAGGTCTTCAGCCATTGGTATTTGAACTTTATCTCATCAGAACAGGCTGGGGCTGGAGGTTGATTCCATCATTCATACATACCTCATTCACACATCTAAACTAAACTAATAAGATCACAGCAGGGTTTGCAAAAATGAAGGTTGGAGGAAGCTTTTACAAAATGGAGTGAGTGTTTTAAAATGGGGTTTGAATTACAATATGGAACGGAAGTTACAGTATAGGCAAGTGTAGTGAATAGTGAACAGAAGTTACATTAATAAAACAATTTCATTTATCAGTTCTACATGATGTCTAAATTGTACCTGCCAAATATACCAGCAGATAACTGTATGTGCATTTGTTTGTGCAAATGTGCATTTATTTACACATGCAGTTATCCCTTTTGCATGAGGTACTTACACATGCAGTTACCTGTTTGTGTACAATTCTTCATATTTTGCATAAAAATAGGCCCCTATTTTTTGAAGTTTTGCCGTTCAGTGCTTCTGCTGAATTCAGCACCTTCACCTCAATCTGGTCTGTACTTCCGGTGTGAAATTTTTGCAGTAGCTGTGGCTTGGGTTGCAAGTATGCTGAGCTCAGGGGAAAAGAGCATTTAAATAGCATTCTATTCATCTTACAGATACGTAATATAAGTTTATTAATGAACAGAAACAAATTTATATAACCCGGGTACAATAAAAAGTGCTATAGGAATATCTATGATGTTCAGTGCAATGCTTTCTGAGCTCTAAAGAGCAGATATGGTATTGCTACAGAAGTTTGCCCTTATAAACAAAATTTGGAAGTTTAGAGAATATCTGAATCCCTACTCATTTTCATCTCTAATAATGATATACAATATTTTATACTGTATACAAAAAAATCTGTAATAATATCTTGCATCACTATCACAAAGGACACCAATAAAGTTGCTGAATCCAAGTGTACAAATATTAAATGATTGTATGGTGTTGACTAATGCAGTTATGTTTGGTATATAAAGTTAAGACAATGCAGAGTTCTGTTAAAAGTTCCTGAGTGTTTTGATTTAGGTGGCTGACAGAAGAATATGTTGTCACAGACTAAAATTACTACTTTAAAAAGACATAGGGTACATTTTCAAAAACACTGAAGTGATTTAGGATCTCAATTTACCTAAGTACTTTTGAAAGTTTTATCTATAAGTAGTTTATTTTGAGCTGAAGTTTTAAGAATAAAATTCAGCACGTGTGGAAGGCCAGCACAAGTCCTATGCACTAATTTAGTCCCACATAAACCTATAAAACAAATTCACATCCATGGAGAGGGTCTAATCTTAAAGAAATGTCTTCAGGATTCAAAATATCTATTTTTAAGTAAATACACTAATGTGTTGTTGAAATTAATTGTTAAATAGGGCTAACATTTCAAGGAGTCAAACTTGAAATTTCATGTGGAAAATCATAGAATGCTGCTATGAAGTCATAAACAATGGAAATATCTACCTAGTGTTTGATGCCTATCATAGACTGTTACTGCCACTAGTCCAGATTTAATATCTTTCTTATAGCTCAATGTTGTTGTAAGTTCTATATTTCTCATTAGTAAAAGGTATCCCACTGCTGATGTTTTCTTGTAATTTTTGTCTTCTTGGTGACAAGCATTTTAAATCTTGTGACATATTATGATTCATAACTCTGGTAGTTTCCTTTAACTCTGGAGTTTGATAGATCAGAATGTGAACATTCAGATTCCTAGAGCAGCAGCATTAACTCAAATAGCTCAGAGAAATAATGTAATATAAGTAGAATGCATCATTCAATACTGTATGTGCCATCTAGATAGAAAATTTAAAACCAGTGGTCAGGAGAAATGTATTAAAACAGACACTGGCCTGTTGAGTCAAACTCTGCTCACAGATATAAAGTATAATGATCTGATAGCTCCTGTTCGCCCCATGAATCATTCTATATTACTGTAATTGGATGAATGCTATATTTGATATTTTAGATATTTTATCTTCAACTGCTACACCAAATTTACATAACATAAATGCTAATTAGTGAGGAAAATTAAACAGTAAACTCTCATTCATGCTATGTTCAGATAAGGTAAAAAACACATTTTTTATCAAAGGAGAAAATTAATTTTCTAAAGTAATTTATTGACACTGTTTGTTTGTTTTTTCTGAACAAAAGGAAGCCATGACTCTAGTACAGGGGTAGGCAACTTATGGCACATGTGCCGAAGGCGGCACATGATCTGATTTTCAGTGACACTCACACTGCCTGGGTCCTGGTCGCTGGTCTGGGAGGCTCTGCACTTTAATTTAATTTTAACTGAAGCTTCTTAAACATTTTGAAACCTTATTTACTTTACATACAACAATAGTTTAGTTATACATTATAGACTTATAGAAAGAGACCTTCTAAAAACATTAAAATGTATTACCAGCACGCAAGACCTTAGATTAGAGTGAATAAATGAAGACTCGGCACACCACTTCTGAAAGGTTGCTGACCCCTGCTCTAGTAGTTGCACTGCATTGTATCTTCTCACATGCAGATTTCTCCCGTTATTTATTTTAGTGCTAGAATTACTAAGATTTCCATATTTAAGTCCATAAAAAGCCCTGGGTTCTTAAAATTCAAAGATAAATGATTTTTCTTGTTTTAACTGATTTCTGTCTTGATATTCTTGCAACATTTTTCACTAAATACTAGAAAATTTAGGGTCTGAACTTCTCTTGACAGTTTTGCACCTGAGTTACTCCACTGATTTCAAGAGTTAGACCTGATTTACATCTGTGTAAAGGAGAGAAAATCAGGCCTGCTGGTTGTACAGTGGTCACAGCTTTAAAAAACTGAGGTTGACCATAAACCAATAATGGTTACATGTTATTTTGTTCAAATAAATTACTTATAAATAATAGTTCAGTAGCATAAGCTGGTTATGGGTGCCAAATCAATATCTTTGTCCATGAAAATGGTACTGAATTCTGATGAGTTAATTCATGGTCTATATTCAGCTATTTATAACTTCAGATAAACTAGAGAAACAATTCCAAGATATGATTTGAGGTATGCATTGAAGAAATATATTGTAGCCCTTTTGAACAAGAGGGTATTGCAAAATGAATTTTCGTATCATTTAAGCAAAGATTCATAGTTTGAACCAGTATACACTAGACCTATTCAGTTACAATCAAAGGATGAGTTTCAATGATTCTGCTCAGTATGTGTATTAAAAATATTTCAGATCAAAATGACTTTATAGGCCACTCTAGTCTCTTCCCCCTACATTATCAAAGTGGTATACTGTGATTTAGTCATTCTGCTGCTAGTGATGTTAATAGGCTAAATCGCCACACTTTGCTTTGAGAACATACAAGACATCTTAGTGCTGTGGCTGAGCCTTCTCAACACCATGACCGTCTTACAAAGAAGAATAAGTACTAGCCTTCATCATGCTTACAGTTTAAAAGAATCATCCTAATAGGAAACTGGGTTCAGAGATATCATTGACGGCTGAATTAAATCTAAATAACTCACAGATAGTCAGATTTAAATATGAAAATCCTTTGTAACTCACTACATTAAGCCTGGATATTCCAGCATGTGTGTTGCTGTATGCAAGATCACACACTATTTGGGGGGGCTAGAGTCTGATTGTACCTACTATATTTGGTAAGGCGAACTTAAGGAATGATTCACATCTGCATTGTTGTTTGATTACTTATAGAGTTCAGATCTCACAGGTAACTAGCCCCAGAGGAGAATGTAAATTAAAGAGGAGTGTGACTCTACCTGTAGTACAAGTAGACCTGGAGAAAGAAGCTTGGAATGGAAGTTTCAGAAGAGACCTAGGCCATGTCTACATCTAAAATTTTGCAGCGCTGGTTGTTACAGCTATATTAGTACAGCTGTATAGGGCCAGCGCTGCAGAGTGGCCACACTTACAGCAACCAGCGCTGCAAGTGGTGTTAGATGTGGCCACACTGCAGCGCTGTTGGGCGGCTTCAAGGGGGGTTCCGGGAACGCGAGAGCAAACCGGGGAAGGAGACCAGCTTCGCCGCGGTTTGCTCTCGCGTTCCCGGAGCCACCCTGCAAACCGCAGGGAAGGAGACCTGCTTGCTCGGGGTTCCGGGAACGAGAGAGCAAACCGGGAAAGGAGACCAGCTTCGCCGCGGTTTGCTCTCGTGTTCCCGGAGCCACCCTGCAAACCGCAGGGAAGGAGACCTGCTTGCTCGGGGTTCCGGGAACGAGAGAGCAAACCGCGGCGAAGCTGGTCTCCTTCCCCGGTTTGCTCTCTAGTTCCCGGAACCCCGAGCAAGCAGGTAAGGAGAACCGCTTGCTCGGCGGTTCGGGGAACGAGAGAGCAAACCGGGAAAGGAGACCAGCTTTGCCGCGGTTTGCTCTCTCGTTCCCGGAGCCACCCTGCAAACCGCAGGGAAGGAGAACCGCTTGCTCGGCGGTTCGGGGAACGAGAGAGCAAACCGGGAAAGGAGACCAGCTTCGCCGCGGTTTGCTCTCGCATTCCCAGAGCCACCCTGCAAACCGCAGGGAAGGAGACCTGCTTGCTTGGGGTTCCGGGAACGAGAGAGCAAACCGCGGCGAAGCTGGTCTCCTTTCCCGGTTTGCTCTCTCGTTCCCCGAACCGCCGAGCAAGCGGTTCTCCTTCCCTGCGGTTTGCAGGGTGGCTCCGGGAACGAGAGAGCAAACCGCGGCAAAGCTGGTCTCCTTTCCCGGTTTGCTCTCTCGTTCCCCGAACCGCCGAGCAAGCGGTTCTCCTTACCTGCTTGCTCGGGGTTCCGGGAACGAGAGAGCAAACCGGGAAAGGAGATCAGCTTGATTACCAGAGGCTTCCTCCTTCCACGGAGGTCAAGAAAAGCGCTGGTAAGTGTTTACATTGGATTACCAGCGCTGAATCACCACCGCTGGATCCTCTACACCCGAGACAAAACGGGAGTACGGCCAGCGCTGCAAACAGGGAGTTGCAGCGCTGGTGATGCCCTGCAGATGTGTACACCTTCAAAGTTGCAGCGCTGTAACTCCCTCACCAGCGCTGCAACTTTCTGATGTAGACAAGCCCCTAGTTTGGTGTTACATCAAAGGCACAGGACTGTAGGTGGGGATGCAGCTGCTCTCGCTCTCTCTTTAACTGTAGAGCCTTAGCACATAACACCTGCCATTCAACATACTTAGTAGAGATCTCTTCCCTGAAACTCAGCCTGCTGTATTACTTAGTAATAAGGAAACATCCCCTGGTTCCTTACCCCAGCTTGGGGGCGCCCTGCTATCACAGTACTGCCCTCCTCCTTGGCTGGTGAGGTCAAGACCCAATAGGCAAGGGAACCTGAAGTAGGAGCAGCTGGTGGATCTGATTCCTGGCTGAGGAGTTTCTAGGGTTCCAAGCCTTTCCAGCTAGTAGGTGGAGCAGTGATTGCTGGGAGAAGTGAGGTCCCAATCAGGGGTCCTGCATCCCTTTCTTTCTTTAACGGACAATCTGTGCCCCTGTGGTTCTGCCTTCCCTCTGGGATGGAAAAGGAAGAGAGAAATCCCATGTTGCTTCCCCTTCTTCTCTAGGACAAGAGTGGAAGACAGACTGCACAGATACACATACACACCCCTTGGGGTCCCGTTGGGGATGCAGAGACAGATGAATGATAACAGAGTGTGATGGAATGGGAATTTCATGTAATATTTTGTATGAATACTGCAGTGCCTCATTTTCCCCCATATGCTACATGTTGACCAGCTGGACAACAAAGGACTGAGGAGGGGCCAGATGGGACTGTCTCAGAAACTGCAGCAAAGAGGACACATAGTTAGACAGAGCCAAACCGAAGGGTGGACACCACTTGGCTGTGGCTCTGGGTAACCAGAATAGCCCAGGCTGTAACTTTCTTTTCTGTGCTAACTAAGGCATTTCTACTCTGTGTTCCAGACATTGAATAAATCCTTCTGTTTTTACAGCGCTGGCTGAGAGTCACTGCAGATGCTGAAGGTGGGGGTGCTTTGCTCCCTTTGGTGTACAAGTATATCTCAGATGTCCAAGTCAGGTGGACTTGCTGAAGGGAGTTCACGGCGTGACGCAGAGGTGCTGCACAAGGCTCCAAAGTTTGGTCCAAGGCAGTGAAACCAACTGGCTTACCCTTGAAACAGTGAGACCCGAAGGGACTGTTCCAGACCTGCAGATCCATGACACAGAATTTGTATAAAATCTACTGAAATGTCCTAATCTTCTAACATGCAGAAAATCCCATCAGATAATTCAAAACTTTCTGGGAAAGGACACCTTGGATTTTTTAAAGAGACATACATGTTCTCTATCTTAGTCACTTTTATATGCTAGTATTTATGGAAACAGGAGTGGGAAATGTGCCCCTATATAACTAGACACAGGACACACATACACTTTTGCTTGCCTGACATTGAGTCTGCTTGGGAACACAAACTCTTTGGATATAATTATTCTCTTCTCTCTCTGAGGGTTATGTCTATACAAGGATAAAAAACCCATGGCCGGCCTGACTCAGCTGATTCGGGCTCACGGGGTTCAGGCTCTAGGACTGAAAAATTGCTGTGTAGATGTTCGGGCTCAGGCTTTACTTCGAGCTCTGGAACCCTTAAGGGTGGCAGGTTCTAGAGCTCAGGCTTGGGCTGCCCAGCAATTTTTAGCCCCACAGCCCAAGTACCAGGATCCCAAGTCAGCGGACCCAAGCCAGCCACGGCCATGCCAAGGGCCTTTTATCCCTGTGTAGATGTCCCTAGGTGCTCAGATACCATGGTAATGGGCCCAGATTAAAAACCCAGGTAAGATAGTCCCCATTTTCTTCCATTTGCTCTGCCTCTGTTTACCACAAGATGCAATGCCACATCACTGAGACCTGTGAAAACAAAACTGGCACACTCCCCCTCCTCCTTTAATCACTAATTAGCCAATTTCCTATTGGTGGGAATGTGGTTTACCAATTCCCTTTTATCGGTGCAGCACTTACAACTGAACATAAACTCTTATATCACTGTTAAACAAAGCTGCATATTTACATCGCTTAAAGTCTACAATATGTTTGGGGGTTTTAATTAAAAAAAGAACCTCATGTTTAGGTGAGTTGTTAATGCCTCGAAAAGGTATACAGGGCAGATACTCTGCTATTTTTTCTGCTTACACGGTGACTAAAGATGGCCATAGGTATTTTTGAGAACATTTGTTTTTAAAAAAATGTTCTCTGGCAGAGACCTTCAGCTTAGAGTGAGTTTTTATGATCAGTTATAAAAATCTGAAACTAGGCATTTATATTAAAAGGACTGTCAGGCCCTTCACTCTGTCAGTGATAGCAGGTGCCATCACAGTTTGCTGTCTCTCAGGAGAATCCTTCTCTTTGTTGCTTCTATGATTACATTGCCTGACCCAGGAACTTCATTTCAGCTATATGATCAGTTCGATATGTATCCCACACTCCACAAGTGCCAACTTACGAGGAGGGATTTTTAAATGAATTTTATAATAAAATAACTAAAAAATTAAAACATAGGTTAATTTGCAGAGACAATGGTGGGCTCCATATGGTTTACAGTAGTTTCTTATTGCTTGTGATAATCTTTTGTTGTGTAATGAATAACAGACTCAGATAAAGTTGTTCAGTAAATATGTGTTTGATAAAGAATTATTTCTCTTTCTCTCAAAGAGACCCTGAGAAGTAGTTTTGACTTAAAATTAGGTTTTATAATATTTTACTATAAATAATAAATAGTATTAGAATTTAATGTCAAGAAAAACAGTTTTTGTTTGACTTTAAATCTTTCCCTGAAGTATTTGAAATCCAAACATTGATACATGGGGCTAGCCAGGATGTCAAGCTGACTAGTGTATTTTTGTTGTATAAGCCTAATGAAGTATAAAAAGTAAACGACAGCCAGCAAAAATAGCAAAGAGGAAATTACGGCCCTGATCCTGCAGTTGGATCCACACTGGTGAATACTTGCTCTCATAGGGGGCCCCAGCTAAGAGCTCCATGCAGATACAAAGGTCCATCCACAATTGCAGATTTGAGGCTCTAGACCTGCACAGACTATTCTCATTGTGCAAAGCACCATAAAGTGGCATCACAACAAGCAGTAAAAGCAACACATGGGAGTCACTGGCCAGTCTTCACATGGGCTTGAGAAATACACCATATCACATTCAGTCCAGTCAGCCACTTTGTTGAACCTTGCCCAGTTCCCTGCAAAACTTCTTTCAGCCATCTTCCCCTACTCATCTCACCCACATGTCCTGCAAACTCAAGGTTTGTACTTCTGATTGTCTTGGTGATATGAAGTATCACTCCATGGTTATGCTGTAAATTCAAGTGACTATCTCTTCACTAGTCATGTGTGACATATAGCTAACACCCTGCAATCACCTGTAGTATTTCAATGCAACAGCAGAATGCCTCTTACTCTCTTGTTTCTTTAGCTTTCATGTCTTGCATTCGTATAGCAAGATACTGAAGACAAGAGACTGAAGCAATATCATTTCACACTTCATAGCAATACCCTTGCTTCTCCAAATGTGGCTGAGCATCAGTAGAGCAACAGTTGCAAGTCTAAATCTCTGTCAGATCTCTAAGCAAAGATTTAGGCCTTGATTATACAAATACTTAAGCATATGCTTAACTTTATGGCAATGACAACGAAACTACTAACGTGGATAATGCCATGGTAAGCACGTGTTTAAGTCTTTGCCTGATCAAGAGCTAACATATTACGTTCTTTCAGTTTCAATTCTCTATGCTGATATTATTAACAAAGATGAGGAAGTTAGTTAAAAGAAAATCTACATTGATCCTGATAGTGTCCTTTTAGAGCAAGATAAAATTCCTTTAATCACTCCTGTTTCTCTCCCCTCTAAAATTAAGATGCTTATGCTATTGTGTAAAGAACCAAATTGTCATTTGACCCCGAAAGCAGTCTTGAAAACAAAGTGTGTTATCTCAAAGTCATTGACAGCCATAAATGAAACTTTTAAAAAATGCATTCAAACTGTACAGTGAAAGAGTAGACTTGTAATCCAAAACATCTATTTGGTATAACAAGGTGTAAGATATTAGAAGACAATAACAGCGGGTTGAAAATAAAGAGATGGAAAGGAAGCAGTAGTCACAGACACATAGTGTAGCTTGAGGCAATCCAAGGTTCTTTGAGTCACGTCTCGCTTATGATAATTTTAAGGACACTACTGAATATGATCAGTGTGTTTTGAGAGGCAAGGCATAGATCAGCAATGATACCTGGCAGAAAAGAAACTGAGATGAATTGGCACAAGAGAAAGCTTTAGTTCAGTTAATCAAAGTGTCTGTTTAAAATATTTTTGATTTGTGGCTTTGGTATCTGGCTGTTGTAGACATCTGCTTTTATTTTTCAGCCAATAGTCAATGAAAGAATAAATAATTTGGTAGTGTCTGGAGCGATAGTCAAGATCACTGGTTTTAACACTTTGATCACCCTCTCTTTGTTGGCCAATTGGGAACATTATCAACCATTAGGGACATTAATTTCTCTGACTTGTTTTTTTCAATATGGTTTTCTGCAACTGCTCTCAAGGAGCTAAGGGCAGGTGGTCAGAGTGTATCAACAGAAAAATCACATCAACCAGCCTGTAGTTTAAAGGGACTGTTATTTCCCAATTCTGCCATTCTGGTAACGTAATCTATGGTTGTAAATTTTGATGGGTATGGTGAGTACCATAAAAAATGTGGACCCAGCTCCTAGTTCTCACTTCTGGCCTAAAGGAAGGTGCGTTTTTGATGAGTATGCATAGACTTTAAGACCAGAAGGGGCCATGTGATCGTCTAGTCTGATCTGCATAAAACAGTCCATAGAATTTCACTGAGTAATAATACTTAACTCTTATATAGCACTTTTCATTACTAGATTTAAAAGTGCTTCACAGTCTTTAGTGAGTTTATCTCCACTACACCCTTGTGAGGTGGGAACTATTATCCCCATTTTACAGAGGAGGAACAGAGAGACTAAGTGACTTGCTTAGAATCACACAGGAATCTGTGGCAGAGCAGACAAGAAGTAAATCTAAGTCTACCAAGTGCTAGGCTAGTGCCCTAGCCACTGAACCAGTAAAATCTGCATCAACGTGACTAACTTCCGGTTGAGCTAGTGCGCATCTTTTAGAAGGTACTCCACTGTTGGCATAGAGACTTCAAGTGATGGAAAAGCCTCTGATGAATGACCAACTCCCAGAATTTCCTGCAAAGATGTGCCTTCCTGAAGACCTGTCTTCATCTGTGTGATAATCTCAGCACTGATGCTCAGAGAACAGAGTAAATCCCTGGCTGTGTTTGGGAAGGTGAAACATTCACTGAAACAGAAGACCAAAGGCAGAGAGGCTTCATTCAGGCTACACTTCCCCATTGCACAAGTGCACACACATTATACATCTTCACTAGGAATGTTCTCAGGGTTATGCATGTGATCAGGTGAAAAAGACAGGTCCTTTATACAGATTTCATTTTTTCCTTGACTGGAAAAAATAAGCCCCCACCTCGGAATTGGTGATCACAAGACTCAACACAATCCAGTTTCACTTTTTATAACCTATTATAGCCAGCTGCTTCTTTTCTGCCATTAGATTCTATAGCCTCGCCCAACTGAGGTCCTAATCTCTCCATTTGACAACCCAGGAAACATCTCTGATTCCCTTCCTTCAGTCCAGGGAAGGAGTTTAAAACCTTGACTTCCAAACCTTGAAAGAGGTTGTGGAAGTTCCAACACACTGTCCATTAAACCTCATCAATAGAATGCCTTTAGGAGGATAAATTGCCACTTCTGAACCAGTCCAGGCTGACCAAACTTATAACAAGCAGGTTTTCTCCAAAGCCAGCTTAAAATAACCATCATTTCCATTGTCAGTTTATATTAACCAGTCCCATAATTAACCATGTGATCTGTGACCTAGGCAAGAGGAAAAATTATCAAATGGATTTTAAACCCTAGTTAGCTATCCCAGTCATGTTTCTAGAGCAACATTTCTCCCTCTAGACATCCTCCTGAGGAGCAAGCCTTCATAGGAACTATGATTATGCCCAAAGAGTAAGGGAGGTGTTAATGTGCTGTCAGAAGGACATCAGCTGGAAACAGAGGCATATAAGCCTTATCTCAGAAGTATAGGCACCACTCCTCACGCCCTTTCACCTCAAGTTAAAGGTTTGGCTATTTTTTCTTCAAATGTACAGGATCACACAATAGCAAATTGAAAGCTGAAAGCAATTAATGTGTGATGTTCTCTCAGCAGGGGCAGATGTTTCTACCTATGAAAACATTCAAGGGCACTGTGTTTTGTTGATTTATTTAAAAAGACAATTCTATCAAAATATCTACTTGAAATAACAAGTATTACTAATCACGGTACTTTGCATTTAAATAGCGCCTTTCATCAGAGGATCTCAGAGTGTTTTACAACCATTGAAACATATGCTATTCTCTGTGTGGGAAAGTTTAGCAAAATACCCTGGAATGCAGCCATCCCACAGTAGCAAATGCTGGAAAAAAAGGGAACACAATGAGAGCTAAGGTTTGTGCACCTATTTTTGTACAGATGAGGGACTTTCTAGAAGATTTGACCTCATGCCATTAGAAAACACACACAGGCCCTGAAAGGTTGCCTGGTGCAGCATGGGACAGATCTGGAAGGATCAGTTTGAGCCATTGTAGCTCATACAGCAGCATTGTGTAGTGTGACATGCTGGTTAACACCACACTTAGCACTAGGCCTTGACTTCCTTGCTAAAACAAAACTCCTGTATTTTTTTACTTTGGCAAAACTAATGCATGTGAGCTACCCCAAGTGACAAAACAGTGAAGAAAAGGCACTTTAGTCTTACTGTGAGGTAAATTTTGTGAGATCAGTTCTGAATCCCTGCCACAAGGTAAACACCAGACCTGTAGCACTGACCTCACCAAGTTTGCCTCATGGTAAGATTAAAATGCCTCCTATTCACTGTGTTTTTTGAACTTGGGGTAGCTCATGTGTATTAATTATCCCAAGGTAAAATAATACATCTTTTTAGCAGTGAAGACAAGGGCTTACTCAGAACAAGTGCAATCATAAGAGTTGTGCATGTTGTGTGCCACTGCAAACTTTTGTGGCTGGATGCATGATGTATTAGAGGCAAGCTAGGAGAGGGAATAGTGCTGGCAGTGCCAAAATGTTGCAGTGTAGAGAACGCTTAAACTGACAGTGAAAGAGAGCAGCAACTGTGCAGCATTTACTCTTCTTTACCTTACACACTGTGGAAAGTCGTTCATAGGGGTGGGCTTTCCCACACTGAGTGGGCAGGACAGGAGTTGGAGACAGAGCCATAGAGCAGCTGCTGGACATGATGTGCTCTTTCTGAGTGTCGGATAATTTCCACATAGAATTTAGTCCAGGATTTAACGTTGGTTCAGCCAGCAGTAGCTCCCTCATGCTGTTACACTTCAAAGAGGAATTCTGCAGCAGCTACTGGAAGACACCACATAAGAAAAAAGTCAAGGCTGTTGCATGGAAGCACTTGGCTTCTTTGATGATGATTCTGACTCCTGAATATATCCTGAGATCCACAGATCACAGGACACCTGCAAATTTAGGGAGCAGAACCCCTTGCCACAGGGCTAGAGGGGAGAACTGGAGGAAACTCACAGTTTCCAAGACCTTCCATAGAAGAACTTATAGCTTGTGACCCATTGTTTCAGTGATTACTGAAAGAAAATTCTCTTTAAATCATTGCAAATGGCTTCCTTGTGTCACAGTTTTACAAATCAGTGTGTTTCTGCTCACACAAAATATCACAAATGACACAATTATAAAAATAGTCCCAATGCCATTAAAACTGACAGGATATAAAATTTTCTCTGTTCTATAACTTGGATATAAACTGAAAGCTAAGAAGACAGCACACATTTCTGCACTTGAAAAATATCCACCAGAATCTTCTTTCAGGGACAGCTTGAAAAGACAAATTGTACTGGAGTCTCTCAATATGTCATAGTAGAGAACAGCTTCCAAGATGTTGAGAGAAGCTTTTGAATGAATCATATATCATTTTATCTTAGAATTTATAAATCCTGCTAGTTCAGGGTTTTTCCCCCCTCACAGTATTAGAAACACATCACCCAGCCATGACCCAGTACATATTACCAAACTAACCATCCAAACAAACAAAGATGGAGTATCTCAGTTGTGCATTTATGTATATTCCCATCTCAAACATCTCCTACTTCGCTCTCCAAAATTGAAACATCCAGGGCTTAAATTCTCAGAGATTATTTCACAGAACACCTCCCCATTTGGGACTTGGGGCTTCAGCCCTGTGGGAGGTGCCTGGGCTCAGGGCTTCTTCCCCATGGCAGAGCCCAGGCTCAGGACTTTCAGCCCTGTGGGAGGGGCCGGGGCTACAGCTGGTTTGAAAATATTTACTGGAACTCTGCTCTGGATGGCTCCAGCTGAATTTAAGCCCTGGAAACATCCCTATGGAATGGAGTGTAGAAATGTCCGTGCTCCAGACTGAATTGCAGCTGACCCAACCAGAATTTCTCTTAGGACTCCAGGGGGCATATGCTGCAGTGGTAGAGCTGCAGGTGCAGCATACATTAAACTGGCTGCTGCAGAGGGAGGGGTAACATGACCCCTCCACCATAGAAGAACATGATAGGAATACACTAGGAGTCTGAACAGAGAGGCAGGGCTATTCTGCTGACTCGTGCAAGCCCAATGGAACTCGTTTGCTCCAACATGGATTGCAGGTGTAAAAGGCCAGAGGAGGCTAAACCTCCTCAAACAGGATGTAGCACATCTCCCTTTGGAGGCCTGCTGCCTTTGGAGTGCTGCTGCCAAACGGTGTCCAGGCAGTGGCCCTGCCTATGCTCTACCCCAAGGGCCCCCTCCTGCATCTCGCACTTCCCCCATGGCCCTGCCCATGCTGCTCTTCTTCCCACCCCCGGTCTGCCTCTTTCCCCGAGACCCCTCCCATCTGCCATTCATGGGCCAGTGCCAGTTAAGCTGGGTGGCTGAGCAATACCAACTGCAATGGTCAGGACAGGAGGATCCCCTGCCACTTCCACCTGGCGCAGAGCCCTTCAGAACAATTCTGGTAAGCATCAGGCAGCAATTAGGGGCGCCTGAGGGCTGTGAATCCTCCTCCAGTTTTCGTAGTTGCTCAAAGTTCTGTGAGGGATGGGGGGGGGGGGGGCTTCTCGGGGGAAGGGGCAAAAAGGTGCGAGTGGCAGGCAGGAGGCCCTTCAGGACAGCGGGTGAAGAGGCATAAGCAGTAGGGGAGGGGTGAAGAGGTGCAAGTGGAGGGTGGGGGCACTTGAGAGAGGGTGAAGAAATGTGAGCAGCAGGCAGGAGGCCTGGGAGGAAGGGGGCAAAGTAGGGTTGCCAACTTTCTAATCGCACAAAATCAAACATCCTAGCCCTGCTCATTCCCTTTTCCCCGCCCCCTCCCCAAGGCCTTGCCCCCACTCACTAATTCCCCCTTGGTGGCTCGCTCTCCCCCACCCTCACTCACTTTCACTGGCTGGGGCAGGGGGCTGGGGTGAGGGCTCCAGCTGGGAGTGCAGGCTCTAGGATAGGGCTGAGGATGAAGGGTTTGGGGTGCAGGCAGGGGCTACAGGCTAATGGGTGGGGCTGAGGGATTTGGAGTGCAGGAGGGGGCTGCGGGTTGAGGCAGGAGGTTGGGGTGCAGGGGGGTGAGGGCTCTAGGCTGGAGCCAGGGATGAGGGATTTGGGGTGCAGGGGGGGGTCAGGGCTGGGGCTCGGGGTTGGAGAATGGCTTTCCTCAGGCAGCTCCTGATCAACGGTGCTACAGGGCTGGGCTAAAGCAGGTTCCCTGCCTGTCTTGGCACCATGCTGCAACCTGAAAGTGTCCAGCATGACCGGCTCCTAGATGGTGGGGGCGAGAAGGCTCCTCATGCTGTTCTCGCCTGCAGGTACCTTCCCTCCCTCCCCCCCCGTCCAGCTCCCATTAGCCAGGAATTTGCCAATGGGAGTGCGGAGCATGTTCTCAGGGCAGGGGCAGTGCAAAGAGCCCCGTGGCCCCCCTGTCTAGGAGCTGGACTTGCTGGCCGCTTCCCAGGTGCAGCGCAGTGCCAGGACAGATAGGGACTAGCCTGCCTTAGCCCCACAGCACCACCGACCACACTGTTAACTACTGGTGGTTCCCCCATACTTCTAGGAAGCTTCCGGTGCTCATGCTCAGCCTCCCCAAATGCAGGAGTTATGTGCCGCCCATGAGCTCTAATCTATGGTACAAATAAGGGTTTATTGGTCTCTTTTTGGGAGCAATCCCTAAAAACCGCTAGATTAGGTTTAATTAAACCTGAAGAAAACCTCACTAAAATAATTAGTTTTGACCTCTAACCTAGCATATGTATGTGCAGTGTCTGAAGGGAGGCAGGGATTTTGCCTGTTCACGGGGAAGCTAGTTTAGTTCAGCACAGGTGTTCCTCAGTTACGTTGTTACTGGCTCTTGGTTTTCAGTCTGTGAAAAGAGACTTTGTGTAATTTGGTCATAGGCCAGAGGGATGCCTATAGCCAACGAGAGGCAAAGGGTTTGTTTCGGTTGCCATGAAGTAGGCCATATAAAGAGGCATTGCCCTCTTAAAAAAGGGCAGAGTAGGAAAGAGGAAGGTATGGACCACAGTGAGAGAGGAAGAAGGGGGTTGCTAGATAAATTGATTGGGACAGAAGGGGCCCAGGTTGAAATGGGAATGACCACAGAGGTGAAACGGGCTACTGTGGGGGCCCAGACCCTGGAGAAAAAGTGTAGAGATGCAATGGAGGAAGAGAACAGGCTGTGGCTCATGGTCGGGGACCCAAGATATGAAAGGGGTGACCTGAGAACCCAGCTGTGAGAGATAAGGAGTAGCTGATTTAGAGAATATCTGCCCACTCCTGGGTTGCAATCTTCAGGGAGAAGGTTGTGATGGGGTGGACTTCTCACACTAGCCCTGCAAGAGCTGAATTAGGCTGCAAGCAGGGGAGATTTAGGCTGGAACCATAGGAAACAACTTTGTGGGTGCTATGGGGCTGGGGCACCCATAAGGAAAAATGGTGGGTGCTTAACACCAGCAGCCCCCTATCAGCACCTTCCCCCAGTATCACCTCCTTTCTGCTGATCAGTGCCTCCCCCTCCCTCCTAGTGCCTCCCACCAGCTGCAATCACCTGTTTTGCAGGGGTGTGTAGGAGGCTGAGGGGAAGGGTGAGGCTGTGGCATGCTTGGAGGAGGGGGTGGAATTGGGTGGGAAGAAGGGGGAGGGGTTGAACTGGGAGGGTAGAGAGGGTGGGAAGAGGCAGGGTGGGATGGGTCCTTGGGGGAAGGGGTGGAGTGGGAGTGGGAGTGGGGCCTGGGCAGACCCAGGAATCCAGCACCCCCTGGCACTTTGGAAAGTTGGTACCTGTGGCTGGAACCTGGTGTAGAGGGAAGACCTGGGTTCTCCTACTAGTCACTGTGGAGTGGCAAAGGATGTTGGAGGTGCTAGCCAGTCTGCAAGTCTGGAAAGACTGAATTTCCCTGAAGGGGAGGACTTCAGTGATCTGGCTGGAGGGCCTAGCCATGGAGAGGAAGCTGCAGACCTGGGAGTGAGCAGGGCAGCAGAGCAAGACAAGATGGGAGAAGAAAACACCAGAGGGAGAACACAAGCTGGCAGAACTAATCCCCAGGACAGCTGGCAGGAGGTGCCGTTCATGGTGAGTGGGACCTGTGACAAGGGGAAACAGAGGGAAGTGTGATAGTTTGCCATATTAGCCATGGGCTTGGAAACCTTGAAGGGTGATATCATGGAATTACCCTAGAAAGTAGGAATTCTAGCTTCTGAATTTTCTCTGGTCATTGGCTTTTATTTGAGAGTTTGGTATTCAGCTCCTGTACACTAGGTGGTAACAGGGGTGGCAGGTTTGTGTAATTTTTGGTGGTGCCCAGAACAGGTCCAAGTCACAACCCCCCCACTCCTCACACACACCTGCCTTGTAAGCCTATATATATATATTTAAAAATAATGTAAAAATGTGAGGGGTTTGGGGTGGGCTCAGGGCTATGGCAGAGGGTTAGGGGTGGGGGTGAGGGCTCTGGCTAGGAGTGTGGGCTCAGGGTGGAGCAGGGCAGGGGATGAGGAGTTTAGGGTGCAGGCTGGCTGCCTCGAGGCTGGGGCCAATGCAGGGAGCAGTCCTCCTCTCTCTCCCCACCGGCAGCACAC
The DNA here is from genome assembly GCF_007399415.2 of Gopherus evgoodei. Classification (NCBI taxonomy): domain Eukaryota; kingdom Metazoa; phylum Chordata; order Testudines; family Testudinidae; genus Gopherus; species Gopherus evgoodei. The sequence continues at coordinate 60,802,445 of NC_044332.1, forward strand.
TCACCTTGTACCACTGTCACTGCACATTATCCTAGGGCCCCTTTCAGGTCCAGGAAGACCCCCTCATCTCCCCTGTGTTGGGTGCTGGGGGAGAGGGGTCTGCCATCACATGTGCGCTTTCTCCCCTGCTGCTGCCCCTCATTGTAGCCTTACTGTGCTGGTGGAGGGTCCTGCCAGAAAAGGGGTGGCAAGGGTCTGTGTGGCAGAACCTAAACTACCTTGTGAACACTGAAGAAAGGAGAACAGCGAGTCTCATGTTACAGAAGCTCACCATACTATTTGAGGGAAAGAAGGGATGATCCATAGGATGTCCAAATCATCCATGTGCTGCTAAAGACACTAGAGTCAGTCTGTGGTGATACAAGATACTGTGAGTGTTGTTCAATTTTAGATAGGTTACATCTCTACCTCTTGCAGTAGGATCCAGTGAGGTGAAATTTCCACAAAGGTCTCCTCACCATTTTTTCTGGACTATTCCCTCTAGAGTTAGGGCTGTCAGAAAAATAAAATACTGGTAGATGATTTCTCAGAGAAATAGAATTATTTTGGTTTTTAGAGTGGTTTATAAGGTGGCAGGGTTGTTTATTCCATTGTTGATGCTCCTGTATTCTCACTATACAAAGCTGCTGAATGCACTACAGTAAACAGAATTTTTGATTACATCACTGCAGGAGTACTTCTTGTCATTGTAGCTGCGGAGCAGGACATTCAGTCAGGGAAAAGGCAATGTTGGCAGAAACAGTCTTTAATAAATAAATTAATTAAATTTAAAAAATCCCACCAAAGGCTCTGTTTTGTTCCTGGATGTTCATATGCTCATGGGAAGTGTTTTCACAGACTGCTTCTGAAGAATGAATCTTGGTTTTTTAAATGTTTGGGAAATATGGAAAGACAAAAATCTTCCCTCAGTTAAACACAGCTACATCTGCAAACATCCTTTTCAGAACACCCAGAAGATTTAGTTCTTCTACTTCACAAACCATTGTTTCTGTCATGTATGTCCTTTCTGTAACTTCTCTAAATGTTAGCAAGTTTTCCATTCAGAGGTCATGTGCAGCAAAAATACAGGAGGCTTTGTTCTGGATTTAAAAAAAATGAAACTTCATGACAGCTAAATGTTGGACCATAAAAAAGGAAACAAACAATTTCTAGTTTTGTATTCTTGAATGTTTAGTTTTAGGGGAGGGGTTATTATTTATTTATTTGGGCTTATGTCAGTAGCAATTTCTATCTATCATCCAATTTCCGTTCAGTGGCCTATGAGAAATATGTTGACCAAGAAGTGAAAAGGAATGACAACTGATCTGGCCTTACAGCGATAGTGCCAATGAACACAGTGGAGCACTATCAATTTACACCAGCTGAGGATCCAATCCTGAGAGCTGTGGGTCCTTCCAGGTAAAAGCACTGTGGAGAGATGCTTGTTCTGGCATTGGGGATATGTTGCACCTTGTTCTGATATTCTAGCTTCTTTACATGCACTAAATCCACTAATATTTTTTTCTTGAATGTTATTTATTCACGTAGATGACAAAATCTACAAATACTAGCGACTTAAAGGTTAATGGAACCACTGATATCACCTTAATTAGAGCAGTGTAAACACATCTATAATTACTGGTAATGCTTATCTTTGTTTCTCATACTACATTGAACGAATGAGGTAGAGCCTCCAGCATGAGAGGAAAAGTGGGCTTCTGGATCTGTTTGAATGAGTGACGTCTAACAGAGTTATCACACTAATGCAGAAATGAGTCATTTCAGAGCACATTCTAAATCAATCTTCAGGCAACCCACCTGGGAAAATTAGATGCCAGAATGTGAATAACAAGCACACCAGGAAAAATGTATTTTGTCAAGGTGCGGACAGTGAGAGAGACAAGCTTTTGAGCTAACAGAACTTGGCCCAATAAAAGATATTACCTCACCCACCTTGTCTCTCTAATATCCTGGGACCACACAGGTACAACACTGCATACAAAAGAGGAAGAATGAAATTCTAAACTGCATTCTGACCAACTAAATTATAGGGAGGACACTCACCTGAGATGTTTGTGATGTAAGGAGATGTCCTCAGAATGTCCACTGTATTACCTTTTTTGGATAGGAAGCGTAATTCAGTTAATTCCTGACTGGGCACCTGCCACAAGATGTCAGCATAAGCTTGTCTGCATAGGCTATCGAGGAGTTTGGCCAATTCAATACCGAAATCATCCAGGAACAAATCAGGACCTGTATTGGTGAGGCACTCTCCATCCTCTTGATAAAGCTGAGCTGCGTTCATGACTCCAGCCATGTTGATACCTTCTGGTTCAGCGGTGGGCAACCTGCAGTTCACAGGCTGCATGCAGCCCACCACTGTTTTGGTTGGACTTTCCCCTGGCCCTATCCACCTTTTGTGGATGGACTGCAGTCCAGCAAATCCTGCAGGCCAGCATCTCCAACCAAACTATCCTCATACCAAGAAACACATTTGCCAGCAGTCCAATATTTCTTTAAGCCTTCTGAATCATCTTGAGCCCAGAGCATGTTCCCAGGTTATTCACCAAGGAGAGAATAATGACAAAATCACATCACTCCCAAGACCAGGCTGCGAACCTCTAACTGAATTATATGCTCTCTTCTATGCCCCATGCACAAGGCTGTACCCATAAATCCATATTCTCAGCCTAGAGTGTGCGCCATTATGTCCTATATAATAGACATGAGGAAGAAAGCAGATGTAGTTAAAAGCTGTGATACTTACGGCCCATCGCCTGTGTTGGCCTCCCATAAGGCAACTGCATGTAGGACATATAGGCCCTGGATTGCTAGTGTTCTATAGCCTGGAGCTCTTGTGTGCACAGACCCAAGTGGGTAGTGACTCTCCCAGCTCCTATTTGGGAGTGGGAGCTATACTCTCTGGGTGGCAAGCTCCAAAATGACAGTCCCTTCCTAAACACTCCCACAAACTGGAGTTTGGTTAGGAAGGAGCAGTTGCCATGCTTGAACAGGGGACCCCCCACTGGATGGCCATTGAGCCACATATGCCCACAGTGCCCAAACAAGTCACAATTTCCCTTCACCACAGTGGAGTGGAGCAATAGCCTTGCCAACCCCCAATTTGATCAGTTCTTGACATGTGGACTGTGAGTCAGATGGAGTCCGCTTCCCACTTCATGTTCTTTAGTTTGAGAGCCCATCCGGAAGTGTCCTCTGGTGGAAGGGACCAGCTCACTGACCTGGAAGGCGCTGAAGAAAGCCAACAGAAAAGCTGCCTTGAAGAGTTCCGCCTAATCCCTCACCTCCAAGTGGCAGATCTGAGGAAGAACCTTAACTAATTTCCTAAGGACGTGCAAAGTCATCGGCATTCTGGCATCACTCAGTGTCCCGGTAGCCTGGGCCCAATCCTCCAGCATCCTTCAGACCATGAATCCTTGACAAGTATCTGAAATACCCCCAGACCTGCAGGAAAAGGCATCGTGGCTAACTGGTTAGCTATTGTCAGTGGTGCGAGCCCTTGCCTAAGTAGTGAGATCACAAATCAACAAATTTGGGGTATAGGCTAGGCCATGGATAGACCTACAACCCCCTGGAATATACAAGGACTCCTCAAACACCATCATGTAAGCCAAAAACATGTGTGGTTTAAGTGGTCCCTTGTCCATGGATACTGCTTCTAGCAACCAAGATTCCATAGGGCTGCTGATATCTTTTCAGGCACCTCCACAGAGTCCAGTGCTCAGAATTTGTCAACCTGCAAATGAGAAGCACCATAGGTGATGCCATTGTTAAGCCCAGGTACATGCTTGACAGTGAAATGAATATTAGAGAGACAAAGTGGGTGAGATAATATCTTTTACTGGACCTGTGGAGAATGAAAGGCCTCACCAACCTTATTATCTTGGCAGATTTAGCGGACTGAGAGTCCATTATATGGACAACCTCTTGATTGTGGCATCCAAACCTGACCATCTTGTCTCTGAACTCCCCACCCCAGAAGATGACTACCACCAAAGGTGGATGTTCTTCAAAATTTCAGCTTCCATCCACTCCCAGGGTCACTTCCAGGCACTCCAGTGCCTCTGAAATACAAGTCAAAAGCTCTCACAGCTGTCGCATCTGAGTGGACCTGCAGGTCAACCTCAAACATGTAAACAAACCTCCAGATGGACATCCCTTTACAGTGAATGAGGAAATGATGCCAGGTCTTCCTTCATCTCCAGAGGGACCCTTATCAAATGGTGTGAGGCATATGCCCCAATTGTCACAGTGACAAACTGCATGCAGAAGACATGTCTGGGGGATATGACTTAGCATAGAAAATTCAAATGGCCCAATAGAGATTGGAGATCCCTCAGACAAACCTCTTTGGTCCTGTTGCCACTGACAACCATATGATTTTGTGCTGTGAGCTTGTCTGTGACTGCCCTGGACTGTATCGAGCTCAATGCTAAAGTACGTCATGTGGTAGCAGGGCTTTCAGTTTTTTTCATTAGCTAAGAGCACGCCCAATTCTTCCATCCGCTTCTGAAAAACCCAAAGCAGCCCGCATACTCGCCTGATTTGGCCCTTCCTACAAACAAGAAATTGTCTAGATAGTGCATTATCTGTGGGTACTCTGGGTGCCTCCTGACCACCCAGTCCAGCATTGTACTGAATTTTTTCAAAGGTTGCCCACAAAATAGCACAGCCCTTGGGCATTTGTCCACATAAAACTGACAATAGGGGAAAAAAAGCCCAAGAGGTCAAAGTCTGCTGGATAGACCAGGAAGTAGAAAGCCAACTTTATGTTGGTCTTTGAAAGCAAAATAGCAGGACCGCATGAGTTGATCATGTGCACCACTGTGCTGAATGACGCATAGCACACGGTGCACTGCTTGGCGTTAATTGCATTGTTTACCGATCCCTCTTTAGGCTATAAGAGATGGTGAATGAGGTGACACTCACCAGATACTTTATTAAGAAAAAAAGGGAAATATGGAGATTAGATAATGATATCTGTTGGAAAGGACCCGCATGCTTGCCCAAAGTAGCCTCCTTTTTGGATCTTGTCCTTGGCTGAGCCCCTTATGCCCTTAACAGATCTGATATTATTTGCCGTGATGTGAATCCTCTTCCCTTCATAGGGGATCCTAAAATCCTGAACAAAGCCATCCCATAAGTTTATTGCTTTCTCCTTCTTGACACTATCCCTTAAAAGGGGGGCTAAAACACCCAAGTTAATTGGATATGTTGCCTTTTTCAGCCATGTTGGCCCAAGCCCCATTCTGCATGGGCTTGGGCTGCTGCCCACATCCCCTGGGGAAGATGCACTTAACACACCGGCAACTGGAGATGTGTGCCCACCTTCACAACGCCCACATTCCTGCCAAAACCTACCAGATGCACATTTTTTTCCCCCTGTCTCATTGTATTCCCAGCATGAAAGCCTTAAGCTAAGACCTGTCCCCCTTCTCATGCCCTGACTTTATCAGTATATGTCCCCTATTGGTGCAGCATTCCCTTAAAGGAGGCCCTTGAGCCATGCTCTCCTGTCATAGTTCCCGATCAATTTTATCCCAATGCAAAGAAGCGTTCCGGGTGGCTCTCGTTCTAACATGCTCATCATGCAAAAGCCCTGAAGTGCCTGAAAATGAATTATATGCTCTACATATAATAAGCAAATATTTCAGCACAGGCCCATACATTGCCATGACTGCACCATCACCCACATGTAGGCTGCAATTCTTCCCTATGTTGGGGTGCCTTGTCCTATCTTTTTCTTTCCTTTTGGGCCTCATCCCTCTCCTCCATTATAGGTTTCCAGAACAGCAGGGAAAATATGTCCATATACTCAATCTGCCATATCTTCTCACGTGTTGATTTGAGAAGATGCGCCACCAATGATCAGAAGTGGCTGCATATAAGACCATATTCGGACGAACATTAGTAGACCCTCTTGGTTGTTGCAATAAAGGCAGAGAATGGGGATCCTGAGGCATTAGATCCAGGAACAAGGAAACCAGAGGCGCGGAGCATGGGGCTGTGGGGCCAATAGCTGTGATGCTGAAAGCTGTAAGGCTGCCAAATGAGGCGCCATCAGATGGAGAGCTGGCAGCTAGAGTGCCTGGGCATTGGGTGCTCCCACGCCGCATGCCTGCAGGCAGCTGGCTTATTCTATGATCCTCCGTTCATATTCTCTCATATGATCCCCCAGAGGCCTGACCCTAAAGCCATCCAGAACCTCGCCCATTCCTCACACCAGAACTGCCAGTCTGAGACTATGCAGCCACACTGAGGGAATATGCTGAACCCCAAACACCTGGACCACTGGATCTTTTCCCTGCACTCCCATTGGACCCTGACTATTTGTGAACTCATCCTGCTGCAGAATCTGAAAGGGACTGCATCATCTTCACAAATTGCCCGATCTCTGGCTGCTTAGAACACGGCTCCCTTCCTGGCCTCTTGCTCTTTTTTTTCTCCTTACTGACCTTTCCAGTTGTTCCCTGGTCCAGGATAGGCAACAAATGGCCCTCTGTATCAAGCAGCTGTAACGGGTCAGTTAGCCCATCCCACTGCCCACCTGGTCTTGTAGCATCACAGGGTGTGGCTGCCTTTCATTCTTGCTTAGCCCTGGCACACCATTGTGTCCCCCATGGTCCCAGCCCTGCAGCCTGCCAGCCATGTGCCCAGCACAGTCAAGCAGGTTTGGGCTGTTGCCAGACAGCTGCCTATGCTCCATGCTGAACAGAGCTGCTCCGCATGCTCTGGTCCCCCTGACTGCTAGGCAAACTGGCAAACAGAAAGTGGTCCTGAATACAGGGTTCCTGTTATGGTTCCAAATCCTGCGAGATCTCCGGCCTGCCACAGAAGTCTTATGGGAGCTGGAAATCTTACAGGGACTTGGCCCATGCTGTCCTTTAATGCCCTCTCACAACATGGGAGCCACCCAACTTACCCGTCACGAGTCTGGGTGCCCTTTTGACTCCACACAGAAATTTGCTTTACCAAAAGAATGTCACTCCCTCCCACCCCACAGCATGAAGTGATCCAGGAGGCCTGAGGCCATGGCTACACTCACACTTTACAGCGCTGAAACTTTCGCGCTCAGGGGTGTGAAAAAACACCCCCCGAGCGCTGCAAGATACAGCGCTGTAAAGCATCAGTGTAATCAGGGCGGCAGCGCTGGGAGCGCGGCTCCCAGCGCTGCACGCTACACCCGTAAGGGATGTGGTTTACATGCAGCGCTGGGAGAGCTCTTTCCCAGTGCTGCCGCTCCGACTACACTCACACTTCAAAGCGCTGCCGTGGCAGCGCTTTGAAATTCCAAATGTAGCCATACCCAGTGTAAACCAAACAATGAGATTAAGACTAGTACATTGTATTGCGTATGGTGGTGTTTCAGGGAACTGAGATACAAAAGGGCCTAGTGGAGGAACTCCAAAGTCTCCTGTGTGCAATAGAGCCAGGCTCTTTAGCAGTCAACTCTGCAGAACTTCACAGAGGGATTTTATAAGTGGGTTGGGAGAGTGGTGACAGCCAGATGCACTGGCTAAAATCCCTTTGTGGAGTGAGTGCCATAAGCTATATAGCTGTAGTTGATATTCCGGTCACTAATACTTTTGATTGAAAATAGTTACTTCTTGAACCAAATTCCTTGCATACTACGACCCCATCTACATTACGGAAATGTGCATATATACAAAGCCCTTATGTAAATACACTGTATTATCATAATGTGGAATTTGCACACCAGTTTTGCTTTAGCCAGAACTGTACAGAAAAGCATGTTTTTACACCAGTATATTTTTCTTAATATAGACAGGATTTAAATTTACCCTAGTGCAAATTTCCTTAACGCAGACAGAGCTTGAAATGAGAACAATCTCTCCTCTACTGTGCTGTAGAAGTAGCTGTTTCAAGAGGCGATGTCTCAAGATGTTGACATTGCTTCTTTAAACCTTGTCCCAACATGACATAGGACCAGGTTATATATGGGTGGTAGAAGTCTCCCATTATTGCTGCTTTGTTGATCTCATTCAACATTACAGACTCAATATATATATTTTTCCTGATCCAGAGGCAAAGTACCTTTGTTTATATGTATTTGACATTCAAAATATGTGCTGAGCTACTTTAATATTTGTATTTAAAAATGTGTTTGCACATTAGGTGATGAAAATAAAAATATTTTTGAAACTTCTATGAAACATTAGTATTAGAAAAAATCAAATACAAAATCCTCATTTAATTTAAATAATATTTTTATTCTTGCACTTTCTAGTATGAAAAAGCAATAAACAGTTGTCAAGAGGAAGTGTTACAGTGAAGCTCAGGTGTCTGATCAATCTCAAAAGCTGTCTTACTACAAATGAAAAATAAGGGGAAAGCAGCCTAGCAGTTTGTGGAAATTGACAGTGACAGATTAGCCACTGGGCCAATGGGGCCTGTGCCCCTGGAAAAATGGGTGCTGCCCCAACCTGCTCCGCCCACCCTACAGTCCTGCCAGGGAGCAGGGGAAGCCCCCGAGCCCCTACCCCACTCCCTGACCAGGAGTGCCGGGCAGGCAGAGGAAGCCCTCGTGCCCTGCACTTTTCCCCAGCAGGAGCACCCGTGGGAGGGTGGAGGGGCCCCCACTTGCTCTGGCTCAGGGCCCCACAAACCCCTAATCTGCCTCTGGAAACCAAGTACCACAGTTCGTGGCTTCCACATAGATTGCCGCGTAGCCGTGACTTCAGTGGGAGTTGCAGTCACACACCTCAGGGCAAGATTTGGCTCTTAATGTTTGTAGATTCAATAATGTTGACAAATAACTTTCTTTAAACATATTTAACATTTTATTTACATATATATCATACCTATATACATGCGCGCACACATTATAGTTTATAAATCTTTAAAAAGGTTTTAGATCTTAAGAAGCAAATCATTTTTAGTATAAACAATTTAGTTAATCATATAGTCCTGTATACAAGGACATTATTTCCTGAAAATAATCCCACATTCTATTTATCTGTGAGGCTAACTCACTTACGCCTGTGCTTTATACCATTCTGTGACATTCAGACCTTGTGTGGATTTCCTTTACTGCAATATGAGTTTTCTAGCTACTTGTTCTTAGCAAACATTGTTTCTCTATACTATGGATATATGTAGATCTCATAATACACAGATTCCTAGGGCCTGTCCACACTTAAATCGCTGCTGTAGTGCTTCAATGTAAACATTACCTATGCCAAAAGGATGGGTTCTCCTGTTGGTGTAGGTAATCCACTTACCAAGAGGTGCTATCTAGTATTATCTACATGGGGACTTAGATCAACTTAACAGCACTGCTCAGCGGTGTGGATTTTTAACACCCTTGACTGAAGTAGTTAAACCAACCTGATTTGCTAGTGTAAACAAGACCTCAGACCACTATTTCAAGTCACGTACAGTAGATTTGCATTGCCTTTCCTTCAGTTCCAACACTAGCCATTTCTCATTCTTCCTGTAAAATGCAGCATGAGCAGCAACCATACTTCTGAGAGTTATACTATAGTCATGCCTGTGGAGAGACATAGTCCTGTAAACAGGGTTTGTACTGAGATAATTTTCATCGGTGGCACAACATACAGTTACAGGGCCTGGTTCTGCAAGAATGTTTATGAGTATCTTTACTCACATGTGCAGTCCCTTTTGGCTTCATTGTGACTACTCACATGCGTGTTTGCAGGATTTGGGCCCATAAGTGTTATGGCTCATCCATCTGAAAGGCTACATGTTTTAATTTTGGAAGATGCTGCTGCTGTTTGTCCACTGCCAGCTGTACTGTTAATCACATAATATTATAGCCTTAAAGAGCCAATCCTCCTCCGCCAACCCATGGCATAGTTTCTTCCTTTTGGGCTTTTCTTTCAGGGAGGTGGGGCTGGAGGAGGGGTGTAGAAGAGATGGGAAGGGACAAGATTTTGATAATATGCCATAATTTATTGACATTTTCTGACCCTGGGCAACGTTAGCCTTGAGTTCTTTTGTACAATTACACATTCAAATCCCAATCCTGCAAATACTCACTCATGTGACATAAGCTATCTTAACTGATGTTAGAAGTTGTCATTATTCATTATTTCCATTAAGGGAGAGCCTACAATGTGCTAGGCACTGTCAGCCCATATATAGTTAGACTCAGTCCTTTAACCCAAAAACGTTACAATCTGTTGGTTGAACCCTGCAAGCATTTGGTGCTTAATCCTAAGAGGTGCAAGTTAGGACAAGTGGGAGTTTAGGGCCCTAAGTAACTCTTAAGGAGTACTTAGCACTTCACAGGAGCAAACCCTTAAGCTCTTGAATGGGATTAGTCCCATGAGTACAGTTAACTATATGCTTGAGTATTTGCAGATTTGGTCTCTAAGAATCATAGGACTGGAAGGGACCTCGAGAGGTCATCTAGTCCAGTCCCCTGCACTCATGGCAGGACTAAGCATTATAGGCAGGCAACATATGAATGGTGAGGGGAAGAGGAATAAACCATACAAAGGCTTTTTAAAAAAACACATATTTTTTAATATGAAATACTTGCCAGTTGCTCCTCTGTTGAGCCATTATTAGTTGGCTCATAGCTTGCAAGTGTCATGGTAAATGTGGACCTTGAGGAGTAATTTGAAGAGTGATGGTTGTAGGGATCAGTTCGGGAAGGGCATTCCATATATAAGGAGTGGAGTGGAAGAAGTGGCAAATGAAAGTTGTTGAGGTTGATATCATTGGAGGAGTGCTAGATAATGTGATAAGAGACAAGAGCAGATAATAGTTAGAACTCCCATTACAAAAGGAGGAAGTAAGTTAGGCCAGGAGGAAGATAAATAGGCCTAAGACATTTCAGGAAATTTTAAATCTTTTCCTTGCCAACTGAGCAAATGAAAGTGAATTATGTTTGGCTGTGAATGGGTAGTTATGATTTTAAAATAGCTAGGTTCTTTCCTGACATTCACCTAGTTCAGTTTTTACTCTGAAATGCAAGCAGAATCTCATTATGTGATTATATACCCATGAAAAGACAATTTTTCCAGAGACTATATTATTATGGCAGCAAAAATTTCTGTCTTGTATTATTTCAATGATCAGGATAATTTACATGGATTCTTAGAACACTCAACTAAGCTGGTCAATAGTGTTTTTAATGATACAGAATTTACAAAATTATAGCATGGCTGTGCTAAATCAAACACAATATTAATGGATGAAGTTGCAATATATACAATAGTACTGTGCGCCTGAGTCATCTAAAATGTTTTATTTTTTACAGGTCCAGATCTTAAGCATATGTTAAATAGTGATAGGTTTTTAGGATAAAAGAAGAACTGATCTGAACCTTCATCAGAAACAGAACTAATCTGAATCAACCCAGTTAAAAACAAAACAAACTACAAACATTTTACAACCTAATTGAATTTTATTATTTCCCATTCTCATGTGCTTCTTCCCTTCTTGATTCTGATCTGGAGCCAGATCATTCTTTCTTCCAGTATTTGTAGACCAAGTGAAACCAGGAAGCATATGAAATCTCAAAAGAAAATAGTCTTTGGCTAGATTCGTACCCCTGTTCTTCATATGCAAGAAGTCCTGGCAGTTCAGCTTTGTCTGGATTAGAATATGAGAGTGCTTATCTTGACCAAATTTATCTTCAGAATCCAGTAAATCTTTCATGCCTTCAATCAATTATAATGACTTTAAATGGATATGAATAACAACAAAAACTGAATCAAGTTAATATGGGGGAGGAGGGTCATTATTTATAAGCTACTTCATTCAAGGAATTGTGCAGGAAGCACTGCTGCAGCAGCAGGGGGACAACACAGAGGAAGGACCGGCTCCAGGCACCAGCGCAGAAAGCAGGTGCTTGGGACAGCCAATGGAAAAAGGCGGTACGTCCAGGTCTTGTGTGGCAATTTGGCGCTGACTCCCTCAGTCCCTCTCAGAGGGAAGGACCGGCCGCCGAATTGCTGCCAAAGAATGAAGCAGCGCGGTAAAGCCGCTGCTGAAGTGTGGCCGATCGCAGCTTTATCTTTTTTCTTTTTCTTTTTCTTCGCCGCTTGGAGTGGCAAAAAAGCTGGAGCTGGCCCTGCACAGAGGGCACCCCAATGCAGACACCTACTCGCCTTTAATAGTTAAATGGACTGGAACAGGCACCTCTGGGACTAGGCCTGAGGAGCCCAACCCTCTTTTGGATGCCCCCAGGGGTCAAACTATGAACTGCTACTGTTTTATCTTGAAGAGTAACTGTTTAAGCCACTGCACCCTGGATTGTTTGCAACCTTTCTCTTTCTTGCCAGTCCTAGTAAAATATCCCTTCACTGTAGCTATGTGCTTAGTGGGACCTACCAAAACTCGGGTCTATCTAGCTGCTAAAATGCCTTCAGCGCTTGCCTCTGAGTCATGGTACATCTGGCATTGTAGAGAGTATCTTAAGCGGTTTCTAGCATCACAGCACTGAGCAGCCAGTAATGGCAAGTGGATCAGCAGATTACTTTTATCCATTTACAGTAGCTCCATTGTTATTAATTTAACGATAGTCCAAACAGCACTTGCTTCACTATATCCGAAAGTTGTTTGGCTCATCATTTAAACCAAACTGGTGTCTTGGAGACTTGTCAACCCAATGGATCATCTAGGAAAGTCAAGGTTCTCTCCTTAATGCATGCTTTGGCTATTTGGCTGACTGGCTGTATTATTCAGAGGGGCAAGTAAATGAGTTAAGATCCCCAAGCTCCTTCTGTGGGTGAATCTGGCAGAATAAGAAAGAGAAGCAATATGCAGCAACCACAGCCAAGGTTTGAAAACTGGCAGCTTGAATTTTAGAGCCTTTGTGTGGAGCATTAAAACTGCACACCTGTCTTGGGCTGTTCCAGGGAGATGAGTAGAGAGCTGGGCTTTGAAGTATTTAAAACAAACAAAGTTAAGAGAGAAAAATGGAGCATTGGGATCAGTTTGACTCCTGCATCACAGTTTGGAGGTGGTGGAGAGACCCACCCCACTTGTATCATGGCTACAAGAGCCTACTTGTAGAGTCCATCCTCTAGCACATCCCTGGGAGTTGTGGTCATTCAGAACTCTGCAGGATCAGGCCCGTGATAATTGATTAGATTGAAATTCATTTGAAGCCATAGAACCCATTTAGCTTTATTTATTGCTGTTTGCAAGCAATACATTGATGTTTTATATCTATTATGAAAGGTCTCATTTAAATTTATTTGTGGTGTGGAAAAACAAACAAGCCATACACATAATTGAGTTGACTGAAGTGAAGATCTTGGAAGTAAATTTGATACGTATTTAGTGCAAATATCAAAAAGTTGACAAGGAGAAATTAAATATTTCACAGACACAAACTCTCAATTAATATGGATATCTTAATGGCGTTTAAAACAATGAAACATTTTTGTAGAGTGAAATTGCATGAATTGAATACAACTTTAAGATCAATAAATATTCATTTTTGTTCCACCTGCATAATTTACTTTCTTTTACCTTCTCAATTCTTAAAGGTCCATTCTGCAAGACTATTTTAATAGTTTTTAGCTAATAAATGGATATGTAATTTATATGCACAATCTTGTCAGCCTAATGTCTTGTCAGAATAGTAATAAGGTAATAGGATTGCTGTTGCAGTTAAATATGAGTGATTTTTTTTTTAATTTGGAAGTCTTCTCAGTGGATACTGCATAAAAACACTTAAACAGAGCTAGATAAATCATTAGAAGAGTCTAAACTAGCTTTCAGAGTCAGACTACTAATAACAAAGAAGGAAAAAGAGTAGTGCACATAATCTCCAGAATGCCTCTTTTAATATGACTGTAATTAACATATCAAGTACTTTGCAGAAGAGAAGTTTCAAGATTAGATGTTAGGGTTTGTCTGAAACTAGTAACACTTTACAGTAACCCAAGGCCTAGCCTCATACATTTTGTTTATAGAAGCAGTTGGTACACTTTGTAAAGACCCACTTACCCATCCCAGAGAGACCAACTGGAACCTAGTTTATCTGGGTCTTTCTTGTACCTATCGCCACAGTACGTGAACACCCACTATGTGCCAGCTACACTTCTGGCTTCCATTGCTCCCTGACTGAAAGCTGGACTCCAACTTTAGCTCTGCCGCCATCCTGCTCTGTGGCTCAATGGAACAATGTAGAGAGCATATATGCTGTACTCCAATGAATTCTACCTTGTTAGGAAAGCTGGAGCCCAAGAAGCAGCTGCAGGAAGGTCCCAGCAGGTCAGGAAGGAAAATGCTGGGCATCTATTACAGCAAAATGTCAAATGGGAAATAGTAATGCTGAATTGCATAGTTCTGTAGCCACAGAATCTTCAAGTGCATGTGGTGCTGACTGAGATGAATGGGAGCAGTTTATACCACTCAGAGCCATTGTTTCAGCTCTTTGTAGGTTTAGGCAGTGGGCATCACTGCATCAGTTTACAGTAGATTACTGTTTTCTTCATAACTATAAGGCCTAGAGGCTTATTTATTTTAACAAGTGAAAGCTGAGATTCCAAGGGAGAATTCTGAAGCAAGGGGTAATTTCCATGGCAAATTCTGTCTCTGTGTAATAGGTGGAACCTTGCTGTTAACAGCCAACCCAGAACAGGTGCTCAAGCTGGCTCAGCATGCCTGGAAATTAATTACACTACTGCACAGGTCTGCTCAAATGCTCTGTGTTCTCTAACGCTGCTAACGTGAGTATAAAATGAATAGGGGGAGAGTTTGGTGACCAGCACCCTTCTTTTATTAGCAGTAGAGTTCCTTAGCTCAGAATATTCCAGTTAATGTATTGGTGGTAAGAAATCTAGCATGAAAATGGCATACAGTGTAATGGCTATATCTGTCTGCCCCTCTCTCCCTCAATTCAATATCCATTCAGTACCCCTTTAATCAATGAGTCTTGTACTGAACTTGCCCTGCTTTACAGAATGAATATGCAGCCATTTATTTAGAAAGTTAGCAAACGGGTAGGCAGCCCCTCATCTGGGTTTATAGACTGATGTATATAACACACTATGTTCCATTGATCAAGAGCATTTCCCACTGGTTTAAAAACAGCCCATGGCTTTTTATAATCCTCTTACCCAGGTGAACAGATGGAAGTATCTGGACCTTCATTCTTTACAGGACATAGGGAAAGGTTCGGAGTTATTACTATGAATAGAGGTTCTTCATAATTAACAAGAGATTATTGTACTACAGTAAATGTCTCAAACATGTCATTTATTTCCCTAGAAAATAGGGCTATAAAATGCAACTACAATTGGAGCATCACAGCTCTATTGCCCCTACATTCCCTGGCATTGGTAACGTGAACAGAAACACTGTTTCTGTATCACGGTGTATCTCAATCCCAGTTTGAAAGAGATTTCCTGTAAACACAATGGATCGTAGTAGAAACAGCAAGTGCTACCACTTATATGCTTTAGTAGTATTTTCAGGAATTCAACGTACAACCAATATTTATTTTGCCTTCATAACATACCACTAAGTAAGAAAATAGTTTTTTTAAGGAAATCAATTGTACACACAAGGATATGGCTATGCCTTAAATGTAGAGACAAGTGTGTGGTTAATTTCCCCATGCAACAAATATACTGTAACCTCCAAAAGGAGGTTTTCACCTGAATTGAAATGACTGATCATGTGCAGTTTTTCTTTAGCCATCTTTCATTCCATTCTTGGGTTTTGATTTGATAATAGTCAGTTACATTTGTCACAAGGTATTTAACCTTTCTGAAATTCACTGAAAATAAACTTGGGAGAAGACGTTTACTGTTTCTACTACCATCGATTGTGTTTATAGGCAATCTCTTTCAAACTCAGTGAGTTTCCTGGGCTTACAAACTCTGTGCAAGATTAATTTAAGGCATTTGAGGTTTAAAAATGAAATCTGGAAAAAATCAGGTCAGCAAGAAATATGTATAAAACGATTAGATCAGTTGCTAACACTATGGTAGAAAACAGAGGGCTCTATGCTAACTATAGATTTGAGGGGTCAGTCGCTTTATTATAGCAAGGAGGGAGGCAGTCCTATGAAAATTGGAGCGAGATGTCAGTACCACATACAGTTGCCCTCTAATAGAATGGTTGGCTATATAATGGAAATGTTTGGTCACAAGTCTGACATCAGGAATCATAGCACTCAAAAACCAGTAGGAGAACACTTTAACCTTTCTGGTCATTCAGTGACAGACCTGCGGGTGGCAATTTTGCAACAGAAAACCTTCAAAAACAGACTCCAAGGAGAAACTGCTGAGCTGGAATTGATATGCAAATTAGATACAATCACCTTAGGTTTAAATAGGGACTGGGAATGGCTGAGCCATTACAAACACTGAATCTATCTCCCCTTGTAAGTTTTCTTACACTGCTTATCAAACTGTCTGTACTGGGCTATCTTGATTATCACTTCAAAAGTTTTTTTCCCCCTTACTTAATTGGCCTCTTAGAGTTGGTAGGGCAACTCCCACCTACCTTTTCATGCTCTCTATATGTGTATATATATCTCCTCAATATATGTTCCGAAGAAGTGGGCTGTAGCCCATGAAAACTTGTGGTCAAATAAATTTGTTAGTCTCTAAGGTGCCACAAGTACTCCTGTTCTTTTTGCAGATACAGACTAACATGACTGCTACTCTGAAACCTTTCTTTTTGATAGGACTGCTGGAAATATTGGTCCTTTGCCCAGGAGTGTTGCTTATAGCCCCTTTATTCCTTTGTCCAACTATCAGGGGTGGCTCCAGGCACCAGCACAGCAAGCGCGTGCCTTGGGCAGCAAGCCTCGGGGGGGAGGCCTGCTGGTCGTTGTGAGGGCGGCAGTCAGGGAGCCTTTGGCGGCGTTTCTGCAGGAGGTCTGCTGGTTCCGCGGCTTCGGCGGTAATTTGGCAGTGGGGATGCCAAAGGCGCGGGACTGGTAGATCACCGGCTGCCGAGTCCACATGACCAGCAGACCTCCCTGAATGCCGCCGAAGGCTCCCTGACTGCATGCTTGGGGCGGCCCCTGCCAACTATAATCAGTTGTTATCCCTTTATACTGAAGTAATTGTACCAGAATGGAGTAAATTTTCCAAACAAACTAGTATGTGTTTTGCTATTAATATATTTTCAAAACCATCTGGCAATGAAAGGTTAGCATTGATGGTCCATGGGAAAGTCAGGTTTTATTTGCAAATGATCATATTAAACCATGGGAATAATGTTAAGAGGGAGTATCTGGTTTTGATATGACTCTATATAAACTGCACAACTCGGTCAAAGTCTACATCATCATCTGTACCAGTAGCAGCATCTTCTGGGTGAAAGGTCTCTGTGCTGTTACCCTTTTAGAGGTCAGTTGCTTGGCTACTGTCAACATTCCCAGCTGCAGTGAAAGTGAGTTTTGAATAAATGCTGGAAGGAGGACAATTTACCTACCATAAGAACAGGCATAATTAAGACAGGCCATGATTTTTATTTTAAAAACCCATATGCAAGTGCTTTATCCAGTATTGCTAAACTGTATTGTCGTCTGGCTTTCAGTTCATGAGAAGTAAATAGAATTAATCTTTTTAGGTGTTGGTGACTTCAGAGCTAGTAAGTACTTTGGGGCAAGGACTGTGTCTTGATATGTGTTTATATAGTGCCAAGTGCAATGTGACCATGCATCTGGCTGGGCATATGGACATTCCCTAAGTATAACAGTAAAAGGCAATAATTAAAGCATTTCTATCTAGGGCATTACTAATGAATTCATCACCAGAGGATTTTCCCCCCCCTTGGTTCTTAGGTATTGCAGTTCCTTATAAAAAAACATAGACAGAAATCTGGATGCCAGTATGTAGGAGCCCCAAGTTGTATAGAGGAGGACCTGTGGGAAGTACCTAAAAAAGCAGAAACAGCAAAATGAGGACTTTTCATATTCTCTCTCTCTCACACACACTTTATTCTATGGAGCATCAGACTTGCATCAATATGATTTGACATTTTAGAAGTTCGCACCAATAAGGAAAGAGGTTTCTGTGTTATCTCAGATCAAGCACTAGACTTAATAATAGGATTTTCTAGCATTTTAAATTGTAATGCAATCATTAAACTAAGTACAACGAAATCCAGCCACATAGCTCACAGCAGAAGTAGCACCAGTTCTTGTCTGTCACTTTTCTGTGTAAGCTCAAAAGCTTGTCTCTTTAACCAACAGATGTTAGTCCTATAAAAGATATTAGTCTCCACCACCAGCAGCTTTCAGTATATTTAGCATCTTCTCTACTGGTTCAGTTCTACTTCCAAAGATTTCAAAAACTCCTATTACTTTAAATGAACAGTAATGCATGTAAGACCTACATCAAAGGTAAGTGTTTGCTTTTGCTTTGTTTTGTGGTTAAAGATATTAAGCTCCAATAATGTACTTAGCTCTGTAACAGAGGCAAAAAAGAAGAAAGATTGTACACTACTTAGGACGGGGACTACAGACAAAAGTGCACTGGGAGCATAGGGAAAAGTTCTCCTCTAGAGAGGTTTTCTTTTTAATAATGGGTGGGGGCCTGACAGTGTTTATATTAATATGGGAGCTTCATGGGAGAAGGGAGTTTAGAGGCAGGATTTGACATTTAATTTGCAGACTTCCTCCTGCCACTTGCAGAGGATCAGATCATTCTGCCATAGATGGCTATGGTCATATGACCCCCTTACTTTTGCTTTGCGGCATTTGTGCTACATTGTTGATCTGTGCTCTGGATTTTGCATAGTGACTAATAGGTACTCTCTAATGTGGAGGAGTTTACTTACTGCCAAATGTGTAATTAGCATGGTACTTGAGGCACATCATTGTATCAACAGAGGAAACTTGCTTGGTTACACTGTCAGATATCACTATATTAAAAAAAAGTAATCTCCAAGGGAAATAAGCTTCTTTAGTTTCTGATTTGTAGTAAGTCCTTCAAAGTAAAATTGATATATTTGGGCTCATCATTCCTCTTTCTTAGTTGTGTGGGATTAACAGATGCACTGCCGTATTCCAGTACTTGTCTTCTTTTTTCTGTTTAAAATTAAAATATCTTTTAAAAAAATAGTCAGATCTGTTATTAATCTGAAAACAGAAAATAATGCATGATTTTTTCAGATACTATTATTTCAAGTCAAAATGCTGACCACGGTGCAAAAAGGTAAATTACTATGGCCCCACTTCAGGAGAGCACCCTCATCCAGGAAATCACTTGGGGATGTGCTTCTCTTTAAGCATGTCATTCAGTCCCGTGGAGTTCAATGAGACTATAGCCCATGCTTTAAAGGAAGTATGTGCCCAACTGATTTCTGGAGTAGAGATGGATTTAAATATGAGCTTACTGCTGTACTGAGTCAGGGCCATATAGAAGAAGCAACTGTGTCTGAATAAAAGCCTGATCCAATTCATATTAAATTCAATGGGAGCCATTACATGGTCTTAAATGAGACTTGGATCAGGATTTAAGAGAAATCAGAGAATACTGCTATTTTCAGAGCAGAGGAGTTGGGTCATCAGCCACCTTCTGTCTCCCTAATTCTGCCACTATCATCAGAGAGTAGAAGGTAGTTGCCCTGCCCTGATCTGCTGAGGTCAGGAGACTGCCTGCTACTTCAATTTACAGATTAAATTAATCCCAGTAGTGCTGAAGGCATAAAAAGGAGCCTCTGTTTGGAGTAACAATGACAATCCTTTTTTATCTTAATAGGACACATCCAACAACTTTTAAAAAGGTATTTGTTAATGTTCCTAAAGTGGTAACTATGGTTTTTCATTTATTTCTTCTTAGATTGTAGTAATCCCCTTGCATAATTAGTCTTGCCATAGCTTGATTGTGACTAGTTTTTGGGAATATTAATCACACTTGATTCTCACCAGTCCGTTAGCTGACAAAGTAGGCATTAACTGTCGATAATGATCAATTTCTCAGGGATTGTTGCAGTAATACTCTATCTTTTTAGTATTATGGCTCCATAGCTGTCTTAGAGAATGAACTAATAGTTATATAACTATCAGGCTTGTTTAAATATGTCTTCATTTAGCAAACTACCCTTCAGTTCTAATGTTGGTGGGCATCATGATTTTATTTAACAGCACATTATATGGTACTTGTTTTAATTTCCTTTAACAACCTTTCTTTCAAAAGGGGGAAGTAGTTCTTAAATAGTTGCTTTATTTCTCATATATCTTAATGTGTCTTCTGCTGAAAAAGCAAGTTCAGGAATCGCAGGAAACAGTCAGTCCTGGAGCGCTGTGTTGTAGTTATTTAGTTCTGGAAGTCGATGATCAGATGTAATTAAAGATAAATACAGACAGATAAGGCATGCAAACTTTGAATGAGGCCCCCTTGGCAACATACCAGAAACCCAAGAGAGAACATAATTTGCATGAAATGGAGTAGATTGGAGCCAGACACATCTCTAATATGGTGGTCTGGTCTGCTAAGACAACACATTCCAGCATGGTCACGCATCCTCTAATCAATATCACTTTGGAGCTCTGCAGGCTTGTCAGCTACAAGAACTGCACCCCGTGTCAACTAAAGCTGAGGTCTGGTATGGGCCAGGCTCTGTAGGCTTCATTTGTCTCAGGGGCTGTACCTTGACCAACATTGCCGCTAGACTTCTCTCGTGTATTCTAATGAGTGGGAGACCCTGGGCAAAAAATATTGAACTTAGCCAACAAATAAGTGCCATGCAAAAAATATTAACAAAATATTCAGGGTCTGGGCCAGACTTCAGCTGTAGTACAATGTATCAGCAACTCAAGCTCAGTTCTTCATTCTCAGGCTGACAGGGGCTGCTATTTGACAAAATGTGTTTAGCTGCTGTGGGAAGAAAACGTCTTCTCTTACTTTATATCAGCTCCCTTTGGCTGACCCATTTGCAGTGCTTTTGCTGTTCAGAATGAGCCACATCCAACTTCCTTTAGCTAGACTGCTCAGCCAACACATCTGCTCAACCCCACTTGCACTTTGGTGTCAGTGGGTAGTCTAGGACCAGAATCCTGAGGTGCACAAAGGCAGGGCTATTTCCAGCCCCTTGGGAAGCACTAGGTCAGGGGTTCTCAAACTGGGGATCAGGACCCCTCAGGGTGTCATGAGGTTATTAGATGTGGGGTCACAAGCTGTCAGCCTCCACCTCAAACCCTGCTTTGCCTCACACATTTATAATAGTGTTAAATATTTTAAAAAGTGTTTTTTATTTAGCGGGGGAGTGGGGTGTCACACTCAGAGGCTTGCTATGTGAAAAGGGGTACTGGTACAAAAGTTTGAGAACCACTGCACTAGGTGTTCCTGTCCTGAAGGTCTACCAGCTAACCCATCAAGAGTGATTTCAGCTTTATTTAGTAGCTGGAGAAGAAGAATCTCACCGGAGTTCATTCAGCTCTGTTGTTGTCTTCTGCACTGTCATCTCCCTACAGCATGAAATTTTCAGTGATAAGGCACACCACTAGTATATAGAAACCTTATATGGAAATCTAGTCACAAAATAAGATCCATTGTGTACCTTCTTCAGTTCCACTACCCAACTAATTCTGAATTTGTGCTCTCTTACGGTGACTCCCAAAGTATTCTGAAGGAATACTTTGGGAGTCACCATAGTAGTCTGGAGCTCTCTTATAATGTGCTCTGTGCTCTCTTATGGTGACTCCCAAAGTATTCTGGAGGAATTCTGGGTAGAAATCTTATGCAAATATAGCCTTCTCTGTTAAGTAGCCATACTTCCCCTGTTAACTAATAGAAGAGGGAAGAGAGCATCTTCCCCTGTGAAGCTGCTGATGATCTGGCGTTCTGGGTACATTCATTATGCAGATGAAGCAATTTTATGGCTGTTCTTTCCCCTGTTCACCAACAGATGGAAGCAGAGAACTCTTTACCTTCTAGAGCTTCAGACCACAGGGCTTACGTTACTTTAAATCAATACTTGTAAATAAGCCCTTTGGCTGTAACCTTGATCTGTTTTATATTTTATATATATATATATATATATATATTTTTCTACAAATAAGAGCTCTGTTGTAGATTGGGAACCTGTAAAAGCCTTTCTCTTTTAAAGGTTTCTATGGCACCCACCTCTATAGTAGCTAAGGCTTTGTCTACACTACATTGCTTTTAGCGACATGGCTGTGGCGACACAGCTGTGCCGCTAAAAGGTGTGCAGTGTAGCTGCTGTTTGGTGGCAGGAGAAAGCTCTCCTGCCGACAAAAAAACTCCCACCCCCCATGAGCAACAGCAGCTTTGTTGGCAGGAGAGTGCTCCTGCTGACAATACGCTGTTCATGCCGGTGCTTTTTGTTGGTAAAACTTTTGCCTTCAGGGGTGTGTCTTTTTTAACACCCCTGAATGACTAAAGTTTTGCCGAGGAAGTTCCAGTGTAGACAAAGCCTTAGTGCTCCTGTTGTTTCTTTTCCCTTTTTGTTTTGACTTTTATCTGTGTTTATCTGTCTTTGCTTGTCTATCTTTGAAATAGAGACATTGACCTGGTAATTGTGCAGCTGTGCAAACAAGGTGAGAATGTTCTGACTGTAATATCATTAACATTCCACCATTCAAAGAAGAGATTAAGAAAACAAGGGCTCGTCTACATTGGCAAGTTTTGTCACCAAAAACTGCCTTTTGGTGACAAAACAGCAAGAGCATACACACTACAATGGGATTTTTGTCGCAAAAAACACTAAGTTTTGGTGACAAAAAACTTCCACCCTTCTGAGAGACTTTTGTCTTTTCCCCTCCCTTTATTGTCGACAAGGAGCTAGTGTAGACACTGCTTATTGTTTTGTTGACAGAACTGGCTTCTGCCAGTATCCCACAATGCCTGCCCTGATTGCTCTGTTTTGATCTCTGCTGCCCTGCAAAATGCACTCCTCCGCTTTCAGAGCTCTAGGAAGTGTCTGTGTGCTGCTCCATTTGGGGAATTAACAAAGAACAAATTATTGGAATGCTCCTGTTCTGCTTGGCACTAGGAACACAGCAGCAGACAGACTGCTGCTGCAGAGGGTAGGGGACAGACTGCTGTGCTGCTTTGCCATTCCTCAGCACTGAGAGCTCACAGAGGGTATGGCTACACTTACAGTTTTGCAGCGCTGGTAGTTACAGCTTTGTTAGTACAGCTGTGTAGGGCCAGCGCTGCAGAGTGGCCACACTTACAGCAACCAGTGCTGCAGTGTGGCCACATTTACAGCACTTGCAGCGCTGTTGGGAGTGGTGCATTGTGGGCAGCTATCCCACAGAGCACCTCGTCCCATTTTGGCGCTGTGGTTTGTGGGAAGGGGAAGGAAGTGTGCGGGTCTTTCCGCTTCCTGTTCCAATGCCCCGTGGTGCTTTGCTACACATTCCGAACAGTTTGGTGGCATTGTGATTCTGCAGCGCGATTTCTGCGGTTTTTGTTATAAATGGAGCCTGAGCTGCTGAGGACCTTGCTGATGAATGTTGCCAGCACATCACGCATGGCAGTGGAGCTATTCCTTCAGCTGCAAAGTGAGAGTGACAGTGACAGTGAGGAGTCAGATGATGATATTGAATCACCTGACGGTGAAGACACTAAATTGCTTGTGGCAGCAACAGACGTGCTCAGCACCGTGGAACGGCGCCTTTGGGCTCGGGAAACCAGCACTCAGTGGTGGGATCACATCGTCCTGCAATCTTGGGATGACGAGCAGTGGCTGCAGAACTTTCGGATGAGAAAAGCCACTTTCATGGCACTGTGTGCTGAGCTCGCCCCTACCCTGCGGCACAGGGACACGAGATTGAGAGCTACCCTGCCAGTGGAGAAGCGGGTGGCTATTGCAGTCTGGAAGCTGGCAACTCCAGACTGCTTCCGATCGGTGGTGAACCAGTTTGGAGTGGGAAAGTCTACTGTTGGAATGGTGCTGATGCAAGTTTGCACAGCCATTAATCGCACCCTGCTAAGAAGAACTGTAACTCTTGGGAACGTGCAGGACATTGTGGATGGCTTTGCAGAAATGGGTTTCCCTAACTGTGGATGGGCAATAGAAGGGACGCATATTCCTATTCTGTCACCACCCCACCTGGCATCAGAGTACGTTAATCACAAGGGGTATTTCTCCGTAGTTCTGCAAGAGCTTGTGGATCACCGTGGGCGTTTCACTGACATTTACTCAGGATGGCCTGGAAAGGTGCACGATGCACGCATCTTTCGGAACAGTTCCCTGTTCAGGAGGCTGAGGGCCGGGACTTTTTTCCCAGACCGCAAGATCACAGTAGGGGACGTCGAAATGCCCACTGTGATCCTTGGAGACCCCGCTTACCCCTTAATGCCTTCTGGAGCGCAGCTGTGCTTGCACAGCCTCCTCTCCCCAAACACTTATGAGGTCCTGCAGCTCTGCATTGGTCCATGCTGGGGCTCGTTTGGTGCGTGGAGGCATGCTCGCTGATTGATTGATTGATTAATTGCACTCCACACCTGGCTGAGCAAACAGGAAGGGGATTTTTAAAATTCCGGGGGCATTTAAAGGAGGGGTCAGGTGAGCCCAGGAGAGTGGAGTTTGCATGATTACCAGAGAGGCTTCTAAGGTATGCTGGGATACCTACTTATGCCACGGAGGTCAATAAAAACGCTGGTGGGTGTCTACACTTGCTGACCAGCGCTGGATCACCAGCGCTGGATCCTCTACACCCGAGGCTCGACCGGGTGTACAGCCAGCGCTGCAACCAGGGAGTTGCAGCACTGGCCGTGCTGTGCAAGTGTGTACACATCCTAAGTTGCAGCGCTGTAACCCCCTCACCAGCGCTGCAACTCTGTAGTGTAGCCAAGCCCAGAGCTACTCATGATGCTGCTTTCTGCAGCTGAGGGGGCTGTGGAAGAACTTGGAGAGAATCCCAAGATGCACAGCGATCAGCTCTTCCTTCCCACAACACTGCACTGTAGGATACATACCCATAGTGCGTTGCTTACCCTGCTGATGATGATGTCCCCAGTGTGGACATGATCTTTTGACAGAGGAAGCAAGTGTGAACACCCTTTTGCAATTTTTGTTTTGTTGACTTTTGGGCATCGGCCTAAGTTTTGTCAACAACACTTGGTAGTGTAGACAAGCCCTAAGTTGCTTTTTGTAACGTAATTTTTTCTGCATTCATTAAAGAAAATGGAAGTGTGAACATCTCATCCGATGACTGAGAAGTTAAGACTAAATCCTGCACCCTTTAAAGTCACCAGCAAAACAGTAGCTAGCTACCATTACCTTAGGGGGCAGCTGGTTTCTGAAAATCTGGGTGGCTGAGGGTATGGCTACACTTGAAACTTCAAAGCGCTGCCGCGGCAGCGCTTTGAAGTGTGAGTATGGTCGCAGCGCAAGTGCTGAGAGAGAGCTCTCCCAACGCTGCACGTACTCCACATCCTCTACGGGTGTAGCTTGCAGCCCTGGGAGCCACGCTCCCAGCGCTGCGGCACTGTTTACACTGAGGCTTTACAGCACTATATCTTGCAGCGCTCAGGGGGGTGTTTTTTTCACACTCCTGAGAGCAAAAGTTGCAGCGCTGTAAAGCGCCAGTGTAGCCACGGCCTGAGTATGCAGTCAGCTTTTGAACCATGCGTACAAGCCAAACTTTCAGTACTTTAACACCATCTGCCTTTTCCTTCCTTCCTTCCTTATTTATGATTGCTCAAATTCCCTGCTGTATACCCAAACCCAAATTTGAAAATCTACTTGATACTGCAGAGTATGTATATTTTGCATATGCAAGTCTTCACATACAATACAGAGAGAGTGAGAGAAAGAAAGATCTGTAAGATTTAAAGAATTGTCATTATTAGTGTGAAAAAAATGAGGGTGCTTTCTTTATCTCATTAAGATACACTGCTATATAGAGTGAAGAAAATCAGTGTGTGAAACTGAAAAGCTAGAAGTATAACAACAGAATGATCCCAGAGCTCTAGCAGCAGCTGTGATATGACATGCAGAGTGATGTACCAGTTGTCTGATCAATAGGTTTTACTTTTAGGACTATTATTTCTTGGCAGCCAACCTAATGTAATTACGTATGTTTTTCTGCAACAAGCTAACACTTTGTGTGACTGAGGCAACAGATGCAGTACACTAAAAAGCTTATTTGCATAAATATCAAAGTATAGTTGTCAGAATTCCAAAAATCTATGCTTTGTGTAGGGTTACACTTTAATTGTAGACATTATACTAGCTCTAAGCATCTTAACACACATTTATTAAAAATGACAAGACATTCAGTCATTTTGGACAGTCAGAGGAAATTTATTGTTCAGTATTCGGAAATATAGCAATTTAGCCTAAAAATATCAATTACTGCTGGTATGAACTACAAAATAAGGAAAGGTGAGGGCATATCTATTTTAAGAAAGTCTCTCCTGTGTTGTTGCGCTATGGGAAATTTTCAGAAAAAATCCAAAACCGGGCAAATCTTACCTTATTTCATGTTTTGCTAAATTCCTGAAACTCAAGCTGGCTTCTCTGTTCTTCCTCAACCAGGGGCTACGTTTGGAGTAAACCTGGGAAAAGGTTCTTAGGACTATGAGCTGTTAATGTTTCGGTGAAAACACATACAACTAGGGATTTCTCCTACATCTCTATGTGTACATTGCTCAGCATAATCGGTCCTCAGTCCTGACGGGGCCTTTGGATGGTGTGAAAATAGAAATCATCAATATTGCTAATTACTGTTACTATTGTTTTTACTTATTCAGTGGCTTTATTATGGATTTGACTGACTCAAGTGGTTTCAGCTGAAGGTAGCTTGAGTTTGGGGTTTGTTCATGTCTTAACATCAAAAGCCACACCAAAGGGGGAGACAGTATGTAACCTTAGGCTCTAAGGGAGGGATTCTTATTGTATCAAGTGGATTATCAGTTTCTAATTGTTCTCTCTCTTGCCCTCTTGTAGCTTGAGTACTGAAAAGGAAATCTCAACTTTATTACTACTGCCAGTTAATAGATTTTCCTTGCATCAAAGGTGGAGATTTCATTGCATGCATGTGTGAGCACAGACTCACTTTTTGGGAAGGGAATTTGGATAGGGTAAAGGGGATCCTGCAGCAACATCTGCACAAAAAAGAATTGTAGCAATGAAAATAAATCATATAAAGCAGGAACTTTTGTTGGTAAATTAAACACAATAGATATTTTCTTGAGGGACTTATTGTTCAGCATGTTAAATATACTTGTGAAACATCTATAGAAAAATATGAAAAAATATATATCTTTTGTGTTTGAATGTCTGTTCCATGCAAACAAATTAGAGAGATTTATGGTGTCGTATGATCACATGTTCAAGTATGGTTATAAAGGGCAACAATAATGATAACAGATCATTCCTGTTCACTTCAAAGAGTAATGTTGTCTCCTCTTGAGCATTATGCCACCTAACCACATAACCAGACCCTAGGTGTCTAATACCTTGAGCATTTTCTGAGTTTCTTAGAGTCAGGAAACTCATTTAGGTCACCTAGAAGATAGTGGATTTTTATATTAGAGCAATATTTCCAACTGAGAATGTCCATAGATGACCTGGTTTTCCTTAGGGACAGCTTTATCATCTGGGAGGGAATGGACTTTACGATTGTATTAAATGCTTGGGTCATAATGGAATTGTTAAAAAAGCAAAAATGGGATAGGTCTTTTAAAGCTGCTGGATAACATAAGGACTGACTCCTCTGGTGAGGATCCAAACACTGATGAAGAATAGGGCCAGAAAATGCCACCTGCTGAAACTTTTCTTAGTCCCCTCAGCAGAGTTTAAAAGATTGGGTTGTAACCTTTCTTTAACATCCACCTTCTGTATTTGTGAATGAATAAACAGTAATCTAAGACTCTAAGTTAATTGCTAGTTATTATTTGGCAGTTGAAAGACTAGAAAATACTATGTTATCTCTGAATTTACTAACAGCTGACCTATCAGTGTCATGTGCTTCCCTTTCTTACGCAGAAAATCCTTACTCACATGAATAATAGTTCCACAGACTTCAATGTGACTACTTGCACGAATAAGGCTTGTTCATGGGAATATGAGTGGCAGGTTCAGGCCCATATTTTTATAATTATCTTACTGTTTTTATGATTTTATTGCTGTGAGGTTACATCGGCTTCTTTGTACCTTGATATTGGGAAATAACAATTCCTCCTACACATCACCAATGTTTAGTCTTAAAACATAATAATCTTTTAAGTACGTATAGAAGGTTCAATGCCTTTTTGTGTGCCCTTGGGCAGTAAAATGGGTGACAGTACTACCTACCTCATGGAGTGCTGAGAAGCTTCTCATTAGACTTCATAAAGTACTTTGAGATCCACTACAAAAGGCACTATGGAAATGCAAAGCATTAGTCATGATTATGAGCTCTGACTGGAAGGAGCTAATACAACAAGGTGGGCTAATTGTAGAACTATTTTATTTGTTCGGCTAGCTAGCTGGTCTGGTGAAGGATTAAGGCATGTCAAGATTTTCTCCAAGGAAGCTGTAATGAAAAGCGTAAGTGTGGTCCTTTCACTGCAGGAAAAGTTGAAGGGAAGCCTCAGTTGTATGCTTGAGCCCAACCAGAGCAATTTGTGGGGATGGCCATGTATTTAATGCTTGCTTTCTTTATTAAATATATCATTCTAGAACTGTCACTCATCACTGTATTAATACACATAACTCATTTTATTGTGATCACTGCAAAAAGCAGGTGACTATATTTATGAATGATGGTTTTATTCCTGTTCTCACCGAAATCATTGAGAATTTTGCCACTGTTTTAAGTTGGAACAAAGTCAGGATTGTAGAAAAAGCTAGAAGCAAGAATAAACTATCACAAAAATAAAAAGAATATAAGAAGAAGAAATGCTGAGCATCCATGATTTCATGAATGCTTGGACAAGGAAATACTGGCTGCCGAGAAGGATTGTGGGAGGCTGAATGAGCTAGTAAAAGAGCTGCAAGGAACACAATAAACTAGTCATTGAGGGAGATAAAGAAAATGAATATTTCAACGAACTACTTAGTGACAGTGACTCCTGAACAATGAAAACACTTCATAATAGCGTTCTAGCTGTTTCAACTTCGAAACCTAGACTGGACGTTACAATTAGGGGTGAGTCAGACAGGTACCAAAGTTGGGTATTTCCTTGCCCAAGCATTCCTGAGTTTTAAGAGCTAGGTCAACTATTTTATTTAAACCACCTACAATGCCTCTGAACTTGTTTCTCTTAATTTTAGATGCTTTAGGACTTGATGGAATTCCTATTCCTAGGAAATAACCCTATTGACTTCAGTGGGCTTTGGACCACTTCATAATTCCTGGACATTAAATCGGAAACAATACTTCCGTGAGTGAGATCATAAAAAACCCCAGTGCTGTGATGTACTGGGTTCTAGTAGCTAGAAAATGTTTGGGCTTGTGAGTATTGAAAATTCCTTGTCTTGGATCTGTTGAGTTGCAGGGCAAATGCAAAAAGAAGAAAAAGTTAAGCTTTGGTTTCAGGTTAAAGAAGGCACTGTACGAGATGATACCACTTAAATATTATTATTGAAGTGTATTGCCAATCTAAGTAAGACTTCCGTTAGAAAAGGAAAGCAAGAGCTTGGACTAGTGAGAACCTCAGAAAAGGATATGAATTGCAGAAAGCAGAATAAGTGGTCAACGGCAGAGGATGAGCTGAAATAGCACATGGAACTGTATGCGTGTGAAATGTCTAAATTACTTAGACATAAAATAATGAAAAAATGTGAAAACAACTGTCTTTTGCTGCATGAAAAAGGGAACAGGAATCTATATAGGAATTCAAAAGGCATTAATCTCCTCATTGTGCCTCTTGAGTACTCTTACAGCTCTTAGGAGCTGCAGGAAAGTGTGTCTGTCTGCAGGAGAGAATGCATGTGCTTTGCTGAGATGAATAAACAAATAGGCCTGGGACTATGGAAATGATAGGTGGATATGTTTTTTGGAATTTAAACAACTGTATTACTCAGTATGGAAAGATTGTGTCTGGGAATTGATGGAACTCTGTGGACTCACTAGAAGGATTGGATAGATATACAAAAGAATGATGAGGAGTCTGAGAATTAATGCTGAAATGGTAGACTGGTTTAAAGTGAGGTTGGAAAAGTATCAGGTTTGTGGCTTGTCCCCAAAGTTGTTCAACATTCTCAAGGATAAGCTCCTTAACAATTTTATTGGAAGACAGCACACTAAAAATTATCAACCTGCAAGTATGAGGGTAGGTTAAGAATTAGGAATGATAATTACTATGGCATCATATATCAATTATAATTAATAATAGAGTTTATTTCTGAAACACCAAAAGTGTTCTTTTCATTATAGAAGATACAAAACCAGATATTTCCTGCCCAAGGAGATTTCAACCTAGGAAACTATAGAGGGAAAGTTTAAAGGACGTTATAGGGTTGTGTCAGAAGTACAGCAAAGTTGAGTCAAATATGTGAGCATTGTAGGCCGTGATCCAAATTTTGCCAACCTGCATTCCTCATAGAAGTGGCCTGATTTTTAGTAATGCTGAGAAATGTCAACTCTCATGGGCTATGCAGATTATCAGCAGCTTTGCAAATCAGCCTATTTCTGTTTGGGTTCCTAACTATGAATTTAGGATTATAATAATATAAATTTGAGTTTGAAAAGTCTGGACTTATTTATAAAGTTGTTGTTTTTTAAGTCACCAGTTCTGTCCACCAGTGACTCTCTCTTTCACTATTATTCAACTTTCTAAAATAAATATCAGTTTTCTGGGTAGCCTCAAATTTATCCATGTTTCCACATCCAAGGAAAAAACTGGAACATTTCCACCACCTGCCCTTCTGGTTTCTATGTAGATATGTGGCTTAATTGCTAATTTCAGCATTCAGTTTAAGGGAAATTATTTTTCTACCCTTTAGAATTTGCAATTTAATAGCTTATTTGGGATTGCAACAGAATTGTTCAAAAGTTCTCAGATAAACAAATCTGTAACTGAGCACAGCGAATTTACATAACATACAAAGGTACACCTGAATTTTAATTTAAATGTAACTGAAGCGGCAATAGCTCTGAAATCATTAATCAGAAGAAAATGAAAATCATGAGTGACATTAATTAGATAAGAAATTTGGTCATAACTGGTTTCACTGTTTGCCATTAACGTATGCAACTTTGTAGAAAAAAATCCTTTTTGCAAGTAGATCCTTGGTTCTTGTGCACTGGGATACTTTTAAAAGTGCAATGAATGTTCCATTGATACAAGAGTTGCATGAAAGATCCTGGCATATGACTCAAAATATTTTCTAGTGGACATTACTTTTAAAAAGCTAAATTCCAAAGAACTGTATGTAGGATATATATGATACTGGAAGAGTTGGATATGTACCATTAAGAAAATGTGGCAATTGACATGCCCATATTGGAATTTTTCAATCTTTCCTAACCCCTGCAAACATTACTCTGCCCTGGAGTTTAAAGGGGATTTCCTTGAGGGAGAGGAAGTTAAAGAACTAAAACCAAAAATCCTCTTAAAAAATGAACAAAAGACAAACTCAGTTTCAAACTGGATATACTTTTCCATTTGTATATTTCCCTTCCTTGTGGTTGGGCATCATCTTAAAGGTTGCAGATATTCCTGATAGGCATATTTAAAGGTTTTGTTCGTAGATGTTTTATTCATTCAGCAATTATTCACGTAAGTGAGTGTTACTGTATGAATAGAAAACCTTAGGGGCCCAGATCAGGGCCCCATGGGGCCAGCACCATACAAACACATAACACTGCCCCAAGGAGCTTATACAATCTAAGTTTGAAATGAGACAACAGGTGGATGCAACCACCCATTGTCAAGTGCTAGTAAAATATGCAAACTATACATGCGTCCCCTAGGTTCTCTGGCACTTCTGGAGCATTCTCATACTGTTCCATTGGGGATCATGCACATTGCTTAAAATGGGTTAAATTAATAAAACTAAGTGGAAATAATTTTATTCATTTTGGACCAACTTCAGCAGTAATGACTATAAGATTTGGCCTCTTAAGCTTTTCCACTGCCCTCTTACTCCTGATTATTACCAGGGAGCCATGAAGAGGTTCTGCTGTATTTCATTTTATTTTAAAGCTCAACCTAGTAATGGCTGCTTAGTATTGTACATGAATACCCCAGAGATGCCTTGTCATATAGTGAGCTTTTTGAAAGGCTTACATTGCACCACAGTTTCCGATGAGTCCTTTAAGGATTATTTTGTATATTGAAATCAATCTTATTCAGGATCCTCCACTGTTCACTGACCTTTCCAATTAGTGTCCACTTTCACTGAATCCTGTGAGAATTGGTTGCAACTTACAATGTCAGGTTGAATGCAGTGATGATAAAGGCTGTTCTGTTGAGAAGATCCCAAGATCTGTTTCCAAATACATATCTATCCCAGATTACATTTTAGAAGGAAATAATACTTGATAGGAAACATTTTCCTGTTAGAATTTCTTCCAATTCATATTTTTCAGTTTTCTCTATTTTATTTCTGAGATTATAAATGTATATAGTGCCCCCAGGGTTCCTTTGTTTGTATTATAGGATGTCTCATGAGCCATTCTGGTTCCAAGCTATTAGACTGCAAAGCAAAGTGGAATGGGAGTTCTATTTTATGGTTTTTTCTTTTCAACTGTCATTGATTCAATTTTTCTTTTTTTATCTTTACTGCCAAATTTTTCTTTCCTTCTTTTCCTCTCTTCTGCTTTTGTTTGTTAGTATCTATGCATTAAGTATCTTTATGTAGCTTGCACTTTCCCCATAAATGTAGATGAGTTTTAATACATTTTGTGGGAGAGAATATGGTCTTTCATTTCCTAAAGATCTCCCAAATGCTCTCGTGCCGTGATCCTCAGAGTAGCCAAGTGACCTCAACCCCTCTGAAAGTAAATGACTGGAGAGTGTTTAGAGTTGTTGCAGAATCATGTTCGTGATGCCAAAAATAGTATGAGCAATATAGCTCATGACTCCCATTGACTTCAGTGACCATTGGATTGGGTCCTTAAACCCGGCAATTTCATAGTTCATCTAGAACTCCATATTATGATTTGCAGGGGTGGCGAGAGATTAGAGGTACCATACCACGTGAGAGAGTGTGATATCAGAGTGAGTGTCATGCCTTCCCATCAGCCATGTCCTTGAGGTTGTTGGTCAATACTGGTGAGACAGTCCACACTCTCCTTCTTTTTCGATATGCTTCATGTAAACTGACTTAAGCATGCTTCCAGCTAAATCAGCTTCTAAAATTGTTCGGTCAATTTCTACTGGCAGGATTAAGTACTAATTTAGTTTTTTATATAATTAGCTTTGGGGAGAAAAACTAATCATCCCGCACCCCTTCTTGCCACTTTGCCATAAGTTTTGGTCATGTTTCCAGCATGGCTTGGCCTTATCCATCCTGGCTGGTAAAAATCTTTTTAGAGAGTTGCTTAGTTGGAATCATATTTAACTTAAATCAAGTGCCAGATTCATCCCCGTGGAAACTCCATCTAAATCAGCAGACTTACACCAGGATGAATTTGTCCCATTTTTAAAGCTTCATTCGAAGCAAAGCCCTTAGCACAAATTTCAGTCCTGGTGAAGTCAGTGGAGTTGCTCTTGCTTATGCTAGAACTGAATGTGGCCCTTCAAGCAGTTTTCCCCAGTCCCTCTTCCCTGGTCCAGCTGTATTAGATGTATTGCCCCCATCCTCTGAAATTACAATTACAATGTAGTTGACAGTTAGTACAATACTCAGCACTTATTATGCCCAGGATTTTTCATCACTGGAGGCTAAGAAACTGCCTATCTCTTTACACCCTGAGTGACCGCTGAAATCAGGGTGGTACACTCTCCTGTATTCAGTGACTAGATTTGAATTTCTGGGGTTGGAGGCTGGATGTTCAAAGCTGAATTTGCTTCCCTTTTTGACTCAGTTGGCTTTCGGGGCATAGGGGAACTGTATCAGTAGGTAATTGTTGATTAAGCTTAACATTTGATTTCAGGGGTTAAGTTTATTTACATTTAGTTAACATTTTTGCTTTTCTAAATAATTTGTATTCATACATCCAGACTTAAAAAAATAAAATTGTGTTTAGAAGTATACAAGCGTATTTTCAGTTTTACAAATCTGAACCTGAAACTCCAAGTGGATTTTTTTCCCTTCTAAGTTCAGGACATATTTGCAACACTGTAATAGCATTTTGCCTTTACTTGAGATTTAAACAGCAGCTATTGAGGAGAACATGTGTCAGAAATCAGAAAAGCAAGAATTGTTTTGGTCACCAATCAGCAATGTTTTAATTTAAGGTGATAATGTGTGGCTTATAAAATGCCTCAGCTACTATCTTTGATGGATGGAGGCTATTTTAGAAAAACTGCAAAGTGAACTTGTTTTATGTATCAGAATGATATGGTAATTTTAGCCAGTGATTTTGAAGAATTTTAAGGATAATATACTGCAGCAAACAGGATTAACTCCGAACTACTTAAGATACTTCGTATTAAAAAAAATCATATTCAGATCCTGCAGCAGTGCTAAAAATGCAGTCATTTCATATGTCTGTGTAGTAAAGTCTCAGTGGTTTTAATCAGATACACAAACCCTACTTGCTGTAAATTATTGTGGAAAGGAGATTTAACTTACAAACATATGTTGAAATTGAGCTCATTATACACTTCCAATATTTGTTCAAGGATAGGCGAATAT
Organism: Gopherus evgoodei; assembly: GCF_007399415.2. Taxonomy (NCBI): domain Eukaryota; kingdom Metazoa; phylum Chordata; order Testudines; family Testudinidae; genus Gopherus; species Gopherus evgoodei. The sequence goes on from NC_044332.1 coordinate 60,837,065, forward strand.
ACGAAATATTGTGAAAAAGAAAAGTAACAGCTGGATAAAAGACATTAACTAGACATTTAATTATCTATTAATTCATATAAGGACACTTGACAATGGCTAGTCAGTTATGCTGTGCTGGTGGGCAGTGACATATTAAACCTTCCCTTCACCCTGTTTGTATCCACTTGGTGTCTCTTGTCCTGAGTTAAGATCAAAAAGGCTTTGAATCAGGGACTATTTCTGCTATTACTAGAGCTGGCTAGGAATAAAAAATTCTGTTTCATGGGAAATTCTAACATTTTTAAAAGACTTTTTAAAGATTTTTTTTTGTTCCGAATCAGAATGAAATTTTGCAGAAAACAAACATTCTGAAAAAATTGATTTGGGACTGTATTTCATTTTGATAATGTGAATAGATTTTGTTTGGACTTTTATATTATATTAAATATAAATATACACTAACTATATAAACATAAATAATTTATTTTAATATGACATTTAAATCTAAATGAAATGTTTTGACATTGTCAAAAAGAAACATTGAGTTTTTCCTACCAAAAAGTTTAATCACAATCTACGTTTCTGTGAAACATTTTGATTTTGACAAAACTGCATTTTCGATGGATTTTTTAAAACCAGCTCTAGTTCTTGCGTGTACAGTAATTCACACAATGAGGCCTTTAGAAACTACCCTACTACAAACAATAATTTCAGCAGTGCAATAAATATTTTTTTCTCTATGTATAGCCAAATAGAGAGATGCCTCTGAATTAAAAGAAATCAGATCATGTTTTGCAGTTATAACCTATTGTTTGCCGAAGTATCTCTCAGGAGGGTAAAATAAAACCATGGGCACCCTGTCTGCACTACAGCTTCCAGCAATGTTACTACTGGTGGAGCAGCATCAGTGGTGAGTTTTGGGTATGAAGATTGGTAGTGGAGAGGCAGCCCAAGAGAGGTAACTGCGATACCATCCTAGGAAACATTTGCACAGAGATTAGATAAAACACTCATGTGTGCAAATCTGGCTCTTGCCTCTGAAGCCATGCAGGCTCCCTCCGCTATAGACAGCATTCTGAGTGGCAGTGCAAGGGAAGGTCAGTGGCAAGTATGCTTTGTTATGTGGGGCTTCCTGTCCTTTCACCTCTGCTGGGGCTGTAGAGTTTACTGCATCCATTGGGCTAGAATAGTTTCTCTCTGGCCTGGAGGGTGTAGTCCTCTTCCTCTTCCTTTCTACCGCTCCCTCCAACACCCTGCACATCTACTTGGCCCAGCAACGTGGACTGAATGTGGGTCAGATGATTTGCCTCTAAGAGTCAGCATATCAGTTGGAGTAGACGGGTAATCTTAATATTAGATAGTTCTGGCCCCAATCAAAATCGCTTGGAAGGAAACTGCCTTTATCTACGCAGTATTGCAGACCCTGATTTTGCAACTAAACCCACATAGGACTTTTAACCTAATAAAATCTCTCTCACATGCTATAAATTCCATATCTAATTTTGTCACATGGCTATCAAATCCAAAATTACTTTGAAAACTCTCTCTTTGCATATGAAGGAATATTACATAAAGTAGAAGTTTCACACCAAAACATTCCTTTTTATTCTGTCTGTTTTGACTCTTAAAGAAGAGTCAGAGAGTCCCTCATGTACTTAAATCAGACTTCCTATTTGTGAACAGACTTGGGCCAGCTACTGGAAATAAAGATTCCATACTAGAGGCTGAGAAACTAGCCATGTTTCTGATTATGCTTCAGATCATTTCAATGGCTAATCAAAAAATGAATCCCCTCTTGATTACATTTGTACAGATTACACTTCAGTTTTGTATCATCTAATCACGAAACCAGAAAATATACTGAAGCGTATGCCAGATTCTTTAATAACACCTGTTAAAGGTACAGTATCTGTAAGGAGTGGAGAATAAGTGAGAGTTTTTAGGCTCCCCACGCTCAGATTTTCTAATCAGCAGCTAAAATCTGGTACCAGATACTTGAAAATATATGCAGCTAGACATAACAATAATCTGAAATAATGTTGTTTTCTGGTGACTCATTACCCATATTTTAAGAAAGGGCTCACAAATTAATCTGTTGGTTCTTAGGTAAGATTTGAGTACATATGCTAAGGAAATGTTTCAGATGCTGCCTATTGATAGGGCCAGTTTATCGAATCAAATGCTCTTTCAACTTCCATTGAAATTGCTACTGACCAACTGTCTAAAAAAACCCTGACTGTAAGAATAATTATGCTCCTAGTTTTAGTGCCGGGGAGGCCCCTGTCAGCAACAGAACTGTTGCATTTCCACAGCCTTGGGGTGAAGTAGCAGTAAGATGCACACTCTCTGCACCTCTGTAAAGCTCTGCAGGGAATAATTTTGTATGCTGTGGGGGAGGAGATGGAAGCCCCTGGGTTGGGGCAGGACCAGTGGATCCATATCTATGTGGATTTACCAACTCTTCTTTATTTGGAGAGAGGGAAGGAGCTGGCAAGGTGTCAGAGATACAGCCTACAGCATCCCATAAGCTACAGGACAGGCTACAGAGTAGCTCCATAACCAGGGGTGCAGAAGTAGATTCCTCCCTCCAGGATGCATAGGACCACAGCTATTCAGGCTATGCTCTGATACCCACATTAACCCAGATGCACATTGGGGAGGGGAGCATGCTTTTAATTCATACTGTTAAACAGGACTTATGAAATATTAAGTTGGAGCACATAGACAGATAGCCATTCTTCTCTTTGAATAGGGGTGTGTGTGTGTGTGTATGTGCTTATGTGTGCGTGCATCAAGCTGTGTACCTTTTCCTTTAGATGATAGATTGGATGTCCTACCTATACCAAATGTGCACATTGGGATGTCTGGTAGCAGTAGAAACCTGCAGGAGGTGTGGATCTTAACACCACTGCATCAATTCTGAAGCACTTAGAGGAGAGGAAAGTGATCAGGAACAGTCAGCATGGATTCACCAAGGACAAGTCACGCCTGACTAACCTAACTGCCTTCTATGAGGAGATAACCGGGTCTGCGGATGAGGGAAAAGCAGTGGATATGTTATTCCTTGACTTTAGCAAAGTTTTTGATACTGTCTCCCATGGTATTCTTGCCAGCAAGTTAAAGAAGTATGGACTGGATGAATGGACTATAAGGTGGATAGAAAGCTGGATAGATCATCAGGCTCAATGGTAGTGATCAATGGCTCCATGTCTAGTTGGCGGCCAGTATCAAGTGGAGTGCCCCAAGAGTTGGTCCTGGGGCCGGTTTTGTTCAATATCTTCATTAATGATCTGGAGGATGGCATGGACTGCACTCTCAGCAAGTTTGCAGATTACACTAAATTGGGAAGAGTGGTAGATACACTAAAGGGTAGGGATAGGATACAGAGGGATCTAGACAAATTAGAGGCTTGGGCCAAAAGAAACCTGATGAGGTTCAACAAGGACAAGTGCAGAGTCCTGCACTTAGGACGGAAGAATCCCATGCACTGCTACAGACTAGGGACCGAATGGCTAGGAAGCAGTTCTGCAGAAAAGGACCTAGGGGTTACAGTGGATGAGAAGCTGGATATGAGTCGACAGTGTGACCTTGTTGCCAAGAAGGCTAACGGCATTTTGGACTGTAAAGTAGGGCCATTGCCAGCAGATCGAGGGATGTGATCATTCCCTCTATTTGACATTGCTGAGGCCTCATCTGTGTCCAGTTTTGGGTCCCACACTACAAGAAGGATGTAGAAAAATTGGAAAGAATCTAGCGGAGCGCAATACAAATGATTAGGGGGCTGGAGCACATGACTTATGAGGAGAGGCTGAGGGAACTGGGCTTGTTTAGTCTGCAGAAGAGAAGAATGAGGGGAGATTTGATAGCTGTTTTCAACTACCTGAAAGGGGGTTCCAAAGAGGATTGATATAGACTGTTCTCAGTAGCAGATGACAGAACAAGGAGTAATGGTCTCAAGTTGCAGTGGGGGAGGTTTAGGTTGGATATTAGGAAAAACTTAGGAGGGTGGTGAAGCACTGGAATGGATTACTTAGGAAAGTGGTCTCCAAACTTTTTTGATCGCACTCCCCTATCAGAAAATTTTTTTTGAGCATGCACCCCCTGCTGCGCTGGCTCTACCATTTTTGCCAAATTAAAAAAAGCTGCTTAGACTCCACCCGAACTGCCAAAGTGCCCCCCCCAAAAAAAGGGCTCCTCCTGCTGTGCCCCCCCAAGGATCCTCTTGCACACCCCACTTTGAAGACCACTGACCTAGGGAGGTGGTGGAATCTCCTTCCTTACAGGTTTTTAAGCTCAGGCTTGACAAAGCCCTGGCTGGGATGATTTAGTTGGGAACTGGTTCTGCATTGAGCAGGGGGTTGGACTAGATGCCCTCCTGAGGTCCCTTCCAACCCTGATATTCTATGATTCTGTGAAATGAGCCAGTCTCGAAGTTCATTGTCTGTTAAACCATAGTAATAATCGTCAGTTAAAGAATGTTCTGCCTATGGATAAGGCCAGATTGTGGCTGGTTCCACAAGTGTGCACTAAGGTGTGGGAGGTTAAAAAGTTCACCATGGACCTCATTGCTCTTTGTGCATAGCTTGTCCTGTCCATATGCTCTGGCTATGCAAGGACTAAAGGGATCTAGAGCCAGGGGCACTAGATTCCCCGGAGAGGATGACCTCACTCGCCTGCCATACTGGCTGGCAGACAGAAGCCAGCATGGGAGGATGGCATGCTGCCTCTTATTAAAGGATGTAGCAATGGTCCTTGGGGTGTGTGTTCACCAGCACTCCTAAAAGCCTTGGGCCTGCCTCAGGCCTCAGACCAAGTAGTTGCTGTCATCAGAGTCACTTCCTACTGCGTCTATGACTTAAGGCAAAATAAAAGCCTCTAATATTATTATTATTATTTATGTCATAGTTCAGGGCAACTGCACCTGATCCACCAAGAGCACCCATCCTCGACTCCCGGCTCCTCAACCATCACCTCTCTTGGACAGAGACCTGTCCAGCCTGACCAAGGTTTTTTTGAGGCTGCACACTTCCCTGTGTCCTTGTGATACCCGCAGCAAGCCAAACATGCCAGCGTCCGCACTTTGCTTTCTCTTCCAAGGCTATGAACAATGTTATTGCCAGCAGTTACAAGTTACCTTGATAAGCAAGCACATTCTTTCTTAATCATTAGAGAGAAAACATTAAAAACATAAAGGTTCCTATACGCATGCTAAAAGCTTACCAGAGATCACTCATCTGGGTTACGGATCCCATTTGTGCTTGGCTCTGTACAAAGATATAGACAATGACAGTCCCTGGCCCAAAATATTTACAGTGTAAAAATGTGCTGATGATTTCATTAGAAAGGGAAAAAGGGGGGAAGGCTGAAGAGAAAAAAGGACGTAAAAGGAGAGCACAATGCTCTGCAACAAAGTCTAGGGCTGATCCTTCTCTTTTTGAAGTTAATGGGAGTTTTGCCGTTGACTTCTACAGGCATAGCGGGTGCAGGCTCTTCGATATCATTATCCTGCAATGAATCCCACAAAGGCAAAATGAATCATAAGGGTCCTCTGCAATAGCTCTGCTAAAATATTGTCATGAGAAATGAACCAGGATTGAAATAAGTGACTGGACTTGATTCCTGTACAGTAGTTCCTACATTTTAATATGAGAGACAAGATCCTCAGCTGGTGTAAACCAGTGTAGCTTCATTAACTTCTGCAGAACTGTGTTGATTTATAGTAGTTGAGGATCTGGATTATCTTTTAGTTTTGTTAAGTCACTGTTGGATCTTTTGCCTATATGAGTATTTACAAGAATGACATTAAAGCATCTGCCAACCGGCCTTGTCCAGATCTTCATTACTCTCAGAAACACTTTATGCTGCTACTGTACTGTGGGGTCAAGCAGTACTAAACTGATCTTTGACATGTTCCTTAAGAAAATAGAGCAAATCCAAGAGCAACCTGTTTAAGGGTCTTTAAACCATGACTGACCTAGTCTGTGCAGTCTAACAAGTATTACAATAATCTGAGGACCAGATCCTCAGCAGATGTAAATCAACATAGTGCCACTGAAGTCAATGGAGTTGTACTGATTTACTCCAATTGATGAGCAGTTTCCGATTCTCCAACTGTTGCTATTTTAAATTGTTGGTTTTAATTTGAGTCCTTTAAAAACGGTCATCAAATTTATTCCATTGAAAATGTCATCTTTAACTAATACATATGTATAGTATACATGTCTCTCTCTATATCTTCTCTTTTAAACGCCAGCCAGCTGTACTTCCCTTACTAGTTTTGAAATACATTCATTTTAAGCCTTTCTTTCAACTTTCAGTATAGGTTTATAAGCTGTAGCAAAGCTCATAGGTTTTAAAGGGGTAAACACAGTGATAAACACCTCATTAAAAAGGTAGTGTTCTTCCATTTGTCATTTCATTGCTCTTATAAAATGTGGGTGCATCAAAATGAAAAATGTAAAGATGCCATCTGAAGTGCTTAAAGTTATTTGAGGGAAAGTAATTGAATTGCTAGAGTTACATAAACAAAAAGCAATCTGGCACTTTTTTCCTAGCTCCAGGCTAAAATGAAGAAAATAAAGACCCAATCCTGTAGGGCGCTGAATACTTTCTATGGGCCACTCAGTAATCCCAAATCTCATTCAGTGGGAGTGGAGCATGCTTAGCACCTCACAGGATCATCACTAAGAAGAATGGGATGATTCAGAATTAAAGGTAGTGTTTCTCTTTGTGAAATGAGTTGGCCTTTATAAATGCACTGCATATTCTGATGTGAAAACAACAGCACTGTTCAACAGGAATTTGAAAATTCTAGGCATAGAAGAAATGACTCAGACAACCAGGCTATGTCCAAATCTTGTCACTTTTTCTTCCATAACACTTCAACCTACACAGTTATAACTCATGGCCTGGCCTTCATTATTTCCTACCTTTGGTAACCTCCTCCTATTTGGTCTTCCTGACTCTCACAATGACCCTTCTGTTCCCTTCAAAAAGAAGCTGCTGAGATTATCTGCTTTGCCCATTAATTTAACCAGATCACCTTCCATTACCTTCAGATCCCTTCACTAAATCTCACATTCATGCTTCTAGTTCGATCACCCCTGTGCTCCGCACAGCTTATCCACTCTTGTCTTTTACAAACCTGGCCCCCTTCTCTGTCCATCATGCTAATGCTAATAGTTCACTTACCCATTTCTCCCACCATTCTTTTCTCAACCTCAGCCTCACACAGAAGACTTCATCTAGATCACTTTCCCTAAGCTGGTCTGGAAGGCCACTGCCCTCTCCTCATTTAATCCTTTGTTCATGGCACCTATGATTCTCATGGGGCTCCATACAGGCACAGGAGTCTTCCTTTGACAGCTTCATGGAAAAAGTTTTAAGAAGGGCTTTGCAGGAGAAGAATAGGTGTCTTTGCAGATGTTTATGGGGAGCTCCAAGGGCTGATTGGAGGCTCCCAGCTGGGAGCTCTGCCCTCGCACCCCCCGCTGCCCCTCTGCAGTCAGTGGAAGCGCTCTCAGTGAGGACGCTCACTACCAATAGGAGAGGAGTGTGGACATCAGCCACTGCAGTAATTACTGAGGTGGCTGTAAGATGATCTAACATAGGTTGACTTAGTGCTCTAGTGTAGACGTGCCCTTAGACATAGCCTGGGTGCGAGGACCTAGAGAAAGGTATGAGTCAAAGATGACATATGGATTACAGACCTGAGTGACAGGTGGGATGATGTGTTGTCCATGGTGATTGATGAAGGAGGTGGCAGGGTAGATTTTGGGGGGAAGATTAGGACCTCTGTGTTTGCCATGTTTAGCTTGAGCTGACAGCTCGACATCCATGAGGAGATGTCGGACAGACAGACAGGATAGGAGTCTGGTCTGGAAGTTGAATTTGTGTTTGCAGATGAGATTACTCAGAAATATTGTTTAGGGGAGAAGAGAAGGGGATCAAGAACAGAGTCCTGAGTGTCACCCGTTGGGGGAGGCTAGCCTCTGGTCCCACCCTGCCCCAGAGGCACTGATGGGCCCTCCCATGCTGAAGTCCTGAGCCCGTGTCTCCTCCCTGAGGCCACTGCCCCGTCACCACAGATTCAGTCACCCTGCCTGAGCATCTCCAGCCCCAGTACCCCGGGACCCAGCACCTCCCACCCCGTCAAGCACAGAGCTCTATGGTCCCAGCCCCGGATGCCATAGCCCCAGTGTCCCCAGACCTGGAACACCAGGTGTCGTGGCCCAAGCCCCGCAGTGCCCCCAGCCCTGGAGCGCTGAGTGGTCCCAGCCACCTTGGTCCTGGCTGCAGTCCAGCTGCTCTAGCCCCAGCCCAAGCCCCAGCACACTTCTGAGAAGAGGAACAGCCTGCCTGGGCTGGGGCCAAGGGGGAAGGGGCAAGCAGAAGGGGGCCTCTGGGCAAAGAGTGGGTGGACTGAGGGCTGTCTGGGGGTGCAGACTCTGGGGTTGGGCTGGGGATGAGGGGTTTTGGGTGCAGGTGGGTGCTCTGGGCTGAGATCGAGGAGTTCAGAGGCCAGGAGGAGGATCAGGCTGGGGCAGGCAGTTGGGGTGTGGGAGAGTAAGGGGTGCAGGTTCCGGATAGCGCTTACCTCAAGCAGCTCCCGGGAGCAGCAGCTTGTCCCCCCTTCCAGCTCCTACGCGGAAGCTTGGCCAGGTGTCTCTGAACGCTGCCCCATCCGCAGGCACTGCCCTCGCAGCTCTCCTTGACCGTGGTTCCCAGCCAATGGTAACTGCAGGAGCGGTGCTTGGGGTGTGGGCAGCATACGGAGCCCCCTGGCTACCCCTAAGCATAGGAATCAGAGTGGGGACACGCCGGCTGCTTCCCAGGAACCACATGGCGTGGAGGCTAGCAGGAAGCCTGCCAGCCCTGCTGCATGGTGCCACCAAACAGAGAGTCAACAGACCGGTCAGTGGTGCTGACCAGAGCCACCAGGATCCCTGTTTGACCGGGTGTACTGGTTGAAAACTGGACACCTGGTCCCCATCCCCCAAAAGTAGCAACTGGCTCATTTAACTGTTGGTACTCATATTGCACAAAGGTGTTTTTTCAGAGTGGAATACATTAAAGATTTAAGCACTGGTGATAGTGTTATTACCTGGAATGAGTAAAAATGGCTACGGAAGTAATATTTATAGTACAAACACATTGGCCCTTGGATGGATAAGTGATTCATAAAATTCAGTACAGCATAATGTGAAATAATGTAGCCAATTACCAAATAATAAATGTAAAGATTACAGTGAATATAGAAGCACAACACATTCATATGAGAAAAAGACCAGGAAGGGACTGCAGATAATAAAGTAAACCATTAGCACTATTTTCTGGTAACATCAGTAATAAAGAAAAAAGAGCAAACAAGTTTCTAAAATATATCTCTAAGTGTCAAACCTGCAGAAATTATTCTAGCATGTTACTGGCCTCATTAAAACATACTATGCTCAGTTTTAGCCACCTTTCTATAGAAAGACATTGAAAAGGTGCAGCAGAGGGCAATCCAAAATGATTTAGTAACAAGGATATGATTTATGAAGAAAGATTGGTCATATTTGTCCTCTATAGCTAAGGAACAGGAGATTAAAGGGTGATTCTTATATAGGTATATAAAATCCTGAACAAATGAAAATGGATTGGTGCCAACATACAGTTTCCATGTCATGAACTAATTTAAAACAAGAGATCATGGATTAATGTTAAGGAGGAAACAAGCCTATAAGTAATCCAAGCAGATTTTCTTTGTCCTGATGGTGAGAGAACATAAAATGAAAGGCAGAAACAGAAATAACTCTAAACCCAGCTGAGAAGAGAGTTAGAAATAATTCAGAAGGAGGGACTGATTATAAATGTATACTGCAGTGAGAGAGATTATTGAAATTCTCCATCCTATTAAAAAAAAAAAAAAGAACAAACAACAAGCAAGGTTTTGGTTCCTAAATTTTGTTTGCTGCACATTGATGAAGAAATTGCCGTACAACAGACAAATACAAACAGATACTTATCAGAGCACTTCAGCTCACAGAGAAACAAATTGTTATAATCTGGAACCCAGAATTTTTACTCTGAGCTGCCAATGACTTGAAACAATTTTTGGTCGTTGTCTCGATAGAAAGGGTAATAAAACTTGCAACAAAATGACAGTCTTTGGTTCTGATCTTACAGCTATGGGTTCCCAATGACATCAGTGGGATTCGGGCCCTTTAATCAGATAAGGAATCCACACCATTCAGGCTTTGCCTGAAGGGCACTCAAATATATATAAGGACACTGGAGAACAACAAAATCAACCATACATGGCCCATTTACTTCATTACCCAGAATAAGAATTTCTCACTTTATCTCTGAGATCATGGTGCACCGTTGGGAATGCCATACATATATATAGAGAGAGTAAACTAAGTAGATGAGAGATTATTTTAACCAAAACCTGCACTTACATTTTCCATTGATTTGCTTATTGGTGGCCTGAATGTGCCCCTATGAGCCACACATGGAGGGACCCACTGTGTATTCATCCGTCCCTTTGGTGCAGAATAGTGACTCACCTGGTTCTTCCTCTTTGCCTAGATCAGGCAATGCATTGACTTTGAAATTGAGTCGGAGCAGGGAAGATGGGGGCAGAGGCGCTGGGGGGGGGGGACAGGGCACACTGTGTTACCCGGCATTCTTTCAACCCAAAGCTCTCGGTAACTTTTACTCTGCGGGAGGAGGTGTTAGGAAATAAATCAGGGGAGACACAGCTTTTCTACCGAGATGGCTGGCACAAACAGGACAGCACAAGAGTGCTTTCACTTAAAGCTAAACTTTACTAGTCTCAAACACTTACACACATCCGCAACAAGATTAGTAAAACACCCCCAACTCTTGATAATTACCAAAGCTGATTGTGGCTCTGGAGTGACACAGCGCCAGGCTTCCGGTGGCCAAATCTTCCATCTGCTAGTGGGGACCGCAAGATGTATCCAGAGGGAGAGTCCAAATGAGTCCCCAAACGAGTCCTATCATCTCAAGGTTTTTCCCCTTATTTATACATTAGTAACAGAATGACATATCCCTTAAAGAAACCTTGCTAAGTAAACAATTTCAGTGATCCAACAAGAGGTTCCTTCTGATTATTGATTAACCAAGTGTGGGTCTTTCCAGGATCTGCAGCCTTGAGACCTCAGTAGACATTCCTGGGACATATCCTACTCTTTTAAAATGCATGTGTCAGCAACTTCAACACAATTCTTATCTGGAAGGACACGGTGTCAAGCTGCCCTTTCTGTGGCACTCAAAACCCCCTCCCCTCCTGCTTTGGTCAAGCTGAGATTGCTGAATGGCCAATTTACAGCTTGCTGACTAGGCTGCCTTTAACAATAAGCCATAGTGGTTTCAAGAACTTTACTGGTTTGCCAAAGTCTCCCCGTACAACTGGGGTTGTGGAATAAGGATGCAAATCATCCCCCCATAGAGCGTGGGGCAAAAATGCAGAGCAGCAAGACCTCCTTCCACACACGGGATGTTGTAGGAGAACATGTGATGCATGTGAGGTCCTAAGGTACTACAGTGATAAGTGCCAAAGAAATGCCTATAAATAAAATAGATAACCACAGAGAGAACTGTCTGAACAATGCTCTGAGCAAAATGTGTAATGATGACCCACATTTTTAAAGGCCAAAGCATATTGGCAAATCAGATTAGGGTAGAAGAATCTCAAAATGTTCTGGATCTCCTAATTAATGTAATGGGTTGAGCAACAAGAAAGGCTCATATTCTGCTCTCACTTACACTGAAATCAGTGGAGTTATTTCTGGATTATATTGGTGGAAGAGAAGAATCAGGCCCAATCAGCCTAATTCTGTAAATTCTTACTCATTTGGTTTGTCCCATTAATTTCGGCAGGACAACTCACAGAAATAAAGATTTTCAGGATTGGGCCCAAACGATAAACTTACGTTTGTAGCATAGGCATGCCCTAAATTGAGTTAAGTTTGAATTGATTACTAATCTGTCTTGTGGAAAAAAACACCTCTGAGATTTCAAGCCTCTAAATAATGATAGCAATATAGTTATTTCTTAGTTATGAAAAAAGTGTAATATCTTTTGTGCCATTAAATATAAAAGTATGTTGTAAAGTTTCCTTGTTTTATGGTGGTCTTATCTACAGTACAAGGCTGATTAATGAAACGTTAAATATATGCTGAAACTACTTTTTCTTTTTACACATAGTTCAAGCAAAGAGACATTAAATTACTCACAGGTCCAATTTTAAATTTAAATAAAAGCTCATTTAATTTTACTTTGCAATCAGGTAAATTAATGAGATGGAATCAAAACAATATGCTGTAATTGCATTTATAAATTATTCCTTCTGTCCTTCATGAGTGTTCTTTCTGTTTAAGATATTGAAATTTGGTGTCTAAATATAAAGTGCAGTAACATCTGGTACTAATTGCTGGTTTGAATAATATAGACAAACCTTCAAGCATTTCATTCTTTTGAAAGGAGGCTTTTAGTGGGAGGTTCTGAGTCAAAGGTTGTACAAATCTCATGCCACTAAAAATAGCTAATATCTCATATACCTTCTAGAACTAAATGATCACTTTAATATAAGGCCCCACTTGATAGAATATAGTTGCTCTGCTTTTATTATTAGAAAGAAAAAGTATTTGTGAACCAGTTACGTTTGCTATGATTTATGGGTTCATATTATTTATTATTGAAAGTGTTAAGTTACTTGCCTAGTAACTGCAAAAGAATTCATTCATCCTCAAACTCTCATGAATTTCAGCACAAAAGATTGTCCTTCCAAAACGCTGTACCAGAAGTGTGCCTTTGATTATTTGTTTATTATTCTCCTCCTCCTTGCAGGACCAATAGCATGTGACTTAGGTGACAAGCCACACAGCTGAAAAAGCAAATAGTAAAAGTGAACAGTTCACAAATAAACTATTACAAACTTTTTGCTAAATTCTTAAGAACAATGAGTATGATTGAAAATAACCAGGATTGGATGATCATGTTACTGCCAATGTAGCCCATCAGCTAAAATCTGGTTACTGAACTTCCTTCCTATGCTGTTAAATCTAGTGTATAGAAAGAAAAACGTGGGCCTGACTCTTCACTGCCTTACACCTTGTGTGGTCAATTACACCTGCGAAAAGTGGGAGGAAAAACATTACTATTCAGTTTTAGTAGCATTTTACCCCCAGTTGTGTGCTCACTTTGCAGTCATAAAGGATAGCCAAGATGCAAGGATCTGATTCTTCATTGGTTAATATTCCCCTGAGACAGTAGATAGATAAGAAGCAGGGAAATGGTATTTAGTCATCCCCGACCCCCATTTTCCAGCCTTTTTGTTTACATTGTAGCTACAGGGACTATGCTCATTAGTGTGATATCTGAGCCACTCACAAAACTATAGAGTTTGAAGACAGAGATATTTCTGCTTTTCTCCTCATCTTCAGAAACAGAACCACGTCTGCCTTTCACCTCTCAGTTGTCCTGGGCTATGACTACACTACAGAGTTTACAGCAGTGCAGCTGCCCTGATGGAGTTGCACGGTTGTAGTATGGCTTAGTGCAGCCCAGCCCCCGGGAGCGGAGGTAGCTATGTTAGTGGAAGAAGCTCTCCTCTTGACTTAGTGCTGTCCCCATTGGCCCTTAGGTTCGTGCAATTTACTTCGCTCGGGGGAGGGAGTGGTTTATTCACACCCCTGAATGACATATCTTATACTGACCTAAGCTATAGGGTGTGCATAGCCCTGGATTATTACTACTATTAACCCCACTGACATCGGAGAAGTTACTTCTGGTTTGGGCCCCAATTCAGACAGGTATTTAAGCACAATGCCTAACTTTAACCGTGTGAGTTGTTCTGTTGAAGCTGGTGCCTTGTGCTGGTGTTAGACGAGAACCAGGCCCATTGTGTGAGGGTATATTTAATGTACTTGTTTTTGTTTTTTATTTGTTTTAGTGGGAAGGCTTGGTTGAAGTGGGTTTGCATTTTGCTCTGAAGGCATTCCCAGCCTCTTCTACGAGTGCATTAACTGGCATGTTGGCTTTTAATCTGTTCAATAAGTGCAGCGGCAACCTCAATAAAAGGACTCGAGTGATAACGAATGTAATTTCATAGGACCCACTCCCCATAGAAATGATACATTGTTTCAGCCAACAACATCTATTAACACTCCTGAATGGATCCCTCCAAATCCTCCCACCCACCCCTCAATTCCCTCACACACAGGTTTTCCAGGACATCACCTAATTTATTGACAGATATTTTGAGAAACAAATTTAAGTAAGCACAAGTTGTGTCATGATCTCTGTCTGATCTCATCCAAATCATCTTTCCATTGTTGTATAGGGAGAGGAGTCTGGGGAAGTCCTAGATCATGGCCAAACACAATCACAGTGCCCTGTGTTTCAATGGGCTGTCATCCCTGCAGAGACAATATTTCAGCACTATTAAGAAAAATATACACTGACCCATTTTTAATAAGCATGCTAACTTTAAAGCTTGCTTTAGGCTGAGTGAGGATTTTTCCTTTGTGTGGAGAATCATTCCAAGCATGTCTGGCAGTAGCACTGATACAGTATAATTCTCTTTCTGTACAGCCAAAATGTGCCATCTGATAGCTACAGGCTGATCATTCGAGAGAGAAGCTTTCTGTGTCCATCATGAACATTTTGACGTGCAGTATTTGTTGCAATGGTGGCAATAATAGCTCACTGCATCCGACACAGCAGAGGGAGGCCTTTAGCCTTCCATCAGAAAGCAGCCACCCTAGGTACCAACCATCCCATGCTAGTTAGTTGATCTGCTACAAAGATAGCTATGTGATCAGCCCAGTCTGTGCAAGAACACCAGGCATTAAACAAGGGCACACACATCTTACTAGTCTTTTATCCATCTATATGCACAGCAAAAAAAGGTTTGTAGTGAGAAAAAAAATTAGTTCTGCTGTTCTGATCAACCTGACTTCTTATACTGACCTTTGTTTGTACTGAGCAAAGGCAGAGTAATTACTACTGAATATGAATAGCTAAGATACAATCCTCTCTCCTCACTTTCCATTGAGAGAGTGTCTGTTAGGTTAGAAGTAAATATGAGCCCTTTCTACACACTTAGGATCTAAAACCACATGTTCCCAATGTTCAGTGGAGGGGCAAATTCAGATCTGGGATGAAATCCTGGCCCCACTGAAGTCAATTGGAGTTTTGCTGTTGACTTCAACAGAGCAAGGATTTCACCTTTGGGGTTTTGGCTCAGCCCACCGTGGGTATGTCTACATTGCATTGTGGACATTACAGCACAGATGGTGGCTTGGGCTACTCACCTGAGTACAGTCTTGCCTGATACCATGGGTCTGAGCTGGGGTTGCTAGCCCAAGCTATTTTTAGCATGCTAGCTTGAGTGTAGCTGGGTAAGTCTCTTCGTGAGGGGAGACACACTTCCAGCTGCAGTGTAGGCATAGCCTGTGAAGCCAAAGGCAAACCTTGAAGGCTGGAGTTTTCAAAGGAGCCTAAAAGTGCATCGGTCATGGATCCAGGTTCCAAAGTTCAGGGACGTTTGGAGCTGCATTTTTGTTTAGGCTCATCCCTAGTTAGACTCTCTTCCTCATGAAACTTCATTAGAAATAGTGGCATTCTGCTGGCAGGGAAGTTTGTTTCTATACAGATGTTGTTCATGTATAGAGGCCTCAGCAAGTTTGTTCAGGCTTATGATGTATCTGACAGTGCTTGGTATGTAACTGCATCTATGCTGAATCAAATATACATCCCAAAACAGTACTCACTCAACTGAACATTTTAGTCTAAAGTCTCATTAATGTGTTGAGTCAGTGTTCAAACTTGGATATATAAAGCTTGGCACCAAGATCCATAATTAGGCATCTAAACAAAATGGCCTGATTATCAGTGGTTTTGAGCACCAGCAGTGAATGATAGTTGAATCAGGCCATTTTTCATGTAAGTGTCTGTGTGGTGGGGCAAGCCCCCATCCCAATCAGGAGAAGGCTGCGGAGCTCTTTTAGGTTCAACTTATACTAAAGTGGCACAACTGCAGAGTCTGCTCCACTTGGAGGAAATAGCTTACAAGGGAGAACTTCCCACAGGAAGGGGTGTGCATTGAGGGGAAGGCTGCTGCATAGGCCATGTCTATACTCTATACGTACAGTCCTGCAGCGGCACAGCTGTACCAATACAGCTGTGCCACTGCAGCACGTCTAGTGAAGACGCTCTGTGCTGATAGGAGAGAGCTCTCCCACTGGCACAACTACACCACCTCTGTGAGTGGCAGAAGCTATGTTTGCAGGAAAAGTGCTTGGTGTCATGGGGGCTCGGCATGTCGAGCGAGGCCACCCCCTTTTTCCCATTGAGATGCCCCGTCACACGGTTGTCGGGATTCCCTGTTTGGGGCAGAGCAACCAAGTAGTCTGTAACCCCTGGGGTAGGACAGAGCAAGCAAACACTCAGCTTAGGACCCCTGAGCCTCCTGGCTGGGGCGAGCAATAGCAGTTTGTGGGTTCTGGCCCCATAGGCAGGGCAGAACAATCAGTCTGCAGCCCCTGGGGCAGGGCAGGGAAGAGCAGAGCAAACACTGTCTATGGTTGGAGTCCCTGCTAGTCACGTCTAGTGGTAAGTGTGGGGAGATGTGTGAAGGGAAACCTGGGCCCACCCTATTCCACCAGTAAACTACCTATTAAGGGTTCAGGCATCGGCTCGTAACACATCACCTGGGTCACTTCCGACAAAAAAGCCCATCAAGGGGATCTCCTTGCCTGGCAGTGGCTCAGCATCCCAGTCAATCTCTGCAGTCAGCTGCTCGTCCGCAATGTAGTCTGGGTCGATGGTCCCTACAGTCTGTAGAGTTGATGGTTCATTGATAGGAGCCTGCAGCATATGTCCTTCCTTCTCCTCTGCCATCCCTGACTGAGCTGGGCTGCCCTTCTTTTATCTCCTTTATTCATAACCATGAGCAACATAAGTTATGTTGACATAGGTTGTAGTGTAGATATAGCTGCTGACTCTTGATGGGGGAAAGCTTGGAAACCTCTGCTAACCACAAAAACTCACCAGAGCAGGTCCAAGCTCATTGCCTCAGGGAAGGGTTGAAAGTAAACTGACCTGGGGTTTAGTTGTACCTAACTGCTATAAAGAAGCCAGACCTCTACAGTTTCTTTTAAAGGAAAATTCAGAGACTGAATGTCCGAAGTAAGGTTCTTCTTCGAGTGCTTGCTCATATCGATTCCAATTAGGTGTGTGCGCACTGCTTGTACAATTGTTGGAAGATTTTTACCTTGGCAACACTCGGTGGGTTAGCTGAGGTGTCCCTGGAGTGGCGCCTTTACAGCGCCGGATATATACCCCAGTGGACCCAGCACCCACTCAGTTCCTTCTTACTGCCCGTGACGGTTGTTGGAACTATGGCGCGCGGCTTAGCTGAACTCCACTTCCCTAGCTTATAGTGTAGCACTCGTTTATAGTTGTAAATAGTTTTAAGAGTAGTTGTTGTTAGTTCTTTAGTAGTAGTAAATAGTTATTGTTTTTTAGAGTAAATAGTAGTTGGGCGTAAGGGGCTCCTCTCCTTCCCTCCCTCCCAGTACCCAGGCTGATGCCTAGGTCTCTGGGTTTCAAACCATGCTCGGACCTGCCTTAAGCCAATGCCTATGGGAGACCCCCACAACTCCTGTTTGAAGTGGCCGGGGGAATCCCATCAATCCAATAAGTTCCGCATTTGCAAGACATTCAAGCCAGGGACTAAAAAGAAACGGGACTTTCGCTTGAAGCAGCTCCTCATGGAAGCGGCACTTAGCCTGATGTCCTCGGCTCCGTGCCAAGACCCAGTGCCGACATCTGGACACTGGCAAAGACTCCCAGCACCAGACGTCTCCAGCACCTCTACCAATGCGGCACCACTCACTCTTCTCTGGGACGGAAGAAGCAGCATAAACAACCTGCTGTTCTCTTGCAGTTGCCGGCACCACCTGTGCCTCCCTCAGAACCACTGTCCCACAAAGGCACCAACACAGGTACCGTTGACTCCTGCTCCACAAGGGCCGTCAAGTCTGGTACACGTAAGCTCCAAGGGAACTGAGGGGCAGGGGGTTTTACTCACATTATTTTCTAGTTCCCAAGGCAAAGGGCGGGCTATAGCCTATCCTGGACCTGCAGGACTCAACAAATTCATGGAGAGATTGAAGCTCCATATGGTTTCTCTGGGGACCATTATTCCTTCCCTGGATCCTGGAGACTGGTACACCGCCCTTGACATGAAGGACTACTTCCACATACCAATTTACCCGCCACACAGGTGTTTCCTTCGCTGTGTGGTCAACCAACAGTACTTTCAATTTACCGTCCTTCCCTTCAGCCTATAGCCGACCCAAAGAATAGACTTCATCGGAGAAGTCCTAGATTCAACACTTGCGCGTGTGTGCTTACCGCACACCTGCTTCCAATCCATGGCGAGCATTATCCATAACTTCCCAACCTTGATAGCATGGACATGCCTCAGTCTCCTGGCACACATGGTGTCTTGCACTTTCGTGACCAGACATGCCAGACTGTGCTTCCATCCACTTCAGGCCTGGTTCTCAACTGTATACCGCCCAGGCTGGGACACCAGGGGCACAGTGGTCACGGTACTGCAAGAAGTCTTAACCTTCCTGGTCTGGTGGCTGAACCCCAACTTGGTATGCAAAGGGGTACCATTCCATGCTGCACAGCCCTCTCTGGTCCTAACCAAGGAAGCATCATCTTTGAGTTGGGGCACCCATCTTGTAGACATTCATGCAGGGCCTTTGGTCTACACAACAGAGATCCCTACACATCAATGTATGGAAACTGAGAGCGGTGCGTCTGGCGTGCCAAGTGTTCCGTAAGCACCTTCAGGGTCGTTGTGTTGCAATTCTTACGGACAACACAATGGCCATGTTTTATATCAACAAGCAAGAGGGAGCACGATCATCACCCCTCTGTCAGGAAACCATTCACTTGTGAGAGTTCTGCGTAGCCCACTTGAACAACCTAGTGGTGTCATTTCTCCCAGGAGTCCAGAACACCATGGCAGACTGCCTCAGCAGGTCCTTCCAGGCTCACGAGTGGTTGATTCGCCTGGACATCATCCACACTGTTTTCTGGAAGTGGGGGTTTCCCCAGATAGACCTATTCACCTCTTGCGAGAATCGGAAGTGCCAGGTGTTCTGCTTTCTCCAGGGACGGTCCCCAGGTTCCCTGTCGGATGCCTTTCTGATACCATGGAAAGACCACCTGTATTATGCCTTTCCTCCATTCCCATTAGTCCACAGGATCCTTCTCAAGTTGTGCATAGACAGGGGCCACTTAATTCTGATCACCCTGGCATGGCCCAGGCACCATTAGTATACCACTTGCCTCGATCTGTCAGTGACCACTCCTATCCCACTTCCATTGTGGCCGGACCTGATCACTCAGGAACACAGGCGACTCTGTAATCCAGACCTACAATCCCTCCATCTCACAGTGTGGATGCTGCATGTCTAACTCAATCTGAACTGCATTGCTCCTGCTCGGTGCAGCAGGTACTTTTGGATAGCAGAAAGCCCTCTACTAGATCCACGTATTTGGCCAAGTGGAAGCGTTTCTCCTGCTGTTGTGCTCTGAGCAATACTGCCCCACTGGAGGTGCCAGTACCTACCATCTTAGACTATCTTTTGTCCTTGAAACAGCGGGCCTGGCAGTTTCATCCATTAGAGTACACCTAGAAGCAATTTTGGTCTTCCACCCGGGCGAAAATGGGCCCTCGGTCTTCTCTGATGCCATGGTCAGCAAGTTCCTCAAGGGACTAGAACGTCTGTATCCGCAAATTCAGCATCCGGCCCTTATGTGGGACCTCAGCCTGGTCCTATCCAGACTCATGGGTGCCCTGTTCGAGCCGTTGGCCACCTGCTCGCTCCTGTATCTTTCCTGGAAGACAGTCCTCCTCATAGCTATCACCTCGGTGAGATGTGTGTTGAAGCTTAGAGCCCTTACATCAGACCCACTGTATATGGTGTTCCATCAGGACAAGGTACAGCTGTAACCACACCCTGCCTTTCTTCCTAAGGTCATGTCTGCCTTCCATGTCAGCTACGACATATTCCTTCCAGTCTTCTATCTGAAGCCGCACACTTCTCGACGAGAACAACAGCTGTACTCCCTGGACATTTGCAGGGCCTTCGCCTTTTACATCGGACAAACGAAACCTTTTAGGAGGACGACCCAGCTGTTCGTAGCTGTGGTAGACTGGATGAAGGGCCTTCCAGTCTCCACCCAGCGCATCTCATCCTGGATCACATCATGCATCTGTGCATGCTATGACTTGACTGGTGTCCCAACTACACACCTTACCACCCACTCCAGTAGTGCTCAAGTTTTGTCCTCCTCCTTCCTGGTTCATGTACCCATACAGGAGATCTGTATGGCAGCAACTTGCTTCCTTTTGCATACCTTTGCCTCCCACTATATGATGGTCCAGCAGTCAAGGGATGATGTGGCTTTTGGCTCAGCGGTTCTGCACTCCGCGACATCTCACTCTGACCCACCGCCTAAGTAAGGCTTGGGAGTCACCTAATTGGAATCGATATGAGCAAGCACTTGAAGAAGAAAAGACTGTTACTCATCTTTGTAACTGTTGTTCTTCAAGATGTGTTGCTCATATCTATTCCAAACCAGCCCTCCTTCCCCTCTGTCAGAGTAGCCAGCAAGAAGGAACTGAGAGGGCATTGGGTCAGCTGGGGTATATATCCGGCGCCGTAAAAGTGCCACTCCAGGGGGCACCTCAGCCGACCCACTGAGTGTTGCTAGGGTAAAAATCTTCTGATGATCGTGCACTTGACGCATGCACACCTAGTTGGAATGGATATGAACAACACATCTCGAAGAACAACAGTTACAAAGGTGAGTAACCATCTTTTCCCAAAGGGAGAAAGGACTTTAGAATGGAAAGAGACTCTGAAAACACCCAAGTGGGGCCTAGTAAAGTCACGGCCTCTCATGGAGCCTAAAAACATGGATTCTGGAGCAGCATAAAGCAACCTTAATTCAGGGCAGGATCAGGCCCACTGCATTCCATTGCTGATGAGTCAGCCAGCTAGCAGAGGGAGCAATAATAGAAAACACTCCCAGAATTGCACTGACACTGTTTACAACACAGCAAAGTACTGAGTGGGCCCCCAAGCATGTTGCTATTAAGATTTCTCAACTAGGCTTGAAGGAAGGCTGGGTTGATTTCCCACCACCCACCCCACCTCTGATGAGTAAACTGAAAAGAGAACAGATGGTTGAATGTAAAATTACACTAGAAATTCCACTAGAGAAAAATGTGTAATATTTGTAATATCTAGGAAAGTGTGTTGTAGGTGCTTATAGGAATAATAATGGCAGCTATGGTTCTACTAGGGAGGGTGAAAATAACCTTCATGCTTCAGAGCAAAATCTGACCTATCAGCTGGCTCAAGAAGAACTTCTTCTCTCACCCATGGTATAATATTGAATGGTCTGCAGTTTGACATTTCAGCCTATGGAGTTGGCCATGTTCAGACAGGATGGAGAACTAGAATGATAATTGATCTATTCTAGTGTGGTAATCCATTTGTTCCTATTTAGTCATTTAAATTCAGAGGCATGACTACTTCTGTTTAGCTGATACAAAAAATATGATCATGCTTTTTCTATCTTGCTGAATCTAGAAGGGGAGGTACTGCAAGAATTCATTATCTGGCAGTGTTAGAGGTAGAAAGATAAAAGGCTACCTTAATTAGAGAGTAAATTACAGACAGTAAGTAAAACACTAAAATAATAACTTTCCAAATTTTAACTAATCAAATACCAGTCACTTTGTTTCATATTTTTGCATGAATAAAATTATTCTGACAATATTACTACAACTATTATTAATTATCTAGCCATTCTTCATGCTGAATGCATAAGCTTCTCTATTTATTTTATTTTTTAATGTCTCATGCGCTGTGCTGACACTGTACGATTTCAATAATTGGATTTTTTCCTCCACTTTAGCACAGGGAATACAGATTATTGTATTGTTTTGTTGGATGCTAGATGGGCCTGTCTTTCATGATTGCTGAAAATCAATGTACAGGATAGGAAATGGCATTACATATTTCAAAATAGTAACTGTAGTCACTGAGGCTAGGGTAATGATTTTTGGTTTTGAATGCTCTGATAAAGATACTGATAGCGCTATTGAAAAATATACAAATCATCAGGCATTCACAAACAGCAGGTAAGGTACCAGACAGTCTTGCTGAGAAGTGCAATGAGAATCTCAAAGCTTCAGACGTGTATGGCTTTGGAGTCCAAAACTTTGGTCCCAGTATAGCAAAGCACTTGAGCATGTGTTTAAGCTTCTTTGAAGCCAATGAAACTTAAGCATAAGCTTACCTTTAAGTAAGTGTTTAAGTTCTCTGTTGAATTGGTGTCTTTGGGCTGATCTACATTGGGGGGGTCGATGTAAGATACGCAACTTCAGCTACAGGAATAGTGTAGCTGAAGTCGACATATCTTATTTCCACTTACCTCCCATCCTCATGGCACGGGATCGACGGCCACGGCTCCCCCGTCGACTCTGCTTCTGCCTCTTGCCCTGATGGAGTTCTGGAGTCGACAGGAGCGCGTTTGGGGATTGATATATCACCTCTAGACGAGACGTGGTATATCAATCTCCGATAGATCGATCGCTACCCGCCAATCTGGCGGATCGTCTGGACGTACCCTTTGTGAATAAATGAAGGCAGGCTCAAAATAAATATGCATAAACTTAATGCTTAATTGCTGATTTACTTTCCGTCTGCCTGTGCTGAACAACATGATATGAACTATTGTGTTTACTTCTCAGATGGACCAATCTATTTTCCTTTGATTATTCAGGATCCTGTGAAGATTTATGACTCATTCAGGAAATTAGTTAAGAATGTGCTTAAGTTTATGTTTATTCAACAAAACACTAAAAGCATGTGTTTAACTTTAAGTGCATGCTTTAGTGCCATTGACTTCAACAGAACTAAAGCATGTGCTTACAGATAAGAGCATTACTTAAGTAATTTCTTGAATAGGAGCCTTAGAACGTTCTTTCTTACAAAGAGCAACATGAGATGTTAGTATTTATTGGTAGTGATAGCCTGGGCTTCAAAATTTGGAACCTAGACTAGATTTGGATTTGGATTTCCACAAAATTTTGGGGTGGGGTTCTGGATCAGGGAATTCATTTTAACTGATTACAGAGAGCAGGGTCAGCTGCAAAATTTTGGATTTGGATGTGGATTCTGAAACCTTCTCCACAAATTTTAGGGCTCTTTGGATCCAGGGTTTTTGTCCAGATCTGTCTTGGATCAAAATAGTGAAGGTTTGTTTATTGTGTGATCTCTCTGACCAAAAGATTTTATTCATAATATGATTCTTTGGAGTATTTAAAGATTTTAATAAAGCTTTTCACTTTATTTCGTTTACTGACCTTGACCACCCTACCCTCCCAAAAGAATTGTCTAGTAAACTAATTTTAAAGCCTTTTGAATGTGCATTTGGTCTGTGTGAAACCCATTTGAAACTTCCTGTTACCCTGGAAGCTGATTGAATTGTAGGTCAAGTCTGACATCAAGTGGTCAGATGTATTGTATTCCCACAGGAATTATCATGGTGATTTTCTTTTACAGTCTCAAAAAATGTCCTCCTTCTCAATATTTTCTTCTTATATTACCAATTTTCCCTCTAGTGTCTGAGCCCTATCCCCACTGTGATTTCCACCAAGGCAATGGAGTGTCACCCACAAAACTAATCACGGCAGACTGAAATACTGCAGCTGCTGAATCTTCCAGCAGACTACTGTGCTGGTATAAATAAAGTCTTCATGCATTCTTTCTTTTCCCAATAAATTTTAATGAGAGATACCCCTTTCAGTAAGACCCTTAGCTTTTAAGAGACCTATACACCATATGTCAACATTTTGAGGCATTTCAATAATCCTAACAATACTTATCACTTACATTAGTAATACTCAGACCTCAATGGTTAGGAGACAAATTAGCAGTAAACATTACCCAAAAGAGCCACAGTCGTGTGAATTCATTGTTTCATTTACTATACTACTATATATTCATATTTAAACAGAATGACGGGAAATATGTAGTTCAAATATATAATATTATTCTCACAGCAAAATGACTGACCAAGGATTATTATTTTATCAACTACAATTGGTTAATACCATAGTAAAAGCATCCTGATTGGTTAATAATTAAACCACACAGAGTTCTAATACCATGCGCTGCAAAAAGGCACAGGAGACACATTAAAGAGCTGCTTGCAAGCCTCAGTCTGAGTATCACTGACTTACATAGTGCTTTACATTATCGAAGTGCATTGCCAACAATAATTCATTAATTGTCACAATACCATGGTGAGGAAGGTCCATAGTATTTATCTCCATTATAGATGATGAAATGGAGGCGCAGAGGTTAAGTGCCAGGTTTCAGAGTAGCAGATTTGCCCAAAGCCACTAACAAACCTGATATTAGAAAACTGAATTTCCATGCTGCCATGGTCAAATTTACCCTTCTAGCTTACTGTTCTGTTGCCTTTACATTTTAATTGATGGATTGCTTCCAAAGAGAACTCTTGGACTAACTCTTGTCTTTGTCACAAGCCCCATGTTTGGAACTGAAAGGAGATGCACTGGCCCAGCAGCAGACCAGGAATGCAATTGTGAATCAGGGTCACAATCTTAGGGCTTGACTGCACTGAGAAGTTTGTGTGCAGCAAACTAGGGTGTGAATTTACAGCATATTAGCTATGCCATACTTAAATGCTGATTTACTTTCTTGCTGCCTGTGCTCTTACTGCACTAAAATGCCCTTCGGCGGTTTAGGTACACTTTACAATATACTAAGCTACAGCACACAAAGGTACTTGTAGTGGTCGGTAAGAATGTCCACACAGGGAGGTAGCGCAGAGAAGCTAATGTACTGTAAATTCACACCGTAGATTGCTGCACATTAACTGCCCATGTAAACATGTTCTGCCTATTGATAATTAAATTAACAAGTAGATATGAGCATCAGGTTTCCTTCTGCGCTGGTGCAGGGGAAGTATCCCGCATCAACCAAGATGAATGTTACATCTCCTTACTCTCCTAGATGGTGTGCAAGGTGTGCCACAATCTGGCTGGCTGCTAGTTCAAAACAAAATTGACTCAAGATACAGTAGTAGTTTTACAAAATTATTTTTATCATCACAATTAAGATATCAATTCTTCACTGCAACATTTGCATAAAAAATGGGCACATGGAACTTGGGTTCCTATGGGTGGGTCACTTGGAGCTTGGGTTAGGGTTCCTATGGGTAGGGCACTTGAAGCTAGGTTAGGGTCCCTATAGGTAGAGCGCACCGCCCTAGGGCTAGGGTTCCTATGGGTAGGGCACTTGGAGCTAGCGGTAGGGTTCCTATGGATAGGGCTTCCTGCCCTAGGGTTAGGGTTCCAATGGGTAGGGCACTTGGACTTAAAGAGAGGGTTCCTATGGGTAGTGCTTCCCACCCTAGGGTCAGGGTTCCTATGGGTAGCGTGGTCCGTCCTAGGGTTAGGGTTCCTAAGGATAGGACACTTAGAGCTAGGGTTAGGTTTCCTATGGGTAGGGCTTCCCACCCTAGGGTTAGGGTTCCTAAGGGTAGGGCACTTGGAGCTAGGGTTAGGGTTCTTATGGGTAGTGTGCCCCATCCTAGGGTTAGGGTTCTTATGGGTAGGGTACTTGGAACTAGCGTTAGAGTTCCTATGGGTAGGGCTTCCCGCACTAGTGTTAGGATTTCAATGGGTAGGGCACTTGGAGCTAGAGATAGGGTTCCTATGGATAGGGCTTCCCACCTGAGGGTTAGGGTTCCTATGGGTAGTGTGTCCCATCCTGGGGTTAGGGTTCTTATGAGTAGGGCACTTGGAACTAAGGTTAGGGTTCCTATGGGTATGGCAGTTGAAGCTACGGTTAGGTTTCCTATGGGTAGGACTTTGTGCCCTTGGGTTAGAGTTCCTAAGGGTAGCTCTTCCCACCCTAGGTTTAGGGTTCCTAAGGGTATGGCAATTGGAGCTAGGGTTAGGGTTTCTATGGGTAGGGCACTTGGAGTTAGGGTTAGGGTTCCTATGGGTAGGGCACCCCGCCCTAGGGTTAGGTTTCCTAGGGGTATTGGAATGGGAACTAGGGTTAGGGTTCCTAAAGGCAGGGCCTCCCGCCCTAAGTTTAGGGTTCCTAAGTGAAGGCACTTGGAGCTAATTTAAGGTTCCTATGGGTAGGGCTTCCTGCCCTAGGGTTAGGGTTCCTAAGGGAGGGCACTTGGATCTTGGGTTAGGGTTCCTATGGGTAGGGCTTGCCGCCATAGGCTTAGGGTTCCTATGAGTAGGGCATTTGGAGCTAGGGTTAGCATTCATATGTGTAGGGCTTCCCCTCCTAGGGTTAGGATTCCTATGGTTAGGGCACTTGGAGCTAGGGTTAGGGTTCCTATGGGTAGGGCAATTGAAACTAGGGTTAGACTTCCTAAAGGTAGGGCCTTCTGCCCTAGGGTTAGGGTTTCTGAGGGTAGGGCAGTTGGAGCTAGGGTTAGGGTTTGTATGGGTAGGGCTTCACGCCCTAGGGTTGGGATCCTTAAGGTTAGGGCACTTGGAGCTAGGGTTAGGGTTCCTATGGGTTGGGCTTCTCAAACTACTTTGAGGTTTCGTAAGCGTAGGGCACTTGTGGCTAAGGTTAGGGTTCCTATGGGTAGGGCTTTCCACCCTAGCTTTAGGGTTCCTAATGGTAGGGCACTTGAAGCTAGGGTTAGTGTTCCTAAGAGAAGGGCGCCCTGCCCTAGAGTTAAGGTTCCTATGGATAGGGCACCCTGCCCTAGGTTTAGGGTTCCTATGGGTAAGGCACTAGGATCTAGGGTTAGGGTTCCTATGGGTTGGGCTTCTCAAACTACTTTGAGGTTTCGTAAGCGTAGGGCACTTGTGGCTAAGGTTAGGGTTCCTATGGGTAGGACTTTCCACCCTAGCTTTAGGGTTCCTAATGGTAGGGCACTTGAAGCTAGGGTTAGTGTTCCTAAGAGAAGGGCGCCCTGCCCTAGAGTTAAGGTTCCTATGGATAGGGCACCCTGCCCTAGGTTTAGGGTTCCTATGGGTAAGGCACTAGGATCTAGGGTTAGGGTTCCTATGGGTACGGCACTTGGAGCTAGGGTTAGAGTTCCTATGGATTGGACTTTCCGCCCTAGGTTTAGAGTTCCAAAGGCTAGGGCAGCTGTGAGTGTCTCAATGTTAACCTCATGTCTATAGTTAGGTGCATACGTTTACACTTCCGCATTTTCACAGAAAAGATACAAAGAGGTTGATAATATGAACCACAGTTATGTTTCTGCTTGGAGTTCTATCAATTGACCATTAATAGGCTTTCCTCAGATACACAGCACTGGCCAAATCTATTCCTGGGGTGGGTCCATTCACTCAATGGCTTTATTCCTTTACTATCCCACCTGAGAAATTTTAATATTTTGACTTTTCGTCCTGATTGGGATGAAAAGAAACATCAGGTCACCTGAATTTCCTACAGACATTTTGATTGTCACCCAGCTGTATTTGTATGTATTTGATGGATAAAGAGAGAACTGCAGTTTCCACTGTTATCAGTCCAACTCTGTCTAATAGGTTGTTTCCATTCTAGTCTTCTGTGATTCTGATGCCCATATAGAACAGTGGTAACCTCAGTAGATACATAAATGGACACATTATGCCGAGAGAGAGAGAGAGCGATCCAATTAAAAAAACACGACTTGTGAAATAATCTAATATTGATTATCATTTGGTATCATTACTAGCCATTTTAAGATTATTTTATTTATGATTTATATTGCAAGGCCCCAGTTTTGTTTGGGGCGCCATTTGGGTAGGTGCTCTGCAAACATACAGAAAGACACAATCCTTGCCCCAAAGAGCTTACATTCTAAAATAGAAGCATAGAGGAAAGAGATACAAAGCAAATAATCGGGGTGATGGCAGGCAGACATCATGTTAGCTCCATGATTATTGCTTCAAACCATATTTACCTTTGGTTGTAAGGGTTGTGTGCAGGTGCTAGGTGGTGTTGTTGGCCTGTGATATACAGATGGTCTTGTGTAGTCTCTTCTGGCTTTAAACTCAAATTGCTATAGGAAGGACAACCAGAATTCATTGCCAAAAATTCAGTTATCAATTGAATAAATTCAGACTACAAGGAGTTCTTACTGTACATAAAAATGTCTATATTGTTACTTCCTAAAGCCTTCTATTAACATTTTTTCTGTGGAGTCACTAACATACTCTGTAAGCTGGATATAGACTCTTCCTACCCCCGGAAAGCAAGCTTTTCTTCGGTAGAAAATGCTCCCAAGCTGCATCACACTTGGAGGATGTTTTTGTAAAGCACTCATTATTGCAAGGTACATTGAGGCTCACCATAGAAAACACTGGATAAATGACAGCATTGTACATCTCATGAGGGACGTTGGCCAGAGTACACCACTGTAGAGTTTATTGCAGCTCCTACTGAACATACAGTAATAGTAGTAGAATCTGGTCACTTTTATACTGAACAGGATAATAATATTGTACACAAAATTCAGCATAAGTAGGTGATTTTTAGCAAAGCGAATTATCCTCTTGCAAAACAAACAGGTCCCCAACCCAAGCCACTATGTATGTCTCAATGATTTACTCACATTTCTTTATTTTAAAGTCACTCACAAGGCTTTTTCTGCTCTGATTAGCTTATTAATTAATGCTGGATCAGAAAGGCAGTTTTGGGGCATTGTCTGTCAACTTAGTGGAAATTAGGACAGTGAATGCCTTCAATTGTCTTTGCTCATTACACATGTCTCTACAGATGTTCAATGTTTTAATATTTTATTGCTTGTAAACCGGTCTTGATTTTTTTTCAATTAATTGGACATACAACTTGTTAATAAACTAAATTTGTAAACAGTATAAGATGCAAAAGAGATAGGTTTGTTACTCAGATGAATGTCACCTAGAATTTTTAATATATTAGCAACCACAAGTGCTAAAAGACGGTTACTCACCTTTGTAACTGTTGTTCTTCGAGATGTGTTGCTCATATCCATTCCAGTTAGGTGTACGCGCCGCGCGTGCACATTCGTCGGAAAACTTTTACCCTAGCAACTCAGTGGGCCGGCAGGTCGCCCCCTAGAGTGGCGCCACCATGGCGCTCCATATATACTCCTGCCGGCCCACCCGCTCCTCAGTTCCTTCTTGCCGGCTACTCCGACAGTGGGGAAGGAGGGCGGGTGTGGAATGGATATGAGCAACACATCTCGAAGAACAACAGTTACAAAGGTGAGTAACCGTCTTTTCTTCTTCGAGTGATTGCTCATATCCATTCCAGTTAGGTGAATCCCAAGCCTTACAAAGGCGGTGGGGTCGGAGTGAAATGTGGCAGAATAAAACTGCTGAGCCAGAGGCTACAGCCTCTCTTGACTGCTGAACCAGGGCATACTGCGAAGCAAAGGTATGGACCGAGGACCAATGGAACTTCGCGACAGATCTCGTGGGTAGAAACACGAGCCAGCAAGGCGGCAGATGAAGCCTGAGCCCTGGTAGAATGCACGTTGATGTGGCTTGTGGAAATATGAGCCAAATCATAACAAGTGGGGATGTCCGCCATCACCCCAGATGAGATCCTCTGAGAGGAGAACAAGCAAGCCCTCCCTTTGGCCCGCTACCGGGATAGAGCTGGGGCACCTTAGGAAATGGTTCTGTCAGCACAATATAATGCGAGCACTCCACAGATGTCCAAGGAGTGCAACGGTTGTGCCCATTGCGTTGAACTGTGGGTAACATGAAAAGCCAAAACCACCTTAGGGAGGAAAGCCGGGTGCGGTCATAACTGCACCTTGTCATTGTGAAACCTAGTGTACGGCGGAACCCCCGTAAGAGCTCTGATCTCAGAGACCCGTCTGGCCAAGACTAGGTTGAGGTCCCAGGTCGGGGCTGGGCGGCGCACCCGAGGGTGCAAGCGCTCCAAGCCCTTGAGGGACCTCGAACCCATAGAGCGTGAGAACACTGAACGTCCATCTCAGCCTGCTGGAAGGTAGAGATGGCTGCCGAGTGTATCCTCAGCGCTGATACCGCCAGGTCCTGCCGCTGAAGGCCAGAGGCAGGCCAAACAGAGGGGATTGAGACCTCAGCAGGAGCAAGATCGAGCGTATTGCAGCTGTAAAAGAAACGCTTCCACCTGGCCCGGTACATCGACCAGGTGGAAGGCTGCCTGTCACCCCGACTCAGGTACGCAGCAGCCACCGTGAGGCGAAGAGGCTGCAGGTCCGAGTGACGAAGCCTGTCGTTGCCCTGAGTGATGAGGTCTGGGCTGACAGGCCGAGTAACGTGGTATTTAGGGAAGTGGAGGTCAGCTAAGCCGCGCTCCACTGTTCCAACGACCGACACGGGCGGTAAGAAGGAACTGAGGAGCGGGTGGGCCGGCAGGAGTATATATGGAGCGCCATGGTGGCGCCACTCTAGGGGGCGACCTGCCGGCCCACTGAGTTGCTAGGGTAAAAGTTTTCCGACGAATGTGCACGCGCGGCGCGTACACCTAACTGGAATGGATATGAGCAATCACTCGAAGAAGAAGATATATTTTCATGCCTCCAACTATAAGATGAATGTGTTAAAAGAAAAATTTCTATGAATTGTCTCAAGAACGGAACCATGAACCTACTCTTGCAAACCACATAATTATTACTCACAAGTGATCCAGTTGAAGTCAGTGGTTCCATTGGTTCCAATGGTCCCATGGTACTTATGTGAGCAAACGTTTGTAAACTGGTCCCCAGTATTGCCATTTACCTTAGTTACTGGCAGGGCCAGCGCTTCCATTAGGTGAACCTAGGCAGTCGTCTAGGACTCCAGGATTTGGGGGGCGGCATTTTGTGCGCTCCCCACGGGGCGCACGGGAGCTTCTGATTCCGCTCCCGTTGTGCCGCCGAAAAAGGACCTTCTACCGACGTGCCGCGGAAAACAGCGGAAGGCAATTGAGCAGCTCAATGACTGCCGCTGTCACCTGTGGCATTTCGGCAGAGGGTCCTTCTTCAGCGGCGCTGTGGGAGTGGAACCTGAAGCTCCAGCGTGCCCCCTGGGGAGCGCACAAAATGCAACCCCCCGAATTCTGCCTAGGGCGCCAGAAAGCCTGGTGCTGCTCCTGGTTACTGGATATAGTTTACCAAGGTCCATAACTTAATGTATCCTGTAACAGCAGAGGATCTAATAGAAGGCCAGATTGTGTCTTGAATAACCCTCTGTGCTATCCCATGAACATCAGTGTGTCAAAATTGCATGTAGGCTTTCATTTTGAGCAACCTAGATTACTTTTCTCCTAGCAGTAAAATGAAAAGATAGTGCTAGTTCAGAGGCTATCTGTGTCCTTTCACCACTAGAAAAAAGGTTTTGTTTCATTAAAAGATGCTTTAAAACTGAGGCAGATGTAGCACTAAAATATCTTCAAATATCTGTTTATAATATTAGGGCAGGTTTGGATGATATATGTCAGTACTTTACAACTGTACGTCGACTAGAAAGTGAACTATACATGATCTGTTTCTCTGTGGGATCCTTCCTTAAGTGGTGATCTGTAAGGCACCAGACCACTACTCATTTCTCAAGACCCATTTCTTCTTTGACGCATTCAAGTCATAAGCCAGATAAGTAAGGATAGGTTGAAGGGCAGTTGAGTTAGATAGCAGCAATTTTTTTTGTTTTGGGTATATAATGTGCACAGCATGTATAAAAACTGCATATTTTGCTTGAATTGCTCCTTTGTCATCTCATTCTTATTCTGACTCTAGCAAATTGTGTGATATTAGGCATTTCCCTTAATCTCTAAGTTTCCTCATGTATAAACCAGGGAAGATGATATTTATGTCCTTGTAAAAACAGTGTGAGGCATAACTAAATTATATTCATCTACTGCTTTATAAGAGCAAAAATATTGTGGTCAAAGAGTGGCAGAGGCACAGCTAAACCTAAGAGGCTCTCAGACCTGTGCTTGTGACTCCAGACCAAGCAAGCTGCTCCAGCTGTGGAATAAGTGGGTTTTAATTTAGCTGGAAACTCACATTTGCAAACTCTTGCATGAAAGTGTTTTTTCATCTTTTTTCGCATGGCTTGATGTGAAAATGTACTGAAATTCCAGACCAAAGTTTTCATCGGTGTTGCCCAGCTCTGCTTAGCCTAATCTTCTCATCTTAATGGCACAGATGATCCCTCAACAGTAGGAAAAGAAGTAATTATTTCCTTCAAATAAATAAAATAACGTGTTCTGAAAATCAAAGGTCATGGTGTATACTAGCCCACACTATCATGTACTTTTTATGTACATACATAGACATAAGAGGGTATATTGTGATGCAAAAGGTAAGGTAACACTATAATGACACGTAAAAATATTAGTAGAAGGTAATGTAACTGTCTGTTGGGATAACTTATACTTATGGAAACATAAGATGGACAGACTTTGGTAGCAGAAAGCAAGGGGACAGTTCCAGCAGTTTGGTATATTAAAAATGTCAATTACACTAGCTATCAATAGTTTGAAGAACACAGTATAAAATTCAAGGAAGATTTATAACATTTGTGGTCAGAGTGTAAAATATAACAGAGCCTACAACATTTAGATGCCTGCTGGCATTTACTTTTACCTTACACAGCTCATATCAGTTATATGAAAATTTTATGTTCTCTATAACAGCATTGAAATAGAAATTTATTTATAACGTAACTGCAAGGGAATCCAGCATTTTCAAAATGTAGTATTTGGTCCGCTTAATCAGACAAATCTCTAGAGAAAACTAACAATCTGATTAAATGTGATTTGACACTATAGAGGCTAGTCCTTAAAAATATACTATGGTTTAGTAAGATATGCCATGGTATTAATATTAAGCTAGACATGTGCCATTTGGTATGTGATCTCTTAAAATCTACACTCTGATTGCCAGATTATTATATTGTCTGGGACCATGTGGAGAAACAATGGCATCCAGTGGCTAGCGAACAGAGATGCTGTACTATGGGTAAACTCTAGAAATCCATGCAATGAAATGCTTTCCCCACTTTACCATCATTACCTATCCTATCAGAAGGGAGGCACTGTGGGACAACTTGCTGTATACAATGTGTACCTTGTGTAACAGCCGCCATAAAATGTTGTGGCCTTCATAAAGTTTCAATGACTTCAACTGGTAGTTGCTCATGCATACGGATGGCAAAATCAGGCCCTATATTAATGTGCTTAATTATGTTAATATTGTCCCTTGGGGAAGGACTCCACTTGTCACCTCTTTCCAACATCATGCTGAAAATATAATAATTATCTATGTTCCAATTTTTGTAGTCAACTTTGTTTGTATTTTAACAGTATTTCCATATTATCTACACTTTTTAAAGTTTCCCCTCTATATATCATACAGAAACATAAGAATGGTCTGCCCCAGTATGGCCAATGGTCTATATAGCCTAGTATCCTGTCTTCTGGCAGTGGCCAGTGCCAGATGCTTCAGAGGGAATGAACAGAATTGGGTATTTATGGAATGATCCATCCCCTGTCATTGAGTCCCAGGTTCTAGCAATTAGAGGCTTAGAACAACCGGAGCATGGGGTTACATACCCAACCATCTTGGCTAATAGCCATCAATGGTCTTATGCTCCATGAATTTATCTAAATCCTTTTTGAATGCAGTTATACTTTTAGCCTTCATACCATCTCCTGGCAATGGGTTCCACAGGTTGTGTGAAGAAGTATTTCCTTATGTTTATTTTAAACCTGCTGCCTAGTAATTTTGTTGGGAGACTCCTGGTTCTTGAGTTAGCTGAAAGGGTAAATAACACTTAGAATCATAGAATCATAGAAGATTAGACTTGGAAAAGATCTCAGGAGGTCAACCAGTCCAATCCCCTGCTCAAAGCAGGACTAACATCAACTAAATTATCCCAGCCAGGGCTTTGTCAAGCTGGGCCTCAAAGACCTATAAGGATGGAGATTCCACCACCTCCCTAGGTAATCCATTCCAGTGCTTCACTACCCTCCTAATGAAATAGTGTTTCCTGATATCCAAACTAGACCTCCCCCACTACAACTTGAGACCATTCCTTCTTGTTCTGTCATCTGCCACCACTGAGAACATCCTAGTTGCATCCTCTTTGGAACCCCCTTCAGGTAGTTGAAGGTTGCTAACAAATCCTCCCTGACTCTTCTCTTCTGTAGACTAAATAACCCTAGTTCCCTCAGCCTCTCCTCATAACTGATGTGCCCCAGCCCCCTAATCATTTTGTTGCCCTCTGCTGGACTCTCTCCAATTTGTCCACATCCCTTCTGTAGTGGGGGGATCAAAACTGGATGCAATACTCCAGGTGTGGCCTCATCAGTGCCGAATAGAGAGGAATAATCACATCCCTCAATCTGCTGGCAATGCTTCTACTAATACAGCCCAATATGCTGTTGGCCTTCTTGGCAACAAGGGCACACTGCTGACTCATATCCGGCTTCTCATCCACTGTAATCCCCAGGTCCTTTTCTGCAGAACTGCTGTTTATCTAGTCAGTCCCTAGCCTGTAACAGTGCCTGGGATTCTTCCTTCCTAAGTGCAGGACTCTGCACTTATCCTTGTTGAACCTCATCAGATTTCTTTTGGTCCAATCCTCCAATATGTCTAGATTAGTCTGGACCCTATCCCTACCCTCAGTTGTAACTACCTCTCCCCCCAGCTTGCTGTCCCCCCAGCAAACTTGCTGAGGGTGCAATGAATCCCATCATCCAGATCATTAATAAAGATGTTGAACAAAAGCGGCCCCAGGACCGACCCCTGGGGTACTCTACTTGTACCGGCAGCCAACTAAACATTTGATCATTACTGGTTGAGCCTGACAATCTAGCTGGGCTCACTCTCTTCGTTATTCGCTTTCTCCACACCATTCATGATTTTATAGACCTCTATCGTATTTCCCCTTAGTTGTCATCTCTTTCTAAACTGAACAGGCCCAGTCTTTTTAATCTCTCCTCATATGGAAGCTGTTCCATACCCTTAATCACTTTTGTTGCCCTTCCCTGTACCTTTTCCATTTCTAATATCTGTTTTGAGATGAGGCGATCAGAGCAGTACAGAATATTCAAGGTGTGGGCGTATCATGGATTTGTTTAGTAGCATTATGATATTTTCTGTTTTATCTGTCCCTTTCCTAATGGCTCCTAACATTTGGTTAGCCTTTTTGGTTGCCACTGCACATTGAGCAGATGGATAGTTTTCTGAAAACATGTTAACTTCAAAGTCTCTTTCTTGAGGGTAACAGCTAATTTAGACCTGCATCATTCTGTATGGATAGTTGTTGATATTATTTTTTCCAAGGCACATTACTTTTCACTTATCAACACTGAATTTTGTTGCCCAATCACCCAGCTTTGTGAGATCTGTTTGCAACTCTTCACAGTCAACTTTGGACTTAACTACTTGAGTAATTTGTATCATCTGCAAATGTTGTCGCCTTATACTTCACCCTCATTTTCCAGATCATTTATAAATACATGGAACAGCACGGACATACAGATCCTTGGAGGACCCCACTATTTACCTCTCTCCACTGTGAAAATTGACCATTTATTCCTACCCTTTGTAACTCGTTACTGATCCATGCAAGGACTTTCCCTCTTATCCCATGACTGCTTACTTTGCTTCAGAGCCTTTATTATGGGACCTTGTCAAAGGCTTTCTGTAACTCCAAGTTCGCTAAATCAGTTGGATCACTCTTGTCCACATGCTTGTTGAAACCCTTGGAGAATTCTAATAGCCTGGTGAGGCATGTTTTTCCTTTACAAAATCTGTATTGGCTTCTCCCCAACATAGTGTTCATCTTTGTGTCTGATAATTCTATTCTTTATTTCAGTTTCAGCCAATTTTCCTGGTGCTGCAGTTAGATTTACTACCCTGTAATTGCTAAGATTGCCATTAGATCCCTTCAAAAAATCAGTGTTACATTAGCTATCCTTCAGTCGTCTGGTACAGAGGCTTATTTAAGTGATAGGTTACATACAACCATTAGTAGTCCTGCAATTTCCTATTTGAGTTTCTTCAGAACTCTTAGGTGAATACCATCTGGTCCTGTTGACTTATTACTATTTATCAATGTGTTCTGAAACTTCCTCTATAGACACCTCAGTCTGGGACAGTTCCTCAGATTTGTCACCTAAAAAGAATCCCCTGCAGTGAGGACCAGTGCAAATAATTGATTAACCTTCTCCGCCACGGCCTTGTGTTCCTCGAGTGCTCCTTTAGCACCTTGATCATGTGGCAGACTTCCTGCTTCTGATGTACTTTAAAAAATTGCTGTTTAGTTTTTGTCTTATAAGTTACTCTTCAAATTCTTTTTGGCCTGCCTAATTTTACTTGCTAGAATTTATGCTCCTTTCTATTTTTCTAACTAGGATTTGACTTTCAATTTTTAAAGAATGCCTTTTTGTCTCTATCACGCTCTTTTACCCTGCTGTTTAGCCATGGTGGTAATTTTTGGTCTTCTTACTTTGTGTTTTCTTTTGTTTTTTATTTGGAGTATACATTTAGTTTGAACCTCTGTTATGATGTTTTAAAATAGTTTCCATGCAGCTTGCAGGCATTTCACTCTTGTGACTGTACCTTTTAGTTTCCATTTAACTAGATTGCTATGTTATCCTAGCTTGTTATCCTAGGAAAGAAAAAAATGAAGGACCAAACCATCCCCTCCTCCTGGAGAAATACTGCAAAGATATGGAGAGAAGGAAGAAAATCCTGTGAGGTTGAACTTGTGGAGTTTCCAGCAAATTATCTTCTCAAGGGTTTGGATGGCCACAAAATTTGGAAGAGAGCGAGACTTACCAATCCAGGGATATGTGGAACTACTAGATCTGTAGAGGCATGAGCCAGCCATGTTGGCATCTGGCCTTCTGTGTTTCTCCACTGCCTTCTCACCAGTCAGTTTTGTGCTTAATGCGCATAAGCCCTGCCAAGTAGTGTCAGGCTAAGTACTGCTAGGCCTCAGACTTCCAGAAGCTGTAAGAAGCGAGTACAGTAGAATCCTGCAAGCATAAGCATAATCTATCTAGGAAGCTTTATAGATTAAGAAGGAACTCGGAAAAGGTTGATACAGACTTTGGTTACTATGCTCTGCAACCAGACACCTCTTTAAGCTGATTTAAGGTTTTTTAAGTCTAGCAAGTTGACCATAACTAGCAGCAAAAAGGAAAGATGAGCTGGTCACAGGTGCACAGTTCATTAGTTCAAAACAATCTCAAATGCCACCCTGTAAAATTTGGCCACCGTGATTGGTTGACTTGTTCAAAAGCATGGCCAGCAAGTACTGTATAAATAAAATGCAGAAGTGCATATGTGTGTGTGTGTGTGTTGTTGACCTAAAAGAGATCGCTCTTTGCCAGGCTCACATATACCTCCTGAACCAAAGGGACTTGTGCTTCACTGACTATCTGGGTCTGGCCCCTGCAGGGAATGGTCAACTGAAAGGTAATGTATCTTTGGATGAAAACAGGGTCAGGTATTAGGTAAAACGGTCTGGTAATGCTTGAGCTGGTTATTCTTAAATCTGTATTAATACTGTAGGTTAAGTTTATCAATAAATTGTTTAAGTTGTTTAAAAGTACTAGGAGTTAATAGTAAATCATTATATAGCAACAGTATATGTATTTGTGCCTTGCTGGAAACGGGCATGGTGTGGGCAAGGTCAACAGATTATAAATCATAGTAACTTTGCTAGTCACTGTGCCTGTCTTCAGTATAAGTTACCATAAAGTTAGTATAAAAGTTAGTAAAAGTTTATTAATTTTATATATATATATATATGTGTGTGTGTGTGTGTGTTAAGATTGGTAAAATATAGTTTATCAATGTATTAGTATTACATAGAGGATTATATGCTATTGGAGGTGAATATAACGCCTGTAAGGTTGTTAGCTAATCAAAAATAGCAGCATTGCATGTTTCCAATGTTAATTGTCTGTCATATATGAATTTATAGGAATAAGAAGTTAATGCATAACATTACTTGTTCTTGTGCCTGTCTCCAGTATAATTTGTCATTCATATTAATCCTTACTCAATGCTGGTCTTTAATTCTGTTCTTCTTATTCTGTCTGTGTTGCCTTTATAGTCGTAAGTCATTAAAAGCCTTTCTTGAGGAATAATTAGTTGTTAGTTTCTCTTTTGCGGACACTACTCAACCTCATTACATCTGTGTTGGGTGGTGGGAAGTAGCGAACTCCCAGAGCCCCACTAAGGCCCTAATAGGAGCCCCCTTAGGGCTCTGATGTGTGCCTCCTCCTTCCATTAATCTCCACAAGTACATCTCCAGTATGAGTTGAACAGCTGTTGGCTAGATGCCTCTGTAGTTCTAAGCTTTACAAACACCCTACTGGATTTTCATATGAAAATGGGGCAGGTATGCAGGGAATGGAGTGCAGTAAGCAGCCTGGTGCCACCTTTTCCTACCCCTGACTCTTCCCCTAAACCTTCTGGAGACCCCTTCTTGCATAGTATTGTGAAAGCAACACACATGCTGGGGAAGATCCATCCATGAATGGTCACCTACGTATATTCCTGCACAGGAGACTCTTGAGCCCTTAACTTGATGTGTGATTCAGAATATGAACTTCCTACAGATTTCTGCTTGCAAATTGACCACTTTATTAATTGTTACAGCAATTTAGCTGACATTGATTTAGAAGAAATACTTCCCGTTGTGGGCACTGCTGTGAGTTAATTGATTGCAGTATGAATTATGCATCCCACGCCAAAAACAAGGGCACATAAAGAAAGCCAAGGTTAGCTGTATTTTAGAAGACTACTAGGGCAATTACAGCCCTATTTGAAAAAAGGCTGAGTCATTTTGATATGAGAATAAGTACTGGGTTGTCAGAAATAAAACCAGGTATGGCTTCCATTGAAATCAGGGGCAGAACTTCCATTGACCCAAAGGAAGCAGAACTGGATTCTAGTCAGTATTGCCCAGAAGCATGGGCTACTGTTTTCCATCATTTGTTGTTTGTTTATTATTTATATTGTGGTACTGCTTAGGAGCCCCAGTCATGGACCAGGACCCCATTGTCCTAGGCCATGTATGCAGAACAAGAAGAGAATCCTTGCCCTGAAACAGTTTGCAATCTGTTATACATCATCGAACAAGACACACTGAACAAATCAACTGAAAGGAACCAGGAATCCAGTGAACCTTGCACTGCTTATTGGAAGTTACACTTCACAAACCCCAGCACTCTGCACAAAATATGCTCCTGGCAATTCCCAGAGATGATCTCCAGCAAACCTGGGATAGTATTTGACTGTAGGCACAGCTCTAACAGTGTTGGTACATAAGCTGCCTTCCCTCCTTCTGCTCCTCCCCAAGCCTCTAGCAGCAGTAAATTATTCCCCATTCTTCTCCCATCCCCATGTTGGCTCAGTGAGTAGAGAGGTTGCACCAAAACTCCGCTCAGTTTATGCTCACTCCCCACCCACTTGCTCTGTGGGGGAGTAAGCTGGTGTGTACTCCTGTGCATCTGGACCCAAGATGCACTCCTGTGCAACTGGGCAGCCCGTGGAGGGGTAAAAGCAAGGCTCTTATTCCCTACACGGGTGTGTCATCCAAATTTAGCATCACCCTCTCAGTCTGTGTAAGCTGAAAGGCTAGATAAAAAGATCTAAATCTACATATATTTTATTGTACATCTTGAAAAAGTAAGAATTAACTAGAGTTAAAAAAGTAGGCTCTGCCTGTCTGTAAATATGATAATATAACAGCAAGAGGTGTGCACAACTACCAAGAAGCTAGAAAAGTCAGTCAAAATATTAAGAAAATTATGTCATGATGAAAAAAACAGAAAAAAGTGAAAGAAGTGTTGGGTACAAGGAGATGATAAGTTCATGGGTATGAGTATAAGTAAACAGTTTATTTACGTGAAACATGAATGGTCCCCAGATACAATACTTAACACTCATCATTATATAGTCCAAGGATTTCCACAGGTTCAGTAAAGAAGGATAAGTGTTGTTAACCCTGTTTTATAGGTGTGTGTGGGGGGGAGGCGGGGGAATAAGGCAGAGAATTGAAGTGACTTGCCCAGTTGTAGTACTGGGAATAGTATCGACCACAAAGCCAGTTTACTCAGCCCTTAGAGGAGCTCCCTTGTGTGGTGGTGCGTGGAGTGGCACAGAGCCACAGAAACAGCTCCTACACCTCCCTCCCTCTGGACTAATGGATTTTACTGGTGAGTTCCTGTACTCCAGGGGTCGGCAACCTCTGGCACGTGGCTTGCCAGGGTAAGCACCCTGGTGGGCCGGGCAGTTTGTTTACCTGCCACGTCTGCAGGTTTGGCCAGTCGTGGCTCCCACTGGCCGCGGTTTGCCACTCCAAGTCAATGGGGGTGTCCGGAAGCCGCGGCCAGCACATCCCTCAGCCCGCGTCACTTCGTGCAGCCCCCATTGGCCTGGAGTGGTGAACAGCGGCCAGTGGGAACCGTGATCAGCCGAACCTGCCGACGCAGCAGGTAAACAAATCAGCCTGGCCCACCAGGGTGCTTACCCTGGTGAGCCGTGTACCAGAGGTTGCCAACCCCTGCTGTACTCTATTGATCCATGGCTACTGTAATAGGCCTTTGGGCTGGTCTGAGCTGTGCTGGAGAACAGACTGGCCCTAGGAGTGGGCAGAGTGATAAGGAACACTGCAAAGGTGGCTTAAAACCACTTTTGCAACTGCACCTCCTACCTTATCCCCCTGCACACACCTCTTGCTCTTCAGACCCAGTTTGGGATCTGGCCATTGCATGGCAATGCCAGAAAGCCATTTTCTAGGCTCAACAGGCACTTTAGGAAGTTAGCAAACAATGTAATTTCATGTGTTTTTTTGTCAATAAAGAGAATTTCTAAAGCAAGATTAAAACATAAGACATATCAATTTGCCTTTGATATTACTTAATTACGTTGATTACTATAAATGTCATACATATTGGACAGCCTATTCATTATGGTAATTTTGAAATGTAATCTAAGCTTGGTTGGAAATACAGGTAATTGTTGTTTGTGGGGTTTTGATATTTTTTTAAATGGCAAATGTGATATTGAAGCTGGAGAGCGATTTGATATAAGTGAACAGGGTGTGGGAAAGCAGAACTACTGCAGCTAAACCTAGCCCGTAATATT
The DNA here is from genome assembly GCF_007399415.2 of Gopherus evgoodei. NCBI lineage: Eukaryota > Metazoa > Chordata > Testudines > Testudinidae > Gopherus > Gopherus evgoodei. The sequence continues at coordinate 60,878,291 of NC_044332.1, forward strand.
TACTGCTCAGTTAAACGTAGCTCCAGAGTGCAAATGATTACATGAACTCCAACAGCTATTTGACAATATTCTCTGTCACAGGGGAATCAAGGCCAGTAACTGAAATATATAGAGATATATTCCATGTGAAATATAGAAAACACAACTGTGTATATAATATATAACCTGACTGGGAAGTGTCACTCATCTTGTGTGACTGTAACATATTTGGCATCCTGTCACACCTGCCTGTGGCTTAGCTGGAATGGCACATCTGGTTGAGCTGCAGTTCTCCTGCAGTCCCTAGAGCTCACTGAGGAGTTTGGCTTCAGGTGGCTAAGTGGCATGTCTGTCTCCCTTGCTAGATCCAAGCAGTGAAGCAGCCAGTGACAGCATCATCAGTGAAATTAAAGGAGGCTGCAGAGATAGTAACAGCAGTGATTAGTGGGTCAGCTGGTGGTGACAGGAGCTAGTGAGGCAGCTAAATAGTGTCCCCAATCTCCTCAGCCAAACTCAGCCCCCAGCCAGATTCCTGATCCTTCCCTTCCAGAGACTGACCCAACATACCTGTCCCCTGCCAATGAGAGAACCCAGATCTTGGTCCTCCAAAGGGATCATAGCTACCAGCCTCCACAGACCCCAGACTCCTTCCCAGACAGCAACCACCCACTTACCCCAGTGCCAACATCCTAAACCCCATCCAACTCTAACCCCACTGCTGTCACCCACTTATCCAGTCACTTCTCCTGAGAGCATAAAGCTACCTCTAGACTGCCCCAGACTAAACCTACCCTCTAGCATCCACTGGCCCAGACATCCCAATATCCATCCGTCTAATCTCAGATTACTGCCATTTCCCCCTCCAATCTCAGTGCCCCTTAGCACCCTAACCTACCCATCCCCTACCTGCTTGAGCCTCATGGCTGCCAAGCTATGTGTAGGACTATGTTTCATCCCTGCCACTGCCTGGGTCGGAGTGTGCTGACTATAATGTAAGGTTTATAAAGTTATGCAAATTATCTAATTACATTCAAAATGTAAAGGTCTCATTCTACTTTCCATGGGAGTGTGATCCGCTGGGAGCCTTTCCAGTGACTTCAATGGGCTTTGAATCAGGTCACAGTGCTGGTGTACCTCCATTTACTTCCTCATTTACATCAGTCAGAGAGAGATCAGACCCCAGGAGACAAAAGCTGCCCTCAGTCACATTCCATGGCATCTTGTTGAAGTCTTGCACTGTTGATGGTAAAGGAAAGATGCCGATCTCAAGATCACTGGGGTAAATCTAGAGTAACAGCTGTGTAGATGAGATCAGAATCTGTCCATAAGTGTTCAAGTGAGATGTTAGAGTTCCCTATGCCCCTAGGAAACTATCCTATAATTGGAGATGTCAAGAATCAAAGCATTTAGGAGCTTGAGATGTCAGGTTAACCTTTGCTAATGGATGATATAATGTGATCAGCATATTTATCCTTGAGAAGCTCTGCACCTGCTGCTACATCGCCTCACCTGTTACCTCGGTGCATTATGCTGACTTGTGTGACAAGAGATGCCTCTGTTATTGAGAGGATGATCATGACAAATATTGTCCACACACAAGGAATAGAAAAGACTCACTTTGACCCCCTCATAAAATTAACTCTCTCTCCTCCTCCCCCCCAAAATTCACTAAAACACTTGTAAAACCCACCCTTCACAAAACCAACAAGTATACATCAGACAGAAACAAATCTGCTTTCACTAATCTAAAAGTAACCCTTGTTAGATCATATACTTTATCCTGGTGCAACTGCAAGGAAGTCAGCTAATGAGTGAACTTGTAACTGGAAGTGCAATCACCCCAGCGGTTGCCCCAGCATAATGAGGTCAGACTTTGGCTCATGGTCTTGTCAAACCAGAAGCAGAATGTGAGCCCCTCATAAAAGTCACAAGGCCAAATGTAGCTCTGACTGACTTCAGTGGTGTTAGTTTGGATTTACACTGGTTTTCAAAAACAATGTGGACCAATCTCTTCCTTGACCCTTCTACCCACTTTCCTTTGAGTCACTTTGCACTGCAGGGCTGTTTGGCTCTCTTGAGGAATCAAATGACTTGCATTCTGGTCATCCCCTCACAATTTTCATTCAGCATTTAACAAGCAAATTATTGGATCATCCAGAGTTACAAATTTGTGCCTCAGAATTCAGTAAATGTTCATTGGGCTCAGCAAAGGAGCCCTGTTCCCACAATGCTGCCTTAATTCTTATCTACTTTCATGTTAGCTTTTTCTTCTTTTCTCCTATATTACCCTGGATTTCTGCCTGTGACATACATTTTGCACATACTGCCAAAAAAATAAAAGCCCAACATATATTTATTTGAATTATTAAATTATCTTGCTTTGGCTGCTTTTGTCCTCTAATGTGTTCTTTTTCCGTTAATATTCTAGTGAAGAAATTCACTAGTAGGGACATTCATGGAAAGCAAATGTCAGGCCTTGTCTACACACACAACTTGTGCAGCTTTAATTGTACCATTATAGGTAAAATCATATAAACCCCAATGCAGTTATACCAGTATAAATAAGCTAAACTGATATAATCATATTTATATCAGTCTAATTGCATCTACATTGAGGGGTTTACTGATATAACTTTACTTGTAAAAGCATCATCCCCTAGCTGAAATAGCTATACTGGTACAAAATCTGTGTGTAGATGAAGTAAACTGGGACCCTGTAAAGTAAGCGAGTATTCACATAAGAAATGTGATTTTCAGAATCCTGATTGCTCATGCTGGACAAGAGAAAGGGCAAGTCTACACCACAAAATTAAGTTGACCTAAGTTATGTCGACGTACAGCTGCTGCAGTAATTAAATTGCTTTTGCATGTCCACACTATGCTTCTTGCGTGAGCGGTGCGCATCCTCACTAGCAGCGCTTGCATTGATGCAGAAAGCAGTGCACCATGGGTAGCTATCCCACTGTGCAACTTGCCACCATCTAGTGCAGAGTATTTTGGGAAGGGTTTGCAATGTCTCATGGGAGCAAACGAGTCATGCAGTGGTGCCTGGGAACACGGTTTCAACATTTTATGATGCAATTTTCTCCATCCCATAATTTTATCTGCATCCCATAATGTTTCACACCTCTCTTCAAAAGCCCTGCAAACCCGCACATCCGCCATCTCTGTGAGAAGCATGAATCCTGAACAGCTCTGCACTATTGTGACGAGCATTACAAGCATAGGACATCTGATCATGCAGTATTTGCAGAGCCACCAGAGGAGCCAGGTGGCAGAACAAGGTGACTCCTTGGAGGCTGCCTTGCTGTTGGGCTTAGAACGAAACCATTCAAGGTTGTTGGCATTCATGGAGCAGCTGCAGATGGTGGAGTGCCAGTTCTGGGCCGAAGAAACAAGCACTGATTGGTGAGATTGCATTGTTATGCCAGTATGGGATGAAAAGCAGTGGCTGCAGACCTTTCGAATGCATAAGGCAACATTCATGGAAGTGTGTGCCCAGCTCGCCCCAGTTCTCTAGTGCAGCAGCAACAAAATGAGAGCTGCACTGATAGCGGAGAAGCGAGTGGTGAGCACTGGGTGGAAGCCTGCAACATCAGATTGCTACTAATCATCTGGGAATCAGTTTGGAGTTGGGAAATTCACCATGATGTTGCTGTGATGCAAGTGTGCAGGGCTATTAATCGTGTCCTACTATGAAGGACACTGACTCTGGGCAATGTGCAGGACATAGTGGATGGTTTTTTCTGAACTGCAGTGGGGCAATAGATGGCATGCATATTCCTGTTTTGGCGCCAGATCACATTACCATAGAGTACATCAACAGAAAGGGCTACTTTTCTATGGTATTGCAAGCGCTGGTGGATCGCCAGGGACGTTTTACCAACATCAATGCAGGCTTGTCAGGGAAGGTGCATGACACATACATCTTTAAGAATATAGGCCTGTTCAGAAAGCTGCAAGTGGGACTTTCTTTCCAGAACAGAGGATCACCGTTGGGAATATTGAAATGCCAATAATGATCCTGAGAAACCTAGCCTACCCATTACTAATGGCTGACTGGCCACCTCAACAGCAGCAAGAATCACTTCAAATACAGATTCAGCAGCTGCACAATGACAGTTGAATGTGCTTTTGGCCACTTGAAAGGCCGCTGGCGCTGTCTACTCACAAGATTAAACCTCAATGAAAAAAGTATCCTAATGGTTATAGCTGTGTGCTATGAACTTCATAATATCTGTGAAACAAAGGGGGAGAAGTTTCCACTGGGGTGGAGGGTGATGATGGAACAGCTGTCTGCTGATTTTGAGTATCCAGATATCAAGGCTATAAGAAAAGCTCAACAGGGAGCTATGTGGCTCAGGGAGGCTTTGAAAGACAATTTTATTAGTGAGCCACGGTAATGTGTGTGGTTGTGGTGTGCTCTGCCTGGTGTTTTTTTTGCACCCAGGAATGATTCTTGTAATGAGTGCTGTGTGTTTTTCTATTATCTCTGAATTATGTCAGCCCCAGCCATCATATGTTGTGAACTAATATAGATGAATTAAGTTTTCATAAATATGCTTTTATTCCAGACCCATGCAAACAGATGTATTTATAACTGAATGAAACTTTGAAGGGGAAAAAACCTTTGAAGGGGAAAGAACAGTCATTTCCATTTCACAAACACATACACCAAAGGTGTCTGTCACAGTCTGTGTATGTGTGGCTGTGATTGCGGAGTGGAGTGATGGGGTAGTGCAGCAGCCCTGGACACCATGTGGAATGTGGGGGGTATAGGGAGGTCTCTGAATGCAGTTCTCTATGGGCTGCACAGGGAGGCAAAGACAGATCTGTTGAACCTAAAAATCAACAAGAGTCTCTAGCAAGTCTGTTTGCTTCTGTTTGCTGCTCCTGTTGCATGTCTCTATCCTTTTCCTGTGCCTTTCTGCTTTCTGTTCTATTCCTGTCCATTCTATCCACGAGGATAAACCTCCAACCCTGTCCTTGGTATCTGAAATGCCGGAGGCTTGCAGAATCTCTTGGAATGTGTCATCCTGTGTCCACTTGTTTCTCTTCCTTATCTGGTTGAGCTGTTCCACTGGTGTGGATGGAGAGACCCTCAAGGCCACATTTCTAGCTGCAAAAGATACAATGCACTGAGGTACTATTGTGAGTGTATTGACAAGATAAATGGAAACGCGATATACTGAACTTATTCCCTTGATCCACACAAGTGGCAAGCACTACAGTCTCACTTCTGGGATTCATAGAGCACGGCGGTAGTCTCAGACATGGTGAGTACGGCCTATGAGGAAAAGGGGGTGAGCTGGGACAATCAGGAGGGCGTAGCTCACAGACATGAGTATATGTGAATTGGGCCATTGAACTGAGTACTGGCACCATTTTCCACAGGTAGTGGTGATTTTTAGCTGCTATCTCCCTCCTGAGGATAATGGAGGCTGAAAGGGAACAGCTTCTGCATGTGTCTGGCTGGAGACTGGGTCTGCTAGCTTGTGTGCTGCAATGGTATCTGCTGAAGTAATTGTTGAATGGCGTAGGAAAGTATCATACCGCGGCAGAAGAAATAAGGCAGCCCTTCCCAGAAACCTTTGGCAGAGGATTGCAGACTAGCTCCAGGAAAATTTCCTAGAGATCTCTATGATGAATTCAGGTGATATCTCGATGCAGGACCCCCTCTGCCTAACTGTACAAGGGAATGAGAAGCAGATAGCGACTCTACCTCTATTCATTATTTCACTACCTCTTCTAGCATGATTAAAGAAGAGTAAATGAACTGATGTGTCCCTACAGTATCAAACCAAACTGCATACTTGCCGCAGGTTCCTTCCCCTGCATCAGGCTTGCCTGTGCTGGTCTCTAGAGACTGTTTCAACTACTCTAGAGTCAAAAACAAGTCCTGGTTCCCTGTGCTACTGGGAACACCAGGTCACCTGTCCCCCATTCCCTTCCTCTCCTTCCTTGTCCAACACCACCTGCTCTCTGTACACGCTGGGAGCCCGTGACTCCAGCTCCCGAAGTATTCAAAGGGATCTTGTGGGTGGTGATGGGATTTCTGCCAAGGATGGCATGCCCTCTTTGTAAAAGCTCTGCACCAGAATGACTGTTAGCCTCCCTGGCCTTCTGGTATGCCTGCTACAGCTCCTTGGCTTTCAGAAGACGATGCTATGGATCTCTCTTGTAGCCCTTCTCCCCCATGCCATGAGGGAACTGCTCATAGATATCAATGTTCCTGTGCCTGGATCAGAGCTTTGCCTGCACAGACTCTTCTCCCCACAGGCCCAGGAGATTCACCACCCCCTGCATACTCCAGGCAGGAGTGCGTCTGCAGTATGGACAGTGCTTAATTTGTAATGAAAGAGGTGTCAGGACTCAAGCAATTTTTTTTTACATTCATAACAGATGCAGCAAGCCTGGAGGTGCCAGGGTGATGAAGTGCCAAGCCTTGAGGTGCCAGGGCTCAGCCTTGGCACAAATTAAACACTGAGTGTGGCGCTGGCGTAGTTACCTGGACAGTTGCTAGGTGAGCTCGCCATACTGAGCAAACAGGAATGGAATTTCAATTATTCGTGGGGCTTTAAAAGGGGAGAGGCGTGTACTTCTGTATCTGGCTGATGGGCTGCAGAGTTCAAAACAGTTACCAGAGTGATCACAGTGGAGCATTGTAGGACAGCCTCCTGGAGGCTACTAAAGTCAACGTAAGTAACGTAGTGTTTACACTGATACTGCATTGACCTAAGTGCTATGCCTCTTGAGGAGGTGGAGTTAAGTCAGTGTAGCATGCGAGTTATATGGGTAGGAGCATCATTTTAGTGCAGACGCTTACAGAGTTAGGTCAATGTAAGCTGCCTTGTGCCGACCTAACTCTGTAGTGTAGACCAAGCCAAAGATATAAAACAAAATCTAACATTTTTGAATGCTTAATTCTTATCACTAACTACTAGAATGCCACTTGCAGACCAATAATCAGTAGCCCAAATTGCTCAGGGAATGATTTCAGATAACAAATACAATGAACATTTTTTTTAATTGTAAGCTATTTGAAGTTAAACTGTGAATTGTAAATGGAAAATGGAAAAGAGTAGAAGCTAGGAGACCTAATTCCACAAGGGAAGTACAGACATGTTTTCTATAGAATTATTAGTGGGTGCCACTCGTACCCCACTGAGAACAGCTCTGCAAACCTAACAAATTAGTATAGTTGGCAGATGCACTATGCTTCTTAATGCAGAGTGAAAATCAGTTTCTGTCCCATGGGAAATTTTGATAGTTGTTTACATCTGGAATTGAGACAAATAGTCAAAAGATCAAAATTCTTAGCAAACGAAGTTCTGAGAAACTTCAATTTGGAAATGTCAAAGTGAGATGTTCTAACTTTTTGATCAAAATGAAACATTTTGACCTTCTGCAATCAAAGCCTTTCACTTTGATGTACGGAACCGAATTGAAAGATTTCATTTTGAGTCAGTTCAATGTTAAACTGCATCTGCCAAAAAGGTGCTGTGGTAGTTGTCTCATAGACTTTAAGGTCAGAAGGGACCATCATGACCATCTAGTCTGACCTCCTGCGCATTGCAGGCCACAGAACCTCACCCACCCACTCCTGTAATAGACTCTTAACTTCTGGCTGAGGTACTGAAGTCCTCAAATCATGATTTAAAGACTTCAAGTTACAGAGAATCCACCATTTATTCTAGTTTCAATCTGCAAGTGACCCATGCCCCTAGCTGCAGAAGAAGGCAACTTCCCTCCACTCCCTGGGTCTCTGCCAATTTGACCTAGGGGAAAATTCCTTCTTGATACCAAATATAGCAATCAGTTGAACCCTGAGCATGTTGGCAAGACCCACCAGCCAGACATCTGGGAAAGACTTCTCTGTATTAACCCAGAGCCCTGTCCATCTAGTTTCCCATTGGGGATATTTGCTACTAGCAGATGCAGATCGGCTACGTGCCACTGTAGGCATTTTCATGATAATTGCAGGCCTCATGCCCTTATTCTTCTCTGTGGGATAGGTTCCCTGGGTGGGTTACATATCCCATGATGTACCACACTCAGGTGGCTCATATGATGCATTGCCTAGGCTCAGAGGGGCGACTGCATCTTCCATGATGCACTGCAATCTGGCCATCAAGCCCAGCCCATAGGAGCTAGGGGAAATTAATATTTTGTGGATATTGCATTTTTCCATTAAAAATCATTTTGCTGAAAAATTCCCTTGGGACAGCCAGTATCTCATGGATAGATTGATTACTTCTAGCCAACAGCTTAAGTCCTGTCACCCTCACCTGGGCCAAAGAAGTTCACTGTGACCTAGTGCTTTAAGGAAGTATGTTGGTGAGGGGAGTATGTGTTGTAGACTTTGATCATCCAAATTAACTTTGCACCATAATGTTTTGTTCCCTGCCTTCAATTTTCTCTATTACCTTCTTTTCTTTCCCTTCCCTCTACAATTATGAATTTGCTCCTGTCAGCAAGAATGAGGACTTTGCTATATGCTTTGAACTTTTCTTGGGCTTTTATGACCATCATTTTTTATTTCATTTTTCCTTTGCTCAGTTGTTCTCCAAATGAAATCAATTCTTTATTGTCAAAGTTTTTCTTTTTATCATGTAGTTTTTAAGTTTCCCTTTAGAGGTGATGTCTGTCTCTACCAACTTGTAGAAATACAGTGAGTCAGTGAGTTTGTGAATGTGAGTGCTAAAGCTGTCACACTACGGCTTATGGATAAGTATTAATAATGACGGACACGTTTTCATGTCTCCTTTAGGGAGGATTTCCTTGTAAAAGCTTTTATCTACCTCTTTACTGTTGTTGTTTCTCAAGTGTGATCTAATTACAATCTTGCAAACTGAGAGCATTCCTTGCAGTTTACCACTGTGCTGTAGCATAAAATGTTTTGGGAACAAAACACCTTTGTAGCCAAGATAATTACATTCCCCCCACTCCCCATTACCATAGTATCTGAGCATATCAGTCTTTAATGTATTTATTCTCACAACACTTCCAGGAAGTAGAGAAGTGCTATTATCCCCATTTTACAGATGAACAAACTGAGGAACAGAGAGACTAAGGCCTGGATCCATGAAGGGACTTACGTGTGGCAATGCTGAGTGGAAATGCTGAGTGTCACAGCACCTATAAATCATAGGAACAACACCATGACCCACAAAAACTTGAATTAGGTGCTTGGCCTTCCCATCCAATGAATGAGGAGAGAAAGGCACCTTAGAATGGGATCCACAAAAGCCATCAGGCTAGGTGGTAGTAACCTAAGCTAGCCAATAGGAGATGCAAATGACAGGGGTGTGTCCGAAGCCCCACCCACCATCTCTTAGAAATAGGCACCTACCTGCACCCTGAACTTAGGCAACTATCTCACCGAGTGATTCACAAACAGGACCCACCATAGGGAGTCAGTCAGCTTGGGCGCCTACGTAGTTTATCGTGGGAATGAATTAGATGCCTGGCTTGCTCCAGACAAAATGAGCAGGAGGAGCTGGTGGATGTGGAATACTTGCTTTGGATGTGGAATACTTAGGTTCAATTCCCCCCTCTGCCTAAGACACTGACCACTTGGTCACTAACTACCAAGTTATGGGATATTTTGATATGGGCCTCTCTTAGTCTCTCCTGTTGAAGCTGTTCTACTCTGGATCAAATAATTAAAGACTAATTGGATTTAGTGCAGGGGGAGTGGATTCTGGTGCTTCCAACTCCCAGGTGGATGCCCTAACCCCTGGGCTATAGAGTCATTGTCTTTCTGATCCACTGACTCTTCCACTGTGGATAAATACTTCAACAGTTGACTAATAACATTTGGGAGCGAGAGGGGGATAGGGTGAGAGAGATTGGGATCTGATCTGGTAGGTGTGCTCAGAGATCACCTACTCCATGGGAACTGCACGTGACTCAGGCAGCTGAATATCTATCTCCCTCCTCCCTCCCCCTTCGTGAATTGCTCTGGGGCTTAGGCCGGAGATAGGCATGTGGAGACCTAGAATGAGGCAGCAGCATGCATGCCCAGAGGCAGGAAGATAGGCACCAAAGGATCATTTACCCTGGAAAAACTTAGGTGCCAAGTGAGTGTAGGTGACAACACAGTCAGACTCACCACTCTGAGCTCATAGCACACATGGAACTAGACATGGACTACATGCCTCTGCAGGGGTGTAGGAAGCCTATTACATCCCCATACAATCTCCTTGGACCTTGGATCTGAGCACACATAATTAGTTTCTCTGACCCTCCCCAGTCTTGGCTCTGCTGCCAATGTTCCAGCCAGTACAGCAGAACCAGTGGGGGTATGGGTGGTGAATTTGTTGCTGGTATATGCCAGCAGCAAATTATTACACACAATGTGCCCTCCCCATGTTTCTTCCCTCTCTGTCACCAAAGGGAAATGGAGGAAATTGCATTGGAGGGGTGTCTCTGACATGCAAAGCCTCCTCTGCTATTCCTGGCCTAAGGGTACAACCTAGCCCGCAGGCAAGACCACGTGTCCAGTCAAAACAATTCATATTTAGATGATCTAATATTTGCTCATGGACAAGCTACATAACAAGAGATTTTTCTGTGAGTGTGTTCAAATAACAAGCAGTTTGTGACCTGAGAAAAAAAGGTGGAATTAATTGGATAAATTGTTTCTTATGAACGGTTAAATCTTACATGACAAATCCTCAGCTCACATTTTTGGGATCTGTCTCTATTCTAATAGACACAAGCAAATCTGGAGGCTACACTCTCATGTGCTACAAATGAATTATTTCAGCAGCAGACTTGTATGCTGCTGAGAAAATAGTTGTTAACAAATAATATAAAGACCACTGTGGATCTCTAAAGGGGTTTGCTTCTCCCACTGGCTATTATCTAAATTGGATGTTTTCTTGAAAGACAGGCTAATAAACAGAATAATGCTAGCAGTCCCAGTACTGTAAGGTTAAAGATTCAGAGGCTTTTTCTGATCTCACTTATACCAGTTTTACAGTGATTTACTCCAGATTTACATGTAAGCCCTGTGGCCTGAAGCTTTCAAAGGCATGGAGCTTTCCGTGTCTGTCTGTTGGTGAATGGGGTGCAGAATGGCCACAGAGCTGCTTCAGCTGTGTAAGTTATTTACTCAGACTTTTTAGATGGACAGAAGCTCCATAGGTGAAGGAACTCTCTGCCCCATGGGGGGTGGAGTGGGGAATACAACTTAAAAGGCCTATTTTGCGTTAGCTTTTTACCCAAAATTCTTCTTGGGGGTGGAACTGAACTAAGGGAAAGGAAAATGGCTCCTACTTTATGCTCACAAGTGTGTTCTGGAGTAGTTACAAGTCTGTTAAGGGCCTGTGTGCTACAGAGTCTTCTCTACTAATGATTTTGTTCTACTGGGAGGACTCTTTGATAAGAGAGGACTGTAGCAGAGCTGAAAAAACTTCAATATGGCTCCAATTAAGGCTGAAATCACTGTAGCTGGGTTAGTTGGTGGAGCCTCAGAATAGGATTAGGTAGCACTTCCTAAGGGACTGGAGACAGGCCACCTCAGGACTATGCTGCCCACTGCCACCAACCCGTGAGTAGGGTTTAGTAGATGGAGTAAAGGAGATATCTGTTTTATGCTCTCACTGGCAGGTACAAAAGAGAGGGAACAGACTACTGCCAATGTTATTTTGGAAAGCGTCTTATTTATCATTCATATAGCAATTGTTGTTGTATTTTCCCTAGATGATGATGTTTCCTTTCCTTCTAATAAAGTTTTCCTGATCTCAGACACAGACTTGACGTTTGGAGGTGAGGAAGCATTGTCTATTGAGGACAACTAAAGAAAGTGTTTAGTGACCCCAGAAATTCTGGGTGGGGCTTGAGCTGGTGGGGTTCGTTAGTTGTAAGCAGGACCCCTAGCTATTTGAACAGAACCCATGTTGCTCTGACAACACTGGGCAAAAGGGTTATTTACACAGGGTGAGTTCAGAATCAGGCTCTTAAAGGAGATTATGGGTTAAATTCTGCTTTCACTTGCACTAACAGAAACTCATTGAAACCACCCATTCCTAGTACTGAAATCCAGTGTAGAGGTGCCAGTGAGCAGAATTTGTCTGGAAAAACTATGGATGAGGTTCTCTGTAGCTCCACTCAGAGTGTGTCTACACAGCAATTGGGAGGTGTGACTTTGAACTCGGGTAATGCACTAGTTCTGCTCAAGCAAGTGTGTTAAAAATAGCAGCATAGCTGCAACAGCTCAAACTAGCTGCCTGAGCATGTGCCAAGGGGGGTTGGGCAGGATTGTACTTGGGTGGCTACTTGTGTTGCTGCGTGTCTGTTTGCCCAGGCTGGGAATCACACCTCCCAGTTGCTGAGTAGCCATACTCTATGAGGCTCAGCACAAAACTTTCAGCCCTGGTGGAGGGAGACAAAGGATGCTTTAGGATGGAACTGGCTTTTACAGTCCCTTGAAGACGCTTTGGTCTCCAGCCTAAAGGGGCTGAAGCAGAAGTGAGAATCTCACACTCTGATTTAGAACAGAATCTAGATCTTGAAGTTAGCAGACCAAATTCCTCCCAGTGTGACATCCCGCCCCAGCCCCACTCCCACCCACAGTGGCATCAGTGAGTAATCCCAGGGATGAATTTGGCCTATTGTGTTTAATAACTAGGATTTTCCACAAGTGAAAACCATTTTCAGTTCTATGTTGGTGGGTTTGTTGGTCTTAAATGTATTTGTCAAGGCAGAGTACCTCAGCTCTCTGGAATATCTTGTATTTGAAAGAGACAAGAGGATCAGTACATGGGATTTAGCCTTATTGCTGGTAAAATACAAGATTAGAATTTGTACTGAGATCTCATGGATATGGAGTAGGCAGAGGCAAGACCATTTAAATTCCATAAACAAGACAGAAATCTAGTAATACAGCAAGAGCATGTATATTGCAGCTATAAAATGTCTCTGATAGAATTGCAGCTGCATGTTGGGAACTGTAACAACATTTTCATTGCCTCTATAGTAATATCTATAACGCTAGGTTTACTTAATTTTTTTCCCACTTAATAACGACACTATGTTAATCTAATTGGCTGTGAAAAGGAAAACCTCTTGGAAAAACTTCACCCCCCCTCTCGCCCCCAAAGTAATTTTCTCTCTGTAGGGAAGCCATTATAGTGAGGACACTGACAGGATTTAGGGGGCTGACAGATGACAGCAACTGATACTGTACTTCCCTTTTAAAGGGATAATGTTTATTTAAATTGGGCCCTGATTTTTTTTTTTGAGGAGGGGGTGATAAGGGGAACAAGTTTTTTGCAACCTAATACCAGTAGAAATGTTTCCACAATTTATTTTTCAATTCCGTTGAAAACTGCTAGTTTTAAACAAGTAAACAATGAGACCGAGGTATTGCAGCTTTAAGGCCTGCAAATGAAACTGACTATAAATAAAAGTGAAACTGGAACAGTTGATGTTCACGGACCAAGCTAAGAAAAATGTTACTATGATCTGGGTTACTTATAAGTACTCTGGATTTTAAAAATTCTCTTGACCTTTCAAAACTCTAAGATGTCCCTAGTACCATACATAAAGAAGTATTTATTTACAATCAATGATTTTTAAACTGACAGCACCCTTTAAGTAGAAATGGGCTCCAGCAATGTTTCAGTTTGAATCTAATCCAGAGTTTTAGGATGTTTTGATGTAGTTCTCTAGCTCAGGTCCATAAGATCATATGAATGGCCATACTGGGTCAGACCAATGGCCCATTTTAGTATACTGACCTTCGACAGTGGCTATGCCACATGCTTCAGAGGGAATGAACAGAACAGGGTGATTATCATGTTACCCATCCTTCGTCGTCCAGTGCCAGCATCCGGTGGTGTTGGTCCTGCTTTGAGCAGGGGATTGGACTAGATGACGTCCCAAGGTCTCTTCCAAGCCTAATATTCTATTCTATGATCTGGCAATCAGAGGCTAGGGACATCCAAAGCATGGAGTTGCACCCCTGACCTGGCCTGCCTCCACCCCCAAGAGAGTCCGGGCTTGTCCCACATGGGGGTGTAGAGTGGGATTGCCCACTCCATGCACCTGGAGAGTCCTTCCCCACAGACCGTGGAACCTGGTCACTCAGTGCTCACCCCCTCTCCCATAGAATACTTTAACCCTCTGCCTGTGGGCAGTGGATGTCAACTCCTCTTATCTCAGCTTTCAACAAAGATTTGCATAAGAAGTTTGTATGCAGATAAACTTATCAGTATTGGAAATGGGCCCTGAAAAATTGGCTGCAAGATCTGGATTAGGATTTCAAACTCCAAAAAGTTCAGAGGTATTTGGATCCGTGGTTTTGGTTTGGCCCTTTATACACTTTACTTCCTGGTTAGGATTCCAAAGCCCTCACAAAGGTTAGGGAATATAGGACCTAGTCCAGCAAAGCATTGAAATATAGGCATAACTTTAAGCATTTGTTTAAATGTTTTGGTTCAGCCCCAGCTTTAAGTGCAATCCATGGAAGATGATATAGGTAGGTCACTGATGAATGAAAAATTCAAAGGGGGATAGTAAAGTAGAACAAGTAACTTGGCAAAAGAGAATTAGTGAGTTCCCCTGCAGGTTGGACCAATCCTACTTAAGGTATTTGTCTAAATGACCTGGAAACAGGAATAAATTGCCTAGTATCAAAATTTACTGACTCGGGGCCCATTCTAGGAGTGGGCTATCAGGATGGTCGTCCTGGGTGCCAACTTCCAGGGGGTGCTATATCACTGTGACTCTTTTCTTGGCTCTGCTGGTTGGCTGGCCTTTTGTTTTTTAGCTTGGTCATTCTGGGGATATCACTGAAAATGTCTTCTGCCCAGGCTGATAAAATGCCTAGTATCATTAATGTACTGAGTCATAATGCAAAGACTAGAGTACTAGGCATGAAAGCAGCAAAGGAAAAGAGTTTGGAAAGTACAAAGCCAAACACTGCTACCTGGGTCCATCTCTAAGTGTCCAGAGAAGAGCAGCAGGCTCACTTGGGGAATCAAAGAATGGAGGTATTTTGGGGAGCGATGTCTTCAGAACTAGAAATGAGGAGGTTACAGCTGACAAATACAATATTCAGAGACTCATTGATTTGATTTAAGTGCTGTACAGACAGCTGCAACATGATCCCAGTCCCAGATGTCATAGTCTTTTGGGATAAATTCGGTATTCCCAAGGTAGTCATGTTGGGTTGTGCCTGCAGAGGTGTAGCCCAAGCAGTGGTGATGGGGGACATAGGCATTATTCTGCCCACAGAGGGCAACTAGAAGTCGAATACTGTTAGAGACACTGGGGACTGTTGTAACCCATAAAAAGATGTAGCACGTTTCACTGGCCTTGTCCTAAGGGCTAGCAGGTATGTAGCTGTGGTATTCATCCAACCAGAGCAGTCATGTTCTCTTTGAAGGGGGCTGCTGTAACTTAGGCCTGGGCTGCAAAAAGGCCACAAGAGACCACCTGGCAGTCCAGAGTAGTCACTCTAGTGTTCCAACTACACCACACCACTCCTTCCCTCACCACCCCGGGACTGCAAGGAGGAGAAGCTGCGTAGGGCTGTTATGCCAACCTTGTACCACCCTGTGAAACTCCTTGCACAATGAAAAGATCAAGAGTACTTGTGGCAGCTTAGAGACTAACAAATTTATTTGAGCATAAGCTTTTGTGGGCTAAAACCCACTTTATCGGATGCACAATGGAAATTCACAACCAGGACCATCTGGCTGCTTTGGGACCCCTTTAGTCTGCAGGAATCATGTAAAATGTTGAGAATTTGGGCCAGAGAGTGCAGGCTGCCTCATCCTGAGTGCCTGCTGCGTGGGATTGCTGGGAGGAAAACTTGCTCCTATGTCCTCTCTTCCACGTAACATACTCGTTCCTGAAAGCTAGGCTCTAATCCTAAATTAACATGAAGAATAGGCTACTTGCTGTGACATAGCAGTGTCCACCTGTGTGAAAGACCAGTATTCTTGATTTACTTGTATGGAAACAAGAAACCAGAGGGCACTGCCTCAACTGCAAGTGGAATAAAATGTGCATCTGAAATTCATGATGATAATGGAAAATAAAGTCAGCATTATGTTTCCACCCTGAGGCCTTTTTCGGGAGCAAGCTATAAAGGACAAAAGTAGTTATAGGGAAAAATATTAAAGAAGTGTGTAAAAATATAAGGAACATAAAGTTTAGTTGCAGTGCAGTGTATTATTTTGTATTGATTTTACTTGCTTTGCTGCAATTACTGCACCATTTAAACAGTAGTTTTACTGAAAGAATTAGCCTTCTCTTTATAATGCATTTCAAATTGTTGGTGTATGTCACACTGTTTTTTGCGGTACTGTTCTACCTTGTATTTAGCTGACACTGAAAGAAGTTGGTCCGATAAAAGCTATTGCATTACCCACCTTGTTTTGGTAATAGAGAAGGTAGTCAAGCAAATCCATTGTGGAAAGGATGCTTCTCTCTGGTTGGCAGGCCAAGTGCCTACTGGTAAGTTTCATGCTTAATTCACTGCTTCGCTGTGTACTTCTCTCTAGCCTGCAATGACATTTCATTGGAGAAAGTTATGGTATAGATCCAAGGACTGGGGCTGTTTCTTTAGTTGCAAAATGATGTCTTGTACAGTATGTTGCTTTTCAGTGTACAGAATTAAGAAAAGTAGTAAATTACCATTTAATTTCCAGGGAGTTATCGTATGTCATCTAAGGAAATGTTTTATGAACTTCTGTAGCTGTAAATATATCTCACTTTAATTTTTTTTAGAGAAAGGTTTTTATCTTTAGAGGCCTGGCATGCTCTTGTGTACTGTGCTAGGTAAGGCAAGAACACACCAGCTTTCCAAAATACTTGTATATTCTTTGATGATCACTTTGCAGTGATACTGAGGAAACTCTAGCTCATAGTTTTCCAGAAAGAAATATCATAGCAGTACAGCAAAGCAGCTAATAGCATAAATCTCTAAGGCCACACATTGAACTCCCACTGACTTCAGTGGGAGCAGGGTTGCATCCTAAGTGCACTGAAACTTACTAACTAAGGTGTGGGTGCATGCGTATGCAAGCACCGTCCTCTTTTCCTCACAAACATCAGGTAGAGTGCTCAACTTTAAAAACTTGCCCAATGCTATGAATAACACTACAACTGTGATTCTCTTCCTGCAGTGTTGAGATCTGTCATCTATTCAGTTCCTGGGCCCCATATAAAATTCTTTCTCCTTTATGTCTGATAGCAAACTAGTTCCTTCAGAGAGTGACTACCCCATATGATACAGGGGTGGTGCCTGCAGATGGGGCAGCGTGCAGAGCCTCCTGGCCGCGCCTCTGTGTAGGAGCTGGAGAATGGACATGCCGCTGCTTCCGGGAGCTGCTTGAGGTAAGAGCCACCCGAAGCCTGCCCCCTAACCCCCTCCTATGCCCCAACCCCCGCCCCAGCTCTAATCCCCCTGTCACCTTTTGAATCCCTCAATCCCAGACTGGAGCACCATCCTGTACCCCAAATCCCTCATCTCTGGCTCCACCCCAAAGTCCACACCCCCAGCTGGAGCCCTCACCCCCCTACACCACAGCCCAGAGCCCCCACACACACCCTGAATCTCTCATTTCTGGCTCCACTCCATAACCCACACCCCCATCCTACAGCCCTTACCTCCTTCTGCACCCCAACCTCCTGCCCCAGCCCAGAGCCCCCTCCTGTACCCCAAACCCCTCATCCTCAGCCCCACCCCAGAGCCCACATCTCTAGCCAGAGTCCTCACCTCCTCCTGCATCCCAATCCACTGCTTCAGGTCAGAGCCCCTTCCCACACCCTGAACTCCTCATTTCTGGCTCCACCCCAGAGCCTGAACCCCAAACTGGAGCTGCTCCCACACCCCAATCCCATGAGTCAGACCGGTGAAAATGAGTGAGTGAATGAGGGTGGGGAGAGTGAGTGACAGAGGGATGGAGTGAGGGGGGGCAGGGCCTCGGAGGAGAGGTAGGGCAGGGCAAGGGTTTTATGCGAATAGAAGGTTGGCAACCCTAATAGGATATGCAGGTAAAAATAACATAAAAACACTATTACCTTACCAGGTGTTTGTTTATTAATTAGAGCAGCCACTCTGAAGGACTGGTTCTTTGCTAGTTCTTTGAAATTATTCTGAATAGCCATAATGCATACCCTATGTAGCTGTCTGGGTTCTATTCAGTCATAGGTTTCCCCTAGCACAAGATGGCCAAACCCAGGTTTCAGGCCTCTGGTATAGGCAAGCTACCTGGGGGTAATGGTGCAACCAGCCCATAACACCTGCTCCCACTGATGCAGCCCCAAAAATGCACATGGCTTGTCAGGGAGTAGAGTGTCTAGGGCATTTGGGAGATTCTCTGATTCAGCACTTCCCCTGAGCAGCATTTTCCGTGAAAGTCCAGGCAGAAAGCTTAAAAGTTGCCCTCCCTTCTTGGAATAGCAGACGGAAGTTAGGAATGGAAATACATTCCCATGAAGTTCTTTCCCACCCAAGTGATTCTGGAGGGGTATGTGTGGGGAAGGGAGGTTTTAACTGAGCCTCAAATATGGAAGAAGGCAGTCACTGTTGCCATAAAGTGTGAACATTTTCCTTCCTACGATATATTTTGCAGTGTAATTAGGTTACTATTCATACGCTGTTGTACTCAGTTCAAGGGAGATCTGGTTTCTTGTTCATTGTGGGGCTTTTAGGAATATTTGTGTATGTGGTGTTGGAGAGGAGTCAGTGGTGTGTAAAGAGGAGCACTTGCGAGAGCCAAGAACTAGTTTGGGATAATAATAAGATGTGACTGCCCCATAGCATCTCCTGCTGGCTGAGCATGATATTGCAGGCTCTCCCTCCATCAGTCTCCTCTTCCCTGGTTATCTGTCTCTGCTGGGGAATTCATATGGCTAAGCCCTCCAGTGGGGTCACTCTGAGTTCAGTCCCCTAGTAGGGTATCAAAGGTCCACACAAAAAAATCTTTGCCCCATTTGGGCTCCTCTTCATCCTGCCTTCTGGGCTCCCTTTAACTCTTTGCTCTGGGATAGAGCCCTGACTCCACTCAGAGTCTCAGCCCTTCTGGGCTATGTTTATTTTTTCTGTGTGCTGGGTTGGAGCACTGATTCCCAAGCTACTTCGTGGGAGTCTTTCCAGACTTAATAACAAGAGTCCAGCTTCCTCCCTGTGGCTCCTCCTCTGTACTGAGTTCTGTGCCCTTTCATCAGGCCAAGATGTTTAACAGGATGTCACCTGACCCCAATTACTCCTGTCCCCTCAGGCTGGCAACTAATTAAGGGACAAGCAGGGCTGATTGAACAACGTTGGCTTGCCCCAGGCCTCCTAGCCCTTAAAAGGGGCAGTTTATGGAAACTGTTGGATGTTTTTTCCGGAAAAAAGTGTTAAGGCACTCCTAGGAAAACTAAAAATCAAATCAATTTAAAGGACACGTGTTAAGTAGAAATATAAAAGGCCTTCTTTGAAATGTGTATTGTTTTCATTATTTTATTTAACATTTATAATATTAAAACATTTTTGGTTTAACTTCTCTAACTTGGCTATTAACTTAGATGCGTCAAGGCCTTTACAGACACACCAAGGAAATAAATATAGTTTTCAACCTTAACTAGAAGAGCTGGCACTTCACTATAATGCAAATTAAATAAAAATTAAATATATTGCCTACTATTCCACCTGTGATTCTTTATAAACTCATTATTAAACACAATAATTTTTATTATTATTGTTAAACTTTAGTGAACACGTAAATAGTTATAATTCTACAAATGTTTGTTTCTTAAGGAAATGTAAATTGATTTACATAATGTAAAGCACCATACAGCAGGTATAACATGCAGTAAAGCAATTCACATCAGTTAAAGGGCTGCTGCACCTATAAAGTCTCAGGTTAAGTTATCTGGATGCAGAAGCAGTTTATATCATCAAAGGACAAAGCTGGATAACAGGAATAAAATGACAGAATAAAAAGAAAATGGTTCAGCAAAAAGGGCTTTTGATAGATGCCACAATTTATTTGCCAGCACATGGTACAAAGTGTATTAATGTGACAGGCATAATCGCCTGGCTAAGAGTAGCAAATTGCCTGGTAAGTATAGTTAAATCTGATCTGCATTTATTGTCTCTGAAATGTGGTGCAGCAGATAGAGAAGGGCAGTCTCTGTTTCATTAGCTGGGAGATGTCTGCTTGCTCATTGCTTGGTGGTCAGTGTCTCTGTTGTACTTTTCAGCTGGTGGGAATTCCATCAATCTCCCAGAATTTGGTCCTCACCTGTCAGAATGATTCAGACCTTCAGGAGTTTCTTGGTAGCTCCTTGTGATCAGGAACCCTTTCAAGCCAGTGAGAGTGAGGTCCAGACTGGAGCTGTCATGGTATGTGCCCCCACTCTGAACCTTAGCGTCCAAAAGATGGGGTACCAGCATGAATTCCTCTAAGCTTAATTACCAGCTTAGATCTTGCAGTGCTGCCACCAACCAGGACTTGCAGTGCCTGGTACACTCTGGTCCCCCCAAAACCTTCCCAGGGGACCCCAAGACCCAGACCCCCTGGATCTTAAAACAAGGAGGAACTGACTATCCCCCCCCCCCTTTCCCCCTCTTAGACTTTCCCTCCCTGGGTCGTCTGGAGAGGCTTCACCAACTCACTGGTGAAACAAGATCCAAATTCCTTGAATCTTAACACAAGGGAAAATAAACCCTTCCCCCACCGTGTCCTCTCCCAGGCTTTCCCTCCCTGGGCTATCCTGGAGAGATAGACAGATTCAAGCTCCGTGAATCTAAAACAAAGGGAAATTCGCCTTCCACCCCGCCCTTCCCCCCACCACTTCCTGGTGAGTTTAGACTCAATTCCCTTGAGCCTTAACAAGGGGAGAAAAGATCAATCAGGTTTTTTTTTTAAAAGAAAAGCTTTTAAAAAAAGAAAGGAAAAAAAGTAAAAATTGTCTCTGTAAAATCAAGATGGAAAATGTTACAGGGTCTTTCAGCTTATAGACACCAGGGAGAATCCTCCTCCCAGCACAAATACAAGTTGCAACAGAGATACAATCCTTCTAGCAAAATACACATTTGCAAATAAAGAAAACAAACAAAAAAGACTAAACCGCCTTTCTAACTGGTACTTACTAAATTGAACAGAAGATTGGAGAGTCTGTATACCTGTCTGGTCCCCCTTAGATCCCTGAGAGAACAGACAGCAAAAAAAAAAAAAACAGCACAAAACAAAGACTTCCCTCCACTGAGATTTGAAAGTACCTTGTCTCCTGATTGGTCCTCTAGTCAGGGGTTAGCCAGGTTTACTGGACTTGTTAACCCTTTACTATCTGTTTATGACAGGAGCTGACTAGGAATTTTCAATCAGTGATCAGAGGGGTAGTTGTGTTAGTCTGGATCTGTAAAAGCAGCAAAGACATGCATCTGACGAAGTGGGTATTCACCCACAAAAGCTCATTCTCCAAAACGCCTGTTAGTCTATAAGGTGCCACAGAATTCTTTGTTGCTTTTTCAATTGATGAGTTTCTGATGGAAAATTCACTTTATTCAAGTAGAAGCTTTCCACTGGAAAATCATTTCCAGCTCTGTGGCTCCCCTCTTCCTCAGCAGCCCACCTGGCAGGCTGATGGGGAGCACAGATCCAAGGCAGCCTGCCAGGAAGACTACCCTGGAACCAGGGCTCCCAGGACCAGAAAGTGGCATAATGATTGTACAGCCCACTGTTTAGAGTACTCAGGTGGGATGTGGCAGATCCAAGTTCAAGTGGTTGATCCAATAACTGCTTAATTATTTCTACATGGTGGAGCAGCTTCAACTAGAGAAAATGAGGGAACTTTGCTGTAGAATACACCATAACTCAGTGTTTAGGACACCATGAAACACAAGTTAAAATATCTTTTCCACATCGGGGGTGTGTGTGTGTGTTTGGGATACGGAGAATTGAACCTGAGCCTCCCACATCTTAGATGAGTGATCTAACTACTTGGCTAAAATTTATAAGGGCACCACCACCTGCTCCTCTTGCTGTTTTGGGGGTTAGGTGTGCTCTGAGACTGCCTACTGGATTGACCCATGCAGGGGAATGCTTAGTTAGAGAATCCCTCTGGGACATGGTATGGACACCTAGACAGGCATTGTGTACATGCTCACTGGCTGAAGTGTAGGTGCCAAAGAAATTTAAGTGCATATGGAACTTTAGTCACCTACAGAGTCAAGCAGCAGCAGAGAGGGGTTTTGAATCTCTCAAGTGCTTAAAAGGTGGACTTCAGAATCTAGCTGTCACTTTAGGTGTCTAAGTCCTTTTGTGGATCTAGCCCCTTAGTTTTTTCATTGAGAGAAATAAAAAGTTCATAATCTTCTCTCCTTCTGTTACCTCAAGACATAGATCTTAGAGGTAATTGATATCACTGCAGAAATTTCCCTAATGGACTGCTGTTGTCTTTATGGAAGTCTTTAGATACTAGGAAGTATGAAGGCTTAATCTCCTAAGGCTTTAGTAGCTTCTAAGGCTTGCCTTTTCCCTCTCAAAATGTGTACTGTTAGTATATAGGCTGGTTTGTCAGCCTGAGAGAGAATTTTGGGTTTGACTTTTTTATACTCTTATATCTTATACTAATATGTGTGAACAAAGGACAAAGACACTATGTACGTTTCTTCTGCCTGGCCAGATGAGTTTGTTAGTATAATGGGAAGAGATAAGGGATAGAACTAAAGTGCTACATAGTATGGTGGGAGTGTAATATCTGAACATATACAGAAAGGCTGCCTGGCTCCTTTCTCAAGCCAAGGTCAATCAAGCAACCAGCTAGGAGAGGCATAAGAAACATTAAAAGCCGAAGAAAAGCCTGGCCTTGGCCAGAACACAACCTCACTCCTTACCCCTCCCATGGGATACAAAAGAGGTGGGATGAAGACCCCAGACTCATGACCCTCCAAAATGGAACGTGGCCATAAGTTATAAGGGATGTGACTAGAGGCATGTACTGCAGATATATTTGGGCCTGTTAAAGAGGAGGAGTGGGGATACAGGCAAGGCTCTGTGGTGTCAAAGTTGGGAACAGAACACTGGGAAACAGAATCTGCCGGCGAGTAGAGCTATGGATATGCTTGCTTGGAACTAACTCAAATAAACATCACAAATCCTGCACTTCAGTCTTCTGCTTTCTGTCTGCGTGACAAGAACCAGGGGAGGGAGTAAAGGGAAAGCCATCTAACATGTACAGTACTTGTACTTAGTATACCTTTACTCAGCATTACTGTTTTGACTATGAAGTTAGGTCAGATATCTGTTCCAGGAAAGAAATGTGTAAGACCATCAAAAGTCCATCTCTCAGCCCTCTTCCTCATGCAGGAATGTGTTGCTGCTTCACCAGTCCTTAAGACGGACTCTCTGGGGGCAGTTTCATGTAGAAGAGAGATTGCTTAAGAATTGCCAAAATTGTATGAATATATTTCCTCACAATCCCAAAGCAGCTGCTAAAATTGTCTACCTCACACTTATGAATCTATTAGTTTTTTATTGCCAGTTTTCACTTGCACTGAAATGAACATGTTTTACTTTGTATCCTTGAATTTTCAAGAATCTGTTGTACCTTCCTGTTGAGTAAGACCTTCAATAGAAGATCTTAGAAATGCTGTCTAATATTAGAAACAAACAAAAATTCAACATAACAAACCCAGCGGTTAATTTGTAGTGAAAGAGGTGCTGGGACTCAAGCAATTTTTTTACTTTCATAACTGATGCAGTAAGCCCAGAGGTGCCGGGGCTATGAACTGCCAAGCATAGAGGTGCCAGGGTTCAGTCCTGGCATGCCCTGGCACAAATTAAGCACTGAACAAAACCCAAATCCAGCAGAAATAGTGGTGCAGCTTCATTCTTCACATTTTGGATAGGAAACCACTGTTTGTGGTAAGTTATCTACTGCCCCACTTTCTGAGTATCAACATAAGTTTATAGCATTGGCAGGACCAGGAACTTGGAAAGAGCTTACAGGATTACCGATCCATTAGAGAGTAGGGAAGAGCAATGGTGCACGCCATCTACTCTACAAATACAACCATGAAGGGCAACCATGTTCCAGTATGTTTGTCCCCAGGCACAGTTAAAACATTCCATCTTATATTGTAGCTGTGTCCCCAAACTGTGTCCCAAACTGTGCTAAAACTTTGGACTGGGCAGTTTAATTCTGCTGTAGTGCTACTTTCCAGACAGTATGAAATCAGCCACATGCTGCTGGTCTCTCAAGAACCATTGTAGAAGCATGATACGGTTATTTCAAATAAATATTCTTAAAGTGAGCAGAAATAATACCGATAATAATAACCATAACAGGCACAGCTATGATTCCACTGGCATGGTGACCGGCAGTGCTATCATATGTGTTATAAACACCTTCTTGCCTTTGCCATTAGCCAGCAAGCTAACACCCTAGTCAGGCCTTTGCTGTGATGTGATGGCTCAGGCCTCATTGCCACATGGATCTAACATTCTCTATCAAAGAACCTGATTGATGGCACTCACGCTTTTTACTCTCTCTCAGATGACTAGTTTACATGCACAGGTGCACAGTATACACTGTGAGAATTGAACTGGGCCCTGTGTCTTCTGTATTGCAAAACCAATGTGATCAAACAAAGCTTTAAGTAATGTAAAGCATTATGTATGTCTTTGTATATAAGGTGCTCAGATGCCATAATGGTGAGCACAATATAACTACCTAGGGTAGACAGATGATAAGTTGTTATCCAAATTGAGATTGTTTCATTGTTAGTATACAGTTATATTAGTACAGCAACAGTATGAAGGTTAGACTGTGTAGAGTAAACCTGGATTCAAGAGTGTTTTGGAGCAATTTTTAAAAGTGGAGACGTAAAAGCTTGTTTCTTTCTCATTTGATTTATTGCTGTAGAAATTACATGTAGTGGGAATTATTAGCAGAATGTTTGTCTTTGTTTTGAATTATATTTGTATTTCAGGTGTGACTGTCAAAATCTGCGTGTAGCTATTACTCCATATTGTCCTGGGGGAGGCGCTGACAGCATCTCTTTGGGGTCAGGGGCAGCTCTAGGTATTTTGCCCCCCAAGCACGGCAGGCAGGCTGCCTTTGGCGGCTTGCCTGCGGGAGGTCCCCGGTCCCGCGGATTTGGCGGCACACCTGTGGGAGGTCTCCGGTCCCGCAGATTCGGCGGCATGCCTGTGGGAGGTCCACCAAAGCCACGGGACCAGTGGACCCTCTGCAGGCATGCCACCAAAGGCAACCTACCCGCCACCCTCGCGGCGACCAGCAGAGCGCCCCCCGTGGCTTGGTGCCCCAGGCACATGCTTAGCGTGCTGGCGCCTGGAGCTGCCCCTGTTTGAAGTCTATGAATCTTTGTCTACAAACAAGAACTCACAAGCTGGTAGTGAACACCACACACTAGTGATGTCATCCTGTCCCTTTTCCCTTTATCCCATCCAATTTTTAATTTTTAAAATATATTTCATTACTGTTAAAAATGACAGATTCTGCCAAAACAAATACCGTATATGGAAAAAAAGGTCTAAGAATATGTCTAGTAACAGCGTATCGCTCCAATATAAAACACACACTATTATTCATAAAAGATCTGAGTCTACCAGTCACTAAGTGCTTAGATGAGGCGTTCAGCACCTTGAACTCCCATTAAAGAGAATGGCAGTTGTCAGGGGCTCAACCTTTCTTGAAATCAAGGATTAAGTCCAAAATTATTTCAACTATATTTCTCAAGTAGATTTCCATTCTGTTCTCCATTGATTTGCTATAAATGAACAAATACTCATTAACAAGAAATCCAAGGCTGTGTGTCATATGATTAACTGCATAAACACAAAAATATTTTGAATCATAAATTCAGTGACTAATACTACACCTTACGTAGGCTAGACATAACATTTTTAAGTTTACAGGATGAGAGCTTTTTTCATCTTTATACTACTAGCCCTGAAAAATAATTTTATCTAACTGTTGAATCTAAAGTGGCTGTCTTTAGAAGGGATTATATGTGTAATAGACCTTGTATTTCCCAGCATCTTATTTGGCCAATATTTGATTATGGTGATACAGGTCATATACAAGCTGGTTTGTTGTTTTTAATGAACTGAGTATGTTGTATAATCGATTTGCTAGGTTTGTGTTAAACTGCAGCATTGGGAGTCATTACTATGAGATGGTATATGCTTTGAACTGGCTTCTTTTACCATCTTAAGTAAATTCAATTTCTTCCTTTGTAATAAATGGAGTTTCAGGTTCTGGGGGTTTGTTCTGTTCTGGATCCTTATCAAGCTGATAGTTTACGATTATAATTCATATATACATATACATGTGTGTGCACGTACTCATGCACACACAGAGGTCAATGTCAATTTAGAAAAACAGGTCATACTGTGAAATTAGTTCTTTAGTCATTTTTGTTGGTTGTTTTGGTGCCAAACTTTCAAATGTGTGCATAAAAGTATGGATGAATGTTTGTGTATATCCAGCTTTGGCATGAAAATATCTCAATGCATGTGCAAAAGTAGATTGTGCAGAAAAGTCAGGGTGCACACCATGGTTTCATTTGTCTAGTGGGGCAAATGAGGAGGAAAGCATATATTCTCTCTCTTGTATGCTTGAAAATTTGGCCTTTAATTAGTTTGTTTTGGCATTGTTATTTTTGTAAAACATTAATGGGATTTGAATCATAATGCAATAGTAGTAAATAGACAAACAATAGTGCTTACCAAAATAGTTCAACTACTCTGTGTATAATAGTGTATAAGCATGACTGCATATTGACAGAAATTCTGCTGAATTTGACACCTTTGTGTAAACAAGCCTTTGAATCACAAATTCTGAAGTGATGTGTAAATTAGCTGCCCATACGCTAACTGAGATTCACTTAGACCTACTTACACCCACTCCTTCAGTGTCAAAAGAGTAAATTAGTGTAATTACATGTCAAGCAGCTGTAAGAGCAAACAACAACCTCCCCCCCTCCCAAAAGTGTATGTTAAAGCGGGTGAGAGATGCTTCCATTTACACCTTCTCACAACTTTTCAGCATATAAATTACATCAAGTTGCATGGTGAACACTTCAATTTAGGCTTGTCAATTAAACACTATTCACCATAAATCCATGAAGGGCAAAATCTTAGATCCCTTTCCAAAGCCTGAATAAATGAGCATTGCACAGGGAAACTCCCTGGATTCAAAAGGAATAGAATTTGGATAGCCTCGAAGCAGGACTGTGGAGAATTGTCTTCTCCCACTTGAGATGGAGGTAACAGGGTAAATAGAACTTACCAAAGCTTGCAAGGCAAGATTAAGGTTCAGATAAGGGGAAGTAGGTATTTAGGTCCTTATTGTTTTTACCCTTTGCTCTGTGTGCTTTGTATCTTTGGGTGAAGGAACAAATGCTTTGTTTCCAAGAAGGTAGTTTTGGGTCACTTTAATCAGCTCTCTCATTACAGGTCCCCAGAGGAAAAGGGCTGACCGGTGCCAACACAGTTGGGCCTGCCATGTTAACACAGTGGGGGAGATGGGGTGGGAGCTGCCACATGGAAATCTGATCCAAGTATGGTTGGACTGCAGGGTTCCTCGTTTGAGTGAGGTGCGGGAAGCTAGGCTGCCACCTGAGGGGTGTACTTGAGAGGGACTAAAAAGCCCTGTAACCATGCCCTGTAACCATGACAAGAACATTTGTGGTGTCAGTCCCCAGCAGGGGTGGCTCCAGGCACCAGCACGCCAAGTGCGTGCCTGGGGCGGCAAGCCATGCCAAGCTCTGCCAGTCGCTGCAAGGGCGGCAGGCAGGTTGCCTTCAGCAGCTTGCCTGCGGAGGGTCCGCTGGTCCCGTGGCTTCAGCAGACCTCCTGCAGGCATGCCGCCAAAGGCAGCCTGCCTGCGGTGCTTGGGGCGGCAAAATACCTAGAGCTGCCGCTGCTCCCCAGCTGCTTCCATAGTCACTGTGCTCTTTCAACTCCCAGCAAGCTTTGGCCAGTGGGTTATGACAAGAAAACCCACTGACAAGGCCTCCACCATGCCCTGTTCCCAAGTCATTTTTTGTTGTGCAGTGGAGAAACCACCATGGAGCTCTACAGTGCATATGTGTGTGGACTCACACTACATAGCCTCAGCCAAATCATGATGATGCAGCTGTGTTTGAAGAACTGTCTATTGCAGAGCAAGGACTATCTCCCTTAGAACTTGCACATTATTTAAGAAAACAGAAATGTTGCAGTGTGTGAGTGACGGTGCAGACTGATAACACTGCATGCTCAATGCTCTACACACAGACATACCACTTCCACCCCCAATTTTTTTCAGTCTTGTGGGAACACTATCTCAACTAATTCAGTTTGAAAATTGATGCCTTTTCAATCAATACAACTGAAGTCTAAACCTACTAATGAATTGAAGGTTTAAGAATAGTAGCAGGATTCAGAGAGAGAACATCATACTTAGGATGCACCTTGCAATACAGTAAAAATAACCTTTCCCAAACTCAAGCAAAATCAGTAAGTAACAATAAATATTCTTTGAGTCAGCCTTATAACCCTTTTTATATGGTTCATCTAAACCGTCCATGATCTAGTCTGACTTGTAGTATGGGGGAAGAAAAATTGGCTACTTGCTATCATTAGTGCTGATTATAACAGTGAATGTGACATTGAACATAGAACAGTTGACGCCTTTGCTGAAATAATCTTTAAATTATCCTGGACCTTAAAAAGAATTTTTTTTTGCACAGAGTAGTGTCCTGTGCCCTATTTATAGCCTTTCACCTCACCTTAGTCACCATTTCTCATAAAATGCTATATACTACAGGACATGAAATTTTATTTTGTCCCTTATTCTTCCTTAAGTTCAAATTTTCACATGACCTTGGTTCTCCAGGTCTTGATTTACACATATTAACAGCTTTATAAGTCAGGGTTTGTTTGTTTTATTGCCAATAAACAGAACAGTGTTACTGATATAATTGCCAGTTACTTTTTTCATATTGTTTTTGGCATATGCTAATGTTTTGGATTCCAGATCACTGATACAAGTAATTAACTTGCTTCCATTTTTTTTAATAGACAATAAATGAGCTCCTTGTTTTTTTTTCTTCAGTAAGGACTGAGTAGATATGAGATATCTCTTACTATGATGTGATTAATAGCATCATCATCACAACATAATTTACTTAGAAGGGCTTGCACAGGACACTCTAGCAGTTGTGTTTCTACTAAACTGCAATCTATGTGAACTGTATTTCAGGTTTTATATCCTCATTTGTCTACTGTAAAGTTATTACTGTAAGAGTCATAGGTTTCTTCGGTCATACACTATGATCTGTAAAAGTTAAATCAATTCTTTTTGCACGAAGAACAGTTTACATAAAAACAAGTAATTATATTTCTGATAGAGGAATACATTAGTTCACCAAATAAATGTATTGCGGACTGAAGTTATGCCTATAAGAGACCTTTACTGCAGTGAAAAAAAGTTCAATTTCAAATGAAGATCTGTCCTCAAAAGGTCAAGGAGAAAAATGGTTCAATATTTACAGCCATCATTTCTGGGAATTAAAGAGACCATGGACTGTATGGATGAACTCAACAGAAAATCAGTTTATAGGTTATGAAATAGTAAATAACTTTTCAAGTCAAAAGCAACGTTGTTTTCCCATACATAATGGTGCCAGAAAAGTCCACTGGGGCTCTCCAATTTGATTGCCAGAATTTTGCAGAAATTATTTCCTTCTTTGTAGCTAACCGTGTTTTTCACAGAGGTGAAGAGTGCCAGAGTGGTGGCCTCTCCAGCCCTGAAAGAGCTTGGATAACTCTTAACACTTGTATCTGGCAGTCACATTTATAGTGTTTGATGTTCCACAGTTTCACCTATTATTGTTATTTATTAATACTACTGTCATGCCTAGGAGCCCTACTCATAGACCAGGATCCCATTGTGCTAGCCACTGTACGAACCTAGAACAAAAAGGCAGTCCCTATCCCAAGAGACTTACAATCTAAGTTCAAGACAAAAGACAACAGATGGTTACAGACAGATGAGTGAGTGCAAGTAAAACAGAGATAATATTGATCAGTGTGGTAGGCCAGTATGTCTGCACACTAGTAACCTAAGCGTTGTCAAGTATTTTGTGGGCATCGTGGCAAAGGAGAGCTTTGAGAAAGGATTGGAAGGTGGACATGGATTAGTTTTGTGGATGTTTACAGACAGTGCTCTTAAGCACGAGGGGCAGCATGCAGGGAGAAAACAGTAAGGTGTGTGTTTGAAAATTTAACAAGTGGGCACAATGGTGCTTAATGGAGGAAAACCCAAAACCAGACCTACTTGTAACTTTGCTCTCATCAGCACTCTCACAGTGCATATGTGTTCAGGTGGCATCCCTTAGTGTCCCACTGTATAGCTGACAGGAGATTTCCCCAGCTAGGGAAGGGAAGCACACTCCACACACAAGTCCTTCTTAAGGCCCTGTGGCAAAGCGACTCACCAGCTGGGGGCTGCCCCTTCACAGCTGGGTGTGGCATTGCAGGGTTTTTCTCCATTATAGTTCTGCTCACTTGTCATCCAGATCTGCTGGTGGTTCTGTTTCTTTATGATTTGCCCCTCCAGCCAGGACACTCTTGAGTCTTGCCCCTCTCAGGGTAATTCGGAGTCAAATCCAAAAGACAGGAAAAACTCTAAGTCTAGTAGCCTCACTGCCAGGCCCTCAACCCCCATCTGGGGCTTGTTGTTCTTGACCCCATTCAGTCTGGAAGCCTGCTCTTCTCCCCTTGGTGTGGGAGAGAGGTAGTGGAACCCAGAAACACCCTCTCCTCTGGGTTCAGCACTTCTTTTAGGCAGCTAAGAATTGTTCCTTCAATCCCTCCACAGCTTCTCTGGGCTGCTCGTCAACATCTCCCATAGGTCTGCGAATCCTACTATTTCTGTCGTGGATTTGTTGTGCCTCCTCACAGCTTATTTCCAGTTGTTTATTGAGAAGCGTCTGTAAAATTGCCCTCAGCCTCTCCAGCCGTAGCTGGGCTGAATTTCAAACAACCCTTCTGGTCCCCTGCAGTACTCCTTGTGGAACTGGGGTTGTGGTTCAAGGCAGTTCCTCAGCCTCGCTCTCCTCATGGCAGGTGTCCCCCAGCGTCCTCTGTGGAGCTGGGGTTGTAACTTCAGCCAGCTGTATGGCCTTAGTTTCTTCAACGGGCTTCTTTCCTCCCAGTTAGTCCCTAGGTCAGAGGGTTCTGCAAGCCTCCTAGTAGATAGTGGAGAGAGCTCTGTCCACCTCCCAGGGCTGGGCCTTCTGATCCAGGCTTTGTCCTTTCAAGGCTCCTCCTCCAAGTTTGGCATGTGCAGCAAGGCAGGGCTGCCTGAGCCAAAAACTGCTTTTTAACCCCTTTCTCACTGGTGCGGGGTACACCCCGTCACAGTCCCTTTCCTCAGAGCGGCAATTCATGTTTACAGCAAAGTCATAAACAAAACAAAATAAAATAAAACAACTCCACTGAAAACCCTACTCACAGTCCCTAGGGGCTTTTCCTTGCTACAAGCAGCAGGGGGAAACATCCTTTCCGTATGGCACTCCCACTTCCTGGAACAACTTTCCTCTTCCTAATATATCCCACCCAGGTGGGTGATAGACAGTGATATTTTAACCCTTTCCAGGCTGCTGCTTTACCTTGTCACACACTGGTATGCATGTAATACTACTTTAGGGAGTGAAATATTTGGATAAACAATTTAAAATCATCATGTTATCTTGATGGACAGCATACCCAGCAGACAGGACAGCTGGATACTATGCCAGTGTGTTGCTGTGTGAGCTTCATCTCTGTATTCCCTTCCATTCTATCTGCCTTGTCTACTTAGACCAGGGCTAAGACCAGCCTTAGATGAGGGCTGCATCAGGTTTCCAGAATTGTATGGAGGGCCGGTTAGCAGATGCTGTGCCTCCCCAAACAGCCAGTAAGGTCACTGGGGAAGAATACTCCTGCTTCATTTGCTATTGCTTCCATAAGTCCACTGGTTAGGACTTAGTCTTTGTGCTCTTTTATTTTTTTATGCAAACCAATATGGGGCCCAAAGTAGGCATCATGAGTCCAACTATGTGTGATTGCTGCCTTGAGCATATTTAACCAAATTCCAGTGTAGAATATTGAATAACCATTTTCATATAGGCAAACTCTGTCAAAGCAAAGCTCTCACAAAATGTCATGAACCTGCTATAGAAACTGGAGTGGGCTTAAAATTAAGACCCTTACATAATGGAAGCAATAATGAAGGATATGCCTCATACATTTCAATTGCTAAGTTATCTCAGTGGGAAAGGTGACTTGACATTTCCCAGATTTTTAAGGATTTTAAATTCACACTCAACAATGAGAGTTTCTTAATCAGCTTATATTAAGAGTCGAATACACGAGGGCATTTCCAGTCTTCTTTATGTGGGCCATGAGCCTCTGATCAAAGATTTCTTATGCTTACCAAGATTCAGGTTGTAAATATGATCTTGACATACAATTTATTTTTAAACTGGATATCTACTTGCAAAAGTCTCATGATACAGATGTAACCACTGTGAGAAATTTAAACCAATGCATGCAGTACTGTAAAATGAAGAGGGGGGGAAGCTAATGATTTTTAGAAAAGTTGATAGAAGAACAATATCCTTCAGTGAAAATGTTACAAGTGAGCCCTTCTAAAGAGAATTTCTGTAGATCATTAAATTGATAAGATCAACTCATTCCAAAATCGATGCCCGGGAAGTATCTTCAGAGTCCAGTGGAAAGAGTTACTTGCAAATCAGAAATTGTAAATAGAGCAAATCAATCTAAAGCATCAGAAGAGAGTGATGCACACACTAAGGAAATGCTTTAAGGATGCCACCAGCATGACTTCCAGGGCAAGTGATAATATGAACCGCACCTCCAAGGAAAAAAGAGGGCAACCTACAGAAACATTTATCCAGAATAGAGAATGAAGTCAAATGCATCAACATGTAAGCAGAGTCAGGATGGGCTCTGCCCTGACATCTGGTGGTGAATTGTGGGGAGTGTGGAAGGGAATTTCAGGTATTTGCATTGGCACATCCACCCCACCTGGCGTGGGCCACGGCAACCTGGGATGGTTGTTTTGACAGCTCTGGGATCCCCAGTTTCTTTGTTGTTGGGGCGGGAGGAGAGGAGTGTTGTCGCCCTGGTTGTGTGGATGAGGAAGTGTGGGACTGCTTTGTGACAGCGATGTCTCACCATCAGGTGGGTGTCGCTTGCTAGGCAAGGGACATGGGTGCCAAAACCCAGTGAATTGAGAGAGGCTGGGGACTGGTGTGTATACTTGATGGTATGGGCCCTTTTTGAGGACCTGGAACACCAATTACACATCCTTCTCTCTCCACTGTTGAAGAGCAGAGCTAATTTTGAATCCATTAGGAGTCCACCTAGAGGCTGCTGAGCTGAATTCATGTTGGGCCAGTGGTGCACTAGCACCTGGGCTCCTCTATTACAAGCTGAAATCACTAAAAGAGCTAAGCTTACTGAGTTGAGATCACTGAGTGCTGTGTAACTAGTGGGGGAGCCTGAAGATTTATCGCTAAGCGGCTGGCAGAGTGGAGCAGCCCATGGAACAGTGAGCAGAGCAGTTTGTGGGAGCGGCTCACAGGTTGGCTAGAAGAGCGGCATAGCTGGTGGAGTGGAGTGGAGCTGGTCGTGGTGAAGGCTGCAGCAGAACTCCAAGGAGAGGCGGAGCAGTTGACCCCTGACCCACGTAAGGTGCCCCTTAACACCCTGTGTACACCCCTCCATTTCCATCCAGGCTGGGGGGGGGAGGGAGAGAAACTCTGCAGATAAACTTTTGAACTCTGGGGTGGCACTGACCAGAAACAGAGACTTTTGGGTTGTTGGACTTTGAGGTGATTGGACTTAAGACCCTAAGGGGGAAAAGACATTGCCAAACGTACTTGGAGGTGGGTTTTTTGCTTATGGTTTGTGTTATAATTCTGTTTGTGGTAGCAGCAAAGAATCCTGTGGCACCTTATAGACTAACAGACGTTTTGGAGCATGAGCTTTCATGGGTGAATACCCACTTCATCGGATGCATGTAATGGAAATTTCCAGGGGCAGGTATATATATGCAAGCAAGAAGCAAGCTGGAGATAACGAGGTTAGTTCAATCAGGGAGGATGAGGCCCTGTTCTAGCAGTTGAGGTGTGAAAACCAAGGGAGCAGAAACTGGTTTTGTAGTTGGCAAGCCATTCACAGTCTTTGTTTAATCCTGAGCTGATGGTGTCAAATTTGCAGATGAACTGAAGCTCAGCAGTTTCTCTTTTCTTTCTTGTTTGTGGTGTTTCTCCAACGTGATGCCGCATTGTTTCCCTCCTTTATTAAAAGGATTTTGCTACACTCGGACTCCGTGCTTGCGAGTGGGGAAGTATTGCCTCCTGGAGGCGACCGGGGGATGTAATTGTTCCAGGTCACTGGGTGAGGGCTCGAGCCAGTTTTGCATTGTGTTATTGAAACGGAACCCCATGATACTGAACCCGGCCCTTGTTGCTGCCAATTCAGAGGAGCAGAAGGGTTACAAACATGTCACTCAGAAACTTGAACAGACCAGCACAAGACCGAAATACATCAGAAACTAGTGGTTTCTGTGTTCCCTCCGATGTCAAAACATTAAAGATAAGAACATCTCTAAATAAACAAATATTATCGTAATCAGTTATTCAACAGAGGAGTGATGATATCAGGGGTAGGCAACCTATGGCACGGGTGCTGAAGGCGGCACGCAAGCTGATTTTCAGTGGCACTCACACTGCCCAGGTCCTGGCCACCAGTCTAGGGGGCTTTGCATTTTAATTTAATTTTAAATGAAGCTTCCTAAACATTTTAAAAGCCTTATTTACTTTACATACAACAATAGTTTAGTTATATATTATAGACTTATAGAAAGAGACCTTCTAAAAACGTTAAAATGTATTACCGGCACATGAAACCTTAAATTAGAGTGAATAAATGAAGACTCAGCACACCACTTCTGAAAGGTTGCCGACACCTGGACTATATGTTTATATATTGCACTCAAAGTTTAAAAGGTCCTCTGTGACAGGAAGTCCCACCAACCTCTGTTGAGGTGTGTACTCTTTTAGTTGCGTGTTCCTCTGCATTTAGAAAGTAGCAAGCTCATTTTTGGATGCCATTATAATATAAATAATAATGACAATAATAGTGCAGCATTGCAGAAAATGGTACTGTATTTGTAACCATTGCTGAAACAGTGGTACTGAGTGATGGCCATATTTAGACAGAGTGCTGATGCAGGAGTACAGAACCTGGAAAGATATCAGCCTGCCTGATTTAAGACTTGGAGAGAGTATAGAGCCATGAAATTGATAGTACATAAGGAATCTTTTGGTTGAGGTCCATGACCCACATCAGCGCTCTTGGGACTGATAACATGAAGAGCTATCAATCTCATAGCAGCAAATGGGACTACTATTCTTTATCAAGAATGGTCATATTAAACAGATTGACATTGACTAGATTGAGAACTGCAATATGACTAAGAGTACATATTTGTAGCAATAATACAGTGCTGATTCTTTATGTAGCTTCTTGAAATACTTGAAAAATCAGCAGCTATTCCAGCCTGAGTTTCAGAAAGCAGCAGGTCATGTTTAGAATAAAGAAATAGATGGAAGGTGATGAACATCTATGCTGTGGTGGGCCTTTTTAAAAAATAATTTTACATACTCTGATATTATTTTCCATTGGTCACCCACTAAATATTGTAACCTTTACAGCACAATCAGCTTAGGATGCATTTTCCATTTATAAGTGATGGTTTCAGATAGGTCCTGCCTTTTCATCCTTTGTCCTCATTGCCACTAGTAGAATTTTGTGTCTGAACCCATGAGCAGAGCCCCAGTGAAGTAAATGAGACTTGACCCAAGCCTAGGGGTTTGTCTACATATTTGCTTGCAGGTTCAGAGTCTTTGTTTTGATCATATAGTTTAGTCCCATTTTAACCATACTTCCTCCTTTGAAGCCTCCTCACAGTCATAGTATAGAATATCAGTGTGGGAAGGGACCTCAGGAGGTCATCTAGTCTAACCCCCTGCTCAAAGCAGAACCAATCC
The DNA here is from genome assembly GCF_007399415.2 of Gopherus evgoodei. NCBI lineage: Eukaryota > Metazoa > Chordata > Testudines > Testudinidae > Gopherus > Gopherus evgoodei. Next base: position 60,914,361 of record NC_044332.1, read on the forward strand.
CCAGATTTTTACCCCAGTTCCCTAAATGGCCCTTTCAAGGATTGAACTCACAACCCTGGATTTAGCAAACCAATACTCAAACTACTCAGCTATCCCTCCCCCCAAACAGAAAGTTCTGACCTGGACTCACTCACATCAACTAAGGTGGGAATCAGCGTTTTTGGAGGCACTGGTGCCCTGACAACCCGTACTCAAGGAAAATCCACTCAGACCAGGTTACCAGAGGCCTAGTAAGGCCAGGCAGAAATACTGGCCAATCATGAGCCATCAGGCCAATTAAGAAGGCTTGCCGGCTTCTCCTCAGGCCCATGTAAGGTCAGACTGGGACAGAGCAGAACCCCTTTCAGTGATAGCCCAGAACTCCAGGCCAGGCCAAGGCCTTGCCCTGAGCCATTGCAGATAGGTGTTTGACTTGGAGTTTTTGTTTTGTCTGTGTATTTAAAGGCAAAGACAGCCAAAGCTGAGTTTGTTATTGAGTTGGGTGCAGACTGATGCCAAAATGACAGCCACAACTGATAGATTGGGGCAGGGAGCACCTGTAGTGGGCCAGCAGCGGTGCTATAGAACAGCCCCACCTGCCAACTAAACAATATATGCCACTGGCTGTGTAGATGAAAACTGCTAGCAACACAAAAACCACGAAGTCAAAGGACATTAGTATGAATTGGAAAAAATATGACTTTTTATCCAAAAAGCTGAGGGAAGAACCCAGGGAATTTGGGGATTTCCCACACCCCCAGAAATCTTCACAGTTTACCAGGAAGTTCAATTGTTCAGTAAAACATTTCAGGGAAATGTAGAACTTTTCCCAAACACATTGGTCTTTATAAGGGAATTTATTCAGATTACAATAAAAACGTATTTTCTGACTAATTGCATTTGGTCATAGTGTGTGATTGGAAGATGTGTTAAAATGGAGAGGGAGGAGCTGTGACTTCTCCCTTCGCTGTTACTGCTCTTCAGACTTGACTTTCTCACTCTACGATGCTAGAATCTCTTTTTTTTCTCTTCTTACATTCCTTGTCTTTCTTTGACGCCTATCTTGAATCTTTTCTTTTAGGAGTGACCCACATAACACTCTCACATTGAATCTCTCTGTGTCTTTCTCCTTTAATGGCCCCATTTCAACCTTCTAAACCCCATTTCTGCCTCTGATATATCTGAAAATCACATTGCCTGTTGTGGAAAGAAGATCTCAAGACTGGGATACAAATAAAGGAAAATAAAAAATTCAAGATGATATTTTTTTCCATTAGAAAGTGCTGTTCCCATAATCAGTAGAATGAATTCCAGAAGTTGTCACAAACATAGATTAGTTTTTAAGGTTTTATATATATGCTGGGCTGTTGGTATTTAATTTTGTTCGGAAAATCATCCTTAAAGCAATTGATTCTAAATATGTATGTATGTGCATAAATAATTAAATGGGCTTTGAGCATACTTACTGCACATGACAAAAAATAAGGCACAGTAGGCCTAATTTTGAGTGTATAAGTGTCTTTGGAGTGTCTTTGAGTGTTTCTTTTAGTAAGATGGACTCCAGGGGACAGTATCTGCTAGCCCAGTAGCTCAATAAAAAAATCTCAAGTAATTGCTGTCTCAGTCATTAAGGAGGACACTAGTGACAGTACTTAGATTTTGAGAAGGCATTTTATGGTGGTCTACATGGGAATTTGATGTCAAAGGTGCAAACTAAAAGTTAGCCGAAGGGTAGTTTTTGATCATACTCCAGCTGTAAATCTAGATTTACTAATGAATGCTGGAAAAAGGTTTTTACTGAAATACAAATAACACATTAGTGTCAGATTCTGCTGCCCTTACTCCCCCACTAGTCCCACTGAAATGTATGGAACTAATAGTAGAAAGAGATTCTATTCAACATGAGCAGAATATGAGGCTTAATTAGTAGCTGACTGTCCAAGTCTCATGTCAACCCAGTGCATGAGAAAAACCAAAAAGAATCCCAAATATATAAATAATAGTATATTGAGATCTACTGTAAAAGAGCAAGAATAGTTCATGTGGGAAGAGATCAAGATAATTTAAATGATGCTTACTTCTGACACATGAAATTCAGCCCTGGTAACTGAAGAACAAAGAATAAAAACAAAAGTTGTCTGTAAACAGGAAAAAGTGCTGATACAGATAATTAAAGCAATCTGGGAATTTCTGCATTAAAAGAATCCCTACAGTCTTCATTCCAGTGTGCAGTGGCAGTGAAAAACAAATCAAATAGTAGCCTGGGTTGTTTTACTAGCAAATATAATATAATTTCAAGGGGGATACAGGTAGCTTTAATGTTCCATCGAGTATAGCTGGGCATTACTTAGAGCACTGTTGATAATACTAGTCATGGCAAATTAGAAAATATATAATTGCTTTGTAGAAGGTGGATCACAAAGCAACCAACTGTAAGAGAGGAGCAGAGCAAAATACAGGTTGATCCTATCTGCAGTAAAACGGAGGAAATCACAATGACCATATTAAAGTTATCTATGTGTGAAAAAAGAGTTAAATGAATCCAAGCAAATTCCTCACAGTGAGCAAGAGGTTACACTTAAAAAAAATTGAGGAAAGTGGAAAGCTAAAGAAAAGTCCCGACAAAATTACCTCACATAAACAAAGACGCACATTGAATAACACTCGTTATCCCCATATGTAAGCATATGAAAACGGCAGACATACTCAAGCCACTTGGAGTGCCTATATTTCTAAACAGTAGCAAAGAAAGCTAACTGGAAAATAGCAAAGAAAAAAATGACTTGTTTCTAAGACAAACTTATGCTGTTATGAACCATCCAGATGCTAGCTGGCAATATACAAGTATTGCATTAACTTCACTGCAACTGTTCATAAACAACTAATGTTAACTCTGAATACCAGTCATCTACAGTGGTACCAATGGATGGAATCATGACAAGGTTTGTCTTGAATCTGTTAATAATCATACCCATAAAATAATCAACTATTTCTGAAAAGTAGAGGTCATAGCAGTGCCTACCAGTGAAATAGGCATCCGAGCAATCTAAGAAATCAGAGATAGTTGAGAAACTGAAACTATTATTAATTCCTTGACTGCTGCCAAACGTCCAGGCAGGATGCACTTGCTGTGCTGCTGAATATTATATCAGTTACATTTCTAAAGTATTATTGACATCAGTGGGATGTTAATGAAAAGATGGCAGCACAACTAGTAACCTAGAGAGCCAACAGAGAAATAGTTAAGGACAGAGTAAATCACCGTGCCATAAATCTGCTGATAGGGAAATTGTGCCTGTCAAACTTGTTAGAGTTCTTACAATCAACCAGATAGTAAATAAAAGGAAACCAGTTGTTCCTCACAAAACCAGTTAAGGACACCATCAAACCTTGTTATCCAGAAGTGTTCTTGCTAGGAAGGTGCTAGGACAGCTGGTCTGTGAAAAGGGGGCTGAAGCTGAACTGAGGGGAGAAAGAAGCCTGCTTTATAGGCTATTCTGTAGTACATTTTTATAGGTCTAACCAAATGGTTATGAAGTCTCAGGCTCTAGGTTCCATTAGGTTTCAGGTAAAGGGCAAGATTTTCTCATTCCTTAACAGTGGACCATTTAGGGTGTAATGCTTCAAGACATTTACTTTACTTGGTTTATTCCTAGTCTGTTTTTTCCCACCCTCCCTTGATTAATACGCCTGGCATCCACTGTTCCAGTTTTCCCCTCTCCATTCTTTGATTGATCCCTTTTGCTGTTGGGTGGCTATTGAGTTTGCCTTTGTTTGAGTTGTTAGTACTGGCTATGGACTAAATTATCTCATCAAAATGTGCATATGGAGAGGAGGAAACTCGTGCAAATGCCACCTTACCGTCTTTTCCAGACAGGTGGATGCCATGAAAAGTTAGTTGAAATTTGTGGAGTTTCCAGATCACAAGATCTCTCATGGAAAGGATGATTTGGTCTTATATCCTGGTAGCAAGAATAATTTTTAAACACAGTTCTACTGAACATAGTTTAAAAGGTAGTGTAGATAGGGCCTTAGAATCCATGATGGGAGAGGTGTAGTCCTGATCCGGATTAAAGACTGGATGGAATATAGGAAACTGAGGGGACTATATTGCCGTTTGTCAGATTGGAGAGAAGTTAATGGTGTATGCCCTAGGGATCCATAATAAGAATGACTATTGTTCAATATACTTAATAATGAGCTGAAGATGCAAAATGAAAGGTCTAATTGTTAGCTGAAATTAAAACATTACAACACTGCTGAGAGATTGCTATTAAAATAGCTACATGAAAATATAGTATCATGATTTTTACTGGAACCTGATGCTAACGTGATAATTACAAATCTCTTTCTCTCATGTGCAGAACCACACACATAGAAGAATACTTGGACTTCTGTGGCTAAATGATAAATAGCAAACACTTGGATCCCATATTTGCAGAAACTTCAGTAAAGTAGCTGGCACTAAAGCTAAGTTCAGTGAGGAGTCAGGTGGCACCTTAAAGACTAACAGATTTATTTGGGCATAAGCTTTCATAGGTAAAAAGTTCCACTTCTTCAGATGCATGGTGAAGTGGGGTTTTTTTTCTGAAGAAGTGAGTTTTTTTACCCACGAAAGCTTATGCCCGAATAAATCTGTTAGTCTTTAAGGTGCCACTGGACTTCTCTTTTTTGTGGATACAGATTAACACAGCTACCCCTTTGATACTACGTTCAGTGTGATAGTTTATATTCTCTAAACTAATTTCTATTGTTTGCATTGATAAACACTGTCAGAAAGAGGAACATAGAACATAGAAAACATTCAAGGATCCGATAAGACTCCATAAAATAAAGCTGATAATCAACAAAAATTGATTGATGATTAATGAGACTAATAATACCAGATAAAACACGTGTCGTAACAATACACTTGGTTTCAGAGTTTGAAAGAGCTTCAGAAATAACCCCATAAATAATTCTACCACATACTAGCCTATCTTTAAAAAAAAAAGTGTCTTCACAACTCTTACCTTTGTAAGTTTTTACTATAGACATTGGAAGGATCCATATCTTCCACCACTGAGAGAGTGGAACATTAATTTAGCATAATCTATAGAACAAAAACAAACTACCCGCTCCCGAAGAAGCATATGGTATTTGTTCTCTCAGTCCCAGGAGTTGTTGCAAGACACTGTGAGATACTACAAAAGCACCTTTATTATCACATTTTATTGCCAGTCCTCATTGCAAAGGAGAATACATCTCCCAGTCACTCTTATTTCTCCTCTTTCATTTCCTTTCCTGTATTTAACTATTTTCATATTTATGTTTATTCCTCCTCTGAGATTTTACTCCACACAGATTGATAAAGTGTTAACTAGAGCTGGTTGAATTTTTTTTCATATAAATGTGGTCCAAAAAAGCCATTTTCCATTAAAAAAAACCCAGCCTTTTGTGGGAAGTGAATATTTGTCAAAATTTCAGAGTTTTGTCAAAATTAAAACTGAAAATATTTTTGGCTGCTGAAATTTTTTTGTTTTTTCAGCAAAAACTCAAGTATCCTCAATGAAAGATTGAGGAAAAACAACAACAAATTTTTTTGTTGGGAAAAATATCCTGATCAATTTAGCGTTAATTGAATATAGTTAAATGGCTCTCGAGGCTCAGAAACCTAAGGTGATGAGAACCATATAAGCACATAGACACACACAGACTTCAGTATAATTATACTCCCACTTTTTTTATTTGGTTAATTTCTACTTTTTTCCTAGTTAAGAACAGACACTGTGAACCAATTTAAAACTTTCATTATTTCTACTTAGTTTGCCACTCATCCTTCTTTACTCATAGCAAGTGAGGTTTATTTGTATATAGAGTTAGAATTGCTCTTTTTAGACATATTTTTTCATGCACATACAATATTTAAAACAGAAGAGAGTGTCATACTAGACACAGTAAATTTGTGTCTTGTTATGACATGGATACATCTTAAAGCCTTACTTTTTATATTTGTTAGCATGAGCGCATATGGAGCAATACTAATTTTTTCCCCCTTTTTCTAGTGCATAGGTGCATTTCTCACTTTCTGAGTAAAAAAATAAAATAGTAGTCTAGGCCAAACATCTCTGATTTAAACTAAAGCTGTGGATCTGATCTTCAGCTGCTGTGCAGTCTGCCCAGCTCCTTTGAAGTCAGTGGTTTGGATTTGAAATTATGAAAATGCATTTGGAAAGACAAGTTTTTAGCCTAACTGGAATACAAAATCATCTGGAGATCCATCACCAACTCACATTCCTACAGCACTGCACTTATACAATGAATTTATATATCTTAAGTATCAGAGGGTAGCCGTGTTAGTCTGGATCTGTAAAAGCAGCAAAGAATCCTGTGGCACCTTATAGACTAACAGACGTTTTGGAGCATGAGCTTTCATGGGTGAATACCCACTTCCTCAGATGCATGTAATGGAAATATCCAGGGGCAGGTATATATATGTGTGCTAGCAAGCAAGCTAGAGATAACGAGGTCAGTTCAATCAGGGAGGATGCGGCCCTGTTCTAGCAGTTGAGGTGTGAAAACCAAGAGAGGAGAAACTGGTTCTGTATTTGGCAAGCCATTCACAGTCTTTGTTCAGTCCTGAGCTGATGGTGTCAAATTTGCAGATGAACTGAAGCTCAGCAGTTTCTCTTTGAAGTCTGGTCCTGAAGTTTTTTTGCTGCAGGATGGCCACCTTAAGGTCTGCTACAGTGTGGCCAGGGAGGTTGAAGTGCTCTCCTACAGGTTTTTGTATATTGCCATTCCTAATGTCTGATTTGTGTCCATTTATCCTTTTCCGTAGAGACTGTCCAGTTAGGTTAGGTCCTGTGATGGTGTCGCTGGTGTAGATATGTGTGCAGTTACTGGTGACTGGTCACCAGTAACTGCACACCACACCATAATAACTCTAGCTCAGGAACCAATCCATGCAACAAACCTCGATGCCAACTCTGCCCACATATCTACACCAGCGACACCATCACAGGACCTAACCAGATCAGCCACACCATCACTGGTTCATTCACCTGCACATCCACCAATGTAATATATGCCATCATATGCCAGCAATGCCCCTCTGCTATGTACATCAGCCAAACTGGACAGTCTCTACGGAAAAGGAGAAATGGATACAAATCAGGCAGGTGGCCATCCTGCAGCAAAAAAACTTCAGGACCAGACTTCAAAGAGAAACTGCTGAGCTTCAGTTCATCTGCAAATTTGACACCATCAGCTCAGGATTGAACAAAGACTGTGAATGGCTTGCCAATTACAGAACCAGTTTCTCCTCTCTTGGTTTTCACACCTCAACTGCTAGAACAGGGCCTCATCCTCCCTGATTGAACTGACCTCGTTATCTCTAGCTTGCTTGCTAGCACACATATATATACCTGCCCCTGGATATTTCCATTACATGCATCTGAGGAAGTGGGTATTCACCCACGAAAGCTCATGCTCCAAAATGTCTGTTAGTCTATAAGGTGCCACAGGATTCTTTGCTGCTTTTATATATCTTAGAAAACCCCGTGCAAACCTGCAGTTTTCAGTGTAATGCCACTGAAGTCAATGGATTTTCTTTTGCTTTATATGGATTAAATGAAATCAGAAGAAGACTCTATTGAGTATGTAGTAGTTTATGTGGAAAGAATTTATTTCAATTTATTTGCAAAATAACGTATTATTAATGTATTATATAACACTTTACTGACTTTAAAAATACTGCAACTGCAGAAAGGGAGGGAAAGAGAAGCAGTGGTTCTTATGGCTGGTCCAAAAGGAATCAAACTATACTAACCCTAACACCTGCAAGTGTGCATCAGTAGGCCCATGGGAGTGGGCCTGGCCATGCTCTCAGTTATCTGACTATCAGAAATTTGGGGTGAGCTGCACCTTAGATCCTTTTTAGACTCTTCTGTGTGTATCCCTAGGGTGATAGACCTGACTCCCTACACCTCATTCTGGGTGGAGCCATGGTCCGACCACCGTTAGATTAGATCTCTTGGTGGCAATTCCAATCACTGCTGTTTCCCAACCATTTTAACACAAAACGCCCAACTGTGTCTGGCACCTGGCAGGCACTCCAGGCATCTGTGACCTGTGAACAGATTAAAGCAGATTAAAGCATTTTCAAAACACAGCATTGTTTGGTCCTTCCCTCAAAGCTATATAGCATGCAGAACAGAGGGTTAAACAACAAAAGGGTCATACACATGGCTGGGAAAAACAGACCATCCTGCTCACAGCATGCTCTATTTTAGGATGACCAGGTGTCTGGCTTTTTACCAGAATACCAGGTCGAAAAGGGATCCTGGTGGCTCTGGTCAGTGGTCTGACTGGGCTGTTGACTGTCCGGTTGGTGGTGCCATGCAGCGGGGCTGGCAGGCTTCGTGCTAGCCTCTGTGCCGCGTGGCTCCCGGGAATTGGCTGGCATGTCCCCTTCTCCGCCTCCTACACATAGGGGCAGCCAGGTGGCTCTGCACACTGCCCCCACCCCAAGTGCTATCCCCATAGCTCCCAATGGGAGCTGGAGTGGGGATGTGCCGCTGCTTCCAGGAGCTGATTGAGGTAAGTGCCGCCTGGAGCCTGCACTTCTGACCTCCTCCCAGGCCCCAGCTCTCTGCCCAGGTCCTGGTCCCCCTCCTGCCCTCTGAACCTCTTGACCCCACTTTCCTGCACCCCAAGCCCCTCATCCCCAGTCCCACCCCATAGCCCGCACCCCCAGCTGGAGCCCTCCTGCATCCCAGCCCCCTGAGCCAGCTCAGTTAAAATGAATGAGTGAAGGTGGGGAGAGCAGGCCACAGTGGGGGGGGGGGTTTGGAGTGGGGGGGGGCAGGGCCTCAGAGAAGGTGTGGGGCATGGGCAGGGCCTCAGAGGAAGTGCCGGGCAGGGGACGGGGCAAGGGTGGTCAGTTTTGCATGAGTAGAAAGTTGGCAATCCTAGTCTATCTGTGTATTCCCTTGCCAGCCTGTCCACTTCCACTGACCCTTCCATTCATACAACCTCCTCTCTTTTCTAAGCTCTAGGGTCCTGTAATGGCTTAGTGTTCCTTTTGATCTCTCCCTCTTCCCAGCCGGGCCAAAACAGCTATCTTGTCAGGATAGGGACCAAGGAGTCATCCCTTTATGGCTATAAACCTGGCTATTATGTGTGTATGTCAGGATGCTCCTTATCTCAGCTATTGTTTCACTTGCCCTGCTTAGTTCCTTTAACAACTCCTTTTGATCTAACTCCATAGTAAGGAACCCATCATAAACACACACACAGTGGCCTGAACCATATTAATACAAAATACAGCTATTTCCCAATTCCTCAAACTGACCATGCCCCCACTGGGGCTACAGAGGGTAGCCAGAAACATTAGATCTACCTCACTTACGGTCTGTGGAGAGGGCCAATCAAGACCTATGCATCATTTCAGGTTCACATAAACTCCTCAGAATATTCAGTATTATTTTGCTTATAATTTCTGTCCAGGTGTGTTGGGGGGGGGGGGAATTCCCTGCCTTCCACCCCCTCACCCCCCCACACACTGCATACTGTCACCTGATGAGCAGAAATTCCCGTTTCTGTGGCACACATACAACTATTACCAAGATGACTAGTGGGAATGAAAATATAAGACAAAGCTATTAAGAAATAACTGTTGTTCCATTAAGGTATGCAATGAATTGCACAGAGCAGAATATTGTAGCTGATTTAATATAGATTTCTATTTGGCACATGTTGCAGTACCTGTAGAGTATTTTTGTAAATTACTGATGTCAGTTGTATTTTCTCTTGGAGACTAGGGAAATAGGTTATTGGCACAATAAAACATCTAGAGGCATTTAAAATGTCAGTCTAATAGCAAGAACCAGTAAGGCTTTTAATTACCTTCTGTGCAATTTTTTTAATTGCTTTGATGACTGCAGCGCCTAGTGAGTTCCTGACAGAGCAGCTGCAACTGACTTTGTATAAACATTTTGTGAGGCTCTTAGAAAAAATGTTAGGAGATGGAATAGAACTATTGGGTGCTACGTGGGACATGTATGTGGTGCATGCACTGTCAGGAAATCTCATGCTCATTTTGTATCAAGTTTGCCCAACTCAGTTAAATGGCTGTATAGTTACTCTACGGCTGGATGTCCCCTGCCTTTGCTGAAAGTGGTGTCAGCCACTTCCTGTGTGGAGCCCCCTCTGTGCTGCAGAGCTCCACTTTCAGAGGAGGAGAAGCCCAGTCATCATGGCCCTGGCAGCTGGGTCAAGAATTGCAGGGCTTCATGAAGTAGAGTGAAGGTCAGAGGTCCTTGGCCTCTGGCAGATTCCCCAGAAGTTACACAGGCTTGTTTTGCATTCTGGGGTCAAATCTGACCCTCTGTCTGGGGTCAAATCCAACTCTCAGCCTACTTCACTAGTAGAACACATCATGAAAACCTTCCTCTTCACTTCTGTTTTAATAAGTGATTTTAAAATAAGTGTTATAATGCTTCCTGGTTCACATCATGTGCACTGAATGAGGCAGAGATCTTGTGGAATATGTGATCATATAATTAAAGATCGCATAATAAAGTATACATGTAGACCCTCTAAATTCTTTCCTAATCCCATATACATGTGTTTTCTTAAAAAATGTATAATATGCTGCTAGCTTGGTGTTAGTTCTAATAAAAGATCTCATACATAAAGATTTGGAAAAAATACTTTACTTTTATATATTCTTCCATCTGATGACCTCAAAATATGAAGGAGCTAATCCTTACAACTCTTCTTTGGCCACGTCCAGACTAGGTATTAAAATCGATTTTAGACACGCAACTTCAGCTACGGGAATAACGTAGCTGAAGTCAAATTTCTAAAATCGAGGTACTCACCAGTCTGGACGGCGCGGCATCGATGTCCGCGGCTCTCCGTGTCGATTCTGGAACTCCGTTCGGGTTGATGGAGTTCCGGAATCGATGTAAGCGCGCTCGGGGATCGATACACCGCGTCCAGACTAGACGCGATATATCGATCCCCGAGCAATCGATTTTAACCCGCCGATGCCGCGGGTTAGTCTGGACGTGGGCTTTGAGTAACTCCACCATTATTAAATTCTGGTGGGGAAACTGCACCAAAAAGAAGTTAACTGAAGGTAGCCCAGAGTCATTCAGCTGGTCATTGACAGGACTGGGAATAGAACCCAGAATGCCTGAGTTTCTGTCCTGTGCTTTTCCTCCCCCCACCTCAAATTTGGCTTGTTTTGTAGGTCCCACTGCGATTTAAAAACAAACCCAGTCTATGGAGTGTATATTCAGCTGTGAAACATACAGAAGTAAGGTTGTGTAAGAAATACCAATGTGCTTTACATATTGCAACATCTGACAAAGCATGTATAAAGAAATACAACAAGATTATAACATGTAAACACAAGGACCAGAATAATGGATAATTTCTTAACTATAATGTTTTGTGAACACTAGTGTGTTGCATGGAATGATATAGATAGATAGATAGATAGATAGACAGAGTTCCATGACCTCTGAAAATCATGTATAAGCTAACTTACATTGACCTGTGTGCTTAATTAATGAAGGGCCAGCTGATCAACTGTAACTATCAGTACAATAGACATCACAAGTAGATAAACATGCAAAAATCTCTTGGCAGTTATCCCTGAAACAAGCCTAATTCTGTTTTTTAATGAGCCATTAAATTATTCCATACAGTGAGATGTCTTGTCACAATCGCAGCTTAGGCTCTGTGTATGCTGTTATGCCACTAGAGATAAACAATCAGTAAGAATGATCAGACAGGCAATCAGTTAAATAAACTGAACTGTAAAAACAAATTGCACACACCTTCAGCTATGAAATATTTAGATATTTTGATCAAATTATATAACTAATGGAGATCTTTAGCTTGCTTTTGCTTACATTCTCAACTTATTTTATAGATTTCTTTTAAAAATATATGGAGGAAGGATGGTTCAGTGGCTGGGGTGGGGGTTAGTCTGGGACATTGGAGAGCTAGGTTAAATTCTCCGCTCTGCCACAGATATCCTGTGCGACCTTGAACAGGTCATTTAGTCTCTCTCTGTGCTTCAGTTCCCCATCTGTAATTGTATTGAGCCTTATAAGAATATTAAAAGGTAAATTTCCCAGGCTCTGGGCGCTTTTCTGTCTTAAAAAGCACAAATAAATATGTAAAGAAAATCTATCTGTGTACTCCACCATCCAGAGTCCATAAAGCAGCTAATCCTTGAAAGCAATATCACAGTGTCACCCAAGGCAATGCCTCCCTCCCCATGTGAGAGGCTGGTTCATCTTTTCAGAGAGAAACTTGGAAGAGCCAAGCTGCCATGCTGGCCAGTCTCTTTGAAGAGGCTCTATGTTCAGATATGTCAGATGTAACTTGCTTGGGAGGCCAACAGTATGCATTTAGATATGGTCATGTGACTATCCTTAACCAATCAGGCAGTGTATACAACTCCTAAGGGAGAATAGATGTGCACATCTCAATTAGATCACATGTGTGATGACGGCCACGTGATATAGATAAATAACATTTAATCAGGCCTTTGATCAGTGGGCTGCTGCATTCTGCAGTAACTTTAGTTTTGTGTCAAGTATCAGAGGGGTAGCCGTGTTAGTCTGGATCTGTAAAGGCAGCAAAGAGTCCTGTGACACCTTATAGACTAACAGACGTATTGGAGCATGAGCTTTCATGGGTGAATACCAGCTTCGTTGGATGCATGTAGTGGAAATTTCCAAGGGCAGGTATATATATGCAAGCAAGAAGCAGGCTAGAGATAACGAGGTTAGTTCAATCAGGGAGGATAAGGCCCTCTTCTTGCAGTTGAGGTGTGAAAACCAAGGGAGGAGAAACTGCTTTTGTAGTTGGCTAGCCATTCACAGTGCAAATAAGTGATGGTCACGTTAACTCCACCCTATACCGAAAACCTACCGACCGCTATGCCTACCTTCATGCCTCCAGCTTCCATCCTGGGCACACTACATGATCCATTGTCTACAGCCAAGCACTGAGGTACAACCGCATCTGCTCCAACCCCTCAGACAGAGACCAACACCTACAAAATCTTCACCAAGCATTCTCAAAACTACAATAACTGCACGAGGAAATAAGGAAACAGATCAACAGAGCCAGACGTGTACCCAGGAGCCTCCTACTGCAAGACAAACCCAAGAAAGAAACCAGCAGACCTCCACTGGCCATCACATACAGTCCCCAGCTAAAACCTCTCCAACTCATCATCAGGGATCTATAACCCATCCTGGACAATGATCCCACACTTTCACAGCCCTTGGGTGGCAGGCCAGTCCTCGCCCACAGACAACCTGCCAATCTGAAGCATATTCTCACCAGTAACTGCACACTGCACCACAGTAACTCTAACTCAGGAACCAGTCCATGCAACAAACCTCGATGCCAACTCTGCCCACATATCTACACCAGCAACACTATCACAGGATCTAACCAGATCAGCCACACCATCACCGATTCATTCACCTGCACGTCCACCAATGTAATATACGCCATCATATCCAACAATGCCCCTCTGCTATGTATATTGGCCAAACTGGACAGTCCCTACGGAAAAGGATAAATGGACACAAATCAGATATTAGGAATGGCAATATACAAAAACCTGTAGGAGAACACTTCAACCTCCCTGGACACACAGTAGCAGATTTAAAGGTAGCCATCCTGCAGCAAAAAAACTTCAGGACCAGACTTCAAAGAGAAACTGTTGAGCTCCAGTTCATCTGCAAATTTGACACCATCAGCTGAGGTTTAAACAAAGACTGTGAATGGCTAGCCAACTACAAAAGCAGTTTCTCCTCTCTTGGTTTTCATAACTCAACTGCTAGAAGAGGGCCCTATCCTCCCTGATTGAACTAACTTTGTTATCTCTAGCCTGCTTCTAGCTTGCATATCTATACCTGTCCCTGGAAATTTCCACTACATGCATCCGACGAAATGGGTATTCACCCATGAAAGCTCATGCTCCAATACGTCTGTTAGTCTATAAGGTGCCACAGGACTCTTTGCTGCTTTTAGTTTTGTGGAGCCATGTGACATATTGGTCCTAATGTATTTAAAGCTCTCCAAGACATTTCTAAAATAATTCTATCTGTGAAATATGTAGTATAGATACAATTAATGAAAGTCTGGTGTCCTTTAAAACTTTTATTAACACTCATTGGCATTGATCAGCATAATAGCTTTATGGCGTCACCAGTCGATTCTTCCAAACACATGCTGATTTAAACCTTTTATACCAACATCCCATCACGTATTCCTGCTATAAATATGATGGTATTAATCCATTTCTAGTCATGGCAACCTTTGGTAAAGCTAAGCCACAATCACAGCCAGACATGGGTATGGCTGCAAGCATTTTTCTATTCTCTTAGATTAAGAAATCTATCCGCTAGCAACACTCTGAAGAAGTCGCAAGTATTCATATGACTTCCTTTCATTTTTCAATTTCTGGAATCCATGGATCTTGTCAGGAATTCTATAAAGTTTTAAAAACATTTTAATTAGGAAACAAAACATATAGCTAGTTAACTTTAATTGAGAAACAGCCTAAAAGTGTTTGAATGAAAATGTAGCTGTTTCAGTGGAAATGCAAAGTTGTGAGCTAATTCACTGATGTTCAAAGTAATTTGTGATTAAGGTTATCTGTAATATCTAACCTTTTAATAAATGCCAGCTACATAATGACTGTTGGCTTTCTCTCCTCAGATATTACACTGCAGAAGGTTCTGTCTGACCATAAGAATCTATTTAATGAGACTCTAATGGGAAATGACCAGTATCTGAATACTACAGATTAAAAGTGACAATGCTAATTGACTGCAGAGGTATCTACATGAAGAGGGACCAGAAAAATCATTTATGTCTAAATGAAATTGGACTGATTTGATATTTGAAAAAGCATTACATTCCTCTTGTGTTTGGCAGGGTGAATTAATTGCTTCATGTGCCGTAGAGAATAGGCTCTGTGTAACAATGGGCTAAGATTGTTGGGGAATGAAGAACATTAACTCAGGTGGAGGATTATGGCTGGAGTTAGTTACTGCAAATAGAGATTATAGTACTGAAATTACTAATATAGATGGAGTTCTGTGTTAGTGATACCTGGGTATTATTTTATGGTTAGATATATGGGTGTGTTTGTGTACACGCACACACACACAATCAATCAATCAATCAATCAATCAAACTTTAGAAAGGTTTTACTAACTTGATCTCAGTCATCTGTGATTTCAGCTAATAGAAACTGCAAATCTTGTTGCTTTCCTTTTAAGATCTAAGTTTATTCTATTCTTTCCTTTATATGGGTTCTGATTTTTATATTATCTTTTGTAAAAAAAAACAACAACAACCCAAAATACAAAAACAAAAATCTTTCAGCATATATAGAGAAAAAAATTAACTGTAATTATGCTTTAGAAAAGCACCTTGATAATATATTCATAACTGAATTAACTGGAGAATAAATTAAATCTGGCATATGCCTGTCTCATTTCAAAGACAGCCAGGTATCTTTTGTTTTCAGATAACTGCTGCTAAACTGTTTTCTACACATGAGCACAAATTCTGCTCTCTGAAATCAGGATGAACTCCACTGAAGTATGCAGTGTTACACTAATGTAAGACTGGTGTACTGGAGAGGAGAATCAGGCACATTGTATCTAATTCTAATGAGATATTATAAATGCACTGAAAAATTCAGTATTTTCCATATTTTAGTTTCATGAAAAAATCATGCTATTTCTTTAGAAAAAAATTGTGATAAACAACCTTCCAAACTACTCAGTGAAATTCTCTTCTGACATAACTTCATGCACTCCAATGGAGTTATGCCAATAGAGAATGTGACCAATTATATGCAAATAATTCTAACATTGTGACAAAAGCCTGGGAATTCAAAAAGAGATCCCAGCAACTTAAAATCTGGTCAGTTTTTTTCAAACAGTTAAAAGTAGTTTCAGTTACTACACCTGCTATTGAGTCTCCTTTTCAATTTTTGTTTTATAATCACCTGTTTTTGAAAATGTCTTTTGAATTCCTGTGACCATTTGAAAGACAAACAGGAATAAAGAGAAAATTGACACGCTAAGGCCTCAGTCCTGCAAACACTTATGCACGTTCTAAACTTTCAGCAAGTGGGCAATTCCATTGAAATCATTGGAACTACTTACCTGCTATAAGCTGGTCTTTACAAAATAAGGACCTAAAAGAGCTTGTCATTCTTTTGGGGAGAAAGGGATGGCAAAAATGACAATTTGGCACTTTATTGCAAAAAAATATATGTGGCTTTTTTGACCAACTCTTCTAAAAAACAAATATACACAAGAAACTATGCAATTAGCTATAGAGAATGTCCTACCCATTGTACAAAGGAAACAAACAGGAAAATTAGAGAAATATTTCTCTAAACTTCTTTGATTATTGGAATCTTATGTGTTGCTTATAATAGTAGTAGACAAGAATTAAGAAAGAGGTTATTTTAGAAGCCTTATTTTTAAGGCAAGAATTTATATTCAGTTTACAGATTAGGCTGAGTTAAAGCTAAGTTATTAACTGAATTCTTTCCACAACATTTCTGCATATAGAGTACCTTTACTGCCATACTATATATGATATACATTATTGTTGTTTCAGCAATACAAGATAATAATAATCCACAATTATTTGCATAGCATGGTTGGGAAATGTATCAAAGTAATCAGCTTGAAACTGAACTGCAGGACAAGTTGTAGTTAAATCTGGCCTGATTCTTTCCTTGCTTATTTTAGTTTTACACCAACGTAGCTACTGCAACAATAGTAATATTTAATGTAATTCCATTGACTTCAGTGCATCTGCTCCTGATTTATACCACTATAAGTGAAAAGACTATTGCCTTCATTCTATCATCTTTAGCTTCATAAAAGATTAGCATAATTCTTGGTTTTGTATGTGTCTATGAATGTTAGCAATTACAAAAAATTCATCACTAGAGACATTTGAATATTAAAAACAAAGGTATATTTATGGAAGTATGTTGTGACAATATTCATAAAATGTTTTGGTCATAAAATAAATAGAAGAAAAACAGTGTATTTTGAGATACAAATCAGAGTGGAGCTAATTTAAAGACCCATCATTTGGTTACAGTGCCATTGCTGATAATTTCTGTGAAATACCTTCTCTCCAAGACACAAAACTATTCCCACAGTTTGTTAGAGAGCAAAGCTGAGTGCATTTCCCACATAAGAAACATGCCATAGTGACAGGCTCTTACCAGATCCAACCCTGGACCTTGCTGTTGTCTCTGTTTTCCCATCACGGGGTTTTCTAAAATGGTACTTAGTCAAATAATGTCCCTTCTTGGGGCACTACAAACAACACTACAATTCAAATGTCAACGTACATCAAAACAAATTTTATTTTGTGAACAGGGCTGCTAAGGGAGTTTTGCAAGTGAGTTCTTCAGGTGAAGGAGGAGCAATTACATGACCCTTGGGGTAAGTGGCTGTCTGTAGTATGTGTTTGTGGCTTACTTGCTGTGTGCTGAGTTTGTGTATGTCTGTCTGTTTCATTGTTTGTTTGAAGGACCATGTGCTGTGGCTGGCAGTTGGAAGCTGTGAGCTTCAAAGTAAGGTTTGAAAGCTAGAAGCCTCTGTTAGTTGGCTGAGCCTTAGTCAGTGGGCAGGGCTATCAAGGCCAAGGCTTTATAAAGAAGTGAGCAAGCAACCAGGGAGCTTTGCAACCAGGGCTGCTAACAGGGAGTTTGGAAGGGGAGTGGGAAGGGGGCAAGATTCACATGCCGTTCTTTAAAACCTGTAAATTAAACTAGATTCAAAACTTCTTGATTTAAACAATACCCTTTCATTAACTAGGTAGTTGTAGGAGAGAATGCAGGCAGAAGCCCAGCAGCAGAGTGGGGGATACCCAGTTTATTGCGCTGAGTGCAGCATGTATGATTACCTGCCTGTGGGTGGGTGGCATATGTGTGCATTTGATACAAGGAGCTCCTGGCCCTCAGAGACCGCATACAGGCTTTGGAGGCCAGGGTGGTGGAACTGGAGGAGCTAAGAGAGGCAGAGAAGTATGTTGATGAGGCTTTCCGGGACACTGTAGAATTGTCCCACCTCTGGTCAGACAGCCCCTGCACTGTTGAGGAGGATGAAAGGCCCAGGGAAGCAGAGCAGTCAACAGGAGCAGAGGGAAACCTTCCCATGGTTGGGACCCTCGGTCCAGATGATGTTGAGGTATCCTCCTGCACTGAGGTTACCTCTCCAGGGAAGGGAACTCCAGTCACTAGGAAAAGGCAGGTGTTAGTAATGGGAGATTCAATCATTAGAAACATAGATAGATGGGTTTGTGATGTCTGGGAGAACCGTATGGTGACTTGCCTGCCTGGTGTGAAGGTTGCGGATCTCTAGAGGCATCTAGATAGACTTACCTGTAGTGCTCGGGAGGAGCCGGTGGTCGTGGTACATGTAGGTACCAATGACATAGGGAAGGGTAGGAGAGACGTCCTGGAGGCCAAATTTAGGCTGCTAGGGAAGACTGAAATCCAGGACCTCTATGGTGGCATTCTCAGAAATGCTCCCAGTTCCACACGCAGGGCCAGGTAGGCAGGCAGAGCTTCAGAGTCTCAATGCGTGGATGAGATGATGGTATAGAGAAGAGGGGTTTAGATGTATTAGGAACTGGGGAAACTTTTGGGATAGGGGAAGCCTATAAAGGAAAGATGGGCTCCACCTAAACCAAAGTGGAACCAGACTGCTGGCAGTTAACATTAAAAAGGTTGCAGAGCAGTTTTTAAACTAAGAGATGCGGGAAAGCCAACTGCTGCAGAGGGGTACGTGGATCTGACAGAGACTTCTTTTAGAGGGGAGTCTATTGATAAAGATTCTCTAGATTTTAGTCAGGAGGAGGGGATGGAAGAGGATAATCTAGGGGCCAGAACAGATGAGAAACAGTCACATAAAAAGGAATCTGACACATCAGAAAAGGGCAGACAAATAAACATTGACAAGTTTTTAAAGTACTTGTATATAAATGCTAAAAGTCTAAATAATAAGATGGGTGGACTAGAGTGCCTCATGATAAAGGAGGATATTGATATAATAGGCATCACAGAAACCTGGTGGACTGAGGACAATCAATGGGACACAATCATTCAGGGTACAAAATATATCGGAAGGACAGAACGGGTCATGCATGGAGGGGAAGCGGGGGAGGAGAGAGTGGCAATATATGTGAAAGAAAATGTAGAATCAAATGAAGTAAAAAATCTTAAGTGAATCCATATGTTCCATAGAATCTCTGTGGATAGTAATTTCATGCTCTAATAAGAATATAACATTAGGGATCTATTATCGACCACCTGACCAGGACAGTGATAGTGACGATGAAATGCTAAGGGAAATTAGAGAGGCTAACAAAATTAAGAACTCAATAATAGTGTGGGATTTCAATTATCCCCATATTGACTGGGAACATGTCACCTCAGGACGAAATGCAGAGACAAAATTTCTGGATGCTTTAAATGACTGCTTCTTGGAGCAACTAGTACGGGGATGCACAAGGGGAGAGGCAGCTCTTGATTTAGTCCTGAGTGGAGCGCAGAAGCTGATCCAAGAGGTAACTATAACAGGACTGCTTGGAAATAGTGACCATAATACAATATTTAACATCCCTGTGGTGGGAAGAACACCTCAACAGCCCAACACTATGGCATTTAATTTCAGAAAGGGAAACTATGCCAAAATGAGGGGGTTAGTTAAACCGAAATTAAAAGGTACAGTGACTAAAGTGAAATCCCTGCAAGCTGCATGCACCTTCACCCACACCAAAGCATAAGTGAGAGGAGTCAGCCACTCTTAGTGCAATTTACCCCTCAAGATAGAAAAGGGGACAACTTCCTTTGCCCCCCAGCTGAAGGTAAAGAGACAAAGTCTCTCAGGTTTCTGAAAGAACAAGATTGTTTGCCATGAGAGATCATAATATCCAGAACTGGACAATACCTGTTAGAATGACTCAGCAAATCTGCCTGCAAGTGCAGGACATGATCCCATAACATGAGATATATTAGATGTTAAAGGGGAGATTTTTAAAAAATGCCTCAGAGATTTGAGAGCACAAGTCCTAAAAAACTAGGCTCTGAGGACCCTTTAGGCACTTTTGAAAATCTCCTAAACAAAATCTAAAGCTGATGCTTCATTTTTAATATGCCCTCCCCCCCCCCCCCCGGGCCCAGTTTCAACAAAAAAAGTGTTTAATATGAAGGTAAAAAAAATTCTTTAGATGGACTACTTTTTTGAAAAGGCGGAAGAACACCAATATGGAAGGAGTGTTCAGTTGTACATTATATATATATATAGCTCTAGCAGACAGTATAAAGATAACTTTGCCTTTAGTATCAGCGAGCTGAAGCAATAAAAAAAATTCTGTTAAAATTCTTTTTACCTTACCTATCCCCTTTTATACAAGGAAAAATGCATTTATCCATTTAAATATTGTTTATTTTTCACTTTTCAAAATATCACTATCATGCCAGAATCATTTTTAAACTCATTGCAGAATCCATCACTGTCATTAGCTATAAGAATGGCTTCAATTTTTTTCTTTCCACCAACTTTCCATTTTGACACATAAAGAAGAGTTGTTTTGTAAAATTCTAAACTTTTACAAAGGTAAGAAATGGCAAAATAATAACAACATTTGTCTTCTGCCAGGAAATATTGACATGGTATTACTAGAGCAAAATTGGTTTGTGTTGTGAAGTGTGTCTCACAGATAAATCAGATTTGAGACTTTTTTAAGCTAACTAAATTTTTCTTTAGTGCTTATATTAAAAAAATCAGGACACATAAGTATGATGCTAAGTTTCATTTTTTCCCAAAAGTTAGATAAGAACACTTCAGTTTTACAAGCAGTATTTTTTGCTCTTGCTATTGTTTAGATTTCACTGGAATGTGATGCATAATGTCATAAGCAGACAATGTGTGCATCAGCCTAATGTACAGACATGGTAATTTTAAAATCATTTTGTTATGCTGAGATACACAGGTATGTACATGCCCTTTCCTTGTCAGCTAGTAGACACCATCCAACATATTAAGAGAGGAATATGTGTGGAATTGAAAGGGATGTATATTGATAAAACATAGATTGGGGCTCAGATGATTAAGTGGATTGAGTGAGTAAGAACATTTATATATATATATATATATATAATACATATATATACATAATACGTATAATACATGCCAATGAACATTCACTTCAAAATCTCTGCAGTGAACTCTTCTGTCTTAGCTTTAGAATTTTTGTAAAGACCTTATGGGAGATTTTGAAAGTGCTACTTTTTGGAGTCATGCTTTACTAGTGGCTGTTAAAATAGCATCTGCCATGTATTTTCTTGCTTCAGGGTCTTTCCTATACCATCACAGGAGACACTTGGTCACTTTGCCAAATGTACAATTTGAACCAGTTTCTTCATGTCTTGCTCTGAAGAACACCAATGGTTCCCCCCCCCGATGAACTTGAGCAAAACAGCAGCAAACAATTAGGCAATTCTTTAATACTACAAGATATCCATCTGCTCTTGGCACAACTGTCTGTTGCCATATAAATAGCAATGCTATCAGCAAATGAAGCAGTGCTCTACATCTGGAGAGTGATTCCTTTTCTAACCATGCACTTGAAGCTGTGCAAAATAATTAATCTAGTCATAAAAATGTCAAGTATTTCTGGATTTTTTTAAGCAAAGACTTGGGCAAACACAATTGGACAATGGATATACTGTATTTTGATGACTTTGGGATAATTTTCTCATTGTCCTTTTCAAAATGTGAGATAGGAAATATGTGATTGTCATGGGCTGTGTTTATGTGACACCAATAGACCCAGTCATTGGTGGGCAGGATTGAACAGGAGACCTCTGGATCTTAGTGCATGAGCCTCTACAGTATGAGTTAAAGGCCAACTGGCTATTAGCTAAGGCTGTAGAGCAGATGCAATCTCTTTCTCTGTAAGTGGTCTCAGTGTCACTAAATGGGACAGAGCACCAACCCAGAAGGTGTGTGGGTTACATACTTCCCCTAGCTGAGGAAGCGTGTCCCGAGCTTCAGAGACTTCCCAGTTGAAATGCTAGATGAGCCCCACTTGTAATGCCAACAGATCCTGGTTGTCAGAGGGCAGGATTGAAGCAGGGATCTCTGGAGCATGACCCTCTACAGCATGAGCTAAAAGCCAGTGGGCTATTAGCTAAGGCTATAGAACAGACTCAAACTCTTTCTCTCTAAGTGGTCCAGTGCCACTAGATGGGATAAAACACCACACCCAGAAGGTGTGTGGGTTACATTTAGTTTTTGCATTAGCAGATACTTGCTGGAGTCACCTCTTGGCTTTTTCAGTTCAGTAGTAGTGATTACCTCTAGCTAAGAAAGAAAAAAACAATGACATTTTTGGTCAGCCTTGCTCGCCACCTAGCTGATGGCCATACATGGAATGTCTTTTTTATTGTTAGCAGCAAGACTTTATATTGCACATTTACTGGATAAATGTGACCTCTCCCCCCATAGAATTGTGGTATAGTAAAATATGGACTGTCTTTGGAATGGAAAAGCTTTCACATCAAGAACGTACACAAGAGAAGGCTATATCTTCCATTGTTGTTTGCAACATTGTTGTAGTTGTGTGGGTTCCGAGATATTAGAGAGACAAGGTGAGCACGGTAATATCTTTTTTGAGGTGGGGGACTAATTGGAGTCCAATAAAAGATATTGTCTCAGCCATCTTGTTTCTTTAAGAAGAGGATAGGTACTTAGAAATGCGGTTACCTTTTTTAGCACTGTCATAAACAGATAGCTAAGGGTTAATGTTCTTTTACCTGTAAAGGGTTAACACAGGGAACCAAACACCTGACCAGAGGACCAATCAGGAAACAAGACTTTTTCCAATCTGAATGGAGGGAAGTTTTGGGTGTGAGTTCTTTGTTCTTTGTCTTGTGTCTGTGCCCTCTCGGCTCTGAGAGTGATTTTTCTATCTCCTGGCTTTCTAATCTTCTGTTTCCAAGTTGTAAGTACAAGGATAGTAAGACAATAGGTTTATATTGTTTTCTTTTGTATTTACATGTGTGTAGTTGCTGGAATGTTTTAAATTGTATTCTTTTTGGATAAGGCTGTTTATTCATTTTTTTCCTTTAAGCAATTGACCCTGTATATTGTCACTGTTATACAGAGACTATATTTTTAATGTCCTTTTTCATTCTTTTTATATAAAGCTTTCTTTTTAAGACCTGTTGGAGTTTTTCCTTAGTGGGGACTCCAGGAAATTGAGTCTGCAGCTCACCAGGGAATTGGTGGGAGGAAGAAGTCAGGGGGAAAAATCTCTTTGTGTTAGATTTACTAAGCCTGACTTTGCATACCCTCTGGGTGAGGGGGAGAGAGATTAGATCTCTCGGTATTGTGTTTCCAGGACTGGAAGCAGGGAATCTCCTAGGGTCCCAGGGAGGGGAGCCTGGGAGGAAGTAACAAGGAAACAAGGGGAGGGGGTAATTTCCCTTTGTTGTAAGACTCAAGGCATCTGAGTCTGTGGGTCCCCCAGGAAAGGTTTTGGGGAGACCAGAGTGAGCTAGGCACTGTATAATTCTTAGTTGGTGGCAGCGATACCAGGTCCAAGCTGGTAACTAAGCTTGGAGGTTTTCGTGCTAATACCCATATTTTGGACGCTAAGGTCCAGATCTGGGAAGAAATGTTATGACAAGCCCCCCTTCAGAGGAGGAGTGCTCCCCAGCCAGCAAGCCAGACTATTTAGCCAGGTTCTTTCAATACTAACTTGATCCTGAATAAGTAATATACAATGTAGTATATTAACGTTTTATTGAAACTTTGCCTTAATAAAGTTTCAAAGGGAACTGGTTGTGAGAAGTGAGCAATGGGATGAATCTACAATCCAGGCTACTACTAAACACTCCAAAACTGCACTTATTTGTTATATATATTTGACACGTTTATAAATAAATTATTTTCAATTAAAAAAAAAAGCTATCTGTGATGATGGCCTCAAATAAGTTTGCTCAGGGAATCTGACAATGCCCAGATAACAGGGAAAGCTCTCAGAGTCTGACAAGCCGGTTGCTGAACTGGCCTGGAGAGATTTTTTAAAAATGATGTTGTTTAGCTTCAAAGTTTGAAAATATTAATTCACAGGCCTAGTGATCTTCATCAGATAGATGAAGAATCAAATGGCAGGACAGCAGGTAATAAGAGAGAAGACGAATTACAGTTTGCTATCTGTGTTCTGATACCCAGCTTCTGTGCAGTGGTTTAGAAAGGAATTAATAAAGATTTTAGTGAGATTTCACTTTATTAATATTAGGTGAAGATGTAGACATCTGAGAAGCAGATACGGCAGTAGCCATTAAAAATAAACATTTGCCCTCTTTGTGATTTGTGAAAGCGTGCAGTTATTTCCTGTTCTAAGTAATGAGAAATACTGTTTCTCAGATACCAACATATAGTAGCTGAAAGCAAATGTTGCTTTTTCAAGGGCACTATAGTTTAGCAGAGAGTAGATGCATGTCATTTTGATGATGATCACTTTGGAAAACACTAACATATTTCTGCAGAACTAGTTCCATGACCTGGACAAGTCATGGATATCAAACACAGATCTTCTAAGGGGAAGAAGTTCAAGTTTGAGTTTTCCTGCTATTTTGGGAAACAAGGAAGGGATGATCTGCAAGTGACATTTATTTTGGCTGCCTACTGAATACCAAATCAGTGAATATTATTCTGCTTTAATACTAAGTTCCATTTTCTAACCAAATTACAGCATTGCTTGTCATTGACAAATCAGGGCAAGAATGTTCCATGGGCGTTATACCTTTCACTCCAGGCTGCATTTATATGAATGGTCCTAATCCCCTATACTTTGGCCAGGATTTTGGTTTCATTTACACCAGTTTGATATTAGTGGAGTTTCTCTGGATATAATGTGCATTCCCACTGATGTAACTCAGATCAAAATATCACCAAAGGGATTATGTAGAATGCGCAGGGGTGCCAGGGTCTGTGTTCCATGATTTGACTCCCCTGATAATGAGCTTAATAAACATGCTGATAGTGACATATGGAAGAAATCTATTACAAATATA
Source organism: Gopherus evgoodei (assembly GCF_007399415.2). Classification (NCBI taxonomy): domain Eukaryota; kingdom Metazoa; phylum Chordata; order Testudines; family Testudinidae; genus Gopherus; species Gopherus evgoodei. Next base: position 60,939,502 of record NC_044332.1, read on the forward strand.
AAAATGTGGAGAAGGCTCCCAGGAAGAGCTCTGATTGCATTCCAATTTAGGATCTGGAATATGATCTCTCTTGAGCCAATGGGCCAAACTCTGCTTTCAGTTACACTTGAATAAATTTTTACTGACCCCAAAAGGCCTGATTCTGGTCTTACAACAGTTTTATACAGTTGTCAAGCCATTGATTTCAGTCAAGTTACTCCTTATTTAAATGGCTGTTCCTAAAAATACATTCTGGTCTGAGAATCTAATGTCATAATGCGATTTGGAAATGGAGTTCATTTGGGGGTGTTCTTCACTTTTTCAAGCTAACAGAAGTGTTTAGAGTTCTGAAGACAATGTGAGCACTGAAGAAAAATAATGCAAATTTAGAGAGACGAGGTAGGTGAGAATATATTTTATTGGACCAACTTCTGCTGGTGAAAGAGACAAGCTTTTGAGCTTACACAGAGGTCTTCTTCAGGTAATTTATAAATGGCATTTATTTCACTAGTGCAGCTCTGCATATCTGAGCACTTGGGATTAAACACTTTGTTAACATGGGGAGGTATGTGATGCTGACATTTTCAAGGGCCAGAAAGTCACCTTCTGACAATGACAATTCAAGGAGATTTCTAGCATTTGCAAGGAAGGATTCCTCACATTAGCCCCCAACCAAGCTCTTTCTAAAGTAGCATCCACTGTCTAAGAAGTGAATGAAGAAATATAAACCTATCCTTGTTCTAACAAAAATAAACTTTTCTGCGGGACTGGCTGTATGCCAGCTATTTATGTCAATCACCTGAAATCTACAGGTGAGGACCCAGAGGGCCTGAAGTTCATTTAAATAAGCTGGCATCTTACTGGTTCTGCCTAAGAATAGAGAACAAAATATGCACTTGTATGCACACTTGTAGTATGCAACTATATCAGGGTGCTGGCAGCTGGCAAGTTTGCATACAAAAATTCATCCTGCTCAAAATACACCTCCAGAGTTGGATGGCTTCCACTTTTCCAATTTTATTCTGTGAATTTGGTGCTCATCAAAACAAGGGACTAAACATACACCAGCTAGTGTGCAGGCATGACTTTAGAAGGTATGATTTAATCTCCCCTCTAGGTCTGTCAGAGCACCTCATTTCTGACCTGTGCAACTCTTCTGCTGTTCCATTTCTGTGTCTGTCATAGGGAGAGTGCCAGTCATGTTGACTTGAATAGTAGCATTATGTACCAGAGAAACATACACAATTTTTTGATGAGAGCTTCAGATTAATTTCTATTTAGGCTGAGGATCTGAATTCAAGTCTTCAGAGATAAAAGACTTGAGTACTAGCCCACTATGCTTCCCAGCACCTAGTAACCCTCACAGTTAGTACAGATGAGTCTGAACTGCAGAGATTGCATTTGGGCCTTGGAAGTCCTTGTAGCCATTCTGCCAGATGGCATCATCAGCAACAAGGACCGAGTTCAATACCTTGGGGTTACTCTTAACAATACAAAATAGAACTGGCTTGAGTCCCCACTCAGTAAGCTGGGAAAACCTACAACCACTCCTGGGTGCCTCTGAGTGATGCCCCATTTGGCAGCACTGAGTCTGTGTATAACAAAGGAGAACTTTTATTGAAAGGGAATGCAGCATTAATCTGGGAAAACACCACAACCACATTCAAAAGCATGTGACCATATGCAAACACAACCCCACTGTGTGCTGGGGAGCGTCTTTTCCCTTGCGATGGTAAAGATTGAACTATTCTCCTTAACACAACTTCCACTCTCCCTCCACATCACCCCACTCACAGTTGGTTGTCCTTGGTTAGCTGTCTCTCTATCATCATCCCTCTGCTATCACTGTCTCTCTGCTGCTGGCACTGGCACATTTGGATCCAGTTTGGTTCATTATTAAAAGGGCTGCTAAAAATTTTAGATCCAAATCTAGATGCACTTATTAGAGTTTGAACATGTTCAGCTCGAATCCAAAGCTTTATTCAGGAGCATCTCTAACAATTAAAGGAACAAGTAATTCTCTCCTAACCAAACCTTTGTCATTTGTTGTAGGTCACTTCATTAATTTCTGCGGGAATCTGCCTGAGAGGACAAATGGCCACTTTCTTATTGTTGGGACAACTGTGGCTTTTTTTTTACATATTTGCACTATATATTTTAGAAATGTTTCTCTGTCCCAACTTACCAGCTACAGCTGGGACAAAACCAGAACCTTATATCAGAAAATCCTAAAATCCCTGCCCTATTGTCTATTGATAACTTGCACAGAGTGAGAGTGTCATGCCTCATTTGCATATATATTTACATACATTGTCATAACAATACATATACAATATTTCCTAGTACTCATGTCTCCCTTGAACTATTAGAAATTGCTTGTTTGAGTTATGAGGAAGAAAATCCTGAAGCTGATCCACTTTATCATGTTCCAATTACATCTAGAAGGTGGGTGAGAGATGGAGTAGGCCTCCATGCTGCATGGTGTGCATTCCTGCCATGTACAATAGCTTATGCTGTTCAGAGAGCCAAAAGGTCTCTCTCTGCAGAACTTGTTTAGTTTAGCTCCCTCTAGAGCAGCATATATGGACATTTTACATAGGCTAAAAAAACTAGATTAGCATAATGCCCTTTTTCTTTGAAGAGTGAAGCTAATGGATAGATACCTTTCTTCAAATCCACCCTTATAGAAATAGTGACTCACATCTCTAACACTTATGTGTCTCAGTAAGTTTTCTAAATGCTGTTATACAATATGGCATATTGCAATATACAGGGGTCATGCTGGGGCATATGGTAGATTATTAACTAGGATCCTTACCTCTTAGTTAAGTGATCTTTAAAGCATTAGAGCTGTGTAGCATTACCCTGGTGCAAAAATGCAATGGTCTTACCAGTTGACCTTTTAAAGTGCAAGTGTTAAGTGCTTTGTGAAATTTCAGGGTTTGCTGGTGCCTATAATACTCCTCTCAACTTATTTTCAAGATGCTGTGGAGTGAGGTGCAAGTGAGAACATCTTTGTCTGTTGCTTTTAATACAGTCTGCCTATGCACAACTGGTGGTGGGTTCTGTGTTTGCGTAATTATCTTTCTTTAAGAGTTTTCCCTCTTTTTTGCAATGTTTGAATTCTGTGAACATTTCTATGGAAATAATTCACTGAAAAAAATTCTTTTATATGCTGTGGATGATAGAATTGATAATAAGTGCCATACTACAAATCATAAAGTTAGTATTCCCAGGGTTTAAGTATAAAGCAAAAGAGACTCAGATGATCATGAGTACGTTTCCAGGAAAGAAATTTGGCACTGATAACATATCCTAGCTATTCTGTTACGGAATGGATTTTGAGGGTATGCTAATCAGTCTATCAGAGAGCAGCTTAACACCAGATTCAATGGTAGCTTCCAGATGAAGAAAAGTATTTGGTAAATGCTGATGCAAGAGCAGAGAAGCGGAATTCAAACAGGAAGATCACATTACCCCTTAAAAGGTCTCCTCACAATCCCAGCTCTCCTTCAAATTAACTAGTGGATGCAACACTGGTTCTAAGAGGGAGTCAGGTACTCAAAGATTAATGGACATTTTCTAGCTTTTTCAGATGAATAGTTAAGTATATGAAGATAACACATCCATCAGCACAGGTTTCTCAACACTGAAAAAGGGATGAAGTACAAAAGCTGTTTCTTTCTCATCAGTAAATAAATCCCAACTACCTGTATTACTAATGGTTCTAAAACAAAAGCAGGACCGACTGCATGAAAAATTATTACTTGTTAATTAATGGGAACCTTCATTATAACCAATGTCATCTAGCCTGACCTAAAAGGAATAGCTTCCCCATTGCAATATTGAGTTCCTCGTATTTTCTTACTTTTGAAGTAACTGACATTGTAAACACAGGATCTATAAAATAACCTATCGAGACAAATTCTTCCCCTTTCATGAGTGGAAGCTGGGAGATGTGACAAAAGGCTGAAAATTATCCAGAGTTGTGCAGAGAACAGAAATGCCATTTTGCTGAGCACTCTGAGGTTTTGAAATTTTGTTTAGTTCCCATTTGGAATGAAATGTAATCTGAAACTTCCTCAGAAGAAAATTTAAAAAAACAATATTTTTCTTGGATCAACTGAAACATTTCAGCTCAACAAAACTGGAATATTTTCTTTCAATTTTGGTGTTTCTGTTATATTGTAGTATAACATATAATACAAACAAACAAAATTGCAACCAGAAGTTGTTCTGAAAGATGAAATCAAAACACTGTGTTCTGACAATGTCCTGAAACTCTTGATTTGAGTGGAACAACCTGATCTTAATAACCTTGGTCTGACTTCAAAAGAACTACTTCCAGGAGAAATGGTCACAGCATTGGTGTTTACATAGTAAAATATCTGGCAAGCAGTACGAAAGAATTCAATGAGAGTTGAGGACATTCTGCATCACTCAGCACCTTTCAGGACTGGGCCCAATCTTTTGCTTTTAGAAATATAGGCTTTTGCAAGGTGCCTCTCCCATCTAATCATGTCGGTGGGAAAGGAATCTGTATGCCATCTAGTTCCACCATAAGGTTTCTCAGGCATTTTATATTAATTTCTTTTTGGAGGGTAGCAGCATGGATTAGAGAATCACTTTTCATATTGATGGGTCACTATTTAGTTTCTTATTTAATAAAACCATAAGAATTGTTAGCTTTTCATTGGAACCAATGGAGCCCCTGCACGTACGCATAAAGAATTTCTGTGGTTTTGCCTTGGATAAACTACCGTATGCAAACAGAGAGACATCCTGCCAAGATGGCAATGAAAGCAAAATTCCACAGCCAACAGAACTGACAAATGCTGACCTAAAACAAGTTTTCTGTTATTTTTAAAATATTTCAGTAGGTTTGTTTTCTGTTCTATTCTTTGCACTGATTTTTTAGGGTTTCCAGGAAATAGAAGACAATAATAGTATCTTTTAAAAAAAAGAATGCAAATCCTTTTGTACACAAAAAGAACGAGGATCTAGATCAGCATATCCATATCCATGGAGTAATTCCACTTCCCTGGGAATTTAATTATGTAGTATGTTTAAATTTGGGCAGTGAAAAATGTTCAAAAATATTATGAACTGCTAAAAACTAGCCAAGTTGAAACCAGCTTCAGTAGACCAAAACCCCTGTGGCTCAGGTTCAAAGAATGACATCACTGCATTCCACCACCAGCCTTTCATATCCCATGCTCTGTTAGCCTGTCCTCCAGAGAGGATAGATTCATACATTCCAAGGCCAAAGGGGATCCCTGTGATCATCTAATCTGACCCCCTGTGTAACACAGGCCAGAACTTCCCCAAAAGAATTCATAGAAAAACATCCAATCTTTATTTAAAAAAAAATGCAGTGATGGAGAATCCACCATGATCCTTGTCAAATTGTTTCAATGATTAATTACACTCACTGTTAACAATTTAAGCCTTATTTCCAGACTGAATTTGCCTAGCTTCAACTTCCAGCCACTGGATTGCTTTATAATTTTCTCTGCTAAAGTGAAGAGCAACATTTGTTCCACATGTGGGTACTCATAAACTGTGATCAGGTCACTGCATTAATCTTTTCTTTGTTAAACTTAATAGATTGAGCTCCTTGAGACTATCATAGGAAGGAGCACCTTCTCTTGCCCCCTCCACTGCCGAGTTCCTTCTCAATGACTTCTTTTGAGCTGGTGTGATGACAGAATCATGTCCATGTCATAACAATTCATCAAGAGGCTGCAATGTAATCGTCATGAAAGAGTTCAGGTATAGATTCAAGTTTTCCAAACTTTGTGGTAGAATTTGCAGCTAGGTTTTTTTTTAATCCATCACTGGTTTAAATACATAGTTAATCTGATTCTCCTCTCACTTAGCAATTTTACACTTCAGTGATGCTATTTCTCATTTACTCTAGTAACATGAGAGAAGAATGAGGCCAATTATTTTTTAAAGCTTGTGAGTCAGTCTGTTTGGTTTTAGGTGGGCCTGATTTTGAAGTGATTGCCGCTTAGATCATAATAAATCAGGAGTAAGTCCATTGAAGTTGATGAGAGTACAATGGCGTAAAACATTCTCATTTTCTATTGTGCATTTCATAGGTTCCAGGGGCAGCTCCAGGCACCAGCACGCCAAGCATGTACTTAGGGCGGCAAGCTGCGGTGGGTGCTCTGCCAGTGCCGCAAGGGCGATAGGCAGGCTGCCTTTGGTAGCATGCCTGAGGAGGGTCTGCTGGTCCCACGGCTTCGGCGGACCTCCCTCAGGCAAGCCGCCAAAGGCAACCTGCCTGCCATGCTTGGGGCGGCAAAATACTGCTGCCTCTGATAGGTTCATAGAGTTTAAGGCCAGAAGATGCCACTAGATCATCTAGTCTGACCTCCTATATATCACAGTCTCTTAATTTTCATTTAGATACACCAATATCTAGCCCAAAGACTTTAGTTAGACTAAAGAATTTCAGTCCTCAGAAGGCTAAACTGTGTCAGCATAGAGACAGAGATCAGAAGATACAGAGGTTCCCCCAATGCCTCAGGCCCCTACAATGGCAGGGAATTCGTTAAGTCAGATATGCCTGGATGATTTCAGTAGGTGAACAATACCCCATGCTGCAGAAGAAGGTATTTTTCCTCCTCGTGCTGCCACGTTCCTGCCAAGATGACTTGGATGAAAATTCCTTCCCCAGATTTGGCATCTGGCTCAGTATGACCCTGAACACATGAGAATTCTTTGTACCACCTCATAGCACTGGTCTACCACGTCTGGTGTCCTGTCTCCAGTCGTGGTCAAGTTCTGATTCTTCAGAGGAAGGTCAAAAAACCCACACCCAAAACAGAATACATCTGGCCAGTGACCAATTGTGAATTGGGGTCGGGGGGAGGATTTCTTCCTGACTCCTACAGGGATTGGCTGAAGCCCTGAACTAGGAATGGCTGATACTTAAAAAGGCCAGGGTCAAATGAGAGAAGACAAAGATCCACAATGTAATTTACATTTGAAATAAGTGAAAAATACATATTTATTTATTAAATCTATCTATATGTATAAGGCCTCCTTTACCAAGTATCTGAGCATCTCATAAGGTAGGGAAGTGCTATTATCTCAATTTTACAGATGGGGAAACAGAGTCATTAAAGTATATAAACTTCTACCTTCCAATTGAAATTAATGGAAGTTAGAAACCTAACCACCTTTGTGGCTGTGGGACAGAGATTGAGCGACTTGCCCAAGCTCACACAGCAAGTCTTTAGCAGGGAATTGAACTGGGTGTTTTGAGTCCCAGGCTAGCACCCAAACTGTTGGACAATCCTTCCTTTATAGGTATAGGCAGGTGAAATACATCCATGAGTGTTTTCATTTTTCAGACTGCAGCATTCAAGAAATCCATATTTACTTCTGGTGTTATTTGTTTTCTACATTATGCCAGTACTAACATTAGTAAGGATTGGTTATTCTAAAGTTAAGTTACATAAGATTTTAAAGATATTCTTTCTTATTACCTAGTAAGAACAACCTTGATGTAGTTTGCCTCGCTTTGAATTATAATGTATGTCATCAGTAATGTGAGTTTGTTTTAATTTACTTCTGACATTAAGATGTTGCTTTTGGGCACACTGTTGCAAATGCATCCTGTTCACTTTCTTGCCTTCCAAATGCCCTTCATGTTTCAGTAAAACAATCCAATCAAAACTAAAGACCAAAAGCCCAGTAAAACAAATCAAGCATACAAATAATTCCTAGGCATTCCTGTTCTACTTTAGCCTGTTTGCCCAAGGCTTTTAAATTTCTTAAGCTGGGTAATAGTATAGCTCACTAAACTTTCTAAAAAAAATATCTATACTGTCTATTGTTTTCTATGTTAATTAGGCTAGAGTTCATAAAAGTAGAATTATTTATGCAGAAACTCTGCATAAATTTAAGCTGCATAGTATGCATTTCCTGATGGCAAACTATTCATTGTAAGATTTCTTTTTATGATTTCCTTGTTTTATATTAAAAAAAAAAAGGAAATATGGTGGTGCTGTTGTTTGCTGATTAATGTGACAGCTCCCAAAGTTCTCAGTCAGGATCAGGACCCAACTGAGCTGAATGTTATGCAAGCAGGGATAAATAACTCCTTTCCTTCAAAGATGTTTTCATTCAATCTGAAAGAAGTTATGGTTTAAAAAAGTACTGATTTCTATTCCTTTTAGTAAGTTTAAGTCCAGAAGGGACCATTAAAGGTTAAACTATACACATGCTCTAAACTATGCATGTGGCTTCCACTGAAGCCATTCTGTGCATGTGTATATGAGGGCAGAATTTGGCCTTTGCTGTCTTTTGTTTGTTTTTTTCCTTTTATGCACTCTCACACAGATTTTTTTTCCTGTGGCAGATGGCTAATTTTGATGTGTTTGGTCTAAACAAAAATCTGGCCACACTCCATCTCTGAGAGCAGAGACTGTGGACCATATTCTCAGTTGCTGCCAGTTGGCATAGTCCCAATGACAATTGCTAGCTGTTATGGTTGTGAAGAAAATCTTGAGAAAGTGAATCAATGGTTATTGACGCAGAGGTGTCTGCCTGAGTTTGCAGGGAGCCTGAAACAAGTGAATTGCTGCAATCACTTCCAGGGACTGCTATCTCAGATGCCCAATGATGATACTCAAATGTTAATATAAACGATTTCACTACTGAGCAAAGCATGGAGGAAATGAGAGGAAGGACCAGATAAGGAAGATTTGTACAGTTTCATTTTGGTGCCACAAATGATTGGGCTTGGGAAAATAACACCATTCTGTCCCCTCCTCCGAGTCTAGCAGAAGCCAGGCCCAACAACTCCAACGGGGCATCTGAGCCCCACCAAGGGGAATCCAAGCTCACGGAGCCCAGGTAAGCCCCATAGTGTAGTCAAACCCCACTACGAGGAACTAAACTCAAGTAGCACTGTAGAGGCCAGAAGGCATGTATAATCAGCACAGCCTACTATGAATAGCATCTCATTCTGGCATCCAAAGGGATTTATTTTGTGGGCAGAGTATGGTTTATGGAAGGAATTTGAAATAGTAGCACTGTACTACCATCTTTTTACTCTTGCCAATCCAACTGCCAGAACTCGTAAATCAAGTGATTGGGGGAAAAAAAGCAGAATGTCATTTCACGGAACATGTGTCTGCAAAAATAAATAAATACATACATAAAAAAGAATGTAATACATTCAGATGTTGCTCTGACCATGAAAAAAGTTGTTTCCAGCAGATGAGATTTTGTTGTTTTTAAATCACACCTATTGACTTCGCTGGGCTTGGGAGCAGGCCCATAAAGCATAAGATTGGACTTTGTGGTAGCAAATGTGCTGCATTCCTCAGCTATGAATAGTTAAGTGAGACTCGGTGGATGTGATATAAGATAAGATCCTACACAGGTTCTTCCAAAGAGCACTTATAAGGCATGAATTAAAGAAAGGTGGAATGGCTTTGAACCAATAGCTGATTTCTTACAGAAAGGCTCCTTCTCTGGCATTTTGTTAAAGTTTTGCTGGAGAGAATATATCACCCCCACTTAACTCAATAATGAAGAAACGATGATGGTATTTGAAATTAATTCAAAGGTCACAATAAATTCTGTGCTTCATGAGAATCAATGTGTCCTACCTTAGAGAGAGCATGATTTTGCCTCATTAACAGATTTAAGATTGAAGGTGATATGAGATAAATTCATCTTAAATTCATCATAAAAGGGCTGATTTTAGTAATTAGCTAATCTGTTTTCACAAGGATCTTTACTCTCATCTGAATGTATCTATCCATTGCTTATCAATATGTTTGCCTATCCAAGACACTGATAGCTCTCATCACTCGTAACAGATACTGTATGAACTACTTCCTTGTTAACATTGTTAGTGCCTCTGAAATACAAATAGTTATAAAATAGTTTCTGCCTTAGATTACATTGAAACAATACAGCATGTAGGACAGATGTGTATACATATCAATAATGGAATATTTGGGGGGGAGGTGTCAGGGAGGTGTCCCTTTTTGAGGGGGATGGAGGCATCCATCTGCTAACCTGACATCCCAGGAGGTGTGCTGCCCTCCTTCAGCCTGCCTCTGGGAGGTTACAGAAAGGTTGCTGAGGCTCACTCATCTTTCTGATCACTCACCTACAGTGCTCATCAACATGGGCAGTAATGATACTCCCAGTTCTGGTTCTAAGCAGCTCAGCAGTGCCTACATGATTCTGGGAGCAAAGGTGAAGGGACTGGGGACACAGGCGGTATTTCGTCCATTCTTCCACTTGAGTGTACAAGCGCAAACAGGAACACACACATCCTGAATATAAATGCATGGCTGCGCAGAAGGTGTCAACTGGAGGCCTTTCATTTCCTCGACCATAGAATGCTCTTCCATGAAGGAGGACACCTGAGAAGAGATGGGATCCACTTGACCAAAAAGGAGAAGAACTTATTCACACACCATCTCTTCAATTTAGTGAGGAGCGCTTAAAACAAGATTAAAAGTAGGCAAGTGACAAAAGTCTACAAATAGGTAAGGAAAAGGTGAGCTTAACAGAGGTCTAGAAGTTCAGGTGTGGGGAATGATAAGTAGGGTCATAGGAGTGACAAGAGTGTAAATAGTGAGGGAATCTGTTCAATATCTTAGATGTCTATACACAAATACAAGGAGTGTGGGGAATAAACATGAAAAACTGGAAGTATTACTACATAAACTGAGTTATGACTTAACAGTATCACAGAGACTTGGTGGGATAAATTTCATTACTACTGTAGATCACCAAATCAGATGAGGAGGTGGATGAGGCATTACTAGAACAAATAACAGAAACATCCAAAACACAAGACCTGATAGCAATGGAGGCCTTTACCCAGACATCTGCTGGAAAAGTAACACAGGAAAACATAAAATTTCCAGTAAACTCTTGGAATGTCTTGGGGGCTTCTTGTTTCAGAAGATGTAGGAAATAACCAGAGAGGCAGCCATTTTAGACTTGATTCTGACTAACACAGAGGAATTGGTGGCAAATCTGATGGATGGTAATTTGGGTGAAAGTGATCATGAAACGATAGATTTTGTGAATGTAATGAAAGGAAAGAGTGAAAGAAGCAGAATACGGACACTGGACTTCAGAAAAGCAGACTTTAATAAACTCAGAGAAGTGGTAGGAAAAGTCCCCTGGGAAGAAAATCTAAAGGAAAAAAGAGTCTTCAGGAGAGCTGGCAGTTTCTTAAAGAAACAATACTAAAGGCACAACAGTTAACTATCCTGATGCAAAGGTAATACAAGAAGAATAGTAAGAGGCCGATATGGCTATATCTGGACCTGATTAATGACCTGAAAATCAAAAGGAATCCTACAAAAAGTGGAAACATGAACAAATTGCTAAGGATGAATACAAAAGATATAGCACAAACATGTAGAGACAAAATCAGAAAGGCTAAGGCACAAAAACACCTAACAAGGGACATAATAGCAATAAGGAGAGGTTCTATACATACATACAGAGGAAGAAAAAGATGAAGGAAAGGGAAGAAGAACTAATAATAAACAATATGAAAAAGGCTGAGGTGTTTAATGCCTGCTTTGCTTCTGTCTTCACTAAAAGATTAATTGTGACCAGTTGCTTAACACAATATTAACAAGGGGAAGGAACACATGCTGGTATAGGGAAGAACTAGTTAAAGGATGTTTAGATAAGTTAAACTATTCATAAGAATGTAAGAACGGCCATACTGGGTCAGATCAAAGGTCCATTAAGCCCAGCATCCTGTCCTCTGACAGTGAGCAGTGGCAGGTGCCCCAAAGGGAATAAACAGACAGGTTATCATCAAGTGATCCATGCCCTGTCACCTAATCCCAGCTTTTGGCAAACACTATTCCTGCCCATTCTGGCTAATAGCCACCGATGGACCTATCTTCTATGAATCTATCTAGCTCCCTTTTGAACCCCAGTATAGTACTGGCCTTCACAACACCGTCTGGCAAGGAGTTCCAGAGGTTGACAGTGTGTTGTGTGAAAAATACTTTCTTGTGTTTGTTTTGAACCTGCTACCTATTAATTTCATTTGGTGGCCTCTTGTTCTTATATTATGAAAAGGAGTAAATAACACTTCCTATTTACTTTCTCTATAACACTCATGATTTTATAGACTTCTATCATATCCCCTTAGTCGCCTCTTTTCCAAGCCAAAAAGTCCCAGTCTTATTAATCTCTCCTCATACGGAAGCCGTTCTATACGCCTAATAATTTTTGTTGCCCTTTTCTGAACCTTTTCCCATTCCAATATATCTTTTTTGAGATGGGGCGTCCACATCCACATGCAGTATTTAAGGTGTGGGCATACCATGGATTTATATAGAGGCAATATGATATTTTCTGTCTTATTATCTATCCCTTTCTTGATGATTCCCAACAGTCCATTTGCTTTTTTAACTGCCGCTGCACATTGAGTGGGTGATTTCTGAGAACTATCCAGAATGACTCCAAGATCTCTTTCTTGAGTGGGAACAGCTTATTTAGACCCCATCATTGTATATATATAGTTGGGATTATGTTTTCCAATGTGCATTACTTTGCATTTATCAACATTAAATTTCATTTACCATTTTGCTGCCCAGTCACACAGTTTTGTAAGATCCTTTTGGAGCTCTTCTCAGTCTTCCTGGGACTTCACTATCTTGAATAGTTTTATATCAACTGCAAATTTTTCCACTTCACTGTTTACCCCTTTTTCCAGATCGTTTATGAATACGTTAAATAGGACTAGGCCCAGTATAAATCCCTGGGGGACACCACTATTTACCTCTCTCCATTCTGAAAATGGACCATTTATTCCTACCCTTTGTTTCCTATCTTTTAACCAGTTACCAGTCCCTGAGGGAACCTTCCCTCTTATGCCATGACTGCTTATTTTGCGTAAGAGCCTTTGGTGAGGGACCTTGTCAAAGGCTTTCTGAAAATCTAAATACACTATATCCACTGGATCTCCTTTGTCCGCATGCTTGTTGACCCCCCTCAAAGAATGCTAGTAGATTGGTGAGGCATGATTTCACCTTGATAAAACCCATGTTGACTATTTCCCAACAAATTATGTTCATCTATGTGTCTGACAATTTTGTTCTTTATGATAGTTTCAACCAGCTGAGGAAGCATGTGCCTAGGGCAGCATTCCGTCCATTCTTGGGGCCACACAGTTCGAGCGGCTTTTTTTTTTTTTCTTCGGCAGTTCGGGTGGTGGGTTTTTGTGTCTTTTTTTTGCTTGGGGCAGCAAAAATAGTAGAACCGGCCCTGGTTTCAACCAATTTGCCCGATACTGAAGCTTACTGGCCTGTAGTTGCCAGGGTCACCTCTGGAGCCCTTTTTAAAAATTGGTGTCACATTAGCTATCCTCCACTCATTTGGTACAGAAGCTGATTTACATGATAGTTTACAGATGATAGTGAGTAGTCCTGCAATTTCACATTTGAGTTCCTTCAGAACTCTTGGGTGAATACCATCAGGTCCTGGAGGCTTATTACTGTTTAGTTTATCAATTTGTTCCAAAACCTCCTCTAATGACACCTCAATTTGGGACAGTTCCTTAGATCTGTCATCCAAAAAGAATGGCTCAGGTTTGGGAATCTCCCTCACATCCTGAACAGTGAAAACCAATGCAAATAATTCATTTAGTTTCTCCAGAATGTCCTTATCATCTTTGAGTGTTCCTTTCGCATCTCGATTGTCCAGTGGCCCCACTGGTTGTTTAGCTGGCTTTCTGCTTCTGATGTATTTAAAAAAAATTTTGCTATTACTTTTGGAGTCTTTGGCTAGCTGTTCTTCACATTCTGTTTTGGTCTTTCTAACTATATTTTTCCCTTCATTTGCCAGAGTTTATGCGATTTTCGATTTTCCTCATTAGATTTATCTACCACTTTTTAAAGGATACCTTTTTGCCTCTCACTGCTTCTTTTACTTTGTTGTTTAACCACGGTGGCTCTTTTTTGGTTCTCTTACTATGTTTTTTAAATTGGGGTAAACATCTAAGTTGACCCTATATTATTCAAATTGTTAGGGCCTGATAAAATTCAGCTTAGGGTTCTAAAGGAGGTAGATGAAGCAGTGTTGGAACTGTTAGCAATTATCTTCAAGAACTTGTGGCAGACAGGAGATGGGCAAATTTTAAATCCATTTTAAAAAGAGGAGCAAAAAGGACCAGGGAATTATAGAGCAGTAAGCCAAACTTTTGTTCTTTGAAAGATATGGGAATATTTTATTAAACAATCAATTTGTAAGCATGTAGAGGATAATAGGGTAATACGTTATGGCAACATGGATTTGTCAAGAACAAATCATACTAGACAAACCTAATTTCCTTCTTTGATAGGGTTACTGGCTTTGTGGATGTGGGGAAGCAGTAGATATGATGTATCTTGATTTTAGGAAGACTTTTGAAACATCCCCACTTGACATTCTCATAAACAAACTAGGGAAAAGTGGTCTAGGTGAATTACTCTAAGGTGGCTACAAAATTTGTTGAAAGACCACACCTAAAGAGTAGTTGTTAATGGCTCACAGTCAGACTGGGATAATATATCAAATGGGGTCCCACAGGTATCTGTAATAGGTCTAGTACTATTCAATATTTTAATTCATGACTGAGATAATGGAGTGGAGGGTGTGCTTATATATTCTGTGGATAACACTAAGCTGGGAGTGGTTGCTAGCACTTTGGAGGACAGGATTAAAACTCAAAATGGCCGTGACACATTGGAGAATTAATCTGAAATCAACAAGGTGAAATTCAATAAAGACAAGGTCAAAGTACTGCACTTAGGAAGGACAAATCAAATGCACAACTACAAAATGGGGACTTAGTGGGTAGGCAGTAGCACTGTGAAAAAGTATCCGGAGGTTCTAGTGGATTACAAATTGAATATGAATTAACGATGTGCTGCAGTTGTGAGAAAGGCTAACATAATTCTGGGGTTTATTAATAGGAGTGTTGTATATGCTAGGATGCATTTATATTAACACTGTTCTGGCCAGCACAGCTGCACTAGAGATCTATTAACTCAAGCAATTCCGGTTCCTGCTGCATGGATGTTGCTTAGTTAACCCTCTCCTATCCAAGTCAGTCAGAGACTGGCTTGTGCTGCATTGCTCCAATGGAACTATTTATATGGGATTTTTTGTCAATGAAATTGCATGCACAAATAAGAGCTACTTATGGGTGTAAGGATTTGCAGTCCTATATTTACATTTATACAAGTATACTCTAGGGCCCAATTCTCTATACACTAATAAATTAGAAATATTTGGAGCTAGAATTACTATTACACTTCATCCCATCACAGTAAAAATGTGTTATTACTTTTCAACAAGATGGTTGTCCACAATAATAATGTGGGCAGCCATTAGCAATTATCAGCAAATATTGTTGCTGATAATTAAAATTGTAATTCAAACCTTGAAAGAAAACTACATCTCACAGTTTATTCGTGGTGATAAGTGCTTCGTGGTTATCAGGGCTGTTTGTTGGACTGAGCAAAATAAGTGCAGTTTCCTTATCAATTAAATTATTTTCCATCAGAGCCAATACAGCCAAGTTTAGTACTGTGACTAACCTATTCCTGAGAGGATCACTTCAGTATGATGCCCTTCTATTGATGTAATCAAAATTAATAGGAAAAACTTGCCTTAAGCTTAATTGGTATATTTAATGCCTACATTTTTAAATTACTTGAACATTTTCTTAATTAAACTGGAACATTCAAAATCACACCACTTTTTATTTTATACTGTTTTCTTAATATTGCAATATTTCAAAGATAATTGCAAACAGTTTTGAAGGGATTTTTTAGATCCAGTGCTAAATACAACATGTTAGTTATGGTAAAGTAATAACACAGTAAAAATTATTTGAATTAGATATCACAAAGTCCAGAAATGATTTCACTAGAATGATCAAGAATAGCAATTGTTTCCCAGCTGTTTAGACCATAATCTCATTAAGGATTTATATTGGGTTCACTGACTATATCTTTAATATCTGCATGGACAGATGATGTTGGGGTTGTTAAGACAATTGGGGAAACTCCCATCTTCCATCACCATTGTCACAGGTCCAGAGACCTTAACCTGATGTTTCAGACTTATCTTGCCAATGAGACAGAGTAAAGAAATGGATCTGTTTGTCTTCCTGGTGATTTTAAGGAAAATGAAAACAGATGATATTTTTCAGTAAAGTCATTCTCTTTTACAGTATGTAATATTTGTGGGGTTTAATTTAAGAGGTAACTTCTGGCATGTTTCTAATCTTTGGACCGTGTAGAGTGATGGGTAAAACAAAAAATGAAAAAATGCCCAGAATATTCCTACACTTCTCTTGCTACCACACTGAATTAAACCACATTCATCAAACCAGGTTATATATTTATCTTCATAGCACAATACCACAACTGGGATGTGGGAGAGGATTGTTGTGAAGTTCAAGGTTTTGCAAAGGTTCATGAAATATTTTCAAGCATTTTGTCAACATTTTTTGAGTGTTGTCAAAAACAAAAGACTTGGAAAATACAAGAAACTACACCCACTCCTAGCTACCTCAAATTTCTGACTCCACCTCTTGGTCAATGCCCTGCCCCCAAAAGGCATGTCCATAATTTTTCCTCATAGTATAGGAGTCTCCCTCTCATGAAAGGAAAGTGTCCCATTCAGTCTGTGCCAGAGGTGGAAAAAGTGAGGCTAGAAAACACAAATCTAATAAGCTCCCTAATCAGATCGGACTCTCTCCCCATAGGAAAAAGAATCAGGGATGACAATGGGAGGCGGGTCAGAGGAAAAGTGGGGGAATTTTTTTAATGAAATGAATGAGTGCTTAGGGCTGGGCAGATGAGCAGTACTGTTGCCCTTCAGTCAGAGTGGTATGCTACTGTCAGAACGGAGAGGTCAGTAGGCCTGATTCCAATCTTAGACTGATTTTATGCCAATGTAACCCTATTGACCTCAGTGGAGTCACTCTTAATTTACATTGGTGTAACCAAGGAGAGAATTTAAGATTGTGAAAGAAAGTAGTTCCTTCAGTAAAAAGTATATAATTTCTAGTGGTCATGGTTGTATGCTGTGTTGGAACTGAACATGGTTCACATCATTTCAAGGCCATTTGAACATTGCGGGTTTAAAGTTATGCAGGAGACTAGAACAGCAATAATTTAGCATTCTGACAAGGCTTGGGGTCCATCCAAGTTGCTGGCAGATAAGAGTGCATCAATGCTTCTTAGCACTTTTCCCTCCAACAGATGCAAATAAAAGATTCCCAATACCCTTCCTTCCTCAAAGACAGTGGGGCGAGGAAGAGAGGAGTCCTCCCCTTGAAGAGCCAATGGGGAGTAAAGGAATTGTTTTGGGGTACATCCAGACTACCCGCCAGATCGTGATCGATCTATTGGGATCAATATATCGCGTCTCGTCTAGACACGATATATCTTAATTCCACCCTCTGGAACTCCACCAGGGCAAGAGGCGGAAGCGGAGTTGACGGGGTAGCCACGGCCGTCAATCTGATGCCGTGAGGACGGGAGGTAAGTCAAAATAAGATATATTGACTTCAGCTACACTATTCCGGTAGCTGAAGTTGCGTATCTTAAATTGACCCCCCCCCCACAGTGTAGACCAGCCCTTTGAAGGGAATGACCAAAGCCACTGGGGATTCTCCTTATTGCATCCAACACCACCTTCAGATTGTGTTGCCTGGAATGTGTCCTTGTTTTCCCCAACCAGAGATTGTCATCTACAGATGGAGCTTTCCTGTGTAGCTTCATTTACTTTAATAGAGCAATACCAATTTACACCAGCTCATCTGGCCAGTGTGTCCCTCTTGTGTGTGAGGGTGGAATTAAGATAGGAATGATGCTTTTGTACCAATCACCTTGCTGTGCTTCAAAGTTGTGTGTGAACTTTGAGGCTCCACACTGAGTTGGCATTAGAGGCGCCAAAGCGGATAGCACTGGACCATCAAACCGTTCAAGATTTGCCCATCAGTCCGTATCATTTATTTAAATCAAGATTTTGCTTCAAGTTATGTCTTCTAATATTATATTGTGGGTGCTAAATAATAAAAAGAATTGTGAAATTAATAATTATTACTTAAAGGAATTACAGCTTTTTCTTGTAACAATTAAGGGCCCAATCTGCAAACCCTAACTCATGGTAAAGCAGTTCATATTAATGAGAATACTTGTGCAAAGTCTGCTCCTGAAATTATTGATATCATCTGTGGGTTTTAGGCAGAACGTATTTTTTTGCTGCTAGGTGGAGTAAATGGAGTAGCTTGCTTACAGGTAACTGCTGGGTATCAATAGTTAACTATACCTTTGACAGAGGATTTTAATATCAGCATCTTGAATTTGAAAATGCTCATATTTCTTACGTTGCTGTTAATAACTGCTAAGGCTTAAGTTTTACCTTGTCATTTATGATTATATTCATATTTAAATGCAACAGTTTAATTCAGAAATGATTGAACGGATTTGATAAAACAGACTGTACAGTAGATGAAACGAAAGTTTCAATATACTGTATGTAGGAATTTTAAATTACCTTTAAATAATACACAAGGTAGGACATAGAAAATTCAACTGAAACAGATTATGAAGATACTTATCAATGCATGACTTCTTACATACTTTAGGAGATGAAGCCCAAGCTGCTATTCTGGAAAGCTTTCATGTCAGGACATTCAAGTGTCTTCTGCAAAGTTTCCAATGATGGTGTGGTGGGGAAGCTGCCCCACCCACCCCCATGTGAGAGGGGGCTAGAGTAGGTCAGGGAGACTGCGCAGGCCAGCAGCCAATCAGAGAAGGGCTTACAGAGAGCCAATTAGGGCTGTGATTGGAGACAGCCAATCAGGCTCAGATGGGCCATATATAAAGGCTGCCCAGAATCACAGCAGGCAATCTGTCCCAGATCTTCATGGGGGAGGGTCTGTCTCTGGAGCAGAAGACCAGCGCCAGGGATAGCAGTGCTGGGCAGGCTCCGGGGAGTGGAAGGGAACTCCAGCCGCTACCTGCCAGGATGCAGGCCCTGACGGAAGGGCCTAGCTGGTGCCAACGGGGCTAAGGGGAAGTGGCCCAGGGAAAGATGGACAAGGGGAGAGAAGGAGAGTGGGGAGGCTGCCACTAAAGGGTCCCTGGGTTGGGACCTAGAGTAGTGGCTGGGCCTGGGTCCCCCCTTGTACTGCACCTGGCCGCAGTAGGGGGCTGAAACAAACTGCAACCAGCCCTTGCAACAAGGGGATAGACTTTGAAGGTTGTGGTTGGTCACTGAGGCCAGTGCAAAGACTGTTGCTGATCCCTCTCCCCCCAGAAGGAGGTGAGGATGGACTAGGGGGCACTGCCAGAGGGCAGTGACCTGAAGAGGACACCGCCAAGTGGGGAGCAACGTGAGTCCAGACAGCTGTGAGGAACAGATGACTGATGGGACACCACCAGCAGAGGACACCCCACCAAGGACTGAGCTAATTCCCAGAGCAACCAGTGGGAGGCACTGTGGTGGTGAGTCCCAACCGCATCACAGATAGTTACAACAATGTCTTATCACAGGCTCTTCTCTCTTCCATTCTATTTCTGTAATTATTCTCTCTCTGTCACCCACCCACCCACATTTCCCAACAAGGCCAAATCCTCTCCATGTTTAAATATTATAGATTCATAGATTACAAGGCCACAAGGGGCCAGTTTGATCATCTAGACTGACCTCCTGTACAACAGAAGCCACAGAACTTCCCCAAAATAATTCCTAGACCAGATCTTTTAGAAAAACTCCAACATTGAATTAAAAATGGTCAATGATGGAGAATCCACCACACCCTTGGTAAGTTGTTCCAATGGTTAATTACTTTCACCACTAAAACTTTATGCTTTCTTTCAAGTCTGAATTTATCTAGCTTCAACTTCCATCCATTGGATTGCGTTATTCTGTTCTCCTCTAGATTGAAGAGACTATTATTAAATATTTGTTCCCAAGAAGCTACTTAGACACCGTAATCAAGTCACCCATTAACATTCTCTTTGTTAAGCTAAAAAGATTGAGCTCTTTGAGTTTATCACTATAAGGCATGGTTTCTAATCCTGTAATCATTTTTGCGGCTCTTCTCTGAATGCTTTCTAATTTATCAATATTCTTGAATTGTGGGCACCAGAACTGGACAGAGTATTTCCACAACAAACACACCAGTGCCAAATATAGAGGTAAAATAACCTTTCTCCTCCTCCTCGAGATTCCCCTGTTTATGCATTACAGGCTCGCATTAGTTCTTTTAGCTATAGCGTCACACTGGGAGCTCACATTCGGCTGATTATTCACTACAACCCCCAAATCTTTTTCAGAGTCACTGCTTCCCAGGATAGAGTCCCCCATCCTCTAAGTGTGGCCTACATTCTTTATTCCTGGCTATATACATTTACATTTAGCCATATAAAAATGCACACTGTTTGCTTGCATCCATTTTACTAAGTGATCCAGGATAGTTATGAATCAGTACGCTGTTCTCCTCATTACTTATTACTCCCCCAACTTTTATGCTTTCTGCAAACTTAATCAGTGATAACTTTATGTTTTCCTCCAGCTAATTAATACAAAGATTAAATAACATAGGACCAAAAACTGATCCCTGCTCACCCGCTCAATCACTATTCCCTTTTTACAATTAAATGCTGAGATCCGTCAGTTAGCCAGTGTTTAAGCCATTTCATGTATGCCATGTTGTTTTGATATCTTTCTAGGTTTTTTAATCAAAATGCTGTATGCTACCAAGTCAAGCACCTTAAAGAATTCTAAATATATTTCATCAACACTATGACTTTTATCAAGCAAATACCTTGTAATCTATGTTTGTAAGAGTCCATGTTACAGCTCTTGAACAAAAAAGATCAGTGGAGTCTCCATATGGTGGGATAGCCTGAGCAGACTATACCACCTTTAGGTGAGTCAGATGCAGTATTATCTAGTGCTGGTCAGAGAAACTTGAACAGAGCTATATTTCATAAGTGTACAGGATTCTGTCTAAACTGAAATGCTTCACAAAATCTGGCCAATATATCCAGAATTTCTTTTTTTTTTTTGTTTCTATTTTTCTCCTTTTGAAATGACTTTTCATCTCACATTTTAAATTTTGTATTGATATATTAGAATATAATAAAAAAATTCAAAAACTGTTTTGATTTTGTTGAAACAAAATATTTCAGATGGCCCAAAGTGAAAGTGTTTGGCAGTTTTCCTTCACAGAGAATTTTGAAATTTTCAGTTTTCACTCCAGTTTGGAATGAAACCAAACTTTGAAAACTCAAAATCCTTCCCAAAACAGAACTTTTGTCCTCAGCACAGCTTTAGTGTTCTCTTTATCTTTTTTCTCTTGCAAATTGGCTTTGGGCACAGTTTCAGAAGGCAATTTTGCCTTCCTCCACCATCTGTTATGGTCACCAGCCTCCATTATAGACCTCCTTGTGCGAGAGACAGCAAAGATAGCATAACTCTAGGATACAGGGGAATAAGGGTGGCTTTATGCTACATGTCCATCATTTGGATTCTGATCCAGCTTGGGGCTGATGCAATACCCAGCAGAAATTAGAACAGTCTTTCCTGGGTTGCCTATGTGCCATGTTGCAGTCCAGAGTAGCCCAGAATCACTGTAGTGCTGTGTGGACTTTCCCTTCTATCTGTGATGTGTCCCTTCTCATCCATAGTCCTGCCACCTCTTCCAGCATGTCCCCTGCTCCACGGACTGGGAGGGGGTTGCATATAGTTGCATACAGTCAACCTACACTGCTCCTGGCTGGCAGAATTCTTATTGTATAGGTTTACAGCCCACATATGTTGGGGTGGCATATAGGGGCCAGAATTGGAGCCAGACCCTCTGGTCTGAAACAATGGCCACACATTGTTATGCCCACAGTATACGAATGGTTTACGTTACTGCTGTACTGATATAAGCATAAGTGGAAGAGATTCTGCTGCCTTCATTACTCTGATTTTTGACTTAGTTTTTGTTTCCTCTTCTTCATCGATCCTTTATACAGAGAAACAACGTTGGAGCTTGGAGTTCTCAGGAATACCCACTCCTTTTCTCCTTGTTAATTATGTAGTTGAGCTTTAGTTTGATGTTGTTTGATGTTGTTGCTGCAAACATTCTGATAAAACTTGAGGAGCTTTAGAGCTTGAAGGTTGAAGCAACCAGCTTTTCTCATAGTTTGTGTGTCACTGCCCTACTGAGTCTTATAGCTTAGTAGCTTATTGTTGCAAGTTAATATAGCATGATGAAAAACTTTTCACTGATCACCATTTTAAGATCTTCCACAGTACCCCTGCACACAAACAACTGTAAACATACAGGTAGATTTTCACAACAGCATTGGATTTTACTGAGCAAAACCATTCTTTATTAATGCTATGATAAAATACTATAAAAGCTTCAGACAATAGGAAAGAAAAGACTGACCACACAGGAAAATTTGTTACCTGGAATGCTGAATATTATTGACGATGTTCGTCATTCTACATGATAATTTACCTTTTTGAATTTGCAATAATTATTTAACTCACTGGAAAATAGTTATGAATTTATAAATTGCATGAGTGACTCACAATAGAAAAGCCTAAATGAAAACTATTGCCCTAAAGGGTAAAACCACTATGATTTCTCTTTTGTTGGGGAAAGGGGGGGTGGAAATTAAGATTCTTCTCACATCCTCTGCTTTCTTCTCTAATCACAATGCAGGCACTATCAGTGAACGTAGAATCTTTGTATTATTTCCAAGTTTCCTCTATTGTCAGTCACTGTGACAAAGTGCAGGACAATCTGACACAATGATGAATCACTCTAGACATTGAGTTTTCACATGGCTGTCAAATGATCTCAGTAGGCTGTGTCACCTGAAAATGCCAAAAGACTAAAACCGTGTTTTGCTTTAGAACAAAGGCAGAGTTTGCTATAAACCCCATGGATTCAGAAGAGAGCCAAAAAGGCCAATTCTGATCTCTCTCTTACCCTGTGTAAATCAGTGGAATTACACCAGTGTGAATTAAGTCAGAATCAGGCCCTTTGGATTTAATAAATGCTAAACATATAATACAAGAATTTATTGTTTTAGTTTTTAAATTCCTTCATATCACAATTTTTTATTACAATTATTATTAAATCCCCATTTCATGATGTAACACTTACCAAATTGAAGGGTATTCTATTCTAATTGGTTTTGGTTTCATATATAAAATTGAGGTTTCTTTGTGTTTTCCAGCATGGCAAGTTCTCCAGCAAGCTTTTCATTTCCCCTGTGGAACAGGTAAGATGTAACAGAACTGATGATAACTGATTGATATATAGTCAAATGCAAATATGCTTGTTTAAATACAAGCCTTAGTTTCATGTAGATTCCATTGTTGATGCTACTGTAACTCCAGCTCATTTTCCCCATGAAAATGTTGTGTTCTCCCAGATTATTATTCACAAAGGCAGCTTTTTGAGTTATTTCTGCCCCTGCACAATATTCATGATAGCAATTTGATACTGTAGCAGTTTCAAGGTTATCAAGTGATTGAAAATCCTACTGCTTACTTCAAGGTGTAACATATAAAACTGTACTGCCATCCATTATCACAGTATAATAGTTTTTCTTAATGCCTTTCATGAACTGCTGATTTAGAAGTGTAAGCTAACTTCAGAAAGGGCTTATAGTTTCAGACTTTTTAGGCACTGTATATGGGATGCAGCCCCTTGATTTTGTATGACTGTATATACTATTTAAGCAAGCAATATTTAATCTTTCCCACAGACATTGATACATCAGCTGCAGAAGAAAGACATTATGCTATATTTATAATGAGAAACAAAGAAGTAATTATTTATCTAATATGTTGAAAGGCTAATGCTAGTTTGATATGAATCTCATCATAAGAATTGGACACTCAGATCTTAGAGATTAACATTATACCAAGAAGCAGCTACTAAGCCATAAGATACAGTAGAGTGTGCTAACTGATAAATGTAAGTGAGGACTTTGAAGAAATAACCATCATTTCTCAATCCGTTTTTGAGGCTCCCAACCACCCACTGAATTTCAGTTTCAGATGTAATTTGGGTAGTCTCTGATTGGCGAATAGTGTTGCTTGATTGAGTTTACATGGTGGCATCTGCTTAAGTAACAGATGTCTGTGCCACTAAGGTGCTATGTTCTCACTTTTTATATATGGGGAAATTGCTTCTAAAAGAGATTTTATTGTCTTTATGCAAATGAAAATACAATATTCTATCCTTAAAGGATCCTCATTATAACAGAATCTTAAATAATCATAAATGCATGTGCAACCTCATAAAATCTTTTGCTATTTTGGATATTAAGAAAGTTCCTTATGCACTGTCAGTTGTGCATGAAATGAGTTCTTATTTTAACTACCGGTATAAAGATATTAGCTCTTCTTCAGTGAAGCCCCATTGGCTTTCTAAACAAATAGTGCACAATAGTTGTTTGTGCCAAAGGTTTTCAAGTAAGAATTTCACATTCAGTTTCTTACACAGTATTGATGGGCAAGAGAGAGCTCTATATTTATTCAGGGGAAATAGAGTAAATATACACCTCTACCCCAATATAACGCTGTCCTTGGGTGCCAAAAAAGGTGAAACTGCATTATAGGTGAAACTGCATTATGTCGAACTTGCTTTGATCCACCAGAGTGCGCAGCCCCACCCCACCCTATAGCACTGCTTTACCACGTTATATCTGAATTTGTGTTATACCAAGTTGCGTTATATTGGGGTAAAGGTGTAAATATATTCTTTGTTTTCTTCCCTACAGTATTACAGTAGCAATGTGCTTTGGTAAAGAAGTGTGTTGCCTTTTTAAGGATTTGTTTTTCTGACCTATACTAACTGAGGTTCAGAGTACAGGGAGAGCAGCTTTCCTAGAAGATGTATACTTCTCCACAGATGCTGACTTTAGTTAATCTGTAACTGATAGAAATGTGGCTGGGAAGAAAAGTGGTGTCACGGTTAAAGCATAAGACTGAGTATCAAGAGAGTGGGTTTCTATTCCTATATTAATCACACATACCCTTTGTGACTGTGGGTATGTCTATACCAGCTTAAAAGATCCATGGCACAGCTGTGGCTGGCCCAGGTCAGCTGACTTGGGCTTGCAGGGCTCGGGCTGTGGTGCTAAAAATCGTTGTGTGGACATTTGGGATTGGGCTGGAGCTTGAGCTCTGGAACCTAGGCCCTTGTGGGGTCCCAGACCTTATTGCTGTATAGACATACTCTGTGAACCAAGCACACAAAGCCAAACTTTGCCTGGCCTTTCTGTAAGCTTGCAATGATGGGGAGGGCACAGGGCACCTTCTCCGTTTGTCTGGATTGTGTGAGGGCTCTGCCCTGGGGTGTAGTAAGATACTAGCAGCTCCTATCCTAGAAAGGACAGAGAAAGTCACTTGACACTGACTGAGCTATTCTGGTGCTAAAGTGAGAGAGAAGACCTAGCTGTCACTCTTGAATACATCTAAATGATCAAATCTTGTTTAACTTTCTTTCCCTATTTTCAGAGGGGTAGCCGTGTTAGTCTGGATCTGTAAAAGCAGCAAAGAATTTTGTGGCACCTTATAGACTAACAGACGTTTTGGAGCATGAGCTTTCGTGGGTGAATACCCACTTCGTCAGATGCATGCATCTGACGAGTGGGTATTCACCCACGAAAACTCATGCTCCAAAACGTCTGTTAGTCTATAAGGTGCCAAAGGATTCTTTGCTGCTTTCCCTATTTTGAATTTTGCTCCTGCCTCCATGGTTTTAAGTTTTTGCTTTTATGGTTTTAAGTATCTGGTCACACTTTACCTTTTAGAAGACAGAAGCAAAATAGGCTTTAAACACCTCAGCCCTCTTGATGTCCTTCATTATTAGCTCTCCTTCCCTGCTAAGTTGAGGGCCTACGCTTTTTTTGTATTTGTCCTGCTCCCAGTGTATCTGTAGAACCTTCCCTTATTGCCTTTTATGGACCGTGCTAGGTGTAACCTATTTTGTCTTAGACTATGTCCATACCGTACTTTCATCAGTAAAACTTTTGTCGGTCAGAGGTGTGAAAAAAAACACCCCCCTGACAAAAGTTTTTTACCGACAAAAAGTGCCAGTCTGGACACCACTATGTTGGCGGGAGACGCTCTCCCGCCAACAAAGCTACCACTCCTCACTGTGGGTGGTTTTATTTTGTCGGCAGGAGAGCTCTGTCTTGCCGACAAAGCGGCTACACAGGAGACCTTCAGCGACAGGCTGTAGTGGCACAGCTGTGCAGCTGTAAGGTACGCAGTGTGGACACAGGCTTAGCCTATATGTTTTGTCCCTACGTCTGTGCTATTTCCTTTGTACTCATCCTTGCAATATTTTTGATTCCACATTTTGCAGTATTCCTTTTGATTTGCAGATGATTAAGAGATCCTGATGGATCCACAGAGGCCTCTTATTATTCTTCTGTCTTGCCTTCACAGCAGGATAGTTTACTATTGTGCTTTTAATATTGTCCCTTTGAGAAAGTGCCAGCTCTCCTGAACTTCTTTTCCTCTTAGATTTCCTTCCCAAGGGACCGAACCTACCACTCCTCTGAGTTTGTTAAAGTCTGCTCTTTTAGAAGTCCATTTTCCTTATTCTGCTGCTCTCTTTCCTTCCTTTTCATGATCATTTTCAGCTAAATTTCCTTCAGTCTTCAGAATCACAACCAATTCCTGAGTCAGTCAGAATCAAATCTCAAATTGCTGCCCTCATTGGTTACTTCCTCCATGTTCTGAAACAAAGTTATCCCAAATGCTGTTCAAGAACTTATTGAACATATGTTTTGCTGTATTACTTTTCCAACATATGTCTGGGTAGTTAAAGTCCTCCACTATTACCAGGTCTTGTATTTTGGATATTTTAGAAACGCATCATCCATCTCCTTCACCTGATTTGAGAATAGACCCTTACCATGACATCACCCCTGTTTTCCCCCTTTTATCTTCACTCAGAGATTTTCAAATGGTCTGCTGACACCTCTTTCTGGATCCCAGAACAAGTGTATAATTCTTGATGTATAATGTATAATATTTCCTCCTTTTCCCCCCGCCTGTCTTTCATGAATTACAGTCATGAGATTTATCCCACCAAGTCTCTGTGATGTCAATTAAGTCATAATGTAGTTTATGTACTAATACTTCCATTTCTTTCCCATACACCTATCATTTGTGTATAAACAGCTAAGATGTTGCTCAGATTCACGCACTGTTATCCCTCTTGTTGCTTTTATGATCCTATTATAATTTACCATGTCCCTCAGTTAAAGGCACCTTTTTTATACCTACTGGTGGCCTTTTGTCACTTACCCTCTTTGAACCTACTCTGAAGCCCTTTTCACTAAGTTGGAGGTGTGAAGATGCTTTTCCCCCTGTTAGTCAGGTGGACCTCATCTCTTCCTAGCAGTCATCCTTCCCAGCACCCTGCCCAACCTGGCCAGTCAAAGCAGAGCTGACATAACTGAACTGAACCAGGTAGCTGCATTTGGAGTGGTAGAGCAGTTCTCTCTGGACTGGAGCAGACCTGCAGAGGAGAGCCATCTTTGGATACCACTTGACTACCACTGAGATTAGCATGACCTATGCTTTAGATGGCTGAGGACTGTGGTGAGACAGAGCTCTGGAACTCCATAAATTGGCTGTTTATTATTTGGGTCAAGAGGATTGACCAAACTTCTGATGTGCTGCTTTGGCTTACTCATTTTCTAATATGCAAATATCTAATGGTATTTTGTGCATCTTCTTACTGTTTTCCCCAAAACAACAACAAAATACTCCTGTTTCATTTTCCTGAAGAACTCTGAGCGCTTGTGAGTGGGGGAAAAGCCTCCTGGAAAGATGATTAAGGAGGTTATATTTTAATTTCCCAGAGCCAGAAGTAGGAGACTGGCTCTGGGTGGAGACTCAAGCCATAGTTTTAATTTAGAAAAGGACCCTAGCTGGATTGAGCCCAGACCTTGTTGTGCCATTGCCACCTGGAGGAAGGGTTACATTTTAATTTCACAAAAGTGGTATTAATGTGAGCAGAGAACAATTTGATTCACAGCTCTTTCACACAATCTGTGCAGGTAGTCATGTGCCTTCTGGTGTGGACCAGGATGTAGACAGTCTGGCCTAGTAGTCAGAGCAGGAGTCAGGTCTAGTGGGTGGGGCAGGCATCCAGGTTGGGGAACGAAGCCAAGGGTCAGCCCCAGAGATAACTGCTAGCTACAAGAGCCAGGGCTCAAGCCAGAGTCAGAACCAAGAATTGAAGCTGATAGTCAGAGCTGCATACCAGATGCCGATGCCAAAGGTCAAGCCAGAGTCAGTGTCAGAAGCTGGAGGTTGGGGTTGAATCCAAAACTAATAACTGATGATTGGAGGCAAGGCATAAGGACAGCAGGACAGGCAAGGATCAAGCATAGGGTGGGAGCATGGTGGGAACAGGAGCAAAGGTGTGGTAAGGCAGGAGCAGAGTAGGAATCAGCATCAGGATTGGGTGCAGGAGTCAGGCACTAATAGGGTGTCATAAACAGATAGCTAAGGGTTAATGTCTCTTACACCTGGAAAGAAGTACCTGAAACACCTGACCAAAGGACCAATCAGGAAACCAGACTTTTTCAAATCTGGGTGGAAGGAAGTTTGTGTAAGAGTCCTTTGTTCTTGGTTCTTCTGTCTGTCTCTCTCTCGGCTATGAGAGGATTTCTGTTTCCTGCTTTCTAATCTTCTGTTTCCAAGTTGTAAGTACAAATATAGTAAGGCAGTAAGGTTTCTATTATTTTCTTTTGTATTTACCTGGGTATAGTTGCTGGAATGTTTTAAATTGTATTCTTTTTGAATAAGGCTGTTTATTCATATTTCTTTTAAGCAAATGACCCTGTATTTGTCACCTTGATACAGAAAGACCATTTTTATGTATTTTTCTTTCTTTTTATATAAAGCTTTCTTTTTAAGACCTGTTGGAGTTTTTCTTTAGTGGGAAACTCCAGGGAATTGAGTCTGTGCTCACCAGGGAATTGGTGGGAGGAAGAAGTCAGGGGGAAATCTGTGTGTGTTAGATTTACTAGCCTGACTTTGCATTCCCTCTGGGTGAGGGGGAAAGAGAGATTAGCTCTCGGTACTTCTGTTTTCCAAGGCTGGAAACGGGGAGGGTGGAATCCCTCTGTTTAGATTCATGGAGCTTGCTTCTGTGTGTCTCTCCAGGAACACCTGGAGAGGGGAAGGGAAAAGGTTTATTTCCCTTTGTTGTGAGACTCAAGGGATTTGGTCTTGGGGTCCCCAGGGAAGGTTTGGGGGGACCAGAGTGCCCCAAAACACTCTAAATTTTTGGGTGGTGGCAGCTTTACCAGGTCCAAGCTGGTAACTAAGCTTGGAGGTTTTCATGCTAACCCCCATATTTTGGACGCTAAGGTCCAAATCTGGGACTAAGTTTATGATACAGGGCCCAATGCTGCCACAATAAGAAATCACCCTGTTTCTCAGACAAACTTCCTGTGCCTCCTTCTAGCTTACACAGTGTGGTTGGAACAACTGGTGGAGCTGGGTGATCCTCCAGATAGGGCTCTCATATGTGTGCCTTGGCTGAAGCTATAGTCCTACTAGCTTCTTGGCCCACCAGATTTCACCAGACATTGGGTGGAGGCCAGGATACAGCAGCAGTCTGGGGATTCCCAGGTCTATGGTTCAAGATCTGGAACGTCACATCTTTTATTCCCTCTGTGCTTAACAGTGAGTAAAGTTATAAAGGACTTATAGCATGGTCTCTAACTTCTTTCAGAAGGCAGAATCCAGTGCATGCAGCAGCTAGGGCATGGCCTTGTGGTTTTTTAAATATTTTGCATTTTGGAAAAATAAATCCAAGTATTGAGTGTGAAAGAGGGGTGAGTAGAAATATGATTCTTGATCCTCTTCTGTCAAGACGTGGTTCTTTAGGGAAAATGAAGCTTGCCACTGGTTTAAAGTTCCAATGGGAAATCTATTTTGGGTTGATATACAGGTATTAAACCCTCCAAACTATATTTATTTGCACATTTATTCAGTAAGTTAAGTAAGATGGTAGCTGAGATGCAATGAATTGTCAACCCGCTGGCAGCAACATTAATAATAGAGGAGTGTGCTTTATTCTACTGTTTTCATTCACATCTGCTTCACAAACATTATCAAGATAATCACTTTCCTCCAGCAGCTGCTTTGCTTTAGCTCACAAAAATAATTCAAGTGTAATGCACCTTGTCTAAGTTAATTCCAAATACGTCTCAAATAAAACAAAATGTGCATGGTGCATATTTTGACCCACTGCACTACATCAAAGATACAAAGCGACTGGAATAAAGTTGGGCAAAAATCATCATTTGCTCAATAACGTTTCTGAACAGCAGTAGCTTGAGTTTGCTATTTTCTTTATATATGAATAAATATCAAACTACAAACTAAATTGTAGCTTGTTAGGTCCTCAAACATCTTGTATGATAAGAGGCAAAGAATGTTATGTGAAATTGATATATCTTATGAAAGTATTGCCCATTAGAGGAGGAGTCATAATATGGTGGTATGATCATAGTCCAAGAAGCTTACTTCTCAGGTACCTGTAGTTCTTCAAGGAGACTGTCTGTATGGAGCCATACTTCTGAGATGACTCATTCCCCAATGAGTAAATTTGGGCCCCTCTGACTATCGGTATCTGTTGGGGCTCTACACATGCTCCCTAGTGCATCCAAACATCTGGAGCAAGAATACTTACAAGCACACAGACTCAAATGCCCCTCAGTTCCTTTCCTGAAAATAGACACAAGCAGAAGTTTCTTAAGAGTGAAAAGGGGGTAGGACATGTGGAGTTATCTGATAAGCCACCCTAGGCAGAACTACTCATTTATTGTAACAAATAATTTATTTTTTCTTTGTTGTTGATAAATTGTATTATCAATTACTTGACCACACTTTGGTATTCTTTATATGATGGTTTTACAAGTTACACATCACTAAAATCCAACCAATCAGTTTGTCTCAGTTCCCTATCTTGTTGCTCTATTCCTTCCTTATCTTTGTCTTAGATACTAGCATTGCAGGTACTGGTCTGCGAAGGCACTTCCCTAAGCTTATCCTAAGACATAGAATGAATGTATTTTGACTTTGACACGTTTCCTATCTGCTAATGCCAAATGCTTAAATGTAAGGAATCATGGGACACTTGGCCTAAACTGGCCTATACCATAATCCTCTTCACTTATGCTATCTTACTATTACAATATTTGTGCTTACCGTTTTTGGTGCTTAATGCAATGTATATGGTGTGGTTAATGAATATTAATTAATGAGATTATATATACTAACCAGCAAATATTAGTCAACATCATGAATAATCTGCAAAAAGGCCACAATTTTTCCAAGATTTGTCCACTCTAACAGTATAAATGTAGAAGACCTTTAGGTAGCCATCTGTTTCACGATGAGACTCCATGTTTATTAGATTTTACTTATGTTCCCTATATTTTTTGTATTATTTAGCTGGTGTGTTTGTCAGTAATATTGGCAGCTCCTGTACGATGTGTTGCTCAGATAGAAATCTAATGCTTCAAAATGCTAGCATGACTTCACTCCACTGAGGAAACAATGGATTTGATTGCAGAATTATTAGCATATTTTTTTCAACAACATGCAGTTTTCTTGGGAGAACATATGTTGGGATGACACTAACACATATCAAAACAGAAATATAGTGGCATGTAGAACAGAATGAAGTCTTCTTCTTTCCAGCATGACAAAGATCACACTGGCTACCATTTGTCTGTTGCTGGCAGGTGTCCCATATGATATCTGGTGGCTAAAATTTAGTTTAATCTAATTTGGATTATAAAAGGTAAAGATTATTTTTAGGACTGCCCATGTTTGGAAACATACCTAACCAAGCAAATTTGACCAGTAAAATCTAGCCCAGTTATGAGTAAGATTTAATTAGAACGTCAGTCAAGAAACAAGAATAATAAAGAATGACTATTCAGAAATGTTGACCACCTTGTTAAATTCTATAGGTACCAGAAACAACCCTGCTACTCCCTGAAAGAAAGCCATCTATATGTAACATATGCAGATTTGCAGGATATCACTCTTGAGGATATGCCATAGAATATACTTTTTGAAGTCTGTCCTCAGGTTACCCCCACAATCTTGGATCGTCTCAGAATTTTGAGTTTCTTAGACAAAAACATCACTGGGAACCTACCTATATACCAGAAATAGCAATTTCTGCTACTGCTTGACTCAAAACTTGCATGTATGGAAGCAGTGAATTACCTAGCAGCGTGGACACTAGAAAAATCAGCTGTCCGTTGGGTGCTTTTGACTTCTGTGATGCAAGAAAAATTGGATTTTTGCTGTCTGAGTTTAGTATGTAAAGAATCATGGCTGGTTTGACACGTTGGCATAGAAACAATGTAGGAACCAAGGAAAAAAACAGAAAAAAAAAAGCTTACAAAAGAATATTGGCTCATGAGGAACATACTGTATTATTTATCTGAACCATTGATTTTAAAAAAGAATGATTCACTATGGCTGATCAAAACCACTGCCTTTTTTATAGACTGGCGTGAACTTTAAATAAGCAGATCTGGTATACTAACTGCATTCTCAGCCAGATCGCTATTACAAATATTGTACTAAAACGAAATAGTCTTAATTAGCATAATACCCCAGGGACATTGAGTGAATTTTGGTACGTGTGATACTGGTGTTTGTTTAATTATATTGCTTTAAGTGCTATCCCCTGCTCTTGCTCTCACTGAAATGGCAAAAGCTACCATTGGTTACAAAAGGATTATAGGTGGGGTTGGTAGTTCAGCCCGTTAAGGTTGCCTGCCACTTCTCATTATTAGACCCTGTTTTCAATTGCTTTTGACTGACATTTTCCATTCCAGGTGTCTGCCTCATGCTGATGGTTTTTTAAAAAATTTCAGCCAAAGCAGTGGCTGTTTCTGAGCATGACACTAGGGAGTAATATATTGTTTTGCCCATTTTAAAGAATTTGGGCAACCTTTTCTTTGAAAAGCTGTAGTGCCCCCACACTTTGGAACAGAGACTTGAAATTTGGCTGGGCAGTGGCCTTTGTGTCAGATATGTACTTTTTGCTGTTCCCATTAAAATCTGCTCAAATTTGACCCAGTTATAATCCTTTTAATCCAAACTCTAAGACATCTGAGCATAACAGCTAAAATTTCTGAAGAGTCTATCCTCCCTGAGCATGCTCCAGTCTCTCCCAGCTCTTAATGTTGACCAGACTGTATGCCTGCACCATCACCACAGAGTGACTGAGCATGTTCCATTCATCATAGCTCCTGCAAGTGACTGGACTGTGCATGCAGCATCGCTATGAATGACTTAGTATGCTCCAGCTCATGACATTTCAGATAATGACTTTCTCTGTAATGGCTGCTCCGAGTCAGGGTAGGGCTGGGCAGTGGAACTGAGAGCAGGGACCTGTCTCTTCTGTGCTCTCAATGCTTCCCGCCTCCATCTAGACAAAGCAGAGGAGGAAGCCATCTGATTCAAATGCAGAAAGGCAGGGAAAGGAACAGATTGGGATGGAGGATAGGAGGAGAGAAACTGTGACTGGGAGTTGGAGGGGGATGATTGAACAATGAAACTGGGAGTTGGGGGAAGGGCAGGCTGGGGCTGGTTGGTTGGCAGGGGTTGGACTAGATGCTGTGGCCTGGCGGGAGGGGGCATGGCTGCCACTGGCACTAACCAAGTAACTGAAAGCCGTAGGAGGTTGTCCTACTCTGCTAGCTCAAATGACAGAGGTCTGTGTGATGGATCTAAAGGATCCAACCCTGCTGATGAACCATGTGGGTGTTGATATGATGCCACAGATGGAATTTCTGTTTTTTTCCAGTTTGCTTTTAAAAAAAAACAAACTAAGAAATGACGCACAAAACATGATATTAAAAGAACGTTACCAGCCAGTTACAAAGTCAAGCACTCAAAAGTTAGAAAATGGCAGAATTAAAGTTGCTTGTGCATCTGTTAAATTACCATGCCCATAGTTGCTCTAATTGTAACCATATAATACAATAATAAACCTAATCTTGTCTCTTACTTAATCATCTATAAAACTATAGTTAACATAGAAAGAGAAGAACAGATTTATATGGAATGACCATCAATGGGCAGAACACATAAGGCCCATAAACCTTACACATTTGGGGCACCAAACATGCACATCAGAAAATATATTATTACAACACACTCTTCAGAGATAACTCATGGAGAAATTAATTTTCAAACCTGGCAGCCTATGTTAGAGAGTGCATTATAGATTTGGAAACCTGAAACAGGCATTTGGGCACATATTATCCATGTTGAGTGCCAAAAGGCAGAACTGGATGCCCTCACTGTAGTTTCACCTAAGCTTGAAAACTGGGCCAGCAGTCAAAAAAACAGAGGAAATGTGTATTTTTCCTCTAATGTTGAGGTTATTGTTTATTACTACTTCTGTAGGAGTGGCCTGGTAGCTACAGTTTAATAAAAAACAAACAAAAAGAGCTACAATGAAAATTGCAGAAATTTGATATGAAGCTAGTCCTCACTGAGAACTAGCACCTTTATCTAGTATGCAGGAATATAGACAATGTAAGGATAATTGCACCAGAATTAAGAATATCTAAAGTATAAACACCTATTGGAGGTTTCTGAGATCCATTTTACACTGGCATAACACTATTGACTAAAACGGAATCAGTCCTAATTTACAGCACTATAACTGTAAACAAGCCCATAATATTTTTCCTCCAGTATTGGTTGTTTTCACTTTTATTCCTTCTTCCATCTTTCTTCTGTTTTCCATCTCTTCTACTGTTCTTGTCATTGTCGTTATTACTATGTATATTACTGAAGTGTTTTTATTACCTTGTAGTTATTGTAATTCCTCTAAGAAAGCCAATAAAATGCCAGCACTAATTAACTAAACTGAAAAAGTTACAAGTGATTGGACAACTTTATTTCTGAGCATGCTCCGTGGTCTTCAGCTAAGATTTTAGCAGAGCCTTCCCATGTGTGATACTGAGCATCTTCCTGGCCTCGCATCACCAGGGGGCTAGAGTTTTGCAGTTTGTAGGAGGGAGGTTTTAAGTGTCTCAAAATACTGCCTTGTCATTGGGAGCAAAATAATGCATTCATTTGGGGAACTGAAAATGAGAAGTACAGGAACACCAATTAAACAAATTCAAGCCTAAATCATAACAACAGAAGAGTAATTCCCCACCTGCCTTTCTAGCCTTTCAAATAATCTCTGGGCAAGTGTTGCTAGAAAGAAAAACAGCAAAATCAATAAATACTATTAAGAAAACACAAAACTACAAAACCAAATTAAGTTAGACAAATACACAGAACCCATATCCTCCCTCTGCCCAATGCCAGGGTACATGGGCTGTGCATAGCAGTGCAGTGCAAAGGGAAGTGTGTGTTAGATAAGATAATGCAGCAGCATGCCCACATTTTCAGCCCTTGAGCTGTATTTGTCTCAGTAGCTGCTTCACACCCCTGCAGTGATGATTTGGGGAGTCTGTCTGGACAGCCTATGAATGCTAATTGGTGCTATGAAGTTCTCATGAAATGGCTGTATTTTTAAATACCTCTGTGTGCACACGGCTTGTACCCTTGCTGACAAGGATGTGTCATGGCCTCCCAGACCAGGTACAATGGGGGTCTTCAGAACGCAACTGTTGTAAATTCAGGTGGCAGTACCTTAGGACGACAGGGTTTCTCAAGCCTAGAAGAACCGTTTTCTTTCAGCAGGGGGCTGGTGATGGGGAAAGAGTGGAAAATCCCTAAAGGCAAAACAAACACACTACAGTATTGATGCTAGCTGTTAAAAACCACAGAGGCTGGATGAGTCAGGGAAGACTCAAAGCCATGCAAGAAGTTGTGGGCAGAGGAGGGGAAAAGACAAGCATGGTTTCACAGCAACAGAGATACTGGTTTAGCTGAAGCATTAACTAAGGTCAGAGAAAACAAGCTGACCTAGAGAGAGAGGCTCTGTGGTTCAAATCATGCCAGGGACTCCAGTAGAAGGATCCTGGATACTCCCAGGGGACTCCGACCCCAGCCCTAAGAGTGCTCTATAGTGATGAGGAAACAGAAGCAGGGGAAAATGTGTGCAAGGTTTATTATTTTGTCTCAATCTCTTAACTGGTTACCTAGTGAAGAGCAATAGTATATTAGAATCCTGTACAAATTTGTGTGTGTGTTACACTTATCATGTGCCCTTGAAGAATTACCCTCTGGCTGCATGGCTGGAGTTCTGGGAGAGTGTATTTAAGCTATGTGGGAGTCAGCACTCGTTCCAGTGGCTAGGAAACTGGATCATAGGGTTGCAGCTCTCAGAAGGGGATACTAGACAGAGGATTTGCACCCCAAGGGGCTGCCTAGAGATCCCAAGTGAGGGGCAGTGCCTGGACTCTGTTCAGATTCAGTGTTTACAACAGTCTGGTGAGTCCCCAAGGTGGGGCATTCAGTGAGATCTGTGACACTTGGGTTTTGGCAAGTGGCTCTGTTTGGTTGTGTAGCCACTGGTCATGCTCTTGCACCAACCCTAATCTCTGTGTGCATGGTGCTGCCCATGGAACAGTGCATCCTACTGTGCAGGCAGGTTTAGCTCCATGTGTGAACTCTGCAGATGCACCACTATGTGCAGCAGATTAGTGCGATGCAGTGTGGGGGAGCAGAATTAAGTCTTAGGGTTTAATTTGATAGTCACAAAAACCCAAGAGTCTTAAACATTTCTTGCTATGGCCCAGTAGACAGATCAGCTTAAAACCTCTGTACCATTCAAACCTCAGAAAGCTGCAGATCCTGGCCCTATGGCAGGCTGAGAGGTTGGCCTGTAGAAGAAATCTGTTTATATTGCAGAGTTGGCTTGAAGGCTCAGGTTTCATAGATGTAAGCAGAGTCAGGATGAGCTCTACCCTGACATCTGGTGGTGAATTATGGGGAGTATGGAAAGGAATTTTAGGTATTTGCATTGGCACACCCACCCCACCTAGCATAGCCCATGGCACCGGGGATGGTTAGTTTGACAGCTCTGGGATCCCCAATTTCTTTGTTATTGGGGCAGGAGGAATGAAGTGTTGTCATCTTGATTATGTGAATGAGGATCTATGAGACTGCTTTATGACAGAGATGTCTCAATATCAATTAAGTAGCACTTGCTAGACAAGGGACATGGGTGCCAAAACCCACTGAAATGAGAGAGATTGGGGACTGGCGTGTGTACCTGATGCTATGGGCCCCTTTTGAGAGCCTGGAACACCAATTGCACATGCTTCTCTCTCCACTGTTGAAGAGTAGAGCTAATTTTGGTTCCATTAGGAGTCTATCTCGAGGCTGCTGAACTGAATTCATGTTGGGTCAATGGTGCACCAGGACTGGGGCTCCCCTACTACAAGCTGAAATCACTAAGTGCTGAAATCATTAAAGAGCTAAGTTTACTGAGCTGAGCTCACTGAGTGCTGTGTTAACTAGTCGGGGAGCCTGAAGATCTATCGCTAAGCAGCTGGCAGAGCAGTTTGCAGCGTGTTGGAACAACCCATGGAACAGTGAGCGGAGAGGAGTGGTTTGTGGGGACAGCTGGAGTGGCTCATGGGTTGGCTGGAGGAGCGGCAGAGCTGGTTGTGGTGAAGGCTGCAGCAAAACTCCACATAGAGGCAGAGCAGTTGGCCCTGGCCCACGTAAGGTTCCCCTTAACACCCTGTGTGTGCCCCCCCCATTTCCACCCAGGCTGGCGGGGGGTAAAACTCTGAAGATAAACTTTTGAACTCTGGGGTGGCACTGACCAGAGACTTTCGAGTTGTTGGACTTTGGGTTGATTGGACTTAAGACCCTAAGGGGGAAAGGACATTGCCAAATGTACTTGGAGGTGGGATTTTGCTTATGGTTTGTGTTATAATCTTGTTTGTGGTGTTTTTCCAACATGATGCCACATTGTTTCCCTTCTTTATTAAAAGAATTTTGCTACACTCAGACTCCGTGCTTGCTAGTGGGGAAGTATTGCCTCCTAGAGGCGCTCAGGGGGGTGGTATGTAATTGTCCCAGGTCACTGGGTGAGGGCTCGAGCCGGTTTTGCATTGTGTTATTGAAACGGAACCCCTGGATACTGAACCCGGCCCTTGTTGCTGCCAACTCAGAGGGGCAGAAGGGTTACATATACATGTGGTCTCCAATTTTTATTTGCCATAAATAATCCTCTTCACTCCTGGCAATCCCCTAACTATAGCTGTGCTACAAATGGGAATTACATTCTAGGTGACTGTGGATGGGTGCAGTAGGCCCTTATTAATAGAATCTCCAATATAGTGTGATACATTATTTGAGAGTGCTAAGGATCTCTTTCCCAATGGCTGAAGCATTGCAGTTGGCTGTGTTTAGGTTTTCCCTTTCTCTTTTCTGGGAGCCCTAGAAAGTTCTGCCTCTTTGAGAATTCCCCTGGGAGTTCTGACTGCATTGAGGTGACCCCAAACCACCACCAGCACAATGTGTCTGAGAAGGAGGGGGAAGGAGATTCTGGTGCCTTTCCAAATGCAACAGGACAGTAGAAAAAGTAACAGCCTCGCTCTCACATCCATAGTGTCAGCAACATTGGTGGGTCTCCTGCCCGCCCACCCCCCAGTTGCAAACTGGCAATTCGAGTGGGACTGGTGGGATAAAATGGCATTTTCCTTCCATGCAGCATAGAGTAATTTGTTTCCTTGCTTGCTTGTATTGTATTGCTGTAGTGGGAAGGACAACAACTGATAAAATGAGAAAGAAAGAGAAACTCCATAAGTGATTTCTCCCTTTATTTATGTTGACATCCTCTAGCAAAATATAAAAATAGATTTCAGTGTCTGACAGTTTTGTTGCTTCTTAATCTCAAGTTGGCACTTAGGAGTTCACTTCACTCGCATCGCTGATGTGCTGTACCTTACTAGCGAGAGATCATGTAAAGGACAGAATCCACTGGGCAGGGCAAATCTAAGGTAAAGAAAGTCAAACCCAAAAGCAATCCACAGTTTATTTATCTTGGAGGAGACACAGAGACCTAATCCTGCTGTCCCTTTAACTTCAGCATCAGGAGAACTCATGTGAATGAAGAGAAATACAACTAGGGACAAAGATCTCTCCCCACCCCCAGCCCAGCAAAGAAGAGTACTTAATAGTACAGTTATAACTGAAAATAAAAGCCACTGGTTTCCGCTATAGTTTTCCCAGATAATATCCCATTTGCATGAGAAATGGGTAGTGAATCCCCTTACATGGGACTATTTGTGTAAGAATTTACAGGACTAGATTCTAATATTGGGCTACTTGAAATAAATGCTGGCAGGATGAGCAAGGTATCAGTCCTCAGGGATCAGCTCTGGAAAACAAACAAAAATCATTACTTGGATTAATTTCCCAACCTCTCTCCACCCTCCTGCGCACCTCACCCCAAGCATTGGCATTCCTCTGCCCACATTCACTTGCTCAGTTGTGGGGCTAGTGGATTGAGCTGGTTGTGAATTTTTCTAGGACACAGGAGTTAATTGGAAAATGCTGATTTGTCAAATCCAAAATCTTCCGTGAACATATGTCAGGTTTGTTGAACTTTCCACAAACCCTAGGCAGGTTTCTACCTATTTCCTGCCTGCTTTCCTGGAGGGTTCTTGGGGACTCTGAGCCTGCACCCCGCACCCTGTCCAGGCCTGGGGACCCAAGGCTTCCAGGCTCCCTACTGCAGATCTGGGCTTGCACAAGGGCTCTCAGCATTTTCAAGTTTCCTGATGTGGAGCTGGGAACCTGGAAGGCCAGGAATGCCAGCCTAAGATGGGATGGGCTTTCAGAGTCCTCAACAGACCCACCGTGCAGAATGCTCCGGAGCCAGGCACCCCATCATTTCCAAACTTTTGGGGCAGCTGGCTCCCCAGGCTACAGGAGTCTGGCAGCTCAGAGTCAGGTGGTTTAGGAGTTTGGAAGTCCTGGGTTCTCCAGTGCCAGGGCAGTCTTCATGCCACGGCTGCCCTGGAGCTGCAGACCCCAGGATCTACAGCGTCTGCTGAGTATCACTAATTCTGTTTCACTGCTGCTATTCAGTGGTGAGTAACCCTGAAGCTGATGACTATCATGTCAGTTTCACCCAGCTGCTGCAGGAAAGGAAGGGAGCATACTTTGTTTCAAAACCACAATGTTTTGTTGTTTCCTAAATGAAATTTTTCAAACTGTCTGGTTTGCAAGAAATTTCAAAATTTCACAAAAATTGGACATTCAGAGTTTTGAGCTGCTCTTTTAGAGGGATCACTAACCTTTCTGGTGGATTCCTGTCTCAGAAAAAAGCACCCCGATTCTCCCAGCTTTTGCATAATAGTATCCTCACTCTCATAGATTCATTGAAAAAATAATAAACCCTCCAAAACCTCTAAGCCTGCCTGGAGGTGTCAGGCAATGAAGAAAGAGAGAGAACACATATTTTATAACTCATGAAGGTGTTCAAATACCATGGTGATGAAGACCATGTAAATATCCATCATTTAATTGCACTGGTATGTCTGCCTTACTCCTATTTTTTTATTGCATGCTGCTGTAGGGAGTATCTTAAACAGTTTCTTTGATATAACAGGTGCAATTCAATTATTGCCATGCTTGGTTAAACTTTTGATGTTCCCTAGGGATTGCACAGGAAATGACTTTGATGGATCACAGTTCCACTTGAAACAGAACTAGGAAAGATTAGTGTGTCTCCAGCACAAAGATTCCACACACCTAATTTTTTTGTTCTGATGAGATAATTTTTCTAATTAACCTTGATAACATTTCTCAGATATATAGGCCTATTCACACATAGATAGAAATGTATTTTGAGAAGGAATGTTTTTGTTCTCCTTTGAAAGTCTTGGATGCTGAATGTTAACACCTTGCTGACTGTTGTATACATTTTTGGGATCAAAAACTGAAATTCTTTAACCCAGCATCATAGATCTGTATGGCATGCAGGAGCATATGACATACATTAATAGTTATCCAACCTGTTGGATACACATTCATTGAGAAAAGAAAGCGGTAAGTTGCGTTTAAAAATAATTATAATAATTATTCTCCTTAAAGACTTGTACCTACTTCAGAACTGAAATGTCTGATGAAACCATCATTTCTGAGGGAATATTTTATAGCATGCATGACTAGGGTAAAGGTGCATTATTTTATACTTTGCCCAATGCTCAGCAATTAACGTAAACAAAATGTGCATTTGTCAGTGCAAACCATTCTAAAGATTAAAGCCCAGATTTTAAAGGACATTTAGGTGTTGCTCAGCATTGCAATGGACTGATTTAGGAGCCTAAATGTCATTGTCAAAGGGGATTTTAGACACTTAAGCATCTAAACACCATTGACTCTCAATGTGATTTTGGCTCCTAAATGTCCAAATCCCTTTTGAAAATGAGATTTAGTCTCCTAAATCAGTTAGGCCTCACAATGCTGAGTGCAGCAATGCCTAAATACCTTTTTAAGACCAGGGATTAAAGTAAAATGTAAGATACTGCAAAAGGTTAGTATTAAGTGTTAGAGGTGCTTTGCATTGGGCAATACACAAAGTCCTTATCTCAGAGGCTTTGTACTCTAGATGATAGACTCAGAAGGCAGGATTTTCACAAGAGCATAAAACACATTGACTTTTAATGGGACTTATGCTCCTATATCTCTTAGGTGTTTTTGCAAATTCCATCCAGAGAAGCCAAAATGCATTAGGAAATCCAGAGGAAGATTTGATGACTTCAGATCCTTTTTGGGCCAGGATTATTTTAATGTTGGCCTGGAGGTGACAATTGACTGAAATGAATTACTCTAGACAGGTCACGTGGAAGAAGTCAATCTTTAGCAGGATTCTATAAAGTGCTGAACATTCCTCTGGGGTGATGAGTGTATTCAGCTCCCACTGACCTCACTGGGAGTAGAGTATTCAGTACCTTGCAGGATCAAGCCATATGTAAAGAAACTATGGGTACCTAGTAGACTAGGATTGGGAAAGTATCATTTCAGGCCCAATTCTATGAGCCTTACTCATGTGCAGTAATATCTTACTCACCAAGTGGTCCTGTTGATTTCAGTGGGGCTATTTGTACAGTTAGATACTTCTCAACATTCTGGCCCTCTGTTCTGGCTAGTGGAAAATTTTCTGCTAAAACTCCCCCCCCATGGAAAACTGGGGGTTTGACTCAATGAAAATGTGTGTTTGTGGAAGGTGCCTGCTTGCCTCAAAATTCTGTGGATTTTTGTTTGTTTGTTCATTTGTTTTTAAAAACCCCAAACCAGAAATCTGGCAGTTTTAGATCATATTTTTCAGTTGCCAAGCCTCCCCTCCATAAATAAATAAAATAAAATAAGTGGGTTTCAATGAAGAAAAAAATGTTAATTCTTTTCAAAATTTTCACTGGGGGAAAAATAATCCATTTTCTGAGCAGCTCTGCCTTCCGTAGATAGGGGACAGCATGGAAGAAAATGCATAAAGAGGAATGGCAGAGTGGACACACAATAGTTGCCAAAGCTGACTCACTGTGAATGCAAATTGTTCATGACAATTGGTTCATGACTGTGTCAGTTCAGATTTCTGAACACCGGACTATAGCTCTGACCAGTTTACATGTGTCTAAAAGATTTCTAAAATTCTTAATATCGTTCTCTGTCTCCCAGAAATCTTCTGCAACAGAAGCAGAACAAATTCAGAAACTCTAATAACACGATCAGCCACCATTTTTTGCTGAATTGATTTTTAGCTTAATAAAAAGAAATATAAAA
Organism: Gopherus evgoodei; assembly: GCF_007399415.2. NCBI lineage: Eukaryota > Metazoa > Chordata > Testudines > Testudinidae > Gopherus > Gopherus evgoodei. The sequence goes on from NC_044332.1 coordinate 60,982,306, forward strand.
GACAATTTTTCTGGACAACCTTTACAAAAGTTAAGGGAAAGGTGTTGTGTGTTTGCCTTTTGCAAATTAAAAAGAAATCAGTCCTGGGGAATTAGCATAACTGCTTTTGACCTCCTCAGGGAAAACCTATTCCAACTCCCATAGAAGTCAATGGAAGACAGGCTCATATCTAACCAGCTGTCCAGTTACATGTGACTTTACAAGTCATCTACCTTTTGTACCAGCAAAGCTGTACATTTATGGATGATGTCTGGTCAATAATCACTTTGTGGGTAGCCTTTGTTTACCTGTGGTGAGACATAATGCCCTGGTAACAATGTACTGCCGCTTTCTGAAAATGACCCCCAGTATCACACAATAAAACATGTTAAATTCCTGTTTCAATGATACAGTAGAGATAAAAGAGGAGACTACTTCTTCCTTTAAGGATCCACTATAACACTGACCTAGCAATGCCTTTCACTGCAGTGTGACCAGAAGATTGCCATTTCAGTTATTCACCTGAGCCACAGATAAATTCTTCAAGATGATTCAGGGAATCAAAGGCAAAATCTCAGGCTCAGAGGTATGTACATTTCTCACACTCACAGGAGGATGCTAACTTGAGAATGCATTACAGTCCTCCTTTTTTAAAAATTCTGCAGCATATTGTCCTTCTGCCCTAGAGCCTTTGCCATACCTTTGAAAGAACACTGTTAAAGAGAGAACAGATGGAAATAATAACTACTTATAGAGAACATTGCAACAAATACACAATGCATATAAGGTCTGATCCAAAGTCAGTAGAAAAACTAGCTATTGTACTTACGCTGCTTCCATGAGGGCTGCCCAGAGGATTCAGGGAGCCTGGGGTCTTTGGTGGCGGGGGGCCTCCGCTAACAAATTGCTGCCAAAGACCCGGCACTTCGGCGGTGGGTCCTGGGGCAGAAGGACCCCCTGCTGCGGGTCTTCGGGGCACTTTGGCTGCGGGTCCCGGAGTGGAAAGACCCCCGCCAGTGAAGACCTGAAAAAAGGAGGCTCCAAGAAGGCTGGCTTCAAAATATTATTAAGGAAATGTGTATTGTATTAAAACTGATGTTTTTTGTGAGAGTTCATTATATAAAATCTCACCCATTTCTCCCTCCAATAAAATACATGCTCACTGATGAATATGATTTCAAAGGACAAACACTGACCAAGAAGCTTTGCTGACTGTGAAGAACATTATCTGATTAATAGTCAATGGCTATCCAAAAGCAGAGAACTACCAAACCCCTAACCTTCCAGAACATCATATACAAACTTCTCCTTGCCTCAAGGCCTTGCACGGTCTGCTTCCTATTTACCTCGCTTGTCTCATCTTTCTGCTCCGCTTGTTGCACCTTTGCTCCACCCAGTCCACAAACCTAACTGCCTGCATTGTCTTTCTCGCACTGTAACCTACATACCCTCTCCCATGCATTCCACTATGCTTGGAACACCATGCTAGCCTTTCCTCCTTCATGACCTTGTTGTTCTTCTAAAAGATACAGTAGCAAATCTCAGTGTTACGCTCCCATGGCACAAATGAAGAAAAAAGCAACCTGTTCCCTGCTGAGTATACCCCTGGCATGGAGGAGTCCCCAGCAGGAAAGAGAGCCAGCATACTTGACTACTATCACTGCTCCCCTACCACAGACCCTGTTGTAGGATTCATGTTGTGGGGGTGAAGAATTTGCCTCAAACGATACCTGTCATTTGTTATAAAATTCTCTTTGTTAAAAATAATTGTGCACAGCAATTTAGGGATTGAATTGTGACTATGTCTCCAGTGTTTCAGCCTGTGCAGCTGTGATAATCACATCTGAAGATCTCATTCTGTTAGTGGTATCAATACTTTGTTCAGGCACTAAGTGGCAGGTCTTACCTGGTGGGTTTCACTCCTAGACAAGGAAGAAAACAATGTATAGTTTCTTTGACAAGTGAGCCTGCAGCAGATAAAGTGTTACCCCAGTTCAGGAGAGTGATTGTTTCTGAAGCAGGAGAAGAGAACATTGGGACTGAAAAGAATGAATATTTTAAGCAACATAGAAGAAGAAAAATTAGATTTTTGTGTTAAAGGCTTGGCTGATTTTTATTGTAAAGAACTGAAAACAGGAATAATGAATAGAGCATACATCAGGCATCTATCTATCTGTCTAACTATTTGTCTGTGTATTGAATATATATTCTAATGTATACATCAGTGTAATTTTCCGGGCATCGTATACTTTACACAAGGCATAACAGATATTAGTTTAAAGTTAGTGTATTATATAAAATGCTTATGATATTTGCATGCACAGTATAAAAATAGTATGAAAGCTTTAGCCATAGAGAGTGAAATAGTAAGAAGGATAAGGGAAAGAGAGAGTTAAAGAAATTAAAAGAACATCTTAAAAAGATGAACCTTCTGATTGGATTTAAACTTTCTATGGGATTCACAGAGCTTAATCAAGAAAAGAAGCTTATTCTATCAATGTGGTGCACAATAACAGAAAAGGCAGAAGGATGTTGTAGAAAACAATTTTTTCTGTTATAAAATAAATGTCAAGAGAAATCAAGAGACTCCTCCCATGTCTGATGACCATCTGGATGGGTTTTCCGATAGAAACCTTACCAGGAACTCGAAACACATAGAAATTCACTCACCAGGTAGGAAAAAAATTAATACTCTTTGAGACATTCCAGTGCAACGAAATCTGTGCTGTCAATATTTTTATTTAATATATAGATTCCTTTGTCTGCCTGTTTCTGTGGCTCATCTTGCAAAGCACTTCTTCTCTACTAGCCTCCAGAGTGTCAAAATCTGTTGAAAATGTGCTTATCTTGTTCACATATGATATCCATTCCTACAGCACATACCTATTTTCAAAGGCTGTTACCATAAGGCTCTATTAAAGTGTGGGCTTGTTTTACTCTGTATGACCAAACTCTGGTAACCTCCAAATACCATTAGCTGAAGCCCACTTGAATATCACCCTGAGCTGCATTAAGCTCCTCAGGTTGTACTTAGGGCCAGATCCTCAGCTGATGTAGATTGGCATCTCTCCAGTACAGTTCAGTGATTTGAATGGAGCCATGCTGATTTACACCTATAGATGATTTGGCCCTTAGTCTCCAAATCACACAGCACAATGAGGAGGTCCTCACTGGCCTGGAAAGGGCTGACTGGCTTGTCAGTCTGCTATATGGGTTCATCTGCCCCGGGAGACAGTTAGGAAAATTCTGGCTAGTTTTAGAGGAGCCATGCTCCAACTAGTCTGGAAAGCCAGATGGCATTCCATTTTCTGTGCTCTGAGGTTGCAAAACCAGACCGCAGACAGTTCAGACAATTGGCTAACTCAGTGATTGACCATGACCCCAATAAGCTGAAAGTTTGAGGTGCCAGCCAACCACATAACTGGGGAAATAATATAAAGAGGCAGAAATGTTTATTTTAATTTTCTTTGCATGTATTTGTTAGGTTTTATGAATTGTGTTACATGATTTTGAATAGACTGAGGGCAGCTCTGTCTCTGTGTTGCAGCTAGCTGAGATTGTGAATCAATAATGGCAATAATAACAATGAATAGATACATTATAAACGAAAATGCTAATTTAAAAGGCTGGAAGTAGAGCTGATGTATGTACTCAGTTTCAATCTCATTATCCTTATGGGCTATTTCCGTGTTAACCGACATATCCGATATGTTGCAACTATTGGATCATTGGCTGCTGACACTGTATGCATGTCAAAAAAACAGGCAACCATTAAACTTTTATGGCTGCTTACACTTCACAATTGTCAGCACTTCTTAGAACTCTGTCTTTTTGGAGAAAAACGGTCTAAACTTCTAGCCAAACCCCGTAAACTTCCAAAGACAAAATGAGGGTCCAATTTTTTATTATCATTTAGGACACTTAAAATGTGGTGTCAATAATATTTTCTGCAAGTGATACAAGGTGGGTGAGGTAATATCTTTTGTTGGATCAACTTCTGTGGTTAGAGAGACCCGTTTTTGAGCTTTCATAGAGCTCTTGTTCAGGCCTACAAGTTAGTTTATATGATTCTGCATTTCTGATTATATATAATTCACAACCATATAAATGTGAGATCACCAAATTTGAGTGAAACATAACATTTAATCTGAAGTTAGTGATATCCATCTGTTACCATTCCTAAGGATTTTTTGCAGGGCTGAAAGTAACTTAAAGGCCTTACTAGTATGCTGGAGTCCTGAGCAGGCAGCAAGGTCTCAGCCGGAAGGGGCTTGGCCTTAACTGGAAGAGGTGGAGCTGTTAGAGCCCCAGGCCTTTTAAATCGACATTTAAAGGGCCCAGGGCTCCAGTTGCGGTAGTGGCCCCGGGCCCTTTAAGTCGCCGCTGGAGCCCCAGGAGTTCCAGCCACCTCTGCTACCCAGGGGCTCCAGCAGCGGGGCTCTGGCAGCAATTTAAAGGGTCTGGGGCTCCAGCCACTGCTGGGAGCCCCGGTCCTTTAAATTGCTGCCTGGGGAAGCCGGTCTGGTACTTTCTTTCACCTCTGATTTTTGGATGTAATTGTCATTTGCGTCATATATGTATCAATGTGAGCATGCTCAACATTTCGGCTTACTAAACTTGCACTCAATTTTGCATGTACAGTCATTGTGCCTACAAAAAGTGGAAAACATTGTTTGTGTTATGCACATCCAATAGTTCAATGCTACTCTGAAAGGGCACATCCTGACTGCACGTTGTGTATTCTTGCCGCCATAAATAAATGCGTAAGCAAAATTGTGAAGGCCAATTTAGAGACCAAGTTGATATAGATATAGATAGAGATTATATATATAGATACAGATATAGATATAGATAGTGTTGCTAAATGACAGTTGTAACTTGTCTCTTTTAAAAATTACCATAAAGCACAAAGGTCCCAAAGAGAAAATAAATGACAAAGTTTTAGAAAGGAAGTGTATACTTTAAAGTGCTTTTAATTCTAATAAAAGCTTCCTAAAATTTTTAAAGCAGATGGAGTGCACCTCTGCTAGCAAATATTACCTCAATGCTGGCATTTCAGACCTTGGGGGCCAGATTATTAGAAAATTTCTTTTGCTGGATCTCATACAAATCACTGTAATATGCCAAAATTGATTTGGCATGAAATCATCAATGGAATCACCAGAATACTAATAACATTTAAAGACCTGGGTGTCTAAATAAAAGGACCTAAAAAACAACGAAATAAAATTTCTTTGCTTTTCAGTGATGCAAAGAATCTGCAGTTCCCATTGAAGAGGCTGATATTCTTAAAAGGATTTAGCCTGGAGCTCAAACCTTTGCTTAGAGGCCTCAAACAGACTAACAGGTCACAGCCACAGCTAGACTCATCACTGCATCTTTCATGTGCGTTTCCTTCTTACAGAACCATAATGCTTGTCTGGCCTATGACCCCTCCACCACACCTCAGTCCTACAACCATTTAAGGAAACTTTCAAGACAGGCATGATCTAGGGGGCCAAGCACAGCATTTGGAGCTAAGCACTCCTAATCTCTTATCCCAGTTTTGACATGGATTCCCTTTCTGGCCTGGGAGAAAACCACCTCCCAGCTTCCGTTTTTCTCATCTGTAAAATGGGAATGGCTTTCTCTGGTTAGCACATGCACTGGAAAAATTAATTATATTCAGATAGTGTGTGTGAAACACTTGGATATTGTGCAAAAGGGCAATTCCCCCCAACTTTTCCTTTCAGAAGTTAAATTCTACACCATTTTGTAAATATGTGAATCTGAAAATCAGCATTTTGAACTAGTTTTTAAGGCAAAGAGATTTACATGATGTTTCTGTAATTAGAAACTTGGGGCCAGAGTCTCAGCTTCTCCAGCTTCAGTGAATTGCATTGAGTTGAACGGAGCTACACCAATTTACACCAGTTGAGGATGTGGGGCTTGACTTTTTAGGTAGGAATGTTTTGAAAATGTTGGGAAAAGTATAGCAGTGAAGGGAATCTACAGCCAAACCACAACCTAAGGGACCTAAAAATGTCTGAAATGATTAATGAAATTGGAAGCCGCTCAGAAAAAAAAAAAAGAAACTGAGTTTTTGGAGCAAAGGGCTTAATTGAGAGAGGGATTCTCTTTGTACTTACTTTAGTAGGTCAAATGATTTATCCACTAAGATGTCTCTAAAGCTGCAAACACAAAGAATGAACCCAAAAGACATCACTTGAGTGGCGGAGTGTACCAATGAATCAAGATACTGTTCTACCAAACTGTAGGTGAACAGTGAGTTAACAGAATTCAGAGCAGACTGTGTATCAATAATACCATTAACCAGAGAGTAAGGCAAGTAACATTTATGACAAGCAATCAGCTGAGTGTAATATGTTGCCTTCATTAATGCACAAATACAGCTTAGGATGAGAGAGTAGAAATTCTGACAGATTTTATTGGATGGCCAGTTTGGATTTCTGCCTCCTTCACTCAGGCATGCGGTATTTGTACCTTTACTATATAGCTCTACCAAAAACCCAGATGAATGAGGTCAAACGCATAACAATGTATTCCCCTTTTTGGTGGTACAAACTGAACTAAGAGACAGGCTGTGTAAAAGTTAAAATAGGGACATGATGGTTTAGTAAAGGCCTGATCAGATTCCACTGAAGTCAATAGATGTCTTTCCACTGACTTGCATAAAGTCCTATATGAGAAACTTCAATGAAGGAATGATAAGTGGAATTCAGATTATATAAAGGGGAAAAGACAACAGCTCTAGTTCAAGTTAGTGGAAGAAATAGAATTAACTGGAGCCGAGTTCCAAGAAAATTTTCAGTTGAAAAACCTCAGATCCTGAGCAATGAAAATAAAGTGTCAGGTGTTTCTAGCCTATGGCTGTTTGAAGATATTGACTATAGAGAAATTTACATCTAGGACATAGAGGAGTATTAAGACTCTTGCTTCACCTGACTGCAAAGGAATAGTGGCAAATGATGCAGTTTCCCAGTCTACAGCATGCAGACTGATGGTAAATAAGCCTTTGGAAACAGAAGAAAAGGGGAAGCAGTGGCAGAATGTGTCATATTTGGAAAGTAAGTTGTGAAAACAACATTTGTCTTGCCCATATTTTTCAGTACCTATAGGTCCAAAACCAATAAAGGGAGCATTGTGTCACAATGCTGTATTGTGTTATATTTATTATTTTTTTCCAAACTGAAGTGCTTTGTGTGTGAGATTAAAAAGCTGCAAGTCTCAGGCCATCTGGCCAACCAAATGGATTCAGTGTAAGGGATCATTGCCAGATGTATGCCAGTTGTAAGTTAATTTTTGAACATATAAAATGCTTGGGGCTCTGTCTGTCTGCTATTCAGAGAAACCATGTTCCTGTTTTCCAGATGAATCTAGATATAATTTCAATCTAGTCATCTGGCCTTCTCTCCTTCACATGGTTTTAGGGCATATTCTTTGTCTCTCACCAGCAAAAACTGTTGAGAGAGGATTTTGCATATATTTGACATGTGCCTGTGTATTTGATCACCGTTGTCTGACTTTACACAAGGGCAGGAAACAGTAGTTACGTTCATTAAGAAATTTCATTGAAATTGCTAAATTGAGAGAGAAATCTCACGGAGTTCTCTATATTAATGTGCACTTATACTTAAGTGCATCAACATTTATAATCAACTTGAAGGGTAAATATGTCAACAGTATTGTCTAGTTTGTAAGATGTTAATAGTGAAATTTAATTGATTTCATTTAGACTGAAAGTGGAAGTAATGAAAGATGTAATGAATTTAAATTTTGCAAATTATAAGGAAGATAAAGGGTGCTTTTTATTTTTGCAACTAAATTTACATAATGGGTCTGATGTATCTGGGATGTATATAGGCATTACAGAGCTCAACTGTGTATTCCCTGAAAGAGTGAATGGCTGGGGGCATTGGAAATGGATAGTACAGACTTCACTTCAAAGTTATCAGTTGAAATTCAAACTAGATCAGGATGCCTGGTGAATTTCCTGTAGTGAAAAACGGGAAGCAAAAGCAATTCAAAGAGGCTATGATATGACCAGCATGATGGGCAAAGAAAATCTCCTCAGAAGACTTTTTTTTTTTTTTTTTTTATCATGAGATTTATCAAACTCTGAGTTCCAGCTCTAGGAAGGAATCGCTGAAAGTTGTTACAATCTGCAATATGAGCTTTTGTGTCAGGGGTTCTGCCATCTATATTTCCCCAGCACTGAGCATTTTGTTGGCAATCAGGAATCTGACTGGTGGCCTATCTGAAATGATGTGCTGAACTCATTCTAGTTCCTAACAGACAGGTGTTCACATCACCATCATCAGTGTCCTTGTTGGCAGTTTCAAGATATGGACACTGAATTACCATTCTACACCTATTTGGGGGCCCTGTGAATCATAGATGCAACTATTCTGAAGGGATGTAAAGTCACATGATTCAGGGCATAAGCCAATCTCTAACTAATGGACGTTGGAATGAAACTATTCCTAAGGGGAGGTTATTCCATAACTATCTGCAACAAGATGTATTGCACTTTCCTCTGAAGCATCTGGTACTGACCACTTTCAGATACAGGATGCTGGACCTGCTGGACCACTGTTCAGATCTGTTATGGCAATTCCTGTGTTCCCATTAGACTTTATAAAACTTAACTATATGCAGGCTAAACATGGGCTCAAATGTTTGGTATGTCAAAATAACAATAACAATTGCTAACATTTAAAGGACACTGTCAAGAGTAAAAGACTCTGATGACAGGGTAGCTGGTCCCAATCTAGTCAATATAAAGAGTGGCCAGAGGGCAGAAAATGGGGAGGTATATGAGACCTCTGACTGGGGAAATGCATGGGGTTTCAAGTTCTCCATTGCTAAAACCAAAGGATTGATCTTTACTAAAAGGAAAGTTATGAAGGAATCCAGATTGCATCTATATGGAGAACAAATAGATATAGTTAAATGGTTTAAGTTCTTTGGGGTAATATTTGATACTAAATTACTTTGAAAAGATTATACAAACTATGTTAAGGATAAATGTACAGGAATGATTAACCTGCTTAGAAGTCTTGCTAGGACTAATTGGGGGGAAGATAAGAAAACTGTGCTGATAATACACAGAGCCTTAATCAGACCAGTTATTGACTCTGGCTGCAAAGTTTTTGAGTCAGCATCAAAATCAGAACATAAAAAATTAGATTTAATACAAGCTCAGCCACTATGAATTTTGTGCGGTGCATTTATTACAATGTCTATATGCACTACACATAGCTTCTGGTGAAATGCCAGTTACAGTACGAATGAGACTGCTAGACTTAACTTTCTTGGCCAAAGCTAACGGGAACTGCAATGACAAAAGCACCAACCAAATATATGAGGACTGTTGGGAATTTGGTAGGCAAACTATAGCACATGATGTTAGAATGCCACATGCTGCTCAAGGTAAAGTGTGGAAGCAGAAGCTGAAAGACAATGAAAAGCTATGCTAAAGCTAATGAAGTTAAAAGTCTTAGTAATGGGAAAATTTCATATGGATGGAAAGTCACTTGCCCAAACATGGATTTAGGTTAATTTTAGAAATTTAAGGGTAAAAAAGAGACAGTAATAATTAAAAATTAAGTGTATCAGCATATAGTGAAAACTGGAGTTGGTTTGGTGAAATATATACAGATGGGGTCCAAAAAAAACCCCCCAAAACAAGAAGAGTACAGACAGAATATTGCATACCAAAATTGGGAATTAGTACATCTAAAAGAATATCTGATTGTGTAGCTCTCATGACAGCTGAACGAGTAGCAATAACGCTAGCATTAAATTGGATCTGGGATTTATGTCCAGAAGCAGCAGTCATTTTTTCAGATCATCTGAGGCCTTCTGGTAATCAGAGGGGTGTCTCAGTATGTAGAAGTGATTTAATCATAACGTTATATTTCTAATAACAGAGTTAGTACAGCTGGGGATATGTGTAGCATTAGCTGGGATCCCAGTGCATATTGGGATAACGGGGAACAAAATGGCTGACCAAGCAGCTAAAAGTGCTGTAAGAAATGGAAGGATTGATACAGGAATACCCTTGAGTAAACAGGAATTCAAAAGCCTAGTACAGAAAAATTTAAAAGAGGAATGGCAAAAAAATGTGGATTAATGAAAAAAAAGGAGGAAGATTTTTTTTGAATTGTGCTCTAGAATTGAGAATAATGACATCCTTCAGGGCCTGGAAAGGACTGACAAAGTGCTTTTGTTTAGCGTAATAACTGGCCATTGTGGCATAAACAAAAAAAAAATCTGTTTTGAATAAATGGACACAAAGATGGACCCTGTGCACTCCGTACGGTGGAAGAAACAATTGATCACCTTTTATGGGTATGTAAGGGCTTTGATAAAGGAAGGGGGAAGCTCTCTAAGGAATTCATATGTCTTATGGTAACAAAAATCACATTATCTTATTCAGTAAAAACATCAAGGATATGGAATATTATTTTTAAAAAAAGTCATTATCTGAAAGACACAGGACAGAGTGAGAGAACATAAACTGCTAAGTATTAAGGAATTATAGCTGGTGGTGGCTATAAACTACTCAGTCAAGTCTGCTTCACTATAAAAAAAGAAAAGGGGAGGTGGAAGGGAGTGATTGGGACGGGAAGCCATTATGGAATGAAGTAACTCTTGTGGTGCATCCCTGGAGCCAGGGGCCAGAGGCTCAGCAAAGGGAAGGGAGCAGAGCTGACTAGAACTGGGAAGCTTCCAGGAATAGGAGTGCCTGGGAGGGGGGCCCTGAAGCCCTGCCCTATGACAGACCCAAATACAACCCTGTCCTGTAAAAATTTCAGTCTTCCCCTGAAGCCTGAGAGAAAGGAGTGAGTTAAAAGACTTTTCTGTTGCTTTACTTGCCTGTGTTAAGAGAATAAACCTTCTTAAAGTAGACTGAGGGTGGCATTGGGTGTTTGGAAGCTGGGGAGAAGCCCTGCCCTATGATAGACCCAAATACGACCCTGTCCTGTAAAAATGTCAGTCTTCCCTTAAGAACACATCCTTAATAACAAAGACTATCAGCCTTCCAAGACAAGCACTGATTCTAATCCTACGTTGCACCGAGTTCAGTTCAGTCACTCCAGACTTACACCAGTGTTAGATCAGAATTGGGTGCAGTGTTTTTATGTTACACAACATGAACAAAATCATTCTGAATTTTACCATGTACAAAGTCGTCCAGGACTTTGCAAAATGTTTGTAATGAAACATGAAACTCAGATGGTTGATGACAAACTCATAGTACAGTCTAAGGCTACATCTTCACTACCCGCCGTATCGGCAGGTAGCAATCGATTGCTCGGGGATCGATATATCGCGTCTCATCTAGACGCAATATATCGATCCCCGAACGCGCTTATATCGATTCCGGAACTCCACCAACCCGAACAGAGTTGCGGAGTCAACATGGGGAGCCACGGACATCGATCCCACGCCGTGAGGACGGTGAGTAATTCGATCTTAGATACTTCGACTTCAGCTACGTTATTCACATAGCTGAAGTTGTGTATCTGAAATAGATTTTCCCCTGTAGTGTAGACCAGCCCTAAGTTTGTCAAAAGGATTGCTGAGCTTTTAAGAATACCTATGCTCTGTTTCAAGTGAATTAAAGCTATTTTATAGATTCTCCCAGCAGTTATGTGAAATTCACAGGTTCTTACTGTTTTGATATGAAGCCAGGTGATAGTCAGTGGTTTCAACTGGTTTTTACTTTGAGTTTTTGGGTTTCTCTGAACCTGAAACTCTAGTGCAAACTCAGGAAGTTCAAAACCAAATCAAAAGGTCATACAAACCTCTCTGAACTAAAACTCCTGAATTGTTAACAGTTGTACTCAGGCCCAGAAGTAAAGAGGATTTTTTTTAGGGTGGGTGTTTTGGTATTTTTTTTTTGGTTTGTTTTTGGAGAGGGAGAGTGAGAGAGTGTGCAGGTGGCTAGGCAGTGAATATTAGTTTGGAGAATGTGCAACATTGTTCGAAAGAAAAGAGAAATTAAGAGAGGCAAATAAAAGCAAGCAGCAGTGCTGTCTAAGGCAGCATTGAACATAGAAATGAATGGCAGGTGGCAGACAGGATAAGGCCAAGATGAGACCCCTAGCTAATAAAAACAGACTATAGTTATCTTACAAAGGCCAGGAGTAAGAACATTGCACTTGCATGTCCTTCCCATCTCCTCATGGTGATTATAGAATTTGCAACTCAAACAAAATTAATACATAGTTTCCTTCCTGGGCCACATGTGGAGGAGGCCTATTTGCCTATCAGCCCTCTAATGACTTTGCTTTTAAGTGTGGCAGCCTACCTGGAACACTCACTTTGGCAGGGCTGGTGCAACCATTTAGGCGACCTAGGCGGTCGCCTAGGGTGCTGGCATTTGAGGGGCGCCATTTTCTTCAGCAGCGACCGCGGTAGCCTGATCTTCGGCTGCCCCGGTCATTGCCGGCATTTAGGTGGAGGGAGCTGGACAGGGGAGTGCAGGGAGGGCCGCCTGCAGCAAGTAAGGGTGGGGGGACATGCAAGGGAACTCCCCGCTCACCCCTGCTCTGCCTCCTCCCCGAGCACGCCATGGCTGCTTCGCTTCTCCCACCTCCCAGGCTTGCGGTGCTTAAGCTGATTGGTGCCGCAAGCCTGGGAGGCGGGACAAGTGCAGCAGCCATGGCATGCTCAGGGAGGAGGCGGGGCAGGGGTGAGCTACTTCTCTTCTCCCGCCTCCCAGGCTTGTGGCGCCAATCAGCTTAGGAGAAGTGAAGCAGCGGTGGCGTGCTTGGGGTGCTCGTGCACGGAGCAGGGGTGAGCTGGGGCGGGGGAGGTGCCTCAGGGCGGAGGGGGGAGCTGCCATGGGGGGCAGGGGGGCGCAAGGTGGAAGTTTCGCCTAGGGTGCAAAACATCCTTGCACCGGCCCTGACTATGGGACTTGTAGAGTCTCATTGCAGTAGCTAGGGCATCTTGGATCATCCTTCTGATGGACTCAATCCTTGAGGAAGCAACTTTTTAATTATTTGTCCATATATAATGATTGATAGTGATACTTTCAAACGTGCCCACTCACTACACTATTTATATAACAAAAATCCCCACAATAAACTCTTGTCCCACCCAAAACCAGCAGCAAAGCTCCAACCTCACTACAGCCCAATAGGTGGGAATGTCCCCACAAGAACTCCACATCTCCCCATCCCCCAACAATTTGCTCCACCCTCTTGAAAAGCCCACCACAAAGACAGGCCTTGCAGCATGCCCTGCAGGTCAGCACTCCTGGACTCTTTTCCAACAAGGACAAAAAACAGCTAAGGGGACTCCTCTTGGAGAACACTCTACTACCAGGCTCCTCTCTATTATATCAAGGGGGCTGCAGCTCAGGCAACTTCACCAACCAAAAGTGTGTAGTATGGTACTAGTAGGAGTAGTGGTCTTTCAGGGAGCAGGTCCAAGCCATTTATAGGTCAGAATCAATACCTCGTAGACCCCAGCAGCTTAAGATGCTCTTAAATCTCCCAGCACTTAGTCAATCCTCATTCATTCTGCATAGCATCTCTATGAGAGCTCCTTGTCCATGCATATGAAACCAGAACCCTCTTAACTGTTATTTCAGAGTGTGATATTGTTTCCTTTTTTCTCCACCCTGAGTCTTGTTAGTCTTTAATACAAGAGACTATTGGCCTAAAGAAAGAAAACTTTTGATTGAAAATCAGAGACAAATGAGAGATGCCGAAGCTGCTCCCCACACTCTTAAATCTATAAAGGGAACGCCTTGACTGGATAAGAGGACTTTGCATGGATATTATGCCTATGTTACATTCAGATACAAAAAATAATGCCAGAGAGAACATTTTTTTTTGTGTTAGTTAAAAATTCAAAGATGTTGGTTTTATTTAAGCTGGCCAGCCTGCCTGTTATCTCAGCCAAGAAATATGTGACCCATGCCTGCTCTCTCTATCCTCCCCTCCCCAAACCAATGACAGTTTTGTTATGAACTTTAATGGAAGTGGGAGCAGGTCTATGCTTGTGAATGTCAGGCCACCACTGGCTGAGTCATCTTCCATCCTTTTTGTTCCATAATACATTTGAAGGATGGGTATGACTGGATGCAGTAATACTACTATATAAAGTGAACACACTCACACTATTGCTATGTATGTCTGAAAGGACAATATTTTACAGATTTGACCCTTCTGATTCATTGGGCCAAATCCTCATCTGATGTAAATCAGCCACAATTAACACCATTACAGACCACGATCTGGCCTCCTGAAGATAATGAGGTTGCACAGATGTATCTGAGAGTAGAATTTGGCCCTTAATATTTACAGAAATAGAAAAAAAACACGCTAGTGTTACAAATTCTGGCATTATAAAACTCTCTTTTATCTGAAATGCCTTTATGTTTTAGGGTATGTCTACACTGCATCTAGAAGTGAGCCTTCCAGCCCAGGTCCACAGGTTCCCATTAGCAGGGCTCACACTAGTGAGCTAAAAATAGCTGTGTAGATGTTGCTTTGATGCAAGGTGATCTGGAGCTCAGGTTCTCAAGCTTGAGAGGTAGAGTAGGGGTAGGCTGTTAGGGCTTGTCTACATCACAAAGTTGCAGCGCTGGTGAGGGGGTTACAGCGCTGCAACTTAGGAGGTGTACACATCTGCAGGGCATCACCAGCGCTGCAACTCCCTGTTTGCAGCGCTGGCCGTACTCCCGTTTTGTCTCGGGTGTAGAGGATCCAGCGCTGGTGATCCAGCGCTGGTAATCAAGTGTAGACACTTACCAGCGCTTTTCTTGACCTCCGTGGAATAAGCAGGTATCCCAGCATACCTGAGGAAGCCTCTGGTAATCAAGCAGGTCTCCTTCCCTGCGGTTTGCTCTCGCGTTCCCCGAACCCCCGTGCAAGCAGGTCTCCTTCCCTGCGGTTTGCTCTCGCGTTCCCCGAACCCCCGTGCAAGCAGGTCTCCTTCCCTGCGGTTTGCAGGGGGGTTCGGGGAACGCGAGAGCAAACCGCGGCGAAGCTGGTCTCCTTCCCCGGTTTGCTCCCGCGTTCCCCGAACCCCCGTGCAAGCAGGTCTCCTTCCCTGCGGTTTGCTCTCGTGTTCCCCGAATCCCCGAGCAAGCGGGTCTCCTTCCCTGCGGTTTGCAGGGGGTTTCGGGGAACGCGAGAGCAAACCGCGGCGAAGCTGGTCTCCTTCCCCGGTTTGCTCTCGCGTTCCCCGAACCCCCCCAACAGCGCTGCAGTGTGGCCACATCTAACACCACTTGCAGCGCTGGTTGCTGTAAGTGTGGCCACTCTGCAGCGCTGGCCCTATACAGCTGTACTAATACAGCTGTAACAACCAGCGCTGCAAAATTGTAGATGTAGACATACCCTCAGAGTGCTAGTGCGTGTGGGCTTTGCATGCTCTGTAGACATGACCATAGAGTCTAAAGATTCCAGCAGTGGGCCTTAGAATGTAGAGAATCTGTTCTTGCACTGTGCAGGAGAAAGAGCTTTGCATGGACTACTCAGAGGGCCAGAACTGTGTATTTTGGGAAAAGCTTGGCTGGCAGTTTTTGAGTAAACGCACATATGGGGCAGATTTTCAGAAGTGCTGAGCACAGCTCCAGTTAAAGTCAACGGGAGCTGCAGGCATTAGGCATTTCTGAAAATCAGGCTCTCACTGTGCATATTTAAAGGATAATTGAAAGATTGGTACTTGAGAATTTTGAGACAGAAGGGCTGGCAGACACTGTTCTCATTCAAACTAGCTTTAATCATTGTATGTTTTTCTTTAGATAAATGCACAGTAACAGTACTTCAGTGCAATAAAGAATAACACAAGCACAGCAAGAGCATGCAGATTACACACTGAAAAAGAATACATGTGGTTTTGACTGCTGCTTTTTAGAGAGGAAGATGGCATTGCAAAAATGGCAGCCCTTAAAAATCATTTGTCCTGAGCTATTAGCAATTTTTTTTCTTATGAAAACTCATTCAGAAAAAAAAACAGGGAAATTAAACATAGTAGATTCCATATAAAGGAAGAACAGCAAATTGAGCAAAAGGAGGATTATGAGAACTAAATCTTTTGTTCAGAGAGTGATTAAAAAGCATTAAGTTAGATTAAGTCAATCTAGAGCTTAACTGTCTGAACCTGCTGTCTTGTTTTTCTGCCATGTGGTTTGTCATATATTAAGAATCGACTAGAAGGCAGCTCGTTAGGCGGGTTTGAGCTGGGCAAGTTGTTCCACTTCTAAACCATTACACTTGAGTAATGCCAGTCAGACATAGGTTTTGCCTTGCTGCTGTTCAGACAACATTTATTGTTGTTGTCCATTAGTGATCACAATGGGCTAAGCACTGTACACACAGGAAGGAAGGCATTGTCTTTGCCTTGAGGAGCTGAAACTCTAAAATACGTACTATGAGGGTTCCAACAAGCAATGATACTCTGCTTCTTGTGGCCAATGGAGAATTTCCAGTATAAATCACTTCCTCTGTCTATCCAAGAACAAATCAACTATAGTTCTTAATTGAAATAATGAAAGTATCAAGCTACTTGCTGTTTGCCTTGTATTTTGAATGCTTTTTCTTGGTCTGTACTTAGATTAGATCTGGACAATCCAAGGACCACTGCTATGGGTCATCTTTGCCTCATGTCAGCCTGTCTGTTTAAAGGAGCATCCTTGGTTTACAACAATGAGTAACGATATGAAATGAGAGTTGACCATTGGCTTTAAATCATACAAGGAAGAGATGGAAAAGACCTATCATCCAAATGTTTGTTCCCCACTTGTCTGCTGCTCCCACAAACATCTCCATGTTTTTTAAAATGGTGCCATATATATTTAGTTGACCTTCCTTACCTTAGTCTATATAACAAGTCCTTTCCTCACACTATTGTAATCTAATTAGACAAATTAGAGGCAGAGGGTGGCTAAAAGGGTGCAGCATTAAAACCAAGGTGTGCTTATTGTGTTGCTTAGTTCCACAGTCTTTGTTGTTTACTGTCTCTACTTGGTTGTTTTGAATTGGGTTGAAGAGTTCAGAAATGTTGGTTCTCTCTAACCTTGGTGGATACTTTATTTTTCCAGGCATTTTATTGTTTTCCATGTAATCTGGATTATATCCAAACCTAATATCCCCACAAAACTACTTTTGCAAGGGTGAAACTATTTGAATCATAAAAGTTAGACGGGGAAAAGTTCGAGTAGGTTATTTAGTCCATCCCCCAGCTAACTGGGGATTGTTCCCTACAGGATATGCTCTAATGCTCTGCTGTAACCAAACAGAGGAGAGATACTTGCTCCCAAGAAGCCTTTACACCAATTTATAGTCTTATGAAAACTTAGTATTTGTACTTAAATTAAATGTACTTTCCTATTCCTGTTGCACCACCTGATAACTCTCCTACATCCAAAATATCTTAGATAAAACTAATCAGCAATTTATATGTCCTCAGAGCAACAAATGTAAAAGTCAATGTGCAACTACATCATGATATTGATGTGCGATGAGCTCAGAATATCATGATATCCATTGCAATCACATTTTTGCTGCCCTAGAATGTACTAGCATCTGAACAGCAAGCACTCTCTAATGAATAGACTGGTAGAGCAAATGTGCTTGTGCCTTTAAAACGGTGAAGGAGAATTTCATTATCAGATCTTCTCCTTCGCCAGAAGCAGCAGACAATAAAATGGAAAGGAGAGAGAGAGCTCATGGCGTTTGTCGGCAAAAGTTACCCTTGGTTCAAAGGGGTTTGTTATAAATATTATATTAGAGGTATTAGTTAGGCCAGATTGGATTGCAGCTGGTCCAGAATGATGCAACCCTAAGGCCTGTAATAAAGATAGAAGAAGCGAAACGGTTTGGCATGAGAGATTTCTGCATGACTCAAGAAGTGAAGAGGAAAGAAAGAAAATCTTCCTCTTTTGGCACAAGTCTCGGATTGAAAACAGCTTTTTTAATAGCCATCTTACCCCCTTTTAAAAATGTTATTTTTTATAAACAAAGAATAGAAGAAAAAGCACCCGGACAAACAAAATGACACAAATGGTTAAAGGGATATTGCCAACTTGAAATTGAGTTCATTTTTTAAAATAATTAAAAATATTCAAGTTCTATACCTGTCCCTGCCAATGTTAGGCTTTTACAACCTATTCTTTAAAAATATTTCTCTCTTCCCTGAGAAGAAGGACTAGGCAGTTCTTAGGGTTTTAGCCTAGGCTTCAGGAGATGCAGGTCCAGCTCACTGTTCTGCCACAGACTTCCTACCTAACCTTGGGCCAGTCATTGAGGCTATGTCTACACTGCCTGAAGTCCAGACTACAGGGGTAGATAGCAGCGGGCACCAAATTGCTGTGCCCCGTGAGTACCTCATGTGAATGCCGCAGGTGCAAACTAAAAGGTTCCTAGTTTGTGTCAGCCTTTTAGTTTGCACCTGCAGTATCTACATGGGGGAGTTACAGTGAAGCAGTCTGGTGCTCACACAGTTCAAAGGGCAGGACAGCCTAGTCAAGCACAGAGAGACTCAGGGTGTCAGTTTCCTGTCTGCACACCTGGAATAATAGCACTTCTCTATCTCACAGGGGTGTTATTAACATAAATGAATTAAAGATTGTGAGGTGCTCAGATACTACCATGTTAGGAACCATACAAATGCATAAAATAGGGAAATTGACTGTTCATACTGAAATACTGTCAAATGCAGAAAGTAAGCAAACTGAGGAAGAAAAGGAAAAGAAATATATATTTTCCTCTAATCTCTCTAATTATGGTAATCTTAGGTGTTACCTGTAACAACAGGAGGTAAAAAAAAAGTTCAGACTTTTAAGTTGACAGTGCCACTTTAAGGAAAAGATCTTTAGTGCTCTTCCTCCCACTAAGACAGAACAACGCAAGCAAAAATAATTTAAGAGGTGGACATTTCTAAACCATTAAATAAATCCTCTGCCTTGATGTGCACAGAGGATTATGGAAGATAGATGCCAGAAACAAGCATAGGGTATATTTCCCCAGGGACAGGAGGAAATATTGAGGGAAATCAGAATCATTCCAGAACATGTGATTAAGAAATTAGGATTTTTCTAAATCTTAAAAACTTGAGAGGCTGGATGGGGTGCACCTGAAAAATCTGAAGAAAACAGAAGAAACAACAATAAAGCACCTTTCTAGTTAATATATCTGAAGCATGAGCTTGCATCATTTACTGAACAGCATTTTTATCATTGTGAGCCTCTGCTAAGGTCAAACAACACTCTTCGTCCTTGAAACAGAACAATGCGTTTTCAAGTGCCCCATATTTGCTTTCTGCAACCCCCTTCCATTCTGCAGTGGAGCTAGGTCTCCCATGCTCACTGATAAAAGCCACTTTAAGTTTTCTGTAAGTGGATGTGAGATGGCAGAGCCTCTTTGCACAGCCTGAAAATAAGTGTTGTGAATTCTGCATTAAAATAAAGAAGTTGTGATACTGTCCGAACATTTTTTTCATGTCTCAGATGGAAGCTCTCTGACTGCGGTAGCATCTGAACTGTTGGGCCATTAAGCTAACAGCACTGAAATTTTGCTGAGTGCTTTGCCCATGTTTTGCCATCTCATGTGCTGAGATTGGCATATAAAATATAGTTTGTTATAGAGGCTGAGCTCAGTTTCTAATTCTGTAATCTCAGTATAAAAGTAATACAATAATTGCCCTGTTCTGACATTCCTTCTGAAGAATCTGGCAATGGCTACTATCAGAAGACAGGATACTGGGCTAGATAGACCATTGGTCTGACCCCTAGTATAGCCATTCTTACGCTCTTAAGCCAATGCAACCATTCACTCAGCACTTAATTTACTGACAACTCTCTAAGGTGTGGGCATTCTGCTTTATAGTCATTGTTCAATTTCCTCTGGCAGCCTGTTTGCTGCTTTCAAACAGCTGGTTGCTGTCCCCTTCACTGTAACTTATTGTGACGCCTGCAGTTAATGGATCCCAAAATGTACTTGCTTATGCAACTGTATTATCAAGAGTGCTGAGCATTTCTTACCCTCATCTTCCAAGATGACATAAACTTGCTGTTTCATACCGAGAGAGTCTTATAGGTTTGAAAGAATATGCCCACTTGAAACCCTCCTCATCTCCTGCCCAATCCATTAAGTGATTTCCTGTCCTGAGTCTTGCTCACATGTCATCCACAAGGTGACGGTGGCAGTAAAGTGAGCAAGCATTAAACTTGGACTTCAGGGTTGGGGGAGATGTGGATTCAACTGCTAGACCAACCCATTTGGCTGCATGGCCTCTTGCTAGCCCATTGGTAGAGATAGTTTCTATGAGGGGACACTATGTTTCTCTTGCTTTTCAGAGTATTCAAATTCTTTTCCCTTCTTTGACTTTTCCTTTCACCCTAGACATCTGTAATTGCTGCTTTGGCTCTATTCCTAATTACTATATTATTAGCTCTGTTTTCATCTGTTCTCAGCTGCTTAGCTTTTATGGACTTATTTTGGCTACTCTACATATAACAAATAGGGAAGCTGAATTAAATCCACAAATGCTAAAATGAGAACCACATTTAATAGCACATTATCCGACCAACATAATTTTAACTCCCCACACATCCTATGCCTCTTTGCATACCCTGTTGCAATCCAATTTGAGCCCTAGTACATTTCTGAATATACTTTAGCACAATTAACAGAGTGGCCATATGGCTTACAGCAGCTGGGCCATATGAATGTCCATTAGCAAAACGTAGACTGCACATTCTAAGACACAGAAGGTGTTTAATATGTTATGTGTCACTTTATAGGCTATTCCACTCTTAATTGTAAAGTATAAAATGGCCCACACAAAGCCACCATATTGAATATGCTCATTGCTTGGGACCTTGACAAATGGCAGAAATTATTTTTTTCTCTATTAAGATATTCATTCATTTTTAATCCAAGCCATTTCTTAACAGAACTCAGCCAGCATAGGACGTGATGTTCACCACAACCAGGGTGGCTTGTCCTACTGTTCTCTTATTCCGTTGCTTAGCCATTCCCTCCAACTAATCAGTTCTCCAAGTTTTCCACGCAATGATTGCTCATAAAGGGGAGTCTTTATGTAGGGAGCCCTGTTTTGGTTTCAGTTTCCTGCCCCTTTTCCTGAAAGCACAGGAGACCAAAAGGTGGCCTGGAGGAGAAAGAGTGACCTGTTTAAAGTACTAGCTTCCCCCAAAATGCCAAGCTACCATTTCATCAGGGCTTTGGGGGCCTCCAGAAACTTGCAAACCACTTCCTAGAACAGGGGTCGGCAACCTTTCAAAAGTGGTGTGGCGAGTCTTCGTTTATTCACTCTAATTTAAGGTTTCGCGTGTCAGTAACACATTTTAATGTTTTTAGAAGGTCTTTCTATAAGCCTATAATGTATCACTAAACTATTGTTGTATGTAAAGCAAATAAGGTTTTTAAAATGTTTAAGAAATTTCATTTAAAATTAAATTAAAATGCAGAGCCTTGCAGACCGGTAGGCAGGACCCAGGCAGTGTGAGTGCCACTGAAAATCAGCTCACATGCCACCTTTGGCACGTGTGCCATAAGTTGCCTACCCCTGTCCTAGAGAACTGAGAGCCATTCAATGTTGCAAATTTAGTTTTTATATCACAAGGTGATTTGAAAGTTGTGACTGGGTTACAAGCCAATTTTGAAAGGGCAGCTGGGCTCTGGTAGAGAGAGAAGGGTTTCAATTACCCAAGAAACCTACAAAATTAGAGAATAAAACCTATAAATAGTAACAATAAATATATTCAAAATAATATTAAAATGTGTTGACAATGATGTCCCTATTATTTTCTCATATATTTTCTCATATCTACAAGGTCAACCTCACCTAAGACATTCACTAAAGGTCATATTCAAAGCTTATTAAGGCAATGGAAAGACTCCCATTGACTTAAATGAGCTTTACATCAGGTCGAGATAGACATTAATGCACCACTAGGCCTGGCATATTTCCACACTGTGTTCTCCTTGTCGGGTCTCTTATTTCTCCTAAAGACACTGGTGAAGAGACCTTATCCATATTTTGTTCAGACTGAGGCATTATGCTGATTTCTGAAAGTTGGTGCAGGCAAAAATAAAAAATGTTTCCATCTTTTAAAAAAAATATTTCTAACTATACGTCAATATGAATTGAAAGTCTGTTTTAAATTTCCCAGGTTCTCTCCGGGATTCTAGCTAAGTGATGTCAAGGCAGAGATTGTAATGCACAATTAATCTGCAAATTTGTACATCTTGAGAGGAGAGCTTAATTTAATATTGTGTCTAATGCTATTGTCTTCATGCTTGTTTGTTTCTCTGGTGTTTTTCTCTTTTGTAATTACGTGAATTGGCATCTCCAGGTGCAGTGCATATATTAGCCACTGCATTCATTTTACTAATGAGTTGGGTGCTTCAGTCTTTGCTTCCTGGTTGTTTTAGTAATTTTAAAAAGGCCCCAAATCTTTCAAGGAAAATCAACGTTTTCATGAATTTCTGCTTCATTTCCCTGTTCCGCCTCATTCCAGCCCTCTGAAAATATAAATGTTAGAACACTTGCCTGAAGCAGTGGGCCAGAACTGACTGATCTAGACAAGACTAGGACTAAGAAGGGACTGGATTACATTTAAAACCCACCTCTTTTTAAAGCATTGTATAGCACCTGGTGCTGAAATACAGCTATTAAAAAAGTATATTTTAATTTCATGAACAGTTAAAATAATCAATGAGGCCTGTTCCAAAGCTCCGTGAAATGAATTCCCATTGACTTATATGGGCTTTGGCTAAGGACCTGATCTGAAAAGGTTTAGGCACCTACCTGTCATAGAGTATATCCCATATCCAGAATGCAGGAAACTTGGCTTCAAATCCCTACTCTGGCCAGTTTGGAGCAGGGGTGTGAACTTGGGTCTCCCCCTCTCCCAGAAGGATACCCAAGACACTGGCAGAAGGAGTATTCTTGGACAATGCTCTCTCAAGCTCTCCTGTTGGAGCTGGTCCCCTTGATATAAATAATGAACTATTCATAAATGTAGGTGGGAGTGGGACCTGGATCTCCCGGGGAGGTCCCTCACCACTGGTCTGTAGAGTTATTCGCTCTTTCTCTGACCCAGTGTCTATCTGATTAGTTCTACACAATGGAACAGCATCAATAGGAGAGAATGAGAGAGCCCTGCCCTACATTCCCCCCCTAGTGCAGTGGCTGGGGCACACTGATTGGAGGCCTAGGTTCTTGTCATGCCTAGGTCTCTCACACCTGGGGAGTGTGTGTGTTAACCACCGGATTGCTGCTCCTTAGCTTTTCTTGAAAAGGGGCTGACATGGCTTACATGTCCAGGGGAATGTTCAGGACTATAATCCTGAGTGGAGTTAGGTGTCATCCTCTGGCTGAAACTTATGCACCTAACTCCCTTTGAGAGCCAGGGTGTAGGCCACAGCCCTCTCTTACACATTTCCTACTGGTTAGCTTAGGCAGCTCCTCACTCAGCGTGCTGGCTTTTGTGAATCCAGGTCTTAGGTTCCTAAATGTCCTCCTGCATTGCGTAGGGAGCCTGGGAGAGTAACTCAGGGCTCTGGGTTCCACTAAGCAGCAGAGCACCTAAAATGTAGGTGTTGCAATGCTGATCATTGTAGTTTAAATCCCACTTCTGAATCCCACCTTAAATGCTTATTCTTATTCTTGGGTAGGGAGTTTCAATTATGTATTTTTTTAAACTGAAAACATTCCCCTGTCATCAGGGCCTCAGGGCTGTGCTAAATACCACAAGGGGCCGTCTACCAACAGGAGATTGCTGGAGTTCAGGAGCACTCTAGCCATCCTCCCTTATCTCATAGGCCACATGGCTTGGGGTCAGGAAGGAGGATGAGATATATTAAAGCTAAGGGGCTGAAGCAGGGCTCAGGATCTAGCCCAAAGCATTATATCCAACAGCAGCTGGGTATAATTTATTATATGTATATAATATCTCTCTAAAACATGCTAGTCTAATCTTTAAATTAATTGTTTATTAATATTATTAAAAAAATGGCTCTCTAGCAGCCACTAAAATCGTGCTGCTTGTACCGTAATCTTTCATGAAGCCCATAAGAAAATGCCTTTTTCACTAAATTACATAGCAAATGTCAAACTTCCTCTGGATTATTAGATGCACATCTTACATGTTCTCTTTATTAGGATTTTGTATCTTGAGGGCATCCTAAGCCTATGGCATATAGGTTTTATAGGTGCAAACTAGTTCATTTGCCTATTTAAAGGAATATTTAATTAAACTGGATTCATTGCCTGCATGGGGCAAGTTAAATGAAAACTGAATAGATGGCATATGATTACATATTATTTAGAAGAGAGACAGCTCTAGAGACCAAACTCTTTTAACACAACATTAAGCTGAACTCATTTAATATGCACAGTTTAGCACTGGCCTATAAGGAGAACATATTTTGAGAAAATCAGCAGAATGGTTATAGGCATTAAACAGATTTTAACAATGTAATGTTTCAGGGAAGAAACCATTTCTTAGCTAGACTTAAATATGCTAATTAAGGTAATCAAAGTTTCCCAGTGATTCTAGCTAACCTTTTTAATTAGCCACCATGTTTTATTGTCAAAATAAATGTAAATGATGAGATTGGTTTTATTTATTATTTCACTAGAAAGTAACAAAGTAAGAGTCACAGACAATACTGAAGTAACAAACTGGAGGATTTGCGAGGCTTTAGTTATATATGATGGCATCATAACTTTTGATTGCTTTTAAGAAAAAGTAAGAACTTAAAAGAAATTAATAACTTTATAATACATATTCCATCTCCTTGGTGGAAAAAAACGCCTATTCCATTAGTTTGTTTTAACATTATTGATCCCATTTGGAATAATTAGGCTTTTTAAAAAGCTTCCTCTCTGGGCTTCTTTATTAGTGTCCTTCTGCTCCACCTATTGTCTTTCACCATATACTTAGATTGTAAACTCTTCAGGGCAGGAACTGTCTTTTTCCGTGTTTGTCCAACACCTAACTCAGTGGGGTTCTGGTCCTCCTAGGAGCTATGATAATTCAGATAATAAAAAGTTAGAACTTGAGCCTGCTTCCTTTTAGGTCAGTGAGAGCCTTAGCTGTGCAAAGAATGTAGGAACAGGCCCGCCTGTTTTAAGACTCATTAGTTTGTTTTCCATGCTACTGATAGCATCTGGCAGGGAGCCGTTCCTTGGGAGTGCTCAGCTGCAGCTTTAGTACTTCACCTACTCTGCCACCTCTTCCGTGAAGGCCCTGAGCAGTAACAGTCTTTTATATAATGATATATAGATTCAATGTTGGTTTTGCTTTTTATAAACTGCGTGCCTAACACACGTCTCTTTCTCCCAGTACATCCCATCTCCTAACTGCCAGTTTTTAGAGTGTGGCAGGAACTGCCTACTTTTATGTATGGGTAGCCATCGAACGCATATATGATATATGAATAATAAATAATAGGGTGGCATTACATTTATTTTATTAACTAAGCAAATGGAAATGAATAGCTTATTTTCAGAAGAAGCTGCTCCTTCTGAATGGAGGTGGAATTGCCCATATATTAAGCTTAACTAGTAGTAAATTTTGAGCTTTGAAAGAGGTTTTTAAACTGAGGCCCTGCCTCTTTTTACAGCACGTTATGTTATTTGTTGACACATTCCATCCTCAGAGCACACTGATGCATCTACAGCTTTGCAGATAGTTGTTGCCACTACAGTAATGTGCAGGGAGGTAATTAGCAAACATTGGAACGGCTAGTATGTGCAGATGGGAACAGAAAAGGTTGTGCTTGTTGTGATATCAGCTTTTACACTCGCTGGACTATGAACCCCTGACAAATGACCTTACATATCAATAAGCCATTTGAACAGTAAGCTGGACATCTGCGTTCCCTTGTTTTGTTACAGTGAAATTTTACACTTCCCTATAAATCAGAATGGAATGTGGTTTTGCTTAATGATGTGCGGATAAATTTCAGAGAGAAGGTGGGTGAAGTCATAAGAACAGCCATACTGTCAGACCCAAGGTCCATCTAGCTCAGTATCCTGTCTTCTGACAGTGGCCGATGCCAGGTGCCCCAGTGGAAATTAACAGAACAGGTAATCATCAAGTGATCCATCCCCTGTTGCCCATTCCCAGCCTCTGGCAAACAGAGGCTAGGGACACCATCCTGGCCCATCCTGGTTAATAGCCATTAATGGACCTATCCTCCATGGCTTTTATTGGAACAGCCCTCTTAGAAGTAATCATCCTTCAAGGTCACTCTCCGGTCCTGAAGACTTGGGGGAGGAGCTTAAAAGGTGTCTACAAGGTTTGGTCTGAAAACAACACTCTCCAGTTGTTCTTGGTATCTTGTGGTGCATCATCTACTACCCATGTATCTGCTGGTGGACTGGCATGGTTCTTTTTAAGTTGCCATACTGCTGGCATCTTGCTTTGCAGAACCCAGCTGCAGGCCAGAGGTCCTCTGCAGTCTTTCAGAAGAACCTGAGACTGAAGGAGTAAATCTGGAAGTAACCCCAGCAGCCTCCGCTACTCTTCTAACTGTCTTGGGAATTCCTGCCAAGTATCAGGATTTCACAGACATGTTCTACAACAACAACAACAAAAAGGCATTGCAGCCTCAACTACCCTGTTGACCTTCAGCCTGGAGGGGAGATCCCTTTTGGGTGAATCTATTCTCTCTCAAAGCCAGAGCTTTAGACTTTCTGAAGCTATCTCATGGGGAACCTACAAAAGAGGTTCATCCACCCTTCCACATCCTTGGCTAGGGATCTGATCTTCTTTGTGACTAAGAAAGATGCCTCCTGGCATCCTTGTGTGGACAACTGGGCATTAAATAAGGTTATGATCTGGAACTGTACCCTTTGTCCCATATTAGTGAGCTCTTTGAAAGACTGCACTCCACCATAGTCTTCACCAAACTGACTCTTTGCCCGGTTTGGTTCCTAATTCCAGAGGGTCAACATAGATTCCAGGTCCTGAAACTATGCCACTTACTGATCACTTTGGCAAATCCAAGACCCGGGGCCTGATACTGCAGAGTTTCTGGTGGCCTGGCCTATGCACATCCATCACGGAATATGAAAGGTCCTGCAACCATTGCTTAGAGCTTATCCTCTAAAATGCTCAGCCTTCTCCAGCCTTTGTCCATTACCCCTAAACCCCTAGTCTACTGTATCTATAGACTTTATTGTGGAGCTGCTCCGCTTGTATGGGAAGACAGTGATCCTAATTGTGGCTGATCTCCTAACTAAAATGGAACATTTTGTTCCTTGCCCTATGATCAGAGCCAGCTCCAGGCACTAGCAAACCAAGCATGTGCTTGGGGTGGCACAATTTCAGGGGCGGCATCCTGGACACCGTTTTTTTTTTTTTGCTTAGGACAGCAAAAAACCTAGAGCTGGCCCTGAGTATAGACATATCCTACTAAAGTTAGGCATTTTTAAATAAGCCAGTCTGGATAACTTGTATCCAAAAGTTTTTAAAGAGCTGGCAGAGGAGCTTGCTGGACTGTTAATGTTTTTGAATCAGTCAGTCTTAGAACATCAGCAAAGTTCCAGAAGACTGGACAAAAACTAATATTGTGTCAATGTGTTAAAGAAATTAAATGGGATGACCTGTGTATTTATAGGCTAACAGTCTGATAACAATTCTGGGCAAGAAAATGGAGTGGCTGATATGGGACTCTATTAATAGGGAATCAAAGGAATAATAAGGAATAATTAATGCCAATCAACATGGTTTATGGAAAATCCAGTGCTAGATTTGATTTTGGAAGTGATTTAACTCCAGCTAAAGCAACAAGCTGCTGTGCTTTTGCCTCTTTAAAGGAGCAATGAACCTTGTTACTCTTCTGAATGTTTCAGGAGATGGCTGGACACTTCAGTTAGCATCTTTGTCAGCAGTTACCTTGTCAAAATGCTGTAGCTGCCCATCCATGGATATTCTTCCCCTAAATAATGTATTTTTTATTTGTTTTCCATTAATGTCTAGAAGCACTAGCCAAGATCAGGGCCTCATTGTGCTAAGAATTGTACAAACTCAAGAGTAAGAGTCCCTGCCCCAGAGAGCTTGTAATGTAAATAAATGATTGGATCTCTTTGGAGGAGTGTTCACTGAGAATCTTGACAGATGTAGATGCATGGGAAACCCAAGATGGAAATTCTTCTACATAGCCTACATAAACCACCACATATACAAGTTAAGTGCATATTCTTAATTTGAATCCTTCCCAGATAAGACACATATGCAAGCAGTGCAGCATATTCCCATTGATTCTGAATCAGTGATTCCTTTCTAAAATGGGAATATGATGTGCAGAATATTTCTAATTTTATATAGCAGAGCTGAAGTCCATGTCTAGAGTATGCCTATCTAAACTACTTAAAAAGAAAAGCTTATTACTGTCTTCATAGATCACTTCAAAGTAACATTTTTTAGTACAGCTCAACTGCTTAGCTTACTTTGGTACATTCTGATGCAGTTTGTTCTAAACAAGTCATGTCCACTATTCTAATATGACATGAAGCCTGATAGAAAAATCTATGATCCATTATAGGAGCAGGACAAAGAGAAGAAAGCAATGCAGAAGAACAGATATTCATCACTGTTCAGCAATGAGATTAAAGAAGGTAGCTAGTCATATTATAGAATCTGAAGTTAATGTAGCACATCTTTTTGCTGTGTGTCGGTAAACACTCTATGCATTAGACAGTTTGTCTTACAGACAGACTGATTTGGTATGAAAAGTGGATTCTGAAGTATGGGTTTTGTTGGACGTGAACAAAATAAACTATTGTTTTGTTAACTTGAAAATAACTTATCATACAATAAAGAATACTTTCCAGCTGTTTGACAGTTGCTTACTGAAATTATTTTTAAGCTCTTAAAACATTTGATAGTTTACAACTTAAAAATAGCAGAATACTAAATATGGATGAGGAAATACCAGAATATATTGATTAGAATGAAATAGCAAAGCAAGTCTACTGGCTTTTTAATGTCAAATTAAACTGGTTTTTGTTCTTGGTTGGAAATTCATATTTCAAAAGATATTAATAATTGAAGGTCAAATTTTGGTATCTGTGATACCATTGGGTGTTTTGCTATCAGCCTCAGTGGAACTAAGTTATAGCCTTTGAG
Source organism: Gopherus evgoodei (assembly GCF_007399415.2). Taxonomy (NCBI): domain Eukaryota; kingdom Metazoa; phylum Chordata; order Testudines; family Testudinidae; genus Gopherus; species Gopherus evgoodei. Next base: position 61,011,422 of record NC_044332.1, read on the forward strand.
CCTAATCCATTCTCTCTAATCACATATGGCTGTGCCTTTCTCTATAAAATGTTATCTATATAGCCAGGAGATAAATTGCATTGGGCATGCACTTTTGGCTAGATCACCTGCACTCTAACCACAAATCCATGGAGATTTATTCTAACTTTCTAAATCTTTTGAAACAGCTTCCACAAGCTGCTATATATTTTTTTTCCTTTAAGAAAACACACTCAACCTATTAGAGAAACATTTTCATCTCCTCCTAAATTATAGGATGGACAAGACTAAATCCTTTATTAGTTGAAGATATGATTTTGCAGTAAAATGATATAACAAGTGTAATAATATATATGTACAGTACTCAGCCATTATGAGCAAGATGGGCCCATGGCCTGATCCTGGCTCCAGCTCCATTGCTGTGTGTATGGGCAGAGGGGGAAAATGGACAGAGTCAAAATTTGTTTTGTCCCCTGTTGCATAAGAAGTAGGCTGCTACTCATATAGATGTCTCAGCAGAGGGGAGCTGGGGGTGAGATGTCCTGCTCAGCAGAAGGCAGATGTTGGGAAGCCAGTTGTGGTTCTCTGATCCCATGGATCCAGGGCCGGCTCCAGTCACTAGCATCCCAAGCAGGTGCTTGGGGCGGCAATCTGCAAGGGGCGGCAGTCTGTGTGTTTTTGCCACCCCAAGCAGCACACCGAATTGCCACTGGATGACGGGGGCAGTCCGTGTGCTGTTAGGGCAGCTCACACGTTTCATGGCGGCAATTCGGCGGCAGCTTCTATGTTCAGCTGCCCGCGGCGGCAATTCAGCGGCTTCTGTCTTCCAACTGAAGAGAGAATCTGCCACCGAATTGCCGCTGCCACAGAAACGTGAGTGCCACCCTAACGGCCCATGGACTGCCCCTGCCATCAGTGGCAGCAATTTGGTGCGCTGCTTGGGGGCGGCAAAAACAGTAGAGCTGGCCCAGCATGGATCTATGCCAGCCCCAGATGCAGCATTAGTCTGAGCATTCCAGAGGCTGCTCTAACATACACTACTTGCAAATGGGCCCTTTGGAACTGAATGCCAGTGGAGGATCAGTGTTATTTAACAGAACTGTGCCATGTTCTTTCCTCAGGGCAGCACAAATAGCATAATTGTAAATCTGGCCTCAAGACTATCGAGTAGATAGATACAGAGACTTGTGCTTATGCCCTAATTTCTAGATATTTTGTAAAACCCCAGCTCTGCCATGTCAGGCTGTGACCTCATTAGCTTTGCCAATCTAAGCAAGGACAAGAGCTCTGAGTGCATTGTGTGAGCTTTCTGGACTACTGCTGCACACAGAACACATTTTCAGAGAACTATCCATGATGACTCCAAGATCTCTTTCTTGAGGGTAACAGCTAATGTAGACCCCATCATTTTGTATGGATCCTTGGGATTATATTTTCCAATGTGCATTACATTGCACTTAGCAGCAGTGAATTTCGTCTAACATTTTCGATGCCTGATTACCTAATTTTATGAGGTGCCTTTTAACTCTTCACTGTCAGCTTTGGACTAAATTATCTAGAATAATTTTGTATCATCTGCAAACTTTGCCACCTAACCATTCACCCCCTATTCCAGATCATGTTATTGAATAGCACTGGTCCCAGTACAGATCCTTGTGGGACCCCACTATTTACATTTCTCCACTATGAAAACTGACCTACCCTCTGTTTCCTATCTTTTAACCAATTACTGATCCATGGGCAGACTTTCCCTCTTATCCCATGACAATTTACTTTGCTTAAGAGCCTTTGGTGAAGGACCTTGTCAAAGGCTTTCTGAAAGTCCAAATATGCTATATTAACTGGCTCAATATTGTTGTCACCCCCAAATAGATGGGTGGGGCAAGAGGAGAGGTGTTAGCTCCAGTATCCTGGTGAAATTCCAGTCTGAGTAATTACATTCCGTGTCTCTAAATTTCCTCACTTTCAACTGCTTACAGAATTCTCCACTTCCTGCCATAAATTGTTGTGTAATGGTGCTGTGAGCAATTAAACAACTGCTACATTTTACCCGAGTTGTTGCTGCACCTCGGTGGTAGAGGAAGTGATTTTTTTTTTTTGCATCTAAAGATTTCAAAGCACTTTGGGACATTGATATGCAAGATGCTATGTACATGAAACATGATTATTTACTATCTGATCTGTTATGTAGCCCATCCAGATACAGGCTGTACTTTATGGCTGAATACTTATTGTAGGTATGGGTTGAAATCCTAGCCTTATTGAAGTCAGGGGGAGTTCCCCACTAATTTTGGTGGGGACAGTAGTTCATTCTATAATATTCTAAGCATAACTGTCAATCTATCTAGTGAAACACGTGATTCTCCTGAAATATGTTAGATGTATTGAAATTGAAGTAATTTATTATCAAGTTAAATAAGGGCAGATTTGGACCCAAAGTGTACTTTGGGCCATAAATAATATTTATACTTCATAACTCCTTGGTAACTTTATTTTGATACTTGTCACCTATATAGAGCTTTGTGTGCTCAAAGCATTGTATAGACATAAAGGTGACTGCACTCAGCCAGGATTTCACCCTTTAATTATTAGACCTTTGCAACGCATGCAGGTAAACATTATTATCCCATTTTACAGATAGAAACAGAAGCACAGAGTTTTGCTTGTCTAAGGCCTCATGGCATAGCTGAGTATGATTGTGCTACAACCCTCTTCTTGCTTTAGTTTTAATGCTAACAAAAGTTTTAGAAATAACATTGGCCAATTGCTTGTCAACATTCATGTTTTCCAGTAGAATCAATTAGGATATATTTTTTCCTTTTCCATTTCTATAATTTAACTACTAGGTTTCGTCTTCTAAAACTTAAATGTGAATGAACCAAATCTCTCAAGCACAGACAAACACCCGCTACCTCTTGGGCAGAAACCTTGAAACCCTTGCTTCAGCTTGTTGCAGATTTTTATGGTTCAGTCATAACTCCCTGAAAAACAGGGCTTTAAAACGGAAGTGCTGACAAAACTTTAAACTACAGCAGTGCAAATGGCGCTGCAATAATTTATAATCTACAGGCAGCTCTTGGGTTTATTATCACTATGACAAATGCACTGTCATTGTTAATAGGATATTTCCCAGCAAGGACTTCTTGTTATGCAAGCCAGGTTCAGTATGTCATGCAGCATGATAGCAATAAAGTCTACAAGAATTTGTAATGAACTTCAATTACTAATAGATTATGGTTAATGGGAAATATGTGCAGTAAAGATATGGGTTTTTATATGTGCCTTCTGGTACTCTACTAGGCTATGATTTATGATACAATTTATGTTAACATTCTCCAGTATGAAAAAAAGCCTAAATTGGTGGAAAGCTGCTTCATTCATAACAAATATTTAAGATAATTTTGCACATCATGTAAATGAAGATATCAAATTAGATATTAATCCATTTCATTTTAGCCTTTGTATTTTTATTAATATGAAGACGTTGCCCTACTGTGTAATGACATTAAATATCCCATCATGAGTTGCAAGCATGAATTACGTGGACATTGTGAAAATGACGCTAGCATCTGAGATGTAAATGCAGTTGTTCAAATTGCTGCTGTAATTAACCAGCACGATTAAATTATACATAAAAATATTCTAAAGTGACAGACTTGAGGCTGCTCAGACAAATGGATTTGGCATTGAACGGAGTCAGTTTGTGAGAATTGGGGCCCTTTTAAGTAGGGGAAGTGTTTTGGAGGCCAAATACAGCAGGAAGGAAGGGTATTTTGGAACCAGCCTTTTCGCTCTCTTTGGCTATGCTCTTTCCCTATGTCTTGCATCATTCCAACAGTCCAGTCCTCACAAGTTCCTTTTGATCTACTTCCACCTAGTAACACTCTTCCTATAAACAAAGCCTCTTGCAGGAGCCATTTCTGGGAATGATCACATCACACCTCACAAGAGCCATGAGCCCACACTTATTTGCAGGTGAGGCAGAAAGCTGGAAGTTTTGTCAATATTCTGACAAAAGTCCCACTAACTCTCCCACTTCCTGTGATAAACTCCATGCACCCTGAGTGCATGTGCTCATAAAGTAGAGAAATGAGGGGCGAGCTACCCATTTAGCCGCAATGCTTCATCATAGCCACAGGCCATGAGAGAGGCAATGCCAATGGCTAAACAGACATATCAAGCTGCACTTGGCTTGAAATGTTTGTTTTTAGTTTCTGAAAAATATACTTGGCCAAATAAAAGGCACAAACCTGCATTTCCATTTAAGTATATAGATAATACAACACTAGAGGTCTATTTCCCCTTTGATTTACACAAGTTTTGCACAGGTGTAGCTACATTGACTTAAGTGGACTTGCTCATGATTTGTGTGCATTAGGAAAGGATCAGGCCCCTACTGATCAACTTGTTTAAGACAAAGTGAGAGTGTGGGCAGAAGCCAGTGCAAGAGAGCCCAATACTTTCCCTTTGGTACAATCTGTTCTATTGCTAAGGCAAACAATTATATTTGGCAGGGAAAGGGACTCAGCTAAGCTAACGTTTCATAAATCTCAAGGGGGAGAGGAGGAGTCTTGTGAATTCTAAAATAGTACTATCCTGCAGCCCAGTTAGTGGCTCCACTTACCTTTCATTAGGCAAAAATGGAATGTCATTTGAGAGGCATGAAAAATCTCTTACAACTTTAGTGAACCAGCAAGCCCCAAACTAGGTTCCTTTCTCCTTGCTTCCTTCCTGGAAATGGAAGTGCCCAATTTAAAGCTGAGTAGTGTATCCTCTTTAACACTCAACTGGTCTAATTTCACTTGTCCCTGTTAACAGAGGCGGCTGCCAATATAGACTGAAGTTTAATAATTTGATATATTCTCTATTAAAAAACTGAGATCTTCTGAGACACAAACGGAATTCCCCGTATTCCTCTGTTTACAAGGAGTTTTCTTACTCAGCCTGAGCTTCAAGGGGCCAGCACCAAAGTCCTTTCTTTATGAGCAAATTCTGTTTTTAAGTAGGAAGCACAGAAAGCTGGTAAGATTGTACATAACAAACTTCTTCTTTGCCTGTTAAAGAAAAGAGAGTTGGCACACATCCTCTTGAACTGGAGGCAGGGGCACCAGAACTGGGGAAGCCAGGGGGCTATGCCCCCCCACTTTTTACCAGCTGTAAGGGCAAGCGGCAAGGGAGGGGGCAGAGAGGAACAAGCAGGGGTTGGGGCCTCCGGGGGAAAGGCATGGCATGGGAACGGGGCCATGACGGGGGGAAGAGACTGTGTGGGAGTGGGGCCATGGTTTGGGCCCCTGTGCCCCTCTCCGCCGCTTTTAGGGTGCTTCTGCTGCTCCTGGCTAGAGGAGTGGGATTCCCTAGTGTCTTTCACAGGGATTTGTTCTCATTCAACAAATCTGTCAGAGAATCATAGAATCATTGGACTAGATGGAGACTTGAGAGATCATCTTGTCCAGTCCCCTGTACTCATGACAGAACTAAGTGTTATCTAGACTATCCCTGACAGGTGTTTGTTTAGTCTACTCTTAAAAATCTCCAATGATGGAGATTCCACACCCTCCCTAGGCAAATTATTCCAGGGATTAACCACCCTGACAGGAAGTTTTTCCTAATGTCCAACCTAAACCGCCTTTGCTGCAATTTAAGGCCATTGCTTCTTGTCCTGTCCTTAGAAGTTAGAAAAAGCAATTTTTCTCCCTCCTCCTTGTAACAACCTTTTATATACTTGAAAACCATTACCATGTCTCCCGTCAGCCTTCTCTTCTCTTGACTAAACAAGCCCTGTTTTTTTCTTAATTTTCCCTCATAGGTCATGTTTTCTAGACCTTAAATAGTTTTTGTTGTTCTTCTCTGGACTTTCTCCAATTTGTTCACATCTTTCCTGAAATGTGGTGCCCAGAACTGGACCCACTACTCCAGCTGAGACCTAATCAGCATGGAGTAGAGCAGAATTACTTCTTGTGTCTTGCTTACAACACTCCTGCTAATACATCCCAGAATGATGTTTGCTTTTTTTTTTCCCGAACAGTCTTACACTGTTAACTCATATTTAGCTTGTGATCCACTATGACCCCCCGATCCCTTTCTGCAGTATTCCTTCCTAAGTAGTCATTTCCCATTTTGTTTGTGTATAACTGACTGTTCCTCTCTAAGTGGAGTACATTGTATTTGCCCTTATTGAATGTCATGCTATATACTTCAGACTATTTCTCCAGTTTGTCCGGATCATTTTGAATTTTAATCCTATCCTCCAAGGCACTTGCAACCCCTACCAGTTTGGTATTGTCCACAGACTTTGTAAGTGTACTCGCTATGCCGTTATCTAAATCGATTAGATATTGAACAGAACCGGACTCAGAACTGGTCCCTGCAGGACCCCACTCAATATGTCCTTTTAACTTGACTGTGAACCACTGATAATTACGCTCTGGAAATGGTTTTCCAACCAGTTATGCACTATAGTAGCTCCATCTAGGCTGTATTTCTGTCATTTGTTTATGAGAAGGTCATGCAAGACAGTATCAAAAGCCTTACTTACGTCAAGTTATACCACATCTACTGCTTCCCCCCAGCCACAAGGCTAGTTACCCTCAATAGCGCCAGCATTGCTTAAAATTGACATTCCAGCTGCTGGAAACACTACAATCAGCTGACTTGTCCAAAATTAACTCCTGATTGGCTCTGTATTGCCTCAAAAACATCACTAGATTTTTGGTACCCAGAAGTTCATTTCTTGGGACACTTCAACCTTGCACTTGATAGATAGGCTGAAGTTGAGCACTTTTATGTTGGCTGCTCAGTCAATTGTAAGAGATCGGAAAACCCTAACTTTCCCACCATGCTGGAATACACTGAACAGACTTGGAACCTTGTTCCTCTGTATAAAGCTGTACTGACAGATCAGTTTACAGATAAAGTAACTTCCAAAATAACCCTAGCAAAACAACAACAACAACAACAACAACAAAACCAGGAAACAGCCATTTTCTCCAAGAAGGGCAATGGGGAACAGTTTAGGGGAACAGTTCCTCTATGAAGAGAGATTAAAAAGATGGACTATTCAGCTTTGAAAAGAAATGATTAAGGAGGACTTTGAAAGAGGTTATAAAATCAAGTATGATGTGGAGAAAAAGAATAGGAAATTGTTAGTTACTCCTTCACATAACCCCAAAACTAGAGGTAACCTGATTAAATTGATAGGCAGCAGGTTTAACACAAACAAAAGGAAGTATTTCTTCATGCAACACAGTCAACTTGTGGAACTCATGGCCATAGGCAGTTGTGAAGGCCAAAATATAACTGGGTTCAAAAAAGATTTAGATAAATTCATGAAGGATGAGTCCATCAGTGACTATTGGTTAAAATTATCAGGGATGCAAGCCCATGCTCCAGGTGTCTCTAAACCTCCAAGTGCCAAAAGCATCTCGCATTGGCCACTGTCAGACAGGATACTGGACTTGATGGGTCATGGGTCTGATCATTCTTATATTTCATCTAGTCAAAGTTTTGTTATATATTAATGTATTTCTGTCATCTCTGGTAGGGATGAATTGGCACAGCTTCCAGGGAGGGTGCTCTTGATGGGTTATAAAACCATGCCCACCCCTCCCTTTGATTTGGTGGCAACATTACAAGAAGTGTTTCCCAAGAGTTCTCACTAATGCATCACTGAAGAGGACATACCACCCATAACAGAGGACAACTGGCTGAAATCTTTCATCTGTTGTACATTAGAGATGCATACAGCATTGTGTCTGAAGGGGAGATTTCCTTCCCTCCCCTTTTGGAATTTGTCATAGTATTACAGGATATATTGAGGTCTGCTAACATGAAACTGCACATGCTGCTGTATAAAAGTGGTAGTAGTTTCTGTTCAGTACAGCAGCTGTGAAATATAGTAGGTACATTCTAAAGTGCACTGGGATTAATATTTGATCCCTAGATGTAGCTATGTAAAACAAGTCACATCGACATGACTGTAAATTGCTATTAATGCCAGGTATACTTCCTACTAAATCACCCATCACCTCAAATATTTAATACATTGATATTGACTTGGCTGTATATACAAAATTAAAGATCCCATCTTGCAGCTAAAGCATTATCTACAGTATACCATTTCAATATTGAATCAAGTTCACCTGCCTCACTGAATGAACTGAGGATTCAAGCTATTAAATTCACTCATGCAACAATATTCTATTCCACTAAGCACTGTACCTTGTAAATAACATAATAGCTACTAAAACCATGAAATCATTTATCAAAACAAATTAATCAACTACTGAAGGGAAGACAGTGAAGTTCAGGGAAGGGGTTTATGATGAAATCACTTCACCAGCATTGAGAAGCATGAAAAAAGTCCTCCAAGGTATGTCTACATGACAGCTGGGAGTGTGCTTGTGCTAGTACTAAAATAGCAGTTTAACTAGGGTAGGTCCCATAGCAGTTTGGCCTAGACACCCAAATAGAAACCTGCCCGGATCCCCCCAGATACATACTCAGCCCCTGTGCCTGGGCTACCCCCAGCTATGTGGCTACTTTTAGCCTGCTAGCTAGAGCAGAGCTGGTGCGTGTTTGTCTACCTGAGCTAGGACTCATTTTTTAGCTGCAATGTAGATGTTCCCTGAGTCAGAAATGGGTCAATGTCTTTAGATAACTTCAAAAAAAAGATACTTCTTGCCAAATAGCTTATATTATGGATCAGTGGTTTTCAAACTGGTCGCAGAATGTAAGGCACTGGCTTGTGATGGCCCTGGTCTGCACCACCAATCGGGCTGTTAAAAGTCCCTGCTCAGCTAAGGCAGGCTAGTTCCTACCTGTTCTGTCACCGCGCTGTGCCCTGGATGCAGCCAGCAGCAGGTCTGGCTCCTAGGTGGAGAGGTTATGGGGCTCTGTGCTCCGCCCCTACCCCAGCACCAGCTCTGCACTCTGGAGCTGAGGGAGAGGGTGGAGCCTGCAGGTGAGAGCTGTATGGAGCTGCTTGTGTGCCTCCGTCTAGAAGCCGTACCTGCTGGCTTCTTCTGGGGTGCAGTGTGGTTCACGGTGCCAGGACAGGCAGGAAGACTGTTTGGAAAAAAAAAAAAGCAAACATCATTCCGGGATGTATTAGCAGGAGTGTTGTAAGCTACCCCAGCCCTGCTCCTCCCCCAAACCTGGAACTCCCTCCTGCATCCCAAAACCCTCATCCCTGTCCCCACCCCAGAGCCTGCACCCCCAGTCCAGAGCCCTGACCCCCTCTTGTACCCCAACTCCTTGCCCCAGCCCTGAGCCCCTCCCACACCTCAAACCCCTCATCCTCAGCTCCCTTGGGTCACGGGCATCAACAATTATCTTCAACTGGGTTGTCAGAAAAAAAATTTGAAAACTATTGTTATAGATGACACTGGGCCCGCTCCAGCCCTGCGTAACTGTTGAAAACAAGAAGAACCTCATTCATGTCATTTCTGTTTCATCCTTTAAGTTTTATTTTTACATCTTGTACATTATGGAGGCCACCAGACACATGTAGTTAAGAGTAATGAGAGGAAATACGTATTTCTCTAACTGAAAATACAAGCATGAGGCAACATTTTGGTTTAAAAGATCAGCAGCAACTCATCCCTACTACGGATTTGCATACTACCTTGTTCTCTAATCCAGTGCTGCAGAGATCTCGGCATCTGATGTGAAGAGTCAATATGTTCTGCATGCATGGACGTTATGATCACCAGTGCCCAGCGAGCCTGTTCATTTTGAGACATGGTCTATGAGAGCTATAGCTTTATCTCTGCAGAATTTGCTCTGTATATGAATCTGATTCATAGGGAAGGGAAGCTATAGGTGAAATAAAATATATTTGGAATTACGTGAATGGGAGAGCAGTTAAATTATAACAATATCTGTTCAAGGTCAGTATTACTCCTTACCCATCCATCAGAAGTGCATTGTTTTGTATTAGCTGGGCTTTGATTAATGGTGCTAGTTATCTGAATTCTGATTAAAGAATTGCCATATAATAAGGTATAACTTGCTATTCAGATAGATTTTTGAAGAATTAGTAATGTATTAAATGCACATTTGTTACACATATTAATATTAATTTCCTAACTGTTTATAAACTTTCTCAGACATACCCTAGTAAACTTAATTGGTAAAGTATGAAACACACAAAGACATTTAAGTGGTTAACTGTTTGTATATGATCATTTGGTTTTGGACTGAGAAATCCAGTAGATCTTAGTCATGGCTCAATCACTATTGCACTCAAGTTGTTGTTAAAAAAAACCTTTCCATCTTTCTCTTCACTGCATTCAGGCTTTTTAAGTTCTTCCATTATTTTATTTTTTAGGTCTAGACTAGCAGTTTTACTAAAATAGCAGGTTTCTGTCAAAAAATCCAGCAGCAGCTCCCCCTCTTTGTTCCCTTTGATAAAACAATTAGTTATGTCCATAGTGGATGGAAGCTCATAGATCTGATACTTCAGCCCTATTTGACTGAGTCGCTCTTCGATGTCATAAAAGCAAAGATCGTTCAGAGATAAGCGAGGTCCATATTTCTTCCACAGCGTGGTCCAGCCACTGGTTCCTGCCAGATTAAAATCATATTAAAAATAAGAGTGTATTTAAACAAAGTTTCAGATGTATTATTTTAAGCATGGCCCCAATTCTGAGCTGAACCTTTCGGGAGGCACAGCCCATAACATGAGAGCACAGCGCTATATGCAAAATAATTGCTACACTAAAACTTCAGGACCAGACTTCAAAGAGAAACTGCTGAGCTTCAGTTCATCTGCAAATTTGACACCATCAGCTCAGGATTGAACAAAGACTGTGAATGGCTTGCCAACTACAGAACCAGTTTCTCCTCTCTTGGTTTTCACACCTCAACTGCTAGAACAGGGCCTCATCCTCCCTGAATGAACTGACCTCGTTATCTCTAGCTTGCTTGCTAGCATATATATACCTGCCCCTGGAAATTTCCACTACATGCATCTGAGGAAGTGGATATTCACCCACGAAAGCTCATGCTCCAAAATGTCTGTTAGTCTATAAAGTGCCACAGGATTCTTTGCTGCTTTTACAGATCCAGACTAACACGGCTACCCCTCTGATACTTGACACCATGCAAGGCACTGCATTTAGCCGTATGGAGTGGAAATCCATCAACCTCATGAAGAAATTTGCACAAATACAGCATATATCATCTTCCTTTCCAAATGCAAACGGATGGACATCATATCAAATGGACTAAAGGTAAAAAATCCACTGCTATCTACATACTACACAGACCATACTACACAGAGATTATGCCATACTCTATCAAAAAAACTGAGGAACCACCTGATCGGCATCCTATACAGCAAACAGGAAAACATCAAAAAAGAGCTCTCCAACCTGGAGACTCTCATTAATAACCAAACTTCTATACAAATGGACTTCACTAGAATAAGACAGGAGATCTCCATTACTCACTTCACCTCTCTACAAAGGAAAAAGAACTGTAAGCTGTCTAAACTCCTACCTGCCACATGGGGCCACAACCGTGGTACCCCTAACCCACCCAGCAATATTGTCAATCTATCCAACTACACACTCAGCCCAGAAGAAAAGTCTGTCCTATCTCGGGGACTCTCTTTCTGCCCTGCCACCCCCACCAACATGATACAGTTCTGTGGCGATCTGGAAGCCTACTTTCACCGTCTCCGACTCAAAGAATACTTCCAGGACAACACTGAACAGTGCACTGATACACAGGTGCCCTCCCACCAACAGCACAAGAAGAAGAACTCCACATGGACTCCTCCTGAGGGTCGAAATGACAGTCTGGACCTATACATTGAATGCTTCCGCCGGCGTGCACAGGCAGAAATCGTGGAACAACAACATCGCTTGCCTCACAACCTAAGTCGTGCAGAACGCAATGCCATCCACAGCCTCAGGAACCACCCTGACACTATCATCAAAGAGGCTGATAAAGGAGGTGCCTTTGTCATCATGAAAAGGTCTGACTACCAAAAGGAGGCCGCCAGACAACTCTCCAATACCAAATTCTACAGGCCACTTCCCTCAGATCCCACTGAGGAATACACTAAGAAACTACAGCATCTACTCAGGACACTCCCTACACTAACACCAGAAGAAATCAACATACCCCTAGAGCCCCGACCAGGGTTATTCTATCTACTACCCAAGATCCACAAACACGGAAATCCTGGATGCCCCATCATCTCGGGCATTGGCACTCTCACTGAAGGACTGTCTGGATATATGGACTCTCTACTCAGACCCTATGCCACCAGCACTCCCAGCTATCTCCGTGACACCACTGATTTCCTGAGGAAACTACAATGCATTGGTCGCCTCCCAGAAAACATCATCCTAGCCACCATGGATGTAGAGGCTCTCTACACAAACATCCCACACACAGATGGAATACAAGTTGTCAAGAACACTATCCCTGATGATGCCACAGCACAACTGGCTGCTGAGCTCTGTGCCTTTATACTTACACACAACTATTTCAAATTTGATGACAATATATATCTCCAGATCAGTGGCACTGCTATGGGCACCCGCATGGCCACACAATATGCCAATATCTTTATGGCCGACCTGGAACAACGCTTCCTCAGCTCTCGTCCACTCACGCCCCTTCTCTACCTATGCTACATTGATGACATCTTCATCGTCTGGACACATGGGAAGGAGACTCTGGAAAAATTCCACCACGATTTCAATAGCTTCCACCCCACCATCAACCTCAGCCTGGACCAATCTACACGGGAGGTCCACTTTCTTGACACCACAGTGCAAATAAGTGATGGTCACATTAACACCACCCTATATCGAAAACCTACCGACCGCTATGCCAACCTTCATGCCTCCAGCTTCCATCCCGGACACATCACACGATCCATTGTCTACAGCCAAGCACTGAGGTACAACCGCATCTGCTCTAACCCCTCAGACAGAGACCAACACCTACAAAATCTCCACCAAGCATTCTCAAAACTACAATACCCGCACGAGGAAATAAGGAAACAGATTAACAGAGCCAGACGTGTACCCAGAAGCCTCCTACTGCAAGACAAACCCAAGAAAGAAACCAACAGGACTCCACTGGCCATCACATACAGCCCCCAGCTAAAACCCCTCCAACGCATCATCAAGGATCTACAACCCATCCTGGACAATGATCCCACACTTTCACAGGCCTTGGGTGGCAGGTCAGTCCTTGCCCACAGACAACCTGCCAACCTGAAACACATTCTCACCAGTAACTGCACACCGCACCATAATAACTCTAGCTCAGGAACCAATCCATGCAACAAACCTCGATGCCAATTCTGCCCACATATCTACACCAGTGACACCATCACAGGACCTAACCAGATCAGCCACACCATCACTGGTTCATTCACCTGCACATCCACCAATGTAATATACGCCATCATATGCCAGCAATGCCCCTCTGCTATGTACATCGGCCAAACTGGACAGTCTCTACGGAAAAGGATAAATGGACACAAATCAGACATTAGGAATGGCAATATACAAAAACCTGCAGGAGAGCACTTCAACCTCCCTGGCCACACTATAGCAGACCTTAAGGTGGCCATCCTTCAGCAAAAAAACTTCAGGACCAGATTTCAAAGAGAAACTGCTGAGCTTCAGTTCATCTGCAAATTTGACACCATCAGCTCAGGACTGAACAAAGACTGTGAATGGTTTGCCAACTACAGAACCAGTTTCTCCTCTCTTGGTTTTCACACCTCAACTGCTAGAACAGGGCCTCATCCTCCCTGATTGAACTGACCTCGTTATTTCTAGCTTGCTTGCTAGCATATATATACCTGCCCCTGGAAATTTCCACTACATGCATCTGAGGAAGCATGCATCTGAGGAAGCATGCATCACCCACAAAAGCTCATGCTCCAAAACGTCTGTTAGTCTATAAAGTGCCACAGGATTCTTTGCTGCTTTTACAGATCCAGACTAACACGGCTACCCCTCTGATAAATGGGGAAGACTCCTAAGTATAGATGGGCCTGCACACAGTGGAATCAATGCAGTCTGGTGTGGCAGCAAAAGGGCAGGATCCACAGAATCTTCATAGGAGATCCACACACCCCTGCCTCTGCCTCCCTTGTGTCAATACCCAGTGGGGTTTGGAGGAAGGGATAGGATGGATTCAGCCACTGAATCCCCCACTCGCAAGACAGCTTGTGCAGCATTACTGGCCTCAGGGAGGATTCTGTTACAGCCCCACCCTTTAACCTGGGAGCCCCCTTATGCACAGTTCATTAAAGGCCTGATCCTGTGGCTACTGCTATCAATGGCAAAACAACCACTGATGTAGGACTGGGCCCTTACCCGGGCTATATAGAAGCCTGGCCCTGAAGGAATATAGGGATTATTCAGCAGTTTAACGGTTTTAAATTTAAGGCTTGTTAATGATGAAACAAAACAGTTATATCTAATATTTATGTAGGGTTAGGCTGTGCAAGTTGCCTAGAGCCCAGAGTAAAGGATGGTGCAGAGCCACACCACTTAAGGCTAGGGCACAATTCTACCTGAAAGCTGTTTAGGGTGCAGGTGAGTATCTCTGCTGCTACTCCCTGTCAGTCCCATTACACAGGCTGGTGGGGGACAGTCTGGGGTAGATTCCTCCCTCTTTGCACCTCTGGAGAGCAATCAGGGCCTGCTGTTTTGGCTGGCTCTTATTCAGGCTGTACAAGGCAAAAGGGCTGGCTCCAGGTTTTTTGCTGTCCCAAGCAAAAAAAAAAAAGCCGGAGTATCACCGCCGAAGCAAAAAAAACAACAACAAAATGGCCAGGGCCGGCTTTAGGACAATTCCCGGGAACTGGGCCCCACACCTAAGAGGGCCCTACAGCCTCTGCCAAAGTGCCACCAGAAACAGCGGCAACCAATTGAGCTGCCGCCATCTTCGGCGGCAGCTCTTTCGAATCGGGCCCCGTACGTCCTAAAGCCGGCCCTGGTGCTGGCCCTTGAAAAGAGCTGCCCCCAAAGAGTCGGAATGCCACCCCAGGCACATGATTGGACCGCTAGTGCCTAGAGCCGGCCCTGCAAGGCAGCAGGAGTGGGGCAGGGAGGAGAGGAGGGATGAGAATGCTCCTATAGCCTTCCCCAATACTGCACATGTATCTAATGACCAGCCAGAATCTGGCCCATAGTGATCACATGTTTGTACAAATATAGGTTTTCACAACAGAGACATACTTTGAATGAATGAGGTTCCGAGACAGTGGACGTTAGAAAAAGAACAGTCTGGGAAGCTGATGCCAAAGCAGGATTGATTTCTTTATTCTCTCTAATCTCAGTTCCATGATTCAGCATTTCCAGTGTAAATCATTTATAAAAAGGATGACACCACCCTGATTGGGTGGGCTGGAAATAAATCCAGGCCTAATTGAGGACCTGCTGAGCGATAGGACTCGAAATTCCCTGAACTAATAAACCATTCTCCAAAACTGGCTTTATCTGTAAACAGTCACCTACAGTATAATAAATACTTCAGTGGTTTAGAGGAGCCTCTGATATTATTTTTTTTTCACCTGGTTGAAAATGAATGCAGAGCACTAATTGCAGAAAAGTTGCTGGTGTCAGTGTTCAGTGAGTTGGTGCCACTTCTGAGCTGAGCAATTATATACTACTTGAGTGAAGCATTATTATAATAGCTCTCTGTAGGCGCAACATATGGCACTACTTTTGTTTTCAAGATGATGTTAACTGAATGGGTTTTTTTTGATTTGTGATTAAAAACACTACAACTTAACTCTTGTAGTTGTCCTGGCCTCTCAAAAGGTACAGAGTGAGTCGGAGGGACTGAAACTATTCATAGAGGGACCATGTATCCAATGATGAGCTCCCAAAATCCTAATAACCGGTTCTCTATCGGGTCTTCGGCAGCACTTCGGCAGCGGGGGTGTGTGTGTCTTCACTCACTCCGGGTTTTCGGCGGTATTTCGGCAGCAGGTCCTTCACCCAGAGCTAGTGAAGAACACCCCCCTCGCCAAAGTGCTGCCGAAGACCCAGTAGGGAACCGCACAGTGAGTAAAGCCCCACGTACCTATCTCCCCACCACCATCTGACCCCAACCCACATCCTGCCCCCCTCAGAACCCACAACCCATCAAACTCCCCCACTCCTTGTCCCCTGAGCACCCCCTCCCAAGACCCCCCACCCTAACTGCCCCCCAGGATCCCACCCCCTACCCAACTCGCCCTGCTCCCTGTCCCCTGACTGCCCCGACCCCATCCACCACCACCCCGACAGACCCCCAGAACTCCCAGGCCTACTCAACCCCCATCCCCTGACTGCCCCTTCCCAGAACCTCCACCTCCTCCAACCGCTCCCTGCCCCTTATCCAACCCCTCCTCACAGCCCCGGCCCAGTCCCCTTACCATGCTGCTCAGGGCAGCATGTATGGATGCCGCACGGCCCTCTGGAGCTTGCAGCCTTACCCCCTTACCTTGCTGCTCAAAGCAGCAGGAGCTGCAGAGCTGCCCAGAGCGCGGGCGCCCACAACCCGGCACGCTGGAGCTCTGCGAGGGGAGGGGTCAGGGGAGCATCCCCAGCTGGGAACTCAGGTGGGCCAGACAGGACGGTCCTGTGGGCCAGATGTGGCCCGCGGACCAGAGTTTGCCCACCTGCCAGCCCCTGTAATAACCGGTTCTACACCGGCTTCTAAATTTAACAACCAGTTCTTGTGAACTGGTGCAAACCGGCTCCAGCTCACTACTGCATGCATCCTTATCAAATCTTCTCTTTTTAGCTTAGGCTGGTTTTTTTTGTTTTTTGGGTTTTTTTTTTTTTGAGGGAGCTATATTTTGAAACTGCTTTTGCCTATTCATTTTCTTGTAGTTTTCCCATCTCAACCCTTCTCTTCCTGTTTCATTCTCTCTGTCGCTCTTCTCCTTCCCTTCTTTTTTCCCCTCTTCCCTTAGTTTTATTTTTTTATTTTCTGTTATTTTAAGCTGCCTCTGATTCAGTTTTCCTTTCCCTTGTTGGCTCCATTGCTTTCTGCTCTTCTCTATTCCATTATCTTCCTCCTTTCCTTGTCACCAGTCCACCTCTCTTCAGGTTAAAGGCCACTCTAGGTCAGAAATCCTATCCTAGGCCGGGTCTACACTACACGTTTAAACCAAATTTAGCAGCATTAAACCGATTTAACCCTGCACCCGTCCACACAATGAGACCCTTAATATCAATATAAAGGGCTCTTTAAATCAGTTTCTTACTCTTCCCCAACAAGAGGAATAGTGCTGAAAACGGTATTGCCATGTTGGATTAGGGTTAGTGTGGCCGCAAATCAACGGTATTGGCCTCCGGGCGGTATCCCACAGTACACCGTTGTGACCGCTCTGGAAACAATCTGAACTCAGATGCCCTGGCCAGGTAGACAGGAAATGCTCCACGAACTTTTGAATTGCATTTCCTGTTTGCCCAGCGTGAAGCTCTGACCAGCACGAGTGGCGATGCAGTCCCAAATCCAAAAAAGAGCTCCAGCATGGACCGTATGGTAGATACTGGATCTGATCGCTGTATGGGGAGACAAATCTGTTCTATCAGAGCTCCGTTACAGAAGATGAAATGCCAAAGCATTTGAAAAAATCTCCAGGCTATGAGACAGAGTCCACAGCACAGTGCTGTGTGACAAGCGTAACGGAAAGCCAAAGAATCAAATGGATGCTCATGGAGGGAGGGAGGGGGTACTGAGGACTCCAGCAATCCCACAGTCCTCGCAGTTTCCAAAAAGTATTTGCATTCTTGGCTGAGCTCCCAGTGCCTGTAGGGTCAAACACATTGTCCGGGGTGACTCAGGGTATATCTCGTCAATTTACCCCCCTCCCCTCCCCGTGAAAGAAAAGGGGAAAAAATCGTTTCTTGACTTTTTTCAGTGTCACCCTATGTCTACTGCATGCTGCTGGCAGATGGGGTGCTGCGGCACTGAACAGCAGCATCCTCTCACCTCCAATCCTCGGTGGTAGATGGTACAGTACAAAAGGACTGATAGCTGTTCTTGTCATCATCCCATGAGTGCTCCTGGCCGGCCTCAGGTGAGGTCGGCTGGGGGCGCCTGGATAAAAATAGGAATGACTCTCGGTCATTCCCGGCAGATGGTACAGAATGGCTGGTAACCGTTCTCATCATAGCAACTGAGAGCTGAGCTCCATCAGCTCCCCCCCTTTCATATCTAAAGAAAAGATTTTGTACTGCCTGGACTATCATAGCAGCAGGATGCTGGGCTCTTCTCCCCCCCACTGTTTAATGTCCTGCCTGGACTATCATAGCAACTGGAGGCTGCCTACCCCTCATTTTATCTCACTAAAAACTCAGTGTTTCTTAGTCCTGCATTCTCTATTACTTCATCACACAAATGGGGGGACACTGCAATGGTAGCCCAGGAGGGTTGGGGGAGAAGGGAAGCAATGGGTGGGGTTGTTGCAGGGGCACCCCCTAGAATGGCACGCAGCTCATCATTTCTGCGGGATCTGACGGCTGTGCTCTCTGGTACTCTAGTACACTTGCCCCATATTCTAGGCAGCACTGACTCTATTTTTAGATAAAACATAAAGAAGGAAATGACCCGGGGAGTCATTCCCATTTTTGTCTTTGCGCCCCCGGCCGACCTCAGCGAGGCCAGCCAGGAGCACCCATGACAGCAGCAGACGGTACAGAATGATTGATAACCGTCATCTCATCACCAATTTACAATATTATAGCAGACAGTACAGCAGGACTGGTAACTGTCTCTGCTACCTTGCAAAGGCAAAGGAATGCTACTGTGTAGCACTGCAGTACCGCCTCTGTCAGCAGCATCCAGTACACATACGGTGACAGTGACAAAAGGCAAAACAGGCTCCATGGTTGCCATGCTATGGCGTCTGCCAGGGCAATCCAGGGAAAAAGGGCATGAAATGATTGTCTGCCATTGTTTTCACGGAGGAAGGAATGAGTGACAACATTTACCCAGAATCACCCGCGACCATCATGTTTTTGCACCATCATGCATTGGGATCTCAACCCAGAATTCCAATGGGCAGGGGAGACTGCGGGAACTATGAGATAGCTACAGGATAGCTACCGACAGTGCAACGCTCCAGAAATCGACACTAGCCTCGGTACATGGATGCACACTGCCGAATTATTGTGCTTTGTGTGGCCACGTGCACTCAACTTTATACAATTTGTTTTACAAAACTGGTTTATGTAAAATCGGAATAATCCTGTAGTGTGAACATACCCCGAGAGACTCTTGTTCAGACTCAGGAGAGAGGGCTGGGCTATGGAAAGTTGTGACACATAACTCAGGCTTGCAGACACAGCAATCATGACTATTCACATATGTTTTCTAATAGCCCTACTTGTAGATGTAGATTGACTCATGCAATCGTGAATTATGAGTTGCATTTTCAGAGAGAAGAACAATGAAGGAAAACACCATGCAAAAACTGTAACACTGGGTGAGGACTGCAAATATTTTATGCATTAGTTCAAATTTGTAAAAATTCCTTTTGACTGTATTCATGCCCTTTTTTTTTGCATTTTCCTCCCGTGAATATTCCAGTGAATACATTTACTGGTAGCTTCAAGAGAGTCAAGTGAATATCCCAGAACAATCATCAAGAAAAAATGTCAAATTCAGATTTCTGGCTATTTGTACCAGGAACCTGATTTTAAGAGTTTTCTCATGCAGTCAAGGACCTGCAACATGTCACCTGTGTGTCTAATGTAAACTATTGTAATTTTAAATATGGAATGCTTGCACTGAACAGCTTGCTAGCAAGCTACCGGCCAAAAATGATTAAAAAACATGAATTGCCTGCAAAAAGCACAATTTTCTCAAACACAAAAAAGGGTAAACTTCATTATTTAAAATATACATTACACATTTTCCTGAATCTAATAAAAACAAAACTTTAAGCACTGAGGCCCAGTTCCTCAAAGGTATATAGCTGCCTAAGGGCCTTGCCAAAACAATCATAGGTGAATCTTTACATATCCTAGCAGCAATTACATTACTATATCCTAGCATCAAAAAATCCCATATAATTGTATGAGAAATTTCCCAGAAGGTTATGATAGACTCCAGTCAAGGTAAAGCTAATAAATCCATAGTCATCTGATGTCACAGTACTGTAGAATCCTAACTTATTCTGTTTTTCCATTTCGCTACTGAATCAATCATACAGTATCTCAATCAGATGTGAAACAGCCAATCTAATTCTGCAGATGAGATTTTCCACAAAATGATGATATTAAGGAAATGGGCAGTTAAAGGGTAAAATGGACCATATGTCCACCAACACCTGTTGTATAGCACAACAGGGCACCATTGCTGCTGTTTGGTTAATGCCACACGTGTCTAGGAGTTACGAGTCTTTGTGCCTGATCCTGTAACCTTTAATGCACGAATAGCTTCACTGATATCAATGGCACTACTTACTTGAGTAAGAGCGTCAGGATCAAGCCTGTTTGGTTCATTGTCTGTCTATTATGAGTTTATCACTGTCCTTGTTGTTTTTATAGCAGTATTTTTGAATGTATTGCAAAGAGAGACATTGTGTGTGGTCAGGGAGCAATTTTTTTTTACAAACGAAGTTGCCAAGATTCTGACTTGTGAATTTCACAAAGTTCTGTTTTTATTTTGTGGGTTTTGAGGCCTACAATCTACTGTATATAAAACACACACACACACACCCCGTATAATAGTTGGCTGGCAGTTCACTAAACTAGGAGTTTAAGCTCTATAGTACAGAAATTAAGCTAATGGAGAACTGGCCTATGGTGAACTCAGATGTGTGCACACATGAACACATACAGTCTTCATAGGTGCACATTCAGATCTGCACTGTGTGTGGAAAGAACCCACTAAAGATCACCTACCTGATACGAGAATAATAAGGAGCTTAGCCTTAGCTTCCAGCAGACTGTGAAAGTATTGAATAGTAGCAGGGATATCTTTTACATAGTAGAGCATCTGGAAATGAAAAGAAATACTGTAAAATAAATATTCCAAGCCTGAGAGGTTTCTTGGAGATTGATGGCAAATGTAGGGGCGTTGACAGTGTCTGTCTGTGTGTACCCAGAAAGCAGGCAGAAAATGAGCAGATAGTGGGAGCAGCAGTGGGAGGTAGCCCTCAGAGGAAGCTGAGGCTACAGCTACACAAGAGAGCTCACAGAGTGGCAGATGCACCAATGCAGCTACACTTCTGTAAGCTCTCTAATGTAGCCACTCAAAGCTGACTAGGCGACAGCTCTGTCAGCTTAACTACTCCAGCCCCCACGAGCAGCAGTAGCTATGTCGTGGGAGAAGCTTTCAGCAACTCCTGCTCTTGTGGTAGAGAGATGAAAAAATAAGGGATGTCCCTTGTAATAAGAGACTGTTGGCAACCCTAAGGGTCAGCTCCTAAATAATATAAGTGGATTTACTAGAAGCCCTAAGTAAGAGGCATCAGGTAGTTTCTCAGAGCCACAGTTTGGTCCCTGATTCCCCCTTTGCTCCAGTAAGTAAGTAAGCTGGAGCAGCCCTTGACCTGGAGCAGATAACTTCCTTTTCTGCACCAGCTCAGCTCTGCGGACTGACGCACTGTGGGGGAGGGCAATGTATAAGCTCCACCCACTTCTCATCCATCTGCATGAGAGGAGGTGACTGCTCACACTTTGCAGCAACATGGGTACCCTGCACAGAGGCGTGAGAGGGTGTCTTATGCCCTCCTACACCTTGCCTGGGTGTGTTGGGCAAGTGACTGTCTTGCCCTAATTTTTTTGTCCAGGTTTGCATTGGAAACCTTTTAAAAAAAAGAAACTTAAAACTTTTGTGTAATTCCTCTGACCTCTGGATCAGACATGATTAGCACTCTAGGATTTCTGCTCACCTGGAGAGCTCCATCACAGAAGTGGAGAGTTTACATTTTTTATGACCAGACTGTTAGCCCTCTCATCAACAGAGAAGCACTGACCACTTAAAGGGACTGTGTTTTCCTTGTCACTTGTCTAATGCCTAGAAAACCAAGTAGGTGCCAAAACACCTTGGACCCAATCCTGCTCCCATTGAAATCAGTAGTAAAACTCCACTTGACTGCAATAGAAGTAGTATGGATCAGGTATTCTGTTTAAGAAAAGTTGTCCCTAGAATGAAACGATGTGCAATAGCTCACACTCCAGGGAAGTGGTGTTAAGGTTCTATCATTTCCTGAATGACACCACTTAACCAGGCTGTGCAGCGATTTCAGCACAGAAGTGTATAATATAATGTTTGCTAACATTCTTCTCTGCCCCCTTCCCAAAATCCTTCTGGCAAAGTCTGGTCCACAAACGCGTCTTTCTGTGACATCATTAATCATTCTAGGGCTTTGTCTTCACTGGGGCCTTGTCTTTACTTTTTTTACCTCAGGGTAACTAATACAGCTGAGCTATTCCAAGGCAAAACCACAGTGGAGACAAGGCATAGATAATGTAGGCAAGGTCAAGCCCAGGTGGTGATATAGTGCTCACCTCACCTAGTTTAACTGATGGTAAAACTACAGTGCCTTGTCTCCACTGTGTTTTTACCGTGGGTTAGCTCACCCGCATTAGTTACTCTGAGGGGAAAAAATACACAGATTTTTAACAGTGAAGACACTGTCTGTAAGAACTTCAGTGAACCTAGAAGTACAAAGAGAATTTCACAAAGAGGGAAAATTAAAAAAAAAATTACGTCTCTGCTGACTGCCACCTAGCCTGGTTAATGAGGCTACTGAACCCTAAAATTGCCTTGCTACACTTCAGTTTTCATTTTTGCTGCTCACTTATACTTAAGTAGGTTGAGTTTATTTCTTCATAATTCTCTACCTTTCTTCTCATTAAAGTGCATAGCGAGGTCACTGACCTTAGGCATACTTGGTAGAGACGGATTTCAACAATATCTACTATGCAGAGCTTTTACCTGAATCATGTGAATAAAGTCCCATTTCTTAAACTCTTTTTTCTCATTCATTCGACTTTCGTATTCAGACGATGTCTCCTTATGCCAGGTAAACTTTATGTTCTCAAGGTTCGGTGTCTTAGCCACACGTTCTAAAATACAGAGAGGATGGTGTTTAGTCTATCCCATTTGCAAATGTGGAAACAATTTCCATTCAGAATTGTAATGTAGCCAAAAGTTACATGTTGGCATCATTTTTAATGTAATAACAGAATATTCAAAATGAAGCCTATATGTTATAGTATGTGAACAAATGAAGAGAAATAGTAAAGATGGGCCCAGTTCTGTGAGGGACTGACTGGTCAGGTCTTTGTGGGATGATGTACAAATGGGATCTGATGCCTTTATCATTGGCACTCTTCGCTGTAGAGACTTTTCAGTAGAAATGAGCAAAAATTTGGAAGTTAGGAACTTCATCTGGCTCCAGCTTCCTCAAAATCCTAGTGCTTGGACCCAAGCTTTAGTTTGGTCCATTACAGAAAGAAGCAATGTTTAAGATCCTCATCCCAACTTCTCCAAGTTTTAAGTGTGTTCAGAGCCAGGCCTTTTGTTCAGGGTCTTGTACTGAAGAATGAAAGGAAGGGAGGGTATTTTAGAGTGATGCTAATTACAGGAGAGTAATAAGAGAAATATTTGCAGCATTGTTTTAATGTGTTTACAAAGACTGAATATTAGGAAGAGGGAAGTGTGTTTAGAGTGGGCTCACTTTGACTCAAGAGCCTGATTCACCACTGCACTCCCAGTTTTATGGTAGTGTAACTACGTTGTTTCCAGTAGTTATATCAGCATAAAAACAGCAGCATCACAGTGGTAAATTCAGTCTAAGATGTGCACCACTTGTTCAGAAGAACATGCTTTGTTAAAATCAGCACTTTAACACTGCTAATCAAAGTGTTTCTCTTCTTAGGGCTTTGATGATGATATATCCCAGCAGAATAGATGAGAAATGCTCCATCAGGGTTTATGTTCCTTTCCTTTACTAGTGGAGATGGGCTACCATTTCTGGATGCTGCTGCTGTTACTCTGTTCTCTTCCATTAAGCAGTCACTGGCCTCTATGCCCACAGTTCAAATCCAATTTGCTATTCTAAACTCAGCCATCAATCAGCAGCAGTCCATATCACTATCGCAAATAACTGGTACAATCTGGTTCAATTTAATTGCTAGACAGTTTGTGAGGAGACATAGGAAGAAAATCGGACCACTGACCACCTCAGACAGCCATTTCTTTATGTCAAAATCCAAACAAGGCAAACTGGTTTGGATAAAATAGGAGTCTTCACCTAAAAACTCATCTGAACCCCAAACTTTCTCTTTAGCAGTTCTGCAAAGTTCTACTCATTCTCTCCCAAGTTTATTCCAGATTTGCATGGCAGTTCTGTCTTCCAGGGTCCTCTTCCTGGTTTCAGAAGCTCTGAAATACCACAAGAGATAACAGTTCTTGTGGCTTGAACTGAAACTGGAAATACAAGGATCTTGGCAGTACAAAGGGGCTTTAATATGTAAATGAGAATCAGATCCACAATGTTTAATAGCTGTATATGAGACAATGTTCTGCTGGCCAGGAAACTCAGAGGGTGTTGCAATTTAGGTGGAGACTTTATTTGGAGTCACAGCATAAACCCAAGCTCATCTAGGGTAATGGACAGATGTGCTTACTTTAGAGGATTAGCTTGTTCCTCCCAGAGAACGAGTAACAGGTGAGTCTGATAATTTGACTTCTGAATTGCCAAACAGATTGTATTTCCAATTCTCCAGGATGAGAAATTGGGGCTAAAAACCTAGGTAGATACTTGTTGTGGACATGGTTACACATCAACAGAATTTTAGTTAGAAATTTAGTTTAATATTTAATTTTTAGTTTAAGAATTCTTAAAATAAAGGAAACAACTTAATTTTTCCTATTTATCTTTCTGAAAAAAATGACCCAAATAGGATTATACAGCCAATTAACTGACTAGAGATTAGAGGCGGTCACAAAATACACAAAGATTTCATGAAAGCCTTGTCTTGTGTGGTATGCATATCCCATAAATCCAGACAGTTCCAAGTGAGAATTTCGAGGCGGATCAGAACTATTGGATGCATAACCAAAGCAAACTGTCAAAACTTTTGATGTTTGACCGTCACTAGTCTAAATCTGGGGCAATCTAAAGTTAGTAGGGAAGCTTGCACTTCAGCTCTGAGATAGATAATTTTTTTATTAACGGTTCCCTATGAACCCCCTTTTGTGCTCATCTCCTCACATGTCCTATGTGCTACCTTTAAAATGAGCAGAAAGCTGTGTGATGGAGGCAGCTAGTAAAAAAATGATGTGCTTCCTGCAAGCGTCTTGAGGTTTCCCAGGTTTTGAACTTAGTCACTGTACAAAATAATGGCTATTTCTCTAGGATTTCCTGCAGCATAGGTGCCAACTCCGTGGGTGCTCTGGGGCTGGAGCACCCACAGGGAAAAATTGGTGGGTGCTCTGCACCCACTGGCAGCCAAGCTCCCCACCCCACCCCACCTCAGCTCACCTCACTCCACCTCCACCTCCTCCCCTGAGCACGCCGTGTTCCCCCCTTCTCCTCCCAGCGCTTGCTGGCACAAAACAGCAGTTTTGCTGTTGGGAGGGAGCGGGGAGTAGCAGGAATGTGGCACACTCAGGGGAGGAGGTGGAAAGAGGCGGGGCTGGGGCAGGGATTTGGGGAAGGAATCCAATAGGGGCAGGGAGGGGATGGAGTTAGGGCAGGGACTTTGGGGAAGGGGTTGGAATAGGGGCGGGAGGGGGCAGGGCCGGGGGCGGGAGGGGGTCCAGCACTCACCAGCATCAGGAGAAGTTGGTGCCTATGTCCTGCAGAACATCTCAGACAGTGCAAGTTTGTGTATGGAAGTGTTGTTGTAGCCATGTTGGTCCCAGGATATTAGCGACACAAGGTGGGTGAAGTAATATCTTTTATTAGACTTCTGTTGGTGAGAGAGACAAGCTTTTGGCACTTACCGAGAGCTCTTCTTTGGGTCACCTGATTATCTGTCTGTCTCTTTCACCAATAGAAGATGGTCCAATAAATGATATTGTCATTATGATAAAAGGTATTGCATACCTTGTCTCTCCAAGTTCGTTCACGTTAAGAATCCTGCATTTTTAAAGGTGTCCTCTAAGCCTGAGGGTATATCTACATCGCAGTTAGACACCCGCAGCCAACCCATGCAGGCTGACTCTGGCTCATAGGACTCAGGCTAAGGGGATGTTTAATTGCAGTGTAGCAATTCGGGCTTAGGCTGCAGCCCAACCTCTGGGACCTTTCCACCTCGTGGAGTCCTAACGTCTGGCCTCCAACCCAAGTCCAAATATCTACACTGCAATTATACAGTCCTGCAGCCCAAGCCTACAAGCCTAAGTTAGCTGGCACAGGCCAGCTCTGGGTTTTTAATTGCAATGAGACATACACTTAGAATGTTAGCATTTTGGATGAGAGAAAATAGTGTATTATTTATGGTGTGAAGGCACCCAGCACATTCCAGGCACTCTCCGTAAAGAAGCTGCAGAGTGTGATTCTCCACAGCCTTGTGTAGTCACTTGCACATTTTGATCTGTTACTGGTTTGTGCCCATGAGGAGCAAGGCTGGCCACAGGCCCTGCTTCCAAAAGCGTACAATCTATATGTAGAAATCAGTTTGCCCATCACCAGAATATGTATAGCCATGTACTGATGGAACCCAGTAGGTGTTTGACAGTACATAACTGGCTAAGATTGGCAATCAAAATGAATACATTTAGTTGAAACTTCAGTGAGAATTTGGCCAAGTGCAAAGACTAAACACTCATACTTTGTTTTGTGAAAAATGTCCTGGCATACCTAATAATCAGTGAGAATCTCTGATTTATGTAGAGAGGCATGTTCTAGGCCTCTGAGCATAGGACTGAAAGCAAAGATCTTTTGAATGCCAGTTTGTACATTAATGCTGTCTGTATATTGGGCAAGCTAATTAACCCCTATGCCTTAGTTACCTAATTTGTGAGGACTATACTTAACTCACTAGAGTATTATGAGGATTAAGTAGTTAATATTTGCATACCACTTAAAATAATTCTTGGCATTCTTGTTAAACACAGTCTCAAGCAGGCCCTTCAATGCCATTCTGGGACACTGAGTCAGTACCATCTGAGGGAAGAGCACCACGCCACTTAAACACAAACACTACATCCTAAAACATCAAGGTTTTACTTATAGTTCTCTCATCCAGTTACTGAACCCTATCTAGTTTATAAAATCTGACCACCCTAACACTGTACATACTGATAAATACTGTGCCATAAAAATCGCTCTAAGAGTGGGATAAGCAGAAGCATCTGTGTAGTTATAAGGTTTGTCCATGCAGAGCTCTTTGCAGGATAAGGAACTAGGACATTGCTAAGAAGGCAGGAGTCTGCAGTACAGTTGAAAAATTACTAATCCTAAGTGAAGATAGTAACTTTTTCCTCTTTTTTGAGGTGAAATTGGAACAAAAAGTCTTATAAAGATGATATATTAGTCAGTGGTCAACTTTGTTAAATGCATTTGCTAGTTCAAATACCTTTGTAGCTGAGGATTTGTTCATCGTTTGGCTCTATCACCTCATTGTTAATGGTAACTCCTGGATATTTAGCCTGTATTTTTGAGAGAATCTGAAGGTCAATTTCACCTAGGATACAAATATGAAACAGATTTAAAAAATCAGAGCAAGTATAAATGTGAGGATTCTGCTAGCTATCATCCTTCCCAAAATCCCTCTTAAAAAAAAAAAGTAGGTCTCAGATCAGTTGCCTAGGTGATTAAATCCATTATTTATGTACTGGACAGATATCACATGGGCATTGGCAGTGTAGTCTTCCACATATTGCTCTCACTGAATTTCTTCAACCCCATCCTAGAAGACCATCAGTGCCTCATGAGTCTGACTTCTCTGACACTATAGCACTGGTATCAGATGTGATGTTCTGTAGCGATATGTACACATCCTCTCAAAAATGGACTGAACCTCCTATTTTGTTTCATACATGCCACTAAATAGCTGTCATCTGGTTTTAACAACTATTAGAGAGCGGTCAATACCAAAACCAGGGATACAATCATCCCTGATCTTTGGCAAAGTATAGCTCTGGATCCAAACTGCACATCTGCCCCATTTCTACTCTCTACCAACCCAGGCAGGTGTGGAACCAATGAATAGAGGTAAAAAGTTCTGTGTCCTGTTAGAAAATCCCTAAGCCATCACAGTATTCCCCCATTTGTATTTTACAAGGCCATTTGGAGAGTCTTTTGTGTTTATTTCTGAGAGTGAATTAGAGGTCTTTGTTGGCTAATGAGACACATGAGGAGGGAAACAAAAGGAAAATTAATTTGAAAACTGAAGCAAATCTCCAT
The DNA here is from genome assembly GCF_007399415.2 of Gopherus evgoodei. Classification (NCBI taxonomy): domain Eukaryota; kingdom Metazoa; phylum Chordata; order Testudines; family Testudinidae; genus Gopherus; species Gopherus evgoodei. The sequence goes on from NC_044332.1 coordinate 61,039,755, forward strand.
TTTTTCCTTTGGTGCTTAAAGTGCTTTGCTCTTTCTGTGACTGATTAAGCTCAATACTGTGTGTCTGTGTATACAGCATTAAGCAAATATAACACTACTGGCTGCTTTTTCTCAGTACACAAGGGATCATTCAAAGCAGCTGCAGTGATTTTATTGATGAGTGTATTAATAGGCCAACATTTAAATTCCTAGTCCAATATGCAGCATCAGTAAAGCAAGCAAATAAGACGTTCATTTGTATGACGAAGGATGCCAAGGACACTGTGCTGTAATGCTTTATAAAGGCATTGTTTGGACTGCACTGGCTGCATAGTTTTGGTGTTCAGTGTTGGTCACCTTATTTGTCTAAACATTCAGTTAAGGTAGAGAGAGTGAAAACAGAGGGCAACTAAAATGAAAAATTAAATAGAGGGTCTTATTTACAAGGAGCAGCTGGATTTAGTCATGAAAGGTGACAAGATTGAAGTATTTAAACGATGTTAAAGTGTAAAATGTTTGACATTCAGTCAGAGTAGAACTATGGGACAGAGATTTAAGATCGCAGAGAGCATATGCAAGAAGAATTTATGAAGGGATGGTGAATAGTTGGAATGGACGTCCAACTGAGTAGGTGGAGTCAAGCAGCATTAATGTACTTAGGCAAAACTGGCTAACTGGGGTGAATTTGGTAAGTTGAAGAGATACAGATGTGTTTGAGAGTGGCTGGCTCACCTTCCTGGAGGCAAGCAGGCAACTTTCCACATGCTCATTCCTTCCTCTCTCTCTCCCCACCAGCTTGGTTTAATGTGACTTTTTTTGGTACACATGGTACTTATGACTCTCATTATCTAAGCACCTTACACTCTTCACTTTATCTAGCCTCACAACACCCATGTGAGGTAGGGAAGTACTATTATGCCCATTTTACAGATGGGGCTCTGAGGAACAGAGTTGCCAAAGGTAACACAGGAAGTTGGCAAAAGAATAGGAAATTAAATTCAGGTCACCTGTGTCCCAGGCTAATGACCTAACCACTGGACCATCCCTTCTTCTTGTCATACCAGTGCAGACATGAAGAGGTCCATGCCTTGCTTCTAGACCTACTATATGTCATGTGACAGGATGCTGGGCAAAGGGTTTCCAATTCAGCCCTCTGTCATGCCAGCTCCTATTTAGGGGGATAAATTAGAGATGGCTGGAGATAACCTGGCCCTAATTGGGTAAGCAAAGACAGCTGCTGCCTGATTAGCCTGGGGCTGTACAAAAGCCTCAGGGCGGGGGGGGGGAAGGGCGGAAAGCAGAAAGAAAGGGAAAAAGCAGGGAGTGGAAGCAGGGAGGTCATTCTCCGCTCCCTCCCTCCTGCCTGCCTGCAGATGGTGAAGGGCCAACTGTGAAACAGTGGTGGGAACAGGCCTGTGAATAAACTGCACCAGTGGTTACTAAACCCAGGGTCTCAGAGTGACTTTGTAGACTTGGCAGAGGCAGGAACCATGGGGGCCCTGCAGCGCTCTGCTACATGCTACTACAGTTTTTAACTTCACACTACAGTCAAAGGGTTCAAGTCTTGCACTATTTGTGTGTGAATAAGGCCCTGTTAAAGGTACATAAAAACATGGTTTAATCTTTTCAGAGCTAAGTATATTTTTAAAAACAAATGTTTACATGGCATTTGTGTAAGCATGTTCTTTCAAAAGAGGGAAATTGAATTTCAGAAGTAACAAATAGCTGTGGTTTTGCTATCACCACAAAATTGCTTTTTATTGAAAATCAGAGCAAATTAATTTGTTCACAGTCTGCTGTGGGAAAATCTGGGAACATGGAATTGTTAACTAACTACTACAGAGTTCATCTTCTGTATCAACCTTCTGTAAAAAAAATTATCCCTTTGGAAAGGCTGTGCCAGTCTCAGTAAAATAAAATCTGAATTTCCCATTTCCATATGTTGATGGAAATTTCTACTCTTCATGGCCACACCACCCCTACGTTATTTTGAAACAAAAAAACTTTGACTCATGACTTAATCTACAACCTTAATTAACTTCAGTTAGTTCTTTTATATGCAAACAGGTGTCCTGAGGCATTTTATAATCAAATATGCGGCAGCTTGCATTATCAACAATTTGGCAATTAGGCTATTGGAAGTATTTAAACTCTCTAATACAATTACCTTTTAAAGGCTATCACTATGTTCACCATCAAGTTTCTAATTAAAAATTTTAAATAAAGGGATAGTTTACAGCACAGTTGATGCCTTTTATGGTTTTTACAGGTACAGCAACATTAGGATGCTGTGCACTGAAGTGGAAACTTAATAAGGCACAAGCTGTAGTCAACAGCAGACTCTCTCCATCTTCTGGTATAATGGGCCCAAACAGCTACATTGAATGGCCAGATCATGCCTGGCCTTAGTGTGGGTGCACTAGGGATGAGAGAAGCAGGATGAGTGCATGGAGCCATCCATCCACCTGTGCTCTCTGCACCAAGGACCAGCAACAATCATGTTCCCTGCATGCTGGAGGGCCCAGAAAGGGAGGAGACCCCAGGAAGAACAATCTTTACTGAGCTCTCACAGGGTTTTACAGCATCATACTGGCCTCAATATGGGCCTGAGGCTACATGAAACTGGTGTGAACCCATTAAAATAACGAACCGCTGAACCTTCTTTATTGATTCACAAACACTCAGGTGGGGGGAGAAACCTCAGCAAATCCGAAAACAGTTTAAAGTATAATGGTAGTTGAGCAAATGAGCTGTCCTGAGTGCAGCATATGACTTCAGTCCACTCTCAGAGCCAATGAGAATCCAGCTTCTCAATTATGGCAAAATGAGCAATTGCCACTTTATTCTCTCCGATTAGACAGTTAAACACCCCACTAACTGACTCAAATGATCCTGTGAGAAACAACACTTTTTTGGCATAAAATGATCCCCCTTGTTTAGAAATAAATCTCTCTACTCTGTCTCACTGTCAAGGTTATAACTAATTACTCGGCGTTTACACATGGCTATTCTTATGTGTAAGGAAAGATTGAAAAAAATGAGATTAGTCTTCAGAGATGACATGACTAAAGCATTTAAATTACATTAAGGGTTACTTTCAACTTGTTGATCTAATAGAGTTTAATGAGCAGACTAGAACTAAGGGACATCAGTATTAAGTGGGGAGACTTATAGTGCCTTCCTAAAAAATTATCCCTTTGGAAAGGCTGTGCATATCAGGTAGGGAGGCCACTCCCTTATTTATCTGCATATTTCCCTTCAGGTTTTCAGCAGCACCCAGACACCACAGTGGCTGAAAAGATGGTGGCTACCAATACCTTGTCTACCCTAACATCACTATCACCAGTGGACCAGAACTGGGGGCACAATAGTGGGAAATGTTAGGGGGGAAAAAACCTTGTGTGACCAAGCTGAAAGTATCTGTCTCCTGCACATCCCATCAGCAAATGGGGATTCAGAGATGCATGTTTGATAACGTTATATAACTATCTAAAGCATAGGAATTCTTGGGAACCAGTAATTTCTATAAGAGGCCTTTGTGGTGAGCATGGTCAGAGATTATTCAGATGAACTTGTAATGTAATGTGACAGCAGGAACAAAGAAAGCTAGAGATTTTAAGGTTCATATGCAGAGGCCTTTATGTACCAGGAAGGAAATAGGTTTGTGGTTTTTTTTTAAACTTTATTCATGACCTGCTCCATCCTTGGCACCTAAAGATCCAGAAGGTATCAGTTCTGCGTAGGTAGTGTACAGAAGTACAGTAAAACTGAACAAGTTACAGGAGAGACTGATTTATGTGAAGGTTCAAGGGATTTTATGAGCTTGGCAAGATGAAAAATGAAGGGAGATAGGACAGCCATGTGAACTGGTTTTTGGGTGTGAACACTTTGGGCTAACTTGAGCCAGCTAGGTACAATCCTGATTAGAGGATAGTGCCACAGAGGGAGCTCGGGGAGAGATTTCTTGTGAGGGGTACACAAGGGGGCAGGAGGCGGTTCCTCATACCCTGTTTGTACATACATACCTGGGACGGACACACATACTAGGACCCAGCATTGTGTCCCCCATTGTGTGCAGCATGGTGGATGGGATATAGAAGATTAAGAGAATTTACAGAATGTTTCCTTCCCTTTTCTTTGATTTCCTTTCCCCTTCTCTTCTTATCTAAAGATAATAATCCGTACCTGCGAGATCTGTAGATGTGTATGGCAGGCACGGGGCTAAATCCCAAAGATTTGCTTGCTTTGTATTCATTCCTTACTCAGGCAATCAGCAGGAGTTCTGCCTTACACAGCACTGAGTAATGAGCTCAGGCCCTCTGAATTTGGGGGGTAGGGAGAATACGTCAACTGCAACATAATCCCCTTTCACGCCCCAGCCTCACAGAATCTCTGCAGGACTCCTGCTATGTGAAAATGAAGGTGGTGGGTTTGTGAAGATACATGTTGGGCTGCAGTGGATTTCCCAGTCCCTCAAACGGACAAACTATTATTCAAGCAACTAAGGGTGAGCAGGAACAGGTCTCTAAGTAGTAACATGGAATAGGTTAGTTTTTGAGCCAGTTGCTATAGATTATTTTATGAAGGTAACTCAAATAAGCCTGTAAATTTGCTCTGCTATTCCCTTGGAGTTATTCTGAGTACAGATTTGCAGCTGTGTGATGCTTTTGGTTGGTGGACCTCGGCCAATATCACCAGAAACCTTGTTTCTACCAGTGACCCAAGTTTGGATTTGAACCCATTTTTTTCAAGGAATGGTGCATCGACCCACCTATTGTGATGTTGATTCTCATCTGTGATTTGCCATCCAATAGTCCCACAGGAAAAAATAAATATATACAAAGCTTCAAGGCTTTACTGTACCTGAACCACCACCTACACTTAGAATATTGATTGCAGACTTGCCATTTCCAATGCTGAAAACAAAAATAGGTTTGCATATTTTAGGCTAGATAGTTAATAGATTCTTTTCATTAGTGCAAAGTTTTAACAGCCTTAGAAGAAACACACTCACAGCCAGAGTCAGAGATGCCAAGAGAAAAGAAGGCAGAGCAGAGACTGATCTGCTGTGGTAAATGCAGCCAAGAGATCTAGACTAATAAAGCAGCACATCTTGACTTTAGCTAGGAGAAGATCATTAATGACTGGGGTTAAATCCTTTCTCTGTTAAAATCAATGGCAAAACTCGCATTGACTTCAGTGGGATCAGGATTTTACCTCTTTTTAGAGGGTTGTGGCTGATCCTTCTGCATTGTAAGAGGGGAGGTGTGACCAAAGAACCCTATATTGGCACCTGGTAAGGGAGTAATAGGAATATCTTGAGCCTGACAGGTACATTCTGGTTCAATGAAGAGTGTCAGTGAGGTCTTAAATGAAAGCTGGGTCACACTGGTCATTATCATCGTTGCCAAATGTATGTGTGGATACTATGTAAGGAGTTACGTATGTATACATACACACTGAAAATATGTTCTTCGATTCTGTATCGAGGTGAAAAAACAGGCTGTCAGATAAGAGATGTTCATTCACCTCTCCTTCTGTCAGTATGTAAATTATACATGTTAAGAAACTCGATGGATGCCCGCTTATATACAAAGCCAAAGAGATGTGAAGTAAGCAGGGAAGCAGCACACAAGAAAAACAAGCCACAGGAGGGCAGACATTAAACTTGGCAGTATAAATAGAAGGCAAAGAAGACACCTTCTTGTCCTGGAAGTAAACAGGCAGTGTATTCATTCATGAAAACCGGATCTCAGCTAACCTTCATTGTAAAGCTGCAAAAGACTCTGGGTGAGAGAATGTCTTTAACAGGAGTTTAGCCTGTTATGATTGTCTTACATGTAACCATTTGTTTCTAATACTTTACTCATTATCACTTGAATTTTTGATAATAAAGTTATTCATGTCTACACTACAGATATACCTAACTGCTGTGGTGTCAGAAATGCTGGACCAGAGCTGAAACTTACAGCCTGGTGTGTACATGATTCATGGGGACAGCAGACCAAGTATTTATGTGAGTAACCAGTGATGGGGCTGGATATTACAGGCACAGCCCAGAAGAGAGCACTTGAATGGCTAGAAAGTTGGCAGTGTTGGAAAGCTGTCGCTGAGCTCAGCACAGGCAAGGACTCCCAACCACAGAAGGCAGGGGGTAAGAAGGTGAATCACAGCCCTGGGTACCCCGAGAACCATCACCACAGCACTCCCCTCTCTCTAGGCTACAGGCCAGAGGGCTTACACACAACTAGAAATGGATTCTGAAGCACGAGCCCTGCAATTCCCTCTGTCTGTGGGAGAATGGGTTTTGAGAATCAGGGCCTGGCTGGGAAACAGAACTTCCATCCTGTGATAAATTTTGAGTTTTTGAAAATGAGATTTCCTAAATCAGGATGAAAACTAAATTGTTCCTGAGACTGAAATTCCAAAATAATTGTTTCAGAAACAATAAAACGTTCACACTTCCTGGACTTGCCAGCTGCCTGCTGTGTGGGTGGCTGGGCTGTCCAGCTCCTTTCCCTGCTTGAGCAGCTGGGAAGCCAGCCTGCTGGCAAGCGTAGGTAGCCCCCTGTGACAAGCAGATAGCCATGGAGCTGAGGAGCCAGGGATCCCAGGGAGCCAGACAGGCTAGCAGGAAAGTTGATGGAATCAACACGTTCTCATGGAACATTTCCACTGGAAAATGCTGATTCAACAGAACTGAAAACTGTTCTGTTGGAAAATTTCAACCGGCTGTATTTTGCATGTATATTATACAAGCACTTTTAGCTTTTTTTAAGTACTTTGCAAAAGTATTTATATTTTACAGATGAGGAAATTGAAGCACTAAGAAAGGTTAGGTAACTTGCTCAAGATCCCATTACAAGGCGTTGGCTGAGTTGGGAACAGAAACCCAGGGTGAAATCCTGCTCTCATTGATTTCCATGGATCCAGGATTTTAACCAGGTCTTCAAGGGAAGGTTGTCCGTAAGCTTATTTGATTAGTAAATACATTGTGTGAAAGCCAGAGAGAATCTTTAATTTCAGTTAAAATGCTATCTGTTTTTTTTTAAATATAAAAGCCTTAAATAAAATTATTAAAATCCTATGCAGTTTGTTAATATATTTTTCATACATTAGTGTTTATTAAATCTAAGTTATATTTGCATACAAGGAAACAATTAGATCTATTTATTTCCTGCTAGTCAGACCTCATCACAAAAAAAGGCCTTAGTGGAGTGTCTAAATAAAATCTCTAACTAAAGCACTATCAAAGATCTACAGAGGAGGGAGAGGGGGAAAAATAAGCAATCTATAACTCTCAGGCAGCCCTTGCAAGCCCAGGCTCCTGCACTCAGAAGCATACATTAATCACTTGTACAGAACTGTATCAAGGGTTTGTCCTTTTGATAAAACATCTGACTCTGTTACCTCGATATTATGCCCGGCAGCTTCTTCTCAATGAATTCCAGCATGCATTGGTGCTCTGTCGAATTCTCAAGGAACAGACGAAAAGATTCGAGATATCGGCTGTGGTCTGAGGGCAAGCTCCTCATAGAAGATGCCATGTTTGGTTTCTTATGGAATACACAAAAGAATGGAGTAAGCTTTTTCCTCCCTGCTTTAACTCTTTCTTCAGCCCTAGTAATGAATCAAACACACACAGACTCCAGTTATACGTTCCCCGATGTCTCAGACTGGTTCAGAATGTCATGCCAGTGCTGTGTCTGGTCTGAACACTGACAATGTGCTTGTATAATTGGCATAGTTACATTATTGCTGGACTTTGTTCTGAGACCTTGGCCTGTTGCTTTAGATTAGAAACAGAGCTGTGGAAGGAGCTTCCCTTATAAAGTGCATGACATTATGCTACAATAAAAGCCCTAGTTCAGGTCTGAGTAACAGTTACAAATCATATATAATCTCCACTGACAAGATGTCACCATTTTATCACAGCAGTGGGGTAGGATTCAATTAAAATCTAAACAGGTTATTTACAGGGGAGGGAAGGTATCTAAATAGTAGCACTTGAATGTGGGGATTGGAAGGAAGCTAGGTATAAACTCCCAGAGAAGCTAGGAATTGTTATTTCTTGCTTTCTGCCATTTGGTATTTTTATAGAAGACTCTGAGTAGTGGTATTTTTGTAGATAGGTTGTTGAAAACTATAACAGTCTAATAAACAATATTTTATTTATGAAGAACCTTTCATCCAAGAAGATTAAAGTGCTTCACCAGCATTACTTAGTTAAGTCTCACAAAAGTCATTTGAGTTACTAGTAGAGCAATAGTTTTAACCCCATTTTATAGATGGACAAATGGAGGCACATAGAAAGTGGAGTAAGTGACATGGCAAAGTCACAGAGAGAGTCAGTGGAAAAGCTAGGAATTGAATCTAGAATGCTCAACCTTAGTCCTGTGCTCTAACCAACAAACGCTGCTTTCTCTCTCCTCTTCTGCTACTGTGTATGGTGGGGAATATTGTGGCAAAATACACTGTATGAATACGTTATGCCTGTGAGCAAACAGAACCGAATAGATGCTGGACTCATTTTTCCCAGCTGGCTAGAAGTTCTTTGCTCAATTATCCCTGTGTGGCGTCATTTGCCTAAATGTTGTTTAAACCCCTCTCCAATCCCCTGAGCTGAACTCCCCACAAAAGGAATGGTTAAATAGAGTCAAAGCAGTTACCTACCTTTTCCGACGAGCTCTGGAATGAGAGCAGTCAGCTGAGTAGAGCTACAGTGCCGTATTTCCTGGACTTGGGTTGCTGTGCAACCACTATAGCAGCCCACGGGCTCCAACTCTTCTCTGTTACCTCCACTGAGTATAAATGGGAAAAATATAAAAGGCAGAGTTTTAGCTGGGTTTCTCTGTGTGTTGGGCCCACCTGTCTGCAGGGCGTTCACTGAATTTGTATTCTTAGGCAAATCTTTGTTGAGTAAAGTAGAAGAGTTTCAGCTAGTGCATATGCTGTGAAACTGGGATGCCTCTTCCTTTCAGGGTGTTGCACCAGTACATTTCCCAAAACTCTCTCAATGAGCAGTTCAGCAGATATTTTGTTCTCAAAGTTGCCACAGCACATGATAGAGAAGAGCAACACTATACTTTCCTCTAGGAGCTGTGTGGCCAGGAGCAACCCTGGAACTTTCACAGGAAGATCCCACAGCACAGATGGGAAAGCTGCGCTATTGCTGCTTACATGTCTATAGCAACTTGTGCCACTATGCTCAATGGGTATTTTGGCAGGGAAGGATCCTGCTGAGCCTGTCCAAGAGAAGATAGCTCCCCTCCTCCTTCCAGCCCATTGATATGGCACCTGGTGGAGAACGTTGGAGTGGTTTCCATAGGTTCCAAGAATGGGGGCGCATATCAACAAACCCCCCAACCATGCCCAGCTGGGATTTGTGTGATAGACACTTACAGTGGCACTGTACTGTGTCTGCACTAGGGAATTGTCCCTGGCCCTTTGTGATGCCTCCAGAGCCCTGGTACCCCACTAGAATAGGGGCAAACTCTCTCCCTATTGCTCTCTTTGAGGTTCTTTCTTAGGGTTTGCCATGTCGCCCTCCCAGGCCTCATTCTGTGCATATTTCTAGTTCATCAACGGGAGTAGAAGCCAAATTTTAAAAGTATCCAGACTTTTCTTGGAATGCTAAATTGTTGTTCCATGGGTAAACCAGTAACTGTCACAGACAGTGGGGTTTCGTTTAAAAAAATATTAAGTTTCTTGGGTAGCCCCAAATCTGCCAGCTCCTCCAGACTATGAGCTGTCCTGTGACTTCAATATACTTTTAGATGTGTTATTGCTGTTGAATGACTGGGGTGAAATGGGCTTGGTGGTCTCACTTCAGCCCCCAATGGACAGTACCCTACACTGTGAAGACATAAACAGCACTCACTATGGTCCCTAGCAAACCATGGAGAAAACAAACAAAGGTACTGATTATCCATGCCTTGCAGCTGGAGATCCATGTACATCAGTGCCAAGCAGCTGTAAAAAGCCACTATTCTGATTGGGTAGCACCAGTGAGGTTCCTGAAGTGCTGTGGGACAGGCATCCTTTTCAGAAACAGTGACTGATGGCACACCAGGTATAGATCAACTGCATGACAAGCATTTAAGGTCTTTGTATTGCAAGGCCCATTTGTCTTTAAAAGCTGGTGGGTCCCACCCAATAAGCATTCAGGCACACAGCTCAAACAAAAGGATGATTCTCTAGATCCCAAATATCTTAGGCTCATTGGCTTAAACAGTTTCAATTAACAATTATAATATAGTATCTGGGGTAGTTTTAGCCTTCGGGGAAGTCCAAAACAAAATTATTACTTCTCAGGCCTAATACCCTGCGTGACAGCTCTTGGTCCATTCCTCCATTAGAAGTAATTAGGTATTGTCAAGATCACCTACCCAATTTTCACTTCTGTGGTATGGGAGTCTCTGGGCACTGTTTATTCATGCTGAAACAGTGGTTCCCACACAGTTCCTGCTGCATTTCCACTTGACTGGTAGCTAAATTTAAAAAACAAAAAACAAAACCTCCGACAACTGTCCCAGCTCTTCATGATCTAGCTACCAGAACCCAACCACTGTGCTCCTCAAGATACCTTAACCTCACTGACCCACTCTTGACAAACCATCCTCCCAACTGGCATAGAAACTTCTCCTTCCTACTGTCCTATGACCACATTCATTTACTTATGTTAGATTCACCACAGCATTTTACACTTATTTTTGGAAACTATGGTATTGCACCTGTATAGGGAAAGGGAGGGTAACTACATTTCAGGTAACAATTCTGTCAGTGGTGTAAGTGCTGGGCCAACTCTACCAACCCCTATAAGTTTCAGTATACCTAGGTGCGTAAGGTATTGTAGGCTAGAGTCTGACCTCAGTTACACCTGGGTAATTCTGCAGCAACTATTGAAAGTAACTGAGTCAAAGCAATCAGAATTTGGCCCTGCTCATGAAAGTTACCTAGAGACAAGAAAAATGACTCAATCCATCTGAAATGCCCCTTGAATCTTTCAAATGCCCTAAAAGCACTCCAAGAAAAATGTTAAATAAGTATATTAAGGGCAATATTATGGAGCTCTTACTCATCCTGATAAGCACTTACTCAGGCAAGCAATCTCAGGGAAAATAAAACGTCTGATCATGTAATTAAGGGGTCACCAATGTAAATAGGTGCTCCAAAATCTGGCCCTCACATAGTAAACTACATGGGCTCAAGTAGCTGTGACGCACCTAGTCTCGTTGTTGCTGGGGATTGTTTTAATGACTCTGTTTTTGTTAGATAAGAGCAGTAATCTTGCCTATGCATTAGAAAGACAGACTAACAAATTGCAGCTAAATTGACTCCATTACATGAATTACCAGTCCTCAGGCCAACAATTCAGTATGTATTTGGTGCACTCAAGTGAAATTTGCAATGAATAAACACAGAATAAAAAGCAGTTATGCATTAGGAACTAGGAAACTGTTCAGGCTGCCACATCTCCAGACATTCAGACATGCATATGGATCGGTTTCACTGAAAATTGTTTTCTTTCTTAGATGCTCAGCATTGAAATCCTCCAACAAAATCAGAGAGCTAGGGGAGATTTCAAAATAGACAAATTAAAATGTTGCCAGAGTTGTACAGGTTAGTAAGAAAGCAAAGTAATATTTGAACGTCCACAGCGGTTATGAAACACACTGTGCACCACCCATAAGAAAGAATGGTACATTCCATGTTGACACATTCCTTTGCTCAGTCCACCAACTTATTCTTTAGTGTAGATGGAATAACGCAGGCTCATACCATTTGGTATTAAAACATTTTACAACCTTCAATCTTCTAAAAATATTCTACAGTTGTTAGTCTTTTTACAGTTTAAGATTGTGATAGTCAAGGTTTTTTATTTGTATAATAACTACAGTAGTTGCTGTGATTTAATTTGCATGTTTATTTTGTACAACTACAGTGATAAGAACAGAATAAATTCATTTCACGTTAGATACAGTTTAAGGAATTTATTTTGTTCATTTTATTGATTGATTGATTGATTGCGATTTGGCTTGCAATCAGTTAGCTTAGAAGTGGGGAAAGAGGAGGAGGAAATTAATTCTACAAACAAACCACTGATAGTTATGCTCATTTGGACAAATTCCCCTAACTGATAATCAAAAATTATCCTGGACATGTTTGGTTTTGTAAATTGTAGGCTTGAGTCTGATCTTACACTAGCGTAATTGACGTTACTCCTGATTTGAACGGATGTGAATTAGACCCTCTCTGAACCATACAGCAAAACCTTTCAAACTCTTCAAATTAAATCAGAAAGCAAAGTGAGCACTCCTCAAGCAATTGTAAACTGGTTGCAACAGGAAAGCATCTATTGCTACAGGATTATTTCTTATTGCTGAATGCTACCAAAATATGGATGACATTATCCTTCCTTTTTGAGAACTTCAGTGAAAAATACCTTGAAGCCTGTGCTTCTCCTGAAAGCATTTGTACTTACGTGAATAAAGCCTGTGCCTTAAGAGGGCCAGCTCGTTTCAGTTTCTCTGAGTGTTGCTACAATGTGCAGGAAATGAACTCTGAATCAAAACAGCTTGTTTGTAACAGACAGATTATATCCCCACCCATAGAATCAGGTTTTGGCATAAAGCCATTCTAGTATTCCTGCTCAAAATGAAGCAACACAATCTATAAGGTGGTTTACAACAGAGGGCCAAATTCTGCTCAGTTTCACTGCTGTAAATCTGGAGTAGTTCAGATTTTTATAAGTGTAACTGTAGAATTTGATTCTTACCATTTAAACAGAAATATAATTAAGAGTGGTATTTTTAATAAGAGACTGCACCTACTTTTCAAACAGAATGAAGTATTTTATCACTGTAAGAACCTTATACACATTGAGCACACCAGAATATTAAGCAGTTAAACTATATGAGAACTACTGACATCTTCTAGGACTCCATCTTCAGAGCCTTAATTTAAGGCTCAAATTCCTGTTCACTTTTATACAAATTTGCCTGAATAAGTACTGGCAAAAATTGCATAAGGATGTCAGGATTTGAACCACTGCCAATTGTTTACACACAGTTGTCACAGACCCTAGCAAGTGCCCCTTCCTGGCCACCTGCCAGGACTGCTGTGAGGGGAATCCTAGCCTCTGTACTCCAGGTCCCCAGGTTTGTGATACTTCTGGGGCCTGAACAGGGTCTCCAGGCCCTCTCAGGGTGCAGACCCTTTTCTGAGCATTGGAACCTGCTGTGCAGCCACCTACCCACCCTGGGAGAAACACTGACTCTTCAGGCTCCCCAGTACATAAAAACACCCCTCTTCCAGAATATCCCACCAAAGTGTGAAGCTTCTGGTTTACAGTTGACCTCTCTCAGGGACAACATGGTAATTCTGAATTCTTAACTTATACCAGTAGGCGGGCTTTGCACAGATTCTAGTGCCATTGCTTGTAACAGATAAAGCACCAACAGTACAGCTCATATAGAAAACAATGCAATATCCTAAACACAATGTCACTCTCTCATAGAATCATAGAATATCAAGCTTGGAAGGGACCTCCGGAGCTCATCTAGTCCAACCCCCTGCTCAAAGCAGGACCATCCCCAACTAAAGCATCCCAGCCAGGACTTCATCAAGCCTGACCTTAAAAACCTCTAAGGAAGGAGATTCCATCACCTCTCTAGTTAACCCATTCCAGTGCTTCATCACCCTCCTAGTGAGGGTGGTGAAGCACTGGAATGCTATTATCAGGGCTGGCGCTTCCATTTAGGCGGCCTAGACAATCGCCTAGGGCGCCAGGATTATTGGTGGGCGGCATTTTGCTGGAGGAGGCGGCAGGCGGCTCCGGTGGAGCTGCCGCAGTCGTGCCTGCGGAGGGTCTGCTGGTCCGCGGCTCCGGTGGAGCTTCCACAGTCGTGCCTGTGGACGGTCGGCTGCTCCCGCGGCTCCGGTGGACCTCCCACAGGCACCACTGCCGCAACTCCACCGGAGCCGCGGACCAGCGGACCCTCCGCAGGCACGACTGCAGCAGGTCCACCGGAGCCGCGGGACCAGGGCGCAGGGCGGCGAAATTGCCGTGTGCCTAGGGTGCTAAAACCCCTAGCGCCGGTCCTGGCTATTATCCAACCTAAATCTCCTCCACTGCAACTTGAGACCATTACTCCTTCTTCTGTCATCTGGTACCACCGAGAACAGTCTAGATCCATTCTCTTTGGAACCCCCTCTCAGGTAGAAAACAGCTATCAGATCCCCCCTCACCCTTCTCTTCTGCAGACTAAACAATCCCAGTTCCCTCAGCCTCTCCTCATAAGTCATGTGCTCCAGCCCCTAATCATTTTTGTTGCCCTCTGCTGTACTCTTTCCAATTTTTTCACATCCTTCTTGTAGTGTAGGGCCCAAAACTGGACATAGTGCTCCAGATGAGGCCTCACCAATGCCACATAGAGGAGAATGATCACGTCCCTCGATCTGCTGGCAATGCCCCTACTTATACAGCCCAAAATGCTGTTAGCCTTCTTGGCAACAAGGGCACACTGTTGACTCATATCCAGCTTCTCATCTACCATAATCCCTAGGTCCTTTTCTGCAGAACTGCTGACTAGTCACTCGATCCCTAGTCTGTAGCAGTGCATGGGATTCTTCTGTCCTAAGTGCAGGACTCTGCACTTGTCCTTGTTGAACCTCTAATTTGTCTAGGTCCTGCTGTATCCTATCCCTACCCTCCAGTATATCTACCACTCCTCCCAGTTTAGTGTCATCTGCAAACTTTGCTGACCGTGCAGTCTACACCATCCTCCGAGCATTAATGAAGATATTGAGCAAAACTGGCCTCAAGACTGACCCTTGGGGAACTCCACTTGATATCAGCTGCCAACTAGACATGGAGCCATTGATCACTACCTGTAGTCCGATGATCTAGCTAGCTTGCTATCCACCTTATAGTCCATTCATCTCTTGGGGACCAATCTCTCCTTTTTTCAGGCAGGCAGGGCCCACCATGCCATTGCCTACCTTGCCCCTGAAGCAGCTCCCATCATCTTAATCTGATGCAAAGTGGGTCTCCAGCCCCATCCACTTTTCCCTGTATCCATCCACTTTCCCTCACAAATCCCTTTAAAGATTCATCCTAGGGGTCACCTGCTTCTTTTGTTCTGCCTTTTGGTACCTTTCCACTGCTCCCAAACCCCTCCAGATGAGAGGAGGAGTTGTCTTCTCTTAGCTAAAGCCAACTCATTGCCTCAAGATTTTTACTTTGACTAGACAATCATTGAGTGTTGGGGAATCACTCATCATCATCTCTTTCTGGCCTGGCAGAGACATGACACAACACCGCTAATTCATGGGGCATCCACCGAGGCCTTCCATGACACAGGAATTTCATAAAATCATCCACAATTCAGAAGTGGTACAGACAGAGCCCCCAAATCATCACAAATGCAAAGGTTCAACATCTTTACTCAGGGCATATTGTTGAACCTCCCCCTTTTTATTTTTGTATGGATTTATTTGGAAGTGACCCAAGTCAACCCCCCAAATCTGAACAGTCCAGAACTTCAGTAGGAGGTGGTGATCATGAAATTGGGACTTAAGCTAGGACCTGACATAGCTCTGCTCCCCCATTCCCCCTCCATCTACCCCCCCCCAGTCTGAACTCAGATCTGAACAGCTACACTTTGGGGGGGGTGAAGGGCGGAGGGAAATGGGGTTTTTTAAATGAAGATCCAAACCCAGTCCAGCACCATCTTTCCTTTTAATGAAAATAGTTGCCACTTAACAATTTCCAAAGTCCCCAGATGTGCGTGGGTGTGTTTTTAAATAATTGAATGAACTCACTAGGGACACAGCATGGTCGCTGGTTCACATACAATTCCAAATCTGTACACACACTGTCCAATCCATTCCCCTCACTCCCTCAACCTAGTTTATGCATGTTGTCTCCCAAGATAGACATGGCATTGCACACAGAAACCACTACCACAGCAGGTGCAGTTAGCTGTAGCCATCTAGCAGTGTGCTAATAAAAGGTCAGATGAAAAAACAGAAGAAACCTGCCAGTAATAATATGAGAAATGTTGCCCCAGGGAAATTTAAAAGCAGTTTGCTGTGGTATTTGTGGTGTGGACTCATGGTCTCGTGCAACATTGCTTACCTTTTGCTTATATAAAATCTATTGTAGTAATGGTTACATTCTAGCATTTCTTTCCAGTGTTATGCCATGTGCTGGTTAAGGTTATAAACAGTAGGTAACATTTTCAAAGTGCCTAAGTCACAAGTATCATTGACATTAGGCTTCTAAGTGATTTAGAGTAGACAATGCTGTAAAAAATGCACCCAATCTATCACCCTTTTGTTCAAGTGTTCATAAGTATAAAACATTTGTCTTTTCAGCTTAAATTTTCCATGTTTTCTCTACTGCAAGGTAAATTATTTTAAGAAGATTAATTAAAAACCTCTCAGACACATTTAAAATATGCAAGCCTGAAAAAACTCTTTCCATTACAAAATGTATAATCATCATCATCATCATAGTAAGCAGGCTTTTAAGGACAATTAAAAATGACTGAAGTTTGAAACTTGTCCTGAACATAGTCCTCAATGAGAATTAGCACATTTGCTCAATTTGGGGGATGGTACATATAACTCTTAGATTTTTAAAAGCATTTGAATAATCACTTCTGTGCATGTTCAGTGGGCACCAGCTAGATTTAGCAAAACTTTGTCTGAAGATCAATGAGGATCTTTGACATCACAGCATATTCTCCATTTTGGACAAGGGAAGCGTGTTAGGCAATAATAGGGATTGCTGCTGAGACAACTAAAATGAGGGAAAAGACTAAATGATGCTCCAACATTTTGTTTTAACATTAACATCAAGGGAAAGCGAAAAAAATTACAGGCATGAAGAACATTGTGAATCCCACATTTTAGGATCTTAAAATGTAATTTTTATTTGCTGCATTCTATCATACTTTCTAAATCCAAAAATTTCATTCCAAAGGTAAATTTCTATCTCCATCTGAATACTGAGGCTACGTCTATACTACAGCATAAAATCGAAATTACTAAAACCGGTTTTATAAAACCGATATTATAAAATTGATTTTATGCGTCCACACTAGGGCACATTAATTCGGTGGTGTGCGTCCATGGTCCTAGGCTACCATCAATTTTAATGCACTCTGGGTAGCTACATTAAAGGAATGAGACCAATAACTTAAATTTCTGTCCACACTAACCCTAAATCGATATAGTAATATCGATTTTAGGGTTACTCCTCTGGTTGGGGAGGAGTACAGAAATTGATTTTAAGAGCCCTTAAAATCGATTTAAAGTGCCTTGTAGTGTGGACGGGTACAGAGTTAAATCGATTTAACACTGTTTAAATCAATTTAACTGTGTAGTGTGGACCAGGCCTGACATGTAGAACGCACAAGCAATTGCACACAAAAACCCACACACAATACCCTCTGTTACAGAAACAAAGTTTGCATAGCTAAAATTAGAAATAGTGGAGAAATGGCAGCTGTGATTGCTGGGAGAAAAATTGATATATTTTTCCTATGTACTTACACAACATTCTTTGCAAAGTAGCTTTGTTTAATTTTTTAAAACTATTATGTATTTCACAATGAGCCAGTCAGACTAGATGTTATTGTAAATCCTTTAATGAGAGAAGAAAATGAAAGCAACAGAGGATGTTCCCAATAATATTTTTTGAAATTTCAACTGTTGCGTCTTACTATTACTTTTTTGAATTTAACATGCATTATATTTGGCCCTTGTATCCTTTCTCCCAACACTAAGTGCATCTTCTGACTTAGAAAATAAAATAAAAAATTGTTACATGTAACATTTGGGTTGGTAGTTTTAACCCTATAGTAGAAATGTATGCAACACTGTCGTTTTGATTCACAAGTAGTGTGCAAGAAATTTTTTTGACTTTAATTGTCATTACTCGCTTCATTTTGCTGTGAGTCCAGGGTTTAATCAAAACTCAGTTTTAAATGCCAAATTCACATTTTAAAATATTTATATAGTTTTAACTTGAAGCTGTAAATCTGCTCAGGTTCCCAAACTTTTCAACAAGCAACTTAGAGGAAATCTTGGCCCTTCTGCAGTCAGTAGGAGTTTTCCCACTGATTTTAATGGGGCAAGGATTTGACCCATGGTGCATTTCTAATTTTTAAAGAAACATTATACCAGGCAAGTTTCCTATGGTTTCAGGCTTCAGAATCAAACATTTCCCACAGCTCGTTATTACTCTCACATATGACAGTTGAGGACAGCAATGCTTTCTAAGATACAGAGCCAATTCTGCTGGCAGCCAGCAGTCTTGCACCAGAGTAACTGCAAACACAAAAGATATGTCTACACAGACGTATGTTTTGGAGCAAGCTTCCCAGCCCGGGTTGACAGACTGGGGCTAGTGCTAGTGCTCTAAAAATAGCTGTATAGACAGTGCTTTGAAGTTGTGGCCTGAGTTGGAACTCTAGGGCTGAAGCCTGCAGAAGAGTGGTGGGCTTCAAAGCCCAAGCAACTCCAATGCACTGTCTATACAGCTGTTTTAGAGCATGACCACAAGCCCTGCTATCCTGAGTTTGTTGATCTGGGACTCTAAAATGCTGTGTAGACATATCCAAAGTGGCAGATATTTAAAAAAAACAAAACAAGCTTGGGCCAGCATTACATATACAACCCTGCTGCTTTGAGCTGCTCCAGAAATCCGGCTTAGCTAGCATCACCAGAGCAATACAAGGTTGCCAAATTGTATCAGTGCGTTTGGTCCTTCAACCCTCCCCACCCCACAACTAAAAAGTCACAACAGACTACAGTCGCATTCCAAGTAACAGATGCCATTTAGTGTAAGAGCAGAAGTTTAGCAAGTGAAAATAAAAATACATATTTGGTGTTTTGTGTGTTTCATAAAAGTAAAAGATGTTTGTGTTAATTTGTTTCTTTAATTACCCACAAGCCAGATTCTGTAGTCCTCGTTTAAGCCAAATTCTCACTCATTTCAGTTGAGGCTGGCTTCTGTGCTGTGCTACCCAACAGGGAGCAGAGGTCAAAATGACCCCCGGGGATAGTTTAGAGCAGCTTCAGTGGGCTGCCTATAGCTTGTACGGCAGCCCAGAACGCCCGTACTTTTCACCACTATTGGCATGCCTCCAACTGGCTCCTGTGCCAGGAGAGGTGTCTCCTGTCCCCCTGCAGCTCCTGTACAGCCTCCCTACACTGCTGTAGTAGTGTATGGGGCAGGCATGAAGACCAGAACTGGTCTCATTGTGTGCACCACCACCTACGAGGCCAAAGACATAGGAAACTTAGGGCTGAAGTCCTCTCTCAGACAAAACTCTGTGATTTTACACAACTGACTGTCAATACTTAGCCCTTGGGTAGCTCTATAATTTTTCTAACTCTTAACAAAGTTAACTAATTAGTTTTCACAACACCACTGCACACCTGCTCCTACTCCCATAGTCACACAAATATGTATTACAGCAGACTGCCAGGTCTGCTATAGTTAAGGGTTAGACCAGCTTTTTGTGTACAGTTGAACTCTTCTAAGGGCTCTAAAAGCCTCAGTTATTCAGACTTGCATATGTATTGGACTGGAAGTATCCACGCAGCTGCCCTGAGTACAGCATCAGGCCCAAAGTCAGTTGCCATTAACCTGACCTCCTCCCCTCACCCACATTCCAGAGGGAGGCTCCTTCAGAAGTTCAGGGATTTTCAGGGCTGGCCACAGTACAGTAACTAGCCCGCCTTTCCTTAGTTCTCTCTAAGGATGGGCTGTTGCACAGCTGATTTCTCAACTCTTCCTCAAATAGTTTGATGTGGTGGCATTTCCTTTTTGGAATTGTTATGCAATGTCACCACACACCATTACCATGCAAACATCTAAAAAGACAGTAACTTCCCCTTCATCAAACTAACGCCCCTATTGCCCTGAACCACCAAAACACTTAAGCACATACTTAACATCTGTAATCTGCTAAACTACAAGAAAGTTAAGCACACTCTTAAGTGCTTTGCTGGAGCAGGCCCTGTGTTGACATTCTGTTTAATACATTCTTCTTCACACAGTGCACAGTCAACTTGTGGAACTCCTTGCCTGAGGAGGTTGTGAAGGCTAGGACTATAACAGCGTCTAAAAGAGAACTGGATAAACTCATGGAGGTTAAGTCCATTAATAGCTATTAGCCAGGATGGGTAAGGAATGGTGTCCCTAGCCTCTGTTTGTCAGAGGGTGGTAATGGATGGCAGGAGAGAGATCACCTGATCATTACCTGTTAGGTTCACTCCCTCTGGGGCACCTGGCATTGGCCACTGTCGGTAGACAGGATATTGGGCTAGATAGACCATTGGTCTGACCCAGTATGGCTGTTCTTATGTTCTTATGTATTTGAATAAAACAGTTTTGGACAGGCTGAGGTTTCTACCAAAATTTGCTTAGCTTTCACCATAACCCACTGTGTCACTTAACTCCCAGTGCTTAGACCTCACACTGAGGAAGGCTGGATTAAAACATTTGTAAACTAGACCACGGGAGTTGCACGTGTGAACATTTGAACAACAGTGTTTATAGTGTACAGAGTTTTATTATTCACTATAATTTGGATGATACCTAGTGTAATAGCTACAGTAGGTACTGAAAATAATCAACAGTCACATACTCCTTTTCTCTGCACTATACAGTGAGGAGCAAGGTGGGGCAGAAATGCCCCCAAACAAGTGGAAGGGGGAAGGATACTCCCCCCCCGGAAATCTATTGTGAAAAAAAGGGTTAGGAAGAGCTCCATGGCATTGGGTTGCTGGGTACAGCACAACTGGAAAGCAGCCCACATGAGCAACTTGCTCCCGTCTGTGCCATGCCGACTTTTGCTGCAAATCTAGCAGCAGATCATAGAAGCTGAACGTTTTTACCTGTAGAAATTCCCTTCCATACATGTAATATTTTTTCCTCGGGGGGAGGGGATGCATAGCTACAGGCCCCATGTTCTCAAAGGCTGTCTGGAATGGAAGGGGTTGCCCTTTATTGGGAAGGGCCATGTTTCATGTCATTCTGTACAGTTTTTCCAGCAGATGCTCAAGAACCTCTGATTACACCATTCGCACCTCTGCCTCAGCTGTATGCACCTTTATTCTGCACCAAAAGAGGTACATTACATTCTGATATAAATCTACCTAGACCCAATTAAGTCGGTGGATTAATACTGAGCTATACAAGCTGACAATCCAGCACAGAAGAGGGTGAAACACATAGTATTTAACCTCATTGCTTCCACACTGTTAGTGCTGCATACAGCCTAAAGTAAGGGACAGTGCCTATTCCGTAACACATACTCTGAGACGGTGTTGTAGTGACTGGAGCATAGTGCTGCTGATTATACTCACAGCTCTAATGATGAATCTCTCTGTAAGCCTGGGTCTGTCAATAACCTCCCTACTCCCATTTGTAAAATGGAGATAATAGCACAAACTTATTTACCAGTCTTTTAGGAGCGTTCTGAGGATTGATTAATTAGTTAACATTGTAAAGTGCTTCAGAGAGGAAAAGTGCTATCCAAGTACTGAGCATGGTTAACGAAAAGCCAGAGTACAAACAGGACATTTGGGATCAACTATTAGTTACATGTGAAAAGGAGAGCAATTATAAGCAGAAAGAGGTGTAATATTGATTTTATCTTGGAATTGCTCAGAGCGTTGGACTAGCCCATTGGATGTATGCATCAAGCTGAAGTGGCACTTTGTCTTAGTCTGAGAAACATCCCATCAGTGCAGGAACTGAAGTCTGTAATCACTTCAGAGAAAAGATTGACCTATGGGAGTAGGAAGAAGATGTCTTGTGCAATGTTTTGAGCACATTAACAAGGCCAAGAACACAAAAAGCCCATATCAGACATTACAAAAGGATGAAGATCTTTCAAGAGATGGCGTTTGTGGGGAGGGCTTTAGAACAAAGGCCAAACATGGATATTGAAAGCATTCATAGATGGGACCAGACATCCATGCTCACAGTTAGAGCCATTTATTTGACTCCCCTCCAAGGAAAAACTAGACCTTGTTTAATGTTTACAGAATTACTTCTGCTGTCTTCTAATAAAGCACACTGACGTAAGCCACACTTGATAACAAGATTTCTGTATTAGGCTAGCAAAATCTCATTTTGCAGGACAGCTGAACTATCCATTGCAAAGAACAGACAGGTTATTGTTCATGCTTCTCCAAGGTTCTTGTTATTAAAATGGAAATTGCCCAAGCTTTGTACATACGAGCCCACATACCCCCTCACAAGGCTATAACTGTCCACTCTAATTCTAGCAGCACATTTATTAAATTGATTCTCACTATTATACTTTAGAAGTTTACTGAATAAGCCCAAGATAAACTTGGTATTTAGTGTAACCCTTCTGCCAGGGGGAGTCAGTAGCAACAAAGATCTAGGCATTCCTCCAAACCATACAAAACAGAGCCAGCTACCCAGTAATCTCGGAAAACCTAACATTACCCCTGGCCACCTCTAGGTGGCAATACTTCCCCACTCACAAGCACTGAGTCTATATATAACAAAAGAGAACTCTTAATAAAAGGTAAAGGGAACCCAGCATTAATTTGGGAAAACACCACATTCAAAAGCATGTCACCATAAGCAACCCAGACCTCATATCATGTTGGGCAGTGTCCATTGCCTCAGTTTCCCATCCTGTGGTGGGAAAGTCCAGTGAATGAATGGCCTTTTAGCACAGCACGCCTCTCTCCCTCTGCTGCACCTCACTCACAGTTGGCTGTCCTTGGTTAGCGAAGACCCAGAATTCAGAGGTGCATTCACAGGTTTCATCTGCAACTGAGGCAACCAAGCAATGCCTCTGCCACTGTTTTTGCAAATGGCTTGCAGCTGCCACTACCCCTCTGCTGCCTCTGTTTGCTGCTCCCATGATGGCACATTCGGAGGTTCTACCACTTAACCCAGCCGTCGGTGATTTCAGCAAGTAGTGGGGAACCTCACAGCCAGCGTAGTCTCTGTATTCGTTGTCCTCACACAAGCTCTGAGGCTTAACACCTAGACTTGCTCAACAATAACATCAGCTCTAGGGATTACCAACTAGAAACGAAGACTGTCTCTTAAATCTAATCAGCTGTCACTAAACACTAGAAACAGGCAGGTCTAATGGTGTTTAGGATGCTTTGGAGAGAGTCCACATCATCACATAGGAGCACCTGTCCCCACCTACTCTTGTCTTCACTAGGATTTGGCATCCCTACACTCTGCTTAGCCAGTGAAATTCAGTTGAGGGTGACCCTCCTTTTAGTGAGGGCATGCCAAGCACAGTTCTGCTTCCCTTTACTCGTACAATAAGGATAACAACATTTTATTACCTCTGCATTCAAATACTAGAGTGATGTGTAACCCAACCAGCCAAAATGGATCATTCTGGCAATGCAGCTCCAGCTGCTGTGCACCTGGAGAGTAGGACTGTCTATGCAAACACGGTCTGCTCCTGAAGTCTTTTCCCTCAGCTCATCACTCGATGTCATCACATCATTCAGACCCTGCTTACACTACTACAGTTA
The DNA here is from genome assembly GCF_007399415.2 of Gopherus evgoodei. NCBI lineage: Eukaryota > Metazoa > Chordata > Testudines > Testudinidae > Gopherus > Gopherus evgoodei. The sequence goes on from NC_044332.1 coordinate 61,063,299, forward strand.
GATCTATAGCAGATCAGCAGTAATATGCTATTTAATTATAGTCCATGAGTGAAAGATTTATGGCCTAATTTTTAAAAATCTCAATCTCATTTTTTGTCACCCACAAATAATTTTGTGTGTGGTTTCGAAGATGCAGTTCTTTGAAGGTGCAAATAGGAAAATATATCTGCCTGTCTGATGGCACTTGCATATGAGGTAGCTAGACTTCCAGATGTCTAAGCTGCACCCACAAATAAACATGCCCATAAAATTTCACATGCAATTTTTTGTGGATCTCTTCCTTTCCCCACCCTCAAAAAGAGAGGCCATGTCAAGGTTACTTTAAAAATTAGGCCCTTTAAACTCTCCATTGCTCATCATTTTTACTGTTTTCTTTACAATATGTATCACTTTGATTTTAAACTGTGTTGTTTGATATATAAGAACGGCCATACTGGGTCAGACCAAAGATCCATCTAGCCCAGTATCCTGTCTTCCAATAGTGGTCAATGCCAACTATCTCAGAGGGAATGAACAGAACAGGTAATCACCAAGTGATTCATCCCCTGTTGCCCATTTCCAGCTACTGGCAAACAGAGGCTAGGGACACTATCCCTGTCCATCCTGGCTAATAGCCATTGATGGACCTATCTTTCATGAATTTATCTAGCTCTTTTTTGAATTCTGTTATAGTTTTGGCCTTCACAACATCCTCTGGCAAAGAGTTCCACAGGTTGACTCTGCACTGTGTGAAGAAATACTTCCTTTTGTTTGTTTTAAATCAGCTGCCTATTAATTTCATTTGGTGACCCCTAGTTCTTGTGTTACAAGAAGGGGTAAATAACACTTCCTTATTTACTTTTGACACACCAGTTGTGATGTTATAGACCTCTATCATGTCCTCTCTTTTCCAAGATGAAAAGTCTCAATCTTATTAATCTCTTCTCATATGGAAGCTGTTCCATTCCCCTAATAATTTTTGTTGCCCTTTTTTGGACCTTTTTCAATTCCAATATATCTTTAGTCCAATATAGCTGTACACAATATTCAAGATGTGGGGGTACTATGGATTTATATATAGGTAATAAGTTATTTTCTGACTTATTATCTATCCCTTTTTTAATGATTCCCATCATTCTGTTCGTTTTGTTGACTGCCGCTGCACATTGAGTGGATGTTTTCCGAGAACGATCCACAATGACTCCAAGATCTCATTTTTGAGGGGTAACAGCTAATTTAGAACCCATCATTTTATATGTATAGTTGGGATTATATTTTCCAATGTGCATTACTTTGCATTTATCAACATTGAATTTCATCTGCCATTTTGTTGCCCTGTCACCCAGTATTGTGAGATGCTTTTGAAGCTCTTCGCAGTCTGCTTTGGGCTTAACTGTCTCGAGTAGTTTTCTATCATCTGCAAATTTTGCCACCTCACTGTTTACCCCTTTCTCCAGATTATTTATTAATATGTTGTATAGTACTGGTTCCAGTACAGAACCCTGTGCAATTCTTTAATGTTATTGATATATATCTTGCACTTGGTCAATGCCTTTCATTTGGAAGGATCCCAGAATGTTATAGAATGCACTGTAACTCTTCCCCCCCTGCCCCAAAATGCAACATATGGTATATTTTGGGCACTTTCGTTTAAGTTAGTTTGTGCTTATTAATTTTGATGCTGGTCAGCACTGAGGGTAGGCCCCAACTTCTTGTTGACCAACACACTCTGGAGCACTCATCCCAGCTGCTGCTAGTGTTGTACTTGCTCTGTAAGCATGTTGCTGAGCAACATGTTGAGGCCTCCCTCCACATGGGGGCCTCGGGAAGCAGCACTGCTGACCTCAGCACAGAAGAAAATAAATACTGATTTCAACTTACTTCAGCAGATTTCAGATCCACTAAAATAGTGGAAATAAATGTACAGCAATAATTTCACCTTTTACTCTGCCTCACACCCACATCCCCAAATCACCACGTCACTCACCAATGAAATCCCTCCAGGATAAACGATAGCAACTGTTTAACAGCTCACAGAGACCCCATGCAGCAGTTTAGATAGCAAGTGAAAAAGCATACTGTATCATGGGAAATTTAGGCTGATCAACTGTATTGCTTATCTTCAGAAAATTCCAATATGCCAGTGCTGACAGCCCTACTCTTACATAAAAGTGTCGTGCTATTTTGAATGACTTAGAACTGATCACATTTTTCATTGTGAACACAATATTCAATAAATGTATCACTCTGTCCCTTTGTGTGTTACCTGCGAATGGGTCATAATTTTCATACATTTGTTCCTTATTAAAAATCATTGTACACGTTTTTATCAGTGGCGGCTCCAGGCACCAGCACTCCAAGTGTGTGACTGGGGCAGCAAGCCACAGTCCCTGTGAGGGCAGCAGTCAGGCAGCCTTCGGTGGCATGCCTGCGGGAAGTCCACCGGTCCCATGGATTTGATGGTAATTCAACGGCGGGTACATCGAAGCGAAGCCGCGGGACCGGCAGACCTCCTGCAGGCAAGCCTCTAAAGGCAGCCTGCCTGCTGTCCTTGGGGTGGCAAAAAAGCTAGAGCTGCCCCTGGGTTTTATGAGCCCATTTGAGCTAAGGACTGTTTGTGAACTGTTTTGTAAACAGCATTCCAAATTTGTGTTTTGTGACAGGTAAAGGACATCAAATGCTCTAATCCCCATCTGATTGACCTAACTTCCATCAACTACTTCTTACTTCCACCTAAAGCAGATGAAGACAAATATTCTGTCTTGATTAAACTAATCTTGGCCACTAGCCTGATATTCACATTTCATAAATGTTTGCAACTGGCAACTAAAGGGGTATAAATACACTGAACTGAGTGAATCTTTTATGGAAAAGTCCTGCAGAATTTGATTGCTATAGACCCAACTGGTTGAAATGCTACTGTTCTACCGTATTTATCACAGTGACAAATCAGGCAAGATGGCCCAGATCTCCATCTGCAGCACACAGTACAACTTTGGAAGCAACTTTAAGCCTACAGACTGCTCTAACCTATGCTGGGAAACTAGACCTGGGATTGTGGGAGTGCAAAAGGCACAGCTGAAGATCTAACCCCCAATGTCTATCTCATGGGGCATACGGACTAGAAATAGCTCCTTTCTGCCAACGAAGAGGAGTTAAGAGGTTCCCTCTTTTCTAATGATACAAGATGTGTTTCTAGCCCAGGTACTAACCCTTAAAAGAGCAACAGAAATTCTGCATAGAAAAAGATAGTTAGGAGATTTCTACAATGCATCTCTATAATTCTCTTCTTTTGATGCCTGCATAGCTGAACTAATGGTACTAAAGCAACTGTTTCAGGCATATATATGTATGTACACAAAAGAGCACTAATAATATTTTTGAACTGCTCTAATGGTTTAGCAGTGAAATGTACATCTTATCAAAATACATGAAAGTTCCCAATAGTTTAAAGTTTCTATCAGCACATGTAACTCACACAGGGCTTCATCACCTGCGAATAATTTGTGCAGCCTTCCCAAATTGATGCAACTAATGAATTTATACCACCACATCATCATATACTCACTTTCTCTCAATCCAATATATAGTAATAAGATTTGTGCTAAAATATTTCACTTGATGTGTATTCTGAATGCCTTTGTTTAAATTTGTTAACAGTCCTATTGCTGTGCCCATGTCACTAACAGCTCTTGGCTAGATTCTTCAAGCCATTATCAGACTCAATAAAAGTATATTATTTTGCTCAATCTCTGCATATAACATCTGTTCTGTTCTTTTACAGACAGTAAATACCCTCTTCCCTTGACTCCTCAGGCTTGTATCTCTACCACCTTGCACCATGGCTAATCAGTTGCACTTAGCAATGTGAGTGTGAAGATGTACTGCATTATACTGGCATCATTTTGCACCCACTTTGACAAGGCATACATAACTACTCTAGGTGTAAAGCAGGGGAGACCCAGGAGCCTTGTACGTCAAAATCTTTTTCTTTCATAAGTTGTCACATCAAACATTGCCTGCAACAAATCTTTCAGGTTCAGAGGATCCCTGACTTTCCAATGTCTATACAACATATATTCACAATCAGAAAAGCCAGCATTATTAATTTTCCTTGCCTCATATAATTGCTGTCTAATTAGATTACATGATTAGTAGAAATTGTATTAGAAGCCATATTTTAAAAAGGATTTGAACACCTTCTTTCTTGGCCATATTCACTCATTCACTAGCCATCCGAAGGATGTTGCAGTGACATCTGCTGTCAGTTTGATTCCAGTCATCTCTCCTCTACATTTTGGCATTCTCTCTAAATCTCTTTATTGGAAATGTAATATTTTGTGCCATTAGTATCTTCCCTAGTATTTGAGAACTCATTATAGAGTTATGTGATGGCTTATATAGTTATATGTTGGCTTCTTTCTTATTATAGCAGTATCATTCGTATGTGCACTTAAGATCATATCATATAAGTGTCATTATAAAACCACATATTAGGGGCATGTCAGTTATTCAGGACTGAATCTTAGCATTCAAGTTCTTTCAGCCTGGAAGGGAGTTTGCTCTTGACAAAACTTGTATAAATATTTTTAAGTTTACAGGAATAAACAGGATGAGAAGCTATTGGGCTTAGATATTATTGCTCTCTACAGTGATAGAATAATATGTAAAAGGAATAAGTTATTATTGGGCCCAGTTTCCTCTCATTCTGGTTTTAGACTGTAGGTCTTACTTTGATGTACACTGGTGTAAGAGGACAACTGCACCCATTTCGTTTAGATTATGTTGAGGAAGGTGCTGAATTCATGTGGTCGAGCACTGCACTAGGACTCAGCAGATCTGGATTCCACTCCTGTCTCTAGCACAGTCTTCCTCTGTGACCTTGGGCAAGTCTTGTAATCTACCCCTGCCTTAGTGTTCCCCATCTGTGAAACTGAGCTAATACTACTTTGCTAGCCCACAGCAGAGTTGTGAAGCAAATTCATTTATATCTGTGAGATTCTCTTATTCTAGGATGATTAAAAACCCTATAAATCAGTAAAGCAGATGCTGAGTATGTGAACACAAGGAGATCTTTTCTGATCCGTCCTCAGGCTCAGCATTGGTCAGGAACCTGCTGAGCTTTAGTCTCTCCTCCAAATTGTAGTCACCATATGACATCTAGATTGTTAAGTGTTTGAGTCTACTCTGCTGTCTCCAGAAGCTGCCTACAAAGCTGATTGTGCCTCATGAAAATGAGGGAATCAAGACTACTGCGTGTTGAAGGCCAAACTTCTTGGAGACCTCCACACAGTTGCATGCACATGCACACATATAAAGGCTGCTGGATGATCCCTGTTCGCGTGCCCTCAATAGGGATGCAAAGCTCTCCTGTCCCCTCTTCCATGTGGGTGAGAAGGCTAAGAAAATTCACAGTTTATAGAATACAGAGACTATAAATCCATTGTGATCATCTAGTCTGACTTCCTGTATAACACAGGCCATAGACTTTCTGAATTAATTCCTGGTGGAACAAGACAATCTCTTTTAGAAAACCATCCAATCTCGATTTTAAAATGTTCAGTGATGGAGAAACCATCACAGCCCTTGGTAAATTATTCCAGTGGTTAATTACCCTCACTCTTAAAAAATGCACCTCATTTCTAGCCTACTTTGTCTAGCTTCAACTTTTAGCCATTGGATATTGTTATACTTTTGCCTACTAGATCAAAGAGCCCTCTATTACCAATTTCTGTTCCCCATATAGGTACTTACAGACTGTGATCAAATCAGTCCATAACCTACTCTTTGATAAATTAAATAGATGAAGCCCTCTGAGTTTATTAGTCTCAGGCATGTTTTCCATCCTTTAATCACTCCGTGGCAGCTGTACTGAAGATAGTGAATCCCAGGAGGCTGGGAGATCAGGTTCAGTTTATCTAGGCATCCAAGGGCCTCTGACACTACTGACTTCAGTGGAGTTAGAATAGTTTTAAATCAGTGTGAGAGGAGAATCAGGCCAGGCATTTGGAAATGTATCCAGATTGCTCGGGTCTGAAAACTGGGCAAGGCAGACCACAAGAATAGGTTTTATCATGAGATTTCCATGAGGCCTGCCCCTCTGCTTCTGGGCATGGGTGGAAATATGTGTGCGGTCTCTATTGCTATTTCAGTACTTCTGCTTCCACGTTCGGCAAAGCATCATGAAAAAAACAACAACAACAAAACGCAAACTTCCAGAATTTAAAAAAAGTCCCTAATTCAAAATCAGTTCTTGCAATGAAAAGAAGTTTAGAGAACCGTTACCTTTTCTGAACTAATTAACTCATCCTGCATCAATCCCAAGTCATCTGTTAAAATTCATATAATTCTGTAGCATATCCTCCTTATTCTCCACTTCTACCAATACCTCTCACAATGTTCAGAAGGAAATAAGTGAAATATTAGTGAAATTTAGTACCACAGGTATTCATTTCACTCCAAGTTACAGCTGTAACTTGCACGGGAACAGTACCTACTGCGTCTGAACATCATCATCATGAGCAATGGGCAACAGGGGATAATTAAACTGACACGTTTTCTGAGTAGCTGAATGCACATAATATAGTTAGAAAGAAAAAAAATGATAATAGTTACTTCAAGATGACTTACCACTACAGGTTCCAAAATGTGCCCTTTAGCGTGCCCATGGGTCCACCTCATAGATGTGGTGCACATGCCCCAGACTCTGTGGCAGCCTGTTGTCCAGCTGGTGTGTCTCACTCCAGCCCTGTTTAGCCCCCTGCCTCTCAAGAATGACTGGGAGTTAGATTCTATAAGAAACAAGCTGCAGACTTTAATAGATTAAGATTTAAAGGGACACAGCCAAATTTTGTGTGTGTGTGTGTGTGTGTGTGTGTGTGATAGAGAGAGAGATAGTGTCAAACAAATATATTTATTTTATCAAACAAAATCAAACTTTTATAAAATCCTGATATTACTAACAATTTCCACAAATGATTAAAAAAATATCTAGGGAACAGATATTAAACAAACATTGCCATGTAGCATTTGAAACTCCATGCTTGCCTGTTCTTTTCATTCCGTCTGAAGCACCTGACATTAGCCACTGTTGGAAGACAGGAAGCTGGGCTAGATAGACCACTGGGCTGACCCAGTTTGGCCGTTCTTATGGAAACCCAAATGTTACACTCCTAAGGACCTGAAAGTGAAAATGCCAGTCAAAAGAGCGAAACTCATCCCCAGTAATTTTCATTTTCCACAATAAGAGAAATACAAAGTGTAAACTTAGGGCTAGTCATCTAAAGAGCTTAAATTGCTTCCCTAGATAAGACCAGGCTACAATTAATTCCCTAAGACACTCATTTCACAATTGGTTTCACTGTGCACTTCCATAAAAAGCACACAAATACGGAATTTCACCATGAAATATCAGCACAAACTCAAACCTCCATAGTTATCACTTCTTGGTAGTATGTATATAGATCATCCCACCGTCCCATCAGTAGTATTATAACTTAACTGTAAAGTACAATAGCAACTTTTCAATTATATTTAATTCTGTTATTTTTAATTGGAAGTGAATCTGGAAACTACTGTAGCTTTAACTTGAAAGTTCCCAATTGCAAAGTTCACCCGTTTTTGAGTAATGCATGCACAAAAGTCTTTAAAGCTTTTCTGGGACTGAAAATGTTTTTTCCCCTCTTCTTTTTAACCAGCACTCAAAAAGAGTGAGTGGAGTTTGCTCGAACATTAAACTAAAGGCACATGTGAACTCATGGAAGATTTCCTTTGCAAAGGAGAATTTTTCAGAAAGCTATGAGCATGTAAAAACAGGGGCTATAATGAATGTCTGACCATATTATAAACAGTAGCATTGGCTGCCAGCAAATGATACAATAAGAAAGTGGCTCTGTACTACCTATAGAAATTGGTATTTTCCAATCAGTCATTCTTTGAATTCCTATTCCTGTCAAAATGTGGGTAACAGACAGTCTTATGATCAGCGTGGTAGCCCTTTCACTAGCCTTTCTTATCTATAGGAATGTTTCCTGCTCTCCCTTACCAGCCTACCCTGAAAGCCTACATCTCTTGCTTGTAATAATTTTTTTTATAACATTTCTACCGCTCACCTCAATCCAGTCAGTGCCACTGCAGGGACTCTGCTTGTATCATTGCTTTTTTCAAGCATCATATCCTCCTGAGATACTATCACCCCCAGCTCCTCCTGTTCAGTCTCTCATTCATGCAGGCTTTGTATTGCAGTTAGTTAAAACCCCAGCTATTTTCCTGATTAAATAAATAGTGGTCTGGTTACTCCACAGATACCATGATTTTATTAGATAGCTACACTAGTATTTTGATTCTTATTTGCCTTTCATTTTCACAGAGACAAAGGCATCCCTGTTTTATGTGTTTGTTGTTTTATTAAGATGGAATCCTCTGTGCTATCTTTATACTGAAATATTGCTCTCTTATGGGCCATAGCCTTAGGTTCTTTGTTAGCTTTAATTCAGTCGGTGCACAAGAAAACTCCTAGCAAAGTCATTGGGCATTTGCCCGAGTAAGAAATAAGGAAAAACTAAGCCAAGGACCAAGTCAAGGAGTTGGCTCCAGTTCCAGAGATAGGCAGCAACTGCTGCTGGAAACCTGTGTCAAGTTCTGGTGCCCACAATTCAAGAATTCTGTTGAAAAATTGGAAAGGGTTCAGAGCAGACCACAAGAATGATTAAAGGATTAGTGATTGACTCAAAAGAGCTCAATCCTATTTAGCATAAAAAAGAAAGGCTAAAGGGTGAATCAAATACAGTCTATAAGTATCTACACGGGAAACAAATATTAATAATGGGTTCTTCAATCTAGCAGAGAAAGTATAACATGATCCAATGGCTGGAAGTTGAAGATAAACAACCAGAATTAAGGTGTGATTTTTTATTTATTTTTTTAAAACCGGAAGAGTAATTAACCATTGGAACAAATTTACCAAGATTGTGGTGAATTCTCTACCACTAGCAATTTTTCAATCAAGATTGGCTGTTTTTCTAAAAGATATGCTCTAGGAATTATTTTGGGAACATTCTATGACCTTGTTTACAGGAGATAGATGTTCACAATTGTCCCTTCTGGCTTTAGAATTTATGAATCAATGAATCCCACCTGTTTTCTCCAGTTGCCCCAAGTGTAGAAAATCCTTCATTTTCAAATAGCAGCTGAATCCTTCAAATCAACCAAATTATGACTGTGTTCAAATAAGACACTCTCCATGTAATAGGGAGAGAAAAAGCCAAAGAAAGTCATTCTCTTCTAGCCACGACCATGAAAAGCCAAACTGAAATGGGCTCTAAGAACTGTGAAGGCTAAACATTGCTAGGCAGTTGACTTCACACAATAGAGCCCAAGTTCTCAGTTCATAAATCTTTGAACCTTCACGCTGCACATCTCCCGCAGTTTGGCCTTTTCTTCTAAGAACCAACGTGGACTCTCTTACAAGTTCAGTCAAACTCCCTTGGCTCACCCTCATGGTCCTCCACAGGGAGCAGCAACAGCCACTTTGTAATCCTTCATTTAGCTTAAGTGTTCAGACCTCACGCACATCAGGAAATAGCCTTATAACCCCCCATCCCCTGAGCATCTCCATATAGCCTCATCTTTCATTAACTGCTTGTTCTCTTTCCTTTACCACCTAAATGGGCCCTAATAGGCCCTGGGAATTGCAAAGGGAGCTGGCTCATTTTTTCAGTCTTGGATACTAATGGAACCTTTCTGAAGTAGATAAAAGGGGCCCCTTGCAATGGGTGCACCTGTCATAAACAGATAGCTAAGGGTTAATGTCTCTTTCACCTGAAGCACCTGACCAGAGGACCAATCAGGAAATAGGATTTTTTTTCAACTCGGGGTGGAGGGAAGGTTGTGTCTGAAGTCTTTGTTTTCTGTCTGCCTGCTTTTCTCTCAGCTATGAGGAGTGATTTCTATATACTGCTCTCTAATCTTCTGTTTCCAAGTTGTGAGTACAGAGATCATGTATTTACATGTCTATAGTTGCTGGAGTGCTTTGATTTGTATTCTTTTTGAATAAGGCTGTTTATTCAATATTCTTTTAAGCAACTGACCCTGTATTTGTCACCTTAATACAGAGAGACCATTTGTATGTATTTTTTCTTTCTTTTTATATAAAGCTTTCTTTTTAAGATCTGTTGGAGTTTTCTTTACTGGGAAACTTCAGGGAAATTGATTCTGTACTCACCAGGGAATTGGTGGGAGGAAGAAGTCAGAGGGAGGTCTGTGTGTATTGGATTTGTTCGCCTGACTTTGCATTCCCTCTGGGTGAAGAGGAAAGTGCTTTTGTTTCCAGGATTGGAATTACAGAGGGTGGACTCCCTCTGTTTAGATTCACAGAGCTTGTGTCTGTGTATCTCTCCAGGAGCACCTGGAGGGGGGGAAGGGAAAAGATTTATTTCCCTTTGTTGTGAGACTCAAGGGTTTGGGTCTTGGGGTCCCCAGGGAAGGGTTTCGGGGGGGGACCAGAGTGCCCCAAAACACTCTAATTTTTTGGGTGGTGGCAGCAAGTACCAGGTCCAAGCTGGTAACTAAGCTTGGAGGTTTTCATGCTAACCCCCATATTTTGGACGCTAAGGTCCAAATCTGGGACTAAGGTTTGACAGCACCGACATCCTTTCTGGTGGAAAATCAATTAGAATTCTAGTTACATCTTCCAAACTCTCAGAGGCAAAGGGTGTGGGGTGGAAGGAGGGGATATGGGGTTCCCAGCTGGGGTGTGGGTGTGTGGCTATCTAAGACAGAGGAGAATATATGATCCCTAGAACAGTATCAGCCATGTCACAGCTAGTTAAAAATAAAAATCAGGGTGTTACTATTATTAATATAATTTAAAAGCCATCTAGTTAATTTTGTGGAGGGTTAAAGCACAGGACCAAGACACTTGGATTCTTTCCCTGGCTCCTATTCCTGTATAGACTTCCTGTGTGACCTTGGACAAGTCATTTAGAGTAAAATTTAAAACTCCAGCCTCTCTATGAATATGTAAAACTGCACAACATTGCACTTGCACTTCACAAGTGCACACACTGGCATACACACTTGCATGGATGAGCTAGAATGGATACAAACCCCTTTGCGACAACTCAGTTTTACGGAGGAAAACTGTAACTGTTTCCCGACTGGTAGCCTGTTACACTCATTTTCCCAAGGGAGAAGGACAGTAGTCAATGCTAATCTAGTTACCTAACAGAGGTATTTACACGTACAGCGCTGCAGTGGTGTGGCTGCAGCACATCTGGTGAAGAGGCTCTATGCCAGCAGGAGAGAGCTCTCCCATTGGCTTTAAAAATCCCACCTCCGCAAATGGCAGAAGCTATGTTGGCGGGAGACGCTCTCCTGCTGATATAGCGCTGTGCACATGAACACTTATGTCAGTGTAACTTATGTCGCTCAGGAGGGTGAGTTATTCACACCCTATGAGCGTGTGCCCCATAAGCTGTAGTGTAGACATAGCCAAACTCCAGGCCAGACAGAGGCTTAGGGATCTGCACTGCAAAGAAAAATCTGCGGCACTGTGTCTCAGAGTCCATGTCAATTGACTGGAGCTTGTGGAGTTCGGGCTGCGGGGCTAAGAACAGCAGTGTGGACCTTCTTCCTTGGGCTGTCGCCAAGGTTCCAAGACTCTCCCTCACTGCCAGGTTTCAGAGCCTAGGCCCCAGCCCAAGCAGGAATGTCTACACTGGGGTGGCGAACCTGATCCTGAGAAGGAGCCAGAATTTACCAATGTACATTGCCAGAGAGCCACAGTAATACATCAGTAGCCCCCCATCCACTCCCCCACCCCACTCCCAGCAACTCCCACCTACTAGCAGCACCGCTGATAGCACCTCTCCCTCCCTCCTGCACCTCCTAATCAGCTGTTTCATGGCATGCAGGAGGCTCTGGGGGGGGGAAGGAGGAGGAGTGGGCATGGCAGGCTTAGGGGAGGGGGCAGGGCCTGTGGCAGAGCCAGGGGTTGAGCAATGAGCACTCCTCAGCATACTGGAAAGTTGGCTTCTGTAGCTCCAGCCCCTGAGTCGTTGCCTATACAAGGAGCCGCATATTAATTTCTGAAGAGCCACATGTGGCTCTGGGGCCACAGGTTGGCGACCACTGGTCTACACTGTTAGATTTTGGACCGCAGACTTAGACTCGCACACCCAATTCAGTTGATCTGGACTCTGAGGTCTGGTCTACACTATGATTTTAGATCGAATTTAGCAGCATTACCTCAATTTAAACCTGGACCTGTCCACACGATGAAGCCCTTTTTTTCAACTTAAAGGGCTCTTTAAATCGATTTCTTTACTCCATCTCCGACGAGGGGATTAGTGCTGAAAGCAGCCTTGTCTAGGAAGGAGAATGGCAGAAAGAGATCTAGGGGTCATAGTGGACCACAAGCTAAATATGAGTCAACAGTGTGATACTGTTGCAAAAAAAGCAAACGTGATTCTGGGATGCATTAACAGGTATGTTGTAAACAAGACATGAGAAGTCATTCTTCCACTCTACTCTGCGCTGGTTAGGCCTCAACTGGAGTATTGTGTCCAGTTCTGGGCACTGCATTTCAAGAAAGATGTGGAGAAATTGGAGAGGGTCCAGAGAAGAGCAACAAGAATGATTAAAGGTCTTGAGAACATGACCTATGAAGGACGGCTGAAAGAATTGGGTTTATTTAGTTTGGAAAAGAGAAGACAGAGAGGGGACATGATAGCAGTTTTCAGGTATCTAAAAGGGTGTCATCAGGAGGAGGGAGAAAACTTGTTCACTTTAGCATCTAATGAGAGAACAAGGAGCAATGGGCTTAAACTGCAGCAAGGGAGATTTAGGTTGGACATTAGGAAAAAGTTCCTAACTGTCAGGGTAGTTAAACACTGGAATAAATTGCCTAGGGAGGTTGTGGAATCTCCATCTCTGGAGATATTTAAGAGTAGGTTAGATAAATGTCTATCAGGGATGGTCTAGACAGTATTTGGTCCTGCCATGAGGGCAGGGGACTGGACTCAATGACCTCTCGAAGTCCCTTCCAGTCCTAGAGACTATGAATCTATGAATCTATAAATTTGGGGTACTGTGGACGCAATTTGATGGTATTGGCCTCCGGGAACTATCCCAGAGTGCTCCATTGTGACCGCTCTGGACAGCGCTGTCAACTCAGATGCACTGGCCAGGTAGACAGGAAAAGGCCCGTGAACTTTTGAATTTCATTTCCTGTTTGGCCAGCATGGTGAGCTGATCAGCACAGGTGACCATGCAGAGCTCATCAGCATGATGTGCACATTGCCGGGGCACATTGCCTGGCCCGTACTTTGTGAGAAGTCTATGTCCATGTCTATGTCCTCATCACTCTTGTCATTGCGCTGCCATTGCCTCCTCACCTGGTTTTGCTTTTGCAGCTTCTGGTTCTGCGCTGAAAAAAGGCGCAAAACAATTGTCTGCTGTTGCTCTGATGGAGGGAGGGGCAACTGACGACATGGCTTACAGGGAATTAAAATCAACAAAAGGGGTGGCTTTGCATCAAGGAGAAACACAAACAACTGTCACACAGAATAGCCCCCTCAAGGATTGAACTCAAAACCCTGGGTTTAGCAGGCCATTTGATTTCACAAAACAAATCAGGTCAATTTCTTGTTTTGATCCACTCCATCTATCTTTTACATCTTTAGGCTGGCAGCAGACGGTGCAGTTCGACTGCTAGCCATCGTCATCTCCTGGGTGGTCGGCAGAAGATGCTGCATTACGATTGCTAGCCATCATCATCTCCTGGGTGTTCAGCAGAAAATGGGAATGACCTGGCTGAGTCACTCCCATGTCTGCCCAGACACCCCTGACTAACCTCACTGAGGTCGGCTAAAAGAGCACCCAGGAGTACGACGACGATGGCTACCAATCGTAATGCACCGTCTGCTGCCAAAAGACAATGAGCTGCTGCTGTGTAGTGACGTAGTCCCATGTCTGCCAGCACCCAGGAGATGTACTGTGATGGTGAGCTGAGCGGGCTCCATGCTTGCCGTGGTATGGCATCTGCTCAGGTAACCCAGGAAAAAAGGCGTGAAACCCCTGTCTGCCGTTGCTTTTATAGAGGGAAGGAGAGAGAGGGGGCCCTGACGACATGTACCCAGTACCACTCGCGACACTGTTTTTGCCCCATCAGGCACTGGGATCTCAACCCAGAATTCCAATGGGCAGCGGAGACTGCGGGAACTGTGGGATAGCCACCCACAGTTCAATGCTCCAGAAGTCGATGCTAAACTCGGTACTGTAGACGCAGTCCGCCGACTTAATGCACTTAGAGCATTTTGTGTGGGGACACGCACAACTGACTGTATAAAAACGATTTCTAAAAAACCGACTTCTGTAAATTTGACCTAATTTCGTAGTGTAGACATACCCTGAGACTCAGCATGATGGCTTGTTTTGCAGTGTAGTCATATCCTCAGTGAGCACACAAAATGCAAGGCAGTTGAAAGTCAGACCCAGAGCATTTTCACCTTCATCTATAACTTGCTACATGTACTGCCACAGCTGATGTATGTGCCATCCAATATGTTTCAGCCCGTTACACATCTTATCATTTTTATCAATCCAGGATAGAATGGAATTCTCCATGAACTCTTTATTGCTGATGAACGTGTATAAAAGCAACAACTTTGGCAACATCTTGTCAGATGAATCTCAGAATAGCTCTCTTTCAATTAAGAGATTCAAAAGTCTCAAAACTCCAAGACAAAGGCATTCAGAGAAAGTGAGAGAGTGTTAAATGTGTTGGGAGCACAGTGCAGAGGGGAAAAAGAGATGATAAGGAAGTGTTTTTCAAAAGGAAGCACCACCAGACAAATACAACTAGCACGTCACAGTGAGCTAACCCCCTCAGCTGCAATACAGTGAGGGATCACCACTCTCACAAGGTTGCTATTAAGTGTCTTTGCTATGAAATTCACTGGCATAATGAGATCAATGTCTTTGTAATATTTTGTGCCCTTGCATGGAAATAACCTGTAGACATCAGCTCAATAGCTGACAATGGTTCTCAGTCAGAGCAAGATTCTGGCAGAACAGATTTGACTGCTCAGCTTCCAATAAAAAAATAAACTCCTCCATAGCTGACAAACATTTCTTCATGAGATCGCTCCTATGCATTCAGCTACTCGGAACTTACAACGCTGCCTGCAGCTGTACCATCTGGTCACTCCCAGTTATTCTACAGTTTCAGCTAAATGCAGTGTCTGTATCCATTGCCATCGGTGAGAAAGCTCCTATTTCGAGCAGTGTAAGAAGAGACCCTTCTTATCTTTTGATACCAGCTTTTTTTTTTCTTCAGTGCTTTCTGAACATCAAGCCTATTTCAAAAGGCCTCAGTTTGCGACCCCCAACATTGAGACATCCGGAATCATTAGTAGGGTGACCAGACAGCAAGTGTGAAAAATCAGGACAGGGGTGGGGGATAATAAGAAAAAGACCCAAAAATTTGGACTGTCCCTATAAAATTGAAACATCTGGTCACCCTAATCACTAGTCACTTTTGAAAACTTTGGCCATTACATTTAGTATAACAAGCTAATTCAAATGAGGCTTGGGGAGACCCCAGTGAAAAGTTTGGAACTATTTTCTTGAAGACTAACAGAATGATGGAACTTGAGTGAGACAGTTCAGGTCGGAAGGAGGGGTCTGGATTTGGGTTGGTATAGTTGATTTTTTTAACTTGTCTTTAGGATTTGCTTGACCCTGAGCAAGGAATAGAAACATTCAGTTACTCTGCAAACAAAGCTGCATGTCTCTGCTAGAAGGTGGTATCTGGTGGAGAGTGAGTGAGGGAACATTATGCATATATAGCCTACGTCCACACTACAGCTTTAAATTGATATTAGTAAAATTGATTTTATAAAACAGGTTTTATAAAATCGATTTTACGCGTCCACACTAGGGCACATTACTTCGGTGGTGTGCGTTCATCGTCCCAGGGTACCATCGATTTCCGGAGCGGTGCACTCTGGGTAGCTCAGTAAAAGAATAGGACCAATAACTTCGATATCCGTCCACACTAACCCTAAATCGATTTAGTAATATCGATTTTAGGGTTACTCCTTTCATTTAGCTGGAGAACAGAAATCGATTTTAAGACCCCTTAAAATCAATTTTAAGTGCCTTGTAGTGTGGACGGTTACAGCGTTAAATCGATTTAACGCTGTTTAAATCGATTTAACGCTGTAGTGTGGACCTGGCCATAGTGAGATAGTTGTGGCATATAAGCTGCCTGGGTTGATCATAAAGGTGGTAGTGAAAAGCTTTAGTAAAAATTTGCTTTACTCTCTCTCTGATCTTTGACCCAGTCTGTATTTGTGCTGGAGGTGCTGAGAGAAGCAACCTGTCAAGAGTCATAACACTGCATGCTTGATTTTCCTACAAAATAATCTTGAAAATCTATCATGTGTGTACTCCTCTAACTTTTCAGCTTTCACAGTGAAGTAAGAGACAGCATCATGGCACTTATGGGTATTGATTATTTAAATTCATGGTCTGAGACTGATTTAATCTAATGCTGCAATGATGGGGATTCTAAATGGCATTTCTTTTCATACAATGAAGCTGAAAAGTAGAGATGTCTCAAGGGCAGACTACATGCTGCTTGCTATCCAGAGACAATGGCTCACAAACTTCCAAGACCCACAGTGACCCCTTATCCATTTCAAAAATATACTATAAAATAACCTTTCAACCTGCCATGGCCCAAATGTGGGACACGGTGTTACAAAGACCCAGAATGAGGGACACAAAAAATTAATTTTTCAGGAAACGTAAAATGCTGTGGGACATGCCTTGCGTCTACATGACTTTCCGTAATCCATTTTATGATTCTGCATTTCTCATGTAAGTTATTTTCAACAGTAATAGTTAGGAGGCACCACATCTCCACGAAATAAAGGTAACTTTAGGGCTAAAATGATGAAGTCTCTCAAAATGAGGGATAGTTAAGAGGTATAGTATGATGAGTGGAACTGAAGAAAAAGGATTAGATTTCAGGAGGGACTTAGTGTCACCAGGGGATTCAGAAATGCAAGGTGAGTCCAGAGAGCTAGCTGTCAAACTCTAGTGCCTCAGTATATGACACAGCATACTGAACACAGATCTCTCCCCTACAGCACGGTATTGCTAATGAAACAAAAGGAACAACTGCCTAGGTGAAATTCACCCCAACTCATAGGGCCCAGGTTGGCACACCCTTTCTGCTAGCTAGAAGGTAAAATCCTCATGGTGCATAAGGCCATCTGCACCACTTAAACTCTGTATCAAGGGCTTTCATGGGCCTGTGCAGGTTCTGTATGCTATGGGAGTTTCACCTTATTTCATAGGGGTGAGGCTGCTAGTAAGAGAAATGTGGAACTACTAGCACTCACTGCCTAGAGCAAAGCATAGTGCGGGCATGTACTTCTCTCTGCCCAAGCTATGCAGCTCAGTTTGCATTCCTACTGTGCTATTTCTAGGCTTCTCCTGAGCACAGACTATCAATCATGCCAGATTGTGTAGTGGTTTCATGATGTGGATAAGTATCCACCGGGGACAAAGATAAGGCTACCAAACTTATTAAGGATGTAATTCCAAATCTCCAGAGATCCAAAGTTACTATAGCAACCTTGTATCCATCTAACCTGTTCGGCTCTTGTAATTTCTGATATAATACATCTATTTCATTAGACCATATTGTCACCTTACATTACATGACATGGGAAACACACACAAAAATACATCAGACACTGCAAACATTTGACAGTTTTCCAGAGTATGACACTAGAAAAATTGTTGCAAGTCAGACTGTGAATCTTACATCCTGCAGTGTTGGGTGCCCTAGACAGACATGATTAGACCAATCTACAAGTAAAAGCGAGAGCAAACTTTCAAAGTGAATTTCAACCTTTAAAATTTAATTCCTACTCACTCTATTGCGTCTAGATGTGGTATCACACTCTGATTTCAAGATAATTGCAACACCTCCGCTCCTCAGGCCAAGCTAAGCCTCTGATGTAACTTTTCCTCTGATTTTCCTTGCCTTTATCACTTTACAGCACAGCTTTCAAGTTACGAAGTCTTCCTTGGACTTTTTGTATTGTCATTTCAAGTAATAACAATAGCCGTTATAGAACTCTATGAAAGAAAAGTATTCAGCCCAGATGCCTGATTCCATCCAAACTGCTCCTGGCATTTCATGGGGGAGTGTAGGGACAAAGGTTGTATAAAGCCATCTTATTTACCTCATCCTTAGTTCTAGGGCTGGCCATAAACAGGAGAAGCCTCAAGGCTGCTTTAATTTTGCATTGGCTGCCAAACAGTCTCTGAGGGTCTTTTTGGCTGCCAGAGTTCACCAGTGCATAAGGGACACCCCTGCCACATCCCATTTCCCCAACAATGCCTCCTACATTGTGGCAGTGTCACAAGAGCTTCTTTGATGACTCCATGTAACTCGCAGATTCCCCCATGCAAGGGAGAATCTTCAGATGGGATTGGTCCACAAAGCAACAGAAGCAGGGCCAGGACCTAGCCCATGAAAGTAACAGTTGTATGTACATTCTAGTCATCCAGGATATTTACACATGTTGGGTATTATCCCAATATACCATAACAGCTCTTTGCCATAGCAATGGACTACTGCATAAAATATATTCAGGCACTTATAAAAATGCATATTATCCTTCTGAAAAGCCATAACCTCTTCAGGAGAGAGATGACAGTCTGTGGTGCAAATTCATATTTGGGGACTTTTACATTATGGTCTTTATGCATTCTTGACCAGATGGACTTTAACAGCTGCCAACCATACACACACTCTTTCTGAGCTAGAGGAACAAAATAGCTCATTTGTTTCAAATTGTTTTCCAAATATACCCAACACAAGGGCAATTCTCTACAATATTGACTATTTGCCTGCCTAATGTTAGCTTAATAAGCAATGCTATTTTTGAGAATTAGAAATTTGAGAAAAAAAACAATTCCTTCTCCAGCCCTGTAATTTAAAACCAGTGGGATCCATCCCTCTTCTGTCTATCCCCTAAGATTTGGTAAAAATAAAATACCCACCCCAGGCTGATGCTCTGCACATCAAGCTCATTCTGATTGGAACTTTCAGAGGTGGGCGATAAACAGCAGAGAAAAATGGGTTTTGGAATGCAATGGGGACACAACTAGAGGGACAACACTGGCACCGCTGCAACATAAATACGTGCTCTAAATGCTGTCCAGCTATGACACACACCTAATGATCAGGTTGGAACATCAAAAGCTATGTAAAGAGGGCCATTTCTATGTGGGAGTTCTTAGCCCCCTTTCTGGATTTGGAGATCAAGGTAGGCATAGGGGGAGCAGCCAAAGGATTTTGATTTGAATATGTCTGGGTTAAATATGCAAAAGCTGAGATGATTTTGGAAAGTTTATCTTGGTTCTTTGGATCTCATTTCTCTGTATTTTGTAGCACTGAGGCTCAGATTCTTAGGGCTAGAGTCACAGGCACCTAAATCCAACATTTAAGCACCACTGGCATTCACAAAACCACTGCTCAGCTGCCACCTAAACCAGTAGGTGTCCAAAGTCCCCAGGGTGCCAAAGTTTCCACCACTGAGCTTGCGCAAATCTGCCTTAGTCCTGACACTGCTGAAGTGCTCAGGACCTAACTCATGTCTAAGCCCCAACAGGATTCACAAACTGGGTGTTCCTCTGCCCACTTCACCTGCAGGCCTTGATCTGGTGGGTATACTCTGAGCACACCTACCCCACACCAGGGAAGGTGGTAGTGCCCCCCCAATACCCAATAGCTCGTCTCTCAGGGAGTGTCCTAATCATTGGGTTATAGGGTCATCTTCTCTCTCTCTCTCTCTCTCTCTCTCTCTCTCTCTCTCTCTCTCTCTCTCTTTCTCTCTGTGGCCCATTGACTATTGAAGTATTTCATGCAAAGTGGAGGAGCTTCAGTAGGAGAGACAGGCATCCCCAATCCAGAATACCCTATAGCCCAGTGGTTAGGGACTCACCTGGGAGGTGGATGACCTGAGTTTTAGTCCTTGCCCCAAATCAGATAGGGAATTTGAACTTGGATCACCTCCATTCCAAATGAGTGCTTTAATCACTGGGTTATTGGAAGAGTGGGGGCAGGAAAGAGAACTACCACTGATTCTTTATCACCTAACACCAGGAGTGAAAGGGCACATGACTGTCAATCCCAAATGGAAGGAGGTGCCTCCCCTGGCTTGGAGTTAGGCACCTATCTCCCTCTGAGCATCTGGTTTATGTCATACCATTCTCCCTGGCATTGTCTACTGGCTAGCTTAGGCAGCTCCCCATGCAGAATGCTGGTTTTTGGGAATCCCATTTTAGGTGCTTAACTCTCCCCATGCATTGGATAGGGAGTCTGGGTACCTAATTCGAGGCTGTGAAATCCATTAAACAGCAGGGCACTATTGTGAGAATTGGTCTATTACTTTTACCTGCTTAAAATTTACCATGGAAAATAGATCAAATTATTTTCAGTAATGAATGTTATAAAGAGGTGCAAAAGCACCAGAGAAACTGGATTAGTCTACACCAAAAAGTCCCCGTTAATATAATCCAAGGACTGAAGAAATTATGCTTGTTAAAAACAGTTGATGTGAAGCCAAAAGCTAATGAATCAAAACTGTTGTGTAGAAAGTTAGGCCTAATTGATGGACGAAACAATGAGGGGATGGGTTATTCTACCCTGTTGGGTCCTTAAAGAAAGAAGGGAGGAGGGGAGGAAACAGAAAGAATAGACAGAGTCTACTGGAATGAGTTTCACCCATTGCTGCCACGCTCACCATCTTCCGGGACCCTGGACCTTCTTCGTCCTAATCTGGAGGGATGTCCTGACCAGCAGGGACCAAAGAGTGAGATCTACCCCTACCAACTTCAGATGAATCCCAAACATGCCCAGGAAAGAAATGGGATTGAGACTTTAACATGGCAACAGCACCAGCCCCTCTCAACCAACTAACTTTTTTTCTTTTCCCAAAGGGAGAGTTATACCATTTTGAATATCATCTAAGACAGTAGTTCTCAAACTTTTGTACTGGTGACTCCTTTCACATAGCAAGCCTCTGAGTGTGACCCCCCCTTATAAATTAAAAACACTTTTTAATATATTTAACACCGTTATAAATGCTGGATGCAAAGCAGGGTTTGGGGTAGAGGCTGGCAGATTGTGACCCTCCCATGTAATAACCTCATAACCCCCTGAAGGGTCCTGACCCCCAGTTTGAGAACCCCTGATCTAAGAAATTGTCAGGCAAGGGTGAGGGGGTTCTCCTTCTAAAACTCTCCCCAGCTACAGAGAAAAGGAACAACAGATGTTGTTAAAATGAAAATCTTTCATACTTTACATTTCAAAGGCTTTAACTGTTTTCCTTCATGTTGTATCTTTAATAAAAGGTAAAGGGATTTTTAATGGTGTGTTTGCACGGTACTGAGCAGGCTGAGGTCCCTGTACACCAAACCCTGAGCCTTGTTTAACCCTGTTTAATGTTGGACAGTGACTGGTTATGTTAACACCTTCAGTCCATTTTTTCTATTAAAATTATTACAGCAGCACTTAACAGAGGCACAACAATGCTGAGCATTGCAACACCTAAGTCCCCCTTGTGAATCTAGCCTGCGGTGCACAAAATTGAAACATCATTTAGAGCCAGATTCAGTTATTCTTATGTACCCTGAGTAATCCTATTTATTTCAGTAGTGCTAAGTGAGGAGTAAAGTACTATGAAATATAAGGGGATAAGAATCCGTCCCTTAATAAACAACTTCTACTCACGTATGCAATGTAGCTATAGCCACAATAGTCCCAGGATATAAGTCCTGAAGGAAAGTTCTGTGTGGCTCAAAAGCTTGTCTCTGTCACCCACAGAAGTTGGTCCAATAAAAGGGCTGGTCTACACTCGGCGGGTGGGGGGGTGTCAATCTACAACAAGCTATTCGCGCAGCTGAAGTCGAAGTTTCTTAGTTCGACTTACCTGGCCATCTCCACGTTGGCAAGTCGACTGCCGTGGCTCCCCCGTCGACTCCACTTACTCCTCCTGCCGAGGTGGAGTACAGGCATCGATTCAGGGATCGATTTATTGCATCTAGATTGATCTCCAATAGATCGATTGCTACCCGCCGATATGGTAGGTAGTGTAGATGTGACCAAAGATATTACCTCACCCACCTTGTCACTCTTACTTCTCACTGTATTCAGTACTCAGATTCTAATAATATGAATCAACTTGCTACATATGAAATCCCTGCTCAGTCCCAAAATCCATCTCACCTACCCACACGCTGCCCATCAGACCTTCCCCCAAGTGCCAAATGTGAGCTCGAAGGCATGCCTGGAAGGGCAACGACACCAGGTTCTGGTGGACTAAAGAGGAGGAGATGAACATGTTCCAAAGACGTGGGCCCTGCCAGCCACCACCTGTTGTCTGAAGTGGGGGACCTCCAAATCAAGTACTTTTGCTTATCTGAATCGCTTGAATCAGTAAACAGAGCCAGGAATCCCTCTTAAGAGCAGACTTCCTTTGATGACTTTGAGCACTTCTGCCTCTCGTCCTGGTCACACTTGACATCAAGGATACATTTATAAAGGATTCATAAATGGTTAATTATTGATTATAGAATCCAAGAGATCGTTTCTAGCCACGGATGACATTTGCTACTATATTATAAACCTCTATAACACGTACTGCTCACAGTCACAATTTACCCAAAATGTACCCTTAATATAAAAGTATGATGAAAAACACTACGAGAGCAGCCTTCCTGGACCTCTTTATGCGCTGGGAGCAGCATAAGTTGTTCATAAAAATATTTAATCAAACAATACCAACCTCAAGAAATCTGGTTCTGAAAACTTACAAAGGGATTAGGAGGCAGTTTTTTTACCCAAATCATTTTATCCATCTCTAGTTCAAATTAATATGCCAAACCATTAATTCAGCTCCCCAGTAGATGCTGTAGCTCAAAGGTGCAGACTGTGCTCATTTCACTGCAGTGAAACAGGAGACATAATCAGTAATATTTATTCATTATTTTTAAATAGAAAAAAACAAAAACAATTGTATTTTTTAACTAATAGGACAATACTGCCCTCTGGTGTCTAACAGTGAAATTGCTAGCTTGGCCCAGCATTAGTACTAATACTTTACATTTCCAAAGTACTTTACAAAGTTGAACGGATGCATATGTATTTATTTTAGAATGTAATTAACACGGTTTCCTTATCATAACAAATCGTCCTGAAGAGCTTGCCAACTCCTGACCAAGTGAGTAATAATAATATTTCCATGTAGGTGAACCTGTGAGAACTTGTCTTATTGTTTCTATTAAAATAGCACATGTTTTGATAGAGTCAGGAGTTATAACTTTAGGAAATTATTTTAAAACAAGTGGGTTATAAGCTCTAAACAGTTTCTATAGGAGCAGGGTTAGTTGTAAGTATATGCTATTAGCGACTAACTGTGCAACCTGTATGAACAGTTTTTATCAACTGGCTGTATTCCACCAAACAATTAAAGCAGCAAAGCTAGAGTGTGATGGTGTTTGTTTCCAAATTTCCATGGTAGAGGGAGGATAATAGAGGAAGAAGAGATATTTAAATGAAACCAGTAGAAATATGTTTCAACTCATCCAGTGCTATGTGTGGCTCTCCATCTGGGCAACTAAGTCTTGCTTTAAATAATGACTGTATCAAATCAGAATTTTATAAAAATATGGATTGTTCTTGTTAAGGATTGTTTGCAGGTGTGCTGTGAACCTTTGATCAATATCTGCTGATCTTCTTTATCTGGTTTGGCTATCTTGTTACACTGACCAAATACCTATAGGCCAGGTCCCATGGAAGATCCAAAGCACTCATCCAGCTTGATTGGATCCCTCATCCACTTTCCTGCAGGCCCCCAGAACAGGGTGCATGTCAGAGGTGGGGAGGGGATGTGGTCACAGCATGCTGCACTCTGGGTCTAATTGTTGGGGGTTGCTGACGGCTGGAGTGCACCAAATCATCAGAGTAACAGTAACGTGCCAGGCATATTGCAACTTCCAGGCAAGCGCTGTAGGTGCTTCAGCAGTTCGGCCTTGTAGGCACTAGCTCTGCTGGTTCGTAATAAGCACTCAAACACATGGCTAAGTGAAAAGGTAATTTACCAGGGCTGTCAGAAAAGAGAGAGGTTACCAATACCTAGGTACTTAGTCTTAACAATTATAGTCCAAAGTGAGCAACTTCCTAGCACTGAAGTGGAGTCCCATCCTGTTGGCAGCCTGGCTGGTGAGAACAAGCATTTGTTTGAGACTCTCAGGGTTATCTGCGATCAGGACTAGGCTACAAGAGGGCTCCATCGTATGGTAGAATTGCAAATCACTTTGTGCCAGGTCCACACAGGTACTTAGGCACCTAAGTCCCAATTTTAGGCTCCGCTGTGATCTACAAAACTCCCACTTGGCTGCCACCGAATGCTGTAGGCTCATTCAGTGCCTAAGTTTTCAGGATAAAAGTTCCTTAAGCATCTGAGTTTCTGTACATACGTGTAAAGCTTAAATAATATTTCACATACAACACTTTTCATCCAAAAATATCTTTGCAATCTATTTCATTTCTTCATATCTCTTGAGGTGTATTACACCCATCTTATAGTTGAGTAGCCTCAGACAGAGTGAAATAAAGCCATCTGCCTACTATCACATGTGAAGTCAAAGCTGGGAACAGAACACAAGATTCTTGAATTCCATTAGTGGTCACAATGGCCTCTCCTGGGATGTGCATTTTTTATTCATTTTCACACAGGCTAATTTATCGCTAGTAATTAGTTTCTGTGCTTTAGAGCAGCGGAGCACAAATAAGCATTTAACACTGATCTATAGCAACACTTCCCTTGATAAACAAATGGCTTTAGTGTTGACTACTCATGCTGCATCAATGTCCCTTATGATCATGGGAATCATTCAGACTTTAAGTTAATTACAAACCAAAGTTAAGTTTTTAAATAGTTTCGGAAATAGGTCTTCTCTGATCTGCTGATGGTCTGGAAGATAGAACAGCCATCACCCTTCTTTAGTCTTTGCTTCATAAACACAATTCTAAAGGACTCACAAAGTAATCGGATGGATTGCTTGTGCATGTCTGGCAAGAGCAGTGCTGGGGCAACATCAGGAATCCGTTTTTGGCAGAAAACATTAACACAATCTGTTAGCCAACAAGGGTGCCCTATTAAGTAGTCATTAAGAAAAATCCTGCTACGTTACTCTGGTACTTTCATCTATCATCCAGGAGGCACGGTCAGTTTGAACTAGATATTTCCTGGATCAGATTGAGAAGAACAGCTGGTGCAGCTAAGTGTTGTGTCTTCTCCCTTTACAAACCTGACTCCGATGTGCTTACAAAACATCCTTACATTATCAGAATTACCCACTCAGTAGCACAAGGGGTACATTATAGATTTTCCCATTAGTGATGACTCTCCCATTAAGGACCTTAGTCTCCAATTCTTTAATCTCCTCAATCCACTCTCTACTGTCATATCAACAGGTGATACCTCTTTTCTCTTCCACCTAAACATCAATAACCTCACCAATCTTGTAATTGATTCCAGGTTTCGCCTGGGCCTGAAGTATCATAGGCTAGGTTCTCAGCTGGTGTTAATCTATGTAGCTCCATTGGCTTTCACTGGCCCTATGTTAATTTACACCACCCCAGTATCTGGCTCTGTGAGAATACCCTTTCCTATGATTTTTCAGCACATCAGCAAGAATTGCAGCAGCTTGAAAATTGAGGGAATATGTTAATCACACTTTTTGGAACTTCACAAATGATTTGATTTAAGATTTAGCATTGACTTCAAAGGAAGTTAAGACCCTAAGTTGCTTTGTGGATTCCACCCCTAGATGCCTACAATGAATGGGGAGAGGTGGGCACCTTAAAATGTGACAAAGCTGGCATCCTAGATGGGGAACTGTCTGAACTAGCCTATGGGAGTGGCAAATGAGAGTGTGTCTCTTTCTCAGAGATAGGCATCTGAGTCCAGGTTGCAGAGAGGCGCCTCTGTCTGCAAGTAATCCATGAACTGGGGCTATGGAGTCATTACCAGTCTCTGTCAGGAACAATTAATATTTAATTATTGATTTATTTAATTAAAAATAGAACTTCAATAGGAGAGTTAGAGAGCCTCACATCAACGTATTCCATAGAAGAGAGCATACACCTGAGAGATGGGAGGCCTCTGTTCAAATCCCATCTCTTCAGGCAGAGAGGGGATTTGAAGCAGTAATCTCTCACATGCCACTCTAATCATGGGGCTAAAGGTCACAAGGGAGGGCCTCCTGGTCTTCCTTCCTGCCCCACCCCCAGCTGTTTTGTGTAGCTCTAGGCAGACTGTGCATGCCTGCCAAATCTGGCCCCAAGGATGCCAGTTAAGGAACCCTGAGTTTCATACGGGAGGTGGGGTCCCAGATGGAGCTCTTATAGAATCATAGAATCAAAGAAGATTAGGGTGGGAAGAGAGCTCAGGAGCTCATCTAGTCCAACCCCCTGCTCAAAGCAAGACCAACACGAACTAAATCATCCCAGCCAGGATGATTGTCAAGCCAGGCCTTAAAAACCTCTAAGGATGGAGATTCCTCCACCATCCTAGTGAAATAGTGTTTCCTAATGTCCAACCTAGACCTCACCCATTGCAATTTGAGACCATTGTTCTTTGTTCTGTCATCTGCCACCACTGAGAACAGCCTAGCTCCATTCTCTTTGGAATCCCCCTTCAGGTAGTTGAAGGCTGCTATGAAATCTCCCCTCACTCTTCTCTTCTGCAGACTAAACAAGCCCAGTTCCCTCAGCCTTTCCTCGTAAGTCATGTGCCCCAGCCCACTGATCATTTTTGTTGCCCTCCACTGAACTCTCTCCAATTTGTCCACATTTCTTTCTGTAGTAGGGGGCCCAAAACTGGATGCAATACTCCAGATGTGGCCTCACCAGTGCCGAATAGAGGGGAATAATCACTTACCTCAATCTGCTGGCAATGCTCCTACTAATGCAGCCTAATATGCCATTCACCTTCTTGGCAACAAGGGCACACTGCTGACATATCCAGCTTCTCGTCCACTGTAATCCCTAGGTCCTTTTCTGCAGAACTGTTGCTTCGCCAGTCAGTCCCCAGCCTTTAGCAGTGCATGGGATTCTTCCGTC
The DNA here is from genome assembly GCF_007399415.2 of Gopherus evgoodei. Taxonomy (NCBI): domain Eukaryota; kingdom Metazoa; phylum Chordata; order Testudines; family Testudinidae; genus Gopherus; species Gopherus evgoodei. Next base: position 61,090,495 of record NC_044332.1, read on the forward strand.
ATAAGTGCAGGACTCTGCACTCATCCTTGAACATTATCAGATTTCTTTTGGCCCAATACTACAATTTGTCTAGGTCACTCTGGACCCTATCCCTACCCTCCAGCATATCTACCTCTCCCCTCAACGTAGTGTCAACTGCAAACTTGCAGAGGGTGCAATCCATCCAGCTTATTAATAAAGATGTTGAACAAAACCAGCCCCAGGGCCAACCCCTGGGGCACTTTGCTTGATACCAGCTGCCAACTAGACATTGAGCCGTTGATCACTACCCCTTGAGCCTGACAATCTAGCCAGCTTTCTATCTTATAGTCCATGCACCCAATGTGCTTCTCCCAGCTGTGTCCCAGGGCAAGGAGTCATTGTTTCATTTACAAACAGAGCCAGAGACTCAGATGGGAGCAAAACAAAGAAGGCCAGTTTTCTGAGCCTCCAGCAGTTGGTCCCAGGTAATTGGGAAGGATGTCATGGTTAATAGTATGAAAAGCAGCACAGAGGTCAGGAAAGATGAAGAAAGAAAGAGAATGAGAGGCAGATGAGAGGAGAGCACTTACCCACCCATGTGAGGTAGGTTCTGCCCCAGACTGGGTTGTGCAACAATGCCTGCTGTGCAGTTCGAGATTTTAACTGAAAACCATTTTGTTTTGTCATCTCTTTGTTCTGAGTTCAAGAAAAGGAAGGAATGAGAAAGTGTCATATAAGTATCAGATGTGATTATACCTCAAATTCTTAGGGTTTCAGCTGTATCCAGGCCAATTCCAGAACAAAGAACAGAAATTGTATCCACAGAGTCCATAAAGTCGAAAATTATTTGTATTATTCACTTGGCACCATCTGTGTGCTCAGCACTTTAAGAGTATGCCAGAAAATGTAATCCCTGAGCCAATGCATACGAGATATGTAACTCTGGCCAATGTGGTTTAGATATTTAAGTATGAAGTGTATAGTTATTGATCACACGTTATCACATGTTCACTGTGACGTTAATATCTATGAGCAAAGGCACTGATGAAGTTTTACTTGATTAAGGACTAGAAGATTTGACCCTCCAACTTTCTTTCAAGAGGAAGAGCTGCCCAGAACTCGTGTGCCTGTTTATTTTCCTTTCTTGCCTGCAGTGGCCTTGATATATCTCAGAAGTCTCATTTTTAACCCCAACTTTAAAATGTGGAATTTTCTTGGTGTTTGGTTTAAACTATTCTCCTGCAGTGGGGGAAGCACCACTCGGCAGATTAGAAACTTGGCACCTATGTCCCAGGCCCTGCACCCTCCTAGGGATGGGTCTGCACAGAGACATCTAAAAATGGAACTTAGGCACCTAAGTATCTTTTGTGGAACTGGGCCTAAGTCCCCCAATGACACAGCTATTCTAAGAGTTTGGGATATGCTCAAAATAATGATGGCAAAGCCATAGAACAGTAATATTCTGTTTAAAATGTTTTTATTAAGCCTTTGAAATAATTACAGATAAGATCTCTACTTAGGAAACTTCACAAAAAATAACTCTTTCTTGTTAGAAAGAAAAAGACATTTTAAAATCAAGTGTTAATGAAAAAGAACAAGATTTCAGTGTCTGATATACAAAGAAAAATAAGAAAGACATACTATAAGCAAAACACACAGCATAATAAAATGCTTATTAATATAATAAATTAAAACAGTAAATGTTCTGTACTTAACTCCGTTTTGAATGTTGTTTAGTATTTTAGCATTATAAGGTAGAAAAGTGCTATAGTCTGTATTACAGAATTAATTCCTTAGAAGAGCTGCATGCTAATATCTACAATAGTGAAGTTAGAAACGGGTCATGAGTTGTTATTAGAATGTAAAGCATCTTCCAGGGTGTAGTCATTCTGATGCACCTAAGTCCGGTGCACTATATTTTTTGCACCCAGATTTTTCAATTTGATATTTAAAAGCTACTCTAAATGCTGTTATCTTAGAGTCAAGTTCAAATGAACAAATCCTTAAGAAATCACTTGAGTTAAAAAAAAAGAAATTGCATTTTCTCATTTTTTTCAAACCCAGTATAAGAGATTCTTCCTTTTTGTTTCTATTAGCAGTGTTAGATATTGTGTTTATCAGTGAATGTCTTGTAACTAAATTAAAACCTGATTTGTAATCTATTAATATCTTCTGTTTATGTCTAAGTTTTCTAATGTGAAACCTGAAAATCCTGCACATGGCAGGTCTATGTAAACTCTGTCCACTTTAAATTGGCCTCTTCTCCATTATCTGCCACACTTTCCTGGATGTACCTTGTATTATTATAGACCCATTCCTACTAACGCTTAAGCACATGGATAGTCCCACAGAAATCTGTGGCACTATTCATGGGAGTTAAGTTATACACTGGTTGAAGTACTTGTGGTACTGGGTTCTAGGCTCTTTGTGGCTGGGGTTATTTCTCACTTAATGGCACTAATCCTGCAAAGGTCTGCTGAGGTCTATGTTTGTAAAGGCCCTAGCACAAAGAGGACCCAATCCTGGCTGGAGCCTCTAGAAACAGTAAAATACATAATAAATAAATAGACCTCTAAACTCATAGACTAATAGGTCAGAAGGGACCAATCTGATCATCTAAACATAGCTATTGTAAGCGTTTTGAATATTAGCAACAAAGGCCCCAACCCTGCTTTGGAATATGCTGTTGCAGACTCATAGCTCATGCAAAGACCACAGGGTATGGGGTCTATGCTAATGGATCCTATTGCATGGTAGAAATTTAAAATAGTTTCTGGTTATTGTTGGAATCCCCCTTGATTTACAATACTTTATAGCAATAGGTAATGAGTCACAATGAAGTTTAAAAGTAACCTGGCAAAACGTTTCAAACATACACCAACCACTGCAAACATAGAATATTAGATTTGATCAGGGAACTATTGTTCATTTATGATGAAGAAATTGTACCTAGTCCCACTGAAAGAATTTTTGTCAGCCAGGGACTCCCGTGAGACAGGATCAACGCTTCTAATTAGTATCTAAAACATCTGTTGAGATTTATCATAAAGTTAATAGGAATGTTAGAAAGTGTACTCAATGCTGAATTGTTAGATTAGAGATGGACGGGGAGATTACGTGCAACGCTTTCCAGCTGGGTTAGCACAGGTGGGTGGTTTGTACTCAGCAGATTATATTTTTTCATTAGAATTTTTCTCTCTCCACCATTGTCCTTTTGTTCTGGCTTCTCTGCATTGTTTTTTTGGTTTGTTTTTCACTATTTCATTTTAATAGTGCTGCATTTACACTATTTTTATTGGATCTTTTACTATGGCCTTTCCTTGAGGCTTTTTTCACATGTAGCCCAGTGGGTCAGCTTACCTGTATTAAATTCATTGCTTTGTTATCCTGTTTTATTATATTTAGTAGTTATGCAAGGAACCTACAGGCTTTTATCCTGTAAGATTTGGCTTTAGTAGATGGCGTGGGGCTTGAGGCGTATAACCTTTGGCATAGAAAAACTTAAGTAACTCATAAATTATAGGGAACTGAAAGTGGTATGCCAAAGGGGGGATTTTGTCCAGAATACTGACATCAGCCATCCACAGAACACAGCTGACACTAGCATTCGGAAAGTTCTGGACAGAACCTGCAACCGCAAAGCTGCCATGACAGCAAATTGATGTGTATGCTACTAGGGTAACATCATACCTATAGTAAATGGACACCTTAAGGGGAGGAAATACAAATAAGGACCTCTATTGAATATGCATTGGTCATGGCAGCATCAGTGTTACCTGCTATAAAAGTAACGTACCAAGGGCAGCAGAGAGGTTAGAGAAATGTAGGCATTGGGAGAAGCCAGAATGATGGCCATTGGGGAAGATGAGGACGATGACGGTGATGAGAAAGATAATGGTTAAGTATGAAAAATAAGGGTGTAAGAATGGACTACAAAATGTGCTTTCTGTATTACCTCTATCTGCCTTGTTCAGTTTAAGTGTGTGTATAATCTTTGCTAAATTATTAATAAATCATATATTTATATAAATAGAGTGTGAGTGTTGCACCTGTACACATCGGGACTCCCAAATTATATAATAATTTTACAATAATCTTACTGGGTCTGATCTTGGGACAAGAACCTGTTAATCCTTAAGTTACAATTATATTTATCCAACTTTGGGTCAGGCTACACACAATCTCACAAAGCAGAATATAAGCCCAGTAAGGACTGAGTTAGCTGGACATTCAAACCGATGATGTATTAAAAGATTCAAATCAGTCAAAACAAGTTAGCCAATCAAAAGGCTATTTTTAGGTTTAATTAACGAATTAAAAGTCCTTTGACATCCTAGATAAAAGGGTCTGTTGAAGTGCAAGTTATTATTATAGCACAAAAATCTCTTTCCTCATTGGAAATTTCTCTGATCCGTTAGGGCTTTTTCAAACTATTACTAGTATATTAGCAAACAGGCCTTCAACAAAGGTGATATCTACATCAAATACAGAAGTTAATGAGTACAAGCACATTTCTATGTATTTCAGACATGGAACCTTCTCAGTTACAGATTCAACAGGAGAAATAACCATAGCAGCCTAAGTACCTTTCAAGCAGTTATCAAAGAAAGAAAATCCTCAAGACATAGCATGATAGCGAAGATGAGCAAATAGTGCAAATCCTTTTTTGTGACTATTCCCATTTTTAAACGAATTCACTTTGTCCATGTTCACACTATTTGGCATCAATATTTGACTTTTACTGACAGAGTTGTATGTATTCGCGCTGGACGGGCTTGCACACACTTCCAAAGAGGAAGCCCAATAGGCATGCTTAGTTGGGTAAAGGAATGATCTCACTTGGATATGTTTGTTTCATATTAACATTTAACATGTTAGCGCTGCTCTCATGGTGGCTGGAAATTAGGTATACCAAGATATCCAATAATGAAAGTTGAAACGAGACAAAATTCAGACTGGAAATAAGATGTAAATTAACCATTGGAACAATTTACCAAGGTTCATGGCAGTTTTTAAATCAAGACTGGCTGTTTTTCTAAAAGATAAACTTTAGTTCAGTGGTTCCCAAACTTGTCCCGCCGCTTGTGCGGGGAAAGCCCCTGGCAGGCCTGGACATTTTTTTTACCTGCAGCGTCCGCACGTTCAGCCGATCGTGGATCCCACTGGCCGCGAGGCACCGCTCCAGGCCAATGGGAGCTGCTGGAAGGAGCAGCCAGTACATCCCTCGGCCCGTGCCACATCCAGCAGTTCCCATTGGCCTGAAGCAGCAAACCGCGGCCACTGGGATGTGGACCACTGCGGATGCGGCAGGTAAACAATCCGGCCTGGCCCACCAGGGGCTTTCCCTGCACAAGTGGTGGAACAAGTTTGGGAACCACTGATCTAGATCAAATGGAATTATTCTGGGGAAGACCTATGGCCTGTGTCCTAGAGGAGATCAGACTAGATGATCACAGTGGTGCCATCTGGTCTTGGAATCTAAGCATTTCACTTTCTTATGCTTTCATGAATAGGCAAAGCACCAAAATTTGACACTGCACTGCTTTCATTTCTGCTGTGAGCAAAAACTTCCCTTTGCTCTATGACAAAAGGGGACTTTGTGCCTCACCAGGAGAAAGAAAATGAGGAACCAGGAGTTCAACGGATAAATTCTTTCTGCTGATGTGACTAGCTGAACATACCCAAATTATCATCTTGATTCAGACTGACAGGGTGCAATTCACTCAGGCGCAGTGGTCCAGCACAAAGCCTGTGCACACTTTGAATCCCATATATGTCCCTTAACAAAGGGATAATCTGGCTTATTGAACATTGTGCCAGGCCTCTGCACAGAGTGAATTTCACCCATAAACTAGTCATTACCCGGATCATGTGTTTGAAGTCAAATTTTTTACATTTTCCTTTTTTACTGTAAGTTCCTGTTCTGTTGATGTCATTTCATGCCAGCTAAGTTTAACACTACGGACATTGGGAGTGTTTGCAATCAGTGCTGAAGAAAAAACAAATTTGCAACCTGTTTCGAAAAAATACTTTAAATACTTAAAGTGCCAGTGCCATATTGTGGTTTGTCGTGCAATACCTACTATATATTTGAATTTTAGAATTTGCTCTGGGTTTGGTTCCACAGCTTCATAATAGATGGTGAGTCCCAGGTGCTTGCTTTATATTTGTCTAAGCATATTCAAATCCTTTTCTCCTGGCATTAAAGCACTCAGGGTGGAATCCACAAAGGGACTTATGCGATACAATGCTAACTATCATGGTGCCTGACTTTTTGGCTCCTAGAAAATCACAGGAACAACACTGCAATCCACAAAGCCTGAGTTAGGCACCTGGTGTCCTAATGCAAATAAGGAGACATAGGGACCTAACAAGGCAATCCATAAAAACCAACACACTCTGCCGCACCCCACCAAAGCCAACCAATGGGAGATGCCAATGGGCTGAGCCCTGCCCCTTTCTCAGAGATAGGCACCTAGCTCTGCTAGTGATCCATGAATGGCAACCCTTCTCCTGGCATGGGTCGCTATGTAGTTTCCTACAGGAACGAGTTAGGCACCTGCCTCACTCCACACAAAATGGCTAGAAGAGGAGGACCAGTTTGTGGTACCTAATTTATAATTTTCAGTCAAATAGTTAGATCACTCACTTGGGATGTGGGAGACCCAGGTTCATTCTCTTTCCCACCCCACCAAAGGGGGAAAAAAAGGAATTGAACAGGGATCTTCTAGCCCTCTGGAGAATACTCTAACCACTGGGCTCTGACATATTCTAATGTGGGGGGCTCCCTCAGTCTCACCTGTTGAAACTGTTCCACTCTGGATAAATAAATAGCATGATTGGAGCAGAGGGACTGGCCTCATGATCTCCTGGCCCCCATGTGGGTCCCCTAACAGCTAGGCTACAGATTAAATCTGTAGTCCAATCACACTTTCATTTTTACTTTGAAAAGGTCGGCACCAAGTGAGTTTAGATACCTACAGTGTTTGATGGGAGTTTTATGGATCACAGTGGAGGACTTTAATTGCTGAAGTAGCTTTGTGAATTCCACCCGTAAGCTCTTGGTAGATACTATACATACATTGTTCTTAAATCTAAAAATTAAATTAATACCAGAACAATTCTAGGAAGAAAAGCCAATCACCTTTAAGGAACATGGACTTGCAATTGTTCTAGATTAGACCGAAAATTTTTATGAGCTATTACAATGGATTATTATAATAAAAACAGTTACTGTCATTAAGGCTGCATAACAATTAATTGTGGATAAAAATCAATGATTATTTTGAAAAAATTAAAAATGTGGATGTTCTGTACTTAAATTGGATTTTTTTATTTATATTGGAATTTTTATTGTTATGTAGATTGTAATACATTTTTCTTTTTAAAAATACACTTGTTTACAATGAAATTTGAATGTAAGCCAACATATATGAAGGCCTAAATTTATTATAATCTCTTCAAACATTTAAATAAAAAATATATATGCTGAATCCATGAACATCTAGCAAAATTTTGAGATAGAGACTGCTTTTCTAAAGAAAGAGTCAGGGGAAAATCTAACTTTTCAGGTCAGGTTTATAAATATAGCACACAAGGTCAGCCTAAGTAACTTAGGACACTGTCTCATTGTCAAGAGTGTTAGACCAATATGAACGTAAGCTCCAGTCACTTTCATTTAGGCATATTTTAAAAATTTCCCAGGCTGGCCTCAAATAATCAGTTTAATTCATGGACTACAGTTGATCCCTCTATTTAATAAATCATTTAGCTGTAAATGTGAAACATGTTCTGTTATGACACGTTTATGTATCCAAAAATTAATTTAAATGTTGTTTTGAATAAAAATAAATTGTATACGCTGTTTTGTGTGTTTAAGTCCCAGTTACCACACTAATTATCTAGTAAATAAGATATATATCATTCGCCGTTTTCTAACACACTGAACATGTACAATTTATAAAAATCTAAAAATATAAGCTATATATTTGCTTAAATAAATGTATATAGTTACTCTCCTAGGTACCAAAAAGGTGTTCCAAATCTCTATTTAGTTATAAATCAACAAGCTTGAATGGTTATATCGACTAATGTGAATGCACCTTTCTTCAGAAAATAACTGAAGTACAAACAGAAAAGTTGATTTAAATTGAGACCAGGGGCGGCTCTAGGTATTTTGCCGCCCCAAGCACAGCAGGCAGGCAGGCTGCCTTCGGCGGCTTGCCTGCGGGAGGTCCCCAGTCCCGCGGATTTGGCGGCATGTCTGTGGGAGGTCCGCCAAAGCCGTGGGACCAGCAGACACTTCGCAGGCATGCCACTGAAGGCAACCAGCAGAGCGCCCCCCATGGCTTGCTGCCCCAGGCACTCGCTTGGCATGCTGGTGCCTGGAGCCACCCCTGATTGAGGCTTTCCACTTGGTGATTTAAATCATTATTTAAATTATTGATTTAAATTGCCTTGATTTAAATCAATCCACCCTGCAATCCCTAATATCCTTCAGCTCCCTTGACGAGGGGGCAGGGCTACTCAATGAGAACAGGCGCTTAAAAAGCCAGATCCTAAGTGAAAAGGACCAGCAAAGGGGAGTTTTGTGAGGGAGTTTAGGGAGGGAGAGCCAGATACACCTAACATTCTCTAAATTTAGGCCAATAAACATCTCCTCACTCCTCTGCGAATGATTTCTTTAGATAGCGTATATGCCAAGGACATCTGCTTTTTTTGGGGGGGGGGGGGATGTTGAAGGGTGGCAGACTTTAAGACTTTTAGAGGAATGCATGCTATTGGGTCACCTTAGGCTCAGGAGCTTAAGTCCTGGGTTAAGATGCAGCAGTAATTCCTCCTGAGTTATGCCAAAATGTGAGTCCAGTTTGGTCCAAAACAAGCTATTTTATCCCTTGTCCATTTAAATCAATGGGAATCTTTCCATTAACTTCAATGGATTTGGGATTAGACTAGGAGATGGATTATCTCTTTATGCTAGAGAGAAATATGGAGTCAAGAAGGAGGAGGTCTTGGAGAGAAATCCAAGGAACAAGCAATCTCAGGGAAGAAGTTTAGGCTGAGATTGACATTTTGCCATTGCATTTTAGCTAATAAAGCCAAACCCTAGGAAAAAGGAGCAAGTATATTATTTAGGTGAATATTTTTCAGACTTTAGGTTGTTCACAATTTATTTGCTTTCACTATTCAGTATTTGTTATTCCTATTGTATGGCTGGTTACCTAAGTCACAGGGTACTGTTTTCTGCTCCTGCACTGGATGATTGTAACATTTTAAACAGAAGAAAATTAAGAAGTAAATAATGAAGAAAGCATCTGTAGTACAAATAATTGTTTGTGCTTAAATTTGTAAAATGTTTGGGTTTTGCAGACTGGCTTTTCCCAGATACCGACCAGCTCTGCCAATATTCATTAATAACAAATAATGTGCCCCATGGAATCGCCAAAAAAATGCTTGACATTTATCCATACAAAACTGTTTATGAGCCAAGAGTGTTTTTTGAACTATTCTTTCTGCAATATTAACTATATTAGAATTCGGACCCCCCAACTAAGTGTGCACCCTTTGGTTGATTGCATTAGACAACAAAATTGGCTTTAGTTAAGAAAGCATTCAAAATGTTCATACAAGTAAAAGGCTCAATCCTGCTCACACTAAGCAAAACAAGTTAGAGTTAAAAGCAAGTTTAAAAAAATTTAAACAGCCATGGCAGCCTGACTCTTTATATAATCAGCTATTGATAGATCGCATACTATTAATCACACTGAATGTAACTATCTGCTGATAGAACAGTAGGGACCTAAAATGTGTCATGCATTTTTTCCATCATGTCTGTATATTCACTAGCTCCAGCATCATTACAAAATATGACAGAACATATGTTTTCTCCCCAAACTTACTAGCAGGTCTAACTGGAAGTGTTATCAGATTATCAGGAACTGACTAGTGGAAATGAAGCTACTGTTACGATGTTTTCTGTTGTTTCTTAGAAAAAAGCTTTCCTGGGATTCAACATTTTAGATGTTGTACAAACACTTCAGAAATGAACAATTCCCAGCACAAGTATGCTGCAGCTTGCACTCTGCAAATATGTTTCTTGGAATAATTTTTGCTACTACTTCTGCTCAAAGCAAAGGATAACAGGGGCTGAACAACATCTTTGCTGCAAATTGTGGCAGCTGCTGCCTTTGCCAAACTGGTGACCTTAGGTAATGTAGTGTGGGATGAATGACTCAAAATCTCCTTTGTTGAGTTTCAAAGCTCAGACCTGAATTCTCATGCTGAGTTATATAAATATTTTATTACTAGAAGGATAGCCTCTGAATCCAATTATAGTTACCTTCTGTTTTAGGTTTGTCTGAGTCAAGCATGTAAGGCAATAAAAAGATTCTTAAGAGCCTTTTTAAAGACCAGGAATTACTTAATATGAGTGGCAGGAAGGGAAAGAAAGAGAGATTTAGGCTTTACCTTATAAAATGACTTTTGATCTAGAACCCTCCTGGCTGGACTGAGTTAGGTCCAGCAGAAATTGAGATAAACCCTGAGCAGGCTTACTGAGATAGGAGAACAAGGGGGAGCATGACCACAACTCATGAGACACTGCACCCAAAGGGCCATGTCTTGTGACTGATTCTGAAATGCCAAGTAAAGGGTGTGTGGTACTTTTTCTCCCTACACAACATTAAGAACCCAACATATGCAGAACCCACATGGGCAGCATTGGTTCCAAATAACCATATATATTAAATACAAACATACAAGCCTTAGCAACATACAGTTCTACTCTTTTAGGTTCTGGTGGGCTTTGCTATAGAAGACAGGGAGGCCCATTACAGTGCTCCCAAACTATTTAAAGGGATACTATCTAATTTCAGCTCTCTCCAGGAACAGACATCACCATAGGCAGGAAGCAGCCATGCCTCTTTGGGGAAGTTGCTTCTCTGGTATCATACTCTCCCTAATCATCTTGTCAAACAACACTGACTTGAGACTGGTTCCTTAGTGCTCTTGTTTAGTTGAATATCTGGGTCGTCATTTTGTAGCATGACTTAAGTTCAGAAGAGGCATTCTTCTCAACATGGGATGCTGAAGGATTTGATCCAGTGCCTTTCTAAAAAAGCTTCTTGCCTTTAACAGGAGTGACAAAGAGCCTCTTCTTGGTGTCATGACCTTAACCATAGAGTCCTTCTCCCTGTGAGGTTATTCCTGAGCAGCAGGGAAGCTTTCAGGGTAGCATCATACAAGAAGTTGGAAGCTACCTGGAGGTACATCCAGACCTTCTCATCTACTTGTGATCCACTAGAGAGTCTGGTTCCAGAGGATGTGGCCAATGGTTAACATTTTGGATAGTCATGATTGAACCCAACAAAACTGGGTATGTAACCAGCTCGTGATTTTTCCAGAGCTTCCTATGACAATAATCTTTCATGAAAGCCACCATTCCATTGGGAAACCTGACTTCTTCTGTACATGGTAGGGTCATCCAAGGTCTAATCAGATCTCATAGGCAGGTTATTTTGAAAAGTACATCTTAGGATCAGGCAATCATCTGGCTTTCCCAGGATTCCCTGAAATTCTCCTCAATGTCCATGTAAAAAGGAAAACAGATGGAGGACTTTTTCCTGGACTTGAACAGCCCCTTCAAGATTTTCTTGGGAGTTCTTCTGGGGCAAAATCCAGTACTGTGTAAAGTCATCCCCACACCAAACCATGACTTGAATCTCAGCTCAGGGTTGAGGGAATGATAGAAATTATTTCATTCTGAATTTCTTGCACAGCTACTTTCCAACTGGAGCACAAATTTGAGGAATGTTGCACTAAGCCTAATACTCTAGAAGAACACCAAGTAGTACATATACATTGGGGCTCAGGACCTTAGGATTTCTCTTTACAGCTTTCTGTGTTTATTTGATGTATTTATTTATGGAGAAAGGTGTGGATATCCAAAGATTTCCTGTATCCCTCATACAAACCCTTCCAGATTTCTGAATGCTCATCATTTTTATTTTTTCTTGTTTCCTGATTGTCGTTAGTTTTAACTCTGTGTGTGTGTGGCTAGATAGATAGATAGATTCTGTTCCTATTTTTTTTAATTTAATACTTGTTGCAAAGCAAAAAGAGGGAAATGCAGCCCCAGGAAAAAATATACTGTTATATAAGTAAGAGCCATATTTCATGATTTCTCACAGGGCAGTAATATATTTTCATAAACACTCACCTGGTGTAGTGCCATAAAATTTATGTGATTACATTAATGACCCAAAGCAAAGGGTAAAATCTACAAACTATTTAATATTATGCAACTTGAAAACAACCACTTTTTGCTTCTGCACCCTACAAGGCATTAACCCTACATGGAAGTAAGCAAGGCCTGTTAGTAGGCGTTCAGTAGCATATGCATTCACTTAAGGACGTGGAGAGATTGTAGCTATTTGCACAGAGACAAAAGATGTCATGTTGACAGAATGGCCATGCGCCTCAAGAGTTTAACCCTGTGGGCCCAAATACTTTCTTATTTAATAAGAGCAGTTCAAGAAAATTATTGATATTCAATAGAAAAATCAAACCCTATTTGATTCTGTCCTGATGCAAAACAGAAGTAACTCCATTTTACTGGTGTAAAATTAGTGTAAGAGCAGAACCATACACATTGCCTCTAAATGCCTCCAGCTCTTTACACCAATAAAACTAGCCTTAGTTTTTGCCGTATTCCATTATAGAAAATTGCTAGCTGTTTCAGGATATGTATTTGAGAAGCAATCAATCAGCAGCAATGGTGTCGTTGAGCCAAAAGGGTTTAAAGGAAAATTATAATTACATATCATTGGCATCCATCCTGTACGAGCATTTTGCAGTGGGTCATGACTTGATCTGGCAGCCTGAAGATCAATGTCAGATTGTGCCAAGAACAGGACTCTAGGGTAGACCAGAGCTTGGCTCCTGAACAGTTGATACCAAGAAGCTCTGACCCAGCAAATAAAATCTAGACCAACCACAGTGCAAAAAGCTGTATGTTTCAGTTACCTCAGCTGGTGCATCTGAAACAAATTAAAAGTGAGTTTTAAACTGCTGAGCTATGTGGCCCTCTAGTGACCAAGACAACGTGCTTGTACTGTAGCATTAATGCTCAGTTTGATTTGGAGAAGCAAAAATTAACAGTATTAAAAGTCTCCATGGACGTACAGTATATTTTAGAAAAGCATTTAATAATAAATAAGGCAAACAATTAACTAATAATCCAATAAACGGAACAATGCTAGGCCTGATTAAACAACACAGAGGCAAGCACACCCTTTTGTTAAATGATCTGCTTTCAAAACTAACATTTCAATGAACACACAGTTATTAATAGCAGTGCCTCCCAGTATCTCTCTTCATGCTACACTAAATAATCAGCTTGAAATTGTCTCCTCTCCTTTGAGAATTGCCTCTCTATTTAGAAAGGGATGGGCAATTTCTGATTTAGTCCCAACCTCCAATTTCACTTCCTCCCAGCTGCCAAACTTCATCCCTCCCAATGCCAGGAATGAACTCTCCTCTGCTAAACTCTTCCATTGCTGTCACCCAAACACCAACCCTCTTCCAGTGGCACTCCATCAAATAAGCGCCTGACACATCTCTCTCTCAACAACTGAACCTACCTGGTACCCCCTACCATAGTCCCCATCCAGCTCAAACCTTTTAACAGGGCCCAGTTCCTCTCCCAGCTGTTGAACTGTCTCATATGCCATAGATGCTGGAACTAGGGTGGAGAGGGTGCTGTCTCCATATACAGTATTTGCTGCCTCTTCCATACAGACTCTCTGCAGCTCTCACTACCTAACACTATAAATTACATTTAAAGTAACCCATCTGATAACTCCCTCAGGCTCCTCCCGCTACATAAGACCTCTCCTGACCTCATCTTCATGAGGCACCTGCCTTACTTGCAGCTCAGAGGCCACTGATGCCCTAGGGTTCCCCCTGCCTCTACTGCTGACAAGACACAGGGGTGAATCACTGCACATCAGAGCATAAGACTGGCCAGCTGTCCCTGGTCATGCTCATGTGTCCAAGTGGCTCACGTCTGGCACACCCCTAAACAGGAGACGCAGACTGCTACGTGGAAGGGACTCCTACCTGGGGCACGTGTGCTGCTTGAACACACGAGCAGGGACAGCTGCCAGTGAGCCTGGTACCAGCACCAGTGGGTGGCAGGTGCGGGTGGTACAGCCACGCCGGAGGAGCTGGCAGTGCGGGGCACTGGGTCCTGGGAGTGGCAGCCCAACATGCTGCCCTTTCACTGCTGCGGTTCCTGGTAGAGCCCTGCAGCTCCGCAGATAATGATTTATATCCGCAGATATCCACGGATATAACTTTGTATCCATGCACGGTTCTAATTATCTAGTGATTCATCCCCTATTGTCCAGTCCTAGCTTCTGGCTATCAGAGGTTTAGGGACACCCAGAGCATGGGGTAATGTCCCTGACCATGAATGTATCTCATTCTTTTCTAAACCAGTTATACTTTTGGCCTTCACAACATCCCCTGGTAATGAGTTCCACAGGCTGACTGTACATTGCGTGGAAAAAAACTTCTCTCTGTTACTTTGAAACCTGCTGCCTATTTATTTCATGGAGTGACCCCTGGTTCTTGTGTTAGGCAAAGGGGTAAATAACAGTTCCCTATTCAGTTTCTCCACGACATTCATGATTTTATAGCTCTCTATCATATCTTCCCTTAGTCATCTCTTTTCTAAAATGAACAATCCCAGGCTTTTAACCTCTCCTCTCCACATCCCTAATAATTTTTGTTGTCCTTCTCTGTACCGTTTCCAATTCTAAAATATCTTTTCTGAGGTGGGGTAACCAGAACTGCACACGGTATCCAGGTTGTGGATGTACCATTGATTTATATAGTGGCATTACGATATTGCCTGTCTTACCCTCTATCCCATTCTGAACGGTTCCTACTATTATATTAGCTTTTTGATTGTCATTGCACATTGAGAGATGTTTTCAGAGAACTATCCACAATGACTCCAAGATCTGTTTTGTGAGCAGTAACAGCTAACTTAGACCCCATCATTTTGGTTGGACAGTTGGGATTACGTTTTTGAATGTGTATTACTTTGAACGTATAGACATTGAATTTCATCTGCCATTTTGTTGCCCAGTCACCCAGATTTGTGAGATCCCTTTGTAACTCTTTGAGTCCACTTTGGACTTAAATATTATGAGTAATTTTATATTGTCTGCAAATTTTGCCACCTATTTGTTCACCATCTGTTCCAGACCATTTATGAATATGTTGAACAGCACAGGTCCCAGTACAGATCCTTGGGGGACCATGCTATTTACTTTGCTCCATTCTGAAAAATGAACATTTATTCCTACCCTTTGTACCCTTTTTTAAAAATCAGTTATTGATCCATTCAAAGACCTCCTCTCTTATTCTATGACTGCTTACTTTGCTTAAGTATCTTTGGCATGGGACCTTGTCAAAGGGTTTCTGAAAATATAAGTACACTATATCCATTGAATCACCCTTCTCCACATGCTTGTTGACATTCTCAAAGAATTTTAATAGATTAGTGAGGCATGATTTTCCTTTACAAAATCTAAGTTGTTTCTTCTCCAACAAATTATGTTTATCTATGTGTCTGATAATTTTGTTCTTTACTATAGTTTCAACCAATTTGCCTGGTAGGTTAGATTTACCAACCCATAATTTCCAGGACCTCTTCTGGAGCCTTTTAAAAATATCAACATTACATCAGCTTGTCATAAACAGATAGCTAAGGGTTAATGTCTCTTTCACCTGAAACACTTGACCAGAGAACCAATCAGGAAACCGGATTTTTTTTCAACTTTGGGTGGAGGGAATTGTGTGTCTGAGTCTTTTGTCTGTCTGCCTGCTGTCTCTGAGCTTTGGAGAAGTAGCTCTGTTTTCTAATCTTCTGTTTCTAAGTGTAAGGACAAAGAGATCAGATAGTAAGTTATATGGTTTCTTTTCTTTGGTATTTGCATGAATATAAGTGCTGGAGTGCTTTGATTTGTATTCTTTTTGAATAAGGCTGTTTATTCAATATTCTTTTAAGCAATTGACCCTGTGTTGTATCATCTTAATACAGAGAGAACATTTGTATTTTTTCTTTCTTTTTTATATAAAGCTTTCTTTTAAGACCTGTTGGAGTTTTTCTTTACTTCAGGGAAATTGAGTCTGTACTCACCAGGGAATTGGTGGGAGGAAGAAATCAGGGGAGGTCTGTGTGTGTTGAATTGGCTAGCCTGATTTTGCATTCCCTCTGGGGAATAGGAAAGTCCTTTTTGTTCCCAGGACTGGAGAACGGAGAGGGGGAATCACTCTGTGTAGTTTCACAGAGCTTGTGTCTGTGTATCTCTCCAGGAGCACCTGGAGGGGGGAAGGGAAACAGGATTATTTCCCTTTGTTGTGAGACTCAAGGGATTTGGGTCTTGGGGTCCCCAGGGAAGGTTTTTCAGGGGGACCAGAGTGCCCCAAAACACTCTAATTTTTTGGGTGGTGGCAGCAAGTACCAGGTCCAAGCTGGTAACTAAGCTTGGAGGCTTTCATGCTAACCCCCATATTTTGGACGCTAAGGTCCAAATCTGGGAATAAGGTTATAACACAGCTATCCTCTAGTTATCTGGTAAGAGGCTGATTTTAGTGATAGGTTACATACCACAATTAGTAGTTCTGCAATATCATATTTGAGTTCCTTCAGAACTCTTGAGTGAATACCTGGTGACTCATTACTGTTTCATTTATTAACTTGTTCAAATAATCTCTTATTGACACCTCATTTTGGGCCAGTTCCTCAGATTTGCCACCTAAAAAGAATCGCTCAAGTGTGCGAATCTTCCTCACATGCGCTGCAGTGAAGACAGCCTTGTCTTCCTTGACTACTCCTTTAGCACCTTGATTGTCCAATGGCCCCATTGATTGTTTGGCAGACTTCCTGCTTCTGGTGTACTTAAAAAAACTGCTGTTAATTTTTATGTCTTTTACTAGTTGCAGTTTGAATTCTTTTTTGGCCTGCTTAATTATACTTTTACAATTGACTTGTCAGAGTTTATCCTCCTTTCTATTTTCTTCAGTGGGATTTGACTTATAAATATCTAATTTTAAATCAGGGTAAAACAATCAGAAGGTAACAAAACAAATGTCTCCATGAAAGAGCACCGTGTATGTATCTTGGGTACAGTCTGTAGCAACCCTGAGAACAAATGGCTTCTAAATTCTCAGAAATGTAAAGGTGCCAAACTCAGAATCCCAGTTTCATAACTACAAACTACATATTTATTATATATATTCTCCATGCAAGGTTTTGATAAACAATAAAAAATTGGTGCATTTTTAACCATCTGAATTTTTCCAACTTCAAATGTGTCCAAATACAGACTAAGGCGAGATCATGAAATTCATCTAATTTGTTAAATAAACTAGGATTTGAACCCAGGTTTCTAAAAATGAAAGGCCATTGCACTGGTGCATGGTGACACCAATTGCTGCCACTTTCCAGTTCAACTCAAATTAGAGTTGTTAATGTAACACTTCAGTAGTTTTGTTTATTTTTGAAAGTGCTGACTGTTCTTTCTATAGCAAGATCAGCTCTTTAAAAATAGATGCACAAATGTGGTGAATTCATTTTGCTGCAAGGTGCAAACACCTTAACCGTGCCACATCCCAGTCCCAGAACATTTATAGTGGATTTTCCATTTCCAAGATGAAATGATCAGGGCATACAATGCATTACTCAATCATACTGTTAAACACAATTGTGTGTATTAATTCTATTAGCTTGCATGTTATCTATGCTAATGTAGCTACAAAGGTATATATTTAGTAATTTTTCTGAAGAGTTACTTTAAACTTATCACACAAATTGGCCTAGAAATGTGACCATCTTCTTGAAGCCCTGCCTATACCAGACTGTGATACATCAGCATGCTGAGATCCACTGCTAACTCATAAGTCAAAGTATAGTTTTACAGCGAAGCACAACTGGCATCAGAATATAGTATTTCTCTTCCGTTGCCAGATATTTTTCTTGCAGCTGGGACTTTCTACATTACCGTATTTCATTCATTGGCATTTATATATATACCTTCACAGCCATATACTCATGCCAAAGGGAGTGAGCCCCAGGATCTAGGGTAGTACAGTGCCTTTAAAGCTATCAAGAATTTGATTCCTTTGGCAAATTTATGTTTCGCAAGGGAACTAGTACAGATCAGCCTCATCTCCCAACAGAGACTGTCCCTCTAAAAATCCTGGCCGTTTCCTTTCTTTACCGAAATTCTCTGTGCAGTTCAGCTAGAGAAATTATTATCCATCACGTCCCCTCCTTAAAATTGTTTTCAGAACCCCCGGATAGTCAGGTGCCTAGATAAGTGTGTTGGGTGATGGCTGAGCAGCCATGAATCAACAGAGAGCAGTGAAATGAATCTATTCAAGCTCAGTGCTGACTTGAGGGAGATAATTTAGAGGGAGAGGTGAATAGTTCTGTGGCATATAGGATGGCAGTTGGTGGAGAACTGGCCAGAGAGTCAGGCTTTCTGGGAGGAGTGTGGTGGTTGGAGCACACCTGGTGCTAGAGCCTTAGGTCCTTGTAGATGAAGCACCTACAGCCTGACCAGTGTTACATGCAGCCCACTAACTAGGACTGATTGAGTATGAAGATTGTTGGGCCCAAGAACATCCTCTCCTCCTGATACCCGCGCCCCACAAAAAGGACATTGCCAGAAACTATGTAGTCACGGACTTTGTTCCTTAGCCTGCGTAAAAGAGACTATGGAGCACGGGCTTTGTTCCTTAGCCTGCGTAAAAGAGAGCCAAGGAGCAACGGTGTCTAAGAATGCCTAGCAACCTGAACAAAGAAACCCCTGTGTTCACTCCAATTGGCCCTGTCTCTCCCCTGCCACGAAGCACAGTACACATACCTGTTAACCAAGAAGCAATAAGCTGAAGGTGAAAAGGGGACATGCAGACTGTTCATTTAGCAAACTGAGACTGGATGTGTGCCCAGCTGAGGTTAGATAAGATTATGGAAGGAGGAGTGCAGGGACCAGCCAGCTTCACTTTCATTCAAGAGCTAACAAGCAGAACAGCCGCTTACACACCACTCACTGAACAGAATGATATAACTGACTTCACGGGCCAGATCCGCAGCTGGTGTATATTGACATAGCTCTACTGTAGTCAGTGCAAACGCTGCCAATCACAGAGTGGTATAACACACTGTATGGGAGTCTCCTTGCAATGAGAATAACCTGAGATACACTATGTCTTTATACACTACATCCTTTTTTATTATGACTCACTTTCCTGGGAAGCTCCTGACTGCCCCATTGCTATACTGTAGCCTGCCATGCAAAATTTATAAATCAAAGGAGCAAATCCTGATCTAACCTACACCCTTGCAAGGCTGGAGTAACTCCATTATTATTTACACCAATGTAAATCAAAATCACAGGGCTGTCCCAAGTATTATAACTGCAACATTTAATTAGAGTTAGTAAGTAGAATTGGGTGTTTCATTTTTCCCATAGATTAGGTGAATGGATGCTCAGTGTGGCTCTCCAATTGCAGAGAATACCTGACCTGAACTTCATCAGTCTGCATGCACAAGTTTCTGATTGGCAGCTCTTATTTTTACGTGGTCAGTTAAATCCCATCTTCTGTATCCCTTGAAAATTCCACACTTGTCAGCAAATTTTGCCCTCCGTTCTCACAGTTTTAAGCATTACAATGCCTGTAAATTTCATTTTATCTGCAGTGTTTGTGACTACCGGTGCACCAACAATTTCTACAAGCTGACTGAGCGGTACGGCACAAGCACGTGAATCTGAAATGCTTCCTGGAAATGAAAAGCTTTAGGATATGTGAGAGGTCAGATAATGAGACACATAATTCAGTAGTATAACTGGGAGCAATGGTTGGCTAGGTGATTCACTGGGATTGCCAACTTTCTACTAACAGAAAACTGAACACTCTTGCCTGCCCCAGCCCCGCCCCTTCTCCTATGCCCCGCCTCTACTCACTCCATCCTCTCACCCTCTGTTGAGCACTCTCCCCACCCTCACTCACTTGCTCAGGGGGTGCAGGAGGGGGTGAGGGCTCCAGCTGGGGGTGTGGACTCTGGGGTGAGGCCAGGGATGAGGAGTTTGGGCTATAGGAGGGGGCTCCAGGCTCAGGGGTGGAGCTGAGGGATTCAGAGTATGTGAGGGGGCTCCGGGCTGAGGCAGGAGGTTGGGGTGTGGGAGAGGGTGTGGGCTCTGGGCTGGGGGTGTGTGTTCCAGAGTGGGACCAGAAATTAGGGGTTCAGGATGCCTTGGGGCTCGAGGCTGGGGCAGGGAGTGAGGGTGCGGGGGGGATGAGGGCTCCGGCTGGGGTTGCAAGGTATGGTGTGGGGCCAGGGATGAGGGGTTTGGGGTGTAGGAAGATGCTCTGGTCTGGGATTGAGGGGTTCAGAGGGTGGGAGGGAGATCAGGGCTGGGGCATGGGGTTGAGGGTACATGAGGGGGGTCAGGAGTGTGAGCTCTGGGTGGTGCTTACCTCAAGCAGTGCCCAGAAGCAATGGCATGTCCCCACTCTGGTTCCTATGCGGCGGTGTGGCCAGGCAGCTCTGCGTGCTTCCCCATCTGCGGGTGCCGCCCACACAGCGAACCAGCCAATGAGAGCTGCAGAGCCAGCATTTGGGGCAGGAGCAGCATGTGGAGCCCCCTGGCTACCCCTACTCCTAGGAGCTGAAGGAGGGACATGCTGCTGCTTCCGGGAGCCGTGTGGAACCACGGCAAGCAGGGAGCATGCCTTAGCCCCACTGCACTTTTATGGTCCGGTTGGCGGTGCTGACTGGAGTCGCCAAGGTCCCTTTTTGCCAGGCATCCCAGTTCAAAACTGGACACCTGGCAACCCTATGATTCACACCAGAGTATATAATTGAGATTCAGGCCAGGTCTATACTACACACCTATATCAGTATAATACATTGCTCAGGGAGAAATGAGCGACGTAGTTATACAGACTTAACCAGGGCTGGCTCTAGGCACCAGTGTTCCAAGCGTGTGCTTGGGGCAGCCCTTTTCAAGGGGCGGCATTCCAGCTCTTTGGGGGTGGCACTTTTCAAGGGGCGGCACTCCACCTTTTTTTTTTCCCCTCCCTTCGGCCGCTGCAAAAAATCTGGAGCCAGCCCTGGACTTAACCCCCCCATGTAGAAAGTGTAGTAGAAAAGGAGCCTGAAACATCAGCCCTTGTATCAGAGGCCTAGTGTGAGGTCTGAGGCCTGACTTCTCCTAACTTTGCTGCATATCAACAAAGCTTGATCACTACTTTAGTTCAGGCTTCAGGCCTCAGGCCTCCCAAGGAAAAAACAGAAAGCACTGTCAGTGAGACAGCTTCTCCCATCAACATAGCTACCACCTCTCGGGGAGGTGGGTTAACTACACCGACAGGAGAAGCTCTCCTGTGAGAAGCATATCACTTGAGAGCTACAGCAATGTTAAAACACTGATGCAGTGTTTTAAGTGTACCCCTGCCCTTACAAAAGGCTTTTGGTTTGAAGAGATTAGGACAAATAGGGTTGTACTATAGATATGTAACATGTTCCCCGGTCTATGCCTGTTCTGGCAGTCATATGCCTTTTTCTGTGGAAACAGCTGAAAGTTTTGGCAAACATCATTTATAGGCACCATGGACCAAATTTACCCCTGCGTCTCTCCACTGTAGCCAATGAATTTAGTCTGCCCTCTGTTAGATTCCACCACTGCTAGTAGTTTTGCTTTTAACACATTTGTTACTTTGTTCTACCTTTGTACAATCATGCAAATCCTTGATTTTTTAACTCCATAGAAAAGTACCGGAATGTGGGCAATGCTAAGTTCCAGCAACAATGCATTTTCACAATCCCAGTTGTTCCTTTCCACTGCCTCCTGCCTTGTGTCTACCTATTCACCGTGCTCACTGCTACTACATGGTTTCAATATAAGATAGTGCTGCTGTAGATGGAATTGTGTCAAATTAAAAAGACTAATAATTTGGCCCTTTTGTCTTTGGAAAGATCTGGAATTTCAATGAGCCTATCTTTTAATGTATTCCAATAATCAATAGTTAGGATGGAGAAGAAGTCAAAAGGTTAGGCTGAGAAATCTCTACAGAGTTCTTCATACCTTTACAGAGCTCATTATTCTACAAGCCCTTAACTATAATTATGGTAACAGATTGGAGTTAAGGCTTGCATAAAATATTTATTCTGTTTCTGAGCCAAGCTTCTTAGTGCCAATGTATTATTAACCTTTCTTCTGTGCCAGTGTCTTTTTTAATTTATGGTTTTGGTCAGTTAATTATTATTGGTCTTCTGGTCATACCATTATCATTAGGAAAGGTAGGTTCTATGTTCTATAGAGTGAAAAATTTGGTACAAATATATTTTGACAAATTCTGGCCCAAGGAAGTCCTGGCCGTGCTTTGAGAGTGCTGAATGTACTCAGCTGCCCATTTTCCTGGTGGTTTAAAACAGGACTCCCAGGGCTGCCATAATGCAGACTGCATTCTCCACTGATCCCACATTCAATTAAGATATTGTAAACATCCTGAGTAGATTCAGATTTGGGAGTTTAAACAAGATTAAAGGGATTTTGGGAGTTTAAACAAAATTAAAGGAATTTTTATATTTAAATATTATTCTGTAGGAAAATGATAAAGTTTTCCATGGCTAATTACTATCACTGTAAAAAAATGCACCATATTTCTAGTCGAAACATCAGCTTCAGCTTCTGGGTTGTGTTATTCCCTTCCCTGCTAAATTAAAAGCTCCTTACTGTCAGGCCTGGTCCACACTATGCAGTTAAATCGATTTAAACAGCTTTAAATCGATTTAACGCTGTATCCGTCCACACTACAACACACTTTAAATCGATTTTAAGAGCTCTTAAAATCAATTTCTGTACTCCTCCCCAACAAGAGGAGTAACGCTAAAATCGATATTACTATATCGATTTAGGGTTAATGTGGACGGAAATCAAAGTTATTGGCCTCATCATTTTACAGTAGCTACCCACAGTGCATCGCTCCAGAAATCGACGCTAGCCTCGGACCATGGACGCACACCACCGAATTAATGTGCCCTAGTGTGGACGCATAAAACCGATTTTATAATATTGGTTTTATAAAACCGGTTTTAGTTATTTCGATTTTATGCTGTAGTGTAGACATAGCCTCAGACACCACAGCAGCAGCAATAGAAAGTCCTCCAAAGTATCCCAGCGGTGACCAAGACAACAAAAAGCACTGTTTAGTTAGCAGGCAGGGATATATTTTCAAGAGCTCAGCACTCATGTATGATTTTTGTTAAAAAAAAAGGGGGGGGGTCAGACTGTGTTGCCCTTACTTATGATCAGTAAGAAATCCTCTTGATTTTGATCGATTCCTCCAAATTAGCATTACAATATGTGTGTAGAAAATCAGTACATGGATTTGGTTAATTACATATCCTTTTTTTTTAGACACAGGATATGAAACTGAATCGGTAGGTACCATGATATAGCATATTGCCCATATATTATCAAGAAACATAGCATGCAGATTCTAGAATCTGTCTTGTTGAAAATAAAAGGCACATAATCATTTTAATTTGAGAGCAAAATCAGAGCCCCCGACTCTACCAGCAAATGAACTGAAGGGCTTAATACTGCTTACAGGGTTCAGTGATCCCTTCCATAGAGTGAAAAGTGAGGCTATGTCTACACTAGAGATCTTACTGCACCACTGTAAGAGCTCTTGTGTAGCTGCTCTATGCCGACAGGAGCAAGCTCTCCCATTGACATAATTAAACCACCCTCAACAAGTGGTGGTCACTCTCTTGGTGGGAGAAGCTCCCCTGTCGACATAGGGCTGTGCACACCACCACTTATGCCGTGGAAACTTATGTCACTGAGGTGAGTGTTTTTTCATACCCCTTATTAACATAAGTTTTGCCAACATAAGTGGTAGGGTAGATGTGGTTTTAAAATTGTCGCAAGTTGAACTATCAAAGAAAGGAGGCACACAGACCTAAAGGCCATTTTTGAAAATCAGCCCTTAGTGTTTACAATGTATTTTGCAGTGTTGTTGTAGCTATGTTGAACCCAGGATATTCGAGACGCAAGGTGGGTGAGGTCATCTCTTTTATTGGACCAACTTCTATCGGTGAAAGAGACACATTTTTGAGCTTACATAGAGCTCATCTTCAGGTCTGGGAAATGTACTCAGAATGTCACAGCTAAATACTCGGTGGAACAGATTGTTTAGCATCAGTAATTCACACGTATTTCAAGGGACCATTCAAGTGAAGTGGTCAGTTAGCACCTCTGCAGTCATGGGGTGGGAGGGAGGAAACAAAAAGATGGGGTGGGAGGATAATGGATTATAGATTGTTATAATAAACCATAAATCCAATGTCTCTAGAAGGTGCTGTGCAGGTTTCCTTTGCGCATGAGGACTGATAGGTCAGATATGGAGTGATCGCTTTGTGAAACATGTTCGCCCATGGGCTATAAGGTGTTTTTGGTTTTTTTATCATTTTTCTGTGTGAGTTCATTAGACAGCTTAGTAATTGTCTTGCTTCATCCATCCAGTTGTGAATGCCCCAATAACAACCGTGTGGGTGATGTGAGACAATAGTGTGCACTTACATAGTATAATATATTTGCAAAACACTTTTCAAACATTGATTAGCTAAACCTGATGACACCCATGTAAGGTACGCAAGTATTGTTGATATGTTACAGGGAGGGAAAGAGCCTGACATCACTAACCTGCCCAAAGTCATGGAGCAGAGGTCAGGGACAGAGCCAGGATTATTCTGACCTCAGGAGTCTTAAACACATGATCCAGTCCACTGATCACATAGGAAAGGTCCAAAATGACATTATAATAAAGATGATCTGACACTACAGAATAATCAAATACCACCAATGTAACTATTATTATTTTCTGGTTATGTTACACTTGTACTTAGAAACTGGGATCAGCATCTAAACTTTTGGGAGCTTCTACAAAAGAAAATCAAATGGAACCTTTGGAGTTCCAGCCCATCACTTACTGTGAGGTATTTTGTTATCACTGCATCCAGAGGAGATGTAGAAGGCTGGACATTTGCAGCAGATAGAGCCTTTGAAAGACAAGCTAACCTGCTTGGCAAACATTTACTGCCCAAGCTAGACAGCCCCATATCTACAACATAAAATAAACAGGACTTTTTGTATTTATATTGGAAACAAGGTAAAGAGTTATACCTCTGTGTGAGGCAGATCCTATTCCCTGTGCACAGGTTGACAACAGGGGGTTTGTACCAGGATGTTCTATGGCATCTGCCTCAATAGTACTACACAGGGATTGGCTGGTGGATCTGCTAGCTCACCCTGCCCCTAAAATAATTGTTTTGCTAAGACAGAAGGAGCCCCTTGAAAATTGTTTCAACATTTTCTTCCCGTTCACTGTGTCCTACATGCTCTAGTTCTAGCTGTAGGCTAGAATTATTTATACCACCCTATAAATATCCACCATTTTTTACAAATACTTGGAGATGAAGTTCCTGCTGCATCTAACAGACATATTGTGTGTGGTACACCAGGTAAATTCAAACAAAAATACATGGCAGATGCATAAACTAACTTGAACGCCTTAAACATTACAGCTAAGAACTTTAGGGGCAAAATAGCAGGTAGTTACCCCTCAGCCCAAAGTCTGTACGTAGGTCTATGGAATGCAGGTTTGGACCAATGGCTAGTTTATTACTAAGGATATGGCAAAAAATTAAGATGTATAAGAGACGGAGTGGATCAAAACAAGAAAGAGACCAGATTTGTTTTGTATTCATTTGAAAAAATTGTTATTAAACACATGGGCTGTTGTCTCACCACTAGATGGTGCTGCAGGGTCACTTTCATGTTGGTCCTGTCACACTTGGCAACAAAGATTGACTCTTACAGACTCTTACTCAGTTTTGCCTAATTTATCGTTAATGTTGCAATAAGCTGTTTTCTTCTTTCCAACCTTCTGTGAAATTCCCCGAGTCGCTGACAGAAGTCTTTTTTTGAAGGGTCCCACTTCTCTACTGGGCTTCTCATCCCATATGAAATATCGCTTAGTCGACTGTTAAAATGAATTCATTGATGGGAGAATATATTCCAGGCACAGATCCTTTCCACCTAGAAGGGATAAGGATTCAGCTTTCATGTTTCTCATTACCCTTCCTGTATAGGCTAATAAGTGCTCATATTGAACATACAGAAACATGTATTCTGCAAACCAGTCATGTCTGATGATGTCCGTAGTTTGAAATAGTTACCTTCGGGAAAAGCTGGTAGATCTTCCTCATGCCCCTCAGTGAAATCTCTGGCAATTGTTTCTCTGAGCTCAGCCTTGTCTATGAGAATAAAGGGGAAGTACATTCAGAAAGACTGTCTTTTCCTCACTTCCCCCCCTAGATTCTAGTGGCAAGATCTGCCAACATATATGCACTTTCCGGCTCTGAGTTATGCTGAATATTGTCCACTGGAATTATCTTGTGAACACAGTGTAGCCCATTCTTGCAAAAGTGTCAGACGAGAACTGGTTCCAGGATCAGAGCCAAAAGGAGTTAATGTTAGCATTTTTGTTGTTGTTGCTGTTTTAGTGTGTGTCTGTGTATGCCTGCCAGTGTGTGTCTGTAGACTGATAGTGATATACATGGTATTCAAAGAAATATAAATGAAAAGGCAGGTTTATTTTACCACAGGTATCTATCACCCACAGCCTACTATCCCCTCCAAGAATGTTGGCTGCTTTACAGTTCCAGAAGCTATATGCTATTGTTAACCTTCAATGTTTTATTTATTTGGACTTATACAACAATACAAAGTTGAACATCCAAAAATGCTAGGCTCTCTGCCTTTTCTTCTATCCATACACAATTTATAAAGCCACTTAACAGAGATGCACCTCCTAAAAGATGCAGTTGTCATCAAATCAAATGGAAAACCAATACCTTATTGCATATCAGAACTTGCCCCCTCATGCCTTCATCGTCCCTGAAAGCCTCCAGAAGAACTCAGATGAGCCTTGCACTGAGCCGTGAGAGTCAGCAGATTTGGGCTATGTCAGGCTTGTGGAGGGGAGTCCAGAATCAGTGGTCCCTCCTATGTAGGCTGTGGGAAAGAGGCAGTGTCTCAGACAGGCAAATCCCAATCTATTTCAGTCTTTAGAGGTTAGAACCAGGATTTTAAATTCTACTCTGACAGTAAGGCTAATTAACACTCTTCTGGGTAACAGGACTAGCATGTATTTCTTGTCTTAATTTCAGTGACTGTGTAATACAACATTATTATAGAACATATTTTCCTTTGTAGTAATATGGGTAATTATTGATTCCAATATTCCCATCTCTCTCTCTCTATCCCCCACCTTTGCTCTCCCACGTGACCATATGTGAGATCATTGTTGCTACCACTGTTATATAATTTCCCCTACCCTCTTAGATGGATCTTACCCATGGTTCAGCCCTCTCCTGTAGATTGCTTTATCCCCAGAAGTTGCAGACTGGCTGTAGTGTTCTTGGAGAATCCATTCCATGATCTATGCTAATCCTTCAGAGTACAGAGTAGAGCAGCCGGTTAGTTGACCTTAGTCTATTCCAAGTTTTGGGTTTGACTAAAGTGCTGTCAGCTACAAATGGAGAGGCTGCATACTATGTTCTGCGAGCTGCAGGACGGAACCAATGGGTCTGTGCAATCTTACTTTAACACTACATACACTATCTGTGTGATTCATTCCAGAAGCTCCTTATCGGTTAGGACACAACACTGGTGATGAAGACCAACAAGAACCAGAAAATGAAACATACAAAAAAAAGTAGACCAAAAAAAAAGAAGGGATAAGCTCTTTCTGGCTGCTGACATTTTGATACAATGATGCCCATAGAAACAATAGTCCCTCTACCTGCAATTGCAGAAGCGCTCTCCTGCCATGCTGTAATCAGCTCTTTGCAGTGATTGTGCCTAGCTCTGTCAGATCAGAATCCTGGTGGCAGCCATTTTGTGTGTGGCACATCCTCCGGATTGCATCAGAAAGCCTATCGGCATATCTGTCTTAAGTTTAAAAAAACACAACTGTGTATACAGAAAACTGTTGTGACAACTATCAAGGCTTATCTCATCTTCCACAGCCAATTTGCTATAACACAGTCTTAACTACAAAAAAAATATTGTTCCGAAATTCCCTGAGTTTCGTGTCCATGGTTCTTAATCCTCTCTGGGACCCAGATGGGAACACTGGCTTGAAAGATTAGAAAATCTATTTCTTGCAATGAAGGAAGGTGAGTACCACAAAACATGCTATGCACCTACACTTTGCAGGAAGTGAGGTGCAGCATATTTTTAAAACATTGCCCAACATTGGGGATAGTAAAGACTCTGAGAAAGCTAAAACAGCATGCACGCGGCACTTTAAACAACATAAAAACATTGCCTAGGAACAATATACATTCCAGCAAGCACGGCAGTTAGAAGGGGAAAGTCTGGGTGAATCTCATGCCTGTCTACATCACCTTGTGAATACATGTGTGTTCACAATTGTGGATCACAGGTTAAGAGGGCAGATCAAGTATGCAAGAATGTTTGTGAGCTAAGCTGAGAAGACAAATTCGCCAACCCCCCCTCCTGCCCCCAATGACTGTCAGCAGAATAGTGGACACTGCTCGCATGAACGAGCTACGCTCAGAACCATATGCTCAACAAACAGAGCAAGGAAACCTGGCAACACGTTCAGAGACAGCACATGATCTCTGCACTAAGAACTCAATCAGAGATCGAATGCGCTGGTCTCAAGAGAGTAATCAACCAGAGACAACTCAGGCTTCAGCTACAAAGATGACAAATGTAAAATGTTACAAGTGTGGCGGCTCACATCCACACCAAGGTGATTGCCCAGCAAAAAAGGGTTCTCTGCTGTAGCTGTGGAAGAGGAAACCACTATGCAAACATCTGTAACTCTATTGTTTCCCCACAAGTCGAGACAAATTTCCAAAAAAACACATCAAGATCAAGTGAATGCGCTTCAAGCTGATGCCTGAGGAGCTGACAGCTCTTGTGTCTTCACCGTGTTCCCCGAAAGAACATAAAAATACATTTGTGTAAAGAAATGCTTATCAGTGACATAGTCATGTCATATTTTGGTTCCAGGAAGAGAACTGACCTTTTAGATACCAGCTCTTTTGTATAAGGAGCAGTCCTCAGACAGGTTGACCAGTGTGGTGACATTTACACCATTGCTTATGCCAGCAAGGCTTTTTCACCCACTGAATAACAATACTCACAGACAGAAAGAGATACTCTTGCTGTAGCATGGGGATGTTCCCATTTTCATTCATACATTTATGAATGTCATTTCATGATTCTGACTGATCACAAACCTCTTGAACCAATGTTCAATAATCCCTTCTTTTGCCCACCAGCTCTCACTGAATGATGGATGCTCAAACTATCAGGTTATGACAATCACTTAGGACACAGCACTGGCTCCCTCTCCTTCACTCAGCCTCCTGCTTGACCATTAGAGCCCCCTTTTGAGCACATTCTCCATTTGGCTTGTGCTCAACAGGGCTTGGCTTAGGGAAGGCATAGCCTCTCCATGCCTATTATACACACTCCCCATGCCACAGTGCCTTACCCATGTGACACAGCCGGGACCCAGAGAGACCCCCCTATGAGCATGAGAGGATAGTACAAGCCTGCTCAGTCCTTTGGCCAGGTCCTCAGCTGTTCATAAATCAACATAGTTCCATTGGTCCTTTAATAGAGTGACCAGATGCCCTGATATTATCAGGACCATCTCAAGATTAGGGATCTTGTCTTAAATAGGCAACTTAGTACAACCTAACCTGTTTTTTCACACTTGTTATCAGGTCACCCTATCTTCTAATGAGATTGTGATGTTTCTAATTGTAAGGTGCACATCTGCCTGCTAGATTAGGATTTACCAACTCATTTCAAAGAGGCCTCCAAACAGACAGCATTTGGCAAAACATTGCAGTCCCTACTGGACTGGGCTGGTTTTGAACTGGCAAAGTAAAGTGAGAGACTGTATAACCCATTACCAAGCTGTCTTCCTCATCCCCCACCCCAAATCATCCAGCTTGCAAAGCCATCCAGTTTGCAGAATTTGAAATTGTTTCAAAATAACTTAATGCTGGATTTACACGTTCAAAATATTGTTAATATTCTTTATGTTTTCATTAAAATATTAAGGTGTGGCTATGCACCCCTAAATAAATGAATATGTTTTCAATATTATCTAGACCCTATCAGCTATATCGGAAAAAATAAAATTCAGATTTTGTTACCAACTCCTTGGTTATTTGGAGTTATGAAGTTGTCATCAGGCCTTTAATTATTTTTCAGTTTCTACCTAATTTTCCACACTCATTGCTTTACTGATGCTAAGATCTGCCACTGTAATAGAAAAGGCCCCAGGTCTCTTACGATGCCGTGGCTTGGAAGTGACAATCTTAATAAAATATACTAGTGTCTTGTGCCACTAACAGCTATCAATATACTTCTCATCTACAACTGACATGCCATTTAATCATTTATTTTTGGTTCCAATAAACACATCTATTTAAATGGAGTAAATAGGATATTAGGCTCTTGTTATTATACATACACTGAAAGACTGACTATTTTAGTATCATAAAGAAATGGGTTCATTTTCCAAACCTCTTCAAGTGTGGACTACAAATTTGAGACATCAAAACTATATTAAATTTATTTTGTTCATGTTGATGTACTTTGAGCCCAACCCTTCATTCCATGTGCAAAGCCCCCATTAGTACTCTGGGGATATATCCGTGTGGTGTGAATCCATAGCTGGATAGAATGCAAGGTCCTTTGTGTGATAAAGATTGCCTACAGATATAGACCCAGAGCCACAAATGTATTTAGGCACCTAACTCCCATCCATTACTACCCAATCTATGTAGCTTATCAAAAAAGGATGCCTTGATCACAGTTTATAACTGCCTATATGGGGAACAAATACTTGACAATGGGCTCTTCAATCTAACAGACAATGGTATAACAAGATTCAGTGGCTGGAAGTTGAAGCTAGATTAATCAGACTGGAAATAAGGAATACATTTTTAACAGTGAGGATAATTAACCATTTGAACTGTTTACCAAGGGTCATGAAAGATTTACCGTCACTGGCCATTTTTAAAGCAAGATTGGATTATTTGTAACAAAGATAAACCCTAGTCCAAAAAGGATTGTTTAGGGGAAGTTCTATGGCCTGTGTTATACTGGAGGTCAGACTAGATGATCACAGTAGTCCCTTCTGACCTTTGAATCTGTGAATTCCAGGGCAGGATACAAGTATGATGGGACTGAGGCTGACAGTATTGGAGTACAGTTCACACTGCTGTTTACCACCACGGGATTAGTCTTTGGGACTATTCTAGCCAGCGTAATAAGCTAGAGCAGCCCTGTAGCTGCACCCACAGGTCAGGGGAGGCATAAAAGTGGCCTTGTCACATTCTCCCTGGTTCCTTCTGCCACCCCCCAAGATGAGTATTAGCGTGGCATAGGTGGAGATTGTACCCATTGTATCCCACGTGCCAGTGTTGTTTAATAGATGTCTGAAGCAGCTCTTCGCACATGGATTGTCAGGTATCACTTAATTAGGTCTCTTCTTCAGAAAGGGCTTCTCTATGGAGACAAAACAAGCCCCTCATTCTCTCCTTAATCAGAATTCAGAGCAAGTGAGACGTGTCTTAGGGGGCCATATACCCACCTTGAGACACAAAATCACATTAACGTTATGTGAGTCAAAGTCTCCAGATGGCACAAACTGGTTTTAACTTTTCATGACTTGCTCTTTGCTGATGTTACTCAAACTATTTTTTTTTATTAAACTTGGAAAAATATTTAGCACAAGTCCTGCTTAAACTACCTGCACTGCGATAAGCCCTAAGTAATAAGCGAGCCTTGGCATTTCATTAGTACAGTTCCTCTAGCAATTCACACATCAGACAAAGCTCAACATCAAGCAGTCACAGCCAGGGCCAAGGGTCAGTTACTTGCAGATCAATGGCAGGATGTGGCATGCAGTATGGTCACTCTTTGCTATGGAATACTTCCTCGCCATGGTCTTTAGCACGTTTTGTTGCATATATGCGAATGACAAGCAGCACTAGGCCAATGAAACAAGAGAGATTTCTTTGATTACTAATGGTGTAATTACAGGGGGTGAAATCCTGGCTCCAGCCAAAATCAGTGGGAATTTTGCCATTGATTTGAACAGAGCCAGGATTTCAGTCAGGGAGTTTAGGAATGCAGCATTGTGTAGTTGTTACAATAAAAGGCAATGCCATTTTTTTAATAATGAACTGAGTGGTACCAGCAGAGATTGTGTCATGCCACTGAACTTCCCTTGCCTGTCCTACAATGAGTGAACGCTAGCAGCAGTGGCCCCTACCCCACGCTGTTGCAATCCTCTGTTTACTGTGTCAAAGCTACAGAAGCCTGTCACTTCAGCTAAGGGCTGCTTGCCTTGCAGGTGCTGAATTGCATGGAAGCAGGTACACACACACACACACACACACACACACACACACTAGAGTTGTTTGTAAACATCACGTTGACTTTCTCACAGGGGAGGTGCAGAACTTGGCAGGAAGATTGAATCACTTCCCAGTGGGGGGTCAGGCTCCGAAAGGCCACCCACTGCGGTCAAAATCCTGGGATGGCATGATTAGGGTAATTGGGGCCAAAGTTCATGCCCACTGGTCTAGAGGGAAGGCAGCAGCAGAAGAGGATCCTCTGGGAACTGGAAGGGGTAATATTGCTTAACGCTGACTGAGCTCTTTTTCTCTCCTAAGTGTTTTTAAATGAGTAAATAATCTCTGTACTGCGGGAAGTTGAGCGGTAGCAGTATAATAATGGTACTGCCTGTTTTACAGATGGGGAAAAGAGGTCAAGAGACTTATCCAAGGCTACAGAGTATTAGTGCCAGGATTAGAACTCAGGTAAGTGGAGAGGGCTAGGTCCCAGCAGGGCTCAGGAGGGTAGGTCACAGTAAGAACTGGAGGGACCCAAAGTGGGGAGCTTTGGGAGGAAAAGCAGCAGTGGGGATGTACAGAAATGTTGGAAGGCTCCTATGCCGTGGCACCAATTTGTGGGGGGTTGGACATCCCCCTCCCCAGGTTTGTGCTCAAAGTTGCAGAGTCCACAGAGCCAGAGGCACCATGGCCCAACCATTTTTAAGAAGAGGTGCCATACTAAGCTAGAATAGCTACTCTGGCACAATCTGGAGCATTGCTCTGGCTATATGGGTACAATGCCACTAAAATTTGACCAGCCACCCCTCTGTACAGAGGGACGAGGCAGCGAGGCCAAATTTTAGTGAGTAGTGCTGCAATTTGGTACAGGGGAGAACTCAACTCTGGTAAGCACCGGCTCATATACTGTGTGGGTAAGAGAGAAGGAAGACTCCTTGGCTGAGGGAGACCTGGTGTCCCTCTTGTCTGTTATAGCTATCTCCCTATTTCTTTTTGTTTCTTACAGCTGTCCCCATACTCCATTTTGTTTTTGTTCTCCTCCTGTGGCCGCCCTTCCCTGGCTGTTAAGTTGTTTACCAGGGCCACTGCCCTTCTCAAAGGGAGGGCCCCTTAAGCTGTTTAACAAGAGCCATTGCCCTTCTCAAAGGGATGGCCACTTGTGCTGCGTGCTAAATGGGACCACTGCCCTGTTCAAAGGATTAGTCCTGTTATCACCTCGTTGAACCTGGGCTCCGTGTAGGGCAGACAATGTCCAGAGCTGCAAGACCTATTGTGTTTTTAAGATCCTGGGCATGAGTCATAGGCCTCATGTGCTTTTGAGTCACCTATTGCATAGGACTCTGCCTGGGCATGTCTCTGTGCTCACCTGCAGTTTTTCCCTGTGCCTCCTCCCCTGTGACAGAGGGAGCCTATCAGGATTACTGGCGGGAAACTGCCTGAGTTTGCCTTTAAAAACAGACATTTTTGAAACAAACATCAGAAAGGTTCCTGCATTGCTGCCTGGTCTGATCAGCCAGGGGTTTTGGGGGGTCCTTTCTCCACTCTCGTTTTATTTTTGAGCGTACCCCTGTTTTTTAACCCTCCCCTCCCGAAGAATGAATTGCTACCTGAGAGATCTCCTGATTATTGAGACTGTACCGAGCCCTCCTTGCTTCTTCTGATGTTGCTGCTGCTTCTGCCTTTGCTGCTGCCTTGGGGACTGGTAAGAATCCCTCTGTGAAACTTTCCCTACTTTTATTTTATTACTTTAGCTGCTGGCTCTGTTTCCCCAGCACACAGACTCAAGCTAAACCTTGGTCTGTGTCTTAAAACCTCTCTTAAACTCCGCGGCGCTTTGCCGCTAAAAATAAGTTTGTGCCGCTGCTAAGCTCTGCTCCTGTGGGCTTTGCCTTGGGGCTCTCTGCTTTCAGCTGTATCCATTGCTGCAGCCACCATCCCTTGGCTTCCTTGGGGGCTGGATCCTGGGCACATACCACTCTGCCCTCTGTAACTTCCCCATAGCATAAGGTGCACCATAGGTTTTGGGGTTTTATTAGTTTAATAAGTCATAGTTTGTTAAGATTGTAGAGCTTGTAAGTTCACCTGCCTTGTTATAGTTTACTGTTTTGTTGCTCCGTATAGTTGCTTGTTATAGTTTTGCTTAGAATTGTGATATTTGTTGTTTTGCCTAGTTGTTGGTTAAGATAGAAAAGGTTTTTGCTGCTTAAATTCGTCTTCCCGCTGTCCCGATCTCTCCCTGAACTTTCTCGTGTCTGTTTTTCCCCCGCTCCAATCTCCGCCTCTGTGTGCTTCTCCATGTCTCCCTGTTATAACCCTTTGCTGCTTTTCCCCCGCATCTGCGCTCTCTCCGAACTTCCCAATCCCTTGCTGCTTCCCGCCCCCGCGTCTGCATCACCCTCTGAACTCCCCAAATCCCTTGCTGCTTCTCCCCCTGTGAAACTTCCCAAACCCTTTGCTGCTTTTTTCCCTTTGTTTTTGGTGTCCGCTTGTTGCTTAAACCTCTCTCTAGCCCTTCTTTACACTTCTCTGCTGCCCCTCCCCTACCGAAGATCATCATTACACTGCTCCATTGTCCTTACTCTGCAGGGCTTCAGAGTCTCTCGCTGCTTCCAGCCACACTCTCCTCTCACCAGTTGCCACTAATCGTTCACTCTCCTCCCCCCTCCTGTTCCTTGACCACTCTTGCAGATTATCTGCTATCCTAGCCTCATAAATTAAGTCATTACTTTTCTTTTATACCATTACATTGCATAATTTCACTTATCACCCATATTGTATTATTGCACTGTGATTCACATTTTACTTGTAATTATAACACCCCATTGGTTGCTTCCACTTTTCTGATATACTTTGTATTTGCATTGATACCATTGTGTTACATTGTGTATAAGGCCACTAACCACTTAATACATTCTAAGATTGTTGACCATTTTGTATAGAAGCTACCATTTTATTTTGCATTTCTTTTTGATACGCTTATTGACTGTACTGTATCCCATTGTGCTGAACCCCACTTACTGTACCCCACTGTTAGAACTCCCTACACTGTTCAATAAGAAGAACCCCCCCATCATTGTCTATTGTAAACACCCTATACACCCCATCCCATCATATTTCATTGTTAAATTCCTACCACTTCATTTTTCCTTTAATAAAGAAATTAATTGGCACCCCACCTGTGTGGTAATTGCTCCCCAAGATCCCATATACCTGCAGGCAGGGACACCTCTTGGTGGGGAAAAGGGCAAGATGAACAGGGACTGGAACAGCGTCCCTGTTAGGGGAGCAGGGACCAGAATTTGCCCTCCATCCCAATAAAAATTTGAACTGGCACCACTGGAGAGTTGCAGGTGCTGCATGCCTCTCAGAATTTGGCCTTATGCTTGCAGCCACCATCTCTGAAAGAAGAGACATGAAGTAATATTAAAATACAGAGAATAGAAATGATGAAGGGCACACAGCAAACAGACATTGAAGAAGAACACAGCCTGCTCTGCTGTAGCTCCAGGGATGCAGTCATAGCAAACACTACCAAAAACAAGTTTCAGAGTAGCAGCCGTGTTAGTCTATATCTGCAAAAAGAACAGGAATACTTGTGGCACCTTAGAGACTTACAAATTTATTTGAGCATAAAGCTTTCGTGGGCTACAGCCCACTTCTTTGGATGCATGGAATGGAACATATATTGAGGAGATATATATACACGTACAGAGAGCATGAAAAGGTGGGAGTTGTCTTACCAACTCTGAGAGGCCAATTAAGTAAGAAAAAACTTTTGAAGTGATAATCAAGATAGCCCAATACAGATAGTTTGATAAGAAGTGTGAGAATACTTACAAGGGGAGATAGATTCAATGTTTGTAATGGCTCAGCCATTCCCAGTCCCTATTCAAACCTAAGTTGATTGTATCTAGTTTGCATATCAATTCCAGCTCAGCAGTTTCTCACTGGAGTCTGTTCTTGACACTTTTCTGTTACAAAATTGCCACCCGCAGGTCTATCATTGAATGACCAGACAGGTTAAAGTGTTCTTCTACTGGTTTTTGAGTATTATGATTCCTGATGTCAGATTTGTGTCCATTAATTCTTTTGCGCAGAGACTGTCCAGTTTGGCCAATGTACATGTACATTGTACCAAAGTGATATATGCCATCAGGTGCCAGCAATGCCCCTCTGCTTATTCCTGCTTATTCCTTTGTTTCAATAAAGCTGAGAAAGGACCTTGCATTCTGGCTAAGTCACAGTAACTTGTGGTGACTTCAGCTTGCCACCACTTATAAAGGTGAAGGAGTAAAATAGCTCTGCCACTGCATCGTCATGACTTGGGGCTATCAACGTCCCATAGAACTACCAAGGGAAGTGCTGGATTCTCCATCACTTGATGGCTTCAGATCAAAACTGGATACCACTCTTGAAGATATGGTTTAGCCTGGCACAAATTATTGGGCTCAGTATAGGGATAAATGAGTGAAAGTTGATGGCCTGTGATATACAGGAGGTCAGATGAGATGAACTCTATGCCATTAAGCTCTATGGAGACCCAGTGCACCATTCACAGACATTTTGCTGAGGCCACACAAGTAGTGACATATAGTGAAGAAGGCCTTGGCTACATCATCTCACCCTCTGCATACGTATGCTACAAAAGCACACTGAAACAGAGGATAGTGATGCTTTGGGACCTTTGAGGGACATCCTCATGACGTGAATTATCCTGGAAGTTGGTATTACAGCATATAGAGGTCAGCATTAAAGAGTTAGCAAGTGCTGAGTGATACGCCATAGTTACCACAAAATTTCCTATTCCAAGTACAGGAGAAAACTGTGATAGCTCAGATCTGACTGAATGGCACCCCTTAGAAAGTTCTGACATTTTACTGGTATCCACTGTCCTTGTGCATCTGTTGTTCTGCTGACAGAATGCTCTTTACATTTCATAATCACACTCTTGCTTTGTCAAAATTAAAGCATACAGACTTTTGGTAATGATATTGCCCTTTAAACACCACCTGAATTTCTACCCTGCAGTTCTATTTACAAAGATAGTCCATATGTCTGAGACCTATATCTTTGCTATTATTAATAGGGATGACCTATGGCTAGGAAGTGAAGTGAAGTTCTTAAAGTCAGTGTATATTTTATACATTTCCCCTTTCTGCACATCAACTTACTATCACAGTTTTAGTTTCAAGTCTCTCTCACGTCTAAAGGGAATGTGGTATTAGAAAGACTTTTACATGTCAACTGCAATAAGGCTGACAAGATGACTTAAGACTAGCTTGTGGAGAAACAGCCATGCCATGCATATGTGAATGATTACTGTCTGAGCCAGAACTAACTGCAGAAAATTGAACTTATTGCTAGACAAATTGAGTCCACTAAGGTGGAGGCTAAAATAATTGCTTAGGAGACTATAGGCCCTGTCCAGCAGCTAATTCATTACTTGTGTAATCTCTAACCCAGCACAGAAGCAGCTGACAAGATGGTGGCAAATAGGTACAATTCATACACTTAGGAGGCACTATTTCAGGATGCATTGGATCAGAAAAAATCTCCTGCCATTGTTCATATAGCCAAGGACACAAAATAGCCTTGCAAATGATTACAATTGTCATTACTATAGAAAATACAAGGCTTTTCACTACAGCTCCCACTCCCAAAATCAGCTACGTGAATTATCTGTTCCTGAGTTCCTGTCCTAAGGGTATTTCACCTCATCCTGCCCATAAACTGTTTTGTCACATTGAGATTTGCAACCTGTAGGTGGCTGCCACAGGGCAATCACCTCGCTAGTTTCTGGTGGTGAAGGTGGGAAATCTTGTCTTTGTAGTGGAAACAAGCTAGCAGAGAGTTCCAAAGTCTCCTTCCTTGTGTCGAAGCTTTTCAGTCACTGTTGCTCATTTCAAGTCTCCAGAAAAACTTATATTCATTAGTCTGTGTCTGTGGTCCAGACTCCACCACATGCCCTCCATCTACTCATGCAGCACACAGCCATAGACGCAACTTGAGGTGAGGACTTGACCGTTGCCTGATGAGCTCTGTGAGCTGCTTGCTTTGGGCTCTGGCTTGCTACAGGTATGTTGTACATTCTTCACCCCCTTGGCATCACCAGATGCCTGCCAATGGCTTTTCAAAAGTTCCTGCAGAAACCTTTCTTGCTGAGTAAGTAGCATAAAATATTTGGGAATGGTACTATTTGACTTACCGGGTTCCCTGAGGAAATGATGGGAGCTTCCCAGGGGATTATGGTACTTTAACTGCTCTCTCTATTCTCCTGGGGCACATTATGTATCTTGTAAGACATTTCAAATTAGCCCAGAAACAACTGCTTCTGAGACGTGTGCTGGGATTGTGAAATACGTACAAGAGCAATGCAATGCAATAGTGTAGATCAGTGTGAGGGTGGAGGTGAGGCAAAACTTCAACACTTCATAATCCCAGATAGCACAGCTAGTGTGGATGCACTACATTGCTGATGCCCATACCCATGTGAGCCCACTGGCTCAGCTGGCACTAGTGCAGTTCCCTGCTGCAGACATGGCTTTCGAGCACATGCTCAGTCCACTGAACCAAGGCTAGCACCTTGTTCAGCTCTGTCATTTTCCCTGTATCTACTTAAGAATGGCCCTACTGGGTCAGACCAAGGGTCCATCCAGCTCAGTATCCTGTTTTCCAACAGTGGCCAGTGCCAGGTATCCCAGAGGGAATGAACAGAACAGGTAATCATCAAGTGATCCATCCCCTGTCGCTCATTCCCAGCTTCTGGCAAACAGAGGCTAGGGATACCATTCCTACCCATCCTGGCTAATAGCCATTGATGGACCTATCCTCCAGGAACTTATCTAGTTCTTTTTTGAACCCTGTTATGGTCTTGTCCTTCACGACATTCTTTGGCAAGGAGTTCCACAGGTTGACTGTGTGTTGGATGAAGAAATACTTCCTTTTATTTGTTTTAAACCTTACTTACAATGCCCTGTGTCTGCAGGTTACCAACCTAAACTGCACTGGGTGATTTACTTGCTGGAAGAAGGCTTTGGGCTTTGCTGATTTAAAGGCAAACTACAAAGCAGAAAAAGGTAGTAAAGCATTCAGGTGACAGATAGAAACATATTTACATATATATAGTGTTTGTGCCTTTTATTTACTCTTTGTGGCTCTTTGGAGGACTAGCTAAGAAGAATGGGACCTTAGAATCATCACAGCCCAATTCCTGAACTGCAGCTTTGCTAGCACTGTGGGAGACAATGTTGATGCTTTCACAGAAAAATGCTTTTAGCCCAACTGTTCACAGAGAAAAGTTTGAGCTGAAAAGATTTCTAACAACAAAAGACAAACAAGCAAACCACCATCAACTAAAAATGAAACAAAAAGCAACAAAAATAAAAGCAAAATCAAAGCCTCAGCAACCCCAGCCCTCCCAGATGACAACCAGAGACACTTGTTATGTACCTGCAGATTCTATATGGTGAATATGAACACCCCGGTTTTGGGAATGAACCTTCTTGCTAATGTGAACATGTAATTTTTTAAAGCACGTGCAAGCAGGGGGCGGGGGGAGAGAAGGGTCCCACATATGCACAGGCTGACCTCCCTTTAACCCCAGTCTCCACTGTGACATATTGTACTGAGTCTAACATAGGGCTGTGTGCAATTGTATTTGTGCATACAACTCTAATGGGATGCTGTTTTTCCACAATACTTGAATCAGCTGTTTGTATGTGCGAAGTTGTGTCCCAGGAGTCACAAAAACCTAAGTGTGCTAAAAAGACAAAACACAACTCATCACTGTGTAATTTGACAAAGACCAGTAGCAGCAAATGGTGCAAAGAGATACACCTCAATACCAGGAATTCAGAATTCCAGTGCAGATCTTCTGTTGGCATTTGTAAACCCACTTTTTAAAATATAAACAAAGGCAATTCAGACTTTAGAGTGTGGAAGAGAGAGGCCCTTCTACATCCCACATAGGAATATATGGCATAGTATACACCTTGAACCTTTATATAACAACAGACCCACTCCGATAGGGTGACATCCTGGTCCATTGCAGGCAATAGCAAAACTCCTTTTGACTTCAATGGGGGTACGATAGTTATCTAGACAAACTGGAATATGATACTTTCTTACTAGGTCTGGGTATGCCCCTGCCACTTTACTTTAGCAGTGGAACATCTGCATAACTCAGACATTTTATGAGTTGAGATATTACATCTGCATATGAATTGCTGCTTGTTCCGCTATATCCATGTTGGTTTTGCCACGACATGCTGTTTTAATACTAGAAAGTGTTATTTTGGATACCATTTATACAGTACTTACATTCTTTACTAGCGCCAAAATCACAGAGTTATTGTGGAATTATTTTATTTACGCTAAATGAAATCTATATTTTGTAGAGGGAGCGATACCATTAATGGGGAAGTGAGCTCTCTTGGGTGCCAGAGCATATTTAAGTGAAGTTGCTAGAGACTGTCTGAAGCTGTAAAGCTTTGCGCCACATCCACACTCAGGACTGTTTGTATGTGGAGTCCTGGCTGCAGAGACAGGACTGAGCCAAAAAAATCAGTATAGGATACTGAGCTGAACTTGAATTTCCCCAAAATTTGGGAAAGAGGAAGCAGTTCTGGTCCAGGCTTATCTTTACCGCCTGTTACCAATGTAATTGTTTGGCGTACATTCCTTGACGATTTGGGGAATATTTATTTAATTTATTTCAGTTTATAAAATCCACTAATCAAAATAATCTCTAGTAGATTTACGCTGCATGCTCCATGCTAATTATATAATGCAAATAATTAGTCTTTTCATGCTAAACTAACAAGTGACAATCCTGCTGTCCATAGGGTCTAAACACATGTATATTCATGTATATTCCAGACACAATTAGGCTTCTATTCACTGACAAATATGCCAACACAAAAAAAGCATCCATAAAGCTGGTATGTTTGACCAAAAAAAGGTTACTGTGGTTTGCCTTGTGTCATATTAACAAAACAATTTTACCTTCAGTGGATTTTTATGCTGTCAGATGCTTATACAAACAAATGGAACTTGAGTTCATGGAGTAACCCCTTCAACCACAAAAAACTAAAATACACAAGAGGCATCAATACAATCTGCTTAAAACTAAAAAAAAATGATGAGCGCTCCCTTCATCGTAGATTTCCACACAGAAAGGCCACTGCTGACATTTGCTGTTCATAAGATTACGCTTTTAAAAGAACAGTAGCATCTTTAATCATTCCACTACCAGTGTCCTTACAAACAAAGTTATGACAGGGAGTTCAAACTAAAATATGTAAATGTGTCCATGAGATGAGTGGATGAGTCAATAAAAATAGACATAGATTTTATAGATTCCAAGGCCTGAAGGGACTAGAGCGTATCTTTTAGAAAAAAGATCCAATCTTGATTTAAAAACTGTCAATGATGGAGAGTCCACAGTGACCCTTAGCAAGTTTTTCCAAAGGTTTATTAATCTCACTGTTAAAAGTTTACCCCTTTTTTCCAGTCTGAGTTTGTCTACCTTCACCTTCCAGCCAGGGGATCCTCTTTCTCTGCTAGACTGAAGAGCCCATTAATATTTGTTCCCCATGTAGGAACAATATAACGCCACCCGACATAACACGCATTTGGATATAACACAGTAAAGTTGTGCTCTGAGGGGCAGGGCTGCGCACTCCAGCAGATCAAAGCAAGTTCAATATAACGCGGTTTCACCTATAAAAGTGGTAAGATTTTGTGGCTCCCAAGGACAGCGTTATATTGAGGTAGAGGTGTATTTACAGACTATGATCAAGTCACTCGTTAATCTTCTCTTTGTTAAACTAAATGATTTGAGTGTATCACTATCAGGCAGGTTGTCTAATCCTTTAATCATTCTCGTGGCTCTTCTCTGAACCCTCTCAAATTTATCAATATTAATTGTGAGCATCAGAACTAGACACAGTGATAGCACCAGTGCCACAGACAGGATAATCTGGCCTGCTTTGCATTCTGTGACAGAAAAGAAAAGCCATACACAGATGGGGAAACATGTGGGTAAAGTTAGGAGAACGTATAGTTGCTCGATGGAGTGGCAAATCTTCTTGCACATGACAGGTAGGCAATCCACCTTGTACATGGTAAAGAAGCTTATCTTAAGACAAAAAGATGAGGTCTGAGTCATTTAGCTCTTAAACCAAGAACTCTTCCTTTATAACAATGTTGTGGCATTTTGTTTTATTCTAACTTGTTTAACTGCATGGTGCTATTTCAGATTCTTAACTGTGAACAAACACATCAGCATAAAGTTGCTGCTGCACATATTTGCAGGGCTGGGCTGGTAGATTCCAATCCATGCAAGGATTTACGCTCACACTCAACATTACACATAAGTAGTCAATGGGACTACTCCTATGTGTAAAACATGGGTATAAGTTTTGGCAGGATCAGGGCCTTGAATTGTAATTGTAAAACACCTAAATGGATTTGTCTGTGATTTGATATGCCACAGTATAATCCGTCACAGTTTTGACAGTTAAGCTATAAAGTTCATGGGAGAGAGGGGGACAAAAACAAGGAGAACTTTTCAATGAAGATACAAATACAGCTTTAACTACTGTATAACAATACAGGCAGAAACCCAGCTGTCCACAAACAATTGATTATACACAGCTCAATAGCTGGTACTGTGAGTCAGGAGTGCTAATACAAAATGCATTAGTGCTAAAACAGACAGCTGCCAACCTGCCCAGTGAAACGGGATTAAATACCTACATCCAACTTTAAAAACATGTGAATAAATAATGTGTGCGCCTGTTATTTCCTATCTGTGGTGATTCTGTAGTATCTTTATGGGTCAGGTTTCACACTTTCAGAAATTGAGGTTGGAGGGATGGATTTTTTTTTTGTGTTGGAGGAAAAAATCTCTCTTGAAAAAGCAAATATAGAATATAGTGAAGAAAGCAGCTTTGGAAGACTTTACCCTCTTATGCAATTAGCAAATGTGAAGTCTAGTGTTTTAATTCTCTATAATATTTTAAGAGTGGCTTTCTGACAGTATAAGCTCTCTCTCGGTTGGATGGAGTGTAGCTAAGTGAAGTAAGATTTGCCCAAAGGGAATGTGGAAGTCTGCAGTGACAGCTCTAAGTGAGAAGAATGACCTACCATATTAAAGGTTAGGGAAGGCAACACTTCCATGATTGTCCTTCTGTGTCTGAGACTGAAAAAGGAATTGATTTGACCATCCTTGAAGATTCCTTTAAAAATAGGATGAGTGAAATATTTTGACTTTTTAGTGATTTTAAAAATCACATCAACTGACTGCTTTCTTTCCTGTAAAGTGGGACCATACAGTACATCACATCTGAGAATACATCCAAAGCCCCACTTTCAAGTAATTCTGAAGCCTGCATAACTGTTAGTGAGAGGACAAAACACCATTTTATTCGTGTATTTGTGTGAAGCTGAAGTTAGGTGGAAACAAAACAAGATCCACAGAAAACATTTTACAAATATATTAGAATCAAAAAATGAATTTTTTGGGAGGGGAGCAGGGCTTTACTGAAAAAAACTGGCAACTTGAACATGAATTTGTGAAATGTTTTGGTCACTTGACATTGGAATTTTTGCCCGACCCCCCTTCTTGGTTGAAGACTTCTGCCCAGCTGTATTTATATTGGTCACATAAAACTTTGGAACTTGATCTGAAATTTTTCTTCAGATGTGTTGTTTTTTCAACAAAAATTCCATTTTCATTAAAATTGAAGAAATTGACAAAATTTCTTTAAAAAAAACCAAAATGAAGCATTTGTTAGAATGTCAGAATATCCCATTTGGATATTTTTGGAAAGGAACATTTCATATTTTTTTGTTTTGAGGTGATTTTTCTAAACAAAATTGATTGTTTTTTATATTAAACAAACCGTTTAAAAAGTCAAAAGCAGAACAAAATGTTTCTATCAACCCAAAATGATTTTTTTTTAAAAATTCATTTAATGGGAAATTTCATTTTCTATTTGTTTTCATTCAGTTTCCGATGGAAAAAAGAAATGAAAACTCACAGGATTTCCCAGGAAATGGAAAATTGAGGTTCCACACAGGCCTCCTTAGAGAAGACTCACGGCTGCTCTAAGTTCTGCAGTGAGTAATGGTGCCCTTGAGACCATTTTGTTAGTTGTGGATCAGGAAAGTACACGGTCATCCCTGGCCAAGCCCCCTCTTGTCCCC
Organism: Gopherus evgoodei; assembly: GCF_007399415.2. Classification (NCBI taxonomy): domain Eukaryota; kingdom Metazoa; phylum Chordata; order Testudines; family Testudinidae; genus Gopherus; species Gopherus evgoodei. Next base: position 61,135,232 of record NC_044332.1, read on the forward strand.
TATGCCAGGAGGCCAAGAGCAGGTATCATAGAACTGACTCCAACAGCTTTCTGCCACTTCAGAGTTCCTCTATGCCAGGCAAATCCCTAGCTGTCCCACTATGGCAGCTCTCTGGATGTTGTGCAGTGCAAAACAGCCAAAGGGGGTGGGGGAATAATCTGGCCCTATATTTCCACACAAACACTTTGAGACTTGATATCCCATTCAGCAACAGGCATCCCATCTGCACTCTGCGCATCAGGTTCCCTTTTCAACCATAACTGCTTCCTTTCCACCATTCACAGCCAAGTGTCTCCATCCTCATCTTGGACAAACAGGCATTAATGCTGACATATTTTATCCCTCCTCCATCCACATCGCCACTTTCCCTTCTGCCCTCCTGCAGGTCAGTTCTTACACACTAGGTGTGTAATGCTCAGGGGGCCTCAGAATGCTGGTATGATTTAAGTTTGTGGAGACTGGTGGTTTAGCCTGTGGAGCCCAAGGAAATGTGAGAAAAACAAAACCAAATGTCAACATTATAGAATGCTTACAAAAGAGTGACATAGGAAATGCACAGCTGTCAACCAAAATATTGTTGGGTGAAATCTGAACACTACATTCATTCATTCAAGTGTGAATCAGAAGAATTTTGGTCCTGCTTCATGTGAAAATTTCAACACAAGCTTAACTTGGAATTTACTACTGATGCCACCATACCTGCCTTTCTTTTCACTTGTGATACCTAATGCAGAATGTCTAAAGGTCTGATTCCTGCTCCCACTGGCATCAATGCCAGAGGCAGGTGCGAGCCCTGGCTCTTTTACCAACATATTTTTGTTCCCTCCTTTATCCTAATAACAAACCTATGCAGGGCCGGATTCTGCCCTGCTTACTCATACTTATCCTTTGCATTGAAGCTACCCCTGGAGTAAGGGATTACTCAAGTGAGTAACTGACTCTGGTCCATTATTTTCATGCAAGCTTTGCTTCAATGTGAGATGGGCAGGGACTCCTGAAGACAGCAGAAAACACTGTTCCATAAAATGCACATCCCTATAGTTTTGTAAATCTATATTGTGAGGTCGGTCATTTGAAAAGAATGCAGTAACATGGTCCTGCCTGCACTCACAGTTTAACATATCCCTGATGTTTCAGTTTTCTTCTCTATCTGTTGAACTAAATGGATTTGTCAGAGCATCTCATTTCATTCTCATTCAAGCACCTACTTAATATTCATCATGTTGTTGGGTGACATTTTTATGTCTGGAGCAACACAAGTCTCCCATAAAATGACTCAAGGGGAATAAAGCATAAATTGTCTTTAAAACTGTATAAAGGATTTTGAAGTCACAAACAAGTCATAAAACAACATGTAGTTAGAAAGTGCTCTTTCCTCCCTGGGTTTATCAAAGTAGAACTGATCTGTCAAGCTTGTTTTATTAAGCAAATGGATGTGGAAAAAGCCAATGGCAATTCTGATATGCATTAATTTAGCATCAGAATTGGAACTCAGGAAGGGAGGAAAAAGTGGCCGGATGAACAGGTTCCCTTAGAAGTTTTTTGTTTTAAAAAGCTGATCGCAAGCTTTATGAGAACAATCAAACTCAGCAAAGGCACACAAAAAAACCCCTAAATTAAACAATGATAGGCACTAAGAAAATAGGACAAACTTATAAAACAAATTACTAAAAGAAAGCACAGAACATACTTGATTGTATTGTGCACTGTGTGAAGGCTTCAGGCATTAAAGTCAATGGAGCTATGCTGATTTACATGGCGTGAAGAACTTTTCCTTCCCCTTTAAAACCACCGTAAAGGTTAAAAGTTTTATTAAAGATGGGTCCTTCACTATGTTGCTAATAGAATTTCAGGTTATTACAATTGAAAGCATTTTCAGGGTGGCATTTTCCAAATCTCTCAACATTGGCATAACTGCTGCTGTTGCAGCCAATGGCCAATTTAAGTCAACAATAAAACTCCCATTGACTTCAATGGCAAGAGATTTGAGCCAACATTGAGTGCGTTTGAAAACACCAAGGTACAACTCTCATTTACTTTTCATCACTTTATACCTGTTGCATGTCACTCAGCCTTTCACTGTCTAACTTAAGTATTTACATGGCCCCCATTATTGTAGTTTCAGAGCAGCTCGCAATCCTTAATGTATTCATCCTCACAACATGCCTGTGAGGTAGGGCAGGGTTATTACCACCATTTCATAGAGGGTGAAACAAGGCACTGAGAGACTAAGTCCCAAGGTCACACAGAATGTCTGAGGCAGAAGAGTGACATGATCCAGGTTTCCAGAGTCTGAAGCTAATGGCCTAGTCCCCAGACCAGCCTTCACTTCCCATGTCCCGCTCCTGCCCTTCCAGTGGGTATAAAGTACAGCTACCTGTTTTGTGCAGCTCAATGCATGACATTTTATGCAAATTAAGTAATAAGCTAATTTGCATATTGGCAGCTGCAGGCTGACTTTAAAATACTTTGTCGATTTTATGCTCATGAAGCCCTGGTGAATGAAGCCCTCCGTTTATCTGCAAGGCCACAGAAGGGTAAGCAAGCTTCCCACATATACCCAACATGCCTTAGGCGTGTTCTGGGGAAAACTTTCTCCAGGGGTATCAGGACAGATCAAGCACCGAGGCCTATACAGTTGTTGGTCTCTCTGTTGAGTTCAGTGCTGCCAGCTCTTATGGTTTTATCACAAGTCTCACAATATTTTATATTTTTACATGTAGAAGGTATTGTAACAATTGTTCCTAAAAATTTACCCTAATTTTAGGATGAGCTCAATTGTGGGAAAGCAGAGAAAAGATTATAAAATGTCACAATAACCTACAACAACAAATGCTGATTGGAAAAGGTGCAAAAGGGAACCAGACGGATTGAATTAGTCCAAAGAAAAAGACCAACTGATCTAACTCAAGAACTGTGGTAAAATCATGCCCAGTAAACAAGAGAAGTGTAGGAGTGAAAAAAATCACTGAACCAAAATTAATGTGTCAGAAATTAGGCCTAATTGGAAAAAATAATGCAAGGACAGCTTACTCTGTCCATCACTCCCCTTCTGGGAGTTTTAAAAGAAAATACTTTTGGGGGAAATTAGATAGGGGAAGGGAATGCAACAAATGCTGACTGAAAGAAGGGGATGGCGCAAGCTTCACTGTCATGGCTGCCACCCCTGCCATTTTCTCAGCTCCTGAGATCTACTGTAACACCACTGGGCATTTGTTGCCTTGCTCATCAGAGATGTCCTGACCAGACTAGGACAGAGAAAAGGACCCAGATAATATTGTCACCTCTGCTGACTCCAGCTAAATCTCAGATACCAGGTGGGATGTGAGACTTTGTCACAGACACACACTTTTTGCATGTTCTTTATCTCTCCCACCTTATTTCTTCTCTTTCTTACCCCTCTCGTTTTTTCCCCTCCATACTAATAAGAGTCTTGCCTAGCAGGTCAAGACTATATGTTATGTGATGATGCTGCTTTAAGCCTCTGATGAGAGAGACAACTAAAGCAATGCCTTAAATAGCCAGATCTCAGACTGGCTAATGAAAGCAAGAGCCATGCCTCTGGTTTTCCAGTAGTGAGACTGAAGTGAGAATCAAAGCCAGAAACAGAAGCTGCATTTTTTTATCTGTGCTGTTCTTTTCTCTCCCCTTTTGCGCATACTTGTCTTGTTTTCTAGGAAAAGGGACCAGACTCTAACAGCAACAGCAACAATAACAGCCCAAGTGCAGTTCAATTAACTTTTTTCTCTTTTCCCCAAAAAGGATAGTTATGACTATGTAAAAGATTATATGCAGTGTTCTAGTCATGTTTGTCCCAGGATATTAGAGACACAAGGCGGGTGAGATAATATCTTTGTTGGACCAACTTCTATTGGTGGGGGAGGCAAACTTGCAAGTTTACACAGAACTTTGACCTGAAGAAGAGCTCTGTTTAAGCTCAAAAGCTTGTCTCTCTCAGCAACAGAAGTTAGTCCAATAAAAGATATTACCTCACCCACGTTGTTGCTCATCTAAAAGATTGTCAAATATGGGGAGGTTCCCTCGAAAAACTCTTTCTAGCTAAAGGAAAAGGGAACAAAAAATGTTGTTAACACTGAAGTCTTACTTAATACTTTATATTTCAAGTTATTTAACTGGTTTGCCTGCTTTGTCTATCTCTTTAATAGAAGGTTAAAAAGGATTGTTACTGATGTGCTTTCCATTGTACTAAAGCAGGCTGAGGTCTCTGTATACTAAACCCCGAACTTTGTTTAATGTTGGACAGTTTCAGGGTCATGTTAATACCTTTGACTCTTTGGGCCCATATATTCCATTGAAATTAATATGACAAAGGGTAACTCGCTGCTGCCGTAATCCACATACCTTCTGGGTGTGGTGTTCTGTCCATCTAGTGGCACCGAGACCACTTAGAGAGAGATTAATGAGTCTGCTCTACAGCCTTAGCCAACAGACGGTTGGCTTTTAGCTCATGTGGTATAGACTCATGCGCTAAGGTCCCAGGATCAATCCCGCCCGCTGATGACCAGGGTCTGTTGGCATTACTCTGGCACACCCCTTTGCTAGTAACCGCCCCGCCCCATCAAGAGCTCCTCTAATCCTGAAGTGGTCTACTTCTTCTTGTGACCCAGCTTTAGGGCTGAGTCAAGTACAGTCCCAGCCCTTCTGGGATACAACTGACTTTGTAAACAGGCTCTTGTTAACTTCTTCCTGGCCAGTGTGGAGTCTGTATCCCCCAGCACATTCCTAAAACCCCCGTTCATGTATTCATGTGGGAATCTCAGCTTTCCTTTTTTAAAAATAGGAAGTTTTTAGCCCTCATAGTTTTGGGGAACATGCACTCCAAAAGCACCACACCAGAAGACAAATCAGGTTATTTTTAAAATCACATACTTTTTGAAGCCAATCTCATGATTTTGGTAGCCAGAGTCATGATTTTTGAATTCTTGGGGCTGGCAATTCTGTGAATCTTTTCTGAATCTTCCAGTGATGGTAAGTTTGTGATGTGATGCTGGAACTGAAACCCTTCACATTAATTGCACATAGAGGCCACCCTTCATATTTGTATGATATTCTCTTAGCACTTTAAAAATACTGTGCAGCATAGTAAAGACAGAGATTGGGGGTTATTTTTATACAAACATAAAGTCATGCATTTCATGGGTATGACTGAAGAATAAATAATGGAAATTCTAGTCCAGGGCCTGATCTGAAGCTCATTGAAGTAAATGAATAGACTCCTAATAATCTCACTGGACTTTAGTTCAGGTCCTTAGAGCACATCATGAAGGCAACATTTGATAAAGATTGTGAACAGCTGCATGACCAAATTTCTGAAGAAAAGTCTGAATTATGGTGGCACAATGTAAATATATTCTGTCCTCTCAAAAGAGGGTAGCAGTTTGTTTTAGTGAGAAATTTGACTAAAAGTTATTCACCGTCAAAGCAATAAATTAGTAGCTATTTTAATATGCAGCTTTATACTAATATACATTACAGTGAGAAATAATTGTAAATGAGCATTACTTCAGAAAGTGATAAATAGACAAAGCAAATTGGATGTGACACTTGCTACAAATGTCTTCATTAGAGCCTTTTATCTCAATTCAAACTGTCATAGGCTTCATCAGTTGATTGCACTATGATTTGAGGCTGACATTTTCTGTCATGCAATGCACTAGCTGTACCATAGAAGAAATAATTTACAAACATATAACACTATTTATTTTACTGTTGGGAAAAAAGTGGCAATACCCCATTGTACTTTAAAACAATGGGAAACCAGGCCTAACTTAATTCTTATAGCCATAGAATAGTAAATCAGTCAAGAGAGAGTCTGAAAGTGGCTCATGGCCTTGAATGCCTACCTCAGGGCAGACTGGCAAAAGCAAAGCAGACACCCCAAACTGGTGGAATGTTCCATAATTAGATTTGACCAACCCAGCAACAAATGTGAACTCCTTGATTACTATAGCAGTCTTACCATGGAGTCACAGACACAGATGGGGTGGGCAAACTTTTTGGCCTGAGGGCCGCATCGGGTTTCAGAAATTGTATGGAGGGCTGGTTAGGGGAGGGCTGTGCCTCCCCAAACAGCTAGGCATGGCCCAGCCCACCCCTATCCAATCCCCCCTGCTTCTCGCCCCCTGACTCTCCACCTGGGACCTCTGCTCCATCCACCCCTCCTGCTCTCTGTCCCCTGACCACCCCCAGACCTGCCCCTAACTGCCCCCCTGCTGCGCCATCCAACCCCCCTCTTCCTTCTTGACTGCCCCCCGGAACACCTGCCCCATTCAACCGCCCCTAACTGTCCCCCACTGCCCCATCCAACCCCCTCCCTTCCTGACTGCCCCCCCGGGACCTCTGCCCCATCGACCCCCTCTTCTCCATGTCCCCTGATTGCCCCCAGAACCCCCACCCGACTGCCTCCTGCTGCCCCATTCAATCCTACCTTTCATTCTTAACGCCCACCCCGCTCAGTAACCTCCACCCCATCCAACCACCCCTTCTCCCTGACTGACCCTGGAACTCCTGCCCCCATTCAACCCCCCTGTTCCCTGCCCTCTGACCGCCCCCGACCCCTATCCACACCCCCAGCCCCTAACCACCCCCCGAACTACCCTGCCCTCTATCCAACCACCCTACCCCGCTCCCTTCCCCGTTACCACGCTGCCTGGAGCTCTGGTGGCTGGCGGCGCTACAGCCATGCCACCCGTCTGGAGCCAGCCACGCACCGTGCAGCACAGAGCACTGAGTCAAGCCCAGGCTCTGCAGCTGCGCTACCCCAGGAGCTCACCGCCCCGCAGCCCAGAGCATTGCACCCACGGCGCAGTATATCTTGCCACCCAGGCAAGCTGGACTTTGTTGTGATTTTTAGTGTAAGTGACCACTTATCACTAAGATTGCTTCCAATCCCAAGAGACCAGTCTCTTACCCCCCAGATCAGTTGGTATCTTTGATCTCATACCAAAGACAATGTCTGTAGCCAGTTCTGTAATAAGCTAACAAAAGGTTTATTAACTAGGAAAAAGAAATAAGAAAGTTATTCACAGGTTAAAGCAAGCAAACATATACACACACACACGCTGCAATAGAAATCCTAAAAGTGATAGAGTTGTAATGATCTGTCAATTCAGAATGTCTTTCAGGGCAGATGCAGGGGTAACCCTTGGGGATCACTGCCTTAATGTAATGTCTTTGGCTCCATTCAAGTTCACACAGAAAAGAGATGAAAAATCTTCTTGTCATGTGACCGCTATTTTTATTTTGCTCTTCCAGCACTGAAACCAATCGGAAGAGGCTTTTTGCATATAATTCTCCATGGGTGGACGGGGCAGTTAAAGTTTTTGTCTTTTGACCCACAGAGAGAGAGAGAGCACACAGCTGGGTTCACAAGTTCAAAGCAAACATTTTCAAAGTTACAAAGCAAAACTTACGTATTTCCTTATAGCACAGAATGCAGACATTACAAGTGAGATTAATGCATGCAGCAAATTCCAGGCATTTCATAGAGTTTAAACATTAAATACATTCTTATAAAAGTAATACCTATTTTGAGCAAAACTACCATGAGCTGGTTTGGTTTACAGCTATGAGTTTTGTCAGTTCCTAACTAATGCCTACGGCCTTGGGCAGAGCTGGCACTTGGTTTATCAGCATCAGAGAAATGAAAGGGTTGTTTTTCATGACTCTCCGTAACATGTGTCCACCATGTACAGTCTGGTGTAAGATAGCACCCTGCTTTTTTTCCTGAACGCACAGAGTTGTACATTGAGTGAAAGTGGTGAAATCAGAATTGCAATCTGTATTGTGACAAAATAATACATTTTTCCCTCCATGGAAGGCTAGCTGATTTTGCTGTTAGATGAAAGCAGTTATTTGCTCAATTAAATGAATATTTTGGGTGAGATAAAATTAAGACTAAATGATACTTGCTACAGCATTACTCTGTCTAGACCTTTTTTGCAAACATTATCACTGTTTCTAGTAATTGGAGAGAGAACTACTTTAGAGACATGCTGCTAATATTTTAACTGTTGTGTTTTCTAGGCCTACTCAGAACAGGTGTAGAGGAGATACAGCAATTTAAACCCCAATCACCTCTAATTCTGTGTTTATGCTAGAGCTCTCAACATTCTTAGCTGGGTGGGACATTTTAAGGAAAAACCAACTAGTGTAAACAAGCCCCTGACACTTGTATTTTGTGTTGCCCATTTCATGGTGAGGCCTTTGTGTAGAGAGAGAGGATCAATTGTGTGGGGAGACTTTGGCAAACCAGTAAAGTGCCTGAAACCACTACGGCTTATTGCTAAAGACAGCCTAGTCAGCAAGCTGTTAAAAGCTTAGTCTCAGCTTGACCAAGGTAGGAGGGGAGGGGGGTTTAGGGTGCCACAGAAAGGGCAGCTTGACCCCACGTCCCTCCTGATAAGAATTGTGTTGAAGTTGCTGATACATGTTAGAAGAGCAGGATGTACCCTCAGGAATGTCTATTGGGGTCTCAAGACTGCAAGTTCTGGAAAAACCCACACCTGGTTATTCTATAATCAGAAGGAGCCTCTTGCTGGATCACTGAAATTGCTTACTTAACAAGGTTTCTTTAAGGGACATGTCATTCTATTGCTAATGTATAAATAAGGGGACTCGTTTGGGGACTCTTTGGGATTGGTCTCTCCCTCTGAATGCATCTTGTGTTCCCCACTGGCAGATGGGCTGCCACTGTGCCACTCGAGACCCACACTCAGCTTTGGTAATTATCAGGGGTTGGGGGTGTTTTACTAATCTTGTTGCGGACGTAAGTTTAGCTTTAAGTGAAAGCACTCTTGTGTTGTCCTGTTTGTGCCAGCCATCTATCAGTTGGATAGCCGTGTCTCCCCTGATTTATTTCCTGACACCTCCTCACACAGAGTAAAAGTTACCAAGCACTTTGGGTTGAAAGAACCCCAGGTAACACAATGTTGATTGTCAAGAAACTGTTAAAACATTCATTAAATGGAAAAAATACTTACTGAAGTCTATTCTGAATTATTTGCATGATATTTCTCAAAATTTGAAAGGTGGTGATAGGAAAGGTCTAGAAACTGAAGTCACCAGGACACCTTCTGCGCTCATTTCGGCACATGAAACCCCACTGAAGTAACTTTGGGCATACCTGGCAAACTAACGGTTTGGCCTTACAGTCAAAACTCCATCACAACCCTTCTGCTGGAGAAGGGGTAGCAGCAATAGCATAATTTCTATGGTGCACTTTTGATCTTCAAGGTGCCCAAGTATCCATCACCACTTGTCTTCTACATTGCAATCACAGAGTGGGAATGCACAAGGTAAATACAAATAATTAGGTCACATGACTTCAATCTCACAAGGGTGTTACACTTGCTACAGTCTTGGCTATGGGCCATATGGCTTTTAGCTCATGCAGTAGAGGCTCATGCATTTAGCTCCAGAGGTCCAAGGTTCAATGATTCACCCACCAATGATTGCTGTTCTATCAGTATTACATAAGCAATAAATAGCAAATTATCAAGGGCCTGATGCAACTTCCATTGAAGTCAAGCTAAATATGAATTCTTCCCACACCCTTAAACATTGTTTAGGGCATGAACAAGCCCATCCCCACCATCCCTGTCTATCTGGGGACACTTTTTGCACATCCTCTATGTTGTTAAGTCCCAGAAGTTTTCCTTCTAGTCAGCCCCTTTTGATTGATCCTCCAACTGCACAATGACACGAGTGGCATGCAGACAATCTGGCTTCATTCTTAACATATATCCAAGATATTTCCATCTTCTTTGCTGGTTAACTTTAAAGATAAAGGGTTATTGAACTCTTTGATGAATCTTAGCATTTGTTACAAATTCATTCCACTTACTAGTTAGTGTTTTTCTAAAACATTTGCTTTTGAAGGCATTTAGATGTCTGTCTATATCTTACATGATATTTCCACCTTAACAGATAGATGTGAAAGCTGGAAATCCACCATAGCTGAAGGTCATAAAGCTGGAAATAAACCAGAGCTGAAGGTCATAGGTTGTTCTTTGAGTTGTAGATATTCAATAACCAAATCTTGTTTATGCTTGTGAATGTGGCTACCACAATGCGAGTTCATGAACTTATGTCCTTCTGGGCATCCCCACTGGCTTGCACATTACTGCCAACATACATGAATTGATGCACCTCTTGTATTCCTTTCTTTTCCAATGGAAGGTTTGAATTGGGAGTTGCTGTAGTTCTCACCTCACCCACCTGTTGAAATAGCTTAGGTTACCTTTCTTGGGTATTTTGACTATGATGCCATTGTTTCTAAAGGCTTTTCTTGGTCTTGTATTTTGTTGAAGAGTTCAGTGATTTTTATCAATGGGTCTCCTGATCAGAAGCTTTCAACATTTCCCCAGTGACTTGGTCTTCACCCACAGCTTTCCCAAGGTTAAACTTTGGTATTGTTTATGTTGTGAGGTGTTAAGATGTCTAGTTGTGGGTGTTTCATTTGTTTTGTCTTGTGTGTTGGCCTGTTTGTCCTTGAAGGTCCTCCTCCCATTACTTTCTTTGTTGTTAAAGGCTTTCCTCATTTATCCTTGACTGACCCTCCTTGCCAGTTAGCACCTTGTTGAGCTGATCAGATGTTTTATCGTCCACGGTTATAGCAGCTGCTTCAGCTTGTTTGGTGATATAATCCATATACTTACTCTTATTTCTTCTTATGCTGCTTCTATTGCCTTTGGTTCAGACCGCACAGGAATACAATGGTGCCTCCTTTGGTGCGCTGCCTGCCAATCGGCATTGCAGCTAATTCAACATCCTAGTTAGTATGAATTTCAGAGCTAACACAACAATGGCTACTATTGAAAACAACTAAGCAATATTGTTATAATTGTGTTAAAACCTGCAACTTCAAGGCCATTGACTTGAAAACTAGAGTAATAGCCATGCTATAGCACCAAGGCTAGATTGCATTCATCCCTAACCCTTGTAGGAAAGCCAGCTGCAACTTAATTACTTAGGCTTTCTGCAATGATTGAATTGCACCAACAGTAGCTTTTCAATTCCTACCTTTCCCCACCTGAACAATTAGTGCTTTGTGTTCCAATTAATTTGCTTGTCATTGAAAGAGTTGTTTTGCAGAATTTTTCAAAATGTGACCCTTCATAAAGCAAAGAACAATTTAACAGGTTTTTATCATAAGGAAATTGAATCTTGATTTCTATGTTTATTCCATCAAAACATTGCCTCAAAGCCAAGCAAAGTCCCATAAATTGCTTTAATTCACATCTGTCCACAGTCCATTTTGCATTCTATTGTAACAAACCATGGTAATGAGTGCAATTACTGGAGAGGGGCAATATGCTTTTATAATTTCTTCCTAGGACATTTATTACGTCATAAGCAAGGGTTGCTTACATTTTAAAATAAGTACTAACTAAATTAGACTGGAAGATAAAAATGGTGCACATTAAAATCTATACAGCAGACATACAGTAACTGTGATTAGCATTATAACTTGTATCCAATCTGCTGGCTCTTGTACAAGAGACAGCAGATTGGCTTAAGAACCGATACTATAGCACATACATAGTAAGACTTTTATTCATACCTACTGAGTATGAAAAAAAGAAATTACACAATTTAATTCTTCCTTTAATTAAAAACCAACCAAATCCTTCTAAGTCTTGCTTATGGGTGTAGTCCAAGCAACAAATTCATGCATATGATCCTGTAAGGCCTTGTTTACAAGTTTTACCCTCTTAACTATAGTTAAAGCCCCCCAGCACGGATACTGGTATAGCTGCTTCTGTATAGGAAGAGGAATAAGCTATATCAATATAAGGGCTGGTCCACACTACGGGGGGGAAATTGATCTTAGATATGCAACTTCAGCTACGTGAATAACGTAGCTGAAGTCGAATATCTAAGATCGGATTACTCACCCGTCCACACCGCGCGGGATCGATGTTCGCGGCTCTCCCTGTCGATTCCGGAACTCCGTTGGAGTTGATGGAGTTCCGGAATTGATATAAGCGCGCTCGGGGATCGATATATCGCATCTAGATTAGACGCGATATATTGATCCCCGAGCAATCGATTTTAACCCGCCGATACGGCGGGTAGTCTGGACGTGGCCTAAGGCACCTTTATATTGGTACAACTGCATCCACACTAGGAGCAATTCCAGTATAACTATATAAGTAAAATATTATACTGGTACAAAAACTGAGTATAGATAAGGGCTTCATTTTTGGCTCACATCTGGGGCAGGGGATGAATAGCAGTCATTTGGCCTAGGTCTTGGTACAAGAGTGGGTGAGAGAGGCTGACTGCTTTGAGCCAGGCAAGGGAAGAACTGCACTTTAGTTCTGGATGAGCTCAGAGCCAAAGGGAAAAGAACAGTGAATACTGTGAGGCTTACTTTAGGTTTCATGATTGACTACAGCCAAGTCTACACTAGACTTCTGCTCACATAGCTCTGTTGTACATGGGTATAAGAGGTGTGATCTCTGACCAACACAGCTGTGCTGGCAGAAGCCCCTGGTATAGCTTGTTTTGTGAGTGGTTTTACCATACTTAGCTGCGGCCACTGTAGGAGCATTTTGCTGGCATAGGATACTAGTATTCTCATACCAGTAAAATGCTCCTATTATAGACATAGCCTGAGCTTGGAGCTGCAACCTACTAGAAGTGTTACAAATTCAAATCAAATGACATTATCTTTATGGGCACGGCTAGCTGAACAAGCGATGCCAACACGTAAAGGAAAGTAACTAAGTATCTGTCAGGAGGTAGCTCAGGGCATCAAATAACATCAAACACATTGTTGGCACTTGAATAAATGAGATCTACCCAGAATACAGCTTCATAAAACTGGATATAAACCAAGTGTCTGCCCAGGAGAGGAGCATGCAGCTGTGAATGGGGTTTTATCCCTTGTGCCTCTATAGTATATTATTGTTAATTGCTGATTCTATGGTAGCTGCATAGCATGATGCTAGTTCTGCTATCTTGTGCTCTCAGGAATGACTATGTACAACTCTGACAGGAAGGAAAGTCTTTTATTATCTCTGCAACTTTGAGGAAGTATCTTGCCTGTGTTCCTTAGACACTGGAGTAGGAAATGGCTCTCAATTTCAATTCAAGATTAGACAACAAGCAATAGCTGATTTAGAATCGGGTCAGCTGTGGTAAACCCAACTCTGTTTTAAACTGACAAATCACTGGTGTTGCCCCTATTTATACCAGAGCCATGTTTGCCCTACTGTTTTATAGATGCTCTGGTTTTCAAAGGTATTGAGCACGTTTAGCTGCCATTGAATTTTATGGGCATGAGGTTCTATCCACATCTCTGAAATATAGGCAATGCATGTTTAATTTTAAAGTATAATGTAATAGATTTCATTTATATATTTACACCAAGGTTTGTATTTAAAGTATTCCACTGGAATCGCCTTCTGAGTTCCATTTTCTCATAACTGAAAATCTTTTAAGACAACATCCAATTTAAACATTGTAAATGAATGAAAACCAGACAATTACATAGATTGGGTGAAATCCTATTCAGATTGAAATAAATGGGAGTTTTCCATTCATTTCAATTGGATAAGGAGTTCACCCATACCACTTAAATGTAAATAGCCATAATTAGGCTTCAGAATTAACACCCTACTGAGATGAATGGTGGCAGTTCACCTATGTCTCAGAGCTATGTTTTCTATATTGTATTCGGTTACATGTGAAAGGTCATTTTCACAGCCATAAGGCTAGAAATGTAATTGTTCTAAATGAAATTTTAATCTGTTATGGGGCCAGATTATACAACAAGCAGTCAGGACTAAGACCAATACACTAAGGATCTGAACATTATTTTCTTTCTGAATTGTTGCTTCGCAATTGAGAAGTAGAGTTAAAATTATATTTAAAATATCTCTCTCCATTCTTTCCATTCATGTATGTAAATGAAGTTATATACTAAGCACAGTTAAATGCATAAATGTGGTACTTGTGCACTCAAACACCCTCTTTATGAGCACAATTCATGAGGTGCATGTGCATATGACCCACAGTTGTCCAGCTAAGGTTCTTGACAATCTGGCTATTTTATTCTATTGCATTTTGTGTGACTCACTTTTCCTATCCTGTGTTCTTTGAAAGGAACACGACGGTACCATAGCTGAGAAAATGTGGATCTAAAGCCTTTTAGAGTGAGGTCTAAAGCATGTATAACAGCTACAAAATAGAGGAAGCTGCATCAAACAAGAGATAGACTAGAGAGATGGTCTAGTCATGAATATGGGAATTGCCAGACTGGATCAGATCCAAGGTTCATCCTGTCTCTGACAGTGGCCAGCAACCAGGTGCTTCAGAGAAAGGAACAGTAAACAGATGTATGGTAATATACCACTCCATTCCCCGCGCTAGGTCTCTTCTCCAGTACTTAGAAGCTGGTGTAAATCCTAAAGCATGAGGGTTAACATCCCTTCCAAAATTATCATACATTTTGAAAACTCTGGATATCTGTATCTTTTTGAATCTTAAGTTCTTGGCCAGGATGACTTCATGTGGCAATGAGTTCCACAATCTAATTCCATTGTCTAGTTCAACCACAAATTGTTGGAATAAATGAAATAGTCACTTAAAATATTGTGAAGGAGGTCAGACTAGATTATCATAATGGTCCTTTCTGGTCTTAAAATCTAGGAATTTATGTAATATTAACAGTAACTGCTGTTTAATGTAGAAATGATTTGTTTCATTATTGCTTGTCTTTGAAAGCAACGACCTTAACCACAGTGGTGCAGCACAGAAGCCCAAGGAGTTAATTGGTTATAAATCTCCTGAATCTCTATTGTGACACTGTAAATAAGGAATGTCCAATCTAAAGAGCAGTTCTCTGTACTGATCTGTTTATTATACTGCAGAATAATAATCTTCCAGTCCACAGGTTGCCTATGAATTGATATAACACAGCTCGCATAGTATTTGTGAACTGAAGACAAACCAATAATGACAAGTAACTGATCTCTTATTTAGACCTTTCCTGTTTTGAGTAACATCTCATAGTAGAACAGTGCAATAAATACATTGATAATTTACAACAGATGCTACCCACTGTGGTTGAAAAACAAGGACCTATAATTGAAAATATATATATATTCATTGGAGAGCAATGACCATGGAGAGAATGAAGCATCACAGATTGGCTTGTAATTCAAAGTGCACTACAACATTCACGTTGAGAGCAGCAACCAAGAGCTGCAGCTGACTATAAAATTCCATTTTCTGACCTGCAATAGTAGACAGGATGGGACAAGGTCCAGACCCACTCAGGTGAAAACTCTGGACTATCCAGGGTTTTCATCCAGTACAGAGTGTGATTTGAGGCATACTAAAGGGTCAAAATGAAAGCGTTTAACACACATTTAAGTCAATATACTGGAAGCAAAATTCTCACTCTCGAACATTTTATTTGCGTGTAAATACACATCAATACCACAAGATGGCACTTTCTTACTTGCAACACATGCTATTACAAACACTTATTTTCTTCGAATGTTCCCAAGATGTTTACAATGGTAACTTTTCAGTATTTTTCAAACATTTAAAAAGCAAGATCTTCTACAAACAGTAGTTGTGTCAGATGTATATTAAATGAGGTCAGATAATTAAATTCAAAAAAGAATGTATAAATATTTCAGATAAGAAAATTTAAATTACAAAAGCAGAGTTTGTAGTAATTAAACTGAATTATAATTTAAAATGGCCAGAATGTATCTACATGGTTTGATCTAATTTAAAATACATTTGTAAACAATCAAATTCTCTACCCATTCATCAAAACATCTATTTACTCATCTCTTTAAAAAACATATTCAGTAAGAAACCACCTATATCACTTCTTGTGCTGTAAATTTAAACAATCCTTATTCTGTCCTATTGATGGAAATGCTGCAAAATCATATTCCAGGCTAGAAAACAGCATAAGAAAGCAGTAACTTTAAAAACCCGGAGAATTCCAGTTATTTCAACACATTCTTTTTTTTTTGCATTCTCAAAATACACAATCTAGCTTCAAAGTCTTTTGAACTAAACATAAACACTAGAAAACTCATTGTTGAAGTATGTGCAGAATAAGGAACTCTGCACTAATATAGTGCATAATGATGAAGTGTCAAATTTGTCATTTACATTGAATGTCACATTTTCCATAGGATTGTCATGCTTTTTTTTAAAGTAAATGTTATTTAAAAAAACGTATTTTTTTTTATTCCTATTGTCAAACAGGAAGAGATGCATTTTCACAAGAAAAATTTGGAAAAATTTTCACAAGATCTAAAGGTCTTTGACTCCATTTTTTAAATAAACCAGAGGCAAAATTCCACATTTGCAATATTTATATTCCGCCTGGTATATTACATGTCAAGGGATTCCTCAAAAAACTGAGGAATCTGAAAGTTATAAAAGAGTAAGCAGTTAAGGCAGTTGAAGTATACATTTGGATTTCTTTTATGTTACATGTCCATGTCTCCATCATAAGCGAAGGTCAGAGGCTTCTGTTGTGGAGGAGTACTTTGATGCTGTTTTGGTTTTTTGCTAAAAGAAAAATGAAAACATGCTTCAGAAATCAAAAATGTGAATTGAGATATCATTTGAAACCCTACAAATATATTAAACTTTATGCTCCAGCTATTTCCATTCACAAATTACATGACACCTATCATACACTGAACACATTTAAGAAAACAAGTTATAGGGCTATTTCTGCAATTACTGAAAGAAGATTCCTACTGAGTTCAATAGAATTATCACCTGAGTAAAGAGTGCAGGCTAACGTGCTATTTGAAATGTAGATAATTTTTGTTCTTAATCTGTACACAAGGCAAAAACAAAAAAGAGCAACTGCACCTCAGAAAAACTGAAACAAGTCAATTTAGAAACAATTCTGCCTGTATCTCATAAATCCTCATTTCTTTCCCCCCTTTTTTATTGCAAAAAGGTAGAAATATTTGTTACACAGAACTTTATAAACTCCTTATTTCTCAAGGGATTTCATAGAATTATACTTGTGATATCGTACTCCTAAACATCTCTATATTCTCAACCTGTGAGGTCACAAATAATGGGTAGTTTGGACTTTGATTGAAAAAGAAAGTAACTAGAACAAAAATTCTTAAAAAACACAGAGATTCTGTTTTAATACATACACCCCTAGAGTAAAAAAGGCAGAACAAGGGAAATATGTATGGGCTAGATTCTGGACACAGCAGAATGGTCAAGCTGTGAGGGAGACAGTTATGGCTGCCTGATTCTCTACCCCGTTGTGACGCAGCTTAGAGCAGCTTTTTGCAGAATTTGCATTATTCTAACACCTGGGACAAAGTAATGGGCCAAACTGATATCTGCTTTAATTCAATTCCATCAGGGGTTCTCAAACTGGAGGTCGGGCCCCCTCAGGGGATGATGAGGTTATTACATTGGGGGTCACGAGCTGTCAGCCTCCACCCCAAACCCTGGTTATCTCCAGCATTTATAATAGTGTCATATATATTAAAAAGCATGTTTAATTTATTAGGGGGGTCACACTCAGAAGCTTGCTGTGTGAAAGGGGTCGCCAGTGAAGAAGTTTGAGACCCACTGAATGACATCATGGTGACACTGATGCATTTGACTATCATGCATTTCAAATGACTTAAATACAAACAAACAAAACACTGAGAGTACTTACCAAACAAGATAGGATGTAAAAATCAGGAAAAGTATGATGAGAAAACCACCAGCTGATACTCCGTACACCCAAATCTTAAGTCTACCATCTATTTTAAAATACATTGGGGTGGGGGAGGGGACAGGAGACAGAATACAAATCACATTTATTAAGCTTTATTTTACTAATACTTCTAATTCTTACCAGTCTATATATAAAGAGAATGCATAATGTCTTAACACATAAGAATAAAATTAAGGTTACTGACTGGAAACTGGTGCTAGGAGCTAACTAGAGCTGGTTGGAAATTTTGTGGCAAACTCTTTTCTGATTTTAAAAAAATGTGTTCTCTGTAAGAAAAATTTGATTTTGCTGTTTTTTCTTCATTATATTTATGGAAAAATAAAAATGAAATATTTTATTTCAGGTCATCCCACATAGACACAGTCTCCCCTCTTCCTGGCCTGCGGTGGTGTGTCACAGGAGTCAGATGACCACAGTGCATCCTGGGAAAAGTAGTCAAGGTAGGGAGTCCAGTCCATAGAAGATAATGGGGAAAAAAGGCAACCTAACTACAACTTTCATGAGGCACAGGTGGACACAGTTCAATACTGAGTTGGCCCAAAGAGAAATGTTTTAATTTGAGAATGCTGAAACGTTTCCTTCTGGTTAACAAAATTGACGATTCTGAATCAAAATCTTTTGTTCTGAAAGACATTTCAGGATTTTGCTGTTTGGTATAAATTCCAGATGATGTCAACAAATGTCAACATGAGCCAGTGGGAATAACAGACCAGAGACTGTACAAAACTCAATCTCATGTAAGAGTTGAAACATCACACAGATGCAGCCAATTATTGTATTTTCAATCTGAATGATGAGATTTTTTCAAAGATTACTGTTTTTTTTAAATTAGTTTCTTGAGGGAAGTGCAATTTACCTGGTACTACACTTTCCAATGCTACCAACACCTTGCTAGCCTGGGTTTTCAGTGGTGGTACAATGGGTCTTCAGTTCTCCCTTGGTATCACAGATGTTCTATAAGGAGCTTGGGGGAGTTACAAGAAGCAGAGGAATGCAGCCTCCAAAAACCATAAAACACCAAGAAAAGAGGCTCTGATCTTATGGGAAAGCTGTCCCTCTGTGCTACACTTGAGGCATTTCTTCCCTGCATCATGATTCCTTAGTCAATGACCCTCAACAGTTGCATTCTATCTCCCTCTATGGGAAGGGCTCATCATGGAGTGTCTGCTGACTTTGCTGTTGATATTTTTAATGGGTTAGGAGAGAAGCATGCTGCACCTCTCAACCTGAGCACGGATAGCTAGAAACCAGAGACCTAGAAAACACCCAAGTGGTCACACAAAAAGAGCCCCCTCGCCTGATTTGTTTCTTTCTGCTCTCCTTTGCTGGTATAAATGCAGGGGAGCATCCAGCCTTACATTTTAAACAATATTATTTAAATTACATCTTGACTTGAGGAATGTCTCTGTACCTGCACTCTGGCTTCATAGAATGTAGTTTAATAGTAATTAGATAAATAATTATCATTTGCTCCAAAACTAGATATGCATGGTCATGCAAAACATCTTAGGGGACACAAATGTCAGACTCATCAAGTTGTTATGAAATGTAATTTTACGTATACTTACAAATGTAACAAGCAAGTGAACTAAAAAATCAACTGTCAAACTTTAGAGAAAGGCACACATACCACTGTTGTTATATTGCCTCTCTTTCTGGACCATGCTCTGTTCTAAAAACCACTGACTGTACTATTAGCTTGGATATAGTAAATACAGAGATCTATTATTATATGCAAACCAAATAAGCTAATGTAACATTAAAGTTGATTTGAAATCACACATATCAAGACACTCAGGCAGCCTTAACTCTGTCCCGCATAATATAATAGGAACTTTCATTACATTTCCCAATTTTGTGTGATCATCACAGACTAATTTGCAAACATAAGAAATACAATACAATACAATACAGTCATTTTGTGTATTATAGAGTTAATCTCCTTGTGGAGAACTTAACTTGTACGCTTGAGACTTCAGTCTATCAAAATGTCCATCTTGATGTTTCTTCACTATTGTTTTTTGGCATACAATTACTCTTATAAATATTGTTTCAAAATGGGGGAAAAGTAAAATAAAAATTTTAAAACGTTTGCAGTGGGGAAGAAAAGATCAACCAAAGCTAGAAGAGCAAGCCAGTGTGTTTGTTTCTGAAGACTCTGTATTTTCTGAAGTTCTCCCATTGAAGAATTTTGCCAACCAAACCTAGTTGTTATAGTTGTGCTGTTCCCCAGAATTGTTGGTTAGGTTACTCAATAAAGAATAACATCTAAACTGGTAATCAGATACTATATCCATGGGTGAAATCCACCTCCTATTGAAGCAAATAGGAAGTCTGCCATGTATTTAAATAAGTATTAACTCAAGATATCATGTCAGTGCACAAATGCTAATTTCTGACCAGATTGTGATACCCTAATTCACAGCTACTGTAGCACCTTAACTCCACAATGGGACTACTTGAGGAACAAATTGCTACTCATTGTAAAGGTATCACAACCTAATACATAATCTCTTTCTTCTGGGTAAACCCTTTTTAACTAAATTCAGTTTGTGTCTATATTCATTAGCCTATTTTTTCCCCACATCCTTTCAAAACACGACAACACATGATTAATCAAACCTGTCTCCAGTCATGAAACCTGTAAGAAATCTTATGTTTAAGACCTTTAGAAATGCTAATGACGCAAGGTGTCTTTCCCTGGTACCAAGCACATTTGTAGAACATCACTATTTAGTAGCCAGATGTGATTCCAAGTAACTCCAAGAACTCCATATGGGGGTGTTTTTGCCAAACATTATTGCTTCATTCAGTCTCTATTATATCTCAGCATAATAAATTATGATTATGCTGGATATGACAGCGAAGGAATAAACGAAGAGATACAAACTAGCATACTAGTCTCACAATTTAAACTCTCCTTCACAATCCTTGATTTTAAGATTTACAAAGTATTTCTTCTATAGAGAAACATGTATTCTTTCTATTCATTTTTTTTTACCTGGATTAAAAGGCTGAATAGACCATCCTTTGAAAATGTCATGCATTTTTGAGTTGACAGGTTTATTCTTTCCAGCACTGGTTTTAACATCAGCTTTCTTATCTTCCAAGCCTGGTACCTTCATGCAGTAATCCAGGAAACCATTTGATCTCATTATTTCTGTATATCCTCTCTCACAACTGCAGACTCCACTCTAAGCAACAAATATTTGTTTAGTATTAAACCACATAGTACATTCTACTAAGCATGTCAAGGAAATCTGTGATATTTTTCTGATTCCCCCCACACAAGTATTCTGTGACTTGCTTATATTTATATTCTCAGAAATGTCTTACACTATGCACACAGACAGTGAAAGGCCCATGTACACAGTATATTTTCCCAATCATAATAATAAAGTAAAATATTTTATTAATTTCAACAGCAGCCAAGCTAGAATATCACCACTAGATAAAAGGAAAACCCACAGAGACAGGGCTTACAAAATACAATGGATGAGACCAAAAATACCACATGAAAACCAGTGAAGTCAATGGAAGATTTGCTGTTCACTTCACTGAGCCCAGGATTTCACCCACTGAGCCTGCTTACAGAACTGTGTAACCAACCGTAGCTACACATTCTGAGACAAAAAGAAAGCTTGTTAATATGTGGTTATGGCTGAGAAACTATCACTAATTTAAAGGAAAACAACAACAGCATGGGAACCCTTTCAAAGAGCAATGTTTGAAGTCAGACACCTAGGGCTTGATTCAAAGCCCACTGCACCTGCTATTCCTGTTGACATTGGTAGGTGCTGCAGATGCCCAGCATCTTTGTAAATCATGCCACTTTAGGTGTCTAAGACACTCAAGTTTGAAAATGCTGTTTATTAGAGACAAGGTGGGTGAGGTAATAGCTTTTATTGGACTAACTTCTGTTGGTGAGAGAGAAATGATATTACCTCACCCACACTGTCTCTCTAATATACTGGGACCAATACAGCTCTTTGCTTATGTCAGTCTAGATCATGGCCATTAGGCATACCCCAGAGTAAGGGATGGCATGGAGCTGAACCTCTCCAGGGCAAACATCCAACCTCAGGGTGCCTGGCAGAGTCCCCAGTGGGCAGGGGGATGTGCCTACTATACCACCTCTCTGGGGTTAGTTGTTTGCTTCTCTGTGCACCAGCCTGACTCTGTAAGCTTGGGGATGTGTCACTGCCTCCTCCTGGCTCTCTCTGTCCCCTCCCAGGGAGTAGAAAGGGAGAAGTCTTTGAGCTCCCATCTTTAAAGAAGTTCCAGACCTCTCATATCTATAGTCAACAGCTCAGATAAAACTCTTAATTAAAAAGCAAACCAGAAATGTATCAGTCAACCCAGCTCAGATTTGTGCAAGTCACCTTCTCCTCAGGATCTAAATTCTAAACACAAATTCCCAGAATCATCTCTAGGTGGTGTCATGTACACACCATTGGTAGAGGGGTTAGAAAGCTTCTAAGATGTTCGAGATAAGAGAATTCCTAAAATATCTTCTGCAGCAGCCGCGTACCTGGGTGCAGTAGGTGAATGGTTTTTTGCACTCTGGATTGCAGTGTCTGGTTTCAGCAGGCTGGGTGTGAACAGAACAACCTCCTGTAAAAGAAATTCTCATCACCACGTACTTTCAAGAATACATTTTATAATGTTTTGAAAAAGATTAATGCTCATCTTTCTGGGGTTGAATAGCATTTTTTTGCTTATTTTAAAATTTATTTATATGCTCTTCTATGGAGCTTCATCATCATAGTAGCTCTGTATGACTCATTAGTTAAGCTAGCTTCACAAGGCAGGGAATTTTTATCCATTTTACTGATGGGGAAAAGGGGTAGAGAGAGATTAAATGACGTTCCTGAGGCCACATAAGAAGTCTAGAAGATTTCCTGTATCTCACACTGGCGTCTAATCCACACTGGCGTCCACTACTCCTTGTACTGCTTGAAGCTTTCATATGAATATGGAAAATGCGAACATAAGAACGACCATACTGGGTCAGACCAAAGGTCCATCTAGCCCAGTATCCTGACTTCTGAAGGTTGCCAGTGCGAGGTGCCCCAGAGGGAATGAACAGAACAGATAATCATCAAGTGATCCATTCCCTGCTGCTCATTCCCAGCTTCTGGCAAACCATCCCTGCCCATCTTGGCTAATAGCCATTGCTGGACCTATCCTCATGAGTTTATCTAGTTCTTTTTGGAACCCTGTTGTAGAACCAGCTCCTTTAACTACTTTGCTATCCTTGCAGCTAATGTTTGTTATATAACATTTTTTAAAAAAATCTTTATATATAGGAGTAGGGTGGGAAGATTTCTGTTTTCATATCTACCTATTTCCTCATTTATATAACCAGAAAGAGATCCTAGGGACTAGCAAACCATGTGGATTCACTGGGCCTGGAAGTGCTGACCATATAGTATGCTTTTCTATTGATAGAGGTGGAGGGGTGAGTGGATGAAGATTCCTGGTGCACAAAAGGGAAGAAGAATTGCAGAATCTGCAAGCACCCATGCGGTTTCTCCTTCTTTCTCTAAAATTATGTAACACTCACACTGATAACGGATATACAAACTGGCCCACTCAGGCCTTTTTAGTGAATTCATATTTGTGTTTGAATCACCAACAAAACCTGGGCATAAATTGGCAAATCATCTTATTTACATCCTATTTGTTACAATGATCTGATATGAAGTTGGTGAATTCATATCTGTGTTTCCTAACTAAATTCAAACACAAATAAGTCATTATTAAAAGGACCTAATCAGACAATACAAATTGAGCTTTGGGAAATCTATGTCCAAAATCAGCTAACAATGGTTTTTGTTTCTTTCAAGTTTCACATAATTTTAAAAACTCTTTACATTTCCCTCCCATGCTAACCCTAATAATTCTCAGCTAAGCTTCCACATTGTGTCCCATGCTTTGTAGACATACCTGTGACATTTACCCCATCTGAACGCTGGCACCACACAGTACGTTCATTATCTCTCCAAAGGCTGGTTTTCCATGCATAGTTATAACATTTCCCTCCTACAATTTAAACAAGACAAAGCAATTAACCTTCCCATAACTATAAAAACATAAACCTGTAGTGGAATAAAGCCAAGGGCTGTGGCTTCAGTACCTGAACAAGGTCGTGTCTCCAAGACTTGCTCAGGACAGCTGTCTCGGTTTTCAAAAGACTGAATGATAAAGGTTCTTGACCGAGACTGGCGACCAGTGGTCTCAAAGCTCCTGCCATCAATACACGTTAGCTCACATGAGCTCCACTCTGACCATCCTGTCAAATGGCAATCACCTACATGTCAAAAGAATAAGACACTGTTATCCGAAGGAGACAGCCTCAAAGGATGGTTTAAACATACAGCTAGTCTTTTGGAAATAATGCCAATTATAACCCACTAGCATGGCTTCTTCTGTTATTTTTGTATCTGCAAAATAATGGAAAACCTCTTTCAAAAGATCTAAAACCATCAGGGTGAACATGCAGCTAATCTGTAGAATCACAAATTCTTATTACTGTCACCTTCATTTTCTCTCCCCCATGCCCTCCAACTGCTTGGCAGAAAGTCTGCTGTATCTTGTCTTGGATTACATTAGAAGCTCTTTGTAGGCTGTATCTTCTTGTGTACTTGTATTAGAACAATAGGGCCCTGAGCCTGATTGAAGGATGTTACCACAATGCAAATAATTAATAGCGGTTTGATTTCTGATACTAGTTATGACTGTTAAAACTAGAGAGGGATCCCTGCCCCCTGAGAGCTTACCTGGGCAAGGCACAGAACATGGCAATTGTAGTGCATTGTCTTTTGATGGCAGTTCTCCACAAAATGCATTTTTTACTTGCTTGGATGGAACAGACATAGAGGCATCATGAACTATACACGTGAGGTTACGGATTTGGAATCCTTCACCGCATTGTCCACCCTGTGAAAGATAACAATCACATGTTGCTAACTTAAACAATAATCAAATAATAAATAATAATAAATGAATTTATATAGCACTTCCACCTGGAAGGATTTCAAAGTGCTTTACAGACTCTAGTCTCAATCCACAAATGTATTAGGTGCCTAAACCCCACACATAAGCACCTAAATCTGGGATTTAGGTACATAAATTCCAGTTTTAGGCTCCACTGTGATCCCTAAAACTTCTGCCAAACCATATAGGTGCCTAAACTCACTCCCACCTCCCCGTCCCCTACATTTAAGTATTTATCCACACTGGAGCAGTCACTGGACCTGAGAGAGAGAGTGAGACTGACTCTGTAGCCTGCTGCTTACGGCACCGACCTGTGAGATGGAAAACCCAGGGTCCAGTGCCCCAGCTCCAGTCACTCTTTATTCAGAGTGGAAGAGCTTCAACACAAGCGATTGAGGGAGCCCACATCAGACTATCCCATAGCTCAGTGGTTAGAGCACTATTCTGCTAAGTGGGAGAGACCCGTTAAAATCCTTACCCACCTCTGGCAGAGGTGGGAGTTGAATCTGGGTTTCCCATGTCCCAGGTGAGTGCACTAATCACTAGTTTTGGGTAGTCTGGCTAAAAGTTATAAACTGGGCAGCAGCGGCAGCAGCACCACCTCTTCCTCCAGTCATTTTGTGTGGAGCAAGGCATGCACCTAATTCATTCTCACAAGAAATGCCTTTGGCAGCTTTGCTGCCTGACTGCAGGAGAAGGGTTCCTGTTTGTGGATCTCTAGCAGAGGTAGATGACTTCTTGCAGCCTGGACTTAGGCACCTCTTTCTGAGAGTAAGGCACAGTTTAGGTCACACCCCCCATCAACAACTCCCACTGTCTAGCTTAGATGGCACCTTGCCTGGCGTGCCGGCTTTTGTAGATCACATTTTTAGGTGACTCTCTCTCCTGATTCATTGCATAGGATGTCTAGGTGCCTAACACAGGTATTGCAGATTGCAGTGTTGTTCCTGTGATTTTCTAGGTGCCCAAAAGTCAGGCGCTGTAAAGTGACTCTGAGCATTGCAATGCCTAAGACCCTCTGTGGATCCAGACCTATGTAACTAGATTGTGCCCACCTCCTCTGCAGGTTTGCAACGTTGCAGGGAGGGTAAACCTCCTTCTTGCACTTTTATGAAACAGCTGTGATTGGGCAGGCAGGAAGTAACAGGTTCCTCCCCATATGCTCTGATCAGCAGATCTGGCAGGACTATAAGGGGAGGTGTGCTGCATGCATGAAGAAGCGTACCAGTGCACTTGCCTCTCCTGCACACCAGGAGGATGCTGTCAGGAGCTTCTCAGGGTCAGGACATGGAGATGGTGGTAGGTACAGCTCCACACTGCCCTATCAGGGACTGGGCCTCAGTGACATGATCGAGCATGATGTATACAGAAATTACTTTAGCCAGCACTAAGATGTAATCATCTCTAGGGTAGAATTGGCCATAACTGTTAAATAGCTGCGTAATTCTCTAAACAGTTTGGACAAGGAAGTAAAGAAGAGTACAATACCCCAGTGACTCTGCAGCAGGAATTCAAATTCACAGAGCACAATGACTGGAACTGGCTTTTGATCATCTGGATAATCAGTAAGTGTGAAATTCATAGAGCTTTAGAAAATATTCTCATGATATTCAGACCTTTCCAATCAGCACTGGAAACTGAAATCCTCAGTTTCGCCACAGAATGGATATGTAATGGGTGGAAGGAATGTAGATTTCCATACATTCCCCTGACAATATATCACAACTCTGATCTTAGTGGTTAAAAGATGGTCAGTCTTTATAACAATAAAATCCTTGAACTCTTCAATGAGATGGCAGAGAATAGTATCAACAGCATATGTGTTTATTCTCCTTATTATGTGGACAATTAACAATTGAAAAAGCGGACAGAGACCACTCCTTTATATCATGCACCTTACTGACCTGTCATAAAAGCTTAGCAACTTTTGATTATCATGAAGTAGATCAGATCTGAACCAAAGCTGAAAGGCTCCATACCCTACCACCAGTCACCTGAGCCATACACCCCTTCAGGGTTGCTGTGGAATACTTATTGAAAAGCACTAATTTTATTGGAAAATCAATATCTTTTTATTAAACAGATGACAAAATGACAATCACACCTTGAAGGATGCTATCGGGAGGAGGGAAGATATGACTGTTGTAGGTGATGGGGTTTGTTGTCCTCTGTTTAAAGATGTGGACTTGTAATGATGTTATGTTTATTACATATGTGCTTTATGTAATATATTTATTACATATATGCTTGAGCTTTATGGAAATGAGCATTTTATAAAACTCCTTAAGTAAAAATTCTGCTTTTATTGGGCTACTCTGGGAAGTGATACTCTGGATCACCTGGAAGTAGATTCTTTGAAAAGAATGGACCTCAGTCACAGACCTAAAGGGCTACCTACCAAGTATATTTATTCAGCACTGGGCTTGGTAGCAGGAATCTCAAGACTGGCTTTCCCATATTCATGCAGTACCTTTCTCATTTTCTCTGCACCTCCTCATTGACAGGTAGTGAAATATAAGTGAGGGTATAAGGAGTTGGATTTAAAGCAGTTGGTAATCAAATGTCTAAAAGAAGTATTAGTGCAGATTTACTGTATGCAGCTAGACATTAAGTTTTCAACATTGTGTTTCAATCTAGTCTGTTTGTAACTTACTATTCTAAATTGCTATTTCACTGCAGAAGCCTCTGTTGCAGACTTGGATTAATGGTGCGTGAATAGCTCACCCAGGTGCCAAACTGGGTTGGAGTTCTTAGAAATTACTGGTGGAGACAGAATATGATATGGAAGGAATTCTCAGCAGACAGGGTCTAATCAAACTACTGTATATTTCAAACTTAGAAGAAAAGCACAAGGAAATGACTAATCGGTATTGTAGAGGACTAAAATGATATGAAAAGACACTTATTCTAGCTGACAATACCTCTACCTCTAATACAGTGCTGTCCACTATAAAGTCAGCCTTTTGTCAACACAGTTACTACACTGTGATACATCAGTGATATCTCTGGATATCCCTGTACTTGGAATAGGAAATAGCTACTGTATCTTAGATATTATGCTGTGGTAAATGTTTACCCTTTAATGGTGACCTCTGTTTATTATTTAAGGCTGGCTTTACAAACAACCAAACTTAACAACGTCCTTTCGTGGCACGGATCATCATATTTTTTGAAAATGGGAAGTCATGATGCCATTTACAGAGGACAGGAGAAGCCTGCTTTTTTACCATATGTGGTGCATAAATAACGCAGGAGAAAAATACTGGTCCCTATTTGCTTCCTAAAACTATGTAGGACCCATTCCTGAAGTTCCAACCATCCAGTAGAGTTCAGTGGGAATTTACTAGAGTAAGGATATCAATAATCAGCCCAAATTGAATAACAGGTGATAAACAGAGGAAGATCCCTGAGGAGGTTATTGGACATACATAGCTCCCAAGAGTAAGGTCTGCTTGGTAAATGTTCTCTCTCCTGAGGGAAAAGAGTTATTAATTAAGGGCCCAATTGGGTAACACTTTCCCTCATCAGCGAGCACCTATTCGGGTATTTGTGAGAAAGGGCTGCATGATCAGACATTGAGGGCCAGATTTTTGATGGTATTAGGCACCAAATGATGCAAATAGGTGCTTTTTAAAAA
Organism: Gopherus evgoodei; assembly: GCF_007399415.2. Classification (NCBI taxonomy): domain Eukaryota; kingdom Metazoa; phylum Chordata; order Testudines; family Testudinidae; genus Gopherus; species Gopherus evgoodei. The sequence continues at coordinate 61,163,635 of NC_044332.1, forward strand.
GTGTCTAGGCACCCAACTCCCAATTAATAAAAGTTAGGCACTTAGGCACTTTTGCAAATCCCACTGGGAGCCTCTCTGCACATTTAGGAGCCTAAATACCTTTGGAAATTTGGCATTAAATGCATCTAATTTAAATGATATTGAGGCCCTGGATAAATGATTTGTTAATGTTTAACTACGTCTCATGTTCCTTTAGTACCCAAATAATAAAAATTAGTAATACTTCATGTTGTTGATGTTTTTTATCCAGGTTATGATCAGATGTTATAGAGGGAAACATTCACACTCAGGTTTAATTTTCTGCCATTTATGTACCTTATTGCTTTAGGACTGGTAACGTTCACTGCTTCTAAAAGGTTTTCCACCTCTTTGAAGGCTGCAGGTTTGCTCCTTGCACAACTGGAAATGGCCTGTGATGCATGCAGGTTCATGGACAGTGGCAATCAGGGCTTGACTTGCACTGAACCACGGCACTGCCTTTGGGAGCTGGAAGTGCATTCCATCACTGCCAGAAGTGCATTCCAACGTATCTTTTTTAGGACACAGGGACTGACAGTAATACCTCTCTCTGGCTTAAATAATGTGAAAATCTGCAATGCACAGCATCTGGTGGGCCAGGCTCTACTTCTAAGCATGCAAACAGCTCTACTCATTCACACCAAACAACTAATTTAGGATTAAAATGGTTACTATTCTAAGACCACGGAATATTTTACAGGTATCCTATAATACAGAAAAGATAAATATTGTAGACTTCTCATAACTAAGATTATTGTTTATTTAACCATGTCAGGCTACTTTCACAACAGATTTTTCTGGTGTCATTTTAGTCAAAGTCGATTCAACAGAACACCTGTGAAAAACAAGATTTTTGATACCTTGGAAGGTGAATTTAGGATTCATTCCCTGAAAAAAATTAGAAGTAAATTGCCTTACATTTATATAACATGCCTCCTCCTTAACAGCTTTGCTAAAATACATTGTAAAGGAACCACTCCTCCTTCCACCAACTCCCATTGAAGTGCAGCCACCTCTGACAGCCATTTAGTAGAGCACAGAAAGACAACACAATAGTTTAGGGAGGAAAGAAGAATACTGTATCCTACTGAAAGTGCAGGGTGAAATCTGGGGTAGACAGGATGTAATTACTTTATCTCAGCTGAAATTTGGCCAGCCTCCAGATTTAACATGCTTCTATTTTGCAAAAGGTGCCGTCAACTTAATAATCTTAGCAATATGTCAGGGTGTCGATTCAGTACCTAACTCAGAGAGTAGTGTCCACTCCCTTATCACCAGCACTATTTCCTACAATTAAAGGCCTGTCATCTAGTACTCATCAGAACTAACCCTGTTTACTTGGACAAGATTAGATCCCAGAGAGTTAGGGCTACAAAAATATTACATTTACATGCCTGGGTCACATTATCAGTTGTACCTGGTTTGTATTTAGCAGAACTGAAAAGAGCAGAAGGAAAGGGTGGCCCTAAGTCATCTTGCTGCTTCCCTGATTGTGGACCGGCCAAGGGTCAAAACAGTTCCAGTTCCAATTTACAATGGGCTAAGGCTGCTCTAGATTATGCCAGCTGCAGCAGTCATCACAGGCACACTTGCTGTATCCTCTCTTCCTTCTATGGGAGAAATGTGGGAGCAGATGATGGCACAAAGCCTGCTACATCATGATAAGGGTAGATCAGAAGAAAGGCCAGGGGATCTGCACTTGCACACACATCTAATGGCCCCCAACACTCTTTGCCTCTTAGTGTGGAACAGCAGCCATGGTGAGATCTGCACTGAGGTCATGTGCCCTGGGTGAAGGGAGTGGATTTCCTCTTGGCATTTCACCCATACTTCTTCCTCATGGAGGACAGTTAGTACGGGTTAATGGAGGTGAAGCAAATTTCACTCTGTAGGAGTAACTTCGGTGTAGAAAATTCACAACAATTTAATTACAAATTAATTCACATCAATTACTAAGGAGAGGGGGGAAAAGTGTAAGAAAAATCAGTGCAAGCACAAAGCAACATGAAGATAGTGAGAAAATGCAGATTCCCATTGATAACAAAGCAAGGGGGGTATGTGTGCTATGCATTGCAATTTAAGAGTCTTTTACATTTGCAGGCCATTTTGATAACTCCACTAAGAAGAAGTAATCAACACCCACAGAATAACTTTAAATTGAAGTGTTTAAGACATTATAAATGTCTAGGGACATCAGTTATTCTTGGGGTCATTGTTATTACTACTTCCAAAATCTGCTACATACATTTGCTTGCTAGCATTGCTGTAAGTAATTATATAATGGTTTGCTAGAGCTGCACTCCAGGAAGAGTTGGCGGAACTCAATTCGGTACTGATATATGTGTACACTGTTATGACTTGCACTGTTACAGTTAGTTTCTAAAGCTGTGACTTCAGTGCAGCCTGTAAGTACCTACAAGGGGAACACATATTTGAGAATGGGCTCTTTAATCTAGCAGAGAAAGGTATAACGTGGTCCACTGGCTGGAAGATGAAGCTAAATAAATTCAGACTGGAAATAAGGTGCAAGTCGGCAAAGTGAGGGTAATTAGCCATTGGAACAATTTACCAAGAGTTGTGATGGATTCTCCATCACTGGCAATTTTTAAAACAATATTGGATGTTTATCTAAAATATATGTTCAAAGGAGTTATTTTGGGGAAGTTCGATGGCCTGTGTTATACAGCAAGTCAGACTAGATGATCACAATGGTCCCTTCAGGCCTTGGAATCTATTAATCTAATGACTGGATAAAACACAATAGTTCTACGCATGATGAACTCATTTTGTTTTAAAGTGTATGTTAGCATGGTCTAAATGGCAGCAAAAATACTTAGTTCTCTGAAAAGCTGTATAAATTAATTGTGCCACCTAATTGTGCCATTTATCATTATGAAATGCTTTTCTACGAGCATCACTTGAGAAGCGCCTCATAAGCATAACAACAAGACATACCTCTACTTTGCATGGTGACCATGCCCCGAGAATCCAAGTGTAGCAGGGTTTTACAGGACAGTTTCTGTACTGGGTGAGCTGTGTAGGGCATAGCCTTCCTTCTCCTTGTGACTGCATAATTATGGACCGAGTACGTATCATCTGGCCTAAACAAATAGAAAAGACACCAGTACATAGGATTTGTACTAGAAATGGAGAATTTACTGTAAATCGAAAAGTTTCCAATATTATAGCGATGTTCTAGTGAGTGGTGAATAATGAAGCAGACTACAATGCCAGGTAGTGGAGATACTTTGAGTAACATAAAAAAGGGGAGAGCTTAGAAAACTCTGGTGCTCAAGCCACATGTAGCTCCTTTCATGTGATTCCTGCAGGGTACTTGTGTTTGACTGCTATTCCATTCATTCTGCCGGACTACCAGGTTAATTATCCCAGAAGACAGCCATTTTACAGCAGCACGGGAGTGTTAGGAAAGATGGGAATGAACTCGTAACACGATACTATTGTATCGCTGGATGAGAACACTGCCCCAAAATGCAATATTACCACATGCCAATGCAATAGTGGGCTGAATATGAGGCAGTGGGGCCTAGCAGGAAGAGAACTGAACTGGGACTCAGAAGACCTGGGTTCTATCCCTGGCCTTGCCATTGACCTTGCACAAGTCTCTGTGCCTCACTTCCCCCACCTGTAAAACGGGACTAATGATGCTGACCTCCTCTGTAAAGCACTCTGAAACTTGCTACATGAGAGCTAGGTATTATTATTGTTACATGAGACCAACCTGTGATTTCTTTGTGGCTATCAGTAAGATAACAGAGCAGCTTGTCAGTTAGTCTTTCTTCTCTTTCTCTCCCCCCCTTCTCTGTCCCAGTGTTCTTTCCTTCCTTCTCTTTCAGTCTCTTTCCTTCTCTCTCCCCATATTCTTCTCCTCAAACCTCTTTATTCTCTCAATTGATCTATCTTCTCTCCAGTGTCATTTCTTCTCTCTTCTTACCCAGCACCTCTCTCTCTCTCCTGCAAGCCTCTTCCTCTCCTCTTTTCTCCTTCACCCCTTTCTCCTTCTGTAAGCCACAGTAATTTCATCTTTTCCACATCCTCCCTTCCTTAGAATCATTCTGTCTTCCGTGCCTGTGAAGGCCAACAAAGCTGAAACATCAGCACAGCTTAAGGTTGTGATCCTGCATCAGGATCTGCTAGTCTCCTAAAGTCAATGGGACTCCGTACAGGTGCAGGGATTCACTCTAGCAGATCCTCATGCAGGACTGAGATCTCTGGTTGTACAGTAGAACGTCAGAGTTACAAACACCAGAGTTACGAACTGGCCAGTCAATCACGCACACCTCATTTGGAACCAGAAGTACACATCAGGTAGAGATAAAAAAAATAAAAAGGCAAATAGAGTACAGTACTGTGTTAAACGTACACTACTAAAAATAAAGGGAAAGCAGCATTTTTTTCAGTTATAAGCTTTTGAAAGAACAGCTATAACGTTTTGTTCAGAGTTATGGACATTTCAGAGTTACGAACAGCCTCCATTCCCGAGTGTTCTTAACTCTGAGGTTCTACTGTATTGTCATACAAAGTTTAATTATTGATAATGTAAGTTCTGATACAGCAATGAGTTATTCCCTTCTGTGTTTGTTTTTAATGCTATTCAAGATTAGATAGATAGATAGATAGATAGATAGATAGATAGATAGATAGATAGATAGATAGATAGATAGATGCCCATTATCATCTCCTTGTGACTTTACAACTGCTTATAGAAGCGCAGTGGAAAGTATTTTGATTTTTCTTTAATTAAAGCCATCTGAGCGTTCCATCTCTTTCTATGAGGACTTAATGACACTGCTGACAAACTAACATACAGTGCTGCTATGGTGTGCCTCTATATTGAGTTAATCAATAAAAATAAGGTAGAATATATAATGAATGTTTATCATTATTATTAGCTCATTTTGCACCAATAAGTTTTTTTGTATAACTATCTTAGCAAAATATTTGGAGAAAACGCTTATCAAGTTGATCCTGAATACGTTTAGTAAATATTCAGTGCTGTGGTTACATCAATCTTATTACTTTAAAACATGTTTTCCAAATATATTCCATGAAATACATGACTAAATCCTGATGTATTATTAAATATTACAAGCTACACAACTCTGATGGCAGCATCATTTTTATCATTAAACATTCCAATATGTTTTCACTGCATTTTTAACAAAGAAAATTTGATTTTTATGACTAAATTATATGCAACTTGCTGGAAAACTGCAAGCACTCTAATAGTCATTACTGTCCATAACCACTTTTACAATGTCCATTAAGATCCTATTTATTTTCAGTGAAAACTCTCTAACCCACTGAATGGAAAAGAAAAATTATGTTACCATTTCAGAAATAATAGAACTGAACACCATTCATTAAAATAACAGCAATCCTACTTCTTACTCCTTTCCTTTCCTTACAAAAGTCAGACTCACAGAAAATGGCTCTCTCACAAAATGTTCCAATTAGAACCCTGGTTACAATTAAAAGGGGGGGGGAAATCCACATACCGTGCAACCAAGTGACATTTAAAATCATATTATGGACAGAATTTCTGCCTTAGCTTTGAAGGAACTGAATCTGAGAAACAGTAAAAATAAAAAGGGTCTCCTTAAGTGACGGATTATGAACACCTGAAATGGATGTAAGCAAGGCATGTCCAATGCTAACACTGCCAGTGAAGGAAGCACTTATGGTAAGGTTCGCCAATTGGGATAGCAATACTGTAGATGTGCTCTTAAACAGAGATGGTCCAACACAAATGCATGAAGCAAATGTTCCTGAAATCTGTGGAAGCTAAGAAATGGAGCTGACTCCTCATTGTAGTTATTATGGATACAGAGCAGCCAATTTTTAACTGTTTGTCTTACAGCTATGCTTAGAAATACAAAAAGAAGTCAACTGTTGCTAAGAACTGAAGTAATAAACGTCTAGTGAGTGTGATTCCTAAAAGATGATTTTTTTTATTTTGCTGGCGAAAAGGAAACCCCTTTAAGAGCTGCCAATGGGCAATCTTGCAAAATGATTGTCTATATGTTCACAATGCTGTTCGCCTGCTATGAGCCCTGGTATGCCATTTTAAAACCCATTTTAAGACTATTTTCTGCTGAGTTGTTATCCCCTGGAAACAGGGATTTGTAAGAGAATTCCTCAAAAAAGCTTTCGTCAACACCAGTATATTCAGCTATCACAGAATCAGATTTTGTGCTGTGACACAACCTCATAAATCCTCGTGGTTAAAAAGCAACTCAGAATATCAGTGGGTTGAAGCAAGGGACTCAGGTGGTTTGCGGTCCTGGCAGGATTATTCCCACCAGTACATTTCCTTTGTCCTCTCTAGTTTTGAAAGTATCAGGAAAGAGGGTTGCCACTAATTCTCTTGGAATTGAACATAAATTCAAGTGTCTAATAACAAAGTGATCTTTTAGCTTACAAAATTTTAATGATTAAAAACCTTTAAACTCCTGAAAAGTACTTGTAACACTATGAACATTAATGAAGTAATTTGCTTTTATCTGTGCTGAGACTGGCATATTTTTTGGCAAAATTAAAATTGACTGACAATTGACAACTTTCATTTTTAAGAACAAAAATATCAGATAGCCTAGTCGTTGCATGACATGAAATATTTTCCTGATAGCTGCTATACAAGATAGTTAGCTCACCAATAAACTACAAAATCACAGGATACTCCTGAACTTGACCCATCTTTGCTATCTCCTTTCTCATGATGCTGTAAATAAATCATTGCAAAATAAAAGGAGTAGCTCAGTGCTGAAAGGGCATTTTCCCCTGGGACTATGCACTGAAGTGGATTCCTTAAAGCTCTGATTCTCTGTCTACATACAGTAGACAGGTGGTCAGTAGCAACTCAAGTGGAAGAAACACTGAAAAAGTTATTTACTCTGTAGATATCTCATTGATAGAGACTGTTATCTTCATAGGTTTGAAATGAACTTTCTCCCTGTACAATCTCTGGACTGGAAGTGGCGGTGTAAAATCTCTATTGGTTCTTGTATCTCTCAGTGAACAAACTGAATTTCTCTTTCATCTGCTACGTCCTATTGAACGATCTGAAAATGCAGAGATAAAGGCTGCTGAAAACTGAAAGTGTGAAGTGCCTCTTCACTTCCCTCAAACCTGTCAAAAGTTCTGCAAGAAAAGATTGCTGGGCTTATTGTTCCTTGTTACTGCAAATTTTCATTTGGAACCATGACTATATTTTCATCACAGGAGAGCACTTTTACAATCAAAGAGCCTCCTCCCTTTTCTTGCCTTCCAACCCCACCGAGCAAAATGTGACATCCGTGGAAACCAAGATGCCTAAAATATCTGCCAAAGTTAATTCCAGACCACCTCAGCAGAAATGTTGATATCTGTTTACTGAGGCCTTGAGCTGTTGCAGACTTTTATATTCCCTATCAAACAAGTAGAGCAGAGCAGTGAGTGGATGGCTTCAAGTCAGTTAATATATGGCCGAAATAGGATTATGGAGACCAGGCTAGGTAACAGAGAAGGGAAGAAGAAGAAACCCATACAGCCTTGGTCCACTTAAAAAGCAATTGCACTACCAATGATCCAGCATGCCCTGTAGTTTAAATAGCATTGTTTAAACAAACAGCTAGGTCCCCATGCCCCCATCTCAGAAAAGGTTGTTTTTAGTGTCTTGTTTTTCAGGCCAGCACTATCACACCAGGCCTTAGTTATTTTCTGACCCAGTAAAAAACAGTCCTTTTTCAGCCTTATGAAAGATGTGAGGCAAAACCATAAGGGGTTTATCTCATATAAATTTCCTTACCAAAGAGAATTGTATTTGCTGGAGTTTCCTCTCAATAAGAGTCTTTCCAATACCTTCAGTAGGCTTTGGGTCAGGACCTTAGAGCACTATCCATTAGCTATAGTATTATAAATCCGTGTACAGCAGTTCCGCAGTAAGTAGGACTTCCAGCATATAAAACAAAGTTAGCTTATAGCACTAAATAGCATCCATAACAGAAACTGCTGAAAGCTATAGCTGTAACAGGCAAATATAATTTATTTCCATGCCTCACTAGGCTCGGCCAAGGCAGGAAAGAGAGATACACTTTATTGATCATCAGTTATAAGAATCAGTATGTTCCCCTTTTGCTGCTATACACCACAGCCACACTCTAAGCGACATACATGCCACATATATAAAAAAGATTTGGTGCTGTTCATCAAACCAGAACAGCATCCAATAGGGCACTCCTACAGACCATTAAAATATATCACAACAGAATAATTTACTATAAGAGATGGGCAGAATAAAAGTGTTAGTGATGTTGCTGAGTTAAGTGCCATTAAACCATACATGCATCAACAGTAAACTTTGATCTCATCAACAGTATTTCTGTTTTTTCCCTTTTACAGTAACTTATGTTTCCTGAGCAGGCACTTCACTAACTGAGAAAAGTCAGAGAAACAGATTCTTGTTTTGACTCTCAAATACTAAATAGGAGTGAGAGAGCAGTTGTAGCAGCAGTATATGCAGTTTATCTGCCATTGATTATTTTTGAGGAGTGTACAACTTATTATTTGGCAAATGAGGCTCAGGACAATGATAACAACAGTTTCCTTTGTTTATTGTTATCCTTTGCTGTTTTAAGTCTAATTTATGGCTCAGCACTGTTCCCACTAAAGTCAATGCAAAACTTCCATTATTTTCAAAGGAACAAGATCAGATCCTTACACTGTAAGATCCTCATAATAGGGACCTGTCTTTTTATTTGTCTGAAAAATGCAATGAACAATTATGAAACTGTATAATGATCATTATTATAATACAAGACAAAGTAACTAAAATTGAGAAGCCTCAAATTATGCTGTTGGAGGCATATACAGGCAGAATTAGATAAGCGCAGGATCTGTATCACAGTTGACCTTCAGCAATATACCAAGTTACTTAAGACAGGATGGTCTTAGTTTTTAATCAAGAGCTCAGACTGAATTTCATTTCAATAAACCTTTGCCCTCCCAGATTCTAACTTCCCCCTGCATCACAAACACGCAAGATGGGGAGGGAGGAAGAAGGAAACCACTTGTGCCAACAAAGAGCACATTTCTGTAACCACAGTCCTTTGAAAATGTGCTTCAGTTCTCAGAGGGCAAAACAGGCTGATGTTTACCTGCCCCAATTTTCTGTAACTAGGACCAAGGACAGGAAAGGGAATGGCTGCAGTGGAGGCTGTACTCCACAGGGGCCTCTTCTACCAGAATCTTGTGCAGGACTGGGACTTAAAAATACAATATAATAATTCTACCCTGGATCTTTACAAGCCTCCTCTTGGTATCCATGAGAGAGCTGCTGTGGATCAAGAAGACTAGACAGCCCAAGTTTTCAGACCCAGCCCAGACAACATATTTATCCTACTTTTAGGATTGGATTTAGCAGTTGCACAGAGCCTTGTTATAAAATTGAAGGATAAGCCCTTTATATGATCCTAAATCTCTGATGGATGCAAATGTAATCACAGCTATCATGGGTTCTCGCTGGGGACTGCATCTAGGATCTCCAGTTCTAAAACCATGAACCTCTATAGCTTGAGCTAAAGTAGTAAAAAAAATGGTTACTTATTGTGCAGTAATTTTTGTTCTTTGAGACGTGTTGTGCACATGTACGTTCCACTGTAGGTGTGTGCATGTCCAGAGTCATAATGAGTAGAGAAAAGTATACGCAAATGACCAGGTTGCCACCTTGAGTATATCAGCGATTGGGACTTTACTCAGAAACTCTGATGTAGTGAACTGAGCCCTGGTGGAATAAGCAGTTACTTTTGATGGAGGAGAGTTTAGCAAGGTCATAACAGAGTTGATACAGTCAGAGACCCAGTGTGAGATTTGCTGAGATGACACTGATTGACCCTTAATTCTTGCTGCATAGCTTACAAAGAGCCATGTTGTAGGCCCAAAGGATCTACCACAGTCCAAGAAAAGCCACATCTGAATGAACATGCAAGGTATGAAGAGCCTCCTCTGCCTTAGATGAATGGGGTTTCAGGAAAGACAAGTGAAGATTAATTGTTTGATTTAGGTGGAAAGCTAACACTACCTTGGGCATAAACATAGGATGTGCCCTAAGGACCACATCATTCTAAAAGTAAAAGAAGCTAAAGCAGCTAAAGCAGCTTCAAGCACTGAAATCCTCCTATCAGAAGTGCTTTCCACCAAAAACACTGTCTGCATTGTCAATAAAGATCATGAAGTTGTGGCCATAGGCTCAAATAAAGTTCCTATCAGTTTGAAGAGAACTAGATTCAAATCCCATACAGGTACCAGATCAGACACAGGAGGGTAAACATTGACCAGGCCCTTTAAAAACTCAAGAAACAGGAGGATGAGAAAATATGGAAAAACAGTCCACTGGCCAATGTAATGCAGAAATAGAAGTGAACCAATACTGCCTGGACCATGCTGGTGCAATGAGGATTAGTGATGCTTTGTTTTGTTTCAGCCTCCTGAGGACTCTTGGAATAAAAAGAACTGGAAAGAATAAAGTAAAAGATGACTGAACCAAGGAAGCAGAAAGCACCTGTGATGGAACCCAGGCTGCAACCCGCCCTCGAGCAAATCTCATATATTTGCTGTTGAGGTTTGTTGCAAACATATCTATTGTTGGGTATCCCTGGGGTGGAAAACCTGGAGGAGAACATCCAGCCTGATTGACTATTTGTATGGGTCTATGAAAACCCTGCCGAGGGAATCTGCTAGAGTGTTCCTCACTTCTGGAAGATGGAAGGCTTCAGGGACACTTTAAGACAAATACACAGATGCTACAGGATGCTAGCTTTCTAGCACAATTTAGATGACTCCCTGCTTGTTCAGATAAAATATAGCAGTTGTATTGTCTGTGAGAACTTGAATCACCTGAATCTTGATGGTGGGCATAAATATTTTGCAGGGCCAACATACGGCCCTAAACTCCAGCATGGTTATATGGGGGAAAATTTCATGAGGTGGCCAAACATCTTGAGCCTGAAGTTGACTGAGATGGACCCCCAGCCTTTTGTAGATGCATCTCTAGCCAGAGTCATTGATGGTTCTGAGGACAGAAACAGAACTCCCTTGCATACATTTATCAATCTAGAGACTGAAGCACCCATGCAGATACGCAAATCCACATGTTCAGAGAATGCCTACAACGTTGATATACTGAATGAAGCCAAGCTTGCAGACAGCAGAGGTGAAGTCTGGCATTTGGTGTTACATACAGGCACAAAGCCATGTGTCTGAGAAGCTGAATACAGGATCATATGATAATTGTTGGATAGCTTTCTGAAAGGAAGATTATAGATTGGACCTGTTCCTGTGGAAGATAAGCCATGGCTGTTCCAGTGTAGAGATCTGCTCCTATAAAAATTATGCCCTGAGTTTATTGTATCTGTGATTTGTCCAATTTTATTTTCAGGCCAAGAAGGGAGAACATCAACCTGATTACTAGGACACTGTTCTGGACATGATTTCTTAATACTGCTTGAACCAGCCAATTGTGCACGTAGGGATATATTTGAATCCCAAACAACTGCTGTTATGCACTTGGTGAAAACTCTTGGGGCTCAAGACAGGCCAAAAGAAAGCACAGTGTACAGGCAGTGGTTGATGTCTATCAGAAATTGATGGTACTTCCTGTGGGAGGGAGGTATTACCATGTGGAAGTGACCTGAACTTGATTTTCTTGATGAATTTGTTCAGCTTTCTTACATCTAGGATGGGGTGGAAGCCACCAGATTTCTTTGGGACCAGGAAGTACCAGTAATAAAATCCTTTCCTTCTGTGTTGGTAAGGAACTTCCTCTATTTCTCCGAAGTCTAGAAGAGACCATAGGCTCCTGAAGTAACATGAACTTCTTCTAAGAAGGGTCCAGAAAAGGGATGGGGAAGGTGGGCTGGAAAAAGGGAGGGAGATGAACTGGATTTCATATCCCTCCTTTACTGTGCTAAGTATGTATTTGTGCCTGATGTTCTGCAAAGCACAGTAAAAAAGAGACAGGCATAATCAAAAGGGAGGAGATATCATCAGTGTGTCATCCTCAATCGTAGAGTCAAAATGACTTTGAGGTAGTAACTGTCTTGTGAGAAGGGCCCGCCTCAGTGGAAGATGCCTGGTGACATTGAAAAGTTCTTGATCTTCTCTTAGGTTCTCTGATGGAACAATGGTCTCAGGTAGAGGTGTGATTTAAATAGTTTTCTTTTAGCAGCAGGAATATAGCTCTCAAGAAGTGAAGTGTTGCATGAGAGTCCTTCACATGTCATCTGTCCTGGCAGAGAACACTTAGAGCCCTCAAAGGGCAAATCATCAATCGTATTCTACAGCATTTTTTGGAATGCCGGAAGCCTGGAGACAGGATGAACACCTCATGGAGATGGCAGCGGTGACAGAATGTGAGTCACTGTCAGTGGCATGTATTGCTGCCTGAAGAGACATATAAGGGTAAGATGACACTCAGAAACTAAAGCTATAAACTGTTCCCTATATTCTTCAGCAACTTATCAGCAAACTTTGAGATGGCTGAATAATTAAGAAAATAAAATTTATATAAGAGATTGGTGATCATCATTTGAAGTATGGCAGTGGAATAAGCTTTACAACCTAGGGATGGCCTTAGACTGAGATTGGCAAGATTGCTCATTAGTCACTGTGACCGCCAGGGAACAAGGAAGTGGGTGGGTAAAGAAATAACCAATGTCTTTTCGAGGGATTTGATAACATCTATCCACCTGCTTCACCATAATGGTATAGAGGCTGCAGTCTACTGTAAAATCGTACTGGATCTAGAAGTGCTTTACTGATAGGAAGGGCAACGCTTCCTGGAACAGTAGTCTGTAAAATGTCCAGAAAAGCGTGTGGGTTCTCTTACACAATTTCTGCTTGGACTCTTAGTGAAGTAGTCACCTTTCTCATAAGCTCTTGAAAAAAGACTTAAAGGTCTCTGGGGGAGGAGATGTCGACTACAAGCTAACTGCTTCCTCTGGTGAAGATGAAGATATTTGAGAAGCAACATTAAGTGACTCCTCCAATAATTCTCCCTCCTTCACAGGATCCAGTACAGGAGTTTGAGGAATGTTAGCAGGATTCTGAGCAGATGAGTCCTGCACTATACAAGGAGGAGATTTCCTTCTAGATAGTGTGTGAGATGGAGGCCTAGAGTCTCTCACAGGGCAGCCCATAAAGGAAATGGCATAGACAGAGCCATCCACAGTGGAGGACACCATGTTGGAGCTTTTCTGTAAGGAACTCAATGCTCTTTAAGTCATCCATTCAGAAGACCTGTAAAGGGATCTGAAAAACCTGGATGGAGAAATAGTTTCCTCCCTTTCAGAGTCTGAAGAGAAAACAGAAATGTCCTCAGAATAGGGAGAAGCAATTGCCATCAGGGTTCTAGGAGGTCCAGGCATTGGAGAGAGATGATATTCAGAAACACATATCTGTTGTGGTGGTCGGAAGTTGATGGTACTGGTGGTACCAGTAAAACCTCAGACTGTGACAATGGTGCTAGGTGCATCATCGGTACCAGCAGTGCAGGGCCAATCTCTGAATGCACTGTCAGTGTCAGACACGTCAATGGTGCATGCATGAGAGAATCCGTTCAAAGTGCCAAATGTATTGTCGGTGCTGACAGCGCTGGTATGATCACCAAGTATGTTGACGATTCAGGGTGTGTCAGTATAGTCTCAAAGTGTCAGTGGTGCTGGGTACATAGATGGAGGAAGCAGTAGAGTCAGCTGTATCAAGGGGAGAATTAGGTAAGAAAAAACAAAGTAGTTCTCCTGTGGATAAGAAGGCCTGTGGAGTTGGAGGCACCTGAGGTGAGTGTACTGAGCTGATGGTGCTGGCAATGCTGATGCAGACTGAATTGGCTGAAGAGAGGAAGAAGGTCCCAGCACTGATAAAGGCACCAGTCTCAACAGGCCCAAGAGAGCCAGAGTCCATGGTGCGTCCTCAGATGGAATGGGTGAGTGCTTAGGTTTGTGGGGCTTTGAAGGAGTACCAGAGAACTTACAAGATTTACTCAGAGACCAAGTCTTAGATTCTCTGCCAGAGTCAAGATGTCTAGAACACTTTGAGTCTGATGGATAAGATGAAGCATGACATTTTTCACCCAGCTTGTGCTTCGAGTGAGAAGCAGCTGGAAGGGGCACTTCAGGCTGAATCAGAGTTCTCTGTATCTCAGTCAGGGCCTGGTTCAGATGCAGGTCACATTGCCTCCATCATGAGGTGAATCTTCAGACAATTGTCCCTCTGCTTTTTAGTCCTAGTGGGGAAGGAGGTACAAATGGAACATTTGTCCCTCACATGTCCCTCACTTAAACAGTTTAAACAATTGATGTGCTGTCTGTGAAAGTGAAAACAGTCCTGCACATAGCACATTGTTTAAACACCAGGGATTTTTTCATAATAAATCTCTTGGGAAAACTACTGAACTACAGCTCCCTAAGTAAACTATTAAACATCAACTAAGTATGTACAGAAATGCTGTCTAACCTGGCTCACCAAAGCAAAGCTATAGGGAGCTCAAATCATCATCTCAGGTAGTGAGAAGGAACTGAGAAGGAGGCGGTGGACAACTCCCATTTATGCCTTCATCTGAGACCATGAGGAGAACAGGGACATGTCCACTGGCTAGTGGTACTGCAGGCAAAAATCTTCGACAGGTGCACAGGGTGAACACACACCTGCAGAGGAATGGACGTATGCACAGCCACTTGAAGGAGAACTTCTCTATCTGGTAGCTGTAGTAAACTTGTATCTTGCATTAAAATGGGACTCATAGCATATACTAAACTCAGTTATACAAACTTGAAATATGGCTCACCTAACCTTAGTGAGAGTGGAATGTACAATATCTTACACATAAGATATACTGAGTATATATACATATTGGGTCAGATCAATGGTCTAGTTTCCAGTCTTTTGACAATGGACAGTGATAGATGTTTCAGAGGAAATGAACAGAACAGGGCAATTTATCAAGCGATCAGCCCCTATCATCCAGTTCCAGCTTCTGGCAGACAGACGTTTAGGGGCACCCAGAGCATGGGCTTGCATTTCTGACCATCTTGGCTAATAGCCATAGCTGGACCAGTCTGCCATGAATGTATCTAATTCTTTTTTGAACCCAGTTATACTTTTGGCCTTCACAACATCCCCTGGCAACAAGTTCCGCAAGATGACTATGCATTGTGTGAAGTTCTTCCTTATGTTTGTTTTAAACATGCTGCTTATTAATTTCATTGGGTGACCTCTGGTTCTTGCGTTAGGTGAAGATGTAAATAATATTTCTCTATTAGCTCTTTCCTCAACATTCATGATTTTGTAGCCCTCCTTAGTCACTTGTTTTCCAAGCTGAAAAGTCCTAGCCTTTTAATCTCTTCTCATATGGTAGCTGTTCCATACCTCTAATCATTTTTGTTGCCTCTCTTTAGTTGATTTAATAATATGAGAATTAAAAGTCTCAAAGTTTTTTTTTAAAATACAGCTTGGAATTAATATTCTTAGCATGTTGGCTGTTAAATAATATATCTGAAATGCTCATTTATGTTACAGGAGTACTATTTTACTGAACTGATGAAAACTCAATAGACAAAGAACACAATTAATGCAAATATTAATATCTTTGATCATTTCTGTTACATGCTTTGATCTCTGCAATCCATCTAAAAAGACCCCCTCCACAGGAGCTATCAGTCTGTTTTGTCTTTGCTCTCAAATAAATTTGATTCAGATAAACACTATGGACAATTAGAAATTGATGCTCACCAGAAGCTTGAAAAATTATGTTGCAGATCTATTTTAAATAAAACCTACAGTACTTCTCTTCAACTGACCTCTCCAAGGATTTGAAAAGCTATGCAAGACTAGCTAAGGCCCTAATCCTGTAACTTGTTCTATGGGGGTGAAGACCTATTCCTGAAGCAACTGGGGCACTACACAAATACAGGGACCTGTGCTCACATACCAGGTTACAGAAATGGGGTCTAAGGAAGTACTATTTACATTTTTTTTTTAATTCTTAAGGTGATATTTATTTATTTTAATCATCATAAGGTTAGTTGTGCTGAAATTTTGAATCCTGAAATATACAATAAAGCACAAGAGAAGAACTAAATTAAAAAGATATCCTGAAAACTCTCACCAGCTTTCCTTTGGCACAACACAAATCCTACTATACCTATAAATACACTATATAAAAGAGTTTATTTTCAACTATGACTGAATTTTCAGATTTTGGAATTAATTAGTTAAATGATCCTTTGTATACAAGTCTTTTCTAAATTGCACGTTGGGTAATTCAAAAACAGTCTGAAGGATTTTTACGAAATGTAACAAAACAAAGAAAAGTCCTTACGTCTATTAAAAACCCTAAAAAAAGTCAGCAGATCATTTTCTAATGATTTACATGCCGTTTAAGTGATTATCACACTTTTAAAATCTGCGCAGACATGTATGTTGCTCTTTATTATTATCTATATTACTGTTGTTACATCTTCTATGGATTGCATAAACATCTGCAGGATTTGGGATATATTTGTGTTCTTCACCATATGTAACATTCGAAGGGACGCAGATGAAATGTGACAATAGTCTTGGAAACAAATTTACCTCCAATGCCGCAAGTGTTTGAACATTCTGACCAGGCTGACCATTTGGAAAGCTGACAGTTCACAGAACATTCCACATGGCAATGAATGCTCAATTTTTCAGGTTTTTCCAAGTTTAACTGTGTATGAAAAAAAACAAACCTGAAATGTCACTTTGCTATTGCTGGTCATAAAATTAGAAAACTGAAAATTCATAGTGACTAAAGTGATACTCCCAAGGTCACCATTTACAGGGAGATTTTTCATCTGTAATAATAGCTTACGTTTTTATGACATTTTACATCTCAAAGGCTCCCCAGACCCTTGCAAATTTGGGCCCCATTCTGCAAATCATTATTCACATGACTTCAAAAAGACATAATCCTTTACTTATTGACTTCACTGGGACTACTTGTGTATAGGGTCTATAGAACTGAGTTCTATACACATACATATATTACTCCATCATTGAAATCTTCCTGTAGGGTAGAAAGAAGAAACTAGATGACTAATCAGTGCACATTATTATTCTGGTACTCTTCTTATATTTTGGTTCCTGAAAACTTCTGACCCTAGCTAAATTGAATATTGATCATAGCAACTTATCTATGCCATCTAAATGGTAACTGCAAAGCTCCAGCTGGCAGCTTGGGGTACAGTGCCAGAGTACTGTAATTTCCAAAACAACTGAGGTGTATGTTAGACTTTAAGCCATTTCTGTATTGTATTTATAAACTTCACCTGCTCACAGTAGTTCATATTCACTGATTTTCCATCACTGCGCATACAGCTCAAAAGGCGTCTCTGAATCCCTTGTCCACAGGTTGCATTTTCACTTAGCTGACATGTACTCCAATCTAAAGATACAATGTCATTGCATTTAGTACAGCAAACCATCACTGACCTTCATTTTTAACTTGAATTACAAAGTGAGTTAGTTCTCTTTCATTTAACTGTGGGACTTTAGAATACGAGTTCATATCACTCTAAGAACAGATAAAAGGAAGTTATTCTTAAAGAAAAAAAGCAAGTCTGAACTGGGAAATTCACTATCATATCTCCAATGTCCCTTAAAAAAAAGCAACACATCAGAGTATGTCAAAAACTGTTTAATGCTGATACAATGTATCGTTTGAAAACAGTTGGCACATGCAGAAGGCCACATTTTTTGTCTGAAGTAAAATTTCAATTTAATGAAATAGCTATAAAAGTTTCTGAAGTGCTACTGTATTTTAATCTGTGTTGTCTCAAAGCACAGCTCATCATCAAATGCAGCTTTGTGTAATAAAATATTTTCATTCTAGAAAAAACCTCTTGATTTTCTTTAGCTGTTTTCAACTGTGTGTTAAGCACCTATAGTCAGTCTTGATTGTCACTGCATCCTTCCAAAATTTTGTTAAAAAGGAAGTCAAACGAAAGTGAGCTTTTTAAAAAATAATGACAGAAAAAATAATGTGCTGTGCCTTACACCATTGTGAACAATGCGAAGTGTGGTTCTGCTCTGAAAAGTGACCCTCCGAAACAAGTTTCATGTTTATCGCTCAATGGCTTGCTGTTCAAATGCATTTGGATTATATGTAGAAATGTCACTTTTTCTAACTGCTAACCCTACAAATTTAGTCAAGGATCTGAAAGTAAAGACGGGTTCTGTCCTCATGTATAGGCAGTAGCTGAATTCGCTAAAAAGAGGAAAACATTTGTCTGCAATTTTTTCCCCCAAAACAGCTATAATCAGTTGTAATTAAGATTCTGAACAACAAATTTTATTCTCAAGTACACCTGTATAACCTATATTGTCTTTAATGTATACTCTTGGTGTCATCTGGATATGACTGACTTCAATAATACTGACAATACACAAAAAAGAATAGATTATTTCATTCTTGCTAATTTATGATGTTTTTGCAGTGATAATACAAGTAATAAAATCTTATATTATCCAAACATGGACAGATTTATACATGTGCTTAGCTGTAATGAATTCCATGGAACTACTAACACATTTAAAGTTAAGCACCTGAAGGATTGGGATGTTAATCATTGCAGTAAAGAGACAACTAAATACAAACAAAGAGCAGGTCTGCTAAGTAATAAGTTGTTTTTATACATAATTATTTTTAAAAGTAGAACTGTACTTTAATATTATGCTTTAAATTGTCATGTCACATTCTTAACTTTGTAGCAAAGAGTGTATTGAGAAATAGGATACCCTGCATTTTTCTTGTGAATTAGTGTTCTGCTTACCTGTTAGATTGTACTGATACTGAAAGCAATTTTGATTGAGAACACAAGGTTGCATTTGTGAATCTTTAGGACAAGTCTTGGTATTTAAAGGCGATCTTAACACATGTCGAGTCCGTGTTTGCATAATATTGGGGTCACATACCTACATAAAACATTAAATAGCACAAAATATCTTAGTAATTATTATAGATATGTACCAGCTGTAGCTGTTACAAATATTTTGCTATTCTGGCATCAGACCTTATTTTATGTTACTTTTACCTTTGTGTTGTTTAAGCCACTTTAAATGTGTTCAGTTATGGGCCTGTTTTGAAGGCAGGATCAATAGTTAACAAATCCTTAATCCAGTCCTCCTAAGTTTTGGCATCTACTGTGCTCCTCTGTGAGATTATTTAAATATATATATAAAACTTTTCCAAATATAAATTCCATCCCTACATATGAGTCCAATCAGGATAATGGGTTAAGGCAGATGGCCAAGAAATAATTTTAGAAGTTTTCTGCTTCAGCCCCAAGAGACCCCTAAGCAGAATTCTGTCTCAATAAACAAAGAAAAATGAGTTACTACAAGAATTTTTGTTTCCCTAGTTGTTATAGCTGAGCTAAAATGTGCCTCGCATCTGAAAGAGATGGAAGAGGTGTCTATCTAGGACACAAGACTTCACTGAGTGACACTTACATCAGATGATTAATGCTTAAGCACTCCTTTCTCATGACTCTCAAAAAATCATTAACCATCTGCCAGTCATGTTATTTGTAACTTAAAGACCCCCACTTAAATAGATAGCATCATCTGATAGGAATCTTTAATACCAGGACTGTATGAAACATTATCAAGGAATGTAGGATGACTGTTACATTGTGAAGATTTAAAGCATATATTTTCTGGTAGAAAGTAACAGAAGAAATTACAGCAGAGCATTCATTTATTGTATATTACTTTCTGCACATACTGTGTTTGACACTGTAGACAATATAGGGCTACATTTTCAAAAGCATGTGCTATATTATGTAGGTATCTGTGTACCCACGCAAACTTAAATACAAATGAACAAATCCTCAGCTGTGCATACAAACCAGTCCTGGCATCTGCAAATTTCAGTTTCCCTGTGCACGTCAGGTGCATCCAGAATTGTGTGTGCAATTTAGCACCCATGTTTTTGAAAAAAATGCTCTCCTAATTCTTTCAGCCTTGAAAGGTATGTGGAGGTTACCATGGAGCTGTACGCAGTCATGCATGCTGATTATGTTGCAGATAGATCAAGTCAAGAGAGAACTTGGTCTGTTATGTGGGGCCCCTCTCATTTCCTCTATCTCCTTTTCCAATGAACAACATTCCTGTTTTACCAAAGCATGGTGGAGAGACCTAAGAGAGCATGCTCCCACACATAAAAATATCCTGCTGCACTCCTCTGCTCTCTCCTCACCTCACTTGGGGCATCAGCCCCTACTCCTACATGGCTCCAAGAGAAGATGGGGATGTACAGCCTGTGCTAAAGTATGTGTGTGTCATGCTTTTGTAGGAGGAGTGGTCAATATTCATTTTGTCAATGTCCCAGGGGAAACAAAGTTGCAAGGAATCATGTCCTGATTTCCAGAGAAGATGGAGGGCCTCTTTATGTCCCATCCATTTGATCACTGGAGTAAAATGCTCCCTCACTCCCCATCGCATGAGCTAATGTCATTTGCAAGAGCTTTGGATAGATGGGCTCTCTTTTCTCTCTGACTTTAGCTCCATATTGGAGCTGACAGCCAGAGAGATGCTTTCTTTTGCCTGTGCGTCTGCTAACTTTTCTCCAGTGGCCAACTGAATGTCAATCAGGTGGGGAAAAGTCTGAAGTCTCTTAGGACAACAGTGTAAATAATTGAGCATACTTAGTGCCTCCCCCAATATCAGCCAAATTATCACAGATTCCCCCACCCCTGTACAGCTGCTTGGGCTCTTGTGTGCTGCTACCAAGAGAAAACAATCTTAGTGGTCTAATTTCAATGACTGTGAGGTTGGTTAGTTATATTTTAATGATTTACAATTATGGACAGGGAATGAATATAGATAAGGTAACACTAAGGCCAAGGTTTTTCTGACATAAGTGTGGTTTTGCCACTTCTTTGACATAGAATCATTGGCTGGTCTACTTAAAATTAGGTTACTGCTGACAGAACAACAGTATCAGCTTGTGCCAGAAGTTTTGAGGTGAAAACACACAGACCTGTAACAACAAGAAACCTTTGACTGGGAAAACTCATGACATAAAACCTACATAAACAACAACAAAACTGCAGAAATTATGTAAACCAAAGTTTTCCGTACATAATGTACGGGTTCCATAAAACTCGAAGGGGTCATGTGCTAAAAGCCAATTGGATAAAGATTAAGTAGTCTGAAATGTGGAAATGTATAAAAAATCCAAGTAAACAAGGCCCAAATTGGAGAACGCTGGACCAGAAACTGAAAGGTGGGACTGAAGGGCCATGACATAGCTCAGAAGAGGCAATGATCAACATGGAAGTTGGAAGGACTTCCAGCTGCCCCAGAATGTGGTAACTTGGGCTCCTACCAATTCCATCTGGTATGTTATTATTGTGAGATAGAAATGCGTGTTCAGAAATTAAAAGTGACAATCATTCTGTTTGAAACTGATTAAGCCTAAATTGGGTGGACTTATGACTCAGTTTCCTCACTTTAACCACCAACATAAATACTTGCCGAAAGCCTGTATTAAATGTACACAGTGGAAGCAGTTGAAAAATTGTTCATGAGTATACTTACCATATATACTCATTCATAAGCTGAACTTTTTTAGTAAAAAAGGGACGCATCAGAGAAGGGGTTCAGCTTATGAACAAGTATAGAGAGGGGGAGAGGAGGGACACAGCCCCCTCCCTCCCACGCAACAGAGGAGGCAAGGAGAAGCAGCACAGCCAATAGATCCAGAAAGGAAGAGGCTGGGCCAGAGTCTTTCCACTTCTGGCCACGCTGCTCTGCCCCCAGCCTCCAAAGCAGCTGCAGCTCTGGGGCTGGCAGGCTGCGGCCACGCCACTTGGCCTGCTGGAGCAGCTCTGGCCAGGCCAGAGACATCCTCTCCTGGCCCGCTCCAGCTAAGGTGGGAGGGGATGGGATGGGGAGAGTGTGGGGGTCCCAGGCTATGGGTGGGGTCATGTGGGGGTTGTCACAGGGGTTACTCCTCTGACCCACAGCTTCTCGCCCCCTCCTCCTCCCCAGATTTCCCCACCAGTTGCTGTCCCAGCCCGTTGGGGAAGACGCTGGCAGGATGGGACACTTTGTTTACTTAGGCTTAATCTGGGCCTGCGGACACTGAAGGTAAACAAATCGTCTCCTCCCCCCCGATGGCCCGGGAGCCAAAGTTTGCCAACCCCTGAATAATAGAGTCAGCTTATGAATGGGTCATAAAAAATTGCCATTTTCACTTATCCATCTTGGGAGTGTCAGCTTATAAACAAACTGGCTTATGATCGAGTATATACGGTAATTCATGACAATATGTTGTTAGTCCTAAAGACTACTCAAAAGGAGGACAATAAAGATACTAAGGAAACTCTGGACAGCAAGATGTAAGAAACCTTCTATTTTCACAAATGCTTGGGAATTTCAAATACCATTCTTCAATAAATCATACTGAGATCTATTTTCAAATTTTAAAACTTTTTATAGAGATATCAGTTTAAAAATCACAGCCTTATTGCTTTGCAGCTGCCAGTGAATACTGAACTGAATGTGGGAGAAAATGTGAGTAATGCTCTTATTATGCATATGAAAAAGCAATGTCATTGCACTGCAGCACAAATTCTCACCCCAGTTAGACTGCTGTAAATCTATAACATCTTCCCTGACATCAGTGGAGCTCCTCCCAATTCATACCAGTCAAAGTGAGAGCAGAATCTGTCCCTATCTTGGAAAGCAGCCAGTGATAGCTCAGCTGAATGCACTTGCCCAGCGTTAAGGGAATACTGTTATGTTCCTATAGTTATTTATCACCTCGTCAAATAGTTTTACATGGTAATCTTATTGAAATGTACATTGCTATTCAGGAAACAGTCATCTACTCATCTAAAATAAGCAATTGTTCTTAATTATCTGAAAACTAATCCCATGATAAGTGTCTACCAATAGTTTATTACCTTTCTTGCAATTAATTTGGCTGTTTGCCCTCACAGGAAAGAATAACTTAAATGATTTGCCAATAAGAATCAAAGAAGGTATCTCAGTAGACACTCCTAGTTAGTGTTCTTCTGCATAACTTTACTATACAAAAATCAGTGAATGTGCTCAAAGAAGTAGATATGTGCCGGCTCTGAAATACCTGCTTATGTTTCCTTCAACAGGATAATATGCAGGCAGAAAATATGTACTCTTTGCAGGGATATAGCATCATCCAGTTGTGCACGATTATAGGAGATTAACATAACTCAGCACAGCACATTGTTATATGCTGTCAAATTGGAACACAAATTTATTGGAAAGTAGGGCTATTTTCCCACTCAGGTATCTTCCTAGCCACAGCAGCTAGCAGAACAACCATGATTCAAACAGGTCAGAGTACATCTTGCTTTACTGATATCCAAATAAATAAGTAGTTTGCTGCAGCTCTGATAGCTGTCATTTTGATCATTTGTGCTGATGAGCCATGATGTTTGGAAACAACAATATAAACAAACTAAATGCTTCCACTGTCTCTGAAAAATAAAAGATCTTAAAAGGAAAACATTCAACTGATCAGGCTGTGTCTATGGGAAACATGCAAAAATGCAATCTATGCCAACTGTAACTAATATTTGGTAGCATTATTTGTTAAATTTCCCTTTACCTAAGTTGAAAAGTCAGTGTACTGCTAGAATTGATTTTCTGGCCTTACTCTTCCGTGTTAACTATTTAAAAAATTGAAGCAAATATTTTTGGACTGAGTAAGAGGCAGGAGGGAATGACTTGCAATTAAAAAAATTAAGGCTGGTATTTTCAAAGCTCCCTTTTGTGCCTGAGTACTCAAATCCTATGGAACTTCAGTGAGATTTGGATACCTGACTTTTTTAGGAACCTTTGAAAATCCAGCCTAGAAGAATAAAATATTTACAGTCTGGTTAATCAACTAGGATTGGTATAACAGTGTGTGAGTAGTTGAGAGGTATAAATAGTAAACACTAAGAAGGAAGAGGGATTAGTTAGGGTAATACACAGCAGGCGTGACGTAAACAAACATTTATGTTGCATACCAGGAAAAACTCCTAATGATGATATTATTAGTATCATAATCACTAGCTGTTTAGATCATTAGGTCCTGCATTGGGATCTGCCAGTGCAGACTTCTGTACCTGTTAGTAGAGTCACAGTGATGTCAGTCAGACTTTGCACATGGGTGCAGACTGCACATTAGTGTGTTTGGAAGGGAGACTTAAACAGCTCTGCAAACGTATAAGTGTATGTATACCAAATGCGTCCCCACCCCAAAGAGCTTACCATCTAAACTAGACAACTAGACTAGAAATTATCCGAGGAAAACAAACTAGGAATAATTCCTGGAAGGAACGGATTTTGAAGAGGCAGGCTAGGGATACAGATGAAGAGAGATTAACGCAAGAGCATTGGCCACAAAGCTGAGAGTGAAGGAGATGAAAGGAAAGAGTGACTATTGGGAGTATAGGGAGTGAGACGAGAAGAGGGAGGGAGTTATGAGCAAGGACAAGTTTTCGTGTGGTCTTAAAGATAAAGAAGAGGCACTTGAATTTGATCTCATAAAAGAAACAAAGGAAATTATTCAGTTTTACCTGGAGGTGAAATGGTTGGAAGGGCTGAGCAGGAAGATGAATTCAGCAGCTTTTCAGGATGACTGGAGATAAGAGAGGAGGGTCAGGCAGGAGATGGTTCCTCTGATTAAGAAGAGTGAAGCCCAAGGCATGGGCAGAGATTTGGATAGTGCAGAAAGAGGGGAAAGGATAGTATTATAAAGGAAGAAATTATAAGATATCATGAGTGCTTTGCTCTGAAATGCTGTTCTGTGAGAGTGTTAGAGTCCTCATAATTTGAGACATCTGTCACTAGGCTGGAGAAAGCAGTAGGAAATATACCCAGGGAAAAACTCGGTTTTAGAAGGAGATGGGTTAGATAAGACTTAACAGTTTTCGTTCATTGCTAATATATATGAATTTATATTTTTCATACAAAAGTATTACTGAGATACAACAGCATCTTATGGAGTTTCTTCACTTCTGACAAATCTTAGTCCTTTAAATAGATGTCATAACTGAATGTCTTCTCAAAGAGTTTGTTCTCTCCTAGTGTTCCAGTAATAACTATTATTTTCTTTGATCAAAGATTAATCTTCTTTTTACTAGTTACGTAAGTGATTATCCCTTGGTAAGGTAGTCCAGTTGGTTCGTGCCCTGCATGAGCTTGTGTTTCTTGTAGAGGAAAAGAACTGTAACTTGAATCTACACTATAATTTGCATTATATTTGTACAGATAAACAGTGGTTTCTTTCCACACAGTGGGCTACTGGTGGGTGTCAAGCTGAAAGGTAGGGAGGGGAAAAAAGTGATGCAACAAAAAGACTGCAGATTCAGGGTCTGAAAATAACATATGTTGTTATTAAAGTACTTATGAGAGTTGTGTGCCTAACTACTGTATATGCCTTTAAAAATCTTTTTCATGTCTACTATTTTTTTGTACCACGTAGTTACATATCCCATGAATAATATTTTTACCCCAATTCACTGTGGGGGGGAGGGAATTATTTGTAGGTGAAATATTTAGCCTACAAAAATGAAGGCAGAGCTGGGGCTTAATTGAAAACCCTTTACAAACAAGTTCCAAGACAAGGTCCCTGACAATCCAGGCACTCAATCCTGCTTTCACTGAAACAAATGGTAATTCTGATCTTAACTTCAATGGTAATAGGCTCAGGCCCTAAAATTAGGCTCAGGCCCTAAAATTAGGGTATGTCTACAGTACCCGTTGGATCGGTGGGCAACGATCGATCTAATGGGGATCAATTTATCGTGTCTAGTCTAGACATGATAAATCGACCCCCAAGTGCTCTCCCCTCAATTCCTGTACTCCAGCGCCGTGAGAGGCGCAGGCAGGGTTGAAGGGGGACCAGTAGCAGTCGACTCACCGCGGTGAAGACACCACGGTAAGTCAATCTAAGTATGTCGACTTCAGCTACGTTATTCATGTAGCTGAAGTTGTGTAACTTAGATCAATCCCCCACCCCCAGTGTAGACCAGGGCTTAGAGTCTGAAGTCAGTAACACTTTCACTTGCACAAGTGTGTCAAACTCAGCTACAAGGAGTTTTCTTAGCCACATAACTTTACTTAACTTTACTGACACAAGCATCTTCCAATTCCTATCTCTAGATGACATGTATGGTGTTGAACTGGACTCAGAGATTAGTTTATATGAATTACCAAAATACAAAAGCATGCAGGAAGCAAACCATTTCAAAACCAGACGGGATTAGCGTGTGCCACAAAAGCACAGTCACTTCAGAAGCTGTGAAAGATATCATCTTAATTCCAACAGAGCAAATCTTGGTAAATACACCTCTACCTCAATATAACGCTGTCCTTGGGAGCCAAAAAATCTTACCATGTTATAGGTGAAATCACATTATATCGAACTTGATTTGATCCACCAGAGCATGCAGCCCCGCCCCCCCCCGAGTGCTGCTTTACCGTGTTATATCCAAATTCATGTTATATCAGAGTAGAGGGGTATAACTACTGTATTTCTTTTAATCCGCTGTGGCCACTTGGCCCCACTATAAGCTAACACGAAAGGAAGTACAGGTATAACCAAGCACAGAGAATCCACCTTTGTTTTGACAAAGAGAAGACATTTATATAACATAAGAAAAGTTTGTTGTGGAAGAGAATGGTAAAAGACGAGGAATACAATTGTAAGGCTATAAAATGCTAGGTTGCCAGATATGAGTTTTACAGAGTTCCTAACATATATCTAACAGTCCCTAGTATATCACAATTTAAGCCTTGTTTATGATTCAGAAATGAGTAATCTATCTATGTACCTAGTTTCTCATAACCAAGCAGTTCAAAAGTTGTAACACATTAGCCAATTTAATTTATTGAAATGTTTGTGGATTGCACTATATATGGCTAGCTACATTATGTTTAACAAACTACTCAAAGAGACTCGCAACTCTTAAACTTGAGTACGTGCAGCCATAGCAAGTGGTTTTGACCAGTTTTGACTGTGTTATGAGCCATTCATCATAATCTTCATGAAGATGTAAATGTTCTATACAATAACATAACTAGTCCATTATAATATAAATGTATTAGCCTATATTGTTCATGTGGGCTTTCTGCACTCTTAATTTTTTAAAAGGCACCGATATGTTCATTCATCCTGTACTTATTAAAATAGTTATTCTTTCCTCACTGATTTTCAGGCAAACTTTAAAATAAAGAAAGAAACCTGGACTATACTGCATAGTTATATAAAAGCAGACATAGGAAATGTATTTGGCAATAATTAGCACTAATATGGTGCTTTATACTTTCAAAGCACTGTACAACATCTCTTTCAGGTATATTTTCCTCATTTAACAGGTGGGAAAACAAAGAGAGAGAGCAAAACTTCTGACCTCATTTATATCAATGCAATTTCATTGATTTCTAGAGGGTGATGTGTGTAACTGCAGGCAGTATTTGGCCTAGACAGGCTAAGTGATTTGCCCAAGGCATATAAATAGTTAGTAGCAGAGCTGAAGTTAGAAATCCAGTTTTTCTTGCCACCACTCCATTACTTAAACTGCAGAACTTTGCACTCATTTATCCACAGGCACAGCGCCAACAGAAATAGTGTAAATTTTCCCCATAATGTCCCTTGACTAGAATACTTCCCACCCTCCACTTGGATAGCCCATCTCTAGTTTTGGAAATATAATTCCATGTCTATTTAATTCTTTACTCCAGTCTCTGTGTCTTGAAGCCTCTGAACAGACTACTGATAAAGGTATCAGTTGTGATGAAAACTTTACTAATGTATACAGTTGTCTATCAAGAACAGAAATGAGACCACTATTTCATTTCCAACTGCCTCTGTAGGGAAAGCATTTCCAGCCATCACCAATTCAGACCTGTCATCTAAAATTAAAGCCCATGCCAAGTCTACAAGCCAACCAAATCTCTTGCTCCCACTTTTAAAATCCGTTGGTATTCAAACCTATACAGATTTAAGAGAATAATAATTTAATTGTTACATATATGGCACCACCATGTGGAGAACAACCACTGAAGTAGGAACAGCTGCTCTCACTGAGTATATATGTTACCTTGTACAATTAACTAATTTCAGACTCTTTACTGTAAATGCCAACAGCTGAGGCAAACAAGGAGGTCACTCAGATCTGATATGGGGGCTATGACTGTTATCAGCATGATAGCAGAGAGCTAACAAAATAAAATTGAGATAATTATTCCAGGGACTTGCAGCACAACTTGCATATTAACTCAGCTTAAAATGCTTTGATGAATTCAACTGAAGTCAATTAATTACATTTCCAAGTCAGATGAATACACAGTCAAGATACTGCAGGTACTGCATGTTATTTGATCACTGAATATTTAACAGAGATGGCAGAGTTTCAGTTTCTGGACTGTTTAGCTAGTTCTTTGAGCAATCAAATGATGTCTGAACACCTTATTGTAACTGGAACTAATATGAAATCTCTAAAGCCAAATGCAAATCAATCTAATTTCTGAATGGTTTTTCAAAACAGGCAAGCTTCAAACTGTTTTTATTTTGAAATGAATTAAAGCCTGCACGTTGAAATTACATGGATGTTCCTTAGTTACAAAGAAGAAAACTTTATGGGCCAGAAGACAGTCTTCAACCAGTGGAAGCCATGTTGGATTTACTCCTTACTGTTAAGAGAATGTAAGAATAATAGGGAAGCTTAGAATAAGTGACCTTGAGCTCACTGGGTTCAGCAAAGAAAAGAATGGAATGATAGAAAGCAACATTCGGGTGTTAGACTTCAGAAAGGCATATTTTGGGTAATTGAGAAAGGTAGCATACAACGGGAAGAAGTATTAAAATCCGCCACTGAGCAGTAATGGTGGGAAATCCCTATAGGTGATCCCTAAAGGCACTATAACCAAAGTACAAGCTGCAATTCAACTGGAAAAAAAGAATGCAAGATGGAGCTGCAGAAAAATCTGAAATGAATCAAAACCACACTGGAAACAGAAAAGGGAGTGAGTAAACAAACACAAATTCTTCGAATCAGAGGAAGTGTCCAGAAAAGAGAAGAGCGGGGGAAAAAAATCAAAGTTTATGATAATCAAAGAAGTATAACTGAGGCCTTTTACAAATATATCAGGTGAAAGAAGTATTGAGGAGTCCATTATTTGAGCACTGGCCACTTTCAAGTCCGACTGATTTCAAGAGGAGTCAAGGGCACACAGTGTCTTGAAGGTTAGGAATCCACAAGAGGAAGAGGACATATAAAACTATATTGAACAAGATACTAAAAAGTACACCACAGGGAACAATCCTTCATTGACAAGGAATAGACTGGATGGTCTAAGACAGGGGTCGGCAACTTTTCAGAAGTGGTGTGCCGAGTCTTCATTTATTCACTCTAATTTAAGGTTTCATGCACCAATAATACATTTTAACATTTTTAGAAGGTCTCTTTCTATAAGTCTATAATATATAACTAAACAATTGTTGTATGTAAAGTAAATAAGGTTTTTAAAATGTTTAAGAAGCTTCATTTAAAATTAAATTAAAATATAGAGCCCCCCGCACCGGTGGCCAGGGCCGCCCAGAGCATTCAGGGGGCCTGGGGCAAAGCAATTTTGGGGACCCCTTCCATTAAAAAAATTGCAATACTATAGTCTCATGGGGGCCCCTGAGGGGCCCGGGCAAATTGCCCCACTTGCTCCCCTCCACGGGTGGCCCTGGGAAAAATAAACCTTCTGCATCTCGGCACAAACCCAGTTTTGAGAAAACTTCTTTACAAGGTATCACTGGTTCTCAGAATCAGCTAGTGCTAAAAGGCACTAAAGCTCATTAAAAGGGTTGGACAAATATTTTCTGTCAAAACTTTTTCTGGATCGAAAACTAGGGGCTTTTAAAAAGCAGAAAAAATATCATGGACAATGTCTGCTTTCCTTCAAAATTTGTTGTGTTTTTTTTAATTGAAAAGCTGAAATTAGTCTGCCAAAACCTGAATATGGTTTGGGGTTTCAGAAGTGTGTGGTCAAATATTTGCTGCTTGCTGTTTTTGATTGTTTAAAGAAACAATAAAAAATTCTGCTTAAAAAAATCCAAAGCTTTTTAACCCCCTCAGCCTGTGACCAAATGCCTGAGCTCATCCAGTCAGAGATTTTTCCAGGTTTCTGATACTCTGCTGGCTTCCTTGACTCATATCTGTCTCCATAACTTTGGGTTCATTTAGGTTAGAACATAAGAACAGCCATACTGGGTCAGACCAAAGGTCCATCCAGCCCAGTATCCTGTCTACTGACAATGGCCAATGCCAAGTGCCCCAGAAGGGGTGAACCTAACAGGTAATGATCAAGTTATCTCTCCCCTGCCATCCATCTCCACCCTCTAACAAACAGAGGCTAGGGACACCATTCATTACCCATCCTGTCTAATAGCCATTAATGGACTTAACCTCCATGCATTTATCTGTTTCCTAGAGACGGCTCCATGGGGTCCCTCACAAACTGGAGACAGTTACTCTGGGTTTGTTTTTAGTATAGCTTATGTACATACTCAACGAACTGAGCATTTGAGCTTGTTCCAGAATCTGGGATGAGCCTATGTTGTGAAAACTGACATGCTCAAAATAGCACCTGCATGTGAATGGACAGAGGGTGCTAAAATTAAATTAACCCAGGGGTTCTCAAACTGAGGGTAGGGACCCCTCAGGGAGTCACAAGGTTATTACTGGGGGCTGTGAGCTGTCAGCCTCCACCTCAAACCCCGCTTTGCCTCCAGCATTTATAATAATATATAAAAAAGTGTTTTCAATTTATAAGGGGGGAGGGGTCGCACTCAGAGGTTTGCTACATGAAAGGGGTCACCAGGACACAAGTTTGAGAACCACTGAATTAACCCCTCTGAAGCCTCAGGGAGTGCAGGGGATGGGTCTCCCTTGATAGGGTTGGGAAGGAGGTAGGTGGTGCAGGATATTGCCCTTCTCATGTGATCCCTCCCCCAGTGGCTAATTTTAAATGAAGCTACCCTCCCCTGACATGAATCTCCCTATGGCACTGAAATTAAATATAGACGATAATTTTGGCATTTGAGAAGTGAAAGGGATGGTAGCCCTAATGGAAAATCTGACAGCTTGGCTCTTCTGCAAGCCTCAAACTGCTGAATGAGCTTTAGGATAGGGAAGGCTGTGCCTCCCAAACAGCCTGGCCCTGCCCCCTATCTAACCCTCACCCACTTCCTGCCCCCCGACTGCCTGCCCCCCTCAGAATCCCTGACCCATCCTGCTCCTTGCCCCCTCACCATCCCCCAGAAACACCACCACCACCACCCCGGGACCCCACCCCTGCTTCCTGTCCCCTGACTTCCTTGACCCCTATCCACCGCTCTGCTGAGTCCTGACACACCCCCGGAAGGCCCAGGATCCAACTGCCCATTCCCTGTCCCCTGACCACCCCCACAACCTCTGCCCCCTCCCTGTGCCCTGACTGTCCCTGGGACTCCCTGCCCCTTTATCCAACCCCCCAGCCCCAGCCTCTTACCCCCAGCTCCCCCCTCACCTGGAGCCTCAGCACATTGCATCCAGGAGCATCCCTGAACAGAATAGTGGTGCAGCGTGGATCCGGCGGGGCCTGAGCTCCGCACGGCTCAGAGCCACGTGGTAAGGGGGCAGGGCTGCGAGCTCCAGGCTGAGCGGAGGGAGCTGAGCTCAGCCTGGAGCTCCCAGACTCACCCCCTTACCACACGGCTCTGAGCAGGGCAGGGCTCAGGCCCTGCTGGACCTACGCTGCAGCGCTGTCCAGGGACGCTCCTGGATGCGCTGAGGCTCCGGGAGAGGGGCGGGACTGGGGCAGGAGCCTCACCCATTCTCTTTGGGGGCCCCTGAGGAGCCCGGGGCCTGAGGCAAATTGCGCCACTTGCTCCCGCCTCTGGGCAGCCCGGCCGATGGCCAGGACCTGGGCAATGCGAGTACCCTGAAAACCAGCTAGCGTGCTGCCTTTGGCACCCGTGCCATAGGTTGCCTACCCCTGGTCTTAAAGATCCATGTCCAACTGCTATGATTCTGTGAATCTCCTACTGAAACGAGTTTATTATCAATCAATATCCAAAGCACTTGAACTCAAGAAAAGGCAGTATACCCAGGTGTCTGGGAAAGAATTCTACCACGATAAGAATCATAATCAAGTATTTTTCAATCTAAGACTCAAAAGGGTGGGTCATTTCAGAGATAGCTATGACATGGTGGCCATTTAGTCCTGTCAACTGCTGAGAAGTTTCATGAACACTGACAATTCTCAAGAGAGCCACAAATATCATGGGGATGGAGAAGCAACTCTTGTGAGTCTACAATTTTCCACAATACTTTCTGGCAACCTGTTTCACAAAAATCTATCACTAAATGTGTGTGAAATATTTCAAACCATATATATATATATATATACACATACATACACACACATACACGCACACGCAAATATACACACACTAAAAGGCTTGTCTGAGTTTTTTTGTTTGCATTTTGAGACAATCTCATTCAAAATTGATAAATATTTGAATAAACCATGTATCCAATTTCTTGAAATAGTTCCATTTTTCAAGTGAAAACGGCCTTGCACTGAAAGCCAAAAACTTGTGTTTCACACATTTTCCGTTTGAAAACAGCCATTTTGTTGCAATTTTGAATAAAGCAAAAATGTGAGGGTTGAAAATTGAATTCAACAAAACAGCAACTTCTGTTGTATATAATTCTACCAAACAACAGTTTTTAATTTCACTTAAGTTTAGCTATGACTGTACCTTGTCCTCTCAGAAATCAGTACAAACCTTAACTTGGTCATCGTTTCCAATATCTTCTTTAAAAGGGCTCAGTACTGCACTACAGCAGTCAGTGGAAGTTTTCCCATTGATTTTAATGGGAGGAAGATCAGGCTGCATATGTATAATTTGGACAATCATGCTTTGCCTTGAGAGTATACTAATAGATCCATGATTAATACATTTGCTATCCTCTATTTTAAATGTCTCATAATCTAACCCAAAATCGTTTAAAATAATTTCACAGTTCTACCACTGAAATTTTTTTGGTGACCTAAATGGAATGAGAAAATATTTCAGCTCATTTCTTTGTGGCCAGCTGTCCACACTACAAAAACAGCCATCATAAACAAGAGTAACTGGCAGCAGTGTTGGCAGTATCAGTAGGGAGCCATGGATCTGACATACTTTGAAATGAAAATATGTTATCACTCCTAGACGAAGACTGTTTGAAATATGTTGGCTGAAGTGTCATGAGGAAGCACGCACCACCATTGTCCATGCTGTGCTTATCATGTTGGTAAATAAAGGTCACAATAACAAATACATGAGTGAGTGATAACAAATACCTTCACTTTGTGCATACAAAATACTTGTGTGTACACTTTACACATTCAAAAGCTATTCACATGCAAATGTCTGCACCTGCAAAACTTGGGCACATGTATGTATAGGTGCATATGCAAGAAGCATGGTAAAGGCCTTGCTGAAAACGTACCCCTTAGTATCTCAATCTAATATTTTTCATTGGTCACTCTGTGTTCACTTACTACAACCACCTCCAATTTCTTTATGTCTGTCGTCAGCAACACCATTGTCAACATGAGCAACTATTCTAGAAATTTGTAAAAACCACAGTGATTTGCTTTTCACTCTTTGATAGAGCCTTGTTTACTCTGTAGTGTCCAAACTTATTTTATTCCAAAAGTGGTGCTGCTATAGAAAATTGTCAGAGCCTAAGTTTGTCTGTCAACTAGTGCTGTTGTTAATAATTTGCATCCATATAACACCTTTCTTCAAAGGATATCAGTGTATTTTACAATCACAATTTAATTAAACCTCCAAGCAACTTGTGAAGAAGGTGTTGTTAATTATTATACCCATTTTAGAAATGATTAAATTGAAATACAAGGAGGTTAAGTGATTTTCCCAAGATCACAAAATGCATCAGTGAACAGACACGAGAACTGAAGCATCCTGATTCCCAGTTCTCTACTTGAATCATCATACTCCCTATCTTCCTATAGTATTTGCTTTTATTGAAGTATCTGTGATACAAACCAAGATATTGCAGTCCTAATCAGGATCCCTGTCTCTTCAAAGTCTCCAAACTGGTCTCATAGTTCTGTTAGGACTGGTAAGGCACAGAGCACTTCTTGCATGGCACCGAGGGCATTGAACTCCCACTGAGCCAATGCCCTTTGAATATGGGGCAAGTGACAAGTCCTGAGTTCTCATTTCATTTCTCCGACTCTGCCACTTTGGGAGTTGAGGGCATTTAGCACCTAAAATGCCTATTATTTTGCTTAATGAAATATAACAGTAGGATTTTCAAATGTGCTCAGTGCCGGCCTCGCTCTGTTCTCACTGAAGTTATCACTGACTCATATGAGAGCTATATTAGGCCAATAGTGAACAATTCTGAAAAATGTACCCATGAAGACCAGTGCCCTCTTTGCTGTTAAGAAACAGAGCTGTTTAATTATCTGTGTTACTCAAAATAGCATAGGAGTTGAATGTCTTGGTGACTCTCTAAAATGCTTGAAGAATAGGATCATCTTCATTTCACAATTTACATCAAGTATTCAGAGTCCTCTGTGCACAGATTTCAGTCTGCGTTAAGGCCTCACAATATGCATGTTGTCAACTAGAGATACTGAAGTTATACCTCAAAGACCTGGATAACTCCTAACACAGGATACCCATTTAACTGAAGTCAGGATGGATATTTAATTACTGTAGTACAGCTGCCCAGGATGAGGTTTCACAGGTCAGTACTAGAAATTTTGTTTCACTGGTGTTGTCATGTAATTTTTGTAGAGTGTGGTCAGAAATGATATCTTATCACAGTGGTTAAAAGCTGGAGGTTTTTTAACCTCTGAGTTTCAACACACTCATCATAAAAGGTGACATGCATTGCTTTTTCCCAAAATAATCTTTGTCCCCACCTGAAAGAAAAGCTGATATCTATTTCTGTTCTTTGTAGCACAAAGTTTAAGACCTCATGCATTTGGCAGTTCAAAATGTTATGACTGAGACTTGGTCTGGCTTTTATTCCTTAGAACTCAAAGTACCATCTCTACCACAGGAATCCGCTTTCATGTCACCACTTGAATGGTTGGCTTAGTGATAGAGCTGAAACTGAGTCTCTGTTTGATTAGTAGATTGTACTTGGAACATCATTTAATAAGTCTCAGACCCAAACAAGCTACTGCTTACACTTAATATTCCCACCCATTAATTGTCATTAGTTTGTTAGGCAAGCTGTATACACAGTTCAGGAATATAAATCCAGGACATAATTTCCTAAAGCTAAACTCCATGCTTTTCCTTCACTGAAGTGTATTTAAACTAACAATATATTTTATCTAACTTGTATAGTTTCTTGGCCAAGATTCACAATGCAGGAGGACTAGCTGGCTCACCAGCCAGGACGCTACACCACAATCACACTCCACAGTATTTCCTCCCCTGTGCAGATTTTCCCCAACCTAGAACCAGACACTGCCTCCTTACTACAGAATCTCCTCACACAGATCCTTGTGCTGGTCATAGTTATGGATTGGTAGTATTCATAGGCAGGGCCGCCCCCAGGTTTTTGCCGCCCCAAGCAGCAAAAAGGAAAAAAAAAAGCCGCGATCGCAATCTGCTGCTCTACCGCTGCCGCTTCAGTCTTCGGCGGTAATTCGGCGGCTAGTCCTTCGCTCCGAGAGGGAGTGAGGGACCCACCGTCGAATTGCTGCCGAAGACCTGGACGTGCCGCCCCTCTCCATTGGCTGCCCCAAGCAGCTGCTTGCTGGGCTGGTGCCTGGAGCCGGTCCTGTTCATAGGTGCAAACAAATCTGATCCTGTAATTCTTATTCACATGAGTAGCCCCACTGAGCATGTGGGACAACTTATAGTAGTAAGAACCATGTTTGTTAGTTGCTTTTGCAAGATCAGACCTCACTTTATAAACTTTTCAAGACAAAGAGTCATTATTTTATGTCTGTTAAGCATCTACATACACACACACACACACACACACACTCCTCCCTTTCACAGCAAGTGGGTAGCATAACTTTTAAAAACAGTCTGTTCAGTAAACTGAATTGATGCTGACACTTCTAATGCCCTAAAATTTCTGGTTTAGCACCTTCCAACGGTGAGTCTGTCACAAAACACAGGACAAAAGGGAAACATTTACAGAGTTGGTCATTCCATGATAGCACAAACAACAACTAATTCCATTCCTGGAAACACTCGCTGGTGAAGAAAAAGACATTTCCCAAGACTAGCTGCTGCTATCACAGTGGGAGTTTGAAAAGCTATCCAAGAAACAGATATAGGTTCGGAACAAAGTGTTACACTGCATCAAAGCCCTGCTGCACTAGGGATAAGTACCGGAATGAAAATACAATTTTTATTTGACATGTCCCCATGTGGAAGAAGAGAAGCTTGCCTGACTGTGCAAGGAAACTTTCTGTGCCTGCAATAATGGAAACACATGCCCAATAATGATCACACTTTTGATAATGAACCCTGTAACACAGGGACAATGTTTATCTGTCACTTAAATACAGTGCTCTCTTATAGATAAATTACACAAGACAGGTATGTTACAAAACCTGTCTTGATTTTTCTAAGTTAAAATAATAAAGTAAAGCTGGGCAATTATTGTGTGAATCATAACACTGGTGAGTGAGAAACCCTGCTATGTCATACCCACCAGGACCAAAATCTGCACAAGATTCAGTTTCCTTCCATCCTTCTCTGGGAGGGAGTGTTTGGGGGTAACGTCATGGATATAGCAACACTTACAAAGGGCATTTGGATAGTGGCATGTGCCTTTGCGCAATTCACAGTCCTCTCCTTTCCTCATGGCACTATAGCTCAATCATGCAACAATGGGCTTCTCGCTAATTGCTGTCCCAAACATTGCCTCAAGAGTGTTTCAAGGTGTGGAGAAGGAAGCAGTGCCAGATAATGCAATTCTCTTCAGGTTTGAGGGGGGAAAACAGTTATCTTCTCAGCCCCAACCTTGCTTTTCCCAGAGCCAGGTGGCTCCAGTGCTATGATTGACCTGTAGATACCTATGAGAGTTATATAACTCCCGTGTAAAATACTTCTCTGTGCCCAGCACAGATGGCCTTTCCTGGGATAAGGAGTCAGCAGGAGATATGCCATGGAGCTTCTGCTCTCTATCCTCTTTGTACCTGCTTTGGTACCAGTCCAAATGGAGGAACAATCTGGCCATCTGTCATAAATAATCGCTATGTGTTTTTCTAATTAGTTTTTCTAAGGCAAAGTCTTTGGAGAAATAGCAGACATCTAAAAAGATCAAGATTTAACCAGTCTGGATGTAGAATCCATTGAACTTGACTTCCCTTGGAAAATCAGTTATCCTTGCTACTGAAACATGCGTACTATATGAAGGGAGCCTAAAGTGACTCAAGAAGAGGAAACTGAGAAGCGGGCATGAAAACATTCCCTTAAGAGACACTGTAAAACCCATTTACCTGCGGACACTGGCTCCATTGTCCCCAGTCAGACATTACACACTCATTAGGGCAGTAAAGATTACACTTTTGGGCTTCATTAGGGATTTCAGACTGATCACACTGCGTAATGGGCACAGTCTCGCCTTCACCATCCTCAGCAGTATTTACACATCTACAGGGAAAAAATTAATAATCGATTACATCTGGTAGATAACAGCTTAATGTAGAGAACAACGAGGTGCTTATTGACAACAGGTCTGTATGTTTCCAAATGAGCCATTATATATATATATATACACACACCATGGGTCTGCACAGGAAAGCTGATCAAACTATTTGTTACAAATAACATTAGTTATGAATTTAGAGAACTGCTTTCAAACCTATGCTAACTCAATGATGACTTCCTGTATGCATTTATTTGTAAATATTCAATAATAATTGAATAATTTTAAACTATGAGATGCAAGCTTTAAATTTTGATTTGTTGCTTTGTGTGAATATGAATAAATAATTGATCACTTGTCACATGATATTGTTTCTGCTCCCTGATTGGAAGACAGTGTTTTAAAGAGGAGACTATGAGATAATAAACACACTTCCAGAATAAATTTTTGGAGGAATAATCACTAGTAACATTCATAAAAAGTTGGAGATAGAGGAATACTTTCCTGAATAATTAGTGGTTGTGTGAAATATTTGCAAATGGTTAATATTACTCCATAAATCACAGTGACTGAATGTGGTGGATTTTATTAAAAAAAAATTAGTGAATCCAAATTATTCCTCATTGTTATTCTGTTGTTTAGCCTGCTCTACTATACAGCCGGAATGTCAAAGGAAGAGTTCCAATGTAGGTACTGTATGACTTCAAAGAAGTCATGATTGTAACATTCTATAGGTGCTTGTCTGGCTGGTTCTTGCTCACATGCTCAGGGTCCAGCTAATCACCGTATGTGGGGTCAGAAAGGAATTTTCTCCAGAACAGATTGCCAGTGATCTTGGGGAATTTTTGCCTTCCTCTGCAGCATGTGGGTTCAGGTCACTTTCCAGGATTATCTGAGTATATCTCACCTAATCATTTCCCAGCTCATAATAGCCTAGTGTCCTGCAGGTTGTAATACTTTGGTCTCATTTCAGTTGCTAGGTTAGTGTGCAGGTGCTGGGTGGTGTTGGTGACCTGTTATGTACAGGAGGTCAGACTAGATAATCTAATAGTCCCTTCTGACCTTTAATTCTATGACTATGAATAAAACTGCATCTGAGAGCAGTTTTGTCTGTAAACCTTTACATGTCAATGCACACCTCTTTCCACTTCAGAGATGTTGGACATTCACTTTCATAAGTCCAGTTACTTTTTCTATATAAAAAAAAAAGTTTTAGCTTCTTTATATTTAAAATAATTATGCCTTTCTTTTCACGCACCTGATTTTTCTAGTTTGTATTCCATCTCCACAGTGGAGGGAATTTTGTTCACTGTTGATTTTGCATGGAGACCATGGTTCTACTACCCAGGAATACTGATTGCACTCAGTGTAACATGGGACTGCCTCATACACCTGCCAGGGAAAAGAATCAAAATGATTCATTTGAACCACAGAGTATCTCCACAGAAATGCCTTAGGAAAACAACAATAAAAAGGACACCACTGAAAAACACCCTTGATTATATTTGTTATGCTAAAAATGGTGTAAAGGTTTAAATTCATTGATTCATTATTGACTTGCTGAAAGATGTGCAAATAGGTAATGAATTATATGGACGTAGCATCTTTAGAAAAAAAAATAAATAAAAAGCTATTTTCTAAAGTCTGAACAAGAATTCCATTACAATTTCATTTGCTCAAACTCCTCACACAACATCTATCAGGTGTCCCTTCCCACAATTATATAGCATATTGCATTCTTAGATTTCCTTTAAGACACTAACTGAAATATAAGCAGCATTTACTTTTTGCACTTAGTGTGTCCTTATAAATCATTCGCTGTACAGAAATGAAATTTTATGCATTCTGAGCACTTTTTAAACCAAAAATTGTAAAAAAGTTTTTCCTTAACAGCCACTTAACTTCCATATATCTCCCAGGCAAACACTATGGGCGTATTCACATGAACTCTGTTTTCTTCAAGTAAAGAATGCATCTGAAAGTCTGAAAAATGTTTACAACAGCTATTCAAACTATTAGTAACACTGTACTGAGAAACATTATATAAAAGTCTGTTTTTATGTTTAAATTAATAAATGTATTAACATTATTTTCAAAGAATACTTGAAAGGGCAGCTTCCTGTGCATTTATTTTCATTGTATTTCACTGAACTTGGCCAATAAATCTAGCTTGCCTGCATAATTGAAACTGAACTTTAAGACACAGTGCTCTCCGTTGCTCATTATGAAACACACTACACTATGCTAGGAGAAAAAAAAAAGACTGCATAACGAGATATTGCTCTCCAGCACACCAAAATCTTCTTTGTCTTGCTGCCGGGGAACCGCTCTATTCTGACAATTACAATGTCCGTAACTCATACCTTTTCTTACAAAATGAGAAACTTTTACCACAGTGTTGTAGCTCACAATTTCATTAAAAAATGGCAGATGATGTCCATGCATGTTCTGGCATTAACAATAAGGAACCCTTATTTGCAATATTTTTTTTGGGGGGGGGGAGAAGAGGGAGACTAGAGATAAAGTACTGTATAATGGAAAACAAGATTGCTGCAGTGTCTGTATGTTGGTTGCAAATCAAATGAAAAGGGGAATATTTATTTTCTATTCCTAAGGTACTTTTTAACAATGTGAGAAACTAATTTTAACTGTAGGCCTGTCTCCAGCTCTGTATACAATGTTCAGGTTTAGCTGAAAGGGGCATGAGATAAACTGAAAAGTGAAAATATGTGAGGACAAAATGAAAGAAGACAGAGGAATGGAAGCAAGGATTGGTGAAAGGAAAGTAAGGCTTTAACTAGTAAAAGAATCACATTTCATGCCGTGAAAGCTGAAATGGGAAACGGGAGGGTCGGAAGCCAATTGCCGTTAGAACAAGGAGGTGATAACTGCAACAAAGAAGTCAGCTTAGAAGGATGCGATAAGAGGAGAGAGATAAGAAGTGTTGCTATTTAAAAATAATGGAAATTAATAAAAATGGAAGGAAAAGCAACAAATCTCAGATTACTGAGCCTCTGGATCAAGGATGACAGGATATAACAAAGGCCCTACTTCAGGGACAATAAAAGTTTGTTCATGGGTGGCGTCAGGGTTCCTTCCCCACTCTGAACTCTAGGGTACAGGCATGGGGACTCGCATGAAGACCCTCTAAGCTTATTTCTACCATCTTAGGTTAAAAACTCCCCGCAGAACAATTTCTCTCTTATATCTTGGATTAAGTAACACTGCCACCACCAAGTGATTTAAACAAATATTTAGGGAGGGCCACTTGGAGCCCTACCTTCCCCAAATATCCCCCCAAGCCCCTACATCCCTTTTCCTGGGCAGGCTTGAGAATAATCCCGCAAACCCCTACACCCCCTTTCCTGGGGAGGCTTGAGACTAATATCCTCACCAATTGGTACAGGTGAACACAGACCCAAACCCTTGGATCTTAAAACAATGAAGAATCAATCAGGTTCTTAAAAGAAGAATTTTAATTAAAGAAAAGGTAAAAGAATTACCACTGTAAAATCGGGATGGTAAGTACTTTACAGAATAACAAAAGACTCAAGAACACAGAGGATCTCCCCTCTAGGCAAAACCTTAAAGTTACAAAACCAGGCATAAACCTCCCTCTTACACAAAGGAAAACACAAACCAAAATAAAAGTAAACTAACGCATTTCCTTGCTAAATACTTACTAACTTTATAGGACCTGGATTGCTTACTTCCTTGAACTGTGTCCAGCAAAAGCCCAGAACAGACAGACAAAGCCTGTTTCCCCCCACCCCAGATTTGAAAGTACACCTCTACCTCGATATAATGCTGTCCTTAGGAGCCAAAAAATCTTACCACATTATAGGTGAAACCGTGTTATATTGAACTTGCTTTCATCCACTGGAGAGCGCAGCCCCACCCCCCTGGATCACTGCTTTACCGTGTTATGTCCAAATTTGTATTATATCGGGTGGTGTTATATCGAGGTAGTGGTGTATCTTGTCCCCTCATTGGTCCTTTTGGTCAGGTGTCAGCTAGGTTACCTGAACTTCTTAACCCTTTACAGGTAAAAGACGAATTAACCCCTTACAGGGTAAAGAGGGATTTTATGCTACCCTTAGCTGTATGTTTATGACAGGTGGGATATGTTTTTTCTGCATATTTTTAAGCCCAAGTCATATTTCAAGCTCTGTGTGCACACAACCATGGGCCAAGTTCACTCGTGCTGATACACAGGGCTGAAAATTACACTTTCATGTAATAACTTACATGCCAGTACAGAGCCATTATAAATAAGGGCAAGTGGCATTACCCTGGCACCCTTATTTTGCTGTTTCTGGAGATGGAGGAGGATAATTTTATGTTTCCAACTTCATCTCTCACTAGAGGGATGGGGGTCTTGCCCAAAGTTCAATATCAGCTCACATTGCACAGCAACTAGTGAATCTGAGCTAATCATGTCTTTACACTGAGGCACTGACATATACAAGGTTCAGGGATACTTAGATCCATGGTTAGGGAGCTAATATAAATAGTAAGACATTCCTTCTTGCACATGTTTCAGAATAGCAGCCTTGTTAGTCTGTATCAGCAAAAAGAACAGGAGTACTTGTGGCACCTTAGAGACTAACAAATGCTCAAATAAATTCGTTAGTCTCTAAGGTGCCACAAGTACTCCTGTTCTTTCTTCTTACACATGTAATGAGTGGCCTAGCAGCAACAATACTGACGTATTTTGCTGTACACTAGCTCTAATTAATATTAATCTGAGTTACACAAGTGCAATGAAAAGAGAATATAGCCCTTTAATTACAATTTATTGGAGGGACTGCTAGTTTAAT
Organism: Gopherus evgoodei; assembly: GCF_007399415.2. Taxonomy (NCBI): domain Eukaryota; kingdom Metazoa; phylum Chordata; order Testudines; family Testudinidae; genus Gopherus; species Gopherus evgoodei. Next base: position 61,206,206 of record NC_044332.1, read on the forward strand.
TAACACGCAGGAATGACAAATGTCCTTGCTGAAAAGTCTAGGGAGGCAAAGTGTGTTTCAGTGGTTACAGCAGGTGGCTTGGTGCCAAATTTCTTTCCTTCTATTTCTGATTCTGCCACTAACTCACTATTTGACCTTGGGCACAGAGGAACCCCAACAATTGAACTATCCAGGTGGAAATCAGCGTAGTGGTCCTGTTGTTACTGGGCCACATCCTGCAGACCGTGCTCAGTCTGAACTTCCACAGAAATTAATGGGAGTTTAACCCAAGTAAGGACTGCTGGATTTGATTATAAATTACTAATTCACTTATAATTGAAAAATTGCTTAGGATTCATAGGTCACATCAAGTCAAAAATGGATGTTGAAATAATCCCATTCTTCTAAGCAGGCAGTGCATTTCTAACATTCCTGCACCGTGTTTTCATGACCACCCAGAAATATGTATTTATGAACTCAACCCCAACCTCACTCCTGACAGTGGACAGGAATGGTCTCCTCTTCCATCATCCCCAAGAAGTTGGGGAGTAGAATCAACCCTTTGGGAGGATTTGGGTTTCACAACCGAGAAAGAGCTGAACAGTTTCAGTGGGAGTTTCCGGGGGAGGTTGCAGGGGAGACCAAGGCAGGGAAACCAGGAAGGCAGACTAGGGAAGGGGCAGGGGTCTGCCAGCAGCCCAGCACTTGTTGGTGGCCTGCGGTGCGGTGTGAGGCGTGGATTGCCAGGCACAGAGTTGGAACGGAATGATGGAGGCGGAGGTAGCAGGTAGAGACACACTGAGGATGACCGGATGCGGTAGCTGCAGCATGTACATGGTCCTAGAGGGGGCACCTGAAAGGAGTTTCATCTGCATGAAGTGCCGCCTGATAGAGCTGCTGGAGGAAAAGGTAAGGGGACTGGAGATGCAAGTGGAAACTCTGGCTGAGTTTAGAAGGGGATTTGAGCAGATGATGGAACACAAACATGATGAGGCACAGGGGACAAGCTCAGACGAGCGGATAGAAGCAGGACCAAAGGACTCTGAGGAGGGGCTGCTGGGTGAGGAAAGTGGACGGTGGAAGCATGTGACTAGGAGAACCAGGCAGAGGAAAAGACGGGCCAGCGATGGAGAAATAGAACTCAGGAACAGGTTTGCTGAGTTGGAAAATGAAGATGGAGCACAGCAGGCTGCTGAAGGAGCAAGGGCGAGGAAGAAGAGGCGAGCAGCTAGTCCTGCAGAAGGAGGGGAGGAGTCGATGGAGGCGACACCAAGTACGAGCCCTAGGAGGATTGTAAGGGCGAATACAAATTGAGAGGAATTGCGGCCAGCTGCTGTGGGGGATAGACCGCAGAATCGCACTGTCGCCAGGAAAAGGCAAGTCTACGTGATTGGAGACTCTTTACTGAGAAGAGTAGACAGGCCTGTAACTAGACCTGATCAGGAGAACAGAAGGGTGTGCTGTCTGCTAGGGGCTAAGATACAGGATGTGGACCTGAGGCTGAATACGATCTTAGCGGGAGCGGGAAAGAATCCGTTGATTATCCTTCATGTGGGAACGAATGATACGGCTAGTTACTTGCTGGACTGTATCAAGGAGGACTATGCCAGACTGGGGAAGATGCTCAAAGAAATCGAGGCTCAGGTGATCTTCAGTGGGATTCTGCCAGTTCCTAGAGCGGGGCGACGAAGGAGTGACAAGATTATGGCGATCAACAGATGGCTCAGGGAGTGGTGTTATAAGGAGGGGTTTGGGATGTACAGTCACTGGGAAGCGTTTACGGATAGACGACTGTTCGCTCAGGATGGACTTCATCTAAGCAAGGAGGGAAATAGAATTCTAGGATGGAGGCTCGCCGACCTCATCAAGAGAGCTTTAAACTAGGAAGTTGGGGGAGATGGTTGGGAGATGTTCGGGAGATCTCCACGCCGGAATATAACCTGGAGAGGGAAGTAAACAAAGTGAGAGGGGATACCCTTGCGGTCCCAAGAATTGATCCAAGGAGGAATAGTGGAGTAGAAACCAGAGTAACGGGTGATGCTGGTGGTAGAAGGTCTCTGCACGACGGGGGAAAGAATGTCACTGACGCCAAACGCCGAAAATTAAAAGGACTGTACACTAATGCGAGGAGCCTAGGTAACAAGATGGAGGAACTGGAGTTACTGGTGCAGGAAGTGAAACCGGATACTATAGGCATAACCGAAACCTGGTGGAATAGTACTCATGACTGGAGCACGGGTATTGAAGGCTATGTGCTGTTTAGAAAAGACAGGAAGAAAGGCAAAGGTGGTGGAGTAGCCTTGTACATCAATGATGAGATTAACTGTAGCGAAATAAGAAGCGATGGAATGGATAAGACAGAGTCTGTCTGGGCAAAAATCACACTGGGTAAAAAAGCAACTAGAGCTTCCCCTGAGATAGTGCTTGGGGTGTGCTATAGACCGCCGGGATCTGATTGGGATATGGATAGAGACCTCTTTAATGTCTTTAATGAAGTAAACACAAAGGGGAAATGTGTGATTATGGGGGACTTCAACTTCCCGGATATAGACTGGAGGACGAGTGCTTGCAAGAATAATAGGGGTCAGATTTTCCTGGATGTGATAGCGGATGGATTTCTTCATCAAGTAGTTGAAGTACCTATGAGAGGGGATGCCATTTTAGATTTGGTGTTGGTGAGCAGTGAGGACCTCGTAGAAGAAATGGTGGTAGGGGACAACCTTGGTTCGAGTGATCATGAGCTGATTCAGTTCAAACTAGATGGAAGGATAAACAAATGTAGATCTGGGATTAGGGTTTTCGACTTCTCGAGGGCTAATTTTAAAGAGTTAAGGAAATTACTTAGGGAAGTGGATTGGACGGAGGAATTAGTGGATTTAAATGCGGAGGAGGCCTGGAATTACTTTAAGTCGCAGCTGCGGAGACTGTCAGAAGCCTGCATCCCGAGAAAGGGGAAAAAAACCATGGGCAGGAGTTGTAGGCCAAACTGGATGAGCAAGCAACTCAGAGAGGGGATTAGACAAAAGCAGAAAGCTTACAGGGAGTGGAAGAAAGGCAGGATCAGTAAGGAAAGCTACCTTGGTGAGGTCAGAACATGTAGGGATAAAGTGAGGAAGGCTAAAAGCCGCATTGAACTGGACCTTGCAAAGGGAATCAAAACCAATAGTAAAAGGTTCTACAGCCACATAAATAAGAAGAAAACAAAGAAAGAAGAAGTGGGGCCGCTATACACTGAGGATGGAATGGAGGTTAAGGATAACCTAGGCATGGCCCAACATCTAAACAAGTACTTTGCCTCAGTTTTTAATAAGACTAGTGAGGAATCTAGCGATGATGGAGGGATGATAAATGAGAATGTGGATATGGAAGTGGATATTACCGCAACTGAGGTAGAGGCCGTACTTGAACAGCTCAATGGGACGAAGTCGGAGGGCCCGGACAATCTCCATCCGAGGATATTAAAGGAACTGGCGCGTGAAATTGCGAGCCCGTTAGTGAGAATTTTTAAGCAATCGATAAACTCGGGGGTTGTGCCGTATGACTGGAGGATTGCTAATGTAGTTCCTATTTTTAAGAAAGGGAATAAAAGTGATCCGGGTAATTATAGGCCTGTTAGCTTGACGTCTGTAGTATGTAAGGTCTTGGAAAAAATTTTAAGGGAGAAAGTAGTTAAGGACATAGAGGTCAATGGTAATTGGGATGAACTGCAACACGGATTAACTAAAGGTAGATCGTGTCAAACCAATCTGATCTCCTTCTTTGAGAAGGTGACGGATTACTTAGATAAAGGAAATGCGGTAGATATAATTTACCTAGATTTCAGTAAGGCGTTCGACACGGTTCCGCATGGGGAACTGTTAGTTAAATTGGAAAAGATGGGGATGAATATGAAAGTTGTAAGGTGGATAAGGAACTGGTTAAAGGGGAGACTCCAGCGGGTCGTATTGAAAGGTGAACTGTCAGGCTGGAAGGAGGTCACTAGTGGAGTCCCTCAAGGATCGGTTTTGGGACCGATCTTATTTAACCTTTTTATTACTGACCTTGGCACAAAGAGCGGGAATGTGCTAATAAAGTTTGCGGATGACACAAAGCTGGGGGGTATTGCTAACACGGAGAAGGACAGGGATACTATTCAGGAAGATCTGAACCACCTTGTAAACTGGAGTAATAGAAATAGGATGAAATACAATAGTGAAAAGTGCAAGGTCATACACTTAGGAATTAATAATAAGAATTTTGGATATACATTGGGGGCGCATCAGTTGGAAGCGACGGAGGAGGAGAAGGACCTTGGGGTACTGGTCGATAGCAGGATGACTATGAGTCACCAATGTGATACGGCTGTTAAAAAAGCAAATGCGATTTTGGGATGCATCAGGCGGGGTATTTCCTGCAAGGATAAGGAGGTGTTAGTACCGTTATATAAGGCGTTGGTGAGACCCTATCTGGAATACTGTGTGCAGTTCTGGTGTCCCATGTTCAAGAAGGATGAATTCAAACTGGAACAGGTTCAGAGACGGGCTACAGGGATGATCCAAGGAATGGAAAAACTGCCTTATGAAAGGAGACTCAAAGAGCTTGGCTTGTTTAGCCTGGCCAAAAGAAGGCTGCGGAGGGATATGCTTGCTCTATATAAATATATCAGGGGGGTTAACGTTAGGGAGGGAGAGGAATTATTTAAGTTTAGTACTAATGTAGGCACGAGGACGAATGGAGGGGAATTGGGGGGAGGGATAGCTCAGGGGTTTGAGCATTGGCCTACTAAACCCAGGGTTGTGAGTTCAATCCCTGAGGGGGCCATTAAGGGAACTGGGGTAAAAATCTGGGGATGGTCCTGCTTGGAGCAGGGGGTTGGACTAGATGACCTCCTGAGGTCCCTTCTAACCCTAATATTCTATGAAATTGAATATTAGGAAGTTTAGACTTGAAATTAGACGAAGGTTTCTAACCATTAGGGGAGTGAAGTTCTGGAACAGCCTTCCGAGGGAAGTAGTGGGGGCGAAAGACTTTTCTGGCTTTAAGACAAAGCTTGATAAGTATATGGAGGGGATGTTATGATAGGATCGTTAATTTGGGCAATTGATCTTGGATTACCACCAGATAGGTCTGCTCAATGGTCTGCGGGGAGATGTTGGATGGGATGGGAACTGAGTTACTGCAGAGAATTCCTTCTTGGGTGCTGGTTGGTGAGTCTTGCCCACATGCTCAGGGTTTAGCTGATCACCATATTTGGGGTCGGGAAGGAATTTTCCTCCAGGGCGGATTGGCAGGGGCCCTGGAGGTTTTTCGCCTGGGGCACGGGTCGCTTGCTGGTGGATTCTCTGCAGCTTGAGGTCTTCAAACCAATCATCTCCTTCTAGCTCTATATAGCTTTCTACTGTGAACAATAGGGTTGCCAGGTGTCTGGTATTTGCCTGGTCAAATAGGGACCCTAGTAGGCTCTGGTCAGCACCACTGACCAGGCCATTATTAGTCCAGTCAGGGGTGCAGCGGGGCTAAGGCAGGCTCCCTGCCCGCCCTAGCTCCGCACAGCTCCCGGAAGCAGCAGTATGTCCCTGCTTCTGCTCCTATGCATAGGGGCAACCAGGGGGCTTTACATGCTGACCCCGCCCCAGGCACTGGCTCTGTAGCTGCCATTGGCCAGAAACCATGGACAATGGGAGCTGCGGGGGTGGTGCCTATGGACGGGGCAGTGCGCAGAGCCACCTGACCATGCATCCACGTAGAAGCCAGAGATGGGGAGAGGGGACATGCCGCTGCGTCCGAGAGCTACTTGAGGTAACAGCCACCCGGAGTCTGCACCCTGACCCGTGCCCCAGCCCTGATCCTCCTCCTACCATCCAAATCTCTCGATCCTAGCCCAGAGCACCCTCCTGCACCCCCAACATCTCATCCTCATGAGTATCTTTGAAAACTCATGGTGATTGAAGGTCCCGGAAGACTGGAAAAGGGCTAATGTAGTGCCCATCTTTAAAAAAGGTAAGGAAGAGGATCCGAGGAACTACAGGACAGTCAGCCTCAACTCAGTCCTTGGAAAAATCATGGAACAGGTCCGCAAGGAATCAATTCTGAAGCACTCAGAGGAGAGGAAAGTGATCAGGAACAGTCAGCACGGATTCACCAAGGACAAGTCATGCCTGACTAACCTGATTGCCTTCTATGATGAAATAACTGGCTCTGTGGATGAGGGGAAAGCAGTGGATGTGTTATTCCTTGACTTTAGCAAAGCTTTTGATACGATCTCCCATAGTATTCTTGCCAACAAGTTAAAGTAGTATGGGCTGGATGAATGGACTATAAGGTGGATAGAAAGCTGGCTAGATTGTTGGGCTGAACAGGTAGTGATCAATGGCTCCATGTCTAGTTGGCAGCCGGTATCAAGCGGAGTGCCCCAAGGGTCAGTCCTGGGCCAGTTTTATTCAATATCTTCATTAATGATCTGGAGGATGGCGTGGACTGCACCCTCAGCAAGTTTGCAGATGACATTACACTGGGAAGAGTGGTAAATACGCTGGAGGGAACGGCCAGGATACAGAGGGACCTAGACAAATTAGAGGACTGGGCCAAAAGAAATCTGATGAGGTTCAACAAGGACAAATGCAGAGTTCTGCACTCAGGATGGAAGAATCCCATGAATTGCTACAGACTAGGGACTGAATGGCTAAGCAGCATTTCTGCAGAAAAGGACCTAGGGGTTACAGTGGACGAGAAGCTCGATATGAGTCAGCAGTGTGCCCTTGTTGCCAAGAAAGCTAACGGCATTATGGGCTGTATAAGTAGGGGCATTGCCAGCAGATCGAGGGACATGATCATTCCCCTCTATTCGACATTGGTGAGGCCTCATCTGGAGTACTGTGTCCAGTTTTGGGACCCACGCTACAAGAAGAATGTGGAAAAATTGGAAAGAGTCCAGCAGAGGGCAACAAAAATGATTAGGGGGCTGGAGCTCATGACTTACAAGGAGAGGCTGAGGGAACTGGGATTGTTTAGTCTGCAAAAGAGAAGAATGAGGGGAGGACTTGATAGCTGCTGTCAACTATCTGAAAGGGGGTTCCAAAGAGGATGGATCTAGACTGTTCTCAGTGGTAGCAGATGACAGAACAAGGAGTAATGGTCTCAAGTTGCAGTGGGGGAGGTTTAGGTTGGATATTAGGAAAAAAATTTTCACTAGGAGGGTGGTGAAGCACTGGAATGGGTTACCTAGGGCGTTGGCGGAATCTTCTTCTTTAGAGGTTTTTAAGGTCAGGCTTGACAAAGTCCTGGCTGGGATGATTTAGTTGGGGATTGGTCCTGCTTTGAGCAGGGGGTTGGACTAGATGACCTCCTGAGGTTCCTTCCACCCTGACATTCTATGATTCTATGATCCCCAGTCCCACCACAGAGTCTGCACCCCCAGCCGGAGCCCTCACCCCCCCACACACACTCCAAACCCCTCAGCCCCAGCCCAGAGCCCCCTCCTGCACCCCAAATCCTTCATCCCTGGCCCCACACCAGAGCCCGCACCCCCAGCCTGCGCCCTCATCCCCCACACCCTAATCCCCTGCTTCAGCCCAGAGCCTCCTCCCACACCCTGAACTTCTCATTTGTGGCCCCACCCCAGAACCCACACCCCCAGACCAGAGCCCATACCCCCTCCCACACCCCAATCTCTTGCTCAGCTCAGAACCCTCTCCTGCACCTCAAAGCCCTCACCCCTGCCCCACCCCAGAGCCCACACCCCCAGCCAGACCCCGCATCCCAACCCATTACCTCAGCCTGGAACCCCCTCCCATACCCTGAACTCCTCATTTCTGACCCCACCCTGGAGCCTGCACCCCCACCTGGAGCCCTCACCCAGTCCCCGAGCCAGCCTGGTGAAAATGAGTGAGTGAGTGAGTGAGTGAGGATGGGGAGAGTGAGTGACAGAGAGAGGGGGATGGTATGAGCAGATGGACAGGGCCTCAGAGGAGGAGCGGGGCAGGGAGTAAGGCAAGGGTGTTCAGTTTTGTGAGAGTAGAAAGTTGGCAACCCTAGTGAACAAACCAAAACAAGTCCTGTTCCCTCTGCAGTCCTGAGTTAGCATCCAAACTACTTCCCACAATTCTCCTGAGATTTTGCTCACTGGTAACTCAAAAGCACAACATGCCGGCTTTCCTTCAAGAGCACTTTTTGCTGCCACCTTGGCTAATCAACCCTCTTACTATTCTCCATGATGGCTTCTTTATCTAACTGAAAGCCTCTCAGATTTAGGATGCAGCTGTGGCCTTGGTTCTCTCTCTGACATCTCTGTTTCCAGGTGTTCCTTCACCTGCTGCACCTGTCACAATGATTTAGGAGAACTTCAGTAGATTTATGCAGGCTCCTAGAGTCTGCTAACAGGGCAGGTCAACAGAACAGTCCATACCCCATTTCAATACATACTTTATACTCAGTTATATGTTCTAGGTCCTGTTCTGTAAACAGACGCAAGATTGACTTCAGTGGGATTCTGTATGGGTCTGCACTCATACATTTCTTTACAGGATGGAGGCTACTATTTGTAATTTTGATTCTGGCCTCACAAACGATGAAGTGTAACTTGGTCACGAGCTGCGCTCCTTGTCACAGTGGAACAGGACCATTTTCTAATTTCTCTCTCCTTGCTAGCAATGATATATTTTAATCAATGCTGATTTTTCTTTGTATCAGCAGGAGGGTCTCCAGGTCATATCTTCTGCTTATAGTTATATTGTTTAAGAAGATCAAGGGAATGAACCTCATGATTCTGGGTTGCCCAGAGAGTGTGACTCAGCTGCGTTATTTTGTATGACTTACTGCCACTGGCCTTCACAGAGTTTGTTTAATTGTATGTTCTCTGAAGCACTATAAAGCAGATAATAAAGTCTGCTCTCTGACAACCACCATCCACTCTCCCTCTGTGAAGTACAACTAAAACCATTAAAATAGTTTACTTAAATTGTTTTTCTAAATTCCCAGAGTTCGCTGGATGTATGAAACCAAAGAACAGTGATAATATATTCACAAAACCCACAGGTGTAGAAATACACAACACTGCGCTAGCAACACAACCCAACTGCTCAAGGAAAGGAACAAAAAAAAGACAATGAATAGTTGCATGTCCCCTGTCCCCTAGTGTCCTTTTTAAATATTGGGAGTTAACTGGAGCAGGGTTTTTTTTGTTGTTTTTTGTTTTTAAAAACTTTCAATTTCCTTCTTTCCTTTTAGATCACGGGCCTGATTCCGGGGTAAATTATGGGACTTTTGCCTCCCTCTGTTGGTGGAGAGGAGCTACAAGCCAGTGATAGCTGGACTAAGGATTTCCGGGTGGTGTAGAGCTGCCAGAATGGCCCTATGCTGCCCCCCTTGCAGGAACTTGCTCGACACATTTGCCCTCTTCTAAAAATGAATTCAAACTAAACCTTTTGAAGTCTCTAAAATATTTGCTTCACTATTTCCCTCAATTATTAATTATTAATTATTATTATTATAATTAATGTGTTTGGGCCAGAAGTGCAAAATACCACAAAAAATTCTGTTTTCATGGAGTGAAACTATGTCTCATTGAAATCAGTGGGAGTTTTGCCATTGCTTTAAATGAGGTCAGGATTTCACTTACGGTCTTTACGGCAGAATTAGAAGCAGGAAGCACCATACATCTTGTGAAAAATCATATACATTTGAGCTCCTCATCACCTTTTGCAGACTGAAGAGACTACAACAACTTGATTACAGATAAAGAAGAATATATGGTGCTTTTATGATCAAACCTAAACTTTCTGAGGTTCATCTATAACTAAACTAAAGACCCTTTTAGGTCTTAACCATAAAACAGATAATTGGTACCTGAAGCAGTCCTCCTTCAGTGAATAAAAGGACATAAAGCTGCCTTGATTTGTACGGAATGAGACTATTACACTAGGGACTACCTTTTGCCTAAGAAATGTGAGCCCAACTCCCTTGGACCTCAGTTTTTAGTCTTAATTATTAAGTATTTTATTAGAATGAACAGAAACATTATTAATCAGTTCATTTCCTCTTGAATAAACGGTGCTGGAGAAATATCCCGGTACATGAACATCTGAAAATAATTATGTGATGAGTTGGTAGGATTCTCTTGTTTACTTCCTCAGAAGTTGGTACAGAACAAATGTTAACTTACTTATCAGATCACCTAAAGAAATGGGTGCGCTTGCACAGGTGATCTGAATGATTAAAAGAACTAATGGCTATACACGAGAGACAAAGGGCCTGCAGTTGCAGGGGCTCAGTCCTTCTGAAAATCATAGTAACTGCATATTTCAGTGAACATCAAGATTTATTGTCTGTCAAGGTAAATATCGACTCTGGCTTTGCCTTAGTCAATATTTTAGCTTTCCAGTCAGTAGATCTTGCTGTTTACCTCAACAGAAGTCAATATCTGCTTATTATATTAGAACAACCAAACTGATCTCTGTAGCAGATGACTGGAACCCCGAGAACATCCTTTTTGCTATTAATTTTTATCAAAATGGAGCAAATTCATCCCTGGTATAAACTCATGTCAATGATCTTGCACCAGGGATACACTAGACCAAATATGTTTAAATAGCCAGAACCCAAGAAATAAAAATGTACTTTTAAAGTATGGAGACCACCAAGAATAACACTAAAAAGCTGCATGAACCACATAATCTAGTTCTGTAGGGGAGTGAGCCGATTGGCTCTGATTTCCAAAGGCACTTGATGGCAAGGAAGTTTGAACTTCGATATTAAGCACCTCTATTGAGACTTTCCAGCAGGGTTTTCACTTTTTTTTTATCTTCCCCCAGCGTCCAGAGTTCAAGAGGAGGCAGCTGTTAGACTGAATTGTGTTGTAATGACTCTTCTTTTGTTACAGTAAAAGTCCATGTAGAGCCCAAATGACTTTTTAAAATCTGAACTGCGGTCACTGTGGCTTTCACAGACAACTTGACATGACTGGGACTACAGCAAATTGGGAACTACAGCTGCTGTGATGTTTTGTAACCTCAACAGGCACAGTCTGCCTGTCACAAAAGTGGGGGTATTACAAAGTACAGTGTGAGCTCAGATAGTGATTACCTGCAATTCTGATTTAGGTGCAGACCTTGAACAATCCAAGTTCATCCAAATTTCATGAGAATTTCCTTTTTGTTAGGTGCTGTATTTACCAGTATGAGAAATAATGTTTGTCTCAGTTAGGAACTAGCACATATTTTGTCTTTTGGCTTCATTCAACTTCAAACAAGCCAGTTTAAAAAAAATCAGTTTCTCTGGCTTAATTTATTAAGACCACAAATTGGCAAAGCACCCTTAGGTGCTACAGCAATACAAATAAATAAATAATTAATTATAAACAATATTCAAGTAATTATTGGGCTTGACTGTTTTCCTGAGCCTGGCTGAATTTAGGCATATTCTTAAATGCTTATCTGAATTAGGGCTGAATTGGGCTATATATCTGAAGGGAGACTATTACCTTATCAACAAATGACAACACAAAAAGTGTCAAACTTAAAATACTATGTAAGGATAGTTTGCATACTGACCAAGACTTCCGCAAATATATTAGCCATTCATGTTTTCAAAGTGTTTGAATAAATCATTTTTAGGCTATGGCTTATTTGCAAGCTACTAGTTGCCACCATTTGCTGTTTGTTATTCAATATCTGGGTTGTATAGTGAGTTGCCTCAATCATATGGTATTGTGTCTGCTCCCTGATTTGAGTCAGGATAAGAACCAACTAAAAGTAGCGAATAATTCATGGTAGAGGATTTTGGAGAAATAATTGTTAAAATTTGTGCAACTATTGCGATTCGTGGACTTTTTTATATAAATGCTGGTGATTTGTCCCAATAATCCTACATAACAAGTAATATGATTGCATGTTTGAAAAAGCAAAACAAATAAAGCACATTCATTCATTAATATACACCTGAAGTAGGAGCTGACTAGCCCTTATGGTAAGGATCAAAGAGGATCACTCATAAGCTTAATAAAGGTTACTAAAAGCTCAGCTGCTGCCCAGCTAAATTTAGAGAAAACCCACAAAACCACTGAAGTGATCCTACATGTGTACAAAACATTATGGTGGATGAAAAGGAAACCAATGTTACCCTAACATCTACGTGCCATAATACAAACAAACAAGACCAAAGGCCAGTCTGATGTTTTCTGAGTATATGACTACAATGTGAGGGACCAGGTTAATTCCTAGTTCCATTTTCTAATTTCCCCTTGCTGTCCGGGAGCTCAGCAGTACATTGCTCAGCCCTCCCAAAGGAGGGACATTTCGGGTTGGCCTGAAGCAACTTTTGTTGTTAAGTGGGTAGCACTGATGATAGGCTTCAAAGGGATTCCCAGAGCAAGGAAGCTTTTTGTGATGTCATGGGAGGAGAAACATTCATGAATCCACTCAGAATTCACTCCCTCCCAGACTACCTAATTATAATTCTCACAGCAGCCTGGTGTGATTCCCAGTTTACAGATGAAGAAACTGAGGCTGGGAGGTTAAGTGATTTACCCAAGCTAGAGAGAGTGCCAGTATGAGAACTGGGATTCGAATGCTGGAACACCATATTTCCTTGCTCATGCTTTAACCACCGGTTCACCCTCATTTTACAATCAAATCAATGGCAAGTGTGAGAAGACATTTATGGATGAAGCCATCAACAAAGGAAGTCCTGGTAATGCTACAATACGAAACTGTGGCTTTAAAGTGAGGGATTAAAAGTAAGGAGTAGAAATGAAGAGTCAGTAGGATACTGTTAAAAAGACAATTGAACTCCCAGTACTTCCTCAGCATATTCTTTAAGTGTTCTTTCCCCCCTCATGCAGTCCCTTTGCCTAACTTTAAAAGCCCTGGTCTGTTAGTCAGTCTCTCATTTTCTTCTAATAGATCATTAAATATGCAAAGACAGGTACCTCTATAATTCAAATTGATAAGTGCAATGAATGGAAAACATCCTGTTTAAAGAGTTAATTGAAGTGAGATCTACTAAACCACAGTTATTATGGTTGGTACTTACGGAAGTAACATCTCACTGACCAAGGTTTATTAATTTATATTTAGCAGAGCTAAATGTTTTTATTTTCTGTAAAGCTGGCGCATGCACAAAAATGTCAAGTTGTATTATGCTAACGTGTAAGCATTCTTTACTGGAACTTAAAATAAGAAATTGGTGTAATTAAATGTGGAAATATGGGACAAAATATTCTCTAAGTGATTGTTCATTTCAATACATTTCATCTCTCTAATTAGCTGCTGCAGGAGTTATGAGACCCTAAAGCTCTGTCAGCTCTCGTATGAACAGGCTCCCAGCCAGTAATCCACACTGCCTCCCCCAGTAGACGTCATGTAACTGTAGAATGATAGCAGCTAACACCATTCCTGCAGTGCTGGAACCAGAGTGCAAGACCTTCTCAACACACCCACTCTCTGCCTTCCGATGATCTGATATGTTAAAAAGTAGAATTCCCTTGGGGCAGTGCAAAACACTTTAACTGCACTTATTGGTTGATCCCAACGGGCTAATACAAATTGCTTATTCTAGAGTACTTATAGGTCTGAAAACACTAATGATTTTTGTATTTATTATAATACTTCAAACAAGAAGACAGACAGACAGGAATAGCATTAGTGATTTACTGTAACTATGAGCTTTATCACGCAAGATGCTGAGCACAGAGTAGAATGCTCAACACCTGGCAAGATCAGCTCCTAGATTTCTGAGCGTAGGTTAAATTACTCCTGGTTGCAACCCCAATGTAATGCAATTTAATCTTATATTATTCTGAAGAAATTGAGATGGCAACATGTTTTACTTACACACACACACATTTCACTATCTGAAAACTATTTCAGACCTCAGAAATGCATTATGCAATGGGGTACTCAATTCTCACCTGATTTTACTGTGCCACCATATACGAGGGCCAAAACTAAGGTGCAGACTCATTAGTGAGAATCTGTTGAATTTTTGATCATCATCTGCTGATTCCAGAGTCTCTAGATAAGGTAGATTTTGCTTTTTCCCTGACATAAAGCAAGGCAAGCATAGCAAATTTAAGTAGATATGACTAAATTAACGCCCTGTGTTTTGAAACAACACATTTTGCTGAAGCAGAGGAATATGTTCAGCAATAGCAAATGCATGTAGTGCCTTTCTGGATCATTCTTAGTTATGCAACAATAATGTTTGATTCGGCCTTAAAGAGAGGAGGTGGAAAAGCTGACTGATGGAGAACAAAGTCCCTTTTTACTAAATGAGAACAATAAAGATCAAGACAGATTGCAACACCAACCTGAGCCTTTGTAGATGTCCATGTTAGCAGGGCATGACAAGCAAAAAGGAGAGAAAATTGTATATTAATTAGTTCAGCTATTGTATTGAAAAAAAGCAGAATTCCTGCTTATAAATAAAATTGCTATAACATAAGATTGTATCAAAATTCCTCGATTTCCCCATCTTTTAGGGGAAAAAACCCTCCAAGTAGAAATCAAACATATATTTGTTGGTGAATGAAAAGCAAAACTGTGCTAAAGAATGAAACAGATTTCATTCAAGTATCTTTGAGGTAGCATAATGGATTCTCAAGATTAAGGTTTTAGGGGTCAAAAACCCTATGAAGCTTAACTGGAAATGTGGCAAGAAACCCCACAATTGCAGAATACCAATCACAATAGAAATTAAAGCCTTGTAAACACATAAATCTTAATTAGGTGATGCTGTGTTTTTTGAAGTATATAGATTAAGATCGAATATATTTCAGGCAGAACACAGCCAGCTATGCTTTATCAGATGGAGCTGGATCTCTGTGAATACTAATCAATGACTACAAAATGGATGCCATTATGGAAAAATAATTGAACAATAAAAATTCAGCACCATGGATACAGTGCACACCAACACTCAAAAGGAATGCAATCGTGTGGGGAGAGTTTACACCTACACTTGTAAGGAACACATTGGCAGTGCAGTTGCAAAATTACTTAAGTGTCTGTGAAAGTTGTTCTGTAGCCTGGAGGAAATCTCACTGTAACAGTATGCCAAAGTGAACAGCACATAATCAACTCCTGTTAATACAATCTGGACAGCACAAAGTCCCCACTGCAATTATTTTAATGAACCTTCAAGAGGAATGCACATGTCCAAGTGCCCCAGAAGCCCAAAGCTGGTGCAGCTCCTTGGGAATCTCTCAGCAACATTGCAGCAGTCCTGAAAGCGCCCATCCGAGCACAGTGTGGCTCCATATAGCAAATTCATTTCTTTGAACCAAAAAAGCGCCTTTTCAGTGGATGAGAAACCTGCCCCTGCTGGGATATGAGCCAGAGAGCTTTGGATCCAACAGACAAGTCCTCTGTCCCATGAAATAAAATAAAAACAGCAGTGAGCAGTAATAGCACCAGAAGAGCATCTTCTTTGTGCATCTCTATACACTGGGGGATAAGTGTACCGCTGGACAGAAATTTATATCCCAGGAGCACACTTTCAGTTACTCTTCCTTTTTAGAAATATTTTGAATTAAGTTTCCACAGCAATCTAGAAGTCTTGGCACTAGGGGATGCAGTACTTGGCCATCATATACTATTCCCAACATAATCGCAGCAGAATCAAGGAAAACTGACAATTGCATTTACAGCATTAACAAAGCCTTGGTTTTCAGATGCTCTGAAAGCTTATGCCCAAATAAATGTGTTAGTCTCTAAGGTGCCACAAGGACTCCTCGTTATTTATACCACAGTAATTTGCTGCATTTTGACTCCCTCTTTTGGCTGAGGTCAGTATTTCACCTTCCTCATTCTGTTAGTGGAGATCATTAAATGATTTAGAAATTTAGGTTTTCTATCTCCATCTCTGATTTAGTAAAGACACAACATGACCACATAAATAACATTTTAGGGTATGGAACACAATCATATAAAACTTCTCCAAAAGAAGTCTACAATCTCATCATAAGTAGTTTATCAGCATTTTGTCTTTATGTCTTAAACCAGCTAAGGTATATGCCGGCTTCTTTTCTATCCCAATTTTAGTCTTGGACGAAAGAGAGGAAAAGCTGGGGTTAGTTGGACTGATACCATTCCAGCCAAGAAGTGCGAGAGATTGCTTAGTCATAGGCTTGTTTTGTTTCTCAAATACATACCCAGGGGACTGTCAGAGAGGATACCTGACTGGCCATAAGCAGAAGCAGCACAAATGACTGCTAGAGTTTCATGTACCTTCAGCAACAAAAAAGCTAATTTTTTTCTCCAGCAGCGGGAGCAGAAATGGGAGCCAATTCACAGTGTTATTCCCTCTTCAGTCAGAGGGTAGGAAGGGGTAGCTCACAGGGGCGTGTTCGCTCTCGTTATCCACTTGGCAGTGGGTGCAGAGAAGGGAGGCAACATACCATCTGAGCAGTCTCAGCAGTGAGATGCAGATGGCAGATAACTTGTAACAACTTCACTAGCACTGGCACGAAAGCAAGTGCCATACAGGGCCTGATATCCCTGGTCCCATCTGGCCTTACAGTCTATGAGTCTAATCCATCCCCTCTAGCCACAGGGCTAGAAAGGGGAGATAGCTCAGAACCTAAGTCTTGCCTCGAATCAGGAAATCTGTCTGAGAAGAGCAGGTATCTCTAGACACCAGAATATTTGATAGCCTGTAGGGTAGTGTAGCAGAGGTACCCAACTTACTTCAAAATCTGGCAGATGTTAACACTACCTCTAGAGATGCTATTGACAGAAGTAATTTCTTCTGTGTCATTATAGGTAACACCGACCTCTCTGTTATTGGGGTGACACCACATTCATGATAAACTAACTGAATGAAGGTTTTTTTCATAGATCTGAAAGTATTGTTGCAAACTCAGACTATTGTTCTAAAATTTTTACAATCTGACAAACAATGGGGCTTCTTGGATAGTTCTGATATCATATAAGTGGCTGCAGCTGAATAGGAGTTAAGCATGAGAGAGCCTAATTTTATTCACCAAAGTCATGTGCTATACAAGGCTGTTGTGCAGCAGAGAAAAACACTGTTCCTATTTGAAACTGTTCCCCAGTAAATAAATGCAGTTAGTAAAATGAAGGCTCCCTGGAGCCAAGAAATAAATCTTGGTGTCTGGCAGGGAATACGTGGCAAACCACATGTATATTGTCTCCTGAGATACTGGTTACTGGTAAATCATCTCCTTACTCAACACCCTGCAGAGGGAAACCTCCCCACCTGTTTGTATCTTTGCTCAGAACTTCCTACTCTTTCTGTTGGATCATGGAGCATTTTATTATATGGGTTGAGGTGCAGTAGGTCAAAATCTGATCTGTAAGCACCTTAACCCTGCTCTGTACCTCAAGGAAGGTAGACATCTTCTTGAATGCCCTTCTTTAGGGGCCTGATCCAAATTCACTGGAGTCAATGGAAAGACTCCCACTGACTTCAACAGGCTCTGGGACTGAGTCCAAGGAGACAATACAGTGAAACTGTGCCTCTCTTTGCCCAAGAGAACCACTTCTGTGTTCAAGACATTTAGCTGAGGAAGACCGAAACAAAGCCAAAAGTTTATTTTATCAGGACAGGTAGAGAGGTGATTAGCAGGGAGTCATTAGAGCCTTAACAGATACGGCAGCTGAGGATCATCAGCTTAAAAGTGGTAGTTCAAGTTAAAAGGCAGAACTAAAAGAACTGAGAAAAAGGAGATTAAAGAGACTTGAGGATCAGAAACTGTTGGTTCAGTCACTCTCCTTGAAAGTCAGTCCCATATTGAAAGATAGCTGCAATTTTATTGCTGTCCCAGATAAAATCATGGAAAGGCTGATCTGTATGCAACCAGTGAAGAGTTAAAGGACAATAGCATAATTAATACCAATCAACATTGTTTTATGAGAAACTGATTTTGTCAAAAAAGTTTGAACAATCTGTATTTTTATATAGCCAAATGCTAGGTCATACATCCAGGAATAAAGATGACGGACTTTATTTTCGAAACCAGTGATTGTGAAAGGGGCTTCAGGGTCATGATGCATAACCACCTGAAAATGAGGGCCATGTGCAATGTGGTGGTAAGAGAGCTAACACAACCCTTGGATTTATAAGCAGGGGAATATTAACTAGAAATAGGGAAGTGTAATTACCACCATATAAGGCACTCATGACACCATTACTAGAATACCATTACTAGAATACCATGCACAGTTCAAGTGTCTGCACTTTTAAAAAATGACATTCATTCTTTTAAGGGGTCCAGAAAAAGAGTACAAGATTGATTCAAGGTCTGAAAACATGCCTCACAGTGACAGACTAAAGGCACTCAACCTTTCTAGTTTATCCAAGAGAAGGTTAACAGATGACTTGATGATGATCTATACATACCTACATGGGTAGAAAATATCTGACAGTAGAGGGGAGGGCTCTTTAATCTAGCAGATAAAGACATGAGATCCTCTGACTGGAAGCTGAAACTGGACAAATTCAGATTAGAAATAAGGGAAACATTTTTAACAGAGAGGGCAAGTAACCAGTGGCATAAGTTCCTATGGGTGTGGTGGATTCTCCATCACCTAAAGTCTTTAAATCAAGATGGGGTTTCTTACTAAAAGATATGCCGTATCCAAGCCAAAAGTTATGGGCTTGATGCAGAGATTATTGAGCAAAATGTTATGGCCAGCACTAATCAGAAGGTAAAGAGAGGTAATTATAATGATCATTTCTGGCCTTAGAATTTTTGAATCCATGAATCAATATTTCTAATGCAGAATTATAAAATTATCTACTAAACATTAATTGAGGAACAAATTTATAGAGCCACACTAAAGTTATTGAAAATGCAAATGTCTTGATAGGCAGTGTCATTGAGGGGATTAATTTACATGCATGGATTGTATGGGGCCATCAATGAAGTATCTGGGCAACCTAAACATATGGATTAGAAACACATCAGGATTCCACAAAAAGGACAACACTTTTCTACTACGTTATCTGAAAAGGGACTAAATTAACTATAGCCACTAAGCGATGACTGAGAAAGGATTTGGAATCCAGCAGTGATAACCATATCTTATCGATCAGAGGTTGGCAACCTCTGGCACACGGCTTGCCAGGGTAAGCACCCTGGTGGACAGAGCCAATTTGTTTACCTGCTGCTCCCACTGGCCATGGTTCACCCTCCCAGGCCAATGGGAGTAGCGGGAAGAGGCGTGGGCGAGGAATGTGCTGGCTACGGTTTCCCACCACCCCCATTGGCCAGTGACGGCAAACCACGGCCAGGGGGAGCTGCGATCGGCCAAACCTGCTGACGCGGCAGGTGAACAAACTGTCCCGGCCCACCAGGGTGCTTACCCTAGTGAGCCGCGTGACAGAGGTTGCCAACCCGTTATAGATTCTCCATGCTGTTATTTAGCCTATCAGTGCAGAATTGAAGAGGGTAGCAGAAAAAAATCATTAAAAAATGAACAAACTCTCTCTTTACTGCAGCTCCCTTCAACTGGGTGATTGCATCTTCCCTCTGCCTCTTCCCAACAATCTCTGCTCACTTCCAGGGTGGATATAATGGAGAGCATAACCAGCAAATTCCATTTAGGCTCCCCTGCCCTGGGGTAAATAATGGACTGTAGTGCTTTAATCTGCTCCACATCTGTCAGCACCAGCAAGTCCTGCTTCTCTTCCCTTCCATGGGTATTGACTCCACCCCCTGGCTCAAGACCATGCCCCCATCCATCCTGCCTCTCTCCTCTGATATGTCTACACTGCAAATAAAAGCCTGTGCCTGGCTCGGACAAGCTGACTTTGGTCCCAGAGGCTCGAGCTGCGGGGCTGTTTCATTGCAGTGTAATCTTCCAGGCTCAGGCTGCAGTCTGAACTCTGGGACCCTCCCACCTCACAGGGTCCTAGAAACTGGGCTCCAGCCCGAGCCTGGAAGTCTACACTGCAATGAAACAGCCCCTTAGCCCAAGTCCTGTGAGCCTGAGTCAGGTGGCACAGACCAGCCATGGGTGTCTAATTGCAGTATAGACATACCCTGAGCTACAAGACAGCTTCCACCTAGCCCTGCTTCTGCACATGTGCAGAGAAAAAGAAAAGAGTCATTGTACTACCACTGTAAGCACATAAGTCTGTGTGTGTATGTCCAGAGGGAGGAAGGACACTGGGGGACAGAATAGGAGAGATGAGAGAGCACAGGAGAGATGAGGTCCCACAGATCCAGGTTAAGGAAAATGAATGCATCCCCAAAGGTAGGGAGAAGCTTGAGGGAATGGGTATGCATGGGGGTAATGACAAAGTTTTGAGGGTGTCTGGTGGGGTGAAAAAAAGAGAGGGATGGATGGGGAAGAGAAGCGGAGAAAAACTAAAAACAATGGGCAGGGAAATGAGTGTGACTGAGTGAGAGAAAAGATGGAAAAATATTCATTATACTGAAATCAGCTTGAAGGAAAAACAAAACAAGGGTGAGAAAAAGTTAAACCCCAAAATACCAAATAGGCAAAGAAAAGGAAATGGATAAGAGAAGGAAAAACACTCACAAAGACGACCCAGTGAGCAGTAAAACAACAACGCAAATAGAAAGTGTAATACCTAAATGTTAAACAATGCAAAGCAAAACCTGGGCTAGGATTGGGTAGGTTCCTAGGGCAACAATACTGAAGTTAGCCTAGAGCAGCAAAATGCCCGGGGCTGGCTCTGGCACCAGTCACCGCTCTGTTCTAATCCTGGCTCTATGAGTGACTCTCTGTGGTTCTGGGTAAGTCTTATAACCTCTCTGCCTCCTCATCTCCTTGACTGTAAAATAGGGGTAACAATTACCTACCTTGTCTGGGTGTGGGGAAGATTAATTCTATTTTTAGAGACCACTGAAAATGAAAACATCTGAGTAATTATTATTATTTTCATATTCATCATCAGTCAGATGGCAATTCAGATTATGGTTTCTTTTGCTCTTTTAAATTGTTAAGACAGCTAAAAAATTCCTAATTACACTACACCTGTTCCACAAAGTTATTTTTGGACATTCAGGCTTTGATAAACTGTGCAGGAGTTGGAGTCAAGCTTCATCAGCTTTACTTCAAGGCATCTTATACTGCAGCTGAACAGCACTGTGCTAATTCCAGAAGCATGCACATTTCTACAGTTGTTTTTAGTCTGACAAAGTGTAATTCACCGCAAATACACCTTCTGTTTCAATATACACGGATGTAAGAAATGATCCACTGTGTTTCATTTCCCTTTCATTTAGACTTGAAAAGTAACCAAACACTAAACATTGGCAAGAAATGTAATTGGTCACTTCAGTCTTAAAAAAATGTTATTTAAATGGAGGCACAGAATTCTTTCCAATGTTTTCATATATGCATCAGACATATTTTGTAAATATTTTTCTAATGTTACACACTGATGTGGAGAGGATGTAGAAAATGTAAACTGCATATGGAGAAATATCCCTGTTAGATCACAGACAGATTGATCACATTTAGTAACAGCTATTGTAGATTTTTTTTAACTCATTTCCAGTTAGGGTATTAGAATAAACAGGCTGTTGCCTTCCATTATAGCAACAAACATTGTCAGAGAGGAAAAATGCCAAAAGGCTGCTCTCCTGCATAAAGTGGAGGGGAAAAAAAAACACCAACCACCACCATAGGAGAAAAATTGATATTTGTAGTTGTTTATGTTCAAATATGGAAGTATTACTCCTAATACAAATACAAAACATTACAACTAGGAGGAAAATATTAGTTTGCTGTAGTGATTTCCTTAAATAAAATAAAGTAGATTCATCAAGGATAAGGCCTGCTTCTAATTTCACTGACAGACATTTGACACTGATGAAACTTCATTGGCTGCAATGAAATTTCTCCTGATTTACACCCATGGAAGAAAGAGCAGAATCTGATCCTGCACTACATACTCAGGCAAAGTCACAATGGGCGCTCGTAGTAATGCAGATGCATGGTATCCGCGTGACACAAAGATTTCTATACTAAGACCTTGTCACTTTGGGAATTTGCTCCGATTCCAGCAGTTCTTCTTGCCTCTTTAAGAAACCCATGTACATCATAGAGCTTTTTCTAAATATAACTATGAGGTCTGATTCTGACTGTTCTTTTCGAGCATGAATCTGGAATGGGTCCATGGAAGTCACCCCAGTGTAAAACTGGGTCCACAAGCTCAGAGTCAGGCCCAGTACATTTATAATAGGTAAATAAGCATAATTATTCCAAACCGTTAGATTTATGCAGCCCTCTTCTTACATAATTCCTCTGTGCAGCTGGGTGGATGTTTTGGATATAGCATGTATTATTAAACAAAAAGATCAAAAATGTGTTGTCATGTCCTGCCATCTGGAAAGGCCTCAATGAATGTATCAGAGTATAGATTTCCTGCACAAAAGGAGAGGGGATTTTCCTTCTCTGAACCACACAAAGACTATACCTGCAGAACGAAAACAAAGCAATCAAACAAAACCCCTTATCACACAGTGCACAGGAACTGCATGATTTTATGCAATACGCATAAGGGAAAACAGAGATATCACTAAGGTTGTCACCTGACTACTGTAAAAATTGGAACACATACTCGGAAATGTCTGCTATCATCGCCTCAATGGTGTATTGATGCTAACATCCTTAGAGTGGTTCCCTCTGATGCCTCCATTGCTTCTGCCGGCCTGTAGTCAGTTGTTAGTACGACTACAACAGTCATGGGGAAAGAGATCATGGGAAAAGAGACTCACAGGATTTTCACATACTGAATTATTTCAGCACCTAGGACAGAGAACAACTGGAAATATTGGCTTACTCTACACTACATTATGAGTAAAGATTTAGGCATTTAGGAATCTAAGTAAGTCAGAGGGATTTAGGCCCCTAATTATTATCATTTATATTGTGATAGCCACTAGGAGCCCCAGTCATGAACCAGGACCCCACTGGGCTACGCACTGAACAAAAAGACGTTTTCTGCTGCAAGGTGCTTACAACCTAACTATAGGACAAAAGACAGACAAGCATATTGGGGAACATATGAGACAATATTGGTCAGCATGAGAGATGGTCATCACAGCTTTTGAAAATATTGCTATTTTTTCTTGAAATTTCCTTCCCTTAGTATCAGTGAGGCAGCTACATCAGTGGGAGCACTCGTGCAGACAAGGCATCACTGGCGGTCAGCATTTTGACCACTGTGTTGTCAGGACTTGCTCTGAGTAGCTGCAGATGGCAGACATGATGGTTAAAGGCCACCAGTCCTTTGTCCACACTAGCAGGTCCACTGGGGAGCTCACTGTTATAGCATCATGGGAAATTTTAAGAGAACTAGGCTAGCGTAGACAACTAAGGGGGAAACAAAAGATTCAGTACATGGACCAAATATCAACAGAGAGCAGGAAGCCCAATTTGCATGACAACATGGCGCATGATCATGAGTTTTAGAAGAAAGCTATAAAGGTTGCTGATCCCAAATAGGGAAGTGGTAAGAAAGAGGAGGCTAGAGTAGACGTTGACAGAAGGCCAGTATATTCAATGGCATTGGACTATTTAATGGAAACCTAAACAGATATTTGGGAATAAATCTGTATTCCAGACCCTAGGAGACAATCAGACATATACAGTATGGAATTAAACAAATGTATGGTTGGATCTTACTTGCATAGCAACAATATAGTGATTGAAAAAGGACAGACATTTGCCAGATATTGAAGGAAATAATGGGCCTGATGCTGCACACTTCTACTCCCAACTATGTGCTTTCTCTTGCCTGTAGTCCCATTCAATTCAATGGAACTACACATGGCAATGACTTCAGAGAATCAGGACCCAAGATGGCACCTAATGAAGTTGAGAAATCATTCAAGGAATAGTTCAGACTTGTTCAAATACTAGCCCTTTTAGACTCCAAATGGCATTTTTGTGTGGGCCAACTGGCTAGAAAGGATTTTTTTTCTTACACTCTGCCTGTATTTCCCATTTTAATTCCATCCCATTAGTCCTATTATGCCCATGGGACCCACACTGTATAATTGCTTTCTCTCTTTGGTATTAACATGCTTCAGGTATTCATGAAATGCATTGAACCCCCTTAGCTGTTGCTCAGCCATACAAACCCAATCATGTCTGCTCACTAATACTACCCCCCCACTCCACACACGCATAATTCCAGCAGAAGACGCAGAGGAGCGTTAGTGGTGATCTGGCCAGTTAGAAATTCATTGCTATTTGAGCACAGCCTGCTACATAGATTGGATGCATACCCTTCCCAAGCCCATGGAGCCCCTGCAGTAGAGTCAGATGCTTCTGCATCTCCCAGGGAAGGTAAGTGTATACCAATCCTCTTCCAAAGAGTTATAGGTTCTTCAGACCTCATCTACCTTCTGCATGGAAGGGAAAGGAAGCACAGGGCTCTGTGTCTGTGTTTTCATTACTCCATTCAGTTTTATATCAGCAGCATATTTAACTTGTTTACAGCTAGCCCTGCTGCCTAGAACAGTTCTGCTGATTAGAAACAGCAAAGAATATGGAATTGAGTATTCTGGGATTAAACTCAATACTTTCCCTTAATTGGACATGCATGGGTTTCTAGAATGCTCTACATTCTTTTTAACACATTCTTCATCCATTCCTATAATCCTTCTTGACTCCTTATAACTGAAGCAGAAATTTGCAATGTGAATGTTTAGTTCCCCAAAATTGAAATCATATGTCACAATAGTATAACACCATCTGGTATTCTTCTCACAAATAAACTTAAAGAGATTAAACTGGCAGGCTTCTCTAGACTCATGCAGGTCATCACCCAGACATTACTACTATCCTGTGTACACACTCTTATCTTCCCCTCACACTTCCCATTTTTAATATTGCTGATGACATGATAGAGTCTAATAAATAGCTGGTGTCCTTCCAATGCTTTTCTGCATATCGATATATCAGTGCATTTTCTTTTTTCTCCTTTCTACCAGTCCTGCCTTAACATTCTGGCATCATAACATGAAAATGATTAAGGAAATTTTAGTTGTCAAAGTTTGTGGATGAATTTTCTGGTAATCCTACCTGTCTTTCAGTGCTGGTGGACTGAAGGAACTCTGGGCTGGGAAGGCCCCAAAGGTTGTAAGGAGGTCAGGAGAGACATAGGAACCATTTTGTACTGTCATTGCATGGATGGTCACTCCCACCTAATGACAATAGTGCTGGAGCAAACTTCTATGTACAGTTACAGTTATTGTTGTAAATAGGTATGGTCTGATGTATGTTAATAAGTTGTTAGGTTAAAATTCTCAAAAGCACATAAGTGACTTAGAAGCCTACATTCCATTTTCAGAAGAGACTTTGGCACTTAGAAGCTTACATGTCAATGACATTCAAAGGGGTTTAAGCTCCTAAGAGCTTGTGTAGACTAATAGTGCATGGCATGTAAATCTACAGCGCAATAGCATGCCACACATGAATTGTGTACATTGACACTGTTACCACCTGCACACTAAAAATTCACTAGTGTGCAGTGACCTAGTTCCAGTTTGAAGTGGAGTAGATCAGAGCACATTAGGGAGACTTTAGTCACAGTAGCAGGGTCCACACCACAGCTTGCCACATACTAACTGTTCATTTTGATAAGCCCTAAGTCATTTAAGTACCTTAAACATTTTTACCCTGGTCTTACAGCATTTTTCTGTATCAAGGACGTCAATTTGCTGTTGGGTATTTTATACATGTTGAACCTTTGTTTCAGGCTTGCAACTCTGTAGGTGCAAGGAAGTTCAAATGAGAGTTCTTGCAGGGGAAATGTATCAATGAATTGGCATTTAGTTCAATGGCAGGTGGTTTCTGAATTCTGATATAGTAATGGGAGGCGGGGGAATTATGGATGTCTCAGGAAAGTGAAATCCAATGGTACAGACTGCTGGGGTCAACCTAGGGCAACTACCATCCTTTTCACAAGGGTGTAATGTTTGTCAACTATGGATCCAAGGCCTGGGAAAGTTGAATGACCAAGTCAGTTCAAGAAACATGGGTATCTAGGGGCCTCCTGTATTATTTATTTGGTCAAAGTGGGTGGTCTACAATCATTAGGTTGGTGGTTTCTACCCCTTGCTACAATGACTATTTTTCTTGTTAGGGTTGTATTCTCTTTAACCTCATTCTTACAGACTGAGTGCTTTCCACTCTGTGTATTCTGTGCAAATGGCCACATGGTGGACCTTGGAGGGTATGCTCTTTGTCAATGGATGAAACATATTGCTATTATTCCCAACATTAGAAACCAATAAAATCAAGGAAGAAATCAACATGCACAGTTTAGAATCATAGCCATTAGAGATGAACAATTCCCATGAGATTATTTTGTCCAACCTTCTACACCAATGTTCAGTACAGTATAGCAGGGGTAGGCAACCTATGGCAACGTGTGCTAAAGGCGGCACACAAGCTGATTTTCAGCGGCACTTACACTGTCTGAGTCCTGGCCACTGGTCCGGGGGGCTCTGCATTTTAATTTAATTTTAAATGAAGCTTCTTAAACATTTAAAAAACCTTATTTACTTTACATACAACAATAGTTTAGTTATATATTTTAGACTTATAGAAAGAGACCTTCTAAAAATGTTAAAATGTATTACTGGCATGTGAAACCTTAAATTAGAGTGAATAAAGATAGACTCAGTAATAATAAAGTAAATAAAGATGCAGTCAGGGAGGTCTAGGTTGTATATTAGGAAATACTATTTCACTAGGAGGGTGGTGAAGCACTGGAATGGAGAGGTTTTGGAATCTCCATCCTTAGAGGTTGTCATAAACAGATAAGTAAGAATTAATAGAACAGAAATACTTCATATCTCTTTTGCCTGTAAAGGGTTAAGAAGATCAGTGAGCCTGGCTGTCACCTGACCAGAGGACCAATCGGGGGACAGGATACTTTCAAATCTTGAGGGAGGGAAGTTTTTGTGTGTGCTGTTAGTTTTTCGTTGTTGTTCTCTCTGGGTTCTGAGAGTGACCAGACATGCAACCAGGTTTCTCTCCAATCTCTTTGATACAGTTTCTTATATGGCCAGAATAGTGAGTACTA
This sequence comes from Gopherus evgoodei, assembly GCF_007399415.2. Taxonomy (NCBI): domain Eukaryota; kingdom Metazoa; phylum Chordata; order Testudines; family Testudinidae; genus Gopherus; species Gopherus evgoodei. The sequence continues at coordinate 61,233,194 of NC_044332.1, forward strand.
GGTAGATAAGGCGAGTTAGGTTTATGTTTGTTTTCTTTATTTGCAAATGTATATTTGGCTGACAGGAGTTCAAATTTGTATTTTGCTGAAAGGATTTTAATTTGTACTTGTATACTTAGGCTGGGAGGGTATTCCCAGTGTCTATAGCTGAAAGACCCTGTAACATATTCCATCTTAAATTTTACAAAGATAATTTTTACTGTTTTTTTCTTTCTTTAATTAAAAGCTTTTCTTGTTTAAGAACCTGATTGGTTTTTTTATTCTAGTGTGAGATCCCAGGGGACGGGGTCTGGATTCACCAGGGAATTGGTGGGGAGAAAGGAGGGAAGAGGGAGAGAAAGGTTAATTTTCTCTCTGTGTTAGGATTACTTTCTCTCTCTGGAAAAGTCTGGGAGGGGGAAAGAGAAGGAGGGGGGAAGGTGAATTTTCCTCTCTGTTTTAAGATTCCAGGAGTTTGAATCACAGTAATCTTCCAGGGTAACCCAGGGAGGGGAAGCCTGGGAGAGGCAACAGTGAGGGAAAGGGTTTTTCCTTGTGTTAAGATCCAGAGGGACTGGGTCTTGGGGGTCCCCGGGCAAGGTTTTGGGGGGACCAGAGTGTACCAGGCACTGGAATTCCTGGTTGGTGGCAGCGCTACAAGTACTGAGCTGGTAATTAAGCTTAGAGGAATTCATGCTGGTACCCCATTTTTTGGACGCTAAGGTTCAGAGTGGGGAATTATACCATGACAGAGGTTTTTAAGGCCCGGCCTGACAATCATCTCGGCTGGGATGATTTAGTTGAAATTGGTCCTGCTTTGAGCAGAGGATTGGACTAGATGAACTCCTGAGGTCTCTTCCAACCCTAATATTCAATGAGTCTATGAAGCAGTTCGGTTTAAAAATCAAAATCTTGTGAGCAACTGGAAATTTTAAAAGTGACTGGTCATGAACAGTACCTCATTATTGTGCTGCAGGCTCTGCCACTTCAGAGAGAGAAGGAAAGGAAGATCTTTTTAATCTAGCTGAAAGGACAAAAGTCCTTTCCCCTGAATGGTCACTGCATGAATGTGAGGTTAGAGAGTATCAATAATGAGCAATCTGAGACTGTGTTTGTTTTGTAACTGTAAACAAACCATCTTAAGCAGAGTGGACTTATATATTACTGAAGGAGACAGCTTTTTCACTGGCACCCACTATAAGCCCTGCCAAATTGACCAAACATAAATAATGCTGTCAAAAATTGCTTAGCAAGCATCTTTACCTAGCATCTATCGAGCCTGCCAGCTTGAGTTTCAGCCTGCAGAGATTTTAAAAAATGTGAAAGCAGTTTATGTCTTTGACAGGTTCTTACTGTAAAAGTTAAGAATATATATCATGATCAGAGAGAGATGCATGAACAGCTGATTATTGCAGACTCCACACAATTATGTTTGGGCAGGAAGGTAAGGAGGGACCCATTGTCTAACATTTTTGCATAGAACAATGGGAAATCACTGATTTTATAGCCACAATATTGAAAGTTTTTAAAAAAAAAAACAGAAGAAAATGGTAGGAATATTTTAGGTGAAAAGTTTGGATGCTTTTATAATAATTCTTTCTAAACTGGGGTTTTCCTATAGAATTTATATCAAGTGAGATCTTTAGAAACTGACTGAATTTACTGGCACAAGTTTTTAGTTATATGCTTCTGAAAACTATATCTGTCCGTACAAATCTTTTCCCCACACTCATCCATTTTTGGAAAGCACAATGGGCCGAATCCTACTTCCCATTAAAGTCAATGGGCATGGGGCCATGGATTGCAATGGGAGCAGTATCAGGTACAATTTTTGCCAACGTCTGCATGTGGGTGTCAACACCAGCTCAATGACAATGTGTTTTGCCACAAACATTACTCAACCCTTCATCTAGTCATTAGTAAATTGCCCCTTTGTGAATGACCATTCATTTATTCATCTCATAATCAAGACTCAGAATGACACAGTCTTTTTTTTACTGAAATGTTCATTACATTTCAAAAGGGTGTCAGAACAACAATATAAAAGAAGTTCCCTGGTTGGGTTAAAGTGGAAAGACCCCCAGGGAAACCCCATCAAGAACCACCCCGCTATTGATGATCACCTACTGAGAAATCCATCAGACCCTAGAATACCTTTGAGGACAGGAGTATGACTGCAGTATTAGTCATTTGTGGTTTTGTAGAATTTCTATATACGTGGGTAATTGTAATTTTACTTATCGCTTTAAATAAAATTTGTAGTACAGATAAGACTTATTTAGGCATAAGCTTTCGTGGGTAAAAAAACCTACTTCTTCAGATGCATGGAGTGAAAATTAGCAGGCATAAATACTGTATCTGTAATGCCTGCATCTGTAATTTTCCCTCCATACATCTGAAGAAGTGGGTTTTTTACCACGAAAGCTTATGCCCACATAAATCTCTTAGTCTCTAAGGTGCCACTGAACTCCTCGTTGTTTTTGCGGATACAGACTAATACGGCTGCCCCTCTGATAGATAAGACTTTGTACTTCTGCTGGTGTCTGTGGTCACTATCCTTGGTCTTCATGTGTTCCTGTTCTCACTTATATTGTTTTCCTACCACTTAAATTCCATGATTTTTGATGGAAACACTATTTTCACTGGTGTATGATAGTAAAGAATCAGATCTTTAAGTTTTAGTACCATTAGAACAATGATCAGAACCAATATCCATAGGGTGCCATATATACCACAGTTATGCTTCTCTGATTATTTTCTAATATCTAGTGTTTTTATTTGTTTTCTGGTACACATTTTTACTGTATTTTTACTGCATTTATTTACCTACTACAATGATTTCCAGTCTATGGCCTCTGATTTGTTTACAGTAGACTTTTTTTTTTATTAAAGTTCCTGAAGCTTATTCATTAAAGACTTTAAAATTTCAATAAGAGCTGATTTAAAATCTGTTGAACAAAGGAGGTTTAAAACACTCTTTAATTCATTGAAAATATCAGGGGTCCTGTTTCTTCTTTTCAAACAGAAAGGGGCAGTTACATCTCAATATTGCCATTACAGCAATACTGTATATTTAATAGAAGCTACTTTTATGGGACACTAAGTATCTGAACATTAAAAATCCAATGGCACTCATAATTCATTTGGCATATTAAAATTTCACATGTAGTTTTGCAGAAGTCTTATTACAATTCAAGCAATATTCATTAATTGATATTAAAAATAAACTGTTGCCAAATTATCTCTTTGGTTTATTTCTTTGAACAGTTCCATTTCACGGAAAGAGGCATATAGTAACTACAGTATGACTTGATATAGCATTGTTCTTTAAACTCTTATTCCAACAGTGGTGACTGCTCGCCTACAACTGGTTCACATGACAGTACTATAAATTCTAGCTTCGACGGATTCCATTTTTATTAATAAATTTCGGTAAATGTCTATTTCACTGTACACACACAAACCAAAGAAAAAATATTTTTTTACCAATAATAATCTAAAGGTACTTCTACACTGGAATAAAAGATCTGTGGCACAGGCCGGATCAGCTGACTCAGGCTTGTGAGCTCAAGCTGCAGGGATAAAAATTGCTGTGTAGACATTCAGGCTCGGGATGGAGCCCAAGCTCTGAGACCCCCCACCATTGCATTTCTACACAGCAATTTTTGAGCCCCAGAAAGGAGCCGTGTGAACCCAAGTCAGCTGATCTTGGCCAGCTGTGGGTTTTTCATCCCTGTGTAGACATGTCCTGAATTTACAGCTAAGCAAAGTAAGAAAAATGTTACTTAAGAACTTCTGAGAGTTTAATTTAAGGATATTTACTTTGTATATTTTAATATATGATGTTGAAAATTTATGTTTTAACAGTTATAAAGTTTTGACTTTTTAAATCTCTGTGTCTATTGTCTGCCACCCTCCCAGAATTTCCAGAAACTGTGAAAATTTAAACTGATGTTTAAAAATGCTTAAAAATAAACATCAATATTATTCATCATTATAAAAAATAAAAAAATCAAATTCAGCCAAGCCTAAGTATAGGAGAGATTTTCAAAGGCACCTTCTGTGATTAAGAAAATGTTCCTTCCTGCATGATAATGAAGAGCCTCTATACCAGATCATAGCACAGTGCTGATGTCCACCTCTCTGTTATTTGCATATTAACTAATCCATGCAAATTAACCAGCCCATACATGATTGTGATTTACAGCATGCACAGCTAGATGGGAGAGTGTGAGTATTGGTCATATCTTACAGTTGTAGGTTTGTTTGGTCTAGAACGAGCTTTGACTCATCAAATGAAATGTAGGAACATTATTAAATGGGACAATGTTAAAACAATGCAAAAATCCAGAATAGTAATATTTTCTTAGTATTTATGAAATTTAGTAACAAAATACATTTAAAGACACCAGGATAAAAAGAGGAATAGTGTGCGTGTGTATGTGTGTATATATACACACATAGCGTTCCAGTATGATCACATTATTTGTATTATCATAGTGCCAAAAGCCATAGTGCCAAGGACCACGACCACTTTGTATCAGACATTCTATAAACACAGGACAAAAAGATAATCCCTGCGCCAAAGAGCATATATTCCATGCTGTATCACATTGTACTGCACCAAAGAAAGAATATAAAAGCACAAGTTTTAGCCATTTCCTTAGCATCTCTTTCAATGGGTCCCACTCCTTTCTTATCCCATTCCCATGAAGTTTCCATAGGACTCTGTTATGGCTTCTCTTTCACTTTCTTTGCCCTTTGTGTATGGCTCAATTGCAGCGTCTCACATGGCTTCAACTAAAAGCTTTAGGCTGATGATTAGCAAATCTCTCTCTCACTCCTGAGCTGTCCCCTGCCATCCAAAACCCTATTTCAGCCACTTTCTCTCTGACACCTCCTCTGCCTCCTTCACTCTGCCAATGATGCCTACCTTGTATACTCATGTCTCCATTTTTCCCACAAATGTACCAACATCTTCTTTCAGACACATTGAACACCTCCCTGGAAATAAGATGTAAGACCACCGCCTTGTCCAGCTTTCAATTCTTTCTCAAGATTCGTTTCTGCTGTAATGCCCACAGTCAACAAAAATCAGTCAACCCATGTCTGGGTTGTGTGACATTTGGCAATAGCTGATATTATTGACTTGTTTAAAAAAGCAACTGCTAAATGATTTGTAACCATCATGTCATGCACATTGTAAGCCTATATAACCATGTGATCTTATTACTGTTGCCATTGTCTTCCCTCCGCAACTAGTTCCTATTGTTTGTTACCCTCTTTTGTTGTCTTTTATTTCAGTATAAGTAGATAATCTTTTTTGGGTAGGAAATGTGCCTTCATGTGTGTCTGTGGAGCATTTAGCATAATGCAGGTTTTTAGGCATTACTGTAATACCAATAAGAATAACCTTAACAGCTACTCTTTTAATCTATTTATCCTACTCTACCTTCTAGTACTCAAAATGAAGATGTGTTTGCAGTGCAATCAAGAAAGATCAAAGAATCAATTTTTCAAATCACAATAAGACATACAATTGCTGCATCTGCAATTGTTTAAAGATAATTTTGCCTATTAGCATATTTTGTGTTATGCTCAGGTTGAATGACAAGTAAAAATGTAATTGGATAACCTACTGAATAATTGGTAACAGTTCCTGTGCAGAAAAATTGTCATGAAGAATATAAGTGAAGAAAGCAGTCATGAAGCATATAAGTAACCACAAATTAGAAAGAAAAATAGAACACGGCTGTTCAAGGGATTTGGACATTCGCAGCCTTTATACTGCTCCAGAACAACTCTCTCTTTTAGTAACAATAAAAAACTATAATTATCATCCAGTACTCTACACTGTACATTTTCAAAGTACCATACAAACACTGGTCCCAAATCTCCAGTCCTTACTCAGTCCAAATACTCATTAGCTTCACTGAAAGTCTTGCCTCAGCAGGGACTCCAATGCATTGTGTAAGCATCTTGAAAGCCTCTGATGGAAGGTTCTGTTGGAGTGCAAAGTATTGCTAGAGCATTACACATGCATCCGACGAAGTGGTTACTCACCCATGAAAGCTCATGCTCCAATACGTCTGTTAGTCTATAAGATGACACAGGACTCTTTGCTGCTTTTACAGACCCAGACTAACACAGCTACCCATCTGATACTAGACATCAGTTATTTCATTCAGTTTATCTGTCTATCTATATATCTTATGGATTCCTACTTTGTAAATTCTACTCATATGCCTATGAACTAGGTTTTCTCAGCTCAGTGCTATACAATAACCTATGGCATCCTATTTTTTTATGTATTCATTTACAGTTAAGGGAAGAGGAGAGCTATAACTGCTCTGAATATCTTTAAAGGAAGGAATAAAAAACATATTTCTTACGCAGCACAACTAAGACCTTAAAACAGCCTATGTCACCATCTCTCCAATTTCAAACTTGGCAGCCAATTTCAAATGCTTTAACTACAGCATTTAGCAGTAAAGCCCTTCCTTAGGTGGCTTAAGTAAAATAAACTGAGGGTGAGAGTCTGTGGGTCAGTCCAATTCTTAGAAAGCTCCACCACATCTGCTAGCTGGCCTTTTCGTTTGGAATCTCAGCAAGGAGGCCAAGGACTGAATATGAGTATGATGGAGACTGAACTATCACCTCAGGCCCAAAGGTGGTGGCACCAGAACATTGGTGAGGCAATGCAGAGAATCTTGCTGTGATGCTGCTCATACTGTACTTGCTCTGTGGACAGAGACCTCCACAGTTTCCCAAATTTTGTATTCTGGTTTCCTTTCATGGACAGGGAGACTGTCAAAGGGACAGCACTTCACTCCCCCTAAAGCATCTTAGCAGATGTCTGGCAACTATCCTTCAATGCTATTTTTCAATTCAGTTATCTAAGTGGTTTTTTCCCCTCCAAGTTTAGCTGAGGCCCTATTCCAAAATGAGCACTATTCACATGAAAAGCTCCAAAGTTCAGCTACTTTTGAGCTGTCTGAAAAATGTGTGGCAATAATATTTTCAAGTGTTTTCAGACTTGCCAAACTCATGAATGAATAACTAGATTTCTGTAAAGATTTTTTTTAATTACTTTTGAACTGACATCTAACAGCCCCAAAGGAGAACGATATTAGTGAATAAAGAGAGGGTTCTATAACTGAAACTGTTTTACAATCTGATCTGTAGCATCTGCTGTTCTTATTAAATACAAACTTTGTTCAAAATTAAATCAAGGGCATTATCTTGTAAAGTTCATTTTTCAATATTTTGTATAATGAAACTGTTTTCTTTTCACCTTGTCCATGACCTTATGAAAAGAAATACACGTTCTTAGGTATTTTTTCAACTGAATTAACCTTCAATTGCTTTATCTAATTACAAAGTGTGAAAAATCACTCTATATATCAGCTGTCAATAGGATTCTGAAGCTTGTGTTAAATTTAAGGTTCAAGAGTAACAAGGTTGCACACAAAGACTGTCTCCTTGTGGGAATGCACGTGTAACATTTGGTATATAACCTGTTGGCTTTTATTAAACTGGGAATTTGGTACCTTGGTTTTAAAAAATACACATCAGAAAGAAAGATGGAGAAAAATACATGATGGTGTGGTGAAGTGTAAAAATTTTAGTGGCAAAAATTTTGGATGGTGCCATTAAAATATTGCAGGTCATCTCACATAGCTGCTAGTACAACCTTTAAACCCCAGTATACTATCTTGTGTTGCAAATAAAACTATTTTTAAAAATACATATGCACATTTTAGATGGTCTTCAAAACTTGGTTTGAAATTATATTTTCCTCTTACGTCACCTGTAAGCCATACACTTTAGGCATCATGTAACCACCCTGACAGGCTTCAGAGGAAATACCACACTATAGTTTTAATCTCTCCCTCTCTCTCTCCTGCTGGAGATCTTCATGTTTGTATACACAATTAAATATTCATTGTGTGACAGAGAGAGCAAGATTGACTCTACAGCGTCTATAGGACACTCGCAGGGCATTGGGAGACTCAGGTTCAAGTCCCTCCTCTAACAAATATTTAATTATTTATATCAGCTCCAGCAGGAGAGATTGAGGGAGACACCCAATAGCTTTGAGTCAGGGCACTCATTTGGGATGTGGGAGACTGAGGTTCCTCATGGGCCTCCCACATCTCAGGTGAGTGCCCTAAGCACTAGGCTACTGGCTATGTGGGTGGGGTTTTCTCTCTTCTTTTGACCAGAAGTTCTATCCTGGACCTGAGGAAACCTTCCTGATGAAAATTGTATTAAAAGGGCCCTTTCAGAGGAAGGTTTGGTTTCAATGAATCAGCACCTTCTGGTGAAAAACTTATGAGCTCAAAATTCCCCAATCTACTCTCAAGATTAGTACAAACAAAAAAAATCCACAGACATTCTAGCAGTTCTTAGTTTTATAAGGCCTTAAGGTTGCTTGATTTTCCTCTCACATTGGAATAACTTCACTGAAGTTGTGGCAGTTCACCAATGTGAGAGGAGACTCAAGGTTTTGAAAATATCATAAATACCTTTCAGAAGTAAACCTGAGTTACTTTAATACAGCACTGAAGTACAATAGAGTGCACCCACTCTGTCCTGTGGGTGCTGAGATCTTTTTCTTGGAAACCCACAATTAAAGAGTGAATCACAGACAATGTTCTTGATAAAATCTTGAACTAAATGTAAATTAAATGAGCAACTACTGTAGGTGTAATCTTTGACAAAGGAAATAATGAAATATTTTTTGCTTTTAGCAACTGTGGCACGGTTTGTGCTACTTCAGTTATCTAGGTGAAGAGATAAGTAGATTTAAAATAATCTAAATATGATTAAGATAACTTTTTTTTTGTTTTTTTTACACAGTTTATCATAAAATAGGAACAAAACAAGAAAAAGTTGCAGGAATTGCCTTTTGATCAAAAATGTCTGCTTCTTCACAGCTAGCACTGTTTACAAAGCTGAGTGCAGATAACAGAGAACTGATACTGCAGTAGTTTTGATACCAAGATGAAAAGGAGCTGGTAGCTTGGTAGAGATGAAATATTAATGTATTAGGCCATTCTGGCTCCCATATAAGTTAGTTAAGCGGAGTTTTAATCAAGTAAATTTAATTGGAGCAGGATAAGGCCTGTTAATCAAACAGTTTTCCTTCACTTTTATTGTACATATTTAAAATTATTAAAAATGCAATAGGCAGGTAGCGTATTATCAACAAGCTAGTCACTTTCAATACTTTCATTATTCTCATACATTTGAAATGTAACAGTAAAAACGAATATATATTAACCTGGTAATTCTGTTAAAAGGAGCCTTTCAGAAGTGAAATCTAGGTACCCACATACTGTGTCCAGATACCGTAGTCATGCTTGAACTAAAAATATCTAAACAATCATTTCTTCCATTGGAACTTAATGGAGGGAGACCACAATAACAGCAGCGATAATTTGCACAATGCAGTGCAACGCCGTACAAGAATTTGTGACTTTCATCCCAGTTCACTCTAAACAGAATGTTATTATCTTAGAATGTTATTCTGGGCTGGCTTTGTTCCTCTGTAATTTATTCTGGTGAGGAATATTCCTTTCCTTTAAAATGTCTAAGATGTAAAAGGAATGTGTCAAGCATGTAAATAAACACTAAGCAACCAGTTGTGTTATCAGTGTATGTGTGGCATCTGTAAATGATAAGTCTGTACAGTGAAATCTAAAAACTGATTTCCTGATATGAGTTCTCAATTACAAAACACAGCACATATAATAATGCATGCCAGCTATAACCATACGTTTTTGGGGCCATGCATTCAAATAATTCATATTTAATCTCTCTCTCGGCACAGAAAATATTTATAAGATACAAACGATCTGTATTTCATAATTTAAAATCTACAATAAAATATTTGCAAAATATTATTGGGCAAGTTTAAGAGCAGCATGTGGAGAGTTGGCTGTCTCTCTCGTTAAAACTAATAGGTGTTTATAAACTAAATTTCCAGGAATCATGTTAAAAAAACTTACTCAAATGTTTTCCACATTTAAGGTGTAATAGATATTCAAAGGTCCTATTAAGTTAAAACGATAAAAACATTTTATGCTAAAAATCTTTCAATTTTTAGACAAACTACTGATAAACCTGTCATGTTATCTGAAAACCAGAACAAGACTCATGGCTATATGAAGACTAGTTAGTATATTAAAATAACTGACTAGTATAAACACTAACCACCTGTTCTTGCATGTAGTGTAAATTGGATAAAGAAAATCTCTTCCTGCTCACAATATAAACAAAAAAATGTACAATATTAGTGTTAACCTACAAGATTTCTATAAAGAAGTGCCAGATCCTGCTCTCTTCAAAGTCAGTTTGAATTTTCCCAATAGCTTTAATCAAAGCACGGACAGGCCAGATATTGTAGTGATAATTTCAGTAGACACTACTGGTTAGAAAGTTGTCTTTATAGAACAAGTCTCTGTGTGCATCTTTGACTATCATATCAGATATACTGATATGCGCTAGTGCTGCAGATCAGCCATAAAAATCAATTTAATCAGCTAATTAAACTGGGTTTATGACTTCCAGAACAGTGAAAAGCAACTAGAACATACTCATGAATCTAGCCCTGTAACTGTATGTTAGTAACATTATTATAGTTATCCACAAACAATTGTTTGTCCAAAGGGTTAATCATGGTCTCAAGCATAAAAGGAAAAAAGGAAATAGGTTATATAGTGCCCTGGATCCATACATGAAATTCCCATGAATGAAGTTTCATTGCAGATCAAAGCTAGCATATAGCCTTTTGTCATGTACTGTTGTAAAAAGAAAAATATATAAAACATTAGAGGCCTGATTCCAATATCACTTATCCTGGTGTAAATCAAAAATAATTCCTTTAATACCAGTAAAAATACACCAGTGTCAAACAGGGGTAAGAACATATTCAGGCCCCAGTTTTAAATGCTGCCTAATGATGATAAAAAAAAACTGAAGTATTCTATTGCCAGGTACTGATTAGAGTTTTTGTTTTTATTTTATAGCCCAGAATAAATTTTCAGAAAAATAGGTACAAAACTCCCAAACACCAAACTCCCAAAGCAGCAGGATGAAAATGTGCCCATTTATGCTGTTAGGTTTACAATAGCAACAAACAATTAGGTTGACTTGAGCAGGGATATAGGAGTCTACATAACACAAAAATAAAGAGCTTTGTTCATGTTCCTTCTTATGTTTACTAAGAACATAACCTATTAGAAAGGTTTATTTACATATCTTGTGGAGAAGTTACAGTACATAAGAAACCAGAATATTTCTGTCTAAAATTAGCATTTTAACTTTCCACAAAAGCAAATTTCTTTGTAACTTTTTAAAGGCCTTTACAATTTGCCAGACTATTTATACTTGCTAACACCACTAGTGAATTTGGTAAATGCAAGAAGTGTGAGAAGAGGTGTAGACAACCAGGTATAGTCAAAATTGGTTCATTTATCCCACATTTGGAATCTGGTTCTGTTACTAGAGAATTTGAAATGACTGTATCACAGCCATTTTGTGCACTCAGCCACCATTAACTGGAAGAGAGAACAACACATAGTTAGAAATAATTTGAGCTTTGTATAAGCATACAAAATAACTGCAGCTGCAGTTTTCCTGATAAGAATGGAAACTAAAATTGAAAGCATCATTAGAATGGGCAGAAGTGTGGATGGCTGAGCTTGGATCTGGGAGTTTGTGATTATGAGTTTTTTCTGATATTATGTCTAGGAGTTGCTTGCTGATTTTAGGAAAATTGTTAGAGCACAAGGGTTTACTATGAGTTATTAGCTTTGTTTTCAGCAACCTATAAAAAACGAGTCAAAATGTGTAATTTGGAGAAGTTTGAAGAGGTTTTTCTATGAGCTAGGAGGCCAAAGCCAACTCTCCAGTGGCTAGGAGGAAGGCTGGCCACCAGAAACCTGCCACTGACCACTCAACAGCACCTCAGATTTTGGGTAATTATATCAGGGTTGCTCTAGACTATTACTATTTTAGATGTGTGCTTTAGACTCAATAAAAAGGTTTTTTAGAGGAAAAAAACACTCTCGTTTGTACCAATCGTTTATCTGACGGAGGAGCTCTGTCCCCCATCACTTTATTTCCTGAAACCTCCTGGAGATAGGAGAATATAAGTTATTGTAGTTTCAGGTCGAGAAAACCCTGTGTAACAGTTCTGTGGTTAGGAATTTTTCACCTGAATATAGTATATACCAAAGATTTATATATTTTTGAAAATGAAAATGTTACAGATTTCACAGAGACACTGAGGGAATGCAAATTATGTAAAAATGAATATATGAATTTTGATTAAAATATTTGATGGGGAGAGCATCCCAGAGCCCAGGCTCTAGCCCAAGCCTGAACATCTACGCTGCAATTAAACAGCCTATAGCCTGAGCCCCACGAGTTTAAGTCAGCTGACATGGGCCTGTCACGGGTATTTAATTGTAGTGCAGACATTCCTGAATTGGATATGTTAAATATATCCTATATGTAAGTATTTAGCTTGACTGAGTTTCATCATCATCTTTATAAACTTGACAGATCAGGACTGATGAGCAATGTACGTACTTTATACTATGGGACACAATATTTCAGATTTCACTCTCAAGAAATGAATGTTACCTCAGTGGATGTTACAGGAACATAAGGGCTATTTATTTTATTTTACTCACCTGCAAGACTATCCATAAAGTCTATGTTTTCTGCCCACCAGATAATTACTCTACAAATACCTGGTTTATACAGACAGAATATTTGCATTCTCTCTCCACTACACAAACTCAAATTATAATTGAGTTCTCTGATTGATATTCTAATGCAGATTTATTGCTTGTCTAACTACTAAAGCACCTACTTACTGATGTTTGTTTTATCGATGAACAAATGCGCACAAATATAAATCCTGTCCGACACCAGCTCTTAGCCACAGGAAAATGAGACATAGAAGACACCCCCCCCAAACACGGAAATTCATGTTTTAGGAACATTATAATCAAAACAAGAGCCTGATCCTCATAAACACCGCTGGGTGTACTACTTACTGCTGACTTCAATATAACTACTTAAGGCAGCAAGCATTATGGCTTGTAAGTGTTGCAGGATCTGGCCCTTAATAAAAATAAGAAAGCTACATAGCCCTTAGGTAGGATATTACATGTTTACAAGACTTTCCAAACATTAACTCATTAATATTATAATGCTAAAGTGAAAAACTTCAAGTGCTATATTTAACAGTTACTCTGGCATTATTAAACATATAAATTATATTAATGAGAATTAAAATTCATTGCAATTATAGCAATAAATGTGGATCCAGAGCAGGATCAGGACTCTCTCAGTATTCTTGAGGTTTGAGTTTGGCCCTTTTAAAAAAGCCAGATAAGAATTTAGCACACAAATTTGAATCCAGATCTGGATTTCCTCAACTGTATTTGGTTTGGTGTCCATCTTTAATTTACTGATAATGAACTACCAATTTCTAAATTTTGGAACATTTCAGTTTTTTTGAACTACTCTATTATGTTCTTTTATAGTAACTTCTTTTAAAGCGGGAAGTAACTAAGCTGCCTGATAATTAAATGCATTTTTTTCTGAAAATTTTATGTGCATTGGTGCAAGTTTGTCAAAGGGTGATTATCTGAGAAAGTGGTTGCTGTGTGTACTCTCCTGCCACTCTGCAGTTAGAGTTATATAACTTCCAGATCACACACCAGCAGTATCACGTTGTCTTTCTGACAGTCACAGAATTTATTAGGGATATTGCTTATTCCAATATTTTATCATGCATTGATATTATGGGTCTGGTCCTCCCCTACTGAAGCCAATAGGAGTTTTCTCTCTGACTTGAATAGCGGTAGGATTTGTCCCCAGCTAATACTTTGACACAGGGCAGCTTGCTGCAATGAGAAAGATGATAAGACAATTGGATAATAATTGGACTAGTGGCAGCAAAGATAATGCTTCTTAGATAGTGAAGGAATCATTTGAATAGATATTCCCAGACAGCCACAGATTGCTTCTTTTGAGACTACTGAATGTAGATTAAAGAACAGATTTGACCTATTCTGAGACATTTTTAAACCTTTTATGGATTAAGGGCCACATTTTCAGAACTTCTCAACACCCAACAGATTCTACTCAACACAATGGGAGCTGCTAACACTTACACAAATCTAGTCACTTTGTCTAGGTGTCTACATCTTTTGAAAGGCCTGAGTCCTGCTAGATGGTGAGAGCCTCTTTTGAGGTGCTGAGCACCCTAAATTGCCATTCAAATCAAAGAGACTGAAGGGTACTCAGCACCTGGTGGGTTTGGGTCCCCATGCTCATAAGGTGATGTTATTCTTTAGAAATCTTTCAACAGCATTGTTCATCATATTCCGTAGGTTAAGTTAGCATTCAGTGTAGGAAATTGGAGAGCCTTTGTGATATATACAGTAACAGGAACAAATAGGTGTTCATTAACTACTTCCCCAGCCAAATGCACAGATCAAAAACAGGGCAAATTTTTAAGAACTGCATACTGACCAGGTTTTTGTGCTTCTGAAAGTCCTACTTAGAAGAGACTCTACTGCTAAATCCATATACAATTGAATGTTACTCTTTTTCATTTATTAATAAGATTCAATTTTAGCCTCTTCAAAAACCTCATGAAAATATCAGTTTGCACAATAATTATCGGTAATTGACAAGTTCTTGAAACACAATTTTGTTTGATAAAAAAATGAAAATTCTCATCTCTCTCAGTTAAGCTATAACTAATGAAAGTTTAGAATATTCTACATCTAAATTTAATAAAGTCATTTGGAACTACTTAGAAAATGCATTTTTGTTGGCAGCATTAATGAGATCCATGTAGATGCTACAATAAATGGTTTATTCTTTCTCAATAGTTAGAATTGCATACTGTAAATCCTGTTTACTTGACTATTTCTTGAGCTGATATTCAAATCTCTGCAGGATATCGGTATTTTTTTCAGAAAGTATCTGAAAGATTATCTACAATTGTTAAGTAAAACAATGCCTGGGATAATTTTATTATAGTATGACAAAAAACACAAATATTTTGATGCTTAATGGAAACACTTGTGTGCATTTTGGTAGAAAAACTCAAATGATGGGTTATAGCAGGGGTCGGCAACCTCTGGCATGCGGCTCACCAGGGTAAGCACCCTGGCAGGCCGGGCCAGTTTGTTTACCTGCTGCGTCGACAGATTCAGCCAATCGCGGCTCCCACTGGCCGCGGTTCGCCGTCTCAGGCCAATGGGGGTGGCGGGAAGCCGTGGCCAGCACATCCCTTGCCCGCACCGCTTCCCACTGCCCCCATTGGCCTGGGACAGCCAACTGCGGCCAGTGGGAGCCGCAGTCGGCTGAACCTGCCAACGCGGCAAGTAAACAAACTGGCTCGGCCCGCCACGGTGCTTACCCTGGAGAACCGCGTGCCAGAGGTTGCCGACCCCTGGGTTATAGGATCTTTAATGCTGATTTTTAAACCTATGCTCAAATCACAAAGTTAAATAAACTCCAGAAAGAAAACGTTGTTCCAGAAACCAGTTAAGGTTGTTCAATGACTTAACTATTACATCATTTACAAAATTCAAAAACAAGTAGATAAGGAAATCAGAATTCTTACACTGCCCACATAGTAAACAAGTGCATGCTGGTATCACTGCTCTGATTCAATGGAATTACACTGGTGTAAAATTGGAGTACCACAATGATGAAAAAAAGTGAAAAGAAATACTTCATCACAAAACAACAGCTACAGCCAGCCAAAAGAGAGCATCTTGTTCACACATACATGTTCATACATGTTCATCTGTAATGTTCATTGTTGTTCTTACTGAAGTCAATGCCAAAAAAACAAAAACAAACAAAAAAACACCACTTCCAGTTCTAGTGACATAAATGGAATCAGAATTGGAACCATAAAGCAATTTGAATTGAAGGAGAATAGGATTGGGACCCAAATATATCCACAGCAGAAAAACCATAAAGTTTGCTAATCACAGCCTATCTTCTTCAAATGAAGCTGGCATGTGAGTTTCCACCTATATGGAAATTCTGAGGAGATAATAAAGAGCAATTTTTGAGCTAGAAGGAGACAAATGTTATACAAACATCAATTTTCATATCAGAATAATAGTCAATGACATGCAACTCACAAACAGTTTGATAAATTTTCTTCAAACTGCTGAAATTTTCTATTTTGCTATCAGAGTAAAAACAGCAATTTTCATGCCATGCCAGTGCTCCAATCTTAAATTATATGGAGATAGTTTTGTAGTGGAAGGTAATGGAAACTTTAAGTATGGAGAGGCTACTTCCAATACATACAAGTTAATACAAAGCATTCACCAAACCACCAAATTACCAGAGTCAGCTCACTTGTTCCCACTCTACATGTAAAGTTTATATTTATCACACTATAGTTATGTGGCCTAAATTCTGTCTTATTGGGGCTTCTAAAGAAGTCAGTGTCTATGAAATTAACACAAACATTCAAGGTCAGAATCTAGAACATGTGCAAAAATGCATTATTTGTATTGCATCATTATTTATAAACTGCACCTAAAAATTAGTTTATTGTACTACTTTAGTATTATCATGATTGCTTTTAAAACTAATCCATAACTCTAACAAACATATTGTATATTTGCCATAAAATATTTAATGAGTACTTTAATTGCCTTCTTCTGCAGCATGCGCGTTCGCGTCTCTTGCCGGGATTATCTCGGTATATTTCACTTAATCATTTCCCTTCTATTGCAGGGGCCTCAGGCATTCATGCACCTTGGTCTCTCCTATTCTCCATCTGGTTTCAGAGTGGTAGCCATGTTAGTCTGTATCAACAAAAAGAACAGGAGTACTTGTGGCACCTTAGGGTACGTCCACACTACCCGCCGGATCGGCTCATAGCGATCTATCGGGGAATCTATTTATCGCATCTCGTCTAGAGATAAATCAACTCTGGAACTCCACCAGAGCAGGAGGCGGAAGTGGAATTGACAGGGGAGTTGCAGCCGCAGTCATCAGTCCTGCACCATGAGGATGGGAGGTAAGTCGAAATAAGATATGTCAATTTCAGCTATGCTAGTCTCGTAGCTGAAGTTGCGTATCTTACATTGCACTCCCCTTCCCCAAGGGTAGAACAGGCCTGAGAGTCTAAAATTTATTTGGGCATAAGCTTTCATCAAATTAGGGCTGAATAAAGAACGGGAGTGGATGGGTCATTACGCAAAATAAAAACTATTTCCCCATCTAATTTTACCCCCTACTATTACTCACACCTTCTTGTCAACTGTTTGAAATGGACCATCCTGATTATCACTATGAAAGTGATCTTCCCTCCTGCTGCTAATATCCAACTTTAATTGATTTTTCTTGTTAAGAGTTGGTAAGGCAACCCCCATCTTTTCATGTTCTGTGTGTGTGTGTATATATATATATTCCTACTGTATTTTCCTCTCCATGCATCTGATGAAGTGGGTTTTAGCCCATGAAAGTTTACCCAAATAAATGTGTTCATCTCTAAGGTGCCACAAGTACTCCTTGTTCTTTATTCTTGGTCTGTGGAACATAACAGTCTAGTCTCCTGTGGGCTGTAATACTTTGGTCTAATATTGGTTGTAGGTTTTAGTATGTAGGTGTATGCTGGCCTGATATACAGAAGGGCAGAACAGATGATCTGGTGGTCCTTTCTAGGCTTAAACTCTATGACTTTCTGGGCCATCATAAAATAAAGCTTGAATGACCCTATCATCTGAAGAATGCTCACAATTCATTACACTCAACTAGTCCGACTTGTGGGAGAAAGTTCACAGATTTCTGGAGTTAAGAACTTGAAATGCAGAAAATAAATCCTGTTTTTGTCATGTTCCGTACAGCAATTTCCAACCTCCGTGACACTGTTTTGTGTAACATCTCCTAGAGAACAGAACGGATTCAGGAAAGTGCTGCCTAAATACAATCAAGCTCATATGGTTAAGACACAAACACTGGAAACAGCTGACTCAAGTAACATGAATCACAGAATGATTAAAAACCCTCATAACTTACATTTAATTGAGCAATAAATCACAACAGACTGTGAGAGTGCTGATTTATGTACACAGTACATAAAATGAGACAAGGTAGAATACACATCTCATTATACAAGATGATCTCTATTCATTCACATTTCATTAATGCATAAAAATTCACTTCTCTTTAGTTTCTCGACCTGCGGTTACACCTATAACATATTTATCTATAAGACAAACCAATGTATAGCTATCTAACAGTAAATTAGTGTGGATTAACCAAATCTGTCCTTTTCAAACATGTGAATCCTTAAATTGTAACCTTTTATATTAACAATAAAAGACCATATAGGGACTGAACTTCATTTGGCAAAATAGTAACTACAACTACTAAGAAGTAAAAGCCAGAACAGGCTAATCTCACAGTACATTTAAGTAATAAGATACAACAGGTGGTTTATGTTGGATGATGATTATCCAGCAGAACAGCTCAGGTTAGGTTACAAGCCTAAAGAACCACTGAGTGAAATGTTACCCTTGACATCTGCCAGACTGTATGGGAATAAATGAGTGCAACTGATGCAGAGATGACATGACTGCTTCTCTAGCACAAATGCTGAAATATCAACTATGGAACGGCTCTGAAGAAGTTCTGCATTCTACTGCAGTTTAGAGGTGGATTTTATTTCCCCATCTTCCCCAACTCACACCCTCACAGAAGCCAAGTACCTGGAATCTTTGGAATTGGAGTGAATTTCATCTATAGAGAAGTATCTATGCATTTAATCAACATCTTTCATAGACGAAAGACATTTGTCAATCCCTCAAAAAGCTGTAATTGGACTTACAGCTCCAAAATCATAATGCAGTTCTCTGTCTAGCAGCCTGTTAAGGCTGATGATCCTGATACTGTCATCTAAAAAGATGTCTAAGTTGAATATTCAGATGCTAGTTTAACTGTGCATACTTAGTTGATGGCAAGTGAGGAACAATCTATAAAGTCACATGATAAGCTATCAAGAGATAGAAAGCATTCAATTTCACTTTATATTATGCTGCAGTCTTGGAAAAGGAGATAAAAAGAACAACCCAGAAGGAGAATAATACTGTGTAATAAATGGATGAGACAAGCAAACTAAGCAAGCATGAGTGGATTAATTTTTGGGTAATGGACATAATAAATCTGTGCGTGATAAAAGTATTAATTAGTACTAATGAAAAGAGAATATAACAGCAACATTGTCTACTTGAAATGGCAAAACTAATAATTTTAATGTTAACAATGGAACTAATTCAGATGCTGTATATGAGAGTATACATGATTTTTTAGTAAAAGTTCAAAGTGTTGGGTATATGAATTAGCATAATTTATTTCTTCATGTTCATTCTCGTTATTTTGGACTAGTACAACTTAATTTCATATATATTCACTGATTGTTAACAAGCTGAGTATCAGAAAGTACTGAGCCACATTGTTAGGACAGATAGGACACAGACAGAACTTCTCTGCTCTGGATGTTACAGAAACTCCCTCCATTCACTGGAAGTAAACATAATTTATATCAAACTCTCCTTTTGCTTAAACAAAATCAGCCAACCAAACCTAATTCCTTGGTCCTAATTGAAGACGCACAAAATCCGTCAAGTGTGTAAAATAAACTTTCTTTTGTTTCTCCTTTTTTAGGGGCTTCTTCTGACTTTCTTAATTGGCTTTCCCAACTCCAACAGTAATTTAAGTGCCTATAACAGAATTGCCCATATTTTTATCTACTCCTCTTTCCAGCTCTGGAATGCCTTTGTACAATTAACTATTGGTCTGCTTCAATGAGCTCACCATTTACAACCCCACTGTTCTCCACTTCCAATTCTTATTAATCTACTCCCTTCAACATCTTGATTACAGGTAGAATATAACTTCCTTAAATCAAAGTCTTAACTCTGTTGATTCATTTTTAGCCTGTAGCCCAGTGGGCCAGCTTACCTCTATTACATTCACTGCTTTGCATTATATTCTGCTTTATTAGATTCAGCAGTAATGCAAGGAACGTATAGGCTTGTATTCTGTAAGACACTGGCTTCAGCAGTTAGCTTGAGGCTTGAGGCCTATCAACTTTGGCATAGATAAACTTAGGAAACTCATAAGTTTTGGTGAACTGGAAGTAGAGTGTACGGGGGAATTTTGTACATAATGATATCAGCCAACCACATAACATGAACTGACACCAGCTTCTGGAAGGTTTTGGACGGAACATCCGACTGCAAGAGTGTCATGCCAATGAATTACTGTATATGATAATGGCGTGAAATCATAAATACACTAACCTATAGAAGGAGGACACCTTAACATTGGTAAGGGGAGGAAGTACAAGTAAGGAAGACGGGAAAAACTCCTGTTGAATATGCATTAGACATAACAACATTAGCATAATATATTATAAAAGTGGCATCTCAGGGCAGTAGGAGAGAGAGATGTAGCCCTTGGGAGGGGCCAGAATGATGGTCACTGGTGAAGATGAGGAAGGTGAGGGTGATCAGGAAGATAATGGCTAACATTTCAGGTTGTTCCACAGGGGATGGTGTGAGTATGGATGTTCAGATGTAATTCTGTGTTATCTCTATCTGCCTTACTGAGGTAGAGCGGGTGTGACTTTGCTAAATGTATTAATACATTATTTATTTGTAAATATAAGTGAGTTCTTATAGTCAGTGTTGCACCTGTGCACATTGGGGTTCCCAACTGTACAATAATTTTAATAATACTAGGCCTGATCTTGGGACAAGAACCTGTTAACCCTCAAAGTGATAACTGGGAATTTTTATTCATAACCTATAGATCAGGCTACAAGACCCTTAATTTGAAGGATCCTCCAGTTAAGGCAATTAAGGAGAAACTGTGAACAGGAACTATCTGAGTGTGTGTTTACATTGATTAATACTGAAAATAGAACAGTTTAGCTCTAAAAATGGTTTCATCCATGTTCATGGATATGTGTATGTGTCTATGTATATAGAGTATTGCAGCCAGTTTTGCTAATGTCAGTAAAGATGGGAAGAAGTACCACATGGTGGAACTTAATAGGAGATTTCAAAGCAGTAGAGGGAATTCAGCCACATGTCTTCCATTAAAATGGGTTGAAAAGATGTGATTAAGTCCCTTGCACTGCTCTAGCAAATCTCAGCCCAAGTATTAACATGTTGTGACAAAGTTCCTCCTCTAACTTGGTGGGTCCTGTGCTTATTGTCAGATTTGCACACCTTAGTGATCTTCCCCTCTGGTGGAACCCACAGTCTGGGTCAACTCCTCCTGTGTCTGATCAGGAGTTGGGAGGTCTGGGGGGAACCCAGGCCCACTATCTACTCCGGGTTCCAGCCCAGGGCCCTGTGGATTGCAGTTGTTTATAGCGCCTCCTGTAACAGCTGCATGACAGCTACACCTCCCTGGGCTACTTCCCCATGGCCTCCTCCAAACACTTTCTTTATTCTCACCACAAGACCTTCCTCCTGGTGTCTGATAACGCTTGTACACCTTAGTCCTCCAGCAGCACACCCTCTCACTCTCAGCTTCTTGTGCCTCTTGCTTCCAGCTCCTCACACGCCCACCACAAACTGAAGTAAGCTCCTTTTTAAACCCAGGTGCCCTGATTAGCCTACCTTGATTGGCTGCAGGTGTTCTAATCAGCCTGTCTGCCTTAATTGGTTCTAGCAGGTTCCTGATTACTCTAGTGCAGCCCTTGCTCTGGTCACTCAGGGAACAGAAAACTACTCATCCAGTGACCAATATATTTGCCTTCTACCAGACTCCTGTACCTCACTGGCCTGGGTCTGTTACAATACATATCTACAATATAATGATTGCAAAAACTAGGTTTATTTAGCATGAAAAGGAGAAAAGCTGGAGAGACCTTAACTGAGGTTTTCAAATGAATAAAAGGCTGAATGAACACTTATGACTTTCTCCTTTTATAAGAAGGGGATGGTTAGCAAAGTTGGAATAAGTAAAAGGAAATACCAATATTACAGTATTCGTGGGCCAGTTTTAAAAGTCAGTCTTCTTCTACAATTACCACTTAGTGGCATGTGATATCCCACAGTCTTCCTCTGTGCATGGGACAGAAGATAAATGTGGTAGCTCAGATACCTTTCTGCGCACATTGTGACTTTTTAATTGCATTGCATTTTTAATAGTCACCATTGTACAATTAAATAGAAGCAAACAATGCCACAGGAGACAGTCAAAAACCTAGACTTTTTAGAAAAACGGTTGGATAGTTTCCCAACTTCTAGCAATAGCAGTAGTTGTGCAAGCTTAGTGCAATAACTCAAATTCTTCAGGGTAATGCCTGATCGCCTGCAGGGGTCTACCTCTTCACACTTGTCTCTTTTTTGCTTACACACACACGCTCATGTGTGCACATACAACATTACACAACTGACTATGCTCATCATGGGGCAGATCCTCGGCTATTGTAAACTGTCATCACTTCACTGAAGTCAATGGAGCTACACCAATTGACATCAGCTCACCAGTTGAGGATTTGTCACGTTTGTTTGTTACGTCTTTCTCTGAAGCATCTGGATATCAGACTACATTGTATAATAACTGAACCTGACAAGGTAAATGATACTGTATGTTCGTATTCTATATGTATTATATATAGAAGTCATTCCTTAAGAGATATCATATGTCATATTTAAGTCCAGCGGTCTTGCAAAAAACATTTAAGAGACTGAACAAAGAACCCAAACAGGGTATTATAGACTACTACAAAAATCACCTTTTAATTATACCGAGACTTCTTACACAGTCAAATCTCAAGTCATAATGGGAGGATTTATTCAGGCATTCTGTAATGCGGAAAAGTTTGCTGAGAACATTATTTTGTTCAGACTGTTTTATCCCTCCTGACATTATAAATTGCATTAGATTTGAAAAGGTATAGTTTAAGGTCAGTTGTAATTTCTGTTAAATGCCTAGCTAGTCAGAAGTTTGTTAATTTGCCATTTTAATTTAAATTTAAGAGGAGTCAAAGTTATCTCGCTGTAGAGATGGTTTATTTTACTTTAAAATATCTATCAGACTGATTACATTGTATTGTAACTATAGAGTGAATAATAAAAAGATGGTTGGGGAAGGTTTATTAATATTTGATGCTTTCTTGATCAACAATGTAATTTTTAAAAAATTAAAAAAAAATCTGCCCTAGTTACAATGGTCTTTCTGATACAGATGTGAAGAGGTCATCCGGTGGCCTATACATAAAATCAGTATCCTGCTGTATTACAAAGAAATGGGACTACTCCTGTGAATAAGGATATATTCATGTAGAATGTAGAAAAGGTTTCATTACAGGATAACATAACCATGTTTTTTCTGTATTGTACAAATATAGGAAATCTTATATAGGCAGTGTAATTAAAAGCCATGCTTTGTAATATAGAGGAATGTTCAATTTAAACATAAATATGTCATAGAAATTTATTTCTCATTGTGGATTGGTGCCTTTAACCAAAATGACTCCCTCTTCCTCACAGTTTGCATTCTTCTCCTATAAATAAGACATTGCATTTTGAATACTGCAATACTTTTAACTGAACAACATTCAGCTGTACAATGATACTGTACTGGCTCATTTGAATTGGTGCAGGGTCCACAGAACCAATAGACTAGAACGTCAATGGGAACTTTAAATACCCTTGTATTTAAATACACTGTATTTTGTCCAAAGGAACAAATACAATGGGTCCAACTCTTTTTATTAACCAATGGTGAAATGTGTCCAAGGGCAGAGATGACACAAATGGCCCTGAATGCAGCAGTACTCCAGTAGTTCTCCTGAATGAAAGGATTGTGTAATATTGTTACCACAGAGAAAGCACTCATATCACAGTTCCTGGTTTCCTCAACTGAATCAGTCATGGCAGTTATACATGTGACCTCAGCATGCCCTGAGATCCCTCATATTAACTTCTTGCTTAAATAAGCTAAGCATGTAGTCCTCCTGCTGGTTTCTGAAGTTACCATATGAGGAGCGGCTGGCCAGTGCGTATAATAACTGCTCCATTGTTTCTGAATAGCTTGCATTTCATCCATGATGGTTTATCTGCCAATGTGAATGGGAGCACGTAACATAAGCCCAATCATGGGTATAAAGATATGTTCTTTCTGACTTAACTTGCTCTCCTTGTTTTGTATCCTCATGAGCAAAAACCTGGTGAGAATAAGTCTTGAGGTCAGTGAAACCTTCTCCACCAATATATGAAAGCATGAATTATATCCATTTCAAAGATAACTTTAGTGGTTCAAAAACACTGAAGACCTGATAATGTCAAAACAAAGATTTTTACCTAAATAATATAACAATGTTTAAAAAATTGACAATGGAAAGAAAAGATGGTATTGTCAAAAAAGCAAAGTCCTGAGAATCAGGAGACCTTGGGAACACCACATGCCTCAGTTTCCTCAGCTATAAAGTGAGGATAATATTTATCAGCCTCTCAGAATGGTTGTGAAGCTTATTTCATTTATACATGGAAAAAAATGGAGTCCTTGGATGGAAGGTGTTACAGAACAGCATAGAATTATAATTAATTTCTGTTAGGTGCTGATTGACTTAGAATATGATCCAAAGGAGTTGACACATCTCTATTTTGTAGCCATTACAACACAAGCATGGTTACATTGTCAGTAAGAGACTCTTTAGAATTTTGTTTTGTTCTTTTATAAATAACTATATGAGAAAGTAAAGACAAAGACAAAAAAATCCTACAATCTTAAATTAAATTTACCAAAGAAAAGGACTTCATACATTTTCTCTCCCTTTGGCTCACCCTGTTTCTAGATAATGCTATCATATCTGTTACAATATGTACAGAAAAGGTCCTCAGAGTCTTGTATTCTAGGTTGGTGGTACAACGGGGTGAGTTAAGGACAAATTGGCATCTTTAACTGTGCATGTTCTTGCTTTTGTCCAAATCATAGTTGGACTAGTATGATTTTAACTATGTGACATAATATTTACCTTTCAGAATGAGCGTGACTGTTTGCTCTCCAGAATACAGAAACAAGGGGTATTGAATATTACACTGGAAAGACTTTGCAAAGAAGCATTAGAAAACTTTTTAAAGGAACAAACAGGAAAAAAAAAAGACTAAATTTGCTGCTAAGGAATAACTAAGGCATCAGTCCTATTGTGCTCCTTTGCTCCTAATACAAAGACAAGCAAGAGTAAGTTCAGCCTCAGTCTGAGCCATTCTCACACTGATTTATGACACACGGTCTTGTAACATGACATACTGTCCACTAGAGATTTGGCACAAACCAAACTTCTTTCCTTAAAAATACTGCCCAAACTAATTTAACTTCAGTTCCTGAGGTAAAATAACACTTTTTCTATTGGGCAACTTGACCTTCTACGTCTGCTTTTCCATTTAGTGGCATTTCAGAATAAAACAATCTCTGTACATTTCCTACTCTGTTACTGCATTTTCTAGTGCATTGGCATAAAAGATATAGGTTTTTTTCCTTCAAAAAAGCCAACACAGAATTTCAATCAGAAGATGCCATTACTGGCACAGTTTTCAATCCAACAGATAGAGAATTACATATACAACTTCCTCTTACAACAACAAAAACTCTTGGAATGCACATTTAAGTAAAGAGTTTATAGTGATTTTAATAGATGGAGGAATGCAATCTGGTCAGTAGGGCAAGAGGTTGCTTGTTAGTACCGTTAGGTTCTATTCCTGGCTTGTCTACTGGTTCCCTGTGTAACACTGGGCCAGTCTGTACCTTTGTCTAGTCCTTTGTAAGCTGCAGATAGTAATTACTGTGAGGCAGATGAGTGTTATGAGACATAACTAAGGTTTGTAAAGTCCCTTCACATGCTCAGATAAAAGGCATTACAGAGCTTGAAAGTTAACAGGTATAATGATAGAGAAGTGTGAAAACACTGCATATAGTATAAAGTGAAACAAGGGTACTCTTCAAGAAATTGCTGAGCTGGGAAATTTTTGCATGGAAAATTGGTTCTCATGAATGAAAGTGGGCCTGTGCAATACCCCTATTCAATAGCAAACTGTTACACTCCCTGCTTTGAGAAAATGTGAAAGCAAACCTACACCAAGAACATTATACCACCCCATCAGATTCACCAGTTTCCAAGCAGACTGCAGAATTATGAAAATCAAGTTATAAGTAAAAAGGCAACATCCTTGGTAGGAACTCTGGGTTCCCTCAGAAGTATCTTTATATCCTTGAATCCTTCCATTTGAAAACAGATTATTGAAGTTGAATGCAGAAGTTGTGGCTGCTGGGAGTTAAAGTGCCTTACACAGACCACTGTCCAGACGTATCCAATAGAGGATAAGTCTGCAGTCTTCATGGAAACTGGCGAATCTGATGGGGTGGTACAAGATTCTCAATGTAGGTTTGCTTTCACATTTTCAAAAGGGAGGGGGGGTCTAACAGGCAGACTACAAAGGTCAGGCTTTGCTTTCTTTCTCCACTCAGGGAGTGGATGGTTATCCTGATGGAAAATATATTGTAGTCACTTCAAAAACTCGTTTCAGTTTTAGCAAAAAAGTCTGTATGGAATATGGGCTTTTTCAGGTTTTTTTGCCACTGAGAATTTTTTCCACAGAGCTGTAGAAAAAAAACCCACATAAATCATTTTTTCTATATTATTAAAAAGGACTAAAATTGGAAAAAATACTATTTGTACTATAGTTCTATTTTTTTACTTTGGAAATAAGAGAAAAACATCTCTTTTTCTGTAGGAGAAATTGAGGTTAAGGGCAGGATTTAGGTATCTGAAACTGAACTTGACATGAAGAAAATCAAAGAAAGTACAATGGCAGAGCCACCGGTAAAAAACAGACGGTTTCCTTCCCCAGTTAAGCAAAGCCAGAACTTGCAGTTTTTATTTCTCCCATCTCAAGCTTCTCAGTGTAGCAATCTATCAATACCAATGATGGTTCTTTTACTTACTGGTCAGCAGTATACTGCATTCCATATATACTACATATAGCAGATAAAATAAGCATATAAATAACTGCATAACGTTATTGTTATTGATACAATAGTTTCACAGAGCTCAGAAATGACTCTATGGAACTCCAGTCCAATAAAAATGTAAGATCCACCTAACTGTGCCTTCGGAAAGAAATCAGGGAAGGGTGCAACCAGCAGAATCCTGGTTTACATTTCTGTTAGAGCAGGGCACACTGGACTGCAGTGAGTGCTTTACTACAGATATTCTTGACATAGTTATAGACCCTAATCATGCACTTACCCGAAGAAAAGAGTAAGCCTGAAATTGACCTCACTTGCATGGGACACAGTCAAAATTAAGAGCATAAACATGAAATCTATCTACTAGTCACAATCAACCAGTGGACAGATAGATACATGCAAGAGGTTTTAACTCAGGTCCTGCAAATAAGGATGTCTATACAGGATGATGGCAGAAAAAGAGGAAAATGTTGCAGTGCTATGTCTGCTTCTCAAATCCTTCATTGTGCATAAAAGTCATTGTTTTCTGAGAATGCCTGATTATACATAAATATGCACATTGTTCCATATGTTGACCTGAGATAAGACATGACATTTAGCTCCATTATGGTTACAGTTCTTACAATGCCAGTTATATATCAAAGGGACTTCTGCAGTAAGAGCAAAACTGCAGACAGTAGGATGTGGTAATGTCTATTATTTAACGTTGCTCATTCCTTTATCTCTTAGAGGCTGCTTTCAGAAACTGACAACTTTGGCATATTTTCATCTTTGGGACTGAAATTTGGCATATTTGTTGTTAGCCCAAAAACATTTTTTTCTAAAGTTTGGGTAAAAAACAGTTCTATCATTTTCTAGAATGGCAAATGGATATAAAAATTCAAGCTGCCTTAACTTTGGCTCCGCTTCAAAATTGTAACATTTTCTTCATGTAGTTTTTTTGTATAGGATATATTTCAGAAGAAGCACATCTGTTGTAAAGTGTAATGTAGTTGTACTTCTCATTTCCAATGTATCCATTGTCCTTTCTGGAGCGAACACTTAAAAATGTCAGTGAGGATAACATGTTCATTTTAAATCAAGGCAAAATCTAAATTTCAACTACCAGAATATTTTCCTACTATATTTGGATCTAGTAAGACTACCAATTCCTGTAAATAATATGCCTTGTGGCCGGGTGGCGTATGTGTGCAGTTGGTGCAAGGAGCTCCTGGCCCTCAGAGACCACGTACGGACTTTGGAGGCCAGGGTGGTGGAACTGGAGGAGCTAAGGGAGGCAGAGAGGTATGCTGACGAGGCTTTCTGGGACACTGTAGAATTGTCCCACCTCCGCTCAGACAGTCTGTGTGCTGTTGAGGAGGAAGAAAGGCCCAGGGAAGCAGAGCAGTCAATGGGAGCAGAGGGAAACCTTCCCATAGTTAGGACCCCCCTTCCAGATGGTGCTGGGGTTGCCTCTCGCACGGAGGTTACCTCTCCGGGGGAGGGAACCCCAGTTGCTAGGAAAAGGAAGGTGTTAGTAATGGGAGATTCGATCATTAGAAACGTAGATAGCTGGGTTTGTGATGATCGGGAGAACTGTATGGTGACTTGCCTGCCTGGTGCGAAGGTTGTGGATCTCTTGAGGCATCTAGACAGACTTACGTGTAGTGCTGGGGAGGAGTCGGTGGTCGTGGTACATGTAGGTACCAATGACATAGGGAAGGGTAGGAGAGATGTCCTGGAAGCCAAATTTAAGCTGCTAGGGAAGAGACTGAAATCCAGGACCTCTATGGTGGCATTCTCAGAAATGCTCCCAGTTCCACGTGCAGGGCCAGGTAGGTAGGCAGAGATTCAGAGTCTCAATGCGTGGATGAGACGATGGTGTAGAGAGGAGGGGTTTACGTTCATTAGGAACTGGGGAAACTTTTGGGATGGGAGGAGCCTGTACAGGAGAGATGGGCTCCACCTAAACCAAATTGGAACCAGGCTGCTTGCACTAAACATTAAAAAGGTTGTAGAGCAGTTTTTAAACTAGGAGATGGGGGAAAGCCAACTGCTGCAGAGGAGCATGTGGATCAGACACAGACTTCTCTTAGGGGAGAGTCTGATGATAGAGAATCTCCAGGTTATAGTCAGGAACAAAGGACGAAGACGATAATGTAAAGGCCGGATCAGATGATAAACAGTCACATAAAAGAGAATCTGGCACATCAGAAAAGGGCAGACAAATAAACAAGGACAAGTTTTTAAAGTGTTTGTACACAAATGCTAGAAGTCTAAATAATAAGATGGGTGAACTAGAGTGCCTTGTGATAAAGGAGGATATTGATATAATAGGCATCACAGAAACCTGGTGGACTGAGAGCAATCAATGGGACACAATCATATATACACAAAATATATCGGAAGGACAGAACAGGTCGTGCAGGGGGAGGAGTGGCACTATATGTGAAAGAAAATGTAGATTCAAATGAAGTAAAAATCTTAAGCGAATCCACATGTTCCATAGAATCGCTATGGATAGAAATTTCATGCTCTAATAAAAATATAACATTAGGGATCTATTATCGACCCCCTGACCAGGACAGTAATAGTGATGTTGAAATGCTAAGGGAAATTAGAGAGGCTATCAAAATTAAGAACCCAATAATAGTGGGAGGATTTCAATTATCCCCATATTGACTGGGAACATTTCATTTCAGGATTAAATGCAGAGATGAAGTTTCTCGATACTTTAAACATGACTGCTTCATGGAGCAGCTGGTACGGGAACCCACAAGGGGAGAGGCAACTCTAGATTTAATCCTGAGTGGAGCACAGGAGCAGGTCCAAGAGGTAACTATAGCAGGACCGCTTGAAAATAGTGACCATAATACAATAACATTCAACATCCCTGTGGTGGGAAGAACACCTCAACAGCTCAACACTGTGGCATTTAATTCCAAAAGGGGGAACTATACTAAAATGAGGAGGTTAGTTAAACAGAAGTTAAAAGGTACAGTGACTAAAGTGAAATCCCTGCAAGTTGCATGGGCCCTTTTTAAAGACACCATAATAGAGGCCCAACTTCAATGTATACCCCAAATTAAGAAACACAGTAAAAGAACTAAAAAAGAGCCACTGTGGCTTAACAACCATGTAAAAGAAGCAGTGAGAGATTAAAAAAACTTCCTTTAAAAAGTGGAAGTCAAATCCTAGTGAGGCAAATAGAAAGGAGCACAAACACTGCCAGCTTAAGTGCAAGAGTGTAATAAGAAAAGCCAAAGAGGAGTTTGAAGAACGACTAGCCAAAAACTCCAAAGGTAATAACAAAATGTTTTTTAAGTACATCAGAAGCAGGAAGCCTGCTAAACAACCAGTGGGGTCCCTTGATGATCGAAATACAAAAGGTGAGCTTAAAGATGATAAAGTCATTGCGGAGAAACTAAATGGATTCTTTACTTCAGTCTTCACGGCTGAGGATGTGAGGGAGATTCCCAAACCTGAACTGGCTTTTGTAGGTGACAAATCTGAGGAACTGTCACAGATTGAAGAGTCACTAGAGGAGGTTTTGGAATTAATTGATAAACTCAACATTAACAAGTCACCGGGACCAGATGGCATTCACCCAAGAGTTCTGAAAGAACTCAAATGTGAAGTTGCAAAACTATTAACTAAGGTTTGTAACCTGTCCTTTAAATCAGCTTTGGTACCCTATGACTGGAAGTTAGCTAATGTAATGCCAATATTTAAAAAGGGCTCTAGAGGTGATCCCGGCAATTACTGACCGGTAAGTCTAACATCGGTACCGGGCAAATTAGTCGAAACAATAGTTAAGAATAAAATTGTCAGACACATAGAAAAACATAAACTGTTGAGCAATAGTCAACATGGTTTCTGTAAAGGGAAATCGTGTCTTACTAATCTATTGGAGTTCTTTGAAGGTTACGTAAATTAAGCTGTCATGGGATAAAAGGGAAGGTCCTTTCATGGATTGAGAACTGGCTAAATGACAGGGAACAAAGGGTAGGAATTAATGGTAAATTCTCAGAATGGAGAGGGGTAACTAGTGGTGTTCCCCAAGGGTCAGTCCTAGGACCAATCCTATTCAATTTATTCATAAATGATCTGGAGAAAGGGGTAAACAGTGAGGTGGCAAAGTTTGCAGATGATACTAAACTACTCAAGATAGTTAAGACCAAAGCAGATTGTGAAGAACTTCAAAAAGATCTCACAAAACTAAGTGATTGGGCAACAAAATGGCAAATGAAATTTAATGTGGATAAATGTAAAGTAATGCACATTGGAAAAAATAACCCCAACTATACATATAATATGATGGGGGCTAATTTAGCTACGAGTCAGGAGAAAGATCTTGGCGTCATCGTGGATAGTTCTCTGAAGATGTCCACACAGTGTGCAGAGGTGGTCAAAAAAGCAAACAAGATGTTAGGAATCATTAAAAAGGGGATAGAGAATAAGACTGAGAATATATTATTGCCCTTATATAAATCCATGGTATGCCACATCTCAAATACTGTGTACAGATGTGGTCTCCTCACCTCAAAAAAGATATTTTAGCACTAGAAAAGGTTCAGAAAAGGGCAACTAAAATGATTAGGGGTTTGGAGAGGGTCCTATACAAGGAAAGATTAAAGAGGCTAGGCCTCTTCAGCTTGGAAAAGAGGAGACTAAGAGGGGATATGATAGAGGTATATAAAATCATGAGTGATGTAGAGAAAGTGGATAAGGAAAAGTTAGTTACTTATTCCCATAATACAAGAACTAGGGGTCACCAAATGAAATTAATAGGTAGCAGGATTAAAACAAATAAAAGGAAGTTCTTCTTCACACAGCACACAGTCAACTTGTGGAACTCCTTACCTGAGGAGGTTGTGAAGGCTGGGACTATAACAATGTTTAAAAGAGAACTGGATAAATTCATGGTGGCTAAGTCCATAAATGGCTATTAGCCAGGAAGGGTAAAGAATGGTGTCCCTTGCCTCTGTTCATCAGAGGATGGAGATGGATGGCAGGATAGAGATCACTTGATCATTGCCTGTTTGCTTCACTCCCTCTGGGGCACCTGGGCATTGGCCACTGTCGGTAGACAGATACTGGGCTAGATGGACCTTTGGTCTGACCCGGTACGGCCGTTCTCATGTTCTTATGTCATTAAATACGCACAAGAAATATTAAAGAATGCAGGAAATAAAATATTTGCTGTTATTTGTTCTCAGCAGGGAAAATCAACTTGCCAACAATATATTTCTGAGCAATCAACAAAGAGATAATCCTTAGAATTCACAAGTCTTTAAAATAAGATGTATTTTTTAGTAATCCCCAAAACGTATAAAAATATTCAAGCTATATACCCCCTCTAGCTTGTATTTAACCTTCCATCATGTAGAACTACATATTGAACAGCTTAGGAGCTGCATGCTGTGTTGCATATTTAAATAAGGGCCAAAAAGGTATTCATATAAATGTTATGCAACTTCTAACATGCACAGCACAGCAGAGAATATCTGGCAACTAACCCCATAATCCAATCATCTGTTTATAAATAATTGGTATTGAACTTTTACATGTTGTTTCCTTTTAATGTTGAAGGTATTGCAAAAAAAATTTCTAGCACTTTGGATGATACAGTATATTACATAGGTTTGTGTTAAAACACTGGCTGTACATTTCTTTAAAATGCCACAATTAATCAACTGATTTCACAGGGAAATATGTAGAGCAATTTAAATGATAAGATGCATAGATCAAATGATTAGATTAGAATACCTCACACACAGCCCACAAGGATTTTGTTTTTTAATCTAAGATGTATTAGAAAGTAACACAAAATCATAGCAGAAATCCATGAGGATCTGATTCATTCCACCAAATCTGTAATTCTCACCTGGTTCCATGAATGAGAGGCAGAGACTTTTCACTGAATTAGTTTATTATAAGTACTAAAGGATTAGTTTACTATGAAAAAGGGCTCCACATTTAGAAACAACAAACTATGGCACAGACAGATGGTTAGATGTTATAGCAAAGACTAACGGCCGATGCCATGAGCTGCTGAATGCTTCCTGTAAGGTGCAGTGTCTCCTCAAGTCCTACAAGATTTAGAGGTACCCAATAACTTGAAGGGGCACAAAACATGTCACCGAATCAGATGCTAAAATCCCTCCTTCTCCCTTAAAACTTTGGAACCCAACTTTCTTCTGTAATCTCCAATGGGAAACCTGAGCCTAGAGGCCTGGTCAAAATACTCTGAAATAAAATCAGGGGAAGATCAAGCAGGAGTAGGAAAGTGATATCAACTCTGTATAAAGTATTAGTGACATCATTACTGGACTATTACATCAGTTCAGGTGTGTATGCTTTTAAATGATGTTGAAAATGGGAAGACGCTCAAGAAAGAGATACAAGAACCTTGTATTTAATACGGTATGAAAAACATTCCTTAAAATAAGAGAGTTAAGAAGATTAATCTATTTAGGTTATCGAAGAAAAAGTAAAGAGGCAAGTTGATTAAAGTCTATCAGTAACTACATGGAGAGAGGTTATCAGACACTAGATGGCTCTTTAAACTAGCAGACAAAGGCATAATAGTATCTCAGGGGCTTGAAGTAGAAGCTAGAAAAACAGGTCTCTAAAAATAAATGTAAATGAGAAATTGTCATTCAATAGGGGTGTTCCTACAAGGGTAGAACAGAAAATTGTTCTGGCCCAATACTATTCAATATCTTTATCAGTGATCTGAAAAACAATATAAAATAATTGCTGGTAAAGTTTGCATATGACAAGGAATTGGTAGAGTGGTAAATAATAATATCAGGTGAGTTCTACAAAAGAACCTGGATTGGTTGGTAAACAGACTCACTTGAACAACATACATTTTAACACAGCTAAACGTAAGTTAGGAACAGAAAATGTAGATCAGATTTATAGGGACTGTATAGAGCTCACTGGAAAAAAAATTGTCATAATTTTCTGATTCATCAAAATGGAAGCATTCTATGGAGAAATGTCAATTTAAATGAAATGATGATGAAAACCAAGCAGGTTTCCTGACAACTTGCCTATCCAGCTCCTTAGCAACTCATGTGGTGGGCTTCTCAGAAGCCAGCGTTTCCAGGCTCAACACTGCTCCTATTTCATCCCTCAGAGAATTTTGGTATTTTGGAATATCTGAATTAAACCAAATTTTGAAAAGCAAAAAACCTCTGCGAAATGAATTACAATTCTCTGGCCAGCTCTCAGACTTGATTTTGAAAAGCGATGACTCAGAAGAGGACTTGGCGGATAATCAACTGAACATGAACACCCAGTGTGATGCTGTGGCTAAGACAATTGTGATCCTTGGATGTATAAACAGGAGAATATTGAATAGAAGTACGCGGCATCAGAGAGATCATTACTGTAATATTGCTTATAGCTCATGTGTCCACACTTCAAAAATGACGTTGACAAATTGGAAAGAGTTTGGAAAAGACAAGAATGATTTAATGATTAAAAATGTTTAATGTAAAAGAATGTAAAAAAAGAATGTAAAAGATATGCTCTAGCTCATAGCAAGTTATTTGACGATGCAGGAATTACTGGGTGAAGTTCTTCAGCTGGCATTATAAATAAGGTCAAACTAAATTATCACAATGGTCCCTTCTGGCCTTAAAATTTGTGAATGTATGAAATCCAGATGGTCTTCCCTAACCATCAGTTGGGAAATACAAATCCTATTTTGGGACTAATCATGATTATCACAGATAGAAACCTAATCTCATGCCACCTTTCAGGTGTGCCTATTTTCCAAGTGAAAA
This sequence comes from Gopherus evgoodei, assembly GCF_007399415.2. Lineage (NCBI taxonomy): Eukaryota > Metazoa > Chordata > Testudines > Testudinidae > Gopherus > Gopherus evgoodei. The sequence continues at coordinate 61,268,014 of NC_044332.1, forward strand.
CTAGAGAATTTGATGCAGTTCTCCTGACATCAGGACTTCCCATTCATAGGCCTATTCCAATGCACAGAGAAGTCAGTGGGAGTCTTTCTAGTGAATCCAAAGGGCTTTAAATCACATCTCATATGCCTAGGTAAGGAGGCAAAAAAACTCAACTCCGTTTAGGTCACTAACAGTCATGTTTCTTGGCAAGGATTATACACCAGAGAATCCCCAAAAGTCAATAATTCTCAACTTTTGACTGTTTTTTTCCTTTAATACCTTGTAAAAGGGGGTTGAAATTAGATAATCTAATAGGCAAGGTACAGGGAAAACTTTATAAAAATATATTTATTTTTAATAGACGTCATCTACTGTATCTTTGGGTGACAAGAGTTCATATCCTTTCATTATGAAAGGAGCTTATTGTCGCTGTATGAGTTACTGTAGAATAACGTTTTGCTTCTTTAGTGATCTGCCTGCTCTGAAAGGGAAAGCACTGAGATATGGATATAATGAACCTTACCTGCATTCTCATATTACATTTCCTGAGAACCTACCACTACTGTTAGACTGCCATCTTTATTTTTCAATGTATAGAAAGCAATAAAAAGATGTAAAAGGTTGTCTATGTCTAGAAGGAGAAAAGGATAAACTGTGAATAACATTAAGCCACTTCGAATCCAGGCTTTCAAAACTGTCATACAGAATGCAGTTACTGCAGCCACAGTTGCAATATAAATGAGTGGTTCCTCCAGCTGTGGGACCTGCAGGGTATTAGATAAAGAAAGACCTAAACAAATAACATTATTGCAAAGTTCCATAAAATATATGTGTTTTTGTCCCTTTGCCAATTAATTTTGACAGACTGAACCTACTGAGATATGAGAGAAGGAAAAACTTTAAATAATGCTTTATCGATTTGATTTAGGGTACAAGTGTGTAAAATCAATCAAAATAGTTATGAAAACACTATTAGTCTTGTTTCCACATACAACATTATTTAGGTAGCTGTTTCTAAAATGTTGACTTTTTTTAGAGTAATCATTCAGTCATGGTATTTTTTCCTATAATGCCATTCTTGGACATTAAACATATGCAGATTAACAGTACAGGGCATTTCTATACATTACAGCTTTAGCCAGTACTGTATTTTAAGAACACTCATGCAACAGTAATATTTTCAGTGAGGTGAAGATTTGTGTGTGCCTTCCATTCACTTCAATGGGCGCTACTGAATGCAACTCTGGCCCAAAGTGAGGTTACAAAGATGACTTTCAGAGTGAAAAATGAAGACAATGAAATCCTATGAACCTGATTTACAATTAAATTTAAACTCTAATATTTAAAAGGTAAATCTTGGCCTTACAACGAATGAGTAACTAGTAATTTGCTGGTGCAACATCTGTAATTAGGTTGTAAGCTCTTTGGGACAGGGACTGTCTTTTTGTTCTGTATTTGTACAACGCCCAGCACAATAGGGTCCTGGTCCACAACTGGGGCTCTGAGGTTCTGCCGTGATACAAATAATAAAACAACAACAAAAGTGGCAGTTGTGGCAGAATTCTCAGTCACATGCAAATCGAGATACCCCAGACAAATGGCCTAGGGATGCTATTACAGAGCCTGGATACCGACAGGAGTAATGGATGTGGTTTGTCACTCTTCTCCACCCGCACAGGTATGTGGTCCGTTGTATGTGCACTCTGTATAGATCCGCCATGCCTCTGCCAGACACATATCTAACCCCAAGTGCAGAAATGTGCCAGGATGTGCTGCTCCTTGCTGTTTAGAGGGGTACAGTGTCCAAATCATAGGATCTGAATTTGTGTTGGATATGATGGGCTCAAGAGTGTGAAATTCAAGGGATTTATGTCAGGTACTGTATTTGTATGAACCTTGCCTTCTTAATTAGATGGTTGCCTCCAGGGGTGAGATAGAGTAAAGGTGAACATTTACAAATACCTGACATGAAAATTAAGGGAGAATTTATAGTGATAATGAATGATTTTGTTGTGGTAGTCTTTGGAAACAAATAAAAAAAATAAGAGATGTATTACTTCTATATTATGATGTCAGCTTTAATAGACAATCTTCTTTCACTGTATTAAATTACCATATTATCTGAAGAAATGTTTTCCTCCTAATTTTCCATCTGAAATAGTTTAGTGTTAAACTTACATGCATTAGTGCACATTCCTGAAAATTATCTTGTAATTGTCTCATAGTAACTTTATAGTACCTTTAAAAAATAAATAGTAATAGTTTGCACAATTCTAACCAGTAAGATTTAATTAGCAAAAATGTTATCTTTTGAAATACTTAACAACAATGAAAGAAGACCAATTTTTAAAATGATCAAGTCAGACATGATCAAAAACATTAAATTAAGATCATAACTTAAGGCATGGAAGAATTTATCATCGTCATATTTTGGAGTTTTTCTAAGAAGCATATCAAAATGAAATTTGAGGAGCTACCTCAGTAACTACTTTATAGAAACCGTAAACTCCATAAGCTATTTGGTTGAGAACAGTACTTATTTAATGGCCCCTTACAGTACACTGATCAAAGCAAAGATATTTGATAATATTTTATTGGCTACTTGATACACTTCACCTGATTCTTCAGATCCAGTGTTGGGCATGGACGACCTCCATTGTAAGGCTTTTCTTTAAGCCACTTGGATCGAATTTTCATTCCAGCTCCACAAGAAGCACTACAAGAGGCCCAACTAGACCAGTCACTTAGTTTGCAATCAAATGGACAAGGAATTACACAAGATTCTTCAATGTATCCTAAAACAAAAATTCAGGAAAGACATCTTAGTCAAAGCAATATGATATAAACTGTAACTTTCTTTTCTTCACAAACTTCTCAGAATAATGTAACAGTTTGAGAATCATCTAACTAGAAATACTCTATACCAGGACTAACTAGAAATGTTCTATAGGACAGAAGAAAGTGAGAAGATATAATAAGTGTTATAGATATTGAAGGGAGAATTACAGATAATTGCAGTTAATAATAACTGTTGTTACACTGGTATCAAGAGAAGAATCAGTGTATGCTGAAGATACTTTTCATGACACTTAATTATGGCAGTATTGGCTAGAGATAACAGTGGCTAGGATTTATTTAAAAAAATAACTATCTCATGGAAGACATGATAAACTTGAATAATACACCTCTACCTCAATATAACGTGAACTGATATAACACAAATTTGGATATAACGCAGTAAAGCAGTGCTCCGGGGAGGGGGGGGAAAAGCAGGGCTGCGCACTCCAGTGGATCAAAGCAAGTTCAATATAACGCAGTTTCACCTATAATGTGGTAAGATTTTTTGGCTCTCAAGGACAGTGTTATATTGAGGTAGAGGTGTACTAAAGAGAACATGATAAGAAGAGAGTTACACTGAAAATAAATAACTATGGGAAGTAACCGCTAGGTGGCAGTTGCATAACCTATAAGAGTCTGCGCAAAAATAAGCTCACTCTAGGGGACTGCGTGAGCACCCTAGATCTAAATCGACATGGTGTTCTCTGTCTTTGGTGACTGGGATGGAAGTAGCTGCTCTCATGTGTTCTTGCTTATTTTACTGCAAATTGTATTCTTCCTCTACTTTTATTCGCCCATTTTCACGTCTTTAGATATTATTTTGGTTTAAACATGAGATTTTGTATGGGTGAGGGGGCCATGATAGAATGGAATGGGCCACAACAATAGATCACTGGCTGTGGGATCAGCCACCATATCAGAAGGCCCACGCATGCTAACAGCAGAGAATGTAATGATGGAAATGGTGACACCTCTGCTCTATCTCTGAGCCTTTGTTTTCCATACTTTCCCTTTAGCGTTTTCATCCTGCCTATCCCCTCTGCACATTCTTTGCACTATAAAAAACTGGATTTTCTTACTTTACTGATTGTGCTAGTGCTAATTTAATGTGGTCTTATTGGCAGGGATCCTGGGCCAATGAGAGAGATCAAGACAGCCAAAAGGTCATGGAAACAGCCCATTTGTCCATTCAGAGACAAGTCTCTGTGCTCTGGGGTGGGGAAGGGTCTGCCAATTATTGCTGAGGGATGCAAGAGAGTGAGTTTCTTGCACCCTCGCTGTCTTGCCTATATCTGGAACAGCCAGGCACAATTCGGTCTTAAGGAAATATTCATCTCCCAAAACAATTTTATTACAATGTATCAGAAAAACAATCCACTTGTCTGTCAAATCTGAATCCTATGGAGCTAGCATGACACCAGCTGAAACACTATCTACACCGTGAGCCAAAATGTACAAGAAGGAACCAGTATCTGCCATTCTGTAAGTCTGGAGAAAATGGAAATAAACACACAGGTCATCCTTAGGAGGTGCCTTTTAACCACTATCAGTAGCAAGGAACTGCCAGTGACACAGAGGATATGTCTGCACTATGAGATTATTCCGATTTTACAGAAATCGATTTTTTAAAACAGATTGTATAAAGTCGAGTGCACGCAGCCACACTAAACATATTAATTCGGCGATGTGTGTCCATGTACCGAGGCTAGCATCGATTTCTGGAGCATTGCACTGTGGATAGCTATCCCATAGTTCCCGCAGTCTCCCCCGCCCATTGGAATTCTGGGTTGAGATCCCAATGCATGATGAGGCCAAAACAGTGTCGCGGGTGATTCTGGGTAAATGTCGTCACTCAATCCTTCCTCCGTGAAAGCAACGGCAGACAATCATTTCACGGCCTTTTCCCTGGATTGCCCTGGCAGACACCATAGCATGGCCACCATGGAGCCCGTTTAGCCTTTTGTCATTGTATGTGTACTGGATGCTGCTGACAGAGGCGGTACTGCAGTGCTACATAGCAGCATTTATTTGCCTTTGCAAGGTAGCAGAGATGGTTACCAGCCCTATATCACTGTCTGCAATTGGAAATGGGCGATGACGGTTATTAATCATTTTGTACCGTCTGCTGCTGTCATGGGAGCTTCTGGCTGGCCTCGCTGAGGTCAGCCGGGGGCGCATGGACAAAAATGGGAATGACTCCCCAGGTCATTCCCTTCTTTATGTTTTGTCTAAAAACAGAGTCAGTCCTGCCTAGAATATGGGGCAAGTCTACTAGAGAACCAGACAGCACAGCCGCTCCGGGTCAGAGCCCCAGATATCCCACAGAAATGATGAACTGCATGCCATTCTAGGGGGTACTCCTGCAACAACCCTACCCATTGCTTCCCTCCTCCCACATCCCTCCAGGGCTACCGTATCAGTTATCCCCCCATTTGTGTGATGAAGTAATAAAGAATGCAGGAATAAGAAACACTGACTTTTTAGTGAGATAAAATGAGGGGGAGGCAGCCTCCCACTGCTATGATAGTCCAGATGGTACAGAATCTTCATTAGACATGAAAGTGGGGAGGTGAGGCACTCAGCCTCCAGTTGCTATGATGAGGACGGTTTTCAATCCTTTTGTACCGTCTGCCGGGAATGACCAGGAGTCATTCCCCTTGTTGCCCAGGCACCCCCGGCCGACCTCACCGAGGCCAGCCAGGAACACTGATGGGATGATGAGGACGGTTTCCAAGCCTGTTGTACCATCTGCCATCAGAAAAGAAAGGGGAGGAGATGCTGCTGTTCAGCGCTGCAGCACTGCGTCTACCAGCAGCATGCAGTAGACATATGCTGACATTGAAAAAAGGCGAGAAACGATTTTTTTCCCTTTTTTTCACGGGGAGGGGATGAGGTAAATTGACGACAATATACCCTGAACCACCCAGGACAATGTTTTTGACCCTTCAAGCATTGGGAGCTCAGCCAAGAATGCAAATGCTTTCCGAAGACTGCGGGGACTGTGAGACAGCTGGAGTCCTCAGTCCCCACTCCCTCCCTCCATGAGTGTCCATTTGATTCTTTGGCTTTCCATTACGCTTGTCATACAGCACTGTGTTGAATTCCTGCTGTGGCCTCTGTCTGGAGATTTTTTCAAATGCTTTGGCATTTTGTCTTCTGGAACAGAACTCTGATAGAACAGATTTGTCTTCCCATAAAGTGATCAGATCCAGTATCTCCCGTGCAGTCCATGCTGATCAGCTCTCCGTGCTGGGCAAACAGGAAATAAAATTCAAAAGTTCGCAGGGCTTTTCCTGTCTACCTGGCCAGTGCATCTGACTTCAGATTGCTGTCCAGAGTGGTCACAATGGTGCACTGTGGGATAGCTCCCGGAGGCCAATACCGTCGAATTGCAGCCACACTAACCCTAATCCGAAATGGCAATACTGATTTGAGTGCTATTCCCCTCGTCGGGGAGTACAGATATCAGTATTAAGAGCCCTTTATATCAAAATAAAGGGCTTCGTTGTGTGGATGGGTGCAGGGTTAATTCGGTTTAATGCTGCTAAATTCGGTATAAACGCGTAGCGTAGACCAGGCCAGAGCTGCACTAACTCTGTACTGATGTGGAAGAAACAGCCCATATGAGAACACAACAGTATACACGTTAACTGTGTCTGTTTTAAATGGATTTTATATTGAAGTTGCAAAGCAAACTTTCTGCTTTGAGATGGAAAACAAGTTGTGAATTCTCACACAGTAAAGGCCATGAACACCTTTACCCAATTAACTAGTCCCTTAGTTCCTGTTTCTGAAGGAACTAGGCTGACAGCTGTTATGAGATCTATTTGAATGTATTTTGAGAACTAGAGAAAGGATGTGTGTGAGAACAGTGGGTGAATGATTTATTAGGTAACACTGCTCTACAGCCAAAATGCTTCTGAAATAAATGTAGTCAAACTTTACTAATTCTGGGTCACTGAGAACAAAAATGATGCTTAAAATTGTTGATTGGCTCTAGTTTTCAAGTTATGCTATTGAGTCAGTATATATGACCCTTGACTTGGGAATGGCAGAGGATAAGTGAGTTATAAAGAGAAGGGATCTCAATTTAAACCAGGAATGACTAAAATACATCTTTGACTGGATCTGTGAATAAATCTATGACTGGGTTTGGACAGTACTTGCTTTTTAGGCAAAACAATGAATGATGCAATCTGAAGCTAGTATTGCATCATACATGATATGAATTGCATCATGTTATTCCTAGAAGTCATGGATGATGCAATCATAACGAAGCTTACATCACTCTGCTGAACAAATTGCCCCATATCGTGTCGTGCTCTCTTATTTGTCAGTGTTTGGTTTTGCAAAGGGACACATTTCTGTTTAGCCAAAGTGAGCAGAGATGCCTCGTACTTGTGTGAACAGTGCAGATAATTTCTGCTATGTTCCTGGTGAAGTGACTTTTGCATCACAAAAGCACAGGATAACCACTATGGTTAGGAAAGCCTATCACCTTTATTTTGGCTGCAAAATTGGAGATCAGGACAAGAGGTGGGCCCCACACATATGCTGCAACACTTGTGCAACAAATCTTCGCCAGTGGTTGAACAGGAAAAGGAAATCTATGCCTTTTGCAGTGCCAATGATTTGGAGAGAGCCAACAGATCAGACCAGCAATTGTTACTTCTGCATGGTGCCTCCAGTTGAGAAAGGTGTGTCAAAGAAGAAAAAGTGGACTGTGCATTATCCAAACATTCCATCAGCTATACGCCCAGTACCCCACGGAGAAGGACTGCCGGTTCCTGATGCACCAGAATCATTCTCACTTGAGTCAGATGAGGAAGAGGAAGAGGATGAAACTTCTGGTCCTGAACCATCAATGTCACAGGACCCACATTTTCTCCCATCCTCCTCCTCCTCTGAACCACACCTCGTAACACAAGGTGAACTGAATGACCTTGTCAGGGATTTGGAACTACCCAAGAGTAAGGCAGAGCTGTTGGGCTCCAGACTACTGCAGTTGAATCTCCTGGCAGGCTATCAGGGCAAATGGAGCCCATCAATGCTTGCAGACTATTGCTGGACAGTGACAAGAGATGCTCCATTTAATGAATACAAGAGACAAGCCAAGAAGTACCGAGTAGACACTGAATAGGACTAAACTATGTACATAATAGTTTTTTGCCTTTTGTTTCATAATAAATTTTATTTATATAACCCTTTTGCTGATTTTTAAAGTGTTACATAAACAGGACAGGTGAAATATCATGTAAAGCAACCATAAACACATGAAAAGACCTAGGTTTACAATTTATGATTAAAACTCTACTACCTACACAATATACATAGACATAAAATGTAAAAACTTAAATATCTTAGAAACAGTAGCCAATTAGTTGTTTTAATTGTCATATTTGAATTCAGCACATCAAAATACATAATAAATAGCACATTTTATCTCTGAAGCAGATGACTTCTCAAAAATTGTAGACCAGTGTAATTAATTATTTTTATGGATTGTTGAAGCCTATAGCAGCTGTTGAGGCCATTTGATATAATTTGGCTATTAATTCCAGAGGTGTAGACAGGACAACTTCTCCAAGACTTGCCTCATGTTTTTTTCAGGCCCATATCTTCTGTGGTTACAGCAATAGACAGTTGAAGGAAAGTGCTGGTTAAAGGGGAATTTTCAAAGCTAACCACAGGCTAGAGCTTCATGACTTTGAGGAGACTGGATCAGGTTGTCAGGGTCAGAGATGTGTTTTTTGCCAAATTTGTTCAGGGACCTCCAGTGAGAGATAACTTGAGGTGGGACAAGCTGGAATCCCAGCCATGAAGACCAAAGTGAATGCAGTAGGTTGTATGCTCCTTTGTGTATTCCCCTTTGGAGTCTGATAGCTCCTGGAACACAGAACTGAGCCTATAGGGGTCCTCCCCCAAGACTATTACAACCATGGCTCCAGAACCTCCAGATATAATTTCCCAGCCTGTTTAAGGTCTGGGTCAGGGACAGAATAGACTGGAAACTCCTAGAAAAGCCAATGAGGAGCTTTGGATGGAGTGATTTATAAAGACACTTTGTTGGGCTGTAGTGGGGTGGCCACCCGCTCCTACTCTGAAGGGCTTAAAAACAGCCCTGGGAGAGGGCTGTGGTAGTGGAAAACCTGGGCTTATTGGGAAAGTAGCTACAGCTGGACCATGCCCCAATCATGCCACAGCTGGCCCTATAAAGAGGCTGTGGGCCGAGAGCACAGGCAGTCTCTCTCTAGGCACAGAGAAAGAAGAGCCTAGCTTCCTGGGACTTGAGTAAGGTACCAGAGTAGAGCAGTGCTGGGGAATAGGGCAAGGGAGCCAGGGAGCTCCTGCCTGGAAAACCCTCAGGCCTAGCCAAAGGCCTGAAAAGGTACTGGGGTTGCAGAGGTGGAGACCAGGGGTAGGTGGAGTCTAGTGATAAATGATGGCATAGGACCAACCCAGTTCTAGGTACCTAGAGCCAGTTGAGACCTCCACATAGCTCCTGAGGGCATCACCTGTAATAGTCTGGTTCTTTCTGAGAGGTCTTCCACTATTCTGTAGAGTTGCTTGAAGTCTCCAATTTGTGCTGCTGCTTCTGCCACAGCAGCCTTCTCTTTGAACCCAAGGATTTCTATCTTGCCTGTATCACTTCTGTATTTCTTTGTCCTTTTCTCTATATCTTACATCTGCATCTGAAAGTGTTGCCTGTGTCTTGAATTGTTCCTTTTTTGCCTTGAGATCTCTCCTTTCACCAATCGCTGCCCATGGTCCAGATGCAATCCAGGCATCTTTCTTCTGCCCTCTTTGCTGGCCCACTACTTCCTTTGCTAAAGCGACTAGAGTCTTCTTCCAGACTTTCATCAGCCTGGTCCTGTAAAACACAGGAAAGGCTGTTAAATGGGAGTCTGGAATCTGATCTGCTTTTCTTTGTCCTGGAACTGCTCTGTTGCTGTAATACTCTTTATGTCTGCCTTCGGGATCTTTTTAAATCTGAGTTGTAATATTGTAACTAAAAGATAATGATCTGAGCCAACATCCACTTCGCTGCTGACTCTGACATCTCTTAAAGAGATGTCAATCTCTTAGCTGTGCTCTCATGATCTATCTGGTTGACAGTCACATCTGGTGATCTCCATGGGAGCTTGTGAATCCTCTTGTGCAGGAAGAGACTTAGCAACCTGGATAGGTTCCCTTTGGTTCTCACACTAATCACGCGCTCCTCAGCAGATCTCCCCTTGTCACTCCTTATGAGATACCTGACTTTTAAGTTTTCACCGGCACTTACATACTGAGTTTTTATTAATCTCAGATTCTGCCTTCTTCAGAAGGGAGCTTTTCAGAATTAGAATTCTTTTTTCTGTTCTTTGGTCAGCATAAAGCAAATATATTAATATCACAATTAATATCATAGGCTAGCACTCTAACCACTGAATCATGCTCTCTTTCCTGGTCAGAAAATGGAAAATAGTTCCAAGAACAGTTTCACAGATTTTTCTTTTTTTTAATAAAAATGTTTTTCAGTTGAAATATTCCACTCAGCTCTAGTAGTGTAAAGCCAATGCATACAGCAAATATTGTATTCAAAGGATCTCACCATAGACTTGATTATGCCTGAGTTTTTAACAAGAAGGATGTCCCCATTCAACATCAGGATGACAGTCACAGCAGTTGAAGGCTCTCCAAAAGCCCCCGTGGACAGACTAAGCCCAGCTCCCCTGAATCGGAGCAAGTGAGCCCAATCCAACTAATTAAAGAGCGCTGGGCTTCACCTGGGCAGCTGGAGGGAGGAAGCATTAAGACATGCTGAGCCCTGGGAGGGAAATCCACACTGACATGGAGTTAGCTCCTGTGGTGGGTCCCTGGCGCAATGAGCCAGAGGCTCAGGAAGTAGTCCTGTGGTTGCTGCTCCAGGAAGAGAGTACAGCTGATTCCCAGAGATCTCTGGGAGGGGTGGTCTGAATCCTGGGGCCAAGGATAGAGTTCAGACTATTTTCTGCATATTTGTTAACCTCTGTTAAGAGAGTAAACCTCTTTGCTAAGGACTGGGTGTGGCAGCATATTCTTAAGAACCAGGGAGAAGCTTGGCCTTATGATACCCTCAAACACTGCTTATGAATACTCTAGCTATGCCACTGCTGAGCTATGCAAGGTGCCCCATGCCAAAGGTTGAACCTGCTGATTCTGTGGTGTTCCAATAATAGTAGTTTGCCTTCCTTTCATTGAAATGTCCCCCACCCTTTTTTTTTAACTATAGGCAGACAATAAGGGTGACAGCTGCAGTAATTTTTCTGCAATTGCTCCTACTGTAACTCTTTCCTAAACTTGCATGACTGTTTCACTTAAAACTTACTCTATTTTAGTTTGTTACAGTCTGATCTATAGTTTTACATTGGCTTGTGTTAAGCAACCTTTTCATTTATTATTCCAAAGCCATCTTAATTAGTCATCGTTTTTCATCATTTGTTACTTGCTACTCTTTCACTTTCGGTGTTAGTGGCAGATTTTGAGATCTTTGGATTTTGAGTGCCCTGTATTCTTATATTATATAAACAATATAGGGGCAAAAAAAGAGACCCCTGGGATATCTCACTACTATTATTGTACCAACTAAAGAGGCTGCCATTCAAAGCAATTTACAATGAATTATGAAAAGAAAAAGAATTTTGCCAGTGATAGATTTTTGTAAATCACATTTTATGCAGAACTGGAGCTCTGTTAAAATTATGTGAAATATCAGTTTTATTGGCTGTGTGACAGCCCAGGTAATTGATTATCAACAGGAACAAAAAGTGCTTTGTTTCAAAGTAGGATTAACCAGAAAGGTTATCAACTGATCTGTGGAGGCAAAATGGGTCTTCAAATAGTATTTACAAGTGTGAGGTCTAGAGAAAGACCTAAATTTATAACAGAAAGAGCTACCAGAGAGTAGTAAGGAATATGAATATAACAAATAAAACTGAAGAAATCAATGGTATTTCTTTCCAATACAGCTAAATTGGGATCCTTCACCAGACCTCTGAACTGTGAAAACTTTTTAGTGTTGAAAGTCCAACTTATTCTACTTTGCTTTCAGTGATAAACTGATAATCCCTCCCCAGAGATCCTATATAAATCCTGATGGCAGTACCAGTAGAATAATGCCAAAGCAGAACCAGTTCTCAAGACTGAGCAATATTTCACCTTCAAAGGAAGTAGAATGACAATTTTCTTTTCCTGCTCTTGTTCTTGCAGACAGTTACTATTTGTTTTGTTAACCACTTAGGGGTTCATATGTTGAGGTCCCTATGTTCAGAGATTGCAGTGGATACACATTTCTTTGCAAGAATCTAAATGTGATAAACAGCTATCCTCAGAGGGGCTTAAAAATATAAAGACTTGTTTATGGATGTCCCATTATTGGAATTCAGTGAATAAAATATTTCTAGCCAGATGGCTTCCCAAATGTCTCCGGCCCCAAATGAATAAGCCAGCTTTTGCTGGCCTGGTTGTCCACTAGACTAGCTTCTCTAGGATGGAAGAATTGTGGAAGCTATTTAGTTTGTCTCCCCTGTGGGAGACTTCAGGGGAGAGGAGGGATGTGTGGTGGTTCTCCCCTACAAGAGCCAGCCAGCTTGTCTGGTGGAAGACTCAAGCAGCTGGCCTCTGCATCAACCAGCAGGTTGAAGGGAGTCCACTTTAGACATGCATGATAATCCCAGATCTTGGCTACTGACTTCCAGCACTGGCAATTTCGGAAGCAACATACATACACACTATACCAAAAAAACCACACACACCCCAAAACAAACAGGACATATCTATATATTGAATAATATATTAATTGTAATATTTAATTCTATAATTTAAATATAATATGATTTTCTGAGCATTATCAAAAGTTGTATAATTGGCATAGCAAAATGGGAGTGAAGAGAAAAGTCTGATTTCATCTCAGGAGTCATACTGGCCTCTTGCTAATCTTACTATTTTTTATTTGCACTGAGATAGTTTGTTGTTGAGCCTTTATTATTGGCTCTACATGACATTATATACCACTGATATTTGGCTGGTTGTTGTTCTGCTAAAGTTAAATTTTTTGAACACAGTATTAAACAAAAGTGCCAAAAGCATTCCATGAGGTTGACATTAAAGTGATTTGAAAATAAATACCCTTTCTTAAGCAGTTTTTGAAACCGATATACTTAATATTGAATTTGTATCCACACAAGTGTATTTTATTATTTCAATTAACAAACTTCTAACAGTTCTATCCTTGTTAGGCAACCCCAAAATGCAATACAGCTGGGGACAGATGAGAATAGGCAGGCTGTAGCCATCAGAGAGAAGAGGACCAGGAGGAATTCCACACAGGTAGAAGTTTCCAATCAATACTAGGTCCTCAGTATGGAAACTGTGGAAGATACTTCTCAAGATCCAGCTGGTCAAAGGAAATGGAGAGACATATGGGACACACTGATGGCAGCTTGACTCAACTTGTAAGAAAAAATCAAGCCTGAGCACAAAGAGTTCTCCAGCCATCCAAGAAAGATATACGATTCTTCTTGGGGGATTCAATACTCAGAAGAATTGAAATAGCATTCTTCAAGGAATAGACAGACAACAGGACAGTGTTCTGCCTTTCTTGAGCCGGAAAAGGAGACGTGAAAATTGACTTCAAAAACCTATCCAACAGGAAACAATCCATTAGTGATGGTTCATATCAGCACTAAAGACACTGCATCATAGGATATCTCAGAGATCATAGATAACTTCAGGAACTCAGAGCGTGCTAAAGAATGCCCATGCAGTCTTCTGAGATACTTCCTGTCCCACGAGAAAAGGAAGACAGAAGATTCTGGAAGTGAACTGCTAGCTAGATATGTGGTGTAGGCTGGAGGATTTTGGTTTTGTGGAACGCTGACCCACCTTCTATGGAGAGAGAGAGGGCTGTATACTTTGCATACTGTATATTCCACATCTGCAGCAGGGGAACCAATCTTTTCAGGGACTGGTTGGCTAGGGTAGCCAGGAGCCTATTTAACTAATAAAAGAACAGGAAGCTAAAGAAGAAGAAAGATGAGTCCTGAGCACAAAATTAGGAAGCCAAATACGAAATTGATCAAGGAACCAAAGGACATGAAGAGAAGAAATTCTTTAATTGCCTATACACCAATGCTACGAGCTTGAGTAACAAACAAGAGCAACTGGAATTGTTCATTTATCAGCATAAATTTGATCTAGTTAGTATTACTGAAACCTGCAGGGAATGAGACACAACTGGAATTTTAAAATAAATGACTATAACCTCTCTAGGAAGGATCAAGTGGGCAAAAGAGGAGAGGGTGACAGTTTAAGTAAAAATGGCATTACCTATTTCTGAGTCACTGATAACCTAAAAGAAAATTATCTTGAATGCTTATTTATGCTTAACAGATAAAGCACAAAATGGGATATTAGTTGTTATCTGCTACAGACTGGCAAATCACACTAGGGAACAGGATGACTGGCTCCTTAATATAATATGTAGGGAAAGGGGGGAAGCTGTATAATCACAGGGGAGTTCAATCTGAGTGACATACGCTGGAAGTTAGGCTGCCAGTTTAAAATATCCTTGAAATCTTCTTATAACTCACAATTCCCTAACTCAAAAGTATTATATCCAACATGGGGAAATTCTATATTAGACCTTGTCTCATAAAAAGAAACTGATTACCAATTTAAAATTAATGGCAACTTAGGTGATCATTACTTGATCACATATTTAATGTGCAAGCAGAATAAAAAACAGACCAGTGACATAAAATTGGTGCTTTAAAAGGATTTCAGTTTCACTAAGCTAAACAATTATGAGCCAAATCAACTCAGAGGAATAATTTATTCTGAAAAAAACGTGAATGATAAACTAATGGTTTAAGAACACTTTTCTCCATGCCCTCAAAACCACAGTCCTATAACTGAGAGAGACGTCTGTATTGGTTAGTAAAGTGACCTGGTTTGGAGGAGAAATGAAGGCAGCTATAAGACATAAAACAACATATAGCATATGGAAGAAAGGAAAGTTGATAGTAATGAAAATCAATCAGAAGCTAGGAATTGTAGAAAATTGATAAGGAAAGCAAAGAGACACAAGGAGAAGGAGTTTTTAAAGTATATTAGGAATAAAAAGAATCCTAACAATGACATTTGTTCATTGCTAAATGGAAATGATAGAAATTATAATAATGCAAAAAAGTAGATACATATTTCTGTTATATATTTGGGGTAAAAGGCATGTGATATAGACCTATCACATGATAACACTCTTTTCATTCTACTAGTATCTCAGGAGAATGTTAAACAGTACCTACACTAAAATAGACAGTTTCAAATCAGCAGGTCTGGGTGACTTGCATCCAAGAGTTTTAAAATAGTTGGCTGAGGAGCTTGCTGGACTGTTAATGTTGCTTTTAAATAAGTCTTGGAACACCTGGGAAGTTCCAGATGACTGAAATAAAGCTAATCTTGTGCCAATATTTAAAAAAGATAAATGGGATACGCCAAGCAATTACAGGCCTGTCCATCTGACATCAATCCTGGGGAAGATAGTGGAGTGATATGGGGCATGATTCATAAAGAATTAAAGGAGGGCAATATAATTCATGCCAATCAATATAAATTTATGAAACAGATCCTGTTGGACTAAATTGATATCTTTTACTGATGAGATTATAAAGTTTGTTGATAAAGGTAATAGCGCAGTTGTAATATACTTAGACTTCTGTAATGTGTTTGACTTGGTATTGCATGACATTTTGATTAAAAAACTAGAAACACAAAATTAACATGACACTTCTTAAATGAATTAAAAGCTGGCTAACTGATAAGTCTCAACATGTAATTGTAAACAGGGAATCATGACTGAATGGGTATCTCTAGTGGGGTCCCATAAGGATTGGTTCTTAGCCCTACACTATTTAACATTTTTGTTGATGACTGGGGAAAAAACATAAAATAATCACTGATAAAGCTCACAAATGACATAAATAACGAAGCAGACAGGTCACTAACACAGAGTGAACTGGATCACTTGGTAAACAGGGTGAAAGCAAACAATATGCCTTTTAATATGGCTTAATGAAAATATATCCATCTAGGAACAAAGAATGTAGGACATACTTACAGAATGAAGGACCCTTTCTTGGGAAGCAGTGACTTTGAAAAAGATTTGGGGATCATGGTGGATAATCAGCTGAACATGAACTCCCTGTGTGAGTAGGAGTGGAGAGGTTATTTTATTTCTGTATTTTGCACTAATGTGACTCCTGCTGGAATTCTGTGTCCAGTTCTGGTGTCACAATTCAAGGAGAATGTTGATAAATTGGAGGGCCTTTTAGAGAAGATTAATAGTGACAGACACAAGAGGATCAATCTATTCAGTTTAACAAAGAGAAGGGGTGATTTGATTACAGATTATAGGTATAATTCTGTATATCGCTTCAAGGGCCACTGATAACACCACCATTAATTTCCTTTGAACTATGTGGAACAAAATAGCTCAGCTTAAATAAACAAGCAGCTGGGGGAATCCAAATGGAGGAACTGTTTCTAATTATATAGACTGAATTTAGAAAAAAAACAAAGATCTATTAGTTTTACTCATGTGATTAATATTTACAATAGTTGGCAACTGAATATGAACATATATGAATTAATACTAATGAAGTAAATCTATATGGTTCTACAAATCTAACAGCAATAATTTTATTAACAAGTCCTGATGAAACATGCAACACACATCAGTGGGCCATCTGGTCCATTAGACCAGTTCAACTCCACTGAATCCATTTGGGTTGTGTAACAACCCTCGTCACAGGTTTCTGCTCAGGGCCCTCTGCATCAATCACAGACTTCTACCACTAAAGCTAGGAAATTAGCTCCATGAGCTGACAGTAAGAGTAGGCTGTTATCCTTGATGAGAACTAGTCACTAAGGGAAAATGAGATCCAAACTTGTTACTGTTGTACCAATATTTTATAAAGCTAAACCAACAGAGCAAATGGAATTGGGCTTAGTGTCTTTAAATTGATAACAATGTAAGTTAACTCAAAGGACTCTTATGCATGTGATATTACAATTGAATGAATGTTCATAGAATATTAGGGTTGGAAGGAACCTCAGGAGGTCATCTAGTCCAATCCCCTGCTCAAAGCAGGACCAATCCCCAGACAGATTTTTACCCCAGTTCCCTAAATGGCCACCTCATGGATTAAACTCACAACCCTGCTTTAGCAGGCCAATGGTCAAACCACTGAGCAATCCCTCCCTCCTGCCCTTTTGCAGCATGTGATGATTTAAAATGTCAGATGCACCATTATTTTGCTTTTTTGGAGATTTAAGAGATACTATAATATCAAAACTTAGTAAAAAAAACAAACAAACAAAACACACACACACACCCCAAATCTTTTACAATAAATATTTAACTGAGCTCAAATATTGAATCACATTGACTAATTTACTCTGGCTTTCTTTTCTGAACAAAAAAGGTGTATTCCTTCATTATCTGTAGCACACTGATTATAGATTCTAAATAGATCAGAGAATAAATTTTAAAAAAGACAGTAAGTTTAACTCATCATTATAATTATTGAAATTTATCCAAAAGTTGCTTTTATTCTTCAATTTTAGAGCCTTTATAAGCTCTGAAACAGCAGTTTTCTTGGTGCTGATTTTGCATTATGTTTTTTTTTCCTTTAAAAAAAAATCAAGTTGACATCCACTATTTGGCTGAAATATTAATATTAGTAGGTTCTACAATTAATTTTCTCCTTTGATACTGACCTTTGCATTTATTAAGTCAAAAGTACATTTTAAAGTAACAAAAACAAACGTACATTTCAACCTGAGGTCTGGGAATTCTGAACTCTTGCTGCAGTATGGTACTGTATAGCACACAATGACCTGAAACCCTATTACTCTCCAAGAACAAAATGATACATTCAGAGAGAAGTGTCAAGTTTTATAATTTCTGTACCTTTTGCAGACGTGGTTAATGATGCATATCCATACTTTAGGCCAAATTTGTATCAGGGTGTACACAAACACCTGTATGTGTATGAATTTCAGATTAGTCAGGATCCCCACTGTACCTTAAGAGTCTTTTAGGCCATGACCAATGGTGCAGATAAATAGATCCTAACATTGCAAGTCCACCATGTATAAAACTTCCATGGGTAGGTGTACACATCAAGAAAAAACCCTTGGCACCAAGTCTCTGAGACCAAGTCAGTTGATTCTGACTTGCAGGGCTCAGGCAGTGTAGATGTTCAGGCTTGGGCTGGAGCCTAGGCTCTGGGACCCACTCCCTTCATGGGATTTCAGAGCCCAGGCTCCAGTCCAAGCCTGAACATCTACACTGCAATTTTAAGCCGCACAGCCTGAGCTCTGCAAGCCGAGTTAGCTGACTTGGGCCAGCCACGGACGTGGCACAGGTCATTTATTGCAGTGTAGACATACTCCATGAGTTCAAGAGGAGATCCACGTATGGCAGCATTGCGGGACTGGAGCCCTGCTTGGTACACCTCAGAAAGGTGATTATACATGTGATCATGGTAATCATTCTTTCAGTGCATTTATTGTCTGCTATGTTCAAGCACTTGTTATATCGTCATACTAAAGGCTCAACTGTGAGCACTGCTGTGCAATCACATAAAGGAATGGGATGGGGGCTTATAGGAAATCCTTTTGCACAAAGGCACCGGCTACTCCATCACCAGAGCCTGCCCTCCCATGCAGGTGGTCAGGGAGTAGATGGAACCGGTCCATATATCGAAGCTGGTGCCAAGGGAGAAGCGATCTGGGCAAGGAACAGGCTGGCACATGTGACCTCTCACTTTTGGAGAAAGGGAACCAGACTATGACCACGAGTCACAATCTGGTTCCCAATATGCCCCTTACTCAGATTGGGTTGTAGGATCACAATCTAGCCCAGAAGCTTTAAGTAGTTTTCAGAGGAAAACATACATTCTTTGCTCACCAATCCCTTTTCCCTACCCGTAGAAGATAAAAACGAGGTGAAGTTACAGCACTCACAATTTATAACTAATTGTCCATAATGCAAACCAAAAAATTCAACTTTCGGGGCCAATAAGTCAGTGAGGGGAGGGGCTCAGCAGTATTCCTTGATCTGTTTTGCTCAGTGTTCTGTAACTCAGGAAAATCATCTACTCTGCTTGCATGCACCTCAAAACTAAGGTACTAGCCTTTCCTTTAGGAAGTATGTTCTTTCTGAGAGGAACAGGAAAGCAACAGAAAGCAAACTTCAATATATCTGTACTCGTCCCATTTATAAAATGTGTATCAGAAATGCTCTAGGACCATTTACAACTGTAACAAAAACATTATAAAACCAATCTAACAGTTATTATTATTATTACTAAATGTATGCAATAACAATGGGATCCTATTCAAGTCTCTACACACTCCCACAACAAATCACAAAAACAAAATTGGATCATCCAGAGAACAGCAAACTCCCCCCCCCCCACCATTGAATATTGTATGACTCAAAGGTTCCAATTCTGCCATAGCTGCGTAAATAGCAGTGCCTTGCAGCACAGTTTGAAGATCAATAGACCTGGGCTGAAGGGGTGTTCCAGAGTTGAGGGTCTCTCCCTGAAAGCACTCTACCACCAAATGGCAACAAAAAAATGCCCCTCACCAGAAAATCATCGAAGGTCAAAAGATTCAGGCTCTGTTCGCGCAAGCAGGGGAAGCACACTCCAGATTTCAGGACTTCTCCACTGAGAATATCTTGCTGCCAGCTTCACAATGTGCTAAGCTAGGCATTGTCAACAAATACCTCAGCTAATTTCAGCTGCCAAGTTATGACCCTAAGATACAGGCAAGTCTCTCTCATTCAGAGAGCTCAACCCAGACAATAATTCCATGATGTCAACTTTGTGGAAAGGGAAGAGTGGCTGTATATTTTGTTATACTCTCATAGTCAATGGGGAAACTACCAATGCAGGATTTTGAACATGGCCACTATTCTGCATCTCAGTAAAAATGATGTGAACTGTTGCAAATTTGGCAACAGAAAGTCAATTTAAGAAATTAGATTAACACCCAGCAGATCTAATCAAGGGAGGACATGATAGCACAAAGTTAGATGTTTGTTTCAACTTCCCATCCAGTTTGTTTATACTCTTCCAAACAGTCAGCTCCTCATTGGAATGACTGGAAAAGCAGAAATTTTTCAGTTGCAGAAGGCAAATGTGTTTGTCTTTTTTAAATTATCTCAGTAAAGGCATTTTGAAAAATGGCTTTTAGGTTGATTGGCTGTGGAGCCATAGAATATTCTCTGGGCAAATATTACAAACAGTTCAATAGAACAAAGGGCTTGGAGGAATTATTGACTGACAAAACGGGGCTATAAACAGACTAGGATCTGGCCCTTTGTTTTTGAACAAATAATTCAAGACAAAGTTGTTAGTTAGAGCTAGAATAGTTTCTTAAATGAAAGGAAATATTCCAGCTGTGTGTGCTAATCAGGGCCGGCTCCAGGCCCCAGTGCACCAAGCGCGTGCTTGGGGTGGTATGCCACGGGGGGCACTCTGCCAGTTGCCGGGAGGGTAGCAGGTGGCTCCGGTGGACCTTCCGCGGGCGTGCCTGTGGAGGGTCCGCTGGTCCCGCGGCTCCGGTGGAGTATCCACAGGCACACCTGCGGGAGGTCCACCAGAGCAGCGGGACTGCTGAGTGGCAGAGAGCCCCCCGCAGCATGCCGCCGTGCTTGGGATGGCAAAATGGCTAGAGCCGGCCCTGGTGCTAATGTCATAGCAAGGTATCATTAGCTTATAAAAGATGTCAGCTTTGCAATAAACCATTGTCAAATATGTTATCTATATCATCACTCCTCTTACATAAGGCACAGATTTTAAACCAAACACTTATTTCGAAAATTTATTTCTTTTCCAATCTGAAAGCTTTTTCACTGTTTCCTGGTAGGAGAATTCTGGACACATGGGTCAGAATTAATCTCATATTACAAGTTTTCAATTTGAAAAAGGATAAAACCTGGCAGATTACAATTCCTGAACTGCTTGCTCAAACACACGTAATAGTGGGCCTTAAATATTGACTAACTTTATTTGCCTATGTTAAAAAGGATCAATTACTTTTTAAAATATGACAAGCTGGTGTTCCATGGAGCACAAACACAGAGCTAAGGATCTGATCGCCCCAGTGGGGAATATAGACTTCTATTTATCTACCTTCATGACATGCAGCAATCAGATTGCAAACCTGGTGTGACTATGAGTTGACATGAGACTTCAGCCTCAGGGTTTGTCTACACGGAGACTTAGGATATGCCTAGACTGCAATTAAAAACCTGCAACAGGCCTGTGCCAGCTGACTTGGGCTCAGTTTAAGGGGCTGTTGAACTGCCCAGGCTCTAGGACCTGACAAGGTGGTAGGGTCCCAGAGCTCAGGCTGCAGCCCAAATCCAAACCTCTACACCACAATTAAACAACCCCTTAGCCCAAGCATCCGAGTTAGCTGACATAGGCCACCCACAGGTGTCTTATTGCAGTAGAGACATACCCAGAATACACAGCAAGCTGGGGTGTAAATCTGCAGGGAGCTAGTTTTACGCACACTAACTGGCCATGTGGACCCTACCACCATGCAGTAAATGTTTTGTAGTGTGTTTTGTCATACTACAGAAATATTTCAAACAGCAGCAGGACAAAGCACACTAAGGAACTTTTAGTGCAAGGTAGCAGGATTCACCTGGTCATTTAGCACACAACAGGCTAGTGTTCTGTTCATTCATACCCTGCCTTGCCACACACAGGTCCCCAGGCAGACAAGCCCTATAATATACATTAGTCTTTTGTTTTACTACTTAATTTCATTAACAAAGATAAACACTCTAGTGTTTACTGTATCTTTTTATTTTGTTATGGTTAAAAAAATTCATTTTGTTACAGTAGCAGCAGAGGAAAAAAAAACAACCCTGATTTCTCAGAATCCAGCTAAACGAATCTCTCCCATGGCTGAGCCTCTTCAATACATTTCTCTTTCCATACCAATCCTGTAGGTCATCTCCAGGTTTCTAGAGTCGTTTATTTGAACACTTTGGGGATATTTTTACCAACTTAACTGCCTACCTTTAAGAAATGTCATCATAACCACTGACAACAGATTCAAAAACCATCTGAGCCAGCACATACCTTTGAGACAAGCATTTCCCGCATTATGGGGAGACAAATACCTCCACATTCTAGTTCCTGTGACAAGGTAACCTCTAATAGTAGTTAAAATAGATGGGTCTAAATCAATACACTGCCTAAATTCCTCTGTGTCTCATCATCAGTACTGAATGAGTAACCAATGTACATATTTTAATTACCCACAAACTGTTTTCATATGCCACCAAGGGTGGATCAACATAGGAAAACTTCTGAAAAATGCTTAGAACTGCCACAGCTGGCTACCAAAAATTTCATCTACTGTGTAGACTGGGTGGGGGTATATTTACTGCCATGTCCTCTAACTAATTGAGTTACCAGAGGATACTGGATACTGAAAAATGGAACATGGATACTGAAAAACACAAGTGATTAGATATTTTTCTTGTGTAGACACCACCAGGTGTCTGAGGTTGACATATTGAATGTCTTCATATTTTTTGCTTGGGGATTCTGTGTTTCAGTTTTATGTCGTCTGTGACCTTAAAGAGAACGCAGTATGTTCTGAAGTTCACCGGCTGCGAATTCAGTTTAAAGGAAGAAGAAACTCAGACAACACAGTGGTACAAAAAGCAGTTCAGTATAGCAGACACAAGTACAAAAGTTTAAAACAAACATCCAAAACCAACCATGAGCCCTCAAAGAAACAGGAGAAACCTTCTGAGCTGCAACCCACATGCTCTCCCAGTCTCTCAGGCTACACATGCCCAAAAGGGGTGTTAGGAAGAGCTCCCGCACCAGGGGCTTTAAAGGTACAGTACACAAATTCATGACAATGCCTTACTCTAAAATGAATTCTAGTGTAACCTATTAATGGGGACAAAACACACTGAGAAGAGTCTCACTTTACTTTGGTGGAATGTGGTATGTAAATGCTATGCCATTCCTTAATCAACAGTGCTATTATGGATCACACGACTGAGTGAGTTTCAAAAGGAGACTCTTACCAAAGTATATTTCAGTAGCTTAATGCACAAAGCAGCATACTAGATCGCACACTATGTTAAGTTTCTACAAGAATATTCCAAAACTTGATACACCTGTGCTAGGATAACTAGCCCATTTTTGTGCCAAAATTTCTCTTGTAAAGCAGAAGTTATTTCAAATTACCAAGAAATACAGAAAATGCAAAAACTGCTGGGAAGGGGCTCAGCCCTTTTGCCTGTTCTTAGGAGCCTTGAAAGTACATTGGAACTTTAAGAGCTTGTTCCTTTTTGTACATATTCACATATACACATACATGCACACCTACACACACTTCAAAAATAAGGGGAGAACAGGAAAAAAACCAAAAGAACAACAAATAAAAGAAATGGGCATGGAGGAAAAGGAAAAAGCAGGGAACGGAAAGGAAGGTGACATCTTGTTTTCTTAGCCTTTTGGTTCAGATCCTCTAACCCAATCTCTATGTTGTATCCCTCCTTGGTAGCAAGATTCCAGGAGGTCCATTTTTTTCCTCTAGTTTACAAAGAATGTGAGACGGGGAATCCACTTAGGATGGTGGGGTTTTCCCCCAGCAGTCTCACCCCAGTCCTCATGGAACTTAAGGTCCTGCTCCTTGGGCAGCTTCCCAACAGTTTGCTGATGATGCAGGATAGTCCTTAACCTTTCTTGCAGCCACCTCCTTCTGCCTGGACTGTAGCCTCTTATCCCAACTGATGCTGGTCAATCTAGTAGCCTCAGCCGGGTAGATCCCTTGACCACTTAGAGGTTACAGCAGAGTGGGCTTTATACAGCTCATCACAATTGCATATGGCTAACAACAGAAATGAAGATTACTGATAAGGGCAGGATAATAAAAGTCGGTGAATGTTTAAGCATAGGAAAACAAATTTTCAGGAAAGCAAAGCAGCATCCATTTTCACAGGTGTGAACATCAGCCAATGTAGAGCGTCATTCTTAGGAATGTAGCAAAAAGTATATAATATCAACAAAGAAGGAAAGCCATGATATTAAGATTTACATTCAGAGAGAAGAAACAATAGCCTGCAGCACTGCACCGGAATGTAGCACTAACAGAGGATGTTGCTCATGCTGCTACTTCACATATTTTTCATAAGATGCTTTATAAGATATAGATTAGCAGAATGTGCATTCATGGGTATTAATCCCAGAGGGTGCCTTACCTCATTTTGAATAAGTTTATTTGATAGCCAGTTTGACCCATTTAGAAATGAAGGGATTTGATGCGTCAGCTGCACCTTTGATTCTATTGCCACAGAAAACATACAGAACAGCAGAGCTTCTGACTGTTTTGTTCTGATCAAATGGCATTTGATTATCCTTGTAAGTGCCAGGCAAGAGAGTATTAGTGTCAAATTCTTTTATGGACGGGTAGATTTTAAACAAAAAGGAAGGAAAATATTTATATTTAAAAAATGACCTTTGAACACAATAAGGTTGTGTGTAATATGTTGTATTAAAATGGAGGAAAAATTCTTTAACAGATATGGCTCCGATTTCACAAATTCAATGGCAGACGTAATCGTAACTAAGCATGCCACTTTGTACTCAAGGAAACAACCAGAAATATCTGAGAGAGGTTGAAAAGGAGAGTCCAGCTGGGATTTCAGAGCTAAATTTAGAGCCCATTAGCTATTAGATAGACTGATAGACGAAGGTGACAACAGCTTTGAAGGTTCACATCATGTGAGGATGTTAGACTATAACAGATTGTTCTTGTACCTAAATATGGAGTTTCAGTACATGTCGTCCAAATTGAACCAGGCAAACCAACTGGCAGAAAATGGCCCCAAAGTTACAAAAGGTGAATCCTTAGTTACTTCCTTTCCCCTAGGAATGTCTTTTGGTTGAAAGGTTTCTTTTCCCCTGACAAATATATATAGTTCTGTATATTTTGGTGTAAATTGCTAGTGATAGTGTGTGTATATATATATATTGCTTTTAATTTTATATATTTTATTCCATGTGCAGCTATCACGTACATCCCCCCCCACTAATATACATGATAAAATCAAAAATAGTAGCAGGTACACTGCAATATGTAATTAAACAGAAATACAGCATATATCCAACTCAAGAGGGGAGATAGTTCAACTTGAACATTGTGGAAAATTGGTCTGAAATAGCATGACTGAGTTTGACCTTTAAGGTACACTGCAAAGACCAGCTATTTTCTTGTACTTTCAGGGAAAGAGAGATGTGTTGAGGGCTAGTACAGCTGGGTGGACATTTGGGGCAAGGTACTTCTTGGGGCTCATTGTTGGGTTTTGTTGGTTATTTTCTAGTTGATGGGGGCAGCAGAGACAGAGTTTCATTTTTGTTTGTCTGATTCCATTTGTAATATGTTTGAAAATCACTTAGAACCTTGAGTACACATTTCTTTCTTGTTCCATCATTAGACGTTGAAAGAAAAAAATTTTATTTTCCCAATTGTGTACCAGTTTGGACAGCTGGCATGCTCTGGGGAGTATAAGGAATAATGTTGCTTCCCTGCTCCCCCATGAGAGAGCACAGTGTACTCCAAATTGAGTGGAGAGGTGACAGACACCAGTCATCTGAAGAGGAACAAGCTGCTGGGATTGGTGCATATCTGCTCATGAGCTCCAGAGGACACTCTGCTTTTGTGGGGCCAAATGCCTCCCTGTGGTCCCCCCTTGGGGGGGCAGCTCTGCACTGTGCCTTACTATGGTAAGACCTTTTTGATTGTCCATTTTGAATCAGATTCCTTCATTTGTTAAAGTCTCTGACACCACATAAGCAGCATACAATGGTCTGTCCAGAGACAGCTGGTAGAGAATTGTCCTTGCACAGCTGAAAGCCCACTTGCTCAAAGCTAATAGAAACAGCTTCATCACCTCCTGCCCTCCCAACGTCAAAGGAGGGAGAAGGTGCATCAGAGGCATTCTGGAGACAGGATGTGGGAGGGGGCATGGTGGAATAGAGTTCCACTAGATCCGTCACTAGTGTCACATCCATGACTGACCTTATGTAAATGCCAGATGTTGGAGCAGGCCCCCTGCTGCTCCAATTACTGCTGAGGCCAGAGGCCAAGGATCAAGAAGCTACAAACAGTTCCCTGTGGCCATCACTCTCCACTACATTCAAGAGAGAATCACAGCCATTATACTTCCACATGAATATAATGAAAGAAAAACATGGCTCAAAACAGATTCAATCGGTTCAGGGAAGCCACACACAGTAAATTCCTTTTAATTAGTAGTCACACAAGCCCTAGGTTCCTCAAAAGAACAAGTCACTACACAGAAAAACCCACCTCCCTAAACACCAGCTGCTCCCTTTTTGTAGAAAAGGGTTCTGAAGGAGAGTGAAAATGCAATACTCCTCTTCCCGTGCAGCACAGAGGCATAATCAATTGTTACATGGCACACCACGTGTCCCATGTGAAAACCACGGAGAGTGGGTACAGCACTATGGTGCTAGAAAACAAAAGCATGGAAAAGCAGTGTTATGAATCTGTGCAGCTAACTGGAACAGTAATAAACAGACAGCTGCACATGGAATTCACACTAGGATTGAATCACTATGTTAGCTTCTCTTACCACATCAAATTCAAGCTGCTTCTCTTCATCTGGCAGGCCCTCCAAAATGTGGTCCCAGGTACCTCTCTGCTCTCATTTGCTCAGATGCATTCAATGGCTCCCTGTTTTACTCAATCACTGCCCCATTTGCCCTTCCCTCCACTCTCAGCTTCACATCTTCATTCATGCTATGCTGTCTTTTTTTTCCAAAATTCCTCTTTAAAATTAAATTACTTCCTTTAATATTTCCTGTTCCTTGTGCTCCTCGCCAAGAGTCACTCTACACTCTCCTTTATTTAAATTGCGCTGATTCCTGCCTTTCTCCGCCCCATCCCATCCTGCAAACCATTCTATGTGAGCAGGCACCTGTACCCACACAATGTTAATGATTTCAATAGCGCTCAACGTAGGTGCAAGGGCTGCCCACACAGAGCTCATTGTAAGATCAGGGTCTTAGACTGTGAACCCCTTCAGAGGAGTGATTATTTCTCGCTCTATATTTGAGAATAGCAATTTAAATAACAATACTATAAAAACACATAGTTGTATCATATCAAAATAAGGGTGGGAGAAGGAACCTCAACTCTGTAGCTCCCAGATTAATACATGTTTTTATAATGTTCTTAAACAAATGGAAAATAAATCTATCCCTGCACCGTGACTATGTGCCCAACTTTACCTGCAACATGTTTCCATTTAATTTCACTTACAAACTCCCGTAGAGAAGGATTTTATGAAGGGAAATATCAATGGACCCTTGTACAAAATAGTAACCACTGGACATTGGACTAACAGCTGTAAAAAGTGCACTGAAATGTTAAGAAAGGAGAATCACATTTAGCATTTATGGGATCTATAACAAGAGTTGCTCCACTCCAGCAAGTGAAAAGTTTCATATGTACTGAAGGGTTCAGAATGAATAGCCTAGTAAGTAAGCACTGAATACCTGTGTTGTTTACATTCATTGTACACTATTTTATCTCCTTACCAGAACTGCTACAGTAGGATGGTTCCACAAGTTTGCCAGTCTTATCATAACAGGCAATAGCTCGGAGTCGCACACCTTCTCCACATTGTTTGGTCTCTCCCTGGAATCTCATTCCTAATTGCAGCTCTGTTTTTCCTTCTGCAATAATGCAATCGGACCAATTTCCATGGGGCTGGGTGATAAATGTTTCACAGGGACATGCTTCTGTTTCAACTTGAGGATACACTACTGTATTCTGGCATTTGTCTCGTTTTCTGCTTCTCCCTGTTCCAACCAAAGAAATCTGTTTGTTAGCTTAACATCTACTGCTTTTGATAACAGTGTGTCATATTATTTATACAGGAGTTTAATACATTAAAACCAAGATGATCCGAAATCTTAATATAGAGGAATATTTCAAAAACATTTATTACCTGTTGCCAGTGCTTTAAAGTGCTAAGCAAGGTAGTTATTTCCAGGGCAACCAGGGACCTAGAGGAACTTAGGCAAATTTTGTTCTGTTGGCTAGAGCATTGAACACTATGAAAAGACTTGCCGTAGTAATGGTATGGCTAGAAAATTCTTTGTAATTGTATGTAATATCATTTCCCCCTAATTATCAGATGAAAACAAATTGATTATTTTGTCTCTATTCTTTCTGCAATCAATGGTTGCTAGGGAAACCTACAAAGGAGTCTAAGTAAGCTGCAACTCTTTCTTTGAACTGATTTTACAAATTAGTTAAACATGCATGCTGCACACAGACTACTTTGAAGAAAATAGAAAAAAATAATCCCTGGTAAATTACTGAGTCTGGAACACATTTAAGAGGTATCCTTCCCACCCCCCAGCTTCTGATATATTTTAAAGGAATATTACTTAAGGGTCTTTTCCGTTCTGTCTCTTATGGAGTACAACACATCTATTTATCTTTAAAGTACAGCCCCACACTGGAGGACAGTGTGGTATTTCCCTAGCTGGTCCTCCCAGAGACATTGTGCTTGAAGAACATGCCTCACTCCACACTGGCTACGAGCAGGTCCCATATGGGGGGGAGCAGATCTTGTTCTTTTTCAAAGGGTGTAGTAGAACCTCTGCTCCCCGGAACTTTGTGATTGCCTGCTGGAATTCTAGAGTGCAAGGGGGCTGATAAAACCCTTTGAAAAGGTGAAACATCTGCTTCTCTTGCAAGGGATTAATTCTGCTGGCCTGTGTGGAATGGGGCAGTATTTGTGCTGCCTGAACATGTGCTTGGGATTGTATCTGGCCACTATGTAGAAGTGTACAGAGCTGGAAAGAAGGATTCTTGGGTCCTCTCCCATAGTCACAGACACTAGTGAACACTCCCTCCTGGCTGACCATTAGGCTGCTGTGCAGGGAATCCAAACCTCTGCTGCTCTGGATCTCTGGGTGTTTCAAGCTCCTGTAGCCTGAATGGAGTCAAGCCACTATCCCAATCTCGGGGTTCCCATGTACACTTTTAGGGCAAAAAGCTTTTAACTGGCACCCCTCTTTGAGTGTTGGAACTCCCTGTCCAGCCCCCACAGCTCCACTGTGCAGAGCTGACCCTTCAGATTCTCCAGTACTTAAACATACCCTCTCCCAGAGATCCACCCCAAAAGTGCGAAACCTCTGGTTACAATTTAACTCTGTTGGGGCACACCATAGTTGTGAAGCAGTCAACACAGTTGACACAGTCTAACATCTTTATGCTCTTTTATACATAATCGCGTAAAGCATAGAGAGTATAGATCATATAGAAAACAAACATCTGAAACCATAATGTGGTTCTCACCCTTTTCTTGCAAGTCCCAGGGGCAGATATGGGTGCAGGCAGGCAGGGTGTCCCCTGCCGCATGCAGGTTGTTACTTGGTGAGTGGTCTCTCCCTCATGGACAAGAGAAAGGGGCTCCTGAACAGGCCAGCTTCTGCCATTTAAAAGCTTCAGCCCTTTGTGTCAAGTGACCCTTTTGCCAGTTTCCTCACATGAGTATAGATTCCTGTCAGGTGACTTCATTGCCAGGGTGACCTCCCCCCTTGCGCAATCTGCTCTGGGCAGGACCAGCAATGCTCGAATTACAGGGTGTCTTGGGAGGGGAAGAGATCTGGGCCCTTTACTACATTCAGCAGCTGGGCTCCTTCATCCCAGTAGGAAGTGAGAGGCACTGCCTGGCACCCTGGCCAACTGCTCAGCAGAGATTGGCTCAAGTCTGCCAGGTCCCATCCCACCACTCCTCCTCCAGCAACAAGCTGGGGAGAGAAACAGAAAAGGGGTAATGTACCAAGGGAAGTGGAGGTCAGGGACCAGGGGAGCTGGAAGGAAAGGGATGTTGGAGATCTAGGGGTAGGGCTGAGGTTGGGAGACCTAAAATGGGAAAATAGGATAGACAACAGGAGCTGCCATTATAAAGAGAGGTGAGAGACAGGTGGGGCAAAGGGTTGGAGGATGGAGATTGGGGCAGGACTAATGGAGGCAGAAGGGGTGTTAAATGCAGTGGGAGGCAGACGGGTGTTGGTTGGCAGCAGAAGGCCAGCAGGCAGGGAGGCTGGGTTGGGACAGGAGGCAAGTTAGAGGTGAGGCAGGGGCAAAAGGCAGATGGAGGGTAATGGTGGGTAGGACAGTTGATGTGGTGGGTGCAGAAGGGGGAGTTATGAATGGGGGCAGAGGTGAGGGGAGGAGGTGGGGCAGAAGGGATAAGGCAGGAAGGGCAGAATGAGGGGAAAACTGGATTAGGTGTCACAGGTAAGGGAGGAGGGACAGTTAGGGGTAAGGGAGGAAGTAGGGCAGATGGTGGGGATGAGAGGATAAGGGTAAGGGGAGAAGACAGTCTTGCTACAGCTGGGGTTGGCAGAATAGAAGATGCCAGCACAGGAGCCAACCAAGACACACCAGGGCACCTCGCTGCACACTGTTTTCAACCAATTTGCATTCGGTAAAAACCCTCCTGCTCTCCCCTCACCCCATAATTTGAAGTCTGAGGACTAGTCTTTTGCCTAGAGTGAATAGATTTCCAACAATAACAGTCAACTCCCTCTATTATTACTCTTTTGCCACCAGGCCTTGGAATTTTCAACCCAACTTGGAGGCAAACAGAGTAGAAGGCAAAAGGCCGCACATTCAGAATGGAGTTTGCAGCCTGACAGACACATAGCATTTACAATCTCATGTAGCATTTATAAACTGTACAGACATAGCCACAATTCATCACAATAGTATGCCTCCAAGATGCCAATTCAAGATTTCTGGAGCACACTTCGATAAAATGGAGTTTGGTAAGTAATTATGTAACTACAAAGTCAATAGACATGTTTTCTTTCCTGAGATTGCACACAGTAAGAAAATACAGAATACACACAATCTACATGCTGAAACATCTGATTTTCTAGTCCAGTACCCATTAAGGCGATGGGAATTTTGTCACCAGTTTCAGTGGGAACCAGACCAGGACTATAGCTGTACTCTCTATTCATCTCTATTACTCCTCAGATGTATACATATATTTCCAAAGAGAAATGTAGAAGCAGCAAGGCCTTAATTTTATTAGTTTCGAAAACCTAATTCTTTCAAAATGATGTGTTCTGGAGTTCTAAGAATAATTTTACTTGCAAATAGGAAACTTTGCAAATTAACAAATAGGAACAAAAACCAAAAAAACAGGGAAATAATTTCCACATTTTTCCAGACAGGAGTTCAAACTATAATGTCTTACACTTAGGTCAGACTCAGATAACAAACAAGTTATCGATTAAATACACTGTTCCATGAGATAGCAAAGTCACCACTTGGATTTTTTTGAGAAAATGAGGTACCTTGAAATATTCAAAGGGAAAAAATCAAATTATTTAATGCCAACAATCCATCCTATAACAAATATACAAAGACAAATTCAGATCTGGGGTAAGAGAATACAACTCACCTGACTTCAGTGAAGTCCTGTACTGTATGCGAATATGATAATATGCTTTTAAATAGTTGGAGAGTCTTCTAATGGCACTCACTGTGTTCTGTGCTTTGCCTGCCACTTCATAGGTCAAGAAGCTAATACTTGTCAACCAAAGGCTGCCCAGGGTGGACAAGCTGATCTACTAGCAAACCAAGAGCAGGTCTTCACTACCTGCCGATCTATCAGGGATCCCCAAAAGCACTCCCTGTCGACTCCGGAAATCCAGCGTGCAAGATACAGAAGCGGAGTCAACGGGGGAGTGGCAGCAGTCGACTAGCTGCCATCCTCATGGCCAGGTAAGTTGACCTAAGATACACAGCTATGCTATTTGCATATTTGAAGTTGCATATCTTAGGTCGAGCCCCCCACTAGTGTAGACCAGGGCCAAGAGGTAGAGCATTCTACCAGTTAGTAGAGCAGGTATTATTTGTGAACGCCCAATTGGGTGACACCCTAAACAAGGAATAGCTATAAGTACTTAGATGGTAAGGTGATAGGCACTATGTTCTTGTGCCGAGATGGCACATAGAAATCCAAAATGGTGCTTTGGTAACCTAGGAGTGTACAGACAGTAAGACCTTTCGTATAGGCCATCACTGGGTATAAAGGTGCTTATATTTCAAAACGTAGCAGTGTTAAAGAACAGGAAAATTGGTGTTTGTATTTTATTTAAATTCAGTAAGCTGGGCCTAATTCTCCACTCACTGTGACAATTTGAAGAATCTGTCCAACATATGAATTGTGTGTGAGATTATGAACTCTCTGTATATATCTTTACCATTCTACAAACTGGAAATGTTCAGCTTCTCTGTGGTCTCTTTACCTGCATGCTGAACTGAAATTCCAGCGGGGGTAGTGGCAAAGACCTAACAAGAGTGTGGTTAAACTTTGATGATTGGCCATCTAAATAATAAATAGATGGCTAATGCCCAGGACAAGTCTGTTTTTCAAGTATAAGCTCTGGTGGGAGGTCACGTTGGCAACAGTGTCACCTGGCAAGGGTCTGTGATCACCTGAGGAAGCTAAGCAGGATATCACCTGACAAAAGGTGGATGAAAGTTATAAGAGAGCAGAAGCTGATCTACTGGGAGGGGAGGGGCATTTTTTTTCACCTCAAGATGAGAGAAAAGCAACCCTACTTGTAGTAGTCTAATGAGGCAGATGACCTGCCTGCCATCCTGAGCACAGAGGTCCCTCAAGCACTCCCAACAGAAAGATGAGGTAGGGAGTAGCATTGCATTTAGAATGTTTAGTATTTTCTAAATGAACTGTGTTTCCTTGTGCCTTTTCTGTTAAGTGAAAGAGCAATAACATGTTAGACTTTGTGCAATATGGTTTTGTGTTACATGTTTCACAACTACCACATGCTTGCTGAGAACCCAGAAAGTTCACACCTTCACTGGGATTCTGGGAGAGGGAGTCACGACTGGACCTGAGGGCCTAGGCAAGTGGACTGAGGAGCTTCAATTCCATAAAGGGATAACAGACAAAGTTAGTGCCCAAGAAATGTGCCAGAGAAGCCAAGGGAGGCAAAGCCTGCTGAGACATAGGGAAGCTTAAAACACTAGGAAATCCCTCACAGCAATCTGGTGGACAGCTGGCAGAGGCGTGCTGACCAGATCTGTGATGCTTCACTAAGGCAGCCTAAATGAATTTGCCTTGCTGTAGTAGCTGTAGCAAAGCCAATTTATTGCAATAAAGATACCTGTCACATGTGTCAGTGGGAGCAAAGCAACTGATTTAAGCAACCGTAGGAGAACATCCGTTTTACATCAGTTTAGGTCTTAGATGAACCTACTCCTGACTTACACTGGAGTAAAAGTGAGAGGAGATTTAGGCCCATGGTATAATATAGCGTAAGAAATAGCAGTCAATATTAAAAAAATACATATCTAAACATACCACAAAAGGGCCATTCACTTAATTCCTTATGATAATAGCTTAGCTATATGTTTAGGCATAGTAATCAGAGATGGATGGAGAATTTTTATTTCTCCAGAAGTAAAGGCATCACTAGGGAAGGCATTATACTATAAATCTTTTGCCAGAAACAACTGAAATTTCTATAATAATGACATTTATGCAAAAGGGTACCTTTATTCTTTAATGAGCTGAGCTCATGAATAAAACACTTTGATTCCATCACATTTGTATAAGGAATTATGTTATTGAAAACCTGAATCACTCCACACAATAACAAAATAATCTTGTAGTTGAATACAAGTTATTCCAGAAGAAAAGCAAAGTGATAGCCACCATAGTTATACTACTATTCAATTCCTAAACATTATTATGCTGGATATGTTTACTAAAGCTGTCATGTTTAATTTTTCACTCTGCTGTAAAAGCCTTTGATGTATCACCTCTACTAATGGAATAACATGAAGTAACCAAACTATGGTCCTTTTAAATGCAAAATAGAAAATATGAAATGCTTCAAGTGCAAAGCAGTAGCTTTACCCCATCCCTCCCAATTCAGTTCAATTTGGCTTAACAAAATATAGCAGAAGAAAAGACTGTTATTAAAACAAATGTACCTGAATTATTAATATTCTGCAATTCTTCTCAGTTTGTTCTGTGTTCAAATAACACATAATATTTTTCCAGTAGTTACTGCAGAATGGCTTGAACAAGGATGTTTTACTAATATTTGGAAATGACCAACTAAAACCAATATAAACCCTTTGCAAATTCCATAAGCCCAGCATTACTTATATTATTAAAGCAATATGACTCCCACAACTTTAGATGTCCAACCAGATTTAAGCCCAACAGTTGCAGGCAAGTAACCTTGATTTCTTCTTCAAATGCTGGTTCCTATGTGTATTCCACACATCCACATGGGTGACTGACAAGCAGTATTCAGATCGGTGTGTGTGTGTGTGTGTGTGCGTGTGCGCGCGCGCGCGCACTTAAAGATGCTTAAAAAACTGCAGTTGCTACCATTACATCCACAATGGAGGCCTGAACTAGCATGTAACGTTGTGTGAGTGCATGAATGGAACTCCAGGCCACTCTGCATATACCCAATATTAGTACCCTCCTGTACAGATGCTGTAGAAGCAACTTGTGGT
The DNA here is from genome assembly GCF_007399415.2 of Gopherus evgoodei. Lineage (NCBI taxonomy): Eukaryota > Metazoa > Chordata > Testudines > Testudinidae > Gopherus > Gopherus evgoodei. The sequence continues at coordinate 61,302,529 of NC_044332.1, forward strand.
CTTATGGAATGTGCCCTCATTCCATCCAGGGGAGGGATATGTGCTAATTGGTATCATGTGATGATGCAACCAGAAATCCATTTGGAGATTCTATGACAAGATATTGCTTGACTTTGCAACCTTTATGCTATAGCAAGAAATAGTCCTGGTGATTTTCTAATTGGGCTGGTCTTTTGTACGTAGAATTCCAGGCCACTTCTAATGTCAGTAAATGAAATCTATTTTCTTCAGCAGAAGCATGGAGTTTCAGGAAGAGAATAGATACATGGATTGGTTGTTTGACATGGAATTCAGAAATAACTTTAGGGAGGAATCTGGGATGAAACCACCAGGAAATCGGCTCCTTGTAAAAAATGGTATACGGTGGATTGGCCATGAATGTTCCCATCTCACTGACCCTTCTGGCCAAAGTAATAGCAACTAAACATGCAACTTTCATGGGAAGGATGGGACACAGAACATGTTATCAGAGGTTCAAATGGTGGTCTGCTGATTACTGGTGAAAAGGTCCTGACTAGGTCTTTCATGAATTTAATTGTTGTTGGGTGAATGAAAATGGAGGGAGGGAGGTATTGCTGCAAGATGGACACACAATGAGCTAATGGAAAGACCAGAGTTCTTCAAGGAGATAATCTAAAATGACTGGGATATCTGCAAAGTCTGAGGAACAGCGATTATGCCATGCCCAGAAACATCTCCATTTAGCTAGATAACAGGTCCTACTTGAATCTTTCATATTTTGATTAAGAATGGCTTGGATGGCTAACAAACATGAGCATTCTAGATCTGATGCCCATCCAAACACCAGGCCATGAAGTGAAAAAGGTCTGGACTGAGGTGTCTGATTTGGCCATCTTCCTGAATTAGAAGATCTGGGAAGAGACAGATCCTGATAAGACAAGTTGACATTCTCAGAAGTTGAAGGAACCACAACTGTCTGGGCCAGGTGAGTGCTATAAGAATGACTCTAGACCAGCTGTGGTGGAGCTTTCTCAAGACCTTGAGTAGCAGGGGAACGGGCAGAAGGCATATATGAGTTAGTCTGTGCATGACAGCAAGACAGTGTCACCCTGGGAGCTGTGACCAATAGCTGCTCTGGAGTAGTTCAGGGGAAGTTTACTGTTCATTTGGAATGTGAAGAGATCCCACTGAGGTGTTCTCCACTGAGTGAATATTCCATTCAGGACACAGCTGTGTATTTCCCACTGGTGGTCTGCTGAGAATTGCCTGCTTAGGTTGTCTACTGAAGAATTCTGAACACCTGGCTTGGGTAATGATGTGGTTTCCAATGCACCAATTCCAAAACTTACCTGCTTCCTGGTAGCAGGAAAGAGATCTTGCCCCAACCTGCTTGTTTATATAAAATACTGTGGTGATGTTGTCTGCCATTACTTGGATATGGAGCGACTGTATGAATGGGAGGAAAGCCCTGCAGGTCAGGTGGACAGCAGATTAATGTGCAGCCTGACCTCTCATGAGGTCCAAGTGCCCTGTACTGCATGGTTGTTCAGGTGAAAGCCTCAAATCAGAAGGGTTGTACTTGTTACAGTGTGTCCTAATAGAGAAAGGAATACTCTGACCATAGTTTTTGGTCTGTGAGTAACCTGTGTTATCAGATTGCTCATTGTCTGAAATATTTCTTTGGGGAGGAAATCTCTTCATGAAAGTAACTCCAGCATCATTCCAATAAAGTTTGCCATCTGCATGCAGCTCAAAAACACACTGTTCTTTGTTCAAGCCGAGCTGTCCTGCTAGGAGCCAATCATCCAAATATGGGAAAACTGTGTAATCGTGGTGTCTCGTTTAGGCTGCCCCCACAGAGAAAACCTTCATCAATATTGTGGGTGCTGTTGCTAGTCCAAAGAGAAGGACTCTGAACTGGTAGTGTTCCTGACCTACTAGAAACCAAACAAACTTTCTGTGGGATAGATGAATATCTCCATGAAAATTGGCACCCTTCATATCGAGAGCTGAAAACCAAATTCCCTCCTGTAGAAAGGGATTATGGATGCTAATGTAACCATCCTGAATTTTGACTTTTAAATAAAGATGTTTGGTTGTCAAAGATAATGGTTCTCCACTCCTGTTTTTTGAGGACTAAGAAATATAGGGAATAGAACCCTCTCCCTTGATACTGAGGTGTCACTTATTCTATTGTCCCTCATTGGAGAAGAGAATCTGTCTCGTGGCAAAGAATGTCCTCCTAAGAATGTTCCAGGAAGAGGAACCAGGAAGGAGCTTTGTGGGGAGGAAAGGAGAGAAATTAGATGGAGTAATCATGGTGGATAATTTCTAGAACCCACTGTTCCTTCATGATAGAGTCCCAATTGTGCACCAAAAGTGACAGATGGTCCCCAAAGATGGGGGGGATAGGGAGATAGAAGTGGTTGGCTTAAATAATGTTGGGCAGCTCTCAACGGAGGCATCAAAAGTAGTCCTGAATGGGTGGGTGGGAGGAATGGGTAGAAGCTGTGATAGCAGAGGATTCTGAAAATCAAGGTCTCTGAACCTTCTGCTACTTGCATGGATATATGACAGGATGTTAGTGGTAGAATGCTTGTGGAGGCAGTAGTCTTGTCTGCTGGTGTTTTTTCTTCAGGGCCAGGATGTAAATTCTCAGAAAGTGGAGGTTCAATCCAAAGTTTTTCTAAAAGTGTAGACTTACATCAGTTTTCTCATTAAACAAATTTGATTAATTGAATAGTAAGTTCTCTATGGTGTTCTGCACTTCCTTGTGGAACACTGAAAAGTGAAGCCTCATCACAATATCCAGTGGACCCTCTAAATGCTGTGTCCACTGCAACCACTATAGCTGTCAGGATATTTTTGCCTCTAGTCTGCCTTCCTTGATGAAGGATTGAAATTTGGCTCTGTCCTCAAGATGTTTGCCCTTAATCTGCCAGTCTAGTGCAGTTAAAATTATGTTTTGTTAACAAAGTCTGATAGTCTGTGATACAGAACTGCAGGCTCATAGAGGAAAAAAACCTTTCTTCCCAGAAGGTCCAACTTCTTGGAGCCCCTGACAGCGGGGATAGTCTTAGGATGTTGTGACCTTGCTCCCCCCTTGACTGCTTGCTCCACTAGCAAGTTGGGCACTGGATGGGTGAAAAGGAACTCAGTTCCTTTGGTTGGGATAAAATAGCATCTCTCAGCTCTTTTAGAAGTGGGGGAGCATAGGCTGAGTTATGGCAGATCACTCTGCCTGGCTCCAAGATGCCCTCTTTTACCAGGAGTGCCACCTGGCTTGGATCTGTAGCTTACAGAATGTCCTTGGATTTGTAGGTTACAGAATGTCAAGGAATCAATGATGGGACTTCTGGACCTTCTCCAGTGGGATCTGAAGATCATTTGCTATCCTCTGCAGCAGCTCTTGGTACTGCCTCTCATTATCTGGTGGAGATGGTGAGGACAGACTGATTGCTTCTTCTGGAGATGAAGATGAGATTTCCTCCTCATAATGACGGATCTGGTGGATGTGGAGTGGGAGAGGACTCATGGATTGATCCAAGACATCTGCCATATGGTTCCACAAGCCCCAGTATGGCAACTACAGGGGTCAACCAGATGAGGGGGACCCCATGGCATCAAGTACTACAGGTCCCTGGGAAATTCATATTTGGGAGGATGGCATTCGGCTTTCCTTGAGCGCTATCAGGACTCACCTCTGTTCGAGGAGATGAAGAACCAGCCTGAGCATCTGACTCATCGAAGTTGAAGAATTGCTCTCATTCCAGTGGTGGGGATGACGGTACCAGAAGATGAACACTTCTACCTGAGCACTGGAGCAGAGTGTTACTGAAGAAGTTTTGTCATCCAGTGCAGCAATGTCCCTCAGGAGAACTGGGCCCAAGAGGAGGGGGGACTGTAGCTAAGGGAAGAAGATATTGTCTGGCAAGAAATAAGTATCCATATGTCCCAGTGTTTGGGGCACTCCAGAAGTTCGGCTCCACAGTTCTGACTAATCCCAAAATGTTGTGGGTGACCAGTCCCCAAAGGACTCATCTTAGATGGCCCAGTGGATGTTAATCTTTAGGTTTAGGATCGAAAGCACCAATAAAATTGACTGATTCTTTTTCTTTTGCACTTTAACCTCCTGCCTGGGTGCGGGGGGTCTTAAGCAGTCCTGAGACTTTAGGATCTGCATACAAAGGATGGCCCAACCTTGACAGGGTTGGGGAAGGATCTCTTCTCTTAGGAACAGACTTGGATAGGAATCTGTCCTTGTAACCAGGACAGTGCTCCTTACTCTCATGTGAAGCCCTGGATCATGAGTCATTGGGCTTACACAGCTCTAGGTTCCGCTCCCAAGTTCATGCTCAGAGGGGTGCTGCTTGCTAGTTGGCATCGATATATGGGAGGCGGGGGTTCCATGAACCAGATCTGAGTAAGAACTCATAGCCTTCTCCATAACCTGTTTCCTCACCTGATGCTCATTACTTTTGCATGTTCATGGGGGATACAAGTGGCAAATGCTGCTCTTTTCAGAGATATGCATCCCACCCAAACAGTAGAGGTAGCATTGGTGGTCATCACTCACAGAGAAGAAGCAAGAGAAGCAATTCTTGAACCCTGGGAGCCTAGGCATAGTCCCAGACTTTAGGAACGGATTCCCCAGGAAGCAGAAAAACAAGCTATACAATAAAACTCTATGCTAATATAAAAACAATTGACAATATCTAGTTAAAGGCTATAAAAAAGAAGCTGGAGAAATCTGTGTATGCTGAGGACTCCGACTCAGACCATGCAGTGGTAAGAAGAAACTGAAGAGGCGTCAGCCCTTGGTCTGGAATGTGAGATCAACTGCACATGTGTGGGCCAATGGACACTGCCTGTTAAGAATCTCTGGACTCAGGGGGTACGGTGCATATGCATTCCCCTGTGTAGAATACACGTAGATATAAGCACTAGAAGAAGAAACCAATCTGCTAAAGACAAAGAAATGTGTATTTACCTGTCTGACCTGCTTAGCTAGGTAGAGGACAATTAAAGTATATTTACATGTAAGGTAAACAAAGCCATAAAACTAAACAAATGGGGGAGATGATCATTTAACAATCATGCTGGAGGACAGAATCTGCACACCAGAAAGCCTTCCTGGCTCTTGAGGCTGAGACAGTGGACTTTGAGTATCATAAGGGGAGCAAGAAGACCTTTTAGTTATCCATCACTGTGGTGACATATTTCAGAGTGGCAGCCATGTTCGTCTGTATCAGCAAAAAGAATGAGGAGTACTTGTGGCACCTTAGAGACTAACAAATTTATTTGGGCAGAAGCTTTTATGGGCTAAAACTCACTTCATCAGATGCATGGAGTGGAAAATACAGTAGATAGATAGATAGATAGATAGACATAGAACATGAAAAGATGGGGGTTGCCTTACCAACTCTAATGAGACAAATCAACTACAGTGGGCTATTATCAGCAGGAGGAAAAATCACTTTTGTAGTGGTAATCAGGATGGCCCATTTCAAACAGTTGACAAGCGGTGTGAGTAATAGAAGGGGAGGAATTAGCATGGGGAAATAGTTTTTATTTTGTGTAATGACCCATCCACTCTCAGTCGTTATTCAGGCCTAATTTGATCGTGTCCAGTTTGCAAATTAATTCCAGTTCTGCAGTTTCTTGTTGGTGAAATAAGGAATAGTGCTCTTTGAGCCTGTGAAAGTTGGATTCCCTAGCGCAGCGGGCTAGGGATGCTGCTAACTTGATGTAGGAAAGAAAATTGCTTAGGCAAAGATTGTAATTTACTAAACTTAAGTTTTAGTCACTAGAAAACATGTTTTGTTTTTTGTTATTTGTAATGACATCTGTCTCATTCTTGCTTAGTATCACTTATCTCTCTTTTCTCTGTTAGTAAACTGATTCTTGTTTTATTACAAAACCACCACAGTGCTGTATATTAAAATTAACTGTAAATTGTCAGATAATCTAAAAGGCTGATGTGTGCTCCATCTCTTTGGAGGCAGCACTGAGAATGTCCAGTGAAAGGGTCTGGACGCTGCTCGGAGATGTCTCTGGGGAACTCAGGAACAGGGGTTCCACCGTTTGTTATTTGCAGGGCACGGTTAGACTGACTGAGAATTTAAGAGTTTGTGGGCAAGGTAGACAGGCGGGTGTGTCAGGAACTGACACACAGCTTAGCAGCAGCAAAGCTTTCACTCTTGCTAAGGTAAAATGCTAAAATAGTGGGACTCTGAGTTCTAGTGTCCTGAGTATGTCACAATAAGTATCACTTTTGATCTATCTGCAGCCAGGGATGGCTCCAGTGTTTCTGCTGCAAGCAGCAAAAAAACTAACTCGATCAGCGGCACCTTCAGCCACAGCTCTGCTTGCTGCACTAGTGCCTGGAGCTGGCCCTGTCTGCAGCTCATTTTGAACTACTTTGGGTCAATTCCTGCACTGCCTTCACACCTACATGAGCCCTTTATATATAATAATGGACAAATCATTTGTTCAAAGATGAACAATATTCTGTCTGTAATCTGACAAAAGTTCAAAGTCAATTCAGCAACATCGGAAAAAGATTGTTCACAAGTCGTGTCCATAAAGCATAACATATAAAAAGATTGATTGTACCTGTGAGTGATCTTCTTCTACTTTTTGTTGATTCACAATCTGAAGAGCATGCTGTAAATTTAGACCAAGGGGTGAATGTGCAATCATCTTTGCAGGGAATTAGACACTCCTGTACCAGGGCGGGCATAGGTTCTGTCCACTTCATGCATTCAGTGACATCTGCAGCAAGGTCATTGTCTGAGAGGCACACAACAGCTAAAGAGAAAAAAAAACTTTTTTGTTAATGCCGATACATTTAATTTCTGCATTCTAATAAACCAGCTAGCTATATATGCAACATTTGCTTTTCTATACCAATAATATAAAGAAAATCTATAGTTATTATTCATTCTGCATTCAAAGGTGAGCGAGGTGCTTCACAGACATGGTAAAAGACTTATCCTTGCTTCAAAAAGCTTATGATGTAAATCAGATTCTGAAAGTTCAATATTCTCAAAGATTCCATTGTTTTACACTTTGTGGGCAATATCCAGGGGTGGCTCCAGGCACCAGCACAGCAAGCATGTGCCTGGGGCAGCAAGCCACGAGAGGGGTGGGGGGGGGAGGGAGGCGTGCCAGTTTCTGTGAAGGCGGCCATCAGGCTGCCTTCAGTGGCATGCCTGCGGGTGGTCTGCCGGCCCTGTGGTTTTGGCAGTAATTCGGCAGCGGGTACGTCGAAGGCGCGGACCAGTGGACCTCCCACAGGAATGTCGCCGAAAGGCGCTTGACTGCCGTGCTTGGGATGACAAAATACATAGACCCGCCCCGGCAACATCTTGACCAATTATATAACATAGAACTATCCAAAAAGTACTTATTGCTACAGCTGGACAACCCATAACAGAAATTTGATATAAGCCATGATATCCATTTTGCTTCAGAAATTAGAATATAACCCTTTGGTTGTACATGACAGCATGAAAAGGCAAAGATATAGATAAGTGCTTGTATGTACTCATAAAGAATGACTACTTATCTTACAATTTCACAGTTTCATAGAGTTTAAGGTCAGAAGGGACCATTAGATCATCTAGTGTGACTTCCTATACACAACAGTCTATTAAATTTCTCCTTAATACTCCTATATCAAGCTCAAAGACTTTACTTGCACTTAAGCATTTCAATCCTCAGGAGACAACCATGTGCTACAGGCATAGAACAGGAGCGACCAAGGTGTCACCAATGTCCAGAGCCCCTACAATGGCAGGGAATTGATTAGGTGAGATATGCCCAAATCACCCTATCTAGCGAACCACATCCCATGTTCCAGAGGAAAGTGAAAACCCCCGATCTGGGGGTGGGTGGAATCATCCTCAACCCCAAATCACTGTGACTCTGAGCATAAGAACAAAACGCACAATACTGGCACCTTAAGAGGATTTTCCGTACTACCTCTGAGCCCTGATCTACCCTGCCCAGTGTCCAGTCTACAGCTGTGGTCAATCTCTGATGCTTCAGAGGAAGGCAGGGGGCAAAAAATAGAATACCTATAGCCAATTATGCATTAGGGGGAAAATGTTCCTTCCTGACTGACATTTTAGGGTCCACCCAGACCAGGAAAGGGTTCTGTCACCACCTGCCCTGTAAGCAGGGGGCCATTGTACTGTGCAGCCATGGTTCAGATCCCTGACGCTAGTAGGTAGCACACAAGCATAAACTCACATGCTGGCTTCCACCAGCCCATTTACTCTTTGCAGGGTAGCACCAACAGCCCTTCCAGTCCTGAGCCTCCTCAAATATTTCCTCCCTGAGTTCTTAATTATAAGCCTCTTGGACACCATTCTGGTCAGTCACCACCACTCCCTGACCCAAGATGTGAAACCAGCCCCCTACGCAGCAGCTCACTTTGGCACACAAACTCCACACAGTTTGCACACCACAGACATGCTTGGAATGAAAATAAACAAGTTGATTTAATAGTAAAACCACAGATTCTAATATGAAATAGTAAAAGGGAAGCAAACATACACAAGTTTTGAAGAAAAGAAACAAAGGTGCAACCTCAGCCTTCATCCTTTCATATTAGAAAATAAATTTCTGATTAGAAAAGGAATAATAAGAGTTACCAACTGCCTTAAAAGAGTTTCCCAGCATACCATTTAGCTATAGAAGGAATCCTGCATTCATGGACAGCCTCCTGCCTCAAGACTGTCCCCCAGTTCTGAATGGTCTTCAGTTCAAACCTGTTCCATTTTAAAAGGGTCTGCAGTTTTGTTTTCCTTCAGTTACTGTAGTAATTCAAAGAAGGGAAAACTCCTTCCTCTCTTTGTTTCTTGTTCCCCTTTGCTTTGATAATTTCTCATTGTTCTTTCCTGGGCTGGACAATGGCAAGGTGCCTGAAACAAGTCTCCTCTGGTTGAGGAGGTAGCCCCTTCTTACCTGGTTGCTTCACTGCCCATTTGTGAAGCAAAGTTGAAGTTGCATGACAATAACAGTTTTATTTATATACATAGATACACCTTCATAACCATAAACACTGTGTGTGTGTGTCTCTTTCTCTCATAATGACTATTAAGTTCAGTGCATTACAAGCTTTCACAATAGCTCTTACAGTCAAATAACACAGTGTGCAAACAGCTGGTTTAACTGCTTATTGTGGGGGTCTAAACCTTCCGTTCTCCCCTTAGGGAGACTGTCACACCAACCCCTGCAGGCTGAAGTCCTGAAGCATGGGATTTATTACAATCAGGCTTAATTCAGAGCTCCAAGTGTTATGAGCATGTTGAGGGTGATGCATGGCCTGTTCTCCCCACGGCCATGAAGAAAGGGGATAAAGAGGGAGAATCAGATTCCAAGGCCAGAAGGAACCAGTATGACCATCTAGCCTGACCCGCGGCTTACACAGGCCGGTGAATTTCTCCCAGAAGCTGGATTAAAGCAGATCTTTTAACAAGAGATTTAACCTTGTTTTAAAGATGCCAAGCAATGGTGAATTCACCACCTGTCCTGGTAAGCTGTTCCAATATTTAATTACTCTCACAGCTAAGAAATTGCATCTTATGTCAAGGTTAACTCTAACTTCAACAGTTTGCAGTTCTTAAACCTGCCAAAAGACAAAGGGCTGTTGGCTTCAAATTGTCTGCTAATTCAGGAGACAGTCTGCTGTCCAATGGTATCATTTTTCAGCTCATTCTCTGGGGACCTTGTATAGAGAGTCAGAGAGTTGATGATTTCAGTATAATGCCACTTCTTCCCCTTCTGTTCCCCAGTGCACCATTAATGCTGATTTACTGTTGTAGATTCAAATTTAAAACATTACACTGCTATTGAAGAAATTTTACATTTTATTTTACTTCAATTTTAACCCAGTTCAGAGCTTTCCTGGACATTTGACTATAGTGTGATGCTTAGAGCAACAACAAAAGTGTATTGTATTTGTATTTAGTTTTGCATGCAATTTTCCATGCCTTAGATCCATCCTCCTTGGGTTGTGCTGCTAGTGAGAAGAGGTATTTTGGAGGTATTGTGAATGCATGGACAGATCTGAGAGATCTGCAAGCCATGGGAGCTGAATCCACCCCCTGTTCTGCAAGGAATGGCCAACCCCATTCCTCAGCCCCCATGGAACAATCAGGTGGCAGCTCTGTAAGGGGAACCTCACAGAAATTCCAGTCCCTTGTGTGGGTTTTTCATGTTTGGGAATGATCTGAGCCTCTTGTTCTTAAAGTCTGGCAATACTATAATGATAATGCTTAATCCAGAGCCTGGAAATGCCTCTTACATGAGTTCTGACTGCCAGAATCTGAAGATACAATTCTATTTAAAGACCTTTAGCTATGTGAGTACCAGTCAGCTCCAAATAGTTCTCTGCCATCTGGGGATATTGCTAGATTCAGTTGGCATATAAAAGTTCCAGTCCTTAGTGAATCACATGTAGGTCACATCCTCTAAGCCAGCACGAGAGAGAGAGAGATGTCTCCATGTAATGATGTTGTTTGGGAATGGGGGCCAAGGGTAGCTAAAGGCTAAGTTTGAACTCGGCCAAATAAAAGACAAAAAGCTCTGTAGCAGCCAAACTCCATAAACTCATGGAGGCTCTCCTGCCAGAACTGTGGATATCAGAGCCTGATGATCTGAGCCCTTAGCTATCAACTTAGAGTTACGGAGGATATTTCATACAAAACGAAAGGTAAAGTGAACTGTTCCTTGTGGAAATATTGTGCTTAATAGTTCAAAGCAGGCACACTGTTTAGAATCTTCAATCATAAACAATGGGCCAAATCCATTCATAATATAACTTCACTGACAGCAATCTAGTTGGATCGGGGTGAATGTGGTTCAATATACCTTGCCATTTCATTCTAAGGGTAGCAGTGTTAAGAGCTTATTGTACATAGACTGCGACCTTTTTCTGGAAAATGTTTTTTTTTTTTTAATAAGAAAACTTACAGCCATTTAAAAAAATGTTTTTCTCAACTGCTGTCTAGAAGATGAATTTAATATTATTCTGATTCTGAAATGCTAATAATTTCTGGAGAGCTGACATGAATGGCTGATATATCAACATATGGAAATAGCCAGTGACAGGAAGGACAGTTTTGTGGTTATGATGCAGCAGTCAGCCTTGGAAGAACTGGATAAAAATCCTATGTGATCTTGGGAGAGCCACAATCTCTAAATGTCACCATGAGGATGATGACGCTAACCTACTTCATGGTTGTTTTGGGAAGATACATGTATTAATGTCTGTGTGCTGCCCACACACTAAGTTACAGGGTCAGTATAAGAGGCCTGGACAGAGATTCAGCCTACTGATGACAAATAATCACAACAAACCATTAACAGCTTGCACTTTTATAGTGTCTTTCATTATAGGATCTAAAAGCTTCAATAAAAATTAATTCTCACAATACCCCCAAGATTATTAAACACAAACTACATACAAGTTAACCAAGGCCAGGACAGGTTGCAACTTGACTCAGGCAATCAATCAGGGGCAAAGCCCAGAAGACCCTTGCCTAGACACTAAATAATCTCTCTTTAAGGACCAGCTATGCTGTCAGTTACACCACAGTTTGGCCCCAGAAGCCTAGTTAAGACAAGTGCTCTGACTTCATGTAAAGCCACATACTATGCAGTAAAGCTGTAAAGCATAACATTATCTAATTTAGATTTTATTATGTCTTAGTTTTAAAGGTTTGCACTATTATTTTATGGAGATTCCAAATTAATCCATACTTTAGTAACTATGCATAATTATTTTAATCTATCACCTAATATAGCTTAGTGCACCAGAGAAAAGGAAAGGTAATTAATTCTTTTCTTATATCAACTGGTCATTGAAGATACATAGGAAATCTATACCAGAATGAAGTCACAGTATCTTTTTTTAAAAAAAATACAAATATTTCATGGGAGTATGAGGTGACTTGGCCAAAAATTAGAGAAGAAAGAATTTACTAAAATGTAACTAGATTTCTGAGGAAAATTCAGTATTTTAAAGAGCACGTTAAAAAATCGAGAGTTGTTAAAGTCTCTTTAGACTCAAGTGACAGTAAATCAGCATATTAATAACTACCTCCAAATTGCTGATCCTTGCCTATCACTTTCAATCTTTTTTACCCTTACCATCTCTCAACACTAGCAGTTGAAAATGATACTGAGAGATTCTCATTCTCAATTGTGAAAGCAAAGGGGCAGAGGTTGCTTTCCTCTATGATAAGGCATGGTAATTGTCCTCTGCTGGGAAGATTAAACAAGTAATAGACGTTGATGCCTAAGATTTGAACAGCTTCATTATCTTCATCAAGGGCACCAAAATTAACTTACATAAACTTGCCATATTGTCCCATCTTAAGTATAATTGAGGCAAAGTAAATATTTAAAACTTCTCTTTAGGTGTGTTATGACTGCTAGCATCTCCAGGAGATGAACAATATGCTATGCTACAGGAACTATGCTCTAGCATTTACAATTGCATAATTTAAAAACATGCAGCAATATTTATTATTATATGACAAAATGTCACAATTAATTATATTAACACTGACATGATTTTCAAATAGAGACAGATTTAAAATAAACATTCTATGTCCCAATGCTCTTGTTGTCTAACTCCCTGATCCTACAAATAAGTACATATATGCTTAATTTTAAGTACGCGATTAGTCCACTGAGATAAATGTGACCATTCACATGCTTAACTTTAAGCATGTATCGAAGTGTGCATGGAATCAGGGCCTATATTAGACATAGAACATGGAGCTCAGAGAACTTGGTAATCATGGTAAAGGGTGGGCAAAGGAAAATAAGATAGTAAAATAAATAATAATGCAAATCATTTCTACAGCATGCATATCTAATAAGTGATAATATTTTTAAGAGAGACAAATGGCACAGGAGAGGAGGAGTACATAGCACAAGAGAAATCTGGGTGAAAAAATGGGCTTTTAACAGAGACTTGGAGAAGGAGACAGGGACACTTGGACCACAAGAAAAGTGATGTTGTTCCATGCATAGGGAGCAGAACAGAAAAAACCTGGAGACAAGAGTGAGACAAGAAGTATGGAATGAACAAGGTGGCCCAGCCATAGGAGAGAGCTTAGAAATAGACCATGGAGGGGTGAGAGGCAAAAGAAAAGGAATCAAGTGTCAAGGCTGATGTTATTTGCAGAGTGGAGAAAACAACAGGAAATAAAGTCAGCATAGCTGCAGGAATCCAATTATAAGGTAATATATGGAAATATGCAACTCATTTTTGCACATTGCAAACATATTCATTCTTTAGTTAAGTTACTGATGTCCTCCAAGGTAAAAAAAAACCCACTTCCAAATGCAGATCAAAGCATGGTGAATAAAGCTAGATTTAGACATTTTAAACTGATACTCGGAACAATGGGTAGCAAGTAAAAGATTATGTCATCCCATTCTTCTCTTAGTCTAATAATTTAGGATGTGGACTCAGTGCTCTTTCTGTGCTTTAGGCACCTTTATGTCTACACATCATAGAAAGAGAACTGGTCAGGAAGGGTTCTATAGTGGAAAGACAAAGACTGTCTGGGAATCCGTAATGGGGGAAAAAAGTTGCAGAAGGGTAGAGAAGTGTCCCTCCAAGTCAGGGTTGCCCAGAGGATTCAGGAGTCCTGAGGTCTTCGGTGGCGGGGGGTCCCCACCACCAAATTGCCACTGAAGACCTAGCACTTCGGCGGCGGGTCCCAGGGTGGAAGGACCCCCTGCTGCGAGTCTTCGGGGCACTTCAGCAGTGGGTCCTGGAGCGAAAGGACCCCCCGCCCCCAAATTGCCACCGAAGACCCAGAGCGAGTGAAGGCCCCTGCTTCAGGGGCCCCGAAAAACTCTCGTGGGGGCCTGGGGCAAATTGCATAGGGTGGCCCTGCTTCAAGTATAATGTTTGGATGGTATTATTTAGACCACCCAAGAAATTATATGTGGATGAACACTTCTCTATCCTTTTACAAATTCCTTTCCCCTTTACAGACTCCCAGAGAGTTTTTGTTTATCCAGTTTAAATAATGTTTAAATACCACCCTTAAAGGCCAAATCTTCAGCTAACTTAAAACTGTTCCCTAACTTTGTACATACCAACGCTGAACATGCAGCAAAGAATCCTGTGGCACCTTATAGACCTTATAGATGCATCTGAGGAAGTGGGTATTCACCCACGAAAGCTCATGCTCCAAAACGTCTGTTAGTCTATAAGGTGCCACAGGATTCTTTGCTGCTTTTACAGATCCAGACTAACACGGCTACCCTCTGATACTTGAATGCTGAACATGTTGATACCAAGCTGGCATGCCTGGACTCAGTAGCCTTACAGTTAGCTGCGGGACAAGCTGAATGAAGTAATGGGGGCATGCAAAAGGCACTCACTATTTTGGGAATGCAAAATGAAAGGCCACTTCTGAAAAATTGGCCCCATTAAATTCCATTTGTATCTAGAAATCAGATTTTGTCCAACTGGTTTGATTTAAGTGGAGTCTGCTGGAATTCACACAATCGTAGCAGATAACTCATTTTCATTCAATGCTTAATATTTTCAAAAGCCACTGTCAGTGCATGTCATACCACAAATGCATGACTTTTTCTTTAATTTTATTTGAATTATCATCCAAAACATGAATTAATTTATTTGATCTCCCAAAGCCTTGTTTTCAGCACTTCAGTCACACGAAACAATATGATTTGTGCTACATGCTGACTTATATATATGCAACTTTCGAGCAGAACAGCATGAGCCGCTAAAATAAATTAAACAATAAACCAGTAATTGCTTGTTAGGGCACTTTAATTGACTCATAAGTACCATATGTGAAGCAGGAAGGCTGCAGGAACCCAATTATAGGTTAGCTTATGGAAATAAGCAAGTTATTTTGGCACGTTGCAAACATACTCCCTAGTTAAGTTATTGGTGTCCATTAAAGGAAAAGGATTTTCAAATTCAAACACATCTTAGATGCCTTTGATAAACACAATGGATCAAATTTATTCCTGGTGTAACTGCAATGAGGTTGATTAATAAAAATATTTGTCTTCAATGGTGCTAAATTAGGAAGCATTTGTCCCATGTATGCTTTCCATTAGGCCAGAGATACATTTTTCCCATAATCCTCAGTTCTCTCATTAAACTTCTAAATAAAATGTTCACATGAAGCAATTTCTGCTATGTCAACACTCCGCATTTTATGAGTGGGACCAAAGGGCAGTTGTGGTCCATTTGCAGCCTCATGACTTGAGGAAATATAAACAAAATATAAATTTCACCCAACAGTAATTTATGATTCTGTACTACGTAGCAGTTATAAATGGATATGAACAAACACTGCTAATATTTAGACACTGCCAAACAAAGTGTGACAAATTATCACCTTGATTCCCATATCCCCAGCTAAGTCACTGGCTAACAGGCCCTGTTTGAACTACTGTGCAGCAGTCAAGTAAATCCCTCATATGAATTACAGATCAACCTGATTTCTTTCAGACTCACTAGCAGATCTCATATATTTGAATATTGTCTCTCACCAAAGAATAAATTATACCAACACTCCCATCTCACATATTTTTAAAGTAAATACCACAGAAAAGACAGGCTGCTTAATATCTGAACTTCTACTTAAAACTAAATTTAGATGCTGTTTAGATGCTCTCAATTTACAGTCTGAAGTAAAGTTCAAAGCAGGCCAGATGCTTTTAAAATATTATTGAATGAAGTGCTAGGGCTAGAAGAGACATTAAGCATTTCCTTTTTAACTCTGGCTAGTCATTCTCGGCACTGCCACTAAACAAGACTGAACTGGAAACAGGGATGAGTTTGACATTCTGGAGCAAGTTCTATACTCTCATAATTTAATGTACCTCTATCGACTTCAATTTAAAACAGTGACTGGCACAGAAAAGGTAAACCAGGCAGTCCCATATTTCTTCTCTTATAACATTAGAGCAAGATGATGGTCAAATAAGCTAACAGGAAAGGAAGTTAAAATTGGTTTTAAAAAATACTTTTTTAATAAAAGGAACTCACTGCTATAAGATATCAGTGGCCAAGAACATAGTAAGACTCCAAAAGGATTGTACATTTCCCTGAATAATAAGAGTATCTACATTACAGTTACATTAGACAGACTATTAGCCCTTTGCTTCACGGCATATGAGAATCACTAACTAAATAAAGTTAGGAAGAAATTTCCCTTATGCCCAGATTACTCCATGATAGAGCACTTTGCCCCTTCCATCTGGTAATGGGCCAGTGTCAAGAGACAGAATACCAAACTGCAGCAACTAATGGTTAGATTTAGAATGTTCCTGTGATTTATTTATACATACAACTAAAATGTGTGCCACACTCTAAACTTGTGGCATCTGGAAACCATATTCTTTAAATCACCATTATCTCTAGTTAAATGTGAGCTTCAGAAATTCCTTCAATAAACTTTTATATGGTGAAATCAAAGGTTTTATGTATTTAACGTACAGAGATGCTGAATAAATCTTTAGAGGAACACCACTGTTTTATACGGCTACTGCAAAAGCATATTTTTTCATATTTTATATGTTGGGCTCAATCCGAGGCTCAAAAGCAGACTGCACACTGAAGCTCCATTATGTCAGAGTTACACAAGCCAAGGCTTGCAGGATTAGGCCCACTGGTCCCAATTCAGGAAAGCAGCAATTGGAAATAAAAAAGCAATATATAACCAATAGACGAGAAGGAGAAATGGCAATCAATGTAAATCAGAAGTTATGAAGTGTAGAAAATTGATTAGGAAACCTAAAGAAAATAGAGAAAAATCCATGGCTGGCAGGGCTAAGAACAACAAGGAGATTGTAAAATGTTTTAAGAACAAAAGAAATCATAGCAATAATATAGACCCTTCCTAGATGGAGATTGCAAAACAGTTAATGATGCAGGGGGAAAAGCAAAAGTGTTCAATAAATATTTCTGTTCTGTGTTTGAAAAGAAGGATGATGTACTTACATCACATGAGGATGAAGAAGTACTTTTCAATCCACTAGAAGCTAAGGAGAATGTTAAACGTAATCTACTAGGGATAAACTTTGTAAAGTGTTCAAACCTGAATAACTCATACCCAAGAGTCCTAACAGAATTGCCCAGGGAGATCTCTGGCCCACTGGTATCAATTTTTAATAAATCTTGGAATAGTGAGGAAATTCCAGAAGCAGTAAGAGTGGTAATATATTCATAAAGGGCAAGTGGGATGACATGGATATAAACCAGTCAGCCTGAGATCAATCCCAGGCAAAATAATGGAAAACCTGATATGAGACTCAATTGATAAATAATTAAAGGATAGGAATAGAAATGATGCCAGCCAACATAGTTTTATTGAAAAATAGGTCTTGTCAAATAAACCTTTTTTCATTCTTTGATGAAATTACAAGTTTGGTTGATAGAGGTAATTGCATAGATGTTATATTCCTAAACTCCTGTAAGGTTTTTGACTTAATACCAAATAACATTCTGATTTCAAAATTAGCACTATATCAAGAAAGCAGATATTAAATAGATTAAGAAATGGCTAAGTGACAGATCTCAAAACATAGTTGTCAATAGGGAATCATCATTCAGTGGGGCTGTTTATAATGGAGTTCCACAGGGACTGATACTAGGCCTTATGCTATTCAACATTTTCATTAATCACTGATCATAAAATGTGCAGGTAACACAAGATTAGTAGTAGTAAATTTCAGTGAGGTCAGGGAAGTCATACAGAAGATCTGGACAGCTTGGTAACTTGGGCCTGTTCAAACAAAATGTGTTTTAATTCAGCCAAATGCTGAGCTGTTTGTCTAGGAACAAGGAATGCAGGCCATATCTGCAGAATGGGGGACTGTATCCTGGAAAGCAGTGACTGTGAAAAGGAATTAGGGGTCATAGTTGACAAGCAACTCAGAGAGATGCTGTGGCAATAAGGCTAATGCGATAAACAGGAGAGCAGTCAGTAGCAGTATGAGGGTGAGTTAACCTCGGCATACGGCATCTGTGAGACCAATACTGGAATACTTCATACAGTTCTGGTGTCCGCAGTTTTAAAAGGATGTTGAAAAATAGGAGAGAGTGCAGAAAAGACTCACAGATATATGAGTCAAAGGCTGGAAAAAATGTCTTACAGTGAGACACTTAAAGAGCTCAGCCTGTTAAATTTATCAAAAGGCAGATTGAGAGGTGACTTGATTACAGTGGACAAATACTTTCATGGAGAAAATACTGGGTAATGAACAGCTCTTTAATATAGGGGAGAAAGGCTTAACAAGAACCAATGGCTGGCAGCTGAAGCCAGATGAATTCAAATTAGAAATAAGACCAAAAAAAAAAAAAAAGCGAAGGTGATTAATCATTGGAACAAGCTACCAGGGGAAGTGGTAGATATTCCATCTCTTGATGTCTTTAGTTCAAGACAGGATACCTTTCTGGAAGATGTGCTTTAGCCAAAGCACAAGTGATGCTTTAGTCAAACACAAGTTATTGGGCTCAACACAGGGATAACTGGGGGAATTTTAATGATCTGTGAGATAGAAATCAGATTAGATCTAATATCCCTTCTGCCTTAATCTCTGTGAATCTGTGAAAAATTAGAGCCAGCACATAATGAGAATTGAACTATTTTTAACATGACTGCTTAGTTTATTATTGTTCAGAAAAATCTATATTCCATGTTAGATGATTATTCTCATTATCTCTCAATGTAGCAGTAACTAGGTAACAAATGAGCTGTGAAAACAGAATTTAGAGATAATTTGGCTTTTTTAAAAATTGAAAATAACTTTAAAGTTCCACAATATTGACCGTTTCTAAGAATAGATTCATAAATCATCATGATGATCTCATTTATTTTCCATACTGAACTGTTTCCTTCTCTAGGTGTATTTTCTCCAGATTACCCAGATGGCAACATTTATTCTACTCCATTAGTTTAATGTGGGGGTACACAGTATTCTCAGGGTGCCATGAAAACTGCAGTCATGGAAGGCTTATTTATAAACCACCAGTATAGGAAGGCAAGACGTCTAAGGTCCCAATCTGGCAAAGATTTACAGATGTGCTTAATTTTACTACTGTGATTAATCCCCCTGAACTCGATAGAACCACTCATGATAGTAAAGTTAAGCACATGTGTAAGTGTCTGCAGAATCATGACATACAGTAGGACATTACAATACAATGATTAAAAGATAGAAGAAAAGGAACAAATAGTGTTGGGATGGAGATTAGTGATGGAAAGCTGCTTAGAAATACTGAAGCAGGTTTTAAACTGATTCTGATATCACTAGTGTGTCCTACCCATTTTTAGATGTCACTGGCATCAGTTGACTGTAAAGGAATAAAGGGTGATTTTTTGATGCACAGGTAGAACGGCTGTCCCAGGTGCAGAGGACAACATAAGAAATGCACACTTATCATATGTTTAGACTCTTCATACTTTTAAGATTCTGGGGGCTACAGCCACAAAAGAATTTAGACACCTAACTGCCACTTTAGGCATCTAAGTCCAACATTCGGGGCCTAAAAATCCTGCTCAGCTGCTCTCTAACCCTGTAGGCACCTAAATTTCAGCTAGTAATGCCACATGGTGCCTAAATTTCTGCCATGGGGCATGCACACAGCTGCCTACATCCCAACACCCAGATGTCCAGTTCACACCTGAGCCCTAGTGGGACCCTCAAACTATCTTGCCTTCAGGGCCCAATCCAGTAGTTCTGCTCACCAGATTGGGCCTCACACAAAATGCCACAGAAGGTGGTAGCAGCTGTAGTCCTCTCCCACTTATAACGTTTAAAATTTTAAACATGGTTAAAGCACTCACGCAGGTGCTAGGAGGCCTGGGCTCAAATCCTTCCTCTGCCTGATGGGGACCAAGAACTTGAACCCAGCTCTCTCCCCTTTCCAGTGAGTGCCCTGAACTATTCTGGGATGGGTTGCTCTCAGTCTCACCCGTTAGGGAGAGAAATACATTGTGTATAAATAATGTAATAGTCATTCAAGTGGAGATATAAATTTGGGTAAGTGCCTGAGCCACTGGGGTTTGGAGCCATTTTCACTCTCTCTCTGGCTCAATGACCATATTTTATACAAAGAGGAACAGCTCCAACAGGAGAGACTGAGACACCCACCACAGAACACTCTTCTGGGTTACACAGTCTATGGATGCTGTCTTGTTCCCTCACCCCACTTTTATTCTAGCTTTATGGTAGGTTTTGAATTTTGTATTTATTTTCAATGTATATTAAAAGGAAAAATCAATGAAAATATATAAGATGCTTAATGCTAGAAATCATAGTGCAGTCTTCTCAGAAAATGAATCAAAACACAAAAGTGGGTTTCTTTTTTCCTCTTTCTGTGATCTACATTTGGCTAAGAACACTAGAGTTCAAATAACTAGCAGGACCAACCAGCACGTTAAATACCTATTTAGGACAGATTATTTATTACAATCCTTGAACATAAACAAAGACAGGCTGTCACACACACACACACACACACACACACACACACACACACACACACACACACACACACACACATACAGATTGCATATGAGATTAAGAGGATTAAATATATCAAGTAACATGAGAGGCAGAAAATAAAAAACCACTCAGAGTCAAATTAGAAAATCAATTTGCACAATACTTTTGAAGAGATTGATCCTGGTCTGACCGAGGACAGAGGGAGTTTTGCCACTGACTTAGGTGAGTAGAGAGACTGACCTAAAAATATTACAGGCCTAACCCAGCTTCCATTAAAGTCAGTGGGAAGAGTCCCATTAATTTCCATGTTAATTGAATTGGAGGTCGATGAATGGCACCTGTCTCATAAATAGACTAATTAAACAACTTGAGGAGGGATGTTTGGCAGCAGGTGAGAAGTGCACATCACATGAAAGGAAGGGTTGTGGGGTTGCAACCCCACCATTGCATTTACACTAACCTGGAGCCTCTGTGCGCTGGTCTGGTTTCCTGTCAGGAAAGACTGCTTATACCCTAAACAGTTTGGTACAGGGAAGTTTTGTCCACAGCCCCCTACACTGGCCACAGGAGGGAGACACAGCATATGAACTGTTACGCTCGCTTTACAAGCTCCTGAGGATTCTCTTGTACTAAGAAGGTCCTTGTGCTTTTTACTATGTTGGTTCTAACATAGTTAAGGACCAGAACACTTATATCAATCACTTCTACAGCTACTTGAAATATTCACAACAAATCCCCAAACCACATGAATTTTTTTTTATATAGCCTGAACACAGAGTCCTATAAAAGATTTGCTAAGCTCAAAACTCTTGAGTGAACCGCAGGCTAATTTCTGGCTTTGCCTCAAAATGATCTATTGTAATAACGTTACAAGGCCTGATACAAGGGCTAGGCCAAATCAGTATGGGATGCTGCAACCCCATACACCATGTCACAATGCTACTCACTCAAATTTGGCACAGCCATTCCTGTCACACTGGAGGGGCAGCTAGGCTAAATCTGAGTGGCATGAGGGACGGAGCACTGAAGTGCTGCCTAAGGTGCCAGATGGTGTTGAGCAGCCTCTGAGGAGGAGGAAAATAGGGGAAAGGAATTGTGAGAGTGATCAAAGGAAAAGATAATCTCATAGGGAGGGAGGTATAAAAGTGAAAGGAGAGAGGAGAATAGTCCACAATAATCAGACAGCATGAGCCTAGGGAGCTGTGGGGTTATGATGTTAGAAAGGGCAGGATGAGGATGAAACACAAGGAAATGAGGAAAAAATATGTATCCTGAAGCCAAGTTTAAAAATTAAGTGAATATGATGAAGTCAAGAGGTTCCGTAGGATTGATCCTTGGAGATCCTTCAGATGCAGTAAAGGGCAATACACAGTGAAAGGCTTTGACTTGCTCTGTGTCCTCGGTTGTTGTATTTAGAGTCTGGGCAGATCCCCCTGGGTTTTGGCAGATCCCCATGGATCTGGAGAAAGCAGTGAAAGGCCCTGATTTCCCCCTGCACGCTTGACTGTAGTTGAATGTTCTCTTCAGGTAGAAATCTGAAATCCCACTGAAGCCAAAAGAATTACATCAGCAAACAAATCAGAAAACCAGGCCCCAAATGTTTACCCTATGACACCAGCGCTTCCTAACTGTCTTTGCTTCAATATGAGACAGAGTGGCAGGCTCCAAAATGAGCACATCTGGATTGACTGAGTATTTAAGTGGGTATAATAGATGCCTTTGAACTTGATGGGCAGTAAATAGCGCACTTGAGCCTTTGTAAAGGTCACTGAATACCAGCAAGTTTCCTTTCACTGTTATTAATCATAGCCTGTGCTCCCAAAAATATGCTGGGTGTCTCACAAAAAACAAGTAAAGAT
Organism: Gopherus evgoodei; assembly: GCF_007399415.2. NCBI lineage: Eukaryota > Metazoa > Chordata > Testudines > Testudinidae > Gopherus > Gopherus evgoodei. The sequence goes on from NC_044332.1 coordinate 61,324,881, forward strand.
ACAGTCTCTACGCTGAAGAGTTTATAATTTAAATCTGACAGGACACAATACACAAGAGAGCAGGACAGTCAAAAAAGGGCACCGGGAAACAGAAAGGAAGGACAACAGTGACAATACTATGATCACATAGTTACTCTCACATCTTGATGTTTCTGTTGGAGAGGGACTGGATGGACTGCATTGAGGAGTGAACACCCTTTTTATGGTGCAGAACCAAACTATATGGAGCATGTCTGCCTGGCAGCATTGTGCCAAGTGAACGGGGAGAGGGACACAGATAGTCCCCTGCTGCATGGATCTTCTCATTATCGAAAGAGCATGCATCCAGCTTGCACAGCAGTGTAATGCTTTGAGGTTCAACCCAGACCAGTAAGGGGTTGTGCCACTGCCGCCCTGTAGCCCTGGATGTCTCTGTGCTGTGTAGCCGTGGTTCAGCGCCCTGACACTAGCAACACACTCACAGCACAATAGTCTCACACTGGCTTCCACCAGCCTGGGTTACTCATTGCAAGATGACCCTAACATACTCCCAGTCCCAAATTTCGCCCAAATTGTCTGTCCTATTGTGTCTAGCCTTCTCACTGAACACTTAGAGAAATTAAGTTAGCTACTTCCTTAAAGAGAAAGTAGCCAGCAAAGCACTGAATTGGTTTATTGTAAAAGTAAAACAAGTTTATTAAACAAAAAGTCATAGGTTTAAATTCTACCAAGTATAAGGGATATAGGAAGGGTTACAAGCAAACAAAAGTAAAAATACTCTTCTAAAAATAAAACCTGTTTTAACAAACCAGAGCCTCAAGTTGAAAGAAGTGTTTCTCACCAAGTCTCTTTTCCTGCACAGCTAACCAGACTCTCTGGATAGGACCCTTCACAGAGCTTAAAGTGTTCGATTATTTTGTCTCCTCAGGTGAAGAATGCCAAAATGGATTTTTTTTCCTCCTTATATCTTCTCAAAGTTCATTGACCTTCCTTCAAGAGGCAAGAAGGCTTCCTGGAGATGCAATCTCCATGCCACCTTATGACTTACCTGGTCACCTTTCCACACTTGTTCTCCTGATGCTTTTGTTTACCTTGCATGTAAATGTATGTTTCTTTGTCTTTGGTCATACTTTGCTTCACTTGCACTCTAGACACATTCAAGCAGGTGGAACCGCATTCCCTTCTCTGGAACAGACACGACTTAGGCATTGCTTGCCAAACACATGTTAAGAACACACTTCCACTTCACATTGTAAAGTCATTCGTGGGTTTACCATACATACATCACATACAAATATTAATTATCAGTGAGTTATTAGTTTTCCAGTGATGTATTACATGCCATCTTTTGGGTATCTATCATGAGAATAGTGTGCCAACTGGCATTGGGAACTCTTAGGGTCTTACAGGTACTTCTAATCATTAGACTGAAGTCTCAGTGGAGTTGGTACATGGTTGCTTGTGGAGGTAGATTCATTCCATTTTCTCCCAGTCTTCACATTTACTTGTCATCTGGCCCAGATACCTGGTACTGAGGGATGGGATAGGGAATTGGTCTGAAACTGATTAAACTCATCCTGTGCTACTGGGGCGAATTCTGCTCCAAGTGCCATTGTTTCTGCCAGTTGACTAGAAAAGGAGTTACTCTGGATTTGTAATGCTGTAATTGAGAGCAGAATTTGTCTCATTAGAGTTTGGGTTTTTTTTGTAAACTAGTCAAGTTTCTCCCAAATTCTGACAACTCTTTATAGTACTGGGGCTTCTCATCTTTACCTTTGCATAATAAAGAATGTTTAAACGCTTTGCCATCTGAAACTTCCCATCTAAAACTTATAAACAACAAAATCTGTTCAGACTCACTGCCTGTAATAAAAATGCACAAATAATCTATAACATCTAAATTAAAGACTCTTTCTCAGTCATTCCAGAATACCGTCCACTTAATGTGAGCTGAAACAGAGATATTGTTACTTGAGACTAGAAGGTCACTTTGTACTTTGAAACAGATTAAAAAAAGCGAGAAAGAGAGATTGTGAAAAGGTTCTCAGGCAGAACTTGAGAAATCAAAAGTGGTGTGCCTTTCAGCAGACTTGCCCAATGGGAAACTTAACTACACAGCTTTGAATTCCGTTAAGAACCAAGTCTGACTGTGATGTGCAGGTGATCCAAAAATAAAATAAAATAAATGATTTACACATCTTCTTGAACATTCTTAGGTATTGTGGGGGAAAATGTTTTACAGAAACTGTTCCTCAGGGCACAATAGCTTTGTTAAGTACAAAAAATCACCAAAAAGAATGGACTAACAATAAAGATGCTGAAGGATGAATTTCTAAATATTTTGTTTTAAACTCTGATCCCTACTAAGAATAGGAACCAGTATTTTTCCTGGATCATGTAAAGTATTCACTGTTAATCCAACAGAGGAGTTGAAATAGGTTTCTCTTCTAGACAGAGATGAGCACGCAATTATTTTTACTGTTCTTACTATTACGTTTATTGCTAAGGTCATCACTAACAGCACATTCATTTTTACTGTTATTAGAAGGCTGCACTATCTAAATGGAATATTTTCTTGTCCTTTTAATTGAGTTAAGACGGGGATGAGGGAGTAGAGAAAAGACTATGAAAAAATGTAGAGGGTAGTATACCTTCTGTAATGTGTTACTGGTCTTCCCACTTCCTATGCTTTGTCTTACCAATAAGAAACAACATCTCAATTAGTAACTGTAATTCAGGCAATCTCTATACCATATTATTATAGCGAATGCAGATTATGGGGATGATTGGCAAAACTTCTATCGATTGCAATAGGAAGAAGAATGGGCCCTGACAGACCTTCCTTTAGTGTACATTTATAAGGAGCCTGATCCTGCAGCCCTTAAATATACCAAACCCCAATTGATTTCAATGGGAATTATGAATGCATAAGAGCAACAGTATTAGGCCATAAAAGTTTTCCATTAATGATTGCTTTCCTAATGATTTGAACCAGATCATCGTAATTATTTTCATCTATAGAAACTTCACAGTGATAAATGGATGCACAACTTGCTGGTTTATGTAAAAATTTAAAATGTCGCAAAAAATAAATTAGTCAACAAAAAAGTTTCCATCGGAAGTTGCCTTACTGTACCCATTGCTGGAAGATCATTAATACTTTTAGGTCTTCTCTGTGTGTTCTACTCCATTTATCCCTAGGGTACGACTGTGATACCACTATATGTTTTCTTATATTACAGTCCTTCCAGTGCAAATCTTTAATCTTGACAATAATAAATTGTCAGTCTGATTGTCATCTTATTCCCTCTTTTCATCTGTGAACTTCTGTTCATCTTTGCTAAAAACTCACAACAGTTTTTGCCATGAAATTGCTATGAGCATGCTTCCTACTTGATGTTAGATATTTTCACCAGTTTTCTCTTACAGCACTACTGGGGCATTTCAGACTTGTAATGGGGAGAGCATGAAGTAGGGGGAATGTGCATGAGTGTCTTTGGGGAGTAAAGTGGAATAAAATAAATCTTGCAAAAATGATTTTTTGGTTCATGTTGTGACTTTTTTTTTAAATAAAAAAAAGTTTCTGTATTCTGAAGTGTATCTAATGTCTGAAAAATATGACTTGTCAAAAATATAGAAAAAGGCACCAGAACAGGTCAACAGCAAAAGAAGCATTAACAGGCAATGGCAGTTCAGGCACAGGCTCCCATTAATGTCGTCAGTGACACAGCAGTCAACCCCAATGTCCATTTCTGTACCCTCCCATATGCCTTCACTGGCACTGGCCCAATTCTTCAAGGTGCTGAGCGCTTGAAAGGTGCTGAGCAACCTCAACTTCTGCTCACTTTAAAGGGGATTTGTGATGGGGCCTACAATCCCCACAGAAAACAGGAAGGGGCTAAGAACCCTCCCTGCCCACAGACAGCAAAACCAACCCCAACGCAGCTCAGTTGTGAGAAATGTCAGTGATGTCAGTGTCTGATGCTTCAGAGAAAGTAAAAGAGGGAAAAATAGGAAGAGAGGGGTCAGATGAGCTTGGGACATCAAGAGAACAGCAACAACTCTTTTTCAGACTGCCAGAGGACCTAGCACCAGGCTGCCTTTAAGAGACTGGGAACCATCAGGGGCACATCTACACTTCATCTTGGAGCAAGCCTCCCCAGACAGGTCCACGGACGTGCATTAGCGGGGCTCATTTTAGAGCTCTAAGAACAGCCGTGTAGACTTTGCGGCTCAGGCTGGAGCTTGAGCTCTCAAGCCCAACACCCTCCCCACCCCCACCCTGGCTACAGAGCCCCAAGCTCCAGCCAAAACCAAAACATCTACACAGCTATTTTTAGACAGCTAGCACAAGCCCCATTACCACAAGTATCATTCCCAGATGCAAGGTAGACATGCTCCTGGCGTTCAGGGGAGGGAGCTGCAAACAGAAACCCAGGACTTTTTGACTAGTTTTTATTTCTGGACTCTGACTTCTATTGATTTGATTTGATTTAAGCAACCACTGCCCAGATAAAGGACTGACCCAGGCTTCTCAAACTAGGACATTGCACAAGGCGGTATCCACCCACCGCTGACAAACTTAGAGATCCGAGTACCTTTGAGAAGTGTTCAGCACCACTTTGCAGAATCAGGACCTGAAATCAGGACTAAAAAAGAGAAGCAGCCATACCAGCCAAATGGAGAACATCTTAACTGACTTACACCCAATGTAACCAGAGGGAAGCCAGTCCAGAGTAGGATGTGGCCCTATTAGCACTGCCAGCAATTCTTGTTAATGTCAAGGAAAAAAAAAAGATGCATGAAGCTGGAGGGAAGGGAACAAAGATTAACACCAATTATGCCGATACTGCCATTACGGTGAAAATCAAGCAAACATAAAAAGGGAGCATCCAAAACTTCCTACAGTGATAATTATCTGTTCCATTTTAAGATAAGTTATTTAGGAAATAAAATGTAATGAGAAAACAATTCAATACTTTGAAAACCCATTAAAATTCTCCTCTCATATCACTTTTCTAAGAGAGCACTGATGTTTGAAAAAAAATTAAGTGTATATTTCAAACACACAGTAAATAGCAGTTGATTTAATTTTACTATTTCGCCAGAAGACAGAAAGACAGAAACTTAGAAAGCTCTAACTCTTGGTGCAACTCTAATGGAAGTATAGACATCCGTAGCATCCCATTAATTCATAACTCAAGAATTGTTGTATTTGTAAACTTTCTGAAAGTGAAGCCTATCGAATTAAGATCTGTAAAGGTATTCAGAATTGATGGACCCACTAAATTTTATTTCTTTGTTTGCTTTTCTAGATCCTCTTCCCTTCATTGCCTGAAACCTTTGTTTCAGTTTCTCTTTAAACCTTTTTCTCATTCTATTCTCAGACTCACAATCTAGGGTTTACATCTTATCAGTTAATTAATTTCCTTCAAAATGAAAACATACCATAAATATTACGAAGAAGAAACCTTGCTCACGTGTATGGTTGTCAATGTTGAGCAATGCAGCTCTTGATCAAAGTGTCACCCTAAAAGCCCCTTACGCTGACTGGCAAAGTGCACACACAATAAAACATTGTCAGAATATCTAGCCAAACAGTGACTTATGAAGAATCTCATAAAAACTGGCAACACAGTGGTCATAAATATAATTGTGTGGCATATATACAGATTATGTATGTAGAGTTACTTGAGGCTGGAAATATTTTCTTAAAATATGTTTTGGAGACATTTGATTCACAAGTTTGCCCTAGACCAAAGAATATTATTTTGCCTATTTGCCTGTGTCTCCAATGCAAACTGAGCAAGGTGAGGCTGAAGACAAAGGAAGTACATCTAATGTAAACAAAGTGATCAAGCCAACCAGAGAAGTAAATTGGCCACAGGAGGAGGGAGACATAATGGCACCTGCACAAGCAGCAGTGGAGAAAAACTTTATGTGGGATACAATTCAAAGATTCATGGGACTATAAAAAGAAGGGGAGCAAACCCATCAGTTATCTATCACTTAGGGAAGATAGGGAATAGCATCCTCTGAGCCTGTGAATGGTGGATCCTCTTGTCAGGAACTGCTGATAGCTTGCTGTAAATGAGAAATTATTTTAGGTAAAGATATAGCTTGCTAGAATTAAGTTTTAGGCACCAAAAAGTTTTAGGCACTATGTCATTGTTTTGTTTGTAATTCTTCTATATCTCTTATTTTTGCCTGGTATAACTATGTTCTTCATTAAGAAACTTATTCTTGTTTTTTTACAAAACCATCTTAGTGCTTCTATATCTAAGTAAGTGTGAGTCCTCAGTTAAACAAACTGACTGGTGTGTGCTGTGCTTTTTGGAGGCACACCAACTAAGTTTGCTGAGCATCCAGGGATTTGGCACTGCAGAAAGACGTCTCTGGGGAACTCAGGGTTCCCTGATTATTACATGCAAAGCAAGTTTAAGACTGGCAGAGTCTTGAGGAGTTTGATGACAAGGCAGACAGACTGCAGAGTCAGGGAGCTGGCACACAGTTCAGCAGCAGCAAAGCTTGCACGTGCTGAGACAGAGAGGTAACAGAATGGCTTACGGTTCTGGGTTCCCAGAGGAGAGTGTCAGACCTAGTCTGAGAGGTATGGATTTTAGCTTGTGTTTAAAATAAAGCTTCATGTTGGGGTTATAATTTTAGGGGGTAGGTACAGTGAGGATTCAGCAACAGCACACTTGTTTAAACAACATGTTGTGTGAAATTCTAGCTCCATTTGGCATTGACCAGGATTGCATCCATTATTTTTACTGCATTAATGTTACCCAGAATAATGCAGTGCTTATGTCACATAGTTATAACCACCAGAAGTTCACTCCTCTCCAATGAGACAAGCCAGGAACTGGTGAGGAGAGGGTCACATTCTTAGCTGATAGCCCAGGGGTCAGCAACCTTTCAGAAGTGGTGTGCCAAGTTTTCATTTATTCACTCTGATTTAAGGTTTCATGTGCCAGTAATACATTTTAACGTTTTCAGAAGGTCTCTTTCTATAAGTGTGTGTATGTGTGTGTGTGTGTTTGTATATATATATCATAACACTAAACTATTGTTGTATGTAAAGTAAATTAGGTTTTCAAAATGTTTAAGAAGCTTCATTTAAAATTATATTAAAACACAGAGCCCCCCAGGCTGGTGGCCAGGACCAGAGCAGCGTGAGTGCCACTGAAAATCATCTCGCGTGCCATCTTTGGCATACATGCCACAGGTTGCCTACCCCTGCGATAGCCCATAACAAGGCAACTACATATCCAAGGTCAAAGAAAACTAACTTTTTCACCTAAGCTCTGGCTGGCCAATGACAAAGTGGAATGAAGAAAAAAAGGAGAAATAAAAAAGCCTGTAAACCAATAAAGTTTGAACTTTTGATTCAAGGAGTGGATTAATTCTGTATCTGGCACCTACAGGCCACAATGGGGGACACACAAGAAATGCAGATGAAGAGATGAACTGCTCAAGAGTTCATAATTTGTATCATCTGAATAGAAATTACATCTAAGGTTTAAGATGGCAATGAAATGTCAGAGAGAAAGGAGAAAATGGTGAAGCACGGAAAGTCCCTCATAATGGAAGGAGCAAAAGAAAAAAATCCTCCTTCAGAAATTGTAATGGGGAGAATAGATTGTTGGGGTTGATATAGGGTAAAAGCATCCTGGATGCATTGGCCAAGAATCTGTTCTCAGACACACCAGTGTGAATCCAGAGTAACTACTGCTCTCTGGCCCATTGATTTCTTGCTCATATTGTGTGATCAGTCCTGTTTAAATCTGTATTGAAATCAAGAGGATGAAAGAGAGAGGGATATAGGATTAGAGACAAGGTGGGATTACTAACCACACAGAGAATGGCAGTGTTGGTACTATGCAAGCATAGAAGCAAGAAGGTTTTGCTGGGATCAGTGCTCAGAGAGCTAAAAAAAGAGCATTTCTTGAAAAGCTTGCTGAGGAATGGAGTTTGAAACTGATGGCAATGAGGGAGTGAAGGTCAAGTGAGGTTTTTATTCTATACTTTTTTTTCAGGCAGAAGCAATTTTTAGTATAAGGCTGGGAAAAATCTGTATGTGTCATCTAAATACCACACCGCTTGCTCCTTTTTACAGGGCTCAATAAAGGATAACATGTCCTACAGGTAAAATGTTTTACAAAGGCTTCCTCCAGGGAAAATTTATGACCCACGCTAATTAGATAATTAGTGGGGAAAAGTTAAAACCACAAAGACAGAGGCAGAAAATATGGACCCAGATCATAGCCCTCTACAGACAAATCCCACTGGAGACCCAAATATAATCAGAAAATTCCATGACCTTGGGCAGGGGTGGCTCTAGGCATTTTACCGCCCCAAGCATGGCAGGCAGGCTGCCTTCAGCGACTTGCCTGCAGAGGGTCCGCTGGTCCCGCGGCTTCGGCGAACCTCCCGCAGGCACGTCAAAGCCGCAGTACCAGCAGACCATCCACAAGCATGCCTGCGGGAGGTCCGCCGAAGCCGCAGGATCAGCGGACCCTCCGCAGGCAAGCCGCCAAAGGTAGCCTGCCTGCCGCCCTTGCGGCGACCGGCAGAGCGCCCCCCCCGTGGCTTGCCGCCCCAAGCACGCGCTTGGTGTGCTGGGTCCCAGAGCCGCCCTTGACCCTGGGGCTCGAGTTCTTAGAGCATCCTGTGGTCAGTGAGAAGGAGATTTGGCTGGTGGCAGAGTGAGTACAGAGTCTACCTAATCCACAGGCATCCCAAGATCTGTGCACAGATCGTGTGAATGTTAAAGTATCCTTGGAAACCCACGGCTGTCCCCTTCCTGCCAGCATTTCTCAAGCCTCCCTATCCTTACATGGCAGCATTGCTCCCTGAAGAGACTTGAGATATGTCTACATGACAATCAAAGGTGTGACTGCTGCTTTGATCTAGCTACTTCAAATAACAATAGCAGTGAAGCCACAATACAAGACTGCCTGGCGCCCTTTGTATTGCTCAAGTGGCTAGCCCTTTCTGACAGGGCTTCACTGCCATTGTTATTCAAGCTAGCTACAACAAAACTAGCTCAGGTATGTCTACATGTACTGAAGTCACAACTCTGATTGCAGTGTAAATATATCCTTGGGCTCACTGCTCAGGCCTAGTCAAAACCCTGTCCTCTCAGAGGGACTTGATCACAGGAAGTAGGCATTCATGTACATTTATCAATCAATATGTTACTTGCACACAATGTCTGCCTCGTAAGGCTCTCAAAACATTGTACCAAGATGTGTATGCCCTGTTTTACAGATGGGTAAATGGAAACAGAGAGACATAAAATGACTTGGACTAAGTTAAACAGTTAGCCAACGACAGCATGTATGACAGAACTCCGGTGTCCTGACTCCTAGCGTGCTGCTCTCATCAGTAGACACTGTTCTTTGCTCAACAGTGGCAGCATAATCTTAGGAAAATTCCCACAGAAGGATGATGCCATGGACAGTACTTTTCCCCCAAGCTGTTACATCCTTGCCCAGCCTCACCAATGTCTATGCAAGAATGACCACATGGAGCTGATACAGAAGAGCAGATGATTGGATGATTACCGGGGATGGGGTGGAGAAGAGTGATGCTGTGTCTGGCAAATCTTGGTCCAAAAGACTAAGTACTTTGTCATTTGTCTTCTTTAGCCCCTGTGGGATATATGGGAGGAGATCTTTCAGCCCATGGGGATGAAAATGTAAATTTGTCATTAGGAAGCAAAAGCATGTGTTTGTTAGATTTTTGTACTTGAAGTTAAAAAGCTTTTGAAGGATCAAGAACAAAGAGTATGTTACCATGCTGAACATTTGCTCTGCATCTAGAGGAATTATTCATCGACATGCTAAAAAGCAAACATTCATCTTCAGGGCTGGATTTCCTACACAAATACTGTAACTAAACCATTTATACAAAAACTTCCATAAGGTTGGATTTCCTCCAAATGCTTTCGGGGCAATTTGTGGTTCATTCAGTAACATGGATGTGTAAATAATCACATCACCTTTGTTAGAAATAATCTTCAATATTTGAAATAAAAAGCAAAGAAAGCATCCGGTAACTCCCATCAGTACATAGATAGATATTTATCACTTAAGTAAAAAGTCTTTCTTAAAAGCACACCAAAAATTAATATGATGGGTAATGGAAACATGAGAGTAGTGGCAAATTGTAACTGGAATTATAGAATTTATAGAAAAGGTCTTTGCCTAGTGGCAACACTTTACAAAGCAATTAAAAAGCTCATGAACTGAAGATCTATTTTCATAACCTATTAGAAAGGTGTCTAGACATATCAAACCAAATTATTTCATAAACTGAAGTGGATTTTTAGAAAATGTATTTGGGGTACATTCACTTCAATTCCTATAAACAGCAGAGCAGGTCTGTTCTTTAGCCTCTTTTGCGCAGATGAAACAAAATTTAATCAATCTCACAAATTAAGATATTTCCTTTCATGAATATTTTGTTCTATGAGAAAATTATAAATTGGTGGGGAAAGAGGCGCATTGCTGATTGAAAGCCCCCCAAAGAATGGCCCCCATAGGAAATACATGCCAATTTAATCTGAAGAGGTCTGTGACTGGGGAACATAAATATTAGTCCACTCAAGCACCAAAAAGAATATCCGCTAAAGCTTTGTGTCATTCCTTTGACAATCACAATGTTTCTTATAACTACAGGATTAAAACTATAAAAGAGGTTTATCCCAATCAGTGGAAAACATTCTGAAGAAAGTCTCACTCAGGTGGACAGTTTTAAAAGGCCAGTAAAACTTATTATACCTTAGTTCAAACAACACGCAAGCCAACATACTGTAGATTTAGATACCATCTCAGTACGTTTGATTTACTTGTACTTTCAAGAGGAAGACAGGAAATTCCAATATAAAACTTTATTCCAAAGCTGTGACCTTGACTTTTACCAAAAGTTCAACTGCAGGAACATTGTTTTAGAGAGGAGCTGAAGAAAGATGAGAGTTCTCAAAGATTAGATAATGAACTGTCAAATAGAGCTTGTGAAATGCTGCTGCTGTGTCAAATAGACACTCTGATCTAATGTGTGACAGACAACTCAAAAACTATAATGAGGCCCATATGTGGCATACGGAGACTATAAAGCTTGAATTACTCATTTATTTATTTCATAAAACATTAGGCTTGTGTAGAAAAGACATCCCTAGCACATTCCATGCAGGAATCATCTGTAGCAGATAAAATGATAAAAGGCCAGGACTGTAAATTAAATACCATATGTTGAAGGTACATGATGAATAGTGTATTTAAAAGTGAAACTTAGATAAAGGTCAGGAAAAGAAAGTGCCAAAAGCTGGGCTTCCAATATGGATAATGTTACTAAATGCTCATGGGTGAACAATTATTTCAGAACGGCTAAATCATTCTTAAGTTGTTGACAATATCCTGGGTGGCTACATACGACATCTGCTTTAATCATTTAAAAATAGCACACTGTGCTAAATATTCACATCCATGTAAACATCTATCATTTTTTTTTTCTTTCAGATATAGTGGCAAAGAAAATTGCACATTACTTAGTACTTCACTTGCATGGAAATATGTTGAAACTTCAACTTAAATCTTTTCTTGCTCGGCCAGATGAGAGCAATGCCCATAAACAGATGGCCCTGAAACTATAACAAAATGCTATCTTCACAATTTCTGGACATTTCTGAGAGATTCAGAGCACAGTTGGCATTACACAGAAGAAAAGAAAAAATCAGGGCCTGATTCTGCTCTTACTTGCACCATGTCTCATCATTTACACAGTGGGTATAAAATGCTATTATTCTGACCTGTTACCATTTTATATCCACTTTGCACAGGTGTAAGTGATGACTCAAGATGCAAGGCAGTGGAGAACCAAGACCTCAGTTTTCATCCTTAAAAGACAGACCTGCTGCTATGAATATGGCCCTACCAAATTCATGGCCATGAAAAACCATCAGACCATGAAATCTGGTCTCCCACTGTGAAATCTGGTCTCACCCTATACTACGCAGATTTCACGGGGAAAGACCAGCGTTTCTCACATTGAGGGTTCTGACCCAAAAGGGAGTCGTAAGGAATTCACAAGGTTATTTTAGGGAGGTCATAGTATTGCCACCCTTACTTGTGCGCTGCCCTCAGAGCTGGACAGCCAGAGAATGGCGGCTTGTTGGCCGGGTGCCCAACTCTGAAGACAGCACCCTGCCAGCAGCAGCGCAGAAGTAAGAGTGGCAATGCCATACCATGCCACCCTTACTTCTGCACTGCTGCCTTCAGAACTGGGCGGCCGGAGAGTGGCTGCTGCTGAGGGCCCAGCTCTGCAGATAGCAGCACACAAGTAAGGGTGGCAATGTCATATCATGCCATTCTTACTTCTGCGCTGCTGCTGACAGCGGCTCTGCCTTCAGAGCTCGGCTCCCAGCCAGCAGCCACCGATCTCCAGCTGCTCAGCTCTGAAGGCAGTGCCACCACCAGCAGCAGCGCAGAAGTAAGGGTAGCAGTACTACAACTCCCTCTACAATAACCTTGTGATCCCCCACAACTCTTTTTTTGGGTAAGGACCCCTACAATTACAACACCGTGAAATTTCAGATTTAAATAGCTGAAATCATGAAATTTACAATTTTTAAAATCCTATGTCCATGAAATTGACCAAAATTGACTGTGAATTTGGTAGAGCCCTACCTATGAGATTAGGTACTGCTAGGGGCTGCTTTATGGAACTGGAATCTTACAAACGGGTTTTAAAACAAAATAAAATAAATATGCACTTGGGACAGAATCACAGACAGCATCATTCAATGCCCTACTATACACTAAGATAAACATACAGGTACACACACATGTGGAAGGCTTTTCTTCAGGTATTAATCTTAAAGAGTAGAGCAAGAGGAAGATAATGGCTTGCCAAATACCAGCTGAATATATGCTATCGTCTAATAAATCAGCATTCATGACTAAATCAACCAAGAGCCATTGTAGTGCACAAAACAAACTATATACATACATATAATGGACTGGGCAGAGGCTGATACTGTAAATTGTCCAAGGTAACAAAAATCCAACTAAACTTGTTATATAAAATTGTTTATAAAATGAGGAAAGTTGAGGAAAGTTGGAGACAGGAACACTGGATGCATTTAAGTTAAAAGAACTATTATAAGGGGTCGTCAAGACTCCTAGAAAAGTCACTGTGGCATAACAACCTGAATGATTTTAGAGAAACGTTGATAGTTGAAATCACTGAAATCTGTCTGATTTCAAACAGATGAGGTGGCTGCTCCTTTTTTAGACCTTTTTTTGTGGGGGGGAGAAGACATCCCTAAAAAAACAAAACAAGAGGAACAGAGGGCAGGGTAGACTGGAAGGAACAAGTTTCACCATCTTCTCTGCAGCTCCTCTCACCTTTTTTTGGGACTCCAGGATCTATCATGATGCCACAGGGTCTTCCCTATCCTGATCCTGAAAGATTTCTAGGGCGGATCAAGACAAGAGAAAGGGAACTAGATGTCGTCATCACTCCACTAGCTTTGGCTAAATCCTGAACAGCTAAAACATAAACCTGAAGTTCCTGCCATCATCCTCTACCTCATACATATGTTTCCCTCCCTACTTTATTTCTCCTTTTCTATCTATTTTTTCCATTCTGCCTAGAGAGAGTCTGGTTTAGTTGGCCAAAACAACACTTTGTGCAACGCTGCTTTGAGCCTGTCACTAGGTAGGCAAGCTAAAGGCAATGCTTTAAACAACTGAACGCTGTGAAAAGTTTCCCAAGACTTGGCGTAGCTGAAAAAAATGCATGTCTGTAGTTTCCCAGCAGTCTGGCTTCAGGCTATCAGCATCAGAGACAGACCTTTCTATTTTTTGCTACCCTGATGTCTCTCTGTGTGTGAGTTTGCCTTGTTTTGTCTGCAAGGAAACAGGATCAGACTTCTTCCACAACAGCAGCTGCTCACAACTAACTTCTTCTCTTGCCCACCCCAACCAAAAGGCGAGCTAATACTCCATTTCACCGCTTGTAAAACAGATGGTCAGACAAGGGTTCCCCCCTAAAATACTTCATATAGCTAAAGGGAAATGGAATAATGGTAATTGTTAAAATGAAAGCCTTATTAAACTCTCTTCATTTCAAAGCTTTAATTTCAAATGTGTGCTTAATAAAAAGTTTTAAAGATTTTTAATTATGCATATTACAATATGAGTCTCCAGCAATAATTTGACAGAAACTCCAGACTACATTTAACCGTGTAATGTTGTAACAACAAGAAGAGGTTACTCATTCAGTATAAGATTTTGAGCTGGGGGGTTGGGGGAGAAGACGAGGGAAGGGAGGTTTGAGCACCAGCTTCATCATAACAAGCAACAAGACACCCAGAGACCCATCTAGACTGTCACTGGATAGCGAGAGCAGACCTTTTGGATCTGTCTATGATAGAAACAAATAGTCTAGGTGACTTCTGAAATTATTTGATTCTATCTAGGGAGAAGGCCAACACCCACCTGACATCTAAGGTATGAAAAGATTTCTCCTGTTGAGACTTATATGGTTTTGGGGAAAACATCAAGAGATGAATGGGCTTGTTAAGATGGAAGTCTGATAATACCTTAGGTAAGAATTGAGGGTGTGGTCATAAAGAAACTTTATCTTTGAAGAATACCATAAAAGAGAGGGAGATGTATGCCATTAAGGCCCTAATTTATCCGACTCTGTTGGCTGATGGGATAGCCACTAAAAAGGCCATCTTCATGGAGCTGCAGATGAGCAGACCTTCTGTCAAAAGAGGTCCAAGTATTTTTGATCCTTGTCATACAGGGTAGTCTTAGATTAGTGTTGCTTACGCTGTTTGTTCACTGCATTCATCCTAGAGAACTAGGTTGGGGCGGGGGAAGAGAATAACAATCTTGGAGACATAATATTTTTATCTGCCTATTTGCAAGTTGGTGGAACTGTGGCAGGTGTTTGCCAAACAGTCCTTGCTGAGTCCAGAAGCACTTCATTAATATATAATACAACTCTGTATGGTGTTGCTGATTGTAAAATGTCAAGCAATTTGTGTTGCAAATTCTTGACCTTTTCAAGTGGTATTTGAAGAGGATCCTGAAATTGCCAGAAATCATGGGACATGATGGTGGCGGCATGATCACCTCATCTGGAGATAACAATAAGATAGGAGTCTGACAGTGGCCTCTTTACCTACCCTAACTTTCTGTTCCTGAAACATCTCCTTATGCTGGGATCTTGGTTAGGAGCGCATTGAATGTCTCTATCCTCCCAGTTGTAGTCAGTGTTCTGTCAAATTGTTGTCTGTACACAGCCCAAGGATCCCAATATGGCCACTGTGGGGACAGAAGATGGCACTCAGGGTTGGTCCCAACATCCCTGGTGCCGACCATGAGAATCTTCTCTGTGGACATCAAAGAGTGGGTTTCTATATGTTTGGGTAAGGAAACCCTGCCTGGAGATGGATGAGACTGAAGGGAGGTCTCCCTTCTCCTCCCAGGGGTGGGGAAACTAGCAGAAAATGGTGATGAATCAGGCAACACCAGGAATGATGGCACCCCAGCGATTGGGGTTGCAGTACCAAGAACTATTCAGCACCCACAAGCAATGGAGATTCCAGTCCATCTGTATCTAAATTCCTGTGGTACCAAATGAAAGACTGGTACCCATGTAGCAGTGTGCTTGGTTCTCAAAGCAGATGGTATCATAGATTTAGAGTGTACCAAAGTAGGCACTGATCGTGTCTGATGCTTCAGTTTGCATGGTAACAAGAGCTACTGGAGAGGTACCAATAATGAAGCTGAGCTTGATAGTAGCAATCTGGAGGAGTTCCTATCCATACCCTACTTGTTGCACGTAAGTGGTACTGAGGCTTGGTTGGAACTCTGTGTCTTTAGAGCTCAAGGACATTCCAGCCCTGTCAGTACCGGAGGAGTCTTTTGCCTCTACGGTACTGAGCTCAGAGGTTGAGGCTTCTGAGACTGTCATTCTAGTGGCAGACTGAGGTCTTTTGAAAGCAGATTCCTTATGATGGAGGGTCAGAGCTCCTCTTCTTGGGAGCCATCACTGAGGTCTCTAAAGTCTTCCCTTTCCTAGAGAAAACCTGAGCTGAGGTCGAAATGGAACTAGATCAAGTGTCTGAGGGGCGGGCAGGGTGTCCTGACTACACTCTGAAGTTGGAAACACTCCATCAGCGGCAGCCTCAACTTGATCTCCTAGTTCCTTCTTGCTCTGAATTTGAGGGCCAGGGAGAAGTTATATTTCTGGGAAACATGAGATGCTGCCAGGCAGCAGAAACACGTAGAATGGCCATCACTTACCAGGATAGCCTCCAGAACGAGAGACAGTTTGAAATCTGGAAAGCCAAACATACCCTGCTGGGACAGGAACAAGGTAAATCCTCTCACTACTTTACTGTCTACTTGTCGCAGGGCAGAGGTATAAAACATTTGGGTGCCCTGCTAAAGAGCCGGCTTCCCCCTGTTTCCCTGTAGGGTGGCTGGTATGGGCCAAGACCCTTAGCAGGGAGCCCAGCTGCAGACCCTAATGAGGGCAGGCTCAGGGTGATCTGCTGAACCTAGTGGAACCAGCTGGGTTGATGACTGGAAAGGTATATAAACACAGGGAAAAGCTTGGCGGGGGGAGGGGGGCGGGATAAGAAGGAGCCAGACAGGAAGATAGGAAGGTTAAGGCTCTGTCTCTGCTGGCTGACAGAAGCCTCAAAGGCCAGAAGACCCAGTGAAGGGTCAGAGTGGGGACAGGTGTTGGGGAAATTGGGACTGTACAGCCACTGTAAATAAAAGAACATGGGTGAAGCACCTACGAGAGGCATTTGAGATCCTTTCTTTGGACAGCCCAAGTACAGGGCACAGGGACAAGGAGAAGGAAACTTGTGCCACTCAGTGACACGACTAACTACAAATTAAATAATACTAAATTAATAACAAACTAAAAACTATACACAAGAACTATAGCTGAGGCACACTCCAGGCAGACATGCTAAGGCTCAGTCTCAGGCTGAGGCGGTTGAGAAGGAACTGAGGGAAGTTCACTCGCGTAGCCTGGGATAGCCTCATTGCACAACAAGAGGATGTACAGAATGTGTGCATGGCCAAATGGACATTGCTAATGAAAATTCTCCAGTCCAGGGCTCAAGAGGCACATGCACACTTGAAATGGAGCACCCTAGGGACATTACTCAAAGAAGAATTAAAGATTTTGTTGACATCTTATCCCTTACTTAGCCCAACACCTCCATATCAACACAACCAATGGTTTACAGGGTCTAAGTTCTGTACAAACATTAACTTATAAACAATGGTGAAAAACTATAATTTTTAAAGTAATTTTTCCATGTAACTTATATGAAGTTTTTACTTCTGCAAAGTATAAATCATTTAGATATAGAACCTGAACTTTTTGTTGCCTGAAGAGGTTGCCTAATGTACCTTAGCCTAGTATTGCCATAAACATTTTTCTACGTGGTACTGACATTCCTGTCTCAATACATGACTAACTACTGATTTATACATTCAGTTCTTTCATATACTCTGCTACACTTCTCTCCAGAAACCAAGCAAGATGTGGGAAAAAAAGGGTGTAACTGCTTGGTCTCTTTTTTTTCTTAGTTGCTATGTAGAACAACCCATCTGTTTGCATTGCATAAGGTTTCCCTTGATGTTCACAGGGTAAACCAACAGAACATTTATTTTCTTTAATTAGTGCAGCATAACTGTGCAGTGTATAAAACTTCACCATAATAATGCTACAAGGCACATACTGGCAGAAAGTTAGCATCAGAAATAAGGTTTTCAAAGTTCCCTTTAAACACTTATCCACCCAAGCATCATTTTGTTGCAGATCAGATTTTTTTTTCAAAATCTATTGGAGATGCCTAAATTATGCAAGTTAGAGGTAAAGGGTTATTTCTATTTTATTTTATGTTTCATCAAAGTTAGTTTACTGTAGTTCCAGAATAAAGTGCACTTGCAGAGTCAGGCAAAAGATGAAATAACTATGGCGGCATAATGGCACAAAGGAAATGCAGCAATGCCTAACTGCCACAAAAGAAAACCTTAAAAAAATAAGTTGAAGATGTTTACACAACTATCACATAGCAATCACACTTTTTTCTTGAATGAAATTTCCAACTTTCCACCTCCAGATCAATTAATAGCAACACATTTTAGGGAAATTTAGCAAAGAAATCATTGTAACATAACAAGCCACTCTTATCAATAATGCATGAACAATTGCTGTCATGAGCAAATGAATGCCAAAGGCAAAAGCCCAAATGAAGATTTCATCCTGCACTACTTAAGCATTGGAATTTTGCCATTTACTTCAATAGTAGTAGTCCATTTAGGGTTGCATCCCACAACCTAACACCCATCCGCACTTACAAAAGGCCCCAAATACAGCAAAGCTGCCAGAGTTTCCACTGCATGGGAAACCAGGAAACACAAGGGGTAAAGAGTTAGGAATACTCCTTCCCAAACAGAGGCGGCTCTAGGTATTTTGCCGCCCCAAGCACAGAAGGCACCCTGCCTTTGGCGGCTTGCCTGCAGGAGGCCCCTGGTCCCACGGATTCAGTGGCGTGCCTGTGGGAGGTCCACCGAAGCCGCGGGACCAGCAGACCCTCCGCAGGCATGCCGCCAAAGGCAACCTGCCTGCCGCCCTCGCGGCGACCGGCAAAGTGCCCCTTGCAACTTGCCGCCCCAGGCACGCACTTGGCATGCTGGTGCCTGGAGCCGCCCCTGTTCCCAAATACCCAGACTTGTTTACTTAGGCTTAGAACAGGAACGTGCATTTTCTCCTGAGAACCAGATCCCACAAGATGCTCCGCACTTTGAACTCCAAATGACTCCAGAGTTAATATTTTTAAATCAATACATCATATTGTATCAAAATCACATGCATTCGGCAGTTTTCTTTTCATTAGTAAATACTGTGGTAGATAAAGAACAGCTGCAGTTAACCAAACAGCATACAGTATATTTAACATCAGGAAAATTCAGAAATGGAAAAAAGCTTCTTGTTCTATAATTCTCACTAGGCCTGATTCACCAGTGTTTTACATCAGTTTATGCCAATGTAATTCCACTTCAAACCAAGAGCTGACTCTTATTCGCAAAAAGAATTTCCATATGTGAGAAATTTTAAAAGTCCTCCTAATATGTATCTAATCTAACACAAGGGTTTGCATCAACATTACTGACTTTTACCACTGTATTTGAGTGCAATTTTATTCTGTGAGACCTTAAATATTATCTTTATAAACATTTCATACAATCTTGGCTTTTTATCCGGAAATTGCTTATTATATATCTGTTCATTTATACCAGCTGCAATAGTTTAAATTTACATTAACGCATTTGTTGATTCTGGTTTGTCTACTGGGAAAATACTGACACACTGGATTTTTAATAAGAAGCACTTCAACAAAACAAAACAAAAATGTGTGTGTATGTAACTGGCAAAGAGATTCATGCCACCTCAGAGTTATAGTGAGATTTCACAGGGAGTATTTTGTTCCGATTAACTTGCCCCCCCCCTTTTTTAAAGTAATAGTTGGCAGTGTATATTTTGGTTCCAAAAAAACACATGCTGGTTCCTGGAATTTATAATTTCTAATCCCAAACCCCATGGAAACAAAATTTACAACCAGTACCTGTTCATGAGATAGCAAAAAGTTAAGCAGCAAGGACACACTTTTGAGGTAAAGTAGTAAAAAAAAAATCAAAGCATCACTTTCTTGAGCTATTTTATACTTAGTGGGCTAAATTCTGCTCAGTTACAACACAACCTCACTACCTAGAGTGCCCAAACTTTGACACAATGATGCTTGTTATGTAGAGCCCTCAATGTTAGCACTTCCATCGCCAGAGAAGTTTATTGCTTGAGTTCACCAGCAATGAAGACTTGCAACTGATCAGCCTGTATTCTCCTCTTCACAGGGATAGGAAGATGCAGGACCAATTTTAGAACTCCTTCGTCTGCATCTGGCTCTCCCTGGCACCGCACTCTGCGCACCCTTGCATTTAAGAGTACAACATGGTTAAATTAATTTTGGATATTAATTCTTGCGTTCAACAGCCATTATTTGGTGATAATGACATTTCTCTAACAAAGTCAGTAATGAATTAAAGAATTTGGGACCGTGCGGAAATTGGGGGTCTTATCTTCAGTTAAATTTGGCCGGTCTACCCACCCACCATGACGGAGATGCAGCTGAACCAAACTCAGGTGGTGCTGCAACCCCACTCTCACTCTGCTCCAGCTGCCAGCCCTGTGCAGAATGAAGAAGGTCCACTCTGCAAAGCATCTCCATCCCATACATACCCACACAGACCCCTGAATGCCCTTTCCATCTCACATACATCTCAATAACCCTCCCCCATCCTCACTTATCCTGACAGCCCCCACAGGCATCCCAGCAGCCCTGACATACATCCCACTCAGCCCATGCTCCAACATGCCTCATCTTACCACCAACATCCCAGCCCCCAACCCCATGCTTCTCTCATATTCCCCCTCACACACAGTTCCCACAGCTCATCTCACTTCTCCCCAATATCCCTCAATAACCATGAATCCCTCATCCTGCAGTCCCCCAACACTCCCCACTGACCCTCCCAGTTCCATCCCATGGCCCAGGACCTTCCTAGCCATTCACTGGTGCCTCCCCTGGCCATTCACATGGCATGGGTCAAATTTGAATGAATGGTACTGCCAAGTTGCAACACCACTCACTCAAATTTGACCCAGCCATTCCTCCATCAAGATAGCAGGGAGGGGAGCAGCTGAACCAAATTTGAGTGGGTGGTATTATTGAGTAGCTGGCAGCATCACTCAGGTTCGCCCTGTTGCAACACCACTCACCCAAATCCAGTGGTCAGAGGACCCCTTGATATGGGGACCCTGTGAAAGTGCACCGGGTTATTCTGGACCTGACCAAAGTTACAGGGAGACTGTGTGTAAGGAAATGCAATGATTTTTACTCCTGATTGAAAAGAAACTGGGGTAAAAAAGAAAGTACTGCTTGTCGGACTGCTGATTTGGCAGGTGCTGAATCATTTAGCAATATAGAAATGAAAAGAAGCAGGCCTTAAAATGCATAATGGAGGATCCAAAACATCGATATTCTAAATACTACTCGCTTTCACACACTGGGGTCGGAAGATTACTGAACTGGGAGGAAGGAGAATAGGGTCATTTGGCTTCAATAATGACACTGAATGCCAGTTCTAAACTCTACTTGATAGGCTGTACTGAAGTGTCCAACACTTTTCCTACCACCACAGGTCCAAAAGCATGAATTCCTCAAGATGCAGTCAAATTTTACTAAACTAATGCCCGAGAAATGAAGTACATTTAATTGCTGGAATGATATCAGGTTATCATCAGTTTTATATTAAGCCTTTAATGCTTGCAGCACCTCAAGACCAACCATAAACCAATAATGTGTTTCATTACTATTATTATAGTTGCTGTCTGAAATATTGACTCCCAGGGTCAAATTGAATTTCACACATCATTCTGAATTTTCTCTATGTTTTCTCTATAGCTACTTTAATGTTTATGTTCATCTGTGAAGTTCATGCAACTAGAAAAGGTAGACACCTTTCAAAGTCTTATGATAATACATTTTAAGCAAGGTGTGCTTACAGAAACACTTTGTTAGGTTTCTCATCAAATAAACTTGGTAAATGCATTCTTTCATTCTGAATTTGCAAAGTATTTAGATTTGAATAAGTTAATGAACAAGGCAAAAGAAAGCATGATACATAAACTAAAAACAAAAGTGAATTAAAAAGCAGGCACATTCATATAAAGGCTACAATTAATCATTATGATGAGCAAATATGAAATAATATATCTATTGAGCTGACATAGCTTTTCTGTTCACCCACCACAGAAGTTAATTATTATGAACAGATGTGCTTAGATTATATCATAATTTATATTACATGAAACTAAGCACTGAATAAAGCAATATATTTTAATGAACAACTACATTTCCTATTTGTTTGGGTTTTTGTTGATGAGTAAGCTCACCAGCAACCTAGACTGTTCAAACCCATTCATTTCCAATTCTGCTGCTTTCATCTTTCTTGCAGACAGTGATTTTTATGCTGGTCTATTAAGTAATTGTTTTAAAGGTGTATTGACAAAGCACTCGCTGATCAGGACAACCCCCCATGTATATGGCATGCCTGATTTCCAACAGCCAGGGAAACAAACACCTCAAGGTTGCTCTTGCATATTTGAGTTCTCTCTATGGTTGATACCTAGCAATAGCAGCCTGTCAGAGGACAGAGAATTAAAAGATCCCTTGGATGTCCAGTTTGTCTCCCTGAAAATGCAAGATTGTTCCCAACAGATTTTTTTCGAAGCATTTCCTACATCCTTTTTTAATTTAAAAAAAAATGGAGAAAAGGGAGTGGCTTAGACCCTGCCCAGAGTAAGACATATCTGTTCAACTACATGGATTTACCAATACCACCTTTGATTTTCCTCAAACATTTCTAAATAAGTACCTGACATTATAGTGGAATAGTACCTTCACTTATAGTGAAAAAGAGAAAATAAATCAAATCTGAAGATTTATCCAAACTAGGGGCAGCAGCTAAAAAGATCTTATTACACAACAATGGTTTGAAAATCTGCCCTCTCAGATTTTCCTTGAGGATACATCAGTCTGATTTACCTCAGATTAAACAAATGCCAAAATAGATGGCCTTTAAAAAGCCAATTATATTTTAATGGATTGGAAGGCTACCTTCATATTGTATATCTTTAATTAAGAAGTTTGCTTTGCCAACAAAGGCTAGGATAGCAAGAAAAGAAAACCAAATGAGTATACAAGAGACACAGATAGAACAAGGATTCAGCACCGTAACAGCTAGAGTACTATCAAAGAACAAACATTGAATAGCAGGACTGAGAGCCTTGGGAACTAGGTTTGGGCAAGAACATACAGATGGTGGGACTTCCCAAAGTTGGGGGTGTGATGGGATCCCCCCAGGCAGGGCCAGCTTTAGGAAGTGCGGGGCCCAATTCAAACACTTTCGGCGGGACCCTGGCAGGGATGACTTAAAAAGAAAAAAGTGTAAAAAAAAAGCCTTCCATTTTTTCCATGTATTATTTATTTTCCATAACTATATAAATAATAAAATTGTATATTATGTACATTGCATCATATATGCTGTTGATTGGTTATTAATGACTGCCGTTTCACATGTGTGGGTCCCCGCCACTCCCTGGGGGCGTGCACATGTGTGGGTTCCCGCTGCTTCCTGCCCCCATCATTGAAGCAGGTGTGCAGGTTACTGGCCTGGGAACTGCAGGGCAGCAGTGGACATGGGGCTGGTTCGAGGCAGGGCAGGGGCTGACTGGAGGTAGGGTCTGGCTGCAGGCAGGGCAAGGGGTGCGGGGCAGGCTGGAGACAGGGGAATGTGGGGTGGGCTGGCTTCAGGCAGGGCCAAAGGGGGGTGCAGCAGGGGTTGGCAGGGCTGGAGACAGGAGTATGGGACTCGTTGGCTTCACACAGGGGGGTGCAGCAGGGGTTGGCTGGAGACAGGGCAGGGCGGGCAGTGCAGGGCTGGTGCGGGCAGGGGTGTGTGGCAGGGGTTGGCTGGAGACAGGGCAGGGGGTTTGGTAGGGGTTGGCTGTGGGCAGGGGGTGCAGAGCTGGCTGCAGGCAGTGGGGAGCGGGGCTGGTGCGGTCAGGGCAAGGGGTGCAGCAGAGGCAGCTGGAGCCCCAGCCCTTTAAAAAGCCCCCAAGCCCCCCACTATCCCAGGGCTCTGGGGGCTATTTAAACGGCCCGGGACTCCCCTGCTTCTACCCCGCCCCGGACCTTTTAAATAGCCATGGGAGCCCTGGGAAATGCACAGGGGTGGCGGGGCTCCGGCGGCTATTTAAAGGACCGGGGTGGCAGAAGCAGCTGGAGCCCTGGGCCCGTTAAATAGCCCCCAGAGCCCCCTGCTACCCCAGGGGTCTGGGAGCTATTTAAAGGGCCCGGAGCTCCAGCCGGGGGTACGGGGCTTGCCGTGTTCCAGCCGGAGCTCCAGACAGGAGAGCGGGGCTGCGGAGCTTGTCGCGCTCCGGCCAGAGCTCCAGCCGGGGCCGCGGGGCTTGTCGCACTCCGGCCAGAGCTCCAGTCGGGGCCGCGGGGCTTGTTGCGCTCCAGCCAGAGCTCCAGCCAGGAGAGCAGGGCCGCGGGGCTTGCGGCGCTCTGGTCAGAGCTCCAGCCAGGAGAGCGGGGCTGTGGGGCAGCCGCGCTCCCGCCAGCACTTTGGTCAGGGGAGCAGGGCCATGGAAGACCCCGGAGCAGACTGCAGCCAGTGTAAGTAAAAAAATTTAAAAGGCACCTAAAGCGCAGGGCCCTCTTAGGCGCGGGGCCCAATTCCCAGGAATCGGGTGAATCGGCCTAAAGCCGGCCCTGCCCCCAGGGTGCAGCCTAGGACTGGGATGCACCCTGGGACTGTGCCCCCTGAACTGTCTCCAGCCTGGGCTGCCTCTCACAATGCCTTGCTAATGACCAGCAGCAAACCCCTCCAGGTGCTGTGATCATTCTCCACAACCGCATGTGGAGCCCCCACACCCAGCTGGATTGCATGAATGCTCCCAGAGCCACTCATGAATCACACAGAGAAAGCATTAGAGCCAAATCGCTCCCAGCGCCCAGAACTGTACCCCAGGAATATACCGTCTTGGACTGCTCAAGATTGGCAGTGCAAATTTATTAATTGGTTCACCACTTCATCAATGAAAAGTGGACATATACTAGCCTTTGTCAAACCTGAGCAAATTTGCCCCACACTTCATACAAACTCACTGGTAAAGATAAGGAAGTAAAAAAATTATTGACTATAAAAGGTAGATTTTAAGAGATATTAAGTGACAGGCAAAAAGTCAGAGTGGTTACCAAAAGAAAAGAAAATATAAGCACACCGTCTAAACTCTCATTCCTATTAGATCGCCTAATAGATGGGGCAACATCTAGATTAAGCAGTTTTTCTCACCCCACTGGATACTGTAGTCATTAATATACAAGTTTGGTCAGTTTTAAGGAACAATCTCCTTTGCTGGAGTCTTGTCTTCTTCTCAGGGCTTGTACACTGCAAAGTTGTCAACTAAACTTGTGTCTTTCACTGGTACTTAAAAAAGCACACTCCCATGAAAGACAGAAGTTTTGCCAATGCAAGTGGCAGTGTGAACACGACTTTGTCAGCAGGAGCGCTCTCCTGCCGACAAAGCTAACACCACTCGTGGGGCTGGAAGTATTTTGCAGGCAAAAGTGCTGACAAAGTACCAAAAAAGAGCATTTACACATGCTGACTTTTAGCAACAAGGCTAGCAACAAGTCAACACAGCCTTGCTGTTAAAAGCTGTGTGGTATAGACAAGCCCTCAGTGTCTTAGTTGCTTGCAGCGATGGTGGGGACAGGAGAAGGGCCCAGTATGTGTCAGCTCTGTCTGATTTATATCCTCAGCCCATGTGCTTTGGGAGCACAAGTCCAGGCATGTCTGGGGGGCATTGCTGATTCTCTCCAAGGAAGGTGGAGCAATTCTCATGCAGGTGAGTCACTGAATTGTAGCTCCCTTGCTGGACAATGTCTGTTGATAGGTTGTTTGACACTCCGCTCGGGCGTTGGTTACTTTCCTTGCTGTTGCCTCTGCGGAGGTAATATCTGGCTGATTCCCCAATTTACAGCATGTTTTAGTGACCACGATAAAACACAATTCTCTGAACTTCATATGCATGAATGATATACATACATGGATACAGAAATGACTTTCAGAAGATCATAACCTTTCCTCTGATACCTTACAAGGCAGGCTTTATATATAAGATCACAATGACATGAAAATGAGGAATATGGGAGTTACAGTACACTCCCGCAAAGTATAGAATGTCACAAGGGGTAAGAAGCTATGAGTTCTAAAAAACTAAGTATCCAAGACTCAAAACAGACACAGAACATCCTATATATATTGGGAAGACACTGTCTTATTACCAGAAATGTTTTCTCCAAAAACTCCTCAACACACCCTGAAGCTAACAGTTGGAAAAGCAATCATTTGACAAGTAGTGCCTGATATATGAGACAAAGGCAGTAGCAGCCAGAACTATCAAGGATCTTTGTTGTAAAATGGACAAATAAGGTTCTTCTTATCACCACGTTTTGCAATTGAAGAATATGGGATGGATTTTCCTCTCATCAGTTTCATCCTGGTGTAATTCCATTTTCTTGGATGGCATTTACCCTGATTTATAAGATTTATCTTTTGGGGGAACTGAATCAACTCAAACACTTGGTGAATTTGGGAGGGATGCCACTCCCACAAAAAGAGAGCTCAAAATATTACTGTGCAATAATTAGAATGCATTAAAAAATAGCCCACATGGATAAAACACCAGTACGTATTTCTGGGCATAGAAGATAATTTCCATGCCACTGCTAAGTAAAGTATTTTGATAATACAACTGTCAAGTCCTATGGGTCTTGAACCTCAGTCCAATCCTCCATCCAGCAGCTCACAGACAGCAGGTGGCACCCAGGTCCCTGAAGCCCAAGTGGGGCACAAGCCCTGCCATGACATTCTGATCAAGAGAACTTCAAGCTTCGTGATTGGACTGCAGACCCTATTTAAGCCAGAGAAGGAAGCAGGAAGTTGTCTGTACAACTGGGCTTCACCCTGACACAGGCCACACGTTTGGTGTTACCTATTCAAGCCCTCTGATCCTGACTTTCTGGTGGCCTGACTCTTGGTAACTGGAACCAGAGGGCATGAACTGGGAGGCATTGCCTAAACTTGACCTTCGGCTTCAGGTCCTCTGATTCTATTGCCTGATCCTGACCTCCTGGTATCCTAATCCTAATCCTAATCCTGGCCTGATTCTGGATCCCTGCCGTCTCTTGATTCTGATCTCCTGGTATTCCACCCCATCCTGAATCCTGCTAATAGGCTCCTGGCCCCTAGACACTCTGCCCATTCCTGACACTAATGCCAAGGCCAGGTCGCTCATGCCCCAGCCCTGACAATTACCTACCTCCCAGATGCCACAATGGTACCATTTCTTCATCTCTCATACAAATACAACACGCTAAAAAAGATATTTTCAATTAATTGTGTTACCAGGCCAGACATGACAAACCTCTGTTATTGTAGGAATGGCACTTCCAAAAGTGAAATAACTAAAAAGAGCACCCTAGGATGCATACAGAAATTGCTGGTATTGCTACATGCTTTGGTGGCACCACTGGATATCTTGCAAGATAAGGTCCTCATAACTATTCCATCTATCTCTCATCACTGTACATAGATCTAAAATGCCCGTCTAGAATAAACTCTCAGCTTTTCTGAATGGCAGGTTGACTGTGGGTTGTTCATTTATTCTGAAATTGAAAACAGTATTGTAAAACCTCAGCTTTAAACACACTGCTGATGGACATACAAAATAGGCTATTTCAAGAACATAAACATACAATTTCACATGTTACGAATATGGTATCAAGAAATATTTAGCAACTTTGTGAGGGTCATATTAAATAAATATTGTGGCTGAGGAATTCCAGTTAGCAACACTAGATAATAGGCAGCATTACTCTAGAGTGCTAGCAGTAATGTAGAGTAGCAGTATGTGCTTATCTGAAGAAAGCAAATGCAATAATTCCCTGCCAAAAAACTGAATTGGCACTTAGTGAATGGATTAAGAGCTTCAAAATATGTCTATGCATTAAATTCAGTCTTATAATACCAGGATACGTTACAACTAAAACACTATTTTAAAAAATAGAAAAGCCGTATAAATAAGTACATTACTTGCAAAGAACACACCCATGTAATTTCCACTTTGGTAATCTCTAAAAGGGAACTGGAAACTCTGCACAAAGAATACAGTTAAATCCAGAAGATAAAGGCAGCAATGGCCAAGTACCATCAAAACACAGACCTTTTCTCCTCTCCATCATCACACCCATCTCAAGAAACTGATCCTAACAGATGTTCCCTGATCAATGCTACAAAAGCAGGGGAAATACAGAAACAAATCTTTGCCAGGGCTCCTCAGAGGAAAATCCCTCCCCAGAACCTCGTTGTCAGTGTGCTGTGAACAAAATTATAGTGTTAAGGATCGAATCCCACATTTCCATAAAAGCTTCTGTGTTTATTTACCCCACAGTTAAAAAAAAACGTAGGGGTGAAATCCCTAACACCCACTGACTTCAACAGAGTCAGGATTTCACACTAGGAATATTCATGTGTTTTTTTGCTGTTGCCTAGTTACCCTAATATTGGTACTTCCACACTGCAACAATAAATCACCTATTGCTTTTTGTTCCGAAGGTGCATAAATACAAGTTCTTCAACCTTTTCAGATAGCGAAACCCCTCTATATCTATGATTAGTATTTCTGGAGTTCCCCAGAATTTGTGCATTCTGTTTAAGTGAGATCATTATGAAAAGAGAAAGGAAAATCATTCTGGCAACTTGTTGGAGCAAAAATCTCTGCAGTTTCAAATCTGGCAAAATGACAATTGTAGCGATCCTTTGTCTAAACTTCCTCATCTGTGGTCAGGCTTAAGGTTTCTTGTTCTTAGTGGCCATTTTGAGGTAAAGTTTTGATTAAAGCCATTTTTCTAGGAAATGCATGGTAATGGAAATCGAAACCTAAACAAACATAAATATGTGACAAATTTTATGACCAGTTAGAATGATTCTGGCATCAATTAGCTCTGCTTTTGATATTAGACACATAATGTTCCATTAAAATTCTAAAAAAGCAAAATAAATGAATGAGTACAGTATTGTACAATACACTGAAGAGGTTGGAACTGTTTAGAATACAGAGGAGATGAATAAGAAGGGATAAGACAATGACATTTGAAAGAGATTTGTTGAGAGCAAATTGGGCTCTCAATTTCTCATAGCAAAGGAACATTCAATTAAATAGTAAAGCAGCAAAAATTTAAAATTGACACAAAATACTTGTTTACACGGTGCATAATTAACCTATGGAACTCATTGCTACCAAATATAATTGAGGCCAAGCACTTGGTAAAAAAAAAAAGACAGGATCAGACATTCGTACATATAATATCTCATGTAATGGTCAGATGTTCTAATTAAGGGTTATATACCCTTACACTTCAGGATCCTAATTATCACTACAAAAGTTTTTTTTTTCTCCTGCTGATAATAGCCCACCTTAACTAGTCTCATTAGCGTTGGTAAGGCAATACCCATTTTTTCACGTTCTATGTATATACATCTTCCTACTGTATTTTCCACTGCATGCACCCAGTGAAGTGAGTTTTAGCCCATGAAAGCTTTTGCCCAAATAAATTTGTTAGTCTCTAAGGTGCTACAAGTACTCCATGCCCTTTTCACATAATTGTAAAATTCTGCATTAAAATGGGCCAGATTCTCTAAGTGCCCTGTGTGACAAAGGGGGATATGTCTGCATCTTATTATGAACTGCAGTTTGTATTATGTATTGAACATGTCTAAACTTGCCTGAGGGCAGCCTGTCCTACTGCATTCCGAACAGCTGCCTTGCCCAGTAAAGGCGTGTAACACCTCCTTCCAAGATTATCTGAGGAGCCATCAAGACTGCCATCTGGAGTCATCTGCGTCGAAGGCATTTCAACTGCTGGCTCACCCCCATGGAACAATGGGTTTTCTACACAGCATCATGCAGGAGCCAGCACAACTGGTGGGGCTGGATCTTCTCAGTTTGAGTACATGGCACAGAAAGAGGGGTCCTATTGAATAGTGGGGTTCTGCAGTGTGCTGAGCGTCACCACACCTATGAAGGACTTGCAGAAGACAAGGGGGACTCAGCCCAGCCTGAAAGACTGGTGACCCTCAGACTTCACAGAAGGGGTAAGCTCAGACTAGGGTAGGGTGTGTTTCGGAACTTTTTTTGTTTTAACTCTCCAGTGTTTTTAAGAGTAAAGTTTCTGTGGGTGTGAAATTCCTTTTCTAAGCCTGTGTTCCTTTGCCCCAAAGGGGTTAAACTACAAGTCCAGAGTGCCTCTAGCCTAGGTGAAGTTCTGGGGGAGCATGGTTAAGTGACTGTGGGTGCTCAGGAGACACAGACACTAAGTCTGGAGTCCAGAACAGCTGGATGGAGGCCTTCCAGGGCCCAAGAAAGGGCTTAGATGAGAAATCTGAACAGGGGAGTGTATCCTAGAGACTCAGAGCTAAAAATCAATGGGCAGACTCTACCTAGACTCCGCTGGTTCGGCAGGACATGGGCCCCAGCAATTGGGTCCACTTCCAACTGATGTCCATACAATGGGGCACTGGGCCCAGTTATAACACTCTGCACACAGAGCTCTAACATCAGCTGCCAGAGGAGCTCCCTGTGGACAGTTCAGTAAGCTCATGAGACTCTACCAGTGTTCTTTCAAACCCTTCATCACTTCTGAATTCCTCCAGAATATTTTTAGTTTGCTGCAGTTTTTGAATAGCAGAATGTCTGTTCAAGTTCTTTTCCTGAAGCTGCTTATTAGTGAGGTTAATTTCAAAAAGGATATTATACCACAAAATGAGTGAAGTCACAAATTTGAACTTGGAAAGGCTATTTGCAAGAGCTTCTGCATCTGAACGCCACATTGCCGGATGATCCAGTAAAGGTAGTATCAGAAATTTCAAATGTTTCCAAGCTTAGAGAGAAGAGGTTTCAAAGCATCAGTGCGACTCTCTCATCTTGTCTTACTAAGTGGTTTCACAGTAAGAGACTTCACATGGCGAGTCAGAATCTCCCAATGGCGTGTTGAGCCTGAGAAAAATACAAACACGCTGCACCAGATCAAAGAAACGGCTTGCCTCCAAACAGCATCTAGCAGCATCACTGACAACCAAACTCAGAGAATGCACACTGCAAGGAACGAACAAGTCCCTAGGATTGATTTCCATCATTCTCCCTTGCATGCCATTGTCTTTATCCTTCATATTACTCCCATTATCATAGCCTTTGCCACGTAAGTTTTCAACAGATAGTGACATTGTTTCAAGCTCTTCTTGAATAGTTTCAGTCATAAATGCAGCAGTTGTCTCCTTCAGTGGTACGAAACCTAAAAAATGTTCCTTGATGAGCACTTCAACATTATCTTCATCTGCAGACTTTTCCATAGCCACAAAATGAATGATCATCGTCATTTGTTCAACATGACTCATATCTGGTGTACAATCCAGTATTATTGAAAAGTACTTTGCAGAATGGGCAGCTTCTACAATTTTCTTTTTAATGGCATTTGCTAGGATTTGAATCAGTTCATTCTGCATATTTTTTCCTAAGTAATGAACCTGTGTTTCATGATCCTTCACGACTGGATCAAACAAAGCTAGATATTCAGCAAATTTTTAAAAGCTTCCATTACCTGGAGTGTATAATATTTCATTTCTACCATGGCCATGGAATGCTAAATTTTGCCCACTGAGAACTCTCATTAAAGCAATCAGGCACTCTAATATTTGTTGCCAATACTCTTCTTTTTCCTTGATCACACAAATTTTCTTCATCAATAGTTTTTCCTTTTTTCAATTGTAATTCAAGTTCTTTCCAATTTTGAAAACATTCCAAATGTTCTGTACTTCTTTCATGTGAAGAGAGAATTGAAGCTATGTATTTCCAGTCCTTCAAACCATTTTCAGTAAGTGATATAACACTTGCTTGATTTCTAAACAACCTGCTGCAAAAGCAAAACACAGAGTCCTTTGACACTGAATATTGTAACCAGTTTCGATGAATTTCTTCCCCATTAATGAGTTTCCTCTTGCAATGCTGAGCAGAGAATTTTCTTTTATTTCCATCCTTAGGGAAGGGAAATTCATGAACTGTTTGGGTCCATGTTCCATGAGAATTTCCCACACACTGCCATCACATCTGGGCCATGAAGCTGGGTCCCTACACTGCAACTTGTTTGTAACTTCCTCATCCTTTCTTCCTTCTACTTCATTTACCGTATATACTTAATCATAAGCAGGTTCATTTTATAAGCTGACCCCCCGAAGATGGAGAAGTAAAAATGGAAATTTTTTATAACCCGTTCATAAGCCAACCCTATAATTCAGGGGTCAGCAAACTTTGGCTCCCGAGCCATCAGGATAAGCCGCTGGTGGGCCGAGATGGTTTGTTTACCTTGAGCGTCCGCAGTCGTGGAGGTAAACCTAAGTAAACAAAAGTGTCCCAGCCTGCCAGCTGCTTACCCTGATGGGCTGGGACAGCAACTGGTGGGGAAATTTTTTGTGGGGGAGAAGCTGAGAGTCAAGGAAGTAATCCCTGTGACCATCCCCCACATGACCCCACCCCTAGCCCGGGACCCTCACACTCTCCCCATCCCATCCCAACCCACCTTATCTGGGGAGGGCCAGGGGAAAATGTCTCTGGCCTGGCTGGAGCTGCTCCGGCAGGCTGGGCAGCCCGGCTGCAGCCTGCTCCGGCGGGCCAGACCAAGTGGCGCAGCCACAGAATGTTCCAGCGGGCTGGGCCAGGTGGCACAGCGGCAACATGCTTCGGCGGGCCAAGCAGCATGGCCACAGCTTGCTCTGGGGGGCAGGGCAGAGCGGCACGGCTGCAGCCTGCCAGCCCCAGAGCTGCAGCTGCTTTGGAGGCTGAGGGGAGAGCAGAGTGGCCAGAAGCGGAGAGACTCTGGCCCCGCCTCTTCCCTTCTGGCTCTGCTGGCTGTGCTGCCTCTCCTTGCTCCCTCTGTTGGGGGGAGGGGCTATGTCCCACCTCCACCACTCTATACCCGTTCATAAGCTGACTCCCTTCTCTGGTGCTTCCCTTTTTTACTAAAAAAAAATTGGCTTATGAACGAGTATAAACAGTAATTTCTGCATGTGTCTCTGAAGGTGAATAAATTTTATCCGCTTCCATATCAGTCTGATGATGTGAGCTGCCTTCATCTAGAAGTAAGTTTCCATTCTTGAGTTTCCAAATTGCTTTTTTTGTGGATGTGAGCTACCCTCATCTCAAAGTAATATACCTTCATCTGGATGTTCCAAACTGCTTCCATGATGTGAGCTAACCTCCTCTCCAAGTAAAATTCCTTCATCTGGATGCCGTGAACTGCTTCCATCTTTATTTGGATTAAAGAGAAGATATTTCAGGAAGGATCCTTGCTGTTTTCCCTAGTCCTTTTCCTTCTCAGCCTTTCATTTATGATACTCAGATCCTGAGGGTTTACTTTTTCCTCTTTCTTCCATGAGGCTTTTGAATATTATGTACTGTGCTCCTGACTGCAAGCATTATAGCATTAAGGATGGCTGACACACCACATGGTTGGCGATTTAAACCACACTGCAGCCATCCCAACATGTCTTTTCACTGCTTAAAGGTTCAATGATTAGTAACTTACGCTCACTAACCTATTAAAATAGTTAGTTAGAGCATTTACATGGAAACAAAATTACCTTTTTCGACGTTATAACCCGACACCGACATTATAAACCGACACCGACATTATAAACTGACACTGGTTGTTTGGAAAGTAATTCCCTTCCTCATAGTTACCAGATTGGAGTGTGACATCATCACTTTAGTAGTCTATTAAGCGTTAATGTTGTTACTTTTCTTTTATGGACCTTATTTATTACATGTGAACCAGTTATAACAAAGAAAAATTCATAATTATACAGCCCGATAATAATGCTAAGGTTAAATAATGCTTAAAGATACCACATTTTGGGTTTATAATGCTGAAAGAAGTTATTCTTTATTTTTTGGCACCAAGAAACACAATTTTCCACAGCATTCGCTCGATTCTTAACCATTTACCTGCAACGTGTGTTAAAATGTCTGTTTGACATGTATCAACTCGCAATATCTCTGCTGTACATGAACTTCCAGCTATGCAATCTCAATGTATATTCAAGTTAGGTGTCACTAGTATTGCAGCTCTTGCCGCTGGTGGATGTATATCATTGTGGCTGAGTTATTGCTTATCAAAATTGCAGAGTGGGTCATCTTGACCCTATATCGCAAATTAAAAAAAAATTTGCTAATATATTATTTATTTTTGCAGTAAATAAAAGATTTGACATATTAATAAATTCTCAGAAATTTAGAGAAAAATTATAATTCATATTCCCTCCATACACACACGGGAATTGAAATAACATCTTCGTTATTTTGTTTTTTTCATCTTTTTCATTTTTTTATTTGATGTTTTTCCTCGAATTTGGTGCCCCATTTAACTTGGCACCCTAGGTAATTGCCTAGTTTGCCTATATGGACGGGCCACCCCTGCGTAGCTGTGATCTTTAAATCTTTAGAAGACAATGTGTCTCTGAACAACTGTAAAGGAATTCAGAACTGACAGCACCTGCCTTCAGTTTGTGGGGAGACATTGCTCTTTATTATGTTTCTCATTGTCCCCAGTAAGTCCCAGCACAGTTTGATCCTCCTTGGGCTTCTTTCATTGTCTGTTTAATGATGATCCATCATTTGGAAAAGGACCAAAAATATGGCATCCACTATAGATAATTGCTTAGCCCATGTACACTACAGGTCAGATTAAAGAAATCCAGGGGGGACTGAAGAGAGCTGAACTTAACCAGGGGGGATGAAAGACAAAATGAAAATCTATCTCCCTTTAAATTTAAAGAGGAGTTTCCTTCAGCTAAGATGGTCTTTACTCTTTCTGCATCCTTGTTAAATACAATCTGTGCACTGTCAGACCATATTGGGCTTTTATGATTGAAATGCTCTAGTGGTTTTTATAAATTGTGCACGTCGGACAGCAAGGCTCTGTTGGCTGAGGTGATTGAGCCATTTCCTATTGATCTAGTGCCTTCCCCTCCTCCCCTGTTCCTAATGATGTTCCATTGCTCTGCTCTTCATTATTTTGATCTTTTATCAATCCCTGTATTGGTAAACGTATTGTAATATATGTTTTCTGTGTTTAAGCCTTCTGACTTCCAAAGGCTTTTATACCTGATCAAGATTTTTTGCATAGAAAATAAAAGCTGTACCTAGCACTAGTTTGGTACTTTTTTTTGTTTTCCAAATACAAGGAGTACATTGTAAAACGTCATGTTAGGAAACCTTCTTGTTTGCTTGTCTGAGTGGAATAAATTGCCAGTTACTGCAGGAAATCAAATATGTATAATTTTATCTGACATGGCCTTTATCATCTGTATTTTACAGAAAACCCCTTCAGATTGCTAAATTGCCTTTGAATAAAATGTATCACTGTACAGATTACTGTCAGGATAAATTCTTATAAAGAATCTCTCAGTTTGTGGTGGTGGCAGAAAGGGACAATGACTGCAATGAGCTGGGTTCTCTCTTGCTAGTGGTTAGGACCTATAAAAAAGAGATACACTGTTTCTTTGACAGCCTCTGAAATACTGACACCACTATAATTATTTGTGGTGGAAGCTGGACTAACCACAGAAAGAGAAGGGAATTGTGACAGCACTGCTAAATATCTTGCTTCTGATACCTGCTAAAGTTTCCTTCCTAAGAAAGAGCTCTTTTGTGCACAAGGTGTGATGAGAAATCATAATAAATCTTTCTTCACTTTGACCCATCAACTAAAATCAAAGTGAAGAAAAAAATTGTTCTGCAAGAACACAACACTAGGAGATCAATAGCATGGCACAGTAATGATGACAATTAATTTCCATGCACAACTCCATTACCTAACCTCAAACTGTGAATTTTATACACACACATGTGTGTGCATCTCCACTCCTCCCATGCTATCTAGTACATGGAGAGAGGGAGATAGAAGTAAGATAGGATTGGAGGAAAACTGCATGGGGCAAAACACAAGAGAGTTACGCTGGTGTGATTTGCAGCTAGAGCTGATAAAACCCCTTTGTACCACACCATGCCACCATGTGTGCTACATGTAACGCATGCATTACCAAAATATTATGTCAAATTTTTGGATGAGTTTTAAGAAATTGTATTGGGATTGTATTTTTGTATCCCTTCCCTGTAAAGCTAAGTGTTTTAGCTGCCAAAAATCTTAGAGGCAGCCAAAAAACCTCAGAACCATTTCATCTATTGCACCTTATATTGACTCACTTGCTTTCTACCCCCAATCTATTTTCCCAGGACTGATTCAAACATTCCCAAACCCCAAGCAGTTTTTAATAGACATAATTACAACAATATCTTTCTGCCTCAAAAATCTCTTTTCCTCTTCCCCGCAAATTTGGAATTCTCACAACTGAGGCTCAGTATGAGCAAAAAAGTGACAATCATTCTAGCAAGACCTCCTCCTTCTCCTCTTTACTTCCAATACCCTCTCCTCTTTCTTCCTTGTTTTTTCTTCTTGTAAGATTTTCTCTCAAGGTTGCCAAAAACTGAGGAGATTTTGTCAGAATCGAATCCAAATTTAAAATCCATGTCATAGTCAAACTGATCTAGAGTGAGAGAGTGAGAGAAAGAGAGTGTGTGTGTGTGTGTGTGTGTGTTGGTATTTTGAAAGGTCTTGATTATAGATACAGGATTATTTTATATTCTAAAGATTTTAAACTTATTTTATATTAACAGATGATACAGAAATTTACAGAAAGAGCAGATCAGGCCTAGGGTAAAATTTTCAGTTGCATCTAAGTGACTTAGGGGCCTAAGTGTTATCAAAAGCCAACAAGACTTAGACTCCTAAATGCCTATTTCACTTTTGAAATGAGACTTAGGTACGTTGAAAATTCTATCCCAACTATGTATAAAAAAATTTCATACTCTATGGGTAAACAATGTGTGGAAATTTTTTACGGGAAACATTTATGGTTTCAATTTGGTCCAAGGTGCTCATCATGATTTAGAGGGAAAAGTAATACTAAGTAGCTAGATAAAAAAGTGGGAGTATCATTGGATGGGAATGCAGGTTAATGATACTCAATTAACACTTAATTGATCTGCAAGAAATGAAAATCGTAAAGGAAGTTGTCAAGGTTTCTTTCCCCACTTTGAATTTTAGAGTACAAAAGTGGGGACCTGCATGAACACTTCTAAGCTTAATTACTAGCTGAGATCTGGTAACGCTGCCACCAGCCAGAAATTCAGTGTCTGGCGCACTCCCTGTCCCGCCCCCCCCGCCCAGACTTTCCCCTCCCTGGGTTGCCTTGAGAGGCTTCACCAATTCCCTGGTGAACACAGATTTAAACTCCTTGGATCTTAAAACAAGGAGGAATTAACCATCCCCCCTCTTCTCCCCCCACACCAATCCCTGGTGAGTTCAGACCCAATTCCCTTTTAATTTTTAATTAAAGAAAGAAAAGGTAAAAATTATTTCTGTAAAATCAGGATGGAAAATGCTTTACAGGGTATTCAGATTCATATAGACCAGAGGGACCCCGCCCAGCCTTAAATTCAAAGTTACAGCAAAAAGAGGTAAAAATCCTTCCAGCAAAAAGAAACACTCACAAGTTGAGAAAACAAACATAAGACTAATCCGCCTTGCCTGGCTATTACTTACAATTTTGAAACATGAAAGACTGATTCAGAAAGATTTGGAGAGCCTAGATGTATGTCTGATCCCTCTTAGTCCCAAGAGCGAACAATCCCCCAAACAAAAAGCACAAACAAAGACTTCCTTCCACCAAGATTTGAAAGTATCTTGTCCCCCTATTGATCCTCTGGTCAGGTGTCAGCCAGGTTTACTGAGCTTCTTAACCTTTTATAGGTAAAAGAGACATCAACCCTTAACTATCTGTTTATGACAGAAGTAATGAAGAAGATGGACTCCTTTTTGTTCTGTCACTCAATAGCTATCTAGATAACGCCACTATAGTAGCTGAGCGCCTTACAGACTATCACATTTAACCTCACTGCATGAGAAGAAGTACTTAGAGAAATGAGAGAAAAGTGTACTACAGAAGCACCACTACTGACACCTTGCTGGTAAGGATAGATCAGTATTCCTAGTCTTCCTCAACTGTAGAAATTCATTTCAATTTCAAATTTGTTGTAACAGAGTAATGCTACTTTAGTTTAGTTAAAATTACAGCCTTCCAATAATAGATGGAATTTATTTCAAGGGTTTGTTGTTGTTGTTGTTGTACTTTTAGTGCTTTTATAGTACTTCTGTAATTCAAGCAGATGGCTGTTTTTTTCTGATGTGTATTAATGTCCTACAATATTATATAACATTAGTCCACTACTCTGA
This sequence comes from Gopherus evgoodei, assembly GCF_007399415.2. Taxonomy (NCBI): domain Eukaryota; kingdom Metazoa; phylum Chordata; order Testudines; family Testudinidae; genus Gopherus; species Gopherus evgoodei. The sequence goes on from NC_044332.1 coordinate 61,363,009, forward strand.
CTTCCTATAAATGCTTCCTCAAGACCAACTCTGCTCTGACACCTACATATCAGTGCTCATTTTGTTGTGCATCAGTCAGGGGTAGCTGATTTTTGTTACTTACTAAATTGGAACCATCAGGAAACCTGTATAAACCACATGAGCTTATTACTGGTATCCTTGTCATGTGTTTGTTACAGTCATTTGTTTCATTTGGATTGTCTTACAGAGAGTTTTGCTGCAGTACTACGTTTATAATTATTAGTCATTTTGGATCAACATAGATATATACATAAATAAAATGCAATCTAACAAAATAATTATTTGTTTGGTTGAAGTTTTATTTAATTTTTTAAAAGCGGCCAATTTACCATATTTTCATTTACATGTGAGCCACTGGGTATAAATAGAGGTGTATATGTCTGGGTGTAAAAAAAGGATTTCTTTGTTGTAACTACGTTGCCGGAAAAGAAAGGTGAAATAAAAGACACTAGAATGAAGGAGAGGTTGATAAACTGTGCAGGCTGGGATGATAGGGTTACTTGTGGCCTCATCTAGAAGAACAGTTAAAAGGCACAGAATCCCAAAACTTTTGTACAAATAAAAGATGGAAGGGGGGTAGGGTCCAAAAGAGAATGATAGGAAAGGAGTAGTTAAGCATGATATTATTAACAAGAAGACAGCAAAAATACAAAGTATACAAGTCTCATGAATTTACAACATATTAGAGCAGTTACACTTGTAAAAATTCATTCAAATTTATCAAGTCACAAACATTAATGAATAATTTGACAGTGATATAAAATATAACCTTACCTTTCTTGTGTGGGAGAATTCAGACGAAACAAGATTCTCAGGCAGCAAATTTCAGGGCTGCCCCGCAAAGTGTTGATCCAGATCCTGGGTGGACTTTCACCCCTCCTCCCAAATATACACGTCAGACACTACTCCTGACCTAACCCTGCAAACTTATTTTTTCTATAGTTTGTTTTTCAAGTCCTCGTTACTAATGCTGTCACATGCTAGAGCAGTGTTTCTGCACTAGCTAGCCTCCTAAGGCAATGTGTACAGCAGAGGGAGTGGGACTCAAGCCCCACATGCTTGCCAATTGCCAGATACCTGAGTCCAATATTTTCCTGATGGTGAGATTCAAGACGTGGAATGACCCCTAACTTTGGACCCCAAGAAATGTTGCTATACATTCTCCATCTTCCAAGACAGAAGAGATTCCCACATCCCTCCACCTAAACACAGAAATCCCCCCACCTCACACACCCCTACATAGCAATGAGGTTCTTCACAGTCCTCCTCTCTTCCATTTTCTCATGGTTTGGATGAGTTTTGGCAGCACTGCCCTGTGTTTCTCCTCTCAGTGATAGGAGACGGTTCGGTGGCTCCAAAAAATCACTGAACCATTGTGTTGAGTCAGCTGATCTGTGTACTAACTGCATCTCTCTCTCTCACACACAGAGCCAATTGCTGACCAGTTCAGGTAACAGTGAAGCATACAAATTTCAGATATTGTTCCACTGATGGCATATCATTGAAGACCAAAAAAAATTGTGTTTCCAAATTTAGTGGCTCCTATGTTAGGGTTTGAGAGGTGTTGGGAAACCTTAATACTTACTAAAAATTATGGGCACCACCTTAATGTCAAAACTCCAGCTGGAAACATGATCAGACCCAGTGACAGTTGTGAAACCCACAGCACAGCTAAATATAAGGTCCTTATTGTACCAATGTTCTTATTTAAAACCTAAGGAGTTTTTAGAGGGAGCTAATCATTAGAGGGAAGTCACTGACAACAGGAAAGAATTATACACAGGATTGTATTACCAAATACCTATAATACCACTGTCAAATTTAATTATAAGGTCGGTATTTTTGCCAAATTTTCTGCCATAAACTTATTCAATATAAACTAAAACTATCACATTGTCATTAGCCAGAATTCAGATATGTGCCTCTTGAAATCAACGGTTCTGTGAAAAACAATCTGCAATATTTCACAGCTGAAGTTTACAATTAATAAGTCTTTTCATTCAGCTAATCAGCGATTACATTAACTGCACGTCTAACCACTAATAAGCAGTGTCTGATAATTATTTTACAAGCAAAACAAAAATGACAATGTTGATGCATTGTGATGACACATCTCATTATAACTGGGTTACCACAAAGTAATTCTAATAGAAACAATGATAAGTTATATTGTCTTTACTATGCTACAACTTGATAATGCACTGGATAACTTTAAATTGTATATGGAATGTGAGCACATTTCTGAATGCTACATTCATAGACAATGCAAGAATTCTCTCTTTTGTCTTATTTAGTTTTAGAATACTGATTTACCTCACTGCTTTATTACAAACTATATCTCTAGAGACAATTTGGTATATATTTTAGACTATGAGATTTTCCTGAAACAATCACTGCATTTAAACACACAACCACTAGAAACTGAGATGCCAGACTGTTGATTTTTTTTCCCCACCATAATGATCAATTTTAAATCTGTGCATCAGTCTAAAACCACCATATGTACAACATACTTGCACATACTACAAAAGTTACCAACTGGAGCCTGAAACCTGCACGGAAAGAGACAGAATATTCTTATATTCTCTTCAGTGAGTCTTATATTCTCTTCAATGGATTCCGATTTCTATATTATCCATTTAAACACAACCTTTTTATCAAAATGGCCTATATCTAACTTTTAACTCTTAACATGCTAGGTACCTAAAGGTGCTGCCAAAACAGTGGTGTAGTGAGGCTGTGTGGTTCCCTGCCATCCTGGAGAGAGATGAGTCCCTCTGGAAACCAGAGTCAGCAGAGCCAGGGAGCTCTGAGCCCGCTCCCAAAGGATCACACATTGCTCCGGAAGTACAAAGGCCCGTCCTCAGAGCTCACTGAGAGAGCAACCGCTGGGGAAGCCAGACGCCTCCAGCCTAGCTCGCGATTGGGAAACCCCAGCAGCCTGCAGTAAACTCGAGGACTGCCCTGCGCCAGCTACCAGGAGGCGTTGCCACGTCTACTCCTCACCAGCTATTGCGAGTAACCCATGATGCTGGACCCCCCCTGAGGACACCACCCCAACTCAGGTACTTCAAGAGGGGGAGTTTGGAAGTAGCCTGGGGGCAGCCGACCCTAGTCTGGCTGCAGCGTTGCCAGAACCACATCAGTGGGTTGCAGCCAGGATCCCCACTGACACAGCAGCGGGTCTTCTGCAGCTGCTAGAGCCCAAGGCTGGGGCGCAGTGGAGTGGGAGGGTCTGTGTGTCCCCTGCCACCCAACTCGTGGGTGGCAGTCTCCCCCTCTCCAAGGCCCTTTGGAAACTAGGGCCTGGGCCTACTGTTTATATACTGTTGTTGCTCAGCCCCTGCCTGAGGGCCTGAGTGCCTGACCCACCATTGCCCTGCCCTGACTTAGGGCCTGGGCTTGTGGTGTTTGTTTCTGCCCTTACAAAGGCCATTGAGGAAGACTCCTGCAGCTGAACTAATTCCCCACAAGACATCTTCCCAAGTTTAGTGAGGCGGTGTGGTTCCCCGCCACCCCAGAGAGACATGAGCCCCAGCTTACCTCTTTACAAATGGTTTGAAAAAAGTGAGGGGACAGGTTCTAAACTCATCTGTGCATTGTTTTGCCCAAATAGGCTGCTCTGCTGGGAGGGTAAGCAAACCATTAGAATTTCAGAGAGAGAGAGGGAAGACAGCCAAGCGGCCAACTGTTAACACATTGTCCACCACACAGAAGATCAAGAGTTTCTCTCTTGCTCCTCAAATGAAAAAGACTGGAAATGATGCAAGACAGACTGCTCTGTCCTTGAAGAGGAGGCACTACTTTGATTCTCTCTCAAACAACATCTTCTGCCCAGTGGCTACAGCAGAACCTACATGTATGCAGACCTCCTTGGCTCAGGGAGGTGTGATGGGCAGTACAGACCATTCTGAAACCCAACAGATGCCCTTCATGTCCCCCCCTCCCACCACACAGACACATCTTTATTAACCTTAATGAAGAGAAGCAGCAGCAATTTGGCCAACAAGATAGGAGAGCTTCACATGCAGGAAAGAAGGATTTCAGTTGAGATGAGTTGAGAGGTTATAAATGGGTCCCACTACGGCATGCTCCACTAATGATTGCAGCATTTCATTAATATTCAGGTCCGGTGAAGTCAAGAGTATAAAAAAGGGCAGTTTCTAGGGAAAGAGGAATGCCTGGGGAACTGTTTTCCTTGTCTGTAGGAGCTTGGAGCAGTTCTTTGTTAGTTTGTTTATTAAGGTTTCCGAGCTAATCAAGGGTGGCTTCCGAATCCTGCACACTGGGTCCTTTTATTTTGCTAATATCTAAATCAATAAATGAGGTTTCTCTAAAGAGATGTTTTTGCTTTCCTTCAGAAGAGCCTCTGGCAATTGGTGGGGGAGGATCAGAATATGTGGTCTTCCGTCCCGAGGCTTTGCCAGGATATGGCAAACAAACGTGAGATTGGAAGTAAACAAGGGAGAAAAGTAGGATGCTTCTAGAATATGCCAGTGTGTGAAATGCAATAATAGGTATTATTTCCATGAAGGGAAAATGGTTTGTTACCACAGTATTTTCATGACTAGTTTTTTTTAAGTGGAACCTCATTACATTCTGTCATACATGAATATTTACTTCAACCAATGGCTTTTGAAAAAAAGACTTCAAAGAAGCTTTTATAATATAGGTTATGCATCCACTAATTAAATACCACCAATCCCTTATAATGAGCAACACTCTGCCCACCCCAATCTAAATTTCCAAGGCAACTTGATTATGTTGGAGTTGAGGTAAGAGGCCATTTCTTGAGGATCCTCCATCACAGACATCAGAGAGCAGTAGTCAGTGAAGGGCATCTAAAGCAGAAGCAATTTTCTCAGTCTTGACACTTTTTAGTAAATTAGTCACTTGTCGAGCAGAGACAGTTATACAGCAAAACAAAATCTTGTAGAGCTCTTCATTTATTCTTGGAAATGTTGTTTATGTCACTGTCAAGTAACAGAAAAGTCTCTAACCTCTTTCCTTCTGAAATGCCTTATCTCAGGGGGCTTCTTGCAAATCATTTCTTAATGAAGTTTAAATGACAAGTATTTTTTTTTAGCTTTAGGTATAGCTAACTGTTTTTCCCTACCTCCCTGACATTTTCTTTTGTAACTAAATCACTCTACAGAAGGCAATGTATGGGATATGAATAAAAGATTTGTTATTTAACAAAGCAATACCTCATTATAGGTAGCTTAACCACACCTTATAAATTATCATTACTAAAAACCCAATCATTAGAAGTGCAACATATAGCATATAGAAGATTGCCAAATGTCTGTACATTAATCAGAGCCAGATTCTGTTCTAACTCATGGTGAGTAGCATCTGACTCCAGAAGTGATTTCACTGAGATCGTTCATGGAGTAAGGTGCTATAGAACATATGAAAGGGTATCAGAATCTGGTCCATAGATGGGAATGGATATTTGAGGGCTATAAAATACATATGAGGGGGAGAAAGGGGTGGGGGAAGAGAAGTTAAATATAAACACATCTTTTAAAAATGATTTTTATTTTATTACACATAATTGGTATGCATTTATTGCTCCTGTAATTTGCCAGGTCTGACAGGCCCGAAGACTGAAATCCTCTTATCTAGGCAGGATATGGACAGCAGAGCCTGGGCAGCAAATTGGAAAGTTTCTGAAACCTGATGCTCTAATATGTGTTGAGACCGCTTCTTTCAACTGGCACAAGGAAAATAATGGTTACTTAGGAAAAGAGAGATGAAAGAAATTCACATAAGCATTCTTTGGAGCATAAGTACATCTTGGATAAATATGCTGCAATGTCATGCAAACTGCTTCAGCTTTAAAAATCTGGCCTCTCCTCTACAGCTGCTGTAAGGAAGCTAATCAGTGAGAAGTATGGTGCTGCTATTTGGTATGTGGACTCATGCTTGGGGAATCTGAATGTAGCAGGTCAAGATATATCTGTGGTCTGCCACCCCTTGCTGATATGCCAGAGTTCAAGATCCTCCATGAGATTTGTTTATTGAAGTGAGGCTGGGGTCAGATGTCTAAATACTTATGGACCCTTGTTCAAGTTCAACTTCAGGAGCTCCAAAACCGGTGACTACTTTGTTGCTGAGGGAAGGTGTAAATGAGGGGACATCCCCTTTCCTAAGCAGCAAGGCAGCTGCAGCTGCCATCTGTACATGTCCCTGCAGATGTGGCAGGTGGCAGCAGAATAAGGCAGCAGGACAGCAGCAGCTTTTTCTTAAGGTTTCCCCACCAGAGAGAGCGCGACTGCCCACTGGGTTTCTCTTCCCTTTAAGCTCTCTAAGATAAGCTACTGACAAGCTGGTGCCTTCCCTCTTAGCAGCAGTTGGAGCAAAAACCAGGGGAGGGGCCTAATGTGACAGAGCACTGCACCCTAGCCTGCAGGAAACATCCCAAGATTCTCTTCACAGTGGTTCCACCCCAAAATTCCCTTTCCTGCAAAACTCACTCATTCCCAGTGTCTCTGCCAACCAATAATGCATAATAGTTTGGCTCTAGCATATCACAGGATTAAGAAGCTGTTACGAAAACTAGAGTTAAAAGCAAAGCTATGGAAAAATAGAGAAAATTAGATCTGATTGGATTCTGATATTTTATCAGCAACACTTTGCTTAACCCCACTATGTTATCAGGTTCCTTGCCTGGGTTTAGGATTTTCCTCCAGAGGTGCAGAGCAAAAAGCCCTCTATTTTAAAGTATGAGAGCTTTTCCCGGAGCAAAAGCAAGTACTGGACTTTTTTTAATATGCTCTGAATTTTGGTAGTGAAGTTCATAGAAAGTTTGTGCACTATTAGAACAAAAAGATTGTCTTCAGTTCACACAGAGAATGGGAAATAAATATGAGGATGACACTTCAATTTATTGAGCCCTCTTTGGAAACCTCCCATGGAAGGTCATACGGTCAAAACCTCTTAGTCAACTGTATTTTCAGTTTTCAACAGCAGTTTAAAAAACACCACCTTTTATTCCATTTGTAGCCCACACACTAGCAGGGCTTCACTTTCCTTTCCTTTGTTCCCAGATTATGCAGCAAATATAGTTTATCATTAAAAAAGATTTCTAATCCTATAAAGGAGTAAATTGTTATGTCACATTCCCTGTAGCTTAAGATACCTAAAGAATAAGATTTTCCCAATAAAAATAAATATTTAGTTAAAATTCGTATTGTTTTCTCAGCTGACCAAGAACAGTCAAATCTCTTAGCCACTATCCAGGAACCAGTCCAGATTTTTGCACTCACACTCTCAATATAATTGGATCTTTATACTGTCCAAGTGCTTAACCATCAACGGTCAGAGTCTGACTCTCTTTCCCACACTGACCAGTACTTTACATCTCAAATAGTCCCATTGAAAATCCAGCCCCATGTAAATTATTGATAACCAAAATAAGGTAAACGTATTAAAAGATTTTTATCAATAAATGTCAGTAAAAGTTGATTTCACCATTCACTCACAATTGACCAAAAAATAATCCTTCAATAATAATCCAAATTTACAGATAGGCAATGTAAGAAAAATGCTGCTAGATAATGTAGAGTTTCATGTAAGCATATTTACTTTGTACTTTTTGACATGAGATGTTGACAATGTGTTTTAACAGTTAAGTATCAGAGAGGTAGCCGTGTTAGTTTGGATCTGTAAAAAGCATACATGCATCTGACGAAGTGGGTATTCACCCTTGAAAGCTTAGGCTCCAATACATCTGTTAGTCTTTAAGGTGCCACAGGACTCTGTTGCTTTTAACAGTTAAAGCTTTATAACTTTTTGAATCTCAGCATGTACTGTCATTAACTAATTACTGTCCTGTAATTTCCTGCAGCTATGAAAATTAACTAGATACATTTTAAAATGCTTAAAACCCATAATTTTGCACAACTGTAAAAACTGTAAGATAAAACTAGAAATAAATGTTTAAAAATAAACATTGATATTTTCCATCAGAAATTATAAAAACATAAAAATTGATGGAAAATATCAAATGTTTTTTTTCAAGCCTAGATATAAGAAAGCATTTCCCCTTCTGGCTTTTCTTACCTCCAGAAGACTGCTTTGAGGTATACCTCTTTCCACAGCACATCCACTTTATTTTTAACTGGCAAAAGAAGGTTACCTTAAAGATTTCATTACCAACACCTCTGAATGTTGAGCATTCTGCCCTTCATGCACCCCAGACTCAGTAGGCCCCTCCTTCAAGCATTTTATTTTAAAACCTAGTAGCTCCAATCACTTTGTTTCCAAATTGGCATGTGTAAAAGAGTATAGATTCTACCAAGTTCCACTCTCTACTGCACACATTTGATCAAATTAGTAATACCAACCATTTCTAGATTCAGCACAATATAAAACACCCAGCAAATTCTGTTTATTTCTCCCCTGAACCACAAAGGCTAAGCATATTATACATCTACACGATCAGGGAAAGCCTCACATGTAGCAAATTGCAATACATGCCCAAGTGTTGAACTAGGAAGCAGAGAAGACATGGAGGGAGTTCCTACAGCTTCCTGTGTACCATGGAGTCCAGATCCATACCTGCTTTGGAACTAGTGTGTCAAGGTGAGGAACAAAGAGTGCTGAAGATGAAGCAAATTGCAATGCTCGCCCAAAACAATAAACAGAGAAGGAACGATGGGCTGAAACTTCATCTCCCCTTTGGACCATGTAGTACTGGCTGTTAAACAGCTCCTTCGGCATATACCCCAGGTAGGCTCCAAGGATTCCATTCGTCTGCCTCAGGCCTTCTGAGCACAGAGCAAAGCTTTTTCATGTGGACATTTTTCTTGCCCAGGATTTCATTGTATGGTATTTGAAACTCATCATCCCCATAGTGTTAAATCAGTATTCTATATACAGCCTGTTTCTGCAAAGGCTCCCAAGCCTGGGAAATGCTTTCTTGAAAAGCTGTAGTTAATATAATGCATGCATACATTTTCTGAATGGTGTTATACCTATTTCCTTTGTTGAATCCAGATACCTGTACTGTTTCAAAATTTGTCTCTGTGTTATGTGGCCAAGGGAAGTTACTATTGTATCAGTTCACAATCTCCTTCAGAATCTTTAAGCAAAACACAGGGATCTGACAGCTGGAAATTTCCACTGTCTGCTCATCAACATCAATAAAACAAAGGATTCTCTATGAAAATAATGTGAATTTTCTGTATTAAAATACACTTTTCAAACTATGGAAAGCACATAAAATACACTAGTCTATCAATAAGAGAGAATTAATGAAAATCTTAGATTAAAACTTTCTGGGAAAAAAGGCTTACCTCTCGACTGCAAACCACGGCCACATGCTTCATTGATTCCCAATATGCCCTGTCTCACAGAATCTGGCACCAGTATGCAGTGACTCCATTTATGGGTCTTCCATCTATGATAATAAACAAAGAGTTAAGAGGTGTGTGCTATTATGGTTGCTTGGAAGTGAAGACAGCACTGAAGCAAATTTAAAAAAAAAAAATCACACTGGAGTGAAGGTTCACGGTACATATCAGTAATTTAGGGGTAAAAAACAAACTACAAGAATGTTGTAATTTTTCCTCAAATAAACTTTACAAACTTAAGGTCAGATTTAATATTAAACTTATACAAAATCTACATGAGCCTCCAATCTTCCTTCTTTGTTCTTTTCTCATTAACAGTCTCAGTGCCTTTTTCAAAGTCTACTGAAATCAATGGGAATCTTATCATTGACTTCAGTAACTTCTTGATCAGAGTCCTCTCCTGCAAATCCTTATTCACAAAGTTAATGTTTTGTGGAATCTGCTGTCTGGGTTACAATGTGTGATATATAAGAATGCAAGTGAGCATCTGTCCATATATTTTTACAGCTGCTTAGAAACATGTATGCATAATGTCTACCAGAATGTGCAGCTTTGTCGCTATATGCATTTTTACTCTTTTCAAGTACATGTTGTAATGTCGTGATCTGGGACTCAGAAGTTTGTATACAAAGATATAATGGATCTCTATTTTCTAATACCTGTATAAAACATGGTGTGACATTGCACCCCATAATGCTTTATAGAAATATGCTTATAAGTATAAATATGACATAAATGGAATATGTTTTAAGCTAGATATGCTACGTAACAGATCTTTGCAAAGGTTATGTTCTACTGAATGTATTAATCCTATTTGTATGCATGTATCATTTTTATATCTGAAGGTATGAGTGTTGATTCTATGCTTGTATTTAAAGTGTTTGCTGTAGGAAGTATATAAGGCAGATTTGGTCAACATAGTGTGAAGGGGTTATGTGAGTAATTAGGAGTACTTAGCTAACAATGGATCTTGGGAGATGCCAATCAACATCTAAGCTTTCCTGGGAATGTTCAAACTAATATGTAATCAATGGTGTCGGCCTGCAAAACGTTGAATCATTCATAACATATGACTTGCCCAGGTGACTGCAAAACTCCATCTTGTGGAAGGGATTTTACACAGGAGAAGAGAGGGGTTTCCACCCACAAGAGAAAAACTATATAAGTCCCTGGGAACCCCTCCATTTTGTCTTCAGCTGGCTCAAGACACAGCCTCTCCACTCCAAAGAGATGACTGAAAGAACTGGAACAAAGGACAGTAACTACGGGCGTGTGAGTGATTGCTGGACCCAGACTAGAAAGGATTCTAGTCTCTCAAAGAAGCTTATTGGAACATCTCTGAGGGTGAGATTTACCTGCATTTAGTTTTCTACTGTATTAGGCTTAGGCTTGCATGTTTTTGTTTTATTTTGCTTGGTAATTTACTTTGTTCTGTCTGTTATTACTTGGAACCACTTAAATCCTACTTTTTATATTTAATAAAATCTCTTTTTACTTATTAATTAACCCAGAGCTCCTAGAGGAGCAAACAGCTGTGCATCTCTCTCTATCAGTATTACAGAGGGCAAATAATTTATGAGCTTATCCTGTGTAAGCTTTATACAGAGTAAAATGGATTTATTTGGGGTTTGGATCCCACTGGGAACTGGGTATCTGGGTGTTGGAGACAGGAGCACTTCTTAAGCTGTGTTCAGTTAAGCCTGCAGCTTCTGGGGGATGTGGTTCAGACCTTGGTCTGTGTGTGTAGCAGGCTAGCGTGTCTGGCACAACCAGGCAAGGTATTGAAGTCCCAAGCTGCCAGGGAAAACAGGCTTAAAGGTAGTCTCAGCATATCAGGTGGCAGTCCTAAGGAGGTTTCTGTGACCCAAACCATCACACATGGCCAGAGAATTTTACTGGAGTGGTAAATAGTTTCCTTCGTTGTGCTATTTGTCTACTCAGAAACTAAAAAATACATATTAATCAGTGAGCTGTGTGCACCTGCAGAGAAGACGGTGGAGTATCTGCAATAACCATACAATTATCATTAAGGTAGGTTAGTGATTGTGATCCCACATTAGATTAAACTGATATTTAAAATATATTTGGGGTGATTTGTTTTCTCATGCCTCTTCATCCATTTTTAAAACAGATGGTTGCCTTTTTAGGATGGTGTTTGCACTGAGGCTCATTTTGATGAAATCACACATTAGTTCTACTAAAATGCATTTTTTGTTTATACACAGCTAATATTTATATGGCATTTTTTGTGATGAAAAATTATTAAATAAATTGCACATAATTAAAATATAAAATGTATTTCTGGAGAACTAGAAACTCAATGTCAGAGATTCTTAGCTGCTTATTTACAGAACCTGTAAACTGGACAGACAGGAATATCTTCACATTCTCTTTCTTCATACAAGGTGTCCGGGCAGTCCTGTCCCCCATTGGCAGCGTTCTGAATGATAATCCTATATCGGAACTGTTTAATTGCTGTAGCATTGTCTGTAAGAAAAAAAGCAGCAAACATTTGTTTTCCAGGCATAGTTGGCATCATCAGTTAGTGCATTAGCTATCTGGGTTAAAATCCCACCTGAGGTTACAACTAGTAAAACAATGAAAGCTTGATCCTGCAAAGCAGGGAGAGGTGCCACTCTATATCAAAGATACGCTAAAGCAGAGACAGGTATCAACACATCAGTGGAACAGAACGCGGAATGCTTATGGATCAATTTTCTAAGTGATAAATCACAAGCTAGGGCACTGGGGGTGGGTCTGTTACAGATCATCAAATCAAACAAGAGAATGGGATGAGTAGCTCCTTAAACATCTATCTATAATGTGGAGAAACAAAACTTGTTATAATCATGGGAGGAGGGAGGATTCAGGACACATACCATAGATCTCAAGCTGCCACTAGGAAAACATACTCAGAGTTTTTAAAAATTATAGACAATAACCTTCTAACATAAAAATTATTGCAACCAATGTGTGGTGATTCTACATCGACCCTCATTCTAACACAAGGTCATACCATCTAGAAATAAAGAACGTATGTCAGATTTACAAAACTGGAGGCAGCATCCTGGAATGCAATGACACTGAAAAGAACTTAAGAAAATGGTAGTTTCTCCTGAAACAAGAGATCCAGTGCAGTGCTGTAGCTAAGAAGACAAATGGGATCCTTACAAAAGAAGTAGGAGTAGGGTGTTGAAATGCTTTCTGGAAAACCAAGTCCCATTCTAGAGTCCACTCTCAAAAAGGATGTTGAAAAACTGGAAAGGGGTCAGAAAAGAGCTACAAGAATGATTCAAGATCTGGAAAACATGCCTTATAATGAGAGAATGTAGGAAGCTCTATGTTGTTAGTTCATATAAGGAAAGGTGAACAGGTAACTTGATTATGGTCTACAAGTCGCTATACGTGAACAAGATTTCTGATAGTAGAGGGTTCTTTAATACAGCAGAAAAAGGCACAACAAGTCCAGTGGTTGGATGCTGAGTAGAAACAAGGCCCTTTTATTTATTTATTTATTTATTTAAACAGCAACCACTGGAACAACTTGCTTGGGATGTGGTGAATTTTTCATCACATGAAGTCTTTAGATAAAGAGCCTAGAAGTCTTTCAAAAAGATATACTATAGCTTAAACAAAAGGTAGGCGCTTGATGAACAAATTTATGGATGCAGTTTATGGCCTGTGTTAAGTAGCAGATCGGACTACTTGATCACAATGGACCCTTCTGGCTTTGCAATCTATAAGTCTATGAATAAGCACCTAAATAGGTACTTAGTTAAAGATCACAAGTAGTCCACATTGAAGTCAATGGGATTACTCATACATTTAAAGAAATGCTTTGCTGGATCAGGGCAAGAGTGATCAGTATCCTGTAGGCTCAAATCCTTGCTGATTTGTACACTTCAGAAAAAAAATCACCATGCTGATTAGCCCAATTACAAAAGGGGTGTCTTTTTCTGTGAAACACAGCCAAAACTGAAACTCATCAGTTTTCCAGGCAAGGACTGAGATAGATTACATTGGGAAGAATGTTCATATAGAACCTGGCTCTTAGTAAGTATGCATACACTCCGCTCCTATTAAAGATCCCTCTGACCCTTACTGGATCAGATCCATAAGACTTGGTTCAAGTCAGTGCTACTGAATCATCACCTCCAAGAACACAACATTCGTTCAACTTTATATATGTGTATTTTAGACTTTTAAAACTCTATATAAACGTGTCTGCTTCATTAAAGATAATGACACACTTAATGTTCTGGTAATAAATATCATGTCTGACTACAGAAGCCTACTTGCTTTAATGAGTTACACACTATTTAAACAAAGATTTTTGCAACTTGGAAAACGTATAGTAGAATGTTTTGTGGAAAAGCATAAAATGTATCATATCAGTGAACCCTTTCCCCAGTATAATGAATGCTGCCCACAACAGAGCACACAGTCAGTTGAAGGGTATTATGCAGGCGCCAAGCCTGAAGTCTTTACTCAAACTCCCATTGAAGCAGATAAGAGATTTTTTTCTGAAACGATTGAGGAAGGATGTGCCTGCTATCACTGAAATTAAAAACTAGAAGAAAAAGAAGAATACATGAAATCAAATGGGTTTTAACTTCAGAAATTACTTCGTATTCAAATCTGAGTATCATCATACAGCAGCATCTCTACTATCACAATGTATATTGCTTACGCACAAAAATCTACAGTAAAAGAACACTGTTATGGTTGCAAGATGTTAAGAAATACCAAAATTAAGGTTACTTTTAAAACCTTAATTCAACCCTCCTGTAGATATACATTATGATACAGTCTTTCATTATTTGATCACAAACTACTTTCCCCACAGGAACCCTGCCTCATTCAATGCACAGGTGGACCAGCTCTGGTGATAAATCAGGATTGTGTAGTACAGTTTTGTTTGTGTGTGATTTCCTATATTTTTTAAAAAAGCAAACTGAAAAACCAGATATTTCATCATGTGGCATCATACCAACACCCACATGGTTCATCAACAGAGTTGGAACCTTTAAATCCTCCAACCAGACTTCTGCACTGGAGATAATGGAGTAACTGATAGAAGTAGTAGGTTGTCATCCTCTATGTGGACCAGTAGTAGAAGGGGATGAGGCATACACTTTACCACTGGGTTTCAAAGATATTTGCTGACAAAAGAAGAATGGTGAAGACTCAGGTCATGTCTACATCTAAAATTTGGCAGCGCTGGTTGTTACAGCTGTATTAGTACAGCTGTATAGGGCCAGCGCTGCAGAGTGGCCACACTTACAGCAACCAGCGCTGCAAGTGGTGTTAGATGTGGCCACACTGCAGCGCTGTTGGGCGGCTTCAAGGGGGGTTCCGGGAACGCGAGAGCAAACCGGGAAAGGAGACCAGCTTCGCCGCGGTTTGCTCTCGCGTTCCCGGAGCCACCCTGCAAACCGCAGGGAAGGAGACCTGCTTGCTCGGGGTTCCGGGAACGAGAGAGCAAGCCGGGGAAGGAGACCAGCTTCGCCGCGGTTTGCTCTCGCGTTCCCGGAGCCACCCTGCAAACCGCAGGGAAGGAGACCTGCTTGCTCGGGGTTCCGGGAACGAGAGAGCAAGCCGGGTAAGGAGACCAGCTTCGCCGCGGTTTGCTCTCGCGTTCCCGGAGCCACCCTGCAAACCGCAGGGAAGGAGACCTGCTTGCTCGGGGTTCCGGGAACGAGAGAGCAAGCCGGGGAAGGAGACCAGCTTCGCCGCGGTTTGCTCTCGCGTTCCCGGAGCCACCCTGCAAACCGCAGGGAAGGAGACCCGCTTGCTCGGGGTTCCGGGAACGAGAGAGCAAGCCGGGGAAGGAGACCAGCTTCGCCGCGGTTTGCTCTCGCGTTCCCGGAGCCACCCTGCAAACCGCAGGGAAGGAGAACCGCTTGCTCGGCGGTTCGGGGAACGAGAGAGCAAACCGGGAAAGGAGACCAGCTTCGCCGCGGTTTGCTCTCGCGTTCCCGGAGCCACCCTGCAAACCGCAGGGAAGGAGAACCGCTTGCTCGGCGGTTCGGGGAACGAGAGAGCAAACCGGGAAAGGAGACCAGCTTCGCCGCGGTTTGCTCTCGCGTTCCCGGAGCCACCCTGCAAACCGCAGGGAAGGAGAACCGCTTGCTCGGCGGTTCGGGGAACAAGAGAGCAAACCGGGAAAGGAGACCAGCTTCGCCGCGGTTTGCTCTCGTGTTCCCGGAGCCACCCTGCAAACCGCAGGGAAGGAGACCTGCTTGCTCGGGGTTCGGGGAACGAGAGAGCAAACCGGGAAAGGAGACCAGCTTCGCCGCGGTTTGCTCTCGCGTTCCCGGAGCCACCCTGCAAACCGCAGGGAAGGAGACCTGCTTGCTCGGGGTTCCGGGAACGAGAGAGCAAACCGGGAAAGTGAGACCAGCTTGATTACCAGAGGCTTCCTCCTTCCACGGAGGTCAAGAAAAGCGCTGGTAAGTGTCTACATTGGATTACCAGCGCTGGATCACCAGCGCTGGATCCTCTACACCCGAGACAAAACGGGAGTACGGCCAGCGCTGCAAACAGGGAGTTGCAGCGCTGGTGATGCCCTGCAGATGTGTACACCTTCAAAGTTGCAGCGCTGTAACTCCCTCACCAGCGCTGCAACTTTCTGATGTAGACAAGCCCTCAGAAATCTTGGGTTCTGTTCCATCTCTGGACAGGAGTGTTCTCTAGTGGGCACAGACCCTTTTGCCCATTCCCCCTAACTGTCCACATCTCTTCCAACCTATCCCAGTCCTATATCTTCCCCACCCCTAGCTCCTTGCCCCTGTCCTATTCTCCTTGATTACCTAGTCCTAGTCTTCCCCTCTGAGCTTGATGTCCAAGTCCCAATCTCCCCCTCCACTCCCAACCTCTCCCCTTCTCCACATGCAATCCCAGTCTCCTTGCCCAGCCAATCCCAGTTCCCCTCTCCTGCCTCCTGTCTCTCCCTCTCCCCCACCGATTTCCAGTCTTAATCTCTTTCTGAGACTCTCATCCAATTTCAGTCTACTCCTCCCCCAACTCCTTGCCCCCTTTTCCTCCTTCCATGGCTCCTTGCCCAGTTTCTTTGCCTAACCAATTCCAGTTCTTCCCTCACACCCTGCTTATAGACGGATGCCTCTTCCCCCGCTTCCCCACACTCTCTTCTAGTCCCAGTCTCCCCACACAGCTCCTCATCTAATTGCACTGATCCCTTCCCAAGCCAAATAGCTACCTGTTCTGCTATCCACCCCCATTTCCCTCACCAGCTCCCAGTCCCCTTGCCCAACTACTTCCAGCCTCCTGTCCCTCTACCAACCCCACCGATGACTGCATAACTTCAGAACAAAAAAATAGGCGTAGCATCCGAGGGAAAAAAAACATTCTGACAGGGTCCAGGCTTTATTCCATTTGGTTTTAAATCTGATGTAAATCACTGTTAAAATAAATGCAATAAGCTATTACCTAGTATTTTATGAACACTTGTCTAGGTGATCAAACTACAGTGAAATTGCTAGTCTTTATTCTAGACAGCCAAAGACTGGAACAGCAGGGGCACTGCAGACTTAAATACATTGACACAGCTATAAAAGGAAGTTTGTGTATGCCCTGCACATACAATGGCAGGCTCCAGTGTGTGATATTAGTCTTTTAACTTTCCCCAGCAACACAATTCACCAAATCAAAAGCTCATGAAATAATCTTATCATGTTTCCTTATTAACGTTACTATTACAGCAGTGAAAAACATCTTCCCTACACTAGCCATCTGTAATATAATTTAGGACGTGTATAGTCATCTTTCATTATTAAAAACCAACGGATAAATACCCCTACCCATTCCTAGCTTTACATCATATCAAGTCGCACAGATATTGTCTGCGTACCCAACACACTTAGGAATGATCTCTTCTCAAGAGGGAGACAAAAAATGTAAGGGCACTACAAGGTTCAAGAAACAGTAGATAGATCCTCCATTACCCACTGCAATACACATTACTTAACCACACTGCTGTCCCAGTCCCCATCCCCCTTCTGCAAGCCTCCCTTTACCATTGCTGCCCCCTCTGCCTCCGCAAGCCTCCCTTCACCACTGCTGCCCCCTCCTACTCCATATGACTCCCTTAACCGCATTGTCCCTCCTCCCCCATCTTTAAGCCTCCCTTAACCCCCGGTGCCCCTCTCCCTTCTATAAGCCTCCCTGAACCCCACTGTTCCCTTCCAGCCAACAAGCCCCATAGTGGCCACTGCTGGTGGCAGCCACAACTGCAGTCCAATGCCAGCGGCTCAGGTTGCCAACAGCAGTAGTCACTGGCTGAGGCCAGAACTGCAGGATCAGTTCTAGCTCAGCCAGAAACCATGAGCAACCAGGATCTCCGAGTGAGATCACAAGCATACCTGCTTCACCTGTCACCCTGTCTTCCTCTCACCACTCTGCCACAGCCAGACCCTTGTGGGAGCAAAGTTTCCTGAGTTGCACTCCTAGGTGTGATAGAGTCTCCTGGGTTTAATCCTGCAGCTTTTAGTGAGGCCATTCTGTCCCCCACATTCCATTTAGGACTGTCCCCTGACCAGACACGGTAGCTATATTCCAGATCCAGAAGCACACTCTAATCAGGAGTTGTGGCCCTTTACAGCACAGCTTCACAGACTCAAATCAGCCAGTGGAGTCCACTATATATCACAGCGCCCAATGGCTAGAATCAGTGACAGTTTTACTTGGGCAAAGAATGTGGGATTGGACTCATAACAGATAGACATGGAAGTAATGATTTGAAAATCAATATGGGGTAGATTTTCTGAGGCACCTTCATTTTGACTTGAACTCCTAAACCCTTTAAGCACTGTTGAAAATCTCCCTCTTAAATAGACATACTGCTATTTAGTGGAAGATCTGAGGGATGATTTGAAATTTTCCAGTAAGCCTGGTGGCAGGTGAAGAGGGGGAGCCTAACAACCAGTCTGAAAGTCTACACTTCAGATCTCACTTCTAATGCTGTGAGGTGACGCTGGCCAGTCAGGTTTGAAAACCTGGGGAGTCTATCACAGCTTTTTTTAACTAGGGCTTTGATTAAACAGGCTAACCTGGAGTTAGAATAAAATATAAACTCCATTAAATTATTTTGTAATAATGAAGTAATTTTATAACATTAACAAGTTGCTTAAACAACAAATTTATTAGTATAGAAAGGCCTCTGAGGGCCTGTCCATTCTGTAGTTTAATAATCATTAGAGATTAAGGGTAAAAATATTTATCTGACCATGCATAAAAGTTGAAGGCAAAACTTACCCATTTGCTTTCTCATGGACTCATCTATTCGAGGTAACACATACTGTAAATATAAAGACCTGTGAAACTTTATTTGTCTTGAAAACCAATGCCTGGGTGGGCTGAGGTGAACAGGTTTGCTTAAAATCTTATTTATTCTCATTTTCAGAATCTTACCATGTTGGCATGTCATAGGGCAGTGTGTCCACTCACTGAAAGGGGTAACAACACAGTCTTTTTTACATGGGAGCAGACATGGACGCATGGTTTCAGGTCGGAGGGAATCTGGACACCTATCAATACAATTGTAAATACAACATATGAGAGTCCCTAAAATAATGTGTATGTGTGCATACACACACACACACACACACCCCCCATCAGCTAAATAATAAAAAAAAGGATGCACATGGTTGTGGTTGAACTCCATAATGCATAGCCAATAAATACAATAATTCAGTTCTTTACATCTTGAAAACCTTCCAGGTTTACTCTCTAGCTTGTTTCTAAGCTTGTTTCTGTTCATACTAGGCCTAATTTTACACCCCAGCTACCTCTGGCTCCCAGAACAACTCTTGAGATCAGTGTGCAGCTAGCATAACTTACAATTCACCTTCAGGCTACTCTAAATTGTACGTAGGATTTGGCCCAGCCTTCACCAACCTTTGCTTTAGGAAAGTTCAAAGGTGTCTTAAAGCTTCGTTTGCAATCCTCCTCCTGACCTGCATTGAGCACTCTTCAGGCACAAACCAAGATCTAGGTCTATATCTTTATGGGAATGTGTGTCTATAATTTTCTCAGTACACTACAGTAAATAGATCTTTGTGATTTTGCAGTCAATTTCAGACTCCTAATTTAAAAATGAAATACATATTCTAATGAAAAAAATCAGATGCAAGAAGCTCCATGTTTGAATCATGGGTGGAAGGGAAAAGGGGCAGTTCCCTTTGATCAGGAACATCAGCTGTTCTAAGTGGGAGAATAAAAACAGAATTAGCCTTTCACAATCTTTATTAATTTCCATGTAGAAAGATTGCTTGAGAAATACCCATCACCTACCTGAACGCATCCAACCAATAACTAAATATCTATCTATATGTATATTACTGTACCACTAAAGGATATTAGAAACAAAAATAAATCTGAAAATCATAATTCAGCTAACTGAACTATTAATACATTTTTGTAATGCCTAAAAGTATCAAACAAGGTTTTAAAAAAAGAGATACAATGAAATGCATTGATTCAATAACCATGAATATTCAAGAGGGAAGAAAGAATTCTCACTGTACAATGATTTTTTTTCTTTCATTACATCTAGATACAGTATATAAGCCACTGCAATCTATTTTTATTCAGTGTTCTTTTTTATACCCCATTTTCAGTGGCTTTCAGTTCCATAAGGTGGTGTGTTATGTTTCAGCTTACATTTTTTCAAATAATGGGAGGGTGGGGGAGAAGCATGAAGTAAAAAATTCAGGGTGGTAACACAAAGATTATTTATTTGGATAAATTAAGTTCCTGAAGCCACAAGGCTAGTTTACTACTGCTTCAGCAGTTTTATATTAAAACCTAACTTGTTAGTCAATTTTAATAAACAATTATATACTGTAAAATACATTAAAAACTAACAATTATTCTGTTATATTACTATCATTATAGTCTAAAAATTCGCCATTTTACTGCCAGGAGCCCCAAGTCTGTAAAGAGCTTCCACATAGGTGAGGAAATCCAAACATGTGACGCTCACTGCAGGATCAGGGCTCAAAGTCAATACATTTAATAGAGTACTATTCCTTTCTTCTCTGGAAACACCAGGTTATTCTAATCTCTTATCACCTCTTTTACACTTTTCTATCATTTTTGGAGTTCCACTAGTTACTTCTTTCCTTCTGAAATACTGGAAGCCCTTTAATTAAGAAACTACTTTTGAGAAACTTCAGAGAGGTTTGGTTTTGCTTCTTTAATTTAATTATTTAGGGGGAAAGGGGGTTGCCATTGTAAAATATATTGAAGTGCAGAATAAAGAGGAACAAAATCATCCCAATGGGATCGTCCTTAGTGGCTCAATGACCTCCACCTTTTCTGATACAATCCATTCCATTACACTTCACAATTAGAATGTTATTGTAACTATACAATTACATTTGAACAAAATATTTCCACTGAAACCTTAAAATGCAGGAGTGCTGAATTCTGAAGATCCCAGTGCATGCTATAATTTTCCATTTCTCTCATACAACAGCCCAAGTCTTTTCTCTATAAAAACTCCCTCTTTCCTCCTCTGCTAGTCCTAGATCCATCCTCCCCTTCTCCCCAAGTGTTTACTTTCTCATTTCAGCTCCATTTCCACCTAGCTAGTAAGCAGAGGATGGGGACAAATAACTATTTTACACATTATATGGCACTATAGATGGTATAACTTAATGGTGATAAATTTACCGTACATTAGTGGGTACCAGACATTCTCTTCTTTGCTCAATTAATTTAATTAACCTCAAGAATTTTAATTACCTTTATTGAAGTGACCACAGCCTGTCCATATTTAGCAGTATTGTTTTAAAACATGTAATAAGATTTAAAATGAGGCTGCAAGGAATAAGCGATGGCTTGATTTTTTTTTATACTGGGGAAATTATCTGTGCCTCTCATTTCCTGGGGTACTAACACAATGTAGAAGCTCAGAATATACACAGTGCTAAATAAATGGTTTTAGTGTACTTATTGAAATAGCAATACAAATCAACTCTTCCAAGTGAACTGTTTCTTCTTTTATTAACAGGATTTTATTAAAAATAGGTTGGTAGCTGTTATGTTCCGTTCCAGGTTATATTTTAATCACAACTTCCTAGCAGTAAAAACATTTGCAAAAAGTCAGAATAAGAATCATAGATTAACCATTTTAAATTTTTTCAGACACTGAAAAAAACTGTATTGTGACCCACCCACTGCTACATTTACAAATAAAACTGGTTTATCCATTCATTTTTTGTTATATAAAAAGATCCTTTCTCAGAAGCTGGAAAATTAAGCTAGCAATAAAAATACTTTCATAGCTTCAGTTTTCCCAAAACACACTTGAATATTTGCATTTTTAATGTACTGTAACTACAAATAATTAATCCAGCAATGCAGTCAACACTGCATCTGCAAGAACCTCTTTCTCCCAATACCTTTTATTTGTAACCTGGTCAAAATTATTCTTCACACAAAAAACCTTCCGTGTTTGCAAGCCCACTCCACAAGTAGCTTCTCCATTCCAGCTAATGGTAGCATTGAGGGCAGTTACCAAAGTGTCTTCAGAACAAGGACCCCATGGAGATGTTTCCCAATAGAACTGTGTGCAAATGTGATCATTACATAAGCGATACTCCTGTAGGGCCCGGTGAGGAGGACAGGGTTTCCCACCTGAAAGTAGTGAAAAGAATAATATATTTATTATTATAATCAAGAGAACATTGTGGATGGATACCACATGTAGAAATATAAAGTTTGTTTTATGACAAAGAAAGAAAGAAAGAAAGAAAGAAAGAAAGAAAGAAAGAAAGAAAGAAAGAAAGAAAGAAAGAAAGAAAGAAAGAAAGAAGTTGGTCGGTCGGTCGTTTTTTGACATTTATGGCTATAGTAACAGCCTTCCAAAATACTGCTTCCTCATTAAATGAGCCTTGAACAAAATTGAATTCTGAGGAATGAACAATGGAAACTGAAATGTGTGAAGTAGATTTCCAATTTCCCATGCTGCTACTACTATTCATAAGCTAATTGATTCCATTTAAATGCCAGCATCACTCTGGCTTTCAAACAAGTATATTTAAATATTACCTTTATAATATGTTCACTCTGACAGATACAGCAATTTCCTGCCATATCCTTGAGGCACTGTGACAGAATACACTTGTGTTCACACCATCACACTATTATAAGAACATTTCTACATAGGTATGCCTGGTGAGGTATAATTAAAAAAAAAACAACTCATAACTTTCTGATGAATAATATCATGAAAAAAAATGCACATTGCAACATTATATGTAAAGCTATGAACATAAACTGAAATCATGACTGAAGTATATTTCCCAGATAAGGCTGGGGAATGGCTAAACCAATTCCTCAGAGACAAAGGGCAAGCTTATGCCTCAGGCAGGTGTCCACAAGGCTGACAGATAATTACCTGTCAAGTGGCCATTCTCTGAAAAGAAAGTGGGCAGGGATAAAAATCTACATTTTAGCAAAGAAACAGCACGGAGTTTTCTTTCTTCATTAAAGTGTGTCTCATCTTCTCCCACGGGAAATGCCTCTCAAAGGGGAGGGGGTAGGACTATAAAATGAAGGGGTAAACCTCCCAAGACACCCCTCTCCCTATCCACCTCACTCTGCACCTGAGAAGACAAAAGGAAACAGCCACTGGACTCTAGGGGGACGGGTCCCGTCCTGAGAGTTTGGTCAGCAATCTGCTGGAGCAGATGGTGAGAAAGTTTGCTTTGCAATTAAGAGTTTTGTAAATAGATACTACTAAACATTTTATCTTTATTTTTCTTCTAACCATTTTTGACTCTATGCTCACTTAAAATCTCTCTTTGTAGTTAATAAACTTATTGTACTGTTTCAGCTAATCCAGTGTGTTTAAGTTGGAGTGTCAGGGTACTCTATTTAAAATAATAAGAAGGTATATTATTCCCTTAAAGAAATAACAGACTTAATATATTTGTACAGCCCAAAAGAGAGCTGCGCAGTACAGGATATACATTTCTGGGGGAAGATCCAGGACTGGAATTGTGTTGCCAAGGCTAGTGAGAGCCAGGGTATAGCTGGCAGGCTGCATTTACACACAGACACTAAGGGCATGGTTGAATGATGGAAGGCTGTTTGTGACTGGCCCAGGTGGGAGCTGGCACAGCAAGGCACCCAAGGCTGCAGAGCAGGTGTGACATAGCCCCCCCAGTAGTCAGGATTGTGCCCTGATATGTCAGAGACCTTTCTGAATTATGTTTAAATATCTTTGATGTCTATTGTATTAAATGAATGGTTTATGTATTATTATAGATCAGGATTGTATGTATCTTCTCAAAGTGAGAGATGGGACAGATGTGAGATCAGGATTTGTGAAGGAGGGCTTCAAAGGACTATACTGAACAATGTGCTAGACAAGAATGGACTTTTAGAACAAATATCAAGTGGTTTTCCTGGGGAATATCTAGGGGGAGATGAAGGCAAATTTCCTACCTCCAGTTATGCAAAATTCCAGACTTTTGAAGTTCCATCTATAGGAGTTGGCCATTGTCTGCTGATCACCTGTTACATGAGGCCAATATCAGAGATCCAAAATGTACAAAGGAAACAGTGAAATAGTCCTGATTGTTCCAGTTTGGAATCTGACAGTTATGAACTTGTAACCATGGGGAAAACCTAGTAGTGGGTTTTGAAGAACTGACACCTACCAGAGCCCGAGGTGATTGCAATATGCTCCATGAGATTAGGGAGGCTATACAAACAGAAATCTCAATAATAATGGGAGATTTCAACTATCCCCATATTGACTGGGTACATGTCACCTCAAGACATGATGCAGAGATAAAATTTCTAAACACTATTAATGACTGCTTCTTGGAGCAGATAGTTCTGAAACCCCCAAGGGAACATAAAATTCTTGATTAAGTCCAAAGTGGAGCACCGGATCTTGTCCAAGATGTGAATATAGCTGAATCATTTAGTAATGTAATTAAATTTAACATCTTGGAGGGTAGGGGGCAGAAATACCAAAGAAACCTATTATAGTAGCATTTAACTTCAAAAAGGGGAATGACACATGAATGAAAATTAAAATGAAATTAAAAGGAATATCACAAGAGTGAAATGCCTGCAAGCTGCATGGAAACTTTTTTAAAAAAACATAATAGAGGCTCAAATTAAATATATACCATAAATTAAAAAAAATAGTAAGAGGACCAAAAACATCATCATGCCTAACTGACTTAATAAAAGTGGCATTCAGAGGCAAAAAGGCATCCTTTAAAAATTAGAAATCAAATCCTTCTGAGGAACATAAACTCTGGCAAGTCAAGCGTAAAAGTATAATTAAGCAGGCCAAAAAAGAATGTGAAGAACTAGTAAAAGACACAAAAATTCTAGGTATTTTTTTTAAGTAGTCTGCCAAACAATCAGTCAGGCCACTGGACTATCAAGGTGCTAAAGGAGCATTCAAGGAAGACATTGCCGTTGCGGAGAAGCCAAATAAATTATTTGCATCAGTCTTCACCTCAGATGATGTGAGGGAGATTCTCACAACTGAACCATTCTTTTTAGCTGACAGATATGAGGAACTGTCCTGGATTGAAGTGTCAGTAGAGGTGGTTTTGGAACAAATTGATAAATTAAACAGCAATAAGTCACTAGGACCAGGTGGTATTTACCCAAGAGTTCTTGAAGAAACTCAAATACGAAATTACAGAACTTCTAACCATAGTATGTAACCTATTGCTTATATCGGCTTCTTTACCAGAAGACTGGAGGATAGCTTTATGACACCAATTTTTAAAAAAGGCTCCAGAGGCAACCCTGGCAAATACAGGCTGGTAAGCCTAACTTCAATATCAGGAAAATTGGTTGAAACTATGGTGACTAACTATGTATCTGATAATCCTGATGAACATAATTTGTTGAAGAAGAGTCAACACGTTTTTTGTAAAGAGAAATCATGCGTCAGCAATCTACTAATTCTTTGTGGGGATCAATAAGCATTGGATGAGGGTGATCCAGTGAATATAGTCTACTTGGACTTTCAGAAACTTTTGACAAGATCCATCACCAAAGGCTCTTAAGCAAAGTAAGCTGTCATTGGGATAAGAGAGAAGGTGCTCTCACGGGTCAGTAACTGGTTAAAAGATAGGAAACAAAGGATAGGAATAAATGGAGAGAGTTAATAGAAGGATCCCCCAAGGGTCTGTACTGGGACCAGGACTGTTCAACATATTCATAAATTATCTAGAAAAAGGGGTAAACAGTGAGGTGGCAAAGTATGCAGACAATACAAAAGTTCTCAGGATAATTAAGTCCAAAGTAGATTGCAAAGAGTTACAAAGGGATCTCACAAACGCAGGTGACTGGCCAACAAAATGGCATATGAAATTCAGTGAAACAGCCTCACAACCTGAGCCCCATGAGCCTGTGGCAGCTGATATGGGCCAGAAGTGGGTTTTTCTTTGCTGTGTAGATACACCCTCTGAGTACATTTCTCAGACATGAAGGAAAGCTCTGTATAAGCTTGAAAGCTTGTCTCTCTTGCCAACAGATGTTGGTCCAATAAAAGATATTACTTCTCCTTCCTTGTCTCACTAAAGTCATATTATTGTCCTTTTCTCCCTTTTTATCCTGATAGACAGCAGTATTTATCTTTTCCTGGTATTGTACAGTAGACTGTTTTATTCACTGTTCAGAAAGACTTGTGGCTTTTGATTGTTATTCATGTTTTATTTCTTTCTGAGAAATTCAAAGTCTTCAGTTCAAAGCATTTCACTTCTATTTTAGGTTTTCAGATCATATATTCTTGTGATTATAGAGCATGCACATTTGCACATGTATTTTCTTTCAAATTAATAATTCTGGTTTCTATTTTGCTCTTGAAATTTTGCATCTATCTTGTTTGCATTTCAGAACATATTGCTACCTTCATGGGAAATATGCATCTTACTTTATTTTTTTATTTTAATAATTTGCCACGTTTTAGTCTTTTTTAATAACTGTTGCCATTCTGTCTACACTTATATAGCAGTTTTCATCCCAATGTTCTTTACAAACTTTAATGGGGGCCATTTACGTGAATAAAGATAACTCATATGAGGATGCATTTGCAAGCTTAAGCTGACACACAAACATAACCTGTGGTTTTAATGATGATTTCTAAATGGTGTTTAATAGAGATTTTCTTTACTTGTGGGGAAAGTATGCACCAGGTTAGTAAGCACCAGGTTAGTTGCATGCATTGCTGACGATAAAGGTTATTTTTTAGAACATAGACAAGGCCTTAGAGATCTGACATACAAATGCTGACCCAGTACTACTTAGTCTGTCATATCTGATGGGATTGTCACCATCAGATAGGACACAGACCATTTTTTAAAATGATATTGGTATTTTCTGACTTTCTGTTGCATAGAGAACAGCAATGGCCCAATCCTGATCACAGCTCTGCACATGCTAAAACCAAGAAGTTGTATGAACTCTGTGCTTGAGAAGAAGTCTTTGTACAAAACTGTGCCAGTAGAAGAATCACCATAATGTAGTCCACCGAGTGTGTTACTGTAAGCCAGACAAACATGCCTAATGCATGTGTCTATGAAGAGTCAGAGAAAGGGACACAGCTATAAAGCTGTTTACATAATTCTAAAAAACAAGAACTCAGAGCAAATTTGATGAGTCTAATATATATAACATGTTTTTGCTTTTAAAGTATCTGATTTTACACATATTTCTGTTCTCTTCTAGACTGGAACTAATATGCTTCTATACAGTTACATAGGTATCGAGAGTTTGTGCCATACATTTATTGTGTGTGTGTGTGATTCCTCTTTTAGAGGTGGCAGATCCTCAACTGGTGCAAACTGTGATAACTCTTTTGAAATCAAGACGGTTATCACAATTTCCACTAGCTGAGAACCTGCCCCTTAAAATCAAATAATCCACAGAATAAAATTTATTAAATATCTTTCATTAAAACATAGTTATATTGGCAATGGGTATAATCTAGCCACACACAGATTAATCTTTGCACAGATCTTTGTAAGTGCAAAGATTCATCTCTGTGTGAAGTATTATTAATTATGACTATAATATTGGTGTTTGGGTCTTATCCAAATATAGTTCTACTCACCCTCCCCTGGCAGTGCCAGGATAGATTTAGTTCTGCTTTGTTTCCCCTCTGCATTTTTACTGGAACATGAGTGGGAACAAGATGACCATTCTGACCAGTCATTAACGACACAGTCCACTGCACATGGTACTTCACAAACCATCGTTTCAGGATGGAGAAACTCTGAGCAAAGGGTATGTGATACTTCGTCACCTGAAACAAACAAGACAAAATTAAGCATAAAAAAGTGAGGTGAGTTTGGGACCATTTTCAATAAATATGTTATATGTTGCATATATAATCAGGCCTGATCTACACTAGGAAATTAGGTTGGTATAACTACGTTGCTCAGGGATGTAAAAAATCCACCCCCCTGACCAACTCAGTTAAACCAACCTAACCCCTGGTGTTGACAGCACTAGCTTGACAGGAGAATTCTCCCATTGACCTAGCTATCAAGTCTGGTGATGTACGTACATCAATCAATGGGAGAACCCCTGCCATTGGCGTAGGTAAGAGTCTTCACTGAAACATTACAGTAGCATTGCTGCAGAGTTTTAAGTGTAGACAAGTCTTAAGATGTGTATACATGTGTAGAACAGTATGGAAAAAAGTGATGAAAAGAAAGCACTAAAAGAATTTGACATATATACATTTTGAAAAAACAAAACAAAACTTTGTTTTAAGTCTGATATTTGATCTACAAGCTTAGGCCAGCTTCTGGGGAATTGAGAACACTGCTAATAACTAAGTCTTTTAGATTTATAAAAATCTAGGAGATGGCAATCATGAGGGAATGAAATGAATAACCTTCAGATGGAACAATACAAATCAGTTATTACCAGGGCTCCATATTTACCAAAATTCTGCAGCTATAGGATTTGTATCCAGCAATGCAAATTGCACATGCCCCTTTCTTGCTTGCACAAACCAGGGAGCTGATGTTTTGATACCTCTGCTGGAGCCTAGGCAGAATGAGTGAAGTGCCAGTTCCTGGAGTACTTCTCACTTAAACCTTAAGAGACACAGGCTATGTTTACACTAGGAAACTTACTGATGCAGCTGCACCACTGTAAGGTCTCCTGTGTAGCTGCTCTATGCTGAGGGGAGAGAGCTCTCCCGTTGGCAGAATTAAACCATCCTCAATGAGTGGCAGGAGAGTATCTTCCACAGACATAGCTCTGTCCACACCAGTTCTTCTATTGGTGTAATTTATGTCGGCCAGGGAGGTGGTTTTTTCACAACCCTGAATGACATAAGTTTTACCGATAAAATTGCTACTGTACACATAGCCTAAGCAAACAGAGCTGCTAGATCTCACATAGGAGAGTAGAGAGACTGCACCAGGGATTCCAAGGGAACCATGAACAAATGTGGGACACCTGGTAGCAATGCCAAGATTGTAATCCCTGTGGCAGGAGGTGGGCACAGCAATGCAAAGAAAAAAAAACTGAAGGAATGAGAGTGAGAGGACATGGTTAAGAGAGCAGAAGGTTGAGGCCAGAGACAGTAGGCAGAGGAAGTCTATGGAGAGGTTTGAAAACAAGAAGAAGGCTCACAGCACTAAACTGTTAAGGCTCAGAGTGAAATCATGACCTCACTAAAGTCAACAATAGTTTTGCCATATTCTTCAGTGGGGCTAGGATTTCACCCAAAACATAGAACACATAGGTCATGACAATATGTGATTAAAAACCCCAAACAAAGCATACAATGAAAACATAGTGGAGGAGGAAACACGGCATTGTGTTCAGTTAATTAATTTATTTGTTTAACAAAGATTTTCATAACCTCTTTATCAAGCAACAACATTTCTGATGTCAAAATTACAATTAAGAACAAAATGAAATAATAGCAAGTCTCTAAGACAGTAGTGAATTTAGGGTAATAATGAGAGATTTCCCTAGGAATAAGAGTTGAGGGGTAGATTGTCTTGACCATTTAAGCTCAGTGCAAATCAAGAGGATGGATCAAAGGTGGTTCTAAACCACCTTTATGCCCCTCTCACCAAATCCTGGGGCTTTCCCTTAGCCTGATAGTTGGAGATATCAGGAGCATGGCGACACGCTAGCCACACCTCCTTTCTTTCCAGAATGCCTCCTACACGAGAGGAAGTGTGGGGATGGAGTACAGCTGCTACATCAGTTCTATCACAATGAGGGATGACACAAAGAGGATCCCCAGGTAGCCAGTTAAGATGGATTTCCAGCTACTTTACACAACTGGTCTGATGCAAAGCAGCTGGATCATAAAAGTCTACATTAGGATGACCAGATGTCCCGATTTTATAGGGATAGTCCTGATTTTTGGGTCTTTTTCTCATATAAGCTCCTATTACCACCCAGCCCCTGTCCAGATTTTTCACACTTGCTGTCTGGTCGCCCTAGTCTACATTAAGACTACCACAAATCCCCTTTTCAATATGCATCTATTTACTAATTGTTGTTAGAGCTACTATTTTTTTCTAAAGCAAGGTAAAACAAACAAATAGCTTCATTAAAAAATAACGGAGCAGAATTTCCTAATCATTTTATTTGTAACTTTGTTACACAAACCATATAGGAATCTTGAACATTCCATATAAAATTGAAATGTACCTTTTTGCAGACATAATTTGTTGTTGATGGAATTTTATCTCACAAACTATAATTGTAAATGGATTCAAAAGAAATGTGGTTAGCTTTGTTGAATCATTCCCCTGTAAAACTTTTCCTGACCTTCCTGTTTAATGGTATGAATGGATACGGGTGTGTAGGCAAAATATGTAGGCCAGCAGGAAGACAAGATTTGGTAACTTTGTTGAATTGCTCTCATATCTGAATTCTTTAAAGCTCAACTCGAACTCTTTATGAGTAACAATCTCACTCTGACTGTTACATCTTTCACCTTTAGGATAATTGCAAATCTTTCCTTTTAGGTTTCTTTACCTCATATGAATATAGGAAAAACACAAAGGAGTACCTAAGCCTAATTAGAAGGGGAAAAATTAAAATTTAGACTGCCAGCTGCAAAAGAAAGCTGGCTTTTCCCCACTTCACACAGCATGGGAGTTGTGTGTCTCGCAAGGCAGCTGAGGATGCAATTATAACTAAGAGGGTAGAAATCTCTGTTGCTTTTGCAAGACAACACATGTACCAGTGAGTAAACAAGACTGGCAGGGCTACTAGTGAGACTGCTTACAGCTGTCAGTAGGACCACAGTAGTATCTGCATTCATATCCCTCAATAACGACAGACTCATTGCCCTTGAGGTACCAATGAAACTTTCCAAGCGTGGTATGAGAAGTAATAGAGAATCTAGCAGGCAGACTATAAGAGATGTAAAAAATATTTTATTTTTGTCCTCTCCCTCAGACTTGACATCCCTGATCACTCTATTATTCTAGCCTGCTGAATAATAAAATCAAATCCAAAAACCTCTCTGAAAGAGAGCCTCTGGTCCTGTTGAATTTAGGACTATTTCTACATTGCACTTGGCAAGTTCCTTTCTCTCTACCTACAGACTATGTTTAACCATTCCCTCAGAAGAGTCCATTTTATCACCCTTGGTCTGGATGCTAACATCATGCCAATACCCAAGGTGGAAAAAACCAAAACCTTAAGCCACACTTCAACTATATGCTTGTCTCCCTAAGTCATTAAGATATCCACGTCCTTGCTAGCATTTTAACAGCTTGCCTCTGCAGCAGAGAGTAACATACATGTGTACATCCAGGTGAGGCTGGATTTTACGAAGTTATTGGTGCTATAATGCTAGGGGATTACATAATTTAGGTGAGGTGAGCAGTAAACATCTATCCTCTGTTATTTATATTCATAGGAAGAAAGCATTCAAATAGTCAGCTGCAGGTTTATGGAATGGACTAACTGGGTTTCAGGCCAACATGCCATGCTACAAGCACCAGCTCCCCCTTTTCTTCTCTCACAGGGCAGGGAGTTGTCTATATTACATAGTGGACTTCAGGCTGGTGGGTGGGTGGCTGCCGATGCTGGACAGAGAAGCTGTGCCTCAGATCAAAAAGTGTTGTTTTTTGTTTCTGTGCTTGAACCCTCGTTCCCTTTGAAAGCATCTGTGCTGTGCTTTGTCCGGTCTGTCTAAAATGTTTCCAGACCAACTAAAACAATTTGAACAAGATTTAATCCTCTTGATGCAGAATGTGGTGGTAAGTGGGTCCTGTTTTTTTTCTCGATTTTTTCCAAGGGGTAGTTTGTGGCACAAGAATTCAGGTGTCTTGCATAACATAATAGATAGCCTGATCCTAAGCCTCAGTGGCATATTAGCCACCAGGCCACCATGCCTAGAGGCCCTGGCTAATTGAGGGGTCCTGGAAAAATGGGCACCCCACACCCTGGCCCACTCCTCTCATCTGGCACTCCTGCCAGGTAGTGGGGTTGGGGCGCTGGGCCTTCTCCCACCCCAACCATGCTCCCTGACAGGAGTGCTGGGGGGGGAGGGGAGGCTGCAGACAGAAGGGGTGGGGAGGGGCTCCAGCTTGCTCTGGCTCAGGGCCCTACAAAACAGTAATCTGTCTCTGTTAATTCCATTCAAGTCTTTCTATTGACTTCAGATCAGGCCTGTTGAGAGTATGTGCAACTTCACTCAGATCATGGCATCGCTCTCAGCAGGGATGAGTTATGGTAGGATTCTGCTCCCAGCCTGGAGGAGGGCACTTGTACTCATTAATTTTGAATCCATGAGGGAGACAGCTATGATGTGCCACATGTACTGGATGAGAGAGCGAGCCAGGAACACAACCACCCTCTCTAATTCTTCACCCTGACTACTACTTCTGACTTCAGCCAAATGACAGTGACAGCAGCAGCATTTTGAGTGCAAGTTCATGGCTTTCCCACTTCAGCAGAAAGAGGCAGATTTCAATTGTTTGATAGATGACTTTGCCACAAAATGCATAAAGATATTTTAAAACATTTGCTTAACTGATTAGATTTATAGTCATATTCATTGTGTGCACTTCTTAGACTGCTAGCAAAATAGATTCTGAGAAAGATAGTATACAAAAAATATATAATAGGCATTTTTTATTTTCCATGGAAAACTACAATAGGTACATCTGAAAAGACGATTCTGAGTTTCATGATTTCCCTTGGATGCAGTAATTTCCCAAAGTTTGCTGACTGGACCCATGTTTATCGTATGCCAACTGCTGTGATGTTTGTGTAAAGTTAAAGTATTGCTCATCAGTAAACAGAGCCACAAAATATATATATTATTTTAAAAAGCTGATGTTTATGCATCAGAATCAGATAGGGAAAAAGGAACATGGACACTTTTGTGGGGGGAACCCTTTGGTTAACTGGGGCTCTTCAGTCGGCCTGGATTGGATCCAGGTCCCATTTAATCTAACCTACTGCTCTTATCACTCCCTTCATTTGCTCTCTTGAGATCCCAAATACTTGATCAATTTAACAAAAGGCCTCTTACGTTTATTTGGCATGGCAGACAGCCCAGAATTAGTGCCAAGAAATGATGTTTAAACTCTCTGAAGAAGATTTTCTCCGCAATTTACAGATAAATAGTTGGTACCATTTGGTCTGGGCAATATTTTCTTCTTCCCAATTCTGAGGGCCTACAATGGATTTAAATGGTGGACAGGCCTCATGAAGACCTGCCTCAAAAGGGTGAAATGCATCCTTATTCCATTTGTGGTATAGATGTAGTTGGCAATCAGAAAACAACTGGTAGTAAAACTGTATGTTCAAAAGACAATGGCTGGGATATCAAGTGGGGGAAAAATCACCTATACTAATAATTGGAAACAAGCTATTTGTTGACAAAGCATTGAGAATGTAAGGGCTTAACCTATTAGCTACCGTTTTTAATGGCTACATTCGATCCACAACCCAAACAATAACTTTTTGACACTACTTTTCTGAATTCTTTCATGTTGGGAAATATCTGAGGTCCTGAAAAGGATGATTATAATGTTTTGCATGCTATTACAGAAGGACAGCATCTAAATACTAGGTGATTAGAGCTATATAAACATGATCTAATCTATCAAGATACTATATCCTGTCTTTCTAAAGACAACCATAACAGGCAATCAGTCCCCATTTCTTAAAGTCAGCATCCAATAATCTGAAACAAAATTTAAGGATCGCCTAATGTCAAAACCATAGATGGTAACTGTGCATTACAAAAGCATCTGGCCACTGTTTTCAGAGCTGAATGTCATTACAGAATTGAACAAACACTCCTGAAATCTAGGGAAATCCAATTCTGGATGTAAATTTTGCAGCTTGGCACGGCCCATTTCTAGTAATTGTAGGTGAAATTATTCCCAGCATGGAGTTGCAGCACAGAAACAATACATAGACTTGGAAAGATTTGATCTTTACTGTTAAATGTGAGTGATTTTACTGTATACACACAAACAGGTGAAAAATATTTTCAATGATGATAATAAAAAAATACACAGATAGGCAAAGTAAGAAAATGCTGCTTGACACTTAACATTTGATTTAAGGGTATTTACTTTGTAAATTTTGATATGCGATTTGACTATTTGTGTTTTAATGGTTACAAATTTTTAACTTTTTGAATCTCAATGTCTACCTGGCACTAAATAATTATTATATGACCCCTCCCACATTGTGTGACCCTCTTACAACTTCCCGCAACTGTGACATTTTTAAATCAATAAACAATTTTTTAAAATGTCTAAAAATAAACATTGATCTTATTAGTTGAAATTATTTTTTTTAAAAACCCAAATTCTGCCATGCCTAACTATACACGCTTATGTATAACTCAAAATTAGAGCTAAGTGGAAATCTGAATCTACATCCTACAAGAAATTGATATTTTGATTTTTTTCCCCCATCTGAAATATCAACATTTTACACAGAATGAAAAGTTTCCAAAAATTTCAGTTCTGAAATGTCTAAATATTTTGTTTTGACATTTTTGGTTAAAACAAAATATTTTGACATTCCCAAATAAAAAAATTTGTTGCAGTTTGTTGAATGGACTCAAAAAGTTTCATTTTGAGTCAGTTCAACATTAAACTGCATCTGCCTATGATGCCGCAGTACCTCCTGAGAGTTGTAGTTCTGGTACATCCCCGTTCTGTTCATTCCCTCTGAAGCACCTGGCACCGGCCACTGTCAGAAGGCAGGATACTGGGCAAGACAGACCATTTTTATGTCCTCTCATTTTTCCTATGGGTTGGCTCCCTGACCAGACCACATCTCCCATGATGCATGTGTCCAAATGTAGTCTGGTCAAGAAGCTAGACTCACAGAGCAGAGCAGGGGCATGAAGCACCTAAAGCACAGCTCCCACAAGGCACTGCTGAAACAACAAGGAGATGCTACTTAATGTTGAATCAACCTGAAATGAAATATTTCATTTTTATTTCCTTGATGGAAAATCTATTTCTATGGCAAAATTAAAATATTTCTGTGGAAATTCAGATTCTGCAGAAACTGCATTTTCCATCAAAAAGTTATTTTAATAGAAAATTACCGATCACCTCATCTTAAAATAAAGTTTCAGTTGGACATAAATGGTGTAAGCACTATAACTGTCAAATATGCTTTGGAAATATATTGATAACAGCTACAGTTCTCTTTCTGCCCTTTTAATTATCTGTAGTAACTACGAACACATCAATTACCCCAATGCATATTCTAAAACTTTAGCTTCCTATCAGAGCCAAAGACAATGAGAATCAAATGTACACACCATCACCACAGATGTGACATCCTCGCCTGGGGAACATCAATTAAACTGAAGTTGAAGTACATAATTTTGATTGATAAAAAGTCTTCCAACTATTGTTAGTCCATCAAACCAAAGACTCCCATAATTTACATGTAGATAAAACTTCCATCTCTCCATCTTGCAAAAGAGAACCCCTACTGGGCAAGAGACAGGAATAACTGCTCCTTTTCTTGTGCCAAGTGCTCTTTTGTCTCCTATACATTAACAAAGACAGAAATGACTATGAAAAAATTAAGTTTAAACCAGCTGGGAATAGCTTGTTGCTGACCCATAAAACTAAAAGTTCCAGAGGTCAAACTCCCTAATACCCCAAGATGCCCAATATAGATTTCACCTCAAATTAGAAATTGTATATTTGCCTTATGAACCAGAAATACAAATCTCTATATATGAATAATCTGCTTTGTTCCTCCAATGTAATGTCGCATATCCCAGGACAAGCCCTGAAAAATGTAAAGAGAAGCTACTAGACATCTAATCTCTCTAGCAAGATGAGAGACTGTGCAGACTAGGAAACATCACAGATGTCTGGTTTCTCTCTAAAGAATTGTTACACTCCTGAAATGATATAAATTGTCTGACACCAACAGTAAAAAGAATATTGAAAGATATACACTTAACAGGTTATAACTTTGAAATATTAAAAGAAATTGCTTAAAAGAGGGGGCAATTCCAATTCATATCTGGGCTAATACTGAAAAACAATTTTGGAAATGAATTAAACATAAAAAGCTTCCGATAAGAAACAGACTGAAGAAATTCATTATAGACCCATGCCATCTACTGGATATCAACAGAGTTAGCAGAGAAACTTAGGGCTTTTCTACATTTACCTGGGGATCAACATGTGGTGATCAATACATTGGCAGACAGTTTAGCGGGTCTAGTGAAGACCTGCTAAATCACAGAATGATAGAACTGGAAGGGACCTTGAGAGGTCATCTAGTCCAGTCCCCTGCACTCAAGGCAGGACTTAAGTATTATATAGACCATCCCTGACAGGTGTTTGTCCAAGCTGCTTTTAGAAATCTCCAATGATGGAGATTCCACAACCTCCCTAGGCAATTAATTCCAGTGCTTAATCACTCTGACAGTTAGGAAGTTTTTCCTAATGTCCAACATAAATCGCTCTTGCTGCAATTTAAGCCCATTGCTTGTCCTATCCTCGGAGGTCAAGAAGAACAATTTTTCTCCCTTCTCCTTGTAACAACCTTTAATGTACATGAAAACTATTATGTCCCATCTCAGTCTTCTCTTCTTCAGACTAAGAAAACCCAATTTTTTCCAATATTCCCTCATAGGTCATATTTTCTAGACCAGGGATCAGCAACCTATGGCACGCATGCCAAAGACAGCACACGAGCCAATTTTTAATGGCACGCTGCTGCCTGCCGGAGCAGCGTGCCATTAAAAATCCTGCCCAGACTGGCCCAGCCCGCTCTTCTCCGCCCTCCGCAGAAGCATAGGCATGTGCACGGGGTGTGCCAGGTGTGCCCAGGCACGCCGTAATGCAGGGGTGAGCAAATGGCCCCACTCTCCCGGTGCAGCAAGCTGCGGAGTCTGCACTCCCACGCTGGAGTGCCCGGCTGAGCACATCAAGCAACCAGCCCCTCCTCGGCTTCCCTCCTCTCCTGGAGCCATGCCGCCACTGAGCACAGCACTCTGGGGGCCGGGACTTCACACTTCAGGGGGACAGTGTTTGGCTTTGCAGGGAGGCAGACATGCTTCCCCCTCCCCTGGAGCCATGCCGGTGCACGCACAGTGCTCTGAGGGGCAGGGCTGCCCGCTCCTGCAGGACAGCATGTCTGGCTCTGCGTAGAGCAGAACATGCAGCTAGGAGCCTCATGGTAAGGGGTCTGGGGCTGTTGGATAAGGGGTGGGGGCAGTCAGGGGACCGGGAGCAGGGTGAGTTGGACAAGGGGTGGGATCCCAGGCAGAGTGGTTAGGGGCAAGGGGTCTCTGGAGGGGGCAGTCAGAGAGCAGAGTGGGTGGGAGGGGGCATGGGAGTCCCGGGGTTTGCAGAGATGAAGCGGGGGCGGAAGCAGGAGCTGCAGAGAAGGAGGGGGTGCATGGAATAGGGGCATATCCCCCCTCATACACTCCCCAACCCTCTGTCCTGAGCCCTGACCCCTGCACACACACACACACCCAGCCCTCTGCCTGGAGCCCCGCACACTCCCTAGGCCTGAGCCCTGAGTCCCGTACCCCGTACACACCCCAGGCCCCTGTCCTGTACCCTCCTCATACACACCCATCCCTCTGCTTGACTCCTTTACCACCACCCCCACGACTCCAGCCTTGACTCTGCCACCCACACACATACTCAGCACCCCCCGCCCTGACACCTGCACCCCCCTCACATGCCCCCAGCTCTCTGCCCTGACTCTTGCACCTCCCCCATATACCCAGCTCCCCCACACCCCATGCACCTCCCCACATCCTGACTCTTGTACCCCCCACATCCCCTCCAAGCACCAAACAGGAGCTCCTGCCAGGGGCAGCTCCAGGCACCAGCTTAGCACACAGGTACTTGGAGCAGCCACTTCGGAGAGGGTGGCACATCCAGCTTTTTGGTGGAGGTCCCTCACTCCCGCTCAGAGCAAAAGACCTCCTGCTGAATTGTCGCAGATCGCGATCGTGGGTTTTTTGTTTTTTTTTGGCTGCTTGGGGCGGCAAAACCCCTCAAGCCAGCCCTGGCTCCTACACACACCCACACCCACATTCCCACCTGCATCCCTTGCACCAAATGGGAGCTGCCCAGTAAGTGCCCAACACCCAAACCTCCTGCCCTAACCCTAAGCCCCCCGCCCCCCATTCCAGCTTCTGGCCAGAACCTTCACCGCCAGCCCTGTGCTCAGTGCAGAGAGAAGAAGAGAATGGGCCAGAACCAGGGAGAAGGTAAGTACCCACTGTATGTGGGCAGGGCCAGGACGCCAGACTGGCAGCAGGCTGAGCGGGTCCTGCAGCCGGGATCCCAACTGGCAGGAGCCGGCGGATGGAACCCCTGAGCGGCAGTGGGCTGAGCCGCTCAGCCCACTGCCAGTCTGGGGTCCCAGCCGCTGGCTCTGCACAGCCTGCTGCCAGTCTGGGGTTCTGGCTGCCAGACCCTCGCCAGCCAGGGTCCCGGCTGCAGGCCCCGCTCAGCCCGCTGCGGGCCTAGGTGAACAGAACCACAGAACAGCAGCGGGCTGAGCGGGCTGGCGGCATAAGATCAACATTTTAATTTAATTTTAAATGAAGTTTCTCAAACATTTTGAAAACCTTGTTTATTTTAGAATACAACACTCGCTTAGTTATATAATATATAGACTTATAAAGAGAGACCTTCTAAAAAACATTAAAAAGTATTACCAGCACGCAAAACCTTAAATTAAAGTGAATAAATGAAGACCCAGCACAACATTTCTTAAAGGTTGCCAACCCCTCTTCTAGACTTTTAATCATTTTTGTTGCTCTTCTCTGGACTTTCACCAATTTTCCTGAAACGTAGTACACAGAACTGGACACAATACTCCAGTTGAGGCCTAATCAGCACGGAGTAGAGTAGAAGAATTATTTCTCATATCCTGCTTACAAATACTCCTGCTAATCCATCCCAGAATGATGTTTGCTTTTTTTGCAACAGTGTTACACTGTTGACTCATATTTAGCTTGTGATCCACTATGACCCCCAGATCTCTTTCCGCAGTACTCCGTCCTAGGCAGTCATTTCCCATTTTGTATGTATGCAGCTGATTGTTCCTTCCTAAGTGGGGTATTTTGTATTTGTCCTTATTAAATTTCATCCTATTTACTTCAGACCATTTCTCCAGTTTGTCCAGATCGTTTTGAATTTTAATCCTATCCTCCAAAGCACTTGCAACCCCTCCTAGCTTGATATCATCCACAAACTTTAGAAGTGTACTCTCTATGGCATTATCTAAATCATTGATGAAGATATTGAACAGAATCAGACCCAGAACCAGTCCCTGCAGGACCCCATTCATTATGCCCTTCCAACATGACTGTGAACCTCTGATAACTACATTCTGGAAACGATTTTTCAACCAGTTTTGCACCCACCTTATAGGAGCTCCATCTAGGTTGCATTTCCCATTTGTTTATAGAAGGTCATGTGAGACAGTATCAAAAGCCTTACTAAAGTCAAGATATACCACATCTACTGCTTCCCCACATCCATAAGGCTTGTTACCCTGTCAAAGAAAGCTATCAGGTTGGTTGACACGATTTATTCTTGACAAATCCATGCTGACTGTTATTTATCACCTCATTATCTTCTAGGTGTTTGCAAATTGATTGCTTAATTATTTGCTCCATTATCTTTCTGGGTACAGAAGTTAAGCTGACTGGTCTATAATTCCCCGGGTTGTCCTTATTTCCCTTTTCATAGATGGGCACTATATTTGTCCTTTTCCAGTCATCTGGAATATCTCTCGTCTTCCATGACTTTTCAAAGATAATTGCTAATGGCTCAGATATGTCCTCAATCAGCGCCTTGAGTATTCTACGATGCATTTCATCAGGTCCTGGTGATTTGAAGATATCTAACTTGTCTAAGTAATTTTAAATCAACCGCAGATCACTCTCCTGTCAACTCCTATACTCCACCTGAATGAGAAGCGCAAGGGGAGTCAACAAGTCTCCCATTGAAACAGCATAGTGTTACTCCGCAGTTAGTAGATCTAAGTACATCAATTTCAGCTACGTTATTCACATAGCTGAAGTTGCTTAACTTAGATCGATCTCCCCCCGTAGTGTAGACAAGGCCTAAGAATACTGAAAGCTGAGAGTAATTTCGAAAGTGTCCAAAACAAAATAAAGAGGATTGCCATTCTTCAGCAAAACAGGATATAGAAGCCTAAGGTCACTGTGTGGATCTTAGAGTTGACTGAACAGATAAAGAAGCTGCAGAATCTAGAAGCACTATTGGACATGCAGATAACACTGATGAACAGCTCTCCCTCTCCTCCCAGGTTAACAGGACTAAGCAGCAGCAGTGAGATATCGTGTCAAAGATTATATTTCTCTTTCTATTCTTTAATACAAACAAATGACAGTTATCTTATTGAGTCTACACTCTTTTTAATAAGTCCTCACATAACTACAGTTTGGCTTTTAACAAATGCTATAAGCATACTCTCCTTTGTAAGCCCAAGAAAATTGGCCTGAGAGATCTAAACAATAATTTTAAGCAATTGCTTTTGATATTTAAAATTTGTCCTGTTCATACCAAACCATTCAAATAGGAGGACCAAGCTCCTAGAAGTACCTTTAAGACAAATACATCCTTCCTCCTTGGAGAAGGACTGGAAGTATGCTAAATGTATTAGAAGCACCAAAGAACTGATAACTGGCTGTTATAATGAAATGTAATAAGGATTCTTGGTGATTTGTATTGTTCCTTGGTTAGTTGCTGGGCTCCAAGACTGGTCTATGTTAATTGCTTACATGAATGCACATAATCCTCGTTTAATCCTGAGCTGATGGTGTCAAATTTGCAGATGAACTGAAGCTCAGCAGTTTCTCTTTGAAGTCTGGTCCTGAAGTTTTTTTGCTGCAGGATGGCCACCTTAAGGTCTGCTATAGTGTGGCCAGGGAGGCTGAAGTGTTCTCCTACAAGTTTTTGTATATTGCCATTCACAAAAACCTCTAGGAGAACACTTCAATCTCCCTGGCCACACTATAGCAGACCTTAAGGTGGCCATCCTGCAGCAAAAAAACTTCAGGACCAGACTTCAAAGAGAAACTGCTGAGCTTCAGTTCATCTGCAAATTTGACACCAATCAGCTCAGGATTAAACAAAGACAGCGAATGGCTTGCCAACTACAGAACCAGTTTCTCCTCCCTTGGTTTTCACACCTCAACTGCTAGAACAGGGCCTCATCCTCCCTGATTGAATTAACCTCATTATCTCTAGCTTGCTTGCATATATATATACCTGCCCCTGGAAATTTCCACTACATGCATCTGACGAAGTGGGTATTCACCCACAAAAGCTCATGCTCCAAAACGTCTGTTAGTCAATAAGGTGCCAAAGGATTCTTTGCTGCTTTTACAGATCCAGACTAACATAGCTACCCCTCTGATACATGAATGCACATGTATTTTGTGTTCAGCACATGCCTAGAATGTTCACTAGATCTACACTTGATTGAAGAACTGTTGTTGTATGAC
The DNA here is from genome assembly GCF_007399415.2 of Gopherus evgoodei. Lineage (NCBI taxonomy): Eukaryota > Metazoa > Chordata > Testudines > Testudinidae > Gopherus > Gopherus evgoodei. Next base: position 61,404,406 of record NC_044332.1, read on the forward strand.
TAGGTCAGGGATCAGAAACCTTGGGCACGTGGCCCGTCAGGGAAATCCGCTGGCGGGCCGGGATGGTTTGTTTTCCTGCAGCATCAACAGGTTTGGCCAATCGCAGCTCCCACTGGCCACAGTTTGCTGTTCCAGGCCAAGTGGGGCTGCAGGAAGCAGCGGCCAGCACATCCCTCGGCCCACACCGCTTCCCACAGCTCCCATTGGCCTGGAACGGCGAACCGTGGCAAGTGGGAGCTGCGATCGGCCGAACTCATGGACGTTGCAGGTAAACAAATCATCCCAGCCCATCGACGGATTTCCCTGATGGGCTGTGTGCCAAAGGTTGCTGATCCTTGGATCAGGTGGTTCTGGATGAATTAATAAATGTTTTGAATGGTTAAGAGCACCAAGCATCCTGGTTTGAGCATATTGTCCAAGGTAAAAGTTACACTAAGAAACTAGCATTAAAAATAATAAGCTAACACTCCCTGGTATTTATAAAAGGGTTTTTCCTAATGGGTCAGTGGTTTGAGCATTGGCCTGCTAAACCCAGGGTTGTGAGCTCAATCCTTGAGGGGGCCACTAGAGATCTGGGGCAAAAATGAGTACTTGGTTCTGCTAGTGAAGGCAGGGGGCTAGACTCAATGACCTTTGGAGGTCCCTTCCAGTTCTAGGAGATAGGAATGGAACTTAGGAGACATACCTATGTGGACTGTAACACTTATCAAATTGGAAAATCTAATTTGTTAGATTTCAACTTCAACATTTAACTGGCACTTTGGCAAGGTCATAAAATTGAACCCCACTCCAGCTTATAGTGGTGCCCAGCTGTGCACTGGCCCTCTGCACCAGAGGTAATTCCACCCTTTATACTTTTTCAGTTGTACCTGAAAAAAAGGAAAATGACTCCTGCAAAAAATGTTGCATATTTTAATGACAGTTACCAGTTCTCCATCAATAGTTATCCTTGTATCACTTCAAATTTTCCACTGAAAATAATGACAGTCTTCTAAAATACTCTGCATATCATAAAATGTTATGTCCCGTTTGAATCTCAGAAAAGAATGCCAATAAATTTTGATTAAATGTTTGCCTATTACAGAGGATAATGTCAGCAGACAGTAGTAAATTCTGAAAAATTCATAGTGACTTTATGCCAGTTCACTAACAGCAATTGCCTATCTCCTTCAGGGAAAAGCAGTTTGCTGGCAAAATCTTGGCCTAGCCATTTATCAGTTAGTGGAAATATTAAATTTAAAAGCAATAACAATAAAAACGTAGCAATAAAAGACTGGATGTAGGCAATTTTGGATATATTCAGCTCGTAATTACAATGCATGAATTTTTTCATGTGGCAACACCAAATTTAGACGAACACACCAGCTGATTTCTGAGCTAAGTTTTATTGCTTACACTACCTTTCAAAGTGGAAGGCCAATATCACATCACAGAAATTCTTACCTATCGGTTGACTTTTTCTAATGCCAATCAACAGATAAGAACCTCTGTGAAAGGTATTGTCAGTTTGTCACAGAAGGCAGCAGCGTGTGGAATAAGTCTAATTGCAATGGTCCATCACTATTATCAGGGACCAGTAACAGAAAGAAAGAATGAAAAAACAAATAAGAAGATTGGGGGCAAAAATCTACGTGTAAAAATGAAAATGGAAAACAAAAAAATATTGCACAAGAGAGAAAGAAGGAAATCTACACTAATATGTTTAAAAAGAATCACAGAAAAAAAGCAATTAAGCAGGTCACATAATCACAGATTTAAGAACAAAAGAAAAAAATTCTTAGTTAAGAAAAACTCCACATAAAAAAAGAGAAGAGAAAAAAGACGAGAAAGGGAGAACGAGATGGGCTGAAAGAATAGGATGTAGAAATAGATCCTCAGGTGAAAGAAAAAAATCATACTGGAATTGTAGAGTGTGTAGTATAGAAAAAAGAAAACTAATAATGGAAAAAAGAAAAGTAAAGGATCAGAAGAAGCAAATGAGAACTAAAAACTACTGAGGAGAGTGTGAAAAAGCAAGGGACTAAGGATATGTCTACACTGTCACGCACAGCACAGGGGTGTGAATAGCAGTGCACACCAAAGAGCAATTTTGTAACCCCCCCATGTGGACACTCCAGGGGCAAATGAAACGGTTCCTAGTGTAGTCCTTTTCAAGGGGATTACATTAGTGATATCTAGGAACCTTTTACTGCAGCACTTTGGTGTACACTGCTATTCATGCTCCCATAGTTTGAATTGTGGATATTGTAGAGATGCCTAAAGAGAAAAAACGAGCAGAAAAATGTGTCTAGAAATGGATAATCACAGTAAAATATGAAAAGCAATCTCCCTAATACCTACCCCACTTTCCCTGCCTATGCCCCCTCAGCTGTGCACAAGTGGGCTCCAACATAATTGCCACATTAGTGTCTATGCACAAATGGCTTTGCAGTGTAGGGAATATTGGTGCAGCTGTTTTTCTTCTCTGTGCATCTCTCTCATGCAACTTAGGCCATTCACCCTCGACAACTGTGCTGGGTAATCAAAGAGAAGGTTATGGTCTGTAGTATTTAATTTAGTGCATCGGCCCAAGGTAGCAGCAAATGAATCACCAAGAAAAGTTTACAATGCCCTTTCTGAAGTAAAAATGAACTGTGACTTGGATGCCTGGTGGCCCACACTGAGAATGCTTATTCAGGGCAAACTGCAAGGAACAGAGCAGACAATCTTCAAAACACGTGGTTTATTCTATAATTAGATTCATCAAGCCAGTAACAAAACTCAGTAATATCATATTGGTTACCAAGAAGCTAAAATACTGTCCTTTTTAAGCAATCCAACCTTTGGCTCCCACCTAGACAGCCAAGTCCAATATAGTGAGAGGTTACTAAAAATCTTATTAACCATATAGAAAGTTCTACCAATCCCAAGAAATCCAACACATGGCCCACCAGGTCAATGAATATTTCAGATCTCACCCAAATACATATTTACAGCCAATCTCTATTAACTAAATCTAAGATTTATCAAGAAAAAGAGAGTTGCTATGGTTAAAAGATCAATATACATACAGATATGAGTCAAGTTCTTAGGTCAGTTTCATAGCAGAGATGGCGAGGCTGCTGATTTATAGAAGTCCTTTTAGAGTCAATTAAAAAAGTTATAGTCGAATAGACAGTCCGTGTGCAGAGTTTGTTCAAATTCTTCCATGAGAATTCCAGGGTGGATCCAGAGTAAGCTTGGAGACCTAAATCTTGTGGGCTTAGACTTTCCCTTTCAAAGTTTAAGCAGATCTAAAATTAAAAGGGTCAGGCCCAGGGCTTCCTTTATAACTGAAGCAAGTCGAATGTCGACAGATAATCCTACCACCTGGACTTTGATGAAAGCAAGCCGACAGTTTGATCTCTATTCAATGGGTCGTTTCTCAGACAGTACATTTAAGTCATCCAAATTACTAAAACAGTCCACAGATAGTTTACTATGTAAAATTACAAGAGTCAAAGAAAAGTAAGGACAATAATATTATACCACATGTCCCTTCTAAATGATAATATCCCCTTTTGATCGCTGAATCAACAGAATACTGTAATGAATCATTGAAGACAGGCACAAAAGTTTAGCATCTACAAGCTAATTAGATCACATTGTTAAACATCTAACAAGATAAACACAGACAAATACAATTAGTATCTACTCTTGATTCTCTAATAATACAGACCTACATATTAAAGATTCTAGTCTATTTAACATTTAATAGGCTTTTATAACTATCTACAAGGATGGTCCTGTTTATAATCTCAATACTCTTCTAATATATCCCTAAGGGTTGCTTCCAGGTCACCCAGCCTTCTGATTACTTAATCCTCACTGGCTCAGTGTCGCACAAACGTTTTCTCTGCGGACAAAAGTGTTAAAAAGCTGGGCCCTTCATTCATAGCCCCAAGGGGGACAAAGTCTACAGAGGAAAAAGCATAAAATGTTGGTGTGACATTTGTTTTCCATAGTCCTTGGTATGTTTATCCTTTCATGTCTCATCCTTTGGGGTTTAGTGGAATAATTATTAATATTTATTTCTAAACTATTTACTTTTTTGAAGTGTCCAAAAGCATGCCAAGCACTTCACACTACAGGTAAGTGTCACACGGGCCCTAAAGAGCCAACAGTCTATTTTCAAACAAGACAACAAAATAGCAATGCAATAATGAGGGAGAAGGACTGTGTTAATATCAGTAAGATCACACAGCTATTCAGCAAAGGCATTTGCATAGTATGGTGGAACAAGATTTATTTTTCTGCCTTCATTTAAATAAGTATATATGAGAAAATGTCCTGCTGACTAATTTCTTCTGTAAAGCACAATAAAAATGGGCCTTCAGGAGGGATTTGAATGCAGAGCAAACTAGTTTGGGAAGGACCTTCCATAAATAGGGGGCGGTGGACATGAAACAGTATTACAAAATGATCACTAGTCTCAAGGTTAAAAAAATGACTGAAAATGATGAAACTGCATTAGCTATGTTACCTGAAAAATGCTTATTTATTAGTAGCTGGCCCCTATATATTTAGTTTTAGGCTCAAACACAGCCAGGTGCTTAAAGAATTTGGTATTCATATACATGCTGCTCTTGGGAGTGAAAACAAAGGGACTAATTCTGGCTTGCAGTATGCATACACAACTCCTCAGCTGCATCTGAAAACAAAATGAAGTTTATTGCATTCTTGGAGAAAAGTATGCAAGCTTAGGTAGTTTCTCCTAATAATTAGTTAACATTGCATATCAATTTGAAAATGCAAAGCACCCTGTAAGTACTAATATTATCCTTATTAGGTTCTATTTCTTTTTCCTCTGTCTTTAGAGCTTTTCTTTTTCTACAACTGCTCCTGCTTGATATCAATTGTGGAATTATGCAGGTGGGTTGATCAAATCTGATTATGATTAAGTTTCGTTGTTGAGAGTGCCACAGTAATCTAACTGAAACAGGAGTACTTCTATTTTCTTCTCTATATTGCTTTGTTTAAAATGTTAATCAACATAAAATTTATGTAGGAAACTTTTATATGAACAAACTGGATCCACTAAAGTATTGTGTGCTTTGAAGAGGTATATTCCTGAATATTTAACAGAAAATAATGGCTGTGAGTGGGCTGCTTTACCCAGCTAAAGACATGGTATTTTAAGTTTTAAGTTTCCTGGGTAGAGACCGAAGGAGTCCCTGTTCTGGCTGTGGCTTTTGAGGATTATTGCAAATAATAAATAGTGACAATAGTGCTTTTTATTATCAGTGGACTACATCTTTAAATGTCTAAGTACCCTCCCTGTGTGCAGAGTTCAGATACCACCTTGGTCCTCAGGGCTACAAAGTGTTAGAAAGATCCACATTGTGGTACATGCTCTCTCATAGATATTTTACTTTTGTTCTTTCTTCTTTAGTTCTCAATGAAAAGGATGAAAATCAGTCTAACTGAAAGCCTGTGTGTATAGAAAAGTGTGATGATGCCATTCATGCTCACTGCCTGGCCATGATTATCAGAGGGTGGAGCAGTGTAATAACCAAAGATCCTGTGCAACTGTAATGCCGACAGATTCCCATAATTTGTGGGTGGGACTGAACCAGGGACCTGTGCAGCTTGGTGCATGAGCCTCTACCACATGAGCTAAAAGCCAACAGGCTGTTAGCTAATGCTGCAAAGCAGACTAATTTAACTCTAAGTGGTCTCAGTGCCACTCAATGGGACAGAGCACCACACCCAGAAGGTGTGTGGGTTACACAATGACACAGACTCGATGGATAGCTTTGCACAGGGCCTAAGTACCATTCAACCCCCAAAATAAGAACCACAAATGAAACTCAGCAGTTTGCCATTTCTTTAATGAAACATAACCACCATAAGCAACTGGGACTCCTCTCTCTAACCAGAAAACTTAACATTTGCATACACCATGCTTTTACTTGGATAAATCAGACCGTTCAAAACAACTAAATAATACTTAGTCCTACCTTGAGTGAAGGGGCTGGACTAGAAGACTTCTTCCAGTCCTATGATTCTATGATTCTATCATTTTTACTCATAAATGAATGCCCCAAAGAAGAAGCTGTAATTAGCATCAGAAACTGACCCACTTATAAAGAACAGATTTGCACAAGCAGCTTTAATGCTGACATAACCTTATTCCCAGATTTGGACCTTAGCGTCCAAAATATGGGGGTTAGCCTGAAAGCCTCCAAGCTTAGTTACCAGCTTGGACCTGGTACTTGCTGCCACCACCCAAAAAATTAGAGTGTTTTGGGGCACTCTGGTCCCCCTGAAAAACCTTCCCTGGGGACCCCAAGACCCAAATCCCTTGAGTCTCACAACAAAGGGAAATAATCCTGTTTCCCTTCCCCCCTCCAGGTGCTCCTGGAGAGATACACAGACACAAGCTCTGTGAAACTACACAGAGTGATTCCCCCTCTCCGTTCCCAATCCTGGAACAAAAGTACTTTCCTATTCCCCCAGAGGGAATGCAAAATCAGGCTAGCAATCCAACACACAGAACTCCCCTGATTTCTTCCTCCCACCAATTCCCTGGTGAGTACAGACTCAATTTCCCTGAAGTAAAGAAAAACTCCAACAGGTCTTAAAAGAAAGCTTTATATAAAAAGAAAGAAAAAATACAAATGTTCTCTCTGTATTAAGATGATACAACACAGGGTCAATTGCTTAAAAGAATATTGAATAAACAGCCTTATTCAAAAAGAATACAAATCAAAGCACTTCAGCACTTATATTCATGCAAATACCAAAGAAAAGAAACCATAGAACTTACTATCTGATCTCTTTGTCCTTACACTTAGAAACAGAAGACTAGAAAATAGAACTACTTCTCCAAAGCTCAGAGACAGCAGGCAGACAGACAAAAGACTCAGAGACACACTTCCCTCCACCCAAGGTTGAAAAAATCCGGTTTCCTGATTGGTTCTCTGGTCAGGTGTTTCAGGTGAAAGAGACATTAACCCTTAGCTATCTGTTTATGACAAATGCGTGTCGAAAAAACTCTTGTTTTCAGATACTAATGCAGAATGCTAATGATGATAAATAATTATAAATATCTGGACTCTCTGAAATACATCCCACTCAAAGCCTGCAACTGAGTTTGTACTAAAAAAGAGGACCAAAATAAAAGGAGTAAATAAAATTAGATTTATGCCTCCTGCTCAAAACAGAGCTGATTTAGAAGCAACTGACACAAAATGCATTATATTTGGTTGTCACCTTTGGGCCTAATCCTGCAACAAGATTCTGAGAGTTTCCTATTGGACATGCAGCACCTGCCAGGAAATGTTCTGCCCTGGAAGGATTGAATTCTGAGGTAGTTTATGTATTTGTTTTCTTCTTCCATCATATCTCTCTTCAACTGCACAAAATACAGATAAAATTGAAGATGAGGAAAGATGATGTAAAGAATGAAGTAATATTGAGGCACCATAATTCAATGCCATTGCATTCATTTAGCTTCAAAACAGACTCAAAGAAAAAAGAAATGTAAGCAGTAAGTGAGAATGGTCACCGGTTAGGAGTCCGAAAGAATGACTGAAATCTATTCCCAGAAAAAGAGATACAAATGAAACTGTGATCTTGGGTTAATGAGCAAAATCTATGGGGAAGTTCAAGTTTTGCCAAGTATCAAAATATCAGTCAGGATGACTAGGCAATTTTAAGTTGGTGTAAGTTACAGTTAGCTAACCCACACTGATGTAGCCTCAACACATTTTCCTAACAAAGACAAATCCCCAATTTTAGAAGCAAGAAAGTGTTTAATTTCTACTCTATTTGGCATAGATTAAATATTAAACAAAAGGGGGGAATCAAACAAGCTGTACAGTGCAATATAAATGTTACATTTTCAGTATGCTTCCATTTTGCCTTTGAGGCTGGAAATTTAATTACATCATTAATAATTATGTCTAAATGTATAGCCTGTAGTGAATGATTCCTTTGGAGACAATTAAAGAATATTAAATATATAAGCTGCTTCATCTTCTATAACTGGCCCACTGGTAATACTGAAACAACAGTCTAATCCTACCCACAGCTCAGCTATGATGGTATCTATAAAAGAATGTATACTGAAAGGAATAATTTAGGATAGTCTACAATGGAGACTGTTCATTTAGAAAAGTTTCAAGTTATTTTATTAATCTAAATGGTTAAAAAGATTTAAATTAATTTTGTTCTTTAAAAAGATTCTGTCATTCTATCATCCCCTTTATTTAGAGACTGAGGTGTTTCACAGCCAGAGAAATATAATATCTGGCAGCTGCTCCTGTACTCCATTGTCAGGCAAAATGCTCATTGGCTTCAACAGGAAATTTTACTGAGTAAACAGTGCAGGAGCAGGAACTAGTATGGATGGTGTAATTATTAAATAAAGAATAACAAATCTACACACGTACCAGAGAAAAATGATAAGGATCGTAGTGTGCTCTTTATCCATGCATACTACCCTCATTACACCTCATTGGTATCACGGATATCAATGACAGGTGCAAACATCTCTCAATGTACATTATCATCATCAGCCTTTAGATAAGGAAGAAGATTGTGATGTGATGATGTACAGTCTTCCTCTTGGGTTCCTTGTTGCTGCAAGGAGGAGAGTATGCTGCACTGGGTGTATGCTTGTCACAATGTAGTTATGTTGACACATCAGGAGGCATACACTTCTGGGTGCTTTGGAGTGAGCAGAATCAAGGCTCTGCCCAATCCCCAGCCACCTGCATGAGCAGGAACATTGCAAGTCTGTGAAATCTGTTTATCGTTGCACACAGGGAGTGGCAGCATGGAGCCCCAGCTCAAGGGACTAAGAGGATCCCTGATGTCCCCTTACTCCAGCATGCAGGAAGAGCCAGGATTTGGCCCTTTATAAGCAAACAGCCAGTAATCCATTCACATAATACATTTAGAGTGCATATATTTTTGACAACCACTAACAAATTTCCTGTCAACCAACAGGACTAAAATATGCAAACTAGACTGTGAAGGGCGGGGTGGCTCTGCTCTTACCAGTGCCATCCTACACCATGAAGTTCTGCTCATACAGCAGCAACAGAAGAAGCAAGGATAATGACAAGGGGTGGAGGAGCAAACAAGAGTGGGAGTTCCCTATGATATCATAATTGCACCAACCTGTAATTAACTATTTTAGGCACAAGCTAAAGTTAGTGTTACAGGTCTATGTGTAAGTTGCTAAGCCTGAATGGCACACACCGGTAGATAACCTTCTTATCCAAGTCTCGATGCCACACAGGCCTTTTACTATATTTGTGTAGGTCCCAAATAAAAATTAAAAATGTCTGAATTGCACATGGTCTAGAAACTAACTAGTCAGTCTCTGTACAGGGTCTTTTTTCCCCCACTGTTGGTGAACTACCACTCTAAGGCCATGGCTACACTGGTGCTTTATAGCGCTGCAACTTTCGCGCTAAGGGGTGTGAAAAAACACCCCCCTGAGCATTGCAAGATACAGCGCTGTAAAGCCTCAGTGTAATCAGTGCCGCAGCGCTGGAAGCGTGGCTCCCAGTGCTGCAAGCTACACTCGTAGAGGATGTGGTTTACGTGCAGCGCTGGGAGAGCTCTCTCCCAGCGCTGGCGCTGCGACCACACTCACACTTCAAAGCCACGGCAGCGCTGCCCCAGCAGCGCTTTGAAGTTTCAAGTGTAGCCATACCCTAAGTTTGCTACTAGATTAAAGGAAAACACAGAATCGGCAAATGGAATTAGAAGAAAAGCCCTTCTATTCCAACTCCCTAAAGTGTCAAGCTTGTCAGGCAATATTTGGACACGTTTTTCAAAAATAAGAAGTAAAACAGTAAAACTGGAGGATGTCTGATAAAATTTGGTTTCCTACCACTAAAAATTTCACACAGGAAAAAAGCAATAATCTCTCTGTAACTTAGAAAAAAATTCCATTCTGATTATTCAGTTATTAAAATGGGGAAGTGTCATTTTATGACAACTGCTTTCGGCAGGAGATATTTCACACTTACACACTCAGGAAATAAGTAAGGAACAATATTAGAACCTTCAGTGTTAATCTATATGTTCAAAGCTAAGCATATTCTGACAAACTTTCTAATAGACAGTGTTCAAAATTCATATATATGAGCATGATTACATTACTCTAATTTATTTTTTCTCCCTTCGTGCACAGCAATAAAATTTTACTTTCGAACTTTCATTTATTACAACTTTTACTTGATTGAGTGCATGCAGGCACAAAAATGTAATAAACCTTTACTAATCCAATAAATTAGTGAAATCCTGACATTGCAAACAGAATCTCTCTATCTACATACCTATTTGAAAATGGAATTGAAAAATCATTTTGTTTAAAGTTCTAGTTAAGCAACAGGATTTTTTTTTCTTTTTTTTTTTAATATTAATGTTATAGAATTTCATGTTATACGTTTGGTGAAAACTAGATAATATTTGTAGAGTTCAAATGTAATTATATGATCAGCTTAGGAGCTGTTATAACTGAGAACTCGACAGACACTAAACAATTAAGGGCTCAATCCACCACGCTGCTGAGCACTGTCAAAGAAGTGCACAAAACCAAAGTGCCAGAACTGGATGCTCAGTGTTTGCTTGGCATCTGTGCAGAGACACTATTGTAAAACTGGACCCATTCCTGTTGCCATTAAAGTCGGTGGTAAAAGTTCCACTGAACAGGCCCACGCAGGGACATGTTCATGATGCCGAGCACTATGAGAATAGCTCTAATCAAAACACAGCTGAGCATTGGTGAATAGGAGGGAATGTGGGGGTAAAGGATGAGGGGGAGAAAGAGTATTTAGCCAATTTGTAGTTGTTGAAGTGCAGTGCCAGGAATACAACTGAGGTATGTAGAGGCCAATTTTAGGATTTTCAGTTACTCAGTGTCAGCTGGGAGTAGTGTCTTCTTGAACATTTTTAAGAGCTGGTCTAGATGAAACAAACAGCAAGGGCAGCCATAAAGATCAGAAACTGACCCTTTGTAGGATCAAGCCCTAAAATAGGTAAGAACCACTTTATAACACTGATGATACTTGACTATTCAAAATATCATAAGTAATCATGAACATGTATCATAATCTGTGGGAATCATTAACTCTGTGGGTAAAATACAAATAAGAAAACAAAGGAAAAAAGTAACAGCTTATGCAGCCAAAAACATAATATACTGTAAATGTTGCACCGAACTGTAGGCATAAAGTTGGCACAACCTCTGTTTTCTTCTGAAAGGTCACTTGAAATTGAAGCTAATGTTCTATTGATTAAATAACTGCCACTTTAATGGTTCTCAGAATAATGTAAATAAAACAGATAATGGCATGACTTTCTGCATACAATGTTCCAATCAAACTTATCTCAATAATTGTCTGAGCAAAGGTAAGAGGAAAATAGGAGGGAAACCATTAGACCAGACTATGCTGAGGCTGTAAAAACTTAGCACTGTATTTTAGGATGGATGGAGGAATAGATAGATTTGCTATACAAAGGAAGGATAGTTGTGTGAATACAGCACACAGGGATTCATAAAAACTGGGTTCTATTCCCAGTCTTAACACAAATTTCCTGTGATGAATAACCTTAGGAAAGGTTTCAGAGTGGTAGCCATGTTAGTCTGTATCAGCAAAAATAATGAGGAGTCATTAGTGTCCTTAGAGGCTAACAAATGTATTTGGGCATAAGCTTCCCTGGGCTAGAACCCACTTCATCAGATGCAAGGAGTGGAAAATACAGGAGCAGGTATAAATACATGAAAAGATGTGGATTGCCTTTGGAAAGTTTCTTTTTGCCAGAAATTCAAAACCTAAAAATGTGCACACCAAAGGTAATATTGTGACTGGCTCCTATGTGGGTGGGTAGAGAAAATACACAAGGAGTCCTCCATCACTCTATGCCTCATGCACAGTTGTGTCACAGTTGCAGTACCTAGACTCAGTGGTTTGCAGGGACTTCTTCAAAGTTCACAGAACTCCACAGGGGAAACCCTATGGAGTGGGTCTGGAGCACAGTGGGGAATATGCTGCACTGAATGGGTGTAATACAGGGTCTCCCAGAGCTTCAAGTCTTCACTGCAGAAGTTAACTCAGGTTATAACTCTAGTGTTGCCCTCTGAGTACTATCCACATACAAAACCTCTTAATTCAAGTGTTTGGAGCTTTTAACTTGAGTTGGCTGGCCCATCTGGGATACAGGCTATAGTTCAAGCTGGCATAGCTCATCAGTTGCTAACCTAGTTGCTCTGTGAAGAACTCCAATCTCTGTACCTCTCCAGTGTTATTTAGCAATATGGCTACACTCACTCAAGCAAGGCTCTCTTGAGAGGAGTTTATTCAAGTGTAGATCATGGCAGGGAAGACACAGCTTTGGATTGATGCAGTTCCTCACCACCTCCATCTGGACCAAAGCCTAATAGGTCAGTTAATCACACATGGCTAATCAAACTAACCTGGTCAGTTGTCTGGTCATCTGCATGCATAACTACCTGGATTGCCAGAACAGATGCAAAACCTGTAGCCACATCTCCATTGCTACAATGACCGATATTGTCAGATGCCTACCGGTATGGTGCTCTGCTCTGTTCAATGTTGATATCACTCGGCTGCGTGCGTGTGTTCCCTCTGTGTGCTGTCCCAGCTCTGTGCAGATAGCCGACACAGCAGACCAGAAGAGAACCCCCAATGACCACAGAGTCTAGTAAGGTACGAAGGCATGTCGGCCAGGTTTATTGTCAAACGAAGCACGATGATAGTTCCCTGTAGATTGTTACTCTACAGGGCATACTACGAGAAAGTTCCCCCTGGAAATGGACTCAGCTCAGTCAGCGGCGAGACTTTCCACTGCCCCCTCGGCTGGACAAAGACACCGCCCCAGGGATGTATTTTTATACACAGGTACAAACAAGTTACACATCACTCCTGACGTATGAGGTGCAACCCCTCTACGTAGTAAGCTACCGCCTTTCACCTTGTACATGTTGGTTCGAACAGAACAACTCCATCCATCATATTACCGTTTTGGCCCTGTTATTGGGATGGATCAGCCTGTTCCTTGTTATCTGTGTGGAATGTGCAAGTATGTGAATGTTCTAATTTCTAGTGTTCAGTACCTTTTAGGTACGTATCTTCTTGCAGAATCAGCCCTTTCCTTGCCAGCTTCTGTGAGCAGGGCCTGCCTCTGGCTCAGAGCTTCACTTTGCTTTCTGTTAGCAAAGTCTTAACCATTACTTTAGTTCAGGCCTTAGGCCTCATACCAGGCCTCTGATACCAAGGCTTATATCTCAGGGCCTCCTCTTACTACAACCAACAGCCCCACAACACATCTCTCAACATGCATAGATCCTACACATGCCTGTCACAACATGTGGTGTGCCTCATCTGTTGCATGAAATGCCCTAATAACAACTATGCGGGGGAAACAAGATAATCACTATGCTATTGAATGAACTCACAGAGAGAACACTATGTCACCTGTGTGTGAATACTTTTCATAAAGCAGTCATTCTATATCTAATCTCTCAGTCCCCATCCGCAAAGGAAATCTACACAATACCTTCAAAACATGAGCCTCGGCACTTAAATTCATAACTCCGCTAGACCCTGAAAATCATGGACTGAACAGAGATGCTGGATTTATGGCTTACTATAAAAAAAAATCTATAGCTCCCACTTAAGAAGAGGAGGGAACGTGCTGGCAGGGGATTTTCTCCCTAGGACTGGAGAGGTGTTAATGGATCACTTCAGCTTGAATGGTCCTTTGAAATATGTTTTAACTATGTATGATAAACAATCTGTTCCACCAGGTATTTAACTGTGACACTGAGGCCTGGTCTACACTAGGAAATTAGGTCAGTTTAACTACGTCAGTCAGTAGCAGGATAGTTAAGCCAACCTAAGTCCCTTTATAGAAAGCACTATGTCAGTGGAAGAATTCTTCCATTGATGTAGCCACCACCTCTCAGGGAGGTGGAGTACCTATGCCAATGGGAGAATCCCTCCCATTGGCGTAGGTAGTGTCTACACTGAAGCGCAGTTGTGCCTGTTTAGCATTTTAAGTGTAGACAAGCCTTGGAACATATTCTTGGCCTGAAGAAGAACTCTATGTAAGCTTGACAGCTTGTTTCTCTCACCAACAGAAGTTGGTCCAATAAGAGATATTACCTCACCCACCTTGACTCTCTACCATGATCTCACACAACTGCAAACACTGTGCATTCATTAGGTAGATTAATGAACATGCAGCAACAGCTGGTTCAGACAATGTTACCAAACATTCATCTGCAGGGGTCCCTGGTTCCTGGAGACCTCCTCCCCAGAGACAGGCTGATATGCTAGTGTCATTGTAATGAATTAAGTACCAGAGGGGTAGCCATATTTGTTGCTTTTACAGAACCAGACTAAGAGTCCTGTGACAACTTATAGACTAACAGACGTATTGAAGCATGAGCATTCGTGGGTGAATACCCACTTTGTCACCCATGAAAGCTTATGCTCCATTACATCTGTTAGTCTATAAGGTGCCACAGGACTCTTTGTTGTAATGAATTAGTAAGTTACAAACACAGACAATTGTCATCAATGGAATTCCTTTGTTATAAAATAAATCTACACTCACATATAAACACAAAGGCCATCTGTGGGGACTGAACCTGGAATCTTCAGCAACAGACACTGGTCTCTACACTTGATCTAAAGATGAACTCCTCTGTCTGACAGTAAACTGTACAGTTGTAGTGCCTCAGGCCAGCCACCAGAGGAATATAAGATCAAATACACTAAGCCTTGTATTATTCAGTGGTTACTGGTAATGCTCCTGTGCTGCATGGTACTAGAACTGTCCAGAGTAAATGAGAAAGTGTAAGTGTTGCATATGTCATAAACAGATAGCTAAGGGTTAATGTCTCTTTCACCTGAAACACCTGACCAGAGAACCAATCAGGGAACTGGATTTTTTCAACTTTGGGTGGAGGGAAGTGTGTCTCTGAGTCTTTTGTCTGTCTGCCTGCTTCTCTGAGCTTTGGAGAAGTACTTTTTATTTTCTAGTCTTCTGTTTCTAAGTGTAAGGACAAAGAGATCAGATAGTAAGTTCTATGGTTTCTTTTCTTTGGTATTTGCATGAATGTAAGTGCTGGAGTGCTTTGATTTGTATTCTTTTTGAATAAGGCTGTTTATTCAATATTCTTTTAAGCAATTGACCCTGTGTTGTATCATCTTAATACAGAGAGAACATTTGTATTCTTTCTTTCTTTTTATATAAAGCTTTCTTTTAAGACCTGTTGGAGTTTTTCTTTACTTCAGGGAAATTGAGTCTGTACTCACCAGGGAATTGGTGGGAGGAAGAAATCAGGGGAGAGCTGTGTGTTGGATTGCTAGCCTGATTTGGCATTTCCTCTGGGTGAAGAGGAAAGTGCTTTTGTTCCAGGATTGGGAACGGAGAGGGGGAATCACTCTGCGTAGTTTCACAGAGCTTGTGTCTGGGTATCTCTCCAGGAGCACCTGGAGGGGGGAAGGGAATCAGGATTATTTCCCTTTGTTGTGAGACTCAAGGGATTTGGGTCTTGTGGTCCCCAGGGAAGGTTTTTCAGGGGGACCAGAGTGCCCCAAAACACTCTAATTTTTTGGGTGGTGGCAGCAGTACCAGGTCCAAGCTGGTAACTAAGCTTGGAGGTTTTCATGCTAACCCCCGAATTTTGGACGCTAAGGTCCAGAATCTGGGAATAAGGTTATGTCATGGTGGCAGCGGCGGGAGATAGACAGAATCCAGAAGCCAGTAGGAATATTATATTTTTCTTTTCTCTGCTAAGGGTTTTTTTAGCAGAGAGAAACAGTTTGGTTTTAAAAGGGAACCAGAGAGAATTTTTTTTTTCTGCTCTCTCTAGCAGTTTGTGGCTTGCATAGTAAGCAAGAAGCCATTAGCAGACTATTGACAGTCTATTGTCACACAATAGCACTCCCATTGAGAGTCATACCAGCACTCTATATGCATGCAAATAAAGTGGTTTTTCTGGTTTCCCTTCATTGAACATTAGCTAGAGAGAGAAAGGGAAAAAAGCACTGTTGCTAGGCAGACTTCAGGAGGCAACAGAGCCTGCAGTTCAAAAGAGAAACACCGGAGGGCACCCCAACACAAGAAAACAGGAACCATGTCTACCAGGACAAAAATGGAGGCCGAAGACCAATTAAAAGAAGCTGAACACAGGCGACAACTGGAAATGAAACAAAAAGAGATGGAGATAAAAGAAAAGGAAGAAAGCATCAAACTGGCAGCCTTCCAAAGAGAACAGGCAGCCCAAGAAGCAGCACACAAAAGAAAACTAGAAGAAGAAGAGGTGGCCCACCGCCGAGAAATGGAAAAGCACCAAAAAGAAATGGAAAAACACCAAAAAGAAATGGAAAAACAACAAAAAGAAATGGAAAAACAACAAAAAGAGAATGAAGAGAAGGAAAACAGAGAAACATGAACTGGAGATGGCAAAAGCTGGGCTGCATGTGCCAGCCAACCCTAACAACCCGGCGCCAATTATTGCTCCACAGCACAGGAAATTTCCCACCTACAAGGCAGGTGATGACACCGAGGCCTTCTTGGAAAATTTTGAAAGAGCCTGTCTTGGGTACAGCATCCCCGAAGACCAGTACATGGTAGAATTAAGGCCACACCTCAGTGGACCTTTAGCAGAGGTGGCAGCTGAAATGCCCAAGCCGCAAATGAATGACTATAAACTTTTTCAAACCAAGGCCAGATACAGGATGGGGATAACCCCAGATCATGCCCGTCGGCGCTTCAGAACCCAAAAATGGAAACCAGAGGTGTCATTTCCCAAACACGCCTACTACATTGCAAAAAACTATGAGGCCTGGTTAACAGGAAACAACATTCAAACCTTGGAAGAAGTGAACCTCCTCATACAAATGGAGCAGTTCTTGGATGGTGTTCCTGAAGACATCACACGGTACATACAAGATAGAAATCCCAAAACTATCGCTGAGGCGGGGGAGATTGGAGCCAAATGGATGGAACTGGCAGAAAGCAAAAAAGCTACTGTCAAGGGGAACGATTACCCCAGGGGGCACACAGACCATAAACCCTACAACCGAGGACAGCCAAAGACCCTCCATACCACCCAAGTAAAGCCACAGATACCCTACTCTTCAACCTCACCAGTCTCCAGTAACTCCCCTCGGCCCAGTGAACCATCAGATGGAAGATGCTTTAAGTGTAATGAACCGGGACATATCAAGGCCAACTGTCCCAAGAACACCATGCGAGTGCAATTCATTACACCACCATCACACCAAAGATCCCCAGGCCCGGATGCCTCTCAAATACCCTTGGAGCGAAGGGAAAACTTGAGAGTGGGCGGAAAGAAGGTTACTGCGTGGAGAGACACGGGGGCACAAGTGTCAGCTATCCACCAATCCTTCGTTGACCCCAAATTCATCAACCCAAAGGCCAAAGTTACAATTTACCCCTTCATGTCACAAGCTGTAGACTTGCCTACAGCTCAACTGCCTGTCCAGTACAAAGGCTGGTCAGGAAGGTGGACTTTTGCAGTCTATGACAATTATCCTATCCCCATGCTACTGGGGGAAGACTTGGCCAACCAGGTGAGGCGGGCCAAGAGAGTGGGAATGGTTACCCGTAGCCAAACCAGGCAAGCTTCCAGACCCATTCCTGTTCCTGAGCCGTCCACAGAAGCCCCGTCTGTGTTACCAGAGACCCAGACAGAGGCAGTGGACCCGGATTCCATGCCTACCACTGAAACAGCCACAGCATCTCCAGTCCCAGGCCCGGAACTGGAACAGCAACCAGCACCAGCAAGTGCAACCACATCTTCAAACTCAACGCCAGAGGGCGCCAGCAAGCCAGAACTGGCAGAAGCAAAAGACAGCCATACCCAAAAGGCTCAGCCAGAGCCTGAAATACCCTCAGGTGCACCAGCGGAGAGCGGTTCACCAGCAACGAAAACAACCCCATCACCTACATCGCTTCCAGAGGGACCAAGCCCAAGTCCACAGTCTGAGGAAGAACTGGTGACCCCAGCCTCAAGGGAACAGTTCCAGGCTGAGCAGGAAGCAGATGACAGCCTTCAGAAAGCTTGGGCGGCGGCACGGAGCACCCCACCGCCTCTCAGCTCTTCTAATCGATCCCGGTTTGTTATAGACCAAGGACTTTTATACAAGGAAATTCTTTCTGGTGGACACCGGGAAGAATGGCAGCCGCAAAAACAGTTGGTGGTTCCAACTAAGTACCGGGGGAAGCTCTTAAGCTTAGCCCATGATCATCCCAGTGGCCATGCTGGGGTGAACAGAACCAAGGACCGGTTGGGGAAGTCCTTCCACTGGGAGGGGATGGGCAAGGACGTTGCCAAGTATGTCCGGTCTTGTGAGGTATGCCAAAGAGTGGGAAAGCCTCAAGACCAGGTCAAGGCCCCTCTCCAGCCACTCCCCATAATTGAGGTCCCATTTCAGCGAGTAGCTGTGGATATTCTGGGCCCTTTCCCAAAAAAGACGCCCAGAGGAAAGCAGTACGTACTGACTTTAGTGGACTTTGCTACCCGATGGCCAGAAGCAGTAGCTCTAGGCAACACCAGGGCTAACACTGTGTGCCTGGCCCTAACAGACATCTTTGCCAGGGTAGGTTGGCCCTCTGACATCCTTACAGATTCAGGGTCTAATTTCCTGGCAGGGACCATGGAAAAACTGTGGGAAACTCATGGGGTGAATCACTTGGTTGCCACCCCGTACCACCATCAAACCAATGGCCTGGTGGAAAGGTTCAATGGAACTTTGGGGGCCATGATAAGAAAATTCATCAACGAATTCTCCAATAATTGGGACCTAGTGTTGCAGCAGTTGCTGTTTGCCTACAGGGCTGTACCACATCCCAGTTTAGGGTTTTCACCATTTGAACTTGTGTATGGTCACGAGGTTAAGGGGCCATTACAGTTGGTGAAGCAGCAATGGGAGGGGTTTACGCCTTCTCCAGGAACTAACATTCTGGACTTTGTAAGCAACCTACAAAGCACCCTCCGACACTCTTTAGCCCTTGCTAGAGAGAACCTAAAGGATGCTCAAGAAGAGCAAAAGGCCTGGTATGACAGACATGCCAGAGAACGTTCCTTCAAGGTAGGAGACCAGGTTATGGTCTTGAAGGCGCAACAGGCCCATAAGATGGAAGCATCATGGGAAGGGCCATTCATGGTCCAAGAGCGCCTGGGAGCTGTAAACTACCTCATAGCATTTCCCAATTCCTCACTAAAGCCTAAAGTGTACCATGTTAATTCTCTCAAGCCTTTCTATTCTAGAGACTTACAGGTTTGTCAGTTTACAGTCCAGGGAGATGATGCTGAGTGGCCTGACGGTGTCTACTACGACGGAAAAAAAGACGGTGGCGTGGAAGAGGTGAACCTCTCAACCACCCTGGAACGTCTGCAGCGGCAACAAATTAAGGAGCTGTGCACTAGCTTCGCCCCATTGTTCTCAGCCACCCCAGGACGGACTGAACGGGCATACCACTCCATTGATACAGGTAATGCTCACCCAATCAGAACCCCACCCTACCGGGTGTCTCCTCATGCCCAAGCTGCTATAGAACGGGAGATCCAGAACATGCTACAGATGGGTATAATCCGCTCATCTACCAGTGCATGGGCATCTCCAGTGGTTCTGGTACCCAAACCAGATGGGGAAATACGCTTCTGCGTGGACTACCGTAAGCTAAATGCTGTAACTCGTCCGGACAACTATCCAATGCCACGTACTGATGAGCTATTGGAAAAGTTGGGACGTGCCCAGTTCATCTCTACAATAGACTTAACCAAGGGGTATTGGCAAGTACCGCTAGATGAACCTGCCAAGGAGAGGTCAGCATTCGTCACCCATACGGGGGTGTATGAATTCAATGTCCTTCCTTTCGGCCTTCGAAATGCACCCGCCACCTTCCAGAGGCTGGTAGACGGTCTACTAGCTGAACTGGGAGAATTTGCAGTTGCCTACCTCGATGATGTGGCCATTTTTTCAGACTCCTGGCCCGAACACCTACTCCACCTGGAAAAGGTCTTTGAGCGCATCAGGCAGGCAGGACTAACTGTTAAGGCCAAAAAGTGTCAAATAGGCCAAAACAGAGTGACTTACCTGGGGCACCAGGTGGGTCGAGGAACCATAAACCCCCTACAGGCCAAAGTGGATGCTATCCAAAAGTGGCCTGTCCCACGGTCCAAAAAGCAAGTCCAATCCTTCTTAGGCTTGGCCGGATACTACAGGCGATTTGTACCACACTACAGCCAAATCGCTGCCCCATTAACCGACCTAACCAAAAAGACCCAGCCAAATGCCGTTAAGTGGACTAATGAGTGTCAAAAAGCCTTTACCCAGCTTAAGGCAACGCTCATGTCGGACCCTGTGCTCAGGGCCCCGGACTTTGACAAGCCATTCCTAGTAACCACGGATGCATCTGAGCGTGGTATAGGAGCAGTACTCATGCAGGAAGCAACAGATCACAACTTCCATCCTGTCGTGTTTCTCAGCAAGAAACTGTCTGAGAGGGAAAGTCACTGGTCAGTCAGTGAAAAGGAATGCTATGCCATTGTGTACGCCCTGGAGAAGCTACGCCCATATGTTTGGGGACGGCGGTTCCAACTACAAACTGACCATGCTGCACTAAAGTGGCTTCATACTGCCAAGGGGAACAACAAGAAACTTCTTCGTTGGAGTTTAGCTCTCCAAGATTTTGATTTTGAAATTCAACACATCACAGGAGCTTCTAACAAAGTTGCTGATGCACTCTCCCGTGAGAGTTTCCCAAAATCCAGTAGTTAAAAAGTGTTCTTAAAATGTAAAAGTCTGTTAGTTATATACTTAGTAGTATATGTAAAGGTGCATGTGTTGTATTAATCTGTTTATTTTCAAGTTCTAGAAGGAAATTGCCGCCAGTGAGCTTCCCCACTGTCTGCAATTTGGGGGGCGTGTCATAAACAGATAGCTAAGGGTTAATGTCTCTTTCACCTGAAACACCTGACCAGAGAACCAATCAGGGAACTGGATTTTTTCAACTTTGGGTGGAGGGAAGTGTGTCTCTGAGTCTTTTGTCTGTCTGCCTGCTTCTCTGAGCTTTGGAGAAGTACTTTTTATTTTCTAGTCTTCTGTTTCTAAGTGTAAGGACAAAGAGATCAGATAGTAAGTTCTATGGTTTCTTTTCTTTGGTATTTGCATGAATGTAAGTGCTGGAGTGCTTTGATTTGTATTCTTTTGAATAAGGCTGTTTATTCAATATTCTTTTAAGCAATTGACCCTGTGTTGTATCATCTTAATACAGAGAGAACATTTGTATTCTTTCTTTCTTTTTATATAAAGCTTTCTTTTAAGACCTGTTGGAGTTTTTCTTTACTTCAGGGAAATTGAGTCTGTACTCACCAGGGAATTGGTGGGAGGAAGAAATCAGGGGAGAGCTGTGTGTTGGATTGCTAGCCTGATTTGGCATTTCCTCTGGGTGAAGAGGAAAGTGCTTTTGTTCCAGGATTGGGAACGGAGAGGGGGAATCACTCTGCGTAGTTTCACAGAGCTTGTGTCTGGGTATCTCTCCAGGAGCACCTGGAGGGGGGAAGGGAATCAGGATTATTTCCCTTTGTTGTGAGACTCAAGGGATTTGGGTCTTGTGGTCCCCAGGGAAGGTTTTTCAGGGGGACCAGAGTGCCCCAAAACACTCTAATTTTTTGGGTGGTGGCAGCAGTACCAGGTCCAAGCTGGTAACTAAGCTTGGAGGTTTTCATGCTAACCCCCGAATTTTGGACGCTAAGGTCCAGAATCTGGGAATAAGGTTATGTCAGCATACCAAGCCAGTTATGCAGGTATAGCGTGGCTGCAAATCCCACGTAAGGCAGCTCTGGGGAATCGTCTCAGTGAAGGCGTTGTCACAGGCAGGCAGTGAGCTGACATATCCTCTAAGCTGATCAAAGCTAGGCTGCTGAACAGCATGGGTCACAGTATGTTCAAAAGGACAGGGCAAAGGTCACCTTTACATGCACTTTTGGAGGGGTGTAGTGAAGCCCTAGCCATGCCCTACACTAGGGTGACTCTCCTGGAGCCAGTCACATCAGCTGTAGTTCCAGAAGCTTCTACTGGCATTGCACAAAACAGCCAAGATCTGGGCCTGTGTATTGTTATCATTGTTAAGTGGTACAAGAGAGTATTTTCAGACAAATATGGAAGGTTGAAGAGAATTCTCTGCTGATTTTGAGTGAAACATGAACTTGCTGAACTGAAACCATAATGGGAAAACTTTCTGTGAAGACATGGTAAATCCTTGCTTAGCAAAGACTTAACCTACCCTCAAATACTGAGTTCAAATGCACTTCAGTAGGAAGACACTTGTAAGGCATCTCATCAGCAACATACCTTATCTGAAGCTGACAAGAGATGTTAAATTAGTCAAAATTCTATAATGAGCACTCTGACATCCATGAATGTTGAATTTCATTTCATACAAACTGAGATTGTACCCAGTGCTGTGGCATGTTGTATAAACCTTGAGATATGGGAAGAACTAGAGTAAGACTGTGATGAAGCAGGGAACCACAGACTAGCTTGTGGGACAAAAGGGACTCTGGAGCAAACCAACCCATTACCAGATTAAAACAACGAGGAGTTCTTGTGGCACTTTATGCCCAAATAAATTTGTTAGCCTCTAAATAAATTTGTTAGCCTCTTAAGTTGCCACAAGAAATCCTCATTGTTTTTGCTGATACAGACTAACACAGCTATCACTCAAATCCATTACTAGATTGTAGTCACTATGTGGTCAGAGCAACAGGCAAGAAAGATGATCTCAACAGCTGTGTTTTGTGAACTAGTGTGCATGTGCAGGAAGCAACATGAGTACATTCAGTGATCATGGGGTTACAATCTGATGATGTATAGTATATGCAGGTCTCAGCAATACCTGACACTCTGCCCTGTGTTATTTCTTACTTACTATACACATACAGATGCAAACAAAATGAGTTTTCAGAAAGCATATGATCCCTGTCTGACTGCACAAGATAAATTATTCATATCAACAGACTGCTGGGAAAAGGGGCTTTTACTTACCTCTAGCGGTCTTGCCCATATATCTCAATGTTCTAGACCATGACATATGGCTGGAAAACAACTTTCACTCCCCCTGTCATCATCCATCTTCCTACTAGGTTTATTTCCTCAAATCCTGGTGATGAACCTCTGTAGTCACTTATCTGAGCAGTCAAAAAATTTATTGCCTCTAAGAGAAAATGAAATTCTCCTCCAAGTGAAATGAAATGGACATAAAGGGCAAAAATTCAACTGTGGAACAGGTGAGTGCACTTTCCACTGTGTTTCATGGGAGCTGCTTACACTTATTCTAAGTCTGAATTTGAACCAAAACGCACAATGTGTGTTAATACTGGCCTAAAATAACTACAAATTTCTACAAAGGATTGTTTGGATTTTAGAGATCCCCCTAAGACAACTAAATTCATGACCACCCATAGTAATCCTGCTTTATCTCTACTGCACCAATAGAGTTGGCTTCTTTGTAAGCATCTTATATGCCTCAATGGAGTACAAGTGGAGTACTCACTAATTATGCTAGACTGGCTTTGGCCTCCAGCCTTCATTGACAGGTTCATAGGCAAAGCTTGCCAGCAGAACAGCCGATCAGGGCCACACAGTAGTTACAGGAGCTTTGGGGAGGCCACATGGGCACTGGACTGGGACTCAAGAAACCTGTGTTCTATTCCTGGCTCTGTAACTGACCTGCTATGTTACCCTGGACAAGTGGTTTCCCTTTTATCTATTTTGATTGTAATGTCTTCAGGACAAGGACTGTCTCATACTTGTATTATATGTACAGACTCAAGCACAATGGGGAATTACCTAACCTTGGTTGGGGCCTTGAGGCACTGCTGTAACAAATATAGAATAATGTAGGGTCACATCAGTGTCTCCACACACTTCCTGACTGTCCATGGGTTTGTTTACCAATCACTGGATTTTCTGGGACAGAAAGCAGAAAGTTCTCTTCCTGAAACCAAACTGTAAACAGGATAAGACTGTTTCTGATTAGTCCCAGTCTATCTGGTCCCATTCTGACCGTTGATGTATGCAAATACTCCCAAAGTGACAATGTAAAGGTTGGATACTTATTTGCCATACATTCATACAGTATGGTACAAATGCTTTTCAACAACCCGCACGTCTAATGCAGGTGACTGTGATTCTGTTACACCTAGTTAAAGGTCTCTTCCTGCAGACAGTTGCTCTTCTGTGTATACTAGTCTCTCACACAGAACCATGACTAAACTGAGCATTTCAATAGTGAGATATGCTGAGTATCTTCCTTACAATGAACACACAGACCTCATAAATGTGTCTAATATTTTTGTTTCAATATCACTGAAATGAATGCTGAATGTGCACGTAGTAAATTAGCTCAAAACTAGCATCGTAAACATGCTTTCCTCAGAGTTTTAATTTTCCCACTTGGCTGTTTTTTCCTAATCTCTCCCTGGTACTATTTTCTCCAACCTTCACTGTTAGTTTGGGACCAGACTGTGTGTGTAACAACACTATGAGAGCACAAACTTCCGCAGTGACAAGCCCCTGCATGCAGGGCATGGAGGAGAGGATGACTCCTTAGACCCTCCTGTCTAGGGTTTTGCACCTTGCTTTCTGTCTTGGCATAGAATCAATGAGCACCTTCCAGTCTCTCTTTCGCACCTGCACAAGACACAACTGCAGTCTGTCCCTTTATGTCCTAGGGGGCTGGAATCCATGTATATTGTAGTCACCATTGTGGGAGTGGCTGGGATGCAAATGAGGGGCACTCTGAATTTCTCTGGACTCAATGATCAGCTATATTTGAAAGTTACATGGCTTGGCTGGTAGCCATTCTGCACCTACTGAGAGACAGGAGTCTAGAGAGGCACAAAACAACATGGGCATTTTCCGCTGGCTTTGTCTTAACCTTTAGATTTGTGCTGTCAAAGAAATGCCAAGGATCCATAGACCCTAGAGTGGGTGACTCTTCAACTTTACATGTCTAAATAATTGAACACACCAGGTGTGCGGTAGAGCTCTGTAGATCACAACTGAAGATAATTTAAATGTCTTTTCTTTATCTACTTTACGGCGAGAAATGATAGAAGAGGACTGCCACCCTCCAGTGAAGCTGGAGGTAAAGTTAAAACTAAAGCTGTCTGGAAAGAAGGACAGTACTTGTGGCATGACATCTAAAGGAACAATCTGGCTTCTTTTACCAGATCCACGGATGAATATTGAGAGCACACATTAATTGCACTAAGACATTACTAAGAAAATATATCAGATTGTACAGTTGGGTATCATATACTTTTGCACTAAAAACTCCACCATAGGTCAATTAAGACAAATGTACGTAACTAGAGTGAATCGCGAATACTGATCGCAGTGCAGGCTCTAATTCATCGGTAATGAAGTGAGCAATAGTCCTCGGAGGGCGGGGAAAACAGCTGATCCATTTCTAATCAAATTGCGGCACTGAAATATAACCTCAATGGAATATCCTCTTTAAAAAATTATGCTTCTCTGTAGTCATGCCTATTTCAGCCCATAAAAATGAATAGGTGAGTCCAGACAAAGTCAAAACCTTAATCTGCCAATAAACGTCTTAACCTTCAGAACACATGACTGGCAACGCCGTAAGTGAAGACATAATTGAAGAGGAATATTTAATGTTTTTCAGTCAACACGACAGAAAATGAGGATATGAATCTCAAATGAAACTCTGTGCATGATGACTATTTTTCAAATATGTTAGTCCAGCAGCTTCCCCAAATAAAGTAAGTGAAAGGTGGAGAACTAGTTCAAAAGACATAGGCAGGCTGGCACTTAAAGAGCTAAATTTTATCTACTGAAATAAAACATTTTACTTAGTTCCCCCTTACTTTAAACAGAACATAACCTCATTAAATGACATTGCATGAAAAGAACATAAAAGCAGTAAGAGAAAAAAAATAAACACTTTCAGAAGAAATTAATGTTTATTGCTTTCAGATTTCAATACTAGGCTCTTCTCTACTTAAATGCAGTTTAAATGTATTACTTGCCATGGCTTTTACATTAAACCCAATACGTCTGGTAGCTTCTGATAAAATTCCTTATCTCTTTCTTTTTGAACTTGCACAGAGATCCAAGGTTAATTTGCAGATATTATCTTACAAAATAAGTACCTTAGTCTAGAGTATTTAGAATACTTAAATTTGAAAAGGGATAATCAAAAAAATATATAGGAAGCTGTCACTCTTACTGGACTCGCTGCACCTCTGTTCCCTCTCTGGTCTCTGAGTGCACCCCATCATGCCTTTACCAATCTCAGGGTGAAATTTCCTCAATTCCCCACTTTTGGATTAGTCTAGAGGTTTCCAAACTGTGGGGCACGCCCGCCTGGAATGTTTGTGGGGAGCAAGCAGCAATGCCAGGCTGCTCAGGCCAGCTCCGCATGACAGGACTCGGGGAGAGAGTGCCACCTCCACCCCTTGACTCACCTGAGCAGGCTACCCAGCCTATGGGTCAGCGTCAACATTCACTGCAACTGTGCCAATTTCTGCTCTCAGGCAGCCTCCGTGCCCAACATTGGCTCTGCCCCCAGAGACAGTCATATGTGCCTTACCCAACCCTGAAAACCTGAGAGTGGGAAGAGCAGGCATTGTGTCTATTTTTGTCTGAGTTGGGCGGGGGGGAGGGAGAAGCACATCCAAAAATTTTAATTCAAAGTGTGGGTTCAGCTGAAAAAGTTTGAAAACTGCTGGCTTAGGCCTGTGTATCAACTGTGCTTAATCAGCATGTCCAACTAGGTTTGGGAGTATGGCTAGTGTCATACAGGGAGCAAGCAGCCTCCTTAAACCAAAGTACTGTTTATTTTAACAGTGGGAACAAAGCATTTTCGAACAAACACTCCATATGCGTGTCTACTTTACGTAAAGGCTCACCAAACCTGCATGTTAACATAGGAGTGCCTAACTTTTTCAGACCTTTCCCCCACTCCCCCCGAGGGGCGTCATGTCAGACTGGCTCCCCTGAACAACCAACCCCCTCTCCTGAAACAATGGTCCCACCAGAATTCTTTTGTTCTGCATTCCTGGGCCCTTTCCAGTCCTAACATTGTCTCTCAACTTTCAATTGTTTGCTAAGAAGTGGCTTATCTTGAACCAGTCTTCCCTTTACTTTTTGTTTTTGCCTCCAACAGCCCCTAATTAAACTAAACCAATATATTCACAGACTAAACATCCCAATAACCAGGTCAGATACAGAATTCATGAATTATTACAGAGCAGCTCCAAATCCATCACAGAAACAATTATACAATTGTATAGTAGATAGTTGACTTTAATCTCAATACTTGGCTCGAGATGTTCATCCAGAGGATTTATTTATTTCCAGGCTTTGTATACTATTTGTTTCTCCTTTATTTGCACTGCAGTCTCACATGATTTGATCTGTAAGCTTTGTAAACTATTGGAAAATGTGAGTTCACTTGTTTCTCCCTTTATACATAATTGTTCATTGAACCCAAGGGATACTATGAAATTGATGCTGCTCCAGCATTCCTTACCCAGAAAAAACTACCTGGGTTTGATTTCAGGATCCTGCCCAAAATTAATCTCTCAGGAAAAGAAGATTAATAGATGAAGATCCCATCAGAACCGTTAAAAAAAGTAAAAGGCTATTGTGAAGAGAAGCGAAACTAAGAGATTATGGGGATTTTACACTGTTTTCTATGGAAAATGAGTTATTTTTAACCAGATTTATTCCAATGCATTCATTTATTTTAACAGCTCGGGAAAATAGGGTCACATTTACTCCTGATTTACAAAATTATGCTTGGTCAACCATATGCAGTACCACAAACACATTTCTTTATACCACAACAAATAATGTATCAGGAAACCTTGCAAACTCTGAATTAATGCAGACTACTATGAAATAAATGAATAACAGTTGTAGAACTATTTTCCTGAGTTAAACTGCATATAGCATTAAAGTGAAAACCATAAGATATTTATTGATAGCCAAGAAATTACCACCTTTACCTATGCATGACTAGAGATTTCTCTCTTAATGCTGCAGCTCAGTGAGTTTTCAAGATAGAGAAGGCTGACTGATTTGGTGACTATTTAGATTCATGAACAAAAAGGAACACCTCCTCACCCTTTTCAGGATCTAGTTGCCTTTGATGTAATACTAAATATACCATAAAAACACAGTGTTAACGGCATAGCAAAAACTTTAAGGGTGAAATTCTTGCTCAATTGAAAACAATGGGAGTTGTGCCATTGCGTTAGATGGGACTGGGATTTCAGCCTAAGGGACCATTTTCGTTTGTACCTGGTACTGTAGGGAGAAAATAATCTCATCTTTCATCTACTTCAACACTCAGCTAGTGATTTAAATATTGTAGCAAGAAATGTTTTCCCCCACTACATGAATTCTTTACTGGTCTCCTTTGAACATCAAGCTTTTTACTACAAAACGGACATTCTATAGTACATATAAATTTCCCATTAACAAACGGAAACAACCAGTCAGTCTGGGCTAGACTGAGCCTTTAGGCTCTGCCCTGATCAAAGGAAAGTACATAGCAGTGCAGACCCAGAAGGAGATCTGGAAAAGGAATTGTACTCAGAGATCACACTCTCCTCCTAGTCTTGAGGACAGTGTAAGTTACTTCACCCTCTTAGGGGAACAGCTTACTTTCTGGCCAGCTCTGCTGGCTGGCATATAGAGAGACAGAGCCTTCCTCACCCACCTCTCTGTTGGGAGCGATTATTATTGTCATTCCTGGATGCATGTATAGGTACTTTTCTCTTCCTTGTTCACTTAGATCCTGCTCCATTTGAACTCAATAGCAGAATTCCCACTGACTTCAGAGGAGCAGGATCCAATCCTGTCACTGATGTGTGATTTTTTTTCCCCATCCTGGTGATGTGAGAAGAAATAGGCCTGGTTTTATGTTTTGTTGTTGTTGGCCAAGCATGGAAAGTTTCTTGGATAGCTCAGTGGTTTGAACATTGCCCTGCTAAACCCAGCGTTGTCCGTTCAATCCTTGAGGGGGCCACTTAGGGATCTGGGGCAAAAATTGGTCCTGCTAGTGAAGGCAAGGGGCTGGACTCAATGACCTTTCAAGGTCCCTTCCAGTTCTAGGAGATTGGTATATCTCCTATTATTATTATTTTTATCTTTCACACGTCTCATTTGTCCTGGCTGTGGGCTTGACAGTCACTGGGTTGATATGACAAACATTTGAGGGTGCATGTGACAGCTGCACTTTCACATAACTGGGTGGGAAAAATACACACCACAGTTTACAGAAAAGAATTGAACAAAATTGATACTTACAATCCAATTCCTACACTTCAGTAAAAGTTTGATAAGAGTATCAGAACTAAGGAGTGTTGGAAAGATTCATTAAAGCTGTACAAAATGGGAGGAATTTTGTTCAAACAATGGTCCAATGAGTGGAAAAAGTGTCTCAGCAATACAGAGATGAGTCAATTTCTAAAGAGACTTCTCCCCATATGTATGTTCTGCTACAAAAGTTTTGTATAGCCATTTGCCAACTTCCTAAAGCTATAAATTGAACTGGCTGCTCTTATCTTTTTTGCTTGTTTAATTCCTTTAAGCACAGGCAATACCTAGTTTTAAACAATTACAGATGTGTCCAGGGCCGGCTCGAGCCATTTCGCTGCCCCAAGCACGGCGGCACGCCACGGGGGGCGCTCTGCCGCTCGTCGGTCCCGCAGCTCCGGTGGATCTCCCGCAGACGTGCTTGTGGCAGGTCCACTGGTCCCACTGCTCCGATAGACCTCCCGCAGGCGTGCCTGCAGATGCTCCACCGGAGCCACCTGCCGCCCTCCCGGCAACTGGAAGAGCGACCCCTGAGGCATGCCGCCCCAAGCACGCGCTTGGCGCACTGGGGCCTGGAGCCGGCCCTGGATGTGTCTCATACCGACATATTGAAAGACAAATACAGAACAATACATTTTTAAATGATCTATAATCTTCTCAAAGGATTAATGTTTCTCAGTTCACTCTATGTTTAGCATTTTGTCTAAATCTTCAGGTTTTTAAAATACAGGATTCAATCCACAGATAAATAAAATCTTTATTTAAAATTAGAGTTTGGCTTCAAAAATGTGGCAGATGAACTCAGTTTCTGTCTCTCTTTGTTGTTCTTACCCACACGTTTTTGTGTCTTGACTTAAAATAAGGCCCAGTCCTGTAACTGAATCCACTGTCATGGATGCCTATGTCTATATAGAGCCCTGAATCTATAAGAAGGTCTGAAACTACTCCCATAGAAGCCAGTTTCCAAACTCCCATTGATTTCAATGGGTGCAAGATACAGTCCAGGAAGTTCTTTCCCATACCCATCCTAGGTGCTTACCAATCTCCCTCTTGTCTCATATACATGCTGTTTTCTGTCCATTATCATGGCATGACTAGTCTCTTCTTACTGCTTATATATAGAGATCTAATAAAGAGTCAGTGCATATCAATATTGAAGCAGACTTAGTGGGGAGTTGTAATGGCGTATACTGGCCCTTTAAGCCTAGAGGCGGCCAGAAGACACTGTTCCGAGAATATTGGGACAAAGGTTCAGAAAATGGCCAAAGTCAGAGGAGAAGAAGAGGTTGCGGACTAGGGTAAGAGGAATGCACCGACTCTGCATTCTCTTCCTATGGAGCTTTCATATTAAACCCTGATCCTGTAAACATTTATGCTTAACTTGAAGCCAATGAGACTATTCTGATGCTGAAAGCTAAGCATGTGCAGAAATGTTATTGCAGAATCAGGGCCTTAGTTTGCTCCCTTCAATATCTTCTGGTGTAGGACATGGATTGCAGAGACCCTAAGCAATTATATCACATGCAGAACTGAATTAACTCCCTCTGAAACTGCTTTTACTTCTGTGAGACATATTTCATCCTTAATATTTATATAAACTCCCAATGCCATCAATAAGAGGTCATAGATCAAGGGCAGAATTCCACTGGTCATTTATTTGTATGCTCTTCTGTTTCATTTGTACCCTTTTTAGACTGTTTAAAAGGCCAATTCTGTTGTGTGAAAACCTCTCAGAAGTTTACAAAGTTTTCATTACTAGTGCCATTGTGGCATCTATATTAAACTAGTAATTTGACAATTTTCTTGCCATTAGAAACAGTAAAAATGTCACACATGCTACAGGCTGACTTTTGGTATTTTATTTTTAAGAGCACTGTAAATAACATACTTTGAAAGATAAATAATTGATCATTTATCTCCCAAGCATCTCTGTACTGATGTCTATCACCAATCCCCCCATGTGAACAAATTAGGAAGCCTTCCTAAATGAATGATTCACCACACCACAACCTCCTGTGTGCTCCACAGTCTCTTGGTCACAGGGTTCTCCAAAAAACGCATTACATGTGGTATGCTATAATACCTACATACAATGAGGTAAGTTAAGAATGGAGTTGATACTTAGCACTTATATAAAACTACCTGTCTACATATCTCAAAGGGCTTTACAAAAGTGGATGAGCTTTATCATCTCCATTCTATAGGTGGGAAAGTGAAATAGAGGGAGGTGGTGTGATTTCTTCCAGGTCACAACGGTATACAAAGGCAATAAAAGCCCCATATCTAGCCAGAGCAGGATTTTCCTGATTCAGATTATATGGACGACAGCAATAAGGCTGTCCTCAGAAGACCCCCTTTCAAGCTCTGTTGTAGGAAGATGGGTTCGGGACATGAGAGGTGTGTCGAGGTGGGGCTACAGCATGCAGATTCTGAACAATGCTGCTACCCATAGGGGAGTCAGCTGTAATTTAGGCCCCAGGGTAGCCTAGGATTGGGAGATGCAAAAATGGCTTAATGCCACCATATCCCCCACCCATTTGGGACTGGGGTTCTGTGCTGCACTTCCAAGGGTACGTCTACACTTTGTTTTAAAAACCACAGCAGAAAGTCTTAGAGCCTGGGCTGACAGACTCAGGCTCACAGGATTCGGACTACAGCACTAAAAACAGCATTGAAGACATTGGGCTGGAGCTCAGGCTCAAACCCTCTCTGGGCTTCAGAGTCTGAGCATCAGGCCAAGCTCAAACATCTACACAGCTATTTTTAGCACTGTAGCCCAAGCCTCACAAACCCGAATCTGTTGACCCAGGCTGAGACCCGCCGCAGCAGCTTTTACAATGCAGTGTAGATATAGCCTATGAGGCTCAGCACAGAACCTCACCCCCAGTGTTTTACATTATCTACTGCTATCAACTGGATTACAAACTGGAAGAATACAATGCAGTCTTAATTGAATATTTCCTTGCTTTTGAAGACCAGAAGGTGAAATTCTTACCTATTTCTGAAAGTTGTTTAGTGATGTCTAAATTGTATAAATAGTTCTGTGATGAGGTTCACTCAAGTTTCAGTTGTCAGATTTTCTTCTCTTGACAAGCTTAATTAGATCTAGAGCTGCAGCTCCAGAAGAATTCTGCTCCTAGAGCATTTACCATATTAATCTCTTCAATCTCCGATTCCTTCTGAAAACATTTTTTCCTAACTCATTTCAATCCTTTTCATCTGTTCACAATTTAATCATTTTCGAGTAGAGCTCAAAAAAGTGTAAAGCATCCAATTTTGCTCATTTACACATCCCTCCTGTTTAATCAGTGTTTGTTGAGGAATAAAATCTCTGAAAAGAAAATGAACTTTGTTTATAAAATAAAAATGTGAAGTTATATTTAGTTTAAAAACAGTTGAAAGTGTATTTTATGCTGCATGCCCTGTTTCACAGAGTAGAATCTTAGGGTTGGAAGGGAGCTCAAGAGGCCATCTAGTCCAACTCCCTGCTCAAAGCAGGACCAATCCCCAGACAGATTTTTGCCCTAGATCCCTAAGTGGCCCCCTCAAGAATTAAACTCACAACCCCCTGGGTTTAGCAGGCCAACGCTCAAACCACTGAGCTATTGGCATTGATAGGTATTGTCCTTTAAGGCATGCATCTGAGGAAGTGGGTATTCACCCACGAAAGCTCATGCTCCAAAACGTCTGTTAGTCTATAAGGTGCCACAGGATTCTTTGGTCCTTTAAGTTATGCATTACAGCTATACATACAGGATTGTATCTAGACTCCACTTAAAGGAAAGAAAAAAAATCTATCCTAAGTTTTTTCAAATGAAAAAAATTAAGTGTACTGCTATAAAGTACAGTCAGTGAAGGATTTTCTTAGTCTGGTAACTGAAAGAATAAAAAAGGTGGCTGACCTGAACAAAATTCTTCTGACCAGCTGTAGGCACCTCTTGAATGCATAGCTGAAAATTATATATTTTGAACTAGACAGATAGATAAATTTTTATGATTCTATTCAATAGACTCTAACCTACAGCTCCAATTTAACAGCCTTGCAGGTCACTCAGACTCACCATGCTCTTTAGATAACCTTTATCACAAACATAGATCAACGTGTGTCAAACTCATTTCATAACATTTAAAATAAAAAAGGGCAGTACTACAACTGGTTGTAATGTGCTGATGTTTGTCTTTAAAAAAATTGCTGCAATTCCCATATGCTCAAAGGTGCAATTCCAATCGTTTCAGTTTCCAAGTTCTAAGAAGCTTGGTTTTCAGATGGACTGAATACCTGCTGCTACCAGGACCGGTGCCAGTGTTTTTGGTGCCCTAGGCGCACGGCCATTTTGCCACCCCGCGCGCCAGTCCCGCGGCTCCGGTGGACCTGTCACAGGCGTTCCTGTGGAGGGTCCGATGGTCTCACGACTCTGCTGGAGCTGCTGCAGGCTTGTCTGCAGGAGGTCCACCAGAGCCGCGGAACCAACAGACCCTCCGCAGGCAAGCCTGCGGCAGGTCCACTGGAGCCGCCTGCCACCCCCCCAACAAAATGCCGCCCCCCAATAATCCTGGCGCCCTAGGCGATTGCTTAGGTCGCCTAAATGGAAGCGCCGGCCCTGGCTGCTACTGTTGGAGTTGCTGGTGATCAGCACCTGTGAGAGTCAGATCCTCTCTGTGGTTTGAAATGTTGCTACAGAATAGACTGCCTTTCTCCATATGCTCCATTATAACAACTGAGCTCATCCAAGGATCTAGAAACTGTCTTTGAAGTGGTTGGGAGCCATTAACTACAGTAGAATACTAAGAAGGGAAGTTATAACCTTGCTCCTCTCCGAAGAGGTCAGGGAATGAGGAACTTTAGCAGTCATGTGACAGTGCTCTGAGGCATTCTGCCTATGCCAGGCAGGCTTAGGCAGAATACTTCAAGGGGCACTTTGTGAAGAGCACTTCACCAGTGGACCTCATACCTGCTGATATCAAGCATAGGGAGCATGGGTCTTGGCCTCATCCCTAATCAGCCTGCCTGTCCCTTTTGAATCAAAGATCACCATCTGCCAGCCAAATAGCTGGGTACTAAAAAAATAATGCTGGGTCTACATTCTGCCTGCCTTCTTTGTGATTGCTATAAAGGTGGAGGGAAGAGCCCCACCATACCACATTGAACGCATATGCCACAACTGGAAAAAGCACAGCTATGATTTAGCCTGAATTTTGCTGTGACATGCCTGACTTCAAGGTGCATATCTACCACCTGATATTTATGTATGCAAGCATAATCACTACATAAATTTAGACTTTTTGAACAGCTGTCTTTCCAAGCTAGTGAACCATGTTTGCCAGTCCTCTTATATGAATAAAGATTATTAAAATGCTCATAAGATAGAAATGTTTGTGTTACAATGCTATACCACTGCCCTTACTTTATAGCAACTTGCTCGTCCCTGAAAAATTCTAAAATGGGTCTGAGTTCTTTACATAACCATCAGTTTCAGAATAGTGCTGAGAGGGCTTTGAATTTATCCGTCCACTTGAATAAATGATGGTTCTGTTCCCCATCTAAAGTAGTACACAATCTATAATCTGGCTCCTGGATGCTTGCAAAGACTACTACAAAATACATGCAATAGTAGTAATTTTACTGAGTTTGGGCTTGATGAGACCATTACCACCCACTAACTCAGAGCTATGCAAATCTAATAGGACAGCCTGGTCAAAGGCAGGACAATCTGCCACAAATGCTCACCTGTCATGTACTCCAACTCCTTATTCTAGGAACACTCAGAGTCCTTGTTCCCACACTGCAATAGATTACTCTGGTTATAATCTAGTATCCCACATTGCCACAAGTAGAAAATGATTTCCCTCCTTCTCAGGGCCAGGATATGAGAAGCATATCAGAGTGTGGGGCAGGCAGAAATAGTTTTGTTTCCATACATTAGTTTGTGTTCACTATTTAGAGCTTTGATTGATATTGTTAGCTGTGATTTTAAAATGAATTAGCAAGTACAGTGTAAGGTTCTTGGGAGGCTACGGGCCTATCCAGAGTGCTCTGCAAGAACGAGGCCCACACACACTGTGAGTTATTGGCTTTAATGAAGGTAAAGTGACACACCTGCAACGGGGACTCCTGGTGTTGCTGTCACGAAGGCGGGGAATCCAGCGCACCAAAGCTCGGCCTGGTATGGAGTCTAAAGGCGGGACCAAGACCATGCAGCTATATATACAAAACCAAAAAACAACTCATACATAAGCGAATAGGGACTTTCCACAGGCCGTGTCCGCCCCTTGGCCAGAGGCCATGCAAAGCAGTTCTAACCAGTTAAAAGCGGGTTATAACTGGCGTGCCGTGTCCCACAATGACCGGCCGCCGAGAAAGCGGAAATACCCTAGCTAGGCCGTAACACAGTCTTCCGCGGTTCCCTACATTCAGTAACTGCTAAACAGAGCTGTAGTCTAATATTTACAGTCCTAGTTCCAGTTCATGGTTAACTAAAATTATTCTAAGTCATTCAGAAATATTTTCAGGGTGTGTTAACTGGGCTAAAGACATCAAGAATTTATGGTTGACTAGATGGTTATATGCTGTTTGCTGTGTTTATTTTTTGGGAAGCCATGGGGTCTCTCCAGATAATTTGGAGAGTCTAACTTTACATACCTTTGGTAGATAAAGAAACTTGATCCATCAGAACAAAGGAGTCCACCTATTTACTGATAGACTCCAAAGTCTCGCTTTCAGGATCTTTGTTTTCAGTGGCTTATAAAATAGTGAGTGTTTCCCCTCTCCCCAAGAAGAATTCCAAATAATCTCTTATAGTTTAAATTCATTAGAATCATAGATTAGGGTTGGAAGAAACCTCAGGAGACTATCTAGTCCAACCCCCTGCTCAAAGCAAGACCAACCCCAATTAAATAATCACAGCCAGGGCTTTGGCAAGCTGGGCTCATAGACTCATAGACTT
This sequence comes from Gopherus evgoodei, assembly GCF_007399415.2. Lineage (NCBI taxonomy): Eukaryota > Metazoa > Chordata > Testudines > Testudinidae > Gopherus > Gopherus evgoodei. The sequence goes on from NC_044332.1 coordinate 61,440,755, forward strand.
TAGGGTCAGAAGGGACCAATATGATCATCTAGTCTGACCTCCTGCACAAAGCAGGCCACAGAATCCTACCCATCCACTTCTATAACAAACTCCTAACCTATGTCTGAGTTACTGAAGTCTTCAAATTGTGGTTTGAAGACCTCAAGCTGCAGAGAATCCACCAGCAAGTGACCCATGCCCCATGCTGCAGAGGAAAGCGAAAAACCTCCAGGGCCTCTGCCAATCTGCCCCGGAGGAAAATTCCTTCCCGACCCCAAATATGGCAATTAGCTAAACCCTGAGCATGTGAGCAAGACTCACCAGCCAGCAGTAAGGAAAGAATTCTCTGCAGTAACTCAGATCCCATCCCATCTAACCTCCCATCACAGACCACTGGGCATACTTACTTGCTGATAATCAAAGATCAATTGCCAAAATTAAGCTATCCCATCATATCATCCTTTCCATAAACTTATCAAGCTTAGTCTTAGAGCCAGATATGTCTTTTGCCCCCACTACTCCCCCTTAAAAACCTCCAAGTATGGAGATTCCACCACTTCCCTAGGTAACCTATTCCAGGCCTTCACCACCCTCCCAGTGAAATACTGTTTCCTAATATCCAACCTAGACCTCCCCTACTGCAATTTGAGACTACTGCTCCTTTTTCTGTCATCAGTCACCACTGAGAACAGCCTAGCTCCATCTTCTTTAGAACCCCCTTCAGGCAGTTGAAGGCTACTATCAAATCTCCCCTCATTCTTCTCTTCTGCAGACTAAATAACCCCAGTTCCCTCAGTCTCTCTTCAGAAGTCATGGGCCCCAGCCCCCTAATCATTTTCATTGCCCTCCGCTAGACTCTCTCCATTTTGTCCACATCCTTTCTGTAGTGGGGGTTCCAAAACTGGATGCAATGCTCCAGATGTGGCCTCACCAGTGCCGAATAGAGTGGAATAATCACTTCCCTCGATCTGCTGGCAATTCTCCTACTAATGCAGTCCAATATGCCATTAGCCTTCTTGGCAACAAGGGCACACTGTTGAGTCAGATCCAGCTTCTCATCCACTGTAATCTCCAGGTACTTTTCTGCAGAACTGCCTGTTAGCCAGTCAGTCCCCAGCCTGTAGCGGTCCCTTGGATTCTTCTGTCCTAAGTGCAGGACTCTGCACTTGTCCTTGCTGAACCTCATCAGATTTCTTTTGGCCCAATGCTCCAATTTGTCTACGTCACGCTGGACCCTATCCCTACCCTCCAATGTATCTACCTCTTCCCCAACCTTAGTGTCATCCGCAATCATTAATAAAGATGTTGAACAAAATCGGCCCCAGGACCAACCCCTGGGGTACTCCGCTTGATACTGGCTGCCAACTAGACATCGAGCCATTGATCACTCCCCATTGAGCCCGATGATCCAGTTAGCTTTCTATCCACCTTATAGTTCATTCATCCAATCCATACTTTAACTTGCTGGCAAGCATACTGTGGGAGATGATATCAAAAGCTTTGCTAAAGTCAAGATATATCACATCCACTGCTCTCCCCATATCCACAGAGTCGGTTCTCTCACCACAGAAGGCAATCAGGTTAGTCAGGCATGATTTGCCCTCGGTGAATCTATGTTGACTGTTCCTGATCACCTTCCTCTCCTCCAAGTGTTTCAAAATGGATTCCTTGAGGACCTGCTAGGTGGTTTTTCCAGGGACTGAGGTGAGGTTAACCCGTCTGTAGTTCCCTGGATTCTCCTTCTTCCCTTTTTAAAAGATGGGCACTATATTTGCCTTTTTCCAATTGTCTGGGACCTCTCGCTCACAAGGGCTCAGCTGTTCTACATTCAAATAACTCATGTAATGAATCATGAGGCTCCCAGGGTATGTCTACTCTTTGAGCTGAGGGTGTAATTTCTAGCTTGAGGAAACATACTCACACTAGCTCTAACTGAGCTAGCGCAGTAAAAATAAGTGTGGCTGTGGCAGCACAAGTGGTGGGAAGAGCTAGCTGTTTCAGTACATACTCGTCAGAGATGCTAGCTATGTACTTACCCCCTCGCACTGTCACTCTATCACGCTGGCTCTGTTAACGCTAGCGCAGGCACGTCTCTTCAAGCTGGGAATCACACCCCAGCTCAAAGCATAGACATACCCTCAGTTTTTCATCCGTCCTTATGCAGGCAAAACTTTCACTGATAGAAGCTGCTGTGTTAATGCTCATACAGCACAAACAAGATCGACAAAGCTTAGAGGGCCCTTTCTGAGTCACAGTGCTTTATAGAGTTCCTTTAACCAAAGATAACAGCTCCTAGTCCTTAACCATATAAAACTTTTATCTCTTAATTTTTTCCCCATTTATGCCTTATCACTAGTGGCACAGCACTTTATCTGTACTCTTTAGTAAATTCAGTCCCCCTCCCGTTGCTTAATATATAGGTGGATCTGGAAACCTGATTTGCCCCATTCCCTGTTTTAAGGTTATGTCCATGCTTGGTTCATTTCCATGTTGCATCAAAATATGAGCACATTATATTAATTTTACAATGAAATAATTTATTTTATGGTTCATTTTCTAAGAGGACAAATGATCAAAATGTGAAGTTATGCTGCTCTTATTTATAGGATCAGCTGGAATCCAGGCATACCACCCTTCCATAAGATTTAAGAATTTACTTAGCCATAAGCCAGGAAGGCAACAAATTTACAACTCACATTCAATACGTTGAACAGAATAAATCAATTCTGAGAAATTAAACAGAAAGTGCAACTTAGTACACTGCCAATAATCCATTAGGGATGGGAAAATTCAAAATGAATTCTTCACAACATTAATAAGGGCTTGGGCTAGGAAAAGATTCATATTAAATCAGAACCCCTAGTAAAATTATTAACTACATGCATCAAACAAAGAATAAATAAAATACTTTGTACTTACAGCATCTTTTACCTGAGGATCTCAAAATAATTTTGAAAGCTTTACAAGTATTAGTTCTATATTTTTCCATTCACAAACTTTTTTCTGTCTAAATGAATTATTTTAGATTAACCAGAGACAAGAAAAAAGTATAAAATCTCCATGAGAGCACACATCTTTTTGTGGCAGCCTATAATGAACTGAACACACATGGCTGGCTGGCTGGCTCTATAGGCAATAGTTCTTAGAGGCTGAAAGTTGTGGTGTACAGGAAATAAAGATATATAGTTATATAGCTAAGAACACCACAATTAGTATCCCACCCCAGAAAGTCCCCAGCCTTCCAGTGGTATAGATTAGAGTAGGATGAAGTTTTTTCGGCTAATAATAAATTTGCTGAAAAATGCATTTTTCAGGCACCAAAACCATTTGTGAATTCAGTTCAAATGCAAGAAATAGTATCAGCTGAAAAAAACCTCCCTCCCTCCCCCCAAAACACCAGCACTGCGTCAAAATTTATTTATTTACTCATTTCTGGTATAATGTATTCCTTTTAAGCCCTGGTAGAGCACAATGTTGGATCTTAAAATGACATCACTTTGATTACCATGCTTCCCTTCAGTCCCAGCTTGAATTCCAACAGGATTTCAGTGATTGCTTTCTCAAGAACTGGTAGAGCTAATAGCAATTTGGAATCTCAGCTTTCAAATGGTATAGCCTTGACCCCGACTGTGGCAGTGTATGAAATTATTGGCTGCTAAAATCACCTCACGGTTAAAGTGAGCATGTACGTATGTGAGAAAGAGAACAAGAACAATAATTTAAGGCTGCATTGGAGTATAACTATTATTGGTCCATACCTAGGGCAACAGATCCTGAATTTGAGCTTACATTTACATATTTAAAATTTAATTTTTCACTTTAAAAAAGAAAGTATGTTTCTATCCCTCATGATTGTGAGTGTAACTGATGTAGTGGAGTTTATCTAAGTCTGTAGATAGCCTGGGGGAAAAAAGCTCTGAGAGGGGCAAACTTCCTGATGCATCTCAGGAAAGTGCTGACTCCAAGACCCATTTCACTGGGGTGGGGCCCACTAATACATCCCAACAGAGAACTCTGTATGGCAGGAGAGGAAGTGTGCAGTGGGCCTGGACCACCTTTCCAAGATACCAGGGTGAGCCTCCCTGCTGCTAAACACTTGCCTCTCCGAGTGACAGAGGGGATCCTTGCTGCTGCTCCTCATGTTAGAAGGATGCCTCCACACCACTGCCTGTCACTCCAAGCAAGGGGCAAGGTCACTGTTCAGGGCTACAGTAGTGGAGCCATAGCTGCCCGTCACTTGGTGTGTCTGGAGCCCTGCATTGCCTTAATCCCAGTGTGACAACAATAAAGTGAGGGAATGGGACAGAAATATCAAGATAGTAATCAAAATGTTGTGATTTTAAGGTCTGATAACTCAAACTGCCGGGGAGAGATGGAGTGATACAAATGCTTTCCAGTTCCAAGCACTGAATGTGTAAAACCCCAAAGCATTGTTTCTAAAAGAAAACATGATTAAATAAAAGGAAATTATCATATTTAACCTATGCGTGACTGGAGCCATTAGAAGTATTATATTGATTTCTTCTAAAAAAGCAAACCTACCAATAGGATTAAACCATTTTAAAATGGTCATTATGAAAACCAGCATGGAATGCTTAGCTAGTAAAGAAACTCGAAAGAATATTCCTGTTTGGTATGCTTCTTGCATTCAGCAGCCCCTGTAAAGACTCCTGAGTCCTGTCTTTAAAACGCTAGTATTAGAAGCACAAAATTGTTTAAATCAGCCCAAAGTAACAGTTAAAATGATGATAATGATTCATTTTCCACACAGCAAGAATTGATTTTCATAAATCATCTTTCCTGTTGCTTGTGCAGACCCATATCTATCACTGCTACGGTTCCTTGGGTTGACACGAGGTATAATTACAGCTAGATCTACGTCTGCTAACTCCCTTTGCTTAAATTATTATTGTAGCTTGCAGCCAATCAGTTTTTCATTCTATTCTCAGTCTCAATGAGAATACTTTAGTAATTGTTCTGCCACCAAGACAGCTCCCACAATAAGGACAATAGCGTGTTCTATTTCTAGACTATTATCTTTAAAGAGTCCCACACAGTTTAAAGAACTCCAGTATCAGTAAGGGCCTCAACCTGCAGCGTGAAAAGGCATTAGAGTGCTCAACAATGCATACGATCGGATCCTACATTTCTCATGTCCTCCATTCTCTTGTTTTACCACTAACTAGAAATAATACTTATTTGATTATAGTTAGTATCTAGAAACATGGTATGAAAATATTAAACCAGTGAAATCACAGAACAATAGTGTCTGCTTTCTAAAGTACTAATGCAAGATTTACCAATTTTTGCTAATTTATTTCAAAACATTTTTTCTTCTGTTTGATCACATAGACACTTATTTTGGTTCAGTATCACAGAATAATCTTTTGTTATTAATTTGGTTTCTTGCTTGGTATAGGACCAGCAAAAGGCAAACTAACTAATGACTCTATGGGTATTACAATAAACCAGATTGCTGACTAGCAGAACACTGACTGATCGGCTTTAAAATAAAAAAACCCAAAAACATTTTATAATCAATTTACAGACATTGCTCATAGCTAAGGTTCAGTCCATAGGACTAAAAACTATTTTAATTCACCCTTCCTAATAATCATTTTAAGATGCTAACATTTTTTAAATACTTGAAAAAACTGATAGATTATTTGCATGAGTCACACTTGTTATATTATGAAAGTTTTTTATTTCATTTCATTTATTTTAAGTATGTAACAGAGAAAGTAGAATGAACTACCAACCACAGCCTTTGTTTGTTCACAGCCTACGTGCAACACAATATACATTTCTTAAAATCACGCTCCAGCGCTCCTCGTTAGCATTTATATTGCTTCAATGTGTTTACAATTGCTTTAAAAAAAAGCCAGCTTAATGTGGATGGGAGAATATACTAATAATTAAGACAGTTCCCACATCTCTCCATCTGAACTTTAGACAGTAACAGTGTTTTAACATTAATTTTTCTTGGCATCTAAATGAAAAAACTGGGAAATTTCGTACAAAGCCACGCAAATTTAACCTCCTAATTGGATTGATCTTTTTACATACAGAGCTTGCTCTCAACGCTATTACAATCTTGAGTTTCCTTCTAGGTACTGTATGGAATATTCATTCTTGTATACAACCTTCAAGTGTATATGTCGCTACCAAGTAATACCTGGAGAGCCACCTAGAGCTATACGAATTTTGCAAAAAACACTGCTCAAATATTTATTTGTATTTTAAACAAGAGTTGGTCACGTCTTTGTATCTACTTACCAAGAATATTTTAGGAAAGAAAGTCTACTGGCAGGAACCATTCACGGAAACAAGTGAATTTTAGGCAAATAGACCATATTTGTGCAAAGAAAAAATGAATGCGAATATTTCAAGAGTTACTCTCATCCAACTAGGAAACAGTAATACACTCTCTCACCTGTGTGTCCAATCAAGAGGGTTCAAATATCAAATACTGGCAACAAACTTCTCAGGAAAATGTTGAAGACAGAGAATTATTCATTGAAATTGCTCAACAAATAATTTCTAACAAATTAGAGAAAATCATGATCAGCTCACAGATAATTTGTGGACAGAGAAAAGGTTGAGTTGTCATAGAAACTACTTGCTTTGAATTATACACCCAGATCTGCTAAGGATACAATTTAACAATCTAACCTGTGATACTACCACATGCATCTTTTCTCAGTTGGCTTTAAGCTTTCCTTGTCTTTCCCCTGCCTATCATATTGCACACTGATCTTTTAAGTACTGTGTCTTGCTAATGAAGTAACTGCTGAATAATTAAATAAAAACCCACTTATGGAAACATTTTATTTGGATGAGACATCTTGTATAAATCCCTCTCCATTACACAAATTATTCCCTTTTATCCTTTTTATTATATGATTTATATTGTAATACTGCTTCAGGGCATCAGTCAAGGATTCCCCACTCTCCACACCCTCATTGTGCCAGGCATTGTTCTCACACACAGCAAAAAGATGATCTGTCCCAAACAGTTTACAATCTAAGAATAAAATGAGAGCCAACAAATGCATGCAATAAACTGACAGGCAGAGCACGAGATAATTAGATGATTATGAACAGAGATTATGAACTCTGTAGTCCTCCTACACTCTCCACAACTCTAACCATAACTGAGCCATGAAAAAAAAAACTACAGAGCAAATTATAAAGATATGGGCTCCAACTGCTAGTTACAGAACCTCTGTGGACATCCCGAGCCATGGGGCACCAAACCAGGATTACATGGCCATCCTCTGTCTGAAATAGCAGATTTAAGATCACAATTGCAGCTGAAATCAAAAGTGAATTATTACTCTAATATTTTTAATCTATATTATAAAATCAAGAGATGCAAATGACACTTGGATATGTGGGCACATTTGGAACCCCAGAAAATATTAATGGTCACTTTTGTGGTTTCTTCAAGATTGTTACCAACAGGGCAAGGATTGACAGAACAGCATCCCTGAAATGTTAAAAAAGATAACCTGACATATGGTAAAACTTAAAAAGACGGTCATGGAGAAAAGGCTGGCATTAATATCAAGAGGAATAAACTGGGTATGCAAGCATACACAGAACCACCAGAGTATTCTAAATTCAATGTACCTGTCACAACCTGAACTTTATTGTTAATGAGGTATTACATTCATCAAGGAAATAGGGTTTTGTAACATTCCAGGGCCCAAATAATTTATTCTTTTTCTCTTCAGTAAGTCAGCAATCCTGAAGATGTATGCAGTGCTGAATACTGATGTCAATATTGGATAGCACACTGGCATCAGAGAACTAGACAAGTGTCTAGTTTCAGGATGCAGCAGCAGACACCGAAAAGGCAGCTGAGACTAATGAACCTATCAGCATGTGAAGCAGCTACGCTAAAGGTTTACAACAGAACAATAGTCAATGCAGTGCTTTGAACATGTATCAACTTTGTAAGTTCTAAGTATTAGTACTGCTTTTATGCTATTGCAATCATACCCCGTGTGCCTTGTGATTTGTCACAACCTCCTCTTAAGAGCTCAGTTTAGTTACTAGTTCCACTGAAGACTCTGCACAATTTTGATGCTCAGTCTCACAGTTCTTATTTAGGTAAATAGTCCATTGATTTCAATGGCAATTTTGCCTAAGACAGCAGTGTGTAAGGACTGGAAACTATAGCCAAAGCAATTAATGGTATTAAGTAGATTCATAGAAGGATGAAGACGACAAACAGCACTTTTTTCAACTTTGATTTCTAGTATTCTGTGGTAAATAAATCCTACTGCAATAGAGATTGAGGAAGATTTTAAAAGAGCATCCATGAATGTTTCCAACCTGTCAAATGAGCTATGGTATGTCTTGTGAAATCTCCCAAATTAGGGTTGGACAAGCAAAACAAATGTTCAGTTATAGTGACAATAAAGAAACTGTCCAAAATCCCCTGCTGAAATTCAAAAGGGATTTTTGTGCTACTCTTGCAATGCTAGAAGAGAGGTTTCAATCACTCTCTCACTTCCAGTAGACATTCAGAATATATGTGTATTTTTCCATTCTCAGGGAGACTAACTGGAAAGCACTCTGTAAATGTTGAAAGCAAAACTGACAGAACCAAACCCCCCCACCACCACCCCACACACACACTGCTCATCATGAGCTGAATGGCTGAAAGTGAAAAAAAACTACACCGAAACTTCCAATTTCTTGTTGGACAGACCAGCAGAGAGAGGCCCCAAAATTAGGATGTCTCTGCATGTATAATTACTACAGAGCAACATGCTACCATGATCAGAGATCATTCCAGGTTTGTGACTTTTTGACCTTGCACATTTTTTCTGAGTTTGAAGTTGGCACAAGTTTAAGCTCCCAATCCTGCCAAAAGATATATGCAGGTGAACCACTGCACCAGCTGGTAGCCTCAAGCGGCTACCACACCAGATCCACCTGCGGACACATCACTGCAGAATTCAGCCTAAATTATTATCACATCACCCCAGAGACCACTTAGAAGACACTCAGCTATCCCTAACTCCACTGGAGCTATTTACAACAGCTGAGGATTTGGTTCACTAAGTCTAGGAACACAAAAAAGCCACATACACATTCATACATATTTCAAAGGGATCTTTGCTCTTCAGCAGATTAGCTGCTGTTATTTAATTGTTGATCAGGTTCTAATGCCCCATATCTCTCAATGTATTCTTAAACACATACCAATTAACTCAACTTGTTATAGACTTGGAACTGTTTCCTGTAATGGCTTCAAACACCATGCAATGGAAGAATCAACTCCATCTCAGATATAGCATTAAACTGGCAAGTTCCAAACTTTTTCAGTTTTGACCCGACAGTACAACTCACTGTGATTAAGGGCTGCAAAATCATGCCTTACGCAATAGAACCTAGAGATCTGACAACATTGACCTTATCGAGACTGATGAAACTGTTGGCTGCATTTCAAATTGTGTATGAGAAATAAGCCCTCATTGCTTGTTTGTAAACTTCCTATAAAATATGTGCTTTATGCATTATTAACAAGTTGTAAACCGAACACAAGGTCGGTCTCAAACTGCTGGCAAGTAAATACAGTATTACTCAGCACAATTCTTTTCATTTACATAACATCAGACTCTTGTAGCATAATTAACCTTGGCAGCACAACTAAGCTTTCCTCAGTATGCTCTCTTAAACAGCTGTTATGATGAGAGAAGTATTCCAGATTTTTTTGTGAAAGAATTTAGTGCTATGTTAGTGGAAATGCAAAGAGCTTGATTCTGACACTCTTACTCAGGCTGAGTAATCATATTCAAATAGTCCTATTGAACTCGACAAGAGTACTGGCATAAGTACTATAATATGAATGCAGGAAGTAAATGGGCAGAATCAGGCCATTAATATTACACTGCTAATATATTCATTTAGGGAGGGGTGAAATATAAGTCATAACAGCAATAAATGACTTGCAGCAGTGTCTCATTTTATTTTAATCAGAGATGGGCTCAAACTAGAATCCCAGATAATAACAGCTCTAGACTTTGGGGAAACTCAGATCCCATTCCAAAATCTGGTGTTTCACATTAAATTAAATACACTGCTATAATAATAAGTCTTTGCAATTGCCCTTTACAAAAAATAGATTTTAAAGGAACGCACAAAACAATATGCACATTTAAAGGTGACCAGCTTAAAATTAGCTGCACCTACCTTTATTGTTCTTGCATATGGCTATCAATATGCGATTTCCATGCCCACATTTTCCATGATCAGGTACACAGACTCCTTCGGAAATGACCCACTGGTAACACATCGGATCTTCACAAGGAATAGATTCTACTAAGTGTGGACAACCCTGAGACATACCAATGGGTTCCACAACAACATGCCTTTGTCTCATTCTAAATCCTAGAAAGACAGAACAGAGACATTTATCATCATTAGTATTAAGATATTTTGTCTGCAAAGGCTGATATATAGGGCATGTGGAGTTCTATGGCATTTCAAACTATATTTTTAATAAAAAACAGTACAGCAATGTTCATAAGTAAGGCTGCGAATCTGTCACAGATTCCAGCCACACTGCCTCCCACCCCACCAGCAGTGGCGGTCCTGGGCCAGCATGGCCACCCCCAGCCAGCCGTGGTGGCAGTGCCAGTCCCAGGTCGTCTTCTGTGCCTCCACCCCCCTCTGAGCACCAGTGGGCACCCTGGACCTCTCCTCCAGTCCAGCAGCTGTACTCCCAGAGCCCTCCAGAACACTCAAGATTTAGACGGAGTTACATAGTTCAAGCCATGGACAGGTCACGGAGCCATGGATTTTTGTTTATTGCCCATGACGTGTCCATGACTTTTACTAAAAATACCCCTGGCTAAATCTTAGCCTTATTCATAAGGCCTTCTAAATATTTGCAACCTCACTGGCCTTGCAAAAAAAGACAAAATGTATCTCTCTATATTTACAGTTTTGTCACTGCAAACATAATGTTGATTGCAGAATTCCAGGAGTCTTGATTTCTACCACAACCCATCTCCTAATTCCACTGCCATTTGATCCAACACATGCCTTTTCATTGAACTTGGATGTAAAACATATGCCCAAATACATGGACATAAAGTAAGAACTATATATGTCATGATGTGAATACAATTTTAAAAAGATAAAGACGACCAAACAAGTAATTCAAAATCTAAACCATAATTAACCTCCTTCTGGGTCTCTGAGTTTGAAAAATCTTGTTCTGAGATACAAAAGACCAGTTTACTAAGAAATAATTACTCTGCTTTATGAAGATATAAAATTCATATTGGACCCCCTCAAAATAACATCCTTTTAAAGTGGGAGATTCAAATTTAATATTGGAACAAAAAAGTTACAAAATAAAGAACTGAGTACATAATTTAATGCCATTTGAATGAAAACAAAAGTCATGATGCTGTATTCAATAGTGGAGCTAGTATGCAAGTAAGTGTCTTTCAGCATGGGTTTGCTTTGGATATGATAGAGTATAAACTAGCTATATCCATGGTTTGAATTAGTGGATTTACCATGGTGTGCAGCCATTCTGCATCATGCAATGTTCTCATTAGGACTCACTGACTCAGCAGAGTTGGAGGAAGCAAGTCCACACCTGGATGGAAATTTTCTAGAGAAAACATTTGGTGCTGCAGAAAGTAGTGTTGGTGATTCAGAAAACAGCACACTTCCCTCTGAGTCTCTACTACACCAACATCTCAGACAGAGGACATGGGACAGATCGTGGTTGGAGGCACAAACCTCCCAACCCTGGAGGTGGGGGCTGCTCCCAGCATAACTTAGACAGGCCCTCATGTCTACCTAAGGGCAGCCTGGGAAAACTGCTACAATTATGAGCCGCCAGAATCTCCACACTGCTACATGCTGCAACTCTGAGCCTAACATTCTCCTCCTGCCTTCCAGCTCCACACCCAGCATGCCCGCTACACCAGGAGTTTTAAGACAGTTCCCAGAAGACTTTTAGAGCCCCTCTATGTCTCTCTAGCCCTTTTACCAAAAATAGAGGGGCTGGAGTAGGGACAAGGATCTCACCCATATTTTTCAAGAATAACAGCATACAACATCAAATATCAGAGGAGTAGCCGTGTTAGTCTGGATCTGTAAAAAGCAACAAAGAGTCCTGTGGCACCTTATAGACTAACAGATGTATTGGAGCATAAGCTTTCGTGGGTGAATATCCACTTTGTCAGACATATGTAAACATCAAAGGCCACCTTCTACCCTAGGATCCACCTGTTGGGTCCAACTTATATCAAATGAATTCAATAGGAAACCACGTTTGGATCCAATTGTTTTAAATTCCTATCCTTACCTGCTGGTGTTGAGTTTAATTCAGATCTAATTACAGGCTGTAGCATATGAGAGAAACAGTTAAATAACCTTTTCTTCCCTGGTGATCCTGGCAGTTCTCATGAACACAGGGTCCCCATGCAGACCAGGAGGAAACCAGACAGTCAGAAGAACATGGAACGTTGCACAGCTGGGAGGCAGAGGGAGCAGGGCCAACACACAGTTTCTTGTCAGCTGGCCTAGTGACTAAACAGAAAAGAAGTTATGGACGTGGTTTCATTCATATAAACTTCACAGAGCTTCTGAATTTATTAATGGCATTTGTTCCCTGGAGCAAACCCAATCTGCTAGGCTCTAATTAAGCAGCAAAAGAGAATCTACCTGACCCAAAGTGTTTTATGTTCTAAGGCAAAATATTTAAGCATTGCTTAAGTCCATCCCTATTCAGGAAAGCAGTTAAATGCAGGATTATGTTAAGCACATGTTTAAGGGCTTTCCAGTCTAGGACTGGACTGCTGAATCAGAGTACCAGCTGTATTTTCACTCTGAAAGGTAACTATGTAAAAATGAAACACCTTACTCAGCAGATCCATGACCTGTGAATATTCAGGTCAGGTCTGCTTGCTATAGAGGAAAAAAAAAGTGTTTACATTTTACTGCTATTAATACTGCAGAAACCAATGGTGATGAGATGATTAATTAAATTCTCCTCTAGCTCATGCACCACATTGGTTTAAGTAAATTCCAGCTGTTGTTCCAAATCTTGCCTTCATTCACACCATCAATTATGTAGATCTCCATGGCTGTGCGTGATGGAAAGATTGCACAATTCCAGAAGACTCTCCATGCTAGAAGACGATATGGCCCAGATCTATTTACATACAATACATTCAATGAAGGGACCATGGGACTGACTGGGGAAAAAAAGTGTTTTCAAAAACTATATGCATTAGCAAACATTTCTTTGTTTCTTCCTGATGTTCTACCATTTTATGCTTAAAGGAAACCACAGTCTTAAATTGCTTTCACAGAAGGCTTTGGTGCTTGTCTCAGCAAACATTAATGCCCAAAGTTCTTTCATGCCAGTACTTCCGGTTCAGATACAGGAACACTGAGCAGCAACTTAGATTCTAAGTCATGGACTCAGAATTCATATCTCTTGCTCCTAAGGCACGCTAGGATATAACTGTACTATTAAATGGCAATAGATGAAATTTAATTGAAAACTAATGAAAGATACTATTAATGTTAAAAAGACTGCTTTCTGAATGATTTCTGAAAAACAATATTGCCTTTGACATATTCATTTAGGGACTACACCAAGCTGGCAGGAATCCAATTCACCTTACTGCTAAAGTAAATAGACCTTTTCTACAGATTGCAAAAGTCAAATGACAGAAAGGGTAAGATAAATATTAGAATTTTAACCATAAGGCTTTTTTTTTTTATCAAGAGGCTTTCTGTGTTAGTTAATATCCCCTCAGCACTAGGTTTAGCAAAATAATTTATCATTTTTGTAACTCACTGGGAGAAACGAAAGCAAATCAGTTTTAGGGCACAGAGTCAACTTTAAGAATTAAGTCACATCCCATTCTACTATAACTGTTTCATTTCAGCCATGTTGTGCATCTCTTGACATTATTTTGAAATAAAAATGGTAGCAATCATCCATACATTTAGAGTATGAATATATCATTTCTAAAAATAACTTGATGAATTAGAAATATGCTCATGGATATGGCCAAATGTCAAAAAGTCCTCCAAATTTCTGCCAGTAGTTACTTTTGCATATTGCAGAGATGAAAACTTGTAACGAAATACTGTATTTCAGAAATAAGAACAAAAAGGAATAGGCTGCATTAATACAGTATTACGTGAGCTAAGTCATTTCGACTAGACATGGTAGCTGTAAAAGCACTGCTTCTCCTGCCACACAAGGGCCAGGTGAACTCTAACAGAGAACTGACCATCTGTAAAAGAGTTCCATTATTTGTCTAGCCATCTGATTGGCAGACAACCCCAAACTCAAGGGTGGCTCCCACTAGTTCAAGGATACTGTTCATTGATTGACCCTGTTCTGAGTTCCAGCGGAGCTTTATTTGCTTTTTTTTAATTTGTCTGACTATATACGTAGTATTTCTTTAAAACTGTAGCAGGACAACCTGTAGGAACGAGATGGGTAAAGGCTCTGCAGGAAAGCAGAGAAAAATAGGCTGAATACCTTTATGGGTAATGCTGTTTTCCTTATTCAAATAAAGTTCTTTGTTCAGTTTTAAGATAAAGTGTCTCTTTCTGTGCTTCTTTTCGTTGCCAAATGACAGAACTCAAAGAAACATGCAACATCCTACAAGGCAGAAATAGCTCATCCTAGATCAGGGGTTGGCAACCGATGGCACGCAGGCCGATTTTTAATGGCACGCTGGAGCCTGCCGACGCGGCAAGCTGCAGGGTCCGCGCTCCCTGGCCGGAGCGCCGGCTGAGCGCAGCAAACCGCCAGCCCCTTCCCCTAGAGCCCTGCCGCCGCGCGCAGAGCTCTGGGGGCCAGGACTGCGCGCTCCCGCGGGGCAGCGTTTGGCTCCGTGGGGAGGGAAAACCGCTCCCCGCTCATCCGGGGCCGTGCTGCCGCGCGCGCAGCGCTCTGCAGGGCGGGGCTGGGCTGGGCTGCGCGCGCGGCGGCGACAAAACTCCGGATGAGCGGGGAGCCTCATGGTAAGGAGTTCGGGGCAGTCAGGGGACAGGGAGCAAGGAGGGTCCTGGGGGGCAGTTAGGGTGGGGGGGTCTCTGGAGGGGGGGTCAGGGGACACGGAGCTGGGGGGGTTGGATGAGTTGGGAGTGCTGGGGGAGGAGCTGTCAGGAGGTAGGGGTGTGGAGAGGGGTTGGGGCAGGCAGGGAGTAGGGGGGCTTTTATGGGTCCAGAGGTCTGGGGGTCCTGTCAGAGGGCGGGGAGCAGTTAGATAGGCATGGGAGTCCAGGGGTTTCTGGCTGCGGGCGGGGGTGTGGATAAGGGTTGGGGCAGTCAGGGAACAGATAGAGGGTCTTAGGGGGGCAGTCGGGACAAGGGGCAGGGAGGCTTAGATGGGGGTGGGGTCCCAGGAGGGGGTAGTTGGGACAAGGGGGGCGGTCCTGGGTCAGCAATCACCCAGCCCTCTGCCCTGACCCCTCCCCCACACATACGTAGCCCTGAGCCCTGTACCACCCAGCACTCTGACTCCTTCACACACACCCCATGACTCTGGCACCCCCATACATACCCAGCCCCCTACCCTGACACCTGCACCCCCTCACATGCCCCCAGCCCTCTGCCCTGACTCTTGCACCCCCCACATCCCATGCACACCGCACATCCCCCACCCTGAGCACCAAATGAGAGCTCCTGCACCCCCACTCACATTCCCACCTGCATCCCTCACACCAAATGGGAGCTGACCAGGTAAGTGTCCCCACCCCCAACCCTGAGCCCTGTCCCTCATTCTAGCTCCTGGCCAGACCCTTCACCCCCAGCCCTGTACTCGGTCCACTTCCACCCTCAGCTCAGTGCAGAGAGTGGAAGAGAATGGGCCCACAGTATGTGGGCAGGGCCGGGACCGTAGACCAGCAGCGGGCTGAGCAGTTCCGGCAGCCGGGATGCCGGCTGGCGGATGGAACCCCTGAGCGGCAGTGGGCTGAGCCGCTGTCGGTCTGGGGTCCCGACTGCTGGCCCCGCACAGCCCGCTGCCAGTCTGGGTTTCTGGTTGCCAGACCCTTCCCAGCTGGGGTCCCGGCCACAGGTCCCACTCAGCCCACTGTCGGCCTAGGTGAACAGAACCCCAGACCAGCAGCAGGCTGAGGGGCTGGCAGCGTAAGATCAACATTTTAATTTAATTTTAAATGAAGCTTCTTAAATATTTTGAAAACCTTGTTTATTTTACAATACAACACTAGTTTAGTTATATAATATATAGACTTGTAGAGAGAGACCTTCTAAAAAACATTAAAAAGTATTACCGGCACATGAAACCTTAAATTAGAGTGAATAAATGAAGACTCGGCACACCACTTTTGAAAGATTGCCGACCCGTCCTAGATCAAGGATGCTGTATTGCAAAGGGTCAGTAGGAGAGAATTCAGTGTATTGCTGTGATAAATGGACAGAGCTGCTAGACCTCTGCCTATGTATTGGAAAGGTCAGGGTTTATTGCACCTTCTAACTTGTTTGATAATTGCACTTGTACTGTAAATAAAGCATTTACTTTGTTTGGGAAAAAATGTCATATTTTCAGCTTGATAACACTTGTTTCCTCTCAGAATTTCTGGGTCAATGCCCCTGAATCAAATAGCAGCCCATTTACTATAGATTGTTTGTTCCTATTTTTAAAAATCCCATGTTCTTCTGGATCTGTAGAATAAGCCTGAAAACTCAGTTGAATGCAAATCTTGTAACTCATTGAAACACTGCCAGGTTCTATAGCAGTGACTTATATAAATTAATTTTGGGCTAATAAATACAGTCACGCTGATGCAGTGAGTTTCGACTATTACATTCACACAAGGTAATACTGAGATAAAGAACAATGTTCTTTAACCAGAGAGTGAATGCACATCCTAACTACAGAAAGCCTTCCCAAAACTATTTTTCACTCCTCCCAGAAGATAAATAATACTTTCTCCTGGACTTTTAAATTAATCTCTCAAGATTGTTAGTTTAAAATGAACACCTAAACATTTCAGAAATTCATGGCCAGAACAGAGAAGTTTCTAGGTATCTGTGACAAACCTATTTTGAACACACAACAATGTGACAACGTCAAGATTTAGTGTCCCTTAAGGAGTATCTCAACTTTGCCTTCACTTTAGTCAGTATTCACCTCCCAGGACAATACATCTTCATATCCACCACAACAGAAGTCAATATATTTTTAATGTTTGGCAGAATCATACAGAGTTAATTACCAGAGGCCAAGACAGGGATAGTATCCATTTTTAAAAGTTGTTATTGGTGATGCCAGGAAATACAGGCCAGTGACTCTTATTTCTGTACTAGAGGAAATTAGTTGAGAAAATCATTGAAGTCTGAATTACAATATAAAACACCTAAATGAGTATACAATAGAAACAAATAATCACAACTTCTGTAAAGGCAAGTCATATGTCTCCAGCCTGAAAGACACTGTTTTGATAGCGATGACAAAATAGTGGGCAAAGGATAGCTGCATCATCTTTTTTGAGCTTAGAAATGGCTCTGACACTAGCTCCTCACATGAGACTGTTAAGGAAACTTGCTGCATCCTGTGTCTGATAAATGCATAAAAAATCCCTTTCTAAGGTGAGAAGTAAAGACCCATTATCAACTGAAAACTACTTCATAGTATAAATAAAAGGCTAATCTCAGAATGGAAAGAAGTTAATAATAGGTTGCCAGAAGCAACGGTGATTCAGTATATTTAGGAACAATCAGAAAGTCCTGGTGCATGAATTAGGTGACATTATAAACTTTTTGGAAAAGAAAAGATGTCTTCCTGTGTTTGTTCACCTCTTAGTACAACGTGGTCCCAATCCTGCTTGGTGCATCTCAGTGCCACCACAATAGAAATATATCTGGCAAACATTTACAATGGGGCATAGTGTTTATTACTGTAAGTACTATGACTGACTAGCAGAAGGTAGGAGGGATGCAGTTGAGAATCTCATAGACTAATAGGTCAGAAGGGACCAATCTGATCTAGTCTGACCTCCTGCACAAGGCAGGCCACAGAACCCCACCCATCCAATTTTATAACAACCCCTATCCCAGGATCGAGTTATTGAAATCTTCAAAATTGGTTTGAAGACCTCAAGCTGCAGAGAAACCACCAGCAAGCGACCCGTGCCCCACGCTGCAGGGGAAGGCGAAAAACCTCCAGGGCCCCTGCCAATCCGCCCTGGAGGAAAATTCCTTCCCGACCCCAAATATGGCGATCAGCTAAACCCTGAGCATGTGGGCAAGACTCACCAGCCAGCGCCCAAGAAGGAATTCTCTGCAGTAACTCAGTTCCCATGTCATCCAACATCTCCCCGCAGATCATTGAGCAGACCTATCTGGTGGTAATCCAAGATCAATTGCCCAAATTAACAATCCTATCATAACATCCCCTCCATATACTTATCAAGCTTTGTCTTAAAGCCAGGAAAGTCTTTTGCCCCGACTACTTCCCTCGGAAGGCTGTTCCAGAACTTCACTCCCCTAATGGTTAGAAACCTTCGTCTAATTTCAAGTCTAAACTTCCTAATATCCAGTTTATACCCATTCGTCCTCGTGCCTACATTAGTACTAAACTTAAATAATTCCTCTCCCTCCCTAACGTTAACCCCCCTGATATATTTATATAGAGCAAGCATATCCCCCCGCAGCCTTCTTTTGGCCAGGCTAAACAAGCCAAGCTCTTTGAGTCTCCTTTCATAAGGCAGTTTTTCCATTCCTCGGATCATCCTTGTAGCCCGTCTCTGAACCTGTTCCAGTTTGAATTAATCCTACTGGAAGAGTCTTAAGGGAGTAGGGATACTGGGGATCAATGAAGGTGATCATGGGAAGAGAAGGTGTGCCGGTAGCTTGTTGAAGATTGGTTAGAAAAAAGCAAGGGTCATAGGATACTAGAAAGCTTTGAGAAAAGGTCACAATGTACTTGGAAGTCACATTGCCAGAGAAGTCATGAAGAAGAAAGGGAAGGGAATCCAGAAGTTTTGGATACGCTTCAGGAAAGGCTCTGAACCAAACCTTGGAACAGTGTGAGATTAGCCCTCCACTAACTGTTTAAAATTAGGATATTTTTATTCTAAGTAAAACTTCATTTTTTATGACTGTCCTTTTCTTTGTGGATGTTCCAGTTTGGTCAACAAAGAAATTAAGTAATTCTGTTTTTATAATAAGCAAAAATATAATGCCCTTATCACTGATCTGTGAGTGACTTTTACATATTCCAGTGGCATAAATGGCCCTAAAATATAAATATGCACACTTGATTTTTTTAGACTTCAAAGATAAGAAACTGAACTAAAATCTACAGTCTCATGCAAATTGATTGGGTGAAGCAGACTAACTACTTACCATATAATAAATAGCTCTATAAATAAATGCACCAGTAATAATGGAGTAAATATTACATGTCATATCAAATACCTTCATGAGAAACAAATCACATTTTTTTAAAAAAAGTTAGGTATTTTACCTTCAAAATATTTTCTATATAATCTGCTCCTTTCACTTCAGCTAGCTTCCAGACAACTGAGAACTGAAAATGTTATACTTCTGTGATAAATGGGTTGCTTTCTCTCATGAATTTAAACCCTTAAGATCTTGAATTACAAATTTAAATCATGCCAGCTTTACACCCCAAAGATTTGCGTAAAATCGTTTGTCTTGCTTGCAAAGGGTTTCCATTGAAGAAGCCAGCTGTTACATATTTATTATTCTATTATCTGACTTTAATCTTATAAATTCTGCTCACAGAATGTTAGATCAATAGCTCAACATCCCAACAATGCAGATTTGACATAGGCGTGCTGAATATATTTCACACTGTGGAGGTACAGTCATCTTCTGAAGCCAGGTAATTTTGATAAGAAAGGGCCGGTTTCTTA
Source organism: Gopherus evgoodei (assembly GCF_007399415.2). NCBI lineage: Eukaryota > Metazoa > Chordata > Testudines > Testudinidae > Gopherus > Gopherus evgoodei. Next base: position 61,460,648 of record NC_044332.1, read on the forward strand.
CCTGAGAAAAAGGTTACTCTGAATTGGATCCACTAATTCAGATGCTGGATTATCATATAAAGGACTTGTACTGCTTCAGTAGCAACACTCAGTTAGCAAACAAAGATCCTTTCATGACACTGCTGACCATCAGTTATCTTTCTCCCCGGGTACTAGTCATATTTTCCTATAGCCAATACATTCTAGCCTATTCTTTCCAAATACTTTCACAAACAAGACAGGAAGGTCAGGACTCAAAGATCTGAGTCTCCAAAATCTAAATTTCTTTGTCATAAATTGATTTTTTTCTTCCTGCAGCTGTACCAATATAGGCATGAATTTGAAGAGCAGTGCACATTGAATATAGGACAGGGTTAGTGCTAATTCAAATACAGTACAAGTCCTTTATATGTTCCAGCTGGCTAACGAGTCTAAAGTGACTGCTAATACCCTTCCTCATTTACACAAATATGTATTTATCCTATTGCATGACACCCCCTTGGGCAACATTTACTGTTTTTAAAGAGATCAAGAGCTGCCTAAACAGGGATATGATCTCCCAAAAGGTTTTGGTGCTGCTCTGGAAAAATGTAAAGGCCCATATGACGTGTAGGATATATTCTGTTTTGAACAAAGAAAAGTTTGAATAAATTCAAAAACTGGAGATAAGGGTCAAATTCTGTTCTAAACTATGTTGGCATAAGTCCAGAGAAACTCGACTGAACTCAGTGTAATTAGTCTGGATTTACACTGATGTGACTTAAAACAGAATTTGCCACCAAAATTCTTATACTATGTACCATAAGGGAAAATAAATGACTTACGATATTTAAGAATTTAGTTTTTTTTCATGTGTGTATGGAAGACAGGTGTTTAAGAAAATATACTATAGATGCCAAAGCCTATGGAGACAAGATCTAGAAGCCTGTTGGCAAGATAGTTCAGTAGTATTCTTTGTCTAAACGGGTAGGGGCAGGTGGGGAGAGAAATAGAGCTAGTCAAACAATTTTTCACCAAACTTTTCTCAGTTGAAACTGAAAGGTTTTCCAGAAACATATTGGTTTTGAATAAAGCTTTGTCAGGAAAGTTTTTCCAGTCCAAGATGGTATTTCTGACAGAGAACCAACAAGAGAGACATTCCTGGAGAAGACTCAGTGATTAGGGCACAAACCTGAGATGTGGGAGACCAAAGCAGGCACCTGAACCTGGCTCTTCCATACCCCCAGTGTCTGCCCTAAGCACCAGGCTATAGAGGCTATTGTTGGAGCTTGTGCTCTCAATTTTTCCATTAAAATTTCTAAAAATCTCAATTTTGTTCTGCTTTCGAAGGAAAACAAGTTTCAAAACCTGAAATTTTTTTGCAAAATGGAATTTTTTTTTCCAGCCAACCCTTGAAATGAAGTTGCATTCTGGTGAGAAGTTGAATCAAGATGTTGTATATAAATAAATAGATTTGTCTTTACATTTTCACTTTAAAAAAAAGTCTTATGAAAGACGCACACAAAAAGCCACAATACATTTGACACAGTGTTTAATTAAGTCTTCCTTCAAAAACAGTACGGTCGGTTACAATGCCCGAGATAATCTTCTCAGATTGATCTGAAAAGATTCAGCCAACACTGGTTTCTTTCCATTGTGGAAGCCACAAACATAGCCACAAGCAATCTCACAGAGCAGTTCATCACATCTGGAAGTTATGCAGAGAACATTGCTTGTAGTAACAATGCTAAGCACTTTTGGATAAAGGCCTTAACATAACGCAATTGTAAACTCTTTGGGGGCAGGGACCACCTTTTTGTTCTGTGTTTACATAGCATCTGGCACAATGGGGTTCAGGTCCGTGAGTGGGCTGCTAGGTGCTACCACAATACAAATCAAAGTTCAAGCACAATTACAGTTTGGAGGCTTACTGCATGTGGACGTGCCCATTAGTGGTTTTGTCAATGCAAGAAACTGTTGTGAGGGTAAGAAAGAGAACGAAAATTTTATCCTATTGTAGTCACTAAAACAGTTTCCTCACTTGATGAGACACATGCAGTGCAAGATAATGAAGAACAACGAAATCTGTGTGTTGGGAAGCCAAGGTTTCAGTTTCTTGGAACAGGAGAAGAAGCAGTTGTATATGGACTGAATGAAGTCTTGTTTTTCTATAGTCTGAGAGGTTATTTTGCAGGCAGATATTAGTGGCAGATTGCATGTCCTAAAGATTTGCTTTGGCTTTGTAAGTAAATAAGTTTAAACTGCAATGTTTTGTTCTTACTATTTTACCATCTCTGCTCAAAGCCATATTCTACAGGAGCAGTACACACTGCAGATAAAAAAGACGAGGATAAATTATTCATAATGCATCTGTATCCGCTCATTACTCTTCCAAAAGCAAAATAACTCCTCTGACTCCAACACCTGTCTGTCTGCCTGCACAGAAGGTGCGTCATTATTATGTTGGCTTTCTCCATCAAGTCATAAGAAAGGTTGTGTGTTAGTCTTGAGCAGAAGATTAAGCCATATCAGAAATAGCCTGACATACTGTAGAGCCTCTGAGTTACAAACACCAGAGTTACAAACTGAGCAATCAGTCACATGCCTCGTTTGGAACTGGAAGTACACAATCAAGTGGCAGCAGAGACTAAAAAAAGCAAATACAGTACAGTCCTGTGTTAAACAAACTACTACAAAATAAAGCGAAGTTTAAAAAAAGATTTGACAAGGTAAGGAAACTGTTTCTGTGTTTGTTTCATTTAAATTAAAATGGTTAAAAGCAACATTTTTCTTTTGCATAATAAAGTTTCAAAGCTGTATTAAGACAACGTTCAGTTGTAAATTTTTGAACGAACAACCATAATGTTTCATTCAGCATTACGAACAACTTCCATTCCCAAGGTGTTTGTAACTCTGCGGTTTGACTGTATTGATAAATAACTGAACCAACACCAAAAAATGGCCAAGTGGATTCAACAAATGGGGACAAGGGGGTGAGGCAGGTCTGCCCCTCCTCCCCGACCTGTGAGACAGGAGGAAGACTGAACTCATTCCAAGAGAGACAGGAGAGTGGGAGACAGTGTGTCCCCATGACCACACATGATGGGCTGTGGTTTCAAACCCAGAACCCTTCAGATCATGGGGGGACCCATGGGAGGCAAGGAATCTCCACACAGACATGCTGTGCTGGGTCTGGAGCTCACTGACTCCCTCATCCAGCTTCCAGGCAGCATGACTCCAATGGAGTCTATTACCAGGCCACTGAGACATTTTTATCTTTACCCACAAAGGTATTTTTCCAGCTCAGTGGCAGCAAAAAAGCATGCAGATTCATGCTATTGATGAGTCTCACAATATTTTTCTTTACCTTTCCAATTTATAGATCCCTGTAATAGGCATTTTAGGATAACCTCTAACAACATACCTTCCTTTAATTTGTGTGTCCCAGATTCTATCACACTTTGGACACAGTACACTTCCCGGACTTGTATTCCACCTCCACAAAGGGCTGTGTGCTTATGTCGGCGAGGGTCCTGTCCATCAAGGAGGAGAGTAACTTGGCATGCTTTCCATTCGGAAGTCCTCCATGAAAATCTTTGAAAGAAAAATAGTGTGTGTAAAACAAGGTTTCATAGAAGACTATGATGAATTGGGTGGTTCTTTATATTAGAAATTTGTTGTTCTTTAGTATGCAAACTCTTTAATATTTGTCGTACATCTTCCTACTTCAAGACATACCTACCAGTGCCAGGCAATACATTAATCCAGTACTTATGTAGAATTTTTCACACTTCTATATCAGAGATTAAGTGATTTGCTCCATACAGGGAGTAAGTCTGAAAGCTGGCTGTTAATCCTGCCCTCAGGTCACAAGGCCATATCTCTCTGTCAATAACTAAGGACCTAATTGTGAGAGGTACTGAACTCTTGCACAGTCAACAGAGTGCCAAGTGTTCAAGAACATCTTGGGATTTGGTCTCTGAGTGATAGCTTCATAAAGTTACAGGGTTTATTGGGTACTACCAATTGCTTCCAGAAGAGGACTGCAATACTTGAGTTAATTTCTCTTTCTTGAAGTTGTGACACACATCAGATTTAGATAAAAAGTATTTTCTCAGCATAGTTAATTCGTGTATAATAAAGAAATTAAACACTTAGGAAAGGTTTAAATTCTTACACACAAATATGTAAGTACCACATAGAAAAACACCCACATTTGAATTGGATACATCTGAGGGTTTGTGTATTAGAATATACGGTGCAAATGGAGGTTAAAAATAGCTGATCTGCCAAAAAAAGAATTGATTAAAACTATGGAAAGGAACAAACAAAAATCACGTTTTCCCATCTCATCTACAAGTGTCGGGATCTTTCAGAGGCACTGACAATCTCAGATCCAATGAACAGGACACCAGTCTGAGAAACAACTGACCATGTGCAAAATGGAGAAGATACTTCCTCTCCTATGTGAAAAACTAACATCTACAGACAAAAAAGCACTATATAAATAACCAAGTATTATGTTTCTGTTGACGCACGTATTGTGTTATCTATATTCCTCCTTAGAGTCTTCCGCAATCTTTTCTATTGCCTTCCTTTCTCCATATTCCCTCAGTCTCCATATGGTCTTAATTTCTTAAAATATGTGCAAAATCAGTTTCATTCCTTCCTTTGCCTCCAAAACAAAATACACTCTCCTGTTACTTCAATTTCACTGGTTGTTAAATTTGCATGATGTGTTTACCTTGTCACATAAATCATAACTGTATGCACCTTTGGATGTCTTTTGTGAAGAAAGATTTCCAGCTTGAAATTCTATGTGTTGTCTTTAGAAAATATTTGTAGGTAGGGCATAGAAATTACAAGGAAACTTAAACTGCAAATTATTTGCAAAAAAAGCCTGAGCACACTTCAACATTTTCTAAACATTCTATCTTGTGAATATCAGTCATTTCTAGCCTCAAAGCACTTAAGAATTTTGTAATATCTTCATGGAAGATGTTGTGAATATTGCCAATTATTTCTAATTTACAGGTACTTTTCAGATTAGCTGTCTTGCTCTCTTTTAAGTAATATGCAGTATATCTTGTGCACATTTGGATACATTCACATGGTTTATTACCAGCAAAGAGGAATATAGTCTGTACATGACATGTAGGAAATAACTGTACTCCCACAATACATAAATTATAATGGAGAATTCTTTTGTAGAGAAGTTCTTTTTGTAGGTTATCACAGCTTTTCTAATATTCAGTATTAATGCAGGTCTCCAGTTTTCACATGAAGACAGAGAATCACACTTAATTGAAAAAGGTAATCTACCACATTTCTCCCCACAGCAGATTAAAATATCACATCTTTTAGAGTATACAGGGCCCAATTTTCAAAACTAGATGCCTAAAAATAAGTATATATAAGTCCTTATTTCATCATCTAAATACGTGTTTTAGGCACTTATGCACTAATTTAAATCAGCATAATTTTAGGCTCTGGACCTTCTGAAAAATCAGGCCATTAGCATTCAAAATTATATAACATAACTAAATGTATCTCAGCTCAGACATAATTAAACCTCATCTGTCTACAAGGTTGGAAAATTCCCTTAGAATTGCAGTATACAGAATAAGGGGATATTCTGCTGCTGAGCAACCATGTGCTGTAGTCATTGCCTGTTTATCAACAGAAAAACTTTAAAGTAGAGGGTAAAACCATATCAATTCAATGGTGTTGCTTTTATCAGTCAGACAGACCCTATGATGCAATAAGAGTTTATGAAAAGCAAAATTCTACTCATGTATTAGTTGATTTAAATATGCACACTGGCTGTCAGTTAAAAAAAAAATCAACCATACCAGAGAGATATTGGATATACTAGAGTTATCATCTACTGTATCGCAACCCTACCATACAGCAGCATTTCCCTGCACTTAGTGTAAGGAGGGTCTGAATGAGCTCTCCCCTAACATCTAGTGATGAACTGGGGGAGGGAGGATTCAGAAGACCATGTTTGCATAGATATACCTACTCTGCCCAGGTGTGCTGCAGATAGAGCTGCTGTGCCAAAACGATCACATAACACAAAAAACTGGGGTCACCCAATGAAAGTAATAGGCAGCAGGTTTAGAACAAACAAAAGGAAATACTTCACACACACAGTCATTTGCACAGTCAACCTGTGGAACTCATTGCCAGAGGGTGTTATGAAGGCCAAAATAATAATTGGGTTCAAAAAAGAATTAGATAAGTTCCTAGAGGATGGTTCCATCAATAGATATTAGACAAGCTGGGTGGGGATGTAACCCCAAACTCTGCATGTTCCTAGCCTCTAATTGCCAGAAGGTGGGAGTGGATGACAGAGGTGGATCACTCAATGATTTCCTGTTCTGTTCATTCCCTCTGAAATACCTAGCATTGGCCACTGTTGGAAGGCAGTATACTGGGCTAAATGGACCGTTGGTCTGACCCAGTATGGCCATTCTATGTGGATCTCAATACACTTCCATAGAAATGAAATACAGATACTTTAAATATGACATTGAATATTTTGTGCAGCTCTATTAACACTTAGCATCTTAAATTAGGTCAATTTTTTTATTCAGAGAGCAAGGATGAGCCGTCTGACTATTTATCTCTACATATTACCTTCTAAGTACTAGACAAATTGATGTCTTTGGTTTTTAAACTTACACAAGTTCTCCTCTGTGTGATCTGCCACTGCAGCAGGTTTCGTGTGTGTGTGTGAAGGATTTTGTGTTTTGAAAGAGTTCAACCCAAGAGAAGGATTTAATCAAAAATATGTATTTTGACATTTCAGTAGTTTGAATTGAGTCAGATCTCTTCTGGCAAGGGGTATCACAAGCAGGGTGCTGCTGCTGAGAATGTTATGTTCCCAACTCTTAATGGTGAGAACTTGAGTCTATCGGTTTTCGTTGCTCCTGTTGAGCATGTCATCAAGTTGGAGTAGAGAGGTTATTTGACTTCTATATTTGTCACTGGTGTGACCCCTGCTGGAATCTTGTCTCCAGTTCTGGTGCTCCCAATTCCAGAAGGATTTTGATAAATTGGAGAGGGTTCAGAGGATTCAGACAAGATCCACATGAATGATTAAAGGATTAGAAAAACTTCCTTATATAGTGATAAGCTAAACAGAGCTTTTTGAATCTAACAAAAAGCAGGTTATGGGGTATCTTGATTACAGCCTGTGAGTATCTACATCGGGAACAAATGTTTAATAATGTGCTCTTCAATCCATCAGAGAAAGGTATAGCACAATCCAATGGCTGGAAGTTGAAGTTAGACAAATTCCTACTGGAAATAAGGCAAATGTTTTTAAAGGTTAGAGCAATTAACCATTGGAACAAATTACCAGAAATTGTGTGGATTCTCTTGACTAGGAGTTCTTTCAGGGAAGTTTTTGTGGCCTGAGTTAAACAGAAGGTCAGACTAGATTATCACAATGATCCCTTCTGGCTCTGGAATCTTGCTGGGTAAGGTGATCTCTGAGGTCGGTCACAGTCCATTAAAAGTCTTGTAGATTATGACCAGGAACTCTGCTTATGAGCCAATGAAGAGCCAGTGGAGTTCAGGAAGTACAACCATGTGTCAGTGCTGATCTTTGTTACTAATGAAGTGTGTTGCTTTGTGTTGTACCTTTTTCACTTTCAAGCTTTTGCACTGAAGCCCAGGTAGGAGTTATGATGGTCCAATCTGGAACTGAAAAAGGCATGTTTTACCATGTCTAAATCCTCATGTGTGAGAAACTAGTGAACCTTGCACGTCAAGATTCTGTATGCCCAAGAATAATGAGGCCTGTATCTGAATAATGTTAGCCAGGACATTACCCTTTAGAGCACTCTCACCACTCCCAATTCAAAAAACTAGTCAGAGATTACACTACTGCTTTTGTCAAGTATCAGAGGGGTAGCTGTGTTGGTCTGGATCTGTAAAAGCAGCAAAGAGTCTTGTGGCACCTTATAGACTAACAGACATTTTGGAGCATGAGCGTTCGTGGGTGAATACCCACTTCGTCAGATGCATATAGTGGAAATTTCCAGAGGCAGGTATATATATGCAAGCAAGAAGCAGGCTAGAGATAACGAGGTTAGTTCAATCAGGGAGGATGAGGCCCTCTTCTAGCAGCTGAGGTGTGAAAACCGAGGAGGAGAAACTGGTTTTGTAGTTGGCGAGCCATTCAGTCTTTGTTTAATCCTGAGCTGATCGTGTCAAATTTGCAGATGAACTGAAGCTCAGCAGTTTCTCTTTGAAGTCTAGTCCTGAAGTTTTTTTGCTGCAGGATGGCTACCGTAAGATCTGCTATTGTGTGGCCAGGGAGGTTGAAGTGTTCTCCTACAGGTTTTTGTATACTGCCATTCCTAATATCTGATTTGTGTCCATTTATCCTTTTCCGTAGAGACTGTCCAGTTTGGCCGATGTACATAACAGAGGGGCATTGCCGGCATATGATGGCATATATTACATTGGTGGACGTGCAGATGAATGAACCGGTGATGGTGTGGCTGATCTGGTTAGGTCCTGTGATGGTGTTGCTGGTGTAGACAGCTGGGCAGAGTTGGCATCGAGGTTTGTTACATGGATTGGTTCCTGAGTTAGAGTTCTATGGTGCAGTGTGCAGTTACTGGTGAGAATATGCTTCAGGTTGGCAGGTTGTCTGTGGGCGAGGACTGGCTTGCCACCCAAGGTCTGTGAAAGTGTGGGATCATTGTCCAGGATGGGTTGTAGATCCTTGATGATGCATTGGAGGGGTTTTAGCTGGGGTCTGTATGTGATGGCCAGTGGAGTCCTGTTGGTTTTTTTCTTGGGTTTGTCTTGCAGTAGGAGGCTTCTGGGTACACGTCTGGCTCTGTTGATCTGTTTCCTTATTTCCTTGTGCGGGTATTGTAGTTTTGAGAATGCTTGGTAGAGATTTTGTAGGTGTTGGTCTCTGTCTGAGGGGTTAGAGCAGATGCGGTTGTACCTCAGTGCTTGGCTGTAGACAATGGATTGTGTGGTGTGTCCGGGATGGAAGCTGGAGGCATGAAGGTAGGCATAGCGGTCAGTAGGTTTTCGGTATAGGGTGGTGTTAATGTGACCATCACTTATTTACACCGTGGTGTTTAGGAAGTGGATCTCCCATGTAGATTGGTCCAGGCTGAGGCTGATGGTGGGGTGGAAGCTGTTGAAATCGTGGTGGAATTTTTCCAGAGTCTCCTTCCCATGGGTCCAGATGATGAAGATGTCATCAATGTAGCGTGGGTAGAGAAGGGGCATGAGTGGACAAGAGCTGAGGAAGCATTGTTCCAGGTCAGCCATAAAAATGTTGGCATATTGTGGGGCAATGCGGGTGCCCATAGCGGTGCCACTGATCTGGAGGTATATATTGTCATCAAATTTGAAATAGTTGTGTGTGAGGATAAAGGCACAGAGCTCAGCAACTAGTTGTGCTGTGGCATCATCAGGGATACTGTTCCTGACAGCTTGTATTCCATCTGTGTGTGGAATGTTTGTGTAGAGAGCCTCTACATCCATGGTGGCTAGGATGGTGAATGGCAAAAAACTGTAGGAGAACACTTCAACCTCCCTGGCCACACAATAGCAGATCTTAAGGTGGCCATCCTGCAGCAAAAAAAAACCTTCAGGACCAGACTTCAAAGAGAAACTGCTGAGCTTCAGTTCATCTGCAAATTTGACACCATCAGCTCAGGATTAAACAAAGACTGAATGGCTTGCCAGCTACAAAACCAGTTTCTCCTCCCTTGGTTTTCACACCTCAGCTGCTAGAAGAGGGCCTCATCCTCCCTGATTGAAAAACCTCATTATCTCTAGCCTGCTTCTTGCTTGCATATATATACCTGCCCCTGGAAATTTCCACTACATGCATCCGACGAAGTGGGTATTCACCCATGAAAGCTCATGCTCCAAAACATCTGTTAGTCTATAAGGTGCCACAGGACTACTGCTTTTCAGAGTGAAAGAGAAGCAGTCTATCTGTTCTGAATTGGTATACTTCCATGTAAGTAGTAATCACTCTAAAAAGGATTTTCTACCTTTAAATAAGACACATTATGAGCAAAATTCATAATACAATACCGTCACATTCAGATCTCAGCATGCCCTCTAAAATAAAGAGCAGTTCTTAAATGTTTCTCATTATTTCCAAATACTTTTAATTTTTAGAAAGCTTTGATTGCTGTCAAGGCAAAGAGGTTTCTCTCTTAAGTCATTGTCTTGTTACACGACAACCATGGAAACTCAAGAGAATTCAAGAAATAATTACAATTCTGGCAAAACTGTATATTCCCAGTGAACATGAAAACACACCTTTGGGATTCAAACAATATTATAAAATAGTTTAAAAGAAATTGCTGACTCCATGATAGCTATGTTGCAAATAACTTCTTTATAACTTATTTGATTCATATTATCATAGATATGTAGGGCTAGAAGGGACATCAAGATGTCATCTAGACTATCCCCGAAAGCTATTTGTCTAACCTGTTCTTTATAACCTCCAGTGACGGAGATTTCACAACTTCCCTAGGTACCCTGCTCCAGTGCTCAGCTATCCTTATATTTCTAACATCCTACCTAAAATCTCCCTTTCTGCAATCTTGTCCTACTGTCAGTGGACCTGGAAAACAACACTACACTCTTTGTAACAACCTTTTACATATTTGACAAAGCCCTCCCCCTTAGTGTTCTCTTCTGTATACTAAATTTGCCTAATTCCTTAAATCTTTCCTCACAGGTCATATTTTCTAAATCTCCTATAACTATTGCTGTTCTCTTCTGAATTCTCTCCAATTTGTCCATATCTTTCTTAAAGTGTGGTGCCTAGAAATGGACACAGTACTCCAGCTGAGACATCACCAGTGCCAAGTAGAGCAGATCAATTACCTCCCATGTCTTAGGTATGATGCTCCTATTAACACAAAAAAGGTTAATATCACTCGGGTGTAACAGCATCACATTGTTGAGTCATATTCAATTTGTGATGCACTGTAACCCCTAGGACCTTTTCTGCAGTACTGCTGCCTAGCCCCATTGTTCTCCCATTTTATATTTCCGCAGTAGATTTTTCTTTCCCAAGAAGAATACTTTGCACTTGCGTTTACTGAATTTCGTCTTACTGATTTCAGGCCAGGTCTCCAATGTGTCAAGATTATTTCTAATTCTAAGCCTGTCCTCTAAAATGCTTGCAACCCCTCCCAGCTTGGTGTCATCTGTTAATTCTATAAATATACTTTCTACATCATTATCCAACTGGTTAATGAAAATATTGAATAGCACCAGACCTGGGACAGATCCCAGTTGATACAGTCTCCCAGTATGACAGCAAACTATTGATAACTACTCTGAGTATGATTTTTTCACCTACTTGTGCATCCACCTTTTAGTAATTTTTCCTAGACTATATTTCCTTAGTTCCTTGTGATACTGTGTAACTTATTAAAGTCCAGAAAGATCATGTCTACTGCTTTCCCCCATCCATCTGGCTGATTATCCTGTCAAAAAAGGAAATTAGGTTGATTTGGCATGATTTGTTTTTGACAAATCCATGTTGGCTATTACTTGTCACTTTATTTTCCTCTAGGTGCTTACAAACTAATTGTTTAACAGTTGGTTCCAGTATCTTTCCAGGTATTTGAAGTTAGGCTGACTGGTCTATTATTCCCTGGATCCTCTTTGTTCCCCTTTTTAGAGAGAGGTACTATATTTGCCCTTCTCTAGTCCTCTGGGACCTTATCAGTCGTCCATGAGTTCTCAAAGATAATTGCTAAAGGTTTAGAGATTGCTTCAGCTAGTTCCTTAAATACTCTAGGGTAAATTTAGTCAGGCCCTGCTAACCTCCTCATCTCTTTAGCCTATCAAATTGATTCTCTTTGTATGTACAACAGTTTTACATCACTGTATTCACTTTAATTGATTTATTCCTGATTTAAACCAGGTAAATGAAAGAAGAATCAGGTTGTGTGTTTAAATTTGCCAAGCATATGAATAACTAATAGCAACACAGAAATACACACTAAGCTTCATAACACTTAACACTGCTTTAATATTTTCCTTTTTGCATTTAAACTCTTGATTTTAGGAAGTTATTTTAAATTTTTCACTGTAAAGTGAAAAGTTCATACTTTAGCATCCAGTCATGTGTGGAACATAATGGTCTTACCAAAAAGTCTCCTTTAGAAGAACTAATTTTCTGGAGCTGATGGCAGCAAGTTCTTTCCTTAATTAGAGTGATGGGGATGTACAAAATATTTACCAGTGCCCTCTGCTAGATTAAATCAAACCAGCTCAAGTGTTTGCCTTATCCAACAGAAGGAAGGAAACATCTTAAGAGCTACAGGTATCGTGCACACTCTCTCTTTGTTCCTTCCTCTTCAGGCATGGAGAGTTTCATAAGGGAGTGGTCCCCCTGAGAAGCTTCCTTGGGCAATTGGCAGAGTTTATGAGAAGAACTATATCTTAAAGCAAACTAAACCAGAAGTCAGACTGTGTGTTTCTTCGGAATTAGGGAAGTAGAGGTAAAATATCATTGTACAGATAGTAAGACTAAAATGAAGTTCATATTAGAAGGAATGTGAGTAGGCCTTTCAAATGCTGGAGGAAGCCTTAAGCTTCCAATCCTGGATCTAGGTTCTTTGAACTCATCCCCTTTCTGCAAGAGAAGAAAAGAAAGGATGGAAGTCCACATTCACCCCAGCAATGCAATGGACAAGGCACACGTGACCCAAGAGTGAGAAAAATATATATTCTCTCTAGGTATTCCATTGACAGTAGGGAGAAATAGCATGCCATTCTCCTCAAACAGAAGATGACACTCCTAGCATATCTCAGGCAACATTATTCTACAACTGTGAGGTACCAGTTTCTAGTATGAAGGATTGGCATCCTGCCAAATTGATTTGTCTTTATCTGAAAACTTCCAGTAGTGTTTATAAGAAGATAACCATCAGATCAACAGGCTGTAGATGGTAGTATGGAGATATAACATCTCTTACTGACTGCAGATGATGTATGTAGGCTCAACATTTAGACATTTCTGATCTTGTATTTCTCATATAGGATTTTAGACTCAATGGTATTGGATCCAACAGGTCTGCAATGTATACAGTACCACTGTACAGTTCTTTGCTTTCCAATTGGTTAGATTTCCTTATATCCAGTATATGCCTCTGTAGAAGACAGCAGCCAAAGGAAGGACTTCTAGAAATGAAACCTCTCACAAGCTTAACCAAAACACACACTAGCTGATGTTCAATAACTTCATAGCCTACTTCCAGTCCTGGGGGGCATCTAGTCCCTGTAAATCATGGCTAACTAAACACTGTGGATTGTTTGCAGAATTTTTGCCCCACTGGCTAGAACAATCTGAAATCTTATTGCCATCATTCTGGGCCAGATCATGTGAGAATGTTGTGCTAACAGAAAGGGTACCTGGCTCAGCTCCTAGACAGGGTGCGGCCAATAGCAGTCCTGTGCTCTAATGTGCAGAATGCCAAAAAGCAGGTGGGAATGGGTGGGAAGGAGCTTAGAGTTTCTGGGATCATGAGAAAAAATGACCCATGGTGCAGAACTGACACACTGAGAGAATGATCTGTTCCATCTCAGTAGGTAGAGCACAGCACACACAACCCGCTCCGTGTGCACAAAGAGTAGCACTGGGAGAGCTGTATGAGGCACCAGCATGGGGCACAGTCTCTTGTGCGCTTGCTGATGTTCCACACCACCATCTATACAGTGCTGTGGTGCAGCTGTCACAATCTCATACTCTAATTCATCAGTGTCAACAAAAATGGCAGGGATGGGAAACTAGGCTACAGACACACTTCTCGTCACTTTCTCATTAACCTGCAGTTTGTGTATTTCAATCAGGTATCAACTGAAACAATTGTGCATAGAGCATAAAATCAGCAGGACAATCTCTCATTCTTTTGTCTTTGAAATTGATGTGCATTTAGGTGGAAGAGTAAAAATCAGTACACAAGAGCTTGTTTGTTGGATCCAATCAAGGAACCGAATTTTTTTAAACCTCCCCGCTAGCTGGGAGCACAGAGCCGATCAGCAATTGGCTGACTTTGAACGAACTCAATTGTGATCCCATTAATGACATTTGCACAAGTTTCGCCTTTCCAAGAGCATGTGCATCTTGCAGAGATCCCCGTGCCCTCCACCAGAGGCTTTTTGGCTGCAATATGAAGTCGGCAACCGTGGGGACAAAGTGTCTCCTTGTGGGACGGGCTTGGAAGTCGGTAAGGTCAAAGCCATGCTGTTCCCTCCCACCAGTCCCTATTTACACACGAGGATGTTCTTTTGTGTGGAGAGAGAAGACATAGTCATCCAAGATGAGCTTTCACTGCTCTTTGCCTGTTGTGGACCCTTTCAAGTTTTCCAGAGCAAATTAACAGATAGCCATGGACACCTGCCCCACTTCCATGAAGTCAGAGAGGTTCTGTGTATGCACAGGAGCTCTCTTTCCTCACCTGCAAAGCCATGGATTCTGCCCCTGTTTCTGGCCTCTGTGCAGCAACTAAGCCACAGTCCCTGAGAGGGGGAGCTTTCCTGAGAGGGGGAATCTAGCTGGGCCATGGAGCACAGCCATGTGAGGATTCTCTTCAGGTGTCTATATAATAAGATTCCAGGATTGTCACTGTCTCTGTCACTCTGAAGCCAAAGATGTCCAAGTCAGTGCGAAGTGATGGAAGAGGTTAAAGGCATGCTTGAGTGCGCTTTCTGTTCAATCATCACTGGGATTCAGAGTCTGGTACCATCCAATTTTTAAGTGCTGAGCCATTTTGACTTCACATATTATACCCAGGCGACAGTAAGACATGTATCTATGCCATTCCAAGAATCCTAGACCATTGTGATATCAGAGGTAATGCAACCAATCACCAGTCTCACTCTCCAGCTAAGTTTCATGCAACAGTTTCAGACAGTGGATTACTTGGTCCAGTTGCTGCACCCGTGTGCTCAGCTGATATCCCCCCAAATCAACACAAATTGCCCAGTACAACCCCCAAGACACAAATCACCAGCACAACAGACAGAATAACCCCTAACACATACAGCCCTTCAACGTATCACTTCCCCCTCATTCAACAACCACACAGATCCATATAGCTCTCCCAAAATACCACATCCCACACATAAATCAACATAATCAACACACACACAATAACCTCAGACATCACTTTGAAGGCTAGAATGTCTGAGTCAGTAGTGCGAAGCAATGGAAACAGCTACAACCATCGTGGAGAGCTTTTTGTGTTTAGAGTATTTCTGAGATTCATGGTGTGTTGCCTTTCCATTTATAACATCTCAGCCATTTATGAATTACACCCATGCGGCAGCATGGGCTTTCAGCTACTAATACAAAAATAAGTTTACATTTATACTTAAAAAAAAATCTTTGAATCATTAACCTTTTTGCAAAAATAGGGGCGGGGGCGCAGAGAGACAGGAATAAATTTGACCTTCATTATCAAAGAGCTTTGCTGGTTCCCAACAAATAGGCAAACAGGGCTTTGCATTCCACTTGAAAAGGTGCTAATAAAAGCATGTAATATACCTGGGGCACGGATGCAGAAGTTCTTTTCCTCCTACGTTGCAGGCCTCCTTCTCTTCTAGCTCAGGGCACTCCTTTCCAGTGCCTACTGCGATGTATTTTATGCTCCTGTGTCTGCTTCGGAATCCTGGTGAGAGATCCCCTGAGTGACAAGTCTTCGAGCAGGTGCTCCACATAGACCAAACCGATGTTTCGCAATCTTTAGGCATGACACATGACTGAAAGGTCAGTGGGATGGTTTCTTGCATACAAAGGCTGTGATGAGAAAATGGAACAAAAAAAATCTGAGGAGTTCTTGTTTGTTGCTGGATTTTAATTTTTCTACAGTCCTCTTCCACCTGACTGCCCTCCCTCCCCCCCAAAATTACATACAGTTTCTGATCTCACTTCCATCAGTGCAAATCCAGAGTAATTTCAGTTAAGTTAATGGAGTTATACCAGGGTAAAATTGGGATAAGTGAAAAGTGAATCAAATCAGGTGTGATATCATAATTAATCTGGCATGTTTTAGGAAAGATTGTATTTAGATTTTTTATGCTAAAATATCTTGCACAGTATATGTCCAGCTCACCCCCTGAGTTAGAATAGATTCAAAAAGCAGTTCAGTGATGATATACTCTGCAAACTTCTTTTTATGAGCTGGATCAAGCCTGTACTTCACAGTCTATCCAGGACACACAAAAACACACACACACAGAATATTGCAGAACTGCTGTCACTATAAACAGTTCACGTCACCACATTCTTTCTGTTGGATATCCAAGAATCCAAGTGAGTCAAGAGTTCAAATAGTTCCTGTTGAACAACACTTCTGAGAGACTAGAGGGAGCTCAACATCTTTAGGATGAAGCAATAAATTTAGGTTTTTAAACCTGTGATTCTGGGATCACACCAAGAAGTATAGTGACATGCTAACCAAAACCATATTAGTTCTAATAGACATTCTGGCTTTGCTTTCTCTGGGCTAGATTAAAACCACTAAATTAAATATTTCTGTATCTATAGAGTGATTCCAACGTCAAATGAAAGCGAAAGTTCCTGGAATTTTTGCAGCTGGATTCTGTGGATCTGATTCTCCACTATTTGCTTCTTTTGTCATTGATACCTGTGCAAAATCATTGTAAAGTGCTTGTTCACTTTATAGAAGTGAGCATCAATATGCCAGGTGAACGTGGAGAAGCAGGCCTTAAGAGTTAACAGCTGCAGACAGCTTTACATTAGAATGACGCAGGAGTACCTTAATAAAAAAACAAAAGGCAAATAATCCCTGAAGTACAGCATTAAAACAGCTTTTCAAAAATACATAAGCTTGATTACTTCAGGCAAGTAACTTCTTACAGTAGACAGACTCAAGCCAAGTGCCCATTTTCTCTCCGATTAAATATCCCAATGCTAGCTATAGGAGCACACATATGCAAGCAGCTACCTGATTAATTCCTTTTTTCTTCTGCTCAATGGCATTTAGTAGAACTGCAAAAGAGAACCTGCAGAAAACAACAATTCCTGCTCCACCCCTTTACAGTCTCTCCTCCTCCACATCCATCCACCGTTCAGCCACAGAGCCATCAATGGCCCTCTAGAATAGAAAGCCCCTTGTCCACCCTCCAGTCCCATAGCAACTGGTGCAATGGGAGGTTGGAAAGTGAGAGAAAATGTAGTGACTTAGGGGCAGGGGGCTCACCAGGGAGACACCAAGAAAGTGGAGATGGACGTGGAGGAGATGGATCCAGCAGGGAAAGAAAACTCTCTGGGATGGGGAGTCTCAGGGAAAGAGAAAGCAGATGTTTGCCCAGACTTGTAAATGTCCATGACTAATTTGCAAGGCTGGTATGAAACTATTACAAATGTAGCTCAGCTAAGTGCAGACTTCTTTCCTTTGTAATTTTATTCTTTTCCAGCCCCTAATGGCTCACAGTCAGGGTTTTACCGAATGTAAAGAACAAAGCATGTAGCTCTTAAAAGGTGGGAAATGTCAAGGGATCAGTTATTGAATCTCTTTTAGATTACTTACTAACACAGTGAAAGTAACCAGGACACATGCTTTCATTCAGGGCTCTTTACTAGAAACTGGATACTTATAAAACTAATATAGAAGTAATCCTTTTACATGCTTCTTCCATAGTTATCTAAAGTGTTCTAGGTGCCTGACAGTACACAAGAGACATGAGCCCTGTCCTGGAAACTTAGAGTCCAATATCAGACACGTGACAACTAATGGGAAATAAAGCTGAAGGAAGGGTTTGTGAGAGGGAGGACAAGAGTTACACCAATAGTTATTTAGACTACAAGCTCTTCAGGGCAAGGACCTTCTCTTTGTTGTATGTTTGTACAATGGGGTAGTGGCTTCGATGTGCTATCATAATATATGTAAATACTAAGATCATACAGTTACTCAGCAACGCTTGGTAGACAATTTTAAAAAAATATGTAACATCTCTTTTGTGTGTCCCAGTAGGTCTCAACGAAGAATTCAATAAGGAGAAGGTGGTGGTTTGGTGGACCAACTCAGGCCACAAAACAGGAAGTAGTATGGGAGAGAAAAAGAAGAGATGGTTGTGGGAGAAGGGGAAAGAGCAGGACAGGGGGAACATATAGGCTGTGATCTTTGATGGAGTGGCTCGGTGCTGGGGTCACCGGGGATTAGGCTCTGGCTCCTTGTTAATATATTTTCTGCCAACATACCCCAGTAAAAGGTAATGTGACCCATGGAACATTTTGGGGGCCAGTTGCACAGGCATTCTACATGGAATGCCAGTGTGGAGAACTAGGAGACCAGGATATTTTTTGCTCACTGCATCACATTGCTTTCTTGCAAAACCTTTTCCCACTTTAATTTAAACCCATATTCTCCCCCATGGACCCCAAACCATGATTCAATTGAATACATACATGAAAAATACTTTCTAGCCAAAGGTAAACCTGTGCTACAGCCTAAGGATAGTCAAAGCCCTCCCTTACTGCAAAGCTGGCACAAACAGGAGTACCCTGTGTGCGTTTACTCCCCCCACCCCCCAAGAATTTTTACCCTGCCACACACATTTTTCTCCCTCTCTGAAGATATCTTTACACATCTAGCCACTTACTTCTCTTCATTTCCTCCACCCCCACTGTTCCCCCCCCCAGCTCTGCCCACTCTCTACTCATATTAAAGTAAGAATCTGAGATGGATTTTTGAACCCACAGTATTTAATTATGATGGTCAAGTGATTGAAACATGGGACTAGGAACCACAGACTTGTGAACTCTAATTCCCGGTCTGATCCTCATTCCTTCTATCATGGAGGGCACCTGTGTCACCTATCTGTAAAATAGAGATACTAACCTCTTCAGTGGGATGGGGGGGGGGAGGTAAACATGCTCAGAATGCAACTTAGAGGCTGACCCAACTGCTATTGAAGTCAATAGGAAAATTCCCATTGATTTCATTGAATTGGATTTGGTCTTTATATATTGGCCAAATATGGCTTTAGGGGCCTAACTTTAAGCACCCACATTTGAAATTATTTAACATCAGCCTTTCTGTGTCTTAGTTTCCTCACCTTTAAAATTAGGAAACCATTTCCTTACCTCTGGGGTGTTGTGAGGGTGAATTAATTAGTGCTTAGAAACACTAAGTGCTTAGGATAACAATATGTTGCAAAGACTGTAAATGAGCTAAACATGCAAAATTAGGCACTCATATCAGGATGACTGTGGTATAAAAACCTGAATGGAAAGCATCGACAACACTATGGGATAGCTCTCTGTTGTCCAATGGAGCCTAGGATGAGAACTCCATAACAATTCTAATTTTAGATGTAATAAGTGTGGGATCGAAGTTATAGGAGGTGAACTACTTACTCGCTAACCCTCTCCATCATGACCTTTAAACATTAGCACGGGTATAAAATGTCAATACATTTTAACAGTGGATTGGCAAGCATATCCAAACAGCTTTGGAGCTTATACCCACCCTAACTCTTTTACTAGTTTATGTATACATTGCTCAGGACATTAGCAAGACAGTGTGCAAAATATTGTTCAAAAACCATTTAATTTCTAATAGATAAGGAGCTAGTGAAAGTAAATTACTAGCCAATCTGATTATACTGGGAAATATCAGTGGAGCTCAACATGGCTAGTAGGGCACCTGATAACAACATTTTAAGGACAGTGTCAACTGAAACTAGCCTTACGTACAGCTGTATAACCCCATTCCATGTTGGGGGGGTTATAGCTGCAACTGAGATTAGAAATCTGCGGCAAATACTGGATCGAACAACTTAACGTAAAGAGAGTAAACAGCCCTAAATGGTGTCAAAGAACTGGATTTTCTTTTCATTTTGATATTTCTAGTGAGGAAAGACAGTGAAAAATAGATACATACACGTGCACATACTCTGGCCAGTGTTACCTCATAATATCTGTTCCCCAGCAGACTCCTATGTGCAACGACCCACTAAAATGTGAGTCTCACTGGTTTGTATCTGTTAGTGCAGAGACCTGAAGTCAAAATAATTGTGGCAGTGCCACCCAAAACCAAATGTAAAGACATGATCTTTCCTCTTGGACAAAGCTCAGACACAGTCTTAGGTATTCCAGATGTATTTGCAGCAAACCCACACAAGTAAAGGCTAGACATGCGAGGCATCACTGTTAAGTTTGCTGAGCCTGTGAGCCAAAGATGCAATTTCACTGCCCAAATGAAAAGGATGTTTGGGAGACCTAGGTTCAAATTCCAATCCTAGCTCACTCAGGGATCCAAAATGGGAACGAGAAAATGGCTTGGGAAAAGACTGAACATAAGGTTTTGTCTAGGCTGAGACCACCTCCAAAAATGTTCACTATTACCACAGCACAAGCATTGACCTGTTAGAACTAAAAATGTACTCACAATTCTATTTCATCTATCTAGGCAGGCATTTATCTCATAGTCATGATCACTATGGTAGCTAGAACCAAGCTTTTAAAAACAAGTACCTGAAGTTGGGTTCTGAAATTGTTTGGCCCGATTTTTCAAAAGTGCAGAGTACATTCAGTGGGAACTGAGCATGTCCAGCACTTCTGAAAGTTAGACCAGATCTACTTAGGAACCTAAAATGGATTTAGGACCCTAACTTTAGGCACCAATTTTTGAAAATCTTGATTTAGGATTGTCTAATCTGTCTAATTTGTCTAACCCAACAGAATGAGTAGATCTTGGCCCAATCTCCTGTAGGTTTGCTCAGATGTGACAATGCAGAAACAACCAACATAAGAAGTGCCAGAATATACATTCTGGTGACTTAGGCAGAGGCTTCTATTTAAACACATGCAGACTCTTTGGAAAAACAAAATGGAAATTCTCTTGTAATCCCTGAAATAAAAGAATGCATGATGTTTGATTTCATAGTGATCCTTTTCAGGCCATAATTATTAGAATTGCTTCCACAAAAATTGAGGTCTGGCCGCCCTTCCATCACCTTCAACTCCTCACATAGTAATTCTAGCTTAGCTTTTTTTTTTTTGTGCAAGGCTGGTGCGTTTTGCTCATGCACTTGTGGCTGGAACAGTCAAATGAAACACTGTAGGGTGCAATTTTTTTTAATTGAATTGAATACCTTATGCAGGGGATTCTTCTTCTCACACATAATGCTTCATGCTGGACAGAGGAGGTTCTTTTGGCTGGCTTCTGCCATGTTAGTTAACAATAATTAATGAGAAATAAAAGCAGATTTGAGGCAAGTAAGTTTCATACCATTGCTAGCCACCTCAAAAGGGCAGGAAGCTTCTATTAGTATGAACCATAAGCTTATCGGATAAGAAGCCAAAATGAATTCCCATTAGTAATCCTGCAGCTGCAAAGAGATGACTGCTGTCTTCAGCCTCATACCACATGAAAGCAGTTTGTGGCCTTAACGAAATAAATTTCTTGTGGCCAGAGAAGGAGAGTTCTTTTCTATTTATAGATTCATTTGTAACTGTCTAAAACAGAAAGTTTAATTTCCATTTGAGGCATCTTTGCAAATATAGGACTCACTCACAAATATTTCCAATAGGTACTGCTCACAAACATAAGTAATGGTTGCACAAACTACCCCACAAATTAAACAACTTCAATAATAAGGAAGGCACCATTGCTAACATTATACAGTCATATGTGCTCTAACAGTCTCAAATTTTAGAATATCAGATTCACAGGTATTTACCTTCCTGAAATACTCTGATAGTCAATTAACCACTTTGATTATTTTCATTTTTCTTTTATGATTAAGCAGCTAATGAGCATGGTGAAATTCTTAGGACATTTATCATAATTATTCAACACCATGAGAGATTTCAGTACAGACATATTGTGTGGTACTGCCCATTTGCTTCAACTTTTCTCATCTATAAGATACATCTCATCAGTACCCATTCAACACCCCAAAGAAGAAACCTGGGTCAGGAAAAAGAAAAGGCTCATTTTCTCTTTCCAGTTCCACAGCAGATTTTTGGCTGCCTAAGCTCAGCTCTGCTCAGGGTTATGCAAATGTGTTTGCTCTTCTTTGTCAGTGGCCAAAAATATCATCATTATTGTAAAGAGATGCTTTACAGGACCTGCAAGATCTGCTCCATTCTTCAAAAGCAAGCTGGCAAATATTCTATGTAATGAAATGAGTTTGACATTACAGATGGATTGTTTATGTTGTCTGGCACATGTTGTAGTGGTGACATTTTAGTTCTAGTATTACATGTGCAGAATGCTTTGGATTTTAGGTTTCTAGTACCAAATTGCACAATTTCCACTAGCAACTGCATAAAAAAAAGATACTCTTATAATGAAACGTGATAATCTGAGCACTATAAAATAATGTGATCCTTAACCCCCAACCAAATCAATAAAAGCAGTGTCATAAACAGATGGTTAAGGGTTAATGTCTCTTTTACCTGTAAAGGGTTAAGAAGCTCAGTGAACCTGGCTGACACCTGACCAGAGGACCAATGGGGGGACAAGATATTTTCAAATCTTGGTAGAAGGAAGTCTTTGTTTGTGCTGTTTGTTTTGTTCGTTGTTCGCTCTTGGGGCTAAGAGGGACCAGACGTACACCCAGGTTTTCTCCAATCTTTCTGAATCAGTCTCCTGGCTATTACTTACTATTTTGAAACATGAGAAAGGCAGATTAATCTTACGTTTGTTTTCTTAACTTGTAAAGGTGTCTTTTGCTGGAAGGATTTTTACCTCTGTTTGCTGTAACTTTGAATCTCCGGCTAAGGGGGGGGCGGGGGAGGTCCCTCTAGGCTATATGAATCTGAATACCCTGTAAAACATTTTCCATCCTGATTTTGCAGAGATAATTTTTATTTTTTATTTTTTTAATTAAAAGCTTTCCTTTTTTAAGAACCTGATTGATTTTCTTCCCTTGTTTTAAGACCCAAGGGGATTGGGTCTGAACTCACCAGGGATTGGTGGGGGGAAAGGAGGAAGGGGAAGGTTAATTCCTCTTTGTTTTAAGATCCAAGGAGTTTAGATCAGTGCAGCCTCTCAGGGTAACCCAGGGAGGGGAAAGTCTGCGGGGAAAAAGAGGGGGAAGGCTAATTTCTCCTTGTGTTCAGATCCAAGGGGGTTGGGTCTTGGGTTCCCCAGGGAAGGTTCTGGGGGAAGAGGGAGTGTGCCAAACACTATATTTTGGCTGGTGGCAGCATACCAAATTTAAGCTGGTAATTAAGCTTAAAAGTGTTCATGCAGGTCCCTACTTTTTGGACGCTAAGTTCAAAGTGGGAAAAAAACCTTGACAGGCAGCTTATTTTATTTGTGCAATAATAGTAAATTATGAGCTAGATTCATGAGAATCTGTCATAAGAAAGTCTGCCAGAAGGAGGTTGCAATGATTATATCTGCCCTATAAAGAGCGACTAGCATAGCCCAAAAAGGGGGAAGGCACTGGGCAAGAAGGTAGCATGGCATCCCTCCAGCAGCTAATATCTCCAATGGATGGCGATGGGACAGTAGATAGGAGGGCTCTGAGTTACTACAAAGATTTCTTTCCCAGTTGTCTGGCTGGTAGATCTTGCCCACATGTTCAAGTGCTAATTGCTCACCTTATTTGGAGTCAAGAAGGAATTTTCCCCTAAATCAGATTGGCCGAGACCCTGGGGGGGGGGGGTTCACCTTCCCCTGCAGCATAGGGCATGGGTCACTTGCAGATTTAAACTAGTGTGAATGGTGGATTTTCTGTAACTTGAAATTTTTAAATCATGATTTGAGGACTTCAGTAACTCAGCTGGAGGTTAGGGGTCTATTTCAGGATTCGGTGGGTGAGGTTCTGAGGCCTGCAATGTGCAGGAGGTCACACCAGATGATAATGATGGTCGTTTCTGACCTTAAAGTCTATGAGTCTCTGCCAGTGGGGCTCTATGGCACCTCAGCTATAAATTGAATCTGCACCTTTCCCCCCACATAGTAGAAGCCTGAGCAGGAAATGTAGTGGTGGAAACACATTCTTCTTTTTCTTGGGATGAATCTGCCAGTGGATGGCTTAGTGGTATAGAATGTGTAATTTAACACAATTTGTAGGCATCATCTGTGGTGAAGCATGCATGGTAAGCGTCAGGAAATCAGTTAACTGGGTATAACGGGATGTCTACACTGCACACTAAGGCCAGGCTCTGACTCCGGTTTGAGCCCAAGCCCTGCTTCCATCCACATTCAAACCAATCTGACATAGGGAGGGGTGGGAGTAAGAACCTGAGTCCTGCTGTGACTCAGGTCCAAGCCCTGTAATTTTGCAGTATGAATCCAGCTCAAACTGCAGACTTGAGTCAGAAGTTCTGGGTAGTGCAGTATGGACATGTTAGCATGGCTGTGAGACCAGTGTCCTGTAACTATAAACCCAAGTTCACAATGCAGTGTGAATGCTCAAGATCAGGCCTAGAAACACCAAGCCCACAAGCTCAGATCCCACAGACCTGGGTTTACAATGAAGTATAGACATACCCTACAGCCCATGAGCCAAATTCTGATATCACAGGGATACAAATCAGAAGTAGCTCCATTAAAGTCTATGAGGATAAAATTGGTGCAAGCAAGATTAAAATCAGGCTACATATTTAGAGTCATGCAAAAAAGTAGAGCTGTCAGAAACTGTTGGAATAGTTTGCCTTGACTCTTCTTCTAACCAATAAAAACATCTGTACTTTGCTGCAGATATAATAAAAGCCGGTACGAAAAAGGCTACAGGGTATATTTCATCTCAGTATGTGTGCAAAACTGCCAGTGACATTAACAGAAGTAAAGCATAGAACACAAAATAACCCCATATCTCTCCAATTTGAATGTGAGCAGGTGCCAGGAGCTACAGATTAGTGAGAAATACATGGAGTTCTGAAAAATTCAGGAACAAGATTTTTGAAGAACATCTAATGTTACTGAAAAAAATATTTCAATCCTAAATTAAATGCAGTGCTAAGATGTTTTAAAATATAAATCTGAGGAGAAATTGGAGAAATAAAAGGTTTTCACTGCTTGCTGTACAGTATTACAACCTTGACATTGAAATTATAGGAATCCATACCGTATGGTCTAAAAAAATGATTAGGTAGCAAAAAGAGGACAGCAGTCAACAACTGCTATCACAGAAAAAAAATGTAAAACTTTATTCTCTCCAATATACTCTCATACCTACCATTGGCATCAATAAGAGTTGTATATGCATATGGAGGCCCATAATTATGCTCAGATGAAAATAAAACTATTATTACTGAACTTTCATTAGCTAAAGCAACATTGCTGGAAAATTCAATATCTCAATTGTTATTGTGCCAAAATTCTTCACTGAGTTGCACCCATGATGTAATCCGTGAGAATACCAAGAGTTTAGGTTGGGATACAGTTTGGCACACTCAGTCTAACAAAAGTAATACTATATTCTACAAGAATAATTTGTATCTATAGCAAAAAATAAATAAAACGGAATTGTTAATATTAGAAAGAAAGCAATATATTCTTCCATTTCCTTTAACGGGCAAAGAAAAATAAGTTGAGACTAGCATAACGCCGACAGGCCTTGGTCGTCAGTCAGCAGGATCAAACAGGGGACTTCTAGACCTTACTGCATGAGCCTATATCTCATGAGCTAAAAGCCGACTGGCCGTTAGCTAAGGCTGTGGAGCAGACTCATCAAGCTCTCTCTCTCTAAGTGGTCTCAGTGACAGTAAGTGGGACAGAACACCATACTCAGGAGATATGTGGGTTACGCTACCACAAAAAGGAGCATTAAAAACAAAATTCACAAAGAGTAAAAGTATGCAAAATATCCCAATTACATTGGCTTTGCAAGGAGGGTAAACAAAGTAAAAAACAAAAAGTGCATTAAAATGTGGGTTTAAAACTTAAAAACTAAGTGCCTTTGCATCATGTTACCAGGCAGAACCTGTTTGCCAGCTTTCTTCAAAACAAACCTATTTTAGATCAAATAAAAAGATGAATGTGAAGACACCCTTACCTCAGCATGGCATTTTTCCCATCACTCCTTGTACACCTAACCTGCCTTGTCTGATAACCTATCTCTACATCCCATGGCTTGGAATAGTGGTGGGATTTATAACTGTGCAGTTTGAATGTGCTTCGTTCTGCAGAATCTGAACTGAAATCCAGCATAGTTCTTCCAATAAGACTAACTTCTTTAAGGTGAGGCAACCTGCATTTACTCCAAGGTCCAACTTGAAGACTGTAAATGTATTCCTCTTCCCCAAGAAAACAAGAGATAGGGACATCACAGATTCTTGACTCAGTAAGGTTTGGACAATTGGAACCACCATAGAGTGGAGGAGAGATAACAAAACGA
The DNA here is from genome assembly GCF_007399415.2 of Gopherus evgoodei. NCBI lineage: Eukaryota > Metazoa > Chordata > Testudines > Testudinidae > Gopherus > Gopherus evgoodei. The sequence continues at coordinate 61,486,958 of NC_044332.1, forward strand.
GTTCTGTGTTGTAAACTCCTCACACAGTCTTTGCTGCACTCAGACCATTTGGAGAATTCTGACACAACACAATCCCGTGGACAAGGTATTAGACAAGCTTGTTCTACAGGTGGCTGTGGTATAAAATATTCACATATTTCACTGGCAACTATAGTTCTATTCAGTTTCTGAATACAATGTACGCTTCTGTGTTGTAGCCCGTGCTGTGCAGTCACACAGTCTGTAGTCCTTGGTTTGACTTCACCATGAGCGAAAGGAACAAGCACACATATCTGCCATTCTGAAACTTCCCACTCAAAGAGTTCAAGGTGCCAGTCACATACTTGAAAGCAGCTCCTTTGGTTTTCAGGTTTGTCCCTCAGTCCACAGTTTGAATGGTGAGCTGTCCAACCTTCTACATGGACACACCACACTGCTCGGCTCCGAATACCACCTGACCCGCAGTCACCTATACATCGCCCCCAATGACCTATGAAAGAAAGAAAACATTGAGCAAATGGTTAGAATGCCCTTCTAAAGGAAAACTGAGATAATCCAGTTCAGAAAGACTAATTAGAATCCATTGCTGCCATTAATCCATACTAGAAACCTCCTCCTGAAGTCAGTCAGAGTTCTGCGGTGGAATAAGATCAAGCCCGAGAACAATATCTCACAGTTTCAGTATACCAGTAAATAATTATCATCTTGACCCTGCTGAATGCATCCTAAAAGCCGGACTTATCTCTCTGCCCATTGACATCACTGGGAGCTAACTCGTTTCAGAGCTTTGAGGAACGGTGACCAGCCCTCATTTTTCTAATCCTGATCAATAAGGGAAACTTTCACACAGGTCCCCATATTTACACAAATTCTCCCTAACATCCAAAAGTATAGGCAGCCAATAACATTTCTGTAATAAAATGCATCCAAAAGCCTAAGGAAACACAAGCATTTCATTTCATTTGCACAGTTTTTCCAGCATAAAATTAATTTGAATCTGGTAAAAGGAATAGCTGTCTAAAAGAAAAAAATTCAAAAGTCAGGTTAGACAAAAGAATAAACATTCTTAATAGGGGCAATTAGTCAATAGAATGACTACATGGTAAGGCAGCTGAATCATTAGAGATGTCAAAAACCAGGATAGATTAAAAAACAAAAATTAGAAAAATAAGATCCTGCTCTTTGCTGGAGGCTGAAGTGGAAGAACTGACTTTTCGAACCTTATCTACTATTGTATGTACGACAGGCCAGGTTTTGCAAGGTGCTTCATTTGGGAGCACAGGATATTCAACAGCTAACAGAAAATGATCAGCACCTCACAAGCATTGAACTTTAAATTACTCTGGAGAGAATAAATTCAATATGTACTATAACTGCAAGGTACCACAGCTGAAATATCAAGCACAGACCAAAAGGAAACTTATTATGAAATTTTGTAAGTGCATATGCAAACACATCAGAATTGTTAACCGTAGTTATATGAATCTTATCTAATGAGTTACTAGTACATTTTTTTTAAAAAAGACAAAATTTTGCTGTTTCAGTTTTGCTTAATCAAAAAAAATTCTACGGAATAACTGATATCAAGTTTATACTGTATGAAATTACTGGCCACCTGGGGGACAAAGAAACCTAGACTGAATTTGCTATGTTAAAAAAAGAATACAGCCAACCTGACATGAGAATTTAGTTATCAACATCATTCCTTACCTTAGAAAGTTTCCAATATCCAGTCACAAGACTATTTCACTGGGTAATATATTATGACTATAATGTGCACTTGAAAATACACTGCAACTGTCCTAGAGTTTTAAGAGACCTGGCTGATGAGCTTGCTGGACTGTTAATGGTAATTTTCAATAAATCTTGGTGCACCTTTTAAAAAAGGGTAAATGGGATGAACCAGATAATTATAGGCCTTTCAGCCTATCATCAATCCAAGGCAAGATGTTGAAGAGACAGATATGGGACTCACTTAATAGAGAATGAAAGGAGAATAATGTACTTAGTGCAAATTAGCATGAAATTATGGAAAAATAGATCCTTCAAACAAATGGAGATTTTTTGATGAGATTACAAGTTTGGTTAATAAAGGTAATAGCATTGATGTAATATACCTAGAGTTCTGTAAGGCATTTGACTTGGTATTGCATGATATTTTGATTAAAAAACCTAGAAAGATATAAAATTAACATGGTTCTGATACTTGACAACATGGTTCATGTCACACTGTCAGGAGTGGCTCACAACCATGTGTACCTACCTCAGGGCAGGCTACCAAAAGCACCCCAAATGGGTGATATGTTCTATAATTAGATTTAACCAAACCAGCAACCAATGTGAATTCCTGGATCACTATAAAAGTCTTACCATGGAATGACAGACAGTCCCCTTAGACTTTTCAGTCTATCTTGCCATCCAGACAAACTGGACTTAGTGATAAACGGTGACTTACACCAAAAATCACAACATCAGATGCTTCCAATCTCAAGGAAGTAGTCACTTACTTCAGATCAATTAATGCCCTAGATCCTACATCAAAGACAAGGCCTGCAGTCAATCCTGAAATAAACTATCCAAAGGTTTATTAACTTTCTTATTTCTTTTTCCTAGTTATTTACGGGTTAAAGCAAGCAAACACACACAAATGAGCTGCAATCTAAATCTTAAAATGACAGAGTTGTAGTGATCTGTCAATTCAAAGTGTCTTTCAGGGGAGACCCAGGAGGTAGCCCCTGGGGATCTCTGGCTTCAGTTTGATGTCTCTGGCCCTGGGAAAGTTCAAACAGCAAACAGGTGAAATATTGTCCTGTGTCTTTGTTTTATTTCCTTCATTCAGCTTCCATGCCCATAGGACGAGCTTTCTTGTACATAGGATTGGTTAAAGGAAATGCTTTGTATTGTGATATTCCTTGATAGACCGTCTGATTTTGATAGTTCTTCTGGACGGGAGGGTGAAGGGGGGGGGAAAAACATACTTCCCATCTGGATTCATAAGTTTAGAGCAAACATTTTCAAAGTTATAAAGAAAACCTTACACATTTCCTTATAGCATGGAATACAGACATTACAAATAAGATTAATGCATGCAGCAACTTACAAACATTCTAGAGAGTCGAAACACCAAATACATTCTTATAAGAATGACACACTAACATAATTGAATGGTCTGGTCTCCAGCCATGAGTTTGTCAGTTCTTAGCTAATGCCTGCAGCCTTGGCAAGAGCTGGCAAGAGCTGGCCTGCCAGCACCACAGCCCACATTAAAAACTGTCTAATAGATAGGTCTCGAACTGTAATTGTAAAGGGGGAAAATAGTCACCAAGGAGGTGTGTTTTCAGCAGGGATTAGTTCTTGGCCCTATACTCTTTAGCATTATCAGTGATTTGGAAGAAAACATCACAGATACAGTTTGCAGATGACATTAAAAAAATGGGTGAGTAGTAAGTAATGAAGAGAACAGGTCACTGATTCCAAGGAATCTGGATAGCTTGGTAAACTCTAAGCAAGCAAGCAACATGTATTTTAATACAGCTAAATGTAAATGTTTACATCTAGGAACAAAGAATGTGTATAGAGTGACCAGGCAGCAAGTGTGAAAAATCAGGATGGGGGTGGGGGATAATAGGTGCCTATATCAAAGCCTCAAATATCGGGACTGTCTCTATAAAAATCAGGACATCTGGTCACTCTATGTGTAAGACCATAATTCAGAATGAGAGACTCTATCCTGGGAAGCAGTGAATCTGAAAAGTTTGGGGATCATGGTGGATAATCTGGCAAACAGGAGCTCCCAGTGTAATTGTGTCCAAAAGAGCTGACACGATGCTAGGATGCATAAACAGGGGAATCTTGAGTAGGAGAAGAGAGGTTATGTTACCTCTATTTGACTGTGGTTTGCCTGTTGCTGGAATCCTATGTCAGTTTTGGTGCCCACCATTTAAAAGAAGGATATTGTTAAACTAAAAAGGATTTATAGAAGAGCCACGAAAATGATTAAAGGATTAGAAAACATACAGTCTAGTGATAGAATCAAGGAGCTCATTCTATTTAGCTTAACAAAGAAAAGGTTAAGGGGTGACTTGACTAGAGTTTATTAAATATTTGTTATCCATGTATAACGGGCTTTTCAATCTAACAGTCTAATTTTTTCAAACCCATCAGAAATAGGGTATAACACGAGCCAATGGTTGGAAGTTGAAACTGGACAAATTCAGAATACAACTAAGACAATTTTTTTGTAACAGTGACGGTAATTAACCCTTGGAACAATTTACCGAGGGTTGTGGTGGATTCTCCATCACTGACAACTTTTAAATCAAGATGGGATAGTCTTCTAAAAGCTCTGCTCTAGGAATTCTTTTGTGGAAGTTCTATGGCCTGTGTTATACAGGAGGTCAGTCTAGATAACAGAGTGGTCCCTTCTGGCCTTAGAATCTATCAATCTATTCCTACAGGATTTTTTAGAGCCAGAAGATGACTTGCATTAATAGATGGATTTATAATAATACATGGAACTTCAGAATACTATGCTAATTTCTGTTTTATCAATTTTAAAATCTGTCATATGTTTACAAGTCTAAAAATGAGACAATTGAATTACATTATAATATAATTGCAATCAAAATGCAAATGCACACTCAGCACAGCATTGCAAAGTAGGCTATTTTTCAACTTGTTTTTTGTTTTTTAAAGTAGAGACGATTAAGAAACTGCAAAAAAGGAAGCCTCATAAAACAGATTCAGGTGCAGGCAGTATTCCCTGAGTGAAGACCTATCTTGTGACGAGCTTTGTATTTCTGTTGACTTTTTGATTACGCTTAGGTCTGGAGGCATAGTCCAGGCTCAGCAGCACAATCCTGACTAGCAGCCTAAAACTGAAATCTATACTGGCAGCAAAACTCCTGACAAATTAAGAGCCATTTTGTCTGAGCAAGAAGTAGAGGCACATATCTGAGCTGAACAGAGGGTTAGGAGAGAACACAATACATTCCACATTCTGTCCCTAAACATTATTGCTACTCCTTCTCCTCCCCAGAGCTAAAGCAAGTTGCTGTGGTGCAAATCCTGCCAAGACTATTTCCTCTAATAGGCAAGTACTTGGGGGGGCGGAGCGGGGCGGGGGATGCGAGATGGAACTGCTTGTTAACTGGAATATTTGCTATGTTAAACTTCCTAGTGCTAGCATACAAACTACTTGTAGGTGTGAAAGTTACAATGTTTCATAAATATAATATTTAGCTATTTGTGTCCTGGTTTTTAGGTAAAATTATTATAATGCTAGCTTTAGTAAGCCTCACAAGATATTTGAATTGCATTATGAAAATATAAAACACTAAGCATTATAATACATATAAGCATAAGCATGTAATTTCTGACATCTTAGAGCCAAAGGAAAGGTTTTAGGTTTGGGGTTTTTCTGGGGTTCCCAGCACCCTCAGGCCTCAATCCTTCTCCCTTCACCATGTATATAATCAGTAAAGATAATTCACCCCAAAGCACCAGACAGTATTTGTTCTCTGTAGTACCAACAGCAGCCCATCTCCACCACCCGGCTTTTGAAAGCCAATTAGACTTTTAACAAGGAATTAAATCTCCATGTGCTGAAGGTGCCTACTGCATATGGATCTAAGGAGAATGATCCCAAGCATGTTGCTACATGCATATATATACGGCTGTAGAAAAGACTGGAGGCAGGCAAGCTCGTGGACAAGTGCAATCATGTTTTCAAGTTAACTACAAACTGCTAAAACAAAATTAAATTTTACTTTTGGCAAAATTGTGTTCCTAGTTGAAAAATGTTAGCATGTTTTTAACATATTTTCACAATGTAGACAATTGGCAATTTCAGCAAAGAGGCAAAAGAAGAATCAGATACAGGGATTCAGCTAGCCCAGCTGTTCTCAAACTGTGGGTTGGGACCCCAAAGTGGGTCATGACCGTATTTTAATGGGGTCGTCAAGGCTGGCTAAGACTTGCTGGAGGTCGGGCTTCAACCTCACTGCCCGGAGGGGAAGCCAGAGCCTGAGGGATTCAGCCCTGGGTGGTGGGGCTCAGGTTACAGGCCCCCTGACTGGGACTGAAGCCCTTGGGCTTCGGCTTTGACCACCTCCTCATTCAGAGCAGTGGGGCTCGGGTTTTGGCTCCCCAGCCCGGGGCCAGGGCCGTCCTTAGGCATAGGCAACATAGGCAGCTGCGTAGGGCACCTGAAAATTTGGGGCACCACTGGGTCTTAGTGTCCACCCTCTTGTTTTCCTATCCCTGTTCTGACCCTTCCTGCAGGCTCCCACAGATGGCTGCTCTAGCCTGGTGAGTCTTCCTTGGGAGGGAATCTAGTAGTTAAAAGTGAAAAAACCTCCAGCCTGCCAGACCTATTAGCACAACATTGAAACTGTTAAAGAGACATTCAAGGGGTAATAAAGCCATTTAACAGGCATTTGCCAACCCCAAGGTATATACTGACAGGTTTAACTATAGTAATTAAAATGTGTATTTTAGATAAGGGAGGTCTTTTGAAGGATTTATTTAAAAAACTGTGTGTCTGAAGATCCATGCATTTAAGGCTAAAGATGATTGTGCATCTAAAACTCTATGCAAGCATTTTTTAGAAATGTGATTTTATAATCTTCACCAGCTCACTAATGAAATATTTTTAAAGCAAATTTTAAACTAAGGTCCTGTAGACTGACATGTTCTGTGTAAATATTACATTAATGCACAACTGTTTTTGTCAGTAAAGTCAGAAATTGACAGTATAAAAATTTATTTGGGCATAAGCTTTCGTGGACATCTGATGAAATGGGTTCTAGTCCACAAAAGCTTATACCCAAATAATTTGTTAGACTTTGAGGTGACACAAGGACTTGTCCTTGTTTTTGCTGATACAGACTAACAGGACTACCACTCTGATGGCTACACTCACACTTTACAGTGCTGCAACTTTCGTGCTCAGGGGTGTGAAAAAACACCCCCCTGAGTGCTGCAAGATACAGCGCTGTAAAGCGTCAGTGTAATCAGGACAGCAGCACTGGGAGCGGGGCTCCCAGCGCTGCACGCTACACCCATAAGGGTTGTGGTTTACGTGCAGCGCTGGGAGAGCTCTCTCCCAGCGCTGCCGCTCTGACTACACTCACACTTCAAAGCGCTGCTGTGGCAGTGCTCCCGCAGTGCTGCCGGGGCAGCGCTTTGAAATTCCAAATGTAGCCATACCCTCAAAAAGTGCTTCCAAGTCTTCCTGTGTCCTTTTGGTTCATCCCTTCACCACCTCTCCCCCCACTCCCCACTGAAGAGAGCCCTTAAAGGGACAACAGTCCTTCCCTTCCAGATAGCTGGACAAAGAGTTTCCCATTTTTTACTTCTGACTATCCGACGAACTAGTTTAAAAGAACACTCCAGCAAAATCAGTACCTTAGTAAGACAAAATCCTTGTTATACCTAAAATCTTTGGAAACATATTTTTTTTAAAGTTGGTGAAATTTCATAACCATGTCTCTTGTTATGGAGATCACACAAAGTAAATTACTGTTCCCTTTTTCTAAAAGCAATGAACATTGTTATGAACACACTAAACCTCTCTGATTAATTTAAAAGAATGTCTTCGTTTCAGTGAGTTAAATATGTAGTAATCTGGAATGCTGGTTTAAGATTTGAGTACGTTTAAAATATAAATTCAGCTTAGAAATACTGATTAAGAAAATGTAAAATAAAGAAGAGCTGCATCATGTATTCCATTATATGTAATGTTGTATTCAGCAGGACAGCTGACTCACCCTTACTATGAAGTTTTTGCAAATAAATCTCTGACAAACTTTAGGGCATATCAAAACACCTGTGACTGACATTTTTTATTCCCAAATTTTAGTGCTTTTAATTAGGTACTTTCTTCATGTCCATTCTGCATGAGGGAGAGGGCATGGAAGTCTCTGTGGGGAACTGTGACTCTTCGCCACCATGAGGCAGGCCGGGCATCTTATTATCCTTTGCTGTCAAGTCCCTCCTCCCCCTCCCCCACCAGGCTGTGAGCTTGGGCTGCCATCCGGCATAGGGGCACCAGTTTAATAATACTGCGTAGGGCCCCATAAATCCTAAGGACGGCCCTGCCCGGGGCAGTGGGAATCAAGCGGACTCAGGTTTCAGTCCCCCCTCCTGAAGTCATGTAGTAATTTTTTTACCATTAGGAGGTCACAGTGCAATGACGTTTGAGAACTCTTGGGCTAGACCCCCTGCTTTATGGATAGCTAGAGGACCTCTGCAGAGCCACAATTTGACATAATTCATAAGCTAAAAATGTAAATACATTAAATATTGTAAATTATACTAAAATGTAAATATTTTTGTTCAAGAGAACAAGGCATCACAGCCCCTTACTTTTAGGTGCCTTGCCACCCCAGGGAAACCACAACCCCCATGTTAGAGGCCCAGGCTCCATATATAATGCATGGGGACAATTAGATGCCTAAGAATGGGATCTGTAAAAGGCATCACATTGAGTGGGGAGCCAGCTAATCTAGCCAGTAGGAAATGTTGAAGGGATAACTATTGACTAAGCCCTGCCTCTCAAGCGGAGTTAAGCACCTAACTCTGGGCCAGGGAGAGGTGCCTATCTTTGCTTGGGATTCTCAGCCATAAACCTGACATTCAGCTTCCTGAAATTAGGTTGCAAAGCTGTTTCTTGCAAAAAGACACACACAAGGAAGGTGCACCATCCTTACAACTTTTAGCCCCGTCTCTAGGGCATTCATCTGGGATGTGAGAGACCCTTGTTACAGTGAATATATGAATATATAACTACCAATACCCAATGGAAGAGCTCCAACAGCAGTGAGAAAGAGCATTGGCCCAGGTTATACCATAGCCCAGGGATTAGAACCACCTCTGGGGGGGAGAGAGAGAGACCCAAGTTCAGATACCTTTGCCACATCAGGCTAAGGGAGGAATAAAATCTAGGTCGCCCATATGCTCTAACCCTAACCCTTGGGAAGTTACCTTTGCTGCCTCCTCCCATTGTGTGGGGTTAGGTGTGCTCTGAGCAAGACCCAAAAGCAAGATAGGTGGGGAATGCCTAGTTTGAGGATCCTGTTGTGGCGTAGGCATGAGCTAGGTGCCTGGGCACCTAGGCTGAGGTGGCTGCGTGCATGTTCATTGGCAAAAACTTAGGCAAATCGGAAATGTTAACCGTGGAAATTTGGATTGTTACAGAGTTAGGCAGCAGTTAAGTGGGGATTTTGAAAGTCTCGGGGTGAAGATGGTGGGGGGGAGGAAGACGGGGAGGAAGGCACTAGGTGGGCACACGTAAATGCCCCAGCGGGCACCATGGTGCCCGTGGGCACCACATTGGGGACCACTGATCTAAGGGATAAAAGAGAACTGGCAGGTTCTCAATGAGAAAATATTAAAGGAGCAATAGCAAACTATCCCAATACAAAGGAAAGATAAGAGGACTAGCAAGAGGCCAATATGGCTCCATCAGGAGCCCATTAATCACCTGAAAAATCAAAAAGCAATCCTAGAAAAAGTGGAAACATGAACATATTGCTAAGACTGAGTACAAAAGAATAGTGCAAGCAACTAGGGACAAAATCAGAAATGTACAAAATGAGCTACACCTAGCAAGGAACATAAAAGGCAATAAGAAAAGGTTCTTTAGATGCATTAGGCTAGGAGCAAGAGAAAGACATAGGAAAGCATAGATCCTCTACTTAGTGGGGAAGGAGAGCAAACAACAGATAATATCAGGAAGACTGAGGTGTTTAATGCCTATTTTGCTTTAGTCATCACAAAAAAAAAATGAATTGTGACCAGATACTTAGCACAATTAACATTAACCACACAGAGGAAAGAATGCAACCAGAATAGGAAAAGAACAGGTTACAGAATATTTAGATAAAAGTTCAGGTGAGTTCAAGTTGACAATTTCAGAATGGTTAGCAATTATCTCTGAAAATTTATGGAGGTTGGGTGAGAGCCCGGAGGACTGGTTGAGGGCAAACATTGTACCTATCTTTAAAAGGGGAACAAAGAGGACCTAGAGAATTATAGACAAGTCAGCCTAATTTTGACACCTGGAAAGATACTGGAAAAAATTAACAAACAATCTATTTGTAGGCACCTAAAGGATAATAGGGTGATAAGTAAGGCTGCGTGTCTGTCATGGAGTTCACAAGAAGTCACAGATTCCATGACTTTCAGTGACCTCCATGACTTTTGCAGTGGCCAGTGTGGCTGGTTCTGGGGATGCCTCAACAGAATAGGCAGCCTCTGGGCCAGCAGCACCAGCCGCTACTGGAGCAGTGTGCCTGTAGGAGGGGGCTCAGGTGGTTGGAGCGTGAGGCGGCGCTTACCTCGGGGAGCTGCCCGTGCTTGCAGGCACAGCTCCCACTGGCTCCAGTTCCCAGCCAGTTGGAGCTCCAGAGCCGGAGCTCATGGAGAGGGCAGAGCGCAGAGCCCCCCTGGCAGTCACTCCCCCAGAAGCTGCAGGGACACATGGAGCTGGGTATTGAGCCTGCCAGCCCCATGAACCGCCCTGCCTCCAGCACCAGCAAGGGTCCCAGCCGGCTGCCCAGTCTCCCTCCCCCAGCAGCAGCAGGGTTCCCAGGCCACATGCCAATACCGCACACCAGCACCAGCGGGGATCCCGGGCCACACCTCCACCCCAGCACCCATGGCACTTTCAGACTGCCTCCCTGGAGAACCCCGGCCTCCCGGTCCAAGTTTTAGTTAGGAGTATATAGTACAAGTCATGGACAAGTCAAAGGTTGTGAATTTTTGTTTACTGCCCATGACCAGTCCATGACTTTTACTAAAAATACCTGTGATTAAAACGTAGCCTTAGTTATAAGTAAAAGCCAACATGGGTTTGTCAAGAAAAAATCATGCCAAAGCAAATCTAATTTCCTTCTTTGACAGGATTATTGGCCTACTGGATGGGGTGATTCTATAGACATGTTTTTATTTCAGTAAAGTTTTTTACATAGTCCCATGTGACAGTCTCATAAGCAAACCAGGGAAATGTGATCTAGATAGAATTACTGTAAAGTAGATGCAAAATTGGCTGAAAGACAGTATAAACAGTAGTTATCAATAGCCTGCTGTCAAAATGGTGGGGGGGATGTGTCTAGTGGGATCCTGTAGGTCTGTCCTGGATCCAACACTATCATGGCTGGCTCCAGGCACCAGCTTATCAAGCAGGTGCTTGGGGCGGCAACTCGGGAGTGGGGCAGCACTTGCAGGGATTTGGCGGCAATTCGGCAGAGGGTCCCTCACTCCCGCTCGGAGCGAAGGAAGGGTGCTGCTTGGGGCGGCCAAATCCTTGGAGCCAGCCCTGAACACTATTTAATAATTTCATTAATGACTTGGATAATGGGGAGGAGAGTATGCCTACAAAACTTGCAGCTGACACCAACCTTAAAGGGGATTGCTAGCTCTTTGGAGGAAAGGATTTGTGGACTATAGTGGATCACAAATGGAATGTTAGTCAACAATGGGATGCTGTTGCTAAAAAGCTAACATTCTAGGGTCAGTAACAAGAGCGTCATATATAAGGCATGGGAGGTAATTTTCCCACTCTACTCAGCACTGGGGAATCCTCAGCTGGAATACTGAGGACCACACTTTTAGAAAGACATGGAAAAATTGAACAGGGTCCAGAGGAGAGCAACAACAAGTATAAAAGGTTTAAAAAACCTGGCCAAAGAGGAAAGGTTAAAAAATTTGGTTACGTTTGGTCTTGAGAAAAGAAGACTGAGTGGCGGACCTGATAACAGTCTTCAAATGTTAAGGGCTGGTATAAAGCCAAGAGGGGCTTAATTTGCAGCAAGGGAGATTTAGGTTAGATATTAGGAAAATCTTTCTAACTATAAAGGATAGGTAAACACTGGAATAGGCTTCAAGGGAGGTTGTGAAATTTCTATCATTGGAGATTTTTCAGAACAGGTTGGACAAACATCTGTCAGGGATGGTCTGGTGTAGCTGATCCTCTCTCAGTCCAGGGGGATGGACAGATGACCTCACGATCCCTTACTGGCATATATTTCTGTGATTCTAAATATTGGATTTAGGTGCCAGACACCTAGGTCCTTTTACGGATGTAGCCCTTAGAAAACTAAGTCTTCTTTTCAAGAGTGACAAACACTTCGGAGACTAATTCCCATTGATTTCCAATGGCACTTAGGTACCTAAGTCACTTTTGGAAAAGGGACTAAGGCACTAATTTCTGAAAATTGTACTCCTTCTGCCTATATTTTCCACAATTAGATTCAGTTGTTGAACAGAGGCACATAAATATTCTGAATAGGAAAAAAGCTGCATTAAACTATCTGATAAAGTTAAAATATGGCATATATTTCCAAGAGAACTATATGAGCATCTGCTAACGGATAAAAAATAGCTTTTAAAGAGGATTTTTTAAATCAAATCACATATAATAATCCACTGGCACTTTAAATATACATTCTTGAAATTTCTTGTAAAATATTCCACACCAAATCCCAAAAATTATCTACATATGAAAACAAACAAACCGAAGAGTTAGATGCTGCCATCATTTTAACAGTAATAGGCTGTCATATCATGTAAGTATTATTGCATTGAATTGATTTATGAAATGTTGATCACTGAGGTATAATTACTATAAAGAAGAAGAATGCAGCTTTTCCATGACTTGATTATATTATCATATATTCAGCCTAAGCAGTTTTAATAGATTCTATAAGATGTGTTTTGTTTAATGCATATTTTTAAGCAGGTGTTAATTTATTAGCTCAGGTATAATAGGCCTCAACTTAGTTCATGCAAATATCTTTTTAATTAAATTATTCATTTCACTGGATTAGTTTAAATGATACTCTGCAGCATATCACACCATCGCTGTAAGACTTTTCTTAGGGATGAAAGATTTTCAGAGTTTAATTAGTGTGACGTACACAGCAATGTTTACTGTTTTTAGAGCTATACATCAAAGTAGCCAAAAAAAACCAACCCAGAAAGGAATGTTGGGTATAAAGGAGGGATGGCCAAAGTGCACTTGCCAAAATGCATCATTAGAATGAGTTTACACAATACTGCCGTAGAATTGTTCTTCTCTGTAGTTTTTTGCTCAACAGCTAATCCATAAAATAGCTGCAACTTTAACAATCACCTGACTGGGTAGAATGAGAAGAAGCTTGAGCACAAGTCGAGATAGTACAATTTTACATTAAATGCGAATTTAAGATAAAGAATTACTAAAAAAGACAGTCAAGCAAGACACTGTCACTGTCACTGACCACAGCCTCCAAATGCAATGATTCTGTGGTACACATGCCAGGAAATTTGCTGTATGCCAGAGATCGGGTGGGGGGAGGAAGCTAAGTACGTGTAAGAAAATCAGATGCAGGACTCATTAATATGGATTCGCTGCACCTCCTGATAATCTCTTTTTGGACACGAGAGTAAACTAATCCACAATGCTTCATTGCTCAGCCAAATTTCCTGCTGTATAGCTTAACGAAGTGGAAGGATGCAGATATTTGCACTCAATAATGTGCTCTGTAGTTAGTAGTTAATTATTTTTAGGAGCCATCTTAAATTTACACTTCTCCATAAATAAATTTAAGATCAGCTAGAAGTATCTGAAGAATATGAAGACTAATAAATGTTATTAGAAACCCCATTAAATGATGACACCAAGAAGGAAGCATTCCGGAATGATATGTTAGTTGTCCTAGCCTTAGACAGAAGGCCACTCACAATTAAAGCTAAAGAAATAATAAAGTGAACTTTATGTGAGAGAAATCAGCTTATGAAAAGTGGGAAATCTCCATCCATTGCTACATAATGAAAAAACAGTTGACTGCCCAAAATTTAAGCAAATACATTATTTTCTTACACAGCAATTTATACTAGCAATAAAGGATATAAAAGTGGTCTTTATACCATAGTTGAGCATCTATGGATTATATTGGCAAGAGGGGCTCAATTCAGATAACTAATTTACTTATTAACTTCTAGTCTGACTCATTTTCATTGTAGGTAAATAATTCAATATATCATCATAGCTGTCAGCAAAAGTAGTACAAGTCTCAACAAACAACATATAGATGCCATACTGGGATAGTCCATGTATACAAGGCCTTTTCCTACCAAACATCACCCTTAATATATAAATTGTAGAGTGAACAATATTACATACCCAGCCACAAAACTAATGGGAGGTAAAGCAATAAAGAAAGAAGCTGAGAACAAGATAAAAAGAGGTAAGAAAAATTCCCACAAGAGACACTTGAGAGTCAACGAATGATTCCTTTATATAAGGGAAATTCACAGAAATGAAACTCAGCAACAAGAAATGATAAACGCTCTAGGGAAATATGTAATTGTTACATCAAGTTAATCATATTCAGAAAGGCTGTGTAAGACCTCAATGTCTAGAACACAGGCCTGCAGCACTACCAGGCACCAGACATACCCAGACTGCCACCTAGCAACAACGGTAACCAGATTCAGCTCCACTTCCCATGACCCTCTGAGGAAACAGACCATAGGAAGTTCCATCACAGGGGTTTGACAGCCAGCCAGCCTCACAGTAGTCCATCAAAATGCCTACTTATCATCTGAGAAAATTTCTATCCAAAAATTTAGACCGATTCTAATCAATAAAGCACCATAAGTATTTATAATATGGCTCTTTTACACGACTCCAGCAATGAAAAAAAGAGCCTTAAGTCTTTTATACCTGTTTAATACTCTTAGGGGAATTCTCCAAGAACAATGGAACAATTCACTAAGCAGGCAGGCTGCTGAACTCTGCTCTGTTTGAGGGGACAGAGCCTGCCCAACGCCTACCTCCTCAGAAAAACCCCAAAGCCCTGCCACTCCATACCAGGTATGCTGCAATAGAGAGCAAGAGGAACAGAGTCTCACTCACTCGCCCAGCTCTGGTCCCCCTGGTGGTCATGATGTATCCCACCTAAGTTCCCTGTAAGCTGCACGGCTGCGCAGCAGCCTTCTTAGTGCAGGGCAGGCACTCAGGGAACCCAGCTGGGCACCTGCCACGGCCAGGGGAGGGGCGCACCTCCCCCGGCCCCAACCTAGCCCAGACTGGACCCAGCTGCAGCTGTCACGGGACAGCCCAAGCCGCGGCCAGCGCACCACGGCACGGCTCGAACCCAGCTGTGGCCTGGAGCTCCTCAGGGAGGGGCACCTATCCTGCAGCCTCAGCCCTGGAGCTGCCACTGTGGGGACAAGCACCTCTCCCCCCAGCCCAGGTGCTGTTGTGGGGAGAGAGAGCTAGGGAGAGTCCTCTCTCCCCGTCATAGCCTCAGAGCACCCTCCTGCACCCCAGACTCCTCATCCACGGTCACACATCACTTCCATATTGCTGCACATAAAATTCATTCTGCAAATGGGCAGAAAAAATTAAAGAACACTGCTCCCCATGCAGGCACTCCCAGTCCCACCCCACCCGGTGATGATTTGTCTCCCTGCTGGCTGCTCAACCAATGTGCCTGCGCTGCCGGGGAGGGGCACATGACTGCTCTTGTGGCTTCCATTTGTTTCCCTGTCAGAAGTCATCTTTCTGCAGGAAAGCAAAGAAATCTGCAGGAACATGAATTCTGAGCACACTCAGTGGCACAGAATTCCCCCCCTGGGGGTGGGGAAGAGAGAGAGTGTGAGTGAATGTGTAACCTACACCCTTCCTGTGTATGGTGTTCTGTCCCATCGACAGGCACTGAGACCACTTAGAGAGAGATTAATGAGCCTGGTCTACAGCTTTAGCTAACGGCCATTTGGCTTTTAGCTCATGCATTTCGCTTCAGAGGTTCCAGGTTCGATCCTACCCGCCAATGACTGGGGTCTGTCGGTGTTACATGTGCAGTTCCTATTAATTAAATTGGGATATGTCTTCATTGTGCAGTTAACCTGGTTTTAGCCCCAGACCACTACCAGCACATAGAAAAACCTCTGACATAAGTTTGGAGCCACTTTAAAGTCTGGCTATCTAACATGGCAGAGTGCATAGGTGAGAACCTGGGCTCTGGCTTAACTCAGGCTGGAACGTGTCACTGTTTCAAGATAACTAGCTTTGAATACCACCCCTCTCCCTCACTCCTCTCAAGGGATGCCCACTTAGTTCCCAGATCTCTAGCCTTTACCTGTGTCTGAGCAGAGACCCATGTCCCACTGCCTTCTAACTAGGGGTTTTCTCACTACACTCACCTTGTACTTCACTGTGATAATCCCAAGCAGGTCTGGCAAATGTCCAGCCCCTGCTCCTTAATTTCTGTCCAAGACAATGACAGAATTTTACCAGTGACCACATAGCTATTACAAAGGACAGTACTTTTATTTAGGGACAAAAGCATACAAAGAAAAGATTTTAAAAAAAATAAAATGATCTAAGAGCTTTACCTGTAGCCCATCTGTCCTAAGGCAACTCTGGCATGTTCCAGTCTTTCCAGTTTTTCAGAGGGGTAGAGTCCTTCCTGGGACAAAAGGTCACTTCCATTTGTTGGATCAAAAGGAAGACCCCTGAGCCTATTTTCCAAAATCCTTCATCTCTCAGCCTCCTGACAACAGGTAAAACCACTTACTGTCCCCTCCCACAGGGGGTCCAAGCATCAAAGGGCAGGGTATCTGCATAATCAGCTTTGGGATTTCGTATTAATCACTGCCAAGTGATTTTAATTCCTGAAGACCTTCACAGCCCTCCCCAACCAGCCAGCATACCATCCGTGATGCACAGAGATATACATTACTTTTATAAAATTGAATACAATCATCTCAAGATACACCTGTGTTCGTCTTTCCTGTCTCAGAACCCGCCCTTTTTGTACAGAGAACACAAGCAAAAACATTCCAGTGCTAAGAGTCCTCCAATGCCCATCCCACATTTCCCCCCAAAGGACAGACAAGTTCTCCCACAACTGATCAGAAAAGATTCCTAGAGTGTCTCAGCACAACGAACCATGGGGATATAGTTCCAGACACACACAGGCAAGTGCAAAAAAAAGAGTGAGGACACAGAAATGTGGGTGTGGCTTTGCTGTGAAGATATTCACACCTGGGCTAACCAGGATACCCAGACACGCATGCCAATCATGCAGGTTAACTCTGCAATGAAGACTATAGAAGTTGGAGTGAGTGCAGACTTGTTGGATTTGCCAAGGGTAAGAGTTCCAAAAACCTACAACAGAATGAAAAAAGTCCTTCTTAGTTCTCCTGTATAGTCATAGAAGAGGAGGAACTCAACCAATATAGAACACAAGAATGGTCATACTGGCATACCTAAGGCCCATCTAGCCCAGTAGCCTGCCTTCCGACAGTGGCCAATGCCAGGTGCCCCAAAGGGAATGAACAGAACAGGTAATCAAGTGATCCATCCCATCACCCATTCCCAGCTTCTGGCAAACAGAGGCTAGGAACACCATTCCTGTCCATCCTGGCCAATAGCCATTGATGGACCTATCCATGAGTTTATCTAGTTCTTTTTTGAACCCTGTTATATCTCATTATCATTCACTAACTTGAGAAAATTAAAAGGATACTCTGGACAATTTTAATATAACATAAACAAATAGGACTTCAGAGAATGTCTCAAACTGTCTAACACACTACAGTAATAATGATGTAAGAGCAGTTACTAAATTAAATCAATCCAATAGAAAAAAATCTATAGATCATTTTATTTATCAGCTTTTATCTGACAGAAAAAGTCCATATTGCTTAGCTAATTCAGTTACCACCAGGTAATATAACACAGTAATTGTAGCTTGTAATCTGAATTGCTTTTCATGGCTACAGACTAAAAATTATGCAATAATTATGCTTGCTAGGACACAATGACATTTGCTCTTACACTCTGACATGCAGGGCTCATGAACATCAGAAAAAACAAGCTATTTAGATAATGAGTCTATATTAGGAATAAATTGTTTCAGTACTAAATATCAACCCTAAAATGTGCACTTTAATAAGGGTTGCTTAATAATCATGTTATTGCTTAATAATGATGGCTATTATAATTATGATTTGTTTAGTATGACATTTAGCTGAGTTGCCATCCGTTTACCATCTCAGAGATCATTTAACAATGAATATCTCTCAAAGTTTGTTCACATGGCTGTGTACTCATTTATGAACTCAGAGACAAAATTAGCAATTAATTAAATATTTATGTTAGTAATTTCAACAGATATTGTCCAAGTCACATTTAATATATAAAATAATGAAAGAAACCTGAAGAAAATGAATGAGCAATTGCTCTAGAAGTCTTATTTTTCTTTTATTTGTTTTTATTTGTGTCTTTTGGCATAGATAATAACAGAAGGGTTCTATTTAGAAATCAAAAATATACTGAGGAACATTTGCACCGGGCTGAAATGATGTTTCTTTAAAAATAATGTATTAATAATCACAGTAGACAAAAACCACCAATCATAACAGCAGCAAATCATGATTTTATTATTGCTAGACTGAAGAATTACTTCAGGCAGCCTCTATCATAACTTGTCAAGATCATCCGTGTACTTGGATTGAATATTTGCAGTTGGCATAAATCCAGCATCTTTCCATGTGATCACATTTGAGTCTGACACAATAGAAGGCTATTTTTATTTGTCTTCATGGACAGGTGTTGCTGACTCAAAAAAGTCAGTTTTGTTTATAAAATTTTTTTTACAAAAATTATGAATTACTGGTTACTAGTTGCAAGAAAAAAAATCAGTTAAACCTGGCTCCTGGAAAACTCTACTAGATATTTACTCATAAAATCCTCTTTATCTAGTGGAAACAATATGAGAAAGAGCATAAATGAAGCTCACATATATATTCAATTCCCATTGAAATTTGTTTTAAAATTTGCATTTTTGGAACTGAGCCAAAATCAAGAAGCATTACTCAAACCTCTGTGAGTTTTGGTAGTTTATATAAAAAGGAAACAGGGTCAAGTCACTGTGGATTTTATAGAATGCCTCTAATGAGGTTTTGTAAAATTAAAACCCACTTGCTTGTCCAATTTAGAGATGGAAGAAAGCAAACCCCCTCTGTTCAGACACCCTGGACTTTGGTGCTCTTTATTTTTAACATGCATGCATGGTTATAAGTTTCCATGGACACTGAACAAATAAGACAACGTGGATCCTGTCTCAGAGAGCACAGAGCTAGATTCCCCTTCCATGCCCCCCACACCTGCTTCGTTAAACTCTGGCAATACAAAGCTGGCAAATTTTGTAAATCCAGGTACACTAGCACAGGGGTTGTGTTAGGGATCTGTCTCAGGGAAAAGAGAATGGGTGGAGAGTTGTTAGTGATGGATAACAGTGTGGGGAGAAGGGGAAAGAAAAAAAATTAGAAATTCAGTTTTAGACAAACTAAGTTTGAGGAGGTGGCAGTACATTCAAGATTGACATTGGAAAGACAAATCTCAGCTGAAATATTGCTTTTTCCTCTTGGTTGTACTTAATTGTCTCAATTCTTTTGCTTATTATTAAACAACAAATTCGGCAAAAGATCTACTATAATTTCTACTATAATGAAAGATACTATAAAAATAAAATTGTATTGCATTTGTGGTGTCATACGAAGCGTATAAAATTCCTCTGATTTTTCTGTTTAATTTTAAATATGTGCAGTGCTATTGAAAAATTTCATGACACAATATTAAGTAATTCATAGTCTTAGTTATTCATCTTATTCTAGATTTGAATAAGGGTGAAGTTTAGTGATTTACAGCAGTACAGTAGTTTTTTTCCCTCCAGTTTTACAATTAAAGTCTTCACATGATTATCCACATGGGGACACACCGTAGACCACTCCACCAAATAAGATGTTCTGCAGTAATGGATAAAGAGCAGTGCTTCTTATGAAGATCCAATGATTTATTAACCTCTTGGCACTGGAAGGCAGAATTTCTCAACACTAAGCACTAATGTAAACTGCATTAGCTTAGCTGTTGGATCATGTACTCACGTCAAGGAGACGGCCTAGGAAAACATACTCCTTCTTTACACTCCCTAGTTTTGAAAGCAGGAAAACACCTCCCATACAAAGCTGTTTCTACAATACCAATATAGCATTTTTTGATCATGAATTAGGATAAACTTTCTGTCTTGATAACTTTGACAATTAGAAAGACAGGTCACACTTTATAGTAAGGTTCAATTCCTAAATGTTTTCAACTGGTTAATAAATGATTAAGAGACATCATCAGCATGCTACAGACATGAGTAGTGAGTGCCATAGACAGTTATCTACATCAGTAGAAGGTGTTATAGGTGGTTACAAGCAAGCTCTTACTTTCTCTAACAATCTATAAGAATTAACCATTTATTAAAACACCTATTAATCCCATATCAGCTATTTACAAATGCAGACTTTATGCAAAGTCTGACCAAAAAATTTTTTCTCTTCATCATTTTGCTTTGACGGAGGACTCCACACTCTGATCAGATTCACCAGGCCCTCAGTGAAAAAGCCAAGAACCCCCCAATACAAAGCCCCCTGGAATACTGTATTTCTAGGTTTCCCCTGCTTGAAATCAAATCCATGATTGCGACTGAGGCCTCCTTCCACTCTGACAATGCACAGTCCCTCCACACATGATCTCAGGTGCATAATCCGACCTATAGTTTGATAGTTGCCACATCAACAAAAGCTGTTTTTTCCCCTCTCCCTGTTTCTTTCACAGACCTTACTCCATCTGGCTTTTATGCCCATAAGAGAATTGTTCCAATTTATTCTTCAGCCATGCATAAGGTCCAGATTTGCTGTCTGGACCTGCCTGCTCACTAATCAGGCCTGCAAAGGATAAAACTGCTGCAGAGGCATTATACTTACCCAGAAAGAGAGTGACCCACACATCTCTCAGCAGTGAACTATACCAGATGATTTATGGAGCATTAATGGATTCCAAAGGGAGCCATAACCAGGCCATCTCTGCTAGAGGTTGATTGCCCTGACACAGGGCCACAGTAGGAAAGTTAAAGGGGAAACCCTGGCAGCTGGTTCAACATCTATTGGGAATTCAAGCTCCAAAGCCTAAGGAGAATTCTTACACTGATTCAGAAACAATGACATATACTTGGCTTAAATCACAAAAAATTGCCATGTGTTGTTTTAGGCCCCCCGAGTGAAACCTCAGGAATGAGGTTGATGTGTTTATAAAATGTAAATGCTTAGAATTAAAGATAAATCTCTGCACCTCATCATGCAGTCCTTTTCTCAAGCAAAACTCCCATTATTTCAATGGGTATTTCACATGAGCAAGGAGTGCAGGACTAGACTGTATATTTGACTTTTGAAAAGCAAACCCATTTCCTCAGCCTATTTTAAAGGCCAGTCATCTGGATTTTCTTATCCTTTTGTGAAGCTAGATTTATAATATTTACCCATTTCTGTGTTTTCAGTTGTCCATGTTTTTTCAAAGCAATTTTGACAGGCAAGAAATTGTTTGTCAGACATTAAGAGCAAATGTGAAAACTGTCCTACTCTGACAGAGGGACTATGCACCTGAGATAGAAAAACCTTTGGCACCTGGAGTAATAAGCAGTTACTGATTGAGACTCTGAAGTTCAGTTGTCCCAGTGTTGCAATTCCCTCTCACACAAACGTCCCAACACGTTGTTCTGCTCCTTGCCACTGATGTCCATCTGCTCATTCATTGTAGCCACTTTTAGGGAAAACCATTAATGACTTTCAGTAACTAATAGTTGAAAGTATTTCATAGCTTGTGAGGCAGAGAGTCAAATCTTGGATGCTTCAGAGCAAGTGTCGCTCCAAAAAACATCAAGAAGGTAAACCAAAGAATCTGTCGGTTTCAGTAAGAATTGAAAACAACGGTCTAGACTCTCAGATGTGCTGTGGCCACTTTGTACCAAGCCACAGACACAAACCAACTAACCTTATGTAGTCTGACCAGTGGAGTATTTTTATCCTATGCCACACATCCCTGATGTAGGGTGAGGGCAGAAAAAGATGGTTACTCACCTTTGTAACTGTTGTTCTTCAAGATGTGTTGCTCACATCCATTCCAATTAGGTGTGTGCGTGCCATGTGCCCTATCGTCTGAAGATTTTTATCCTAGCAACACTCAGTGGGTTGGCTGAGGCGCCCCCTGGAGTGGCGCCTTCTTGGCGCCAGATATATGCCCCAGCCGACCCAGCGCCCCCTCAGTTCCTTTTTGATGGCTACTCTGACAGAGGGAAAAGAGGGTGGATTTGGGATGGATATGAGCAACACACCTCGAAGAACAACAGTTACAAAAGGTGAGTAACCGTCTTTTCTTCGAGTGCTTGCTCATACCGATTCCAATTAGGTGACTCCCAAGCCTTACCCAACTGGTGGGGTTGGAGTGAGATGTTGCAGAGTGAAGGACCGCTGAACCAAATTGCAGCATCACCCCTGGACTGCTGAACTATCGCATAGTGGATGGTGAAGGTATGCACTGATGACCAAGTCGCTGCCCTACATATCTCCTGTATTGGGCATGTGTGCCAGGAAAGCAGAGGATGAAGTCTGAGCCCACGTGGAGTGGGCGGTAAGGTTCGAAGCTGGGACACCAGCCAAGTCATAGCACGTGCGAATGCATGATGTGATCCAGTACGAGATGCGCTGGGAGGAGACCAGAAGGCCCTTCATCTGGTCTGCCACAGCAACAAACAGCTGTGACATTTTCCTGAAAGGTTTTGTTCGTTCAATGTAGAAGACGAGGGCCCTGCGAATATCCAGGGAGTGCGGCTGTTGTTCCTGTCTAGAGGCATGTGGCTTCGGGTAGAAGACAGGGAGGAAGATGTCCTGGTTGACATGGAAGGCAGAAACCACCTTAGGGAGGAAGACTGGGTGGGGTTGCAGCTGTACTTTGTCCTTGTGGAACACCGTATACGGTGGTTCCAATGTGAGTGCCCTGAGCTCAGACACACACCTCACTGAGGTAATAGCTATGAGGAAGGCTGTCTTCCAGGAAAGGTACAGGAGTGAGCAGGTAGCCATCAGCTCGAACGGGGCACCCATGAGTCTGGAGAGGACCAGGTTAAGATCCCACGTAGGGACTGGTTGTCTAATTTGTGGGAACAGGCACTCCAACCCCTTGAGAAATCTAGTGACCATGGGATTGGAGAAGACAGAACACATGTTTTCACCAGGGTGGAAAGCTGAAATAGCTGCCAGGTGCACTCTGATAGATGATATTGCCAAGTCCTGCTGCTTTAAGGACAGGAGGTAGTCCAAGATGATAGGCACTGATGCCTGTAGAAGGGCCGTATGACTCTGAGCGCACCAGCAGGAAAAATGCTTCCACTTGGCTAAGTATGTGGAAATTGGAGGGAGTATCTCCTTTCCACCGTGCGCAGGACCCAACCGTCTGATGTTATGTGAGACCACACATGGAGGAAGCGGTAGAGTCAATTCTGGAAAGGTGGGGAAGGATCCTGAATGGTGCCACTGACCGCAGAGGAGTTGGCTCTGTGAGCATGATCAGGTCCCACGCTGTTGAGAACATCTCTGGCATGGAGGGCAGTCTCAGCTCAACCGCGGTGTGCACTGGGGAGCTTATATGCACCGGACTCAACAGCCCTTGCGGCACCGGTGTCGACGTGCCGGAACCGTTAGTTGTCCTGTGCCTCCAGCAAAGGAAGTGGCTCCGATTACGGTGCAGGAAGCATCGGTGGCTGTCGAGCCAGCAAACAAGGAGTAGTCGGCACCTGCTTGGGTTGCTTCTTCTTCTGGCCCGGAGACAAGGACCAGCACTGTGTTGGAGGTGCCAGGGAGATCTGACGCTGCAAGACTTTAGTAGAGTCTCAATGTGATGCAGGGCCAGTCGGTGCCACAGGGACACTCCGCACCGAAGACGACAATGCCGAGTCCCGATGAGCGGAGGAAGGAACCAGGCTAAGTGCTGCCTCCATAAGGAGCTGCTTCAGTCTAATATCCCATTCCTTCTTAGTCCTTGGCTTGAAGGCTTTACAAATGCGGCACTTGTCTACTTGGTGGGATTCCCCCAGACACTTTAAGCAAGAGTTATAGGGGTCTCCCGTTGGCATTGGCTTCAGATAGGCCAACCTGGGTTTGAAGCCTGGAAACCCAGCCATGGGCCAAGGTACCGGATAGGGGAGAAGTCCCTCTTCCACCCCTCTAAGTAAACTAATTCTAACTATCCTAAGTAACTAGTAACAACTATCAACAACTAATCACAAAACTATTAATAGGTACTAAGCGAATGCTAGGGATAGTGGAGATCAGCGAAGCTGCTCTCCACAGTTCCAACGACCGTCACAATGGTAAGAAGGAACTGAGGGGGCGCTGGGTCGGCTGGGGCATATATCCAGCACCATCGAAGCGCCACTCCGGGGGCGCCTCAGCCAACCCACCGAGTGTTGTTAGGGTAAAACTCTTCCGATGATTGTGCACGCGACACGCACACACCTAATTGGAATTGATATGAGCAAGCACTCAAAGAAGAACAAGAGGACATGGCCAGGCATACCTGCTCCCTCGTGAATTCTGTTAGCTGCAACAGCCCTACCAGTGCTTTGCTTTTGACCTGGCACTGTATCAGCAACAGAACAGTCTCAGGACTGACTGGATTGGGTGCAGACACCATAAAGCCATCTTTTCCCTCTCACATCCTCTACACCTTAGCTATACCAAGCACAGTCCAAGATCCAGCCCGTTGGCTTCATATTAAGTCAGTTTTAAATACCTCATTCTGTCAGTGAAGGAATTTTCATTAAGTTTCAATAAGATTTAAAGATTTAAAACAGCACTCTGGATTTTATTAAATCTTTGTCATTGACACAGCTTGGCAAAACTGAAACAGGTTTTTTTTAAAAAAACATTTTATAATAAAATACTGCTTTATGGATTCTTAGATAGCAAATAGTCCATTCTAGAATCAAACATACAGGATTGAGTCTCAAATTCAGCAAAGCATCTAACCAGATGATTAAGTTAATTCTTACCCAGCTAAGCAGTTAAGTGCTACCTAAAATTAACTGTTTAAGCGCTTTGTGAATCAGAGCTTTACCTCCTACAGTTATGAGAGAATTTGGAATAAGCATATTTTCACTACACATTATCAGTAACACAGCAGTTCTGTCAATGCTTCCATGCTGTAGGTTTCTATCCTGTTTATACAAAATAAAGTTATGAAAAGCATGAAAATATCCTAACAGGAGATTTCTTAAACAGTAAAACAAGTAAAATCCTGCTTATTAAATCCATATTGCTCTTCTTGTTATAAAAGATGCAATTATTATTATTTTCCCATGGCAAGACAGAAGAAAATCAGAGTTTTATTAAAGACACCAGAGTGAGATGTAGTCATATTTAAATAACTTGTGCATACATTAGCAAACAATATCATGAACATGCTGTGACAATCAGGGTCTACCCCTGGGGAGAACAGAAGGTTTTAAAACCCCAACATGGGCAGCTGAACCAACTGATTGCACACTGTATTATTGTACTATAAAAGTATATCAAGTAAGGTCTTTTATGAAAGTTTGTAATGTTCTGAACTTGACGGTCATTATGAAATACGTACACAGACTGTGGTTATTAATCTATGTATTTATGTATATAAAAACTCTGCTCATAACCTGTACTACAACTTCAACTACACTTCAACAGTAGGGAGGAACACCTTCCAAACCAGTTGTTTACCAGAAGCCAAATTCAAGTACTCCTCCATCGTCCAGCCCAAGACAAGACAATGATGGAGAGTTAATGAGAAGACAGTGAGACATCCTGGCTAGAATTTCCTTTTTGTCAACTGTCTGAAATGGGCCATCTAGATTATCACTACAAAAGTTTTCTCCTGCTGATAATAGCTCATTTTAATTAATTAGCCTCTTAGAGTTGGTATGGCATCTTCCACCTTTTCATGTTCTCTGTATGTGTGTATATCTATATCTATATATCTATATCTTCTTACTATATGTTCCATTCTATGCATCCAATGAAGTGCGCTGTAGCCCACAAATGCTTATACTCAAATAAATGTGTTAGTCTCTAAGGTGCCACAAGTACTCCTGTTCTTCATGCCGAGAGAGAGAGAGAGAGAGAGAGAGAGAGAGAGGAAAAAGCCTTTTTAAAACAGGCTTGGAACTGAGGATTGTCATCCAGAAACTAAGGCAGAGGTGGATTAAGATTTATTGTGGCCCTGGGCACAAAGAACATTTGGGCCCCTCACAACCCAGGGCTCAGGGGCACCAGAATCAGGGAGGTGGGGGGGCATGCCCACCCCACATTTTTAAAAGTGGACAGGCCATGCCCACCTACTTTTTAACATGGGCATAGTAGCCTCAGACAGGTGTGGAGTGATGGCAGCCTGGGCGCAGTTTTGGTTGGGGCAGGGGTTGTTGCCCTCCCAGACTACAAGCCTTGGGCCAAAGGCAACAGGAGGAGCAGTGCCACATGTGGTTGCTGCCTTGGGCACAAAGCCCAGTGGGGGCAGCCTGTCACTGGGAGCAGGAGAGACCCAGCAGGGCAGCCTGGCAGCAGCAGGACCTGGTGGATGCAGCCTGGCAGCGGGAGCTGGGCATGGGCATCGAGCAAGCCCAGGTGGAATGTGACCTCCGAGGCTCCCTGCTGCCTCCCAGTGGAGCCAGGGCCTCCTCTCCTCACAGAGTGTTTCTGCATATGCTGGGAAAGGGGCACGAGGACAAACCAGAGCCTCTGCCCCTGGGTGCCACTAGCAGTGGCATGCCCCGGGGGCAGGAACACAGGCCAGTGGCTGCTCTCAGGCACTCCAGCCCGCACCCAGGGCAGATGGAGAATCGAGGGCTGCCTGGCCGACTCTCACCACTGCTCAGCTCCAGCTTCTGGCCAGGCTTGGGCCTCAGGGAAGGACGATGACCACGGGGCAGGGCCTCAGTTCTGGCACCGGTGCTCCACCCCCGCCAACCGCTACGTAGGTTCCAGGGCTTGGAGGCCCCCAAATTGGCCTGGGTCCCTGGGCACAAGCCCCACGCATTAGTCTGCCACTGAACTGAGGGACAACATCATCTAGGCAGGAAGCTGAATCTCTTCTAGAGCTGGAATATGCTAGGAAACTGGTCAAAGGTGATAGGTAACTTGTACCAAAAAAGGGGATTTTACCTAATATGGAAGTGTAAAGCCTGAGGTTTCATCTTTATATTTATTCTCTGTGTAACTCTTATATATGTTTGCTTTTTCTTAATATTTCACCTTTGAATCTGTGTTTTTTTCCATTAAATAAACTTTTGGGTCTATGGTGTCTGAACTGTGTGGAGCGCGTATGCTAAGGTGAACTGGTAACTGGGGTTTCATGCTTTCAGGGTGTGATGAACCACAGAGGAATGGTCTGAGTATCTGGTACATAAGAATACTGGAAGCATGGATTTGACAAGACTTGGGATTGGAGGGGCTGTTGGTTGTTATCCTGTAAAGAGTACATAGACTGGTGAAAGTCAGGGTGATACCTTGGCTTTTGGGCAGGGCTACTGGTGTCAGGGAATTGAACCCTGGCTGCACAGACTAACTGCCCACAAGATTACAGAATAGTAGGTGACAGAACCCTTTACTGGTCTGGATGACCTCCAAAACATCACAGGTACATATCAAACTGCTTACGAGTCTATTCTTCCCTTGGTGCATGCATGCAATTTTCATGAACATTAATGGGAATTATACGAGCACGCTGAGTGGAAAAGGATGTCAACATGTCTACTAATTAGCATTCAAGGCATTCAAAGTGCACCAGAGCTAGCAGGCCTATTTATTGTGCAAATGTAAGAAATTAAAGTGAAGAGTAGAAATTTTGAATATG
Organism: Gopherus evgoodei; assembly: GCF_007399415.2. NCBI lineage: Eukaryota > Metazoa > Chordata > Testudines > Testudinidae > Gopherus > Gopherus evgoodei. The sequence continues at coordinate 61,514,697 of NC_044332.1, forward strand.
TATACATTACATTAAAAATTTGCACGCAACGCATTTTAGATGACAAGCTTCTTTCGATCCATTACTATATTGGGCATGATTTTCATTTTTTAATTTACAGTCTATGTCTGTAAAGTAAGATTACATTTTCATGGTTCCAAGTTCTGGAAAAGGAAACGCTGCTAAATGAATCTAGAAGAGAGTGCATTGATCTACAGAACTTGGAAACAGATATGTAGAAGTAAACATTATAAATTGCTATGCTATGATCTCAGAATGTCGTCTCTTAAATGTTCTTCAGTAGTAAAATAACTGCTCATCTAAAAGATTCTTAGAGAAAAGGTTGCCACCAAAAAGAATAGATGAATTTTGAGTAGTGCCCAATCAATCTGAATCTAAGAGGTAGAGATAACCAACTTTCTAAACAATGTAATGCAGAAGGCTGGGCTTTATGATCCAGGTGCTTCCTTCCAAACCCTCGTGTGTCTGATCCTTTTATCATTTACTAAATGGGAACATCTATTTTTAATTTTTACTGCTAGAATTCCCATTTCCCTTATCTATGATAGAAGGGTTTAACTAGATTGATCACTTTAAGAAAGAGCAAAAAAGGTGAGGCAACTGCTCATTCCCGCAAATTGAATGGTGGTGCTGTAAACTCACTTTTCTTTGAAGATGAGGTGCCAGAAGAATCTAAGAGTCAGAACTGTGTAGTTACCTTTTCAGTCTTCAAACTTGATCTTGGAGTGTGACCATAAAAACTCCCTTGTGTTCATAAATTTTAAGGCAAGAGGAGACCACCGTTCTTCTGATTTAATATTTGTTTTACCATAGCACCTCGAAGCCCCAGTCATAGACCAGCATCCCATATGCTAGGTGCTGTACAAACAGACAAAAATGATGATCCCTACCCCGGGGAGCTTATAATCTAAGTACAAGACTGATGGATAGACAGACAGACAAGGGACTACCAGGAAACAAAGTCAATACAGGCCAGCATGATAGGCCAGTGATATCAGCTCACCGGCACTGTCATATTTTTTTGTTTACATCACAGCAAACGAAAGTTTTAAGGAGGATTTTGGGAAGGAAGAATAGTTTGTAGATTTTTAGGAGGAGCAGGACAGAATCACAGAATCCAAGGGAGGAGCATGGTCAATGGTGTGAATGGTAGCTGATCGGTTAAAAAGAATAAGGCTGAAACAGTGGTTTAGAGCTTTGGCTAGCAGGAGGCTGTTAGAGATTTTGGTGAGAACTGTTCAGTGCAGCATAAGGGGCAGAAGCTGGACTGAAGAGGATTTGGGATGCAATTGGAGGACTGGAATTTAAGACCGATTATAAACAGCACATTCAATGTGCATAGAAATGAAAAAGAGTAGGGCCAGTTTATGGAGGGATAAATGGGGTCAAGAATGAGGATTTTTCTAAGATGGGAGAGCTACAGCATGCTTGTATTGTGAAGTGAAAGAGCAGAGCAGAATGAGAAGTTAAAAAGAGTAAGGGAAGGATGAGAGTGGGTGCAAGGTAGATCAATGACATGGGTGTCACTGCAGCAAGTGAGGGGTTAGAGGAGGAGATCAAACAAGAAACATCTGCATCTGACGCAGGCGACAAGGAGGGAGCTGTGGGAAGGGAAGGATGAGCCAATGAGAAAGGGAAGATCAGGTTATAGTCAGTCAGTTCTCTCTCGGAAGAAATCAGTGAAATCCTTACAGAGAGAGAAGTGAAGGCAGGAGGAGGGAAGGTATAAGGAGTGAGCCAACGGTGGTGAAAATCCAGCTGGGATTGAAGAGGTGGGATTCAATTAAGATGGAGAAGTAGAGTTGTGTAGCCAGAAAGATGGCAGAGCTGCAGAAAGAGAATGAATTTGTAGTGGAGGAAGTCAGCCTGGCCACAGGATTTCCACCAGATAAACTCTGCAGCATGATGGCAAAACAGGAGGAAGCAAATTTTACAGGTGATCCAGGGTGTTGTGGTTGACATGGTAGACCTTGCAGTAGGAGAGGAGGAAATAGTCTAAGAACAGTGAATGAGGAGGGAAAACATCACCACCATATCAGTGGAAAAAAGGGAAGAGGGCTGAGAGCAGGAGAGAAGTTTTCAGCACTGATGGATGGGAGTCACAGAAAGGCCAAAGTGATAGGGCATAAATAAGGGGCTAATAAGGTAATGCTGAAAAAGACCAGATGATAGTCAGAAGGGAAATGGGGGTCTCATCAAGAGAGCGCAGTGCTTGGTGAAGACCAAGTCAAATGACCTGCCATGTTGGTGAGTGGGCGAACTGAACCAGGGCTGCAGGGTGATCAAAGAGGAGAGATCATGGAAATGTGAAGCTAAGGGCTGGGATAGGTCATCAACATGGAAGTTGAAGTCACCAGAGATACGTGTGTGAGAGAGAGAGCGTGCGTGCGCGCTATGAGTAAAAATCAGAGAGTAAGCTGACAAGGAGGAGTTGAGTGGATGGTAAATTACAACAGCATGAAGGGGAGAGGACAGAATAGTCAGACGCAGAGCTGTTCAAAAGATGAGTGGGAAGGGGGAGAAGGGGTTGGAAGAGGCAGGAACAGGAGTGGAGGAGCCCAACACCCCAACAATCATTCCAGAGATACCAAGAGAATGGGAGCAGGGAGACAGGAAGAAGGAGGATGGGTGTGAGGTTAGGAATGGTGGCAGAAAGGGGGCAGAGGTGGTGGTGAGGATGTGTGTGGGGACAGAAGGTGGCCAGGACTGAGGCAAAGGAGGGTATGAATGTGGGATCTGGATTTGTGCTGATGGGAGGAGGGGGAAGATTGGGATGGAGAAGGGAAGTAGACCTTCTTTGCGAACACAGTTTCCAAACTAGAACAGAGAAAAGAGGGAGAAAAAACAAGAGGCTCAATAACGCTAGGCTGTAAAGAATTACTACATAAAGAGCATTTTCTTCCTCTGAGTGTTTTCTTCTTTTTCAGTTTGTCCCTGCAAGCAAAGCCTAGAAACGCTAGGGAAAAAACAGGGAACACATTCTCCAGGCAGTTATAAATTCGTTGTCAGTAAATCAGAAGAGCACAGGTACCATGACGGTTGCAGGTAGCAGAACATCAACTGACAGTTCTGAGCAATGAGAAAGCACAAACTTCTCTTTTTTATTTGCTGCACCATAGAAATTTGAAAGAAAAAAAAAGAATCAGATTTTCTTTTAGTTCCAATTTACAGATAAACAGTTTAAAGCTGATGTTTTCTCCTTCAGCCATTTCATATAATTTCTTGATCCCAAGCCACATCTTAAAAATAAATGGAAAGACCATTTTGCACGATGTTTAGTTTACCAGGCTTTTTACTGGTAACTGAATACCTTATAGAGGATGCCATTTTAGTTATCCTAATATCGTAGGAGACACGCATTTCTGAATATGCAGTTGTCAGAGCCAGATTAACTTCTGGGAGCAGCATGGAGCCACGGCATGCAGGCAACCTGCCTGAATGCCCCTTTTAATGGCCCGGAGATCGCTGCCTGTGATTTATTTTTGCGAGGCCCCCCTTAAGCCGGGCCCTGGGCAGCAACCCCTAAAACCCCTGCCTAAATCCAGCTCTGGCAGTAGTTACTATTGAAAGATTGAATACAAAGGTTAAACTTTACATGTACACCCACAAACCACTTCTTAGGAAGAGTTTAAAAGCTTGATCTTTATAGGTCCTAAAAAGCCTACTGAGTGATATGCTTTCATTATTCCCAAGATTCCATTGTTTAGCACAGATCCATTTTTCCTCAAGGCCATCACAGATGCAGCAGGATGTACAGTATAAAGAACAATACTATAATAGAGTTTGTTGAACATATACATGGGCAAATTTTTCCAATGTGTGAGTTTAAACTGCACGTTGAAAAATATGTGTGTGCAGAAATCAGATAGCTGTGTAAACAAGGGACACCATGTCCACATTTTTTAAAAAGCACAATTCCATGCACAAATGCAGAATCTGCATGCATATATGCTGTGTGCATATTGTACAGCTGAACTTAGGCATTTGTGTTTGAAATTTCAGTCCACACTGCACCAGGGAATTTTTAGAGTCAAATTTTCATAGGCATGAGTAATCATTTAATGAGACTCACCCCTCACACAGGCCTTTGAAAATGTAGCTCTTAATAGGTTAAATTAACAGGTTAATAGTGTGTAATGCATGCATGTTCCCAAAAGCAGACTTTCACATTCAACTTGATTCTAGTTCCTAGAAGTAACTTCTTGGAATATATCTGTACTAATTAATTATAGGTCCAGTGCCCCCGTTACCTCCAAATTGCAAAGATGTTCACACACAGTGTCACCAATTTGCACAAAAGATTATAAAACTAGAACAGTTTCACATTACAAATAGATATTTGCATGAAAATTTAATTTTTAAAGAGCTTTGCTGTGTAACCCCACGTGGTTTAAATTAAGCATGCATTGATTTCTAAATTACACCTTTTATAAAGGGGTCAAGTATAAATCTTTAGACTATTTTAAATTAAACGTTAGCACTGGTTATCTCTCTGTAGCGTCTTTGCTCTGCTATGTCACCAACACAGCAAATCAAATATTTTCAAATATCTTTTCAGAGAGATGTTCATTTATCATCTTCATTTTAACTGGGGAAATATAGATAACTGGGTCTGAAAAATAGAAATCTCATTATCTTTACTAGTATTGTCAAGAAAATGTAGTGGTTATTAATTTAAATATGCTTCAAAGAACTATTACAACTTTTCAAATATGATTTTAAAAAGGCGTACCTGTCACAAGCTGGTTTCAGCTCAAATAGGGTCATTTTTAGGTTCATCATGATTGGACATGAAGTCCCTCAGCTTGCTAAATACTGACGGCAGAACAGTGTTACTGCAAGTGTAATCAGAGCAGTGCATGAATTCAACTGATAAAGTGGAGTCACTGAAAGTATATAGCTACCGCAAGGTAATCTTTAAGCACTTAATGATCAAACTAGAAATGGATCGCATATATAATAAGATTAACCTAAATACAGGTTCTTTTGGTTAGCATTTTTAATGTGCTCCTGTTCTACTAAAACAAAAACTCACTTCCCAATTCTTAACACCATAGTTTTGTCTTGATTTCATTTATAATGTTGCTAAACATTAATCCATTAAATTGTCACATTCCAGAGAGGTATCTGACTCAATTATTTACTGTTACTCCTCTTGTACTGGCAGGGAACTGTGTGCAACTGTAAATCCAATGTTCTAAACCATCACATATTGAGACTCAAATTTAGAATGGGAAGAAAATGCATTAAAACTAAATACAAGTGCCTCATTTAAAAATTCCGCTGTTGTTATTCCACAGCTTCCGACATATTGTGTTTGGGTTTCTTTTCTATTTGTAGTGTAAGAATAATTGCACTATCTCCAAGGGCACTATATGGTAGTTGGTGGTGTAGGGGAACTTTTGATGATGACCACCAGTGGACAGCAAGTTCCTTCCCATCCATTTACTTCAAGTCTTCCTATACCAGCCCAAGAAATTAGAAAGAGGAACAATCAGTGTTGTGCTGATAATAATACTTAGCACTTAGATAACACTTTTCATCCATAGATCTCTCGGCACTTTGGTGTCACTACCCCTACGTTAGTGGCCATCTGATTGATATACCTCTACTGGTTCATCAAGCAGCAAAAGAAAATTCAACAGCACCATAATTAACAGTAAACTGTATTTAGAAAGTACACTTTAATTAGCCAGACAGATGGACTATGTGAGCTGGTTGGGAAGACTGCAGAAGTCAAACCACATGACTCTTCTTTAAAGCTCCATTTGCAAGTCCAAACTGCAGAAATGACCAAACTGATGAATGTAGGGTATTAATAGAACTTCGGGCATGTCTACCCTGCAATTAAACACATTCAGCTGGCTCGTGCCAGCTGACTTGGGCTTCCGGAGCTCAGGCTAAGGGTCTAGTTAATTGCGTTGCAGACATTCTGAATCAGTCTGCAGCCCAAACTCTGGGACTCTCCCACTGCACAGGGTCCTAGAGCCCAGGCTGCAGCCCAAGCTGCAATGTCTGCATGACAATTAACTTGCCCCTTAGCCCGAGCCCCTTGAGCCAGAGTCAGCTGGCCTGGCCAGCTGTAGATTTTTTGATTGCAGTGTAGACAGACTGTTAGAGATTAGCATACCCATCTACCTGGCAAAATTTTTAAGATGACACTTTGTCACCAAAAAAAATGCATATTTGGGTCAAATTCACCATTTTGTTTTTCCAGCCAAAAACTGTTTTATTTTAACTTTTTCAGAAGGAAACATTTAGATTCAAAACAACTGCTAGTTTATAAGATTACTTCCATTTTATTTTAAGAAGTGGTAAACATCCCTCAAAATTAGACTAAACAATTTGTTTCAAAACCAAACATGTTTCATTTGACCCAAAACATTTTTTAAACTTCAGTTTCACTGAAAATTTCATTTCAGATTGACCAAAAACTAGTTATTTTTAGTTCAACCACTGAACTAAAAAACAAAAACAAACAAAAAATCAGTTATTTACACAGATCTACAACCAAATGTGCAGCCACATCAAACTGCAAAAACAGAGTGCAGAGTGGTCCAGAGGGTTGACCTACTTTGTCCAATATGAAAGATCTGCTCTCTCTAGCCAAAGGTTGAAATAACTTTATCAAATGAGCTTTCATTCCAACAGGCACTCTTATGCAGTTCATTGATCCATTGAAAAATAGCATTTTTGGAGACTCATATTCCTTCCCTTTGAACCCCAAAATAAACAAACAAAAGGCACAAGACTTTATGCTTAGTAAAGTTAATTTAATTTGAAATAGATCCTAATAACCCTCATAATCATTAATTACATATTTTGAACTCATGATTAGAAGAGATTGGATGACTACCAAGTAACAAATCATGTTAGAGCTCAGTTGAGCCATAGGCTATGAAGATAATACTATCTGGCTCAAGTTATTTTCAAGTGAATTGATGGACACTTATCTGGGACTTCCAAAGAATTTTAATGTGCATCATTAACATTCTCTTACACTTGAGTAGCTAACTCATTAAACGCAAGCTGATTTGAGCTCAAGCTCATTTGGATTTAGTTACTATAGGTAATGCAAAAAAAAGTCATCATTTAGACTCGATCAAGAAATATTTATATAGGCAAAACTCCCATGCTTTGGCTTTAAATGGGAATTTTGTCTGAATAAGGACTGCAAGATACAGCCTCAACAATACTAAGAAATGTAACTCAGACATGTGAGGAGGAAGTGTGTCTCAGCTATGCATGCATAACTTCAAAATTTGCCCTTCGAATACAATGTGAAGTATTAACTTTGTATAAAATAATTATGAGTTTTGATGGTCAAATCAACCAGCTAAAGAGACATAAGGCATGTTGAATCACATATTAACTTCTTATTTAAAACATTTGGGGCCCGCTTTTTAGAGGGGGTGAGTACTCATGTCCATGGGAGCTGAAGGTGCTCAGCATCTCCGAAAATTAGCCCTTAATGATTTCAGATTTTCCACAACGATTTTAATTTGTACTGTTGTATAGTGACAACAACAACAAAAGCAAAAAAAAAAAACCAAAGAAGAGATCCTGAAAATTGCAGAAAATTCATGTGTCTGATAATGCGCATTGATTCGAAGGGCAGGTAGCAATCTAAAATATTAACATGTTCACCTGTCTTCTTAAAAATGTTATTTACTGATAATTAATATGCTTATTGCTAATAGGGCTATGATGTAATGTTTTGTCACACAACAAAAGCAGAACTCCTGTATGTTGAGTCTTCAGATAACATATGGATCAAAAAGTTTCAGATTTCTCTAACATTTCTTTCTGTGCGACTTCCCAAAATGAATTGCAGCTGCTTTGTATAAATTCCTCTTCCCAACCACTATGATGACAATATCTTGTATTCTTCTAAATATTCTGATTTAAATCCATAAAATAATTTTGGCAGCTAAATTACGCAACTAAATTCTTTCCTGTTTTAATTTTTACATATGCAAGTACACAATATTAATAATTACTTAGACAATGTTTTCATACATCTAAATTTGTCTTTGTATAATGACTGTTGCCCAAAGAATTTCCCACTGATAATGACAAATGTGTTTACATTGCATGTCTATTCATTCTCCACATGTACATTTCTAACAGAGTAAGACAGAATCACTCCCACGCAGACAAAGTTTATAGAGACTGCATGGGGTCAAACTTACCAATAAAGCCAAATCCCAGACAGGGGAAAATACAACAACAACAGAACATCAGTCCCCAGCCTTAGCTTTCTCCCTCAGGCTCACTGTCCTCAGGATTTCTTTCAGGATCTCACTCTTCTACTCCTAGCTTTCTCTGATCAGAGTAACATCCACATCCCATATCACCAATGGAATTAAGTCAGACCTGCGACAATGAGTCAGCAGAGTTTATTTAGCATCTATATGCAAATTTCTAACTCCTGCTAATAGAATGAGTCAAAAGAAGTCTCGCATTCCTATGTGGCATTGCAGATCCTGTCAGGCTGTTATAACCAGTGTTATAATGAAACTGCAGATCCCAGTGGCTGACTTGCTGAATATTGGTTAGCAAGTGCACTTCCATAAGGCATGCTATTTTTTGGGGGGAAGAGGAGGGTTAATAATTCAGTCCAGTGCCTACATTTTGGACCACAAAGACACTTCGGGATTTCTCACATTTTATTTCTCTCGAATATTGTCTGTTATTTATTCTTGGTTAGAAGTATACGTTGCTAAATGGTATATAGACAATGTGATTTTTCAAAAACAATCTGATCTCTCCTCCTATCTGAGAAAAAAAATTGTTCACAAATACTGCAATGAATTAGAAACTGATATTTCATTGTGCCATGTTTTCAATTGCTTTTCTACAAGTACTCATGAACATGAAGCTTTGTTCATGGAAAATGAGTTTCAGGCTCATGGTTATATCCACGTCATGACTAAATGAAATTCATTTTGGATGGAGTAGCATAGCAAACATATGTTTATCAGATTAGCAGAGATGGATGATAGGTAACCATGCAGAGAGGTAGAAAATGAAGGGGAGGCAGAGTGGGGTGGAAAAATAAGAAAGTTACGGCTGGAAGCATCCACTCATCACCTGTCTGGACCCAGTTTGCACGGGATAAGCTCCCTGCAGTTTCTGTGAAAGGCAGGCAAACTGAGATGCAGGTGGGGACAAGATGGGCACTTTGACACAACGGAGAGGAGTTGAAGACCTTGACAGGTGGAGAAGTATCTCCTCAATGCATCTTCACCAATGTACCTGGAACCCACTGCCCAAGAGAGCAGAATCCACCCCAGAAGAAGGAACAAAAGGTAGAGCAGCCAGTAGGATTCCACCTGCAAGATGCTATATCTGCACAAGACCAGCTGGTTCTCCTTCACTGAAGAACTTTCTCTGGTGTCTGCTCCTCTACCCACAGCCAGGCTGTAGAGGAGAGAGCTGGGTCCTGGAGAAAGGGAAGAGGGAATTTGCTATGAGACATTTTCACTTCTGTGAGAGGTGAAAGCTATCTTCTCCCAAACTGTGGCCCCCTCCTCAGTCAATATACCGCCATGGGTTCAGTGTTGCCAAAACTCCAATCATTAACACAATTAAAAGACAGATAAATTCAGGACCACATCTCTCACAAAATGGACTGTGCAACATTCCTGTGCAGAGTCCCTAGCATAAACCAGCCAAGGATCCAGCTGCACCATTGCACATACACACCACACACAAATACTTTATGCAACAGAAACTAATTTTACATGTGTCCTTACTCACAATGTTATGTAATGTAAAGATATAATAGTTTAATTTTTATAGCAGTGATTCTGGCCAGGCCAGACTCAAGCTGTTACAAAAGGAAAAAGCTTAAGATGTCCTAAAAACAGGAAGTCAACATGAGCAAAAGGACAGGGCATCAGACTGGGACTTAGGAATGTTGGGTTCTGTTCCCAGCCTCTTCTTCTAAACTGCTGCATGACCTCATGCAAATCACTTCCCCTCTTCTCTGACTGTTTTTCTCCTCTAACCTCATATCTATTATGTCTGCTTAGGCTGCAAGATCTTCAAGGCAAAGATTGTATCTTACTGTGTGTCTGTACAGTTCCTAGCAAATTAGGACCCAATCTGTGTGGGAACTAGGATTGCCAAGCCTCCAGGATTGTCCTGGATTCTCCAGGAATAAAAGGTTAACCCTTAATTAAATATTATGTCATGTGATGAAACCTCCAGGAATATGTCCAACCAGAACTGGCAACCCTAGAGGAACCCTCACACCAACTGCTTGGCCATCTGCCTGAGTAAAACAAAGGTTGGTGACATGATTGCACTCTCCCCATACCAATTATAGTTATACTCTTTCAACCAAGAAAGAAAGATAATCCCATGTGAGTAATCAACACATTTAATAATGAATATGCATACAGTGTGAATAGCTTGCAGGCAAATCCATGGGCTGAATTTTTTTCAGAGATGATAGGACGCAAAAAAAATTCTAAAAACCAAATTTGTAAAAAATCAGTGTTTGAAAACAGATAAAAGGGGCAGAATTCATTCATTCGTTCACTCAATTCTACTGACAGACAGTGCCATTAACAGTATCTCTTTTCCAAATATGCAATAAGGAGATGAGGTTTTCCTAATGGCATTTTAACTTGGAAATGAAGCAGTATCATACGACCACAATTGTAAAAGTTAAGCATAAGCACAGGTAACTAATTTGCATGCATAGGTTAGGTGCGTCTGTGCGTGTGTGTGTCTCCACCTAATTATGAAAATCTGCTGTAAAGTTTTGCAAAAAACTCCGCTTTAATATTCTCCCAACTACAATTTTATATTGGAAACTATAATCTAGTTCTCTCTTAGGAAACAAAAAAAGACTATGTCTAGCCCCAATTTTAAAGCTCAGAATTAGTGTTCATCATAAAAAATAACTATTGCAACATGCTGATGTTGAGGACAAATCCTTTCAAAGGATTTCATTTCAAATACAAGCATTGTTTGAAGTACGTTACCTTACACTACAAAGATGATCATAGTGTTTTCAAATGTTTTCAATTTTTTTCAAAATACCAAAATTGATTACACTGTTTTAGAAACAGTTTGTTAAATTACATTTACATCAAAGGTGCATTTGAGTTGTACAAGTACATGAAACCATCTAAAACAATGAGCCTCTACATTTTATATTCAGAACTTAAATATGGGCAAACTGTTTGTTTGTTTGTTTGTTTTCCTGAAAAGTGTTTTTGAAAAACTTTAGTTAGGATGGGGAGTAAAATTGTATGGCCAACTTAAAAACTCTTGAATCTTGTAATTCTAATAAAAATGCTGATAGAAGCTACTGTAAAATATGCATTTAATGCCATGTATGTTAAATGGCTAAGTGCAGAAACACCAACATATATATAGTCTGACTCTCTAGGATTATGTCTAACAGCTGAGCTGATATGACAAGTCATCGCGTGTCAGTCAAACAAGGTAAAAGATAAGTGGTTTCACTGACCAGGACACATGTCTCTTGCCTGGGGGAAGAACAACAGATGCCACTTTCTGTAGAGTCTTGTGTATTTCCTTTCTTTAGGGAATTAAAGATCCAGGCTACTGAACTGCTTTGGCTGGCAGCTGACCTTTTTAATTTCTCCAGTACACTTTGTTCATAAAACATTTGCTGGTTCAAGAAGGAAAATATCTGAACAAGGAGGTCCCAATGTTTTATATACTAAATCCAAATTCTCAAACGAAGGGGCTAGCCATGTTAAAAAACGCTAATCTAAATGTATTACTCACATATGCTAATGCCAACAGCTGAAGTTCCAAAGCTAGAACAAAGATGCAGGGCCAAATTCTGTTCTTGGTTACACCAGTGTAGCTTCATTGAAGTAAATGGAGTTAGTCCAAAATTATCTCTAAAACTGAGGCAGAATTTAACTCAACATATAATGCATCTGTGTGCATTTCATTTCCAGCTGTATCAGGGCTATTCCTTTCCATATCTGTGGATATTTAAAGAGACAAAACTCTTTCTAAAGCAGATCAAAAGAAAAAAAAATCCAGAACATAAAGAACCCAATACCCCTTTTTCATATAAAGCAATAAATTAGTAGTGTTTCCCTGCACAGGGATTGTCAGACTAGTTGAAGAAGCATAGAGGAGAGGATCAGTGTTGGTGGGGAAAGCTGAAGGACCCCAGATCAGCATTCACACAACCTCATACTCAGGCAAACAGGCAGCCACATGTATATTTAAAGTGGCAGATGGTACCTTGAAATCCACCCACCTTCTTAACTTTCTCGCAGTTTGCACCTATTGTAGCTGTCTCCAAGACCAGCTCATGCATACAGGACAGAAACGTCACACAGATACCATTGATTAAAAAACTAACTAGTCACAACAAATTCTCTCTTTCCTCCAAACTTCAGAATCATTTTCTCCCTCTTCTTAATAATCATTAAAAAGCCTAGTACACTGCCAGGACAGGCAATATTGTGGATAAGCAGCATAACACACTCCTCTTTTCACTGTAAGTAATCAAACACTTAGATTTACATCGATTGTAAGATTTCAGGGGCAGGGACTGTCTTTTTTGTTCTGTGTTTGCACAGCACCTAACACAATGAGGTCCAGAACAGGGGCTCCCAGAGACATTACTGCAATACAAATAAAAATCCCCAACTCATGATGTCTAAATATTTGGTTAATATAGCAGAAATTTGACACACTATAAATAGATAAAGTGCATGCCAAAATACCACACAATCACTACATGATTTTACAAGGTAAAACTGACACACAGCTGAAGCACCCATCCTACCTGTTCTGTTTCTCTTTCTCCCTGTTTCTCTTTGCCTCACCTCTGTATATGCTGCTTGGTCCTTCCCTCCCTGAACACACTGCCCAGCTGCTGCATTCCATTTGCTTCTCTCCTGATCCTCTCCACTCATGACTTGCAGCTCCAGCTCCACCGGTGCATTCAGCCCGAGGACCCTGTTTCCTCCTCAGATGTAGCAGGAGCCCCTTGCTCCCCTTCCTTATTTTCAGACACTTACCAGCCTCTTGACAAGAAGAGCTGGCAGCATGTGACCAGCCAGTCTTCCATTCACCATCTATGGTCACTGGACCAGTTTGGGAGCCAATGGAATATGAAGAGCGTTTGAGCTTCTAAAGAAAGTTAAGGTAATAAGGCATTATAAGAGAATGTTAGTATCCAGTAGTTTTTTAGTAGCTATTTATTCTGTATTACAGTACTAACGTACATTACTCAAGGGTAAGAGGAATTGATTGCAGACAGTTGACACTAAGGAAAGCAGGATGGCAAAACTGATAAGCAAATTGGGAAGCAGAATAGTGGATTTGCTGATTATATAAATGTGGCAGTCTGATGTTGAAGGTGGGTCTGTATTTCACAGATAAAGATGAATAAAATGGGAAGAGAGAGTTTATGGCCTAAGCAATTAAGTTTAACTTTTTAACCAATAAACTGAAAATGGAACCTAAACCCACTATACAAGATTTGTGGATTAAACTTTTCTGGGGCTTTGATAAAGCTGTGAGGCCCAGTTAGCTAAAGTCGGATGAAAATGTCAGAGTGTGATGAAAATGTCAGATTATTTAATTGCGACGCATCTGATCTGAATTCTTTTAAATTAAAGCTTTACTTGCAACAATTTTGATGTTTGCAGCTGAGAAGAATGTAAGTAATGGTAAAGCTCTGGAGTGGCTCTGCTGAGTGGCCCAATTTTTCTCTACAGATTGGACTATTCTGCATCCACAATCTGTTCCAGGGATTCCAGAAATGGGAATGCCTTTCTCCTCCATTTCACCTTAACATCTTGGATTAGCAGGAGCTGGAATGGCATCAAGGAATATGCTAGATATAGTGACTGCCAAATACAGTGAAATCAAGTACACCAATTCATTTATGTTGTCCTGGAGAGAGAGAGGCAACCCAAGTTGTCAGAAGCAGATTGGTCTGATGTGGAGCAAGGGATTTTGCCTCCTCTGCCAAAGACGTAAGAGAATGCTTGAAATATCATTCTAAGCTAAGAAAGAAGCTAGCTGAGATTTTCAGTTCCTAGAAGATCTTTCCCTAGGTTCCATGCAAGACGTGGTCAGACCGCAAGGCAGGCTGTAGCAGGAGGAATTCTCTAAGGAGACACTAAAGACACAGGATCAACAATAGGTATGGACTCTGGCCTCGCTCACAACTGGATTTGGGGAAGGAGAATTCTTTGGGAACTAGGGACTAACAGGCATTACCAGGGGAAAACACAGAGGCTTCCTCATCCAAAATAAGAAATAGGATAACTGACAGATCTTGTCGAGTTCCTGCACACAAGCTGGGAGGCTATAGGAGAACAAGAAAATGCCATATACTGTACATCATTCCACATGCAGCTACAATACCAAATGAGAGTTTATCTCAACTCTTAGTGGGAAAGAGAGTGCCATATCATATAAACACCTCTGTTATAAGCCCAGTTCCCAATTTTTGGAAGATGTGGCTTCCATGAAAGTTTTAAGGGCAATTCCAGTGTCAGGAAAAAGCTATCTAAATGACAGGCGTCACGCAACAGGGAGATGAAAAGACAGGATTTAAGAAGTTTTCTAGAGTAACTACCAAAGCACAATTAGCTCTTTTTTCAGAAAACTCTTTGAGTATAGTATAGAATATGTACCAGTGCACCTGGTCAACATGTCTTACAGCCTGGCTAAACTTGGTAAAATGTAGATGTAGAATCCGGATTAACCAAACCAGACAATCCCTGGAGGTACAGCAAGCCAAAACTCAATTTCCCGTTCTAACATTTTGAAATTTAGTTATGCTACAATTTGGAATGCAGCCAAATTTTTTCAAACGTTCATTCTAATCAGAAATTCCATAAGGATTATTTATTTATTTTAAACACCAACAGGCGGGTGACAAGAATTCTATCAGTTAGGAGCTGCCGGGCTTGCAGGGTCTGTGGCTCCACCATGCAGATTGCTCCAGGACAGGAGCTATCCAACTCCTGGGCTACCTGACTCCTGGGACAAGTCACTCATCAGATGTCAGGAAACCTGAGCAGCCAGCAGGCCCTCGACTGTGAAAAACCTGGGATCCCAGCCCTGGAGCAGTCCATGTAGTGGGAACCTGGGGTTGTGTTCCCTAGAAGCCCGTCACATGACTTCTAGGCTCCTTGCTCCATGGCAGAAAGCCCTGACAGCCCATGGGATTCCCAGGACTCTTGTAGTGGAATCAGAGACTAAGCCACAGTTAGAACTATAGGGGAAGCAACTAAGCTAACTGACTGTTTGGGGAAGGACTGGCAGCCCAGAGCCAGCATAACATAGCAATGCCCTAAGGAAGGAACGGGGAACAACAATACGATCTTTTTTGCTTCGGTTTGGCTGAAGTGTTGCTTGGACCTACCCTGAGGCCCACCTTGTAAGATATTGAAAAATAAAAACCAAGTGAGGAATAAAAACACTCTGGAGTGGGACTGATTTACTCCAGCTGCCCCCCTTTGCCACAGGGGGAAGTGCTGAGCCCAGCAAGGTGAAAGAGTTGCCTTGCCACAGACCGCATCTTCCTATTTGTTTTGGAAATGGGTATGTACAGTTACAGCTCTATGAAAATAGTCAGCATCATTTTCACAGCAGGTATTTTCATATACAAGAGGAAACAAACTCAGAACATAAGTATTTGCAGTAGATAAGACACAAACATAAAGAGTCACAAGTGACAATTTCTGCCAAAGCTCACATTTAAATATAGCATAGCTGCAGCAATCAGATTTAATTCTGTCAAACTAAAATGACTAACATTTACAGTGATGATAGTTCCCTAGTTAATTATCAGATAAGCATTTGCTTCAAAATAATTTTATGCTTGTATGTGAATATCTTATTTGATTATAATCATCACAGACTTCTGAAGTTAATTAGGGCTAATTATTTCTTAATGTGATTAAAATACTAGGAGAACAATATAAACTATTTTATGGGTAGTAGTGACTGGAACAACAATTATTCCAAAACAGAAGATAAAAAATCACTGATATTTTACAGCAGATTTTCACAAGTAATCTGGCTACAACAGAATTAGTGAAATGTTAAGTCTCAGTTACATGGCATGCTGTTATTTAGACCACTTTTAGTCTCTCTCAAGTGTACCTCTTTGGGGGACTGATTTTGCTGCCTTCTCCTTACTGGATCACTGGACTGCAGTCCTTCCTTTTCCAAGCTGCTTTAACACAACAACTCAACTGGGTTTAGCCCCTGTATGGCCTTTTACTCCCTGAGTCTGTGACTGTTAAAGTGAATGAAATATAACTTCTTCAGAGCAAAGCATTATTTCTAGAGCTGAAGGAATAACTGCTTTGTGAGTTAAGGGGCTGAAGGGAAAAAAAATTCCCACAAGTGAAGTTTGGACTAAAACTTATTTTTCTTTGCTTGCCAAAATAAAGAGAAAAAAATCATTTGCGGTCTAATGAAATGTTTTTAATCAAACAAATGAAGTATTTCTAGTTCTTGGTTTCTCTTTGGTTTGTTCAGGAATGTTTTGCACTTCTTTTTTAATGAGCTACATTTCAAAACAGTATGTTATTTTGAGAAGTTGAACCATTTTGTTTCAAAGTGATCAAAACAATTTCCCCTTCCAATGAAAACTATTTGTCAAATTCAACCAGAATTTGCAAATAATTTTGGTGCACTGAAAAAAAAGTTTTTGCCGAATTCTCTTTGCTGAAAAAATTCACTCTGCTTTAATTATTTATTCCTTCATCCAAAGGTACACACCATGCAAACCAAAGGGTAATACCAATAAAAGCTCTGTATGCATGGGTCTTACCTACACTTTAATCTTTCCTTGCAAACTTTGAGCGTTCCCCTCACCTCCCATCTCTAGGCTGAGTGAAGCAGAGTGCTCTCCTGCAGCTTCTGCCGCT
Organism: Gopherus evgoodei; assembly: GCF_007399415.2. NCBI lineage: Eukaryota > Metazoa > Chordata > Testudines > Testudinidae > Gopherus > Gopherus evgoodei. Next base: position 61,531,607 of record NC_044332.1, read on the forward strand.
CTGTGTCTGTCAGCACATTGACAGCCAACCCACTCACCACCCCTACGTCCTGCCTGAAGAGCATCTTTAAGGTTATAAAAATATAAACCTTTGATCCTAGGTTCAACCTAGGAAGAGTAAACTTTGCCAGCCTAGTAGGCACCAGGCTGGAGGATATTTCCTACTTAATAACTTCCCCATTGTTTCCCCAAGGATCCTTGGTATTCCTTGTGATAACACTTCATCTTTGCCATTGTTTTATTTCTTATTCCTTACAGCCTCCTTTGATTTATCTCTATGCATCCAAGCAGGTTATCTTGTGATCATTAGCCTAAGTGGCATGGCATATATTTATAAAAACTGCTCCACATAACTCCCTCACTCTCCACAGCAAGTATTTACACAGGACCACAGGATTCCTTTTGCAGTGGCATTGTTGAATTTGTGAGACAGGTTATGAGGAGCATCCATGCCCACAAGGAATTCCTCAAGAGTATTCATATGGAGTCATTCAAGGCTAAGTAAGCTATCCAGCTACAGAGGGTTGCTATCACACTATCGGGGGAGAAGGATATGGCTCTGTCACAGGGAGGACACTGGCAGCTGGTTACTTCTGGCAGCAGGCAGTGCTCCACCCCTATTCCCAACCCACCTACTATGGTGATGGAAAACTGATATGCTGCCCTGGCAATGAGCGATAAAGAATCACCCCAAAAGGTGGAGGAGAAGGCATGTACCCCCAAGGCTTGGAGGATCGCAGCCACCCTACCCAGGAGGAAACGTAGAGCAGTCATAGTTGGTGACTCTGTTCTGAGGGGGACAGAGGCACCCATCTGTTGCCCTGACATGGCATCCCAGGAGGTAAGCTACATCCCAGGGACCCATATCTGAGACATAATGGAGGGATTGTCTAGGATCATCCGGTCCTCTGACTACTACCCCATTCTACTCATCCATGTGGGAATAGTGATACTGCAAGGTATGACCCTCAGAAGATCAGAAGTGACTACAGAGCTCTGGGACTAAGGGTGAAGGAGTTGGAGTGCAGATGGTGTTCTCTTTGATCCTTCCAGTCAAGGGTAGGGGCCCAGGCAGAGACAGATGCATCCTTGAGATGAATGCCTGGCTTAGAAGGTGGTGTTGCCAGGAGGGCTTTCGCTTCCTTAACCATGGGATGCTGTTCCAGGAGGAAGGACTGTTAAGCAGAGATGGGGCCACCTATCGAATTGGCATCACAGACACCTGGTGGGATAATACGCATGAGTGGAATATTGGTATAGAAGAGTACAGCTTGCTCAGGAAGGACAGACAGGGAAAAAAGGGAAGAGGTGTTGCCTTATATATTAAAAATGTATACGCTTGGACTGAGGTTGAGATGGAAATAGGAGACAGACGTTGAAAGTTTCTGGGTAAAGATAAAAGGGCGAAAAACAAGGGGGATATCATGGTAGACCATCTAACCAGGAAGAAGAGGTAGATGTGGCTTTTTTTAAACAACTAACAAAATCATCCAAAGCACAGGACTTGGTAGTGATGGGGGACTTCAATTACTCAGACATCTGTTGGGAAAACACAGAAGGGCACCGATTATTGAATAAGTTCTTGGAATATATTGGAGACAATTTTTTATTTCAGAAGGTGCACACAGCTACTAGGGCAGAGGCTGTTCTAGATTTGATTTTGACAAATAGGGAGGAACTGGTTGAGAATTTGAAAGCGGAAGGCAGTTTGGGTGAAAGTGATCATGAAAGGATGAGCTCATGATTCTAAGGAATGGTAGGAGGGAGAACAGCACAATAAAGATAGTGGGTTTCAAGAAGGCAGACTTTAGCAAACTCAGAGCGTTGGTAGGTAAGATCCCATGGGAAGCAAGTCTAAGGGGAAAAACAATTGAAGACAGTTGGCAGCTTTTCAAAGAGACACTATTAAAGGCACAAGAGCAAACTATCCCGCTGCATAGGAAAGATAGGAATTATGGCAAGAGACCACCTGGGCATAACCAGGACATCTTCAATGATCTAAAAATCAAAAGAGAGTCCTACAAAAAGTGGAAACTAGAGAAAATTACAAAGGATGAATATCAACAAATAACAAGTATGTAGGGACAAAATTAGAAAGGCAGAGGCACAAAATGAGATCAAACCAGCTAGAAATATAAAGGGTAACAAGAAAACGTTCTACAAATACATTAGAAGCAAGAGGAAGACCGAGGACAGGGCAGGGCTGTTACTTAATGTGGGGAGGAGAATAATAACAGAAAATGTGAAAATGGCAGAGATGCTTAATGACGTCTTTGTTTCAGTTTTCACCAAGAAGGTTGGTGGTGATTGGACATCTAACAGAGTGAATGCCAGTGAAAATGAAGTAGGATCAAAAAAGGCTAAAATAGGGAGGAAAAGTTAAAATTACTTAAATTAGATGTCTTCAAGTCACCAGGGCCTGTTGAAATGCTTCCTAGAATACTCAAGGAGCTGACTGAGGAGATATTTTAGTCATTAGCAATGATCTTTGAAAAGTCATGGAAGATGGAAGAGTTTCTGGAAGAATGGAAAAGGGCAAATATAGTGCCAGTCTATAAAAAGGGAAATAAGGACAACATGAGGAATTACAGACCAGTCAACTTAATTTCTGTAGCTAGAAAGATAATAGAACAAATATAAGCAATCAATTTTCAAACATCTAGAAGATAATAAGGTGATAAGTAACAGTCAGCATGGGAGAAAAATTGTTCTTCTTAACCTCCGAGGATAGGACAAGAAGCAGTGGGCTGAAACTGCAGAAAGAGAGGTTTAGGTTGGACATTAGGAACAACTTCCTAACTGTTAGGGTGATTAAACACAGGAATAAATTTCCTTGGGAGGTTGGGGAATCTCCATTATTGGAGATGTTTAAGAGCAGGTTTAGACAAACATCTGTCAAGAACCATTTAGATAATACTTAGTCCTGCCATGAGGCAGGGGACTGGACTAGATGACCTCTCGAGGTCCTTCCAGTCCTATGATTCAGTAACCCATCGCACTACAAAGAAGCAAAACAAAGCAAAACTTCTGCAAAGTTGCATTTGCAACAAATATCCACATTATTGCCTACACAGATTCATTTTTATTGACATTGATTCAGAACATTTCTGCAGACTGGAGCCCTGATTCTACTCTTCATTTAAAAAAAAAAGTTTTACAATTCCATTAAATTGAAAGGAGTTGCTCCTGATTTTGTATGGGCGTAACAGAGCAGAGTCAGACGCAGTATCTTACATGCTAGACAAAACTCTAGATGGAAATAAAACAAAAACTGGGCCCAATGCCCAGTGAAACCAGCCATCCCTTCAAATAAAACAGAAGAAAATAGTTCATAAAGAAAGAACTAGTGATGTGCGGGGGAAAAAGACCAGAATTATCACAGATGAACTGATCTAAATTAAAAGGTCTTTCTAGATAGACAGACATTTATGCCTAGTTCATCAGTAAAGTACCCAAGTGTATAAAAACCAAATACCAAGTGCAATAGTATTTCAGCTAAAGATGCCCCTGCGCCAACCCCTGAAGGCAGCTACACAGACTGGCAGACATCCTCTGGGAAGGAGTTCTACAGTTGTGCTTCCAGACTCAAGATGACTCTGCCCTTGAACATATTCAGATGGAACTTCTGGACAGCAAGCAACATCCATTGCCAAGGAGGGGTATAGGGGAGAGGAATCAATACAGGCAGCACTGCAGAAAGAGTAAAGAAAAGAATTAAATTATGATTATTTTACATTCTGAGCGTTTAAGCAGAGGATCGTTCTAGCACAGTAACTAGCAAAAGTTTTATTGCTAGTAAAATGTTCTGCTCAGTATGTTTCAAACTACAGATGGTACATTTGCTTTTGTGTTGATGTGCCACTATGGAGTCTTGCCTCCTGAGACTTGTAAGATTCTTCCTCTTATAATCCTGTGCCCTAGAGACATTTCAGCTGCTAATGTGGGCAATACATAGATTTCCTGTGCCAATTAATGAAATGTGAAGATTAATTTCTTTTATTCACCATTGTATTTGTCTGACTAAGTGGCACTCAGCTCTGGCCCTGGAACAAAGGTGATATGTCATCTTTTCAGCGCCCTGATCCTGGGACTAATAGGAATTAAATCAGCCAATAATGCAATTTAGAGCATCTTCAAGACTATTTTAAATTGCACCTGGCTGCCCGCACCACCAAAAAGTAATTCTGGCAGCCTGAGATAGCTAGAGTGCAGTGGAGCTCTAGCCACACTCCCTTTTCCCCAGCTACCTCCCTGTGCTGGTTTCAAGCAGTGAAGGAGGCATAGAGCCAGCTATGGCACAAAGCCACCCAGGGTTCCATCCTAATATTAGCCATTTAAGATGGCTTCCTGGTCCCTTTGCACTACCAAAAGATTAGCCCCTCCGTCTAAAAACCTCATTAGTTCCATTCCTGTTACACTCCTGCCTTAACCTTCTCAGCACACACACTTATTTTGCAAAGTTTGTGAAAGAATCATAGGATTAGAAGGGACTGCATGGTCACCTGGATGCAGGATTTGTTGTGTCTAAACCATTCAAGGCAGATGACTATCCAGCCTCCTTTTGAAAACCTCCAGTGAAGGAGCTTTCACAACCTCCCGAGGCCATCTGTTCCATTTTCCTGCTGTTCTTACAGATAGGAAGATTTTCCTGAGATTTAATTTACATCTGCTATGCTGTAGTTAGAACCCATTGCCTCTTGTCCTGCCCTCTGTGGCAGCGAGAACAATTTCTCCGCCTTTTTTATGGCAACTTTTCAAGTATTTGAAGTCCGCTATCATGTACCCCCTCAATCTCCTCTTTTCTAAAGTAAACGTACCCAGTTCCTTCAGCCTTTGCTCATATAGCTTGCATTCCATCCTTTTGATCATCTTTGTCACTCACCTCTGTGTCCTTTCCAGTTTCTCCACATCCTTTCTACACATTGGTGATTAAAATTGGACACAGTACTTCAGCTGAGGCCTAACCAGTGTCCAAACTAGTGCAAGTTGCATTAGTTTCCCCACTGACAGGCCCTGAGTCTGTTCTCACTTATATTGGGGTAAGTCAGGCATTATTCCATTAAAGTCAATGGAGAAACATGAATGTAAAAGTGATGCAACATTATCAGAACTAAACCCAAAGTGTAACTTACATGATCAATTATGTCACTGCAGAATTTGGCCTGCTTAGTGTGAACAGGGAGTTCTTACTCTCTCGCTTTTCAAACTGTATATAGTAAGAAAGCAAACCATGAAAGTTACCGTTCATGAAACATTTAGGATCACGGATAAATAGATAATTCAACATCCCTTTTAAAACTGTTCTGTATAATAAGAAGAAGCCAATCTGAGTAAAGGGATGGTCTGAGGGGGAAAGGGCCAGGGGGCACATGATCCAGCAAGCATGTATGATGACTGCCTCTAAGCACTTTTTCTAAGCACTTATTCAAACTGTTAAGAATTGGCCACAGTTTGTAAAATGCGGAGGACTCTGCATGTGGAAGAGAGTTCTTCTAACCAAAGGCTGTCCTGGACCACACTCTAAGGCATCTGTTAAGATAGCCCCGGTAGTAGTAACCTCACAAGCTTGTATATACAAAAGCACCTGACACAAATTTTCAGTGGAATATTAATTTCACCATTTCTCCACAATGAACAGAAACAAAACATAACTTTTTTAGTACAGAGGCCCAGCAGCAATATATTAGCAACTATTTACATATTTAGGAACAGATTACAGACCAGATTCAGATTTGATATAGACCAGGTGTGGATTTGTCTCTGTACGCCTTATATTGGCAAACACAATAGCACAGATCTTTTTTAAAAAAACAAAAAACAAAAACAGACTGGTAGCACCACCAAGAGTGGATTAGCACCTTTTGTGACTAACTCCTACTGAAATCAGTGGCAGTTTTGTGAACATTTGGGATATACTTCTTGAAGATAAAAAAAGAACAGGAAAGATAATTGGCATAGGAGTGTACAGCTGACATGAAATTAAGTTCACAATTGTAGACATTTTTCTATCGAGCTCTGTATTCAATTTCACAAACGTAAGTTCAAAGAAGATGTCTCCCTTAAGCCTACATGCTGGCAAAGAATCTGATCCATATGCAATGGAAATCACCACTTCACATCCAGTGGCTAGACTGGTGTCTAAGTGAACTTATACTTTCAAATACATTAACAAATATTGGGTCTAAATTTATTAAGTAATGAACAGAGGTAAAGGAATTTATGTCCAACTACTGGTTTATAGTTGTACAACATTTCTTCCAGTCACGCCCTACAGACCTGCTTCAGGACTCTGAAGGTGGTAATATATAATTGCTGCTTTGGTAATCAAAAAGCATAGCACTCTAAGGCCAGGTTTATACTAGAAACTTTTGCTCGTATAGCAGCTTCAATTAGAGGTGAAATTTGTGTGACATTTCCATGCCAGCAAGAGCTCTAGTGCAGATGCAGTGCTTTTGCCAGGATAGCTTATTCTGCTTGCTGAACCAGTACAACCAAAACATTTCACACAAAAATAAAATCATTTTAGGAGGATCACTTATTTACAGAGACATTTTTCTGGGCCCAATTACTTCCTCCCACAGACAGATAAACTTTGTGGGAAAGTTTTTCTCACAAGTTCCATTTGCCCTTGCAACAGTGCTTATGTGGACACAAGGTGAGAGACTTGGTTCAACAGATGCAAAGAAGTTAAAAATAGGAAGTTTTAAATACTCCTTGCCATACTATTTTATTATCCATCTCCTATCGATCTCCTATGAACTACTACAGAGGCAGGGTGTGGTGGTGCTAGATTGGATTTCACTTCTACAACGCCTGCACCAGCTAGAAACTTAGTATTGTGGCTGTATGTGGGAGGAATGCATTTCACCCATAGTCCTTTCCTTGCACTGATCTCAACTGCTCTTTGCCCCACAAAGCAAAAAATTGTGCTAGAAATTCATTTTTAGACATGTTTAAAGACTCTCCTTTTACATAATAGAAATAGAAATCACCAATAGAAATCAATGGGATGGCATCAGATAACTAAGTGGGATTTGATCCAATGTATAAAGGCTCATACTGACTCATTCCATATAATGTGATTTTTAAAGTTGTACTAAACTGTCATAAACAGAGTGTTAAGGGTTAATGTCTCTTATACCTGTAAAGGGTTATAAGCAGGAAACTGGACACCTGACCAGAAGACCAATCAGAAGACAAGATACTTTTAAATTCAGGTGAAGGGAAGTTTGGGTGTGAGTTCTTTGTTCTTCTCTTGGAGGGTCTGAGAGAGACCAGACATTACTACAGGCTCTCTAAGTTTCTTTTTAAATAGAAGGTAAAACCAGGCGGTTTAGGCTTTTTAATTGTTTTACTCTATTTGCAATTGTGGATCTGGCTGGTTAACTTTTATACGTGTAGTTGCTGGGAATATTTTGATTTGTATTGGTACTGGGGAGAAAGTCTCTCTCTGGTATCTGTAAGCTATAGGACCCTGTATATTTACATCTTGAAGTTACAGAGATAATTCTTTACTTTTTCTTTCTTTTATTAAAAGATTTCTTTTTAGAGAACCTGATTGATTTTTTTCTTGTTTCCCTTGTTTTATCCCAGAGGATTGGGATAACTCACCAGGACTGATAGGAGGAGGGAGAGATAGAATCTCTCTCTGTTTTCCTTGAATTGTTTGCCTCTTTGTGAGAAGGAAGGGAGATGCTTCTCTGTATGGTGATTTAAGAGGTTGGATCAGTATCTCTCAAAATAGCCCAGGGAGGGAAATTCTGGGAGGGGGGAGGTGGGGGAATGGCTTATTTCTCCTTGTTTTAAGAACTCAAGGGATCTGGGTTCTTGGGGTCCCCAGGGAAGGATTTGGGGGGGATCAGAGGGTATCAAGCCCTGGAAAATTCCTGATTGGTGGCAGCATATCAGACCTAAGCTGGTAATTAAACTTAGGGAAACTCATGCTAGTACCCATATTTTGGACGCTAAGGTCCAGAACTGGGAAGGAATGCTATGACATAAACCTTCTTGTATACAGTACCATGTACACACCAGAGTTAAACTACAATACATAACTTCCTTGCCCTTCTCCAAGAGGCATGCTGTATTATGCATGATTTTTAAATATATTGGGGACCACAACTCCTAATGAATAGGGCCTGCCAAATTCATGGTCCACTTTGGTCAATTTCAGTGCCATAGAATTTTTAAAATAGTAAATTTCATGATTTCAGCTATTTTAATCTGAAAATTCAGTGTTTAATTGTAGGGGTCCTGACCCAAAAAGGAGTAGGAGGCACAAGGTTATTGTAGGGGGGTTGCAGTACTGCTACCCTTACTTCTGCACTGCTTCCTGTGGCGGTGCTGCCTTCAGAGCTGGGCAGTTGGAGAGTGGTGGCTGCTTGCCAGCCCTGAAGGCAGAGCTGCTGCCAGCAGCAGCGCAGAAGTAAGGGTGGCAATATCATATCATGCCACCCTTACTTCTGCACTGCTGCCAGCAGAGCTAGACCCACAGTCAGCAGCCGCCACTCTCTGGCCACCCAGCTATGAAGACAGCAGCACAGAAGTAAGAATGGCATTGTATAGCATTGCCACTCTTACTTCTGCACTGCTGCTGGCAGGCACTGCCTTCAGAGCTGGGCACCCAGCTAACAGCCACCACTCTCCAGCCACCCAGTTCTGAAGGCAGCAGTGCAAAAGTAAGGGTTGCAACATCACAACCCCACTAAAATAATCTTGTGGCCCTCCTGCATCTCCCTTTTGGGTCAGGACCCCCAGTTTGAGGAACACTGGTCTCCCCCGATGAAATTTGTATAGTATAGGGTAAAAAGCACACAAAAGACTAGATTTCATGGTCCATGGCACGTTTTTCATGGCTGCGAACTTGATAGGGCCCTATCCATGACTAACTGGAGTGCCGAGTGCTCAGAATTACTGAAATTACAGCCCTAGCAATCAAGATATTTTGCCATCTTTTATGGCTAATTCTCTTTGGAATAAACAAAAACAACCACAATCCCATACCTTCTGACTTCGATGTTTATCATTTCCTTACCTCACAAAGAGTGAGCTTCCCTCTACTGGTTTCTGACAGATCAACTACACTATATAACCCCAATAATAGAGTTTGAAGCAAAATTCCCAATCCTGCAGAGATTTATTGACTTTGGTGGGAGTTAGCACAAGCACAGGGCTATCCCTATATGGATCCAATTGCAGACTCTGGGCACCACGTTGCTGCTCTCTTATCAGTGTACCAGATTTCAGTACACATGAAACACTAATGGGCCAAAATCTGCCCAGGGACACAACTCTCATAGGAGTAACAGGATTTGGTCTACATTCTACAACATACATCATGCCTCAAGTTTAAATTAAATAGCAATATCTTAGAAATACCCCTCTTGCAGTTATGACAGAAATAATACATCAGTCCACAGAATTTACAATTGCAATGAATCAAGACAATATAGACTATATTTATAGGTTTTCTATGTTGCTAGATGCCTTCCCAATATTTCACAGAAGTAAAAGGTCGTGTTAGCCATCAGCTTTAAAATTAAAATTGCAAAAACAGTAACAAAATTAACATTACAAGGCAGTAAATGCATGTATTCAGAAGGGGACAATATGCCTTTATGTTCATATTCTCCTGATGTCACTTGATTCCAATCTCACACAATGAGTTATGCCACAGTACAAAACAGGAACTTTGTAAAAAAAATTGGCTTGTTCTCGTGCTAGAAACAATTTTCAATCTGCTGTGAGTTTTGCCAGACAGCATATTTTATAGGCTATACTTTTGTCATTTAAGGAGGTCTTGAAATGTGAAGCAGCATTATGTGACAAAGACTGTTCAGCAAAGCTTTTTATCTTGTTTGCTATTAAATGTCATTTTATTGCTATATCAACTAAACAATTTTCAATGTCTGAAAAATAGTGGGCAAGGGAGACAGTGGAGAAAGTTTTAATTTGTTTACATCTTTGGCTTGAAAGCTTATGTGACTGTTAAGGCAATTTTTGAAACTTTCACTATTGTAGTGATTAGAAGCCAGAGTAAAAATGAATAAAAGTATATTTAATATCCACATGAGATCCTGAACGTTTTAAAAACCAGATTTAAATAGCGTAGGAAAGGGGTCCATAAACCATGAGTGCCAAAGGACCGTTGGCCATCTTAATTTAGACATGGCAATGAAGAGGTGGTCAGAAAAAGGTAAGGAGAGAGAAACAGCTAAATAGGAACAAAATGAATTAGGGTGGGGGAGTAAAATAAGAGATGAAAGGGGAAAGGGAAGGGGGAGGAGAAAGATGCAGTAGCTGTAGGTTTGATTTATTATATCAACCCCATGCTCTTGTTTTTCCTAAACCACTGACTGCCAGAAGCTGGGACTGGACAACGGGGGATGGATCATTCAGTAATTGCTTTGTTCTGTTCATTTCCTCTGAAGCACCTGGCAACAGCTACTACTAGAAGACAGGATACTGGGCTAGATAGACCATCGATCTATGTTCTTATGGCTGTTCTTATATCATTAAATTACTGGCTTGAAAAGATTACTTCTCTTTCCCTGAAACTGCACTTGTGTGACTATGTATATTAATGCCCAGTCATATTCATCTGGATTCCCCCTACACGTCTACTAAATTAACTGAGGAAAATTGATAATTTTAAGTTACTCAGCCTCAGCATTTACCTTGCCCAAATCTCAAATTCTGATACTATAGTGTCATAACTTTCCTACTCAGATCTGAACCTTAGAGTTCAGAACATGAGAAGCTAGCATGAAACCTCCAAACGTAATTACCAGCTTGGCTCTGATATCGCTGCCACCAGCCAGAAAATTCCAGTGTCTGGCTCACTGTGGTCTCCCCAAAACCTTCCCTGGGGGACCCCAAGACTCAGATTCCTTGAGTCTCACAACAAAGGGGAATAAACCATTTCCCTTCCCCTCCTCTCCTCCAGGTGTTCCCTCCCTGGGTTCCTGGAGAGATATACAGATTCAAGCTCTGTGAATCTAAACAAAGGGATTCCACCCTTCCTCACGCCTTCTCTATTCCTGTTAAGTACAGGCTCAATTCCCTCGTGCCTCAACGAGGGGAAAAAAGAAACAAACAGGTCTTCAAAAGCAAAACTTTATATAAAAAAGAAAGAAAAAGACATAAAATGGTCTCTGTATCAAGGTGACAATATACAGGGTCAATTGCTTAAAAGAAAAAATGAATAAACAGCCTTATCCAAAAAGAATACAATTTAAAACATTCCAGCAACTACACACATGTAAATACAAAAAAACAATATAAACCTATTGTCTTACTATCCTTGTATTTACAACTTGGAAACAGAAGATTAGAAAACTTGGAGATAGAGAGATCACTCTCAGAATTGAGAGGGTCACCGAACCGAGACAAAGAACAAAGAACTCACACCCAAACTTCCCTCCACCCAGTTTTGAAAGTATTTTGTCTCCTGATTGGTCCTCTGGTCAGGTGTTTCAGGTCACTGTTTGTTAACCCTTTTATAGGTGAAAGAGACATTAACCCTTAACTATCTGTTTATGACATATAGTTATAAATCTTTAGCCAAATATCATTGTCCCACTCCTCCTCCTTTTGAAGTCATTGAAGTCAGTGCAAAAGTTCCAACAGGAACATGTTCAGGCCATATTTTGACATGCTTACTTTCTTTCCCAAAAGCCATGTTATCAGCAACAAGTAAAAGGAGCTATTCACCAAACACCATTTAACAATACACACTCAATGAAACATTACAATTCAGAGAAATATTTTAAACACAGGAACTCAGGAGTATTTTTTAAGTAAATTTAATTATGCAAAACACTGAATTCATGAATGTGCTAGCAAAACAGCAGTTTGAAACAGATGGGTCATAATTTATAACAGTTTCCTACAGATGGGATTATAGTACAAACTATTTGCCACATTAGATTTTGATCAAAACATTGCATAAAAGAAAAATTACATTTCTCCTAGTATGTATAGCTCAGCATATAGAAAAAGGTATGGAGTAATGCCATGCTTTTTGCAGTGTATGTTGGAAAATTCCTGAATTTTAAGTCTCCAGGAGGTGGTCTCCTATATCCTTATAAACCTAAATTCCCATCAAATGTTCCTTTCCTTGAAGCCTTTTTGCCAACGAAGGCTATCAATACTTTCCCCTAATTTTAGCAGAGATGGTTTAACCAATATTTTAACTAAGGGGTTCTAACACAACACATCCCTTCAGTATGTAACAAATCCTGTGCATTAGAGTTTGTGCTTTTAAAACCTTCCATAGATTTTTCTAGCCTCTCATAGGTCATGGACCAGACTCTAAAGGAATTTACTCCAGCGAAGACAATGCAGGTACACTGATGTAAAACTGGTCTGCTTACTAACTAACAAAATCTGTTTACTGTACTAAACAAGATCATTTCATGTACCTTCCACCTGGTTTGTTTACACTATTGAGTTGTTTCATCTTATGGTAAGATTGTAAACTTCATGGGTCAGAGACTATTTACATGCGTGTATAACTCTTACCACAACAGGGTTCTGATTAGGGCCTTCAGGTGCTACTCCAATACAAACAATATCCATTTTAGATTCATTTAAAATAACTGTTTAAAGCCCAGTCCTACAATCATTTGTGCACAATGCTAACTTTATGCACATAAGCACTCCCATTGGTTTCAATAAAGCTAATGATGTTGGTAAGGTGAGGCACATGTGTAAGCCCAGGCCTACACTTTAGAAGTTCGCTAGTATAGCTATTCCAGCATATATAATTTGTACTAGCAAAATAGTCCTTTTTCCAGTATATCTTATACCAGTTCATCTGGCATGACAACGATGCCTACACTAGGGCTTTTGCCAGCACAGCTACATCAGTTGTGGGTGTGCTTTAGATCTTTACTGAACGGTAACCAGGACAGAACTTAGGTTTGTGGGCACACTGTAGTCCTTACTAAACATTTGTCGGTCCCATTACAAAACTATTAGAGACTAGTGTAGGTGACTGTCAGCTCAAGAGAAACTTAAGTTCAGCCCAGCACAAACATTGCAGATTATAATGGCAGTGGTCTGTAGCAAAGCTCCATGGTACTTGGAGATAGAAATAGCTACAGCAAGATGCTATTACTTTCATGAGATACGAATAGTTTTACGAAAGAGAGTAAAATACATAAAAAATAGTAAATACAAATTTACACAAATAGTTTTAAAAGAAAACATTTAAAATACCTCCAGCAGTACAAAGCTTATAGGACTTCATTGAAAAAAATCAGACTCTCCAGGCCAAATTTTGCTCTCAGTTAAACCTGTGCAAACCAACTGACTTCAGTATGGTTACACTAATGTGAGCAGAACTGAGCTCTCTTTCATTTTCTACATTGCAATATCAGAATGCATATAACAGTACAACAGTACAGTAGATTCAGTAAATAAACAATTTAGATTGCAAAACCTTTACAGACATCAATCCTTAAGAGCATTGTTTAAAGTTAGTAGATTGCCACTAAATTGTTATCTTATGGTTGCACTTAAATTAACAAGCACTTCAGTGAACTTACATTGTGAAAAGCAAATGTTATAAAAAAGAATGTGTATTTGAAAATATATTAAAAAACCAACAGAAATTATGGAACAATCAGGTTTTGGCTATATTCTCTCCAGGTTTTAGCTCAAGCCTAACATAGAGTGGTGGCCTTGGTTTATATTATGTAACCACCATTGATTTTAGTTTAAAATTGAGAGAGATGCAATAAAGTTAACAACCAATACATAAACTGCAATTTGTATATATGTTCTGACACATGGAAGTGTTAATACTTAGCACTTTAATTATGGAGAAAATGAAAATACAAGGTTACAGGAGGAGTAAATAGTGTTTGAATTAGGATTGAAACTCTGAGCAGCCCATTGCACCCAGTATTGCACACTGTAACTCACTTATGGCTTTGCTACTTTTCTCTAAATGAAGCCATCTCAGATTCAGGCCAGTAAAAGCTCTACACCATACCATCGAGTATTTTCTCACACATACACACGATATATGAGAACAATCTACTATATAGGCAATAGATATAATAAAATATTACACATTTAAATATCACACACACACACGCACGTTTATGTAGCATATCATATGCAGAAAGTATTTTCTATATTGCCATAATGGCAGATTTTTATTGGCTAATATTTAAATAGTCAGCATTTTCCTAGAGTTACTTCACCCTTTATGTGACAGTGGAGTTAAGGCATATTCTTTTTCTCAGCATTGTCAATGGGAAGCCCTTATTTCATATACCAATATTAACAATGTTTAGACCTTTCCAAATCATCAGAGTGAATTGATGCTAACAGAAGTGATTGACACCAACATCCATTATTAAGTTATTTATTTTGGTCAGTAACCACAAAGGAGGTAAAAACAAAGAGTCTCTGCCAAACAGTTTAATGTATAAGACGACAAATGAAGAGAGGGAGGAAAGTGGAACAAGGTAAATGGTCAATGCAGAGATTATTAAACATAGGGATAACAAAATGTTGGTTGACACACAAGAAGATAGTCACAACTACCCCTCACCCTTGCCATTTTCAGTCAGCTAGTTTCTTCAGGGTACTATGGTAGAAATGGGCCTTCAAAGGCCATTAACATGTGGATAGGGTCGTGGCCTTGCAAACCAGCTCAGGAAGAGTGTTTGCATGCCTTAGGGACGGTGTGGAAAAAAGTACAGAGATAGTAATGGGAGAAGTGATCAGTTTGTCAAGGCTGACCTGGCTGATGAAGCAAAGGAGAGGAACACACAGACAGATACAGGCAGATGAGCAGAGTGGAGCAAGAATTATGCAGGATCTTGAAGGCAAGGACAAACTACTTGGAAGTGATTCAGTGGAGAAGGGAAAGCCAGTGAAAGAACTCAGAGTGGGGTGCTAGAAACACAAGAGAGATGGCAATCTGACAGCATTATGGCATCACCAAACTAGGGGATTCAGCCCCCAGAGGATATCTTCAGATGTCATCAGGACACTATATTGTCCCCTAGATCACCCCTTTCAGTTCAGGGGGCATGTCTGAAGTGGCAGTAGTTATGTTTGTGCATCTTCAGCTGCTGAAACAAATGACTAGTACAATAGAAAGCGAGACATATGTTAGAGCAGTCCTAAAGCTGCTCAGAACTTGTGCCCTGTGCTGCTGTAGGCCCTGGACAACTCAAAAATTGTAGGAGAATACCATGACTTCATCTTTTGCTACTGCCATGCCCCACTCTCCAAGATTCTAATGCTGAGGATCTAGCCCTAAGTTTCTTTTGTTTTATCCCTTGAAGATGACATATCGTTGGCATAGGAGAAAAATCAGCTTGTTAGTGTTGAGAAAATAAGTATTTTGCACATCTCCAAATTCATTTGGAAATAATTTGTTTATGTGGCAATAAAGCAGTAAAGATATTCATGTTTAAGTGTAAAACAATGAGAGACATAAATTTATCTTCACTGGCAATGAGAGTGTGTTCCACTTTTCTGCAGAACCCATTAGCTAACTATACCTAAACCAAGACTTTGTAATGTTATGTTTCTCATTTCATGAATTTTTATAGCTAATGTGTTTTCAGCCAAGAATAATGTGGTGATTAGAAAAAGAGTTCAATAAGAATGTGACAATGTAATAAGTATAGAAGTTAATGAATTTCTCTGTGACTAACAAACAATTATTGATCACCAAATTTTTGAAAGCTTTAGATCAATTATTATGTCATTTTCTACAAAAGTTTCTAAAATGAATTAATGACAAGTTACGGATAAAAGGCTTTGAAAGTAACAAGTTATTGATTTTTGCAAACTTTCTATGCAATTTAAGGGTTTGATAGCACCTAATTTAGACTAATGCTTTTCTTTTTAAATGCATCAAGACGATTTGAAGATTCCCTTTCATAATAGTGTCTAGATTCCTCATAGTTCCCCCCAAAAAAGAATTAGGAGAACCTATATTTTGACTTATCTGACTTATATAACCTTGTTTATCTACCAAATTATTATTTGGGCTATTATAAATGTAACTGAGGCAAAAGTGCCTCTTTTTTAAAAATCAACCTGCCAAAAAAATATTCATCATTTTAAGTATAAATGTTGACACCCTTCAAATACTAAAACAGTTGGTTTTGCTTTGTTATTTTATTTTTTTCATGTTCCAGCAGTTACTTAAATTACTACATTTTGTGCAAAACAAACATGTCATTTCAAAAGTTAAAAAATTCTAACCAATGGCTTTATGGATTGTCAGTGCACATGGTTTGGCACTATTACTCTATTTACAGAAGAAGCTACAGAGCTTGACTTCATACCTGCACAGGGATTTGAAAAAAAGAATACTTCTGACTGAGGGCAGTGAGTATTTTGCAGCTAAATTAAATGAAATAAAGAAACCATCTGTTTTACACACTGAAATGATTAATTTTTGGTAGACATTATAAAAATGGGTTATTTTTTGGCATAACATTTATTTGTATGACACTATAACTGGCAATCCAGCATTCTTCATAGCAGGGTTATAACTACATTTTCCAGTTATCCATCTGGGCCTTTTTCAATTCAGTGGTTTAATTAAAACTCAATGGTATTATCAATCTGTTGCATTTTTCATTTTGATGGTTATTACATTTACAGTACAGCAGGAGTACAAATTAAAGGAGGATGAATCTGATCTTAAAATTTCATTTCTGGTTCTTTAGTAACGTTCATTGTAATATTTTCTATCTCGTTCATGTTTATAAAACAGTTTTTATGATCTACTTCTTTATGATTACAATAAAAAGACAAAAATACACTTTTGGAACAGCTTTTCACAAGGCTTCTTTCATCATTTATTCCATCAATCTGGTCAATGGATGTGTGCCAGAATTTAAGTTATATTCAAGATCTAGGATACAGCTGTTGATGGTATTTGCTTTTTCCTTCTTAAGTCTAAGGTCAGCAATAAAGTACACAGCTAAGAGACAGACCCATAGGAAGAAAATATTAATAGACTCCTAGGAGATTACAATAAATTTCAATTACTGTTTAAAGTTACACAGTGGTAAGACCTATGACAATTAGAAGTAAAGCATGATTGTAGATGTTTCATTAAGCAATACAGTCTAATCCAGGGGTAGGCAACCTATGGCACGTGTCCTGAAGGCAGCACGCGAGCTGATTTTCAGTGGCACTCACTGCCTGGGTCCTGGCCACTGGTCCGGGAGCTCTGCATTTTAATTTAATTTTAAATAAAGTTTCTTAAACATTTTTAAAACCTTATTTACTTTAAACGATTGTTGTATGTAGTTATATATTATAGATTTATAGAAAGAGACCTTCTAAAAACATTAAAATGCATTATTGGCACGTGAAACCTTAAATTAGAGTGAATAAATGAAGACTCAGCATAGCACTTATGAAAGATGGTCGACCCCTGCTTTAATCTATGCAGAGACACTACCCTGTTGGTGATCTAAGTTTGGGTCACAATCTTAATTCCTGACTCGCTGGTCTATAAACCAGGAAATAGGGTTTACTGTGCTATAGCATGCTCAGTCCTGATCCAGAAGAGTGGAGAAGAATGAAACAGAAGGCAAGTGGACTCAGTGCATACTTACCTCTGTTATATGGCAGAGGTAAAAAATAAGCCAACCAATCAACCAACTTTTTGTAACCCTGGATAACAAGGGACAAGCAATTGTATTACCAATGCTCCTGATACTAATTTTCCTTCCAAAATAGGACATTTTTACATACTGGGGCATGTGACCATTTTGATTTTTTATATTTCACTCTATTTAATTTAAAAGGTGTTAAGCTTTATTTGCAACATTAACAACACATACAACCTACAAGTGAATACAAAGTATTACCATAATTACCGAGTAATAGCAGAGGTAAGAAAATACAAAATTATTAAGTTCAAATATAATACAATAAATGTAAACTAGATTCTTTTCCTTTTAATGATAAAATGATTTTAATCATTACAAATTTTCAGCTAAAAGGAAGGAAAACATCTTTTCATATTTGTTCTTTATGTTTTTAGAAAATGAGTACCCTGGAGTCTTTTATAATTATGAAGAGACCACAGTATTCATTCTTAAATGTTTAACAGCACAGCATATTGTAAAATAGAGGTCTCCCAAAGAAGGGATCAAAGACAATAATGGTGATACAAAAATACTATTTCATGTTACAAAGTGAGGAAGCTAGCACCTGGGCTGCATGGAATATAACAACTCTTCTGGAAACTACAACTAGTTTGACTGGGATGGGAGTTGGTTTTGGTTTGGGGAATAGACAAAGATAAAATGAAAGCAAAAGAGGAAATAGTGGGATAGGATACAGTTTGCTTAAAAGTTAAGTAAAATAGAGGGAGCTTTGTGTAGTCAACAGGAAAACAAAAAAGCAAAAAAAATAGCATTTCATATGCACCCTCTGTCACACATTCAAACATTCTCCATTTTCTTATTACAAAGAAAATCCATAACATATTCATGACTTGATGGTTTCTCAGAATCCATGGTTGGGATTTTCATTCTGATAATGAAGCAGCTATATTATGTCACCATACCACACTCATGTTTTATTTTCCTGCACCAGGGAGTCCAATTCATAAGGCTCAAAAATGAATTGCAAAGGGTAAAGTAAACTATTTTTTAAAACTCCATGAAATTCTAAACCGCATAACGAAAAGACAAAATCTTAGAAGTTAGAAATGGGAAAGACCAATTAGGTCATCTAGCCATCCCCAGATAGCACAGAGTTGTTCCCTATAGCATGTTGTATTTCTAGTGCTTTGTCCATTATCAGTCTAGTTTCAAAGGTCTCAAGTACCCCTCAGGTTCTCAGTTTCCTTTAGGAAATTATTCCAGAGTTTAATAGATCTGGCTATTATACATCCTTTAACACAGCCTCTAGTAGTTTGGTTGGTTCTCAAGGTGGCAGGGCATTTGGGGCAGCACCATGTAAGGAAGGCAGATATTGTTTAATTATCCTTCCTTACATGGTGCTGCCTCAAATGAGCTCTCTCTCCTGCTTGGTTTGCAACCTCAGCTAAACACAAAGGCAAAAAACTCCTTCTTGCCACATGAAGGTATTCTAAAAGCTTCAAGCTTTCAGGAACAAACACACTTCAAATATTCCCTACAGAAACAACAAAACAAGATTATCTCCAGCAGACATTAACACAAGTGCAGAGAAGTTTTAGTTACTTTTATTTATTAAATTTTAAACAGATCTGTTGACAAAAAGTTATTTGCTTTCAAAGGCAGTAAGAGAAAGAGGGTCAGATACTCAATGTTACTAAATAAATCATAGTTGAGCCAGGATGTACTGCAGGTTTCATATGATCAGTCACAGTTTGAGGGAAGGAATATTTTCATAGCACTTGTGCTGTCCTAAAGAGGAAGGCACATCCTGCCTACCTACCTTTCCCTCCTTCCCTCTCTGGCATTTTCTAGATATTTGGCTGATGAAGATTCACAATGAAAGATCCGATGCTCCCATCAGTTTTCAAAGGTTTGCGGAAACTGCATTCGTCTTAACTGAAAATCAAATCTCCCATTCATATCCTCAGTTTACACAATGGGAGCAGAACCCATAATCGAATTTAATACATGAAAAGAGTCTCTCAGAATTTCAGTAAGCTATTTTTATTCTTATGTGCTTCAAGTCATTTTCTGGCCTGACATCCAATAAGAAACTACTAAGAAGTATTTTATCAGATTTAAAGTAGGTTTTCAAGCCATCAACATGCACTATGGAGTGGTATCTCAAAGTATGAACAGCATTGTTCTCTCTTTTTTTCAGTAGGACAGATGCAAAGCCCATTAAAGTCAGGGGAAACTTCCGTTCACTCCAGGGGTTTTCAATCAGTTTGTGTTCCCTAAAAATGCAGGTAGTTACCCCTACTTAAAGAGTGGAAAACTATTCACCTACTTGACCAATGAGAGCCCACCATCTAACCAACTCCAGTTTGTTGACCTGCAGTACAAAGAATGAGAGCAGGGAAAGGTGCCTGGGAATAAAATACTCAATGGGGTAAGCACAAGGTCAAAGAAGTCAAGTCACTTATACCCTGAAGAACAACCTTATTTGTAACCGCTTAATATTTTTAATTTGTTGCCTGTCCGGTCCTCTAACTGTCAGTAAAGGGTTCCTTTGGCAAAATAATAATTAGAACAGTCCTGGATAAGATAATTTTTCTTCCTAGATAATAGCAGAGCAATGCACAAAACTGTATTCCAATAGCTAAATTCGCACTAGACTTAGCATGCCAGCAGTGTGAACACCATTCAGTCATGCTATATAATCGCTACTATATGAACAATGTTTCTTAAGATTGTTCCATGCAAAGACTATGATAAACTTAAGACAGAAAGAGAGTATATCAATAGTATTGCATTTAGCCAGCATTACTGTAAGACACTGGGGGGAAATTATGTAGTAGTTTTTACAAAGATTGTCCACAGAAGCAAAATCCTTCATTAGAAAGTATCGTCTTATCCCACAAACAAAACAAAAACAAGTCACACATTTGAGCCTTGGTTTTGTTTCCCCAATTCATTCACATTAGAGAAAGTTTAGATTAAATAAAATAGAAAATAATAAAATGGAAATATAAAAGTGTAACTGGATCTTGCACAGGCTACACATGGAGGAGATGACCTGGATGGGAGGGAGATTTTCAGAGGCATGATGGATGCTGGCACAAGACCCATTGACTCTTAATAGAAATAGGATGCCTAACTGGCCTTCGTACACCCTCCACCATCTCCAGCATTATTGAATTGCTAAGATTCAATAATTCTTAACATTTACAAAAATAGCATTAAGTACCTACCAAAATAAAAAAATACAACCATCATAGTATTAGAAATCTGGTCATGATTATTCGGATCTAATCCTTAAAATCTAATATTCTAAGGAAAGATCTAAGGAAATTGAATGCAGAAAAGCTTCATTCCAATTTTGCTGGATTTTTTTTTAAATTGTTATTTAAAGTCTGATCTTCAACATTTTATCAGAGTTCTTATTTACTAAAGCTAACTACCTTGTTAGGATATTGATTAGTTATTAGGTATGTCATGATTTAGTAATGAATTAAGGTTTTGGGGGGATGTTTATCAGGAGAACTTCAGGTACTAGCATCCATACCAAAGAGAATGAAAGCAGGAACCCATCAATATTTGGATGGGCCCTCAGGCAAGAGTTAGAAGTAGCCTATTTTTCTGTAATCAACTGCTTTTGGTTTGAGTGACTTATTTTGCACTAAAAGAAACAATGATACAACGAACAGAAATTAAGTCTTGCATAAAACAATACGGTCTCTCTCTTCTCCTAACAGGCTGCTTCTGCTCTGCCTCATAAAATAGCTTACAGCTGCACTCCACAAAAATATAAAAAGGAGCAGTACAAACAAAAATACAGTTATGTAGCTAACTTCACAAACTTCAAAGTGATATTCTTCACTCAAATCCACCAAAGTTATCTAGCTCCCATCAGACACTGATATCAGAGAAAAAAAAGATAAAAATTTTCAAAAGCACCTAAGTGACTTTAGAAGCCTAAGTCCATTGATTTTAACTGGATTACATAATTTCAGCTACTCTTAACCATGAAGCCATCCCTTCTCTTGCTGCAATCACTTGCCTTATTTTCGACATGCCTTCCAACTTTTGCAATAAACAAGACCTGGGCCCTATGACCTTCACTACACAATCCTGATTAATTCACTAAGCATCATCCGTTGTGGGCACTGATGGAAGCAGGGTATTGACGGGAAATAGTATGTGACCACGTGATCATTAAAGACTGGATCATAACGCCTGTATACGAGGGGGCCAAATCTTAATTCTGGCATTTCATAAATTTTGGTGCTTAACTTTGCAACTCTAACATGCTTTTAACAGTTCTTTGGATGTAGTTTCCTTAGTTTTTGAAAAAGCAAACAAATCAAATGCCATCATTCAGGAACCATGACGACCCTCAGAGTGATTAACAGACTTGGAATCTTTAGTCCTACAGTGCAGGCTCCTGCCTGCCATTTAAGCTAACAGGAATAACTGATAGCAACAGTGGGTTGTCATCTTCTATGTGGACCATCCACTAGGAGATAAAGATGACACTTTTTTGCCAGTAGGTCTTAGATATTTTCTGACAGCGTAAGAATGTCAAAACTCAGGAACCTGTGTTCAATTCCAAGTTCTGGAGATGCTTATAAACCTTTCTGCCCTTGTTCCTCTTAAACCTGACTCCTTCTACCTCTGTCCTCTCCAGCTTATCCCTTTCTCCCTTCCTCAGCTTGTCTCCCCTTTTTCCACCTTCTGTCTGTCTCTCTCCCCATAGCATCCCAATCAGGCTACCTTTTCTCCTCCCCCCATCCACTGTCTAGGCCAACTATGGAGGAACTGCAAGCACAAGAAACAATCTCCTTGCTCTCAGTTCTGGAAATTGGAGCTACAGCAGCCCCTGGCAGTCATGAGGATCAATTGCAAGGCAAGTTCTACTCAGCTCTAGAGCATGCCAAGTCATTCTGTGAATGACTACACAGTCCAGATGATGCACTGGAGTTGGGTTGGGATGGAGCATGCTCAGTGCAGACTAAGTCTGTAGACAATTTAGCTTCCACACAAGCCTCTACTGAGTGTGTGCAAATTGCCATTGTCAGATATCTCACTTACCTTGTCTCTCTGAAAAAGTGCCACATTGACTGAAATTAAGCTTGTCCAATTAACAAATGCATACAAAGCTATTACAAATTTGGACAATAATAAATTCTAGTGAAAAATTGATGAATTTTTCAGTTAAAAACCCATGCACAAATGAACACTAGAGATCTGCAAACCCAGCAAGCCATTGAAATGTTAAACAGGGGTGCCTACCGGTCTGTTATTCAATTAAACATTTTTACTAGGCATTGAAAGGACCTCAGAACAAAGCAATAGTTCACATGCAAACTACAGGGTACAATACCTGACAACAGCGTGAGTTAAAATGCAGAGTAGAAGATATACCTTAAAAAAATCACTTGTTTTTTTTTCCCCTCTCTTTGTACATCAAGCCTTGATTGTTATTTTATCTGGTTGGCACAAATTCATTTATAGTTTAACTCCACTGACTGCAAAAGAAACTGTGTTATGTCGAGAATTAAATCACATTAATTGCTCCCTGTAATAGCATTGGCACCTGCCTCTCATGAGTGCCCACTCTCTTCTGGCTGATACGTGCTTGCAATCACTTAGTTTTGAATGGGGCAGCACCCACCTCTTGCAAGTGCCGCCCATCTAGTTGGGTGAGAGCCTGCTTTTCTTTCAGTTTACAACAGAGCAACACTTGCCTCTTGCGAGCGACCCCTGGACAATGATTGTTTGGCAGGTCTTCAGTGACTCAGCCCTTCAGCCGAGTCACATACATGGTCCCCGCTTCCAGGGACTACAGTCTCTAGCTCTTGCTCACAGTCCTGGTAGGGGGCTGTAGCACCAAGGCTTCCTCCCCAGAAGCACTGTCTTCTTGAACAGCCCAGCAGGGGCCAATCTCTGTACTTTTGGTTGGTGTCCTTTTGGCAGCCCTCACCTGGGCTCAGTCTTCAGACCAGAAGGGCCCATCACAGTACCCTCGCCTGGCCTGGCTGGGTTCTGGGATCAGCCTGCCCACACTGAGCTGTCCATGGTCCTGCTGCTCTTCCTGCCAGCCAGCCACCTGGTCTTCAGCAGCCTTCTCTAGGCTCAGTCCTGCCTGCAGTGAGGGGTCCGTGGTCCTGTTGCCAGGACTAGGACCCTGGAAGGTCCTGCTAGTCCTTCCAACCAGTCAGGCACCCAATCCTCCCTCTTCAGGCAGTAACTGACAGCTCTGCCTCTGCTGCTTCCTTTTATATGGCCCTTCTGGTCATTCCACAGCCCCTCTGATTGGCTGCTCCAATGCAGCCACTCTAGACTGCCTCAAGGACTTTTCCTCTGCTCTTTTCTAGGGTAGGGTGAGGTAGGGCCATGAGGTGTCCAGCAGAGGGCCTCCAGACCTACTTTGCCCTATCACACAACCAATAATGGTATTTGCCAAAGTTGTGAATTTAAAAAAGAAAAACAGACATTCCATCAGGTCATACAGAAACCAATACAATATAAATTACAAATGGCCATCTTTTACTGACAATGCTTACTAACGTACTACAACCTACCAAAATACATTCACTCATGTGGCATCTGATCCAAATGACATGACAATCACCTGATGTTCTCTACTCTGTTCATATTTTTATACCATGAAATCACCATGGTATCTGAGCACCTCTCAGAGTGTACTAAGTGACATGACTGGAAACATTTGTGATTCTCTCCCTTCCTCACTTGGAGAAATATAAAGTGAGATTTTTGTTTTAAAATTTATGCATGTTGTACTATTGAAGGTGACTTCAAACACATGCACTTACATTTGGAATGGGAAACAGGAAAGTATGAGGTGGTTCTTAGATCCTACAGAAAATAATCCACAATACTGAACTGGCACCTGAGAAATGTCTGCTTCCTACGTAAAAGTGGTTCTACTTCCCTACAGACAGCTCTATGGTTACTATGAAGCAGAGATCCCCATCCCACACACAAGAGACAAAAATCCAAGAATCATCCAGGTCAGAGACTAGCAGAGTTTATTATTAATAATCATGTTTATTATAGTAATGCCTAGGTCCTAACCAAGAATGGTGCCCTATTGTCCTAGGTACAGTACAAACACAGAGTAGCAGACAGTCTTGAAGACCTTACAGTCTAAATAGACACCACAGATGGTGGAGGGAGGGAAGGATAGAACACACAAGCAGAGTGACCAATATGATGGCAGCAACTGGTATGTTAGGTCCTCCCCCTTTTTTTAAAGCGAGTTTACTTAGGAGGGGATTAGGTTAAAGGATAGGCAAGGGACATGAGAGGGGACACTGAAAAGAAGAGGACTAAGGGGTCATGGCAGGTAGAGGGAAGCTGAGGAGAAGAGACAGAAGCAGAGGGAATATTGGTGCAAGCTGCCAATCAGGATAGGGCAGGGAAAATCTAATTAAAAATGTAGGAAGTTCTCAATGTCCAGAGGTCTCTGCTTTGGCTGCTTCTACAGCTGTTCCTCCTGCAGTTGTTCCTCCTATAGCTAGAGTCTCTGGCTGGTTCCCCTCTGCAGTTTTTCTCCAAAGCCACACAGTGGTAGGGAGGGGAGGCATCAATTGGCATAGGTGCTGGAAATAGGGGTGCTGTAGTACTAACAACCCAAATACATGATTTCTGCCTTCAGCACATCCACTATAAAAGTTGTTTCAGCAACAGCATCAATTCGTCCCTTCTCCAGCACAGTTCTGGGTTGAGGTACTGGAAGAAGGCTGGCCCCAAGTGAGTCTCATTTTACCCCCTCCCTCCCAGTGCACCATTCCTTGCTTTGGCTGCTTCTGCTGCTGCTCCTACCAGCTGGAATTTATATTTAATTTGGTGGGCATTGGGGAAGGCATAGGAGGCTGTTGCAAATGTCGAAGAAACAGAGGACATGAAAGCATCATCCTTTGAAGTGGATACACACACACACACACACACATACACACACACACACACACAAATGTGTGTCTTATTGGAAATCAGATTCAGGTGGGAGCATGCATACTCAAGGCAGTGGAGCCCAATCTGAACAGAGAGAAATTTACTGGTAAAGATATTCACTGAAAGTTAACTGTATTTATTCATTGTGGTCTTTCTGCCTTGGTTAAATTTATCAGACTATATTTTCAGCTTTCCAGCTCAGAAAAGCACAGTGGGGGGCACAGAAGGCAGAAACCCCACAAAGTTGGAATACAGAGAGATTTCACTGTCTTCTCAATTTCTCTCTCCTTTGTGGTTCATGCATAAAAAGCCAAACTGTAAGCAGGTTAAGTTGAACAAGGGGAACTTTATTTAACTCCATACACTGCTCTGTCCATGTGTCTGCATCGCTTCCAGCACAACTCCTCACATCTCTGTGTTCCTGGTCTTCCAACACCTCCTCCCTCCCCCATACCATCAAGTGACCACAGGCCTTCTGCCTCCAGTTCCACTGATCATCTCTTCCCTATTTTACAAACATTTCACTATAAACATTCAAAACAAGCGAGTGATGCCCAGACCCCTGCCCATTGTCCCTTTGGCCAGAGGTTGTGAGCATGTAGCCAAATTGGAGTCTTGTCTTTATGACATATACAGCTGGTACAGAGTCTCTCCCTTTGTAATCTGGTCTCCTCAACAGGAGTTCACAGCAGAAGCGATCCATCTCCATCTCACTGTCACCTGTCTGAGTCTAGCAAATGCTCTGTGGAGTCTTCTTCCTCCCTGTGGGGTTCGCCTCTGGATGGCTCTCTCCCCCCCCCCGCATTGTGTGAGGATCTCTGTGTGCTCTCTGAGTGTTGCGTCTGCTGTCTTGTGTCTCCTGTTCCTTCAGACCACTTGTTCCTCTTCTGTAGTCACCTTGTATGGCCTTGGTGCCACTGCACCCCTTAAGGCTCCTTTAGTCCACACTTTCTGGTCTCTCTCTAATGGCTGGACTGTCACAGGAATGCCTATCACCAGGGCTGGTAGGTCTTTGGTTGGTCTGTCGTACTCTAGTGCCTGCTTTCTCCGATTGTTGGACATCTCCTCTCAGCCGTGTCTCCATTCTTCTTGTAGCAACAGGTCTCCCCTCATGGTAGCAGGGTTTTGATTCTTGCCCCATCAATGCCTGCACTAGACTGTTTTGGCAACCTTGTCGTGGGGTTAGCATTTCTGGCACAAAGGAATACAAGAGGTCTGAACCACAAGAAAGAGCCTAGTGTAACAGTCTTAGTGTTTTCACAGTTGATTCCACCTTACAATTACACTGTAGGTCTGCTGGGGAGGAGATGGTGGCAGTCAAACTCCCATTTGCATTCAAACTTGAACTCCTGAGGCAAGCTGGGGTCCGTGGTCAGTGACTAGCACCCGGAATGCCGTATCTTGCAAAGTGTGTCTTCAGTTCGCCAGTCCCTGACTTGCTTCTTGTGTCAGCCAGGGCATTGGCCTCCCAAAAGATTTAAACGGTCCACTGCAATCAATTGTTGCTTTCATTTAAGATAACTAAGGCTGCTCCCACCTTTTCCCAAGGTTCACTGGGCAACATACAAGGTAATAGTCTCTTCCTGTGACTGAACAGGTGTCACACTCTACCTTTCTATCAAGGAATGGACTTATATATTCATGCCCAGCCAGTAAACACACTCTTGAGCCCATTTAAGGCAGCTGTCAATGCCCAGATGCGAGGCACGTATTTTTTGCATGACATCCTTACATAATGAAGTGGGGAGAAGTGCTCTCTGTTCTTGTAACAGGATTCCATCCTGCGAACCCAGCATATCTTCACTTTGAAAATATGGTTATGCTTCTACCCATACTTTGCTTTCTTCTGGTTACCCTGCTAGTATTGTTCTCTTGACTAATTGTACTTGGATGTCTTCCTATAGCCTCTGATTTCTATCAGCTTTGCTGCTGAAACTGGGAGAATGAAACCAGTGCAGCATGGTAATATGTCTTGATCCTCTTTCTCCAACTCACTGATGCTAGGTATATATGCTCTGCTCAGGATGCCAGCTAACACTAGTAGTCTTCCTGGACAATATCTGCTCTCCATCTGGTAGCACTGGAGTTACAGCAACAGGTGCTACAATCTCTTCAGAACACTAAGGAGGGGCTTTGCCATGATTGTCTCTGTGGGTTTATGGTCTGATTGCTCTATTCCCAGGGTGGAAAAGAGACAGAAAAAGAACTTCTGACTTTGGTATTATTTGGATGTATCCCTATTCAGTTTGACAGGGTTCTGCTAGCATAAGAGAATGGCTGCTCCTGCTAAAGAAAGCTACATCCAGTCCTTCCTCTGTTGCATCACACTGGAGTATTAGTAGCTCTCCTGGCTGGTGGTTCTTCACGACAGGGGCATCCATTAGAATGTCAAACGCTTACTATTGGGAACCTGCCTAGACCCACTCAACAACATGCTTTGTGAGCGGATATATGGCTTTTACTACTGCAGCCAGGTGTGGCCAGAGCTTGACCCTTTATCTATCTGATCCCCATCTGATCCATCCACTGTACACTAGGCTTCCCTTGGGAGCAGAGATCAATAGGGTAGCCAAATCTCTGTTCTGTAGCAGAAATGCATCCATTCCATTGGATTAGGTTCCTACATGGCTGCAGAGGAAAGGGCAAGACTGAACTACCTTATACAATCATATACGGTGACTTAATCCACTTTTGAGCAACTACACAAAAATAAAGCTCTTGGTGAACACTGGAAATGCCAAACAGTAACTCTGAATAAAATCGTCTAGATTCACAGAAAAGCACTGTGCTCTTGACTTTGCCCTCTGTTTTCATTCGTTCAAAAGCTCCGAGTTATATACCCCTCTGAAATACAGCATTAATACAATCATTAAGAACTAACTTCAGTGGTGCTGTCAGTTGACATTATATTAGTTAAGGTCTTCATTGTATTCTTCCAGAAAAAGAAGAGTAGGAATACAATATGTTGTTTTTGATCTCTTCTTTTGTACCAGAAGAAGGTAAGAATAGGACATAATACCCTAACTATATTTGACACAGAGATTCAGGAGAAACTCAGTAGGTATTTAATTCCACACACCCTATATTGTCAGATTTCCAACTCAAGTGAAATCACTCAAGCCTAAAAAGACACATACAAGGGTTTATACATTGAAGGGTTGCAAGGGTGCAAATAAGGGCAGAATTAAGCTTCACAACTTATTTTGTCTTAGGGGGACTAAATTGCAATGTTACCAACTCAGCACTTGCAAAAAAAATCGTATGACGTGTTTTTTTTCTTAAAGCTTCTGCTCCTGGAGTCATGTAATGTTGTGTGCATGTCAGCTATCATTTAAAAAAAATAGTTTCTAACCCTCATGATGGTGAAGAAAAGCCTGTAAACATGACTGAACTGCACTCTAAAGGCTCAGATGCAAGAAGGCAAACAAAAAGAACTTCACTTTTTTTTTAAAGTAATGATTTGGGGTGGGGGGGATGATTCAGGACTTTTGATTGCCTAGGCTGGGCAATGATGAAACTAGTAATAAAAATAAATACATCCATATGGAATAAAAGGGTAAATTTTCAGGGCCTGATTCTTATTTATCTTACTCTACTATAGACCTGAAATAACTCCACTGCATTCAAGATTTACATCAGTGTTCCAGGCAAAATTAGGTCCCCCTTGCCATCAGACCTGACTGTACAATGCCTAGTACACTGATGATACTATATAAATTAACAATAAGCTTTTCATGCAAAATACTAACTTAAGCTAAACAAATGGGACGAAATATGCACAGTACTTTCTAGAAACAAAAGTTGCTTAGGTCTTGCCCGCAAATTATTACACAGATATATACAAAGAATCTGTCAGATCTCCTAATGTAGCATTTTTCTCTACAATAGGTACAGTCTAGTTCTAGTTGGTACCAAATTCATCCCTGGTGGAACTCAGCTGGAGTCAATGCAGTTCTACCAGGGATTTGGTATATGATGTTGCAGTTAGGCCTTTCCACTACAGTGAGGCAACAGCTCAAGGCATATTTGAATTTTCTGGACTCTAATGCTGTCACCCAGCAAGACAGACTATTTCCTTTGAAAATAAAGAGTCCTTAGGGGTGGCAGAACAGACGGAGCCCTAACCTTTACTTGTGGCTCCGGTAACAGATACTGCACCTTAAATAATTTATATGATGTGATCATCTGGTAGCTTCAGCTGCAAGAACAAAACATGTTGAAATAAGATCTGTCCCAATCTGTGCAATAACCACAGTTCAAAGACTGGGTAAAGTGGACAATCTAATAGGCAGGCCAAGGCCTTCAGGAACCTGGAACCGTAAGCACTGAACAAATGTTTATTACTGTTTAAAACATCTTATACCACAGATCTTAGGTTTATGATGCATCTTATAGACTTCAACTTTATTCCAATTTTGCTATAAAACAAAGCAGTAAACTCCTTCAAATTACAGGCCAGATTCGCTGCAGGTGTAAATAAGTTAGACAATTGCTTACATGGTACACTATAAATATTTGGCCAGCACAGGAGTAGTTTGCATTTAAAACAAGATGCAGAAAAACCCTTAAAAGCCAGTAACACTGTGTCAGCATGATTAGAAATGGTTAACTGGAGGATGATTTCAGTGAGATGCAACACGTTCCAATCCCCTCCAGAGAACTGTAGACTCCTAGGCACTTGCTTGGTTAAGATGAAAAAAATCCAAACAAAATATAGTGTTGAACAAGATGTGTGCTTACATTTACGCCTCAGTCACACCATTATTCTCTGCATCCCAACCTCTAGTCTTCATTTGTACGCTACCTGTTTAGACTGTAATATTTTCAGACTAGGAAGCTTCATACTTGTCTATAAAGCACAGGTCATGTCATTGCTGCTATGCAAATAATATGTATCCCAAAGGCATCTCTCCATGACTGAAACAGAAGGGCACTTTACAGAATGAAGACGGTAATAATTCCAACCCCAAACACCATGACACCCACAGAAAGGATCTAGGATTTAAATCTGTGATTATGTCCTGTCCTTGTAGGATACAAAAACAGCAATAGCATTTCAAGCAGACTGTGGGAAATAAATTTGTTCTTGGCTGAGATTCTGCCAAGCTTCAGCTCGGAGTACATTTTACTTGGTCATTAAATGTTTCATAAAAGGAGTTTATAATGGAAACACTGACAGACTTGTAACTGCAAAATACTGCTAGAATAGTGCTAATAATGTGTAATAATTTTTTTTAAAAATACAGAAATTGACAGAGAAAGATATATAGTATGTAGGTCCACAGTTTCCAAAGATTTTTCTTCTCTGTGCACACGAGATATGAGCTCCATTGTCCACGTAGGATGGTTTCCATTGTCAAAGATTTGTGTGTGCGCCTAGTCAAACTGAAAATTAGGTTTGTATTGTGTGCAGCCAAGGTCTAGATGGACATATAGATTTTGACTGGGTGCATGACAGGAATTTTGGGAAGTGGATTCCTGTGGACTCTACTGCCCACCAGATCTGCAACCCAGAGTGTCACTACAGCAAGGTAAAAGAGACCAGCAACTCTGCCCCCAGCAGCCTGTCAGCAAAAACCAGCCAAACTCTTTCTTCCAGCAGGCTTGGTTACTACTTGCAGGGTGACCCCAACATACCCAGTCCTGAATTTTCCCCAAGAACATGTGTTCTGCCCTCTCCTGGACAGTTCAGATATATATTTCCGTTGCCCCCCTAAAGGGTCAATATCCAACAGCCTGCTACTTTAAATGGAGTTACCAAACAGCTCAGTTTAAACACAACACTGGATTAGTTTTGATTTAAAAAAAAATTTAACTACAAAGAGATAGATTTTAAGTGAGTACAGTGCATTAAAGTCAGAAATAATTGCAAGATAAAACACTATAGCTAGAGACTTGATTCAAGGTAAAATCCTTAAAATACATTCCCAGCATCAGAACTGACCAAATTCTCAAGTCAGGATACCTCAAATTCGAAAGGCCATTTCTTGAGTCTTTTCATGTGAAAGAGGGGGGAAGGAGAAAAAGATCCTAAGGTGCTTTTGACCCCCACTTTTATAATCCAATCACCCTTTGAAATGCATTTTCCTGAGGGTCACCCCTAGATAAAGTTCCTTTCTGCTGTGAGGACAGAGAGATGGGAGTCTTGTGCTGAGAGAGGTTGCATATTGTTAGCTAAAATGAAAATCAATCTGTTCCTGACCTCCTTTATTGCCAAAGCATGACCATTTGACAGGTGATTGACGATCAACTTTGATGACTCCTGCTAGAGGCATTATCTTGTCCTTTGTCTTGGAGGAACAGGTTTACCCCATTCACAGACTTGTCTGGTAAACATATTTCAGCCATAATTTCAGTTTATGTTCATAACATTACATATAAAAGATCACTACACATATTTCACCATGATGTGATTGACCAATGAGTTATTAGTTTTCAGAGGATACCTCACAAGGCATATTACAATAGTGTATAGGGTGTGACTACAGAGGTGCATTCAGTCAGACCACTGCATGCAAGTCATGGCCCAGGTAGGCCCGGATAAATTTTGCACTGCAGCTTTTCAAATGCTATGGACAGCTACAACAGTGGCATTGGTAAAACTGGGCTGCCAGGAACCGTGTGACCAAATTAGAAGAGTGACCTGTTGAGCCTCTCACCATTCTGATTCGGGGAAAGCGCCAGCATTCTTTCTACTAAATATTGGTAAAGTTCCCCCTAAGTTCCAATACATTTTTCCATGCTACCCGCCCTGACAACACACCAGTACCTTCAGGGAGCAATATTTAGTATGAGTGCTTGAAGAATAGTTGCTACACAGCAATGAACAGATTCAGCCATTTGTATCATTTTAAAATCTATGACAAGAGAAAAATGGGTTTCTTCTCATACAACTTTGAAACTAGCTTTCTGGGAACATTCATACCCGTAAAACTGGATTGCACAAATGTTTGTAGAAAGTGAACATGAGAGGTGTGCACATGTGACAGGAGCTAATCATTTTATGATCTTAACAAATGCTCACAGAAACATTGCATCCCTATTCACCCTGCCATACCAACTTCATTCACAGCTCTTTAGTACCTAGTCTTAACCTCCATCTCGTACCCCTGTTCAAGTCCAAATACTGCAAACTAGTACACACACAGCCCAGTGAAAGCAGCTTTCTGAGGAGCACTCTAGGCAGACAGCTCACAGGGCACTTCTTCAAAGGTAATTCTGCTTCTAACAGAATCCGGGTATACGGAGAAAGGTGAAGGTATGCAAAGAAGAATATGATCATAAATCCCAAAGAGTTGGTAAAGAAAGTGGGTGGGGAGACAGGAAAGATTGATTGCTGGGAAGATAGAGTAAAAGGCCGCCAGGTTGCGTGTAGGATTATGTTCATGCTTCAAAACAGCCATATCAGTACTATGTGACTCATTTCTAAGAATACAGCAGAATAAAACGGTCAATGACTGTTCCCTTTCCTTTCCATATGAAAGCAAAGAGCATGTCTAAACTTTCCTTCCTTCCTTCCTTAATGAAACTATTATTGATTTTTCATCCTTGTGAATCATTGCCTTGGAGCAATTTCTTTTAGCTGCAGGTTCTCATCCGATTTGTACGCATGCTTAAGGAACAGTTTATCAATAGAGTCACCAGAAATACATTGAAAGAATTTTTTAGAAAGCTAAGAAATAGTACATCCATCATCTATCATTTTGGTTAAACAAAGAGACAAAACAGAGAATTATTCATGAAGTGAATTAAGCATCATCATTTCCATGTAAGATCCTGTGTGTCATCAGGATTTCTGTCAGAGTAAAGCCCAAAGTAATCCACATGCAGAGGAAGTCAGATCAAAAGGAAGAAAACTAGCATCAGCAAATTGAAACTCCTCATTTCACCACACAAAGTATGGTTATGTTACCGTGGAGCCCGTTTACATATGTGGATGTTTCGTATGCTGATAGATTATATCTGGCAGGAGCAGAGTGCAGCATGTATGGCTGTCCACAGAATTGAGGACAGAGGTGTGGGCATTGAAACACATCAACTACCTCCATATAAGTGGAGGGAACTATGAGCAATGACATCATTTGCCTGCATGATTAAATACCTACATTGCTTTTGCAGAGTGATTTAACAATTGCCAAGAAAAAAGTATTGATAAGTAATTCTTAATAAACAAAGCAGTTATTTCACCTGGTAGAAGTAATTTAAGTTTGAGTAATTTCTTTTGAAAGTTAATTAATTCTAAGTACTAATACCTATACATTACAAGCAATTTTATTGGCTTATAGTCAATTTTTTTGTTTTCTGAGGAACTCTTGTTCATGCCTTACAGTATAAATGCAACTACTAACATAAGCAAAGAGGAACGAATTAAACATGCAAAAGTTAAAAACATGTTTTTCTTATGATTATTTACTTTGAGGATATAATTCATAACTTTAGTCTATGCTTGTGTCAGTGGTTTTTAAAATTCCTGCATGATGAACGAGAACCTAGTTTTCTAACTAGCTGTAAACCAAAAAATAAAATGTGCAATCATTTTCATGAATGGTTTCCATTTGTGACAAGTTTGGAACTCACCACCGCAGTGCTTCCTACTGGTTGCTTCTGGGAATTAGCTCAGTCCAGCCCTCTGGAGCGCTTTCTGTCAGCCGGTGATCCGCTACCGCTGGGCTGCCGTGTCCCTCCTGGAGCCCGGTGCCCCTTTAACTGGGTGCTGCCCTCTGGCAGTACCTCCACAGTTCTGGACCTTCCCCTCCCAGGGGAACCCCTACCCACTGTCCCTACTTCGCCTTAGTATAAGCAGACTCCAGTATAAGCCACTCATCAGAGGCAAAGGGGTTTGGATCTGCTGCCTCTGTCTCCCCATGGGCTGCCCCTGCAACCCAGTACCTAATAGACCTTACCAGGCCTTCAGCCTGGGGCCTTCCTACGCCAGAGCTCCCCAGCTCCCTTGGCCCTTCCCCAGCCCTACTCCACTCAGGTACTCTATTCAGGTCCCTGCAGCCAGGTCCCTCCCTCTCAGAAGCTAGAGGGAGTCTTGGGGCTGGTCTACGCTACGGGGGGAAATTGATCTAAGATACGCAACTTCAGCTACGTGAATAATGTAGCTGAAGTCGAAGTATCTTAGATCGAATTACCTACCATCCTCACGGCACGGGATCGATGTCCGCGGCTCCCCATGTCGACTCTGCTACCGCCGTTCGGGTTGCTGGAGTTCTGGGATCAATAGGCACTCGTTCAGGGATTGATATATCGCGTCTAGAAAAGACGCAATATATCGATCCCCGAGAAATTGATTGCTACCCGCCGATACGGCGAGTAGTGAAGATGTAGCCTTGGTCTTCTGGCTCACAGCATTTTTATATAGGCCAGCTGTGGCCTGATTGGGACTTGGCTCAGCTGCAGCCACTTCCCCAATCAGCCCAGCTTTTCCCCTGCCACAGCCCTCTCCTAGGGCTGTTTTAAGCCCTTCCAGGCAGGAGCAGGGGACCACCCCACTACACTATTATCCATCAAAATTTCATTTTGGACTAATCTTTCCCACTAGCTCTAACCCAGACATATTGCACTGGTGAAAGTAAGTAAATGCATGATTCAGAACTCATCCTGTTTACCCACTTGGATACTGCACTTGCTTAGTTTCCATCTTGTTTTTCTAGCCTTCTTTACTTTATGTAGTAAATCCCACAACTTTAATAAAAAAAAATGTATCTTATGTTTCTCTTGGACTAACACAGCCCATGAAGCACACCACAGAGATAACACGAACATAAGATAAGGCATTCTCAATCAAGATGATTAGACTGTGGAACAAACTTCCAGAAGAAGTTAGTTAGTCATTGTGCTGGTTTATTTAGTCTATGTTCTGAAGTATTCCAAAGAAAAGAACCTTAAACTGAACAGGAATAAATCCCAGATCAAGATGAATGAAATTAGTTATGTAGGATACATTCAGTGACAAAGAAAAGTGGAGAAAATTATACATATGGAAAAGAGATCTTAGAGATTCATTGGCAAATTCATTCCTAGTTAGTCACAATTAAGTCCTTCACTCAGACTGCCTCTTCAGGAAAATACAGAATGACAGGGACTATTGGCAAAATAAGAGCTTCGGTATTTGTATTTAAAGAGCTGCCACAAAAGAACCAGTGCTGAAATATTTTGAGATTAACAAAGTCCAAAATCTTATGTGATGCAAACTCACAGAACCTGGTATTGGGCTCCCACAAGATAATCACATTTTGTAGCATAAGCCTCCAAAGCAGTCACTAAAACATAACTGAACTGTGCTGAGATTCAAAGAGAATTGATCATAGCTAGCTTTGGTTGCAGACAATTTCATTTGCATATATGGTCAGAAATCTGTTGAAGAAGAAACAGACCATAAGCCATTGGCCACCATGTTACAGAAACCACAGAGCATTGCACACTCAGACTTCAGAAAATAATCAAGTTTCAAGAGTACTCAATAAACGTAACACACATGCCTGGTAATTTCTTAGAATTAATATGTTTTCAAAAACAAGGAGTCCGGTGGCACCTTAAAGACTAAAAAATTTATTTGGGCATAAGCTTTTGTGGGTAAAAAACTTCACTTCTTCAGACGCATTTTCAAGAGAGTCTATTTAAAAAAAAACTAAAGCAAAAACATGTAGGAAAAATAAGCTGAAGTAAATAGGATTATTTACACATTTACAGAGTATTACACATTTCCAAAGCAAACGCTGGTATACTCAGAATGTGAAAATACAAAATGACCCAATGTTACAAGAGCTATATAGAGAGAATTACTCTAGGTGGATGACTAACAGATAAAGCACAGGTGGCAATAAGCATAGAAACTTAAGACAGGAGAGATGAAATTGCTGAATAGGGTAAGAGATCTGTAGAAAGGGTTTTGATCCCATCATAATGGCACAGCATGTTAAACATACTACACAGTGTCCCTTCCTGTACTGAGATGTGCAAAAAAAAAAAAAGCCTGAAGCGTCCTCTTCTCACTAGACATGAAAAATGCCAACAAAGACAAGGTATCCATATGCTGCCATACAACAAGATAATGTATAACAACTAGTTGGGTAAGTGCTCAGTAATGAGGGATAAATCCCATCCCTCTCTGCTATTATATGATTTGGAGGAAGCCCTGTAATGGGATCCTCAAAGATTTCCTCCCCCACAAAGCCTTCTTTAATTGTCTTACCATGAGAGGAGAGAATCTAGTCTCCACTTAGGTCCCATCCACTTCCCACAGAACCAATGGGAAAGTCTTTCCCCACATACAGAAAGCAGTAATTTTAATATTGTTTAATAATAATTCTAAAGAAAGTAAAATATCTAGGACTGAAATGGTGGATTTTTATGAAGGTCTGTACAAGTTAAGACAAGAGCTCTGTATTTACATATTCTTGCCTCCTCTTATCACCTTACTTATTTCTGTTGCTGTGATAAAGCAACTGTGGCTGCTACTGTCCACACAGACAGTCCCTACAGAAATAGGATTTTGATACTAGTGGGGCTCAAAGTTGGAGGTGTTTGCGCATTTTAAATGCCTCGGGGAAAGAGTTAATTCGGTTCACTGGGTACCTGTAGCTTTAAGGGCGATACATTGTACATTTTGTATTGGCTACATCAGTGGATTCAACATAGAATTACTTTCGCATTTTTTCACTGTTTTATGACATTGTTGGGGTTGATTTATTTCATTTTAAGCCAAATATTTGTCTATAACTCTCCAGCTGGCTGGGGCTAGTGATCAATGCTGCTAATATTGGAATATCATTTGAATTTTATACTCCGTTTAATCAATCTGTTGATTTAATTTTCTTGTGTAATATATTCAATAAATTGTGAAGTTACCACCTCAGACTTCTTTGCTTTTGAAATACAAATTTATTTATGTGTATATACGTGAAATATATATACGAGAGAGAGAAAAGATTCAGAGAGTCTCTCCCCGAATCTCTTTTACAAGATACCAATGTATTTATCCCAAAAGATAGCAGATTAAGTGGACCAATTAAAGTCAACCTCCTGATGTATAGGCCTATAAGTCAATATGGTGGTATCCAGTATCAGCAGCTTCACATTCCCTGCATCTGTTCACTAGTTTGTTCTGCACACTATCAATATACTACAAATCTGATTTGGTGCTTTGTGTGCTGTAATTAAATCATTTTGAGGGCTTTGAAAGCTGGCTCATCCATTTCAAAACCCATCAAGGACAAACAAATCAGAGTAACGAAGGTGAAGTAGTGATGGCAAAAATTTTACTTTTCTTTGAGCAGTATACTGTCACATCAATTGATGAGATTAATATATAGAGACCAGCAATAAATAATTCAAGTTCAAATCTTGCTTATAACTAGGATTCTACATTTCAGGTGCTGGTGTACTAACATTTCAATGACACTTTTTATTCCTTTAAGAGTGCAATGTCTTCAAGAAGTGCACTCACTTCTTCAAAGTAAAAGCTGGGTGGGGTTTTTTTCAAATACTGTTTAAAAGTTAGCTATCAGTGTGAGGGGTGCTTAAATCCATGGAATTCCTCCCATACCCCCGTTTATTCCAATGATTTAGCATTGTAATCCTCCACTGTCATTCATCCACACTGTTTGCCTTTTTGGACGGTATTTTAGAAAAAGGTCAGCAGTCAAATCGCCATCAATAAATACCAAATATGAAAGTGCTCAGTATTGGAGCTGTCCAACTTGAAGTCACATTACTAAACCAAATAGCATGTTGGGTTTGTTTTAAAAAACTACCTGAGGTGGGACTTAACAAGAGTATGTTACAGAAACGTGTACGAAAAAAATTGAAGAAAGAGTAAGGCTAAGTTCTGCCATCTAGTGCACACACACATTGACTTAACTGGGAGATACAAATTCAAGTGAAAACAAAAATTGGTTCTGAGCAGCATATTTCATAAGATCATTAGGACACAAAAACATTGCTATCATCATTTCCTCCAACTTCCCTGACTCCCATTTGCCTCCTTTTAATCTATGCAAAAGGTCACAACTCAATAAGTTTCCCTTTCTGTGACTATATCTATATCACTACCTATTTGTGGCCTAAGAGGCATGATCTAGTCTTTAGATTACTGTCCTTATGATCTTACAATCACCACTTTTCATTTTGATAAGGCATCATTTGAAGTTATGGCTCTATATAGTAGTTAAATATATTTTTCTATTACATGCAGATCATTGCCAAAAAATAAATTGAATTTTATTTAAAAGAAAGTATTTTGGGGAAAATTCTGGAAGCAATGCATTTTTACAATCCTTTCTTTTTGTCAGGAGAACTGTAATGGTAGATGGGTCATTTGTTTAAGAGAAAAGTGTGATCTCTACTGATTAAAATGTGTTTTAAGGATTATTATAACTGTCATGGGGTGCACCACTCACCGCTGGGCTGGTGCGTCCTCCTGGTCACTTTGGGGATTAGCGCAAAGCCAACACTCACACACACACACACACACACACACACACACACACACACACACACACACACACTCTCCTGTCTATGGTTTTGCACACCACCACTCTGACTCTCCCTCCAGTCTGAGGCCCCTCTCTCAGCCTCATGAATTGCCACATCCTCCAGCTAAGTTGCTCTATTTCCCCCTTCCAGGGGGGAGAGGTAATCACTGTCCAATAGTCTGGCCACTTGACCAGTGGCTAATGGAGTGGTGGGGACCCAGGCTCACTCACTACTCTGGGTCCCAACCCAGGGACCCTACAGATAGCAGCCTCTTGCTGCAACTCTTTACCTTCTCCTAATGCTGCTGCACCACCTTAGGCCACTTCCCCATGGCCCCAACATTTTCTTCAGCCTTACCTCAAGATATTCAGCTACCCAGTCTCAGCAGCCAGCCAGGAGCTCCCTCTTGCTCTCCTAGTCCCTGCCAGGAATTGCTCTGTCCAAGGTGCCACAGGTCTCAGCTTGTTAAAGACACAGTCCTCACATCTTGAACTCCCAGCAGCAACTGACCCTTCTCTGCACTGCAGCTCCTCTTATATGGGCCTGCTGGGCCTGGATTGACTGGTCCCTGCAGCCCTTCTCTAATTGGCTGCAGTCCATGCAGCCTCTCTATGCTGCTTGGAGAACTCATCTCCACTGTTCCTTCCTGGGGACAGGATATGGTAGGATCCTGGCTCCCCTTAGCCCTTTCCACTCCTGTGTGGGGTGGACAATCCATCATAATAATCAAGATCAGATTTCTTAAGAAGGTTTAACATTCAGAGCTTTGAAAATAAGTACCACAGTTCCATTGCATTATGCGCAATGTTTAGGTCCCAATCCTGCAATGATTAGTGCACATTCTTCAGTTTACACACTGAGTAATCCCACTGAACTCAGACTTCTCATGCACAGTGTGTGTGTATATAATGTTAATCATCTGTAAATGTGTTTGTAGAATCAGGGTTTTTAGTTATATTACCTTAATTTCAAATAAAAGAAATTAAAATACAGTTATGCTAACAGATATCTAATGTTACTTGAAATATATGAGCACTGAATTAGAGTATGATGGGAAATACTGTATTGTAGTGTTAATGCAGCAGTATATTCCCATGTTGCAGTGTATATAACTAATACATGGAGTGGTATAAAAATTATCCTGTAATTAATTTGGTATTTCAGCATGAGTTCATTGCTCACAAACACAGATATTTAAAATGTCTTATGCTGGTCATCTTGAATGAGGACCACATCACTATATATTCTGTGTAAGGCACATATTTAATAGAAAAGCTATTTTTAGAAACCTTAAGAAAGTTTTTTTTTTAAAGAACACTGTGCCTGTAAAGTGACTCAGACTTGGTATCATGAGTTCACCTGTAAAATCTAAGCAACAGAAAAAAAATGTAATTAATATCTTTTAAAAACCACTAAAATTTACCTAAAGTAGCTCTTCTATACAAAAAAGTGTAGACCTACAGAGATTAGAAGCAAGTAGTGTCATTAAAAAGCATTCAAATGGTATCTATCACCAAGAAGAACAAGAAGCAATGGGCTTAAACTGCAGCAAGGGAGATTTAGGTTGGACATTAGGAAAAAGTTTCTAACTGTCAGGGTAGTTAAACACTGGAATAGATTGCATAGGGAAGTTGTGGAATCTCCATCTCTGGAGATATTTAAGAGTAGGTTAGATAAATGTCTATTAGGGATTGTCTAGACAATATTTGGTCCTGCCATGAGGGCAGGGGACTGGACTCAATGACCTCTCGAGGTCCCTTCCAGTCCTAGAGTCTATGAATCTATGAATCCAATGGTTCAAAAAGATCAAACTCTAAATCCGAGATGGATTAATGGGCAGAGTTCAGGTGAGATGTTAATGGATCATAATAAACACCAGTTATCATGTAGCTCTGCATTTATTACTTGCCTATAACTACCATGAGTATTTTACGTATTTGAATTGTATTTAAATTACCTATCTTGATATAATAAATCAAAACTTCCATACTAAAGAGTTAGTGCAAAATGTGAGCAAACTATTCCAAAACAATAAGAATGTACATGACACACTGAATTATCATTTACAAATGTCATACTTTAATGCCTTGGTCACAAACCAGTTAATCATGATCTCTGGTGGCAGCATCATGTGGCTGCCTCTCAGGCAGACTCCCTGCCTATCCCGGCCCCACACTGCTCCCAGAAGCAGCCACTGCAGCCCTGCGGGCAGGGGTCTCCCTCCGCGCAGTGCTCCTGCCTGCAAGCACTGCCTCCATTGGCTGGGAGAACTGCCAAGGTGATGCTTGCAGAGGGGCAGCACGCGGCGCCACATGACCCACCCCACCCCACCCCACCCCACCCCACGGGCCACGTTGGCCCCTTCTGGGAGCAGTGTGGGGCCAGTGTAGGTAGGGAGCCTGCCTTAGCCTCTCTGCACCCGCTGCCAACCGGGAGCCACCAGAGCTAAGTGCTGCCTGGCAGGACGCTGCACCTCAACCCTCCATCTCTGAGCCCCCTCCCGGAGCCAGCATCCCATACCCATTCCTGCACCCTAAAGCCCCTCCTGCATCCCAAGCCCCACCTTGACCCCCCCTCCCAGAGTCAGCACCCTGTACCCCTCTCCTGCACCCCAACACTCTGCCCCAGCCTGGACCTCCCTCCTGCACCCAACCCCTCTGCCCCCTCTCACACTGCAAACCCCTTGGACCCAGCCCAGAGCCCACACTCTCTCATGAACCCCAACCCCCTGCCCAGCCTGGTGAAAGTGAGTGAGGGTGGGGGGAGAGCAAGCGATGGAGTGGGGGGTGTGGAGTGAGAGGGACAGGTTAGATCCTGGGTTGCCCTTAGATGCAAAAAGTGATCTTGGGCATAAAAAGGTTGGAGACCACTGCTTTAATATATCAAATTTTTGTTCATAAGTAATACATGTAGGAGAATCACTGCAAATTTAATTGGAATATAATTCTTCAGCTATTGGCCACTAATTCGTATTGTTTTATCATTTCATTGTTACTATAATATGATGTAAGCCAAACTCAGAATGTGTTTATTATTAAAAAATGCAGCACTGGCACCAGTCACCTTTTTAAAGTCTCCAGTAGAGTGAAAATGGTGGTGTCTTACACAGCAAAATCATAAATAGCTTCAGAAGAGTTATCTCTGTAGAAGAAAATATAGTCAAAAAATTCTGCAATGAATGGGTAGAACCAAATGTTTAATGTATTGACTAGACAAATTACATTGGTTTGTCAGTACTTTTCTCAGGAACAGTTGGGTACCAAGCCACGTAAGCCTTAGTGCTGCAAGGATGTCAGATCCTCATTTGTGGTGTTCCGACTGGATTCTCTTTGAACATATGCCCTTTCAAGTGAAATTAATCAATCTCTTTATCACTCGCGCAGCATCTGGAGCCATAATCATTACCCAACTGCTGAGAAAGAAATGAAACCACTAATCGCACAGGGAGTAGGGCTTAGTGTTCTGAACAGGAAAGTTTTTATTAAGTTCTAATTTGAAAAGTGATTTTTTATGGCTAGCCTTCCAGGACACACCACACAAAAGGAGGCTGTGCTTCAGCAAGTGTCTACTACTTATATCCCCCAGCATATAGAACCAATATATTTAGAACTACAGTAATTAGATTTTTATCATGCTTTTCTAAATTTAATACCATAATTCTAAAATCACTGGAATACTAAAGTATGACACTTTCATGATACATTTCACTATGAAACCTCAAGGTCTCTGAATAAAGGAATAGCCACACACACAAAATCTACATCCGGAAAAACTGGCAGACAGTGGATTAAATACCATGTCATGGACATTAAGGACCATACATTGCCTCTAGTCTAGATAAAAGTACATCACTCCCATTGTTCTCAGTGGGAACTCTCTATGCAAACTAAAACATTAAGAAGAAACTTTGGATACCAACCAGCTACTGGAATAAATTTAAAATGCACAGTACAACCACCACAACCAGCAAAATATTAGACTGCCACACAATCTGCTTTACACATTCAGTCTCAAAGTGAAGTCAATAGCAACACTTCCAGTAGCAACACTGCCAATAACTTCCATTTCAAAAGGAACGAGATTGAGCTGCAAATGTATTCGAAATCTAGAGAAATTCTAAAATCAGTGGAAAGGTCCACTTAAGAACCAGTGGACCGTAAAAACCATCATAATCCATGTTATGTGAGTACAGATAATATTCAAGCATATTTTTAGTGTTTTGCAATTAGAGGGAGAGTGTCCTCACACTAATTTTCTGTTCTAAATAGATATCAGTTGTATGGATACACCATTACCCCCAATATATTGAATTAGTTCAGTAAAATTGTTGAGTAAAACCCTTGCTGAAGCTAACTTGAGATGTGCATTATTACAAAAATACTATGTAGTACTGAAGTGCAGCAGAGTAATTAAGCCTAGCACTCCACTGAAATGTGACTATCCATTTTTAATGTTGTGCTCTTACCTAGCAACAGAAATCTTTTCAACAGCTGCATTCAATTAAAAAAATATTAACCCCAAGGAAAAAGTATAAAAACATCCCCATCTGTTTTTCTTATCGCTCATTGTGCTTCTTTTGTGAGTGAAATATGCACAACAATGAAATCCAACAAAGTTGAATGAAAAGTACTACAATTCCAATAATAAGCTCCCTTTAAAAAAAAACCTGAACAATTTAAAAGAAACCACATTTGCAGATTTTCCTGTGTGACCCACAGTTCTGTTCCCATAGTAACTATAAAAAAAAGAAAAGGATAAGATGGCTAACTCATACTTTTCCCTACACTAACAACAACAAAAAAGCAGCCCTATTTTCAAAACCTACTATTGTAAGGGAGGAAAGTGGGACATTAAAAGATTAGTGTAAGAATCTCCTATGTAATCTACTTTAAAACACCACCTGTTGTGCACTTAAAGTTTGCTAGAGAAACATATTGAAAGGTATATAGACTTTGGGTAAAAAATATTGAAATAGTTTCACAAGCACAGGAATACCAATATTAACAGATATATGCAATAAAGTTTTATTTCTGAAACTAATCTAGCAAGTATGGTCCTTACTCTAGCAGCTGTAGCAGTGGATTCAGAAGTCCATTTCCTCCTGTATTACTAGTATTTTGTACATTATCTTCAGGTATACAAGACGAAAATCTTTTAGAACATTTCTACTCTCCCCCCTCCCTCCGCACTTCCTTAGTGGATCTTTTTTCTGTGCCTGGTACCCCAATACTTGCATGACTGTTGGGCAACCTCTTTTGGAGGACAGTAGAGCATCTAACAAGTTTTGGTTTTCTTTGTTTCTGTCAGCAATGCTGTCTCCACAACTACAGAGGGCTCCTTGGCAGGACATCCAGTACAGTTCTGCTGCATGAGGGGAAAGCGTGAAGGGGATGTATGCTTCCAATGTGGCATGGGACCCAGCTGGGCTATTGTGACCAGAAAGGCAGCGCTTAGAGGGTAAATGGAGGCAGGGCTAGTAGAGAGCACAGGTAGGCCAGAGGATTTGTCACTTTGCAGATCCTCTGGTCCTCCTACCTACAGGAGAGATACAGCACATCCACTCATTTATGGAATGTTTTGGTAACTATATATCTATCTGTACAAGCTGTATCTTATTCATAGCACTCAAAACCACACCAGACACTTCAGATGTACCATAACAAGATCTGGTCCCTGCCACAAAGAACTTCCAACCTAAGTTTATACAGGAAGCAACCAGAAATAGTAACAGATATATGATAAGAGGACAGGTATGAGACAGGGAGCCCAAGGGTTACAAATGTAATGGAAGCTCCTTGATTATTCCAAGAGTAATTAAAAAAAAAGTTTGTTAATAAG
Organism: Gopherus evgoodei; assembly: GCF_007399415.2. NCBI lineage: Eukaryota > Metazoa > Chordata > Testudines > Testudinidae > Gopherus > Gopherus evgoodei. The sequence goes on from NC_044332.1 coordinate 61,576,491, forward strand.
CTGTATATTTGTGGGGTTAGGAGGGTGTTAGAAGAGCTGAATTGATAAGGGTCAGGGTGATAGAAGGGTTGGTGGATGTAGTAAAGGTTAGCAGCCCAGCGAGTGAAGTGGAGTAGTGAAACAGAGAGAGAGTGCAAGAAAGAGGCAGGAGCCACAGAGTTTAAGACCAATTAGCAGCATGAGAGAAGGTACAATCCTGTCCATTATGAAAATATCTATGATATTACCTTGAAATCTCCTTGAAGATAGTTGACTATGATATGCGGGAAGAGGGGAGGAGGAGAAGGAGGAAGATAAAAATAGGAAGCAGGGGAAAAGAGATGGATGTGAACAGTGTTAGAGAGAGAGATAGGGAAAGTAATAGGTATGCCATCTGGAGATCAGGGAAGTGGGGAGGAGACAGGAAGAGACAAGAAGTAATAGAAAAGGATAAAAACGTGATACAAAGATGAAAGTGAAGAGAGAAGAGAAAGGAAAGTGGAAGAAAAAAGGAAGCAAGAAACCCTGCACAACTCTGAGGTCAGAACTGATATTGTTTACCTCTTGCCTCCACCCCTCTGAAATTCCACAACCACCACTATGATTGGGCATCTTATTTATTTCCCTATTGGAGCCTTAAATCCAACCCGGAATCTGCTAACTGACTTATATAATGACTAAGTACATTCTTCCTCTGCCAATACAATCTAGTTTTCAACCCAATGCAAGCTACAGAAAAAAATGAAGGCGTTGATTCTTTTTTTTTTTTTTAATAATAATCCCCAAATCCTTTTTCTGATTAGTGTGCTGGATGATTGTTCCAGTCAGCATATGTTCCCCATATTAGTTCCTTATTCCCAGACTAATTTTTTTTTCTATTTGTTTATTTAGCACTCAACAGCATCAGTCATCTGCTGGCCCTAACATATCAGACTTTATCTAGTGAAGGTGTATTTAAACTATATTAAAAAGTCAACAGAATGTTTTATTTCCATTTTTAATCAGTTTTCCAACTGGCTTTTTAGCTAGTTGCAAAAATGAGGGGGGCAAGGAGGAAAATCAAATTTTCATTTGTTTAATCAACATTTTGTTGCCATTGAAATTTTGAAAACAACTCTCCTTACAAGCCGAGACTTCTTTCCTGAAAAGATTTACACAATAATGCTGACTGACACACAAATAGTCCCATTGACTTGGAAAGATTCTTACAAAAACCATAAGAGAGGTGTGGTTTCTTGTGTTCTCATTAGGTGTGTTTGCTGATTATTTAATACAAATGTATAAACATAGCTCAAAGACAGCTGAACTACTTTTGGTCAAACCTTCCTTAGGTTTCTGACTGACAGAAAAGCATAGAAACTTTCAATCCTAAAGAAATATGGTGAAGATTATGAATGGCTGAAAAATGGGATCCAAGGCTTAATTTCACCCTTTAATAGTGATAACTGACACCATTACAACATACTGTTCAACATAACCTACTGAATTCAAATTGCAAATAAGAAACAATGCTCTGTTTTATTCCAGTATGTGTTTGGATTGTAGCATTAAAGTGGCACCCTTGTTAAAAAAATTAAAAAGGGTTGGGGGTTAGAAAAGTAGGAGACCAGCATGAATTCAGGAACTGCTTCAAGAATACAGTGGTCAAAAGCAGAAATTGCTAAGCAGCACACTTACTTAGTTGAATCTCAAGTGCCGTGAAACCCCCACAATAGGCACTATATAAAGGTAATTTTAAAATATTTATTTCCCTCATGTGGTGAGCCCTGATAATCTTAGATGGATTTTCATTCTCATCTTGTGAAAGACTATTACTTGTATCTCAATAATCCCTAAGAAGATAAGTGGTTCTCTAATTTTCATAAGGAATGAACCCCTTATCAGTAGGTTTGAGATTCAGTCTTTCAAAGATAAAGATTCAGACCCCTTTTAACATTTGGTGCATTTAGATGAAAAAGTGTCTTTTAACAAATAGGTCAAAAGGACTTTCAAACTAGCACCTGATCTTTCTGAAATTAAGACACTGGGAAATGAGGCAGAATCATTTGAAAATTAAACAAAAGAGGTTCTTTTTGCTCTTGCCCATAACTGCATCACCCATGTTCGCTAATAGTTCAAAGGCTCCTCTTTCATTAGAAGAGCATTACCTATAAAGTGGATATCATAACTTTTCCATTATAGTTTATTCCTGAAGGGCTAATGAGGTTAGCAGTGTGTGTGTGTGTATGTGTGTGTGTTCCTCTCAGATGTTTGTAACAACTCTAAAATAAAGGAAGATTTTTGGTCACCTTTGGCAATCAAATTTGGGTCTCACGAACCTTGGCTTCCTGCAACCTACAAAGACTTGCAAATTAATAGTATATTCTTCAGGATTAAATCTGTTTTCTGTGATTACCTACAATGCAAATTATTCTTCCAGCATGACGGCTGACTCTTAAAGTTCCTCCATTCAGAAAAGTGAGTATTTCTCTCTTTAACTGAATCTCCATTATTTCCAGATGAGGAACACAATGGGCCTAACTGTCTATGGTCTACATTTGTTAGAATTGCATTACCTGGCACATTCCTCAAGTTTTTGTCAGACCACTCTCTCTCCCAGACTGTTAATATAGTTGGTTTTCTTCCTTTGTCAATATTTTTATTTTTATTGTGTCACTGAAGTGGGTTTCCCAGCCAAAGAGTTTTGGCTCAGTGATGATAGTCTTTGACTTTAAGTGTTGAAGAATTCTCCAACTATATTGGTCTCTTTCAGCTGCCCTCTTCATGTTAGTGCACTAATTTCAGCTGCCAGATATTTTTGTCCTGGTCTTCTAGCAAATAGACTCCCTGGGTGATAGCCTGATCTATTGAACTCAATGGCAAAACTCCCATTGGCTTCACCCCTTGATTCTAGAGAAATAAGAAGAACTGAGCAAATTGTCACTAGGCCAAAGGGATGGTCTTTAACAAAAGGGGATTAGGACTAGTAGGTGTAATCTGTTTTGTACAAAAGATTTTGAATCCTGGATTAAATCTGACACAAAACCCTTCCTTGATTTTAGGTAGATCTCTTTCCATTTAGACTAGAGAGAGAAAACATTCCCAAGTGCACTGAACATTTAACCAGAAAGAGAGAACTCATTCCTAAAATCACTATTGGTTCTATGTTGTAAAAAGATACAACTTCTTCCAATTGTCATCTGAAAAGGGTGCCTTTGCTATCCCTTCCCCCTATTTCCACAAACACCTTTGGTAGACTCAGATTACATGTTACAAATTTGAGGATTAAATGTGGAGTCAAAGGCACCACTAGTGACATTTCTTGATGGCCATAAAATTGCACCCTGAAGTTCCAGGAACACATGGCAAACCCCAGGAAATACAGAGGAGTATTGTGAACTAGCATTAATCCCTGAATTTTGTCAGCCATTTTAAACCCATAATTGGCTATTCCCATTCCTTGTTAAAAATAGGGAAATATTTGTAGTGATTTACATTTTTAGACCAAGATCTTCATTTCACAGTCTCAAATACCAAGTAAAAACTGCACTATAGATTCATAAGGGTATGAATATTTAAACTTAATAAAATGTTTCATTTGTCATTGTTAAAAAACAGCCATATTTGCATTAAAGGAAGTATACATATACTTTAGGACTGTTCAAAAGATGAAGAAAGTTAACATGATGAAATATGGAAATCACTAATTGGATATCACAGTGAACACTATTAATTAACAAGTATTTAAAGGCAATAAGATTTTCGCCAGATTCTATCACTAACAGTGCTTTGTTAGCAATTGAGAAGCTTTAGAAAATTATTCAGCCATTAAAATTTGCAGAGTAATTTAATTGGTATAATTATTGCTTTTATGAGTAGGCTTGTGGTCACATTACAAGTATGGTGACAAGCGGCATCCTGAAACTAACAGATATCCTCAGTGCAATGCTATATTAATGTATCCTCTCTAGAAACCCACAGTTTAAAAATTTCTATTCTGAATAAGAAAGGCCAGCAACTTATATTAAATTTAAGTATGGAAGTCTTGACTAGCTAAGAGAAGAGAATTGTATAATCCCTATGAAAGTCATAATTCAGATTCCTAGATTTTAGGAATATGGGGCCAAATTTAGTTGCAATTATATTATTTGAATGGATATGCACTCACTTACACCAGGGCTTAATTTGGCCCACAAAGCCCAGTTTTACAATGCGTGGACTTTCATAAGACACTCAACCTAGCACCTAGGCAAGGAACCCCCTGTTTTATCCACTTTAGTGTTTATTTCATGCAGGTTTTTTACTTCCTATAAGGAGCTCACGTGTGTCCCCATGACTTTATATGGTACAAAATTCTCTTTAGAAAAACAATTTTACCCTAAAGGTGATTTTTTTTTAAAGAAAATGGTCAAAATGATCAAAATTACAAACCATGAGAGTTAAATCCAAGTTATTAAAATCTCTTTTAGTGTAAGAATATTGCATTAATTTACTAAGTAGACTGCAGTTGATATGCACATACACACAAATAGATGCATATTATTCAAGTGTATACGTAACATTGTCTGAGGGTTGTATTATTGTCTACTTGCACAAAACCAAGCACCCTTGCCCCACCCATCCTCCAAGGCCTCACTCCCGTTCCACTCGTTCTCCAAGGCCCCACCCCCACTCCATCCCCTCCTTCCTCTGTTGCTCACTCTCCCCACCCTCACTCACTCACTCATTTTCACTGGGCTGGCTCAGGGGGTTGGGGTGTGGAAGGTGGTGAGGGCTCTGGATGGGGATGTGGGCTCCCAGGTGGGGCCGGAAATGAGGAGTTCAGGTGTGGGAGGGGGATCCGGGCTGAGGCAGTGGGTTGGGATGCGAGAGGGGGTGAGGGTTACGGCTGGGGAAGCAGACTCTGGGGTGGGGCTGGGGATGAGGGGTTTGGGGTATAGGAGGGAACTGCGGAGCTGGCGTTTGGGGTGGAGGCAGCGTGAGGAGCCCCCAGGTGCCCCTGGGCATAGGAGCCAGAGGAGGGACATGCCACTGCTTCCGGGAGTCATGCAGAGCCACGGCAGGCAGGGAGCCTGCCTTCATCCCACTGCGCCTCCAACCAAACTTTTAACAGCCCAGTCAGCAGTGCTGACCAGAGTCGCCAGGGTCCCTTTTCGACCAGGCGTTCCCGTCGAAAACTGGACACTTGGCAACCCTAGCTGCATATGGGTGTCCACACTCCACAACCACACTCCACAAGGTCAAGTACAGATGCTCCCTGACTTATTCAAACATTCTGTTCTGGAACACCTCGCGTAAGTCGAATTCTGTGCAAGTCGGGAAAGTATACCCGACAATTACACAAAAAACAAACAAACCAGGAAGTGTCTGTAAGCTAAAGCAACATTGTAGTTAAAATTTAGGATTTACAACAGTAAATAAATTCAAAGTTATGAGTCCGCAGATACCTAAACTAGGCCATACTATATATGTAGAAAGGGGTCATAACAGTTTGGGAACCATAGACCAATGATGTAATTCCAGCGAAATTATTCCAGTCCCAAGTCTTACAACTTTAGCAACATTGCATGAAGGCAGGTTCTCTCCCTTCCCTACTCTTGCCAAATATTTCCTTTGGGGAGGAGAATGTGATTCATTGTACCTGTACATAAATGCATGTAAAGCTAAATATACAAATTAGAGATGCACACCAAGGGCAGCCATGTGCACTCTCATGAGGGCAGAATGTGCGCATGTTTATTCTTATTCCGTTTTTCTTTTTCAACCTTATTGCATTTAATTTTAGTGTCCAATGCTTTAAAACCATATCTTTTGAAAGGTTCTCAGCATAAAAAAAAATAGGGTCCGAAAATGTAATCAGTGAAAACACTAGGGTATTTTTCCATACTCTGTTTTGTTTTTTAATTTAAACACCAGTTGGATTACTAGAAGACATTTCAGCCTATGGGGCAGGGTTTATTTTCCCCACAGAATTTTAAAAGTCTGAAAATGGAGGCTTATAACTTAAGTGCTTCTTTCTTAGCCATAAACACCACAGAGCATCACAATAGAGATCTTGCAGTATTGTTACTGCAACACTGCAGCCTAGGATTGACTGTATCAAACTTAACCCATGGATCTTAAATATTTGACTGCTAAAAAATATTTTTTTAAAAATTTCTGCTTTGGAAAGGATATATTTATCAATCGCTGAGGCACATGCACTCTGATAAGAACAGTTCTGTTGTTTTCATTGGAGTTTCATGACAAAAGTGCATGTTCATGAAAACCACTGAACCATCCTTCTGCTAGTTCTATAACATATTTTCTAAGGTCCTCAAGGGTTTAATAATTCTTTGTCAATTGGAATCAAGTGAAGCTGACATTTTAAGAACGTTTTATGTACACCACTAAAGACTTACAGTACAATGCATTTCAGAACTGGACAGAAATAAAGTAAAAACTTGAAGGACTTTTGTTCTTATGTATCCCACCTTCCAAAATACAGTGGAGATGTCAGTTAGGTCAGCAGGCTTAGTTCTCAGGCTCTGCTGTTTCTCTGTCTCTTTTGGTTCAGTATATCCAGGACCACCAAAAATTGGGTTCAGCTGGGTCAACTTCCTTATTGGTAACCTCCTAGTCCTACACATCCTGGGGCTAGGTATAGGGGAATGTGAGGTAAATAGGGGGACCTGGGACCTTTACTCCACTTTCCCACATCCTGCTTACCTTCCCCAGGCCACTTCAGACCATACCCAATGCCTCAGACTTATAGACTTGAAGGCCAGAAAGGACCACTGTGATTAACTACTCTGTCCTCCTACACATTGCAAGCTACAGAACCTCACCCATCCACTCCTCCATAACCACTGGCTGAGTTACTAAAATCCCCAAATCATGATTTAAAGACTTCTAATTACAGAGAACTCATCATTTACTTTAGTTCAAACCAGCAAGTGCCCCATGGCTCCACACTGCAAAAGTTGAGAAAGTGTCTCTGCCAGTCTGACCTGAGGAAAGATTCCTTCCCAACGAAATATGTAAATCAGTGAGATCCTGAGCATGTCAGCAAGACCTGCCAGACAGACATCTGGGAAAGAAGTCACAGCAGTAACTCAGAGCCTTCCCCATCTAGTGTCCCATCTCTGGCCACTGGAGATATTTGCTAATAGCAGTCACAGATGGGCCACATTCCATTGTAGGCACTCATGTCATACCATCCCCTCCATAAACTTACCAAGCTTAGTCTTGAAACCAGTTAGGTTTTTTGCCCCCGCTGCTCTCCTTGGAAGGCTGTTCCAGAACATCACTCTTCTGATGGTTAGAAACCTTCATCTAATTTCAAGCCTAAACTTGTTGATGCCCAGTTTATATCCATTTGGTCTTATGCAACATTAGCCATTAACTTTAATAACTCCTCTCTCTCCTTTTGTGTTTATCCATCTGATATATGTATACAGAGCAATCATGTTTCCCCTCAGCCTTCATTTGGATAGTGAAAAGAAGCCAAGCTCCTTGAGTGTCCTCTCGTAAGGTAAGTTCTCCATTTCTCTGATCATCCTTGTAGCCCTTCTCTGCACCAGTTTCTGTTTGAATTCATCTTTCTTAAATATGGGAGACCAGGCTGTACACAATATCCCAGATGAAGTTTCACCAGTGTCTTGTATAATGCCTGGGGATGCAGCCTTCAGATTGTTTCTTGCAACTTGGCCAAAGTAATTCCAAGCCTCCTCTATATTCAGCCCCTTGAGTTTCTCTGTCCAGTTCACTTCCCTAACTATTCGCCTTAATTTTTTTAAGTGTTTCCCTTTTAGAATCAAGTACTCTATTTGCAGACCTGTTTGTGCTTATCCTTCCATTTAGTTTAATCTGAATTAGCTCATAATCACTCAATCCAAGGTTGTCCTGTACACCCAGTTCTTCTATGAGGTCCTCAGTTTGCAGAATGACAGCTGTTTAATTATAGTCCCTTTCTTCAAAACCCTGAGTCTCAGAGCTGATGCAAGGTGACCTTCTGCTGCCTGCACTCAGGATTCTTCCTACTAGTTGGGTGATGTCTCAAAGGAGAGGAGGAAGACTCACTGCCAGAACTCCTCAGTCAGAGCTTCTCCCATTGTGACAGGGCAGTGCTTCTCCAGGGAAATGGCTTCCCTTCTCCCTTTTCCCTGGGCTGTTGGACCTGTCTTTATATTGCTGCTTTCCTCAGGATCAAGCTCAGCAGTGCCTGAGGTGCGGAGATAACCAGATCCTGTACTGCTCCAAAGCCTTTCCCCTGCCTAAACCCTGGACTGGGATTTGCAAACCCCATCATGCAAAGCTAATTCAAAAACCATTTGTACAACATTACACGGGAACCAGAGGATTTTTGTTTTGTTTTTCAAATGTAACACTTAAGATTTTGTGACTCTCTCTTAGAAACACATTATGAAGGAACATAGGATACTGGATCGGACCTGTTGTACACCTAGTCCATTATCGTATTTCATCTGAATTTGTTGAGCATCAACATTCAGACATTGGGTGATGTTATTATACCTTTCTCTGCTAAATTGAAAAGCCAACTATTAAATATTTATTCCTCTTGTACGTTCTTATAGACTAATCAAGTCAACCCTTAACTTTCTCTTTGTTAAGCTAAATAGACTGAAGTAGCTCAATCTATCACTATAAGGCAGGTCTTTAAATCCTTTAACCATTATCGTGGTTCTTCCCTGAAACTTCTCTAATTTATCAACATCCTCCTTGAACTGTGGACACCACAACTGGGTACAATATTTCAGCAGTAGTAGCACCAGTGCCAAATACAGATGTAACATAACCTCTCTATTCCTCCTCCAGATTCTCCTATTTATGCATCCCAGGATCACATTAACTCTTTTGGCCACAGCATCAGCTAACTATCCACCATGACCCCCAAATCTTTTTCAGAGCCTACTTCCCAGGATAGACTTCCTCAATCAGGTAAGTATTACCTACACGTTTTATTCCCTAGATGTATACATGTACCTTCAGCTGTTTTAAAACACATATTGATTGCTTGCACCCAATTTACCAAACATTTAAATTCACTCTGAATCAGTGACCTGTCCCTTCTTCATAATTTACCACTCCCCCAGTTTGTGTCATCTGCAAAACTTTGTCTGCGATTATTTCAGTTTTTTTCCAGGCTATTGATAAAAATGTTAAAAAGCATAGAGCCAAGAACAGATTCTTGCGGGACTCCACTAGGAACACACATCGTGATTTCCAGTTTACAATTACACTGAGACCTATTAGTCAGCCAACTTTTAATTCATTTAATGTGTGCCATGTTAATTTCATATTGTTATCATTTTTTAATCAAAATGTCATGCAGTACCAAATCAAATGCCTAACAGAAGTCTAAGAAAGCAGTATCAACACTATTACTTTTATCAACCAAATGTGTAATCTCATATCAAATTGGTTTGACGGAATCTATTTTCCATAAACTCATGTTGATTAACAAAAAAAATAAAGGAAAGTAATATAATGAGTGCCAATCAAGGGTGACAAATATGGCAATTTTCTGAACAAACCTTGTTGAATTAAGCTAAACGTTATTGAATTAAGTTTATATATCATTGTGGGGCAGGGATTGTATGCAAGTCCCTGGGGGCAGGGGAAGGTGACCAGATATCCACATTTTATCGGGACAGTCCCGATATTTGGGGCTTTGTCTTATATAGGCGCCTATCACTCCTCACCCCTGTCTGGATTTCTCACACTTGCTATCTGGTTACCCTATGGAGGGGGATCACAGCCCTCCAGGAACAAAGAACAGTGTGGTGGGATTAGATTCACTCATGTGGTAACACCTCCAAAAAGGTACCACCACCTGGAGATACTTGCATATACTGGTTCAAAATGGATTCTCTAGAGACCAGCATACAAAGAAAGGACTTTTGGATAAATAACCTGAGTTTAAACTGACTCGGGGCCTGCTTTCTGAGCCATAAAATGGATAGGACCTTCTGTCCAAGGCAGGGCTCCAGTCCTGCCTGGGAAGGATTGGACCTGTTCTTGGGGTTGCTTATTCTGAGCAAAAGGTGTTATGAACTTGTAACCACAGAAAAAACCTGTTTGGGGTTTGAAGAACAGTTCACCTGCCAGCGACCTCATTGGAGCTGAGGTGATCTCTGGCAACCTTTGGGCATGCACCTACATTCTTTTATTGCTTTTAATGCTCTGTAATGCCTTTACTTTAAGAATGCACATGCTTGTTTAGAAAGACCTAAGTGGTAACTTAACTGTGGGCAATTACACTGTTTATAGCCTCTGAGATGAAGGCAAAGCAGGCCTGCTTAGACAGTCTGACTTGCTGGGGAATTCAGTCTAGGCAGGAACTGTGCAGCCTGGAAATACCTTGGCCAGGAGGGAGGGAGACATGTCTCAGCCCAAGAAAGGTGACTGCTGGGAAGCTGAAAGCCTAAGCGTGGTGCCCTTGCTGGACCACAGAGGAGGAAGAATACAGATGAAGTTGCTCATACCTGTGACATAATTAATTATATTTCCCTCCTTTAATTCTTTGTTAAATTGAGTCCTGTATCAGCCACTCCAGTATCTTGCCGAGGCTTGATGTCAGGCTGACAGGCCTATAATTACCAGGTCATCCCATTTACCCTTTCTAAAATATTGGCACATTAGCTTTCTTCCAATTTTCTGGAAATTCTCCAGCATCACACAATTTACTGAAAATCAGCAGGTGTAATTAATATCTTCCTAAGTCACTACTGGAATGGAAAGAATGATTTTACTCTATGATGAGACTACACCTATTTTTTCCGCAAAATACATAACAGATATCTGTTGAACACTTTTGCCTTTTCTGCATTAGTATTGATAATTCTACACCATTTCCATCTAGTAATGGACCAATATTATGGTCAGAATTCTTTTTTGTTCCTAACACACTTAAAAGCTCCTTCTTATGGTCTTTAATTATACTGGTCATAGATTTCAACTTGTGTCTCTCTGCTTTCCTTATTAATTTTCTACAATGCCTAGCTTCAGATTTATAGTCTTTACTATCAACTTCTCATTTTTTATTTTTTGTAGCTGCCTTCATTTCCCTTCTAAACCAGGTCATTTTTAAAAACTAATTCAGCCTCTTTCCTCAATTGCTAGAGGAATCTATTATCATCTATTAAGTCCTTAAACAATTCCCAATTATTCACATTCTTCTGATTAAATTCTTCTCCCAGTTGATTTGACTCAGTTGTTTTCAGTTTTGTGAAATAAGCCCTGTTAAAGCATCAAGTGTGTGCATATATATATAAATAAATAAAAATAAGCACTAGTCTGGACTTTATTTTATAGGAGGTCTCGTATTGCCAGTAGTAAAACATCCTTGGATGTTTCTAAATATTGTAGATGACAATCTCCAAACTAAAAAGCTAATTGCAACCAACACAGGGGAATTCTACCTCGTATAGACAAGTAACATTGTGTGATCTGTTGGTTAGGTATTATTTAGAGTTTCCAATTTAACATGTAGTGATTTGGCAGGGTTCATTTGCCTCTAGATCAGCCACAGCATCACAGTTAATTTGGGAGTGAGGACCCCCAGGTATGCAAGACAGATACTCACACTTAGGCTGAATAAGTGTCATTAGTGCCCATAAATGGATCCTTGCCCATTAATTTCAGAAATTCCTCCAATCTCATGTGAGTGATGTCTCATGTCTTGATTCTGGAAAGACAGTACACCATCCTGTTGTCTGTTTATCCTTTGCAGAATGTTCTTTTGATTCTTCTGAGTGTTGAACCTCCAGCAAGGATTGACGGACTTCCTTGGACAGTTGAGGAAACTCTTTATGGGCAAAACTGATTCTTAGAGGTTGGGCTTAGCTACCATGCACAGGCATGTCTCATACAGCTTTCCCTTCCCTTAGACCCCCTGGTTCTTAAGAGGTATCTTTTACAGTTTAAACATTGAGGACCTGGTATCAACTTGAAGCAGTGGTCGATCCTGGAGTCTCTGCCAGTTGATTGTGATCTCGAGGCCACTAAAAAGTCTGGCAGCACAGCAGGGCTCAGCAGGCTGCCTGTCTGCCGTGGCCCCTTGGCACTCCCAGAAGAGGCTGGCTGCTGGCACATCCCTGCTGCCCCTGGGTGGGGGCTGCAGGTTCACACACTGCCCCTGCCCCCAGCACCAGCCCTGTAGTCCCCATTGGCCAGGCGGCGCTTGCAGGAGTGAGTGACGCACAGAGACCCACATTTCCTCTTTCCCCCAGCGGCCGCAGAGACATGCCAGCAGCCCAGCTGCTTCCAGGAGCAGCGTGGGGCCAAAGAAGGCAGGAAGCCTGCCTGAGCCCCACTGCACCATCAGCCAGGAGCCTTCTGCAGTAAGCGCCTCCCAGCCGGAGTCTCCACCTTGCACCCCTCACACACATCCCAACCCCCTGCTCCAGCTCGAAGCCCTCTCCTTCACCCAAACTCCCTCCCAGAGCCCACCCCCCTCACCCTCTCCTGCACCCCAAAACTCTGCACCAGCTATAAGCCCCGTTCTGCACCAAACTCCCTCCCAGAGCTTGTACCCCTCACTCCTTCACCCTAACCCCATGCCCGAGGCTCAGCCAATGCACACCCCATAGTTGAGAATGTTACACTGATTTGTGACAATCCCTGAAGGATTTTGGATCTATAAACCACAAACGAAACTAATAAAAAGTAAAATTCATGAACAGTCCAGTGGATTCTATGAGATGAGGTGCAATGTGACCATCTGACCCCTGCACCCAAACTTCCTCCCAGAGCTTGCACCCCTCACTCCTGCACCCTAATCCCCTGCCCCAGGCTCAGCCTGAAGACCCCTCCCACATTCTGAATCCTGGCCCCAACCCAGAGCCTACACCTCCTCCCAAATCCCAACTCCCTGCCCCAGCCTGGTGAAAGTGAGTGAGGGCAAAATGGAGTGAGTGGGGCGGTGCAGCTCCTGAGTTGATCTTAAATTCAAAAAGTGACTGTGTGTGTAAAAGGGTTGGACACCACTGACTTGACCAGGAGGAATTCCATACAGCTAAAAGCTTCCTCTTCTCTCTAGTAGCCACAGTCCACCTACCCTCCTCTGTCTCAAATTGCGAAGAATGTAGATGTGACCTCTTGCCTCCGATAGGTATGAATGGCCAGGCCTTCTTTCTGGCTTTCTGTCTCCCCAACTCCTTGGTGGCCAGCTTCTTTCTTCCTTGAACCTGGTGTACTTGATGTTTCCTGAACTGGGCTGATTAGGAACTCCTCAACTTCTCTGTTTCTCAATAGTGTCTCTATTTGCCTGTCCAGTCCAAGAAGTTTCTCCAGCACCGGCTTTCACTTCATGTGTAGTATGTCCCTTCTGGCTTCAGGCAGGAAATAAAATAACGCACATCCATTGTAGGACACTCACAGTTCCATCACTGGCCATCTTGAAACTGCATGTAGGAGCAGAACCTGGAAGCAAAGCTTTTCACACTCCTGCTCTCAACTATCTCCGAAACTCCCCTATTAGCTGCCCCTGTTTGTGGCTCTCCAATTCACCCAGCAAGATGTGTTTTATATCAAGTCTCTCTGTTTAGCCCAGTTCCATCCCTCACCACTAGGAAACAAAGGACCACTCAAGGACTTCAAACACTGGATCTGATCAAAGCTCCAAGCCTCATGGCCTTTACCAAGGCACCAACAGACAGATATGTCTCAACTGCTTACCCAAGGCCTCATGGCCCAGCTATGCAGCCTGTTCACAGAGAACCCACAGATGGAGCAAAAGCACCACTCACTAAGTGCCACCACCTTCCAGGACAAAGTCTCCTGTTAGCTGCCTCTGTTCAAGTGATAGTATTATGAAAACCCAGACTATACCAAGTGTCACTGTACGGTACAGCATTTCAGTGAACAAAAAGATGGAATAAACTAAAGTAGAGGGGAAAATATATGTATATATACACACAAATAAATAAAACTACATGAAAATACTATTAGGACATTTTTCTTTGAGAATTTCTTATAGTGCTAAGTCAGAGTAGGAATAGGTAACAGACTTCTTAAATCATAGGAACTAGAAAGTGAATAAAAGAATATGTTGATTCCTACCTGTTTTCCAGACAAATTGATGATCTTTCCTAGCTTCCAAATCAGTTGTTTGCAACATTGACAGCACAAGTAAAAGCAAGATATTCCTCATGCCCTGCCATGCCCAATGAGCAGAAACCCAGAGATCCCTCAGAAACATAATTCAGTCTCTTGTCTTCTCTAGTCCTAGATTTGGAAGAAAAGGCAAAATTAGTTTGCTTAAAATACATAGTAATAAAGCAGAGCACTCAGGGTCAGTACTACTCAATACACATTGCACAACCCCTTCTCTGGAGCAGAGTCTGTTATGTGGGTACTTTAGAGATGGTACATGTAGAGATATGTACTTTTAGCTCTGGAGGCCCCTGGTTCAATTCTAGGTATCAGCCAAAATGGTGGCCATTACCAATGCCCTTAGTGAATTCCTAAAAAGCAATTTGCTAGTGTCACAGCTTTAAAATTCAAGGCTTTCGCCACATGCCATGTGAGAGCCTTATGCAACACTTTTTCTCTCTTCAATCTATTTATCTTTAACATGTCCATCATCCATGATATCTGGTATTTTATAATTAAACAAACCATGGATGGAGACAGATTCAAGTTGCAAAATTCAGCTCTGGATATGAATCCCAACTTCCAGACACAAGATTTGGATTGCCAGTTCATTTCTGCATACTGTATGTAGATGATACAATTAAAAAATGGCATTAGAACTAAGAACTGAATTTTGATTTGAAAGTGAACATTATACATGTAATCTAAACTCTTTCTCCTACAAGATTAGCTTTTGCATTTATATTTCCTGAATTCCTACATTTGTACCTGATCGTTAGTCCCACATTTCATATGTCAAAGTTTCACCACTGGGACAGGGAAAGCAGAGTGATAAGATTCTTCTGCAACATGTTATTGGCATCATTCGGTGCCTTTCATTAAAGTTATCAGATATTAGAAGTTTAGTTCTGAAATTCCATTACATTTCCAGCCTTATAAAAAAGCAGCATTATTACAATACATAATACACAGTATGGTTCTTGATAAGAAGTCAAAGATAAACCTGAAAATAGTGGATATACACTAAATCTTTTAATTTGGAGTTTTATTGAAATTACTCAAACAGTTTCTATCATGATAAACTCATGTAATTATAGTTAATCAGATATTGACTAACTGCTGTGGAGGATACACTGTTGTATCTGTTTAGCTTAATTCATTTTTATATTTTAGCTGCATTGTGAAACCTGTAAAGATATCAACTTGAGCTTTTTACACAGGCAAAGTAATGCAGGCAATGTAAGACGCTTGCATTCATGGACTTTTCCCAATGTTTTGGGGTTAACGTTAGGACCTAGACTTTCAATTTCAAGAACAAACATCGCACCCTAAATTGAAAGGAAAAAAGAAAATCCTAGTCCCTGGTCTAGAGCTAAATCCTAAATCTTACAGGGTCAAACAAAGGACCATAAGTGGCCTTGTAAGCAAGTTTGCACTGGGCTAATCAAGCCCAAGAAGCCAACCGGGCCTGGTATAGAAGTGAGAGGTAGGGGCTCTGCACCCTACTCTTTGGAAGAAGGATTTGGATCCAGTGCATTGCAAATGAGACGACTTCAGGAGAGAGAGTGACACACATACCTCAATTCCATACCAGTGGAAGCTCCAAAAAAGTTTTTGTTCCATTTCAGAATAAAAACTGCAAGTTTCAGCCAAAAAGAAATTCAAGGAGGGTGGGGGAGAGAAGAGATAAGAAATCAAATGTGAGAGGTGGGGCTCTCTGGGTTTCCAGGCTCCTTGCTGCTGAGTTGGGAGCCAAGTGTTGGTGAGAGCTGGGAGTCCCAGGGCTTTCAGGCTCCCATCTCTGAGGCAGAGAGCCTAGAATCCCTGGCACAGCAAGGTTGTCTAGGCACGATCCAACGATCCCTGGTCCTGGAGCTCTGCACCATGGAGCTGCCCCAATGCCACAGACCCTGGAAGCTGCAAGAGACCCTGAGCTCACTAGGCAACTTTCCAACATAAACTTGCCTGTGACGAGACTAGAGTTCAAATCCAAACTGTTCTTGTGAAACATTTTGGGTTTCACAAACCTGCATTATCTGGTGAAGTTCTATTCCACAGGAAAACTTTTGGCCAGCTTTAACACTAGGCCATCCTGTAATTAACTCTACATGACAATCACTCATCTGGACTAATCCTCCTCACTCCACAACAAATATCAAGGGGCACTGCTTCCCCTAATGTCATTCCTAGCATCACAACCACCACACTGATACTATGTATGACAGATGTCCTGGGGTGGGGGAGACTTGGCAGGGTTTGGCAACACTGGTTCTGTAACATTCTGTACCTTGGGAGAGCACTCTGTAACCCCATATTCCTCATTTATATACAGTTGTGAAGCCTGCCTTTTAAGGTATCGGGGAAAGGTTACGATCTTCTTAAAGTCATTTCTCTATCCATAAATGTATATCGTTAACCCATATGAAGTTATGAGAATTACATTGTATGGTTATCACTAAAACATACTGTAAATTGGGGATTCGGCCAGATATTAGCTCCAGAGGCAACAGCAAGGAAAATAGCCAACACTCGGGTCGGCTGTCAATCAACCCATCAACAACCACTGTCCAGCAAGGGAGCTACAATGCAATGACTCACCTGCATGAGGCCAAAAGAGGGGAATTGCTCAACCTTGCCTGGAGACTCAGCAATGCACCCAGACGTGCCTAGACTTATTTTCCAAGCACACGGACTGGGGTATAAAACCGAACACAGGCGGCCCATGTTGGGCCTTTCTCCTTCACCCATCTATGCTGCAATCAACAAGGACACTCTGAAGACTCCAACTGAGGGAACTGGCCCAGATTTCAAAGGTGAAATCTGTGTACTATGAACTGCAATATCCAGTGGGGTGAGAAAAACTGCTTAGTCTAGTTGTTGCCCGGTCTAATAGGGAGGAGAGTTTAGACTGTGTGCTTACATTTTATTTCTTTTGGCAACTAACTCTGACTTTTTTGCCCATCACTTAAAATTTATCTTTTGTAGTCAATAAATTTGTTTTATTGTTTATCTTTACTAATGAGTTTGAGAAATCTCCTCAACTTTCCATTGGTGAAGTGGTGAACCAATTAATAATTCTGCATTGCCCATCTCGAACAGTGCAAGATGGCATATTCCTGAGGTACAGTGCTGGGAGCTGAGGGGATTTGGCTCTGGTGACTTTTTGTGTGTGATTCATGAGTGGCTCTGGGAGCATTCATGTAATCTAGCTGGGTGTTGGGTCCCCACATGTGGTTGTGCTAAGTGATAACAGCACCTGGAGGGGTTTGCTGCTGGTCACTAGCAAGGCATTGTGAGAGAAAACCCAGGCTGGAGAGAGTTCGGGGGGCACAGCGGTTCCACAGTCCCAGCATGCACCCTGGGGATCCTGTCACAAGTTCTAATCCTACAAGGAACTTAAGCATGTGCTTAAGTTCAAGAATGCAAGACATCTCTCTGAATGCAATGGACCTGCTCATAAACTTAAATTTAAGTACATGCTAACGTGCTTTACTGGATCAGGGCCAGAGTGCTCACCACTTTGCAGGATCATGCCCTGTGCAGGCACTCTGCTGCTGACCCTCATGAGACCTCTGTAGGTTCAAATAGGACCCAGCCAGCACTCCACATTGTGGAGCTGAATAAGGCCAGGATAGGGACTTTATCTTTCCACTATAAGATATTTCACTAAAGACCCTAATCCACAAATCCAAGGAAACCTCAGACAACACTCACTGCCAGTTGTGCTTTTTCAGTTTGTGTTTTTTAACTCAGGTAGCATTCATCAGCTGCCTTTTGAACATACTTTCCCCAGCTCAGAATTGGAAGGGTTAGTGGGTAGCAGTAACTCCCCAAGGGTAGGAGACTCCTGCCCTAGTCAGGAGGCTTGGCATCTGTTAGTTCCTTGAGAAAGACTACAAAAATAACAGCCTGCTGTTGTCTGAGGAGTACAGAGATTACATTAAGTCTGAAAAAGAAACTCACAGGAATAAATTAAAGACCCTGAACCTGATTCCCATCTCGCTTACACTAGTGTAACTCCACTGAGTACACTGATTTACAACGAGGCAAGCAAAATCTGAATTTGTCCCTTTATCTCAGTTTGTGTAACACAATTTGAAACACTAGCAGTTCTGTGCAGATATGATAAAAACACTAGCAGTTCTGTGCAACATATGCCATCCACAGTAGCATGAATAAATTACATTATGAAGGCCACCAAGATTTCACATCAAATTTAGTTACTGAATATCTCAAACTTCCAAATGTGAAGGCATAGTTAACTGTGAACTGGCAAATACAGAGAGGAAAAAAATCTGTAGTTCACATTTTAAAAAATAATTTACAGATTATTCAAACCATTAATTCTGATCTGCACTTCATGTTCATGATGCATTTTCCTTATAATTATTTATTGTTTTTTTTCCCCAGATGAGGAAGTTAAACTTCAAATCACAACTCAAATATATATATTTTTTTCTCTCCTCTAAAATTCTTTTACTGTATTTTCTTTTCTGGTCACTTATAGGTTTCTCTCTCCACTTATTCGCAAATTTAAAAAATGGCCAATTAGGAGAGGTAACAATGATTTATATAGTCCACAGTTATCCAAGACAAACTCATTACCTAAAATAATCTTGTGCCCCAACACTACATGTGCATGTGCTTACATTTTAAGTACAAATCATCCCACTGACTTCAGTTGGACTATTCACATGTTTAAAGTTACATGTGCATAATACCTGCAGGATAGGGACATCACATTAAACATTCCCTTGATTTTTCCAGCTTTTTCAATGTCTTTTATGACATTCTTAGAATCATAGATTATTAGGGTTGGAAGGGACCTCAGGCAATCATCTAGTCCAACCCCCCTGCTCACAGCAGGACCAATCCTCAAATCCTTAAATGGCCCCCTCAAGTATTGAACTCACAACCCTGGGTTTAGCAGGCCATTGTTCAAACCAGTGAGCTATCCCTCCCCCACAAAAAATTAAAGGTCATTGAGTACAGCCCCCTGCCTTCACTAGGCAAAACCAAGTACTGATCTTTGCCCCAGAACCCTAAGTGGCCCCCTCAGGGATTGAACTCACAACCCTGGCTTTAGCAAGCCAATGCTCAAACCACTGAGCTATCCCTCCTTATATCTGAGGCCCCTACCCATCCTGTATTTTCACACCATGACAACAGTGGCCTACAGCTCAATCCTGCAAATATTCACATTGGTACATTTCTCATGACATTAAAATCAGGAGTTGTTCCAGTGCTACACTCATATGTTTGAAGGATCAGGCCCACAGTGTTTACATTATATTTTTAGCTGATATTAAAGATCAGTCGGAATGTGAATAAAATTGTTTGCATGCACATGTGACAGTAAAGGTTCAAAATCCATTTTCTTTGAAATACCTTCCACTAATGGAAACTGCATTGTAACAGATGTATTATCATAAATGCCAATGTCATCTTATTAGTGAGCATGTATTTAAAAGACAGTACAGTAAAAATGGCTAACTAGCAGGAAGTTTATTTCTTTGTTTTTTAATTCTTCCCTACCCATCCACCTCAGATTAAAAATGAAAATTTACGCAACAGAATGCAGGCTGCAGAAGCCTACCACGTACCACAAAACTACCACAGTCCCTTTAGAGGTGAGCAACTATAGAGCACATCAAGGGACTCTGTTCTCTTTGTATATTAAAAATTCTTATTTGGTTATTAGAGTCCTGGATTTTCTAGTAAGAAATTGGTGACCAGACTCTGGCTTTCCCTGCATAGATGGATAGCAAGATGGAGAGGCTGTAATGAAACTTGCTGCCCAGTCCCACGCATGTAACCAGAATGCTAGTGCTTGCACACCCAGAGCACAAGAACCAGAGTTCCAGCAGTGCTAGACACTGCTAAAGCAGCAGGATCTCTGGCACTGCTGGGTAACCAAGGCTATGCCTCTTTCTGCTCTCAACAGCAGCCAGCCATTAGTGACCAACACTGGAGGAAATACACAATGAATGCACTCTGTTACAATAGTATAGTAATTGATGTTTCTGCAGGTACCCCAAAGAGAAAATAACTGAGATCATTACCACTAGTGCAGTACCCCTTCACACTCCTTGCAATGGCTTCTGACGTCATAAATCTAGCCCTGTTCTGTATGAATTTGTGCAATATTTGTTACTCAACCTGAAAATGAACTGGCTGAAGTCTGAAAACCCAAGTCAAAGAACTTAATTCACTCTTGTCATAAGGAAGTAAAATTCCCTTTGAATTCAGTAGGAGTTGTGCCCACTTCAGCCATGGTTGAATTTGCCCTAGCATTTTTCTTTGCAATGAGAATACTTACGAAGAGAATTGGGAAAAATTACATTTAAAAAACATCATGCAACTAAAATAAACCAGCACAATTTTAACAACAATAGAAAAAGCACTTGCATGTCTCATATTTGACCTGAAAATCATTTGATAATTGTCCAGCACAAAACACTTTAATTATTATTCAATTCCCTTAGCAGAAAAAACAAAATTAAAAACAGTAATAACAGTTTGCCTGGAATGCAGGGCAGAAACTCATCACTTATTCATCCTAAGATTTATAGATTTTCACTTATCTTGACCTTTCTGAAATGTTAACACCATGTACTACTAAACTCTGCCCTGCCTTCTGCAAAAGGTATTATCCAAAGACTAATCCTATTTGATTCCTCATCAGCAGATCATAGCTTGGAATGGTGCTTGTCAAACCACCCTTTACATGTGCCATAGATAACCTGTGACAGTCAGCGGATCAAAGGTCTTCAGGTAAAGTTATTCTAAATTTTACAAACATTGAGATTTATAGAAAAACTAAAGAAAAAATAATGAACTAGACTGTGAATTTACAACCAGCCCCCTATACAGCCACGTCCATAGAGCCAGGATCTGGTCCTTCACTATTAGCTATTGTTGTATGTGCATGTGTACATGCACACACACAATTTTTAATATCATGAGAAAATACCAAGCTAAACTGGAAACAGGTTTTATTCCCATAGGATTTATACACACACATTATCAATTCTTCCACTGCTGACATATTTTATGTGAAGACAGTCTTGTGACTGAAGTGCAGTGACCTAGATTCTATTCGCAGCGTTGCCACAAACTTTCTATGTGACCTAAGACAAGTCACTCAGGGCCAGATTCTGCCACTTGTGGAGTAATGTACTAGTAGTCCCACTGACTTCAATAGAACTACTCAACAAGAGTAAGAATGGCATTCTGGACCTTTGTGCCCCCCCTTTTCCATTTATACAATGCAGTTACAGATATTTACCCTCCTTTCTGAAGCACTTTGAGATCCATGGATTAAAATGCACTGTGTAAAAGTGCTAGATTTATAGATCTACAACATTAGTTGGCAATTACTTCTAAATGTCACCTTCTTAATTGGTTATTTATATGAATCAGAACATTAAACTGCAGAATACTTAATGCAGTTTGCTACAATAATTGTGAGAGAGGAAATATTCTTATAAGAACACACAGTGATAGTAATATATCTGCATCTGGAAGAGAACTTTTGCAAACAATTAGGGGATATACCTACGTCAGTCTACTCCTGAGTATTACCCAGAGCAGGGCCGGCTCTAGCCATTTTGCTGCTCCAAGCACGGAGGCACGCCGTGGGGAGAGCTCTGCTGCTCGCCAGTCTCGCGGCTCTGGTGGACCTCCCGCAGGCATGCCTGCAGATGCTCCACCAGAGCCGCGGGGCCAGCGGACCCTCCGCAGGCAGGTCTGCGGGAGGTCCACCGGAGCTGCCTGCCACCCTCCCGGCAACCAGCTGAGCGCCCCCCGCGGTGTGCAGCCCCAAGCACACGCTTGGCTCGCTGGGGCCTGGAGCCAGCCCTGACCCAGAGTAAGTCACACTGAT
The DNA here is from genome assembly GCF_007399415.2 of Gopherus evgoodei. Taxonomy (NCBI): domain Eukaryota; kingdom Metazoa; phylum Chordata; order Testudines; family Testudinidae; genus Gopherus; species Gopherus evgoodei. Next base: position 61,598,431 of record NC_044332.1, read on the forward strand.
GCACTATGTCTATCCTGGGATATGCATCCATGCAATTACAGCGAGGCAGTTACACCAGTAGCTGGTAACTCCAATGTAGACAAGGTCCAATACAAACTACAGTAGTTGGTCCTTTTTCCATTTTATAACATCAGTGACTCCTTTTTAAGAATAGATGTTTAGCTGCTGAAAAAGAAGCCACTATAAAAATTTTCACTACTTTTATTATTTCTAAATTATATCTGTAAATTCAATAATGCCTGCTTCTTGTTCTGCAACTATGGAGGAAACTGAAGGGTTACACAAAGTAATGCTTAACGTACAGACAGTAAAGGCCATTGTTGCATTGCCACTGAAATGCTTCTGAAATTATAGTGACCTAATTAGGAGAAACATATAAACCCCAAAATTTTCCTGTTTTCTGTCAGGAACTTCGGTTTCAGAGTGCATTCTTGAAACTCAATAAAAGTTTACATTTAGAATTTTAATTATAAACTTAGATAAGTGGGCTATAATGAAAGATATCTCTAGCAAGGGAGCCCAAACAGATGCATTACAAATACATTAAACACCAGAGGATGATCATTCCATCAGCGAAATGGTTTTAATTAAAACAACGATAGAATGCAACTCTTCTGTGAAATGATATTGCTGTTACATCCAGTTCATTGTAAGTATTTACAATGCACGCAATGAAAAAAATACTTGACTTTCAATAATAGAAAGCATATATGATTTTAAATTTCTCTAAGCAGTCCAGATCAATGGGTCAACTAAAGAAACCCAATTGGTGCAAAACTTAATTCATCTGTATGCAAGTGTATATATTATATTACAACAACAAAACCCTACTTTAAAAGAATATTAAGGTTGCAAAGTCAAGAATTCAGAAGTTTTATCAAAATGTTGGTACCTCCTGTCTTTATTTATACAATCTTATAGTGTTTTTTTCCACAGGAATCTTGCCTTATTCAGCGCACACATTTGGTGCTCACTGAATGGTTAACTAATATTTTTTTTATCCTCGCCATTTAATGCATGGCCACATGCATTATTTATCGCACACCGGCCAAACCCTGCACTGAATACACAATGATTTATTTCTTCGTGGACTTTTCTATGGTCTTATCATTGTAGTATCTTAGCACTTTACAAGCATTCATGGATTTATCTTCACAACACCTCTGTCGTATTATCCTTCCCATTTTACACACAAAGTAACAGAAATTAAGGCCAGAATTGTCAAAAGTGTCAGAGTGTCCGGTTTGAGAAACATAGAGACTCATTTTTCTAACTGAAATTGAAAACAAGGTCTTATAATGGAAAGTGACAGGGGATACTACTTGCACTGCCTTTCCTTTGCACACCTGTACTTAAATTTCTGAACTGTTTGTTTAGTACAGTGATGAAATTTTCCTTGAAGTTTCCTCAGAATATAGCAAAATTAATAGACAGAATTAATAGAATAAAAAACATTTCTGAAGATGCCAAGACAAGCAAAATTTTGCATTCAAGTACAAGCATTAGGATTTCTTCACAAAGCAATGCTGTGATGTATTTAAAAAACCTCAACAGGCTAGTGCCTAGACTGGATCTGTTACCAGTTTAATATCTGATGCACCTTTTAGCACTGGCAGTCTTATGGACTGGATGATCCAGTAAATCTTTTCCATCTCTAACCTATTGATTCATAATAAGAATAGTGCCCAGAATTGTGCTGATTTTGGAATACTATTAAAATTGGATTAGCAGGACAAAGGGAAATATATCTAATTAACACTAGCCCTGCATCTCTATTTAAGTAATAGGTTGTGATGTGCAAAGCTTTTGCTAAAGCAATGGGTGTGTACAACAGCCAGAACAAATGATTGCATATACATGCTCAGCTATCTGATTCAGGAAATCAGATACAGAGATCCAGGAAAATTTTCCAGCAGCATTGGAACAATTTTTATAGTGGCAATGCTGAAAGCCACGGAACAAACCTGTAAATCGCTTCAAGCCAGAGGGTTCCTGCTGCACCCTCAGCACTGCTAGTTCCAGCACCCCATAAAAGGCTACCATTTTTGCATGCAATTAAATGCAGGTGAAAACATTTGTGGGTGCAAAATTGCATCTCCAAAATTGGAGATAACTGGGAAAAAAATCATATTCATAACAGACTACTGAAGCTATATAAATGGCATAGGCCATCTTCAATTCTTCTTTAAGCTATAAAAATACTCAATTTTGCTGCAATGCCTACATTTTAAAGAATAATATGGTCTCCACAGTGTTGGTACCTATGAATTTTGCCCTTATTACTCTTTCCTTTCCCACTACCTCGTTTTAGGCCAGACACAAATGAGCTAATATAAACAGACACAAACACATCCACATGATAAATTCTATTGTTTCAACAACTCATTTCCGAAGTGCTGAAATAAACATTTGTTCCAATGCATGCTCTGTCATCAGATGTTTACCTCAATACATTTAAGTATCAACCTTCAAAAAGGGAAAGGATTGGAAAACCTGAGCAGCACTCTGTAGGACTCAAGAAACTGACAGGCTGTAGAATAGACCCGTGCTAATGCACACACTAAAACAGGAGTCCCAGCAAATAGCAAGTGTTGTAACAAGCTCTCATATAATTAAGGCTTCATTATGTCTACAAAATATACTCTGCAGTAATACGGTACATTTACTACCACATTCTGACATTTTACTCTAAGTAATTAAAGCTAGAGATGTCAGAATAAACAAACAAAGGATATTTTGCATCTGACGAAGTGGGTATTCATCCATGAAAGCTTATGTCCCAATACATCTGTTAGTCTATAAGGTGCCACAGGACTCTTGGTTGCTTTTTACAGATCCAGACTAAACACAGCTACCCCTCTGATAAAAGATATTTTGTGACTTACTGTTGGTTCATGCAATTTCTTCCAGTCATTAGAGACAACTGGTAATAGCATAGTGTATTAAGACAAATGTGTAAAGAGGATTCTACTGTGAAGTATAACAATGATCATAACAAAAAAGTCCAGAAAGGATATTGGAACACAAACACACACACACACACACACACACACACACACATACACACACACAAACTCAGAGAAGTTGACAGACGGGTGTTAGCGTAATGAGAGTGTGAGGAGCCTAGAGCTGACCCAGCACTCTGGTCACTCAGGGTATGTCTACACTGCAATGAAATACCCGGGGATAGCCCAGTCAGTAGACTAGGCTCTCGGGTTACAGGCTGCAGGGCTATAAAATTGCAGTGTAGATATTTGGGCTTGGGCTAGAGCCTGAATTCTAGACCCTTCTCCTTCGCAGCTCAGATCATTCTGGGGTGTATTAACTGGAATGTTATGTCAGGGATAGGAGGCAACTTTCCTGCTCTACTCAATACCGGTGAGGACTCAGCTGGAACACCGTCTAATTCTGGGTGCCGCACTTTCAGAAAGATGTGGACAAATTGGAGAGAGACAAGAGCAGCTACAAAAATGATAAAAGATTTAGAAAAATCTGATCTATGAGGGAAGGTTAAAAACGGAGCATGTTTAGTCTTGAGAAATGAAGACTGAGGGGGATCTGATAATAATCGTCAAATATCTTTCGGGGTATTATAAAGAAGCTGGTGATCAAAAGAAATTGATCATGTCTACTGACGTGAGGACAAGTAGTAATGGGCTTAATCTAGACAGGGCCACCCAGAGGATTCAGTGGCCTGTGGCAAAGCAATTTCGGGGGCCCCTTCCATAAAAAAAAGTTGCAATACTGTAGTATCATGGTTTTGGAAAAGTGAAAAATAACCAGTGAAATACATTCAAAAAATAATTTTTAATAATTTGAATAGGATTTAAAAATATTAAATGCTTTAATGGTATGTATACATTTGCAATTACATAATGGGCTGTCGCTGGGTCATGGTTGGTGCCAGGGGGCTGTCGCTGCCTGGAGCTGGCACTGCTGTTGCCCAGAGCTGGGTGGGGAGCAGGGCTCTGGGACAGGGGGTGCCTGGTTCACAGAGGCTGGGCTTGGCTCAGATTTGGGGGGGAGGGGTCAGGAGATGCTGGGCTCAGAGCTGGGGGTCAGGGCTGTGAGGGGGGTCGGGGGGGTGCCTGGCTCAGAGGGGCTGGGCTCAGAGCTGGGGGTCAGGGCTGTCGGGGAGGGGTCAGGGGGGTGTCCAGTTCAGAGGGGCTTACCGTGTTGCTTACTCCCACTTCCCCCATCTCCCGGAGCCACAGTGTGCCACGTTCAGAAGCGGCCCTGGACAGCGCAGCAGCGACCTGGCTCTACGTGACCTAAGCCCCCCTTGCTTGGCCGTAGCTCACATCCCCGCCCCCTTACCATGCGGCTCTGAGCACGAGGTGCTCAGGCCCCGCCCCCTTACCACACAGCTCTAAGCAGAAGGAGCTTAAGCTCAGCAGAGTCGCATGGCTTTAGCTCTGTCCAGGGCCGCTCCTGGATGTGGCGCACTGAAGCGCTGGGGGAAGGTGAAGGTGAAGGTGGGGGGAGCCTCCGACATTCTTGTGGGGGCCCCTGTGGGGCCTGGGGCAAATTGCCCCACTTCCCCTCCTCCCCCACGTGGCCCTGGTACTAGAATAGATTATGAAAGGAGATCATGGAACAGAGGGAGAGGGTAAAAACAAATACTTATCAGGAATGGTCTAGATCAGTGTTTCTCATAGACTCTTAGACTTTAGGGTCAGAAGGGACCAATATGATCATCTAGTCTGACCTCCTGCACAAAGCAGGCCATAGAACCCTACCCATCCACTTCTATAACAAATTGTGGTTTGAAGACCTCAAGCTGCAGAGAATCCACCAGCAAGTGACCCATGCCCCACGCTGCAGAGGAAGGCAAAAAACCTCCAGGGCCTCTGCCAATCTGCCCCGGGAGGAAAATTCCTTCCTGACCCCAAATATGGCGATCAGCTAAACCCTGAGCATGTGGGCAAGACTCACCAGCCAGCACTCAGGAAAGAATTCTCTGCAGTAACTCAGATCCCATCCCATGCAACATCCCATCACAGACCACTGGGCATACATATCTGCTGATAATCAAAGATCAATTGCCAAAATTAAGCTATCCCATCATACCATCCTTTCCATAAACTTATCAAGCTTAGTCTTAAAGCCAGATATGTCTTTTGCCCCCACTACTCCCCTTGGAAGGCTGTTCCAGAACTTCAGTCCTCTAATGGTTAGAAACCTTCGTCTAATTTCAAGTCTAAACTTCCTAGTGTCCAGTTTATACCCATTTGTTCTTGTGTCTACATTGGTACTTAAATAATTCCTCTCCCTCCCTAATATTAATCCTCTGATATATTTATAAAGAGCAAGCATATCCCCCCTCAGCCTTCTTTTGGCTAGGCTAAACAAGGCAAGCTCTTTGAGTCTCCTTTCATAAGGCGGGTTTTCCATTCCTCGGATCATCATAGTAGCCCGTCTCTGAACCTGTTCCAGTTTGAATTCATCCTTCTTAAACATGGGAGACCAGAACTGCACACAGTATTCCAGATAAGGTCTCAAATGGTCTAGGTGAGCATTTCTCAAATGCAGCTCCCATAGCTGCATGTGGCCACCAGTAGATTTCTTTTTTTGTGGTCACAAGGGCCTCCAAAGCAGGGGTGGAGATTGGGGGGATGGGAAGAGCAGGAGAAGTGCCACCTCCCTGCAGCGCCCAGCTGTTGCTCCTGAATAACTGCTATCAAGGGCAGCGAGATGTGCCACCTTGGTGTTTCCACTGGTGCCTCCAGCAGAGATCAGCACCCTGCACCACACAGCTTCCTTGGGGGCTCTAGGCAGCACTTCTGGAGACATGCGGGCCAACGTGCATGGCACCAGAGGTGGATTCTGCCAGTGGAGGTGGCTGCAGTGTTCAGTTGGCATGGCACCCCATGGGCAGCTCCCCCAGCCAAGGCATGCCAGCCTGGCACTCTGTAGGAGGTTGGTGAATCCCTGACCCACCTTCCCTGGGGTGAGCTCTCAATGAGGGGCTGTGGAAGGCAAGGACAGAGAGACAGGTTTGTCATAGGAGCCACCAGCAAGAGTTGACGGCTGCACTTTGAGGCCACCAAAAAAAACTGTTGTCAGAACCCCCATCTAGATATACTTGGTCCTGTCTCAGCGCTAGAGGGTGGACTAGATAACCCCTTAAAAACAACAAGGCGTCCAGTGGCACCTTAAAGACTAACAGATTTATTTGGGCATAAACTTTTGTGGGTAAAAACCCACTTCTTCAGATGCATGGAGTGAAAATTACAGATACAGGCATAAATATATATTGGCACATGAAGGAAGGGTGTTACCTTATGAGTGGAGAACCAATGTCGAAGGCCAATTTAGTCAGGTGGATGTAGTCCACTCCCAAGAATTGATGAGTGGATGTCAATACCAAGAGAGGGAAAATTGCTTTTGTAGTGAGTCAGCCACCTCTTAAGGATATTTCCAGTGCTACATTTCTATGATTCTATCTTATTCAAATGATTTGGAATCACCCCAGTAGTGCTAAACCACAACCCTACATGAACTGCATGATTTCATCTTTATTAACCTTGTCCTCCTTCTCTTTTCTTCTCTTCTGCAGTTTGTTAAACTCATTTGTATGTTGTTTCATATTGGAGTGTAAACTCTTCAGGGCAGGGATCGTGTTTCTTTGGAGCTTTGCACAACGGAGCCCCAATCTTGAGTGGGGCTATGGGTACTACCACAATACAACTAATTAAAAAAACAAAACAAACAAACAATAGTAAAGCTGTGGACTTATAAAAACTAATATGATAAAGTAAGGTCAATTATCTGTTCAGCTTGTAGGTAACCAGAGTTCCTGTTACATCATTGGTCTCATCATTTTGACCTTCCCTGCTGTCATCCCCATTATAGTTCAATTAACAGAGGAGTCCTGCAGTGGTCTGATGAGCATCTGCTGCATCTACCTGGCAATAATTCAATAAGGAAGCGCCACAGGAAGAAATAATGAGAAGTCAACCCAGTTGTGCCATTTCCCCTTGGGAGTGCAGAGCAGTTTGGTTTATGGGGAAGAGCATGACCTTCGGAAATTATCAGTTCATTTCACATTGCAGAGCTTCCACATATTATAGCTAACTGAAAAACAAAAACTACACTGGTTTGTTTTTCAACTATGCAGTCAAGAACTTTCCAAAATCAGTTTTTCTGACACGTATGAACTATTAGTATCCCTTTCCAGATTGTAAACAAAAAAAGTAATTGCAACTATTTTCTGCATCTTGGTTCTACAAAATGAATGGTGGGTTTCAATCACTCTTCCCTGAGTAAAATATTAAAAGCTTAGAATGTAGCAAAACTGAAACAATGTACACACACACACACACACACACACACACACACACACACACACACACACACACACACACACACACACACACACACACACACACTGGTGCCAGCTGGCAATTGGGTTCACTGTTCTGTAAGAGCAACTTCTAACAAGCCTGACCTACTCACTACACCTAGCACACTGCTTTCATAGTATTTATCCATAAAGAATATCATCTGAAGTCTTAAATGAAAGCCAGAATCATTAATATTGCAACATGTACATACAGTATGTGAGAAGTTACGTATATTAATACTGAAAATATGTTCCCAAAAGTCTGAATCAAGGCAGGGTTGACAAACATGTTTCTGCCAGATAAAGGAAACATATTTACCTGTCTGCCTCAGTTCATAAGTAAATTAAGCATTCTAAGCCAACACAATGGAAGCCTCGTTTCCATACAATGTCAACATGAGGATGTGAAGGCAACATGGAATCAGCACATCAGGAAAGAAACCATGGCATCATCCTGACTCTCGGGACAAAACAATGACATTTGGGGTATATAATACGAATGCAAAAGGGCACCATTTTATCCTGCACCTGAAGAAGTACTCAGGCAAAGCAACTACATTCATGAAAATGGAATTCCAACCCGCCTTGGTTGGAAATGCGGCAAAAGACATATGGACTAAGGCATGACTGCTTTCAGACAGCCTGTTAAAATGAAGTTTAGTCTCTACAAAAGCATAAGTAACCTTTCTATTTCCATTTTCCTTATTTCCCAGCACTACCCTCCCCACTACTGATTGCCACCATCCCCCACCAACCACCTCCTGCCCTCCTCCCCCTCCTACCCCGGGCTCTCCCACACACACACCAGGCACCCTTCTGCATTAGAATAAGGTGCTTGCTTCCTTCTCTTCCTCCTCCTCACTGCCAGGGTACCAATAGGGGGATCATTGAAAGAACATAGGAATCTCCCTTTTCTCAGTTGTAGAAACTGAAGCCACAACAGCCCCTTAGAGCCAGGAGGAACAACAATAGGGAAAGTTATACTCAGCCCTGGAGTATAACTCAGTCACATTCTGTGGGGAAGGCTCATGCACAGCGTGGTCGGCATGTAGGAGCTGTAAGGGGATGGAGCATGCTCAGCGCACACTGAATCTTCAAAGCATTTAGCTGCCAACCTAACAAGTTTCTATAGAGCACATGTAAACTCATTTCTCAGAGAGGCTTATAACTTCACCAAGTTTGGGCAGATTTTCATTAGGTAGCAAAAGACATACCTGACACCAGGACCATACCTCTGCTAGATTTCAAGTCCCAGCTCCAAAGCAAAGAAGCATTGGAACACCTCAACAGAAGAGCGGAAATTTTAAAATATGGGCAAAATATTTTTCTGTAATGTCATTCTCAGAAACAATGGAATCAATTTAGCTCAAGCTTTCCAAAAAAAGAATTCAGGCAGACACACAATATGGAACATACCAACCTAAATAGTAGATTGGTAAAGTTGTAAGCAATTGAAAACAGAATCCTATAAGGGGAAACACTGGGCATCTTTAACTACAGGCAACCCTACTAATTCTACCCCCCCCCCCACACACACACACTCTTAAGAGACCACCATATACCTCAGGTACCACCACCACCACCACCAAGCACCTGCGCAGTAAAACCCAAAATTAGACCAAAAGTATCACAACCACAGGAGATTAAACCATTATGTGTTTCAGGGAGACAACTGAGGGAACACGGTGCACCAATTCTCAAGGCCCCTGCAATGGCAGGAAAATGATTAAATGAGATATACCCAAATAATCCTGGCAAGTGATCTGCACCCACATGCTGCAAAGGAAGTTGAGAAAAACCCCAGGTCACTGCAAATCAGACCTGGGTGAAATTCCTTCCTGACCCAACATACAGCAATTAGTTAGACTCGGAGCATTAAACAAGAACCAGCCAGTCAAGCACCTGAGAGAGAAAATGATTAGTGCCATCTCAGAGCACTGGCCCACCCTGTCCAGTGTTCCATCTTCAGCCACAGCCATCTCTGATGTGTCAGAGGAAAGAGGGGGGAAAAATACACTGGGGAACAAGGGAGGAGAATCCCTTCCTGATCACTGCAAGTGATCAGGTGAAGCCCTGGAGTTTTTACTTTCGGCAGGATATAGGCAGGATGCCATTATTTGAGCAGGTGACATCCCAGGACTACTAAGCCCTGCCTTCTACCATCAGAAGCAACCCTCTCATACAATCATACATATATTTGTCCCACTCTGTCAAAACCAATTGAGGAGTTTGCCCCTATAACATGAACTGCAAGGTTGTTTCAGTCCTGTGATGGTTACAAACCTTCTAATTTCCAGCCTGAATTTGTTCATGGCCAGTTTATACTCATTTGTTCCTGTGCCAATATTGTCTTTTAGCTTAAAGAGTTTTTTACCCTCCTTGGTGTTTATCCCTGATTTAGGGAGACCAATCATGCCCCTCCCCGCTTCTTTCTTTTTGCTAGACTAAACAAGCTCTTCTAGTCTCTGCTCATAAGATAGAGCTACTAGAATCAGGGCTGTCTCCAGGCACCAGTGCAGCAAGCAGGTGCTTAGGGCAGCCAATGGAGAGGGGTGGCCTGTCTGGCTCTTCAGCGGCAATTCATCGGCGGGTCCCTCAGTCCTTCTCGGAGGGAAGGGCCTGCCACCAAAGAATGAAGTGGTAGTGGCAGAGCTGCTGCCAAAGTGTCATCAGTCGTGGCTCTTTTTTCCCCCCACCACTTGGGGCGGTAAAAACGCTAGAGCCAGCCCTGACTAGAACGAGCTTCTTTGCACCTGTTCCAGTTTAAATTCATCTTTCCTGAACATGGGTGACCGGAACTGTATATAGTATTCCAAAGGAAGTCATACTAGTGCCTCATACAATTACATTAATACTTCTCTATCTGATATATTCTAAGATTGCATTTGCCTTGTTCACAGCTGCATCACATTGGTGGTTCATTCCGTGATGGACCCACACTCCCAGGTTTCTCTCCTCCTCTGTCACTTCCAGCCGAAGATCATCCAACTTGTAGCATAAATTTCTATTAGGCTGTAATTGAATGGGCTTGCATTTTGTACTATTGAATTTTTTCCCATTTCTGTCACTCCAGTTTTTAAGGTTATCCAGATCTTCCTGTGTAATATTCTGATCATCTTCTGCATTGAGAATGCTCCCCAGCTTCATACCAGTAGGAAGTTTCATTAGCATATTCCGACTTTTTGCATTCTCCTTATCTTAAAAAAAAATAAATAAAAGGTTATTTTCTCAAAAGGAAGAAATCAGGTTAGTGTGGCATGGTCTATCTTGGGTAAATCAATGTTGCATTTTATCCATAAATTTAATTATTTTTTCCTTCATAATTTGTTCTAAAGCCTTGTATACTACTCAGATCAGACTAACAGGTCTGTAATTGCATGGGTCACTTCTTCCCCCTTTCTTAAATAGAAGTATGCCAGTAGTTATTCTCTAAGTCATATGATACTACCCTCCTAGGTAAATTTATTAAGAATCCATGCTACCAGACTAGCAATCTCATGTCACAGTATTCAGTAGTCTGGGATTTAAATTATCCAGTTCCCCCCGATTAGAGTGCATCACGAGCTAAAGTTTTCCTTCTACCTCAGAGATGGTAAATTTCCACTTCTATACACTCATTTTCATCCGCTGTCCTGCCTTCATGTGCATGTTCCATATCATCAACCTTATTGATAACCATGGCAAAGTATTCATTTAATTATGGGCCCAGATTATCTTTCATCTCCTTCCCATCCACACCACATAGCAACCCAGCTTCATCCTTTTTATAAATAAAAATCAAACAAACCCTACAAAATGTCTTATTTTCATTTGCTTGGCAAGAACTAATTTAGCTTGACTTTTAGAAATTCACGTTATTCCTACATTTTCTAACCTCCTCAAAGTAGCAGTCTCTGCTGATCAAACCATTTTTCCATCGCCTATTGGCTCTCTGCTTTCTTGTAATGTCTTCTTTGAGGTGGTTATTCCTTCAGCTGGATCTGGAGCTTTTTCTTACAAGTTTTTTCCCCTAGTTTGGAATGCAAGTCTCAGATGCTTTTTAAATAGTTGATCTGAAGAAATTCCAAGCCTTCTCCAGTTACGTCCTTGAGTTCTTCAGTCCAGCTGACTTCTTTACTGAATTCCCTTAATTTCCCAAAGTCTACCCTTTTGACACAGCTGATGACCTGTTTTTGATTATCTTTCCATTTATTTAAATGGAATCAACTTATGGTCACTCAATCCAAGGTTATTTCCTACAATCAGCTCTTCTATGATGTCCTCTCTGTTTACCAAAACCAAGTTTAAAACTGCATCCCCTCTTGTTGAGTCAGTGGCAATCTATTTATCACGTCCAGGAAACACTGGGCCTTACCCATATTAGTAGCATTTATTCTCCAGTCGATATTTGGGAAGTTAAAGTGTCCCATTATAACATAATTTCCAACAGTATTTCTCTCTAATAAATATCAGTGATCTCCATTCATACTTGAGTCCACTCCTGGAGGTCTATAGCAAACCCAATAGAATCTTTCACAATCTTTCCACAAAATGATTTTTGACCCAAACAGATTTTGCTTTGTTTACTGTCTCGTCTCATTTCTTCACAATTTACAGCTTCATTGATGAACAACACTATTCCACTACCTCAATCTTTATCCCTAAACAGAAAATAATCTTCAATACCTCTATTCCAGTCAGGAATACTATTCTGCCATGTTTCTATAATGCATATAATATCCTGCACCAATAGGGCCAGTTCCTCCATTTTATTGCCCAGGCTCCTTTCATTTGTGTACAATCGTCTCAGTTGCCTGTCTCGCCCAAACCTCACCCAGTTTTCAAGCTGGATTAGCTATACTCCTTTCACTAACTGCAACACCTCCCTCACTCCTACTCCAATCAATATATGTACTTTCTTTTGCTTTCCTGTCCACACTGTTACCTTGTAGTTGTACACTATCCCTTACTAGATCTTCATTTAGCTGATTTTCTTCTTCATGTGTATTGAACCCAGGCATGGAGATTTCATGAATCTCTCCCAACCTTCTCCCCTCATTTCCTAGGTTAAAGAAAATACTAATTATGCCAGCCTTTACCCCAGAAGGTTAAATTTCCCAGGGACTCAAGTGAAGTCCATCAGCCAAGCAGAGTTTTCTTTCTGTGAATGCCTCCCAGTGAGCAATCATCCCCAAATCTTCCTCCCAGCACAAATCCTTGAGCCTTCTGTTGATCTTAATTATCTTGTCAAACCTTCATCCTCCTTCTCCAGGGACCAGAGCATTCTACTGACTTTCAAGTGAGCTTCCACCTCTTTAAACATTTGCCCCAGCCAAGTGTAGTCATTCTTGAAAGAGGGAATCTAGCAGTGTCATTCATCCCAACATGCAGCTCAGTCAATGGATTTTCCCCCATTCCCATGAGCATCCTTTTTCAGCCTCATGTCCATATCTCATACTCTTGTTCCTGGCGCACAGCACTCTCTTCTGTTCTCTGGATCTGGCCTGGGGACAGGCCTGTTATTTCTTCTGAGTATGGAATCCCAAGTCACACAGACCTCTTTCTTTCTGCTATGAATCTGTTTTATGTTCTCTCTCACAATCCCTGGTACATAATCCTCATTTTTCTTCTGGCTCCAGTCCCTGGTTCTCTCTTCCTCTCTTCTACAGGGATGGCTTCCCTTCTTTTCTTCGTCCCCTCCCCAGCTTCTGTCTGTTTCTCTTCTCCTTATTCCCCAGTGCAGCAAGCTTGTTACTCAACTCAATTTCACAACCATTAGCTGGTCTTTTTCTCTGTTTTGTTTCCATGGGCATGTTCTTTCATGGGTTACGTTCTTCTTCTGGCAGTCTCTCCCCCACCTAGGTCCTTTTGTTGATCAGGTGTCTGCAAATCTTCTCTTCTCTCATGCACTGTATCTTCAAATCCTCATCTGCATTCTATCATCTCCAACTGTATCTCTAATGCCTGAATTTTTTCTGCCATGAACTCTGTCAAATGACGTTTCATGCATAAGTGACTTCCATCAGATACCCACTAAAGAGTGATGTACATCCTGCAGCTTCTGCATCTAACCACCTTCCTTGTCTCCTCTGTTTCTTGGGTCACTTCTAGTGCTGCCTCAGTAGCCATTGTTGTCTTCTCTTCCTAGACCATGCTAGGAGGAAAAACACACACTCTCTCCAAACTCCCACTGAAACTCTGCTTTTAGCTGCTTGTTGCTCCAGTGTTCACTAGTGACTGGCTCTTGAACATAGCAAAATTAAGTCTGCACCACCCCTTCATTAAGGAATATCAGCAAGCACTGAATCAAGCCAAACACCTGGAACAAATCGCTCGCATACACACATCAATACTGAACCTCCAAAACACAATCACCACTCTCCTCTCAGGCCAAACTCCCTCCTGACCCCCAGAAACTCCGGTGTTGGTTATTCACACATTCTAAACAAAAACACCTTTTTTATCCATGTCTTCGAAATATAAAAGTTATACTGTAAATAATCTTTCACAAATGGCACTCTTTCCAATCTAGATGCATTAATGAGTAATCTAATGCTAAAGACATTTTTATAAGGAAACATTCACTGACTAGTGTTTTGCCAAACTTAAGCCTTCATTCTTCCATCTGTAACAATGCTGCTTCAATTTATATTTCAAAATCCCTTAAAACTGGGAGGAATGGATATTGGCAGAAATTCTCTCTCATGTGGATTTATATCTGGTAGGATTACCATCGTCCTCTGCAAAATGGCTTTACTTGTGTCATAAACAGATAGCTAAGGGTTAATGTCTCTTTCACCTAAAAAAAAAAAAAGTAACCTGAAGCCCCTGACCAGAGGACCAATCAGGAAACCAGACTTTTTCAGGTCTGGGTGGAGGGAAGTTTGTGTCTGAGTTCTTTGTCTTGAATCTGTCCCTCTCGGCTATGAGAAGGATTTTTCTGTTTCCTGCTTTCTAATCTTCTGTTTCCCAGTTGTAAGTACAAAAGATCAGATAGTGATTTATATGTTTTTTTTTGTATTTACATGTCTATAGTTGCTGGAGTGCTTTGAATTGTATTCTTTTTGAATAAGGCTGTTTATTCATATTTCTTTTAAGCAATTGACCCTGTATTTGTCACCTTAATACAGAGAGACCATTTTTATGTACTTTTCCTTTCTTTTTATATAAAGCTTTCTTTTTAAGACCTGTTGGAGTTTTTCTTTAGTGGGGAACTCCAGGGAATTGAGTCTGTACTCACCAGGGAATTGGTGGGAGGAAGAAGTCAGGGGGAAATCTGTGTGTGTTAGATTTACTAGCCTGACTTTGCATTCCCTCTGGGTGAGGGGGGAAGAGAGATTAACTCTTGGTAATTCTGTTTTCCAGGACTGGGAATGGGGAGGGTGGAGTCCCTCTGTTTAGATTCACGGAGCTTGCTTCTGTGTCTCTCTCCAGGAACACCTGGAGGGGGGAAGGGAAAAGGTTTATTTCCCTTTGTTGTGAGACTCAAGGGATTTGGGTCTTGGGGTCCCCAGGGAAGGTTTTTGGGGGGACCAGAGTGCCCCAAAACACTCTAATTTTTTGGGTGGTGGCAGCTTTACCAGGTCCAAGCTGGTAACTAAGCTTGGAGGTTTTCATGCTAACCCCCATATTTTGGACGCTAAGGTCCAAATCTGGGACTAGGTTATGATAACTTGAAATTATAAGAAATCTCAATTGTTGATTGACTACCAAGTTAACTGCATTCCTGCTTGCCTACCATCAGAGATAACTCCTACAGCTCCTTCAAATATTAAAAATTTTATTTTCCTCCCAGTTACTCTCAAAATTATCTGCCATGTAATGTTGCTGTCTTACCCAACTTGTGCATTTCAATAGCTCAGAGATGGGAATGTGAGTTACATGTATGCCTTGATGGTAAAAACAGTCAAATATATTGACTATGCTACAATTTATGCAAACAAATTTAAAATGAAGTTACAATTCAAAATCATGCAAATAATTTATTGAGAGTCCTGTACATTTCTTCAGAGCTCGGTCTCCTGGACAATATATGCAGGCAGTATGGGAATCTGATCCATCTTAGACATTTTTGGCTCAAATGGTAAAGACAGTATGGAATCATGAATTACCAAGAGTCAGAACTATATTTGCTACATAATTTTTCTTTAATATACGAGACTAAAAAAAAAATCTTTTAATAACACACCACGATTGCCCTGGGTTATACAGAGATTGATCCTTAGAAAGTGTAAAATCTTGTATGTCTTACATTTAAAAACACTGGGATGTTGATGTGCCTGAAATTGCTTTTTATGAGCATCTGATTTATAAGACTAATGGCAAAACTATAAAAAATTTTCTTGTGTTGGGGGAAGACGATCTTTCTTACCTAAAGGAAGATACAGATGTGCAAGTGAGAAATACATAAGACCACTAGGCAAGATTTAAGTTACCCCATTTACTACTTTTCTTACTACCACAATATTGATAATAATTTATTAGTCATTCTGTTACCAAGGATTTCAATTTGCTACATACACAAGACAGTCTTTAACATTTTTAACCACACAAAACAAAAATCTTCATTTTAACAAATCACCCTCTGGCAGAGTGCCTGCCAGATAGTGGGGGGGTGGTGTGCAGAGTGAGGGCAGCTGGCTTGAATGGTTTTACTGAGCATGCTCAGTCCAAGTGAGCATGTTCAGTACAAGCCAAGCAGCAAATCTGGGGGAAGGGAGGAGAAGCGACCCTGCCCCTGCCACCACCGCCATGCAACCCCTCTGCCCTTGGGAGATGAGAATTTAAAAAAACAGGAAAATGCAGCTTTTGTCTCTGGGTTGCAGCTCACTCCTGGATCCTGGCTGTACCTACTCTGGCAAACATAAGAATCCTAAATTTTGAAAACGTCCTCAATATTCAGGCCCCTCTCCTAAACACTGAGTTTTAGGCACATCACAAAAGTTAGTCAGCTTAGAGTGCACTACTCACTTGCAGATAGCAGCATTGGTGAACAAATGGGAACGTATTTAAGGCCAACATTCCGCAAAACAACTGGAGAGCATTCTAAACATCCATCTAATATGTGCTGTTCTTTATAAATGAGCCACTAATCTCTTCAAGTGCTATGTAAAACTGACCAAGGTTAAGAACTGCATTTAGAACTGGCATGGGCATTCATTAAATACACACAAAAGAGCTCGTTTGCTCTCTCTCTATTCAGATACTGCTGATTGTAATAGTTACGTGTGGGACTGAAAAAGCCAGGAGAAAATAACTTCTATCCATAAGACTAGTAACTAATTTTCTAGAAAAATGTAAGGTTCTCCAAGATGTGAGACAGAGAAGAAAAATAGTCAGTATGAATTATGACATGGGCCATGTCTAAGCTTACAGTGGCACCGCTGTGACGCTGTACGAGCGCTTGTGTAGACAATTTATTCTGATGACATAAAACTAGCTCAATAAGTGGCAGCAGCTATGTTGGCAGGAATGCATCTCCCACCAACAGAGAGCTATGCTCACAAGCGCTTATGCCGGAAAAAATTTTGTCACTCTGGGGTGTGAACAAACATACTCCTGAGCAACTTACATTTTGTTGGCATAAGTGCTAGTGTAGACATGGCCTTAGAATATCTAAAAACAGCATTTCCACATATTTTCATATCTTTAGAAGTAGCTTGCTGAATATCATCCATGTATCTATATAGGGGTTTTCTTAGTATGGAAGACCTGGCCAGTCAACTGTGAACTCACAAACAACAAATTACTAAGAAAAAACAGGGGGAGGGGGGAACTAATGCCCATTTGCTCCAGGGTAGTATCTTAAAAATAAATAAAAAGCTTTGTGCTTTCTATTATATAATTGTGCATAGTCTCATGTTGATCTCATTTGAATATATTTATGGACATCATCAATTCTATTTAACAAGTCTTGTAAACGTCACCTATTAGTATTAACTTCAATATTTCTTTTTAAAATAATATAAACACAACTCTTTTATCTGGCCCCTTCTCCCTCCCTCCCTCCACATGCGCACACTGCACACCCACCCACAAATAGAAGCATGCTTAGATTAATCCAAGATTTATAGTGAGTTATGATGATGCAAACTATAGCACAGTGCTCTGGCAGTCTGCCAGGGAGGAGGCCACAACCACCCCTCCACAGGAGGGAATGGAAGAGGCTTGGCCAGGATACACACCAATTCACTATATCCCCTTCAGGTCAGTAGCCTCTAACACCCAACTGTAAAAATCAAGCTGCACCACCTAGTAGAAATCTTAGAGGGAAAATCAGCAGTGGCAGAGGCTTAAATTCCCTGGGGCAAATCCCCCTCAAACACAGGGAAGTATAATTTATACCTCCATGCACCAGCTTCAGTGAATCTAGCCCACAGTTATTTATTCATCTTTTTATGTATTTATTGCCAAAGTTATTTATCATTCCATCTTAAACTCCCCTGGTGAAGTTGCTACACATACAATAAACATTTTGTTCTAAAACAGTTATTCTGGATGCTTCAGAACATAAACTTTTGATATTTTAATTCCAGAGATATATTTAAATCAGTGCTACTTAGACACTGCAAGCACTGGAGACAGCATAAGACACAACACTGAAATGGTGAAAGAATAGTTCAGGAGTCTACTTCATTTTTTACATATTTGCTTAACTGAATCTCACAGCCTATTACTACATGACAACATTTGTAGAGAAACTAGAAATTTTACTCTTTCCACATTTTCCCTTTTCCTCTTTCCGTTAACTGCCAATTGTTAACACACCCTAACTCTCATCCAGAGGAGGATTAAGAGTTCCTGCCAGAGCTAAAAAATTTTATTCCATGGGGCATCCATTGGATATGGAGTTTTGATGCAGTAATACAATTATTTTCCCTCACTTTTCTATCAATTCACTTTTTTTAAGTGCACTTATACTGCACTAGACTACATTTATCCAAATCCATGACCTAACAGCCCTCCAAAGTGATTTTGTGGTAGCTCTGTTGATCCCAGGATTTTAGAGAGACAAGGTGGGTGAGGTAACAACTTTTATTGGACCAACTTCTGTTGGTGAGAGACACGAACTCTTGAGCTTACACAGAGTGTACTCAGTGCCACAGCTAAATACACTGTGAAACATATTGTTTAGCATACCTCATTAACCTTAATGCAAGGTGAAGTAGCCCTTCAGTAATGGGGCGAGGGGAAGGAGCTAGTATTGTGTATTCTGCAGTTGAACCTCTGCATTTCCATTCCAATGCAGCTAAATGGTTTCTAAATCCATATTCCAGTCACTCAATTTTCTCTTTTTCTTTTTACATTTTTCCCCTTAAGAACTGGAAACTTTTGGTAATGCACTCATTTATTAGATTGAATATTTTGTTTCCTTCTATTCACCATAAAATATTTTAATTAGTAGTTTTATTGTAATAAAGATTCCCAGATTTTACAGCCAGAAACACCTTTATAATAATCTAATCTGCCCTCCTGTATGAGACAGGCCAAAGAACCTCACCCAATAATTTCAGCATCAAGCCCATAACTTCTGCTTGAGCTATAGTATCTTTTTAAATCAAGATGGGATTTTTTTTAAGACTTCAAATGATGAAGAATTCACCATATTCCTAGGTAAGTTGTTCCAGTGGTTAATTACCTTCACTTTATTTGTGCCTTAATGGAAAAAATAAAGAAAATTAAATATATGCATTCCAGCCACCCAACCCCATAACTCTCCCCTTTGTTTTAACAAAAGGGGCTAGTGATTTTGAGTACCCATCATGAAACACCTGAAAGAGGCTTAATTTTCAGAGAATGCGTGCACCACATATTCTAAAAATCAGGGCCCTTTTAAGGTGTCTTAGGTTGCACACAAAAAAAAATGAGGAACCCCAAATTAGCTGTCACATTACATATCTTTGCTGAAAACCCTTTCTTGCGATGCTCTCACGTCCCATGAAAAATAGTCACCCATTGGTTTCCCTTGTTCAGAAAGAGATTGCATTCATATTTAACTCTGACCTGCCAGAGTATTATTGTCATATTAAAAATCAGACTCTTCATAGTGTCTTAATAGAAGCAGATACGTTACCATGACGAGAGGGGGGGACAGCAAATCTGAATATCTTAACGTCATGAATACAAAAAAAAGATAAAAATATAACTTTCCCAAGGGCCTGATTTTCCCTAAGGAGATGACTTTAGATATGACTCAATTAAGTGAACACAACAAAGTGAATGGGAGAGATGTAATGCAATCTCTATCATGAAAGTTGAACTTACAAATGTAGAATTATGTGCAACAAGTAACTGCATTCAAAAATAAAACAGTGTAAACCTTCAGAGCTTACAAGTTTGTTTACATTTTGCAGGAGATAATGCTGCCTGCTTCTTGATTACAATGTCACCTGAAAGTTGTTAATGTTAACCCTCACTTAGTTTTCGTTAAGGGTGGTTCTTTCCAGTTCGCAAAGGAGGAGGAGTGACAGAGCACGAAGACTAAGATGCGGAATTAATTGTCTTTTAATTATTGATAGCTTAGCTAACTTACATATGACTTAACACACACACACAAGTTACCCACAAATGCATACAAACCCTTGAACAAGATGCATACAAACCCTTGAACAAAATTTAACAGGAGAGTTAAAATACAGCACAACAAAGTAGTAGAATTTGTACCACACGCATTACGAGCCAGCACTCGAGTTGCGCTTGGGAGGGATTTGGGAGTGGGAGAGCCTGGTCTTGGGTGATCAGTCCTGGAGGGGCTGGGCTTCAGTATGATTCTACTGAATCATAGATTATTATTAGATTATTAGGGTTGGAAGGGACCTCAGGAGATCATCTAGTCCAACCCCCAAAAGTGCCGGCTGAAGTTATAGGGTCCCTAATGGGTACAGAGCGTGCGATAATTGGTTGGTCACTTAGGGCAGTTCTTTACTGCCTTATTAGGAGATGTTTTAGAATCGCAGAAGGTTTCGACTGAGTGTACTTCCTTGTTTCTGGGTGGCCGTTGTTATGCCTTAATAAGGTCATGCAGTGTTCCTTGCCCCATTTTTCTGGGCCCCAGGTTCTCGTGCGGGCCATGCAGGAGCCTGGCCAGACAATGTTTACCTAGGGTGTATTAACAAAAGTGAGAACAGGTCTCCTCATACCACTGTTTTAACTGCTGTTGCAAGATATTTACGTGCCAGATGCGCTAAAGATTCATATGTCATGCTTCAACCACCATTCCAGAGGACATGGGTCCATGCTGATGATGGGTTCTGCTCAATGACAATCCAAAGCATCCGAGACAGATGCCACCATCAGAAGGTTGATTTTCTTTTTTGGTGGTTCGGTTTCCATAGTTTCTGCATCAGTGTGTTGCTCTTTTAAGACTTCTGAAAGCATGCTCAACACCTCATCCCTCAAATTTTGTGAGGCACTTCAGATTCTTAAACCTTGGGTTGAGTGCTGTAGCTAATCTTTAGAAATCTCACATTGGTACCTTTTTTGCGTTTAGTCAAATCTGCAGTGAAAGTGTTCTTAAAACAAACAAACAACATGCTGGGTCATCATCTGAGTCTGCTATAACATGAAATATATGGCAGAATGTGAGTAAAACAGAGCAGGAGATATACAATTCTCCCCCAAGGAGTTCAGTCACAAATTTAATTAACGCATTTTTTTTAAATGAGCATCTTCAGCATGGAAGCATGTCCTCTGGAATGGTGGCCAAAGCATGAAGGGGCATACATATGTTTAGCATATCTTGCATGCAAATACCTTGCAATGTCAGCTACAAAAGAGCCATGCAAATGTCTGTTCTCACTTTCAGGTGACATTATAAATAAGAAATGGGCAGCATTATCTCCTGTAAGTGTAAACAAACTTGTTTTGTCTTGGGAATTGGCTGCATAGGAAGTAGGACTGAGTGGACTTGTAGGCTCTAAAGTTTTACATTGTTTTATTTTTGAGTGCAGTTATGTAACAACAATCTATATTTGTAAATTGCACTTTCACAACTGTACTTGTATGAGGTGAATTGAAAAATACTATTTCTTTTAATCATTTTTACAGTGCAAATATTTATAAGAATAATGTAAAGTGAGCACTGTACAGTTTGTGTTCTGTATTATAACGGAAATCAATATATTTGAAAATGTAGAAAAACATCCAAAATACTTAAACAATAGAATATCAACTGACATTTATTAACAGTGCGATTAAAATGGATTACTTTTTTTCAAATTGCGATTAATTTTTTTGAATTAATCATGTGAGTTAACTGCAATTAATTGACAGCCCTAGCCTAAACCCTTTCAAGAAATAACTGTAGTAATTAGAAGGCCACTGACTAAGAATGTTCAGTTTACCTGCCTATCATCAAGAGTAACAGCTACATGATTGAATATCTGAACTATTGTAATCTCTGGGCCTGATCCTACTTTCACTGAAGTAGGCAGACATTTGCCATTGGTACATCCAGTTTGAGTGAACTGGAAGCATTTGATCAGCTTCTGTAATCTAATTTCAATTATTTTTAATAATCGTGCTATTTCAACTGATATAATGTAAACATTTATTTTGGATCTGAAATCCTTTAAAAACATCTGATGTGCAATAAGATTTTTGCTGACAATTGTGGCTGCACAGAGAAAGCAGTTTTCTCAGTTTGGATCCTTCCTAAAACCATATCATAACAAAATTGTGACATGTAAAGTGATTAAGGAAAAAATACCAGGAAATGTTCCACAGGTCTTTGATTCATATATCTTCCAAGCTCTACCCTGAATTAGAATATATTCCTGATCACACACAAATTAAGCCTAGTATACAGGAGAAAGTGGCAAAAAATGAAGCATCTTGTCTTACATATGCTATATTCTTAAACCAAGCCACCCAGTAGTTAGCACGTACTTCACTAATTCATTGCTTTTCATAATTTCTAATGTAAAACAAAGTCATCATAATAGAATCTAAACAATATTTTCCTGTTAAGTCACCGATTCAAAATTCTGGTCTTGTTTAACAAGCAAGATTTTTTTTATTCAAAATATATCAGGGGAAATATCTGCATATTTTCATTTCTTTTGTTATTTTTCCTTCTTAAACAACAGATCATATAATCTGTAAAATAATATTACGTGCCCAGATTATTTGATGCAAACTTGACTATGCACAGCTGGCATGCTAAAAGAACTTTGGCTAAAAATAAACATTAACATTATTCTAGAAATAAAAACTCAGTATTGCTAACTCTCTTATTTTATCATGACCCAAACAATAGTTGGTGTTTTTCTTAAAGCCTCAGCTCCTGAAGTTATGTTATGCAAGAATCTCAGCTTCTTTCTTTTAAAAAAAATATAAAAGTATCTAGCCCTTATGGCTGTGGAGAAAAGCTTGAAAACATGATTCTTAAGAGGCTCAAAAACAAGAAAACAAATAAAGACCCCAAATTTTATTATTCTTTAAAATATGTTTGTGAGGGGACCTCAGTTGCAATTTTGAACTTGAGATTGGCAATACCGACTAAATACTAGGCCTTATTACAAGCTCTGTCACCAAGAGCCAGACTGTAATATCCTTTTCCACACTAAAGTAGGACCTTACTCTCCCAAGGGTCTCATTAAAATCAGTTAGGTCTATTTGTGGAGTAAATGGCTATTCAGCATGAGCAACAGCAACATAACTTTGCTCTGAGTGAATTTATATTCTAGCAGATGGTTTGGGATGATTTAGTCTCCTTTCTTTACCGGTCTCCTCATGCAAATATCTAAAAAACAATTACAATGCATAAAAATGGAATCCAAGCACTGCAGGAAGTGATCCAGCAAGTGGAAATCTTCCCTGTGGGTCTACATCAGCCCTCTGTGCATGTAACATTTTCCATCACTAGTGGCTTTCAACATGGAAGACTTTGTAATTTAGAATAATAGAAATAAAACAAGTCTCCATGAAAAAGACTGTGTGAGACTTGTTATGTAACAGCAGCCATCCTAAATTGCCTCAAAACACTGCCCCTTCTCTACCCTCAGGACAGACAAGCAACACTAAGGCCAGGTCTACACTGTCACTCACTTATGTATAATTTACATCACTCAGAGGTGTGAGTAAGCCACCCCCTGAGCGCCAGTGTGGACAGTATTAAGTCGGTGGGAGAGCTTCTCCTGCCGATATAGCTACTGCCTTTCACGGAGGTGGATTTTATTATGCAGCTGCACTGATGTAGCATTTCTAGCGTAAACTAGCCCACAGAAAACTGCACAATAAGCCCACATAGCTACATATAACCACACCCCAGCACACTGGGAAAATATATTGTCTTTCACTTGAGACTGAGGGCTGGTTACAGTAACGCTGTAAGTCAACCTAAGTTATGCTACTTCAGTTATGTAAGTTACTTAATTGAAGTAGATGTAATTTAGGTCAACTTACAGCAATGTCTACACCAAGCTATGTCGACGGGAGATGCTCTCCTGCCAACTTACTTTATACCTCTCAGAGAGGTGGAGTACAGACATCAACGAGAGAGTGCTCTACTATCGACTTAGCTTGTCTTCACCAGACCCGCTAAATTGACACCACTGCATTGATTGCAGCAGTGCCAATTTAGCCAGAAGTATAGACAAGCCTTTAGAACTGAGGCCCTTATTGTGGGCATCAAAGGCCCAATGGCAGTTTTATTAAGAGGAGGGATCCTGCTTAACTAATTCCCCCCGCTACTGCCCTGGTGGAATTCTTCCTTGCAGACAGTCACCAGTCTTCTGTATTAGACCCAAGTTTTGGATCCCATCTGCTTCCAGACAGCTGGGTCTGAGCAGAGTCCAGCTAGACACGGTCTCTAGTTCTGGCCTCTGCTAGAGTGCAGGCTCCCCTCTCTGGCACCTCTCCTTCCAAGATTCCTGGAGTTTTGGTCAGTGACTTGAGGTGGAAGGCAAGCTCCTTCTGCCTCACTTCCCCAGAGGCATCTTCTCTTTCTGGTGAAGGCCTGGTTCCCTTTCCCAGAAAGCATCTCTCTTTTTAAAAGCAATCTAACATTTTCCTCTTTAGGTCCTTCCACTGGGGAAGTTGCATGAACCACCACCATCTTCCCCCCACCCATGGGATTGCTGGGAAAAGAATTATTAAAAAAAAAACACCAATGGTTCTACAAGAGCAACCCCATTGTTCTCCCAAAGTAGAGCTATTCAGTTAATAGTCCGAGATTATTGTCTGTTCACTATGTACCAGGTGCCCACTATCAAAACAATTATCTAATTCAGGACTGCAACAACCAAACAATATTTCACAAAACGTAATTCATAATTTGACACAGGCATATTCCTCGAACTGCCACTATTATTTAAATTATATAATTTATTCTTTTTCCACTGCTTGTTCTAAAGAGAGTTACAATGATGTGCAGTGTTATAATGTCAGTTATATCCCATCCAAAGGCGGCTGGATTTCAGTGCCAGTTTAAGTGAAGTGAGTCAGTTATTAACAATTATGATGGTTTATTAATTATTATAGTAAACACCAAACCTCACCTGGAAATACTAACCAGTAAGTTGCTCTTCAAGTAACAGCATGGCAATGTTTTCAAGAAGTATTTATTTACTTATAATTAAAAAGCAGAGACTGTTGGGCATTGCCTGTAATGCAGAAAAGATCAATAAAGCTGTACAAGAAAACAGCTTTACAAAGTAATGTTTTATATATTTGAGATAATTCCTAACAGAATATTTTTGAATAAACTTTTGCTTCTTCCTCTGTGAATTTCCTGGAAGCTGAAAGTTTCTCTCACTTGTGGATGATAACTTCTCATCCAGTGGCAACATGGATGTTTGACAGGGTTATGTTACAAGTTAATCTTATCTAAACTGCAAAATGTTGCAGAACATTGCTTCAGCAGAGGTCAGAGTGCCTGATTTCATACTACTTGTTGACAGCACATCAGCACTGCTTAGTGGTAGATATTCAGTGCAGTGCCTGGAAAACCAGAAAAACTACCCTGAGTTCCAGAAATTATAGTTTTCTGTTTATCTCTAATAGCATTTAGATTCCCAGTCATAATATAATATTATTGTTCAGGATGACTTACCTACTTGCAGTGAGTAACACAGGCAGTATAATTTTACTATCGTGCAATTAGGAATATTCTGACAAAACTTCTCTGTGCCAAGAGCAGTGAATCATAAAGGGAAATAAAAGATTCTTCTTTAAATTGCAGTGAGTCCTAGAGACCTCCATCAGGGACAGGGTCCCATTGTGCAGGGTGCTCTACACGTGCATATGGAGACAGTCCTGATCCAGAAGAGCTTATTATAGTTTATGAAGGGTAATGTGAATGTGATGTGAAGCAGCAAAAAGGAAGTATACATACAGCTTGTGTGCAAAACTTTTGAGCTATGTATCCAATAAATATTCTATGTACAATCCAGTAAGAGTGAAGTACTGCTACTAATCTAATGATCATAAACACCAATGTGAAAGTAATCTAGCATCCAGGGCTGGCTCCAGGCCCCAGCGCGCCAAACACGTGCTTGGGGCAGAATGCCGCGGGGGGCGCTCTGCCGGTTGCCGGGAGGGCGGCAGGTGGCTCCGGTGGACCTCCCGCAGGCGTCCCTGCGGAGAGTCCGCCGGTCCCGCGGCTCCGGTGCAGCATCCACAGGCACGCCTGTGGGAGATCCACGAGAGCCGCGGGAGCGGCAAGAGGCAGAGCGCCCCCCGCAGCGTGCCGCCGTGCTTGGGGCGGCGAAATGGCTAGAGCCGGCCCTGCTAGGATTGCTCACTTGTTCAACTAGGGAAGGATGTAATTCTGCCTGTCTATATCTACACCTTTTTTCCAGAGAGTTTGTGCTACATAATCAGAGCATCTATCAGTCTGACCCATTTGTATCAATGCCATCACTAAGACATCCCATGCTCGCTGATACCAATTGGTGATAAAATGTGGGATTGCTTTAATGTTCTGGCGAATATATTTTTAGCTGACACTATTAGGTGTCAACCCTTTTTTAAAAAATGGGAGACATCAATGTTCTTGGAACAAGGAAACTGTGAAAGAACACTGTACAATATCCTTTTGACAGCTGACTGATGCTAGGCTTCTTCATTGTGTGTATGGAGAGAGAAATCCATCCTCCTAAAAGGAATAGCCTTGAAGAATCCTTTATATGGTCTCAAACTTTCTTTGTATCCTTGTTGGTTCAAAATCTTGAATCCTATTCTTTCTGGCTGCTTAGCTTCTTGGACAAGGGTCTGGAATTCAAGGATTTGTAACAAAAGCAACTTGAGGATATTTTACATGGGGTCTTATTTTTAAAGGGGGAATTTAACCAAAGTGTCACCTTTTAATTTCACAATAAGGATGTTTTCCAACTAATGTTTTAAAGCTATATCCTCACCTTCTCCTGCACAGCGTCTGCCCTTTAAACCGGAGTCCAATTAAGCAGAGTTAAGAAATGAAATCCAGGGGGCATCGTTTTTACTTAAAGATTTCTCTGCTGGATAGCAAGTTAAACGTTACATTCTGAAGCAAAAATCATATTATCATCCACAGATTCATTGTGCATGCATGCACACACACACTCCAACCTGCTACAATAGCTCTAGTTAGTTCTTCATTCTACGCCAGTGTTTCTCAACAACCAGATGTGGACTGGCACCAGCCTCGGAGATCTCCCGGACATGGTATAGGAAAGCAGCAAACCAGTCCCTGGTATCAAAAAGTTTGAGAAACACTGTCCTGTGCCACTAATCTGAGCAAGCTTCCTAGCATTTCATTAGTGCCGGACCTGAGCTCTTTCCGGTCAGCATGGAGTGGCTACACTAGACACCTTACAGGGGTATAGCTGTACCAATGCTGCTGTGCCACAGTAAGATCTCTAGTGTAGCCACTCCATGCTGACAGGAAAGAGCTCTCCCATTGACCTAGCGCTTGCACACTACCACTTATGCCGGTGAAACTCAAGTCACTCAGAAGAGTGTTTTTTCACACCCCAGAGCAACATAGTTTTGCTGACATAAGTGGTAGTGTAAGCACGGTATTAGTCTCTACCAGATTATTTAAAGCTACAAAAAAACCTCACAGAGAACATGAGCAGTATTTTGTATTGGCTAGGTTATGCCAAATGGTGCACCTTCGGGGTGCTAATTTCAAAAGTGTTCTGTGTTCACCTAACTCTGTTGCCACTGAAATGAATAGAAGCAGAGAGTTAGCAAAATGCTGAGTTCTTTTGAGAATCCTGCCATTAAAAATTTAATACAAAACTCTAATGTGTGTAAGAGCCTAGCTGAATAATACTAGATTAAGATTTTGGTGGATTTTTGTGCATATCTTCTAATATTTCTGTCTGTTATTCTCTCAGCTCTAAGAGAGTTTTAAAATTGCTACACAAGATGAACTCCAGCAAGAACCATAGTAGACCTACAATCCTATATAGCATCCTCATGACAACCAATCTACAGAATGCTTATTTTGGCAGGGGCTGGTTCTGATCTGAGAAAGCAAGGCCAAGACTGGAATCCACTTTGGGTGGAGAGAGAATTAAACATCTGTTTAGAGAGGAAATGGATCTCCAAAAATGTGTGGGTGAATAAATGACCCAAAAGAATTCAGTTCTAAAAATGCACTGAACTGTGCACAGGTCATTGCATAACACACAATCAAGTCAAATGAAAGCGGGGAAGAGGTTAGGGAAGAAAAATAATCTTGATTGTTTTTTCTTCCTCATTCGACTTCTGGATTTTGCCCCTCATGTACTGGTTCCCAAAACTTTGCCCCATCAGGGCCTAGAGATTGAGGTGCAATAAGTTTTTATCTCAGTCCATATCCATCTCAATCTTCTTTCCTTCATAAATTCTTTGTAAAAGTATTAGTTTTCATGGGACGGAAATAACTGTCAGATATGGGCTGTAAACCGACACATATCTACCTATTAGAATCAACCTACATTTGACCCTCGTACTGTGACCAGGTTGATGTGGCCAAGATTAATGAGTCAATTATTTCTGGACAAGCTACAAGGCACACAAACTGCTTCACTGTTTTAATACCAACTAGTATGCTCTTTCAACAGCTTTTCATACCCATAAAATAATCCTCTGCAATTTTTCATTAAGACATCATGTGTATGAGACTTATTCTGAAAATACAGAAATCACTGAGATGAAAAGGGAAGAGGCATAATGGTATACTTCGAGCAATTCTTAAAAACCACTGCCCTTAATTCTTTGTTTGACAAATTTAATCTCCTACGAGATTCAACGTAATATAGCATAATAAAATGTTCACAGTTTCATCGACCTCACATAAGAGCTAAAAGCAAGTCCCTACCACCACCATGTTGGGCACTGAATCCCCACAAACTTAAATAAAGCACACACATGACACTGAGTAAGAAATTAAATATATTTTAATTAATTAGGATTCTAAGATCTATCACCATTTCAAGATAAGGGTTGAATCAGTATAATCCAATTATTTGTTATTTTTGCAATAAGTAACATTACAACATAATTAATTGCTTAAAATGGTCTTTAAACAAGCAGAACTATTATCGCAGGATCAGTTCTGCATCACAACACAATGGAAGATGAGCCAGAGCTGCTGTAATGTCTTCAGTGATGCATTCTTGCTTCCTCCTCAACATTTGACATAATCTAGCCATTATGAGCTAGGTACAGATGCAAACAGAGCAGCAACGCTGCACGGACCCCTCTTGAACCTGCAATGTAAGCTCCATGACTTCCCCACCCAAGGCCAAGGAAGAAGTTAGGGAATCCATGTCTAGCTACAAGCCCTAATTATGGGAATCACTTCTTTCCCTTAGGGCTGGACTGCACTTTAAGACATGGCTTCAAATAAAAGGCAGCGTAAATCCATTCCATGAGGAACTCTGCACAATCCCTGCCAGAGCCTCCTGGTGCAGAAAGAGTGGGGCCCAAACACAGCGCTATCTTGCATCCTTTGAGGTGATGTACATCCCTGGGATGCATGCAAGGGAGCAGTTCACATGATCTCCAGAACTCAAAAAACTGCAACTGACCTCAGGCCAAGCACACATGAGAAGCAGCCGGAGGAAGAGGGCTCCCTATGCCTCTTCCCCTCCCTCACAAAGGCCAATCACAATCTGGCCCTTACCCTCGGTCTAAGTTTTTAACTTGACAGTTCTTGAGGTTCTGGGATAATAATTCAGCTGTTACGATCACATGCATGCAGCCACCTGCCCACCCTCAAAATTCCCAAAGTGTCAAATATCATGCATTTAAACAGAAATATTGCAAATCACAGAACTCCTGATTCTAAGGATAACAATGAAGGCTTAGTCTTAGCATGCACTGTCTAACTTAAACACTGCAGAAAAGGGGCCTACGCACATCTCTAGTGTCTTTTCTGTATTTGTTCAATGAATGTGTATATGCATGTGTGTATGTATTCACACTCACTTCTCTATTCCACTTGCACACCCATATCCCAAGAGAGAATGTACTCTCTCATATAATGGAGAATGGTAGATACTAACTCCATTCCTTTGTTTGGGTTATTCTCACTATTAAAATGGTTCCTTGCATAAAAGAACAAATAGCTGTTAAGTAATTAGCCAAAGTATTCTACTTGGCCTTCTACATCTTTTCTCTTGAGCATAGGAAATACTGAATCTTCTTTATAGACTGGACTTTAAATCAGAAATTTTTTTAAAATACATGTTTGAATCCAGAGGAAAGTAACAAAGGAAGATATTTCTAATTAAGTTCATTACAAACCCCTTTAAACTACTTTACCTACACTTGAACGTCCTTAGCTCATATGGTAGAGTCTTGCTTCAATTATTCTCATCATCCAAAGAAAGAAAAATCATAAAAAAAGTTAATTGAAAAAAGCAAGTATCTAAAAATAGAACCTACCAAAGTTAACAAGGTGCTAATTGGGATTTGATCATTTATCCTCTTTATTCTTATCAGAGAGAGGGTGCAGGCGCAAGCCTTCAGAAGATCATATACAATGTGTGTAAACACACTCAGGTCTCAGAGTATAATCTTCCTAAAAGCATTTTAATTTTAATAGTATGTTAATATGTTTATGTGGGAGTAGAATATGTATAGGCCAGCTGGAGGAGTGGCACAGCTGGTGGAGTGGAGTGGAGCTGGTCATGGTGAAGGCTGCAGAAGAACTCCACAGAGAGGTGGAGCAGTTGGCCCCTGGCCCATGTAAGGTGCCCCTTAACACCCTGTGTACACCCTCCTATTTCCACCCAGGCTGAGGGCGGAGGGGGAGAAGCTCTGCAGATAAACTTTTTAACTCTGGGATGGCACTGACCAGAAAGAGAGACTTTTGGGTTGTTGGACTTTGAGGTGATTGGACTTAAGACCCTAAGGGGGAAAAGACATTGCCGAACGTACTTGGAGGTGGGTTTTTTGCTTATGGTTTGCGTTATAATTCTGTTTGTGGTGTTTCTCCAACGTGATGCTGCATTGTTTCCCTCCTTTATTAAAAGGATTTTGCTACACTCAGACTCCATGCTTGCGAGTGGGGAAGTATTGCCTCCTAGAGGCGCCCGGGGGGGTGGTATGTAATTGTCCCAGGTCACTGGGTCGGGGCTCAAGCCGGTTTTGCATTGTGTTATTGATACGAAACCCCGGGATACTGAATCCGGCCCTTGTTGCTGCCAACTCAGAGGGGCAGAAGTGTTACATAAGGAATAAATTGGCTGTACCATTTCATCTTGCTTTCTAATTAAAGTTCTTGAAAACTTTACAATTACTGGAAAAGACATAGCTGAAAATGGGTAGGAATAACTATAAACCTAACGCTTCCCTACAGGAGCCATTTTCTTCATTTCATGTGATTTTGAGCACGCTTGAGAAGACAAGAAAATGTAATCTCTAAATTAATTTTCCCTCTCTCATTTTACAAGTGTTAAGTAAATGTAATTTGCTTGTAAAAGTTTCTGGAGTAAAAACCTTGGAGATATGTCCTGTGCCTCTAAAACAACAGCACCACAAACAGCAGCAGAAGCTTCCCTGCAGCACATGTATGTTTCACCTCTCCTCTGGAGAGTGCAAATCCAGGCAGGAAAAGATTATTCAGTTTCCATATCCATTTTAATCTTGATACCTATGCTGAAACTATAATACAAACAACATCTGAAATGGTGGGTTTTGTGGTACGAGATTGGGATTAATGATGTTTGAAACAGCATGTTAACTAAGCAGTAACTTTTGCTCCATCTGCAGATTGCAGAGATGCAATAAAACTGATAAAATTTTACTGTGAGGAAGAGCAGGATTTAGGGAGCTTGTGCAGGGCTCCATAGGACTAGTGGTCCAGCTCTGCCACTGTTACTGTATATTGGAATTTCAATGCATAGCTGGATCAAGGAAGGGTAAACAGATCCATAGACCATTGCCCTCCACAGCGTGTTGATGGAGGAGATATAGAGAAGCCAGGGGATTGATCTCTGTCTACCCAATATGTTTTGGCAACAATATAAAAAGTCTTTAGAGACAGTTATTTAAATTCTGCTTATTTTGTTAGACTAACTAAACGTGAATTTTGATATATAAAGTTGGGTCAAAGTCAGCCCTGATGTAAACAAGTGCAACTCCCATAGAAGTATTGTGGAACAATATAAAGGACAACAGGTGATTGCACAGTTTGGCCAGAAAATAAAATATATGTAGTGCAACTCACACTGATCTAGTGTTATAGCTGGTGTGCAAACCAAGTGTAATTTACACAGCAGTGCAAGGCCGCCCAGAGGATTAAGGGGGCCTAGGGCAAAGCAATTTTGGGGGCCCTTTCCATAAAAAAAAGTTGCAGTACTACAGAATACTATATTTTCATGGGGGCCCTGGGATCCGGGGCAAATTGCTCCACTTGCCCCCCCCCGGGCAGCCCTGGGAAAAAACAAACATTTAAAAACCTTCCGCATCTTGGCACAAACCCAGTTTTGAGAAACCTTGTAAAGGAGACTTGAAAAGAAGTTATCATTGGTTCTCAGCATCAGCTAGTGCTAAAAGGCACAAAAGCTCATTAAAAGGGTTGGACAAATATTTTCCAAAAAAAGTTTTTTTGGCTTGAAAACTAGGGGTTTTTAAAAAGCAGAAAAAAAAATCACGGACAATGTCTGCTTTCCTCCAAAATTTGTTGTGTTTTTTTTAATTGAAAAGCTGAAATTAGTCTGCCAAAACCTGAACATGGTTTGGGGTTTCAGAAGTGTGTGGCCAAATATTTGCTACTCGCTGTGTTTGATTGTTTAAACAAAAACAAAAACCTGCTTAAAAACACCAAAACTTTTGAACCACCTCAGCTTGTGACTAAACACCTGAGCCATCCAGTCAGAGATTTTTTCAGGTTTCTGATATTCTGCTGGCTTCCTTGACTCATAACTGTCTCCATAACTTTGTGTTCATTTAGCTTAGAACATAAGAACAGCCATACTGGGTCAGACCAAAGGTCCATCCAGCCCAGTATCCTGTTTTCCGACAGTGACCAATGCCAAGTGCCCCAGAGGGAATGAACTTAACAGGTAATGATCAAGTGATCTCTCTCCTGCCATCCACCTCCATCCTCTGACAAATAGAGGCTAGGGACACCATTCCTTACCCATCCCGGCTAATAGCCATTAATGGACTTAACCTCCAGGAATGTCTCTGTTTCCCCACAAACTAGAGATAGTTACTGTGGGTTTGTCTTTAGTATAGACTATATACATACTCCATGAACTGAGCATTTGAGCTTGTTCCAGAATCTGGGATGAGCCTATGTTGTGAAAACTGAAATGCTCAAAATAGCACATGCATATGAATGGACACAGGGTGCTAAAATTAAATTAACCCAGTGGGTCTCAAGCTGGGGTTGGGACCCCTCATGGGGTCATGAGGTTATTATTGGGGGTCAGGAGCTGTCAGCCTCCACCTCAAACCCCGCTTTGCCTCCAGCATTTATAATAGTGTTAAATATATTTTTTTAAAGTGTTTTTAATTTATAAGGGGGGGGTCGTACTCAGAAGTTTGCTATGTGAAAAGGGTCACCAGTGCAAAAAAAAGTTTGAGAACCACTGAATTAACCCCTCTGGAGCCTCGGGGAATGTGTGGGTGCTGGGGGAGTCCTCCCTTGGTAGGGTTGGGAAGGAGGTAGGTGGTGTAGGATATTGCTTTTCTCATGTGATCCTTCCCCCATGGCTCTCGGCTCTATTACTGTTAATCTAAACTGGATAATTTTAAATGAAGCTACCCTCCCCCGACATGAATCTCCCTACGACACTGAAATTAAATGTAGACTATAATTTGGCATTTGAGAAGTGAAAGGGATGGAAGCCCTAAGGGAAAAATAATGGCTTGGCTCTTCGTGTTAAATAACTGTCTGCAAGCCTCAAACTGCTGAATGACCTTTAGGGTAGGGAAGGCTGTGCCTCCCTAAACAGCCTGGTCCTGCCCCCATCCGACCCCCATACACTTTCTGATCCCTGACTGCCCCTCTCAGAATCCCCAACCCATCCTGCTCCTTGATCCCCCCCACCAACCGCCACCACCCTCTCCCTGCCCCGACTGCCCCAAACCCTATCCACCCTCCCTCCCCCACTGAGTCCTGACAGACCCCCGGAATGCCCACAATTCAACCCCCCATTCCCCATCCCCTGACAACTACCCCCCAAACCTCTGTCCCCTGACTGTCCCTGGGACTCCCTGCCCCTTATCCAACCCCATGCCTCCCCCCTCTTCCGGAGCCTCAGCGAGCCGTATCCAGGAGTGGCCCTGGACAACGCTACAGCTGCGTGGCTCCAGCAGGACCTGAGCTCCCACCGCTTGGCCGCAGCTCACAGCCCCACCCCCTTACCATGCGGCTCTGAGCAGGAGTCGCTCAGGCCCCGCTGGAACCATGCTGCTTTAGCTCTGTCCAGGGCCGCTCCTGGATACGGCGCACTGAGGTGCCGGTGGATGGGGGAAGGCGAAGGCAGAGGTGAGGGGGAGCCTCAGAGATTCTTGTGGGGGCCCCTGTGGGGCCCGGGGCAAATTGCTCCACTTGCCCCCTGACCTCTGGCTGGCCTTGCAGCAGTGGGGGAGAGGAGGCGCGCAGGGCAAGAACAGAAAGATAAAGCAAACAGCAGGAGGGTATAAGATGAAGTTGCCAGAAGACAAGTTACTCTCCATTACTGCTTATCCTGCTACAGCCTCCTCTCAGCCCCCTTTCTGCTACTGGCCTTTTGGCCTTCTTGACATGTAACCTTGATATACTGACCAGCGACTTGCTTATACAGTACTGAAGGGGGAAAAAAAAATAAAATAAAAAAAACAAAACACACCTTCCTTAAAAATCTTCCTCCCCAGAAAAAGAAGTACTTTAGGGCCTGCTGCTGACCACATTTATGTGTTTTACACTTCAGTGAAGTTACTTCCAATTGACAGTGATGTCAGTGAAATCAAAATCAAGAGTTAAAATTTTTCTATGGCAGGAAAATATTGTAGTGGGCAAAAATCATCAGCATTCCCCTCATTCCTTAAAATTACCTTATAACCTACCCCTGAAACATATGGTCTCCTTCAATACTGGTGCTATTGGCACACTATCAATCAGTAGAGAGAAGCAATAGGGAGCAGTTGACATATTCCTTTCTTTTGCCCTAGAGAAGCCTATTGTCTGTCCAAATGCTTGATATCTATTGATCAGACAAGCTGGAGTCCTGCGGTTCCCTCAAAAATCAGGTCCTAGCATAAGGTCCTACTGATTGGTATCATATTGTACTATACAACAAAATCATATTGTACAATAGCCCACAGTTTATTCTTTTTTTCAGAGTAATCCTCTATAGCAGATAAATGGAAAAACAGATTAAAAACCCCTACTGGTCACAGCATCCTTTTGTTCCCAACAATAATGTGGGACAAAAATTAGATATACTAGGCCTTCAGGCATAAGTTATGAATACACATTATATGTAATTGGGTTACTCCTCACTGTCTTCTATAGGTCATCTGGAAAGTAAAATGGAACTCGTCTCCTCTCAGACAAGTCCTAACAGGACCATTTCATGTGTTATACATTTAGTCGATGTATCTGCACTGAAGTCAGTCACATACAGAGCAAGTACAACTTGCCCAAATGATATAAAATACAGTAGCCAGCAAACTTTCCCATCAAAGACTTAGCAGGGACAAGAAGTTATCGGTCACTCTCAAAGCGAGGCAATTCAAAAAACAAAATATTGGCATATTTTACAACAAGTTGTTTGCTTTATTAAAAAGGTATTCTATCTAAAACCACTGAAATGCACAGCTTCTCGAGATTTTCATTACTGTTTTTCAAAGCTTGACTGTGGTTGTGGTCATTGGTCTCCAATTTCTATGCTGAAAAGTTGAGAGGTTCCATAAGGAAGAGACACACAGCCCTGGTCTTCACTACAAGTTTAGGTCGAATTTAGCAGCATTAGATAGATTTAACCCTGCATCTGTCCACACAAAGCCATTTTTGTCATGGTAGTGTGGACGCAATTCAATGATATTGGCCTCCCAGAGCTATCCCAGAATGCTCCACTGTGACCACTCTGGACAGCACTCAACTCAGATGCACTGGCCAGGTAGACAGGAAAAGACCCGCGAACTTTTGAATTTAATTTCCTGTTTGGCCAGAGTGGCAAGCTGACCAGCACAGGTGACCATGCAGTCCCAGAATCACAAAAGAACTTGAGCATGGACCAAACAGGTGGCACTGGATCTGATCACTGTATGAGATGACGAATCCATGCCATCCAAACTCTGTTCCAAAAGACTAAATGTTGGAATATTTGAAAAAAAATCTCCAAGGGCATGAAGGACAGAGGTTATAACAGGGACCCGCAGCAGTGCTGTGTGAAGCCTACCAAAGAACCAGAGAGGCAAACCAGACATGCCACTTCTATGATGAGCTGCATGCCATTCTAGGGGGTGCCCCTACAACTACCTCACCCTTGTGCTTCCCTCCTCCCCCACCCCTCCCAAGCTACCTTGGCAGTTGTCCCTCCATTTGTGTGATGAATTAATAAAGAATACATGAATCTGAAACAACAATGATATTGCCTCTGCAAGGGGAGATCAAAGGGGGGAAGGGGAGGGCGGTTGGCTTACAGGAAAGTAGAGTGAACCAAGGGGGCGGGTTTTCATCAAGGAGAAACAAACAGAACTTTCACGCCCTAGCCTGGCCAGTTATGAAACTGGTTTTCAAAGTTTCTCTGATGCACTACACACCCTGCTGCGCTCTAACCACCCTGGTGTCTGGCTGCGCATAATCAGCGGTCAGGTGATTTGCCTCAACCTCTCATCCTGCCATAAATGTCTCCCCCTTACTTTCACAGATATTGTGGAGCACACAGCAAGCAGTAATAACGATGGGAATATTGGTCTCGCTGAGGTCTAACCGAGCCAGCACTAGCGAGGTTTTAAACGTCCAAAGGCACATTCTACCACTGGGAGAGTAGCCTGAGGAAGAAGCCTCCAGCTGGCATGATATTCCAGGCAGGACTGAATCTCCATTAGACGAAACTTAACGAAGAGAATGACCTGGAGTCATTCCTATTTTTTTCCGGCGCCCCGACTGACCTCACCGAGGTTGGCCAGGAGCACCCATGGGACAATGATGATGGTTAGCAGTCATATTGTACTGTCTGCCATCCGCAAGGCAAGGTAAGGGGATGCTGCTGTGTAGCACTGCAGTACTATGTCTGCCAGCAGCACCCAGGAGACATACAGTGACAGTGAGCTGAGCGGGCTCCCTGGTAGCCATGGAATGTCATCTGCATGAGTAATCCATGAAAAAAGGCAAGAAATGATTTTTTGCCGTTGCTTTCTCAGAGGGAGGGAGGCCTGATGACATGTACCCAGAACCACCTGCGATAATGTTTTTGCCCTATCAGGCATTGGGAGCTCAATCCAGAATTCCAGTGGGTGGCGGAGACAGCGGGAACTGTGGGATAGCTACCCACAGTGCAATGCTCTGAAAGTCGATGCTAGCCTTAGTACTGTGGACGCACACTGCCGACTTAATGTACTTAGTGGGGACACACACAAGTGACTATCAAAATCAATTTCTAAAAAATTGACTTCTATTAAGTCAACCTAATTTCGTAGTGTAGACATAGCCACAGAGTTACTAATACAGATTTGGGGTGGAAGGGTGGGAGAGACACTTCATTGGGAAAGAAAGAAAGAAAAGAAAAAAAAAAGTGTAGAAAGCCCCAAATGAGTAAAGATAGTGGTTTCCCCATTCATTAAACCTCTCTTCGTCCATACATAAACACCTAATTCTCTACTGAGCTCCCTGGAGCATTAAACTCATTTGGTGGGGGGCGGGGGGGAAGGGAAAAAAAAACACACAACAAGACAGCATCTGACTTGACAGTTTTGCTTTACAAAATACCATTTTGTTTCTGCAATAGGACAGTAGCAAAATAGAAACTACCATCCACTTCTCAGAAGTGAAAGTCATCAGCTGTAACCAGAGTGAAGGTATGGCCGATGGAGCAATGAGAAGGCACATAAAAAGTGGTGGCACTGGAAACAAACAAAAAATCTGGTCTGACGAACTGGGGTCCAAGTGTCCAAAGAGGCTCCTGTTCTGCCTCTATGATGGCTGGAAGGAACTGAGGTGGTCAGTATGCCACACCCCTTTTTATAGTTCTACTCCTGGGCACTACTCCTAGAAGCTTCCACTAGTCCAAGATGTGCCATCGATGCATCCCAAGAATGGGAATGTGCTGAGGCCACTTGACTACCAAGAACTAGCCAGCACCACAAGAAAGCTCAGCTAAATAGTTTTCCATCTCCACAAAAAAAAACCCACCAGTTTTGCATCTACATAAAATTTACTTTTGGATACAGTTGTTTCAGTTTGTTATATTTATCTATATGTATTGCATATTTTTTCTCCAATTGTGTTGATTTCTACAGTCAGTTATACAACTGGTCAAAATTTACATTTTCATTAGAAAACATTAAATTGGGTAATTATAAAAAAAGTGTGAGAGAGAGACAGACACTGATTGACTGCTGGCAGGCAATACACACAAATGCTGTAAGCCTTCATTGTTTCTATTGGCATTGGAGGTAAAAGGTAAGTGGGAAACAATTATATCTCAATGTCAAAAGAAGATTGAGAAGAAATATGTCAAATATATCCCATTTGTTATCTCTATGTTTGTTTTCAGAATAGAGAATTTACAGGATACCCAAATATCTACATCAAGCAAGTTTATCTACTTATTGTAAATACCAGCAATTCCCCTAGCCATCAGCTAAACTGTCCTGTAAATTTTTCTTATTGCAAACTATGAAAACAGCAGAACACTAAATGCAAAGATCTTGCCACCATTCTGAATGTGGATAACTGCCCCTCTCCAAAAGAGCTGTATACTGGAATAAAAAAATATTAAATCTTCCAGTAAACAGCGAGAAATAGGTACTGACATGCAGCAAAACATTTAATACTCAGGAAATGGAACTCTAGGACACCTCCATACAACGATGGTTGAAAGAATTGTCAAACAGCTGTGATGGAGAAGACAACATTGGTAACAAAATAGGAAAAAAATATACCAAGACTTGTTACCTGTGATATAACATGGTTCATATATGTCATAATCTAAGACCACACTGTAGTCAATTTGAGTCTTTACAGTCCCTTACTGGGTTTTGGATCGTACCCTACAATATTTCTTAAATTACATTGATAAAAGACAGTTACTCACCTTTGTAATGGTTGTTCTTCGAGATGTGTTGCTCATATCAATTCCAATTAGGTGTGCACACGCTGCGTGCACGCTCGTTGGAAGATTTTTACCCTAGCAACACTCAGTGGGCCAGCTGGGTTGCCCCCTGGAGTGGCGCCACTATAGCGCCGGATATATACCCCTGCCGACCCAATGGCCCTTGAGTTCCTTCTTGCCGGCTACTCCGACAGTGGGGAAGGAGGGCAGGTTTGGAATGGATATGAGCAACACATCTCGAAGAACAACAGTTACAAAGGTGAGTAACTGTCTTTTCTTCTTCGAGTGCTTGCTCATATTGATTCCAATTAGGTGATTCCCAAGCCTTACCTAGGTGGTGGGGTCGGAGTGAGATGTTGCAGAATGCAAAACTGCTGAGCCAAAGGCTGAATCATCTCTGGACTGCTGAACCAATGCATAATGTGAGGCAAAGGTATGACTCGATGACCAGGTAGCAGCGCAACATATTTCCTGAATGGGGATATGGGCCAGGAAAGCGGCAGATGAGGCTTGCGCCCGAGTAGAATGGGCGGTGAGATGGTTAGCCGGAATGTGAACCAATTCATAGCATGTTTGGATACAGGATGTCACCCAAGATGAAATTCTTTGGGAAGAGACCGCCATGCCTTTCATGCCACTACTACAAAGAGCTGAGGCGAACGTCGGAAGGGTCTGGTCCTCTCGATATAAAAGGCAAGAGCCCTGCGGACATCCAAGGTATGCAGTTGTTGTTCCCGATGCGATGAATGCGGGTTCAGGAAAAAGACTCGGAGAAAGATGTCTTGATTGACAGGAAAGGCAGACACCACCTTAGGGAGGAAAGAGGGGTGCAGCTGCAACTGTACCTTGTCCTTGTGGAATACCGAATACAGGGGGATCCGCTGTCAAAGCCCAAAGCTCCGATACTCGTCTTGCCGAGGTGACAGCGACAAGAAAGGCTGTCTTTCAGGAGAGGTACAGCAGCGAGCAGGTGGCCAAAGGCTCAAAAGGGGCACCCATAAGCTTGGCTAGCACCAGGTTTAGATCCCAGGTAGGGGTTGGGCATCTGACTTGAGGGTACAACCACTCCAATCCCTTAAGGAACCTGGAAACTATGGGGTGAGAAAAGATTGAACTGCCACTTTCCCCTGGGTGGAAGGTGGAAATAGCTGCCAAATGCACCTTTAGAGAAGAGACCGCAAGGCCCTGCTCTTTCAGGGACCATAGGTAATCCAGGACAGTGTGGACAGATACCTGTCCGGGGACTAAAGTTATTCTGAGCACACCAGTAGGAGCAATGCTTCCACTTGGCAAAATATGTCATCCTCGTGGAAGGCTTCCTACTCCCCAAGAGCACCTGTTGTACCGAGGCAGAGCAATGCAACTCAGACTGGCTCAACCACACAGCAGCCATGCCGTGAGACAAAGGGATTGCAGGTCCGGATGGTGAAGCCTGCCGAAGTCCTGTGTTATGAAGTCCGGCCAGAGTGGCAAGGGGATCGGGTCCACCACTGAGAGGTCGAACAACAGGGTGTACCAATGCTGCCTCAGCCATGCTGGAGCAATGAGGATCAGGTGGGCTCTGTCCCTGCAGAGCTTGAGTAGGACTCTGTGGATGAGTGGAAAAGGTGGAAAGGCATAAAGTAGATGCCTCTTCCACGGGATCAGGAATGAGCCTGAGAGGGAGCCCAGGGAGCGTCCTTGGAAGGAGCAGAACACCTAGCATTTCCTGTTCTCTCGAGAGGCAAAGAGGGCTATGTGGGGAAAGCCCCACCTCCGGAAAACAGAATGGATAACGTCCGGGTGTATCGACCACTCGTGAGACAGGAAGGACCTGCTGAGGTGATCTGCCAGAGTGTTCTGGACTCCTGGGAGAAAAGACACTACCAAAATCGATAGAGTGGGCTATTCAAAAGTCCCAGAGGCGAATGGCTTCTTGACAATGGAGGGAGGAGCGTGCTCCGCCCTGC
Source organism: Gopherus evgoodei (assembly GCF_007399415.2). Taxonomy (NCBI): domain Eukaryota; kingdom Metazoa; phylum Chordata; order Testudines; family Testudinidae; genus Gopherus; species Gopherus evgoodei. The sequence goes on from NC_044332.1 coordinate 61,639,395, forward strand.
TTATTTATGTAAAACATGGCCGTTGTGTTGTCCGTGAACACTGATACACAACAGCCTTGTAGATGGTCCCAAAACACCTGACATGCTAGACGGACTGCTCTCAGCTCCCTCACATTGATGTGCAGGGCCAGCTCTTGGGACAGCCAAAGGCCTTGAGTGTGAAGGCTCCTGAGGTGGGCACCCCAACCCAGAGATGATGCAACTGTGGTTAGGGCTACCGAGGGTTGCAGTGGGTGGAATGGCATCCCTGCGCAAACCAGAGAGGGGTCTAACTACCAAGTGAGGGAGTCGAGAACCTTCCTGGGGATAGTGAGCACCGAATCCAGACTGTCTCTGTGAGGATGGCATATTGAAGCCAGTCAGGTTTGGAAGGGATGAAGACGTAGCCTCGCATACTTGGTCACGAAGGTGCAGGAGGCCATGTGACCTATTAGGCCGAGGCAAGTGCGCACCGATGCTGTCGGAAAGGATTGAAGACTTCGAATTATTAAAGCCATCATTTGAAAATGCGACTGGAGGAGGCAGGCTCTGGCCAGATTGGAGTCCAGAACAGCTCCGATGAAGTCTATTCTCTGTGAGGGTGTCAGAGTAGACTTTTCTGTGTTGATCATGAGGCCTAGGCTCCCAAAGAGGTTTATGACGAGGCACAGGTGCTGCGATACTTGTGACTGTGAAGTCCCTCGAACGAGCCAATCGTTGAGATATGGGTAGACGTGTACTCAACGACGACGGAGGGAGGCAGCTACTACAGCCATGCATTTGGTGAAGACTCTTGGAGCTGTAGAAAGGCCAAAGGGAAGTACCATGAACTGAAAGTGTTGGTGGTTGACCACAAAACGGAGGTACCGTCTGTGTGGTGGATAAATGGCAATGTGGAAATAAGCGTCCTTCGTATCGAGGGTGGCATACCAGTTTCCCGGATCCAGGGATGGGATGATGGTCCCCAGGGATACCATGCGGAACTTCAGCTTTTTCAGGAATTTGTTGAGTTCTCGCAGGTCTAGGATCGGTCATAGACCTCCCTTTGCCTTGAGGATTAAGAAGTAGCAAAAATAGAACCCCTTGCCCCTCATGTCTTCTGGCACCTCCTCTATGGCTCCCAGATTTAGGAGCGCCTGGACCTCTTGTAGGAGGACTTGCTCGTGAGAGGGGTCCCTGAAGAGGGACGGGTAGGGAGGGTGGGACGGGGGCTGAAACAAACTGGAGATGGTATCCCGCTTCCACCGTGCAAAGGACCCAAAGATCTGAGATTAGCTGGGACCAGGCAGGGAGAAAATGAGAGAGACGGTTGAAAAAGGAGGGAGAAGGATCCGGTAGGATAACTGGTGGGCTGTCCTTGGGCGTCCCATCAAAAGTTTTGCTTGGGCCCCGTTGGTGGTTTAGGAGGCACTTGACTTTGGGTTCCTTGAGGACCAGACTGCCTCCACCGATTCCCCCTGCCACACATTCTGGTAGCGTCCTGAAACGGCCTAGACTGCTTGTAAGGGCGGTGTGGTTGGGGTTGGAAGGACCTTCGTTGGGTCACTGGCATGTGCATACCCAGCCAGCACATTATGACCCGGTTGTCTTTCAGACTTTGCAACCTGGGGTCGGTTTTGTCTGAGAAAAGGCCTTGGCCCTCGAAGGGTAAATCCTGAATGGTCTGTTGCAATTCAGGGGGAAGGCCTGAAGCCTGGAGCCAGGAGACACGCCTCATCGTCACTCCGGCAGAGTTCTGGCAGCCGAGTCTGCTGCGTCCAGAGAGTCCTGGAGGGAGGTTCTTGCTACCTTTTTACCCTCTTCAATCAGGGCCGTAAACTCTGGACAGGAGTCCTGGGGAAGAAGCTCCATAAACTTTCCCACGGACACCCATGTATTAAAGTTATACCGACTTAGGAGGGCTTGTTGGTTTGCCACCCTAAGTTGGAGGTCCCCAGCCGAGTATATTTTGTGGCCTAGGAGGTCCATGCGTCTAGCCTCCTTCGCCTTAGGAGCTGACGCTTGCTGGCCATGACGCTCCCATTCATTCACCGATTGGACAACCAGAAAGCAGGGTGGTGAGGGGTGTAGAGATATTCGTACCCCTTTGAGGGGACCATATATTTCCTCTCTACTCCCCTAGCTGTAGGTGGAATTGAAGCTGGGGATTGCCAAATGGTGTCCGCATTGGCTTGTATTGTGTGGATGAACGGGAGAGCCACTCTAGTGGGTGCATCAGCTGATAAGATGTCCACGATACTGATGTGTGTCTCGAAGGCCACAGTGGTTCCGAGAGACCTTGGGAGGCCGCCACTGTTCTTGACGCTTTATTCCAGGCAGTACCGGGAGCTATGGCAGTACCGCGAGCGAGACCGGGACCTTCTACCGTACCAATGCCAGGAGGTCGACTGGGATCTTGAGTCCCTTCACCTGGAGCGATTGCAGGATACATGGTACCGAGATCCGTGCCGAGAGCTAGATCGGTACCAGGAGTATCTGTACGGTGAACGAGATGTTGAACGTCGCCGCAAGCGTGACTGGTACCGCGATGGAGAGCGGTGCCGGGACTGCGAGCGGCACCGGGAGCGGGAACAATGTGATCGAGAGCGTCTGCGAGACCGTGATCTGGAATGATGTCTCTCTGGTGGACCGACAGAAGGAGGCCTTACGAGGGCCGGCTTGCCAATGGATTGAACAACCTGCACTGGAGGAGCCAGGGGTTGAAGACATATCGGCTCCGTCATAGCAATGAGCTCCCTTGCCGTAGAGAAGGTCTCCAGCGTAGAAGAGAGAACAAGTTCAACCACAGCCGGAGCCGGGGAGCTGTCTGGCACTAGACTCAATGGCTCTTGTGGGACTGGAATCGGCGGTGCTGTCCCAGGTGGAGCGGCAATCTGTGGTGCCGGCTTCGCCAGTGCCGCAGCGGATGACAGTGCTCAACAAACCGTCTTAGACGAGTGCTCCTTCTGCAAGGCCGGAGTCGGAGCACTATGTCGTTTCCCAGTCGGGGAAAGAGACCGGTGCCGAGGAGTCGGTGCCGGTAGAGGTCAGTGCCGGGACTCCTTCTCGGTACCGGAGTGATTCGGTGCCAAAGGGGCACTCCTAACAGAGGCAGTCTGTTGGGCGCTTGGTACCGATGTTGCAGAACTAAGTGCCGACTCCATGAGGAGCTGCTTCAAATGAAAGTCCCGCTCCTTCTTCGTCCTTGGTTTAAATGACTCGCAAATGCGGCACTTGTCAACGAGGTGGGATTCCCCTAGGCACTTGAGGCAGGAGTCGTGGGGATACCCTATTGACATTGGCTTCTGGCACGCCGAGCATGGTTTGAATCCCAGTGTCTTGGGCATGGGCCTGCACCGGGGTGGAGGAAAGGGGCTAATCCCCAATCTCCCCTGCAACTATATACACTAACTATGAATAGAAGTACTAACACTAACTATAACTACAAGAACTCGAACTATAACACAGTAAAGAGTAAAGAACTATGAGAAGCTAGGGATGTGGAGATCAGCAAAGCTGCACTCCACAGTTCCAGCAACCGTCATGGGTGGTAAGAAGGAACTGAAGGGCCATTGGGTCAGCAGGGGTATACATCCGGCGCCATAGCGGCTCCACTCCAGAGGGCGACCCAGCCAACCTACCAAGTGTTGCTAGGGTAAAAATCTTCCGACGAGCGTGCACGTGGTTCACGCACACCTAATTAGAATCGATATGAGCAAGCACTTGAAGAAGAACTATACTTTCTGTCTCCAATAAAAGATTCTGAGTATTAAGCAATAGGTATGTTTGTATTCTGTTGTCCTGATTGCTAGATGTAGTTCTATTAATTGCCACAGTACATCAGCTTTGCAAAGCTATCATAAAAATTTACCAGCCCAGACCAAGATTTATTCATCTGATTTTTTTTGTTTGTGTTGTTTTTTTACAATATTTATGCACAACATAAAGACTAGCTTCTTCAAAATTATTCTCATGCATGTATGCTATAAAAATATTTTACTTGTGAATATAGCTTTTTATACTATAGAAGATAATTTGCATAACAATGTTTTGACTAGAAAGTCAGTTGATTTACCCAGGGATTCTGAACCTGGATCTTTAGCTTTGCCACAACTGAAATTTAATTATTTCCATAGTTAAATAAGCTATATTTAGTATAATGATGTATCTACCTAAAACCAGGAATTTCACAACTAAGGTTACTACGTGTTGCATCTGACATAGAACGCATGATAGAAATGTTTATCATTTCTAAATGCAAGAATAAGGACTTAGGTTTGGCAACTGTTCACAGCTTTCATGCTTTGTTAAGAGATATCCAAATTAATTGTGACACTAAATCTACACAGAGAAATCGCACCTCATGGCTGTGACCTTATACAATACAAACAAACAATAGCTTAACACTATTTATTCCTTCCCTATAAACAGCTGACATAGGGAAAGATTATAGCCACTCCCCAGAAGCGCAGGTCAGACCAGTAGGCAAGGAGTAGAACGGTAACTCTATGCATGGTCAAGCCAGAAATTAGAACTATCGAAGTATTATAGGGTTTCTATATAGCACCCAACACCGTAGTATTAAACACTTCCCAGATAAATTTGATCTGCAGGATAACATCCCTAGCTTCCCATGTATGGGAGACTGGAGAAAGGAGAGAGGAAGGTGCAGGGCAAGAGTGTGGATCAAGAGGTGCAGGGCAGGGTGCAGATCAAGAGTGACTACAGGGCTCTGGGAGTACGGGTGAAGGGGTTTGGAGCGCAGGTGGTATTCTCTTCGATCCTTCCTGTCAAAGGTAGGAGACTGGGAGAGACAGATACATCATGGAGGTGAATGCCTGGCTGCGAAGATGGTGTCGCCAGGAGGGCTTTGGCTTCCTTGACCACGGGATGCTATTCGAGGAAGGACTGCTAGGCAGAGATGGCGTTCACCTTTCGAAGAGGGGAAAGACCCTATTTGCACACACACTGGCTAACCTAGTGAGGAGGGCTTTAAACTAGGTTCGACGGGGACAGGCGAGCAAAGCCCACAGGTAAGTGGGGAACATGAAGACCTGGGAGATGGGTCGGAAACAAGAGGGAGTGTGGGCTATAATGGCAGAAAGAAAAAGGAGGGTCAGGGGAAAACTGGGAGGTAAGATCAAACCAGTATCTTAGATGCCTATACACAAATGCGAGAAGTATGGGTAATAAGCAGGAAGAACTGGAAGTGCTAATAAATAAATACAACTATGACATTGTTGGCATCACTGAAACTTGGTGGGATAATACACGATTGGAATGTTGGTGTGGATGGGTATAGTTTGCTCAGGAAGAACAGACAGGGAAAAAGGGAGGAGGTGTTGCCTTATATATTAACAATGTACACATTTGGACTGAGGTGGAGATGGACATAGGAGATGGAAGTGCTGAGAGTCCCTGGGTTAGGAGAAAAGGGGTAAAAAACAAGGGTGATGTCGTGCTCGGAGTCTACTACAGGCCACCTAACCAGGTGGAAGAGGTGGATGAGGCTTTTTTAAACAACTAACAAAATCATCCAAAGCCCAAGATTTGGTGGTGATGGGGGACTTCAACTATCCAGATATATGTTGGGAAAATAACACCGTGGAGCACAGACTATCCAATAAGTTCCTGGACCGCATTGCAGACAACTTTTTATTTCAGAAGGTTGAAAAGGCTACTAGGGCGGAAGCTGTTCTAGACTTGATTTTAACAAATAGGGAGGAACTCGTTGAGAATTTGAAAGTGGAAGGAAGCTTGGGTGAAAGTGATCATGAAATCATAGAGTTTGCAATTCTAAGGAAGGGTAGAAGGGAGTACAGCAAAATAGAGACAATGGATTTCAGGAAGGCGGATTTTGGTAAGCGCAGAGAGCTGATAGGTAAGGTCCCATGGGAATCAAGACTGAGGGGAAAAACAACTGAGGAGAGTTGGCAGTTTTTCAAAGGGACGCCATTAAGGGCCCAAAAGCAAGCTATTCCAATGGGTAGGAAAGATAGAAAATGTGGCAAAAGACCACCTTGGCTTAACCACGAGATCTTGCATGACCTACAAAATAAAAAGGAGTCATATAAAAAATGGAAACTAAGTCAGATTACAAAGGATGAATATAGGCAAACAACACAGGAATGCAGGGGCAAGATTAGAAAGGCAAAGGCACAAAATGAGCTCAAACTAGCTATGGGAATAAAGAGAAACAAGAAGACTTTTTATCAATATATTAGAAGCAAGAGGAATACCAAAGACAGGGTAGGCCCACTGCTCAGTGAGGAGGGAGAAACAGTAACAGGAAACTTGGAAATGGCAGAGATGCTTAATGACTTCTTTGTTTCGGTCTTCACTGAGAAGTCTGAAGGAATGTCTAGTATAGTGAATGCTTATGGGAAGGGGGTAGGTTTAGAAGATAAAATTAAAAAAGAGCAAGTAAGAAAATCACTTAGAAAAGTTAGATGCCCGCAAGTCACCAGGGCCTGATGAAATGCATCCTAGAATACCCAAGGAGTTAATAGAGGAGGTATCTGAGCCTCTATATATAAAATAGATAGTGCAGTTTGAGTTTTGGGGCTATAACTCCATTTCAGGGTTCCAGTAGCTACATAAATCACTTGAGCTTTGCTCTTGTGATTTATGATATCTCCAGAGTGCCTAGATTGAATTATAATCCTATAATTCAGAGTTGCCCGTTTATATAAACTTAATAGGATTTCAGTATAGATTCTGTAATCTAAATTCTACTTTAGACCAGAAGTTAAAAACAAGAGCATTTTAGCCATCTCAGAGCTTGCACTCAGATCTGTACTTAAATAACGATAGATCAATGTTCCCCCTCTCCTGAGGATCAATCATTAACCTTCCCACCAGTAGTTCAGGGTTCACTCTGCATGGCGAACATAAGATGTTCGCAGTCATAGTAGTTTTGTAGTCTTAGGTTAATCACGGTCATTTTTTGAAAAAGAAAAGAACAGAACAACGTTCTACTGGACTGTTCACTGCACTGGCCAATCTCTCTCATAACAGCAGTGAAGCACTTGGTGGGGTGGGGAATCTTTGCTTAATCAGCAGAAGAAAAACATGGGAGTTTGTATTATTAATAAGGAGCTAGGTAATTAGAGAAGCAATAGCCGCTTTCCATCCCATAATACAGTTAAAGTTGCTTCAGTCAAGACTGTCTGGTGGACAACATTCCCAGACAGTTTAAGCAACCTTTCCAACTATAACAACTTCTATTCTCTGCAGGGTTCCAAGCCTATTTCTGTGTGAGATGGAATCACTACAGAAACTTGACACTTTGGATCTTCAAACACCCATGCCTGTCTCTGAAAAGGTTCTAAAGTAAGTGGAAAGACATATTTCAGAAGCTCTACAAAGAATAATCAGGAATTTTCATTGAAATTCAAAGGGAAAAGCTGCAGTTCGTATTCCAATAAAGTGACATTAAAACCCTCACTAAGTGATAGCTCTGTCTGCTGAGTATTATGGAAATCAACTTGGTTCCTTGACAATCTTTCCCCATTAGGTGGATTTCAGAGTTATTTATGTTAGGACTGAGCATATTAAGTTCCTGTTCAGGTCTTTCCTTCCTCCCAGGTTATCACTGTCTCAACTGCAACAGAATCAGAGCTCTTCCAACCATGTGATACAGACTCTGTACTATGTACAGCTAGCAGAAATTATCATTAAGATCAAGCGATGGAGAGGTCCCGCTGCTAGAGAAAGGGGATCTGTGAAGTTAGAAATATCTCTACTAAAAGTGTTAAGTGTGGAGTCTGATGGTATGTCTACACTGCAAAAAAAGGACCCACAGCATGGCTGCAGCTGGCTAGATCTGCTTATGCAGGCTTGCAGGACTTAAAATTGCAGTGTAGACATTTGGGCTGGAGCCTGGGCTCAGACCCACACAGTGGCTACCGCACAAGTGTGTACAATGCATTTTTAGCCCTGCAGCCTGAACCCCCTGTGCTGAGTCAGCTGATCCAGACTCAGTGTGACTTTTTTTTAATTGCAGTGTAGACATACCCCTAGATAACTGGATTCAAAATCTAACAAACATCCAGCCAAGTCTGACCCATAGGAACACATCCAATGTTGTGCCTTGATATGTTGTATACCCCTGAATGTAAAAAACCCACACACCTCCCCTAGTTAGGATATATACAAACTGACTACTCAAATACTGGGGGGGAAATGCATAATATAGCAAATGTTATGCTAAACATTAGAAAATTTGCATCCAAAACCAAAACGGCAGAAAAGTGCTCCAGGTTCATTGGTTTCTAATTTACTTAAGAAAAAAATATGCAGCTTGAATTTGCACTCTGTGCTCAGGAGAGGCCAATAACTGGAATAGCAGAACGGTTAAATATCAAGAATTAGGTGCCCTGGCAGAATTTAGCAAACAGGGAAACTTGCACAGTGCTACAGTTATTTCTAGTAAATGTGTTAGTTTCTTACATTTAAGAGCATAGAATGTAAAGGTTTTTTTTAAAAAGTGGGTTTCTACAACACTGCTTACTCAAGCAGTGCTCCCACTGAATTTGGCCCAGAGCATACTGTGCATTTTTGCTTTGGCCTTAACCGTTTCTCCTCATTGTACAACTACTGCTTCATGCATCCTGAAGAAGTCTCCGCTTTACCTTTTATTATCCAGCCTCTTCAAAAATTCAATCAGTCCATATCTAAATATTGTGTGAAACTGCACCATTTCAATCTACATCATTTTAATACCAGTATGGATGAAGGTTGTTTGAACTGCTCACTCTATTATAGCAGCAGACTGCCGTCTATGGTGCCACCAGTGCACTCGATGGCTTTTTCAAGTCTCCCAGTCTCCATTGCTTCTAGAAGAAGAGCCAGAAACTATGAAATAGATGTGCAGAAGGCATTGCAAATGAAATGGCTTAGAACAACACTATCGTGGCCACAAGACAAAGCAGTTCAGACAAAGACAAAACTGTAGCAGTTCAGAACATGATTCAGCAATGCTAGTGGCGACACACTGAATTGTTTGTGCTTAAATCTCTCCTATCTCACTGGTTCAATTAGGAACAGTTCAGTTCTCCAGCACAGATAAGGTCTGTGCATGAAAATGCAGTTTTTATATTTCTTCACTACTCAGTTGCAGTACAGCTGGCCAATTAAATATTTAGTGCCTGATATCTTAATATTTAATTAGATACAAATAGCCTTGGTTTTTCACTTTCCCTGGATTAAAAAAGAAAAAAAAAAAAAAGGTTCTTCCACACCACTGCACATGAATGTTTAGGAGTATATCATAATTTACTCGACTGACAAACTAGGAGAAGCATTTATGTTGTAATTCAATCAATTGGTAAAAAGGATAATCTCGATGTTAATGCCTCATGACTGGCACCCAGCACATGACGAAAGACTCATATTTGTATCCAGAGAATGGATAAAATCAATGCTATTTGTCACTAAATAAAGGAGATATTGTATAACTGTATATTTAAAGTTTCAAGAAATTACATAGAGTAGTTTTCAGAGACAAAACCTTGAAGGTATCATTTAATGTGTAAAAATACAGAGCAAGATAGTACTTTATATTTTTGGTAAAAACTGAAAAGCCTGAACCTTTAAAATAATTTGGGTAATTTTATAGCTAACAGCAGTCTCCATCATGAAACTAACTCCCATTGATATCAATGGTAGTTGCAGGCACTCAGTACCTTGCAAAATTGGACCCACCCATTGTAGATTTGCACCCTCAAGTCATCAAGTGTTATGTTTCAGGGCATAAAATAGTCATTTGCAGCAATCAGGACAGATTATTTGTTCTCCCCACATATAGTACCTTGCACAGTGCTGAGTGCCTGCAACTACCATTGTCCTGAAGACAACAAGAGCTGAAAAGTACACAAGCCACTTAGTATATTATTTGGGGGGCTTTTATCTCATTTACTGGGGATGCCTCCGTTCTTTCTTTTAAGGGTGCCATAGTGTGAAGTGCACGCATGAAGGTATGAGCATTAAGTGAAGTTCACACAGTGAAGACACCCAGACAGAATATTCCACACATACTCCTACACAGTATTTCAACAAAGCTGGCAACTTTAAGAAATCCTGGCTTTTAGGCATGAGCATAGTGTGGTGGAGAAAGAGGAGTGTTGTCCCTCAAAACTGCAAGCCTTCGGCAGGCAGGGAATTTGCGCCACATGGCCCCGTTGGCCTGACTGGTGCTGCCTCCCCACCCCACCCCCACACAGAAATCAAACTATTCCTGTGCTTTAGGTGTAAAGAAAAGAAACATTCAGGTGCTTGCCATCTCTGAGAGCTTTAATGATATTTTGAGTTTGTAACAGTTTATCTGCCTTGCTGGGAAGTCGCTTTGTAATGATGACAGCTCAGGTAAATCTGCAATCTGAATTGTAAACTAGGTTGGCTGTTCTAGATCAAGGGTCAGTTATCTTTTCCCCCTGAATTCAACCTTCACATCAACAAAGCAGATATCAATTTCACACACAAAAAGACATGTTAAAACAACATTAATGGACACATTTAAACCATAAAAACAAGAACATTCATCATTAACAATATGATGCTTGGAACAGATGTTCATCTCATGCTGCACTCAACACTGTACCTAGGTATGGTCACTGATATTTTAGATCACCTAATCTTTTCTTTTGTTTGTACTTAGCATTAAGTTTTCTTTATCTCAACAAGGATTTAACATTTGTGGGAAATTTTTTGCTACAAAACACTGAGCAAAATCTTGCTTTTACTATTTGAGGGAAAAGAGGGAGAAAGGAAGAAATGGTAGTGACAGCACAGGTCAGGATGGTATACAGTAGCAGGAGGCAAACAGAACATGTGAAGGTGCAACTTGCTATTCCTTTTAAAAGGAGCAACATGCACATTCTCCCCCCTCTCCCACTCAGCATATACTACAGTGCATACGGGGCCAGGCACCTCAGCTCTTCAAGATGCCAGGCCACATCCCTTGTGTCTCTGGTGTTCCAGCAGATATGGTAGCCAGTCCCCCAACGTAGCTTTTTTGGGGACTGAATTTTGACAGGGGTTGGCTCATTACTACACTTTGCCAGTCGAAGGCAATATTTCTGGGCTAGCATTTACAGAGGGATATCTGGCTTCTGTCTATGACTACCTGCAGTCTAATTAATTAATCTGATGCCCAATCTTACATGCTGCTGCTGAGTACCTTTAATTCTCACTGGTATCAAACAAGTGGAGGCTTCTTAGCCCATTACATGGTTAGCCTCAAAAGTCCACAGGACTTTCATATGCTTCTTTCTATTTCTAAGGTCCCTGCAATCTCAACTTTGACAACCTGTCTAAACTGAATCTCTTAAGAAATATAGGTGGAATTTGCATTTAACCTATAGTTATGCAAGTTCTATTTGGAAAGTTTGTAGACAATTTTTTCCCTTTGGTTAATCCTAATAACATTATCCATATTTACAATGAAGTTCATAGGAACATAAGAACAGGGTCAGACCAAAGGTCCATCTAGCCCAGTATCTAGTCTCCGACAGTGGCCAATGCCTGGTGCCCCAGAGGGAATGAACAGAACAGGCAATCATCAAGTGACCATCCCCTGTTGCCCATTCCCAGCTTCTGGCAAACAAGAGGCTAGGGACATCATCCTTGTCTATCCTAGCTAATAACCACTGATGGACCTATCTTCCATGTACTTCTCTAGTTCTGTTATGAATCCCTAATACAAAGTAATAGTATATGTAGATGTTCCTGCAGTGCTGAAATTTCTTTTAAAGTACTTTGATATCAATGTATACATATCTATAATATCCTTATAAATATATTAACTCACTGCCCTACAAGTTCTGGTTTGAGCTCATTCTCATTTCTAAGGCTGTTGCCTATCTAATGTTGGAAACGTAGTTCAGAAATAAATCATTTGATCATACAACAGGAAGTGGAAGGGGTAAACTCTAGTAACATATATGGTGGTAGCTAAGGGCCTTATTCTGTGAGCAGAGCTCCCTATGAAATCCATGTCTCTGTGTAAGAATGGCAGGTCTATTTGCAGGATTAGGCTTTTGTCCTGTAAACTACTACTATTACAATCTGCATCCAAGCTCTCCTTAGTTCAAGCTTAGCCAAATCCTACCATGAGCTATTCAGATGCAAGTCAAGAGATGAGTAGTGGGGGAAAATAGTCCCTGTTTATTCCCCTCAACATTTAAATGAATTTACTTTCACTATTCTTGTATCCCTTTTGAGTTCACTTGCTTCAAATATTCACACGACTGAGTTTTGTTGGAATGATTACTCAGCAACTTTCAAAAGACATGCATATATTTAGGGAAACTGAAAGTGCATGGTGAGTATTTTACTCCTGAGGGAAAAAATAAATGTGGAGGCTCCAGCATGGTATTGGAGAGCAGAGGCCACTGGCTGCATAGCGGTGGGAGATGACTGTACATCTCCCCTCTGGGACATGGATTTAGCAGTGAGGCTGCACCTAATCCTGACACAGGGCAAGGATCAGGTCTACCCCAGAAACACACCAGGGCCAGTGGACACTCAGGCTCAGCAAGGCAGGATCCAAGTGTGGAGGGGCTTAGTATGGGGGAGATCCAGATGTAGGTTGAGAGGGTTCTGTGTGGGGCAATCTAAGTGCCAGCAGCTCAGTGGGGGATCCGAGTGTGGGGGGAAATTGGGATGCACAGGGATTTATTGGGACATTCTAGGTGCAACAGTAAGGGGATTCCGTGAGAGGGTCAGGTGAAGGTGGTTGAGGCTCAACAGGGGGAGAAAAGAGCTCAGCGGGTGGTCCAGATGCTAGGGGAGTGGGGCTCATCAGGAGTGAGGCACAGTGGGAGGGTCTGAATGCACAGGGCTGGGTGGGGGGTGTGGGAGCTCCCTATATAGGGATCCCTCCCGCTGTGGCTGAGGAGCAATGGGTATGCAGGAACGTGGGGGGGGGGGAGAGTTTCCAGAGCTTCCTGAAGCTGGGGAAAGAAATCTGGGGATGGATCTGACTTGGCCCCAGGTGCCATGCAAGGGAAGAGGAAGTCCCATCCTCCCCAGCCCAGCTGGGACTAGCAGCTGACCCTGACACAGGGTAGGAGCCACCAGCAGGGCCTTCCCCAGTCCCGCCCCTTGCCCTGCAGTGATTTACCTCCCTTTCTGGTGGCTGCCCTGGGCACTTGAAACATACTGCTGGGGAGGGTCGCATCACCACTCTTGTGGCTTCCCTTTGCTTCCATGTCAGAAAATAATTTTTCTGTAAGAAAGCAAAGAAATCTGTGGGGGACAAATTCTGTGCATGTGCAGTGGTGCAGAATTACCCAGGGAATAGTATTCGAATAGTCATCGCAGCCATGCCTTCTGACTTTACCAATGAGAAAACAACCACCATTAGGGAGATCCTTCAGTGGTGTAAATGGCCATAGCTCCATTGATGGAGTCAGATCTTCAGCTCCATGTGACTTATCTGACCACTCTCATCTACACACAGCTCAAAGGATCAGGGCTTTGAAGCGGATCTCAGAGCAGTGGGGCTGCAGGTTTTTGCCTGGAGCTGAAGCGGAGCCGGAGCACAGCTCCAAAGCCCTGCAAAGAGTGAACAAAGATTGGCAGATATTGGTAATCAACCGCAGTTCCAATAATTGCAGAAAACTTACACCAATAATTTTGAATATCATCTGCAAAATATGCAATCAGTTCACAGATATAAAAGAGCTAAATTAATCAAAGAGACTATGCTGAAAATTATTCACTCAGCTCTACTTCAAGGTAACTCCAGTGGGCCAGATTCTTATCAGCTGTATATCCAAAGTAATTCTACCATTTTCCTTGGAATTACTCAGGATTTATAGTAGAGTAACTGAGATCAGAACCTGGCCTGTCTACGTGAAATAAAAAAAATTTCAAAGACTTCAGTACTGTTACACTCAGTCATTCAGCTAAGTGAAATGTACTGAGTAAAGGAGGAAATATATTTCTTTGATCTCCTAACTAGCCTGATCCCAGCCCACGTGCTGTGATGTTCTCCCCTTGTTTCTAATAATAACTCTCATTTCAAAACATGTTTCAAACCTAGCAAATAAAATATTTTTTCTAATGAAAAGACATTTTTTTTCCCCTGATAGCAACAATAACTTCAGAACAACCTAAGTGGGGCAATTTCAAAGTGAGCAGGAGAATGCTGCAGCTACAGGAACAAAAAAAAGGAAGGATAAAAGTACCTTGACTTTCCTTTGGTTTACTATCAGTTATCTTTGTAGTACAATCTGCCTCAGGAAATTACTGATACTAATTTATCATTTAAAAGCATATTTAATTCAAAGCTAAGCCTGAACATTGTTCCATGTTAAAAAAAAAAGCTAGGATTTTTAAACTTTTTTATTTTTTAATTAAAGCAATATGTTGAAGGGTTTAGGATCTTCAGGTCAACAGTGATTCAAGTTATTTTAAACTAACTGGAAATGTATAATTTATCACAGACACACACAAGCTACCATCTTGTTACCTAGACACATGGATATACAAACCCACAAACTTGTCCTTTTCCAGGGATATTGATATTCAAATGTGATGTCAAATTCTCTCTCAAAGATTTATGCACAAAGCTCCCAACTTCAGTAAGATTGCTTCTCCATTCTTGCCTAGTTTGTAATGCCATCAAGTGGGGTTCAATATAAGACAGTTACTCACCCTGTAACTGTTGTTCTTCGAGATGTGTTACTCATATCAATTCCAATTAGGTGTACGCGTGCCGCATGCACGTTCGTGGGAAGATTTTTACCCTAGCAAAACTTGGTGGGCCAGCTGGGCGCCCCCTGGAGTAGCGCCACTATGGTGCCGAATATATACCCCTGCAGGCCCAACCGCCCCTCAGTTCCTTCTTGCCGGCTACTCCGACAGTGGGGAAGGAGGGCGGGTTTGGAATGGATATGAACACCACATTTCGAAGAACAACAGTTACAAGGTGAGTAACTGTCTTTTCTTCTTCGAGTGCTTGCTCATATTGATTCCAGTTAGGCGATTCCCAAATCTTACCTAGGTGGTAGGGTCGGAGTGAGACATTGTGGAATGCAAAACTGCTGAGCCAAAGGCTGCATCGTCTCTGGACTGCTGAACCAGTGTATAGTGTGAGGCAAAGGTGTGAATGGAAGACCAGGTAGCAGCGTGACAAATTTCCTGATGGGGACATGGGCCAGGAAAGCAGCAGATGAAGCTTGCGCCCACGTAGAATGGGCTAGCCGGAATGAGAGCCAATTCATAGGACGTTCGGATGCAGGATGTCACCCAAGATGAAATTCTTTGGGAAGAGACCGGCATGCCTTTCATCCGGTCTGCCACGGCTACAAAGAGCTGGGGTGACCTTCAGAAGGGGTTGGGTCTCTCGATATAAAAGGCGAGAGCCCTGCGGACATCCAAGGTATGCAGTTGTTGTTCCCGACGCGATGAAGGTGGCTTCGGGAAAAAAAACTGGGAGAAAGATGTCTTGATTAACATGGAAAGCGGACACCACCTTAGGGAGGAATGCCGGGTGTGGTCGCAGCTGTACCTTGTCCTTGTGGAATACCGTATACAGGGGATCCACTGTCAAGGCTCGAAGCTCTGATACTCGTCTTGCCAAGGCGACAACAACAAGGAAGGCTGTCTTTCAGGAGAGGTACAGCAGCGAGCAGGTGGCTAGAGGCTCGAAAGGGGAACCCATGAGTTTGGCTAGCACCAGGTTGAGATCCCAGGTGGGGGTCGGACATCTGACTTGGGCGTACAACCGCTCCAATCCCTTAAGGAACCTGGAAACTCTGGGGTGAGAAAAGATGGAGCTGCCATTTTCCTCCGAGTGGAAGGCTGAAATAGCTGCGAGATGCACCCTTATAGAAGAGACCGCCAGGTCCTGCTCTTTGAGGGACCATAGGCAATCCAGGACAATGGGAACAGAAGCCTGTTCAGGGATTAAGTTACTCTGAGAACATCAGTGGGAGAAACGCTTCCACTTGGCGAGATATGTTGTCCTTGGGGAAGGCTTCCTGCTGCCCACTAGCACCTGTTGTACGAGACGGAACAACGCAATTCCGACTGGCTCAACCACGTAGCAGCCATACTGTCAGATGAAGGGACTGCAGGTCCAGATGGTGAAGCCTGTCGAAGTCCTGTGTTATGAGGTCCGGCCAGAGTGGCAAGAGGATCGGGTCTGCCATGGAGAGGTCAAACAACCGGGTGAACCAATGTTGCCTCGGCCATGCTGGAGCAATGAGGATCAGGTGGGCTCTGTCCCTGCAGAGCTTGAGTAGGACTCTGTGGATGAGCGGAAATGGCAGGAAGGCATAAAGTAGGTGCCTCTTCCATGGGATCAGAAATGCATCTGAGAGGGAGCCCAGGGAGCGTTCTTGGAAGGAGCAGAACACCTAGCATTTCCTGTTCTCTCAAGAGGCAAAGAGGTCTAGTGGAAAGCCCCACCTCCGGAAAACAGAATGGATAACCTCTGGGCGTATCAACCACTCATGAGACAGGAAGGACCTGCTGAGGTGATCTGCCAGAGTTTTCTGGACTCCTGGGAGAAAAGACGCTACCAAATCGATAAGAGTGGGCTATGCAAAATTCCCAGAGATGGATGGCTTCTAAACAGAGGAGAGAGGAGCATGTTCCACCCTGCTTATTTATGTATACTAATACACAACAGCCTTGGAGATGGTCCCGAAACACCTGGCAGGCTAGACGGACTGCTCTCAGTTCCCTCACATTGATGTGCAGGGACAGCTCTTGGGACAGCCAAAGGCCTTGAGTGTGAAGGCTCCCGAGGTGGGCACCCCAACCCAGAGATGACAAGTCTGTGGTTAGGGCTACCGAGGGTTGTGGTGGGTGGAAAGGCATCCCTGCGCAAACCAGAGAGGGGTCTAACCACCAAGTGAGGGAGTCGAGAACCTTCTTGGGGACAGTGAGCACGGAATCCAGACTGTCTCTGTGAAGACGGTATATAGAAGCCAGCCAGGTTTGGAAGGGACTGAGACATAGCCTCGCGTACTTGGTCACGAAGGTGCAGGAAGCCATATGACCTACCAGGCTGAGGCAAGACCGCATCGATGTTGTCGGAAAGGATTGAAGACTGAATTAATGAAGCCATTGCTTGAAAACGAGACTCGGGGAGGCAGGCTCTGGCCAAAGTGGAGTCCAGAACGGCTCCGATGAAGTCTATTCTCTGCGTGAGGGTGAGAGTAGACTTTCCTGTGTTGATCATGAGACCTAAGCTGCCGAAAAGCTCTCTGACGATACACAGGTGCTGCGATACTTATAAGCGAGAAGTCCCTCGAATAAGCCAGTCGTCGAGATATGGGAAGACGTGTATTCAACGACGCCAGAGGGAGGCAGCTACTATAGCCATGCATTTGGTGAAGACCCTTGGAACTGTAGAAAGGCCAAAGGGAAGTACCATGAACTGAAAGTGTTGATGGTTGACCACAAAACGGAGGTACCGTCTGTGTGGTGGATAGATGGCGATGTGGAAATAAGCATCCTTCATATTGAGGGCAGCATACCAGTCTCCTGGATCCAGGGATGGGATGATGGTCCCCAGGGATACCATGCGGAACTTCAGCTTTATCAGGAATTTGTTGAGTTCTCGCAGGTCTAGGATTGGTCGCAGACCTCCCTTTGCCTTGAGATTTAAAAAGTAACAGGAATAGAACCCCTTGCCCCTCATGTCTTTTGGCACCTCCTCTATGGAGTGCCTGGACCTCTTGCCAGAGGAATTGCTCGTGAGAGGGGTCCCTGAAGAGGGACGGGTAAGGAGGGTGGGAGGGAGGGGTTGACACAAACTGTAGATGGTATCTTGTTTCCACCGTGCGAAGGACCCAATGATCGGAGGTTAGTTGGGACCAGGCAGGGAGGAAATGGGAGAGGTGGTTGAAAAAAAAAAAAAAAAAAAAAAAAAAAAAAAAAGAGGGAGAAGGATCTGGTAGGATAACTGGTGGGCCATCCTCGGGCATCCCATCAAAAGTTTTGCTTAGGCCCCGCTGGTGGTTTAGGAGGTACTTGATTTTGGGATCCTTGAGGGTCAGACTGCCTGCTTCGATTCCCCCTGCCGCGCCATCTGATAGCATCCTGACGTGGCCTAGACTGGTTGTACGGGCGGTATGGGTGGGTCCGGAAGATCCTTTGCTGGGTCACTGGCGTGTGCATGCCCAGCAAGCTCATAATGATACGATTGTCCTCGAGGCTTTGTAGCCTGGGGTCGGTTTTGTCTGAGAAGAGGCCCTGTCCCTTGAAAGGTAAATCCTGAATGGTCTGCTGCAATTTAGGGGGAAGGCCTGAAGCCTGGAGCCAGGAAATACGCCTCATCATCACTCCGGTTGCCAGAGTTCTGGCTGCCAAGTCCACGGCATCCAGAGAGGCCTAGAGGGAGGTTCTTGCCACCTTTTTACACTCTTTGAGCAGGGCCGTAAACTTTGGACGGGAGTCCTGGGGAAGAAGCTCTGTAAACTTTCCCACAGACACCCAGGTGTTAAAATTGTACCGACTTAGGACGGCCTGTTGATTTGCCACTCTAAGTTGAAGGCCCCCAGCCGAGTATATTTTGCGGCCTAGGAGGTCCATGCGTCTAGCCTCCTTCGCCTTAGGAGCTGATGCTTGCTGGCCGTGATGCTCCCGTTCGTTCACCGACTGGTCAACCAGAGAGCAGGGAAGTGGATGGGTGTAGAGGTATTCACACCCCTTTGAGGAGACCATATATTTCCTCTCTACTCCCCTAGCTGTAGGTGGAATTGAAGATCGGGACTGCCAAATGGTGTTGGCATTGGCTTGAATAGTGCGGATGAACGGGAGCGCCACTCTGGTAGGTGCATCAGCTGATAAGATGTCCACGACCGAGTCCTCTATCTCAGTGACCTCCTCCATCTGCAAATTCATATTCTGGGCCACCCGCCTCAGAAGGTCTTGATGGGCCCTGGCATCGATTGGCGGAGGGCCTGAGGATGTTTCTGCTACCGCCTCATCAGGTGAGGAAGAGGAGGAGAGGCCTGGGACCAACGGGTCCCAGGGTGGATCGTGTATAGGAGTAGCATCAGTTGGATCAGGTGGAGCCTCTGTGCCCACGGATGGAACTGGACCTTCATCCATTTCTGTAGGGGGAGGGTGGCTCACTGTCGCCTCTGGTACCCAGTGTTCTGAGGGGGCCGAGCGTTGAGCCACTGACGGGGCACCTTGGGCCTGGTGGTATGCCCATGGTGTCCAGAAGGACCAGTGATGAGGCCCTTGTTCGTGGCCTTATCTCTCTGAATAGTGGCTGGGGATGTTACAGTCAGCCTCCAGATGGTATGATGCACTTCCAGCCTGAAACGATACTGAAGTGTGTCTCGAAGGCCACGGTGGTGCTGAGAGGCCCTGTGATGACGGCACTGTTCTGGACGCTTGATCCCGGGGTGGTACCGGGGAGCGGTACCGGGGGCTACTGCGGTGCCGCATTCGAGACCTGGACCAACGGTGCCGGGAGGTCGACTTGGATCTCGAGCCCCAAGCAACTGCGGGATACACGGTACCGAGATCCGTGCCGAGAGGCCGATTGGTACCAGGAGTATCTATTCGGTAAGCGTGATGCCAAGCGGCGCCGCGAGCGGCACCGGGATCGGGAGCGACGTGATCAATAGCGTCTGCGAGAACGCGATCTGGAACGACGTCTCTCTGGCGGGTCGGACGGAGGCCTTACCAGGGCCGGCTTGCCGATGGATTGAATAACCCGCACTGGTGGTGCCGGGGGTTGAGGACACATCGGCTCTGTCATCGAAATTAGCTCCCTTGTCGTAGAGAAGGTCTCCAGTGTAGAAGGGAGAACAAGCTCAACCACAGCAGGAGGAGGTGAGCTGTCTGGCACAGGACTCAACGGCCCTTGTGGGACCGGAATCAACCGTGCCATCCCAGGTGGAGCAGCTATCTGCGGTGCCGCAGCGGAAGACAGTGCCCGGCTAATCGTCTTCGATGAGTGGTCCTTCTGGGAGGCTGAAGTTGTATCAGCATGTCGTTTCCCAGTAGGGGAAAGGGAGTGGTGCCGAGGAGTCGCTGCCGGTAAGGGTCGGTGCCAAGAGTCCTTCTCGGTACCGGGGCAATCCGGTGCCGAAGGCGCGCTCCTTACCGAGGCAGTCTGTTGGGCACTCGGTACCGATGTTGCAGGAGTAAGTGCCGACTCCATGAGGAGCTGCTTCAGTCCCACTCCTTCTTCATCCTCGGTTTAAAGGACCTGCAAATGCGGCACTTGTCAACGAGGTGGGATTCCCCTAGGCACTTGAGGCAGGAGTTGTGGAGATCCCCTATTGGCATCGGCTTCTGGCACGCCGAGCACGGTTTGAATCCCGGTGCCTTGGGCATGGGCCCACACCGGGGTGGAGGAAAGGGGCTAATCCCTGATCCCCCTTTCAACTATGTACACTAACTATAAAACTAAGTACTAATACTAAGTATAACACAAAAACTCGAACTATATACACAGTGAGGAGTAGAGAACTGTGAGTAGCTAGGGATGTGGAGGTCAGCAAAGCCGTGCTCCACAGTTCCAACGATCGACATGGGCGGTAAGAAGGAACTGAGGGGTGGTTGGGCCGGCAGGGGTATATATTCGGCACCATAGCAGTGCCACTCCAGGGAGCGCCCAGCCGGCCCACCGAGTGTTGCTAGGGTAAAAATCTTCCAACAAATGTGCACGCGGCGCGCGCACTCCTAATTGGAATTGATATGAGCAAGCACTCAAAGAAGAATGTGTGTGCAGAGCATGCACACTCCCACCTGAAGCCCATGAGAGTCAAAGGCACTTGTTATCTTGCAGGAACCAGCCCTTACTCCTGAAGTCTCACTTCTATTATAACATCTATCAATACCCGTAACAGCATGGGGAAGGGGGAACTGGGATTGTCCATATACTACTTTACCACACACACACACACACAAAGTGCCACTGAAACTTTGTATAAATCAGGCAACGGCCCAACACCACCCAAGCACTTTATCTGCACATTCAATACCCCCCTCCTTTCCTCCGTCTTCTAGATTTTTAGATGAGGGCTACGTATGAGCTGCAGGTGTAATTTCCAGCCTGAGGACAGGTATATATGCTAGCTTTGATCTAGCTAGTATGGTAAAAATAGAAGCATAGCCACAACACCAGCAGGACAGGCTAACCACCCAAGTATAGATGGCTCCATACAGGATTGTACTTGGGGCGGCAGCTATCTTATCCTGCTGCTCATGCGGTCATGGCTACTCTATCAAAGCTAGTGCACATACATATACCCAAGCTGGAATTTCCCATTTGAAGTATACATGTACCCTTAGTGGAATTGGTCTTTTTTATACTGCAAGCTCCTCCAGATAGGGTCCCTGCCTTCTTTTAAACTCATGCAGCATGTAGCACAGTGTGGATGCTATTGGAAACAATAGATATTCAACATTTTACCTTACAGGGAAAGTTGGTCAGAAATTAGATTTCATTCTGTGACACTGGGCTTGCATCCTTCCATGAGTAAAATGATTTAACTCTTTCAGCAAGGTGGTTGCTATCTTTTTCACCCGAAGTGTAGCACTTTGCCTTATTTTTAATAGGGTAAGCGTATTGTAAGAAATAAGAAGGTTTCTGGGCTGCATTTCTCTCATGCAGGACTAACACCACTCTCCCACATAAGCAGGGTAATGACGTGAGCCCTGTGCACATCCGAATTCTTCTTACAGTTTACTTCTTTAAAATTAAAATTCTTAATTTTTTGAAGGTGATGTTAGTTCAGTGTCCACTAGAGTTCTACATGTGAAATAACAGGTGTAACATAAAAATCAATGCGCACACACTGATTAGTCCCTAACCCTCTACCAAGAGATATTTTTAGTAGGTGTAAGCTTATCTGGGGTTTTAGTGACTATTGTAATACACATACACCACTTCAACTGAAATCTCTTTTCTTTCTTCCAACTGATTCCTTCCCCCTTCCCTCCCCCTTGCACTCCCCTACAGACTGATAAGTGACTGCTGAAGGCATTTTGATTTTTTTTTAGTCTGTTTCATTAAATGCTTTTTTATTTTAAGGCCAATGATTTGTATCTGACAAATAGCTATAAGAACAAGAGGCTTGTCAAATCTGGGGGCTTCATAGCTGTGGCAGTATTTCTTGAAATAAAAATTAGGTTCACAAACTGCATGAACCTACTTTAGCACTCATTGTTCAACTCATGAGTATTTCATTTATTAAACACCCCTTTCTTACTACAGTGTGTACAGAACTGCAACTCTACTCCCTGAAAGCTCAGATAATCTAACTCTAATATAGAACAGAAAAGTTGGCTAAGTAGAAATGCCTCTGAAAGATCAGAAACATTCAATCCAGGTGAGTGATAAGTGGAAAAATTAGCTGTTGTCATCTATTTAACATAACTCTTAGGTAATGATTTATAACAACTTGACAGACTGCTTGCTAATTCAAAATATGCTACACAGATTTAAACAATAAAAGGAATTGCAAATGTTTAAATCTCTCAAGCTTTCAGCCAAGACAAACTCTTCAGCTAGAGTAGATTTCCATTTGCTAAAATAATTTAGGAAAGAATGTTTTCCTCTTGAGCACATACATTTGTCCTGGGGAGGGCGTAGGAAGGGGAGGAGGAAGCTGAGCCAAACCAAACTTTTTCAAGTTTGTGGAGTGTCAATACATCATATGGCAATTAATATGCAAGACCCACAGAATGAGATGTATTACCTCATGATGCAACACCACATCTCAAATAACCAGTTCAAGCAGCGCAGCTGAAAAGGACATGAAGTATGTGTAATAATAGAGACTTGGACCATTTGCTCTGAATTCTTTCTGCAGACAGAAGTGTGATGAATGGTCACACAAAACCAAAGTACATTGCTATGACATTTGAGAGAGAAACAGATATGAAGGTAACATCACAAGTGCACTTGAACAAGAAAAAAGAAGAGGAAAGTCTAATAACATTTATTCTAGTGGAAAAAGCAAGGACTCAAGACATTCAGGATCACTCCTGAACAGTAAATAAGAGCCAAATCTTCCCCTCCAAGGGCAAAAAGAAAACTAGAAGACCAGAAACTGTGAGTTTCAGCTGATTTTGTTGGCAATAGGTAGGGTCAGAGTCATGGGATAGCCTATTCCAAATGCTCACTCAGAGTGAGGGTTTCTGTATAATATAATGCTGACAGACTCAATTCTTATATTTTTCAGAGGGAAGGAGGCCCAACAGACATATATACATCTCCACACAGCCATTACTTGAGAATCTACAGAGCTGAAAACCTGGGGAGGGGCTTCCTCTGGTTCCAAGGGCAAGGAGATGAAGCTATTGTCGCACATCTCCCCTCTTTCATATGTATGTACTGGTTATAGCTGGTAATCAGGGTTGGACATGCCCACAGGTGTAGAGGGAACTCATCCAGAAGGCCCTGACCCCCCAAAGCCTGACCCACAGATTTCAAATATAGCTCTGGAATATTTTACTGCTTCTCCACTGAGTAACTTTTAAAAAGTCTTTTTAATCTAATCTAATCTAATTTTAAGAGACAACAATGAGATGCAGTACTACTTAACATTCCATCAGATATCCAGGAGTCAGATGGCCTCTAAACATTCCACCCCTAAAACATCCACCACCACAATTGTTCGGGCCTAATTTTTCCATAGTTTAGCCCCAAATGATTTTAAGCACTCTGGCTCCACCCCAAACCATAGTCCATGAGAAGCAGGGGGAGGGTCCTCCCTACTGCCTTTTTCCTGGAAGCCCTTGTCACCCCACCCTGAAGCTGCTTGTGCCTGTGCAGTCTCCAGCCCCCTCTACATGCTCGCAGATACTGGATGCCTGGGATTTAAATCCGTAATAGGATTTTTAGTCTCATTTTCCGAAGGAGGGGGTTGGAGGAAGAGAAGAGTGGAGAATCCTCAAAGTCTAGCAGAGATATGAATACAAGTTTCAGCATCTAGCACAATGGGGCCCCAGTCTGGCTGGCCTCTAAGTTCTACTATAAGACAAATGTTAAATTATAAATCCACAAATGAATTAGGATCACCTGTAAGATTTCAGATCTTCATTCCCAAGAGACATCAGCCTGGAGATTTCCTGGTTCTCTCACATCAGAGCATTACTAGCAGTAGTGTAGGAAATGTTAAGCTCTGCATAGCAGCACTGAGAACACTTTCAGAACATTAAAAAGAGACCAAATATCCCTATGCAAACACAGCTACATATTTTGGACAAAATTCTCCTCTCAGAGCCACATGGCAGATCTTGACTCTGCTCACCATTCAAATGCACAACTCCCAAAGTTTCTTTTGAAACAAATGCTAGAAATAAAACAGACTAAAATTAAAACAAGGAACAAGAAAAACCTAGAAGCAAAAATGTAAAAAAAAAAAAAAAAAAAAAAAAAAAAAGCACTGTATGCTGGCCCATGTTCTTATTACCTCCTCAGGCTTGGCAATATTGATTGCTACAACACACCCCATATGCAAGGGCATGCAGAATTCAATCCACCTACAAAATCTTTCCACAGCCCTCCCCAACTCCCTCATTGCTAAATACCACCATGAGTACCTGGCTTTTATATCAGACCAGATAGGAAGTTCAGAGCCTGCTCCCTTACATTATGCTATTCCTTAAACAAGTTAGCCTTTATCAGTAGATCCACATTTGTTTGGGTGGGAAAGTTGTTTTAGTTTAAGTGAACAATTAAGTTCTCCCAACTCTACATGGAATCTGCACTGCTTTCCTGGTGATACTGCAATGCAAGCAGAGCCAATAACCAGGTCAATGATAACGACTCACCAAGTAGAAAGAACATGCTTGAGTCTGGGTAGGCTGCTCCGTGCTAAAACCTATCATCCGTAAAAGCACCTTTTTGATTACTTTTGTTTTGCCCTAGAGAATACCTTAATGTTTTATTGGTAATATAATTTCTGGATTGCAATGTTGTCTTGCCTATAAAAGCAGAAGAAAAGAAAGGAAATAAGGTGAAAGATTAGAAAAACAGCATTGTTGTTATTAAGCCTTTAAATTATAGGCTTAATTTCAACTAAACATTTGGTGTCTTTTGTACTGTTTATAGTAACCTGATTTTTTTTCCTAAAAAGAAAAGCTCATTATTGCAACACAGTGTCAAACACCAGCATGGTTAACTACATCTGTGATGACTATGCTTCAGCTACAAGTAACCTGTTAAACAGCACATCCCCAGCTGGGGACCCTAATTAGGGTGCAAACTGCCATTCAATCCCCTTGACAGATTGATGAAGGAGACCTCTCACAAGGTGATACAGAAGGCAGCATAGATACCGTTAATCATTTATCTGTTGATAAGAATACAAAAAATTCTACCATTTAGCGTTCTGTACTCGAAAGTACCTTGAGAAAACTAATGCCTAGAACACTAATCAAGTATAGTTAGAAGGCAGACTTTAGTCCTTAAGTTTTAAGCTAAACTGAAATCTAAAAAGACATGCTCAGACTCTAAAGAAATTTGACATTTATGCTTCTATTACTTTTTTTTAAAAGTAGAAGAAAAAAACCAGACCGGTCATGGAGTTTTGTTACAAGGGTAATAAAAGTAGTTAGGCACCTAAACCCAGATTTAGCCACAGAAATGTCAGGTTTAGGTGCATAAATCCCAATTTTAGGCTCCACTGAAATCTACAAAACTCCCACCAAACCCTGAAGATGCTTCAACTCACTTGTCACCTAAGTTTGAAAGGTAAAAGTTCCCTTAGCACCTCAGGGCATGCACAGTGCTGCCTCACTCCAGCTGTCTGGAAGCCTATGTACCCTAGAGTGATCCATGGATCAGAGGAAGGCAGGCAGACAAATATCTATTCCACATGCAGGCCAAATTAGTAGATGTGCTCACAGGGGACCTACATGATCAGGTCCCATTCAAACTCTGAATGGAGGAGGAGGTGGTACTGCTGCTACTGCTACCCCTTGTAACTTTTAGCCCAATGATTAGCACACTTGCCCAGGCTGTGGGAGACCCAGGTTCAATTCCCACTGGTGTTGGGTGGGGAGGGAATTTGAACAGAGGTCTCCCACCTGTCAGGAAATTGCTCTTACCCATGAACTATGAGATACTGTGCTATAAGGTCCTTTCACTCTCTCCTGATGAAGCTGTTCCACTGTAGATTAAATAATGAAAGAGCAATTGGAAAAGGAGGACTAGACAGTGGGTCTCCCACCTCCCTTGTAAATGCCCTAACCACTGGACTACAGAGTCATCTTGCCTCTGGCCCAATGACTAAGGTCAATGTTATCCACAGTGGACAGCCATTGGGCCAGAGAGAATGAGAATAACTCTTCTGAGAAGCAGGAGACCCTTATTCAAATCCTTTCTCTCCCTGCAGCAGAAAGGAGAATTAGACCTAGGTCTCTTACATCCCAGGTTAATGCTCTAACCCCTGGGCTGAGTTATAATGTGGGCCCACTTTCACCTTCTTCTCATCTGGTGGCAGCCATTTTGTGTGGCGTGAGGCAGGCACCTAACTCACTCCCACGAGAAACTACTTTGGTGCCTATGCCACTTGACTCATTCCTGTTCATAGATTGCTAAACCAGATAAGCACGTCCCTTCAGCCCAATTTGGAACACAAGCCTATATACTTTGCCTGCCTCTGTATCAGTCCCCACCCACTATAACTGAATGGGCAGCTGAGCCCATTGAAAATTTAATTTAAAACGTAAATGCTCATGTTTTCTACAATATATAACTGTAGATTTATTTAAAATACAAAAATCCATATAAAAATCTATACCAAGAACATTAAGTATTGAATAGCTGTATTACACAAAGTCCTGTCTGCCCTAAACATAGAGGCCTTGAGCTAGCCGAACAAGCATATGCTTAACTTTAAAAATCACACAAAATAGTTCCATTGGCTTCAATATGACTGCTCCCATAAGTTGTATGCATGCTTAAGTGCTTTGCTGGATTAGAGCTTGAATGAAGCAGTGGCCAGTGGAAGGGCAGTGTATGATCGTATAATTAAAGATACTATTGTAGTGCATAGATACAGAGGGGCAGAAATAAGATTGCATGAGCTGCCTTAATTTTGGCATTTCCTGACTTTGAAGTGCTTTTCTTTGCATATATGTTTTCATCTTCCTCATTTAGTGTGTAACTCCATGCCTCATACCATTCAAACCTCGCAACAAGGCACTCCAAACCTCAGCCATATTTGCCACACAAGCCTGTCTCACTCACATCTAACCATCACGCGGATTGAGCAGGGATCTTGTGGCAGGGAAGAACAGTATGCCATGTAATTAAGACATATGTGCACAGGCCAGAGCCAAGATTAACTAGGCAACCTCAATTCAGGTGTTTTCTGACCTGACTGCTTTGCTTTGCGCACTTAGCATTCTCTTCATGTAATTTTGTTATGGAATTTCCTAAGATTCTTTTTTTGTTTTTATTTATTTATTTTACAAAAATGGAAAAACTAAAGAAATTCTGTCATATGCAATTATTTGCCAGGCAGAAATAGAAGACATTGTCCTGTCCACATAGTATGTAATGGGGCAGGAACCTGTTCTATACACAGCATTATATATCATACAGAATGATACAGGGCTCTTTCACAAACCTGTCTTGTTCCATTCACACTCTCCTAAAATCATATTCCACAATCAACTACGCATTACAAATAAAAATTGTCCATGTAAGCAGAATCCCCATAGTACATTCAGAAAGATTTCCATCATCTTACCTAAGCATTACCAGTGGAACTATTGTAAATCATTAATTTAATAAAAAGATGCACATATTGGAGTTTATTTTTCTGAACAGTTATAGCTCAGCCAAATCAAAATTATTTTCACCAGACCAATGAAAGGAAAATCTGAAACTTGAGAGCCAAATTTCACATTTCTGCCATGTGCTATCAAGGAACTAAAGCAATTTAAAAAGAGTGTCAGTAAATATACTTGATTGCAGAAGTGCATATTTTTTCCACTCACTTCACTACCACAGTAGACCAACTCATTTTTTGCTTAAATTTAAAAAAAGAAAAATAATGTCTCCTGGCATGAGAAAAGGTAAAAGTTTGGCAAAGTTATAAACATTCACAAATTGCCTTTAGAATGAAAACTCTCGGGCAACCTTAACTATGGGAGTTAGTACAACTCAGCTTAAGTCTATAAGCAAAAGGGCATTAAAGCAAAGTACCTTTACTTTATAGGGTCCTACTATAAAGTATGCATGGGCGGCGTGTGAACCACCAGCTGAGAAGAGGTTGAATCCCTTGCTAGCTAGCCCCCACCACAACCTATTGCCCCCATCCCCAGAACGCCAGAAGGGAGGGCGGTGCGGCCCCAGCCTGAGCACCAGGAGGGTGGTGTGGCCCCAGCACCAGCCCTAGCCCAAGCCCAAGCCCTAGCCAAGGCCACGATGCACAGGGGAAATGGCAGGAGGGGGTCTGGCAGTGAAGCATGGGAGGGGCCATGCCTGGCTGTTTGAGGAGGCACAGCCTCCTCCACCCTATGATACCAGCCACCCATGACTATCTGCTAAACATTCCAGGCCAGTTCTGCAACCATTGCTTATTCACTTACTCATGCAAACAGCCTCACTGACTACCTTGTGTGAGCAAGGATCGCAGAGTCAGGTTTACAGTAATTATATGGAACTATAGTTTTATATATGTAGTTCTAAAAAAATTCAAATTTCTTACAGTATTAGCCCAATTAATGCCACCATCCACTTAAATGACACGTTCCACTGGGGACGGCACATGTATCATTAGCTCTATAAGCATGTGTATTTTTTCATCTCTCAGGATAATCTAAAGTAACAGGAACTCAACAGCAAAGTAGAAACTAGTATCAGAGGGCTAGTCATGTTAGTCTGGATCTGTAAAAAGCAACAAAGAATCCTATGGCACCTTAAAGATTAACAAATGTATTGGAGCATAAGCTTTCGTGGGTGAATACCCACTTCATCAGACTAGTTACTCCTTGCAAGGTGACATCAACAGTCCTTCCAGTCCTAAATCTCCCCAACTCCATCCTCCCCAAGTTCTTAAGGGCCAGGCACTCAAACCATTCCCCTCTGGTTTGTCAGCCCCACATGTGTGAAATCAGCCCTCCAGTTATGAGCTCACTTTGGCGCGCACACACTGCATGTAGTTTGCACACCAGAGACCTGCTTGGGATAAAAATAAATCAAAAGTTTGTTTAATAGAAAAAACACATATTCAAAAATGAAATAGTAAGGGAAAGCAAACATATACAAGTTACACAGAAAGCAAACAAAGACACAACCTCAGGCTTTACACTTCCATATCAGATAAAATCCTTTGTCTAATACAAGTTACTTTTTGCCTTTGAATAGTTTTCCTGCATTCACGGACATCTTCCTGACTAGAAGCGGCTTCTGGATGAAAACCTGAGTTGCAAGCCTCCTTTCAAAAAAGACTTTTTCCTTTCCCTCTGCCCTTTCCTGGCATGTAATTCATGGTTATTCAGAGTGGGGGAAATTCCCTCTTGACTTGAAAGCCAGGATGTCTCAATCTTCCCATTAACTCTAATGGCCATCATTGCCTTTTACTGGGCCAGACTATGGATGGTTGCTCGGAGCTGGTTTTCTGTAAACACCTGGCAAGGCAGGGGCCCCTTCTTGCTAGGAAGTTCTTAGTTGAAGTTGTATTACAGATTATGAACACAATTTTCTATATGCATAAATACATAAATTCATAACCACAGTTGGTATACATATATAATAATGACCATCAAGTTCAGAATATTACAAGCTTTCACAAAAGATCTTACTAATATATTTTTATAGTACAACAGCACAGCATGCAATCAGCTTATTCATCTGCTCATTTTGGGGGGTTAAACCTTCTGTTCTCCCCTTGGGTGTCTGGACTGATTGTCACAGATGGGTTCTAATATAGGGTAATATGATTAAAATTGAATGCTTCTTGGGGGAAAATAATGTGTTCTTCAGATACTATTTAAAATGCAGAGGGAGGGCCCAGGGCAGTGGCTGGTGTGTGAACATGCAAGATCCAAACCCTAGAAAATATCACAGCAAAAGCATGATAATCCACCATTTGATAAAGGAGGTGTTCTTGGGCACAGCCATAGTACTTAAGGTACCTGATTCACAAAACAAAGCAAGTGATTAACATGCTCACCTTGTTCAGGGTATAAAGTAATGGACAATTTGGCAAGTGAAGCATTTCAGATATGGCTGTTAGGTCAATTTTTCTGTTATTGTTTACTGGTCATTAATATTACTTTCTCTGTTACACTTAGTTGAATCCTTTTGTGTTTTGATCCTTTCTTCCTTTAGAGGGAAGAAGAATTAAAGTCGTTATTGAAAGTTTTTGACCTTAAGCTATTGGTCCCAGCTATTGGTCCCAGCTATTGGTCCCAGATTATTCTGATTTTACTTTGCAAGTGTAGCAGAGAACAGCAGGTATGCAAATCCCCATGAAGACAGATCCGTATTAATTCTAACCATGAATATGTAGTCATCTCTTTCGTTGGAAAATTAGTTGTATCTTCATTTTCAAATCTTGATTTGCAAAACACTGCCTCAAATTCATCTCTGCAGGGCTTG
This sequence comes from Gopherus evgoodei, assembly GCF_007399415.2. Taxonomy (NCBI): domain Eukaryota; kingdom Metazoa; phylum Chordata; order Testudines; family Testudinidae; genus Gopherus; species Gopherus evgoodei. The sequence continues at coordinate 61,669,903 of NC_044332.1, forward strand.
ACTCAACATCCACACCTTTTGAAACACAGTCAATCTTACTGAACAATTCCATTTAGCTGCACCAGCATCTAAAACAATTCTGGCAAATATCTTCCAAAGCACTTTTTGCAGCTTTATAAATAGGGTCTTACATCCCTTACTGCACTCCCTCATCCTCCTTTACAGAGAAAGATTATTACTATCATTATTAGTGAGACAATAGGGCTAAGAAGTTCACCTTGGTTATGCCCAAAAGAATTTTAGATGCACAGCCACAGCATACCTAAACCTCTTGAGCTCTCCTGTATTTCTACCACCTGCCTTTCCTCTACCAGTTCCCCTGCCTTCCTACATCACAGAATTGACACTCTCTAGACACTAACCTATTACAAGTTTATTCGTTCTAATTTAAATTTTTTTAAATGTCTATCTTGGAGTTTGAGGCAGTTTTAATTAAACAAAATGCACATCATCATCTTCAGATAGACTCCCAAATACAAGTATCTTCCTTTTGATTTTTGAATATAAAAATGAAAGCAATTAATATTCCGACTTCTAGAGGTGCCAGATATCCCAACAAACTCACTCATCGGCTTAACCACATTGATCAGATCCTCCACCTCCCTCCCAAACAACAAACAAACCCCATCACCTCAGCCCATCAATCTTTCACTCTCAACATCTGAAACAAAAAGGATGACCTTTGCAGCGTGCCTGGAAGCTTAACAAATTCAGGCTGTTTTGGATTCAGGGGGAAAGAAAGTTCCAGAATTGAGAATCTTTCAAGAACATCACCCTGGTGGAAAGCTACTCCGATCTCTGCTGGAGTAGTGTCAGTTGGGGAAGGGGCCATCAGGTTGACCATGGATGTATTTACAGGATCCTCTTTAGTTTGTTTTTAGTTCTTGTTTTGTTTTTCCACATTTCTTGCCAAAATTAGATCTGATGTAAGCAGATGCATCAGAAAGATTTGGCCTGATGTATTTAGCACATTAATGATATAGTGCATAAAACTGGCTGTGTTTTGTTTGTTTCTTATACTTTCTGTTGGGCCATTTTTCTCTCCGTCTTGTTTGTTTGCTCTTTAAAGTTTCTCTTCATCTCCTTTCTAGCTTTGACTCAAGTCATGATCTGAGCGGCATAAACTGCTCTTCTCCATCTCCCCTCATCAATCTTTTTCTCTCTGTTGCAGATCACTAAAACCGGAGCTGCATCATGTCTTTTTTCATTCCTTTTCTTCCATCTTTGTCATTCCATGGTTTCAATCCAGTGATCTTTCTGAACACATTTACAGTCCCAGTTTTTTGCTATCAGCTTCCTTGTTTGCCTACTCTCTTTCCTATGTTTTCATTCACCAGAACTCTTTCTTGTCACATCTCATCTTAGTTCTGAGTTACCACCACCTTTCCATTTCTCACTCATGCATCTCTCTCTTTTTATTCACATACAAAATGTTCATCGTCTTTCTACACCTCCCTTTGCATAAGTAATTTTCTGCTATTTTAAAAACATAAGCTGTTTTCTTTTCTATGAACCAAACATTTATCTTGCTGCTACCTGTAGACATTTTAAAGCCTCTCTACATTTGTTTATTCTTCAGACAGATTAGACCATGGAGCAACCATTGTCCAATTACACTTTTTCGCTTGATCATTTCAGTACACTGTCCAAACACTTAGGGCTCAATTTGGATCTGAAAGTCCAAATTACTTAGTACCAAAAAGTCAAATAATTTAAGTATTCAAAGAGCCTGCAGTAATTTGTGCACTACACCTTTTCTCCAAGCAGATACAATTAAACATACCTGTGCTTAGGATAGTGACATTGAGACACAGTTTGACCAAAAACTGAGAAGTTTTAATGCAAGTTTTATCTGATTCTGTTTGAAAATAACATATCGGGAGTGTAAGTGCATTATACTTAGAAAAGTAACACAGACAAGGTTAAGGAAGCAGGAAAAAACATCATTGAACCAACAATGTCTTAACACAAGCTACTCTTTCACATATACATACAAAAAATAATACATGAATAGTGTTTGCAAACTCCTCCCTCAGATCCATAGGGCCACGTGACTGCAGGTTGTATAACATGTCTGAATTTGCCCAATAAAGTAACTTGAGCTGATAATAAAGTTTAAACTAAATTCAGATATTTATCATTCTGGGAAGTTGCACTTATTCCTCTACCCAGTTCCCAAAGGTTTAACCCTAGAAGTTCTGCTTCTTGAATGCCTCTGAGTGGACTTGTCTGTGTTAGTCCAGAAAATATAGAGTATATGGCACATAGATGCCTGGATAAATTTATTCTCCAAGAAAATATAAATCAGGTATGTTGAAATTCAGAACTGCTTAGAAATTGGGTTTTGGTTTCATAAGAACATAAGAATGGTCTCAAACTAGGTCAGACCAATGGTCTTCCGGCAGTAGGCAGTGCCACGTGCTTCAAAAGGAATGAAAAGGCAATCATCATGTGATCCATCCTTGTCATCCTGTCCCAGCATCTGTCAGTCAGAAGCTTACAGACACCCAGAGCATGGGGTTACATCCCTGACCATCTTCTCTAGGAGACATTGATGGACCTTCCTCCATGAATATACCTAATTCTTTTTTTAATCCAGTTATAGTTTTGGCCTTCACAACATTCCCTGGCAATGAGGTCCACTATGCGCTGTGTGAAGTACTTCCTTTTGTTTTGTTTTAAACCTGCTGCCCGTTAATTTCATTTGGTGACCGCTGGTTTCAGCCCATTAGAGAGAGAGAGAGCTTTAATCCCATAAATTAATGACTATTCACCATATCTGATAGACCGACAATCAGCCCATGTTATGGGCAACAGTCATGTTATAAATAATTATTTGAATAGAAATTGAATAGGTAAATAGGTAAGAAATATTCTTTTTTCTGTATCTGTTTCAGCATATTTTATGACATAGCACACAATTGAGTGGCAATTACCAACATAAAAAATGTGTAAGCAAAGAATCTAGGCCTGGGGTTTTGAGGTGTGCCACAGCCAAGATAGTATGTCAGTCAACCTGCCAGAGTTCCCCCCCAACGCCAAAAAAAATAGGCTATTTATTTTTCAGTGAAAGTAAGTCATGCACTACAAAATACTGCCACATAAACTGCAAATTGTTGCAGTACATATCCTTTTAGTATTGGTAGATGCACTGGAATTTGTTGCAACAGTGACACAAGATATGATAGGTAGGGATAAGTTATGTTTACGGTTTATACCTGTACCGAACTGCTGGACCTGTTTGGAGCCTATAGTTGTCACAATATCTTAGAGATCATGTGTTATGCCCAGGCATAGCTGCTGGAACCAGGGGTGCTAACAGTGCTGCTGCACCACCTGGCTTGAAATGGTTTCCATCATATATAGGGTTAACAGCTTGGTTCAATGGCTCTCAGCAACCCAACTATACAAATTGTTCCTGCACTCCTGTGCCCAGGAATTATTTCTCTCACATAATGGTCTCTATTTCTGGTAAAAAGAAAATGGCTAGGAAACCAGTTCTCAGTACCACAGCCAAAACAAAGAACACTAAAGTTATCAGATGCCTAAGCAGAGACCCTAAGTAGTCCTTGTCATAAACAGATAGCTAAAGGTTAATGTCTCTTTCACCTGAAAAAAAGTAACCTGAAACACCTGACCAGAGGACCAATCAGGAAACCAGACTTTTTCAGGTCTGGGTGGAGAGAAGTTTGTGGTTGAGTCCTTTGTTCTTGGTCTTCTGTCTGTCTCTCTCTCGCTCTCTCTCTCTCTCGGCTATGAGAGGATTTCTGTTTCCTGCTTTCTAATCTTCTGTTTCCAAGTTGTAAGTACCAATATAGTAATGCAGTAAGGTTTCTATTGTTTTCTTTTGTATTTACCTGGGTATAGTTGCTGGAGTGTTTTGAATTGTATTCTTTTTGAATAAGGCTGTTTATTCATATTTCTTTTAAGCAATTGACCCTGTATTTGTCACCTTAATACAGAGAGACCATTTTTATGTATTTTTCTTTCTTTTTATATAAAGCTTTCTTTTTAAGACCTGTTGGAGTTTTTCTTTAGTGGGGAACTCCAGGGAATTGAGTCTGTGCTCACCAGGGAATTGGTGGGAGGAAGAAGTCAGGGGGAAATCTCTGTGTGTTAGATTTATTAGCCTGACTTTGCATACCCTCTGGGTAAAGAGGGAAGTGCTTGTGTTTTCCAGGACTGGAAATAGAGAGGGTGGAATCCCTCTGTTTAGATTCACGGAGTTTGCTTCTGTGTATCTCTCCAGGAACCCAGGGAGGGAATACCTGGAAGGGAGAAGGGAAGGGAAATGGTTTATTCCCCTTTGTTGTGAGACTCAAGGAATTTGTGTCTTGGGGTCCCCAGGGAAGGTTTTTTGGGGGGACCAGAGTGCCCCAAAACACTAATTTTTTGGGTGGTGGCAGCTTTACCAGGTCCAAGCTGGTAACTAAGCTTGGAGGTTTTCATGCTAACCCCCATATTTTGGATGCTAAGGTCCAAATCTGGGACTAGGTTATGACAGTCCTAGATATAGATTAACCACTGGCCGTGTTTTCTGGGACTACATCATGGCTTCTTCTGCCCAACATGATCAGATAAAACAGAAGCATACAGAAGACAGTGTGCTTCCCTGATATGGTACAGAACTACAGCCGTTTGAGTTATTGCCTGCTGTTGAAGAAATATAGATCAGAAATTGCCAAAATTACAGTTAATTTCTACAGATATGTGATTTTATGTTTCTTTATTTTGAAAGGCTGAACTGATCAGAAAACGACCCAGCCCATGAATAAAATCTATGTACTCACTGTTACCATTATGTTGCTGCAACTGATGATGAAAATTGATATCTTACTTGCCTATTAACAAAAAAAAGTTATTCATTCCAAGCCAGAGTGAAAGTAGAATATTGCTACACTGCTTTAGAATCCAGACCCTCTCATCCATTTTAGTATTTCCCAATAGTCACTGTTTTCAGACTATTTCTTTTTTCGGAGTCCTTTTCACATCTTCTATTTAGGTCTCTTTCTATCCATCCCCCTATTACTACAGTTAAATAATTTAAAAAGTTCATTATCTGGAAACTGTTTATCTCTGCATTATCATTTCTCCTTAACTTACCTTCCCCTGCTCTTCTTTTTACATTGTACTTCCTAGTCAAGCCGTATGTGCTTGAGTTTTAATAGCTGTCATGTTCTTTGTACTATAATTATGTTTCTATATGTGCTTACAGCCTCATAGTATCCTATCTCTTTTTCCTCATTTTCAGTACCTTGGCCAAGGGCATCTTACATACATGTCTGTACACACACAGGAACAGAGGAATTGCCCCAGTGGATCAGGCCAGTGGCCCATCTTGTATAGTATCCTGTCTTTGATACTGACGTATACCAAATGCTTCACCAGATGGGGCAAGAAACCCTACAATAGGAAGTTATGAACAAACCTGCTTGCATAGAAGTTTCTTCCTACCCTCCCCCAATTAGTTTATGCCATGAACATGAGGGTTCCCAGACTCTTGGATTTTTAGTTTAAAAAAACAAAACCCAGAGACTTACACCCCTTTTTTCTCTCACTATGTCTTTCACACTAGGTGCTTGTTTAGGCCTTTCTACACCTAAAACTTAGGTTGATCTCACTACATCGCTCAGGGCTGTGAAAAATTTCATGCCCTGTGCAATATAATTAGGTCAACGTATCTCCCACTGTAGGCACAGCTAGGTCAACAGAAGAATTCTTCCATTAACCTAGCTACCTCCTCTCAAGGGGGTAGATTTACTACAGTAATGGAAAAACCCCTTCTGTCACTGTAGTAAGTGTCTATACTACACTAGTAGCATAGATACACCCTTAAATTAGAAAGCTTTGCTGCTTTAATTATACTAGGATCGTTAAAGCAGCCACCCATGCAACACACGCAAACCCTGTCCCATCCCCAAGTGTGAAAGCAATTATACTAGGATAAAAGTGCTTACACTGATTGATATAGCTTATTTTGCTTCAGGAACCAAAATAAGCTATACCAGTATAACTGTATCCACACTGTGAACAGGGCTACACTACAGACTTGCATTGGCACAGCTGCGATACTGTGGTGCTTCTGGTGAAGATGCCCAAAGCTGATGGGAGACAGCTTTCCCATTGGCGTAATAACTCCATTTCCGTGAGAGGTAGTAGCTATGTCAGTGGGAGTTCTCCTGCTGACATAGCGCTGTCTACACGGAAGGGGGCAGGGAGTTAAAGTTGGTATAACTACATCACTCACGGCGACCTAGTTATACCAAAATAAGTGTGTGGTATAGACCTGACCTAGGACTTACACTGGTGTAACGATAGCAGTAAAATGTCACATCCCCTAACCATGGTAAAAACTTTTCCAGAAGGGACTAGGCCTAAATAAAACTCAAACTTTGAGACAAAGTTTTCCAATTTCAAGCAATACATTATTATAAAAGTCCTGTTTCTTGAATACTTGTCAACAATACATGTGTATACAAACAAGTTAAGAAAGCTTGAAGAAGAAACATCCCATCCCTAAATTCGGACTCCCTCAGCATCAGAGACAACATAAAAAGCAGCCACTACATGTAGAGAGCTTTCCTGAATGTTGTTACTGATCCAGAAGTAATGAAGTAGGACGTAACATGACCCCAGACCACAAATCACCTCTTTCCCCTAGTGCATACATATGGAGCTCAGCAGCTACCATCTGTCTGGTCTTCCATTTACAACCTATTGAAACATGATCACTGAAAGAAGATCATGTTAAACCAAAATATATAGGTTTAACCCTTAAATATGAGGTTTATTGTATTTTAGTTTCTTCAGAGGATTACAAAAAGTTTTTTTTTAAATCATATAATAAAATCAGACCAAGTTACAGAATATTAACATAGATAGATAAGATAGATATTCCTAGCAGAAACATAGTAAAAAACCAGATCTTTGGTCAGCTTTTGAGGAAAGGCTTTTTAGATAGTCTTTAGTTTACTTGTAAACAATAATCAGATAATCCACATATCATTGAAGTGAATGTCCCAAAACTAGCATTGACTTAGAGAAGGATCAGGCTCCTCCTATTAATATTCACACAAGTTATAATATTAAACACTAGGCTAACTGAAAGCCTACATTAGCACTTTTAAAAGATAATATATGGGTATAGAATTCCTCTGCTTTTGAATGTTAAGAACTTTAACTGATCACATAATTACTAAGTGCCTGATCCTGCAAAGACTCGTGCACGTTTAATTAATGCTCTTTGATGAGTCCCATTGAAATGAACGAGACTGCCCACAGTTTATAGGATTAAACTCACAGACAAACATACACACAGATATTTTTGCAGGATCAGGGCCTAATTCTTTTAAGAGCCTCAGACAAAGAGATACTGTTGTATTTACACTAGTATTGCAAGATTAGGAAGTATAAAATTCCATTCTTTAGGCATGTACCCCACTGGAAAATATTGTCTTTGGTATTTGTTATATAATGTGAATGCTGTACACCACTTACATGTAACCAATGGAGGCATGATGATGATTAGGGCTTTTGGGTGACAATGAAATGCAAATAATTACTAATAATGTAGCTAAGAGTGTAATTCTTTACCATTATTTAGTACCATAAATTAGCATTAATTGTACATTTTTATCTCATTTTGAGAAGTTTCTTTCAAGCATCAAAATACCTCTTTATTGCTTATATACTTGTTAAAGAGTATACAAGTCTGAAAGCTCTAATTTTTAAAAGTTCATTGTACTGTATCTATTTATCTCAGAAGCATTATGATTTCTGAAGATCCTTGTAAATGTTATTATAAGGTTACCTTTCCCATCTTTGACTAGGTATTACTTACACCACATTTTAGTGCTTTCAAATGTTAAAAAGTTTGCCCATTATGTTCAAAGTTCTGAAAAGATTTTATTCCCTGAGCGCTTAACTTGTGGAAGCATCAGACACCTGTAAAAGCATAGAGTGTGCGAACTGTAAAAAATATTACCAGACCCCTTTCTCAAATACTTTGATTGAAATTCATGTATATCAGATGCACTGTACTAGCTCTCATGGTTTATAAATTGCCCTCCGCCCCCATTCCTACCCCTCACCACACTCCTTTATTGCTCATAGCAAATATAAAAACATGAATAGTTGTCTTCCATCTTCTGCACAGCTTCTTTCACAAACTTCAAAGACAATTTACTCCCCAGAAATATAAAATTAAAAATTTCATATTAAGATAAACAGAAAAATGTGTATTAGAAAAATTAAATATTGAAAATGCTAAGTTTTATATTAATAAAGGTTTAAATCACGAGAGACAACTGAAGACAATGGGCAACAAGTATTCCTTATGGCCATACATCCTTTTAAAACATCCTCCACAAATGGTTAGCTCACCATGCCAGTGTGGGGAGGGATAGCGAAAAGAAAACCAGTCATCACAGGTTTATTGCTAGTCATCATTCTTTATTGTCTCCAACACAGATAAAGAACAGGTTTCTACATGGTTTGACCTTTGCTGAGTAGTGAGACATGGAGTAAATTGAAATATGAAGATGGCTAAGTCAAAACCGAGAACCCAGTGGTTAAGGAAATAAGGAGCATATAAAAGTCCACTGTTTCAATCACTAATTGAAGTGTTAATGTAGAAAAAAGACAAAACAGATGCACTGCAATATTAATATTCAGAGTACAACTTGAGAAGTTATGTTTTTATAAGCCATCTAGCACTGGACATAGGAGATGAGGTGCAGGTAAACCAAAAATGACAACCGAGTACAAGCTATGCTACTTTTAAAAGCCTTTAAACAAGTGCTGAGTTTCCAGTGTATCTGCCCCATTTTTTTCCACATGCAAGTAAAAATATTATTATGTTTTGCCCTCATTACTTTCATATTTAATAGCACTTTTGGATCTTTTAAAGACAAGTTTTTAAACAGTTATTACAGCCATATACTAGGGGACACAAAGGGATATCCCTGAAGATTAGCTGCCTTCTAGTTACTCAACAAACCTGCACCATCCTTGACACTCTGCCTGAAAGATAAATTTATCATTTTGACATTCAACTACAAAGAAAACCACAAAAAATGGGGACATTTTTTATCATATCCTGTACTATGATTATGTAATACAACATATTCAGGCTATTTAAACATTGCAGAGACTACCTGTATAATTCTGAAAAATACTACTGGAGCTCCTCCAGAGACAGTTTATCGCCTGCAGCACGATAGATGTTATGAACCGCATGATAGTATCCCTCACTTTTCCAATCAAAAGATGCTTTTAGCTTTGGTGATGCAAGAATGGTGTTTACGGTTGAACAGTGACCAGTGCAGCAACAAAGAATTATTTCCAACCATTTTTACAGAGTGTATTTCAACAGAAATGAAAAGCAACTGATACTATCCCAAAGCTCTTTGAAGGAAGAAGAAAAAAAAAGTACTGAAGACAGCGCAGAAACTAGACAGTAAAAAAAAAATCAGATGCTTTGATTTCACCTATGTAGTTGAATCTCAATTTTACACAGGATCGCAGGGTATTTAAAATGAGGACATTGACTGCAGAGAGTTGTGCTCGGCGACGTAGCTATTTCTTAAACAAAGTAAATACATTTTAATTGCAGATTTAATCTGCCTCGTTTAAACCCTTTTGCAACGTTTGTTTCATGCCACAGAAGCGGCACTTTCACAGCAAGCGTCTCAACTCCAAGTAGTTTATATTAGTAAAACAAGAACGCCAATTAGACTACAGGATCGTACTATAAAACGAGCTTTGCTTAACCAGGAAGTGCATCGACCATGTTACAGTCTAGCAGATTACAGAACCCAGCGAATTTCTTCCTTGTCTTAATACATGCACAGACTTTGGGGCAATCGCAATGCAGATTAACAACCACACTGAGAGGGAAATTAACTCTCTCGTCTTTTAACAGGTTGAAGCGCTCATTCCGTCTCAAGTTTACAGTGCGGAACAGGGTTTGTCGGGCTCCAAAGGTTTCCATAAGAATCTGAGAACATGGTTAGGCTGAAATAAGATCAGAGTTTGTTGAGGTTTTTTTCATAAAATAACCAGCTTGGGGGGGGGGAATAGAAGAAAAGTCAGTTGTGTGAGGGATTCAACCCTTCTGCGAGCTGCTTCTGCTGCCTAGGTCCCTAAATCCCTGACTCAAGGCGCATCCCAAGCAATGGGCAGCTGAAAACTGCATGCAGACAAGGTTTAAGGTGACCGTTTACACCGGCCTCCCAAATGTGCCTGCTCCCAAATCAGCATCCCCTCAGGATCTGCAAAGTCAGCACGGGGCGGCTGTTTCCCAGAGGAGTGCAAGCACAGAAGCCGAGGCGGCTGCTGCGCCCTGCTAAGGGACGGGCACTTACCAGCCTTGCCTCAGTCTGCCACGGGGGCTGGGAGCAGCGGCGCGCTTCCCCGAGCGGAGGAAAGATGGTGGTTTAGCAGCGGACCACCCATCCCAGCGTATATGCATGCAACCGCCCAGAGGGGTTAAGCTCTGGAGGTGGAACAAGCGCTTTCTAACGCCACCTGCTGTACAGCTCTGCAGCGCTATTGGCTGGCAGGTGACTCCCCGAGGCAAGCGGGCGAGCCAGCCCCAGCCCCCTCCTACCCTCCCTCTCCGGATCAGTAGAGCAGCTCCTCGCGGCAGCCTTGGCTTGTCCTGGCGGGGGGCGGGAGGCGCCCTTCGCCCCCGTTCTCCCAGCTCAGGTGCCTGGTGGAAGCGCTGCACCTGCCGCGCTTTGTTCAGCGGCAGGGGTGAGAAAGTCACTAATATTCCCCACACCGTCCCCTGCACAGAGCTGGGGGCCAGAGAGCCCAGACCCTTTCCCTGCCCGGGGGCGGGAGGGGGGGGTAAAGGGCTCAGACCTAACACACACACACATCCCAGCAGAGGCGGGGGAGAATGATGGAACACAGACGGCTCAGATCTCAGAGAGGGCAAAGTTGGAGACAAGAGGGTCTCTCATTTCCCCTGGCTGGGTTTCCACTCCCTCCGCTCCTCTACAGCAGTAGCAGCAAGTCTGCCTGGCACCCACCCCTGAAGCACAGGGTGCCCAGTGCAGCATGCACACAGGGAAAGAGCAAGTTGTACCTTTTATCTAGTGGCAGCAACACTTAAGAAATAACTTTGAATTTAGAACAAGTAAAGGCTTCTCTTAGAAGTGGCATAAAAAACAAGGAAACAGAAGTGGGACTAGCCTATAGAAAAGATTTTGGCCAAAGCCAGTTATTTGCACCAAACCATGGAAATGCTGTCAGTAATTTGTAACTAAAAATAAATACATAAATAAAGCAGCTTTCCACACTCTTTTAGCATATCTGCAAAATAGCCATGTTGGTCAACATCAAGAGTGAACAATTGTCCCAAAGCATATCTTGTCCCACTGGGATGAGATGGAGTAACATGAACCTTTTCCTGGTCTACCAGTATTGGCTTCATGCTATGCGGCCCAAGATGTTGTCTTTCTCAGTGACTTCCTTCACCTCAGGTAGCTAGGTGCTGTCCTGCATCTTTGCCACCTGTGTTAGCCATCATTTCACAGTTCTAGCTGGACCTGTCCAACTCGCATAATGTCCAAGGTGATATTTTGGAAAAGCTCTGAAATATGCTGATGGCATAGCTCAAACAAGCAATCCCCTACTTCACGTTACACCCCTCCACCATAATGAGGTGCGAGTCAGACTTGGGGAGGGGGGAGTCAGCATCATCTCAGCACGACAACCAAGTTCAGGATCTATGCAAGCTGTAACCTCTCCATACTGTTGTATGGCTGCAAAACCTGGACACTATGCCGCTCAGACTGGGCAAAGCTGGAGCCTTTCCACACACAATGCCAACGTTGTAATTTGGGCATAAAGTGGAATGGCTTCATTAGTAATGCAGATGTTTGTGGTCACTCCAATCTATAGGCTACCGGGGCCGTTGTCCGCAGGTGGCATCTTACGCTTTTTGGACATGTCACAAGAATGCCACAAGACATTCCAGCGAACACGGAGGGGTGGAGGCGGCCCAAAGGCAGACCCCCTATTACATGGGTTCATCAAGTCTGTTCCAGTGTTGGACCCTCAGGCTATCAAGCCCTTGCAGCCACACAGGAATGGACCAAATGGTGAATGATCACTACGGCCAACCATTCGGCTAAGCATTGAAGAAGAAGAAAATAACAATCCCAGTACTCATTGTTTAATCTCAAAATTAAAACTAAAGTGTGCAAGTCAGTTGATTGAATTACAAAGGGCCAAGTGATCTGAAATTACATAGGATGTTGGAGCCTGCACTTCCAGTCACCATTTGTAATCGTGGGGAGGCATATGTAGGGTATGGCTACACTTGCAGCTGTACAGAGCTCCGCGGCAGTGCTTTGAAGTGCAAGTGTGGTCGTGGCGCCAGCGCTGGGGGAGAGCTCTCCCAGCACTGCAGGTACTCCACCTTCCCGTGGCACTTCTCCCAGCGCTGGGGCACTGTTTACACTGGCGCTTTAAAGCGCTGTAACTTGCTGCGCTCAGGGGGGTGTTTTTTCACATCCCTGAGCGAGAAAGTTGCAGCTCTGTAAAGCACCAGTGTAGCCAAGGCCTATATCTTCACTCCAACAGAGAGCAGCTCCTCTTGCACTCCGCATTAGGAGCAGCTGCACCAAGAGAAGAAACCTCCTAAGCCGCCTTCCTATGAGACATCTTCTCCTCAACTCACTTCATCTCTTCAGCCAAGTACAAGAAGAGAAAGTAGGTGATAATCCCTTTGGAACACAGCACTTAACACTTATCTGGTATGTGATAAATGCTGCATTCTAAAGGGATTAGCATGGAAACTTCACTATAAACAGAGGAAAAATCCACTAAAATGCATTGAATCAATTGAGGACTTTTATTTCTCTATGGGCATGTCTATATTAGCTCTTTCTCTCTAAAAGTTCCCAATACTGCTACCACATTTTCATAGATTCATAGTTTTTTATAGCCAGAAGGGACTATTATGTTCATCTGGTCTGACCTTCAGCATAACACAGTCCATAGATCCACAGACAATTTCTGCATCAAGCCCGTAACTTCTTATTGAACTACAGTGACCTGAAGAAGAGCTCTGTAAACTCAAAAGCTCTCTCATCAACAGAAGTTGATCGGATAAAATATATTACCTCACCCATCTTCTTTCTCTGAGCTACGACATATCTTTCAAAAAGACACTCTGTCTTGATTTGCAGATTTTGAATTATGGAGAATCCATCATAGCAATAGATAATTTGTTGCAATAGTAATTACTCACTGCTAACAATTTGTGCCTTGTTTCTAGTCTGAATTGTCTACCTTCAGCTGGATCCTGTTATGCCTTTTTCTGCTAGACACAAGAAGAGGCATCTACTATCAAGTATCAGAGGGGTAGCCATGTTAGTCTGGACATGACTATTCACCCACGAAAGCTTATGTTCCAATACAGTGGTCCCCAACGTGGTGCCCATGGGCGCCATGGCGCCCGGCGGGGCATTTATGTGCACCCGCCTAGTGCCCAGCAGGGGAGAGAAGCCACGGCCCCGCGCCTGCTGGGGACCGAGAATTCCGGGGCTGCAGGCTGCGAGGCGCCGGTGTTCTCTGTCCCTGGCAGACATGGGGCTGCAGCTTCTGTCTGGCTTCTCCGGGGCTGCAGGCGCCGGTGTTCTCGGTCCCCAGCAGGCGCGGCGCCGTGGCTTAAGCAGGAGAGAAAACGCAGCCCTGCCCCTGCCGGGGACAGAGAATTCCAGGGCTGCAGGTTTAATTCTGTGTTAAAGTAAGAATAATAAATATATTTGGACCAGCAGTTCAACAATGTTTTACTTTTTTTAAATAAATAAGATGAAAACTGTTTATGATATTTATTTTGTAAAAAAAACCCTTAATTTTTCTTACTGGTAGATAAAAAAGAGCAAATTCACATGGTAAGGTGAAAGAGTAATTGCCGAATAATTTAATTAATACCTTTTACACTTTTTATCTTATGGATTCATATATTATGTAATATTAAATATGATGTTTTTCATATTATTTAATGTACAAATACAAAATAAGCTTTGAAAAATTGTTGGCACCCGCCACATTCTTCTGAAAACATGAATGTGCTACTGGCCACAAAAAGATTGAGGACTAGTGTTCCAATACATCTGTTAGTCTTTAAGGTGTCACAGGACTCATTATTGCCATCTACTGTCAGACTCTCTTTCCTAAATTGGTACTTATAGACCATGATAAAGTAAACTCTTATCTTTTGCTTAAATAAATTAACTAGATTATTGAACTTCGTAAATTTCTTACTATATATTTAATAATAATCCCAATAAATAACTCAATATTGAGTGAACTTTTTATATTTAGCACAATAAAATCACAATACTGTATTTTCTTCAGCATTATAATTGTATTCATCATGCAATATTAAAGGCACTTCCATGCTGACTCATATGGGTGAGATTTTCAAAACTCAAGCTTTGTTAAACAGCTCAAGAGCACAAATTATATTGACTTCAAAGTCATTTAAATGCTTTTGACAATCTTACCCTGTATTTTCAGGAGTTCAATTATTAGTACAAGAGAACTCCAGACTGGCTGAAATTCTCAAATAAAGGGGCAATTTTGATTTTTGAGCAAAGTCTGTCACTTTTTAAGAAAAGAAAAGAAATATTCTTCTCATTCTTCACTAATACTTTTTGAATGTTTCAAAAAAAGCTACCTATACTCAATAACCCTTTTTCTTATATCAGGATATTTTAATGCTCAGATACAATTAACCAAGTACCAAATGACTGTACACATAATGAAAGTATCCCAACTATTTCTCATGGCTCTTTTTTCTGCATTGTTGCTGATGGTTCATCCTTATACTCCATATACTCTGAACCTAATTACGACCAGTGTGGATCAAGAATAATTCCACTGACTTCAGTGGCATGAACTGGCATTAATGAATGACAACCAGGCCCTTTAAGTCTAATATATGACCTTTGCGATATGACTGTACATCAGGGACACCAAAAATTAATCCACTCAACATTTTTCCCAATTTCCCATCCAACAATTTACACCATTTTAAAGGACAAAGTTGTGTCAGCCAAGAATTTCTTCTTTAGTTTTTTTTTCTTTTAAATCATCCCTCTGGATCACAAAATCCCTTTGATGACGTTATTATTTATATTGCTGATGTTCCTAGATGCCCCAACAGAGATCAGTGCCCTATTGTGACTAGGCATTGTACAAACACATAATAAGAGAGTCCTGATTCTGAGGAGCCTATTTAAATAGACAAGACAGACAAAGTGTAGGAGGGGAAATAGAGGCACAGTGAAGTGATTGAAGGCCACTCCAATCCATAGCAGAGCCAGGAATAGAACCCAGGCCTCCTGACTTCTAAGCATGTGTCCTAGCCACTTGGGAACACATATTTCCTTCTCTTTTTTCAGACATCTTCCTGGGAAGTTCCCTGGACAGAAAAGCCTGCTAGTGTACATAGGCAGTTAATTTCACCTAGTAGCAATTCTGGAGATTTCCCAATCCAGCTGCTAGACTGGTTGCCAGCCCCCAGTGTAACAGCACTGATGCTGTGTATAGTGAGGCAAAGGTACAGTTTGCATTAGTGTAGTTTACCCTGAGTTGAAGCAGGGAGTGCAAGTTGTTGCTTGTATCAGCTTTGCCTACCTACATTAGGAGTTTGCATCAGTGCAGCTATGCTGGTGCCTGGCCACCGAGACAGATCCTTGGATGTAAAGCAAGCTTACCAAAGAGCAGTGGGGCATGCAGGACGGGAGATGGTAATTCCATCTGAGTGCTAATTCCTTCCCCAGCATCCATTGTGGCTCAGCTCCTAACCCCTTAAGAATTAAAATTTCCTTAAAGCCTTTTGGAGGAATAGATCTTCCAAAAGAAGCGCATGAAGTAAACAAGGAGGCATATCTGCACTGGTCAATTTGAATCACAGAGCCTCAGTAGAGAGAGAGAGACAATGAGGAGATAAAAAACAGACTGTACAGTGAGAGGATCTTAGAAATCTGATCAGCTTCCCACCTTTCAACCCAGTTCATTGTTTTCTCATCTAGGAATTGGATGATCATCCTGTCATTCTTCTCATCTTGTTGGATGGATCTTGTAGATCTACTTGTCTCAAGTAAAGGAGAGTGGAACCTGGAAGAGAGTATTAGAAGTGCTAAAATAATTCTCTTTTATGGATTACTAGGTCAGATTAAAATGGGAATACCAAAGGCACTTGAATGACAGCTTGGATCATGCTCATAATGACCTGGTTTGCATAGGCCAGGTGTTATGTAGATTGCAGTTTGCTATTGTGCAAAATTTTGGCAACTCACACTTCAACAGCCAGTTCCAAAGAAATTGGGCACAAAGCCACTTACTACAGACAGATCTATCTTCAGCAAGATAGGCAGAGAAGCCTTCCTTTTCTGATTCCCTGTCCTTTGGGGGACTCAGCCAGCCTGCTATATCCTGGGCTGTTTTACAATCTAATAAAAGGATGGGATTTCAAGCAACATCAGAGAGAAAGGAAAATTGAATATAATATCTTGTATTTAAGAGTCACATCTCTATGTATGCTTTTTCCTTTCCGTAAGTAGCAAAAAAATAAATGCAAAATTATCTAGGAAACAAAACCTTCCATTATTTGTCTTAAAGATGGTCAAACTATTCATTACAAATTATATTAGTTTGTAATATAGTCTCTTTGTTAGAAAATCTTTCACAAACTGATCAACCTATTCTTTGAATGTTTGCAAGTAATCAAGGAATAGTTTGAACCAATAATTCTCAAGACTAGGGCTTGTGTATGACCTATCTACCTCAGCTTTTTTTGTTATTTATTCATATTGCAGGACTGGTTATATAACCCATGGTACTTTTTCTGCTCCCTGTATGGATGACTAAAACATTTTAATTACACATGGCAGAATTCAATTTTTTTTATTTCAACAGATATCAATGTTTATTTTAAGCATTTTTTCCATTTTTTTTCATTTTAAATTTTCACAGCTATGGGAAATATGGAGGGGGTCAAACAATATTATTTAATGACAGTAGATGTCCAAACAGTTATAACTGTTAAAACACAAATTGTCAAAACTACATGTCAAAATATACAAAGTAAATATCCTTAAATCAAATTCTAATAAGTTCTCAAGCAGCATTTTTCTTATTTTGCCTATCTGTAAATTTTGATCATCATCGATTGACATTTTTTTTCCGTTCATGTGTGTACAACATGAAATCAACATT
Organism: Gopherus evgoodei; assembly: GCF_007399415.2. NCBI lineage: Eukaryota > Metazoa > Chordata > Testudines > Testudinidae > Gopherus > Gopherus evgoodei. The sequence continues at coordinate 61,687,147 of NC_044332.1, forward strand.
TACCAATAATCCTTACAAGCAATGACATGCAGAACAAGAAAGTAAGTATTTTTGGTACACATTTTTGTAAGAATAATTATTCATTCTGAAGTCTGATGGACTTTTGGGATATGTGAACATTTTCACAAATATCCAGCATTTATTCATACATTCACAAATAAGTAAAGATGGCTCCACAAATCAGAGCAAACCAAGTTAGTTACTGTTATTCATTAATCAGATTTATATGTGTTGTTAAGCAGTAGTGGATTTTTGTTGGTGATGGTGTTTTTACAGTATTCTACCAATGCTGGTCTTTCTCCCTCGCCTTTTTTTTTTTAAGGAAATTTACAGAAGAGAACAACTTTGGACCATATGAATCCTGTTAGTATACTAGAACGGCAAATACATGGCAGATTTTTCAAATACTAAATGCCATACATTTTCTGTTGCAATAATATTAATTTAAGTAGTGCAGTCAACATACATGGCACTATAAACTGTATGAAAAAAAAGCCAAACAGATAATGAATCCCAACCCCAAAAGCTTTACAGTCTAGAGGCGCAGAAGGAGGCAAATATTACAAACAAGACAAGCAGAGGGTAGCTGTAGTTATTGGGGCTTTAATACTTCATGGAAAAGTGGATTTTGAAAATGGTCTTGAATCTGTTTGTTCCAGAGTTCTATCAATGGTCAGAAGTTATTTTTAATAGTCTATTCTGTGCTTGGATTATGAGAATTTGAAAAAGAATAGAAAAAAGAAAGAAGCTACCCTGTCACCCCTAGAGATGGCCCTTCAGAAATCAATGCTAATGAACAAAGTGCAGCACCGGGAGCTTGCATCTCCTCTGCGGTATCAGTTCTGTGCATTCACAGGGGACTGTATGAATGCCATTATTTATAACTAGAGGGGGGATAGAAGAAAGAGATGAAGTCATTCATCCATGCTTCACAAGGGGTCATATCTCCCTGACAGATTTAACAGGGATTAACAAATATTCAGTTTAATAATATTCTTATTTGAAGGGCAGAAATCAATTATCCTACATAATGGAGGGATTTATCAAGCCACCAACCATAATTTGGTAGCAGTGCTGACTTCAACATATACTTGGGTAGTGAACTCCTTAAGAGGTAGGAAAGAGACAGGATATGTAGCTAAAATATAAACAGTGGTTCTGCACGTACCACATTGGGTAACAATTGTTGTCCATTACATCTAGGGTATTGGAAAAACTGAATTGGTCAAAAAAGCCTTTTGGATAGCGGACATGTAAGTAAATGAACTGTTTACTCTGAAAGTTACTGACCTCAGCCAATTTCTCTTTTTGGGGGGGAGGTGCTAAGAACTAAAATGTTTGAGGTGGGGTGGGTCTGCTTTTCTTCATAACAGGAAACTTGCAGGAAATGTCCCTTTCAGAACTTTGTACATTATAAAGTTATCAAAGTGAAAATTGACTTTTACTCTGGGGGAAGAAAAAAAATTAAAATCCTTTACATGCATAATTACCACTCTGGACACTGGATATAATCCAACACACAACTAGTTAATGCAGAGGATTATTTGCGGTCATAAAATAACATAATTTACATTTATGGGCCTGGTCCTGCATGCCTTTTATAAAAAGTAGCCATTGACTGTTTCCATGCTAGATTTGTTTGCCACAAAGATGGCAAACTCTCACCTGAGGTAAAGCTCACAGCCCATGTTTTATGTATACTACAAAGGATCTTCCAAATTTTTATTTTTGTACACAGTATTCTCAGCGATTCTGGAATTCATTTCCCACCCTTTTGATTGAAGAACTTGGGTTCTGTTGACCTTCAAAGCAATGTTGCAAGACAAGTCTATTCTCACTTCAAACCAGGAGAATCTGAATTGTGGAGAGTTCTAGGTTAGTTTTAGTTGACATTGGTTCATTGGGAAAAATTGGCTCATTGATGAATTCATATTTTTCCCTTTAATTATTTTTTGAACACACATCTAGAGGCTGCAATAAGTGTCTTGAAGAAATACAAACTAATAAATCAACAATTGGTATCCATAGGCTATTACACCCGGAATGCACAAACTGAAGGGTTTGGTAAGGAAGCATTTCTTTAATATTGAATTTTGGTCTTAGTCATCTCATACACTATGCAACTTACAATTTTGCTATTGTTTGAAATACTCTTGTTTATATATGCGTACAGGGAACAAATGCATAGGGGACTTGGGGGGAGAAAAGCTTGAAAGCTCTGTAAGTAGGAAACGAATAGAAATATTTTAATCATACCTGCAGCAAGTCTTTTTTAAATCTGAGTGTTTGGGAGAAAAAAAATGACACAATGACAGTTAATTATAACTGATCCTGCAACACTTCAACACAGACTAATAAGTTCAGAGAGCGTTGCCACCAGTTGGCTATCTCCTCAGGAAGCACTGAGCCTTTGCCTAAAATAGGTTCATTTGTTTCTTGGTGCAAAAACAAGTATAATAATTTGCTTTGTAAATACATCTTACAAGGTGCTGTAGTCTTTAGAAAAATGAAGAATGTAGCGAGAGAAACTATGTGCTCCAGCACATGTAGGGTTTAAGATTACAAAGTCTCTTTTAAAAATAGATTTGACAATGTGTACAGAAAGGCCATTAAGACATTAAATCTATGAATCAGGAAAACCACTGTTTGTCTAAGTTGTTTGTCTTTATTGTGTGTGCATGTGAGACTGAGCATAAATTACTGCGGAGCTGGAGGAAATAAGAAGGTGAGGATTACGGAATGACAAGTATGGTGTTAGTATGTGAACTGCTGCCTTGATCACTTAGGCCTGGTCTACACTACGTGTTTAAACCAAATTTAGCAGCGTTAAACCGATTTAACTCTGCACCTGTCCACACAACGAGGCCCTCAATATCGATATAAAGGACTCTTTAAACCAGTTTCTGTACTCCTCCCCGATGAGAGGAGTAGCGCTGAAATCGGTATTGCCATGTCGGATTACGGTTAGTGTGGCCGCAAATCGATGGTATTGGCCTCCGGGCGGTATCCCAAAATGCACCATTGTGACCGCTCTGGAAAGCAATCTGAACTCGGATGCACTGGCCAGGTAGACAGGAAACGCTCCGCGAACTTTTGATTTTCATTTCCTGTTTGCCCAGCATGGAGCTCTGATCAGCATGGGTGGCCATGCAGTCCCAAATCCAAAAAGAGCTCCAGCATTGACCGTACAGGAGATACTGGATCTGATCGCTGTATGGGGAGACAAATCTGTTCTATCAGAGCTCTGTTACAGAAGACAAAATGACAAAGCATTTGAAAAAATCTCCAGGCTATGATACAGAGTCCGCTGCACAGTGCTGTGTGACAAGCATAACGGAAAGCCAAAGAATCAAATGGACGCTCACAGAGGGAGGGAGGGGGGACTGAGGACTCCAGCTATCCCACAGTCCCCGCAGTCTCTGAAAAGCATTTACATTCTTGGCTGAGCTCCCAATGCCTGTGGGGTCAAAAACATTGTCTGGGGTGGTTCAGGGTATATCTCGTCAATTCCCCCCCCACCGCCCGTGAAAGAAAAGGGAAAGAAATTGTTTCTTGCCATTTTTCAATGTCACCTTATGTCTACTGTATGCTGCTGGTAAATGCGGTGCTGCGGCGCTGAACAGCAGCATCACCTCCCCTTCCTTTCCTGATGGCAGATGGTACAAAATGGTGGAAAACCGTCATCATCCCGTGAGTGCTCCTGGCTGGCCTCGGTGAGGTCGGCCGGGGGCGCCTGGGTAAAAAATGGGAATGACTCCCTGTCATTCCTGGCAGACTGTACAAAATGCTTGGTAACCGTCCTCATCATAGCAGCTGGAGCCTGAACTCCATCAGCCTCCCCCCTCTTTTGTGTCTAAAGAAAAGATTCTGTACTCCCTAGACTATCATAGCAGCTGGACGCTACGCTCCTTTCCCCGCCACACTTTAATGTCCTGCCTGGACTATCATAGCAGCTGGAGGCTGCCTCCCCCTCATTTTATCTCACTAAAAAGTCAGTGTTTCTTATTCTTGCATTCTTTATTACTTCAACACACAAATGGGGGGACATTGCAACAGTAGCCCAGGACAGTTGGGGGAGGAGAGAAGCAACGGGTGGGGTTGTTGCAGGGGCACCCTCTAGAATGGCATGCAGCTCATCATTTCTGTGGGATCTCTGGGGCTCTGACCCGGAGCGGCTGTGCTCTCTGGCTCTCTAGTAGACTTACCCCATATTCTAAGCAGGACTGACTCTATTTTTAGACAAAACATAAAGAAGGGAATGACCCGGGGAGTCATTCCCATTTTTGTCCATGCGCCCCCGGCTGACCTCAGCGAGGCCAGCCACGAGCACCCATGACAGCAGCAGATGGTACAAAATGATTGATAACCGTCGTCGCCAATTTCCAATTGCAAACGGTACAAAATTATTGATAACCATCATCTAATCGCCAATTTACAATGGCAGAGGGTGCAATAGGGATGGTAACCATCTCTGCTACCTTGCAAAGGCAAATGAATGCTGCCGCGTAGCACTGCAGTACCACCTCTGTCAGCAGCGTCCAGTACACATACGATGACAGTGACAAAAGGCAAAACAGGCTCCATGGTTGCCATGCTATGGCGTCTGCCAGGGCAATCCAGGGGGAAAAGGGCGTGAAATGATTGTCTGCCGTTGCTTTCACGGAGGAAGGATTGAGTGACAACATTTACCCAGAATCACCCGCGACACTGTTTTTGCACCATCATGCACTGGGATCTCAACCCAAAATTCCAATGGGCGGGGGAGACTGCGGGAACTATGGGATAGCTACGAGATAGCTACCCACAGTGCAACACTCCAGAAATTGACGCTAGCCTCGGTATATGGATGCACACCACCGAATTAATGTGCTTAGTGTGGCCGCGTGCACTCGACTTTATACAATCTGTTTTACAAAACTGGTTTATGTAAAATCGGAATAATCCCGTAGTGTAGACATACTCTTAGTAATAGTGCTGCCAGCTACAGCACAAGATGGCTATCTTTAGGAAAGGCTTTGGGTCTGTTACTACCCAGGCTGCTGATGCTCCTGCTCATGACAAGCTTGTGATCTAGGGAAGCGGGAGAGGGTGGCAGTTTGCTTCACGAGTACCATGTCTTATCCAATTCATGGAACGGCATTGATTGTGGCGTCAGCAAAGACAAATATGTTATAGAGAATAGAGGGGATGGACAAACTGACCTAATATCTAAATTTTGTGAGGAGTCTGCCAGTTTTCTTCAAGAATTTTAAAGGAAGAAGTTTACGTTTTAGATGTAAAATTGTGACTATATATGATGCTTATACACAGACACACAAACTCTTATATTTGTGAGGACACTGGCAGATGTGTACAAAGCACCAGAAGTGGTATAATATTTAGATACCAACACAACAGGCACCTTTATACATATGATATATAGCTGGGACAAAGACCAGGATGCAAATTCTTCAGCAACCTATGTTCTGTGCAATGCCTGAGCAAAATTTAACATAAGGCTTTCCAATCAGAACAAAAACAGTGCATCCAGTGATTAGACCTGGCTGATACAGCTAGCCAAATCATCCCTATGAGCTTGGGTTCTTTGGGTGGAAAGCGTTGCCTACACAACTGTGACAATCTGTATCCTTATGTTCACCCTTTCACAAGACTATGATAAATTTAGTACAAAGTATGCCTCGTGAGGTAGCATTTCAAAGCTCATAATCCACTGAACATTATGAGTTACAACAGTGTATGTAAAGTTATAAAATTCTACTATCTAAGACATGTTCCAAGTCCAGGGAAACAGCTTCAAATCATTTCCCCAGAGACAAAAGGCTAGCCAACACCTCAGCCAGGTGTCAGCATAATCAAATGGACTATCGTCTGGTTAAGCAGCCATTCTTTGGCAGGAAAAAGGGATGAGTGAGAAATTTACATGTTGGCAAAGAAACAGCTGGAAGTTCCCATCCCACAGATTGCTATCACCGGAACCTTCTCTGTAAATTATTTTCAAAGGGGAAAATAACTGTAAGTGAGAACAGAGGACACATTATCTCTCCCTTCATCTCTACTCATGGCATCTAGGACACTCAAAAAACAAAGGAAGCATCATTGAATGGGGAAGTGATCCTGGTTGAAGTAAGACTGCTAGAACATGTGGTGAGAGAGATCCTTTGTTTTGAATTCACTTTAGCTTGTTGTTAGCTGTTAGTTTTGTTTTTGTAAAGAAATTCTGACTTTTATGCCTCATTACTTGTAATCACTTAAAATCTATCTTTCTGTAGTTAATAAACTTGCTTTATCTAAGCTAGTGTGTTTGAATTGGCATGCTTGGGAAATTCCATTTGAGATAACAAGGTCTGTGCATATCATTTTCTATTTATGAAATAAGAGACTTTATATGAGCTTGTCTTGTCTAGGAGTACTGGGCAGTACATGTTGCAAGTTTCTGGGGAAAAGTCTTGGGCTGGTAATTTGCTAGTGTTACTTGGCAGTATAATTCAAGGGTGGTAGACTGGCTGGCTGAAGCACCCTTGCAGTATAGCTGGAGGTAAATTACATGCTGAAGGCTGTGTGTGAGCAGGCGAAGTAGTGTAGAAGGCATCCGAGACTGGAGAAGTGAGAGGACGCGGTTGTTCAACAGTCCAGATTGTTCACTTGGCAATGTCACAAATTCTGGAAGATATGAAAGAATATTAAGCTACTGATTGAATTCCCAATCACTCCACAACAGAAACCGAGCAGATGGAATCTTAAATCCTACTTGTTTTGTCTTTAAATTGCAGAGGTCAAGATATTGTCTGATTCTATATCAAATTGATGTGAAAATTAACAGCAATTAGCTACGGTAATGAGTTGTGCTGTGGTATTATTCCATAGTATCATGAGAGAAGAGGAGAGGAGAATCCCTGCCTGCCCTAGATCTGTGCAGCTCCTGGAATCAGTCATCAAGTCCCTGTAGTCCCTAGATGCATGGGCAGCCAGGGAGGCTCCACATGCTGCCCCTTCCCTGAGGGCTGGCTCCACAGCGCCCATTGGTCGGGAACCATGAACAATGGGAGCTGCAGGCACAGTGCCTGAGGGCACGAGGGGTAAGCACTGCCAAGACCCCGCATCCCAACCCCGTGCCTCAGCCCAGAGTCCGCTCCACCACCCAAACTCCATCCTGGAGCCCGTACTCCACCCCAACACCCTGTCCCAGCCCCCTTCTGCACCTCAAACCACTCATCCCCAGCCCCACCCCAGAGCCCACACTCCCAGCCAGAGTTCTCACCCCTAGACATACACATACCAACCTTCAGCCTGGAGCCCTGACCCATACCCTAAACCCCTCATTTCTGGTCCCACCCAGAGCCCACACCCCAACCCCCAGCCCCAGCCTGGTGAAAGTGAGTGAGGGTGGGGGAGAGCAAGCAACGGATGGAGGGGGGATGGAGTAGTGGGGGCGGGGCCTCGGAGAAGGAGTGGGACAGGGCAGGGCAGAGCCAGGCCTTGGGGCAGGGCAGGTTTTATGCAATTAGGAAGTTTACAACCCTAACCCCAGATCAATCTGTACCTTAGATCTCATATCAAAGACAACACTGATACCCAATCCTATAGCCAACTAAGGATTTTTAACTAGGAAAAAGAAATGAGAGTTATTTACAGGTTGAAGCAGGTAACACGAACACAGATGAGCAATAGTCTATGGTTCTTCCTTTATGGGGACCCACACTAGAGGGGGATGGGACACCTGTCTTGAACAATATTAACATACAGGTGAGCTAGGCTGGTTTTCACCTATGAATCTGTCAGTGCTCAACTGATGCCTACAGCCTCAGCAAGAGCTGGCACCTGGTTTTCCAGCACCACCACGGATAGTGACTGTCATTGCTTCTAAAGCTGGTTCCCTCCTCTTCGCTTCCCACATCAGGCTTGAAGCACATGAGTAAGACAGTGCACCGTTTCCTGTACTGCGCCCATAATGTGGCCAGTCAGTAGACTTTGTTTTCCAGGGCAGTCAGGCAACACCAGTACTAAATTCACACACAACTTCTGGGGGGAGAGGAATCTGTGAATGTATTGACTTTATGACAAGTCAGTCCTCAATTTGGAGAAGCCCAGACACTTGTGCAGATGCCCAGAAGAGTGGGAGGAAGGGTGCAAGGAGCCAGGGACAGTTGTTGTCCCTAGGCCCTGCAATGCCGGCTCCCTCTAAGCATCCTCAGAGCTGTGCATCACCATATCCTCCCCGCACTGTCCCCTCTGCACAGCATGCAGGATGCGCTGGATAGCAACAGTGTTCACCATACCAAAAGATGATGCAGCTTAAGCATCCTCTTGAATGCTGGGGAGCATGGGGAGGGACTGGACCTCCTTGAGGCATTGTCTCTCACTAGACTCATAGGATCTTCCACTTTTCAGACAGTGTCAGATCCCAAATCAAATAATTAGTCCACAACCACTCCTAAGCCCTATTATCTCTTGTCATCACCTTCATAACAGAATACCTGAAGTAATCCCAGACGCCAAAAAATTTTGTCACTACAAGTATCATACAGTTTCCCCTGGTACTGAATCACATTCATGATAGTCTTCTGCAACAAAACCCAGCTTTACAACAGCATACCTGCCCTTCTGCACAGCAAGATTCCAATCAGGAAAGGTTAATTGCTTGTGAAACACATCCATGAAGCTCCTTTTGTTTTACACTGCAGGTAGAATTCTTTCCCTGTCATGATTATTGAACAGGTGGCAGATACATTATATTTTTCTGCACTTCACACGTTTTCCTTTCACCAGCGTCCTATAATACTTCTACTGCATGTTGGCAGAATTGTCTTTAGTACACCAGTACCATTATCATGTTATCCAGCCAGACCAACAAGACCATTGCATTCTTAGTTCCCAGGGACCACAGCTATGACAATAAATAACTGGATGGTCTTTTCTCGAGATTTCTGTCCTGTACTATCATTTGTTGTAGTAAAATGTTTCATAAATATTTCTTCCTCAGAGGATCCATAAGATCTGATTCTGCATTCGTTTCACACTCAAAACTACCTCTGAAGTCAATAATCTCAAACAATATACTGTCTGGGAAAATCTCCCACTGGCTTAGGTAGCTCCATTGATGGTAGCAATGGAAGCAGTGCTACTGTAGAAAGGGCTTAGGCATGATCCTATCAGCTAGGTTTAGCAGATTTAGAGAACAGCATAGGGAAACCATCATTTATCTTCAATCCTTTCTCAGCCATAGACAGTGGCTTACTATCAGGAGGCATGAGCAGGGCAGCCAGTATGCCTGCTCAATTTCCAGAAAGGAATCCTGAACCAAGGACTAAGGAATTCATAGAACAGAGTTTGCAAAATGTGTCATATGTTGAGCTTCATCCCGCAGCACCCTGATGAACTGATACCATACCTACGTGCCCTGTTCACCAAGTCATCAGGCACATCAAGGATCCATGACTGCTTCTCCATTGTTTGTCTAGTGGAATAGGCATCTATTCTTGCTATTGCCTTTGCAATTATGCTCTATGAGCAGATTCACAGACATTCCCACGTTCCATCTGATCTCTATACAAACTTTAGGAGTACCTTCTACTAGTTCTGCAATTCTATTCTTTGATGATCCTTAAGCAGATGTGCATTACTCCAATATGGCTAGGGGTAAGAGATCAGTAGCAAGAGGCAGGTTATTCCATGTGTATGTAAAGACAGATGAGCAGCCGGAACAGAAAAAAGGCATTGATTTTTAGCTTGTTTATGCAATTCTAAATTCTACTTTCTAGGCATAACATAAAATAGCATCAAATAGTAGACAAGTGTTTTAAAAGGTTTGGCAAATAGCAATATGTGGGGCTAAAGAGGGAATACATAGAGATCTTCAAGGCCATGCTCACATGAATGAATCAACCTAACCCCTAAAATAAGTACAGAGAAGTTTAGACGATTTCAGTACTATTGTAAATCTTGGAGTGGTATATAAGCTTTGTTCTTTCAGTCAATCAGGGAAAAGTTCTGGGTTGGTGAGGAGAAAGAAGAGAAACTAATAAGCAGTTGAGTTGAACTTGTTCACCTGATAGTAGTTCGCTTCCATTGGTACAGTACCGAAAAATATTTTTTTTCTGGATCATTCCATGTTAATCTTAATTCAAGATCTGATTGGTGGTAATTGCCCATGATTTGATTGATGTTTTCCTATCCATCTAGAAAACTGAAAACTATCCTTGTAAATGATAACTATTGAATTTCTAGCAACAAAAAAAATGAAAGAAATAAACATGGATGAAAATTGCAAATATATTTGGCTAGACCCACGCCCAGGTTCCTTTTCTTCCCCCTCCTAAGAAGAGAGCAAAGACAGCTCTTCATCATCTTTGTGCTCCCACAGTCCTCGGGGCAGTAAGGGACCATTTTTGACCCAAGCATAAATTTAGAGCAGCTTCACAGCAGCTCTAAATTATTACCAACTGCAACAGCCATCAGGGACCATGATATAGCCAGGATCATTGGAACATGACATGCTATAGCTACACTTCTTCTAGCTATGCTATTTCTACCCCAACCAATGGCTTCCTCATGCCAGGAGGTTCCTTACATGTCTGGAAAGGCACATAGGGCATGTCTTCACTGCAGTCGGGAGTGAGCTTCCCAGCCAGGGTACACAGACTTGTGCAAGCAGGGCTCAAGCTAGCACACTAAAAGTAGCAACATTTGCATTCCAGCTCTGGGTCTTGAGACTCCCTAAGCTTGAGACCTTGAGCCAGAATGTCCACATTGCTATTTTGAATACGGTAGCTCGAGCCCCGTGTTGCCCGATCTGTTGATTAGGTGATTGATTTAGAATCCCCAGTGAACACTCTGAAATTTGGTAGGTTCAAAGCAGGCCCGGTATTATCAGAATTACTGCTTTGGGAGTCCTGTGGGGCAAGGCCAGGACAACACCACTCACAGAGGGAAGACCATCTGTCACTGTAAAGTTATTATTATTAAAAGAAGTAGACCAATAAGTAAACCAATCCAGACAAGTAAAGCAAGGTACATGGATGCCAGGTTTTAAAAATTTTTAGTGTTGCTCAGAACGGGTCCAACTCCCTCCCCAACACCTGCCATGTAAACCAATATAATGGATTGGGAACAGTAAGTGTTTAACAGTTTCTCTATATTGTACAATATCACTATCATAAGAAAAAATTATTTAACTAAGAATATCAACTATTACTACTACTTACATATGACATGCTGTGTTTGAGTACATTCTTCCCATCTATACATGATAACGACACAGCTCTTTTGAATATGGAAACAACCAAGCACTCTTGGATCAATAACCCTCAAAAGCAAATATATTCTAAAATTAAAACAAAATATAGCTCCTTCTTTTGCACCACAAGATTACAAGGGCTATTTAAAAGCCGAAACTCAGAATCAGTACTCGCCTGCTTCAATACATTATATTTTGTTGTATGCTTATACGACAAATTATATAATTTACTTTAAAGAGCACAGAATAATCAAGTATTGTGCCAAATATGGTCATACCCCAAACTGACTGCCAAATTTAAGTTGCATGTTTTTCCCCCCTCAGGCACTCAGACAGAACACAGCAGTGTTCCCCTCTAATTTTTCCCACTCGTGCGGAATGAATCTTGTTATGTGCATCAATATGGAGGTGACGTGTGACAAATGCCTCGATATTGGTGCACATAACGAAATGTAAGGGGTGGGGCTGAGGGGTTGAGTGTGGGAGGGGGCTCGGGCTGGGGCAGAGGGTTGGGATGAGGCGGGGGATGAGGGCTCTGGCTAGGGGTGAGGGCTCTGGGGTGGGGCTATGGATGAGGGTTTGGGGTGCAGGCAGGCTGCCCCGGGGCTGGGGCCAGAGGACTCCCACCAGCCCTCTCCTCACTGGCAGCAATGAGCTCCAGGGACAGGGCTCCCCCCATCCCCGCCGGCAGCATGGAGCTCTGATGCTGGGGGAGAGGCCTGCAGCAGCCCTACACTGGTGGAGCCGGGCCCACATTCTTGAGTATTGCTGGGGCATGGGCACCACAGGCCCATATAACTCATTCCCTATGGGGATGTAGTACAACTCTAAGGCTGGCTAGCACCAGAACAGGTCTATACTCTCTCTATCCTTGGGGAGACCGCTAAAGGTTGAGACAGATCCTGGTCTGACTCTGGCATCCCAACAAAAAACTCCAATGGCTGTACCTGAGACCAGATGTTTTATAGACCTCAATAGTCCTCATGCATATGTATGCATAGCTTTTCTCTCCATTACCATATCTTAATTTCCTCACCCTCATCATTTTGGGGTGCCCTGATTCTACAGGTTAGTAAATTAATTAAACAAAGCTCATTAATGTATACAATACATCAATTGACGTACTATGATTACCACTGGTTATGTATCTGCTAATGTTCTCTCTAAAACTGGTACAAACTGCCTTCTTTCACCACTTGGTACTATTACAAAACAATAAACAGAGTCTTATGCCATCTTGTGACTTATGGTCACTGTTAATTTACTTACTTATGCTAACTTTTTGAGCACTATTCCTAGCCAGACTATAAGGCCCTATATTTATGCACACTGCTTAAGCTATTCTTATAGGTCAAAGCCTAAAGGTCTCTTGCATTTCTGCTACCAACTCTTTACCCCTTTTCTTATGATTACTATTATAATTATTACATGGCTACACCTGCCAGTGTAAGTCTGTCTACCTGGGCTGGGAGACTCACTCTGTGCTGCAGTGTAAACATATCGAAAGGGGCCTTAATGTTGGGCAGGAGCTGACCTTTATCAGCATGGGTTATATGGCTCTATTTAATCTAAGCCAATAATAGAAATGGTCATATAGACTTTCTGAGGAGAAAGTTATGCCCCTGAAATCTGACAAAGCTGAGCATAAGTAAAAACACTATTTAAAGAACTGTCTTTTTAACAAAAGAATACTGAGACACCTACAAAAGCCTACTTCTCTCCATCAGTGATTGATTAGATATGAAATAACTGGGAAATCAGAATTCACAAAATCCCAGACAGTCTTCCATTTCATGTAAAGTTGCTGTCTTAACCTGCCAAAAGAAATCAAATGTAAAAATATAATAAAAGGAATGACACCTCTCCCTTGAACTTCAAGTTACTGTTTGACTTTAAAACTGTCCTTAAGAAATAAGTATGGTGGTTCATTAACCTTGTTGCATTTACATGCATTTCAGAATGGCAAATATCCATGTGATAGATCTATTCCCTATCATCTATTTGACAGAGAATAAATCTATTACCCAGTGGAAACAGAAATTTAAGCTGAATCAGGTTCTCCTTATAAACAGATGAAAGTATGGCATCTGGCAGCTGAGTGACATGCTCAATCTGTATGCTGTTAAACTGAACCTTTACTTACAAATCCCCAAGACTGCACCTGCCAAACAGCCTCAGGTTATTGAAGTGCAACAATTCTTAACAGCAAACCAGGAAATAATGTAATACTCATAGGAAATGAGTGGTTCTAATTACTGAAGCACCTTCTTTGTGATGTAATAAGTGTTCTAATTACTTATGGCCAGATTGTGTAAACCTTCCACTGAGTAGCACTTATGCATTAGCTGATCTCAGTGAGACTACTCCCTGAAGTGCTACTCTATGTGTAAGGTTCGCACTACTGGGCTCTTTCAAGCTGCAATCTATCTGGAGGTAAAGAGCTTCCATCCACTCAAATAATAAATAGTAAACACTTACTGGTACAGACATAAATACTGAAAATCCTCACTGGCTTGAATTGTATTCAACAGCATCTGGAGACTTCTCTCCAATGAATAATAGCAGCTACAAATTCAACACAGTCAGGATATTCAGGAATCCACAAAAGGAAAAATGAAAGTGTTCACTGCATGTATTTCCTCCAGAGTTTTAAAGTCAGACTAATAAGCATTTAGGCCAGATCATCAAAGTTTAAATCATCATTTAACTCACACTGAAATCAGTGATGTTAAGAACCTAAATACCATTGATGATCTGGGTCTTAGATACCTAATGCTGGAGAAGCTTGTGTAATACACTGGTTTAGTTATAAACTTGCAAGATTTTTCAATCACAGGAAATCAGCATTTAATTTTTTTATATTTTATTAAAAAACAAAACAAAAACATTTTCAACATTTTGGGGGCATTAATGCAGTTATTAATCAGGATATGCCAGCCAAAACTGGAACTCAAAGGACTACATACTCTGTTGGTACTCAACTAATAAAATAATAATAATGCACAAACACTGCACCAGATCATGCACCATAGAACCAAAGGCAGTAGTGACTCTTCACACACAGATCGGCCGACGCTGCAAGGAAAGGGGTGCATGAGCTATCTCTCTGGCAGTGTTTCTACCCTCTCCAAATCTAGACACATGTTTGCTCACCCGAGGGTCTAAGGATACCAGAATGGGCAGGAGCCCAAAGGTGGAACTGTGTCCCCTCTGGCAACTTGTGGGGATTCCATAGAAAAGCTAAAGCTATATTAACTTTCCGCCATCGTCCCTTTCACACAGGGCCATCCTTAACATAGGCAGAATAGTCAGCTGAGTAGGGCACCAAAAAATTTGGGGCATAATATTTAATGGTGCCCTACATATGTGCTTCATATGTGGCAGCATCAGGAGCCAGTCCCATCCCCCAGCTGGCCCTCCAGTTCATTCCTGGGGGGGGTGCAGGGCCCGGGACAACTCTCTACGCCCCTGCCCTCCCTCTTCCCACCCCCACCTTGCCCCCATTTTCCACCCCTTCTCCCAAGCCCCCTCCCCCAGCAACAGACACGGCCCAGGGGATTAGCAGGGGGGGGTCCTGCACTCACCAGCCCCCCCCCCACTAATCCCCTGGTGGGATGCAGCGCAACCCAGCCTCAGCCTGCTCCACTGTGCTGGCTCCCCACGCTCCATTCCACTGGTTCCCCACTGTATCGCTCCACTTCCCGCCACCAGTGAGAGCAGGTGGGGGGAGGCAGGCCCCTTCCCCTAAGCCTGCTCCCCTGAGCGATATGGCTGGGGCGGGAGAAGCGGAGCAAGCTAGGGCCAGGTTATTCCACTTCCTGCTGCTGGTGCCGGGCCCCCCAGTAATCCCCCAGGCTGCTTTGGGCCTGTGGGGCCCCCCAAAGTGGCCCTCCACAGCTCCTGCCTCCACAGCCCCACAAGCCTTGAGCGCAGTCCAGACCCTCAGAGGTTGTGGGGACAGCAGGTGCTCGGACTGCGTAGGGCACTATAATTAGTAGGGATGGCCCTGCTTTCACATGAGGAAAATCACCCATCCCCTTAAAGGGGGAGGCGAGTCCTGAAAGTTTTCAGAAGTAGGATTTGTGCCTCCAAACCACACAAGAGGGGTCCATATAGTGCTTTATCAACAGTGTGAGAATTCAGGTCCTCTATTCCCTCAGAAGAATTGGCAGAGAGGGGGAACCTTTAAAGGAACCTCACCATGTTTCTCTCTCTTCCCTCCCTGCAGATTTTCCCCTACAGGAAAACATGACTTGGCCAGAGAGAATTCTTCCCATAGATGGTTGAATAATATGAACTGGCTATTTGGTGAAAAATTGTGTTTGGAACTTAGACTTTCTACAACTACATTTACCAAAAAAGTGCTATGAATTAAGCAAAAATGATCATCCTAGAAAATGGCTTTTCACTCAACAAGTGGGTTAACTGGAAAACAGAAAGAATGCTCCTTGGTCCAGGAGCTCTTCTTTATAATTGATCAGATTGTTACACTTCACAGACCGTATCATGACATTCCCCAAATCAAGCTAGGGTGAAAAAGACTGAAAATCATTCTAATCTAACTGCAGAGTTCAGCAGTAGCAGGAATTTTGTAGTTACATCCCAATAAAACAGAAGAGGTGTTTGCCAGAAATGAACCATCCCAGCTTGGAAACTGCCTTGAGATCCTTCATGTACAATCTCCAGAAGTACTTAAATTCCTAAGAAAATATAATGTACCCAATCGGAAGGAATAAGCAATACTTATAAAGAGTTTTCGCTTCAGCAATTTACTTACATATAAAAACATTAGGGAGCAATAACTTTTTTCACTGAAACTGAGCATGTGTCCAGTGTTTTTGTTTTCCTTCTAAAGAGACATGCTACAGTCTAAAGAGTAAGAACCTGTCTATACTAAGGAAACTTGCAAAAATTTCCACTGTTACTAACACCATTCAGCTCCACTAGTGGCAGCAATTACTAGAGCCCAAGGGTGGACCTGCTGCTGGAATTTTAAGCACCATATCATCTACTCGAGCAGTGTTAGATGACATGATGCTTACTATTCTGCAGCACAATTTAAGGGTAACTACTCCTACACTCCCCCCTCCGTGGTCCCTTGAAGTCACCCACTTAAAGGTTTCCAGCTCCCAGGTGTCACCTCTCCTAGATGGAGTCTCATGTCTCGCATCCTCCTGACCGGGGGTTTTTAAGACTGCACAATTCCGTGTTCAGTGATAATCCCAGCAAGCAAGTCTACC
Organism: Gopherus evgoodei; assembly: GCF_007399415.2. Classification (NCBI taxonomy): domain Eukaryota; kingdom Metazoa; phylum Chordata; order Testudines; family Testudinidae; genus Gopherus; species Gopherus evgoodei. The sequence goes on from NC_044332.1 coordinate 61,703,620, forward strand.
TAAAAGGCCAGTGCCTGTGCTGTACTTTCTCTCATAGGGCTATGGCCAATGTATTGCCAGGAGCTACAAGTTACCACATTGCTCTTTCTAAGCAAGAACATTTATTCTTCAGATGAAAACATTGAAGAGCACATCATAAAAAAAACCAAATAAACATTCCAATATGCATGCTAAAAGCTCACCAGAAGTTACCCATCAGTCTTATGGGCCCCTAGCAGGCTAAAGTCTTTCCAAGCCTTCGGTAAGAGTGTGTCATCCCCTTCCCCTCTCCCCCAATAGAAAATCCATCTGCTGGATCAGGCAGAAGAGCCTTGAGTCCATTTAAACTCAGGCTATTTATCCAAAAGTCCTTTCTTTGTCTCTTGGTCTCTGAGGAATCCAATCCGAAGTAGTATATGCGAGCCTTCCCAGGAGGTAGTACCTCTCTTGGGTATTACAATCTGAGTGATTTGCCATAGTCACCACCCACAATTTTAGGTTCCTGAAAGAGCTATGGCAGCCCTCCTCCATAAAACAGAACAGAATCACTCATAAATCATTCATTTAATACAATGGACCCCAAAGATTCATAATTCAATAAGATCTCCCAAAGATATGGCAGGAAGTTGCCCTCTCTGTCACAGACCATGCTACATTAGGGTTTCCGACATTGCTACCACAAGTGGAGCTAAGTGACAGTAAACAATAGTGACACATTTCTGCAAAGACTTAAACAATATGCAAAGGGTTAATGCACTAATCTTTCAACCCAAAGGTTGAGGGCAAATCCTGTTCAAAACATAAAGTGAAAATAAATGACTTGGTCTTCGTCTAAGAGATTGATCCTGTGAATTGCTAAGTGCCCACAACTCCCACTGAATCCATTGGTACAACCATGGGGGTCACCAAAGGAACAATATGGTCTTGGAACCAACCACATCATTAGTTTTCCCCACACTGGTCATTCCCACTCACAGTTGTACATGTTAAAGAACTGATTTTGTCCAGAAATTTCCTCTTTAAACTTCCCCTCTGGTATTTATCCTATTTAGGAACACATTGCATATCTTTGAAACCCTTCATAAGAGAAAAACCATTCAGTTTTTTAGATTATTTTTTAATCATGAAAACTTTGCATGTGCCAGTGAATAAGGCTTGGCTAGGTAGTAATTTAAAAAAGGAACCTTCAGATATTGGCCAAATTCTTCATTACAGTATAGGCCATTATTATCATGTCACAGATCCTAGCGAGCTCCCCATCCTGGCCACCCACTAGGACTGCTGTGAGGGGAATCCAAGCCTCTGTGCTCTGGATCCCCTGTGTGTTTCAAGCCTGAACAGAGTCCACAATTCTTGGAGTCCCTAGGCATTCTCTCTGGTTGCAGATCTTCTATCCATCTCCCCTCACCCCTGAGTGTTGGAACACTCTATCCAGCTGCCACACATCACTGGGTGCAGTGCTAAGCATTCAGCCTCCCTGCCACATAAACACACACCCTCCCAGGACTCCACCTCCACAAGTGTGAGGCTTCTGGTTACAAGCATCCTTCACTTTAACATCACCTGAATTTTTACAGATTCACTTTGCAGCCTAAATGGTCTTTTAATATTGTTTTCTGGGATGAGATTTTATAATGATTACCAATTACTGTCTATGAAATATGAAACATTTGCCCTACTGCTACATTTACTATTCAGCCTTAAAACAAACATTTGAAATACATTCTGCCAAGTGTCTGAACTCAAATACAGCAGTCAAAACAAAGGCAAAAGGTACAAATAAAGAGATTGCAATTAGGTAGACAAAATCAAAATTATCTTGCATTTTGTCACTTAATTGCTCATCTGCTTTGGACAATTTTACAATTCTTCAGCATATGTAAACAAGTATGGGGAAGTTTATGAATTATAACACAGAATGTCTCCTTTTTTTCCTACACAATAATGAAGGGGTGCTATAGGATTTGTAGCAACAAATGAATGGTGTTTGAGAAGTGGGATTTCCAAAAAACTGATGTTTATTTGCAGTTAGACAATTAAAAATGTTAGTTTCTCAATGGATCTGTTTACCCAGCTATGCAGTGTGTTATAATTATGATCACTCATCCAGAGAACTGCTAAACTAGCACAGCTAATAAAATCAATATGATCAAGAGGTACAAAAATCCAGTAAAAAGAAAAATAAAGTCGCAAGGAAAAATATTTAGAATGACACACCTGCCCTCAGCTTCCATACTCTGTTACTCACCAGCTTTCGTGGACATTTGTTCATTGTTTAGACAAGATAGGACAAGAATGGCCATACTGGGTCAGACCAATGGTCCATCTAGCTCAGTCTCCTGTCTTCCAAGAGTAGCCAGTGTCAGGTGCTTCAGAACTAATGAACAGAACAGGGCAACCATTGAGTTATCCATCTCATCGTCCACTCCCATCTTCTGGCAATCAGAGGTTTAGGGACACCAAGAGCATGGGGTTGTGACCCTGATCATCTTGGTTAATAGCTATTGATGGACCTTCCTCCATGAACTTATCTAATTCTTTTTTGAACCCAGTTATACTTTGGGCCTTCACAACATCCCCTGGCAACGAGTTCCACAGGTTGACTGTGCATTGTGTGAAGAAGTATGTCTCTTTGTTTGTTTTAAACCTGCTGCCTATTAATTTCATTGGGCGACCCCTAGTTCTTGTGTTATGTGAAGGAGTAAATAACACTTCTTTATTCACTTTCTCCAAACCATTCATGATTTTATAGACCTCTGCATAAGCTCCCCTTAGCTATTTCTTTTCCCAGCTCCAAAGTCCCAGTCTTTTTAATCCCTCCTCATATGGAAGCTGTTCCATAACCTCCATCATTGGGGGTCCCCTTCTCTGTACCTTTTCCAATTCTAATACACCTTTTTTGAGATGCAGTATTCAAGGTGCGAGCATACCATGGATTTATATAAAGTCATTATAATATTTTATGTCTTATTATCCCCTTTCTCATGGTTCCTAACATTCCGTTAGCTTTTTTAACTGGCGCTGCACGTGGAGTGGATGTTTTCAGAGAACTATCCACAATGATCCAAGATCTCTTTCTTGAGTGATAATAACTAATTTAGATTCATCATTTTGTGTGGATAGTGGGAATTATGGTTTCCAATGTGCATTACTTTGCATTTATCAACATTGAATTTCATCTGCCATTTTGTTGTTGAGTCACACAGTTTTATGAGAACCCTTTGTAACTCTTCTCTGATTTGGACGTAACTATCTTCAGTAATTTTCTATCATCTGCAAATTTTGCTACCTCACTGTTTATTTATGACAGATAAAGGAGATGACACTGAAGACCCTAGGTCAGAGAAGATTTTTTATTTATACCTCTCTTAAGAGGTCTCTGCCTGTTGGGTTTCTACATGGGAAGTAAGTGTTTTAAATGTTCTGTTTCATGTCAGGGTAAAGGCAGCATTTGTCAAGTTTTCTGAGCAACTTGATGGGAGGAGGAAGGGCAAGAATCAGAGTTTTAGAAGCATAAGTGTCTCCCCATTGCTGCTCACCTTTTGCTTTTAACTGAGCATCTTAAAAATTTCCTGGATTTGTGTATTTTGGTTAAGGTAGTTTAAATATTTTTATTTCTAAATTAAACAAAAATAAATAAACAAACAACTAAAAACAGCAGCAAACTGCCCCCTCCCCCCAAGACAAAAAAATGTACAAATGGTGCCTTTTGTTTTTTCTTTCTATTGTTCTGGTGAATTTCCAACAGCAGCTACATATCATTTGGGAGAAAGGATAATGTCTTTCTACACAGAGGGGCACTTGGCTCTCACACCTTAAAACTACTTGCTAACTCTACTTTCTACCGCTCAAGGAAATAAAATCGCAGGTTACAGTTAAGGACAGTCTTTGTGAAAAGGTTAGTAAGCGATTTAATTTCAATGAAAATATTGTAACAAATCTATGGTCATCTATGATTCCACGATAGTCATATTACTTTGTACACCACATCTGCTATAAACTTCTGTGACAGCACAGATAAAATTCAGATGCTTTTTCTCCAACAGCACAAGCCCCTACAAATAGGAGAACCCCCTGCTATTAGCAGTATTGGGATTGTGACACACAGCTGAGCTTTCATGACACTCCATATGGTAGAGATCGATGGCCCACAAACACAAATTCTTTTCAGTTTCAAGTTATACTTCCTGACTGTCCTTGAATTTTTATTGTATACTTGCTTGAAGAAAGTTAGCAAAACATTCGAACCTGAGAGAAAGGTTTGCTGCATAAATAAGCCCTAAATCAACTTGAAATCTTTAAATCCTATTTAAGTAGAATTAGGTTAATTTCTCTATATTGAGATCCTTTGCAAACCAAGCACAGCTAACTGCAGTGATGCGAGACAGCAAAGTTGTGTATTTATTCGGGGCAAGAATCCACTATGCTAAAATTATAAGCAATATTTATGCGACACTTTCCACCTTTATCAGCAAGTGGTTGGAGAGCATTTGGTATCCATCTGAAGATGCTGACTTTCACAGCTTGATTGTGACTTGATTTATCTTGATTAGCATAATTATTTGCTAGATCCTTTTTTCAAAAAGAGCTAGTCAATTTTGGGTCAAAATAAAAATGCCACATACTGCCTTGACCTTTCAACAATGGTGACATCTGTCATCACGGGTTACCATAAGAGATAAGATGCCCCAATTGCTAGTGCTGGGGGGCAGGGGGCGGTGTTTACTCGAGCAGCTTCTACAAGCTCCATCCATTAGTGAGGATGGCTTCACTAGGCCTACTTAATACCCAATGGCAGCAATTGATTTATGTGAGAAGGTTTCTTCAGATTGTACCTAGTGGCAATCAAGTCTTCAAAGCCCAAAGAAAATCTCAGTTGAGCTAGGAACAAAGGTTTTAAACTCTGACAACTGTTTATAGTATTAACTATTTGTGATTCTGTGTTTATCCACATCATTAGGACATTATCATCAAGTTACAAGGTGTAAAGTTCAAGAATTGTCATGACAATAAGAACGATGTTACATGCATATAATCACTCTTGTCTCAAAAGCACTTTCCAAATTTAACAGCATAATATACGAACTATGTGCAGTGATTACTTAACCCACCATTGACGTATAGCTTCCTCTGCCGCTGAAATGCAGTAATACACAGAAACCCATATGTCGTTTAGGACAGGAAGTAAAGAATATGTTTTCCAGTTCAAAATGCCGGGGGAATGGAGGGAGGCAGAATATAATTATCCACACTGGATTGTTGTCAGGCCACAGAAATTAGCATCCTCATCTGTACCATAGGGTACATGCCATGCCATAGGGTCTTTAAAGAGCACAATTGGTCTCATGTTAAAGACAGCACTTTAAGCAACAGTTTGACCCCTTATATCCTGCTTGGATATCAATTAAATGTTAACTCAGTAGGAAGAGTCAAGAGTGCTACCCGTACCCACAGGCTGTAGCTCCAGATACAAGAGGAGGAATCTCCATACAGAGAAATAAATCCTGCAAAATGCTGAGCACTTTTTTCCAACTCCTACTGAGTTCAATGGCAATTGTGAGGTGCTGAGCACGTCACGCGACAGAATCTATACTGCATAGAACACATTCAAGTGGAGAAGAACTAATCATGCTAGCAGCAGGCAAAGTTGAAAATTAAATCATCTCAGTATGCTCTGCTGAAGTCACCCAAGTTGGTTTTCTAACTGCAGGACAAGAAGTTGTATAAGATACCATTCTTACAGAATATGCCATGATGCTTTGGATCTTAGTTTTATCTTATATGAGTGACTGGCGAAGAGTATACTAATTGAAGGACCCTAAAACTGAAGCTTCTAGCTTAGAGCAGATCAGAATTTTGAGGGGGCAAACTTTCTCACTTGTTGGTCTCTAATTCTCAGCCAGTGCAGAGTAGTAAGAGGTTAAAGTCAACTGCAGATCTTCTATGACTATTGTCTTCAGGATAACACTTTTGGAAATGAGGTTTAGGTTCTGCCTCTCACTCCAATCTGCAAATAAAACTCAATATATTCGGTACATTTTTTTCTCTGAATATTGACATCCCTAGCAACATAAAACCTGGTGAGCAATGTGACAGCTGCCAAGGTCAATAAGAGTTATAGTGAACTGCTGAATACGTGTTGGCTGAACAAATCAAAGCTGCATAAGGGCAGCCTTAATATACACAAATATGCAACTTATTCCAAGTGGTTTTTGAATTGAGAATGCGTGTGTGATTATTTATCCCTTCTTTAAAATGAGTTATATAATGAAGTGTGATTAAGTCAAAGGGAGATTATCAAACCCTAGGATCACATTTCATGTCAGTTTACGAGAGACGGTCTGTCCCCGTTGAAAATAAATTTTAAATGCTTTTTTAAAAAACACTCTTCCCCCAAGAGTAGTTTTATGAGAGCAATAGTAATGAAGGAGAAGGTGGAAAAATCCTAGCAGGAAATTTTAAAATCTAGATCCTTTACTTTGACACAAACTCTGATTTACACCCTCCTGAGCTATAAATACAGGGTTCTGGATTAAGAATAGATGGAAACATTTTTAGCTTCACTGTTTTTGCTGTATTAAAAAGGTCTTCCTCCACAAAAACAGCTAGCTCATATTATGAATGATTTGCCTGCCAAATGTTAATTTTTAATGCTTGACTTGGAAGAAAACAAAATCATCACAGAAAAGTTTACAGATGACTCAAAAATTGGAGCAGTGGTAAATAATGAAGAGGACAGGTCATTCATTCAGAGCAATCTGGATTGCCTGATTAACTGGCACAAGCAAACAATATGCACTTTAATGTGAACAAATAATGTAGGCCATACTTGCAGAATAGGGAACTCTCTTCTGGGAAGCAGTGACTCTGAAAGATTTGGGGTTGTAGTGGATAATCAGCTGAACATGAATGTGCCACTATGGCCAAAACAGCTAATGCAATGATGGGATACATAAACATGAAAATCTTAAGTAGAAGTAGAGATATTATTTTACCTGTATATTTGGTGCTGGTGCAACCACTGCTGAAATACTGTGTCCACTTCTAGTGCCCACAATTCAAGAAGAATGTTGATAAATTGGAGAGGGTTCAGAGAAGAGCCAAGAGCCAATTAAAGGATTAGACAACCTGACTGATAGGGATAGATTGAGCTCTGAGAGTCTATTTATCTTAACAAAGAAAAGCATGGACGGAGGGGACTTGATTATAGTCTATAAGCATTACATGGGGAATAAACATTTAATAATGGGCTCTACACTCTAGCACAGAAAGTTATAACACAATCCAATGGCTGGAAGTTGAAACTCAACAAATTCAGTCTGGAAATAAAATGTAAATTTTTGACAATGAAGGTAAGTAACCATTGGAACAACTTACCAATGGTCTCACAGTGGATTCTCCATCAGACAATTTGCAAAGCAACGTTGGATGTTTCTTCAACAGATATTCTCTAGGAATTATTTTGGGGAAGTTCTATGGCCTGTGTTATACAGATCAGATGTCACTATACTCCGTGATCACAGTGGTCCCTTCTGGCCTTGGAACCTATGAATCTATGGACACTCAAATTGCTGGCATGTATCAGGCTGCTGGCCATCTGATTGGCGAGAATGATGATAAAATAATGGGATCCACCAAAAGGTTAACATCTGGGTTTCTCTCTCAATTCTGTATTCCAGTTTATAGACATAGGAATCAGTGTATTAAACTGGAAAAGTTGTATTTTGTTATGCTTTCGTGCAATTTAAATACAAACAATTTAAAAAAGTCCATTCAAAGGAGTTTGATTTCAGACACAGACCTTGGGTGCCAAATTTTATCTCTGAGAAAGAGTTTACAGCCAAGTTATAAAGCCTTGAAAATAGACACTCACATCCGAAGTGCTGACACAACCTTAAGTGGAGCGCTGTGAAAAATAACACTACAATAATTACAGTGAAATAAGTGTTAAAAAGAGGGATGAGTTCTCTGTGCTCCTTCAGATAGTTACTTGTTCTTGGATTTTGCTTTGAGCAGGAGAGCTACCAGCAGATGTGCTGAAAGAGCTTCTGCCTTCTTTTATTCTATTTTAAGATTGCTTATTGACACTCTGAAAGGTCTGAACTCTTCCCTCAGTGCAAAAGCACCAATAATAAAATCTGAGTACATGTAACATTGGTTGAAGATGAGTGGTTATGACAGCTATACAAGCTTTGATGCCAGCCTTGTCCATAATGACTCACAAGCCATGCAAGTTAGAGCATCTTTTTCCCACACAGTATGAAACAATGCTCTTGCCTGCCACCTAGCTGGCAGGATCACAGGGCCATTCACACATTGCCAAGTGTGTTAATGAAACTCATTGATTGGTGTTCAGCTTGTTTTGCCTGAAGTTAACCAGGCTGAGCAGAGTTTCAATCACAGGTGGAACTGTCTGGTCAAGCAGAGGGGAAATGCTAAGCAAAAGGGCCAGATTGTGTGGCACAGTCACTACTGGTTATGATAAAGAGAATATATTAATACATTTTGCAATAGTAGAGCTAGACACAGTAGTTGCTTTACCCATTGTTAGTGCATTTTGTATGAAATAAGCAAGACAAACACGAGGGGAAGCACTCACATTTATCAGAGGCCTTAACTTTGTACCATTGCAAAATGGATTCATAATCTCCAGCTTCCCTTTATCATACAAGATAGCGTCAAGGCAAAAAGCAGCAAAAAACCTAATACAGTTTACAGTTAATGCAAACCACAAAATTATAAAGCATGCTGGCAGCTTATTCCTCCCTGACTAATGTGTTAGTTTATTAAAGCATCACCGCAACTAGGCAAATGATAATTTTAACAAGGGCTCGCCATTTCAAAGCAAAGCAACTTACCAAACATAGAGGCACAGGATAGGAATAAATTGAAACATTTGTCTCTTTTCTGCAGCTGGGGATAATTTAAGTTAGATCTAAGACACTATCTCAGGTACATTTGCACTCTTCTTAATAGGATATACAGTTAGCTGTATCTAGAAGCACCATGTCTAGTGAAATGGAAGGCATATTTCATAAATTATAAATATTTCCTCCATCCCGTCATGAGATCCTTGTTTTTCCATTTTCTTTAATACTAGTCAAAGAGGGTCACATAGGCATGCCCAGAATGCTCTTGGGCATGATCCAACTCTCACTGAAGTCAATGAAAAGACTCTCATTGACTTCAGATCAAGCACCAAGATGGAAGTCCATCAACTCCAATCAGAGTTGGATTGGGCCCTTGATATTAATCTGTTCATGCTATTATCACACTGTGTTCAATATCTGGGTTCCAAAGTGCACACAGTCTTCATTCTGCTAACAATTTTTACTTCTGTATAGGTGGTTATACTATGTTCATCACCATATCTGAGTGTGCTGTGGAACTTGATCCAAAGACCATTGAAGTGGATGGAAAGATTCTCATTGAATTCAATGGGCTTTGAAATTTGGGTCTATAAAGCGCTAGCACTCCCTTTGAACACTTGAAATAATTGACTTCCAAGAATTATTTTAGGAGTATACTCTTTTGGAGATTTTAGTTTGTTTGTTTTTCTTTTCGGATAAAAGAATTAATTTAAAAATTGCACTGTTTGAATAAATTGGCCATTTTCCCAGAGCGTTCTATTGCTTTTTCATATTTCATTACATACATGCATCTCTTAGAATGCAAAATCTTAAATCAGTTAAGTGCTGGACTAGATTTAGGAAAATCTGTTTTATTTCATGCATATTTCAGTGTTAAACCTGGCAGTGTTTTAGTATAAGAGCATGCAAAATTGATGAAAAGTGCTCCACAGTTTTGCTGGAAAATTACACTTGTTTCATGCCCAGCCTCTCAAAATTTTGCTTTACCACATGGGGACAAAATGACAACATGCCTATTTTCACGTTAAGTACATGTACAATGCTGATAACACAAACTGTGAAGCTACATTTCATTTCAAACATGCTCAGCTTTCACTTAGAACAAGAGGCCCATTTTCAAGCGGAATTTTCAGGAATTTGTCTAAAAAGTGCCAGAGTTGGAAATGAAATGCAATGTTAAAACATTCAGCGTTTAAGTTTCTTCATCCAATCATTTCAAATATTACATATAATCTAGTACTATTTACTAACATTTCTGTACACAGATACAAGGAACATGGGTCCCAAACGCAATCTAAAAAGGTTACTAAACGAAATTGTTTGTGATCTAGGGTGGAGTTTTCAAAATATGCTTCACAGACAAGCAGTGGCCAATGGAACAATTATGGCAAGTCAGATTGTGCTGGCTTTTCCACTCCACTCTCTGTCACAAGCTGCTTTACAAGTCTCCGGTCCATGCTCTTCTTTGAAAAAAATACTATTTCCACTAAGGGCCAGTGCTACAAAAAGGAAGGCTGGGAAATAGATGCCATCTTTAGGCAATGGAGCAAGCAGTGAGACCAAATCACTACCAGTGCAGTGAGAGAATTCTACTATTCAGGGGTTGTCTGGGTAGCAAAACAAAAAGGTGCACAGGAAAGAGTAGATAGAGGAGGCAATAATGTGAAGAGCGGGAATGATTTCCACCCTCCCAAGAAACACAGACAACAAGGACACTTTTCACACCAAGTGGTTAAATGGGAGTTTGAGCTCACCTATACGCTGACATTTCAGAATCCTTTCTGCCTTTCTCAGTTCCAATTTCCAGCTGTCTGATGTAAACTACAGCTCACCATAGATATCCCTGGCCTTTCTAAAAATGGTAGCTGTCAGTTACTAATCTGACTTTTACAAGGGTGAAACAATACTTTCCTAAACCTGTAACTGGCTCTGGACCAAATCCTTCCCATATCTGTGTAAATTCATAAATACCACACCCATCACCGTGGTATGTCCTGGGTGCAGTACCTGGACAGAGTTCTGGGGGGCTTGCTAGTCTCCATGCCTAAAGAGCACTACTCAAGCCTTGAGAAGGGGAGGGCTAACAAAACATTGCCACAGAGCTGTGGACCAACCCCACAATATTCCCTGGAAGTAACATCAGTGATTGCCCAAACAACGGTAATGGAGGCACAACGAAGTGACTCTTGCACAGTTTCTGGGTGGGATGCAGTTCTGAGAACAAGAGTCAAAGGGTCTCAAAGTCAGCTCTGAAGTGAGTTATTTGTTCAAACACAGGGTTGCAAGTCAGATTCCTTGGGCCAGATCTTCAGCTGCTGTTAATTGGCTTGAGTCTACTGAAGTCAGTGGAGCTATGCTAATTTACACATGCAGAGAACCTGAGCATTAGGAAGGTTCTGTTTTTCTAAAGATTCCTGTTAAGAGTTAAGAGTCAGTTTTTTCTCCCTAAACCAATTTCTCTTCATTTCCCCCTTGTTCTTTGGCACTGCTTTGTCTGAAATGAACTTTTCCTTTCTCTAAGCTGGTTTTTCATTATTTGACTAACTTGAATGATTGAATGACAGCAACAGAGAGTCTAGTACTTTCCTTATACAGGAACAAATTATTTTTTAAAAAAGAAAAACTTCTCACATGAGATGATCTCTTTAGAAACATGAAATATTAATCAAACTTTTGCAACTGGAACTTTTAAAGAAGATTCTTCTCCCCTTTTTAAAGTTATTTTAAATTTTTAATGAAAATTAAATTTCAGCATTTCCCTGAATGAGTCTTTGATAAAGAGCAGATCAGAATCCTCTCCCTCCATTTTCCTGGATGTTTATAGATGAACGTCCTTGCAGACAGAACACCTGCACACTTAAGGCATGTAGTTTGACTCAGGAAAGAATTATTGGCCAGAGGCCTGGGGGTTGCCCGAGGCCGCATGAACTTGTGTTTTCAGGCTTCAGCAGGTATATTCAGGAGCACATAGAAAAATGGACCTTTTTTTATTTTAAAATCAATAAAATGAACAATCTTATTAAATTACAAAAGGGGGTTTTGCTTTACCTTTACCAGTGTTGGTCCTTTATTTTGTCTCATATTTTGTTTTTCTGGTCTTTATTGCCAATCAGTCTCAACCCCTATTGAATTTTAGCTTTCAACATCACTGTCTTGTCAGGCAATGTTTTTTTCTTTTTTGTTAATGTCAGTATGTTGGTTCCCTTCATATTCTGGCTATTTCTTAGCAAGCCAATTAAAGTGAGATTTAGGTTCATAAATAATGCTAGAGAAATACCCTACAAACAGCTTGCTCTTTTTTTGGATCAGTCAGTAGAGCAGAGGTGGGCAAACTACTGCCTGCAGGATTGTCCTGCCCGGCACCCAAGCTCCTGGCCCGAAAGGCTAGCTTCCAGCTCTTCCCCTGCTGTTTCCCCCCTCCACCAGCAGCCTCAGCTCACTCACTCTGTTGCTGGCACAATGCTCTCAGCAGCAGGGCTGTATGCTCCTGGGGCAGCACAGCTGCAGAGCCGGGCCTGACCCAGTCTCTGTACTGCACGGTGGCAGCGGCGGCATGGCCCATCTCCAGCCGGACAGTGTGGCTGTAGTGTCGCCAGCCACCGGTGCTCCAGGTAGCATGGTAAGGGGGTAGGGACCAGGAGGGTTGGATAGAGGGCAGGAGAGAGAGTTCGGGGTGATGGTCAGGGGGCGGGGGTGTGGATAGGAGTTAGGGCAGTTGGGGAAGGGGGAAACAGCGGGTCAAATGGGGGCAGGAATCCTGGGGAGGGCAGTCAGGAAGGAGGGGGGTTGGATGAGGCAGTAGGGGGAAGTCAGGGGCAGGGGTTCCGGGGACAATCAGGGGCAGGGCCGTCTCCAGGCACCAGCATTCCAAGCGGGTGCTTGGGGCAGCAATCTGCAAGGGGCATCAGTCTGTGTGTTTTTGCTGTCCTAGGCAGCGCACTGAATTGCCTCCACCATCCGCCATGGCAGTCCGTGTGCCCTTAGGGTGGCACGCGCGTTTCCATGGCGGTGGAAATTCAGCGGCAGCTGCTATGTTCAGCTGCCCACAGTAGCAATTCGGCAGCTTCTGTCTTCCGGCTGAAGAGAGAAGCTGCCGCCGAATTGCCACCGCCACAGAAACACGCATGCTGCCTAACAGCACACGGACTGCCTCCACCATCTGCGGTAGCAATTCGGTGAGCTGCTTGGGGTGGCAAAAACAGTAGAGCTGGCTCTGGTCAGCGGACAGGGAGAAGGGGTGGTTGGATGGGGCAGGAGTTCTGGGGGGCTTGGGGGGGGCGCCATCAGGAATGAGCTGGGTTGTGTGGATGGGGCAGGAGGTTGTGTGGATGGGGCAGGAGTCCCGGGGGGGCCGTCAGGGAACAGGGGGTTGGATGGGGCAGGAGTCCTGGGGGGGCAGATAGGAGGTGGGGGCCAGGCCACAACCCCCTCCCCTAACCAGCCCTTCATACAGTTTAGGAAACCCGATGTGGCCCTCAGGCCAAAAATTTGCCTGCCCCTGCAGTAGAGAACCAGATGAGGAGTCTAGAAATGTTGTTTCTAACCCTAGCTCTGCTACTCACTGAGTCAATCAACTCTGTTTCACAATCTGTAAAATGGAAAACAAAAATTTGAAGTGCTTTGAAATCTATGGATGAAAAATATTTTTCCTTACCTATAGAATAGGTACCAACAGTGTAAGCTTCTCTGACACTTCCTCACCAGTGTCCTTCACCGCTGACCTTGTGAACTCTAAGGTGGAGACCGTAGTGAGCTCTAGGGAGGATAAAATAGTTCATGCCACTTAAATCCCCAATTTCTTCAAAATGGACTATAGTTTCAAAAACATTTTAGCACTACACTGGATTCTAACATCTTAGTGTTAATATTAGCAAGGTCACGTCTAGTATAATATGGGTATTCCAACATAATAGACATGACACAACCTCCACAAAGATGACATTCAGGCAGATAGACAGATGTACATATCTTCACCCTTATTTCCTTATGTAAAGCTCCCAATACAAACAATAAAGCAGGTTATGGATATGGGACATTGGAATTTTACTTCTATAGCAAAAATTGCTTTGTGTGGGAGAGATGATTCTGATGTCTATTTTTAGATGTTTTCTCAGGTGAATCACAGTAGTATCTAAGATGCTTTCCTAAATGTTATGCTATTTAAAAAACAAAGTATATCCATCTTCTCAGAGGGGCACATTAAAATTCCTGCACATAAAAACCCCCACATCTGTCTCAAGGGAATAAACACAGATGTATGGGAAAATTCAACTGGCATTACATACTGACATTGCAGATACGTGGGTGAGTACATAAGGCCAAGTACTATTACACTGGTAGTAATCCAGAGTAACTCCACTGGCTTCAGTAGAATTACACCAGGTGTTCAGTGGTAAAACTGAAAGCACCGTGTGGTCTGATATGAGAAATTTTCTTCCAAAAGCATTTAAAGACTACCTGTGTGAGAATACCCAGCAGAATCAACACTGGTTTCTCCTGGTACGAGGAGCTGCCCCAATGGGCTGCACCATTTATATGTCAAAGGAGTGACAGACATATCACACTCTTACCATACATTGTGGCATACAACTCAAACTAAGCCATAATGGTATAGCCCAGCATAGTTGAAAGCAATTGTGGAATCCCTTTCACTCTAGCATGCATACAACTAAATGTGAGCTCTTAATGTCCTTTGCAAGTGGGCATTCTTCAAGCTCAACCTCATACTAACAGCTTTATTGGACACAATGATCCTTGCTTATAAGTATATAAAACAGCCGAGCAAAATTCTGCTTACTTTCTCACTCCCCAAAAAATTCCCTGGTGGGTGTGCAGAACACTTACACATTTTCCTATAATCATAGTATGGTTAGGAGAATAGATTTTTGCAGGTAATCAGGTAAATTTTCATGACAATTTCACAAGGCTGCCCTAATATACAGCATAAATTTCCATTTGAATTCAAAGCCTATTGTAATCTCAATCTCAGTTTTGGAATCCAGCTACATGTTAACCATTAATATGGCTCTTCAGCCTCTCTTTTCTGGCTTCAGTGAGGATACTAATAGACTTTTCTGATAATGCCTTCCACAGCAGTTTTTAAATGGAGCCTCCTGGCTTTACTCTGCCTATGTTCCTTTCTGGACCACTTCCTTTTTGCAGCTATCTTTGCATGCCACCCCTGATTGCACCCTGGACCAAATTCTGCCCAGTTATGTATAAGTAAATCCAGATTAGCCCCATGAATGGTTGGTCTGGATGCACACCTGTGTCTCTGAGAACAAAATTTGGCCATGTGTGAGTTAATGATGCACTCTTTACAGTACCCAGGGCTGTCTCTACTGTTTTTGCTGCCCCAAGCAGCACACCAAATTGTGCTGTGGGCAGCTGAAGACAGAAGCAGCCACCGAATTGCCACAGCTGTGGAAACACGCGTGCCGCCCTAACAGCACACAGACTGCCCCTGCCGTCCATGGCGATAATTTGGCATGCTCCCTGGGGCAGCAAAAACAGTAGAGACAGGGGAAGAAACACACGGACTGCCACCCCTTGCAGATGGGCACCCCGAGCACCTGCTTGGAATGCTGGTGCCTGGAGCAGGCCCTGACAGTACCACATAAAATGAGAGGCTGAGTCAGCCAGATTCACTGGAAACTAGCTAATCATTAATTTAGCATTTTGTTTTATTAATCTATATTTAATGTTTTCAGCCAACAGAATTTCAGAGTTCATGATGAGAGTTTTATAATTAATGACCACTCCTCTGGTATATTTTTGTGGATCAATTAATGTTGAAAGGAGTTAAGGGCCCAAGATAAGCCTGTCATTAAATGCTTAGTTAAAAATGCCAGAAGATTCATTATTGCTATTATAAATTAGGAATGGTATGGTGCTTTTTTCCTTGTTGGAAAAGAAAAGCTTTATAAGTATAATATACATCTCTACAGTCACTGTGAAAATTAAGTGAGCTGTATGGTATGAAACATCAGTTACATTAAGATAGGAGAACATGGGGAGAGAAAAAGTTTGGTGAACCATAAAATTATTTCAACTGGTTTACAAGTTAAAGTTCTGTTGCCTTTCTGTTTTTTACCTGTCAGATAAGACCCAGCTTTCCCATCCCCTTAATAAAAAATCCTAGTAGTAAATATTGATGGTAAATATACATTACAGTTAAATAAAATAGAATGCTCACCTTATCTTAGTACAGTCATGAACAGCGCATTCTTATTATGAAGGGACATTGCCAAGTAGATAAGGCCCCAGTTAGAGGGTTTTGTTAAAATAAAACATGGAATAGTGAGTTGAGTTAAAGCCTTATGTGCCAAATCCACTGATTCTTGGTCTTTATTCACACAAGCTTTCATTGGTCTCAATAGAAACAGTAAGGGATGAGTACGGATTGACTACTACTACTCACATTATCGACAAGCCATCTTTTCTTGTTTGGGAATTCTGGAAAAAATCACCAACAATTAGCCACCCCTGAATTCTAAGTTTCTGGAAGCATTGTCAATCCCAACCATTCAAAAAAAAAAATCACAAGTCAGGCCCAAAAGAGTAATAAGAATTTTTTTTAAAAAAGTGGTAGATTTGAGTTATTTTTATTTGCCACCTTTTTTTTTTTGAGGCTTTAGGGTTCACATTTTCAAGCTTTCCTATGCAACTAAGAGGACTAGAAACTTAAAAAAAAAAATCAATGCCAGCATTCTTACTTAATCACATGACTCCAGGAGCTGAGGTTGGGGGAAGCAGCAACAACTCTGGATACCATCACACTTGAGAGAATTGGCAACACTGTGTCTAACATATTACTTCCAAAATCACATCTTTCCTCTCCAAAAAACTAATTATTGTTACTCCTCCCCAAATCTACTCTTCTACCATCAACCAATTAACACTGCCCCACCCTTGTTTGCAGGCCCTACTGCTGCTACCCCATCTCACCTTCTCCCCTGAGCAGCAGCAGCATCAGACTCTGCTCCCCAGCTGCTCTTCCTCCGGCACCTGGGCCATTTATTTCCTTTTCTGTTCTGTATGACTGGTGGGATAGAGGAAATGATGAGTTACAATTAAACCAATATACATGCCTCTGTTTCATTAGAACTAAGCAAGATAGGCCTTCCAGATCCAAACTGGGACAATCCTGTTAAACCAGAGTATCCAGCCATCCCAACTTTCACACACAGTGCTGGAAAATGTGACTACAATAGAATTATGCTAGTACATGAAGGCTACAACTGTGTCAACAATTTTTGATGTCAGAACTGGAGTTCTGGCCTTGAAGCTCAAAAAAAAATCTTTGGAGATCTCTATAAAGAGTAGCCACCACAATCAGTGAATAGTGTCCACTGCTGTGTGACCATAACCCTGATATACACCAAATGTGTGCCTGAGTCAGGAATAGAAGCCTATTTTCCCATGGTTGAAAACCATTTTTAACCTATACGTAAACTTCAAGTGTGATGGTATCATGCATGCAACTGCCAACTTGCTACAGATAAATCTGGACTAGGAGGCCATGTTGGAAAATTACCCTCTCTCTTTTCCAAAGTGAATACTCTGAATTCTACATTCAGTACTTTCTATCACAATTTTGGGAACCGCGTGTTACAATTTTACATCTCACATAATCCTATGTAAAAGCTTTTTCCCCTTTTACTATATTTTAATGTTTACTTTTATCTTTGATGGACTGTATTACTAAATCTTATTTGTAGGAAGAGATTTGGAGTGTCCTCAGCTCCCACTGAAGTCAACAAGAAATTAGCACTGAGATTTTCACAGAACTAGCTTTTGAATTCATATATTCCTTTACATTTATGTGCGTCTCTTTTTATATGGTAATTGGCAAGGTTTAACAAGAAAAGATATTCACCCTGTATCCCCACACACGCATAGAAATTTTTTAAAAGGTCCATATTACTTGCTTTGAACTACAACTATATGATGCATTTTCCATTTGTATATTTGCATTCAGATTTGTGCCTGTATCTTAATATGCTGATTGTGACTGACGACTCCATTTTACCCTATCAAAAGCTGTTTCTATATCAGAGACAGTAGCATCATATTTGAGCCACTTTTAAATGAGCCAAGAAATTAATCCAAATGACATTGCATATGCAGCAAAAATATGGAGATTTAGAAAAACAGATATACCAGTTTAGAAGAGAATAATAGTGTATGCTGGTGATCCATTGCTAGTAGTTAACATAGCCAAAGAAAACACGGAGTACTTAGTTTAAAAAAGTTAGTAGTACAGCTTGAAACAGCTATGGATTCCAATGCAAGTGATCAAAATCTGAACTATTGCTATCCTCCAAAACATGGCTTTAGAACCTGTGAGCTACAAAGGGATGCATATGAACTGTGGCAAAAAAAAAAATCAATCAAGACAAAAATCTGCCTATTTTCACAGAACCAGAAGGACCCAGAGGGAAGGAAGACAGTGATTTGAAAAGCAGATTCATGTCTAATAATTACAAAACAAAAAGAAATCCAAGCTGTACAGAATAAGTTTTCTAGGAATACATCCCATTAAGAAACATTATGCAGGAACTGTCCAAGCCTTAGCACCCCATTAATTCAGGGTGAAGATGGGAATTGACAACATTATTGAAAGCGGGGAATTCCAAACCAAACAGCATGTCCCCTTTTTGCAGGCCAAGTTTTCAAAACAGACATCTCATAGGTGCACACCCATTCAAAACTTTTTTTTACATTGTGGTAAATGACCAAGGGGTTCAATCAGGATCAGGTTCTCATTGTAGTAGGTACTCTATAAACACCCAGGGAGACATTCACCCTACTCTGAAGACCCTACCATCTAATTTAAGATAGGATGCAACAATCAAGTGTCTTACAAACAACAGGAGGGAAAGAGGAAGGTGGATATGAGTGCAACAAAAGAAATAATTGGTTACAGAGGCTAACAGCTTTTTCCTACCCTTTTTTTTTCTTTTCAGAAAAACAAACATTTCTGCACCAATGTTGTTGCACAGGGCAGAAGCCAGTCTCTTCTCTTCTTCTGCCATTTGCTACTGCTTCCATTTGCTCTGTGGTGTTGAGAGAGACTATTCTGTCCTCCCTGCTATGGGTTCTTCTTAAGGTTTCTATTGAGCACCCTTATTTCCTCACACCAGTTGATTTTCACTTGACTGCTTCATGTGGGACTCTGTGTGTTGGCATTCAAAGTCTGTTGTCCAAGTAGGTCCAGTGCTTCCTTCTGATTCTGGTAGAAATGAGCTGCTGGTTGGTGATTTCTCAGATTTTTTTGTTGGTGATGTCTTTCCAACCAATGCCCAGAATCTTATGTAGGCACTTGCTTTTTAAGGTGTCTAGTTTTCTGTCTAATGTTTTAGCAGATCTCCAGCTCTTGCAGCTATAAATTAGCACCAAAATTATGTATGAATTGAAAATTCTCAGTGTGTATCTTTGATTTCCATACATTGTTGCATGTAATAAATGCTGTGGATGCCTTTCCTATCCTTGATGTCACTTCCTTCTTGAGGTCTCCATTAGTTAATCTGGTGCTGCCCAGGTAGATGAACTGTTCTACTTTCTTGATATTTTTGCCTTCTAATGTGATGTAACTGCCTGATACCTGGATTTCAATGATGTTCATTTTAGCATAACTAATTCTGAGTCCTGCTTGATCTGCTATTTCTGCCAGGTTGTCTGTCTTTGTAAATTTTCAGAGGTGTCACTCACTAGTCCGATATCATCATCAAGTCTTTTAAGCATTTGCCATCTACCCATGCTATACCCATGTTTGTGGGTCTAATATGGTTCTTCTTTATGCAATCTTATGAGAATGCCAAACAGTGAAGATAAAATGAAGCCTTGTTTCACACCAGTGTCCACACTGAACCACTCTGTTGTCTGATTGTTCTCACTTACAGGGGACTTTTTAATCAATGTACATGATGTTGACAACTTTAGCTGTGATTCCATAGGACTGAAGAATAGTCCACAATGTGTGTTTGTACAGGCTTTCAAATGCTGTTTGAAAAATACAAGTGAAATTGATGAAAGGGGGAACTTGCCATTCTATGCATTCTTTCTGATAGTTCTTAGTCTGAATATCTGATCTACACGGAATCTCTACGGCCTGACTCCAGCCTGTTCTTCTCTAAACTTTGCGTCCATTGCTTCCTTCATCCTTTGTAGTATCACACAGCAGAAGGCTTTCCCTACAACTGAAAGCAATGCAAAACTCTGCTCTGAAGTGTCTCTAGCCTCTGTTGGCTAAAAGGTGGGAATGGGCAACAGGGGATGGATCACTTGATTACCTGTTCTATTCATTCCCTCTGAAGCACATGGCAATGGCCACTGTCAGAAGACAGGATGCTGGGCTAGATGGACCTTTGGTCTGACCCAGTATGGCCGTTCTTATGTTCTTAAAGAAATGTAATTCCTCTCCAGTTGTTACAAATCAGTAAGATCATCTCTTTGGAGTATTCTGACAATTATTCCATGGTTCCACTGGTCAGGAGGGATCTCTTTTCTCCAACCTAATTGAACAGCTCTGTCAATTTTTGTTAGAATGGTTGGATCAAGTACTTTTAGCATTTCTGTTGTATTTGGATCATCACCCACCACTTCTTTACTTTTTAGATTTTTTACTGCAGCCTGTACTTCTGATATCTTTATTTGACCAATGTTAATGTCAAGTTGACCAGGATCATATGTTTTATCAAACTCTGATGCTGAGGTAGGGTTACTATATTGATGACTCAAATGTCCCACCCTTCTGTTTTTCTGTCCTACCTCAGCTGTAAGTTGTAACAGCAATTACATGCCAGTAAGCCTAACCTCAGTACCAGGCAAATTGGTTGAAATTATAATTAAGAACAGAATTATTAGACACATAGATGAACACATTTGGGGGGAGTGGGAAAAGTCAACATGATTTTTGTAAAGGGAAGTCATGCCTCTCCAATCTATTAGAATTCTTTGAAGGGGTCAACAAACATGTGTACAAGAGTGATCCAGTGGCTATAGTGCACTTAGACTTTCTGAAAGCCTTTGACAAGGTCCCTCACTAATGGCTCTTAAGCAAAGTAAGCAGTCGTGGGATAAGAGGGAAGGTTCTCTCATGGATCAGTAACTGGTTGAAAGATAGGAAACGAAGGATATGAATAAATAGTCAGTTTTCAGAATGAAGAGAGGTAAATAGTGATGTCCCCCCAGGGTCCATAGAGGAACCATTGCTGTTCAATATATTCATGAATGATCTGGAAAAAAAGGGTAAATAGTGAGGTGCAAAATTTGCATATGATAAAACATTACTCAAGATAGTTAAGTCTAAAACAGACTGCAAAAGGTTACAAAGGGATCTCACAAAACTGGGTGACTGGGCAACAAAATGGCAGATGAAATTCAATGTTGATAAATGCAAAGTAATGCACATTGGAAAACATAATCCCAACTATACATACAAAATGATGGGGTCTAAGTTAGTTGTCACCACTCAAAGAGATCTTGGAGTCACTATGAATAGTTCTCTGAAAATATCTGCTCAATGTGCAGCAGAAAAAATATTTTTTTAAAAAAAGCTAACAATGTTAGGAACCATTAGGAAAGGGATAGATCAGACTGAAAATGTCATCTTGCCTTTATATAAATCCATGATATGTCCATATCTCAAATACTGCATGCAGATCTGGTCACTGCATCTCAAAAAAGATATATTGGAATTGGAAAATGTACAGAAAAGGGCAACTAAAATGATTAGGGGTATGGAACAGCTTTCATATGAGAAGAGATTTAAAAGACTGAGATTTTTCAATTTGAAAAAGAGACAACTAAAGGGGAATAAGACAGAGGTCTATAAAATCTTGACTGGTGTGGTGGAAGTGAATAAGGAAATGTTATTTAATCCTTCACAACACAAGAACTAGGGGTCACCCAATGAAATTAATAGGCAACAGGTTTAAAATACCTACAGTATTTCTTCACACAACACATAGTCAACCTGTGGAACTCTTTGCCAAAGAATGTTGTGAAGGCCAAAACTAAAACAGAGTTTAAAAAAGAACTAGATAAGTTCACGGAGGATAGGTCCATCAATGGCTATTAGCCAGGATAGACAGGGATGGTGTCTCTATCCTCCATTTGTCAGAAGCTGGGAATGAGTGATAGGGAATGGATCACTTGATGTTTACCTGTTCTGATCATTCCTTGGCAGTGGCCACTGTCAGAAGATAGGATACTGGGCTAGATTGGTCTGTTCTAGTATGACCATTCTTATATTCTTATGTAGGTATTTTTCAGCTTTTGCTCTTTATTGGCCCATGTCCTGTTTTGAAATCTCCACAGAGGGTTTTAATCATCATTTGATAAATGGCTCTGTGATTTCCTATCATAGCAGCAGTCTCAGCTTTAGCTGCTAGGCCTTCAATTTTTCTTTGTTTGTCTTTCCTCACACTGCTTTTCATGGTTTTTTCTACTTTCGTGGTTGGTCTTATCAATCAGGAGATTTCCTTACAGTGCTTTTCTTTCTTTGATGAGACATCACATCTCTTGGCTTAACCAATTCTTGCTCTATGTTGATATCTACCTGTGACTGCTGCAGCTTGAGTCACATTATCTCTGAACATTGCCCATTCTTCTTCAGGGCCAGTCTGTGTCTCATTTTCCTCTGTCTCTGGCAGTGCCTCAGATCTGTTCCTTAGTTCAGGTTGGAATTTCTCACAGTACTTCATTTTCAGTTTTGTATGGTTGATTTTTTTTTTACCATTTTCTGCTTAAAATTGATATTTCTCTATTTTAATTTCAGTTTAGCAATGAAACCAGCAATTGGAATCTTTACATCTGCTGCTTCATGTACTGTTATGTCTTGGACGGATGATCTGAATCGTGAGCTAATGCAGATGTGATCGATCTTTCATTTTGCCATCTGATGAATTGTGTGTTTCTTTATATACGTCTTTGTGAAGGAAGAAGATACTCCAAAGAACTAGGTTGGACACCAAGCATTCAATGAGTCTCTCACCGTTTTGGTTGATGGTTCACAATCCATGCTTCCCCATTGCTCTTTCCATTCTTTGGTTGTCACATCCTACTTTAGCATTGAAGTCTCCCATCACAAGGAATAAGCCATATCTTAGGTATTCTATCTATCACTCTTTGGAGGCAATTGTAGAACTCATCTTTGTCAAAATGTCTGGCATGGCTCAGGAGCATGAGCACCAACCTTAGGCAGACAATTTAGCAGCTAGGCATAAATCCTAAACTGGCTCTAAATTCTATACTTAGATTTCACCAACCATTATCAAATGTAAACTCCTCAGGCACTATAACAGCCTAACCATGGAGTCATCCTTGGGTACTCCAGTCTATTTTGTCAGCTAGGCAAGCTTACCTTTGTGATAGGAGGTCCCTTACATCAAAAATCACAACAATAGTCCAGCAGCAGAGAGTCCTGTGGCACCTTATAGACTAACAGACATATTGGAGCATGAGCTTTCGTGGATGAATGCCCACTTCTTCAGATGCATGTACATGAAAGCTCATGCTCCAATACGTCTGTTAGTCTATAAGGTGCCACAGGACTCTCTGCTGCTTTTACAGATCCAGATTAACACAGCTACCTCTCTGATATTTAACAATAGTCCAGTTATTCCTGATCCCAAAGAACCAGTCACTTACTCCAGTTCAACTGCACTCTAGATCTTACAAAGACAACACTTGTAGCCAATCCTATACTAAGGTATCCAAAGATTTATTAACTAAGAAATAGAAATGAGAGTTACTTACAAAGTTAAAGCAGGTAAACATACACACACAAATGCAGTATTGCCAACTCTCGTGATTATGTCATATGTCTCACGATAATTATTGTTTTCCTTAAAGTCCCAGCTCCTGGCATCAAGTGGATATGTCATTATTTCAGCCTTCATTTGTAAAGAGAATGTAATTTTCTAGCCCTTGTGGCTGTGGAGAAAGCTTCAAAGTGTGACCCCAGTGCACTCTAAAGGCTCAAAAAGCAGAAGGCAAATAAAAAGAACCCCAGAGCTGTTATTTTTACATAATCTCATTATTCCAAAGCCAATCCCATGATTCTTGGTGAGCCTGACTCATGATTTTTGAACATTTGGGTTTGTCAATATTGAAAATTACTTACAGTCTTAGATTCCAAAAGCTGATAGATGCTGCTGTGATATGCAAGCTCTATATGTCCTTTAGGGCTAATCCAGACTAAGTGGCTGGGTATCCCTTGTATATCCTTCAGCCTGGTCTACACTAGGAAAATAGGTCAGTATAACTATGTCACTCAGGGGTGTGAAAAATTCCCCTCCCCTCCGAATGATGCAGTTAAACTGACCCAAGCCCCAATGTAGACTGCACTATGTTGAGGGCAGAATTTTCCAGTTGACCTGTGAGGTGGATAACCTATGCTGATGGGAGAACCCCTCCCATTGGCATAGGTAGTGTCTGCACTGAGGCACTACAGGAGCACAGCTGCAGTGGTGCATCATTTTAAGTGTAGACAAGTCCTTAGGAATCTCGCCCTCCCAAAGTCCAAGCAGAATAGAGATAACCCTAACCCTAAGGGTTTTTTATTCCCTTCCCCCAAAGTTCAAGATGATGGGATGAGTTCAGTTCACTGTTCAACATGTAGAATGTAGTCTGCTGCCATTGCTGGTGTCACTGGGTTCTGAAGTTGCCTGTACTCCCCTCCCCAGTTGCGGAGGAAGATTCTGTTTTTGTTGGGATGGGTTCCATTCCAGAAGCTCCTGCTCTGCTTCCCCTTTCCCACGTATTAGGCGCACTGGAGAAGGAGGGTTACTCTCAGATGTGACTCTCCTCACCCTCATGCTTCTACTTGCAAAATCAGGTAACTGTAGGCCCAGGGACCTGTTTGCATGAGCAGTTTCCCACTGTATGTGCACATTTCTCTTTTGAGCACTTGAGAAGTGAACCTTTTTTCCTCAGACACAATTTAAGAGTCAAGCTGGAAAATGAGATTGAATAAGATTCATTTAAGTACCAATTCTGGTCCATCAGCTCAACTAAAAACTTACTGGAAAACAAACAGGAGATGGAAGGGAGACACCATCAGTGTCACACACCGACACACCCTAGGGAAGCAGGAATTCTGAGGTAAATGGTTCTAATTGCAGACTGCAGCAAACTGGAAAGGATAGCACACGTCCATATGGAATGTGGAGTACCTAGCTACAGCAGAAAGTTTATAGATGAGAGAAGTCATTTTAGACATGATAATACAGCCCACCCATGGGCACACTTGATGACATCTTAGACTAGCAAGATGCTGTACCTATGAATAAAATATTTAGCATAATACCAATATCAGAAATGAATAAAACTGCAACACTAGAAAAATGAAACATAGCCCCATATAGCAATGCAAAGTAACATCAATATCTAATTCAGCAGCATATGAAAAATGATGTACAGACTACAAAAAAAAAAGTTACTCTTTTGTTGACACATGCAGGCCTTTATTATCTACACCAATAGATACTTTAATGATAGTAAGATTTGGGGGAATAGAAATCAATTCAAAATATAAAACCTGGGAAACTTATAAAAACTAAAATCCTTAGCTATTGAATAAACAGAATGAAAAAGAAAAAAGATAATTTATACTCCTCATTGTTTTGTTAAAGAGACTGTACACTTACAGGTATCTATCAAACATTCTGTTATACCTTTCATGTTCCTCTGCAGCATACTACTCCACACTTCTCCTTAAGTCAATAGGAGTTTGGCTCTAGTAAGTACTGACTATGCAATTTGTCCTTCAACATCTGTGGACAACTTTGTGGTTCTTGGATAATGATTAAATAAGTATTTATTTTTGAGCATTTGAATTTGAAGTTATGGGGTTGGGGAGAGGCAGAGGGCACATGTGGATGAGAAAATTCCCTTGTTTTCTGCCTAGAAAGCGCAGCTTAACATTTTCAGATGTGACTAGTGATTTTTGATGTGCTCAATTTGAGATACCATTGAATGGCCCAATTTTCAGGAAGTGATGAGCACCCACCCTCTGAAAACAATCAGGCTCATTTACAAGCATGTTCAGTTGAACACTCTGAAACTAGGGCACCCAGAAATCACTGGTCCCTTTTTAAAAAGATGAAAAAAAAGTTACACATATTCAAATTATAGGTCCATAAAATTGCCGCATTCAATTTAAATATACTGGATCCAAAAATCTCCCTGTGTTTATTTCTCTCTATGCTGCCTGTCAGCATTCGACTAAATAAACTGAGAATTATAAAGTATTTTCTTCTAATACTTTGTATTCTATACAGCAAAAGCTATACTAAGGATTAATTTCAATCAGATTTAAAGTGACCACTTTCATGTATTCCAAAATCTTAAAGCACAACTGTGTTTGAATGTTGAAGGGAACCTTCACCTATGGAATGAGGAATTTCTGGCTGATCACTTGAGTGTTTGTTCTCTTATCTGTCTAATCAACTTAATAGTAATCACCATTCATGTCCTAAACATGCAGTTACTTCAGCATTTCCTGTACTTAATATAAGGATAGCTTGAACTATCAAAATATTCAGGTAACATTTATTTAGTTACCTCAGGAACTTGGCAAAAATTAAGGCTGGCCACTATACCAGTCACTGAAAATTAGAATTTATATATTCAATTATTGTTCCCCTAATTTATAATGATAGCCTTTACTACTTCAAGCTGAAAGCTTTTCAAAGCAGACTTGTGAGCCTCGATACTCAAACAGCTCCTGATTCACCAAAAGGCAAACTCAGTAGAGCAGGAAATGAAACGAGTCTAGAATGTCTTTGGAGATTAGCCATGTCTTCCCGAACGGCACCACTTGCAAAGACAGGCAAGTGAGGCATCACTAAACCAGTTAACACTGAAATCTTTATCTCAGTTGTATTTATTATATATTCACAGCTCTTTCTAAACTTAGATCAAGCACCAATCATAATCCATTTGATACCCTGAATCTGAAGCTTGGCTATGGAAAAGAAAAATCATACAAGCGGAACTTTTCTTCTGTTGTTGCATACATTTTTCCTTTAAAATGATTTGCAGATTGCCTAATTTTAGCATTTTTGCATCTTTTTGAGTAGTTTGGCTTTTCCTAAGCTTAAACATTATGGCTCAGCCCCCATCTTAGCCCCATACCTTCTACATATGCATTGGGTTGAATTTCTCCCTTGCAGAGAGTCTGCAATAGTTAACTCCTGTAGAAATACCCACTAAGCAGAGCTTTGTACCAGCTCAGGAACAAGAAATGGGACTGGACCAAAACCCCATGTCTAAATATCACATGTGTAAAAGACAGAGATCCGCCTAGTAGCTGACCACAGAAAGTATAACGGCTTGCTACCTCAGAGTTACCCATTCTTGTGATTTTATCACAAATCTTGTGATATTTGATGTTTATATAAAGCCCTAGCTGCTGGAAACGAAAGACTTTATGAGCTTTCATTTTTTTTTAAAAAGTAAGTTCCTAGCCCTCATGGTTTGGGGGGGGGGGAGCTTAAAAACATGACCAAAGTGCAGACTGAAAGCTCAGAAACCAGACAGGAAATTAAAATGTTGGTTCTTTTTATCTTTAAATCTCATTATTTTTAAGCCAATCCTCATGATTGGGGCTGGGGGCTGAGTCATGATTTTTGAGCGCTTACAGCTGACAATTCTACTATCTTATTCATAGCCAAGGGAGTTCTCCTTTAGCTCAAGCCATTGAAGCTTTTAATTTAGTGCAGAAGGTCTCTTGTTCAATACTACTAACCCCAGAATGTGGGATGCAAGTGAGAGCTGATTGCATGACTAAGCAGCCAGCCCAGATAACTCTGGGACTCACTCGTTGGACCACAGGAGGCGCCCAGGTTTAGATTTGTCAGCTTTTGTACACAAAATATTTGTTACTGCCCTGTGTGGATGGGAGCAAAACATGTTGCTTAACTGTGCAAAGACCAGGGTTGTGGTACAGTTTGGTACAAGCTGTACAGATGACACCAAATGCACTTCACAACTTGGTCAGCGCACTACAATATGATCCCTGGCACAGTAGAGTTGGAAGCATAGCTGGGTCCTTTTGTGTTCAACATCAGATTTTCAACTCAAACTTCTCCTGATTTCTCAAACTGAAAGACACACTGAATGATAGATGTGAAATGTTTGATGTTATTTTAGCCTGGCATTTGTTCCAGTTGTAGTGTTTATCATCGTATTTTTAATGATTAAAAAGCATATATTGTAGGGCACCAAAAACAATGCTGGTTTGTTCCTTTTACTTGGTTTAAATTTATATTGTACACACACAGTGCCCATTCTAAACTCTGGGTACCCTCAGCGCTCATTTTAAAAATATACAACATAACACTTTGCAGTCAGATCCCCAATTATCCCAGCACAGCACTCATAATAAACTCTCAAGCCCTTCAACAACAAAAACCTGGCATTGCTCCCATTACACAGTTTCACAAATCTCCTTTTAATTCTAGCAGCATGAGAGATCACCTCAGAGTTGAAACTGACAATCAGTATTTCAATTAATAATAGCTATCAAAAGCCAGATATATTTCTATTGCAGAAAATGTTGCTAAGAAAGATATTTATGCATTTATGTGCACATTTACTACTTTATTATCAGTTGAATAGGCTGTACAAATAATATGTCTAGATTAGACTATAATACTTTAGTATTTCTTTGCTCTATGACTCTTCACATTTTTATTTACACTCTGATGTCCCTCTGAGCCACACAAATAATAGGAAAAAAAGTTAACATGTTGTTCAACTGGAACTTAAAGCCTGCTAAACAGATGTGATAGCTATTGTCGATTGCAGCTTTTCTTTGGAATCCAGCTAATATCAGACTAACACGTGTGTAAACAAATGCAGATTTAAAGACTGTCACTCAAATCTCCTTTTCAAATTTTCTTCCTCGGGAAGCCAATGCACTAACTCTTTTAGCTATATTAACTATTTCCTTATATTTAAGTCAGACAGCTTCATTATTTTTCTTTACAAAAATCACTTACATTAAAATGTTGATGAAAAATAAAAACATTTGTGAATACATTTAAAATTGACTTTAAATTTGAATTTGCAGCCATTGCATACCAATTAAAATATGGATATCATTTCACATTTGACAGTGACCAGAGATCTACATTGTTTAGGCCCTAATCATATGGATATGAGTAACTTTTTGTAAATGAGTATGCCCACTAAGTTCAATGGAATTACATGTGTAAAGTCAGGGCTGTCCAGAGAATTGAGGGGGCATGAGGCAAAGCAATTTTAGGGGCCCCTTCCATAAAAAAAGTTGCAATACCATACATACTATATTATTGCGGGGGCTCCTGTAGGTCCCGGGGCAAATTGCCCCAGTTGCCCCCTGCTCTGGGCGGCCCTGTGTAAAGTTGCACATAGACATAAGTATTTGCAAGACAGGGAATTGAGTATAGCTAAGCAAAATGTTAACCATATGTATGAGCATGGTATGTAAAATTATAATCAATCCATCTAATTTAGCATTTTCCCTGAAGCATCTAAATCTATTCTCCTGTGTGTTTTAAATTTTACTTCAGGTACTACAAAGAAATATCAAGTCCTCCCTTATGGTACATTGCTATTAAAATACCTTAGTATATTTCTCTACATTAAATATAAAAGATTAATTCTGTGTTATGCTCTGTATTAGAATTCTGTGAACTGTACTACAAATTAAAAAAAAATGTGTTTCAGTGCTCCTTAAAACATAGTGGGGAAGAAAAAGTAGAAATTATTAGTTTCAGTTGCTGAAGAGTTCTTTTTAAGCACACTAGAAAAATATATCTGTCTTAGACACTTAAAACTACTCCAGCAGCCTGGTAAGAGCCTGTAGCACTCAGCGATATAAAATCAACATGCTGCAACCACTCAGTTGTGCACACTGCATACCCAAAAGAGAAATAACCAAAATAACAATTATGTGACAACGAAGACTGACAGGAAGATTTAGAGGTATTGAGTTTGTTTTGTTATTTTTTAATCCTTCCCATCATACCATTCACTGTACTTTGTGAAAGATGGAAGTGAGAAACCCCATCATGGATAAATTATAGAAACGAAGAGAAACAGACAGCTGTCTTAAGGAAACACTGTTCATTTCACAGTTTCTTAGCACAATCTGGTTTTATTTTTCCCCCTTATTTTAATTAGCATGAACAGCAGTATGATGGAATCATGCTCAAGACTCCATAGTTAAATTGTGATAAGCTCGTTTTTCAGCTCCATATAATTTTTGGTTAGAAAAAAATTGAACTAGCCTGAAAATTGCCAGGTTTACTATAGACAAAACTCTTTTGTCTTCATAAATTCTGAATAAACTTGGTCATGCTGCTTTTTGAGTTACAGTGTCACTAAAATTGCCATAACTTGAAACATCAGCCTTGCAGCTCAAAATGTCTGATCTCTGCACATTTGAGCATTCCATCCCCTTGCAAACTAGTATGAAAGAAGTATGAGAAGAAAAATAAGTTGCAATTAAATAAAGTTAAAATTGTTGCATCTAGTTTTCCAGTGAGTTGTGCTGCCTATACGTAAAGACATGGACAAGTTGTGCCCTGTAATGGCTGATTGCATGTTAAAACGACAATGAGTCCTTACACTCTTCGCAGCTAACAGAGTCTCCTTTAGCTCAAGTGGCAGAAACCTGTGGGTTTGGTGCTGAAGCACCAAGGATCTTGTTCCAGCGTTGCAGGAACATATTATTTATCTAGTAATGTGTGAGTTTATTTGCAGCAAGAGGCTAATTGCAGGTGTCACATCCTGCCGCAGTATCGCACTGAATGGACACCAGTCTGTTGTGAGTGGCCCCAATCACTGATTCCCACATGCTTCTAAACTCACTGGCTTTTACCGTGACCAGACAGCAAATGTGAAAAATCGGGACAGGGGGTGGGAGGTAATAGGAGCCTATATAAGAAAAAGACCCCAAAATCGGGACTGTCCCTATAAAATTGGGACATCTGGTCACCCTACTGGCTCTAGATAGACTCTAGTTACTGTTTCTAGCTCTGGGTCTTTAGGGCACACTCTCAGGCTCAGATCTTCTGTCCGAGCTCTTCCTGGGGATATAGGATTCCTCAGCCCAGCTGCCATAGACCCTGAAATCAGTGAATGAAACCTCCCAAATTCTCCCTTCCCCAGTCACTTGCACACACTCCATCAGGGTTCCACCTGGTTGTGGGCACTCTGGGCTTCTAGTTTAACCCCTTCAGGCAAAGAAGCAAGGAGCATAGGCTTTAACAAAGGAATTTCTTTGCCGTAGCCACTTTATTGTTAAAAGAAACCTAGAGAGAGGCACAGATCGTTGCAAAACAACAAAAGTTCTGCGATGCCCCCTTTAGTTTGATCTCTCCTCTTCTGCGGGTCCAAGGTTTGTCAGTGTTTCAAGCTAAGCAGAGTCCTTCCTGCCTTCTCCCTCTCTCCAGCCAGACCATCTTACATGTGCTGATGGTCTGCTCCAATGCTCAGAGAAGCACCCCTCCCCTTAATTATAGTTTGTTTTGCAGCATGCATATTCTGAGAAGCTGTGGATCCACCAGCCATGCTGGTACCCGTGTGTAGAAAATACATTGTTCCCTGAGGTTGGGTCAGCAGTTAAGAGACTATCAAAGTTGATGGCTCCAGATTGCTATGGTGGCTTCTCAATGATGGCCTATCAATCATGTGTTAAGCATCTTTCCTGGGTAGTTGGCAATTTGGAAAGCCACTTAATAACTTTGTCCAAGGAAAGGTTGGACAGGTTTTCAGTACAGAATACAAAATGGAAGTCCTAATATAAAATGCAGCTCACAGTCTGATACAGACATATGCGACTGTCACAGCAGACTCACCCAAAATTAATTTTCTGCCAAAGATTGGAGACATATAAGTTAAGGTGTGTTAGATGTAATTAAAAAAAATGCCAGTTTGAAATTTTTACTAGCACCTAATAGCCCAATGACAGATCAAAGACAGTTATTAACATTCCAAATGTTCCATATTATGGATTGGGTTGTTAAAGGCAATATATATTTATAGAACTGTTCCTGCAAGGTGCTGAGCACTTTCAAGAAAAGCAGTGTGCTATTAAAGTGTGTTGGGAGTTATGGACATTCAGCACCACTCTAAAGTACATTAAAGGATTGGGCCCTAGAAGCCTTGTATTTTTACAGGAAAAGTAAAGTATTTGTAATTGCATTCAGATTTTCAAAATATTCTAGTGTAAATTTGAAGGTGTCAGGATACTGTTGTTATTGGTGTCAAACTCCTGACAGATTCAAAGCAACTGTTTGCATCTTGTATTGTTTGTAGATGCATAAAAGTGTTAAGTACCATTGTTAATGATCCTTCTAGCTAAAATTGGCTTGACATTTTAATCCTGACAATATTAATTTCTATTAAAGACCAATGCACTCTCTTTTTGAAAGAAACATAAGGCCTGTGTAACACAAATAAGACATAGTTTGGGAAAGCAAAACACACCATTTGCATGGGCCTGATGCTCACTTTTTATGAAGCGTCCATAGACCAAAGAGGCACACAGCATGGATTGGGTACGGGTGGATATGTGCTATGCATCTGGGAAATGGTTTGCATCAAGAGGATGAGTATGGAAGGTATGGCAGGGTTTTCCAGTCTCTGTAGGAGAGAGTTACTGGCTAAGCAGATTGTGCTTACCTCATCAAGGAATAAGTAGAAAAAGTTATATAGTTTCTGAATTGTAAATGGAGAAGATGAAATATGTTGCTCTTTTAACTATAGAGGGACATTGGGACAGAGTAAGGAGAAAGGTGGAGCCTCAGGGATTCTCAAACTTTCTGTCAGAATGACACCATTTTAATGGATTATTTGCTTCTGGGACTCCAGACAGCATGGAGGACACCATTCTGAAGAGCAAAATGGTATCCTCTGCACAGTGTGACCTTCTACATATGGTGCATGCGACGCCACACTGGGCGGAGCAAAATGGTGTCCCTCCATGCATCATGAGCTTGCACACACTGTAAATGCAAGGTCACACTCTGTGGAGCAATATGGCATCCGCATGCTAGGAATCACCATGACCCCAACTGCTGATGGCATGACCCTGTTTGGGGTCACAACCCAAACTGTGGGAACTGCTGCACTAGATGGTAGGAAGGAGGCGAGCTGGTATGGCTAGCCCACAACATGTTATAAATTGGAAGGCAGTCTATGGGCAGGTTTGCAGCCTATATCAGAAGCATACCTGATACAGATTGAGTTTAAGAGCATTTCTGTTCCATTGGCTGAAACTGGGCAAAACTCTGAATGACTTTAATGGGACAGGATCAGGCCTTAAGTGCATAGGGTGATATTTTGCACTTATAATGTGATGAATTTTGAATCTCTGAATATTTATCTTTCTTCTTTAAACTGTTCATTTTCATACATTCAAATGCTGTTAATAGAATCTGACCTGAAAAAAAAACAACTAACGTGAGTAGTTTCTGACATCAGTGATATAAGTGCTTGAAAAAAAGCTGCATTGTAGGCACCTGGTGCAGCACTGTTGTGACAAAATCCAGAGCTCGCTTTCTCCAGTTCTACATTGTCACAAAGTGGTGTTTCTGTGTAATGTACAGGACACCGAGGGGCTGGCAGTCAAACAAGGGAGTGCCAGTACAAATGGAAGCATCAGTAAAAACACCACTTGTTTGCTCTATGCTGCCTTGGGGCAGACAACAACAAGCCAATTTACCCCCAACAGCAGCCTGGGAATAGGCAGAGTGAGAAAACTCAACAGATGAGATACACACTGAAGTGGTTATATCATGCATCCCATTTCTTGTGAGTAATCCACTTGAGCATTACACAGATGGACTGTGATCTCACCAAGACTCCTCAATAGAATTAAAAGTTTATAATGCACAATTGGGCCTACATTATCCCACATATGCATATAATATAGACATGTTTTAATACTGAAACAATGTTTTGACCATTTAAAAATTAAACTATTACTATTGTATGAGAACATACCTCGGCATTCATTAACACCTTCAAGAACATTTTTTAAAGGTATTCAATGGTATTTTCAATTACCGGTCATCGATTTAAGGGAACTGTCCTTCAAAGACAGCTTTACCTATTTAAGGATTATACGAGTGGGCAATATATCAATGGATGTACTTGATTTTTATGTAAATCTGGGGAAAGTGTTTGAATTAATTTTATAGGGATGGAAATTACTGACCAGTACCTGTATTCAGAGAGGCACTAATCTATTCGGGTGGTATTGGCAACAGGACAAGACACATTATGCTCAATGCATCAGAGAAGGGAAAAGAGGTATGCTTGCTCCTGAGGTATAGCAAAGCTAAGTTAAATTGTTAACCAGCCTCTCCATCTTGAAAGAGGCTGTGGGTGACACAGCTTTTTATTGTTTAGTATTTCTTAAGCAATGACTGGGTACTTGGTGCTATACAAGAGCATGAAGTGCACTAATGCACAGAAAAATGCAGATAGAGGCCACTGTAATTCAGAGTACAATAAAAGAGTGCATTGTCATGACTTCAGAGAATAAATTTAGTGTTAAAATAAAATATGGTGAGAGTTCAAGACTGATTTTGGACTAGGTCCTGGTTTATGCTGTTGCCTCCTAATCAACAGTCATCTGACAACGTGGACATGTTCCTCCATGGTAGATCTTCCTCCCAGTTGCATGAGAAGAACTCTAGTGACACAAGCAGTTGACCTGCAAAGTGAGTTTAAGACACTGGAACAATAAGCTGAAGAATAGGACTGCAAGAATAGCATTATCAAAAATTACAGTCATGACTCCCAGGAAATGCATTTTTATCAGAGGCACTACAAATGATTGGGATAATTACTTAGGATTCTGGTGTATCTCCATTTTACTCAAATGGCATTTATATTCTACTGAAAGTTTATGGTAAATCTCTAAATATTATCGCACAGTTACTGTGTCATTTCAGGCTGTGTTCTGTTGCAGTTACATTATTTGGGCCACAACTGCAGTTTGGTAGAATTAGAAATAAGGCATGATTTGAAAATATTGCAGATAAAGCACTTAAATTTGTGAGATACATAGTGGTAGAAATATAGGATTTGCCACACCGGATCAAACCAATGAGCCATAGGTCTGGTATCCTGCTGCTTACATTTCAAAATAGGGAAAGCAACAAAAGCCAAATTTAAAATCCACCTATTGTCCTATGCTGGCCGGGGAGAAGTTTCTTCCTTGCTGAATTTGCTAGATCACATAGATACATACGCATGTGTGCACACATGTGTGTAATATTAAAGTCTTTCCTAGGAAGCTGTGCGTCACCCTTCAAGCCATGAAAGAATCCAAGTACTGAGCATCTTCTATGTCCACTCCAAGAGCATTTGTTAGGGAATTGTTCCAGTAGGTCTTATGACAACATGCCTCCCCTATTTCTACTTTGTATATTTAGCCCTGCAAATCCAATGCTGAATTTGTCTTACAGTATCTGGTTACCTTGTCCCAACAAGTGGTTTAGTAGCCAAGGTGAAAGGAATTAGTTATTCTTTCCCAGTCAGGCATGAGAGAAGGAGTACTAGGTACATCTACACTACAGGATTATTCCGATTTTACATAAACCAGTTTTGTAAAACAGATTGTATAAAGTCGAGTGCATGCGGCCACACAAAGCACAATAATTCGGCGGTGTGCGTCCATGTACCGAGGCTAGCGTCAATTTTTGGGGTGTTGCACTGTGGGTAGCTATCCCGTAGATATCCCATAGTTCCCGCAGTCTCCCCCACCCATTGGAATTCTGGGTTGAGATCCCAATGCATGATGGTGCAAAAACATGATGGTCGCGGGTGATTCTGGGTAAATGTCATCACTCAATCCTTCCGCAGTGAAAGCAACGGCAGACAATCATTTCACGCCCTTTTTCCCTGGATTGCCCTGGCAGATGCCATAGCATGGCAACCATGGAGCCCATTTTGCCTTTTGTCACTGTCACCATATGTGTACTGGATGCCGCTGACAGAGGCAGTACTGCAGCGCTACACAGCAGCATTCATTTGCCTTTGCAAGGTAGCAGAGACAGTCACCAGTTGTTCTGTACTGTCTGCTATACTATTGTAAATTGGTGATGAGATGATGGTTATCAGTCATTCTGTACCATCTGCTGCTGTCATGGGTGCTCCTGGCTGACCTTTGCTGAGGTCGGCCGGGGGCTCAAAGACAAGAAGGTCATTCCCTCCTTTATGTTGTATCTAAAAATAGAGTCAGTCCTGCCTAGAATATGGGGCAAGTGTCCTAGAGAACCAGTGTACCAGAGAGCACAGCCGCTCCGTGTCAGATCCTGCAGAAATGATGAGCTACATGCCATTCACGGGGTGCGCCCCTGCAACAACCCCACCCGTTGCTTCCCTCATCCCCCAACCCTCCTGGGCTACCGTTGCAGGGTCCCTCCATTTGTGTGATGAAGTAATAAAGAATGCAGGAATAAGAAACACTGATGTTTTAGTGAGATAAAATGAAGAGGAGGCAGCCTCCAGATGCTATGATAGTCCAGGCAGGACATTAAATGGTGGGGGGGAGAGGAGCCCAGCATTCCACTGCTATGATAGTCCAGGCAGTACAGAATCTTTTCTTTAGACATGAAAGGGGGGGCTGATGGAGCTCAGCCCCCAGTTGCTATGATGAGGATGGTTACCAGCCGTTCTGTACTATCTGCCGGGAATAACAGGGAGTCATTCCTATTTTTACCCAGGCGACCCCGGCTGACTTCACCTGAGGCCAGCCAGGAGCACTCACAGGATGATGACAAGGACAGCTACCAGTGCTTCTGCACTGTACTGTCTGCCACCGGGGAAGGGAGGAGAGAGGATGCTGCTGTTCAGTGCTGCGGCACCCCGTCTACCAGCAGCATGCAGTAGACATACGGTGACATTGAAAAAAGTCAAGCAACTATTTTTTTCCCTTTTCTTTCACGGTGGGGGAGGGGTAAATTGACAAGATATACCCTGAACCACCCCAGACAATGTGTTTGACCCTACAGGCATTGGGAGCTCAGCCAAGAATGCAAATACTTTTTGGAGACTGCGGGGACTGTGGGACAGCTGGAGTCCTCAGTCCTCTCTCCCTTCCTCCATGAGCGTCCATTTGATTCTTTGGCTTTCCGTTATGCTTGTCACACAGCACTGTGCTGTGGACTCTGTATCATAGCCTGGAGATTTTTTTCAAATGCTTTGGCATTTCATCTTCTGTAACGGAGCTCTGATAGAACAGATTTGTCTCCCCATATAGCGATCAGATCCAGTATCTCTCATACGGTCCATGCTGGAGCTCATTTTGGATTTGGGACTGCATCGCCACCCGTGCTGATCAGAGCTCCACACTGGGCAAACAGGAAATGAAATTCAAAATTTCGCGGGGCTTTTCCTGTCTACCTGGCCAGTGCATCCGATTTCTGATTGCTGTCCAGAGCGGTCACAGTGGTGCACTGTGGAATACCGCCTGGAGGCCAATACCGTCTATTTGCGGCCACACTAACCCTAATCCAATATGGCAATACCAATTTCAGCGCTACTGCTCTCATCGGGGAGGAGTACAGAAACCAGTTTAAAGAGCCCTTTATATCAATATAAAGGGCCTCATTGTGTGGACGGGTGCAGGGTTAAATCGGTTTAACGCTGCTAAATTCGGTTTAAACGCGTAGTGTAGACCAGGCCCTAGAGTATTTCCCACCGTGGTCTCACTGTCAAGTGGAGAAAGGACTTCCTGTCCACCTTGAACCTGGGAATTCTTGTCTAGGGCACTGAGTGAAGCAGCACTTTGGACCAGCTTTCCAAAAAATCCTCCTGCTGTCTTCCCAAGACAGCTTCCCCTCCCTCAGTGTCAACTAAAATCAAGGCTGTAGCCAATCTGAAAACTGAGAGCCTTTGGGATTCCTTACCTCTTCAAAGAAGAGTATAAGACAGCCTCTAACTAGACTGTCAACAGGCTCATAGAGTGGCTTCATGTCTCCATGAAGCAAGATTTGTAAGCACTGATAAGTGTGTACGCAAGCTTCAGGGAAAAACAACCTGTTTGGAGTTCACTTCTTTAGATTAAAGCCTTTCTAGACAGGTGTCATGGTTACTAATCAAGCTGCAATTTAGGCCCCTTTTAGTCCATCTTGAATGTACCCTTCAGGTGGCAGGCCTGGCTTCCTGCATCTCACTTTGTGAGAAATCTGACTCTGAGAAATCCAACCACTCTTAGACCAGATCTCTGGGCTGCAGCTGCCCATTCCACAATTGTGTTAACCTGACAGGCCCAACTGAGTTTGGCATATGTAAGCTTTTCCTGTGGGAGCCTGTAACAGGGGCTGATTAGTGACTCCAAAACAGCTTCTTCCAAACAAAACATCGATTCTTTCACCC
The DNA here is from genome assembly GCF_007399415.2 of Gopherus evgoodei. Lineage (NCBI taxonomy): Eukaryota > Metazoa > Chordata > Testudines > Testudinidae > Gopherus > Gopherus evgoodei. The sequence goes on from NC_044332.1 coordinate 61,741,860, forward strand.
AAAGTATACAGCACACAAAGCAAAGGGTTACACGAACGAAGTCAAATATGCATATTTCCTCTTACCTACACAATCTTTCCCAAGAACCATTTTTAAGCTCCCCTCTGGCCAGCTAACCCCCATCTTTGGCTGGGATAAGCCAACTCCCCTGCTTCAGCATCCTCTTGTCTATGTATCAGCCAGTCAGTCCAACTGTCACACAAAAGGCTGACAACCCACTCCTCTGCTTCTTTCCTGGGCTGACATCTTTAAGGTTTAGGCTCCTCTTTTATCCCTAGGCTTTTTGGTCTGGGAAGAATACAAATCACCAGACTAGCTGGATCCAAGGCAGGAGTATTCCCATTATTAATGATTTCTCCATTGTTTCCTCAAGGATTCTAGGTACACTATATGATAGCACCTTATATCTGTCATTGTTATGTTTTGTTTTCTGTTGGTTTGTCCCTTACAGTGTCATTTGGTTTAACTCTATGTATTCATTTAGGATAATATGACACAGATAATTGTATCAATTTATAAGTGGAGATTATATATATATAAACCACAATAATATAAAAAAATTCAAGTAACTCCCTCATTCTCTACCCCAACTTATAATCAAATTCATGGAGAGAGACCACACCCCACCCCCCAAAAAACCCAGCATATACTCCACAATGTCTTAGCAGGATTTGTGTCAATTAACCTGTCTCCCTAGTTTGAAGTGCTTACGCTCTCACAACACTTGCATAAAGTCATGTAGGGTATCAGAAGAGAATGTTAAACAGAGGCTTAGGTATCACCTGTCTAACGATTAAACCTTGCTATAGAGATGAAATACAGAACCACAAAGATGTAATATGCAGCTTAAAAATGGCTACTCAACACATCATTGAAGATCAACAGAAAATCTTAGCATTTTATGCCAAAATACATCATGCAGATTTCCTGTTCGAGTTACTTTTTTGGGCTTGTTTATCTTGCTAGTAGATACGGCAATACAGACTTGGAATCACAGAATATCAGGGTTGGAAGGGACCTCAGGAGATCATCTAGTCCAACCCCCTGCTCAAATCAGGACCAATTCCCAACTAAATCATCCCAGGCAGGACTTTGTCAAGCCTGACCTTAAAAATCTCTAAGGAAGGAGACTCCACCACCTCCCTAGGTAACCCATTCCAGTGCTTCAACATCCTCCTAGTGAAAAAGTTTTTCCTAATATCCAACCTAAACCTCCTCCACTGCAACTTATCTGACATGGTGTGCAGTGGTGAGATAGAATCCAGAAGCCAGTAAGAATATTATATTTTTCTTTTCTCTGCTAGGGGCTTTTTAGCAGAGAGAAACAGTTGGTTTTAAAAGGGAACCAGAGAGAATTTTTTTTTCTGCTCTCTCTGGCAGTTGTGGCTTGCATATTAAGCAAGAAACCATTAAGCTGTGACAAAGGGTCTTTTGTCACACAATAGCACTCCCATTAGGAGGCAAATACCAGCACTATATACATGTAAATAAAGTGGTTTTTCTGGTTTACTTAACATTGAAAAGATTAACTAAAAGAAAAAAAAGGGAAAAGGCACCGTTGCTAGGCAGACCCCAGGAGGCAACAGAGCCTGAAGTTCAGAAGATAAACACCGGAGGGCACCCCAACACAACAAAACAAGTCACGAAAACCAGAGGCAGTACAGCTGGAAGCCATGGAAAAACAGATAGAACTGCTCAGAACACAGATGGCCAGAAATGAGGCAACTCACAAACAAGAGATGGAAAGGCTACAAAAACAAAAAAAAGCCAACAATGCAGCCCACCAACGAGAGTTGAAAAAACAGAGGGAGACCCACCGACAGGTCATGGAATTAGAAAAGGCTAAGCAAAACACAGCCAACCCTAACAACCCTGCACCAATGATTGTTCCACAGCACAGGAAATTTCCCACCTACAAGGCAGGTGATGACACCGAGGCCTTCTTGGAAAATTTTGAAAGAGCCTGTCTTGGGTACAGCATCCCTGAAGACCAGTACATGGTAGAATTGAGGCCACAGCTCAGTGGACCTTTAGCAGAGGTGGCAGCTGAAATGCCTAAGGGGAACATGAATGACTATAAACTTTTTCAAACCAAGGCCAGATACAGAATGGAGATAACCCCGGATCATGCCCATCGGCGTTTCAGAATCCAAAAGTGGAAACCAGATGTGTCATTTCCCAAACACGCCTACTATGTTGGGAAAAATTATGAGGCCTGGATATCAGGACACAATGTTAAAACCTTGGAAGAACTGCACCTCCTCATACAAATGCATCCTATCCCCATGCTACTGGGGGAAGACTTGGCCAACCAGGTGAAGCGGGCCAAGACAGTGGGAATGGTTACACGTAGCCAAACCAGGCAAGCTTCCAGACCCATTCCTGTTCCTGAGCCGTCCACAAAGGCCCAGTCTGTGTTACCAGAGACCCAGACAGAGGTAGTGGACCCGGATTCCATGCTTACCACTGAAACAGCCACAGCACCTCCAGTCCCAGGCCCGGAACTGGAACAGCAACCAGCACCAGCAATTGCAACCACAGCTTCAAACTCAACGCCAGAGGGCGCCAGCGAGCCAAAACTGGCAGAAGCAACATACAGCCATACCCAAAAGGCTCAGCCAGAGCCTAAAATACCCTCAGGTGCACCAGCGGAGAGCGGTTCACCAGCAACAAAAACAACCCCATCACCTACATTGCTTCCAGAGGGACCAAGCCCAAGTCCACAGTCTGAGGAAAAACTGGTGACCCCAGCCTCAAGGGAATAGTTCCAGACTGAGCAGGAAGCAGATGACAGCCTTCAAAAAGCTTGGGCAGCGGCACGGAGCACCCCACCGCCTCTCAGCTCTTCTAATCAATCCCGGTTTGTTATAGACCAAAGACTTTTATACAAGGAAATTCTTTCTGGTGGACACCGGGAAGAATGGCAGCCGCAAAAACAGTTGGTGGTTCCAACTAAGTACCGGGGGAAGCTCTTAAGCTTAGCCCATGATCATCCCAGTGGCCATGCTGGGGTGAACAGAACCAAGGACCGGTTGGGGAAGTCCTTCCACTGGGAGGGGATGGGCAAGGACGTTGCCCAGTATGTTCGGTCTTGTGAGGTGTGCCAAAGAGTGGGAAAACCCCAAGACCAGGTCAAGGCCCCTCTCTAGCCACTCCCCATAATTGAGGTCCCATTTCAGCAAGTAGCTGTGGATATTCTGGGCCCTTTCCCAAAAAAGATGCCCAGAGGAAAGCAGTACGTACTGACTTTAGTGGACTTTGCTACCCGATGGCCAGAAGCAGTAGCTCTAGGCAACACCAGGGCTAACACTGTGTGCCTGGCCCTAACAGACATTTTTGCCAGGGTAGGTTGGCCCTCCGACATCCTTACAGATTCAGGGTCTAATTTCCTGGCAGGGACCATGGAAAAACTGTGAAAAACTCATGGGGTGAATCACTTGGTTGCCACCCCGTACCACCATCAAACCAATGGCCTGGTGGAGAGGTTTAATGGAACTTTGGGGGCCATGATACGTAAATTCATCAACGAATACTCCAATAATTGGGACCTAGTGTTGCAGCAGTTGCTGTTTGCCTACAGGGCTGTACCACATCCCAGTTTAGGGTTTTCACCGTTTGAACTTGTGTATGGTCACGAGGTTAAGGGGCCATTACAGTTGGTGAAGCAGCAATGGGAGGGGTTTACGCCTTCTCCAGGAACTAACATTCTGGACTTTGTAAGCAACCTACAAAACACCCTCCGACACTCCTTAGCCCTTGCTAGAGAGAATCTAAAGGATGCTCAGGAAGAGCAAAAGGCCTGGTATAACAGACATGCCAAAGAACGTTCCTTCAAGGTCGGAGACCAGGTTATGGTCTTGAAGGCGCAACAGGCCCATAAGATGGAAGCATCATGGGAAGGGCCATTCACAGTACAAGAGCGCCTGGGAACTGTGAACTACCTCATAGCATTTCCCAATTCCTCACTAAAGCCCAGAGTATACCATGTTAATTCTCTCAAGCCTTTCTATTCCAGAGACTTACAGGTTTGTCAGTTTTCAGTACAAGGAGATGATGCTGAGTGGTCTGACGGTGTCTACTACGACGAGAAAAAAGACGGTGGCGTGGAAGAGGTGAACTTCTCAACCACCCTGGAACGTCTGCAGCGGCGACAAATCAAGGAGCTGTGCACTAGCTTCGCCCCATTGTTCTCAGCCACCCCAGGATGGACTGAATGGGCATACCACTCCACTGACACAGGTAATGCTCACCCCATTAGAACCCCACCCTACCGGGTGTCTCCTCATGCCCAAGCTGCTATAGAACAGGAGATCCAGAACATGCTACAGATGGGTATAATCCGCTCATCTACCAGTGCATGGGTATCTCCAGTGGTTCTGGTACCCAAACCAGATGGGGAAATACGCTTTTGCTTGGACTATCGTAAGCTAAATGTGGTAACTCGTCCGGACAACTATCCAATGCCACACACCGATAAGCTATTGCAAAAGTTGGGACGGGCCCAGTTCATCTCTACAATAGACTTAACCAAGGGGTACTGGCAAGTACCGCTAGATGAACCTGCCAAGGAGAGGTCAGCATTCGTCACCCATGCAGGGGTGTATGAATTCAGTGTCCTTCCTTTCGGCCTTCGAAATGCACCTGCCACCTTCCAGAGGCTGGTAGATGGTCTACTAGCAGAACCGGTAGAATTTGCAGTTGCCTACCTCGATCATGTGGCTGAACACCTACTACACCTGGAAAAGGTCTTTGAGCGCATCAGGCAGGCCGGACTAACTGTTAAGGCCAAAAAGTGTCAAATAGGCCAAAACAGAGTGACTTACCTGGGGCACCAGGTGGGTCGAGGAACCATAAACCCCCTATAGGCCAAGGTGGATGCTATCCAAAAGTGGCTTGTCCCACGGTCCAAAAGCAGGTCCAATCCTTCTTAGGCTTGGCCGGGTACTACAGGCAATTTGTACCACACTACAGCCAAATCGCTGCCCCACTGACCAACCTGACCAAAAAAACCCAGCCAAATGCAGTTAAGTGGACTGATGAGTGTCAAAAGGCCTTTACCCAACTTAAGGCAACACTCATGTCTCACCCTGTACTCAGGGCCCCGGATTTTCACAAGCCATTCCTGGTAACCACGGATGCATCTGAGCATGGTATAGGAGCAGTGCTCATGCAGGAAGCAACAGATCACAACTTCCATCCTGTCGTGTTTCTCAGCAAAAACCTGTCTGAGAGGGAAAGTCACTGGTCAGTCAGTGAAAAGGAATGCTATGCCATTGTGTACGCCCTGGAAAAGCTACGCCCATATGTTTGGGAACAGCAGTTCCAACTACAAACTGACCATGCTGCACTAAAGTGGCTTCAGACTGCCAAGGGGAACAACAAGAAACTTCTTCGTTGGAGTTTAGCTCTCCAAAATTTTGATTTTGAAATTCAGCACATCACAGGAGCTTCTAACAAAGTAGCTGATGCACTCTCCCGTGAGAGTTTCCCACAATTCAGTGGTTAAAAAGTGTTCTTACAATGTACAAGTCTGTTAGTTATATACTTAGTGGTATATGTAAAGGTGCATGTGTTGTATTAATCTGTTTATTTTCAAGTTCTAAAAGGAAATCGCCACCAGTGAGCTTCCCCACTGTCTGCAATTTGGGGGGCGTGTCATAAACAGATAGCTAAGGGTTAACGTCTCTTTCACCTGGAAAGAAGTAATCTGAACCACCTGACCAGAGGACCAATCAGAAAACAGGATTTTTTTCAACTCTGGGTGGAGGGAATTTTGTGTCTGAGTCTTGTCTGTCTGCCTGCTTTTCTCTCAGCTTTGAGAAGTGATTTCTGTTTTCTAATCTTCTGTTTCCAAGTGTAAGGACAAAGAGATCAAATAGTGAGTTATATGGTTTCTTTTCTTTGGTATTTACATGTCTATAGTTGCTGGAGTGCTTTGATTTGTATTCTTTTTGAATAAGGCTGTTATTCAATATTCTTTTAAGCAATTGACCCTGTATTTGTCACCTTAATACAGAGAGACCATTTTTATGTATTTTTCTTTCTTTTTATATAAAGCTTTCTTTTTGAGACCTGATGGAGTTTTTCTTTACTGGGAAACTTCAGGGAAATTGAGTCTGTACTCACCAGGAAATTGGTGGGAGGAAGAAGTCAGAGGGAGATCTGTGTGTGTTAAATTTATTCGCCTGACTTTGCATACCCTCTGGGTGAGGGGGGAAAGAGAGATTAACTCTCGGTAATTCTGTTCTCCAGGACTGGAAAACGGGGAGGGGAGAGTCCCTCTGTTTAGATTCACAGAGCTTGTGTCTGTGTATCTCTCCAGGAGCACCTGGAGGGGAGAAGGGAAAAAGGATTATTCCCTTTGTTGTGAGACTCAAGGGATTTGGGTCTTGGGGTCCCCAGGGAAGGTTTTTCAGGGGGACCAGAGTGCCCCAAAACACTCTAATTTTTTGGGTGGTGGCAGCAGTACCAGGTCCAAGCTGGTAACTAAGCTTGGAGGTTTTCACGCTAACCCCCATATTTTGGACGCTAAGGTCCAAATCTGGGACTAGGTTATGACAAGGAGACTCCACCACCTCCCTAGGTAACCCATTCCAGGGCTTCAACATCCTCCTAGTGAAAAAGTTTTTCCTAATATCCAACCTAAACCTCCTCCACTGCAACTTGACACCATTACTCCTTGTTCTGTCATCAGGTACCACTGAGAACAGTCTAGATCCATCCTCTTTGGAACCCTCTTTCAGGTAGTTGAAAGCAGCTATCAAATCTCCCCTCATTCTTCTCTTCTGCAGACTAAACAATCCAAGTTCCCTCAGCCTCTCTTCGTAGGTCATGTGCTCCAGCCCCCTAATCATTTTTGTTGCACTCCACTGGACTCTCTCCAATTTTTCCACATCTTTCTTGTAGTGTGGGGACCAAAACTGGACACAGTACTCACCAATGTCGAATAGAGGGGAATGAACACGTCCCTCGATCTGCTGGCAATACCCCTACTTATACAGCCCAAAATGCTGTTAGTCTTCTTGGCAACAAGGGCACACTGTTGACTCATATCCAGCTTCTCATCCACTGTAACCCCAGGTCCTTTTCTGCAGAACGGAGTCCTAGCCATTTGGTCCCTAGTCTGTAACTGTGAATGGGATTCTTCCATCCTAAGTGCAGGACTCTGCTCTTGTCCTTACTGAGCCTCATCAGGTTTCTTTTGGCCCAGTCCTCTAATTTGTCTAGGTCCCTCTGTATCCTATCCCTACTCTCCAGCATATCTACCACTCTTCCCAGTTTAGTGTCATCTGAAAACTTGCTGAGAGTGCACTCCATGCTATCATTAATGAAGATATTGAACAAAACCGGCCCCAGGACTGACCCTTGGGGCACTCCGCTTGAAACCAGCTGCCAACTAGACGTGAAGCCATTGATCACTACCCCATAGTGACTGTCCACCTCCCACTTGAGCATGGATGATATCTATGATTAGAAGAATGATTTAGTTTCCCATACATTCGGTCTCTTACTTCTTTGCAGACTGGCAACAAAAATGCCAAATATGTTGGTTATTTTTGTGAACATTGTTCAGTAGAAACTGGTTCAAAACACACAGAACAGTCTTCAGAAGGTAATGCTTTTCAATTAGTATTTTCCTGGGTCATATTTGAACTAACGACCTGGAGGTGTCCCATATCTGGTTCCCATTACATGATAAAGAACATAGAGATGCTAAGTGTTAATTTTCACATGCATGGTTATTTTGTCCAAGTTTTTATTTGTTGAGCTGGAAAAAAGAAGGAGGAATTCACGTATACATTATCAGCAGTGTTAATAATTTTTCCCCACTTCAGTCATTTTTCTCGGTTCTTTAGACTGGCTTTTTCAACCTCTCACAAGAGTTTGTGCACTGCAATGCTTGAACTGTTCTTTGTAGTCCTGTAGAATAAAGAGTGTCCTCCATTAAATATATTTCCAGAACAGAAGTGGTACCCTACTGTAAGTGGGTCCAGCTCCATACCAGAGAAGTGCCATTATTACAAACTTGCTATAACAGATGCATGGTAAATTTAGATGCAGTATTATTTAGAGGGAACAAGTGATGCACGGAGATTTTCTTTTGATAAAAAAGTTACGGTCTTTCAGCACTCACCGTTCTATCACTGCAGAGTCACAGCTGGGTCAATTTACTAGACATCCTCAACATTGATAAAGTAAGCCATTACATAGTGGGTGTTTGTGACACTGTACCTCAAAGTAGCACTCTGGAACTCCCATACTCATCACTGTCATAGGATTATGTTTTGTAGAAAGTATGCCTTGTGAGGTATCATTCAAAAATTCTTGATATCTTGAATTTTAATATGCTGTTCGTTTGTATGTGCTATCACTGTATGTGAAGTTATGAAGTATTGCTGTATATGCTACTGAAATATGTTGTGAGGTTGGGAAAAGGCCCAGAGCCAGCCTTTCAGTTGCAACAAAGGAGGGCCAGACAATGTTAATAGTCCATCAAAAAGAATCAACTATTCCAGAGACTTCTCAGGGAAGGCACATATGCAGTGCACATGACAGCAAGGATGTTTCTAGCAGCTGGAAGACAGTATAAAAGAGGGACAGTGACATTATCACTTGGCCTCTCCCCTCCCACCATCTCAACAAACACTTGGAAGATCATCTGGAAGACAAAGACTTTGAACTAGGGAGATTGGTCCCAGGCTAGAAGGGGGTCCTTCTGTGTACTGAGGAAATGTAAGCTGACTGTACCATCTGTTAGGGTGAGGGACTACTTGATTCAAATTTTACTTAGTCTGTTTAAGTTAGAAGTTAAATACAAATAATTCTGCAGTCTCTTAGGTAACAAACTTTCATCTCTATGCCTGCTGCTTATAATCATTTAAAAATCTATCTTTCTCTAGTTAATAAATCTGTTTTATATTTTATCTAAAACAGTATGTTTTGGTTGAAGTGCTTGGGAATCTCAGCTCAGATTACAAATGCTGGGGCATGTCCACTTTCCCATGAAGAAGTGGCAAGCTAATTAGTGAGTTTGCGCTATCTAAGGGAGTTCATGAGTGGCTAGGAGATCATTTATGTCCCTGCCCATGGATGGCTGTCTAAGTGCAGTGCGGGTCAGAGGCTTGTAGCATCACAGTGTGAGGGATGGCCCAGGCTGGTGGGTTTGGAGGGCTCAGGGGTCCCACAGACCAGGTTGTGCCCTGGGGACCCCGTCACAGTTATTTTCAAGGATGCAGGATGAAGAGTGCTATGGATGTTATATACTTTTCAGTATAGGGAAGAAGTAGCCTGTAGTTCATTTAAATTTTTTTAAAGTAATAAAACTTGTTTTCTTACACCACTTAGTTGCCTTTCTACAACTTATAAGACCCCTTTTCCTACTAAGGAAACAGTCTTGTGTTCAGAAGTTTTCAGATTGCAAAGCTGAGAAGACTTTCTTGCTTTGTATTCAACTGTGATCTCTGAAGGTGATTTACTCATATTAGAGTTACAAGAAACTATACCAAAAGAACAATCAAATCTACAAATTGTACTCAGTATAGTAAACACTGTGAATTCAGAATACTCATGAGGTTGAGAGAGATGTTCAGAGAGGGATTGTGCCAGCCTTAGATCTTAAAATGGGTATTACATAGCCACAAGAGTCCCCAGTTATGTTAGCATTACTTATACCTTACTGAATCTCATTCTGTTTTATTTGTTTGGTTTATTCTGGTCACAGAAAATTCTTTTAGTATTTACTTATCTAGTGACTAAATGTGCACCATGCACTTCAGAGCAATAACATAGTTCTTAACCCAAAGATTCTGCAATCTCATTTTAAACAAGACATAGTCAGGGCTAAGGAAACAAGTGTGACAGTAATAAGATACTGTGGTTACTTATCCTTCTTATGCATGGAACTGGATGACTACATTATTTTTAGAATTAAGGGGATAATTTGTTGCTGTTTTTTTTTAAAGCATTGTAATAAAATGTGATCTTTTCCCAAAAAAGGTATCCATTTACTATACAAAGTATATCCAGATCAGTATCTTTCTATATACAGGTTCCATATATCCCAGCACAATTTCAAAAGTCTCCCAAGAGTATCTGCAAATATGCATGGACTTGCAATCTACTGAGATCTCTAGTCCTGAACGGGACACAGATAGTATGCCCAAAACACCTTGCTTGAAAGTCCACTACTTGAGTTTTCTTCTTGGTTCTCTAAATTTTTGTTTCATTGTTCACTTTTCCATTAGTTTCAGGATGCACTATGACCTCCATGTTCTTCTCCCATAAGCTAATAAGATTTGTCTCATTGTAATGAATTATAACAGCCATGTATTTAATGCATTATTACAACCTGTTCTACTTGGTATGCACCCCTAAGTCCTTAGTCTTTCTCTGCCAACTTAATCTTACTGGTCTCCTGATAATATTGTGCTTGACATTCCCCAATATTCCCTCTTGCCTCCTGCAACCTACAAGACATAGAGGTGTTAAGACTACTTAGGCCATCCAGTTGTTGTTTTAGTTCCTTATTTTGCTGCGATTCTGTCTCTAAATTACACTTTAATTCCCTTATCAGTTCCTACATTTAGCTAGCTTGATTACTTAATGCCATGCATGTCTCATTAAGCCCTTGCATTGCATGCATTTCTGCTCCTTATCTCTCCCCTCGTTCTCCAATTCAAACAATTTCCCATGGTCACTTTCATCAATTGTGCCCAATGCAAATAGAGTGGTCCCCTGATCAATAACATACCTTATTAGAACATGGTCAAGCATTTTCTATTTGTTGGCCTACATTATTCCCTCTTCCTTATTTAACCTAGCACTTCATTATTCTTACAATATTTCAAGGCCTTTTTTTCTTTGTCACCTATTTTCATAGTTTATACTATAAGTGGATCATGAATATCATTTTCCAAATGATTAGGGGCCTGCTGGTACAGAAGGTTCTGTCCATTTGCTGGATAAGAAAGAGGGCCCAAATCCTTTCTGGGAAGAGTTGGAAGGACTGACACCAGCCAGAGCCCAAGAGTGGAGTAAGGGGGTGACTTCTGGTACTCTTTGGCATGCATGTTTGTTCTTTTATTGTTTTAATATGTTTTCTCTGTAATGTTATCACCTTAAGAATAAATCTGCTTGCTTCTAAAGTGTTATGTGGTAATGTATAACTGTGGACATTTACCTGGTCATAACCTCTTAGGAGAAACCAAAGCACATATGCTGGCTTATGTAAGAAGTTTAGCTTCCAAGGAACAACATAGTGTAGACAGGGAACTATGCAGCCTGGAAAAAAAACTCTAGTCAGGAGAGGAAGAGAGACTCGGGTCTCCTCAAGAGAGGTTACACATGAGCTAGGAATCTAAAAATGAGTGCCCTTGCTGACCACAAGGGGAAATACAAGAGCCGTTGCCCTGAACTAGTACATCCAGTTTTTACAAAGACAAGAAACTATTCACTGGTTTTAGCTTCTACATCCTTTTCCATCATACTCTCCCCTTTTTCTTGTACACCTCATTCAGCCCAGTATGCTGAACTCACTGCTGTGGTGTGCACACTGGAACACTTCGCTACTTCTAATCTACAATTGCTTTTTCTCTCTGGTGCTGTGTGGGTCTGCAGCGCTCTTACTGAATTCATTCCCTTCCGGCACTTTCACAACTTTGTATGCTCTGATGATCTTCCCTGGCTCATGCATCAATTCTTTCCTATATTGCTTCCCTTGCTTCTCCCCTCACTTTGTTCTGAAGGTTAAACTCCATAGCAAAAAACAGTTCCATTTCATTTTGAACATTCTGTTGCTGACTCTCTTGCACAACAGGATGTTCAAAGGGGTGAGAAATGAATCTTGACACACACAATTCTGTGTGTCTCTGTTTCTGCAGTTAATACTACAGGAGCTGTACCTGTGTCAGCAGTCAGCATGGTACAGACGGCAAGGATTACAGAAGCAGGATACAGTGTTATTAGAAGCAATTAAACAGGTGCAGGTGGGAAAAGAATTGTCAAAAGATCCTCCAACAAAACCTCATGAACTAAAATTGGCTCGAGCAACTGAGTTATTTGCTCATGTACAAAGGGTTCGCAACACCAGAATAGATGATGAAATCAAATTCTTCTTAATTTGTTCTGGCCTCAGTCCATGGTGTACTTTCATGAGCACGAGGGTGTAGTAGTATGATTTTATATTTGTATAATTTAGAATGAAGGATAAAGAATAACAATGTAGCATGCATTAAATGTATTGATGTATGATTTGACCATATCCTGCCAGCCACCCTTTCTGAAAGCAGAAAGGAATGGCCTAATGGGCCATTGGTAGAGATGCATCAGCCAGAATCTGTGTCTGAGTTGATTTCAAGGCAGTAACAGACCTTTTAGGGTCACCACTTTGTTGTAGGTTTGGCATTTTAAAATAAGTAAAAGAATGCAATTATTGTTTTCTCTTGCACTGCAATTTGATGTTCCTGTTCAAATGCTTTGTGTAAATCAATACTGTTTTGTGTGTGAATAAGGAATGTATGTGTGTTAGAAGATAAGTGTGAAGACCATCACCAGACCAGATGTTCTAGGGAGGAACCGAGGAAAGACGTAAGGGCACCAGGAGATTGCAACACGTCTCTATTGAAGTGTCAGAGGGCAGATTGATTACCCTAAATATGAGACAGGCACCTATCAATGGGGACAAGATAACTGATCAAAACCAGCATGGGATAACTCCCTGAGATACTTGATGAAAGAAGAAGATAAAGGGATGAGAACAAGAATTTCAGAAAACAAGCACTCAAATGACAACTGATTACAGCATGACTTGCAAAACTCATTGGTCCCAATGAAGGAAAATCACTATATAAACAGGGTGCTTGCCATGAAACTTTGGGTTTGTCCTGCCAAGACTTCCCCGAAGCATTGTGTTGCAACTAACAGAACCCGGCTCCTACCTACCCGTGATCAACCTAGCTGGCCACTAGATTGATCCAGACTCTGGACTGGTAACTATAACATCGACTAGCGGCAGACAGAGACAGAGAGAGCATTGCTAATTGTATTTCCAATACATGCGGCGTATTGCCTTTTCCCCTGAAAGAGATTCTGTGTGCTTCTTATAAGCATAATAAGGGGACAGACAAACAAACAATGCGGAGATTGGAAACATTAGACTGCTCTGCAGAGGGCAGCAGAGGGAAATGTTTCCATAGTTGGGAACCTCTTTCCAGATGATATCATGGTATCCTCTTGCACTGTGAATATCTTTCTGAGGAGAGGGACCCCTGTTATTAGGAAGAAAAAAAAATAATGTGGGATTAGATCATTAGAAATACAGATAGTTGGGTTTGTGATGATGAGGAGAACCACATGGTGAATTCCCCGTTGGGTGTGAAGGTTGCAAACCTCAAGACATCTAGACAGGCTTATGTGCAGAGTTGGGGAGGAGCCAATGGTTATGGTACAGTGACATATGGAAAGGTAGGACAGAGGTCTTTGGAGACTAAATTTAGGTTGCTAGGTAAGAGATTAAAGTCCAGGACCCCCATGGTAGCAATCTGAAATGTTTCCAGTTCCAAGCACAGGGCCAGCTAGATAGACAGAACTGCAGGGCCTCAATGTGTGGATGAGGGTCTTAGGTTTATTAGGAACTGAGGAACCTTTCAGGGGAGGGCAAGCCAATGCAGGAAGAATGGGTTCCACCTAAACCAAAATGGAACCAGATTGGTGGCATGTAAAATTAAAAAGGTCATAGCAGAGTTTTTAAATTAAGGGCTAAGAGAAAGCGAATAGGTGTGGAGAAGCACATGTTTGAGCATATGGTTCAGACAGGGACTTCCCTCAGGGCAGGATTTATTAAAGAGGATATGCTACATCCTAGTAAAGAGGAGAGGATAGAAATTTAAAAAGTACAGGTAGGAGCTGAAGAAAACTCAGTCAAATGAAAAAAGTCCCATTCAATTACATCACATGAAGGCAGCCAATTAAATATTGACAATTTTTATAAGTGCTTCTATGCAAATTTAAGAGGTCTAAATAACAAAAGGTGGGTCAACTTGAGTGCCTGGTATTAAATGAGGATATTGACATAATAGGCATCACAGAAACTTTGTGGAATGATGGTAATCAATGGGATGTTAATTACCAGCGTACAAAACATATAGGAATGACAGAGAAGGTTACACTGGTGAAGTGGCACTATATGTGAAAGAAAGTATAGACTTAAATACAGTAAAAATCTTAAATGAACCAAACAGCACCATAGAATCTCTATAGATATACTTTTATTGTTCAAGCATGGAATTTCTAGCAGTAGAAATACACTACCAACTACCTGATCAGTATTGTGACGGTGATTGTGAAATGTACAGGAAGATGAGCGAGGCTACAAAACCAGAAAACCCAATAATAGGGGATTTCAACTATTCCCATATTGACTGAGAACATGACACCTCAGGATGGGATGCAGAGAAAAAAATTCTGGAAACCATTAGTGATTGCTTTGTGGAGCAGCTAGTCATGGAACCCACAAAGAAAGAGGCAATTCTTGATTTAGTCCTAAGTGGAGCACAAGATCTGGTTCAAGAGGTGACTATAGCTGAACTGCCTGGTAACAGTGACTCTACTGTAATTAAATTTAACTTCCTTGTGCAGGGGGGAGATACCAAAGAAATCCACCACCATGACATTTAACTTAAAAAATGGGGGAAAACACAAACATAAAGAGACTAGTTAAATAGAAATTAAAAATGAAATGCCTGCAAACTATTTTAAAACACCATAATAGAGGCTCAAACTAAATGTATATCCCAAATAAAAAAATAGTACAAAGACCAAAAATGTCATGATTGCTAAACAGAGCGAAAGGGAATACATAGAGGCAGGAAGGCATCCTTTAAAAATTGGAAGTCAAATCCTACTGAGGAGAATAGAAAGGAACATAAACTCAGGCAAGTCAAGTGTAAAGTATAAAGGCAGGCCAAAAAAGAATTTGAAGAGCAACTAACAAAAGACACACAAACTAACAGAATTTTTTTTAAGTACATCAGAAGCAGGAAGCCTGCAAAAGAGTCAGATGGCCCACTGGACAATCAAGTTGCTAAAGGAATCCTCAAGGAAGACCAGGCTGTTGCAGAGAAGTTACATGAATTCTTCGCATAATCTTCACAGTAGAGGATGTGAGGGAGAGTCCCACACCTGTGCTATTCTTTTTAGGTGACATATTTGAGGAACTGTCCTAAACTGAGCTATCAGTAAAGGAGGTTTTGGAACAAATTGAAAAATTAACAGTATGTCTCCAGGACCAGTCACTCAAGAATTCTGAAGGAGCTCAAATATGAAATTGTAGAACTACTACTTGTGGTATGTAACCTATCATTTAAATCAAACCTCTGTACCAGATAACTAATGTAACACCATGTGTCTGACGAAGTGGGTATTCAACCACAAAAGCTGATGTTCCAATACATCTGTCAGTCTGAAAGGTGCCACAGGACAATCAAGGAGGGGATATGATAGAGGTCTATGAAATCGTGAATTGTGAAAAGTGAACAAGGAAGTGTTATTTACTCCTTCACAAAGCACAAGAGCCAACAGTCACCCAATGAAATTAATAAACAAAAATAAGGAAGTAAGTCTTCACACAATGCAGAGTCAACCTGTGGAACTCATTGCCAGAGGATGTTGTGAAGGCCAAATGTATAACTGGGTTCAAATAAAATTACATAAATCAAGATGGTCAAGCGTATATGACTTGTGCCTCCCCATGCTGGGGGTAGGGCACAATCTAAAGGTGAGTACATGTGACCTCATGTGTCTTCTTGACCAGCAACCTCCTCTGCCCTGCGCCTAGTCCCAGGGCTGCTGTGCTCTCCACACCCTACATTACCTGAGTAGGCGGCTTTGCATCTCTCCTGCTGCTGCGTCTTCCACCCTCTCTCCCCCCTTCAGCACATTCAGCTGCTCTCCCTGGCAGCTAGGCCCAGGCTGGGAGCAGGACTGAGCTGCTTCACATATAGCTGAAGCTGGCCATTCCAGGTTGCTGCTCTGTGCAGCGTAGCAGCTGCTGGAGAGACCCTGGCTCAGGAGGTGGCAGCAGGCCACCCGCCACCCAGATCCGGCCACTGGGAACAGGGGCCAAGCAAGGCAGAAATATACCAGAAGGGAGAGGGGACTCTGGCTTGCTCCTAGCAGCCAGGCCCAGGTGGGGAGTAGAGGGTACAGAGGGCACTCTGCTGCACAGAGCAGCAACCTGGCATGGCTGACAAGAGAAGCAGAAGGTCCCACTCCTTCTATCCCCAGCAGCTGGCCCCAGGGGCAGCCCACCACCACAAACTCCCTAGCCGGGTTCTCTCTCAAGCAGTCGCCATGCTGCACAAAGCAGCCACCTTGAGCAGCCGGCGTGAGACATGGCTGGTCCCACCCTTTCCACTCCCTACTCAGGCCTGGCTGCCAGAGACAGGAGCTGAGCATGCTGGAGGTCAGGTACAGTGGGAGAAGGACAGAGCTCCTCTCACCTTTCCCCCCCACCCTCGCCAGTAGGCCAAGCAAAAATCTGGGGTGTGTCTCTTGACCTTGTATGTCCCCCAACACATCACCTAGGGACGCAACCCCTTTCTTTAGGGATCTCTAAACTTCTAACTGCCAGAAGTTGGGACTGGATGACAGGGGATGGATTGCTTGATAAATTGCCCTGTTCTTTTCATTCCCTCTGAAGCATCTGGCACTGGACTCTGGCAGACACAGGATACCGGGCTAGATGGACCATCAGTCTGACCCAGTAAAGTCATTCGTACCATGTGAAAAAACAATATGAAGGAATACTGTGACATTTATTCTGTCCACACAAGCAATAAGAACAATTCTTAGACCACAGCCAAATTCAGGACCACAGTCTACTCTGCAGACTGACTTTGTAGGACTGTGACCTAAGACTTAAAAAAAGGGAAGCAAATATTTGTTGGTGGTAGTAGACCATGTTATTCTTCCAGCATGGAAAGTAACCTATAGCATCAATGGACAGTATTGTATGGTATCTAACTACAAGAAATTTCTGTATGGAAAGTTTTCATGCAATGTCCCCTTTCCAAATTTCTGTTTTGGTCCTCAAGCACACAGTCTTATTGGCAAAATTATAATTAAGCTTGGCAGAATTTAATTATTTTTCATAATTGTGAAAGATAATATCAATATTGTTAAGCTTTTTTATTTATCAATTTACATTTTCACAGTTGCAGGAAATTATGTGGGGTCAGACAATTATTTAATGACAGACATTGAGATTTATAAAGTTAAAGCTTTATAAAAACAAAAACTGTTAACATCACATGTCAAAATATACTAAAGTAAATATCCTTAAACCAAACTCCAAGAAGTTCTCAAACCACATTTTTCTTACTTTTCCTATCTGTAAATGTTGGTTATCATCAATGGAAATATTTTTGGTATGTGTGTATATGTTGCAATCAACATTTACCAATGTTTTCTACTACAAATCTAATTCTTCCAACCCTAAGGCATTCCAGCTCCTTATTACCTAACTATAATTCTGCCTCTCAGGCTTTCAAAATGAAATTATTCAAAGTGAACCTGACTACCCAAAAGATGTCAGGAATTATGTTCTAGTCTTTATTGTAGCGATTTATCCACAACCCTACATTTAAAACCACTGCTAGATTGAAGGGATGCCATATTGTTCAGACTAGCAGTGATGTGCATAAAAAAAAAGAGGCTCTAGAAGATTTAATACAGATGGCAATTTGGACCTACTTATTTCCAACACATGGATTAAAGTGTTATTTTAATTATTGTACAAATAGTGTGGTGTTTATTTGTATTGATTTAACAAAACACACAAATGGCAATATAAAGACAATACAAAATAAATATATGGAGATATACCTATATCATAGAGCTGGAAGGGACCCTGAAAGGTCATTGAGTCCAGTCCCATGCCTTCACTAGCAGGATATACAATACAAAAAGAAATTTGTTAGTCTCTAAGGTGCCACAGGTATTCCTGTTCTTAATACAAAGATTACAAATCTCATATAAATGAATTAACAATAATCACATATAAACACCTAGCCAAGTAGTTTAGTATGGGAGGGGAGGAGATAGCTCAATGGTTTGAGCATTGGTCTACTCCTAAGGTTATGAGTTCAATCCTTGAGGGGGCCACTTAGGGATCTGGGGCAAAAATCAGTACTTAGTCCTGCTAGTGAAGGCAGGAGGCTGGACTCAATGACCTTTCAAGGTCCCTTCCAGTTCTAGGAGATAGGTATATCTGCATATATTTGTTTTTTATTTAGTGCTGCCATGACTGGAAATGTAGGCAGCAAATATCGATCTGTCAGTAGATACTAAAACCCCTGCAATTCTTTAAGGTCTATTGTCACACTGCCTGGAGTGGGTCACATCTAAAAATGCCAACACAGGACAGATGGTAGAAAACAGGGCAGATACCCCCAAACTGGCAGTATGTTCTATCATTAGACTTTATCAAGTGATAAAAATGTACTCCTGGATCACTATACTAGTTTTACCATAGAATCGCTGCCAATCCCTTTAGGCATTCCAGCTCCTTATTACCACCCAGACGAACTAGAGTTCTGTGATATTCATTACTATAACCAAAAAACACCACACATTAGGTTCTTCCAGCCCCAGGAGGCCAGTAACTTACCCAGATAAATGGATACATTAGACCACACACCAAAAACTATGCAGATAGGCAATCCTTTAAACTACAACTAAAGGTTTATTAACTAAGAAAAAGAAATGACTTATTAAATGGTTAAAGCAGATAAAATACATTACAGTTGGATCTAAGCATATAGTCCAAATTAACAGCAGGAATGTTAATCTGCTAGTTTTCTATAAATCTCTCTGGGTTGCCCAAATAATTTGGGAGATCTCAGACTTTTTGTTCAAAGGTCCCTGGTTAGAATTCACCAGTCCAGAGATGGGGTAGGAAAGAGGTGGCCAGGGTTCTTTGTTCTCTTGTCTCATATCTTGACCCTTTTTGCTGGAAAAACTTAGGTTGATCAAATGAAGGAATGTGTGTAATCAATAAGTATAATCTTTTACTCTGACTCCATTAAAATGTGGAAAACTGTGTCCAGATGCCTAAAGATGGACCACTGGTAACTGACAAGAGATGTTTGTTATCACACATGTTCTGTGATTGACGAGATGCTGGTGGTTGACAAGGGGTATTTGTTATCAGATGTGTTCTCTCATTGATAAAATAATGAACCATTGATTGATGCTTAAGAAAATAAGAACTACTTGTTGCCACAGATGTTTTTGGGAACAATGGATTGGTCACAGATATCTTTAGTTTATCAAGTAGGTAAATTGAGATCTCTGGAATAGAACTCAGATCAATCATGGGGAAATAATGTCTTCATTCTAAACAGAATATAAAGGGAAGAATTCTGGGAGTTAGTCAGGAATGGATCAAGCTGCAAGGTCATTTCTCTAGTCTGGTATGTATAGCTTTTCTATATTGCGTTTTAGTAATCTCTGACTAATAGAGTTTGATTAAATTCTGCTTAAACTCTCCTATCTAACATCTTGTGTTATTATTCTTATTATTAAATTCAAACACTCACCACCTCACACATGAAAAATCAGGCCCATTATTTGTATTCATGGATTCCTTACTCCATAAATACCTGGTTCCAAATGTCTGCATTGTGTGGTCTCATGGAAATAGACTATAAATCTCTTCTAGAACAAAACACAAGGATCATAGCTCATCAAGAAACCTTTATCTTTGTAAATATACCAGGTAAGGCTTTAGAGATGTGACAAGTACTTGGATATTTAAAATATCTGACAGACTGAAATACTGCTGTATTTCACCTTGGTAATGGAGTTACGCTCAATGTGGCTTCAAATATGGAGGCAAAGTTTTTACTATCAGAGGGCTGCTTTGCTTCTGGGTAATAGTGTAAGAGTTCCTGCTTGTTGCCTGCTCTAGGATTCTCCTTCATGGAAAAATAAAGGATTATAAAATTGACTTAAACAATACTTAATAAATCACTGTGGTATATCCAAAAGCCACTTCACAGTGTTACAATAAAGGTAGGAGACAGCTGCCACTGGGAAAGGTAGGCATCTAACTGCCATTTGTGCCTTTGAAAATCTCCCCTGCCATTAATCAAACTAGTTAACATGAAATGGAAGTTCACTTTTTTTGCAAAGCTACAAAAAAAATTTTACTTCTGATTGTCACACAGTTTACAGTTACAGAACTGGTTAACCAGCTCAGCAATATTAGTAAGCAGCCTTCATAAGGCAAGACCCCTTTTACTGAAGAGTTGAAAAGCTTTCTCATATGCACAGTAAAAGTATATTAACCTCCTTCCTTCAAACAAAATATGTGTCCTCTGAGAAAGAGGAAGTTACCTGAGAAATAGAAAATTGCAGCATCAAATCTGTCTAAGTTATCTGTCACATTGGTACATCATCTAAGTGCCAACAAAGCAATCAACAACAGAACAAAGTAATTTGCACAAACCAATCTCTCAGCCTGCTAAAACAAGAGGAAGAAGTGTTGAAATGTAGGGCATAAATGCCTATTTAATTGGAAAATAAAAATTCAAAGTACTTACACATTATATACTATTTCAGACAAAGTGGTCACAAAATAGGAAGATTTTGCAGTCTTTGAAAAATAAAGCTGGGCAAACCAATGATTACTCATAGTCCATCATGCTTCACTCATGCTGATTATTAAATAAAACTTGTTAAGCCTCAATCTACACATCTGTATTCCAGATATATGTAAAGACAGAAATTTAACTTTAATGAGAATACTTTTAGTTACTTCCCTGGTATAGCAGTCTTCTACTCTCCAAACAGTTTCCTCAGACTCAGACACTAGGACTGGAAGGGATCTCGAGAGGTCATCGAGTCCAGTCCCCTGCCCTCATGGCAGGACCAAATACTGTCTCGACCATCCCTGATAGACATTTATCTAACCTACTCTTAAATATCTCCAGAGATGGAGATTCCACAACCTCCCTAGGCAATTTATTCCAATGTTTAACCACCCTGACAGTTAGGAACTTTTCCATAATGTCCAAGCTAAATCTCCCTTGCTGCAGTTTAAGCCCATTGCTTCTTGTTCTATCATTATAGGCTAAAGTGAACAAGTTTTCTCCCTCCTCCTGATGACACCCTTTTAGATACTTGAAAACTGCTATCATGTCCCCTCTCGGTCTTCTCTTTTCCAAACTAAACAAACCCAATTCTTTCAGCCTTCCTTCATAGGTCATGTTCGCAAGACCTTTAATCATTCTTGTTGCTCTTCTCTGGACCCTTTCCAATTTCTCCACATCTTTCTTGAAATGCGATGCCCAGAACTGGACACAATACTCCAGTTGAGGCCTAACCAGCGCAGAGTAGAGCGGAAGAATGACCTCTCGTGTCTTGCTCACAACACACCTGTTTATGCATCCTAGAATCACATTTGCTTTTTTTGCAACAGCATCACACTGTTCACTCATATTTAGCTTGTGGTACACTATAACCCCTAGATCCCTTTCTGCCATACTCCTTCCTAGACAGTCTCTTCCTATTCTGTATGTGTGAAGCTGATTGTTCCTTCCTAAGTGGAGCACTTTGCATTTGTCTTTATTAAACTTCATCCGGTTTACCTCAGACCATTTCTCCAATTTGTCCAGATCATTTTGAATTATGTCCTCCAAAGCAGTTGCAATCCCTCCCAGTTTGGTATCATCTGCAAAATTAAGCATACTTTCTATGCCAATATCTAAATCGTTGATGAAGATATTGAACAGACCAGGTCCCAAAACAGACCCCTGCGGAACCCCACTTGTTATACCTTTCCAGCAGGATTGGGAACCATTAATAACTACTTTCTGAGTACGTTTATCCAGCCAGTTAGCACCCACCTTATAGTAGCCCCATCTAAATTGCATTTGCCTAGTTTATTGATAAGAATATCATGCGAGACCATATCAAATGCCTTACTAAAGTCTAGGTATACCACATCCATCGCTTCTCCCTTATTCACAAGACTCGTTATCCTATTTAAGAAAGCTGTTAGATTGGTTTGAAATGATTTGTTCTTTACAAATCCATGCTGGCAATTCCCTATCACCTTACCACCTTCCAAGTGTTTGCAGACAATTTCCTTAATTACTTGCTCCATTATCTTCCCTGGCACAGAAGTTAAACTAACTGGTCTGTAGTTTCCTGGGTTGTTTTTATTTCCCTTTTTATAGATGGGCACTATATTTGCCCTTTTCCAGTCTTCCGGAATCTCTCCCGTCTCCCATGATTTTCCAAAGATAATAGCTAGAGGCTCAGATACCTCCTCTATTAGCGCCTTGAGTATTCTAGGATGCATTTCATCAGGCCCTGGTGACTTGCAGGCATCTAACTTTTCTAAATGATTTGTAACTTGTTCTTTTTTTATTTTATCTTCTAAACCTACCCCTACCCCCTAAATCTACCCCCTTCCCATAAGCATTCACTATGTTAGGCATTCCTTCAGACTTCTCGGTGAAAACTGAAACAAAGAAGTCATTAAGCATCTCTGCCATTTCCAAGTTTTCTGTTACTGTTTCTCTCTCCTCACTGAGCAGTGGGCCTACCCTGTCCTTGGTCTTCCTCTTGCTTCTAATGTATTGATAAAAAGTCTTCTTGTTTCCCTTTATTCCCATAGCTAGTTTGAGTTCATTTTGTGCCTTTGCCTTTCTAATCTTGCCCCTGCATTCCTGTGTTGTTTGCCTATATTCATCCTTTGTAATCTGACTTAGTTTCCATTTTTTATATGACTCCTTTTTATTTTTCAGATCATGCAAGATCTTCTGGTTAAGCCAAGGTGGTCTTTTGCCACATTTTCTATCTTTCCTACCCATTGGAATAGCTTGCTTTTGGGGCCTTAATAGTGTGACTTTGAAAAACTGCCAACTCTCCTCAGTTGTTTTTCCCCTCAATCTTGATTCCCATAGGACCTTACCTATCAGCTCTCTCAGCTTACCAAAATCCACCTTCCTGAAATCCATTGTCTCTATTTTGCTGTACTCCCTTCTACCCTTCCTTAAAATTGCAAACTCTATGATTTCATGATCACTTTCACCCAAGCTGCCTTCTACTTTCAAATTCTCAACAAGTTCCTCTCTATTTGTTAAAATCAAGTCTAGAACACAACTCAATCACAATTACAATTTGCATTACAGTAGTGGAGCTTTTAGTCAGGTTTCTGGGCCCCCTTGCTCTAAGAGCTATACAAACAGGCAACAGTAAGAATATCCTTGCTCCCAAAGAGCTTACAATAGAACACGTTCTGCTAAGCTAACATGCTGTCTTCCAAACTTTCATGCATGACTCCAGCTGGAAGTGAAGAAATCCTCATTTAAGTTTAATTAGGTGAACATCTTGATGGTTCCAGCAACCCACTTAATTCCACCTGTAAGACCATCTAGCAGTACGTAGGGCCTGATCCTGTGGTGCTGAGCACCTGCAACTCCCATTGCCTTCAGCTGGAATTGTGGGAGCTCAGTACTCCTGAAACTTGTGCTCTTATGGAAGAAATAACTAAGTCACTTTCATTCCTTTTGAGGATGTTGCTTTTAGAGTGGAACGTGTCAGAACATAAACGTGTAAGATCTAAGACAATGGGCAATATTTTTGCCTAATCTGCATGTGCATTTAATACAATTTGTGAGCTAATCTCAGTTATGCACAACTGGCCCCAAACACATAACACACTCAAAAATCAAGTTGGATTGTGATCCAAGGCCATTAATCTTCATATCTAAATATTATTGAATATTAAGTTATTTTAGGTACTCTCCTGGCAAGTTATTCCTTTTGATTGAAATCCCGGCCCCACTGAAGTCAATGGGAGTTTTGCTGTTGACTTCAATGAAGCCAAGATTTTACTCAGTGCTTTTGAATAGACCTACACGTTCTACTTTCTCACAAAAAGCTGCTGTAAAATATGGTACCAATAACAAGCTGCGTCTAAGAAGAGAAAGTTTGTTCTTCAACATCACACTTTTCTTATGTTTTCATCCTACATTTCTTGGTAAATACTAATATATCTTCATATGAACAAGGAAATATACACTATGAACTTCATTGCTCTATTTGATTTCTTCTCCATTCTCCTCTACATGTTTCTACTGCATTTAAAGATTGGCAGAATTTGCTGAAAAATGAAGGTTTGGTTGACCCAAAACTATTAGTGAATTTGACACAAGATCACTAATAGTTTCAGCCAGAAAAATGTTTCAGACTAGAGTCACAAAATGTCCGGGGAGGTGGTGGTAGTGGTGCCCACCTTATAACTATTATCACAGTGAGTAGGGCACTCCCCTACAGGGCCAGCTCCAGGCACCAGCATAGCAAACAGGTTCCTGGGGTGGCCAATGAAGAGAGGGGTGGCACGTGTGGCCATTCGGCAGCAATTCAACGGCGGGACCGTCACTCCCTCTCGGAGCGAAGGACCTGCTGCCAAACTGCCACTGTAGAAGAAGCAGTGGCAGAGCTGCTGCCTATTGTGAACGCAGCTTTTTTTTTTTTTTGCTGCTTGGGGTGGCAAAAATGCTAGAGCTGGCCCTGCTCACCTGGGATGTGAGACACTCAGATTTGAGTCCCCATTTTAGAGCAGAAATTTGAATCCAGGTTTCACCCTCCCCTCCAGCCACTTTGTGATGCTAGCCTTTTACACGTGCCTGGAAACAAAGTCTTTCAAGTCAAACAACATGTTTCATTTGGCCTGACAGGGCTTTCATCAGTGTGCTGAAATTTGTTTGGAATTTCCAGATTCAGTTCGGCAAACTGTGCAAAATTTTTCAGAACTAGCAAAAAACAAAAAAAACCAAGTTATTTGCCCAGCTCTAATTGTAAAAATTAATGAAAAATATGGGAGCCCTCTCATGGTCAAAATACCTACAATTCCAAGGGGTGCTTACTGAAGACTCTAGCTTGTTAGATCGTGCAGCTACTTCGTATTTCAAAAGGTACTGTGTTCATCTTAAATCCTTTTATTTAAGCTTCATATCTCTTACTCAGACTATAGAATGGATCTCTTCATTTACAACACTGTTACATTTTGTCACCCAAGGATTCTATATTGAAAATGTATTTCAATAATCCAGGTCTGAGGGATCCAGGAACAGAGGCCAGATTCTCAGCCAGTGTAAATGGGCACAGCTCCACTGAATTCAAAGTTGCACCAGCTGAAGATCTGGACATCCGTCTTAAATTTTGGTTCTATGAAATAGCAGCACATTGTTCTGCTCACACTGCTAGATCTGCCAATAGGTTCACTCTTTTCAGGAAGAACAATAGTTAGAAGGTAGATATGGACATCAGGAGATCCTGGTTCCAATTCCAACTGTCATTCTGGTAGACTATGGGCTGGGAATCAAAAGGGAAAGCCTTATTCAACATAAAAACAAAAATCAGGGAGGATATGGGTTAACCTCCACTCCAGTGCCACTTCACATTATCACTTTTCCTACATGTGGTTATTGTACAATTTTGCATCCACCCTTTCTAACAAGTAAAAACCACTTGTAAATTTACTGTGCCCCTTTTGCATTTGTTCTTTTTCCTCTGTCTTTGAGTGTATTTTCCCTTCAGTCTCATGTATCCACAATAGGCAAAAACTATTCCCTTCCCACTCTCCTTTCTCAGGTTGTGTTCTCTGTCAATTTTACATTCTCGCCCCTTTCCTCTCTTGGGAGTCCTGTCCCAAGCCTCGCTGGACTTCCCCAACCTTTTCTGCCATAATTTAGTCTAAACAGAAGACAATGTGCAAAGCAAAAATTGCCATAATCACCATCAGAAAGTCAGCACTGCATTGGCTAATTCACTAAATGTGTACCAAAAAGGCAGGCAAAAGGGATTATTGTCTGTGTAGCAAACTCAGGACACTTAGCTACCAGGAGAGGGGTAGTAATTAGTCCCAGAAGGCTTAACCATGGAGGAATAAGATTCAGCTGGAACAGAGGTTACCAGGGAGCTAATTAGTTTCAGGTGGCCCCCATGGCTGGAGACTTTTTAAACCCTCCTTGGAAGGGGGGGGGGGAGGAGAGAAGTAGAGTAGCTGTCAGTGAGTAGGGGCAGCTGAACTCTGAAACTTTTCTTGCAAGGCAGATTGCAATCTCCCCAGAAGGAGAGGAAAACAGAACAAGGGCCTGACTGAGAAGGGATCAGCCAGACCCTGTGTGACTGTGAAGGGCTTTTGCTTTGCCCAAGCCTGTGTCTCCAAGGCTAAGAAGGACTGAGCTAGCAGAGGAGAGGCAGGTACTTTGCCACATCTGTTTGTTCATCTGCTTGTCAGCTGTGTTTTGTGCTGTTTGTTAAACCTCTTTTAGAAAGGCCAGCTTGCATTAGAACAAAAGCTCCAATACAAACAGTGCTGACAGGATACTTCCCTCTCCCTCACCTACCCTCAAAGTGCTGCA
Organism: Gopherus evgoodei; assembly: GCF_007399415.2. Classification (NCBI taxonomy): domain Eukaryota; kingdom Metazoa; phylum Chordata; order Testudines; family Testudinidae; genus Gopherus; species Gopherus evgoodei. The sequence goes on from NC_044332.1 coordinate 61,768,298, forward strand.
GTCTCACAACCTATAAAATACCCCAATTATCTACTGCTAAAGGAAGTTTCATGTATTGATTAAAACGTGAATTTAATGATGGCAGTTAAAACCTGGGACTATGCACTGAATTACACACACAATGCAGAAATATGTTAAGAAATCATGCAAAAAGGTTTTCCAGCTAAATGAAATTGCTGCTTCAAGTTTCACTTATTCTCAGTGAGAATCTTTTCCCATCATAATGGGAGATTTGGGGTAGGATGAGGGTTTAAATAACATTGTTAGAGCTGTACTCTCTTCTTCTTCTTGGTGGCTCATTGATGCATATGTGGCAAGTGTCCTGTTCAGGAATCAAGTTAGGTGTGGCAGTCCTTATTTTTAGGCAAATAATATCAAAATCATGGAAATTTACCTGAGTAATTGCCATAAATGTAATTAGGTTGGTTTGGTTTTGGGGGGGTTTTGGTTTTTTTGGGTAATGCTTTTCAACCTGGGGTCCAGAGACTATGTCTAAGGTTGTCACTACCATAGAACAGTGGTTTTCAACTTATAGTCCACGTACCCCCTGGGCATCCACCAACTACTTCTAAGATTTCCAAAGGGGTCCATACCTCCATTTGAAGGATCTGCAAACGAAAAAAGGTTGAAAACCACTGTTTTAGGGCCTTAAAACTGATTTTTTCCCCCTCTTGTTTTAAAGGACTGAATTGTGTGGCCACTAGGGTTATATGGGCCTATGGTCACAGCAGAAAAGCTAAAATAAGAGAGAATCAGTCATTTAGTCATTATATATCTAGATCATTGAATTTATTATTATTGGGTCTAGTCCTAAAATTCCCTTATTCAGAAGGAAGTCCCATTCACATCAAGGATACACTAAAAAGGTCAGGATTTGGCTCTTGATTATTACAGGAATTTTTATAGTGCCCAATACAGTAGTAACTGAGTGCCCAGATTTCCTACAGATTATGCGTCAGTAAGTGGTTCTCAAGTAACCTTGGAGAGGGGTTCTCAGTCTGGTCAGAGAGTTTCACAAACAGTCAGAGATCCTGGTATGGAAGAGAATGAGAACCTTTGATTGAAGACAAAATACAAGAGTCCAAGAAACTAGGTGATGTGTGAGAATGACTGAATCTGCTTTCAGAATTGTTTTGCAATTTCCTCTGTCTCTCTCTCAAGGTAAACAATGCAACCTTTATAAATCAACACCCTTTTGGACTTCAAAACCAACAGGAATCTCTTTACTAACACAGCACTCAGATTAAATAAGTTTAAATACACTGCTGGACTAGAAAATCGTCAGTTAGCATTAGGGGATGGGAGAGGAGAGGAAAGGAAAGGGCATTTGATAACTCTAATTGTTGTTGTTTTCTTGATAAATTAATAGTTCCAGGAAGTCTTATCTGTCTAAAGCTAGTTTAGACTTTAGGTTTTATTCAGAAACAATCATGTGTGGAGCTTTAAGCCACAAGCCTCAAATGCCACGTATCTGTGGGATCTACTCCCTCTGTGCATCAGAATGCTTAGCCCACTGGAGAAATCAGACACTGAAAACTGCAGAGCTGCCTAGAAACTCAAACTTCAATTTCAAGCCTCCCAAACCATGAGCTGAATCTGTACCGTGTGACCACACTGAGAGGTGAATGGTTTGGAGCAATTCATCTTCTGATGGGCTAAATGCACCTTGGAATCCTGGGCTGGGACTGGTGACCTGAAATGACCCTGGCAGCAATTAAATACCCACTGTCCTATCGCTTAGTCCTTATGTCCCTTTTCCTGCTCTTTATTGACTTCCTTAATTGTTTCCCATTGTCATCCAGATACAGCTATTTAATACAGCCCTTTCTCTCTCCCTTCCCCAAAATGCCTAGAGCTCAGTAATACAATTGTCAGGATCGGATAGGATAGAGCTCAAATTCTGGGCAATGGATAGGGCCCTACCAAAAATTCATGACCATGAAAAATGTGTCTCAGACCATGAAATATGGTCTCCTCCCATCCAGTCTTGTGTGCTTTTACCCTATACCATACAGATTTAATGGGGGAGACCAGTGTTTCTCAAATTGGGGGTCCTGACCCAAAAGGGAGTTCCAAGGGGGAGTCACAAGGTTATTGTGGGGGGGGGGGGGTTGCAGTATTGTCAACCTTACTTTTGTGCTGCCTTCAGAGCTGGACAGCCAGAGAGTGGTGGCTGTTAGCCTGGCAGCCAGCTCTGAAGGCAGTGCCCCACCAGCAGCAGTGCAGAAGGGTGGCAATACCATACCATACCATGCCACCCTTACTTCTGCGCTGCTGCTGCTGGTGGCTTTGCCTTCAGAGCTGAGCTCCCAGCCAACAGCCACTGCTCTCCAGCTGCACAGCTCTGAAGAGAGCACCACTGCCAGCAGCGGCACCTCCAAAGTAAGGGTAGCAGTACCGCAACCCTCCTACAATAACCTTGCAACTTCCCCACAACTCCTTTTTGGGTCAGGACCCTACAATTACAACACCATGAAATTTCAGATTTAAACAGCTGAAATCATGAAATTTATGATTTTTAAAATCCTATGACCATGAAATTGACAAATGGACTGTGAATTTGGTAGGGCCCTAGCTATGGACCCTTTAAGGACCTTCTCAGCTGAGTTGTGTGAGCAGAGAGACACTTTCTACAACAAAGAAGATGGCGGGGGGGGGGGTGTCCTCATATTCAACAGTCCCGTACATCATTCTGATGAATCCATCAATCCAGCTAGGTAGATTTTCCCCTCAGAAAAAGAAAAGGCTGTGCATTATTGAAATTGTCCCACTGATTGGAAATTGAACTTCCCCTCAAAGAACTGCACTTTGACTTCATGGCTGAAGAGTACAGGAGCTTTAGTAGATTAATAGTCATTGACAAGCTTTTTTGTCTGCTGACTCAAACCCATTATTAGCTAGTGCTTTTCTCCTGATGGTCATTAGCAAATTGCAGACTAACACTGGAGCCCTATAAATGCCCGCCCCTAATGGATTCTTTCAACAGCCTGCTATAATGTGACATTATACTAATGCAATCCTTAAAGCCAAACTAGTGCTTAGTCAGAAAAACACAAGGTCAATGGTGTGAGCAATTTCAAATTATTTGACAAAGGATACAACTGTTTAGGGCCCAACCCTGCATTCCTTATATAACCCACATGCTTTATATTACAGCAGTCTTTTTCCACTGTGTTTATCCAAAGGAGGTGTGACATGGATCTTAGTTGAATACTTTGTGTGCTGCATGCAGCTAGAAAGACTCAGAAATGTCCAGAACAGGGTGTGGCAGTTGCCTGCATGTTCAGTAGCTGTTCTGAAGCTGCACATGAATCTTTCATCGTGGGCCTACCTGGTAGGTAATACCTTAGCCACTTGCTGAGAGCTGAGCCTGTAAGAGCACAAGAGGGGAAGGTTATAAATACAGGAGTTAAAGACAGTCCTGTGGGCTCAGTGGCTTATCAATGCAGGACCAAGAGATGTTTGCTATGGTGAGGGTTGGGTTCTACTTCCTGTACCACTTTGGATACATTCCAGCTTTATTTCCTAGAGAAGCATTCTGTTAAGATAATATTTGACCCACCCTGGTGTGTTTTACGGGCCTAGAGAAGAGGTGGAGGGGGGGTGATTGTTGTCCCCAGACACTACAGTATAGAACATACGTTGAGCTATCAACTCTAAACTGGTATTGTCTCAATTAAAGAGAATGGGGTAGCATTTAGTGTGCTGAGGTTTTGTGAATTAGTGCCCAACTTAGCTGGATTTACAGAGAGAAGATAATGCCCTATAAAGTGAGAGCCTTATCGAGATCCAGGAAATGGATTTTTATATGCTGACCCCAGTCACTGAACCACTTTGGATACAGGCTACAGACTTCTGTTTCAGCAGCAATTGGGAGGATGAATCCACTATTAACACAAGGGCTGGAATGCTAGCAGCTGTGGAGCTCCCCAGACTGATTGGTGACAGGGTTCTGAAGTATTTGGAAGGACTGAGATGCTGCCATGTTTCAAGCTCTGAAAAGTCCAAGTGACACACCACACTACATATCAAGGTCATGTCACAAAGACTGAGAAATCACCTCAGAGAGAAGACCAGAGGGGGCTGTGCCAATGTGTGCTGAAGTATGGAAGAAGCCATGTTGAAAATTTGCATGTGTATGTTTGTAACAGAAACAAGCAGGAAAGTTGACTAATAACTTTGTTTAAAAAGTTATTCATACTATTCCAAATACTATTTACAATATTGTGTACTATTTATGATGGGTTGTGTGTGCATTAAATCTTGTACTAACAAAGCGTATAGTTCTTTCTCTCTCTCTCAGAAAACTGACTGGGAATTAACATCCTTTACATACAATAGCCCAGAAGGTTAACTCTGTAATGTTCTATGAAGAGACAACTCCACCCTGTGCTTCAGCAAAGAGTTACCCTGAGGTGCAGGAAGAAAGGGAGTGTACAGTGATACAGAATATTGCCTGGTTGGTGTGCATAGTGTTGAGCCAGAGTGTCCTTTCAGTGGACAAGGCATGCAGAATAGGCCCTTAAATGCTAATAAGCAAGTGCCAGATTGTGGCCAAGGCTACACAGCCATGTAGGAAACTTAAGAAGGAATAAGCACCCCCCTCATGGTCTCCCCTGTCTGGGCTTTGTAGGAGAAAGAGGAAACTGTACAGTGGCTGCTGCTACTCCCCTGGGCAGTTGCGGGCAGGAGTAGCTTCAACCCTTCTCTACAATGCACCAGGAGGAGGTTAGTAATTTCCTACAGACTCGGATCATGCCAGAGAAAGGAAGGCTTGGCAGCCTAACAAAGTCATGATTCCTTTCCTGGGTTGGTATACCAGCACACCACCCTATACAAAAGGCAGATGAACACAGCAATATATTAATGACTGACTAAACAATTGGAAGGTTATTGGGTAAACTTATGATCATGTGGGCATCCATGGATAAGAATTCGATCTAGAGCCTATGGAGCACAGTAGGATAGTGATTTTTGTCTGGCCATTAGTTGTTTACTCCTTCACTGCAAACTGTCCTTACTATGTTTGTTTTAATTGTAATGGTTTTTAGGGCTCCTTTAATCCTGTGGATTTCTTTAAAAAATGGTATTTGATCATCATGCTATCATGTAATTACCATAATCAAATCAAACAATGAATTTGCTCTATTTAAAGTGATCTATTTCACTATTTAAAGTGATCTGTTTCATGTAAATAGGTGTAGCAAAATTGCTGGAGTGTATAATGTTGCTATTTGATGCTATAATTGCATATAATGATGCAATTATTTAAAGTGGGCTTCTAATCTGAAAAATGACGCTGTAAAAGTGCCATCTTGAGGTTGTTTACTGGGGCTTAGTGCCTTCCTGATTGATCTGCTCTCCCTCTTCCCACAAAAAACCCCAGAGTCTATCCTTGCAAAGTCAAATCAAAATAAAGGGGCTGAGTGTGTTGGCCTCCAGACACTAGATGAATGGTTACTTTTCCCTGGTGGCTGCATCTTCTGTTTCAGAATCTCTGCTTTCATTTAAAAGAACAAGTCTCTAAACCTTCTGATCACAAAAATCCTTTTGAAATGAATTTACACCAATCTGTTTGCCCCAGTATGCAGACACCTGAAATAATAGCATCAACTGATGCGATTTTTCCCATTCACTTCAGTGGAGCATGTACTCTAAAGCCAACAATGAGCAAGTCTGAGGAAGGACAGTCTACTAAGTCAGTCACTGGCAGTTGAGAGACCCTGGTTCAATTCTCTGCTCTGCCCCAGACTTCCTCTATGATCTTGGACAAGTCATGAAGCAGCAGTTTAAACTGTGGCTGTCTGCCAGCCTGGAGAGACCCTGAATTCTGCTCTTATTTACCCAGTGTAAGCAATGGCTCCTCATCTCCAATAGCAGACAGCCACAGTTTAAACTGCCTGTTACACACACGCACTAGACTCTGGTTCGTAATGTAGAGTGAAATGTATTTAGTCAGAACAATAGCAGATATTAATCTCAAAAGGCTAGATTCTGCCCCTTCCCCCCAGTTGAATAGTACTTTATATCATTGGTTTTAAAAGAGACTCTTGTGGTGTCAGGTACAATTGAGCTTGAGGGTGGCAGAATCTAGCCCAAAGGGAGGAACTCTGTGGAGAAAGATGGTGAATTTTTATGAGAGAGCCTGGATTGTGAGCCCCTTGTTTACAATGGTGAGGAATTCTATGCTCAAGTAGTCCCCTGGGACTCCAGTGAGGCTACACAGGTGTGTAACAGCTAATTGTAATCAAGGGGTTCACAGTCAAGCCACCAGTCACTTTTCTGACTGTAAACAGCACTTTAAATGTAAGAAGTATGCTGCCCAAAGTGAAGGGATATACAGCAAACACATGGTACTGCCACCTTGGAAGATGCAATATCTGGGTGATTCCTAAACATGTTTCTCTAAAAATGGCTTAAGCAATAAGGTCACTTTATGGGGTAGCTGTCTTCCAAGTTCAGTTGTGAAAGTTGACATCCTTTCAGAAATAAAGGAGCACAATATAATTTTAAAAAAAAAAACCTCTCCAAGTTGCATATGAATTTAGAATCCAAAAGAAATCAGAAAGAAGTGAGCTTGTGGTTTTTGTTCAACACTAACTCAAAGGCTATAGTATATACTTCTTGTTTCGTGGGGAGAGGGGAATTGCTTCTCACTACAATCCTCTAAACATTGGGTGTGTGTGTGTGTGTGTGTGTAACTTTACTCATGTGAGTAGTCTCACTGAGTCCAAGGGAACTATGCAAGTGAGTAGTTATATGCATGTATATGCCTGGCTTACGGCCAGATCCTGCATATTATTTTGGCCAAGTGGAAGTCATTATCCATTCTTATGGAACACCCATGATTTTAAAAATGTATAAAATGCTACCATTAAACAAAATCGGTGAAAAGAGCCAAATAATTGTGTGCAAAAATCAAATCTTTCATTCCATTCCTCAGCCCACTGAGGCAAACCCAGGAGAATTTATCCCTTCAAGCTGGCCTTTCATAGGCACTGAGGCCATTGTATTTCCTGCCTAGATTCAGGTAGCTTAAAAGGATAAAGGTCATATCTTTTAAGATGTATCACTGGATTCCTCACTGCTAGAGAAAATTAAAAAGGAAAATTGCCTGTCACACACACAAAGCTAAGATGATGAAGGCTGAAGTCCACTCAGATTTTCATTTTTGGGCTCAGCCTTTAAGGTTGGTTTATTTATTTATTTAATGCACCTTGTGTGCTGTTTAAATACATAATCTTGGTTTTCACAAGAGTGATAAATTAGCCTGGAGTTTCAATATGCTGTACATATCCAATACCTCTTTTTAGATGGTCTGGACAAGTCTTGGGGAATTTTATCACTTTGATGGCATGTAATCTTCAGTGTTAGAATGAGACATTTCCTTTCTGTTTTCATTCACCGTCTAGCTAGTGGCAGGACTGATGGTGCCAGGACTGACATGCCTAAGAAGCTATTTGCCATTTTACTAATGCTTACATGTTATCTTTCACTTCTACTATTATTTTTCCATACATACTCTTTTGGAGACCAGTAGACATATTACACTGCATGTCTTTGTAAGTGTCAGATTACTCAATCAGACAGTGACCTTGCTCTACTTTGGCAATCTTAAATATGCATTTGTTAAAATAGGCAATGGGGACATGTTGACGTAGCCTATTGAGCTTTGTTCCATTGTTTGTATGAAAGATTCTATACAAGCTGCTAATACATCCCTTTGCCTGGACGTATTGCAGCTTAATCTTGCATTATATATCGGTGTTTTAACAATATCTGCCAAAAGAAATTTTTAACAGCTTCAAAATCTAAACAAGACTATAAAGTAACCATAAGGATCTAATTAAACCAACAGAAGCAAAGGAATTTAACGCTTAATTTCCATTTGTAATACATCTGATAGTACCTAGCCATAGCAGAATTTTGCCAACATAAGTGTGTAATCAGGGCCGACGCTTTCATTTAGGCAACCTAGGCGGTCGCCTAGGACACTAGGATTTGGGAGGGCGGAATTTTGCCACCCTCGGCGGCGGGGAGTCCTTCTGCGCTCTGGGTTGGCGGCAGCAATTCTGCGGCAGGTCCTTCACTCGCTCCGGGACCCACTGCTGAAGTGCCCCGAAGACCCGGAGTATGGAAGGACCCCCCCCCCCCCCCGCTGCAGAATTGCTGCTGATTGGGAGGGCAGTGGGTGGCTCTGGTGGACCTCCTGCAGGCGTGCCTGCGGAGGGTCTGCTGGTCCCGCGGCTCCGGTGGACCTCCCGCAGGCGTGCCTGCGGAGGGTCCACCGAAGCCGTCGGACCAGCAAGCCGCAGAGCGCCCCCCGCGGCGTGCCGCCGTGCTTGGGGCAGCGAAATGGCTAGAGCTGGCCCTGCATCTAGGGCGCCAAAAACCCTGGCGCTGCTCTTGTGTGTAATGTAGACAAGGTCTTAGTGGACTGACAGCTCCTCTTAAGAAGAGGCCACTATCCCCTCAGGTTATGCATACCTAGAAATCAAAATGCTGACCTGTGCTGCAGCCCACCAAGCCCTATATGCAGACTCATCCCTGGCTAGGGCTAGCCTGCAAGCTGTGGGTATATGGACCCCCTTAACGCCCAAACACCTCCCTTATTGAGGTCCAGATATCTGGTGTCCCCCACCATCACCACCATGATTGACGGCTTGCACAAAGTCCTCAGGGTGTGGCAGGATTTTTCCCTCCCTTTGAGGAGCTAGTTAACAGTTTCTTCCCCATGTCACTAGGGATGACATCCAGCCCATCACAAAGGGTTTTTAAAATGGTGACAACGCTCCAATCAATCATTTTGGCATAGAGGCACTACAGAGCAGAAATCATCAAATGCTGATCCAAAGGAGCTCATCTGCTACAACAGAGATATCAAAGGGAAACAGGAGCAAGAAGAGATGCATAGTAGTCCTGTTAGAGAAGACAATTTTACCCTATGAAATGGATTTCCCTCAACCCTTTTGCCCTCTCCTTCATTTTCCACATGTTTTACCATGCAAATCCAGGTTCCCTGTATGGAATCCCTCCCCCTTCTGCTGGGATTCTGATTAGCTTGGGAGTCTGTCTTTGCCAATTCTTAATGAGCTAGAGGGACACGCTGCCTCCACAACCCATGTAGTAAGGGACTGGTGTGACATTCAGAATTTAGTTCTGCCACATGCTAATGATAGCCACCACTAAGCCAGCCTTCATATTTGTATTTTAACAAGGCACAGCCTTCCACACCGGAATGAGAGAGTGCAAGGATAGCACTGAATGAGTGGGTGAGTGGTTTGTTCAAAACCACAAGTTTCAGAAGAATGTTATAACTCTAAGGCCTGATCTACACCTAAAAACTTAGTTCAACCTAGCTACACACCTGAGACACATAGTTAAGCCAACCTAAGCCTCAGTATAGACAACACTAGATCAACAGAAGAATTCTTCCCTCAACCTAGTTAGCACCTCTTAAGGGAGTGGATTAACTACAGTGACAGAAATACCCCCTCTGTTACTGTAGCAAGTGTTTACATTACAGTGCCACAGCTGCAATGCCGTAGCTGTGCCACTCCAGTGATGTACCCTAGATTACCTTGGTAACCCTTTCAATATATGCAGCAATGTATACACCTGGAATCCAGTGACTTTACATCTTTTAACCCACCTTCCCCCTTGATAAGGTGTTCACTGTATTCCCAACTTCTGCAAAAGACAAGGATGATATTTTGGAACACACACTTCTGTTTTCCTTTCTGTTAATGTTCAATTAACAGCCCAAAACAATGGACAATATGAAAAATTTATCAACAAATTCAGATTGTATATACAATGCTAACTAAAAATTCCTAAATGAATAAAACATGGTGCAAAACATAACTGGGTGTATTTTTACTAGGCAAACTTAAACCTTGATTTACTTCCATTTCACTAAAACTTTATTGCTTCCTCGTCAGATAGGACGCAGACTCCTTTCTGTATCTCAGACAGTAAATATAGTTAATGTGCTGAGGCTGCAATGCATCAGCAGTGAAGCTGTTTAATAGTGACATAAGTTATTTCAGTGACTTTTCCCACAAGTGAGAGATGAATCCGTGTGCTATAAACTAATACCACAGGAATGATGCTATTTCAGCCTAGCAAAGTGCCTGAACTATATTGTTTTTGTATCCTGGTGGGATGCTATAAATGTAGCATGTATTACAACTATACGCACTTAGGCCATTTTTCTTTGTTTTGGTTTGGGTTTTTGTTTTTTGTTTTGTTTTTTTTAATACTTTCCTACACTGAAAATTGAATTTCAGTGTCCGAATGATGACAAAGCCAATTACTTTCATTTGAACCTGCTAAAATCTGCAAATCCCAACAGAGGAAAAAAAAGCATAAAGTTTTATATACATTTTAAAATAATTATACCTCCAGAACCTGAGCAATGGACTGCCCCACTCCCATCACACACATATACCACAAGTGCTGCACACCAAGGGCCCCATCTCCATTAGGCCACCATTATCTCAAGAGGTCATTTTAAAGTTTCCAGAACAATTCCATTCAACCTGCAGTTTGAGTGCATTTTTGCTAGGTAACCAAGTATTGCTGGTCCCTTAAGTGGTCACTTATAAAAACAGATTTCACTGTGCATTGTGATTCTTTGATAGAAATCTCACATGCAGGGAAACAGAGTGAACATTTTGTAATACACTTACCAGAAATTACAGGAAACATCTTTTATTGACTGATGGTAAAGTTCAGTCAGCTAATAGTATTCACCTATATAATATTAATACATTGTACATTCACGCCAGTCCTTAACCTCCAACCATGCACTCTTCTCCCTTGTTCTACAGCTTCTTGCTGATTTCTTCTAAGATTGCCTAGCCAGACTATGATATCCCTGGTGCTTTCTCCCCTCCCCTGGATGATTTTGCCATGACAAAAGTGTCTCCCACACAGTCTACCTCTAATTAAGGGTGCCCCAGACATTTTTCAAGTGGTATGCATAACTAAACATGGTGGAGAATACACAGGGCCAAATTTCAGTGAATGGCATTTCCACCTGGTACATGGGGTCAAAATGCCAGTTGGTTTGAGTCCCTCTCCAATGAGGCCCCAAAGAAAATTGCCTCTATTCTCCCCCCCACCACTCAGGCAACCCATCCCTACCACCACCATTGGCATCCCAGCCAATGGTACATACTGTGTATAATGGGCATAGGGCTCCGCTGCCTCCAATCCCTCCATCTGTGTCAGTAACCCCATGCCCTCTGACTGCCTGACCTCCCTTGCTGCAGTTCCTCCCTACTGTATAGCTTTCCCCTTTAACTTCTCATTCTTTCCCCTCACAACACAAGAATTTTCTGAGCTCCTCCAGCCTCAAAGAGCCACCCCTCTTCTCACCCCTCCACCTAACTACCAACCCATATCCTATCCCTTTCTTTTCTTCTCCTCAAACACAAGTGCAAAATCTGCATCTGTTGCCTCAAGTTTTTTCATCCAGCTCCATTCTAGATTCCCTCTCCAAACAAGCTTCCACCATCTCTGCTCCACAGACCTGCTCTCAGCAAGATCTAAGGACAAGTTTCTCTGTCCTAGAGCCACCCTTCTGCATGTCTGGATGATATTGCCTATTCATATGACTTTCATTTTCATCTCTATGCCACTGACTCACATATACATCTCTCCACTCTTGGCCTGCCTCCTTCCACCCAAGTTTGTACCTCAGGATCTCTGACATCTCTTCTTGCATGTCTTCCAGTAGATATGCTTTTTGTGATCTTGCTTCCAAAAACCAATCACCATTATCCCCGCGCTCAGACCTCTAACCTTGGACTCTTCCCTCTTCCTTGCCCCACACACCCAGGTTACTTCTGCCTTCACAGTATTTCTGAAGTCTTATCTTTTGTGTCCAGATAACTAAAATCTTATCAATGCTGTCATTGACTCCTGTCCTGGTTATTGTAATCACCTCCTCACTGCCCTTCCCAATACACACATCAACCTGCTCCAGTTCATCCAAGGTTGCTATAATCCCCTCCCCCTCTGATGCCTCACCTTTCTCCACCTCAGGGTTAATAAATCTTCTAAATCCTGATGGTGATCAAAACTCAGGCCTTCCCACTTACATCTCCTAGTGTCCTCTGACTATGGAGCTGCCCTGATGACACTGTTGGTCTGCTTCTCTCTCAGTGGTCTCCAGGCATTTTTTCACACCATCTCTTGCACATGGAATACTCTTCCTGAGCTCACCTGTAAAAGCATCATCCTCTTCTTCACTTTCTCCCTGAAGTACCACTTCCTCTACAATGTCTACAAGAAATTAGCTGACTAGGTCATCTAAGTATCAGAGGGGTAACCATGTTAGTCTGGATCTGTAAAAAGCAACAAAGAGTCCTATGGCGCCTTATAGACTAATGGAAGTACTGGAGCATAAGCTTTCGTGGGTGAATACCGACTTAGTCAGATGCATGTGGTGAACATTTCCAGAGGCAGGTATAAATATGCAGGCAAGAAGCAGTCTAGAGATAACGAGGTTAGTTCAATCAGGGAGGATGAGGCCCTCTTCTAGCAGCTGAGGTGTGAACATCTAGGAAGGAGAAACTGCTTTTGTAGTTGGCTAGCCATTCACAGTCTTTGTTTAATCCTGAGCTGATGGTGTCAAATTTGCAAATGAACTGAAGTTCAGCAGTTTCTCTTTGGAGTCTGGTCCTGAGGTTTTTTGGCTGCAGGATGGCTATCTTTAAATCTGCTCTTGTGTGTCCATGGAGGTTGAAGTGTTCTCCTACAGGTTTTTGTATATTGCTATTGCATTTATCCAACTCCCAAGTGAACTGCTCTTTGTCATGAAGGGAGAAGTCAAGTGCTGGGGAAAATGTATAGGAATCCTCCAAATGAACATGGGAGTGAGTGTGGGTAAAAGATGAAAAGGCTGGATTCTGGAGGGAGGCAATGAAGGTTTTTTCCTATGTTGAACCTAAAAAAAATGTAATTAATAAGCCATGATCTATTACCACCCTGAACCTTTTCACTTTCAGGCAGGAAATGTGGCCTCTACTGAACTTGGAAAGTGTCTAGCATATTTTGGGAGTCCTCATGTCTAAATAAATCATAAATTTTGTTGATGCTGTAGAAAGCAAGCTGTCTCCCTGGAATTCCATGGCTGTGAGTATGCCACTTTGTATGTCCACTTGGGTCTTAGCAATGGTCAGGCTAGAGGTCCTGCTCCTGCTCTAAAATTCAGGAACCTTTGAACTAAAGGATAATTGGTTATCAGTATAGGGCCTATAACCATAGCTGGAAAAACAATGGATTTTTGCTTCGTTGGTAATTTAAAAAATAAACAAACCTAATCCAAAATTTTATTTTATTTTGAGTTGAGTTACACTCTATACATCACCCATTCTCATGCAGCTGAACTACATGTCAGAGTTACCCACTTTGACAGTGCCAGGCATGTCATTCTCACTGCCTCAGAATAAATTCCTTATGGGTATATGTGATATTCAGCACCAATTTTCACAGGACTTAATTAAGATGACATCATTCTACTGGGGTGTATGAACACTATCCCTCTTTTGTTTTCAGAGCCTAGGTTAGAACTGAGGAGCTCCTGAACCAGTCAGCCCATGTTGCCTTGTGTGTCAGGCATCACTAACCTGATTTTGTTAGAACAAGCGATGTTCCTCATGACTGAAGTTTCATTAAATATACCAAAGCTGATGAGAGCTGCAATGTAACAATTAAATTTTATTCCCCTCACCCCCAGTACCTACAAATAGACAAGCACAAAAAGTTCAACATCACTATTATAATCACAACACATCTGAATTCCACAGTCTTTAATATAATTGCAAAGGAATCCTGTGAAAAATGTATATAAAATCTTAGCTATTCTGTGTTAATGAATGTATCTCTAAAGGCAAGTCCACTGCATTTTAGACTATTTCTTCCCAGCATTCATTTGTCAAAAAACTAACTGGAGTGCAGAAGCGAAATGCTTTTTCCACTAGAAATGTGTATAGTATACAGGCTCTGTGAAGTTTAAACGTGTTTTCTTTTAAAACTCTAAATTTCTAGAGAGAGATTGGCTTAATACCAGCAGTTTTGCAAACAGTTCATATTCTGAGATATCATCAGAACTTTCAAATCCATTTACCTTCTCTTAAGCTGTGATAAAACTAATGTTATTTTCATGTAAATCTTCAATACTTTTAGGCCTGGTCTACACTTAAAAATTAGATCTAGCTATGTTGCTAAGGGCTGTGAAAAATTTCAATGCCTTGAGCACCATAGTTAGGTTGATCCACTAACCCCCAGTGTAGACACCACTAGGTAAATGGGAGAATACTTCCATTGACCTAGCTACTGCCTCTCAGGGCTGGTCTACACTACAAGGTTAGGTCAAATTTAGCCGTGTTAGGTCGATTCTATAAGCAATGCGGCTACACAACCAACTCCGTTTCATCAACCTAAAGGGCTCTTAAAATCAACTGCTGTACTCCTCCCCAAGGAAGGGAGTAGTACTAAAATCAACTGTCTATCAAATTTGGGGTAGTGCAGATGCAGCGTTGTGCAATTCGATGGTATTGGACTCCGGGAGCTATCCCAGAGTGCTCCAATGTGACCGCTCTGGACAGCAACTTCAACTCTGATGCACTACCCTGTACACAGGAAAAGCCCTGGGAACTTTTGAATTTCATTTCCTGTTTGGCCAGCACAGTGAGCTCAGCAGCATAGGTGACCATGCAATCCCAGAATTGTAAACAAGCTCCGGCACGGAGTGAACGGGAAACACTGGATCTGATTGCTGTATGGGGAGAAGAATCTGTGCAGGGAGAACTTTGATTGAGCAGAAGAAATGCTAATATATATACCAAAATCACACAGGGCATGGTGGAGAGAGGCTACACAAGTGACAGACAGCAGTGCTGTGTGGAAGTTAAGGAGCTCAGGCAAGCCTACTACAAGACAAAGGAGGCAAATGGTCGCTACAGGTCAGACCCCCATACTTGACGCTTCTATGATCAGCTGCATGGCATTCTAGGGGGGGACTCTACCAGTACCCCACCACTGTCTGTGGACACCTGCAAGGGGGAAGTCTCAAACAACACAGAACAGGATTTTGTGGATGAGGAAGAGGAGAAAGCGCAGCAGGCAAACAGAGAATCGGTCCTCCCCAGCAGCTATGCCCTTTTCATCACCCTGGAGCCAATACCCTCCCAAGCGGGTTCCCGGGCCCTGAAGGCGGAGAAGGCACCTCTGGTGAGTGTACATGTGTAACTACAGGGGTTAAAAGCAATTGTGTTTAATGTTTGATTTGCTCTGAAGAAATGGGATGCATTTGCGGCCAGTACAGCTACAGGAAAAGTCTATTAACATGTCTGGGGATGGAGCACAAATCTCCAGGGACATCTCCATGAAGCTCTCCTGGAGATACCGTAAAAGCCTTTGCAGAAGGTTTCTGGGGAGGTCTTCCTTATTTCATCCTCCACAGTAGAACACTTTACCATGCCAAGCTAGTAGAAAGTAGTCTGGAATCATTGCAGCACAAAGCATGGCAGCGAATGGTCCTAAGTTTTTGCCGCATTCATGCAATATTCAGTCTATCTTTCTGTGTCAGCCTCAGGAGAGTGATATCATTCATGGTCACCTGATTTAAATAGGGGAATTTTTGTAAGGAAACAGTAAAAGGACCCCATTCATGCTGGGCTGTTAGCACTTGACTAAAAGGGATCATCCCGGAGAATAGCCATGTAGTGGGGGGAGGGGTGTGCTGCACACCACCCCTCCTTTTAAACGGCAAACCAAACCAACATTGCTTGCTATGGGAAAGGAGGGTGCAGCATTTTGAAACCATTCCCACATGTTATGAAGGCTGAAGAAGCCAACCCCACGTACCCTTTGGCGTACCAACGGCTTCCTGGAAACCGAATTCTTTTGCCCAGCCATGTGTGATGTGACACCATAACGGCAGGAGCTCAATATAAAAGGCAAAATGCAACTTTGTACCACAAACTTCCTAGGCAACTTGTTCCAGTGCTTAACCACCTGACAGGAAGTTTTTCCTAATGTCTAACCTAAGCCTCCCTTGCTGGAATTTAAGCCCATTGCTTCTTGTTCTAGCCTCAGGGGTTAATGAGAACAATTTTTCACAGTCCTCCTTGTAACAACCTTTTAAGTCCTTGAAAACTGTTATGTTCCCCCTCAGTTCTCTCTTCTCCAGACTAAACAAACCCAATTTTTTCAATCTTTCCTCATAGGTCATGATTTTTAGATCTTTAATCATTTTGTTGCTCTCAGCTGGACTTTCTCCAATTTGTGCACAACTTTCCTAAAAAAATAGTACCCAGAACTGGACACAATACTCCAGCTGAGGCCTTACCCGCGCAGATTGGAAGAATTGCTTCTCATGTCTTGCTTACATCATATGAATTAAGTTGCTTTCCAGATTTTGAGCCAGCTGCCAGAACATAGCATGAACTCTAGGAGTGGGAGCAGGATCTGCCTTCCCCTGCTGCCCCAGCCAACAGTAGAAGATCACAAGTCCCAGTAGCCTTGTGCAGACCCCAGATTCCCAAGAAAGTCTGAATACTTCTGCCAGTGCCTCTAGTATAGCAATGACTGCAGGGCTATACCTACAATTTCCAAACAATTTCCTCATCACTTGAATTAGCGCATCTAAGATCTCTTATACTACTCACCTCTTTCCCCTTGGATGTATCCCTCTTCCTTAACTGCTCAGACTCTTCCAGTGTTTGGCCTCTTTCTCGCTCACTGCTGATTGACTGCCTATCATTCTCAGGGCTCCAAGTAGCCCAGGATTCCATAGCCATAGCATTTGCTGTAGAATCCACCCCTTGATGTAGAACTGTGCTTTCATTAAATAGATCTCATGTGATTCCATTCTTACCTGTACTAGTGCGAGTCAGAGTAACTCCATTGAAGTCAATGCAATTTCACTTGTTTAGAACTGGTATAGGAGGCAAATCATGGCCTTTGTTTCTAGGCTTCATGGAAACATAACTGTGAAGACCTAAACTGTGTATGAACAGATGCAGGACTGTCTACCCTGGCCTGCAAACAGCAAGAAACAATAGCTCAGAGGGATGATCATTTTAGCTGAAACATCAACTACTCCACAAACTTAACCCCTTTTCCAAGCCTCTCTGGGTGCCAAAAGCACAAAATGAAAATGAGATGGTTAAAAGGCAGTGCAGCTAATTTGCCTCTCACTATTTTGTACTTCAGTAGAGTTCTACCTGATTTAACCTGAGACAAGTGAAATGGGAATTAGGGCCCAGGAGTGCTGGGGGAGGTCTAAAGCAAATGCTCATGAATACACTTTCTATTGTGTCTTATTGTTTCAATTATTAGATATAATATTTCATATAATAGGGTGACAGATAATAGGGAGCCCATTAACTTCAATAGGAGTAGAATTAAACCCTCAATAATTCTCCAGCATGTCTCTCTCTCAGATCATGGGCAAAAGAATTATCCTTATTTTGTTCTTATGCTCCCTAGATTCAGAATACATGTTAATATAGACATGAGTTACATTTTCTTTATTACTTTGTGTATAGGATCCTTGCTTTCAGGCACACATTAAGAACTAGAGATTATCTCTAACCTCCTCCTTCATAACACGGACCCATTTTTATTTGGGGTAGGTCACAAACCATTCATCAGTAGAATTATATATTGTATTCCTTACTCAGGCAAAACTCAGGAGTACAGAGTACAATATATAATTCTAAACCACGGAAGGACTGTGACCTACCTAAATAAAAATGAGTTCTTTGTGTGTTTCCTTGTAGGCAATCAGGACACTATGGGTTGAATAGACCAGAACAAAAATTTGACGGTTTGTGCTGTAATTATCTGTCAACTATCTCACAAAATAACCCACATTATAGAGGACAGATAACCTACATAGGGCTAATTATTTCAGCCTTGTAAGTAAAATGTGAAAAATCACTTCTAATGGCAACCCAATTTATTTTCCAGCAACTATTCTTTCAATCCAATCATTCTACCTTTAATCCAGAGCTGCAGCACACTTTCAAGTAAAACACTTTGCATACATCAAACTCTCAGTAATCTTATTTTTCCCCCATGTCATACATACATTCAATAGCTCTGTTCATCTACAATACCTGCTCAGCAAGTCTCCTTTTTTAGGCTTGGCCTTTTCAACTCAAACTAATGTCACTGAAGGTTTTTCTTTGACATATTTTCAGAAATTTCTGCACCTTAAGATTTGAATCATGCACTTTTTATAATGCCTATTATAAACAAACTACGGTTGCATGTGTAAACTAGAAACAGGGAGTCTGATTCTCCTCTTACACTGTGTAGACATTTAAACCAGTGCAAAATGGATAGGGAAAGTGCACAAGTTTTCATCTGGCAACACTTACATCCTCTTTGCACAGGCGTAAATGCTTATACAAGGTGCAAGGGAGCGGAGAACCAGTCACAAACATTATGGCATATGATTTGAGAAGGTAGAGAAATATGGAAATTCTGAATGCAAACAGCCATGTAAATAGGATGAGTTAGAAATACTAAACTATACTTAATATATATATATGCGCACAATGTTTTCAGTATATACAGCCCCAAAGTTTCCTTGATACATGATCTCTCTGAAACAGGACTTAATAAACAGCTGACTAAATTGATGGCTGTTGGACTATCAATCTCTAGAAGATGTGTAGGATTGCACTGGTCAAATAAATTATATAAAGAGTAAAGATTGAAGAAAGGCACTGATGCCTGCATGCCGATGGAAAAATTGACTTCAAGCCAGAGCAGATAAGAAATATTTTGAAAATACAAATTATGTACTAGGACTACTCCCCAGTGAATAAATGAATAGCACAGATGCATACTTTAGTATGGTCCCCACAACATAAATGGCAACTACAACACTCTTTGGATTTGAGCACATACCTTCTCCTGTAGTTCATGGACCTGAACTGTAATATCACAAGTAATGCTTATTTTACTGGTTTGACTTCATTTTCCTCCTCAACTTCTGCAAAAGAAAATGCATGTAATAAGGAAAGCAGTATAGTTGAATTGGTAAGACACTAGAGTGGATCTGTGTTCTATTCTAAGCTATGCTAATTACTTGTTGTGCAACCTTGTCACTCAAACTCTGTGCATCAATCTATGACATGGGGGAAGTAATGATTGCTAACCTTGGAAAAGTGCATTGAGATCCATGCATGGAGTGAGCTATATACATGCCAAATATTAACATAAAACATTAGCTATATTTATATAAACATATGGATACTTGATGCAAGATTTTATTTAACATATTACCCAGTAGAGAGAAGTCTACACAGCTTAAACTCCATGGAGACCCCATAAGGTTCTGATCAAAAAGGTTACTCCTTACAGTCCTTCTTTGGACACTGACTGTCCAACCTCATGTTCTGATTGGCCAAGTGAACATTTTTTGTGATGTCACAGCCCTAAACCAACTCCCAATAGCTAGAACTTCCTTGCTTAAAATAAAACTCATATGGCCCATCATGTTGTATGAGAGCATAGAAAAGATAACAAAGCTACAGAGAGAAGAGGGGCAGCTTGTTGGTTAGGATAGAGAGGAGATGGAGAAGGAGAGACCATTTTAAACTGGCCCTTCCCTCCATAATGCCAAGTTGCACTGTCAGCAGCATTCTGGGGATCTCAGGCACTTGTAAGTGTAAAAAGTGAAGTGAGAACTGTGGAAAATTCCTGTTTAATTTTTAGAGTTAAAGGTAGTTAAGATTGAGTTCTGGGGTCACAAATTGCTGCTGAAATAGCAGCTGCGCTTCCAGGAGGGTGGAAGAGGTCCTTAGTCTCGTAAGAGTGAGTTATAGAATTGTATTCAACCAAGAGCCAAGCTGCACTATTGTAAGCGCTTTTACATTATTGGAGAATCTTAGCTTTTACCACCTTTATAACTTGTAGAGTGGCACTAGCAGTTTCCTGCACTGAGACAGTGCAAGTCTCAACTTTGTTAGTGACCTCTCAACCAAATTTGTCTAGTTGAGAGAAGACCAGATATCAGATGAGTGATGTTTGTCCTCTTGTATTCCAAAAACAGAAGTACCAGTTTACAATGTGAGCTGTGCATCACACCTATTCAGCCAGAAAGATGCTGCAATTAGAGGAGTGAGGGGGAATATTTCCCAGGAAATCAAAATGAAACACACTCTGGCAAAGAGCATATAAACAAGCCTTCACAATACAGAATATTGGTAGCTTTCCTTAGTCTGTGAAGACGAGACAATTTAATAATGCCAATAAAAGTGATGAGTGAATGAGAACGGTGTCAGGTTCAGAGAGAAAAGCGTAGGTGATCATTTATCTATCTTAAGTAATCACTGTCATATCTAGACTCTGACCACAGTTTAAAAAAACTGAACACTTTTCAATAAGAGCCATTATGATCTACACAATAAAGACGAAATATCTTGTCAGGTTCACCCATGTTATTGATTTGGTCTGTTCTGAAACCAGCATATTAAATCCTCCTAGACTTGCTGTTTAATAGAGTTTACTGGGCAAATGCATATGCAAGAAGCTTCCATCCATCATCATTTTGACATGCAAGCTAAAGTCACTTTTAATCTCTACATAATACATGGGATTATGTATTCATTTAATATAATCCTGTCGCACCAGTTCACAACAGGAGGCTAATATGCAAAGCCCTCCTGAATAGCTATTTGCCCACTCCTTGAGCATGAGGTACAATATATGAATGCCCTTTCATTATACAACTGACTTATTCATTTGACAGACAACACCACCATGGAGTTTTTGGTCAGACAAGGCTCCCAGAATACCATAGCTGAGCGATCCTTTGGGCATTAGAAAACAAAGAGAAGGGGAAAACAGCTGACGTGAAAAATTGAAGGAAAACTGAAAAGTGCAGTCAGAAGGCAATGGGAGATCCAGGCAAAGGTGGGATAGTGGCTAAGAGAAGATTCAAAAGACCTGGGTTCAATTCCTGCCTCAACTGCAGACTTCCCATGTCACTTTAGACAAACTACTCAATCTGCTTCATGCCTCAGATCTTGGTCTATAAAACATAGCTAATATTTCCTCTACCTCAGTAGAGTGTTGTGAGCATAAATTCCATCAATGATGGGTGGTGCTCTCATGCTATGGTTCTGAGGGCCATATAAATATGCAGGCTAGGTCTATCTAGGTGCAAGTAGCAAAAGCAATAGGTGTCCAATCAATGATTTAGCTGCCAGCCTTGCAGAGCAGTTGCTAAAGGTGCTAAACGTATGTTGGGTTCGCACAGCAGGTGCACATGAGAACTAAAGAAAGGGGGAGAGCACACACAGTTTAAGCCTTGTGCATATTTACTGGGTTGATCTGTCCTTGAATCTGGCCAATCTATAAATAAAGGGATGCCAGACCACTTTCCATAAGCCCACATCCAAGGCAGCATCTCTTCATGCCCCAAACCCTACAGATAATCCCTAGGAAAACCACTGGAGCAGCAGGCTGTATTCATCTTTCACTATGTTCCCTGTGAGCTGCATCTAAGTGTTTTTTCTGGCTGTAGGAGCTTTGGCAGCATAGCTAACACGGGGTACCCTTGGAGGGATGCTCAGGGTGTAGTATGTCAGTGTCCATGAAAGCAGCAAAGAATCCTGTGGCACCTTATAGACTAACAGACGTTTTGGAGCATGAGCTTTCGTGGGTGAATACCCACTTCCTCAGATGCATGTAATGTCCATGAGTACATTTTCCCTTGACCCTGACATGCAGGTACAAGTGGTGCATCCTAGCCTTTTCCCATAGCCACTAGTTAAAAACTAGGTAGATTATTTTCAATTATCATCCTTATTGAAAAGTTTAGTTACCATATTTTTAGAGTTACTGTTGTGGTCCTCAACACTGCAGTACCTGAGAAAAGCTTCAGGAGGGTGGGGGGAGAAGAGAAGAGAAGGGGAGCCAAAGGCTAGCATCAATTAAACAAACCATATATATCAGTGGTTCTCAAACTGGGGCCACCGCTTGTGTAGGGAAAGCCCTTGGCAGGCCAGGCCAGTTTGTTTACCTGTCCTGTCCGCAGGTCTGGCCGATCACGGCTCCCACTGGCCACGGTTCTCTGCTCCAGGCCCATGGGAGCAGCTGGAAGCGGTGGCCAGTATGTCCCTCGGCCAACACCACTTCCAGCGGCTCCCATTGGCCTGGAGCAGAGAACTGCGGCCAGCGGGAGCCACGATCAGCCGGACCTGCGGACGGGGCAGGTAAACAAACAGGCCCGGCCTGCCAGGGGCTTTCCCTACACGAGTGGCAGCCCCAGTTTGAGAACAACTGATATATATGGTCAAGTGTCAGGTCCCCATGGGGGATTTCTTCCCCAAATACCAGACTCCCCACAAAGGAACTCAAACTACACAAGAGTGAGAGCAGAAGTTATTTGGTTTAACACAAAGCAGAGGCACTGGAAAGAAAGGAAGCTGACAGTCTTGGAACTGATGCATTCTGACTAAACGTTAAAGCTTGTCATTAAACACAGCACAAATGCCCAAGGGGACAGCAGCACAGGCTTCTGGGTCTCCAGCATTTTAAACTCCCAGCAGATCAGATTTGAGGCAGCTGGTGGACAAGGAGTTCCCCAGAAAGACACAACAGTGCTTAAATTTCAGTTCTGAGAGGAGATAGCAAGGCAAGCCCTATTTCAGGGCTGAAAGAAGCCCAGAGTAAAGTTTCAAATGAGAGAGTCTTATTTGTACATGTGCTTTAGATTATTTTCATGATCAGAAAGGAAAAAAGACAGCTAAAGATACATAGTTCGAACTATGTACCTGATCTTCTGAAAATTCCATCCTGAAGTGCCTAAGAGCGACCTGGCAAGTCCCACTGATTTTCAACAGAACTTGTTCTCCTATGTTAGGTGCTTATGAAGACATTTAATTTCCAAGATGCAGCTACTAAGTAGTCAATCTATATTAAAATTTGATCTAAATTAAAAACATGCAGGCCATATGATTAATCATCACTATCGAAGTCTACTAGGTCTTTCTTTCTTTTTCTCCCCATGGCAATGGGAATTCGTTTACCAGCTATTTGTTATATATACACAGGACATCAAATTAAATATTGATTGATAAATAGCATTTAATTTTCATTGCAAAATTAAGAGTTAAACTGGTCTATTCAAATGAGATTAAGCTTTATAGAAGCTGATCAAAAATGGTATGCAAAAGAAAATGTTCGGTTTTCCCATTTTTGTCAAAAATTGACAATTAAAAGTTTCTTTGACATTTTAAAAATTTTTAAATGTTGAGCAGCACTAAAATTTACATTGTCATTGCTATATCAAACATCTTAACATCACAATTTATTCCATTAAGACCCCTCTCTGCTTTATCTACAATTTATTGGTCCACTTCCCAATCAGTAATTTGAAAAAATGGGAGAAGAGGACATATCCACAATGTTACGTTCATGTGCCCATCCTCATTTGATATTCCAAAGGCAGAACTGGAATTTTCAAAAATGATTAAAATATCATTGTAAGTAGAGATGAGCCCCAAGTTCAGATCCTGAAAGTGTGAATATGCCAGATACCCCATTTCTTATTCTATATTTCAGGATGAGGCCAAGTGACTGCCTTGGGATCACAATTAAACTTTTAAATACCAAGTCTACTACATAGTGGCATCAGTCAGTCATTCAAGACAGCTTAATATTTATTCAGTTCACTTCAATGAATTAGTTATAAGACTACCTTGCTGCAATTTGTTTCAATATATGTTAGATATTCAACACGTGTGTAGTAAATCATCATGTTCCTCATTTAAAGGGCTTAATGACCAAACAGTCTGTGTCACACTTCATTCCTGCAAAACACACACAGCAGTATGTAATACTCCATACAACTCCATGGGGATTTTAGGCCTGACAAAAATCAATAATGAAGATGCCAGACTGAGTAGTGGCCTATCTGTACAGCAGGAAGCGTCTCATACAAACTTTATGCAAAGTCCAGAAGCACTGTTAATTAGGATTCCAAGAAAAGCAATGAAAACCATTTTTAAACCACTTGTTCAACCCTCACTTTTATTAATATAATTGAATATAAAACACAATGGACATTCTAAGTAAAATGTCTCCACTTTCCTATAATGCTTGCATTCAGATGAGGAAGTACAAAAATGTACAGAATAGTTCATAAAGCTTTGTACAGCAGCACAGGTACTGCACATGCAGAAACAGTTTTTCAAAGCAGGAGTCACACAGTTAAAAGGCCACAAACTCCCTAAACAAGCCACATATCAGAATCTGAAGGTAGCTGCTTTTTGCTGATCTAGGAAAGCCACCACAAAACCTAGCTGGACCAGCCATTCTCAATATGGATGAGAAAACGTCCTAGTTTAACCCTGCTGGTGCAACTACAAGAGAGCATTCACTTCTGGGCAGGGCATGTTTGCATCATTACCCTCCCAAAGGGTTCTGAGAGAAAATAACCAATGAAAATCATGCTGAATCAGATCATCTCTTGTGCCCTTGTCACTAATCAGCATGTGAGTAATCATGCCTAGTGGTCACAGCAGAGGCAGTCAGGTTAAGAAGAGCATAGTCAGAGCCAACGGATAGAACTAAGCAGGGCTGGAGCAGACAGGGTGGGACAGCAGCAGGGCTGAGAACCAAGGAAGAGCAGGCTTAAGCCAAGCCAGAGCTCACTTGTTGCCGTTGGGCTTAAGAGCAGGCTTGTTGATGTCCTCAGCCAATCAGGTAGCCTTACTAAGCTCAACTATGCTCATAGGCTCAGCTGTGCTCATAGGCTGCCTTGAGACTGGGCAGGTGCAGCTGCAAATCTTCATTCCAGACAGCCCCAGACATACCTCTCTTTAGCCACTGCTGTCCAAAAAGTGGACAGCATCGGCCAGCTGCAGATCTCCCTAGAAGAAGCAATTGTGGGCTCATTGCAGCAGTATTACACACACACACACACACCCCGGGTGTAAAAAAAAATGTGATTCCTTTTTAAATAAGAAAGAGACATCTGATATTTGAAGCATCTGATTCCAAAGGACCTGAAATGTTGAAATCAAAAACTGATCCGATATGAGGAAAACTAATTGCCTGAAACAGCACAGGCCCTGTTCTGAATAGCCTTAAATGGCTAAAAATGCTAGTGTTTATTTTGCCTGAAACCATGGTGAATAGTCCCCTTTCTTTCGAGTGTTTGCTTTGCTGCAATGAAATCTCCTATCCAGAAAAAATTCTTCCTTGCAAGATGTTTCAGAAGTAAAATCCACAGAATGATTTATTATATAAAGGAGGACTTCACTGAATTCAGAGCAACTGCTTCAGACCAAGAACAGTAACAAGCCTCTCAGAGAGGCTTCCATAAACCTAAGTTGTGCTTTGGCTCTGAGCAGGTGCATCTGCATGTGGATAATACTGTATTTCTCTCTCTACTACAAAAGATCAGCAGCAAGGAAACCCAAGGAAGAACAGACAAAAAGATCGCCTGGCCTCCAAACGATTTAGTAAAACACAACCAGGCTGCAGAAACTTTAATCTCCTTACATTGTAGGTACCTGCAAGGGACAGCTAAAAATGGAAGATTGGTATAACACTGCCAAATTCTGCTCTCACTTTAAAGCTGGAGTCACGCCATTGATTTTTCAGTGTAACACAGCAAAATTTGGCCTTGAACTGTTACTCTAATGAGTTTCTCTCTTCTCTCGTGCACCACTCTTTATTCAGTGTGGCTTGCTGCAGCACTTTTAGTATTACAGGAATTAGAGCTCCCTGAGGTTTCTCCAGGTCTCACTATATTCTCTGGTTTTTCTATACTCTAATCATACCATAAAAGGCATGATGCTAGCTGAGAAGATGGCAAACCTGTATAGAACATGAATGCAAGGTTGGTCTTTCCTTACTTAATAAATGACAAACTAATGTCACAAACAGTTTACATATTTAAAAACACCAAACAATGGATTAAAATACATATCCCATTGATGACAGTCATATAGCTACAATCCTTTTTTCTGTTTTGAAATAATATCTCCCATTGGTCTGTGAGAGGCTCATTCTGGCTGAGTGGGAGAGTAACAGAAGGCCCCTGTCACAACCCTTTCCCAGCCCAAAGACTACCTTTCAGCCTCTCAGATTAAAGGACTCAGCAGTGTTATGTACACTGCCAGGAATGAACAGCTCTTATCTGCAAGGCTCACAAAGATGCTCTATAAATGAGAGATGCAAGATCATTGTGAGGTATATTTAAGGCACATTTGCCATGTTCTGGCCTCAGTATAGGTAGAATTACAAAGTCACTGAATTAGAGATACAAGATGGGTGAGGTAGTGGTCTAATATTCTGGGACAATATAGTCAAAACTGCTTCAAAATAAATAAATCACTAAGTATGCATTTATTCCAATTTCTTCTTTCCTTGGTGTAACTTCATTCTCTTTAAGGGAGTTACATTGGGGTGAATTTAGCACAGACTCTTTTCCATAGGCATGCAGTACATACAAGTGCTTAGCGCTGATACTCCAAATGTATTAAACTTATTAGGCAGAAGCTCCAGGGTGGTACTTTACACCATTATGTAACACTGAGTGGAAATGATATAAAATGGGTAGATGCCTGGAGAAAAAAAATATGATGCCAAACCTCTTTGGAAAAAGTGTGATGTAATGGTTAGAGGTGGGTACAACTGTTATGGCTACTGACATCTATTCTTCATTCTGCTACTGACTCTGATCTTGAGTAAATCAGTTAAATAAACAGAATCATTGTAATGTTGCTATAATTATTATGTACTGTATCTTACAGGTGTATTGTGAGTCGTAGTGAAGTGCTATAAAATGCTTCAAATCCCCCAGAGGGAAGTTGCTACAGAAATGCAAATTATTAAGCAGTGAAATTCTTCATGTGTATACACAGTGTAAGACGCTATAAAAAAAGTCATTAGGCCATAAAGATATGTGAATAATCATGTGGGAATTACATGTGAATTGGAGGGTGTGACTGGAGCTTTATATTCAACTGTTTGTATGAGCTCACCATTGATAGATCCAAGCTGCTCTCAGCAACTTGACAATTTTCCTAAATTCCATGAGAGGAAAATGGTTGTGACTTGCTCATTTGAGTAAGTCACTCTTGTTTTGCACAATCTCCTTCCCCTTTATTGCATGCCTATGTGTTCTGGCATCACTTGAAAGTGGACTGAGGTGTATTTAAATGGCTGGATACCCATTACATATCATGTGAATCCTATACATTTAATCAAAAATAGAAGTGTGCAGGATGACACAAAGAAAGACAGACAGCTGGGCTCTTTGTTGTTTTTGTATTTCAGCTGAAATGAAAGATTTTATTCAGACAGAGGCATCACTGAAAATGTAATTGCCATGTGTGAAATTGCCATGTTTTTCAGTAATAATGGGCCAAGTTGTCATTGTTGTAAGTTCACTCACTTCAGTGGAGATATCCGAAAAATGATTTTGGCTCACTGTGTTCAAGGGTTTATGTGCATGAAGTATGAGTCATCAGTTTGTACTTGGGTCTCACACAAGTGATAATACATTCAATTCAAGCAGTAGGTAAAAAAAAAAATAGGAGGAAGACAACAATTGGGTAGCCAATCATGAAAGACTGAATGGTAAGAAGAGGAGGGAAATTTTAACATTTTGGTAAATGCTGCAATGATTTACATCCTGCCCTGAGGGTTTCTTTGAGGTTTGTATTGATCATCTTGAATTGTGTTTTCTTAGATCTACTAGAGAATAGCATTAATATTGGTTGGGGGAAAAGAAAGAATTTACACTTTGTTTTTACATCTTTTTCCGAAGTTTGGTAGGGAGGAGATGGACAATCACAAGGACCCACTCGTGCTTCTGTAGGCTTTTCATCCATTGATCTCAACATTAAATAAGGATGTAAGCATTACCCCAAATTTACAAATGGGGAAACTGAGGCACACACACAGATGACATGACTGGTTCAAGTTCTCACAAAAAGCCAGTAGTAGAGCTGGCAAGATAACCCAGCTCTCCTGACTGACTGGACCATGCTGATCAAATTTGAGATGTCAAATTGAGCTTGAGTCAGGACTCATCTCATTTCAGAAACCTTCAAGGAATTTTGATGTATGTTATTTTAAATGTACTTGAAATAGAGAATGCAGAGAATGGTGACCAAGAAGGACCTGAAGTCAAATAGGGACTACACATACAAATAGCTCCTGAGCTGAAATATAAAGTTACTTCCCCCATAAAAAATGCTCTGAAGTTTTGTCCACACTTACCTCTTTGACTAAGCCACATCTCAGGTTTTATTTATTCAAAACCAACACCCGAGTAGCTAATCCCTTATTTTATTTTACTCCCAACACTGAGGAGACTTTAGATAAATTGTTTGGGCTTGTTCCCATCATTAAAAAGTAGTAAAATAAGAAACAAATATTAGAGAAAGTGTCATCTGATAGAGTTGAGAATTCTGATCCTGACAAATTTTTATTCTGAACCCAACAGAGACTGAAGAAATTGAACAGACTAGAATGGCTTGTGCACTGGAGATTTTTAACATCCCCGAGACTTAGCCGAAGCAAAAACAAACGTGTTACATGACTGCAAGAAACCAAAGAACTGAAAGGAGGAGGATGGTGGTGCTTCAGGGAATTACAGCACATCTATCATGAAGGCAATAACCCCTGGCTGGGAGTGTTTACTACCCATGAGCCTCTGAATCCTCACTCCAGGTACTTAAAGTTTTTTAACGGTGTTTCACTCATTTTTAATGCTTTTATTTTTACTGTTCATCACTTTCTCCTCAACTTTCCCTTTTATTAATTCAATTCCTTTCTTTGCTCTGTGTTCTCCAGGAAAGGACACAGTTTTTAAAAGTGTATATAGCTATCTTTATATTGCAGTCACTTCCACATTCTGCCAGGCACTTTCCAAACAGAGAAAGATACAGCCCTTCTGGGGCCTCTATCATAGAGGACCTAGTGGCAGCCGGTTTTCCACCTACACCCTGGAAGCTGAGAGAGATGCCTGGCCCATACCCCTAAGCTGGAGGCATCACAGCCTTGATCCATGTTGAGGCCTTGCTCTTAACTGAGCAGGGTAGGGCACGTAGGCCCTCCAGCTCCACTATGCCCTGGCCTCTTGGGGAGCAGCCCCAGTAGAGTCCTCCACAGTGTTTCCTAGTCTGCCATTCTGAGCCACTTCCTACTTACTCTCCTTCAGTTTGGACAATAGGGAGCCATGCCCCAATCAAGAACTGGATGATCCCAGAGTTCAATAACAGAGCTCAAAATGAATAGAGCCCCAAAAAGCCTGTCGGTTCTCAAAGGGCGTGGGAGAAAGTACTCCATGTAGTTCTGTCTCAGGCTCAATCTTCTGTCTGGCTTCCCCGAGAGAAAGGTTTGTTCTCCTTGCAGCTACTTTTCTTTTTCACCTCAGCCTATGCTTCTGAGCTCTTTTTAACCTGCTCTTCCTGCTGGAGCATGCTCTGCAGACTTGGAAGTGTGGAGCTACCTGGGCCCAGCGTTGTCCTTTAACTCCTTTTGGCCTAGTGTGGGGTTTGTACACCCCATCACACCTTCATTTGTCTTTGCTGCTCTTCAAGGGAAGAGTGGAGAAAAGAATAAAAAACAGACATGCTAAGAGCTTGCGCGTACTAAGTGCTGAGCATGCTGGCACTCTAGCAAAGCACTTAAACCCAGGCTTAATTTTAAACATGTGAGCAGTCTTGTTGGTTCCAATGGAGCTATGCATGTGCATGAGTTAAGCACTCATAAAAATGCTTTGCTGGATCAGTTCCACAGTGCTCAGAACCTTACAGGACCAGTCTCTAAGTGGCCAGGGCAATGCATGGCTTATTGCGTATGTGTTACTGGTTACACTTCTGTTTAATATACTCTGTTTCCCTCTTCCACTCTCCTTCTTTCAACTACTTATCTTACTCCTAATACCAGTAGTTAAGTAGATTGGAATGTAGGGGGAGCTCTCATGGCCCCAGCCAAAGAAGAGAAAGGGAGTGTTGCTTACCCAAAGCAGGGAGAGAAAGCTTTTAACCCATGCCCAGTATCAGTCAGTGTCTATTTTGCTCCCTGTGAATGGTCATCCCCCTCCATCCACACAAGTGAGAGTTATCTGCTAAGATAAATGAAATAGGTTGTCATGCAACTTAGTCATCCAGCTTCTTGTAAGCCTTGCTGAGTGGGTCTTCAGGTGGGATCTACATGGTCACCTACTATATGTATAAACTGATTCTTCATCGGGACATGAAAATGCCAAACAGCAAAGGATGCTTCTTTCTTAATTTACAGTAAATACAGAATTGCATCTTAAATCTCTTAGGATGGAGATTCCACCACCTTCCTAGGTAACTCATTCCAGTGCTTCACTACCCTCCTAGTGAAATAGTTTTTCCCTAATATCCAACCTAGACCTCCCCCAGTGCAACTTGAGACCAATGTTCCTGTTCTGTCATTTGCCACCACAGAAACAGACTCACTCCATCCTCTTTTAAACCCCCTTTCAGATAATTGAAGGCTGCTATCAAATCCCCACACACACTCTTCTCTGGACTAAATAAGCCCAGTTCCCTGAGCCTCTCCTCTGCTGCACTCTCCAATTTTTCCACATCCTTTCTGGAGTGGGGGCCCCAAAACGGGACACAGTACTCAAGGTGTGGCCTCACCAGTGCTGAATCGAGGGAAGTGATTATTCCCCTCTATCTGCTGACAATGCTCCTACTAATGCAGCACAATATGCCGTTAGCCTTCTTGGCAACAAGGGCACACTGGCGATGCATATCCAACTTCTTGTCCACCATAATCTCCAGGTCCTTTTCTGAAGAACTGCCGCTTATCCAGTCGGTCGCCAGCCTGTAGCTGTGCATGAAATTCTTCCATCCTAAGTGTAGGACGCTGCACTTGTTCTTGTTGAACCTCAGATATCTTTTAGCCCAATCCTTCAAATTGCTAGGTCACTCTTTTGGAGCATGAGCTTTTGTGGGTGAATACCCACTTCATCAGATGCATGTACATCTGGGTATTCACCCACGAAAGCTCATGCTCCAAAACGTCTGTTAGTCTATAAGGTGCCACAGGATTCTTTGCTGCTTTTACAGATCCAGACTAACATGGCTACCCCTCTGATACTAGGTCACTCTTGACCCTCTCTACCCTCCAACATATCTACCTCTCCCCGCAGTTTAGTGTTATCCACGAACTTGCTGAGGGTGCAATCCATCCAATCATCCAGATCATTAATGAAGATGTTGAACAAAACCAGCCCCAGAACTGACTCCTGGAGCACTCCGCTTGATACTGACTGCCAACTAGACATTGAGCTGTTGATCATTACCCGTTGAACCCAATGATCTATCCAGCTTTCTATCCACCTTACAATCCATTCGCCAAACCATATTTTTTTAAACTTGCTGGCAAGAATACTGTGGGCGACTAAATCAGATATATCATGTCCACTGCTTTCCCCATATCCACAGAGCCAGTTCTCTCATCATAGAAGGCAATCATCTTGGTCAGGCATGACTTGCCCTTGGTGAATCCATGTTGACTGTTCATGATCACCTTCCTTTCCTCCAAAGACTTCAAAAAGGATTCCTTGAAGATCTGCTCCATGATTTTTCCAGGGACTGAGGTGAGGCTGACTGATCTGTAGTTCCCTTTTTGAAAGATGGGCATTATATTTGCCTTTTTCCAATCACCCAGGACCTCCCCCGATCACCACGAGTTTTCAAAGATAATGGTCAATGGCTGTGCAATCACACCAGCCAACTCCCTCAGCACTCTCGGATGTATTAGATCTGGACCAATGGACTTGTGCATGTCCAGCTTTTCTAAATAGTCCTTAACCTGTTCTTTCATCACTGAGGGCTGCTCAGTTTCTCCCCATACTGTGCTGCCCAGTGCAGCAGTCTGGGGGCTGACCTTGTCTGCAAAGACAGAGGCAAAAAAAGCATTGAGTACTTCAGCTTTTTCCACATCATCCGTCATTAGGTTGCCTTCCCCATTCAGTAAGGGTCCCACACTTTCCCTGACCTTCTTCTTGTTGCTAACATATCTGTAAAAACCCTTCTTGTTACCTTTCACATCCCTTGCTAGCTACAACTCCAATTGTGCTTTTGTCTTCCTGATTACACCCCTGCAGGCTCGAGCAATATTTTTATACTCCTCCATAGTTATCTGTCCAGTTGTAGGTCTGAAGTGTTGGCAGAACTATTTAGGATAGTTTCCACAATGCCAGGATATGTTACACTTTGCTCAGTTCTTCCTTTTGCTTTCAAGAGCAGAAAAATTGTTAAAGCAATTCAGAGTTAGAAAAAATTGTAAAGAGTCAAGTAAAATAATTGCCGTAGTATTGTACTTGTGATCTCATGAGCAAAATCACAAGGCATTAGGGTATCTAGGTCATCTTCAAAGCTTGACTGCAATGATTGGATTTATGGAGATTATAAGGTTAAAATAATTAGAGATAGATTGAATGTATAAATAAAATACCTGAAATTGACCTTCTGAAAATTTGTTTGTTAAACAGTGCAGATATTTAAAGCCAAAACACTCACTGGTATTATAGAAATTATATTTAAGCATAGTGTAGGGTGGGACCTCCTTATCAATGGCCAGTTGGAATACACACGTGTGAACATGGCATGGATCTCTAAAGGGCAGGCCAAGTTTTGCACTCATTTATACTTATACAACCATTAAAGCCTAAGTGGTTGCATAAGTATAAATGAGAACAGAACTTAGCCTCACCATCACTAATTTAAAGGCATTAACTAGAAATAATTCAGGAATTAATACCACAGCAACAGTGAAGTGAAGAATACAGCCAGCTCCATACAGAACTAAGAGGACACAGGCAGTATTAACAGTTCTGGGCCCAGAGCCAGGGTGACCAGATAACAAGTGTGAAAAATCGGGACAGAGGATGAGGGGCAATAGGCACCTATGTAAGAGAAAGCCCCAAATATCGTGACTGTCCCTATAAAATCAGGACATCTGGTCACCCTACCCAGAGCCGACCACTGGTGGTCCTCAGTCAATTATGCCAAAAAAAAAGTGGTCTTTATTTGGCTGTCACTCCCTTCAGGCAGGGCACCATCTATACCATGGCACCATCTTTCCCAGTGCAGCAGGGTGATTTGGTCCATCATCAGGCCTAGTTTGGGCCTCTGACAGCCTTCATTTCAGTTCAGTGTCCCTTGTTGTCTGGAGGAGGTCCCTGCTGGACTGACTTCTGGGATGGTAACCCCTTGCCCTGCCCTTCTTGGGGCATGTGGTTGGTAGGGGGACCCAGACCCTCCTGCTTCACTAGGCCCTGGCCCAGGGCACTGAAAGTGTAGCAGTGGGGTTGGCCTGGGTTCAGCCTGCCCCTGTGTCCCTTCCTACCGAACCCTGTGCCTCGGTTTAGGGTGCGCTCACAATCTGAGTTACAATCCTTGCTTCAACCCCCCATAATCTAGGGCCAATACCTGTGACCCTTAGGTAACCTTTCCATAAGTTAGTGTCACAAAACCAGGAACAGGGAGACTCACAGTCAGACCCCCTCCATAGCAGAGTAGTTCTACTCCAGGAAATGGCTTCTCGAGCTTCTTTTATACTGGTCCTTTCCCCAGAAACATGCTCAGCAGTGCCAGGTAGTGGGACAGGGCCTTTTGGGCCCAGTATTGCACCAGCCCTCTCTTGCCTCACTGTGGGATCTATACACCCCATCTCATCCAACAACAAGCAAGGCACTAGGAGGATACCACAATATTCCTGCATTAGGCCTACCTTCCTTCAGGAAGCTGACAGGCAGCAGTCTATCAAGCAGTTCCTGGTCCCAGCTAGTCTTCTCAGACTGAGAGCTAGATGTCTACTCTCCTACCCAGCCAGCTTCCAGCTGATCTGGGCTCTCCCCTTTTAACCTCTCCAAGCCTGGCACTTATTGCAGATGTAGCAGGACAGAAGTTGACTGAACCCAAGAAGCTCATTACCCCTTTCCTGGCCAGTCTAGGGTTTGACTATCCTATCAAAAGTATCTAAGTAAGACAGCAGGATTTAGCCCAACAATTTTAGAAGCAAGGCTGGTCCAAAATTTCTTGTCTAAACTGTTTGATGGAAAATTGAGTTTTTTCATAAAAAGTGTTTCTTTGTTTTGCAAAAGCAAACCAACCCCACCCCAAACGTACACATTGGCCAAAAAAATCAATATGTAAATTCAAAAGGGCAAAGTAATGCCTCAAGGGAACTATAGCCTGGGTGCCTTAAATTTCCATTCCTTCTCCCATGGAAGGCCACACTACAGCCCATGTGATGCACCACAGCCAGGCATTCCTATGATGCATCCCAGCCCCTCACCAAGACAGGACAAGGTGGTACATTGTGGGATACGTACTCCAGACAGCAAGCCCAGCCTGTAGAGAAAAATGAGAGTATAAAGTACCTGAAGGTTCCCTGGGGCACCAAAGCACTCATTTGAAGAAGAAAAATAGTTTGTAACTGAAATATTTTGCAGGGGAAAATATTTTGTGACCAGTTCTAGTGAGAAGTTGGTATATTTCTGATGGTGTGAAATAACATGGGGCTGGAGAATCACAGCCCCAATCTTCGCTTGTATTTTGCCCTACAGCACACTCAGAGAGAATCTTACATTGTTTTAGGTAAGCTATTTGGACAGTGCTATAGCATCAACCAGACACAATCCAACTTTTGAACATTAACATTCTTTTAATTTCAGCAACATGCCAATATCTTGGCAATAGTTCCACAGACATACTTTCCAAAGTTGCCAACAAAACAGACAGCTGGTTCACTATAGACATAATAGTTGGTTTATTATACACATAAATACTTAAAAGTGGGGAAATGTTAACTAAACAACCAGTAATGCATTTCAAATAGAAAATAAGAAATAAATAGGCACTCAGTCACTGTGACACTGTATAATCTTTTAAATAGGTAGGTGGACATTTTTCCCCCTCTAGGACACGTCAATTCAATCTTTGCAAAAGGTAATTCTGCCATCAATGTTGTTCCTGAAAATACAACTTTTGGTTCAAAACGGTCGTTCTGCAGTGCAGTAACTGGAACAGTCTGTCCATGAGATTTCTCTGTAACAGTTGATATTGTGTCCAGCAGCTGTTCCTCCAGAAACTGAGCAGGAATCTAACTGGGCATTTTCAGGTGACAAATCCATTGCTGCTGTACTAATATCTGCCGAGTTAACCATAATCCTTTTTTGCACATGTAGGTGCATAACCCTCTGTCCCCCAGAATTACAGTGTACAAGACTGTCCCTGTAATATCTTGAATGGCAGCTGGCATCCTGAAGACTATGGCAGTAGTTTAGAATCCTCGAAAGCTTGTCCCGGAGCTGATTTTCAATACTACTTAGCACCCTTTTTCAGTAACATCTACATTACAAGTGTTGGTAAGTTTGGCAAAAACGTAGCATAGAATCATAGGGTTAGAAGGAACCACAAAATCTAGTCTGATTCCCTGCCAAGATGCAGGATTTGTTGTGTTTAAACCATCCAAGACAGATGGCTATCCTGTCTCTTCTTGACAACCTCCAGTGCAGGAGCTTCCACGACTTCCCTAAGCAGTCAGTTCCATTGTCCTACTGTTCTTAGGAAGTTTTTTCTGAGATTTAGTCTAAAATCTGCTATGCTGTATTTTGAACCCATTGTCTCTTTTCCTACCTTCTGTGGCAAGAGAACAATTTTTCTCCATCTTTTAAACAGCAGCCTTAAGTATTTGAAGACCGCTAACATGTCCCCCATAGTCTCCTCTTTTCCCAAAGAAAACACACCCAGTTCCATCAGCTTTTGCTCATATGGCTTGCATTTCATCCCTTTGATCATCTTTGTGGCTTGCCTCTGTATCCTGTCATTTCTCTGTATCCTTCCTATAGAGCAGTGACCAAAGTTGACACTACTCCAATTGAGCCTAACCAGCACCGAGTAGAGCACTTCCCATGACT
Organism: Gopherus evgoodei; assembly: GCF_007399415.2. Lineage (NCBI taxonomy): Eukaryota > Metazoa > Chordata > Testudines > Testudinidae > Gopherus > Gopherus evgoodei. The sequence goes on from NC_044332.1 coordinate 61,804,269, forward strand.
TGCATGTTATGCCTCTGTTAATGCAACTCAAAACTGCATTTCCTTTGTTTGGAACAGCTCCACATTGTTGACTCATGTTGAGGTTGTGACCCACCACAACTCCCAATTCCTTCTCAGCAGTGCCACTGCCAAGTCAGTTATCCCCCATTCTGTATTTGTACATTTAGTTTTTATTCCCTAAGTGTAGCACCTTACATTTGTTTTTGTAAAATTTCATTTTGTTGCCTATAGTTCAGTTCTCCAATTTATCAAAATCCCTTTGATTTTTAGTTCTATCCTCCCAAGTGTCTGCAAACCCCCAACTTTGCATTATCTGCAATTTGATCAGAATGCTCTCTATTTCTACATCCAGGTCATTAATAAAGATGTTAAATAACACCAGACCCAGAACATATCCCTGTGGAACCCCCCTTGAGACCTTCTTTCAATCTGACATTATTCCAGTAATAGTTACTCTGTTTGCAGTTGTTTAACCAATTATGTATCCATTTAATAGTAGTTCTACTGAGCCTGCATTTCTCCAGCTTACTTAGGAACAAAAAGTCATGTGGGACTGTGTCAAAAGCCTTGCTAAAGTCCAGGTATATTATGTCCATGTCATTCCCCCATCCACCAAACTAATTACCTTGTCAAAGAAGGGTTAAAAAAAAACCAACCTGTTTAGCACGATTTCTTTAGTAAAATTCTCAGTATTATTGTAATAATTCAGCCAGCATAAGCAGGCTTTCAGCTCTGAAATATCCCTATATGTAGGTGCACCCCAAATTGCTTTGACTTTATCTTTCACTGGGCATAGTACCAGGGCATCTACTTTATATCCCAAGTATATCACTTATATGCCAGGACTAAACACTTTCTTTTTCAGGTGCAGACCTGTTCCCTTTAGCTTGTTTAGCACTTCAGCTAAATTTTGTAAGTGTTCTGTTTCAGTGGTACCTGTAATTAGCATTTCATTCGGATATACTGCTCCACTGGAACTCCCTGAATCAATGCCTCCATGGTTCTTTGGAAAATAGCCAGGACTGAGGACATACCAAAAAGTAACTGATTATATTTAAAACAGTCCTTTGAGCATTTTGAGTGACTGCTTGAAATCTTCTTCCAGGACAATCTGTTGTTAAGTATGGCTCATGTCTAACTTGGTGAACAATTATGCTCCTACTAAAACTGCAAACAGATCCTCAATTTTTGAAATTGGCTGTTTTAATTGTGAAATCTTGTTTATAGTCAATACATGCATATGGAACCATCCAGCTTCAAACACTGGTACTATTAGTGCAGCCCATTCAGAAAAAAACTTTACAGATCCAATACCACCAGTTGTGTGTAGTCTTTTTAACACAATTTCAACTTTTTATTTCACAGCAAAGGGTACAAGTCTGGGCTTGAAACAAAGCCTGACAGTTGTTTTTTTGTAGATTTTAGCAGTAGTACCTTTTTAAAATGCCCACTTCATCTGTAAGTACTTCCTTACATATATTTTAAACAGTTTCCAGAATTAGATCTTGTGATTTCAAGTGATATATCTTTCCTTTCCACTCCCGTGGAAAGGAGTCAGCCTACCGTTCTATTGGGCAAGTTAGGGTCAGTACCAGTAATCACGAGCAACAGTAAATGCCTTACTTGACTCTGATGGCTAACCTTCACATTGGTGGCTTCCAGTATTTTTACCACTACTCTAGTATGTTTTTAATTTTACCCTGCATTACTGCAGTGGAAATGGTTCACTACCTTTTCACCAGGTATCATATGCTTCTTGGTTCATAATAATCATGCTACATCCCATGTCAAGCTCAAATCATTCCCCCCCCCCACCCCATTTCAAGTGAGGCCAGTGTGGCTGGTATATTTGTTACCCATTTACATATATTTAGGTATATTTGTTACCCATTTACTATAGATAGCATAAGCTACTTCCATTTTTTCCTTCTCACTACTTTCCTCCTCCAGTACATGAAAGGTATCATAGCTATTAGATTGCTTTTTATCATGGTTTTGTATGTCTGCTTTCTTAGTTTTGTTTCAACCTTCTTGAACGTGCCCAGTCAATCCACAAATGTGATTTTTAAATCAGCAGACCATTGGTGCCTATTAACTATCGCTGTTTTAACTGCCTCCACAATAAAACTCTGCTAGACAATTAGATCTGTTTCTAGGTTGCCTTGCAATTCTGTGCACAGTACCTTGTATTTCCTGCATGCTATTTCCATCTCCCCAGGCTCCTGTGACTTATGTTTGTAAATCCTGTACATTTTTATTTGCAGATTCCATAGCCTGGACCAATTTCAGAGCTATTTCAAATGTTCACTGTGGTTCAGACAGTAATCTTCTTTGCATTTTGTCATCATTAATGCCACAGACTAATCTGTCTCTTAGCATTTGTGTCAGAAGCACACCATAATTACAATCTTGAGACAGCTTCCTTGGTTCTGCCACAAACTCACCTCCTGTCACCCTGGATTTCCTTGTCCCAGAGTTAAACTAAAATCATTCTGCTATTTTACTGGGTGTTGGGTTGAAATGGTTTTTATTTTAAAAGAACAGCTTCACTAAGCTCATCAAAAGTTTTTATCCCTGAGCTTTTTCGGGGTTAGCAGGTTTCTCATTAAACTGAGGTCTTGACCCCTACACTGCCAAGTATTATCGTTTCTTCTCATCTTCACCTATAACATCATTAGCAGTGAACAAAATATTTTTTCAGTATTCATCCCAAATTAAGTGTTGTGGATTAAATAGTCCCATATATTGCAGCCATTTCACCTGTGTTTCTATGGATGTATAGACCTTACTTATAGATGTCTTCCCAGACCTATTTCTCTTTTTTCTTTCAGCTCCACCTCGCCACCATATGTTGTAATATAAACAAGATATAATCCAACTTCAAGTATTAACAGTCTTTTTAGTTCAAGCAACTTGCATACATCTTTGCAATAGCTCCACTGACCCACACTTTCCAAAGTTGACAATGCACAACACTACCCTGGAACAGCCAAACATTTCCTTGTTTTAAGCTATCTGTCTACTCCCCCCAATGGCTGGATCATACACAGTAGAATAGACAATGTCTCTTTAAATTATCTGGTCATTGTTTCCTAAAAGTAACTGAGGATAGAGATGGGGTAGGAAGAGGCATATGTATTTTGGTTACATATTTGACTTCTGTAGAATAATTTGGGGAATAGTTACCGTGTCCTGATTAGCATCCCTTTTAGTGGTTTTAAAACATTTCAGACAGTGAGGGTATTGCAGGGCAAGTGAATAGATCCCTAGATTGCATCACTTCATATGTGAAGAAGGGATCAGCTACTAAATATAACTGTGCATTGATTTTTGCTGACTAACATGGAGAAAATCTTTTTCTCCTAGTGGTTCAAGGTTCTTTTATCCCTACACTTGGGGGTGAAGGGAGGGGGAGAGGGGAAAATAGCTAGCCATTGTGTTCTACAAAATATTCTTGCCTGTAGTCTTCTTGAAATATCAATGACAGATAATGGACTACATTTCATACCTGAGAAGTGGTTTTTTTTAAAAAGACTGAAAGCAATGACACTCATTAGATTTGCTCTTCTGCTTCCGATGGCAAGGCAGAGTAATTTTCCTCATATCTGCTCCTTTGTCCGCCCCCCATTTCTTTCCCATTCGTCTTTAGTCTCGTTTTACTTAAAAACTCATTTAGTTGTCTCCTGAGCTCATTAATGTTCCCTGCTTCAAAGGCCCTTTATAACATATTGGCACATATGTATTACTCTTTATATGAAATAATTTTGTTTAAACTGTCTCCCAGTTGTCAAGTAATCTCCAGTGTGTGCTCTCATATTACTATCCCTAGACGAGTAGTATATTTATCATAAACACTTGTTATAACTATGGTGATTATAATGAGAATTCACAAAGTCCAAAAGTAAAGTACAAGGATTTCACATCCATGAGGGAACATTTGCCCCAAAGAGTAATGTGAAGGTGAGCTGTATTTATAAAAAAATGTTCTTTTCTTTCATGTTCCTTGCCAGTGTAAAGTATTTGTTCAGAATACAGCTGGGCAAATAATTCAATTAATTTTTTATTTGGCTAATTTTACCTCTTGGAATTGTGTTCAAGCAGCTTACAGTTTTTTTGTATAGTTAATAATGATTTGAAATTTGGCAAATAACTCTTTTGGTCTGTAAATCTGTAAAACAGTGTTCATACACATTCAAAATTTTGATTGGACATGTGTCAAATACTATGCTTGTTCCCTCCAGCTTTCTGGAGAGAATGCTTATGTCTATGATTTGCCAGTTACATTTTTAAATAAAAATAAGGTTTTGCCATTAGAAGTCCAATATGTGTTACCCAATTCCTTTTTCTCTTTTACTAAAATGTCCCAAGTACACTGGGCTCTCGTGTGGCATCACTTTTTAAGGATCACTGCCCAAAGTGAGGAGTTATGTCCCACTTAAAAGGACATTAGTGCAAGGATATTTTTATGAGCTATCACATACAATGAATATTTAACATACAATTAAATCCAAGTTACATCCTGGGGAAACAATTCCATTATTCCATTATCAGTGGTACTTCTCTAAAAGTGAAGTAGCATGTTAGAGGTTTCAGGAATGCCTTTATCACACAAATTTATTTACTACAGCCGCTACCTGTAGGTAGCGGCTGTAGTAAAAGCTTGGTCTGTTTTCCCATTCTAAACTCTGTTTTCAGGACTTTATATACAGCAGACATAAAGTATACTCTGGGTTGAAATGCAGCATATAAAGTCTCACCCAAAGAGAAGAAAAAATTGCATAAGCGAGGTGTCAATCTATTTGGACCCTAAAATGCAGTTATTCTGAAAAAGCAATCGGTCCCAAACCCCAGTGTTCTCTCCAGTGTTTTACATATTTGTTTTACTTTAAAGCAGGTACACCAGTTTCTTCATAAGGAACCAGTGTTTTAGGACAAGAGGTGAAATCCTGCCTCTTTTGAAGTCAATGGGAAAACATTTACATCAATGGGGCCAGAAATTTCAACCAAGATCTCTCAGTTGTGTTGTGCCTTTTGTGGATGTTGCACAATAACTCCAGGGACAAGTCAAGCAATGTATTCACAGGAAGAAACTATGGCCTTTGTTTTCTGGGTACTGCACCTTTAAATCTCTAAGAACTCTGTAAGAAACAGGCATTTCTAAGAGGCAGCTTGTAACTGCATATTGTGTTCTCTCCTCCAGCCTACTTTTGGTTCCTTAATCAGAGGGCATCCACTTGCCATCAGGTCCTTGCACCTGACCATTTTCCCATTGGAAGAGAGGTATTGCCAAATGTCCAAAAAATCATGAGTCAGACCACAAAAATAATGACATTTGCTTAAAAATCATGGGGGATAACTGTTGGGTTCCTTTTGTTTGCTGTCTGGTTTGAGCCTGCAGGGTGCACTCAGGTAACCTTTTCAAGCTTTTTTCCTGCAACTATGAAAACTCAACATTTTTATTTTAATTAAATGAAATATGAGATTTCCTTACAAGTGTCTCAATTCTAGAAGCTGGTGCTTTAAGAAAAATACCAAATATCACAAGAGTTGCCAACATTGGAAGGGAGTGCTGGCACATTGCTCCCTGAAGGGAGTCCCTGGTGACTAAGTGAGCCTATCATTTCCAGAAAAATATACAGGTGGCTCAAAACGAGCCACAGCTAGAGGCAAGAATTTCCACTGGAAAGAGCTCAGTTGAAGTTTTCTAAGAGATTTATTACAAAACGAAGCATATTTTTGTAAAGATGGGCAGCGTACATTTAATGAGAGGGCTTAGCTAGTTTTCTATTAGAAGAGTGCAGTTTTAGAGATAAGCTGTTTGGTGCTCCCCTAACACAGAGGCTTATTTTTCATTCACATAAAGGTTAGGCCATTGGTCCTCATACATAGCAGACAAAGCCTTTGAGTACTTATGAAGTAACTGGTCTTAATTCCCTCCATCCTAAGTGGCAATGCCACACATTTAACTGTTGAACACTTTTTTAAATAATGCTTTGCATTTCTGTAACACCTTGTTGGGGGAGAGGCTTTAGAAAGAAAAAGGTTGAGAACCCCTGCTCTATAGTGTCTAGCCATTCCCAAGGCTAAAGGCCAGACTCTCAGCTGTGCCCAGATTAGCCCTTTATGCCCCTACTATACCAATTTTGATGCTAGTTCTGTGCCAGCCCAGTCTCCACTGTAGATTAGAGCAGCCTCAGATTGTTTAAAATTATAACCAACTGCCCACAGCTTCACATGGGTCATTTTGGCAGCCAGGAATTGCCAGGGTGTCAAGTGGATAAAGCCAAACTCTGTGTCAGGGCAAGGGAGGGGCAGTGGCACAGGAACTGCTATAGTGTTTGTGCCACCAGAGGATTCCCTTGTGCAGGAGGAGCACTGCACCAGCCACCTACGCTGCCTCTCTGGCAGTTTTGCACCAAGAGACCTCAAAATTCCCCCACCCTAGTCTAAAGGATAAATGGCAACAATATATGGACCAGATCTTTCATTCCTTGTGCCCTCAAAATTCCCATTAGCCCATCCAGACGTTCTACAGAACAACTGCTCTGATCTAGAACCAGTTAAATCAATGGGGATGTAGTTTTCTATTGACTTCAATGAGTTCTGGATCAAGCCTTGAACTGACAGAGCTGTTCTACAGCACCAAGTCTCAGAGCATTACCACAGTTTTTAAAAGATACTTGTTTTAAAAAAACAAACCCTGGAATGAGTAACTGAGCATCCACTTTAACTGCTGTCTCCTTCCTTCCTTGCCAGATATAGGGTTTGACCCCATAAATCCAGGGATAAGCCAAGATCAGAGGATCTCACACAGCTTCTTTGGCTCCTCATGGGTTTGTTTTCTGTAGCACTTTCCATCTGAAAACAAAGTGCTTTCCCTATAGTCATGTAGCAGCACTACATCCCTGGTGGAAGAGAAGTATTTTCCACCAATGTAAAATAATGTTCTGAAGCAGAGTGAACATGCCCAAGGCTGCACAGAAAGCCTGTGTCAAAGTGAAGACTAGACTCCAGATTTTCAGATACCCACTCCAGTGCTCTGACTGCAAGACATCCTTCCTCTCCTGTTCTATAGGCCAAAAACTGGAATGTCTAGAACACAAGCAAGAAAATAAAGTCCCTGCTTCAATAGTGGCTTACACACTTCCAAATATCAGAAAGAACAGCACCCATCAGGACACACAAAAGACCCACAGAGAAAAAGAAAGTATGCAGGTACATATAAGGAGTCCTTAAATTTTCTTTTAAATTAATGTGCCAAAATTAGTAAAAAAACAAACCATAACACACACTTCATCTGATAACTGCATACAGGATATATCTACAGATTTATTAGATCATTTCTTTTATGGACCTTTCACAGGGTCCACTCACCACAAATGGCACCTCCTGCTGGTAGCTCTGGGGATTAGCTCTTGTCAGGCCCTGCCCTCCTCTGGCAGGATCTCTACTTGTTATCTCTTTCAACTTGTAGTCCTTCTCACTGCTGGAACTGCAGCTTCCTGTTCCTGGCATGGCCCTCCTGCCAGCTCACTAAAATCCTCCCCTTCCAGGAAAATCAAGGTCCTTCCAGACCAGTTAGCAGCTTCAACATCCTGCATCACTTCTCAGTGGATGGTAGAGAAACCCAGGCCTGTCCTCTACAGTGGGTTCCAGTCCAGGGACCCTATAACAAGCAGCCATGGTCTGTATGGTCCAACACCCTTGCTGCTGTTTCCCTGGGCTTCTTCCTACTTAACTGGCATCCCCCTCCTCCTGGATTTGCCAGCCTCCAACACCCTGCTCCCAGAGTATGACTGTAGACTACCCCCATTAGGGCTTATGGCTCCTGGGCTTTATACAGGCCCCTCCTGTTCCTGCCCAGCTGATCCCATTTCCAATTGGCCTGCTCCCTGTCTCCTTCCTCAGGTACAGCGTGGGCAGATACTTGGCCTGCCTAGGCACTTTAACCTCTCCAAGCCTTGTGTGGTGGGGTGGATAGAGTGTAACAGGTGCATTTAATGCTGTAAGAATGAAACACATATAGCTACAATTCTCTCTGCATAGACAGGGAAGAATAAACTGTTAACATGATTAAAACTGGAAGGAAAAGAGAATGCCTCTTCCAAATTTACTCCTTCTCATAAGCAATTGATTGGCAGGTCAGCATAGGCTCAATCCTGCAAGGTGTTGAGCTCTCTGGCACCCCATCCAGCAAAACACTTAAAAACATTCTTACCTTTAATTATGTGAGTAGTCTTAATGATTTCAATACAACTATTCACAGGCTTAAAGATATGCATGTGCTCAGCTCACTGCACCCTACATCATCTGCAACTAGCACAGTTTGAAAGGTGGCCATTGTTACAAACATTTGATAATTGCATGTGTTCAGAGAAGAAATGAAGAGGCACTAATTGAAGTACATACTTAAACTTCTCTCTTTCTGGTTTATTATTGACATAATTCCTTATCACTCAGCTGGAGCAAGAAGGGGAAATGTGAAACTTTAAGCTGCCTCAAATAAACTTGTTTTCTGTCATATCTAAATTTCATAAATGCTACAGTTATGCAAACACAGAGTTGCTCTAAAATATAAAAGACATTAGAATAGAATAGAATATTAGGGTTGAAAGGGACCTCAGGAGGTCATCTAGTCCAACCCCTTTTCTGCAGAACTGCTGACTAGCCATTCAGTCCCTAATCCGTAGCAGTCCATGGAATTCTTCCGTCCTAAGTGCAGGACTCTGCACTTATTCTTGTTGAACCTCACCAGATTTCTTTTGGCCCAATCCTCTAATTTGTCTAGGTCCCTCTGTATCCTATCTTTACCCTCCAGTATATCTACCAGTCCTCCCACTTTAGTGTCATCTGCAAACTTGCTGAGGGTGCAGTCCACACCACCCTCCAGATCATTAATGGAGATATTGAACAAAACCGGCCCCAGGACCGATCCTTGGGGCACTCCGCTTGAAACCGGCTGCCAACTAGACATGGAGCCATTGATCACTACCCGTTGAGCCGACGATCTAGCCAGCTTTCTATCCATCTTATAGTCCATTCAGCCAGCCCGTATTTCTTTAACTTGCTGGCAAGAATACTGTGGGAGACAGTATCATAAGCTTTGCTAAGTAAAGGAATAACTCGTCCACTGCTTTCCCCCATCCACAGAGCCAGTTATCTCATCATAGTAGGCAATTAGGTTAGTCAGGCATGACTTGCTCTTGGTGAATCCATGCTGACTGTTCCTGATCACTATACTCTCCTCTAAGTGCTTCAGAATTGATTCCTTGAGGACCTGCTCCATGATTTTTCCAGGGACTGAAGTGAGGCTGACTGGCCTGTAGTTCCCCAGATCCTCCTTCCCTTTTTTAAAGATGGGCACTACATTAGCCTTTCTCCAGTCATCTGGGACCTCCCCCGAATGCCAAGAGTTTTCAAAGATCATGGCCAATGGCTCTGCAATCACATCCACTAACTCCTTTAGCACTCTCGGATGCAGCACATCCGGCCCCACGGACTTGTGCTCAGCCAGCTTTTCTAAATAGTCCTGAACCACTTCTTTCTCCACAGAGGGCTGGTCACCTCCTCCCCAGTGCAGCAGTTTGGGAGCTGACCTTGTTCGTGAAGACAGAGGCAAAAAAAGCTTTGAGTACATCAGCTTTTTCCACATCCTCTCTCACTAGGTTGCCTCCCTCATTCAGTGAGGGGCCCACCCTTTGACTTTCTTCTTGTTGCTAACATACCTGGATTATAGACACTGTAGACTTTTAATCTCTTTTCTTAATTAGATGATCAGCTTTAATGATACTTTATTATATGCATTTAGATATTTTCTTGTGATATCAACAATTTACTGTACTTAAGGGGATGTCTGGCACTCAAATGGTGGACACTGGCTCGGGGTCTATCATTTCTTCAGTGTTCACTTATTTTGTCCTCCATGTCCTTTTATGATTTACATTTCCTAGTCTCCTCATATCAGTCACTCTGTTTTCTTCACCTCCTCATTACTAATTCATCCAGCTTTTGAATCAACATTCAGACCAGCAGGTTGGCTCCTGTGCCTACACTTACAATCAGCTCAACACCAAGACAACAGAGTGCGATCATCACCTTTAAATCCACACATTAGCATAATTTAAGGAATTTTTATAAGGTGACGTGTTTATTAGGAAGAATATTGCCTTATGTTACATTCTATGCTTTTCTATTTCACTCTGTATTTTAGCTGAACAGACTCATACCTGTCTTATGAAGGGATTGGGTTTTAAGTGCCATAAATAGATTTTTTTTAGTTTACAGGCTCTTTCTAACTCCATTATTCTCCCTGCCACACAAAATAAAGTTTTTCTACATCGTTGTTGCTGCTGTAGAGAAATGCATTTTCTGTCTTGCCTTAAAAAGAAAGATACAGCGAAACACTGACGGCACAAAAAGCAATTTGAATCCTGCGATAGAAAATATATCCCTAGCAGACAATGCACAGTAATAAGTAATAGTATAAGACCACTTTGACATTAGAAGAAAAGTGCCTAGTAAACTATTTTTAAACAAATACATTTTCTTTTGCTGTTTTCTTTGGTAGCAAAGAAACGGAGGAAAGAAAGTAGAAAAATGTATGACTGCACATTACTCAATAACTACAGAACTGTTTTTAATAATGTACGTTATTTCTGCTTTTGGACAGGCAACATACAGAGGTCAGGCACTATTACAAGTCACTTTACTCAAAGTGCTTTTATACACTCTACTGTTATTTTCACAGTCATTATCCTGTGTCTGGAACAGCAAAGATAAGAGTATGTCATAGTACTGTGACTGCCTTGTTCTGTGTGTTTCATTCTATCTAAGTTATATTTGCAACAACAGTTCATCAAGTATGTATCGATTTAAAAAGTGTAATATTGATGTCTAAGGCCATGGGGTTCCAGCGTGACAAACCACACTTTAAATGCCATCCAAAAGGATGCTCTGTATCTTATCTGAATACAGGATCTTATCGACTAATTTGCATCGCTTCTGCAGTAACCTGATGAATTTTGAACTTTAATAAATGCTAGTTTGTGACTAGCTTTATGATTTCATCTTAATGAGCCTCATTTTGAATGTTAAATGTCTGACAAACATTGGGAGTTCCCATTATTCAATAGCTCTTCAGTGACTTATGAGATGACAGTTATGGCCTCAGTCCAAACGGTAGTAGACAGGCATCCATATCATCCAAAGCACCAACTGATGCTTTCAGCAGTAGAATAAAATTCAAAAAGAACAATCTGAGAGTTTTTTGTTTGTGGAATGTCCACAGTTGGATCCCAATGTTTAAAAATGCATGCATTATTCAAAATTCTGCTACATGTTGGTTACTCTTTTGACACTCAAAATTTGAGCTGTAATGCTTCATGATGATTAGCTGCATAAATCACATGGTATTCTTACTCTTCTCCACTGGCTTCTGGTGCAAATGATCATGGAAAGAGAACTTCAAAGGTTGTTTTTCATCAACATTATTGCCAGGAAAACATCACTGCATCAACATTCACAGGAAATGAACAGAGAAGGGGAGTGGGCAGAGCTGAAATGAATTAATGTTTCAGTGCAGATAAGCATCCATAAAGGACTGCACGATTGGACTCAACGAGAGTGATTCCATTGAATCAAATGACATCTGGATCAGGCCCAAAGTGTTTTCCACCAGTCATCCGAATCTACTCCATTGATGAGCTAATTCATTGTGATTGAAGATGTTTGTAGAGGGAAGTTTATATTCATGCTGCCAATACTGTATCTGTTCTCTGGCCAGCCTGGACAACATTACATGCAAGTGTGTCTGTGGACCAGCAAGCGGGATTCATATAGAGCCCTTGCAAATGTAAACTCTCAAACTATTTGATACTCCATATCTACCACTGGACTATTATTAGTTTCATGATCTCCATGTCCCCAGTTAATGGATACATTAAATAATGACAAGCAGATAAACTTTGAAATATAATGTTAAATAATTATTATACTCTTTTGGGTGAAGCCCTAAACCAAGGTTCTGTTTCTTTAAAATTCCCATGTCACTTCTCATAGAAACTTCTTCAGACTTGTCCAGTATAGTATATGCTAGGTGACTGCCACCTTCTACCCAACAGGGGATTACAGGCTGAATGTATGGAGTTGCAAAGTAACCCAGGGTTCTAGATCAGCATAATCAATTATTTTCATTTCATTTTCCTTTAATTTATAGTTAACTTTAAATTGCCACAATATGCCTGTAGCTTGTGTCTAAACACCCCGTGTTGCAGCAAAAGATTACTCATGTTACAAAAAGATTACTCATGTTACAATATGAATTCACACCAACTATTTTGTTTCCGATTATTCTCAATTATTTGCCACATCAGAAAGCGAGAAGGAGGCATTAATTAAGTTAAATATAATTAACAGAAAGTAGCTCTGACACCACCACATTTATTTCAGTGAGCAGGGTGTGAATAGCAGGAACAAGTAGCAATGACACAACAGGAGAAGAAGGAGAGTTTATATAATATGTTCTTAAGAGACAACAGCATCCAATATGTTTATAGATTGAAAAACTTGCAAAGAGGCACACTGGCAGAATTTGCTCTCAATGATTCTGGTTAGAAATCACAGCCAGCCAGTGACCAAATAAGTGGGGGAATGGCTTGGTTTAGAAATGCAGCCTAGTGTCAGTCCATTTAATATCATGAGTACTATTGTCTTCTCAACACCGAATCTAAATCTTTTGTAAGAATTATGCCATAACTGAGGTCCTGTACATGAAAATGGAGCCCCCACAGCCTTATGAGGCTAAGGAACCACTGTCCCTATCTTCCCCAGCTCTAGTCTCTAGTACTAGAGACAGGGTTAAGGTTATAGCTGATTTATGTTACAGTTGCACCTAGAAGCCCTGTTACTGCAGCCCCATGTGACGCATGCTGTATAAGCACATAACCAGATGCAATACCAGAAGAGTAGTCAGTCTTATCTTTTTAGACTGTAATATAGTAGGATGTGAAACAGAGGCACCAAGATGTGAAATGACTTGCTCAAGATCACACACTCAGCAATGAAGCCAGAAACAGCCCCAAGGTCTCCTGAGTCCCAGTCTACTACCCACTCCATTACACCATTATGTCTCTCTTAAGCTGTAAGGAAAATAACAATACAGATTAGAATCAATGGCTTTACTGACCTAACAGGTAATTATTATTTTTCAGAATTTATTTTAGTGACTAATGCTTTCTAAAGTGATTAGCAATTTGGGGTGCTCAGCTTGAGATTCCATGAAGAGTCCTGAACTTCTGGGCACGTTCCCTTTTGAAGAAAAAAAAAATACAAACTCCAGATCCTTTTAAGGTATTGGGCACCCATGGGTGGCGGGTGAACGAGCCTTTGGGGGAGGCTAGCCCCTGGCGCAGCCCCCTCTGCCCGAGGCTCTGACCCTCCCCCTCCTGTTTCTCTCCTTCTCCCCTGCCGAAGACTAGAGCACACACCCCTGCGCGCCCCCAGCCCCGGAGCAGCTTGGCCCCAGTGCCCCTAGCCCCGGAGCACTGGGCAAGTGACACGGCCAGAGCGCCCCTAGACCCAACGCACTGGGTGGGCAGCATGGCCAGAGCACCCCCAACCCCAATGCCTCCAACTCCAGCTCCAGAGTGCTGGGTGGGCGGCGCAATGTGGCCCCAGCCCCTACGCCTGCAGCCTCGGGCCTTGCAAGCACCAGCTCCAGCCTGCCTGCTCCAGCCTCTCAGCCACAGAAGAGTGGGAAGGGACCTGGAAGAAGGCAGGAGAGGGTCTGGGGGTGGAGTGTGGGCAGGGCCACACCAGACTGTTTGGGGATGCACAGCCTCCCCTGGCCTATGATTCCCGCAGCCCATGTGGGCACCCAAAAATCACTAGTCACTTTTTAAAATCTTGCCCAAAATCTCTTTGTCTCAGTAAAAGGTTGAGCAGCAAATTGCATAAATTAGTTCTACATGGTGTAAACAATGTTTCCCTTTATCAGTTTTAAGTTTGTTGCCTTTTCATCTCAGTGTCCCTTTCTCCTCATACTGCAAGAGAGCAAACAGAAAGATTCACCTTTCTACCACTCACTTTTATACATGTTCCATCATGTCATGTTTTATTAGACTCCTCTCCAACCTATATAATCCCAATTTCTCTTCATAGTGAAATAGTTCCATGTTTCTAATCAGGTTAGTTGCCCTCCATTGGACTTTTCTAGTTCTGCTTTATGCTTTTTGAGACAGAGAGGAGTTGAACACTGTAATGCAGGTGAGGGTGTACCTCAGTTTCCATATAATGGATATTGTCTTAATACAGCACATTGATGTAAGCTAGCATCTCAGTTGCTTTTTGGACTGCTGGTGTGCACTGGGAAGTGGTTTTCACCGAGCTATTCTTCACAGTGATGACCATGTCTTTTTCCAGAGTTGTTACAGCTAATTTCAAGCCCATCAATAAGTATGATTAGTTCAAATTGTTCTTTCAATGTGAATTACTTTCACTTGTCTGCATTGGATTTCATCTGCCATTGTGTTACAAATTGCCTAGTTTGGTTTGGCCCTTGAACATTCCACACAGTCATCTCTTTATTAATCTACTCTAAGTAATTTTGCCTAACCTGAAAATTGCAGCACCTTGCTGTTGACATACTTTCCCAGATCATTAGCACAACTCCTAGTACAAGTCCTTGGGGCACTCGGCTATTAATTTATTTCCCATGGTGATAATAGTCCATATTTATTTCTCTTAACAGTGCCTAATCCACGCTGGAACTTTGTGGCTATTTAGTTCTCAAGTGGCTTTGTCCAAATAAGCATATCTGACATGGCACTTTCATTCTCAGCCCCTATTTTCAGTTCTAGCAACTTCTAACTTTATCTTCTGGGCTGAAATTTCTCGTGCTTGTTCTCAACATAGAGATAAATGTTTCTTGAAGAAAAAAATCTAAAGAAAATCCATTCATACATTTTGAGTTACCCAAGGGTAGAAGATCTTTCAGACATTAAAAGATTTATTTATTAATGGTCAAGTGCCAATAGCGGCTCAAAACCTGGGCTGCATTTGGGCAATTTTGTTTTGAAGAAAGAAAGAAAGAAAGAAAGAAAGAAAGAACACTGCTACTTTGTGTTAAAAGTTGCTGGGTACTGGATAACATGATTTTTCTTTTGACACATTTTAAACACTGTTGATACTTTGTCTGCTAATGATCCACTGATGCTTTATAAGCTGAATTAATGATGCTATCCACTTTTAGGCCACATCTACACTACACAGTTTTGCTGACATAAGGCAGATTGCATTGACTTAACTATGGAGGTATACACATTGCAATGCTCCTCCCACTGCTTTAACTCACCAGTTACGCCAACATAATAAAATCACCTCAACGAGAGGCATAGCACTTAAGGTGACATAGTTAAAGCAATGCAGTGTCAGTGTGAACACTACATTTCTTACCTTGCCCTAAGTGGCCTCAAGTGCTCCCCAACCATGACCACTCTAGTCACAGTTTTGAACTCCACTGCCCTGCAGCCAGGTACACAGGTACAAGTCCCTCCCCTGTTAATGCCCCAAGAAGTTTTGAAATCGCTCTTCCTATTTGCTTGGTGTGGAGAGCTCACATAGTTACTGCCCAGCTGAGCAGGTCGGCTCCATGCAGCAAACACACTTCTGCCTGGAGTACATGGAGGTGGTGAATCTCCTGGGTCTGTAGGGAGAGGCAGCGGTGCAGTCACAGCTCCCCAGCTGCAGGAGCATGCTTGGGGCATGGAGGAAGAGGGCTCCGATAGGGACATGCAGCAGTGCCATGTAAAAATCAAAAAGTTGCCGCAGGCATAGCAGAAGGCAAGGGAGGCAAATAGTCGACTGTGGTGCAGAGCTGCAGAAATGCTGCTTCTACAAGGAGGCGACTGGGGTCAGGGTGGTGCTGGTGCATAGCCCCCACATTGTGCTCCTCTTATAGCCTTGTGTTCATAACGCACAGCACAACAGTGAAGAACAGTGCAGGACCCATGCTTTCTGGCACAGATGGCTGGCTTACAGGTTACCAGAGCAGCTGCAAATCTGCTGGAAATCTCATAGGATGCCCATGGAATGATGGGATTGAGAAACCTGCATCATCTGATACTGAATCTGCCTCCATGAGGCATTTCAAACCCTTCCCAAAACACCCTGCGGCCAGTTGCACAGCAAGATAACTACCCATGGTGCACTACTCTCTGTTGATGCAAGAACTGCTACTGCAGATGCCCTCTGCCAACACAAGGAGCATAGCATGGACATGTAACAGTGGCTTAATTACAGCAGTGGCTGTATGTCGACATAACTTAAGTCAACTTAACTTTGTGGTGTAGACATAGCCTTAGACTGCATATGTCCCTTCCTCATCTTGTACATTTGTAAGCATCGAGAAATCTGTTTGATGTCACAGATGATTATTTTGCTGTATAACCACGTGCACTTCAAAACATTTATTAAAGCTATTGTAAATTGATCCAGATAAAATTTGGTATTGCAATTTTGACCATGAGCCTTTCTTCAGAAATATACTATAAAAGAAGAATCTTTGTTTTAGACCATTCCCAGGCAGAACTGCATAGATGAAAGTCACGTAAAGAGGTGGCTGAGGAGCATACAAAGTGCTAAGAGGCTTTTGCAAATTATTAAGTGCCAAAGCAAGATTGAAATATTTGATAAAGAGAAGCCATTCATCAAGGTCATATACTAAAAGGAATGAAGGGTGGGTATAACATTTCTTGGACTGTGAGTCACCTTGTTTCCACCTACCTCCAGAGTGAGGGAGTCTTGCTTGTAGGATCTGAGTGTTAGTTCCCCAACACAACCAGCCTGTTAGCCACTCAAGCACTCTCCTCTGGGTTACATCAGTCCTGTCTTTGCTTGCAGGTTAAGGGCAGATGCACACACACCCTCCTACAAGTCCTCTCAAAATATCCCCATGTGGAATCCAGCCACTGGTCACTGGATATCCATAGAAACCCCAGATCCTCTGTTCCCAAAGGAACAGCATACATCGTTTACTAGTTTTACCTTAGATCACTGCTCCTGTATCACACAGAGCACTTGAGTTGAATTATAGAACAAGCAGAAATCTGAGAAAGAACAGAAATTCAAATAAAAACCAGTGTTAGAAATTGGAACAAATGGTTGCATGTAAAACATGATCATATCACACATTCTAATGCTTAAACTTAACTAACACATTATCTTCCTGTCCAAAGAAGCCTGTCTCACCCAAAGTTCTCTCTAGTGTTTTCAACTGAACCAGGCTGAGACCGCTTTTCTTGTGAACCATGCTCATTGTCACTTTACTTCCTAGGTGAAGGATGCTGGAATATCTCTTTTTATACCAGAACAGATCTTTGATGTTTACCTCAAGATACAGTCACACACACACACCCCCCCGCACTCTGCTGTTTTTCCTCAACTCTCCGCCAGCTGTTCGTTAGCATTTGACTTAGAATGCTAATAGACTCCTGTTGTATGACATACAAAACACAAGGGTCCACCCCATAGATAAGTGTCTGAAGGAGTTTGTCTCAAGACACGCTTCCTCTGAGTGACTGTTTTTAACTACAGACCTATAGAACATAATGTTTAGCGTATACATACCTAGGTCCTCACATATCCTCTGTACATGCATCTCACAATGTTTTTCATTAGAGCTTCCATGACACACTTTGGTGAGCCCAGGGGATCCATGTACTTCTGTATGCCCCAGTGCTCTGCCAATTGTCATACAGAGGTTTTGGGTCAGAGTGGGTCTTGTGGTTAAGGTTTATGAGTGGGAGTAAAGAAATCAGCGGTCTGTTCCCAGCTTTGGCATTGAGTTGTTGTGTGACCATGGGCAAGTCACAGGCAATCACATTTTCAGAAATGCAGACTAATTATCTACCTCCGTTTTTGAGATATCAAATCTGAAACACCTTGTTCCTGATTTTCACAGTGCTGAGGACCCACAGTTCTCACTGACTTCCCTGGGAGCTGCCTGCCCTCAGCCCCTCTGAAAATCAGCCACAAAACGTCTCAAGTCAGGTACATACTTAGTGAACACTTCTGAAAAATGTGCCCTCAAGCTTGCTGCCTCAGTTTCCTTACTTCTCCCCAATGGTGAGGAAAGGATTCACTCTGTAATGTTTGTGAAGCACAGCAACCTTTGAATGGAAAGCACTAGAGAAGTGGAAAATATTATTTCAATACCATGAGAGTGATCATTCCTGTTACAGTATGGGAAAAGTTTGAACAAAATCAAAACAGCACAAGAAAGGATGTTCATGTTCAGAGGCCAAATGAATATGGAGTCCACATGAGGCCAGGGTGTTTTGCTTTCACTGCAGCCCGGTGGCTATTTTATTGATTGCTAGCAGTTTTCTTGTGGAAGTCTGGCTCTTGCTGGAGGACTAATCATCAGCGATACTCTTCTTTGTAGAGATTTGTTTTTCTCTTCTGCTTTGAGACGATGGCAGATCTGTTGGAGTGGTCCTTAGTCTTTCCCCCTGCTGGGTTTGATATCTTAGTAAAGATTTTAGCTGCTGGGACTGAATACTGCTTTATAAACTATTATGGCTTCAGACTCTCCTGGAGCTCATTTGATTAAGCTGCAACAAGACAACAAACACTGGAAAGGAACTTTGAAATGACTGCAGTCAAACTGCAGGCCACTTTGGTAGCCGATTGCTTACAGCTCAGAGCTCAAAGGGCTGCAGCCTGCTCACCATGCTGCAATCTTTTCTCTTCACAGAATCAGCTTTCCTTAGACAGCTCTGCAGCCTCTTCTCCTCCAGCATGCCCCTCCCTGGCCTGCCTCTTGAGCTCCTGCCTAATCTCCCATCTGTGCACATCTGGCCAGAGCTGGGACTAATCATTCCCAAAGAGACCAACCAAGCTCTGTAGCCCAGCCCATGTTATCAATTTCACTAATTGTTTCCTTTGTAATTCTTTATTTCTATCATCACAGCACACAGAGACTAACCAGGATAGGGCCCCATTGTGCTACACAGACATATAGAGAATACACAGATAAATGACAGTTCCTGCTTTAGGTTTCTTTTGCATTCTTTGAAAAGCTCATATTGACAGAGTCATATCTGTAAATTCTCATAGGGCAGGGGTCCCCAAAGCAGTGCCCGTGGGTGCCATGGCATCCGCCGGGGTGTCTAAGTGTGCCCGCGTACTGGCCGGCAGACAAGTATCCACCAAAATGCTGCCGACAAGCAGCGTCATCCAAAGGCGTCACCACTGAAATGCTGCCAATTTTGGGCAGCAACGCCTATGGATGACGCTGCTTGTCAGTGGTATTTTGGCGGCGACACCTATTGACGTTGCTGCTTGTCGGCGGCATTTCAGCGGATGCTCATCCGCCACCACGGTCCTCTGTGGCTCGTCGTCTGGCACCCACCAGATGTAAAGGTTTGGGGACCACTGCCATAGGGAATGTCCACACTGTGCAAAAAATAAACAAAAAGGCAGCAGTGAGTCTCAAAACCTGGGTCAACTTTGTTACACCCACCCCTTAAATCCAGGGTAACAACTTACACTCAGGGGGTTCATGCTATGGGGCTAAAAATAGCAGTGTAGACATTCCCATTCAGGCTGGGTCCTGGGTTCTGAAATGTGGCAAGGAGGAAGGTCTCAGAGCCTGGACTGACTG
The DNA here is from genome assembly GCF_007399415.2 of Gopherus evgoodei. Lineage (NCBI taxonomy): Eukaryota > Metazoa > Chordata > Testudines > Testudinidae > Gopherus > Gopherus evgoodei. The sequence goes on from NC_044332.1 coordinate 61,823,929, forward strand.
CTATTTTTAGCCTTGTCAGCTGACCCAGGCTCTTGAGACTCACTGCTTCGGGGTTTTTTTTGGGGTTTGAGTCTGCAGCATAGATGTACCCACAAACACTAACTAGATATTGTCAGGAATACATTATAGAGTTCATATCACAGTAAGGTTATATTTGTATTTCTATTAACTTGTGTCCAGCACTGTGACTGGAGAGTCATGAGAAAACATGACCCAAAACATTGCAAATATCAAAAAATCCAGGTTTGAAAACTAGTTCAGACACAGAAAAAAAAAATGCAAGACCAAAACAACAGTCACATTAGAAAATGGTTAACCGGCTACAGGTTAAACAAGAATGAATGAAGATTTCAGACACCCTCACATAGGAGTTCTGAATTGGGGATAAATGAGAGTCTAATCAGATCTTGTTTTATTTGACCATTAAAATGGCCAATTGTAGTCTATTGTTGTTTTTCTTAGAAGTCCTTTGGCTTTTGTTTTGTTTTGTTTTTTGTTTTAATGTGAAATGCTTTTAATCAAATGAAAAGATTAAAAGTTAGACAAATCTTTTCACAGTGCCTGAATGGTCTGAGCTCACCAGGTACAAAAAGAGTGTAAAACAAAAACAGCAGAGTTTGAACTTGAATAATAAAATCAGTGACGTGCGTAATACTGAGGAAAGGCAAATACTCTCAGCAAGCACATAAAACAAAGGCGAGACCATTTTCAAAATTATAGAGGGGAAATAATACCAAGGTGCTCTAAACGTAGTGTCACTTGCAATTTCTTAGGGTATCTCTACACTGCAATTAGATGCCCACGGGTGGCCTGTGCCAGCTGACTCAGGCTTGGGCTAAGGGGCTGTTAAATTGCGACATAGACGTTCAGGGGCTGCAGCTCAAGCTCTGGGACTCTCTTGCCACATGGGGTCCTACAGTCTGGGCTCCAGCCTGAGCCCAAAAGTCTACACTGCAATTAAATAGCCCCTCTGCCCAAGCCTAAGTCAATTGACAGAGGCCAGCCGTGGGTTTTTAACTGCAACATAGACATACCCTCAGAGACAAGTCATAGGCATTGGGATTGGGTCACCTAAGTGATCTTACTCTTTTTACATTTATACCTAATAGAAGAAGAATAATAAACGTTTGGAAATATCAGTGTGCTCTTAGAACTGCTATCACAAACCTGATCACCTCTTTCTTTCCTACCCACCTCACTCACTTTTGCTATACAGGGCAAGAACAAGTATTAAAAGATACAAATCTAATATACCATGCTGCAAGGATTGTTTTCTTCTGGGCACATTGCACCTGCAGCCTCTCCCAAGGGCAGATAAGAAAATAAGCTATAATTATGTATATTGATATAATTTAAGAGCAAGTTATATAAAATTGCCATGCTAAGCCTGCTCATTAACTAGCTGAAATGCCCTCTCTGGGATGCCTTTTTCCTTTCTTTTAAGAAATCCCAGGAGTCAGTTCTTAGTGTGTTTGTTATTTTACTTCATTTCTAAGTCTCTCAGCCACACAAAAAGCATTGTTCATATGCCAAGATGGATCGCAATATGTTTGCTCTAAATTATTACTAGATTGCCAGACCCTGTTTTCAAAACCAGTGGCTTGCTAAAGTAATTAGCAAGCTTCAAAATGTAGTAAAGACTGCATCTATTCAACTGTATAGTTCTGCAACACCTAATTAGGAAGAGTTAGCCTGCATAAAATACCCTTGTCAATGAAGGGTTATCTGACTAGTTCTTTTTTAACGACTGTTAGTATCAAATTAATAAGGAAAACTATACATTTAACGAAAGACTTTATTTAAAGTGTACTAATGGTAATAATGAATCACAATATACAAAAGACCGAGATGCTTCCAAAGAAGTAACTGTCTATCTTTGAAGCACCCAGATGCAATTTCTCACTGAAACACATAGCAAGACATAATGAGAATGATGTATTTCATAAAGATCTGTCATACCTAAGACACTCAAATGCAGGCCATTATTTGGTTAATTTAACTTCTTTGCATCTATACTCAACTTCTTAAATTAAGGTTTTCCTTTTTCACTAATTTTTACACATAGGATTACTCTATAGCTAAAAAATAGCATTACTTGCTATATTTTGGGCACACTGATTGATATACAGAACCTCTGGTAAAGGCCAGGTGGTGTACTTGGAATTATCTCTGTTCTTTCTTTGTAGGAAATCCCAGACACAAGCTGCCCTCAAAAGAATGACTGAAAAGCCTTTTCTTTTTCATTTAAGGAATAGAAGCAGAAGAGAAAGTAAGATGATCACCAGGAAAGGAGACTGATATAATTCAGTTCCCTAGAGAACACGATAATAATCATTCTGCTTTATTAGTAGTACTTAAATCCAATCCTAAAAGCACTCACATTAAACCTATCAGTACCCTAAAACATAACCAATCTTTCCCTGCTAAACTCACTGCAATGAATATGGCTATTATAGAGAGATTTCAGTTCACAACTCAGAACTCTATTGATGTCTGAGGCGTTTACATTTCCTCCAGCTCCATAAAGGACTGGGGCATAGATACTCTGGCTTAGCAGTCACAGCTCAACTGCTGACATCTCTGCAACTCCTGGTGTGACCTGAGCACTGCCCAGCCACAGATGGCCTCCACCTTCTGGGGGGTCCATCTTAATGTCCTGTGAGGAAAGGATATACCCCCAAAATTCTGTGGAGGATTGGTCATAGGTACATTTTTCCAGTTTCAGACAGAGGCCGTGCTTCCACAGTCTTTCCAAGATGGAACAAATGTGGTAAAAATGCCACTCCATGTTCTCTGAATATGGTGAAAATTCTGGCAGACTGTACATGATCTAGACACTCCAAAATGACAGGCATGGCATAGTGGCTTCAGACCGTCAGCCGGTTTAAGGCCCAGGTAATCAATCCAGCAGTGTAGCATCCCATGCTTCTTAACAAAAAGGACCAAAACCCCTGATGGAGAGGTGGAGCATTGGATGAAGCCTTGGCCAGTTTTCTCTGGATGTACACACAAAGGGTTGCCAGTTCTGGCTTGGACATTATATAGATTTGTCCATAAGGAGCCTTCACTCTGGCTTGCAGGACTATGGGGCAGTCATAATCCCAGTGTGAGGTAGCGTGTCCACATTTTTCTTTTCAAAAATGTCCACATAATCCTGATACTTATCAGGGAGATGGGGCTCAGGCTGGGAGCCGTTCCTTCTGGCTAGCCATCATCATCAGGGGTTCCCCGACAGGTGCAGTCACCTCCAAATGGCTGCAGGGACAGGGCTTGCAGTATGCAGGCAGATCCTTTGGCAATGTTTGTAGTGGAAGATGATTCTTTTCTCTCTCTCTGGGAGATGCAAGCCAGGTGACGCTGAGAATAAGAGGGAAGCATGGGGAATTAATCATACTAAATTGACGCAGCTCCCAATGTCCCTGGAGTACAGCCTCTAGGGGTACTGTTTCCTATGGCACTGGCCCTGAGGACAGGAGAGACCCCATCAGTCGTCTCCACAAGAATTGACATAAACTTTAACCAGAAGATTTGTAAGGTTTTGGCAGCTTCAGCATCTATGAAATTATCAGTAGCCCCAGAACTGATAAAGAGAGTGGGGAATCAACCTGGCCCCATCTGTGGTATGTAACCCTATCTGTACTTGGAAATGTGGAGAGGACTTACACGTCCCCAATCAGGTTTCCCTTGAATTTTAAGCATAGACCCCTGGGAATACCCAGCCTGGGCCTCCATACAGCCTGGGTTTGCTTGTTTCCCAGTTCCTCACTGGTGGCAATGTGAAGCAGTCCACTATGGTTAAGAGGTGAGGGCATGTCCTGGTGCTCTGCAATAAAAGCATCAATTATTGCACCATCGACTTTTCTTCTCTTCCAGGGGAAAGCATCAGTGGCCCATAAAAACCTGCACTGGTTTGTGGTTGGGCCGGGGGTTTCTGGCATTGCATATGGATGAGGCAGCAGCATGGTCCCCTGCTTATCCTTTTACACAGCCAATTGTCTGTACAGAGAGAGAGAGAGGTCAATAAAAGCATCCAAGCTGGTCATGGTCTCAGTGCAGGCTAGCTCATCCTTTATATCTTCACTAAGTCCACACCAAAACTGGTGCAGTTCAGCAGCTTCATTCCACTCAACATCAAGCGTGAGTCACCAGAACAGAGCAGCGCAGGAGGCAGTGGGCTGAGTGAGCATGATGCAGGCCATCAAAAATAGTGGAAACAAATTGCAGGAAGGCATTCTAGTCAGTTAACACCGAGCTGTCCTGCTCCAGTGGGAGGAGGTCTAATCCAGCACTTCTCCAGCTAACGAGTCCCACCCTGGTCTGGCCGATAGGTTACATTCAAGGGCAGAGCAAGAAAAGGAGATGACACTGGTTCAGGAACCCTTTGAACATCTGACCGTTCCCATCAGAAAATTCAGGTGGCAGTACTCCAGGGCCCTCTTCAGAGGGCATTGGCCCAGCCCAAGCCTGGACCACAGTCTTCTCTTTCTGGGACTACGCTAGCTACTCACAGAGTGTCTGGTTTTCTGCTACACGCTGCACCACTTGGGCCCATTGTCCCATAGCAAATGGTTCTCAGTTTGGAGTTGAGTGACCCATTCCTGCAGATCTGGTACCCCTGGGTCCAGGGGGTGGTGACAGACCCATCCCTTTTAGATGCCTGCTAAGGGGCTTTCGCTGAGGGGGTCAAAAGGGTCTGAGCAAACTGAGGGTCCAGGGAATAGGCAGTCTTGCCTGGTGGTCATAGCTGGGTTGGTGTCATCAAGTCCAGGATGGTCACAGTGTAGTAGTCAGATCACCGGGATCAGCACAATCACTAGAGCCAGGATCAATAGGCAAGAGTCAGGGTCAGAGGCCAGAGATCATAAATTGTTACCAGGCTGGAAACAGGAGGCAAAAATTAGGGTCAGAAATTGGAGATCAGCAAGTAAGGTGCAGTCTGGAGTCACTGCAAACCAGAAGTCTGTGTAGTTGCCTAAGCAACTTCCTGGGCTACATTTCAGGGTTAAATAGAGAGCCTGGGTCAATCAGAAGGCCAGAGAGTGCTGTCTCTTTACACTCAGAGCAACACTTCCTGCGGTGTCTAATCTCCATAGTGTTCTTTGGTCACAGCTTGACAAGTCATATGACAGGATGACAAGTCTGGGGTATTTCAATATGCATACTAGCAATGCCATAGATGCCAAAGTCCCAAAACTCATCTCCTCACTTGCTCTCTAGGACTGTCACAGGTCATCTCTGGCCCAGTTCATGCAGCCAGTCAGACCCTGGACCTGGTCTGCAGCCTACATGTCAAGATTGAGGCCATCAAAACCCAGGCAATGTCTTGGACAGATCATTTAGGGCAGTGACCCTAGACTCTAGACCCTCCGGCTCCCAGGCAACAAGAAAGACCCATGACCCTGATTTGTTGGAGACCACAAAGACTCATAGATGCCAACAAATTCCAAAGCCTGATAAAGGACAGCAGCACTCCATCTCCAGTATGCTCAAGCACGGGCTTGGAAACACTGAAATTGCAAACCAGACCAAGTTTACTATGCAATGTAGACAGAGCCTCTGTTACATCCTCCCAGCCCACTCCAAGCATATTTTATTCAGGGAAAGTGTCTGTCTCATTCCTGGGACCAGACATGCTGAGGGGCTAGTAGCAGCAACACATCTGCAGAGAGATGTACGCCACTTCTCTTCTGTAATTGAAAAACTGTTGTAGAACTACTTCATAGTGATCTTTAAAAACTCTTAAGAGCTAGGTTAAAATAATGCACTTAGATGAGGCAGTGATGGCAGAGAGAAGATGGAGGGAAACTGGTGCAGAGGGCTGATTTTAAACCAGGAAACATGAGGCTACTTTTACATTTTGCCCATGGCCCTGTGAATCCCAAGGGCAGGCCTGTAAAGTGATAAACTGGAAGCATGACTGAGCAGGGAGAAAGATATCCTCTCCCTTCATCTCAAGGTAGGGTTTTGAGTGCTATCTGATGTCAGCTGACAAGCTTGTTAGCAACAGACAGCCAGGCTGACAGACCCAAAGCCATCTGCCCCAGCTGTTTCCCACTCTGCTGATGTTATCATGCTGGCTCATCTTGGTAAATTTTGTTGTTTTTTAAACTCTGAATTAATTCATTCATATTTAAATATTCAGGTATGTTTTCTAAAGTGGGTGGGTGGACACTGAGCATCTGGAGCTTGTGTGGAGCAGACTGCATGTCAAAGGAATGGAAAGTTACAGGAACTAGTGGGCAGCAGGGCTAGAAAATGATCATTGGAAAAGCAAATTCCTTTCAACTATGTACTCAAAAAAGTGTAATTATGTATTACTTACTTAGCAACACCAAAGTAATTAATTTGCAGCACTTTAGCTACCCAGTACCTTGGTTACTGTAACTGTAATTTAAATTTAATTGCAGCCTAATTTAATTTACAATAGATGACCTACTTAGAGATTCTCTGATACAGAGAAAGTGAGTATGTGCATGTACAAAATTTACAATCCCTGAAGCAGAAAGATGGCTTTCTGGGCTCTCCTGACTCCACAGCCAAATGTATGTGAAAGTAAATGGACAGGAGACAGCATTGCTTAAGGCAGGTTGCATTCATTCAGTATTTGTAAGACGCAGTTCAGGTCACTTTTCACCCTCTTACAAAAGATAGTTCTACCAAAACACTGTGCAAACTATATCCCCATTTAAGCAGACTGATATGCAACAGAGACCACTCACATGTATAGCAGTCCCCCATTTCACAACTTGAATGTATAGAAACTCCCCATCCAGAATCGTGATGTGTTTTAGGGGCTTTTGTGTCACTGAAGAAGATTCCACCTCTCCCTAAGAAATATTTATCTTTCTTCAACTTATCCACCACTGCATCAACCAGTTGACAACCTGATAAATTCTGATCTGCCTGGAAAGAGTAAGATCCTTATGATAGCTGGAAAAATCCTTCATACATAGCAGACAAGAACCAAACAAATCAGACAACAATGGCCACCACAGTGGGGGCAGAACCATGCCTTGAGGACAAACAACTTCTCTGGAGTTACTTCAAACAAGTTCTAGAGGGGCTGCAGCTGCGGCAGCCTGCAAGTTAGACCCGGATCCTTTGCTGTCAAGGATCCATTGATGGCAGAAATTGTTAATGTCTTCATAGAGGGAGGCTAATGTGCTTTGTGGGATGAGACGTGGGTGATTTTAGAGACTGTGCTGGGAGTGATGAATGGATTTTATGTTGGGACTCTTGATTATGGACTGTTTTTAACTATCTGCTGGTAATAAACCATGTTGATAGACTAGGTGCTAAGTATGCATGGAGTTATTGTGTTACCTGAGAGGGGAAACAGTGAGGCAGGCATGCCTATCATGCTGTGGCTCGCTACAGGAAAGCACTCCCAGCAAGCTAACACAGGTCCTGTGATGGAGAGGTAGTTTTCCAGATAGTTAGCTTCTCTCTCAGCACATGCTCAGTGTAATCCATTAGGTGCATGAATAGGCACATGGGCCTTAGTGTGCCGAACTGGAGAAGCAAACTTTTTCAAATAATGCTTTAATTTTTTTCCCCCAGAGGCAGGTGGGTGCCATACACTCTGTTGGGGCAATACTGAAGCATTAGACCCTGGTATGATGATCTGAGCCTTGGTTTGATCTCTATTCTACCTGTGACCAAAAAAAAAAAAATTTGCCAGAATATTTCATCTCTAAGAAAAGGTATTTTCCCCCCTGGGGACTTATCTCATCAAACAGTCCCAAATTTGGATCAATGACCATATCCTCTGTCCCAATGAAGCACACCAAATTTCAAGGCAATCTGTTAACTATGTAGATTTTAGAGCACTTAGAACACTCAACCTTTAAACAGAAAGCTGATCTTAACCTTAATGATAGAAAAGCTACCTGTCCCTCTGCTATAATACTCCACAGTGTATGTAGTTAGAGTTGCCAGATTTTTCTAAGTACATAATGCAAGAGGGCTTTGTAGAAACTAAATACTGGTACATGGAAAGACTCCTTTAGATCTTCTGAAAGAGAGGTCACAATAATTTCATCTGCAATTACTAGAAAATCCTTTTAGTAAAATCCACTGAGACAACGGTACAATGTGCTACATTCTCTGTGCTGAATGCAGGCATGAATTTGTGTTTGAGGTAGCACCTCTCTTTTTGTATGTGAATGTGTGTCTGTTGCTTTCAGTTTTAATAGTGGTTTGATGGATCAACACTTTCATCCAAAATAGCTACATTACGTATTATTACAAAGAATAAGAGACTGCTCCCCGAGTGTATTCTTGGGTGAGCCTAGACAAACTTTGTAAACTCTATTCATTATTTTAATTGAGAGTTAAGCCACTGACTGATGTGTTATCTCGAATAGGGCTGGCCAAAAAGCAATTCCATCTTGTGAAATTTTTTGAGGTTTCACAATTTGTTTCCAATGCAGAATAAAAATGAGACCTTTAGAAGTACCATGAAAAAGCCCACCCACCCCAGAACAGATAACTAAGACCCCCATCCTTGATGTGAGAGACCCACGTTCAAGTCCATGTTCTCCCTGTTTGAAGCAAGAACTTGAACCTGGGTCCCCTACACCCCACCTGAGTGCCCCTAACCACTAGGATATTCTGGGGCATATGCTCAGATTTTCCAGTTGAAAATACATTATCATGAAACATTTTGGTTTCCATGAAAAAAGCTTCACTGAAAGTTTTTCAACTAGCTTTAATCTCAAACTATTTTTAAACATGGGTTATCTGAATGCTAAAGTACTTAAGCACAAATTTAAAATTAAAACTATGCAGAAAGCTAAAGTGCTTTGTTGAATTAGGAAGAATGGATTTCAAGAGTTCTGAGTTCAATTCCCAGCTTTGCAACAGATTCCTTTAATAAATTATTTCTGACCAGCTTTTTAGAAGTGCTCAGTAGCCTGACACGCCATCATTCATGATAGGAGTGACTCATTTGAGCACTTCTGAAAATCTGGCCACTTCGCTGAGCTTCCTAAATAGAGCTGGGTTCTTTGGCAAACTTGCTTCCAGTTGCAGGCACTGAACTCTTTTGAAAATCTAGCCTATAATCTGACTGTGCCTCAGTTCCAAGTTTGTAAAATGGAGATTCTACTTCCTTTCTCCTACCTTTTGTCTATCTTCTCTATTAGATTGGAAGCTCTTCAGGACAATGCCATCTGACTATCTGTATGTACCATACTTTGCACAAGGGGGACCTGATTTTGGTCAGTGCCTCTATGCAGTACTGAAATTCCAAATATTAATAAATGATACTTATATCTAAGAAAGGTCCACATGTTCCCAAATTTGAAGGGACTCTGGATCCAAATTCATTCCTATGGTTTTAGCTCTAGCTTGCACTCAAAACTGGAAAGGGTGTATTTTCCAGTTGCAGTTCAGATGTGGCCAGAAAGCTCACTGAAACCCAGGATTACCCAGGATTTACAGTATTTAGAGCCAAAAACTTGAGATAACACCTCACCAGATTTCAGCTCCATTAATCTTCATTCCAGACCCTATCCTGGTTCAGTCTCAAATGTGAACTCCACACCCTGCCCCTAAACCTGATCCGGATCCTAATCTTCACACTAGCTATCAACGTGGGTTGGCCTATCACTCCCCAACACTGTATTGTTGCGTATTATACAGGATTTCCATTTTAATCTTCCCATTATAGAAGTCACCTGTGCACTCACAATAGCATGTAAGTTTGGTAACTACTTTTGAATGCTGTATCCTCCACAAACCCATGTATACAGCAGAGATCAGAGAGAATACATAGAAAACGTATCATCGAGCTTTTGAATGAAAAGTCAGACTCCGATACTTTCCTGAATTATAATGACACCAACTGCTCTTTATCTGTTTCATTGATCCTGTGACAGGTTCAGATTTCTAAAGCCATTTGCAGGAGGATGATTTCAATAGTCAATATTTTCAGGCATCAAAGAAAGATTTACCTGCTCTCCTTCTCCCTTTGCCCTATGTCACAGGGTGAGCTGGACCTGTAAGAGGGATTCAGGTTCCATCTCTGACCTGTACCTGATTTCCCCCAGATCAAAGGAATTCTGGGACTTATAGTGGCAGTGCAATTAGAATTGTAGGCTCAGAGCAAGGCTTGCTGGGAAAGAAGGAAGTAGAATAAAAATCAAGCCACTTTCTCACTTGATCAAAGCAGTGAGTGAATAAACTAAATCAGAGCTATTCTTAGCCATAAGTTGCCAAGTATTTTTTTTCCTCTTAGAACAGATATTTTTCTCTTCTAAAAATAATTTTTTGCTCATCTCCAGTTACTTTGTGATGTTTCCTCTCGGAAGTGAAGAGGTAAATTAGCCACATGAATGTGGGGTAAGAGAGCAAAGAATCAAGAGTAGCACCACATAAATTTAAGCACTCTGAGAACACTTCATGCTCTTTGCATGTATATTTCCATGTAATCTGGTGGTACTATTCCAATAGGGAATAATGTCAAACCCTACGGAGTAGCCAGTCTTCCTTTTACTCCCTGCATTTCTTTTCTTTAAGAGCACACTTGTTTTCCTCCAGTTTTTCAATGGCAAATTTACTCTCGTCAGCGGTGCATACTGTAGGGAGTTGATTGTTTGTTCAAAAGAGTGCTGTTAATACAGAATGGCAGGATAATAGAATCCCAGCCATAATTCTCTATTATTTGGAGTGAACTGGTGATTTTGGAGATTTACATTTTGTTTCCTAAAGTGAGATCAGCGCTGCATAGAATCAGCCCACTGAAAATAAATGACATCTCTTGTTTTGCACACCTCACTGTCAGCTGACTGAGGATTGACTGCAATTTTGTTCTGGCAGTCCGTTACTCAGGCTTTAAAGAAGAAAAGAAAGCAAGTGGTCATTTTAATGGATGAAACACTGGCCTTTCATCTGTGGGATAGCTGAAGATTAACCTGCCCTCCCAATTGAAAGGCTCTTTGGTGGTCTCAGATGCAGTGACTGATTTCTCTTACCTGTAGAATAAAATGGTCCCATTTAGTCCCCTCTGAGTTCAGGCAGGCCATGGTTTCCTTGTACATTTCATATAAGATACAGAGTTGGGATCCTGGCTTAGGATACAAGTGATAATGAATTTAGTTGTTTCCTTCTCTTCCATCCCAATTTGTGCACATCACAGAATCACTGTTACAAGCTGGCATGATTAACGATCTCTGCTCTCAAGGGCAGACCCATCCTGGAAGAGCAGGGATGTCACAGGTCAGAATAAAATTAGACATTAAAATTGCTTTAAAAAAATCGATAGGGTGCTAAAACAAGTGCACTGTTCCCAGCATAGCAATTCCAGAAAGCAATCATGTTGTGCACTGCTCCCTGTGAGGGTCTATTTTCCCCTTCCAAGAGAAAAAACAAAACAAGCCAAAAAACAAAAGAAAAAAAATAAAGCATATGCTTTAGACTGGGTATTCATGCAATTTGTTTTGTTTTGGAACAGGAAATTTAATCAACAATTCTTTGGCTATCCCTTTTTGGTTTAATTATAGCTGGTGCACTAGCTACATCCCAGATGCGTAACCATGATTACACTCACATACCACTCAGAAGGTAAAGAGCAACTTCCATCTATCTTCAATACATTCATATTAGGCTGTTTTAGTGCACTAAATGTAAGTGCATAGTCTGCCACCTCGTGGAAGCTACAAGCAAAACTCACCTTGATTAGCCAGACAGTATTTAAAGCTCAGGCTATTGTGTAATAGATTTCTTCTCCCTCACTAAAAAGGTGAAGAAGGCTAAAGAAGTCAAGTCAAATACATGAAAGCAAGTAGCTCACATGAGAATATAGTCTGCTGGCTTTCCCTCCCCAGTTCTAACAGTTTATAGAAGTTGGAGAGTTTGGGAAACTTCCCTCATCAGTGAGCTTGCCCAAAATGCTAATGTTTTCCTGTTTCATTATGGCCGGAGTGAGCCCAGGCCTGGCAAAAAGAGTCATTGGAGAGTATAAAAATCAAAATTAATGCATTGAATGCCTAACAGATATTATATTATATCTGTCTAATCAAGCCAGTAGATGCCTGAGCAGTCAGCCAAGAGTTATAAGAAGAATGGGCTGATGAGATGAGATAGAGAGGCATAGACATACCACATACAGTATGTCCCAGTGAGCTCCATCCTTCAGCCATGAGGCATATTTTATATTTATAGTGCAGTAGTGCCTAAAAGTTACACCATTTCAGCTCCTGTTTTCTAAGCCTTAATAGGCAGCAGGTTTAAAACAAATAAAATGAAGTTCTTCTTCACACAGTGCACAGTCAGCTTGTGGAACTCCTTGCCTGAGGAGGTTGTGAAGGTTAGGACTATAACAGCATTTAAAAGTAAACTGGATAAATTCATGGAGGTTAAGTCCATTAATGGTTATTAGCCAGGAAGGGGTAAGGAATGGTATCCTTAGCCTCCATTTGTCAGAGGGTGGAGATGGATGGCAGGAGAAGTGGGTAGTTGGCTAGAGATTCAGCTACCTCTTTGGTCTGGGTTCTTATAGGCCTCGGCCCTACAATGTGTTCTACATAGGCAGATCCCTGTACCCATTTGAACCCCCACTGTAAGGATGTAGGGGTCCATCCACAGCACTTGACTGCAGAATCAGTGATTTAGTGGTTCCCCATAGCAGGGGAACAGAAAAGTCTGAGAGCTAAAGAATTCAGAAAAACTGACTAAGTAAAAAGCAGACTCCTAAATCCTTCATTCAGCTTTTGTAGCTCACTTGGCTATTCAGTGCTTAACTGCTCATCCCTGTCTAATAAAAACAAAAACAAAACAATCTGAGAAGGTATAGTATATTCTTTGTCATGTCCCATAATCAGTTGCCATCAGTTCTGAATGCAACTGAAATCAAAGACTAAACTGTAATAAGAGAGCCTGCAGCCCTATGTCTGTGTATCATTTATCTCAGCCCAATGTGTGCTCAGAGTCTCTGGGAAGATTCTACAGGTTGCACCAAGGTGCTAGCATTTGCAGCCCTCTTATCTTCATACTTTTGAATGTTTCCCAGGGGATCTTTTCTAAGTTGTATGGTCAGTTTTTGGAAGGAAGCAATAGTTGTGTTCAGCTTCCATATATGGTGAAAAATTGCTTCCTTTACTTATTGTGCCAAGATGGGCAGGCAAATACTTACGCTTGTCTTCCAAGGATACGATCATTATCTGCCTTAAGTAAAAGTGACACAGAAAGTGCCTGAAATATTTTAAAGCGGAAGCCTACACGTTGCCATCACATGCTACTGAAACTGTCTCATCTCTCCCTGTTTATTTTTGAATGTCCCTCCTGCAAATGCCAAAAAGACTGGAGTGGATTGTTATTAATTTGCTACTCTACCCAGAGCACAGCCAAAAATGGTAGCAGCTATCTCAGCTTGGGATGGGACTGGTGGGATGGAATGGCTGGCTTAGCCAGTATCCCTACAGAGGCTCTGGTAAAGTGCAGGCTGGAGAGCAATTTTCTATGCCCTTTAGCAGGATGCAGCATGCATCTTCCCCTTACATCCTCCAACCAAGCCCTGCTGCGTGGGGCGGTAGAAGGCAGATCCATGGAAGTGCTGGACATGCATGGCACCTCCGTTCCCAAACCTGACTGTGGCTAGCCCCTGACCTGAGGTGCAAAGGGAGTGAGGAGAAACCTGGCACCCTCTCTGTCTTGTACATTCACACAGAGCCACCACAACCAGGCCCGGTGTGATTTACTGGAGAGCCAGTTCAGATATATGCAGATACAGTCAGATATATAAAGCACTTGCTAAATTCTAGGTTTGGACATAGAGACAGCTGGGAGCTTGGTAATGGCATATGGAGTTCATTGGTTTAAATCCATCCCAAGGCATTTGTGACTGAAAGTTATACCTAGTTTGCCTGCAATACAAGGTGCATCTCAGAGAATCTCCTGAAAAGCCATTTCTACAACCACACCTACAAGAAATGAGCTAGCAATTATAGTTATTTCTACTGAGATATAGAACAATAAATTCTTTATTTTGCCATGCTGCAGACTAGCCTTTGCAGAGTGTTTGTATTCTCTTATTGATGGTTCTCTTCTACTTCTTCCCCCTACACTTCCCTATTGTTCTACTATCTTGCCCCAGACCCCCCTTTATTCTGTCAGGTCCAAAATTACATTGTCGGAACTCTGAGGCAGAGACCAAATTTTCTTATCTGTATTGTGAAGTGACTAGTATATTTCCAGGATAAATAACAACAAGAGAAAGAAGACTGATTAATTCAAAGCACATTGTAGAATGCATAAAGGTTAGCCTGAGTGCCTATATGTTCAAGGACAGTAACTTATGGCAAGGTTACTCGATGACTTTAAGGACCAAAAGATAAATGAGCTTGGGATCCTGATCACCTAAGCAAATAGAATTTAGGCTCCAGCTGCCCATCGGTAATAAATAAGTACTTAAATGAAAGCAGCAGTTTGTCATGGAGTGAGTGGCCTTTTTTCAAAGGCATTATACTATTTGGCTTTCAGAGTCAGAAAGAATCAGTAAAGGCATCAAATATGTATCCTACTATACCTGAGAGGTCTTTGGATGGGGTTTAATTTCTGTTATATGAGGGGAGAACTGACAGTTTTTCCCCTATTGGGGTGATATGATATCTCTCAGCTGTAAGACAGCTCTTGTGACCAGAAAAGTGACCAGCTGTAGGACTGCTCCATCCTTGATTAGGCTCCATGAGATGGAAACTGGGTGGAGCAGCAAAAGATGCCAGAAGAGAAAGATGGGGTGGAATGTGTGGAAACTACATGATCATACCCCTGCTTCAGAAGCACTCCCTAACCAGGGCCAGTTTTTTCTCCTTATACTCTTTTGAAACCATCAGACCAGATCCATCACAAGTAGACTCTGGACTTCCTCTGAGAGACAAAAGTACAATGCCAATACCTTACCATCTGTATACTGCATTCAGAATTTATAGACTGGATTCATAAAATAACCTTAAGAGACAAATCTGTACACAGTTGCCAAGTACTTGCAGCTTCAGACGAAGGCAACTAGTGTTCATAACAAGTCACGGTACAAACACCACCACAAATCTGTGCAAAGCTATAAACACTATTATAAACAAACTCTAAAAAGTTTTTATCACGACTCATGAACGTGTTTAACAATTAAATTATTGGATTAGACTCAGACTAACTGAATCTGGCTGAGGATTTAGAATGGGGAGCTTAAAAAAAATCACACTTCTCTTATCAGAACAAATCCCTTTTTTAAAAAGGCTTGTGTCAGACTGATAAATGAGAATTAGACCTGTTAGAAGCTTAAATGTTCTATTCAGTTCTTAAGCCTATTCTTCAGGCAACTAATATCTCCCCAGACCTGGTGGTGTGAATTTTCCTACCACCCTTTCTTAATTACACATGCACTGACAGAAAGAGAATTGTGTGATTCTAGCCTCCAGATCACATTATCTGACAAACATGACAGAGAAGGCTCAATCTTAAAATGGAACAGTATCTGGTTAGGCTAAACAGTAGTGGTACAAGGTTATAGTCACAGAGCAGGAAAACTATTAATGGACTGTTACTGCAATCAGTTATGAGGGCAATACTTTATAAGTTGAAGCAGGTCAAAATTTTTGCTTGAAAATATATTTCAGTGAAAAAAATGACTTTTTCTAAACAAAATTTTCTGAGAATGTCAGTTTCATTGGAAATTCTCCATTTGTTTTTCAATGAGTAACTGATAAACTGACAAATGATTTTTTTTGTTCAGTTTTCAGTTTTACATTTCCTTTTTTCTATTTTGTCAATGAAGAAAGAAAAAAAGGGGGGAAAGGGGCAAAAATCTCAAAAATGATTTTTTGTTTGTTTCTTTTCAAAAGTCCAACATGCTTCACATTCTGGTTCTGGATTTTCATTAAAATTTTCTGCAGAAGTTTTTTCCTCAAAAATTCAGAATGGTTTTTAAAATTTTTCATGAAAAACTATTGTCATTTTTCAACTGATTCTATTGTACATTGGTCCTACACTAACATTTTTATCAATGACAGGAAGAAAACATATTATCATCACTGATAAAGTTTACAGAGGAGACAAAAACTGGGGGAGTGGTAAGTAATGACGAGAACAGGTCACTGACTCAGAGTGAACTGGATTGTTTGGTAAACTGGGTGCAAGCAAAGAATATGTGTTTTAATATGGCTTAATACAGGGATCAGCAACCTTTCAGAGGTGGTGTGCCGAGTCTTCATTTATTCACTCTAATTTAAGTTTTTGTGTGCCAGTAATACATTAACGTTTTTAGAAGGTCTCTTTCTGTAAGTCTATACTATATAACTAAACTATTGTTGTATGTAAAGTAAATAAAGTTTTTAAAATGTTTAAGAAGCTTCATTTAAAATTAAATTAAAATGGAGAGCCCCCCGGACCGGTGGCCAGCACCCAGGCAGTATGAGTGCCACTGAAAACCAGCTTGCATGCCGCCTTCGGCACACATGCCATAAGTTGCCTGCCCCTGGCTTAATATATATATGTAGGAACAGATAATTTAGGCCATATTTACAGGATGAGGGACTATATCCTAGGAAGCAGTGACTCTGAAAAAGACTTGGGGGTCATGGTAGATAATCAGCTGAACATGAGCTCCCAGTGCAATGATGTGGCCAAAAGAATTAATGAGATCCTCTGATGCATAAACAGGAGAATCTTAAGTAGGAGTAGAGAGGTTATGTTACCTCTGCATTTGGCACTGGTGTGACTGCCACTGGAATAGCATTTCCAGTTCTGATGCCCACAAATCAAAAAGGATATTGATAAATTGGAGAGGGTTCAGAGAAGAGCCATGAGAATGATTAAAGGATTAGACAACAAGCTGTATAATGATAGACACATAGAGCTCAATCTAGCCATCTTAATAAAGAAAGGCTTAGTCTGTAAGTGTCTACATGGGGAATAAATTATTTAATAATGGGGGGAAAAGCAAAAAAAAAAAAAAAGCATAACATGATCCAGTGGCTGGAATTGAAGCAAGACAAATTCAGAGTGGAAATAAAGCATATATGTTTAATGGTGAGAGTAATTAACCATTGGCACATTTACCAAGGGTGATGGAGGAGCCTCCATAACTGACCATTTTTAAACCAAGATTGAATATTTTTCTAAATATTAATTATTTTGGGGAAGTTTTTTAAGACAGAAAAATCATACTTGTCTAATATGGAGTTTCTGTATTTACAAATTTTTTCTTAAAAGCCATATATACACTTATTTTCTTTTATTGAATAAATAAAAAATACCTCTTGTGTATGAATTTTTCAAAATCAATACTAACCTTTTTTTTAAAAGCCATGAAAAAAAGTAATCTATTTCTCTTTGGAATTATTACCAAGCAAGTTGATGCCCAGTTGGATACCGGTAAAGCTTTTCAATCCAATAAATAGTGCTGATATAATTTCACTGACATATAGATCAGCATAAAATAGCTAGTTCATAGTCCAGTTCCTTGAAATACATTCAAGTATGAGCAGCTATGAGAAGAGGGAAATAAAACAAGAATTTATAAAATTTCTTGCTACTATATCTAGTTCAGTAAAAGAAGAGCTGATTGCAAACATACAATGAGGTTTTAGAGCAGAGAAAAGATTGTTGTCTTACACAAAGTCCAAGACGTAAAAGGAGAAAATAACCATTTTAATAAGGTATAATTATTGACCAGATTCAATATAATAGCCTGGCAAAAATCATTTTCTAAAATTACAAGAATGTACTATTTATTAAACATGTCACCCAAGCATCAAAATATTAAGGTAAGTAAGAGGTAGACTAGTATATAAAATGGTACAAAGAGAGCATTGCAAGCAACTTCCTTGCAGTGTGATTAATCAAAGCCAATTGTACTTGAAGTCCTGTGCATAGATTGCCATTGTTGGTGTCCTCCTGCTCATCCTCATTGCTAGCACATGTAAGAACTGAAGTTGCCATTTCCCCATAAGGTGTGAGGAAAGTGTCCATGAATGGTAATCCATGTCAGCTTCTAATGGCCTCTGTTTTTGTAGGAGAGCTCTCTCTCACTTTATAGCACCTCAAAGGTTTCCAAGACTGGAGATCTTAAAGCAGAAAGTGCTTCCTTAGCCATTGACAGGCCTCTGAATTTGTTTACTGTTGCAATCACATCCAATGTGAAATTATTCTTGCCTACCTTCTCTTCAGAGCAATGTTAAGTAATGTGCTCCTTGAACACACTTGACTGACAAAGACTTTGGCAAAAAGAGAGAAGGATCAGATGTAACACCAACAAGACCTCAGTCATCGGTAGGCAGGATTGAACCTGGGGGCCTCTGGAGCTTAGGGCATAAGCTAATTTGTCTTGCTTCAATTCCAGCCCTGTGGCTCTTAGCTAAGGCTGTAGCCGTCTCATTAATCTCTAAGTGGTCTCCGTGCCACTAGAGGGGGACAGAGCACTACCGCTAGGAGGTTGTGGGTTACACACATACTAAGCATATAATATCAATGGAGACAAAAGCAAGCAGACTTTGTCAGTTCTCTCCCTCTTTTTATAATGACAATAAAAAATACATGATTTTTAAACGATAGTGACTTTATTTCCTTAAACAAGCTGTAATCGAAGGGGGAGAGTGGGTTGCTTACAGGGAATGAGTCAATCAAGGGAAGAGTTCATCAATGGGAAACAAACACAGCAGTCACACCGTACTCTGGCCTGTGATGAAACTCATTTTCAAAGCTTCTCTGATGCGCACCGCTTCGTGGTGTGCTCTTCTAATCGCCCTGGTGTTTGGCTGCACGTAATCAGCAGCCAGGTGATTTACCTCAGCCTCCCACCCCACCATAAAGGTTTCCCCCTTACTCTCACAGAGATTGTGGAGCATACAGCAAGCAGCAATAACAATGGGGACATTGCTTTGGTTGAGGTCTGAGTGAGTCAGTAATGTGGGCCAGCGTGCCTTTAAACAGCCAAATGCACATTCTGCCACCATTCTGCACTTGCTCAGCCTGTAGCTGAACAACTCCTGACTACTGTCCAGGCTGCCTGTGTATGGCTTCATGAGCCATGGCATCAAGGAGTAGGCTGGGTCACCCAGGATAACTACAGGCATTTCAACATCCCCAACTGTTATTTTCTGGTCTGGGAAGTAAATCCCTTGCTGCAGCCGTTTAAACAGAGTAGTGTTCCTGAAGACGCGAGCATCATGAACCCTTCCTGGCCATCCCATGTGGATGTCGGTGAAATGTCCCTTGTGATCCAGCACCATTGAAAAGTACCCCTTGCGGTTTACGTACTGGGTGCACTGGTGCCAAGATAGGGATATGGGTTCCTTCTATTGCCCCCCCACAGTTAGGGAATCCCATTGCAGCAAAGCCATCCACTATGACCTGCACATTTCCCAGAGTCACAACCTTTCGTAGCAGCAGCTTAATGATTGCTTTGGCTACTTGCATCACAGCAGTCCCCACAGCAGATTTTTCCACTCCAAATTGATTCCCGACTGACCGGTAGCTGTCTGGCATTGCAAGCTTCCAGAGGGCTATTGCCACTCGCTTCTCAACTGTGAGAGCTGCTCTCATCTTGGTATTCTGGTGTTTCAGGGCACGGGAAAGCAAGTCACAAAGTTCCATGGAAGTGCCCTTACACATGTGAAAGTTTCGCAGCCACTGCGAATCATCCCACACCTGCAAAACTATGCGGTCCCACCAGTCTGTGTTTGTTTCCCGGGCCCAAAATCGGTGTTCAATGGCTAGAACCTGCCCCATTACCAGCAGAATCTCCAAAGCGTAGGGGCCCGCGGTTTGAGAGAATTCTGTGTCCATGTCCGCATCACTCTCGTTGCCGCGCTGCTGTAGCCGCCGCCTCCTCACCTGGCTTTGCAGGTCCTGGTTCAGCATAGACTGCATGAGAATGCGTGAGGTGTTTACAACGTCCATGATTGCGGTCTTGATCTGAGCAGGGTCCATGCTTGCTGTGCTATGGCGTTTGCACAGTTCACCCAGGAAAAAAGGCGTGAAATGGTTGTTTGCTGCTTTCACGGAGGGCGGGGTGAGGCTGTACCCAGAACCACCCGTGACAATGTTTTTTGCCCCATCAGGCACTGGGATCTCAACCCAGAATTCCAAGGGGCGGGGGAGACTGCAGGAACTATAGGACAGCTATGGGATAGCTACCGCCGCCGCCGCCGAATTAATGTGCTCAGTGTGGCCGCGTGCACTCAACTTTATACAATCTGTTTTACAAAACTGGTTTATGTAATATCAGAATAATCCCATAGTGTAAACATACCCTTAGTTTCGTAAGCAGACATTGCCTTCTGGGTAACTGGCACCTCAGGGAACCATGAGGGTCCCATTTTGGGTTCCCCTGGGTTATGCCACCCACCACATTCATCTATGCAATTGTTATGGGAGACCTCACCAGGTGGCTCTGTTGGACAGTCTTCTGAATTCTTTTTCTTAGTGTGCAAGCAAGTTCAAACTCTTGGGAAGATAAGCTATATTGTTGTTAGACTGGTGTTGTGCAACACTGTGGAGGCAGCTTCAGGAGAGACGGATCTGTGTGAGCAGTAGAAACGTTTGCTGTATATTTGGGCTACGATAAGAGTCAATCTTCAGGCAGAGTCATTGGGAACTGAGCATTGGTGTTGGGCTGAGATTTCACTTTCACCTAGATAGATACCTTAACATCCCAGGATAACATAGCTTCCATAAGAGTGCACTGCTCTATCCTTTCCATGTACAACTGCACCAAACCCCTTGTCACCTCTTCTTTGAGGGTTACTGAATATGCAGAGCAGGAATTTGTATAAATTACTGTGTACAATGTTAGGTTAATTTATTCTGGAAAACAGCCAAATGACGCCATAGACTGACTGTATGGCTCCACCCTCTCCTTGCCCAGCCAAAACAAAAACATGTGGATGACTAAAGATGTAAAGTTCATACTGAGGTGCTACCTGGAGGGTGAAGAATATGATGCCATGTTGTCCTCCCCACACACCCCATCTTTTCACCTCATCTATTGGAAACAGTAGAGGGGATGTCAGGAATTGGTACGGGAATTAAGACAGAAAGGAAAAGGAAAATTTGTCAGATTTCTTCATCAGATCCTGGTTATGTATTGAGATGATTAAAATTAATTACCCACTTATATTTACTTCTCAGATCATGCCTGAAAACAGTTTGAAGACCTCTGCTTTAATCTGTGGGGTGGACCGCTATAGGGGAGTGCACAGTAACATTTGGGGGGGTTCGGCTGGGGCCCGGCGAAGTCTCCACAGGGGGTAGGAAGGAAGCACTGCTCAGCTCCATTCCTGGCCCCCGCCCTGATCGCCAGCCCCATGCCCAGGGTCCCGGCTGCTGGCCCTATGCCTGGGGATCCGCTCCTGTCCCAACCTCCATCTTTGGCCCCCTTACCCCTGTTCGTGTTCCTCCTCCTCCTGGAGCTGCGTGCCCACTCCTAGCACCATGGGGGAGATGCAGACAGAGATAAGAGAGGGTGTGACGTAAAAAGTTTGGGGACCACTGGTTTAACGAGACAGAAGGTTATACGGACATGATGTTGATTAATATAGTTTATTTTAATAATTAAAATATGAGATTAGGCAGGACCAGAACAAATGAAAAAGAAATTAAAGCAGCTGAACGTCACTTACATATAATGAAAACATCTCAAATAATGTCAGACTGGGAAGCATTATTGAAATGCTCAGCTCTGGAAATGAACATTCTAAGCCAAATTAATTCCTTCTCAGATGTAGACTGACAAGGAAACAGGGCTTTTAGTGTCCCTTTGTCCTCCTCTGGCTTTTTTACTCTGTGTGAAGGGGATACAGTGCTTAAGTCCATCCCTATTCAGGAAAGCACTAAAGCATGTGTACATGGTTAAGTGCCCTTCCTAAATATGGCTAGTTCCTGAATTGGGGCCAAAGTCAATACATTGTTGTCAAGGGTTTTTCCCCACTTTGAACTTTAGCGTCCAAAAAGTGGGGACCTGCATGATCACTTTTAAGCTTAATTACTAGCTTAAATCTGGTACGCTGCCACCAGCCAAAAATATAATGTTTGGCACACTTCTGTTCCCCCAAAACCTTCCCTGGGGAACCCAAGACCCAAACCCCTTGGGTCTTAAAACAAGGAGAAATAGACCATCTCCCCTCCTTTCCCCCCCAAGACTTTCCCCTCCCTGGGTTGCCTTGCGAAGCTACACAGATCCAAACTCCTTGGATCTTAAAACAAAGAAGAATTAACCATTCCCTTCCTTTTCCCCCCAGACTTTCCCCTCTCTGGGTTGCCTTGGGAAGCTACACAGATCCAAACTCCTTGGATCTTAAAACAAAGAGGAATTAACTATTCCCTTCCTTTTCCCCCCACCAATCCCTGGTGAGTTTATACTCAATCCCTTGGATTCCAAAACAAGGAAAAATCAATCAGGTTCTTAAAAAGAAAGCTTTTAATTAAAGAAAGAAAAGGTAAAAATTATCTCTGTAAAATCAGGATGGAAAATGCTTACAGGGTACTTAGATTCATATAGCCTAGAGGGACGACTCCCCCTTCAGCCTGAGATTCAAAGTTACAGCAAACAGAGGTAAAAATGCTTCCGGCAAAAGACACATTTACAAGTTAAGAAAACAAACATAAGACTAATCCGCCTTGCCTAGCTATACTTACAATTTTGAAACATGAAAGACTGATTCAGAAAGATTGGGAACACGTGGGTGTATGTCTGGTCCCTCTTAGCCCCAAGAGTGAACAACACAAACAAAGACTTCTCTCCATCAAGATTTGAAAGTATCTTGTCCCCCCATTGGTCCTCTGGTCAGGTGTCAGCCAGGTTCACTGAGCTTCTTAACCCTTTACAGGTAAAAGAGACATTAACCCTTAACCATCTGTTTATGACAATTGCGATTTGTAATCAAAAAGTATGAATTCTGTGTTAAGGCTGTACATGAAGTAAGCCACTCTCTCAATCATTTGAGGGTTTTCATGGAACAATGGCAGAGTCATTAGCTCTGAGGAGTCTGGCTTGACCTCCTGCTGAGCAGTTCAAACCGTTTTTTGATAAGCAGGGCCAAAATCCCAGGGACTGACTGTACAAATGAATTCTGGCTGGACAAAAAGGGAGTAGGCAGTTGTTGGGGGGCTGTTCAAAGAAACCAGATTGACACAGGCACCTGCCGGGGTGTCTGAAGAAGTTAGGCCTGACTAGGTCACTATCACAGGATGGTGGAGCTTTAGGAAGGCATGCCTGTAGACTTGTCTTCAAGTCTCTTTTTCTCTAAATGCTTTGTTCCTGCTCGTAAAATTAACAATACTTGGTTTTAAAAAGTCTGTCTGCTCAGATTCCCAAAGGAAAAAACTGCAGATGCCTGAACTCAGTCAGATCTGCTGGGTAAATAGTCAATACAAAGGATACGTAGCCTAGGGCCTAGTCTAAAAGTGGGAGAATTGCAAAAATCCACACTGGGACAGGTAAAAGCACAAGGCCAAATATCTGAGGGATGTGCTCAAAGAGACCTGACTGAGGGCAGAGCTGCAGCTAGCCCAGTAATCATGGCACCAAGTCTGAATTTGCCCCTGTGCTACTTTATAAGCCTTTTACTTATACATTATGAACAAGTTTAGTGAGCACAACTGTTCAAAAAAAATTATAATGAAGCTAGATAAACAGAACAGCGAATCAAATTGGATTTGTCAGTACAATTACAAAACTACATCTCAGTGCTTTCAGCTGAATCACTATTGCAGATTAGAATATTAATATTTGTTTATATGATGGTTTTACTATAGAGAACACTGAATAAGAGTATTGCAGGTGTTTACAGTCAGCATCCATGAGTAGTGGGCTTGATTCTCTACTGCCTGGCTCCTTTTGCACTCATGTACAGGAGTGCCGGAACAGGGGAGGCCAGGGAGCCATGGCCCTGCCACTTTTTGCCAGCTGTAAGGGTGAGTGACAGGGGGAGGGGGCAGAGAGGAGCTAACAGGGGGCAGGGCTTTAGGGGAGAAGGGGCAGGATCTCAGGGGCGGCGTGGCACAGGGGCGAGGCCACAGTTAAGGCACCTTGTAGCCCCCATACACTTTTAGGGTGCTTCCACCACTTCTGGTCATGAACACCTGTGAAAATGAATGTAAAAGATGTGCTTCACTTCAGAAGTTATTAATCTGATCCAGGAATTGCTGGGTTAAATTATTTGGCCTGTGTTATGCAGGAATCAGACTAGAGTCATAATGGTCACTTCTAGTTGTAAAAATAATCTATGAAAACCCTACCAAACAAGAATGGTAGCATTTTTACATCAACTGCTCATAGGGTAGATAGCAGTGGAGAATCAGGTATTTTGGTGGTTTTCCTTTTTGTTGGTTGTTACTGCTGTGTGGTGGGGGGGATTCCCCATCTTCCCATTAAAGACCTGACTGGAGCGATTAGATTTACACTGGTGTCAGTGACAGCAGAATTCAACCCAAAATAGCAATGTGTGGTTTAGAGAACCTAGTTCTATCAAAATTCAATTCCATTCTTCTAACTGTTGGGGTCAAATTTACCCTTGAACACTTGCACATTGACTTCAATGAGCGGCCTCTCCTCAACATTGCTGAGTGCAGAATCTGGCGCTTTGTGTTTAAATGTCCAAACTGAACTTTTAAAGCTTGAGCCACGCCAAGATTACAGTAGCAGCAATGCAATCCTTTCCCTCCTTAATAGAAAGTACAAAATTCAAAGTATCTCAAATAATCTTGTTCTGTACACTATATGGAAAGCATCTGCAAACATGTTGAATATTAATGCTGAATAGTGGTGGCCTGTACAAAACAAACAGAATTAAGCTTTTTCAGGCTGGGTATTTCCAACTAAGAAAATTGCCCAATAACTCTTCTGCAACATGTACAATTTGCATAACCAAGAGATGGCAGCACTCCATCAACCATTTACTTGCTGCATTCATTTGAAATGTAATTATGTGCCTGTAGGCACTGTACCTCAAGTATGAACAATACTATGAGGACTGAAAACAAGGTATTATCATAACAAATGGAACTAGGCCAAACCTTTTAAAAGCATCTTTTTCCCTTACAAAGACCTGTGATGAAGAAATTCATTCACCAGCACATTAATTATTTATTATCTCTGCCTGCCCTAAGAATAGGGCTATATGGGGAGGCCAAGTAGCCTTCATGACCCCAGAATATAGAAGATATACATTTTCAAAATACATGTGCAAGATTAAATGTGATTTAACTCCACTTTCATAACGACATAATATTTACATATCAAATACTGTATTTGTATTTTGCTACTCAGAATGCTAGAGCAGCCCATAACTGTTTCATAATAACAGGGGATTTTGATCCTTGGAAATTATCTGGAAGATCTGTGCACATTATTTAGTACCTAATTCTGTAAGGTGCTGAGCACCGGTTGAGTGTCTTCCAACAGGCTGAGTTTGAAAAGAGTTAAGAGCGCTCAGTTTCTTGAAGAGGCATTCAGCATCTCACAGGATGAGGCATCTTCCAGGTGCCTTTGCTAACAATGATAGTGAAAAGATTTCCCCGTTGTGGATCCCATTATCTTCCTATAAAAGTCTAGAGAATCTAAAGAAAAGCCCATAAAATCTGTTTAACAGTGTCATCCTCCCCAGTAGCATGGCAGGGGTGTCAATTAAGAATAGAATATAATGTGGCCAATAACAGGAGAGAAAGTGAAAGTCAGACAGAAGTTGAGAGGGAAAGGAGTGTTAAGAAATCAGATGTTCTTTTTGTTAATCAGTTGGTTTGTTATTACGCACTGTATGACACTAGTAAGAGAGCAGGAAACAAGAACCTGTGCAGAACATGAAACACAGCTAAAGTTACCTTTTCCACCTATTTTTTCCTCCCCTTAAAGATTTATTTTCTAGTGGCAGCACTCAAAGAGAACATCAATTTGGTTTATAATCTAGAAGAAAGCTCAGGGAAGAACGGCACAAACACTGCCCACATTTGCATGGTAAAACACAGTTACAGTCATCATTAGTGTTGGCTGTATTATTTATTGTAAAGAAATTATCCAACCTGTTAAACCCTCGTTTCAATTTGGGAATCTTTCTAACCTGATCCTGGTTCTGCCTGGTTATTTGTTAGTAGTTGCAGAATAGTATAAGCAAAAATTTCAGCCGATAGGCAGTTCGTGAACTCTTCAGTTTAACAATTTGCCATTTGCTGAGAGAGAGAGAGAGAGAGAACAAGCACGTGTGTGTGAGAGAAAGAGAGACTGGTCATCTAAATCACATGGTATTGTTTCTATTTTCTAACTGAATGACTGAAAGTGGTTCAGCAGGAGAATAATAACTAACTAATGATGAGAATAGAGTACAGACAAGTTCAAATGCACTTACAGTCTGAATTGCTAAAATTAATGAAACTTTTGGGATTCACAAACATTTTCACAAATGACAATCAACAGAATACTTGTGAATAAAGAGTAACATGACCCCTTTCAAGTTGGTGGAATGAACTCAACACACTCATTTATGAAAATATTTGCTACTCTCTTTCTGTATTATTCCACAAGCTCTGATCATGGTTGCTGCCAACAAGACCCGATTATCCTCTCAGCTGATATTGGTTATCAGTGGAAGACTATACAGCAAACAAGAGCAGTAGAGCATAAATGCCTCCTAACAACTATTTGCATCTGGCATGAAACCTGAAGAAGCCAATATCTACTGTGGAACTATTTGATCTTAACAAGCTAGTTTTGCTTGAGTTACAATAAAAGTGTGCAGAGTCCTGTCTGAAACCCATGTTGCTATATCTATAGTCACAAGAAGCTGTTTATATACTGTAACTATATTGGTGGTTGCTGACATGAAAAAACCTATTATAACAACAAGCCTATAATAACCATGCCTGATACAAAGGGCCCACTTTCTCTCCATATTTATCCACTCTCCATGCTGTTAAGATACAGGGACAGGTTGCTGGTGAACAGGAGGTTAACTGCAGCTCAGCCACTCCCTTCCCATGCACAGAAGCTCAAAGGAAAGGGTAGGTGAGTAGCTGCATGGGAGACAGGGGTCAGAATGCCTTTGGGAAGGTTTGACTCCACAACAGTGGCTCATTAGGATTGGGTTGAATACTAAAATGAGGATTTTTTTTTGGTTTACCTTTTGATTTTGTTATTTTGTTTGATATTTTATCTCTCTCTCTTTTTTATAAACACAGACTCTTGAGGCAAAGCCTCTGTACAACTGGGGGTTTTATGCTCAAGCTAAAGAAATTCAAGAGTTGCTGTGCAGTCAGCAAGAATCAAATAATTTTCAGCAGAGTTACTATATTTCTGTCCATTTGACTCCTGCACAAATAATCTCTCCCCAGTTATGGTGAAAAGAAACTGTTAATGATTCAGACTTAAGTCTACACGCATTCTGCACTGTATCATTCCCAGGGCCGCCTCTGCTCCCTCATCACATCAATGGTCTTGGGTCTGAAAGGGAAGCTTAGTAGACAAATTGGTTAGAAACCAGAGGAGAATGCACTGGTCATGATATTCATATCCTTTTTACCTCAATGCAACCCTGCTGATGTTTTGTCATTGAAATTAAGAGGTTGCACTAGCATAAGTGAGAGCTGATTTGACCCATTTTCTTTTGGGCTTTACAAATATTATCAGATTCTAGAAGAAATAGAACGGCTCCTGTTCACTTCTCTGCATCTGTTGCCCACCCCTGGTACAGGTTCGTGCTCTACTTCAGAAGTCTACCTTGGTATGTTAGAACTCTGTTTCCCTGGAATGTCAATGTGCATTACTCCTGAGTTAACTGTGTGCCATTCTCTGTACTCCATCACAAAGCCCATGAGACTCCGGCATATGGATCGCTTGCAGGATCAGGCCCAAATTCAGGGGATCACTGTGATTAGAGGCTCCGATTCAAAATCTGAACCTAGTGTACTTAAAGGATTACGGGCCTTGAACTTTTCCCAGGTTCAACTCTGTGTGGTTCCCTCAAAACCTGCATCAAGTCCAAAACCCACAGAGCTCTGTGTTAGATATATACAAATCTTTGTGCTGCTTGTAATCCCTCTACTAAATAAGAGTTTATCATTTCTGTTCAAAGCACTTCACAACTGTTATCTGATAGCTCATAACAGACTTGCAAAGGAAGCCAGTATTTTCTGACTTCAGAAAGGCTGGCTGAAGAGGGAGTCAGAAGTGAGATTGGAAAACATTACGTTTCAGGAGGCTCCATCAGAAAGAAAGTCTACATCTTATCTAAGATATTCATTATTTCTTGCATCTTTACTTCATTCCCACTTTTAAAATAAACATCTGGCCTCAATTCTTTTTTCCCTTGAACCAGTTTGACTCCAGTGTAACTACTGATTTCACTGATGTTACTTCTGATTTACTGATTACACTAGCATGAGAGGAGAATCAGACCATCTGCTGGAACATGTCTGGATTTAAACTTTATTTCTGAAAGTGTGACCTTGCTCCTCAATCTAGTTTTTTCAATCTTTCCCAGCAATAATAGCTTTTCTGTTAAAGACGTATGTATACTACCCACTTCCTCATGTATCCCTGATATTTTTAATTATGCCAACAATGGGTTTCTTCAGATGATAGGCAGGGGGCGGTATTTCTGAGAACTTGTGCTAACAATTAATGCATTTTAAAAGCTTTATTTTGCTGCCATTGTCAATGAAACAAGAAAAGTTAGAAAGAAAAGTCATTACAAGCAGTCAGTCTTTGACCCTGAAGACAAATGTACAATGTTGGCATGGCTACTGGAATGATGAGTTATTTTATACTACCTTGTAGAAGAAAAATTAATAAAACATCCTGTATATATAAAAATAGTGACTATTAAATGTGTGGCTAATGCAAGTGAATCTCATTCTTTTTATTAGAAATAAGTGATGACAACACAGTTTTCAGCAGAAAGGACTTACAAATATGTACGTATGCACTGCTGATCTGCGTAAACAACACATATCAAACCATTCACAGTCAGAACCAGGAGGGTCAAAAAAGTTAGAGATGCAATTGCACATGCAAAGTATGCACTTAGTTGTGCACCTAATTTGCTCAGTCATTTTCCACAGTTGTGCAGGCAAAAAAGATAATTGTGCCCATACATGACTAGATAGGCACATTTGTATTTTCTGTGCTCAATTCCATTGAGCATGCAAGTTAGGCATGTAATTACATACCCGTGTTTGTGCATTTATTAATTTTGCCCTAAATGTTCAGCATGGATTTCAAACAGGAAATGCTGTTCGTTATCTGTAGATTACCTTCCCAAGTAGTTTGTGTTCTCACCTGATTTCCTAAATTACTTGTTCATAAGCCGTTTTGTTTTTTTTTAGTTAAAAAAGGGAAGCACCAGAGAAGGGGGTCAGCTTATGAACAGGTATAGAGAGGTAGAGTTGGGACACAGACCCTCCCCCTCAAAAGTGGAGGCAAGGAGAGGCAGCACAGCCAGAAGGGAAGAGGCAAGGCCAGAGTCTCTCTGCTTCTGGCCATACTGCTCTCTCCCCAGCCTCCGAAGCAGTTGCACCTCCGGGGCTGGCACGCTGCGGCCACACCGCTCAGCCCCACCTGACGGAGCAGGCTGTGGCCAGGCCTTTCAGCCCCGCCCACCACAGCAGGCTGTAGCTGGGCCTCCTGGTCTGACCTGCCAGAGCAGGCTGCAGCCGTGCCACCCAGCCTGCTAGAGCAGCTCCGGCCAGGCCAAAGACATCCTCTACTGGCCCGCCCCAGATAAGGTGGGAAGGGTTGGGATGGGGAGAGTATAGGGGTCCTGGGCTAGGGATGGGGTCATGTTGGGGTGGTCACAGGGGTTCCTCCCGTGATGCCCTGTTTCTCCCCCCCAAAAAAAATTTCCCCACCAGTTGCTATCCCGGCCCGTCAGGGTAAGCAGCTGGCAGGTCGGGACACTTTATTTACTTAGGTTTACCTCCGTGCCTGCGGTTGCTTGTGGTAAACAAACTGTCTCGGCCCACCAGCAGCTTATCCTGATGGCCCGGGAGCCAAAGTTTGCCGACCCCTGAATTATAGGGTCAGCGTATGAATGGGTCATAAATATGTTCCATATTTTCTTATCCATCTTGGGGAGTGTGGGCGGCTTATAAACGAACTGGCTTATGATCGAGTATATACGGTAAATGGAATCAGGCCTGATCAATGAATAAGAAACCTCCAAGGAAAACCCAAGTGCTAGTGATTCAGTATGTGTCACTCGTTCTTTTGAACCATAAAATAGACACAATCCAGTTTCAAGATGAGAGCACTGTATTGGCATATGTAGCCTTTTGTTTACTGAATTATAAACAGTGTATTGCTGTTGCCCACCATTTCTGAGCAGGTGAGGAATGGTACTGAGAAGATGTTTGTTGAAAAGAAAAAAAATGTATTCAGTACATTTAAAAAAGCCTGTGCATTAAGACCACAGTGATGATTGTTGTGGTCCATTATGTGCACGCTCCCATTTCAGCCAACTGAAAATTCCAATTAATCAAGTCAGTTAAAAGGAATTGTAGGTAACCATTTCATAGCATCCACTTTACAAAAGAGATAAATCATATCTAATCAGATGTCTCAAAGTCACTTAACATTCATGCTGGAAAGCACAGGGCTAATATTACCAGAAATAAATGTTGGCCTGAAATCTACCGCATGTCTAAAATTATAGCAAGAAGGACCACTTGCTACAGTGAGAGCGACTCACCTCCTTTTGCTTTTTCTTGAAGTGCAAGGCTCTAATGGCCTCTTTCTCCTCCTGGGTGCACAAATTAACTCTGCTGCATGTAATAAACCCCAGTGTTACCTGATGGGATACTGATGACATTGTATATATTTGCTAAGCTGAAATACTCCAAACAACTGAACAATTTCTCCTACATGCAGCTTGCTAGGTACATTACTCTGAATCTAATTCTTTCCATCTACAGAATCAGAATTTCCATTTATTAATTGTTCAATATCTTCAGTGGATGACAAATTAATTGGAACACTTGAGAATGTGTATTACAAAGAACCGACAAAGGTATGCTTCTTTAATTATGATGAATTGAACAGAAATGTTTGTTTGTTTGTTTTTTAAAAAGCCCAATTTTGTTGCTCAAAGCCCAGACAAAATTAAAGAATATTCCGGG
Organism: Gopherus evgoodei; assembly: GCF_007399415.2. NCBI lineage: Eukaryota > Metazoa > Chordata > Testudines > Testudinidae > Gopherus > Gopherus evgoodei. Next base: position 61,855,027 of record NC_044332.1, read on the forward strand.
GGGCAGTGCATGTGCAATCTTTTTATTTTCTAGATCAGTAATGCAATTCCTCGTCAGTTTTGCTCTGCTCAGCATGCACTGCACGAGTGATGTCAGCAGCCCCAGTGATCACGTAGCTGGTCCAGAGAATCTATTCATGAAGAAAAGCCAATTTTTGTTCAACAGTCAGCAACATTCTGAAGTTTTCAGTATTCATATTTTATATTTTTAGTCTTATTTTTTACCCTATAGAAAAATGTAGACAGCCACTAAATGATCAGTGTAATACCCAAGCCAAGCTGAATGCTTGATGGGTATCTATAGGACAAAGCTTCTTCAATTCTACCTTGGAAAAGGCACACCAGACAACTCATTTCTTCCTCTTTCTTTCTAAGGTGACTGTTCTAAAACTATTTTAAAGCTATTCCTATTTCTAGCTAATTTTCTTCCTCAAATTCTTTAGTTTCCCCCTGAACTTCTGCTTTAGAATTCTTTCTCACCCCAGCCCACAAGCAGCCCTGCTACTCTGCTGAGCAGCTGTTTACTGAGTTCAACCCTAGCATGTCTGTTTTTGTAACATGCTCCAATGATGGGTATAAGGATGTTTTAAACATTTTGTCACACAAATTTCTTAGGGGTTGACTTCACTGATTATAACAAACAAACAAACATCAACTGGAAAACAAGTTGTTAGTGACTTTTTCCCCCTAACTAGATGGTTACACTAGCTCTTTTGTGAAGCATATAAATTGTATCATTTGGTCCTGGATCAGAGGAGGACTGTTTCATGGAAAGCAAGGGTGTTTTAGGATTAGGCAGCTTAATAATAGGCAAATCTCCCTTTCCAGGGTCTAAATGGTTGTGAAATTTAAAGGAGGGTTGAAGTTTCTAAACAATTCACTGTTTTGGGACACTCATGTGTGTTCATCATATAGTGCACTCCTAGCATACTGAGATGAGATATGTGGAGTTGTCCTCAGTGATCTTTTGTCAGCAGGGATTGGAAGTCTCACAGGCTGTTCTCCCAAAATTTTGGTCCAAACATGCAGAAATTGTGGGAGTTCAATCGAATTTTTCATCTAGTCCTTATGAGATTTGCACCATCTTGGCTACGCCCAGATTAGTTATGGAAAACAGGTCTCTTTAGGGCTGGATCCAACGACTGTAATAAAAACTGTAGGGACATGTTTGAAACTAGGAATTTGAAGTTGGCCCTTAAGATTCGAGGTTTGAGCCTATCTGAATCCTATCGATGTACCTTTCAGAATACAGAGTCTGAGCAAATGTATACAATACAGGTTTAATTTAAGAACAGAAATAGAATTTATTAAGATTTTATTTAAGATTCACTAGAGAAAAAGACATTTTGCTTAGGAAAATATTTAAAATGCCCACAGCAGAGAGGCAGGACCACATCAGAGGATTTGGATCCAAATTTTGGATTCCAAACCCACCTAGAATTCAGGGTGCTCAGATTTAAGTGTTAGTTTGAAACCACCTATAAATACAGGGCTTGAGTCTCTTCTCACTAATTCTTGTTTTACACTATTTGGCTTTAATTGAGTTTCTCCTGATTTACCTCCAATTTAAAGGCCTGACCTGGCAACACACCAAAGGATTTTCAAGTCAATGGGACTATTCACATGCTTAAAGTTAAGCACAGGTTTAAGTGCTTTACTAGATCAGGGCCTATATGAGCAGAGAATCAGGCCTGATAGATCTAGCTGTGTATGACCATGGGTTAGGTTTCTCAAATTTGAGCTGCGTGAATTCTTTTAACTGAAAACCATTTCAATACAAACTCACAAATTTGGGTTCACCAAAAAGTTCATCTGGGAGTCTGAGACAAGCTCTGAGTAAGCCTGGGTCAAATTACAAGTGATCATCAGACAATTTATCCTCTCACCGAGAAATCTTGTAAAACTCAATGGTTTAGACCAGCAACCAAAGAAAACTTGTGGATGAATTCCACTTTAAGTTCTAAGGTTTGTTCAAGCCCAAAACTCAAAGTGAAACCCAAGAGTTGGAAACTTATATGAATCAAAACTAGATTTGTCCAAACCCTCTGTGAACAGAAAACATAACTCTCACACTGCTCTTTTTATAATTAGCACCCGTAATGCTACTCTATAGCAGAAACGTATGGCTCATTGGGTTCCTAAACTGAGCCATTCCAAGACAAAGGAAAGTTGGAAAGGGGACTGTGTAATGAGGAGCTGACTGCCTAACATCACTATTTCAGAAATTAAAAATATCCCTATGGTCACTTCCAGAATGAATTCACAAGCTCCTGGAAGATGCTCAGCTGCAGAATTACACTTCCAGGTATTGATATCCCACTCCTCTCTCTTGGCTCTATATCTTGGTTATCTAGTGTGACATTATTGACATAAACTGTGACCATATAGATCATTGTTGCAACCACGGTCCTATGGCTGCACCAGCTCTTGTACAGAGGAGGCCAAGTGGGGTGTCTATGGAAAGGTTGTAGTTTGCTGGTTATGATTATGTTGTCTGTATGTATGTATTATTTTTGTATATGAAGTTATGAATATTGGCTATGTACTCATTTGATTCTAAGTAGCCTGGGTGAAGCATTTGGTCAGCTTCTTGAAAAAGGACTATTCTCAGTAAGTGCCCAGTCAAGAAACACTTAACTGACAATGGACTTTGGGATCCACCAATCCACATCTGAGCTTTCCTGGTAACGTTCAAACTAACATGTAAACAACGGCATCAGCCTGCACAAAGCTGAATCATTCATAGACATATGACTTGCCCAGGTGGCTACAGATGCCATCTCGTTGCCCTGAGTTTGCACAGGAGAACAAAGGGGTTTCTGCCCACAAGAGAAAGAATATAAAAGGCCCTGGAAACTCCTCCATTTTGTCTTCAGCTGGCTCAGAAGATAGCCTCTCCACCCCAAAGAGATGCCTGAAAAAAACTGGAAAAAAGGACAGTAACTACGGGGGTGTGAGTGATTGCTGAACCCAGACTAAGGAGTCGTCTAGTCTATGAAAGAAGCTTATTGGAATATCCCTGAGGATGAGTTTCCTACTGTATTAGGCTTAGACTTGTGTGTTTTTGTTTTATTTTGCTTGGTAATTTACTTTGTTCTGTCTGTTATTACTTGGAACCACTTAAATCCTACTTTTTATCACTTTTTGCTTATTAACTAACCCTGAGCAAGTAATTAATACCTGGGGGAGCAAACAGCTGTGCATACCTCTCTATCTGTGTTATAGAGGGCAAACAATGTATGAGTTTACCCTGTATAAGCTTTATAGAGAGTAAAAGGGATTTATTGGGAACTGGATGTCTGGGTACCAGAGACAGGAGCACTTCCTAAGCTGTTTTCAGTTAAGTCTGCAATTTGGGGGGAGGACATGGTTCAGACCTGGGTCTGTGTTTGTAGCAGGCTAGCGTGTCTGGGTCAACAAGACAGGGTACTGAAGTCCCAAGGTGCCAGGGAAAATGGGCTCAAATATAGTCTCAGCACATCAGGTGGCAGTCCCAAGGGGGTTTCTGTGACCCAACCTGTCACATCTCGAAAAGGTAAACCTTTTCTTTAAGTCTGGTGCAACTGGCTTCTACTTAAATGCTGCATTATGCTCATCGGTTAAATGTCTTTGTGCCTCAACTTTCAAAGGTTACAGCATCTGTGTAGCCAATGCCACCTAAAATGAATATCCATAATGATCCTTTTTAAATATCCCACACACACACTTCCTTACTTCCCTATGACAAGAGGTCCTTGAATGGTCCCTTGAAATATGTGTTAATACTTATAGTAAACAATCAGTTCCACTTGGTATTTCGTTGTGACTCTGGGTACATTTCCCAGACCTGAAGAAAAGCTTTGTGTAAGCTGGAAATCTTGTCTCTCTCACCAACCAAAGTTGGTCCAATAAAAGATGTTACCTCATCCACCTTGTCTTTTAAAAAGAGAATATATTGCGGTCTCTTTTCAGTACTTCCATACAGGAAACCATTGCCCACAAGCACTTACAGTACATGCTTGCATTTCTGTCTGGTACCAGAGTCAGTCCCACCACACTGAAACCTCTGCGCTGCTACTGAATGCTAAGAGAGAGCACAGTGGGACGTGTCTCTGTGAACAGAGTCACACATCAGTTACTGTTGATCATAATAAACACTTCTCCCCCTGGTTAACCAAACATACACTGAGCCATGTGGCTCACTTTCTGTGTCATTTAGCACTTCACAGATAAACTAAACATCCTGCTCTACCCTGAGTGGTGACTCAGTTCTTCCTAAATACTTAATTGAAGTTTGTTTACTGCCGAGCACTGTGCTCCAAGGGGGAGGAAGAGAGGTCTGACTCTTTTGTCTGCTCAAAGATCCCCAAACTTTGTCAACTCTTATTTATTGTTTTTTACTTTATATAAACAAAATTAAGCTGTGGAGAGTCTATTAACAAAAGGCCTACACAGCACAACCCACAGCAATCCGCAAGGTATGACTTAATCTTCCAGGAAAATCAATTTTACTTCGAATAAACTAGCAAAGAATAGGAATTACTCAGGGGAATTAGTCTGAGAAGTATGATAGAAAAATATAGATTTTTTTCACCACTGGAGTATGGTGCTGTAGTGCATATTCAGTGTGGTATAATTATACAGAGAGTTCTTAAAGCAATTCCAGGTTTGTTTCCCCTGAGGCTCCTTAGATACAAGTATTTCTACTGCAGATAAGAAAACCAATATAAGAAACTAACACCTGTTACATTAAAAAAGAAAAAACAAGCATCTTGAATAAGTGTCTATGGTCTCAAGGAGCCACCAAAACCCCATTTAGAAATCATAGAAATGTAGGACTGGATGGGACATTGATCGGTCATCTAGTCCAGTCCCTTTAAGTATTATAGACCACCCTTGCCAGGTGTTTGTCTAACCTGTTCTTAAAAACATCCAATTACAGAGATTCCAGAACCTCCCTAGATAATTTTTCCAGGTCTCAACTTTGTTGGAATACTTTGTATCTCTTTCTTGTTTTGGTAAGGGAGAGTCTGACCTTATGCTCCTGTTTTCCATATCTGTGGCAGGTCCTTTTGTGACCATTTGGAGGAGTGCAGAAGGGTGAAACTATGCTAATACAAGAGAGGTTAATAAATGGCTTGTGTACAGCTGCAATGAACTTTATTCACAGATGGTAGGGCTTTGTTTCGGAAAGTGAGCCATTGTAAAGAAACCAAAGAAAACTAATTCTGCTCTTGGTTTCATCTATGCAATTTTTTTTTTAATTTGTAACTAACATTAGAATTTGAAGAGACAATGTGGACCAATCAAGATATTACCTCACCCACCTCGTCTCTCTAATATCATGGGACCAATACAGCTACAACAACATTGCATATAGCAGATTTTGGAGCATTTTCTTTTGGAGGAAGCAGAAAGGCTCCACAGCAACTGTTTGCACACCTGTGCCACCCAGCATACAGGATCAGGGATTCAATTTTTACCTCTGTATTATGTTTCTGTACACTTGATACTCAGATAGGAACTGAAATCTATGGATTTTATCCCCAGTGTAAGCAGATGGAGCTCTCTCTGCTCCATCACTAGCTGCCAGTAGCAGGACTGAGAATAGAACTGCACAAAGCTAGCAATCCCGCGTTTTAGCATTTATACGGAGCTTTTAATCCTCAAAGAACTTTACTAAAATTAACTAATTAACCCTCACAACCATCCACTATTGAGGTAATTCTTATATCTGTTCTACAGATGGTCAAATTAAGCCACACAGAGGTTAAGTGACACACCAACCTCTGCAGAGAGAGTTAGTATCTGAGCAGGAACTGCTGTTCAGAGATTCTTAGGGCCGACTCCTACTCTCAGACCACACTTCTCTTGTGTTTTCTAGAAGTGGACTCAAACCAGAACCCACCTCTGAACACTTCCTTAAGTTTGGATCTGGCTTCAAACTGCTTGGCTGTCCCTCTGTAAAGGAGGGAAGCAAAACTTCCTATCTGAACATGGGGAATAATTTAGATCCAGATTCAGACCTGAGCTTTGCAACTCAACCCATCTCTAATATTTTCATAAGTGTTTGTGAATTTGATTCTGAGTGAAATGTTGCTCTTATTGGAGAGAGCTCAGCTTTTTCTAGCTAACAACCCTTATATTCCCTATCTTTGCTAAAATAGTGAATTTGTAATTTTTCCCCAAGACAAACATTCATCTTTTTTACAGAGAACTGCACAATTTTCCAACAAAATGATACCGTTTTAATCTGTAGATAATACATTTTGGCCCTGTCCATGCAAGGGCTTTTTGTACCTGTGTAGCTACACCTGTATAAGTCAACTGTGCCAGCGTAAAATAAGCTACAAAGATACGGCTTGCCCTGCTTTGAAGCCCTCTTTATACTTATGCACCATATCTACACTGGGGCTTTGCACTGGCTCAGCAGCAGTGATGTAGCTAAAGTAGAAAAAATACCTTGCAAGTTTTTAATCAAAAGATGTACTAAAACACTGAGCTGAGACTACAGATCATTTCATGTGATTGTATGGGGGGGCATGGAGGCGTAAGGTTTCATTTGGCTGGTGATTAACATTTGTTCCATATATGTACAGCTATGAGAAGAGCTGGCAGCTGTGTACTGCTGTACTCTCACTGAGTGTCAGACCCATGGCTCACGTTGTCCCAGTTGCATTTCAACACATTTCCCCTTTCCCCCCCTCAACCTCTATACCCCTATTCTTTGCTGTAGGAAATAACAACTCAGACAACAGTAATGTCTCTTTTCCTTATTGGTAAATAGTGCAAGCACAGCTGCTGTGATGATGATGATGATAAGGCAGAGGTCTGTTCTCAAATGGAAAAAACAGAATGGCAGTTTACATATTGGCTAGAAAACAATCAAAAGAACCTGCAGCCCAAAGCAGCAATCCTGTTTCTATCTCACTTCATTGTCTTAATGGGATTCTTATTCTTATACTATATTTAGAGACATGGGAAACTGTGCTAACCACACTACCCATTGTTTCTTAACCTCAAACAGCTTATATCAACTGCTGTCCTTTAAGGACACTGAATATAGAGTCTAATCAAGCTAGCTAAACAAGATTTTGGAAAATTAAAATTAAAATTTTCTCCTTAATGGGGGGGGGGAGAGGGAGGATGACGACTCCTTCTGCTCACCTCTACAGAAAAGGGGGGAAAAGGATGGGCTGAACTAATCTTTGCTTTTATATATAAGTTTCTGGACTTTTTTGTAAAAACCCACAGTAGATTTTAGCTCATTGTAGTGTGTCTGTTAGCTTTTTCCATCATTCATCCTGACCAACAAATGGATATAAAGATCTCAGCAATTTCCCTTCCCAGTGGTTGGTTGGAAATGAGGAGAGACTAGAGCGCCACACAATAAATACCTGGAGATTTTCCTGTTGTTCACAACATTTAGGCCTGGTCTACACTATAGGGTTAGGTCAAATTTAGCCATGTTAGGTTGATTTAAAAATGAATGCATCTACACAACCAACCCAGTTCCGTCGACCTAAAAGGCTCTTAAAATCAACTGCTGTACTCCCCAGCGAGGGGAGTAGTGCTAAAATCGACATTTCTGGATCAAATTTGGGGTAGTGCAGACGCAAATCAATGGTATTGGCCTCCAGGAGCTATCGCAGAGTGCTCCATTGTGACCGCTCTGGACAGCACTTTGAACTCCGATGCACTAGCCAGGTACACAGGAAAAGCCCCAGGAACTTTTGAATTTCATTTCCTGTTTGGTCAGCGTGGCAAACTCAGCAGCACAGGTGACCATGCAGTACCCCTCCGAATCGTAGAGCATAGAATGTTTCTATGCTCCCCCTATCATCTCCGTCCCTGAGGTTATCACAGATTAGAAGGCGAAAAAAATCACACTTGTGATGACATGATTTCCAAGCTCATGCAGTCCTCCCGCATTGATAGGGCACAGCTTAAAACATGGAGGCATTCAGTGGCAGAGGCCAGGAAAGAATTAAGTGAGCGCGAAGAGCGGAGGCAGGACGTGATGCTGAGGTTATTGGGGAGCAAACAGACATGATGAAGCATCCATTGGAGCTGTAGGAAAGCCAACAAAAGCACAGATCTCCACTGCATAACTGCCTACCCTCCTCCCCATGTTCCATAGCCTCCTCACCCAGATGCCCAAGAATGCGGGGGTGGGAGGGAAGGTTCCGGGCACCCAGCCATTCCACTCCAGGGGATGGCCCAAGCAACAGAAGGCTGTCATTCAAACAGTTTGATTTTTAGTGAGGCTACAATAAGCAATGTGGCATTGTCCTTCCCTCCTCCCTCAACCCACCCGGGCTACCTTGTCCATTATCTCATTTTTTTATAATTAATAAAGAAAGGATGCATGGTTTCAAAACAATAGTTACTTTATTTCGAAGGGAGGAGGGTGGTTGGCTTGCAGGGAATTAAAATCAACAAAAGGAGTGGGTTTGCATCAAGGAGAAACACACACAACTGTCACACCGAAGCTTGGCCAATCATGAAACTGGTTTTCAAAGCCTCTCTGATGTGCAGTGCACCTTGCTGTGCTCTTCTAATCGCCCTGGTGTCTGGCTGCTCAAAATCAGATACCAGGCAATTTGCCTCAACCTCCCACCTCGCCATAAACATCTCCCCCTTACTCTCACAGATATTATGGAGCACTCAGCAAGCAGCAATAACAATGGGAATGTTGGTTGCGCTGAGGTCTGACCAACAGCACCAGCGAGTTTTTAAACGTCCAAAGGCACATACTACCACCATTCTGCACTTGCTCAGCCTATAGTTGAACTGCTCCTTACTACTGTCCAGGCTTCATGAACAGATTCCCCGAAGCTCATCGCTGGGGAGCAGAGTTGCAGGGGAAGTGATGGAGTCGTACACCATGCACTGGAGGTTGCTAGGAGCCGGGCAGGGAAGACATTCCCAGAACCCTCAACCAAGCTACATGTCCGACGAGGACGGTTACCAGTTCTGCTGCACCATCTGCTGCCAGCAGCACCCAGGAGGACCAGTACGGATTCCCCAAGCTCATCGTTGGGGAGCAGGAGAGCGGAGCTGCAGTAGGAATGGTGGATGACAACAGTTAGCAGTCCTACTGCACCATCTACTGCGAAGGCAAGGAGCTGCTGCCGTGTAGCAATGCCAGCTGCTGCAGGTGCTTCTATGTCAAATGCTTGGAGGTCCAGGTAGGGCAAGGTACCTCGGCCAAGGCAAAAGAGAAGAGCCTTGGAACTGTTACATGTGTCAACCACAGAAGTGCTATGGGGTGTTACAGTGCCGACCGGACTGGAATGTACGGCTGCAAGACTTCTTCACCAGGGACTAAGGACAGGAATAGGATGCACCTAAAATCTAAAGAGGCCCGCACATTTCCCAGAGTCACTACCCTTGTTAACAGAAAGTCAATGATTGCATTGGCTACTTGGATCACAGCAGCCTCCACAGTAGACTTTCCCACAACAGTAGCAGTGATGGTGAGCTGAGTGGGCTCCATGCTTGCCGTGGTATGGCATCTGCACGGGTACCTCAAGAAAAAAGGCGCCAAATGATTGTCTGCTATTGCTTTCATGGAGGGAGGGGCAACTGGCGACATGTACCTAAAATCACCCACAACAATATTTTTGCCCCATCAGGCATTGGGAGCTTAACCCAGAATTTCAACTGGCCGTGGAGACTGCGGGAACTGTGGGATAGCTACTCACAGTGCACCACTCCGTAAGTCAATGCTAGCCACGGTGGTGAGGACACACTCCGCCGACTTAATGCACTTAATGTGGACATACGCAATCGACTGTATAAAACAGATTTCTAAAAATCAACTTCTATAAAATCGACCTAATTTCATAGTGTAGACATACCCTTATACTATATCTATTTGAGCAGGCAATGATAAGGGAAAAACATGGCAAAGAAGGTTTATTCTGTTAGGGCTTGACTTTGCTAGAAAATGTTATGATGTTGAAGAACAATTGTGAAGAGTCAAGTTAGCTGAAGCAATGTTGATAGTGAGTGATTGATCACTGTGAGTGACGGGACATTGACAAGTTGTGTTCAGCATCATCTCAGTTCATTGTGCTTTAACCTTAACTAGCCAACATTGTCGTGTTCAATATTGTATCAGCTGACTCAACCCTTCACCACTGAGTACAGGATTTTTTTATTTTTTTTTTTAGTGAAGACAGACCCTTCCAGTTACATGAGTCACAGATTCAGTGCTCTTCACCCCAAAAACCTATACTGGGCAACATTTCTCAACAGATAGAGACTGAAGCTCTCCATGCAAAAATGAACTCTCAATTACCACTAGCTAAAAAATTGGTCCATTTGATTATATTGTACATTCTGAGATCATCTCTGTACTAAACTTCTGGCTTTTGCCTATGCTATAGTGGACTTTCAACATAGATGGGGCTCATAATCCTAAATTCTCTAAAATTTTAAAATACACAATTTGCATAGATAGTCTTTGCCTCTTTCCCTGGTAATTTATTCTTGAATCACATAATCCTGACTGTACCATTACTCCAATAATTATCCACCTTCTCCCGGTGTCTGCAACCATTAAGGTCTCTCGACATTTTGTCCTGGACAGTGTCATAGGAACCAAGTCTTCATCCCACTTGACCCGTGAAGAAGGGTTGTCATCAGGTGAAGACCCAGTTATGGCTTCCTGTTATTGAGCCACCTGGCCCTGGTGCCTAGTAAGAGCTGTAGAAACCACCTTGTGGCAACTTCTGCCACAGGCAACAGGTCTTTCAGAGTGGTCCTCTTCCAGTGGAGGATTTCTTTTATAAATGGAGACACTGAGACAAAGAGAGGTTGACCCAAGGTTGCTCAGTTCACCAAAGACCAGGCTAGCCATAGACTCCAGGTCTTCCAGTACCTTGCCCTGTCATCTGATTGTTCTACATGTATTCATATTGAGCTGAGGAGGAAATAGTTTATCCACTATAGTACCCAGCAGAGCAAGTGGGAATTCTGAGGTAAAATTCCCATTGAATTGTTGATATGCAGGAAGAGAGAAGTGGGAGTGGAGAAGCACAGCTCCCCAGGCAGAAGGGTACAGTGCAGTGAGAGCCCCCCCCCCACCCTCCTGTTTCAATCTACTTTAATCATTGCTCATGTTTCATATGCATTTCATGATTTACGAGTCCCAGGCTTAGTCAGTGAGGTAAAGATGAAAACAAATTGCTGTCTGGGAGAAACACCAGAGGCTGGCCTCCTTCCTCAACAGCTGCTGAATCTTGACAGAGCACTAGGAGTTCAATCACCTTCAAAAATCAGGACTCCAGTAGGATTTTTATACACTGGAATTATCCTCATTTTCTCCTCCTCTCCTCCCCCCTCCGAGTCTCTCTTTCTCTCAGGTGGTGGCACTGTAGCACCATTTGTGGCCATCTATGCAGATCCCTTTGTCAGACTTTATAGTGTTTCTTAACAAATTATTAGAAGAATATTCACCCCCTGCCTGTTCTTCCCCTTCTGACTGATTCAACTGGTTCTCAGGGGCTGCAGTATTGTCGTTGGTTTGTTATTGGGTTGTTCCAGACAAAAGTATTTCCAAAGGGGAGGGACATATTAGTCATTTCTTAAATGTGATGTCTGTCTCTGATTTCCCTATTCTTATTCTCAGAATTTTTGTTTAGGCTTTATTTCTTCCAGTCAGAAAAGCCAGAATGTGCTTTGAGAAAGAATTTATCATGTTCAAATGTAATGAGAAGATAAAATGTTTGCAACTTCTTTGTTTATACAAAAAAAAAAATCAAGAAATGAACAATGCAGTTTAGTGGCAACATCACTTACTTAGGTGTGATAGCTGGGTTAGCACCTCATGCACTCCTTACTTCAGCAAAAATTCCCAGTAGGCCTTTAGGCATGTAAAGCCCCTAAACCCAACTAAAGTTTGAATGTTCCTGCATAGTATGCCTCCCATGTAACATGAATACAGGCCACAACACTTCCTGCCCCCTCAGAACTGTGTCAATACAATGTTAAACTAGTTTAAATTAATGTCAATCCAAATCCCTCACTAAAATCATTTTTTAAAAACAGTTTTGAAAATCATTAGAATCCATCCCTTTCTATGTTAAGAGATAGAGATTCGGTGACATACTGGCAGGTAGGTACAGAAGATAAATATAATGCTGATTTACTCAACGTGCAATCCCATTGATTTCAGTCAGGCCCACTATGTTTTTAAGACTGGTATGCAAAGAAGTAATTAAAGTTGTTGTTCTACCAAAAGATTATTTATCTTTTCTTTCTGTTGTGCCTGTTAAAGCAGCATTCTTATTCAAAGCTAACAAAAAAATACCAAATGGGAAAAAGCAACTGAGGTCTTTTAAAAAATAAAAATAAAAAATTCTTTGCCATGAAGGCTGAAAGCAGTCTGACACTGTTAAATATATTTTACAAATAGGGGTATGTGCCTGGTAGATTGACTATCCTAATAAATAATTAATTAATAATACTCTACATTTATATAGTTTTTTACATCTTCAAAGTGCTATGCAAATATGAACTAATTGATATAGCCTGAAAAACCGTCCTGCTTGTCTAATATCACGTATGCATTCACAGGATAACAAATTATTAACTAAAAGGAACAATTTCTTTGGGATATCATCATAATAAATTATACACTTTTTTAAAGATATTCTTTCACTCATCTGATTAATGATTGGATTGGGGCAGATTAATTTACTTATGGGCTGTGGAAACTTAATAGGTGGAAACTTAATAGAAGTCTGATAGAATTGTCAGAGGTAATTGATGCTTTAAAGGGCATGAAATCTGGAAAAGCACCCAGTCGGAGTAGATTCACAATGGCCTTTTTCAAAGCACAAAGGGATATAGGCTCTTTGTATTCTTTAGACAAGTTTAATGAATTGTATAACATAGGAATACTCTCTGCTTCCTAAACCATGAGAGGCAAAAGTTGAGCTAATATATCATACCAATAAGGAATTTCATTAACTTTAGATGTTGTGTAAATAAGTTCCCCTTTTCAAGCAGGTTTCTGATGATTCTAAATCATTTTTTTAAAATGGACTTTTTAATTGCAATTTTTGCACAGAACAGTAAAAAAATGTTAGGGAAAGACAGAGATTTGACAGCTCTTAAGTCTCTTGTCCCACCAATAAATAATTATATAGATCTTGAGGCTCATATTTCTATTTGTCCTTTTTCTCTGCTTAAACACTGAAATGATAAAAAATGTTTGCCTTAAACAAACAAAAACCACGGAAGTAATCTCAACCATTTTTAGTTTCAATGATGAACGCAGAGGGCACATTACAAAATCTTTGCACAAGGAGCCAGTCCTGTTAGTTTAAGATATGCGCAGGAATTGGGCATATGTATTTGAGGGAAAGAATTCAAGGTGGAGAGAATAAAGTCATTCAGTTTACCACAAAAGACTAGCAGTTTCATCTGTAAAATGCCTGGCTAGATCTGTGAGAGAGAACATACTTTCATTTAAAGTCAGTTTTTCTGTTCTTGATCCCTCTGTCTGTTACTTACTACCATGAAGTTCCGTCTGTTGCATTCACACTGCCCGTCTTCACATTAGCTCTCGTACCAGCCAATAAGTAAAAACTATTGTAATGTTGTCTGGTTTGTAAATGAGAGGAACAATAATAGAAAGTCTGAGCCTGAGAGCCAGCAATCCATGGTGATTACAAAGAAAATGGGCTGGATTTCTTTTGCTGCGTTTTGTTATTGTTATTAAGGTCAATGTCATCCATCAAGACCTAGAGTTATTTCTGACACAGTTTCAAAGGTCAATTGGTCATGTGCAGTGACAATAGAAATCCATGGAAAAGTGTACCCGAAATCTAGGGAATGCTCCCTTTCACTCACTATTGTCCTGACCTTACTCATATTTCAATGCCAGAAAACAACAAAGAGAGGCATTTTAAAACACCGATTAAATTAAAATGAGCATCAAGAAGAAACGGCGAGCAGCTCAATTACTTATAGACTGGAGCCAGGGAAATTCCCTCTCTTAGCTGTCGGTTCCTTTATTCAAAATAGCCAGTTTTCAGCCAGTGAATATATTTCATCAGTCTCCGGGTTAATCAGTGGTACAGTTTCAACATATAGGCCTGATGCGGCCACAAATGAAGACAAAACTCCCAATGAGTTGAACTGGATCAGGTCCTATACTATGACTCCCTTGGACTGTAGCTTCAGGATTTTGTGCACCTCCCCGACTCCATATTTCACAAATAAAACACTCCCAGTCAGCTGAAATCCTGGGGATTCACCCAACACGCACACACAGCAAAAAAGTGCTGAAATCCACAAAATATGAAGGGGCAGATGTTGAATCCAGCACGCAGCTAGATATTGGGGAGATGCACAAGGGAAATGAAAGCAGCAAAGAATCCTGTGGCACCTTATAGACTAACAGACGTTTTGGAGCATGAGCTTTCATGGGTGAATACCCACTTCGTCAGATGCAACATGAATGAAACATTCGTCGGATGCAAAATGAAATTCAACCTACAACCCCTGCTGGGTACTGGCTGCACAGACATGAGGCTGCAGTAGCCGCTGCAGCCCTAGTGCATGTCCTCCTGTCTTTTGCTCCACAGGAGAAGGGAGCAGTGCTCCCTAGTGCACCAGCAGGAAGATAGCTCCTGGAAAGGTGAGTTCTGTACCATACAGGGCATGTGAACTTTCTACAAAGTGCCCCTACATCCTTCTCCCCAGACCCTTGCACACAAGACCCATACTGGATGAGTTTGTTCCTAATACCTTGTGCTTTTAACAAAAGAGCCACTCTGGGAATGAGTTTTGTGGGTTTGTTCATGGAGAACATAAACAAGGTAACATCACAGATAGTTAAGAACTATATATTGACCACATCTATTGAGTTGATGTAATGGGTGCCACATTCTAGTGTTTCCAAACCTGAGGCCATGCAATATTTCTGATATATGAAATATTAGCAGGCACCCCATCTTACTTTATGGTAGGAAATAAACATTGAGTCTAGCAGTCCAGTGACTGTACTACCTGCCTATTATTAACCATGTTGATCATGATAGCACATAAAGGCCAGCCAACAACAGGCCCCATTGTGCTAGGCACAGGACAAACAGAGTATTAGATGGTCCCTGCCCTGAAGAGTTGTGGGCAGGGACATATCACACAAGCAGAGTCAACAATGTGCTGGCAGCAAACAGCATGTTAGTTCCATAAATATGTTTGATTGTGGGTTTTGCTTTGTTTTTGGGAGGGAGGGTGAGTTCTTTCCATTTAACTTATCCCTCCTGAAAAGGGAAGGGCAAGAGGATACTGAAGGAAAGGGGACTCGGGTGGCAGGACAGGGGAGACAAGGGTAAGAAGGGTAGATGCAGAGTGAAGCTGAAGTAGAGGGACAGAGAGGCAGAGGGTTGGAGCAAACAGCCAATCTGCACTGGGTAGAGAAAGCGCTTTCAAAAGTATAAAGTTTTCCACATACCCAGAGACCTGAAGGTGTGGATTAGATAGTTTCAATCATTTCTAGCCAATTTAGTTCATCTAATTTGGTAATAGTTTACTTTACAAGCCACAAATTTCATGTGAGTGCTCATTGCTTTCATGGTAATTGTTCCTCATTTAATTGCAATGGCAGTATCAGAAAATGCAATGGAAATTAGATGGTAAATAATTACAAAATAAACAGTCACTTTTATCTGCTCTAATGATGTAGCTTCATAATATTTGTCAAGTAAAACCCCTTAGTTAGTTACTATGGCCCAAACAGATCCCATGAATGAAACCACATATTTAATATTTGCCCAATATATAAACAGTAAAATGCTACCTCTAATTTTTAGTAATGTTTATCATGTAAAAATGAAAAGCACACACTCAAACGTGAATTCTGCTGATAAGGTTAAGGCAGTGGTTTTCAGCCAGGGGTCTGCAGATCCTTGGGGATCCTCAGATTATGTGTCAGATTTCCAAAGGAGTCCACTCCTCGATTTGGAATTTTTACGGGTCCACAAATTATAAAAAAGGTTTAAAACCACTGGACCCAATAGTGTTATATATACAGATTTGCCCACTTGAGATGAATAGAAAATTGATTTGTTCAACATGCAACAAGGAATTCACATTAAATTAAGCAAATGGAATAATGAGTGTTTTCACTTACACAGAGTCAGAGATGAATCTATTGTCACAGTTATAGTGCTAGCTGCACCTCTGGTGCCTCTGTGGTCTCTGAGGTCATGTCTACACTACAGTATAACACCCTTGGCTGGCCCATGTGAGCTGACTCAATCTGCGGGGCTCTAAAATTGCAATGTAGATACTCGGACTGGAGTCCAAACATCTATACTGACATTTTATAGCCCCACAGCCCGAGCCAGCTGATATGGGCCAGCCAAGGGTGTTTTACTGCAGTGCAGACATATCCTGAGTGCATCCACTAAGGTGTCGGGTCTCAAATCTTTTGGGGGGGGCGGGGAGGAATTCCATAATTCTCCCCCTCTTAAGGGAGTGTCTACAGAAACATTTAGTTTGTGGCAAAACCATGAACCCCTTTGAGTCAACTCTGTTGATGGGAATAGATATGCATCTGTATAACTGAGGGCAGAATTGGACTAATATAGCTAAAATCAGAGTTATTTTTGGTTGGTCTGCTTCATATATGAAGACCCATCCAACATGGTACAGTATATAGAAAATACAGGCGTTATCCCCAGATCTGCCATTTTTCAATGAAACTAGGTATTTATGCTGCACACATAACCATTGTATCTGAGAATCTTCATTGCAATATGAGATCTGTGGGAAACATTTATTTTTAATCTTGTCAAAATGTGGCCGAAATATCACAAGCCTATAGAAAAGTCTTCTATGTTAGACTATTATAACAATTATTCATGGCCTTACCCTCTGAATATGCTGAGAAGGCTACAACGTGAGGAAAAACACTGAAAACCTGAGAGCAGAATTTGGCCCTGTGTGACCTCAGCATCTTACTTTCATATTGAAAGAGCTACATTGATTGTCTGCCAACATCAAATTGATTTTAAAATTGCCTTAAAGACTTAAGACAGTGCATACATTTGTGACTTGTCTATTAATCTGAATTGCTGGCTCTACCTGAGATCACCTGACCCTGATCTATTGGAGACACAGGGTGGGTGATCTTTTATTGGCCTAACTTCTGTTGGTGAGAGAGACAAGCATTTGGTCTATTGATCATTCCAAAAAAATGTGGATTAAACGGTATGTGTCTGCAGACCCAAAGTAAACTACTGGCCGCAGTTACAAATGCTGAGTTAACAGACTCATTTCAATGTCATGATCTATTATTCCACACAAACATATCCTCTCTGGCAAAGGGCTTGTCCACAACACAGAAACATAGCTGTATTGTGGTTTACTAGAAAGCATCATGGAATGTATTTGTATAAATGAGCCTTTACACCCTATTAGGGTGAATTGTTTTGTATTGATGATAATATAAGGTTAGGACTGTTTTATTTAGAGAGGAGATGGGGACATTAAACAAATGGAAAAAAGAAGGTAAATTCAGTGCTCCTGTTTACCTTCTTTCATACTTTCAGAGCAAGGGAACATTCAATGAAACTGAAATACATTTAAAACTGATAAAATAATTTTTTTTCCACAATAAACCAATCAATCTTTGGAACTCATTACCACAAGATGTCAGTGAGTGCAAGAGCTTATCAGAATCCAGGAAAGGATTAGATATTTGTAGGATAATGAACATCCACAATTATATTAGATAGGCTAAAAATGTAAGAGATATTGACCCTCATGTTTTAGGTCATCTGCCTCCCCCTAACTGTCAAAGGCTGGGAAGATGCTTCACCTATGGAAATGCCCCATAACTGTCCCATATTAGGATTTCTGCACCTTCTTCTGAAGAATCTGGTACTGATCATTATCAGAGACAGTATAGTGAACTAGATGGATTGCTGGGCTGATCTGGTCTGACTTTTCTATGAACAGCCTTTTTAAACAAAAAACAAAAAACCAGCCCAGATCATATGACAATGGAGAAAATGCCCCCTTAAAATTATTTTAAAACTATTTACAGTGAAATGTTATTCCAAGGTGCTAAACCAACTGAGTTACTATACTGCTTTCTTTGTCTTTTTACTTGTAAACAAGACCAACACTTTGACAATAAGGACAAATGTAGACCTAGCTTGCAATTTAAAAAAAAGCTGTCAATGCTTCACAACTGTTGTTTTTATTACCCAACTCTTCTCCTCCCACCCCCCCACAAAACACTATTTCATTTGTAGCCACGGTAAATCACCAAAGTTCTTTATTTCCAAAGAGAACTGCTACATTTTAAAAAAGCCTTTGTATGCAATATATTCCACAGTGCTTAGCCTCATTAATTTTGCTCCAGTATGCATGTGTTCTTTACCAGGATACTTATTTTGTACAGAGGTATCCTTTAAGGAAATTGAATGCTACAAGGTCTATATATCAATGTTATGAAGATGTATTTTTCATGAAATCTGTAAATAAGGTCAACAAGATAGGGATATTCCAGAAGACAGATCCCTTAATAGTTTTTGAGAAACAGCCTGTTTCCCTGTAAAAAGTCAATTTACTTTTGACCCATGCCTATTAAGCAGCATACTTGGTATAAGATGAAGCAAAGTATAATTCCAGCACTTTTCATGGCTTTTGGTAAATATGGTTAGGCTGATGTATGCGAGTGTAGCTACCCATAACTAAAGTAGTAAGGTAATGAGGACTTGGGATGAAAATGAAAAGCAGCTTAGAACTTCCTTCAGGACTGTGAGACCAAGCCCACTGGAATCACTAACTTCAAAAGGAGTAGGATTGGACTCTGTTTCACAGTTTCTTTTTCTGCCTGTCCCCTATTATTGCAAAAATTATTGAACTTAGGTTAAAAGATCCAGATGCTCTCCAGGTCAGCTGTGACTGAAAATCGTTATACCTTGATGACTATTCAGTGGCTTGTGAGAAATAAATTAGTGGGCTGAGTCCAGTTCCTGGTGAACAGCTGTCCACCATACAAAAATCACCACCATAATTGAAGTGATAGGGAAGGAGAAAAGGTGAAAGAAAGGAGAGACAAAAATGGAGTGAGGAGGAAAATACAGGTGTAGAAATACAGGGAACCAAGTGAACCAATCAAAAACAGTTTAAAAAAAAAAGAGAACGGATCATAATAGTTAACAATCTAATAATTTTTTTCATCTCTAATCCCATCATACTGCTGGGACAGAATATTATCCTCCAACGGAGAACAGATCAGATATTCAAACTTGGTTTTAGCTAAAGAACAGAGAATGAAGAAAGAAGGAAAAATGAACTCACATACACAAAAATGAGCAGAATTGAACAAAATGCCTGCAAGAAGATTGGAGAAAGGAGAAGAGAAGCAAGAGATGGACAGCAATAAGGACACGATTGCACACACAAAAACTCCCATCTATCTCTGTGGGACTTCTGTGCCCATAATGGCTACATAGTCCAACTGGTCAGAGCTGGAAAGACAAGGTTGACAAAAAATAGATTAGCATTAATGAAAAGAAAGGGTTGTATTTCACTTATTGAATTGTCATGGTGCTGGGCAGTTAATGCACAGCAACTTGAGAAGTTGGTTATTTCTTTTAAGAGAGAAATGAGTGACCAGCAGACATTGAATCCATAAATTATTCTAATCCACTTTCATTTACAAGTGTGCAGTTTCTGAAGATAGGCTTTGAGCAGAGGTCGTTTTAGCAGTAAAAGCAGCACAGTTGTCATCAGCTCCGGTTTGGTGACTCTCAGCTTTCCTTTCTACCAACATAGAGAGGGATAAAGATTTTGGACTTCTTTAAAACCCCACATATATTTCTTTCTTGCAAGGTTTTAATTCAGGACTCAGAGTCTTTGTAACCCTAACTAAAAAACCATTAAACTCCTTTTGTTCTTATGCTCAGCCACATGTTCTCAAGGATCATTCAGGTGGGTAACCCACCTGCTGGGTCTTGGAGCCAGCTTGACTAAGATTTCCTTACAACACCAAAGGAACTAAATAATCACTTTGTCACTTTGATGGCACCTATTTTACTGCCAAGGGACCCTCTTAGAGACAGCCCCTAATTGCTTAATTGCTGTCCAGCAAAGACCACTTGCTTTTCACTTCTGACTAGCACTGCAATGGATACAACCCTGTTTGGGGAAGATTTGTATGTGAGTTGGAGATAACTTGTTATATAAAATGAATCTGACCCTTATCGCTTTGGCAACAATATTTTATATCTAGTTATACTACTGGCTAGTTCTGGTCCATCAACACCAGCCAGAACTAATCACGACTGTAGCCTGGGCTCAATGTCCAAATCCTTGTGTAGGAGGAAGGCAGAAGAAGAAAAATTAACATTTCTGCTACCATAACCAATAGTCCTCCAGAAGTAGGAACCCACACACTAAATGCTGGTGTGTGATACCCTCTGTGCACTTCACAAGATCCAAACAGGATGCTCGTTTAAAACTGTTCACCCATCTCTTATCCCCCACAATTATGCTCCACTACTTAGCTTTTCATCCATATGTATCTATGCATCTACCCTATCATATACTTTAGCCCTACATATTTGTCTAACAGAGTCACTCACCTGCACAGTGCCTAGCAGAGAATCTGGTGAGCGACTGAGATTGCCGTCACTATAGAAATTATATATAAGGGTCACTGATACTCCAGGTGTTTGTGGAGTTTTCAATCTATGTTTTTGCCTCTCTGTTACTAAAACCTCTCTCTTGACTGGAACAATGCAGCCATCATTTCTTGCAGCCATCATTTCTTGCTCCACAATCCAAGAAGGCCACAAAAGTGCTATTGCAAGTGCACCGCTTGAACACATTCTCCCAGACACTTTCTGCTTTTTAGCTTCCTGGCATGTGTTCACACGCATTCTCACTCACTGCACCCTAACTTACGCTCATTAGGGGAATATTGAAATCTGTCTCCATTCGGGACACCTCTGTCTGGAAAATATAAACTGCAGTGTAAAGCCTTGAGTGGCAATGGCATCTGGCAGTATCTCTAGTTTTCATCACCCGCTGGAAGAGATCAGACACAGAATTATGGCCATGATGAATAAGATGATGACAATTTACTAATATTATTCCTCCTCACTGATTGGCTATCAATATCAGAGGCATGTTAGAAAAACAAATTTATTCATGTGTACAAGTAAACTGTATCTCCATGAAGTCCATGTAACAATGGAGGCAGCATGTTCCATTGGACAGAATCAGGAATCATTGATACAATTCCCAGCTTTGCCATTGATTCTCTGTGAGAATTTTGCCAAACCAGGTTTCCCCAGGTGTAAAATTGGTATTAATCATTTGTAAAGCACACAGAGAGCTGCCTGTGAGAATTGCTAAGTAGTAGTATTATTACAACAAGCTATTTGTCACAAACATGACTTGTTATTTCAAGTGACAAGCCCCTGAACTACACTGAAATGGTTTGACACAAAGTTGTGAGAGAGCAACAGAAGCCAAAAGGAAATCTCGAACAAAGCTTAATGTCTAATTGAGTTTAATGGCATTTTATCATTTTATCTGTAATCCAACGTAGTAAAAAAAGCCTCCAAAATGTGCGCACATTTTTGCTTTCTAACAAGGTTTTACCCTGATGGTAGGTCAGTCTGTTGGCAGCCTGCATTAAGTTTACTAATGTATCTATTGGACTGGTTCCAGTTTAAAAAAAAAAAGAATTTGGTTTATATTACTTGTTTTGATCACTTCTCTCTAAAAATCTCACACAATGGGCTAAATCAGATTCAGTAGTAAATGCTGAAATACTATAAGGAGTCCAAATGGCTGTGGATTCTTCCCATCTGTCATGGGTTGCAACTAGAATACTATACTAGCAAAGTGATATTACTTTCAAACTAAAAATAAATCATCAAGCCAAGTCTGTTTCTCTAATCCTGTGTGTGTTGTCCTACCAGTGACCTTTCCCGGGCCAGTACAAATTATACTCCTTAGGGAATTCATAGAAACTCACTCTTCTTGCTAGCTTGTTTCTGTTCTGCTTGTGAACCAAGGCAGCCAGCTACATCATACTGAACCGACCATGTAAATGTACAGCATTGTTGGCTGTTGTGCTGCTCTCCATTATGATATGGCCCAGCTACTGTCGTACTCATATCTCTGAACTTGTTTACCAGTGATCTGTAAAGACGGACACTGGTTTGGTGTAATGGTAAAAAAAGAAGTGGGTAAACTAACCTAAACTAGACTCCATACTGCTGAAGTGGGTAAGTGCCATCTGTGTTTACCTGCCCATACGCTAGTGGCGAGAGCTCAAGACTGCCCTGTGCTCTGTGTAGTTGCAAGGGGAGTGGGGGGAAGGTAGGGAGCCTCTTTACAGACATGCACAAAGACGATTTGAGCTGGACTAACATCTCACCCCTTGCATAATACTCCTAACAGGAATAGGGCTCACGTCAAGTCCCTTGCCGGAATGTATGCTCCTTTCAGCAACAAGAACTAAATGGGTGTGCATACATGATGCTCCATTTCAGAGGAGTGACAAAGTCTACTCCATGGCAGATTTCCTCATCCTCCCATCAAATCCTGCCATGTACAAGGCAGGCAGGATCAGAGCTGCTTCTCTGTTCACCATCCTGTGCTAGGCAAAGCAAGATTCAGGCTAACCCATTATAAACATGATTTACAATGGAGATGCTGGTACAGCCTTATTGACAGGAATGTTATGATTAGCATCAGATAATACAAATACCAATAATGGCTCATAAGTTGAAATGGTCTGTTTAGCACATAGAAAACACATTTGCAGAAGAGTGCAATAAACAAACTCTTCAACCAATAAGAGAAAACTGCTTCATCTGTATTTTAGAGAAATCTAATCAGTGATTCAGAACAGCAGAGTGAAACACAAATACTCAGTAGAGTGGGCTGTCAAGCAAAGTGTTATTCATGACAGACTGTTTCATATCACATTAAATTACAAAAATATGAATACCTTTTATTTTCTTATGGTCTGATCTTCAGAGACTGTAAACACCCATAATTCCTATTGACTTCAGCTGGACTCATCAGGTACAAAAGCACATCTGAAATATGCCAACGGTGCCCACATTGGAAGTACCCAAAATAACAGGCTATTTTTAAAAAAATTAGCTTATATGACTGGCTCAAGGTCCCACAAGACATCTGTGACAGAGTCTGGAAGAAAACTTGGGTCTCCCAGTCCCATGCTTGAACCGTGCTTTGTTTCCATGCTTCTTCTGAAAATGTCAATTTGCATGCACAAATCTGCAGCTTGCCTATAGAAACAGGTGCCCATGGAGTTTTGTGAGTGAAAATTTAAAAAGTTGACAATTAAATTCTCACTGTTCATATAATCTACTTTCTTTAAAACAAAGAACCATAACGTCTCATCAGTTTCATAGAAGTTTATAGTAACCAATAGGTGCACAAGTGAATAATGTTTTGTTTACTCCAAAAGTCATGAGAAAGAACTCTGATAAAATGTAATCAGATTGCATCGCTAATTTACTATCTATGTAATCAAAATAACTTTAGGAGTTAGCTCTGTTTAGGGTAGCCATCCTGAAAATGGCACTGTTCAAATCAGGAAGATGGGAATCAATCTTCAGAATTCAGATCCAGTTCCCATTTTCAAACATACCAAATTTCATGGTTTTAGTTCGACCTCAAAGAGAGGGCTATATGTAAAAGTTGGGTCTAGATGTGGGTTGAGATTTTAACTTCCCCGGATTTTAAGTGGCTGAGTTCAGATTCACATCTGTCAGAGACATTACAGATTTTCAGAGGCAGATAATAAGCCTGGAGAGGGGACATTTGAAAACTGTTTGTTATAACTTCTAAACAAAGAAACATGTTCCTATCTTAATAATAATAATAAAAATAAAATAGACTTACGCCACAAAGTATTTTTTTAAATAAATGTCCATGGTTTGAAAGAAAAAGAAAAATAATCATACATTTTTAAACAGAGAAAAATAAATCAGCTGACCTATAAGCATTGAGAAAGATGAGGATTTTGACACACGCACTCCTGGAAGTATAAGAACGGGATTCATGTGGCAGGCCCCAACCGTTTGCAGACATAAAAAGGATTACCTTTGAAGTGTAAAGATCAAAAAACATTTTTTCAGGTAATAAGATCTCTCTCAGATGGATTTCAGTAATAGGAACTGGCTTCTCTATAGTGAAGTAATAAAAAAAAAAGGAGCAGAACACAATAAAACTACAGCTAAGTCACTCACCCTTGGATACTCAGCATAAGGTCTCAAAGTTATGAATGAAGTTTACAGTGGTTAATATAGCATTTGCACATAATGGAGAAATGTGTAGGAGTCGTATTGATGAGGCTTGAAATAACTTGGGGATTGTGGTGACATCATAACAAACCCCAAGAGCAAGGATCAAGCTGTCTGTGGCATCACAGAACTCAGAGAAGCACCAACACACATTTTCAGAATGTCTGTTTTTCAAGGAGTCTCGGGGCTGTGGGTGGAAGAGAAAAAGAGAAAATAAATTCTATCCCACTTCTCTCTCTTTTCCATGCTTTCGCATGCGAGGCCTGCTGCTTGTCTTCCTTCACTACTTCTTTTTAATGGCTCCCTAGCTTTCTTGAGCTCTTTCCTCCTTCCAATGACATCAGCAAACCAAATATTAGCATAGCCTTTGTTTCCAGTACAGATTCACATTAGTCATTCCATTTTAACTTTTGTTTTTAATAGCGCCTTTGATCCCAGCATCTGAAAGCGCTTTACAACAACAAGGGCGCCTCACACCATGCCTGTCAGGTAGACTAAGCATTCGTATAAACACTTGATAGAAGCACAGAGGCAAGTTCACTAAGTGGCAAAACTGGGACTAGAAACCTGTGCTTTTGACAACCAGTCCCCTGCTCTAGCCACTGAACAACATACTCTCCCATTGTTATTTCTAAGGCTCTCTTGCACTCCCAATTTACACTTTTTATTGATGACACTAAATTCAAAGTGATGCTGCACTGAGTGAAGTAATATTGAAAGTTGGGAGAATTGTAAGAATGTAGTGAAAAACCTAACTGATTTATGTAATGTCACACCGGTAACGGACAAGCTTTTGGTGACCTCAGCCCCTTGAATCATTTTTGTTTAACATATTAGCAACAGGCTGAATCCACTGAAATAAATCCACCCCTTAACAGGGTCTATACACAGCCAGAAATATATTGGATGTTTCTTGCAGTTCATTTAAGACCCTGATTCTGCTCCCATTGAAGTCAGTGGTGTAGGATCAGGCCCTGACCCCATAAATTTACCCAGTTCAGCTGCAGAATCAGATAGTCAGTGAAATTTTTGCTTTTTACTCAATTTTCCAGCTAAGCTGAGCTGACAAAAACAC
This sequence comes from Gopherus evgoodei, assembly GCF_007399415.2. Taxonomy (NCBI): domain Eukaryota; kingdom Metazoa; phylum Chordata; order Testudines; family Testudinidae; genus Gopherus; species Gopherus evgoodei. The sequence goes on from NC_044332.1 coordinate 61,880,412, forward strand.
CAAGACATCAAGTGATTTACTCGGGGTTACACAATGAGTCAGTAGCATAAGACCAGATTAAAACTCAGGATACTCCCTGGCTCCAACAGTTCTCTTGCCAGTAGTTCACACAAGCTCCAGCTGTTTGCCCTACTCACATGAACAGAATTTAGGGAAGTCTGGGGAGAATTTAATTTAAGTACAAATTCAGCTGGCAGCAGGCTTTCTGCTGTCAAACGTTCAACTGGATTTTAAAGGACTTCACATCAATTTCTAGAATGGGGCCCACTCGTGTCACCCCTTTTAACCTACAGCTGTCTCTTTTTCTCTTTCAGTTATCTACGAAGCAGAAAAGGTCTTTGGAATTTCTGATTTAATATGTCTTCTATGAATGAAAAAGAGAAACAAGTTTAACCACAGAACATTTGCTTTTTTATTGACTGCAGCCCTGGAAGACTGTGTTTGCAGCCATTCTACATAGGCACCAGCTGAAGAATCAATCTCCCTCACTAGGAAGGCATGACGTGGAGGAGACCTTATCAAGCCAAGTTACGAGAGTTGGTATTTCAAATAATTATCCCAGATATAAACAGAACTTCACAAAGGAGCTGCAGAGCTTAAGCAGACTCCTGAGGAATCTCCCAGCATAAGGGGAATCCCAGATGCCACAGGGCAAACATCCCCCTTTCAACACAGAGGGCCTGAGTAGGAAAAAGAGGATGTGATCAGTTTGCCACTGCTCTAGGGAGATTTCAACTGCTTAAACAGCTCTTTCAGGCCTTTGGCAGCTGGGCTTAATTTAGTGCAGCTCTGAGGCTGCTCTAACTTGTACTGGGGACAGCATTGGTCTCAAGATAAAAGGAATACAAGGAAATGTAAATCCCCCTTTGCCTCCCAACACAAGTTTTGCACCAGACCTGGAAATGTAGGCCTATATCCTTCTCTACCTATATAAATTACAAGATTGTGCACTATGGAAGTTAAGAGCAATTCCCAGGACTAATGTTGTAAAGAATTTTACCCAAAATATTGACTTCCTGTCTTCATGGAGGATATATGTAAGAAAATTAAGCCCATTTTTAATAGCATAAGTCACCAAATTGATCTTGTTTTAGAAATAAGGCAATTTCGTGAGTATTTATGTAATGCTGAATTTTATTCAGTGCTATTATTTTGGGACATCTGAATAATAAAAAGTGGCATTTAGTTAAACAAACAAAAAAAAGCCATGCCCACTCTTAGTATGAAACATGAGTAAGAGTTGTGGAAATAACTAGTCATGTTGTGTTACATCACAGCAGTAATATATTTTTGCTAACATAGCTTGTCTGGGTGCTGAAAGGAATGTTTTATTCTCAAATAGTTCAGTTCTCAAACTATTTGTATAGCCTAAACTCAGCATTCCAAGCAGGGGAAAAAGTTGCCTCTTAAAGAATAGCAAATCAATGATGCAACATGAGTTTTCTGAGTAATGGACAGCTGCCGAGCACAAGATCTAACAGGATCTCAAACACCCCAAATCTTAATCATGTGAAACTTTCAGGCAAAATGGCAGTGGAAACAAAATGATTATTTACTTGTTAACTGAGTGAATCTGTTATGAAGTCAATGATTTTACCTGCTGTGAGCATATAGGTATATGGAAGAATATATATCTTAGTAATTTTCCCCCAAAGATAGCAAAGTAAAATAAATTATGCCTCACAATACCCTGGTAAGCTAGATAAGTATTAGTCCCATTTTATAGATAGAGAAATCAAAGTACAGAGAGATTATGTTACTTGCCCAAGGTCATACAGGAAGACTGTGGCATGGCCAGGAATGGAGTAAGTCTGGTGATGTCAAAGAGTTCTCACTTAGAGTTTACCTAGTGGCCTGCTCAGCCCTACAAACAATTCTTGGAGAAAACTGAAATCAAATCTTTAAAAAGTGAGGAAAACTAGGTAAAGAGATATTTAACTCAAAAGAAGAGACAGGAAATTCACAATTAATTTTGACACTAGATAATCCTTAATATTTAACTCAGAGCTTTATGAAAAATAGCCATGCATTGAGGTTCCAGGCAAGCTCCAGCTATGAATTTCCTGGCTTCTGTCCATTTGTTTCACCACATCCTAAATATTAATGTTATTATATTTTTTTCATTGTGGGACTGAAAGGATTTATTGACTCAAGAGACCAGAATATGTCCAAACTCTCAGGAAATACATACTGTTCAATAATTAGGCAATTTTCTTTGTAGCTTTGTAAGGGCTAGAATAGCACAGCTTCTTTCCTAAGCAGTCTGTTATGGAGAGAGGAGGTGGAACACACACAGACCCTGCAGGAAGAGCATATAGCATACGTGGAAGAATTCCGACTGAGGAAAAAAAAAACATCTTTGTAGAAGTTAGAGCTTGCTTCAAATCCTGCCTGGCAGTTTGTTTGTTCTTTTTATCATGTAGGTTGTATTGAACTTCTCTCCTCGCTTGCATGTAACTGCCACTGGCATTAACTCGGAGCCCAAACAATACAAGCTTACTAAGAACATGTCATTAAGTGTAAGAAATCTTACACATTTTATACTTATTTAAAGTTTACACAGCTTGATCCAAATTCTTGCTGCCCAATGCAGATAGCGACATGCCAAGAAAACTCATAGGTGTGAAGATGATGCCTCACGCAGCCTACAGAACTGGAGTTGTGCAGTGTAATGGTGCACACAAATCTGTACACTTCACATCCTGACCCAACAATGGGAAGTATGCAACCTACACCCTTGCAAGATTATTGATGCTGGAAGAGCAACATCGGTCAGTCTGTCCCTCATAAAGTCTGGGTGTCTAGCAGTAATTTTTACAAATTATTTCCTCACCCCAATGAACAACTTTCTCCAAATGATTAGGAATTTTAAACAAACTACAACTTTTACAATTTTTTTCTAGGTGTCGGTAAAAACACACTCCTCTGCTTCCTGTTGTCATGCTTCACATCCTCTGACTTCACACAGAAGGATCACAGGAGGGTCATGACCTGGAGGGGGTAGGATGCATTCAAGAGGAGAGGCAGGGTTTACCTAGGGAGGCTAGAGGGGTGGGGGAAGATGGTGAAGCCTGGGTTAGCAGGGCTTTCACCTTCTCAAGCTAATAGAACTTCCTGCTATTCTGTTCTTTCTTCTCAGCATCTCTTCCCCTCAAGAGTCCTTGTTCTTCATCTCCTGAGCTAAGTTTACCCACCCATCCTACCAAGGACTCCTGCAGGGCCCAGCTATAAGCAGAGGAGTGGTCCTTCAGATGTTGAAGGAAGGAAAGCAGCCGGTTCGGTTCATTGGGGAAGGAATCTGACTGGAATACCTTCTTGCTGCTGTCCTTTGTGGATTCCCTTTTCTCCTGTCGTTTCTGCTTCAATCTCAGCTCCCTGGCTGGATACTGTATCTGCTGTTGCTGGGAAAGGCAGGTATAACTGAGGCCAGATCACTGTCCCTCAGGATGGATCACTGTCCATCAGAATAGGATAGCCAATCAGATATGGTAGAAAGTTATTGATGAAAACCGATTATGTGACAATACAGCACTAGTGAGGAAGCTAGGAGCACTCCTAAATGACATACTGAATCGACCATTTTTGGGTGTGCACCTTTAAGTGAAAGAGAATTATGTGGGGTAAAGGATCAGTAGGTGAAGGTACAGGGGTGGGGGTAATAGATGAGGAAGAGAACTTAGGGAAGGAGATGCAAAGACTCAGTCCTCCCCAGTGTAAGATCATTTCACAGTTTGTACAGACAAAAGCTCTGTCAGCTACTACCACAGTGAAAGACAGGTAAGCATAAGTGATCTTGATAACCCAGACCCCTGGTCACTGTGGGATGATCTGCAGGCCCACCATAAGGTCCACCTCCAAGCTCTGACTTAGGAAACTGTTCTTTGTCACCTCCCAGGTGGACTACAGTATTGCATTATATGTCTGGGCATGAAGCATCAAACCTGTCCTCCGTTATGTACATTGGCTTTCCAAGCCTATTCAGCAAAGTTCAAGGTGTTGGCACCCACAGCGCTCTATGGTCTGGGCCCTAGATATCTAAAAGATAATCGAAAGCTTCAGGATGAAGACTGTGGTTGACAACTCTGTCCCACAGACACAATGGAACCTTCTACCATAAGGATGAAGTTTGTCTGTGCAGTAAAGAGAGCTTTCTTAGGGGCTGATCCGAGACTCAGGAGAAAACTCCCATAGGAACTAAGAACTAAACACCTCACCTCCTTCCATTCCTTCCATTCCTACTGCAACTTCTTCAACTTTGTCTTCTCTGACCTAAACCCATAGCAGAATGTAGGTATTTATTTTAACAAAGCCTGTCAAAATATTACATTGCACCCACTATTTCCCCTCAGGGACAGGATGAGAGAGAAAATGAGCCACACATGACAAATATAAGCCACATGACTTAATGCACTACTGGAAGGTGCTTAGATACTATAGCCATGAGTACAGCATGAGACTCCATACAAAATAGAATAGAATGCCACCTCCTTCACTCATACAAACAGAATTCTAAGATGACTGCTACCCTACATCTGCCTAAAATGAACTTTGTTTCACAAATCACTAAATACACTTTGTCTACTGACCTAAAATTCATTTTCCTCTAAAGCTCATACAAATAAACCTCAATTCATGGGAACATTTGTTAAAGATAAAGCGTTTACAAATATGGAAGCAAGAAATTCAGCTTCTGATTCAATTAATCTTTCCCCCTCCCCCCAACACACACACACATACACACACACCATTTGGCTAGCTAGACACACTGCAAATTCAAAGTGAAATTTAAATGTTATTAAGAAGAGCAAGCATTGCTCTGTATACACCTTTAAAGGGAGCGCACACTTTTCAATAGCGCTCCGAGTTCTTAGGAAGTCCTGTCTCCGTCTTCCAGCGTAGATTGATAAGCAATTCAGCTGCCACATTACTACATACAGGCTACTTTTTTGCTTGTTTCCCTTAGCTTGATAACTCCATTTTAAACTGAGTCTTCTCAAGGTCATCTGTCGCCCAGTAATTTCCTTTATCACTCAGACTCTGAGGACAACATTTTCTTTGATAACTTGAATTTGTCAAGATCGGTGCTGAAACCTGAGTTGTATTATTAAGCATCAGATAAAGGCTTTTAAAAAAAAAATCACACCAGTGGAAAAGATCACTTATGTACGGGAGTCACTTTAAGTATTCTTGTTGAATATTTGAAAGATGAACATATGTATAAACACACATCCTTTATATAACTATAATAGTTGGATATTCACTGTTTGCTAGGTTCAGTCAGCTTCTCAGGTATGTTCAGAAAATCCAGATGGACAGAAAACTATATGGGCACTATTCTCATTTGCACCAAGGCTCCTTTGCAGTGCCTCAGCTTAAATGTTGTGTGTGCCTACATTCAGCCTCCTTTCTAGAATAATACCGTAGGGTTCCAATGGATTTTTCTTTTTGAATTAGTAATTAATAAACTCTTCAGTGGGGATAATTAATCAAGCAACTTAAAGTAGATTAATAGGGACTCTCTTCAGAGGCAGAATGAACATTGCCCAGTTTAATTAGTTGTTCAGGGTGGATCTCACTGAACTAGAACAAAGCAAAAAACCAAGAGATGAGGTTTGATTTTTAGGCTCTGCTACAGTGTTGCCAGTTCACATGTTTTTAGTGTCATATCTGGAGTTTTTCTTAAAAGTCCAACCTGCTAGAATCAGGAAGTCATTTGAATGTCAGCTTTCATACAAAAAAAAAAAGTTCTAGCCCTCCTATTTTTTGGAGAAAAGCTTGAAAGTATGACTCAAGTGTATACTGAAGACTCAGAAACCAGAAGTAAAGAAAATAACTCAAAATTTATTCTTATTGTTTTAAATTTCCTGATTCTTTGGGGCCTGAGTCATGGTTTTCAAGCACTTGGGGTAGGCAATATTGCAGCTGCTACATGTAAGAGCAAGCAGAAATTACTCTAAGAAATTCTAGTACTCACTACTCCTACCAACAGGAGCAAGAGCAGGATCATCCCTTCTAAAAAACCTGTGGGAGTGGGTTAAGATGGCAGAAATCACCACAAAAGTTCCTTTTATGGAGTTTCTTCATCACTGTTCTATCAGGGCTTGCAACCCCATCCTGGATAGTAAATCTGGTGGTTCCCCAGCAATCCATGGATCTTGAGCGATCTGCTGAAGGTAAGAACTATACATACAGAGCCCCTGTGCTTCCATGCTAGCTCCATGTCCTGGCAACCAGCGGCATATTATCGCCTAGGCCAACAAGGCCTAGGCCTAGGGCGGCAAATTTGCAGAGGCGGCAAATTTGCTTGTGACCCCTCCCAAACTCCGCCTCTTCCCCAAATCCCCGGCCCAGCTCCTCCTCCAGGTGCGCCATGCTTCCCTTCTCTCCCCTCCCTCCCAGGCTTGCCACGTGAAAGCGCTGGGAGGGAGGGAGAAGTAGCAGTGCGCTTGGAGGAGGCAGAGCAGAGGTGAGCTGAGGCCTGCAGGCACAGGGAATAACCCAGGGGAGCCGAGAACCTCTCCCTGCCCCAGCTCACCTCTGCTCCACCGCTGCCATTCCCCGAGCATGCTGCAACTCCCCTTCTCCCCCCTCCCTCCCAGGCTCGCTGCACAAAAGCACTGGGAGCGAGGCAGACAGAAGCAAGTAGCGGCGCAATCGGAGGAGTCGGAGCAAAGGTGAGCTGGGGCCGGTGGGTGTGGGGAGTGACTCTTGGGCAGGAACCACTCCCTGCCCCAACTCACCTCCACTCCACTGCTGCCATCCCCTGAGCGTGCCACAACTCCCCTTCTCCCCCCTCCTCCCCTCCCAGGCTTACCGCGGGGGAGCAGAGTTGAGCGAGGGGGGCAATTTTTTGAGGGCCATGGGGCACCAAATTTGTTAATCCGCCACTGCTGGCAACCCCCATTTCCTAGCAAAGATGCCTCTATTTCCTAACAAGGATTCCCTTCCTACCACCACCTCTTTTACAGGGCCTAAGAAGTGTGTAGTTTACAGAAGAAATTGCCCCTCCTCCCTTGCACACTAGAGAGATGATACATGTCCAGAGGGACCTCTCAAATGCTGATCTTGAGAATACAATCATGCCTCAAATCATTCCATTTCTTGCTCTAGTTTTCACTCAGACAACACTCATTGCCTTCAATGGGAGTTTGCCTAAAGTGAGGGCTTTTAGAATCTGGCCCATTGAAATCAGTGGGAGTTTTACCTGAGGAAGGTTTTCATGATCTGCCACAGCAAGTTAATCAGCAAGTATTTTTTAAAGCAGCTGAGAAAGTTGCATATCAAGAAACAAGAACTGTAAATAAGGAAGTACTTGAAGAACTGATGCACAAAAGTGATATGACACCTGACTGCTTCCATTACGTAAATGTAATTTATTCAGACAAACAATTAGAATCATGCATCATTTCTGTACAAGCTGCCCCTCAAGTTCACGCAGTGGGCTGATATCTTGTGTCTGAAAACAGGAAGCTCCAGCTGTAACATGAAGTGACCCAGACAGTGAAAAGCTAGACAGTAAGCTAAATTGGAAGACAGGAAGTTAAAGTTCATATTCATACCACAAACAATAAAGTAATAAGCAGGTTCATCTGATATATGTTTGGCAATATCACATGTCACTGAAAGTTATAAAATATAAGAGAAAACTGCTGATATAAATATTTATGGAAAGACAGAATGATGCTAAGAACCCACTAGATCAGGGGTGGGCAAACTACAGCCCAGGGGCCACATCTGTTCCTTCAGATCCCACCAGGGAGTAGGGGTTGGGGCTTGCCCAGCTGCATGCCCTGGCTCCCGGAAGCAGCGGCATGTCCCCGTTCCAGCTCCTACGGTAGGGGCAGCCAGGGAGCTCCACATCCTGCTCCTGGCCAAGCGCTACCCCCCTGCAGCTCCCATTGACCAGGAACCTGCAGATGGGGCAGCGTGCAGAGATCCCCTGGCTGCCCGTATCATAGGAGCCGAAGGGGGGGGGGACATGCCGCTGCTTCCAGGAGCTGCTTGAGATAAGCACCACCTGGACCCTGCACTCCTGACCCCCTCCTGTGCCCCAACCCCCCTGCCCGAACTCTGATTCCCCTCCTACCATCTAAGCCCCTCCGTCCCAGCCCAGAGCACCCTCCTTCACCCCAACCCCTCATCCTCAGCCCCACTCCAGAGCCCACACCCCCAGCTGTGGGCCTCATCCCCCCTGCCCCTGCATCCCAACCCTTCTGCCCCAGTCCAGAGCCCCTTCCCATACCCTGAACTCTTAATTTCTGGCCCCACCCCAGAGCCCTCACCCCTTCCTGCACCCAACCCCCCCATTTCATGAGCATTCATGGCCCGTCATACAATTTCCATACCCAGATGTGGCCCTTGGGCCAAAATGTTTGCCCACCCCTGCACTGGATACATCATCCCAGTTTGACAGTGAACCATTGTTAACTACTCTGAGTATGATCTTTCAACTAGTTGTGCACCCACCTTATAGTAATTCAATCTAGACCAAATTTCCTTAGTTTGCTTATAAGAATGTCATGTGGAACTGTGCCAAAAGCCTTACTAAAAAGCAAGATACACCTCTACCCCGATATAACGTGACCCGATATAACACGAATTCGGATATAACGCAGTAAAGCAGCGCTCCGAGGGGGTGGGGCTGCGCATTCTGGTGAATCAAAGCAAGTTGGATATAATGCAGTTTCACGTAAAACGCGGTAAGATTTTTTGGCTCCCGAGGACAGCGTTATATCGGGGTAGAGGTGTATATCACATATACAGTTTCCCCCATTCATTAGGCCAGTAACCTTGTCAAAGGAGGAAATTAGGCTGCTTTTGTGATCTCCTTTTTTTGACCACTTCAGACCTTGCTTATTGGATTTCACAGCTCCCTCTTTTCCTATAATCTCCTCCTGGCTGCCTCAAATCTCCACTCTGAATCAACCGCTCTTGGTCTATTGCTACTGTCATGTGAACAACTCTCTTCTACAAATAACAATTTATGGTGAATTTATTTGCCTACATTACAATGAAGTATTCTTCATAGGGCACCGGCCCAAACCAAAACCCCAGGTCCAGATCTGGATTCTAAATCTGTAAATCAGGAGTAACTCCACTGAAGTCAATGGAGTCCTTCCAGATTTACATCTCACTGAAAGCAAAACATGTTCCTTTAGCTCTATAATAGACAGAACCAAGAGTCCTGAGCCATACACTCTCAAACTCGAGCTTCTCCAAGTCCAGAATGTTCAAACTCAGTCCATTATACAGACAGGTTTTAGCTGCAAACTCCCCTCCAGATCCATGATTTCGGTCCCAGCTCACCTCTACCCAGTAGGGGTCTGGTCCTGCACTTCTGAAGACAGTGGGAGTTTTGCATTTGACATCACTGCAAGCAGAACTGGACCCTATGTAGGCACCAGCGGCGTATTATCGCCTAGGCCAACAAGGCCTAGGCCTAGGGAGGCAAATTTGAAGGGGCGGCAAATTTGAGCACCCCCGGAGAAGCTCCCCTACTCCAGCTCACCTCCTCTGCGAGCGTGCCACCACTTCCTGTTTTTCTCCCCTCCCTCCCAGAGCTTGCGCCGCAAAACAGCTGTTTCGTCGGGAAGGGGGGCAGGGGGAACGCGGCACACTGGAGGAAGAGGTGGGGCCGGGGTGGGGATTTCGGGATTCAATAGGAGCAGGGAGGGGGCGCAGTTGGGGCAGGACTTTGGGGAAGGGGTGGAATGGGGGAGGAGAAAGGGTGGAGTTGGGGCAGGGCCAGGAGTGGGCGGGGTGACAATTATGTCAGGGCCTAGGGGCGGCAAAATCATTTATCCACCACTGGTAGGCACCCTTTACTAGAGAGGCCTCTGAACTTTATTGGGAGTGTTCCAGGGTAAAAGCCTGTGTGCTGCAATCTAGCCTTAGAGACTACAACTCCCATGATGCCTTGGAGAAAGAGGGGGAGATTTCCTCGTTCAGGGAGAGCAAGTGGTGGGTGCCACTTTGGAAAAGGGAGCGAGATTGCTGCTGTGGAGCTCTGCCCACACCAGGAGCTGCTGCTAGGAAGCCAGGAGCTGTGGCTGGGAGCCTACAGGGGCTTTGATCTAGCAGGGAGCCTCAGATGTTTCACTGGAGCCAGGGCAGAGACTGTTGCTGTGCCTGGAGCTGACTGAAGTGGGCCTGCAGTGAAGGAACTGTGAATAACCCCCACTCTGGTTTGGGAAAGTACTAGCAATAGAAGAGGCGCAGCAGAGAGACTGAGTCTGAGGAGAGGCAGAGTAATCTTCCCATCGAACCAGGACTCAGAGCTGCTGACATTTGGTGGGGCCAACTCTAATCGTCAGCGGGGTTGTGCAGCTTGTTGCCTTGGCTGGACTGATCCACAGAACCAACAGAGTGCTGTCTCCAGCTGCAGGGCTCCAAGTGCACTCACACAAACTAGTGTCTGGGACTCTGAAATCCAGAGGAGTGGACACTCCGGGGTGGGGTAAATGGTGGCAGTGTAAATGCCAGTTAGATACGTTTCATTTATTATTGTATACTGTATTTGTTAATTGATTTTATTCAATTGCCCCCTCTGGATTTAAATTAGTAGTGACATTTAATCTTAGTCTGTTATACCTTGAATTTTTTCAGTTATTAAGTAAAAGGTGTGTTAACTCTAATTTAAGTGTATTGAATGTATATTATTTATAATTGGTATTTTTGAGTTATACCCATGCTACAGATTATATTATTATTATTTATTGTTAGAATAGCTTTATTCCTGGAGGTTTCCAAGGTATGCCATTGAGTGTGTACAGAGGCCAGCCAGGCAGAGGCACCGCCAATTTTAAATTCCTTTAGGAGTAAAGGGACTGCAGCAGAGGGATGAATAGAGGATTCCCACCTATCCAACAGGAATACTCAGAATCTTCTTTGATGTCAACAACATCAAGCACATAAGTGAGTGTCGTCTGCTCCCAAGTAACCCAGCGGAAAGGAGGGTTACACCTAGAGCCCAAGTAATGCTACCACCAGTGCTATCTTTTCACTACCAGCCATGAAATGGGAATTTCAATCCTGAAAATTAAGTAGCCCGATTGGCTTCACAAACACTTCACAAACAACCTGGCCAACTGCAAAATATGTTGCAAGATCCACCTATTTGTCAAACCCACCCATCATAAGAAAAGACAAGGGGCCTAATCCTCTCCTGCCTTGTTCGGTGCTTTACAGTGCAAGGTGGGTATAAAACACTAGCAAATCAAAATGGCTGCAGGACTACCCAAGGTGAAAGGTCCTGGCTGAACCAGGCCCAAGGAAATATTAACATGGGGGGAAGCGGGGCATTAGAAAAGCTCCTGGAACTTGGGAGAAATAAGGAGCAGAATTTATTATAAGCTCACTGTTGACACGTTTGGCCAATCCAAAATTACCTAGTCTGCTCCTAAGTACTACAGGTATAAGCACTGTAGAATACCTTACAAATCTTAGGTTAGAGAGATATGTCATTTGAAACTCGACATTTTGATTGCATCATTAATTGGCTTATTTTCAGGAAAAAACCAAAAATAACTGGATTCTCTGTACTTTCAACCCAAACATTGCAGCATTGGACTAATGCCTTAGAACCAGAAAGTGAATTGGACTAGAAAGAAAAATGAAACTTCTCAGTTTAGTTTTACTGTCTCAGCTGAGTAAAGGGCAAAAAGTAAATTAAAAAAATATCAGTGCTGAAGAGTATATGATTTTTCCATGTTCTTTCAGGTTTTATAATTTCAGTGTCATTTCCTGATATTTTTTAATTAGGTGATTTTTAATCATAGCATATCCTTCTAGCCAACTAAGGCTCTCATTTCTATTTAATTTTTTTCCTCATGAAGAGCACTCCAGTATTTTCAACAAATGGAGAAAAAAACACATTAAAAAAATTTTTAATGACTGGCATAACCACCACTCTTCCCTTCCAGCACATGTTAAAGAACAGTATCCCTGAGCTATTGCCTCACCACACCATGACACAGCATGCATTTAAAAATACATTATCTAATTCACCATGGCATTTTCTGGACTATGTAAAATGAGAGTTATAACAGAGAAAAATAATTTTCCTGAGGACAATAAGAACATATCATGTCTGCTTAAAACTTCAGAAAAATAAAACTAGAAAAAAAGATACAGATGACCAGATTCACTGGTACATTCTGGCTGCCTTGTATCACCAAAGCACCACATAGCAGCTGGAGTGTACTGGTGAATCTCACCATTAGCACTTTTAATCAGTACTCAACACATTTCACACTGAAGACACGGGGCCTGATCTTCCTTGTCACACAAGTGAAAATCACCAATAAGTGGATTGAGACTTAACAGATCTAAACTATTAATAAAAGGAGAATTCAGTCCTTTGGATAATTCTTGAAGATCCAACATTCATCATTCAGGAATATGGGGATATTAATCATGCTATTATTTGTAAATAACTAATATGAAGATAATTTGTTTACTTTTTCTCTAAACATTGGTATTGACTCTATTACACAGTCCTGCAGTACAAACTTTATATGACAGGACTTCCCAGTGCACATCAGAAAATAATTGAAGCACAGAACCAAAACTAATAAGACATTTGTTGGGTTTTCACAATCATATGCTGGCAGTAGATTGCAGCTGATCTAATGCTTTACTTTATTGCAGGTAATGTCATTAGTTTCCTCACTGAAGCCTCCTTTTCATCTCATTCACCACCTCAGCTCATCAACTTTTTTAATTGTCTTGTTTACACTCTTGTCTTGTTTACTACATATGAAACCCATTGGGCAGTCCACCATCCCAGTTATGTGGCTATCCATTTTAAAAGTCTTGATTAAGTTAAGCATGTATTCACGTGCTTTACTTTAAGCATATGCTTAGGCCTCATTGACTTCAAAGAGGCATAATCAGAGACTGAAGTGCTTCATTGAATAGTGATAGATTTAAGCAAATGTTTATGTTGTTTACTGAATCAGTGCCTAAGAGAAGAGACAGATTTAAACAAAGAGAGAAGGTGGGTGAGGCAATATCTTTTATTGGACCAACTTCTGCTGGTGAACGAGACAAGCTTTGAGCTTCACAGAGATCTCAGGAATTCTCTTTCACTAACTATGGTGACCAGATGTCCCAGTTTTATAGGGACAGTCCCATTATTCAGGGCTTTGTCTTACATAGGCTTCTATTGCCCCCCAACCCCGTTCCAATTTTTCACACCCTATTCATTGACAGAATTTGGTCCAATAAAGGATATTAACTGACCTTAAATAGTGTAATAAGCTAGCAGATGGCGCCTAAGTGCAAGCAGCCAAGTCCTGGAGGATCATCGGCCCAGAGGGGAAAAAAGGCAGACAATTCCAGGACTATTGGGAGGAGCTGGAAGGTGGGCACCATCCTGGCAGAGAGAAACCACTGTAGGAAGTAAGGAGGACTGTGTTGCCTTGGATGTGGGTACACGGAGCCTAGGGAAAAGGACTTGTGAAGGACACTGCTAGACCTGGATGGGTGGTGAACACTTTAGACTTAGACTCACGTATATCCCGAGGCAAGGTGATGGTCGAGTAGCCGAGCAGCAATATACCTTACCAGGCCAGAGGTTGAGACCAAGCAGCCACCAAGCAGCATATCTCAGCTTTATGTGCACCACCGGTAGTATTAGAGGCACTAGGAAGGGAGGAGATTCTGGGCATCTCCGAAAGTTGGGGGAAGGGATTGTGTTACTGTTTCACCCCCGTTGTTGAATTCACTTATGTTTCCCACCCCTAGTCTAGCCTGTTGGTCTATACCCATTCCCTTGCCTAATATTTTTTTATATAAATGGTTACAAACCCCTCCTGTGTGTGTCATTTCGGTCTGTGTTAGGTGTTACCATACCCACATAAGCAAAGGGGAAAAATGCCTAACCCAGAGAGGAATAGGTGCAGGCCAGCACCTGTGGACAGTGCGTGGGAGAAGGGTAGCTGGCACATTACATCTAATTTTTATTCTGCTTTAGACTCATCCATAGAGTATAACCTCCATTTTGATTACAGTAGTCTAGCAAACTGGTATGTATATTCAAAGCATCCAAAAAAAGGGGTTGTCTCCCCGTAAACAAGTTCACTCACCACTAGGTGCCCCCTTGGGGCCAGGCATAGCAGCTTTCTCACTTATCTAGCAACCCATGATGACAATCACTCCAACCCTCCCGTGGCTTCTCTTCCAGTGACAAGCCCCTCCAGCAGGATCACGAACTTAAGTGCACCTCTTCCTGGGTCACAACTGTCCAAACTGAAAGTCTCCAAAATGTCTAACACAAACAAATTCTTCCCCATCTTTGGGGATCTTCCTCAGCCAGTCATCAGCTCAGCCTGTAGTCACCATGCTGGGCTTGATAACCCTTCTGGTGAGCTTAAAGGTCCCCTTCCTTGGGGCTGGTAGGGAAACCCAGTCCCCACTCTCTACTCTGGGTTCCAGCCCAGGGCACTGTACTGAACAGCTAGGCTATGGAGTTCTACATATTTCTTTAGTTTTCAATAGGTCACTTCCTATCCAGCCCCTTAAGTTCTCCCCCCTGGATGTGTCTACACTGCAACATAAGCCGGATTTAAAACTCAGGCTTGAGTCTAAACCCCTTTCTGTCTACACACAAATCTCTCAGACTTGGGTTCAGACTTAGAGTGCTAGGACCCTGTGTGGGTGGGGGTTCTGGGTCCATGTCAAGCTGCGACCCAGGGTTTGAGTCCTGTTGCTTTGCAATGTACATACAGCCTTGCTTGACTTGGGTCCTGGGCATTCCCCAAAGTATCCCACAATCCCATGGGATTCCTTTGTCTTTTCTATCCCAAGAATCTCCAATCAACTCAAGTAAAAATGAAAGACACCCCAGCAGTTCAGTGAGTCAGCATTAACACTTAACTTGTTTTCTGATCACAGAACTGCAAATATACCAACAGAACATACCTTTTGCAAAGCATACTGCTTCATGGTCACGGGAGCGCAGCCAGATTTGGGTGAATCTCTGGTGCAAAGATGGCAAAACTGTGGACTTTAGTAAAAGTACCAGGAATGACCACACATACCAGCTGATTGCAAAGAAGCTAGGCAGCTTTGCAAATTTATCAGATCGGTGACCAGTGCAGAGAGTGTATTAAGCAACTCAAGAGCAGGTACTGGAAGACCAGGGACCAGAACTACACCTTGGGCAACTCGCAGACATTGTGCCAGTTTTATGGGTAGTTTGACCAGGTGCTGGGCACTGCACCCAGCATGGAGCCAACCACGGTGCATGATGATGGGATGGCGCCTTGCTGGCCCCAGAATCCAGCATGGGGACTGACAGGAACCAGCAGCAAGCACTGAGTGAGGAGCATGGAGTCACTGTTGATGAAACTGGCCCCAGAGCAGGCTTTGGAACAGGATGAGTAGCAAATTCTGCATCCATATTCGAAGAAGCTGTTTGATTCCCTTCCCATCACCCGCCTGCCTGCGAGGAACGTCCTGCTGCTGAACCTGTAGCAGTCATGGAAGGAACAGAAGCTGGCCCCCTGAGCCCGGTAAGAATCAATGCAAATGTTTTGAAAAGACCAGGCTAGCAGCATGTATCCATTAATGGTGGACTGTATCCCAATGCCTTGGCCTCCCACACCCCTACCACGTAGAATGCAAAATGACAACCAGGAAATGCAAACAGTAAAGAATACCCTTAGAGAGTGTAAGGGTCCGGTGCTGGGGGCTTGTCCCTCTCAGGCGCAGCAGGGAGCCAGGGCACCTCCCTACAGGCAGCAGTCCATGTAGGCCAAACCCCTCAGCAGGGGCTGAAGGACCCTCAGAGGGTCTGTAAACAAGGCAGAATCCCAGCCCTTCAGCATGGTCAGGTACACACAAAGTTTATAAGCCCAGGCCCTTGGGCAGGGCGGGCAGGAGGCAGTCAGACTCAGGCCTTTCAGCAGGCTGAGTAAACACAAAGTCTATAGGCCCAGCCCTGGGGCAGGGCGGGGCAGTAAGCAGTTCAAGCTCAGACTCTTAGGCTGGGGCTGAGCAGTAGTGTAAACTGTAAGTCTATACAGAAGGCCTCCTCAGGCCAGGGAGGGGTGGCAGGGGGGACGCAGGCCCTCCCACTCCACTGCGTCCCAGCCCGGGGCCCTAGCAGCAGCCAGGGTTCGCTGCGGTCAGTGGGGAATCCTGGCCACAACACACTGACATTGGTTCAGGGTCCCCTGGAGCCAGACTGGGGTCGGCCACCCCCGGGCCACTTTCAGTCTCCCCCTCTCTAGGTACCTGTCCTCCGCTGGCATTGTCCGGCGGGTCCCCGACCATGGGCTCCTCTGGATACTGGGCAGCGGGAAGCTCCGGCAGCTCCTCCGGATACTGGGCCCGAGGCAGGGCAGGCCGGCGCTCCTCCGGGTAGTGAGCACGGGGCAGGTCAGGCCGGCGCTCCTCCGGGTAGTGAGCACGGGGCAGGGCAGGCCGGCGCTCCTCCGGGTAGTGAGCGCGGGGCAGGTCAGGCCGGCGCTCCTCCGGGTAGTGAGCGCGGGGCAGGTCAGGCCAGCGCTCCTCTGGGTAGTGAGCGCGGGGCAGGTCAGGCCGGCGCTCCTCCGGGTAGTGAGCGCGGGGCAGGTCAGGCCGGCGCTCCTCCGGGTAGTGAGCGCGGGGCAGGTCAGGCCGGCGCTCCTCCGGGTAGTGAGCGCGGGGCAGGTCAGGCCGGCGCTCCTCCGGGTAGTGAGCACGGGGCAGGGCAGGCCGGCGCTCCTCCGGGTAGTGAGCACGGGGCAGGGCAGGCCGGCGCTCCTCCGGGTAGTGAGCACGGGGCAGGGCAGGCCGGCGCTCCTCCGGGTAGTGAGCACGGGGCAGGGCAGGCCGGCGCTCCTCCGGGTAGTGAGCACGGGGCAGGTCAGGCCGGCGCTCCTCCGGGTAGTGAGCACGGGGCAGGGCAGGCCGGCGCTCCTCCGAGTAGTGAGCGCGGGGCAGGTCAGGCCGGCGCTCCTCCGGGTAGTGAGCGCGGGGCAGGTCAGGCCGGCGCTCCTCCGGGTAGTGAGCGCGGGGCAGGGCAGGCCGGCGCTCCTCCGGGTAGTGAGCGCGGGGCAGGGCAGGCCGGCGCTCCTCCGGGTAGTGAGCGCGGGGCAGGTCAGGCCGGCGCTCCTCCGGGTAGTGAGCACGGGGCAGGGCAGGCCGGCGCTCCTCCGGGTAGTGAGCGCGGGGCAGGGCAGGCCGGCGCTCCTCCGGGTAGTGAGCGCGGGGCAGGGCAGGCCGGCGCTCCTCCGGGTAGTGAGCGCGGGGCAGGGCAGGCCGGCGCTCCTCCGGGTAGTGAGCGCGGGGCAGGGCAGGCCGGCGCTCCTCCGGGTAGTGAGCACGGGGCAGGGCAGGCCGGCGCTCCTCCGGGTAGTGAGCACGGGGCTGGGCAGGCCGGCGCTCCTCCGGGTAGTGAGCACGGGGCAGGGCAGGCCGGCGCTCCTCCGGGTAGTGAGCGCGGGGCAGGTCAGGCCGGCGCTCCTCCGGGTAGTGAGCGCGGGGCAGGTCAGGCCGGCGCTCCTCCGGGTAGTGAGCGCGGGGCAGGTCAGGCCGGCGCTCCTCCGGGTAGTGAGCACGGGGCAGGTCAGGCCGGCGCTCCTCCGGGTAGTGAGCGCGGGGCAGGTCAGGCCGGCGCTCCTCCGGGTAGTGAGCGCGGGGCAGGTCAGGCCGGCGCTCCTCCGGGTAGTGAGCGCGGGGCAGGTCAGGCCGGCGCTCCTCCGGGTAGTGAGCGCGGGGCAGGTCAGGCCGGCGCTCCTCCGGGTAGTGAGCGCGGGGCAGGTCAG
Organism: Gopherus evgoodei; assembly: GCF_007399415.2. Taxonomy (NCBI): domain Eukaryota; kingdom Metazoa; phylum Chordata; order Testudines; family Testudinidae; genus Gopherus; species Gopherus evgoodei. Next base: position 61,898,165 of record NC_044332.1, read on the forward strand.
GCCGGCGCTCCTCTGGGTAGTGAGCGCGGGGCAGGTCAGGCCGGCGCTCCTCCGGGTAGCGAGCGCGGGGCAGGTCAGGCCAGCGCTCCTCTGGATACCGGGCCCAAGGCAGGTCAGGCCAGCGCACCTCCGGGTAGTGAGCACAGGGCAGGCTGGGCCCGGCGGGAGCTCAGGCACCAGCATCTGTCCTCTCCGACAGCCTGCGGCCAACTGAGCGCTGAGGCCGGGCTTTTATACTTCCTGTCCCGCCCCTTGACTTCCGTGGGGGGTGGGGGGAGGACAGGCGGCAGTAACTCCGCCCACTGAGGCACCTGCTCTGGCTTGTCCCTCTCAGGCGCGGCGGGGAGCCAGGGCGCCTCCCTACAGAGAGTATTTTTACTGGAAACACACAGATTTTTGCTAGGGCCATTCCTGTTTCTTAAAAACAACAACAACAACAATAACACTACATTTCCGTGCCTTTATGTTTGCTGCTCTGTAATCACTTAACACTCTGTGGAGCTGCCTGGAAACAGTGGACTGCTTGCGTATACTTGAGAAATGTGATCCATTTTCAATACTAGCCTATTTTAGTTAGAGGTAGTCTATGCAGTCCCTAAGTGCCACAATCATTTGTTCCAAGTACGACTAGGGTCTGAATTTTTGTCCAAAATGTGCTGGGGTTGGGGAGGAAAAAGGCTGTGGAGTTCTATATATTTGCATGTAAATCATGTGGAAGCTAAAGCAGCATCCTGTTGATTCCCTCATGAATTCTGACCCAATCTCAGGTGCTGATGCTGCAAACTTTTCCTGAAGCAGGAACTCCAGATAGGTAGTCACATTGTGAGGAAGGGCCACCTCAGTATTTTCCAGGGCCACCTCAGTAACTGATCAAGCCACTCCACTCAGACGTGCTGTTCAGTCACTATATGTTTGTCTGCATACACTTCAGCCCCCACTTTGGCTGCATACACTGCCGGTTTCCCACCAGCAGCTTGGAATAATGTCTCCTGTCGCCAACAAGACACTACAAGAACAGTTATGTCCTCCACAGTGTGAAACCCTGAAATGCTGGATGAAACTTTTTGTAGCACGGCCACTAACCATCCCCAACCCAAGTAGTTATGCAATTTTTGTAAAACAAAAGCTACTTTGAATTTTTAAACTTACCATTGTCTCTACATTAATTTAACTATGATTAACCAGGCTGTGTCCAGGGAGATTCTGTGGACTGATGCATCCCTTTCGCAATGTACTGCAGTTCATTTTTTAAAATGTAACATTTTATGTCTGAAATTCCACAAGAATTAATTCTGTGCTCCTCCACTGAACTAGTTGAGACCATAACTCTGTGTGTCTTGTGCTATTGCAGGCCCCTTGACCTCTACTGGCCACTACACCTCCACAGGTCGACCTCAGTACAGCAGAAGTCTGACCCAGCATACCTTCACGGACTCTTAAAGAGGATGTGTTTCCTTCATGAACTGATAGTTGAAGTTCTTGAGAAGGCCAACAAGCAGGTCTAGTACCAGAAACAGACAGACTTAAGACTGGAGAAAAGGCATAGCAAGAGTCAGGAGGACAGGCACAGGCTGGCCACACAGCCTGAAGACAGGGTTTCAGCACAGAGGAAGCATTTGCTATGCAGTTCCTGGAATAGGAATGTCAGCTAAGGGAGGAGGATAGAGCTCAGCAGAGAGAGCTGTTCAGTCAGTGCTGCAAGTGTACCGGCTCCTGCTGCCTCTCCCACAGCCTAGGTGACTGTTGCACTGTTTTAACACATTTATAAATAAAGCCTTTTATGTCATCAAGAAAGTTTTTTGCTATCACTACGTCTCATCGTATAATCATGATTTGAAGAAAAGGTAAACACATGATCAGGAACAATTAGAAATTAGTCAGAAAACGCTATTTCTCTATACAACTAAGTACAGCAATCCACACTTCAATTGCTTCCTTATATGAATCCATACTGTGACTCATCCCCCACTGCAACCCACCCCCCATTTCATAAGTCATCATGTCATTCATAACTACATTCCAGGGCAACCAAGCTTCCATCCCTCCCCATACACTGAACCCTTCCTACAATTAAGTAGCCCCATCCCCCCACAAGCATATTCACGGAGGTACCATTCCCACTCTTTCCTTGAGCCATGCAAGTCCATAATGTGGGAGAACAAAGCATCCCTGACTTCTACTGCCTGGATGCAACCAGCTCCAGCTGCGGTAGGTGGACTTTCTGGCTGAGTGTACCAGTTCAGCAGCCCATCACTGTCATAAGTCCATTCAGAGGGAAATGGCGCACCTCTTGCTTCACAAAGATTGTGAAAAGCACAACAAGCCATGGCAGTGCAGACAGCATTGATGACATTGGCATCCAAATGGGTCTGTAGGCATCTCCAACAGGATTGCACTCCGCCAAATGTGTTCAACGAGCATTCTATACTTTGCTGAGAGTGTAACTAAACTGCCTTTTGCCAGGGTACAGTTTCCTAAGCAAAGGCAAAAGGGGATGCACAGGATTCCCCATAATAACAATGGGGACAGTACCTCCATTTATGACCATGTCATTTAGTGGGACTAGTGCCACAGCCTGTCCAGGAATGTAGACTCCCAATTGGTGAAACACCCTGGTGTCATGAACTTTTCCAGTGCAGCCCATGTTAATATTCATAAATTGCTGTCTGTGGTCCATGAGGACCTGCATAACAATGGATTAGTATCCTTTGCCATTTATGTATTCATATCTTCCTTGAGGAGGTCAAATTACAGGCACATGAGTCCCATCAATGGCCTTGGCACAGTCTGGAAACCCCATTCTCTCCAAGCCAGCAATTACCTCAAGAATATCTTTTATGCCAGCCACCTTGGGTAAACCACACATGTTTAGCTCAGAAAATTCCACCATCACTTTACCCACAATCGACTTTCCAGCACCAAACTGGTTGGCAACAGACCTGTAGCAGTCTGGGTTAGCCAGCTTCCAGATGGCTATAGCAACCTGCCTCTGGATCAGCAATGGAGCCCTCATGTGTGTCTTATACTCAAGGGTTGGAGCAAGCTGCTCACAAAGCTCCAAAAATGTAGCTTTCTTTATGCAAGTATTTTGGACCCCTGCTCATAATCCCAGGTCTGCATGACTATTTGATGCCACCATTCTGTGCTTGTGGATCTGCGCCAGAAGCACGGGTCTATGTAGGGAGCATCAGCGGCTACACCGAGTGTCATGAGCAGCATCAGCCAGTTCAAGTCTGCCTTTCCTGGGTAACTCCTCCTCCATCATAAATTCTGTTAGTGGGTCAGAAAACACCACCACCATGTCCACCAATGCCTCATGGAAGCTCTGCCCATTTCCTTACTTAGGAGTGAAAGCACAAGCAAGAGAACTTAAGGAAAAGGGGTCTCCTTCATATTGCTCAGCAGGCTGTTCAAACTTCCCATAACATGCTGGACAGGCAGTAAAATTTTCTCATAGTGCACCACAGTCAAAGGGATAGAGCAACCACATTTCAGGATCCTGGTATATGGTTAGTTTGACTCAGGTCTGCATCCTGCAGTATGGACACCAGAGCCCTAGGTTCAAGCCTGGATTAGAAAATTCTTAACACAGAGTTAAGAATTATTGCAGAACCCTGAAGCCTTAGGGTCTCTAACACTGGTCAGCTGACTGAAGTCCCGCTAACCTTGGGCTTACATTGCAGTTTGGTTTTCTGCAATCAGCAAGTTGGCAACCCTAGCCCCTCCCTTCCCCCATTCCCCCTCCCTCTGTTGCTCGCTCTCCCACACCCTTGCTTACTCACTCAGGGTTGGGGCGTGGGAGGAGGGTTGAGGTGCAGGCTCTGGGCGACACTTACCTCAGGTGGCTCACAGAAACAGCCAACATGTCCCTGCACCACCCTCACAGCTCCCATTGACCAGGAACCACAGCCAATGGGAGCTGCAGGGATTAGTGCCTGTGGATGTGGGCAGCACACAGAGCCCCCTGATCACCTCAAGGCCACGCCAGCCATTTCTGGGAACCGCTTCCAGGAGCCTCGAGGAGCCAGGGCAAGCAGGAAGTGTGCCTTAGCCTCACTGCACCACCAACTGGACTTTGAACGGCTCAGTCAGCGGTTCTGACTGGAGCCCCCAGGGTCCCTTTTCAACCAGACGTTCTGATAAAAAAACGGACACCTTGGCAACCCTAATTGCAGTGTAGACATACCCTCTATCTCTCCCAGGCCTCTGCCTGGCTCTCTCTCCAGCCCTTTCCCCAGTGGGGTTTTACCACCACTTAGGCCTGGCTCTCATTCCCATAATTTCAGCCAACTTCTGCTCTTTATGAGAAATGTGCCTGATTCCCCTCAGGTGGGGCTCATACTATAATCAGGTGGGCTTAGCCCCAGGCTTTCCAGCCCACAGCAGACAAGCCTCCCTGTTGCACTTCTAAACCAACAGAATTAGGAAGGTTTTCAGTGTCATACATTTCTGTATAAATTGCCTGGTCTAGTTTCCTGCCTTTAAGATTTGCTTTCATTCCATTTTACTAAAGCTAAAAGCTAAAGTGTAAACATAAATGAAAGGAATTTAAAAAAGGTCAGAGATGATTTGTGAATCACATTGTGAATTTATTTATTGCTGGGTTTACTTTTATTAATATGTATTAGATCTTGTAGCCTGCATGGTGACAAAGCACCGACTTCTTTCCACACTCACGCATTTAAGCTGCAATATGGTTTCCTGAAGTTGCAATTTCAATTTGCTCATTCTTCCCCTTTAACTCATCTCTTTCCTCTTTTTCATACAAAGATGCCATTATGAAATCCTTCAAATATGCTTTTTAAGTTATCGAGATTATATCAGTGACAACTGACAGAGTGCTCTCTCCACCTGAAATGCCTTGGCAGGAATAGATTAGAAATATTTGTTAAAAGAATAGAAGTGTGCACATGGTGTGGGGGACCCCATCCTCCAGATAGGATTCTGTTCTGTAGCATCTTACATCAGATAAAACCTCTTTATTAGTTTTCTCCAGGTAGAACATGAATTGTACCTCTAGCTTTCTGTACTTCCCAGTATTTTCATGAGCATTCATTTGTGTTTCTAATAGGTCAGCACACAGATAAGTGAACAGTACATAAAGTTCTTCCACTAAATGTTTCATAAACAGATCATTACAGAGATTTTTGGTGCACTATTGCTATTGTTTTGTACACAGTTAGCAAGGAGAACACATTTATTTGGAACAATATTGTTCTATACAAGTATATATGCAGATATCTCATATCATTTGTCACAGAGACAACCAAGTGCCCCAACTAACAGCTAACCAGATTGCTTTGAGTAGTCCCAGTCACTGGATCTCAGGTGTTTTAAGCCTCAGAGTCTGAGCAAAGTCCAGTTACTTCCCTGTCAGGTTCCCTGCGCACTCTTGTCAGGGCACAGATCCTCTATCTAGCACCCCATCCTAAGTGCTGCAAACACATGAACCTTCTGCACAGTCCCAGGGACCAGTGCTGACTCAAACTCTGCTGTAGCTTAAATATACTCTTCCCACAGAACTCCACCCAAAGGTGGGAGCCTTCTGGTTTCCCTTTTCAAGAGTCCACATGGTAGGGGTAGCATTTAACACGCAGATACTTTGCCCAGACATCTAACACGCTATTGTTCATTACCTAATCCCATGAGAAATACATATATTTATACAAAGATAATCAACTCTACACACATTTCCCTGCTTCAGTTTCCTCACCACTCCAGGGCATTCTTTGGGCTAGGATCAGAGTCCTTTAGATCCATCCACAGTCTTTTCCTCCAGTGCATGGCTTGTTTTCTGAAACATGGAGCCTTCTCCCTACGCCAGCTTGCTTCCTCCAATGTTGGCCAGTCTGTGCCCTTCTTTCTTCTGCCTAAACTTCCTGTATATCTCCAATGAGTACTTTATTAAAATCCTGCTTGATCACCTCACTTCTTCGTCCTTTATCTGGGAATTTTCCACTTCTCTACTTCTCCTACCCTTCAGGCAGGAAGAGGATGTACTTTCTTCCACCTGCAAACCTTTAGCATATCTATTGTTCAGTCAAAACCCTCAAAGCTAGGTACTCTTGATTGTTCACAGTGCCGCATACATCTGTGGCAGGGCTTGGCAGCAACAGTGGATACACATCAACTGAGGGCTTTCCGTAATACAGCAATTTCATAACTTCATAATACCAGCTAGAATTCATAAACTCCACAGACAAATTTCCAAAATCACCATGGCATTATATGTAGATGCATAAATAGATTTGTAGATGTTACACGTGGCCTTATTATACATGCTGAAGAAAGACTATATGGGGTCAGCATTATTATATACACAAGTATTTGGCTAGTACTGTTATACACTTGTGGTATTTCATGCTGTACCTATCTATGTGGCTGTCCCTTGGTGGCTGCCACATTTTGTAGCATTTGAATTAGGCAGTATTTTGTTATTTGCAGTGGTCAGAATTGTTACACATGGGTCCCTGAGTTTAAAGGTTTAATCCATATTCAGAAGCGCTGAGCACCCACAAATCTTACTGAAGTCAGTGAAAACTGGAGGTACTCAGCAACTCTGTCAGACCACATGTGCTTAGATACCTAAATATGTATTTAGGAGCCTAACTTTAAGCCTCCCGTCTCTCTGTTCAGCAGACTTGATCTGCAATCATTACCCCAGTCTCAAGGCACAGGCACCACCTCCTGCCTGCCCCCAATGAAACCATAAAGGGAGGAGTCCCTGACAAGCAGTGTTCCACAGTATGCAGTTGTAACCACTGCTGCCACAACAAGCCAATTTGAGCCCAGGACCTTCAGCACAAACCTCCACTACCTAAACTAAAGGAATAACTCCACTAGTTCAGAACAGTAGTAGGCCATAATCCTTTGTAAATCAACCATAGGGTGTATGACACACACTACCATGCTACCCAATCTCTCAAAATCCTCCCTCCCCCACATAACGGGACGATGGCAGTTCCACTGTGCACAGGACTGAAAAACAGACAGGCTTTTTGGCAAAATGCAGATCTGTATATCTGAATAGTGACAGTATAGTGATCTGAAGAGGCAAGTTAAATATTTGTCTAGTTAAAAGAATAGGAATGGTTCCATTTCAGTGCAGTGTGCAATACTAAAAGAAGCTGTAGGTCAGTGTCTGTGCACACTGTGATGAAAATAAAGTCTGGGGGCATTTCTTTTTTTTTAAATTAACTGTGTATAACCACTGTTCAGCCTTTCCCCTACATGAAAGGAATGGACATCAAAGTACATGTGCACTGAATTTAAATATCTTCAGTCTCAAATAGCTTTGTATGTTTTATTTCTCTCTGTACCCTTACTGTTATGAAATACTGAATACATTTACAACCTGCCTGGTCCTCTTGTCATGAACAGCAACTTTTTTTGCTTCTGCTGCTGTTTCAAACAAGGTGTAATACAGAGAGTATAGCGTTCCTGGACATATTTATGGCACAAAGCACACTTCACAGCTGGTTTCAAATGTCCATGTAAAACAACTGTGAAAGCAGACAAAATGAGCAGGAATGTAGGTTGTTAAGCATCTAAAGAATAAGAGAATTACGGGAGTATGTGATTTTAGAGAAAGCTTTCAAAAAGAGCTCTGTGTAAGATTGAAAATTCTCTGTCACCAACAGAAGTTGGTCCAATGGATGATATTACTTTACCCACTTTGTCTCTCTAATTAATTTCTTTTGGAAGCTTTCCTCCAGGTTACTAAATCAAAATAAGCAAGTTCCTAAGAAGTGTAGGATGGGGTCAGGTGTGCCAGACAACTCCTCACATGTTGTATCCATCACAGGAAGAGGATGCCAAACAAATGTTTTCTATTGAGCGGAAGGGTTCTAAACATCTCACAAAGGTGTTAGATAAACAAAAGGAGAAAGAGAAGGTGATGGCAAAACTCTCTATGAAGTGTTGTGACTTCTATGTGGAAGACAAGAGAATTTCCCTCCATTTAACAAAATGAAACTAAAGAAATACTAAAACTAAATCTGGTTCTCTATGCAAAATACAAGTTTGTATGAAATTAGACCTCTAAGGTAGAGTAAAAAAGTCTAATTTTTAACATTAAAAACCCCCAGTCAAAACAGCAGACACCTTGCTTTAAACTGCAAAGTTCTAATATGAAAACCACCGCTACAGCAACAGAATGTCAATACTTTAATTAAATACACAACTTTACTGACCAACAGGATTATCCATATACCAATTAATTTTTTTCTCTCCAGAACTAGCTGTATCAGGTAGCTATTGATTATCCAAAAAGCAATCTCTGGGCATATTTACTGAATAGAGTGAAATATGCATCTGATTTCAGGCAAAATAATTATGAAATCAGAGAACCCTAACAGATGTGTGAGATGATAAAATCTAGAAACAAGGGATAGCTAGCAAAATAATGCAATGACACTGTGATCCATATTGATCTGAAGAACATTTTGAATGAATGGAACCATAGTTTCTATCTTTTACAGCATTTTTAAGAAAAGCCTCAGGATAGATTAACAATAGCAGGCTCATAACAGTCTGATTTGTTTATTTAACAGAAGTGGTTAAGAAAATGCAGACGCAATTGCATCCAATAAAAGTAAAGGATGTCTACACTTAAAACACTGTAGTGTTGCAACTGCACTACTGCATCGCTTCAGTGAAGACACTGCCTATGCCTGCACAGGGGTTCTCCGGTCAGCATAGGTAATCCAGCTCCCCAAGAGATGGGGCAGATACAGATTTAGAGCTAGCCCAGACGGGGTTGAGAACAGAGCCCAGAGACAGGGCTAAAGACATTAACAAAGGCACAGGGACAGGCCCTGTTGGACCTTCTACCCCAGAAGAAGGGGTTCTTAATCCATTTTAAACTATGTGTGACTTAGCCAAAAGACTCAGCCACTGAAGACCTGCCAGATGACAGCAACAGCGTATAGGTGGCACTGTAAGCAGAAAGAGTGCAGGTTCACTTTCAGACGACAGGAGGCGCTCACAACAGGTGAGTGTGCCCCATCACAGGACCCAAAAGGGCTCAAATCAAAGATATACAGCAGGGGTCGGCAACCTTGCAGAAGTGGTGTGCCGAGTCTTCACTTATTCACTCGAATTTAAGGTTTTATGTGCCAGTAATACATTTAAACTTTTTAGAAGGTCTCTTTCTATAAGTCTATAATATATAACTAAACTATTGTTGTATGTAAAGTAAATAAGGTTTTAAAAATGTTTAAGAAGCTTCATATAAAATTAAATTAAAATGCAGAGCCCCCTGGACCGGTGGCCAAGACCTGGGCAGTGTGAGTGCCACTGAAATCAGCTCACATGCCGCCTTCAGCATACATGCCATAGGTTGCCTACCCCTGGTATACAGGGTGTTTTTTGTAGTGGCAACCTGCATTGAGGAGAAAGACGTGCTCCACTGTGGCTTTGAACCTGTGCTACTACTCAAGATCGTAGGAAATTCCACAAAACTTAGTTTTGGCACAAAGAGGAGGAGAAGTTTTCCAAAGTAATACCCTGCTTCTCTCTTCCATGTCGGGGAGTGTAAGTCCCCTTTGTGCACACAAGAGCAGCCAGCACAGGACGCATGCATCATTAATAATATTAATCTTTTCCCAGCACACCTGTAGATTGGGTTGGAGGAAGATTCTGCACAGAATCTGACTGAAAAAAAAAAAGGCAAGTCAATGAATACAGTAAGAAACCAGCTTGAGCCAAAGATGAGCAGAGGTGCTGGGCAACCTTCCAAACACGTAACTCTATCAATGTATTTCAGTGCTGATCTGCAGCTACTCTGAGTTCAATCCAGAGCCCTCTCTTAAACAATGCCAGTTGTTTAGTGGAGTTAATGTACACTCATTCCTATCCGAGGCCTAGGCCAACGTGAAAACTCATCTCCTGACTCATTGCACCACTCCAATCTGACTCCCTGGCAAAAGCCCTGCTGACTGTAGAACCATGTTACATGAGATTTCACAAACAAAAGACAAGATGGCAAACAGTTTGATTAAAGAGAGGACCTTTTAAAAAAAAATAGGTTGGATTCTCAATGCAGTAGAGAGGTGGGGGCTCACAGGGAGCCAGTCATCAGGTATGGCTTTATCTTACATGGCTGGCTGTGGTTCCACACCAGCAAAGAATTAGCTGTAGCGGAGCCTTACTCTGATACTACCCCTCCCTTTCTTCCTCCACAGCACACTTCCTTTCTTTCCCTTATACTAAAAGTAGGGGTTGCAGTACAGAAGGTGGCAGAGTCTAGCAGCAAAGCGTATGCAGGAATTCACCAGTACAGGTCTCCAGCCACTCTAAGTTGACTCAAAATGAACTTGGCAAACAGGAGAATCTAACTCATAGTGTCTGGTTTTATTTGTTTAGTTTAGCTAAGTGAAAAATATCCATTCTCAAAATGCTGTTTTGTGTTGGATTCTAATATTCTTAAGATGAAGCAGAAGTGTGGTCTAAGGGACAGGACATTAGTGCTTCTAGACACGACTAATATAAAAACTAAAAAGCAAGGTACCACACAAGCACTGTATGGGTGTTGGCCCCAGCTTCCTTTCTAGCTGAAAGAACCAACATGCCCCTGTAGCAGGGCAATCTGCCCGTGTAAGGGCTTGAGGAGTGAGAGAGCAGCAAGCCCTGGCCTAAAGAGAAGCCCACAGCAGGCAAGTGTTGGGAATCAGCTAATCCAACTAAGCAGCAACTAATTATTGGCTCTGATTCACAGCTGGAGGATATAAGTAGGACCCACCTGAGGCAAAGGGGGAGGGGGCATGAGAGAGAAATACTTTCCCGAGCAATGCCAGAAGTCTGCAAGAGAGGCTAAGAGAGGGCCCCTTAAGCTACTGGGGGAGGGGGGGTAGAGGACCCTGCAGTACCAATCCAGGTCAGGACAATAATTTGTTACTTTAATAATTTTTGGGAGGGCAGTGCCACTGACAGCCTGGCCAGCAGGTGGCTGAGGGATTGGCTAGAACAACACAAGTGACATGTTCTGTGATCAGTGCTCTCTTTGGGAGGACTGATGCACTGATCAATCAAAGTGATGCTGTGGGGCAGAGCAATAGAAGAGCCTGTACTGAAGGCTAAAACAGAGTTGGGTGTGGCTGACTGATTTGTCCCCCAGCAGAGGGACAGGCCCAACAGACTATAAAGCTGCTGGTAACATTTTGGTTTTATCTGAAAGAGGTGTAAAGGGAACTCACAAGCGGAGATGCAATTTTTGTCATGCCTGGCACTATTTTGGCTCCTACCAAATATATATGTATCTTCTGAGCCTGAAGATATGGAGCTAATTCCCTATAAACTTTCCTTTCCCCAGGCAAACTACCAACATACTTTGAAGTTCCAAAAATGCCCAGAAACATAGAAGATCCCTGAGGCTCCATAGGAGGTCACATCGTTACACCAGCTGAGACCCCTGACAGGAACCATTAGTCCCTGGCTGTCTGCTCTAGGTAGAGTGACCAGATGAGACGCGGGGGGGATGCCAGTGGAGCAACAACAATAACCAAACAAAGAGCTACCAAAGCATAGGAAAAATTGGTGGGCGCTGAGCACCCGCTGACAGCTCCACACCCCGCCCCGCCCTGCCCCAGTTCACCTTCGCTCTGCCTCCACCTCCCCTGAGCTGGCTGCCATGTCCTGCCATACAGCTGATTAGCGCAAGCCTGGGAGGGAGGAGTGCGGAGGAGGAATGTGGTGTGCTTGGGGAAGAGGCGGCGCCAGAGCAGGGATTTGGGGAGGGATCCAATAGGGGAAGGAGGGGCGGAGTTGGGGCTTGGAGGAACGAGCCCCTCCACCTGTGTGCCAGAGGGCAAAATATCGGGACAATTTGCGTCCGACACGGGACAAACAAGTAAATATCAGGACAGTCCCGGTAAAATCTAGCTCTAGGTCATGGCAACCCCGAGGACTCCTAGAGGCTGTGGATGGGTGGATGCAAAAGATAATACAGTCTCAGATTGCGCTAATTTACAGTGGTGAACTGGCCTAACACACAGCTGGCCTGGGACTGGTGGAATTACAGATGCCACTTTTGCAGCCTATCTTGAGTTCCACTGTGTGCTCCTTAGCTATAGGTAGGTATCTGGGTTTGTAATGGAGTCATAATGCAACACCAAGTTCAGAGGATAAACAAATGATAGCCAGGGGAATCAGGGCATAATATCCACTAGAACAGGAGTGAGCAAACTTTTTTGGCCCAAGGGCCACATCTGGGTATGGAAATTGTATGGCAAGCCATGAATGCTCATGAAATAGGGGATTGGGGTGTAGGGAGGGTGAGGGTTCTGGGGTAGGGCCAGAAATTAGGAGTTCAGGTGAGGGAAGGGGCTCTGAACTGGGGTAGAGGATTGGGATGCAGGGGATGGCTCCAGGTGGGGTGAGGATGAGGGGTTGGGGTGCAGGAGGGTACTCTGGGCTGGGACTGAGGGGCTCAGAGGGAAGGAGGGGGATCAGAGCTAGGGCAGGGGGCTGGAGCCTGCACTCCTGACCTCCTTCTATGCTCCAAGTGGTGCCTATCTCAAGCAGCTCCCGGAAGCCGCAGCATGTGCCCCCTCCAGCTCCTATGATGGGGTGGCCAAGGGCCTCCGCACACTGCCCCATCCCCAGGTGCCGCCCCTGCAGCTCCCATTGACCAGAGTTCCTGACCAATGGGAGCTGCGGGAGACAGCACTTGGGGCAGGAGCAGCATGTGGAGCCCCCTGGCTGCCCCTACTGTAGAAGCCATAGCAGGGACATGCCACTGCTTCCAGAAGCCAGGGCTTGGAGCCGGGCAAGCCCCAACCCCTGTTCCTTGGGTGGTAGTGTGCCAAACCCTGCACTCAAACCAAATACGCAATTCTTGTGGTCAAGGGTTACAGAGTAACCATGTAAACATCAATAGGCTTGCTCATTGCTGTATCAAAGATCAACAGTAGTGATAATGAGCTCCTAGGCAGCACTGTTCGTCTTCAGAGAACTTTGCAAACGTTGGGCTGAATTCTCAGCTGGTAAGAGTCAGCCTAGTTCTGCTCAAGTCAATGGAGGAGCTATGCCAATTTATATGCACTGAGGATCTGGCCAGGCCTCCACAACTTGTAAAGCAGCGAGGGCCATATTACTCCAAAGAAAACAGCTGAGGGCTGAAACCCCCTAGCCCTGCTGAAACACATACACCCCAGCACTGCCCAAGTATAAAGCCCGCCCCCCCCCCCCACTGCCCACCCACTAGGCTCATCTCCGCACCCCCCAGGCTCACCTGCTCACCTACTCACCTCCTGCCACCCACTTGCCTCCTCAGCCCCCCTCCCCTGCTGCTGGCTCACCTGCCCGCCCGCCTGCTTGGCTTGGCATGTCATCCCCCCATCCTACCCGGCTCGCCTACTCACCCCCCGCTACCCACTCGCCTCCTCAGCCCCCCTCCCCTGCCACTGGCTCACCTGCCCCCTGCCACTGCCCGCCCACTCGGCTCATCAACCCACGCCCGGCTCACCTGCTCAGCCCCCTGCCCACACCTCACCTGCTCCCCCCGCCACTGCCCACCTGCTCGGCTTGTCATCCTCCTGCCGCTTGCTCACTTCCTCAGCCCTCCCACCCACCGCCGCCACCGGCTCAAATGCTCCCCATGCTGCCAGCTCACCTGCCTGCCCACTGCTGGCCTCTTACCTTCTGCCAATGCCCCCACCCGCTGCTGCTGGTTCACCCTCACTCCCCAGCCTGCCACTGGCCTCTTCACCAGCCCACCCAATGGCTGGCTGGCCAGTCAGCCAGCCGTAGGCTCGCCCCACCCCACTGCTTGCCTACTCACCTCCCACGAGCCGCGCAGTGAGCCCACACTGGCTACATGCGGCCCGTATGTTGTGCAGGCCTGATCTGGCCTATTAATAGACACCTATGTGATGGGAGAACGAAGTTTAAGCATGGTCACAATATTACAAATGAGGTCACTGAGGCAGAAAGATTATGTGGTTTTCCTAAAGCCGCAAAGAGTCAATGTCACAGCTAGGATTAGAACTTGGATATTCCTGATGCTCAGGTCATATATCTCTGTTCTGTACCTCATTACTCTAAGTAATGGCAAATATTACAAAGTGGGCCTGATCCTCTGAGGGGCTGAGAATCCTCAACCAAAGCAACCCATTTTGCTTATGTCCGTGTTATTCTGTCAATTGACATCAGGGAGAGAAGGAAGTATCACAAGAAGGGATCATTACCCTGTCTAAATTATGGTTTTAAAACATGTTGGCTAAAATACATTAGGTAATTTTTTTTTTTAAAGAAACCTTTTGTCCTAATCTAGACAAGGCTTTACTTAAACTTACAGGGCAAGAACTTTTACACAGAGTTCCTGATCCTCCTCACAGTGGTATAGATCCGGAGTTCTCTATTAATGTCAATGGATTTATACCGGTATAAAAAGAAATGGTATAACTGAGAGGTAAGCCAAACTGCCAAGGCACAGTCCTTGCTTTGTGCTCTACTACAGCCTATGTTTGATTACGTTGAGACTTTACGGGAAAAGTGACCATCTGTAAACAGTCTTCCACTTCCTTTCTTTTCCATCTGTACTAGGCTGTCTTTCCCCCACCATACACACCCCATTCCCACCGAGTTCTATGTTACTCCATACTTACCCATCTATGTCCAAATTTAAAACTGCATACCCATTCTAAACCCACACCACTGAAATGTTATATTATTACTTGTTAGCTGGAAGAGACAGACCCTACAGTTACTTTTACTGCATTTTAAAAGTCCACCTTTTATTCTCATCTAGAAAAACCTATAGTCTAGACACACCCTAAAATAGGAGGAAATTAATTGTTAGATTAAAATGAAATCAAACTACAGATAAATTATCATTTTTAAGAGACTGAGAAAGCCTTGTATTTAGAATCCACTGTTACGTTAAACTGAGAAAACTAAGGAAAAAAGCAAATGCAACCTACCATCCACTGCTCAAATACAATAACTAACTTATTTTATTATTTTCACTTTAATGCATATTAACTTTGCATTTAGGATTTTACATTTTTAAACTTCCTTTATCAGATATTTTCAGCTGACTCAAAGCATAAACTAATTAGGAAAATCTTCTTTCCCCTGCTTCAGTCCTTGTGGTTTGTTGTTAGATTTAATCTACTCAGTACTGAGATACAGAGCATACTGTCCCATGTAATGTTTACACTTGAGATATGTTGTTTGGGCTCTGTGTCTTTAGTGGTGTTGTAACTACAAAAGATGTGTTTTAATAGCAGCTAAAGATACCACAGTGGAATAATACTGACAATGGGGTGATAATTGGAACCTGAATGATGAGGTATCTGAAAACAATAGTTCACTCTAATTAACTTTTACCATCATTAAGAGGGTTAATGAATTAATGATTAATGAATCAGTGACCTCCCAGGTAAATTGATTTGAAACTACTATATGCAAAACTGTAAAATAAAAAAATTAAAAAAATAAAAATCAGAAGATAGCCATGTAGCTATGAACAGAATTTGGCCTGTCCCCCCATACTAACTCCATTAGCTTCAAGGAGAGCAGAGCTTGATCCAATGTGTAAATTTAACCTTCATACCTCACTGAAGTTGTTTCATGTAGCCTGCACTTTCTGAATAAGCAAAATACATCAAAGGTGTATACCCCTTTCTGGTACCTATGACTATCCTTCTAACACGTGACCAGCCTGAACGAGGTAGAGGCAGGAAGACCTATTTCAGCAGCTTTCCTGCAAGTTGCCTCTGGAAAGCAGTAGGGAGGAAGTAACAACACACAGTGCTACATACAGTCAGAGCATCATTCCTAGAAGAACTCAGGACTATGTTATCATGCACTAAAAGTTCTGTGATTCATATTAATATAGTCCCATTTCAAACCGTACAATGTTAACGTGCTAAGGAACTTCTAGTGCACATCAGCAGGGTCCACACACGCCACAACACACTGGTGTGAACACACACACCATGCAGACAAGCTCTAATGCAGGGGTAGGGCAACCTTTCAGAAGTCATGTGCCGAGTGTTCATTTATTCCCTCTAATTTAAGGTTTCACGTGCTGGTAATACATTTTAACATTTTCAGAAGGTCTCTTTCTCTAAGTCTATAATATAACTAAAATATTGTTGTATGCAAAGTAAATAAGGTTTTTAAAATGTTTAAGAAGCTTCATTTAAAATTAAATTAAAATGCAGACCCCCCTGGACCTGTGGCCAGGACACAGGCAGTGTGAGTGCCACTGAAAATCAGCTCACGTGCCGCCTTCAGCACCCGTGCCATAGGTTGCCTACCCCTACTCTAATGTAATACCACCAAAATGTTATTGACCTTCAGGCTTCCAAACGGATTGATGTTCAGAAGTACAGTAGTTGCATTTTGTCAGCCCAGGTGCTGGCATATTGGATTCCTGCATTGGCAGGGGAAGCCTGCATTAAAGGGGCTCCATCTACCAAAATTGCAATGGGTCCTCTCAGATAAGAGGGGCCCCACAAGGACACTGTAATCAACTGATTACTGGAGATTTTAAAAAAAGAACAAAAAAACAGAAATGGGAATGAAGAAGAAAATACCTAGGTAAAGCTGTCTCCCAGAACAGCACTCACTTCTCCAGTAAGTGAACATTTCTGGCCTTTGGTAACTGGGAAAGTGGACAGAACCCACCTTCCTCAGTGAGGCAGGGGCAGCCACTGATCTCCGGAATCAGATGATTATAGAGGACAAAGACTGAAAGAATCATATAATCATAGGACTGGAAGGGACCTCGAGAGGCCATCTAGTCCAGTCCCCTGCACTCATGGCAGGATTATTATCTAGACCATCCCTGACATTTGTTTGTCTAATCTGCTCTTAAAAATCTCCAATGATGGAGATTCCACAACCTCCCTAGCCAATATATTCCAGTGCCTAACTACCCTGACAAGAAGTTTTTCCTAATGTCCAGCGTAAACCTCCTTTGCTGTAATTTAAGCCCATTGCTTCTTGTCCTATCCTCAGCAGTTAAGAATTTTTCCTCCTTCTTCCTTGTAACAGCTTTTATGTCCCCTCTGTCTTCTCCAGACTAAACAAACCCATTTTTTTCAATCTTCCCTCATAGGTCATGTTTTCTAGACTTTTAATCATTTTTATTGATCTTCTCTGGACATTCTCCAATTTGTCTACATCTTTCCTGAAATGTGGCACCCTGAACTGGACACAGTTCCAGTTGAGGCCTAATCAGCATGGAGTAAAGTGAAATAATTACTACTTGTTTCTTGCTTACAATGCTCCTGCTAATACATCCCAGAATGAGGTTTGCTTTCTTCCCCTCCCCCCAGCCAACCAACAGTGTTACACTGGTCGCTCATTTAGCTTGTGATCAACTCTCACCCCCAGATCCCTTTCTGCAGTACTCCTTCTTAGGCAGTCATTTCCCATTTTGTATGTGTGCAACTGATTGTTCCCTCCTAAGTGGGGTACTTTGCATTTGTCCTTGTTTGAATTTCATCCTATTTTCTTCAGACCATTTCTCCAGATCCTTTTGAATTTTAATCCTATCCTCCAAAGGACATGCAACCCCTCCCAGCTTGGTATCGTCTGCAAACTTTATAAGTGTACTTCTAACACGGACAGACCTCAGTCATTGGCGGGCGTGATCGACCTGGGATTTCTAGAGCTTAATGCATGAGCCTCCACCACATGAGCTAAAAGCCAACTGGCACTTAACTAACTCTAATTGGTCTCAGTGCCACTAAATGGGACAGAACACCACACCCAGGAGGTGTGTGGGTTATATACACTCTATGCCATTATCTAAATTGTGGTAATGGTGTTTATGAGGTAGATATTAACTAGATAAGACCAGCAAATTTATTTAATATGGGGCTTGTGAAAAACCTTCATATGACGACATTTGGTCACCACTGACCTGGGCTGGATTTGAATTGATGACTTATCTAGATCCAAGGCCATCAGTCTCACTAACAAACCCTTCAATGATTGTGGGGTTTTGTTTTTTGTATTACTCACTTATAGTCAATTATCACTGGAACTTTGACCTGGCCTCCAGTTGTGCAGGTGTAATTTTGCCTGTACACATAACCATCCAGGCACTTCTGTTGCATTAACATTTGCTCACACATTTTAAGAGTTTTCATCCTGTGTTTACAGGTAATCAAAGCTGTATGCACAAAGCCCATTCAGATACATTGGCTT
The DNA here is from genome assembly GCF_007399415.2 of Gopherus evgoodei. Taxonomy (NCBI): domain Eukaryota; kingdom Metazoa; phylum Chordata; order Testudines; family Testudinidae; genus Gopherus; species Gopherus evgoodei. The sequence goes on from NC_044332.1 coordinate 61,916,330, forward strand.
TGTATATCACGGGCATACACAAAGGGCTAGTACAGGAAATATCCATGCACAGAGGTGTGTACCAAAGTTGCCGCAGACAAGTGGATAAAAAACTGGCTTTTTTTCTTTTCTTTTCCTTGATCATCGACTCACTCCCTATTGATTTAAGCATGATATTACCCTGGTGCTTTCTGTGGCACATTTCTAACAATGTAGTGCTTTATTACTGAACTGTTATTTGTAAACTGTATTTTTCTACCTCTTAGGAAAATCACTGTTGAAGTAACTCATTGCATGATTATAAATTAAATTACAGAAATGTCACAGATTATTCATTTAGACTAATTTTGGCTAGGTTGTGGTAGTGGTATTTCTGTGTATCTTTAAAAAATTGTGATATTAAAGCATTGCCAGTTACTATCTTGACCACTTTCCTTATATGTTGTATCTTTTTCTCCTCTCCTGTCTTTTACCTTGTAAACTCTTAGGGAAGGCAATGCGTCTTCTTTTATGTCTGGAAATTGCTTAGAACCTTGCAGATACTAACCAAACAAAGAACAGTAATAATCATAGGAGTGTCTTGTTTGATCCAGTGCCAGAAGTCACAAAGAATCCCATTAAACCCTCAGTGGAGCAGCACACATGGATTTATTGCCTAGCTTATATTTTTCAGGATTAATGGTACTAATGGAAATAAACTTTCACCTGAATTATTCAAGACCTACAATGGAAAAGGAAGGCACATTGCAGTGCGAGAGAGAGAGAGAGAGAGATCATTTTGCCCATGATATTGTAACAAAACCGGAATGTGAATGTATAATTCAATTTTTGTTCTCTTACACTGGATGTGGAGTCAGGAGATCTAGGTTATCTTCCCAGTTCTGTCAACTAGCTGCTGTGTAGACATAGGTAAATCACTTCACCACTCTGTGCCTCAGCTTCTAAATCGGTAAAAGGGAGAATGTCTTTTTCCAAAGCATTTTCAAATCTACATACGAAAATGCTTTGTAAGAGTTAACTACAACTAATATAGTTTTCTCCACTGAAATAAGGTCTCCAAGTCATGCCTTCCCCTTTAATCTTGTTTGCTACCTTCTACCAAAGACTTTAGCAACACATTTTAAGTGGCTTATGAGAAAAGGGCAGTACAATGAAATCAACTCTGCAAATCTTATTTTGCCTAGATTTAATTATGATTAATCTCATTGACTTTGATAACTGTTCTAACATTTCTAACTTTACACAACATTTGCACCAGATTGTTGTAATCTCTCCTATTTCATGCTGTGTAGTTCCATTGTCTCCTGACCATGTAACATACAGCCAATATGACACTTTAATTTCTAGACATTTGCACCTTTACACTGAATACAGCCTGCCGGTATCATAAATACCAGCATTAGCACTCAGACCCATGTCTAAGTCATTCTGCTACGTCATTTTCTTGCTGTAATAATTTTATTCCGTACTTGCAATATTTTAAGCTATAGTGTTTTGTAAAGATTAGAATATATTTTCTGAAAAATGTTAGAACTTCAGTTGTCTTTAATACTCTTTATATTGCCGCAGTCTTATTTTGAAGATTTTGTCATAAAACTGGGAAATGTCCCTCCCAGAAAGAAACTAATATAACAACTCTTCTAAGGTAAGAAGTAGGCTACTTTGAATTAAAATAACTATATTCTATGTACTTTAAGACTGAAATGTAACCACAGAAGGGCTTTGTTAATTAAAAGGCGAGTTTAGTATAGGGTTAATAACCTTGATGCCCTAATTGTGATCATTTTGTTTAAAATTAGGAAAAAGACTTGCATATAGGGGCCCCACAAAATCTAATAGCCCCAGATCCATAGGAGAGTTAATTCAGCCCTGCCTGTAATATTATTAATTAATGTCTATTTCATTTGCCTTAATATCTGCTGGATTTCTCTTGCACAATGCTATCTTAATACACTTGCTCTACTTGTACAAATTTCAGGGTTTGTTTTTTTGTTAAGCAAGCACTGGACTGCAGCCTACTCAATAAATTTCTGCAGGTTTTCCTTTGAACCTATTTTTAGAATCATAGAATATTAGGGTTGGAAGGGACCTCAGGAGGTCATCCAGTCTAACCCCCTGCTCAAAGCAGGACCAATCCCCAAAAGGGCCCCCTCAAGGATTGAACTCACAACCCTGGGTTTAGCAGGCCAATGCTCAAACCACTGACCTATCTCTTCCCACTCTTGCTCTTTATTGTGTACTACAATCACTTCCTTTGGCACTGGGATAGCACATGGCTGCTAAAAATACCATTCCCTTCCCCAGATACCTGGTCTTAGCATTATACACTCCATCACCATGGTTATTATCTCTTTCGATAAAACATATTTTAAGATGTCTTGGTCTTCCTGAGCCATTGGCTCAATTACTGAAATTGTTGCCTCTTGTGGGCCAATGCCCGTAGCCCATACTCAAGGAAAAATCCTTCTAACAGCCTCTGGCCAGATCCTGCAGGCCTGGGGAGAATTGCTTGGATAGGAACTTTGTGAGGATTGCAGGATTTAGCCCATAAGAAACTAGAGTTAAAGAATTAGCTCAAGGTCTCAGCAAGAATAAGGCATCTAAACATATATATCTCACAAAGGAAAGTCTAGAGAAAAGGGGAAGCCAAATGATTAAATGCTAGATGAGACCATTACAAAGACCTTGCATTAAGCAAAAGTATTACAGAAGGGCTCCAGATGACATCCTCCAGGAGGGAGATACCTAGACATTGACTCTGAAATGAGAAGGCCCTGATTCCGCTGGAATTTCTGAAAGGAAGATAATGACAACTTGGCCAATTTTTATCACAAATCTGCCATCAACAAAAAACAGGATTATGACCAATACATTAGCATGCCAATCTCTCTCTTTATAAGCTTACCTCAGCAAGAAAGCAGCCAAAGGGACTTTAGAGGCAAAAGCTTTGGCTGCTGGGTCCCTAGAAAGCTGCTTGGAAAAAGAAGGGCAGAAACAAGTATGGAATATGCCCTTGGGGAGCATTAGAGAGGGAGCTGCCCTTCTGCCAGTTCAGAGGAGGTACTGGACCTGATATTACACACACACACACAGTTTTTCACCCATGTAACTATACTCACTTCAAGTTCATTCCTGAACAACATACATGGACAATGAGGCTCTCAGTGAGGAGAGAGGGGGGATTTCTTAGACTCCGGTAGCCAGTCTCCACACAAAGGAAGGTAAATACTAACCAAGAAAATGGTCCAAGACAAGCCCAGGGTAACACCACTCATATGTTCAGGACATTAGTTGTTCTGTGAGTGTCTTTGGTGTTTCAATAAACTACCTGAGCTCATGAACAAAACATTTCACATTACAGACTCATTTAAACCAGGATCCATGAGCTCATTACAGGAGAGATGCCCATGTGACACCCAGTTCATAGAAACGTCGGACTGGAAGGGACCTCGAGAAGTCAAGTCCATCCTGCTGTACTGAAGCAGGACCAAGCAAACACAGACCATCATGACAGGTGTTTGGCCAACCTGTTTTTAAAAGCCTCCAGCGACAGGGATTCCACACTCTAGAGCAGGGCTCTAGTTCCCTGCAGGTTGGAGGCTCCTGCAGCTTCAGCCTGAGCACAAATGTCTACACAGAAATGAAACAACCACAAGCCCACGTCGGCTGGCATAGGCCAGCGGGGGGGTCTGTTGTGTAGACATACCCTCTGAATACCTTTCTCAGACCTAAAGAAGAGCTCTTTTTAGCTTGAAAGCTTCTCTCTCTCACCAACAGAAGTCAGTCCAATAAAAGATATAACCTCACCTATATTGTCACTCTAATATCCTGACATCTACCACAACACAGCAAACAATATGACTTGTAAAAGTCTTCCCCAATTCTCAAACAATGTTTGGTGGCAATCAGACTTCCATATCCTATTTTACCATGAATTTGGGTGGTGAAGAGGAAGGGGAAACCTTTGCATCTTCAGACTCACAGGAACAAAGTTGTGTTGTTTTGTTCTTTTTACCACCTGAGAACTTCTGCTTTGTTGTGAAACTTCGTAATGCAACACAATACTGAGATGATGGAATGTGCTTTTGTAATGAGTTATTCATTTCTAACAAGATTCTGCACCATTTGCAAACAAATCACAAAGCTTTGCCCTTTTCCCCAGCTGTGTTGAAACCCCTCTCCCCCCGTTCCCACTGAAGTTAATCAGAAAGATAGATAGATACTCAGTACCTCTGAAAAATCAAGCTTCAGTGTTTAAACCAGGATGCATACCTGCTCTAGGTTATTTCACCATAACACTCTCATTGTACACTAATTTCTGTGGTTTCCTGTTTAGTAATATTTTCAATATAGTTTCTTTCCCTCACTGATGGCCCAATCCTACTAACCATTACCGAGCTAAATTCATTCCTGCTGTTTCTCCACTGAAGCCTATGGTTCCCCCAGGAATTAATTTGACCCATTACATTTAACTCATTGTACAGCATTTTACTGTCTTATTCAATCGGTTTACTGTCTTCATTCGTTTCTGATCTCTCTCAGATCGGCCAATAATAGACTTCTTACCTTACTTAAGTATCACTTGGAGTCACTAGTTGCTTTATTCCCAAAAACTGGAGTTGCCTGTTGCAGTCAGAAGCCCTGACACTGTTGGGACTCTTAAATCCAACTTTAAATGTTATTGCAGAATTCTAGATTTTTGAATGATTCAAGAAAGTATTTAAGTGACTTCATAATGATTTGTTTCCCCACCAAAGACAACCTTCAGTTTTGCAGGAGTCCTGAGGTTCCCCTCACCTGAAATACTACTTCTTGACCACCCTTCCTCTTGGCTGAGGAAGAGGAGTGGATATATTAGCTGCTTGCACAGCATTCCTAATCTCTGCTGCCTTTAATAGCAAGAGATTGGGAACTGTGAATCAAACCCAGGCCTCCCACAAGCTGTTCAATACTATTTTTAACCCATAAAACAGTCAGTAGTACTCCAGCAATGGACACCTGTTATTTCAATTGACTGTGGAATCATTCAACTTAAATAACCACAAATGCATGCATCTGGAGACTCCCCTCATGAAATAGACACATCTGTCTTATTTGAACTGCAGTGTAGCTGTGTTGGTCCCAGGATATTAGAGACAAGGTGGGTGAGGTAATATCTTTTATTCGACCAACTGCTGTTGGTAAGAGAGAAATAGGGAGCTGACCTGAAGAGCTCTGTGTGGCTCCACAGCATCTCTGCCTCACCAACTGAAATTGTCCCAATAAATGATACTATCTCACCTGCCTTTATTTTAGTGAAGTATTCACAGCAGCAGTCCTTTAGTCTGTTTGATTGTACTGTATTTCCACAGATTTAAAAGAACAAACATGGCATGCCACAAGCAGTGCAGTATTTAGGAGAATCTTGAAGATTTTGCTTGACCCTAGAGAAGCAACATCTACTCATGCATTTTTCTGTTTTCTGTTGTAAATTAGAGCAACATGAGTGGGGGAACCAGAAAATCCCCACTCTTCTCACACAGAGGGCTGATGCACAGTTTTGGTTTTTGGCTGTGGGAGGGAAGCTAACATCATGGTCATTATCATGTCTGATGCTTGCTAGGCACAGGATTCCTGATTCAGCAAGACATCCTTATTCAGGACAGCCCTTAGACATGTACTTTAAGCAGATGCTTACCTGTCTTCCTGAAGTGGGGCCTAAGAGATGGAACATTTTTTCCTCTGCAATTGGCTCCACACAACTCCTTACCCCATAAACCACCATTAATTTCCCCACCTGTCTCCTGAAGGCAGCACAGGGTTTGGCCCATTGCAGATAATTGTATTGAAATTTGAAAGTTCAGAGTGACAAGAGCAGAGGGACATTTTCATATTAACAGGTTTCTTTATAATAAATATTGAACAACTTTATGAATTATTCTCAAAATAATGTACAGTGGAACCTCAGACTTATGAACGCCACAGTTATGAACTGACTAGTCAACCACATACCTCCTTTGGAACTGCAAGTATTCAATCAGACAGCAGAGAGTCCCTCCCCACCCCAAAAGCAAATACAGTACCGTCCTGCGTTCAACATAAACTACTAAAAAAAAAAATGAAAGATTTTTTTTAAAAATTGACAAGGTAAGGAAACTGTTTCTGTGCTTGTTTCATATAAATTAAGATGCTTCAAAGCAGCATTTTTCTTCTGTAAAGTTTCAAAGCTGTATTAAGTCAATGTGCAGTTGCAAACTTGAAAGAACCACCATAAGATTTTGTTCAGAGTTGCAAGCAACCTCCAATCCCAAAGTGTTTGTAACTCTGGGGTTCTACTGTATTGTAACAAATGTTAAAAATTCTCATTGCGCTATACACCTAGGACCTCATCCAAAGCTTTTTGAAATCAGCGAGAGTCTTTCCATTTATTTCAATGGGCTTTTGATCTGGCCCATTACACACACATTTCAGCTTTTAACATCATCTTTTGCTAACTATGTTTTGATAGAACTGAACTGTTAGCATTTAAAAGTCAATACACAATCCTGTAGTCCTTACTCCTATAAAACTGCCCTTGTACTCAGTGGTGCTTACACGGTACTGAGAAGGTTCAGTGGGAGTTTTACTTGAGTACAGAGAGCAGGACAGGCTTGAAAAGCTGATGTTGTTTTTAAAAAATCCTATTGAAGAGGCCAGCAGAGTGCTTCCACCATCAACATTATTTAAACAAGGAGCCTGAGTAAGCGCCAGCCAGCCAGAGAGATTGCAGAAAATATCTTTGAGGAAAATGCTGTGACCATAGTGAAAGAACCCGGCATGACCCTGGGAAAATTAACTTCTGGAAAGCTTTAAACAAAGAACTGTGGGCAGATCAAGACCCCTCCAATCAGTCTAGTAACACAAAAACCAAAAGCTAAGCTGGTAGGGAAGGAAACATTTGATAGGCGTTTAGGAGGGTTATGTTTATTCTTTTTCAGTAAGCTAGAGGATTATTGTTTTGCCCGGGAAACATTTCAAAAGATTCGTGTTTAATCCATCCGTAAGTTGTTTTATATGAGTGTAAGAAATAAATGATAAGATAGAAAGTCTTGAAACTTTATTTGATTGCCCATTTGATTCAAAAATATTTAATATATCTAAAAATTAAGGGCCATTTATCATTCCAGATCCACGGATAGAACCCCGGTTGGGTTAATGAGAATTGTACCTGAAAATGGACTGCAGTATGTGGCCCAGGGGTGGGCAAACTATGGCCTGAGCTGTTTTAAGCTTGGCTCCACTCTGGCTGGGGTGCTGGGTCAGGGGCCAGACCATGAGGCTCCTGGAAGCCGCGGCATGGCTCCTGTCACTGAGTGTGGGGGAGTCGGGGTCCTGTACCCGCAACTCCCTGCGATTCACCGTGACTCTCAGCTAGCTAGTAAAACACCATCACCAATGCAGATAATACCAGTAAAACTCCCACACAACATTCCCAGGTCAATCCTCCCCACTCCCTACTCTGTCACAGCCCCATTCCGGCTCCTACGTGCTCCAATGGGAGCTGCAGGGGGGTGCCTGCGGATGGGTCAGCGTGCAGAGCCACCTGGCCACGCCTCCACGTAGGAGCTGGAGAAGAGACATACCACTGCTTCCGGCAGCCTCTTGAGGTAAGAGCCACTCGGAGCCTGCATTCCGTGAGGTGACTGTGGGTATGGCTACACTTGAAATTTCAAAGCGCTGCCGTGGCTTTGAAGTGTGAGTGTAGTCGGAGCGCCAGCGCTGGGAGAGAGCTCTCCCAGCGCTGCACGTAAATCACATCCCTTACGGGTTTAGCTTGCAGCGCTGGGAGCCGCGCTCCCAGGGCTGCGGCACTGATTACACTGAGGCTTTATAGTGCTGTATCTTGCAGCGCTCAGGGGGGTGTTTTTTCACCCCCCTGAGCGCAAAAGTTGCAGCTCTGTAAAGTGCCAGTGTAGCCATGGCCTTAGTCTGCTGGCTGAGCCGGCAGTATAGCCAGGGCTGGGAATCGCTCCGGCCCCTCGGGAGGGGCGCAATCAGCCAAGCCAGGGCCTGCCCCAGCCAGGCGCCCTCAGGACCCACTTGCCTGGAGGGGCCCAGCCAAGCTCTCCACATAGCCCTCCCTCAAATTGTCCAAGATTGGCCAGGCTTCTGCACCAGTCCCAGGAGGCTCAGCTCCAGGGAGACAGGTGGGATCCCACAGGTGGTGGGAAGCAGAAACTACCCAGAGCCGGAGGTGCACTGGGGTCAGATCAGGAGGCAGAGAGAAGCCGGTAGGTGGGACCAGGGGGTGGAGAGGAGCCCTTGCCCTGCCAGCGGGCTGGCCAAGAGGAGCAAGTGGTGGGGAACCAGTGGGCTGGCGGGGTCTCAGGGCACAGTGCAAGCAGAGCAGGCTGGGGCCCTGTCTGAGCATTGGCCTGGCTCCATGGCGCCACTGGTGCCATTGTAAACCCGGCACTGGGTTCCTGCTCCCCTCTCATCCTGTTCCACATTCCTGCCTTGCTCCTGCTCCATGTGTGATCCTGGTCTCATCTCTGCCTTCTACTCCCACACTCCTTTCCTGACCAGTGGCTGCCAGTCCCAGCTCCAATCCCAGCTCATCTTCTGGCTGCTGACCCCAAGTTGACACCTGATTACTTTTCATAGATCCTCCCACTAGGCAAGACTACCCACTCCCCAATTACTAACACAAGCACTCCCAAGTTAGGAAATGCCATGATGAAGGTTACCTGTGCAATCTTGATTCACCCCTCTTCCGTGTATGCATTACGTTCCAGTCTTTAGTTACATGATCTCATGCTACTTTTTCCCTGTCGGACCCCTGCCTCATTCAGTGGACATCATGAAGTGTTCACTGACTGGATTGCTATTCAAGATGTATCTTTTTTCCTCATCATTCAGTGTGTAGCACCACGCATTATTTACTGAACACTATCCAAAATATTAATTTCTTTCTGGGCTTTACTATGATGCCCTCGTCATTACATCTTAGTGATTTATAAACATTTATGAACTTATCTTCAAAACACCCCTTTTAGGGGAGGTGGTATTATCATCCTTCTTTTACACATGGGAAATAGACACAAACTGAAGACAAAATTGTCAGAAATGTTCACTAATTTTAGGTACTCTAACCCAATGTGAGAAGCGTTGAGCCTGATTTTTCAGAGTCCTTAGCATTCTATAGCCCTTTTTAGGTTCAGAGTAGAGCTCCCACTGATTTGAGCTGCATGTGCAAGTGCTCAGTACTTCTGCAAATCAGATCCTATCCCAGGCATCTAAATGTTTGGTACACAGAAAATGAGGAACTCACAGTGTCCACCTGTGAAAATTTTGGTTTAAGTGACTTGCTCTGCATCACACAGGAACTCCATAGAAAGGGCAGGTGTTGATTCCAGTTCTCCATGGTGCCATTCAACCACTTTAATTATGAGAGTATCTTTTCTCTTCCAGCCAGGGACAACTCCAGGCACCAGTAAAGGAAGCAAGTGTCTGGGGCGGCCAATAGAAAGGGGTGGCACTCCATCCAGGTCATCAGCGGCAATTCGGTGGCGGAGCCTTCACTCCCTCTCTTCACTCGGCGGCGGCACTTCGCCAGCAGCTCAATTGGTTTTTACCTTTTTTTTTTTTCCTTTCTTCATCGCTTGGGGCGGCAAAAAAGCTGGAGCCAGCCCTGCTTCCAGCAGTTCTCTGTCTCAGTCACTACACACCTTCCAACTTCTGCAACAAACATGGCTGAGATCCTACAGACAACAGTGGCAGGAAGAATGAAGAAAAAATAGGGTAGGGGTCCTGTAGAAAAAATTATATGTGATCCTGTAATTAAAGACACTATTATAATACATACTCACAAGGGGGGGAAACTGAGGGTTGTCCAGGCAACCTTAATTATGGCATTTCCTAACTTCTCAGTGTTGGCCTTTCAACCTTGATGTTACATTAAAAACATTTTACGAAAGTAATTGCCTAAGTTTTTAAAAAACGTAAAACTTAATATGTCAGAAATTCCATCACATGGAACCATACTGACCACATATGTGTCATCAGCAAGACTGGGATTTTTAGAGCCACAGCACAGTCCACTACCACTTGAGGCAATGGTGTATCTATAGCAGTAGAGGGTGTTATCTTTAATGTGGACCTGTCAATAGAAGGGATCGAGAGGACACACTCTGCCACACTCTTTCACAGCTATTGGTTGACAGCAAAGGAGTGTTGAGAGTCTAAAATAATGGGTTTTATTCCAAACTCTGCAGGAAAGTGTGCTCTATTGGTTACAGATCCTTCTGCTCCTGTCCCCTCCCAGCTGGCTCCTGTCCACTCTGTGGTATGGGGATGATCCTCCCAAATAGAGTCTGGGGTGCTGTGAAGCTCGTTAAGCAGAGCCCACTGGAACCAGAGGCTGAACAAAGCAGATCTCTAGCCTTTAGCACTGATGATCACTGAACACCACATGCTCTGCTCCTGTCCCCAATCTCTCCACTGCTATCTCCCATGGCTCCTACCCACCCTCATCCGGCGCTTGCCTCTGCCCTCCCTGGCTCCTGACCATATTCCCCCACTCTGCTTCTATCCCCCCACCATGGCTCCTGCCCCTCCACTTCCCTCCTTTACACCCCTTGGTTCTATTCCAGACTATCTTCTATCCTCCCTGGCACTTGCCCCTCTCCCCTGCTACCGCTGTCCCTCCCTAGGCTCCTATCCCATCTCTACCCTGCTCTAACTCTCTCCTGCACCCCTCTGCATTTAAATCAGGCTACTTCTTTCCTCCACCTCCTCACTGCCTGGTACCAACAGAGATAGCATGGAGAGCATAGCAGATGCCATCTCCCTGCTCTCAATTCCTGTGTCCGGTGCCACAGTGGCCCTGGCCTGACAGGAGTAATCACAGGGCAAAAAGCCCTGCTCAGTCCCAGCATCTCTGGGATGGAACATGCACAGTCACTTTGTGGGGATCATACTGGCACAGATGCAGCCAGGTCAGCAGTTAAGAGCAGTGAGAGGATGGCATGCTTAGTGCAGATAATCTTCAGAGAATTCAGCTGCCAAATCCAGACAAGTCTTTACTGAGCATATGCAAACTGTGATCAAATTTGGGGTGTCAAAAGACACATCCTGCAACAAGAACACCCCTCCGCCCAGGGAAATTTCAAGTCCCACAAAAAAGGCTAGAGCTGCTCAATTATTATTATTTTTTCAAAACAAGGGCAAAACAATATTTTTCCCCAGTCTCGTTCTTGGACATCCCTTTTTGTTGAAACTTTCCAAAAAATGTCAGCCAGAGGCAGACACCCAATAAGGAAAATTTCAGCCCAAACAATTAAAGTTTGGCAAAGTTAAAAGCAACTGAAAACAGGGTCTTTTAATTAAAAGAGTTGCAATTAACATTGTGAGCCAGATCTCAGCTGGTATAAACTGACATAATTCCAACTGCACAGCTGGGAACTTGGCCCTATGTTATTATTTCAGCTATGTCTAGAGTAACTGGCATATGAAACAAATTTTGGCTACAGATGGCCTTATACACATTTAAATTCTGTTTGTTTTTAAGTACGAGTTTCAAAATTTTCATATAAATAAAAATATTTATATTCAAGTGTAAACATAAGGAAGTAGTTTTTGTATCAAATTAAGATGATTTAAACCATATGGATTCCATTGATCTCTTTGAGTAAATGTATCATCTATGTTTATTGAAAGACCCACCTTAAGAAACCAATTTGTGTAGCTCCTTGGAATGGCTGCCTAACACAGATGTCTTTGGATTAGCCTGTGCAGTTCTGTAAATAAGGATTTGTATACAGAAATTAAATATTAGGTACAATGCAACCCACAAAATTTGTCTCCCAGATAAGCTCAGTAAGATGTTTTAAGCACGTTGCTTCTCAGTTCTTATACTGAATTAAGAATTGAGGTTGTATCACTCCTGTTTTCCAATAGCTTTCAGTCAGGCAACATGTTGATTTTAAAGCTGGGTTAAACTGTTCTACGGCATTAACCTCAGCCTCAATTCTGATGTATTAATTCTTTCCGAATCTCAGCATTATTTGCTTTCTTATAATCAAGGCTTGTTAGTTTTCTCATGTGTTAACAATATTACAGCACTTATCTTATCTCTGGAGTTTAAACTCCTCTATGCAATTCATTGCCTTTGGTAGTTATACTAGGAGGAGCTGGAAGCATAAGTCATTTTAAAGTTGGTTTGAAAACATAAGCAAATCTACAAAAATCTTCTCTGCGTTCATGACCAGAAGGGATGACGGGACCTGAAGAATCCATCCCATAGTTTACAGAAGACCAAGTACATGCTTGAACAGGCGAGTAGACCTTTTCTATGTAGACCACCAGCAAACCTGGGTGTAGTCCTTAAAGCTGCTAGTTACTTAGCCTAAGAATAAGTTTTAGCCTATTAATGGGACACAACAAAATAGGTATTCACAAAAGTGAATAGGATTATATAATGCCTTGTAGTTGCTAAGAAAGAATTTACATTAGTATTATTTCAAAAGAATTTAGCCCCATGAACAACTAAAATTTGCATCAGCCCCTATAGCCCAACAACTTTCCACTTACTCATTTGCTGATCTGTCCACTCACCACTTCCCTGCAGAATTGCTGTGCAACACTGAAAACACAAGTATCGCACACAGCCACAGGGAGAATCCATGGTTTCTTTGGCCTATTGGGTATTCACAAAAGGACTCTCACTTCTCAGTTTCTCAACTGCTGTGCCTCTCCCCACATGTGGACGTTATGGGTCAGATTCTCATTTACACTATGGTCCTTGTAGGCCATTCTCGCAGTGTAAGGAGGTTTAGGAGTGGGCATAATAATAATAATTTATGTCCACTTTAAGTCAGAGTGATGTAAAGAGGACTTAGTGTAAAAGAGAATCTGGTCAATGGGTTTTAAGATGTGATAATTAGTATATAGGGAACTGGATTGAAACCTGTTAACTTTTTGCACTTGGGCCACTTAGGATGTGCAGGGTCAAATCCTGGCCTCATTGAAGTGGATGGGAGCTTTATCACTGATTTCAATGGAGTCAGATGCAGATAAAATCCTGCAGTGTCTATATGTACCTCTTCTAGCCTTGACTAGAACTGCATGGTTGACCTAAAAGTCCAAAAGGATTCTATTATCCCATCTCAATTTTCTGAGCCATCCAATCCCTATATTTAGTAGTTTGGTAAAATAAAATAAAATAAAATAAAATAAAATAAAAGCATATTTTCCTACTGCATGCTCCTTGGGTTAGTCTAAGGCAGAGCTTCAAGTTAAAATACTTTTTTTAAAAGAACTTCTTTCAGGAAGAGGAAAGAACTCTTCTTTCTGTTCTTTGCTGTCAAGGAGGCAAACTGCTTTTTCATCCTTCTCAAGAAGTTCACAATATGACTGGCAAAATATCAGGAATAATAGGATAAAATGGTGACGTAAATCCCAGAGGGAACAATGCAGCTTTTGTGCAGAACTCTCATCAGAAATCTTGGAAATCATGCAATGGGAAGTGATGCTGGAATTTGGGCTCTTACTCAGATCTCTTACATGTTAAATTTACAGCACTTAATTTGTTAGTCTCTAAGGTGCCAAAAGGACTCGTGTTTTTACAAGCCTTGAAATGTCTGAATAGCTTGAACTGCAAATAAATCCATGATTTTAGTGTCTACAATCAACCCTCCCCACAACACCTTTCAAGATCCTTGGATCCTACACATGCCTATCACAACATGTGGTATACCTCATCCAGTGCATTAAATGCCCAATAACAAGTTCGTGGATGAAATTATACAATCACTTTGCTGTTGAATGAACTCTCACAGGAAGATGATAAAAGACAAACAACATATCACCTGTGAGTGAACATTTTTCACAAAGCCATCACTCTATAGCTGACCTATCAGTTCTTATCCTCAAATGAAACTTGCACAACACTTTCAAAAGATGAGTTTGGCAGCTTAAATTCATTAAGCTAGACATCAAAAATCATGGATTAAACAGAGACACTGAATTTATAGCTTATTACAACAATCTGTAACCCACTAACCCCTCTTTGTCCTATGCCTGCAGAAGTATTAACAGGCCACTATACCTTAAATGCTCCCTTACAATATGTTTAGCATAAGCAGTTAGCACAATCTGTTCCATCTTGCTTTTTGCGTGAGGCTGGGAGTTCTTTTCTCAGGGTATGTCTACACTGCACAGTTGTCACAATACTTTTGTCTTTCGCGGATACTTAACCCCCCCACCTCCCCCGAAAGACAAGTTTTATTGATGCAAACAGCAGTGTGAACGTGGCTTTGTCAGCAGGAGAGCGAAGTTTATGGTGCTTGCAGGGCTGGAAGTATTTTGCCGGCAAAAGTGCTGACAAAATACCGCAAAAGAGTGTTCACACTTGTCGCTAAAGCTGCTTAGTGTAGACAAGCCCTCAGACTTGAAGAAAAGCTCTGTGTAAGCTTGAAAGCTTGTCTCTCTCACCAACAGAAGTTGGTCCAATAAAAGATATTATCTCATCCACCTTGATGCTCTCATACCCTTAACCATAAATGTGACTAGAAGGTATGTCTTCAGTGCAGAGTTAACTCAAGTTTTCCACACTCTCAAGGTAGCCTGATTTGAGTGAAAGCAGATACACTGCAAAAAACCACTCGAGCTGCTGTGTCCACATTGGTATGCATGCACTCACTTGTGTGTGGCACTGCGACTTCTGGGGGCATATCCCATAGTAATTTGCACTTCAGTCAGCTGAGCCAATCTATTAATTCTTTCCCAGCGAATTGTGGGAAAACTTGTCAATCCTTTCTAGGCCTATGGGAGGAATTGTGGCATGGCACTAGAAGGACTGGTGACACTTGAGGACAGCTAGCCTGTATCCATGCTACAGAGTGGTTGCATTAACACCAGATGAGGTGTACTAACTTGAGCTGTAGCCTATACCTCTTGAGAGGCCAGCCAATTCCAATTAAAAGCCCTACCACACTAAAGATAAGATATGTGGAAAGGACTCAAGTTTGGAGCAACATTCTAGTTACAGATCAAGTTAACTTGGCAATGAAGGCCAGCTGCAAGTGTACACTTGCAGGAATGTTTACTATGATTGCTCAGTTTGCATTAGTAAACTTTAGTCCAACCCACACACATATTTTCAAATCAAGCCAAGACACTAGTTCTCAAATGAGAAGTACAGCTCCTGTTAGAGGTCATTGATGCATGGTATTCAGGACCTAAGTGAATGGGTGGATTAAATCACTTCCTTGAGGCTCTTTTGTAGTGAAGAAAATCTGAACACAAAAGAGGGTGCTAGTACCCACCAGCCATCTGACAAGCCTGTGCAGTCAGAGGGACAGGGTGGCACTAATGGGGTTTCCTAGGTTTAAGACTCTTTGAAAATTTTGCTATTTTTGCTGAAGCCATGTTCTAACAAGTTTCATTAGAATGTTAAGTAGGAAGCATGGTCTAGTGGGCAGGGACCAGGCTGAGCCCTAGAGACTTGGGTTCAGTTTCTGAGTCACCCAAAAACATCCCGTTTGATACAGGACAATAAGGATGGGACCCAAACTAGGCAGATATTGTCTGGGAGCCACAGAATAGGCCTGTCAGGTCTATGGCATCATTCCCCCCTCTTCCCCTCCCCCGGTACCATGTTGAAACCCCATCATTGGAGATGAGTGAAGGTAAGGCTCTGTCATGGTTGGGGATGGGGTGAGAGGAGAAGCTAGTTCTTTGCGGCATTTTCCCTCCTACATATCCCCACCCTCACAACAGAAGATATCTCAGTTTGTGGGATATTAGTTACAAGTATTTAAAGAACTTAAAACTATGATCAGCTTGGGAGCTATCTGAACAAACATAAAAATTTGTTGCCCTTTTTTTAAAAACAACAACACTTTGTGTTCTTATAATTTATTACTTAACTAGCTCCCATATAATTGGATTCCCTCCTGCTCCCACTCAGAAACATAACACTTGATACATTCCTCCATTTTGAAACCAAGAGTTGGTCATTTTCTATATAAACTTGCTAATAATAAAATAATAAATTTCCACTCTAATATTCAGATTTAAATGTTTCAGCTTTACGGATAAATATTTTTACATATAGATATACAAATATATATTCTAACAGGCCAATATGCAAATGTGGGTTTTTAAACAAAGCAACTCCCTATCATTGAAAGATATTGGTAACTTCCAAAGAGTCCAGTGACTATTGGTTCACAAGGGGAAAGAGAGCTGGTTGCCTTGGAGGTACAATGAAAAACAATTGGCAATGGAATCAATTACAGCTGGAACATGGGGGCACCATGACCAAAAGAGTCCCTTTCTGGAACCTAATAGTTGCGTATTGCCTGTCTCAACAACCTAGACATATTTCTCTAATTGCTGGAAGTTTAATAATATGTCACTGTAATATACATACACAAGCACACACACTTTACTCTGCTTTCAGAGTAATTTTTTTTAAACACATACTTTGGGCTGAATTGATTATAATGCATCCTATCAGCTAGGTAGATATTTCTTTGCAGAGAGGTCATGAAATCCACAGCAACAGAAAAGCCAGTGAAAAGCCATTATTTCACTCTCTCATTTTCATTTCAGTATAGTCATAAAGGTATCCAAGGCACTGACTGCAACCTTTGAGATGTTTTAGAAAAGTTATAATGATGCCAGCTGGTACAAAGAAAAAGTTTAGGCTAAAGGCACAGGTACTGTAACATTATATAAAAAATAGTCAGTTAAACTATTCCCCAAATTAACTGTTGCTGTGTAGCCTGCGGCTATAAAAATCTTGATTGGCCCAGCAAACTTTCATAGCCTGCATCCTGTCTGTCTTCTTGCCTTAGGGAGCCTTTTGTATGAAACTCATTGTTAAACAAAGCAGCTACTCCAGCAAAGGAATCACTTTAGGAATTTAAGCCTCATGCGAAAGGATTATCAGAAGCCATTGTTTTGATGTTTCTTAATTTGCTGTGTTTAAGAGAGGAAATGTTAAACCCGTTTATAGTCTCAATTCATTAAAACCCCTTGGCTTGTTTCCATGGAAGTCAAGTTAATTTCCCCTAAACTGTTCTGAAGTGTAGTTTTTGCATAAAGTGTGTATTAATTCTAAGTAAATGATGCATCTGAAGTTCACTAAGCCATGCACCCACTGTGTGAAAGTGATCAGTTCTCTCTTGCATATATCACAGAGAACTGGCATATACAGGACTCTAAATAGGGCAAAAGCAATATAAATGTCAACAGATCTGAATAATATTCAATAAATAACATTTAGTAATTAGAAAAATGCCACTTCACATATTTCTTGGGCCTACACCAAGTAGTGTTTTTAATTCACTGCTTTAAACAAATTAATTAATTTTATTACTTTGACTTTGCTTTTACGAAGCCATAATATTCCAAAAGTAGTTACCTTTATCATATAGGTGTCAGGTGAAGATTCTTACTGCCCATCCAGACTCCTCACTGCTTCTGGAAATCCAAAGACATAAGGAATAAGGACATTTTCCATCATTGGTAGGCAAGAGCACTGGTCCTTTCCCACTGGATTAGAATTTTACCACAGAAATTCATGTATTTGTGACCTCCATACTTGATTATTGTAACTGCTGAGCTCAACAAAAATTGCAATTGGTTCAGAACACATCACCACACCTGCACAGCAACACAAGCTACCAAGAAGAGCACATTGGCCCCGGGGCTCTGCTCTTTTCAATCCCTTCCTGCAGGTTACCAAGTCAAATTAAAGATTTTGCTCCTATCTCCAAAGCCCTTCCAATTTAAATGAGGCACCGCTTGACAATGTGTGATCATGACTTCCCTTGACTGCCTCTGTTACGCTGCAACTATGAAACTGTCAAATTCAAGAGTGAAACCCGCATGCACAGCAGATAATGCTTTCTCAGTAGCTTTCCCACAAATCTAGAACTGTCACAGAAGAGATCAAAATAGCAACAATCTCAGGACAAAAAGAATGAGGAGTACTTGTGGCACCTTAGAGCGGGGTGGGCAAACTTTTTGGCCCGGGGTTGCGCAACTCTATGGAGGGCCGGGTAGGGAAGGCTGTACCTCCCCAAACAGCCTGGCCCCCGCTCCCTATCTGCCCCCTCCCACTTCCTTCCCCCTGACTGCCCCCCTTAGAATTCCCAACCCATCCAACCCCCGCCCCACTCCTTGTCCCCTGCCCGCCCCCTCCTGGGACCCCCACCCTCATCCAACCCCCCTGCTCCTTGTCCCCTGACTGCCCAGACCCCTATTCACACTCCGCCCCAACAGCCCCCCTGGGACTCCCACCCCCTATCCAACCACCCTCTGCTCCTCGTCCCCTGACCATCTCCTCCCAGGACCCCCCACCCCTAACTGCTCCCCAGGATCCCAACCCCTTATCCAACCTCCCACCCGCTCCCTGTCCCCTGACTGCCCTCCCAGCCCCTATCCACATCCCCACCCGCTGACAGGCCCCCAGGGACTCCCACTCCCAACTCTCCCTGTTCCCCATTCCCTGACTGCCCCCCAGGACCCTCCACTCCCTTACCCACCCACCCCCACTCCCCATCCCCTTACCAGCAGCAGGAGCTCACAGCCACAACATCCAGCCAGAACCAGCTGCACTCCCCACGCTGCCCAGCGGGAGCGGCAGGCCACAGCCTGGTCAGCCTGGCAGCGTGGGAAGGGAGAACAGCGGGAGAGGGGCCGGGGACTAGGCTCCCTGGCTGGGAGCTCAGGGGCCAGGCAGGACAGTCCTACGGGCCAGATGTGGCCCAATGGCTGTAGTTTGCCCACATCTGCCTTAGAGACTAACATATTTATTTAAGCATGAGCTTTTGTGGGCTAAAACCCATTTCATCGGATGCATGCAGTGGAAAATACAGTAGGAAGATATATATATATATGTACACAGAGAACATGAAAAAATGGGTGTTGCCATACCAACTATAACGAGTGTAATCAGTTAAGGTGCGCCCGCTCTCCCGACCGCACCAGAGGTACTTGCGGGGGGCTCTGTCCTTCTCCCTCTGTGCCTCCTCCTGGCACACTTCCGCCTCACTCAGCTGCTCTCCCTGGCAGCCAGGCCCAGGAGGGGAATGGGACGGAGCTGCTTCTAACGCCAGCTGAAGATAGCTGCTCCAGGTCACTGACTGAGCAGTGAGGCAGCTGCCTGAGAGACAGCCCAGCTGTGGAGGCAGAGTCCTCCCTCCCATGTAGGGTTGCCAAGTTTCTAATTCCAGAAAACCAAACATCCAAGTCCCACCCCCTGCACATCCCTGCCCTGCCCTTCCCAAGGCCCTGCCCCGGCCCCAAGGCCACGCCCCCACTCATTCCATGTCCCCTCGCTCCATTAGGACCACACATTATCACAGCTGCAATGCATACATTAAAGGCCCACTCCTGAAACCCAAACACAAATCCATAGAGCACAGCCACAGAAATGCACGTGTCCAGATACCTATATAAATAAATCTGTAGAACCTGACACCCACACCTACATGCAGATACACACATGTATTCATGTGTGCACATCTAGCATGCACTAGTACATATAATTCCACGTTATTTATTATTACAATCGTTGTTTAGTGCCTATAAACCCCAACTAAGATCAGGGATCCAGGGTGGTAGGTGCTGGACATACACGTGAAAAGAGAGAGTCAGCAATAAAGAGTTTATAATGTAGCTAGACAAAGGTAGGGAGAAATATATAATACATTGGCTCTTCTGCAATTGCTAATCAACAACATTCACTTTTTAAGCAATAATACATTTATTTTAGAGTTTCCTTCTCTTTTAAAAACTTGTTATGAAATGAATACACACATTTTATGTCATCAATTTTTTTGTGTGCAAGCCAGCAAAAGGAATAAAAGTCAAAGAGTTAGGCTACAAATTTTATTCAGACAGGTATACACATATGCGGCAATACACGCACCTCCCTACACAAAGACACAGTCTCTTACACACATACAATGCATGCATGCACACATTTGCCTACACAGAGACACTTTTTCATACACTTTTCCAGGGACAGCCTAAATCACCCAGCCAGGAAGGGAGGAGAGTAGGCTAGAGGGGAAAAGATGGGGGTGGGAGGAGAGAGGATGGGGAGGGAAAGAGGCCAAGGATGAGAGCAGAGTGGCAGAAAGAGGGGGCAGTGAAGGAGAGAGGAGGGGTTTGGGGCATGTGATGTGGATGAGGATTCAGGGGGAGGCAGAAGGCTACAGATGCATGAGGATGTGGGGCGCACAGGGGTGTATAGGGATATAGTGGGAGTGCAGCAGTGTATGGAGGTGAATGGGGTGTAGGGCTGTGGGATGACAATTCTGGGAGGTGGAGAGAATGGGTGGGAGAGCGCTGTAAGGGGTAAAGGGCTGGGCTGGGTAGGTGTAGGGGGGCAGAACAGTATGGGATGGCTGAAGGATGCAGTGAGGAGGATGGGAGCCAGGGGATGAGATGGGGAGGGATGCAATAGGGGTGTGGAGGGGTTGGGGCAAGGAGGAATGCAGTGAGGGGATGGGGATGCAGCCCCATTCCCAGCACTCAGAGACGGGGATACATACCTCCAACTCCTGGGTGCTGGTGATGGGGCAACAGACAGACCGTGGTTCACCACAGGGCATGTACCGCAGCTGGAGCCCAGCCACAGGAGGAGCATGAGGAGAAGACGGCTGGGCAGCATTGGGAGAGGCGCACGCCATGTGACCTCAACAGCCACCTGCTGAGCGCTCGGGAGTCGTAGTTGCGCTACTTCCTCCTCTGCCCTGACCCATCCAGTGGGAGCTGTGCCTTGCAGGCAGGGGGCACGGCAGCATGCAGACCCCCCCGGTAGCCGCTAAGACTAGGAGCCGGATATGCCAGCTGCTTCCCAACCTGGGAGCTGTGCAGCCCGGTGGCTAGCAGGGAGCCTGCCAGCCCCGCTGCACGTGCCGTGAACTGGACAGTCAACAGCAATGCTGACTGGAGCCGCCAGGATCCCTTTTCAGTTGGATGTTCCAGTCCAAAACCAGACATCTGGTCACCCTAGTCCCCGGCACATTTCCCGCTCACTCGGCCCCTGTCCCTGGCAGCAATGCCTGAGCAGGCAGCAAAGGGAACGGGGTCACCACCGCTTCCCTAGCCAGGTTCTCACAGGCAGCCACTTCACTGCACAAAGCTATAACCTAGAGTGGCCATCCTTAGCTAACACAACTAGTGGCTGGGGACAGGAGCCAAACATGCCAGGGGCCTGACATTGCGGGAAAAGGACATAGCCGCTCTCACTCCTGTTCCCTTGCAGGCCGAGCAGAAATCTGGGAGAGGGACACTTGACTCCAAATGCCCCCACCTACATATTGCCTATGCACAATGCACACCATGACCACTCTGGTCACTCTTGAGCTCCACTGCCCTGCAGCCAGGTACGCAGCCATGCACCTCTTTTAAAGCCCCAGGAAGATTTGAAATTGCTCTTCCTGTTTGCCTGGTGTGGAGCGCTCATATAGCTAGTGCCCTGCTGAGCAGGTCGGCTGCATGCAGCAAACACGCTCCTGCCTAAAGTACATGGGAGGTGGTGGAACTGCTAGGTCTGTGGGGAGAGGAGGCTGTGCAGTCACAGCTCCACTCCAGCCACAGGAAGGTGCTCAGGGCATGGAGGAGAAGGGCTGTGCAAGGCCACGCCGCAGTGCCATGTAAAAACTAAAGATCTGTGGCATAGCAGAAGGCATGGGCAGCAAATAGTCGCTTTGGTGCAGAGCCACAGACATACTGCTTCTACAAGGAGGGGGCTAGGGTCAGGGTGCTTAGCCTCAGGCTGTGGGAAAAGAGAGCATGATTTTAAGGAAGAATGAAAAGAAACAGAATTAAAACTTTCCCTGGACAAGTAAAAACAGACACCACTGGCACTGACTTTTTCATATAGATGTAAATTGCACTGGGTTAAATTAACAGTGCCAGGCTCAGCACACTACAGCAACACACATTACTGTGGCTCATAGTTAAAATTCTCCTTCAAGGCCCCCCTCAGCTGAATAGCCACCCCACTGAGCTCCTCTTATAGCCTTGTGTTCATAACAAACTACACCACTGAAGAGCAGTGCAGGTTCCCTGCTTTCTGAGACAGATGTCTGGCTTGCAGGTTACCAAAGCAGTTGAAAAACAGCTGGAAACCGGTAAAATGCCTATGGAGTGATGGGATTGAGTAACCTTCATCATGTGACACTGAACGTGTCCCAATAAGGCATTGCAAACCCTTTTCAAAACACCCTGCAGTCAGTTGCACAGTGGGATAGCTACCCACGGTGCACTGCTCTCTATGTTGATGCAAGAGCTGCTACTGTGGATGCCCTCCACTGTCACAAGGAACATAGTGGGGACATGCAACAAAATTACAGTGGTGGCTGTACGTTGAGGTAACTTAAATTGACTTATCTTTATAGTAGATATACTGTAACTCTAGACGCAATGAGCAGTAGTAGCTGTCGGCAGGAGAAGCTCTCCCGTTGACATAGCGCTGCCTACACCAACACTTACATCAGTGGTTATCAGTCCGGGGTATGTGTACGCCTGGGGGTACTCAGAGGTCTTCCAGGGGGTACATCAACTCATCTAGATATTTGCCTAGTTTTACAATAAGCTACATAAAAAACACTAGCAAAGTCAGAACAAACTAAAGTTTCATAGACAATGATTTGTTTATACTGCTCTCTATATTATACACTGAAATATAAGTACAATATTTATATTCCAATTGATTTATTTTATAATTCTATGGTAAAAATGAGAAAGTCAGCACTTTTTCAGTAATAGTGTGCTGTGACACTTGTATTTTTATGTCTGATTTTGTAAGTTTTTAGTTGAGGTGAAACTTGGGAGTACACAAGCAAATCAGACTCTTGAAAGAGGTACAGTAGTCTGGAAAGGTTGAGAGCCACTGACACATCACTCAGGGGGGTGGCTTATTCACACCTCTGAATGACATAAGTTATACTGACATAAGGTCTAGTATAGACAAGGTCATAGTTTGGTAGGTAGTCAGATACTACAGACATGGGCACCATATAAGAATACAAATGACAGACCAACCATATAGACCTTCCAGGTCTAGCACAACAAAGTCAGGTGAGGGCAGGAGGAAAAGTCCTACCTATAATTCATCTTCATGTCATGCTTCTGATTAAATAGTATCTGTACTCCTTCATTCCATTGTTTTTAATAAAATGTGTCCAGGTCCCTCTTGAGATGAACTTCAGTTACTGGTTTTATCAGTTCAGTTTATATCTACATATCTTTTCTGTACCTCCAAGACTTTTCTGAGTTCAGTTCGCTATGTTGCGAACCTTTTGTTTTTAGTCTACAAGATTATTTCTGACCACTCTTAGTGAGTATTTAACCCAGACATTTATTTATGCAGAACTGTTTATGTATGGAACACTTGTCATACAAAAAGCATTAGCTGTCTTTCTATGTAAGGTATTTATAAAACAGAATGTAAGTGCTTACCCTATCCAAATTGGTCTCTATTCATCTATATTTCCCAGACCCTCCATTTTGGACTACAGTGTTGTCATTTATACACAGAGGGCTGGATTCTACCCGAAGTGTTGTCTGCTAGGTATTAGAGGAGCTGCACAGTAGTCTGAACCCTCAAACAGAGTGTGTCTGGCTTGGTCAGAATTCCTCTGAGGGACTCCCCAGCAGCACACACCATGGTGTGCAGTATACTCTCTAATTCCACAGGCAGCACTCCAGCCCCTTGCAGGTACAGAGTACCTTTGGGAGTGCTGGAAGGGAGCAAGGACTGTACTCCCCATGGGGATTCCAGCCAGTTAGCCTTTATGCAAAGGCATCAAGGGCCTAAATCTCCTCTCATTTACACCAGGCTAAATCAGGAATAGTTGACTGAAGTCAATGAAGTTACACCAGCATAACCTGTGAGGTAGGTATTATCTTCCTGGTACATATGAATAAGTTGATGCAAAGGGGTATTAAATTATTTGCCTTAGATCACATGGCAAGTCAACGATAAAGCCAGGAATAATACCTGGAGTCCCAACTGACCTCAGTCCTGTGCTACAAGCACTACCACAGGCCCTCCTTTGTCAAAATTAATATACTTTTTCTTATGTCACAAGAGGGGAATGCAGGAATTGCCATACTGGATCAGCCTCTAGGTCCAGGACCCTGTCTCTGACAGTGGCCAGAATCAGATGCTTCTATGAAAGGCAGATGTGGAGACAGCTACCTGCCTCTTTAGGTCTCAACCTGATCTCTATAAGGACTTGTCTTCACTTAAGATGTTGCAGCTGCACAGCTGCACTGATGCAGCACTTCAGGGAAGACACTACCTACGCTGACAGGAGGGCTGCTTCTCCCACCCACATAGGAATTTCACCTCCCAGAGAGGCTATAGATATGTCTGTGGGAGAAGCCCTCCCATCAACATAGCGCTGTATACACCAGGACTTATACCAACCTAACAGCATCACTCAGGGATGTAGATTTTCTACATCCCTGAGCAATGTAGTTGTACTGACATAAATTGCTAGTGTAGACCAAGCCTAAGTTAGAAATAAATCAGTTTGAGCCCTGAAAACATGAGGTTTAAAATCCCATCTGTCCCTGCCTGCAGGTATATGGGATCTTGGGGAGCAATTACCACACAGGTGGGGTGCAAAATAAACTTTATTAAGAAAATGCAAAAACAGGGAAAATTTAATAGTGAGGGGTATGGGGTTTGTTAAGGTAGGCAATTGGGGAGGGAGTTCTTTTAGTATAGTATAGGGGGTTTCAATAGTGGGGTACAATACAGTGGGGTACAATACAGTTGGTAACCAACTAACACTGAAGTATAAATGTAACAGGTAGCTAACAATTTCTAGGTAAAGGGTGTGTCACAGCAGCATATAACCAACTAACAGTTATGGGTAAAATGTGTTAAATAACCAACAACTCTAGGTAAAAATGTGTCACAGTGGTGTAAATATAAAATGTGAGGTGTGTGAGAGAGAAAAAGGGTAACCAATGGGGTTTTATGCTAGACTTCAGTAATACAATTGAGGTTTGGCAGCAGTAGGAGCGGGGTGAACACGTGGGGGAAGGGATTAAAAGAGAGAGAGAGAGAGAGAGAAAGGCAGTGGTAGAGGAATGAGGTTAGGGGATGGGGGAAGAGGAGCACGTGGTGGAGCAGAAACCAAAGATAGAGGCGCTACAGAGGGAGATTTAAACTCAGGGAGACACAGAGAGCAGACAGGCTGCAAGTTTAAACAGCAGAGAGACTGCAATGAGTGACTGGGGAGCTCGGGGGGGGGGATTGGGGCAGTGGGAAGACAAATTCAAATAGTAAAAACCTTATCTATCCCCTAACTTAATCAAACTTATATAAAATGACAAGCAGCTACAGAATACAACCAGGCAATGATTTTCTAAACTTATCTTAACCAACAATTAGGCAACACAACAAATATCACAGAAACTTACAAGCTCTACAATCTTAACAAACTATGACTTATTAAATTAAAAAAAAACAAGACCTATGGTGCACCTTATGCTATGGGGAGGTTACAGAGGGCAGAGTGGTATGTATCCAGGACCCAGCTCCCAAGGAAGCCAAGGGATGGTGGCTACAGCGGTGGATACAGCTGAAAGCAGAGAGCCCCAAGGCAAAGCCCACAGGAGCAGAGCTTAGCAGTGGCAAAGAGCCCTGTAGTTTAAGAGAGGTTTTAAGACACAGACCAAGGTTTAGCTTGAGTCTGTGTGCTGGGGAAACAGCCAGCAGCTAAAATAATAAAATAAAAGTATAGAAAGTTTTACAGAGGGATTCTTACCAGTCCCCAAGGCAGCAGCAAAGGCAGAAGCAGCAGCAACATCAGAAGAGGCAAGGAGGGTTCGGTACAGTCTCAATAATCAGGAGATCTCTCAGGTAGCAATTCGTTCTTCGTGGGGGGGGGTTCAAAAACGGGGGTACGCTCAAAAATAAAACGAGAGCGGAGAAAGGACCCCCCAGAACCCCTGGCTGATCAGACCAGGCAGCAATGCAGGAACCTTTCTGAGGTGTGTTTCAAAAATGTCTGGTTTTAAAGGCAAACTTGGGCAGTTTCCCACCAGTAATCCTGATAGGCTCCCTCTGTCACAGGGGAGGGGGCACAGGGGAAAAACTGAAGGTAAGCCCAGAGACATTCCTGGACATAGTCCTGTGCAATAGGTGACTCAAGAGAACATGAGACTATGACTCATGCCCAGGATCTTAAAACCACAATAGGCCTTGCAGCTCTGGACATTGCCTACCCTACACCAAGCCCAGGTTCAACGAGGTGATAACAGGACTAACCCTTTGAAAAGGGCAGTGGTCCCACTTAGCATGCAGCACAAGTGGCCATCCCTTTGAGAAGGGCAATGGCTCTTGTTAAACAACTTAAGGGGCCCTCCCTTTGAGAAGGGCAGTGGCCCTGGTAAACAACTTAACAGCCAGGGAAGGGCGGCCACAGGAGAACAGAAAACAAAATGGAGTCTGGGGAAACAAAATGGAATAGTGGAATAGCTGTAACGGACACCATCCACAATTTTTTATTACAAAGTATGATAACTCTCACTGTTTTTCATATCCATATAAATTTTCAATCCCTTATTCAATCCTGTTAAGTTCTTAGCCACAACAGCTTCCTGTGGCAGAGTTTTTTAGTTTAATCACATTGAAAGAGTATTTCCTTTTACAGATTTTGAATGTTCCACCTTTTAATTTCAATCAATGTCCCCTTGTTCTTGTGTTATGAGACAAGGAGAAAGGAAGTTCCTGATTTACCTTTTCTAGAACATTCATTGTTTTATAGGCTTATCAAGTCCTCTCTTATTCATCTCCTTTCTAAGGTAAACCATCCTAGCCTTTTCAATCTCTCTTCCACACCCTTGATAATTTTCATCAGACTGCTCTGAACTCCTTCTAGTTCTGCAATATCCTTTATGGGACAGCGTAATAGGAAAGTACTTTCCTAATTTCCAAATGCACTCTGTCCACTAGCTTCACTCATTTTCATAGATACAGTGACATATTCAAAGGGCCAGATTCCCCATTGCTCTGTCCCTTGTGAATTCATTTGCACTAGTACAAAGTGCGTGCACCATTCTGATGAGGTAACATTTCACACTCACTATTCACTGGTGTAAAGGATAACATAAAGGGTGGGATCCTCCAAGCAATTTAGGCCTGGTCTACTCTACAGAGTTAGTCCAAAGTAAGGTAGCTTACGTTAACATAACTCTGCAAACATCGACACTAAAATGTAGCTTCTACCAATGTAAGTCACCCAATACACCCACTTTATAACTTCACCTCCACGAGAGGTGTAGCGCTTAAGTCGATGTAGTTAGGGTGAGGGTACTGTGTTACTTAAATCACCTGTTGACTGACAACCCCCCACAGGACTCACACCTGGACCCAGCCCCAAGACTGACAGACCTGTTAAGGCCTCACAATGCCCTATGCAGTTAAATTAGTGGAAGTGCTCCTGGCAGAGATGAGACATACTTGCCAATAGTGAAGGGGTAGAGTAAGGGCAGTGGCTGCAGATGTTACTGAGCATGCTCAGCCTGTGTGAGCATGCTCAGTACAAGCCAAGCAGCAACTCTGGGTGGGGGCATGTGACACACACACACACACCCGCCCCAAGCCTTGCCTCTGGCTCCTGGTGAGGACGCGCACTGCCAACAGAAGGAGCATAGTGTGAATGTGAAACACCACTTTAATTACTGCAGTGGCTGTACGCTGACTTAAGTCAACTTAATTTTGTAGTATAGACGTGCCTTTAGGTCTTGCAATGCTGAGCATCATGAGCCTAACTCTGAGGAGCCTAGAAAATCACAGGAACAGCACCGCGATCCACAAAGCCTGAGTTAGGTGCCAAGGTTCCCCCTACAATGAATGGGGAGAGATAGGTACCTGAGAATGCAATACACAAAGCCACAACGCTAGCATATTAGGCAGGGAGCCACCTAAACCAGCCAGTGGGAGATGCCAATTAGAGGAGAGTGTTCTAAGTCCCACCCCTCTGTCAGAGATAAATGCCTAAATCCAGACTGCAGGGAGACGCTTTGCTCTGCTTGTCATTGAGGAACGGGGGAAGATAGGTGTTAGGCCACCTAAGTTGCATGTGGGAGCCCAAAACAAAATGGCTGGCAGGGGATGGAAAGTGAAGCACCTCTCTTATAACCTTTAGCCTAGTGGATAGGATATTCACTGAGGATATGGGAGACCCCCAGGTCAAGACCCCCCACCCTCATGAGGGGAAGAAAGGGATTTGAAAAGAGATCAGCCATTTCTCAGGTGAGTGCCTAGCCACTAGGCTACACAGTTCATTGGCACAATTAATAATTATTCAGTTGTTTAATTAAAGTGGAACAACTTCAGTAGGAGAGATTGAGAGAGACTGCTATCAGAATATATCTCAGATCAGTGGCTAGCGTACTCACCTAGGGTGACCAGATGTCCCGATTTTATAGGGACAGTCCTGATATTCGGGGCTTTTTCTTATGGGTCGCCTATTACCCCCCACCCTCTGACCTGATTTTATCACACTTTCTATCTGGTCACCCTATACTCACCTAAGAGGTATCCGATCCCAGTTCAAATCCCTTCTTACCTCAGGAGAGGTGGGGACTTAAACTAGGGAGTCTCCACATCCTGGGTGCAGGGCTGGTGCAACCATTTAGGCGACCTAGGCATTCGCCTAGGGTGCTAGGATTTGGGGGGCACCATTTTCTTTGGCAGCAACCACGGCAGCCAGATCTTCGGCTGCCCCAGTTGCTACCAGTACTTAGGTGGAGGGAGCTGGGACAGGGGAGGGCCGCCTGCAGCAGGTAAGGGTGGGCACGGCACTGCAAGCCTGGGAGGCAGGAGAAGAGAAGCAACAACGGCGTGCTTGGGGTGCAGGCAGGGCAGGTGGGTGCCACAAGCATGGGATGTGGGAGAAGTGAAGCAGCGATGGCGTGCTTGGGGTGGAGGTGGGGCAGGTAGGCGCCACAAGGCTGGGATGTGGGAGAAGTGAAGCAGCGACAGCGTGCTCGGTGTGGAGGCGGGGCAGGTAGGCGCTGCAAGCCTGGGAGGCGGGAGAAGTGAAGCAGCCACGGCGTGCTCAAGGAGGAGGCGGGCAGGGTGAGCTGCTTCACTTCTCCCGCCTCCCAAACTTGCGGCGCCAATCAGCTTAGGCGCCGCAAGCCTGGGAGGCGGGAGAAGTGAAACAGCGACAGTGTGCTCAGGGTGGAGACGGAGCAGGGATGAGCTGGTGTGGGGGGGTGCCTCAGGGCGGAGGGGGGAGCTGCCACTGGGGGGGGCGCCTCAGGGCTGGGGCACAGGGGGGGAGGGCGCAAGGTGGAAGATTCACCTAGGGCGCAAAACATCCTTGCACCGGCCCTGCCTGGGTGAGTACCCTATCTAATAGGCGAAAGGTTCTAAGGGAAGTCCTCCCACCACCCCCTGGTTATACTGTGTGAACTCACCTGTGGTGCCCAAGGAGTTCTTCAGTGCCCCCCCTCTATTTGTGAAACTTTTGCATATCTTTTGAGGCATGATCTGCATACATGTATATCCTTGTCATATAAGACGATAAATTTACATGGTAAAATCTGTAAATATGTATTTATTCATGCCATATATAAGCAAATAAAAAAATTGTTTCCTCTAAGTTTACAGAAACTTTTTAAGAATAGCTGAAATCAAGAAATTGAACTGTGCACCAGCACTGGGTGAACCAGTATTCAATAGTGTTTTACCATAGGTGATAGCCTTAGAATGTTAAACCTAGTCCTTTAGTTCAAAAGGTCGTTTTTATTGCCTTTGCTCTCCCGAACTGATGCACAGCAACAGAGAGATCCAAAGACTGGCCAATGGCCTTTTCAAGTGATAAAATAGCAAATGATGTCAGTCTCTTGTCGGCCATTGTCGATCAAAGATATGTTTTAATGAGTCTGAGCTTCAAAAAGATGCGCTCACCACTAACAACTGAGACTGGCAGAGTGAGCAGAATCCTCAAAGCTATCCACACAATAGGAAAAGTGTCCTTCAGCTCTACATAATGAATAAATTGGAGAACTTGGGTGGAGAGTTCTTCCCGTGTTGCAAAATGTGACAGATGTTGTCCAATTTAACGTAGAGGTTATCACTGATGTCCAAATATTCCCCATGTATCAACATATCTACAGTTGTTTGTTTTTTACTCCAAATGTATCAAAATTGCTTGAGAAATCAGTTACATAATTAAACCAGAATGAAAAATTCCACATAAAGAATACCTGAAACATGTTACTTCAAACATTCTATTTTCCCATTTGTCGCTAACAACAAAAACTTCACCCTGCGCCCAGCACCCCCACAAGCCCGACATCCCAAATGGTCACCTGGGTTGCCTGCCCCCTAAATTCAGCCCTGCTTGTTGGCCATCACTGGAGAAAGGATGGAATGTGTATGGAGACTAAACTCCCTCTTGTACCCACAGGTAGTTTCTGAAGGTTAAGGATTAGAGAGACAAGTGGGGCAGCAATGACTATGTTGCCAAAACTAGAATGCCCTGGCCATGGAATTCCCACAGAACTTGGGCAGATTCAAGTGCTAATGTGATGAGCTGTTCATGGTAATTACTTCAGTCCTCCATGGAATCAGGCTATCTACCACTTTATTGTGATCCTGGCAGGGGCATGCCACAAGCTCCCCCTTCTTGATATTAAACAGCAAGTCTCCATCACCATTCCCTAACTCAAAGTGTGCAGACCTGGTGTGTTAGGCTTAGAGGAATGGTGGAAGGAGGTTTCCTACTTAATAGTAGGAGACAGGAACTTGTGATGTGTCCCAGCTAACACCACAGTGATACCATTGGGACGGATGAGTTTATAAAAATATAAATAATTAGATTAGATTGGTCGATAACTAAGATTAGACAGAAATCAGATTGAAAGGATAGAGGATTCCTATTTAACAGCTGGGGGGACAGAAATCATGATGTGCCCCACCCAGGTCTTCTGCTCCCCATGCTGTACCCTCTTTGGGAATAAGCTGAGGTTTTCTGTCTCCAGGGCTCATAATGTGCCTCACTCTCACAAGCATTAAATTACCTCATTTTTAGATGGACAAGAACATCTATGCACAGGCAGAGATTTTTATTTTAGCTAATTTGTGTTTATCAGTATTTTTAATACTTGCCCAGAACTGAAGGTTATTTCCTGCATTCTCCCTGGTTTCTTTTTATGGATGGGACATTAGCCCCTGGAATCCCTGTTCTTAATGAGCTAGAACAAATTCCCCCAAAGGCTTCCCCCTATTTCTCGCTGAATACCCATTTATAATTCAACTCAGCTCACAACATTTCAAACAGGCCTGCTCTGTTACAGAGGGAATCCTTATTTCTCCCCATCCTGCCCAGAATGAGTTACTTTTTATTGATTGTGGAATTACTGAAATGGAGAATGACTATCAGCTTCATCTGGTGCTAACTTTTCATGCTCTTGCCCTTCAATGGCCCTACTGTCTCTCCTCCTATCTGATGGTTTGCTTCTTATGAACTTCTTATTGTTTGCCTTTCCTTCCCTGGCTATTTTTTGTTCTCTTCACTGTTTAACCTTACTTATCCAATGCACCTCTCATTCCACACATAAAAAATTTAACTTCAGAGGGAGCTCTGCAAGCAGAACAATGCCAGGATCCAGTCTTTGTTCATTTTTTACATTTATTTTGTGTTTCTCTGTACAAATTTTCTGAAAAGCCGGGTGCACAAGTTAGACCAGCTCCTGGGGAGATCTTACTTAAGTTACTAGCACTTACAAGGAGTTAATTAAGCTGACACAGACCTTTCCTTTCAAGCATTGTAAGGGTGATCTTTTCACAGGAACAAGCTGCTCTTTAACCACTGTGCATATAAATTTACTGCTGACTTGCATACACAATGGTTGTGTAGTGAATATTTTTAACATGCTCTTTTCCCTCTCCCTCTATCTTCCAGCCAGGGTCTGGTCCTGTTTAATTTTACTGCATGAATCCTCTTAAGTTAAGTCAAACAAGTTGCCCCTATGGGTTGAAATTTATCTATGTGGAAGCTGGAAGGTGCATGCCACATAAAAGTATCGTCTACAGTGCACTGAATGTAAACCTATCTGATCCTTAGTGTTTTATTACTCAGCAATATGTATTATCTCCACCAACTTTCACCCAGAGAATGGGCATGGGGCCAATAAAGCACTCACTGCCATTCTTTGTCCACCTGCCCATTTGGACAGTAAACTGTACAGTTTTTGCATTGTTACAGATTATGTGCTATTCCATTCCTTACCTAGAAGTGGGAGCAATACTTGTACTATTCACTCACCTCCATTTCAGTATGTATGTCTGATTCATAATCACAGCCAAAATGCATCTTCTAATTCTCTACAGCATATACATAGGATAACCTCCAAGCATAATTTTGTAATAAATATAGAAAAAAGGACTTCCCTCTATTTCAGAAAAATGGCATATTAAGACTGAAGGCTGAGATTGTCAAAGCTTCTTAGGACAACCAATTTGCATTAATTTTAAAGGGAACTAGGCATCCAAATCCCTAAAAATTAACACCATGGAAATCCTGTCTTCCTAATGCATCAGGCACTGCTCTCCTGAGTAATGGACTGGGGACTAGTTTGCCTTGGGTTTGCTTTGACTTGCTTGGTCTTGGTTTGCTGCTTGTCTTGCAGCATGCAGCCTTGCACTGGCAAGAGTACAGCTAGATAGCCAGAGAGGTTTTGTCTGTCTCTGTCATCTATGATTTCAACTGTTTGTTTTGGACAATCATTCGGAATCGGTCACGATTGGCCTTTTCTCAAGGTTCCTTTACAACAGTGACATTTATGCACTCAATCAGTAAACTAACAGATCAGTGATTTTGATCCCTCTTCTGATAAACAAACAATATAGAATAGAATTTACCTTTATATTGTACTTTTTGAACTCCAGATATCTTAAGGTGCAAATATTTAAGTCAGATACTAGTAGTGCAGTAGCTCTGTAGGTCAAAAGAGAGGCTGTGATATGCTCAGCAAGAGCTCAAACGCAGATGCATGGCCTTGGACATTAGAATCTGTTTAAACTGAAGAAGGAACAGGACAGTGGTTGGTAATTACTACTCTTTTAGATATAAGCCATAGGAATTTTAACTTCCAGTTTCATATATATTTTACAGGACAAAACTTCCTTCCTATGACAGGGTGCTTTTAGCAGCCAAAAATAGAACCTATGGGAAGCCAGACCCCTGGTCATTTGGGGCACCCAGGCTACTGGGTGTGGTTAGAATAGGACAAAACCAAAACACCCTCCAAGAGTGCAACTGCCGAATCAAAAAAAAAAAAAAGTGGCCGGAATGCTGTCCCTGGAATTGTGCCGCCCTAAACATGTGCTTGTTTGTTGGTGCCTAGAGCTGGTCCTGCCAGCCAGGGTTTCCAGGAGCTGAAGGGAGAACTCATTCACAGGTGGAGGCTTGTCTGGGCTCCACCTGTCACTAGAGCCAGGAGGCCTGGGAGGCAGCCGGTGTGAGGACAGGCTGTAGCCTAAAGGATTTATCTGCTTGCTTGCATAGATATATATTTTCTTATAAGATTAAGTATTTGATGTATTGTAATATGTTTACAGATGTATATTAAAAATAAGTTTAGCTGTAATGCAAGAGACCTACAGGCCAAAAACCTGTATGTTAAGCTAAGGCAAAGTTAGCATATCTATATTAAGACCTTTTACCCAGAAAGCTGACCTTCATCTTGTTACCTAAATAGATTTCAGTACGCCTAGGTCTAAGACCTTTTATCTAGACCAATAGACAATGAAGAATGGCATAGGGGTTTCTTTCAAAGTTGTACCCATAGACTTAACAGGTATAGTACAAGGAAACTTATGTGCATACGTACATGTCAAAAATACGCACATACATACTAGCCTATGGGGTAAGTGTACCCTAACATTTCTGTGGGTGAGGAATGAAATTTGGGCATAAGAGGAAGGATTTCTGGCACTTGTGCCCTACAAAAGAGATGACCCACCTCACTATCTTCATCTTCAACTATCGATGCTATCCATCCATGATGGCTATTAACTATTAATAGGCCGTACTTATTTTCTTTTCAAACTTTCAGTTCCAAGGGGACTAGGCTAAGCTTGGTTTCCCTAAACTTTTGTTCTTAGTTTTGTTTATTAGGTTTTAATTTTAAGTTTAAGTTAGTTAAGTAAACTCTAAGTTAGCTTTGACAACTCTTCGCATTAGTTTCCTCTGCACACCTCTGCAAGAGGTGAGAATCCTGAACTCCCAGAGGTGAGTTCCTGTGTCTTTCAACACCAGGTTATCAAGATAGGGTGTGAATATATTAACCAAAGTTTTGCAGCATATAATATTGTATTACCATATGTATCTTTTGAATAACAGTAATACAATTGTAACTTTGTAACTCTGATTATTTTACCATTTACTTACTATTTCATTGATTTTAATAAAAGGTCTTTATGACTATATCTGCCTCAGTGTGAGCTTCCTATCATACCCCTGAGGGTCCTTTGTAAATTCCGTGGAGCCTGATTTGGGACAAGAACTTTTATCTTCTGATCAAACAGATTGGCGAGCCTAAAACACATACTAATTAATATTAATAATTAATTATTATCAATACTTAATAGAAAATTCAAAAGTAAAATAAAATTAAATTGATACATTAAATTAATATTATTAACACACCCTAGATCAAGCAACAAGCTGAACTGGGGAAAAGATGGAGGAGTTGATATGATGGCTGGTAGAGCAACAAAAGGAGATGCAGAGGATGCTGCAGGCATTCCAGCAAACTCAGCAGACCGAGTGACAAGCTCTGCTGGAATAGCAGAAAGAATAACAATGAATGTTCCAGAAGTTCATGCAGGAACAGGCCCAGGTACTTCAGCAGTTAATACAAAACATGACAAGTTCTGCTGCAGAGAATATAAGTCAGGCAGAGGGGGAGGGGCTGGGGCTGACATTTTGTAAAATGGGCCCTGGGGATGATGCCCCTGCATTCTTACTGACTCCCAAAAGCATTGCTGCTGGCACAGGCTGAGGTAAAGGATTACAAGCCCTACAGTTAGCCTCTTATCTGACAGGAGAAGCTCAAACCACTTACATAGCATTGAGCAAGGAGCAGGACA
Organism: Gopherus evgoodei; assembly: GCF_007399415.2. Taxonomy (NCBI): domain Eukaryota; kingdom Metazoa; phylum Chordata; order Testudines; family Testudinidae; genus Gopherus; species Gopherus evgoodei. The sequence continues at coordinate 61,951,428 of NC_044332.1, forward strand.
AGAACTATGACATGTTAAAGATTGCTATCTTGGACCGTGTACACTTTCAGCCAAAAAATACCAACAGAAATTTAGAGTGGCCAGGTGCAGGCCCTCTCAGAGGTCCAGAGAGACTGGGCCACTTCCCACTTTGAGACTCCTAGCCATAATAAAAATAAAAAATGACAACACATGAAAACAAAATAAGGCACCAAAAAAAGAGTGAGACATAATTTGAATATTTTTTTATTTAACAAATGCTTTTCTAGCCTTTTTCTGTGCAAATGCACTAATTATTGAGGGAAAATCTAGCTTGCATGCAATGTCATAGCTGATATTAAGCATGGCAAGCCCATTCAAATGTTCTTGTCCCATAGCTGAGAGAGTGTGTCACATTTTGGTCCGATAGGGATATGCATAAAAACAAGTTGCAAAACTTATCAAATGCCAAAAAATTAACAAGTGTCAAAATCTGAGGCCTCTTTGAGCTTGAGGCCCAGGCCAAGTGGCCCTCTTGCCCCCTCTCAGTTGGCCCTGGCCAGGTGGACTTATCTGATAAGGCCCAGAACATTTGCGCAGAAGTTGATTGATTAAGCCAACCAATGGCTGAGGCCAAGGGGGCAAGATGTGGAAGTGATTATGGAAGCCATGATATTAGGGCAATTTACACAGATCCTCCTAGATATCAAGATCTGGATGAGAAGACAGCAATCAGAGATGGTGAAGGCAGTAGTAAAATTGGCTGAAGTGTGTGTTGAAGTGGATTTTCCAAGGAACTTGTCCAACACAAGCAGGAGTGGGAAGGCAAGATCACTCAAGCAGTAAGACCTGCGAGTGCAAAAGAGGACGAAAGAGTGGCCACTTCAGCCAGCCGGGATATAACCTGCTTCCAGTGGGAGGGGCAGAGGGGAAGGCCACATTAAGTGGGACTGTCCATATGTGGAATATGGACTGGGGGAAGATAGCAGCTGGACTGGGCTGATTGGGGTTACTGTGTATAGTTCGAGTAGAAGCAGGTTTGGAAGGTTAGAAGGGATCACTTGCACCTGTAGTGAAGCTGATAAGATAAGTAGCTCACCAGCTGGATGGGTGGGAGAAGGCAAGCACTATAAAAGCCAGGGCACAAGAGTGGGGTTCCTAACTGCTGCTATGTTTGTGTTGCACCTGGAGCACAATGGAGAAAACAATAAAAAAGAGTACTTGATTAAGGTACCTCGTGGATCGCATATGCTATTTAATTCATCCAGAGGGCTCACTAGCCAAGGTTTCCAGAAGCTGAAGGGGAACCCATTCACATCTCCCCAGAGGTTGAAGTCCTTACTCAGTCAAGACTTGCATTGAATTCAGTGGGGGACTTGCCTTAGCAAAGACTGAATAAAGGCTTCAAGCTTCAGCTCACATTTTGTAGCTTAATAACAAATTATTTTCTACAGGGCTAGATGACCTGTTGAGGTCCCTTCCAACCCTACAGCTCTACTATTTAGTGAGCTGTCTGTGTGTTCATAGCACTTTACAAAAGTAAAAAGAGACAAGATTCCTGCCCCAAACAGTTTACAATCTAACTCAGACACTACTTAAATACCAAAAGGATAGGTGCCATAGAGAAAAAACATTGAAAGACAGATAAGTTAAAACACGTTTGGTTCTGTTCAATATCTTCATCAATTATTTAGATAATGGCATAGCGAGTACACTTATAAAGTTTGCAGGTGATACCAAGTTGGGAGGGTTGAAAGTGCTTTGAAGAATGGAATTAAAATTCAAAATGATCTGAACAAACTGGAGTAATGGTCTGAAGTAACTAGGATGACATTCAATAAGGACAAATGCAAAGTACTCCACTTAGGAAGGAACAATCAGTTGCACACATACACAATGGGAAATGACTGCCTAGGACAGGGGTTCTCAAACTGGGAGTTGGGACCCCTCAGGTGGTCATGAGGTTATTACATGGAGGGGGCGGGGGCTTGCAAGTTGTCAGCCTCCACCCCAAACTCCACTTTGTCTCCAGCTTTTATAACAGAGGCTTGTTATGTGAAAGGGATCACCAGTACAAAAGTTTGAGAACCACTGGCCTAGGAAGAAGTACTACAGAAAGGGATCTGGGTATCAGAGTGGATTGATCACAAGCTAAATATGAGTCAACAGTGTAACACGGTTGCAGAAAAAGCAAACATCATTCTAGGATATATTTGAAGGAGTGTTGTATGCAAAACCTGAGAAGTAAATCTTCTGCTCTTCTCCGTGCTGTTTAGGTCTCAACTGGAGTATAGTGTCCAGTTCTGGGTGCCACATTTCAGGAAAGACGTGGACAAATTGGATAAAGTCCAGAGAAGAGCAACAAAAATGACTAAAGGTCTAGAAAACATGACCTTTGAGTAAAAATTGAAAAACTTGGTTTGTTTAGTCTGCAGAAGAGAGGACTGAGTGGAGACATGATACCAGTTTTCAAGTACATAAAATATTGTTACAAGGAGGAGGGAGAAAAATTGTCCTCTTTAACCTCTGAGGACTGGACAAGAAGCAATGGGCTTAAATTGCAATAAGGGCAGTTTAGGTTGGACAGTAGGAAAAACTTCCTAATGTCACAGGTGGTTAAGCACTAAAATAAATTGCCTAGGGAGGTTGTGAAATCTCCATCATTGGAGATTTTTAAGAGCAGGTTAGACAGACACTGTCAAAGATGGTCTAAATCAGGGGCAAACGTTTTGGCCCGAGGGCCACATCTGGGTGGGGAAATTGCATGCAGGGCCATGAATGTAGGCAGGGGCAGGGGGTTGGGGTGCAGGAGGGAGAGCAGGGCACGGGAGGGGGTGCAGTGTACAGGAAGAGGCTCAGGGCAGGGGGTTGGGGCTAAGGGCAGGCTATTGGGGTGCAGGAGGGGTGCAGGGTGTATGAGAGGGCTCAGGACAGGAAGTTGGAATGCAAGAGGGATGTGGGGTACAGGAGTGGGCTCAGGGCAGAGGGCCGGGGTGCAGGATGGGTGCTGAGTGCAGGAGAGAGATCAGGACAGGAGGTTGAGGTGCAGGAGGGTGCAGGAGGGGGCTCAGGGCAGGGGGTTGGGGGCTCAGGCAGGAGATTGGGGTGCAGGAGGGGTGCAGGGTATGGCAGGGGGCTCAGGACAGGAGGTTGGGGTGCAGGAGGAGTGTGGAGTGCAGCAGGGGGCTCAGGGCAGGGAGTTGCAGACTCAGGACAGGAGGTTAGGGTGCAATAGGGGCACAGGGTGCAGGAGGGGACTGAGGGAAGGGGGTTGGGAGCTCAGGGCAGGAGGGGTGCAGGGTGTGGCAGGGGACTCAGGGCATGGAGTTGGGGACTCAGGGCAGGGGTTGGGGTTCAGGGTGAGGGCTCCAGTCCAGTGCCACTTACCTGGAGCGGCTCCAGGGTGGCAGCATGCAGAGCCCTCTGCCCGCCCCCCTCTCCACCGCGTTCCAAGGTCCATATTTTGCCCATCCCTGGTTTAAATAATAGTTAATCCTGCTATGAGTGCAGGGAACTGGACTAATGACCTCTCCAGATTCCTTCCAGTCCTACAATTCTATGATTCTATGTGAAGGCTTGGGGGGCAAATCAGAACAGCAAGGTATGACTGTTCTGCAAATAGATTACATATCCCCCCATCAGTCAACTACATTACTCTAATTGTGTCTACACTGCCACTTTCAGCACTAAAACTTTAGTCATTCAGGGGTGTGAAAAAACACCCCCCTTAGCGACAAAAGTTTAGTGCTGAAAAGCACCAGTATAGATGGTGCTTTATCACCAGGAGCTGCACTCCGAGCGATAAAGCTACCACCCTTCATTTGAGGTGGGGTTTTTTATCTCTGAGAGAGATCTCCTCCAGTGATAAAGCGTTACTACACTGCCCATGGCACAGCACTGTTGCGGCCGCACTGTAACATGGGCAACGTAGACATACCCTAAAAGCATGAAGATCTTCCCCATTACTCCACCAATTTAATTGTCACTGCCTCCCTCAACTCCCATATCAGAACTGCTAGCCTTCTAGCTGTACAAGACTCCCATTGGAAATACCCAGTGCCCTTCCTTTAAGACAGCAGAAGTCTTCTCTGAAATGTAAGGCATGTCACAGGAAATTGATCATGCTACCCCTTCAGCACTTGATGAACAAGGACCAGGAATCAAACATCAACTGTTCTGAACACAGAATAAATACACACTAAATTATTCCGCAACTAAATGGACCTCATGGTCATCAGCTACAATATACAGTGTCAGTCTCATGGACTTTGCAGCTGTTAGGGGAATAGAACCCAAGAATCAGGTCTTTGCTCCTTGACCTAGAGGAGAATGTTCCCCAGCTGCACTGATATTCCTTTGTGGATCAGTTGCTAAAAAGTGATAGTCACAAATACTTTTGCAGGTTAGGCACTATATTTAAAGAAAGGCAGTAGTACACATACAGGTTCACTAGCCAGTATGCAGAAAACATTTCCAAGTCATTCTCCAAGGCTAGGCATAAACCGCAAGTCTTAAAAATGTATAAAGACATGGATTATGAATTTCCTAACTCCTTGATGCATCTTGACCATATCCCAGAGAGATTAAAAGTGTGTCTTCAAATTCAGTAAATGCCACTGAAATATATATTGCATGTACTTTATCTGCTAACATATTTACACAGTAAAGTAATCTGAAGTGGCTACTTAGTTTGGTTTCAATTTTAAATCATACAACAGTCAATCTTTCCTTAAAGACTTACTTTTGGCGAAATAATTGTTACCCAAGCAGCTCTGCCTTCATCGGGGGAGGGGGGGAGGGGGGGGAAGGGGGGATTTTGGTTTTTTGCATTTTTGAAAGAAAAGGGACAGTGCTCCACACATCTTCCAAACCACAAAACAACCGTTACAAATTGAAACCACAGTACGTGAGAAGACTGAGCATGTGATTACCTAAGACGTCAACAAATGTGGTTTGAACTGGGCATTGTGCCAAGTTCTTTGTACAGAAACCCTAAGGAAAAAGGAGTAAAAGTGTCCCTGTTTATGACAACCCTCCCTTAGTACCCGACGAGATCTTTCTAGAAGGAAAGAGACAGATAGAAATGCTATCAGGGTCCTTAGCTATATCAATACATCTTCCTGTTTTTATAACCTTTTCTTTAAGGTTGATAAAGCATCACTTAGCACACAGTGTCCTGAACACAGACTGTACCCTAGACCTATTTTTAGAATAGCCACTCCTGTATGTTTTTCAAAACTTTCACTCAGAAGTGAACAAATAGTCTCAGTAACAGGTATGTTTAGGCTACAGTTCCTAGAGAAATAGATGAAGATACAAAATGGCTGCTTCCAGTCCTGCAGCCCTTACTCATGTGATCAGTCCCACTGACTCAAGTGGAAGATGAAGGATCAGGATCCTAGGCCACCATCTGAATTTATGGGCAAATGTGATGACGTGTATTACTCCAAGTAGGAACTACACATGATAAGCACCTACAACCTTACACTGCCCCTAATCATGTTCAACTTACATGTGGGCAAACAGTGAAATAATTTATTTGTGAACATGTTTGCTAAACTCAGCTCACCATTTGATCCAGTTACATTCATGCCCTCTTTTGTTCACTTTTCCAGGAAAACTCATGCAGCCATTTTATGTCCACATTAATGTTTGGGGAGGAGTTTTTTACCTATACAAATACAGTTACTTGTGCCCAATCAGGTAGAGTCAAGTGCAAAGAAAAGAAAAGAAAAGAAAAGAAAAGCATTCATATGTGAACAAGTATGTTCACGTCAGAAGTGCTTGCCTGAACACTTTGTATATCCATTGTATTCTTCTTGATGGGAATGTGACAAGAGAAAATTAAATACATAGTCTACTAAGCAGCCAATAAAACTGACTTATAATCTCTTCTCCCCTGTTCCCCCACTCCTTCAATCAGGAAGAAAAGTAGCTATTTTAAAATGTGAGGTCCATGTACATAGCCTAATGTAACGCTCCTTCTTGTGCAAAAGCAGACAGGAAAAGATTTTGAGTACCCTAAAATTTCCTAGGCCTGCTTGTCTCCTACTTTGTCACCTTCCTTAAGTGCTCCCTCCACCTTTACCTGAGTGATTCAACACCCCCATGATCTCGTCAGACAATCAGGGAACAGGAACTATTTGACTTACATAACCTTTACAAATATCGAGCAACAATGCTGCAGCATCGAACACTCAAAGGAGCACTCATCGCAAAGAGTCCAGCGGGAAAAAAAGAATAGACCCAAATACCTGTAAAACTTATTAGTAAATCAGTGAACTGCCACAAACATTTCTACCAGCTCTGTTCCAATGTCCTTGACTTTGACAGACAGAGTGAATGGATTTGCCAGGCCCTATTTGTATATCCACTGTCAGTGCCTGAACAAGTCCTGTGGATTGGGAGAACTTCAGTCTACAGGGTTGTAAGTCTGGCAGCATTCAGAGGGGGATTTTTGTTTTGTTTTGTTTTAAAGGCAAAGGTTAATCTGTGTTTTCAATAGTCATCTCAATACATACATTAACATTGCCTTTCCCTTGCTGAAGATAATTAGCTGCGTAACAAGTGAAGGGTATAAAAATTTTCTTTGAGGAGAAAGTAACTCAAAAAACAAAAAATGGGCCATAGCCCTACCACCATGTCAGGAAAGAGTAGGTCATTGCCAGGGCCACTGCAACCATTGGGTGCCCTAGGCAGTCGCCTAGGGCGCTGGAATTTGGGGGGTGCCATTTTCTTCGGTAGCGACCGCAGCGACCGGATCTTCGGCTGCCCGGTTGCTGCTGGCATTTAGTGGAGGAAGCTGGGGCAGGGGAGCGCGGGGAGGGCCGCCTGCAGCAAGTTGGGGAGGGGGCGGCACACAGGGGAACTCTCTGCCCCAGCTCACCCCTGCCCCGCCTCCTCCCCAAGCACGCCATGGCCGCTTCACTTCTCCTGCCTCCCAGGCTTGCGGCGCCTTGACAGGGAGGCAGGAGAAGTGAAGCGGCCATGGCGTGCTTGAGGAGGAGGCGAGGCAGAGGTGAGCTGGGGCGGGGAGGGTGCCTCGGGGTGGGGGGTGCGGAGCTGCTGCAAGGGGGGTGCCTCAGGGCAGAGCTGCAGCAGGGGGGTGCCTCAGAGCTGGGGCACGGGGGAGGGGCGCAAGGTGGAAGTTTTGCCTAAGGCACGAAACATCCTTGCACCGGCCCTAGTCATTGCTCGAAGACCATGCAATGGCTGTATATGCACGTCCTGGCTTCCAAGCATTCAGAAAATGTTTTGAATTCTGCAGTGAGTTAATATCTCATTGGGAGAGACTTAGAGCACACAATCCACAGAGAATGGACCAGGTGTCTAGCAAAATCTGCTCCTTACGGCACTGAACTTGGCTGTCCCTCCCTGAACTAGCAGGGCAACAGATTTCAACACCAACTTGAGAGGAAGCAGAGGGCAGGCATTATGCCTGTCAGCCAGATTCAAACATGGCAGTTACTGTTGTGAAACACACAGCCCTATGTCTGGTTTTAAGAGGTTTTATAAAGAGTGTAGAAACTTTCCCTACTCTATAATATCAAGAATGCAGAATCATGTTTTGTCTGTTGATAAGTACCTTGGGTTTGTTTATTTGTTTTCTGGTTGCATCCGTGGAAATTGGCTGAATCCTATTTTATTTTAAATTAAGGCAATATTCATATGTGCAGATTGCTCCTGAAGACTGCTAGAATTAAATTGTATAATTTAGCTGTTATTGGCCTTGGATGAACAGACTGAGTTAGAAGAAGATTTTTACTCCTGCCTCTGCTTTCAGAACCATCTCTCAGCCACACAAACAAGACATTTCACCAGATATTTTGAAAACTGAGAAAATGAACAAGAGAGACCACCTCAGACTGCCCAGTGCACATGCAGAATGTAGAACTTCTTTCCCAGAAGCAAGAATTAAAAGGAAGAGGCAAAAGTGGAAAAGACACAATGGTAGAATCAGGTAGGGTGACCAGATGTCTCAACTTTATAGGGACAGTTCCAATTTTTGAGTCTTTCTAATATAGGCTTCTATTGCCCCCCAGCCCCTGTCCCAATTTTTCACACTTGCTGTCTGGTCACCCTAGAATCAGGTGCCTAGCATATTTTGCTACAATGAGTATTTGCTTTGCCTTCTACACCCCAGTGGGACTGCCATTTTGAAGACTGGCTTGAGGAGAAGTGGTGGGGCTGATGCCCAATGCCAAACATGTCATTTACTGTCATGTAGGCCAAAAGGGATGAAGTTAAAATAAATACCGACCAAGGCATCCTGGGGCATGTGTTGCATTGCTAGCTGTCTGGGTACTAGGACACAAAAGCGGAATGGGTCTAATTATCTTCTAAACAGCTAGGCCCCATTTACACTGGCTGAAGAAATAATAATAGGGCCCATGGGCAAAGTACACTTTCCAGTGTCTGAGAATTGTGTTCTAACATGATATTATTGCAGCCAAGACATCAGATTTTTTTACCTATCTAGATGGGAATAAACTATGTTGTAACCATGTATCCATGCTGTGATACTGCCTTCTGTTTACAGGCAAGACCAAATTGTGTTATACACCATAAAATATATGAACTATATAAAATGTGTAAAATGGGCCTCAGTGCATTGCTAGCAAGAGCCATACTAGCAAATACATTCCTTATTAACCAGAATTGAACTGCGGGGCAGGCAGGGCTTCAGTGGAACTTTATAGTACAACACTAAACCAGGATAATAAACTAGGAGGAAAACATTTCTTAGCAAAACACAAGCATGTCCAAACTGGGGAAGCCAGAACCCTGCCTTGCTCAGGGTGAAGGAATGATTTATAATATAGGTAATAAACCCCAACTTTTACCTTGTCTTCATAATCCTGATCTGACTGCAGTTCTGGAAGAAACCTGAAAATGCCTCCTGGAGTGCCCTGCCATATAATCAAAGATAAAACCTTCCACTTCAGTGATGTGCAAATGGAGACATGTTTGTTAGAAGGATTAACCGAATTGTTCAAAGTGTCTCTTCAGAGTCAATTCAGTCTACTCTGCTTCCAAACAAGCAATAAACTATCTACCGGGCAAGCAGATTTTCTTACCCATAAACACCACCAAAGAGAAGAAGAGGTCCAGAAACTTAATGAGTTTGGTCCCCTTTGAGTTTGGACTGATCAGTGTCAACAATAATTTTGACAGGTTCTAAAATAAGCACTGTCTATCTTCAAAGTGCTTAATAAACATCATCCAATTAATCCCCACAACACCCCTCTCAGGTACGGAGATAAGCATTGTTATCCCCATTTTACAGTTGTGTAAAGCAAGGCCAAGAGGTTAAGTGATTTCCTGATGGCCACATAGGGAGATGGCATTAGAGCACAGGAATTACACTGGTTCCGACTAGAACACAGTACCTCTTTAGCATGCAGCCACTGACATCTTGACCTGGTGGGATCCAGGCAGATAATGCTAAGAAAGCTGCCACTTGACACCCAGCTTTCTTGCACCCTCTGCACGTACTCTGCCACGCGTAGGCTTGATGTCTGTCCCCCTTCAGCAGACCGATATGAGTGAGAAGCCTACTCCTCCAGAATGCACACAACTTAAAGCAGCTTGACACCCTATTGATAATATGTCCTGCCCAGTCTGTGGCAGTAAGAGTTTGAGTTTCCTAAGGAATCTGTTGCCTCCTCCTTTTTGTCTTGGGCCAGCTGGGCCACAACACTGCATTCCTCTCCTTTTTACAACAAAATTGTGCACTCCTCACCAAACTTCACCCCAAACATATATACCATTTCGAGGTATATCCCATAGCCCCAGCACCCTTGGGCTAGCCATGTCAGTTTTGAAAAAAAAAATTGCTTGAGTCCCAGCACCTCTTTCATTACAAATTAAGCACTACTTGACAGCCCCTTCCCAGAAAGCTGCACCGCAGTTTGGGGCATGTAGGTCTGTGTTAAGGCAGGTCCACAGGGTAATCCATTGACCTTGCAGACAGGTGGCCTCCAGATTTACTAAAGCTAGCTCATGTTTTATAGAATATCAGGGTTGCAAGGGACCTCAGGAGAGCATCTTGTCCAACCCTCTGCTCAAAGCAGGACCAATCCCCAATTAAATCCCCAAATGGCCCTCTCAGTGATTGAATTTACAAGCTTGGGTTTAACAGGCCAATGCTCAAACCACTGAGCTATCCCTTCCCTCAAACTTTACTAAAGTTATAATTGTTAGTGCTATTCTGAATCTATTTCCATCACGTTTCTTCTCCAAGTCTTCCCTTTATCTAACCATTTCCTTTGTGAAGTAACCATCTTCTTTCCGGATAGTTTCCAGATAAACACTTAGCAGTGAAGGGTTCTTCGTAAATTTCTTCTTATAGTACTTTCTGTGATCTCTCTACCAGTTTAAAAATATGGCCCATAAACCTTCCATAATCTCCTATTAGCATACTAATAGGCCAATTTTGTTTGATGTCATAATTCCTGATCTTTCCATCACCCAAAGTCATATATGAATAATAGAGAAGTCTGCATGCTTCATAGAAACACTGTCAGGATGCTGTGCTGAGGCGTCATTAACATTACTGACTGTGAAGATGCAGTACAAACACAAAGCACAGATTAAGTATCAGAGGGGTAGCCGTGTTAATTTGGATCTGTAAAAACAGCAAAGACTCAAAGCACAGATTAGTAATTTCTAAGAAAATTACTACATACCTGTAACATTTTGCATAGTTCGCACTTCAAGAAGGCCTGTTTAGGGCTAATTTACATGATTTCTGAAAAATCTGTGCAATACAATACATAGCAGAAGGAAAAAAAACATCTTTCTTGCACTGGCCCTGTAATCTGAAATGAAACACAGTGGGTGGAAGGATCCCACACATTCAAAAGGGATTTCTCGTTCGTACACCAAAGCCCATTTTGGTAAGCTGTACAATGAACAGAGATTTTGCATGTAGATGTGAAAACAGTGGATATTTCTAAAATGAGATACTGCCTAATAAATGGCACAATAATTTCAGACAGATTGAGAATGTGTCCATTCATATTTAAAACACACTCATACAGGGGGACAGCACAATAATATGTGTTACAAAGTGGGGAGCAGTTTATCCACATAGTATTGTTATTCTTTATTTCCATCATAGTGGCACCTATCTGCCATAAATCAGGGATCACGTTCTCTTTGTGCTAGGTGTTGTACATACAGAATAATGTAATGATCATTATTCCATTACCTGAAAGTTTGTTTTGTTAAAGTGACTTCAAAGTAAGTAAGTGATGTTTACAATAATTAAAATAAACACAATTTACTTTTTTTTCCCCATCTTTGTGAATCTACTTATAGGTCATTTTTCATTGTGGAAGTTGTATTAGAGACTACTTTGTTCTCCAGGGAGAAGCACTGATATTTCTTTTTAGTAGACAAAAATAGGTTAATGATTCACAATTTGAGAACTTGCATTGTTGGCAAAATAGTGTAAGGACATGTAGGATTTCACTTCCCAGAGTGCGCATTTTCAAAAACAAACACATGCCAAATGGGTGAGGGTACGATCTGATTTTCATAGTAATTTTCTCACCAGAAAAACATTTAATGCAAAACACAAGCTTGTAAATTGCTATTTGTTAGCACTGTCTGTGGAAGATTGGTAGCTCACTCACTGAATTACATGCTTCTGCAGAAACAGCCTCTTTCTTTTATCAGGTTGGAAATAATTAACTCACACACTTCAGTCCCCCTTACAAAGGAAGTTTTCACTTTTTTGGGGAGGGGTAGTTAGGAGAAACAAAAGGAGCTATAGATATAAAAACAGCTATGTGAATACTGGCTTCAGCAGCCTGCAGCCAAACACATTTCAATGCCATAGGTCCCATTAGGATCTCCAAATATCCCACATAGTCTATATGTGCAACACAGCTTCAGTGCTATCCACTCTATTAACTATGTTTTTAGTTGTATGTGAATTTGTATGCCATAGACTTGGCCTCAACAGTTGGAGAGGCAGCAAACTCATTGTAGCTGTATTGTATTTATTCAGAGAGGATCTCTAGCCTAACCGCTTCCTCTCCCAGGTCAAAATGTGCTCTCCATTAAAATGTATCTGTCTGTCATCTCAACTTCTGGCAATTTCGGACCAAATTTTCCAAAGTGCTCAGTTCACATCTAGGAATCTAAATGAAGTGGCCAGTTTGTGGCAGCTGCCTGGTGCTGAACACTTTTGACAATCTGGCCCATAATCTATGGTTGCATATTTTTATAGCGAACTCCTCAAAATATGTCCAGTCCCTGGAAAGCCTGGATTTTAATCACATAGTGGTATCACTAAGGTGAGCTGAACTTCCTGCACTAGTGAAAACTGTTCATGCGAAAAATGTTTGGCAGGATCAGACCCTCAAATGTTATCATTTGACCTTGGGAAAGGTACCATAATATATCTAAATAAAGAAAATCACACTCATTTATCACACACTAGCAATTGGTCTACTGCACACTTGAAAGACCACAAAATATATTAATGGTTCATTTTTAATGCTGATTCTCATCCATTGCTTTTAAGATCATGTGTGACAGGTGTCTAACAAGAGGACATGAGTGTATCATAGACACATCTGAAAAGCTGTTTGTTTTGTTGTATATGTAATAGAGATTGTTAGTGAAAAATTTACCTGCCTGAATAATTAATTATGCCAGAATGGTAGTCACGCCACACTTAAATTTGGGTTCTTGTTTTTCACTTACAACGGGGCATTCAACCTCTGGAGATTTTCTTTGTTTGCTTGTGTTTTAAACAGAGTATCCAGCTCCAATTTTCAGGATATAATCTCAACATCGGCTTGAATTTTCTGAGGATTTTCAAGTAAATCTCTTAATGAATTCCCAAATTCCAATAAGCTAAAATTTAGCCTTTAAAAAGTTCACACTGAGTCTCATGATGCTTCTGGGCCCTCTAACTAAAAAACTAGACTATCTAAAGTCAGAAACTTGCACATTGATATAATCATTTTGTTAACTAACAAAAGGACTAGTGTTATCTGTCATAACTGAATACTCATGCACCTTTGTTAGCTAATGGAGACCACAGCTTATATTAGCCATATGTATTCTCAGACATGATGTGAAGAAACCCTTGTGAACAGTAGCACAACATTGACTTTTGTCAGATGCCCAGGTAATACGTCCTGCATCCAAAACTGGAGGCTAACATAGAGCCTAGACAATGTGCATTGTTAGGATAGGGGAGTTTCTATTGCTTTGAGAAGACCTTTGACAAAGTCCCACATATATGCCACAGAAGGACCTCAATGTGACTTATGTGCTTTGTTATCTGCACACACACACACACAGAGGATACTCACCCACCACAAAGAATAAACTGAACCAATGTTTCCAAAATAATTAGTATTTATTATACTCCAGTATAGAATGGATGCTACGGTTGTGAATAAATTACCCTAATTGAAACCTGTGGGATTACTCATGAAAGTAATTTACCTGCATAGGTGTTGGCAGCATTAGATCATTGTAAAGCAAGCATGCCCTTACTTTATTGTCTCAGTATGATTTTGTTAGTCCTTGCCTATTCCATCATTGCCAAATCTGGTGATTTATTGTAAACCTCAGAATATTTTGTTTTTCTTAAATTATTACCCAAAATCTCAGGTTTTTTAAGCTTCTAGCCCTCCTGTTTATAGAAGAAAGCTGGAAAAACGTGGACTAGAATTTTTTTTTTTAAATCTCATGCTTTTTCAAGCCAATCTCCTTATTTTTGGGGGTGCTGACTCATCTTTTACAGCTCTTGTGGGCAGCAATACTGCCATTCTGGCACTCTTTCATATCACCTCCTTCTATTTTCTAGCTGTTACCCTCACTGCACACCCTTCAACATATGTGCTACTCTGAGTCTAGGCTGGGGTTGAAAACCAGCTGTGAGGAAGAGAGGGTTGGGTCCCATGCTTAACTTGTGCCAGAGCTGAGCCCCTGCACCTCTAGGTTTGGCAGTTCCGAGCCCTGGCACCTCTGGGCTTGCCACCTCAATTGCTTGTGTCCGGTTAACTAATTGCCTGATCCTCCCACCTCTTTCATTACAAATTAAGCACCAGTTGGGTCCACTTTGAGGGGTGTCCTTCCCACCTCTGGGTCTCCTCCAGGTCATCCAGCACAGTGCCTCGTTATGTGGGCATGCCTGGGTTCCATGGGGCAGCACAGGGCACTGGCTGAGAGGGGCTGCCCCCACCCCAACTCTGGCTACCACCGCGCCAGTCTGGAGGTGGAGAGCGGATCCCTGGCTGTTGGGCACTCAGTGCCCCACGGACACGGCCGCAGGACAAGGGGCAGGGCATGGGCAGCAGCCTGGCGGAGCCTCCGCTCCCCGAATGGGCAGCTCGCCCTCCTCCGCCCGACCCCTAGGCAGCGGCTGGGGCAGCCGCACATGCTCACTAGCGGACAGGGCATATGCGGCTGACACCCCCCCGCCTGGGAGGAGCCACAGGCAGGCTGCCACCGGGGTGGGGTGGGGGGACCGGGTGGATTATAAGAGTCCGGGGCGCGCCAGAGGGACTCTGGAGTTTATGTGGCGCAGCTGCAAGTTTCGGAGCGCAGCGAGACCCGTGGGCAGCTTTGAGGCACGGAGCTGGGGGGGATGGCGCACGTCGCGGACCGCGCGGACAGCCTGGATGTAAGTGTGGAGAGCTGGGGGGCTGAAGGAGAGCACCAGGCTCGGGCGGGAGCCTGCCCCCAGCACTTCGCGCGGCGCGGGAGAGGTTTGCCCCGGTTGGCGCCGCACCCAGGGAGCGCCTGGCGCCGGGGCTGCAGCCAGGAGCCCGCGCACGCACCCATGTGCCAGCTGTTTGCAAACAAAAGTGCATTGACTCGTGGGGCCAGCGTGCGGGCAGGAGATTGCAAGGGGCAGGCGCGTCCTCTCTGCTCGGCTGGAGACGGGGGCGCAAGGGGCTAGGCGGTGGCTGCCTTCGCCTAACTGGACCCGATGTGCACTTTGCGTTTCTTCTCCCTCCTTTCTCAGCGCGCGCATGGGAGGTGCCCGGCGCTGGACTTGCAGGGCGGGCATCCGAAAAGACCTGAGCGGAGTCCCGCACTCAGGCTCTGAGCCCCGTTAAAACTTGGCGGGGTTTGGTCCCCAGCTTCCTGCTGTACTTGCGTCCCCTTAGGCGTTTTAAAGCGGAGCTGTCAGATGAATTTCAAACACTTTCCTTCCATCCTTGCTGCCTTCTCAACCAGTGCCAACGACAAGGGCTGTCCGTGCTGGCTTGAGCGCACTGTTACAATGTAAGATTTCGGGTGGATGGTGCCGCCCTGATGAGTTTGCTATCAAAGATAAAAGTTGGATCCACTTGGATCAAGCCAATTTGTTGCAGCAGCCAGCCCCGAAATTCCAATGTCTAAACACAGAAGGAGTCTAGTTGCTCCTAGGGTGCCCAAGTGCTGGGGACAGGTTTTGCAGCGCTGGATTTTTATTTTTTGGCTCTGCTATTTTTTCAGTTTAGCCCGTGAAATTTTGGGACCAGGTACCAGATTTGGGGATTTGCAGTGCTGTGGAGCCAGGATTCATCAGCCGCATGATATTTTGGAGATGTGGTGGTGGAATATGAGTTCCCACTCTTTCTCTCCATTTAACCCGTGAAATTTTAAAGGGGGGAGGGGAAATAGGGCCAAAAATTGCCTAGATCTGGCAAGATTAATCTTTTATCTATAACTTTTAAAATGCATAAATAGATCAATCTATTTGGAGCTGGTGTATCAGATTGTTTATAAGTGCCTTATAATCTCCTAGGATGCATAAACCCTCTGAAAATATTATATTTATATAATTTTTATTATATGTATATAAACAAAGAGTAATTGCATAAGAGTGGCCATTCCCTCCAGCCTGTGTTGTTTTGCTAGTTTGGTTCTTAGCCGTTGGTGGTTTCCTGATGCACTTTCATGCCTGAGGCCGCCACTGTTTCGCTTCCTTTTTCCACTAGCGGGCACCGTTCAACAGTTTCCCCAGCTAGGCTCCAACAATCCCTCTTAGTCCCATGACGCCCGACGCCCTGCAACCACAGCAGAGGGAGGGGAAGGTGTTTGCTCTTGGTGACCTTTCTAAGGGTTGTGGCTCTCCTCTATTTAAGAGGTCACCTCTTCTGAGGAACTGTCAGTTGTTCCTCTGCAGGGAACCCTCACTATTATTGTTTTCTCTTGATCGCATTAGTTGAATCAGTGGGAGATCTGGGGAAGCAGTGTTACTGGTTAGAGGATGCTTAGTTACGGACCTCTACACTTGTGTAGTAAGAATTAAAATGAAACTGTTCTTATGAGTGATATTCTTTGGAGACAAGTATCAGAGGGGTAGCTGTGTTAGGCTGTATCCACAAAAACAACTAGGAGTCCAGTGGCACCTTAAAGACTAACAGATGTATTTGGGCATAAGCTTTCATGGGTAAAAAACCCATTTCTTCAGATGCATGGAGTGCAAGTTACAGATACAGTCATAAATATATATTGGCACATGAAGAGAAGGGAATTCCCTTCCCTTCCCTTTTTTAACCATGAAAGTTTATGCCCAAATAAAGGTGCCACGGGACTCCTTTTTTTTTTTTTTTTTTTTTTTTTTTATTCTTTGGAGAGCTATCCTACAGTAGCAAGGGATGGGCTAGCCACTAGGCGATGCAATAGACCTTTTCCATTGGTAAGGTGAATCTGCTAAAAACAGATACAATAGGTGTACTGAAACCAAGATAACATTTCAGAGTGGCAATTATCCTTCCTGCCCGCTCCCCACACAAACATTGTTTCCCAAAGGGGAGGGAAAATTAAGTAGAAGTGATCAAAACTTTTAAATATTCTTTAGATAATTAAGTTTAAAGTAAACTTAATCTTACTATGTTTTTTTGATTAGCATTTGGAAGTGTTTCCCTATCCCTGACCATGCCTTTTTAGGAGGCTCTTTCGACATTAATGTGAAAATATCTATACATAGTGAACAGTCTTAGTGGAAGTGGAGTTGAGGTCTAACAGCTTTTCTTTCGTTTTATTGTAGCTGTATTCTGGGTTCACCATTGAATTTCCTGATAATGGCACTGATGAGCTTGGTTCGGGCCGTGACTATGGGGACTTCGAAGAGCCATGCTTTGGGCATGAAAATGCTAATTTCAACCGTATCTTTTTGCCAGTCATCTACTCCATCATCTTCCTGACCGGAATCATTGGCAACGGATTGGTTATCGTTGTCATGGGCTACCAGAAGAAATTAAGAAGCATGACCGACAAATATAGGTTGCACCTTTCAGTGGCTGACCTCCTGTTTGTCATCACTTTGCCATTCTGGTCTGTGGATGCAGCTATAAGCTGGTACTTTGGGAACTTTCTGTGCAAGACAGTCCATGTCATTTACACTGTCAACCTATATAGCAGTGTCCTGATTTTGGCCTTCATAAGTTTAGATCGTTACCTGGCAATAGTCCATGCTACCAATAGCCAGAGACCAAGAAAGCTGTTAGCTGAAAAGGTAGTGTACATAGGCGTATGGCTACCAGCCATGCTTTTGACAGTGCCTGATATAATCTTTGCCAGTACTAGTGAAGTAGATGGAAGGTATGTATGTGATCGCGTCTACCCTCATGACAACTGGCTGATTTCATTCAGATTTCAGCATATTTTGGTAGGATTTGTGTTGCCTGGTCTAATAATCCTGACTTGTTACTGTATTATAATTTCTAAGCTGTCACACTCCAAGGGTCACCAGAAGCGCAAAGCATTGAAGACTACAGTCATTCTCATCCTTGCCTTTTTTGCCTGCTGGTTACCTTACTACATTGGCATCAGCACAGACACCTTCATTCTGCTTGGAGTCATCAGGCATGGCTGCAGCTTTGAGATGATAGTACACAAATGGATCTCTATTACCGAAGCCATAGCATTTTTCCACTGTTGCCTGAATCCGATTCTTTATGCCTTCTTGGGTGCCAAATTCAAAACATCAGCACAAAATGCCTTGACATCAGTTAGCAGAGGATCAAGCCTTAAGATCCTTTCCAAAGGCAAACGTGGTGGACATTCTTCTGTTTCTACAGAGTCAGAGTCTTCAAGTTTTCATTCCAGCTAACACAGTCTCCTTCCCATCATTTTGTAATAAAGAACATTAAAAAAAAAAGTTACACGAGATTTCGGAAAAAACAAGACTGACCATAATGTACAGTTTTATTTACGGTTGGAATTTTATATTTTCTTTTAGTTTCTGTGAAGTTTAATTGACTTATTTATATAAACATTTTCATGTTGATGGCAAAGTGTCTAGGCAGGACCTGTGGACAAGTGGTTAGTTCACAAAGTTTTAGTACTTGTCTGAGTGTATAGATATGTGAACTAAACACTTTTAGAGTGTAGCAAGTGACTGTTCAAAATTTAGAAAATGTTTTTCTGTTTGAATGTAAATATTCCAAATGTGTTCCTGTTTAAAAAATATTTTGAGTGATATTCAAGAATTCCCCCCTACCCAACTATAAGCTGTTTGGTTTACAATAGTTTAATTCTGCTGTAGACAATGTCACTTATAACCAAAGCCTCTTCTGTCAAATGCTAGATTTTTTTTTTCAATTCTCAGTAATGGATTGGTTTGCAACACTCTGCTATGTAAGGTTGTTAATAAAAGTACATGATAAAAACTACTTTGAGTGGTATGTTCTTCAGATCTTAATTCCATATACTTTATTTTTCTTACCACTTTGAGTTGATTATTAATGTTCAATCTTTGAAACCAACATAACTCATCTAATATGGGCCTAGGGGAAAACAAGAGATTTCATATATATTGCCTGTCCAATGATGAAACAAACTATATTCATCAATACAGACAACTGAGCGGCTTATAGTATTTATTTTGTACTAACTTGCCAATGCTTTTTCCATTAAAGCACACAGTGTAGCCAACATTGCCTTTACAATAGCTTATCCCCGCTTCAGTTAAACTGTTAATGGCTATTTGAAAACAAACAAAAAAACATTCTTTATTGTAATATACTGCAACCAGAATGTCTTTTTAACCACCTTAACAGGTGCTATCAGCCTTTTAAGGAAAATCAAAAACATCCATGTTAGAATGAGATTCTTACTGCCCATGGTAAGTATACAACTTCCATTAGATGCTTTTTTTCAGGTGCTGTCTGATACCTGCATGTAACAAAACAGATTGGCAGTGTGCAGATATCTTGAAAGGAGATTTTACACTTAACGTAATTATATACAATCCAAGTTAAACTCCCACTCTGTATAATACACATCAGAAAAATTTGAAATCATGTTTGTAAGTACAACTAGAATACAATCTAATACAAGTTCTCATGAGCCTTTTGCGATATCCTCACAAATAGATGATATCCTTGTCCTTTAAAATCATTCTACATGTGCTTCCCCTATAAGTGTATTATATTTATATTGTAATGCCTAAGGCAATATTGGGGTCTGATCCTGCTGACACTGACATCAATAGTGATAGATTAGACCCATAGTTTGCAAGTCAAAGGTGACAAATGCTCCAATTTAAAATGCCACTTAAGCACATGCTTAATTTTAAGCAGGTGAGTAGACCCATTGCAGAGAAGCATGTACTTTACCAAATCAGGGCCCTGCCACCCATTCCACAAAGCACAGATCTACTTAAACAGGAACAGGCCTCCAAAATGAGAGGGTAGAGATGTCCCTCCTCTTTCACCTGTTCATAACATTTCAAAACCCCTTCCTGATTCCTTATAAAGTCAAATCCTACACTTCTGCAATAAGCTGTAGGGTTTTTTAACTGGCCGTTCCGTAAGCCAACAATAGTCAAAGTAGCTGAACCAAAATCCTTTCCTCTAATAGACATTTTCTTCCAGCTGCAAACAAAGGTGGTATGCTGTTTCCTTTGTGAAAAGTGTTTTCCCCCCATAGAGCTTTCTCCATTGAGCTGCCCACGTCCTGGTACGAATCCCAAGCAAAGTCAATAGTTCATTTGCCATGCAGTGAAGTAGCTTATTGTTACTGAACTCATGTATAAACCATGTTACTGAGACAAGGTTTCTTAAAAGTCAGTAGTGTGGTTTCATTTCTATAGTGTTCAGGTTAAAAAAAAATCACATGCATGTTGCCACTAAGCTTCATTAACATATTCTGAGGACAGTATAACTTAACATTTATTCTGTTTAAAATTTCAAAAACTGTCGTTGGGTAATTTACTTTTTTTGTCCTAGGGAAAAAAAATACTATTAGATTTCCAGCTGAAGAAACTCTTACAATTAGTGTTACAATCCTATTTCCTTATGCTAGTTACTGCTGTGTATTAAAACTCTGAATTCAAAAGTAGTAAATAATAGATATCCAACCATGAAGGAAAGCTCTTTGAGTATAATTTTTGTGTTCCCACTTAAACAGAAGACATTGTCAAGTGCTTTTTACATGACTAACAATCGTAAGTTTTGTTGTTTTGGTATTTTTAAAAGATATATTGTTCATATTAGCCACACAACTCTCTTAATTGAAGCAGATATTGGCACTTCAGCAAACCCACTGAGTCAGAATGTGTTCCCACATGGGCGAGTATCCTAATGTTTTTATGGGGTTGCAGTGGTGTAAATGAGAGCAGAATTTGTAAAATGTGTTAAATCCGAACATTTTCTGTATTTCTATTTCCTTGTTCTTTATTATTTAGGATACTTGCATGAACACAGGATCTTTGTGTCAGAGTTCATCTGCTTATGCCCCACCTGAAGTCATGTAATCCTCAGTGACATCAGCTGGGGAATTAGCAACAGGAACAGATGAATTCTTGAGGAACAAAAGATCCTGTTTTCATCCAATTGTCCTGCATAACAGAAAATACAAGGGAAGCAAAATAAGGAAAAAAGATATGGGGGCAGACCTTCCTAAATAGAATGTTGGTTTCTTGCTTTTTAAGTTTTCTGTAAAGAATCAGTTATTCATTGATTTTGACTCATTTTATTTGCACCCCTATCCAATTACTCAGTCTCCTTCAGTTCCAATTACAAAAGACTCACTGGCTATCAACCTTCTGCTGTTTAGTTGTTGATGAAATGTTTGTAGCACTCTAACATTAATTTAAGCCATTCCCATTAATTTAAGTCATTCCCATTACACTTTGCAGTCAGTCGACCTTTACTTTGGGCAGAGAATTAGTGGAAGAGAATGTGCAAGAAAACCAATAGTGCATGCTACCAGTGAAGACCATTGAAAGGAGACCTTTAAAAACAAAACACAGGAAGTGTTTCTGTGGAAAATAGGCTAGTGAATTAAAACATCAGAGGCCAACTCCTACAGTCTTTCAGGATTTATTGCACAAAATTACCACTGACCTCAACGGGATCTGAGAGACTAAGCCTTGCAGGATCATGTCCTCAACATCTAGTAAGAGTTGTAAGATCTTTTGGGATTTGGCTCCAGAAAAGAAAACAAGTCAAAAATAGAACATATTTTTAAAGAAGTAAATTACACAACTTGAAACATTACTGAGATTTATGGAGACATTTGTAAATTAAATACAAATCTGTCACGAGGAAACTCATAAGAAATTATGGACCCAATTCTTTTCTGTTACACTACTACACTACACTTCTGCAGATTTGCAACTGTGTAAACAAAATGCAGAATTTGCCTCATTTTTTGAAAAATATATTATCTTTAAATACATCATAAAACTGAGGGCCTGACTTTGCTCTTATATCAGTGTAAATCAGGAGCAATTTCACTTTAGTCAGTGGATTTACCCCAATGTAAAACTGGGTGTCAGAGGTGAATCAGATCCTCAGGGTCCAGTCTACACATTGGAATAATCTCTGGGCAAATCAAACCCGCACATCAGAATTTTAGGAATACAAACTTCGGTCTCTTTCCAAATTAGTTATTCTTTAGTAAGCAGAATAATCAGTTAATTGTTTAATTTTCAAGACACCCATAATGCCTAGTCACACCACTTTCATTATATAATAAAACAATAGCTATGTCTACCCTCTCCTAAAAATATCAGACAATGAATGCACAGCAAATGCAGAACACATATAAACTCCGGTTACAACCCAGTTCATATATTTTTACTTGTGCTAAAGTGATATACAGGGTTAAAAAATCTATAATATATTCACTGAGGCCCAAATGCTCTCTTTGCGTCCAAAAGTGCTCAGAGGGGAATAGAGTAATACATACTCAAGCACATCAGCTGTACTTGAATTGCAGTTTGCAAACTCTCCTTCACTGGTCTGGGGGACTCTCAGGGTTCGAAAGCGAGCAGAAGCAGCTGAGTAGAGGGACTCCTCCGGATTCCCCTGCAAACAGTTCTATGTTTTTTGCCATCCCAAGCATGGCAGTCAGGCAGCCTTCGGCGACGTTTCTGCAGGAGGTCTGCTGGTCACGCGGATTTGGTGGCAGTTCTGCGGGTGATCTACCGGTCCCACACATTCATCGTACCCACCGCCAAATTGCTGCCAAAACCGCAGGACCAGCGGACCTCCTGCAGAAAAGCCGCCGAAGGCTGCCTGACTGCCGCCCTCACAGCGACTAGCAGGCTGCCCACCGCGGCTTGCCGCCCCAGGCACACGCTTGCTGCGCTGGTACCTGGAGCCGCCCCTGCCTGCAAACTTGTGCCTCAGCTTTTGCAGCATGGGACAGTAGCCATACTCCCATATTCTGTCATTCTGAGTGGTTTGAGGGAGTGCACATTGAAGGGTTAAGGCTGCCTTGGGAAACATTAACTCTCCACAAATTTTCCTATAGCTTTCATTTGAGGACCTCAACACACTTTAAAAACATTAGGTAACGGTCTCAATGACCCATTGAGGTAGGTAAGTACTATATCTTTTCATACATTGGTAAACTGAGGCACCAAGAGGTTTAGACCCCAATTTTTAGAAGTGCCTATGGCTCCCATTTACTCTCTTTTTTAGCATGTCTGAAAAAATCAGGCCCTAAGCAACTTGCCCAGGGTGACACAGTGAGCCACTAGCAAAGTCTGAATTAAAACACAATCATTTAGCTACTGCTGTGATGGGAGCATTATAAATGCTAAAGACTAGTTCAGCAGATACCTCTATCCCCTGGAGCATGCAAGGAAGAACCAAGTTCAAAGTAACTTGTCTATTTTCCTTCACTCTGCTGCCCCAGCTGGGAGCACAGTCAGAATACTTTGTGTTGTTGGAGAAGGCATTACACAAAAATTCATTACATTTTATATTCTCTCTCCTATGCTGGCCAAATCAGATGGCATGGACTCAACACTTCAGAGACTCAGTTCTGAACTTGGGTGGTTCAGAGGTCATAAACAGAAGTCCCAGGATGCAATAAGCAGGTGAAGGAAAGCTCTCTTGTTTTTCCTTGTCTAGTCTTGGCAAGATTTGGCACTGCACAAATTTTTTAGAGTGAGTTCTACATCCAAGCTTATGTATCAATCAGAACAAAATCACCAGGAAAATATAAAGGAAATTACAATAACCCATGTAGCCATTTACACAAATGCTGAAAGGTTTATCTTGTGATGGTGGCTCTCAAGTTGGACAATGAACAAAATGGCCCATTCTACACGTTCAGTTGAAAAGCCCATTTTTTATATTGTTTGGGAAAGGAAACAGCATGATGAGGAAGTATTTCCTTGAGCCAGACATGCCCCAAACTTCCCTAACAATGGTGCATTCTCATATGATGCAGAGTGCTGAAACTTGGGAAACACTTAAGCAGATAGGGCCCTGTTAGTTTTGCTCAAAGGATGCCACTCCCTCACTTTATGTTTGAAAGCTCTACACGTTAGGTTTCTCCTTGTCGTTAAAACACAAACACAATTGCCGGTCACAAGTAGGTAGCAGTGTAAGAGATGACTGAGATCACTGATTATGAAGAGTCTACAATATTTAGAATTTCAGAAAACATTTTCTCTCAATTATACAAAATTTCTTGACTTTTTAATTTTTTTCTCCCAATATATATAATCTTTAACACGCCTAGGGTTCATTAAGCTTTTCACATCTACTGTAGTGCAGTAAACAAAGTTCTGATTCTGCTTCCACTCTGGTACTGATGCAGTGCAGAGTTACATGGAAGAAACCAACATGACATTTGCTCAGAACAAGTCCAGTCTGAAAGGAGGCTGGCTCACATGTACATAACCATACATTTTCATGTGTAGATCCAAGAAATAAAATCCTGGTTCAACTGAAGTCATTGGCAAAACTCCCATTGATTTCAATGGAGTGAGGATTTCACCCAAAGTTATATTGCAGGTTTGATAGGAGGACACCGTGGTTAGCATGCCTACTTTCTCAAGTGTGGACAAGTCACCTGTGACATATTCTCACTATCTGCAGAATCATGCCTTTTATTTGAACGCATTCTTATAGCCCAATCCAACACCAGCTGAAGCCAAATGAAGTCTTTCCACTGACTTCAATGGGAGTCAGCAGAGATGACCTATGCCTGCCCATAGTGTGTGTCTGGGGGGTGGGAGGGGCAGAGTGAGGGCAGCCGGCTCCAGCACTGTTACTGAGCATGCTCGGTCCGTGTGAGCAGGCTCAGTACAAGCTAAGCAGCAAATCGGGGGGCGGGGGCGGGATATGACCCTGCGTATCACACACACACCCCCAGTACCACAAAAAGGTAAACATTTTAACATGGAGCACATGGAATTGTTTGGCTGAATGTAACTGAAATAAAATACCATATAATTTACTTTTTTCAGCAATGTTTTGTCTTGCTGTCAGGAGCCCTGCATGTGTAGCTTTCAATAACTCATGAGCAGTTAGTTCTAGTGGCACCTATTTAAAAGAAATGGGCCAATATTTTTAAAATACCCTCTGAAATTCACATCAGAACAGACTCTCACCAAAGAAATTTAAATTTTTCATTAAAGTATCACACTGTCTAGTCATTTTTTTGCTATTGATGTTTTCCCCTGCTGTTTCTACTCTCCTCTTTTTGGAAGTTACAAGAACATTTCTCTCTTCTCCTGCTTTGCCTGTTTTTTTAATATGTCTTTATAGATTATTAAACAGTTCTACAAAACTATACATAACATAAAATATGGAGGAGCAACAAATAAATACTTTACAAAGCACAAATCCCTGGCTGTCCACAATACTTCCTTAGCCATCTCATGTGCCTCTCTCCTCCACATCCGGGTTTTGCCTTAGACAGAAGATAAATTCCTCCCATATCACATGAAATTCTTCAATTTCCTATTGAAATGTTGATTTTTATTCTCAAGTTTCTTATAATGCAAACACAGCCCAGGCTTGTTTACATCCTAGGCCCTTATTCAGCACTCCTTAAACAGGTAGATCTCCCGCTGACCTCATCAAGAAGTCTGTCTGAATGCAGTGTGCTGAAGAGGCCCCTTATCTGTGTGTCAGTGTCCTCAGTGATGTCAACACAGCTCTGAGAATAGGTTTTGTCAATTAACTTTTGTTCTCCATGCTGGCGGCTACCAGTGCAAAGCAATCATAAAGCAGGACAGCCGTCATAATCAGTTTCATGTCTAAGTGTCACCCTTCCCTCAGCGTGTGGGACATTGCAAAACAGCCACAATAAACGTAACAAACATGCAAAATGCAAACAGAACATCCTGACAACATTTCTCTTACCTCCCACTCCCTTCACTCTTCCAGGTCGTGCCCTCGGTAGCAATTTCCCATGCTTGTCTTTGCACCCCTTCTCCCGTGCTGTCCCTTATACCAGGATTCTCCATCTGGGGCACCAAGTGGTCTTCAGTGAATTGCCTATTTAAAACACACTTCTTCTGCGAAGCTTGTCAACGATAATCCACCAAAGAAAGACATGTTGTTACATTTAACTACATTGGGCTAAACTGTACCCTCCATTACCCTGGAGCAATGCCTCCACTAAAGCCAGCGGATTCATATCAGGAAAACAGAGAGCAGAGATTGGCCTGTCTCTCTCTCTCTCTGTTGTAGGTGGTTGTTGTTGTTTTAAATGACACTGGTAGTTAAATATATTTTGTGCGAATCTGGATCATTATGGACCTGAAATATACTACTTTCTGGTTAGATTTTAAGCTCTTGGAGACAGGGATCATTTCTCTCCTGATTTTGTACAACTGGCCAGCACACTCTTGGAACTCAAACACAAGTGTACTGATGAATAAAGCTAGGGACCTCTGACAAGAATAAAAGGGGAGAGGGAAAGGATTATTATATAAACAAATGGTCAAGGTGAATATACTTAAAGAACAGTGTATATAGTTGAACACCAGAGACAATAATTTTAAATTATTCTTTAAAGGTGTGGATGGATGGATGGACTGAGATGGATGACAATAGGAAACTGATTCCAAGCCCCCACACAACAAAAGCTTGAGCACAAAATCCTGTCAGCATACGGCTGAAGGAGATCTTTAATAACAGTGGTGTTTTAAACTAGAAGATATGTAATAGAGCGCTGCAGTTAGACTACAGAGAGAATAAGATGGGATGTTCTACTTTTCTGATTATAACTTTTAAGATAAGTCAAATGTGAGAGGCTAACCACTATCAATCTTCATCCAATATGTACAAAGTCCTCCGAGGGTAGAGACTGGTTTTCATCTTACTTAATACTAGTTAAAAATTAGAAGGGCTTTGCCATTTAAGCATTCAGTTTTTGCTTTAAGTATTACCCTGTAAAGCTCTCCCGACTGTTAACTGAAGCATGAAGCAAGGGAGAAACTGGTTTAGAGTTTAGAAGTGGGGCTAGGAAAAATGCTTTCAGCCTCAGCCTGAATCCCAGCTTTGGTGTAAGGCAAGAAAACATAGTAACCCCTATTTCTGTTAGCCAAAATGAATTGTTGTGCAAATCTAGGTTGTGTTGTCTGCATGACTGGCGCTACGCAATGCTCTTGGTACCCTGAAAGAGATGGAACTGCTATGCTCTGGCCAGAGTACCCAGCACGCAACATCACAGCAGCCTCACCGGTTTTGGAACTGAACAGCATTTCTAGCTAGTGCTGAGGGAGTACTGGAGTCATGACCCACTCTCATACTGCCCCTTCCCACTAGTTACTACCCAGGAGGGCACTAAGTGGGTCTGCCCTTCCCAACACTTCATGGCTGACTTCTGCATAAAGAGGGGGTGACGGGTACAGTGTCATTGAACCCTCTTCACCCCTTGCATACCCAGGCAGGGGCCATGCTGGCCCTTTATGCCTTCACAAGCTGCAGATCTAATCTGCCCTCTTGCTTCAGTTTCCTTGTAACCACCAGCAAACAGCAGAGATGATTTGCTCACTCAACCATCTACTTATCTAAATCCCTCCTGTGACTGCTCAAGCAGGAAAAGGGCACCCAGTTATGGATATATTTTTCCCTTAAGTGCACAAGCACCAAGGAAACTGAGATAGGCAGACAGTTATCATTTTCACCATTAAGTCCTCAAGGAACTCAGGTCACTCAGTGCAAGCAGGATGTTTAAGTGCAGATCAGCTTCTTGTCCAGCAGGCAATAAGTTGTTATATGTCATTTGTTCTGACACAGGTTTCACTTGTCTTGGTGGCAAATAATAGAATTTTTCACAAACCTACCAGTAGGTCTATAACATGTCAACAGCATACCAGCCTCGTTGTTAGTGCGCAGTGTCTAACTTATGCAACATTGGACCTGATACTGCTGCAAGTGATTTTGCTTACTGGCAAAATGGTTGTCAGTTTAAGATAAAATTAGTGGGCTTGATTTTCTAGTCCTTTGCACCTTATGAGGATATACACCTCCATACAAAGTGAGTGTAAACCATCACCAGATCATGCAGCATTTCACACTCACTGTGCACAGGTACAAATGAAAGCAGCAAAGAATCCTGTGGCACCTTATAGACTAACAGACGTTTTGGAGCATGAGCTTTCGTGGGTGAATACCCACTTCATCAGATGCAAGGTACAAATGACTGGACAAACTGCACGGCAGTGGAAAATTAGACTCATGATTCCACATACACTTTATAACTGGCGAGAAGGGCTTCTGCTTTGAAGAAATGCAGCTCTCCCCCATCCCCCTCCCCCAAGATACTGTATGTGTGAATACAAACATCAAGTAAATAACTGAGGAGGGCTATAGAACATGTGTGCACACAAATTCAGCCCATGCACCAGAAAATTAATTGAACCATACAGCATCTTCCCTCTCCCTTCCACAAAACTCAACGTGAGCTGTCCATCTATTTGTGAAGAAGCTCTTCAGCCACTGAAGTATTTTTAATCCTGAATCAGCAAAACCCGATAATGGATCTGAGCTGCTGGAAATGAAATTATTTTATAAAGAGTGGAGTTAATCCAACCAAAGGTCAGTGGAGATCAAAAATGCTGTCCGTTCAGGACTTAATTATATGTTCCTACCTTTGTGAGCTCCTAATTTCTTTAGATACCTAGGAGGTTATCTCATGGCTAATGCCTCCCAATTGTATTAATGAAACCATAAGCCCATTTTAAATCAAATTATTGATGATTATCCAGCTCTAAATCATGGAGAAGGCCTGCCATTTTCTCCAATTGGAAAAACTAATTTAATTATAATGACTATTCTTTCCAGATGCTCTGATTTGTTCCAGAGTATAACAATAAATATTCAGGGTTTCTGGCAATGAAACAATTAATTGTTATGATCTGGAAAAGGTGTACAACTAGTTCTAACACATTGGAATTGTCACACTGCTCAACCATTTTTGTCTTTATATTGGGATTTACACAACTCCACATACAATATTTCATGGATTAATTCCCAATAATGAAAGTAGTTGAGAAATCTGAGCAGATGCTAGCAGGGATGCGAAAACAATTTTTATAGTAGAGGAGCTGATGATGGAAAGCATGTATTTGGTATTACTACTTCAAGCCAGGGGGTGTGGCAGTACGCCGAGCACCCTTAGATCCAGCACCACTGGGTGCTAGTAAATTATATTCCTCTAAAAGATTCATACATGGATTTTTTGTGGTACTGTATCCTATATTACTTTTTCATACTGAACAATTAATAAAAATTAGTGCAGTGAAAACCTAATGTATATGATTGATAAATTCATAGTACCAGAGAGAAGTAAAAAAAATATAAACTAGTATCAAGGGGAGGGAGGGAGGCATTAAAAATGACCCAGGTATTCAAAGTCCTAGTAAGATTTTTCACTAAGTTAAGCCTGAAGACAAGGACACACCAATGACTAGTTAGAAGGGGAGACTTTTATGGTGTTGCATTGATCAAAAATAACGTAAACCCCAGAAATAACAATAATAATAGGCAGCAAACTTAGTAGAAATAAAGTCTTCATAGGTAAACTTCTATTCCCTTTTTCTCACCATAGCCTCCCAAATTCACCCCTTCTCCTCCCCATAACTAAAAACATACTGTCATTAAAGGAGGCCTTCTTTTAACTGAACTCCATGGAAGAGAAAGTGTAGGTTTTTTAATTATATTTTGGAAAGATGTATAAAAACAAATCACAAAGATTTGCTAAACTGTTTATCTTCATGCAGTTGGAGCAGTTGCATTTGAATGAATAGGACTATTCATGGTTCATAATAGTAAGTACATGCATGAGTCTTTGGAGGATCAGGGCCTAAATGCTTCTTCTAAACCAAGGACTTGAGGAAGACTCATCTTATATGACCGTTAGATGAGCCAGATACATCCTTCATATAGCTCCCTTAGCCCCAGTGTTTTAAGCATTTAATAGAAACCAATAGTATAATATGTAAGTAGAAGACCTTGCATATATTGGAGCCATTTGATCCAGATGGATGATAATTCGCTACTGAGATTCAGACCTATTTTTGGTGATATTTTGGAAAGGATATAATCATAAATTAATTAGATATAGGCATCCATAGCACACACACACTGCCAGGTCTCTGCTTTCCATAGGGATTAAATGAATACAAGGCTAAATACTTGGAAGGATCCCTTTAATCTCAGAACTGATAAAGCTTTACATTGTGTACTTAAACTTTTCAGACCCAATCCCATCTGTATCTGGAGTCTTCCTCAATTTAAGGCTTATAATTATTTCACTAATTCCTAAGTGGTATTTGGGACCCTTTGTACATTAAGGAAATTCACACTGGTACAACTACATAGATTTACATCAGACCAAACTCCCAACTGCAAATTTATTTCACATAAACCACCAACAACCATCAGATGTAAAAAACTTTCAGTCACTACCAAATGGCGCAAATTCATATCAGGGGCCTAGAGGTAAAACTGAGCTGTCTAATCTCATTACAGTTCCCTGTTAAACTGATTTTGTTAAAAAACAAACCAACAAAAATAATCAGATCACTATTACTCAGATTAGTACCTACAATAAAAACACACAGTATTTTTCCACTGAGAAATACACTTGGAAAATGCTAGATATTAATTCACTCTCTGTATATCACGCCCTTAAAGAGTTTCAAAATGCTTTAAAATATTAGATAATCAAGGTTGCTGATGTATTTCAAAGCACAAAGAAATACCTGATGGATAGAGAAAACACACATATTGACCTCACAATCAATAGATATTGAATTTTGCCCACTGAAATTTTGCTTTAAAAGTTAGTAACCAAAAATATAAATTCAAGTAAATAAAAAAACCACCTCAACATATAAGAAAAAACAAACAAGGGGAAAAAAATGAAAGCCTTAAATAGTCCAAATGTCAGAAACACCTAAACTCAAATTCTCTCCTTTTGCAAGCAAACAGACCTTTTAAACCTTTTCTCATCACCACCAACACTAACAAAGAAAAACCTAAATACACAAATCAAGACTCATTGAAGGATTCTTTGTTTTAATTTGCTGAGCTGCACAGATGTTTTCAAAGGCCAATCAGCTAGCAGTAACCAAATTATGGAGCCTCAAGGATATCTTCAAAGTGCCACTGACTGCCCACCAGAGCACTAGACTACATTGACCTTTAATTGACCTGTCTACAAATAAGGATCATTACATAGAATCCACTGTGGTATCAATGCAGGATTTATCTATGACTGAAAGGTGTAAAAATGAAAAGAGCAGATTTGAGTGTTTACCTGCGTGTCATTAACACCAACTATGCAGTAGTATGGTAGTCCTGTCAGTCCCAGGATTTTGGAGAGACAAGATGCAAAGGTATATTATCTTTTATTGGACCAAGTTCTGTTGGTGAAAGAAACAGAAGGTGATCAAATAAAAGATATTACAGGCAAGTCTCATCTTACACGCATTTAACATGCGCAAATTCAGCTTTGTGCGGTCAGCAAAAACAAAAAAAAGAGAAAAATAACAATTTAAATACTGTATCTGCAGTGCGGGCGATTCTGCCAGCCATTACACTCAATGTAATTTTGACTATATGCGATTTTCGCTTTACGCACTGACAGCGGAACATAACCCCAGCATAAGATGAGACTTGTCTGTACCTCACTCACTTTGTCTCTCTGTTAAGACAAATTGTTAGTTAACAATTAACACTGTGAGAATCAGAGGTAAATCCTAGTTAAGTCTTGGCTGCCTGAGTGTGGATTCTATTAACATTCCTTATTGTTAGTTAAGATAATTACCCAAACTGGATTATAGATAAGCAAGCTTTAGATCCTCCCTATATATATAAAAAACATGCAAGGCTGCATTACCTTTCTACCTTATTAAATTTACTGCACCCACATAGAATACTCAAATTTAGCCCATCTATTGGCTGTCATAGATTAATTCTTTTTAATCTTATTTTAAGCTGATATACCAGAGGAGAAATGTCATGCTGCAAGGTTGAAATACCATACCACTAGATTTGCATATGCACTCTTAAGGAGACTTAAGTGAAATCTATTCCTGGCTAAAACAATAACCTGACTGGTTTCTACTGACTCCAAAATCTACTCATGTCTTGAGTTAATTGCAGCTCAAAAAGCAACACCGTTGTTCAAGGATCATCCTTTTGTTCAGTGTTTGAATAATGACTAGGGCAACGGACCTTGACTAGTGCTCCTAGTGCTATAACAATACAAATACCAAACACTGATGATAATAATTAATAATGCACCATTTACTCCTATTTTACCATCTGGCTCACTTAAATGAAGTGTTTCAGAGGTGTTAATTATGCTTGATGGTAAGTGAAATAATTTACTCTCTGTAGCCTTCCCAGATGGTCCGTCTCTCAGAAGATACTAGTATTTTTTTTTACACAAATATCTGGTAATGAAATGTTCCAATGCAAACTTTAGTACTTGGGAATACTGTGTGTATTAGATTGCACAAACAAGCATACAAATTATGCTGGCAGCATGTGATAGAAATACTATAACTCTTCTCTTCCTACTTAATTCTATTGAATTCTATTGAGATATTCTATGAGACTGAGCGTATGTATGGCTGAGAAGCAGGAATTCCTGAATTCTAATCTCTGCTCTACCCTGATATACTTATGTAGCTCCTTAGGAATGTCACTTCTCCTTTAAGTGATTTAAAAGCATCCACACAAGGGAGTTGCACTTACTTAATTAAATCAGTTTCTAGGCCAATTTAACTACATCCATACAACTCGTATGCACAAACAAGATCTTAATCAAAAAGACTCGCTCCACTTTTCTCTTCGTCTCTCACTTATTCATCAATTGCAGTTTCGTTTGTGGGAGGAAATCTTTGGCCTGATCGAGCCCCAGATTCATCTCCCTGCCTGGGTTCCTGAATGGGGTCTCTTTTAAATCTTCTTCCCCAGTAGACTGCCAGCCCACAGTATTACAATGCACCCCCAGCCATAACACACCTAAGCCTGATTGCAGGCCAGAGGAAGCAAAGGCTATGGGCTAGTCTACACTGGCAACGTTAAAGCGCTGCCACGGCAGCACTTTAAGGTGACTTGTGTAGTTGTGCTAGTGCACTGGGAGAGAGCTCTCACCTCCTCGAGGGGCATAGCACACTGGTGCACTGTCTACACTGGTGCTTTACAGCACTGAAACTTGCTGCACTCGGGGGTGTTTTTTCACACCCCTAGGCGAGAAAGTTGCAGCGCTGTAAAGTGCCAGTGTAGACAAGCCATATGGCTTTGTCTTCACTGAAACAAAGGGCTTGTCTTCACTACCACCTTATATCAGCACAGCTCCATCAATACACCTGCACCCCTGTAACACATCTAATGAAGATGCACTGTGTTGACAGGAGAGTGCTCTCCCACCAAAGTAATTACTCCACCTCAACAAGAGGCAGCAGCTATATTGACAGGAGACACTCTCCTGCCGACATAGCACAATGTAGACCATGCTTTAAGTCTATGTAATTTATGTTGCCCATGGGGGTGGCTTTTTCACACCCCTGAGTGAGGTAAGTTACACTGACTTAAGTGCTAGGCTACACAAGCCCAAAGGTGGCTTTTAAAAGCTAGGTAACTAATGCAGGATAGTTATCTTGCTGTAAAATACTAACTAGAGACAAGGCTCATGGCTGACCTCACTAGCTTAGCTCACGGTAAGACTACAGTGCCTTATCTCCACTATGATTTTACAGCAGGATAGCTAAGGCATGGTAAAATAACCCACCACATCTTTTGTCAGTGAAGACACAGCAAATGACTCTGCTCTGGAAAGGGGCTGTTACAGGGAGCCATATAATGCCTTCAACTGTACCTGCTTCCACTGCTGGGAAGGCATATCTCCATCTCAAGCAAATGTTTCCTCCACAGTAATATATCCAAGGAGACCTGAGGAGCTGGCCTGTGCCTAATGCAGCAGAGGTTGTTCTTTGCCTGGTTAGGGCCTCTAGTGCCAAGAATGCAAAAGAAGACTAGGGGCTTCCACATCCATGGAATTTCAGTGAGTGACACTGCAATCCAGCGCATGCAGTCACAACGCTGTTTAAATTTGGCCCGGCTGCCCTTCTGTCACAGGATAGGGGCAGCTGGGGGCAAAGCTGAGTGGTGTTGTGACCAGGGGCAGCTCTAGCTTTTTTGCCACCCCAAGCACAGCAGGCAGGCTGCCTTCAACGGCTTGCCTACGGGAGGTCTGCCAGTCCCACAGTTTCTGCATACCCACCGCCAAATTGCTGACGAATCCATGGGACCGGTGGACCTCCCGCCAGCAAGCCGCCAAAGGCTGCCTGACTGCTGCCCTTGCAGGGACTGGCAGGGTGCCCCCACCCCCGCAGCTTGCCACCCCAGGCACATGCTTGCTGTGCTGGTGCCTGGAGCTGCTGCTGGTTGTGACCCCATGCACAAGGTCACAATGCCAACAGAGGGGAGCCATGCCCAGCCACTATGGGATGAGTGCAGGACAGCAGGGCTGCACAGAGGGTTTTGGGGACCCAGGGAAAAATCTGAAATTCTTTCCGCCCACTCTTCCAAAAATCATTAAATAGATTGAAGGGAGGCCCTGAGGGGTAGGTACTCATAATATTCTGTTACCAAGGCCCTGAGATCCTGCACTGCTTCTGATACTGCCTAGTTTGATCCTCATTTCCTAGTTATTCACAGACTTTTTTAAATGGTACTCTTCCACACTTTACAGCTTAGCCTAAGGAAATCCTGCAAGAACAATGTGTGACTGAAATATATGCAGTTTCCCAACTGGTAGTAAGAACCATCAATGTTGCTTTAACTAGCCGCAAGACAAAGAACTCCACTACAAGCAAAACACTAAAGGTATTTGTTTTGTACAAGATTATTTTTGATTCAAGGTTTTCCAGTTTTATTTTGTGGTATGTACTATAAAGTGCCCCCGTAACCTGAAAGGCCCATCTCACTGCCAAACTACACTGCTTCCCCTGATAAACTTGAGTAGGTAAAATCTCCAAACCCTTCCAACATATACTCCCAGCCCCAGTAAGCATTCTCCTGCCAGCCCTTCCAGTTAATGAATTCTCTTGCAATCTCCTTTCAGCTATTGACATCACCCTGTGGCATGCTCCAGCATGGTAATTTCAAGAGAGGAGGCCTAATTTTCTGTTTGTAAAATCTGGCCACCCTACATCATGGTACTGCTCCATCTTTTAAAAAATGTAAAGTGAATGTAGTACTGAGAAAGATGCTGGCTTGATGGCACTGGAGGCTGACATCCTGTATGTACAGGAAAGATGGCTGTGCAAGCTTCCCCTACACTGCCCTCTCAATGTTCTTCAGTTTTGTTCTAGAGCAAACACCTCTATAGGTGAGGGGATATAGTGCAGTGTTCATGGACCATGGATTCCACAGCCTGTCTGCTGAGACTGTCAACAAGGTGCCAGCTAATTCCAATTATCCACATCACAAAATCAACATTACACTTTTCCACTGTGAACTGGATTTAAAACACTAATTTGTTTCACATAGGCTAATAAACAGCTACCAGGTGGATAGTTTTCAACCATTTCCAAAACAGACTGGATTTGGATCTGGAAGGGAAAAGTTCTGTATCCTATTACAGAACCTCTGAGCCAACCAGTCTTCCTTTTTCGTTTTCCTTTGTATGTATTTACTTAGATTTAGATAGTGCCTACTGTCATCTCTTACTAGTTAAAAGCTGTTGTGGATAGTCTTGTATTTGTAGCACATCAAATTGCCATGCCTTCTCATTTTCCAATGTGCCTTCATTGTGCACAGTTCCTTCGGCGGAGGATGCATGCAATACAGTAAGAGTAATGATTCTGACAGCAGGGATTGTGAGTTAGTGGGGCGGGGGGGGAGGGGGAACTTGATTCTCTCTCTTTCCCAGAAGTTGCTCATATTGGCTAACCAAACACTTCAAATGTTTCCATCCTCAAACTCTAAAATTCCATTTCCAATTTTTACTTGGGGAAAAAAACTTGATAAATTATTAAATATATGTATTCAATGTTTTTTATCCACTGAGATATATACAAGATGCAGTTACCTGAACTTCTTTGACTCGAACATGAACAACTATCAGAAATGTATCCTATACATTTGTATACAGTAATTTCAGGTACAACAGTAAAAGAAAATATAAATTGAAAACAAGACATTCTAAAATGCATAGAATTTTGTAAATAAATTTTACAGTCTACTACTTTGTGACACATTCTCTAACTGTAGTCATGAAAGATAAAAAGCAGCAACCACCTAAATCACTGGCTTCAGTTTGTTTTTATCTGGAAGATAAAAAGCAAATACTGTTACCCATCCAGTTATGACAAGAAGAGGCATAGTGTGAGACATAGGTGCTGGAACTAAGGGTGCGGGGAGAGAGGGGGCGGCAGCACTTCCGCACTTCCTGGCTTGAAGTGGTTTCCATCATATACAGGGTTTACAGTTTGGTTCAATTACTCTCAGCACTCCCCGCCCCCCCTACAAATTGTTCCACCACCCCTTGTATGAGAAGGATTATAAGAACAAAGCAGATAGTGTTATAGTTTTTATCAGGCCAACAAAGAAATTTTAATGCTCAGGCTTTTGAATTCACAGTGCAAAAATGTTCCAGTGACAGCACTGTTGCATTATCTCCCTTTTGCTTATCTCTTACACTTAAACTGCATTTCCTCCAGTTTTCTGTAAACAAACAAACAAACAAAAAACACCCACAAAGGTGTACCCAGTGCACCCATTTCCCCACTCAAGCCTCAGTGTTCTCAAGCATCCTAGCTCCAACAAACCCTTCTCTCCTCTTGGATGTATAGCCTTTAAAAAGGAGACACTCTGGCCTAGAACCTGATTCAAAGCCTACTGGAGATGCCCACTGACTTCAGTGGGCCCCTAAAACAGGGTTTCTGGTACAGTAGCCTTTCCAATTTCCTTTACCACAATCCCAGTGAGTGGACTAATTTTGATTAATTGTGATTTTTCAGATAATAGGTCTTTTCAGAGGAAGTGTCACACTGTGCCCTGTGCAGCTTCAGTGATGCAATGATCAGAAGAACCATTGGTTTTCTCCGTCGTTTCTTTTCTTTTATATATTGGCTTTTCAATATGTTTGCTCAAATTAAAAAATTACCTAATTGGGCATTAGGACTTCAAAATCTTCATGTCACTAGTTATAACCCTGTTTTGTATAGCTATAAAAATCAACATTCATTCACTAATCATCCCTTTCTAAGCACTTTTGTTCTTCTGAAATAGCCCAGCCATTTGTCTGAAGTCAAAAATGGCATCTATATGTAATTTCCATGCTAATTTGGCACCATCACATCCTTTTGATGACAGTCTGTACTGTTTCCCCTTTTTCTTCTGCTCCTTTCAGCTGCAGGACCCAGATGTTAAGTTCAGGAAAGTATTTTTTCCTGGCAGTGATATCTGGGTTTGTCATTGGTATCTTTGCTGATGGCGGTTGTAAAGCTGCCTATCAGACAGTACAAGATCAGACTGCAGACAGGCTTTCTTATTTTAAGTTGCCTTAACTATGAGAGAAGTAAACTAAAATATCACAGACATGTTCACATTTCAGATCCCGTGATATATAATGTTGCTTATCTGTTTCCACTGTTGACAGCTCTTTATCTTCCTCCCTAGCATCCATAATCAGAAACTGGACGTGGGTAGTAAGGGGAAGACTTTCAAAAGTGCCAATAAAGCACTAGAGGTGGTGGCACAATTTTAAAAAATTGCCCTAAAAGAGGAAAAGCTGGGTGTAAAGGAATCATAGGGTGAATGATGAGCGAAAGGAGAAAGGTAAAAGAGAAAGAATGAGTGGAAAAAACACAGAAGATTAAATGTTTGTGAAATTTTATCTGTCTCTAAAATGTGATGAAAAAGTCTTTCAAAAAGGAGCAATGGAAATGTTGTTGATAATTAATCCAAATTTTCTTTCCCTTAACCCCATGCTTCCCTCCTGGGATCAGTTGCCACAGCATTTGATTTTTCATCATAATGAAAAGGTATTTGTCTCCTCAGAGGCTATTGTATCACTTACTCATCACATGTTGGCTTGCCTGGAGTCCAGAATGAATCAAGCAGCTTGCATCTTCCCCTGATGCAGCCTCATGAGTGACAAATCCACATTTTCCTGAAAAGAAGGCCTCCGCAAGAACGCACAATGTGTTCCCTTTGCACCTAGATGGAAATATTAACTCTGCAGGTCAATAACAACAAATTTTTAGAAAGCATCTATCATAACCAGTATTACCAAATGCTTTACAGTGAGAGGCAGAATAGAGTTGGGTACAAGAATTTAGAAAAAAAAAAGGGAAAATGAAAATGTATTGAATCACAATCACAGAAGAGAAAGCTAGTAGAGATTTGCTTGGTCAAGAAGCAAACAATAATCCTTGCTGGCTGTTAACAGGGGCGAGAAAACAATATATGGGTAAAGTAATGGGGATAAAGAAAAGGTAAGAGGAATTTAACTCCAACTGTAGGTGAAGACAAATTGGGAAGTTCTAAAATGAGATAATACTACTACTTAGCACTTCTTATTATTCTTACAGATCTTTCTACAAACAAGTTTATGGAGATTAGGTGCTGTTTGGAGTTTGTGATCAAAGTGTCAGAAACAATCGGTTACACTTGTGACCATGAAAACTTTAGATCTGAGTGTGCAGATGGAAAAAGGAAAGCATGCCCATAATGAGCTGTTTTGCATAAAAAAGTTAGAACAGGGACACATGCTAATACAAGTGAGATTAGAGGCAGTAAGAAGACAAAGGCAGCAGCTTCAGAAATCCGACAGATATTGTCAACTCTTTCTGTTTATGATGTTAAGCCACTTTCTGCAGCTGCAGGCTCTTCTATTATCAGGGCAAATAAAAAAGAACAGAATTTTGCATGAATGCAAGCACACCTGACCCTCCAAGTTAGATGCAAAGCTTGGACTTCAGCTCCTCTGTGAAATAGTAATAATCAGGAACAGTACTCTGGGTACTGGCCTGTGAAGAAGCACACCAAGACGATTAGTACAAGTAAGGATGGATTAATAGGCTTACAGTTGTATTTAGATGGTGCCGTTATATAGATCATAGTGGGAGGCTACACAGATTCAAGAAAACAGATAATAGAAATAATGGGGCTCCAACTGAACCATGTTGGACAGGGAAGCAAGAAAAGCAGCAGGAACAGGCAAGCAAGGAGAGAGGAGAGACGTGTTGTTCCTGAATGTTGTATTATGGGTGTCTGTTTGACACTGAGCCCTTCATTAGGTCATGTTAGCATAATTAGCAGACAGATGCATGAAACCCCAGCTGGGCAGGGCAGCACAGAGCAGCCAATTGGAGGGAGTAGAAGATGAAGCACTATAGTAGAAGCACTGTATTATGAAGCAGCGAGCAGAGGGTCAGTATACACAGCAGCAGCAAGTGAGAGTGGCTAGCAGTAAGGGCAGCATCACAACTCCAGCAGACAAGAGAAAAGAGAATTTTGGTTTTGATTTTTGTCTGATTTTGATTTTATTCTGAGCCTTAGACAAGATTATCTAACCATTTCCTTCCCTGACAGTCAGATAGGATGCAATTAGATGAAACTTCATGTGGGTGTGTAAATTTGATAAGTAAGAATACAATGAGATTGTTTTTGCGCTGCAGCTCTGACAGCAGCAAATTTTTCCAGCCAACAGCATCCATTATGAAGGAAGAGTACTGCATATTGCTGAGCTGCATAGATTACATAACTGAGAATCGAAATTCAGTCACCAATTGGCTGCAGTGCACTGAAGAGACTTAGAAATTTCCCCCAAGCCTTTAACCCAGGTTTCATGCCTGCACTTGTGAATATCCAATAGCTGAATATTTTCCAGTTGCTAGTGGAAACATGTCACTCTTCAAATAAATTACTAAGCTATACATTTATTATCTGCATCACACACATTTAGTACAGAATTATAGACATTAGGGCTGGAAAAGACCTATTAATCATCTTGTCAATCACCCTGCAAATGAAAGACTGTTCCTTACTACCAGTATCAAGAGAATTAAAATCTTATTGTAGCAACATCTTTGTGACAGTAGTGTACTTCCACTGCAAAGAGAAGTAGCTCTCATTGATTAACAGCAGCTGCAGAATGTGAAGGGGTTTCTAATGTGTCTTGGTAATGTGTCATGTATATGATGTATAAAAGTTCTACTAGAGCTCATTGAGAGGCACAATTTGGCCTCAACTACACTGACTGCAAAGTTGATGACTTTCAGTTAATTTGATTCTCGACAGCTGTGTTCAAATATGGTAAAAATCTACAGTGTAAACCAGCTCCCCTTGCTCCAGTATATTTCAAGTGAGTTAAAAGTGTTATTCCTCCTTTTCTCATCCTATGTCCATATTTAATAGGTGTCAGATGCTGACAAGAACTATTAAAATAAAACCTTCATCCTCATATATGTTACCCATAACAAAATGCTGCAATATTCTATGGTCATCACCCAAAACACTGGAATAATGCCAAGTAAGTAAAGCTGGTGAGAAAATGTTTGTTTCCCCAAGAAAAAGTCAAAGATTTTCACTGAAAGCAAAAGTATCTGTAGTATGCAAGATCTTGGGAAAAAAAGTTGAAGGAGAAAGTAGTTAAGGACATTGAGGTCAAGGGTAATTGGGACAAAATACAGCATGGTTTTACAAAAGGTAGATCGTGCCAAACCAACCTCATCTCCTTTAAGAAGGTAACAGATTTTTTAGACAAAGGAAATGCAGTAGATCTAATTTACCTCTATTTCAGTAAGGCATTTGATATGTTTCCACATGGGGAATTATTAGCTAAATTGGAAAAGATGGGACTCAATATGAAAATTGAAAGGTGGATAAGGAACTGGTTAAAGGGGAGACTCCAACAGGTCGTACTGAAAGGTGAACTATCAGGCTGGAGAGAGGTTACTAGTAGAGTTCCTCAGGGATCGGTTTGGGGACCAATCTTATTTAATCTTTTTATTACTGTCGTTGTCACAAAAAGTGGGAATGTGCTAATAAAGTTTGCAGATGACACAAAGCTGGGAGGTATTGCCAATAAGAGAAGGACCAAGATATCATATAGGAAGATCTGAATGACCTTTTAATTTTTAATAGTAATAGGATGAAATTTAATAGTGAAAGTGAAAGGTCATGCATTTAGGGATTAATAAAAAGAATTATTGTTATAAGATGGGGACACATCAGTTGGAAGTAACAGAGGAGGAGAAGGACCTCGGAGTATTGATTTATCACAGGATGACTATGAGCTGCCAATGTTATATGCCGTGAAAAAAGCTAATGTCGTCTTGGGATGCATGAGGCAAGGTATTTCCAGGAGGTGTTAGTACCGTTATACAAGGCACTGGTGAGACCTCATCTGAAATACTGTGTGCAGTTCTGGTCTCCCATGTTTAAGAAGGATGAATTCAAACTGGAACTGGAACATGTACAGAGAAGGGCTACTAGGATGATCTGAGGAATGGAAAACCTGTCTTATGAAAGGAGACTCAAAGAGCTTGGCTTGTTTAGCCTAACCAAAAGAAGGCTGAGGGGATATATGATTGCTCTCTATAAATATATCAGAGTAATAAGCACAGGGAGGGAGAGGAATTATTTAAGCTCAGT
The DNA here is from genome assembly GCF_007399415.2 of Gopherus evgoodei. NCBI lineage: Eukaryota > Metazoa > Chordata > Testudines > Testudinidae > Gopherus > Gopherus evgoodei. Next base: position 61,992,740 of record NC_044332.1, read on the forward strand.
ACCAATGTGGACACAAGAACAAATGGATATAAACTGGCCCTCCAGAAGTTTAGACTTGAAATTAGATGAAGGTTTCTAACCATCAGAGGAATGAAGTGGGTGGGTGAGATTCTGTGGCCTGCGTTGTGCAGGAGGTCAGACTAGATGATCATAATGGTCCCTTCTGACCTTAAAGTATAAGTCTAAGTCTATGATACTACAAATTCAGCCTGGGTTGTGAAAGTCAAGCTGGGTTTTTCCAAGATTTTTGTTTTCTTTTTTCTTGGGAGAGGGAGGAGATCCACACCAGCACAAGATTCTACTGACCTATATCCACTCCCAGCAAGGGAAGTTTAGGTTGGACATTGGGAAAAACTTCCTGCCAAAGTGGTTAAGCACTGGAATGAATTGCCTAAGGAGGTTGTGGAATCTCCATCATTGGGGATTTTTAAGAACAGGTTGGACAAACACCTGTCAGGGATGGTCTAGATAATACTTGGTCCTGCCTTGAGTGCAGGGGACTAGACTAGATGACCTTTCGAGGTCCCTTCCAGTTCTATTATTTTATGATGGTATTGACTTCTGCACCTCTTCAAATCAGAGGTTGTTAGTTAACAATCCAATTGAAGATGAATAAGCCAGAATAAAATCCATTTCACTCCTACCTTAGCAGTGTCAGTTCTTAAAAGGAGGAATTGTGCATATAAGCCACATACTTGAATATTTACCTACCTGATCTCTATGGACAGCTGCTGTTTGCACACACAAGTTTGGGGAAAGGGGGTAGATTGCATGTGCAAAGGGTTATGTGTACACTTATATTCACAAATAGTTGCAGAAGCAAATTTGCAAACCTGCCATTTTGAATGCTTGGCTCTTTAGTATAAGATTAATTCATAGATTAGACAAGTACCTGAATTCTATAAGAAAAATACACAGTATATGTATAGTGAGCCGTAACTTTTGGAGGGGGGTTGTTTTGTTGGATTTGTGTGTGTGTGTGTGTGTGTGTGTGTGTGTGTGTGTGTGTGTGTACACGTGCATAAATAGCTGCTTGCTTTTTCTTCAGTAGTCAAATAATTTGCACATCATACTTTTCTATATAGGGTCTTATACCACCCCCATCACCATGGTATCAGAGCGCATTCCAGAAGTGCGTTAAGCAATGTGACTTACATCATGTGGTTTGTTCTCTCTCTCATCCTCGACCCCAGAGAGAGAATTACATGTGCAGTGTAGTTTTGGTTTTGGTGAGGCAGCTTATAGACATATAGGGCAGCCTTATAGACAGTTACATTCATCGCTATTTAAAAACAAATTACAATCACTAACAAAGGCATTTGACAGTGAAAGCTTGTTTGAGAACCATGTTGTCTACAAAAAACACTTTGCAGAACTCCAACTCTCAACATTCTTTTGAAGTTTCACTACTGATATGCTCCTTTGAAATTATTTCAGACAACTTTGTTATGAGAGAAAAAGTAATGAATATTGCCAAATGCCTTCTGAAGAGTTCAGATAATTGCACCTTCATAAAAAGAAAAAAAAGTCATCCACATTCCATGTGATATTAGCTAATCAGAACTTTTGTGACTATGCTGTAATCAAAACCTAAGCAGGCTTTGTTTTATTTTTGTTTGTTAGAAAGACCAGCAGAAGTAAAAACAGTAGCGACTTGCAAGCAGAGGAAAAAAAGGTACTCTGAATAGAAAAATGGTTACAGTTAATGTGAGTTGTTTTTACTAGAAATACTTCTGGGATTTGCTTTCAAACTACTGACGTATCTGCTTTCATTTGATAAGGGACAATGCTACAAAAACTGTCTGAGCTGCTTCGACTCTCTCACCAAATAAAAGAACACACGATTCACACTTGCAAGTAGGAAAACATTCAAGTTCAGGTAACACAAGAGAAAAGGCCTAGCTTACAAACGTGCATACAAATGTGAAAACACTTAGACTCTATTTTATATTTGTAGTGTATTAAAGATGCTAGGACACAAATTCTGCCCTGAAATATGCCTACAAGACATCAGTGAAGTTGATGGGAGTACTTTGTAATTACATACAAGAGCACAATTCTGATCTGTTTCATAGAGATAACATTCAAACTCTATTTAGATGGATCAGATATTTTTCTTTACAAACAACTGCTAAAGTTTCCCTTTATTATGGTTTCTTTCATTATCTAAGGAAGTGTTCGTACCATCACTGCATTGCTTGCTTCCCTTTATTACATTCTTATATGTTAGTTCACTGGTGCTGTCTCTCTGTACTTTTGGCAGTCAGAATCTTCTTATGTTTGAGAAATGGTGATGGCAACAAAGCAAGCTGAAGATTATAGTCATACCTTTTCCATTTGAGCCTTTAAAAATCTTACCCATTATTAATAATCTCCCCATAACCTCCCCTTCCAGTACAGCAATAAGTTCTACTGATATCAATGTCTTTATACTGGTATGGTTGCACCCAGCTAATGGAGAGTCTTCTTAGTGTATATGCAAAAGGCCTCAGGTGGCACGTGACCTGGATTCATCACCAAATTTGGTCCACTGGTTGGATCATTAGCTACACTGACACGGGCCAGGTAGAGTATAATGCTTTATCTATGCTGGTAAGCAATGCCAAAGGCTAGGCTACACTATCCAGGGTGTGCCAATACAGCTATACCAGGATAGCTATACTAGCAGAGCCTCCTAGCATGGACGCAGCATATGCTGCATATGCTGAGAGAAGGAGGTTTTCTGCTGGCGCAGTAACATCACCACCCCAAACAACGTTAGCTACGCTGACAGAAGCACTCTTCTGTCAGTGTAGCTGCATCTACATCAGGGTTTTGCCTGTTAAGTAGGTTATTTCACACCCTGACTGACAAAGCTATTCCAACAAAACTTTGTAGTACAGACCTGGCTTATGGGACTTTACTCTCTGAGAAATACAGTAACCTCCCACACACCATGAAATTGAACTGGAAAATAAAATATAAGGGACTAAATCTTGAAGTCCTTTCTAAGTTTTTGACTATGCTGATTTCAAGGAATATTTTTCTCTAGCAAGGACTCAGTAAAAACTAAGGCCCAGGGCCTCCTCTCCTATGGAAATACCTAGCGAGCTGGCCTGAGGGGAGGAAAACTAAGCTCATTGTCACATAGTATAATTTCATGGCAGGGAAAGAGTTGGGCAGAATAAGCTGTAATGCTGTCCCCAGACCCCAGAAGATGCCCCATAATGCAAGCAGATGCTGTAGATCTGCTGAGGGACACGAGCTTTCTGCACAGCAGACCTGAGTTTTCACATTGGCTCTGAGGCTCCCTAGTTCTGTTGCAATGTGCCCCTAAAGCACAGGTCTAGTCACAGTTCCTCCCAGGATTCTGCCCCTGTAGAGGGGGTCTCTAGTGCAAACGGGTTCCAGATAAAATCTACAGAACCTGGATCTGCACTCCCTTTTCCTGGTAATCTATGGAGGGCTGGTGGGAGAACAATGGTGGTAAGACAACGTGTCATCTCCCACCTGGTCCACTCTTTCTCAGCCCAGGCGCATTCACTCCCTTTACATGGAACCTGACTCTGTGGACAGTTCTCACCAGGGTCCCAAGAAAGACAGGACAATGCCAGGGAAGCTGCTGTATGCTAAACTTATGCACAGAACAATGAAATCTGTGTGCAGATGCAAATTTCTGGCCTGTCGCTTTGTGGATCCATCAGCCACTCCTTCCCCTTCCAAACAGAGGGAGGCTGCAGTAGCTGCAGAGGCCACTGTAGACCTGAGGCTTCATTACTGATTACAGAGCAGCTCCATGCAGCTCATCAGCCTTTGAGTTGGGGTTGAGTCCTCTCCCACCCTATCAGGAAAATTCCTATGGGCACAGCCAGATTATTCAGGCTATGCACTGACAAAGAACTTCAGGATCTGGATCAACCATTAACTACAATAGGAGTTTTGTCTGTATAAAGACTACATTTAATTTAAAAATTAATAAATTAATTCAGATTCCAACAAAGGTTCTGGAACACACTCCACTTTGGAGGCAGAGTGCTCAGCTTCAGAGGGTAGGAGAAGAAAGAGCACATTGACATGCTCTTCAGCAAACCTAGTGGCCACAACTTTGGAGTGACTATGATGAAATCTGAAGGGAATTCCATTCAACTTTCTCATAGAAGATTGCCACAGTGTAGGGACTGTGGGGAGGAATTCCTCTGTTTGAAGACCAAAGCTCTGATACACTGCATAAAACATGGCTTGATAAAGCATACTGTAATATTTAGACTAGTTATTTGCAAATATTTTTGCGCCAAAATTTCATCATTTGTAAGTTAAGTGGAGTTTTTTTACCCATGAAAGCTTATGCCCAAATAAATCTGTTAGTCTTTAAGGTGCCACCGAACTTCTCGTTCTTTTAGTGATTTATTCCTACCTCAATAAAATACCACTTACAGCTGATATTATGGTATATGTAAGCTATACAACAGACTTTGTGTTCTTTATATTTCTAAGGAGTCTCCATCTGCCATTTTGCAAGGCAGAGTGGATACAGCTTTTTACAGTGAAATGCACTGTTGTGTTCTCTCAGAGAATTTACATTTGTGCTACCTTATTTTGTTGTTTCCTGTAAACTCGAATAGAAAGGCATTCCCACAAAAAGTAGGCAATTGTAAGTTCTCAAATTTTTTATTTCACACATGAAAGATCACTTTAAATATTTGCCTGAATTACATCCTTCATATTATAACAACTTCTAAAAATTCAGTGCTTGAAGCTCTTTTCTCTGCCAATGAAATAGGTCTATCAGTATTAACATGTTAATTCAAATAAGTGCTTTAATGGAATCCTGACCCATGACAACCATTGCTTTCTGCATTCATAGTACAAATCAGCGTGAGATGGCTAAATTCTCACATGTCAAATATTCAAGACAGACCAGTTTAATGGTTTGCAAAAGACTTAATCTGACACAGTATTATCAGTTTTCTAGTCTTTCTTGACTATCCATGTAGCATGTCCAGGATATATAAAGGTAAATGCGAGCTAGCACTACTTAATTTGTGCTAAATTCAAATCTCCAGCTCTGTGTTTTGAGATAACATTGTTAAATTTAAACCAAGATTTTGAATGATTCAAGATATGCTCTTCAGATTGTTTCTGCTAAACCGTAATGTGTTTGTCTACAACATATGGTATAGTCATTACTTAAAGGCTGGTTCTCAGCAGTACACTTCTTTCTCTATAACCCAGTATGAAGATTGGAACTGGGGACCCATCTGCTCACATCTATTGACTTCTCAACATAATCTCAAAACATTCAGTTAACTGTTGCCACTCTAAATATTGTAAGGATTTTTTAAAGCATGGCAAATAACAGGAATGTGATTTCACTTTATCCAGATCTATTTTAAATTATTGCCAGAGAAAAGAATAAAGGGAACAAACAGCTGCAGTACTGAATCATGTAAATACAATGACATAGCTGTATAATGCAGGCTCCTTGTTACACTACTTTCCTATTTTTTAAGTGAGGAATGTACAAGTGATAATTGTTCTAGCTCAGTAGAAAAACACTTTTAAAAAGTACACCCAAGAACATGGACATGATCCCTTATATGGGGGTATCTAAAAATACAAAAAAAAAAGGATCTGGAGATATTTTATTTTTAATTAGCTTTATATGAGCGTGTAAGCAGTAAAAGGGAAAATCAAAGGGTTGCCCTGTGTGGTGCCTCTTGGTAAAATAATCAGCTTTGATGTTACTCTTTTGATAAACCACAAAATTTTGGGTCAAGCAAGGGGCAGCTCTTTAGGATTTGTTCCCATTTGACATGGCTTTGACAAACATTTGTAGATTTTATCCCAAGCCAAAACTCAGAACATATTGTATTAAACTATCTTTACAGGACAGCCAAACACTGTGATGTTCCTTGAGCATCCAGAAAGACAGGGCAGAGGAAAATGTGGGAGAGTGAAACTAAAAGGAAAAATCTAAAACGATAAAGAAAATGACAGCTGAGTCAATGGGACAGGGGCAGGTCCCCAGATGTGTAAACTGTCATAGTTCAATCGAAGTCAATAAATCTCCTCAATATATCGAATAAGTGAAATCAGACTGGATGGACTGAGAACCCATTTTGAGATATATTGTACTGACAAGAATGTGTTTGTTTTTAGAAGTATACATTAACACCAATTCATGATAACTAAAGCATAAATGTTGGTCACCTCTCTGACCAATCTGGCCTTTTACCTTCAACTCAGAAATAATTTTTCTGTTTTTAATTCTGTGACTTCACTCTAACACATGAGATAAGAATAATAAAATGGAGCTGGGAGAGGGAGACAAAGAAGAGTGCTGCAAAATGGTAGAAGAAACAGAAAAGTATGAAGATTATAAAGCCTGTTGGAGCATGAAAATATGCATGCACAAAAAATAACATGATCATAACTTTTTACTGTATACCTCCATCCTTTCTTTCTTCAGAAAGAAATCTAGATATCTTTTAAATTCAGTTCTTCTCTTTCCTTACATAGCTTTCCCAGCAACAGACTATATGGTCCCATATAACTGGAACAGAGCTAAGTAGAATCCTAGTGTGAGATTCTGTGCTGAGTCTTCCATAGGGCTTGTCTGCACTGGAAAGTAAACCCAAATTAAAGTAGTGTATAAACAAAGCACAATAGCTATTCCTGAATAACTCCATGTGTAGACACCCCTAAATGGAGCAGCACAGAACTCACAGCATAGGGACAGGGGAGGCTAAGGTGGGAGGCCCCCATCAGAACTTAAACAACACTGAGGTCTGGAAAATTATGACAAACTCCTGGGTCTGCCCTACGTGTCGTAGCCCTGCCCAGAATCTTGGCAGCACTGCATGTTTTGTGACATGTACAACATGCCTAGCATATCCCTACACCACGTTTTATGAGGGGTCCTTGGAGGACAAACTTATGGCTATCTTTCTCAGTGCCCGCACCAGGGAAATTCTTACCTGATCAGATGCAAGTCTTTCAGAGTCCATTTATGCCACTCCAGCCCTTTTACCCAGCATAAAAAGCTCAGAGTAGGTGTCATGCTGACAGACCCCGGTTGTGGGAACACAGGATTGAACCTAGGGCCTCTGGAGCTTACTACATGAGCCTCTACTGCATGAGCTAGAAGACATTGCCTTTAGCTAAGGCTGTAGAGCAGACTCATTAATCTCTCTTTCTAAGTGATCTCGGTGCCATTAGAAGGGACAGAACACCACCCCTAGGAGGTGTGTGGGTTACACATGGTCAAGAATCTCAGTTCTAGCCTTGAATATGACTTTTGAACACTGTTCTAACATAGCTTGGCTCTAGCCACCCCAAAGAGCCAAAAACATTAGAAAATATTTTTAAAAGAACCATGTTTTTCTTCCAAACATGACTCCATTCTCAGTGTAGACAGCAGCTATGTCTATTACTCTTTTCATATGATAGCTCTGCTTGAGTTCCCTAAATAGTTTTAGGATTGTTTTTAAAAAGAAAAATGTATCTTGATGGTTTGTATCAATCCCTTTCACAATTTTGTAAATGTTCAACAATGAAAGACTCTTTGAAATGTATTACCAACCAGAAATGTATTCCAGAGTTTTGTTTGAAAATACAGGCTGACCCAAAGCTAAAACAGCATTCTACAGAAATAGCTTATTTAACCACGTTGTTTTCTTACACTCTCCTTTTTTCATTGTTATCCACAGTGCCAACAAATCTATGGCATATGGTGTGCATGAGAATATGTCATCTCAAAACTCAGAAAGAAGAAAGTAGGAGAAAATATCATAGGGGCCAAGTGTACTTACCAGCTGGCAAAGAGGGAGATGTAGCGAGCAGTAGCAAGTTACAAAATGGCCACCTTAGGACTGCAGCTTTGTGTTTCTGGTCAGGCCCCAGAAAGGCTTTCTGGGAAAAAGTTTCTGTAAGAGAATGACTCTGTATCAGGAAGGGTTAGTAAAGGCATTAGGCAGACAGAAAAGGAAATGCTCCTGGGATAGTTTTGGTATACCACCACTATAGCACATTGCAAATTCTGATAGCTAACTCAGAATATGTGTGAGTCGTAACCAAAAATCACCACCCCATTTTGAGTGTTTGGTGACCTACAAGAAATGGTATCTGTCCTGATCCAGTAGATAAGAGTCAACATTACAAGCATTGCAGCAATGGAGGTTTAGGTTGGACATTAGGAAAAACTTAAAGCTTAAGCACTGGAATAAATTGCCGTGGGAGGTTGTGGAATCATCATTAAAGATTTTTAAGAGCAGGTTAGACAAACACCTGTCAGGGATGGTCTAAATAATACTTAGTCCTGCCATGAGTGTAGGGGACTGGACTAGATGATCTCTTGAGGTCCCTTCCAGTCCGATGATTCTATGAAAAACTGCTATCACAACTTCCAGAGTAGCAGCTGTGTTAGTCTGTATCAGCAAAAAGAACAGGAGTACTTGTGGCACCTTAAATTTGTTAGTCTCTAAGGTGCCACAAGTACTCCTGTTCTTTTTGGCATCCTTGTTGGCAATACCTGGAGAAATACTGAAGACTGAATGTGCATGAAGATTGAACTACCGTATCAACCCTACAGCCTGCTATGTCAGTATCAAGACACATTGGCAGGGCAGTGTAGGAAGCTTGTCTTGCTATTTCCCATTTCCCCTCCCATAACTCTTACTGGATAAAGAAGGCTTTTGTCTCCATGAGTGTCAACCTAGCTGACATTTTACACAAGCATTGTCTTCACTTCTGAAAATGCTAAAATTAACATTGTTATGAGCTCATGTCCAATGAAGCAATAAACACATAAGAGTGATGTACAGAAACATATGACTATCCTTTAGCAATTTGTACCCTGTATAAGTAATTCAACTGATACACAATAAACCATTGATTTTTTTGTCTGCTCACCCTTGGAGTCTCATGTTGTTCATATATTAGGGGTCAGCAACCTTTTAGAAGTGGTGTGCCGAGTCTCCTTTTATTTGCTCTAATTTAAGGTTTTGCATGCCAGTAATACATTTTAACATTTTAGAAGGTTTTAGAAGGTATCTTTCTATAAGTCTATAATATATAGACTCATAGACTCATAGACTCTAGGACTGGAAGGGACCTCGAGAGGTCATCGAGTCCAGTCCCCTGCCCTCATGGCAGGACCAAATACTGTCTAGACCATCCCTGATAGACATTTATCTAACCTACTCTTAAATATCTCCAGCGATGGAAACTATTGTTGTAGAAACCAAATTATTGTTGTATGTAAAGTAAATAAAGATTTTAAAAATGTTTAAGAAGCTTCCTTTAAAATTAAATTGAAATGCAGAGCCCCCCAGAACGGTGGCCAGGACCCGGGCAGTGTGAGTGCCTCTGAAAATCAGCTCATGTGCCACCTTCGGCATGTGTGCCATAGGTTGCCTACCCTTGTCATAAAAACATAGGGGACAAATTCACCTCTAATGTAGCTCAACAGAGTTACTCCAGGAATAAATCTGACCCTGTTACTTTACACACAAATTAACCATGGCTGGAAAGGTGTTAATACTTTTATATCCATTCCCAAACAGTCTAACACAATGTCAAAATAATGGTACCAAAATTACAGCAGTGACCATGGCAGGTTCTTGAATCCTCTGGTACAAATACTAAAGCCCTTCTGATAATATTCAGGTACTTGAGAGCAGGTGTGAACTCACTGAGGTTGCTGAGCTCTGTCCCTCTGTTTCTGTTCAGGTCCCTTATGACTGGTGTGGTCTCTCTGAAGAAGGTACAGACCATTTGCAACGGCTTAGCACCTTCTTGCTGTAGCCCTGGTCCTTTTTCATTCAACTCATCTGTGGAATTGGCAAATAATGCCCTTCACCTGACATATTTCCATATTAAAATGAAGCAAAATTTTATATAAACTTATTGCTAGTCCATTATATTTTACTATTTCCATAATCCAGTCATTGGCAGACAATTATTCTATGTACTTTTAACAGTAAATGACAGGTGAGAATGCATATTCCAAAAGGTCTCATATGTGTGACAACAGTTCAGCATTTGAGTGTTTTAAAATTCTTTCAGATAAAGTGAGGTTTTCCAAAAGTAACATCAGAGAAGAGTGTGGCTTTGCAGAGGGGCAGGGAAACTCCACAGACCCTTAAGCCATCCTTGTGATTGTTACAATGATCGTAGTAATTCTGCAGAGACACTCCTTTGCCAAACTGAAAGTTAGCAATCAGTATCAATGGGGGTCTGTAGGATGAGAACCTATAGAGAGAACATTAAATTGTCAGAGTGAAATGGTTTCAGTGAAAATCTATGGAAGCCGGGTCAAAATAAAATAGGTTTATGTCACTAAAAGTCAATGCAGACCATATTTACGATGTTCAGATGATATGAAATAAATCTGTCTGAAGACGAGCTCTGTGTAAACTCAAAAGCTTGTCTCTTTCACCACCAGAAGTTGGACCAATAAAAGATATTACCGCTCCCACCTCGTGTCTCTCATATCTTGGCACCACCACAGCTACAACAAGAGTGCAAACACAAATCTGTCTGGAAATTCATGTCTAGATCTTGTTACCATGTTTGAACAAAATTAAACAAGGTAATTGTGAATCTGTAGAAAATGAAGTACTATGTCACAGTGATAATTATATATGCATATGGGAAGCGAAATCTTCAAATGTGAGAACTGAGCTCTGCACTAGATCCTTAGCGTGACACTTAAGCACTTAAAATGGGTTTTTAGGCTGCTTAGATCAGGTTCACAATTGTGGGATCTTAATACTTAACATAGGCTCTCACATTTGAAAACTTGTCTCCAGATGACAAAAGGAAGCAAAACCACAGAGAAATGGAAGGTGTAAGTTAAATGCTGTTAACAGCAACTCTAATTCATCCCTATTGTACTTTGGTATTATAAGGTAGCAGCAGAACACTGAGCAATGAACTTACATATCTCTTTGAAAGTATTTACAATTATTTAGTGCACAATTTGTATAATAGGCTCACAGTATATTGGTACAACCTATAGGGTCCCTAAAGAGCTTTTCAACTCCAGATCTTTGATCATTTGATAACACTGCGTCCTGCTGAGTGAAGGCTTGAGTGAAAGCAGTAATTCAGAATTTCCTTCCTTTCCTTCCTTAACGTTATTTTGACATTGTTTTGTGTGTTTATTGTATTGTAGGGCATGGCAAACCTGATAAGAGAAAAGCAAAGGTCAAGCCCACACTGGGAAGGTAAAATGAGTTTCCTTTCAGATCAGAATGGTTGAGATATCCCTATACCCTGGAAAACCTGGTAATTTCTGACAGATATGATCATACTTTCTGACATGGAACAAACAGACAGGTTTTTGGTTAAAGAGCATTCTCTGTCATCATGAGAGAGTCAAACATAATGCTCACCTTCAGGCATCTCTCTCCTCTGATGGACAGTCAGCATGGCTCATTTCCTGGGCATCAAGAGGAAAAATGTTTTTGCACAAACCACTGCACTGAGAAGAATTGGAATGATATGCCTGATGACAGCAGCAACACACAGTACCTAAAAAATTCCCCAGCAAGTTAGAATCCACTTTTGAATAAAACTGTGTACATCAGAGGTTAGGCTGCGCACACAACAGTTGATCCAAGATGATTTGCTTCTCTCAGTTGCCCCACAATTTAGTTGTGACTATCATATTCTTTGGGAGGTTCATTCTCCTCAGTCATTTTAAGCTTGTTTCTCTAGGGGGAACTAAAACAAAAATTCCATTACTGAACAAATGGTGTTTGTTTTAATTTTAGTAACTTTCTAAAAGGATAAACTTTTTTTTTCATTTCCTCTGTTTTGCTACAGCTTCTCTTCTAACCTTCCACTGAATCAGCTAATAACATTGCTCTGATATGATTAGATGCATTCATCAGAGATAATGAGAGAAGATAGCTGTGACCTGTTGGGATTTTTTTTCCAAAGGGAAAATTTCTCCAATTCCCCTCCCCCACCCCTGCCCCCATACCTAAATCCTGTGTCAGGTCAACCATCTGTCCAGTTGATAAAAGCTGGATGCTGTTTCCACACAAGCCCCTCATTTCTGCTCCTGAAATCATCTGGGCATGGCTACTACAAAATAACATTCAGTGCCTCTTCTCCCAAGAGGAGAGTTTGGCCATTGCCTCCACAGCACTCCAAGGCCCTGATAGGACAAGATCAATTCTCAAATGGATCTCAGATTCAAATCCCAGTGTGGTGGAGGAATCACTAGCCAGACCTTGTTTCTTAATTTTAATGAATAAAGGGCATTCATATTTGTTAATGGATCCCTATAATTGGAGCAAAACAAGCAGAGAAAGAACAATTTGATATTGATGGTGAGTAGGGCTACTGGGAGCATGCACCACAGAAATTCTCCACTGGAACACAAATTTATAACATATTAATATTTGTATTATGACTAATTAGAACACCTAGTTACATTAGAAAGGATTTCCTTTTTCCCAACGGATACAAGCCAACCACTAGCAGATGAGGGTTAGGAAGAAATTTCCCTTTTGGGCAGGTTAAGAATATAAGAATGGCTGTACTGGGTCAGACCAATTGTCCATCTAGCCCAGTATCCTGTCTCTGGCAGTGGTCAGTGCTAGATGCTTCAGAAAAGGAACAATTCTGAGTGATCCATCCCGTTATCCAGTCCCAGTTTCTGGAAGTTGGAGGGTTTGGGACACTGAAGCAAGAGATTGCATCCCTGACCATCTGGGCTAATAGCCATTGATGGACCTACCCTCCTTGAACTTATCTAGTTCTTTACAGAACCCAGTTATAGTTTTGACCTATACAATATCCCCTGGCAATGAATTCCACAGGTTTACTGCACAGTGTGTGAAGAAGTACTTCCTTGTGTTTGTTTAAACCTGCTGCCTATTAATTTCATTGGGTAACCCATAGTTCTTGTGTTATGTGAAGGAGTAAATAGTGCTTCCATATTCATTTTCTCCATTCCATCCATGATTTTATAGACCTCTATCATGGCCCTCTTCAATGGTTTTTCTAAGATGAACAGTTCCAGTCTTCTTAACTCTCCTCGTATAGAAACTGTTCCATTCCCGTAATCATTTTCATTGTCCTTCTTTGCACGTTTTCCAATTCTAATATATCTTTTTTGAGATTGGATGACCAAAACTTCATGCACTATTCAAGTTGTGGGCATACCATGGATTTATACAGTGGCATTATGATATTATCTGTTTTATTAACTATCCCTTTCGTAATAGTTTTTAATATTTTAGCCTTTTTGATTGCCGCTTCACATTGAGCAGATATTTTCACAGAATTATCCACGAAGACTCTAAGATCTCTTTCTTGAGTGTAGCAGCTAATTCAGAGCCCACGATTTTGTATGCATAGCTGAGATTATTTTTTCCAATGTGCATTTCTTTGCTCTGATCAACATTGAATTTTGTCTGCCATTTTGTCACCCAGTTTAGTGAGATCCCTTCATAATTCTTCACAGTCAGCTTTGGGTTTAACTATCTTGAGTAATTTTGTATCATTTACAGACTTTGCCACCTCACTGTTCATCCCTTTCCTCAGACCATTTATGACAGTGATTCTCAAACTTTTGTATTGGTGACCCCTTTCACACAGCAAGCCTCTGAGTGTGACCCCCCTTATAAATTAAAACCACATTTTTTTATATTTAACCCTATTATATATGCTGGCGATGGAGGTTGACAACTTGCGGCCCCCAAGTAATAACCTCGAAACCCCTTGAGGGGTCATGACTCCCAGTTTGAGAACCCCTGATTTATGAATATATTGAACAGCACAGGTTCCACTACAGATCCTTGGGGGATCCCACTATTTACCTCTCTCCACTGTGAAAAATGATTATTTATTTTTACCCTGTTGCCTATCTTTTAATCAGTTACTGATCCATCAGAGGATGCTATCTCTTATCCCATGACTGCTTACTTTGCTTAAGAGCCTTTGGTAATGGACCTTGTCAAATGCTTTTTGCATAGGTGGCCAGTGACCTGGACGTTGGGGGAGGCTAGCCCCTGGCTCCTCCCCTTCTGCCTGAGGCCCCACCTTTTCCCCTCCCTTTCTCTTCCCCCCTCTGGAGCCCAGCACCCCCATCATGGCCCCCAGCCCCAGTGCACTGGGTGACACAGTCCAAGCTCTAGGCCGGCAGTATGGCCCAACTGCCAGCCACCCAAATCCCAGCAGGCGGCCAACCAGCTCCAGCTCCAGCTCCACCTCCAGCTCCAGCCCCAGCCCCAGCCCCAGCCTGGGCCAGAGCAGAGCACCGGGAACTGCAGGAGGGGGCATGGGTGCGGAGTGTGGGTGGGGGAATGCCAGGCTGTTTGGGGAAGCACAGCCTCCCCTAGCCTATGATACGCACCACTCATGGCTTTCTGAAAGTCCAGGTACACTACATTGACTGGATCAGCCTTATTTACAAAGTTGTTGACTCCTTCACAGAATTCTAATAGATTGGTGAGGCATGATTTCCCTTTACAAAAGGCATGTTGACTCTTCCCCAACACATCACATTCATCTGTGTGTCTGATAATTCTGTTCTTTACTACGGTTTCAAACAATTTGAAGTTAGGCTTACCGGCCATGATTGCTTCTGGAGCCTTTTTAAAAAATCAGTGTTACATTAGCTACTCCCCAGTCATCTGATACATAGGATGAGTTAAGAATCAATAGGTTATACCATAGTTAGTAGTTCTGCAATTTTGTATCTGAGTTCCTTCAGAACACTCTGGCGAACATTATCTGGTTCTGGTAACTTATTTCTGTTTAGTTTATCAATTTGTTCCAAGATCTCCTCTATTGACACCTCAATCTGGGGCAGTTCCTCATATTTGTCATCTAAAACGAATGTCTTGGGTGGGAGAATCTCCCCCATATCCTCTGCAGCGAAAACCGATGCACAGAATTCATTTAGCTTCTCCACAACAGACTTGTTTTCCTTGAGTGCTCCTTTAGCATCTTGATCATCCAGTGGCCCCACTGACCATTTGGCAGGTTTCCTGCTTTTGATGTACTTAAAAAAACTGGCTGTTAGTTTTTGGTTTGGGGAGCGGGAGAGGAGTTTTGGCCTAAGTTTAGAGTGTGATTGTTAGGTGTATCTGCCTCTTACACTCCCTCTCTAAACTCTCCTGTTTGCTGCTCTTGTTTGACAGCTCCTCTGGTCACTTAGGAGCTGGCTCTTTAAAACCCTGTTCTTCCTGAGTTAGCCTCACCCTCTTGTCAAAGGATCCTAATGGGGTTAGCAATCAAAGGATAGCAGGGTACAGCCTCATTAGCAAGCTCTCAGCCAAGCCTGGTAGATTGCTTGGCTCAGTACAGAGGCCCCACAACAGACCACACTATACACTTTAATCAAGCAAGAACACAGCAAACAAGCAAGCATACAACAAACAAACAAACAAACTCTCCCCAAGGGTCACACAGTCTCTCCTCCTTCACCCGGAGAACACCATTGCAAAATTCCGATATACAGCTCCTGTTTGTTAGGTTATTCCATAATTATTTAGCATATGATTGATTTCTTCTTCCTCTGGTACTAATTACAGTCAAAGACAGGATACCGAGCTAAATGGACCTGGGTCTGATCTGTGATAGTATCTCTTATTTAGAGTTCTTCTGGGATTTTTGGTTGTCCCAGTATTTTCTGATGAAATTAAGCTTTCATTTACAAATTTATGTTCCTCTAGCCTCTCTGTTTGACCTAACAAAACCTTCTCAATGTAAACTGATTCAGTACTGTCTTCCTGAATCTGTAGACTCACAAACCAGAACAGCAGCTCTAAAAGAATTGAGATTACTAACCTCATTCATCTCAGTGAGCTGCTAACTCTGAAACCAGACATTATGTCAACATTAATAACTTTTATTTAATGATCATTTAGTAGAAATATCTGGCTAATGTTGTTTATATGCTGTGGTTAGAGTCGTTTGAGAAGTTATTCCATAGAGTAAGTTCTGTGAGTTTCAATGATGCAAATAATTGAATGTTCTGTAAAGAAAAAATTTTCATGAAAGTATGGATACCCCATTTATATCAAATGAAAAAAACAGGAGTTGTACAATAAATAGTTTAGACTTCTTGCAAATTCCAGCCTAAGGGTTTAGTGCTCAGGTCCCACTGAATTTCCTTGGGAGAAATGCAAACCTCTATATTAATAGAAAATAGTCACTCAGTATGCTGATGCTACTATTACCTATTTAGCTGTTGATCTCTATAGTGTAGACATCCAGTCCTCAACACAGCACTTAATGACATCATGCTAAAGAGCTCACTCACTCTTGAGCTGACACAGGCTGAGGACTAGTTTACACTATCAGCAAAGCCCCCTAGTGGCGATCCAGTGTATACTGGTGTGATGTTGCACTCCATATGATTTTATGAAAATATGCTAATGAGTGTGAATATAATGTAACTGGAATATGCTTCATGCAAAAGGTCTCTTGTAAGGTATCATTACAAAGCTTATAATCTACTGAGTGTGATCACCCAATCTGTATAAATGTATCATTCTTGTATCTGAAACTAACAATATGAAATATAACTCTGAGGTCCTATTGTAATTATGCAAAGTGAGGGCCATTACTGGTGCTTTGGAATCTTGATGGCTCCCATCAACTAGGACAATTGGTTGTAAATGGCTCTGTTTATTTGCAAGCCTTCTTGTGAATTAAGCCAGAAAGAATGAAGGCTTGGGGTCTCACAGGACATGTGCCCATGTCACCTGGTACTGGAATCCATCTTAAACCTGGTGCTTTTCCATTTAGAAGGAGGGGTGGGGAACCAGAGAGATAAAAGATTCCTGCCTTGTGCCAAAGCTATATAAGGGGGTGCAACAGAACAAAGGGGGCTGCAGTCATGAGAAATCCCCTAGTACCACCTGAGCTGGAACAAGGACTATACCAGGGGAAAGGACTGTGCCCAGACTAGGAAGGAGTCTAGTCTGTGAAAGAAGCTTATTGGAACATCTCTGAGGGTGAGATTTATCTGTATTCAGCTTCTTAAATGTATTAAGCTTAGACTTGTGTGTTTTGTTTTATTTTGCTTGGTAACTTACTCTGTTCTGTCTGTTATTACTTGGAACCACTTAAATCCTACTTGTTATACTTAATAAATTAACTTTTGCTTATTAATTGACCCAGAGTAAGGAATTAGTACCTGGGAGAGTAAACAGCTATGCATATCTCTCTATCAGTGTTATAGAGGGCGGACAATTTATGGGTTTACCCTGTATAAGCTTTATATAGAGTAAATTGGATCCCATTGGGAGCTCTGGTGTCTGGGGCCTAGAGACAGGAGCACTTCTTAAGCTGTTTTCAGTGAAGTCCACAGCTTTTGGGAGACGTGGTTCAGACTTGGGTCTATGTTTGCAGCAGGCTAGCATGTCTGACTCAACAAGACAGGGTTCTGAAGTCCCAAGCTGGCAGGGACAACGGGCTCAGAAGTAGTCTGAGTGCCATCAGGTGGCAGTCCCAAGTGGGTTTCTGTGATCCAACCTGTCACAACTGGCAAAAAGAGTTATTTTTTCACTACAGTTAAACCACTTCCCTGAACAATATAAGCATAAGCTATACCAACAAAAGGCCTCTTTTCTGGTATAAGCTGCTTCTACACAGGGGGCTTTGCTTGCCAGCATAACTATGTTGATTAGAGGTGTGATTTTTTCACACTGCTAACTGATGTAGTTGTGCCGGCAAATCTTTGTAGTGTAGACCTGGCCTGAATTTGTTGGTCTGCATCACAGAAAGCACATCTCTTATCTCATTCTGAGAGTATGTAAGGGAAAAATTTGCTATATGGAAATGGCCTTGTTATCCACTTCAAAAGATGTGTTACAGTTGTTATGTGTCTATTTATTTTTCACATGCACTCTAAGCTTTTCAAAAGAGTGCATGTTCCTCATCAAACAAATTAATAAATCCTGTGGACCCAATCCTCCTTAAATTTTTAACAAAGTCAAGGGCATTACACCTATGTACAACAAGTCTGAGATCAGAATCTAATCCTCCATCTATACAGACATTTCTCCTTATATAGCTGTATTTTTCCCATTTTCCTTCAGTTCCTTTCTCTCTCCTCCTTTGTGTCCCTGCCCAACTGCCAGAAATTTCTAAATTGGTGAGCTCACTCTCTCCCTCCCTTTCCTTTTCCCTTTCTCTCCCTCTGTCAATTTCAATGGGCTCCTGCAGTTACTTGGGCAGACAGCATTCTGTTGCCAAGCAACTCTCTGAAAGAGAGCGCATGCTGCCCTTGCACAGACAGAGTGTGGCCGTCTGTTCCAGTGATGCTGTGGCCTAATTTCTGCCTCCCTTGTATTAAGTACAAAAGGGGACATCTCCAAATGTGGCAGGAGAGGGAGTATTGAATTATTTGCACTACTTTTGTTTGTTTGTTCCCCCCCCCTCCTGATTGGGTGAATCCCCTTGCAACCCAGGGTCCTCAGAAGTCACGCACGACTAATCAACTTGCATGCATTTGGAGCTGTTCACTGTGCATTCCAGATCATTGCCAATTTTCTGTTGGCTTTTGGCTGAAGTAATAGTACTTATGGAGATCTGTTAAGCTTTCTCTTAACTCTCAGTTAAGAATAACTTTGCATGTAAATTCCCATGGCCATTCATTCATAATCTTTTCCTACCTGACTCTTTTTCTCTAATTTGTATTATCATGGTGCCTTTTCAGGCATGCAAGCATAGTTTCCTTCATTTTCTCTCCTTTCACCATGTTTTCCCAAGACAAAGAACAGCTAACAGGTTTTTCCCCAGCCCCAGGAGAAGTCAACATTTTATCCATCCATTTAGAGATGTTTGCCAAACCTTCTCAAAGTTCAGGGATATCTGGGTGCAGATTTTCTAGTTTGAACTCATCACTATTCCATATCACATAATCGCTCACTTCCTGTTAGAGACAAGAGTATCATAAAAAAATGATTTTAAAGGGCCAATTCTGCAGTGGTTCTGTATGTTCTTTTATTGGCATGATTTTAACATGCTGGTTACTGATGGCAAATGCTGTGTAATCCATGCCTCTGTCAACTCCATTACAGACTGCAGCAGGCTCACTCTACCAGCAGTGCATGTGAACAGAGAGAAAGCTACAGAGCATGAAACAGTCCAATATTGCTGCAATGCTCTGTGCATTCCACTGACTCACCTTTCACTTTTGGACCAAGTTTGAAGTCCCAGTCCTAATCTACAAGTCCCCAAATGAGTTGGCACATGGCTACCTCAGAGACAATCAAGAATCTTCATCCACAGCTCTCCAAGACAACTGTAATCCACAGAGACAATGCAGTTAGGTAAGGCACTGTATGCTTCATGTAAAGGGGGGGTCCCAGCCAGAATTTCCAACTTTTCCCCATATTGATTATGGGGCATGCTGTGTGTCAGTTGGCAGCTACTCCCCATTCCAGTGTACATATTGCAAAGAGTAGGATAGTGCATTTTTATACCATTGTCTTCTACGGAACATGATCAGAATTGCTCAACTGTGTGCCATTGCTCTTATACTGCTAGCAAAGTAGCTAAAGTGGTAGGGTCATGTTCTTTTGGAGCAAATGATGTGGCTTCTGTTCCTGCTATTGTGAGAAGCAAGAAACCATGGTGTTCAGTCTAGGACTGTGAAGTCAATGTATAGCTTAGGAAGTGTTCTGGGATCCTCTGGAAAGAAAGATGCTATTTTAATGGAAAATATTAGTATGTTCATGTGTCCCACATATATATCATTTGGCACTGCACAGTACCTCAAGCTTCACACACATCACACATGGTGGAATAGCATGGAAGTCTATCCTCTCAAAAACACAGACTGGTAACACTAAGACAACAACAACAAAATACACAATCTAATTCTTGCAATGAAGACAAATTGCCAATTCCATTTGTAGTTAACCTTAAAAAAGGAAAGAAAAGAAAAGAACCCCAGAAGTTGATGCTGGAGTTGGAGATACCAGTGAACATAATTCCTGTGCTCCTTTACCAAACAGACTTTTATCTGCTAAGAATGGCAAGGGCCCAAAACAATCTATCACATGGATATTGAACTCCTGGCTCACTGTCAGATGCATCCTACTTTATGGAGTCATCTGGTCCTGCGTCAATTTAAGATGACACTACAATTTATAGATAGAATTATAGATTATTAGGGTTGGAAGGGACCCACTGCCAGCAAGCAGCAAGTGAAATAAAGCTCCAGTTCTTCTGCACTGGGGACACACAGCTGTCTTCAAAGGGAAATAGACTAATCCTAGCCCATTTCTCTTTGTCAATAGATGTTTAAATAGCTCTGCACTTGGAGGGAAACTGACTAAGATTCATTAGTTTCCTTCGGTATCTAGCTCATTGCTGGTGGAAAGGGAAACAGACCAGAAAAAGAAGTTACTCAGTGCAGTAACGATGGCTCTTTGAGATGTGTGTCCCTATCAGGAGCAGCGTCAGGGTTTCTGGAACCCTAGGCAGAATTCGGGGGGCGGCATTTTGTGAACTCCCCACGGGGCGCGTGGGAGCTTCCGGTTCTGCTCCCATTGCGCCGCCGAAGAACGAGCCTCATTCGAAATGCCGCAGGTGACAGCGGCAGTCACTGAGCTGCTCAATTGCCTGCCGCTGTTTTCCATGGCACGTCGGCAGAAGATCCTTCTTTGGTGGCGCGACGGGAGCGGAACCGGAATTTCCCGCGCGCCCCAGGGGGAGCACACAAAATGCTGCCCCCCAAATCCTGGTGCCCTAGGCGACCCCCTAGGGTTGCCTAATGGAAGCGCTGGCCCTCGTCCCTATGGGTGCTCCACTGTAGGTGTGCGTGCATCACTGTGCTGCTGATCGGAGAACTTCGGAAGCAGTGTCCACTTGGCCCGCACATGTGGCCATGTCTCCCCTCATGCCCCACCAGGAGGCTAGCCTCCCTCACTTACTTCTTTATCACAGAATCATTGACAAGAACTCTGAAGTAGAGGGGAGGAGAGCGAATTCTGGAGCACTCATGGAACATACATCTCAAAGAACCTTCCTTACTGCACAAAGTGAGTAATTTTTCTTGAGTAATATCTCTATAGGTGCTCCATTGTAGGTGACTCCTGAGCAATATCCCCACTGGAGAGCCAGGGCTTTGAAGTCAGGTCAGTTACAGAGCCGAAGATGACATCGGAGGTGCAGTCCCCAGTGATGGCATAATGTTCTGGGAAAGTGTGGACTGATATCCATATTGCTGCTCCACAGATCTCTAAGATAGGGCCATTCTTGCAAAAGGCAATGGATGATGTGGAGTATGTATGTACAGTATCGGGGGGGGGGGGTTATACTGCAAACTTGATAATATCATCTAATGCAGTTCGAAACCCACTTGGAGAGGCTTTGTGCTGATATTGCTGAGCTCTTTGATCTTTCCACAATGGAGAGAGAAAGTCTTGGGGACTTCCTGAAAACCTTTGTCCTGTCCAGATAGAAGGTTAGGGCTCTCCTGATATCTAAAGCGTGTAGTATAGCCTCCCTGTTGTCTCAGTGTGGCTTGGGTAAAAGGTTGGATGGTGAATCAATTGATTCATGTGAAATGGGGAGGTTACCATGGGAGTGAATTTTGGGTGTGGTCTGAGAGTAACTTTGTCCTGAAAGAATACTGTGTAGGGGGGATGTGCCATCAGAGTCGCTATTTCTCCTATTCGCCTAGCTGAGGTAATCGCTACCAGGAAGACTGTTTTCATTGACAGGTATGTAGGTGAACAGGTAAGTGGCAAACAAGTTTGTGATCAGCGTCCCCAGTGCCTGAATAGATCATGAAGTACTAATGGGTCTAGCTCCCACTCATGACCATATGGAATTTGTGACTGAGACTGTCCACTATGGAGTTTTGTGTGCCGGGGAGATAGGCTGCTGACAGTGTGACGTTGTGGGAGATACACCATTTCCATAGTCTTATCTCTCCACACAGAGGAAGGGCGACCTGGCTCTTCCTTGTTGATTTATGTAGTACATACAGGCTACATTGTCTATTAGGACTCTTGTGTGCAATCCTTTGATCAGTGGGCGGAAGTGGGAGCATGCAATCCTAGCCGCCTTTAGCTTCAGGAGGTTGCTGTGAAGAGATACCTCTTTGGATGACCACTTCCCTTGTGTAGTGAGGTCATTTAGATGTGCCCTCCAACCTGTGAGCTATGTGTTGATAGTGAGAAACAACGACGTGGGGGGTGGAGTTTGCGAGAAGGTGATTCCTTTGCAAACATTGGCTGGGTCTTTTTCCACCAGTCTAAGGAGTTCTAGATCCTGGCAGGTAGGGAGACGGGTTTGTCTAGTCTATCCCTGTTTGGTTTGTAAACTTAGCTGAACCACATCTGAAGGCATCACAATTAAAGCCTGGCATGTGGTATTACTGCTGTGCCTGATGCCATATGCCCCAAGAGTTGGAGGCAGTGTCTGATATATGTGAGCTGTTTTGAATGGTCTCTATGAGTGTGGCCAGGGAGAGAAATCTGTGTTGACGAAGGAGAGCTCTGGCCTGTACCGAGTCGAGGTCGGCCCCTATGAATTCTAGACGTTGCACTGGAGCAAGGGTTGATTTCTGGTTGTTGATCTGTAGGCCCAGGTCTGTAAACATGTGCATTGCAGCTTTGGTGACCTGGTGAGCCTCTTGGAGAGATTGGGCTCTGAAATTGGATAAGATTGGGCCTTTATCCAGATAAGGGTAAATCATGATCCCTTGGGAGCGTAAAAGTGCGGCCATTACTGAGAGAACCTTGGAAAATACTCTTGGAGCCAATGATAGCCCTAAGGGGAGCACCCTGTACTGGTAATGGTCTTGTCCTAAAGTGAATCTGAGAAATCATCTGTGAGTCAGTAGGATTGAAATATGAAAATAGGTGTCCTGAAGGTCGAGGGCCAAAAATCAGTCTCCCTGTTCCAAAGCTGGAATGATCATTGCTAGAGTGACCATCTCTAATTTTGGAGCTTTGACAAACTTGTTGAGAGCTCTGAAGTCTCGTATGGGTCTCCAACCTAACTTCCTCTTGGATATCAGAAAATAGCAAGAGTAGAACACTTTTCCTCGTAGATGTTGAGGTACTGGTTCTCTGGCTCTTACCTGGGAAGACAATCTACCTCTTGTCATAGTAAACTCTCATGAGAAGGGTCCCTGAAGAGGGATAGAGAAGGTTGTTGTGGAGGGAGCAGAGAATAAAAATGGATAGAGTACCATTGCAAATGATCTCTAGGACCCATTGATCCGATTTATGCATTCCCAGGGTGCTACAGAATGCTGCCAACCAGCAGCCAAATGGGTAGATAGCAGTGATCAGCTGTAGCAGTTGGGGGGGTGGTCTATTGGCACCTCAATCAACACGTCAAAACTGGAGTTTGGACATAGACAGCTGGGCTGAGGAAGGCTGCGGGTCAGATGGTTTATACCTTGAAAATTTATTATTTTTCCTCTGTGGCTTGTAGTAGCATTGAGCTGGATATTGGGAGGTGCATGGTTTGTGCTGGGGCTGTGGGCTAATCTTCCTCTTTTGTTTTGATGTGTAGATGCCCAGCGAATGGAGAGTGGCTAGAGAATTCTTCAAGCTGGGAAGAGAGGCATCAGTCTTTTCCATGAAGAGTTCAGTGTCTTTAAAAGGAAGGTCTTCAATGGTTGACTGTACCTCCTTCAGGAAGCCCAAGAGATGGAGCCATGACATCTGTTGCATCACTGCTGCCAGAGAGATGGACCTGGCAACTGTACTGGCTGTGTCGAGGGCAGATTGTAGCATTGTTTTTGCTACTGACTATCCCTCCTGAATAATGGCCTTGAATTGGTTGTGATGTGACACAAGCAGCTGCTCAATAAAATCGTTCAGTTTTAAATGATTTACATAGTTGTATTTTGACATCAGGGCTTGAGAGCTGGTGATTCAAAACTGAAGTGTGGCTGAGGAGTTATGCTTTCCTCGCAAAAAGGTCCAAACACTTCCAGTCCCTAGTGTATGGAGTGGACTTCATCTGTTGTTGATGGCTTCAGGAGTTAACAGCATCCATCATGATGGACTTGGGTGGAGTGTGGGGGAAGAAGAACTCAGTCTCCCACACTGGGACATTATATTTTTTGTCTTCCCACTTGCTGGTATGTGCCACCAATGCTGGGGTCTGCCAGATGGTTCCTGCTGGTTCCAGAATGGCCTTGTTAATGGTTAGGACAATCTTTGAGGAAGAGGATGAGTGGAGTCCATCAAGGAGACAATGGTGGGTGTCCTTGACTTCCTCTAGTGGTATTTGGAGAGTGTCCGCCACTCTCTTCGGGATGTCCTGGAAGAGGCGAAAGTCATCTGCCAGAGACGACAGGGGAGGCATGACGGCCTCATCTAGGGAGGAGGATATGGTCCTTGGGTCACTTCTTCCTCAACAGCACCCTCATGTTCCTCCATGATTTCTTCCAGAGGTTCTGAAACTCGGAAAGCCATGGCCAAAGGGGTGTGCTTTGAGGGTTCTTGGGTGGGGCTAGAAATTTGAGAGGCATGGTGGTTATATGCAGCCTGATGGTCCCAGTATGTCCACTGGAGTAGTGGTGGCATAGAGGTCAGTGGTGATGCCCATGGGTGGCCATATGAAGATTGTGGTGGTGGAGCCATCTGAGGTTACGTTCAAGGACCCTGCTGATATTGGACACTGTAAGGAGACTGGGAGGAGTACTGTGATGCCACCTCCTCAGGTTCACTATCTGACCCCTCACTAGAGACCAGAGGAGCATGACAGGGCAGTGGGGAAGATTCCCATGCCAGTCGAAGACTCAGTGCAGAGGTTCTGGCACCAAGAAGAGGGGACTCTGATACTTCTGACACACAGAAGTCCCAAGAGTGTTGGAATTCCGGAGGTACCGATCAACTCAATCCCATTGGCGCTACTTGGGGAGGCCGGAGATCTTGTCCATACCAGTGGCTCTGGTGCCGAATGAGATGTCGATGATGGTACCGATGTTGGATCACTTACCGGCAATATATTTTTAGAGGAGTGCTTACTCTTGTCCTCGTCCCTTGCTGCCAATGACTCGGTGTCAGTGCCCATCGAGTCCATGAGCTTGTCAATGGTACCTGCCATGGAGGACTTCCATGAGACATGGGTACTGGTCTGCAAAGGTCTCAGTGCTGATGGTACCAAGGCTTCCGAGTTTGCCAGAGAGCGTTTACGGCTATCTTGGGACTCACTGTGGGGACCTCCTGTTCTCTTCTTCCCTTTGTGAGAGGGGTCAGAGGGTTGTTTCTTCAGCCCACATCCTTTAGATGTGGGTACACTACTCAAAGATGAATTACATGATCCTAGTCAATTTCCTTCTGCAGCCCACTTCTGCCATCAGTTACACCTGTACAGCTCCACAGACTTTACTGAGGTTGCTGGTGTATTAAAAACAAAATTTCTCTAGCCCTGTATTGTTAATGTAGTTTCTCTTTAAACAGGAAAGGGTCTATTAGAGAAAATGTCTAGAAGAATGCTTGTCAGTTTCACTCCGTAGGATAAAGGATTTTTGCTGCCTCAAAGACCAAACATTTAGGAAGATGGAAAAGCAGAAAAATAAGAAAGGGGAGTACTGACAAAGAGCAAAAGGAGAAAGGAAAAATAAACAGGACAGAAAAAACAGACACTGAAGAAGCCAAAATAGAGAAAGAGAAAGAAGGGGAAAGGGTGGGTCTTTAAGAGCTCCACATACATGTTTGCCACTGAATGGAAAATATGGTTAAATGAAACACTGAATGCAACAGCTAACTTAAATCTTAGACACAATCTAGAACTTGGTTTCAGGTTGGTTTTGTAGGGAGGGGGCATCAAAATGAATCCATTGGCATGGAAAGACCAATTCCTCCTCTAATCTGCAATCAGCACTCTCCTTTGCTCCCCTTGTAGCACAGGATCTATTTTATTAGACCACCTCAAAGATTTTTGGAAGCAGTAGGGTTTCAGGTGGCTTCAGGCAGGACTCTGTTCAGCTGATGGACTACTCTATCAATGGTGTCATAACGCAAGAACTAGGAGTCATCAAATGAAATGAATAGGCAGCTAGTTTTAAACAAACAAAAGGAAGCATTTTTTCACACAACACACAGTCAACCTGTGGAACTCCTTGCCAGAGGATGTTGTGAAGGCCAAGACTATAACAGGGTTCTAAAAAGAACTAGATAAGTTCATGGAGGCTAAGTCCATCAATGGATATTAGCCAGGATGGGCAGGGATGGTATCCCTAGCCTCTGTTTGCTAGAAGCTGGGAATGGGTGATAGAGGATGTATCACTGATTACCCGTTCTGTTCATTCCCTCTGGGGCACTTGGCATTGACCACTGTCGGAAGACAGGGTACTGGGCTAGGTAGACCTTTGTTCTGACCCAGTATGGCCATTCTTATGGTCTTATGTCTAGCTGGATATTATTATATTTCATCTTCTGTTATTGAAACACTGGCCCCTAAACATCTTCATTCACTGCACTGTCTTCACCAGTCACCTTGGTGTACAGCAACCTGTGACAAATGAAGCAGAAAAGGAGGTGAGAGTGTTGATGGTGGAAATCCTGTTCTGAGTTAAATTAAATGGGAGAAATATATGGGAATGGAAGTGTGATGCGGTACAAGAGGGTAGTGAGGCTGAGAAGGGGCCAATTAACTGGATAGGCTACAGCTGAGGAGAACTGGGTAGTCTAAGTAACCCCTGAATGTTGATGGAGCCCAGGTGAGATGGACTAGGTGAGACTAGTATAAACCCAAGAAATTGGCAGCAGAAGAGGGCTGAAGTTAGTGAGCCTATAGCCACTCTCTGGACATCAGAAAGGGAAGGAAGGAAACATAGCTAGGAAAAAGTCCAGGGAAATGGCAGCAAGGTTTAAGATGGTGCAGAGCTTGGCTGCTGAGCTGGAACCTAGAGTACAGGGTGTGCCCAGGTTACCCTACCAACCAATGGAGAAGTGGCCCTGTCTGGGCAATGAATAGGAAGACTGCATAAGACTATTTATATGCAGACACTTTGATACCCCAGAAGGGGAAAAACAGATAATGCCCTTGCAGGAGGGCCAAATCACACAGAGGAAGTAGCCAAGCCACAAAGAGCAAGAGATGAAGAGAGAGTTCCCTGAGTCACAGAGACAGAGACAGAGAGGTGGCAGAGTGTGATTGAATGAGTATCAGAAGTGGATGTCAGACCTGGAAGGACTCTAATCCCCAGAGCAGCCAGGAGGAGCTACCCAATCAGCGAGTGGACACCATGACAGGGAGAAACATATAGGAAACCTCTATTTTATACCATGACTGTGGTGGAGGCCACAAAAGGTTTCTCCACCTTAGCATCCACCAAGTTCTGATCCATGGTATTCTGGATGGTGAACAGCCTACTTGTCTCCATTCAGTTATGGACTCGAGGGTTTCTCACTGTGCAGTTTGCAATTTATTTCACAGAGAAGATCACTTGGATTCAGGTGGGGCCAGAAGCCTCCAGAGCCATGTCTTGGTAGGGGAGAAATGTCTGGGTTTTGGACAGTTTGGGTTTTTGAATTTCTAGCGATATCTGGGAACCTGTAGACAGCAACCTACAGTTGGAATCATGCCCTAATCAGCTGGTGAAATGCAACACTGGGACCAGTTCTCTCCTGCATCAAGAGCTGCTTATCACAAGAGAGTGAGGGGACCATCAAGGAGCTGGTTATGGCTCCTCTATTCTGTGGACCAATCTGTGCCAGCCCTAGAATGAGTTAGAGCAGCATAGGGGTACAATTCTGCTCTCTCAATGGTGGTTTATAGCCTTAATTTTGACCAACAGGCAAGAATTACAAACTTAATTCAGCTTGGCACATCTGGCTTCCATAAAGGCAGACAGTCTGATGCAGAAGTTCATAATCACTTGGATGGTCAGATCAATAAAGTGGGCAATCTGTCCCTTTTACCTTCACAGTTTACATACAGACTCAAAAGTCAAAACACTGAGTGCTGTAGCCTTCCCTTTTGTCACAGCAAATGGGTGTTCTGCAGGAAGAAATCAGTCAACACTTCAAGATTGTATCAAAAAACAAATAGTACATGAACCAAAGACATTTTACAACTCAGATTTCCATAGTAAGGATTGGTTTATTAAGCATTTCCCCCTCTTTATTTTTAATGTACTTTGAATAAGATTCTAAGAACAGCAGAACAGAAATACAAAGATAATTCTAACTAGTTCAGTACAGTAAGTATAACTAATTTTATTTTCTTATCCCTTTGTTATTTTA
Organism: Gopherus evgoodei; assembly: GCF_007399415.2. Lineage (NCBI taxonomy): Eukaryota > Metazoa > Chordata > Testudines > Testudinidae > Gopherus > Gopherus evgoodei. The sequence goes on from NC_044332.1 coordinate 62,020,921, forward strand.
TTGTTTTCTCCTCATAAGTTTCCCCAACTCATTCACCTTGTAGAAGATGCATCCTCCTCTGCTCCTTACATTTGCTAGAGGCTTTCATATGGAATTACTTCCTTTAATTCCTGCTGTGCATGAGTGTGATATCTAGTTCCGCCTCATTTGGTACCAGCTCAGATCCTATCAGAATTTACACTTGAGTCTCATACAAAATGCTTTAATGGGTAGACTAGATTAAAAAATCATTTAATCAAAGTATTTAAATGGAACTTAGATTAAAAAAAAAAATCCCAACACACTCACCTGAAAATTCTTTAAAAAGCAACTCCATTAACCTACCTAAATGAGTAACTGTAAGCTGCAGCTTGGCTCATTTAATCGATAACGATATTCTGGCAAGCCTCCCTCCAGTCCCCAAATTTACAAAGCGATGGGATGTTTCCAGAGAAATACAACAAATTGTAGGATGTGAGATATAGTTCAGTAACCTAAAATCTATGGACCAGTTCATTGGGTAGGCTTCCCTCCAGGCAGGAGATGAATAAATCCCACTGATGGGAACTACCCATATCTCATGAGGAGAGATTAGGCCCCTAAAGTCCTTATCTAGGATGAACTGTTGCCTTCAGTTACATCAATGCTGTCTCACAGACTTCAATGAGAGATTAGATACCATAGTGATAAATGCCTTAAAAATACCTGGTATATATATTTAAATATAAATATGGACCCACCTGCATTTGTCAACCACACTAACTTGCCCCGAGATCATTTCCGATCTTACAAGCTAAAAAGGGTTAGGTGGGGTTTGTTAGATACACACACAGAGGTTCTACCTGATCTTAAGTTTTCAGTGCCTTGATTTAAACAAATGTTTGTTGTATAATACGCTTTCTATCCTCCAGTTCAGCTGTAAGAAGTGACTACACAAGGAGCTCTGGCAATGCCACTTCATTAATGCAGCATCTACAGTGAACACATCCAGCGCAGCAGGCAATAAAACATCTGGGATATCTGTTGGTAGTAAACTAAGGACAGCGCAAAATCATCTGATATAGCTGAGAACTCCAATACCTAAATAAATTATTTAATTTAAAATCACAGAATCATAGGACTGGAAAGGACTTCGAGAGGTCATCTAATTCAGTCTCCTGCACTCATGGCAGGACTAAGTATTATCTACACCATCCCTGACAGGTTTTTGTCTAACCTGCTCTTAAAAATCTCCAAAGATGGAGATTCCATAACCTCCCAAGGCAATTTATTCCAGTGCTTAACCACCCTGACAGTAAGGAAGTTTTTCCTAATGTCCAATCTAAATCTCCCTTGCTGCAATTTAAGCCCCTTGCTTCTTGTCCTACCTCAGCAGTTAAGAAGAACAATTTTTCTCCCTCCTCCTTGTAACAACCTTGCATGTATTTGAAAACTGTTATCATGTCCTCTTCTCACTCTTCATTTTTCCAGACTAAACAAACCCAGTTTTTTCAATCTTCCCTCACAGGGTCATGTTTTCTAGACCTTTACTCACATTTGTTGCTCTTTTCTGGACTTTATCCAATTTGTCCACATCTTTCTTGAAATGTGGCACCCAGAACTGGACACAATACTTCAGTTGAGGCCTAATCAGTGTGGCGTAGAGCAGAAGAATTACTTCTCGTGTCTTGCTTACAACACTCCTCCTAATACATCCCAGAATGGTGTTTTCTTTTTTTGCAACAGTGTTACACTGTTAACTCATATTTAACTTGTGGTCCACTATAACTCCCAGATCCCTTTCCCCAGTACTCCTTCCTAGGCTGTCATTTCTCATTTTGTATGTGTGCAACTGAGTTTTCCTTCCTAAGTAGAGTAGTGTGCATTTGTCCTTATTGAATTTCATCCTATTTACTTCAGACCATTTCTCCAGTTTGTCCAGATCATTTTGAATTATAATACGATCCTCCAAAGCACTTGCAACTCCTTCTAGCTTGGTATCGTCCGCAAACTTTATAAGTGTATTCTCTATGCCATTATCTAAATCATTGATGAATACACTGAACAGAACTGGACCCAGAACTGATCACTGCAGGACCCCAATTATTATGTCCTTCCAGCATTACTGTGAACCACTGATAACTACTCTCTGGGAATGGTTTTCCAACCAATTATACACCCACCTTATTGTAGCTCCATCTAGGTTGCATTTCCCTAGTTTGTTTATCAGAAAGTCATGCGAGATCGTATCAAAAGCTTTACTAAAGTGAAGATATACCATGTTTTCGCTTCCCTCATCCACATGCCTTGTTACCCTGTCAAAGAAAACTATCAGGTTGGTTTGACACAATTTGTTTTTGACAAATCCATGCTGACTGTTATTTATCACCTTATTATCTTCTAGATGTTTGCAAATTAATTGCTTAATTATTTGATCCATTATATTTCTGGGTATAGAAATGAAGCTGACTAGTCTGTAATTTCCCAGGTTGTCCTTATTTCTCTTTTTATAGATTGACATTATATTTGCTCTTTTCCAGTCTTCTGGAATCTCTCCCGTCTTCCATGACTTTTCAAAGATAATCACTAATGGCTCAGATATCTCCTCAGTCAGCTCCTTGAGTATTCTAGGATGCATTTCATCAGGCTCTAGTGACTTGAAGACATCTAACATGTCAAGTAATTTTTAATTTGTTCTTTCCCTATTTTAGCTTCTGATCCTACCTCATTTTCACTGACATTCACTGTCAGATGTCCAATCACGACCAACGTTCTTGGTGAAAACCAAAACAAAGACATCATTAAGCACCTCTGCCATTTTAACATTTTCTGTTATGTTTTTCTCCACCTCTTTGAGTAATGAGCCTTCCCTGTCCCTGGTCTTCCTCTTGCATCTAATGTATTTATAGAATGTTTTCTTATTATCCTTTATGTCTCTAGCTAGTCTGATCTCATTTTGTGCCTTGGCCTTTCTAATTTTGTCCCTACATACTTGTGTTATTTGCTGATATTCATCCTTTGTAATTTGACCTAGTTTCCACTTTTTGTAGGACTCTTTTTTATTTTTAAATCATTGAAGATCTCCTAGTTAAGCCAGGGTGGTCTCTTGCCATACTTCCTGTCTTTCCTATGCAATGGGATAATTTGCTTTGTGCCCTTAATAATGTTTCTTTGAAAAACTGCCAACTATCTTCAATTGTTTTTCCCCTTAGATTTGCTTCCCATGCGATCTTACCTACCAACTCCCTAAGTTTGCTAAAGTCTGCCTTCTTGAAATCCACTGTGTTTATTTTGCTGTTCTCCCTCCTACCCTTCCTTAGAATCATGAACTCTACCATTTCATGATCACTTTCACGCCAGCTGCCTTCCACTTACAAATTCTCAATCAGTTCCTCCATATTTGTCAAAATCAAATCTAGAACAGCCTGTCCCCATTAGATTTCTCCACCTTCTGAAAAAAAAAATTCTCCAATACATTCCAAGAGCTTGTTGGATAAACTATGCCCTGCTGTGTTATTTTCCCAACAGCTGTCTGAGTAGTTGAAGTCCCCTATCACCACCAAGTCCTGTGCTTGGGATGATACTGTTAGTTGTTAAAAAAAGCCTCATCCATCTCTTCTATTGGTTAGGTGGTCTGTAATAGACCCCTACCATCACATCAGCCTTGTTTTTCATCCCTTTTATCCTTACCCAAATACTTTCAACAAGTCTGTCTCCTATATCCATCTCAACGTCAGTCCAAATGTTTACATTTTTAATATATAAGGAAACACCTCCTCCCTTTTTCCCCTGCCTGTTCTTCCTAAGCAAGCTGTACCCTTCTATACCAATATTCCAGTCATGTGTGTTACCCCAACATTTCCATTTTCCTTCTGATACTTGAACCAACATTAAGGCAGGTTTGTGGCTCTTACATTAGTTTTGCTTGCAGCCAGTGTAACACTTTCTTTCATACTGCCCCCCTCACACTTGGGAGGCGCTTCCTGTAATAATATGCAAAGCTACCTCATTAGCTTCCTTCAAATCCCTCCTTAAAAGTCTCCTTTGCAGTGACGCCTCTAAAAAAACTTAACAACAGTTAGGCAAGTGGTTCTCAAACTTTTGTACTGGTGACCCCTTTCACATTGCAAGCCTCTGAGTGTGACACTCCCCTGCCCTCAATAAATTAAAAATACTCTTTAATATATTTAACACCATTATAAATGCTGGAGGAAAATGGGGTTTGGGGTGGAGGCTGACAGCTCGCAACTGCCCCTGTAATAACCTCGTGATCCCCTGAGGGGTCCCGACCCCCAGTTTGAGAACCCCTGAGTTAGGCCATTGGTATGCGGAAGCCACTGCCCACCACACTAACCAATACTGTCTCACGGTTTCCTCATCTGTCTGCATCTATCTGTTCTCTCATGTTTTATACTTAAATTGTACATTCTTTGGGGTAGGGACTGTCTTTTTGTCCTGTGCTTGTACAGTGCCTAGCATGATGGGGTTCTGCTACATGATTAGCAATCCTAGGTGCTACAGTAATATCAGTAATTAATAATAATAATATGACAGCCTCTTTCAACAAGCCGGCCTCCTTGGTGAGAGGCTCAGGGATGCCAAAAGGAACTTTAAAAACTATGCAAAATTTTTTCCCATTTTATTGAGAGAAGCACTTCCTATCTTGTGAACTTCTATGCTGTCAAGCTGAGTAAATGACTGTAGGTCTCTTTAACTGAAGCCCATGTAGCTAAATATCCTCTTACTGAAGAAAGATGTATTCAACTATTCCTTTCACCTTCAACCTTTCGATTCAAGTCTCTGAAAAGCAACTATCCATGCAGCGAGGATTTAGGAAGACAAGCAAACAGAACCTAACCTAACCCACTATTGCACAGCATTTAAATAAAGCAAAAGTTGCTCTCATACCAGCAGCCAAGTGCCCTGTACCTGCTTCCCAAGTATGTGATCCAAGACAACTGTGAAATGGTTCTCTCTCAACAGTTAAAGTTGTAACCAGCTTCTGTTATTAAACCTCAGTTTAGCTCCTTTATAAATGGTTTGGAAAATTTGGTTTGGCCTGAAAATTTCCAGATTTACTCTGAATGCAAAGGACTCTTGGGGGAAGGGGGAAAGTCTGGTCAGACCTCTTTTCTACTACAAGTCATTAAAAATTACTCTGATTTGAAATTGTATCTTTTGTCTAATGTTTCTACATCATTCTGGCTCAAAAATGGTTTGTTACAACACCTTCAAACTTTACACATACTTGAATCTCCTTGATAACTCATGCACTGTCTCTGTGTAAACTGAACATGTTGTAATTAACCAAATTTATGAATGATTTTTGTTGTCGGTAATTTGGGATCCAATCCTGTTCCTATTGATTTCAGTGGGAGTTTTATTTTTTTTTTGCCATAGACTTCAATTGAAAGATGATACTCAAAGGCTAGTTATCAGTGGTTCACTATCAAACTGGGAGGATGTATCTAATGGAGTTTCACAGAGGCCAGTCTTGGGTCCTGTTCTATTCAATGTTTTCATTAATGGCTTGATAATAGAGTAGAGAATATGCTTATAAAATTTGTGGATGACACCAAGGTCGGAAGGATTGCAAGCATTTTGGAGGACAGGATTAGAATTCAAATTGATCTTGACAAATTAGAGAATTGATCTGAAATCAGCAAGACGAAATTCAATAAAAACAAGTGCAAAATACTTCACTTAGGAAGGAAAAATCAAATTCACAACTACAAAATGGGGAATAACTGGCTAGGTGGTAGTATGGCTGAAAAGTATCTGGGGGTTATAGTGGAATACAAATTGAATCTGAGCATCAATGTGATGCTGTTGGGAAAAAAATAATGTCATTTTGCCGTGTATTAACAGGCTTATTGTATGAAAGACATGGGAGGTAACTGTCACACTCTACTCAGCACTGGTGAGGCCTCACCTGGAGTATTATGTCTAGTTTTGAGCATCACACTTTAAAAGATGGACAAATTGGAGAGAGTCCAGAGGACAGCAACACCAGTGATACAAGGTCAACAAAACCTGACCAATGAGGAAAGATTAAAAAATCTGTTGAGAAAAGAAGATGAAGTGGGGGGAGAGGGGAGGGAGGATCCAAAACCAGTCTTCAAGTATGTTAATGGCTCTTATAAAGACAACTGTGATTAATTGTTCTCCATGTTCACTGAAGGTAGGATAAGAAGTAATGGGCTTAATCTGCAGCAAGGGAGATGTAGGTTATATATTAGGAAAAACTATCTAACTATAAGGGTAGGTAAGCTTTGGAATAGACTTCCAAAGGAGGTTGTGAAATTCCCATGACTGGAGGTTTTTAGGAACAGGATGGATAAACAGCTGTCAGGTGTGGTCTAGGGTTATTTGTTCCTGCCTCAGCACAGGGAGCTGGACTTGATGACTTCTTGAGGTCCCTTACAGACCACAATTCTATGATTCTGTATATTGCATGTAAATGCATTCTTGTCAGGGAGGAACTTAAATTAGTATTTTAAACAAAGTTGTGGGGGTTTGGAATAACTACTAGAAATCACAATTGTTTGATATGAGGTGCCATTATGGAAGTATTTAATCACAAAACAGTACCAACTATGTGCCACAATTTGTGCCCAAGGGAGAATCAGATACACATTGTCTACAGTGCCACAAATCAATACAGTAATTGTGAAAAAAGTGACTAAACTGCAGCAAGTGGTAGTAACTGCCCACTGAGCATCCATTTAGCATAGTTCCTCTACTTCATCCCCTCTCATAGCTTTTTAGAGGCAGGCTAATTTAAATGTCACTTATTCTAAAAAGAAGGCAGTGTTTTGGATCTCTTGCAAGAACTATTCAGACGACTAATTGAATAGCTCCCACTAAAAGCATTTTGTCAGGGTTTGTGGTTTTGAAAAACAGGACTAGCAACAGTTCTCACGTAATCAGTGATGTACTGTGCCATGTTTTCCTCTTATTCTGGGACTGTGCATAACTGTTGTCTTCGGGTTCAGAAATTTCAAAGTATGTAGTCATTGTAGACACTTATGCTAACAAGAAAGTTTCAGAAAAAAATAACTTCTACCAACCTACACAGTGGCTGATCTCTTAATAACATGAGACATTAACATTGGAAGGAAAAGGACAAAGGATAGCTACTACAGCCATCAAAAATTAGAGGCCTCATTTGGTGCAAAGATAATAATGGTTTGATATCCAGTGTTATCAGTTACAGCCAAAGAGGAAGTATGTGCAGTGGTTAGAGCAAGAGAATGGGTGAAGTTCTACTCCTGGATATGCCACTCACTTGCTCCATGGCATTGAGCAAGTCACTTAATGTCTTTGTGCCTCAAATTTCTTATCTGTGCAGCTGAATAATGCTTCCTACCCTCACAGAGATACTGTAAAGTTAAAATAAATAATAATTAATTAATTTACTTTTCAATTTATAATATTAAAAATTCCTGTCAAACGATCCAAGTGTTTTTTGCATGTTAAAACACAGCGACACAGAAAAAAAACAAAACCAGAAGACTCTCCTCATCTCCAAACTTGGAAAATAAGCAATAAAAACGAACATCAATCCCAAACAATACCCCAAGTCATTCACACGTACCAGCCCTCATTGTATCTCTACATCAGGGATGGCCAACCTGAGCCAGAGAAGGAGCCAGAATTTACCAATGTACATTGCCAAAGAGCCACAGTAATATGTCAGCAGCCCGCCATGAGCTTCTCCCACCCACTCCCAGCGCCTCTCACCCCCCAGCAACCCCGCTGATCAGCGCCTCCCCTTCCCTCCCCGCATCGCAGATCAGCTGTTTCCTAGCATGCAGGAGACTCGGATGGAGAGTGGGAGGAGCAAGGGCATGGCAGGCTCAGGGAAAGGGGTGGGAAGGGGTGGAGTGGGGGCAGGGCCTGAGGCAGAGCCAGTGGTTGAGCAATGAGCACCCGCTGGCACATTGGTAAGTTGGTACCTGAAGCTCCAGCCCCGGAGTTGGTGCCTATTCAAGAAGCTGCATATTAAATTTTGAAGAGCTGCATGTGGCTCTGGAGCCACAGGTTGGCCACCCCTGCTCTACATCCTCCTAAACCCACAAAAATATATGAGGTTTACAGGATCCTCCGAAGGTAAAAAATTCAGGCTATTTCGGCTTAGGGCAGGGAGCAAGGCCTCTCACAGAAAACATACTGCAAGGAGTTTTTAAAATGAGCTAATTCCACACTGAGTGCCTCTGCTGATTGCAACTGCAGGGGGAGTGGCAGTTTCTCAAGCAGACAGATCTTAAATTATGTAGGGCTTAAAAAGTCAAAACAACCCCCTTATACTCCATTTAAAAATCCACAGGCAGTCAACACATGGAGCACTGGTGTGCTGTGTTCCTGGACAGATGTGCTCCTTAATGGGTTGGCCGTTGCATTCTGCACAAATTACTTTTTGGAAAGATTATAATAAAGAACCTCACTGCTGTAGTATAGTCTTAAGGTGACAAAGGCATGGAACATGGAGGCAAAGTGCAATTAGTTACTGGTTTGTAAAATGCTTTGAGGTCCTCAGATAAAAGGTGGTATAGCAGTGCAGGGTATAAGTATTTTATTATCATCAGACATATAAGAGAGAGGTTCCTTAAACACTTTCAAACTGAGAGAAATTTTCAAGTACCTGTACTTAAAACTTAGACCCATTCACTTTTCACTTATTGTTAAACATTTCCATTATATTTTGTACAACTGTAATGATACTTCTGAAATGTCACATTGGCTAGTCCTCCGGCCATTTAAGCCAGTGGAACTATGCATATGAGCAAAGTCTGCAGGATCAGGCTTACAGTTTATAAGCCAGTGCCATTCAACCAAAATATGTTATTAAAAGGCAACAGCAAATGCACCAATGAAAACCATAAACTAGATACACACATCAGTGAAATCTTCCAACTCTAATGCTGTTTATGTCTCATTTACAACACAGGAATTCATGACAATATAAGTTCTTCCTCAAAAAAAAAATAAAATTTCCCCTTCTAGACTCTGTGACGCAATACAATTGTTGGACAATGTTGTGTTTAATACTAACCAGTCTGGCAGCTCTTGTGCTTTCTTAACATCTTTCACAGCTTCCTTATGTTGTTTTTAAAGGGCTTTCTTTGACTAAGCTTGTTTATAGCACTAAAGGAGGAAGAAACAAAGCAATTGTAAAGCTTGTTAAAAAGTAGTTCATATGCTATTAAAGGTGACCTTGCCACTTCCAGTTCTATTTATTCTACTTCCTTTCCAAAGCAGGCCATATTATTCTATATAAAATGTAAGCACTTCTGAATAGAGATAGACCTGAACTCAAACCCAAGTCTGAACATGTAGCCTGTTAAACTTTTAGAAAGTTCAAATCTAGATTCAAATTTACCAGTGTAGGCCCATCTGAAAATGGGCTCTTCAATCCAGCAGACAGAACTGTGAGATCCAAAGGCTGGATGTTAAAGCTAGACAAATTCAGACTGGAAATAAGGTGAACATTTTTAACAGTGAGGGCAATTTATTATTGGAACAATTAACCAAGGGCTGTGGTTGATTCTCCATCAGCAATTTTAAAATCAAAATTGGATGTTTTTTTGTAAGACATGCTCTAGTTCAAACAGGAATAATTTTAGGAAAGTTCTATGGCCTGCATTATGCAGGTCAGACTAGATGATCACAGTGGTCCCATTTAGTGGTCCCCCTATAAATCACAGCAAACTGAAAACTAAAACTCTGTTTATGCTGGGATAAGATATACAGCAGACTTCTAGCATAGTTTCCCTGATCAAGGTGACGAATATTTTTCTGAAAACTCAGCTAATCAACCAAATGCTACAGCCCTGAGGGAAGGTCTACACTATGGGGAAAGGTCGATCTAAGCTATGCGATTTGAGTTATGTTAGTAGCATAACTCAAGTCAATGTAGCTGAGATCTACTTGCCACGGGGTCCACACAGCGCTGGGTCGACAGAAACTCTCCAGTCGACTTCCCTTACTCTTCTCAGACCGGAGTACCGGCGCTGATGGAAGAGTGGTTGGCAGACGATTTAGCGGGTCTTCACTAGACCCGCTAAATCGACTCCCAGTGGATCGATCACTGCAGCATCAATCCCACCGGTAGTGGAGACTAGCCCTGAGTCTCTGCTGATTTACATTGATTTTACACTGGAGTAGCTCCACTGAGTTCAGTAGATTATTGACACTGGTGTGAGAGCAGAACTAGGCCCTACTTCCCTTCCTACTACCTCACCTCAGATGTAGTCTGCAAAGTAATTTTACAACATAACTCTAAATCAGTCTTCAGACAAAAAACTGTCCACCTTGGATAGGGAGATACTGCTAGAGTTCTACTAGAAACAGCATAGCTGTAGCTATATAGTTCTGGTCCACATGTGCACAGAAACTCAGTGAGAGCCAAATCTTCTGAAATTGACTCAGTGAGTAACATCAGTTAAGTGAATGTAGTTACATCAGGGCAGATTTGGTTTATACCCCTTAAGAGGCTGAAAATATGTCATTTCCCAATTACTTTAAATTCCCATTGTTTCATTTAAATCTGACTCTTCAAAAGTAATTTATAGATATCTATTTTCATTTGGTGTTTAGATGCCATGTGACAGGAGCAATATAAAATCCTAAGTAAGTTATGGTAACAGATCAAATGGTAGTTTTTGACAGGGCCGTACAAAGGATTCGGGGAGCCTGGGGTCTTCAACGGAGGGGGGGGCCCCGCTTCGGCAGTAATTCGGCGGTGGGGGGCCCTTCCGTTCCGAGACTCGCCGCCAAAGTGCCCCGAAGACCTGTGGCGGGGGGCCCTCCGCCACCGAATTACCGCTGAAGACCCTGCTGCACTTGAGCAGCGGGTCCAGCTTCAGCAGTAATTCACTGGCGGGGGATCCTTCCGCCCCGACCCCCCTCCGGCGAAGACCCAGAGCCGATGAAGCTCCGGGGGCCCAGGCCCCGCGAGAGTTTTCCGGGGCCTCTGGAGTGAGTGAAGGACCCACTCCAGGGGCCCCAAAAAACTCTCGTGGGGGCCCCTGCGGGGCCAAGGGCCTATTGCCCCTCTTGCCCCGCCCCAGGCGGCCCTGGTTTTTGAAAGATTTTTCATGTTGCTGTTTATACACAAAAATATAGGCTGTATGTTTTTGAAAAGCTACCTTTTGACTACTCTTTCCTGTCTGCTAGACATTTAGCATCTCCTGGAAGATATATTTTCTCACAAACTTGTTTTATTGAACAGAACTTCATCTCCATCCATCTATCTTGAGATTCTGTACTGCTTCCCAGCTCTGTAGTATTTGAGCATTTCCACATTAATAGGATTGGCAATAGAAAAGCTCTGAGTGGACTTCTCCCTTTTCACAGGTTTTGTTTGCTTGTTTGTTTTGTTTTGCACAGAAAGTTCTGCTTTGGATCATTTACCTCAGGAGGAAAGTGACATAGGATGAAAATAGTTGATGATGTGAATGTTTACTGCTAATAAGGGAACATTTTACCAAAGGGGGAGCTTTAGCAAATATTCCTAAGATGCTCAGACTTTTGATTCATCTTCTCTTCTCTGGAAGTTCATTTCACTGCTGGATCCCCTTGACTGAGAACACTTTGTCCTGGATTTCATGCACTTAGTTTTTAGCTTTATGATATGTTTTATTCCAGAGGAACACAACTGAGGTTTTGGTTTAATTAATTTAAAGCTGATAACAATGTTAAACTGGCTAGGAACCTGGCATCCTCTCTACATTGACCGAGTAGATACAGCATAGGCAGTGGCAGTACAAGCTTCTCTGTGTTGCCCCAACAATGTGCCTCACTCATGCATTGAAGGAACAACACTGTCTTAAGTGGAACTGTTCTGTCTATAGTGGGTACCAAGAGGCTAGTTCAGTCCATATGTCCATTAAATCCAGGCTTTCTCCACTGAGACTGCCAATTGCGAATAGCTGGTTTTGTGATATGGTGGTTGCATTATACCATTGCATAATCTAAATTCTTCAGAAGGCAAGTAAGTTATATGATTTTTTTTTAATTTAAAGAACAATTGCTCAATTTCAAAAAGAGGAGAAAATAGCCCTTACTGCATGTTATCAGCATCTTTAATCACAGTTTCATTGGAAAAGGCCAAGGACTGAAAGGGCTTGAAGACTGATGAAGATTGAGCCACGCAGGCAGGACAGAGTAGGGGAAATACAAGTTGTATGGCTAAATACAGGACTCCAGCCACCAGAACTGATGGGACAGCCCCTTTGACAATCACTAAATTCATAGGAAATGAAAAAGAAAACAAAAGAATCCGTTTGATCCTCTAAGACACTATAAAAACCCAGCTCTTCATGAGTCAGTTGTCACACTGACCAACAAACATTTCTGTAAATGTATGGAATGCAAATCATTTGCTTATAGCACAGAAAGATAGATTAATTAGATTTGTGTTTTACAGAAACAAATAGGAAGATTTTAAATTAATGAATTAAATGTTTGGATAATTGACAGTTTCCAACAAAGCTGGAAAGATATGTGATTGGAGAATATTTTAAATATTTTATTTAAACATCTTCCATGACATTATTCTCATCCACGTTTTGCAATTAGAGAGGGTTCAAATCCACAGAGCACAGAGGGGCTTAAATGTAGTCATAAGAACATATTTAGTAAAGAAATATTCAGTGATTTACTGTTCCATATCCTCCATGGTTAACTCAGACAGAGAAGCCATGCATAGTGAATTAGTTGGAATGTCCGCAATGAATCAAAAAAAGATGTCATTCTAATGTGTGGTATGCACAAATTTCTACAAGCAACACTGTGGTCAGGTAAAGAATTTATTAAATCTGAAAGAGCAACAACAACAAAAGGGTAGCGTAGGATTTATATAGTTTCATTTGTGAAAAAAAAAAAGATTAAATGATAATCAGTTACATTCGGTTCAACTCAGTTTCCCTACTACAGACATTGGGCCACATTGTCATCTTTTTTATCTGCTGTAGAGGGAAGCACAATGTTGATGAAGAATAAAACCAGCAGTTCACCATATGCTCCCTAGAACACCAAACAATGCAGAGGTTTCAAATGCCTGTGGATGGTGCTCTACAGCAACTGGGGGGCAGAAGGGACAGCATTAGGAAGCAGCTGCTCTCTGTGGTATAAGGTATACGCTTGCATAAGGTTCCCTGGGATCCCTGTTCCCCGTTTGCTCAGTTTACTTACCCCACTCTCCGCTCCAGCACTTTGTGTCAAGAAAGCTAATTCTCCAGCTGAAGAAATCTGAATGATGCTTGTGTGTTGATTTGAGAAGGGAGTGGAGTCACTTGATATAATGACACAAAATGCTCACCTTCCCACAAAAGTTACGTCTATGCTCTTAACCCCAATGGCCTATGGAACAATGAATCTGACACAAGCACAACCACTAGTCTGGTGTTTCATATATTTCAGCATAGACAGTTCCCTATAGGATTACAACTAACAACATGAATACTCTTGGGATCCAAAGGCACGTTGCAAATTATATATATATATATATATATAGTCTTACTAAAATGCTGCCATCTCTGGAAAAGTGGTAGAAATCAACCAGTACAACTGGATGAAGGGGAATTTAACTAAAGACAACAGGGAAAACTCCTGTTCCTACAAAAAGTGCCATGGAATATTTAAGGTTTGCAGACAAAACCTTGGGTTTTTTTAAGTCTCATTCAAAAACCCATAGTAGCATAAAATCTCTAAAGAGTTAGACTAGGAAATATAGATTATAAATTTCCTGTTATTTGCAGAGTTACTTTCATGGTACAGCAGAGGCCAATTTTAAAGAATGAAATCTTTCCTATGGTACTTGAAAAGCAAGCACCTAATGTTCAGTTTGCAATATTTTAACTAAGGCAATACATAGTTTGTTATCACTTACGTGTTAGTCAAAGCTTTTCTCTCAATCTATGTACAGACTGTCTATGATTGCTTAACATATTATTTAATCATTCAAGTTTTCTGAATAGAATTGAAATATGATACTGTAAATTGTGTCACTTTTTTTGTGTTCTCTTCATACAATACCAGGAACATCTAAAGAACAAACAAAATTACTGCATACAAAATACTAAATAAAAATACTTTAAAGTTGCAAAGTGAAGCTTTCAAAAAACAAGAAATGTCCAAACTAAAGTGCAGATCCTACAAAGGCTTAAATACATGGTTAACTTTATGCATTGCAAGTAGTCCCACTGACTTAAATTAAAAGTTAGTGGACTTGAGTTTCAAAATCACATAGGTTCTTTTGAAAATTTTACCCTAAACCCCTGTAAACTGATCAAATCAAAACCAATTTTCACCAGACCACCAAAAGGCAGATGTGTGAACTGGGATTATGTCTCTGTCAAATTTTAAATGTATAACGTACTGCTAACACACTGGAGCTGTTCAAAGAAGGTCACAAGCATTTAAATTTAAAGGGTAAAAGTGTGTATTTCCACACTCCTTGATGGCTAACCTTTTTTTGCTCAAACTTAAAAATAATTGTTCATGAGCTGAGAACAAACATACAAAATTTCATCTCAAAAGATAAAAATTTAACAAAGTCATATGGATATTTAAAATAAAAAATATTGTTCAAGCTTATCTACATATAATTAACCACATATAATCTCAGATGAGATGAGATTTTATTCTCTGATCATTGGGAAGACCAGGGACCAATTTGCGCTCTGGCATAAGTGGCATTAATCTAGTGAACTCAATGGAGTTACCTCGTTCACACCGAGATGATTTTGGCCCCAGGTGTATTTGTCTGAGTAGGTCTGGCACTGAAAGGTTTCAACTGTAATGAGAGAGATTGCAGAATGAATCATATTACCTATTGGCTAAGTACTGCTTCTTGCAAGCTCTAGTAGTTTATCTTCACTATATGGTAATAATGACTTTTCTCAAGCACAAAGAATTATGGTTTTTATCAATGGTTCATGCCAAACACACACCCTTAAAAGAAATCAGCCTAAAGCAGGTGCATTGAGCTGTCAGACCTTGAAATTTGTTTTGAAACCAACCACCTGTTAGTGTAATTGTGTAGCTGTTTTTCCTGGCTTATGGGATTTTAGTTCAGCTGTTGTTCTCATGCTAGCATTTATTTCCTCTAGGAATCACTCAGTCCACTTCCACACTTCCACTGTGTGACTAACATCTCGGGGTCTGATTCAATGTGTACATGTGAAAAGGTCTGTTGTAGTTCCCTTAATCAATAGCAGACTTTGTTTACAGATAAGTCGTATGATTTCTGTAGAAAAATGTAAGAACTGTATATTAAATCCTTTTTATTACATATAATCATTTACTCTTCTGAGTTCCTTGCTTGTTTTAGACAGGGACAAAGAACATTTACTCTTAATGGATGAGCTCAAGGATCACATTTAGTGTTGGTTCCTGACTTATATTTTACTAATAGAGTAGCACTGTTCCTGCCACTGTATCTAAGGCCTGATTCAGCATTTCCATTATAACCTTCCATTTCAAGGGGTTTATGACTTGACTGCAAAAGTTTATTCCAGGTTGAAATTTAGCAGACAAAGTCTCAAGGCAAAAGCAAATTTAGCTGACAAAATCTAAAAGAAAATATATCTATATTTGGGTTACAAGTATTAAAAAAATAAACAGAAGGTGACTTAAGATGCTTGTTATGTTTCTATAACTCAGAAATGGCATTTTATAAATAACACTGTGCTTGTAATTAGTCTAAAATGGACAATAGTTGGCTTTGCTGTTTGGAAACGATTATAAAGTATTAGATCATCTATGTCAGAACTATCTTCGTAGGGTACAGGATCCTGATTAATGGGGCCCAAAAATGTACAAAGTACTACTCAGTACAGAAAAAAATAAGACAGGATCACTGCAGTGAAGATCTTAAAAACTAATCTCAGACATGACAAAAAGGGAGAGGTTACAATGCACAAGGGAGTTCTGGGGAGAATGGAGAGCGTCCACATCAGTAAGATTACATGGTTGTTCAGTGAAGGCTAGTGCATGGCAGGATGGAGGAAATAATTTTTTTAAGATGATAAAATAAATAGACTGAATTAAATAGAAGATTTAAACAACAAATTTCTTGTATGCTTTATGAAAGTGGGTCTTCAGGAAGGATTTAAAAGAGGAGAAGCCAATGGGTTTGCAAACCAGCTCAAAAAAGTACACAGATTTATAAACAAAGTCTTTGCATTTATAAATAATAATTTAGTAAGTGAGCAAATAGTCTTTTTACTGATATATGTTAATGTTTTATAATAAGCACACAATTAAAAAAAGATACAGCTCTATATCCATAAATGAGTTATTCATGTCATACAATGTGTTGTATGCCTTCAGAGATACTTATACAAACGATTGAAGAACTGATAAAAGTGCAAATAATGGAAACTTTAATGACAGTAAGCAATCTCTACAAAAGTGCACAGGGGAAAGTTCAAGAGATCTTTCTAGTAACTGCACCCTCTGTATCCCCACAAAAGGGCCTGCCACAGTTTAGGGTTGCCAGTTTTGGTTGGATGTATTCCTGGAGGTTTCATCACATGACAATCTTTAATTAAAATTTGATCTTTATTTCCCAGAGGGTTGGCAACCCTAGCCACAGTTCAGACCCTTTGTTTTCTGAATTGCTTCCTACCAGCACCCTATTAGACACAAGCCCCTCTCCTCCCTCAACAGGCGGGGAGGGGGGAGACACAGGGTACCACAGTGGTAGTTTTCTTCCTGCAAACTGGAAGGCTCTCTGAGGCACAATGCCTTCCAGTAATCCTGCTGTAACCTTAGAATTAATTCAGGGTGCAAATCCACCTGTCATAGATAACACGTTTTTACTCATCAACTACATAAATTATATAATAAACAAGTTTGGTGAATGACATAAGTATAATCACATAGACATGAAAACTTCATTCAAAATACAAATAAATAAAAGCATTAATGCAACTGAACCAAAAATAGATATATGCAACAGGAAAGTCCCTAGTGCTGTCATACTCACTCCTGGAGACCGTAGAGAACACAGATAGAAGGTAGTCAGTGGAGTACACCATAAGTGAGAGACGTTCCAGCTTACACCAGCCTAGTCAATCCTGTTGAGCCCAACTAAGGTCAGGCAAACAACATCTTTACACAACTTTTCCCAGTCTATCCACACATACCTGGGACCCTCTTTGATGAGTTTTCAGCCCCTTGCCCATATGTGGTATTCCTACTGACCTTGTTTGGTATTCTGGAGCATCATAAACTTCTGAAGTCTTTCCCAGTGTTTTCAATATGTCAATGTGGTTTGCTCAATAGATATATCTACACAAAAATCCTCCCAAAAGCTACTACTTTAAACTTATTTTTGCTCATTTGTGATTTAGTTGTTTGTCACAAGCTACATATTGCTAAATTTTATGACCTTAGGTGAAGCATTTGTGTTAAGTCCAATAATTATTCGGGCTCAGGCCTCAACCTTTTGCCAACCTTATTAGGGTTGACAACTCTACAGGATTGTCCTGAAGTCTCCAGGAATTAAAGATTAATCTTTAATTAAAAAGTATGCCATGTGATGCAACCTCCAGGAATATGTTTAAACAAAATTGTGAACCCTAAACCTTATCTTGATACTATTTACTATTTTATGTGCTTCTCTACTGTATTTCAACTATATGGAAATCACTTATAACTACTAACAGTATTTTTATCACCAATATATAAATTAAGCTTGCCTCGTAATCTCCAAAGGATCGGGCCATGGGTCACTGGTCAACAATGCTGAATTTGTGCAGCTTCTCCTTGCCCTCAAAAGTGGATGTAAACATGAAAGTATCCATCAAACAGCTCCTGGCATAAAAACAATGGAGAGTAGAATATTAGGATATGATTTTTTTTTTTTTACAAACACCCTGATATACAGAATCTGAGTCCAACTTCAAATATCTGTATGACAGAATTAATGCAGAACTACATTTTTGTAAAACTGTGAAGTATTAAATCCCAGTTGGCTGCAGTTTTTTCACTGTTATAAGCAGTGATTAACTATGCATCATATGAAATTTGAGTTGTTTCCTCTCAGCTATTTGAAATCACCCTGGGACCCATTACAGTTGAAGTGCCAACAAGATTTTTCTCCTGTTTAATGTACCATCCATCACAGATCACAGTACATGTTGTTTTATTATTAAGAAGAACTCTTCCAAAACTAATTGGGAAACTCAATTATCAACATCTTAATGAAAAAGATTACAAAACGTTGTATGAAGTTCTGTAAAAGAAATAACCCTTCCTTCTTATCTAAGCATGTATGTCTCCAAAGTTCCTGTTTTGTAGAAGTTTTATTAATTGCAAATGTTGTTTGTTAGAGGAAAACCATGATTGAAGCCGTAAAACAAAGAGAATAGTTGTGGCTTTAATCCTTTGAATAAGGCTTTGTTTCCCATTGACTAAAAACTTCCTAAAGGAAGCGGAGCTGGGAAAATCCAGGAAGGATTTGGATTTGCCAAATCCAGTTCCTACTCAAATTTGGATGCAAAGCCTTTGTTATTCATTTGTGAAGTTTGTGATTTTTTTTTTTGGATAAATTACAAACTACATACTTGCCAACATTTGAAAGTTATAAAAATAACTTAGCTTTCTCTCTCTGCCTCTTTCTCAAAACACACACACACACACACACACACACACACACGCTGAACTCTTTTTTTTTCTTAAATCAAATACTAATTCAAGTTTTCTTTTACAGATGCTGCAGGGAGAATTTATGTTTGTATTTGTTTGGTTGTTTTTAATTATTTGCAGGAGCATTCAGACACTGAGCTGATGAAGGCCATATAAGTATAGTACCTAGATAGACGAATTTGGGGAGAAAAATACAAATGCAACTTTTTACCCCATTGAAACATGTTCTGTAGCATGCAAAATAGGAGAAACACTTTAAAATCACTTTTCATGACAAAGAGTGATTGCACACTAAAAAGTGCACTAGTTGGCAATAGAGCTGAGCTCTCTGAGGCCTTTCCAAGCCACCCCAATTTTTGTGTTTTCACAAAAACATTTTAATTCTGTACGAGTTAAAAAACTTCCAAGATTTGATTAGCCAAAAGCATAGCCTCTTTGTAGTCAGAGCCTAAGCAAACATTCATTACTATACAGGGAGTCCCCTGCATACATTGGGGTTGCATTCTTGAAAAGGTCAATGGTACTGAAACAACGTATACTGGGGAATTTTTCCCCATCAGAAATAATGGAATAAGGGGAGGATGCGTTCACAACTTCACCACACTTGCCTATGACAATGTTTTTTTTGCCTAAACAGTGTACCTTTTTATGACAGGTTATACACTACACCTTTTACACATAAAACATTGAATAAAAAATGTAGAAACCTACTAACACCGTTCAAACACATAGAACATTTGATTCAGTAAATACAATACAGTAATACAGTATAAAACAGTGTATTATATAAAACAGCTAAACTTAGGTAGAGGTGGCAGCTGGGTTTTCTTGGGTAGGCTTTTTCATGGCTTTTTGGTTGTGGAAGTCTTAAAAAAAGATTTTATCAGCGTTTGCTCTCCTGCATGAATTTTTGAACAATAGATCTCCCTGTAGCAAGCCACTGCATCATTGGCAGCCTTGGAGACTTTGGCAGACCACTCATGAAAAAGGATCACCGCTTTGTATCATTTCTGCCATCTCATCCAGCAATCCAAAGAAATGGGTGAGATCCTTTGTCGTCAGACTCCTGGCTTCCTGCTCTATGTCATTATCATTATCATTCTTGCTTTCTTTGGATATCCTTTGTCAGGCCAGCTCTATCAGTTCCTCATTTGTCAGTTGCTCAGTGTGGGTCCAAGAATTCCTGTACATCCGCCTCCTCGAAGCTGATACCCTTCACCAACTTGACAATTTCTTGCTCGAGAGAAGGAACGGCATCAAATCTCATGAAGCTGTGGACAGCATCTGGCCATGCACGGTGCCAAAGGCTGTTTATATATTGCCATGTGACCTCTTCCCATGACACATCAATGTTTTCCACGCCATTCAAGATGTTGTAGAACTTCCAGAACTCCTTTACACTAGGCTTTCCTTCACCTGCTGTCTCCTTAATCAGTATGGAGAATGTCCTCTCTAGGTAATAAGCCTTGGATGTGGCCGGCGGACATAAGTACAGTACTGTACTGTACAACAGGGAAACATGTTCCAATTCACATTGGTCCCGATACATGTAAATGATGGCTATGTGGATCAGGAACAACATAAATTGGAAAACGTTCCCCTATTGATGAGAGGGATATCTGAAACAGCAGATAAGGGGGAGATGTATACTATATCTCTGGACACTGCTGTCAGGGGCAGGGGCTGAACATGTACCCCTGTATCATAAATCAGATGACTTTTTAATTTTTGATCCTAAAAGGATTTAAAATTAAATGCCTAAGCTCCTTCCCCAAATACATTTTATATTTAACTCTCTGTTTCTGATTAATTAAAGTGCATGTTGGGAGATTAAAGGGTATCTGATAAAGTTTTATAGATTGTTACATAGACAGGGATTGATCATGTGAGGTGCTGAGCACCCTCAACTCATCCTGACTTCAATGGACTATGTGACTGCTCCACATCTTGCAGGATCAAGTTCTTAAGTACAATCAGCACTGTATTTTAATAGTTTTTTGTGATACTGATATCAACATGAGACCCAAGTTTTACAGCATTATGCCAGCCTCCAGCATAGACCATTCGTGCCTCCTAATAATGGGGAAAGGGAGCACATGTGTCTCCTCGGAGAGAAACTTCCAGCCTCACCTCCCGGAGCAAGGGCAGCCAATCCCTCTGGCTCCAGGGGGGATGAGACCACAGGAGCGGGAAGCATGTGCTTCTGGGCCCAGCTGGGGCCAGCTCCAGCCCTGGCTGAGCAGAGGCCAGGGAACCTGCTTCTGGAACCTTCCCATCCTGTGCCCAGCCCGGGGACCGCCATGCTCTTCTCGCCTCAAGAGTTACCTGCCAATGGGGTGGGAGCAACGTCCTTCTCCCACTATGCCTCCTTCCGGCATGTTCGGTCCCTGCCCGATAGCTGTGCCCAGGGAGTGGAGCAGGATGGAGCCGCTTGTCATGCAGCTGAAGTGTTGTTTTGTGCAGCACGGCAGCTGCCTGAGGAGCGCCTAGCTGAGGAGATGGCAGTGGCAGCCTGCCCTCTCCACTCCCCACCCAAACCGGGCTGCTGGGGACAGAGGCTGAATGAGCAGAAAATGTGCCGGGAGCGAAGGGGGAGTCTGGCTCACTCAGCCCGTTCCCCAGCAGCTGGGTCTGGGTGGGTAGCAGAGAGGGCAGGCCCCCACCACCACCTCTCCAGCCAGGCTATCTCTCAGACAGCTGCCGCACTACACAGAGCAGTGACCCGGAGCAGTTAACACGAGAAATGGCTGCTCCCACCCCTTCTGCTCCCTAGCTGGGCCAGACTGCCGGGGACGGGGACCAATCATGCTAGGGGGACAGATGCAGTGGGAAAAGGATAGAGCTCCTGTCCCTCCTGCTCAGCAGGCCAAGCAGAAATCTGGGGGAGCACTTGACCCCATAGATCCCCCCTACACATCACCTATGCGCTGAGGATGCAGATGCTAGTATTTTAAATATCAAGAATATCAACATCTAAACATTAGCATTTGTGCCTAAAGATCAACTATGTCTGTAATATTGAATGCTAACTTTAAAAACTGAAGCCTATTAAATAAACATGAAACCTTTCAGTAGGGACACAGGGAGATATAAATAAGAAGCGTACCTTTAGCACCACTGAAATGCAATGGAGTCAACGAAAAAAATGTTGGTAGGATAGAATTGTAAAGTGATTAAATGTCTGCCAGAAAAACCAAACCTGGGACTGTCTATTCTAAACTGAGCAGCTAGGAATTCTACACTGCACTTCTGATCATAACACTTGCCAACTATCTTTCTTTTCAGATAGAGAAGCTAGTTTTAATTTAAACCCCAAACAGCTGACCAGATCTCATCTTGGCTTTGTGATTATGTGGCTGAGGCATAAATTATTTAGCACTAACACATGGTCTGTCATGTCTTGTTACTTAAGTGTAATATGCTTTTCATCCATGTATACTCAAGAGGACCATCTGATTGGCTGCTGGTGATGTTATCCCCATTTGGTAATCTGCAATGAATCCACAGGGAATAGCCAGCCCATTCTAGGCAGAGTTCCTAGTGCCTTTTTTACAGGTCTGTGCCTAATAACAGGTCTATTCCTACTCATCACTCTTTGGTTCACTGCAGGTGAACTAAATGGTTTTCAATAAAATTGCCTCAGTGAATGTCAACCATTTTCCATAACAGAAGGTGCAGCAGATGAGCTATTGTTTACCTTTAAACAATGTCCCTTCTACTTTTCAGCAAGCTTGACCTGAATTTTGTGCCACGGGACCTGGATTCTGCAGCACTCTGGTGCAACTGCTTGGAAATCCTACAGCAGCTTTAAATACACAGACCATTGAGTTTTGTATTTAATCAAATATAAAAATGAATACAGTTAGTACAATTGTCCTATTTTAATTTATGATGTCTTTATTTTCAGTGTGCTGGAGAATTTTGTACTGAAAATGCATTTCTGTATTGTAGGACATGGGGAAGATGAGATTTTTGGAAAGTTGGGGATTATGGCACATGGGGAGGTATGAGATGTGGTTTGGATTGTGGGAAAAGCACATTAGGTGGATGTTTCTTGTAAATGGATCAGCAATGAAACAGTTAATGCTGTCCTTTAAACTCCCACCTTTAGGATTCAGAGTTACTATCCTGTTTAATAGGGTAGTTCCCTTAGAGCTATTGCTTCAAGCAGTTTGCAGACATAGGCAAACATCACTGCATCAGTTTGCACTTCATTTTGCATTTGGACAGTTCTGCGAAAGCCGATTCTGCAGCAAATTCAGTGGTAGTAAAACTCCAGAGAGCAATGAGCCTTTCCAATATAGCAGCAAATGCACCTTTCATCTAGTGGCGAGTCACAGGATTTGCATTTGCTGTCATTAAGTGCAGCAGTAAGAACTGGGAAAGAAAAATCTGACCCCTCTTGAAAGTCTACATTTTTTGGGTGCTCTTACATTACCGTTAAAAGATAAAACTATCAATATACTAATTATCTAAACTTACCTCTCCACTAGACAGAAGAAAGTACCACAAAGACTCTCAAACTAAATTCCATCTAAGCTGCACATCCATGCAAAAGGCTATCAAGGGCTACGAGGGAAGAGGCGCCTCTTCCCCAGCATTTGAACTGCTGTGGCCGGGAAGAGGCACCTCTCCCCGAGCCCGTTGAGAGAAAGAGCTGCGTGGAGTCTTCTTTCCCTCCTGCAGCCTGCACCCCAAACCCCTCATTCCTGGCCCCATCCCAGGGCCTGCACACCCAGCTGGAGCCCTCACTCCTCACACCCCAATTCTCCGCCCCAGCCAAGCCCCATCCCACACCTCAAACCCCACAGCCCCACATGGATGTAAAAAATTAGAGGGAACATTGCTCTCAAGCAGGATTTTAGAGACAAGATGGGTGAGGTAACATCTTTTATTAGACCAACTTCTGTTGGTGAGAGAGATAAGCTCATCAAGTCTTAGAACGCGCGGTAACTGCTTATGCTAAACAATGTTTCCCCTTGCACATTTAGCTGTGACACTGAGTACCTTTCCCAGACCTGAACAAGAGGATAGTGTAGCTTGAAAGCCTGGCTCTTTCACCAACAGAAATTGACCCAGTAAAAGATATGACCTCACCCACCTTATTTTTCTAATATTCTGGAACGAACAGGGCTACAGCAACACTGCATACAAACCAGATTTTCTCCCTTTTGCTGATGCCTTCCAACTGCATGCTGCAATTCAGGAGGGGGGGGGGGATTTTGTTTTGTGTGATGTATGTGAGTTCGCGGCTGCTACAGTCCATAAGTCTGTGAGATGGAGCTAGAAAGGGAAATTACCACACGGACTGGAGCTGGGAGAAAGCCGGACTAGAGCCAGCACAGAATACGCAAGGCAGGGAAGGATGAACACCAGTCACACAGCAAGAGCTTCGTTAGGCCAAACGTAGACACTCGAAACTCCAATTTAAACTGGACTCGCATGCTAACCAGCCCGCCCAGTCTTGGGGGGCGGGGGAGGAGAAGCAGCCAGGCACCAAACAGCTGGGCACAACCTCCATTTCTGGCATCAGCTGGGCGCTGGCACCTGCAGGGGCGGAAGCACCTGGCTATTCCCCAGGCACCGGCCTGCGCTAAGGGCACACAGGCCGTGCCTGGGGCTGCGGGGCGCCCGCCCGCGGGGAGCGCACACTAACGCGGGGGTCCTGCTGGACAAGGCCGCAGCTAATGCCAGGGGGGCTGATGGTCCCCAGCCTCCCGGGAGCGGGGAGGAGCCTGAGCGAGAGGAGATGCTCTCGGGGGACAGAAGGCGGCGAGCAGGCTCCGCACTTCTCGCGAGATAACAGAACTCTCTGGGAGGATACGGCCGCAGGTAGATGTTCTCCCGTTGCTGACAGCTGCTCTCGCGAGCTCTGTGTGCCCGGAAGCATTGGGGCCACGCGGCAGAGCTGACGGAGTCGTGTGTGCGGCTAGAGCCGAGGAGTGGGGGTGGGGAGTGGGTTCGCCACGTCCTGTACGGGAGCCGCCAAGGGACAGAAGCTGCTGCAGGATCCGGCCAGATGCCCAGCGTCGCACGCAAGAGTCAGGAACGCGACCGAGCTAGCATGGAGCCGCCGCCTGCTGATGTGGGTCCGGGCGGTGTGAGGGAAAAGGCCCCGGGTCCGGGGGCTGGGCCGCCCGTCCCTGGAGGGGTGCTTGGGCTGCCGTGAGGGACGGGGCACAACCCACCCCGGGAGGCCTTCGGGGGCTGCTGGCTGCAGAGGAGGCCCTGGGGGAGGGGAGGCAGGTGTACCTAAGGTTTTCCCCCAGGGCAGGGAGCGGGGAGCCAGTGCCCACACCACGGAGACGGCTTCGTGCTCGCGTCCCGCTCCCCCGGGCTCCCGAGGGAACTATGCCCAGCCTCAGGAGTTGGCCTGTCACAGGGGCTCCTCCCCCCTTCCAGGGGACAGCTGCACCTCTATTTGGAGATCTCTGTGTTTATACGGCCCTTCTCAGTCTAGTGTCTGAGCTCCCAACAAACGAATGGCTTTTTATCCTTCATGGGGTTGTGTCATAGGAGTGTGTATGACCGGGGTCCTCACACGAGCAGTTAGAAACACTCCAGTTATTCTCATGGGACCGTCAAGTACCAAATCAACACCTCAGTGTCCCCGCACCAAAATATGAGTTATGGCAGCCTCCTGGTGGCCTGGGAAGCGTTTGTCTTACACTTTGAGATCACAGGTCAAAGCTGAGGAGTGGTAAACCAAAGTCTTTTTGCATATAAAGAAATCATTACCTTAGACTACATCAGGGGTAGGCAGCCTATGGCACGCGTGCTGATTTTCAGTGGCACTCACGCTGCCTGGGTCCTGGCCACTGGTCCAGAGGGCTCTGAATTTTAATTTAATTTTAAATGATACTTCTTAAACATTTTAAAAACCATATTTACTTTACATATAACAATAGTTTAGTTATATATTATAGACTTCTAGAAAGAGACCTACAAATGTTAAAATGTATTACTGGCATGCAAAAGCTTAAATTAGAGTGAATAAATGAAGACTCGGCACACCACCTCTGAAAGGTTGCCAGCAGCTGGCCTACATCTACTGTACACTTGAGGCTCTGAGATTGATCTACCAGTGGTCGATTTAGGGGGTCTAATGAAGACCCACCAAATCGACAGCCGATCACTCTCCAGTTGACCACTGGGTTCTACCCCCCACGAGAAGAGTAGGTAAGTTGCTGGGAGAAAGTCTCCCATCGACCCCACCTCATCCTGCAGTGTAGACCCTGCGGTAACTCAACCTAAGGTATGTTGACTCCAGCTACATTATCTTGTAACATAGGTCGACTTACCGCAGTAGTGTAGACATAGCCTTAATAATGGCATGTGGGACAAACATCAATAACACGTACCCATGGAGTGACTTGTTTAATTTTAAAATGTGAAAAAGGAACCCTTCATAGTTAATTCTGGGCACAAATGGCTTCACTAAAAACAACAGAAACTGGTAAGCCTCTGTTAGCTGCAGTTAAATGTACACAACTGCCAAAATATTCCAATAGAATAAGAAACTTGCCAAATCTGTTCACTTGTCAGGCACACGCCTGAGTAAACTGATGAACTTTACTTTGTTCCCTGGAGATCTGCAGATTTGGGCTCCAGGGGACTAAGAGGGAAAATGGATTCCAGGATTGGGATCCCTCTATTTATAATACCCTGTTCGCATGCATTTAATCTTGTAGCAGTTGTCAGTGGTACATCAGCTCATCTTGGGTATCATAATAACACATAGGGAAGCTTATAGGAAATAATGCTATAATTATTTTAGATTACCCTGTTGTCCTAACGTGGGTCAGTTGACTATTCAATTATTTTTTACATGCTGTAGTATACATTTTTTTTGACACAAATAATTTTTGTTTGTCCCCTCCAACACCTTTTAGGATTATGCTAAGGAGAGATATGGCGTGTTACCACTGATACAATCACAAGAGAAATCAGGTCAGTTACAAAAACAAAACAAACTTCTAAAACAATTAATACAATGTTGGATACTTGCGGTGCCAGTTTTGAACTAAAACACTTCTTTGCTAGACTGTTTTTCTATCTCCCTTGTCACTACTTGTCTCTCTATCCATGTCCATTTATACTACTACATCACAGGTGTCAACAAAAAAAATTCATTCCAATTGTTACTCTGGAATGTTAAAGGCTCTGAAAGCATTTGCATTGATCTGCAAAGACAGGTGATGAAATATTAGACAATAAAATATGGATGTCACTCAGGCCAGATCTACACTTAAAATGTAGGTCAACATAACTACGACACTTGGGTATGAAAATCCAGTCCTGAGTGCTGAAGCTATGCTGGCCTAACTCTTGAGGTAGATGCAGCTAGGTTGATGGAAGAATGCTTCTGTCGACCTAGCTTCTATCACTCAGGAACGTGGTCTTCCTACAGAAATAGAAAAATCCTTTCTGTTACTGAAGGCTGCATCTACCACAGGGTTATGTTTTCGTAGCTACAGTGCCACAACTATGCTGCTATTGTCCATGCAGTGTGGACCTGGCCTAATTTGTTAAAATGTTAATTCTTTAGCAAGGAAAGGTCCACAGATCTCACGCTGCCTATTCAGCTTGTTTGCAGTACTGGAAGTAGAGACAGATCTTTCAGTCAGTGAAGCAACCTATATGTCCCTCGAAGAACCAAGAGTTTTTCTCTTTGTCTCCCACTGCAGGCTTGACTCTTTCTCAGGATTAAAATAAAATTGCCTTGTACGTTACTGTTCTAAAACTGACTTAGTGAAATTTAAATTAATTCAGCAAGTCCTAGGAAATGGAATAGTATTTGTTCCCTTGGTTTGGAGTAAGCACTCTGATGAGATATTGCAACAGCTATCTAGCCATAAAACTATATATGTACTTATGGCCCTCATCACAGTACATGAACACCTAACAAACATGGATTTTTATTCTCACAACACCGCTGTGAAATAGGGAAGTATTCACATTTTACAGATTGGGTTCTGAAGTACAAAGAGACTAAGTGACTTGCCCAAGGTGTCACACAGTCTGTGACAGAATGAGGAATTGAACCCAGGTCTCCTGTGATCCAGCGCTTAACCACTGGACTAGTCTCTGCTCATAGCCTTAGATGCAAGAAACTATGGCAGAAAATAGTAAAACTTCAGGAAAAACCTGCCCCTTGAACATATCCTCCATAATGAATTGTATAAAGGGAGATCTTTGCCTTTTCTGCAGAGAGACCAAGACTTGGCAGTTGCTGCCTCTCCAAGAAAGTGATTGTGTGGGTTCTCCTCAGGGAAATGCAGAGCAAGGCAAGCAAATGAGGAGGAGAGGAGAAAGAGCCACAGGAGTAGCAGCAAGCAGTGCCTCCCTAAAATGGATCAATGGCTACATCTACATTATGAGCTGGGAGAGTGAGTCCCAGCTTGCATACACATGCTTGTGCAAGCTCTCATCTGAACTAGCACAATAAAAATAATACTGTAGCTGCAGCAGCACAGGCAAACTGTCCCACGTACAAGCCCGCATGAAACCTATGGGTACATACTGGGGGGTGGCAAACCTATGCGGCTGCTGTTCTCAAGCCAGAGAATCCAAAGGCTGTAGGAAGCTGCTGGATACTACATCCATAGCCACTGCTTGTGGTTGCAGCTCTGCACAAACTATATGGGGTCACCGAAGGACAAGGAACTGACATATCAAGATATACTAACAGAGAAAAGGTGATACATGTTTATGGGCCAACTCCATAAGGATTGCCCAAGCTGCTTTTCCTCCTGTGCCCTTCTCCAGGGGGATGCTGACTACCCAGCAAACAGATCTGGTGTTCCAGAGCTTCTTGGTTTGAAGATTTGCACCACAATAGAGTCCCAAGAGCAGCTCCCTCCTGCTAGTTTCAGATCTTCCACCAAGCAGCCTTGTGGACCTCCTTACCTTGATAAGGCGCAGTACCCTTCTTTGCCTTTCAGGGAAGACCCTGCACCAGAGCTCTCAAATCCAAAGAAACCCCACCAGAAATGCTGTGAAGGGGGAAAGTGCAGGAGCTATGAGAAATTCAATAGATTCTGCTTATTAGCAACCCCTTGGTTACTAGCAAAAAGTTGCCATTATGTAGCAGTTGCCAATAAGCAGAGGGCAGGTTTGTGGCGCTGCAGCTGGGTAAAGAAGTGCTGGGATGTGCCTTCCCTGGCTGGAGGGCCTTCAAAACTGCCTATGGATAGGGAACTGGAACCTCGATGCCCAGGCTTTCAGTGGGGAGGAGGGGTTGTGGGCAGGGCAGCAGCTGGGAAGCATGAGGGCAGGTCCCTCTACCTGTTGTGGGTCTGGAGAGAAGCTGTGAGCAGGGCAGCATCAGTGTGGGGTATTATGCAGCTTCATGGGCCCCCAGCATGGGCTCTCTGTGGAAAGCCCTGGCATCCAAGCTGCAGCTTCTCTCTCTGCAGCTGCCCAGCTTACAGCCCCCCTCTCCTAGTATGCAACACTGGGACTCCAGCAGGGGCTCCCCCATTAAGTAGGGTACAGGTATCCTAGCCCCTTATTTCTGTGTTCTTGATGCAGGCAGATTTGTGGCATGTTCTAGCACTTCTTTCCCTGACTCTAGCTCTGCAAACTTGCCTGCATCTGGGCCCTTTCCCCCCTCTCCCCCCCAAATAATGTTCTCAGCATCGAGCATTGCCAGTATCCAAATCCATTCCACTTGGTATTGGAGGAGGTCGTCAGATCTGAGTGAGAAAGCCCCTCAAAACCAAAACAGCTCACAGAAGAAGGTAGGAAACTCTATAATCACAAATCTAAGACTAAGGTAGATGCCATTTTCTCATTCTTAGTTTAGAATGTGGCAGCATAGGAAGGGAGGCCTCTTACCAAAGGACTCCACTGACAGAAGAGTGGTCTTATTGCTTAAAGGAAATTATGAGTCTGGTTTGTCCCTAACAGCATCAGCAATATCTACCCCATGGTATCTTCTCCATGGTATCCTGCACAGTCTTGGAGGAACTACCACTCAGGACAAGAGAGCCCATAATTTGGGTGCTTCCTTCTTGAAAAAGTTTATAGTAACTGTTCTTCTCTGATGTCCATATGGACACACTTCCCTTCTCAACCAGAGTCATGAATTACAACATGCTATATGTAGTCACATGTGGCTTTGCATGTGGAAAATCATCATAGAGGGTAAACAGCTTCTAGAAATTGTTTAGAAAATCATTGGGTAAAATAATACCAGAGACACCAACAGAAGCAAATAAATAAATGGGAAAAAAAAGACAGTGACTAGACAGCACAGGAAGAAATACAGACCATTCTACAGAGAAAGAGATTTTTTTAGGAATCATCCTAAACAAAGCATGACATAAGGGACAGATTGTCCTACCTTACACGAGAAGAGATTGCAGACCAGTGATCCTAGATTTCCTATATGATCCTTCAGAATGCGGCAGGACCTGCAAACCCATCAATTTCCAGGTGGATTAAATGATGTATATTGAAGACATACAAACCATGGAATAGGGTTCCTCTGTCATAAATTAGAACAAACTCCTTAAGATAAATAGCCATGTTCTTGCCCAAAAGAAATCTTACAGACACATCTGTAACGGGGCCATATGGTCATCAACCTATGGTTTGGCAGGATAGTGCCTGGTGCTGTAGTTCTTCAGTAGATGAGTTCAAGTATGAAAAAAGAAAACTGTGTTTAGTTCATCAAAATTAATACCCTGACCCCCAGAAATTCTCTTACTTTTAAAATCCCAGTGTGAGGATTTGTGGATTTTGCCTCACTGAAAAATAGGACATTTTGTATATGCTTATCTGAAAATGTTTTCTTCAGATTACAAGGTCCACAGAATCAACGTACCTTAGAAAAGTTGGATTTATAAGGAGAAACAATATTCATTTAAAAGAAAAACAGTGGAAAAGTACTTTCTTGTCTACATGTTCAGCTGCTCAGATCTTCTCACAAGTCCTTACAATTGTAGTTTGCTCTAAAATATTTCTCCCTACAGTTGAACCATGTCATCATGGTTTCCCTGCTAAAAGCTTTTGTACTTTAAAGAAAGTGTTTGGTGATCACTGTGTGTCAGAAGGGCACAGTATAAAAACATCTAATTGTCTTAATATGGTAAACTGTGGAGTATTAATACTGTCTCTTCCTTGCCTCTCATTATGGATTAGTCTTTACACATCCTACTTGATCTCAGTGTGACACTGAATACTGTTGCTCATGGTATTTATCCAGCACACTCCTCTCTGAATACTTCCTTTCCACTGTCTCATTTCGCTTTTCCCTATGAAGTACCTTTAGGTTTTTGTCAAGAACCAAAGAAATTGACCATCTCCTCCATCAGCATTAGGTCAAGGCCTTTCTTTTTGTCTCTATTATCCATTGGCTTCTAACTCCCCACTAACTTCCCACTCTTAAGTTTGATTCTGAAACTGTCTGGTCACCTGGATAAAAAGTCCTTTTTGGCTTGTGTCTTTATCTGTTTTTGACTAGGGTTTTTACTTAGCTCTCTTGACCCCAGACATATTTTTTCCCCATATTTCATGTCTTAAGTTTGTTCATTATTTTGGAACATTACTAGAATACATCCTTCTTTGACCCTCAGTCACTTCCCAACTTGTTTAATGAAATTGCTTGTCCTTAAATTTAGTGGTATAAATTTTCAAAAGCTATTTTGAATACTTCAATTTTTTAGTGCCCTCATTTTGAGACATCTTAATTGAGTAACCAAAATCAATAGTCACTTGACAATTAGCCCGAAAGGTACGGAATGATACAGCCAATTTATTCTCCCAGTCTAGGAAACAGGACTATTATTATCCCACTATATTAATGGATTCCTATTTCTCTCCAAATCTAAGTCAAAATTGTTCTGCTACTTTACACAACATTTTCATAGGTATTCCTCTCTACTACACTGATCTCAAACCCGTCTCCTCCTTCGATCATGGTCTGTTTGTAACTCTATAAATTCAGTCTCTCTTCTGCTAATGTTGGCAACCCTGCGGCTATCTGATGTTCTCACGTCCCATTAAATCATGTCTTTAGAATCTTTCCTGTCTGCTTCAGGCTGTGACTGCTAATTAAACCCAATTAACTTTCCCTTCCTTTAGCCCATTTCCCTTTGCTGTAACTACTTGCATCTTTACAGCCTTTGAATTTCAGCTTTTTTTTTAACACAACCTTCATCAGTCATCTTCCACTCTCTGCCTTTTATATTTATGCAGCACCACAGAAATATCAGAAGGCACAGACCCTGCCTCTAGGAATATACAATCTAAATTGGGCGAACACTGATAAAGACAAAGGTTTAGGGGAGGGAATGAAAGAGCTTGGTTTACAGTAAAGATTGACTTGTACAGTTGATACAGCTTGTTTTATTGGTTAAATTTTTCCTTGTTCAGAATAAGGTCAGCCACAAGAGAAGCTGGAGTGGAGTTAGTGGATAATAAGTAATTTAATAATGGGTTTTGAACAACAGATGAGGATTTTTGTCACCCTAAAAGGAAGTGGCTGTTTTGGGTGTAGTACACAGTATAGAAAAAAGGCATAGATGCACAAGTGAGAGGAAGAGACAAGGAACAACAAGGTGAAAATAATGGGTACAGCTTAGGGAGTGAACAGGACAGTAGATAGAAATAAAGGTTGATGTGTAGGCAGAAGCAAAAAAGTGTAGCACCTTGAAGGTGAGGACTTGGAGCTTGAGTTTGATCTGGGAAAAGACAGCCATTAAAGGGACTCCTGGGAGAGGGGACATAGTTGGAACAGCATGAAGCTACAACTTCTTGGATGCCTTGAAGAGAGTTGAGGGTCAGGGTTACAATCATGCAAGGCTGATTGTTCTTGTCATGAACAATCAGCATGTTAACAGAGAGAGGATAGAAGGGTGAATTTTAGAAATGTTAGAGAAGCAACAAGCTACAAAAGTAGCTGTGTTTACTTCTTCAAAAATAGTTTTCTTTATTATTCCTCTCTTTGGAGCTTGTTTTATTACCCTTTCTGTGTAAGATGAAATAATTCAAATTCATTTTTAAACTATATAAAAATTCATAGCAAAATGTGAGTTGTCTGATGAAAGCTGGACCATTGTATACAGTAAACTTTTATAAATGTTAATGCAGATTGCTGGTCATGTCTAATGCATTAGAGATTTGTAAAAAGAGTGACATATCAGTCTGTCTTTATGTTAGCTCCTGGAAAAAGTTGTAGCTTTGAAACTGTGATTTTAAATTAAGGTAATTCTAGTTCTGCCTAAATATCAAACTTTTAGAAGTGCTGGAAACTAGAGGTTGCACTATTTGCATATTTGCAATAGCAATGCTGAAATTGAAAGATAGGGAGTTGTTACTCTATAACACCCTTTCCAGCTGGGTAGATTTTCCATCTGAGTCCTCTGTGTACTTTCATTTTGTAGCTCTTTGTTTCTATGTGTCTATTATTTGAAAAGGAATGACTAGTTCTTTCCTATTTGGAGGAGTAGTGCTAACTGCAAAACAACTATGAATGTGTTGCTAACAGAATTTTAGGTGAAATGACATATATGTTACCCAGAAATACCTTAATGTACTCATGTTGTTGTAAAAAAGAAAAAAGAATTTTCCAAACCAAAAACTTAAATCCCAGAAATTAAATCCCAACCCAAAAGAGAATAATACCATTGCAGGGCAAATTGTGAAAGGTATTCAAAGGCAGAGAGGAGTTCAGAATGGCAGACAGTAACCTGGAGTGGGCAAGCGATGGGAGAGTTCTGATGGAAAGGGAAACTTGGAGTAGGGATGATGGGGTTTCTAGTTAGGGAAATTAAATTTGGTATTTGGAAAAGGTGGATCCCACTGAATGGAGAAATCTAGAAGCAGGGATTGAGCTCTGTGTTACCTTAGATTGCCGGTATAACATATCTCTTGTGAAGATAAAACCATTATCCCTTTTAATGAGTAGCGGTTTTAACCACATATCAACTCTGAATGATTAGATGTTATTGCTAGAATTTGTGGGTTATAAAAAGTTACTTATACTGTAACTGAACATTAGATACTGTTTAAAAATAAAAGTGGTGCTCAACATCATTCAGCAAAGTTACAGTCAAGAAATTAGGAAGAAGTACAGTTGAAAAGACAGGTAGAAATAAAGCTATTCTCATGGAGTTACTGTATTAACTGGTTGCGGCAGTGTGAAATGTCAGTTGTCTGGTTAGTTAATCCCTTTAACTATGGATTTATTTTAAAACTATTTTCCCCAATACTTTAATATGCTGCTTTATGGGCCATATTCTGCCCTTGACTGACCACACACAATTCCCATTTGTAGGAATTTAAAAAATAAATACATATGGTCTTTAGAGTTTTATGAGATGCACAGAGGCATGTAGTAAGTGAAGTTCTCATTCTTAACTGACTTTCCATTCTTCATTCCAAAGTAGTGATGGCTTAAAACTTAAAAGCAATATGTATTGCTTCCAAAATTGCACTTTAATCAAGACACTTAAACCATTGTCTTTATGAATGTCCCTTGTATCGTTAGACCATGTTAGTGAACACATTATGAAAGTCTAGTGTAGACAGTGCACTGTATAACACATAGTAAACTGGTAAAGCCTAGGAGGAACTTGGACTTTTATAGTGTGTGTTAGCATATGTTCACTAACGTGATCTAACACCACATCTTTAAATCCTAATCTAGACAAAGCCTTAATTTTCAGAGTGGCCTTTGGTTTTCCAGTGTCACTTCTTCATTCTTGGAATTGTTTCCTTTCTATTTTGCAGTCTCCATTTGGCTATAGTTAATCTAACATGGCACTTCAGCACCAGCCCAAAGATGGTATACAAATTTCTAGGCTTGTAGGTTATGTCTGCACAGTCTGTGGGAGTGAGCCTGGATTGGCTAGAACTTAAAAAATAGATGTATATTCAGTGCTTTGAACGTGTGGTTTGCACTGATGCTCCGGCTCTGAAGCCCACCCCCTCCTAAGCTCAACAGCCTGAGATGCAACTTCAAAGTGCTGTCTATACAGCTATTTTTACAGTGCTAGCATGAGCCGTGCTAGCTCAGGTCTGTCAACCTAGGCTTGGAGGCTCACTCCCATGGGCTGTGTAGACATACTTTTAAAAATTCAGCCTCTTTGGATATTTTAGCACCTAAAGATGCAGAAACATGTCTAATGGGGTTTTCAAAAGGACCAACGGATTTAACTCCCAAAGTATAATGTGGGAATTCTGACTCTAGGCAATCATTGTCACACCTGTAAAAGACTGTATGTTACATAGAGATTGCACTTGCAAGGCATAAGCCCTTTTCTTCCACAGCACCCTGGACCGTATTTTTAAAGTTATTTAGGCCTTCTGTGTCAGTATTGAGTTATATAAGTTTGGGTTTGCTCATTTAGAATTTTGTATGGATCCATCCATAGCTCTGTAGTGTTTCTGGTTCATGATTTTTTGTAAGTACACCTGCAAAATAATTTGTCTGTTATAAGGTTTTATGTCTCCAAAGGGCTGTAAAAGCATTAATTAATTAACAGAGTTTAGAAACTGATGTTCAGCATGACTTTCTACCTACACTACTTCTAATCTCTAAACTCATTTAGACCTTGTCCCCAATGACAATTACAAGTCAACCTATAAACTAGCCTGAACCATCTTGAAGCTAGTTGATCAAAACAATTCATCGAATGTTGCAAATGGAATTGGGGTGTTTTTAGTGCTTTTTAACACCCATTAATTAGTAATGGTTTTGGTTTTGTCATACAAAGATGAGCAAGTGCTGTACAGAAGTCTAGTGTTTAGAATGCAATGACAAACAATATTTATGTTAAGATCAACATACCAAAATAACTTTTTCATTTGATACAGATCGAGTTTTGGTTCGAATAAATGACTTGACAGTAGAAAAAGCTGATCAAGTGGTTTGGGTTCGTGGCAGGATTCATACAAGCAGAGCTAAAGGTGAGATGCATCCAAGTTTTTTCGTGCTTTGTTTTTACAATAAACTGAGTATTTTGTATTTTCCTTACAATGTCTCCTTCGCCAGAGAGAGGCAACATTATAAAACTTCTACTACTTATGTGTGTGTCATAAGAAAATACCAGATTACTTCCAGAATTTCACTATCCTTTTTCAGAACAATTATTGGCACTTATTTCACATTTAAATTTTAGTTATCGTAAAAACAATACAAATCAGAGTATGGCAGCTGCCATTTTGCTGCCCTATGTGATAATTTGAGACAGTAGCAGTCTCTCTTTCTCTCTCTCTCTCCCCCTGCCATAAAATGTTTGGGAGAAGAGAGACTCTGAGGTTGTTCTTTGTTAAACTGGAATCTGTATTGAAATAGCACATTTTGCTGTATGTAGCATTGCTTTTACTAAGTTTACTTTGTAGGCAAACTGTATCCAAGAGTTTTAAAACAGACAATCTTAGTCATTCTATTTTAGTTGAACTTTAGAGATTTGTTTAAAAACATACTTTCACAGCTACATAAATATTCAGATTTCTAAGCAAAACTGAATCGCATTCCAAATCGCTGCACAGACCAAAATCAGTCTGCAAGCTGAATAATTAATTTATGGCTTAGTTTTTGTTGCCATCTTGTCCTCTAAAGGAAACAAAACCATTTTAGTTTCAAATTACCAAAAAACTTCAAATTAAAACCAAAAAAAAAATCATCTTTCTCAGCTGAGAGAAAGGGAAAGTCCTCTGTAGGTCCTGAGTACTATGGGCTGTCACACAAGGCTGACAGCCATTTTTCTTCACTGGAACCAGAAGTTCTCCCTTGAGATCCGTTTGCAGTGTGCATACTGAAATAGGCTTTGGCCTTTCAGGTTACATCAGACACTGACAACTGTTGGGCTGATTTCAGCTGTTTTTGTCTATTCTGTTGAGAGTTGATAGTCCTCCCCAGATTTATTGAGTAAAGAACATAAAGAAAACGGTCCTCAGAAATTACATGATAGTAATCTGAGAACAGGAAAAAATGCAGGAGGCAAAGAGGGGAGAAGAGTTCAGTCCAAAAAATTCCCTGAGAAACCAATTTAGTTAATCTTTCTGTGGCGATAATAAAAAAGAATGAGATAGAGAGAGAGAATAAAAAGAGAATGAAAGAGAGAGAGAGAGCTTGTTCTGGCTTCTCTTGCTTTGTCAGAGTCCTACCCTCAGATCAGAAAATAACCTTAAGATAATTAGACTCTCTCTTTATATGATTTTTAAAAGTTTTAATTTGTTCTCATTTAAAAAAGTTAAATTAGGGAGATCTGTCTTGAGTTATTTAATTGTACTCGAGTGCATTCTTTGACAAAAAAGTGAAATTTCTGTGCACAATATTTTAAAATGCTGCAAAATTCTGCAAGTTTTATTTGTCAATAAATAAAAGCAGAGGCTCCAGCGTGGCAGTGAGGAGGGGCTGCACAAGGTGGGAGATCACATTGCAGCCTCCCTACCCCTAGGACACTGACTCAGCGGTGAGGCTGCACCCAACGCTGATATAGCACAAGGCCTGAGCCTGCCCCAGAAACACCCATGGCTCTGTGCCAGGTGCATCAGGTGTGGGGCAGGCAGGCTCACCCAGGGGGGATCCAGGTGGGATGAGAGGATTCTGTTCGGGACAGTCTGGGTGCAGACAGCACTATGATAGCATTGCCATCTTAATCCCCAGTGTAGATGCAGCCTGTCAGCATAGCTAACTTCGCTTAGGGATGTAGAGTTCCTATACTAACAGAAAAACCCATTCCATTGGTGTAGGCTGCATCTACATTATGGGATTATGCCAATTTAGCTATACCGACATAACTATGCCCTAAGTCCTGGGTCCTTAAAGTTGAAGAACACAAGTGAAGAGAAGAATTGATTATTTATCTTTCTATATACACAAATGAATACAACATTATATTTAGAGTTGGTCACATTTTTATAATCAAAAAGCTTGTCTAGAGAGAAAAATTTCTTTTTGAAAACATGGAAAACGTCTGAAATTTTTTCATCAAAACAAAATTAAAAATGGTCAGTTGTCAGTTCTTTTGGTTCTGCTTCCTCCTTACTTTTCTCATTCCTGCCCCCCCAGTGGAGAATGGGTAGAGGGGGCATTAAACAAACATTCAATTTTTTTAATAGAAAATATTTAGTTTTTTTTCGCAGCCCTAGTTCTATTTTGAGAGATGCAGTAAGTATACAGAGGCTTATAAGAAAATATGACACCTTGCAAGATTGAAACCAGATTTCTTGGCACAGCTTATTGCAAGATTTTTTTTTTTCATGCTACGCTGATGGAGGCCTGAACATATTATATGGGAAACATCTTAGATAGTAAGGTCTTATTTTCACTAGGAAAAAAGATGTGCTTTAAAATCCTAGTTTAGACAAGGCAGGTAATATGTTTTAGCTGGCTGAGGTAAATCCTGGGCTCTCTCCTACTGCAACCAACTAACAACTCCAACCAACTAACAAGTGTTCAAAACAAACCTTTTTCCTTGTGTAGGATCTTTGCATTGGGCTGCCTTGTATTATTTTTTACCCATATCTTTTAGTGAGACTTTGTCTTGGCTGTAACAGTATCTGATTTGAACACTGACGTTCTTATTATGGGACAAACCTTATTTCCTCATGTGAAAGTGATTGAACGTAGACTGTTAAAGCTCTTCATGAACTTTAAGTTTTAAGGAACAGCAAAAGATTTTGATACATGAAAAGAACTATAAACCTAAATATTTTTCTTGCATCCTGATGCTTTCTTTTTCCCTTTGTCTCATCTCAAAAGGCATCTAATCTTGAACTAGATATGATCATGACTCCTCTTTGATATTTTGTTTCACATGGTTTAGTCCTTTGGAAGAAGTTCAGATTTTTCCTGTTTTCTTTTAACTGTGCTGTTTTAATCATCCCCAGCAATGAAATTTGTTTGATCACTTATCATTTTGTGTGATTAGAAATAGTTGATATGAGAAAAGAGAACATTTTATGGAGTATACGAACAAGCCAAACCAACATTGCTCGTGACAAAAATATTGGAATCATTTTGTAATGCAGCCTCCCATCAGTGTGTAGCAAACAACTTTTCACTTTTGATTTTAGTAAAACTGCTACATTTTTGTTTCTAACCTGTGCAAATCAATGTCCTCCCATTTAGTTTACCGTCCTCTCCTTGAATATTTACTAGTATGATTACTATGTATCTGTTCTGAACTGTGTGTTTTTCTTAAACTCTAAACCAGCATTTCTCAATATCTATTTTATCTGATCACCTTTCTTTGTTTGCAACTCCATAGTGGTGTGTTCTTTTTTTAGTAAAAATTAACACTTACAAAACACTGGTATTTGATGGGTGTAGAATAGGGGTAATTTATCTGTGGAGGATTATCTTTGGTAGATACAGATATATCACTGAAAAGAAGTAGATTTGTCTTTGTACTGTTAGTTTGTGGAGGCATATTTTACAAACAAAAAACACAGTACATTTACCTCTGCTGTGCTCTGTTGAACTGTAAAGCTGTGAAGATTTTAATTTACAGCAGTCTCTTAATGTTGTTTGTGTTACAAACAAGTAAGCTCATCACTATATACCTACTCATCTCCTTTGTTTTCGCCTTCCATCCACGAGGTATGGAATTTTTTTGTGATCTGTTTTCTGAAAATCAAATATACTGAGTAGAACTTCTGCAATCAACATAATAGCGTAAAAAGTCTTTAGTGTTCACATCATTGCGATGTTAACTTTTGAGTACTTTTTGGTGCTTGTTTCATTTTCATATTAGCACTGACTGTTTTGTTTCAAACAAAATGTGTATCAGATGCTCTCCATTTATCTATTGAGACTTGTTTAAATTGTCTGCAGCTGCATGTTAGAGCTACGTTATTGCAAATTAAATCTGCAGTTCTAATTTTGAAGTCCTGTAATGCATAATGTGAACTGAGAATATTTGTGTATGCAATGCAATTCAGAATATTAAAATTATGATATTATTCTTGTAATTAGTCATTAGATTTGTCAATGTCATCTCATACAAAAATGTCAGTAAAGCTACTGATCACTAACCAAAGTAAACATTCAAACACTGTCCCTTGGGGAAGTGTGTTAAGTCAGGGGTGTTTGGCTGCAACTGTGGCCCATACTGTCCCTAGCAGGAAGATTGTATTCATATTTGACCAAGAGATGTTGAACTTCGGGAATTCCCTGATTCTGCCAATGTGGAAAGAGAGATTG
This sequence comes from Gopherus evgoodei, assembly GCF_007399415.2. Lineage (NCBI taxonomy): Eukaryota > Metazoa > Chordata > Testudines > Testudinidae > Gopherus > Gopherus evgoodei. The sequence continues at coordinate 62,060,702 of NC_044332.1, forward strand.
AAATGGAAACTAGCACAGAGAGCCCAAGTGTTCTCCACTTGTGAGTGGGACATGGGTTGTGCTAAGGGAGTTGAGCATCGCTTTTGTTTGAATGATGATAGGACGTTCTCTGAAAGATCAAGGAAGCTAGTATCTGCTGATGTAGAAGAGGTTCAGAAATGTATCTAGGGGTTGGAAGTCCGCAGGAACCGTCAGGAATTCCAGAAGTCCTTATCCGTTCCCATTAGTTGTGGCTAGAAAAAAAGAATGGAGATATATGTATGTGCATAGCTTAACATGCTTTGAATAGATGTACAGTCCCTAGTTAGTATGCTACCCCAAGAGTGATCTTGCCTTACACTGCCTAATAGGAAGCTATCGCTTTTCTGTTTTGGATCTGAGAAACGGATACTATCAAGATACCCATGGAACTGCCCAGTATAAAAAAATAGCCTTCCTCTGTCCACTTGGATTCTACAAATTTCTGAGTGCTCCAGGGAATATCAGGGGCCCTGGACACGTGGAGTGAATGGTTAGTGATGTGAACTTTCTGAAAGTCCTGGTGTATCTGGATGACTTGGTAATGTTCATGCACACTTTGGAAGAGCATGAAGAACTCTTGTGGAAAGTGTTGGACTACCTGCAGGAATAAAGGTTGAAACTCTCTCCAAACAAATGCCAGTTTTCTCAAGAAAAAGTATAAAGGGCATGTTGTCTCTCAAAATGGAGTTGTTGCAGATCCAGATAAGCTGGAAGCCGTGATGACATGGCCAAGACCAAAATCATGAAAGGTTCTAAAGTTATTATAGGCTATCTGTAGAAGGATTTTCTGCCTTTTGTCAATCCTTAAATGAAATTTTAAAGGAAAAGGTTGGGCTCTGCATATAGGTGCCATCTACTACAGAGGCAACCCTTTGGAAAGTGGGAGACTCCCAATTGTAAGAACACTTTTTGGATGTTATAGATGCACTGACACCCATTTTTTTAGTATCACAGAAGCATTTATGTGGCTGTTAGTGAGGAAGGACTGGGAGGATTCTCTACCAAGAATATCCAGATGTATGGAGACCAGTTGCCTATGCTCGTAGGAGTCTAGAATTGTCAGAGAAAAACTGTCCAGTTCACAAACTAGAGTTCTTGGCATCAAAGTGGGTGACTGAGAGACTGTGACTGCGAGATTCCACAATTATCTCTATGGAGTGAAATTCACAGTCCATACATATAACAATCCTTTAACTTTATATCCTGAAGCTTTGTGTAAGATGGCTGAGATCTGGCCTGTTGATGCAGTCGTGAACCAAATTAGGGCTATCAGCATGCTTAGAGCCCCTCCTGGTGCTATATCTGAGGTGTATGCAAATACCACCCACCTGGATCTTACTTCATTACACAGATTGCACGAGGAAGATATCACCAGTGCTCAGCTTTAGAGATCCTAGGCTGAAAGTGATCCTGATTGCCAAAAGGCTAGGTAGACCTGTGAATATCATACAGAATGCACATCCAGATATCAAACTGACCTTGAGAGAGACTAGTAAACATTGAAAGGAGGCCTGTTATGTCAAGAGACTAGGAACTTGCTTCATCACCATTATCGTCAGCTAGTGTTGCCAGGAGATTTCAGGGACCTGGTTCTGAAGTCTTGCATGATGAAGGAGGGCATTCTGGGATAGACCAGACACTTGAGATGGTAAGAAGAAGGTTCTGTTGGCCCAGATTAGCAAGGAATGTAGAGGAATATTTTAAGAATTATGCCAAATGTTTAGCTCGGAAGACTTTACCTGTCTTCCCACTTAATATCCAAAACAAGGGACCCATATATCTTGTGTGTATTAACTTTCTGTCCTTAGACCCTAACAACAAATGGAACACTAACGTATTAGTGGTAACCGATCATTTCACTTGATATGCACAGGCGTTCCCCACGAAAGATCAGTGTGTGCTGTTGCTGTAGCCAAGATATTACGGACAAGTACTTTATGCACTATGGTTGGCATGCCAGAATTTGCTCTGACCAGAAAGTAGACTTATTAAAGAACTACTACAAATAATTGGTATAAAATAATCCTGGATGTCTCTGTATCATGTACAAGGAGATCCACAGCCAGAAAATTTCAAAAGGATGATTTTGTACGTGGTTGGGACTCTCAGCCCAATACAAAGCACAAATTAAGCCAACACATTTCACAGCTAGTACACGTTTTTAATTGTACCAGAAATGATGCTAATGTATTCTGCCTTTATTATCTAATGTTTAGAAAGGAAGCAAGACAACCTTTGGACATTTTTTTTGGAGTGACTCCAGATGACTTGTCTCCCTAAGATATATCTTATAGATATACTTTAATTTATACACACACACACACACACACACATTAAAAAAAAAATTAAAGCAACAACTGAAGAACTCCTATCAACTGGCTATCAACTGGCTATGGAGACAGAAGACAGTGAAGTGAAGACAGAAACTCAGAATTAGACTCAACGTGATCAATGCCAGCAAACAGAGCTGTAAACAGGGGAGTTTCAGTGGGAGTTCTGTTGGAGGAGCAGGTTTTTGTAGTTGTATTGTGTAGTGTGTAGTTTGTAGTTTGTGGATTGTCGTGTGTAGTGTGTGTGTGGGGCTGCTAGGAGCAGTGTGCTGGGAGAGCAGCGGAGCCCTGATTAGGGGGTGGGGCTTACCTGATATGGGGTCCTATATAAGGAGCCATCCAGTCAGGCAGCAGCACAGACAGCTAGCAAACAGAGCTGTAAACAGGGGAGTTTCAGTGGGAGTTTCCAGGGGGAGGTTGCAGGGGAGACTAAGACAGAGGAACTGACAAGCAAGTCAAGGGATAGGGTGGTGGTCTGGTGCCTGCTGGGGGCTTGTGTTGTGTTGACTACCAGGCGTCAGGTGGGAAGGCCATGACTGATACAGAGGCAGCAGTGAAAGACACAATGAGGATGACTGGATGTGGAAGCTGCGGCATGTACATGATCCTGGAGGGGGCGCCTGAAAAGAGCTTTGTCTGCATGAAATGCCGCCTGATAGAGCTGATGGAAGAGAAGATCCGAGGACTGGAGATGCAGGTGGAAACTCTGTTTGAGTTCAGAAGGGGGTTTGAGCAGACAATGGAGCACAGACACGAGGGGGCTGAAGGGATAAGCTCAGATGTGCAGATGGAAGCAGGACCAAAGAATTCAGAGGAGAGACTGCTGAGGGAGGAAAGTGAGCGGTGGAAGCATGTGACTAAGAAAACCAGGCAGAGGAAAAGACGGGCCAGTGAAGGAGAAATAGAACTCAGGAACAGGTTTTCAGAGTTGGAAAATGAAGAAGGGGCACAGCAGGTGGTCGCTGAAGGAGAGAGGGCAAGGAAAAAGTGAAGAGCTGATAGTCCTGCAAGAGGAGGGGAGGAGTCAATGGAGGCAACACCAAATATGAGCCCCAGGAGGATTGCGAGGAGGAATAGGAATCGAGAGTACTTGCAGCCGGTGGGTGCGGGAGATAGACCGGAGAAGCGCACTGTCACCAGGAAAAGGCAGGTCTACGTGATTGGAGACTCCTTACTGAAAAGAATAGACAGGCCTGTGACTAGAGCTGATCGGGAGAACAGAAGGGTGTGCTGTATGCCGGGTGCTAAGATACAGGATGTGGACCTGAGGCTGAAAAAGATACTAGCGGGAGCGGGGAAGCATCCGTTGATTGTCCTTCATGAGGGAACGAATGATACGGCTAGATACTCTCTGGAATGTATCAAGGGAGACTATGCCAGACTGGGGAAGACGCTTAAGGAAATCGAGGCTCAGGTGATCTTCAGTGGGATTTTGCCGGTTCCTAGAGAAGGGCGACAAAGGTGTGACAAGATTATGGCGATCAACAGATGGCTCAGGCAGTGGTGCTATAAGGAGGGCTTTGGGATGTACGGCCATTGGGAAGCACTTACGGACAGAAGACTGTTCTCTCGGGATGGACTTCAGCTGAGCAAGGAGGGAAATAGACTTCTAGGATGGAGGCTCACCGACCTGATTAAGAGAGCTTTAAACTAGAAATTTGGGGGAGATGTTCAGGAGATCTCCACGCCGGAATTTCCCCTTGAGAGGGAAGTAAACAAAGTAAGAGGGGATACAGCCGTGGACAGAAGAATTGACATAAGGAGGAAGGGTAATGTAGATAGCAGACTAACAGGTGATGGTGGTGGTAGAATGTCTGTGCCTAAGAGGGTACAGAATGTTAGTGAAGCCAAATGGCAAAAATTAAGATGTCTGTACACTAATGCAAGGAGCCTAGGGAACAAAACAGAGGTACTAGAGCTACTGGTGCAGAAAGTGAAACCAGATATTATAGGGATAACGGAAACGTGGTAGAATAGTAGTCATGACTGGAGTACAGGTATTAAAGGCTATGTGCTGTTTAGGAAAGATAGAAATAAAGGCAATGGTGGTGGAGTAGCATTGTACATCGATGAGGAGGTTAACTGTAAAGAAATAAGAAGTGATGGAATGGACAAGACAGAGTCTGTCTGGGCAAAAATCACACTGGGAAAGAAAGCTACTAGAGCCTCCCCTGAGATAGTGCTTGGGGTGTGCTACAGACCACCGGGATCTGATTTGGATATGGATAGAGACCTCTTTAATGTTTTTAAGGAAGTAAACACTAATAGGAAATGTGTGATCATGGGAGACTTTAACTTCCCAGATATAGACTGAAGTACAAGTGCTAGCAAGAATAGTAGGGCTCAGATTTTTCTGGATGTGATAGCTGATGGATTCCTTCACCAAGTAGTTGAAGAACTGACAAGAGGGGATGCCATTTTAGATTTGGTTTTGATGAGCGGTGAGGACCTCATAGAAGAAATGGTTGTAGGGGACAACCTTGGTTCGAGTGATCATGAGCTAATTCAGTTCAAACTAGATGGAAGGATAAACAAAAATAGATCTGGGACTAGGTTTTTTGATTTCAAGAGGGCTAACTTTAATGAATTAAGGAAATTAGTTAGGGAAGTGGATTGGACTGAAGAACTTGTGGATCTAAATGCGGAAGAGGCCTGGAATTACTTTAAGTCGCAGCTGCAGAAATTATTGGAAGCCTGCATCCCAAGAAAGGGGAAAAAAACCATAGGCAGGAGTTGTAGACCAAGCTGGATGAGCAAGCATCTCAGAGAGGTGATTAAGAAAAAGCAGAAAGCCTACAAGGAGTGGAAAAAGGGTGGGATTAGCAAGGAAAGCTATCTTAGTGAAGTCAGAACATGTAGGGATAAAGTGAGAAAGGCTAAAAACCAAGTAGAGTTGAACCTTGCAAAGGGAATTAAAACCAATAGTAAAAGGTTCTATAGCCATATAAATAAGAAGAAAACAAAGAAAGAAGAAGTGGGACCGCTGCTCACTGAGGATGGAAAGGAGGTTAAGGATAACCTAGGCATGGCCCAATATCTAAATAAATACTTTGCCTCAGTCTTTAATAAGGCTAATGGGGAGCTTTGGGGTAATGGAAGGATGACAAATGGGAATGAGGATATGGAGGTGGATATTACCACATCTGAGATAGAAGCCATACTTGAACAGCTTAATGGGACAAAATCGGAGGGCCCGACAATCTTCATCCGAGAATATTAAGGGAACTGGCGCATGAAATTGCAAGCCCGTTAGCGAGAATTTTTAATGAATCACTAAACTCAGGAGTTGAACCGTATGATTGGAGAATTGCTAACATAGTTCCTATCTTTAAGAAAGGGAGAAAGAGTGATCCGAGTAACTATAGGCCTGTTAGTTTGACATCTGTAGTATGTAAGGTCTTGGAAAAAATTTTGAAGGAGAAAGTAGTTAAGGACATTGAGGTCAATGGTAATTGGGACAAAGTACAACATGGTTTTACTAAAGGTAGATCGTGCCAAACCAACCTGATCTCCTTCTTTGAGAAGGTGACAGACTATTTAGACAAAGGAAATGCAGTAGACCTAATTTACCTCGATTTCAGTAAGGCATTTGACACGGTTCCACATGCGGAATTATTAGTCAAATTGGAAAAGATGGGGATCAATATGAGAATTGAAAGGTGAATAAGGAACTGGTTAAAGGGGAGACTCCAACGGGTCGTACTGAAGGGTGAACTGTCAGGCTGGAAGGAGGTTACCAGTGGAGTTCCTCAAGGATCGGTTCTGGGACCAATCTCATTTAACCTTTTTATTACTGACCTTGGCACAAAAAGCGAGGATGTGCTAATAAAGTTTGCGGATAACACAAAGCTGGGGGTATTGCTAACATGGAGAAGGACCGGGATATCATACAGGAAGATCTGGACGACCTTGTAAACTGGAGTAATAGTAATAGGATGAAATTTAATCGTGAAAAGTGCAAACTCATGCACTTAGGGATTAATAATAAGAACTTTAGATATAAATTGGGGACGCATCAGTTGGAAGCAACAGAGGAGGAGAAGGACCTTTGGGGTATTGGTAGATCACAGGATGACTATGAGCCGCCAATGTGATACGGCCGTTAAAAAAGCTAATGCGGTTTTAGGATACATCAGGCGAGGTATTTCCAGCAAAGATAAGGAGGTGTTAGTACCATTATATAAGGCGCTGGTGAGACCCCACCTGGAATACTGTGTGCAGTTCTGGTCTCCCATGTTTAAGAAGGATTAATTCAAACTGGAACAGGTTCAGAGACAGGCTAGTAGGATGATCCGAGGAATGGAAAACCTGTCATATGAAAGGAGACTCAAAGAGCTTGGCTTGTTTAGTCTAGCCAAAAGAAGGCTGAGGGGGGATATGCTTGCTCTTTATAAATGTATCAGAGGGATTAATATTAGGGAGGGAGAGAATTTATTTAAGCTTAGTACCAATGTAGACACAAGAACGACTGGGTATAAACTGGACATTAGGAAGTTTAGACTTGAAATTAGACGAAGGTTTCTAACCATTAGAGGAGTGAAGTTCTGGAACAGCCTCCCAAGAGGAGTATTGGGGGCAAAAGACATATCTGGCTTTAAGATTAAGCTTGATAAGTTTATGGAAGGGATGGTATCATGGGAGAGCCTAATTTTGGCAATTGATCTTTGATTATCGCCAGATAGGTATGCCCAGTGGTTGGTGATGGGATGTTGGATGGGATAGGATCTGAGTTACTGCAGAGAATTCTTTTCTGAGTGCTGGCTGGTGAGTCTTGCCCACATGCTCAGGGTTTAGCTGATCGCCATATTTGGGGTCAGGAGGGAATTTTTCTCCAGGGCAGATTGACAGAGGCCCTGGAGGTTTTTTGCCTTCCCCTGCTGCGTGGGGCATGGGTCACTTGCTGGTGGATTCTCTGCAGCTTGAGGTCTTCAGACCACAATTTGAAGACTTCAGTAATTCAGGCATAGGTTAGGGGTTTGTTATAGAAGTGGATGGGTAGGGTTCTGTGGCCTGCTTTGTGCAGGGGGTCAGACTAGATGATCACATTGGTCCCTTCTGACCCTAGAATCTATGAATCTATGAATGCATAAAGGAGCAAGAACTACTCCCAGGAGACCAGATTTTGACAAGGAACTGGGGAGGAAGAGGGAAGAACAATCTGGGAGACAGAGGACATTCAGAACCCCATACATTCAGAAATTACTTGGGATTCCCGTATGTCGACTTCAGAGAGAAGGAAGAAAGGAGATAATGTCAGAACTCTTTACAGGAATCGCTTGCTGCCTATTGGGAAGTTGGTATGGTTTCCTGGAAATGAGTCTGGGGAGAGGTGGCAGCTAAGTCTACTACTAGAAGTCAGGCTGTTCCACATAATTGTCATGGTCGGGTGGTGAATTTGAACTATCATCACCTTGCTGCACTCAAGTACTGTCGGGTCTGCAACAACTCATCAAGATGTGTGGGTTCTTCCACATTAAGGAGCCCACTAATGTAGAATAAATTGGACCTGTGAATCTAGGAAAATCCACCCTATGGAGTAGTGTTACTTGTGGGTTGTATGGTGTTACTGATGTACCCACTCCAAATCGATCTTCCCCTTCCCTTTTATATGCTTTCTCTGTTTCCCCTTGTAAATAAAGTGTACCTTGATTATGGGTTCATCCATTACTGAGGTGTCAGAATAGTGTGTTCACCAGGTATCAGACTAGTCATAGAGATAAGTACCAAGTTTGGAGATAGTTGAAACAATAGAGGAAAGTAAGGTAGGTTCCTGACTATCATAAACGGGTGAACACACCACCAGTTAGCAGCTAAGAATCCAGGCAGTGAAACCCACGGTGGCCAAAGCAGAGGGACACCAATAAGGGTTCCAATTGCTGATTAGCTGCCCTTACGGGTACAGCAAGCCATAAAATACCATTACGTATAGACAATGTGTTGATTTTAGTGTTCTGCAATGTAAGTAACCAACAAACTTACAATGACAATTTTTAGGGAAGCATCTGTCTTTCAGCACGTGCACTATCAACAATTTAATGGAAATATTGCTGTATCATTATGAGTCAGAACTGGATATTAAAAGGATGTTGACGCATCTTGTCAAGGGATGTTAAAACAATGGAATGTATGTTATTAACACTCTGTGTCTGAACAAAATGCAATTAAAATCATAAACTTTGCTGCAAATTAAATTCAGTAAATTTTCATTAGAAGTGTGAAAAGAAATGCCAGGTTGTTGCAACTGTCAATTTAAATCGGTTTGAGTGGGTTTCACTTCACTGAGTGAGAGAGACGCATTTCAGAAATCAACAAACTGCATTGTTGTACTCTATGTAAGCTACTACAATTGTCTTGCTATCTCTTCCTTAAATTCTAGATTTACTAAATTGATCTTCTAGGAATTTCCCTCAGGTTTTTAATTGTTTAAATTCTTGTCCTCCTCCAGAATCAGTATTCTTTCTCTCTGTGTGTGTGTGTGTGTGTGTGTGTGTGTGTGTGTGTGTGTGTGTGTGTGTGTGTGTGTGTGTGTGTGTGTGTGTGTGTGTGTGTGTGTGTGTGTGTGTGTGTGTACACTGATGTTTAGTCCCTATGACTTAAAATCAAGACTTTTTTTTGCTCTCAGTGATTGTCAGAGCAAGTCTGTAGTGACCTAGATGCCTTTAACTTCATTTATTCTTTAATTTTGGCAGTGACTGAGTAAATTTAGGAAGGGGCAGGGAGAGAGAGACTGATTGATTGACTTATTCTAAAGTGATATAGACTAGAGAAGACTCTTGGTTTACCTGCAGTTCATGTAAAGTGAAACCTTGGGGAATAAAAGTGGGAGAAACTTTAGGAAAAGGAAAACTTATGACTAAACTTCTGGTATTTAAAAATAATTAAGATTTAGAAGCAGTGTCAAAAGGCAAGTGCAACAGTAGGGCCGTTCTCACAAATGAATTGTTTGGAAAATATCAGAATTAAAAAGAGTAACTTTATCCGAGATCAGTGAATACTGATATACTCTGTAGTTATTCATGCAATCATTCTGACCTCTTATGATTTGTAGATTTCAGTCCTAGCTTTCTATCTTGTATAAATATCAGTGATCTTACTCGAGTTGCTTTAAAAACAGATTTTGTTATTTATAGAAAAAGTTTGTTTTTTTTTTTCATATATTAGAGATAAGATCATTCTGGCTTATCTGCAATTTCGAATGCTCATGCATAATGTACCGTGTTTCGTTTGTGTTAAAACTCAGGCTTAATTTCAAAGTAGTAAAACATTTTTCATTCACAAAGATCCTGAGTAACTTGGCCTTAATACACCTGCATTTTTTTTCTCCTTTTATTCAGGGAAGCAATGTTTTTTAGTCCTACGTCAGCAGCAGTTTAATGTGCAGGCTCTTGTAGCTGTGGGAGACCATGCAAGCAAGCAGATGGTAAAGTTTGCTGCCAAGTAAGTAAGCAATTATATCCTGTTGTCAAAGTAAACAATGGTGGGAACCATGACTCCAAGGGGTTGGGACCATTTTCACACATTAACATCAATGCTTCGTTTGTTTTAAAATGTAGTTATTTAAATTGTCAGTTCACTATTGCATTGAATACATTACACTTACAAAAGATAAAATAGAACAGTGGTTTGAAATTCATTCTGAACTGCTGAAGCAGCATTCTTTCTCCACAGACAACCTACGTTTACTTCCAAGCCAGCTAACAAAAAGCCTGGCAGGCTTAGCATAGTAGGTCACTTTTTTTTAATTTTGTGTTTGGGGGGAGAAAATGGGGTGTGTGCACATGCTCAGTCTTTATCTTCCTAAAGTAGCAGATCTGCAGCTTAGTAGAATGTTTTTTAACTAGAATAAATATACGCTCTGAACTACATTTTATTTGAAATAAATTCCATGTTGCAAATTGATTACTGAGTGGGAGAAAGTTGAGAGTTGTTTTTATGAACCTAATTGATCTAATTTACTCTTTATTGTTGTCCATTTCAAGCTGTGCTCTTTTGTTGTTCTTTTTATTTTTTGGCAATGATTAGACTTGTTTCCAATTAACAAGTGTGTTACAGCTGTTTACAATTAGTTATTTGGCTTGTATTATTCTTAAGGCTAAAATGATGAATGTGAGTTAAAGGGGTCTCTTCTCCTTGCCCTCCTTTCTTAAGCTCGACTGGACTTTCAGGTTTTGGGTCATCTGCTACTTTATATGTCTGTGTGGAAAAGGTGATTTTATAGTAGAACTTTCTGAACTTACAAGTCTTTTAGCTGAATGTCCACAAGTTAAGATATAGAGCCAATCAATAATATGTTTAACATGTGGCACTTGAGGTGCTGCTGTTCAGTCCTTGGCACTACCCATGTAACTGGGAATGTAGCCCCCAGTAATTAGCTGTAAGAGTGTGAAAGCCTTTGATGTGCTAGGGGAAGGGGGAGGGATTCATTATACTATACACTCCCAGAATCAGAGTTAGAAGGTTAGAACAGTGCTTCTGGTGATTAGATGCAAGGCAGCGGGAAAACAGAGCCAGCCCTGTTTGTTGTTTGGCGGCACTTAGTGTTGGCGCTACCAGCAGGATACATGATGTTTACAGGTGTTGAGGAGCCAGAGTGAAGTGTTCTGTGTCTCCGTGTGACAGTCTGTGTTTAGTTTCTTCCCAGCACTTAATAGATACTTTGAAAGAAAAAGGGCTTTCTCTCCTGCTATGCTGTCTGTACAATCATCTCCAATCTGGTGGCTTCCTTTATGCCAATGAATCCTGCATAAACCCTTCTAGCCCTGGCATCCAGCCTTGTCCAATTTTGTATCTTCAGCTGTCTGGCATCTCCTGTTGAATGTCTTGCTGTTATCTTTATAAAACTGAATTTCTTATTTTCCTTCCAGTTTGTCTCTTCCTCTTCTTTCTAATCACCATTGATACAGTTCCACTATTCTTTCCATTGCCCAGGCTCAAAATGCCGTATCATTTTTGATTTTTTCCTCTACTCTTTCCCCCATGTACATTCTCATGCTAAATCCTGACACATCTTCCTCTTAGCACTGTCTGCGTTTTCCTTACTATCTCTACGTTCAAAACCATTTTACCTACGCCCTGGAAGTTAGTTGTTTTGATTGGTGTAACTTTCTTACTGCTCTCCTCTCATCTCTTTAATCCCTCACAGCCTTCCTGTTTTTTTACCACACGAAAGTCAAGCACCTTGTCCTCACCTTCAAGGTCATACATAATCTTACCCCATTCACTTTGTGAATTTCTTCCTATGCTCTACCTGCTCCTTGCTTATTGTTTTATCTTTTTCCTCATTCATACTGCTCCCTGTGCTTCAAAGAGTCTGCCATTTCCTCTCCATCAATTCCAATCCTCATTTCCACTCCCAGTCTCCTTCTCGTAAACCCTGCTAAACTCATTCCAGGACTTCTTCATACCTTGCTCTTCTCCCAGTAATCCCTTTTTTATATTACCATACTTCAACTGTTGTCTTAGCTGGCACAAGACAATGAAGAGTGTTTTGAGCCGGTGACCATTACCTTTTGCAAATGTAATGCTATAAATAAATGATTAATAATTACCATGTGCTTCCCTGCCTTTTTTGATGTCTTTTTCCTTCTCTTCAACTTGTCTCTTCCTACCCAAATATGAATTGATGAAATATCCTTTATCTCATAAAATATTTAAGATTTAAGTTGACCTTTTCCCCTGTGGCAGCATGTAGACCTCAGCATTCATGTAGTACTTTCACATATATGAAAGAATACCAATAACTCTTGACTCTGAGTTGCCTTGCTTCCCCTGTCTGCAAGCTTGTATATGTCCAAGAACTGTTTTAAACATCTGGTGACATGATGCATATGTGGTTTACAAAAAGAACCTACGATAATCTAATATCAGGTTAACGAGATTCTTGTAAAAATTCTCACAGGTAGTAAACAAACTAGTTCCTCTTTTTGGTATTGATGTATGAAAAATGAGAACTTTCATAATCTGCCGTGGTCTAACAGTATTAACATACTAATATATTGTATTCTGAATGTTCCAGCTTTCATGCAGTATTTGTCTTTCTGTAAACAAAGGGAATATCTATCTAATCTCCGCTTTTAAAAAAAGATTGAACTGTAAATTGATCTATGATACACTTCTGCTTTTAATTTTTGTAAAAAATAAGTGAATTGTTGAAAACAATGTAGTGCCCATAAAAGATGCTAGATTAACAGCCATGGAACTGAAGTCCAGAGAACAGCCATGGGCAATATTAATTCAAGCTTCCCCTAACTTTCCCATCAAAAAGTCTCAGTCCATTCTTGGAGTGGACCTTCTGTAGGAGTAAGGAGGGTACTTGTCTCCTTGCCATTTCCATTAGAAGCCTCTGCTGAGACTTCCAACAAGGTGCAATTAGTAATTTGTTAAAACTTATAGTCAAAATATTTTGTGAGTTATATTTCCCAGAGAGTATAGGGTATAGGTGGTGATGCTGATTTTTTTATTTGTTTGTTTTAATTCTTTGCTGGGCTTTTCCCCACTTCTCAATTTGAACCACAGGAGGTTGTGTGGTCTAGCAGTGGAAAAAAAAACAAGACTCTAGGTTCTAATTTTAAAATGAGTTACTGACTTGGTGTAACCTTGTTCAAGTAGCTTGGCCTCCTTCTGTTTCAGTCAACCAGCCAGAAAAATGGGTTTAAAAAAAATCTTGCTGGGAATTAAATGATGCAGCTGAGCTGAGTTTAGCTGAATAAATAAATCACATGCCTTCAAAATGGAATTAGAATCACTTTACATCATTCATTATCATCTAGTCTTAGACCACTACAGGGGAAAGGTCTCTTCTTCAGCATTGCTACTATGTCCATCATTAAGGCCCTACCAAGTTCACGGCCATGAAAAACACGTCACAGACCATAAAATCTGGTCTCCACCATGAAATCTGGTCTTTTGTGTGCTTTTACCCTATACTATACAGATTTCACGGAGAGACCAGCGTTTCTCAAATTGGGGGTCCTGACCCAAAAGTTACAGGGGGGTCACAAGGTTATTTTAAGGGGGTCACAGTATTGCCAACCTTACTTCTGCGCTGCCTTCAGAGCTGGGCAGCTGGAGAGTGGTGGCTGTTGGCCGGGCGCCCAGCCAGCAGCAGTGAAGAAGTAAGGCTGGCAATACCATACCATGCCACCCTTACTTCTGCATTGCCACCTTCAGAACTGGGCGGCCAGAGAGGAGTGACTGCTGATCAAGGGCCCAGCTCTGAAGGCAGCAGCGCAGAAGTAAGTGTGGGAATACTGTTGTGATGGGTTCCCCCCGGGGTGCCACTTGGAACTGGGGTACCACTGAGCCCTCCTGACCCACCAGCCTGGGCTCCCTTTACAGTGCACTGATGCGACAGGCCCTCCATCTTCCTTCAGCATACATACAGGTAGGGGGACACCCAGCTGCGGCTGTATACAGATGCTGAGATCAGCTCTGCATGGGAAAGCTTCAGCTAAGGAACTGCCCAGGTACCCAAGTGCACACCCCGCTCTGGAGTGTAAACTCAAAATTATACACTCTTGCACTGCACAGTGATCTGTACAGCATAAGCTCATGAAATTCGTCCACTCTCTCAATGTGGAGAGGAAATATACAATAGCTTTTTGCCCCAAGTTATAATTCTCCCACGCTGTTTTGTGATAAAGCAAAAACAAATTTATTAACTACAAAAGGTAGATTTTGAGTGATTATGAGGAACAGCAAAGAATCAAAGCAGATTACCTAGCAAATAAACAAAAACACAGTCTAAGCATAAGATACTAAAGAGATTGAATATGAGTAGCAACTTCTCACCATAAATGATGATTCAAGCCAGTTGCAGAGATTCTTAAGGGGCCAGCTTCCCATGCTTACAGCTTAAAACCCCCAGGTATTCCTTTCAAAGTCTAGAAACCCCTCTAGCCTGGGTCCAGCACTTCCCCCACTTCAGTCCTTGTTCCTCAGGTCTTTCCCAGAGCCTCTTTGTGCAGGAAGTCAGTGAAGAATGACGATGAGGTCACTCCCCTGCCTTAAATAGCTTATGCATATGGTGGGAACCCTTTGTCTCCAAGCTTGGTTCCCACGCCTGGTCAGTGGAAGAACCCTGGTATTCCAAGATGGAGTCCATTACCAGGTGACTTGGTCACATATCATTGTAAGGTCACAGCAGCCATGACTCAAAGGCTGTTTGTAGCATCCTCAGGAAGGCTTCCTGGTGGGAGATTAGCTTCTTCTAAGACCTGTTCTCTCTAATGGCCCTTGTCAGCTTTCTAGACTGATTGCATTCTGCCTAGTGGGCGTTCCCCAGGTGTAAACACATTTGTAATAGATGCATAGACAATATTCTTAACTTCAGATACCAAAATGATACATGCATACAAATAGGATAACCATATTCAGTAAATCATAAGCTTTTCAATATCTTACATGACCTATCTTGCATAAAATACATCATAGTTATACCATAATCAAGTGTCACAACCATACTATGCCATCCCTACTTCTATGCTGCTGCTCGGGGCGGCACTGCCTTGAGAGCTGGGCTCTTGGCTGGCAGCTGCCACTCTCTGGCCTGGTCCACACTACACAGTTAAATCGATTTAAACAGCGTTAAATCGATTTAACGCTGTCCCCGTCCACACTACAATGCACTTTAAATCGATTTTAAGGGCTCTTAAAATCGATTTCTGTACTCCTCCCCAACGAGAGGAGTAACGCTAAAATCGATATTACTATATCGATTTAGGGTTAGTGTGGACGCAAATCGACATTATTGGCCTCATTCTTTTACAGTAGCTACCCACAGTGCACCGCTCCAGAAATCGATGCTAGCCTAGGACCATGGACGCACACCGCTGAATTAATGTGCCCTAGTGTGGACGCATAATATCGGTATTATAAAACCAGTTTTAGTTAATTCGAAATTATGCTGTAGTGTAGACGTACCCTCTGTCTGCGCAGCTCTGATGGCAGAGCTGCCACGAGCAGCAGTGCAGAAGTAAAGGTAGCAGTACCACAACCCCTCCCGCCTCCAATAACGTTGAGACCCCCCCTCACCCCGCATATCTCCTTTATGGGTCAGGACCCCTACAATTACAGCAGCATGAAATTTCAGATTTAAATTTCTGAAATAATGAAATTTACTGTTTTTAAAATCCTGTGACCATGAAATTGAGCAAAATGGACCATGAATTTGGTAGGCCCTATCCGTTATAATGAAAGAATTACACACCTTGCCATGTTTGAATGAGTTAATGAGAGTATAAAACTACTGGTGATGACTATTTTTCCCTTCTGACTTTATCAGCATGATTTAAGTTGCTGGTGCAGTAATCCTCAGTGCCATCAATCAAAGGTACTGATCCGCATTATTACTGCTGCCTTGCCTTATAAATGAGGTATTGACTCCAATTCCAGGGAATTTGGTTAGATTTGGTTATTGTAAATTGTAGTTTAATATTATAGCAGGGCATCAGGAACAACTGTAGTTAAGGTATCATAAGAATTTCCATTCTAACACCATGTTCAACCATTTTAATTTGCTGAAAATTTCCAGGATTGGCTTCTCCCTGAAGGTCAATTTTTTTTCAGGTCTGAGCAGCAACAGTTTGTGTTCTATCTAAAGTAAACTAATAAGTACATAAGCTTCTTACAGTTAGTTCACGAGAGTGTTGTTCAAAACAGCAGCTAAGAGAAAGTGATTCACTGCGAAGTGGCTATTGTGGGCTTTTTGCTTGCCATATGAAGCTGATGAAAGATTATCATCAGTCAGAGACTGCCATAATACAGTCATGTGGTTAAAACAGAAAGTATAGATTAATACACGTACGGATAACAAAGAGAGATTAAGGCATTTAGTGGCCATTGTAGCAGCTAAGCTTTTTGTCAGCTTTGAGGAAAGAAAGTTAGTGTAGAGCAGTGGTTCTCAACCAGGGGTACACAGAGGTCCTCCTGGGGGTACATCAACTCATCTAGATACTAGCCTAGTTTTACAACAGTCGACAGCAGAAGTGAAGTCAGTACAAACTAAAATTTCATACAATGACTTGTTTATACTGCTCTATATCCTATACACTGAAATGTAAGTACAATATTTATATTCCAGTTGATTTATTTTATAATTATACAATAAAAATGAGAAAGTAAGCAATTATTCCTTAATAGTGTGCTGTGACACTTTTGTATTTTTATGCCTGATTTTGTGAGCAAGTAGTTTTTAAGTGAGATGTAATTTGGGGGTATGCAAGACAAATCAGAATCCGGAAAGAGGTATAGTAGTCTGGAAAGGTTGAGAGCCACTGGTGTAGAATAAGGGAGTAGGTTGTCATACAGAGGTCCTGTTTTCTGTAGAACAGCTTTATAGACATAAAGACTAAAAGGTTGTGAATCCTGTGTAAATCAGTGTTTTCCTTTGTATTCTGGTTCAGGTGCTCTCACATCTTGTAACTTAACTGAATTAACTGCTGATATAATGTGCATAAATATTGTGTTTAATAGAAGTAGTTACAGTTTTGGTCAGTGTTTGCGTAGCTGATTCAGGTATGCTATGTGAATACTAAGGAATTTTACCAAAAAGCTCCCACCTGACCAGGGGGAGCTCTGCCATAGACAAGTTTAAAGCTGCTTTCAGCAGTAATACAACATTTGTTAATTAAACATACTGATATCTGTTTTAACTAAAACTATAGCTACTTCTACTGAACAGTGATCTCTGGGTGTTGGAACTGCCCATTGGGACTATTAGCAACAGTCTTAAAATAGAGCAGCTTTGAGATTGCTCTAATTGGTGCTGGATGCCATACAACCCCAGATCAGAGTAAAAACTTGGGGCTTGTCTATACTTGAAATGCTGTCACACTTCAGTGTAGACACTACATGCGTCAACATGAGGGACTCTCTTATTGGGGTAGGTAATCCGCCTTTACGAGAGGGAGTAGCTACCATTTAACTTGGAGGTTAGGTTGGCTTAACTGCATTGCTCAGGGATGTGGATTTCTCACAACCTAACTTTTAGTGTAGACCAGGCCTTAAAGTCACCTTTGACCCCTCCTCAACTGTGCTGAGTACAACTCAGCTGTAACTCAGGACCTGAATTTTTACTTGCATGCTGGATTTGAAGTCTGGCATAAATGAATAAGAGTATGATTTATAGTTACACAAATAAATTGATTTTAAAGTAAGTTATGAACACTTGTAAATGAAAGGTGGAGCACATGCAGGAGAAAATTCCATTAAGCTTGATGGATATGGTGCCTCTGTATGCGCACCCGGTTAATTGCACAGCTGTTTGGTTAGAGCAAAGCTGCTAAAGCAGAAGGAGACTGTAGGATTGACAGACTTAATGGCTTTAAAGTAATGGGTAGTGAAGCTTTTAAAGTGGCTCCAGACTAAGGAGCGTTACAGCATTTTTGTAACTAACCATTTGTTCACAGCAAGGAATCTGCAAACTCTTTTAGCAAAGACTGTAGAGTTTGTAAGCTGTGCTAGGTAAATAGCTAAAAGGCAACATTAGAGCTAAAAACCCAACCAATTAAATGTTAAATTGGTTGTATTTCACACACATTCTACAAATATATTTCAAATATATTCTATAAATATTTTCCTTTTTACATGTATTTAGACATTATTTTTAATACAAGACATGAAATATAGAGGATGTACAATGTAGTAAGTAAACTTCATTCTTGGAGTTTCATAACTCTTAAATATTTAAGTTTGCTACCTTAGTGGTACATCAATGCTAGGTATTTTTCATTCAAATTATATACTGTGGTGTTATTTATGTATGCACTAACTGAGAATCAACTGGTATCATAGGTTACAAAGATAATTTACTGTTCATATAGAAATTCATGTATGTGCGTATACATTTAATTTCAATAAAGAATAATTGGAATTATTGTACATTTGCCAAGGCTTTGTCTACACTGCACTTTCATTGTCAAAATTTTTGTCTGTTAAGTGTGAAAAAACCACACCCCTTACCGACAGTTTCGCTGACAAAAGCACTGGTGTGGACAGCACTATGTTGGCGGGAGAGTCTCCCACCAATATAGCTACTGCTGCTTGTTAGGGGTGGTTTAATTATGCCAGCAGGAGAGCTCTCTCCTGCCGGTGTAAAGCAGCTACACAGGAGACCTTACAACGGCACAGCTGCAGCGGTATACTGTGCCACTGTAAGGTCCGTAGTTTAGAAATAGCCTAAGTTGCTTCTGGTTCTTTTTTTATAACTGGAATCGGTCTTCAACAAAAACCCATACAGTGAAATCAGTGGTGCCAGTGATTAGTCCTGGAATGAAAAATCTGACTAAGAAGCAATTATGTAAGTCAGCTGATCTTAACTAATATTATGATCTTCCCCTTTGTGCAGAATTTGGTCAGAACTTGAATTTCTAATTGGTAGTGAAGGAAAATTGCTCTTACCATATTAATAACATTCATCTTCAATTAATGTGGCTCTGTTCAGATTTGCCAGACTGTCGCTGGTATTGGTATCATGGTGTTTATGACGGTGCCAATTTTAAAAAGGAAAGGGGAGAATGAAAGCACAACTGTTTCAGACTCTAGGAAAAATAACT
Source organism: Gopherus evgoodei (assembly GCF_007399415.2). Lineage (NCBI taxonomy): Eukaryota > Metazoa > Chordata > Testudines > Testudinidae > Gopherus > Gopherus evgoodei. Next base: position 62,079,606 of record NC_044332.1, read on the forward strand.
GCAGAGTAAAACTTTGTTTTTGAACTATCATTTATTTTGAAAAGAAGAGGGAGCTAGTAGCTGTTTGTGTAACATTTTAACATAACATCCTCCATTTAAAATTGCATAATTAATTTAGCAACATGTTTTTAAATGTAAAAGTCAGTCTGTATTTCAGCTTTCCACATGGTCTTTTGCACCTGAAAGGCATATTGCTGCTGCCTGCAGACTTTCTGAGGAATTTTAAACAGCATCAGCAATGCTTTCCTCTTACGTGCTTTTTGTAACACTTCTCCTTGGCATTCACCACATTTGAGGCCACTGTTTAGTAATCGGGTAGAGTGAATTTTCACCCAAATGAATTTAAAGAAGGTGTTCTATTAGTCTGTACGCTTGGAATCCTATAGTACAGGGGTGACCAAACTTACTGGCCCTCCGAGCTGCATATGACAATTTTCATAAGTTCCAGAGCTGGGGCACACTTGCTGGGGTTCGAGGCTTCAGTCCCAAAAGAGGCATCTGACAGGGTGCAGGGCTGAATCCCCAAGACCCCCCTCCCTGCTGGGCAGAAGCCCCTACCACACCCACCATCCTGCTGCAAAGCAAATGGCCGTCTGGTAGGTGGAGAATGTGTAGTGGTCTGAGGGGCTCTGTGAGCCACACTTTGATGGTAAAAGAGATGTATGTGGTTCATGAGCCACAGTTTGGCCACCCCTGCTATAACATAATCATATTGATTCGAGAGACTGTAGCAGGTTTAAAAGTACTAAGAGATTTTCTGCTTAGCTGGTGACATTACCTGGGAAATATTTCGAAATATATACCATTCAGAAATTATTGGCCAAGCTTTTTGAAGGTCTTATGCTCAATTTGTATGTAATGTAATAGGTTTTGAACATCATATCCAATCCATTACAGAATTTCAGAGAATGTTTTAGCCATCAGCAGGCGGAAACCTATTGATCTGAGGGGAAATTGGAAAACCAAGGCCTAGTCTGTACTAGAAGCACTACAGCAGCACACCTGCTGTAGCATATCTGGTGAAGACGCTGTCTGCCAGTGAGTTTACGTGCAAGACAGTAGCTATATGGGTGGGAGAATCTCTCACGCTGTCCACATTTTTCCCTTGAAGAGGGGAAAATGGGAGACACATGAAGCAGCTGCCAACTCTTTAGCACAGCCACACCCTCATGCATCTCTGTAATTGTCTACAGGTCAAAGAACTGATAGCTGGCACAAGTTAACGCCTTCCAGCATAACAATACCCTATTTTATCTCAGTTTTTCCTCCCAATAGAGTTTAACATGCACACATCCTGTACACATTCTCTCTCAGACAGAAGAATAAGGGGGGAGAGGGCAAAGGTGTGCATGCGTGCACACAGGCTCTGGCATGAAGGGGGGAATGTGGTAGCGAGGTGTAGGGAGAGACGGGAATGGGGCATAAAGAACCCTTATTAGAGAAGAGATGGGGGATATTGGAAGACCGTGGTATGGGAGGGCACAGAGAGGGTATGGCTACATTTGGAATTTCAAAGCGCTGCCCCGGCAGCGCTTTGAAGTGTGAGTGTAGTCGGAGTTCAAAATGTTATAGTAATGGAGTTCAAAAAGATATAGTGATCGGGGAAGGGGGGAATGGGAGACCATGCTAACAAGAAGAGGGTAGAAAGGGAAGCAGACAGAAACACACATCCACCCCCTACCCTCCCAGGGAAGTTGCAGGGAATCCCTGAAAAAGAAGAGGGTGGGGCACGCACACCTTGTAGAGAGGGAATAAGAGGAAGCCCATGGTGTGTGCATTGAGCTCAGCCTACACAAGCTGTGAAGTGTCTAACATTAAGTAGACTAAGGGTATGTTTTTGCTACCCGCTGTATTGGCGGACAGTGATCGAACCAGCGGTGATCGATTTATTGTGTCTAGTCTAGATGCGATAAATCAACCCCCAAGCGCTCTCTTGGCGACTCCTGTACTCCAGTGCCACGAGAGGCACAAGCAGAGCTGATGGGGGAATGGCAGCAGTCGACTCACCGTAGTGAAGACCACGGTGAGTTGGTCTAAGTACGTCGACTTCAGCTACGTTATTCACGTAGCTGAAGTTGCGTAACTTAGAATGATCCCCCACCCCACCCTAGTGTAGACAAGGGCTAAGTGGATCAACTAAACAGCTGTGCTTAGACCATTGGTCCACAGGGACGTATGCTTGGGATCAAGTGTTCGTAATCTTCCTTTGGGTTACAATTAGGGTTCTTTGTCATCTTGACACATTAATCTAAACTATACGTACAAAATGATGGGATTGAAATTAATTGTTGCCACTCAAGAAAGATCTTGGAATCATTGCGGATAGTTCTCTGAAAACATTTGCTCAGTGTGCAGTGGCAGTCAAAAAATCTAACAATGTTGGGAACCATTAGGAAAGAGATAAATCAGAAGACAGAAAATATCAGAATGCTACTATATTAAATCCATGGTGTGCTTACACCTTGAATACTGGTCTCTCCATCTTAAAAAAATAATAATAATAAAAAAATTAGAATTATAGGTACAGAGAAGGCAATCAAAATTATTAAGCCTATTGAATAGCTTTCATATGAGGGGAGGTTAAAAGACTGGGACTTTCCAGCTTGGGAAAGAGATGGCTAAGGGGGTAGATATGCTGGAGGTCTGTAAAATCACAAATGATGTTGAGAAAATGAGTAAGGACGTGTTATTTACTCCTTCACATAACACAAGAACAAGGGGTCATCCAATGAGGTTAATAGGCTGCAGGTTGAAAACAAAAGGAAAGTACTATTTCACACAATGCACAGTCAACCTGTGGAACTCATTGCCAGGGGGTGTTTTGAAGGCCAGAACTATAATGGGGTTCCAAAATGAACTAGATAAGTTCCTGTTAGCCAAGATGGTCGGGGCTGCAACCCCATGCTCTGGGTGTCCCTAGCTTCTGACTGCCAGAAGCTGGGAGTGGACGAGGGATGGATCACTCAATGATTGCCTGTTTTGTTCATTCTGTTTGAAGGCCTTGGCCTCTGTTGGAAGACAGGATCGTGGGCTAGATGGACCATTGGTCTGAGCCAGTATGGTGGCTGTTCTGTATCATTATTAATTAAGTCATATAATTAACTAAGATGTTAAAAGTGACCCATTGCCGCCTTTAGCTAGTTGTAATTCTTTTGATGCTAGCCTTAAGCTTGGAGAATTATAATGCTGGAACTTGCCAATGTTACTTTGCAGTCATTAGGTTTTTCATAGAATTTATCACTTTTATGTAAAACCACAGTGGACCAACCTGAATGTGAAGTAAGTTGCATGTGGAGTTACACAGTACAGTCTCTCTTAGCAACAGTATCTCCTAATTCCATGCTAATCAAAAGGACAGACTTCACCATTTAAATAGGAGTGCCCTTATTAAATTAACAATACAAGGGAATGATGATTTTTTAAAAAATATGGGTGCATATGAAGATTAACTTTTAATTCCTGTGAGCTTCTTGTGTTGGTTTAATTGGAAGAGGAAAGATCTGAGAGCCAGGACTTGTGGGTTCTATTCCCAGCTCTTCTATTGAGCTCAGTGATTTTCACCTGTCAGTTTCTGCATCTGAATAATGGGGCATCTGCTTACAGTTCTTACTTAACAAGAGTTTATGTCAGGCTTATCTTAAGTAATGTTTGTAAAGTGCTTGAAAGCCAGATCTTCACTACAAAGTTTTGCTGGCATAGCTGTGTTGTTTAGTAGTGTGAAAAAACCACATCCTTAACCCACATGGCTATGCCAGCAGCCCCCTCCCACACATGTAGGTGCAGCTTATACAGGCAAAAACAGTTCTTTTGTAGGTATAGCCTATGTCATTGATGGAGATGGTTTAACTATACTAGAAAAAGAACTTGTTTTATTGGTGTACACTATCATCATAAGGGGTTTTTGCAAATAGAGTTGTATAGCTTCTGTATTGTAGACTAGCCTTAAGATCCTTGAATGAAGTTGTGATTAATACAAAATAACATTAGTTGTAATAGTTGCACTGTTTATACTTTCATAGGACAGAAACATGAAAAAAACACCCTTCCCAATCTCTCACCTTCTATCTGCTGGCTAGCAATGGTACACACACTGAAAATTTGTCTTAGCTTAACAGAGGTAAATTGTTTAAAATATCCATATAAGTAGATGGGTGAAATTATTATTGTAAAATCTACTATATGAGATAATTATTCAGATAAATTAATTGTCATGTTCACCAGTCTCCAGTATCTCTTTCATTATTGTTCATCACCTCAGAGCTTTGATTGCTGATAACACTTGTGCTTTAGGTCATATTGTTGAGAAATGTTCAAAATGTACAAAACCATATCATCTATATTTTATTGATCTTCAGTGAAGGGAAGTTAGGTTGCAGTCTGTGTTGTATAGCTAATGAATCACAAGCATGTTATCTCTTTCAGTAATAAGTCATGCAGTTTAAACAAGTTCAGTCAGTTTTGTTTTTCTTTACCAGCTAATGGACTTTCCTTCAGTTTGTTATTCTGTTGGTTAGAGTTAATCTTCAGACTATTGCATCAGCTGATTTGTGTGGCTGATACACCAGTGTATATCTTCTAATGATGGCAAAATATTAAGATCTTTGATCTAAATAGGAACTCCCTCTTTCTTCCCTCCCTCTTTCCCTCCCTCTTATTAGAGGCTGTGTGTGCCCCTCTTCTGCCATACCAGGATCCCCCAATCTCTTCCGTAACCAGGAGTCCTGTGTGTCCCATTCTTTCCTGTTCCCCTCTTCCACTTCTCCTTCTAGATTTGTTGCTTTTAAAAGTATTCTGGAGTGATAAATTCAAATGAAGGTAGTAATTTTACATTCTATAGTTATCCTCCATTTTAAATTTTAGTTTGACAGTTGTTAAGTTAAATTTGAAAATCACACTTGTATGAAAAAATTATACCTACTGTTGTTAGAAGTAATCCCTAATATTGCAAAAAATGAAAGAGACAAAAAAAATTTATTGGTCCTTTCACTATATTAACTTTGTGCATTTTACACTATATTGACTTTGTGCATTATTCACTTTGTGGGTGGTCCATTTCACTGTTCTCCTCATGGTCAGGTGAACCACCTGTTTCATGCACTGGCATGAGACCCTTGTACTTTTGTTCTGAGGGTAGATCCCACGTCCTGCAAGAGTGTTACCAGTAACACAGCAGTACAGCTGCTACTATATCTGATTTTGGGTCCAGAGTGACTCCTTTTCTCTGGGACCCTCAACAAGTCTGAGATGAAGCAGTAACAGTGAGAGAATTGAGACTAGTCTCCCTTTCATTTCTCTGGCTTCTGTATGTGGCAGGGAGCACTGGAAGTCTGATGTTAAGGCTCTGGGAGCCCTTTCACTGGCTTGAGGAGCACCACGAGCATGGGAGCCAACTCCGCAGGCTACAGAACAGAAAGCAGCTGGTGGCAACATGGACAGACAAACCATTGGGGGGGAAGAGAGACAGAGAGAGAGAAAGGATCCCCTCCTCCAAAATAAGACCAAAAGAAACAAGGGTCATCCTGCCTTTTCCCCCTTTTCCTTCCTAGAGCTAGGTATGCAGCAGAACCAGGAGGTGCAAAATCCTAGAGGGAGTCCTCTATTCAACTCAGTAGATGCCTCCATAGAAGTAGGGCCCGAAGAAAGTGTGGGACCTGGAGAGCAGTTGTATCTCCCATCTCAGGAAGCCAGGAGAAAGTCTCCACTTCTAGGGAGCTGAAAGGCAGTGGGGATTCCGCATCCCTAGCATGACTCTCTCTGCAGCAATGATTGGGCTCAGAAGAACAATGACAATCCCCTTCATCCATAGGGAGTTGGAAAGCACCATGTTGGAAGGCTGAATGAAAGTTAACAGGGAAGACGTCTCGGAAGTAGTGTGAGGCTGGACGTGTTTGTAAGTTTCAGACCGCTCTTGCTCCCCTGCTTGAGACAGTCATCTCAACAAAAACGTAAAGAACGATCTGTATAAAACATTATAAAAAAGGAATTTAAGGAGTACCTTTGGAGGCGGTTAGAAAATTGAGGGGTTTTTAATTAGGCTGTTTAAAAGAAATCTTTGACTGTTTCTTTAATTTTGAACTTAATTCTATACAACATTAAAATAGGTAGCGCTTTGATGGAAACTTACTAAATATCTGCTTCACCTGGAATCTCTCAGAGCAAGAAATGACTGATTCATTTAAATCAGAAAAGATCTTAATGGTAATCTTTAATTTACACAGTAGGTGGTTCAATAAACAGCCAAGAATTCAGACATTAATCACACTCTCTAATTTGTCATTCATGTTAACTGAAACACAAAAGTTAGCGGTTTGATTTTTCAACTGTAATCAGTTTGAGTTTAAAAATTCGGATTCTGTGTAATTCCAGTCTTGACTGGAATCCACATAATATGTATTGAAGCCTTCAGTTAAAACCATGAATACTCATTTATATAATGTGAATGTCTAGGCCTCTGTGTTCATTAAAATAAACTTGCTTGTGTCTGATGTCCATTGAGATGCCCACATATGCCTGGCTCTAGTAGCAAGTGTGTTTTGTGCTTTGTAAAGCGATATTTCAAGAAGGGAGGAGTAGAAATACAAGGACCAGGGATTATTTAGTTCTCTTTAATGACTTCTCCATATCCACATTCTCTGCTTGTGTTGCTGAAGCAAACTTGTGACTTCATCTCAGTTTCTTCCATGTAAATGACTCCAACACAAAAGTGCTTTTTTTAGGCAAGAGGAGATGCCTAATATAACTCCATATCCCTCCCACATCTCTACTCAGACCATCCATTTGCCTCCATGATATATCTATAAATTTGCTCGTTTCTCCCTCCCTTCTACCATCTGGGCAAATTTACAGGTCTGTCGTCGCATCTACAGCCTTTTCTATGGGTAGACCTTCTGAATCCTCATTTGTGTCGTCTTCTCTTTCCTTTCAGTTTGACTGTGCTGTAGCATTCTCCTCAAATCACAGCTTGTAAAACTCTAGCACAGTGGTCCCCAACCTTTTCGTCTGGTGGGTGCCAGACAAAGGACTGTGGTGGCAGTGAAGCATCCGCCGAAATGCCACCAAATTTCTGCTGCATTTCGGCGGCAACGCCTCTCGATGACGCTGCTTGCTGCCGACAAGTGACGTCATCGAGAGGCGTTGCTGCCGAAATGCCACAGAAATTTGGCGGCATTTCGGCGGATGCTCCACCGCTGGCCAGGACGCAGGCTCATTTAGATGCCCTCCACAGGCACTGGTGCCCGCGGGCACAGCGTTGGGAACCCCTGCTCTAGCATGTCCAGAATGTTACTGACTCCCTTGTCCCGTGTAGAAAGAAAAATTACTCTCTCAGCCTGTAAAAACACCATTGGCTTCCCACTCATTTAAGTATCCCATTTAAAATTGCTCTCCTGGTCTGTGTAATCTCCACAGCCTTTCTTCAGCATATCTCACGCTGCTCCTCATTCTTTATTTCCTCCCTGCTCCTTCTGTTCATCTAGCATTGACTTCTGTTCTTCTACATACTTTTGATACTCTGGTGGAAAAGCCTTTTCTCTTTTGCTGCTCCTGTTCTTTACAACAGTCTTTCTGAATCTCTTCATGGATGGTTCATCTCATGTAAAATCTTATTTGAATATGTCATTTCTTTGTGTATTCTTAATGTCTCTTCTCCTCTGCAGCTGGGCTTCAGTTTTAGATAAGTTATTAAAAAAAATTATAGGATGGAATATTTAAAAAAGCTCAGCATTGGGCTTGCTTCGTCTTGCTTTGCATTTTACATCCATTGCTGCCACAAATAGCTGAAGAACTGGATGGACCAGACAAAACCTTCAGTAGTCTATATAAAATGACTAAGAAATGGCCAGGAGTACTGGTACCATATGTTGTGGATTTATTTTCTATATGGCTTAATGCTGCTTTTTGGTTGTTGGTAGTGTCCTTTCTTTTTAAAGACACATGAAAAAGAAAACAAGGCTTTTTGCTGTCTCCTGTCCTATACCACTGACTTTAAAAAACTGACAACCAGCAGAGAACATTAATTAATAAATATTTTGTTTGTTTATTGTGTGGAGTAGAGTTTGGCAGGTATATGGGGAGGGCATGTGTTTTTCAAGGTTGAGTTGTTTTAACTGGTAATTGTCAGGTTCTTTTAGATGGCAGATAACTTGTTTTCCGCATTACCCATTGTATATTATTTGGTGGGTGGAGTAGAATTAGTTATCCTTTTGGATATGGTTTCTTAAATATTGTTAGTATACTTTTCCATAGTATGACGACACTAGAAAATATAGATGAAGAATCTGAACTTCAGAAAATTAGCTGAAAACTCTGTGTATATTTTCCTAGTTCTGAATCCTCTCTTTTGGTAGACTTTTTAGAAGCTAACTGGGTAATATAAAATTTAGCTACATCTCTTCTGAAGCAAATGGAGCCATCTGTGACGTTGCACTCTATATGATTTTATGAAAATATGCTAATAAGTTTGAATATAATGTAACTGAAATATGCTTCATGCAAAAGGTCTCTTGTAATGTATCATTACAAAGCTTATAATCTACTGAGTGTGGTCATCCTATTTGTATAAATGTATCACTCTTGTATCTGAAATGAGAAATATGAAATATAACTCTGAGGGCCTATTGTAATTATGTAAAGTGTGGGCCATTAATTGTGGTTTGGAATCTTGGTGACTCCCATTAACCAGGACAATTATCTGTAGATGGCTCTGTTTTTACTGGTCAGTCTTCTGGTATAGGTGTGTGCTGGCAAGTGGGTAATGAAAGTCTTACAGTGAAGTGATCATGTCACCTGAGCTGGAATCCATCTTTAACCTGGTGCTTTTCCATTGAGAAGGAGGGGTGGGAACCCAGAGGGACAAAGGATTCCCGCCTTATGCAAACAATATATAAATGGTTAGAAGAGAACAAAAGGTGGCAGCTGTCTTGAGGAATCCCCTAGCTACAACCTGAGCTGGAACAAGGGCTGTACCGGGGGAAAGGACTGTGCCCAGACTAGGAAGGAATGCAGTCTATGAAAGAAACTTATTGAAACATCTCTGAGGATGAGATTTTATCTGTATTCACTTTTATTACTGTGTTAGACTTAGATTTGCATGTTTTATTTTATTGGTAATTCACTTTGTTCTGTCTGTCACTACTTGGAACCACTTGAATCCTACTTTCTGTATTTAATAAAAATCACTTTTTACTTATTAATTAACCCAGAGTATGTATTAATACCTGGGGGAGGGGGAGCAGTGGCAAACAGCTATGCATATCTCTCTATCAGTGTTATAGAGGGTGAACAATTTATGAGTTTACCTTGTATAAGCTTTATACAGGGTAAAACGGATTTATTTGGGTTTTAGACCCCATTGAGAGTTGGGCATCTGAGTGTTAAAGATAGAACACTTCTGTAAGTTGCTTTCAGTTGAGTCTGCAGTTTTGGGGCATATGATTCAGATCCTGGGTCTGTGTTGGAGCAGTCTGCTTTGTCTGGCTCAACAAGACAGGGTGCTGGAGTCCTGAGCTAGGGGGGAAAGCAGGGGCAGAAGTAGTCTTGGCACATCAGTTGGCAGTTCCCAAGCCGGTTTCTGTGATCCAACCCGTCACACCATCAACTTATATTGATCCAGAAACTTTTGGTTAGATTTAAGTTATATTGCTGGTGAGAACCAGCACTGATAGGAATAAAAACAGACCCTTTGGCCTACACCCTAGGAAAAAAGTGAACTGGCAGTTTGAGATGATTCTTCCAATTAAATGGCAGAGAAATTAATATAGACCAATAGGATCTAAACTACAAGTTTATTTAATCTAGGACAGGCGTTGGAAGGAAAGGAAGAGTTTTTGGTTTTTTTTCTTGGCTCAGGCATTACAGTAATAAAAATTGACAAATGCAAACAATTTAAGTGAAGGTGTGTGTCTTTGGATTTAAATGAGCATTTAACACAGCTCACCTATACCTGAAAATAGGCCAGTTATAGCACAAGAATATATGTTATCTATCATCTATAACAGAGAGAAGCTGATCACAGAAGCAACGAAAAGCAGGCCAAGAAATCTGGGGATGAAGAATGTACTTAGTGGCCTTGGCAAACTAGCTTCTTTTCTGTCCCTTTTGAGTACCTCAACTTTTTGACTCTGAAGGCCAGTATCTGCCTCCCTGTCTGTATGTAGTTTAATTTTTTTTTTACCAAAAGTAAATGCACACAACTATAATATTAACATGGATTTGTATCTTAAGTTATAGCTTAAATGAACTTTCTGTTTGAGCTCACCAGCAAAACACAAACAAACCTGCAGATGATTGATTTAGTTCTCACCTTAGTGTTCCTGTAATTTGGGAGACCACCATTTTAGACCCCACAGCCTGCAAAACATGCACCATACTTTGAAATCTGTTCCTAAAAGATGTTTGACTCTGGAATCTGTTACTACCTCATTCAGTTGCAAGTACACTGAGAACCTTTTTCTTTTTTGTTTTGAAGAAAGAAAGAGAAAGAAAAAGCAATTCACGGACAGAAGTAGTAGTAATCAAATCTGAAATGTTGAAGAAATATATTTAATTATTACCCCTTTTCTCCCCAACCCTCCGCCCCAATGTTAATTTATTGCAGCTGGGAAATTTTTTTTTTAGCAAAGACCTCTTGCTAGCTCAGTACTTGTATATAAATAATAATGACTTTACCTAAAATGCTCTATTCTGTTACATTGTTCCAGCATTATGTACAAATGTAGTTTTCTTGGTGGGTGATATCCAAATTAGTACTTAAAAGCGTGATGAAATTATTAAAATGGCTATCTCTATTGACAGCGTCAATAAAGAGAGCATTGTGGATGTTGAAGGCATTGTGAGGAAAGTGCATCAGAAAATTGGAGGCTGTACTCAGCAAGATGTTGAACTGCACGTCCAAAGGGTAACATGTTTTAAAGCAAATAATGCATCTGGGTAATTATTTCTGACACCTTTTTAATACAAATTTATAAAAAAAATGTGAAATTTATGTTTTCAGTAAAAGTTCCTAAGATTTGTAGACTCGTCTTACAGTAAACTGCGTTAAAACACAAACTTAAATGCTTAATACGGTAAACATGAAGCACTTTTGTGGTTTTTGTTTGGGGTTTTTTTTACACACGCACTCATGTAATTTTAGGAATTTGTGGTTTCCATCTGCTCTTTTAAAAAAAAAATCCTCATTTGGAATCGTATTTTGAAGTTTATAGCTAGAACACTTGGGCTAGGATTGGCTTTTAATTCCAGTTCTGATTCTTGTCAATAGCAAATTCTGTCCATAGAGATCTGCCTCTTTCTTTTTAAGCATAAGGCAAGAATTTTTTTAGATGTTTGTGTTAGTGCAGAAAAATGCATATGTCTTCACTGTGATGCAGAAGGGCTATGCATCATACATGTCCCCTCTAAAGTTCTGTGAAATACATTTAAGAGGGTACATAAATTCCCCATAGTTTGCATATTGAGGCTGGGGAAGTGCAGTTTGATAGAATTAGTATTTAACATTCATATGGCATCTTTCACCAAAAGGACACTTAAGCACTTCACAAACTACACCCTCAGGATGACTGCATTTTAGTAGTTTGTATAGGTAGAGTCCAGCAGCCTGCCAATGTATAATACATTACACAGGTGCATTGGGGAAGTATATTTTAGTCAAGAATATTGAGGAAAGCCCCTAGACTTACTAAAAGTTCCATGAAATTAGTTTTAATAATCATGCAAATCAGGCAGGTTGTGGGTTCTTATGAAAGTGTCCATACATGCCTTACCGTACGTTTAGAGAGTAAGCTAAGGGGACTATCTCTTAATCTGTGTTTGTGCAGTGTCTAGTCCAACAGGCTCCTAATCAGGGCCTCTAGCCACTACCATATTGCCAATATAATGCTACTTTAATAAGTGTCCACATGGGCTTCTATTTATCTTCCTCAGACGGGAAAAGGACTGATATGATTTCTCAGGTTCCAAAAGCCCAGTTATGAATCATTAGGCTGGCATCTTCTGGCTATCTCTCCTTGATGTGCTTATTCCAAAAAAGAGAGAAAATTCGTTGTTTCCTGTTTTTTTGGAGGAAAGAAATGACACTAAGTGTTCCAGTACAGCCATGAGAATAAAGCCAAATAAAAATTTCCCTCTTTTGACTTTTTGAGTAAATTCGCACGCTTCCAGTTAACGCTTTATGCAAACACTGTTTCATGTTTGTGCCAGAAATACCTTTTTGTAAATCACCCTTTTGTTTTGAGCTGAGTTTTATGCTATTTCTGTTACTGTCTCACTTTCAGATCTATGTGATCAGTTTGGCTGAGCCCCGACTGCCTTTGCAGCTGGATGATGCCGTTCGAGCTGAGGTGGAAGGAGAGGAGGTGAAAACTTTTGTCCCTAACACACCTGTGAATTTTCATTGTATTTGTAGTTGAGCAAAAACATGAAAGCACTTCTTAATGCAGTGATTTTTGCTTTTTGACTTCCTTTACATCCAGATTGTGTGTGTTCCCTGAAACCTTCTCATCTATGTGATACTTGCTGTGGTACAGTGGGAGACAACAGCTACATAATTTGCAGACACTGCTCTGTTGTACCAATTAGTGTTACAGAACCTCATTCTAAAACAAGTACTTGTGTATGTTTCAGGTTTTTGGCAGTCCTCGAGGCTAGTTTATGCATTGTATCCATTGTGAATGGTCACATCTTGAACACTCGTGATCACACTGGAGGAACAAAGAACTGGTCATAGATTGCAAGGCCAGAAGGGAACGTTGTGATCATCTAATCTCACTTCCTGTGTAACACAGGCCATGGAAGTTTCCCAAAATAATTGCTTTTGAACTAGAGCTTGAACTTGATTTAAAAATTACCCGATATAGAGAATCTACCACAATTCTTGTTTGAATTGTTCTACTAAGTCCCTCAAAGTAGTGTTAGAAGTCCTCCCACTGGATTTGCAAATACTGCAAATGCTTTATAACCAAAGTGTGTTTCACTCTGTGGAATGTATTTCTTTGTGTGTATATGTTTTCATTACAAACTTTTTGCACAACTGTTTAGGAAGGAAGAGCTACTGTAAACCAAGATACACGGCTGGACAACAGAGTAATTGATCTGAGGGTAAGGAACTGGTTATGTTACATGGTTAACTGCAGCAATTTAGAGCTTAAATATCCATGAGAACCCCAGGATTTAAGTTAATTGTTTTGAGCTCATGTTAACTGATCGTTATAGATAACATTGGGGAAAAAATTATTGCACTAGTAATAATTGTGCTAAACATATGCACTTGACTTGAAATCCTACCAAGATTTCAGTGTTTCATGATATAAAGGTACATAGATTTTAAACAGTGTCCATGTCCTCTTAGATGTCTGATTGACATAGAATTCCAAGGATTCAGGTAAGAAAGTATTCTATGAATACAGGAGAGAGATACTGGATGACAAAATAAGGACTCGAAAGCATTTTGGGATGTAAGTCAGAGATGTATGTGGCTCAGTGAGCTCATTTTAATTTGAGTTCTTGGTCAAGATTTGAATTCAGGCTCCCAGACATGAAAGGTTAGATCCATTGTATATGTCTGAAAAGCCTGGGCTGCCATAGTGGGAATAGAAGAATCACAAACCTCTGAGAATTATGCTATATATTCATCAGTGCTGCTTCAGAGCAATTGTCATTCCTGTTTGTAACATCATTTAAATAACCAGGGTCCCATGTAAAAATTCTAAGAAATCTTTAAATTCAAACAGAACTCAAATGCAAAGTTTTGCTCTAAAGAGCAGATGGTTATTGTTTAGAAACAGTCCAAGAAAAAAAACGATGGTAGTTATTTAGATTCTAGTCTTTGGGACAAACACTATGAAGGGGGAAAAAAAATAACAGAAAATGTGGAAATGGCAGAGGTGTCTAATGACCTCTTTGTTTCAATTTTCATCAAGAAGGTTGGTGATGATTGGACGTCTAACATAGTGAATGCCAGTGAAAATGAGGTTGGATCAGAAGAGGCTAAAATAGAGAAAGAAGTTAAAAATTAGGTAGACAAATTAGATGTCTTCAAGTCACCGGGGCCTGATGAAATGCATCCTAGAATACTCAAGGAGCTGACTGAGGAGATATCTGAGCCATCAGCAATTGTTTTTGAAAAATCATGGAAAGCGGGAGAGATTCCAGAAGACTGGAAAAGGGCAAATCTATAAAAAAGGGAAATAAAGACAATCCAGGGAATTCCAAACCAGTCAGCTTAACTTCTGCACCCAGAAAGATAATGGAGCAAATAATTAAGCAATCAATTTGCAAACATCTAGACGATAATAAAGTGATAAATAGGGCTGTCAAGCGATCAAAAATATTAATCGTGTGATTTAAAAAAACTAATCACAATTAATCGCACTGTTAATAATAGAATACCATTTATTTAAATATTTTTGGATGTTTTCAACATTTTCAAATATATTGATTTCAGTTACAACACAGAATACAAAGTGTACAGTGCTCACTTTATTTTGATTACAAGTGTTTGCACTGTAAAAAGACAAAAGAAATAGCATTTTTCAATTCATCTAATACAAGTACAGTAATATAATCTCTTTATCATGAAAGTTGAATTTACAAATATAGAATTATGTACAAAAAAACTGCATTCAAAAATAAAACAATGTAAAATTTTAGAGCTTGCAAGTCCCACAGTCCTACTTCTTGTTCAGCCAATCGCTCAGACAAATAAGTTTGTTTACATTTGCAGGAGATAATGCTGCCCATTTCTTGTTTACAATATCATCTGAAGAGAACAGGCATTCTCATGGCAGTGTTGTAGCAGGCATCACAAGATATTTACATGCCAGATGTGCTAAAGATTCATAGGTCCCTTCATGCTTCAACCACCATTCCAGGGGACATGCGTCCATGCTGATGACAAGTTCTGCCTGATAACAATACAAAACAGTGCGGACTGATGCATGTTCATTTTCATTATCTGAGTCATATGCCACCAGCAGAATGCTGATTTTATCTTTTGGTGGTTCGGGTTCGGTAGTTTCTGCATCAGAGTGTTGCTCTTTTAGACTTCTGAAAGCATGCACTACACCCATCCCCATCAGATTTTGGAAGGCACTTTAGATTCTTAAATCTTGGGTCGAGTGCTTTAGCTATCTTAAGAAATCTCACATTGGTACCTTCTTTGCTTTTTATCAGATCTGCAGTGAATTGTGTTTGCTGACCGTGTAACTACTTTTATTTTATATTAGCTCAGGTGACCTCATTTTAAACACAATTTAACCAGCCAGTGTGGCTGGAGCCAAATCACACTTAAACAGAGTCTAGAACAGGGATAGGCAACCTTTGGCACACGGATTGTAGGGTGACCAGACGTCCCGATAAAATCTTTGTTCTTTGTTCTTTGTCCTGCGTCCTGACCACTGTATGGTTGGGTCGCCATTTGTCCGATTTTTTTTTTTTTTTGCTTCGCTGTCAGCGGTTCCAATATTTTGTTCTTGTCGTCTGTTCACCCTAGCGGCTCATCAGGGAAAGCCGCTGGTGGGCCAGGACGGTTTGTTTACCTGCAGCGTCTGAAGGTCCGGCCGATCGCAGCTCCCACTGGCCGCGGTTCACCATTCCAGGCCAATTGGGATTACAGGAAACAGTGCAGGCAGGGCCACCTCCTCCCACAACCACAATTGGCCTGGAACGGTGAACTGTGGCCAGTGGGAGCTGCGATTGGCCGAACCTGCAGACGCTGCAGGTAAACAAACTGTCCCAGCCTTCCAGTGGCTTTCCCTGATGGGGCACATGCCAAAGGTTGCCGATCCCTGGTCTAGAAACTATGTTCTAGATTAGGGAAATGTGGTTTCCAGACTCAGTTTGGCTTCATCCACAATGGTATGCTAAAACAAATTAGCCTGAACTTATTCTGAACTGTGTTTAGAACCACGTTTTAACCCCCAAGTTGATATGGTCAGTGGAAAAGCAGGGCAGAAGTGTATATATTTTGAAGAATACAAAATTCAAGGAGAGAGACATGGTATGGTACAAGAGGCATAATTAGGAAGAATATGAGAGAATTACAAAAGGGAAATTTTAAGGTAAATGTTGTAAGAAAAATATCTTGATGGTCATACTGTAATAAGGAATAGTCTCCTAAATTAAATGGCAAAAAAACATTCCTAGATGCAATTGTAAATACACTGGACAGTAGAAAACATTTTATAGAACAATTGTGCACTGGATAAATAGACTAAGATTACCACCTAGACCTTTTACATTTCAAATGTTTGTTCTACATTTATGGAAGTCTAGGAATGAACACTTGGTTTTTAAAATTCTTTTAAAGAGCGGATGGGGATGAAACATCTGATACTTAAGCAAAATGAATAGATGTTCAGCCCAGGCTACTTAGGGAACAAAGATATGAGTGTGGGGGAAATTACTTTGGAGGATTAAGAGACCATATCATCTAAGTAGGATTCTGCTAGGCCTTAGTCTCAGATATGATCTAGTGACTATGAGAAACATCTACAGCTGGGGGGGATATCTTCAAGCCTAGGACTCTTATAACCACTGCCTCCGCTCCTCCTCCCTTGGCTTCCCTTCATTCTTCGGTCACAGGTAGTAAGAGAAAACTCAGTGAATCTGATGGTGACAATATCTCTTCTCTATGATCAGCAAAAAGGAAGTTTAGGTTAACCAGGAGGTCAGGGTCTTTCTATTTTAAAAACAAAAGCCCTATGTGGCAGTTTCATACTTAAACCATTTGTCTAGTTCAGGAAAAGAGGTTTGAAAGATTAGACAGCACAATAAAAAAAAAAAGTTCCTTTCTGCTACCTCTGGTGGTCTGTCTGACATTCTGCACTCAGCACGCACATTATCCCATGAAACACTGTCTCTTACAAATTAATAGGAAGTGCTGTGTAGGGCAAAATGGACTTT
Organism: Gopherus evgoodei; assembly: GCF_007399415.2. Lineage (NCBI taxonomy): Eukaryota > Metazoa > Chordata > Testudines > Testudinidae > Gopherus > Gopherus evgoodei. The sequence continues at coordinate 62,096,502 of NC_044332.1, forward strand.
GCAACAGGACAGGTAGCAAAGGACCTTGATAACAGTAAACTTAGGTGCTATTTTTAAATTATGATCCTTGGCTTTCTGTAAATGTCAGCACTGCCACTTTTGTCATTTTAAAATTGTGTGTATCAGGGAAGAAAATCATTTAAAAGCTCCAGGTTGTGGCATTGCTTTCTAAAATATCCACTTTCATGGACAGCCATGAGCTGCTCTGAGCACTATAAATAAAATTCATTTGAGAGGCTAGTGGGAGGTGAATTGAGAAACAATATATCCCAGGTTGGACTTATACAAAAGGTATCAATCTTGTGTTACCATTATAGGATTAAAAATATTCAGTCAACATCCCACTACCTCTCTTGTATGCTTGTACTTAAATGTGCTATTCAGAGACATATGTGCCTTTTGTTTTCATATATATGATGGCCAAAACTGTTAAAACAAAAGGCCCATTGACAAAATATGCCCCTCTGTTCAGAAACGACACACTGTTATAATAATATGTACAAGATATGCCTTGTGAGGTATCATTTAAAAATTCATAAATTGTTGATCAGTAATACCATGCCAAAATGCACATAGCAACATTATATGTAAATTTATTAACATGTTTCCCAGATAAGTCTGGGGAATGGCTAAATCAATTTCTCAGAGACAAAGGGCAAGCTGACACCTCAGCCAGATGTCAACAAGGCTGATAGACCATTACCTGCTAAGTGGCCATTCTTTGGCAAGGAAGGGAGCAGGGACAAAAATCTACCTCTAGGCTCTTAGCAAAGAAATAGCGTGGAGTTTCCTTTCTTTACTAGATTGCCTGTCACCTTGCTCCCACCTGAAAATGCTTCCCAAAGTGGGGGACAGAGTTATAAAAAGAAAGGGCAGACATGCTAAGACACCTTTTCTCTCTCTGTCATTGCACCAAAGTAGACAAAGGAAAATAGCTGTTGGATTCAGAATGAGAGTGTGGGGTCCCGACCTGAAAGCTTGGTCAGTAATCTGCTGAAGCATGTGGTGAGGAAGTTTGCTTTGCAACTAAGGGTACGTCTACACTGCGAAATTAGGTCAAATTTATAAAAATTGATTTTTTAGAAATCGATTTTATACAGTCGATTGTGTGTGTTCCCACTTAAGACCATTATAATGGCGGAGTGTGTTCACAGTACCGAGTTAAGGTCGGTCAGGGACACTTGGACGTAAATGGGAGTGACTCCAGGTCATTCTCTTTCTAAGTTTTCTCTCATGGAGATTCAGTCCTGCCTGCAGTCGTACTGCACCATCTGCTGCCAGGCTAAGATGTATTAGAGAGATGGTGTGAGTGGATCAAAACAAAAAAGAGACCAGATTTGTTTTGTATTTATTTGCTCCCCCTCCTCCATGAATAGTAAGGGGAGGGATAGCTCGGTGGTTTGAGCATTGGTCTGCTAAACCCAGGATTTTGAGTTCAATCCTTGAGGGGGCCATTCTGTGTGACAGTTGTGTGTTTCTCCTTGATGCAAAACCACTCCCTTTGTTGATTTTAATTCCCTGTAAGCCATGTCATCAGTCGCCCCTCCCACAATCATTTTGCGCCTTTTTTCAGCGCAGACGCCATAGCACAGCAATCATGGAGCCCACTCAGATCACTGCAGCAGTTATGAGCACTGTAAACAACACGCGCATTATCCTGCAGTATATGCAGAACCAGAACCTGCAAAAGCAAAACCAGGCGAGAAGGCAGTGCGGTGACGAGAGTGATGAAAACAGAGACACAGACTTCTCTCAGCGCGCGAGCCCCGGCAATGTGGACATCATGGTGGTAATGGGCAGTTTCATGCTGTGGAATGCTGATTCTGGGCCTGGGAAACAAGCACAGAATGGTGGGATCGCATAGTGTTGCATGTTTGGGATGATTCACAGTGGTGCCGAAACTTTTGCATGTGTAAGGACACTTTCATGGAACTTTGTGACTTGCTTTGCCCTGCCCTGAAGCACAAGAATACTAAGTTGAGAGCAGCCCTCACAGTTCACAAGCGAGTGGCAATAACCCTGTGGAAGCTTGCAACACCAGACAGCTACCGGTCAGTCGGTAATCAGTTTGGAGTGGGCAAATCTGCTGTGGGGGTTGCTGTGATGCAAGTAGCCAGCACAGTCATTGAGCTGCTGCTATCAAAGGTGATGACTCTGGGAAATGTGCAGGTCATAATAGATGGCTTTGCTGCAATGGGATTCCCTAACTGGTGGGGCGATAGACGGAACCCATATCCCTATCTTGGCACTGGAGCAGCAGAGCAACCAGTACGTAAACCGCAAGGGGTACTTTTCAATGCTGCTGCAAGGGACATTTCACCAACATCCACGTGGGATGGCCAGGAAAGGTTAATGACGCTCGCATCTTTAGGAACTCTGGTCTGTTTAAACGGTTGCAGGAAGGGATTTACTTCCCGGACCAGAAAATAACTCTTGGGGATGTTGAAATGCCTATAGTTATCCTGGGGGACCCAGCCTACCCCTTGATGCCCTGGCTCATGAAGCCATACACAGGCACCCTGGGCGATAGTAGGGAGCTGTTCAACTATAGGCTGAGCAAGTGCAGAATGGTGGTAGAATGTGCATTTGGATGTTTGAAGAGTTGCAAGTTTTATCTAGATGTTGAAAATAAGAAATTGCATTATTTCTCCCTTTTTAATTTTGCTGTTTAGTGATTCTTGTAATAGTTAGAAATCAGTCAGTTATAGCAGGCAGAAAACAGCAGTAAATACTTCAGAATTCCTTTAGGAATTGTTTTCTGCTTCTCTGTATATTTAAATAGGTTGTAAAAAGCAAGATGTAAAAATCAGGATTTTTTTTTAAAGTAATGGATAGTTTGGATTTGTCAAAATTCCTAATACCTATATCAAGCAAAGGCCATTTCTTGTGTAATGTTTCTGGTTTTAAATGTATGGAGCACTGCTTTTAAGTAACTGATAGTTCTCACTACACTAGTAACACAAAGAAACTGTTTTTTACCCGGCTGAAAATATTCTTTCATACGTTAGAGTGACAAATGCTTTAAACTAATAATTCTGAGCCGGCAATAGGTACTGACTTTTCATTCATTGAAGAATAAATATAAAGAATGCTTACTCCTTTTGCGCACCATTTAAATAGAAAATAGTTTGGTTGGGCATAAACACCTCTTCAGCAATTATTGGAATCCCCGTAGCTCCCCACCAATGGGGACAGGGTGCAGGGATCCTGCAACTCCCTGCCACCATGGGGATCAGAGGGACCCTGGAGCTCTGCACCCCCATGGGTGGTGAGGGCCTTGGAGCTTTTAGCTACCCCACAGCTGCCCAGCCCCTTCCCATTTTATCATAGATATTTTTAGTAAAGATCACGGACAGGATTCAGGCAATAAAGAAAAATTCACAGAAGCCTGTGCTCTGTCCTTGACTTTTGCTAACAATATCCATGACAAAATCTTAGCTTTACTCATAGTTCCTGGCTCTGCACCTCTGAGCTCAATTTGCAACTCTCTTATAACTAAGTCCTGCAAGGTGCTAAGTTCCATTGGAACAATTTTTCTGTCTGTCTAGGTATTTTGTATGGCTACAGTCACTCTATTGTAGACAGCACTTTTTGACTGAAATGTGCTCACTATATGTTTACAAGCTTAATTATATCTTTAAAATGTATCTTATTTTTAATTCTACTTTGTATTATTAAAATGGCCAAAAAATAGTGGTCGATAGCCAAAAATGGGAAGAGATTATGACCAAGAAAGCACAGGGTTCAAATAGTTAAAGTATTTCTTCCATTGTTTGTGACAGAGGTCAGATGAGCTGGCATATGAAACCAAAGCAGAAGACCTATGTCATGGTACAATTCCCCACTCTGAACCTTAGCATCCAAAAGATGGGGTACCAGCATGAATTCCTCTAAGCTCAATTACCAGCTTAGAACCTGTAGCGCTGCCACCAACCAGGATTTCCAGTGCCTGGTACACTCTGGTCCCCACAAAACCTTGCCCAGGGACCCCCAAGACCCAGACCCTCTGGATCTTAATACAAGGAAAGTAAACCCTTTCCCTCACCGTTGCCTCTCCCAGGCTCCCCCTCCCTGGGTTATCCTGGAAGATCACTGTGATTCAAACTCCTTGAATCTTTAAACAGAGAGGACAATTCACCTTCCTCCCTCCTTCTCTTTCCCCCTCCCAGACTCTTCCTGAGAGAGACAGTAATCCTAACACAGAGAATTTAGCCTCTCTCTCCCCCTTCCCTCCTTTCTCCCCACCAATTCCCTGGTGAATCCAGACCCAGTCCCCTGGGGTCTCACCAGAATAAAAAACCAATTAGGTTCTTAAACAAGAAAAGCTTTTAATTAAAGAAAGAAAAAACAGTAAAAATTATCTTTGTAAATTTAAAAAAAATGGAATAGGTACAGGGTCTTTCAGCTATAGACAGCCTAAGTATACAAGTACAAATTAAAATCTTTTCAGCAAAATACCAATTTGAACTCCTTCCAACCAAATACACATTTGCAAATAAAGAAAACAACCATAAGCCTAACTCGCTTTATCTACCTAGTACTCACTAGTCTGAACTTATAAGAGCCTATATTGGAGAGATTGGAGAGAAACCTGGTTGCACGTCTGATCCCTCCGAGCCCCCAGAGTGAACAACAACCAAAACTAACAGCACAGCACAAAAACTTCCCTCCCTCAAGATTTGAAAGTATCCTGTCCTCTGATTGGTCCTCTGGTCAGGTGACAGCCAGGCTCACTGTTCTTGTTAACCCTTTCCAGGCAAAAGAGATATGAAGCACTTCATAGAATCATAGATTATTAGGGTTGGAAGGGACCTCAAGAGATCATCTAGTCCAACCCCCTGCTCAAAGCAGGACCAATCCCCAAATGGCCCCCTCAAGGATTGAACTCACTTCTGTGCTATTAACTTTTCTTATCTGTTTATGACAACCTACTTCGAACATTAATACTGCAATGTGTTTGTTTCAATTTCCCGTTTAATTCCATGAAGGAATCTTCACAGACTGTGGAATGGACTCAGTCAATGCAATTTGCCAATATATCAGTGGAAGGTTTGGTGTTGTCGGAAAAATAATTGTAGTGGTGTAACTTTTTTAAAGGCAAATATAAAAATAATTCACAATGAGAGCTTGTCACTATCTTTAATTTGGTCTTTTGTACTTAGGTATTGTAGCACTTGGGTAACAGCATTGCATACCACTGTAAAACCCCACAATACTAGATACATCAGCAGAGATAGTTAAGGATAGGGTGACAGCTTGAATTCCTTTCTTTAGCCAGTTCAGTTTAGATCTGCGTTGTCCTAAGGCTTATTTTACTGCTGTGAAAATGTTTAAATGAGAGAAGTGTTGCTTCATATTGACAGGGAATAATCTGTCACATCTTCAGTTCAGGACTGGCTGGCTCAGGAAACTGGTAATAGGATACAGAGCTTTTCACTTCTCGGTCAGCAGTTTGAATTTGTTTTACATTGGTAGTAATGGCTCTTTAGCAGCCTGTGTGAAATGAGTTGGTGGCCTGTTTAATTCCTGCTGAATAGGTTTCCACATCACAATGGACTTTAAATAGGTACCCTTGTTGGCAGTCTCCACAGAGAAGCCAATGATTGAATGGGCATTGAAAATCAACTACCATCACCTTTAGAGATGGTCCTATCAGGTCAGCATTGAGGCACTTTGGAGAGGGTTGCATTGTCACTGCTTCTGCTGTACCCATTATGTAACTAAATAAAAGCATCAATCTCCAGGCCTGTCAATCTGACAACTTTCACAAATACTCAATTTAAAAAAAAAAAAAAAAAAAAAAAAGAACTTAGTACTGTATGTGGGGTTAAGAAGGCATAGTCTTTGCTCTGTGGTCTTGCTAAACAGATAGAAGAGGAATTCTTGGGGAAACAACTTGTAAAAGAGAATGGTTAGATCTCAGGTGGCTGTATTACTGTGTACAGCTTTAGGCTGCAGAACAAATAATTGCTTTCAGATTGGGAAGGAAGAGATAGCAAAATCCCATTTCTTTTTCTTTATTTTTCATGATTTTGTAGCCCAGGAATTCTCTGTCTCCTAGAATTAGTGGTAGTCCATCAAACATATGGAAGAGGCATTATTACTCTGCCACCTAAAAGGAATACTGTAGGAACTTGCCTCTGAGCATTTTGATAGTGGCATATCATATAGTGGCATATATCTCCTTCCTAATCAGATATAAGGCACTGACAATTTAGGTCCCAAATTTGGTGCCTTGGATGGTCATCATCTGGTGGACAATATCTTCCAACTTTTCAGTATTAAATTGCAAAATAGAAAACTATCCCTCTGGATCATTCCTATGGTCTGGATGCAGCACTCTATACTGCAATGCCTAAGCCCACATGGCTTGGGGTCAATGTGTTGTCTTGACATCTGTGCCTTCTTTTTGGAGTGAGTAAATTTTGTAAACTGAGCAGGGCAGGGGTTGAAAAAAGTTAGAGGGGACTCATTTCTTAACTGTTATTCACAACCTTAGTTTCCGCATTCTGAAAGTATTGGGAGCACAATTGTGGTTAAGACATCAATCTGTGAAAACTCCAGCAACTATGAAGAGAGTCCCACTCACTCATACACCAAAATATGTAATTAGACTCATAATTTAGAGTTTATTGGCATTCTATTACAAAGCCACAATATTTTATACCTTTCTATTTCGCTTTTTCAGTTGAGTGAAATTTTCGTCTTCCGATGGAGATCAGACTAGGTTTGTTTCCAAGCATTCAGTATGCTGTCTGTCTAAACTTGGATGATTATGTGATTTGTTTTGATTGTTTTATAGGTATATGTGGTTTGGTGGCATGTCATGTGAAAAACCACAAGTCTCTCCTCAGCTAACTGGAAAGTCAGATACATTGCAGAAAGAAGAAGTAAACAGTGCTATGACGCAGATCATGTAGTTTTTTAAAATGTTAGCTCTTGCAAGCAACTGAAAGATCTGATATATTTATATACAGCTATAGATCACTAACTGTCAAGTTTCATGCTGTATCGGCATGAAATCAGGTGTGGGTTCAGTGTTGACGTATTGAAATATTTTTCAGTATTGACTTACTTTTTTCACACCAAAGCTCCAAAAAGCGTTAAAGGAATATTTAGCGTACTTAGATGTACAAGTGGATTAACTGTTGCACACATGAAAAGCAATATTCTTATAACGTTTTTTTAAAGTTTTCACTTTAAAAGGTGATTTACATTTTGCAGCAAACATGCAAAAGACTGAACAAAAAGTAGGTTACTTGGCCAGTTTTTGTGGTAAATTTTAAATGCTTTAATGTCTCTCTCTCTTTTTGGGGGGGAGGGGTGGGGGGTATATCTATAGGTACATCTTACATTACCTCCAAAGGCCCTGTGTTTCAGTGGTCTCTTTAACAGGACTAAACTGATTTTTCTCCCTTATATGTTTTACCAAGGTCATTGTTTTTATCTAGTATTCATTTAAAGCTAATTCATTATATATTTCTGCATCTGTTTTGGTTCAGTGCAATGAAAGTTTTCTAATAGATTTAGCTTTTACAGTGTTATCGTACTGTAAATCTCATCTTGGAGGAGAATGATGTATCTCACAACTCAGTGGTTCTTTAAGAGGGTGTAAAATTCACACTAGTGCCTTCTTGTAACTGAATGCACTGTAAAGTGAAGTAAAAGGATTTCACTTGTTACCTTTGCTGCTGTTGTTTTCAGGTCATTAGTAATTCTCAGTTCAGACTTCTCTTTTTTCAGACCGTTGGGAATATGGGATAATAAGCACTCCTGAGAGTGCTTAAACATTCTCATGGTCATGACAAAAGTAATAAAGTTCAGCAAATAAAACTAATTAAGGATTCATTATTTTATTTCCTTTCCTATAGACCTGTACTAGTCAAGCTGTCTTCCACCTTCAGTCTGGTATCTGTCAGCTCTTTCGAGAAACTCTCCTTCACAAGGGGTTTGTGGAAATTCAGACTCCCAAAATCATCTCAGGTATGGTATGGTTTAATGTGGTATGGCATTTACTTAGCACAGCAATACTGGACTGATTATTTGAGGGGCTGAAAAATGATTTTTTTTTCTTTTTAACAAGCAATAAATTACTATCTTTTAAGTTCAGAATAGCATCTTCTAGAATGTTCTGTTGTTCTTCTATCCTTAGATGTTAGTAGCTGGCTCACTGCTTACACCTTTTAGTGTTAGTACTCCTGACAAGAATAAGGTTATTTGAAGCTGCTAGCATAGCTTTGCATGGAAGCAGGGTTTAATGACTAATGCACATGACTAGGAGATGGGAAATGTAGATTCTGTTCCTGGTTCTGCCGCTGATTTGCTGTGTGACTTTGAGCAAGTCAGTTAATGGCTCAGTGCCTCACTTCTCCCATCTGCAAATTGGAGATGGTATGTGCCTGCCAGGGGTATGGCGAGACGTCAGTAACGTTGCTAAGCTGTATGGCAATTCTCTGATGGAAGATGCTATATCAGGGCAAAGTATTAGTGGTGGTATTCTTTCTTTGGATGTGCCTTACTCAGACATCTTTCTTAGAAGTGGATTTTATAATTCTCCTTTTATTTTATGAGATCAGTTATCAGATGAGACTGTAACGGCAGCCTTTTATAACCTAATATGTGCAAGCAACTGTCTTACTACAGAAAATCTCACTGAACGCAACAGTTCACCTCCTTCTTGTTAGATGTCTCTGTTTTATATAAACAGACTTGCTCTAGTACAAATGGCTCACAAGGTCTCTCTTTGCATATGACCCTCCAGGAAGTGTGCCATTCTTACCGTGTTGCATATCAATAGTGCAAACATCCTATTTGTTTCAGTGAGGTTATGTTTATGCAAAATCGTTAAGTAAAGTAGGTACAGTCTATGTATGCTAATTTTCATATTTAAATATCCTAGCTGTTTCAGTCTTCAAGATTTCAAAAGTTGTTGGTTCATGCTCAAGAATAATTACGTTACCATCTTTACTTAAATTAAGCCATTTCTACTGAGAATGTGCAGAAACAACTGCTGAAAATCTGAGATTTTAGGGGGGGGGCGGTTGTGTTGCAACTCATATGGCATAACAGTTTTTGCACATGAGTTTGAAAAGAGGGTATTGGTAAAAAAGAAGCTTATCTTCGTGGAAGAGAGGATAATCTTTCAGTACTCACATAGTACTCTCTCATCTTCAAAGCTCTTTAAGAACATTAGTTAACGATTCCTCACAACGTCTTTTGTTACCTAGGTAGGAAAGTATCGTTCTCATATTATAGACAGAGAAACAACAGTAAAGTGATTCACCTGAGGGCACAGAAGGGAGTCAGTTTCAGTTGTGGTATTAGAATGCAGGAGTTCTTTGCTTCTTTTGACTTTGCACTCAAGTGCGTGCGCTCTTGCTCTCTCAGGATAACTTTTTATGCCCAGCATGTTACACCCCTAAAGTGAGTAAAGGATTTAAACATACAATTCCCATTGAAATTAATGGTTGCTCTATGTATATTCCCCTAATTGGTTTTGAAATATCTCATCCTAAGCTTTACATATGAACCCAAACGTACTTGAATAGATCAGCCTCGGATTTTGTAAGTTTATATTTTAATTGCTGTAAACATTTGCTTTTTCAGCTGCCAGTGAAGGAGGAGCCAATGTGTTTACTGTATCCTACTTCAAAAGCAGTGCCTACCTGGCTCAGTCCCCACAGCTGTACAAGCAGATGTGTATTTGTGCTGACTTTGAAAAGGTTTTCTGCATTGGACCAGGTCAGAATAACTTCGTTTTATTGGTTTTTCATGCTGTAGTGATGGCTTAGCTTAGAGCAAGCCTGTGACAAATGGGATGATGTGCACACACTGAAAGTTTGAATCCTTTCACTTCTTCTCTACATAGTGAACAAAAGTTTCAAGGCTACTAACTGGGCTGACATAATGACCATGTTTAAGGGGTAAGCTGGTGGAATAAAAGTGCAATGCTCAAGTCAGACGCGTTGATAGAAAGCACTGGTGTTCTCTAGCCGACGTTGCCATGTAGTATTCCAGGCCCTGGGATGAAAAAGAGGGAGGACTGAAATGGAAGTTAATAATTCAGTGATGAGCTAAAACAAGTTAGTAAAGCATCTACTAACTCTTTGATGCCAGAAGCTAATGATTCTTGATGAACATGCTTTACTTCCAATACCAAGCAGTTAAAAATATGCTTAGTTTTTTACATTCTTTAAATTTATTTTAATTCCTAAAATGCACCCCTCCTGTGTTGTATGTCTAGAAACAACTTCATTTAAACAACACCTCCAGTGTAAATTGGATTGAGAGCAAAGAACCCTAGTCCTTAATTTCCAATCTCCCTTTCCTCAAAAGCTTTTGAAAAACAGAAATAGCGTCCACTGAGCACTAACATATATCTTTGTCAGAACCGTAAAACTGGTACATTTAAAGCTGGTAACGAGTGATTTATTTCTAAATTGGCAGAACAACGTCTAAAGTAAGAGAATTAAAGATTTCTAAAGGTACCAAGTAAGTCTTGCTCATTAGCAAAATTAAGTTCAGGGGGTAGCCCATCTCTACAGGAAGAGTTGTGTGTGGTTTTAGGTAAGAGGAATTGTCATACTCACGTACAGTAATGCATGATCGACGCAAGACATGATGTGATTGAGTTATTCTTTGTAAATCAAATACTATTGTAGTCATTTCCTTTAGGATACAAGGTTGTTTAGAATTTGTACTCTAATTTTACAGTGTTTAGAGCTGAGGACTCCAATACACACAGACACCTAACTGAGTTTGTTGGTCTGGATATTGAAATGGCTTTTAATTACCACTATCATGAAGTGGTTGATGAGATTGCAGACACCTTAGTACAGATATTCAAGGGGCTTCAAGAAAGGTAAATAGAGCATTTTTCATTCTGTGGACAGCTTCATCTGCTTGAGATCTCTAGAGTCCTTGCAGAAAAGTAGTGGGTGCTCCATCCTCACTCTATCAAATAACTGCTAGAAACCTGATTTATGCCGAGAGAGCTTCAGAATTAAGGCTCTTACTCTGCATGACTTTCCCTGTGCATCTTAGATTTTGGAATTCACTGAAGAAATGATCTTTTTCTACCCGGGGCTGTAATTCCTAGGGTATGTCAGAGTGCATTAAGAAAACTCACTGTTGGAATGGCCTCCTAACAGAAATGATCTGTCCTCAAATTTAAATGTCCTTACTCTTGTACACATACAAACTCTTTGTCCTTATTTTGATATTGAGCTATATATTTGCTCTTACAGAAATTTTTTTAGAATCCTATTTATTGTAGTAGTCAGCATTATCTGCTACGAAAGCCAAGAACAGTATTTTCCATTTTTTGCCACATACCTCACATGACAAATTTGGTTCATCAAGTACTGGGAGGAAATCTAACATCCGTTTACAAATTATGCAGTATCTTGCTGCCAGAAACACAGATCTTATTACTCGACCAAAAGGAAATCTGTGTTTTTATGATGTTTGATTTACGTAATACTTAATTTCAAAGGAGTAGAGCTAGTAAAGAGGGTTGAGGGCTTTTTGTTTTCTTTTTAAGAGCAATGATTCTGAGGATAAATCTGGTCAGGCAGTTACTTCTTGAGAGGGGAATGAAGCAGCAAGAGTAGTGTTAAAATATTTAATTTTTGTAATATTTAAATGGGGATTGCATTAGCTTGGATAACATTCAGTTTTGATTATATAGAAATCTCCCAGAAACTGCTTCAAATTAGTTTGTGTTGCAAGAGTGACCTCTTGCAGCAAAAATGTGCACTGCAATTGTAACCTTATTTGACTGCAAATGAAACAACTCTTCTCTTCCCCCCCCCCCCCACTCCCCCCCCAAAAAATGTATACAGGTTTCAAACTGAAATTCTGACAGTGAACAAACAGTTTCCTTGTGAACCATTCAAGTTTTTGGAGCCAACTCTGAGGCTGGAGTACCGTGAAGCTCTGGCTATGCTCAGGGAAGCTGGAGTAGAGATGGGGGATGAAGATGATCTAAGGTACATACATATTGTTAGAATATAGCACAATCTTGTAAAAGTGGTCTAGCACCGTCTGTTAAGGTGTCGATTATGCATTGTGTGACCAAAGAGCATGAGAACACATCCCAAGTTTTGAAATGAAGAATAAACTAGACCATATCTGTTGAAAAATTAAAGTTACTGGATATGAAAATAATTCTTTTTTTTTCCCACTGTAGATTTTATACCTTAGAAAGCCCTGGGACCCAACACAAAACAAACTAAAAGTACAAAGAGGGCAGAACTCCTTTTAAGAATAAAACATTTATCTGCCTGGCAGTGGCAGGAATCTGTGTGAGCATGATTTTAGTTCAAAAACTCTACAGTTAAAAATCTTGCTTATTGATCAGCCCTTCTACCATGGAAATTTGCTGTACATTTTTTCCTGTTTAACATAGGTCCTGATCTAATTGCCATTGATCTCAATAAAGGCCCTGTGGGTTCACAACAGCTTCCAAGTACACTTACCACATAAAACGTTTCTGCTCTTTCGCATCTGTACAACATCATAGAGGTGTGTGTTACTCTACAAGTAAATAAAAATCAGGGCTTTGGAGTGGAGCTGGAGTGCGGAGCAGCTCCAGAGCAGTCGAGCTGCAGGTTTTTGCCTGGAGCTGGAGCGGAGCGAGAGCACAGCTCCAAAGCCCTGATAAAAATAACAGATCTCTGCCCCCAAAAGGTAGTCTAAGGGTACAATATTGCAAAATGCTTATTTCCATATCTAACTGATATCATTTTACACTCATTTTACACAAGTGTCAATGATTGTGCAAGGCAGTAGGGAATGAGGCCCATAATCTTTCACTAGTAAAAATAGTGTGAGAAGAACCAGAAAGGTAACAGCAAGCACATATGTAGATATCAGTTAATTAAGGGGGGTTATATTTCTGCAAAGTGGGATATTTTAGGACACTACCACACTTCATTTAAGAACACAAAGAAATGTGATTAATCTTTTTAAAATTCTGAGTTGTAGGATCTAAAACTATTCAGGAACTATTTGTATGTTTTCCAAAGGAGGGTGTGGGGGAACCCATCAGATATAAATCTGTTGTGTTCTTTGAGGTGCATGTCTGGTAAAGGTCTAAGTTGATTTATTCTGATGGTGAGAATATTTCTTTTCAGCACACCTAATGAAAAGCTTCTGGGTCGTCTGGTGAAAGAGAAGGTAACAGTCATTTCAGAATAAATTACTCTCTTTATTAAAACTGAAGCTTAATCTTAACATAGAAAACAAGAGAGAAATGTCTGTTTTGTACAAACCAGCTTTTTGCATCTCTAATGCCGGCTCTTCTCTGAACAAGCCAGAGTAATTTGGGCAGCATTCTATGATTGGCATAAGACTTTCTCAGTGATTGTTCTAGATCAGTGGTTCCCAAACTTTTGAGGGTCATGCCCCCAGTTACCCATGTCCATGCCTCTTGGGGCTGGGAGTGGGGCCGCATGTCTGGATGGGGGGAGGGGGAATGAGAACACGGGTAAGGGGGCTGAGGTTGGAGCCGCAGCTAAGCTGGGGGTGGATCTGGGGCCAGGAACGGGGCTGGGAATGGATCTGCGGCCAGGGGCCGAGGCTGGGGTGGAAGCAGAGCATGAGCTGGCCATGAGGGGAGCCTGCGGCCGGGTGCAGGGCTGCTCCTGGCCCCCATATTGGCCCCGGGTCTGGAAGAGAGCCGCATCTGGGGATGGAGGCAGGGCCAGAAGTGGGGCAGCAGCCAAGCCCCCGGCCAGGTGTGGAGCCGCACTAAGACTGGGGACGGAGTTGGGTGATGCTCCATCCCTGCTCCCTATGGGGGCTGGCCCAGGGTCCCTATTGCCCCCCCCCCCCAAAATGTTCCTACACACCTTTCTAGGGGGGTGTGCCCAGCAGTTTGCGGACCTCTGTTCTAGATGTGTGTGTGAATTTTTTTTTACTGTTGTTCGTCAATCTGTTGACAGTTTATTTTCTTTCACATGAATAATTGTTCTTAAAAGCAAACCATAAAGTAAATATTTGAATATCTTTTTATTGGCTTGTTTAATATTTGTTGTTTATCATCTCACTAGATTGTAAATTCCAAAAAGATAATGCTTTAAAAAACTACTCTTCCCAGAAAAGATTTTTAGTTGCTCTAACCAAAATAAAATGTGAGTTTTTCCTGGTAGTATTTCAGTAACTAATTCACTGACAAACATCATTCTGAGTACAGTCACACTGGTGCACTAAAAATAAAATGTAGTCATTTAGTCTGGCTTCCATTAGGAATGGTGGGAGAAGGAACATCTGTGTTTGGTATATTAAAAAAACAACACCACATTTACAGAATTTAAAAGGTACAGTGACTAGAGTGATATCCCTGCAAGCTGCTTAGACACTTTTCAAAGACACCATAATAAGAGGCCCAACTTAAATGTATTCCCCAAATTAAAAAACACAGTAAAAAAACTAAAAAAGAGCCACCGTGGCTTAACAACTGTGTAAGAGAACCAATGAAAGATAAAAAGACATCTTTTAAAAAGTGGAAGTCAAATCCTAGTGAGATAAATAGGAAGGCACATAAACACTGCCAAATTAAGTATAAAAATGTTATAAGAAAAGCCAAAAAGGAGTTTGAAGAACAGCTAGCCAAAAACTCAAAAGGTAATAACAAACTGTTTTTTAAGTACATCAGAAGCAGGAAGCTGCTAAACAAGCAGTGGGGCCCCTGGACAATTGAGATATAAAAGGAGCACTTAAAACGATAAAGTAATTGCGGAGAAAGAAAATGAATTCTTTGCTTTAGTCTTCACGGCTGAAGATGTTAGGGAGATTCCCAAACCTGAGCCGTCCTTTATAGGTGACAAATCTGAGGAATTGTCACAGATTGAAGTGTCACTAAAGCAGGTTTTGGAATTAATTGATAAACTTAACAGTAACAAGTCACCGGGACCAGATGGCAATCACCCAAGAGTTCTGAAGAAACTCAAATGTGAAATTGCAGAACTCTTAACTATGGTTTGTAATCTGTCCTTTATATCAGCTTCTGTACCCAGTGACTGGAAGATAACTAATGTAACACCAGTATTTAAAAAGGGCTCTAGAGGTGATCCCGGCAATTACAGACCGGTAAGTCTAACGTCAGTACAGGGCAAATTAGTTGAAACAATAGTAAAGAATAAAATTGTGAGATATATAGAAGAACATAAATCCTTGGGCAAAAGTCAACATAGTTTCTGTAAAGGGAAATCATGTTTTACTAATCTATTAGAGTTCTTTGAAGGGGTCAACAAATGTGTGGACAAGAGGGATCCAGTGGACATAGTGTACTTAGATTTCCAGAAAGCATTTGACAAGGTCCCTCACCAAAGGCTCTTATGTAAATTAAGTTGTCGTGGGATAAGAGGGGAAGATCCTTTCATGGACTGAGAACTGGTTAAAAGACAGGGAACTAAGGTAGGAATAAATGGTAAATTTTCAGAATGGAGAGGGGTAACTAGTGGTGTTCCCCAAGGGTCAGTCCTTGGACCAGTCCTATTCAACTTTTTCATAAATGATCTGGAGACAAGAGTAAACAGTGAGGTGGCAAAGTTTGCAGATGATACTAAACTGCTCAAGATAGTTAAGACCAAAGCAGACTGGGAAGAACTTCAAAAAGATCTCACAAAACTAAGTGATTGGGCAACAAAATGGCAAATGAAATTTAATGTGGATAAATGTAAAGTAATGCACATTGGAAAAATAACCCCAACTATACATATAATATGATGGGGGCTAATTAGCTACAACTAATCAGGAAAGAGATATTGGAGTCATCATGACTAGTTCTCTGAAGATGTCCACTCAGTGTGCAGTGGCAGTCAAAAAAGCAAACAGGATGTTAGGGATTATTAAAAACAGGATAGAGACTAAGACAAAGAATATCTTTTTGCCCTTGTATAAATCCATGGTATACCCACATCTTGAATACTGCATACAGATGTGGTCTCCTCATCTCAGA
This sequence comes from Gopherus evgoodei, assembly GCF_007399415.2. Lineage (NCBI taxonomy): Eukaryota > Metazoa > Chordata > Testudines > Testudinidae > Gopherus > Gopherus evgoodei. The sequence goes on from NC_044332.1 coordinate 62,112,466, forward strand.
AAAGATATACTGGCATTAGAAAAGATTGAGAGAAGGGCAACTAAAACGATTGGGGGTTTGGAACGGGTCCCATATAAGGAGAGATTAAAGAGGCTAGGACTTTTCAGCTTGGAAAAGAAGAGAATAAGAGAGGGATATGATAGAGGTATATAAAATCATGAATGGTGTGGAGGAAGTGAATAAGGAAAAGTTATTTACTTGTTCTCATAATATAAGAATTAGGGGCCACCAAATGAAATTGATGGGCAGCAGGTTTAAAACAAATAAAAGGAAGTTCTTCTTCACACAGTCAACCTGTGAAACTCCTTGCCTGAGGAGGTTGTGAAGGCTAGGGCTATAACAGGGTTTAAAAGAGAGCTAGATAAATTCATGGAGGTTAAGTCCATTAATGGCTATTAGCCAGGATGGGTAAGGAATGGTGTCCCTAGCCTCTGTTTGTCAGAGGGTGGTAATGGATGACAGGAGAGAGATCACTTGATCATTACCTGTTAGGTTCATTCCCTCTGGGACACCTGGCATTGGTCACTGTTGGTAGACAGGATACTGGGCTGGATGAACCTTAGATCTGACCCAGTATGGCCATTCATACGTTCTAGGACAAGGAACTTTATATTCAGGAATGCTAGAGCTCATAACAAATGCAGTGTCCAAAAAGCTAGTAAAGATAGTACGGTAGTGTCCCTTTCTAACTATTGTTTTTCAAGCTAAGATATGGGTAAAATAAATGGATCAACTGTTTCTCCTTTTCTTAAATTGTGCAAAAGTTAATAAAAAGATGAGGTTTTAAACTACCAGACTTTTTGTTTCGATTTAAAAGAATCATTGGTTGTCGCTTCCTCTATGTAACCCTCACCTCACCCCATTTGATCTAGTATTAACTTTATTAAAATATTTCATCTTCTTACAGTATGATACAGACTTCTATATTCTTGACAAATATCCTCTGGCTGTGAGGCCTTTCTATACAATGCCGGACCCAGGAAATCCTGTAAGTAAAGTTGTGTAGTGTTTTTCAGTGTAAAAAAGCAAAGTCTTAATCTAGCTATGAAAATCTAATTTGACAAAGCACAGCTGAATTAAAAACTTTTTCTTATGCGATCTGCATTTCCAATAAGATTTGTTATTCACATTGGTATTAGGAGTAAACCAATATCTGTTGGGCCATACCTGTATTATCTGCCAGAAAGAAAAACAAACAGAGCTGTAAATATTAGAAACCCGTAGGAGAAAACTTCCCAGCAGAGGCCTTGTCTGTCAGAGTACTGCTGTTTCTGTAGTCACTAATGCATGGAGAGCAAAACTAGTCTTACAGGGGAATAAAAGCTGTAGCCGAAGCCATGCTTTCTTTAGTTTTTGTATGGAGTCCCCTAATTGTTGCCAGAATGGGCTCTGCATTTTTACGTTTACATTTGCTGAAACTCCAAATACAAATGTTGTGATTCTGCAAAATGGGAGGTGGCAGAATTCAGGTTCACAAATCAGTTTGTCCGAATGTGATGACAGGAAGCAGAGCTGAGTTTACTGATGCAGCCCACAGTATTTCACACCGTCACTTAGCTGCACCAAGTATCATAGGTGAAGTTACTGAAAAGAGCATCTTGGCTGGTTGCAGGCTGAGCAGGTGTCAGTGGGAAACACACCCTTCTCTCCAACTTCAGTCACTAATGAAATGCAAACTTTTCCTTTCCAGAAAAACTCCAACTCCTATGATATGTTCATGAGAGGGGAAGAGATTTTATCTGGGGCTCAGAGAATTCACGATCCTGAGCTGCTGACAGAAAGAGCCCAGCATCATGGCATTGGTAATAAAATGTTTAAATTTCGAAAGGTTATAAATTGTGAGATAGAATTTGTTTTTTCATATGACTTCCAAAATCTGTGCAAAGCATTGGTAATGAGAGAAAGAACAGTTCAACATTGAAGCATGACATGAAAACCTTTTTCTCTGTCTATTTCTGTCTTTAGTTTCAGGCATGAAGGCATAATCCTTGTCTGAATCATTTGCATCAAGGGAGTTCTGAATATTTTTCTATACCTTTAAAGGAAGATTTTGGGCATTTTGAGACCATAATCTGGGGCAATATTGCAATAGTAATACTGGCTCTTACATAACAAACTAATTTCTTTCTAATTTAACCATTTTTTAAACCATTATAGTGTTAATCCTGAAGAAAAACCTATAAACTGTTTTCTAACAGCTGTAGAGAGTACAGGAAGTAGGAAGGTTTTCTGCAGCAACAGACAGGGTACTCTTATGAGAGCAGGTCCCACCCTGGCATGGTTCTGGTATACCACTTCCAGTGCAACTCCCTGCTGCTGCTGACCCGTAGGCTTTGAACCAGTAAGAGGGGAATGGGTCATGTAGGGAACATCTATCAGTGGAACTGGGGAGGGAATCAGCATGGATGCAGCCTGGATAATAGAGGGAGACAGAAAGGAAGTGAGCGGAAAACAGAAGTGAATCAGCAGAGGTGAGGTGAGTATGAGTCAGGATATTTTGTGAAGGGTAGCAAATCGAGTGGCAGTGCAACTGTCTTGGAGGTAAGGAACAGCAGCTGGGAGAGCTCTCTTGCTGGTGGCTGTGAGGAGAGAGAGAAGCTGAAATGAGTACGCTTCAGCTTCTCAGAATACTGTACCAGCATGAATGTTCCACTATATTTCTCAGCTATGTAAGGTTAAGATCACCATGATGTACAGTAGAGGCCTAGCTGCTATTTTATTATAAAACGCATTCCCCAAGTAAATCACATCAGGGGACTTCATGGAGTTTCATTGATTATAAATTAAAGATAATATTCCAGATAAAGTCATAGCTTCTAGACAGTGCTTCATTATTTACATCTGTTTGATGGCTACAGACCAACATCTGGTTTCATGGCTTCATTGCCCCAGTTTTTGTTTTGTAGAATCATTATGGACACACCCAAGCATTTAGTCTTTTGGCTTCTTTGAGTATATTAGTAAGATGAGACATTAGCTGTGCATGAAAATAAAAATTATTTTCTTCTCTAGACTTGGAGAAAATAAAGGCTTACATTGATTCCTTCCGTTTTGGTGCACCTCCCCATGCAGGTGGTGGGATAGGTAATGTATCTGCCTTGATTTTATTTTTTGCTAGCTTCCAGTCCAAGTTTAACATCAGATGGTCAGTCTCAAGTAACTTTGATTACAGTAATCAATCAAGTGTTCAGAATAAAATTCAAAAAGTTAACCTGTATGTATGCTGTGGCCTTGTTGAGCAACATTGTAAGCTCCTTATCGAAGAATATTTAAGGAAAGAAGCTTAAATTGTGAGCATTAGTAATTTCATAAAATGGAAAATATTGAGGGACCAATCTGCCAAAGTTCAGAGACACAGAGCACAAGAATAAATCACTTGTTAGTCACATTGATCATTCTGATTCTCAACTTCAATAAAAAAAATATTTCCTATGATTTATTATAACTGACTTAAAGTGAATAAAGATAGTGGAGGCTCTAGGCTCCTCACTACATTTGATGAAACCATTCTGAAGTCAGGAGAAACCAGTGATTGCTTTTATTTTATTCATGGTGAAGTTACCCAGCTGAATCTCATTGATCAGCTACTTGTTCAGCAAAGGTATTGAGGTTTAGGGGCTTCCTATGTATGAGCATTTTAAATATTAAAGTGAACAAAAATGAGAGAATTTTTCAAAGTGTATAGCATTAAATTTTAAAATGCATTTTAAGCACAGCAATTTGCAATTGCACACACTGGTCTCAACAGCAAAACATAACCTATTCATGCATTTTGAAATAGAGTTCTATATGTGTCCTAAACACAATAAGTGCCCAAAACCAATGCTCTCTGTTTCGGTCTCTCTTTGCATGGGTGTCTTCTTATCTTTGTAAAATGAATTTAGAAAATTATAAACAAATTTTCGGAACAATTTCTAAATCAGATATATTCTTCAGTAATTAGATTTATAAGAAATTGTAAGCAACTCATTGCAGAGAGGGGTTTATGTCTGATGCAAGTGTTAGTGAGCTGGAAAGGCAGCCTGAACGGTGAAGTGGCAATATTTGCTGATGTCCTGAACAACGTAATAATTGTCTCTAGAGAAGTCTGTGAGGAACTTAAGAGGGCCTAACAAAGCTAGGTGAATGGGGAGCATGACGGCACATAAAATTCAGCATTTATAAATACACAATACTGCACATTGGAAGGAATAATAATTTCAGTTACATCCAGTAGTAGGTATGAGTTCTAAATTACCTGTAACCACTATGGGATAAGGAAGAAACTTCCCCTAAGCACAGGTTATTCCATAATTGTCTACTAAAGTTTCTGACACTTTGCCCTGAAATATTTGGTACTAGACACTGTCAGAAACTGCTCGGATGTGTACTGGCATCTAATATGTTCTTAAGACAGCACTGATTTTTTCATGATTTTTTCTCTCCATCTTTATTATTATTATTATTGTTATTATTATTATTAATTGTAATAATAATAATAACACCTAGAGACTCCCAATGAAGTTGGGGCCCCATTTTGCCCTTCAGAGCCCACCAACTTAGTGTGCATAGCCCAGTCCAGGCACGCAAAAACTAATTTTATAAGGCAGAGTAATACATGGCAGAATGTGTGCGGTGTTGGGAAACTTGCATTTTTTCTGGTGCTAGTTCCATTTTATAGTCAGTTATGCTGATATCTGAGAGCAGTTGCTGATATCTGAGAGCACTTGTATGCCCTGTTGTGTGGTCCTTACTCTGCTGTATATAAAGCTTGCTAGAATTGTTAACTGTGTGTTCATATTGTCAAGAGTTAGAAACTAATGACTGACTAGACTGGATTTAATTTTTATAGGGTTGGAAAGAGTAACTATGCTCTATCTGGGACTGAGCAATGTTCGTCAAACCTCCATGTTCCCTCGGGATCCCAAACGACTAACTCCTTAAGACGTCTGTGTGAAAGTTCTCCAGTCCCCTGCTATTGATCAGCCTATACTCTGACTACTTGTAATATGCACTAAAATAAGGAAGTCAAATCTACTGAAGTGCCACAACAATATTTTGAATCCTTCATTACTATCTGTTTAAAGGGAAGTATTTTAATAAATCTGGAATCTTTGCAATAGGTGTATGTACATTTTTAATGTAATGTCATACTTACATTCAGTTAATGTTATACTAGTGCATTACTTAGCAAGTTTCTAAACACTTCAGTTTTAATAAACTGTCCAATAAAGACTACAAAAATATGAATTTTTAACTTACAGCAACAAGATTGTATATCTTGTAGTACAGTATTTGATCGAAGCTTAAACAATAACTGTAGACTACGGTAACCTAAAAAGCAGGCGGAAAGTAGCAAGTTGCTAATTAATTTACCTGATAAACTGAGTATTGTGAAAAGTTCAACTTTGTTAACTAAGTGTTCATACTAAATTGTAAAAATAGCTTGCAATAAAACTCAAAAGTAAATTATCCCGTATCTGTATTTTTTTCCTTTGGGTTCATGTAAAATAATCCTGAGCATACAGAAGTTGTTTGGAAAGAAATGCTACAAACACCTGAAGTTTAATTGGTTTATTTTTTTTTCTTTTTGTGTGAAACTCCTTGAGAAAGTAATATAAAGACAATGGGATCACTCTTAGTTTTGTGTGTATTACCCATTTATGTGGTGGGAACCTGCCCCACCCGTCAGGAAGGGATTAAAGAACTACTCTGGGCTGTCAGCTCCAACCCTACACACTTGTGAAGTCTGTTGCACCAGGAGAAGGCCAGCTCCTTAAAAGTGAATATCTAAGCCCAGTAAGGGGCGGCATGTACACAGATGCATAGCTAGGTCACAGAACTCCCTAAACCCATAGAGCAGGGACTGCTGACTAGAAAAGCTGTTTAAGATTCTCTGCTGCCTCTGGATAAGTAGATAGACTTGGTTTAACTTGTTTATTTTCTTCTCTTCCTTATAGCCCAGGAACCTCAGCCTAATAAGGGGTTCGAAACCCAGCCCTGACAACTGACCCCATTGCCTTTCAAGGAAAGTGGGGCAAAGCTGGACTTTTTATGAGTTACAGAACTGTTCAATTTTTCCTTTCTGATTTGGACTATGGAGAGGGAGTGAGGAACTGCCTCCCTGATATTCACAACTCTTTAGACCAACCCTATAGCAAAACCTGTTGCAAGAGAAAGGTGTTGGGGCAAAAGAAGCACCCAGAATGGCATGTTGTAAAGGTAAAGCCTCTGACAACATACAAAATAGGAATAACTGAGGAGAAATCAGCGAAGACATTTCAAGAGTAATGCATAGAAAATGAATTTTAAAAAGCGATTCCTATGAGGTGGTTTCTTAATTTCCAGTCCTTATGGAATAGTTAGTAAAAGAGGGAGCATGTTTTTAACATATTTACACCATCATTTTAAGACAGGAGAATAATGTGATCCAATAAATATTGGGTTCTGTTAATTATAAATCCTATGAGCAGGGTGAACTGAGCAATCTGCCACAGTTTTGCATCTCTGACATATAGAACTGAAAAACTACATTTTTTATTGTTGATTTTTTTTAAGTATTTTATATTCTGTTCATAAACTTGTACATTATTTCCCCAACACAGTGTTGCCACCTGAAAGCTCTTATATTAACTACTCTTTACTTTTAAACAATCCATGTAGATATATGGGTGGGGGATGTGTGTATTTGATTATAGCCCACAAGCATCAGTTTGTGGAGCAATTTCATCATATTTTTCCTTATTTCTAACACTGATCAGTTTTTTGTTTTTTTTTTTTAAATTGCTTGACATTGGCTTTTCCCATCTCTCAATAGCTTGTTGTTTTTTTTAAGCCTACCAAGGTCAGTTGTGCCTTCTCAAGATGATGCATTGCCTTCTATAATGAAATAAACTAAAATTATTAATCTTTGTATATATGAAATTTCTACGTGCAAAATCTTCAGAATGAGCATTTTGTTTTGTTAGAAACATAATTTTGGTGAGGCTAATATCTGAAGTAGGTTTAACTTGTGAGTGAGGCTATGTTGTAGGCTGTGACTCTTAAAATATCAATGCTAGATTTACTTTTATGGTGTCTGTGGAGGGCCAGGTGTTTGGTGGAATATGATGTATTTAGTAATAAATTGCTGATTGCATGAGAGGTTTTAATTATGAATACACTATTTATGAAAATACATATTTGAGTGTTCATTACTTTCATGCAGGTAATTTATTTAATATAGAACATCTTTAATTTGTTGTATGATTTTAGCTAAATCATGTAATCTTCCCATACTTTGGTCACACCAGTTGTAAAACAGTGGTACTTTGATACCTAATCAGTGTGCTGTACTTTATCCAGTAGGCTAAAATTTTCAAATATGGGTGCCTAAAAATTAGGCACTTAATTCAATTTTTATGCACCTCAATATAACGGACTTGTTTTGCGAGGTGTTGAGCATCTGTGACTCCCAGGTTCTAAAATGTTGGCCTTAACATTTAACATGTTTAGAGATCCTTCTATAGGAGGAACTTTATAGATGCTAAGTATTGTTGCCACCTTGATGTTAAAGTGCCTGGGAAAGCAGATACTGGCTATAATACAAGGATCAGACTATGTGCAGTTGTGGAGCATTTTTCAAAAAGACTAATCAGTTTTTGCAATTGTCATCTAACAAGGCTTTAAGCTCTAATGGTTTGTGATGAAGTTCTCTAATAAAACATAATCAGTTTAAAATGCCAAAAGCTTTGATAGAAGTCATGCAATTCAGAGAATACACTGCACGGATTTGCTGTTGTGATGATTTACTGTGGAATTCTCCCAGAATTATTAATTTCTTTTTAAAATCTGTTGCAGTATCCCAGTTGTATTTAACAAGCTAAATGGTTTATAAATACAGCTGATTATCAGAGATTAATTACTACTAAATCCTAGCTTCAAAAGAGTTGGTTATTCAGCCAATCCAATGGGAATTAAATTCAATTAACTTTTTTCATACAGAGCTGGTAATGTATCCAGATGAGTCTTTTTTGGAAGCCTCATTTATGATAAAAATCACTACCTCATGTTTTGTGCCAACAACAAATTGAGGAAAGACTGTTTCAGAAAGAATTAAATGCAGGTTGCCATTTGCTCCCTTAGCCAGGAAAGTATGCAGCATGTTTGGTGCATACATACCATGTAATCACTGCAGATGCTCTCTGGCAATGTGCTGTATCTGTTTTTCCATAGGAGCTGTCCTAGCTCATGCTTCAGTTCAGTTTATTCACACTGGCTGCACTAGGGCCATATTTAGGATGTGAAGCTGGACTTCTCTATATGCATAACCCTTAATGTGCAATTTCCTCTTGGCTTCCTAAAGAATAATTCACAAGAATAAACACCTTCTGCATTAAGATTTACATTCTGCTATGGTGGTGGGGTTTTTTAATGTGGGAGTAAAACACTTTATTATAACATAGTTAAAACTTTACAGATAGTTCTCCTACAATTGTATGGATGCTGTCTTCATAAATGTTGAATCTCCTATAGCAGATTTAGAAAAATCAATTGTGCATAATCCTTAATTTCCACCAATTTTCAGGAGGGATCCCAAATTTTTTACCATTGATCTGCATGACTGCTTCCTTTTTTCCAATCCAGACTTCTATTTTTTTTTCTTATATACATATATATATATAATGACATTAGAGTCTGATAAACATTCCAGATTCAGAAAGGATATTAGACAGCAATAGCCACAGAGCCTCTGTAAAACTTGCTTTACTTCTAAAATTTTCATACAAAATAAACCTACGGGGTAGTTCTCTTATGAGAACACTTCTGTATTCTTCAGAAGAGAGTTCTCTGTCCCACTGAGCAGATTCAAAGGCAATTCAGAGCTACCTGTCAGCAAGCCCAGGACTCTGAAGATCATCCACTGGCTGCATAGAAACAGAGTCCTGCCTTTGCCAGCAGGAAGTCAGGCAGAAGCTAACCTTATTAATATTTCCATTCCTTTATTTAACTTTAGCAGTCAGAAGCATGCAGTTATGGGGTGGACCTACAGAGCAGTGGGCTTCCTGACTGACAGCTCTGAATTGCCTTTGAATCTGCCCAGCAGAAGGACAATCCACTTAGGAGTATTGCCAGGCATATTATCCTGTAGACAATAAATTAGCAGAGAAACCAGTCTCTCCTATTAGGAAGCAAAAACCATTTCACAGAGCTAGTGAAAGTTGCTTTAAACATTAAGAGGAAGAGAAGTTGTTGCATTTTATTAATAAGAGGAGAAAATTCATTGTATAGTATCTGGCTTTGATATCCCTATAGCCTTTTCCCCCTCTGGCTGTTCCATTCATGCTTGGACTGGGTCCTGCCTAATTACAGCTGCCTGGCTTGAGTTTTCTTTTCTTAACAGTTTTACTCCGTCTTATCTCCAGCCAGGTGTCAGATGAGGCAGAGAAACAGAATACTTTGCTCCAAAAATCACAGTTGAAAGAAAAAATGATGTATTTAGATTAGCTTCCTTTAAATGCACTATTATATACTTGTGAATGTTAGTCTGTTTTCCTTTCCCATCTAGCCTGTTTTCTCTTCATCTGCAAGTATTTGTTCTCCTGCTTCTGAGAATCTCTTGGTCTTAGTGGTCACCATTTTTTCTAACTTAACTTCACAGTGCACTTTTTTTTCCTGAACATCTGTCCACCATTAGAATCTGGTCAAGTGTTCAGTTTGTAATGACAGTGCCTGGGGTGGTGGTGAGAAGGGTATGGGAAGCAATACACAGATTCCATTAACTTTCACATGTTTTTTTAAAAGACTTAAAGCCCTTCTACATAGGAGAACCAAAACAAGAGTTGGATTTTAGCATGAGTAATATCCATGTAACATGAGTATTCACATTATAAAGTTATATGTGGATGACTTTTACAAGTGCACTAGTCATTAACAGGTCAGATAAAGCTAATGTGAACTAATATCTGCATTTTCTGCTAATTTCTAATGCTATGGCTTTTCAGGGTCAATGTTTACACTGCTAACAAAATAGACATTGTTCACAGTGAGGAATGTATTTGCTCCTTCTACCAATCTAGTGTGTTGAGGTCAGAAGTGGAAACCAATGGAACTTACTCATCTTAAGTGACGATCCCCTTCCTGAGTTCTGAAATAAAATATGGTGGAGAGGAAGGGATGGACTAGATTCCGCCAATGTTCTAGATAATGGTAGCGTGCCATGATACCTGTGTTCTGTTGCAGTCTCATGTTACTGAAACATTAACTTTCAGCATCAAAGGGATGGCCATTAAAGAATGACAGAGATCACAAAGAATACAAAAAATCTTTTAATTGCAAGAGAAATGTATTGCCTAAATTTTATGGCAAAGGTCAGTGTGGCTGGATAAGGTAGATAATGTTAATTGCATACAGATAAAAAGCAAACAATTTGCATAGTTCAGGGCCTGTACTGCTTGTGTCTACCTTTTTTCTTCACCCAAATCACGTCTAGCTGCTTCGTCCATCACATCTTCGTACCTTTTGCACTTAGAATCCCAGTACTTCCAATATCAAGAGATCAAAAATCATGATTGGCCCACAAAACCCCAGTCTCCCCCACCCACACTATACAGTATTGTTTTAATTTTCTCTTTTGATGTTTGAACTCCCCCTCCATGTCAGAGAGAAATTTGTTAGCCACTCTCCTGAATGCATTGGGCAAGGTGATTTTGGTCCTTGCTGCCCCCACATCTGCCTATCCCCTGCCCAGCTATTAATCCTCACTCCCCAGTCCCCCCATCAGTTCTGTCCCCGTTCAGCACCCCTGATCCAATCAAGATCAGTCCAGCCCATCCCAGCCATCGATTCAGCCCCTTAGCCCCAGCAACCTCACTTCTGCTTTTCCTAGTGTTTTTCACCTCCCCTATCCTGGGCTTCGAGGCCTGAAGCGGGGTCTGCTTTGCTCCTTCCCAGGCCAGGTATTGCAAGCAGGACAGGAAGGGAGGAGGGAGCAAAGCTGTGCTGAGCTACAGGGTTATTTGCTCCTTCCTCCCATCCAGGGAGAATAGGGGAGTGGCTCTGCTACCTTCCAACAGGTCTGAACTTCACAAGGGGGGGTGGAACTTCTCACTTCATCGGGAGATGAGCTCTAGCACTCACCGAAATCCCCACACTCACAAAAAAAATTCTGAAAGTTTGCAATGCTGGAACCTGCTCCCTGACCTGATCTATTGTGCTTCAGTCTTCTCCAAGCCTTTTCTTAAAACAATCCTAGTTCTCCACTCTCTTTCTGTGTGTTGTCTGCTTAGGGCTTGATCCTGTGAAGCACTTGCTTACGTTTTTTGTCAGATCAAAAACCTTTATTTATTACTTATCATGCTGGCGCCTAAGAGCAACACTGAGCAACAGACAGTACCTGCCTTGAATAGCTTACAATCTAATTCAGGGGTGGGCAAACTTTTTGGCCCAAGGACCACATCTGGGTGGGGAAATTGTATGCAGGGCCTTGAATGTAGGGCTGGGGTAAGGGGTTGGGGATGTGGGAGTGGGTGCGGTGTGAAGGAAGGGGCTCAGGGCAAGGGGGTTGGGATCCAGGAGGCATGCGGGGTGTGACAGGGGGCTCAGGGCTGGGGGTTGAGATGCAGGGTACAGGGGTTTGGGGTGCGGACTCAGGCCTGGCACTGCTTACCTCGAGCGGCTGCAGGATGACAGTGGCACTAAGGCAGGGTCTCTGCCTGCCCTGGTCACATGCTGCTCCCGGAAGTAGCCAGCATCTCGGGAAGTAGCTCCTGGGGATGGAGCAGGCAGCTCTGCTGCACGCTGTCCTCACTTGTGGGTACAAGCCCTGAAGCTCCCATTGGCCGCGGTTCCCCATTCCTGGCCAATGGGAGCCTGCAGGTGAGGGAAGTGCACAGAGCTCTCTGCCCCTTTCCCCCTCAAGGGGCCGCAGGGACATGGTGCCAGCTGCTTCCGGGAGCAGCAGGGGCCAGGGCAGGCAGGGAGCCTGCTTTAGCGCCGCTGTGCCATGGGGCTGGCAATCCAACGGGCTGGACTGAAAGCCCTGATGGGCAGGATCTGGCCTGTGGGCCGTAGTTTGCCCTCCCCTGATCTGATTAGACACAGCAGACAAAAGATGGCAGAAGGAGTGTAACACACACAGTGAACTATGTGATGGTTTGCTTATTTTGGGTAGGGGTGGGATAGAATTGCTAACTTTGTAATTTTTAAAAACTGGACACTTGAGTGGGAGTGCTGGAACCTACCCTACCTCACCTCTTTCTGCCCAAGGCTTTGCACCCCCCCTGCCTTTGCTGCTGTTTCCCCCTCCCCATCACTCACTGCTCCCCTACCTCACAAGGTTGGGTGGGACTCGCCTGCACAGCTGGATCTGGAAGCTGCAGTGCTCAGACACAGGCAGGAGATGGCCCCAGCTGAGTTGGGACTGGCACAGGTGATGACCTGGCACCTCCCATGCCCTCAGTAACCAGAATTTTGGTGTCCGGCCAGTAGATCTGACCAGATGCTGCCAGGTCCCCCTTTTGACCAGACTTAGCCTTTTATAGTAACATACACTTTCGCAAATATTTCACCAGACACACTGATTCATATTACTACCTGTTCATATTGGTTGCTAGTGTTAAAGGACCTGGATGTTGGCTTAAGGATGAAGTAAACGGCCTGGAGTCCAATCACCCACTCTGAGCACACAAGGATTTACTGACTGACTATCTAGTTTCCACTGTTCTTGGTTACAAGCAACAGCAGCCCCACAATCCAGAGCTAGCTATTAAAAAAAAAAAAAAAAAAAAAAAAAGCTCTAAATACTGTTACTCATTGCTGTTATTGACTCAAAGGGTACAGCCAACTCATTTACTATACTTGCAATTTGATATTAAGAATGTTCAAGAGACTAAATAACCAAGCTCAGTCAAATGTACTGTCTAAAGACAATACAGTATGGTATACGATAAAGAGTTAATATATTGCCAGTCCTTCCCAGGAAGTGAAATCTCACAATGTGTTCAATTCATCTTACACCAATGATGTGCATCCCAAATGCCCCCTTAAACTAGCCATTTTTCATAGGATGGTTGTGTACAAGTTACAGAATCCTGTTCACATCACTTACAGTTGAACTAGCCAGCTTGGCCTTTGGTGCTTCCTGTACTTCCCTATTTTTCTACTGAATATTAAATTCCAGACGTGAAGGGGCATGTAGATACTCCCCAATACAAAGCATTCATACATCTTACATTATTTCCTTGAAATTCCATGTATCTTTGTTTCCAGATATTACATTTTAGAATATAATGCTCATCCATTTAGCTTTTGAGACTTTTTGTATTTGCATAAGCCAAGTGCTGAGCTATACTTGTCCTGGAGCATCATGGGATATATGCCTTAGCATAAGTAGGAAAGAATAAGTATAATATAATTTATCATGATTGCCCAACACACACATGCGCACATATATATATAAAATATTAATACCAGATGCATAATATCTACCAATATAATGTGTGTGTATACACACACATATATGTCTGGACTAGATAGCAATTGTTCATTCAATGTGGACTTGGCGTGAAAGGAGTTAAAACATTCCTGTAAAACCTTTAATACCTTCTGTGTTCACCTTACAGGTATTTAACCTTATCGACTCTTTCAATAACTCCCATGTGCATTTACTATAATGCTTAATTATATATTCATATTTGGTTTATTTCCAGCAAAACTGATAATTCTACAGGTAGCTCTAATGGGGTTTATGATGGGCTAGTGGTGTTTTTTGTTTTCTTTTGATAAAATTATAAATTACTGCAATTGTTCTCATCACATGGTGTTTGCGTGACTGATTCCCCTATTAATTTTGCATTCCGATCTTGTACTTCTCAAACTTTGCTTAGAATTGGTGGTAAAAAGTGGGGTTACTTAGGACTTGTCTATATGGAGAGTTATGTGCGTGGCAAGGTGGAGTGTAAATCTACAATGCACTAGCCTGTCGTGCACTAACTCACTGGAGGTCAGCAGCAGATCAAAGCACACTACAGAACTTTAATGCACTGTAGCAGGGTCCACACATCCAGTTAGCGTGTGGCAAGATAGGCAATGCACAGCAGACTGGGTTGTAAATGGACAGTGCACTGTCTGTATAGACAAGCCCTAACAAATCTTCCCAGGAATCAGTTTCTACATCTGTCAGATGGGATGATGATAACTTCTTGCATTACAGGCATGTGTTGAGGCTAGGTTGCTGTTCGTAAAATGTCTTGGGTAGAAGGCATTATAGCAGTTTCTGCAAAAGTACTTTGTATTGAAACAATCTGTAATATGATAGTATAGACCACAGTACAGTGCTAGTTGTATGGGTACATGACTTCTAGCCAAGTTGATCCATGTGCAGTGGAGTGCAGACAGTAACCTAGACAGAACACTTAAGCAGTGAAGACTGGACTTAGGGATAGTGCTTGGAAGAGTATTTGAATTACTTGTATTAAGCTCCATCCATGTTGGTACATGATCTGAACTTTACCCCGGTATTAATCCTGCTGAAGTGTAATCTGTACTCTGGTTGTGGTATATGTGTGTGGGTGCAACAACCCCACTAAAACAGCAAATTTAGTGTAGACAAGACCAGAAACGTAGAGCAGAAGTCTGTTGATGTTGAGGATATTTTTAGTGCTGTCAAATGATTAAAAAAAATTAACTGAGGTTAATGGGACTGGTCCTGCTCTGAGCAGGGCGTTGGACTAGATGATGTCCTGAGGTCCTTTCCAACCCTGATACTCTATGAATCACAACATTAAAAGTCACCCCTAAACACAGTTTTAATCACAGTGTTAAACCATAATAGAATACAATTTATTTAAATATTTTGGGTGTTGGGCAAGTACTATCTTCTTCAGCAGAACACTCAGGAGCCTGAAGGCTTTTTTTCAGCCAGCTCTTCCTATTTCCCCAACCCCAGCTCAGCTGCCACCAGGTACACAGGTGAGGAGAGGGGGACACCCTGACATCCAGCAATGTTGTCAGGGTACAATGATTACAGCAATGACTGTTTGAATACAATACCATAAAACAGTTTAGGATACAGTTCTACTTAAAATTTGTCTTTAAATAAGTCATACTTATGCTGAAATGGCTCCTCTCCCAACTCCCATATAAAACTGAATACTCTCACACCCCTGCCCCCAAATAGGTAGTAGTTAAGCATGTTGATGTTTGTATATACAAAGAAGGATGTCACAGGGGATGGGGAAAGTTTTTTTTTGTGGGAGGGGCAGGCAGGGAGGAGTTACATGGAAGGTCATGTGAGGTGGTCAGGTACCCCTCCCTTGAGGGCAGTACAGCAAGAAATGTTTACTGCACCACTGGGGGGAAGGAAGTAGTAGCAGCAGTGGAGCAGGGAGCGGCACTCTGCCCTGAAGGCATGCAGCACTGCCCCCTTGAGCATGTTGCCCTGCTATACGATTACTGTTTGTTTAAAAGAAAAAAAGGCATGGAAGAGACTCCTGTCTGGGAGCATGGGATCCGCTTTCACCCACTAGCACAACCAGGGACAGCTGCGGGTGAGCCTGGGCACCGCCCCAGTGGGTGGAGCTGGAGGTGGTACAGCCACACAGGAGCTGCCCGATTCCTGGCCCGGCAGTGACCCAACCTGCTGATGAGTAGAGCCCTGCAGCTCTGCGGACACGGATTTATATCCACATTCACGGCTAGGCCGTTTGTACCCGGGCAGGGCCAGGGCCGGCGCTTCCATTAGGCGACCCTTGAAGCGAAAAGAAAAAAACAGTTCAAAAGTTTCGGCTACTGTGTTCGTGAGGCTTCTGCCCTCCCCCCCAGCCCCTTGTAAACTATTAAGGGGGGGGGCAGCTGCTTGTAAGCTATTATGGGGGACCAACAGTAGCTTTCACACTAGTGCAGAGCTGGGGGCACCGCACCGAGCCCGTGGGTCCCTGACACCTACTGTACTTGCTCCAGAGCTGAAGGCCGAGCAGCCTTGCACCGCGCTACCATTGAGCCACGCTTCCGCGCAGTGCTGCCATGAGACTTAGACCCTACAGTGGCAACTCCACTTCTGGCAGAGGCTCCGTCCCTGGCAGTGGCGCCCGGAGCCAGGCACACGTTAAGCTCAGGGCTTACCGCTGACAGGGGCAGGACTCCCGCAGGGGAAACAACGCCAGGCTCCAGCGCAAGCCAATGAAATTTGGCCCGCTGGCCACAACGGAGGGGCAGCTGGGACAAACCTGAGCGGTTCCCGTTTAAGTTGAAGTGAGGGTGATTTCACACTGTGTGAAAACTGCGGCCGGCCGCCAGGTGCCGCTTGTCGCCAGCTCGGCTCACAAGCTGGAATCACAGAAACGACGGACTGGAAGGGCCTTCGGGCCTCTTCAAGCGATTAGCAACCGAAGAAGGGGGCCTCCACCATTGCGCATGCGCAGCTGCTGCTGCCTGCGGCGCTCAGACACATTCCCCAGCAGAGGCTGAGCTGTTGTTTCACTGTCCCTTAATTTGCCTCCGCCGACTCGCAACCTTCCCCTTTAAATGCCACCTCCCCTCTATCTGCGGGCCGTCGGGTTTGGCGCGAAAATCTTGCCGGGGAATATTCGGAAGAGGCGGGGCGCGGGCAGAGGCGGCCGCTGATTGGTCGGTGGTGGCTCCCGCTAGCCACGTGGCCTGTGTCCGCGGCGCGCGAGTTGCTCCTGGACCCGTGGCGGTGAGAAGGCTGAGCGCGAGCCATGGATTTAGCGGCCGGGGATGCGGGGGCCGCGCACCAGCAGCTCCGCGATGAGGTGGCGGAGAAGTGCCAGAAGCTGTTCCAGGATTTCCTGGAGGAGTAAGTGCCCCCGGGCAACGGCAGCTGTGCGCCCCCCGCCGCCGGCGGGACGCTGTCACGGGGCGGGGGCAGCAGGGCCCTTACCCTGCACTGGCTGCGCTGTTGCCCTCCGCCCCCCTTGGCGGAGATGCTCCCTGCAGGAGGCGAGAGCAATGGGCGGGGGAGGGGCGCACCTCGCGGCTGCTCAGAGGGGCCCGACTCGGCTTCAGGAGAGGCACCTTCCTTACCCGGCAGCCGCCTCAGCCACGTCTCCCCGGGAGCGCGCCGCTGTGCGGTGGCCCGGAGGCCTCCCCAGCTCGGTCTGTTAAAACCAGGGACGCTGCGGGGTGGAGGAGACCTGGGTCAGTGCGACTGCTTGATGGGGGCTGAAGTCTCCCGGCACCTCCCTGCACTGATGCTGCCTCTCCTAGTTACAATCATACACAGCTGAGCTTGTTTGCAGCTGGTTGGCGTCCATTATGTTTGACCTGAGGGGGGGGTGTCTTCCCCCTGGTTTACTTCTGTTCGAGCTTTCTCTTGTTAAAGTATAATCCCAGATGGTTTACAGATTAATAAATTGTTAGACCCTTATATGAGGTTTCCTTGTACCTTACTCACTTGTGCTTTGCTTTGTGCATTTTGGATAGCTGTGCACGGAAGATGCTAATACTTGACAGAAATCAGCCTTTAGTTTGTACCCTTGGTTTCTTGTACAATCATGCACATGTGACCTGCAAAGGTTACTGTTAGCAAGACTGTCAAGTCATTTTGGCCTAGATTTGAACTGTGTTTAAATTTGGTGCTTCATAATATCTCATTGTCATGAATAGTGAGTCTCTTCTAAGGCTCATGAGAGAGAATATGGGTCTCCCTTGGGTTATTTGAATTTTCCCAGAGAGAACTTTTCTTCCAAGTCATTGACAGGAATGTTT
The DNA here is from genome assembly GCF_007399415.2 of Gopherus evgoodei. Lineage (NCBI taxonomy): Eukaryota > Metazoa > Chordata > Testudines > Testudinidae > Gopherus > Gopherus evgoodei. The sequence goes on from NC_044332.1 coordinate 62,130,151, forward strand.
GTTCAATAGCTGTTAATGAAGCTTTATACGGTGTGGTCAAAAGTTCCTTTATCTATTGGTTGCTTAAGTTTCATTTTTCACATTTGAAGTTCAGAGTTGCCCTCCAAGGGTCTTCAATCAAAAACTAAGGCTGTCACATGGTGCTATTCCTCATATAATCTGTAACAATCATAAAGAAATAAAACACATTTTACCCGTGCAGGTCATTGTTAAACTATAAATAAAATGCTGTCTGGGGAACCAGGTATGTAAAATACAGATCCAGTTGTATTAATTCATGTTGAATTCGCCATTTGTGGATCAGTGGACAAAGGGGCAGGAGGAAACTTGTATTTGGCAGTGACATTTACAAGTGCTAGTGTTATATGGCTTTTTCTCCTACCCCCTTTACACGGGGCATTGAAGAATTGTATTCAGTTGCTGTTTGGTATACAGTACTGCAAAACTTTTTTCCCTGAAATGCTGTCCCTTTCAGATTCCAGAACAGTGATGGGGAAGTCAAATACTTGCATGATGCTGAAGAGCTAATCCGCCCAGAGAGGAACACATTAATTGTGAGCTTTGTGGATTTGGAGCAGTTCAATCAGCAGCTCTCTACCACTGTCCAGGAGGAGTTCTACAGGTAAGGCTCACCTGAGAAGTGGGCAACATGACCTGGATATTAGAGTTAAAAACATTTCCTCCCATTACATCGGAACTTTCTGCTGACTGGCCCGATTACTAGCTCTGCCCACTTCAGGTGCTGTGTTCAGAACTACCACCAAACATGAGGCAAATAGACAATTGCATTTGTGCTGTGAGAAAAGGAGATGGACAATATGGAAATGCTAAATGAATCCACCCATCGTAGTACTTGCTACTTTGAAAATACTTTATTGAGCCAGTTGCTATTTTCTAGTCTCAACATCTATTTCAGGCTAAGCTTGACCCAGAAGACTTAGGGCTTGTCTACACTGGCACTTTACTGCGCTGCAACTTTCTTGCTTGGGGGTGTGAAAAAACACCCCCCCCAAGCGCTGCAATTTTCAGCGCTTTAAAGTGCCAGTATAGACAGTGCACCATCGATGGTAGCTGTGCTCCCAGTGCTGGTAGCTATTCCCCTCGTGGAGATGGGATTTTTTTATAGTGCTGGGAGAGCTCTCTCTCATAGAGCTCTCTCCCAGCGCTATGCCAGCACTACACAAGCCATGTTAAAGACATGAAGTGAAGATGTGCCCTTAATAGTGAAATAAGCTTAATACCCAACCCTCTTCTTCAGAATGAAGAGCAAAAATGTGATATCCCACAGTATTTCATATTTGGCATATTTATACTTGCTTACGTGTGTCCTGACATACTAAAATCCAAAACTTACAAAGGGAGGCCTTTGGCTGGGTGTAAAGGGGAAAGGAGTTATGTGTAACTCCTGTAAAATATGAAATTCTTTCCTGTATTTCAGAGTTTATCCTTATCTGTGTCGAGCAGTGAAGACTTTTGCCAGAGACCATGGAAATGTTCCTCCAAACAAAGACTTTTATGTTGCATTCCAAGATCTACCTACCAGACACAAGTAAGATATTATATATATATATATAGTTGAAACACATTGAGCTGGACTAAGCAGACGTAGGATAAAGAAGATCTGACAACAGTAAACACGTGACACAGCAATGAAACTTTGAATAAATTAATAGATTCCAAAGCCAGAAAGGGACCACTGTGATTATCTAGTAGTCTGACCTCCTGTGTAACACAGGCCAAATAATTTAGCCAAAATAATTCCTAGAGCATATCTTTTAGAAAAACATCTAGTCTTCCACAGAAATCTTTTCCAAGCCCTCTGTTGCTTGTAAATAGACAAGCGTTCTGTGACTTGTCTATTTTAAAATCAGTTTAAAACGTTTTTTTTCAAAACACAACTTTGATGCATTTGTAATGCTGACTTAAACTTTAGAAATCATTCAAACTATGTTCTTTATCACAGATAGTTTTAGAAACAGAGTAAATGAGCAAGTTTCATTAATTCTAAGCATGATATTGGCAGTAACATGTCTGTTGTAGAATTATGTTGGTGTGGTACTGAATGCTCTTAAGGACCCCAGTTAAGTAAAGCACTTAAGCTTGTGTTTAGATTCTGTTATATTACTTAGAACTTAAGCACATATTTATCTTAAGTGCTTAAGTATTTTGCTGAAATGGGGCATAAAACTGTGGAATGCCAGGATCTGAATGGCTATTAATCTGATATTTTTAACAGAATTCGAGAGTTGACATCAGCCAGAATTGGCTCATTGATGCGTATTAGTGGACAGGTGGTACGAACCCATCCAGTTCATCCAGAGCTTGTAAGTGGAACCTTCCTGTGTCTAGACTGTCAGACAATGATAAAAGATGTGGAGCAGCAATTTAAATATACACAGCCAAACATCTGCAGAAACCCAGTATGTGCCAATAGAAGGAGATTCCTGCTGGACACAAACAAATCAAGATTTGTTGACTTTCAAAAGGTATTTCCATGGCTTCCCTAGAACTTTGTTGGGTGTATGTGTTAATGATGTCTGCGTATTTAGAAGTGCTACTGCCACTAGTTCACATTTAATCTTGATTATATGAAGTCAGATATTTTGCAGTCCTAACACAAGGAACTTGAATTTATAAGTGGCTGTTTTCTATCTCCAGAAGATGTATTTTTAAGTGTTTGAAGTTACAGATGAGACTTAAGCAAGTTTCAGACTTGAGATGCTTTATTCGTCTATAAATAAAACACACACATTTTAAGGCAGGAGAGCGTCAATGCCAGTTTCCATAATAAGCAAGGTAAAATTGTTCTATACAAATATTATGCCAACAGTTTTTTCTGTCCACCTAAAATAGAGTTTAACAGTTATTAACTTTGGTTATGACTGAATTATATTAATATGGAGTGATTCAGATGAGCAAAGCCAACCCATTTTATCAGGCTTTTAAAAAACAGTAGCCTTCATCTCTTTTTTATGCTGAAACACTGGTTTTTTTAAACATGGTTTAATGAGAGTGCTGTTTTGAATTTCAAATTTATTAGGGTATGTAAAAATTGACGATTTTTTTGAAAAAATAAAACATTGGATTTTTTTAATTTTTTTTGTTTTTATTAATTTTTTTAAAAAAAAATCCACCCTATAATCGGAATTTAATACAAAATATGTTAAGATCTACATTTATAATCTCTCAAAACATTTTAAATGAAAAATAAATATGCTGTTTAATTACATTCCAGCTCCTGTCCTAATGCAGTTTGACACAAATCATTAACCAAAAATTATATAATAAATAAGCAATATATAATTCACTGTTTTCTAACATACTAAAAATGCACATTAATAAGAATCTGAAAATATTAAGCTTTATAATTGCTTAAATCAATATATATTGTTATAATGTACATGCCTAGAAAACAAAAAGATGTACCAAATCTAGTGTAAAGGCTCTATTTAGTTGTAAATCAACATGATTTTTCTAATGATTGTATTAAGCAATGTGAATATTTTCTTTCTTAGAAAATAACTGAAGTACAAGGGGAAAAAGTTGATTAAAATCTACTTAAATTGAGGCTTTCCACTTGGCGATTTAAATTGCTGTGATTTTAAATTAATCCACCCTGCGTTTTACAATCTTTACTGTGTAGATAGGGCCTAAATTAACTTATGCATTCCTTTTGAGGAAGGAAAAAAAAATTAACTCTTTAAGTCTGTCACTGCACGGCATTTTCCCCAGTCCTCAAATTAGTTTTCTGACTTTTCTGCACCCTATCCAGTTTTTCCAGCATCCTTAATCCTCTGCTCCAGTAGGACATTTTAAATAGTCACTTTTTTTTATTTAAAAGGAAGTGGCATGATTTTGTTATGACTGAAGCTTCCAGAGGGCAAATGCCACTTCCCCACATGTTAGATATAAAAAGTTTAGAAATACTTTTAAATTGCTAAAAATTTAACTTGTCAGTTTCAGCAGAGCATTTAATATTCTCTTCCTCTTTAGGTTCGCATTCAGGAGACGCAGGCTGAACTGCCTCGAGGAAGCATTCCTCGCAGTGTGGAAGTGATCCTGCGTGCTGAAGCGGTAGAGTCAGCCCAGGCTGGTGACAAGTGTGACTTCACAGGATCGCTGATTGTTGTGCCTGATGTAGCTCAGCTATCCACCCCAGGTACACTGCTGTCTGTAAATGGCGACTTAAGCTGTCCTGTGTTCATACTTGAAACAAAATTTAAGACTCTTGTTCATATGGCAGGTGTGCGTGCAGAAACTGGTTCTCGTGTCAGTGGTACAGAGGGTTATGAAACTGAAGGAATCAGAGGACTTCGTGCTCTGGGAGTCAGAGATTTGTCCTATAAACTAGTCTTCTTAGCATGTTATGTTGCTCCAACAAATCCACGGGTAAGTATTTCAAGAAATAGACTTGACTTAAAGATCTGGCTTGAAGATAGTGGTGGATTTTTTGCCTCTCCTAGGGAGTGAAGCTTCAGTTTATATCTGTTTATGATTTTTCCCTGGATCTGATGTGTTGCAAATGTTATATTGCTACATAAACCAAGATGGAAGAGGAAAGTCTCTCTTCCCATGTTCGCACTGTGTCAAATCTTTTCTGCCCCCTGCTAGAGACATCAGTGCCCTGACACTTCCTGCCCAAGGAAAACCACTCAGTTTAAACAAACCAACAAGATAGTTCTCCAGAAGCCTAGGACAGTCAAAAGGAAATACTGACCAATCAGAAACCAGCAGGCTGTTTAAGAAGGTGTGTCTGCTTTTGATTAGGGGCAGAGCTGGGTGAGACTGGGACAGAGGAGGAACTCCTCAAGGATAAGCCAGAACTCAGGTTCACATCAGGGGCCTTACCCTAAACGCTGCAACTTAGCATGTACATTTTAAGGTTGCCTTTTTTTCCTCTTTGTATAAAGGTACAGACAACCAAAACCTGAGTTGTTGTTGTTTTATTATTTGTTATTGTTTAGAGACTGATGCCAAGTTTGCATCAAAGGCTGCCCTGTGCCAAGCGGCAGCCAAGCCTTGCAGACTCTGGCAGGGACCACGTGCAGTACCATGCTTGGGCCTGAAGGGGTTACTAGAGAGCAGCCCCGCCTCCCACACATATACTTCAGAGTATATGTAACTATCTGGCCTACTGTAGAGTTTTTTTAAAATAAGAAGGTATTAAATGACTCGTCTCCTATCCAGTCATACATCTTTCCCGTCTCTCCCCGCATCTCAATCTCCTGGGTGTTTTAAGGTCACCTTAAATGTTACATGAACAGTACCAAGCTCCTGATCCTGAAATTGTGGATCTTTGGGTGCTCCCACAGTACAAATGAACTAAAAACAATTTTTAAAACTATCTGTGGCTAAGTTTTAACATAATTTGCATAATTTCAGTAGCAACTTGACATCTGCATAGATGTGTATTTGAATCCTTCCTAATTTGCTGGAAGCAGAAGTATACTTACTCTACTATTAGTGATCTGCTTTCCATTTGCAATTAATTTCAATAGAGATTTAAAAGTATAGTTTTAGCACAGACTCTTTAACCCCTTTTACTACTGAATTCTCTTTTGCTATGGGCAAAATGCTGCATATGGTTCCATTGCTTTGGGAGTGAAGGGGCTCAGTGGTATTACTGGAAAAGAAAAGGATGTTCCAAATGTACTTTTTCCATGGAAATCAAAAAGCATAACTTAAATTCCTCAATTTTTGATTTCCCTGTTAAACAAACCCACATGCTTCGTAGAGATCCCAGCAGGCTACACTGAACAGAAACCTTATTTGTCTTTTCCATGCTAAACTTGTGTGAGTTCAAACCTGTAGTTTTCTTTCCTCTCCCTCCCCCCCACCCCAGCACTGCCATACTTTGAATTTGTATCATGTTACCTCACTCTTACTTTCTTATTTGTATTTAGTTTGGTGGGAAAGAGCTCCGAGATGAGGAACAGACTGCAGAGAGCATTAAAAACCAGATGTCTGTAAAGGAATGGGAAAAGGTGTTTGAAATGAGCCAGGATAAAAACCTTTACCATAATCTCTGTACCAGCCTCTTCCCTACTGTACATGGTAAGAGTCCAGCTGTTATGGCAGGGTGAGCAGATTGCATTCTTGATAGTATCCACTACTGCTATTCAGTCATGTGTTGGGACGGGTTGAAGACATGTAACTAATATCTCACATCTTCCTGTCTAGTTTTTATATTGCTCTAGAAAAGGTTGGGTTTTTATTTAATATTTTGGAATGAAATGCAATCAGAACAGTAATTTCCGTTACAAGGGTGACCTGTTTATTTCTAGTTGTTCAGTAAACCCTACAGCCTAGCAGTTGGATGCAAGCTTTATCTGGTATAGATACTCAAAAACATCCAAGGGATATGACTTCACCTATCTCTGTTCTGAATGGTGTGTATGAAATACTTGTCAGACAATAGCTGCAATTTGATAATATTTTGACACTGGCTCAGAATAATTGCTTGTGAACTCACTTAGGTCCCCCTGTTCTGTCCAAAGATTTGGGGCTGCTATAGTGCCAAGGAAATCAGCTTCTTTGTAATTTGCTCTACCTTAAAATTGCATCGAGCATATAAATGCTGTTTCCAGTGCATGTTGTTGAAATACATGAGATTTTAAACTTCCATTGGTCTGAATTTTTATCTACACAAAATGTAACATCCCAAAGCTGCATTATGGGCCATCACTGGAACTTCTCTTTATGGGGCAGGTAATGATGAAGTGAAACGAGGGATTCTACTGATGCTGTTTGGAGGAGTTCCTAAGACAACTGCAGAAGGCACTTCATTGCGTGGGGACATAAACGTTTGCATTGTTGGAGATCCAAGTACAGCCAAGAGTCAGTTCCTCAAGTAAGCATATCTTTAAAATCCAGCACTTAAATGTTGCCATTTGTAACCAGAGCTAGGAGTATGTGTTGGGAGAAAGTTGTAAAGCACTTAATGAATATGGGAAGGCAATGCATTTGCCTCCTAGCTAGTACCTTGATATGTGTATTCAATAACTTAAAGGAGCAGTGTCAAGTAGTTCAGAGTTAATATTGTAAGCCTTAAAATATTTCTTCTTCTTCAGGTTTTACTGTATCCCAGAGACTTAAAAAAAAAATCTTTGAGTCAAGCCATACTTGAGGTGTATCTGTACAGCATATTTATTCAGCCTTACCTCAGGTAAAGAGGAATAAGTTATTTGAGCACCTGTTTCCAGAACCATGCAAACACCACTGAATATTTTTTGACATACAGAAGCAAACAATAAACTCCGTTGGCTACACCATAAGAACAATGTGGTGGTGGTGACATTAGATGCCAGAAATGGACTGGTACTTGACAAATATGGTAACAAGTGTTGCTTTTGACAGAATTTGAGTAATAAATGCAGTATATATTTATACCTCTTTACAGCAGAAATAATAGTACCATGGTTCATACTACCCATTTTTAGAAAATAAACAAGTAAATTTATTATATTGTTTAATATTTGGTAAATTAAAACATCAGATATGACATAATGCATTGTTTTTATGGAGTTTCCACTCACAGTGTAGTCTAGAGGAACGAGCATAGACTTTGGAATAGGAAGAATTAAATTCTAATTCCAGTTCTGCACTGACTTGTGATGAGGACTTTGACCAGTTGTTAAACATATCTGTGTTTTTCCCTCCACCTGTAAGATCTTTATACTTTACTTCTGAGGTCCAGTAGATTTTTTTAGAGGCTTAATGATTGCATAGCACTCAGAACATGTTGGGAAAGTAACTGAAATACTTCTCTGATGGATTGTATTTAGTAAGAAACAGCCTATCCTAAATTTATCAACTACAGAGGGACAATCTACACTCACTGCTATATTTGCTTTCCACAAACTACTCTTAGTATAACCTTTTTGAGAGATGTACCCGAATATTTAGATGCCAATATCTAAACTGTATTATTACATTTTATTAATCTGCAATATTCCAAATTTAGGTTATGTACTATCTCATTGAACAGCAGCCTTCCATGTCCTCAGGTTCAGCTGATCGTGGCTTCTGCTGGCCGCAGTTTGCCGCTCCAGGCCAATGGGGGTGGCTGGAAGCGGCGGCCAGCATATCCCTCTGCCTGATAGTGGTAGAAGGCATCACTGTGTAAAAGTTCTTGTATCCGCACCTTCTGCAACATTTCTAATAAAAATGGATAGTTAGTGCAGACTAATTGGTACCTCTCTCCAACAGACATGTGGAGGAGTTCAGTCCCCGTGCTGTGTACACCAGCGGGAAAGCCTCCAGTGCTGCTGGTCTAACAGCTGCTGTAGTGAAAGATGAGGAGTCTCATGAATTTGTCATTGAAGCAGGAGCCCTGATGTTGGCAGATAATGTAAGTCCACTAACTAAAATCTGAAGCAGCATTTAAGAGTAGTAGGGTTCCAGTATTCCCTGTGTTGTTTTGATTCACCGTATACAATTTTGCAAAAGTTTTTTGTCTTTTTTTTTTGAGCTAGCTGCTGTAGAAGTTGGATGATTTTATTTCTTTACACTTGTTTTAGGGGGTTTGTTGCATTGATGAATTTGACAAAATGGATATACGAGATCAAGTTGCCATTCATGAAGCAATGGAGCAACAGACTATATCCATAACAAAAGCAGGAGTTAAGGTAACTTGCACCATTCCGTGCAGAGTTTGCATATGTATCTGTGTATTTGTAACATATATGTTTAAATACAGATTACTTAACCTTTTTGAGCCTCACTTTCCCCTATCTGTAAAACTAAGAAACCTACCTTGAATGCATTGAGCTTTATATAATAATTAAAAAGTGCCTGCTGCAGTATTTCAGATACTACTATCTTAACTGTTAAAATGATGACCTTTAATGTGAACTGTATATCAGGGCAAAGTACTAAGTAGCCAAAACTCTTTCGTGGCATCATTTCTACTGCTTTTGTTGTGCTGCTGCTGTCAGTAGAGATTCCTTCTAAATCAGTGGGGATAGTGCAAAGTATGTGGATGCATTAGCAAACAGATGCCTAAATTCTATACCTACCAGTTGGAAGAGAAGCCATAACTTGTTGCGTTTCCTTAGTAAGTGACACTGACAAGTGACATATTAAGGCTTTGGTAATTTTTTTTCTTTCATTCTCAGGCTACTCTGAATGCCAGGACCTCCATTTTGGCTGCAGCAAACCCAGTTGGTGGGCGTTATGACAGATCAAAATCTCTGAAACAGAACATAAATCTGTCGGCTCCCATCATGTCCAGATTTGATCTCTTCTTCATTCTTGTGGATGAATGTAATGAGGTAAGTACAGGGGCAGGAGCTGTCAGAGCCTTTTCTTCTCTCTCTCTGCATTCTACAGAATTACAAGTCTGGAAGTACAAATCTACTGTACAGATTATGCTGATTTCTAGTAGTTTGATTTAACTTGTGCTTTGACTGGTCGCTGAAGCTGTGACTGCTGCCAATAGTCAACATGGTATTTGCTTTGGTGTGCTGAGACCACAGTTTACTGTATTGTCTGTGTTTTCTTGTACTCCCCTGTCAGTCTGTCTCTCCATCTTTTATATGTTATCTTAGATAGCCTTATACCCCATAGAATTTGCAGTCTTTTTTCTTTTTGTACCCTGTCTAGTACGATGGGGTTCCTATCATTGACTGTGGCTCTGAGCCTCTATGATAATACAGATAATGAGATGTAGAAAGCGTTGCCTTTCTCTGTTCCCTTCCCTAAGATTGACTCTCTAACAGGCATTGAGTTGATGGAATACACAGAAAGTAGTCTGAGATGAAGGAAAAGAGAATTTAGAATTCTTCTTCGAGTGATTGCTCACATCCATTCCAGATAGGTGTGCGCGCTGTGCGTGCACGTTCGTCGGAAACTTTTTACCCTAGCAACTCCAGTGGGCCAGCAGGTTGCCCACTAGAGTGGCGCCGCCATGGCACCTGATATATACCCCTGCCGGCCCACCCACTCCTCAGTTCCTTCTTACCGCCGTGTCGGTCGTTGGAACTGTGGAGCGCAGCATAGCTGTCCTCCACGTCCCTAGCTCTCCTTGTTCTACGGTTGATAGTTAGTAGTTAAGTGTAGTTAGTTATATAGTTAGTAGTGGAAATAATATTGTAGATATTTGTTAGCTGGTTTGGGCCGTAGTCCTTCCCGGCACCCGGCACCAGGCTCATGCCTGGTTCACCGGGCTTCAAGCAATGTGCGGCCTGTAAGAAGCCGATGCCGACCAGCGACCCTCACGACGCGTGTCTAAAGTGCCTGGGGGAATCGCACAGGTCGGACAAGTGCCGCATTTGCAAGGCTTTTAAGCCTAGAACAAAGAAGGAGAGAGACCAGAGACTTAGGACTCTCCTCATGGAAGCGGCACTCGACCCGGCAGCTTCGCAGGCCGTCATCTCAACACCGGCACCGGATCGCGCCGGCACCGGAAAGACTCCCCGGCACCGACCTTCCCCGGCACCAGGTGCAGAAGCAAGACCCTCGAAGTCTGCAACTCCTTCCAGGCAGACTCGAGTGGAGCGCCCGGCACCAACATCTGCCGCGGCGCTACCGGCACCGTCGACTCTGGACCCGGAGGGTCCGTCGAGTCCGGTCCTGCCGAGCTCCCCCATAAGATCTGGGGTTGAGCTATTGGTCCCATCGACGCCAGAGACCTTCGCCTCGGCACGGGACCTCATTGCCCTGACTGAGTCAACTCAGCCTCCACCCCCGGTACCTCCGGTGCGGGTAGCGTCCAGGGGCAAACCTATGATGACAGCGCCGTCTCGGGACTCACGCTCGCTGTCGAGGTCCCGACACCATGGTCGCTCAAGATCCCGCCGCCGCTCGCAGTCCCGGCACCGCTCCCCTCGGTGGTACCGGTCATACTCGCGGCACCAATCGGCCTCCAGACGGTCACGGTCTGGTTCCAGTCACCGATACCGGCACCGGGACTCTAGGAGCCAGTCCTGCCGTCGATCAGCGCACCGGTCGACCTCCCGGCACCGAGCTAGTGGCAGGTCCCGGTCCCGGTCGACCTCCCGACACCGCGTCGGTGGCAGGTCCCGATCCCGGCACCGAGGCAGCGGCCGGTACCGGTCCCGGCACCGAGTCCAAGACAGACCCTGGTCCCGATCCCGGCACCGGTATGACTCCCGGTACCGGTCCCCGGCACCGAGAATGTCTTTGGCGCCAGGACGCGGAGACTCTTACCAGCCACGATCGGCCCCTCCATGGCCTTCCAGACAGCCGTCGGTGTCATCGCAGGCGGACAGTGTATACGCGCTGGGCACTGACAGACAAGCAGCCCTTTTTCAAGACCCTCCGCAACAGGACCAGGGTCCGCAGCAGTGGGGGTTCTGGACACCCTGGGCATACCATCAAGCCCAGGGCCCCCAACAGCTTCCTCCTAGGCCTGCAACGGCAGAGCACAGGGCACCGGAGGCGTCATTGTCTCGCCCCCCTCCCTCCCTGGACGGGGAGGACGGGTCAAAGCAACAGGACCCTGATCTCCCTCCTGAGCCAGAGGCGAGGGCTGAGGCGGACCTCCCGCTGGACACTCTCTTGCCAGGGGTCTCCTCATCGTCTTCTCCCGATGAGGCGGTGGCTGGCACTTCCTCTAATAGCCCTCCTCCGCTAGATCTCAGGGCACATCAGGACCTCCTCAGGCGCGTAGCACAGAATCTGAGCCTGCAAGCTGAGGAGGTCTCTGAGATCGAGGTCCCCGTCGTCAGCATCCTCTCCTCCAATGCTCCCACCAGGGTCGCCCTACCCTTCGTTTGGACGATCCAGGCCAATGCCAATACGATCTGGCAATCGCCGGCCTCCATCCCCCCTACTGCACGGGGCGTCGAAAGGAAGTACATGGCCCCCTCCAAGGGCTATGAGTACCTCCATATTCACCCGACACCATGTTCACTGGTGGTACAGTCAGTGAACGAGAGGGAGCGTCACGGACAGGAAGCCCCAGCCCCCAAATCCAAGGAGGCCAGGCGTATGGACCTCCTTGGCCGCAAGGTTTATTCGGCTGGGGCCCTTCAGCTCAGGGTTTCCAATCAGCAAGCCCTTCTTAGCCGCTACGCATTTAACTCTTGGGTGGCAGCGGATAAGTTCAAAGAGCTGCTGCCACAAGAGGCGCGTCAAGAATTTGTGGCGATTCTTGACGAGGGCAAGAAGGTTGCACGAACCTTGTTGCAGGCCTCCTTGGACGCTGCAGACTCGGCTGCCCGTACCCTCGCCTCGGGGGTGACGATGCGCCGCATCTCCTGGCTTCAGGTTTCTGGCCTTCCACCGGAGCTCCAATACACCATCCAGGACCTCCCGTTCGAAGGCCAGGGCCTGTTCTCGGAGAAGACAGACCCCAGACTGAAAAGTCTTAAGGACAATCGGGTCATTATGCGCTCCCTTGGTATGCACACGCCTGGGACGCAACGCAGACCCTTCCGACCGCAGCAACAGCAGCAGCGTCGGCCATACCCCCAGTTCCGCCAGCGGCAGGACCTTAATAGGTGCCGTGGCAGAAATGGCAGGCGCAGGCCGTCGGGCAATCAAGGGGGGCAAAACCAAAGCTCCTCTAAAGCCCCACCTGGACCCAAACCTTCATTTTGAAGGTGCGCCCGAGGGCGTAATACCAGTATCCCCCATGGATCCTTCCCCCCCGTTTTCCAACCGCCTTTCGTTTTTCCTCCAGGCGTGGTCCCGGATAACATCCGACTGCTGGGTCTTACGCACGGTGCAGACGGGATGCCGTCTGCAGTTTGTATCATTTCCTCCCTCCCGCCCCCCATCCTCGTCCCTCTTCAGGGACCCCTCTCATGAGCAATTCCTCCGCCAGGAGGTACAGACGCTCCTCAACAAAGGAGCTATAGAGGCGGTTCCGGAGAACGAGAAGGGCAAGGGGTTTTATTCCCGCTACTTTCTGATCCCCAAGGCCAAGGGAGGCCTCAGGCCTATCCTCGACCTGCGAGAGCTCAACAAATATCTAGTGAAGTTGAAGTTCCGCATGGTATCCCTGGGGACCATTATCCCATCCCTGGATCCTGGAGACTGGTATGCCGCCCTCGACATGCAGGACGCTTATTTTCATATTGCCATATGGCCACACCACAGACGTTTCCTTCGATTCGTGGTCGGCCGCCTTCACTACCAATTTGCGGTCCTCCCATTTGGCCTTTCTACGGCTCCGAGGGTATTCACAAAATGCATGGCCGTCGTTGTGGCACATCTTCGGCGCAGTCGCATTCACGTGTTCCCTTACCTCGACGATTGGTTAATTCGGGGCACGTCGGAGCTGCAGGTCTGCAGCCACATCCGCAGGATCACCGGCCTGTTTGCTACCTTGGGCCTCATGATCAACGTGGACAAGTCCACCCTGCTCCCCTCGCAGAGGGTGGAGTTCATCAGGGCCGTACTGGACTCCACCGTAGCCAGGGCCCTTCTGCCGTTGCCGAGGTTCCAGTCGTTGTCGGTGATCGTTCAGCGCTTGCTGGCAGCCCCCCTGACATCGATACGGACATGTCTAACCCTGTTAGGCCATATGGCAGCCTGCACATTTGTGACCGGGTATGCACGGCTCCGCATGAGGCCCCTCCAGTCTTGGCTCATCGCACATTACCGGCCGGCAAGGCAGTCACTAGACATGCTGATCACAATCCCCCAGGGGGTGTTGGATTCTCTCAGTTGGTGGCTAGACCAGTCCGTCGTGTGTGCGGGGCTCCCATTCCACCCACCCCAGCCCTCGGTGTCCCTAACGACGGATGCCTCAGATCTCAGCTGGGGGGCCCACCTGGGAACCCTGAGGACACAGGGCCTGTGGTCCCCACAGGAGGTGGAGCTACACATCAACATGCGGGAGTTGAGAGCGGTCCGCCTTGCTTGTCAAACGTTCTGTCACTAGCTTCGGGGTCGTTGTGTCGCGGTATTTACCGACAACACGACGACCATGTACTATATCAACAAGCAGGGTGGCACCAGATCCTCTCCCCTATGTCACGAGGCGATGCGACTCTGGGACTTTTGTATAACCCACTGCATTCACCTCACGGCTTCCTTCCTCCCCGGAGTACGGAACACGCTGGCGGACTGCCTGAGCAGATCCTTCCTCACGCACGAATGGTCCCTCCGCCCGGACGTCGCCCTCTCGATTTTTCCAGAGGTGGGGTTGTCCCCGCGTGGACCTCTTCGCGTCCAGGGGGAACAGGAAATGCCAGGCGTTCTGCTCCTTTCAGGGCCGGGAACCCGGGTCTATAGCGGACGCCTTCCTTATTCCGTGGACGACCCACTTGTTCTATGCGTTCCCCCCATTCCTGCTGGTCCACAGGGTCCTTCTGAAGGTGCGCAGGGACAGGGCCCGCGTGATCATGGTAGCCCCGGCGTGGCCCAGGCAACATTGGTACCCCATGTTGCTGGACCTGGCCATAGCCGACCCAGTTCCCCTGCCCCTTCACCCAGACCTGATCACCCAGGACCACGGAACTGTCTGTCACCCGGACCTCCAGTCGCTGCACCTAGCAGCGTGGCTCCTGCGTGGCTGACCAGTTCTGAGTTGCGCTGCTCCACCCCGGTACGTGAGGTACTCTTGGGCAGCAGGAAGCCTTCCACTAGAGCGATGTACTCTGCCAAGTGGAAGCGTTTCTCCTGTTGGTGCGTGGAGAAGGGTCTCCTCCCGATGGAAGTTTCGGTGGCCAATATTTTGGACTATATTTGGTCCCTTAAGCAACAGGGCCTGGCGATATCGTCCCTGCGGGTCCACCTGGCGGCTATCTCCATCTTTCACCCGGGTGGGGATGGCCGCTCCGTTTTCTCTCACCCGACGGTGACTAGATTCCTTAAGGGGCTGGAACGTCTATACCCTAACGTCCGACCCCCTGCCCCTACCTGGGATCTTAACCTGGTGTTGTCTCGGCTCATGGGGCCCCCCTTTGAGCCATTAGCTACTTGCTCCCTGCTCTATCTTTCTTGGAAGACTGCCTTTTTAGTAGCTATTACCTCAGCTAGACGGGTGTCGGAACTCCGGGCTCTCACGGTAGATCCCCCGTATACAGTCTTCCATAAAGATAAGGTGCAGCTGAGACCGTACCCTGCCTTTCTCCCCAAGGTGGTCTCAGCCTTACACGTCAACCAGGAGATCTTCCTCCCAGTTTTTTTTCCCGAAACCTCATTCTTCACGCAGGGAGCAACAACTCCACTCGCTTGATGTCCGTCGGGCTCTCGTGTTTTATGTGGAGAGGACCAAACCGTTCCGCAAATCCCCCCAGCTTTTCGTGGCAGTAGCGGACCGCATTAAGGGGCTTCCCATTTCCTCGCAGAGGTTATCCTCGTGGGTAATGTCCTGTATCAGGACCTGCTATGACTTGGCTCACGTTCCTACGGGCCGTGTGACTGCGCACTCTACCAGGGCACAGGCGTCGTCGCTGGCTTTCCTCGCCCGTGTGCCCATCCAGGAAATCTGTCGGGCAGCGACCTGGTCATCGGTCCACACCTTTGCTTCCCACTACGCCCTGGTCCAGCAGTCCAGAGAGGACGCGGCCTTCGGATCTGCAGTGCTCCATGCCGCTACTTCTCACTCCGACCCCACCGCCTAGGTATGGCTTGGGATTCACCTAACTGGAATGGATGTGAGCAATCACTCAAAGAAGAAAAGACGGTTACTCACCTTTGTGACTGTTGTTCTTCGAGATGTGTTGCTCACATCCATTCCACACCCGCCCTCCTTCCCCACTGTTGGAGTAGCTGGCAAGAAGGAACTGAGGAGCGGGTGGGCCGGCAGGGGTATATATCAGGTGCCATGGCGGCGCCAGTCTAGGGGGCGACCTGCCGGCCCACTGGAGTTGCTAGGGTAAAAAGTTTCCGACGAACATGCACGCGCGGCGCGCACACCTAACTGGAATGGATGTGAGCAACACATCTCGAAGAACAACAGTTACAAAGGTGAGTAACCGTCTTTTCCCTCACTGTCAAGTTCCAGATTCTACCATTTGTTTGACTAAGATACTATTCATAAAGTAAAGTTCCAAGAAGTCATGGCCAGTCTCATTTAGGTTTTTTCTACCTCTTCCATCCCTTTAAAACTGCTAATGTTCTAATGGTATCCTGTGGCATAGAGTTTTGATAGTTTTGCTTCTGGAAAAAGTAGCTCTGACATCAAGGGCACGAATGGGGGAGCAGGAAGTGAAGGAACAATGTCCTTGTTGTGTGTGAAGTTGATGATGGCTTCACTGCTATATGAAAATGATCTAACAAAGCAATGATTTCTTAGGTTACGGATTATGCCATTGCCAGGCGCATAGTGGATCTGCATTCCAGAATAGAAGAATCTGTTGATCGTGTGTATTCACTAGATGATATCAGAAGGTACCTGCTGTTTGCAAGACAGTTTAAACCGAAGGTAACTTTACTTTTTAATTTTATCTTAGAATACAGAAAGATCTAAGGAAGTGAATTATCAGAGGGGTAGCCATGTTAGTCTGGATCTGTAAAAACAGCAAAGAATCCGGTGGCACCTGCATCGGATGAAGTGGGTATTCGCCCACGAAAGCTCATGTTCCAATACGTCTATTAGTCTATAAGGTGCCACAGGACTCTTTGCTGCTTTTAAGGAAATGAAGTTACTACTCTGTTTAATGCTTTCTTTGTACAGGTAGAAAGTAAATCAATGAACTGATTCAACAGTACAGCAGTTAATTAAGCTGTGGCATGGAAGCTTGGAATATTTTGGATCCACTTGCTCTCCTTATAAATGCCAGAACCTCCGACAGCACAGTTGAGATTGGGTTTAAAAACTTGAGCTGAGTGTCTGTCAGTACCAAAAACAAATGAAAAGCTTCATCATGTTTAATTCATATCTCTGGGTGTGGGAGAATAATCATTTCCTCAACAGTATCTGGTAATCTGTAGTGCAGTGACTTGTTGCTTAATCAAGCAACTGAATTGAAAACCTTTGTTTTGAAAGGTTACTGCACATAGAACAGTGTAAATTTGAACATAACCGGCGCATATTCTTTGTTGTTTATCCAAATTACAACTTAAAAATGGCTTTTAGAAATATGCAGTGGAACTTTCAGAAGTTCTGCTAATGGAAGCAGTATACTTAAACCAATTCATTATGAACAAATGTACCATCTTATTTCAATCAGATTTCTAAAGAGTCAGAGGACTTCATAGTTGAGCAGTATAAACGATTACGTCAACGAGATGGCTCTGGAGTTACGAAGTCATCCTGGAGAATCACAGTACGACAACTGGAGAGCATGATTCGACTGTCTGAAGCTATGGCCCGAATGCACTGTTGCGATGAGGTAACACTAAGCTTTTAAAAAAAGAAAAAAAAATCAAACAGCTACATAAAGGCAATTAGCATTTTGGTCTTGAAACTTGACAGTGATACTCTGAATTTGCTTTTTCCTGGCCATTTTCTTCCCCAGCTTAAAATAAGGTGTCTGATTCACACAGTACTCAGTTGTATGGCATGTCAGCTCCTCTTTCATGTTGCTGCCTTGTTCTCCCATACGTAAAAAATCTCTAGATGTTGTTGGGGGGGAGGAGAGGGAGGTATACTGTGGCTCACATTTTCAAAGTTAAGATATATGTGATCTGCCCGATTGGATATTAATTCATGTGCTCAACAATATTAATTTAAATGTTCACTGCTCATCATGTAAGGCAGGAGAAAGATAATATTATGAAGATCTACACAGTCTACTGAGATACAGCTCCATTGGCATTGTGATTGAGTGGGCTTGGGAGATGCTGCCACTCTCTTCCACCCCCAATCAAGAAGGAGCCAAGCAGAACCCAGCAGGGCATCTAAGCCTCACCGACGCATTGCCAAGTATAAGGAGCCCAGCAAAGCCTATGGGTGTATTTGAACTCAGTAAGAGGGAGCCAAGACCAGGGAACCCAGAATACATGCCTGATCATATTTATGCAGTTGTTCAGATCTACTGAATGCGGTTTCTTGTATGGATGGGATTTGGAAAACTTCACTACCTTTTTTCATAATCTAATCCCAGTTAAAAAACCTATCTGCCTCATTGTGAATATAGGATTAACATGATTTTACTGATTACTGTTTGAATTTGACACACTTTGTTCTAAACTGATATGATATCCAAAAATATCTGCTAGTTATGTTCTAAAGATGCTTGGCAGGTCAGAGTTTGGCTAAGTTTTTAGTTTTAAAAACCTTTGCAGCCTGTGGTTGGGCTAATGAAGATGATTTTAGTTAATTTCTTTCTGGTTTCAAGGGGACACACCTCAATTATAAACAGTCTTGAATACTGTTGCCAGTCAAATCTCACAGCATTGTGTTGTTTTATTGGAAACCTGAAAGTGAAACAAGCAAGTTTAAATTTTCATTTTTCAAGTACTGTGCAAAAAACCCACTAGTGAATAGTAAAAGTGTCACTTTCTAAGAAAAGGTTAGGATTATCTGTAATTTAAGTAATGTTGCTTGTTGTGTTAAGGGTCAATGTCCTATCAAAAGTCATTAAGAGATCTTATAAAAATGTCATTGTGGGACTCGATGTTCTCTATTTATGTGGGCTCAGTTTGAACAAAACCTTTTTTCTAATTGCCAGCCTGAAAACTCACCATCAGCAGGCTATTTATTCCTCAGTAATCCTATGCAAATTTTCTGAAAGTCACAAGCTGTCAGAGGGCATAGTTTTGGAAAGAACCAACCTTGGCTGTCAGCCGAGGGTGAGTTTCTGGGGCTGGCAAAAAAAAAAAAAAAAAAAAAAAAAAAAAAAAAAAAAAAAAAATTCTACTTTTGATGTAGGATTAGTAAGATGTGACTATGGAGGCTCTGCAATGCCATTCTTTGTGATTCTAACCTGAGAAGTAACTATCTGAAGTACAATTCTTAGGTTCTGAACACATGAATATGTTTTGCAAATCTCTCCTAGGTTCATCCAAAACATGTGAAGGAAGCATTCAGGTTATTAAACAAATCTATCATCAGAGTTGAGACTCCAGATGTCAATTTAGACCAAGATGACGAACAGCAAATGGAGGATCAGGAGGCTGAAGATGGAGTCAATGGTAAGTCACTTGCTGACAGTTTCTGGCTTTGCTTGTGAATGGGAGGGGGGACCTTCCAATGTTTAGTGCTTAATTGTTTGACAGAGTGCATCTGTTCTCTTGTTTCCTGCTTCAACCTCTGTCCCTACTTTCTCATGCTCCAGGGCTTGAGTAGGGGATTGTACTTAACTCTGGCACTATCTTGCTGTGATCTTGGGAAAGTCAGACTGCTTCAGCTGCCAGATCAGCATAACGATGCTAATTACCTGAAGTTTAAACTTTTTATTCATAAAAATTGTTGATACAGGCGGTGCAGATGCTCCAGCAGATGTCAATGGCCTTGTGAATGGGACCAGTGACCACTCTGAGGATACAAACAAAGATGCAGCCCCCAAGGCTTCCCTGAAACTTGGCTTCTCTGAATACCGCCGAATCTCTAACCTCATTGTGCTGCACCTCAGGAAAGCAGAAGAAGGTAAGAACTAATTTAAAAACTGTAAAGTGAATGGGCTACATCATCACAGATGCTCTTTGGTTATATTGTAGTGCAGGGCTACAACTCTGATCTGGCATTTGTCAGCAACAACATAGCTGGTTCGTGTAACAAACTTAGTTTGGGTCCGATTCCACATTCGCAGCATTGGCCCATTGCCATTCAGATCAATGAAGCCATAATGCCAAATTCAGTATCATTCCTGCATGACTTTAATTTTAAGACAGCGGAATGAAAGGGCTTCCCCAGTGACCTCAATGCTCTTTATAAGAAAGATTGAACCAATACTAGAAAATTACAAACAGTTTATCAATGCGGTATGTATTGTGTGTCGACACATACTTCATGAGACTGCAGAACAAATTATTTGCCAGGACTAACATCTGAGTGATCGGATTGGTACACAAAATAAAAGCAGAAGTTCAAAGCACTCATTCACAGAGGATATCATCGCAACTGGCAAAGAACTGGTCTCTGTATTAAAGGAGGAAAAACAGCAATAAAGGCAGAAACTCATTGAGAGTATGGACATGACCCACAGCAGAAAGAAAGCATAACCACCCAAGGAAGGCAAAGCGACATCTCCTAGAAAATGGTAGGGCACTGAACAAACAACCTAAGATGCCAGCTTAAGTGGCAAGAAGAGCAGGAGACTTTTATATACTGAATTAACCTCCAGAATTAACGCCCTTAAGAATGGCAAAGCTGCTGGTCTAGTCAGTGTTCATACTGAACAAATCAAACCATTTGGACCAGCAATAAAGAACTGGTTAATTAAGTTGCTCAGATACATACAAAGAATCCAAGATCTGGCAGCAAGCATGTGTTGAGGCACTCCTGAAGCTGTGGAAGAACACAGTGGAGCTGAAGAACTTGCAGACCTATATCACTACTGTGTCATCTCCACAAACTGTAAGAGCATCTCATCCTACACCACCTATCACAACTTGTTGAAAAGGACCTAATCCTAGAGCAAACTGGATTCCGCCCAGGCAAGTCATGAACCTGTCAAATGCTGAACATCACTAGATACATTGAAGATGGCTTTGAAAATGGTATAATAGAGTCAACAAATACAGCACCTGCCAGAAGCATATGACACAGTAAATCACTGAAGGCTCCTCACTAAAATATACATCATGAAAGGTCACCAACTTGTACAACTGATAGTGTCTACTAGAGAACCGATGTTTTTACTTCAAATAACACGGGAAGTGGAGCCTATGGTGGCAACAGAAAAACTGCCTACCAAAACGGAGCATACTCTCCTCAATACTTCTCAGTCTCTATGTGAATGATCAACTCAGAGCTGGTGCTTGGCGTAAGCAGACTGAGCAATTGCTTAGGGCCCAAGCAGCTCAAGGACTATTAGCTTTTTATTATGTGTTGTGTGGGGCAAAAATGCATCTGCTTAAGACCCCCAATGGGCTAGCACCACCTCCGGATCAACTGGCAAAAGAAGTTTTATCTTCTGATGACCTAGGTGTCTCTGCTCAAGCCACGGCTCTTGCCCAGATCAAAGCTACATGGACATCAGCACCGTCAGGGCTCTGTCTGTCACATAGAGAATGAAGTGCATGCCAGCACAGCCAAAATGCAAGTCCTTCTCTTCCATTTTTGGAATTGTGAGGCCAATAGAGAACTCAGCATCATCGGGAATGGGATATCATTTGCCCACTGCTGGAATCCTGTCTACTGTGGAGTGTTGCCAGGCCGCATTCTCTCCTTCAGGGCACAGGTGGAGAAGACGATAAAAGGCAAAATTAGCACCTAGAGCAATATGCTCAGAAAACTTGCTAATTGCGGGGATCTCCATTTTGAATCCTAAGAGCCACTGCACTTGCCCGTCACTATTTGACAGCTGAATACATATGTCCAGTGTGGGAAAGATGGGCTTACACAAAGCAGCTGGAACCTGTACTGATTGACAGCTGCCGCAGGTGTCTAAAACCAACAGACATGAACAAGCCTTTATGTGCTTGCTGGAGTTGCTCCACCAGATATCAGGAGTGTGGTCACAAGCAAAATTGAATGATTATGACAGGCTGAAGATACCAGACGTCCGCTACATGGTGACACGTGGCCTCCCTAGCAGCAACAGAACTGCTTAAAAAATCAGCAACAGCTACATAACTGGAAATGTAGCACACACTGCTCAAAATACTCAACAAAGATGTCAAAATACACATTGATGTTGCCGAATGCCTTCCTGCAGGTACCGAGAGAGATTGATAGACCTGGAGATGTTTAAATAGCCTCCAAGCAAGAGGTGGAAGGTCAATATGCGGAAGTGGGGCTATGCTAATAACTCGGACACGTGTGACTCCAGTGAAACACACACCATCTGTTGGTCTGCCAGCTTTTGGAGGAATCATGGAAGATCTCACAAGGGCTACAGACCAAGCCATATTATGTGCCCAATGCTGTGGAAACCTATGATTGTGGTATAAAGACACAAGAAGAATATCCTCTCGGACTGTACAACCCATTCAGAAACCAAATTCAGACAAATCCCATGAGCAAACTTTTCTTAAATTAGACTTTGGGTTCATTAGCACCCAGTCAGCTAAACCAAAAAATGTTGGTTTGAAAGTTGGGAGAAGGCTGCATGGTTTGTCTTAATGAATTGGGTTGGGGGCCCTTTTTCACAGCACCATCGATCCACAATATGTCAGCTGAAATGAAGTCACTGCTAGGGTGAAACATGCAGCTGTTTGACAGTAATATAGCAATCCTACAGAAAAAATTAAGATTGGAAGTAAAGATTGCAATATCCAGTTAAAGCTGCAAAAGTGGTTTTAGGTAGACAGAATGTGCAGTTATTACAAAAGACACTAGTGTCTTCCTGTTTGGGCAGAACAATAATGCTTTACTTGGAGGAAACTAGACAGCGCTGCTTGCCACTGCTTCTTACCTTTTGAATCTTCTGCCTGGTGTTTTTTCCAAACCGCATATTTAGTTTGTGAGCTGCATGGATGGATAGAAATGAGAGCTTCAGTTCTCAGTCTAAGTGTGACTCCAATGTGATTGTGACATGTCATCTGTCATCAGACACCTCCATTTCTTGGGAAATTAAAACTCCTTGATACAAATAATCTGACAGGTTATTTTGGGCTTCTCTTTTCAATATGTAAATGTTATACTAAGTCTTCTCTTTGACAGTTTGATTATTATCCTCCTGCTGCTGTATGTTTGTGCAATCTGGGGATTGGCATTGTAACTAGAATAATCTAGGTTTCTTTTTTCCTTGCAGAAGAGGATGATTCCTCATTAAAGAAGAGTGATCTTATTAATTGGTACTTAAAGGAAATTGAATCAGAAATAGAGTCTGAAGAAGAGCTTATAAATAGAAAGAAGATCATAGAGAGAGTCATTCATCGACTTACACACTATGTATGTATGCAGTTGTATGGATATTTAAAAGGGTTTTTAGCTTGTAAATGTTTTTTTGATGCATTTGACAAGTTAGGAACATACAGTATGTCTGTGCGCAGGCACCAATAATTGGCGCTGTATAAACACCTAGATATCTTTCTCTTAAAACTCTGGTCATGGAAGGAATGTCAGAATTACAGGCTGAAAAAGGGGTGAGTGGATGTGAGTGAGCTTCAGGCGTTACATACTTTCCTTTTCCAAGTATTAGTAGATTTCCTTTGTCCTGCTGAATTGCAAACAAGAAGTGGTTAATAGCAGGCTGTGATACTCCCTGAAGCTTTTCATGGACTCCAGTTTCTAGGGTTTCTATTTTTCTTGTAGTGACTTGCAGGCATTCAGTAAATAACGTGAGCCTCCCAAGGAATGGAACTTTCCCCTTTCTTTTGCCCATGTAGCTGAAATATTCTTGTGATCAGGGTTCTGGGGCAGGCCACACTGAGATTGCTTGGTTAGAACGAACTGCAAAGAATGGGGCTGATAATCCCCCAAACTGGCGGTAATTCTGATACTTAGATTCATCAAGCCAGCAACAAAATAGCTTCCCCAATACCTTACTGGTTTACCCAGAAGTACGGTTGTCTTAAAGCAACCCAGCCTTGAGCTCCTACCCAGACAGCCAAGTCAAGTACAGGATTACTGAAAATCTTATTCATCATATAAAAAGTTGTACCAGTCCCAAAGGACCAGACACATTACCCACCAGGTCAATGAATATTTCAGATCTTAACAAGAATTGGCTATAAGTGTGTCTTTGGGTAACTAAACTAAAGTTTATTAAAAAAGGAGAGAGTGAGTATTGGTTAAAATATCATTATGCATACAGACATAAATAGAGTCCTTAGGTCAATTTCATAGTAGAGATGGTGAGCTTTAGAGTTGCAAAGAGTTTTCAGAATTAGTTTCATAGGTTAGAGTCCAGTGTCCAATATCGGGGTGACCCACTCTGGAACTGGGGACCTCAGTCTTATGACTCATACATCCCCTTATGAAGCTTTAACAGATCTGAGATAACAGGATCAGGGACCAAGAGCTCTTCTTATAGTGCTCTGGCAGGCCATCAATAGCCTCTTGACAGCAAGCATTCCTTGGGTGAATAACAGTGGCTTTACAGTAACCTATTTCCTATGTATACACAGGTAACTAGTTGCATTCATCAACATAAGGTAATTATCCATTAAGCAGTTGAGAAACAATTTACTACCATCTTCAATGAGAAATCTAGTCAATTATGTTCTTACACCCAAGTTCTATCTAAATGTTAATATTTCCCTTTTGATCTCTGAATCAATAGATATAGTAACAGACAGTATGGGTTTGCATTTCAGAGCTCTAGTCTGTGGCTGTGTTGGCTATTTATAAGGAATAGCCCCAGTTACCATTTATATACTTTGCTAATATGTCTTTTTAAAGGTTAAATTTAGGTCATTTAACTTGCTAGTTGCTTTCTGGCTCAATGTCACAGTCCTCACTCCTGAGTTTAGGTCTCTGTCCCTGTGGCGTAATTCACTCTCTGGAAATTTAGATTCTGTCTATCTTTTCTCTCTGTATTAAAATGACAGCTGCCAGAGGGAAGCTGAGAAGTCAGTTTTAATCAAAAGCCTAATTAGAAAGTACTCTTTGGTCTATACTTGGCAAGAAATGCTGCTTCTCATTATGGCAATGTTTGGGGCAGGCAAGTCTACTACTTAAAACAGTGTACAAATGTTGCTAAATTGGCTTGCTATGTAAATTCTGCAGTGCCAAGAGTTACTGTTTTTAGGGTTTATCTACCTTGGGAGGGTACCTATTCCTGACTAAATAGATTAAAGCTAATTTGGTACAAGGCACTCTTATTCTGGAGTACAGGGACGTAACCTCCTTGCAGCTCAAGTGCCACCCAGCTCAATCTCCAGCAAGAAATGGGTTGACTGTTCAGTCTCTGTCATTGGCAGTCTTATTGTGCCAACTGAAGTTTTTGGTGACTATGTGATTGCCAACCATGTAGGGGCATTCAGTTTGTTGGTCTTCCATGCTAATAATATATCTGTACCAAGAAAGCTGTCAAAACTGAACCAGGGCTGATGAAAGTAGTTGCTGGGTTTGGCTATGAATATCCTCATTGCTGATTTTGTCCTGCCACTTGATATGGAGCAACTGACCAAGACTATGAGAAAAGACAACATCGGTCCAGTGCTCTTCAGCCTTCCCTTTAGTGTCCTTTCCTAGTTTCGCTGCCATACAAAAGAGTTGGTATAACTGTAGGTCTGTAGATAACACCGCTTTGCAGAAACCTTGTTGTCACAATGTCTCCATAGAGGCCGTTTTAAGGCCTGGAATATGGCAGCAACTGCTGCTCTATGAGCATCCACATCTTGTGAATATCTTCCATGTGGTCCGTGATGCTTCCTGAGTATTTGACAGTTGCCACCTACTCCAATATCATGACTGGGCAGGTTAGTAGTGAGCTAGTTGTAATCAGGAGCTGGACGCTGATAATGGCCAGGGACTTGGTTTTGTCCATATTAATAACAAGGCCAGTGCGTGTTGCTTTGTGCCCAGCCAGATCAGCCATCCTCTGCAGCGATTCACCAAACCGACCCAACAAAGCAATGTCATCAACGTATTCAGTGTTTTGAAAACAAAATGGTATTCATCCTAATGTCACCAACAGCTGCCTTTTCATGAGCTGAACATGCCTGGAGGTGGTCAGCTGCCTTTTGAGCAGCTGACCACCTACAACAACCTGGTCAATTATCCTTGTAGCTGAAATGGAAGAATCATCTGCTACACATCCTTTCTGTAGTGGGGGGCCCAAAATTGGCCTCAATATTCCAACTTGAGTAGGCCTATCCACATTGGTTTTAATCTAGATATCACATCTTAAAAATAGTGAAAATGTGGTGGCACAGGTTTCAATGTCTTATTGACACCCAAATGGTTCATCAGCAGAGTTGGAACCCTTAATTTTTCCACCCTGACCTCAGCTATTTCAGCTAATGGAATAACTGATAACAAGAATAGGTTGTCATCTTCTGCCTGGAGCAGCATTAGAAAGGGATGAGACACACACTTTGCCAGTGGCTTTCACAGTGATTTGCCAGCGCCAGAGAAATGGTGAGACAATCTGGAATCTTGGGTTTTGTTCCAGGCTCTGGAGGGAAGTATGCTCTAGTCAACACAGACTCTACTGCCCCATTCCCTCCAACCTGTCCAGTATATTCCTCACCCGTGATTCTTTGTACCAGTTCTATTCTCCCCATTTACCCAGTCTAAATCTGCCTACCCAGTTCGGTTCTCCTCTGACTCATCAGATCTTTCTCCCCTAACTCCAGCTCCTCACGGACCACCAGCTCAGTTTTTCTCTCACCTTATCTTCCAGCCCACCCCTAGTCCCACCAGACTCCTTGTTGTGATTTGCTCCTTTCCCTGTTCCAGCTCTGGTTCTTGTCTCCTCTGCATTTGAGTCAGTTGACTTTTTCCTCCATACTGCCTGAGCACCAGGAATGGGGGCCTTGAATTTACAGGAAAGGCAGACTCCTTGCCCTCAGTTCCACTGCCTGGCTCCACCTCCGCTTAGAGCAGCCATTACAGGGAAAGTTCTGTTTTGACCCTGTGGCCCCGGACCGGATGGAGCATGCTCAGTTGCTCTGTGAGGATGGCGCACGTGCAGTCTGGGCACATGTATGAGCTGTCCTCAGCAGATGGAAACTTTGGAGACTTTAAAATCTGCTAAAATCTAAGTCTTTACTGAGCATGTATGAACTGTGAGTTTACCTCCCCACTTCCACCCCCAAAAATTATAATTTGGTCAAATTTGGGCAGATTTTCCCAGGGACAGCAAATCACACAACCCAAATTTCAAGTCCCTACTCCAAAGTATGAGGACACAAGAACTGTTCAAAGAAAAGGTTGCCAAAATGTTTTTACATTGTTTTATTAATGTATTTTGCCCCTTAATCTCATTCTTGGGAATAGTTGAACCATTTTGGCTGAAATTTTCAGAATAAAAATTCATCTGAGACATGCAGGCATGGAAAATCTCAGCTTAGATGGCTAAGGCTTGGTAGTGTTATAAACAATTTAAAACATTCCTATAAGGGTAAGTGTTGAGCAACTTTAACAATAGGTGGTGCTATCTGCCCTGCCTGTAAGAAGGGTCAGCTGCTCCAAGAGGCAAAACACAGGGAAAAACTACCAGAAGAAGAGAGCCTGTGGAATCTTTCTCTGCAGGGAAGAATTGAAGCAGACAGCATGTACAATGGAAGAGTGGGGAGAGGTAATGAAGTCTGGGGGTAATGAAGTCTGGGTAGCATGAGGACTAGGTGAAATAAGGATGGGCATGCAGGATTAAAGGGGTAAAAGTAGCAGTGAACCACATCCTTGGGAGGAAGGCTGATCTGGTTGTTAGAGCACTAGGCTGTGGGAGACTTGGATTTAATTCCCTGCTCCACCACAGTCATTCTCTGGCTCTTGGCAAGTTGCCTAGACCCAGATCCCCAAAAGTATTTAGGCATCAGACACCTGTTGAAATCTGTGTCTCAGTTACTCCATCTGTACTTGGATATCATAGCAAAGGGGGTCCCATATAAGTACTTACGATAGAAACATGCGAAAGGGAGGTGAGGGGAAAAGATGAAGTAAAGTGCAAAAGGGAGTTGACTTTTCTTTAAAAAAGAACAAACACTTACTGCATTAGAATTATATTTGAAAAATAACTGTGTTCAGTATTAAGGCTGTAAGCCTTTGTGTGAGTAAGGATTTTTGTGTCTGTTTCAGGACCACATTCTAATAGAACTCACCCAAACTGGACTAAAAGGCTCCACAGAAGGAGAGAGCTTTGATGAAGACCCATACCTGGTAGTTAACCCCAACTATCAGCTGGAAGACTAGGGGTTGTAACATACCATAGTAGGACTTAATTTGTTAATTGCATGTTGGAAATGCATTCTTTGTACATTGTTGCAATACTCACTGAATGGCTAAATTCTTAAATTTGTATGAACACTTTGTTGTAGTGTGGAGCAGTACTCTTAGTAATACATGATTATTCATAGATATTCAGCATTCCTGGAACGTGGTTTTATATAAGTGATAAATTATATAATGTTTCTGTGGCGTTTTTTTTAATGGTCCTCTTCCAAACAAGGCAAGGTAAGGCAACATGAAATCTTCAGCATGGAGCAATCCAGATGCTTTTTTAACAGTGGGGAAATTTGCACCATTCTTCTCTAGTATCTGTTAGTGAGATTTTATGATGTAGATTTTTACAATTCTGTTTTTTCCTATTAAATAAATAAAAAATTGTTAAATGTCTGAGAGTGTCTTGGGGGATGGCTTTGTTCTGAGACTGGGTGCTGTTTCACTTATGAACTTTCCTCTTGCTCTGCAAGCTGAAAATAATATAAATACTTGTATTTCAGACAAGCTTTTACCTTCACTGTCTAGCTGATGCTATTTGTAGAGGGTTTCTTTAAACCTTTCAATATCAGGTGATTAGAAAATCTGACTTTCACTTTATTTTAAGATATACTTTTTTTGTTGCATGTTTAAAGTAAAACAGTCAAAACAGAGACAGGTCCAAAATATGATGATGCCTGATGAGGGCAGGTAGTCTTGTCTTTGGTATACTTCCTGGTTTGTGAACTGGCAGAAAAGTGCAGCCACACGACAAACGTGGATTCTTAGGGTGTGGACTTTGGTGAATTAGTAACTAGATTTTTAACCTTCAGTCCTTCAATCAAATCTTAGGTTATTTTGCAGGTGAAGTTGTGCAATGAGAACTTCCTGACGTATGCTAAAAAAGGGAAAGAAAATCACAAATATGAGCAAGTGGTAATTTTTACTCTTCTTGTTTAGCTTTGTCTTCAAGAGAAGTAAAGATACAATCACAATGAGCCAGACAGTGTAGGCACCTAAAGATCTCTTGTGGCTGATAGAAAATACTAAACACTTTTTTTTTTTTTTTTCTTCAGTGATTGTCCACACAGATTCCATTCTTGGTGTGGGGGGGGGCACGCTATATGTGAAATTATTTTCTTTTGAATAGCAGTGGCCATTGGGACTGTGCTCATGTCCTAGGCCTGTGGTCCTCAACCTTTCCAGACTGCTATACCCCTTGTAGAAGTCTGATTTTGTCTTACATACCACCAAGTTTCATCTCTCTTAAAAACTACTTGCTTCTAAAATCAGACATAAAAATCTAAAAGTGTCACTGCACACTATTACTGAAAAAATGCTTATGCTCTCATTTTTGCCATATAGTTATAAAACAAATGAATTGGCATATAACTATTGTATTTACATTTCAGCGTATATAGTACATAGAGCAGTATAAACAAATCATTGTATGAAATTTTAATTGGTACTGACTTCGCTAGTGCTTTTTATGTAGTCTGTTGTAAAACTAGGCAAATATCTAGATGAATTGATGTACCCCCTGGAAGACTTCTTAAGTACCCCCAGAGGTAAATGTACCTACCCCTGGTTGAGAACCACTGTCTTAGGCCCTAGCAACCACCATAATTGAGGACATAAGGGGTAGGGAGGCCTCAAATTGCCACCCCATGGCTGCGAGGCAGAATTCTGCGGTGTCCACGTGTCTTCACCTGCAGAGATACTTTAGTTAGACCTATTGTTGAGGTGAGGTTTTTTTAGTTATATAGGCAAGTTTACTTTACACATTTGTGTAAAAATAAAAAAGCAAAGTAAAAATAAAAGTAAGTTTTAGTGAGATTCAGGGCACTGGTCGGATTCTTCCTTCCCCATCCCCGCACCAGGGCCAGACCCCTCCCCCCCTACACCATACATAGGCCTAAAGTGGCTGATGGCAAATCTCCGTAGAGCCTGTCAACGATAGCCACTTGAGTTGCTTCCTGTGCTTAGGAGAGGGACACATGTCTGAACACTGGTCCTTGCACAGGACATTTTTAAAGCACACTCTCTAGAGGCTTGAGAAGGCAGATTGAAGCTACATCTTCTGGAGATATCTCTACAGACTTTTACAGATCCTGACAAGCAACTGGAAAGACCACCTTTTCTTGGACACTCGCACTTCTCTAGTGCCACTTTGCCACCAACCCAGGAGAGGGGCCATAGGTAGCAAAGCACCAAAGATCAAAGGTGCAGCTCCCTCTCCAGTCGCAAGACAAAAAAATTCATATCCTAAGATTGAGCCTAACCCAAGCATTAAGGTGAAATATGTATGGATGGTTACTTCACACAGCACTGTACTGCTACTGGTATTGCTCAGGCAGCAGGCCCTTCTCTGGCACTGTGTGCATTCACCAGATTACTCTGACAGCAGTGATACCAAGGAAACATGTGCCGGGCTAATCAGTTCCAGCCACTGGGGGCCTGGTGACACATGCAGCACCGATGGACTCATCTATATAGAAAATCTTGCTGGCAGAGAGGCAATTCTTGGCACCAACTAACTTGGCCCAGTACCAGATTCCCCAGTCCTGGACCGACTTAAGAGTTGGTTTCTTTCATCACCTGTTCGAACTGGCCACAGTCCTCGCTCAGCTGGGGGACACTGGACTGGCGGCATGCTCCCTCCGGGGATGAGGACTTTGCTACATTATCCTGAAAAGGAATGAGAAAGCTGCCTATTCTTGTTGGAATGTGACCCGTTCCCCACTGTGGATAACCCAGTGGGATGTGAACAGGCAGTCGAGGAAGGAATCCTTTAGAGACACACATTAATGTGGATCACTGAACTGGTATCCTCCTGTGTGCTCTCCTTCCCCTCAGTAACTTTACCAGCCTTGGGCCTGTAGCCTTTTATTCTATTTAATGTTAATTGTACTCCAGTGGGTTCTGCTCTGGCAGCTACAGTCTCAAGTTCAACAGAATTATCTGTTTGTTCTGGCTCTGCAGTCCATAGGAACACATGAAACCGTAGGCAAATAACACATACAGTTACAAGAGCCATCTGTCTTTTAGTACTTTTATTAAAGTTACCAATGAAGTTATAAATGTCACAGCATATATAATTCCTAAAGATAAGTACAATGTATCAATTATTACCTACAGGCATACATGCTCCTAGATGATGTTAGTATGTTGAACCTTTCATGGATTGACCATCAATATGGGAGTTGTTCCTGCTGGAGTTTCCCACAGGAAGCTCAATTTGCCTACTCTGGGCACCCTTTTTTAAATTGTTAGTCTGTCTATACCTATATTCTACCTATGTACATGACAGTGCCAAACCCTCTCTTATTGGTCTGTGTCCCCTAGAAACACAAGAGACTCCGAATTCTATAGGCTGTGTAGGTCCTTGTTATTGACATACCACCTTTATCTCGCAGTTAAAGGCACATACTGGATACAATATTTGTTGTTACAGCACTTTATAATTTAAATTTAATCTTCCCAGCTATACTTTTGTAATATTGCAAGTTGGTACCTCTTTTTCCCCATAATCTTTCAGGTTATTTCTCGGTCATTGACTTACACTATCATTTCTTGTCTCCAATAGCTAAGCTAAAGTCTTGCAGGCATCAACCCACAGTTTCTTGCATTTCAGCTTGTTCTACTCACGTCTACTACATAATTCCTCTAAATACTGATCAGTCTTATACCTTTATAATCCTACAAATCAACTCTGATTAACATACAATGAATATATGTAATATAACATTGATTAATCATAACATCACACAGTAAGTGGATACTAAACTAAAATCATTGGCTGCAGGCCCTAAGGGCATCCTTGGGTTATCAGTCCATACATTAGGAAAATGGCTTCCTCAGCAGACTCCAAGATAATTTTCCTCAAAGCAACTAAGCCAGCTGGCTCCAGTACCAATTCTGGTAACAAGTTTTGGAGGAGGAACAAGAGCTTGGCAGAGAAGACATCCAGCCATTGGCTATTTCTTCCTTGTCCCCGAAAAGACAACTAAGTTTCCCTCTATAGCCCCATTGGATGAACTAAAAGTTTTTTGGGATCTGATAAGGATGTTGTATATCCCTCAGAAAAGCAGCATAAATTATTGGACACACTACAGCCCTAATCGTTGGACAGAATGGCCTTATCAATCAAGTAGGGGATTTTAGAAAAGGCAAAGATATGAGCTACTCCTGCACTGTTCCTGTGATCTCCAAGTATACAGACAGATACCAGGTTCTAATGGATGTACATTTTTTTTTTCAGCATTCCGTCCCAGGGTGTCTGGTTATCCATGCTATCCAACAGAGATCAAAGCAACAGACCAGATCTAACTTCTCTGCAAGTGGGTCTTTCTTGTTGAAAGCATCCTTGGTGATGCTTCAACTACAAGTTTCCAATTATCAAGAACTTCTTGCAAAGTATGATTCCTGACTTGAAGGTCAGTCAACACCTTCTCCACTCACTATGCCTTGGTGCAAATCTCCAGATCAGATGGAAGCTTCATTGGGGCTTGTCATAACTATAAAGGGAAGGGAACAGCCCTCCTGTGTACAATACTATAAAATCCCTCATGACCAGATACTCCAAAATCCTTTTACCTGTAAAGGGTTAAAAAGCTCAGGAAACCTGGCTGACACCTGACCCAAAGGACCAATAAGGGGACAAGATACTTTCAAATCTTGGTGGGGGGAAGTCTTTTGTTTGTGCTCTTTGTTTTGAGTTTGTTCGCTCTTGGGACTAAGAGGGACCAGACATCAATCCAGGTTCTCCAAATCTTTCTGAACCAGTATCTTATGTTTCAAACTTGTAAGTAACAGGCAGGCAAGGCATGTTAGTCTTATTTTTGTTTTCTCAACTTATAAATGTTCCTTTTTGCTGAGAGGATTTTACCTCTCTTTGCTGTAACTTTGAACCTAAGGCTAGAGGGGGTTCCTCTGGGCTATATGAATCTGCTTACCCTATAAAGTATTTTCCATCCTGATTTTACAGAGATGATTTTTACCTTTCTTTCTTTAATTAAATACTTAAGTGTTTATGCAGGTCCCCACATCTGTACCCTAAAGTTCAGAGTGGGGGAGGAACCTTGACATGATGGCAGAGTGGTGGGATCATTTTAAACCTAAAGCCAGTAGGATTTTTTCTTCTCCTTTCTGGCTGCTTAGAAAACAGCTGAAGGCAGAGGTGTTAAGTTTTTTTTAACGAGAGTCTTTGTTAAGAGAAGGCTTCAAGCTGTGAGCAAGCAGCCAGCAAAAGGAATTTACAAGCTGAATTGTTTTTCTTTCTTTCTACTTCTCGGGTATAGCTAGTTAGAAAGGCTCTGTTAACCAAGCAGCCCTGAGCTGACTGCATCCTAGTTTCAGTGAACTGCAGAGGGGTGTGGCCTAGCACAAGAAAGCAGGAAAATGAGTACCAATGACTAGAGCTGGCCAGACTGGAAGCAACAGAGAAAAAAAATGAACATAAGAGACGGATGGAACTAAAACAATTAGAAATTAGTATTTTGAAGGCAGAAAATGCAAGGGAAGAAACTGCCCACAAGAGAGCTATGGAGGTGAAACAAAAAGAGATGGAGGAGAGGGAAAGGGAAACGAATTAGCAAGAGCTAAGGAGGATTTATCAGCCAACCCTAACAACCCTTCTCCAGGTACTGCTTCCCATCCCAGAAAATTCCCCACCTACAAGGCAGGTGATGATACTGAGGCCTTCTCAGAAAATTTCGAAAGGGCCTGCCTTGGGTACAACATCTCTACAGACCAGTACATGATAGAGCTGAGGCCACAGCTCAGTGGACCCTTAGCAGAAGTGGTGGCTGAAATGCCTAAAGAACGCATGAACAATTAGAAACTTTTTCAAACCAAGGCCAGAATCAAAAATAAGACTAACATGCCTTGCCTAACTGTTACTTACAAGTTTGAAACATAAGAGACTGGTTCAGAAAGATTTGGAAAGCATGGATTGATGTCTGGTCCCTCTTAGTCCCAAGAGCGAACAACCCCCAAAACAAAGAGCACAAACAAAAGACTTCCCCTCATCAAGATTAGAAAGTTTCTTGTCCCCTTTTATTGGTCCTTTGGGTCAGGTGTCAGCCAGGTTTCCTGAGTTTCTTAACCCTTTACAGGTAAAAGGATTTTGGAGTCTCTGGCCATGAGGGATTTTATAGTATTGTACACAGGAGGGCTGTTCCCTTCCCTTTATAATTATGACAGGGCTGTCCTTCAGCTGGTATTTGAAATAGGACTCCTCTTGTTATGCTTGTAAGAAGCACACAGGATCTTTTTCAGGGGAAAAGGCAGTACACCATGTTTATTGAAGATACAGCAATTAGCATCTGCATTCAGTCACACTCACGCTGTCCTGCCAGTCGATGTTATAGTTACCAGTCCAGAGTCTGGATCAATCTAGTGGCCAGCTAGGTTGATCACGGGTAGGTAGGACCCAGCTTCAGTCGGTCATGACACGATGCTTTGGGGAAACCCAAAGTTTGCAGGACAAACCCAAAGTTTTCTGGCAAGGCAGATATATAGTGATTTATATAGTGATTTTTCCTTCACTGGGACCAATGAGTTTTGCATAGTCATGCTGTAATCAATTGTTGTTTGACAAGTGCTTGTTTTCTTAAAGAATGGGAAGGACAATTTATCTTGTTCTTTCATCCAGTCTCTCAGGAAGTTATCCCATGCTGGTTTTGATCACAACAATCTTGTCCGTAGTGATAGGTGCCTGTCTCATCTTTAGAGTCGTCAGTCTGCCCTCTTCTGACATTTGCATGTTGTAATCTTCTGGCGCCTTTACATCTGTCCTCAGTTCCTCCCTAGAACATCTGGTTTCGGCCTTCGCACTTATCTTCTAACACACACATTCCTCATTCACATGCACAACAGAATTGATTTACACAGAACATTTGAACAGGAACATCAAATTGCACTGCAAGAGAAAAACAATTGTATTCTTGTTTTAAAATGCTAAACCTACAACAAAGTGGTGACCCTAAAAGGTCTGTTACTGTCTTGAAATCGGCTCAGACACAGATTCTGGCTGATGCATCTCTACCAATGGCCCATTAGGCCATTCCTTTCCCTGATTCAAAAAAGGGTGGCTGGCAGGATATGGTCAAATCATACATCAGTACATTTAATACATGCTACATTATTATTATTATTTATCCTTCATTCTAAATTATACAAAATAAAAACATAAAATCCTACTACTATACTCTTACCCCCTCCCAGAATGGGATATTGCTTGCTAGCCATCAAGTGAGGAATCTTTGTGACGATCACTCTGAGGCCTGGTCTACACTACGCGTTTATACCAATTTTTAGCAGAGTTAAACCGATTTAACGCTGCACCCGTCCATACAACAAAGCCCTTTGTATCGATATAAAGGGCTTTTTAAACCAGTTTCTGTGCTCCTCCCCAACGAGAGGAGTAGCGCTGAAATTGATATTACCATATCAGATTAGGGTTAGTGTGGCCGCAAATCGACGGTATTGGCCTCCGGGCGGTATCCCACAGTGCACCACTGTGACCGCTCTGGAAAGCAATCTGAAGTCGGATGCACTGGCAAGGTAGACAGGAAGAGCCCCGTGAACTTTTTAATTGCATTTCCTGTTTGGCCAGCGTGGAGAGCTCACCAGCACAGGTGACCATGCAGAGCTCATCAGCACAGGTAACAATGCAGTCTCCTGAGAATCGAAAAAGAGCTCCAGCATGAACCGCACGGGAGGTACTGGATCTGATCGCTATATGGGGAGAGGATTCTGTGCTAACAGAACTCCGTTCCAAAAGACGAAATGAAAAAACATTTGAAAAAATTTCCAAGGCTATGATGGAAAAAGGCCACACCAGGGACTAAGTGCAGTGCAGAGGGAAAGTTAAAGAGCTCAGACAAGCCTTCCAGAAAACCAAAGAAGCAAACGGAAGGTCCAGGGCAGGGCCGAAAACATGCTGCTTCTACGCTGAGCTGCATGCAACTCTAGGGGGGTCCGCTTCCAGTTCCCCACCCCTGTCCGTGGATTCCGAGGTGGGGATGGTAATCTCAGCCATGGCTGAGGATTCTGCAAACGGGGAAGATGAGGAGGAGGAAGAGGAGGACGAGCTTGCAGAGAGCACACAGCACTCCGTTCTCCCCAAAGGCCAGGAGCTTTTTCTCGCCCAGACGGAATTACCCTCCCACGCCAGTAGCCCAGACCAATGAAGCCATGGAAGCAACCTCTGGTGAGTGTACCTTTTGTAAATATAAAACATGGTTTAAAAGCAAGCGTTTTTTAATGATTGATTTGCCCTGAGGACTTGGGATGCATTAGCGGCCAGTACAGTTATTGGAAAAATTTGTTAACATGTCTGGGGATGGAGCGTAAATCCTCCAGGGACATCTCCATGAAGCTCTCCTGAAGGTACTCCAAAAGCCTTTGCAGAAGGTTTCTGGGCAAAGTAGCCTTATTCCGTCCACCATGGTAGGACTCTTGACCGCGCCATGCATGTAGCAAGTAATCTGGTATCATTGCATGACAAAGCCTAGCTGCGTATGGTCCCGGTGATTGCTGGCATTCAAGCAACATCCGTTCTTTATCTCGCTGTGTTATCCTCAGGAGAGTGATATCGTTCATGGGAACCTGGTTGAAATTCAGGAATTTAATTAAGGGGACAGAGATGGCCATTCCTACTGGGCTGTTTGCCTGTTGCTTAAAAGAAATCCTTCCTTGCAGGTAGCCAAGCGGGGGGAGGGGAGATGGCGGAATGGCGCTGAGCTTTTTCGCGTTTGGCTAGCAGGGATCTTCCCTGCTACCAGCCACGCGGTGTGGTGCGGAAGGGGGGTGATTAGCAGCGATCCTCCATGATACCTGCCACGCGGTGGGGGGAGGGGTAAAGCGATCATCCCAGAGAATTGAATGGGAGGGTGGTTTCTGCTGCTGCATGTTAACAGGAAAGAAGCAGCACTGAACAGGATTTGCTTGGTATTTAGGAAAGGAGGGCACTGTGTATATGAAGATTGTAGAAG
This sequence comes from Gopherus evgoodei, assembly GCF_007399415.2. NCBI lineage: Eukaryota > Metazoa > Chordata > Testudines > Testudinidae > Gopherus > Gopherus evgoodei. The sequence continues at coordinate 62,166,928 of NC_044332.1, forward strand.
CCGAAAGACAATGGCTTACCATGGATGCATGCAAGCTGAATTCTGCTGCCCGGACCTGCATCTGTGAGATCTCTAACACCAGAGCCACAGGCACACAATATTAAGATGCAAAATGCGACCTTGTAGTGAAATCACATGTGCTATGTAAGGTGAATAGTGTTGTTCACTGTGAAAGAGTATAAGCATTGTTCTGTAAAATGTATCTTTTTAAATACTTCTCTCCCTTTTTTACCTCCCTCATGCAGCTGCAAATTTTTCAAGCCTCCCTACTCCATCCCGAAGGCTATCTCAGGTAAGGCGGAGGAAAAAAAGACGCAAGACAAAATGTTCTCGGAAATCATGGAAGTGACCCTCAGTGAAAAAGCTCATCTGAATGAGTGGAAGGACGTGGTATCAAATTACAGGAAAGATGCCTGTGAACGTGAGGAGAGGAGGGGCGCTCGAGATGAGAGGTGGCGCCAGGAAGATCAGAGGTGTAGGCAGGAAGATATGCGGTGATGGGATGCAACACTGGGGCTGCTGCGTGATCAAACTGACATCCTCCGACATCTGGTGGAGCTTCAGGAACAGCAGCAGGGTCACAGAGTGCCGCTGTAGCCCCTGTGTAACCACCCTCACCACTCACCATGTTCCATATCTTCCTCACCCAGACGTGTAAGAACGCGTGGGGGAAGGCTTCATGCACCCGCCCAATCCACCCCCGTGGACAGCCCAACCAAAAGGCTGTCATTACTTTGAAATATTTTTAGTGGCCTTCTCCTTTCCTCCTATCCTCCTCCCAAACCACACCCGGGATACCTTGTCAGTTCTCTCCCTCTTTTTATAAAGACTTTTTAATAAAGAATACATGATTTTTAAATGATAGTTACTTTATTTCCTTAAGCAATCTGTAATCAAAGGGGGAGAGTGGGTTGCTTATAGGGAATGAGTCAATCAAGGGGGGGGGTTTATCAAGGGGAAACAAACACAACAGTCACACCGTACCCTGGCCTGTGATGAAACTCGTTTTCAAAGCTCTGATGCGCACCACTTCCTGGTGTGCTCTTCTAATCGCCCTGGTGTCTGGCTGCGCATAATCAGCGGCCAGGTGATTTGCCTCAGCCTCCCACCCCGCCATAAAGGTCTCCCCCTTACTCTCACACAGATTGTGGAGCACACAGCAAGCAGTAATAACAATGGGGACATTGGTTTGGCTGAGGTCTGAACGAGTCAGTAATGTGTGCCAGCGCTCCTTTAAACGGCCAAATGCACATTCTACCACCATTCTGCACTTGCTCAGTCTGTTGTTGAACAGCTCCTGACTACTGTCCAGGCTGCATGTGTATGGCTTCATGAGCCATGGCATCAAGGGGTAGGCTGGGTCCCCCAGGATAACTACAGGCATTTAAACATTCCCAACTGTTATTTTCTGGTCTGGGAAGTAATTCCCTTGCTGCAGCTATTTAAACAGAGTAGTGTTCCTGAAGATGCGAGCGTCATGAACCCTTCTTGGCCATACCACGTGGGTGTTGGTGAAACGTCCCTTGTGATCCACCAGTTCTTGCAGCACCATTGAAAAGTACCTCTTGCGGTTTACATACTGGGTGCTCCGGTGCCAAGATAGGGATATGGGTTCCATCTATCGCCCCCCCCCCACAGTTAGGGAATCCCATTGCAACAAAGCCATCCACTATGACCTGCGCGTTTCCCAGAGTCACAGCCTTTCATAGCAGCAGCTTAATGATTGCTTTGGTTACTTGCATCACAGCAGCCTCCACAGTAGATTTTCTCACTCCAAATTGATTCCCGACTGACCAGTAGCTGTCTGGCATTGCAAGCTTCCAGAGGGCTATTGCCACTCACTTCTCAACTGTGAAGGCTGCTCTCATCTTGGTATTCTGGCATTTCACGGCAGGGAAAAGCAAGTCACAAAGTTCCATGAAAGTGCCCTTACGCATGCGAAAGTTTTGCAGCCACTGCGAATCATCTCAAACCCGCAAAACTATGCGGTCCCACCAGTCTGTGCTTGTTTCCCAGGCCCAAAATCGGCGTTCAATGGCTAGAACCTGTCCCATTACCAGCAGGATCTCCAAAGCGCAGGGGCCCACGGTTTGAGAGAATTCTGTGTCCATGTCCTCATCACTCTCGTCACCGCTCTGCCGTAGCTGCCGCCTCCTCACCTGGCTTTGAAGGTCCTGGTTCAGCATAGACTGCACGAGAATGTGCGAGGTGTTTACAACGTCCACACTTACGGTCTTGATCTGAGCAGGGTCCATGCTTGCTGTGCTATGACGTTTGCACAGTTTACCCAGGAAAAAAGGCGCGAAACGGTTGTCTGCTGCTTTCATGGAGGGAGGGGTGAGACTGTATCCAGAACCACCCACGACAATGTTTTTTGCGCCATCAGGCACTGGGATCTCAACCCAGAATTCCAAGGGGTGGGGGAGACTGCGGGAACTATGGGATAGCTACGGGATAGCTACTCACGGTGCAACGCTCCGGAAATCGATGCTAGCCTCGGTACATGGACGCACACTGCTGAATTAATGTGCTCAGTGTGGCCGCGTGCACTCGACTTCATAAAATCTTTCACAAAACCGATTTATGTAAAATCGTAATAATCCTGTAGTGTAGACATACCCTGAGAGAATAGATACTCACCCCACACTAACTGTGGTTCTTCAAGATGTATTGGCCACACACATTCCACAATCTACCGTCCATCCTCATTAGTTCAAAGTCCTGTCACATGGGATTCTTTATTGGCAAAGCAACTGAGAGGTGGTTGAGATATCTCCCCCCTCTCTATCGGGTGGCCAAACTAACTGACCCTCTTCCTCCCCCTTGAACTGCATACAACAATCTTCAGAAGTTTGAGACCCAGGGCACACCTGTTGAGGATTAGGGCTTCAGCCCAGCAGGAGCTGCCCGACGGGGCTCAGGGCTTCAGCCCTGCTCATTCTGAAGTCGTGAGCCCCAGCAGGTGCGCCCCACACGGATGAAGCCCCAAGACCCCCCCTCCCCACTGTGCAGAAGTTCCTACCCCACCACCCTGCTGCAAGGCAGAGGTCCCAAGTTCCCTTCACCCTCCCCAGTATAGTAGGTGGAGAATGGAAAGAGGATGGGGTGGGCTCCATGAGCCGCACTTTAACAGTAAAAGCACCGCCTATGGCTTGCAAGCCAGAGTTTGGCCACCCCTGCTCTATATCCTCAGATACAGTGCTCACAGTGCTCCAGGGGCACAGATGCAGCCCCAACAGATACTGCTGTTCAAAGGATTATTATTTAAGCACCAGACGTGGAGTTTGTATGGATAAAACCCCTCAAAGAACCACTTTCCTTACTGTAAGTTAATGAACCATATTTATGTTTGCATAACCTATGCCCGGCTAAGTGGGGCAACAGTGAAGTGTTATTTTTAAAAATACCTTTGTTTTATCATCCTTGTGCTAGGTGCTTGTGGGCATGTTATCTGCACAATAGATAATGCAAGCTAAAGGTTAATTTTATTATTTCTGCTCTAGCATAAATAGTATAAAGCAACTGTTCTCTCAAGCAAGTTAGCAAAGATGGATCTAGGTTGTAAGGTAGTGTTAAGTTTTCTTGTCTTTTCTCCTTGTTATGGGGTAGACTGGAAACTAGTTCAGGGTTTTATTGCCATTGCTGGTCCCCTAAACAACGAGTCAGTAAGCAATTTAAATCTTCAAAACAAACTCTTAGGCAAAGAAGCTCTTAATATTGTAGTGGATGAAGGACCTACTTTTTTGTGCCACCAGCTTTTTTTGGCTTCTCTGCCACAGTACTTCTCCTACCTTCATACAAGTGGTGTGACGCATTATAAAATCTTTATGCCATGGATACACATCCTTCCAGAGGGGAAAGCCAAGAATCCGGAAGAGGCTACAGTTCAGTGCTATAGACAACTTCTTAAGTCTCTTACTGCGGCAAACATTAAGCCGGTGATAATTCTGCATCATAAGCATTTGCCTGGGGTTAGGCTCACACAGTGCAAACTTGGGAAGCACAGGACCTTTGCTGATCTCTTTGTGGAATATGCTGAGTTTAACTTCCGTTCTTTTGGTGATATGGTTGACATGTGGCTCACTTTTAGTGACTTGCCTGAGATCATTGAGAGCCTGCCGTATGATGATCCACAGACCTCTCTCCAGAGTCTAGCTGCTGCACATGAAAAAGCTTATAAAATCTACCATGAAAAATATTCTTCAAAAGGTAAAGAGAAAATGGGAATGGAATTCTTTTTGACTTTCCTAAACAGTGTGTGAAATGATTAAACTGTAAATGGCTGGTTATGTGTGTGTGTCTTTTGGGACAGTAGCGAAAATGTCTATAGAAACATCTTGAATGATCAGTTTCTCTGAAATCTCTGCATTTTAAAATAACAAAGTATTCCCCAGTTGAGTTCACACCATAGAGAAATAGCTAAATTACCTTCCGTTTTCTTTAACAGCTTAAGAGTATCTTGGACATTTTTAAAGAAATGAAAATTGTGAGCTAAAGGTTATGGTCTACATTAAAATGTGCATATCCTAGGGCTTAATTCAAAGCTTTGCACTCACCCCTCAAAGACCCGGATCTCCTACTGGCTTTTTTCTATGTTCTTATGTTAAGATAAACTCAGAGAGACAAAAGAAATTCCTAGGAAGCTTCAGTGGGAAATCTCCCTGGCTTCCGGCTATCTTGCCTGGCCAAGCTCCTTGGTGGTCTGTGTGGTGGATTTAAGGGAAGCCAGGAAGCCTTGGGAGTCTGGGCTCCAAGGTTTGTGAATCTAGAGCCACCCACCAGGCGCAGTGCTCTATAGCTATAGTTCCCAGAACTGAGCAGGGAATGGGAATTCCCTGTTGTAGAGAACTTTGAAATTTTTGGTTTTCATTCCTAATCAGAATGAAATGAAATTTATAAATTCTCTGTGAAACTGAATGACCATTCTCCATCCAGTTCTAGCAGCAACCACCACCTGGGAGAGGCTTAAGACTTTTTTTCCCCTTTAGTCCATATTTGGTGGGCTTTCTTTTTGTTGGCTTTTGTTAAGATTCTTTTAATGCTACTGCATAGGTTTTGGGTAGAGATGAAGCTTGCCGTCCTGAAATTGTTCACCTTAGGGACTTTAAGTAGATCATTTAGTTTCTCAGCCCAGAACAGTTTAAAAATTGACCCATCAGACCTAGAACTCTTTCCCTGAACTCCTGCTTTCCACTAGTGCTCTGTGTGATCAGCAGCTGGTGTTAGCAGTCTAGGATACTTGCTGAACTCCTACTCTTCCCCCCGCCCTCCCCCCCAGTGGACATCTTTTAAATAATGCAAAAAATTGGTTTCTAATATATGTACTGTGAATCTGCATCTTTCATTCTTTTCCCTCCTTCCCCCAAGTAAATGATATAATAGGCACTTTTTTCCAGTATTTTTCAGATGGAAAACTGTCCTTTGCACTGGAAATTGATCATATCTTTGAGAGTGCAGCATTGGAATCTTTTTTAGCCTCTCTTAGGGTGATACTGTATTTTCTTGGAATTCTTGTCTATTAACTTGAACTTGATTATTTTTTTAAGAAATAAAAACTTAGATCAAATTACAATTGCAATATCTGATTTAGTAATGTCTATTTATTTCAGTAGTTTAATCATGTGAAGCTGAACTAATTTTAAACAATGACCAAGTTGTCCTGTTTGGTAAGCATTAACTTGAAAAGCATAGACACTGTATTCGTCAGTTAAATCTTCATCTGAAAATGTAAGCCTATGAGTAACTTCATTCTCATGAGTAGTCCCAGTAAAGTTGCACAGGTGCATAATTACTTTAGGATCCAAGCCTTTGAGAGATTTGATGATAAATTTCATTCACAATTTGCAGCTGTAATAATGTACATATTCTGCATGTATTATAAGGCTACTGCAGAGAGCTGCCACACTGTTGTTTTCCATGTGATTCCAATTAATAAGAGTTCACATTTTAAATACTGACTAATAAAAATCCACTTTGCCTGTTTTATTTCCTATTTAACTCTTGTTTCCAACTTTATTTTTCTAAAAGCTTTGTAGGAGCTGTGATGATTCTAATGGCTCCAACCTGCGCTATTCATGCTCTGTTGGCCAAGTATGTCTGGTTGGCACAGTCTGGAGAGAAACCAGTCCCTTCAGACCAGTTGTCAAGCTAGGGCTCAGTTGAAGTGGTAGGTTGTAAGTTTAGAGTTTATCTGACTGGAAATAACAGCTGCTCTTCTACTGTATTGAGTTCTTTGGAAAGAGCTGGGTCCAGAAGATGTCAAGATTGAAATCAGTAACCAAATATTACTTAGGCATTGCATTCATTTGCTTTTCAAGTGAAATAATGAGACAATATGTGCAGGTGTGGCACTACCAAAGTCTTTTTAAAATGTACTTTCTCCAGGTGTGTATTAGTAAACTGTTCTGAACCCTGTTGCAAAACTTTATCTGCATTGCCAAGACTAATCATGAACTCTCTGTCTTGACTGTTTAATAACTAATTGCAAATGATAAATGTTAAACACACAAAATACTCTGAATCATTTGATCAGCTTCCATATCATTGTAGTCCTGAGAAACAACCTTACGGCTGTAAACCAAATGACACTTTGATTCTACCTGTTGTCCAGTGGGATTGGTAGGAATTATACTGTTTCCTGGTTCCCCTATTTCTGTAGGACTTCTTAGTCCTAAAACTAGAGTCACTGGTAATCTTTCAGGTATTTCTATATAATACTTCATTCTAAGGATAGTGCCAATTCAGAGGAGACATTAAGAAATGATTTTTTTTCTAAGCAATTTTTAATAGCAAAAATTATTTCTAGAGTAGTGATTTGCCTTTTCTTCTTTCCAGGACTCTGTAGATTTTCTCTCTCTCAGCCTGCAATACAACTGTAGAAAGGAAGTAGACTTAGAAAGGAAGTTGAATGAGTTACAGGTAATTTTGAGCAATGTTTCAAAGTAAAAATGGTACTATAGAGATTTCTAGACTGCTTTGGACTTTTAGGGATCCAATCTGCTTTCGGATATACAAGTGCAAATCCTGTGCCAGTGCAGTTTTGTGCCTGTATAACTGAGGAAAGAAATGTGCTCTTAATGTTTTAATTACTCTGTAGAGATCTTCACCAAAGGGAAAAATGTTCTAAATATATTTTGCATGTGGGGAAATGCATTCTTTTTCACAGCTACTTTTCAGATGTCCTCAAAGGAAATGGAAAGCATTATTATTGGGGTTAACATTAATATGAGATAACGTATTAGTGGTAGAGTGGAGTAGATGGTTTTAAGACTATTGCCCATATACTGTAATTCTCTTGAACTGCTGAAACCACTAGCTGTGGTTATATGTAATGTCTTAAAAAGATTAATCAATTAGAAACAATTCATTTTACAGTTAATGCCTGTTTATAGCCACTTCCATATGAGGAACTCAAAGTAATTTACAGTGTATTTGCCCTCTTAAATCCTCTATGAGCTAGGTGTATGTTGTCACAGTTGAGGAAAACTGCACCTACATTTAGTGGTCCAGCAAGGGCACCACTGTCAGGCTTCCGGCTCAGTAGCTGTTGCCTTGGTTGAATGGGAACCAGTGTTTTTCTCTCCCTCCTGACTGGGATGTTTCCAGTCTGCATAGCTCCCTGATTGTACTGTGACTTCACTAGCAAAAGACAGGCTGCGAAAGCAGACCTGCTTTGCTTTTCCCCTCAGAGACAGCACACACTGTAATGGCCAACAGTTATAAGTTGCAGCACTTCCTATGCAGGCCTATTTTATTCTTAAGGTAAAAGCACTACAGAGAAAACACATTAAAACAGTAAAAGAACCTGAATACATGCTAATAAGATTGCCAAAGATCACTCTGGGCTCTGACAGGTGATAAGTCAAACTCCTCAAAGGGGTCTCTTCTATGGGCACAAGTTTGTAACAGCCTCAGCTCAAAACTAATGCCCAGTCTTAGGGGAGCTCAGTAAATCCAGTCCTTCCAACCCTTCCTGAAGGATTGGGGACCTCCATGGACCACAGGTCCTGTTCATTTGCTGGATCAGGAAACAGGCCCTGAGCTTGTTGGCTATTTATCCAAAAATCCTTTCTTTGTCTGTTGGGGTCCCTGTAGAATCCAGTTTGAACTAGTGTATGTGTACTTTTCCAGAGGGTGGCTTCAAAGAACGGATAACTGGAAGAGTTTTATTAGCACTCCCCTCTTCCTAGAGGACCTGTATACAATCACCAACACACAAACAATTGCATTTTTAATACAATGAACTCCAAAGATGTTAAGATAAACATTACTGATTTACGTTTAATTCCACCAAGTTTGTCCAGGATATTGTCACCTGTCACGTTATTCTCGTTTTTGCTGATGTGGGCACAGAAGTTGTGTGTCTTGCTGAAGGTCTTATAACAGGTGAGCAGCAGAGCAAGGAAGACACCCCAAGTCTCCTAATTCCTCTCAGTCCTGTGCTTTAAACACATGACAGTTCTTCACTGAGCACTCAGATGTTATAGTGATGGCCATGATAGAAATAGAGAGAGAGAGAAGGGAAGCTGCCTGTGCATCGTCTATGCAAAACACAAAACAGGTTTAAAAGATGCTCATTGTTTTGAGAAATCCACAGACATTGCCTCTACAAGCCACACAAAGCCGGGGAAATCCACACTCTCACTGAAGCATAGCTAAATGGTTCGGTTTTGTCACCACAGATCAGACAACAGCCATGCCAGGAAACAGCTGTGTGTTGCTCATTGGCATGTCGCTACTACTTTTCTAACTTAAAACAGGTGTTTGAAAGCGCTGAAAATGCAGTTTGAGCAGCGATCACTGATGCACTGAGCAACTGAAATTACATTCCGCCTTTTAAAGCTCTTCACAAATTTTTGCAGCATCCCTATTAGGTAGTTTTGCCTCCATTTTACATACAGGGACACTATTTTATTCTATTTCTGGCTTTACAACTGCCCTAGCAAGCTTTGTATGTGTAATTGTTCACTTGTGGTAGCAATGGTGGAAACATTAGCAAGGACAGGGCTCACAATAGGGTTAGATCACACAGCGATAAAAGTACCTAAGATCTCTCTCTATTAGTGCTCCTATCAATTCTGCCACAGGTAGTGAATTACAGCTACCACATTTACTGATGTATGTGCATCCAGCAAATGAGTTACAGAACCAAGAATGGAAGACAGGATTCCCTAGTCCTCTGGCCACTTGACAATGCTTCCTCCAGTTAAGCTTTGCAGCTAGACCGATCAAACGTTGTTGTTGTTGAAACAATTTCTTATGGTCAGTTTTTTTTAATGAAAAATCAACCCCCCAAAACTTTAGTGTTTTGAAAATAAAAACTTGTTTTTGTCCCTCCCCCAATTATCCCTTTTTGACCGGTCCTCCTTAAAAGTAGGGATGGAGACTGGTGCCAAATATCTCATTTCTCAATCCCTTCCCTTACTCCATATGGCTTCCCTCGATCCCATGAGCCTTTCACCTCCACTCTCCCAGGCACTAAGAGGCTTCCACCCTCCAAGCAGGCAAAGGAGCCTCATATTCTCTCCCCTCCCCCTAGTTATGTACCTGATCTCTTGAACTTTGAGCCACTTTTGTCTCTGCCAGGTCTGCCTTGGCCCTAGACGCTGCTGCTGCTTGAGGATCTTGCCTTACTGCCACCTCTACTGCTTAGCATGAAGCAGAATGCAGAGCCCAGCAGCAACAAGAAGCTGGGCAAGTCTGCCATGTGGTTTGGCTGATATGCCCTGATCCCCTCACTTCTCTGGCTATATATGTTCCACCCCACAGTACCACCTGGAGACCTCCCAGGAAACGCGCCAGTTCTCAAAATGAATATTCAAGGGTTAATATTGAATAGGCTGCGTACGTGTGTATATACGTACATATTTTTTGTAGTACAAGCAATGCAAATATTTTTTCACCCTCCTTTTGATTATGTGCTAATCTGCCTTTAAACATTCTTATCCCTGACGTGCAATTTTGTAGGCATTCTATCAGGTTTTATATCCCACGTTGAAAATAATAAATGCCAAGCTTGTACCTTTGCTTATCTCCTTCATACAGCATGATGCCATTTTTTGTCTTACAGACTATCAAGGAGAATACAAAAGTTTTACTCTTTGGTCTAAAACTTCGTGAATGTAACTCCATGAAAGAGAACCCATTTACAACAGTAGCAAGCATTTTCCAGGGTAAGTGACATGTTCAGAAGGAAGGATTCAGTTTCCAACTCTGCCAGAAACTTCCTGTAAGATGTAGGGCAAGTCACTTAATCGTAATGCCTCAGTTCCCCATTTGTCAAATGCAACGTAACATTTCCTTCTTCCCATACTTTATCTGTTTTTGTCTGCCTAAATTGTCTTACTGTTTGTACAACACCTCGTACAATGGGGCCCTGATTTTGGTTGGTTCCTTTACTCTCCACTAAAGAAGAAGTAATAATAATAGCAACATCTTGGTTGAGCGTCTGATCTAAACTATAAAGCTAATGTTTCGGGACTCAAATATAATTTTCCCAAGCAGGTTGTATTGGGAGAGGCAGTTTTTAAAAGACTGGATTTCAAACCATGAGCTTATGTATATCATAATTTATCCGGATGTAATATGTGGTCATTTTCTTAAATCCCAGGCTTTGACACATCCCTCATTCGTCACTAGCACAAATCTCCCAGCATAACACACAAGTCATCGGTTTAAGGTTTCTTAGAGCTGCCTGGAAAATGGAGCAGCTTGGTAAGCTGCCTGCCAGTAGAATCTAGAACCTTCCACCCCCACCACTTCCCTGATTAACTGCTAGGCTGTGCCCCTTCACAGACAGAGCTTTACTTCTCCAGAATCTCTCCCACGTACCTGACTAACTGCCAGCCTGGAGGGCTATGCCAACAGTCATTTGGCTGAGTTGCACATGTATCAACCCGAGTTTTGTTAAAACTGCCAAGGGGCTGGAGAAGGGATGAGTGAGAGAGGGATGTAACTGCTGTTATTTTACCAAAATTTTACAAAACAAAGATCACTATTCTCACTCTCCCAAAGCAATCCTGAAATTGCCTGCCTGAAAGTGTTATCCTTACCATAAACTTGGGTGCTTACCATAAATCCACAGATCATCACTAGTTTTACTGCTAAAGTAAAAGGTGAGTGTCAAGGTTTTTTCCCCACTTTGAACTTTAGCGTCCAAAAAGTGGGGACCTGCACAATCACTTCTAAGCTTAATTTCTAGCTTAGATCTAGTACGCTGCCACCAGCCAAAAATATAGTGTTTGGCACACTTCCTGTTCCCCCAAAACCTTCCCTGGGGAACCCAAGACCCAAACCCCTTGGGTCTTAAAACAAGGAGAAATAAACCATTCCCCCTCCTTTACCCCCCTAGACTTCCCCTCCCTGGGTTGCCTTGGGAAGCTATACAGATTCAAACTCCTTGGATCTTAAAACAATGAGGAATTAACCATTTCCTTCCTCCTCCCCCCCCCTCCCCGTCCAGTCTCTGGTGAGTTTAGACTCAATCCCTTGGATTTTTCCCTTGAGGAAAAATCCATCAGGTTCTTAAACTTTTAATTAAAGAAAGAAAAAGTAAAAACTTATCTCCATAAAATCAGGATGGAAAATGTTTTACAAGGTATTCAGATTCATATAGTCTAGAGGGACTCCCCCCACCCCCAGCCTGAGATTCAAAGTTACAGCAAACAGAGGTAAAAATCCTTCCAGCAAAAGACACATTTACAAGTTAAGAAAACAAGCATAAGACTAATCCGCCTTTCTTGGCTATTACTTACTATTTTGAAACATGAGAGACTGATTCAGAAAGATTGAAGAAAACCTGGGTGTACATCTGGTCCCTCTTAGCCCCAAGAGCGAACAACCCCCAAAACAAAAGCACAAACAAAGACTTCCCTCCACCGAGATTTTAAAGTATCTTGTCCCCCGATTGGTGCTCTGGTCAGGTGTCAGCCAGGTTTACTGAGCTTCTTAACCCTTTACAGGTAAAAGAGACATTAACCCTTAACTATCTGTTTATGACATGCCCCCCCAAATCTCAGACAGTGTGGAACCACACTGGTGGTCATTTCTTCCTAGAACTTTAGAATAAACAGATTAATAAAACACATGCACCTTTACATATACTACTAATTGTGTAAACTACAAGTCTTTTCACATTTTAAGGACAATTTTAAACCAGTTGATTCTGGGAAACTTTCACAGGAGAGTGCATCAGCTACTTTGTTAGAAGCTCCTGAAATGTGTTGAATTTCAAAATCAAAATCTTGGAGAGCTAAACTCCATTGAAGCAATTTTTTGTTGTTTGTTGAAGCAGTATGAAGCCACTTTAGCGCAGCATGGTCGGTTTGTAGCTGGAACTGCCGTTCCCCAAACGTATGGGCGTAGCTTTTCCAGGGCATACACAATGGCGTAGCATTTTTTTTCACTGATTGACCAGTGGCTTTCCCTCTCAGACAGTTTCTTGCTGAGAAACACGACAGGATGGAAGTTTTGATCCGGTCCTTCCTGCATTAAAAATGCTCCTACACCATGCTCAGATGCATCTGTGGTTACTAGGAATGGTTTGTCAAAGTCTAGGGCCCTTAGCACAGGGTCAGACATGAGTGTTGCCTTAAGCTGGGTAAAGGCCTTCTGACACTCATCAGTCCACTTAACTGCATTCGGTTGGGTCTTTTTGGTCAGGTCTGTTAGTGGGCAGTGATTTGGCTGTAGTGTGGTACAAATCATTGGCTGTAATACCCAGCCAAGCCTAAGAAGGATTGGACCTGTTTCTTTGACTTTGGGACAGGCCACTTTTGGATAGCATCCACGTTGGCCTATAGGGGGTTTATTGTTCCTTTACCCACCTGGTGTCCCAGGTAAGTCACTCTGTTTTGGCCTATTTGTCACTTTTTAGCCTTAACAGTTAGTCCTACCTGCCTGATGCACTCAAAGATTTTTTCCAGGTCTTCTAGGTGTTCAGGCCATGAATCAGAAAAAATGGCCACGTCATCGAGGTAGGCAACTGCATAATTCTCCCAATCCTGCTAGGAGACCATCTACAAGCCTTTGGAAGGTGGCGGGTGCATTTCGCAGCCTGAAAGGAAGCACATTAAATTCATACACCCCTGCATGGGTGATGAAGGCTGACCTTTCTTTGGCGGGTTCATCTAGCAGTACTTGCCGGTACCCCTTGGTTAGGTCTATTGTAGAGATGAACTGGGCACGTCCCAATTTCTCCAATAGCTCATCGGTGCGTGGCATTGGATAATTGTCGGGACGCGTTACAGCATTTAGCTTACGGTAGTCCACGCAAAAGCGTATTTCTCCATCTGGTTTGGGTACCAGAACTACTGGAGATGCCCATGCACTGGTAGAGGAGCGGATTATACCCATCTGTAGCATGTTCTGGATCTCCTGTTCTATAGCAGCTTGGGCATGAGGAGACACCCGGTAGGGTGGGGTTCTAATTGGATGAGCATTACCTGTGTCAATGGAGTGGTATGCCCGTTCAGTCCATCCTGGGGTGGCTGAGAACAATGGGGTGAAGCTAGTGCACAGCTTCTTGATCTGTTGCCGCTGCAGACGTTCCAAGGTTGTGGAAAGGGTCACCTCTTCCACGCCACCGTCACTCTTTCCTTCATAGTAGACATCTTCAGGCCACTCAGCGTCATCTTCTCCCCGGGCTTTAAACTGACAAACCTTTAAGTCTCTGGAATAAAAGGGCTTGAGAGAATTAACATGGTACACTTTAGGCTTTAGGGTGGAGGTGGGAAAAGCTATGAGATAGTTAACCGCTCCCAGGCACTCTTGAACTGTGAATGGCCCTTCCCATGACGCTTCCACTTTATGGGCCTGTTGCGCCTTCAAGACCATAACCTGGTCTCCTACTTTGAAGGAACGCTCTCTGGTATGTTTATCATATCAGGCCTTTTGCTCTTCCTGAGCATTCTTTAGGTTTTCTTTAGCAAGAGCTAAAGAGTGTCGGAGGGTGCTTTGTAGGTTGCTTACCAAGTCTAGAATGTTAGTTCCTGGAGAAGGCGTAAACCCCTCCCATTGCTGCTTCACCAACTGTAATGGTCCCTTAACCTCGTGGCCATACGCAAGGTCAAACGGTGAAAACCCTAAACTGGGATGTGGTACAGCCCTGTAGGCAAAAAGCAACTGCTGCAACAGTAGGTCCCAATCACTGCAACAGTAGGTCCCAATCACAGTGTTCATTTACGAATTTACGTATCATGGCCCCCAAAGTTCCATTAAACCTCTCCACCAGGCCATTGGTTTGATGGTGTTAAGGGGTGGCAACCAAGTGATTCACCCCATGAGCTTCCCACAGTTCTTTCATGGTCCCTGCCAGGAAATTAGTTCCTGAATCTGTAAGGATGTCGGAGGGCCAACCTACCCTGGCAAAAATGTTTAAGGCCTGGCACAGAGTTTTAGCCCTGGTGTTGCTTAGAGCTACTGCTTCCAGCCATCGAGTAGCAAAGTCCACGAAAGTCAGTATGTACTGCTTTTCTTGGGGGGATCTTTTTGGGGAAAGGACTCAGAATATCCACGGCTACTTGCTGAAATGGGACCTCAATTATAGGGAGTGCCTGGAGAGGGGCTTTGACCTGGTCTTGGGGCTTTCCCACTCTTTGGCACACCTCACAAGACTGGACATAATTAGCAACGTCCTTGCCCATCCCCTCTCAGTGGAAGGACTTCCCCAGCCTGTCTTTGGTTCTGTTCACGCCAGAATGGCCACTGAGATGATCATGGGATAAGCTTAAGAGCTTTTCCCGGTACTTAGTTGGAACTACCAACTGTTTTTGAGGATGCCAGTCTCCCTGGTGTCCACCAGAAAGAGTCTCCTTGTATAAAAGTCCTTGTTCTACAACAAACCAGGATCGGTTAGAAGAGCTGAGAGGCGGTGGGGTGCTCTGTGCTGCCACCCAAGCTTTCTGAAGGCTGTCATCTGCTTTCTGCTCAGTCTGGAACTGTTCCCTTGAGGCTGGAGACACCAGTTCCTTCTTAGACTGTGGACTTGGGCTTGGTCCCTCTGGAAGCGATGTAGGTGATGGGGTTGTTTTCGTTGATGCTGAACCGCTTTCTGCTGGTGCACTAGGCGATATTTCAGGCTCTGGCTGAGCCTCTTGGGTAGGGTTGTCTGCTGCTTCTGCTAGTTCAGGCCCGCTGGCGCCCTCTGGCTGTTGCTGTCCTTGGCAGGGGTCCGGGTCCACCACCTCTGTCTGGGTCTCTGGTAACACAGATGGGGCCCGTGTGGACGGCTCAGGAACAGGGATGGGTCTGGAAGCTTGCCTGGCTTGGCTGCATATAACCATTCCCACCTTCTTGGCCCCTTCACCTGATTGGCCAAGTCTTCCCCCAGTAGCACGGGGATGGGATAATTGTCATAGATTGCAAAAGTCCACATTCCTGACCAGCCTTTGTACTGGACAGGCAGTTCAGTTGTAGGCAAGTTTACAGATTTTGACATGAATGGGTAAATTGTCACTTGGGCCTCTGGGTTGATGAATTTGGGGTCCACTAAGGATTGGTGGATAGCTGACACTTGTGCCCCCGTGTCTTTCCACGCGATAACCTTCTTTCCGCCCACTCTCAAAGTTTCCCTTTGCCTCTAGTGTATTTGAGAGGCATTTGGGCCTGGGGATCTTTGGTGTGATGGTGGTGTAATGAACTGTACTCAGTTGGGGTTCTTGGGGCAGTTGGCCTTTATATGTCCCAGTTCATTACATTTAAAGCATCGCCCAGCTGACTGGTCACTGGTGGGTTGCTGGAGACTGGTGAGGTGGGACAATAGGGTGTCTGGGGCTTTCCTTGGGTTGTAGGTGGGGTCTTGGGTTGCCCTCGGTGTTAGTGTTTATATTCTGTTTGCCCCTTCTGATATTCACTCCCCTTGCTAGTAGTTTTTTTCTTTTCTGCCACTTCCACCCATCCGGCTCCAATTTCCCCCACCTCGGTTACAGTTTTGGGCTTCCCATCTAGGATGTACCTTTCTATTTCCTCAGGAACACTCCCTAAGAACTGCTGCATTTGCATTAGGAGGGACACCTCATCCAGAGATTTAACATTTGCTCCTGATATCCAGGCATCCCAATTCTTTCCAATGTGGTAGGCGTGTCGGGTAAATGACACATCTGGTTTCCACCTTAGGGCTCTGAACCGCTGACGGGCATGCTCAGGTGTTAGCCCCATTCTGATTCTGGCCTTGGTTTGAAAAAGTTTATAATTGTTCATGTGTTCCTTAGGCATTTCAGCTGCCACTTCTGCTAAGGGTCCACTGAGCTGTGGCCTCAGCTCTATCATGTACTGGTCTGTAGAGATGTTGTACCCATGGCAGGTCCTTTCAAAATTTTCTAAGAAGGCCTCAGTATCATCACCTGCCTTGTAGGTGGGAAATTTCCTGAGATGGGGAACAGTACCTGGAAAAGGATTGTTAGGGTTGGCTGTTTCATCTGCTTAGCCTTTTCTAATTCCAGGGCCTGCCAGTGAGCCGCCCTCTGGAGCTCCAAAACCCTCCGGTGGTCAGCCTCTTACATCTCTATAGCTCTCTTGTGGGCCGCTTCTTCCCTGGCTATTTCTGCATTAATTAGTTCCATCTGTCTCATGTTCGTTGTCTTTCTCTGTTGCTTCCAACCTAGCCATTTCTAGTTTGTTAGTTGCTCCACTGGTACTCATTTTTCTGTTTTCTTCTGCTGGCAATGCCCCCCTGCAGTCCACTGACTGGGCACTCAGCTCAGGGTTGCTTGGTTAACAGAGATTTTCTAACTAGCTATATCCGAGAGGTAGAAAGAAACAAAACAATTCAGCTTGTGAATGCCTTTTTGCTGTCTGTTTGCTCCCAGCCTGAAGCCTCCTCCTAACAATGACCTTTGTTAAAACTTAACACTTCTGCCCTCAGGCTGCTTTCCAAGCAGCTAGAAAGGAAAGGAAAAAAAACTCACTGGCTTTCGGTTCTTAAAAACAATCCCCTCAGGCTGCTTTCCAAGCAGCTAGAAAGGAGAGAAAAAAAAATCCTACTGGCTTTTGGTTTTTAAACAAAATCCCACTGCTGTGCCACCATGTCAAGGTTTTTTCCCCACTTTGAACTTTAGCGTCCAAAAAGTGGGGACCTGCATGATCACTTCTAAGCTTAATTTCTAGCTTAGATCTGGTACGCTGCCACCAACCAAAAATATAGTGTTTGGCACACTTCCTGTTCCCCCAAAACCTTCCCTGGGGAACCCAAGACCCAAACCCCTTGGGTCTTAAAACAAGGAGAAATAAACCATTCCCCCTCCTTTACCCCCCTAGACTTTCCCCTCCCTGGGTTGCCTTGGGAAGCTATACAGATCCAAACTCCTTGGATCTTAAAACAAAGAGGAATTAACCATTCCCTTCCTCCCCCCCCTCCCAATCTCCGGTGAGTTTAGACTCAATCCCTTGGATTTTTCCCTTGAGGAAAAATCAATCAGGTTCTTAAACTTTTAATTAAAGAAAGAAAAAGTAAAAACTTATCTCCATAAAATCAGGATGGAAAATGTTTTACCGAGTATTCAGATTCATATAGCCTAGAGGGACTCCCCCACCCCCCACCAGCCTGAGATTCAAAGTTACAGCAAACAGAGGTAAAAATCCTTCCAGCAAAAGACACATTTACAAGTTAAGAAAACAAGCATAAGACCAATCCGCCTTTCCTGGTTATCACTTACTATTTTGAAACATGAGAGACTGATTCAGAAAGATTGGAGAAAACCTGGGTGTACGTCTGGTCCCTCTTAGCCCCAAGAGCGAACAACCCCTAAAACAAAAGCACAAACAGACTTCCCTCCACCGAGATTTTAAAGTATCTTGTCCCCCGATTGGTTCTCTGGTCAGGTGTCAGGCAGGTTCACTGAGCTTCTTAACCCTTTACAGGTAAAAGAGACATTAACCCTTAACTATCCGTTTATGACAGTGAGAATAAAAGAAGGTGCAAAAAATGAGAATGGGATAACAATACAAAGTAGCTAGGGGAGAGGCTTTTATTGTAGCTATTTAGCGCTTAGACAAATCTATACATACACAAGCGTTTATCAGGTACATATCATGGGGAACTGAACTGGCTAATATCAGAAGTTACATGTTTTCTTGCAACTGATTGTATTTTTCTCTTGTTTTTCAAGACAATTAATTTCAATTAATCAAGACAAAGCATTAGCAATGGGATATGATGTTAATGAATTCATAAACTACTCATCAGTTCATAAAATTAGGTACACAGTTTTTGTTTCTAAAGTGAAGTCTTGTAAACTCTCATGTCCTATAGAAAACAGTGTGCTAGACAGATGGTGTCCTAAAGCCTTTAATAAACATGCTATGTCAAATCATTTTTAAATGCAGTTTCTTTTTAACTAGAAATGCTCTGCATTTCTTTCTTCCTCATCCATTAAGATTGCATCAGGCCCAATGGAGTATCTTGTACTCCTGTAGAACCTGCCCCCATCACTACAGCTTACAATAAAACACCTTCAAAAAGGCATTGCCACTCTTGTGAGGCTAGTTGGATTATACACAAGTGTATGTAGTAGCTGTGTATAATAGACTCATAGACTCATAGGTCAGAAGGGACCAGTCTGATCATCTAGTCTGACCTCCTGCACAAGGCAGGCCACAGAACCCCACCCATCCAATTTTATAACAACCCCTATCCCAGTACCGAGTTATTGAAATCCTCAAAATTGTTTTGAAGACCTCAAGCTGCAGAGAAACCACCAGCAAGCGACCCGTGCCCCACGCTGCAGGGGAAGGCGAAAAACCTCCAGGGCCCCTGCCAATCCGCCCTGGAGGAAAATTCCTTCCCGACCCCAAATATGGCAATCAGCTAAACCCTGAGCATGTGGGCAAGACTCAAGAAGCCAGCACCCAAGAAGGAATTCTCTGCAGTAACTCAGTTCCCATTCCATCCAACATCTCCCCGCAGACCATTGAGTAGACCTATCTGGTGGTAATCCAAGACCAATTGCCCAAATTAACGATCCTATCATAACATCCCCTCCATATACTTATCAAGCTTAGTCTTAAAGCCAGGAAAGTCTTTTGCCCCCACTACTTCCCTCGGAAGGCTGTTCCAGAACTTCACTCCCCTAATGGTTAGAAACCTTCGTCTAATTTCAAGTCTAAACTTCCTAATATCCAGTTTATACCCATTCGTCCTCGTGCCTACATTAGTACTAAACTTAAATAATTCCTCTCCCTCCCTAACGTTAACCCCCCTGATATATTTATATAGAGCAAGCATATCCCCCCGCAGCCTTCTTTTGGCCAGGCTAAACAAGCCAAGCTCTTTGAGTCTCCTTTCATAAGGCAGTTTTTCCATTCCTCGGATCATCCTTGTAGCCCATCTCTGAACCTGTTCCAGTTTGAATTCATCCTTCTTGAACATGGGACACCAGAACTGCACACAGTATTCCAAATGGGGTCTCACCAACGCCTTGTATAACGGTACTAACACCTCCTTATCCTTGCAGGAAATACCCCGCCTGATGCATCCCAAAATCGCATTTGCTTTTTTAACAGCCGTATCACATTGGCGACTCATAGTCATCCTGCTATCAACCAGTACCCCAAGGTCCTTCTCCTCCTCCGTCGCTTCCAACTGATGCGCCCCCAACGTATATCCAAAATTCTTATTATTAATTCCTAAATGCATAACCTTGCACTTTTCATTATTGTATTTCATCCTATTTCTATTACTCCAGTTTACAAGGTGGTTCAGATCTTCCTGAATAGTATCCCTGTCCTTCTCCGTGTAAGCAATACCCCCCAGCTTCGTGTCATCCGCAAACTTTATTAGCACATTCCCGCTCTTTGTGCCAAGGTCAGTAATAAAAAGGTTAAATAAGATCGGTCCCAAAACCGATCCTTGAGGGACTCCACTAGTGACCTCCTTTCAGCCTGACAATTCACCTTTCAATACGACCCTCTGGAGTCTCCCCTTTAACCAGTTCTTTATCCACCTTACAACTTTCATATTCATTCCCATCTTTTCCAATTTGACTAACAGTTCCCCGTGCGGAACCGTGTCGAACGCCTTACTGAAATCTAGGTAAATTATATCTACCGCATTTCCTTTATCTAAGTAATCCGTCATCTTCTCAAAGAAGGAGATCAGATTGGTTTGACACGATCTACCTTTAGTAAATCCGTGTTGCAATTCGTCCCAATTACCGTTGACCTCTATGTCCTTAACTACTTTCTCCCTTAAAATTTTTTCCAAGACCTTACATACTACAGACGTCAAGCTAACAGGCCTATAATTACCCGGATCACTTTTATTCCCTTTCTTAAAAATAGGAACTACATTAGCAATCCTCCAGTCATACGGCCCAACCCCCGAGTTTATCGATTGCTTAAAAATTCTCGCTAACGGGCTCGCAATTTCACGCGCCAGTTCCTTTAATATCCTCAGATGGAGATTGTCCGGGCCCTCCGACTTCGTCCCATCGAGCTGTTCAAGTACGGCCTCTACCTCAGTTGCGGTAATATCCACTTCCATATCCACATTCCCGTTTATCATCCCTCCATCATCGCAAAGTTCCTCACTAGTCTTATTAAAAACTGAAGCAAAGTACTTGTTTAGATGTTGGGCCATGCCTAGGTTATCCTTAACCTCTATTCCATCCTCAGTGTATAGCGGCCCCACTTTTTCTTTCTTTGTTTTCATCTTATTTATGTGGCTGTAGAACCTTTTACTATTGGTTTTGATTCCCTTTGCAAGGTCCAGTTCAATGCGGCTTTTAGCCTTCCTCACTTTATCCCTACATGTTCTGACCTCACCAAGGTAGCTTTCCTTACTGATCCTGCCTTTCTTCCACTCCCTGTAAGCTTTCTGCTTTTGTCTAATCCCCTCTCTGAGTTGCTTGCTCGTCCAGTTTGGCCTACAACTCCTGCCCATGGTTTTTTTCCCCTTTCTCGGGATGCAGGCTTCCGACAGTCTCCGCAGCTGCGACTTAAAGTAATTCCAGGCCTCCTCCGCATTTAAATCCACTAATTCCTCCGTCCAATCCACTTCCCTAACTAATTTCCTTAACTCTTTAAAATTAGCCCTCGAGAAGTCAAAAACCCTAATCCCAGATCTACATTTGTTTATCCTTCCATCTAGTTTGAACTGAATCAGCTCATGATCACTCGAACCAAGGTTGTCCCCTACCACCATTTCTTCTACGAGGTCCTCACTGCTCACCAACACCAAATCTAAAATGGCATCCCCTCTCGTAGGTACTTCAACTACTTGATGAAGAAGTAGCTGTACAGGGGGCCTTTGAGATTTGCATTAGCATCGTTAATTAGTGTAAGCTCCTCAGATTACAAATGTAGTCCTTGTGGGTTTCATGATCTACATAGTTTAGTAAGTGCAGTGCTCATGGAGTCAATATGCGCCGCAAGGGTTTTGTCTTCATCTTTGACCCAGGTGTAGTCAGACAGGCCATATGCACCCAAAATGCTGTCTTAGAAATGTCTCCTGTGCAAGTCTGTAGAGTTAGTCAATTGTGCACTAGAAGTGACAGACAATTGACCTTTGGATTGATTAGAGTATTAAGACAGCACAATGTAGCTAGTACGTTGGAACTGAAAAAGAAATGACTATTTGTTAGCTGTATAGTCTGCAATCTGTAATAACGTCACCAATCATGACTCTATTTTAACTTTTTTTTTTTTTAAATCCCTAGTCTCCATGTAGCTAATACGACTATCCAAAAAAGACTACAAGAGGTCCAGGCCGCTGCTCTTGCTCCTCTCTCCTCCTATCAAACAGTTTGGGAAACTTTTGCTAACCAGTCCGAACTGGAGAGAGACACGTTTGTGCATGATGTTTTCCCAAGTGGTTTCCTCTGGGGCACATCCACTGGTTCCTTTAACGTTGAAGGAGGCTGGGCTGAGGATGGAAAAGGAGAGAGTTTTTGGGACTGGTTTGGGCAGCAAGGTCATGTCCACATGAATCAGACCACAAATGTGGCATGTGACAGTTACCACAAAATTGACTATGACATTTACCTGCTCAGGGGTCTTCAGTCGAAGCTGTACAAGTTTTCTATATCCTGGCCCAGGATTTTTCCCACACCTCAAGGTGTAAATTACTACAATAAATTGATAAACAGCTTACTGGACTCTAATACTGAGCCCATGGTGACCTTGTTCCACTGGGACCTTCCACAAACACTGCAAGATCTCAGTGGATGGCAGAATGAAAGCATTATTGATACTTTTGCAGACTATGCAGACTTCTGCTTTGCCACCTTTGGGGATCGGGTTAAATTTTGGATTACCTTCCATGAACCTTGGGTCATTAGCTACGCTGGCTATGGCACTGGACAGCATCCCCCAGGAATCACTGATCCAGGAGTAGCATCTTATAAGGTAGCCACAAAGAGGAGCTTGCATTCTTGGGGCTATTGTAGTTGTGCTTTTTCTTTGATTACATTCTGTTTGTGTTGATTCTGTGACCTGATGGTGGGGAAATCTCAAATGATCTATATGTAAGGCCTGCGCTCTCTCATCAAGACATATCCGTACTGCAGCAGTTATAAGAAATCTGCTAATTAGCAAGGGCTTGATTGATAGGCAAATAAAGGGTTAATACTTAATTGTAGCAAAACAAAAAGAATGAATGTGTTTGATTGTATCCCTCTCCTCCCAAAGCCCTTATTGTCACATCACTCATCATTTTAGGCTGGGATTTTCAAAGAGGCCAAAGGAGGTTGGATTTCAATGGGAATGCAATTTGAAAAACCCAGCCTTAAATTGCGAGACATTCAGGACAGGTACTATATCCTGCCATGTGTTTGTCCAGTGGCCTATACATAGAGAGAAGACTCTATTTGCAACTGAATTGAAGGTGTATCTGGCTTGGAATGTGGCTGCTTCTTAACATTGCTTGTCACAGCTATGAAATAAGTTGACTGAACTTCAAACCTCAAAGCTTGAATCTGCATTTGCGGCTAAGGTGACAGGAGAGATTTCTTTCCTCACTGGATTCAAACTAGTTTTATGTAGCACTTTCTATGAACTTGACTGGGGTTTTATGTTGGGTAGGAATGTTTAATTTTTATATGTACTTAATCTTCATGTCAAAAAGTTCTTAAACTACTGGCTCCAAACCTGTGTGCAGTGCTGTGACTACTTCCCTCCTTCTTCTCTCCCAAGGTGGCTCACTCAATTATTAAGGTGCATGCAAAAGCCTGGCACTTATATGATGACCGATATCGTTCCCAGCAGCATGGTAAAGTGGGAATTGTGCTGAATTCAGATTGGGCTGAACCAAAGACCCCAACAAGTTCTGAGGATGTGAAGGCAGCTGAGCGCTACATGCATTTCATGCTAGGCTGGTTTGCTCACCCTATATTTGTTAATGGAGACTACCCAGATATCCTGAAGTCCCAGATCCAACAGAAGAACCAGCAGTGCTCTATCTCAGTTGCCATCCTCCCTTCATTTAGTGAGGAAGAGAAGTCCATAGTGAAAGGAACTGCAGATTTCTTTGGTCTTTCTCATTACACTTCCAGACTGATCAGCACTGCAGTTAATGACACCTGTATTCCAGCCTATGAGAATGTTGGGAACTTTTCCCAACATGTTGATCCTTCTTGGCCACAGACTGCCTCATCTTGGATCAGAGTGGTCCCTTGGGGGCTGAGAAGGCTGTTGAAGTTTGTTTCCCAGGAATATACAGGGACTAGGATCCCAATTTACATAGCAAGGAATGGTGTGCCCACAGAAGATGGAGGGGATGTTATTAATGACATGAAGAGAATGGATTATTTCAGGCTGTACATCAACGAGGCTCTGAAAGGTATGCAGTATTTGTTTTTAAATGGTTAAATGTTATTTAATTGGGCCAGTGTTTTTTCACTTAAACTTGTGACAACCTGTGAACATTCCCACTTGTGTGGTACCACTAAAGCTACATCCTCTGTCAACTGCAGCCACTAGATGTGACTTGATCCCGCAGACCAGGCCTGAATACGTTTCCCAGACCTGAAAAAGAGCTCTGTGTAAGATCAAAAACTTCTTTTGCCAACAGAAGTTGGTCTAATAATATTACCTCCCCCACCGTATTCTCTCTGTGCATACTATGTAAGGCAGGCAAACTTGGGCCCAACCCTGCATTGAGCTCTGGGGGAAGACCCTTGTCCTTATACAAAGCCCTACTGAAGTCAATGTGCCACCAGGCAAGTGTCAGAATCCACCAGACTGGATCTCTTGCAGGACCAGGATCAAAGTGCAGAAGACTGGCATATCCCTGCCTAGAGTATGAGAACATCAGAGTGAGTGAGTGAGCGTGTGTGTGTGTGTGTGTGTGTATATATATATGGACTGAAGGCATAAGGCAAGTGAACTACCCTCTGATCTGAGTGGAGATTCCCTGCTGGTTGTAGGTGGATGCAGCTTGGTAGGGCAGTGTGAGGAAGCTGGCACTGCTCCCTCTACTATACACATTCTGTGGTTAATTATAGGACTTCTTTCTCCAGGAAAGTCCAATCAGCACAGAATTTACATGACAATTCTGTCTCAATATAGTAGTAGGTCAATAAGAGAGCCATACATTTGCAGTGGCTAAAGACACTTGACATTCAAAATATGAACATGTTGGCTTAGGAGCCAGAAGAGGGAATCAAAAGTTGGGGTTTGAAAGGAACAAAAAGTCCTTAGGGACCTAATTCCCATTGACTTGTGAAGGGAGTTCGGCAACAAGGAGCCACTTGTGCCTTTGAAAATCTCCCACATGGTAGCACAGCTCACCATGACTAGATTGTTGGGTCAGCTTATAGCTGAGTTTTGAAACTATCTAAATCTATGCACATAGAAAACTAATTTGATTTTTCTCCCTCCCACCTCTTGTAAGTACAACAAATTGTGCCTTGCCAGTCATCGTTTTCAGTGATAAACAAGTTATAGATTATAGCCCTGGAAACACTCAGCCAGGGAGACTTGAGGTTTTTCTTAAATAAAAAAGAAAAAAAGATAGGGGAAACATATTCACAATATTAACACAGTTCCTTTTCTTTGAGCAAGTGCATCTCCAAATTAAAAAAACAAAAACAAAAACACCAAAATATTTATTTAAACTTAATATTTTTAATTTCTAAAAACAACTAATGAAAAAATCATCATGCTCTAAGTATTATAAAAATACAGGATAGTGAGTGCATTTATCACTGCCTCCTAGTGGTTGCTTTATAAAGAAAAAGTCCTGTAACTAACAGGTGCCAGATGGGCCAGATTTTTTGGACTCAAAAGATCCTAGATTCTATCCTCCACGCAATATATATATATATATATCAGTGTCGTCATCTATGTCAATATCTGCACAGTACAGAAATTAATAACAATGTGTTATGATTACTGGTGGTCTCGGATACATGAGATACTTTTCTTTAGCCTCACAATGCATCCTTGGGTGTGTCACTGTATCCTTGTTTGTTCCTTTGTGTAATATTGCCTATTGTCCATAAAAATATTCAAAGTCTAACGTATTTCTCTATTGTACTTTAACAGCTATAAAGCTAGATGCAGTTGATGTTCGGACATATATTGCCCGATCCCTGATTGATGGCTTTGAAGGCCCAGTGGGTTACAGTCAACTATTTGGACTACATCATGTGAATTTTGAAGATGGCAACAGACAAAGGACACCAAAGGAGTCAGCATATTTCTTCTCCAGTGTTATTGAAAAGAATGGTTTCCCCAGAGAAGTCATGGACAGATCTCTTCAGTCACTGACGTGTGATTCACCCCCACCACCAAGGTTACTCAGTTTACCAGTGTCTGATGTACCTTCAAAGGCAAAGGTTGTTTGGGAAAAATTCTCACCCCAAACTAAGTTTGAAAGGGACATGTACTTCTGTGGAACCTTACCAGATGATTTTACATGGGGCATGTCCTCCTCTACCTACCAGATTGAAGGAGGTTGTGATGAGGATGGCAAAGGGCCTAGCATTTGGGATAACTTCACCCACATCCCAGGGAATGTAAAAAATAATGAGACTGGAGATATAGCTTTTGACAGCTACAACAAACTAGCTGCAGATCTTTACATGCTGACAGCTTTAAGGGTAAAGAGCTATTGCATCTCTCTGTCTTGGCCTCGCATTTTTCTTGGTGGAAGAAATGATTCCATAAATAGCCACGGGGTTGATTATTACAACTGACTTATCAATGGTTTGACTGCAAGAAATATCACTCCTATGGTCACTCTGTACCACTGGGATCTGCCTTAGGCTCTCCAGGACATTGATGGCTGGGAGAACGATTTGTTGATTGAACTTTTTGATAGTTTTGCAGACTTCTGTTTCCAGACTTTTGGAGACAGAGTGAAATTTTGGATGACCTTTAATGAACTCTTCGTCATTGCATGAGCTGGATATAGGGTAAGAGATCTTCCACCAAATGTGAAGGATAATCCAGGTCACACTCCCTATAAGATTACACACACGCTACTAAAAGCTCACGCCAAGGTTTACCATATGTATGACGGTAAATACAGAGTAAGTCAGGGGTTATTTCTTTGAGCTTCAGTACTGAGTGGGTTGAACCAAAGACACTGGATGATCCCAGAGATGTGGAAGTAGCAGATCGCTATCAGCAGTTTACTCTAGAGTGGTGCGCACACCCAATTTTCAAAAATGGGGACTACCCAGAGGTCATGAAATGGACAGTAGGGAACAGGAGTGAGCTACAGAACTTGCCATCCTCATGTCTGCCAGCTTTCACGGTAGAAGAGAGAGAATACATCAGGGCACAGTTGACATCTTCTGTTTCAACACCTACACCTCCAAAATTATAAAGCATAAGACCACCAGGCTAAAACCATCCTCTTATGAGGATGACCAGGAGCGATCGGAGGAGGTTGATTCATCCTGGCCTACCTCAGCAATTACAGGAATGAGACCTGTAGCCTGGGGTCTCAGAAGGCTGCTGAATTGGATTAAAGAAGAATATGGCAATCCCCCAATTTACGTAACTGAAAATGAGGTGGAAACACAGACCAAATCTGACGTTGATGACACTAACCGGATATTTTACTACAAAACATGCATCGATGAAGCTCTGAAAGGTATTGGGGTTATTTACATTAGTGCTAGCATGATGATGAAAGATTTCCACCATCATGGGCTCCAGGCCTGCTTTTTCTCCCAGTGAGGAATGCCTTTTAAAAAATAAGCATCTCTTGTCTTCCCTAACACATCAAGAACTGAAGATGCTTAGACTGAGATGTGCAGCTTGCCAGGTCTAAATTGGAGGTTACCCTAGAAATAGTTTTACAAACAAAAATTAAGCTTTCTCAGCTCCTTTATGCTCACCTTCCATTCTTGTTCATTTACCCTTCTTTCCCTTTTCTTATGCCATGCTGGTTGATGCTTCTTGGATGGATATATTGAGTCAGGCCTGAATAGCTGGCAATTACCATCCATGATGATTCTGAATTAGGAAGCTTTCACTTCCGTCGTCCCTTCCATGAACTGCAAAGTTAGCTTAAACAGTATGTTGGAGATTCCCATGGTTTGGGGGAATCTCTAGGTGTGAAAGAGCCAGCCTGTACCACCCCAGACCCTGTAGTGTAAGAGTGTCAGAGGAGAAGGGGAATTGTCTAAAAAATACTGAACCACTGGCTGTAGAACGGACCCTTGGGGAACTGCTGCAGTTAGGCATCATTTAGTGCAGCCTTGCGGATCTGGGACATGGAGCCTTGATTTTTCTATGCATAGGCCTTAATGGGGAAAAGGGGAGTTGATGATAATTTTAACTGAGATAACTAAACTAGAGATGACTCTGTGCCAGGAAACTCAGCTCTGGACTTTGAGAGAAACTTTAGGGGTGTTCAAATTCAGGGTTTTGTCTTTTTTTCCTCCCATCTCTAAACTAGAACAAACAGAAAAGACACTAGAGCCTTCATTTTCTTCTGATAATGCCTGGTTTACCAATTGGCTGTAATGTACTGACTTTGCATATATGATATTGCCCTCTAGGGACTGGCCCATCCAAATAGTAAGGGATGCTTCTAAAGATACTAGCTAAGGAAGGTGTCCTTTAGCTTGAGGACGAGGGTTCTAGTCCCACTTCCTGAAGGGGTGTATGATTCATCAAGTGTTTGTGTTCATACATGACTCCTTTGCAATACTCATAGACTCTAGGACTGGAAGGGACCTCGAGAGGTCATCGAGTCCAGTCCCCTGCCCTCATGGCAGGACCAAATACTGTCTAGACCATCCCTAATAGACATTTATCTAACCTACTCTTAAATATCTCCAGAGACGGAGATTCCACAACTTCCCTAGGCAATCTATTCCAGTGTTTAACTACCCTGACAGTTAGGAACTTTTTCCTAATGTCCAACCTAAATCTCCCTTGCTGCAGTTTAAGCCCATTGTTTCTTGTTCTATCATTGGAGGCTAAGGTGAATAAATTTCCTCCCTCCTCCTGATGACACCCTTTTAGATACCTGAAAACTGCTATCATGTCCCCTCTCAGTCTTCTCTTTTCCAAACTAAACAAACCCAATTCCTTCAGCCTTCCTTCATAGGTCATGTTCTCAAGACCTTTAATCATTCTTGTTGCTCTTCTCTGGACCCTCTCCAATTTCTCCACATCTTTCTTGAAATGCGGTGCCCAGAACTGGACACAATACTCTAGTTGAGGCCTAACCAGCGCAGAGTAAAGCGGAAGAATGACTTCTCGTGTCTTGTTTACAACACACCTGTTAATGCATCCCAGAATCATGTTTGCTTTTTTTGCAACAGTATCACACTGTTGACTCATATTAAGCTTGTGGTCTACTATGACCCCTAGATCTCTCTCTGCCATACTCCTTCCTAGACAGTCTCTTCCCATTATACCTTATAGTTTACATTAGGATACTTCACTGATACTGTTCTATCACGTATATTATCCAAGCAACTGTTTTGTTGTTTTTTTTTTATTTTTTTTCAGCCTACAAGTTGGATGGCATTAATCTTCGAGGATATGTTGCTTGGTCTCTCATGGATAACTTTGAATGGTTGCATGGTTACAGTGCCAGGTTTGGACTGCACCAGGTTGATTTTGAAAATCCCAACAGGCCAAGGACCCCCAAATGATCTGCTGTGTACTATGCTGAGTCATACGTAACAACGGGATCCCATTACCAAAAGAGGATGAGTTTTTATATGGGGAATTTCCAAAGAATTTTTCATGGAGCATAGCAACTGCAGTATATCAAGTTAGGAGATCATAATGTCATCTGTACATTACCAGTGAACAATTGATTGTTTCAGAGGACACTCAAAGCTTTTATAAAACTGGGATTTAGTAAAATAGGAGGAGCTTCTAATAGCTAATATCAGACTAGGGGAATGCAAAGACACTTAAGAATAAAGTATGTCCTAAAATGGGAATTTAACTTTAAAAACAAGTTATCTCTTGATTTTGTATAATTATAGATTGAAGGAGCCTGGAGAGCAGATGGGAAAGGGCTTAGCATTTGGGACCAGTTTGCTCATACTCCCTTGAAAACTAGCAATGATGAAAATGCAGATGTAGCTTGTGACAGCTACCACAAGCTTGAGAAGGACTTGGCTAGTCTGAGAGCTCTCCAAGTGTCTCACTATCGCTTTTCAATCTCCTGGCCCTGTGTTCTCCCAGATGGAACTACAAAGCATGTAAATGAAGCTGGATTAAACTATTATGAGAGGCTTATTGATGCTCTCCTTGCATCTAATATTAAACTTCAGGTAAACATCTATATATAATAAGATTTCAGGATTGTCACTGCCTGTGTGTCATTTTGAAGTCTAGAATGTCTGTTGTCAGTGTGAAGCAATGGACACAGCTGCTAGCATGGTTGAGAGGTCTTTTTGTTAGAATATTACCAGGTTCAATCACCATTGGTATTTGCAGTCTGTTACCATCCAGTTTTTCAGCCATACTGGGCTTTTTTATGCATGACTTTACACTTGTAATATGGTACAGACTTTCCAGCCCTACATTTTTATAATTCTGTTAGGTGAAGTCACCTCAAGAGGTCATCTTGTCCAGTCCCCCATGCTGAGGCAG
The DNA here is from genome assembly GCF_007399415.2 of Gopherus evgoodei. Taxonomy (NCBI): domain Eukaryota; kingdom Metazoa; phylum Chordata; order Testudines; family Testudinidae; genus Gopherus; species Gopherus evgoodei. Next base: position 62,196,937 of record NC_044332.1, read on the forward strand.
GATTAAGTACACTTAGGCCACCCTGTCAACTGTTTGTCTAACCTTTTCTTAAAAACCTCAAGCTTGGGAGATTCCCTAGGTAACCTATTCCAGTTCTTATTTACCCTTTTAGTTAGAACATATTACCTAATATCTAACTTCAGTCTTCACTGCAGCAAATAATGATGCTTGGACTATGAATCCCATAAAAAGCTGTTAATAACAATTTGATACCAAAGATAAATTTTTTCGTTCTCTCAAATTGCCATGTGCAATCGTCCCTGAGCCCTGGTCCTAAGAGTTGCTGAACTCTCAATTTTTATGGACTTCAGGGAGAGTTGCGGTTGTTCAGAAGTCTTGCAGGATTGGCCTCTGTCTTTGTAAATAACAGAATCAAAGTTTATTTTCCCCTTCAGACATGAAGCACGTGAATGTCTCAGCCTAGCAAAAACTAGAAATTTTATTTAAAGAGAAACCATATCTTGTGGTTTTCCCAGCTGCAATCCTTGTGGTGTGAAATGCAGGGCTGAGAAGAGATGCTTGATGCTCAGGGAATCTTGAGTGTCTTTAAAAAAAAAAATCCCTATATTTATAGGGCTATCAATTCACTGTCTTGCATTGGGTGGGTGCAGGGAGGGGAGGTACCAGATTCTAATTTTAGCTTGCTTTGACAACAATTCATCCACGTGGGTCCATCGCTGGGCTGTTGTGACTATTGATTACATTAAGGATCAAATCCAAACCTGGCACAAATAGGTGCATCTCCAGGGCTGGATTTTTACCAGTGTCTGAAAAGACTGTAAAAGTAATGAGCAGTAGTATTTGTGTGTATTAGTGACCACTGTATTGGGCTGCGCAAAATACAGGCTTAGAGAGATTCCCTTTATGATACAAATCAATTAGTGTAAATGCTTGTCAGTCAGTGATAGTCATGTGATGATAATGCAGGCTTCCGTAATTAACGTCATGTTCCTTGTCCATTTCTTCATGAATGAGAGTGAATCAGTGGTTATCTCATAAAGTAGTGATGTTTGTAACCCGCCTCTCTACATAGGTAACTATTTACCACTGGGATCTCCTTCAGGCCCTGCAGAACGTTGGAGAGTGGGAGAATGAAACTATAGTATAGAGATTTAAAGAATATGCTGAGTTACTTTTCCAAAGGCTGGGAGATAAAGTGAAATTTTGGCTAACCATCAATGAACACTATGTAATCGCAAATCTTGGCTATGGCTATGGCACATCTGCTCCAGGTATGGCTACTGTCTTTAAGCTGTGTTCTCCAGTGTGAGTAAGAAGCAAGTTCATGGTTAATCAGGAGACAAAGGATGATTTTATGGTTAAGGCACTGGATTGGGCCCAGTTCCATTCCTGGGTCTGCCACAGACTTTCTTTGTGACCTTGGGCAAGTCACTTTTATGTCTCTTTGCTTCAGTTCCTTAGCTGTAAAATGGAGTTAATTTATACTGGGAATTTCCAAAGAACTTTTAATAAAACATTCCTTCTGCAACATATCTGTTTGGGAAATGACAATGTGAATTACTAGTGGACAATCAAATGTGTATGCAGAAAACACACAGGTTTTATAAAACGGAGGTTTGTAAAGTTTTACTTAATAGGGGCATTGCAAGGATAAAATCTGTGAGGTACTGAGTACTAGATAGGGTGATCAGATAGCAAGTCTGAAAAATTGAGGTGGGGGTTACAGGCGCCCATATAAGACAAAGCCTTGAATGTTGGGACTGTCCCTATAAAATTGGGACATCTAGTCACCCTAATACTAGAGTATGGAGGGCCATATAATTATCCAGAGAGACAGGATCATATAGTACCTCCTTTAGAGACACCTGCATGTGAGGTATGGAACCTCTGCAGTGCTCACGCATCACATCCTTGAAGTCATCCCCTAATGGGAGATTTCAGACATGCAACTTCCCCACATCATGGATCTTCAGGAAGGGAAAATTCCCTCAATCCTATGGCAAGAGATTCTCTCTGTATGTTGTTCTAGACCCCTCTGCCCTGCTGTTTGGCCCCTGTGGTGCCAGTTGAGATGGTGTTTCTTTTACTGGCAGTTCTAGTTGTTCTTTTTGTGTTACTCTGCTGGAAACAGCAGGCCTGGTTGTGGGAGCAGCCCTGTCTCACCTCATGTATTGCTTTCTTCAGGAATCTTTGCTAGACCAGGTAAAGCTCCTTATATAGTAGGGCATAACTTAATAAAGGCCCATGCTGAAGTCTGGCATCTGTACAATGAAACTTACCATCCTAAACAAGGATTAATCTCTATTACCATTTAACTCTGACTAGGCTGAGCCAAGAAACCCTAACAAGCAGGAAGATATTGATGCTGCGAGGCGATATGTGCAGGTACACAGGAGATCTCACCAATACACCCTCTGCTCTTTCTCCCATTTTCCTAATCCCATGGTTACTATGATGCAGAGATCCCTTGACCTGGATTGCTGCCTTGCCATTTTCTAGCAGATTGTTGCAGTGAACCAAGCCTAACATTGAGGGTCTCTATCTTTTTCATGTACCAATAGTTTTAATTGTGTAGAATCTCCTTAAGATTTTTGTCTCACAGGGACACTCATCCTCTTCTTGTAACACCCTGTAGCAGAGAAGTTATACAGTAAGCAGCAGAGAAGAGCCAAAATAGAAATACAGCACCACAGCCTTGTTGTTCTTACTGATAACGTAAGGCACGTCCCTGCATCTCTGTTTGCTCATTCATTTAAAGTTGCCGGTAAATGGTTTGGCACAAATTTTGCCGTTGGCTAGTAGAATATTAGTTCAGATTCTTGCATGTCATTCAGTTAGAGATGTGTTATTTAACCCCTCAACCCCTTTCTTGTTTCCTTGGCTTAGTTTTATGGTGGTTGGTTTGCTCGTCCCATTTTCAAAAACGGGGATTACAATGAAGTGATGAAAACGAGGATATGGGAGCGCAGCCTGGCCCAAGGGCTGAGCACATCACGGTAAGCGCCTGGTAACAAGACATGAGCAAATACGGTAACTTCCACCTTGTAAAATTCCACTGTCTTGCTAAGGGTGTGTGTGTGGGCTAGTAAATATTCATGATTATTTCAAAGCTGGGGTGAAATTTGCAGTGACCCTAACTCCTGAGGTATTATGTTACAGTGGTTAAAACAATGGCCTCGTTGTAACTCAGGTGCAGTGCCAGTAAAAATCAGCAGACAAACTACCTTCTGAGTGTCATATTTATTATGAAAGGATGGGGAGGATAACGAATTGGGATTCAGCGTTATGATGATAAACCGTATGAATCACTTCCCCTTGAAAATAAACCTGGTTAGGCCAAGGAACATTCTCTAGCCTGCTTAGTTCTGCAGTGGTGGGATCCCAGCAGTGCCTCCTAATCTGTCGTGACTCACATCTTCTCTACTATACAGTCCAGCAGTTACCTAGCAGTGGTTTAAAACCTTAACTCTAGCAATAACATTATCGTTTGTTTGCTGTCCAAGATGTGAAGAATGCCCCTAACAACCTATAACCCCTCTTTGTCATATGACTGCAGTGGTGCTAACTGGCCACTCTACCTGGAATGGTCCCTTAGGATATATGCTAGCTACTTATGCTAAACAATCTGCTCTATCTTGCATTTAGCTGTGGTCAGGGCCGGCTTTAGACTGATTAGCCTGATTCCCCTGAATTGGGCCCCGCACCTGAGAGGGCCCCGCGCTGGCGCCTTTTTAATTTTTATTCACCCGATGGCACTCCGGGTCTTCAGCGGCGGGTCCTTCACTCGCTCGTATCTTCGGTGGTGGGTCCTTGAATGCTGCCAAAGACCTGGAGTGAGTGAAGGACCCGCTACCGAAGTGCCACCGAAGACTCGAAGCGCCGCCGGGTGAGTACAAATTGGGCCCTGCACTTGCTGAAGCTGGCCCTGGCTGTGGTGCTCCGAATACCTTTCCCAGACCTGAAGAAGAGCTCTGTATGGCTCGAAAGCTTGTCTCTCTCGCCAACAGATGATATTAATTTACCCATCTTGTCTCCTTTAAGGAGGAAAGCTTTGTCAGGGTCAGTCCCTTCCCGCTTGCACCAATTCACTGGTGTAGCTCAATCCATTTTTCAAGACCACCAAATAAACTTGTATAAAAAAGTGCTCACTGTCTGTACACAGGATTAAGTCTGACCTGTTTTGTGTAGAATATTTTACCTACTTGATTTCTGACCTATGTAAATTCAATCTGTTAATCTTGTAAATGAGCAAATGGAGAGGATTTGGGATATATTAATTTATTATCTTAATTAAATACCTGTATAGGAATTGCTGTATTCCCCTAGAAAGTTCTCTTTTGCTTTTGGGTTTAATGTTAAAACTATTTCTGCACATCTCATTTGCAAACAATGAACTTCTGTAAAATCACTTTCTTCAAGAGTTTCTTTGGGGTAATGGCACAAACAGGCAGTTCACAATTGTACATTGGATGCTCTGCAGTGGAAGACCTAATTCTCCTATACAAATGCATTGAGTGTTGCTTTCAACTGCTCTTAAAAATGGTATGTTATATTGATCAGCTGTGAAAAATTGAAGCCCAGCAACTCAAGAAACTTAATTCAAAGGCACCAGTCTGGCCAGATGGTACATCATTCCATTGTGCTATCACAGCATTATCATGAGATGTTGGGAGCACCATCAAACTTCTGTACTGCAGATCACCTTCCCTTTCACAGAGTCTGGCTATACCCTGACCAAATAGTGAATCGTCTTCACTTTCATAGCATGGTGTAGCGAAACTGGCAGAGCTGTGCTCTTGAGCTGTGCAGTATTTCTGATCATTTAACTCTGAAAAGATAAAGGAATGTTTGATAAAATGTGGTCTTGAAGAAGTTGCTTAGCATGCCCTGGAAAAGGTGTAATTTGGTGACTGGTAGTGCATTAATGCTTGAGTTCTGGTCCCAGCTCGGGAAGGAGTGTGTCCTAATGGTTGGAGCAGGTGGTTGGCTGTCAAAATTCTTGTGTTCAAGTTCCATTTCTGCCACTGTCTCTCTTTGGGCAAGTCTCTCAGTATTCAGGTCAATACAATGGGTATTATGATGCTTACATCAGAGGTTTTTAGGCTGAATAAAATCATGTCCATAAAGCACTTTTCACAATCACAGTGGGCTGCGTAAGTTCAATTATTTCTCATTACTATTGTTAACATTCTAACAGGTATGTAGTTTCTTTAAGGGAATTCTTTTTTTTTTTCTGAAACTTACTTGTTTTTAAAAAGGAAAAGAGATTTGTTTTGTGGTCAATCCTTTAAACATTTCCCAGTAAAAGGAATTTTAGTCTTTCTCTTGTTTTTCCCTTTTAATACAGACTCCCAGAATTTACCGAAAGTGAACAGCAGAGAATTAAAGGCACATTTGATTTCTTTGGTTTCAATCATTATATCACAATATTGGCATACAACTTAAACTATGCTTCTGCCATCTCATCCTACGATGCTGATAGGTAAGACATAAACATAAAGTTATAGTCAAATAACACAGTCAATAATAAAAGTCAGATTGGAGCCTGTGCCAATATGATCAATTTTTAAACATTAAAAATTAACTTGGCAAGCTCTTGGACTTTTAGACACCCAATACTTGGGCTAGTAAAATATTCACTGGGTCAGAAGTTTGGGTACTGTCCAAAATTCAGGGAATAAATGTGATACTTGCTGCCCTTGCGTCACAAGCTTATGACACTGAATTTTTAGCAAGCACAGTTAAGAACAGAACCAGTAATAAAGGAAAATGTGTTTGTCAGAAGTTGATATAAAAATGTGAGTAGACTAAATGGTATCTTTGTATACTCTGGCTTTTGAGATGGTAGACTGGCCTCTAGATACTTAATAGTTGTCTTTTAAATGTGTGTTTGCTGTAAGGGAATTTGTGTACCAACTATAATGTGAAGCTTTAAGGGTGAAACAACTTAAATACTAAGCATACATAAAGCTTATTTTAATATTAAAATAACCATCTGGCCTAGTTTTGTATTTAATAGATTAGCAAATACGGGCTGCTTTTAGCAACTTTTTTGGTTTATAGGAGGGGGAAATACTGGTAATTTTCCTCTCCACATATGGTCCCACATAAATAGTTGTTTTGCCATCAGTGTATGGAGAAAGTTTGTAGATAATTCCCATAACTTCAGTGAGAGTTGGTTATCTACATACATGGAGAGGAAAATGAATTACCAGTATCACCCCTACTATCAGTGAAAATGTTAACCACTGCCTTAAGCTATATCAAACTAACTTGGGAAGATCTCTCAACAAGCAAGCATGAGGATGGGGACACATCACATAGAGGGGAGGGATCTTTAGAGCTCACAAGCATCCTCCACAAATGATTTAAAGGCCTGCTGAAAAAACCTTTCACATTTGTACTCTGTATTTTATGTCTATTTTTTGCTTTTTTTTAGTTTTATCGGTTGTACATAGAAACTGCCTTGAACTCAGTAGCTCTCTGAAACCTGCCCATATCTTTGAAGCTTGAACCCTTCTGTAATTTTAACCAAAACCTATATACACTATGGACTCAAGTCATGTATTGTTTGCATCCCCAAAATTGCCACTGATGCACACGGAATGCAGAATTGAATGTACACACTCTCTTGGAGGTGCTAAAGTATTTAGCTATACATGTTAGAACCTGGGTTATTTTAGGGTTAGAGTTAGTTTTTGACATAGCTTAAGCCAGTGGCTAGGAGGCTCTTTCAAGGTGAACCACATCTTAATAGATTAGTGAGATTCACCTCCCCACACCCAGTCAGATCACACCTCATTCTCAAGGCTACTCCAGCAACTGCTTACCTGAGGAAAAGTAATGCTGGAGGAAAGTTATTTGTGTTACTGTCTTTAATTAAATTTTGTTCTTTGTCCCACCTTTTGCAAGACAATTCTTTTAGGTTTTTATTTCACCCCCATATTCCCCCCCCCTTTTTTTAAAAAACAAAAATCATTTGCTCTGTTCCTCTCTCCCAATCTCCTTTCCTTCTCTGCCCCCGGAGGTTCTCTCAACCTCACTGCTTCCTTTCATTTCTGCTGTCTTGCCAATGCTACCTCAGTCTCCTCTCCTCTTCCTTATATGTGCTACCTGATTTCCCTGATTCCCTGAACATTCTCCTCCGAAGTCTTGTTGATGATCGCCAGCTTCAATCTTATTGCTGCTTCTGTTACTTCAGTTCCAAAGACCCAGAAGTTTGAAGGCTAGAATTTGTCGGGCAGCCATTCATGCGATCTGTTAATATTTCTTGTTCATGAAGTTATCCCAGGCACTTCTATAGAGCATATACTGTTGACTCTGAGACAGTAAGCTCTTCAGGGAAGGAACTGTCTGTCTGTACAGGGCCTAGCACAAAGTCCTGTCTGGAACCTCTAGGCACTGCTGTAATACAAATAAATAATGTACAATTTGATCCTTGGCCTAAGCTGTGGGAGTTGGCAGAATAAGGTGTTTTATCATTGTTACATTCTGATTCTCATCCACAGGGGGTAGCTTCAGTAACAGACCGGAGCTGGCTGGACTCTGGTTCCTTCTGGTTAAAGGTGACCCCCTTTGGCTTCAGAAAGATCCTGAGGTGGATAAAAGAAGAGTATGATAACCCTCCAATTTACGTTACTGAGAATGGGATTTCTGAATGTGGAGACCTAGGCCTCACTGACACTTGGCGAATACACTACTACAAGAGTTACATTAATGAAGCATTAAAAGGTACCGGTTTCTTCTGATCAGAACTAGGCTTTCACATTTTACCAGGAAACTTATAACATAGTGCTTGCTCTTAGTTCAAGTAAGACTGGCATCATGAAGGTTCTTGTCTCTCAGCAGTCCCAGTCTCCTGTGCTGGCAGAGGTCAAATACTAGGGGCCATTGACTCACTGCAGAATTAAGACCAATAACTTCAAGCACTTGCCACCTAATTCTAGACTTTTTTTCTTTGCCCCCGTATGTTGCATCATACTCTGTTTGCCTGTGATGTACCTCATCACAACTGCAGAGAGAGCTCTTCCTGTTGTTCAGGTTTCCCTGATGGAGCACTAAGCATTGCTGTGTCTGAGACCAGCACCACCAACTACACCATGTATCTGCATTACTGCTGCAGTCTACTTAGCCTCCAGGGGTCCTCAGTGAGGCAGACCCTGGTTCAGACTCCCATCTATTGTGACAGTTCGCTTTGCCATTTAGAACTGTTGTTCACAGTAGCTTATGTTTCAACTGTCTGCTCAAAGAATGGTTTGATGAGAATTAAGATCAGTTGTCATGTTGCTATTGAATACCTCATCTGTGTAAACACATACTAGCCTATTGTCAGTACTACCTGCTGTTGTTTAATGTTAGTTACAGCAGCGGGCAACTGGGTGGTGGTGGTGAAGTGGTATTCTTCCAAGCTGTGCCCACTGCAGCATTGCTAACCTAAAGAGATCATAAATCCTGAGATTTTAAAAGACCATATTGTGTTTTTTGATTTGTTAAACTCCTCCTGCCCCTCCCCAGTATTTGTGTGAAAACTAAATCTATTAGGCAAGATGATTTTGGCTCCAGGATTTCTCACCCTAGCATCTGCCTGTCCCCTGTTTTATTCCTCCTGGGGTTCTTCATTCCTCTCTCTCAGGAGTGGGAAGTTGTAGCAGGGTACCCTTGATCCCTTCCCAGAAGGAGGGAAAGTGATCGAGGCACTGTCTAATTGCTCACAGGAGGGAGCAGAACCATGCTGGACTCTTTGTTCCCTCTTCCTTTCCTGTGAGAACAGCGGGCAGAGGGGGAGGAACTCTGCTGGCTTCCACCAGGGTTAATTTTGCAAGGGGAGAAAGAGCTCATCAACTGTGAAAATAGTGTGAGAGTTGGCAATACTGCCTTAGACATGCCCAGATGAGAGTACGGAAGGAAGATCATGCAGCTGTTCAAAATATGATATCTCCTCTTTATTGGGAGATATCACAGGAGCGGTTTATACACTGCAATGTGAAGGCTTTCTTCATAGTCTGAAAGCTTCACTTCTTTTTTAACTGACAGCTTAGATTCTGGAGCACAAGATACCAGCCATCAAAGAGTACAATTCAATCCCTAAATTACACACAAAGTGAATGAAATAAGGATTTCCCTTTAACTGCTAGTTCTGCTCTAGAATTAAGGATGGGTTGAGGTATGAAACCTGGGTGTATAAGGTAACTTAATTCCTCCAACACTATGATCAGATATGCCAAAGCAGTGGGAAAAAAAAATGCAGAATTGGGCTTGGTTTTGGCTTAATTGGCTTGAAGCTTCTTTTTTTGATTGGCTCCTGGCAAGCAGGGGCAATGTGGGGAGAGAGTCAGGGGTGCACAGTGGGCCCACCACAGCCCCAGACGGCATGCCGGAGGGATCTAGTCACAGAGTGTTGGCATTCTTAGGGATTGGCTTGTTTTGAAATAGGACTAGCTTGATTTTTGGCTTGTTGTGAAAGTCAGGGTGCTTATTTACCAAGTGAAGGTTGGCAATGTGCTATGCATATCACTTTGGTAGCATACTGAATTGCCTTCCATATTGACAGATGCCAAGATTAATTTATTTTAAGGTTTGTTATCTATTATGTTTAATACCTACATGATCATGCTTTCACATTTGGTGCATCTCAACAGCTGTTGTACTTGATGGTGTTGATCTCCAAGGCTACACGGCATGGTCTCTGATCGACAACTTGGAATGGGCAACAGGCTTTGCTGAAAAATTTGGTTTGTATTAATCAACTACACTGATCCCACTCTGCCCAGAATTCCCAGAGAATCTTCAAAATATTATTCATCAATCATACTATGTAATGACTTCCCAGACCCAGCAAATGAACCACATTTGTGTCTCCAGCCACAGCCTGAAGGTAACTAACTAGAAATAGAACATAGCCATTAATATTAATGGCTAAGAGCATCCTAATGATTTCTACATTTATGTAATAAAGTACATTACTTTGTAGAATTCCCTACAGCTCCAGCATAATCCATATTAGGGATTCAGTTACAGTAGTTGCTAACTGAGCTATTACTGGTGAATACACTGGGAACTGATGTTTATGTTGAACTACATGGGGCTGCTGCATACACCTTCAAATATTACTTTACATTTATGAATGAAGAAAAACACTTTTTTGCTGCAGATTGAGAATATTGTCAAAACTAGAAATTTCAGTCCACAGAGGAGTTAGGTCCAAAACCTCTAGAATTAGTTGCGCTAACTAACTTAAAGGGTATGTAATACTTGTATGGCACCCTTGGTGTATGTGATGCTGTTCAAAACATAGGGATCTAGCAGTCTTTGGAGAATGTGAGACTCTTTAAATGAAACACTTACTTACTTTCCTATCCAATAGAAAATGATCTCTGCCTAAGCATGGCAGAGTGTGAAGGTGACACTGTGTGCAACAAAGAAACTTCTGAATATTTTTTCTGGTATTTACCTAACTCTCAGAAACCACTTTTGAAAACGTAAAAGCTGTATAATCTAATGATTGGTGCTAGATTAGTATTTTTTTTGCGAGAGAAGGGTGAATTTCCTTTTGAAAGGTTAGTAATTGGTCATTTTAATTTGGACATTTAAGACCAATCTTCCCCCACCTGTTAAACAGTATACTGATTAGCTGCCCTCAAAGAGCTATGAATGAGTAAGGAGAAATCAAATAGGTGTGTACATGAAGTAGTTCATAAAAAGAGGTATTGATGATATTAAATTCTTGTCTTCTCAGGTACTACTACACCAACTGCTAGCACAATGGATTCTGTGCAGAATGTGTCTAGTGGGAAAGGAGAGTTTTTGGGATTCAGTTTAACTTCACTGAATGCAGAAATAGGACTGTATGTTCTATTTGCTTTTGCTCCGATTGGTGTGTTAGGACTTGCCATATTTGTATGAAAAAAGAGCAAGTTATCTAAAAGAGTGGGTGAGTAAACCCTCAGGATAGAGTTAAGTAAAATATACATTTTTGAAGTATGTGCGTACGCAACATAAAGACGTTCTCTTCTTTAAACTCTTAAGGCCCTGACACACAATACCACCTGTACTTGTTAGCTACTGTTGAGAGGTTCTTCCATCTGTTGTTCCTAGCTTACATTAACTTAAATAGTTATAGTATAAGTGCTAATTGGTTAGCTTTTTTTATGTACACCTATTTTTAAATCAAAACTTAAGCATTGGCAAGCTGTTCACCACTTTTGATCTTCTTAAAGAACTTAAATGGGCTCAAGAAGAGATCTCCTTAAGGCAAATGATAGTTGGCACTATAACTGACTAGTACAACATTCCAAAAAGATAATACACATTTAGAAACAACAAAAGCTGTCAGGTAAGATCACTGGTCTTGAGAATCTGTCCCCCTTATCCTGGATGTAAGTCTCTCTTGTTTAGAGGAAGACAGTGCTGCTGTGACATTTGCTAGTGTTAAGCAACACTAGCTACTCCCTCACAAATATAGCATACTTCCTTGTATGCAGCTATTTTGATTTAGCATTATAGCATTTGATCACGTCCAGAAAAGGTCTTCAAAATGAACTCTAAAATTTTACACAGTGTAAATCAAACTGGATATAAAGAGAAGCTCGAACTATTACAAAATTGGAATGCATTCAACAAATTGTCCTGGAATGTCAGCGTTTTCCAAAAAGTTGATTAGACTGATGATGTAATTTACATCTTACTTGCTTGTCTTTAATAGTGTTTAGAAACTTGGCATGTGTAAGATAATGTAAAATTAGAAAGCAGGGACAGACTTTGGTTTGAACAACCATGTGATAACAGAAAAATTAAAATTTTAGATAAAATGAATTAGGGGCTAGTACAAAAACTCAGCAAGACCTCATCACTTGTAGTATTAAGTATAGCAAATATATTTTTTAGATCTATGTAAGTGCTTAACATACGAAACTTGAAGTTTGGTTGATGGAACCAAACACAGAAATTTACCACAAAGTTGGTTGTCTCCTTATTAAACATTCCTTCATTTACAGCTGCAGTTCCTTTCTGTTTTTATTAGAAAAATTAAGCTGTCTAATAGTCTTAAAGCCTGGTTACTAACAGTTCTTGGGCAACAGCATTTTCATCTCTGTCCAAAGTAAAACAAGAGAAGGTAATGCAAATGAATTTGTTTAAGCACAAAAGAGGTAAGTTGTAAAAGAGTTTGTACACAGAAGTTGCTCTGGTTAAACTAAAGGCATGATGATAAGTATCTGCCCAAGTTTCATCAGTTTATCACACTTTTAGCAATTCTTAGGTGTAGACCAGGTTCCTCTTGCATGTAGCTGTTAGTGAGCTACAAAGTGGAGTTCTTGAGTTTGAAGAAAAGCTAAGGTATGGGAGCTATTGTAAAATGCTCTAGGCAAAGGAAATATGTTGTTATGGTTTAGTACCATGAAGACAACAGTCCCTTAGATGTTCCACTTTACCTGGGAAAAAATGGGAGACAGATCTTGTCCCCTTGAACCAACCTAGCACAGTATCCTGGAGTTACTTGCAGCTGCTAGAAGCAAAGAGTAAGTCTTGAAATTCTAGATCAGAGGTCGGCAACCTCTGGTACACAGCTCACCAGGGTGCTGGGCTGGGCCACTTTGTTTACCTGTTGCATCAGCAGGTATGCTGATTGCAGCTCCCACTGGTTCATGGGTGAGGGATGTCCTAGCTGGAGCTGCAATCGGCCGAACCTGTTCTAGATGGTTAAAGCAGCTCCACAGCAAAAAGCCATTGGGAAATAAGGGATGTACTTCACACGATCCACTGGATTAAGTGTAGTTTTCTTTGTTACATGTACATACAAGGAACACTCTGTAACCACTATCCCACAGAGAAATTTTATACAAAACTAGGAACTGCTTGTTAGTTTTTTGAAAAACAGTTTATTGAGTGCTTGGGAATTAAAAACTACAAGGTTTTGCTGGCAGTTACAGAAGCAAGAGAAAATTAAACAAATATCTGATTTGCAACCTACTGCTTCTGACACGCTCAACTTGCTCACTCATTGGCCTACCAAGTACTTCATATTAATGCTGAGTCTTAAGACTGCTGTAGCAAAATAGTCCTAGATTAAAAAAATGCCTTCCAAGATGGCAGTAGGGCTAGTAAATGCTGATAGAAGTTTCTAATTCTTTGAACTTTTATCATATTAAATAGCATAGCACTTCGTACTTCAGTCATGGGATATGAAGTAAATAAAGTATTGTATAATTCAGTCAGTGTAACCCATAAGCCCCACTATCCAGCAGAAATTTTAATTTCATTAAATCAAATGAGAAAAACGATTATTGCCCAGTTACTCAAAATTACATTTGCTGGGTGGAATTTCCATTCCAAGTATTGTTTTCATCTTCTCCATCATCTTGAGTCCTCAATCTGTATATTTTTCCTTCTTTTTTAAAGTCCTCCCCACGCTTTTCCAGTACTCGTTTCCTCACTGCTTGCCTAGACATGAAGAAAATTCAATTAAAGAGCAGTTTCCTTAACAGCTATTGCATTTATATTATCTCTTTTCCTATGCCAGGTCTACTCCTCATTTTGAGGTTTCCTTGACTGGAACCAAGTTGCAATCTACTGCTTTCCTACAGATCATGGAGCTCAATTTAGTTGAAACTATGTGACTTTAGGAGCTATGCAGTTCCTCTATCTGTAATAAATGTCTGACAGGGAGAGAGCCTTTGCAGCTGCTGGGGGTAAGGAGCAAATGAGAATTTCTTCAACTCTCATTAAGATAACTTTCCTGTACAGCCACAGGTTGAGAAGATTTGAGGGCAGTATGGAGAAATGGAGGAGAGACAAGAGACTCAAAGGCAGTCATCTGATAGTCTGGCACTGCAGCACTGCTAACCCTCCCAGACATTTTATTCTTTAAAGCAGTGTTTCTCAAATGCAGCCACCAGGGGCTTTTCTTGTGGCCACAGCCTCCTGGGCTGTGATGGGGGTGCAGGAAAGCAGTTGTCCCTCCCTGGTACTCCTGGACACGCAGCCTTGGTGTTGGTTGCTGGGGCTTCCAGTTCAGCCCTACTCGACACCTGGGGCACAACACTGGTGAGTTCCCCATCTTCCCAAGGATGGCATGGAAGACAGGCTCCAGCCCCAGTTGCCTGTTTTTGCGACTGTCCCCTAGCCGTGGGGCTTCAGGCTCTGCCCCCCCAGCCAGGGCTTGATTTGTCCCTAAACTTGCCAGGGCTGAGTGAGTTTGTTAATATCACTTTTCATAGCAGACTTACTAGCTAGCAATAGATATGCACAAATAACGTCCAAATCATTGTAATTTGTTTTTCCTAAAGGTAATTAAGTATTTTAAGAAAAAGTCTGAGCAGCCAAAACAAGAGTTGGTGGCCACACTCTGAGGCCACCAAATAATTTGGCCTTAGAATCCCTGCTTAAAGCTAGTGACTATAAAAGGCACTTTCCCAGAATGGACTGATTATGCAATAACCATTCTTGCATTAAAGATGTTTAGTACCCTGTTGAACTAGTTCTCAGAGTTCCGGGGTATAATCAAGAGTCTGATTGATGGCTGGGTTTGAGTCATGAATTCCCCCTCTTGCCTCTAAGACTGCCAACTGAAAGACTTCACACATTCTGTAGCTATGGAGAAGGGATGTTTCTCCTTGAAAATAACCACTAGCTGCCAAGCATTAGTGCAGCAAAGGAGACTCACTCATCTGTATGAGTAGAGCTGGGAGAAATTTCAGTCAAATAATAAATTCACCAAAAAATGGTTTTGGGGTGATCAAAACCATTCAGGTTAGCTTGGGTGAATAGTTTCAACTGAATAAAAAATGAGGGGAAAATTTTTACAGAAGTCAGAACAGTTCATTCTGAAATGATTTGAATCATGTTCTTTCAAAACAACATTCAAATATTTCCCTTGACCCAAATGAAATTTTCATGTTAAAAAGAAAAATCAAAGTATTGGCTCAGCTCTGCCTCAAAGTACCTCTCAACCATTACTAGGGAAATACTATCCCTCTTTTACAGATAGAATTGAAGCACAAAATTGATTAAGTATCAGAGGGGTTGCTGTGTTAGTCTGTATCCACAAAAACAACAAGGAGTCTGGTAGCACCTTAAAGACTACCAGATTTATTTGGGCATAAGCTTTTGTGGTAAGTGGGTTTTTTACCCAGGAAAGTTTATGCCCAAATAAATCTGTTAGGCTTTACGGTACCACTGGACTCAAGACAGATTAAGAGACTTGTCCAAGATCACATAAGAAATAGGTGGCTAAGCCAAGAACTGAATCCAAGTTCCAGTTTCCGATGCACTACACTAGATCATCTTTCCTACCTCGTGGGCCAGCAGCAAAGATGTTAACATATATGCAGTTTCAGTCCTTTTTTTTTTTTAAACTACAAATTAGAAATGGAACACGAATCAGATCCGCTTACCTGCTTGGCTCCACAGTGCTAGATGGTAAAGGATTTGAATGTTCTTGTTGATGTCCTGCTCTTGCTGTAGGTTGCGAGGGGGGAGGGCTGGTAAATAAGAAGTTGCTAATAAACTTCCAGCCAGCTATGAGTGGATAAAGTATTGTGCCCAATAATTTCCAAAGATTTCCACCTGATGCCTGTACTACTGAAGTAGTAGGTCTTCCCGCCTATTCAAGAACAAAGGAAGTTAAGACATTTTTGAAGAGCAACAGATTTCACAGGATATTTGACATATCACTGGTTGAAAAGCAGCTCAATGCATATATGTAGACACCCAAATATTTCAGTTTGTCTCACATCTCCAATTCCATCACACTGACATAATGTGTGCTGGGAGCGAGTTCTGGGCACTGACCACACAAATGGGCAGCTGGCAGCTTAATAACTTTGTTTTATAAGTGGCTGAAAAATATTAATAAATAGTTTATTCAATTCTTTCTGCACTAGATCAGGTCTACCAGAGACTGAGGAGAGCTCCCATAAAGGGTTGGCTTAGTGACTATGGGAGCAGAGCAGGGAAGCAAGAAGGCAGCCTGGTCACTGGAGCCAGTATATGCAGCAACATGCTCATGCTTTGGCATTTCACTACCAGTGCTGTATGGTGGGGATTTTGCTCATCCTTGGTGTTTAAAAATAATGCTAATTTATTTTTAAATGCTAGCCTGTGTCTAGGACTCCATGAACATACACTTAGCATTACAAGATGGCTATTTGTTAACTAGGGGAAGACAAAGAAAAGGCAAAGGTGAAAGTCGAAAATCCAAACGAGTCTGTTTTAGCAGCTTCTAACTATTAAACATATTTACTTTCAAGTTTCCTAAATCCTGAGGAATTTAAATCTCCCTTACAAGTACAAATCTCTATACAGTCTTAAATACAGAGTTGTAACTGATGCCACTAATCACCAGCATACCATGAGGAGAGTCATCTTTCCAAACAGACAAAAAAATCTTGATAAAAATGTATTAAAGAATTACACTAATTGTCTAGGACTGGTAATGTAAAGTAGACATTTAAGTCTAAACTGTACCTGTAATGAAAGATACAATATTGTACTTATTTGTGAACTGAACAGAAATATACACTTACCGGCAACAATACTATTGAAGCACTTGGTGCAAGCTCTAGGTCCAGTAATTTCTTTCCATAATCTTCTTTGGTAAACTCCCTTCTGGGAAACATTGTAGCCAATGAAAAGTTACCATAAGTGTTGCCAACAGTCTGTAAGAATGCAACATATTAACATAGGTCATCTCTTCATACTTTGAATGTAAGTTATTTGCCCCTTCCAATATGCTTTCCTATAACAACCCCACTGTTCTATTTCAAAATATGGGAAAACTTCACATAGGAAAAGTGCAAGAGTTTTACATATTTGATTTTGTCTCTCGTCAGTCACATCCTTCATTGGGTAAAATGAGTATTCTCCCAAAAAATAATTAATGCTGCTCTATTAGACAAACAGTAGCAATCAGATCCCTGAATGTATACAACAGGAAGGGAAAATGGAGGCCCTAGACTGGTGGTCAGAAAAGCAGACAACTATGTGCCAGCTGTGAACCTGTTTAAATTCAACCTCTGGCAGCCTTTAAAGTCCATCTCAGCAGTAAGAGGGACTGTAGCACACAATTTTGAGCCCAACATCAAAAAATTCCAGTTTCTAAAAACAGTGATGAGTGTGTCAGCTGTTATAGATAATTTTAAGTGTTCTAGGATTACCTTTTCTGTAACTTTTAAAAATAAAGGAAACATTAAATTTACCTGTGCAGCAAACTGCCTCGCTTCTTCCAAGGGGGCTTCAGAAGGAAACTGATTAGTAAAGGAAGATCCATCTGGGAGGCGGAACTGAATTCTCGCTATAGCACTGTGGGAGACATTTCACTTTTAGTCAGTGCACATAAGAATTTCAGGCAAGTGTCTTTTAGTATTCAAATATAGAAAAGAATGGTTACACTTCCCTAAGTTAAAGTCAGACAGATTGTCAGTATGGAGCCACAGGACTGAAGGCTGGAATGCTCTGGAAAATAGTAGCCAATGGATCACACATACAGTCCTCATAGAAATGAGCTTTAGGCACAAGGCTGTACAAAGAGCCAAGAGTGCCAAACCCTCCCCCTGCTCACTTTCTTCTACTTATTTTGATTCCAAAATAGGGATGGAGGATTGGGAGTGTAGATTTGTGTGAACAGTCTACTCAAAGAGAAGGGTATTTACAATACAGTGTTGTCCACATGCATTCTGTTGTTGGTACATGGTCCAGAGATCAGATTCTTTTGGACAGCAGTGTTTGCTGAGGTAGCACCTGCCCCCTAGAGGTCTTTGTACTTCAGACCCAAGGGCATGAAGAGCAGGGATAGGCCCAACCATCCCTCAATTCTTTTGCCAATAGAGAATCTCAGGGGAGCAGGATTCTGTCATAATGGGGAAAGGGGAGGGGTCATGGAATCCATGTGGACAAAACACATCTTGAAGAACCTGCAGGGTAGGTAACCATTCTTTGAGTGAGTGTCTTATGTGGATTGTTGACTAACAAGCAGTTGTCTGTTTGCTTGGAGGTGTTATAGTAGAATTCCTCCTTAAAGCATGACTAAGAGGAAAACCGTGCCAAAGCAGGCATCCAATCTGGAAGCCTCTACCAAAGAGTAGGGTCTTGTAAATGTGTGAACTGAGCTCCATATAGCTGCCCTAGATTTGAAAACTAGAGACCCTCGTCAAACATTACAGCTCAGGCAACTACTGTAGCTAGATGTATCTACCCTGGCCAACTCGTAACATTCTAATACAGATGGATATCCTTTTAGGTAATATGAAACTATTGCCTGACCCATAGCCCTCTCTACAAAGCAATAGTTTAAACGTACTTCTATATGATTTTGTCCTGTCAACATAAAAGGACAAGAGCTTCCCTCAAGGCTGAGTGGGGCTTATGGAAGAAAACTGGGAGATGAATGAACTGGTTTACATGGAGCAACTGTGGACAACAACTTGAGATGAGGTCTGAAAATGACCCTGTCCTTATGAAACACGATGTGGGGGGACCCGCCCTGAGGGCCTGAATCTCCCATACTCTGTGAGCAGATGAAATGACTACTAAAAAAAGGCAGTCTGCATAGATAAGTGATAACAGAACAGGTTGCTATGGGGAGATCCATCAACACTGCTAATAATTTAATATATTCAAGCATAATACTGAGGGAGTGGGCTCTGGAAGTGGTGGAAAAAACACGAACAAAGTTCCTCCTTAAGGAACATTACTACTGTAAACTGGAGGGGAAAAGTGATAGCAGGGTGATGTACCAAATGGCCCTAACATAGAGCTGATCGAAAGTCCAGCTTGCTTCAGAGCTAGAAGACAGTCCAATATTGCTGAAATGGCTGTTGTCAAGGTAGAGCTTCTATCACTTCAAGCTGAACCAGCACTACAAAAGTGGAAAATCCTAGTATAGATGCAAAAGATACTGCTGGGCTTCTAATTCTCAGAAGTAAATATAACAGACATTTTCACAAAATTCTGGTAAGTCCTCTGCACTTTTACATACTGATGAGAAAGACTGATAGATAAGCACAGTCAAGCTGCAAGATAAAATCCACTCCTTTTAACCTGAATCTATGATAGGCAGTAAAATCATAGAGCTCAGGGCCCTAACCAGCACAAACTAGATGTCCATAGAAATAATACAAAAGTGAAATAGGTGATGTAAGAAAACAAACTTGCGCCTAATAATAAAGGAAAGCCACATGTCTGTGTGTACATCAAGTTGAAAAAATGAAAAACAGACAAGATTCTCTAACTTAATGCACAAGGAAAAAAGTTGATAATTCTGAGTAAGATTTCTGTTTATTCCTGATCATATTATTTATCATTCTGAGAGACTCCATGAATAATGTGCTTCAAGCAGATAACTAGAAATCACACATTTTTTGAAAGAATCAACAAGTTTACCTTACATCAACAACATTTAATCATTCCAGCATAGTGTCATCTAGTAGATTAGGCTCTGGTAAAAAAGTGTCTACTTCAGAGCTAAGGCTAGTAGTTTCCTCACCTCCCGCCTCAAAAATACACACTGATATACTGGCGCACTGCTCACCTTCTTTCCTTCTGAGAGGCTTCCCTTCTAGCTTCTGCTTCAGCGTGCTTAGCTTGCTGAGCTGCAGCTTTTGCAGCTTCTGCTTCTTCCTTTGTCTTTGCAAAGCGAGCTGCTCTTTCAGCACGATCCTTTAATGCGACAAACACAAATTTGTTAACTTGTGCTGTAAATTGTGTGTTAATACCCGTTCAGACAGAGTAACTGATACAATCTGCAATTAAAAATTTGCTCTTGCCAAGAGCCAAGGAAGGGAGAAAAAGAGGCCAACCCAGTCATGTTGCAGACACTGCAGAAAAGAAACACTTCTCCTCTCTTAACTGTTCAGCTCGTATCTTGTTATTTGATACGTTATTCATTCTACTGAATACTGGAATTCAAGCTTGTTCAAATTTTTCTAAAACGAAATTTTAGTATAACACTAATGTAAGACCTAATTTCTAATCACAGGACTCTTCAGAAGTTTAATGATGAAGTTTGAGAATCACCTAGAACAGTGGTTCCTCTTCGAGTGCTTGCTCATATCCATTCCAGTTAGGTGTGCACGTGCCGCGTGCATGTTCGTCAGAAGATTTTTACCCTAGCAACACTCGGTGGGCAGGCAGGGCGCCCCCTGGAGTGGCGCCGCTATGGTGCCGGATATATACCCTTGCTGGCCCAACCGCCCCTCAGTTCCTTCTTACCGCCCGTGTTGGTCGTTGGAACAGTGGAGCGTGGCTTAGCTGATCTCCACCTCCCTAGCTATTCGCTCGTTTCTAATCGTTATTGTGTATATAGTTCGATATTCTATATTTCTAGTTAGTTTTCTAGTTTTATTAGTTTTTTGTAGTAGTTATTGTATATAGTTAAGAGGGATAGGGGATTAGCCCTTCCTCTCACTCGGTACCGGGGCCCATGCCCGGTTCATCGGGCTTCAAACCGTGCTCGGCCTGTCATAGGCCGATGCCCACAGGAGACCCTCACGACTCCTGTCTCAAGTGCTTCAGCGAATCCCACCTCGCAGACAAGTGCCGCATCTGCAAGGCTTTCAAGCCCCAGACGAAAAAGAAGCGGGACATTCGTCTAAAGCAACTCTTGATGGAGGCAGCTCTAACTCCTCCATCTTCGGCATCGACTGTGGCACCGGGGACAAGTGCCTCCTTCGCACCGGAGTGCATGGGTACAGTGAAGGCTCCTCGACATCAGCCTTCACTGGCCCAAGCTCCTGCCTGGCACCTCCTTCTCCTCCTCTGTTGCTTCCAACTGATGCGTCCCCAACGTATATCTAAAATTCTTATTATTAATCCCTAAGTGCATGACCTTGCACTTTCCACTATTGTATTTCATCCTATTACTATTACTCCAGTTTACAAGGTGGTCCAGATCTTCCTGAATAATATCCCTGTCCTTCTCCGTGTTAGCAATACCCCCCAGCTTTGTGTCATCTGCAAACTTTATTAGCACATTCCCGCTCTTTGTGCCAAGGTCAGTAATAAAAAGGTTAAATAAGATCGGTCCCGAAACCGATCCTTGAGGGACTCCACTATTAACCTCCTTCCAGCCTGACAGTTCACCCTTCAATACGACCCGCTGGAGTCTCCCCTTTAACCAGTTCCTTATCCACCTTACAACTTTCATATTCATCCCCATCTCTTCCAATTTAACTAACAGTTCCCCATGTGGAACCGTGTCAAACGCCTTACTGAAATCGAGGTAAATTAGATCTACCGCATTTCCTTTATCTAAATAATCCGTCACCTTCTCAAAGAAGGAGATCAGATTGGTTTGGCACGATCTACCTTTAGTAAATCCATGTTGCAATTCGTCCCAATTACCATTGACCTCTATGTCCTTAACTACTTTCTCCCTTAAAATTTTTTCCAAGACCTTACATACTACAGACGTCAAGCTAACAGGCCTATAATTACCCGGATCACTTTTATTCCCTTTCTTAAAAATAGGAACTACGTTAGCAATTCTCCAGTCGTACGGCACAACCCCTGAGTTTATCGATTGCTTAAAAATTCTCGCTAACGGGATCGCAATTTCACGCGCCAGTTCCTTTAATATCCTCGGATGGAGATTGTCCGGGCCCTCCGATTTTGTCCCATTAAGCTGTTCAAGTTTGGCCTCTACCTCAGTCGCGGTAATATCCACCTCCATATCCACATTCCCGCTTATCATCCCTCCATCATCGCTAAACTCCTCACTAGTCTTATTAAAAACTGAGGCAAAGTACTTATTTAGATATTGGGCCATGCCTAAGTTATCCTTAACCTCCATTCCATCCTCAGTGTATAGCGGCCTCACTTCTTCTTTCTTTGTTTTCTTCTTATTTATGTGGCTGTAGAACCTTTTACTATTGGTTTTGATTCCCTTTGCAAGGTCCAGTTCAATGCGGCTTTTAGCCTTCCTCACTTTATCCCTACATGTTCTGACCTCACCAAGGTAGCTTCCCTTGCTAATCCCGCCTTTCTTCCACTCCCTGTAAGCTTTCTGCTTTTTCCTAATCCCCTCTCTGAGTTGCTTGCTCATCCAGCTTGGCCTACAACTCCTGCCCATGGTTTTTTTCCCCTTTCTTGGAATGCAGGCTTCCAACAATTTCCGCAGCTGCGACTTAAAGTAATTCCAGGCCTCCTCCGCATTTAAATCCACAAGTTCCTCCATCCAATCCATTTCCCTAACTAATTTCCTTAACTCTTTAAAATTAGCCCTCGAGAAGTCGAAAACCCTAATCCCAGATCTACATTTGTTTATCCTTCCATCTAGTTTGAAATGAATCAGCTCATGATCACTCGAACCAAGGTTGTCCCCTACCACCATTTCTTCTACGAGGTCCTCACTGCTCACCAAAACCAAATCTAAAATGGCATCCCCTCTCATAGGTACTTCAACTACTTGATGAAGAAATCCATCCACTATCACATCCAGAAAAATCTGACCTCTATTATTCTTGCAAGCACTCATCCTCCAGTCTATATCCGGGAAATTGAAGTCTCCCATAATCACACATTTCCCCTTTGTGTTTACTTCATTAAAGACATTAAAGAGGTCTCTATCCATATCCAAATCAGATCCCGGTGGTCTATAGCACACCCCAAGCACTATCTCAGGGGAAGCTCTAGTTGCTTTTTTACCCAATATGATTTTTGCCCAGACAGACTCTGTCTTATCCATTCCATCACTTCTTATTTCATTACAGTTAATCTCATCATTGATGTACAAGGCTATTCCACCACCTTTGCCTTTCTTCCTGTCTTTTCTAAACAGCACATAGCCTTCAATACCTGTACTCCAGTCATGAGTACTATTCCACCAGGTTTCTATTATCCCTATAATATCCGGTTTCACTTCCTGCACCAGTAGCTCCAGTTCCTCCATCTTGTTACCTAGGCTCCTCGCATTAGTGTACAGACATTTTAATTTTTGGCGTTTGGTGTCAGTGACATTCTTTCCCCCGTCGTGCACAGACCTTCTACCACCAGCATCACCCGTTAATCTGGTTTTTACTCCACTATTCCTCCTTGGATCAATTCTTTGGTCCACAAGGGTATCCCCTCTCACTTTGTTTACTTCCCTCTCCAGATTATATTCCGGCGTGGAGATCTCCTGAACATCTCCCAACCATCTCCCCCAACTTCCTAGTTTAAAGCTCTCTTGATGAGGTCGGCGAGCCTCCATCCTAAAATTCTATTTCCCTCCTTACTTAGATGAAGTCCATCCTGAGCGAACAGTTGTCTATCCGTAAACGCTTCCCAATGACCGTACATCCCAAAGCCCTCCTTATAACACCAATGCCTGAGCCATCTGTTGATCGCCATAATCTTGTCACTCCTTCGTCGCCCTGCTCTAGGAACCGGCAGAATCCCACTGAAGATCACCTGAGCTTCGATTTCTTTGAGCGTCTTCCCCAGTCTGGCATAGTCCTCCTTGATACAGTCCAGCGAGTAACTAGCCGTATCATTCGTTCCCACATGAAGGACAATCAACGGATTCTTTCCCGCTCCCGCTAGGATCCTATTCAGCCTCAGGTCCACATCCTGTATCTTAGCCCCTGGCAGACAGCACACCCTTCTGTTCTCCAATCAGGTCTAGTTACAGGCCTGTCTATTCTTCTCAGTAAAGAGTCTCCAATCACGTAGACTTGCCTTTTCCTGGCGACAGTGTGATTCTCCGGTCTATCCCCCACACCAGCTGGCTGCAAGTCCTCTCGATTTGTATTTGCCCTTACAATCCTCCTAGGGCTCATACTTGGTGTCGCCTCCATTGACTCCTCCCCTCCTTCTGCAGGACTAGCTGCTCGTCTCTTTTTCCTTGCCCTCTCTCCTTCAGCAGCCTGCTGTGCTCCATCTTCATTTTCCAACTCAGCAAACCTGTTCCTGAGTTCTATTTCTCCATCGCTGGCCCGTCTTTTCCTCTGCCTGGTTCTCCTAGTCACATGCTTCCACCGTCCACTTTCCTCACCCAGCAGCCCCTCCTCAGAGTTCTTTGGTCCTGCTTCTATCCGCTCGTCTGAGCTTATCCCCTGTGCCTCATCATGTCTGTGTTCCATCATCTGCTCAAACCCCCTTCTAAACTCAGCCAGAGTTTCCACCTGCAACTCCAGTCCCCTTACTTTTTCCTCCAGCAGCTCTATCAGGCGGCACTTCATGCAGACGAAACTCCTTTCAGGTGCCCCCTCCAGGACCATGTACATGCCACAGCTACCGCATCCAGTCATCCTCAGTGTGTCTCTACCTGCTGCCTCTGCCTCAATCATACCCGTCCAACTCTGTGCCTGGCAATCCACACCTCACACCATACCACAGGCCACCAACAAGCACTGGGCTGCTGGCAGACCCCTGCCCCTTCCCTTGTCTGACTTCCTGGTTTCTCTGCCTTGGTCTCCCCTGTAACCTCCCCCTGGAAACTCCCCTGTTAGCAGCTCTGTTTGCTGGCTCCTGTGCCGCTGCCTGAGTACCTGGCTCCTTATATAGGACCCCTAATCAGGTAAGCCCTGCCCCCAACTCAGGGCTCAGCCTCGCTCCCAGCACACGGCCCCTAGCAGCCTGCACGCACGCACGCACGCACACACACACACTCCACAATACAATCCACAAACTACAAAAACCTGCTCCTCGACCAGAACTCCCACTGAAACTCCCCTGTTAGCAGCTCTGTTTGCTGGCTCCTGTGCCACTGCAGCTGTCTGTGATGTCTTCCCATACCTCGAAGACTGGCTTATTCGAGGGACCTCCGAGGCACAAGTCACCAGTTCTGTGAGTATCATCACAGACCTATTCACGTGTCTATGCCTGATAATCAATTTGGAAAAATCCACTCTGGTGCCTACACAGAGGATAGAGTTCATCAGGGCCACGCTGGACTCCAATCTTGCAACGGCCAGTTTGCCTCTACTTCGTTTTCAGGCTATAGTCTCCCTTGTACAAAGACTTCAAAGCTTCCCGAAAACCTCTGCCCGCACTTGCCTTGGCTTCCTCGGTCACATGGCTGCATGCAGATTCGTCACAAAGCACGCCAGACTGAGCATGCGTCCCCTTCAAACTTGGCTTGCCTCAGCCTATCGTCCGGGCAGAGACGCCATAGACATCACACTCACAATTCCACCGAGCATTCTAGGCTCCCTCCACTGGTGGCTGACGCCATCCCTGGTGTGTGCAGGTCTGCTGTTTCATCCACCGCAGCCCTCCGCGTCCCTAACGATGGACGCGTCATCTCTCGGCTGGGGTGCTCACCTAGGGCACCTTCGCACTCAAGGCCTTTGGTCGTCTCGGGAGTTGGTGTTACACATAAACATCTGAGAACTGAGCGCGGTCCGACTGGCGTGCCAAGCGTTCCAGCGTCATCCACAGGGCCGTTGTGTTGCAGTGTTCACAGACAACACAACGGCCATGTATTACATAAACAAACAGGGAGGGACACGATCCTCCCTTCTTTGTCTGGGGGCGATTCAACTATGGGACTTCTGCATAGCCCACTCAATAGACCTGGTAGCCTCCTTTCTCCCAGGAGTCCGGAACACTCTCGCAGATCAACTGCGCAGATCCTTTCTGTCTCACGAGTGGTCCATCTGTCTGGACATTCTCCATTCTGTATTCCGGAAGTGGGGCTTTCCCCACATAGACCTCTTTGCCTCCCAAGAGAACAGGAAATGCCAGGTGTTCTGCTCCCTACAAGGTCGCTCCCCGGGCTCCCTCTCGGATGCGTTCCTAATTCCGTGGAAAGGTCACCTATTTTATGCCTTCCCACCATTTCCTCTTGTCCACAGAGTTCTGCTCAAGCTCCGCAGGGACAGAGCCCAACTAATACTGATTGCTCTGGCATGGCCAAGACAGCACTGGTACACCCTGCTGCTCGACCTCTCTCTGGCAGACCCGGTCCCCCTGCCACTCTGCCCGGACCTCATAACACAGGACTTGGGCAGGCTTCACCACCCGGACCTGCAGTTCCTTCATCTGACAGCATGGCTGCTGTCTGGTTGAGCCAATCTGAGTTGCATTGTTCCACCTCAGTGCAACAGGTGCTGCTGGGAAGCAGAAAGCCTTCCACGCGGACGACATATCTCGCCAATTGGAAGTGCTTCTCCCACTGGTGCGCCCAGCATAACTTTATCCCTGAAGGTTTATCGGTCCCCATTATCCTGGACTATTTATGGTCCCTCAAGGAGCAGGGCCTGGCGATCTCTTCCATAAGGGTGCATCTTGCAGCTATTTCCACCTTCCATCCTCGGGAAACTGGCAGTTCAATCTCTTCTCATCCCATAGTTTCCAGATTTCTCAAAGGCTTGGAGCGGCTCTACCCTCAGGTCAAGCGCCCAACCCCTACCTGGGATCTAAACCTCGTATTAGCTAGGCTCATGGGTCCCCCCTTTGAGCCTTTAGCCACATCCTCGCTGCTGTACCTGTCCTGGAAGACAGCCTTCCTCATCACTATCACCTCGGCTAGGCGAATCTCGAAACTTCGAGCTTTGACTATGGATCCCCCGTATATGGTATTCCAAAAGGACAAGGTACAGCTGCGACCGCACCTGGCATTCCTCCCTAAAATGGTCTCTGCCCTTCACGTTAATCAAGACATCTTTCTACCAGTCTTTTTCCCGAAGCCGCACTCATGCGTCGGGAACAACAGCTACATACTCTAGATGTCCGCAGGGCTCTCGCCTTTTATATCGAGAGGACCAAACCCTTCCGACGTTCGCCTCAGCTCTTTGTAGCTGTCGCAGAGCGCATGAAGGACATGCCAATCTCTTCCCAATGGATTTCATCTTGGGTGACATCCTGTATCCGGACATGCTATGACTTGGCTCGCATTCCGACTGGCCATCTCACCGCCCATTCTACTCGGGCTCAAGCCTCATCTGCCGCTTTCCTGGCCCATGTTCCCATCCAGGAAATATGTCGCGCGGCTACCTGGTCTTCCATCCACACCTTTGCATCACACTACACTTTGGTCCAGCAGTCCAGAGACTATGCCGCCTTCGGCTCAGCGGTCTTACATTCTGCAACGTCTCGCTCCGACCCCACCGCCTAGGTAAGGCTTGGGAATCACCTAACTGGAATGGATATGAGCAAGCACTCGAAGAAGAAAAGACGGTTACTCACCTTTGTAACTGTTGTTCTTTGAGATGTGTTGCTCATATCCATTCCAAATCCGCCCTCCTTCCCCACTATCGGAGTAGCCAGCAAGAAGGAACTGAGGGGCGGTTGGGCCAGCAAGGGTATATCTACGGCACCACTCCAGGGAGCGCCCTGCCGGCCCACTGAGTGTTGCTAGGGTAAAAATCTTGTGACGAACATGCACGCAGCGTGCGCACACCTAACTGGAATGGATGTGAGCAACACATCTCGAAGAACAACAGTTACAAAGGTGAGTAACCGTCTTTTTTCGAACTTTTTTTCTAGGGGACCCAATTGAAGAAAATTGTTGATACCTGCGACCCAACAGAGCTAGTGTGAGGGGTTTGGAGCGTGGGAGGGGCTCAGGGATGGGGAAGGTGGTTGGGGTGCAGAGGCAGTCAGGGCTCTGGGTGCAGGCTCTGGGGTGGAGCCAGGGATGAGGGATTTGGGGTGCAGGAAGGGGCTGCAAGTTTGGAGGGAGGGGAAAGAGGCTAAGGGCTGGGGCGCGGATATACCTCTGGTGGCTCCTGGTCAGCGTTGCAGCCGGCGTGCAGGGGTAGGCTTCCTGCCTGTTCTGGCACCCCAGACTGCACTGTGCCCTGAAAGTGGCCAGCAGCAGGTCTGGCTCCTAGGTGGAGGTATGCAAGCAGCTCTGCGCGACTCTCGCCCACAAGATGTGCACACACCCACCCAGTTCCGGGAACTGGCCAATGGGAGTGTGGAGCTGGTGCTCAGAGTGGGGGCAGCGCGTGGAACCCCATGGGCCGCCCGCCTACGAGCCGGTCCTGCTGCTGGCCACTTCCGGGGCACAGCGGGGTCAAACTAGGTAAGCACTAGCCTGCCTTAGCTAGGTAGCACCGCTGATGTGACTTTTAATGTCCCGGTCGGTGGTGATGACCAGAACAAGGTGACCCATTAGTGGGTCATGACCCACTGTTTGAAAAACACTGATCTAGAAGGAGGATTTCTATTGATTGATATGTGATTATTCAACAAGAAACATTTTTAATTTTGAAGGCAACTGCAAAGATGGTGGTGGTGGTCAAGGTGATTTCACACCATCTCTGTCTGCATTTCTAAACCACAATTAACAGTATGTAGCAACTCTTGTGCCCAGCAATGCCTCATGATATTCAGAGCAGCTCTGGTATCATTACATTCACACAGAGACAGAATGAGAAGAGATCACTAGACTTTTTTTTTTTTTAAATATATAAAATTATTATTAGGGAACTAAATGTACTAGCAACCAGTTCCAAAAATAGCACATCTCTCTCGTGCCTCATTGAACCTGTTCTGGTCTGTGCCATACGCTGATCTATTTGCTGCTTGGTATGTGAGAAAAAGGAACCTTTTGCTTTTGTGTGTGCGCACAATCCATTTTCATATAAAGAAAAACAAATTCTTGATTGCAAACTGAAAAACTGAATTCTTGTAAAAATCTATAGCCTACAGAAGCTCTCTGACAGTAGCAACCACTAATTGAAAGCATGGCTTCCAAAAGCAATGAGGGAGGACATTCAAACACTTTTACCAGAGGTTTGCAATCTGTTATTTTAGTCTTTCAGTTGACTGAGGGGGTGGGTGGAGCGGCCTTGCAATGAGTTACTAAATCCCAAGTAATCTGATCAATTTATCTATATTTAAAAAAATAAAAATGTTACCATTGCAATCTGCTGTTTTATACGCTCCCTAGCTGCTTTTTCTTCTGCCTTTTCTCTGCTCCTTTCTTCTAACATTCGCTTCGTTAATTCTTCTTCGTGTCGTCTTCTGTAGTCCAATATTTCTTTCCCCGTTTTTCTTCGATCAATTTCTTTCTTAATTTCCTTCTGAAGGAAGATGAACACACATTACAGAATTCAACCAACAAAATATTTCTTTTGAACAAGAGCAAAACTTGACTTAACTGGAGCCTGCACTGAAGATACATAGATTTAAAATATAATCTAATTATATGAGTGTTATTTAAAGAAAGATCTTAGAGACTGAAAGCAAAACCAAATAAGAATACAACTGATAGTAATAAATTTAGTTACATTTTACCTGTTCCTCCTCTTTCCTTTTCTCTTCTCGTTTTTCTTCAAGTTTTTTTGTTATTCTAAATAAAAACCAACAAGATTAAAAGAGAACTTACAACTGTGGTTTGAAATGTTAACATTTCCATTTTGGCTTTTAAGAGGATTAGACAAAATTCAGTTCTGTCAAAAATTCTTAAGAGGGAAAACATGAAGATGACTATGAATTTATGAGAGTAATCCTATTTCATGGAGCTATTCTGTATTAACAAATAGGGTTTTGCCTTATGTGGAAATTTGGGTGCTGATTCACCAACCAGTTTCTAATCTCCAATAATTTGATATTATCTGTTTTAATATGTCCTTTCTATCATTTCTCATTACATGACTGAAAAATTCAACCATAAAAATGATATATTTACACACTCTATAAATGGAAAAAGAAAATGCCATAACCAAGATCTCAAATTCAGTACCAATAGGAAGATGAGGAGCACTGCACGGCCCTTCCCACACATCTATCCATAAGGAGAGTTTAGGAGCTCCAGAAAATCCTTGCCTCTGTGTGCCTTCCTTTACAACTTAGCAGGTTCCCCAGGGCCACATTGTTTCATCATCCATTTGAACTCTCCCTCTCAACAATGGTAACAGCTTTAGCCCTTCTGGAACTGAACTAGGAAATGGCTGGAGATTTATCAGAGATGTAAGTGATCAATTCTTCAGGTTGGTGTAATTATTGAGCAGGAAAATGATGTACTGAGAGCAGAGAGACTAGACTAAAGTAATTGTATAACCATGTGCAGAGTGAGAGGTTAAGTATCTGGAGAATTACCTCTA
Organism: Gopherus evgoodei; assembly: GCF_007399415.2. Taxonomy (NCBI): domain Eukaryota; kingdom Metazoa; phylum Chordata; order Testudines; family Testudinidae; genus Gopherus; species Gopherus evgoodei. The sequence goes on from NC_044332.1 coordinate 62,226,864, forward strand.
AATCATAGGACCTGGGCAGCTCCAAGAATGAGTCATGATCATTGAATCTGAGCACCAACCCATGCACTGAGAATTCAAATCCAACCCAGGGCACAGTGCTTCAGTTACACATTGCAAACATGTCAAACAAACAGGGCTTTGGAGTGGAAGCTGGAGCTGGACTGCAGAGCTGCAGGTTTTTGCCTGGAGCTCGAGTAGAGCCAGAGCACAGCTCCAAAGCTCTGCAAACAAAGCACAACCATCATGCCCATTCCAGTGGAAAGGCAACTGAACTGGGACTATTCTTAGCTCTGCCACGGACCCACTGGGTGACTTGGGGCAAATCACTTCACCTCTTTGTGCCTCAGTTTTGCATCTGTCAAATGGGAATAATAATGTAAGGTTCTTTGAGATCTAAGCACTATATAAAAGCTAGGTCTTTTGATTATTACCCAGCCCAGTAACATATCACCTGCAACCCTAGGCGAGGAGTACAGCTATCTAAATGAACACTACCATCAACAAACACTCTTTCTGTTTTAAACACTAGGAAATTAAATGGCAAAAAACTGTCATTAACACAGAATTACAGTTCCCTGGTGATAGCTTGTGTCCCTCTAAAATGTTGAGTTCACAAAATTCAAAGTTCTGAAAACCAGGCAATACAGAGTTAAGATAAATGCCCATACAAACTTAACTCAGTTCTTTGAGTGGTGTCCCAATAAGCTTATAAAACATACACATTCCCCCATTCTGTTTCTTCACAGTAATGGACAGGCGCTACTTGGTCACTCAAACCCTTGCATAGACCCTTCACACTTACACACAAGATACCACCTAAATCTATACCTCACCCTACTTATCACTAAATCCACAGACTACTCATATCCCACCTCACTACAGACAATACACAAGGCAGGAAGACCCCAGTGCCCTGCTACAGACACAAGCAACACAAATCTGTATTGAAATAATGCAGACTGTAATGTCAAAGTGTATATATACTTCTTTCCTTTGATAACACATGGAGGAATGGGACTTGGACTCAGACCTCCACACATCGCTATCATAGCTCTTCCAAGCTGCTCCAACTGCTCCTCCATCATTCAGTACAACTACACCTAACACACATGCTGGAGTGCATGCAGATCATTCTCAAGGCTATTGCCAGCTCCAGGGGGGCAGAGTTAAGGTTGTACAGTTATTTAACTTAACTCTGTATTTTGTGGTTTTCAGAGGGTTGAGTTTTGTGAACTTGACATTTTGGAAAGGCCCGGGCTATCCCCAGACAACCGTAACTCTGGGTTTGTTATTTTTCCCCTTCTTGTTCTATTTAAGTCATATTGCAGACTAAAAGGAACCTTTTTACCCTAATGTTAGCCATATAACCATAGGTCTAATTCACTGAAAGCAGAGACATCTTTAATTGCTTTAGGAAAACCTTTTACTTCACTTAAATGCTTCTCAGCCAGGAGTTACTAAGGAGTTAGATCTCAGTTTTAGGTATTTTTAGGACATTCACTAAACAATCTTTGCTCACTGGCAGCACTCCACTGAGCTATTTAGAGGACCCAACTCACCTCCACCCAAGTTTAATATCAAAATCTTTCTTGGACAATGAACAGTATCAAGTTCTGCCTTGCATTTCCAAATATTCTCACTCAAACCTGTAGAAAAACATGAACATGTCTATTCAACTACCCACTCCCAGCCTCTCCATTAATCCCTATTATTAAGATCTAACTTGCTTTGCTTATAGGATATCTTGAAGGAAAATAAGATCGCCTGCTTCCATTTGATAAAAAACATTCCCTGATTGTTCTGAGAGTTCGATTCAACAGCAAAAAGACTGAATAACTGACCTACCAAAAAGCATGCTTAACACGCCAAATTAATCACAGTCAAAATGAGAGAAAGGAGGCTTTCCATGTTCGTCTAGTTACCATGTCAAGCAACAAACATAAATTAATGAGTGGACAAAGGGCCATTTCAAATTAAGAGAATTAGAACGTTACAGATTTGGCTCTGACTGGTAGATCAGCACCTGGCATTCAAATTGTCATGAGGCAAAATCCATTAGTTCTAGAGTCTTGAGAAATCTGATGCTTAAGATTAAAACAGTCACCAGTAGTTTTAGCCATTTTCTAAAACACATTAAAACTTAATTTAGAACAAGAAATATGTTAATCATGCAGCTTTGGTTCTTACCACTGTTTTCACCTAAGAAAATGTAGTAATTAATCACAGTACTTTAGAATAGATAGAAAGTCTACAAAAGCAAACAAACAAACAAACAGAGACAAACCTTTCCACTTTGGTTGTAAGGTCATTCACGGGCTGTGGCTCAGTCACTCTCTCATCTGAAGAATTATTTGATTCCTGAAACTGATTTGCCTGGCTTGAATTTGCTCTATCTTCAAGTGTTTTAGGAAGTCATACAGAGAAAGAAAAAAAGGCATATTTGTCATTTGTTACTATTTTTGCTAACGATTGCCCTCTTAAAGAAACATACTGGGCTGTGTTGTAGGACTACTGTTTATCAAGCATTAATTTCTCTAAAAATAATGCTTTGCTAACAAGGTCAATAACCTAAGGAGGAACAGATATTTAGAACTGAAGAACTGAGTTTAATTTTAAGAACACTGTAGTTGAATATATTAATTACTATCTTACAAGAGCTTAATTTTCTACTCACTACAACAATGTGAGATGACAGGACTTGTGGCCTTTTCAGCACATTTTCTACAAGATGTGCTCCGAGAAAATACTGTCATCCCAACAAGGACACATATTTTACCACCATTCATGTTAACTTTAAGAAGATGGCAACCATGCTGTTAATATTTGAAGAGCAAACTAGTATATATAGAGTTGTTGTTAATTACCATCAGAAGTGCTTATTGTCTCAAGTTGTGTTTCACAAAGCTCAACCCTTCGGGACTGAGAGTTTTCGGAAGTGGTATTAGCTTGGAAGGAGGGACTCTGAGCAGACAATTCATTCCCATTCTCTAATGCTTCATTTTTTACTGCATGCATCTTAGAAAGAAAAAAAAGCAGTGATAGACAAGACTACAAAATTTAGATTGTGCTCTCAGGCTTGAAATTTAAGCCTTATGAACCGTTTTTTCTTTGGTGGGTGAAGGCAAGCCTTGTAAGCTCTACAAAAATAAATATTCAATAAGTTATCAAATACAGTGTGTCCCAACTGTATTGCAACATTTTTCTTAGCCCGTATGCACTGAAAACATGTAAACACTATATTAAGAAACTAATGCTTCTACCAGGTTTATCTCAAAGTTCCCATACATGATTTTAACACTTCTTTCTGTCTAGACCGATAGAGAAAAAAGTTATAACGTGAATGGGCTAGAACCATGTTTGAATAGGATTACTGCTGGAATGTAGTGCTAGTCTTATGCTTTTAAAATCTTTAATGTGATATGAATTTGGACAGACAATGTGAGTGAGATAATATCTTTTACTGTACCAACTTCTGTTGGTGAAAGAGAAGCTTTTGAGCTTACACAGAGCTTGTCTTCAGGTCTGAGAAAGATACTCAGTGCCACAGCTAAATCACGAACATTAATAAAGATGCTGGATTTATGGCTCATTATAACAACCTGTAACTCACTAAACCTCCTTTGTCCTATTACTGCAGAAGTAACTGTCCACTTTACCGTGAATTAACTCTTGCAACATCTATTAACTCCTTATGTTTAACAATCTGTTCCATCCTACAAACATAAAAATGGCCATATAGGGTCAGACTAATGGACAATTTAGCCAGTATCTTGTCATCAGACAGTGGTCAGCACCAGATGCTTCAGAAGGAATGAACAGAACAGGACAATTTATCAAGTGATTCATCCAGTCCCAGCTACTGGCGATCAGAGGTTAAGCATGTCCAGAGCATGGGGCTGCGTCCCTGACCATTTTGGCTAACAGCCATAGATGGACCTATCCTCCATGAACATAGGTAATTCTTTATTGAATCCAATTATAGTTTTGGCCTTCACCACATCCCTTGGCAATGAGTTCCACAGATTGATTGTATGTTGTGTGAAGTATTCCTTATGTCAGTTTTAAACCTGCCTATTAATTTAATTGGGTAACCCCTTGTTCTTGTGTTATGTGAAGGAGAAAATGACACATCCTTATTCACTTTCTCCACACCATTTGTTGCTTTATAGACCTCTATCATATCCCTCCTTAGTCATCTCTTTTCTAAGCTGAACAGTCCCAAGATTTTTACTCTCTCCTCACATGGAAGCTGTTCCATACACCTAATCATTTTTGTTGCCTTTTTATGTACTTATTTCAATCCTAATATATCTTTTTCTGAGATGGGGCAACCAGAACTGCACGCAGTACTCAAGGTGTGGGCGTGCCAGGGATTTACATAGTAGTTGCATTATACTTTCTATCTTCTTCTTTGTCCCTTTCCTAATAACTCCTAACACTGTTAGCTTTTTTGGCTGCCACTGCACATTGGGCAGATGCTTTCAGAGCAATATACACAATGATTCCAAGATCTTTTTTCTTGAAATGGCATCAGCTAATTTAGACCCATCATTTGGCATGTACAGTTAGGATTGTTTTCCAATGTGCATTGCTTTGCATTTATCAACAATGAATTTCATCTGCCATTTTGTTGCCCAGTCACCCAGTTTTGTGCAAGTCCCTTTGTAACTTTTTGCAGTCTGCTTTGGACTTAACTATCTTGAGTATTTTTGTATCATCTGCAAATTTTGATGCCTGTTTACCCTCTTTTTCAGATCATTTATTAATATGTTGAACAGCATTGGTACCTGCACAGATCCTTGAGGGACACCGCTATTTATCCCATGCCACTGTGTAAAATTGACCATTTATTCCTACCCTTTGTTTCCTCTCTTTTAACGGGGTTACTGATCCATGACTGCCAATTTTGCATAAGAGCCTTTGTTGAGGGACCTCGTCAACGCCTTTCTGAAAGTCCAAGTACTCTCTATGAACTAGATCACCCTTATCTATGTTTGTTGACTCCCCTCAAAGAATTCTAATAGATTAAAGAGACATGATTTCCTTAAAAAACATAACAAAAGCCCACATTTGGCTCTTCCCCAATATATTGTTCATCTATGTGTCTCATAATTCTGTTCTTTAATATAGTTTCAACAAATCTGCCTGATACTGAAGTTAGGCTTACTGGCCTGTAATTGCCACAATTGCCTCCGGAGGCTTTTTTAAAGCCTTTTTTCACATTAGCTATCTGCCAGTCATCTGGTACAGAGGCTGCTTTAAGCAATAGATTACATACCACAGTTAGTTCTGCCATTTCATATTTGAGTTCCTGCAGAATCCTTGGATGAATATCATTTCATCCTGGTTACTTTTTATTGTTTAATTTATCAATTTGTTCTGAAACCTCCTCTACAGACATCTCAATCTGGGACAGTTCCTCAGATTTGTCACCCAAAAAGAATGACTCAGTTGTGGGACTCTCTCATATCTTCAGGGCAGACCCATGCAAATGGACTAGATGATCTCCTGAGGTCCCTTCCAACCATAATAATCTATGATTCTATGAAAGAATTTATTTACCATTGCCACAATGGCTCGGTCTTCCTTGAGTGCTCCTTCAGCACCGTGATCGTCCAGTGGCCCCACTGACTGTTTGGCAGGTTTCCAGTTTCTGATGTAGTTAAAAAAATTGCTCATAGTTTTGGTGTCTTTTGCTAGTTGCTCTTCAAACTCTTTTTTGGCCTGTCTAATTATACTTTTATACTTGACTTGCCAGAGTTTATGTTCCTATTTTCCACAATAGGATTTGACTGCCAATGTTTAAAAGATATCTTTTTTGTCTCTAGACACTTTTTTACTCTGTTGTTTAGGCATAGTGAGAGTTTTCTGGTCCTCTTACTGTTTTATTTTTTTTAAATTTGAGGTATACATATAGTTTGAGCCTCTATTATGGTGTTTTTGAAAAGCTTCCATGGAGCTTGCAGGCATTTCACTCTGGTGACTGTTCCTTTTAACCAGCTTCCTCATTTTAGTATTGTTCCTCTTTTTGAAATTAAATGCTACTGTTCTGGGTTTCTTTTGTATTCCCTCCATGCCCAGAGGAAGTTAAATTTGTTATGGTTGCTATTACTGATTGGTTCAGCTATATTCACCCCTTTAGAGATCCTGTGTACCATTTAGGACTAAATCAAGAGTTGCCTCTTCCCTTGTTGGTGCCAGGACTAGCTTCTCCAAGAAGTAATCATTACTGAAGCCTAGAAATTTTATCTCTGAATCCCATTGTTAGGTGACATGTTCCCAGTTAACACCAGTGGGGGTCTCGCTGCTGACCCACCCTCTCCAGTACCAGTTGAGGTCCTGGGCTGCGTGACGCTGCCCCACCTCCAGCACCCCAGGCAGCCTTCTCTCCTCTTCCCCACCCAAGTTTTAGTCATCGGTATTTTTCATAAAAGTCATGGACAGGTCAGAGGCCATGAATTTTTGTTTATTGTCTGTGACTTTTACTAAAAATACCTGACTAAAATGTAGCCTTCTAATACCTGTCTCTTCTAATAACTGGGGTTCCCTCCCCCAGAGAAGTATCCTCAGTGCAAGAGGACACCGTGAAATCATCTGGAAGGAGGATCCCAACTATGGAATAATTTCTCTCTGTTATTGCTTGAGGTTCCTCAAGACTTTTCATCTTCCACAAGAGCAGAAGCTGTCAGACTGGAGGTGGGGCACTCTACTCTGTCCCGGAATGTCTTGTATATGTACCGCTCTGTTTCCCTTGGCTCCTCCAGTTCAGACATCCTGGTCTCAATAGTTCATACTTAGCCTCAGAGCCATGAGCTGCTTGCATTAAATGCACACATATGCCACCTGCCCACAAAGCAGGTTATCATACATGCTGCATTCACTGCAATGAACTGGATAGCCCCTACTCTGCTGCTGGACTTTTATCTGCATTATTTTTATTTTTGCAGTGGTTTCTTTGTGTGTGTGTGGGGGAGAGGGGCGTGGTTGAGGGTAGGCTGTTACTGGCCAAAGTTTAGAAAATGTTCATTAGGTATATCTGGCTCTCACGCTCTCTAAAATCCCTTGCAAACCTCACATGAGCTAGTGAACAGGAGCAGCAACTCTAGTCACTTACAAGCTAGCTTTTAAAATCCTCATTTTCCCTGAGTTAGTCCCACCACCTTTGTCCAGGGATCTAAAGGGATTAGGGATCAAAAGATGGTAGGATAGAGCCTTATTAGGAAGCTCTCAACCTTACCTAGAAGCCTGCAGAGGGTTACCACACAGCCCGCCTAACAGTCCACACTATAAACTTCAAATCATTCAATCAAGCAAGCACAAGTAGTTAACACTTCACAAACGCACACTGAAGTCATGTAGTTGCTCCTCCTTCACCTGGAGAACTCCCTTGCAAAACCCCCATTTGCTACTCCTATTGGCTAGCTCTGGATTTAACTGTATTTAGCTTTGACATTGTATTTAGCTGGGATACTCTGAATACCTGTCCCAGACCTGAAGAAGAGCTAAGCTATAAAGCTTCTCTCTTTCGCCAATAGAAGTTGGTTCAATAAAAGATTACCTCACCCACCTTGTCCCTCTAATATCCTCTGACCAACACAGCGGAACACTGCAAACATAAATGTAGATAGTTTTGTTTTGTTTGAGTCAACACTACAGACCATGTTTCCGTCACATTACTAAACCATGTCCAAGCTCTGCTAGAAGAATAGCTCTGAAGAGAGCAATGATTAAGAATTGTTTAGGGCACATATCCTTTTTGTGTCAGTGTAGTGTAGGTGCTCTTAACCTCCTGTGACAATTTTACTTAACATGGACAAACAGGTTTCAAAATTAGTTCAGCTTTGCATAATTGGATAGTAACTTTCCTGCCAGTGAGTGAGAAAATACCGATCCCATAGTCCTTGCTTCCTCCGGTCATACACTTGGGCCCAATGTTGTCTGCTGTCTTGGAGAGATGAAGGCCACAAGCCCCAGTGAGAGTATTTTATATACTGAAAAAGCTGGTGTGTAAGCATTTGTTACCTGTTTGACTTTGTGGATTCTGGTAATAAGCTCCTCTGCAGAGACACTGCCAGCAATTACTTCCAAGGGGATTCCATTGTCTCCTATAAAGAAGCTAGATGGAATACATACTACAGGATCTGCACAGTAATAGTAAAGGCCAATAAATGGATGTAGTTAAAGCAGCAAGTTTAAAAGAAAAACTAATGAGTAAGCTACTAGAAAAGGAAAATGCAACACACCAATCTGAAATCCACCACTTCAAAAACAGAGAAGACTAGTTTAAGTTAAAGCACTTCTCACCAATGCAAGGCTTAAAAAAAAATTATGTATGTATCTGAAATCAATACTGTTTGTGAAAGAATTCATAAACATGCCAGAGCAGTGTATCATGTATAATGGTATTACAGATAATCCAATTATGCTTTAGAACAAGTCTTACGTTTTAGTGTTAAGCAGAATATGAAATAATGGTAAGAAATCCACTAAAATCAGTGCACATCCGAGTGTTATATCAATATGACACTCACATTCTGGTTGTACTTCAAACAACACTAGCTATTGAAAGAACAACATAAAGAAATATTGAAAGTTATCTTCAACATCAAAAGATGTATGTATGTATGTAAGTAAGTAAGTATGGAATTTGTTCTTTCTTCCTCTCTGTCCCCACCACCACAGAGAATCGTATGCGTTTTAAGTAGAGGGCTATTTATTACGCATAATGGAGTTACTCTTGATTTACATCTGCATAACCGAAAGTGGAATCCAGAACTTGGAGTCAGACATTTTATTCCTCTTCCTCCATCCCAACTTCAATTAATAGAATAGCATCTCAATTATTTATTTTTTCTAAATATTAACACCACTACATATCACCAGTTATGGTCTTTCAAGTCTCCAATAACTGGGTTATTCCTATTATGTAGAAAATCTGATTGTCTTCAATTTAGAGGACATTATGTGGTCAGTTATTGAACTCACTCTAATTACATATCTTTACCCAAATAACTGAAGAATGGTAGCTGGTCATAATGGCTTTTAACTACATTTTAAATATATGTATTTATATGTACTCCTACATATAACCTTCTACGTATACTCCTATGCCTTATGAAGCAGTTTCAATGGTGTCTCTTATTGGGAATCTTAATCCTAGGGAGAGGGCGCTATAGTTGCAAACAAATCTCTCTAAAACAATATGAAACATTTCAACTGATTTTAAAAGGATACAGATTTGTGAGAACTGTAGACATGCTTCGCTGTATAAAGCAAAAGATATGTTTAGCAGATCATCCTAATCACTTTACACCAGTCATAGATTAGGAAGAGTTAGTCTCATCACATCACAACCTATAAGTGACACACACACACTGTATATGGGAATGTTCAAAGACTCATGAGATTATGGAAAATGACCTTCTGCTACATTTTCTCAATAATACATTGGAAATAGTCAACATTCTTGGCTATTGCAACAGGCTGTAAAAGTCCACACTAGATTATTTCAGTGAAACTATGGGATAAAATAATATCATTTTGGATCACTGGTAGTACACCACCTGACTCTGACAAGAAGTATAATGAAATTTACAAAAATTCTCCACTGAGTGCTTCAAGATAATGGGATTCTTGTAAATTTCAATATACTGTCTGCCCATGGAATGGAGAAGCTAGGGCTAGTGCTACAATTCTGAGTAACTCAGCGAGGGACGTTGGTATTTCTGTACTGTGTGCACAGCAATGATTCAACCCAAGTCAACCTATTTCCTAGGTTTGTTTCTGTTAGGGCATCCAGGCCTGCAAGATTTTCAATTTTTGTGACTCATGGAAATTTCTGAACTAACTAAAATCTTTAACTTGACAAATTCAAAAGTCCTTTTAGAACACTCACATTTGTCTGATTTTATTTCACTTTCAGAAACAACAAGGATCAACCAGACCATGATTTGGCTGTTGACTACAATACTGCAGCAGGAATGTAACTAGAATACTTTTAAAGCTGGAGTAAATCATATGCATCTTCTGCTAATTTTTTAGCCTCCAGCTGCACCAAGACTACTGAATGTACTTCAGATGCAAGGCCCTAGAGCAAACAGGAGATGTCAGGGAGATGTCTTAAAGAGCTAGGTGGTATTATTATTAACCAAAACTGAAAAAGACCGTACAACATGTAAAGTGTTAGAATGTGACCAAACCTTTTTATATCAATTTTAATAGCAACAAAACCATCTGAGGCTGCTTCAGTCACCTTCTGATCTTCCCAACTTGCAGACATCTGTGTGGATTGTTCATCATCACCTGCAAGAGATATGCCTTCTTATCACAAACATGAAGCTAAACACATCACAAACTGCAAGTTCTGGTCTGATACTGGCCTTACTAAACTTGCATGAATTTGGCTTCACAAGTGACTAAAATCTTCATAGAAGACAGGGTTTTTAAAATGTATGCATTGTTTTAAAGTTATTTTGTTCTCAATTACAAGTAGTAATTTTCTTTGAGACTTACTCAAGAAAAGGAGGGTTAAAACAAAATGTAAATGCTTCAAGAACATCCAAGAAAGCCTAGAATTTAAGATATATTAGTTAATAAAACATAACAACAATCTTGAGGGGCAAAAACAAGCCAATTATCCCAAAGGCTGTTATTTTCTTTGAAAATGAACAGAAAACAGTATTCTGTGATTTGAACAGTGGAAAACATTTTACATGTGGTCATCAACATGCACATCAAATACTCCTTGAACATTTTGTATTAATTTGCTAAAGGCTAGAAACCTTATTTGCCAGAGAATTCTAGCAGCTTGCTAAAAATGTTGATTAAAACTTGTTTTCACTATTTTTTTTTTTTTTAATTTTAAAAATGGGTTTTTTGGGACAGGCCATTTAACAGTTTTTTCTCTCGCTACAAAGTAGCTCTGTAAAACTCTTAAGATTATTACTGTGTATTTCCTAGTATAAATGTGCCTGAAGCATTGTGTGTGCAATTACTACAAAACCAAACAAAAGAATTGTAGCTAATGTACCAAAGTGTCAAGTCTTTCATCAAACATATGTGGCAAACAGTGTAATAGTGTTCACAAAAGAAATACTATAGTTGTGAATTAGAAAAAACGTCCATTCTAAACCTCTGTTTACAATAACGTTCCAGTCCCAAAAGTTACATTTTAGAAGTTCTCATGCTTGGCAGACCAGTTAACTACTTTTGGAAAATCTGGAGAAAATCCATTCAGGCATTTTTTAGTTATCAAAGAATATTGTTCGAACACTTTTTTTCTGGTTTGACTTAGATTTAAAACTTTTATGCAGGCATGAACATAAACTATATAACCTGCTAGATTTGAAAGATTAAATTGTGAAAGTGCATGCTATTTTCCTTGTCATATGCAATTTCAGAAAAAAGGTTTGATAGCTAATGGAAGCCCCTAATTTCAACGTAATGAACTGAAGTCACTCTCTTACTCAGTGGAGCCTCATCTAGACATCAGGTAAGCATGCCTCTCTCTTTCTATATTGTTTCAGCAGTCTCCCTATGAGTGTGTCCACATTAGGAAAACTGGTGCTTTCTTACCATACAGTAAAATCCTAGTGAACACATGGGCAGTCTGTAGTTCTGTCACATTAGCAAATTAAGGTAAAACCTAGGACCCCCACCTAGTGTTTATCTTTACTTACTAACATGCGAAAACTACAAACTGTCTTGTTTTCACTAGGATTTTACCACATATTAGTTTCTACATAAACTAACATAGTAGAAAACACAACTTTTTTCCTAGAAAAGACAAGGCCTATAAGCCAGTTTTATTTTGAAACAGGATACTGATGCATAGCTACACATATGACATCAAAAATGTGTTTGGAGTGGATTAAATATTAGTCAGTCTCAATCAGATTTATTCACTCGTAATAAGCAAACAGTTCTCCAGAAAGAACTAATCCACAGTAATGTCTTAAGCCTTGGCTACACTTGAGAGTTACAGCACTGGTGGTGGCTTTACAGCGCTGTAGGTCACTCCCTGTCCACACTGGCAAGGCACATACAGCGCTGTATCTCCCTGGCTACAGCGCTGGTTGTACTCCACCTCCACGAGAGGAATAAAGACAATAGAAATAATCTTACTACGCTGTAACTGACCTCTGGACGCTTCCCATAATGCTTTTAAGTAAAGATAACTCTCTTTGTTTTGTTGTGAACTCGGGGCTCCCAGAGCTGCTTATCAAAAAAACAAACACAGCTACTGTTTGCTGTGAATGAGCTCCCTTTGGAACGCCCAGAGCTAGTGTTTGCTTGAAGAGAGGAGAAGAAAGGGGCTTGAGGAGAGAAGCAGCACGGCGTGAGGGGGGGGGGTGGTCCGTTTCAGGGAGGCTCCTTATCTGGTCTGTGAGGAAAAAAACAAAGAGGGCTATTTGCTTTCAGTGAACGGGTCAGAACTTGCAAGGCAGCTGCTGACAGAGTATCGGCTCCAAAAATCCACTCACTCTCTCCCCCACGCTCCCTATCACACTCCACCCCACCTCTCTCTTTTAAAAAGCACGTTGCAGCCACCTGAACGCTGGGATAGCTGCCCATAATGCACCGCTCCCAATGTCGCTGCAGATGCTGCAAATGTGGCCACAATGCACTGGTAGCTGCCAGCGTGGCCAGACTGCAGTGCTTTCCGTACTCAGCTTTACAAAGACAGGTTTAACTCCCAGTGCTGTAAAGCTGCAAGTGCAGCCATACCCTTATTTAGAACTGTAGTGACTCTTAATTGTTTGGAATCCACTATTTTGTTTTCTTTTGTAATAATGATTGTTTATATATGTCTGGCTATTTCATAACACTGTGAGTTGGCTCTCCATTATATATATATATATTATCCAATGACCACAAAAAAATTCACATAGTAATAATTACTTAATAGAATACGATTTACTTTTTTAATGACAGTAGGAACACCCATTCCTTTCCTCAGGCATTGCACCTCAAGCAGACCATTTGGCCTTTCTGCTTCTTGGAGGAGGGTTGTTTCAAACCAGCTATGCTGACAAATGTTTGCCAGCCACATGGATGAGTTCTCCCTTGCATGTTTCGTACTCCAGAAATTTGGGACCATTTGATTACTATATTATTTCTCGCTATTACTATTGGAAAGACCCCTATAATTCCATTTAATAAACTCTGAACAAAAAACTATAAAATTATTTAATCTGGGAATCCTTTGGATTGACACATTTGTCTTTTACTCTTCTTTAACATCAGTGGTTCCCAAGGTGCCATCTACAGGTCATTGCTGGCTTGGTGCTGGCTGCTCCTCCTTGCTTGCAACTGCTTAGAGGCAAGCAGGCACTTTATTGTATGCTTTTTTTCAAAAAAGATACACTACTATCCTATTAGATAGCTAAAAATACCTAAATCCTTGCTTAATGTTAGCTTTTCCATGTAAGCAATTGCTGAAGTTTCAACAACGTTGTTGTGAGATCACAAATGTGAGAAGTTATCCACAGTATCTCTATAAAACGTGACCCAAAACATGAAAAAGTTGATAACCTATATTACATAAACCATGTCTCATTTAATTTAAAATCTATAACTATAAGTGGAGGGGGATTTCTATCTTGTGTCTATTTTTGTTTACATAATCCTTTCCTCTTTCTGGATTAAAGTTCATCTAATATTTCCTACTGTAGTAAAGTATTAACTTTTTTATTTCAAAACAACGATTAAGAATCCAAATGCATATAATGAGCCTCAGAAGATCCAAGACATTAAGTTAAAAGGGAGTTCTAAATGTTGTACACTATTTAGTAGAATTACCGACTGGCAGAACTATCTTGGGACTTTAGCTCCTCAGGCTGTCAGAGACCTGGTAGGTTTCTAAGATGGGAAAAGTATCACTTTAGTACTTCCAGCAGATGATTACAGTGTTTATATAGTCTCAATAGAGAGCACTGACCTTTTCAGCTTGCTGGGTACATATAGTTATCAACAATGAGAAGAGATGGGTGTATTTTCCCCATTATGCAATGACTGTAGAAAACTGAACCATTCCAGTCTTTATCTGTGTGTCTTGTACAACATCAAACACACTGTTGGGGTTAAATAAGCTTTTCCATAATCAGCATCAGCTGTCAATGGGCTCAAATCTTTTCATTTTCGAATCCTTTATAACCATACACAAAACACGGTACCTCAATGGGTCTAAAGGATTAAGTGGTTAATTGGATCCTAAACCAAAATTTCTGTGTTTTTCTCTGGTATTCAGCAGGTCTTTGTCAATTAATATGGCAAAGTCCAGTTCTAAAATGCGTTGAAGATTATGTGTTTGTTGATGTATAAGAAATCACATGAAATACCACCTGTAACTGAAGCTGAGACTTTATGGGAGAAATTCACAGTTTACTAGACAACCCGTGATAACTGAAAGAGCTATCGGTGCATTTTAAGTTATAGAAAAAAATGCAATTTAAACAGAGTACACAATTTACTAAGTCTATTTGGTAGAAGTACAGCTGCCAGTTTCAGAAGGGACAACTCTGCCCTTCATCTTTAAGTAAACTGAATTCCATTCCAGTTGCCTCGGTCTGTCTCTTGCTCTCCCTCTCCCTTTTGGATGAGAAAAGGTCCTATTGGCTTTTTATTAAGGTTAAAAATTCCATGGCACTTTTGTATAATAAGGGTTTGTTGTGATGTCCAAAGTTTCCCCTCCCACTACAGTTGCAAAGTATGCTACTGAACTGTTGGCCTCCATCCCATTAATGGCACTGTCAATATATATAATTTGAAAAACGCTTTGGAAGCCCTTGGAATGATAGTTATTTGTCAGACAGAAATTCAGTTATTTATTATACCTTACTTCAAAACCATGTAATGAAAAAGCCATACAGAAATGCACACATATGTTAGGGTTAAGGTTATTATAAGAACCTTAATTCCAAATTTCCTGACTTGTTCAATTACAATGTTAACATTGTAATCATATTTTTCTGTTTTTAATTTATTTTTATTTTAAAACAAGAAAAGCAGTTCTATAGGTATTTTCTAAAAGGCACCTAACATTTATTTTGATGTCCAAACCTTACAACCAGCCAAATATATTTTCTTCTCCTCCTAAAAAAAAAATTGCCTCTGAGGCAGGAAAAAAACATGTGAAGTTTCAGTTTACGTGGCATTGTTTCCAAAAATAACCAGCCTTTACAAATTCAAGCTTATAAATGAAAGTGCCATCTCAACCATAGAAACGTAAGTATAGTCTGGCAAGAACACTGTAAAACCTGATGTGGACAGTACAGAATACAGAAACGTATCCGAGTGGGTTTTGCATCAAAGGAAGGATTAGTTTTAAAGGAACTGATTCCATCAAAAAGTGAAATAGAAAGCTTTGTATCTGCAAGTTAGCTACCTATAAAATTCTGGAGAATCAGCTTTTAGTATTAGTTATACTGCATCTTCTGTGCAGCAGTACAGTCAGTAGTACGTCAGCAGTTATCTGAGGCCACTGATTAACCTTTTGGTTCCCCAAAGGTACATGTTCCCTAGGCTGCTTTTTTTTGTGTGCAAGTCTCCAATCCATTCCTTAACTTTAACGTTTCAAACCAGTTTATATTAGATGGAGGCATACCAGCACTCCCTGCTCTTTAAAACCAGCAACCTCTGTCCCTTTATTTGCAACTTCATATGACTGCCTCAATTTACTTACATAATATGTCTTTACACACCTGTCGTATTTGAGCTATACCGTTAAGCTTTATAAACTGCGAATACAAGTAGTATTTAGGGTTGTTGTGGTAAGAAATTGGTGTTGAGCAAGGCTAATGCTAACTGACTGAAATTCTTATATAAACTTGTTTTATGAGACCCAGTCTGAAAGACACAAACCCACATAACCCCTTTCCTGACTATAAAATATTTTTAAATCACTGGGAAGAACAATCCAGTCCTTTATTTTCTTTTGCCTGTTCAGTTACAATGTCGACCCTAAAATTAAGCAATTAATTTCTACTTCTGTTCTTCTTCACTATCTTTCTCCCTTTCTCCTTCTGGAGCCACACGAATTATTGATAAATCTGTGGAAGCAATATGCATGTTTAAAAATGTTTTCTTGCTGATAGTGCAGTTCTAGAGTGCTTCACTGATTAGCACGGAAAGATACTTTTATCAGAGAACTCTTCTAGACAAACTACAAGCCTACAGCATGACTCTGCTAACACTGTTAATAGAAAAACTGTCACTTATGGGAGCAATATAAAAACCTATAACTGTAGTATCCAAGGATCTTAAACACAGTTGTTGCCAAGCCTGGGTTCAAGTGTAATATGATCATGATGTGGGTGGGGTCCCTATGCCTGTCCATCCCCTTTGCCTATAGAGCCAGAGTGAAACTGCTTCTTGGTCAACTAAGCTACAAAATAATTGTTCTGTGAACAGACGGCTTCCAGGATGGCTCAGCAGGAATGAGCAGAACTCTAACAGTTTCATTCTGGAGATGCTGTTCCCGCTGGGGAAGAGGTCTATAGCAGCAGCAGTACCAGCACAACTCTCTCCTGTAGAATTTCCATGAAGATAATTTTTAAAAAATGCAGGATACTTGCAATCATGCAACCAATTTAAAATCCCTGTAATCATGCAATTATCCACAAGATGGTACACCCACACAGCCAGAGTTTGGTCCATGCTTATACAAGCAGGGAAAGATGTACCTAATTTTCAAATATTTACTAAGTCAAAATCCTTAAAAAGCAAGGTTCAGCACACACTTCCCATTTACTGATATATACATGCAAGTCTGAAGTTTTAACACACACCCATGTGAGAAGTGAAAAGAGGTCTGACACTTTTCTTCAACTAGTAGATAAAAATTCACTTGGCTCTTACTGAGTTACAAAACTTTTCCCAATACACTCATTTCTAGGACAAGAGCAAGGCTCCTCTCTTGCAAAGGCCTCCACAAAGACAGAGCCCAGTGGAAGTCTGGGGGTCAGCCTACATGGAGTCAACTGTAGGATGAGGTCCAAATATGAAAAATTTCAACTCAAAAGACAATTAATAAACAGGGCTGTCAACTTGAACAAAAATGTTACCTCACAGAATGTTACAATTAGGTAAATGTTAAACTACAGACCTAAATTAAGTTAAGCCACCCTCCCCCCAAAGTTTATTCATGCAATTCTTTACCAAATTTCACCTATTGTCTAGAATAAACAAATTAATTTCTGTTTATCTGAAATACTTTACCTAATCTCAACAAAATTAGCCAATAGGTGGGATTTGGCCTAGTTATGGCCATTATTCTTCAAATTTGGCTCTTCATTTTAGAATTTAGAACATAAATGGGGAAAGAGACCAAAGAGCAACAGAACTGAACTGGAAACCTAAATAAGTGGTGCGATGGAGTAGGGACTGTCTGTGTGGGGGATGGGAGAGCTGGGGATTACTTTAGGTAAGGGACAAGTGCTCAGCTTGTAACCTGAGCCGGGGAGCAGGGAGAAGGGTCAACACCTTTGCCCAGGAAGGTGGACAAAGGAAGGGGCCGGCTGTAGAGGAGTTAAGTCAGTTTCGGTTTTGGGCTGGGTGGGGGGGAATTCAGGGTATCCTAAGCTGGGATCCAAGCACCCTGAACCCCCAGAAGGACTCGACTGAGGGGTCCTGACTGTGCCAACAAGCTCTGCTGTAACCTGCATTCCTATTGTCCAATAAACTTTCTGTTTTACTGGCTGGCTGAGAGTCACTGTGGGTCCCAGGAAGAGGGGTGCAGGACCGGACTCCCCCACACTCCGTGACAAGTGGTAAGTGATATCCTGTTACACTTGACAGGACTACATTAGAAATAAAAAGTTAATACATTTAATACTATCAAGAAGCACCTTGAAATGGCTGAAATGTCCATGAAGTTAATGGAAACTTCTTAGCCACAAGCAGGAAAATAAATCAGTCTTCACTCAAGTCACAACATTATGTCTCACAGGTAAATTGTCAAAAGTTGCCAGATGTGTATGTCAGAAGGTTTCCTGTTGTTTACTAATTACCTTTCCATTTGATCTTACATAATATACTCATGATAACTGCATCCCTAACTATACAGCCAAGGGAGGAACCACTTGCTCTGTATCTAAATCTGTAAAACATTTTGGGATTTTTGCTATAAAAGAAACTTCATTAAAAAGATGTCTTGTCAATTTAGAACACTGAATTCCACAGACAGCTCCCTCACAGCTTAGAAACAATATCACATCCCACTCTATAACATGAGAGGTATAAAATAACTAGGTTGAGCCAATCCCACTTTTTAGCCACCACATTCATTATCCATAGCTACCTCCCAGTGGGGGATGCAGAATAAAGAGCACTATGCCAGCCAAGACCTAAAAATGGTTACTTCCTATTTAAATTGTCTTTTGTGACTTTATCTGCAGAACGTAGGTGCATCCCATGTTTTTTTTTAAAGTCCTAGTAGTAGGATTTGTTCTGGGCAGTGGCGGTTGGTTAGTTTTAGCTAATTTTTTGTATGAGATGTTCAGAGGCCTTCAAGCCACAAGTATTTAAACTACACCTTTACCCTGATATAACGCTGTCCTCGGGAGCCAAAAAATCTTACCGTGTTATAGGTGAAACCGCATTATATCGAACTTGCTTTGCTCCGCCGGAGTGCGCCGCCCCACCCCCACCCGGGAGCATGGCTTTACCACATTATATCTGAATTTGTGTTATATCAGTTCGCATTACATCAGAGTAAAGGTGTATAAGTCATCAAAATAAAAAGATCATTCATAAACAAATACAATGGAGACAAAGTAAAAAAATAAGAACCTAACCATCTCCTCCCAATTTCTTACACCTTCTAGACTGTAAAGCAGTATACACAATGTATGCATGTGTAATGGTGGTAATGAGAGAGCTGTACCCAAAGTTTAAGGTAAGAACTTAAGAATGGCCCTACTGGGTCAGACCAAAGGTCCATGTAGCCCAGTATCCTGTCTTCCGACAGCGGACAGTGCCAGGTACTCCAAAGAGAATGAATAGAACAGGTAATCATCGAGCGATCCATCCCCTGTTCCTCATTCACAGCTTCTGTACAGAGAACTCAAAAGAGCATGCAGACTGCACAGGAACAGTATAAAAAGTTATAGATGTTATGAAGAGTGTATGCAGAATTATATAGGGGACTAGGATAGGAGAGAGGGACAGCATAAAGGTTGACGTATCTATAGGGGAAGTTTGGAAGCGAGCAGAGCATGGAGAACCAGGGAATGCTGTAGCACTGGCATGACAGCACAGAGAGAATTGTGTGTGCTGTGACTAGCAATAGAGACCGCTGCATAAAGGGGCAAGCAGTTGTAAAAGAGCTATTGATGGCATTGCAAAAACAGAACCAGGAAACTGCACTTGGGAGTACAGAGGCTGCAGGCTGGTATAGTTAAAAGTACAGACAGCTTTATAGGGGCCCAGGGACTCCATGAAGCAGTATAGGGGTGTAGAGTCTGCGCTGTGCACTGCAGAGAATGTAAGGTGACACGGTGACTGCTTAAAGTGGTAGAGAGAACATATCACAGCACTGAGCATTATAGGAGACCTGGGAACAGTATGGGGTAGTACAGGGGGCTAAAGAGGAGCATATAAATTATAGAAAATCTAGAAACTGCATGAGGCAGCACAAAGGGGTATATACAGGCAGTATAGGAAACTACAGGGTCGGGGTGGTATGGGACCAATGGGGTCAGGCTACAGTATAGCAGGCTTGGGGCCTGCCTGGGACAGCAGAGGCTGGTACAGAGAACTAGAGGGTCAGGTGACAGTATGGGGGCTTAGGGGCTGCCTGGGGCAGCAGAGGTGGTGATATAGGGGACTACAGGGTCAGGTGATGGTATAGGGAGCTTGGGACCTACCCGGGGCATCACATATAATACAGAACAGTGGTTCCCAAACTTGTCCCGTTGCTTGTGCAGGGAAAGCCCTTGGCAGGCTGGGCTGGTTTGTTTACCTGCCAAGTCCGCAGGTTCTGCTGACGGCCACGGTTCCCCGCTCCAGGACAATGGGAGCTGCTGGAAATCTTAGACATAGTTTGTAGACCCCACAGGGCTCCGCAGCCCAGAGGTTTAACACCACTGCTATACGGTAACGACGGCCTTTTGGGGAGCCTTTACACAGAGTCTGCAGACCCCAGGGGTCCGCGGCCCACGCACAGGCTGACAGTGTATGGAGGACTATGGGGCCAGGCAATGGGGGGGGGGGGTGGCGGGGGCAGCACAGGGGACTACGGGGTCGGGGGCTTGGGGCCTGCCTGGGGCTGCACAGGCGGTTCTAATGGGGCGGACTAGGGAGCTCCCGGGGCAACAGGCGCTGTCAGCAAAGGGGCTGCCCCGGGGACTACGGCCGGGCCCCGCTCCCCCAGCCGGTTGTACCTGACACGAACACCACGAAGACCGAGCCCTGTTGCTTGGCGGCGGCGATGGCGGCCGGAATGGTGCCGCGGAACCACAGCATGCTGCCCCCTGAGCCCGAGCCCCCAGCCGCCCACCCTACCGATGCGCATGCGCCGCAAGACCTTCAGCCTCACTCGGAAACGGTGACTACCCGCCCCCAACTCCCGCAGGGCGCATGCGCTGCCTGCTAAGTAGTGCGCTGGTATGGTAAACCTGGCTGTGATTCCCCCCCTGCACATTCCTCTCGCCTCCCCCGTTGCGAGTGACACAGAACGCAGCGCGGGTGCGCGCGCGGCAGATTCACTACGGTAGGGAAGAAACCACCGGGGCGGGGGACGGCCCAGGGCAGCTCCGCCCATAGGGGGGAGAACAGCCCTGTCCGGCCGCGGGGGACATAGAGGTGCCGGGCCTGGCCCTTCTCCACAGCCTGCGCCCCCTCAGCGCCCCGTTCAGGGAAGGGGGCTCACGGGGCTGCCGGCCAGCCCGGGGCGGGGCCTGCTCCAGAGCTCGGTCCCGCTCGCAGCCATCCTCGGCCGGGGGGGGCAGCGACCCCGGGCGGACACGGGAGAAAACGGCCGGTGGCTCCGGCACGATGCCCCAGGGGCCGGGCTTGTCTCACGCGGAGATCGGCCGAGTCACCCTCCCACCACAAGTGGCTGCAGGTTGCGGCAGCTGCTGGGCCGTGGCCGGCAGCACGGGCTGGGACCAGCTGTACGGCACAGAGTAAGAGGCGGAAACGGTCCCTGGTCCTGGTGTGGGATGTTTTCACTACGGACAGGGCTAGCAGCAAGGGGTGTTGACACTATTCATGGTGTTATGTGTGTAATTCAGCCCCTGCAATAAGGGAACGTACCTTGGGGCTGTAAAATTCTGGGTGCCCCAATTGCACCATCGGGGGTGTTTTCAACTTTTATTCATATGTAGACCCCTTTGGAAATCATAGACAGTCTGCAGACCCCCAAGGGCAGCAGGCCACAGGTTGAAAACCACTGCACCATACAATTAAAAATAAACTGACATTAAGCATTACAGGCGACCTTCTTGAGCTGAGAACACTTTTAGACCAGTTTTAGAGCACGTTATTATCAGCAACCTGCAGCTTTTCCTATGTCACTCAAGTTTGCAGCAATGGTCTCATTTGACATTCAAACTTTCTTCAGAATTACAGGAACAATTTGTTACTGTTGCATACGATTCTGGTGGGCGCAAGGGGGGTAAAATAGCATTAACAGAACTGTTTTAAAAAGGAGAAAAATTAAAATGAATTTGTCTTCTAGGACCAAACTGAGCACTTTCATGCTTTTTGGGTATTTCTTGCAGCAAAGTAAGAACAGATCCCCAACCCAAAGAGCTTTAATAATAAACATGACCAGAAAAATCAAGGAGTTACAAGAAAGATCAAAATAAGCCTTTAATTACTAGGAGACTACCACCTCTCCGTCATAAACCACAAATCTACAGAGCCAAGACTAGACTAACTCCAGCAACTCTAAACACTCAGAGGTCTACTGCTTGAAGTAAAAGAAGATCCCTATGAACTACAGAAGGACCATTATAATCTTTCTAATTTTCACTCAGCCAGCAGAGGGTAAAATTCACGCAAACAAAGATCAAAATTTTCAAAACTAACTAGCAATTTTGAATGTCCAATATGAGACCTTAAAACAACTTGATTTTCAGAAAGTGATGAACATCAGACCCTTTAAAAAGACTTCAAAAGCTGGGCAGTCAAAAAT
Source organism: Gopherus evgoodei (assembly GCF_007399415.2). Classification (NCBI taxonomy): domain Eukaryota; kingdom Metazoa; phylum Chordata; order Testudines; family Testudinidae; genus Gopherus; species Gopherus evgoodei. Next base: position 62,249,002 of record NC_044332.1, read on the forward strand.
CAAGGCCATCAAAAATCACTAGTCACTTTAAGATCAGGCATTACCACCAAGATTTTCACTTGGCAAAAACCTCCCATTGATGTCAAGAGGGATTGGGCCAATGCTGGAATTACAATTATTTATGCAGAGTATTACCACAACACTAACTTAACTTTTGTTCAGTTCCTGTGCTGAATGGTATGGATACAATTGTTCTAAACATGTCTAAAAAAACCTCAATAATAAGCAATTTACTACACCCAAATAGTAACAAAACTTTAGCAAGCATTTTATGAAGATGCTTACAAATTGGCTAAACCCAGGGGAGTTTAGACCCATAGTGTTTGGCTCCAACATGGTCAGGCAGGTATTAGCAATGAATCCTTTAAGAGTTTATGTGGTTATACCTCTTGATAAACAAGTGGTATCATTGCTAATTATCAGACCTTACATAAGACCAGATGAATCAGTTCCTTATATTTACTATACCTCGTACCCAGTTAACCATCTTTTTATTTCTATTACTTCAGCCCAACTTTAAATAAAACAACACTGGTAATTTGAAGGTTCACTACAATTTAATCAGTTCTTCTCTCTCATTATCTCATTTGTCTTGGTCACATGCTTTGAGTCTATTGCGCATGCTAATACCCTAGCACAATTTAAAACCATAGTTCATCCAAATCTAATGTGGGTCTATAATCCTACAGCCCATACCTGCACTGAAAGCAATGACATAACTATCCAGAACAAAAACATTAATTGTGAAGGATTTCCTTCAGCTATAACCAGAACATCAGCTTTCGGGGAGATTTAACTGGGGGAACATTGACAAGGTTGGCACAAGAAATGATGAAGAGACTTAAGAAACAGACTAAAATAAAAATTTCAGATTAGGGGGATTTTTAATTACATGTAATGGAAAAGTGATTTGACCAATCTCCTTCAAAACTTTACATAAACATCCTCCTTGGTTTTAGGATGAAATGCAACATTTTCCAGGCCAAACTGATTTTCTAATTACAGCTAAAACTGGATTTTATAATGGAAATAGTCTCTCTTCATAATTAAAACTGCAGCCAATCTCCTGTGCATAAGTCTACAACACATATGGAGAACAAAACAAGCCTACAACCAAACAAGTTCCCACAAGATTAATTACAGCAAACAGCAGACTGCTCAAAACAATCTACATGGTCAATGTGACATTTTAAGCAATAATTGAGTACAGGAAAGTGAAAGCTAACAATTTATTATTCCATTTTGGGTACAGATGTTTGGTTTATAGGTTGGGTGAATAAGCATCCCATTTTATACCTCAAGCTCAATTAATTCTTCTCTGAGTTTGACAGAATTAAGTTCCCATGTGCACACCAATGCATGATCCATGCCTTGAAACTTAAATTTGCAAGCCTCCGTGTTGTAGAAACCCAGTGACGCAGCTGAACGTCCTAAAGACCTGCAGAATGCTATATCTTGCGGCATCCCGGAGAGTATGGTGTTGACCTTCCTCCTTTGCTGAGCTTAGCCACAAACCACTAAGCAAGTCCGCTGCTCTTCCTATGGCTTACTTCTCTTTTGAATCTCTCTTTACAGGAGAAGTAAGTAGGGTTTGGACATCATGACCGTTGGGCTCTCTCAAGGAATGTCAATAAAACACACTTTCAGAGAAACAGGTTAGATTCAAGTTAAATTTTATCTGATCCTGCTTTAAAGGCCAATTTTTACTGCAATGTGGGAAAACTTGCCTATCCAGTTTGGCAGATACTTGGAGGCCATAAGCAGAATCTTCGAATACGCTGCCATGATCTTCTGCCTAAATGAATCTGACCTCTTGTGGGTAGTCTCAGTATTAGTATGCAAGGGGTGGGATTTAAATTTTATTTGCTAGTTTTTGGCGTGTCTTGACTTGACACTGTCAGTTTAAGTTTTAATTTGTGATTATAAAATCTATGTGGAAATGCTGCAAGGCTTTGTCAGGCACATTTATTCATTAGAAAAATACTACTGTGAAGCGGTAGCTTCTTTTATAGACAAGGCTGTAACCAGCTTTCTATTTACTCGGCCAACTGTGTCCCCTGGCACCCTTTCCCAAAATCATAAAAAAAGTTCCTGTCTGCATCATTCATAAACCCATCATCATATCCTCATTTAAATTCCCACTTAAAGCCTTCCTCTTCTATAATTTACTTGTGATAGCAGCACATACCTATATCCAAAAACTAAAAGAACAGTGATTATATATAAAGTATGTGCAATGCTGTAAGATTTGCTTTCTAAGGTATGCACCAAGTCTTAAGAGAGGCGAGTAGATTTGGACAAAAGGTAATTTTTTTGGTCTGGCTCTTGTTAGGCAAGTTGTAAGCTAAGTTCTGTTAAACTCTGTTCCCTAAATATGAGGAAAACTTGCAAAGTGGCATAATAAGGATTCACTTAGGTTTTAAACAGTCCTATAGTTTAAACAAATGCACTGAAAAAAGTTTGTATTTGTAAACATTTATTTTCTTGAACTGAAAAAAGGCTTGCTTGCATCAGCACACATTGTACAGCCTTGCAAATTACACAGAAATTGAAAAGATTTTGTTTGTATGTGAAATGAAACTTCTGATGTCCAGTGATCCTCTGCAAATGATGAAAACATATTTAAATGACTTAAGAAGGGTCCAGCACTTATTTAACACAATTATCCTAGAGTGCAAAGAAAGAAAAAGATTTATACTGGTGGAAACACAAAGTGCAAACATTTTGTCATTTGGGGAAGATACATTTTAGTGTCTTCACCCTTTTACTAAAAACAAATTGGCTTCAACAAACATTCTTTGTAGTTTAGACATATTCATATTCCACTTAAATACTTATGCTAACCCGTTTGATTAGGAATGAGTTCAAGAATATAATTTATTTGTAATTATCTTTCACACTGAGTAAATCTTGAAAGGACTGTATATGGAGTTTAGAAGTTATTGAAACTGCTCTATTTGAAAAAGAACCCAGGGAAGAGAAATTTGTTAACTGAAGATTTTTGCGTAGTTGGCTAAAAAACAGTGTAATCTCTTAATAATTATTCTTCCTCCCCTCACCCCATTCCACCCCAAGCCCTAAAATGGATAGCTGTGTGCTGGCTGTGAAAAGGGATTAGAAAATACAGATCTGAATATGGGTATTCATTATGAACAAGGTTTGCTGTACAATAGAGATTTGGATCTGATACAAGAATTCAGAAATATAAAACAAAACTACTATAAAAGTAAGGGGCATTTTAACAGCATTCCTCATAGAAAGCTGCCTCTCTCTATCTTGTCAGAATGGATTCTTACAGTTGTCTGGGATTAACTTTATATCTGTTTTTCTTCTTCTTCTTGCGGATCACTGGGTTATTCTTCCAAGGCTATAATGTCATATGAGAACACATCCCAGGAGTCTCTATGAAGAGAACCGAAACCCCATAACATTAAGCCAATCAAGTAGAGAAGAGAAGGACATGGAACTAATAAAGGCTGAATGTCCAACAACGTATTTGCTACTGAGAACTAGCCCTTTCCAGAATATGAAACTCATAGTGCTTCTTGCTTGTTCTCAGCCTAAACTTGTTAGCTGAGTTACTTTGTTTCTTCAGTGCATTTTGGGCTGCTGACATCGTAGGGAACGTAGCTAGAACTGTATATGTGGAGGCCAAGTCACTAGGTTTGGAGGGTTCAATGTTCACATTACTATCTCCGCTGCCACAGTAACGGTGTTGGTGTTGCTGTTGTGTCTGTAGACACTGGGGATTCCTTAGCCACCGAATCTTGGCACCAACTTTAAAAAGTTCTCCAAATAGTTTTTCAGCTTCCATACGAGTTATTCCTTCTGGCAGTTCAGTAATTTCTAAGACTTTTCCAACAACTAAAACAAGAAATATGTAGAATTAAAACTCGTCATTACATTTAACAAGGATTCAATCTTACATAAAATAGTGACCTTACATTAGATGTGAAAATTACATTAGATGTGAAATTAACTCTGTTCAAACATACATTCTGCTTCTCCTATATTTTAAAAAAATCTCTGTGGCACTGAACATCAAAACTACTAAAGTTCCAAGTGCGTTCAGCTGGAGTTAAGCACTCAGGCTAAAAGACAGTACAAGGCGCTGAATAATTAATACGGGTTTGTCTTATATGAACATTTAGTTTACAGAAGACTAGAAAATAGAACTACTTCTCCAAAGCTCAGAGGAAACAGGCAGACAGAAAACAAAAGACCCCGAGACACAATTCCCTCCACCCAAAGTTGAAAAAAATCCAGTTTCCTGATTGGTTCTCTGGTCAGGTGTTTCAGGTGAAAGAGACATTAACCCTTAGCTACCTGTTTATGACAGTCTTATATGAACATTTAGTTTGCAGCAAACTGGGGTGTGAGACTATTCCACCTTGCTGCCCATAGGGACCCTGCTGATGCATACCCTGCCGTTTCAAAGTAGGACAGACCAAAACACAGTAACTGTTCGTGTGCGTCAGCAGGCTCCCTAAGGACAGTTACTGCAGGGCAGATTCACACCTCAGCTTGCTGCTAACTAAATGTTCATGCAGACAAGCTCTTAGCCTAGTTCTGTAGCAGAACTGAGGACTTAAGACTAACACTTAGATGATCTATTAATGGGATAAAAAAATATAGTTGCAATAAAAATGTGGGATAGTGAGAACTGTGACTTGCTTCACTCACAGCAATGTAAAAGTTACAGGAAAACTCAGCTTTGGCTATCTGGTCTCATGGCAAAGACTTCCTAAGGAAAGCAACCCAGCTCCTTTCTGTATTCACTGATACACAAAGAGTTGGGGGTGATACTCAAAACATAATTCTTTGCCATCACAATAAAATCATTTATCTGAAGATTTCAAAATGATTTATAAAAATTAAACCTCATAGCACCCATTTCACATATAAACAAACCGAGGAGCTTAAATGACTTGTTCAAGGTGTCAGTCAGAACTAGTTCTATATATGTTGTCAAAGAGCAAATAATGCCAACTGGGGGAGGAGGATGTTAGTTTCCCCCTTATGCACCTGATCTTATCCAGTCAAAATGAACTCTCCCCCAAATCTCCTTTCAGGGCCTAGCTAGCAAGCCAACAAAGAAATAGATTTTGATCAGTCTACGGAACACAGTCCTAGCATTCTGGCCATGGCCTTCCCCATTTATTGGGTGGCACTTGTTGCCTATGGTCTGCACAGTGGAGAGAGGTTGTACCTTTGTTCCATCCATCATATTTATTGGCAACAAATGCAGTGTTTTGATTTACGTCAGGAAAAAACAAAGTAAATCAGGAATGATTTTAGTTCATGTATTACATTCATAGTTCTGGTAAGCTAAGGGTAGTTATGGAAGAATTTTGTATTATATTAAACATGTAATTTACAAATATTTTGGTATTAACTTTTACATTAAATAATTTGACTTACTATGTTTCCCTTGGTTTTCTTTTCCCTTATCTTTTCTATGTTTTTCTCTATCTATTGTTTACTCTGGTTCTCTCTTCCTCTCTATTTGCTTTTGATTAATAGTTTCTTCTTTCCCTCCATTCCCATCTTTTCCTGTGTTTGCTGTCTCCCTCTTTGCTCAGTTACTGTTCATTCTTATCTACCTTTGATTCACATTTCACTGTCCTTCCCTTTTATACTATTCATTCCTCCCTCTCCTACTTTATCTCACTCATTAATTGTACCAACTTTCATACTTGGGAGCTCCATTTCCCTTTGGCACATCTGCAGCTGCCCCAGACATTCCTATTCTGCTGCAAGTCTCACATACAGACAAATCCATCACACAGACATCCATTTTTCTGCAAACCCTTCAGACAACCCCCCATGCTTCCAACCAGATATCCATTGACATTGTTGTACTCCCTACAAGCACCTTCCATACTGCTACCCCTTCAAGAGATCCCATGTAACCAACTCCTACAGACACTCACCCTCACAACATCCATGCACACTACTTTGCTGCACTCTACATACAGATATTTTCCAGACATTACACCCTTATAGACAAGAATTTCAACAGTGACAAAGGCTATGACCCCAGACTACCTCCTCTCTGCTGAGACCCCTCTGACTTTCCTACACACATACACAACACCAACATAGGCAACTCCTACTCTCCTGCATCCCATGTGTAGACACCCATTAATACCCAGTCCTCTCTGTCATGTATCTAATTCTGCATCAGATATCACAGTCCCATTCCCCTACACAGGTCTGAATAATACATAAATAAATAAGAATAATGCTCTCTCACTGCTTCTGTTTTTGATTCAGCAGTTCTCTCAGAGTGCAGCGTCACCCAACAGTTACATACCTGGTTCCCCTGCACCAAGATCTGCTGAAGCGGCCTTCTTAGCTGGTTTCCTTCCTCTGTTTCCATGTCTGTGTCCAGGTTGACACTGAGCTCAGACAGACATCACATGGTTAGAATGTAACTTTTAATATTACAAATGTAATCAAACAAGAGTTACAAGAAACAAGGGTTACAAGTTATGAACCACTGTCTGCCAGCCCTGTAGTTAGTATGCTACACTATGACAGTATAGAAGAGGCACAGATTTCTGGGTCCACTGTCATTCCTGGGGCCTAGCATCATTGCACAAAAGCATGTTCAGTCCCTGGTATGAGGGCAAATAGGAGGGAAAGATGAAAGTAGCATGTTAGCCAATACATATATATTAGGTGTAATGTACACCATGATAATAGGTATTATGTGCATTGTTTTAATACAGTATAATGACAGTGGCAGATTAGCCACTGGGCCAAAGGGGCCTGGGCCCAGGGGCCCTGAAAAAAATGGAGCACCAGGCAGGCAGGCAGAATAAGCCCCTACATCCCCACCTTGCTCCCTGGCTGGAGCACCAGGCTGGCAGAGCAACCCCTTGCACCCTGACCCCATTTCCCCCGCAGACCATAGGTTGAAAACTACTATTCTATGGGAATGACAACCTTTTGCGGACCCCTTAGACCAGTGGTTCTCAAACTTTTGCGCTGGTGACCCCTTTCACACAGCAAGCCTCTGAGTGTGACCTCCCCCTTATAAATAAAACACTCTTTAATACATTTAACACCATTATAAATGCTGGAGGCAAAGCGGGGCTTGGGGTGAAGGCTGATAGCTCGAAACCCCTCATGTAATGACCTCGTCCCGACCCCCAGTTTGAGAACCCCTGCCTTAGACACAGTCTGCGAACCCCCAGGGTCCACAGACCACGAGATGAAATCCACTCCATTAGAATTTACAGCCAAGTGGTACAGACTAACATGGTGTAGACATGCCCAGGAGTTGGCACTTGTTCATACCTGTTGGCCTGTTACATGTCCATGTAATGAGGGTGGAGGGTTATATTGCAGTGGCTGGCCGAGCAATGGGTATCTGGCATCTCCTGAAGATGAGAAAAATAGTCTTAATACTTTTTCTTGTTTTAATATAAAAACTCTAAATGCTTTTAACAGTCTACATCTCACAAATATGGTACACAATGTAGAATGAATGGAAATAATTGTAAGGTAGTTATTACCAGAAAAAATAAAAATACAAGAGTTGGCTTCTTAAGAGAGTGAAAAAGCAGTTTAAGAATTCACCAGATATGGGGAAATAATCAACGGAGCACAAACTATCAAGTTCAGAAGTCACAGACTAAGAGCTTCTTAAATTTAAAAATACATTTTTTAAAAGTTATAGGAAGCACTTATGACCCCTGGTTTCTCTGCCATAGTCTCATCTAGATTCAAATCTCCTCAAAGAGTTTTAATAAGATTAAAACTTGTTGCAGTGTTTCAAATAGCATGTGCACAGCTCCACCCTGGCCCAATGCCACCCACATCTTGAAATTCCCATCCACTTGAGGGGTCCATAAGGTGATTGAATTGAAATCTTAAAAAATTATGAAAAGGGGCTAAGGAAGTTGAGACACAATTGACAATGGGAAGTCTAACAATTATGCAAAAGTTAGTGAATACATGCAATTTATTAGAGAATGTAGCCAATGTAGAGAATATGTTCAAAAATAAATACGATTTATTTCTGAAAAAAGTGAGGCAATAAAGAATTTCTTTTTCTGCCTGCAAACTTTTTTTCACATATCACACCCATTATTCTAGAATTCTAGAGCTGCATCTACCTTCAGTTTCTGACCAGTAGCAGCAACTAATCAGATGATCGACTTTTTAAGTAACTAATCAATTGTTATATGCTATTCACTGGCTCACTAATCTGGACTTGGTTATTTGAACACTGTGAATCAACTGTCTTGTCATGACAGAAGAACAGTCATGTCTCTAATCAGTGAAAACTTCCTACTCGTTGCTCTTCCATTAAGATGATGGCAGCAGGTTCTGCTCTTGGTCTTTTACAAGGAGTTTCTCTGAGAAAATATTAATTGTGAAAGCATGGCAAGCCCAAAAGGATAGAGATGGCAGGAGACTCTACTTTCTGGCCCATTGATGACAATGATGGGAGGTCACTACCTAACAGCTCTATATCAATTATTAGTAACATTACTGTGGTCATGTCTAGAGGCTCCTGTCTCATTGTTCTGGGCAGTGTACAAACATAACGGTCTTTGATCCAAAGAGTTTACAGTAAGTAGTGGCTTGATCAGTGGATTAATCAATGGATTGAGGATGAAGAATGAAGAATCTGGTGAAAAGGCAGTTTATCTTATCCTACATTTCTACTTCCCCTTCCCATGTACCATGCCACGCCCACCTAGTGCAATGGGTAGGCATATAGGACTGACCGAACTTTTCTATCCATAAAAATAACATCCATTGTGACAGTATATTTAAGGTTTGCGGTTTCAATCTAAAACTAATTTGTTTTGTTTTAATTAAAATATATCCCAAATTTACAATCCCTTAGTGCTAAAAGTTATTTATGAAGGAGCTGCATGGTTCTGAAAGCCCCCATTACTAGCATGAAGTTCATGGCTTTTTAATTTTATTTGGGGTGAAGGAGGGTATAGAAGCATAAAGTTATTTTTCTATATAATGCAAAGAATACATTTTTGAACACACGGGCAAAAATATTAAAATCAATCACAATTTGCCCTCAAAACTGATGAAAATTGAAAAAAGAATGAAATAGTCATGTATTTTTTATATATACTTCTGTTAGCTAAAAATCTTACCTTGTCCAGGGACAAAAGATCTAGAAAATTGGGACACAATAGAAAGAGGTGTTAATGTGGGACGGAGGTTTTTCATGTTTGATAGTTGAACTGGTGCTGGTGACTGGGCTGGTGAGGTGGCAGGACTGTTTAGTTGAGGACTTTGCTGTAACTAGAGTAAACATGACACAAATATATTGGTTCCTGAGAAGTCAGTGATTTTAAATTTATTTACTTGAATATTCAAATCCTGGACACAACAACATTAATATGTTTGACATTACTGTTTGACAAGCACTGGATTTATTTTGTTCCTCTCTAGAAATGAATTATCTCTTCTTAAATATAAGAGCCATAGTACAAATGATCTCAGGGGAAAAATAAAAAACAAATCATACCTGTGTGGCACTGTCTAAAGTGCTAAACTCGGTGGATTTCTGTCCTCTTTGATGGTCACAATAATATTTATTTTGTTTCCATTGAGGAGGTGAATGGGTTGGAGGCTGAGGATTGTTGGGTATATTTAGCTGCATCATTACTACTCCTCCACCTGGTGGTGGAGCTACTGCTACAAAACAAAAAGTGGAAGGCTATTGTTAGAAATTAGTTTATTGTGCAACTCATGCTTTATTTACTGAAAATTAGGAAAGTGACCAAAAAACACAGCTAGTGAGATAATAGGTTGCCAATTTTTTAAAATACAGGGATTGGTCTTCTGTAGAATATTTTATTTCCACTAACAAATAAAATCCTTATAGATCACTTAAAAGGAAGATAGCATGATTTGTAAAGATGAGCTGAGCTATTGAAACTTTTATCATTATTAAAACATTTTCTAAGCAAATTGTTCTATCAAGCAGTAGTTGAAAATGCTCTAAATTTACCATGGTCTTATTGTCTGAACAATCATTAGAGCAATCATTACTTGAAGACAACTGAATATTTAAGGCACAAAATCAAATAATTAAAAATTAAAGTCTAAGCCAGTGTCAAAGAATGCTGCACATTAGGCAAAAGTAGCTGAAAAAAAATAAAAACTGTCCATTATGCTTCATGGCAATTAGAAATGATATGCTCAGTGTTTTATTTTTAAGAAAAGACACAGTAAGAAAAAGCATAATATTTAACTCTTATATAGTGCCTTGCATCAGAGGAAGCTGGATTATTCCCTAATACTCAAGTGAGATTAAGATCCTCATTTACAGATAGCCTGGTGAAAATGAGTGAGTGAGCTGAGTGCGGGTGGGGGAGAGCAAGCGACAGAAAGAGGGGGGATGGAGTGAGTGGGGGGGGAGCCTTGGGGATGGGGCAAGGTTGTTCGGTTTTGTGCAGTTAGGAAGTTGGCCCTAGAATAAAGCAAATGGTTTAATGTAAGAATTTATTTTAATTGTCTATCTTTATAAAGAGCCGCAGAGACCACAATCCATGAATTTTACCACAAACTGCTTTTACTTGAGTGGTGTTACTGTATATTTTGGACACAGAAGACTTGCATTTTTAAATTTGGAAGCCACTAAAAAAAAAGTTGCTTATAGTTTTCATTTCACTGCGCAATGAATCAGTTAACTCACATAAAAAACCCAGTGGTTTTGCTGCATTTCTAAACAAATAATTAATGACAGGGTTTTATAGTGAGGTCTCATATTACTAAGACTACATTACTTTTGCTAAATATACTGTGCTATGAAATGTTTACTAGTACTCTACATTAAATTCTATAAATGAATAACATTAAACACATCAAAATAAATGAAGTAAAAATATTTTGCACATCTAAATTTTTTTCCAGCCTCAGATCAAAAAGCACTTTACAATGTTAGGGAAGTAGTATCCATATTTTAAAGATGAAGAAACTAAGGCATAGAGTGGTTTGTGACTTGACCAAGGTCACTAAGGGAGTCAAATGACAAAATAGGAAATAGAACTTAGAACTCTTGATTTAGTCTGTTGCTGTAATCTCCAGACCACACAGCAACAAATAAATATTCACAATATACATATGCAATTATATATAGGGAGAACATATGATGGGATCATATAAAGATTTTATCGGGCATGGTTGTTATAGAAGCATAATTTTGAAGTGGCAAAGGCATAAATAAACATGGCATTTCTTTCTGAAAGTTTGCCAATTAAACCTCTGAATTACAGATCATGACACATGCACTGTCTATATGTCACATATTTTACTGGAATTATTTTTGTAACTCTCCATCTGTTCAGACAGATTCCCTTAGCACTAGGAGTCCAACTGCTGAGACTCAGACCGAGAAAAAATACATTTTTCTAAAACCTCTAAAAGTTACCTAATACAGCTTTTCTAAACATAAGTTTCACCACCTGAAAAAGCTTCTCTAACACAAAAAGTGACTCTGTGCTCCCTGTAAGTACTCAGTCCCATTTTCTAACAAACGAAAATACAAAAGCATTTGTTTCTTTCTACTACTGTCAATCCTGCAGAGCCTATCCAGTCAAGAGGAGAGCTGGTTTCTATTACAATTTTTAAAAAAAAAAATTGCACAAATTCCAATCCAATCGGGTTTGCATCCAAACCCAAAACAAGCCTATTGATGGTGATGAGTTTACACAGATGCCACTGTGGGTATAATCTGGCCTGCAAAACCTTTATTATTGGCTATGATGCATGAGGAGGAAAACCCAGATGGACTCTTAACAGTGGACTGAATTCCCTTCAAGTGCTCCAAATAATCTGTTCCCAGAGACAGACTGAGTCACTTGCCTCCACACCTTTATAGACACCATAAAATATACTGTCTATCCTCTCCAAACTGGATTATTGTCTCTAAAGGGCACAGTTACCTGAATTACACCCTTTTCTTCTCTCTCAAAAAAAATTTTTTTTACACTCATGTCACTCAAGATTCTTCACACCAACTGTTTAATTCAAACTTTGATAGATCTGATCCATGCCTCCCAATGGTGTTACACCAAAACTGTCAAGGTGGATTATTAACTAGCCAGAGTGGGAGAACACCTTATTGAATTGTTAGACCATCTGGTTTATTTTTAGGCATTCTGGAGTGACTCACTCTTCAAGAACCATAGATAAACAAGCTTCAAACCAAGAAAAAATATATACTGCAGATGAACTGAAATAGTGTACTGCTAAAAGAAATCTGCCATCTTGCCAACGTCCTGCAAGTTAACCCCTCAACAGTAATCTTAATATTAGAAAGAGGTATACAAATTATCTGCTAACATAGGGCTCTCAAAGAGAGGAGTGTGAGCAACTGGTCTGTTCATAGGACAGATATTTATAATCTCAGTTCTAAACTTGTCTGCAATAGAACCTCAGAGTTCTAAACACCAGAGTTGCTGAGTGAGCAACCACATACCTCATTTGGAATGGTAAGTATCCAATTAGGCAGCAGCAGAACCAAAAAAACCCCACCCCAAACTACAATACAGTGTTGTGTTAAAGATGAACTACTAAACAAACAAAGCAAACGTTTAAAAAAAAAATTTGATAAGTTAAGCAAACTGTGTTTTCATTTAAATTAAGATGGTTTAAAGCAGCATTTTTCTTCTGCACAGTAAAGTTTCAAAGCTGTATTAAGTTAACGATCAGTTGTAAACTTTAACCTAAAACAATTATCAAAAACCCCCATGACAGCTAGCCAACACAAAAACAAGAAGTGAAACTTCTACAGCACTTCATAACCCACTGAACACCTTTGGGAAACACTGGGGTACCAGGACCCACCACATGGATACTATACAACACTCCAACATCATCAATTTATCAAGACTACCCCTAATTGGATCTGAATTATCTGTACTCTCCATGGACTGAACTTCTGCACCTATCACAAAACCTGATATAATACTAACTTATGAAGAACTATAAGAGACTTCTTCCACCATCTCTACCTCAACAAATTATTTTTCAACAATCATGACACCACCTTCAACTACCAGCCCTTACCAAGTCATAGGAAAAATGAATCATCTCACTGGACACCCGAAAACTGATGAAAAACTACACACTTGATCATTACATCGACAGCTTCAGGAAAAAAACCTGAAATCCTTAAACATATCACAATCTCTGCACTGCTAAAAGGAGAGCTAAACAGTCCTTGAAATCCAACCACCAGTTAGTGATCAAACCAACAGGAAAGGTGGTGCCATCACAGCCCTCAATTGCTATGACTACGTTAACAAGACCAACCAAAAACTCTGACACCACTATAAAGAACTCAGAGATGACACCACAGCACAATTCACCCAAGAATATCATCTAATCCTTCCCCAAACACCTCGAAAAGAAACTCTGCATCCTCATCCCCCATGAACCCACTCCAAGGATCATCTACCTGCTTTCCAAGATACGCAAACAAGGGAACCCAGGTAGACCCATCCCATCTGGACACTCTTACTGAAGGAATATCAGGATTCATCACCACAGAGGACCAGGTTCCTCCAAGACAAAACCTACTTCCTCCAGAAAATCTGCTACATCAACAATCTTCCTCAGAACGCCATCCTGGATGTAATCCCCTCACTCCCACACACCAACATTACTCACAATGATAACATCATTGCCTGCCTCAAATATCTACAAAACAACAGACGACACTCATATCTACCCCAAATACTCTGCTTCAATACAGGGAAAAAAAACCTTTCTGAAAGCACACCCTTAGTTGTCACACTGGACACCATATAGGGTATCATCAAACAATTACAACCCCATACTCGATGGTGACCACATCCTCAAAGAAATCTTTCCTGAACTCCATCTTCTGATCTTTGTACCCACCAAGCTCATAATCAGAAGCAAACTCTTTACAGACTGAGACACACCAGTTCAAAGCTGCACCAGACCCTGCCAGAAAAAGAGATGCAAAACTTGAAGGCACATCTCCACTGCTGTGATCATAAACACTTCCATAACACACCTTTGAAAACTCATGGGTCCCACTATGCCTATCACAACATGTGGTGTACCTCATCCATTGTATTATATGCTCAAACAACTAAGTAGGTGAAACCAGACAATCGCCCAGAGAAATTATAAAAGACAAAAAACACCACATCACCTACGAGTAAGGCCTTACTTGAATCGCAGGATGATTGTAAAAAAAAAAATTTGTGGCTGAGTTGCGGACAAGCCATGGAAAATTGTGGAAAAGTAATAACGGACGTTATTATTTGCAGTAATAATGTCCATTATTACTTTTCTGCGATTTTCTGCTGTCGGCTGCCCAGGGCTCAGAGCGGGAGCCTGGGGTTGACAGCAGGGGCACCCGCTATTGGACACCTGGAGCTGAGAGCAGGAGCCCAGGGTTGACAGCAGACATCTGGAGCTGACAGTGAAGGTCCCATTGTTGGATGCCTGGGGCTAAGAGCAGGGGCTCCTGCTGTCAAAATTGCAGTGAAAGCATAATATGGCGGGATCCTCAATTTCTGCAGCATTGCAAATTAAAGTAGGGCCTTACCCAGGAATGAACATGTTTCACAAAACAATCACTCCTATATATGACCTCTCAGTCCTCATCTTCAAAGGAAATCTGCACAACACCTTCAAAAGATGAGCCAAGAACTTAAAATCATACCTCTAACTAGGAAATAAAAGTCATGGACTTAATAAAGACACTGGATTTATGACTTATTACAACAATCTACAACCCACTAGCCCCCATTTTTTGTCCTATGACTGGCCACTTAACCTTGAATGGTTTCTTACAACATGTGTTAATTACTTATGCTAAACAATCTGTTCCAACTTGTATTCAGCTGTGACACTCTGAGTACCTTCCAGACCTGAAAAAGTGCTCTGTATAAGATCAAAAGCCCATCTTTTTCACCAACAAAAGTTGGTCTAATAAAAGATATTACCTCACCCAACTTGTCTCGCTAATATCCTGGGGATCAACATGGCTACAACAATGCAAACTAACATTTGTAAAACACTTTGTATGTGAAAAGCTCCATATGCTTGCTACTATTATTACAATATATCAGGTTTATTATTTATTTCAGTACCTGCACAAACACACCATTTTATTCTGAAATGTGGTTTAAGCTACCCAGGTGATTCTGCCAAATCATGTTCTCATCTGGAGAAACTTGCCCCGAATAAAGCCACTGAAATTAGCCATTATTTTGTCTGAAGTTTCATTTTTTAAATTTTATAATTAAATCAGTGGAGAGAAGGTCAGTGGGGGATAAAGGAAACAATGAGTATACTTCATACAGACAAAGTGACAGCTGATAACCTGACTAACTATTACAACAATTTGATAACTTATTATACTTCTTTGGACAGAATGGTTGTTATAAACTAGGAAAGTAAGAGCAGTGACTAAGCCTACCATATAAAAATCCTGGAGGAGTTAGTTCTTTGACCTCTAGTTGAACAAATTACTGTCCCCCTGCTCATAGCTTGAAGAATGCCTACTATTTTTCCTCCTCTCCCCCAGCATGACTTCTTCACTGTTGTTTCTGGTTCAACTGAATCTGTTCAGAATCTGTTGCCTGAGCACAGGAGCTAAGTATACTGCTTCCATGATGTACCCAGCCTCTGCTGGATCAGGTGCAAAATCAAATATCAAACTTAGATGTCCAATTCTAGACTATATGGCCAGCTGGAAGGAGATACAATCATCCTTACAGATCAGCAATCATCCCTCTTGAATAACTCTTCTAAGGGAAGCCACCAATAATTTAAATTTTATTCCTTTTTAAAATATATGTGGAACCCTAGCCTACATAAAACCATAGGAACTAACAAGATTTAGGAAAGTGAATTTGAGCAGAAGTTCCACAAAAGCTCCAAACTGTAACACGTTCATTTACTATGATGTATTGCAAGTTATAAATAATAAGGGAGAAGTATTTCAGTAAACTCCCTTGTCTTTCAAAAATGATCTCTTCATTAATAATTTAGTTTGTGTTTGCAATCTTCTACTGTCTCAACTCTCAACCACATATACAAGCATGGCATACTGAAATATGTCATTACATTTTAGAGAAAAACTATTTATAAGCTTTCCATAACATGAGGCAAACAAAAGTAAGAAATCAGGCTAAATCCCCAGTATAACTCAGTGACATCAACTGCTGGTTTTATAATACATCTATAAAGCTAATACATGGATTAATTCTAAATTTCCCCTTTAAGCCGCATTTATCAAAATACACAGCATAATAATAGCTAGAACTTTTTCTTAGTCATTCAGAAAATGTAGTTCTGTTTACTTCACCAACCACCAAAAAGTTATATTTCCATACCTGTACACTGTTGTCCTTGAAGCTGCTGTGAGCTGCATGGGGAAGATGTTCTAGGAAACTGCATTGGCTCTGATCCTGGAGGCTGCAAATATCCTACTGATGAACTGCAGTAAACAATACAATGGTGACATGAGAACTTTTGAACTAGCTGACGACACATGCTACATACAGGTAAATAGAATTTTTATATCAATTCCCAAAAGAAAATATAATGCTTTTATTTTTTTTAATCATTATCTGCTTTTTTCTGAAAATAGAAAACACTAAAAAAGAAATTTCAGGACTCTTCACACCTCATGACTTAGGCCAGGTCTACACTAGAAAGTTGTATCACTTTGACTATACTGGTATATTTAAAGTAGCATTAGTTCCTAGTGGTGATGAAGTGATGCTAGTATGAAGGTGCTTTATTTTGGTATTCCCTTCCAGGAAAGGGAAGAAACTTTACCGATAAGGTAACTTTACACCAGTGTAACTGTGTCTACACTAGGGGTTATACTATATAATTATTTCTGTAAAAACAATCACTGACCCCCATATCCCCAACAGTTTTAGCGGTAGAAGAACGGTGTGTAGACCAGGACTTAGAGGACAGCAGTCTACATCTTTTCATGCCTGTGCTCTGAAAGATATTGCTAATCTATACGAATAATTTTAGAAACTGTTAGTGACACAAAACTTCTCTACAAGCAAGAAAGCTCAAATACAAAAAAGTGTGTGTAACAACAGGTCCTCCAGGAAAGTTTTCAGGCTCCTGGGTCCAAAGGTTATAATGTCCTTTAGTAAATATAAAGGAGAATAAACTTAGAGGACAGGAAGACATAATCCATCAACATTTTGGCCATAAATAATTTTCTGACTGATGAATGCAGAAAAAATGAAGATGACAGCTTTTGGCGTGAATTATTATAAAGTATAAAAGTAAAATAGATGGACAGAGGCCCATGTAGGACTGATATTGTGGATCTCTCTCTCTTTTCTCTGTATTCATTTTCACTTTGTTTAATACCCTGCCTCATAGTCTGATTCTAGGTACCCTCAAATTCTCCTGTCAAGGCCTCCACATGGTGAAAAAGGGCCACCGTCTTCACTGAGGGTACCCTGCAGCTTTAGTCCCATTGACAGTAATGGGGGAATCAGAGAAGGACTAACATTTGAAAGATGGAAGGCTGAAGTCAGAAATTCATGAGATCCCTTTAAAAAAATATTGTGAGACTTGCAACAAAGTTATATGAGTTGGCAGCACGGAGTAAAGAGTCACAGAATTGAGCCTTAAAGTTGCTTACAAATTTAAGAGGTTCTTGTATCCCTTGCATATCCAAGCTTCTGTTTTGGATTCAAAAGGAGCATTGGCTGTGCAAGGAATGCAAGATAGGGCTGAAGGCAAGGGAGTTGCATGCTGGCTCAAAGCCAGACAGCCAGAGCAGGCTGAAGGCAGGAGTTCAACGGAGGAGCTTACTCGCTGACTTCTCAGGGCCAGAGAGCTGGATTCAGAGGAATCATGAGAGGGCCATTGACTTTGAGGACTCAAAACTGTATTACTGTTTCTTCCCAAAGTCACTTCTGTGACAAACCTAGTGACTAAAGAAGTCTCTCTAAAGTTTTAAATGTCATGGCAAAAAGGAATTAATGCATTTCCTAGGGCTTGCGTAAAAACAGCGTTCCCCGAACCTTTCCAGACTACAGTACCCCTTTTCAATAGTCTGATTTGTCTTGTGTACCCCCAACTTTCACCTCACTTAAAATTCACTTGCTTACAAAGTCAGACATAAAAATATGAAAGTGTCACAGCACACTATTACCGAAAAATGTGTTTACTTTCTCATTTTTACCATATAAATAAATCAACTGGAATATAAATATTATACTTACATTACAGCATATAGAGCAGTATAAAGAAGTAATTGTCTGCATGTAATTTTAGTTTATACTGACTTCACTTGAGCTTTTTATGTAGTCTATTGTAAAACAAGGCAAATATCTAGTTGAGTTGATGTACCCCATGGAAGACCTCTGCAGACCCCTGATTGAAAACCACTACCCTGAACGATTCAGCAAATACTCAGACTAGAAATTCTGTTACAATAAGCTACTTCAAGAAGTAATCTGAGAATCTTTTTGTTTTGATTTTTCAATCACAAGTCCCAATTATTGAAGAGAACAGTGTTCTATCTACCTTCCATCAATAACAGGAAATAAAGGTGACATAAAAATATATAATTTTGTTACCTAGCTGTAAGAAGTGGCCACAAAGCCACACTAAGAACTAATACTGAAAATACTAAGATCCTAAAGCAAACTCTCTTAGGGGACTGGAAAGTAATAAGTAGATTACTGAAGATCAAATTACTGAACTGCTCACCTTAAATTATTCTGCTGACCTGATGGAATGACACTGTAATAAACGGGTATTCCTGTTGTGGGCAGATTTGACTGACTGGGAATTATAACAGGCTGCTGATACGTCTGCTGAGGCATTCCTTGGGAACCTTGAGGCACTGAAACCTAAAGATTGAGAACATGTGAAGACTTATTTTCTGCAAAAAAGTTCCTCCTCTGCCTCCAGACCACTCACATCACACAAGAGTTTGTTAAAAATACAGCTAATGTTAAACACTAAAACACATGTTAATTCCATAATAACCCTATCAGAGAGATTTTCCATCCTAGAAAATTCTCCGCCTGATTATCTAGCTACATATTCTAACAATTCAATTTTTGATGAACCTATGGAGTCTGATGTATTTAAATCAGAATTGTAACACATTTAATATTTATGCAACAGAGACCTAAGTAAAATAATATGCAACTAATTGAATATGTAAAGTTATCAAGCTACATTTATAGTATAAAGCAGTTAAAATTAGGGATGTCACTTAATCACAGTTAACTCTTGTGATTAATTAAAAAAATTAATTGTGATTAATCACAGGGTTAAACAGCAGAATAACAAATTTATATTTATTAAATATTTTGGATTTTTTCTACATTTTCATATTATATATATATATATATATATATATATCATTCTGTGTTGTAATTGAAATCAAAGTGTATATTATTTTTCAATACAAATATTTGCACTGTAAAAATGATAAAAAATGTATTCAATTCACCTCATGCAAGTACTGTAGTGCAATCTCTGTGTCATCAAAGTGCACCTAACAAATGCAGATTTTTTTGTTTCATAACTGCACTCAAAAACAAAACAATGTAAAACTTCAGAGCCTACAAGTCCACTCAGTCTTACTTCTTGTTCAGCCAGTTGCTAAGACAAACAAGTTTGTTTACATTTACAGGAGATAATGTTGCCCTCTTCTTATTTACAATGTCACCAGAAAGTGAGAACAAGCATTGCATGGCGCTTTAGTAGCCGGCATTGCAAGGTATTCACGTGTCAGATATGCTAAGCATTCGTATGCTCTTTCAAGTTTAGGCCACCATTCCAGAGGACATACTTCCATGCTGATGATGTTCGTTAAAAAAAATAATGCGTTAATTAAATTTGTGACTGAACTCCTTGGGAAAGAATTGTATGTCCCCTGCTCTGTTTTACCTATATTCTGCCAAATATTTCATGTTATAGCAGTCTCGGATGATAACCCATCAACATGTTGTTCATTTTAAGAATACTTTCACTGCAGATTTCACAAAATGCAAAGGTGGTACCAACATGAGACTTCTAAAGATAGCTACAGCACTTGACCCACGATTTAAGAATCTGAAGTGCCTTTCAAAATCTGAGAAGGGTGAGGTGTGGAGCATGCTGTCAGGAATCTTAAAAGAGCAGCACTCTGATGCAGAAACTACAGAACTCGAACCACCAAAAAAGAAAATCAATCTTCTGCTGGTGGCATCTGACTCAGATAATGAAAATGAACATGCATCGGTCCGCGCTGCTCTGGATTATTATGGAGCAGAACCTGTCATCAGCACGGACACATGTCCCCTGGAATGATGGTTGAAGCATAAAAGGGACATACGAATCTTTAGCGCATCTGGCATGTAAATATCTTGCGATGCCGACTACAACAGTGCCATGAGGACACTTGTTCTCAGTTTCAGGTGACACTGTAAACAAGAAGCAGGAAGCATTATCTCCTGCAAATATAAACAAACTTGTTTATCTGAGTGATCGGATGAACAAGAAGTAGGACTGAGTGGACTTTTAGGGTCTGAAGTTTTACATTGTTTTGTTTTTTGAATGCAGTTTTTTTGTACATAATTCTACATTTGGAAGTTCAATTTTCATGATAAAGAGATTGCACTACAGTGCTTGCATTAGGTGAATTGAAAAATACTATTTCTTTTGTTTGCTGACAGTGCAAATATTTGCAATAAAAAAATAAAGGGAGCAGTGTACACTTTGTATCCTGTGTTGTAATTGAAATCAATATATTCGAAAATGTAGAAAACATCCAAAATAAACAATAATAAAATACTATTTATTTAAACAACAGTGCAATTAATTGCAATAATTTTTTTTAATTGCTTGACAGCCCTAGTTAAAATATCACCTTATTTATGTGAAGGAAAGCGGTGTCACATGCTTGTGAGTAGCAGTGACTCAAGCAAGCTATCAGGCAGACTGGTTTTTGTTGTTTCCTATACTCAAAATTTCATATTTTTGTTGTGAGCTGCTGTATTACCTTTTTTTTTTTTTTTTTTAAAATGGGGAGGGCTCTGAAGCTGGACCAAGCCAAGGGGAGAAATCCAACTCCACTCATCAATGCCCATCAGACTTAAGAGGCAAACATGATGCCATTTTGCTTGGAGGGCAAGACAGAAAGCCCAAGCCTGTTATTTGACAGAAAATAAACTGGTAGCCTTAAGAGTGCGGACTGCAGAGAAGTAGTGGTAAAGGTGCAGGTGAATGTGTGAGTGTAAGATACATATACGAAAACAAAGGAAAAAAATATAGGAGATGTACAATCCTCATGGAGAGATGAGCCAAATTCCTCAAAAATGTCAGGATGAAAAAGACTTATGTGTTGGTGAATCCCTGGGGCAGTGAAAGAAAAGTTACTTACCTCATAGTAACTGTCGTTATGGGATACATGCTGTCCACATGCATAAGAGATTGGATTCTTTTGGCCAGCAGTGTCCATTGTGGCCATACCTGTCATCCTAGATGCATCGTGTCACATAAGGGGAGTGTGGGCCCGACTGTCCCTTAGTGCCTTCGCCCATACAGAGTCCCACAGGGCTAAGACACCGTAATAGCAAGCAAGGAAGATAGAATGTGCAATCCATTTGGACAACACATCTCAAAGAACCACAGTTACGGTAAAGGTAAATAACTTTCTTCTCTGAGCAGTGGTCCATGTGGATTTCACTGTTGGCGACTAACAAGCAGTTGTCTGTTTGCTTGGAGATGGATAGTAGAAATTTTACTTAAACAATGACCGCAGGATAGCCATACCAATGTAGGCATCTGATGTAGAAACCTTTACAAAAAAGAGTAGTGTCTTGTGAATGTGTGGACTGAAGTCCATGTAGCTGTCCTGCAGAGTTCAAAAATAGGAACATTCTTCAAACAGGCAGCAGTAGAGGAAAAGGAAGAGCTGTTGTTGCTGAAACCTCTGCTTCTTTCTTGGCAGTTGTGAGATCCTTTGAGCTGGCAGAGGAATGCTGCTTGAAGAAAATATCTGGTAATACTGGCTTCCATCTGGAATATAATGGCTCAGGGAACAGAGGCACCCTAGATCATTTAAGGAATGGAAAGCCTTATCTGTCTTTAAATTAAAAAGTTTGTTGCCTTCAAAGAGTAGGTCCTCAATTGCTGTTTGGCTACAGAGGTATCTCAGAAGATCTCCTTGGCTCCAATCTTCATAGATTTCCAGGGAGGTCCACAGTACACACCGCTATGTCAGATGCACCCAGTGCAGCCTGTAAGGAAGTGTAAAACATCAGCTGTCCTTTGGGCACGATCGTCTTTAGTTCCTCTTGGTGTTCTTGAGGTAGCCTGCCCACAAATTCAGACACCTGTCCCAATTCAAATTATTATAATTGAACAGAAGCACTTGGTACTTAGCTATGTGTGTCTACCAGCTGGCAGACAGAGTTGTATCTGAATGGATCCAGACTACTGGGGTCTTTTTCCCTAGGTTAGCATTTGGGAGGCCCCTGCTGCTTAGGCCTCTCTTAGATGTCAGGTACCACAAGTGACTTTGGTAATGGGTGGGACCTCCTGTCAGCTCACTTGGATGTGGATGGAATGGATATTGGCATGTCACAGGTCTTACACATGTTCCAACAATACAGGCATGGCAAAACTGCCAGGCATGGGAAGACATAAGATGTCCAGGAGTTTGAGAGGTTTCTCCCGCACCACTTCCACAGGTATATACAGAGCCTCTGCCATGTGCCTGACCAGGTCCTGGAATCCCTTGAAGTCATCAACTGGAGATGATGTTGAGTGATTTACTGCCTTATCGTGAGAGGATGAGGAGATTGCAATGGGTTTGAGCCGTTCTTCCTCTTATAAATACTACTAATCACTTTCCTCCTCCAACCTTTCCAGAATCTGAGGCTGCACTAGCTGGCCTATCTGTTTGGTCTATATTGCCCCTTGGGGAAGAATAATCAAACTCTGGCGGGGGGCCAATAATACAGTCTAAAGAGAATACAGACGCACTCCTGCAGGGCTTCCAATAGGCTGATACAGCATGGGTGGAGGAGTTAGGGGACACCAGGAGGGATATTCTCTATAAGCCCTGCTGCCCCTTACAGATTGCTCCCCAGAGTCTCTCCCACTCTCTACCCAAACAGGGGAAGAAGGATATGCAGTTGAAGAGTCCCTACTATGCCTTGACAGGGATGATGATGATGTACACCTCTGTCAAGGAAAGGGCATCCTCTCAGGAGTGCCCTGGCTCTGTTGTTCTCTCCTTAACTGAGTAGTGGGTACAGTTGGTACCAGAAATACGCCCTTTAACTGTCAGGACGACTTCTCAAAATCTGATGACTTAGTTATCGCCACCCTCAATCTCTCAGACCAAAAGAGCTGGCACCAGACTAACAGGTAAATCACTTGGCACAGTATATGCCTTAGGTACCAACACACTAGCTACTGATGTGCTGAGGACCAAGGAACATAGTTCCAAGATGGCCTGTAGAGAAGTGCTGATCCTGAGGGGCCAAGTACTCAATGACTGGTACTGAGAGAGGAGCAGTCTGCACGGTTAGTGGGTACTTCCAGCAGTAACAGTTAGTTCCAGGGCACCAGAGGGATCCTTCTCAGACAGCGGTTGGCTGCTCCTTGAATTCTGAGCCTGAGACAAGTCAGAATTCTGAGTCATGTGCCTCGTGTAAGCAGACAGACTGGAGTACTGGGGTCTAGCTGCATCCTTCCTTTCAACATCCAAGGAGGCTCGCATATAATGCTACAGAAGGAACAATCTTAAGTGGGCTTCTCTAGCTTTTTGAGCCTGCTTTGGGGGGGGGCATGCCCCCCTAAACAAAACAGGCACCTCGAGTGCCCATCATTAAGTGGCATTAAAGCTTCACAAAAGTGCTGATTTCAATCCCTGGGGGTTTCACTTCTGTCACTTTGATAGAAGTCCTGTAAGGAAGAGGGCAGGGAGTGAGTTCCAGCCTTATAAGATTTTTGCATGTGCTACCAAAAGGCAACTAGTCTAACTAACCGCTAACACTAAACTAGCACAATCCACAGAGAAGCAGATGGACATTGTAGGGGTTCTGTCTCACTGCCACGTGCGGTAAGAAATAACAGTGATGGTTGGGCCTACTTTGCCCTTTATGCCCTTGGGTGGGTGTGGAGGTGGAGGGGCCCAATGGACACTGCTGGCCAAAAGAATCTTATCTTACACGGCTGAGGTGCATGTGTACCATGAGTGAAATGCATGTGGATGACCACTTGAAGAATGCTCAATGCATGCCATCTTTATGGAAAAGCTGATTAAGATCCAAATCCCAAGAAACTTTAAAGACATAGCCTACACTGAGTATTTGTACAGGATTTTAAAAAGGGGATGAATAAACAGTTATACATTTAACTAACTACATAAATAAATAATTGGAGATATACCTATCTCCTAGAACTGGAAGGGACCTTGAAAGGTCATTGAGTCCAGCCTCCTGCCTTCACTAGCAGGACCAAGTACTGATTTTTGCCCCAGATCCCTAAGTGGCCCCCTCAAGAATTGAACTCACAACCATAGGTTTAGCAAACCAATGCTCACACCACTGAGCTATCCCTCCCCCCAATTGAAACAATAGCTGACTACAAATATCAAGACAGGATGCTGGAAACTCTACACTAAAACATTTTGAGGGACTGAAGTATGAGAGTTTTTTGTCGTTTTTTAAACAGATCCAACCCAACTACTTAGGGCAACGGTTGAAAAAAGGCTTTAGTGAAATAGGCTTTTTTAAAATACAACATACTGGGAGTTGGAAGGCCTTTGCCCTATTCCCAACTCTACCAGTGTCATACTGCGTGAACTCAAGCAAGTCACCTGAGTTTCTCCTTCTGTAAAACAGAAATGATACTTAGCAACACTTTGTAAAGTGTTAAAAGATCTTTGCATCAAAAGAGCTTTAGAAGTGAGAAGTTATACATTTGAATATTAAATGTTTGTGCCTTTGCTTCATTCCAGAATGTTACCTTAACATAATGGTTATATCAGTGCTTCTTAAAATGAAACAAGTATTTAAGATGAAACTTAGGAGGATCAGAGAATGGAATAATGTGATTGGGCAAAATAGAGGGCTGGCGACTGAAAACATTTACCCGAGGCATATCATATAATTATTCTACTTAGAAAATTCTCTGCTCCCCATTTACCATATATCAATTATTCCACTAAGGGAAGCAGCTCTGCTATAGAAGTTAAGTGATAACCTCCATGATTAATTGACTTGATAGGATAGAAAACGGCCTAAATTCTTGAGTTCTACATAACAGCAAGGAAGACTAGTGATGACAATAGATGCAATAGTGCAAAATAATGTCAAAATGTTCTCTTTTCCCCCAAAAACAATGCAAAAGCTTGGTTCATAGGGATTTCAAAGTTTGAGTCCTAGGAATTCTAAGAATTAATCAGGAGATTTTTCTGTAACAGAAGACAAAAACCAACAAAATGCAGAAGTCTTAACAGCTCTGGTTTCATGTACTCTGCACCATATTTAATGCTATACTTTGACTGTGACACCCAGGCCCTCCGTGCAACTATTTAATGGAAAGTTGTGTATTTGTAATGCTCCTGCTTCAGACATTTCACATTACCTTTTTAAGATACTCAAGCTCCTGCTGGAGCTTTTTTCAGCCTACAAAGTTGTTCAGATTTTTTTAAATTGCTTTAAATATTCAAACAAAGGACAAAGAAGTTCTGAAAAGATAACTTACCTGATAAGATGGCACTGAAGTATAAGGAACAATCACACCCTGTATCTGATTTCCAATGTTGTTGTGTTGGTTACTGACTAGATTTTGATTCTGAGACTGCTGAACTCCAACCAACCCCTGGTAGGCTTGCTGCTGGTTAGGCATAACTTGGTAGCCTGTAGTTGTACAAATATTTAAATCTTGTTTTGAAAACAATTACATTACATCTATAACATGTTTTACACACAGATGTACATATGAAAAGGTTATAGTTTTGTTAAGACAGCTAAACAGAACTTTCTCATTGGGATGTCAGGCCAGACTTAATCCCAAATGTATCTTTTGGAAGAGCAAATATTTACAAAACTAAAAAGAGTAATAGACTCAGGCTGTAAGGCCAAAAAGGACCACCACGATCTAGTCTCCTCCTACAAGCCACAAAACCCCACTCACTCACTTCTGTAATGAATCCATATCCTCTGACGAGTTACTGAAGTCCTCAAATCTTGATTTTAAGTCTAAATTACAGGGAATCCACCATTCACTCTAATTCAAACAAGCAAGTGACCCATGCCGCATAGGAAGGCAAACCCCACCCGCACCTCCACCCATCCCCCAGGGTCTCC
Organism: Gopherus evgoodei; assembly: GCF_007399415.2. Classification (NCBI taxonomy): domain Eukaryota; kingdom Metazoa; phylum Chordata; order Testudines; family Testudinidae; genus Gopherus; species Gopherus evgoodei. The sequence goes on from NC_044332.1 coordinate 62,275,347, forward strand.
AACAATCTGGCCTAAGAGAAAATTCCTTCCTAACCCCAAATATGGCAATCAGTTAGACTCTGTGCATGTGGGCAAGACCCACCAGCCAGACACCTAGGAAAGAATTCTATTTAGTAATTCAGAGACCTCCTCATCTAGATAGGTTTCCAACGTTTTACTCTAAAGTCTAATGAAAAATTAAAAACAAAAACAAAAACAAACAGTCCCCTGCATTCTTTATAGTCCAGACATTGCAGCATTGGGATATACATAACCTGAAAATGAAACACAGTAGAAACGGACTGTACAAAAAAAAAAAAAAAAAAGGAGGGGGGATTATGTGTTTATTCTTCAAGCAATTAATGTAAAAAATTAAGCTTGATTTTGTAAGTTCCATTAATTTTAATAATTTAAGAAGTTATTCATCTCTTTAGTAAGGAAATTTTTTGTTGTTGCTTTAAATATATGAACATTAATCCAGCTGTGTCCTTTTAAAAACTGAAGTCTCAGTTGCCTAATAAGAACCGTTAGGTTTTATAACAGTACTATTAGGAGTTCTCAAAAAGGAACAACTATTCAAAGCAAACATAAAAATAAACCATTGACCCTTCATCTCTAGCAGTTTGGTGACAGTGGAATTTACACAGTGTATACAGAGGATTAAGATCGTTTGGATCCATTTATCTACACCACGAAATACCAAACACAAATCAGTTACTTTCCGGTGATGACAGCAATATCAATATGGAGACAATTACCATTTTCCAAGTGCTACTGAACAATGTCGGATGGTTATACAGTAACTGCCTGCACAATACTATAAAGGGGCTATTCTATCATTAAGACATGTAAGTAATTCCCATTAATGCTAATGTGAATTACACAGTGTATCAATAACAAAATAATATCTCTCATTGATTTGACTTGTAAGCAAGTGAATTTAGTTAGTTTTCCCTGTCAGAAGCACTTTTATTTTCAACAAGTCTAAACTTTTAAAAACTAAAAAAAAACAACGTAAGGAAGTTTCTGCAAAAGTACCACAATTTTAACATCACAATGATGATGAAAACCACAAGAACCTTAGAAGAAAAATGTTGTGTGTTACAACAACTTCAAACTCCATTAGTCTTTATTACTGTGATCAGCTCCATACATAAATAATAATATAGCATTGTTTTCATGGTCCACCCAAAGATATTCATAGATTTTGCAGGTTTTCTAAAGCTCTCTGGAGAAAAAACTGTTCTGCTTATGGACAGTCTGGTGGGGGCATTATAGCAATTTGTTGTCCATGATTACAGATGTCACAAGGTCCAGGCAACTCTTCCCCTTTGCATCACCCTCTCAGGTTGCCATGGTTTACCAATCACCTGCAACCAATGAAGTGAGAGGTGAAGAAACTGAAGCAATGATGGAAAGATGACTCTTGACATAAAGAGTTTTTAGGTTCTTGTGCCAAGGCTAAGGTGGACATCAGGAGATCCTTCTTCTCTGCTATTATGTAGGCAAATCCTGCTCAGTGGAATCATTTCTACTGGTACGTCATCTAATCAACCCAGTTTGCTTCCAACCAGTTTCTAAATCAACATCACGTAGCAAACGTGAAATGCTACCAAATCAAAAAGTAGGTGCAAAATATAGAAAATACAAAGGCAGTGGAAATTCAAGGGTAAGTGCTGCTCAGCGGTGGAAGCTCTCACATCTACATCATGTACAAGACTATCAAAAACTCAGGAGCTCTCAAAATAGTAACATGATAGAAGAATATAAGCATACCATCCTCCCAGGATGAATTTCATCCATGCTCCCAATTGGAAGAGGTTCTATCTGTGGCATGTGAGAGCCATTCAGCCAAGTGTGAACTGACAAAAACCAGTAGGGAATGCCCAAGCTCATTATTGGCAAGGTTAAAGAGGATAAGCTGCCAGCAGCCCTCAAACACGCAATAATTCAGTCCTTGCTTGCAAGAGATCACTTCATTTAAAATAACCTTTCCAACTATCATCTGGTCTCTAAGCCTCCCCTTTTCTGGGAAAGGTCATTAAGAAATTGGTGGCAGGCCAAATTCAACTGACATACTCCAATTCTTTGGACATCAGTCAGCCAATTGTTCCCTGGCAGTGGACAGAGATCAAACTTTTTACTTCCACTAGAATATAAATTATCATCAAATATTTACACACAGTGCCAATGGTACAAATGCAGCCCTGTCAGAAAAGGTGGTAGCATAGAACTGAAGGGTAACTGATGCTGTAGGTTGGTAACCTTACAAATATGATACAGTGACATCTTTACCATCTAAGGGACTAAAGAATCAATTAAAAATGAAAATGGAGCACAAAATAAAAAGGGCAACTACATGAAATTTACACAGCTGTAAAAATCATACATGGGACTCTGCCTGTAATGAAGAATTCAGAAATCCGTCTGCGAGTTCCACTTCCAGTTTCAAACCCATGTGCAATGAAAGAAGAGCAATGAAACTTGCCTGACTTCACAGTGAATTACATCAGGATCACACTGAGATGAACATACAAAACAGAATGAAATAGTGTGTAAAGGCCACATGTATTGCATATGCTGACTCAGTAGTTCATTAAAATCCATATGGACAAAAATGGCAATGACTCGGCTCTAATAAAAGTCTGCGCTTCTATTTGAAGTGTTGGTCACTTCCCAAGATGAATCTAGTGTATTTTCCACCTTTCTGGAAATAGTGTCTCGAATTCACTCAGTAACTTAGAAGGAGAAGGGAGGAGAGTTCTATGTTTTGGAGGTAAGTGATGCACCATTAATTTTACAGGGTGCTCAAAAAACATGATGATTGCTAGAGAAATACCTATGTGTAAACAGCACATTGCTTACACACATTCAAATGATTAGTCATGCAAAACTATAAGAAACAAAACCTTTTACAAATACATACATGTGTACATGGATATTGTAGAATTAGAGGTGGTTCAGGGAAGGGCAATGAACATTTTTAGAGCATGGAAAGAGATTAAAGAGACTGGCATTGTTTACCTTTGAAAAAAGATGAATAAGAAGACATAATAAAAAGTATAAAGAATGGCTAATGGAAGGGAGAGGGCAGCATCTGTTTTCCCCGTCTAATACTACAAGGGGATAGTAAATTAATTTTAAAAGGTGGAAGATTCAAAATTGAGAAAAAGAAATCCTTTTCACACAATGCATACTTAAATTGTGGAACTCATTGCCAGAGGATGCTGGGAGGCCAAAAAACTCAGCAACACTCAAAAAGGGACTAGATAATTATATAGATAGCATTAAGTATTGCAGCTCTGGATATTCTTGTTAACAAATTTTGGAAGAAATCTAATGTGGGAGGAGAGATTATTCTACACCTGTGTAACTGCAGGGTTTAACTGAACCTTCTTCTGAAGCATTTGGTGTTGATCACTGTTGGAGACTGGATGCTGGACTAGGCAAATACTGAGTGCAAACTAGTATGGTAATTTCCATATGCCAATACATATTTTAAATTAAGAGAACAAGAATTTCTAAAAGACAACAATGGGTATCAGATTAAACAAAAATATGAGTGCTTTTATTAAAGTGTCAACAAGATTTGATGGAAACCAATTCAAAATCAACATATTTCATGAAATATAGTATCTTCATGATGAATGCGATCAAGCATTGGGGACAGAACTAGTATATTTCTGTCCTGCAAAGAGAATCTTACTCTTATAAATCAAAACACTACACCTGTGACCACAACTGACCACATAAAATGATGTTTTCCCCCAACTTAGCCCCACAAATAAAAGAAGCAAGTTTCATATAAGGGCTCAAGGTGGATTTGCTTTCTACTAGGGCACGGTTGGCCAATCTGTGGCTCAGAAGTCACATGCGGCTCTTCAGAAGTTAATAAAGGTGAGTCGCATCATACACGCATTTAACTTATGCAAATTCAACTATATGTGCTCGGCAATAAAACTACAAGACACCTGTAAATAGTGCGGGCGGCTCCACCCAATGACCATATGCCCCAGAGTGAGCGTGAGATGGGAGACATGAATCTGCTGTTCCCTCAGTCAGTCTCAGTTCCCATATGCCTCTCAGTGTGAGCATCACGCTGCACTCACTGTGATTCTATGTTTAAAGATACGTATTTTTCGTACAACATGGCACCTAAACACAAGCCAACTACTTCCTCTGGTGCTCAACCAAAGAAACAGCGACCTGTTCCAACGCTGGAGGAAAAACTGGCTGTGTTGGACTTATTGAGAGACGGCATGTCTGTCTCCAATGTGGTGCATAAACGTGTGCCTACTGATGGCAACACGTTGTGAGAAAAGGCCCTTAGCCTCTACGCACTGTTCAAACATCCTGCTGAAGAGGGACAACCTTCTGATGAGAAGGAATTCAAAGCCAGCCAAGGCTGGCTTAAACAGTTTTAGGAACCGTTTCAACCTCAAAAATGTGCAGACTACTGGTGAAGCTGCATCTGCCAATGAACAGGCAGCAAAAGCCTACCCAAAACAATTAAAGAAAATCAAAGAAGAAAAGGGCTATCTTCTGGAACAAGTTCTTAATGCTGACAAGACTGGGACTCATTGGAACAAAATGCCCAACTGCACTTACATTTCAAAATCAGAAAGACAAGCCCCTGGCTCAAAGCAGCTAAAGACCGTGTAACTGTGTTGTTTTGTGGCAATATGGTTGGGCATTTAATAAAGCCGGGCTTGCTCTACAGGGCTGCAAATCCCCGTGCCTTAAAAGGCAAGAACAAAAACCTCCTGCCTGTGTTCTGGCAATCAAATAAAAAGGCTTGGGTGAAAGCAGCATTATTTCTGGATTGGTTCCACAAGTGTTTCATTCCGGAGGTCACGCAGTAGCTGGAAGAGAAAGGACGTGACTTTAAAGTGTTGCTGATCGTAGACAATGCTCCTAGTCACCCTGCGGCACTCCGGTATGCACATAATGATGTTCAAGTCGTCTTTCTTCCCCCAATACCACCTCCATTCTCCAACCTCTCAACCAAGGCGTGATTCGCTGTTTCAAGGCCATGTACATGAGGCTTACGTTCTCATGGATACATAGCGCTATGGATGCTGATCCCAATCTTAATGTGATTGAGTGCTGGAAGTCCTTCAACATTGCCGATTGCATCACTTATATGGCACTGGATGCAATCAAGCCTGAAACAGTCAGTCAATGCATGTTAGCGAAACCTATGGAAAGAATGTGTGAATGATTTTAAGAGTTTCCTGACCATTGACAAATAAGTGACGCGCATTGTTCAGGTGACCAGGCAAGTGGGTGGTGATGGCTTCGTCAACATCCTTGAGGAAGAAACTGAAGAATTAGTTCAGAGCCATAGAGAAACACTGACTAACGAAGAGAGTTAGAGGAACTGATAAAATCGTCTACAGAAGATGAAGATGATGATGACAAACAAGAAGAGCCAGCAAGTTGCAATCTTCATAAATTTGTTGAAGCGTTCCAAGCAGTGAAACACTTGAATGATTTAATTTCTGAATACGATCCCTCCATGGAATGAAACCTCAAAATCACATGTAGTATTACGGACGATTTGAGACCATATCAAGAAATGTTTGAGCAGCTCAAGAGACAACAGCGACAGTTGCCGATCACCATGTTTTTCAAGGAAAAACAACCAGCAGAAGATGAGCCTACGCAAATCAACTTCTCGAGCTGAACCAGAGCCAACCACTTCGTCTATGTCTTGCTCTCCGTCACCCAAGCTCCGTCACCTCTGTCTTCTAGATCAACATCAAGCCCTGATGAACCCCTGAAATTACCCCCTGTAATTAAAAATACAGTACTGTACAATTATATTGTGCATATGTACTCTATTATATACTGTACATTACTGTATATATTATACATATTGTTGTACAGGGTTGTATACACATAACCATGTACAGTATACTGTACTTTATGGGCTATATGTGATTTTTGCCTTACACGCTGACTTTAAAACCAAACCCCCACGTAAGATGCAACTCCACTGTATGCGGCTCCTTGTACAGGCACTGACTCCAGGACCGGAGCTACAGGTGCCAACTTTCCAATGAGCTGAGGGGTGCTCACTGCTCAACCCCTGGCTCTGCCATAAGCCCTGCCCTCACTCCACCCCTTCCTGCCCCCTCCCCTGAGCCTGCTGTGCCCTCACTTCTCCCCAGAGCCTCCTGCATGCCACAAAACAGCTGATCGAGAGGTGCGGGGAGGGAGGGAGAGGCACTGATCAGCGGGGCTGCTGGGGGTGGAGGTGCTGGGAGTAGGAGCTGGAGAGAGGGGGAGCTGATGGGGGTGCTGCTGAAGTATTACTGTGGCTCTTTGGCATTGTACATTGGTAAATTCTGGCTCCTTCTCAGGCTTAGGTTGGCAATCCCTGTACCAGGGAAAGAGCACAAATGATAGCTGTTAAAATAACTGATTTAAATGAATGTTTACAAGAAAACCATGGTTGTTACTCCTGCCTTGCTTCACTCCGGCTCTAACCACTATACTCTGACTTTAGACTCTAGGCCTGACTCCCCACATTCTGATAACTGACAGTCTCTTTGTGAAAATCAAAGCCAAACACTGCACTGCAATTGGGGCAGGTCATGACTAAGCTATATTGGCATGCATATGTGGGTGAAGTTTCCATACAACTTGTCCCCACTATGCCACTCAAGTTGGGTTTTGGTATTTTTACTAGCATTAAAATGTTCTTGATCAATACATGAACATAGCAAATCAATTCATTCAGACTCTTCCTAGGATAAAAGCAGCATAATGTAGTTCATATACAAAGAAACTGCAATTAACACAAACATGCATTCATTTAGAAAGAACACAAAAGGGCATCATATAAACACACAAAAATGATTAAGAAATATTGTCAGACATTCGAATTAACACTGTAAATTGTTTTTATTCATGCCGTTTGTGAAAAGGAGCAGCACTGAAATCTGAATGTGATAGAACCATCAGTATATTAGGATATTAGCTTCCAAAAATTATGCAGTTGAATCTTTGTTCCATTATTAAAGAAAATCTAGACAGTATATCTGTGCATTAGATTCAAAATACAAGACAGGCATTGCACATAAATATTTTCAGCATGTCATATTGATGCCATTTAATTTGTACACCTCTACCTCGATATAACGCTGTCCCCGGGAGCGAAAAAAAAAATCTTACCATGTTATAGGTGAAACCGCGTTATATCGAACTTGATCTGATCCGCCAGAGCGCACAGCCCCCCCACCCCGCCAAGCACTGCTTTACCGTGTTATATCCGGATTAGTGTTATGTTGGGTAGCGTTATATCGGGGTAGAGGTGTACTTTGAATCAATACTAAAGGACTTCCCAAAGACAGCACTTAAGGTTTTATTTAATATGAAGAAATCTGTGATTCGGAACTATATATCAACTTCCCATGCCTTAACTATCCTTACTGATTTTTTTTAAATAAATAAGATGCCTCAATCAATTACTAGATGATGTAATGCACCTAAAAAGCAGTATACTGTGAGTAACTATTAATAATGAAGCTACAGGATATGATGGATGCAATCAATAATGCTGCAAACTAAAATTCTTGTTTCCAGGCAACTGCAATGTAGCTGTGAATATTTTTCAGTCTCTTCTGCACTTCCAGAAAGAGAATTAACTTTGCAAGCTGAGAGAATAACTAGGACAATATAAATTGATTGCTAAGAAGGTTCCCCAGAGGGTTTAAAAAAAAAAAAAAGGTTCTAGTTTTAGATTTACGATTCCACCTCGGCATAGGAAGTGGCATGACAGAAATGCAGCACTCAGCAGAAAAAGGTTGCACCTGGAACAGATGGTTTTATTTTCAGAAATATTCTGAACTAGCAGTTACAATAAAATAACATATGCTTCTTAATATTTGCTCAGCAAAGTAATTAACAATAATATTTTAATTTGTTAACTTAAGTAAAATCTTGTTTATGGCATCTAGATCTCCACCTAATGCAGAAAAAACATTAAAAGAGATAAATGTTACTTTCAATGAAAAAATTAACAAAAAAAACTGTGGTTAGAAAAATTCAGACAAATAACTACTAGTAATAATCTTCAGAGTTAGAGGTTGTACAGCAGAGGCTGATTTTAACTCCTTAAACAAATCAAACAGCATCATCTTCCTTAAGTTTATTTTTTATGTTCATGACACATTTTGTACAAGCAGGTTGTAAACTATTTGATTAAAAGGCAGCATATAAGTCAAACACACACCAGAAACCCCTTTAAAAGGAAGCGAGGAAGCAGCTGAAAAAGAGACCGGTTCACTGTGAGAAATGTAACCCTCTCAGACAGTGTTACGGCCCCGAATCCAACAGCTCACAGAAAAGGCCAAACCATTCCACAACATTAAACAAATACGCTTCAGTTACAATGCTTTCTGACAGGTTTCAGAGTGGTAGCCATGTTAGTCTGTATCACAAATATAAACAACAAATATTTGTAAAAAAACAAACAGCTCATTGGAAAGCTGCTTTACAGTTATTAAAAACTTCATAATACAAATAAAATTGACAGTTATTAAGCAATACAATTAAAAGTAATTTGTTTATTCTCAGTTTGGTAGGGTGTGATGGGATGCATCACAGAAAACCCCTTGGGTATGCCAGCTGATGTGCTGGGACTACCTCTAAGCCTGATTTCCCTGGCATCTTGGGACTTAAAAACCCTGCCTGGTTTGGGCCAGACATGTTAGCCTGCTACACACACAGACCCAGGTCTGAAACACGTCCCCCAACAGCTGCAGGCTTAACTGAAAACAGCTTAAGAAGGGTTTCTTCTTCAACATTAAGATGCCCAGCTCCCAATGGGGTCCAAACCCCCAATAAATCCATTTTACCCTGTATAACACTTGTACAGGATAAACACAAATTGTTCGCCCTCTATAACACTGATAGAGAGATATACATAGCTGTTTGCCCCCTCCCACCCCCAAGTATTAATACATACTCTGGGTTAATAAATAAGTAAAAAGTGATTTTATTAAATAGACAAAGTAGGATTTAAGTGATTCCAGGTAACAGACAAAACCAGAAAAAGGCTAATGTAGTGCCCATCTTTAAAAAAAGAGAAGTAGAAGGATCTGGGGAACTACAGGCCAGTCAGCCTCACCTCAGTCACTGGACAAATCATGGAGCAAGTCCTCAAGGAATCAATTCTGATGCACTTAGAGGAGAGGAAAGTGATCAGGAACAGTCAGCATGGATTCACCAAGGGCAAGACATGCCTGACTAACCTAACTGCCTTCTATGATGAGATAACTGGCTCTGTGGATGAGGGGAAAACAGTGGACTATTCCTTGACTTTAGCAAAGCTTTTGATATGGTCTCCCACAGTATTCTTGCCAGCAAGTTAAAGAAGTATGGGCTGGATGAATGGACTATAAAGTGGATAGAAAACTGATAGCGATCAATGGCTCCATGTCTAGTTGGCAACCGGTATCAAGTGGAGTACACCAAGGGTTGGTCCTGTGGCTGGTTTTGTTCGATATCTTCATTAATGATCTGGAGGATGGCATGGACTGCACCCTCAGCAAGTTTGCAAATGACACTAAACTGGGAGGAGTGGTAGATACTCTTGAGGGTAGGGACAGGATACAGAGGGACCTAGACAAATTAGAGGATGGGCCAAAACAAATCTGGTGAGGTTCAACAAGGACACGTGCAGAGTCCTGCACTTAGGACGGAAGAATCCCATGCACTGCTACAGACTAGGGACCAAGTGGCTAGGCAGCAGTTCAGTAGAAAAGGATCTAGGGGTTACAGTGGACGAGAAGCTGGATATGAGTCAACAGTGTGCCCTTGTTGCCAAGAAGGCTAATGACATTTTGGGCTGTATAAGTAGGGGCATTGCCAGCAGATCGAGGGACGTGATCATTCCCCTCTATTCGACTTTGGTGAGGCCTCATCTGGATTACTGCATCCAAGAAGGATGTGGAAAAATTGGAAAGAGTCCAGTGGAGGGCAACAAAAATGATTAGGAGGCTGGAGCACATGACTTACGAGGAGAGGCTGAAATTTGTGGGATTGTTCAGTCTGCAAAAGAGAAGAATGAGGGGGGATTTGATAGCTGCTTTCAACTACCTGAAAGGGGGTTCCAAAGAGGATGGATCTAGACTGGTCTCAGTGGTACCAGATGACAGAACAAGGAGCAATGGTGTCAAGTTGCAGTGGGGGAGGTTTAGGTTAGATATTAGAAAAAACTTTTCCACTAGGAGAGTGGTGAAGCACTGGAATGGGTTACCTAGGGTGGTGGTGGACTCTCCTTCCTTAGAGGTTTTTAAGGTCAGGCTTGACAAAGCCCTGGCTGGGATGATTTAGTTGGGGATTGGTCCTGTTTTGAGCAGGGGGTTGGACTAGATGACCTCCTGAGGTCCCTTCTAACACTGATTTTCTATGATTCTATGAACAAAGTGAATTACCAAGCAAAATAAAATAAAACATGCATGTCTAAGCCTAATACAGTAAGGAAACGGAATACAGATAAAATCTCACCCTCAGATGTTTCAATAAGCTTCTATCACAGACTGGACACCTTCCTAGTCTGGGCATAATCCTTTCCCCTGGTACAGCCCTTGTTCCAGCTCAGGTGGTAGCTAGGGGATTTCTCATGATTGCAGCCCCCTTTGTCCCTCTCTGGGTTCCTACCCCTCCTTCTAAATGGAAAAGCTTCAGGTTAAAGATGGATTCCAGTTCAGGAATTTCGGGTGTGGGTGTAAAAAGACTTTGCCCTTAAAGAACACTGTAAGGGAATGAGTGGGGGAGATCTGCCAGCAAGGCTGTAATCTCCCCACCCTATGGACCAACATGATGGCTACTAAAAAGGCTTATCTCGGAGCAGAGAACTGGTTGCCATTGGTTCAAATGGAGGTTTCACAAGGGATCTAAATACCAGGTTGAGGTCTCAGATCAGGGAAGGGTCTTTAATCTGGGAGTAGAGATTCCTCAACCCCTTAATTAACCTAGACAACATGGGGTAAGCAAATATCAAGAACTCGTCCACTGGAGGACGAAAGGCTAATACTGTGGCCAAATGGACCTTAATCGAGCTAACTGATAACCCCAATTTCTTTAAATCCAACAGTTAATCTAGGATGACTGAAGGCTGCAGAGATTCAGGCAGAGGGTGGCAGTGACAACACCAAACGAAGACTCTCTTCCATTTCTGCAGGTAAGAAGTACAGGTTGACTTCTTTCTATTCTTCAACAACACCTGCCGCACTTCTGCAGAGCAGGAAGATTCTAATCCCATGTGCAACAGAGGAACTATGCCCCGAGGTGGAGAACCTCAGGCTGGGGTGAAGCACAACTCGTAGCCTGTGAGAGCAGACCAAGAGTGGTCCAAAGCTTTAACAGTGGTTGGATGCATGGATGAAGCAGGTATGGGGACTGAGCTTGTCTCAGTCAGGTCAGCACTGTAAGGATAACTGGCTTTGTCCTGTCTGATTTTGTTAATCACTTTTAGTATCAGAGGTGTTGGAAGAAACACAAAGCGGACCCTTCGTCCAAAATGGACGACAGGCAGCCCACAAAGAGTGGTGGTCCCGTCCCCTTCTTCAGCAGAAAAAAAGAGGGCATTTATTGTTCCTGGAGGTGGTGAAGAGAGCCACCTCTGGCAGTCCCCATCCTTGGAATATACTGCCTAGCTCCCATTTGTAGTCCTGGGAGAAGCATCTGCTGAGAATGTCAGCTGCAGTGTTCTGAATACCTGGGAAGTAGATCTGATGAGTTATACACCTGTTTCATAGTTGCCTGACTGTGGCACACAGGGAGGGAAGGATCTCGCTTGTCCTTGCTTGTTGATATAGAATATGCAAGATACATTGTCCGTCATGACCCTGAGGAGGGGTAGGAAATGAAGGCAGGTGCTCCTGACTGCCCTGAGTTCCCACAGACTGATGTGGAGATTGGTTTCCTGAGTTGTCTATCTGCTCTTAGTCATGAGGGCATTGAAGTGAGCTCCACATCCCAACAGTGATCCATGTGTTATTAAAGTCACTGATGGAGCTGGGAAACAGAAAGGAATGCCTCCCAGAAGCTGCGTTGATCTCTCCATCAGTCTAGGGAATTCCTCATCTGTAGAGGAACCGTCACATGCCAATCCAAGGTTTGCCTGGCTGGAGAATAGGACATTCTGAGCCAACCCTGGAAGCAGTGGAGGCATAAACCGTGTGCTGTCAGTCACAAAGGTGCAAGATACCATGTGTCTCAGGAGCTGAAGACAGCTCCTTGTTGTGGTCCAAGGGCTCCCCTGAATTGACCCTACCAGACTTGACAAAGTTATGAATCTGTCTAAGGCGCTGGCTGTCAACAAGCTGAAAGATCCCTCTACAAACTGTATCTTCTGTACAGGAGTTCATGTGATTTTTTTTTTTTATATTCAGCTGGAGATCAGACTCCTGGAAAAGAGCAAGGGCCATCTGGGTGGAAGACAGCACTGTTTTGTAAGTATGCCCTTGAGTAACCAGACATTTAAGTATGGAAAGACTAGGATTGCTTCTCGTTGGAGGTAAGCAGCCACTACCCCCAGAACCTCTGAGAACACCACTGGGGCCAAAGAAAGGTCAAAGGGAAACCCTATATTAGAAATGATCCTGGGCTACAGTGAAGTGTAAGTATTTTCTGGGAAACAGACGTATCATTATATGGAAATAGGCATCTTGCATTCCTTCCATTGACGGAATTATAGCTGCCAGACTCACCATCCTGAACATCTGAGACTTTACAAACTTGTTCAGAAGTCTTAGCTCCAAGATGGGTCTCCATCCTCCATCCTTCACTGGGACAAGGAAATACTTCAAGTAAAACCCTTTGCCCTTATAAGGAGGTGTTGCTCCTAAATTGAAGGAGAATGCTGACTTCTTGTCTCAATAAAAGCTCAGGAGAGGGGTCCCTGAAGAGAAATGGTGAAGAAAATGAAGGGAGTAAGGGACGTAAAGTGGGTGCTATAACCCACTTGTCTGTAGTGATCCACTCCCAACCATGTTAGAAATGGGAAAGGCAGTCTTCAAAGGGGGAGGGGAGGAAAGGTGAGCGAATGGATATAGCTGTAAAACCAGAAGTGAGAGGATTTGAACCCTCCAAGCAACCTGTCAAAACTGTTGCTTTGAAGAGGACTGGGTGGTGGTGGAGGGCGGGTGAGCAGCCCCCTTTCTCTGGACTGTATGTCTTTTCCCCAGTGTTCTCTGGATTCCATAGATCCACCGAACAGAGCATGATGTAATCTCTGGGAAGCCTACTAAATCTTCTCTTATTTGTAGGATTGTATATGGCTAGGGATCGTAAAGTAGCCTTAGTCCTTCAGTGCATGCAAGGACTCATCCATGGTCTCCGAGAAAAGTTTACAAACAAACATCAAAAGGGAGGGCCTCCTCAGTGTTCAGGACTTCTCTCAGAAACCCTAAGAGTTGGAGTCATGATCCCCTCCACGCAACTACCACTCAATGATTGGCCCTCTAAGATGATGGATTGAAATTGCTCCCGCTGTTCCTGTGGCAGATGTTCAATAAAGGTTAGTTTGTAAAATTATATTTGGCCATGATTGTCTGATAGTTTGTGATCCTGAATTGTAGTGTTGTTGATGAGCAGAACTTTTGTCCAAAAAGGTCCAGTCTTTTTTGGTCTTTGTTAGATGGGATAGACTTGGAGGAGTGTTGCTTATCTTGCTCATTTACTGCATCGACCACCAGGGAGTTAGGCAGAGGGCGTGAGAACAAGAAATCAGATCCTTAAGGGGACCATAACACTTTTATCCACCGATTTACATGATGGTGGAATGATATCATGTGTTTACCATACAATCTTCACAGGATCCAGGAGCACCTCGTTAATGAGTAATACCCTACCATGGAGGTATTGCTGACTGCAGGCTATTCAGTTTGTGCTGTGAGTCCTTGACCTTTGAATGGAATCTGACGAGTGCCAGATACCCTCTTTATGAGATCTTGAAATTCCCCAAAAATCGTTGACCATGGAAGGTGGCAGAGACATAGCTGCCTCATCTGGAGAGAAGGATGAAATAGGTGTTTGAGGGTGGGATAACCGTGCTCCTCAAACATCTCATCCTGTGGGAGGAGAGAACTGTAGGATTCTAGCCTCCCTATGAGACGGTACCAGTTGTCTGGCAAATTGCCGATAATAAGCAATGTGACAGATTTTTGTTATTAATTTGCTTGAGGCATTAAGTGATTAGGCTCAGGCTGCAGGATTGTTAGGGTAGGAGATGAAGGAGCACACCAAGTGACTAAATTTTAAATCTTTATTAATAAAACAACAGCGGCGAGTGCTGGGAACACTTTTACATTACTTGGCGGAAGAAAGAAAGCATTAGCGCCTCAACCCTAACCCATTTTCATACTCACATGCATGACTAGAGGCTGGCCAAGCCTGGGTGTAACATAAGAAGAGGGGGAAGGGTGGACGAGAGTTTTGTTTTGTGCACAGGCCATTTAGGGTTTGCTGTTGATTTGCTTTGGCTTTTAGGAGGGTTAAGTTCTGTGGGTTTTTTGGGGTGGGAGAGGGGGCATTTTGTTTAGGGACCTTTGCTTTTTTGTGTTTTTTGTTTTCATTTAAACCGGACTGTTGCGGCTTTTTAAGCTTTTTTTAAAAACACACCGGCCTTAGGGACGCGAAACTTTATTTTTGCTGGCTTTTGCTGTTTTACTAGTTTTTGTAGCCTTTGCAGTTTTTTTGTTTTTTTTTTTTAAATGCCTGACTGGGGTTGGAATTTACGCTTTTGGGGGTTTTTTTGGCAGGTAGCCGAGAGTTGAGTGTGCGCAATGGCCTTGGGCTGAAGTTAGCCTTTTATTTTTGGACCTACCTGGAGCGTTGAGTTAACCCATTCCCTTCATTTTTTTTTTTTTGGCCTTTTGCAACCTGCAAAGGAACCTTTTACTTTACACTTACACCTTTAACCTTTCCCGAAATACCTTGCAATGCCTGCAACAGCGTTAGCAACATAAAATGCTGATTTGCCTCCCCAGGGGACCCCCTGAGGGAAGGGGCTATTGGGTTGTGACACCAGGGTCCCAATATGGCCATGGGGGAGAGGGGCACATATATGGAAATGGGGGTAGCATGCAGAGTTGTTTCCACTATGTTTGTTGACAAGCGCAATTTTCCTTGTGATTGTCCAAGAATGGGTTCCTGAAAGGATATGTCAGAGAACCCTGTACATAAATAGGAGCAAATGAAAGTCTCCTTCATCCACCTCAGTATTACTGAATGGAGGAGCATACGCAGAAAATGGTAGAAGTACTGCAGCACCAGAGGATGGTGATGGTCAGGAGCTCAGGGTCTCCATACTGAGAGATGTTCAGTACCCATGAAGAGTGGGGGCTCCAGTTTGTCCGTTATAGATAGACCCTCAGGTGTGTCTTGTGGTATCGAGTAGGGGACTGGTATTAACATGGTAGCCAAGGCCAACATTACAGTCAATTGGAGGGTGGCGATACTGATGCAGGCGCTGATGGCATCTGGTCCTGTTCTTTGTCTGGTACGGAGGGCGTTCACCTGCCCATTCCTATATAGCCTCAGTATCCACCATGAGGAGGCACAGGGACTGTGCACAGGCCAAACAGACACAAGTAATGGAAAATCTCCAATCAAGGGCTCAAGAGGCCCATGTGCACCTGAAGTGCAGCACCCATAGGGACACCACTTGAAGAAGCAGCATTCTTCTGTCAAAATGTAGTTAGTAAGAATCTGAAAATATTAAGCTATACAACTGTTTAAATAAATGTATATAGTTATAGTGTACTCTCCAAAGTATCAAAAAGATGTACCAAATTTAGTTGGTGAATGCAACTTTCTTTAGAAAACCACTGAAGTACAAATGGAAAAGTTGATTTAAATCAATTGTAATCAAGACTTTCCGCTCGCTGATTTAAACCAGTCATCCCTGACACAAAGAAAGGTGTAATGATTTTAGCTTATGACCACATGCCACATTTAAAGAACAACCACAATTCCTCACATTCAGACTGCTACAAAGTTGTATACTTTGAAAGATATTTCTTCACCATTAGCAAATGTTGCTTTACTGAGACTTCAGTATCTGACAGTACCAGGAGTTTCCTTTAACACCCATAAACATGTGAAGTAGTGAAAAAATTCTACAAACCGGTCTGCTGTGCAGGCTGTGGCAGTGATGGGTTTTGCTGTGTGTTGTAATGGACAGCAGTAACTGGTCGATATTGTTGACTGGAGTGTGGATACTGGCCTGGAGCACAATAACAAGCTGGCATCTAAAAAAGGAGCAACATTTTGGAGAGTCACATTTTTAGGTTTATAAAAAATCAGAGTGCAAAAACACTGAATCCTGGGGAGGGCGGGGAAAAAAAAAATCACAAAATAAAGGCAATTCTATTTTCTTTGGGTCATACCAAAATAAGTAGCTGCTTGCTTTGAGTTTCTCAGCACTCCAATAGGGGGATTAAAGAAAATGATGATGATTAGGATTCCTAATCTTCATAGCAAAAATTTTAAACGTAGACATATTGGAGAGCTTCTTCAGAACTAAGCAAAATAAAACATGTGCAGAGCATGAGAATATATAAAATTTATACTTGAGTAGGTTAAATTTAATTTAAAAATACCACTATTAATGATACTATATGCTTCCTAAACTCTAATTTTCTTTAGGAGTTACTGGTGGATAGGCATGAAGCTTGGACGAATGCTCACTCCCCAAGTAAACGGAAGCCACTGACTTCAAACCACGAATTAAGAAAAATCAAATGTACTATCCAAGTCCATTGAAATATAAAATGTTCATGAATGGCGCCAAGGATAATCTTTTAAATAGTTGTCTGAGAAGAAAATATAAAGCCTTTGTACCTGTGGTAGAGGTTGCTGCATATATCCCTGTTGCTGCAGCACTTGCTGGTTGACAGGATGGCTGGATGCAGAGTAGTTGGGAGTAGGAACTGGTTGGCCTTGTGGTGGTGGCAGAGGTGAGGCTGTTGCTATAATATAGCCAGACTGTTGTGGGGGCTGAAGGACTACAGTAGACTGAAACATGGTGGGGTGAGGATCAGCACCATCAGCAGATGACTGGCGGGCAAGACTCATATGGCTAAATTGTGATCCTAGGTTGTCTTGCTATAATAAAAAAGGATAAACATTACATTCACAAATATTCAAACTGGGAAAAGTATAGTTACTAGGTAAATTTTTCAGTAAGTGAGAAATTTAAACATGCACCTGTGCAATGACCACATGTTAAAACACTAAAAAAAGAATGACAAGGCAAGGTTCAGAACAGAAATAGAACAGTGTGCTAAGAACAGTATAGTAATTATTAAGGTTAATTGTGGAGAAGTTACATACAAATGGAGAGAAACTTAAAAGGTTTAACATCTTAGACTAGAAAGATTTTCTTTCATAAAGGAAGCTATCTTTCATAAGGGTTAAATATAGAATTGCTATGAATTAGAAAACAATTTAAATGATGTCAATAACTTTTCGGATCTAATTCCAAAGGGGAAGTGAAAACGTTTAACTCTAATCAAAACAGGATGCATACAGCATCATCGTATTTAAGAAAAAAATACCGGATTTTCTAGAGATTGTGTTAATAATGCTACTAGTCTTGAATAACAAAGACTGTCCATCAGTCTATGGGTATATATAATACTGCTAATACGATACTAAGATCAACTGCTAATCCTCAAAATAGGCACAAATGTTAAGTTCTGCATGAGTCCATGTTATAGTCTTATTTATTATTTGTATGTATTATGGTAACGTCTACAAACCTCAGTCAAGGATTGGGGCCCATTGTGCTAGGCACTGCTAGTGCCCAGTGAAGTTATGAGTCCTTCATTATTGCAGTCCCAAGCACTTTTTCTACAGTTTATACTAGGGCCTGGAAATAGTACTCATGGCTAACAGCAGTTGTGTTTGATGTATCATCCAACAGTGATATGGCTATCATCATTCCAAAGAACACATGCAATCACTAGTATTAAATCTTTTGCTAACCAGTAAGCTTCAATTCACACCTTAAATCTGGACTTTCCAAAAGGCAACAGAACACAGAGGTACTATGCCAAAGCTATATTATGGCCATCTGGCCCTCCTCAGTTAGTCCTGAGGAAGATCATATGTGGCTGATATGTACACTCTTCACCTGCTAAGGAAATAAAGTATTTGGAAAACTATCTGCATTGCACACAAACATTTTCTTTACTTTCTCTGACTTCTGTATTTTGTGGAACTACATCCTGTGTTTCACGATGAAACACTTTTTTCTCAATGCTGAAGATATGTCTAATGAAACCATTAGCAGTTTTCAATTGCACTTAAGAAAACTGTTATATTTTCACAAGTGAACTTTTAGCTCTTTATTTGCCAATACAAGCCACCTTGGGCTTTTAGTACATTGACTTGTGCCCTAAAGATGGCTTACTGACTCAACTATCCAGGTTAGCCCTTTGTTTTTAGGTTTAACATCTCAATGTCTGCTTTTTAAAATAAATAATCTAGAGGAAAGTTGGTTCATAAGGAGACTGAAACATGAATTCTTATACTTATCCACCAAAAACTTGTACAGTGTGGGCTGAAGCAGTGCAAGTTATCTAAACTCTGAGCTGGAGAGTTTACCCTAGAGAGATGATATAGTTGTCAAATCCCCATGGGCCATTTAACCAGCTGTCTTTTTGATGATACTACCAATAAAGAGGCAAACATAACTGTCTTTTTAGGAGTTATGGATATCTTTAATCTACACTCTTGACTGAGACCATCACCCATTTCACTGTGCTGAATGAGCACTAGCTATCAGATAGTACCAAATGTAGGATGCTACAAGAGCAGCCTGCATTTGAACCAGTGATCCATAGGTGAACTGCTTTACATCCGTTACTAATCTTCACTGAGTCTCACCAGTCTCTGCTTTAATAAAGTCTAAACATAAACCAGACAAAATAATGGAATACCTGATGGAGCAAAAAAATTTCAGAGTGCAGTTATTTTCTTCTTTCAAAACTGTACACCCAAATATAGGTAACAGTAATTAATCAAGTGATTTCAATTATACACAGCCTAATGAAGTAAGATGAATATGTACATTCTTTATTAGAGAAATAGGCTTCTGCACTATTCCAGCACTATTGATCAAAACATTAGCTATATATACACACACACAACTATAAATAAATTTAAAGTAGGTAGTTATTGAATAATAGAAACATGCATTAGGATGACAAAGCAGAGGTATGGGAGCCGGGAGACCCTCAGTTCTAACCCAGGCTCTGATTCAAATTCCAGCCTTGGACAAGTGACTCATCTCCATCATGTTTGATTTCCCTATGCTAAACTGGTGAAATGATACATACTTATTTCATAGACTTACTGTGTTACTTAATGTTGGCAAAGCACTTTGAAGGTGTTATATACATTGAAATATACATGATGGCAAATTCAAAGGCCTGCTTTATGTTCATAAATAGAGCCATTGCTGACAATGGTTGTCTGCAATGGGTCCTCCTAAACCAATGTTGTCAGACAACTTCATCCCTTAACTTTGGCATCAAGAGAAGCATACTTGCTCACTCACCTCCCAGGGCTGGCATCTGAAGAGGCTGTGTTGGTTAGGAGGGCTAGCCAGTGCACCTGATAGTGTACCTTGAGCTCTCCTTTTTCATTGGGCAAGGATGCTGGGGAAATATGAGGCATAGTGGAGCTCTTCCTATTGCTCTGGCAAAGAGGCTAAAACTAGGCGCCATACAAAAACAACAAAAGGGACTAAAGGAGGGAAAGCAAAAAGAGAAAGCAACAGCTGAGAAGTAGGGGCGAGAAAAAAGAAAAATCAAGGGGCATAATAAAATAAATATTGACTGGCTATCAGAGCAACAGTAGTGAAAAAAACTCTATTGTATACACTGCCCTCAAAATGTCAAGTAGCGTGCAAGGATCTTAGGAACTGGTTTTCCCCTCTGGGCACTATTTTACTGTAGTTGACATTGCAACCAGTCAATGTTTGTGTTTTACACACACACACACTTTTCACCCATGCAGAGAAGAGGTGTATAGAAGATATAGTACCACAGTATATTGCTGGGTAGATGAGACTGGCAGGAGCGGGGGTGGATAAGAGACTGTAGAGTATTGAACAGGCTGTGAAGAAGACTGCAGAGACCGGATAGGCTGAAGAAGTAACAGTTTTATAAACATAGTCAATCAATGAGAAGAAGAAAAATGGAAAACAAAACAAAAACAAAACAACAAAAAAACTAAGTAAACAGATATTTTGCAATAGCATATGACAATATAATTTAATAGAAAATTGAAAAAAACTTCATAGAGTAAGAATTAATGTGTTTTTACATGTATCTATCTTCTATCAAGAGGGGCATTTTGCTTATAATTAAATAATAAACTATATGACAAAGCAGCAAATTAAGTATAATTTAAACATGGATAATTTTGCTATTTTTAATAGTTATATGTAAACCACGTGTTTTAAAGTAATAAGGATGTATATGCATTTTAAATACATATTTCAGTTTTTAAATCCAGAACTAAGCAAGTACAAAAAAATCAAAACATGCCATTATATTATTGAGCAAAAGGTGCATTTTGAAATACAACTGAATTTACCACTCCTAAAGTCTTATATGCATAGTAGGGCACTAAAAATACCAAAGATTTACCACCACTAACAATATTTGCAATATGTGATTAATATAGTATATAAATATAGAAAAAGGTTTTGGCAACTCAGTGTCAGACACAGATATGTCTGTAATGCAAGATTATTGTGTTATGACAGCAAGCCTATAGGGACTGGGATTATTATGGAGAAGGCAACGACAGCTCTTGGGAGGAGGAAAGAAAATACATGCATTTTGTATTGCTCTTGTACATCCCATACTGGTAACAGGCTGTACAGATGAGTCTGACCAGTTTTAAGAAGACTTAACTCTGTAGGCTGCAGAGTTTAAGCTACAGTGTAGGTGCAGCTTGAGCACATAGGAGAGAGGATGTAACACAAGGAAAATAGACTAAAATGACAGTGAAGGTAAAATGCCCATGAATAACTTTGAACAAGGTTGTGTCTCACTACCTAAGGCTGGTGAGGCAAGAGCCTGTACTTAGATGCTGGAATCACTGCTGTAAAAGCAGGACTATTTTGTGGGGGTTTGGGTCAGCCTTAGAGTGGTCTATTAGCTTCCTCTAACACAAGAACAGGAGGTTAAAACAGATCTAGTTCTTTAGTGTTATTATATATCACTATGAAATGTATACATTTATCCTTTGAAAGTGTCATGGGGTCATTTCATGATTTAAATTAAGAGATTTGGGACTGGAAGAGAAAGGGAATGTAGGTCTCCATGTTAAAATGAAATAATTAGTCTAATATACAGTATATGGAGAGGGCAGAAAGGATAGAGAGTTTGGCCCTTGTTAAATGTTTACCATTTGAGCCCTGGTTCAGTTACTTTCATTCTGCTAAGCAGTAACAGCTGTGTTAGTAAGGTGCCGATGCTTGCTACATCCTTGATATCAGAAATTTGACAGTTCATCTTTCTGCTTTTTGTGTGTTTTAGGAAAACGTGACTGCCGTCACATCGTCTGGAAAACTGGTATGTCTGGTGATTAAAAAGAATATCCAGTTACATGCATGTGGCTAGCTAATGCTTCTCTTTCAAAAAATTCCATAACAAATCAGTCTACTATTTTCTTATTATTGTATGGCAAGAAGGCTCAGTCAAGCATCATGTATTTGACATGTGCACCTGTGATAGGATGTGATTAGCTGCTGGTTGCTGCTGAGGTGGTTGCTGTGGCAGTCCAGGCACTTGGGTCCTAACAGGTTGCTGAAGCATAGGAGGATTATACACAACAGGAGTGCCATCTGGGTTAACGAATGGCTGACCTAGCGTGTGGAGGGGAAAAAAAAGACGACGTTGTTTAGGTTAAAGACAGACTGAGATAAATATATTTAAATCCAATGTCAAAAAAAAGTCTGATAATATGACATGAGATCTGAATTACTATTTTATACTATTTTTTTGTTATATTACTAAATGCTTGCCTTTACAATTAGAACAGCAATTACCAAAGGCCTCATTTGCAAGATAATTTGTAATTAAAAGCCTATACATTTCTGTAGTAAATAGTGATCATGTCCAGAAAATAGCTAGTCATTTACCAAAGGCAAATTTATGGACTAAAATGGATGACCAATATTTATTTGTGTCAGTATTGAAAGCTCTTTTTCAATTATAAGGACTGAAAAAAGTATAAAGAGAAGAAGAAAAATTTGTTAAACAGTTTACTTCTCCTCATATCCTTAAGAAGCAATTTAAAAGTGTCTCCCTTATCAGCTAAAATGCCAGCCAAGATATACGGTAATGGAAAAAAAAGAGAAATTATTTCTCTCTCCATAAAACAGTTATAATTACGTTGCCATTATTGTCATTAAGAACCTTTTAAAGAGCCATCCTCATTAAATTGAATTTATTCAAAACTTTCAACTGAACTGATATGTAATACTATATTCCCATGAAATATTTGCATCCCCAACATTGGGGCAGCCTGTTAATGTAAGAGAACCAAAAAGTGAAAATGATTAAAAACTGACTATCAGTAATAGTGAAAGTGACCGATTTCAGTGTTTGAGCTCAGCAAAGATGCTGAAAGGAAACAGAACAGCAAAAAGCGGAAAAAATAAAATTAGATTTTAAAACTTATCATATTCTAAGGTTTTATTAGTAACAATTAAATTAAAAAAAAATAATCCAAGAATTTCCATTTAAAGATGAGGGACTGAGAATTAACTTCCATTCTCATTTCCCTATATCAGCCTGAACCTAACTACTTTGGTAGTAACAAGAAATTCTCAGCATTTCCATATAGTCCAGGCACCCATGTGTTTATATGCTAATAAAATCTTCTCAGTTTTCCCTGCTGACTAGGTCACATTCCTACAAAGATAGAAATTTAGTTCCTACATAAGGATATTTCAATGAGGGGCATAAGACAGAAGCTAGATCAAGGAGATCAAACACCAGAGATCAAATAGGCTACAGAGTTTTGCATAACAGAGGGATGTAGGAAAGGCCCAACATTCAGTCTAAAGCTATGTCCAGATTTGGAGCTGAGGGTGTGGTTCCCAGTTTGAATAGACTCATTCTAACTCTCAGTGATAGCTGCAGTAGCATGGGCAGCAGCACAGGTTAGCTGTCCCAAATATTTACCCATGGGATTCAGGTGGGTTTGTACTTAGGGCAGCTAGCCCATGCTACCACTGCCAAACTACTATTTTTAGCATGCTAGCTTGATGAAAGCTAGCATGAGTATGTCTACTTGAGCTGGGAATCACCACCTCAGCTTCAACTGTGGATATAGCTTAAGACGGCCCATTCATTTGATAATTTCCAACTATATTTGATTTGTCTTAACACTTCTCCTTCAATCTCAGGGACTGGGGATGCATGGAGATATTATTCACAGCCTTAGGGAGTCAAGGATTTTTCGTCCCCCCCCCCCCACATTTTCTAGGTTTACTAAGATCACTCTTGCTCCCCACTGTGAATAGGAGGGAGAGATGGAGGGGGGAAGAACCTTCTCTGACTGTGTGGGAAGAGAGAGAGAGGAAGCACAAAGACTCTCTCACACCGCTCAGTCTGCAAAAATCACTGTCAGGGAGAGTAAGAACTTAACCTGTACTCTTTGAACTCTCTCTAACTCATGTGAAAAGGCAGAACTAGAAGAGCAGTCACTTCTTCCCTAACTGCCCATGAATATCTGTTATCATCTGGGAACTCATCTGAACAGAATGTTGCAGATATTCATACTGTTCTGGAAGGATATTAATGTCACTCAACCATTGCTACTGAAGAATCCTTTCCTGTAAACTATCACACAGGCCTCCTATAACGAAAGCAAAATTGACTGAGAAAGTATAAATATGTAATTAATGGGCCACACTATTTGAAATTAAGACAGTTTTATAACGTGAATTAAAAGTAGTTTCAGGTACCTGCTCTTAAGTCTTCCTGCCAACTAGTGGGGTTTTACAATCCCCCTTCTTTTTTTTTTTAATTAAAGAAAAAGGTTTCTCAGTCTCCAGTTGCTATGTGGAAGACCCACAAACAAAAACATAGTAAAACTGACTAACAATATAAGAGCAAAAAGTGAAACTGATCACACACAAAATGCTGTCAAACACATAAAGTAAACAAACTGAAAAAAAGAGAAAGTATTTTTCTCTTTAATTTAAATTATTTATACCAGTACATATAATAAAATGATGCAAATATAATTTTCAAGTTGATGTTATTCTGTTGAATGTGCAATGTTTGCGAGTCAAGCGATGACTCTGAAAACTTCTACAGTCATTAAACCCAGTGAATACAGGAGAGCTAAACTGACTGGTAAATTTGAGACATGAGATACTAGGAATGTAGGCTAACAAAGGGATTATTACACCTTAGTTTAAACTATAGTGTAGTTGTTAGTCAGAACCTGGGCAGAGAAATCGTCATCACCTTGCTAGCAAGAAGTCTGTTTACTTATGGTTCTGGCTAAGACTGTTTTAACTCCAGTAGAGATAGAGCCTAAAGTTCTTCATTTTCTGGTGTGAGTGCTTCACCTTGCTATGACAGTGACTGTGGCAAAATATAGATGAATGGTCAACAGGAACATGGGACATCCACTTAACTATGCAACTGTTGTTTTATGACTAGACCAGGAAAGTCTACAGTGCTGCTGCAGCATCCAACCTTAAGATACTAAACATGCCATCTTCAGTGTACAACAAGTGCCTGGGAGCTGGGAAATGCATGCCATTTCTGGGTACTGGTTTCTCAGTTTATAGCATGGCTGGCCTTAGGGATTCCTTACATAAAGGCATATATGGAGAAACATTTAAGTAACTGATACAAGTACTAGCAGAACCATGAATGTAAAATGTTCTCTCTAATATGGCTTACCATATTAGCACATGGTTTGTTTTAAGGAAAAAAATATAGTCAGGGCTGAAAGACAATGGATTTATTTAGTTGAGTACAAAACTAGTTTCAAAAGTGAAATAATTTAATTCCCATTCCCCACCCCAGATATATGACCCTGAAGGAAACAAAAAGTACAATGATGAGACATAAAAACAATTTTTAAAAAATGTAACTTGCCATGTATTACAATAAATAAAACAAGGCTGTAGCTTGATAAGAAAGATATCCCCAAATATTTCATTTTCTAGAATTAAAAAATTATCAAAGAACCCTTTGTTTATACCAACTTCCATTATATTAAAAGCTTCCCCAAATATTAAGACATGATACAAACAACATATTAAACATAGAATCATAGACTATTAGGGTTAGAAGGGACCTCAGGAGGTCATCTAGTCCAACCCCCTGCTCCAAGCAGGACCATCCCCAGATTTTTACCCCAGTTCCCTTAATGGCCCCCTCAGGGATTGAACTTACAACCCTGGGTTTAGTAGGCCAATGCTCAAACCCCTGAGCTATCCCTCCCCCCAGTATACTGTATGTATAATACAGTATTGCTGAACTTTTTTGGTAGTTCCTCAAGCATAGACTTAGACTTACTGTAACCTGTAAGCTAATCTAGTCTGGTAACAACAGGTTTCTTCCCATCCCTACTATTGTGAGGTAACCATTATCCTTACATATCAGAACATGTATATTAAGTGTACTGAGCAAACACTAAAAACACACGACACTGAAAATGTTGGGGGCAGGGTTGGGGGGTGGAAGGAAAAGACAACAATACACTCACAAGTTAAACAATTTATACATTATTCCAAAGTTCCAAACCATAATAAAAATGTCCACAACTGGATACCAACCTGTTTGAGGGTTGATCAGAATACTGCCAGGTGGTATGCCTGCCGCTTCCAAGGGAAGCAAAAAGAAGCTAGTGCTAGTAGGTGTCACTTGCCCACTTATGCCACCATCAAAGGAAAGAGATTTACTAGTGCTGACAGTTGGATAGACAGCAGGTGTGCCATGAGAAGGCTGGCTTAGAGCTCTGACTGGAAGAGGCTGCTGGGTGTGAGAAAGAGAACCCGTGGATGACCCTACACTACTAGAAGACTCTGAACCTAGGAAAGGAGTAATGAGAAATTGTTTTTACCTAGAGTCAGAAACATCATGCTCATTTAAATATATATTTTTAAAAAGCTTACCCTTAAATAACAGCATATAACTAAATATTAAACTATGGATTTTTCAATACAGCCTGAGTAGAGCACATCTATTACAAGCATCTTTCTGTAAACTCTGGGACTGATTCTACACTGCCTTGATCTTTGTTTAGTCTTTTGCAACAGAGCAAAGTGAATATGAAATCAAAATGGTAGCATATTATACTCACTTTGCACAGGTGCCGATGACTACATAAGATGCAAAGGACTGGAAAATCAGACCCTGAGCTCTTTGGCAGCCAAAGCATGCAACTAAAAGCAATCTTCCAATAACCCAACCATCCAAGTCCCTAAAACATGTCTCTAGATATTTTTGAGCAGCACTTGTCTTTTCCTAAAGTCCCCTTTGAATATACAGTTCATAATATTTTCTATTAGACCTTTCTTATAATAGTTGCATAACATGCAGGTGCAGAAAATTAATGTAAATATTTAAGCATAAGAAATCTTAATCAGCTGCCACTAATAATCTAGAAGAGAAAACAAGACTCAAAACAATGCTGTGATGAAAATTGTGTGTCATTTAAAAATCAATGCGACTATTTTTAAATTATTTGAACTGCCTCTGCAGGAAATTATAAATTAGAATACCGTATATACTCGATCAGAAGCCGGTTCATTTATAAGACAACCTCCCAAAGATGGATAAGTAAAAATGGAAAAAATGTTAGGACCCATTCATAAGGTGACCCTATAATTCAGGGGTCGCAAGCTTTGGCTCTCAGGTCATCAGGATAAGCCACTGGTGGGCCGAGATGGTTTGTTTACCGCAAGCATCTGCAGGCATGGAGGTAAACCTAAGTAAACGAAGTGTCCCGGCCTGCCAGTTGCTTACCCTGATGGGCCAGGACAGCAACGGGTGGACACTTTTTTCTTTTCTTTTATTTGGGGGGGAGGGAGGGAGGAAGCTGGGGTTCATCCCCATGACCACCCTCCACATGACCCCACCCCTAGCCCAGGACTTCCACACTCTTCCCATCCCATCCTTTCCCACCTTATCTGGGGAGGGCCGGGGAATGATGTCTCTGGCCTGGCTGGAGCTGCTCCGGCAGGCTGGACAGCACAGCCGCAGCCTGCTCCAGCGGGCCAGACCAGGAGGCGCGGCCACATGTTTCAGTGGGCTGGACCAGGTGGCATGGCCGCAGCGTGCTCCAGCAGGCCAGGCTGCGTGGCCACAGCCTGCCAGCCCCAGAGCTGCAGCTGCTTCAGAGGCTGGGTGGGAGAACAGAGTGTCCAGAAGCAGAGACACTCTGGCCTCATCTCTTCTCTTCTGGCTCTGCTGGCTGTGCTGCCTCTCCTTGCTCCCTCTGCTGGGGGGAGAGGCTGCGTCCCACCTCTCCCTTTCTATACCCGTTCATAAACCAACCCCCTTCTCTGGTGCTTCCCTTTTTCACTAAAAAAAAGTTGGCTTATGAATGAGTATATACAGTTTATATTTGTATTGCATTTTTTACCCATACATCTCAAAGCAGTTAAAGATAAATATTATTAACTTCATTTTACAGATGAGGTAACTGAGGTACGAAGAGATTGAGGAAACTGCCCAATCCACAATCACTGTATCCTAGTGCTATGATCAATCTCCACTTGCCCACAGTCCTTTTCTTGATTTCAGAGTTTTCTTACATCTGCATCAGCTTCTAGATTATGTAGAGATATTAGACTCATCTTTAACTATGTTGACTTCAATAAAAGTTAAATAAATATAGGCCTAACTGTATAATTGACTTTAAATCACCACAACCTATGAATGCAGTGAAACAACCACCACCAATATTTCAGAAATCAAAACAAAAAAGTTTTTATTTTTAGCAAGATATTTTCTTCTAATTTGGTGTGAGAAAATCTTTCTATAATGTATCTGATCTAGATTACGGTACAGCTGTAATCGACTATCAAAAGTCACCATCAAAAAATGCTATTCCATTGCTAAACCAAATAGCCAAAATTAATGCCATAGATTTTGAAATGTATAAGAAGTACTAAAGAGAAACATTTCTCAACAAAATGTTATCAGATCTTCATTTCATACAGAAAATCTGCTTATGATATTAATATCTCCTGTATTACTGCAATATGCTTTAATGTACTTTATTTCTCTTTTATATTTTGGTGGGGGGTAATAGGGTTTAGTGTTTTATGGCAAATGTTTAATGGATCCTTGTTGAAGACAGGGTTTATAGCACTGACTAAAGCCTAGCATAGTACAGACAAGCACTCACATCCTTTTACTTTCCTACACAGCACTACCTATAATCGTAACCACAACACTCAGTTGTTTAGTTTAAGCTCTGAAACTCCCCAGTGCAGAGAATGCCAATTGCATCATATTGGCTGATCACTTTAGAATGCAGTTGACATGTCCAATATGCACTAAACAGGCTACCAAATTTGTTTCACTTTCTACCAGGTCTTCTGAAGCAGACAAAATACTGTTTATAAATGCAGAATAAATTACGAGCTAGCACACCTCTGACTCACAGAATCTCATAGAATGACTACGTAGTTCAATCTTCTGCAGTAAGACAGTTTACTATGGTGAAAATTCACATTACTGGAGTTTATTCTGAATTAGGTGTATACTTCATTTCTAACACTGCCAGTTAGAAACAACGGAACAAATATGAATAATTATCCACAGGCTTTTTTACTGAATTGGTTCTAATTAAAGGGATACCAATGGGATATCAATGTGCAGTTATCTACAAACTTGCCATGCAGCTTTGACTGAAGAGATGAACTCAGACTGAAACAGTTCTGAACTGTAACTCTGTCCCCCACACCAAAGTAGTAAATTGTTTTATTCTGACAAGTATTTCTACATACTTTCACAGATATGAAATAAATTCCAATAGCTAGCAAAAGCCTTCTATAGCTTGCTTCTGGCTTTACAACTAGAGTTCCAAGATGTTCATTTCATTTCGAATATGAATTCTATTTTATACAAAATTAAACACACAATGGGCCTAATCCTGTAGCCAGTCTTAGTATGCAATACTCATTGCAGTCAAGAGGCTTTCTGCGCACAGAGGAGTTACAAGATTGGATCCTATCCCTACGTATACATATACAGCGTGCATTAACTATCAGGTAAACTGGTACTTTGCTGCTACATAAAATTGTTTACTTGTACAGATTTATTATACCTGTCTTAGACAGCTTGCCTGTGCTTTTGCTGCTTCCAGAGCTATCTCCTCTTGTCAGAACTGAAATCCCACTGAAGCTGCTGGCTTTCGTTACAACTGGCTTCAGATTGCGGATGGAGCTATCAGAGTCCGTGCTGCTCCAGGGTCGGGGTTCAGAGTACTGCAGCTCATTCTCAGTACTGCTTGGATGGCTGTTGGCTGATCTCCCTGAAGCTTCCTTATTGACTCTGTAATTGATAAACTAAACTTTTAATACGTGCATTGTTTGCCAAGTAAGGAAGAAAAATTAAGGTGAAATGCATGAAATACTTTGAGATTCAAAATGATGCATTAAATACCTAAATATCTGCCGCCTTTGCTGTGTGCTATTAGTTTCCTCCTCTTGGATTCTGTTGACATTTTTAACAAGAGAGCTTAGTATTTATTAAGAAAATGTAAATAGGAACCAATTTAAATTGTGAATACTCTTACCTTCTGTCAATAAGATAACTGTCTTGGGAACACAGGGCCTGGAAAAAAGTATAAAATTTAATTTTAATTATTGTCTTTAATGATGTATAGAGACTCTAATCAAGACGAGACCCTATGGTGTTATTTTTTTACTCCAATACTCAACCTCATCCAGCTCTTCCCGTATAGTATTCCAATCCCCTTTTGTATTGACAGTGCCTCCCAACTTTGTATCATCAGCAGATTTCATAGCACACTTACTTTTTGAGCCAAGATAATAAGTGAAAAATACACTAATTCCTTGCTTAACGTTGTACTTATATTCCTGAAAAATCTGACTTTAAGCGAAACGATGTTAAGCAAATCCAATTTCCCCATAAGAATTAATGTAAATGGGGGGGAGAGGGAGTTAGGTTCCAGGGAAATTTTTTTCACCAGACCAAAAAAAACTATATATTATATAGATATACACACACTATATGTTTAAAATAAACAATTTAATACTGTTCACTGTTACTGATGATTGTGAAGCTTGGTTGAGGTGGTGAAGTTAGAGTGTGGAAGAGGGAGGGATATTTCCCAGGGAATGTCTTGCTGCTAAATAATGAACTAGCACTCAGCTGAGCCCTCAAAGGTTAACACATTGTTGTTAATGTAGCCTCTCACACAAGGAAGCACAAACACGAGGGGGGGAGACTCTATAGTTTTCAAATAACTATTTTTGAGCTCTGCAAGTGTAAAATGTATAAATATTAGTTCGATATGGCTCCCTAAAGTCAGACAGATACCATAAAGGGATGCAGTGATCTGAAAAGCCAAATTATGATCTCCCACCCTTTTCACTCACCTGCACTATGCAACCATTATCTACTTACGTGATAGTGTGGAAAGATTATGGACTATTGAGAAAAATATCACAGTTTCAAGATATTTGATATATTTATTTTGTCAATACTGAAATATATTAATGACTATTCAAGTGAATCCAAAGGCAAGGAAACAATATGTAAAAAAATTTAAGCCTAACAATTATCTATCTCAGGCATTCTTATTTACATATAAACAATAGAAAGGGACTGCACAGCGACTGAGAGGCTCACACACACACTGCCGAAGTTCTGAAGCATGGCCTTGGGTGGTCAAAAGGAACTGAGGCCATGGCCAAGGGCTTGGCTACACTTGAGAGTTGCAGCGCTGGTGATGGGATTACAGTGCTGCAAGTTACTCTGTGTCCACACTTGCAAAGCACATCCAGCGCTGCAACTCCCTGGCTGCAGCGCTGGCTGTACACCTGGTCTGCTTGGGATGTAACGATTCCAGCGCTGGTGATGCAGCACTGCTCATCAAGTGTGGCCAGCAAAAGCGCTTTTATTGGCCTCCAGGATATTAGGAAGTATCCCAGCATACCTTTTCAGCCACTCTGCTCATCGTTTCACACTCCACTGCCCTGGGCTCAGGTGACCTGCCCTTTAAATGCCCTGGGAATTTTAAAAATCCCCTTCCTGTTTGCTCAGCCAGGTGTGGAGTGCAATCAATCAATCACTGACCATGCCTTCATGCCCCAAACGAGCCCCAGCATGGAACACTTGCGAGCTGCAGGACATCATCAGTGTTTGGAGTGAGGAAGCCGTGCAGTCACAGCTGCGCTCCAGCCGTAGAAATTATACCACCTATGGCCACATATCAAAGTTCATGCTGGAAAGGGGCCATGAACGGGACGCGGTGCAGTGCAGGGTTAAAGTAAAGGAGCTGTGGAGTGCCTACTGCAAAGCCTGTGAGGGAAACCGCCGCTCAGGTGCTGCCCCCACGACCTGCCATTTTTACAAGGAGCTGGATGCGATACTTGGGGGTGACCCCACTGCCAATCCGAGGACCACAATGGACAGTTCAGAGCAGGGAGAGGGGGAGGGTGTAGAGGAAACCGAGAGTGAGGCTACTGAGGTGGTGGGAGACACCCCAGAGTCCCAGGAGGCATGCAGCCAGGAGCTCTTCTCAAGCCAGGAGGAAGCTAGCCAGTCGCAGCAGCTGGAACTTGTTGGTGAAGAAGAAGCAGAGGAGCGTGTTCCTGGTAAGCAGATTTTATTTTTAGGATGGAACTGTTTTGGGAGAGGAGGGTGGGGGTTATGGCTGCCTGCATGCATGCCTAGATGTGGAATAGCCCATTGATGTGGTCTATCACATCATGGTAATCGGCCTCTGTAATCTCTTCAAAAGTTTCAGCCAGAGCGTGGGCAATGCGCTTACGCAAGTTTATAGGGAAAGCCACTGTGGTCCTTGTCCCAGTCAGGCTAACGCGTCCGCGCCACTGTGCCGTGAGGGGTGGAGGGACCATTGCTGCACACAGGCAAGCTGCATAGGGACCAGGGCGGAATCCACATTGCTATAGAAGACCCTCCTGCTCTTCCCAGGTAACCCGCAGCAGCAAGATATCTGGCAGGATAAAATCCTGTGGAAAATGTAGGGATACTGCTCAGTGCAGGTCCCCCCCCAGCTGCTCTCTGCTTTCCTGAATGCACAGAAACTCCAGTGAGCCCTGACTCAGGCCATGTCTACATCTAAAATTTTGCAGCGCTGGTTGTTACAGCTGTATTAGTACAGCTGTATAGGGCCAGCGCTGCAGGGTGGCCACACTTACAGCAACCAGCGCTGCAAGTGGTGTTAGATGTGGCCACACTGCAGCGCTGTTGGGCGGCTTCAAGGGGGGTTCGGGGAACGCGAGAGCAAACCGGGAAAGGAGACCAGCTTCGCCGCGGTTTGCTCTCGCGTTCCCCGAACCACCCTGCAAACCGCAGGGAAGGAGACCTGCTTGCTCGGGGTTCCGGGAACGAGAGAGCAAACCGGGAAAGGAGACCAGCTTCGCCGCAGTTTGCTCTCGCGTTCCCCGAAGCACCCTGCAAACCGCAGGGAAGGAGACCTGCTTGCTCGGGGTTCCGGGAACACGAGAGCAAGCCGGAGAAGGAGACCAGCTTGATTACCAGAGGCTTCCTCCTTCCACGGAGGTCAAGAAAAGCGCTGGTAAGTGTCTACATTGGATCACCAGCGCTGGATCCTCTACACCCGAGACAAAACGGGAGTACGGCCAGCGCTGCAAACAGGGAGTTGCAGCGCTGGTGATGCCCTGCAGATGTGTACACCTTCAAAGTTGCAGCGCTGTAACTCCCTCACCAGCGCTGCAACTTTCTGATGTAGACAAGCCCTCAAGCAGCTTCCCTTCCCAGGTGAGCTGCAGCAGCAACATGGCTTTCAGGAGTAACTGCTGTGGCAAATGTGGGGGTGGTGTTCAGTGCACTTTCCCCCTAGCTGCTCTCTGCTTTCCTCAATGCACAGAAACCCCAGTGAGCCCTGACTCAAGCAGCTCCCCTTCCCAGGTGAGCCATGGCAGCAACATGGCTTCATTAATCACTCATTCCCCATTACTCACCATGTCTTCGCTGCTGTGACCTCTCTGTGCTATGTTTGCTATGTGTAAATGATGCTACAAATAGTCTACAAACTCCTTCACAGTCATTATAAACAATGCAGCCTCTGTAATAAATGTTTCTATTTTTTTTTTTTAAGTGTCCTTCAATCCTCCAGCCCTATCACACAGCCTGCTGGAAGACTACAGAACTTGAGGACAAAACCAAGAAAAAGCAAAGAAGATTTGGTGAAAGCAATTATGAATCAGTATGCCAGAGAGAATAAGAGGCTGCAGGACTGGAGAGAGAAAATGCGTCAGTGGAGGGAAACACAAAGCAGGAGAAAGGAATTGGCTACCAAGAAAAGCACAAAGCAGCTGATAAGCCTCCTGGCACGCCAAACGGACTGTATGCAGTCACTCGTAGCCATGCAGGCAGATCACTACCATGCTAACCCCCCCCCACACATCCCAAAGCTCTCTCCCTTGTGCCCCCCTGTTTGCTCAAAACCCCCTTCTCCAGCATCCTGGTTCTTACCACCACCAGCTGCCCCCAAAACTTATAGGTTCACCTACCAGCCCAGAGAACTACGACCCTTACCCTATGCACTCAATCCCCATCACCATGCAGCATATTAATCCTGAAGTGCAGCAGGGACTGCACAGCACTCCAGGCAAGACATATTCAAACCTCTGACTGTACAGTTCAGCACCCCACCCCCCTACCCTTTTATGTACTGTATTTTGAATAAATGATTTCTTGGCTTTTAAAACAGTTTTTATTATTGCAGAAAGTGAAACATACTGTACCCGAAGGGAAAAACAGGCACTGCAAATCATTGTAACCACTGCACTTCACTCCCGTGCAAGGCACCAAACATTACTGTTGGCTTTCAGCCTCAAATTGCTCCCTTAAGGCATCCCTAATCCTTGTAGCCCTGTGTTGGGCCTCTCTAGTAGCCCTGCTCTCTGGCTGTGCAAATTCAGCCTCCAGGTGTTGAACCTCAGAGGTCCATTCCTCACCGAATGTTTCACTCTTCCCTTCACAAATATTATGGAGGGTACAGCACGCAGATATAACCGCAGGGATACTGCTTTCCCCCAAGTCTAGCTTCCCATAAAGACATCTCCAGCACCCTTTTAAACGGCCAAAAGCACACTCCACAGTCATTCTGCACTGGCTCAGCCTGTAGCTGAACCGGTCCTTGCTCCTGTCAAGCTTCCCTGTATACGGTTTCATGAGCCATGGCATTAACGGGTAAGCGGGGTCTCCAAGGATCACAATGGGCATTTTGACGTCCCCTACTGTGATCTTGCTGTTTGGGAAAAAAGTCCCGGCCTGCAGCTTCCTGAACAGGCCACTGTTCCGAAAGATGCGTGCATCATGCACCTTTCCAGGCCATCCTGTGTAAATGTCAATGAAACGCCCACGGTGATCCACAAGCGCTTGGAGAACCACAGAGAAATACCCCTTCCGATTAATGTACTCGGATGCCAGGTGGGGTGGTGCCAGAATAGGAATATGCGTCCCATCTATCGCCCCTCCACAGTTAGGGAAACCCATTTCTGCAAAGCCATCCACAATGTCCCATGAAAGTGGCTTTTCTCATCCGAAAGTTCTGCAGTTACTGCTCGTCATCCCAGGCTTGCAGGACGATGTGATCCCACCACTCAGTGCTTGTTTCCCGAGCCCAAAGGCGGCGTTCCACGGTGCTGAGCATGTCCGTTACTGCCACAAGCAATTTATTGTCACGCACGTCAGGCAACTTGATATCATTGTCGGACTCCTCACTGTCACTTTGGAGCTGAAGGAATAGCTCAACTGCCAAATGTGATGTGCTGGCGACATTCATCAGCAAAGTTCTCAGCAGCTCGGGCTCCATTTCTAACAGAAATCACGCTGCAGACTCATAATGGCGCCAAACTGCTGGGATGTGTAGCGATGCACCACAGGGCGTTGGGACAGGAAGTGGAATGACCCGCACCCTTCCGTCCCCTTCCCACAACCCACAGCGCCAAAATGGGACGAGGTGCTCTGTGGGATAGCTGCCCACAATGCACCACTCCCAACAGCACTGCAAATGCTGCAAATGTGGCCACACTGCAGCGCTTTCAGCTGTCAGTGTGGCCACACTGCAGCGCTTTCCCTACACAGCTGTACAAAGACATCTGTAACTCCCAGCGCTGTACAACTGTAAGTGTAGCCATACCCTAACTTACAGCTGTACAGCGCTGGGAGTTACAGCAGTCTTCGTACAGCTGTGTAGGGAAAGCACTGCAGTGTGGCCACGCTGACAGCTATCAGCGCTGCAGTGTGGCCACATTTGCAGCATTTGCAGCGCTGTTGGGAGTGGTGCACTATGGGCAGCTATCCCAGCGTTCAAGTGGCTGCAACGTGCTTTTCAAAAGAGGGGGATGGGGTGGAGTGTGACAGGGAGCGTGGGGGAGACAGAGAGAGTGGATTTTTGGAGGTGACACTGTGTCAGCTCCCTGCCTTGCAAGTTCTAAGGACTGGAAGATACACAGCACCAACTTTCAATCATTTTAAAAGTTTCGACCCCTTCTCCCACCCCTCTCTTATTCACTAAATGCAAATAGCTTTCAGACTAGATAAGCAGCTGCTCCAAAACGGACTCCCCCCACCGAGTTGCTTCTCTCCTCAAGCAAACACTATCAAGCTGTGAACGTTCCAAAGGAATTCCCCTGCCTGCCTCTGCTCGAGCAAACGAGCTGTGTTTGTTTTTTAGATAAGCAGCTCTGGGAGCCCGGAGTTCACAACAAAACAGCAGAGTGGCTGAACAGGCATTCTGGGATACCTCCTAATACCCTGGAGGCAAATTACAGCGCTTTTGGTGGCCACATTTGTGGAGCAGCGCTGCATCACCAGCGCTGCAATCCTTATACCCGAGGCAGAGCAGGAGTACAGCCAGCGCTGCAGCCAGGGAGATGCAGCGCTGTATGTGCCTTGCAAGTGTGGACGGTGAGTAAGTTGCAGCGCTGTAAACCCACCACCAACGCTGCAACTCTCCAGTGCAGCCAAGGCCTGAGAGACAGTTGGAGTCAATTTGCCCCTTTACCCTCTCAGGTGGGAGGCAAGAGGACACTCAGGGTGCAGACACAGCCCAAATACACTGTTGGCCAAAAGAATCCAAACTTAAGTGCATGACACAAGCACACCAACAGTAATACATTTGGACAGACACTTGAAGAACCATTACTACTGAACATTCTGGGTTGAATGATCGTTTCTTAGTTTTGGTTAACTGCTCTCTAAAGGAATAATACAGAGGACAAGGAAAGTATACAAATTAAAATAAGTAAATGTTCTGGTAAGTACTGTAGAAGTCAGAATAACTTGTTAACAAAAAGTTTGTTCTCTTTTGCTGTTGGACAAAGTAGAAAATACTTTTCAATACATATAGGAGCAGCAAAACTAGTCTACCAAAGATTATTCTCCTCATTTTAGAATGATAATCTGTTTTTTTGTGCAGGTAATGCAAAAAGGCACCTTAAAACAGATATCCTTCCTGTATGTTTTTTATTTATGCTTATTTTACTGACAAACAAGGCTGAATTCCAGTTAGCACTGCAGAGTTAATACTCTTCTGGCACAGTGAGTTGGATATTTTACTTTCTCAGACGTTATCATAATGATCATCAAAACCATCAGAACTGTTTATTTATTTATTTTTATTATTTTTTTTTTACTGTATATAGATGAAAATCTACATGAAGAAGAAAAATCCTTTAAAATATGAACTATGGGTACCTGCATGTATGCATGCAATTGTCAGACTGAAAAAATTTTCCCAAGAGATAGATGCAGTGAGATTTCCTTTTGATTTAATACCTACATCTTGTGCAAATATTCGTTCTCTAGCTCTCTGGTACTCTTCTTCTCGTTCTTCTATAGATTTGCTTCTTCTGTCTTCTTTTAAGCGTATTCGCATCTAAATTAAAATTAAATAAGTGATTAAGTAAAATACCAATTTCTACAAGAAAACGGCATGAATTTATAGATAAGGCATCAATATGAAAAAAATAAAGTTCCATACATTTACCTGGTTATCATCTTTGTCTAAACTAGAATTATCTCTTTTAAGGATGTACCGTTTCTGAAAATCTTCACATTTCTCATCCTTTATATGCTCACAAAACTTTTGATCAGGTCTAATGAAAGTGATTAAGAAAAAAAGTTATATTTCAGACAAAATGATGAACAATTTTATAAATATATAAATCCATATACTGTATATCAATATAAGAGAGACACTGACACCAAGTGCAATAGTTTGAGAAACAGTCTATTGAAATATCACATATAAAATATTACAATTTGACTGGAGTGTTGGGTTTCATAATATGCTGTTGACCTGCAAACTGAAAAAATATCGAAAGTATAAAATGTTTCTGTAACCTGACAACTCTTGCTGTCATGAGGCACACACAACCTTTTTCTAAAACAGACCTATTCCTTCAAAGTATGTTTTCAATTCCCGATGAAAGTAGCAAGCAAGTAGGTTTCACTGAGGACTCAGACGTTTCTCATAATCCATAGCTGTAGCAATGCAAGGGAATTTAGGATGTGCATGAGACTGAATGATAAGTGTTTACTGTTTAAACAGTAACCACAAAACGTATTTCAAGGGAAATAAAACCATAAGGAGATGGGAGTGATGGAAAACAAATGCAACTAGTAAAATAAACAATAGAAAAAGCCAGGAGGAGGAAGAATGCAGTCATGCATGCAAGCAGAAGTCTTGCAAGAATGCAGGAAGCTAGAGTTCATAAGTTTTTTTTTAAAATCCAACTGCCTTATGAATGGATCATGAGACCCCTTCCAAACTACTGTTAGGTACCAAAAACTACTGACAACAATGGCAGTTATGCTAAATTATTTACAGTTGCTCAATCAGTTCTCAGACAACCGGAAGGAATTTGGCTATTGAAGAGTATACATATATATGGTCTGTATTTCGTTTTTTTTTTTAGTTATTACTCAGAGTATTTGTATAAAAGCAGGATTTTTTTTCCTTTATCATGTGAACTGCGGTACCTTTTAACCAAAGGTAACTAAATGGTTGCTGGATGCCCAAACATACTTAGCAGGCATTTCAGAGAACCTTTAGACTGTCTTACCTCTTTCTTTTAAAGGTCCCTGAATTTACTGCCCTGCAATCACCAACTTCCCACTCCACTGAGACGTCCCAGTGTGGACTGGGTTGTTGATATCAGTAACACCACTGATCGACGCTGGAGCGGGGAATCTGCCTATGAGGAAAAGGTAAGTTTGGTTTTATTCAATATGGAGCAGATCTCCAAGATTTTCTTTCTAAATTCTTATTTTATATCCCAAGTGATTTAAAATAAGAATACTGAAAACCTTAAAAAATCATCCTACTGTCTATAGGTTAGATGAAATGCCTGCTAATTAGTAATTGCGTTTATTAGGGCTTCCAGAGACTATTCACAAAATTGTTGGGTGGTGGTTTTGTTTTTAAAAAGAAACATTCCAGTTTGCAGTTAAGAGTTCTTTCACTACTGCTATTTATTCCCCACTTCAAGTAATCATAATCCCTGGTCTGAGACATCAGACTCTGTGGGCATGGAAATGCCTGATTTGAGAAATATGAAAGTATAAGTTCAGGTAGGGAATTTATAGCAAAACCAAATGGATTCAAATAGTAAAAATATTTAGTACCTCAAAATTTATATATACTTTCCATCTTCAAAGTACCCTACAAACATTGATTGGTTAAACCTAATGTCCATCAGTGTTACTAGTCCCATTTTACAGATTACAAAATTGAGGTAAATGGATTAGATTATTTTGTGGCCCAAAAATCAGAGGGAATCCGTGTTCGCACTGGGAATAGAACTCAGGCCCTCCCAGCTCCTCGATTTGTGCCCAAACCACTAGAACATGCCTCTCTCAAAGATCCTGTTCCATGCAAATATACTGAGTAATAATAACAACTAAAAAGTACAAAAGAAATATATTAGCAGAATGGTTCAGAGAGAATAGCTTTGCGTTGTAAATCTTGGCTTTCAAATGGGCCTAGACTTTCTAAAGCTACAGAGTTTAAAAACGTATCAGCAGGGTTAAATCAGACTTCATCTTTCTTACACAGGTTGTGTGCGCATATGCGCGGACATATGTGTAGAAGACAGACAGGTCTTTTGGATGAAACATACTGCGTGTGGATATTGATCTCATGATCCCATTGTGACACACTGTCTCGGGGAAACACCCTGCACCCCCATTTTCATCCTTATAATATGATTGTGTGGCATCCAACGCAAAGTTTGTCATGTCGGGTGTCTTTGGAAGGCTCATAATGCACTGATCATTGTTATAGTAATGTTATATGTTGTGATTTCATGTATATAATTATGAGGCTGAAAATGTGTCCTGATGGCTTAAAACAAGCCCAGGCAAAACTCTGCAGGAACAGAGGGGCAGTTCACATCTCATCAGGGCATGTATGGGACAAACCCAGCCCAGCCTCACAGGAACAAAGGACACTGGCCTAGGCAGCAACAAAGGATTTGTTTGACTCTCGAGTTACTCCCCCTTTCCCCTAGTCACTCTGGGACTACGATGAGGTAATGTTCACCTGACCCTGAAGGGGGGGGCAAGGGCAAAGCCCAGAGGGAAAAAAGAACATGATAAAAGGGAGAGACATTTGCCATGCTCTTCCTCCTCCACCTACAGACACCACCACCAAGCGACTGAAGCGCTGATCAAAGGGGGAGCCTGGCTGAAGGGCAACCAGCCAGCCTCTGATGAGAAGCATCTAAGTTTGTAAGGGCACTGAAAGTGTTAAGATCAGCTT
Organism: Gopherus evgoodei; assembly: GCF_007399415.2. Lineage (NCBI taxonomy): Eukaryota > Metazoa > Chordata > Testudines > Testudinidae > Gopherus > Gopherus evgoodei. The sequence continues at coordinate 62,315,358 of NC_044332.1, forward strand.
ATAATGTGTTTTGCTTTTATTTCATTTGACCAAATCTGATTTGTTGTGCTTTGACTTATAATCGCTTAAAATCTCTCTTTTGGTAGTTAAAAAAATTGTTTATTTATTCTACCTGAAGGAGTGTTTGGTTTGAAGCGTGTCAAGAGATTCCCCTTGGGATAACAAGCCTGGTACATATCAATTTCTTTGTTAAATTGATGAACTCATATAAGCCTGCAGTGTCAAGCGGGCATAACTAGACACTGCAAGACAGAGGTTCCTCGGGTTATGTCTGTGACTGGAGATATTGGCTAGTGTCATTCGGCTGCACAATCCAAGCAGTGGCTGGCCAAAAGTGCTCACTCACGTAACTGGGAGCAGGTTACATGTTATAAGCTGTGCGTGAACAGCCCGGTAGTAGGGATTCTCACAGCAAAAAGGGTAAGGCTGGCTCCCAGAGTCGAGGATTGGAGTGACCTAGCAGATTCTGGTCCAGATAACACCAGGGGAATGTCACACCCATGTCTCCGTATGTAATAGGGGTTTGCCCTGTGTCTTTGGCAAGAATGTCCCAACCCCCACAGTTGTATAGCTGTGATTGCCAATTTGGTTTCTACTTTCCACCAGCTATATATATTAATTATATAACAGTGGGATGAACGTTAATATATACATTTAAGATATTATTACTGAAAGCCGTTTTCAAAGTTGTCCAATTGTTCTTTAAATCTGGCTTCTTAAATTCTGAACACAATCAAAACACTAAAAATTTTAATCAAATTCAAGAACATTTGAGAGAAAAAATGACTTAAAAGTTATAATTAAAAAATGCAAACAGTAAAGTAAATAAGGCCAGTTCAAGCAAAGCTGGAAACCTTCCCTTCCCAACCCCACTCCCCTATTAAGTGGGCCTCCACATAATAGAAACCAAAATTCAGTGAGACTCCTTATCACTTCACTTGCCACAAGCTGTCCTATTGTTCTAGTTCAGGGGCCGCCGCTTATTTCCACAGAGAAGCAACAAGGAATGTATCTAGAACTAGTAGTGTGCGTTTCTGAATAGAGTTACAGAATTAATGGTTTTGTTGTTTTTTTTTAAATACAAAGACAGAGCCTGTGATGTGACCCATCCAGGGCTGCAATACATACTCTGATCTCACCAAGAGCTAAGGATCTTATTAACATGACACCTTTAATATGGACTTTCATATTCCACATCACATAGCACCAAATGAACAACAAAGATCTCACTGGCGCCCATCCTTGGGAGAGTGAGCTCCCAAATGTTGACTGACTCCTGAGGCTGCAGATTTGGTATCATTGTCTAAATTGGCCTTGAGATTAAATCCACGCACCAAAATTCAAAGAATTATTTCAAAATTATGACAACTTACATTCTCGTATTGCTAGTTTTGTTTATTATCACTGACTTCCCACTCTGGTCCACATTATGTTCCAATCCAAAGTAAGCAGCTACCCTGTGCAACAGCATTCTATGGTAAGATGTCATGGGGGGAAACTTTTTGCGTGGAATTCTGGAATAGAAAAGTACTCGTTTTACGAAACAACAAAAATACTTCTGAATAATTTTTTTTTGTTAAAATTGCAGCACTTACTCATTACCAATGAAATCTAAAATTTCCTGTTCTAATTTCAGCAGCATCATTCTGTCCCTGAAAATAAAATACAACATTCATATAGGAAACACTCCAGAATTGCAAATACATGAATTTTAAACATGCATAGATAACATCCGTTCCCCTAATGACCAGGCAGTGATGGCAGTTTCCCAGGAGGACCATAAGGTATCTAATTTGCTAGTGTGTGTGTGTGGATTTTTAGAGTAGAATTGTTCTGTCTTGTAAGAAACCAGAATACAAAAAGAGCCCTCTCAATCTCTCTCTTCCCATGAGAGTCAGCAGAAAGAACAGTCATTGAGATGATGTGCTCAAGTGAAAAGAATAAAATGGCTTTAAGTCACTACCATTGTGGTCCCTGCTGGCTGATATGGGTAAGCAGGACTCCCAAATGGGCATGGCACAAAAGACAGTTACCTCCTGTGCAGGAGATGGGTCACTGGCCATAGGGCTGTCCATATTGCTGTATTGGGCATGGCCAGGAGGGAAATCAGAAGTTGCTGGGTCTCTGCAGCCTCTGAGCAAGCCAAGAAGGAGGTGGGGATGGAGTGTGGGAAAGAGAATGGGGGCTGGTCCGCTGTCTCTGCCCCTCCTATGGTCAGTGCAGCTGGCACCCCCTACTCTAAAATGTGTGTGTGGGGGGGAACTCTTCACTCCTGCACAGGCCAAAGGGTCTCAGCAAACACACTGGCCACAGCAGGGCAAACTGCCCGTCTCTTCCCTGAGGTAGGAAGGGGAGGGGAATGCATACCATTAGAAAAATTTCTGGGAGGGTCCTTGCCTTGATATGTCATTCAAGGTTCAAGTAAGAGGTGTTCTATTCTCTTATTTAATTGAACTGTATACTTTTTAGCCCCCTTAATGCCTTAATGGCTAAATTCTAAACAGTTATCTGATTCTAGAATCTAGAACTATATTTCTGCACGTGGCTCACCAAGGTGCCCCAAAATTTCCATCCAGCCCACAACATTGAAAACGCTGACCACCCAAAATGCTCAATTTCTCCCTGTAACTTAGACACTGGTGTCTTCTATACAGGACCAAAATAAAACAAGAGAGTATGTTACAAAATATATATACACACTTGAATTTCTTTGCCCTTTTCATAGCTCCCTATAGATAACAATACATGAAGAGTTTTAAAAATATGATTATAAAACATTCTTTAATGAAAATATGTCACTTTTTGTTATTTTTGACAACTGCAGATCTTCATTCTCAATTTCTTCTTCAAATTCATAACTATGAACATAAAACCATGTATAAAAAATAAAATACGTCATTTTCATATTTTTTTTCAAATATGGCCCAGGCATCCAGTGAAAGTAGTTATCTGATGGCTGCTTGTAACTTACATAACATGAGTTTCAATACAGTCCTTAGTGTCACCATTACCACAATTATGAATGTAACTGACATTAATTAGAACCTTTATTTGAAGCCTCAGTAAAGGGACCAAGGAATTAATGGGAATGGAAAACTTACTGAACTTACACTCCTAAAAGCAAGTCATCCAGGTCAAGACTGAGACAAGCTGATAGAGGAGCAAGGGGAGGCTTGATCTGCTGCTGCCAGTACTACATTTTCATGTAACCTGTCATCTTTCAGCAGCACTAAATTCTGTTAAAAATTTCATGGATGCTTAGATTTTAAGACCAAAAGAAATAATTACAATCATTTAGTCCAATCCCCTGCAAAATCCAGGCCACAAAATTTCACCTCATAACTCCTGCATCAAGCCCTTAACTTCTGGTTGAACCGGCACATTGTTTTGAAAGATATCCAGTTTTAATTTAAAGACTTAGAGGGATGGAGAAGCCATCACATTCCCAGCTATCACATTCCCATTGTTTTAATGCTTAATTACTCTAAGGGTATGTCCACACTACCCGCCGGATAGTAATCAATCTATCGGGGATCAATTTATCGAGTCTTGTCTAGAAGCGATAAATTAATCCCCAAATGCGCTCCCTATTGACTCCAGAACTCCACCAGGGCGAGAGGTGGAAGTGGAGTCGACAGGGGAGCCGTGGCCATCAATCCCGCGCCATGAGGACGGGAGGTAAGTTGATCTAAGATATGTCGACTTCAGCTATGCTAGTCTCGTAGCTGAAGTTGTGTATCTTAGATCGATCCATCCTCTCCCCCCTGCCTGCCCAGTGTAGAGCAGGCCTTACTGTTACAAATTTGCACTCTCTTTACAGTCTTCATTTGCCTTAACAAAAGCTTCAAGTCGTGACAACAGCTAAGCAGCTCATGCACAGCGACTACTGTCTCTCATGCTAACCAGTACTATTTCATTCTTTCCTTGTAATCCCCTCCAGTTTGTTGTATTCACTTCTTGTCTCTTGTTAGATACTGAGGATGTAAGTTTAAAAAGTTACCTAAACTGGAAAGGATGGTGAAAAAAAAAGGTTTTTGGAGGAGAGGGAGGACAAAAAGTGCATCTCAGCAGCAGCATCTTAAATGGTTTCTAAATTCACAACTGCTCATGATTAATTAAACTTTTTCATTTATAAATATAAAATCCGTCACTAACAAAGCTAGTGTAGCTTTAAAAGAGAAACGATACAAAAACAACTGTTTCAGTGAAAACTGTGGCCCTTAGATCACTTGGATCAGCATCATGATAAGAACTACTGAAACATGGCTGTATAATACAGCTTGGCTCTCAGGGGGCAAAACATTATTCACACCAATCAAGCCAGCCATAGCTACAGCAGTATTCTTATCCCAGTAACAACAAGGCTTATGAATTTGGAGCTCTTGTACCCTGGGGATGGGCTTTGTATAAGTTAGATAAGACAGAAGTCCACAAAAAGGGAGAACGTTTGACAGTTTGAAAAGAAGAGTAGAAAAATCAAGTCCTGACATTTAAAGCTTTTTTAAAAATATGTTTTCAGAAACACTGTATAAATTTTACAATTATATGAAACTGAAGACATTAAAATGTTGAGTACATTCTGATGCTTTACTATAAAATTTGCCAGACTGCTTCTAGCACCAGGGATCTATTTTGCTTTTAATATTCACATATAACTCCCATTGCCGTTGAAGTGCAGTTACTGTCAGGAAATAACATAAAAAGTGACACCTTGCATTCCACATACCACTCTCTTCCACAACTGGTATACAAATTTCACTCTGTCCTTGAGTTAACTTAGATTTTTTCCTACTGAGGGTAATACAGGCTCAACCTGGTACCCCAAAACTCAGGTGGTATTTGTTGATTTATTTAAAAAAATTATTTTTTTAAATCACCACCACCACCACCAACTAAAACAATTCTGGAATAAGAATCCATTCCTCAGATACCAGACTTAATGTGTTGGTTGTGCATTAGAGTATCCCCCAACAGACTGAAGAGTGATAGCAAAGCTGTTCTTGGAAGGCTTATTTTGCCTAGCATGTTTGTCCTGGGCCCTGAGACCTCTTCTTTCTTATGAGGAATAACCAGAAGATGTACAGTGGATCCTGTTGCCCCACTCCTCCCTGTAACCTCAAATAGTTTTGTTGGTACTCCTAAATCCTGCTCACCCCTGCACAGTAGAACCATGTCAAATCTATTGCCAGACACACCCTGGGGTCCAAAGAGGTTAGGGAAGGATTTGTTTCTTGATGTGCAAAGCAGAAAAAAAAAAAGTAGTTATATGAGTTATGTGGCATTGATAAGAAGAAGTGGGGTTGTAAACTCAGCACACACATTTTGTAGACACAAAGGGACACAATTCCTCCTCTCGGTTCCACAGATAAAGCTCCCTCTGAAGTCATTGGAATTCACACTCATATAACTTGAGGAAGGGTTTGGCCCATATTGACACCACCAATGAGTGAGTTTGAGAGATGCTTTTCTTACTATAACTACATCTGAAGGTGTGTTACATATTGAAAAAGAACAAACCTCAGGACCCCGCTATTCAACACCCAATTAATTATTGCAACATACCATATTTTTGCATAGCCAAGTAAAACTATTACATAAGGATGCTGATCCTGCAAACACTTATCAGTAAATTTGTAAACATGAGTAGTCCTATTGAACTCATAACATGGATAAGTGTAGGGCCCAGGTCAGGTCAGTTAGGGTACGGGGGAGTCAGCCTTTTAAAATGTTTAAACACTCCACATCAACTATACAAGATCACGTTTAAGACCTTTGCAAGCTAACGTATTTCCAGTGAAAGCTCTCAACATGCAGCAGATTAATTAAAAACAAAAAGATAGAAAAATTAAGTTAATGCAAAACATTTTAATTTAATTTACCTGGGATTATTTTTTAGTGTATTTACTAAAAATTCATGTAGATCTATGCCAGTTGAATCTGTGTACTCTTGGCTGGAATCTACAAAAAATGTAACATGATGTTATTGAAAAGATCATGTGCTCATTCTCTGAACATGGTTCTTATTACATTTTTAAGGTGCTGTTCATATAAGGGATTGAATAAGTAAAACTCGGAATCTGGTAAATCTAAGATTGAGATGCATATATCGCGCATTAGCTGATCAACAGATACCATTAATAATTTGGTAAACAGCCTCACAATGGCTAAGAGCAGCTCTGTGTAGCTCAAAAGCTTGTTTTTCTGACCAAAAGAAGATGGTCCAATGAAAGACTCATCTTGTCTCTACAGTAGCTAAGGAAATGACATACGAGCAACAAAGTCTCATTTTGCAGATCCAATGTTGAATCGTAGGTTTTATAACTACTTTTGTCAGTCAGCAGAGGTAACGGCATATTTTCAAGCATTATAGATATGCTCTAGGTGACATGCAATACTTTAAAAAGTACAAGTCTAACCTTTGTGATGCATGATTTATCATGTATTGCTACAAGCTCCCGTTTGGTGTACCTATCCTTCAGTGGAATTACACATTCAAGAGATGCCTTCTGTGACTTCTCTTCAACAACTTCCAAATATCTCCTCACAAGAGCAAACATTTCAGGTTACGTAGTGCCTCTTCTGGCTCCTGCTGTTTTCAATCCCTATTAGCTTGGGTGCCTATGCTTTGTGCCTCAGAATAGGTGATGCACAAAGAAATTTTATTTACCTTTGAACTATGTATTGGCACCCATCACAAAAATATCTGAGCACCTCCTAGTGTTCTAATTCTTAGGGCTCTCTTCTTAAAAAGATATGCTGAAGCTCTAACCCATTCCCAAATTAAGAGTAGCACAGACTTGTGCCTAAGCTCCAGCTGCCCCTGCTGGTCAGTCCTGGATTGCCTTAATCCAGCCTGCTCTCAATTGCTCTTGAAAACAAGATGCCAAGTTTCCAGCAGCATTCCTGGCAAAACATTTATAAAGCTGAAAAATGATGTGCTCTTTATTTTAGTAACTTTGGTAAATTTGTTTAATTATCAGTTTTTAAACTATAACAATTTAGTAATCATCAATGGGTAACCAAACTCTAATATTAGGCAAGTTTCTATTTTCAGCACACTTTACAAGTTAAAGTGCTTCAACTACCAAATGACATGTAACAAAACAGAATAGTAGAGATAGGCAACAGTTTTAAGTCTATTACTCTGCCCTTAATTCCCTATCATCATTTTGATGAGAATAAATTTCTTTCATGATTTGTTTACGGAACATATTAAAGGATAAACACACTGGTTGGGTTAAAAGAACATCATGGTGTGGCTTTCTCCACCCAAAACTTGATTTCAAGATTTGAGGACAAAAAAATCTCAGTTAATTCCTGTATCCCAACTATTTTAATTTGTGTGAACTTCTGATTTCCAACAAGGAAAAGAGGCACTGAAATGACACAAGGAAGGCTGCTACGGGTTTGAAGTACATTGTAAATATAAGTACTAAAAATTTCATTTAAAAAAAATATTGGTTTTATGACACTGCAGCACAATTTATTTGATTCAAGATGTCTGGATAAGTGTTTTGGGGTACTTTATTTGAACAAAAGCTGACCTAAAATCTCAGAATTATCCAGCTGCTAACATATATACTCAAAGTTTTGCCATTTAATAAAGTGTTGTGCACCAGGGAGGGGAACAAATTTGTATTTTTTTTTGCATATCTGCTATCTCAGTTATCCTTTAAGTTTTTGGTAAATTGAAAAGAATAGCTCGGCCTTAACAAACCAATCCACAACACTGTCAATGTTCAGGATGTTTTTACTCCTGCTATTGACCCACTCCCATCTTCATTCTGAAGAACTTAGAAATCTTTCTCCTTTTAGGGACCTCTCAAAAAGCACTTATACATTTCTGCAAGAATACTGGCTTCTCATGGAGAAAGAGTAGTATAATGGGACTCCTCCTCTCCCATTTGCTTCTCCCATACAAAGCCCAGGCTCAATCTCAGCCCCCAAACTCCTGGGTGCACAAGGACTGCTCCCTTGTACAGCCCCTTTAGAATCAACTATCCCAAAAGGTATGTGGGGATAAGGGCAGGCAACAGACTCACCATCTTCATGCCACCCTGCATCAGAGAGGGAAGTATGTCTGCTGTAGCATGCACTCTCCCCTTCAAACTGGGAAGCACCCCAAGAGATGGTACCTCCTGAAATAGATTCCCTTCCTCAAGCCCGAATAAGAGATTCCCTCCCTCCCCTTATTTTTAAAAAATGAGGTATGTTTTCAATTACATCTTAGAAGGTTAAAATCAAATTCTTTTCTCACTGAATTTTCCCTCCACCTATTATGTACGCATACTATCCTCTTAATATTGGGATTTTGGCATGAATGATATTTAAGCATTGGTTTCCAAACACAAAGAATTACACTGTCCACAAACCACATACTGAAAGAGTAGGTAACATTTAGGCTTATCAGTTTTCTCTCTCTCTAAATTGAAGAAAGTAAATTCCACCCATTTTTCAACCACCACCATGAAAAATTAAGGAGAGGGGATCTGATGTTCACCCAAGTGCAAATGTTAGTTCATCAAAAGTTGTGCATGTTGTGTTTACACATAGAAACTGCACATGCACAAGTGGACCCTGGGTTGAGGTTCCAAAGAAGAATCAGGCCTGAAGTCTTTGCTGAAAAACGACATGCATTTGACTTTCAGCACAGCAGAATTATTCACAGTAATTATTCCATCAAAGTCACTCAAGGTTATTAATATGGACATCTACGTCATGGATAGTTTACTTAAAATAGAATTTAAAAGCAGAGTGATAACAAACCTCTTGATAACATTTTTCTGGACAATTTATCACTGGATTTTTCCTTTTCTGTTTCATCTTTGGTGGGCTTTTCTTCTTTCTCAAAAGACTGCGTTAACTGGATCTGAATTTTCTCCTGTTGAAAAGTAAGATCAGTCATAATGGAAACTATTTTAAGTGAAGTATGGATGTACCAGAAAATTGCTTTGTAACATGTTCATTGATAATGGAAAAGGAACCAGTGTAATAACAGTTTTCAGATCCTCTTAGAATCAGAGAACTCACTTCAAACAAAAACTGTTATCAAAATGTATAGAGAAAATATGGAAAGTAGACGCATTTAAATATTTTATAGCACATACACATCAAGGACATATCCCATTTCACGATTATATTAAAGTGTTCTAGGTGCTCAAGAAAAATAAAGCATAGGCCAATTTTTTAAACAGTGAATCACTCAGTTGACAAATAGGCTCCTCATTGCCAGTTTTCATTCCCTCCACCAAGCAACCACAGTGAGAATGCTAAGTAAGCCTTCATAGCACAACACCAATGACAAAAACTTCTTGAACAAGTAGGTTTGAAGGGGGACCAGCTTTCCAATTTCACCAAGTTGCCCTCCCTCAGCACCCATGGCACCCCGGAGCAGACACACCCCCGGCCCAAGTTTTACTCAGGGTATATAGTAAAAGTGACAGATGGGTCACAGGCCATGAATTTTTGTTTACTGCCTGTAACCTGACTATTTACTAAAAATACCCGTGACTAAATCGTAGCCTTAACAATGGAGAATGGTAAAAAGGAATACCCCATCTGAATGGATGCATTTCTTCTACCACCATTGATTCCCCAGGACTGTGATGGAAAGCTTCCTGTGCCTCAAAGGCTGAAGAGTCTAATGAAGTATGACCCACTTGCCTGGAAAGTTACAGAAAAATCTATGTTTAGTTTTTATTCCCTAGGTAAAGCTTTGTGCGCTTTGATCTGTCGGTGGTGAGGATATTTACTCTAGGCATATTGCCTTAACAGAATCCACACTGAAATTCAAACAGAACTTTCTCATCAGAGCTCTTCATTTGCTTGTCTGTTCACACACATTGAGATATTGTTCACTTCCACTGTTAAAAATCATCTGAGTTACCCAGCTTGTAAAGTATCCTAAAACTTATCCTCACTTTCTGAGTTCTCAAGAGCTCCTGAATTTGACATAAAAGGATTCAGGGCCTGGTCTCAGCTTTCACCCACAACCTCTGGAATTAACAAGCATAAATGGTGATCCAGTGAAAAAATCCAGGCCACTGAGTGAACATATAAAATAGTCCTTGACTTTTTTTTTTTTTTAAATAATTATTCTAAGGAAAATGTCCTTTAAAGGAGAAAAATCTCAACCCTATTCAGAGACTATGATGGACTTGTAGGCAAATAAATTACTAAGATAAAACAGTCTTCTCTTTATGAAGTTGATGAGGATCTTTATTTACCGGAGGTCGCATACAATCCTAAAGCATCCAATTTTTGAAGAAATTAGCTGTTCATTTGCCATCATTTGTCTAGATAAGGTATTATCTCTTTGTAAGCACCTTGTAACATAAGACTAAACTGAAAAGGTCTAATACTAAATGGCTGTCTCTGGGATTCACTGCTCCAGTTACAATTTCCATCATTCAATATTAAAATTCCAAATTTTATATTTTTATAATATAACACAGTTTTATAAAATTGCATTTCTGTAGCATCGCTCATCTAGGGATCTCAAAAGTACTTTATAAATATTAATAAATTAAGCTTCAACACTCTTATGAGGTATTATCTCCCTCATCTCGGCAAGAATCTATCAGTCATAAGGGCTAAGTATAACTCAAAGTCTATGAAGTAGACAAAATGATTGTTTCTGGGGCCAGACCTAGAGCCACAGCCCAGTAGTCTGGGATTGCCTTTCCAGTGTGATTATTTAGTAGAATATAGAAGTATTTCATAAAATTTTAAAAAATGACTTATTGGATAATTCTACAGATAAACCCTGGACATGACAGAGCACTTGTGTAATCTTTATGACCATAGATCATTTATCCTCTAACTAGGTCTGTCCATAGAGGGAAATGCTCTGGAGGCTTTGCTGCCCAACGCATATTGAGAGTAGTGCCTTGAATGATGTGATTCTCATAATAAAAACATGCTCTTCCAAAACAAACTTTGTTAGTGATCTTTTGAAATGAGTAGTTGAACTCATTTCATGTCTCTCATTCTAACCAGGTTTGAAACTCTTGGTTTTGGAGAAGACCACCCGAAGCTTTCTGGAAAGAGGATTCTAACCCAAAAAGTTTTTCCCCTTGTTGACAGTAAACATTATGAACCTCAGCATTGACAGAATATTAACAAGATTGAATTTCCTGCACACAAGACATAATGCATTAAAAAACTAATCAAAAACAAGCTCGTTGCCATTCCCAATCATTTTCTTTTCTAATATCATATGATAGTCTTTCTATTCAATTAGTACATCAGGAGGATGTTGAACAACAGCTACTAAAGTTAGATATTTTCAAATTAGCAGTTCTGGATGACTTGCATTGAAGAGTTTTAAAAGAGCTGTCTGAGCTCATCGCTGGACCGTTAATGTTGATTTTCAATAGATGTTGGAATACTAGAGAAGTTCCAGAAGATTGAAAGAAAGCGAATGTTGCACTAGTATTTAAAGGGGTGAACAGGAGGATTTGATATCTTTTTTTGATGCCATTACAAGTTTGTTTGATGGAAGTAGTAGTGCTGATATAATGCTTGGACTTCTATAAAACATTTGACTTGGTACACAACATGTTGATTAAAAATAGAATATAAAATTAACACGGATTAAAAGCTGGCTAACTGATAGGTCTCAAAATATAATAAGTAGGGAACCAACATTGAACAGGGAGGTTTCTAATGAGGTCCCACAGGGATTGGTTCTTGGCCCTACACTATTTAACATTTTTATCAATGACCTGGAAGAAAACATATCACTGATTAAATTCACAGATAACACAAATATTGGGAGAGTGGATGAAGATGACAGGTCACTGATACAGAGTGATACGTATCACTTGGTAAGCGGGGTGCAAGCAAACAAAGTGTGTTTTAATATGGTTAAACCTAAGTATATACATCTAGGAATAAAGACTCCATACTTACAAGATGGGGGAGACTATCCTGGGAAGCACTGACTCTGAAAAAGATTTGAGGTTGTCATGGATCATCTGCTGAACATGAGCTCCAAGCACAATGCTGTGACTAAAAGGGCTAATATAATCCTTGGATGCATAAACAGGGAAATCTCCAGTAGAAGTAGAAAGGCTATTTTGCCTCTGTACTTGGCATTGGTGCAGCCATTGTTGGAATACTGTGTTGTGTTCTGGTACTGATAAGTTAAGAAGAATGTTGATAGATTTAAGATGGTTCAAAGAAGAGCCACAAGAATGATTAAAGGATTAGAAAATATGCCTTATAGTGACAGATTCAAGGAGCTCCATATATTTAATTTAACAATGAGAAAGATAAGGGGTGACTTGATTAACAGTCTAAGTACCTACATGGGGAACAAATGTTTATTTAATAGCAGGGCCTTCATATCTAGCAGAGAAAAGTAGAACACAATCCAATGCTGGAAGCTGAAGCTAGACAAATTCAGACGGAAAATAATGCATAAATTTTTAATAGGGAAGGCTACTAACCACTGGAACAATTTACCAAGGGTTGTGGTGGATTCTCTATCACTGGCAATTTTAAAATCATGATTGGAGGTTGTTCTAAAAATGTATGTACCAGGAATTATTTTAGGGAAATTCTATGGCCTGTGCTATAAAGGCAGTCCGACTAGATGATCACAATGGCCCTTTCTTGCCTTGGACTCTGAATAGAATATCTTAGGGAAAAATTACACTTGTGCAATTGAAGAAGCAACATTGTGACCTTAACATCTTCATTATGTAGTACACTAAGCTAATCCATATTGGATATTCATTTTTACCACAAAGTTACAGTAGTATATCATCTTTGACTGCTTCTATGTTAGCCAGACAAGAAAAAACATTGTAGACACAATTTAAGCATATATAATATATTAATCAGAAATGCTTTCCACACAATAACTAATTTACATTATATAAGAAATTTAAACTCTCTTACCAATTTAGTTGAATTTAAGATGAAGGGTATCACATTTGTGCTGCACTGCAAAATTGGAGTGCAGTAATTGTTTTAACGAGTAACTAACAGAGAGACAAGTGCCTAATCTTGTTGGCACTCCTTCACAGCCAATGCATTCTACAACTGGCAAACTATCAACTGGCTAAGATAGTGGTCAAAGTCAACATTGTAACATAATTCATTGCATATTAAGATAACAACCTAGACTATCATGGAATAATACCAATCCCACTTCCCCCTCCAGTCTGGAAAAACTGTTATTTTCCCCATCCAAGTACTCACAGACTATGATAAAAAAACTGCTTTACCTATTCCTTTGTAAACTAAATAAACAGAGTGTTTCATCTCTGTAAAACAGGCTCTCCAGACCTTGAATAATTCTTGCAGCTTTTTTCTGAACCTTTCCCAGACTGTCAACCTCAATTTAAAAAATGTGGACACCATGTTCCTGTAATATTCTCACTGATATCATATATAGTGGTAATACTATCCTCCTCCTCATATATCCAAGGACTGCATTTGCTCTCTTAGCTGTCAGTTGACTATTCACCATGAGCCCTAAATCCTTTTCTGAAACACTGCTATCTAAAATAATCCCTCATTCTGTAAGTGTGATGTGTATGTCTGCATTTAGCTGTATTAATACACATTATGCTCAAGTGAGCCCAGACTACCATGCGATCCAAAGTGCTCTGTATAATTGGCCTGTCTTTACAATTATTTATCACTTCACCAATCTGTATCATCTGCAAACTTTACTAGCAGTGGTTTTATGTTTTCTTTCAGTTGATTGATAAAGATATTGAATACCATCAGGTCAAGAACAGACCCCTTGAGGGACAGTTGTGAAATAGTCCTATTGACTGATGATTGCCCATTTGCAATTACTTTTTGAGATCTATCAGTTAGCCAATTTTTAATCCACTGTGTGTTTTGTATAGTGCTTTTTTATTTTCATTTTAAAAACAGAATGTCATGTGATACTAAGTCAAAAGCCTCATTGAAGTTTAAGTGCATTACGTCAATAGTTACTTTTGAAAATAAAACTTCTGCTCTCATCAAAAATCTGTATCAAGCTTGTTTTGACAAGACTTACTTTGCTTAAATCCATGTTGATTTGCATAAGTTACGCTGCCATGTTTTATTTATTGTTTTTAATCCTGTGCCACTCTCTCCATGATTTTTCCTGGGATCAATGTCAAGGAAGTTGGTCTATAATTACCAGAATCATCCTATGAACCCTTTAAAAATATTGCCATAACTTGAGCTTCCCCAGTATTCCAAGACTTGTTAAATATGAACATCAATGGCTCAGAGAGTGATTTCGCAGATTTTAAAGTCTTTGATGGTAATTATCTGGTTCTACAAGTTAAAAGATGTTTAAACTGTGGCAGTTTCTGTTTAACATCCTCCTAAGTTACTGCTGGAAGAGAAAATATTTCTTTATCACTGTAAATTGTTAATAAACTGTCCAGCTTCTTTCCAAATACAAAACAGAAATATTTATTAAACACTTCTATTTGTGCATCATTACTGACTATTTTAACGTCCTTATCTGTAACAGACACATACTATTGTTGGTATTTCTTTTGTTCCTTATATTAAAAAAAATCTATTTTACTGTCCCCTTAATCTTATTGGCCATAGTTTTTTTTTTTTTTTAAATCTAATGCCTTTAGCTTTCCTTATCAACTGGCTACATTTAATGATGGCTGAAAATAAGAGAAGCAAGGGAAAGTCAAGGAAGTGCATTACTTTACCACTGCATCCCACATCACAGTGACAATCCGCACACAACCTGGATCCACAGAAGCAGCAAAGCTTACGAAACTGGAGGAGAGCTGAGTCCTACACACTGACTTGGAGATGATAAATCCTGCTGCTAGCTGTGTATAGGCATAGACCATACCAACATATTGAACAGGGAGCAGCAGAACCTGTGCCTCCTTCAGAGTGAGGAGTCCTGCTAGTAAAAAAGTATGTAGAGAACAAGGCACTGCAAGGAGAAGCAGTAGTGTTTGAGCTGCTCTCTCCCAGGGCACAAAGCACACCAGATCCAGCATTACCATGGGCACCTCCTAGCAGGCTGATCACACAGACTTCACCTTCCCAGGTTGAGATGACTGAACTCAACAACTGGGAGAAGGTGAGGTTACTTATCTTGTATGGTAGCTGGAGTTCTTTGAGATGTTTCATCGCTATGTTGCTCCATACGAGGATAGTTTGTGTGTGTGTGCGCGCGCACGCACAACAGTGACAAAACATCTCAAAGAACTCCAGCTACCATACAAGATAAGTAACCTCACCTTCTCCCAGTTGTTGAGTTCAGTCATCTCAACCTGGGAAGGTGAAGTCTGTGTGATCAGCCTGCTAGGAGGTGCCCGTGGTAATGCTCATCTGGTGTGCTTCGTGCCCTTGGAGAGAGTAGCTCAAGCACTTGTGCACTTTTAACTGGAGATTTTTGTTAGCAGTGTCCATGTCATTTGTCTCCCCATGCTCAGCCCAGCCACTCCAGTTCCTTCTCAACCTCAGAGCGTGGAAGGACATCGAAGTTGAGAGGAAAGGAGGTGATGGGGCATCCACAGAGACAAAATATCTTTCAAAATTGCAGTTACTGTACAAGGTAAGTATCCTTTGCTTTATCTTTGAAACACCATCCCTATGGGTACTCCATATAAGAAGACTCCATCAGTGCAGAAGAGGGAGCAGATTCTGGTGTCTGCTCTAGAGGTATGTTTTAAGACATTGGAGGAGTGGGAAGGGGGCATATTTGTCTAGTCTGGTGTGAAAGGGGATGGAGGTATCTCCTCCTCTATTCTCAGCTCCTGTTCCTCTGCAAGGACTTCTTGAGGAGGACATGGAGAGACCTGAGGTGTTGGTGGCTGAGACTCTTATGTGAGGTCAATGCAAGGGGCACAAGGGTTCCAAAAGTCCCACTGAGGATGGGATAAGGAGGAGAAGGAGCAGGGCCCCAAGGGTTTTCCTGCTGGCTGACTCCTGGGGCTTTGTCCTCAGGAACACTGCAAAGGAGAGAGGATGGAACAAGAAGGTGGTATAGCCTTGGATGAATATTTCTGAATCAGAGGAAGTGTCCTCTTCTGTGTCCAGTGGTGAAGATGAGGTCATCAGTACCTTTGTATGAGGATGACTAGGGGTGGGGTTTCAGGGGGCAGGGTTGCTGGTTCCAGCTGGCACATGGGTGCAGGTGGGAAAACCCTCCCGGTATGGGAGGGAGAGCCCTTCTCATAGGGGACTCATGTTCCTCCAAAGTCTGAAGGTTCTTGTGTGAGAGGAACTTGGATAATACTAATGAGCCAGGGGACTGCTCCTCCAGGTGAAATACCTCCAGCAGTACTGGGAACAGTACAGATGATCAGTCTGCATGCTCTGCATGAAGGTAGATGGTACCACGTGAATAGAAGATGATTTCTTCAAAGAGAGTCTTTACTCCTTGAGGAGCCCTTCCACTTAGAAGAGTCTGATGCCAATACTGACTAATCAGTTGTTAAGGGCTGTTCGGCGGTGGCCTTCTAGGTACAAGAAGCCTCTCTTGGTGTTGCTGATACCTCAGTACCAAGACAGGTAGAAGCCTCAGTGGTATCCACACAAGAATGTGAGGTTTCTTTGTTCCCAGATTTAAGAAGGGACTTCTCTCCTCTCTCTATCAGGGAGACTGAGGTCTCTTATATTTAGATATCTTCTGAGAGACTGATGCTGTCCACTGGCCTCAGCTTGCTGGTGATGGAGGGCTGGGAAGAGTAAGGCCCCCCAGGTTTAAGGAGGCGCTCCATGAGAAACTGTTTTAATCAGCCTTCCGTCAATTTGAGATCTGTTCTTGAAGCCGGAGCTGATCTTACACTTTGATAGGCGGTGAGTCTCTCCAAGGCAGTGCAGGAATCTAGAGTGCTTGTCACTGTGGTGAAAGGACTTGTGGCAGATCAGGCAAGGCTTGAGTTCTGGGGTCTTGGGTATAACCCACTGGCTGAGAAGGCCCAAGCAAATGGGGGGGGGCAACTTTAAAGAAAAAGGGAGAAAGGGAACACCCCCTTTCCTTTCCCCTCCACAAAGCACAAACCATGTTAAGTGAAAACAGCATTAAAATAAAGGAAAGAAAAAAATCTGTGTCAATTAGACAGACACTACAGAACTCAGTCTTGAGCTGCAGGCAGTTGAGAAGGAACTAGAGTGGCACGGGTCCGCTCCTCCTGCTATACATTTCAGGCAAGGTCCAGTTTAGTTACTAGCAATTAAGATCAATACCACAGGTAAAGCCAATATGCAGAACTTCAAGCTAAACTCAAAACATACATGTTTGTTTAATATGGCTCCTAAAAATAAGAAGCTAGCAAATTACCATATTTTACATTCTAACTATAAAACTGCTCTCTACTTTAGTATCTGAATGATTTCCAGTAGTGCTCAAGCAATTCAAAACTTCTTCAAAAGATGTTAAAGCAGCTGGGAATTAAAAACCAAAAACCAAACCAAGCAAACCAAAAAACTCTAAGCCACAATTCTAGGTCATGATGAAAGACAAACACTACTTTGGCCAAAGGACATTTTGGTCTTATGCTGTGCATATAAAAAAAGAAAAAAAAAGGGAAGGGGGGGGGAAGATAAAGGATGGTAATGATTCTTTTCCAAATATTTGTGAAATAAGTATTTTAAAAATAAATATAAATCATTTTGTTTGCAGTTTGCATGTTAAAAACAGATCTAACTGAAGGCTATTAAGTCTGACAAGGTGGGTGAGGTAATATCTTTTATTGGACCATCTTCTGTTGGTGAGAGACAAGCTTTAGAGCATACACACAGGTGACGAAGAGCTCTGGATAAGCTTGAAAGCTTGACTCAGTCACCAACAGAAGCTGGTCTAATAAAAGATATTACCTCATCCGCCTTGTGCCTCGAATATTCTGAGACCAACATGACTACACCACCACCACCACCACCACCACCACCACCACCACCAGCATATGATAGTAAGTCTTTCTTTCAAATATTCTTTGAAGAGCAAATGACTTCAACTAGGTTTCAGTAGCTTCAGTCACATGATTTTTACCTGAATGTCCTGTGATATTTCAGCTGTGGGAGGCGGTGGAGATTCTTCACACACAGCAAGGCTCCGAACTAGCTTTAACTTTGTATTTGACTAAAGAAAAGTATTTTTAATTAAAAACTACAGTTAAACGTACATCAGAATACCTCACACTCAATTAATTGATATTACTACACTCAATTAACTACCAAATGCATAACAAATTGGCTGGAATATGCATGTTTAATATTTTAAAATAAAATCAATCTTTTCAAAAGGGAAAAATAAACAGTCATGGCTCTGAAGTCATCATATCACCACAACAGAATAATTCCAATTAATAAAAAAAATGAAAGAAGAGGCATTGAAAAGGCATTTCCTCTCTCTAGCAATAAGAAGCCACCAAAAATATAAAGGCAAACCACAAAAGCAGACAACTGGGCAAGACAAAAATCCCAAAGCAAAACAAAATCTTTATTGCCAAAAATAAAGGCTATAACTAAACTCAAGCCATTCTTCACAAAGTGACAAGGCTTCATCAAGCATGAAGGACTTCCATAGCATGCCAGCACACAAATCTACTGTACCTTGGACCTTTTTCCTGTTTGTCCAAAAGACTGCACTGGCTGCTAAATGGTGGGCACAACAAAAAGAAGTTCATATTAAGCTTTATACTTAGACTGTAGGAGACATTTACTAATGCAAAAATCTGCTGAGCAGAAACAAAGTAGTTATTTAATAGATTTGATCATCATGTAAGTAGACACACGTTTTTAGCCTGACGTTTGTCAGTTATCCCATTTTCCATGGCAAAAACCCCAGGCTTCTCATCTTCATTTTGCATCTTGCAAAACATGGGTATGGGGGAAAAAAAACCAAAAAAAAACTTATCAGTTTTGTACAATTGTTTTATTTTATAAGTCAGGACCAGTTAACAGTCTCCGGCAAGTCCTATGTTGGTAGTTCTCACGGGGAAATTTCTTTGGCAACATTATAAGAAAGTAGATTTTATAATCCTGCTAGCTACTGTTCCCTGAAAACCCACCTGAAGAGCTGTTTAAAAGAAGCAGTGCTATTTTGATAAGGGAAAGGAGTAGGAAATGGTCCACTAACCAAGCAATGTTTCCTCTCCTCCTTTCCTCCTCCCCAAACCCCAGTCAGAAAACTTGACATTTAAAGAAAGAACAGTAAAAAATTAATCAATTTTCTATTTTTATATATAAAATAAAAATTAACTTACTACGTGTCTCTAGCTATTGCTATGCCTTCTCTCTCTTTCTGGCTTAACTCCACCTTTTCTTTACTCTTTCCTGCAATATACAGGGGTTACCAAACTTTTTCCACAGTGCGTACTACTTAGGGTTTGTCTACCGATAATTTTTGCATAGATTTATCTATACTGGTTTAGAAATTGATGTAGCTAAATCAGTGCAAACCCCAATGTGGATGCAGTTATAAAGGTGCTTATATTGATATAGCTTATTGTTATTACTAAACTGATATAGTTAAATTGGTACAAAAACCTCTGTGTAGGCAAGCCTTTGTAGAAATTGTTTTGCGGACTACCTCCCTGACTGCTTATGTGGAAGAGCAATTAGTATACAAGGAGTAACATTTTAAAGAAAATACTACAGAACCACTGAATATTAAAGAATAAAATATTCAGATTTATTTTATCTACAACCTACTGTTGTGATGCCATCAACAGAGTACCTATTGGAGCATCTCTTTGGAATGAGTCTACAAGAGGAGTGAGGGTGAAAGAAGTAATTTAAGATAACAGATTTGCTGAAATGGCTCTAACCATATGTACTGGGGCATTCAGCAACAGTAATGTCTGCTCTTCAATTATTTTTAAAAAAATCACTTTTGCATATCTTATCTTAAAAAGCATCAATAAACTTCAACCATGATCTCAAAAAAAGCTTTCACCTATGAAGCAGAGTGCATCATAACAAAATGAGGAAGTGTGAAAGGCTTATAGTATCTCTGGATAACAAGTGTTATCAAATGTTGCTGTCTTCCCCTGCCCCCACCAATTTAGGCCTCTGTGTTATATCTGATGAAAGGCTAGTGCCTTAGCCCTTGTCTACACTGAGTTTAGGTCAAATTTAGCAGCGTTAGATGGATTTAACCCTGCACCCGTTCACACGATGAAGCCATTTTTGTCGACTTAAAGGGCTCTTAAAATCAATTTCTGTACTCCTCCCCGACGAGGGGATTAGCGCTGAAATTGACATCGCCAGGTTGAATTTGGGGTAGTGTGGACACAATTCGATGGTATTGGCCTTTAGGAGCTATCCCAGAGTGCTCCATTGTGACTGCTCTGGACAGCACTTTGAACTCAGATGCACTAGCCACGTACACAGGAAAAGTCCTGGGAACTTTTGAATTTTATTTCCTGTTTAGACAGCGTGGCAAACTCAGCAGCACAGGTGATCACACAGCCCCCCCCTGAATGTTTCTACACTCCCATCATCATCTCTGTCCCTGAGGTTATCGCAGATTAGAAGATGAAAAAAAAATGCACTCGTGATGACATGTTTTCTGAACTCATGTAGTCCTCCTGCACTGATAGGGCACAAGCATAACACATGGAGGCATTCAGTGGCAGAGGCCAGGAAAGAATTGCTGTGTTTGCTTAATGGCAAGAGTATCATGCCTCACTAGCGATGTCCGAGTCAGGTCACTGTGTCATATGCACTCCGCGCTGTGTCAGCCTTGGGTGGGGGCATGACCGCTTTGTGAGCAGGAAGGCCACAGATATAGACACTGCATTAGGTAGCGTCTGTAGCTAGAGAAAACATTCCTGTGCATTCAGCAAAGTCTGTGGCAAAAAAAGAGAAGCCCTGTAGTGCAGTGGTTATCACATTCACCTAACACGCAAAATGTCCCCAGTTCGAAATTGGACAGAAACAGGTCACTGTTCCTTTTTCTGATTCCCCTCCTGCATTTTTAGTTTTTAGAACAGACCCCGCTGCGAAATTTTACTTTGAATTATATCAATTATGAATTAAATATGGAAGCTCTAAATTATAGTCCCAGGTTCCTTACCCTTTCAGCTGCTCTGATAAATGAACGTTTTTGTTAGGGGTGGAAGAAAATTTTCATGAAGCCTTTTACAGGGACTAAATGCTATCTAGGACTCTGAAATACTCTTAACATGGCTCATAGAGTGCAATCCTTCATTCTGGATTTGTCATTCCACAAGTTGAACTGCTCCTTACTACTGTCCAGGCTTCATGAGCCATGGGAGCAAAGGACAGGCTGGGATAGGTGCAACCCTGCGGAAATGCTGCATGGGAGAGCAGCCTGAGGTAGAAGCCTCCAGCTCGCATGATATTCCAGGCAGGACTGAATCTCTGCGAGATGAAACATAAAGAAGAGAATGACCTGGAGTCACTCCCATTAGGTGCTCTAACAGGAGAATAGCCATGTCTGTCCAGGCACTCCGATCAACCTCACCAAGGTCTGCCAGCTGAGCGGGACTCCAGCTGCTAGAAGCCAGCGGATGGAGCCCCCGATTGGCAGCAGGCTGAGCTGCTCAGCCTGCTGCCAGTCTGGGGCTCCGTCCGTCGGCCCCGCTCAGCCCGCTGCCTGCCTGGGGTTTCGATCATCCAGGCAGGCAGCGGGCTGAATGGGGCCGGCAAACGGGACCCTGGGAAAAAGGCACAAAATGATTGTCTGCCGTTGCTTTCATGAAGGGGGGAAGGGAGAGGGCTGACAACATGTACCCAAAACCACCCGTGACCAATTTTTTGCCCCATCAGGCATTGGGAGCTTAACCCAGAATTCTAATGGGCAGTGGAGTCTGCAGAAACTGCGGGATAGCTACCCACAGTGCATCGATCTGTAAGTCGATGTTAGCTGCAGTAGTGAGAATGCACTCTGCCGACTTAATACGCTTAATGTAGACATATGCAATAGACTGTATAAAACCAAATTCTAAAAAAATAGACTTCTATAAAATCGACCTAATTTCATAGCGTAGACATACCTTTAGTTAGTAAAGCTTTTGTAACAGTGCTGAACATGGAAAAATGCTGAAGTGAAGGCTCAATTCCTGTATTACGGAGAGTCTCTCTTCTGATTCATTATAGAATGAATCATGTACAAAGTTGAACAAATAGTATTTCAGCATAACACAGAATAATATTTAAAAGAGCCACAGTGCAACTAAAGACCCTATCCATTCATCTACTGATTACACTGTAATAATCAGACCCATATATACACTAGAGTAGGGTTGAGCATTTGACTGGTCCTAAAATAATTGCTCAATTGACCAGCCAAATAATGTCAAAAATGGTCAGTTATTTTAAATCACTAATTTATTATAACACTAACAAAAAGACTGAAACTTTGTAGTGTCCAATAGGCTTAGTCATAGATAGGCACGTATGACTAATTACAAAGGACAGTGTACTTAACTCAGTTATTTTAACTCAAATATGTGAACCAATGAAATGAAGCTCTAAAATATGAAATTATTACCTTTTAATGCAATGTTAGGTTAGCATTTAAATGTAAATATATTCAAGACAGAGTAATTACAAAAGAAACGTAATTACTTTACAACTGTACAAGGAAAAAAATAGTTTCTAAATTCACTTATGCTAAGTAGGCAACAGGACAACTCTTCCAAACAACTGTTCATCTTTTTTCCATGTGAGGATGGTGGTGGAGAGATGTAATGATTGTGAACCCTTCTCTTAAACTCCCATTCCCTTCTGAGTAAATTTCTGTATGTTTGTCTAGTCAGTTCAGATTTTTTGGACTTTTTCCACATTTTCAAATATACTGATTTCAATTAAAAACACAGAATACAAAAAGTGTACAGTGCTCACTTTATATAATTTTTGCTTACCAATATTTGCACTGTAAAAAAGATATACTATTACTTTCAGGGTTTACCTTAGACATACGCAGCAGCATAGGGCACCATGAAATTTGGGGCACCAAATTGCCCCAAATTTCATGGTGCCCTAGGCAGCTGTGTGCTGCATACATGGCAGCACCAGCCTGTGACCAGCCCTATCCCCTGGCCGCTTGCTCCCCCATGGGCTGTGCCCACTGCAAGGGGCAGGGCCGTCCCTAGGAGGGTGTGGGATCCCGCACAACTCCCTCCGCCCCACCTCTTACCCTCCCCCAAGCTCTGCCCTCAACCCACCCTCATTCCACCTCTTCCCCCAACAACCCCACACTCACTAGCAGCAGCAGAAAGTGGAGCAGCCCAGCGCTAGCCAGCTCTACTCTGCCAGCTCCCAGCTGCGGTGCTCCGCTTCCCGCTACTTGTGAGTGTGGGGAGGTTGGGAAAGGATGCCGAAAGCGGAGTGATGCGGCCCCGGCCCGCTCCGCTTCCCTTGCACCAGCCCCAGCCATGTTGCTCAGGGGGGCGGGGAGTGCGGCAGGACCGGTGCTTGGGGTTTTAGCGCCCTAGACACATGGCAATTTCGCTGCCCTGCGCGCTGGTCCCGCGGCTCTGGTGGAGCTGCCGCAGTCGTGGCTGCAGACAGTCGGCTGCTCCCGTGGCTCTGGTGGAGCTGCCGCAGTCATGCCTGCGGGAGGTCCACCGGATCCGGGCGAGCAGCCGACCGTCCGCAGGCACAACTGCGGCAGCTCCACCAGAGCCGCGGACCAGTGGACCCTCCGCAGGCACGACTGCGATAGGTCCACCGGAGCCGCCTCCCGCCCCCTCCGGGAAACGCTGCCCACCAATAATGCTGGCGCCCTAGGCGATTTCTCCCCAGGGACAGCGCTTCCATTTAGGCGGCCTAGGCAGAGAGGTGGGGAAAGGTTCCCCTCCCTCGGACTCACCAGTGGCGAGAAACAGAGAGCTGCAGCTGGAAGCTGGTGGAGTAGAGCTGGCTGGGAAGAATCCCTTCCCCCAAACCCTCTTCCCTTAGTGACATGGCTGGGGCCAGGGCAAGGGAAGCAGAGTGGGCTGCTCCCAGACCCCACTAATCCCCCGGGCCACTCTGAGCCCATGAGGCCCCCAAAAGTGCCCCCCACCACAGCTCCTGCCTCCCAGACCTTGGGGAGTGGAGGGGGAAGAGGCCTGGGGCTGCATAGGGCACCCAAATGGCTAGGGATGGCCCTGATTACTTTTGTGTATTTCAGTTCACCTCATACAGGTACTGTAGTGCAATCTCTTTATCGTGAAAGTGCAACTTACAAATGTAGTTGTTTGTTTTTTTAACGTTAACTGTACTCAAAAACTAAACAACATAAAACTAGAGCTTACAACTTGATGCATGAAGGAGCATACAGAAGTTTAGCATATTTGGCACGTAAATACCTTGCAACACCGGCTACAACAGTACTACGCAAACGCCTGTTCTCACTATGCAGTGACTTAAATAAGAAATAGGCAGCATTATCTCCCGTAAATGTCAAAAAACTTGTTTGTCTTAGCAACTGGCTGAACAAGAAGTAGGAGTGAGGGGGCTTGTATGTGGTGATTTGAAAAAATATTTTTTAAATCTTTATTACAGTGCAAATATTTGCAATAAAAATAATAAAGTGAGCACTGTACACTTTGTATTCTGTTGTAATTGAAATCAGTGTATTTGAAAATGTAGAAAACAACCAAAAATATTTATAACACATTTAA
The DNA here is from genome assembly GCF_007399415.2 of Gopherus evgoodei. NCBI lineage: Eukaryota > Metazoa > Chordata > Testudines > Testudinidae > Gopherus > Gopherus evgoodei. The sequence continues at coordinate 62,339,936 of NC_044332.1, forward strand.
ATTAGTATTCTACTACTGTTTGACAGTTCGATTAAAACTGATTATCCTGACTATTTTTTTAAAAATCTAGGGTTTTTTGCGTGTTAGTTGCATGCATTAACTGCGATTTACAGGCCTAATTGTAACCTCTTTGGGGCAGGAACAGAGTCTAAACCTGTTTAGTGTGCTTTGTATACCACCATGTACATCAATGGCCCAGTATACAAATAAAGATATATGGTGACACATGGCCAGAAAGGGTTAAGTAGCTTTCAGGCTAAATGACCCAGATTCAACCTTTAGGGACATATTGGTAGATAATGTTTGTGTTTTTGTGTGTTTACATATATATTGTTAGAGGTTAACAATGTAATCAAACAGCTCCTGTCTATGCTGTATTCTGTTAATTTAGAGATCAAAAGGAGATCTTAAAATTTAAATGAACTGTAAAAATAGTGATATCGCTGTATTCGTCTCTCTTTGAAATGTATAGCAAATTACCTGCAAATGGTGGAAAACAGGCAACTGCCTAATGTTAATCCCTGTAGCTAATTACCAAGGGGTTCTCAAACGGGAGGAGGTCGCAAGCTGTCAGCCCCCACCCCAGATCCTGTTTTCAATCCAGCATTTATAATGCCGTTAAATATACTTTAAAAAGTGTTTTTAATTTATAAGGGGGGGGGTCATACTCAAGAGACTTGCTATGTGAAGGGGATCACCAATACAAATGTTTGAGAATCACTGTAATTACCAGTGATGCTTAGGAAATATGTCTACTTCAAAGTCTCCATGATTGCCCATTGTTCGCCTAAGGACTTCGAGCTGTCAAGAAAAGGCCTGGAACTGTATAAAGGTATCTTGGGTCCTGATCCTTTTTATCTCACATCTGTTTGATGCTTTATATAGGGGAAGCTTGAGTCATAAGAGTGAGATCTCTGGTCCCATCTGGATCATCCTGAATATGAACATTGGACTATGATCTATGGACTTAATTCTGAAAGAACTCTTTGCGACTACAAAGCTCACCATCTCTTTATGCATCTGATCTCAGAACTGTAATCATGTCTGTATGCATATTGATCTTTTAGCCAATACTCTCTCTTCCTTTTTTAATAAATTTCAGTTTAGTTACTAAAGATTGGTTGTAAGTGAATACTTGGGTAAGAACTGAAATATTCATTAACTTGGGAGGTAATGTGTTTGATCCTTTGGGATTGGTAGAACTTTTATATGATGACTAAGATTTTCAGTAATCCTCATCAGATTAGACTTGGGTGTCTGGATGGAGGCCTAAGGCTGAGATGCTTTAACGGAACTGTGTTGTTGGCTTCTGGGTAATCAGTAAGGTATTATAGAAGCTGTTCTGTTCTGGTTTGGTAAATCTAAATATTAGAGAATCCCCAATGCTGGTGGATATTTCGCCCCATTCTTTGCAGTTTGCCATAATTAAGTAACCCCATTGTGGGTCCCCTGGTCACATATACATATAATGGTTATTCTAGAAGGTTCCACTGAAGATGCTCAACTTTCAGTTAGTTCACCTCCTCCTTCCCACCCCTCAAGTGGTATTAGCATTTAGTAAACTGAGTTATCAAGACATTTAAGTAAGCACCATGAAACTATCAAAAATGTAGGCTGCTGCCTGCATCAGGGCACTCTTTTTGGAATAACTGACAATATTTGCCCAAAGTCAGATAACCAGACAACTGACCAGCTTGCAAGCCTATGATAGAGTGAAGTAGTCAAACAAATTCACACAAAACTAGAAATGTTTTCCCAACCTCTTTCTCACAATATGCTTTTAATAAATCTGCATATTTACCCATATGTGTTCAGGGTTTAAAGGCCTCAGCCAAAGCAGTTACACTTATGAAATTATAAATCAATCCTGGGAACACAAAACCACACCCCATAAAATAAGGAGTTTGCCAACATGCCTTTTCAAAAGGCACCAATAATACCAAGAGAATGACACAGTCCAACATGAAAGTTACCCTCAAAACCCAGTACAATAAATGCATTTCATATTTCATTAAGCAGAGTTATACATAACCAATTACAATTAAATTAAATAGGCAGTGTTGGACAGCACTTTCTTCATCATTCTAAAGCATCAAGCATCATTTAAAAAAGTGAAGCAAGTCTCAAGACACGGTGAAATACAACTGTGCATGGAAGGTAACAATTGTCTTAAGTTTCAGGTCGAAACAGCAAGATTTTGATATCTAAATGAACAAATACAAATATATTGGTCACCAAACAATAACTCATCTTGAGAGAGTTGCAGTCTGTTTCCGCTTATGTGAGATTTAACTCAATACACATACATCACTGTGCTGGGGAGGCAATAAGAATGTATAGAATAATTCTCGGGTTGTGGATACAGAAAATAGCAGCACAGATACCATGTTGACAAACAGAACAAATAATAAAAAGGTGAAGAGATCAGTTTAGATAACAAAAGATGGGATTCTCCTTTGTGACTACATATACATGTGAATTCTCCATAACCAAACCACAAGACAGTGTGACTAAGGACAAGCCCACACTATAGACTTCTGCAGGCACTGCAGTGTCAGTCAGGGGTATAAAGAAGTGTGCTCTCTGGCTGATTTAGCTGTGCCAGCAGAAGTGTAGAGACAGCTATACTGGCAAAGCGGTTAGCTTTTCCTGATATAGCTTATTTCACTCATGGGAAATGGTTTTACTATACCAGCACAAGCACTTCACTGGCAGAGTATACTAAGTTCCTAAATCAGTAAGGCATTCCCAGTGCAGGCACAGGCTCAGACATATCAACAACATAAGTGACATGCAGTTCACATTACATGCACTTGATATCTTTAGGCATTTTATTCACAGACATTTCTAATGCAGTCAGCACTGTGTTACATGAATGTCATCATGGGATGGATGGGGAGGGAAAGGAAAAACTGGACACGCAAGTTATACCACACGACATTGAGGAGCACTGACCAGGTGGTGAGAATGCATAGCTAGCATTTCTGTCTCATTTATTCAATCACAGATAGTGAAAATGGCTGTGATTTCAAGATTTTTTTTTTGAAGATACACAGAGATGCCTTTAACAGCATCAAAGATGGAGCCCTGACATCAGTCTAGAAGATTCCCCCCACCCCTCGCCTCCAACACACACACAGAGGTAGGACGTGAGGGAAAGAGAAACCAAGGGGTATTTATGGAGGTTGTGGAATTTGTGTTGGAGAGGAAGGATGAAGTACAGGTACAAAGAGATATTTGTTTAAGTTAGATTTCTAAAATTTCATCTAATTCTATCAAGAAACTGAGAAATCGACGTAGTCATTGAAACTCCAAAATGGAATTATAAATCTTTAACATAAAATTTGTCTTTATTTTATATAATGAATGCATAAGTGTCCTAGCTGCATACCTCACACAAGCTCTCCCTCCACCACTTGCACTGCTTCCTTTCCACTACCTCTCTCACCAGCTTCCCAATGAGGCTATCCCCTTCCCCAATCTCAGACAGCTAGAGCCTTCCAGTCACATTTTTTCTTTATTAGTGACAGCATGGGTCTTTATATTACTTCTGTAATTGATTATTCACAGGGTAATATCACATCCACAAATTAACAATTATTTTTAATGCATGGATGACAGTATATTTATGATTGCAATCCATGTATAACATAAAAATCTTAAGATACTGTGATGGGGAAAGGCCAGATTACAGTAAAGTACTGAGGAACAGGTATGTTAGCGACAGGCTAAACAAATCCCTAGTACCATGGTAACCAAATGGCAGTTGCTCCAGGTTAATCAAGGCACCTGGGGCCAATTAAGATCTTTCTAGAAGGCAGTAGAGATAGCTACATTGATTAGAACACCTGCAGCCAATCAAGGCAGGCTAATCAGGGAACTTGGATTTAAAAAGGAGCTCATGCCAGTCAGGCGAAGAATAGCCAGAGGAGAGGAAGCGCCTGTGAGGAGCTGGGAGCAAGAGGTACAAATTGCTGAGACAGAGGATGTGCTACTGTTGGATTGAGGAATTATCAGACAATCAAGCATTATCAGACACCAGGAGGAAGGTCCTGTGGTGAGGATAAAGAAGGTGTTTGGAGGAAGCCATGGGGAAGTAGCCCAGGGAGTTGTAGCTGTCATGCAGCTGTTACAGGAGGCACTATAGACAGCTGCAATCTACAGGGCCCTGGGCTGGAACCCAGAGTAGAGGGTGGGCCCGGGTTCCCCCCAAACCTCACAACTCCTGATCAGACACAGGAGGAGTTGACCCAGACTGTGGGTTCCACCAGAGGGGAAGATCACTGAAGTTAGTAAATCCGCCAATAAGCACAGGACCCACCAAGGTAAAGGAGGAATGTTGTCACAATACATTAAAACAGGCTTTTTCATGCAGTAAAAAAATCTTTAAGTCATGAATGAGTCATGGTAATTATTTTTCAAAAAATGGTTAATAATGCCATATGTTCTAACCAACATCACAACTACAAGGTGGATTCAAGCAAAAATCTTGCGATTAACTTGTGTTTTGTTTTTTTTTAGGGCTGAGACTGTCTTCTCTTTTTTGGAAAGCAGAATGCTCTGGCACATTTTTAATAAGTACTAAAATAATTATAAAAATATTATAAATATAAAAATGCTTTTGCACATTTTTAATAAATATTAAAATAATAACTACAATTATGGTGCATATTGTAGGATTGCTACAGTATAGCAGAGAACAAAAGTTTTCATACTACTAGTAAAATGTGTTAACAGCATCTTTTGACAAATTATACAATTCCAAAAATAACTGCGTATAAAATGTTTACTGTATAGGCTTGTGTCCCTATTAGTTCACTTACTAACCAATAAGAAATTAGCATACCGAAGCACAATATCTTAATAGATTCTTTCCATAAAACTGCTCTTTCACATGTGTGCCTCACATTTCAAAGCCTGTTTAAAAATAAATTGAGAGAGTCATGAGAGAAAAATTGGACAATTTTAAAAGGTGATTGTTCCTCCCAAATTACAAACTTAAAGCTTCACTAAGCTAAATCCTTACAATCATGGGTGGGCACCTTCTGCAATATATGTAAATGGTTATATATTGTGAGCAGTCGATTTGCTATGTGCTGTGCAAAACTGAGAACGTAATTCCTACCCTTCAACTAAACAGATGAACCAAACAATGGCTTTATCACAAAGCCATGGAGTAAATTCATTTTAATTATTTTTTTAATAAATACATACAAGTGTAATGTGATTTTGCTGGCAGATTAATTTTGTAGGCTGGGCAGAGAAAAGAATTTTAAGAATGGATTTGAATGGACTGGGACTGCTTGCTGCTCCAGGATAAAGCATACATTCTAGGCAAAGAGGCCATTATGATGGAAGGAACAAAGGATATGTCTACACTACCACATAATTTAAGTCACTCAGGGTTGTGAATAAGCCACTCCCCTAACTGACCTAAGTGCAGGTATGGACAGCACTATGTTGGCAGGAGAGCTTCTCCCACCTACATAGCTACTGCTGACTATTAGGGGTGGATTAATTCAGTCAAGAGGAGAACTCTCCCCTGTCAGTTTAGCATCACTACTCTAGAGAGCTTACAGCGCAGCTGCATCCAAGCAGCTTGAAAGCATTGGGAGAGCTGCAGGAGCAGTTGAAAGGCAAAGGGTATGAAAGGATAAGGGCAGCAAATTACCCACAGTAAAAAACAAAACAAACAGACAATGTAGCAATTGATTCAAACTGTCTTCTCCAGTGATTTTCATTAACTTGATTAATTTATTCATACACTACTTAAAGAGACAGGCAACATCAGTCTTAGGCATGCCTGAATTATGAGTCACTTTTCTTATTCATATTGTGCTTAGAATGATGTTTACAAGTGCAAATAAATTACTCAACATACTGCAACTCAAGTATTCTGGTATTGGGATCCCTACTGTCATCGATATTTAGTTTCAAAATGTCAACACTGACTTCCAGAATTGGGAAGCGTCAATTTCACTACACTAGGGAAGGAAGGGAGCAAAGAAAAGTGAGTGTAGAAAGTGCATTAAAGTAATCAGTATTCTTCATGCAATAATATTCTGGCTAGTTTACCTATTTTATTTTGAACAGCTATTTTTATTTGGTCCCCAGAGCATCACCTGGTTTGAGTACTAATAATGGGTGGTTGATCGGAGTTGGGAAGGGAGTTTTCAAGGGAGCAAGTGTGATGCTGAGAGCACTGACTCTCCATAGCAGTGCCATATTCCTCAGGAAGGGTTGCATTCTGTGCTGTCCAGCACAGGAGCAGTAGCACCAAATAACTGATGGACATGAAAGCCACACCTTCTAGAGCTTTTCAGATTTGGAAACTTAGCAAAGGGATTTAATTTTGTCAAGCTGGAGTGGGCAATGAACCTAATTTAGGAGAGAAATTCTGAGGCGTTATCTAGAAAAAGCTCTGAAGCTCTAAACAACATAAGAGAACTAAAGTGAACCTATTTCTAATCAACATTTGACTAAAAACTACTTTGCAAAACTCAGAGCATGACTCAGTGGACTCTCTCACCTAGTAATTTCTCCAGTTAGTCTTCATCTGCACTTGAATGTATAGTAAATATATATATTGCCTCTCACCACCTACCATTTTAGAATGTAAGCTCTTCAGGCCAGTGATCATTTCTTTGAATACAACTGTACAGTACCTGGCCCCACAAAATCCTTACCACGATTGTCACTGTGGACACTACACTTAAAATCAATATTAAACATTAACTAGCTAGGCTGTAATGTTGTATGGGGCAGGGACTTTTTGTTGCATATTTATATACTACTTAGTATGACAGGTACTAAGCCTCCAGCCTAAGGGTATGTTTACACTACCCACGTTATGGCACAGCTGTGGCAGCGCTATGACGTGGACCGTACAGATAGCCTTTATCCCCAGGGGAGAGCTCTCCTGGTGATAAAAAACCCACCCCTAATGAGTGGTGGTAGCTTTATCGCCAGGAGCACCGTTCCTGGAGATAAAGCACTGTCTATACTGGCGCTTTTCATTGCTAAAACTTCTGTTGCTCAGGGTTTTTTTCCCCACACCTCTGAACAAGAAAAGTGTTAGTGCTGAAAGTGGAAGTGTAGACAGCCTCAGTCCATGACAAGGTTTCTAGGGACTACAGAAATACAAATAGATTGTCACTGGCACAGGAAGGGACATGTGATGAAGACATGAAGGTGTCATAAACAGATAGTTAAGGGTTAATGTCTCTTTTACCTGTAAAGGGTTAACAAACAGGGAACCAAACATATGACCAGGGGACCAATCAAGAGACAAGATACTTTCAAATCTCGGTGGAGGGAAGCCTTTGTGTTTTTTGGGTTTTGCTTTGTTCTCTCTGGGTCCTGGAAGGGACTAGACAGGCAACCAGTTTTCTTGCCAATCTCCCTGCTATAGTCTCTTATATATTCAGAATAGTGAGTATTTTAGTAAAAAAGGCGGTTATAGTCTTTTAATTGTTTCTGTATTTGCAAATGTGTAGTTTGCTGGAAGTATTTTAAATGGTATTTTGCTGGGGGGGAGGCTTCTTTCTAGTGTCTATAAGCTGACAGACCCCGTAATATTCTATCTTGAATTTACAGCGATTTTCTTCATTCTTTTTTTCTCTTATTATTAGTTTTGCTTTTAAGACCTGTCTGATTTTTCCCCTTGTTGAGGCTCAAGGGAATTGAGTCTGTACTTAATAGGGAAGGAGATGGGAGGGAGAGAAAAGAGGGGGAACCCACCTGATTTCTCTGTGTTGTGATTCAAGGAGTTTGAACCACAGTAATCTCCTAGTGTACCCAGGGCGGGAAAGATCTGGGAGGAAGAAAGGAGAAGGGGGAATTCCTTTGTTTAGATTCATGGAGCTTGAATCTGTATCTCTCTCCAGGAGCCCAGGGAGGGAACACCTGGAGGGGAGGAGGGGGAAGGGAAATGGTTTATTCCCCTTTGTTGTGAGACTCAAGGAATTTGGGTCTTGGGGGTCCCCAGGGAAGCTTTTGGGGGAGATCAGAGTTTACCAGGCACTCTACTCTAAGTTCTGATTGGTAGCAGCACTACAGGATCTAAGCTGGTAATTAAGCTTAGAGGAATTCATGCTAGTACCCATATTTTGGACGCTAAGGTTCAGAAACTGGGAATTATACTATGACAGAAGGGTACCCAGTTTGTCTGGTTTTTTTAAATATTTTTTAAATATTTTACCCCCATGCCCCAACCCTAGATTCAGTCCTGATGAAGCTTAATTTGAGTTTAATATCAATTTAAGTGTGTCACAACATTACCACCATAGACTTGTACAGGGCCTGTATGAGAGCATCTAGCATTGTTAAACCAGATACCAGAGCTTCCTTCACCCAGAATAATCTTCATGAGATTTTTGTTTTGTTAAATTATGGACTTTTAAAAATCATGTATTTTCTCAGCCTCAATAAAACTGAATGCCAGGACCTATTCACCACTCTTATCACTACAACTTGAATCAAAATACCCGGGAAACAGCTTTAAAAAAAAACACAAACAAACCCACAAACATCAATGGTAACTTCTCTACTAAGAAAATACTCAACTTAGTAATGTTGAGACTGACAATGGGGAAATAAAAACAAAATTAACTTGTTGCCTTTTCCCTCTACAACATGGAAAACTCAACATCCTAAAAGAAGTTCAAATGAACCCAAAGGAAATACTGCTACAGATAAAAGGCTAGAGAGTGTTTTTCCTCCAGTGAGAAACTCGCAGTTTGCCTCCAACCTATTAAAAAATAACTGACCATTAAGTATGCGTATTGATAGAAATAGGAAGGTGTGGGGGTGATAGAGGAGATATAATCCTCCAGATTCACCAAAACTGATAAAGTTTGCTTGGCCCTTGACTAGAACATACGTAATAAGTAATCACAAGACATAGTGACAGAGCAAGAGAAAGAACTGTGTTTACCATAATATACTAACGAAAAATAAGAAGAGAGACTTCTTACCGGCATATCATTTTTGTTGTCAGTACAACTTTCATCCTTTTCTACTTGAATCTGCTGATGGCTTCTTGATTTTATAAGGTTTTCAACTGGAGTTATATCTTTAAATTCAGCCTCTGAACCATTCATTGCATCAGTTTCATCTTTTAGAGTAACAGTATCAGACATCCTCATTAGAGAAGGTTACTTTAAAATTCTACAGGAAATAAGGAACCTTTAAGAGGAGAAAGAAAAGTACGTATATTTACTCTATAGAGCTGAAAATGTATACTAATTCAAGAAGATTTACACACACACACACAGTATTTTCAATAGACTGCCACCAACAGGACATTTTCCCCACCAATTTTCTTTTTCCCATGTCTTGGGTCATCATGAATGAGTATTCATTTTAGTTCTGTCACCTTAATCCAGATGCTTATGCTACAGGTGCATTTTACAAGAGAAAAAAAAGCATTAACTAAAAGTTTATGCGAGTAGGTCATGGTAGACCAGAGGGGGGCAAACTACGGCCCACGGGCCAGAGTCCTCCCTGGACCTTTAGCTCCTGGCTGGGGAGGCTAGCCCCTGGCCCCTCCCCCACTGTTCTCCCTTCCCCACAGCCACGCCAGCAGCACTCTGGGTGGCGGGGTTGCGCGCTCCTGCCATGAAGAGCAGCAGCTGTCTTGCTCCGGCCACCAGACATGCTGTTCTGAGCGGCATGGTAAGGGGGCTAGGGGGCAGTCAGGGACAAGGGGCAGGGTTTGGATAAGTGTGAGAGTCCCATGGGGCCTGTCAAGGGGTCTGGGTTTGGATAGGGGTCAGAGCAGTCAGGGGACTGGAAGCAGGAGGGTTGACAGGGGGTGGAGTGCCAGGGGGCAGTTAAGGGTGGCAGGGTCCCGAGAGGGGGTGGTCAGGGAACGAGGAACAGAGGGCGGCTGGATAGGTGGTGGGAGTCCTGGGGGGGCTGTTGGAGGCAGGGATGTGGATAGGGGTTGGGGCAGTCTGGAGACAGGAAAAAGGGGGTTGAATAGGGGGTAGGGGGTCCCAGGAGGGGGTGGTTAGGGGACAAGGAACGAGTGGGGGGGGCTGGATGGGTCAGAGGTTCTGAGGGGGGCAGTCAGGGAGCGGGAAGTGCTAGGGGCCGGATAGGGGTCGGGGGCCAGGTTGTTTGGAGAGGCACGGCCCTACAGTTTTGCAACCCCAATGTGGCCCTCAGGCCAAAAAGTTTGCCTACCCCTGTGGTAGACCCTCGACTATCTCCCTCCTCCATATTTTATACATTGGTGTTTTCAAATACAACACTGGGTTTCAGTTCTAATATAAGAAATTGAAGTTCCTCTAATTCAAAGGGAGAATGTTGATTTGAAAAACTATAGGGAACTGGTCTGGTGGATCAGTAAGCCAACACAATGAACTACGGTGCAAGATTCACAAACTGAATGAAAACTTCCATATTGTCTTATTCCCAATCAACTACAATTGATATGAATAATTGTAGATATTACCTTACATGTCAAAGGTAATGAAACTGGTCACTGCACATTTCTTAAGTACCAGAAAGAGAGACAGCATTGACGATTCGAATGGTGGAGAAACAGTACACTAGATGATTACGTACAAGAACAATATAAACATTCCATAGCTCAAATAAATATTTGGAGTCACCATCCTGCCCAAGTCTCAACTTCCTGCAATGCCAGTTGTCAGGAAGATATGAAAACAATAAATCTACACTTCACAAAAAAAAAGAAAAAAAAAAAAGAAAGAAAAAACCCACAAAACCACACACACCACACACAAACACCCAACCCCACACACCACAATTAATCTAGGTAGAATGAACTTACATTTAAAACACTGATTTTATTTTTACATTTGAGGGATTTTAATTCAAAATAGAAAAACCTAGAGCACAGTTAAGCCAGTCAGGTACAATATTTGTTCCTTATTACCTGATGTATCCTACAGATTTGGAATTGTGATCTCCCACAAAAATAAAATAAAGTAATCCAACGTTCCTTTTCACAGTCGTCAACCAAGATGTTAGTTGTAATGAACCATCTGGAATATGGCAGGAGGAGTCCCATGTCCTTGTCACCAGTGTAGAATCCTTGACTGAACTATACTGTCTTGGATCAAGAATACCATCCCTTTTAGATGCCTAAAACAATAAAAAAACAGTTCCATTGGTAACTTCCATTAATGAAAAATCAGGAATATTTCTTGTAAAACTAAAAAAACCAAAGTCAGCATTTTTCATTTCCATTCAGTTTTGTTTGTCATTTTTGTTCTAATTATTTACTTATCTACTGGAAGAAGCTGTACTGTTTTTCACCAATTTGTAAGCAATTCCCAAAGTATAAATTAATAAGTCGTTATAATAAACATATCAGTATGTCTAGTTACACCATGACAACAGTAACATCCCTATGCCATGTAGGGATTTTCTGGAATAGGGCTGTAATAAAGAATTGGTTAAAATAAAAAACTTGGGGAAAAAATATATAGTTATTGGCAGTTGAAACTCATATAATTCTTGGCAGGATTAATCCTGTAAAAGCACCATATGCAATTCATATTACAAGGCCACATCATACCCCACAGACCAACCCTAGTACCTTCTACATGTTTCCCAAGATACATAAACAAGTGAATGCAGGCAGACACATCATATTTGGCCATAACACTCTTACTGAAAGAATATCAAGACTCTCAGAAGCCATCCTATCACCACTCAACCCACAAAGGGCCTGTTTCCTCCAGGACACAACTCACTTCCTCCCATAGAATGCCATCTTTGCTTCCATGGACATCATCTCCCTACACATCAATGTCCCTCACAAAGACGGCATCACTGCCTGCCTCAAATATCTACAAGACAATGGACAAGCCTCAAATATCTACCACAAACATCACCAAACTCATCCATTTCATCCTCACTCATAACAACTTTACATTCAACAAACACTTTGTCCAAACTATGGGAACAGCCATGGGTACTAGGATGGCTTCCCGATATATCAACCTTTTCATGGGCCACATTTGGAAAACGTGCCACAAACTCAATGATATACCTGACATAAATCAATGATACTTTCATCCTCTAGACAGACAACCAAAACTCCCCCATAGGATTTCTACCACAACTTCAACCATCATCATCCATCAAACTTTCTCTAGAACACTCCCACACAAGCAGCAACTTCCTGGACAGCACAATCAGTTTCAACAATAGAATAATAGAGATAACTATACACAAGAAACCCCTGGATCACCACACTTCCCTCCAAAGATGCATCTATCATCCTCAAATACAGAAAGAAATCTTAGTTACAGTCAGGCATTCAGACACCATAGAACATGCTCTGAAGAGAAAATCTGGGATACACACCTTAATACACTTAAAACTGCCTTCACCAAACAAGGGGACTCCACTAGAGAAATAGATCACATTATGGGTTGGGCCACCCAAATATTCTGAGAGAACCTGCTTCAATACAGGAAGAAAAAAAACAAACACACAAGAAGTGACATACTCCCAGTTGTCACTTACCAGCCCACACTGGAACTCAAACAGCATATCTAATTATTACAACCCATACTTAATGGGAATCATATCCTCAAATCTTTCCTGAACACCCTCTTCTAGCCTTCAAAACACTAACACACCACTATCACCTACTAGGCACTAAAAATCATAAAACCAGTGTGTCTATTGAGTCTGTGTCTCTCTACAACAATCTGTAACCCACTAACCCCCCTTTTTGGTCTTATGACCGCATAGGTGTTAATGATGCACTTCATCTTGAATGGTCTCTTGCAACATACGTTAACTCCTTATACTTAACAATCTCTTCCACCTCTAGTTAGCTGCAATACTCTGAGCATCTTTCCCAAACCTGAAGAAGATCTGTCGTGCTCAAAAGCATGTCTCTTTCACCAACAGAAGTTGGTTTAATAAAACAAAACAAAACAAAACAAAAAAAAACCTGTGTAGATCTAACACCATCACAAAAAATAAAATGTACCCTAAGGGTACGTCTACACTACGGGATTATTCCGATTTTACATAAACCGGTTTTGTAAAACAGATTGTATAAAGTTGAGTGTATGCGGCCACACTAGACACATTAATTCGGCGGCCTGCGTCCATGGTCCGAGGCTAGCGTCGATTTCTGGAGCGTTGCACTGTGGGTAGCTATCCCGTAGCTATCCCATAGTTCCTGCAGTCTCCCTCTCCCCTTGGAATTCTGGGATGAGATCCCAGTGCCTGATGGGGCAAAAATCATTGTCGTGGGTGGTTCTGGGTACAGCCTCACCCCTCACTCCCTGAAAGCAGCAGACAACCGTTTCGCGCCTTTTTTCCTGGGTGAACTGTGCAGACACCATACCATGGCAAGCATGCACCCTGCTCAGATCAATACCGCAATCATGAACGTTGTAAACACCTCGTGCATTCTCGTGCGGTCTATGCTGAACAGGGACCTGCAAAGCCAGGCGAGGAGGCGGCGGCAGTTACGGCAGTGCGGCGACGAGAGAGATTAGGACATGGACACAGAATTCTCTCAAACCGTGGGCCCCTGCGCTTTGGAGATCCTGCTGATAGGTAATGGGGCAGGTTTTAGCCATTGAACGCCGATTTTGGGCCCAGGAAACAAGCACAGACTGGTGGGACCGCATAGTTTTGCAGGTTTGGGATGATTCACAGTGGCTGTGAAACTTTCGCATGCGTAAGGGCACTTTCATGGAACTTTGTGACCTGCTTTCCCCTGCCCTGAAACGCCAGAATACCAAGATGAGAGCAGCCCTCACAGTTGAAAAGCGAGTGGCAATAGCCCTCTGGAAGCTTGCAACGCCAGACAGCTACCGGTAGTCAGGAATCAATTTGGAGTGGGCAAATCTACTGTGGGGGCTGCTGTGATGCAAGTAGCCAAAGCAATCACTAAGCTGCTGCTACGAAAGGTTGTGACTCTGGGAAATGTGCAGGTCATAGTGGATGGCTTTGCTGCAATGGGGAGGCGACAGATGGAACCCATATCCCTATCTTGGCACCGGAGCACCAGGGCACGCAGTACATAAACTGCAGGGGTACTTTTCAATGGTGCTGCAAGCACTGGTGGTTCACAAGGGATGTTTCACCAACATCCACGTGCGATGGCCAGGAAGGGTTCATGACGCTCGCATCTTCAGGAATACTACTCTGTTTAAATGGCTGCAGCAGGGGAATTACTTCCCAGACCAGAAAACAACAGTTGGGGATGTTGAAATGCCTGTAGTTATCCTGGGTGACCCAGCCTACTCCTTGATGCCATGGCTCATGAAGCCATACACAGGCAGCCTGGACAGTAGTCAGGAGCTGTTCAACTACCAGCTGAGCAAGTGCAGAATGGTGGTAGAATGTGCATTTGGCCATTTAAAGGCACGCTGGCACACATTACTGACTCGCTCAGACCTCAGCCAAACCAATGTCCCCTTTGTTAGTGCTGCTTGCTGTGTGCTCCACAATCTGTGTGAGAGTAAGGGGGAGACCTTTATGGCGGGGTGGGAGGCTGAGGCAAATCACCTGGCTGCTGATTACATGCAGCCAGACACCAGGGCGATTAAAAGAGCACACCAGGAAGCAGTGTGCATCAGAGAAGCTTTGAAAACGAGTTTCATCACGGGCCAGGGTACGGTGTAACTGTTGCATTTGTTTCCCCTTGATGAACCCCTCCCCCCTTGATTGACTCATTCCCTGTAAGCAACCCACTCTCCCCTTTCGATTACAGATTGCTTAAGGAAATAAAGTCACTATCGTTTAAAAATCATGTATTCTTTATTAAAAGGTCATTATAAAAAGAGGGAGAGAAATGACAAGGTATCCCAGGTGTGGTGTGGGAGGAGGATAGAAAGGAAGGAAAAGGCTACTAAAAACATTTCAATGTAATGACAGCCTTTTGGTTGGGCTATCCACGGGAGCGGAGTGGGCGGGTGCACGAAGCCTTCCCCCACGTGTTCTTACATGTCTGAGTGAGGAAGATATGGAACATGGTGAGTGGTGAGGGTGGTTACACAGGGGCTGCAGCGGCACTCTGTGACCCCACTGCTCTTCCTGAAGCTCCACCAGACGTCAGAGGATATCAGTTTGATCATGCAGCAGCCCCAGCGTTGCATCCTGCCACTGCATATCTTCCTGCCTACACCTCTGATCTTCCTGGCGCCACCTCTCATCTCGAGCGCCCCTCCTCTCCTCACGTTCACTGGCATCTTTCCTGTAATTTGATACCACGTCCTTCCACTCATTCAGATGAGCTCTTTCACTGAGGGTCACTTCCATGATTTCCGAGAACATTTCGTCTCGCGTCTTCTTTTTCCTCCGCCTTATCTGAGATAGCCTTCGGGATGGAGTAGGGAGACTTGAAAAATTTGCAGCTGCATGAGGGAGGGAAAAAAGGGAGAGAAGTCTTTAAAAGGTCGCATTTTGCATCTTAATATTGAGTGCCTGCAGCTCTAGCGTTACAGATCTCACAGACGCAGGCCCGGGCATCAGAATTCAGCTTGCATGCGGCCATGGTAAGCCATTGTCTCTCGGCTTCTGCAGCCTTCATATACACAGTGCCCTCCTTTCTCAAATACCAAGCAAATCCTGTTCAGTGCTGCTTCTTTCCTGTTAACATGCAGCAGAAGAAGCCACTCCCCCCTTCCAATTCTGTGGGATGATCACTTTACCCCTCCCCCCACCGCATGGCTGGTATCATGGAAGATCACTGCTAATCACCCCCTTTCTCCCTCCCCCATTGCGTGGCTGGTAGGAGAGAAGATCCCTGATAGCCAAACGCGAAAAAGTTCAGCGTTATTCTCCTCCCCCGCTCGTCTACGTGCAAGGAAGAATTTCTTTTAAGCAACAGGCAAACAGCCCAGTAGGAACGGCCATCTCTGGCCCCTTAATTAAATTCCTGAATTTCAACCAGGTTCCCATGAACGATATCACTCTCCTGAGGATAACACAGCGAGATAAGGAACGGATGTTTCTTGAATGCCAGCAATCACCGGGACCATACGCAGCTAGGCTTTGTCATGCAATGATACCCGATTACTTGCTACATGCATGGCGTGGTGAAGTGTCCTACCATGGTGGACGGAATAAGGCTGCCCTGCCCAGAAACCTTCTGCAAAGGCTTTTGGAGTACCTCCAAGAGAGCTTCATGGAGATGTCCCTGGAGGATATCTGCTCCATCCCCAGACATGGTAACAAACTTTTCCAATAACTGTACTGCCCATGAACGCATCCCAAGTCCTCAGGGCAAAATCAATCATGAAAAAACGCTTGCTTTTAAACCATGTTTTATATTTACAAAGGTGCACTCACCAGAGGTTGCTTCCATGGCTTCACTGTCTGGGCTAGTGGCTTGGGAGAGTAATTCCGTCTGGGTGAGAAAAAGCTCCTGGCTGTTAGGGCTAACAGAGTGCTATGTGCTCTCTGCAACCGCATCCTCCTCTTCCTCCTCCTCCTCCTCATCTTCCCCGTCCACAGAATCCTCAGCCATGGCTGAGATTACCACCCCCACCTTGGAATCCACGGACAGGGGTGGGGTAGTGGTGGCAGACCCCCCTAGAATTGCATGCAGCTCAGTGTAGAAGCGGCATGTTTTCGGCCCTGCCCTGGACCTTCCGTTTGCTTCTTTGGTTTTCTGGTAGGCTTGTCTGAGCTCCTTAACTTTCACTCTGCACTGCATTGAGTCCCTGGTGTGGCCTCTCCCCATCATAGCCTTGGAAATTTTTTCAAAAGTTTTTCCATTTCGTCTTTTGGAACGGAGTTCTGTTAGCACAGAATCCTCTCCCCATATAGCAATCAGATCCAGTACCTCCCGTGAGGTCCATGCTGGAGCTCTTTTTCATTTCTCAGGAGACTGCATTGTTACCTGTGCTGATCAGAGCTCCACGCTGGCCAAACAGGAAATGAAATTCAAAAGTTCGCAGGGCTTTTCCTGTATACCTGGCCAGTGAATCTGAGTTGAGATTGCTGTCCAGAGTGGTCACAATGGTGCACTGTGCGATACCGCCCGGAGGCCAATACCGTCAATTTGCGGCCACACTAACCCTAACCCGATGTGGTAATACCGATTTTAGCGCTACTCCTCTCATTGGGGAGGAGTACAGAAACTGATTTAAAGAGCACTTTATATCGATATAAAGGGCCTCATTGTGTGGACGGGTACAGCGTTAAATCGGTGTAACGCTGCTAAAATTGGTTTAAACGCGTAGCATAGACCAGGCCTAAGGCAATGGAAAGGGAGCATGTGAACAATAAATCTGACTGTTCATCAGGATTGTGGGGAAAAATCTACACCATATGTTTAAAGACAGACACATAAAAGAAGATAAGTGGGGTTACAATAAAAGGCAAAAGCTTGCTAGATCTAGCAGATTTATTCTGTCAGACAGTTCCTTGTATCCTTCAATACTATTATTTAATAAATAATACCTTCTTATGCTTATCATATACACTTACATATATTGGACTCTTTTTACCCAAGAGCAGCCAAAACTTGGGCTAGAAGGCAACAGCTCTTCACAATACATAGCAACACATCATAGTAGTTTGGTACGAGAAATGAAAAACACTCTACCAGTAGAAACTATGGACATAGAAATAAATCTCCAAGGCACTGGAATTAACATCCTTTCTCTTGCAAAAAAGATCTTAATTTATTACCAGTGGTCAGGAACTTGCTTTTACATATCATCTGAAAGACAGCACAATGCCCCTTAATGTTAGAAATGAAGCATTTCCTCAAAGGAAGTAGCACAATGAATTGAATCAACAGCACAACAAGCTGCAGAACCACAGATTACATTGCAAGGATGACCAAATCTGATCACACTTAGTTTATGAAATTTGATGAGATATGCAGCCTGAGGTGATATGTACATAGTAATCCAATATGATCCATCTATTAATGTAATTTACATTTTAGTGATGACTCCAAGTCATAGTGCCCCATGTTAAGTACTTTTAAAGCAGATCATTGTTTTTGAAAACTAGATAGCCAATGAAGTACCTACCACAGTGAATATATAATTTTAAAATGCTGATTAGTGCTGCTTCTATTCCCCCCACCCCCCAACTCTTCCATATACCCATTTTTATTTCCACTCTGGGCAGAAGAATAAAACTCTTAACCTACAGTGGATTCAAAATCAAATTGAGATACAGCTATCAGAGCTTCCTTACATTGTGAATTAAGACAAATTAACTAAATCTATGAAGTTAATGTTCATAAGTTAAAGCATATTGAAGATCCATGTTGACGCAATCATTCAGAAGTAAAGTGGCCTTAGTTTTCCATAGCTTAATCTTCCCTTCTTTCATAAATGTGTCTGTCCAGGAAATCCTCAGAGTCATCCTTCCCAGTGATTGTAAGAACATAACCCCCCCGCCTCACCCTTCTTAAAAAAATTTTTTAAGTGGGACAGGAGAGAGGAAAGGGATAGAGATGAGCCAGTGCCTGTGGGCTGTTCATAGGTTTACGTCAACTACTTTGGATGTGTTAAAACGACATCTGTTTCCTGAGTAAAGACAAAGCCTCTCAGAGAAAGGACTTCTGAGGATTTGTGTGTTTAAGACTTGCCACAAGAGCCATTCTAAGTTCTCTCTCTGTCATTCGTTCCAGATAAAATGTAGATTTAAAAATGTGAGAATCTTTCCTTAAGGTTCTTGAGAACTAGAAGGTACATTTCTTAATGTGAAGGGAAAGGGAAAAGGACTGGTTTAGAGAGGAAATTCCTTAGACACTCCTTGTACTAGTGAAAGACAATGAGTATGAACAGAGAAGCATTTCACCCAACCAATGGACAGACTCGATGGCTGCAAGAACAACTTTTAGGATTCAGTCCTTCATAGATAGACTAAAAAGGAGAGCACTGCCAGCTTAGGAGGGTAAGACTATGGCCCTATTGTGATAGTCAAAGGATGCATTTTTCCAATAGAAATGGATCAATCAAGTTAATGCAGCATGATTGAAAATCCCTGTCAAGATGCACACTAGCACTTTTGAAGCAAAGCTGGCTGTATTTTCAGCCGATGGAAGGATCCTAAGGCAAGCAGAATAGATAGCTGCTACTATGATAGGAAGCCACGGACCCTGTATTTGGGATGCTTGGACCCCCTTCTGAGCAGCTTTTTTAAGGGAACGTCTTTCACTGGCAATGTTAAAGCACTGCCATGGGAGCACTTCAACGTAGTTTGTGTAGTCACTGCATAGCACTGGGAGAGAGCTCTCCAAGCACTCAAAAAAAAAAACCAAACCCACCTCCACAAGGGGAATAGTTACCAGCACTGGGAGCGTGGCTCCCACCACTGGTGCACTATCTACACTGGCACTTTACAGCACTGAAACTTCCAGCGATCAGGATGATGTTTTTTCACACCCCTGAGCGAGAAAGCTGCAGTGCTGTAAAGCGCCAGTGTAGACGAGCCCTCAGAAATAGGAGGATCAGTATAAGAGTAGAAGCTGCTGCCATTACCCCATGTGGAACAGCAAAGAAACTAGAGCTGTAGTATGAGTAGTCCAGCAGAGGGCACCACAACTCTTCTGCACCTTGACTAGGATAGCTATTGCCTGTTGATTTGGAGATCAAGGACAAATTCATGCATTATGAGTCAGTGCCTAGGACACTAACATTTTTTGTTCTCCTTTTTTTAATGTACTTCCCCATTGCTCCCAATATGTGGGTTATTCTGCAATTGTTCTGAAATTAACCCCACAAAGTAGGATGCAGCCAATTCTGTTTAGCTCAATATGAGCGGGCCATGTGTTCCAAGTTTCTTTGAACCATCATCCAGCTTGTGTATATAAAATACTTCAACATGATTGTTTGATATCACCAATACTGCTTCATTTAAAAGAATATGCCACACTGCCCAATGCAGTTAGAAGAAGTTAATACAATATCCCAGCATTATGCAGATTCAGCTCTTTCCTCTTCCAAAATGTTGGTATGTAGAAAGAGCTTTGTGGACATGGACTCTACAGATGTGCTCATATTTCAGATTTTTTGAGACAAGAATGAGTCTAGTAATTGAGATGAGAGAGCTTTAGCCTGGCTCCTATAATAAACTATAACTTTAAGAACTGTGCAAATTAAAATTAATACAGTCTGCTTAGAGGATTTCTTAAAGAAATCCTTTAGTCATGGGCATGTAGATGCAAAAAAACAGTTATAAACTTGTAAGAATTATACATTTATCAACAGGAAGGCTTCGTGCAAATTTATCCATGCTGTACCCTAGTGACTTAAACAGATTTACATCCAGGATGAATTTTGCTCGTTTTACCTCTATTACTACTTAAACAAATATATTATTTTCAAAAGTTCAACATAACCCAGGATAGGTTAAATCACTATACACTGCATTAATGTTAGAAGCTATTTTTATTTAATAACTACAGTTTAATCAAAAATTAATATAAATTTCAAAGACATACAGTAGAACCTCAGTTATGAGCACCTTGGGAATGGAGGTTGTTCATAACTCTGAACAAACGTTCAAAAGTTTATAGCTCAACATTGACTTAATACAGCTTTGAAACTTTACTATGCAGAAGAAAAATGCCACTTTTAACCATCTCAATTTAAATGAAACAAGCCCAGAAACAGTTTCCCTACCTTATCAAATGTTTAAAAACTTTCCCTTTATTATTTTAGTAATTTATATTAAACGCAGTACTGTACGGTATTTGCTCTTTTGGGGGGGGGGGGTGTCTCTGATGCTGCCTGAGGTGAGGTGAGGTGTGTGGTTGACTGGCCAGTTCATAACTCTGGTGTTTGTAACTCTGAGATTCTGCTGGATAATGGTGAATCATATAAAATATTGCATTATTAATACTCCTCTTCTAAAATGAATTAAGATGTATTACACTATGTATATTATAAGTCTTATTGCCTAAAACATCCAGAGATAATTTTAACAAATCCAGCTGGACAGAAATGGCTTAGTTTACCATGAAGTCTTGATAGGTCAGAGCCTCCAACCTCTTTTTGGAATAATATTTAAGATTTCCTTCTCTCGTTTGAGAAATTAGAGTCCCAGGATGATGATTCTGGTTAGTTTTAGGCCTATACATACTTATGAATGGTACTAGTAAGCAGCACTATTTTATCTATATCTCACATCAGGGAGAAAACCACCACCAGATAATTCAGTATATTTTTAAAAATCCCCACTTTCTATTGTGGGCTTTTGCACACTCTAGTCTCTCCAGCACATGTGTATCTTTCAACAGAATTTAAGCACCCACTTGAGCTTTAGAAGGCTGCAGGTTGGAATGGCACCATTGTTCACAGAAGAGCTGAGATTTGCTAAAAGGTAAATATTGAGACAAAAGGTTTCATGTGAGAGCTATTGAGGAAGAAGAGTACTTTTTTGTACCAGAAAATGAAATCGAAGTGAAGCACCTATGAATAACTGGCAGACATCTGTTGCCAGAATTTGTTCACCACCACCTCAATAATTTTATCCAGAAAAGAAATGGTTGGATATTAGGTGATAGATGGTAGTACTGTTGACATCAAGGAATGGTTTCTTAAGAACCCATTGGACTATTGCATCTTTCAGGAGTCAGATTTTTCCCTCTGCACAAAGCACTGATGTTCTTGGCCATTGGTGCCTAGAAGATCTTCATTGGCTTTCATCACCCAAAAAGAAGAGCAGGCACCTGTTAGGGCCTAAGAACCTCTCAGAGACTTCATGGCCTGTGAATGATCAGGCCAAAATCCATCAAGGAATGTGAACAATCATTGCTGTCCAATTTCCAGCCAGAAAGTCTTGAATTCATTCATCTTTCCAGTGAAGTAAGAAAAAAAAAAATCATAATTTGATATACTTGGGTCTGAGTCTGGATGAAGGCAGTAAGCATAAGCTAGTTAGGTTATTCTCTGGAGCTGTTCAGCCAATCAAGAATTTGCTAATGCAACTGAGAGGCAAAGGTGGTTCGGTCTGGACACTTTCATGGATGCAAAGTATATTTGCACAAACTCCTTGCACTACTGTTGATTGGATTGAGATAGAATGTTCACTTACCCTACAGTAACTGTGGTTTTTAAAGATGCCTTGTCTGCAATTACTGCAGGGTAAAGTAACCACTCTTTCTTCAAGTGATTGTCCATGTGTATTCCACTTCTGGTGGCTCAAAAGAAGTAACTCATGTCCTGGAGGTGGGTACAATGAGTCTACTGAAACAGGGACTCCAGGACAGCTCTATCAAAGGAGGCAACAGATCTGGACCCCTCTAGCAAGAAGTAGTGCTAAGCTACAAGGAGGCCAGCCCAAACCTGAGCGGTGCTGACATGACCGCATGCACCATGGGGCAGGTCAAAAAGCCCAGAGCGGGGAGCCAAGCAACAGCCAATCAGCAGTATGACACAGGAGCTGAAGGAGATGCCAATGCAGAGTGAGAGCAGCGTAGGCTTGCTCCTCAACTCCCTGCCCCTGGATCTTCACCACAGGACAACACCTGACGCATTCCCCTGGACCTCCCATTCCACCAGGGCAATATCCAACCCATGTTGGACACTCAAAATGTTAAGACACCTCATCTCTCAAGCTCCTCTGGGTCACAACAACAGAGGGTAGCCCAAAGAGAGTTGCAGCATGAAAACGTTTGGGAACCACTTCTCTAAGGCAAGCAGATAGTCCACGATAGCAACCTCTTCCATTTAGCAGCACAAATAACTTTGGTGGAATCCTTTCTGCTACAAGCAAGGATGCTTTGAACTGCTAAGGGGTAGGCTCTATCTGTCAGTCAGCCAGCCTCCAGGCCATGTGATGGAAGGATGCTGGGTCTGCAAGTAGGACTTATCCCTTCAACTGCATAATCATATTGGGGTATCAGAAGTTTGATATGGGGCAGTGCTGACAGATTCATGAGGTCAGAATACCAAAACTGCCTGAGACATGCTGGGATGATCATCATTAGGTCTGTGGCCTGTCTAAGGACTCTCAGTATCAAGGGAATTGGAGGGTAGGCATACATGAGCCCCCACTACCTTAGGATCAGAAAAGCATTGAAACAGGGTCTTGTTCCCTTTCTGGAGTAGGCACTTCTTATTGTGGTTGGAAGCAAACAGGTCTAATCTTGGGAGCCCCCACCTATGAAAGATTACTTTTCAAATAATCATTCATGGTTGTCCAAGTATTTTCAACTCAGACGGTCAATTAAGATGTTTTGCAGGCCAGGAAGGTGTGATGTTACTGACATAACCTGTGACCCTATAGATCATTGTTGCAACCACTATTGTACAAAAGGTTATTGTGTAAGGTGTCTATGGAAAGGTTATGATTTGCTGATCATGATTATGCTAGCTGTATGTGTGTATCATTTTTGTAGTTTAAGTTACGAATATTGGCTACGTACTTGTATCTTAATGGTGTTTTGATTCTAAGTAGCCTCAGTGAAGCATTTGGTCATTTTCTTAAGAAGGGACTATTCTCAGTAAGTGCCCAATCAAGAAACACTTATCTGACAACGAACTCTGGGAGACACCAATCCACATCTGAGCTTTCCTGGGAACGTTCAAATTAACATGTAAACAATGATGTTGGTCTGTAAAGAACTGAGTCATGCATGGACATGTGACTTGCCCATGTGACTCCAAACGCCATCTTGCTGTGATCTTGCACAGGAGAACCAAGGGGTTTCCACCCACAAGAGAAAGCCTACAAAAGGCTGCTGTATCTCTTCCATCTCATCTTCAATCCTGCTTCTTGCCTCTGGAGGGACTTTGCTACAAACTGAAGCTCTGAACAAAGGAATGAATGACTCATCCCAGCTGTGGATGTACTCCAGAGACTTGATTTGTGCCTAGTTTATTAGTACAGTACAGTTTACTGCTACAAGCCTGAACTAAGAACTTTGCCATTACTGTATGTAATTGATTCTATTTAACCAATTCTAGCTCTCATCTATATCTTTTTCCTTTTATGAATAAACCTTTAGATTCTAAAGGATTGTCAGCAGTGTGATTTGGGGATAAGATTTAACTTGTATATTGACCTGGGTCTAGGGCTTGGTCCTTTGGGATTGGGAGAACCTTTTTCTTTTACTGGGGTAAAACCATTTGTCCCCATAACGAGTGGCACTGGTGGTGATACTGGGAAACTGTAGTGTCTAAGGGAATTGATTGATTGACTTCTGGATAGCCAGTGGGGTAAAACCGAAGTCTTCTCTGGTTGGTTGGTTTGGTTTGCCTTGGTGTGCTAAGGAACCTCAGCCTTGGGCTGTAACTGCCCTGCTCTGAGCAACTTGCCCTGAATTGCTACTCTCGGAAGTGTCCCACCAAAGGCAGCATCATTACAGAAGGTGAGAGCCACTGGACTGGGTGGTGACCAATGCACCAGTTCCAAAGTTGGACTGCCTCCTGGGAAAGATGATGAGTGAGCATCTCCCTGCTTACTGATAACAACCATGGTGTTGTCCATGAGCACCTGTACTGTGGTGCCATGAAGTACTGAAAAGAAAGCTATGCATGCCAACCAAATGGTTCAGTTCCAGAACATTTATGTGAAGATTTGTCTTGAGGAAGGGGAAAGTGACTCCAATGCCCTAAAACTGAAGGAAGCCCAGTGAACTCTCCACAATG
The DNA here is from genome assembly GCF_007399415.2 of Gopherus evgoodei. Classification (NCBI taxonomy): domain Eukaryota; kingdom Metazoa; phylum Chordata; order Testudines; family Testudinidae; genus Gopherus; species Gopherus evgoodei. The sequence continues at coordinate 62,364,511 of NC_044332.1, forward strand.
CATATGTTGCATTGGTGATCCCTACTGCTCTCTTGAATGAAAACCATGACCAAGGAGCCCTTGAAATAGACTTGATAGTGCCAGTCCATTTTCTTGGAGGTAGGCACCATAAATGAATTGACCAGATGTCCCTGATTCCATGTGAAAAACCTCTGAAACTCCTCTCCAAGGAGCCAGGTTCACAGGGATCCAAGACAGGTAACTCAGTTCTCTCCCAGTTCTCTCTCTCTCTCCGAAGCCAAGAAAGAGAAGTAATATGCTTTAGCAGAGCATCTCTCAGATGCCGGGGGAGGTCATGAATCTGTAATGGTGTAGACAATGGCACTGGGGCCAACAACTTCTTCACAGAAGGCAGTAATGGACGCTTGGGTAGATCCAATACCATTAAGACTCTTTGTCCTATAAATTGAGTGGTTACAGCAGAGGCTTGGGTTGAGGTCTCCTGCTCTAGAAATGCAGTCAGTAGTGGAGAGGTTTTAGCCTCTTCCAAGAGAAGATGTCTCCCTCTGACTGCAATTCCTAGGCACCAAGAGTTTCAGAATTGGTATGGACAAGTCTGGAAAATGCTTGTGCATTGAGGGTTTCTATACCGACGTCTTCAGTTTAGATGCTTCCATCCTTGGTCACCAGTACCAAATACATTGATAGCATCTGGAGGCTGAGGGGGGTTCTTATGGTGACTAGTTGGTGCCAAGTCAGAAGTTATTCTGGACCTTGAACTGCCGCCAATACTAGATATGCTTGGGGCTGGAGATGGGAGTTCTGTGTCTCTGGTCACCATGGGAGTGGTACTCCTTATGACCTCTCCAAAAGATAAGGAAGAGGATGCAAGAGAGGTTCTGGTCAACTCTGTAGAAGAACAGTGGGGACTTCCTCCATGCTGAAGGTGCTCTGGAATCCAGATTGGACCACTGGCTTACTGGAGCATTCTGAGGGCTAGTCTACATTAATATTTAGTTTGTGGGAAGCTAGGGTATACATCCCCCCCACACTGGCCTGCTGTGCACTAAGTGTCTGTGTGGACCCTGCTGCCACACACTAAAAGATTCCTAATGCATTTTGATCTACCTCACTTTGAACAGGAGTCAAAGCACAATAGAGACCAGTCAGCAAGGTCCAAAAACACTTAGTGAACAGCAGGTTAGTTGATTTACACACCTTTTTCCTGTGAACTAAATGTTAGTGCAAACAAGTGGGTCCAAGATGACCAGTTTTCCTCGTATTCAGCAGCTAATGAAGCTTTTCTGAAGTTCTCAAGGAGAAAGGAGGACTTTTGCAAAGAAGGAGCACATACAGCACTTACCTAGCATATGCATTTCCTTCAGACAGAAAAGGCACTAAGAGTGTCCATTGTTGATAGGGATAGCTTGTTCAGAAGACAGGCAGGTCTTGAAACCAGGGTACTTTAACTCCACCACATCCAGAGCCAAGGCAACACATGGATTTGTAGACCTTGTTTATCAGTAAATTCACATACACACTTAATTTTTTTGGCTAGTGAATAAACCAACAATAAAAAAAACCTAAATAACTAACATCTAACCAAAAAGGATTTATTTGCACCATGTGCCAAGAGGTAGATGCTACAGGTGTTCAGTCTTGCAACCACAAGCAGTAAGAAGGAACTGGAGAGCTGCTGCCATTTCCCTACCTTTTATACTCTTGGCTCCTGTGTGCCGGAGGGGTGACCCCAAACACTGCTATTCAGAAGATTCTTATCTATCTCACCTGGAAGGCAACAACTTCGCCTGGAAGTTCTGAGTCCAAATAACCAATGTTTGAAGAAGGCAGATATTCACAGTGTTCCATCAGAACATCAGCGGATCAGTCTGACAGCTGTTCAGCTGTCTCCCTATTTTTGTTATGGTCTTCAAATTATCAAAATAAAATAAAGACTAATCTTAAAAGGCAAATTTTTCTTTAAAATTCAAGTTCCATTAGAATTTTTCACCACTCTTTTTTTGGGGGGGTAGGGCGGAGAGGGACAAGAGAGCAGATCCAGAACAAGTTTTCAAAAAATTTTTGGTTTCAGATAATTGGCAGGTTCATGCATGTGTGGAAAGGTAGGTAAAACTGTTAAAATAGCAGCTGAAAATAATTTTAGCTTAAGTAGTGTACTGAGCTCAAAATATTTTTTTAACAACTATTTAAAAAAATAATTTCACACATCTCTGTGGGATGACAGAGCCTGTATGGTTTTCACTAATCTACCTTAAACTGTTTCAGAATGTAACCCCCCCAACCCTCCTTCCCTAAAAGTTATAAGCATACATATGATCACAGAGTCATAACAAAAGTACTGATGTCTAGAAACTAAGGCAAATCATGCAATATTTTCTATAGTATTCTGAACATTTGTCCATTTCTCTCTACCCTGTTGCCTCAAAACAGCACACACACTTTGTTATTCCCTACTGCCACTCCTCTTTTCCACCAGAAATACTGCTGCCAAAATCATCTTTCCTGTTTTGCATCTTCCACACAGCTCCATGTATCTGTCAACTGGCTTTCATTTTAATATTACAAAATTCAAATTGTTTTGCATATTCCAAGCAATACAAAACTTTGCCCCAGCATAATTCTGTTCTAATCTCCTACATACTACCCTTCTTTCAATAACCACTCCTTTCATTTCCTTTGCCTAATCCCAACTTTTCATACTGCTCAATATGTCACCTTCAAGAAAAACTTTTGAAAAGCCACCTGTTCCATGAAATATATCAGCTGGAAGACCACGTCAATACAAAATAAACAGGGTACCATACTGCAATGTACAGTATCCACTTGTGACTTCAGATTATCAAGTCTTCAAGACAAGAACCCCAAATGGCGGAGTTCATGTTACACATTACCATACAGACTTATGGAGATATACTAGTATATACTATACTTCTTAAAATATAGATTAAAATAAGGCACACAGGAAATTCCATAAGTTGCAAGCCATTTCCTTTGGAGATATTGTTGACTGGATTTTATATATTAAAAACCATTTCCTGCCAAACCAAATAAACATTTTTAGATAATTAATGTTATATATGTTTGTGAACAAAAACCTAAAAAAAAAAAGTGAACTATGACTAATCTTCTATTTTATTATTAATCCTCTATTGGTATTGGATCAGTTATTAAAGCTATGAACTGTATGCACTGCATTGTACCTAGGTAAAGCCAGGTCAGTTCTCTTAAGTAATACACATCATGGTGCACATTTTTTTTTCCAGTAGATAAATCTTTTCAAAGGTTTTTCCTCTATTTATGTACAAGATTTAGTATTTACCAAAATATGTATCTGAGCACATATGTTCTTTAACAGCCATTTCTTTAGCTTTGCAACAATTTATTACTACCAACTGACAAAACAGAATATTAAAAAATAGATGTGAAAAAATAAGAATACTTTTTCACCAAATGCAAGAAAAAATATATATGCTTTAATTTAACCGCTCAAAACAACAAAGCAAAAGCACAGATCATGTTAAAAAAACCACCCTGAGTGAATTGGCCCTGTCAATACTGGTTCTCCACTTGTGAGGTACTCCCTTCTCGTCATGTGTCATTATATAAATGCCTGCATCTGTAACTTTCACTCCATGCATCTGAAGAAGTGAGGTTTTTTTACCCATGAAAGCTTATGCCCAAATAAATCTGTTAGTCTTTAAGGTGCCACTGGACTCCTTGTTGTTTTTGTTAAAAAAAAAAAAAAAAAAAAAAGCCTGCATCAGCAAAATGCTGCTTTGTGCTCAGACCATAATACACTTCCATAAAAATATCAAAATATTCAGAACATGGTTTGGCATTCATATTTTAAAAGGCAGACAATTGTTTAATTACCGGTAACCATTTTAAAGGGATAAGATTTTAATTATTTAGCAGGTTACTTTAATGGCCCAAAAATCTTCGTTTAAGTTCAAAATGAATGTGAAATACAAAAGCAGCCCACAACAATTATACTTAAAAAAACAACAACACATTGAACTAGAAAAATATTTATATACAATTAGATTTTTATTGTTAAAATGTGGGAGCTTTCATTTTTTCTTTTATTTCCATGCACAGGAATAGAAAGGTGATTAGACATGAAAATGTCTAAGATATGAGTTCTAAGTTCCTATTGTTGATGGCTTGAATAGATTTCTAATTTTAACAGCACAAAGCCTTTAATCTGTTCTTGGCTTCCAGGTAACCAACTTGTACCACAACTGTTAGTAACCAAAAGGAGACAATTATCCGGGAAAAGTTTAAACACCATGCAGGAATTATGATGGACATCAATTCTGACACAAAATGTACTGTAGTAGAAAGAACTAGTGAGCTGGTACATTATTCTATTTTTGATATATTATGCTATTAGTTTTCACCATAAAGTTGCAACATGCCTATAAGCCAATAACAACTAATTTTTCCAACCTGTATTTTAAAAAGCATTATAAAATGCCAGTGCACAGAAAAAGAGTGGAGTGTACACATTTTTTAACTGATAAGAAATAATTAACCTGTATTATCTACAGATAATTAATGTCTGAATTTTCAAACTGCATAATTAAACAAAACTGAACACAGTCCTTTGATTAACAGTAGTTTTTGTGTTTCTTGGGCGTATGACTTTCTTCTGTAATCAAAGCAATGACAGTTCTGGGCTTTGCTTTGTTAGAGCATTAACTTATAAATTTAAAAAAATGGAAGTACCACTCTTGAAGAAATCAGCAGTCCTCCTTTTCTAATCTACTGAGAAAGATCATTCTCTTATCTAAATTGGATTTGTCCTATGACATAAAAATTAGATTAATGCCATGCATAGGTTTAAATACATCTATCATGTCTTATTCAGCCTTTTCAAAATGAACCTAGAGCAAAAGTCTATTTCCAGTTCAAACATTTTATCAATATCTTTATAAAAGAAAACATTTTAGCTTAATTACAGTTAAACTGTTTCACCAGCACAATGGCAAGAGACCAGTACTGTAAAATGAACACTTTTTTCCATTTTAAATAATGCAACTGAACAACATTTTCCATTTTTGCAACATAAGCAAATTATGTTTCATCTTAACAAAAGGATAAATCTACAATAGTTTTTCTATTCTGGCAGTAGTATAATATTCAGCTGTAAAAATAATCTAGCAAGAATGCCTCTCAATCCAGTTTACACACACATTCCTACACACATGCACAAACTTACATTTTAAAGATTATTTTTGTGGGCATCTGTGTTAAAACAAGTCATCTACAGTTTCTCTTTTAATATCAATGTTTTTAATAGTTATTAACATTTTCCATGCTAACTGCTTAGGCCTAAATATCGCTTTGTAAAAACAAGAATCAAAACAAAACAATTAATGGTTACAGCTAGTCTGTAGAGATTTTTAGCTTTCTTTTCAGATTATGTTTTAAACATTACATTGCAGAATTCACATACCTGGATCATACTGGCATTTAGCTTCATTATGCAGAATTACTGAAGATATGCTTTCCATAGTATCTCATACCTTGGCTTTTGTATTGTTCCTTTAAACACCTTACTGCACAAATACACTTAGCTTAACATTCAAGCATTTGTACCTACTAAAGCAATTTGTTAAGGCACTTGCTGAAGCCTCAGAGACAATAGAAAATCAACAGCTGTATGTTGTGATGTCAGTAACACCCTAGCCAGTCACCACACAGAGAAACTAAAACGCATCAGAAGCTATATTGAGCTCTTCCTTAGCAATTCAGTATCAAGTGATGCAAAAGCCTTGTGAAGCTGTAAATGTGCTATAAAATGGCTGTAGGGGGATTTTAGTCATTCTCTCCATTAAAATTCTATGGCACATCTCCCAGCATAAGAAGTTTATTATTACTATGAAATTATTATTTTTGTTAACTGACACAAACAGTAAATATTGTACAAAACTGGTGTTCCTGTGCAGATAGTAATTTTCTTTCTAAAAACAATGCTATTTTATCTTTTCCATTTCATATTATAAGCAATGGGATTAAAAAAATAAATTTAAAAAAACCTATCCATTTACTAAGTACTCGTCACAGTAGTATCTGAACAACTTTTTAAGTCAGATTTTTTAAAAGTTTTATCTGTAGCTGTTTTTTCAACTTTAAGGGCAAAATAAACTACCAGCCAGTGTAGCTGAAGGTAACATTTTGCATGTTGGTTTGGTTTCTTCAAATCCCCTTAGATTTCTCTGGAAAAGTGAGTTACTTCACTATACCAGCAGATGGACACATGAAAAGAACATATTTCTGATGACAGCATTCACATGGGTGCTTACTGGCCAAAATAACTCACTTGGAGACTTTCCAAGCAAAAAATGAAAAACTGAACTACTAACAGCAGACTGGTAGAGTAGAATTATCTCCACCACCAAAATGGGCAATATTGTCCAGGCTATATAAGAAGATTTTTCAGAATCCAAATGATCAAAAAAAGCAGTAATTATCCCCCTCCGCCCCCCCGAAATAAAGGTTGGACCACTATCCATTTGCTGAAGTCCAGAGGACCAGACTTCCAAAAGGAGCATCTAGATTGGAGGTGGGCAAACTACAGCCCATGGGCCACATCCTCCCCGCGAGACCTTCCTGCCCAGTCCCTGAGCTACTTCCCCAGGAGGCTAGCCCCCGGCCCCTCCCCTGCTGTTCCCTCTCCCCCACAGCCTCAGCTCACTGCGCAGCCGGCGCAATGCTCTGGGCGGCAGGGCTCTTGCAGAGCCACAGCCTGTCCTAGTCCTCTGGGTGGCATGGCTGTAGTGCCACCAGCGCCGCAGGCAGCGAGGTAAGAGGGCAGGGAGCGGGGGTTGGATAGAGGGCAGGGGAGTTCAAGGTGGTGGTCGGGGGCAGGGGTGTGGAGGGGGACAGGGCAGTCAGAAGGCAGGGAACAGGGGGGTTGAATGGGGGCAGGGGTCCCAAGGGAACGGTCAGGAAGGGGGGGGCTAGATGGGGCAGCGGGGGGCAGAAGTTACGGGGCAGTCAGGCGACAGGGAGAAGGGATGGATGGGGCAGGGGTCCTGGGGGAGGGGAGCCATCAGGGAACAGAGAGGGTTGGATGGGGCAGGGGTCCTGGGGGAGGGGGGCCATCAGGGAACAGAGAGAGTTGGATGGGGCAGGAGCCCTGGAGGGGCCGGAGGGGTGGGGTGGGGTGTCAGACAAGGGGTGGGGGTCAGGCCACACCTGGCTGTTTGGGGAGGCACAGCCTCCTCTAACCAGCCCTCCATACAATTTCAGAAACCCGATATGGCCCTCAGGCCAGAAAGTTTGCCTGCCCCTGATCTAGATAATGTTGCCATGTCCAATATAGGGCTTGTCTCCATGGGAATGTTACATCAAATTAGTATGTCAACTCTAATTGCAGTAATGTAACTAAATCAAACTGAAGCGTATCTGTACTGCTATGTTATACTGGGTTAAAATACTTTCCTTGTTAATCACTGCATTTGCTTACCTCTGCACTCTTTCAAAATTATCCACTTAGCATTCTGGACAGATATCTGATAGCACAACATTCTGTCGCTCAACTCTATTCTCTGATTTTTCTCCCGGTGCATTTTGGGACACCCACTGGAACCCTGTCTGTGCACACGCATGAGAGAAACTAACATTCTCATGATTCCTAGATTGGCATCCATTAATTAAAACTGCTGTCAGGTAGCATGGAGGAAACTCTGCAAAGTGCCCTGATCCTGACAGTCATTAATACAAACAGGATGATGCACATATACTGGCAGGTTCAAGGGTGGCTGGATTTGGCAGTGCAGCTTTGTAGGGCTTTGGATGCCATGGCAATATTGGTACAGGAATAGGTAACTGAAATCAGGCAGTTACTTCTGCAGAGTATTTATCTGGAGCATCTTTACTTGATGGAGAACCACTTCGGCTCAGTCAACACAGAGTGTGTGGTAGAATAGAGAGTGGCAAAAGTGGGATGACCAGCAGTGGATGCATTAATTCAGGATGTAAAAGACTTTCCTAGAGATCAGTGAACAAAATATGAACAATGCATCTGTGAAGAAACTGAAATTAGGGCTTGTCTACATCTATTCCAGAATAACTATTACTGAATAACTCAAAAGGTGATAACTCAGTGATCAAAGGGCTTGGCTACACTTGCGAGTTAGAGTGCATTAAAGCAGCCCTGGGCACCCTAGCTCACTACCCATCCAACTGGTAAGGCACGTAGAGCGCTCTGACTCCAGGGCTAGAGCACTCCTGGTACTCCACCTTGCTGAGAAGATTAACACTTGGCATGCATTGGCTGAAATGCCCGGGCATCAGTGTGAAAGAAGTGTTGCATTACTGCACTCTAATCAGCCTCCAGAAATGTCCCACAATCCCCTTAAGTCAAGTTGCCACTCTTGTTATGGTTTTGGAATCACTGCAGGCATGTCAATATGCCTTTAAAAGCTCTGTTTCTGACAGCCAGCATGCTTATCTGCTCTGAGACAAAGCAACCATTACCGAGGAATGCTGTGTGTGAGAGAGGCGGGGGGGGGGTGTCTGTTGCTGTCTGAACTTACAAGACAGCATTCTGACATGCTCTCATCCCCTCCAAAACCCACTCTCTCTTCCTCCACATACACACATCACACTCCCTGTCACACTCTACCCCACACCCCTCATTTGAAAAGCACATTGCAGCCACTTGCATGCTGGAATAGCTATCACAATGCACTGCTCTCTGTGGTCATTGCAAGAGCTGCTAATATGGCCACGCCAGTGCACTTGCGCTGCAATCTGTCCCACTGACAGCTGCTTTTCCTATGGTGTTCTAAGGCCATGTCTACATCTAAAATTTTGCAGCGCTGGTTGTTACAGCTGTATTAGTACAGCTGTATAGGGCCAGCGCTGCAGAGTGGCCACACTTACAGCAACCAGCGCTGCAAGTGGTGTTAGATGTGGCCACACTGCAGCGCTGTTGGGCGGCTTCAAGGGGAGTTCGGGGAACGTGAGAGCAAACCGGGAAAGGAGACCAGCTTCGCCGCGGTTTGCTCTCGTGTTCCCAGAACCCCCCTGCAAACCGCAGGGAAGGAGACCTGCTTGATCGGGGATTCGGGGAACGAGAGCGCAAACCGGGAAAGGAGACCAGCTTCGCCGCGGTTTGCTCTCGCGTTCCCCGAACCACCCTGCAAACCGCAGGGAAGGAGACCTGCTTGTTCGGGGAACGCGAGAGCAAACCGCGGCGAAGCTGGTCTCCTTTCCCGGTTTGCTCTCGCGTTCCCCGAACCCCCCTGCAAACCGCCGGGAAGGAGACCTACTTGCTCGGGGGTTCGGGGAACGAGAGAGCAAACCGGGAAAGGAGACCAGCTTCGCCGCGGTTTGCTCTCGCGTTCCCCGAACCACCCTGCAAACCGCAGGGAAGGAGACCTGCTTGTTCGGGGAACGCGAGAGCAAACCGAGGCGAAGCTGGTCTCCTTTCCCGGTTTGCTCTCGCGTTCCCCGAACCACCCTGCAAACCGCAGGGAAGGAGACCTGCTTGTTCGGGGAACGCGATAGCAAACCGGGGAAGGAGACCAGCTTCGCCGCGGTTTGCTCTCGCGTTCCCGGAACCACCCAGCAAACCTCAGGGAAGGAGACCTGCTTGCTCGGGGTTCGGGGAACGCGAGAGCAAGCTGGGGAAGGAGACCAGCTTGATTACCAGAGGCTTCCTCAGGTATGCTGGGATACCTGCTTATTCCACGGAGGTCAAGAAAAGCACTGGTAAGTGTCTATACTTGATTACCAGCGCTGGATCACCAGCGCTGGATCCTCTACACCCGAGACAAAATGGGAGTACGGCCAGCGCTGCAAACAGGGAGTTGCAGCGCTGGTGGTGCCCTGCAGATGTGTACACCTCCTAAGTTGCAGCGCTGTAACTCCCTCACCAGCGCTGCAACTTTCTGATGTAGACAAGCCCTAAGAAAGCTTGTTTAACTCAAAGTGCTCTACATCTGCAAGTGTAGCCATGCCCAAAGAAAACAAATGCTGAGGCCCATTATCAAAAGACTTGCTCACTCCACCCTGACCCTACTGTTGTGTTAACTGCCATCGGGGGGTTTATTCTTGAAGCTGAAAGGTAGATCTCCCTGAGAGTCTGTTATACAAGGAGAAAAAACAGTTCCTTGTCCCCTTATACTGCAATGAGTATATCAATTTTTTCAGTTTACTATGTGCATTGGACAGCACTTCCAGTACAGTGAGTCTCAGGATTCATGCACAGCTCTGTGAAGAGTTCAGGAGCACACTCTTGCATACCCTCTTCCAGGGCCTGGACATCGGTAACAGCAGCAACAAAGCTGAAACAAAGTCAACAGGCAGCAGACAGGTGGCTGCACAGAGAAAAAGGGGAGGAAGAATGGGCACAAGAATGTCTAGTGTTGTTGAACTCTGGACTGCTCTAGAGATGGAAGACAACACTCATAAACAACTTCAAAAAGGATTTCTTTAGAAAACATTCGGAAAAACAATGAGGAATCCGCTGGCACCTTAAAGGCTAACAAAATTTATTTGGGCATAAGCTTTCATGGGTAAAAAAACTCACATGCCCAAATAAATTTGTTAGTCTTTAAGGTGTCACCGGACTCCTTGTTGTTTTTGTGGATACAGACTAACATGGCTACTTAAGGAATTGAGGACATACTATTTCACATGAGATTTTGCATCAGCGAGAGTAAAGTTGGTGGTCTTTTATTTTGTGCCCCCTCCTCCCCACTCTTCAAGCACACCTCTAGTTCCTCAGCAGCTAATATTTTATAGACCCTACGATCAGAACCCTATGCACACCAGTGAAATTCACCAAACCAAACCACCAGGCCAATCTCATTCTGTTGCTTGGAAAAGGTCTGAGCAACAGTAATAGAGCTGATTCCTGGATAGGATGACTACAAATCAGAAGTTTGGAAAAGAGCTGTACTATCACAACAACCATGTTCAACTTCAGCAGCCAGGATACTGGGAGACGGGTAGAGAAACATGCAATAGTACTGGTTTCAGAGTAGCAGCCATGTTAGTTTGTATCCGCAAAAAGAACAGGAGTATTTGTGGCACCTTAGAGACTAACAAATTTATTTCAGTAGCTCACGAAAGCTCATGCTGAAATAAATTTGTTAGTCTCTAAGGTGCCACACGCACTCCTGTTCTTTATGCAATAGTACAATAGCCACTCCACCACCTGTCTCATTTGCAAATGTTACCAGCAATTATTTTGTTTTTTCCGCTAGAACATTAAAAAAAAAAAATCTTTAATAGCACTGGGTCAGGAACAGGTCCCTATTGTACAGGGAATCTTCCTATTCCCAATCCATTTTTTCCAATACCAAACATGGCGGGATATAAAAAGATTTAGTTTCTATCTTCAGGAGTCCATTTCTTTAGAAAAACAGCAAGCCTCAAGATAGGTCTATTTAACATTAGATGTTTCTTCCCTGTCACTTCCCCTTCCACCTCAACAACTTCATTAGAGTAGCAAAGCAGCCAGTGCAAGTGCACCTCCTGCCCCCCATAAGCTATCTTCCTCATCCCTCCTGCCCTCACTGTTGAGTAGATTTGGTATAAAAAGGTAGTTTCTGAAAAGAAATAAATATTTAGTATTAATGGTCATTTTCTGCTGTTATTCTTCAAAAACTAAAATTTTCTCCTTCAGCAGAGAGATTCTTCCAGACAATTCCACGAAGAACTACTCTCAGAATGGCCACCATCTGCTATTGTTCTCAGTGACACTCAGGCCACAGATTGTCCTCAGTTAAGATGCCCTCCTTTAAAATGGCTACTGACTCATTGTTTTCAGTGGAAACGAAGCCAAGCTGCTCTCAGAAAAAATGCATGGCAAGGAAGCAGAAAGAGCACTATAAAGAGTATTGTGAACGGATGCAAAGAGGACCACTGCCAAGGACAACTAGAGACTTCAGGCCTATTGAGAAAAATGGATCACTAAAAAAAACTTCCTACCAACAATGCAATCAAATCACCCACAAAACAAGACAACCATGAATCTACATCACAAAAAGCTGATAAGACTCATGAAGAAGTCTGTCAACTGTTAGACATCACTAGCAGATATTTTTTTTTTGAGTAAAAACAAAATTAGTGGAAAATTTTATATTGGGAAGCTTTCAACTTCAGCTAAATATGGGAGTTAGAATTTTATACTGTTGTAAAATTTTGATCTTATTCTAAACTCAGTAGCCAATTCTGTGTCTCCAGCAGTCAGCATTGGGTATTAGTATCATTATAGTATTAGTATCATTATAGTAATCAGCTAACAGCTACCGTGATCTCATGAAACAACCTATAAAAAGATTTAATTAGCTATAGTCAACAAAACTATATATATTCTTAGACAGTAAAAAGGGTAAAAACAGGAACAAAACAGTTTTTTCAAAAGATATATTTTAACGTTTTTATGTTTTAAAAAGGTAAATTCAGATATGTGAAGTAGATATAATTTATCATCCTAGAGGACTCCATAACATTTGATACAGAATGGTAATGTAACCAGGAAGATTTAAAACATGTTAGTCTAGGTTTCCATTCATTTGGCACCTTGATGGATAATATTTACATTTTTAATTTTCCAGTGAATTAGTTTCCCAAACATCCCTTTGTTCCCATGCATTAGAACCTAGCAAATTCTTTCAAATAAAATTCATTTAAAATTACTTAGGGAAGCATGGAAGAGAAGAGAGAAAAACATTTTGAAGGTAAGTGTATAGGATCCATGAAGAAGAAAGGCCAAAAACAAACAAACAAAAAAAACCCATGTCCCCTTTAAGAGGCCTCCAGTCTGACCCCAACCAGCAGAGCTCCAACTGCTTCTTATCATTCTAGGAGGCAGGCTCTCCCACCTTCCCTGGGGCATCAGGTCAAGGGAAGAGTTACTTCACCCAGTTCATCAGACCCTTACCTCAGGGCCCTGAGTCACAGCCACTAAACTCACAGTAAGAATAAACTGAGTCTCCAGTTTATTCTAGAAGCCAGTAACCTAGAGTCCAAGGGGCCTGCAACCTGTAGCAGCCAGTATGGCCTCTGGTCCCTTCTCTCTTGCCCAGCTTCCTTTTCTTGTTCATATAGCCCAGTTCCAAGGGTCGGACAGAGTGCTCCTGGATTGTGCCCTAAGATATCTTGGCTGTCAACTCCCTACTGTCCCTTTAAGTACACCCTGAGCTACAGAAAGCTGTGACAAAAATGCAACTGGAAGCATTTTTTAAGATAAGAACGCTACCTATTTTCTCAGAGTTGCACACATTCATGAAAGACTGACAAATTTTCTCAAATTTAGGAAAACAAAACAACTCCCTCCCCAACAAAACCTCTCCCCTAGCTAGAGGCCATCCACATAAAATTTTAAACAGAAAGGGTCTACTGAGGAAAGTGGGGATGGGGGGGTTGGAGGAGAATGATGATGATGATGATGATGATGTTTGGTCAGATTTCTAGCAAAAGTCAAATTTAGGACCTACATTATATCCCTAAACTGAAATGAGAATTAATATCTAACTTTGCAGAACAAAACGGTCTACAAACATATAGCGTGCATTATGTATTAACTTTAGATTGGTGCTATATTTACTCATAAAAAGGCAATGCTTTATGGTTAAAAAAGGCATGACAACCTTTTCTACAATCTTTAGGAGAGCAACAAGGCTGGCCTGGGCAGGCCTTGTAAGATAGATATCTTCATGAAAATTCTGGAAATTTGAACAAACTAGCAAGATCCTCCTTCGTTAGTCCGAGTTGTTAGAGTGGTTATATACTATTGAAAAAAATACTTGCCTTTAGGTGTAATTTTAAGGCTTTGGACTTCACACCTATAACATCAGAATGCCATTATAATTTGATCATTCTTGAGCTACTCTTTGCTTCAGCCGACACCAGTTGGAGCAGTTGGTAGAAAAATAAAGTTGATTCATTTCTGAAGTTTGCAACTGTGTTTTTAAAATGTATTAAAAAAAATTGTTAAGGATGCTTGCCAGATGGATTTACAACACCTATGCTTCTTTAGACTGCAAGCTTTTCAGGGCAAGGACCATCACTATCGTATGTTTGTGCAGTGCACAGCGGGGCTCAGGTCCATGCACAGGACTCTTAAACATTACTAGGATACAAATAACTAAAAGTAACTTAAAGTCACATATGGAAGTTCCTGATGACTAAACAATGCACTTTTTAATCTATATTTATTTCCCACTAGCAACATAACTTTGTACGATTAGTCACCCTTTACACACACACACACACACGCACACACACACACACACACGAACTAGAACAACTGGGGGGAAGTGTAACTGCCTGTAACAAGAGCCCACTTACTCACAAAATGTAGCTGTTCATAGAGTTCTTTACAAACAGTGCCTAAATCAGCTTTATTTTTATCTCTACTTTCCATTAAGATATAATGTCAAATTATTGGGACAGTCTATCTTGAATCTCAGGATGCTAACAGTTAACATCACTTTCCTTGCATTAGTAAGTTTTACAGGAAATGTGCAGTAATAGCTGCCTCCTTACATTAGATATTGCTATATACAATATTGACACATTTAAGTTCAATTACCAAATGAAACATTTCTTTCATTTTGGGAAAGCATTTTTTTAAAAATGGAAATATATACCTTAAAACCCTCTATTTTAGTCTCCCATCACTACATGGAGGTAGTTACACAAAAAGCACCCATTTTAATATTACAAAAATAACAAGCAAGCTGAGACATAAAAGACTCCATAATGTTTATGATAGGAAAGGCCGTTTTAATCTTATTAAAATGTATTTCTATTTTTATTGTTTAATGAAGATATGAGATGCTTATGTACTCCTGGCATAATCACATTAGATACTTTTGGAAATATAAATAGCTCCAATTTAAACTGTCACGTTCCAGTATGGACAGATAGTTCATTGGTTTGAATTCAGCAAGAGAAAGACTAAAGCTAGAATTGTCGCCACTATCAGAACTCTTGGCTTTTCAACTTGTCACCCATGCATACAAAAATATTCAAGTTAATAGTACAGAACAACAATAATACAACTTCATCCTGTGATGAACAAATTGACTCACATATAATCAGAAAGTAAATGGGTTACAGCTATATGCTTGAGAACATAGTCTTATTTGTCACAATTAGTCTGCTGTTGTGTAAGCAAAGACCTCCATAGTGAAGTAATGAGCTTAGAACACGTCATCATCTGTCCAAATCCTTAATAGGTCCAAACCCGTTTAGCTTTTAGAAGCAGACAAGATGAGGCCTATTCAAACTATATATTCAGGACCATAGCTTTGCTATAACTTTTTTTTAAAATATACAACTTTAACCAGATGACACTGGTTGACATGATCTTCATTGCTTGCCAGCTGCAGGAAAAATGTAGAGAACACCTCAGACCACTATATCTGGAATTCATTGGCCTGACAAAAGCCTTTGACTCTATTAACAGGGAAGCATTGTGGAAAATCCTTCTGAAATATGACTATCCTCTGAAATTTGTCACTATTCTTCATCTCCATGACGACATGCAAGTGGTGATCCTCTGTGACTGACTTACTCCAGCTCCTTTTAAAGCTAAGACAGGCATCAATGCTCTTCTCCAACTTCCTTGCTGCAATACTTTATTTGATCAGTGATAAGATCCTGGTAGAAGTACAGCTAATCTACCAAATGGAGAGCAAGCTGTTCAACCTTGGCTGCTTTTGATCCAGAATCAAAACATGGCTGACTTCAGTTGGTCAGCTGAATTATGCTAATGACACTGTACATGTACTCACTCAGAAACAGATCTTCAGGTGATCACCAACGTCTTTGCTAAAGCATATCAGAAAATGGGACTGAAGCTTAACATTCAGAAGACAAAGGCCCTCCAACAGCAAACTCCTGGTGCACAATTCCCAGCACCAGTAATACAGATCCACAATAACCCTCTAGAGAATGTTGTGCACTTCCCATATCTTGGAAGCCACCTCCCACATACGGCTGATATTGACAAAGAAATCCGGTACCAGCTTAAATGTGCAAGCTAAGCTTTTGGTCATCTTTGAAAGAGGATGTTTGAAGATTGTGACATCAGAATCAAAACCAAACTTGTGGTCTATAAAGCCTTTGGGATGCCCACCCTACTCTATAGGACTGAAACATGGACAACATTCAGGAGACATCTTAAGGTGCTGGTGAAGCATCATCAACGCTGTATGCATGTGATTCTCCGAATCAAATGGGATGACAGACAGACTAACATCAGCGTCCTCTCACAAGCCAATATGAGCATTGAGGTGATTATTTATCATCAACTTCACTGGTCAGGCCATGTTGTCTGAATGCCTGATTCTAGACTGCCAAAACCAATCGTCTTCTTTCAACTCAGCCAAGGCAAATGTGCCAGAGGAGGGCAGAAAAAACACGCTATAGGGATGCCCTCAAGGCGAATATGAGGAAATGCAACACTGACATCAACTCGTGAGAACGTATAACCCCGGACTCACAACAATTAAGGAACTCCTTGAGGCAGAGAACTCAGCACTTCAAGAATCAGATGCAACTAAATGTAATGGAAAAATGGAAGCAACAGAAAGAGTGTGCTAAGGCCCGAACCAATACCCCAGGTTCACTTGCCCTGCTCAGAAACATATTTGCAACTTGGCAGAGTCTGCAACTCCAGAATAGGATTTATCAGCCATCAACGGACCCACAGACAAATCTAAAATGGACAATCCATGAAAAACACTCATCCTTGACTTTGAGGGATTCCTTATAACAAAATCTTCCTAAAATGAGTTTTAATACTATTGGCTAATTAAGTAGAATTTTGTACTGTTAAAATTACATCTTCAATAATCTGACATGAGTACACATTTTCTTTATTGCATACAAGGGAGGAAGGGAACAACAGAGATGATGTTGCTGTGAGTTCTGAATTTCTTGACACCTGTGAGAAATTAAAGTTTTAAATCTTGACACTGCTATTATAGGATTTTTTCATACAAGTGGAATGCCAAGTTTCATCACTACATAGCATCTGAATGGGGAAGGCCATGGGAACAGAAAGTGGCCATATTCAGATATGAGGAACAGCCTTTTCTATTGGTTTAGATCATGAAAGTCACAACTAAGCCCTGACAGATTTTCCTTTGTGCCTTTGCAAAGCAAACTTAAACAGATACTGGAAAACCAAAAGTCTGATAGTAAATAATAGGAAGTAAATAACCTGCAGATCGGGTTAACGATCATGAATGTTCAAATCACTTCAGCATCATATTTAGACAAGTTAGTGTTTTAAAGACTAAAGGAATGGCCTAGTTGTATTACTGCATTCATTTAATTTATATTACTGCTCTGAACATGTAGAAGGAAAAAAAAAAACCAAACAAACCAACACTGTCTTGCTGAGCAGAAAACTGCCCTAACCAAAAGAAATGAATTAGCTGATGCCTCAAGTGAGATCATGTCTTGACTTGGAAAAAGGTTGAGCATAGGTAGAGCTTTGCTCACACATTCTAGCTAAACCCAACCTAAACTCAGTCACTTATCCTAGTCAAGACAAAGCCTGAGTGAACAAAGAGGCTTCTCTCTCCAACTCCACTTCCTTAAAGCTCACAACACCCAACCTCTCTTCCTTTACATTGGTCTTAAAATACCTAAGAAACCATTTCAGAACTGTTATAGATAATATTTAAACACAGTTTCAGGACTTATTTCTTACACAGAACTCAGAAAAAATGGGGGCAAAGGTAATTACTCCAAAGGAAGGCATTATGATCAAAATATCAGCATTTTTCTGACTTGTCTTATTTTCCCATAAAATATTTTGGGAGATGAAAGGAAGTTATATAGTGGTTAGATCACAGAACTGGAAATAAAGAAAGAGTCACCACCACTGCTTTGGCCTTGATCAAGTCACTTTATCCCTCTGAACCTCAGTTTTCCCAATCTCTAACAAGGAAATACCACAGAAGAATACTGACACTGTCTTCTGGTTGTGCATGTAAAGATACTACAGCAGTGAAAACTACTATTATTAAACATAAGTGCTTATTTTTCCCCAATGTGTTTGGTGTGCAATGAATTGTGCATAAATAGCTTGTATATAATGGTTATTATTTACAATGAAAAATGAAAAAAAAAAAAAACTCTTTCCACATGTTTAGTCGCCAACAAAAGGCCTAATCATGCAGATGCCAAAAGCCCTCAACTTCCAATACATTTAAGAGTTGATGACTCTCACTGGATCCATCTAAATATGTTTTACAATATATAAAATAGAAGTTATAGTCACACATCAAGGGGAAACTGTTTTTAAGAGATCAGATGATACAGTAGTCCAAAAACATTTACAATTTTACTCCATTTTATTTATTTTAAAAGGTATATGATTTTGGAGGTGGAGAGATGTTTCTATACATTAGTCCTCACACTCATTTGAGGGCATCTTCCAACAGAGGAAACAATCATGGCACTAACAATGACTCTAAAGCCAGTCAATCCAAAACAACGAAACGATAAAAACCAGTGATTGGCTGCCTGAACAAGTTACTTGGGTTACTTGATAACACAAGCCCCACCACTATGATCAAAAGCAGCAAGTTATGTCAACGCTGGCAGGCAGCTGAGAGGGGAAGAGAGTAGGAGAAAAAATTTTTTGTAGACGCCTGAAAGATACAATGTTAAATGCCAAGAACGGCATTATAAATATGATAAAACAGGTACAATTATTAAAAAACAGGGTTCTAACAAATATTTACTGAAATACAAAAAACCTCATCTTTGAAGAGGGCAAAGGCTCAATTCACAGAAGCAGCATCACAATTTAGAATTAAACTTCAACTTCTACTAGAAATAATATTAATCTCCCTTCCCCCCCAATAGTAGCAGCAGCAGCTTGCAACAGCGCTTCAGACACTGTGCTCTACTGGAATTCTTAATAACTCTTCCTTTTTAGCACCAGCATTACTACATTTGAAGTGCCAAAGTGCAAGCAAAGGCCAGAACAAAAGGAGAACAAAACATCAGCATAGGTGAACTCTATCCCCATATCATCAGAATATGCACTTACAAGCAGACACTATATGTGCAATTAAATACTGCAAGTAGTCAAGGGGCTATATTATACGTACACACACAACATGTAAGCTCAAAGCCTTGCAAATAACTTGAGTGTCACAATATTCAATTCACTGCCTTTACAAAGCCACTGCAACAGCCCCAGAGCAATTTAAGCCTTGCTAAGATCCTTGGTGAATCAGAAGCACTTATTCTGCAGCACTGAGGCCCATTACAGGGACAGCTGGCAGCAAACTCCAAATTTAGGTTGCTTAAGCACCATCCACTATCAAAAAAAAGTTGCAGGAATATTTTTTTTTTTTAAGAAGATTTGACATCTGCACTATTTATAGCAGGGTTTTGAAACTCACCAGGAGGTAGCCTTGGGGTCAGGGCAGATACCTCTTGCTGGTCCCATGAAACTCTATTCAGATTTCTCTGAGTTATATACAGCTGAAAACGACCGTTTCCCATTTGTCACTTGCACTGTACATCTTAATGTTGGCAGCATGCCAGAACCCCATAACCCTTGCACCAGAGCCCTCCTTTGCCACCTCACTTCAGCATACACTGTACTCAGAACACCAGGGAGCACAGAGTTAGCCTGACATCTGCTGGAATAGTTGCAGCAATGGGAAAGGAGAGTGCAAGAGCAGTCATCCACTGCTACCCCTCTCCTGGGCCATCCCCTTGGATGATCTTGGGTCAGTTGTTCCTCCTCCTTCAGAGGGTGTGATAAGCAGCCCTGGACAAGACTCAGACCACCTCCAGTAGCTGAGGTTACAGGGCGAGAAAGCACTCAGCTGGAGCTCCTGCCCTCCCAGCTCCTAGACCCGGCAGACCAGCCTCCTTTCTGAGGGCATACCTTAGGGCAGAAGCTTCGCCATTTCCCAGGGCAACGACTGTGGGCCCCTAAAAGCGATACTGTAATACAAATGAATAGGAATCAGGAAAACAGTTCTAGACTAATTCTTCTATTGACTGATATTAATGCCACACACTTAACTTTCATTAAATACACAAAAGACTATATTAAAAAGAATATTTAAGCTTGCAATATCAAGCACTCAAAAGTTAGAAAATGCAATAATCCAGGTTGCTCATGCAACCTTAATTCACCCCCTTGTGTATATGCATTATGAGACATAAAATTTAACTAAAAGATCAGATGTTATTTGTGCCACTGGGACGGTGCCTCATTCAGTACACAGGATGGATGGTGCTCCCTAAATGGGTAGCTATTCAATATTTCTTTTTATACTCTTTCAATGTCTGACCTCACGCATTACTTACTGCACACTATCCAAACCCAGCACTAAATATGGAATTATTAATTTCCTCATGGGCTTTTCTACCATGCTCATCATAATATGAGTGCTTTGTAAACATTAACTTGTCTTCACAACACCTCTGTGATGTACAGATGAACAATTAAGATAGACTGATTAATGCCTAAATTGTTAAATATCCACTAATTTTGGGTGCCTACTGCCTGACTTTTCAGTGTATTTAGCATTTTATAGCTCTTTATGTTCAGTGCTCCCAATGACTTCGGTTAGAACTGCTCAGGACTTCAGGAAATATGACCTTCGGTGTCTTATATACCCAGACTATGAAAAACATAGAATGGCCATCTTTGAGAAATTTTGGTTTAAGTGACATGGCCAGAATCATACTGGAACTCAGTGATACAGGCAGGGACAATAATTCAATTATCTAATGGGGTATTCAATGACCTAAATCACAAGAAGTTGTAGTGAGTCTGCAACACTCCAAGGCAGGTACATCTGTCATAAACAGATTGTTAGGGGTTAATGTTTCTTGTACCTGTAAAGGGTTACAAGCAGGGAACGGGACACCTGACCAGAAGACCAATCAGAAGACAAAATACTTTTAAATTTGGGCAGAGGGAAGCGTTTGTGTGTGTTCTTTGTCCGTTGTGTATTCTTCTCTCGGAGGGTCTGAGAGACACCAGACATTACTACAGGCTCTCTAAGTTTCTTTTCTAATAGTAAGTAAAAACAGGTGGTTTAGGTTTTTTGATTGTTTTACTCTATTTGCAATTGTGGATCTGGCTGGTTAACTTTTATATGTGTAGTTGCTGGGAATATTTTGATTTATATTGGTACTGGGGGGAAAGTCTCTTTCTGGTGTTTGTAAGCTATAGGACCCTGTAATATTTACATCTTGAAGTTACAGAGATAATTCTTTACTTTTTCCTTTCTTTTATTAAAAGGTTTCTTTTTAGAGAACCTGATTGATTTTTTTTCTTGTCTCCCTTGTTTTATTCCAGGGGATTGGGATAAGTCACCAGGACAGGTGGGGGAGACGGGAGGAGGAGAGATAGAATCTCTCTCTGTTTTCCTTGAATCTGTTTGCCTCTTTGGGGAAGGGAAGGGAGATGCTTCTCTGTATGGTGATTCAGAGGTTGGATCAGTATGTCTCAGGATAGCCCAGGGAGGGAAATTCTGAGAGGGGGAAAGGTGGGGGGAATGGTTTATTTCTCCTTGTTTTAAGAACCCAAGGGATCTGGGTTCTTGGAGTCCCCAGGGAAGGTTGGGGAGGTCAGAGTGCCCCAAAACACTATATTTTTGGGTGGTGGCAGTGCTATCAGATCTAAGCTGGTAATTAAGATTAGAGGATTCAGGTGCTGGTATCATTTTCTGAACTCTAAGGTTCAGATCTGAGAAAGAATGCTATGACAACATCTGATTTAAAATAATAAAAAAAGTTTCCCCCAACCAAACCATCTGGTTTCTGGTCAGGGGGAACGGCACGATAAAGGAGAAGAGAAGAAAGTATGAGGACACAGGCTTGAAGATATGTTGCCAATGATCATTAAAAGTGGCTGCCGAGAAAAAAGAAGACAGACACACAACATGCTGGATGCACTATTAGTGGAAGCCTCCACTGAGGAGTTCGGATTTTTAAAAAGTGTCACATCTGAAGGAACATGAATGTTTTACTTTTCTAAGAAGGTTGAGGACATGAGGGTATGTACTGTGGCCCAGTATATAAGAATATATCTGCACTGGCAGTGTGGTAGGTACATGAATTATAGAGTGAATAAAACTCATAATGCTGCCTTGATTTATATTATATCATCTTGATATATTTATAGCCTTTCAGTTCTTGGTTTTTCCTTTATAGTTAGTTTATAGATTCTTTCTATATAATTGAGAAGAAAAATAAGTGTCTTCCTCCATTTCTCCCCTTCATTCCTTTGAACTTAGTTTCCATCATTTTCAATAAGCTTTTTTTCTTCTCCGTTGTCCTGCTTCTTCCTTCAAACGACTTATTTCCCCACAGAAAACAAACAAACAAAAAGTAAGAACGAACTGCGGGTGTGGCCATATATTTTACCTCTCACATGGCTGAACCACTCAACTTTCCATTTTAATTAAAAGGCTCGATTCTGGAAATATTTATTGCACTCAAGTACCTTTGCTAAATTACATTAAGTGTCCTCCCCACCCACGCACAGGGGTATAACTGGGAAAATGCCTATACAGACCTTGCTTAAGTGAC
Organism: Gopherus evgoodei; assembly: GCF_007399415.2. Lineage (NCBI taxonomy): Eukaryota > Metazoa > Chordata > Testudines > Testudinidae > Gopherus > Gopherus evgoodei. The sequence goes on from NC_044332.1 coordinate 62,387,032, forward strand.
CCCCTCTAAGGTACATGCTTCAGCAATACTCCCAGTCCCAATGGTATCAGGATTACACGATTAGGACATGAAACCAACTTTCCTACAGGGAAGGTAATTTGATAAGACAGCCCTTACAAAAGCTTCCAAGAAGTCATATCCACGAATTACAAGTTTGTTTGTACTCCCTATCAGTTAATTATATTGGAAATCCATGAATTACATAAATACGTCAGGGAAGTCAGGATTTAATAAATCTTATCAGAAGCCTCCAGACCTATTAGCCAATAAAGTATTTACACTAAATCCTAGATACCATAAATGAGCCTTATTTCTAGGAGTGATAGCATAATTGCATGGAGCACAATCTAGTTCTCTCAATTTTATGGAACATTTTCAATATACAGTGTTTTACTACTTTTAAAAGAATTAAATCCATGCCATACTGCATACTGACTTAAGTCTTATTTCTCCATCAAAAAGTTACTTCACATACCATTCTAAAACAATACTCTAAGGTATCAAAACGCATTTATACACTATCCACATACAATCCCAAGTAAAAAGATCAATAAATGTAATTGTACAAAGTACTCTGGAGTCAAGAAGTGCTGTGTCATCAACGACATTGAAAACTGAAATATCTCATATTATTTAAAGCATATTGCATCAGAAGTTGTTTGACAGAGATAGCTGTGTGGGCATCTGAGTTGGAGGGTAGAGGAAAGGGGGGGAGTAAATTAGGTCAAAGAGATGAAAGGAACAAAAATATGGAAATTTGCCCCAGTCCCCTGATTATAAGATCACTGGAGCACTGGGTCCTTTTACCTTAATACAGAGGAAAGTTAAATACAAGAAAAAGACTTGCTTAATAAAGTTGCTTGTAGTACAATTAAGCATTTTTTTTTAAAATACTAAAATGCCCAAGCCGATCTGAAATATACAGAGAAGAGAGGCTTAAAAGCAAGCAGTGTTTAAAACTAATGAGGCTGGGAAAGCCAGCAGAAGTAAGACTGAAGGGTGAGTGGGAGTGGAAAACAAGGCTAAAGAGAAGAAAATAATGGGGAAGAAGGGAATTTAGTGGAGGGGGGAAAGCCATAGGAAGAATGAGAGGAGAAGCAAGCTTGGGAGCCAGCAAAAAGGGAAGGAGGAAAGAGCCTAAGGGAAGGTGGGGGGAGAGGGGCTTGGGAGGGGGATGAAGAGGCAAAGGTACATCTAGACCTGAGTCTGGATTAAGTAGCCTATGCTTTCTAGAAGGTTTTGAATTTAATAAATAAATTTCTGGAAAACTGCTAAGGAATTCCATTTCAATACATCATACTGCTTTCACCAACAACTGGTATTTAGGTATATCCACCATCGTTCCTTATAACTAGACACATAGTCAGACTTGACAGAAATTTGCTATTATGTTTTTAGTATCTACCAGAGGAGAGAATTCCTATTTTCAATTCTTATTGCCAGTGTTTCTGAAAAATGTCACATGTGACAAATAAAAGTGATGGACTATGTCATATGAAGTGTGCCAACACCAGAATTATTCATCTCCTAGAATGGCAAGAATGCTTAAATAAAGGCCCTGGAAAAGTAACTTATTTCCGATTTCCCCCCTTCATTACAACAGGAAGTGCAAAAATCCTATTTCTGCAGTCTAACAATGCTACTGGATCATAAAAGTGCTGGCACCCAGTATTTGCTTTAGTATTTAGTCAAAAACCTTGCAGCTACCTGTGGCCTAAAGAGAAAAATCACTTTATTTTCAGCTACTTTGTCTTTAAACTTTGTTCTACATGAAAAGAATTACAAATTGATTTTTCATTGTGAACTGATGCTAAGGCCTTAGTTTTGGACACTTTGTTAAGAAACAGGTTAAACATAACTGTATGTGTATTTAAAATACAAGATCCTTTCTAAGTCTGAGGTTTTATGATAATCTGTTAGCATGCAGAGGCATAAAGCTTTTGTAAACTTTGTTTTCCAGACATGTTCACTTTCTAAGCCTGAATTGGATGTACTAGCAGGAGCATTGTAAGCAAAACACAAGTAGTAATTTTTCCACTCTACTCAGCATTGATAAGACCTCAACTGGAGTATTACGTCCGCTTCTGGGCACCACACTTTGGGAAAGATGTGGATGAACTGGAGAAAGGCCAGAGGAGAGCAACAAAAATGATTAAACGTCTAGAAAACATGACCTAAAAGGAAAGATTGAAAAAACTGGGTTCGTCTCTTTTCCAGACTAAAGAACAGGTGGGGGGGGGGGAAAGGGGACCAAGAGGAAACAGAACAACAGTCTTCAAGTACATAGAAGATTGTTGTAAAGCGGAGGGCAATAAATTGTTTACTTTAACCACTGAGGACAGGACAAGTAGTAATGGGGTTAATGTCTAACCTAAATCTCCCTTACTGCAGTTTAAGAAAAACTTCTTAACTGTCAGAGTAGTTAAGCAGAACAGGTTACCTAAGATGGTTGTGAAATCTCTGTTATTGGAGATTTTTAGGGAGGTTAGACAAACACCTCTCAGGGATGGTCTAGATAATGCTTAGTCCTGCCTCTGTGCAAGGGACTGGACTAGATGAGGTCCTCTATTGAGATCTCTTCCAATTCTATGTCTATGATTCTGTACATCTAGGAATAGACCTTTTGCCTCCACCCCACCCACTTTTATATATATATATATACATACATATACATATATACATACATATACATACATATATACATACATATACATACATATACATACATATACATACATATATACATATACATACACATATACATATACATATACATATACATATACATATATACACACACACACACACACACACACACACACACACAAAGTAGAAAACACACAGCTGCAATCTGCCTATCACACCATCCATAATTAGAACTATAGATAAGGGAATTGCACAGAATGTGTTTATCATGGGAATCCATCTTATAAAACCTGCTTACAACAACAAAATCAAGTCTTCAATGTAACAGGTATCTTAAGAAGATTACGTTGTTCATTTTTATATTTTACTTTTGGTTAAAAAAGAAAAGCTATTCAGCAGTTCCAACCACTTAAACTTAGAGCCATTTTAAAAATAAAAGTGTCATTTTAAGAGGCCCCGAAAGGCAGACAGTGATATAGCTATTCTATCTGCACTTTGGATTACACTGTGCTAATTACAACTATATTCAAGACAATTGTCCAGAATACATTATGTACAACCATTTTCCAATGTCAGAGCCAACGGTTATAATATTTCCTTCATCTAGACTGAAGAGAGATTTAAAGAAAAATGGAACCCAGGTTAGCCCAAATTGGTACACCAAATTTGTATGGTACAGTTTCTTGGCAGAGTTTTTAAATATATGTTAAGTTTGAGCAATTAAGTAATTAGTAGTACTGTGTCTAAACCAGCAATACATTGCACTTTTATAGCACCTTTCATTTGAAGAGCTCAAAGCAATTTAAGAGCCCTTAATTAATTAAACCTCACAACATTTAAGTTTCCTGCCTTAGAGAGAGAAATGATTGGCCCAAGCAACTCATTTCTCTTTAAAGTTTTTTTTTTAAATATGAATGCTACACTAACATATAACACAACCCTATTTTTGTAGCAAAAACATATGATATGCACCCATTCACAGTTGGTTCAGACATGAGACCACAGAGGAGTCAAGGTTAGGAGGAATGGGATAAAACATGGGACTACCTATTTTAAAACAAGCAAAAAGCTTCACATCCACTTGTACCAGCAGTGACCCATTTAAATTGAATTAGCCTATTATACCTATATGCAGATACATTCAGAAGTTTGGAAACACTCCTTCTCTTGCCAGTGTCATTAAATGTCACCTCCACTTTTGCTAATCTAGCATCAGGGGGAGACAGTTTGTAAGCAGCTTCATACCCCATCCTTTATAACTGGGGAAATTTGAAACATTCACTATCTCTCTTTCAAGGGGCAACATCTTATAATCACACCTGTTTCTCCACTGGTCCTCTCCTGATACCACCTTCTCAAATGCTTCTCCCTCAATCTAATTATAAAGCCACCATGCGCAGATGCAGCCCCTAAAAAAGATCCTTGGGGTGCAACAAGTCCAGTGCAAGATCCCAGAGTACAGCTACACTGAAAGCTCCTTACGAGTCCTTAGGTACAGCCAGCTTCTAATGGCATCTCAGCATGCGACCTGTCCCCAATCCCCAGGGCGCTACCATCCAGATCCCAATGCAGGGGCCTTCCCCCGGATTCAGCCACCACTCCCAACCAACCCAGGGCATCTGCCTCCAGGCTCCCCACCCAGGTACTGCTACACTCTCCCAGTGCAGGGACCCCTCCCCCAGGTGCAGCTGCTCTCCCCCCACTGCAGGGTCCCCTACCTAGGTGCAGCTGCCCCCACCCCTTAGTGTAGGGACTCCTCCCCAGGGGCAGCTGCCCCCAGTGCCCCCACCCCAGGCCACTTCCCGGAGCAGTTGCCCCCAGGACCCTCACCCCAGTGTCCCCCCGGTAGCTTCCCCCAGGACCCTTACCCCAGTGCCCCCCGAGCAGCTGCCCCCAGTAACGGGCCCCCACGCCAGGGTGCAGTGCGCACAAGGACCAGCCATTCCCCCACACGAGTGCAGTACTCCAGCAGCCCTTGGGGCCGGGCAACACCGTCGCGGACCCCTCACGCGGTGCGGGAGCGCTGGAACAAGCTCCCCTCCCCTTCGCAGGGCGGCGGGCGATAGCCATAAAGGGAGGTGCGCTCCTTACCGCGATGGCGCTAACCCAGCCGGGTGGATAAGGGCGGCGACGGGGCCGGCTCGGTGACGGAGACTCACACACGAGGGAGAACTGACCCCATCACCAGCCCCCGCCAGCGGCTCCGGTTCCTCCTACTGCCGCGGCGGGGACAGAGACCCGCCCCCTGCCAGTGCCTGCGAACGGCAACGCACAATCCCGCTGACCGACGTCAGCCTTGGCCATTTACAGTCCAGCATCCGCCCCCAGCGCTCCTGCTGTGGTGCACATACCACTTGCGCATGAACTCGCCCACTGAGAGGTCTCTGGCCAATCGTAACGGGTGGTGTTCCTGAATGACGGCCTTAATTACCAATAGGAAGTCGGTGGACCGGCACACAGACACCCGCCTCTATGGTACACCACCAACCAGTGGAATCGCGGCATTACGCTGACAGACGTTTTTCATACCTAATGATAATCAAGTCGGTACTTGTTCCGTAGCGATATTATAACCCCCTGCCTCGCGAGCTCTGGCACTCTGCCCAGCTAGAAGGACCAGCTCGCTGACAGCCCCCTCCCCTATTATCTGCAGCGAGCGTCTTCCCATCCGCCCAAGCCTCCGAAAACAGGTCCCGACCGTTTCCTAAACTACAGCGCAGCCCGTGTTCGCCAGCCCATGGCATCCTGGGAATTGTAGTCTCTTGTATTAGCACGCTCATTGCTTGCCCCCAGGAGCCTTTTTAGCAACTGGCCAGTCGGAGCGCACTGGCCTCCGTAATTCTTCCTACCCCCACCCGCCATCTCGCTTATTTATAGGAGGAAAGGAGTTCTACCGCCGCCTGCCAGAGTCCACAGCCCCACCCATTGCTCTCTGGGCTTCTCGCACTGTCAGTCAGCACCATACACCCCTTCAGCACAGCCCCTCCTTCCCCATCTCCTACAGTAACTGCAGTGCCTCTCCCCAGACTCGCTGGAGTCCTTCCCACACAGCTCGTGCTACTCGCCTACACCCCCAATAGAGCCTTCCCATTCAGACAGCCCCCACACCCTAACATAGCTCCCCCTTGCATAGCTCCCACACACCCCATGCAGCGCCCCCTGCATAGCTCCCCCATACGACTGTATAGTGCCCCCCTAGGTAGATCCCCCCGTGTATCGTCTCCCCTGCATAATTCCCATCCACCCCGCATAGCTCCCACACACCCCATGCAGCGCCTCCTGCACAGCTCCCATACACCTCGTGTAGCGCCCCCCCCCCGCATAGCTCCCCATACGCCTGTATAGTGCCCCTTACATAGCTCCCACACACCCCGTGTAGCGCCCCCTGCATAGCTCCCACACACGCCTGTATAGTGCCCCTGTGTAGCTCCCATAGCTTCACCCCGCCGCCCTGGAATAGCGCTCCCCTCCGTAGCTCCCACAGCCTTCCCATTCGTGCTGTCGCCCTGCCTCCCTTCCCCGAAGCTCGCTATCGCGGACCCCCTGGACAAAGTGGAGGAGACGAGAGCGAGGCGAGTCAGGACACGCGATCACAAACCCGCCCTCCCCCTCCAGCGGGAAGGGAAGAGTGAGTCGGTTGGTCCGGCGCGGGGTGAGAGTCGGTATAGGAACAACCCTCCCGCGTCTCAACGACTCCACTCCCATCCCCCCGGAAGCGCCGCTTGTCCACCCTCGGCCACTTATTGGCGGCGGATTCCCCCCTGCCCCCCCCCCGAGAAGGCGGTGTTTGGGACCACAGCGGTTCTCGCTCACGCCAGAGGTCACTTCCGGGGCTGAGCTAGAGCGAGCGCGCGTGAATCCCGCGTCGTCCTGGGGAAGTTTGGTGGCGGTCGCGGCGGCAGTAGTGGTAGGTGTGAATTAGTCAGTGGAGGAGAGGCTGCTGCTCTCCTCTTCTACGCGGGATAAAAGGTGGCCAGGCAAATTTAGCCAAAGGGTCTGGTCCTTCCTAGTCCCCTTCGGGTTGGGGGGCTGGCGGCGCCTTGCCTGGTGGGGCGGAGACGGGATTATTCCCTTCGCCCCGCCCCCGGGCGGTCCGGCTGTGGAGTAGCGCGCCCTAGGGTCAGGGCTGCGGTGTGTGGCGTGTGGCAGCCGCGTTCAGTGGGGCTTCCGCAGCCGGGCGTTAGTCCTGTCTGGCTCCCTTCCCCCCTTAATGTTGGTGCTCGCGGTGGCTCCCCAGGTTGTGTCTAGAGTGGAAGCCGCACCCCATTAAGCTGTTTGCCTACTGTCCTAGCTGAGATTGTGTTGTGTGGGAGTTCATCTGGGTAGGGGGACTTGAGGCTAGATCGACTTGTTCTTGATTTGAGGAAAATGCTGGTCTCAGAACCTCATCTGAGACCTCTGTTTCTCTTGTGTGTTCATCTGAGAGATGTAGATCCATGACCACCCAATGGCTAGTGACCCTTTAGAAAACACTACAAATGTGTCATGTCACGGAAACCTAGCAGTCTAGGAATCTAGCAACTCAAAGTAATTACTCCATGTTCTGGGATTACTGCTTCTCAAATTTAACAAGAGGATTCACTTTTAGAAACTTGACTACAAGACTAATGAACATCAGATATGTTAAAACAGAATTTTAATGACTTTGTTGAAATGTATTTGTTAGTTCTGTCCCCAGAATGATTTGGGATAGCAAGCATCTGACTATAGAGCCCTACTCCAAATGAGAAGCCCTACAAAATGTAGCGAGAAGTTAAACTTCACAGCAGCGCAGGAAACAGTTGAATGGTCTAGGATGGTTCTCACCACAATTTTTTTGGTGACCTCAAAGTGTGACTCTTGCTGATGGCTGCACTGACACTTTTTTTTTCCTAAAATATTTTATTATCTTTGGAAAAAACTAAATAAATATGCACATACACGCATCCAAATCTTTGTAATTTATTTACGTAGGTTTATTTTTTTTGCAGACTCAATAATAAAAATTGCTGTGAAAAATTATATTTGTATGTTTGTTAATATCACTTTTCACAGGATACTTAGCTACCTGGGAGGCTGTGAAAAGTGATATGTGATATTAAGAAACATACAAGTATCACATTTTACACTCTCCCAGGTAACTAGTTAGTCTGCTCTGAAAAGTGATGCACGCATGTTTCTTGAGATCACTTTTCTCAGCAAGAGCAGCAAAGAATCCTGTGGCATCTTATAGACTAACAGACATTTTGGAGCATGAGCTTTTGTGGGTGAATACCCACTTTGTCAGATGCATGCATTCACCCACGAAAGCTCATGCTCCAAAATGTCTGTTAGACCATAAGGTGCCACAGGATTCTTTGCTGCTTTTACAGATCCAGACTAACACGGCTACCCCTCTGATACTTTTCTCAGCAAGTCCCAGGACAAATTAAGTCCTGGATGGGAGGATTGGAGTGGAAGGCAGCAGGGGCCCAGGGGGTGGGGATAAGGAGATGGATGCTGGGCTGGGGGAGGTAGCAGAGGACAGGGGTGATGGGAGTGCGACTGGAGCTGGGGGAGGCACCCAGGGTGAAAGCCCACTGCTGCACAATTAGAGCCTAGGGCCAGCATCTCTCACTGCACAGCCAGGGCCAGGGGTCAGTGCCTGGGGCCAACACCCACCGGGGTCGGCATCTGCTGCTGCATGGCCAGGGTGGCGAATCAGCGCCTGGGGCCAGCGGCCCGTGCCACATGGCCAGTGCCCAGGGTCGGCATCTAGCGCCAGGGTTCGGAGCTCATCAGTGTTGAGCACCGGGATTTGGAGCCTGCCAGCATGCAGCTGGGATTCAGAGCCCACTGCCGCATGGCTGGGAACAGGGATCTGCACCTGGGTCTGGCACCCACTGGAGCCTAGCTTCCACACCCACTGCCAAACAGCCAGAGTGAGGAGTCAGCGGCTGTGGCCAAAGGCCAAGGCTGGGGATCAGTGCCTGGGGCTAGCGACTGCTGCCGCATGCCCAGTGCCTGGGGTCAGTGTCCAGAGTCGGGGATTGGAGCCTGCCACTACACAGCTGGGGTTTGACACCCACTGCCAGGGATCTGCACCCACTGCCATGCAGCCGGCATCGAGGATCTACACCTGGGTCTGGGTCCTGCCCTACAGCCAGGGCCAGGGGTTGGTGGCTGTGGTCAGTGATCAGGGCTGGGGATCAGTGCCTGCCATCAGCAGCCTGGGCTGGAGGTTGGCATCCAGGGCTAGCACCTGGAGTCAGTGGCTAGGGGTTGTAGTGAGCTGCTGGGGGTCAGCAGCTGCCCCCAGGAGTGGTGCCACACAGCCAGAGCCAGGGATCAGAGGCTGTCGCCGCGTGACCAGTGGTTGGAGCCTGAAGTCTTGTGGCCAAAGGCCAGGGTCATGTGGCCAGAGCTGGGGGTGTCTGTTTGAAACACCGCAGCTGGAGTCAAGTGTTGGTGCCAAAGCCCCATGGTTGGAGCCCTGGTCCATGCAGCCAGGCACCCGAAGTCCCACCACCTGAGCCTGCAGCCCAATCACCCCAGGACTGAAGCCTGAGCGCCCCCCCCCCTCCCCCCACCCCGCAGGTCAAGAACTCACCTTGCTCCTTCAGCGTTGTGCCCCTCCTGTCTCCAGAGTCAGTGCAGGGTAGAACTCTCAGGAGCAACAGGGTGGGGGAGAGGGTGATGCTTTGCTTCCCCTCCAATCACTGCCCGGGAGGCCTGTGGCTGCATGAAAAACCCCTGGTGGCCGCATTTGGGAAACAGTAGTCTAGGAGATAAGAACAAATATAACTTAGATAATATTTTTACTTCACGGTCTAAGAGACACAGGGTTTTCATCTCAAGGCCAAAAGACCAAAAACATCAAGACACTTGATCACGGCCTTTGATAGACCAAGAGGCTACTAATACTTTGATCTTAGCTACTCTCATAGCACTTTTCATCAGTAGATCTCACTTTACAAAGAAGTATCCACATTTTACTGATGGGGAAACTGAAGCACAGAGTGGTGAAGTGACTTGTCTAAGGTCGTTGACCTGGACACTGGCATTGCTAAGAATAGAATCCAGGTTTCTTGTATCCAGTCCAATGCGCTGTCTGTACTTTCTCCCATAATAAGGGAAAAGTAATAATGTAAAAAGTTAGGAACAAGTAATTTTGCCTGTGGGCAAGAACATTACAAGGATAGATATACTAGGTAGCTATCCAAGTTATTGTCTTACATAAGTTTTAAGGGGCAGAGAGATTGTCTCATCTGTGAAGTGCTTGGCGCAATTTTGGGTGCTATGAAATAATGCAGTATAAACTCAAATTTGCAGAATGTGGGCTTTTCATCATCATTGCTTAATTCAGAAATAGTGTCAAAGATCTGGGAATAAGAGGAAGGATTTTTTTAAATAAATGCTTATAAAGAATGTCTGTACAATCAATAAAACTAATAATAAATCAATGTACAGGCTAAGAGAAGTACAGGATTACAAATGCAAATTTCTAAGAAAGAAAAGGCAGTCTTTGAAACTACTTTTAATTAACTCCTTAAAACTACATCTTAAATTGAATGTTTCTTTAAGAAAATACCTATGAATTTTACTATAGATGTCAACAAGAGCTTTAGTGAAAGCATTTTCTTGTTTGTGCTTGAGGTAGCACCAAAAGGTCACAATCAGGATCAAGATCTCATAGTGGTAGGTGCTACAATTAACGCATAGCAAAACAAGGTCCTTGTCTTGAAAGCTTGCAGCCTAATTTAAAATAAGATGTAATAGGAGAATAAAACATTTGATAGGAAAGGAGGATGAGGGTAAATATTGTTAGACTGCTCTCTTAATAGGCGAGTAAAGAGTACAACCTCATGGTTCCAAATAATGTAATTTTATATCAATGTATCAGTAATCCCCACTTATACTTTCCCTAGCAATTATGGAGTTTCTCCATTGTTCATTTCTCAGAGCTCGGTGAGTCAGAAGGCCTCTGAATTCTCCCTTCGTCTTATTCAGCAAATGAGAAATTGAGAAATGTTCCAAAATTTGAAAATTCTCTCCCTGTAAATGACCTTTGTTTTATATCCAACAGAACTCAGTTGTCATATTTTCAGACAATAAATGTTTGTTTATATGAATGCTTCATAAATTACTTTCTAGTCTTTTCTTGCTATTGAATATTCTCAATCATTATACACTGCTCTTATCAGAGAATCTGAAAGTGCTTGATGAAAGTGAGTACCACATGAATTTTACGGATGGCGCAGAGAAATGAAGTGCTACCTCAGTTAACCAGTTATAATTTTAATCGTTTAAATGGTTAACTTTTTACACAACATTTACAACCCTGCCAGAAACCATACAAGGAACAGCACCAAGCAGGGGCAAAGAATACTGTTCCACTCTTAGGGTTGACAGCCTGATACCCACAAAGGAAAAGGGCCAGATACTCTAGGGGATACCCTTTTTTGCTACTACACTCGTGTGCCTGGCATCCTCTCTGAGGCAGCACATTTGGAAGTGTCAAGGGTCTTTAGATCCAATCCACAGTTAGTCACTGCTTTTGGGAACTGCCTTTCTCCTTTTCATTGGAGCTGGTTGGCTTCTGAAGTTGACAAATGGTCATTTAATGTTATTGCCCATGGCTACTCTATTTAATAATTTCCACTTCTTGCACCTGACCATCCCCTTTTTCCATCCTTATTCAGGAACTCTTCTCACAAGAACCTGTCACAAACAGAATTGGCCTCGTTGTTTTGTCTGGGAACCGTAGGGGAGACCTTTCTACCCAGATAATTTCCTGATCACAGAGAAGAAAGGGAAATATCTTGGTCTTATCCCAGACTGAGGAGACCGAATAAGTACATATGCTGCCTCAGATTTAAGATGGTAATGCTTGCCTCCATTGTATCTCCAGAGGCTCAACACTGTTTTACAGTTCTTGAATTTCAGGACACATACTTCTGCATGGCCTTTACACAGTCCACAGAAAGTACTTAAAATTCATGTCGGGGCCCAATTGCTGCCACTATAAGGTAATGTCATTTGGACTTTCCACAGCATTAAAAGTCTCTATGGGATGCTAATCTCGGAATGAGGGACATCTGTGTCTACCTCTTACCTGAATGACTGGCTGATCAGTGGGCAATCTCAGCAAGAAATGGCGACAAGCCTGGAATATGCCCTCTTCCTGTTGTCATGTGGCCCTCCTGGTCATTTAAGAAAAATTGTGTCTTATCCCATCACAGATGAAAGTTCATAGGAGCTTTGATTCCAAGTGTGTGCAAATCTATCTTCCTGAAGACAGATTCTTGATGCAGTTGATAGAACTTGGGATACAGTCAAACTCAAGTACAATGGTATGAATGTGCCTGGGACTGTTAGGCAAAATGTCAGCATGTACGTACGAGATTCTGCTTGCCAGACTTAACTTGCAGCCCCTTGAAATCCAGCTCAGATCTGTCTGTTCACAGAACAAATAACAGTCGTGGTCCTATTTCGTCTGCGGTCAGAACAAAGATGGTCGTGAGAACCCAAGAACATATCTGGTGGAATATTATTCCTACCCCTTTCTCCAGTTACTTTAACCAATTAGTTTAATCATGGATGTTTCAGGGACAGGTGGTTGAGCCCACTTGAACCGCATACAGATGCAGATGACTTGGTCCCCAGCAGACATGAAACTCCACATCAATGTCCTGGAAGCCTGCATGACCTTTCTAATGGTTCTCCAAAACTACACAGTGCAGATCCCAGTGGACTACATGTCCAGAATGTACTACATAAACAAGCAAGGAGGTGTATGTCTCTGCCTGGAGACTATTGAGCTCTGGACATGTGCCTCTGACATGGGATAATCCGACTCCTGTTCTACTCTGAGGGGTCAGTAACAACTTAGTGGACTTCCGGAGCAGGCAACTGGTTGCCAATCACAAGTGATTGCTGCAGAGGTCCATAGTAGAGTAGATATTCCTTTGCAGGAGGATTCTGATAATAGACCTTTTTGCCACTGTTGTCAAGGCCAAGTGCCAGAATCTTATGACCCTTCTACTACAGATGCCCAGGGTTACTACCATTTATTTTCCTTCTTGTGTGCCCTTTGACCAATTCCTCTGTTCCTCAGGGTGATTTCCAAGATCAAATGAGACAGAGCCAAGATCATTCTCATTGCTTCCTACAGGCCATGGCAATTTTGTGAGACAGATCTACTGCACATCCTTTGAACTGCTTATCCAGCTCTCAGATTTGAGCAATATGGTCTTGCAGCACCATGGCCAGATACTGCATCTAGACCTGAAGTCACTGCAACTGATATTCTGGCTATTGGCTGGTTAAGCACCACGGATAGAGACTGTTAGGTCCGAAAAACACTAAGAGCAGGAAAACTTCAATTAGAAAGAGAACTAGACCCAGAGCAGACATCGATACCAAAGATCATCAAATACTTATTGAACAGAAGGCCTTTTTTTCAGCTTGATTTCAGGGTCTGCCTCACAGCAATCTTGGCTTGTCATCCTGGTGCAGTTGTGTTCAGTTTTTTCTCTCTTGACGGCATAGCAGTTTTTCAGAGGACTCGTATTTGCCTGGGACCTCAGCTTAGTCCTCCAGGGGCTCATGGAGCCTCCCTTTGAACCTTGTTCAGAATGCTGCTTACATCATCTTACTCTGAAACTGTTTTCCTAGTTGCTGTCATTTTAGACCAGGAGTGGGCAAACTTTTTGGCCTGAGGGCCACATCAGGGTTCTGAAACTGTATGGAGGGCCAGGTAGGGAAGACTGTGCCTCCCCAAACAGCCTGCCCCCTATGCACCCCCTCCCACTTCCTGCCTCAGAACCCCAACCCAGCCAACTCCCCCCCAGCTCCCTGTCCCCTGACTGCCCAACCTCTATCCATACCCCCACTCCTGACAGGCCCCCTGGGACTCCCACGCCTGTCCAACCACCCCCATCCCCTGACTGGTCCCCGGGACTCCCTGCACCTTATCCAAACCCCCCCCCCCCCGCCTCTTACCATGCCGCTCAGAGCACCAGGACTTGCAGCAGCACCACCCGGCCAGAGCCAGCCACACTACTACGCAGTCTAGAGCACCAGGGCAGATTGGCAGCTCTCGCAGCCCCACCACCCAGAGTGCTGGCAGCACGGCGAGCTGAGGCTGCGGGGGCTAGCCTCCCCGGCCGGGAGCTCAAGGCCCAGGCAGGGCAATTCCACGGGCCGTAGTTTGTCAACCTCTGTTTTAGACAGAAAAGTGAGTGAGCTTCAGGTAATCTTATGGCTGAACCTCCCCATACAACATTCTATAAGGATAAGATGGTGCTGAATCCTTACTTGAAATTCATCTCCAGTGTGACTTCTGAATCAGTCTACCTGTCTTCTTTCCTAAACCACAATTTCACACTAGATGTTCTTGGGGACTGTGCTTTTATAATGTTGACAGAACCAAACTATTCACACAGTTTCCTGCTTCGTTCTTAATGTGGTAGATGAGTCCTAAGGTCAGGCCATCTCGTCTTGGAAGATATTGAAATGGATAATACAGTGTATCTCACTTTATTACTGTTGGCTGGTGTGCCTCTCCCACTGAATATTGCTGCACATCAGAACACAAGCAACATCATGTGTCTTCTTCAGAAATGTTCCAGTTTCCAAGATCTACAAGGTGGCAACCTGGCATCAATATTATATAAATATTGGTCAGGTGCCAAGTTTGGGAGAGGTGCACTACAATATCTCTTCCACTGATGTAGCTGAGACTCCGCCTCATACCGTTTGGAGGGCATACTACTTGTCAGTCACCAGCAGTGGGAGCAACACTGTTACAGGCTTGAAGACAGTGGTTAACTATGGTTCTTTGAGATATTGTGGATCCCATGACCTGTACTCCATCTCCACTTTTCAGAGTCCTCTGTTATCATGGGCTTTGAATTGTGAGGGAAGTAAAGGTCAGGATGGCTGTAACTCTCCTTCATGCCCTCACATAGGGGCACAGGGTGCTGGTGCATCCCTGACAGATATTGCTATTCAGAAGAATCTTGATTTCATGCACACAGAGAGTGGGACCCATGCTGACTAAAACATTTCAGAGACCCACGGTTACTGCAGGGTAAGTAACCATTCTTTCTGTGCTCCATTGTAGATGGTTGTGATTTTTATTTCTTACTTAAAGTTGTGCACTTTGCCTGTAAACTCATCTATTTTTTGTACATCTGTGAAATTCTTAAGCTGCTAGTCTGATACAAAGCATAAGAGATTTTTTCATTTAGTCCTAGGGTTCATTGTGAGGGGTGGAGGGACTATACGGGTTAGGTAAACTAGAGCTGATCTGATTTTATACTTCTAATAAGTTTACCTCCAATTTGGTTATATGTGCCCTTCGTTTCAGTTTAAACTTTTTGTTAATCCTTGATTTTGTGTTTAGTCTTATCACGTTTAAATCACAGGCAAAGGGTAACTAAATGCATCTGATAAATAAAAATATCAAGGTGTTCATTCAACAAGTTATAAACCAGTTTCCTTAGTTAAATGATGAGAGAGCTTGAACTGCAAACCAAGAGTTAATTGTCTAAACTAACAGCTGTTGAGAAAGTAATACAAATCAACATCTATATCATTTATCAGTTAATCATTTCATGATAGGACTATTACTTATTGCTACATATAGCTATAACATGTATTGTATTAGAGTATTCAGTACCCAATTCCTCGTTTGTTTCTTGCAGGTTCAACATGTCAAACACAGTCCAAGAAACGTCTACAGTTGAAACTTCTTGTTCTGAAGATGCTGATATTAAGCTATCCTTCTTACCTGAAAAACTAAGGGAAAGACTGCTTCCTTTTCAGAAGAAAGGCATCTTGTTTGCACTTCAGAGAAGCGGCAGGTAAAATGCTTATATCATGGTATGCTGAAAGTAGTAATGCTGTTTTAGAAATCTCTTTCTGGAACAATTACAAAAGGCTTACAAAAACAAGTGACAGTTAAGTTTCTAAAACGTAACTTGCCTTATTTAATATATTCTATATGGCTTAAAAACAAATTTTAATTTTCTTAAAGCGTAAGTAGATAGTAATAATGCTGTATTCTTG
Source organism: Gopherus evgoodei (assembly GCF_007399415.2). NCBI lineage: Eukaryota > Metazoa > Chordata > Testudines > Testudinidae > Gopherus > Gopherus evgoodei. The sequence continues at coordinate 62,402,710 of NC_044332.1, forward strand.
ACCAACCCTGCAATACCAAACCAGTGTCTATATGAAGGTAAAAATCAGTAAGGACAGAAAGTTTGTTTTATACTTCTACTGAGTTCTCCAAAACTGACTATTTACTCGTTTCTGTAGTTTTTTAGGGTGGGTTTATGGGCATAGCTGAGAGCATTCAAGAGAAAAACAGCTTGGGCAGTTGAAAGGTAGAGAGATTTTGTTGAATAAGGGCTAGTAACAAATGCATGAGCATTTCAGCTGCATTCATTTGGGGTTGATTTAAGCAGGCTTGTGGTGACTTATGAATTGGTACTTTTCTGTTAATTCTTGTATGTGGGGGGGAAGTGAGGAATTAAGACTTTGCCTATATTTTTGTAAAATTAATCTTTAAGATATTGTAAATTGGTGAAGGAAAGTCTGGCTGAATTTTCAGATGGGCTACAACAATGGTTCTGAGCAGCTTGAACTGCTCCCCTTCATTTCCATGGAGTGTTAACTCTGAAGCATAATTATGGTAATTTAAGAGTCAAATAATTGGTAATGCTCTAGTACTGATCAAAGCATGCGTTAAAGCAGACTGACCATATTATGAAGATCTATTTAATCTACTTCAAAAGGATACCTCAGGATAGGTTGGTGGTGGAGACTAGGAGATTGTTGCCATTTTATTCATATCTTGAATCATGTCCATGATAATCCATTGTGAGGGAGGTGTTACTTAGGTAGCTGGGGCCAAAGCTATCTAAGGCTATCTAGTTTAAAAAGAACACTTAGAGTTTACTTCTAGACAAAATTCAGAGTCCAGGACTGACTACAGTGTAATATGACCGTTAGAGCTATTATGGATCTCTGTGGCTTCTTATTGCCACAGAGATCCATATGCTATGTATATAATGTGTCAATGTAACAAGTACGTCTGTGGAAAGAATTAGTAGAAAAATACCCCATCCTATTTGCTATGATGACTTACAGTACAGAAGAAAAATGAAAGCTGACAGCTTGGAAGATCACTGGACATTTTTGTGAGATGTTCTGTCCCACATACCCTCAATTAATATGGCAGGCACAGGAATTCCAAGAATTTCAGTGCTCAAAGAAGTGGCATCATTTTTTTTTTCAGTGAAACAAAGTAACATTCTGAACTTACTGTTGCAGCATGTGTTGTTAAAAATTTTTTACTCAGGGGCTTTTTTACCATTCAGTCTCACTTTAAATCTAAAACAGAACAGCATAAACATAGTAGTGCCTTAAGTTCTAAGGGGTGCTTAGAAACCATTTAATTTTTTGTGGAGGGGAAGGTATGTGCTTTCTCTCCTAATCCCCATTTTTAGTCTTTGTCCTCAAAGTTTACCATGACATGGAACCTTTGCTTGGGTCAAGCTCCCTCAGAAATTCTTCATCTTAACACTGTGCATCTGGCCAAATAGATTTAGGCCAGGCAGCAAGGAGGAAGGACAGCCCAGTAGTTAGGGTGCTAGCCTGGTACTTGAGAGATCCAGGCACAGTTCTCTGCTCTGCCACAGACTTCCTGTGTCCTTCCTTAGGCAAGCCACTTGAGGTAAGGATACATTGCAATGTAAGCCTGGGTCTTTGGGACTCACATGCTCAGGCTCAGTGTTTCTATGACCAGGTTTGAACGTTCACACTGCATATTGACCCTAGGTTTGGAATTTCTGGACCTTGGTCTCTGACCCTTGCTCACGTGTCTGCATTGCAATACACAGATTCGAGTCAAACCAACCTATCTTAGACTTCCTATTGCTCTTCCCAGCTGCAGCCTCTCCCTTTTGTTTGTGGTACACTGTGGGAAAACTTGACTGTGCATCCCTGGCACTTTATTAGAAGTTGTCTCATCCTTCCAAGCTGTATTTTGGGTCTGCATGCTCATGGCCGCCAGAGCCAGCAACATGGAGAAGTCACTGTTGAAGAACTTGTCCTGCTTAAGCTTCATTCCCATGCCTTGAAACGGCAGATCATCCATGAGATGCTGCTGAATGTTTGAGGCCTTTTCCAACCTATCAAAAGCACCTGGAGGAGGAGGAGAACAATACAGACATAGCAGACTCCAACTGGATAATGCTGCTCTGGCTGTCTGTATAGCCACTAATCAGCCTTGTGTAGACCAGCACTTCTGGAGCAGGACCACAATCACAGACTGATGACATCACATAGGTATGTGGATGTGGTACGAGCAGCAGTGGGTCCAGAACTTTCGTATGAACAAAGCCATTTTTCTGAAGGTTTGTGAGTGGTTTGCCCTGATCTTGTAACATCAGGACATATGCATGCGGGTGGCCAGGCTGAACCAGAAGTGGGTTGCTATGACCATCTAGAAGCTGGCCACGCATGACTGCTACAGGCCCATTACCAACCAGTTTGATGTTGGCAAGCCAACTCTGTGGGCTGCAGCAGTTTGAGGTGATCAGTAGTGTGATTTACTCAAAAAGGTGATGAGCATAAACAATGTCCTTGAAGTAATTGCCAGTTTTGAAAGAATGAGGTTTCACAACTGTGCCGGGTTCATTGATGGGACCTTGCCCTTCTCTAGGAGCACATAAATACATAGACTGCAAAGGGTACTACTCCATTGTTATGCAGTCTTTCTGGTCAGCCACAGAGGCCGATTTATGGACACCAACATGTGCTGCACAGGAAAAGTTCACGATGCCAGTGTTTTCTACCGATCAGGAGTCTGCCTTCATGGACAGGCCAGGATGCTAGTCCCGTCAAATGACACTATCATAAATGTTACTCTAGGAAACCACACATAATTCCTTTTGCCTTGGCTTACGAAACCATATCCTGATCTCAGAGGCCCTGGCAAAAGACAGTTTAACTATACTCTCAGTAGGTATAGAATGGTGGCTGTGCATTTAGCAAATTGAAATCCGTTCTGGCGTGGTTTGCAGAAACATTTGGATTCCCATGTCATCAATGCTGTCCACGTTATTGTGGCTAGCTGTGCTCTTCATTCTTTGTAAAACCAAAGAAGAGTCATTTGCACTTGAGTGGACCTGTGACATCAGTGGTTTGCTGAACCGGTACAGTCAGACAAAGTTCACATGTCACAAATGGAGCAGGATGCACCATGTGCAACAGAAATCCAAGATTCTTTGTGTGCCTACATTATGGACTAGCATGGACCAATGGAAGAGGGAGACAAGTATGTTTATGAATGTATTTGTATAGCATTGTCAGTAATAAATGATGTGCTATTGCTGTATACTCTGAGTGGGATGGGGATGTGATTATCATGAATTTTTACTTATGAATGAAATGACTGCCTGGGCAGTGGAGGGAAATGGAGGTTTGTGTGTTGTGAAATGGATTTTTGTTATGGATTCATCTCGAAAGATGTATTGAAAAATTGTTTCAATACAACTTCCCAAGTATGCCTTTTCATGTCCATCATTATTCTTTGCGACACACACACACACACACGATGTGAAGCAGTGATGTAATAAATATTCTTAATGAAACAAAATCCTTTATTTGTTAACATGTCTGTATTATAAAAAAACAATATTAAAGAATTGACAGGCAGGCCAGCGGCCATGAAAACACCAAAACGAATAATAAAATAAAGTGCATAACAAACATTGAACAGTACAAAATAATTAAACCAGTGAAAACAAATAATACCTCTACTACTCCCCCCCGCCCCCGTTATCTTTCCTTCTTTGCAATGTTTTTTTGCATGCACTTGGTGCTGCAGCGGTGGAGAACTGCAGGAGGTACACTTGCCCTTGCCAACTAGCATTCACTCCTGTTTGGGTAGGTCATCCAACATTATATTGTCCAATGCGTTCCTGGTCTGCAGGAGATGGTACTGTAGAGGGGACTCAGGATGTAGTTCATATGGAGCAGGAGTCTAGCCTCTTGTTGCCATTAATGTAAGCAGCCTCTCAAACAGGTCTTTTTGCTGCACTCTCTTCCCCCTGCAAGTAATTTCCCTGCTCCAGAATCCGCACAGGAAGTCTCTCATCATATTCTGCAGCCTCTGTGCCTTTCCACTTGCTGTGAATCCTTCTCCCTTTGGTAGCTACTTGTTGGCTATGTCCAGGATGTCCATTGTAAGGTCATCATAGACATGCTTCCTCTTTGACTACTCCATAATAGTGTGAAACCCAGGCTCCTGTTGGACTGCTGAGGTGAAGGGGTCTGAAGACAGACAGACAATACATCAATGACTCAGTGCTTCAAAAAAGGTTCAGTATAGCATCAGAAAAAATGCCTTTGGAATCTCAAGGTCCAAAAGAGATATTTTGTGAAACTCAGCCTCAGTATAGTCTCAGAGCAACAGCTAAGTTCCCAGATGCTCCATGGACACAGATGAAAGTTAACCAGAGTGTAAAGTGAGCAAACATAATGGTAAGCTGAAATTTACAAATAACACATATTTAAAAATTGCAGACCATTTTAGCCTGGTGAAGGAGGACAGTTGCCATAGCTTACTACTTGTGGTTTCTCAGTCCTTTCAGGCATTTCACATTCGGGAGTATGTTACAATCCTGGAGGTTCCTGAATGGCAAAGGTTCCAAGCTACTAGCATCAAGCCAGCAATGTGTGCCAACAGGGTTTTCAAGCTAATGGCTATTGAGCAGCGCACCTATAAGTGTGGTGGGTTAGAAAATACGCAGTTCTCTGAAATGTGACTACTCATCTGGTGTTGCTACTATGGGAAGAGTTTGCAGCTATCCACACCTGGGATTGGGTCAAAATTCATCAGGGAATCAACAGGATGTTGTACTAGCATCCTTATGGATTAGAGACTCCCTGAAAGCTGCTGAAAACTGCATTTGTACAGTTGCCTGGGTACCAGGAGTGGCGCCAGGGTTTCTGACGCCCTAGGCGGATGGCCATTTCGCCGCCCCTCCACGGGTCCGGTGGACCTACCGCAGTCATGCTGGCGGATGGTCTGCTGCTGGAAAGTCTCCGGTGGAGCTGCCGCAGTGATGCCAGCGGGTGGTCTGCTGGTCTAAAGGCTCCGGTGGATCTGCCGCAGGCGTGACTGCGGTAGGTCCGCCGGAGCCTTTAGACCAGCAGACTGTCCGCTGAAATGACTGTGGCAGCTCCACCGAAGCCTTTCCAGCAGCAGACCGTCTGCTGGCATGACTGCGGTAGGTCCACTATACCCGTGGAGGGGCGGCGAAATGGCCGTCCGCCTAGGCATGACTGCGGCAGCTCCACCGGACCGTCCGCTGGCATGACTGCGGTAGGTCCACCGGACCCGCATGCCACCCCCCCCGGCAAAATAGCGCCCCCCCAAAATTCTGGCGGCCTAGGCCATTGCCTAGGTCGCCTAAATGGTAGCGCCGGCCCTGCTGGGTACAGCTAACTTACGTTACCGCCTGCTCAAATTCCATCTGCCTATAGACTACATGCAGATTCATGACAACATTGACTCTCAGAAAACTGCATAGTGAGTACCCCTGCTTCCCCAGCACAATTCTGGATTGCATACACCCCACCCTCTGTATTTCAGGCAATGATTTAATGATTTAATACGCTATATTTTCCCCCTCCCCCAATACAGTTTACAGCAGGGTTGTTAACAGTTTGGCAGACTTATACAGTGCGCCATACTAAAAGGGAAGGCAAATTAATGATGTGAATTGAAACACCCCAGCACATCCTTGTAAGAATGTGCAAGTACACCTCTACCTCGATATAATGCGACCAGGTATAACACAAATTAAGATGTAACGGGGTAAAGCAGTGCTCTGGGGGGGTGGGACTGCGCACTCGGGTGGATCAAAGCAAGTTCGATATAATGTGGTTTCACCTATAACGCGGTAAGATTTTTTTTGGCTCCTAAGGGCAGCGTTATATCGAGATGAGGTGTATCTAATAAAATTTTTCACTGTAAATAGATTCATAGATTAGATTCTAGGGTCAGAAGGGACCAATGTGATCATCTAGTTCGACCCCCTGCACAAAGCAGGCCACAGAACCCTACCCATCCACTTCTATAACAAACCCCTAACCTATGCCTGAGTTATTGAAGTCTTCAAATTGTGGTCTGAAGACCTCAAGCTGCAGAGAATCCACCAGCAAGTGACCCATGCCCACGCTGCAGGGGAAGGTGAAAAACCTCCAGGGCCTCTGCCAATCTACCCTGGAGGAAAATTCCTTCCCGACCCTAAATATGGCGATCAGCTAAACCCTGAGCATGTGGGCAAGACTCACCAGCCAGCATTCAGCAAAGAATTCTCTGCAGTCACTCAGATCCCATCCCATCCAACATCCCATCACCGACCACTGGGCATACTTACCTGCTGATAATCAAAGATCAATTGCCAAAATTAAGCTATCCCATCATACCATCCCTTCCATAAACTTATCAAGCTTAGTCTTAAAGCCAGATATATCTTTTGCCCCCACTACTCCCCTTGGCAGGCTGTTCCAGAACTTCACTCCTCTAATGGTTAGAAACCTTCATCTAATTTCAAGTCTAAACTTCCTAGTGTCCAGTTTATACCCATTCGTTCTTGTATCTACTTTGGTACTAAGCTTAAATAATTTCTCTCCCTCCCTAATATTAATCCCTCTGATATATTTATAAAGAGCAATGCTTGTTTAACTGTGCTTCCTGGTATATTTTGAATTCCACATAGTGTTTGTGGGGGTGGGAGCAATGCCAAGGCTTTGGCATACATTCCACTGTTAGGGGATAAACACTGCTACCCGCAGCTTGTAATAATAGCATAGGGTCAAAAGCTGGAAATCCCTCCCATTTTTATATCAATAACAAACATGGAATCAGACACTTACCAGGCTATTTTTGCCTTTTCCATTTCTGCTGCCCTTTTCTTGGTGGGCTGCTCCTCTAGGGTTTAAACAGCTTCTCCAAGTATGGATCCAGAATGTGCTGCAGCTGTTAGAATCAGGGGTCAGAACATCACTATCCCCACTGATCAGACTGTCATGAACCTCTGGGGGCTCAAAGCAGTGCTCAGCACCCAATAAAGGGTCTCATAAAAGAGGCAGAATGATGGGGAGTTTCCTGAAGTGCAGTTTTGATCCCTGGCTTTCTGATAGTCACTCAAGCTGCTTAATCTGCTCCTTGCACTGGTCAAGGATCTGTTTAATCCCCATCACTTGCTAGCTTGTCTGCTATTTATTGAGTACATCTGATTATTTCTGGTACTCTTACCGAAGTTGAATGTCTTGCTTGTCTTGCACCAGAGATTTATAAGAATCTAACTGTGATCCTGTGACCAGACAGCGGCATTCTTGGCAAAGGACTTCTTGCTGGTGGCCTTAGCTAATGCAGGAGACCATTCCCTCTGTTGACGGTGCATGAAAACGCCGCCCGAATAAAATGGAAGGGTTAAATGCCAAGCAGCTGTTCCTGAACCCAGGTGGGTTGCTTCCTTTTCCTGGGAGTCGTTTGTCTAGCCTTGGAATCGAAAGGCCAAGAAACACTTTAGGATAGCGTGGCGGACTCTCCCAATACAAGTCTTAGGACCCAGACCTGAGCTGCATCCACAATGCAACATGATGCCATGTAGACCCAAGTGCCAGTGGAACTTGGGCTCAGACCCACCTTCCTTGGTAGATCTTAGAGCCTGGATCCTGAGGGCTTTCGAGCCTGAGTTAGGCAAATTTGGCTGTAAACGGAAGGGGAGGTGGGCTTTTGCCTGGGCTTACATTGCAGTGTAGATATATCCTTGATATCTCTGTTCCTCAGTTCCCCAACTGTAAAATGAGGACAATTAGTAGTACTTCCCTACTTCACAATGGTATTGTGAGGATAATCACATTAAAAAATCATGAGGCGCTCAGACTACAGTAGTTGGGCTCTATAAATGCCTTCCATAGGCATTTGAGATCTGTAATTGCATTTCTTCATAATAGAGCTGTGCACTCACTAGCTAAGAAGGCAATTTCACTTAAATGGATTTCTAATAACTTTGAAGTAAAATGGTGTTCAAAATTACAAAACATTGTCTGATTAATCATACTTGCTTCTTTTTTCCCCTCAGTACGTTATGTAATTCTGTGTAATGTTAATTAGAGTTACTTGTGTATATTTGAGGGAAGCATAAGCTCTTTGGAATCTTATACTGAATGTGATGCATGGTTGCCTCAAGGAAACTTGAAAATTCTTCTCACCTTATTTTTTATTAATCAGCTAACTATCTTCCCCATTTGTTTTCTTTTAGATGCAGTATTTGCCTAGACCGAATATCTAATGTTCTTCTGATTTATTGGAATAGGTTCTTCTTTTAAACCCAGATATAATATTGTAGATAATATAATGTAGGATGTATAGAGGGGGGTGTTTTCTCAGCCTAACTTTAATTGGTAGAAATCAGTATGCTGACAAATACAGTATTGTTTGGGGTATGAGAGAGAGGATATGCTCTGTGATGTAGTGAAAGTGAAGTAAACTCTTAAGGTAGAGCAGTCTGAGGTGATGTAAAATCCATAGATTGCTGAGAGAGACTGGCATCCAGTCAGGAAGCAAGACTATCTACAACTATTTTCCTTCCCTTCAACTGAAACGTGCAACCCTTTATGAACTATTCTCTACTGGAGCTTGTGCTTAATTTATTCCCACTGCTACTTTTAATTTCAAAAAGTGTAATAGAAAAGAAGGAGCATTTCAGAATTAAGAATGAAAGGAAATTAATACCATACAGAATATCAATGGTAGTTTGTGTGCTGTGCAAAAATCAAATAGGCTGAAGTACTTCTGTTTTGTCAAATCAGTTAGAATGCTGGGAACCACAGTAGTTGAAAAAAGCTTTTTTTTTTGTTTTGTTTGTTTGTTTGTTTGTTTGTTTGTTTGTTTGTTTGTTTGTTTGTTTGTTTGTTTGAATAGCCAAAATGAGGTGAGGAAGAATGTTTTTCTTCCCAATCTTTATACTTGCAAACCACCATACTGAGTATATTAGATAAAATAATATTGACTCATTCCTCCTTTGCAACACACTTTGTATTACTAAAAATGCAATCTTAATCTTGTGTGGGTGGATCTGTATTTTACAGATACTCAGACTGAATTCTTAAATCTGAGTTCTCTATCGGTTAATGTAAATAAATTATTTGACTTTAAAAAGCCATTTTTGGTCACTTGAACACCATCAAATGTAAGCTACCACTTCTTAAACTGAATGTTTTTTTTTCTCTCTTTTTATTAAATCAAAATATACCCAACTCATTAAAAAAATTTATTTTAACTTTGCAAATTCTGCGCAAAGAATGGGTGAGCTACTCAGCTTTACAAAATTTATTGCAATTCAGGCTTACTGCAATAAAGGAAAACCAAGGTTTTCCTTTATGATGAGAGTATTGGTGGGGTGAGGGAGAGGCTTGAAACAAACACATGATTTAAAGTGAGTCTCTAATATGAGATAAATTTTATTGATAATTTGCTGTTGGCATCACTCTAGAAGCTTCAGGTAAAGATGGAAGGTTTTTAAGGTAGGAAAAGGATCTATACAGTGCACTATGGAGTTTCTCAGTCTTCAGGACTTCACAGGAAACTGGGAATCCATGAATAGAGCCTCTCAGCAATATATATTTGTGTTTATTGTGAAGGTGTTTCAGATGCTGAGATTGAGTCATCATGTTTACTGGGCCCCAGAACAGCAAAATGTGGAAGTCTGTTTTAACTGGCAGGCATGAAGCACTCAGGCTAAGAATTGTCCTTGTAACATCTTTCTCTTTTCTAAGTCTTGCTACTCAAGGCTCATACCCTGCTTCTGTTACCAAACTAAGCTCTCACTTTCCTTTTTCCATTTAGCACTGACTGGAGAGAGTCTGTTTTTAGCTCCCTCAGAGATGCCTCCTTACTTCTCAGTTTGCTTAATTCAGTCTTAAAAATAAAATAACTCTATAACTTCATGAGCCTGAAGGCCAAGAATATAAATTTTAGAATGTTTCTCTTTTTTTGTTTAAATATTTACCAAGAAGTATTGAGCAGAGCTTTGACAGGCTTTTACAGGTTAAATACGTATTTATAATTAGCTGTAAATCAATGCACCACACTTGTAGTATATTTAATTTAAATGTACACAAGTAACACAGCCACAGCCTTGGTATGTCTACATCTACTCTATTTTCAAAAAGAGGATCTGAGGCACTTCCATTAATGTCTGAAGTCCAAACAAAAATAAACTAAATTCCTACAGTTCTTTGATTACCTGTCTCTCCAAAGATATTTCCAAATACACCTGATAACATGCACCAGAACAGGTATGAGACTAAGCTTTCTCTGTACAAAAATGCCTGCCTACATGGATATTTACAACTGGTTACAACACATTTATGGCCCAACGATCCTCTCACACTGTTTTTATTTTTTCTGGCCTGTATAGAAAATATTACAGCCATGTTAAGAGAACTGTAGTGTAGTCCTATGCCCTTTGTGTTGGCTGGTGATGAGCAGCTAATGAAGCTTCGCCTCACTTACTGAATCTGTTGGAGAGAAGGAGAAAAAAACATGTTAGCTAGCACTTAGTAAAAAGTCTAATGTAGACAAGACAGTGCATTCTGTTGTGTACTAACCTGGGTGAGGAAAAGCTTAGACTTTTACCAGTTTAGCTCATGTTAAAGGCAGCATGCTGTGTAAATTAGACTTTAAAGATGTTATGTAGCATGTGTTAGCCAACGTGCTCTAGCATCGCACATTTAATCCTAGCCTAGGCAAAGCCATAGAGTACATCCGTGCTAGGAAAGGAAGTGTTTTTACCTTACCATATGTTAGCTAACATGAGATGAAATCCTAATGAAAACAAGGCAATTTGTAGCTTTCACATGTGTTAGCAGGCTGAGTTAAACATTAGGAGGTAAGCTTTGCAAGCTAACTTGTTAAAACTACAACTTCCCTTGTCTGCACTGTTTTTTTCAAAATATACCTTTCTCCTAGTGTAGGTGTGGCACTGCACCCCATATTCTTCATAGTGATATGATATGATTATAGCATAATTATGATGCATTTTATACAAGATAAGTCATATGAGGTATCATTGAGAAAGTTATGATTTGATGAATATGATCATCCTATTTGTATGAATATATCATTTTTGTATCTGAACTTATGAATATTGACTATGTATGTCTGTTTCAAATGTAGTTACACCTGGGTAACACCCACTACATAAGATGCTTTCAGTCTAAATAGCTGGGGGGCGGAGGGCCTATTCAGGGTAATGAGCCATTAGAAAGAACAATAGGCCTTAGGAGAAGCTTATCTCCCACCTGGTTAGCCTGTCTGAGAACACTCCAGATAGCCTGTAAATTAATGGCTGCTATGTCTCTAGAAGGACATGTGACCAGATCACATATCTCTGGATTCCATCTTGAGATATCAGTATTTTTCCACAAACCAGTCTGGAAACCAAGTTTTGAAACAAAGGGTTCCCACCATATGCTAAAGCTGTATAAGGCAGAGACTGACTGACATCATCTGTGGTTCTTCACTCCCCACACAAGAAGACTTCTGGAAACACCTGAGGAACAAAGACTGAACTGGGGGAAGTGCTGGACCCAGGCTAAAGGGATTTCTAGCCTGTGTATGAAATACCTGGGGATTCCAACCTACAAAGCAAGCGCAGCTTGTGCCTTAAGAATCTACAAGTGTACCTGTATCATCAATTAGGGTGAGAGATTGGATATGAATAGCAGATTATCTAATATATTAAGATTAGTTTGCGTTTTGTTTATTTGCTAGGTAATCTGCTTTGATCTGTTTGCTATCCCTTATAAACACTTCAGATCTTTCTTTTGTAGTTAATACAGTCAAACCTCACAATAACGCACCCCCGCTATAACGCGAAATTGCATATAACGCAATCATAGGTTGGCTCCCCTTTAAGGCATAACACAGTACTGTATCAGTGGTCCCAAACACCATGGCAGGGGAGAGAAGCTGCAGCCCTGCGCCTGCCAGGGACAGAGAACTCCAAGGCTGCTGTCGCTGGTGCTCTCTGTCCCCAGCAGGCTTGGGGCCGCAGCTTCTCTCCGGCTTCTCCGGGGCTGAGAGCGCCGGTGCTCTCTGTCCGTGGCAGGCACAGGGCCGCGGCTTCTCTCCGGCTTCAAGAGGAGCCACAGCCCTCCACCTGCCGGGAACAGAGAGCACTGGTGCCCGCAGCCCTGGTTCTCTGTCCCCGGCAGGCAGGGGGCCGTGGCTCCTCTCCCCTGCTGGGGTGCACAAGGGGCGCTAGGCAGCGCACATCAAGGCACTGTGTTGGGGACCACTGACAAACTGACTGGTTTGAAACTCTGCTATACCACGACCCCGCATTTAGCGCGATGGAAGTTTTTGGACCCTAAACATTGCGTTATAGCGGGGTTTCACTGTACATTTATTTTATGTTTTAATCTAAGCCAGTGCATTTGGAGTGAAGTGCCTGGAAAGGTTAGCTCAAGGCATGGGGGCTGTTGCATATTCCTCTCCTCACTGGCTGGGGAGAGTGAACTCTATGAGCTTACGCTGTACAGTTTGCTGTGCAGCGCAGGATGGTATAATTTTGGGCTTATACTCCAGAGGGGGTACGTGCTTGGGGAGCTGGGAGTTGCCTTGGTTGTAGTCTTTCTATGCAGGGTTTGGTCAGAGAGCCTGCATGTAACTGCAGCTGTGTGTGTCCCTACTTGTGTGAATGTTGTGTGGAAGTGTAGGACTAGGAGCGAGTCTGCAGCTTGCCACCACAGCACAATGAGAGAGGGAGCCCAGGATGGTGGGTCAGAGGGGTCACTGTTACCCCAGTTCCAGGTGGCACCCTGGGGTGAACCTGTCACAGTAGGCATGATCTCCATATGTTGGAAGTATATAGCATAACTAAGAGCTGTACCTGCTGACTGAATACCTATTCAGTCCCCTTTGCTGCTGCTAAAACTTTAGACTGAGTAGGAGTATTCCAGGAGCAATGCAAGGGACTTCGTGTAGGACAACTGAGGGAGGGGGAGTGAGGAGCTGGCCAGCCTGTAATTCAGAGTTTGGGGTCTGTGACCTCATGAGGACAAACAAAAAGTTGAAGGGGGTTGATTATTCAGCAACAGCAAGGGAGCAGTGGTGGGAGTTGTGGCGAAGGAGCTATTGTGTGTGTGTGGGGGGGGGAGGGCAGTGTTTCAGGCTGGACACATTTATTTGGTATGAGGACGGGAAGATACCCTTATCTGTTAGCTGTTTATTCGGGAGATCAGAAGTTACTTGGTGGGAGATGTGATTTTTTGGGGGGAGGGGGTGATAAGGAATTGGTAGGGTGGATGGAGTATCTAATTTTGAGCCCCAACACTTAGCTTGGGTACTGGCTGCCCCTTTTAGAATTATCATAGTCCTTTTACTAATTATTCCTTTAAGTAATAAACATATTCAAAATCATAATAGGATTCATATATAGAGAGAGTTTATATACACAATTGCTTTGTTTCCTGGCTAAGAATATATTAATGCATCCCAGCTATAAGCAAAGATTAAATGGTTTTTCATCCACAGGCACACTTTTTCCCCAGATGCACTTAGGAAGAATGAACTCTCATCTCTTGGAGGCATTCTTCTGAAATAGAATCTTTAGAAACCCTTACAAATATTAGTCCTGCGTATGGAATTCCCACTGAAGCCAGTGGGGATACCTGCAAGTCTTTTCTGTGTAGATTGGACCTATTACTGTTTTCCTTACCTAGTACAATCACCCAGGTACGCTAACTTTTTTTGTAATTAGAGAGTCTCAATGCTAATGGCTAGAGAGGTGAAAACATTATCTGAGGCCATGGCTACACTGGCACTTTACAGTGCTGCAACTTTCGCGCTCAGGGGTGTGAAAAAACACTCCCCTGAGTGCTGCAAGATACAGCGCTGTAAAGCCTCAGTGTAATCAGTGCTGCAGCGCTGGGAGTGCAGCTCCCAGCGCTGCAAGCTACACCCGTAAGGGATGTGGTTTACGTGCAGCGCTGGGAGAGCTCTCTCCCAGCGCTGGCGCTCCAACTACACTCACACTTCAAAGCGCTGCCGCAGCAGCGCTCCTGCAGCAGCGCTTTGAAATTTCAAGTGTAGCCATACCCTGAGTTGCTCTGTTTGCTGGCAGATTCCTTGCTTTGAAGTGCTTGCTGTCTCACGTAGATGTATGGCTTACTGTATTTTGTAGAAACATCCAGAGATCCCAACTGAGATTGGAACCAGATTGTGATAGACACTGTACAAATGCATAGTGAGAGAAAAGTACACAGCAGTTAAACACCCAAGGCTGGTCCAGGTCAGCTGACTTGTGCTTGTTTGCAGGCTGTAGATTGTAGATTAGATGTTCAGGCTTGGGCTGGACCCCGAGCTCTGGGACCCCAGAGCCTGGGCTCCAATCCAACCCTGAATATCTACATTACAATTGTATAGCCCCATGAGCCCAAGTCAGTTATCCTGGACCAGCTGTGGCCATGCTGCCGGTCTTTTATTTGAGTTTAGACATACCCAGAGAAGCTAAATGACTTGCCTGAGGTTACGCATCAAGCCAGTGGCAGAGAAGAGAATAGAAACTAGTCTCCCAACCCACTGCTCTATGCAGTAGACCACATTGTCTCAAGTATTTTAACTGTGCTATATGATGGTTGGAACACAACAAAGTTGTTGTAAGTAAGTGCTCCAACATTGCTGCAAGTATAGACAGGATCTTAAACTAAATGAGCGCTACAGAAAATGAGAACTTCCTGTTTTTCATCCCCAACAAAGAAGGGAGCGTGAGAGGTTAACATTGAGGTACTCTCTGATTACAAAAATATTAGTGTACCTGGCTGATCTTGCTAAGTAAGGAAACTCAGTAGCAGGTCCAGTCTACACAGAGAAAGTGTGCAAGTATTCCCATTGACTTAAGTGGGAATTCCACATGTAGGACTAGGTCTGCTATTTGTAAGGGTTTGTAAGGGTTTCTAAAGATTCTTTCTCAACAGAATGAACACAAGAGATCTGGATCAACTGCATCTATGGGGTAAGTGTGTCTATGGATAAGAACCCATTTGATTTTTGCTTATAGCTTGGATGCATTGATATATTCTTGGCCAGGAAGCAAAGCATATGTATACACAAACTCTGTCTCTGTGAATCACATTAGGATGTCTAATTTTGGTTTGTTTATTTAGTCAAACTAGGATTCACTTTTAATCACAGAAATCAGTTTGATTTTAAAGAAATTCAACAACGTGGTGTCCTCCAAAGCCCTATTCTCAAGGCAGTGAGCTGTCATCAAGCTTGAAAGACTTGTAGGGTCTTCCAGCCCCGTACAAAATTTTTTAAATATTTCAGCTTTTTAAAGGTATATCTTCATTGTGCATTTTATGAAGAACTGATTCTTGTCTCTTTGCTCTGGGGTTTTGTCAGCACTCTGGCCAGTCACTAGTCAGAATGCTTGGGACAGGGAACAGTTCGTAGCTCTATCAGTGTCCCAGAAAGTTTGATGGAAGTGAGAAGGATGAGTTGAACAAGCTGAGCAAGGGCTTAATTTCAGTTTTCACATAAGGGAACTTTGAAAAAGGAGGTATAGCTTCAGACTTTGCCTTTCTCCAAACTATGAGACCAACAGGATACAGGGGAGGGAGGAGGCCAACCTGCTCAGTGAGGGCCTAAGCTCTAATGAAGTCAGCAGCTGATAGTCTGGGGTAGAGAGTGGCTTGGGAGCACCTCTTCTTCCTCTTATTCAGTGATTCCATAGTACAGAGTGTCTGAGAGGAGGAGGTAATAATAGTATGTTTGCAATGCATTATAAACCTGCATCTGTGGGACCTGGGCTTTGTGTCCAAGCCTGCGCTTGAGCATCCACACTGCACTGTAATCCTAGGCTTGCAGTTGCTAGACCTGGATCTCACAACCATGCTGGCGCACGCATTCTGCATTATTCTGACCACCTGACTCAGGTCTGCAGCTTGAGCTGTGTTCACAGTGCAACGTAACAGGCCTTGGCCCTATGTCACAGTTGGACTCAGGCTCTCATCACCCCACCACCACCGCTAGAAGTGTCCTGGGTCCTGAGTGCTTGCTGATTCAAGTCTGACCTGTGTGTGGATGGACGTTAGGCTTTGGTGCAAATGTGAATTAGAGCCTAGGCTTACTGTGCAGTGTAGAAATGCCCTGTGGGGCCAAAACAACTCTGGGTGGAAGGAAAAGCAGCAAATGGCTTTATTTTAGGATGGGGATTGTATTTGGTTCTTCTGTCTACTATTCTGTTTTGTTATTGCCACTGACTGGATTGGTATGAGAGAACTAAAATGGTAACTTCCTCCTAACACAATTATTATATATCCTTCCTTTGAAAAAAGTGTATTTGATTTCCCTGTTCTCTTCTCTCCCCTCCCCTCCTCTCCAGTCTAAAATTAAATTGCATCCGAATGTATTGTGTGATCTGAAAATGTCAGTGGTTAATTGCTATCTAATAAGGTGTACAAAGTACCTCACTACATGATTAATAGTAGCTATCATGAAAACTGTCAGTCTGTGATTTACCGTCATTAGTTAACATTGCTTTTCCTATTGTCATGCATAAGAGACATGCTACTATTTTGTTCCCCCATGGACAGGTTGGCAGAACACTTTGTTTTAATTTTATTGTCTGTAGGAGGAGGAGACCTGTAGGTGTAGGTGGGTGTAGGCCCCGGGGCTGGGGAGAGGGGAAAGAGGCCTCCCCACCGGGGGATGGGATGGGGAGAAAGAGGCCTCTTTCCCCGCCGCAGCCCTGAATGCCCTAAGCTCCCCCATCACTGCCCGCCACCTACCCCCTATTTCCCCTCCTCACCCTACACATCCTCCAGGCCCACCCAGTGATCAGCTGCCAAAATCTTTGGAACCGATTCCCTACCAGGTCTTAGGTGGCACGGCTCCGGCGGCTGAAGGACCCGCCACCGAAGACCCAGTAGGGAACTGCCCAGTGAGTACATCCCCCACCCATGTCCTGCCCCCAACTGCCCCCCTCAGAAACAGCAACTCATAACCACCCCCACTCCTTGTCCCCTGACCACTCCTTCCCGAGACCCCCAACCCTAACTGCCTCCCAGGACCCCACCCTCTGCCCAACTTGCCCTGCTTCCTGTCCCCTGACTGCCCCGACTCCATCCACCACCACCCCGACAGACCCTTGGAACTCCCACGCGGCGCCTACCCAACTCCCCCCTTCTCCATCCCCACCGTCCCCCCAGAACCTCTGCCCGATCCAACTCCCCCAACCAACCCCAGCCTCTTAGCCCCGCCATGGCCAGGCCCAGGGTCGGGGCTGGGCCGGAGCCGGGCAGCACTACACAGCCAGAATTGGGGCCGGGGCTGGGGCCAGGCAGCAGCTGGAACTGGGCCAGGCCGTATGGCGCCTGGAGTCCTCCTTGTGTCCCGCTCCAGCTCACCTGCAGGAAGCTCTGCTTCCCATGAATCAGTTGATTGGCGGGAAGAAGGGGAGGGGGAAGAGAAGCTGGGGGGAGCGTCAGGGGAGGAGGCGGAACTAGGTGAGCTGGGGCCGGGAGCAGGGCAGGGAGCTGTCAGAGATTTTGTTAAATTTAAAAACCCTTTTAGAACTGGGACAACCAGTTCTAAAAGGGCTTCTAAATTTAACAACCGGTTCCCACGACTGGGCCCAACTGTGGCTACGCCCCTGTGTGTTGTGTGCACACCTGTACTAATCAGGTGTGTGGCCCTTGATGGCCTCTTGAGCGGTGGTGCACGTGCACACCTTAAGAGGGAACACAAATGTACATGTTTTACTTTTTTGTGTAGTTTCCTGGCATTTATTTGAACAGTTGTATGTTGCTGGAAATCAGTCTTGTGTCTGAAAATTAGACCACCTGCCCTAGTCTGGGTTTTCAAAAAGAAATCCTCTTGATTAGTGCCAACTACACCATTTAATTCAAAGTGCTTCTCAAGTGTCACTATGAAAGCTAGAAAACTTTTCTTTATCATTGCATTCACTTTGTCCCCCAAGAAGTAGAATTCAATACATCTTTCCTTGTAGCTGTGAGATAGCTATAGTTTTCTGTTTTAATTTTTCTTAGCATGTACTGGCTTGGTCAATATACAGTGTTTTTAAACCACATTGCTGAACTTTCATTTAAGACAAGCATATGCAATTAATATTAGCTAGACATTAATGTATATGCTTTTACTTACTAAATGGAAGTGTAGTAGGTGGCTATACCATGAAGTACTTAATTTAATAGTTAATGGAGATATCCTATCTCCTAGAACTGGAAGGGTCCTTGAAAGGTCATTGAGTCCAGCCCCCTGCCTTCACTAGTAGGACCAAGAACTGATTTTGCCCCAGATCCCTAAGTGGCCCCATCTAGGATTGAACTCACAACTCTGGGTTTAGCAGGCCAATGCTCAAACCGCTGAGCTATACCTCCCCGCCCCATGTAAATATATTGTGTGTAATTGTAACCCTAGTTGGTTAACCCTAAAAATTACCCTAGTTGGTGAACTACATAGTCTCAGAAGCCACGGATTGAATGGGTGTAGGGAATGAACTATTGACTCTTGCTATTAAAGCTTATCTTGAGTAAGATTTAAAGATGTGTTGTTAGCTAACATATTCTAAAACCTAGTGTAGACTTTGTCATATGCTAAGCCTAGGCTTCAGCTTGACCAGTTTAGTACGTTAGTGTATGCTGCCTTGTCTGCACTAGGCTTTTAGAATATTAGATGATGATCATATTTTAACTAACACATGAGGCTGTGGAGGCTGTCTCTCCAGACCGAAGTTGAGGAACTTTGGAGAGTCAGTGTAGGATCTTACATAATCACTATCTGTGCTGTATCTGTTCTGTGAATAAGTGGCATGTCTCTAGTGCTGCTAAGTTGGAACATCCGATGTGTGCTAAATTCACTTTTAAAAATACCTAATGTAAATCAAGAGCAAACAGTGCCTAATTTAAATCCTTTGGGACTATATTTTTGGTAGAGTAGCCCAGATTATTTGTGCAAAGAAGTCATCTCACTTAGTTATAGTTTTATGACTGCATACTGTGATTACTGACACACAAATGTAATGGCTGTTTGCGCACTTCTGTATAAAAATATATTCAGTTCACATACTTTAAATAACCCTGGGTAAGATATTAGTACTAAAGTGTTGACTTGTAAGTAGGAGGCAAATTATATGTTGTAGTGTTATATAAAACTGACTCACATGAGTGGGTGAGAATCCCAAGAATATCAGGACACTCACACTAGTGAAGGCAACATATGAGCTTCCTCTGTAAAGTATGTTTCCAACAGATTGCATAAGGCTTGTGTTTATTGAAGAAAACTTTATTATTTTTTTCATAACCTTGGTGAAAAATCACTTTACTACTAGAACTTGTTAAAGTGCTTTTGCTTCACCTGCCTTTCAGAAATATACATACCAGTATAGGGCTTCTGTTTTCCCAAAGTTGCATGTAGTTCTTGACTTAAAAAAAAAAATCAGTAAATAACTTACTAAAATTAATCAGAAGCTTAATTTGGTTGTATAAATAGCTACATTAGTTTAAAACTTGATAATGGCTATAAACGTTTATTTATGAAGGGGACCGAAGCTAACTGTCTAGGTTTAAAAAGAAACTTCCTTTATAAGTATGTTACTCTGAAGTTGTATATTATGGGGATTCTCGCAATATCCCCTGATCTATGAGGAACTAGCCACTGTCAGATAGAATACTGGGCTAGATGGACCACACGTCTACACCATATGATTATTCGTATGCTTATAATATGATAAAGTGAACAGTTAACTAGATACAGGTTGTATTATATTGTCTGATTTTGATTGTAAATCTGAAGGGACAGACATTGTGTGGTTCCAAACACAGAAACTGCTCTATTTAAGGGGGAAAAAAAGGAAAAGACTCAGGTGTATTTAAGGCATAATGTTAACAGGCCAGAGTGCTTTAAATCAAGATAGCTACTGTTAACAGTATTTCTGTAGGTGTGTTGCTCTTAAAACTTCTCTTATGAAATTCCTGTAACTACCTACTAACCTCTGCAGATGATATGTGGTATCTTTGCCACCCAATCTGTTTTCAAAGTGTTCACATTTATGAGAGTACATTTGATGTATACTGTTGTAGGGTACAGTCCAGTGTTGCAATGTGTTTACTGGGTCTCTAGTTAACTCTCACATGCCCAGGAGTTTCAAAATATCATTGCCTTTTTGGCGTCTGCTGTAGTAAGACATTCTTGTTCTTTAACATAAAATGTTGGCTTTGCCCTCTTGAGTACCAGCAGTTGCTTCCCTGATTAGCAACACTTCAGAAATAACTCCCTCTACCTTTTCGTACTCAGGCCTTTTCTGCCACTGAGGTTGCAGAGCTAGGTTGTAGATTCCTTCCCTTTTCCTCCCACTTGCTTGGTTAATTCCAAGCGTCATAAACAGATAGCTAAGGGTTAATGTCTCTTTCACCTGAAGCACCTGACCAGAGGACCAATCAGGAAACCGGATTTTTTCAACTTTGGGTGGAGGGAAGTTTGTGTCTGAGTCTTTGTTTTTCTGGCTGCCTGCTTTCTCTGAGCTTTGGAGAAGTAGTTCTGTTTTCTAATCTTCTGTTTCTAAGTGTAAGGACAAAGAGATCAGATAGTAAGTTATATGGTTTCTTTTCTTTGGTATTTGCATGAATATAAGTGCTGGAGTGCTTTAATTTGTATTCTTTTTGAATAAGGCTGTTTATTCAATATTCTTTTAAGCAATTGCCCTGTGTTGTGTCATCTTAATACAGAGAGACCATTTGTATGTATTTTTCTTTCTTTTTATATAAAGCTTTCTTTTAAGACCTGTTGGAGTTTTTCTTTACTTCAGGGAAATTGAATCTGTACTCACCAGGGAATTGGTGGGAGGAAGAGATCGGGGAGATCTGTGTGTGTGTTGGATTTACTAGCCTGATTTTGCATTCCCTCTGGGGGAATAGGAAAGTTCTTTTTGTTTCCAGGATTGGGAACAGAGAGGGGGAGTCACTCTGTTTGGATTCACAGAGCTTGTGTCTGTGTATCTCTCCAGGAGCACCTGGAGGGGGGAAGGGAAAAAGGATTATTTCCCTTTGTTGTGAGACTCAAGGGATTTGGGTCTTGGGGTCCCCAGGGAAGGTTTTTCAGGGGGACCAGAGTGCCCCAAAACACTCTAATTTTTTGGGTGGTGGCAGCAAGTACCAGGTCCAAGCTGGTAGCTAAGCTTGGAGGTTTTCATGCTAACCCCCATATTTTGGACGCTAAGGTCCAGATCTGGGACTAAGGTTATTACAAAGCCCAATCCAGTTCTCAGAGGATTCAGTGTTTGGACAGCCTGCCAGCACTTCCTGCTCTGTGCAGGTCAGTCCTCACAGGTGTCATAATATAATTCCCAATTCTGAACCTTAGCGTCCAAAATATGGGTTCTAGCATGAATTCCCCTAAGCTTAATTACCAGCTTAGATCTGATAAGCTGCCACAATCAGGAATTCCAGTGCCTGATACACTCTGGTCACCCCAAAACCTTCCTTGGGGACCCCCAAGACCCAGACCCCCTGGATCTTAACACAAGGAAAGTAAACCCCTTTCCTCACCGTTGCCTTTCCTAGGATTTCCCTCCCTGGGTTACCCTGGAAGATTACCGTGATTCAAACTCCTTGAATCTTAAAACAGAGAGGAATGTCCCTTCCCCCCCACTTTCTCCCTCACCCAGGGGCAAAACAGATTCAAGCTCCGTGAATCTAAAACAAAGGGATTCCCCCTTCTCCCCTCCCTCCCTGTTAAGTATAGACTCAATTCCCTTGAGCCTCAACAAGGGGAAAAAATCAGACAGGTCTTAAAAGCAAAACTTTTAATAAAAAGAAAGAAAAAAAGGTAAAAGTTTATCTCTGCAATTTAGATGGTTAAAAGTTACAGGGTCTGTCAGCTTATAGAAACTAGAAAGAAGCCTCCCCCGCAGCAAGATACAATTTAAAATATTTCCAGCAAACTACACATTTGCAAATACAGAAACAATCAAAAGACTATAACCGCCTTTCTTACTAAATTACTCACTATTCTGAATATATAAGAGACTGTAGCAGGGAGATTGGCAAGAAACCTGGTTGCACGTCCAGTCCCTTCCAGGACCCAGAGAGAACAAAGCAAAACCCAAAAAACACAAACGAAGGCTTCCCTCCACCGAGATTTGAAAGTATCTTGTCTCCTGATTGGTCCCCTGGTCATGTGTTTGGTTCCCTGTTTGTTAACCCTTTACAGGTAAAAGAGACATTAACCCTTAAGTATCTGGTTATGACAACGGGGAATTGCCTAAATCCTGGAATGCCTCACACCTTCTTGGCTCTTCAGATTGAGCTACGTGCTTGCCTTTTATCCTATAGCCTTGTCACATGACTGTCAACTGACTTTCCCTCTTTCCATTTCCCATCAGGGCTTGCTTCAGCTTGGTCACATGATGCTTCTAGGGGAATTCAACACCCAGAATGCTTGGTCTTACAGGCTCAGAGTCTTGGAACAGGACTGGCTAACGCTGGACTACAACTGTTTCTAAAGGGATAGACTGCTCTCTTACATATACAAAGAAAATATGAGCACAGAATTCTCATTTCCTTCCCCACTGAGCTATATTATAATGCAATAGGGCTGTAGGACAGGAGTGGGCAAACTTTTTGCCCTGAGGGCCATATCTGGGTATGGAAATTGTATGGCGGGCCATGAATGCTCACAAAATTGGGGTTGGGGTGCAGGAGGGGGGTAAGGGCTCCAGCTGGAGGTGAGGGCTCTTGGTGGCCAGAAATGAGGAGTTCAGGGTGCAAGAGGGGGCTCTGGGTTGGGGCAGAGGGGTGGGGGGCGGGAGTGAGGGCTCTGGGCTAGGGCTGGGGATGAGAGGTTGAAAGTGCTCCAGGCTGGGACTGAGGGGTTTGGAGGTTGGGAGGAGGATCAGGGCAGGGGGTTGGGGTGTGGGAAGGAGGCAGGGATGCAGGCTCTGGGCAGTACTCCCCTCAAGCAGCTCTATGAAGCAGTGGCATGTCCCCCTCAACAGCTCCTATGTGGAAGCATGGCCAGGCAGTTTTGTGCACTGCACCGTCCATAGATGCCACCTCTATAGCTACCGTTGGTTGCGGTTCCCAGCTAATGAGAGCTGCGGTGGCAGCGCTTGGGGCAGGGGGCAGCAAGTGGAGCCTCCTGGGTGCCCCTATGCATAGGAGCTGGAGGAGGGACATGCTGCTGCTTTTGGGAGCTGCACACAGCCACGGCATGCGCGGAGCAGGGAAAGCCCCCGACCACACTCCCCAGCAGGAGCTCAAGGGCCAGATTAAAATGTCTGATGGGCTGGATGCAGTCCATGGGCTATAGTTTGCCCACCCCTTCTGTAGGAGCTTACTGTTAACCTGCCGGATCACTATAGCATGCTTGTATGTCAGGGGTAATTCTTAAATATGGACATCTTAATTTTAATAAATGTATGTACTCTGATTTCCACTGCAAATGAAACTTTTCATTTTAGGGCTTTATTATTTTAATGTGAACATTTCTCTCTTTTCTGTGTGTCTTCCTACCTTCCCATTTCCCCTGTTCTTTCTTCTCAAAGGAACTCCCAGAGCTCTAAACTTTACAAATAGTGTTGTGTACTCTGTCCGTGAAAAGTTGGGCCATCTCTCTTTTGAAATGTAGTCTCCCTACACAGGCCAGCACAGCCAAAAATGTGCAACTTTTCTTAGTGTTTCAACAGTTAGTACACATGACTTACTCCACTCAAGCAGGCCTTGCTTGTATGACAGCAACCACTCTCTGAAATGACACTCAAGGAGCACAAAATGATTGGATTAGCAGGTAGAGAATTACTGGATCCCTACTACATTATATCAGCGGTCCTCAAGCTACAACTGTATCCCCTGACAGGCCAGCTAGCTTGAGCTTTCAACATCACTGAACTTATGCTAGAGATTTTTGTGTGTGGATGAAAGTTGGGTTGGGGCAAAACTTGAGTTCTAGTTCCTGTGCACAATGCAGTGAAGACAAGTCCTCAGTCACTTCTGCAGATAAACTGATGAAAGGTATATTTTGTAAATTGTGTGGAATTCTTCCACTTGGATAGGGGAAAACTCATGATTCCATGCTCAGTGTAAAGTCCTCTGTTTTAGTCCTTTGTAGGTTGATGAGCCATTCACAGGACTGTCCTTATTTTAGAGGGTGTCTGTCTTCTCCTAAGAAACCATATAATCAGAAATATTTAAGCACTTGTAATCTGCTAGTGCGTCCTACAGACCATGGAAGTAGACAAGGTTCCTGCCTTAGGATCTTGGAATCTAAGAATGATACTATGAAAAGGGACACCAGATGCCTATGCTGGGGGGGAGTAATCTCTCTCTAGTTGTCAAGAAAGCATGACATTTTCAAAGCTCTCAAGAGACATCTTTAGTATTGCAAGATAATCTTGGATTATCTGGTTTCATGGGCCAGTAAGGGTGCTGGTCCATGTGGTTTAGTATGACCCCTTAAACCAGTGGTCCCCAACCTTTTTGTCTGAACGAGCGTCAGACGAAGGACCATGGCAGCGGTCGAGCATCTGCCAAATGTCGCCGAATTTCAGCGGAATGTTGGCGGTGGCACCTCTCGATGACGTCGTTTGTCAGCGGCAAGCAGCGTCATCGAGAGGCATCGCAGCCAAAATGCCACCCAGTTTCGGCAGCATTTCGGCAGATGCTTGACTGCTGGCCAGGATGCGGGCGCATTTGGTACCACATTGGGGACCCCTGCCTTAAACTGTATTGTCAGATGTATTTAGAGCAAAGTTTCAAAAGCACAGTGATGGGGCTTAGTGAAACCTTAAGTCAAGGAAACATTTAAATGAATTTGTGAGGAGAAAGATTAGTCTTAGTTATAGAACCTATGTATGCACTTGAGACATCAATGTCCTGGTGCACCTCACTCTTTTGCCCACATGCATGTACACTTGCCATGCTACCTGATCAGGCAAATCTTCCTTTTTAACTTTTGGTGTCTGTATTTTAGTAGTGGACTTCAGACTTTGCTTTATTATTCTAAAGTAAACACATTAAACAAAAATAACACTGTTGTCCTTCACATCACTCTGCATGCCTTCTTTTATGAACTGAATTTCTGAGTGACATCACTGTGTATGGAGCCGTTGTTTATCCTACCATTACAATGGTACACCAGCATGTGCAGTAGGTTGGAGTGAGATTCTAATGCTTGTTGTTGAAATAACAGCCAACTTCTCAGACACGTGCACAGAGATTCCAGCACTAGTCACTGAATCTCTATGAAAGCAGATTCAGCCTTTAAAATAATAATTAAAAAAATCTTCCTTTTTTCTTAAAAGACACGGAAGTTATTTATCATTGACCATAAAGTTCTCAGAACGGTTGGACTGGATTGCTAAAGAAGATGTGTCCAAGACATCTAATACTGTTCTTCCTGCTTTCCTGAAACTTTTTTGGCCATGTGGGCTGATCCTATAACAGGGTATGAAACTGAGTGTCTCATAGCTTGTATTTGCATTCTTGGATATAGTTATTACTAAGGTGTCATATGAACAGATGGAATATGAATGATGAAGCCTGAATTGAGTAACTACCAGTGGAGAGGAAATGACTAATTGAACTTCAAAGAACAAGAAGTCTGTCTTCTTGCAGTCAAAATATGTGAACTAGAAATACAGATTTGTACCTTCACTTGTATCTGAAGATCTCTTTCTCCTACTTAGACAGCATAAAATTTTTATTCTAGTGTTGGCAGCTAGTCTGAATACATTAATATAGGAGATACTGAAGTGAAAGCTTTTAGCTTAAAAGAGATTTCCCTTTAAAAAGAGTGTGTAATACTAAATAGAGGTCTTTAAGTCATAAAGCTATGATTTGTGTGTCTCATGAATTCTATATGTTCAGGCTACAATGACAGGTGAGTGGCTATATTTTTCAATATCATTCCAAGTGATCATAAATTGGAGGAACTGCAGTTCAAAACATTCAGTACTTTCTTTCACAGCAATGGAATACATGACTTCAACGGCATGGCTTCACTTTCCTTGTCCCAGACTCTACTGGACAAAATCAGTTCTCAGACCTAGAGATCTTAATCTGTTGATGCTATATTAGCTGTGCACAAATGGAAAATTCTGATTGTGGAACAATGAACAGTGTATTGGGGTTGAATCCTTTAAATTAGTGGTTCTCAACCAGGGGAGCTGCAAGCAGGCTTCAGGGGGTCCACCAAGCAGGGCCAGCATTAGACTCGCTGGGGCCCAGAGCGGAAAGCCAAAGCCCTGCTGCATGGGTCTAAAGCTCTGAGACCCGGATGACATTGTCATCCGGGGTTGACTCAAAGCTTGAGCAATGTAGCTTCATGGGGGCCCTCTGTGGTGTGGGGCCCCAGGCATTTGCCCTGTTTGCTACCCCCTAATGCCAGCCCTGGCTTTTATATGCAGAAAAAACAGTTGTGGCACATGTGGGCCATGGAGTTTTTATAGCATGTTGAGGAGGACCTCAGAAAGAAAAAAGGTGAGAACCCCTACTTTAAATTATTTTTAGCTGTAATCTAATCAAAGTATATTCTATTCCCAATCTTTTATTAGTTCAGTGCTAGAAAATTAGATTTCTCATAATACATGGTTATCTATTTTCACCTCTCTTTCAGGATCTCATCTGAAGTGTCATATCAAAACTTCAGTTTATGCTTGAGTCTGAATCAGCAGTTTTCAGACTGCAGTAGAATCACAGAGTTACAAACACCCTCAGGAATGGAGGTTGTTCAAAACTCTGAAATGTTCATAACTCTGAACAAAATGTTATGGTTGTTCTTTCAAAAAGTTTACATCTGAACATTGACTTAATAAGAGCTTTGAAACTTTACTATGCAGAAGAAAAATGGCGCTTTTAACTATCTTAATTTAAATGAAACAAGCACAGAAACAGTTTCCTTACCTTGTCAAATCTTTTTTTAAACTTTCCCTTTATTTTTTTAATAGTTTACATTTAACATATTACTGAACTGTATTTGCTTTTTAAAAAAAATTGTCTCTCCTGCTGCCTGATTTCATACTTTTGGTTCCAAATCAGGTGTGTGGTTGACTAGTCAGTTCGTAACTCTGGTGTTCATAACTCTGAGGTTCTTCTGTAGTTTTCAAAATCAGCAACCTACTGGTGACATGTAGATCTGCACCTCTTCATATTCAAGCAGTGATGCATCCTGTTAATTGTAGCCTAATACAGCACTCAGGGTTTAGAGAAGGACAGCAAGCACTCACTAGGTTCGTGATTTTTTTGGCGTCTTTGTTCAAATATGCAGATGACTCCAAAAGTGGATTGCCAGCGCAAACACGGAGGACAAAACCAAATTACGTGACATAAAGAGATTTGAACAATGGGAACTGCAGACAGAGAGAGAGCTTTAACAAAATAGGAAGATGTCACTGTAAAATCACAAACATTTGCAGCAGGATTCTGTGCGAGGTCTGTATGATAGGTTATACAAACCCTACATTGGAGAATATGGAATTAAGGAACATGTGCTCCAGAAACCTGTGGTTCCTACCAGTGTCTCATACCGTACTATTAAATATGCTATATGGAGGCCTTGTATTATTAACACTGCATTACTAAAATTTAATTACCCTCACATTTATAATATAGTATCTACTGTACTGTGGAGTATTGTAAGATTACTTGCCTGCACTTGTCAGCATAAATGGGTGTATGGGTTATAAAGTTTTGATATCTTCTACAATGAAATATGCTAGATAGATGCAATATATTGTTCAGAGATTTAAAATGGCTAGTTGTTTCAGAATGCACATTTGTTCTGTAACTAATTGCTATTGTTTTGCTCATTTTCTGAATCTATGTAGTCGGTATAAAAAAAAATCAGAGTTGCTAGACAGAGACTGCCGAAGCATGAGAATTAATTAGAATGTGTGTACTTGTCTTATAAATGGATGATTAATGTACAGAAGCAATTTTGGAAAGAAGTCATTAAAATGAAGATTTACTTTATAAATCCTATGGTCAAACTACATACATTTCAGTCCAGGCAATTAACAATCAATGACATGGACAACATTAATCACTAATTTTTAAGTGAGTGAAAACTGAACTGATTGTAACATTAAGATAGAACTGTGTATTAGTTGACCAGCAAATAAACATGCTTTCTAAGTGCATATTAAATACACTATTGGCCAGACACTGAACTTCTATTAGAAGATTCTCTTCTATCCTCAATTTTTGTTACTCTGTATTTAACGTATAAAATGAAAAATCTTTAAGGCCCGTAGACATGTCCAGTAATTAAAATCCAATTTTTTCCAAAGCTATGACTGGTATATTGTTTGCTCAACATGAAAAATCTTTAAGCACTGCTTAGACAATACATGTATGAGTAAATCTGTTTCTGTTGATGGTTCTAAGAAAAGTAATAGAGCTGAATTCTGCATTGGCAGGGTGCATCCTATTGTCCATTATGGAAACCTTTAAGTCAGTGGGACTGCCAGCATCATTAATCATTTAAAGGTAGAAAAGTGACTGTTTCATGTGCAGAAAGAATGTGCTTCTATGGAGGAAAGATGCCAGTGCCCCCAAGGAATACCTTTCTTATTTTTACCTGACCTTTCTTATTTTTAAGACTAGGTTTGCCTTTTAAAAAGAGTTTCAATACCATAGTATAGAATGTGCATATTTCTCACTAGTGCATTCAACATTCATTCTGAGTCTCAAGATTGCTTATGGTATGTGCACATGAGGATATTAAAAAATCCTCTGAGGGCTTCTCTGAACTGGCAAAGTGCATTAGTGGGGTGTGATTTGGAAGGGCTCTAACTACCCCATATAGACCCTGCTGGCCTTTAACACAAACTAAGCACCATTTTAAAGCATGTCAACAGAGTTTACGTGGGGCTCTTAGAGAGGTGTGATTTGTAAAGTGCTCTAATGCACTTTGCCAATATTGTGTAGACAAGCCTGAATATTTCATCCAAATATGAAACACAAAAATAAAAAAATAGTGTGGATACTAGGGTTGCCAATCCTCCAACATTGGCCTGAAGTCTCCCGGAATTGGCATTGATCTCCCGGTGACTATTGAAAAGAAGGTTTTAATAGAATATTTTAAGAAAATGACATTACGTCATGTTGGAAAAAAATATATATCTCCCGAAATAGCTTCAGTCAGAGTTGGCAGCCTTAGTGGATACACATCTTCATATAGAATTAGTACCCTCTTAATGAATACTCCTGAGTTCCAAATCGAGAGAGTGGAGTAATATGGGAGACTTCCTTAGAAAATGTAAACTTTTAAAATACTCGATATCAGCTGTTAGACACGCATTTACTAGTGTTTAGGCATCAGTTACTGGAAAAGATCATTTATGAGAAATGGAACCTGCAACTGAATTGAAACTTTGGGTTATAATCTATCAACAAGTTTTGTGTGTGTGCGCATTGTAAGCAGGGTTAACAGCAACACCCATTAATGTTACCCAACAGTTCCCATTATACAATTGCTTTCAATTACATACAACTCTGACAACCTTTAACTATTTGGGCTGAAATTTTCCAGATGGGGTGTCGTCTTCAAGCTGATTGATTTTTGAGAATGAGGGGTACGGGGCAGGGGGGAGGGGGCAGGTTTTCATCCAACATGGTTTTAGCCATTTCTGAGAGCAAGGCTAGGGGAAAAATATGTTTTCCTCATGGTAAAAAAAAAAAAGGGGCAATGTTTTCTTTGGAAATCTCTAGCACCTCCATGAGTTGGAACAGAGGCTTACATTTTACAGATGAGTAGCCTTTGCATCAGAGATTATATGCCTTTTGCCATTGCCATGAAAATCTGACCAATTTGGCTCAATTATAAGCCTTTGAAAAAAATCACAGTTTACACATGCTCAGTACAGACTGGCTAGAGATTGGCAGTTAAATTCCTCAAAGAGTCCGTCCCCATTGGGCATGCTAGAGGCTGGGGCTGCAAGATGCTGTACAAAACTTTCCCTGCAATTGCTGCTTTGAGCCAGACTGGAATCAGGCACCAGACCTGAGAGCAGGCAGTCTCTCTCTCTCTCTCTCCTGTGCCTTCAGTGTTCAACCAGGCACCATGGAGAAGGGATATTTTCCAGTAATTGCACAGTTAAAATGCAGAGGGAAAAACAGGTGGGGCAAAGGGGGTTTAGGGA
The DNA here is from genome assembly GCF_007399415.2 of Gopherus evgoodei. Lineage (NCBI taxonomy): Eukaryota > Metazoa > Chordata > Testudines > Testudinidae > Gopherus > Gopherus evgoodei. Next base: position 62,432,760 of record NC_044332.1, read on the forward strand.
GTAGCTTGATGCTAGGTTCCAGCTCTGCCAATGGCCCATGTGAGTATCATTAGCATGCTACTTGGAATTTCTGCGGGGTATGGTTCAGTTCACTTTTAAAAACCTAAAATTAAACACCGTGCCTGAAAAATTTACTAACTACATGTTAGCTGGACAACCAAATCTAATTGTCAGATAATAAAAGCCCAAAGGTCAGAGGCCCCACCATTGAGGTCCAGGTGCAACTAATTTATCAATCCTAATTAAGGATGTAAATATTGTTTAAAAATGTAACCATTTAAGCAATTAAAAATGTCGTTTAACCAGTTAACTGATTAAAGGGTGAGGGGCTGGGGCTGCTTGGCCGGCCAGCATGGTGCTGAGGGTTAACAGTTAGGGTGAGTTAACAGTAAGACTAATGCTTACTGAGTAACCGTTTAACTGCTTAATATTTTACATTCTTAATTCTAATAGCTGCTAGGAAGTCAGAGTATGCTGAGATTTATGCCAGGATGCTGCTGCAGAGCCTATTTGGGGGCTTCATCTTCCAGACTGATCTAAAGTGAGGAGGTGTTTTGATAAATCTAAAGTTCCACCACCTCCAGTGCTTCTGTGGGAGAGAAAGAGTTTTGTCTCTTCTCCTTTGTGTAGAGAGTCTCCTGATCGTTACACATGTACAAGCTGAAAGCCCATACTTGTCCCACCGGTGTAATTCAGAAAGTGTAAAAAAGTTGAAAATGGCTGAGAACTTAGAAATTGAATGGTAAAAGACCACAAATTCCAGTGAAGATTGAACCTGGTGATATTCCAATTAATAAGAACTCTCAGCCATGGTTGTAGCTATTTCTGTTGCTTCACACTGACTCAGCAGACATTCTAGGTTTCAGAGTGACACACAGACCTCAAGAATTGTGACATTCAAAAACCAGTAGGAGAGCACTTCAGTCTCCCTGGGCACTCAGTAACAGACTTAAAAGTGGCAATTCTTCAACGAAAAACTTCAAAAACAGACTTCAATGAGAAACTGCAGAACTGGAATTAATTTGCAAACTGGACACCATCAAATTAGGCCTGAATAAAGACTGGGAGTGGCTGGGTGACTACAAAAAGTAATTTTCCCTTTCTCTCACCTTCTTGTCAACTGTTGGGAATGGGCTATATCCACCTTGATTGAATTGGCCTCGTTAGCACTACAAAAAGTAATTTTCCCTCTGTTGATACCCCTTCTTGTCAACTGTTCAGAATAGGTCACTTCCACCTTGATTGAATTGGCCTCATTAGCACTGACCCCCCCACTTCATATAAGGCAACTCCCATCTTTTCATATGCTGTAATATATATACTGCTTACTGTATTTTTCACTCTATGAATCTGAATGAAATGGGTTTTAGCCCACGAATGCTTATATGCCCAAATAAATTTGTTAGTCTCTAAGACGCCACAAGGACTCCTCATTGTTTTTGTAACACAGCTACCACTCTGAAACAGTCCTAATAGTAGCATATTGCTTAATATTATAAGCGAACAATCAATTTAGTGAAGTAACTAACATCAGACATCTCTGTCAAACATGATGGGTAGAGGCAGGTAAGGGCATTGGCTAATGTGTAAATTGAGAGCAATGTGAAATAGCTGTAATTTTATCATTCATTATTTTTACTGTATGTCTCAAAATCTGAAATTGCTATGTACTATCACACACAACCTGGGATTGCAACAACATGCATATATTCTGAACAAATATTGTAGAATATATTATTTCTAACTGCGCTCTTGAAGCTAGTACTGGTCTTACTGCGAATAACACTAGACAGATAAATTCTGAAATGGAAACATTCAAGTTGATATATGTTATAACATGTATAAAGATATTATTTGTTTGTGGAAGATGAAAGTGGAAGTCAGCTTCTGTTTCTACTGTAAAAGTGGCTGGAGGAACCTTCAGAACAAGTAGTTACTCCTATTCACAGCTATCTGATTTTTCTGACAGCTAGATAAATAATATATAGCTGAAGGGGTGGAGAACATTGCTTCATCCTCTGTAAAAGACACTAAAATTGAAGATACAAAGCTTCTATTGAACATGTAGATGGATATCACATTTAATGTAATGCTAGACTGTACCTGATTTAGTGTCTTGTTCTAAACTCTAGCATAAATATATTTGATAAATATGTTTTTAGAAGAGTTAACATTCTGGTCGTATTTATTACAGTATTCATTCTCTTTCTGGTGGGTTTCAATCATAATATAGGTGACAATAAAAGTAGCTTTTGTTCTTAATCTATCAAGCCATTAGTCTGTTTTTTAATTATTAAAATAAATCTGTAGATAAATGCAATTTTAATTATTTTATCTGTTGTATTTACTGTTACATTTCCTTTTTTTGCATCTAGGTGTATGATAGCTGATGAGGTAAGTTATTTTCCATCTTCCTATCTAATATCACTTCTATTACTTTTAACCTCGTTAACAATCTCTCTTTTTGTGGGGAGGGAAAGGGGTAGGCTAAGAATGAGAGAGGCATCATTATTATAATGCTCATTAGATTCAATGAAGCTGTCTAAGTAAGGAAGTGAAAGTTGGAGTTGTGACTGCCTGGTTTAAAAGCAAATTTGAACAACTTGTTTTTAAAGATCAATTTTAATTGCTTATTGTGGATGTAGCTCCTCTCCTGAAAAATCCTTAAAATATTAACTTTACTTATGCAGTAGTTTTTAAGCAATTCTGTCGCTGTGTAGATTGTTTGTTTATTTGTGGCTTAAAAATAGCAATCTTAAACCAAAGTGACACCTGTTTTAAACAAATAGTTGCAAATATGAATATATGCAATGTGTACTTAATAAAGTAATACTTCTCAGAGAATGAAACAATGATTCTTTGACTTCTTAGGGAAATGTAAATTCTTGTATATTACAGCATGGTGCCTTTGACTATGCTATGTAACCAATCATGTCACTTGCATACTATATCTTCAAAGTACCAGATAGAGTCAAGGAAGAATTTTTTTGTTTCTCAGTATAGCTTGCTAAGTCATTTGTGGAGCTAGGAGCATAACTCATTGACTGTCTTACTCAGGTACACATCATTATATTTATTATTTTAGTTTCTTCAAATTTCTAAAATATAACTTTAAGTGCCTATCTTGCCTACCTGTAAATTAGCTCTCCCCACCCAATAAATAGAGGATTGCTTACCCTAATATTAACAGCTGTGGAGAAGATATGGGGGGAAATTGCATTTTGCAGAATGAAAGATTAACAAATGTGGGCACTGAATCAAGGTGGGGAATAGGGCTGCTAGGGTTCTCCAGCCTAGGGTGAGGGCCCGGGTAACAGCATGGAGTGATCAAGTGATAGAGATGCTGAGGCTTACAGTTAGATTTAATATCCCTTGGGCTCTCCAAGGGTTGGGGGCCCAGTAGGCTTCTCTGAGTGATATTTTTAGGCCCCTAGAGCTTCCCTGCCAATAGTGAGTGAGCCCCCCACGCTCTACAATAATCCTGCAACCCCTCTACAACTTTTTTTTGGGTCAGGACTCCTACAACGGTGTGAAATTTATCTTTACCAATCAGTGTTTCTCTTCCAGAAGAGGTTTCACATTATATTTGACTTACACTCAAATATACTGAAGGCCCAAAAACTTATTTCTAGGATCCTAAAAAAGAATTGTAGGCCACTAAAACCACCTTCTTCCATTGGATTAAGGGCTATATTTGTAAGGCATACTAGCAAGCAAGAAAACCTTCTCTAGATGACTGGGGCCATTATAAAAGTGATACGGGCCCCCTTCTCGGAAGTTAGAGCTGAGATGATGATATGAGGAATATAGCACTCGATCCTCTCTTCACTCCTTCATCAAACATCATTTGATGGACCCATCCGTCTGTTACTTACCCCACCCTCTCTTAATGGCTCTTGACCAAAGGAGGACAATTGTGCTTGGCTCATCAAGTAAGCCCACTTCACTACAGTACTGCAGCTTGTTGTTTTTGAACTGTTTTTATTGTGGGAGAAGACAGGACATTTGAGAGAGGGATATTACTTAGTGGTAACTTTATCTTTCTGTTCTTCAATCCTGTATTCCTCCCTTTTTCTTACAGTTTCTTAATTTTGAATATGCTAGTCTGCTTCCTTGACTCTGGGCTATGAGGTTTGGAGGCTGGGTTTATATACCTACTGGGAGTTTGCAGTCTGCTCTTTGCGATCTTGCTTCCAGTAGGGGGAGCTAAAATGCTTGCTTCCTTTGTGGGATGACAGAAGAGGCAGCAAATTGAAGTAAAGCAGGGGTTGGCAATCTTTCAGAAGTGGCGTGCCAAGTCTTCATTTATTCACTCTAATTTAAGGTTTCACGTGCCAGTAATACATTTAAACATTTTTAGAAGGTCTCTTTCTATAAGTCTATCATATGTAACTAAACTATTGTATGTAAAGTAAATAAAGTATTAAAAATTTTAAGACGCTTCATTTAAAACTAAATTAAAATGCAGATCCCCACCAGACCAGTGGCCAGGAGCCAGGCAGTGTGAGTGCCACTGAAAATCAGCTCATGTGCCGCCTTTGGCATGCGTGCCATTGGTTGCCTACCCCTGAATTAAAGACATTTAATTCTCCCTTTTCTGACACTACTCCAGAATTAATAAGAAGTTTTTAGTGAACTCCAGAGGCATTGCCCCAAACTCTTTTTACAGAGCTGCTCCAGAAAGATGCAGTTCTCATTAACTCCAGTGCCAAAGTTTGAATTTTGTTTGTTTTCACAGAATTACTTGCTGAGCCATTAATCAGTTCATCATCTAGTAAGGATGTATTGTGATCTACGAAATGGGAGGACATTTTCATAGCGAGCTAGTCAAAGGAGATTTTTAAATGGTCACTTTTAAATGTTTTGGTAAAGTTCTAGAGTATTGATGGGACAAATGAATCTAAATAAAAGCCCAGACGGTTATATTGTTCATCTAAAATTTATGCAAGAGATGCATATTTCTACTTGTTTGATGCAAAAAATTCTCAAATTTGAAAATGTATTTTATAAACTTTTTAAAATCCATTTCTCTTAAATATAGTTTGACCATAAAACTTTTTTCCTTTACATTACGTCTTATAATTTTTACAGTTTTTTTTAATTGATTCTATCTGCATACAGACCAGATACCATTCCATGTAAAACAATCAGATACAATTTAAGTATAATTTAGTAGAAAAAAGATTACTATAAATTGAGGTTAAACATCTGAAAGAATTGTCCAATGGCTGAATATATTTTCTGTGGGCCTTTTGGAGCTCAAGAAGGTGAAGATTTTTGGCCTTCCCCTCCCCTACTAAATTCAATAAGCTTTGGAGCAAGCACATAATGAAGTCAATTGGAGCATTTCTATCAGTTTTAATGGTCGCTGAATCAGGACCCAGGAACTTTTGACCAATTTATTTTGAATGTAATTGAAAACCATGCTTTGCAGCTTCTTTCCAGAAAACATTAGCGTGCCCCTTCTACTCATTTCTCCCTTTTACTGGTCTTCTCTCCCTCCATTTTTTTTAACTCATCTATTTTGGGACGTTATAAAAGATGTGCATGTTATGCTCACCTTTCAAATGCAGATAATGACTTGACTTTTTTGTGTGTCTTTCTTAGATGGGACTGGGGAAGACAATCCAAGCAATTGCTATTTCTTACTACTATAAAAAGGAATGGCCTCTCTTAATAGTAGTCCCTTCATCTCTGAAGTACCCTTGGATTGATGAGATGGAGAAATGGATTCCAGAACTCTGTCCAGATGATATCAGGATCATTCAGAACAAAACTGACACTGGGTGAGTGAAGTTTCATATTCTTCTCCACAAAAATCTGTCATGATTTGTTCAGTGAACGCCTGTAAATTACATGAAATAAAAGCAAATGATGGTCTTGTGCACAAGACTGGTAGTTAGGCAACATGGGTTTTATCTCAGGCTCTACCAGAATTCATGTGTGACCTAAAGAAAGAAACTTAACTTCTTAACTTTTAGTTTCCCATTAAATACAAGCTCCTTATCTCAGAGGAGTGATTTTTAAAATTTAGGCCAAGATTTTCAGTTTAAGACAGTTTTTAATCTCAAAAGCAACATTGTGATTTACAGTAATGTCTGGATGCACTTTTAAAATGTCTTTCTTGGACAAGGAAATTGCTCTTTCTGATGTCTGAAGAATGCCAGCAAATGACTTGACTACTCAGAGAGACATCTACTGCAGATATGACATCCAGGTTCCACTTGGAAATATTCAAAACATTTGTTCCCTTCCCTGCGATGACCAGATAAGTCCAACATAAAAATATCCTGGAAATATTTGAAAGTGCTGGAAAAAAGTATTATCATTCGATGTTAAGGGACAGTTGGCACCGACAATCAACTGAGATCAGCAAGAATGGTCTCAAAGGCTGTCATTGGACTCTGAGTTCAACTATTTCATTTGCAAAGGCATTGAAGCACTCTCTGTTTCATTGCAATACCTTGATGGTGCTTAGTATCTATCAGAAACCAAGATGTGGAGGATCTGGCCTACTATCTGGAGCGATGGCAGTCTGGCCTAGTAGTAATCATGGTGGCAGCTGGGCCAGGAATGAGAGCCAAAGGTTGGAACCAGAGTCAAGATTCAAGAGCACGTTCAGAACAAAGCAAGAGGAACAGGGCTGGAGCAGGCCAAGGGCTGTGGAGTCTGTCGCTGCTATCAGGCAGGGGAGAGTACCAAGCCATGAAATGACATGGGGCAGATTGAGCTGCTGTTTCTCCTATGAGACTTTTATATAGCTGCTCTAAAAGTCACTAGACCAGCCCTAGGTTTTGGATTGGCTAGAGGCTAGCACAGGAATAACTAATCACTGCATGTGCCTTTTATCAGGCTTTAGTTCAGGGATAACTCACAGAATCAATTCTGAGGGTGAAGTTCAAACCAAGCCTACCTTGAAGGTCAGGTTGAAGATCCCATGTACAACTCAAACCATGCCTCATCTGTTTCCCAACTCTTGACCAAAATAGGTCAAACCCAGCTTCAGTTTTTGCACTAAGTCACATCTCAAAGTTCAAGATGCTATTGACTGTTGACCCTTGACCTGAACTTGGAGAGTCTATAGTTTTGAGTAAAATGTAATCTATTTCTTAAATATGCTTTTAGGACATTATTGAAGCTGTAATAGCAAGTAGAAGAGCCAAAATATATTTATTAAAAATAAGCTTAGCTGTAGGTTTTAACTGTTAAAGGCTTAGAGTGAGGTGTGGTGAAAGTTAGCATGTGCATGACCAAAGGTTATGAAATTATACGTGCTTCGCCTAAGGTTAAAAAAATTAATAATATATATTTTGTAATAGTTTAATAATGTATCTTGTGGTAGCCAGGTGAACCACAAGCAAACAGATGGTAACATCTGTTGTATTAATTTAGGTGGTGTTAATATAACCCAGTCACTGTCCAACATTAAACAGTGATAAACAAGTTTTGGCATTTGGTATATAGAGACTTCAGCTTACTTTAATACCATAGCAAATATATCATTAAAAATCTTCTTAACCTTTTATTAAAGATTAAAAAAGAAAAACAGTTAGACCATTTGAAACTTAAAGTATTAAGTCTTGCTTTCATTTTAACAACATCCCTTGTTCCCGTTCCATTTAACTGGAGAGAGTTTTTAGAAGGAGAACCTCCCTTGTTTGACAGTCTCTTAGATGGTATCAAAGATGGTAATAACTGTCCTTTGGGGGTAAAAGAGAAGAAGTTAATTGAGATGGGCTGAAGCTACTTTTGTCGCTGTTGTTGTTAAAATCCAATCCTGTTTCATCCCAGCTGATGCCTGGGGTTCAACTGGAGCCAGTAGAGGTGGTCATATCATCTGGGTCCCTTTCTTTGGTCTGGTCTGGTCAGGACAGCTCTTGGGATCAGGATGACAAAGATTCAGGGAGTCCAAGGAGATGGTGGGGGTGGCAGCCATGATGGTGAAGCTCACTCCAGTAGCCAGTTTTTCTCCCCAAAATCTCTTTCTTTAAGGACCCACAACGGGAGCGGAAGACAGAATAGCCCATCCCCTCATTGTTTTGTCCACCATTTAGGCATAGTTTCTGATGCACCAATTTTGGTTCATTGATTTCTGGCTCCATACTTTTCTAGTTTGCTAAGAATGTTCTTAACATAGTCCTTGCGTTATATTTAGAGGCCTTTTTGTTTGGACTAATTCATTCTTTCTGTCTCCCTTTTTTACCTTTTCACGTCAGCATTTGTGACACAAGTTATTGTGACATCTTATGAACTTTCACATCCTTTTTACAGTTGAGATCATAATTAGAGTAAATTTGACGGCCCAGTTATCACAACACATCTTAGGGACTTTTTGGAATAAGAGCTAACCACACTGACATATTAAAATTATTGGGAAATAGACTGATGCAATGGTTAACTGTCAGAAATGTAATTATGGCAAATCAGAATACCACATATGAACAATCAAAACCGTCTCCCGCAGTACCAGATATGAATAGGGGGGATGACTTGATCAGATATGGTTCCAGATGTATGTAGGTGGAATGAAAAAGATGTATAAAAGGTTATGAAACCTATGCCTAGCTGGGAAATTGGGAATGACAGCGTTGGCAACTCCCAAAACTGTCATCTCCTCTTTTGATGTGCACCACTGACTGTTTTTCTTGGTCTCCATAAGGTTGTAAGTATGCACAATGTAAGATTGTAAGTATGAACAGTACAAGAAACCACTTTATTATATTTATCTTAGATGTATAATTTTTTCTGTGATGTCAATTATATTTGTCCATGTTAACTAACGGTCATACAGTTTCTGTGTGTGCTTCACCAATCTCGTCTTTATTAACTTTAAGTATCTGCCTGCATCTCTAACATATGTTGCAAGTCAAATAGTTATCTTAGTATCAAGTTTGTATGTAGCTACCCGCATGTTTGGGGTGTATTGAATTCATCAGCGGTACATTGAGAGCTTGTGATTCAGTCATTGGCATCCTTGATGCATTGTCATGCATCATTGTATAATGTTATGTGTAATATATCTGTTCTGCAAATGTGAAGTGTTTACAGAACTTTTCTGTGTAGATTGCCAATGTTGCAGATGCTTGACCAGTTGATATTGGAGAATGTGGCATTTAAACCATTAGGTATAGCAGTTGTATTTGGCCTCATGCATGCTTTCTTACTGGAGATTGTTTCTGTAACACTTTTTCAGTTTATTCACTTTCTTTTCTTCCTTTCCGGGTTAGCCCTGTTATGATAAATTAATAACCAAACCCTGGATTTTCTTTTCTAGGAGAATATCGACCAGCAAGGTGACAATTTTGGGTTATGGCCTACTAACTACAGATGCACAGACTTTAGTAGATATTTTGTATAAACAAAATTTCAAGGTAGTTGTGGTTGATGAGTCTCACTATATGAAATCCAGGAATGCAACCCGCAGCAAGATTTTGTTGCCAATTGTGCAGAATGCTGCACGAGCAATTCTTCTTACTGGAACTCCTGCTCTGGGAAGACCCGAAGAGGTATTAAAAGTATTGTTCTTTTTTAAAGGGATGATGGTTCATTTATGAAGTATATCATTTTATAAGGCATGTAGCTCTATACAGTTACATGCACTGGAACATTCTGTTACTTTATGCACTTATTACAATATGAAAAATTAGTATCAGAAACCAGAAGAGGTTGCTTAATTTTGTGTAGTTATATTGGGATTTTATAAAACATATTTGTATTTTTGTACTTACTGTTTCAAGCTCATCAACAGTCAGAAAGATGACACTGGAGAGTAGCTTTTCAAGGAAAACTAATCTATTACATACATATATATAATTTTTGTGCTTAACTAATACCAATATTTGATAAGACTTGTTGGTTCACTTTGAATTCAGTGCAAAATAATACTTTTTATTTAGATAACAAGTTATCAATAATTTATCATCTTCCCAACGTGTGAAAAGCAAGTAGGTATGATATTTTTTACTTAATACTTTCACTGAACATTAATTAGTGTTAGGAATGCTCTAATAAAAACTGGCAAAAAAGCGCTATGAATCCCTGAAATCTCTCAGTTCATGACACAAAAGGTTTAGTACAGTTGCCCATCAAGAATTCTGTTCTAGGGTAGCAGTAAACAGTATAGGATTCAAGTCCCATTTCTTCAACATTACCAACAGGTTCAGAACAGTATCTATTAGGGCAGCATTATGTCCCATAAATGTAAACAAACTTGTTTGTCTTAAATATTGGCTGAAGAAGAAGTAGGACTGAGTAGACTTGGATGCTCTAAAGTTTTACATTGTTTTATTTTTGAGTGAAATTATGTAAAAAAAAAAACCAAACCTTAAAATTGCACTTGCATGATAAAGAGATTGCACTACAGTACTTGTATGAGGTGAATTGAAAAAGACTTTATCTTTTTTACAGTACAAATATTTGTAATCAAAATACTAATATAAAGTGAGCACTGTACACTTTGTGTTCTATGTTGTAATTGAAATCAGAATATTTGAAAAATCTGGAAAACATCCAAAAATATTTAAATAAATGATATTCTATTATTGTTTCACAGTGCTATTAAAACTGCTATTAATCATAATTAATTTTTTTAATCATTTGAGAGCCCTAATTATATGTACAAGGCACTTCAGGTTTGGAATGGAAAAGGAAAAAAAAACAACTGATTCTCAGAGGCAGCCTGCTTTTTTTTAAAGGGGGGCCTGTTGTGTGCTTCCTGCCCTTCTAACCTTTCTGAAACAAATTTAGAATGTTAATATAGTTTGAAAAGGCAACTGCTCATTTGTTATCCACCCAGAGAAAAGAGAGTTGGTAGATAGTTGACATTAGCATAGAAACGTTTAAAGGGGTATTTGGTCATTGGGAGGGCATGCAACTTCTTGCTCATACAGCAAAGGCAGCCCACTTGCACTGTGAGGGTGGAGAAGGCAGGAAGTTGGTAATAGAAACTGTTCACGTTGCACATTGGGACCATTAAGTAGCAGCACTATCTGGCTTCAAAGAGAGTTCCAAAGAAGTCTTTATTTGGCCAGTATTATTGTGGTCAAAACTCAAGCCCCTGAGAATGGAAGAGATGCCAGTGGCTGGGAGGAAAAAAAGCAAGTAAGTAAATTCTTCTTCGAGTGATTGTTCATGTCTATTCCAAGCTGGTGTGTGCGTGCCGTGTGCACACCAGCCAGAAGATTTTTCCCCTAGCAGCGTCTATAGGGTCGGCCTAGGCGCCCCCAGGAGTGGCACCTTCATGGTGCCCAATATAGGGCCTCGCCTACCCCTCACCCCTCAGTTCCTTCTTACTTCCGGTAACAGATAACTGGAACTTCACTCGCTCTTGCAGCGAGTGCCTTGGCAGTGTCTGTCAGACTTTAGTTGTGTATAGTTCTTAGTTTGTTAATAGTTGTTTGCTGTATAGTTATAGTTAGTTGGTTGTTAGGTCGTTTTCCCTTTCCCCTCCTGGGATATGCCTGGGTCTCCAGGGTTTAAACTCTGTGAGGCCTGTGGCAAGTTTATGCCCAAGAGTGATCCTCACTCTTCCTGCTTGCGGTGCCTTGGTGAGACTCACCAGAGGGAGAAGTGCCATATCTGTAAAGGTTTCCGCCCCAGAACTCTTAAAGACAGAGAGCAGAGACTGAAACTCCTGCTAATGGAAGCGGCGTTGAAACCTCAATCTGATGTGGGACCCTTTAACCCGGCACCGAGCACCTCCTCCTCGGTGCACAGCACTCCAGAGTCAATGACGTGTGAAACGGGCCCGGCTAAAGACTCAGAATCTCAACAGCACTGCCACGGGTCGACCTCAGTACGGCACCGCTCACCATCTCTGGTGCCAGTAAAAAAGAAGAGGCCAGTGAGGGACCTCAAGGATCGGCCACGCGCTCAAGCGGATTGGGACTGACTGCTTGTTTCTTGCCCTCGCCCAGGGTTTGTCGACTCCTGTCCAATCCAGGAAGCCCTCGCCCTGTGGGACTTCTGTGTGGAACACTCAATCCATCTACAGGCATTATATCCCCCAGGGATTCAGAACGCACTTGCGGACAGCCTCAGCCAGACCTTCCATGGCCACGAATGGTCCCTTCGACCAGATGTGATGAACTCAATCTTCTGGTTCTGGGGCTTTCCCCAGATAGACCTGTTCACCACTCGTGGCAACAGGAAGTGTCAGGCATTCTGCTCCCTCAGAAGTCACAGCCCAGGGTCCATCGGGGATGCATTCCTTCTCTCTTGGGCAGACCACCTGCTCTATATCTTTCCCCCTATTCCGCTGGTCCACAAAGTGCTCCTCAAGATCCACAGGGACTGGGCTCGAGTTATACTGATAGCGCCGGCGTGGCCACGCCAACACTGGTTCACCTTGCTCCTGGAATTGTCAGTAGCAGCTCCAATCACATTACCGCTGGTCCAGGACCTCATCACACAGGACCATGGCAGACTCTGGCACCCAAATCTAGAGTCCCTTCACCTCACAGCATGGATGCTCCATGGCTAAGCGCTGTGGAGCTGTCACGTTCAGACCAGATCAAGCAAGTCCTCCTGAGTAGTAGAAAGCCCTCCACCAGAGCAACGTACCTTGCCAAGTGGAAACAATTCTCCATCTGGGCAGAGCAATGCCATCAGTTGCCTCTCCTTGCCCCCATACCGTTCATACTGGACTACCTCCTGCACCTAAAACATCAGCGTATGTCCTTGTCATCAATAAGGGTCCATTTAGCTGCCATCTCCACCTTCCACCCGGGCTCAGATGGGTTCTCAATTTTTACAAACCCTATAGTGAGTCGTTTCCTTAAGGGTTTGGACAGGCTCTTCCTGCACACTCGTCAGCCAGTCCCAGCCTGGGACCTCAGTCTAGTACATCTAGACTGATGTGACCCACATTTGAACCATTGGCCACCTGCTCTCTGCTGTACCTTTCATTCAAGGTGGTGTTCCTCGTAGCACTTACCTCGGCCCGAAGAGTTTCGGAGCTCAGGGCCTTAGTGTCTGAGCCCCCTTACACAGCTTTCCATAAAGACAAAGTCCAACTTAGACCTCACCCTGCTTTCCTGTCTAAGGTTGTTTCCCAGTTCCTCATGACCCAGGACATTTTCTTCCCAGGTTTCTGCCCCAAGCCACACTCCTCCGATAGGAGCGCAGGCTGCATTCACTAGATGTAGTAGGGCCTTAGCTTTCTACATAGAGAGAACTAAACCGTTTCGAAAGTCCGTCTAACTTTTTTTGGCCGTGGCGGACAGAACGAAAGGTCTCCCTGTTTCCTCTTAGCGTATCTTGTCATGGATCACATCTTGTGTTAGGGAGTGTTATGGCCTGGTGAAGGTGCCTGCCCCACCGATTACTGCCCGCCCCACAAGGGCACAGTCCTTTTCGGGGCGTTCCTGGCGCAAGTTCCTGCTCAAGAGATTTGCAGTGCACCTACGTGGTCCTCAGTACATGCATTTACGACGCACTATGCATTTACACAACAGGCCAGAGATGATGCGGCCTTTGGGCGGGCCGTGCTTCAATCTTTACATAACTCCAACTCCAGCTCCTGAACTGTGGCTTGTGAGTCACCTGCTTGGAATAGACATGAACAATCACTCGAAGAAGAAAAAACGGTTACTCAGTTTCTCGTAACTGTTGTTCTTCGAGATGTGTTGTTCATGTCCATTCCAGTACCCAGCCTCCTACCCCGCCATCGGATTAGCCGGCAAGAAGGAACTGAGGGGTTGAGGGGTCGGCGGGGCTCTATATTGGGCGCCAGGAAGGTGCTACTCCGGGGCGCCAGGCCGACCCTGCAGATGCTGCTAGGGAAAAAACTTCCAGCTGGCATGCACGCTGTGCGAACACACCTTCTTGGAATGGACATGAACAACACATCTCGAAGAACAGTTACGAGACAGTGAGTAACCGTTTATCATTGTTGTAAAAACTACATTATATAATATTCCCGAGGGAATTCTGTGCAAAAAAATGAAAAATTCTGCCCTAAAAAATTAATTCTTCTCATAATATTTAAAAATTCTGCAAAATTCTGCATTTTCTGTCAAAATAACACTATATAATCACATAATTTTCAATTATTTGCTGACAAATATTTTGAAGTATATTACCAAAATAATTTTAAATGGTGTGGTTATATTGTCGTTATGTTTTTGTATTATTTTGACATATTAAATATGCAGAAATTTGCAAAATTTAAATTTTTTGTGTGTGTTTTGGTGCAGAATTCCCTCGAGTACCAAGGTTCTGTCTGGTGCAGTCTGGGTGCAGGCAGTTTGGTGGGTGGGTCTGGGTGCAGGGGGGAGTCTAGATGTACAGGGGCTAGATGTGGGGTTTGGGTGCCGGGGAAATGGGACTCTGCAGGGGTGTCCAGGTGAAGATAGTTAGGGCTCAGTGGGAGGGGGCTGAGGGAGTGGGGCTTGGTGAAGTGGAGGTCTGGGAGGCTCCTGGTGCAGGGGATGAGGCTCGGCAGGGTAGGGGTTCGGGGGCCCAATGAGGGGGTTCTGGGTATGGGGACTCCTGATGCAGGGGGATGGGGCTCAGTCGGAGGCTCCGGGTGCACGGGTGAGGGGAGGGGTAACAGTACAGGGTGCTGCTCCCCCGTCTGCCCAACCGCTGTGCATCCGGATCCCCCTACACCTAAACTCTCATACTGAGCCTCCCCACACCCAGACACTGCCTCACAAAGCCACCACCCATCTCTGGCGGTGCAGAGCTTTCTGCAGCCAAAAGAAGTTTCTGGGGTTTGATCTGACCCAGTCCCGGCTGCTCAGTGTGGGGAAAGGGAAGGGGGAACTCTGTCTCCGTCCTCCTCCTTCCCCCTCCCCCCCCACACCCAGCTGGGACTAACATCCCTGAATGGCTGGAGTATCCCCAGACTCCTCTCTCCCAGCTGTCTGAACAGATGCATCTGAGCTGCTGGGGAGGGGTAACTGAGTACCGCTGCAGCTTCTCTTTGCTTCCCCAAATACATTATTTTCTGCAAGGAAGCAAAGAGAATCTCCTGGGGGAGGGAGAGGGGATTTTTCTGCTGCACCACAGTGGTGCATAATTTCCCCAGGAGTAAAATATTTTGCTGTGAAATCCTCTGAAGGTGTGGCAGAAATACATAGCATTGTTGATGTGCAACAGGTAAATAAGAGCAAAATGCTCCTGGCCCAGAAACTGTAAAATCTGGCCCAAAACAGTAGCATCTCTTCCACCTGCTGTCTTGAAATAAGCCTTTTGGGAATGGAAAAGACACTGAGAGGTGCTTAATTCCTGATTGGGGATCAGGACAGATCATATGTGGACTTGGGAACACTGAAATAGTACAAGTGATCTGAGAGGATTTGAGCGGGCAGCAGAGTCAATGGGATTGCCAAGGGGCTGTGCATCAATTTTGTCTTATGCCCTTTAAACTCAGGGAATTTCTATACTTCGAGCTGCAAGTGATTCCCAGTTCAAGGAAACATACTCATGCTAGCTAAGGTCATGCTAATGTACTAAAAATAGAGTGTAGCCTTGGCAGCCGAGGTTGTGGGAGGTGCTCGCTGACCTATTGTTTCAGGTGGCTATCCTCGTATGCCACTCATGCTGACACGGCTATGCTCTATTTTTAGAGAGCTAGCTCATTCAGAGACATTTGAGTATGTTTCTTCGAGTTGGGAATTGTACGCTCAGCTGGAACTGTAGTCGTACCTGCAATGTCTCAGAGGGTACTTCCTGTGTACGTGGAGAGCCTCAAAAGTAACACAGTTTTTGTGAGTGGATACTTCTGACAGAGAATCCTAGATAGTCTCCAGACCCCCTTTCTTCATGATCTCCTTCTAGAGATTGAAAGTTGTTTCATTGTTCCACTTCTCTGGGATGATGTGCATGAAATTCCAAGTCTAAATAAAGAAATTCCTGCTCAGGCAAAAAAGAAAAACAATATGCATAATGTATCTAATCTGAAGAGGTCATGAAATCTCCTATGTAATGTTATTTATGTGTTTCAAGTTTTGTATTTATGTAGTGTAGCCTGTAGAAAATAGAAGACAGACAAATGATTTATTACATGAAGATTATTTTTAAATAGTTTTGGTGGAGCTAAGGGTATAGAGAAAAATGTATTTAAAGATCATTTATATGGTATGGACCCCTCACATTTTATTATTTATATTGGTATCTTTATTTACAGCTTTTCATGCAGATTGAGGCACTTTTTCCAAGAAGATTTGGAACCTGGAGTGAATATGCAAAAAAATACTGCAATGCTCATGTCAGGTACTTGTCTTTTTATTTTTCTGTTAACGTCTTGTTTTTTTATCTTGTGATAAATGAGAAATCCTAATAAGAAAATAATTAAAAATAAAACATGCTGTAATCGTTTGGTTGCCATACTGCAGCTATACGTTCAGAAACAGCCTAGAGCCTATAGGCAAGGGAGGCTAATGGACAGTGCTTTATTTATGCCAGGGCTGAGCCTGGCACTTCTACACTTGGCAATTCATAGCCCCGGCATCTCTGGGCTTGCTGCATGAGTTATGAATGTAAAAAAATTGCTTGATCCCTGGCATCTCTTTCATTACAAATTAAGCACTACTAAGGGGCGCTGTGGAGGCAAGAGGGAGGACTGCATTGTTCTGTGAAAGCCATAGGGACCAGGCTGTTGCTGCTGCTATTTGTAAATTATTGCTTTGTACTGCCCTAGAATGTTTTCTCATTAGATGTTTTAGCACTTACTGGATTTTTTTATATATAAAATATAAGTCCTGATGATGCCAATTTGGTCGAACTATTAGCCAGTGTGTTAGAAGAATTAAAAATGCAAATAGGCAGGAAAAAAGTCAACTATATTCTTTTTCAAGTGGTTGTAGATGTGTATTCTACTTGGCATGTTCGTGCCTACTGTACTGGAGATGGAGACTATTTTCCCACAGCAGTACTCTTTGGGGTTGCACATGTGTCCTGTGCCTCCTAGTGGTCCCTCCCAAGGCTATATAAGTGCAAGGCCACCCCAGTCCTCCCTCGTTTTCTTCTTATTGTCAATGACCTTAGTCCTCCCTTTGAGAGGTTTTCCCCTTACGGTTTTCTCTCTGTGTCACAGTTTGTTGCTGAGATTTCAATACTGTAAATAATAGCATCTAGTGCCTGTAGTTTAGTGTAATTGTTAGTTTAGTTAGTTTTATAGTTTTATGATTCTCAGCACCATAGGTTATGCAGCATTCCCTGGGTTTCAAGCACTGCCTGTTTTGTGGCACCCTCAACACTGTCCCCCACCATTTCCTTTAGTTAAGCACTCGTAAGCAATATTTGACATTTTTCTGTAATATCTGTCATTCTTTTAAAAAGAGAACACAGATTTCTAGGGATCTTTACCTGAAACAGCATGTGATTGAACATGCTACGAGGCGTCTTGGCACCAGGACCCTCTTTGGATCATTGGGCCAGCCTTCCTCCGGCATTCTCTACCTCTTTGGTAGTTGCCAATAGTCTCTGAACTCTGATTCTTCCCTGAGAAGGGGAAGAGTCAATCCATCATCTCCCAAGATCCCTCATAAAAGGATCCATAAAATGAATTAGAGCCATCCAAAATAGAAGACATTCATTCCTCATTTTTGACAAAAACAGGCTCACAATATCTGCAAGACTCAGATACCTGGGGTAGAGCTGGACCGTCAACTTGTGTTTCCCCGGTACTGAGATGAGAGGATCCCGGTACCATACCATTGACTCCAGAACCGTCAGTGGTACAGCTGTTGACTTTGATACTTACGGATATCACAGTGGCTCTGCTGCTTTCTGTACTGACAGTCTCTTATGCCTGTGTGGCAGCAACAGATTTGCTCTGTTTGTCAGTACCCTCTTCTCCATTAAAACAGAACATAAATGTATTTCTAACTCCAGGACAGAGACTACTATCACTGACAACTTTGGTATTGACAAAGATGGCTGCTGGGCCAGTATTGTTCTTAGTACCATCTAAATCTTCAACTTCAGTGTTAGCAACCTCAGTACTAAACTATCCCTCAGAATCGGGACCAATTCCATCTTGTTCTTTCGCCCCAATAGTGGACATCTTCTCAGTACTGGATCCCTCTTTAAGGTCTTCTACTTCTTGGGATGCCTTTGCTATACCAACTACAGTTCCCCCTCCAGTACTGACAATGCCCTCTCCCCTTTTGGACTATGGACAAATGAGGTCATCCAGTAGCCCCACCAGGTCAGGCACCACTGAGGCCCACTGACTATTCAGAGGGTTCCACCCACTCTGATTCAGAGTCCTCCAACTCATCTCTATTATCACTGTGGTGAAAGCAGCCCTTTATATCCTCCACACACCCAATAGAGGGAAAAGATCAGCACCGAGAGCACAGTTGCTCTTAGAGCAAGGACACACCATCTTGGAAAGGTATGTATTGGCCTTCTGTGCCTTATGCTGTCTTGCAGTGGCTATCCTGGGCACTGTTGGGTGCCCCTTGCTCACATAGATCTAAATTTCTACCCAGTAGAAGGGAAGATTCCCTTATTGTGTGGACCAACTCCCAGAATGGCCTGTGATACAGGTACTGGACAATGCCTCTCCTCTCAAACCACCTCTGTTGGAGGAGTCTTTGCCAGAGAATCAACCTTTGCCTCAAGAAATTAGCATCACTTCCAGCAATTCTGTGCTCATCTTCTCCAGATGACTCAGTGGTCTGAGGTTCATCTTCTCCAGCCACCAGAAGTTTTTGAATTCTATCAGAACTTACGTAGGAGAATGGCTGCTAGTCTGGGTACACAAGCTGAACTGGTAAAGGAAAATACTCACAAGACATGTTTCAGGCAACAGCTCCAGGAAGAATAGCCTTGCTGATTAATGACACCCTCTGACAGCCAGTGAAAGTCTTGTGTCTTACACCAGTGTTGCTAGCCCTGACAGTCAAAGATATAGACAAATGATACCATGTACCATTGCAAGGCTTTGAATATTTTTGCTCTGACCCACCTCCCTCGTCATTAAAAGAGATTGCAGCGGAGTAGAATTAAGTTGACCCCAAAGAAAAACTGGATTTCTTAGCAAGAAAGAGTTATTCTACTACTTTTCTCGAGATGAGAGCAGCAAACCAACAAGATCTCCAAGTGAAGTATGATATCCTCATCTGAGAAGCAATGTCTAAATTACTAGATAGAAATGGGAGAATTATCAATAATAATGCAGAATAGGGAGAAGTGTTCAACAAGTATTTCTATTCTGTATTTGGTGAAAAAACAGATGTACAGTTTCATCATATGGTAATAACACTCTTTCCATTCCACTGGTGTCTCTGGAAGATGTTAAACAGAAGCTACTAAAGTCAGACATTTTTAAATCACCATGCTGAGATAACTTGCATTCAAGAGTTTTAAAAGAGATGAGTGAAGAGGTGACTGGATCATTAATGTTGATTTTCAATTAGTCTTGAAGCACTGGGAAATGTCCAGAAGCCTGGAAGAAAGCTAATGGTGTGCCAATTTTTAAAAAGGGTAAACTGGTTGACATGGGTAATTATAGGCCTGTCAGCCTGATATCAATCCCGGGCAAGATACTGGAGCTGCAGACACAGAACTCAGTTAATAAAGAGCTAAAGATTAATGTAATTAATGCAAATCAACATGGATTTATGGAAAATAGATTCTATCAAATTAACTTGATATCTTTTTTTGAAGAAATTGCAAGTTTGGTTGACAAAGGTAATAGTATTGATGTAACATACCTAGACTTATGTAAAGCATTTGACTTGGTACTACATGACATTTTGATTAGAAAACTAGAATAATATAAAATTACATGATACACATTCAATGGATTAAAAATTGGCTAACTAATAAGTCTCAAAATATAGCTGTAAACAGGAAATAGTCATTGAGTGGGTCTGTTTCCAGTGAGGTCCCGCAGGGATCGATTCTTGGCCCTATGCTATTCAAATTTTTTATTAATGACCTGAAGAAGACATGAAATGATCACTGTTAAAGTTTGCAAATGACCTAGAAATTGGGAGGGTGGTAAATAATGATGAGGAGAGGTCACTGATTCAGAGTGATCTAAGTCAGTTGGTAAACTGGGTGCATGCATACAATATGTGTTTTAATATGGCTAATGCAGATGTATACATCTGGGAACAAAGAATAGAGGGCATACTTCACATGTAATTCCTGAGCCTTGGGCAGCTCTAATAGTAATCATACTACTTCAGAGTGCTTTATAAACAACTATTATTCCTGAGGGTATGCTGCGCCAAACAATTAAAAATTCTGCACCAAAAAAATAAAATTATGCACATAATATTTTTAAATTATGCAAAAATATGCAAATTTTATTTGTCAAATACACGTGGCAGCTCCAGCATGGCATTGGGGAGCACAGACCACTGACTACACAGAGGTGGGAGATCACCGTGCAGCTTCCCCCAGAACACGGACTCAGCGTTGTGACTGCACCCAACCCTGACACCGCGCAAGGACCAGGCCTGTCCCAGAAACATGCCCCTCTGTGCCAGATGCACTAGGTGTGGGCAGGCAGGCTCAGCAAGGCAGGATCAAACTGTGGAAGGGCTTAGTGTGGGGGAAGCCAGATGTGGGTTGAGAGGGTTCTGTATGGGGCAATCTGGGTACAGGCAGCTCAGTGGGGAATCTGGGTGCAGGGGAGATCTGGATGCAAAGGGGCTTGGGGGTTCTGAGTGCAACCGTAATGGGACTCTGCAGGGGGTCCAGGTGAAGGTAGTTGGGGTTCAGCAGGAAGGGTGTCTGGGTGGGGGGGGTCCAGATGCTGGGGCAGTGGGACTCAGTGGGGTGGGGATCGAGGTGTAGCTGATTGGGGCTCGGTATGGTGGGGATCTGGATGCACATGGCTCATCAGGATGGTCCAGGTGCAGGGGGAGTGAGACTCACCAGGGGGCTTCTTGGTACAAGGAAGGGATGAGGCTTGATGGGAGAGTCTAGGTCTGAGGGGGTCTGGATGCACGAGGGTTGGGCAAATGGGGGAGCAGCTCCCTCTAGTGATCTCTCCCCCTGTAGCTGAGGAGCAATGGGGGCAGGAAACTCAGGGAGGAAGTCCCGTCCTCCCCAACCCAGCCAGGGCTAACAGCTGAGCCCGATGCAGATTAGGAGCCACTAGCTGGGCTTTCCCCAATCCCGGCACCTGCCACACAGTGATTTACCTCTCTGTTGGCTGCCCTGGGCACCCAAAACATACTGCTGGGGAGGGTCGCATGACCCCTCTTGTGGCTTCCTTTTGCTTGCCCATCAGAAAGTCATTTTTGTGGGGAAGCAAAGAAATCTGTGGGGACATAAATTCTGCGATGTGCAGTGGCACAGAATTCCCTCAGGAGTAAATTATCTATTCAAGGGAGTGAAGAAAGTCCCCTAGTCCTGTGCTATCCAACTATTTATGTCCCTCATCACTGATCACCTCATAACCACTAATGTAATGTATTCTCACAACACTACTGGGAAATGAGGAAGTATTACCCTAATTTACAGATGAGGAACAGAGACACAAAATGTAAATTTTCAAAAGCACCTCAGTGTTTTTCCACTGTGCCAGGCTCACACGGGGTATCTGTAGCTGAGCTGGGAATTGAACGTAGGTATCCTGAGTTCCAGTCCAGCGTGTGCTCGCTCTCTCGCTCTCTCTCTCAGATCAATTTCTCTAGATGTATTCTAAAAGTAGAAAAGAAAGAAGAGTTGGTCAGAAACAGATTTGCTAAGAAACTGTGGTTAAATAATTGTTTTTTTGCAGAACTTAATTTATAAAACCTTGACATACCACAAATTCATTTTGTGTCATTCTTAATGGTTATCTTTATCACTGGTGTGGTTATGTTAGCTCTCAGCTTTATGCACATTTCTGGAAGCTCAGACTTGGAAAGACACATTTCTGTTATTTAGCGAAATTCATTTTGCCAGATAACTTGACCTCCACTTGGATGGCATTCTTATAAAAATTCATATTATAAGGTTCCATTTTCCCAAAGCAACTTTTTGTTTTGCCCCCTGGCTTATGTATTTTTTCAGCATTTGACTTGAGATGCCATGAAACAGCTTTGTCTAATATCAAGACAGAGTAACTTTGT
This sequence comes from Gopherus evgoodei, assembly GCF_007399415.2. NCBI lineage: Eukaryota > Metazoa > Chordata > Testudines > Testudinidae > Gopherus > Gopherus evgoodei. The sequence goes on from NC_044332.1 coordinate 62,454,788, forward strand.
TTTTTCTAAGGTGTTTTGACCATGTGAATGTGAAATTTTCACACCACAAATGTGTGTGGGATGTACATTGTGGTTAGCTGTGCAATTCTGGAAAATGATTTTATTTTTGGAATACCATAAATGTGCAAAACATCAAACTGAGTGACAATCTGGTGTGCGCAAAAAAAGTAATTTTGTCTTTATGGCCTGAAATAAAAACTTCCTGTGATGTTTAAGCTTGATTTTAATATTTTTATACTGTACTTTCCCTGCATATTCTTCAACTTGGGTATTCATGGTCACCTCTTTCTGAAGGTAAGAGGTCTGAAGGGAGTCTGAATTTTTTGCCTACCGTTTCTTGACTTAACTTTCCCCCTCTCTCACTTACATGAATAAAATGGTAGCGCCTTGACTCTGACTATGACAGAAAAAGTGCCTTCTTGGAATTGTATGTATAGCACTGAGTAAATACATATGGGGGAGAGGGACAGGAAGTGTGCAGACAGTGGTGTAGCCAGCATCTTCCTCATAAATATACCATCCTCACAGTAAGATCATACTTCACCAGCTCAGAAGTGAGTCCCTGTGTCCCTTCCTAAGTTGATTCTAGATGGCGGAGTAAAATGCTGCTGAACTGTAAATTCTTTCAAATGTTTCCAATATACTCCTATCCCGGGCAGGTGTGTGTTTGTGCAGCTCTCCAGAGTTGATGAAATCTTGATGGAATTTGTTATGCTGCTTGTCCTGCTCATCTTCTGGCCAGCATGATAGAAAAGGAGTGAGAATAAAGTAAAAAACAGAAGGGGAGGGGGCAGTGTGGAAGACTCCTTTCTATCTTCCCTGCTGGTTAAATAGCACTAAGAGGGGTTCAAAAGAGGTGATGCATAAGGAGTGTTCAGATGGAACATTGGGGGCTCAAAGGTTACCTAGCAGTTGGAGTGACATTTAATCATTCACTCAGGGAACAGAGACACTTAAGGAGGAAAGTGGGTTGTTAAAACTCTTGGAGCAAGAGTAATATTTTCTTAATCTTTGACCTGCCTTCAGTATTTCTTAGGACATTTATAGCAACAGAGCCAAAACAGTGATCATACTCTATATTGGTTGTGCTGCATTGGCAATCAGGAAAGTACTGTACCAAACTACCACCTCCCCGTCTCTGCACTGGGCACATGTGCTGGTAGCATCTATTTCTCTTTGGGTCAGTCTTAGACACCCCCACCCACCCTTTTGCTTATGCAGATCCGGAAGCCACTGACACAAAAACCCAATTGCACACAGAGGAGTTCTGAGATCATTTATGCAAAAGAATATTAGGCAAGAGAATGGGTACAAACCAATGGGCTGAAAGGGGATGGGGGGCATAAGGCAATTGAACAACAACAGTGAAACAATTAAAAAACAATCCCTTCCCCCTGTGATGGAGTAGGGAGTTGTCAAGGTTTTTTCCCCCACTTTGAACTTTCGGGTACAAAAAGTGGGGACCTACATGAACACTTTTAAGCTTAATTACTAGCTTAATTCTGGTATGCTGCCACCAACAAGAATTTAGTGTCTGGCACACTTTCTGTTCCCCCCAAAACCTTCCCTGGGGAACCCAGACCCAAACCCCTTGGGTCTTAAAACAAGGAGAAATTAACCATCCCCCTTCTTTTCCCCCCCAGACTTTCCCCTCCCTGGGTTGCCTTGAGAGGCTTCACACCGGTCCAAATTCCTTGGATCTTAAAACAAGGAGGACTTAACTATCCCTCCTCCTTTCCCCCCACCAATCCCTGGTGAGTTCAGACTCAGTCCCTTGGATTTTAAAACAAGGAAAAATCAATCAGGTTCTTAAAAAGAAAGCTTTTAATTAAAGAGAGAAAAAAAGTAAAAGTTATCTCTGTAAAATCGGGATGGAAAATGCTTTACAGGGTATTCAGATTCATATAGACTAGAGGGACTCCTCCCGCACCCCCCGCCAGCCTTAGATTCAAAGTTACAGCAAACAGAGGTAAAAATCCTTCCAGCAAAAAGACACATTTAAATGTTGAGAAAACCAACATAAGACTAATCCGCCTTGCCTGGCTACTACTTACGATCTTGAAACATGAAAGACTGATTCAGAAAGATTTGGAGAACCTGAAGTGATGTCCCATCCCTCTCAGTCCTGGGAGCAAACAATGAACCAAACAAAAAGCACAAACAAAGACTTCCCTCCACCAAGATTTGAAAGTATCTTGTCCCCCTATTGGTCCGCTGGTCAGGTGTCAACCAGTTTACTGAGCTTCTTAACCCTTCACAGGTAAAAGAGACATTAACCCTTAACCATCTGTTTGTGACAGGAGTATTAACCTGGTAGTGTTGCATGGGAGTTTTACTAGTTTACTGTCTACATTGATACTAGATGATGGTGGGATATAAGAGTGTGAGTTCACTTGAGGGATGATAATTGACAGCCAGCATGTAACCTGAGCCCAGGAGTGGGGTTGGGGCCAGGTGACACCTTCTGTCCAGGGAAACTAAACAAAGGCTGGAGGAGATGCCAGGGTGTGTGGCTGTGTGAGATTGCTGGAGGGGGTTTCAATTTGGAGCTGGCTGGGGAGACGGAGGAGGCCCAGAACCTGAGGTCCTGTTTTCTGTACCTACAAGCTCTGTTTTAAACTGTGTTCCTGTTGTTTAATAAACCTTCTGTTTTACTGTCTGGCTGAGATTCGCAGTGAATCGCAGGAAGTGGCGGATGTGGGGCCCTGACTCCCCCACACTCTGTGACACCCTCACCTCCAGTGGTGCCAGAAAACTTCACCCCACTTGATGCCTGTAACGCACAAAGCTGAGATGCACTAGCCTAGACATGCTGCTCGGTGGCTGGTCAGTCTGGCGCTCTAGCCAGGGGCAGGGCCAGAGTTTAATATATTCCTGGCTGTTGGAGAGGCTCCTTGGGTCCCCTTATCTGCTGGTGCAAATTAAAGCTGTCCCTGGACTGCTCTAACTTGTTCTTGGCCACTTTGGTTCCTGCCAGCCTCTGGGACTGTGGAGAGGCAGAAATGAAATGGAGAGCCACCTGTACCTCACACCCAAGTACACTGAGTATGGCTCTGGCACACATGAGTATCTTGCCCCATGTTATAAAATCCAATGTGTACTAAAGAAATCAATGATTCAAGTCAGCAGAACAAGTTTCATCACCCCTCTCATCTTCTCATTCTCAGGTTTTTTGGTAAAAGAACTCTATGGGACTGCAGAGGGGCTTCAAACTTAGATGAATTACATCAGTTGTTAAGTAACGTAATGATCAGACGCTTGAAGAATGAAGTTCTAACCCAGTTGCCTCCCAAAATTAGACAACGCATTCCATTTGATCTCCCAAAAGCTGCTGCTAAGGTGAAATGACTCATTCAATATTTTTAAATATCTAACAAACTTGTTGCTAGCAGTAATATCTAATAACTGTGTTTACTATCCTTTTTTATCTGAATTATTTGGAATATATTTTTGTACATAAGGAATATGAATTTATATATAGTGTATGTTTGTTATATATACACGTAAAAATAAAATAATGGGGCATAGGTTTTATCAACATGAGTATGAGGTGGCTGCATTACCAATGGGTGGTGAAGCCACAAGCGAGTTATGAAACTTGCCCTAAAAGAGCCATACATGATATACTGCGATGTACTCTGCCACATACAGTAACTACATTAGAATGTGTTAGGATTTTAAATAAATTATGGGTATCATATAATAAAATACATGTGCATACACACCTCTCTCTTACAGGACCTGATCCAGTTCCACTGAAGTCAGTGGCAGAGTTTCCATTACCTGAAATGGTGCAGGACCCAAAACTCATAGCGAAGGGTTTCCCTTCCACAAAAACACTTCACTTTATAAGCAGAATTTTACTAATATTAGAGGTGCACAAAAGATCCCATCCTTTTCATCCTCAGAATGTCTGGTGTGGAGGGTGGGGACACTACAAGGCTGTATCTTCACTCTCTGAAGAACGGAGAACAAGACTGCCTCTTCTCTCCCTATTGGGAATACTTGCATCAAGACCCTGAGCCAGGGATTTTTACTCATACTTTCCTCAAAGAGAGAGATGATAAATGCTGCATTTTAAGTGGATTAACACTATCTGGTACCGGTAGGTAACAAGTACTGCATTCCAAAAGAATACTTGAACTCTAAATGTTTGTTATAAAAAAAAAAAAAAAAGAAAAGAAAGTTAAGCTTCACTATGAGAGAATATATTGAAGTAACTGCAGTTAAGGTTCATTTGTATTAATTTGAAATGTCTTATATAGACTACCTTACAAAATTGTCTAATTACGCTTATTAGCACACATTGGTTGTTTTAACTTACTCTCTCTCCTATATTTTGCCAAATTAAATTATGTTACAAAAATTGAATAACCACTCAGTACAAGAAATTTAATCTGCATATTTGCAATGACTACAGTACTAAAGTACAGTAATACATTTAGTTGCAGTGTTTATTGGGTAGCTCACTGAGAGAAATTTCATACACAGTTAGTTTGTGACTTGTGTTTTTATATTAACCAGCAAGAGTTGCAGTCTTTTTCAAACTCTCACGTTTTATACATAATCAAATATTCTGATCTAAAATTATCAACTTCAGTAACTTTCCCAGGGCTTAGTATTTTGTATTTTGTCTTTTTTTAGTGTACATTCTAATCTGTCAGGAACTTTATTACAGTTAAACCAATAAGTTCTTTAATACATCTATGGGACAACCAATAACTATAACAAAAAAAAAAAGTCTCCTTAATAGCAGCGCATCCAAAGACCTAGCATATCCATCCCAACAACCAATCTCTTCCTCTAATTCCCAACAATAAATGTGAGTGTTGTGGTGTTCCCCAAAAGCTAACAAATCTGGGTTCTTGCAGACCGAGAGGTGACAGCATTCCAAACCTGACAATCCTTCAACAGAAAATGCCTGGCACGCACCTTTCCCCACATTCTCTTCTTGCACAACCAGTGCTCTGTTGTCTGTGTTCTCTGCGTGATGATGCACCACTTAATAAGTGGACAGTCACATTCAATTTCAGTTTCTGAGTACTCTCAAACAGTACAGCATGTTGCAGTAAAATAATCTCGAGTTAACATATGCATGAGTAAACTATAGCAAAATGTGCATCCAAAAGAAAAAGACTCTTCTTGCTGTTAATAAACTAAAGTGCTCTTGTCTGTGTAGCTGCTACCTGAGCATCTAGGCACACATCCAGATTCAAAAATACAACTAGGGATGTCAGTATAATCTCTGCTATCCTTTCTAATAACTTTCCCCAACCTTAATGTATAATCCTTGAAAGGATTTTCAGTATGATCCATCACCTGGATTTTCTTTTAACTTTGTGGAGAGTGTATAACCCAAGGTTAGGATGTGACCAGAGTACTAAATAGTTATATCTGTTAAGTATTTAACAGCACATGAAAATCAGCATAAATGACATTAGATAAATAAAGTAGAATCAATGTTTTTGTTTAGTTATTTGTAACAAAGGAAAATATTGTGAAGGATTGCTAGCTGATTACATTGCATTTTTATTTAAATAAGTTTTGTCACATCATCTTGGCTGATTGACTAAAACTAAATCTTACCATTAATATTCTTTGTTACATGATTATATTTTCCTGATGCTCCACTTTCATATGTAATTAGAATTCTTTTTGCTTGTTCAGTATTTCTTCTTAATAAAAAGTGCTTACTGTTTGATTTATGATGTTAACGGAGTGAGCTCTATTTTCACACATAGCTTGTCACAAGTTTCTGTTATTGGTAGGAACATGTGACTGACCTGCTGCTGCACTGATGTTTTTCTATGAAAAAGCTGGCATCTTTGAATATAATTTCCTTCCTTACCTTTCCTTTTGATAGGAAGATGGGACATGATTCACAGAAGCAGTAATTGGTCTGCCATTTATATTGTACCTCTAAACATTTTTCTTCCCTCCCATTCAGGAGCTGAATACCAGCTTTGAAGAGTGGGAGAAATTAATGAGGGCTCCAAATTCAGATGTCACTGAAAGCCACTTTGTTCAAGTCATGGGTCTAATTACACGCATGTATAAACAAACTGCCATTGCCAAGGTAATGAAATCTTTTTATAGTTTTATTTAAAATATGTATTCAGTCATATGTTTTAATTATCTCTTTTTCTACTATTTTTATATTGTGTGCTTCCGATGTGTAATCATTTAACTAGTGGACTCTTCATGCTTCTTCACAGAATTGGGACATTTGGGCATTTGGTCTTCAGTCACTATAACGTCCCACATTTTTTTGGAGGTGGATAGCTAATTGTGTGAAATGTTTTTGATGGTTGTGGGTATAATAAGCACAAACTAAAACTATCTGGTGGAGTAATAAATTGCAAAAGGACTTTAGCATGACTTCTTCAGTCTCAGAATTCTAAACAGTATTATCTGGTGTTTAGCGAGACAAGACTGCTTGAACTTTCAGTCTGACGTTCTGCATTGAATATCTTATCTGTCTTCTTAGATGCCAACAATGGTCAAAGCGCAAGCATTGTCAATCTTAGGAGTCAGTTTCACTGCCAATTTGCTCTCACTGCTAAGTTTTTTCCCCCTCAATATTATGTTTACAGGAGGCTGTGGCTCCTTGTCCTAACATCTTTTGAGAATTTAAATAATGCCTTTCTTCTATTTATATTTCTCCTGGAGCCCAGATCCCTCAGGCTAACTCGCATGGCCTTCCTAATTGTTCTTCAAAACTCTACAGATCTTGATGGACAGCTTTTCCACCATGCACTACATAAATGGGCAAGGAGGCACACACTCATCATCACTGTGCCTGAAAATCATCAAGCTCTGTACGTGGTGCCACTGGCATAGGATAACCCGGAGGGTTCTTCACCTCCTGGATATCATCAACAACCTGGTAGACTTCCTGAGGAGACAGTTGGTCACCACTCACAAGTAGTCTTTGAGGGACCCTGGTGACAGACCTGTCTATCATCATCAACACCAACTGCAAGAACTTTTATTCCAAAGGGGTATGAATCTGAGGTTGTTACTGGATACCTTCCTTGTTCAGTGGCTCCAAGACATCTTATATGCCTTTCCACCAATCCCCAGGGTGATTTCCAAAATCAAAGGACACAAAGCCATGATATTTCTTGTAGCTCCGTACTGACCGAGGTAGTTTTGGCTGACAGACCTACTACATGTCCATCTAGCTCCTGGAGTGCATGGACCTGATCTCACAACACCATGGCCAGATACTCCATCTGAACCCAAAGTCACTGGACCTCCGAGCATGGCTGCTGGCTGATTGAATACCATCGACCAAGACTGCTTCCTGTAGGTCCAAGAAATCCTGGCATAGAACAGGAAAGTATCCACCAGAAGAATATAGCCATTTAAACAGAAGAAGTTCATGATAAGGGCAACAGAAATGATTAGGGGTATGGAACAGCTTCCATATGAGGAGAGAGTAAAAAGACTGGGACTTTTCAGCTTGGAAAAGAGATGGCTAAGGAGAGATATGATAGATGTCTGTGAAATCATGACTGGTGTGAAGAAAGTAGATAAGGAAGTGTTGTTTACTTCTTCTCATAACACAAGAACTAGGGGTCACCAAACAAAATTAATAGGCAGCAGGTTTAAAACAAATAAAAGCAAGTATTTCTTCACATAACGCACAGTCAACCAGTGGAACTCCTTGCCAGAGGATGTTTTGAAAGCTAAGACCATAACAGGGTTCAAAAAAGAACTAGATAAATACATGGAGGATAAGTCCATCGATGGCTATTAGCCAGGATGGGCAGGAATGTTGTCCCTACCCTCTGTTTGCCAGAAGCTGGAAATGAGCGATGGGGTGGATCACTTAATGATTACCTGTTCTGTTCATTCCCTCTGGGGCACCTGGCACTGGCCACTGTTGGAAGACAGGATACTGGGCTAGATGGACCTTTGATCTGACCCAGTAGGGCCTTTCTTATGTTCCTATATGGCCAGCCCATCGTGGTCTTGACCAGATCCAGGCCTCAATATCACAGATCCTTATCTATTGCACTTATAAAGGACAGCCTCTTGTTCATCTCTGCTAAAGTATATTTCATAGCAATCTCTGCTTAGCATCCACCTGTATCATCATGCTCAGTCTTTTCTCATGGTATCAGTTTCTTAAAGGGCTGTTATGCACCTACCCACTGGTCAGATAACCTACTTCTACTTGGGACCTCAGTCTAGTCCTGGCACTGATGGACCTTTTGTCAGACTACTCCCTGCACCTCATCTGAAGATGATCTTCCTAGTGGCTAACACTTTACCCTGGAGACTAAGTGTTAGGCAATTATGGCCAAGCCCGAGTCCCTATACAAAATTCCATAGGGACATGTTGGTGCTAAGGCTTTACCCATCTAAACCAGTCAGTCAGCCTGCCTATTTTCTTCCTGATGCTATAATTGGCACACAAAAAAATAAATTAAACACACCAGATATATCCAAGACTGTTGCTTTATAACACTGATAGGACCAAATTGTTCAGACTGTTGCCCCATCATTTATAGTCATGGGCAGGTGTTCTGAAGTTCAAGCCCTCTTCTCACAGAAGATACTGGAATGGATTACAAATGTATCTCGTTGTGTTAGCTGATGTAATAATCCCAATAAACATCAAGGCCCACTCCATCAGAGCTCAAGCAACATCCTCTGCCTGGTTCAGAAATGTACCAGTTTCCAATATCTGCAAAACAGCAACGTGGAGTGCCTCGCTGACCTTTGTCAAGACTTATGCATTGGACTCATCTGCCAGAGCTGATGCCAAATTCATCACTGTTCGACGGACATAGCTGAAACTCCTCATTCCCGCCATCCTGACTGCTTGCCAGTCACCTGCAATGATATTCACGCTGACACATACGCAAGAAAGAACAGTTACTTACCCTTTAATTGTCGTTCTTCGAGATGTAGTTAATGTGATCCCATGACCTGTCCTTTTTGGGTTTCAGATTGCAAGGGAAAAGAAGGTGGGTCTTGGCTGCCCTGCCCCTAATGTCCTTGTATGAAAGTACAAGAAGGCACAGGGCTCATGCATAGCTCTAGTGCACACTACTATTAAAAAATAAAAAAAATCATGCACATGAGATTGTCCAAGTCCCTGACAAGGTGGACACCAACAGTGGGATAGCTGTGACTAAATGTCTTGAACAGCCATGATTACTGGATGGTAGGTAACTTTTTTTTCAGGGGGACTTGTATCCAAGCAATGGATTATCTAATGAGGGGCTTGAAGACACTGAGGAAAGTCACCTTAAGTGGGAACCTTTATAAAAGGAGGACTTCCTTACAGGCCATTTTAGAGAGAGAGGAGACCAGGCCCAGAAGGCAAGGCTGTGGCAGAAGCAAAGGAGGGTCTTGGAACCCTGAAAGGACTGACCAAAGCCAAACAGACTCTGAGTGGTGAGGAAACTGAGAGAGGGGTTTGCATGCAGGTTTTTACTATTTTTCCATAGAGCTGTATAGCTTTTGTGTGTTCTCTATGAGTAAAGGGTGATAATTTTAGAAATTCCTTTGCACCATCTTTATGACTCTTGCATTCAATGTCACATAGTCCCCAATGGGGGTAACAGTAAGTCAGAGGATCAACAGCTTCAGTGAAACTTTGTGAATGTTCAAGAGCTGCTTGGGAGAGCTGGCACAAGTTGCAAGGTCTGGACAGTTGGGTGGGTGAAGTTTTCTCTCTGGTGTCAAAGTTAGACTCAGGACTCTCAGTTTGTCAGACCACTCTGTTTTATTAGCACAGCACTCTGCTAATAATGTGAGCACCATGCAAGACACAAACTATCTTATTTATACAGACAAAAGGGCGAGAACTTAACAAGATAACAAAGGAAGCAGAATCTGATAAGTGTACCTGGGTTAGGCATGCATAGCTTATTTCCTTACTAACTATTACCGATCTTCTGTTAATGTTTCGCCATTAGCACCATTGTTTATGCCGATGTTTCTTTTCCTGGCACCCATGTTTCAACATTTCTTATTTCTGCTTAAAGGTACATACAACATTTCTTTAATCCATTCTTATTTTTATAATATAATTCATTCTACTTTCACACTGGGTTGGGTGCTAGTTAGAGGATGTATCGTCAGAGAGTGTGCCCAGAGGTTCAAAGCCCAAGACAGTGCTTAGATTCTGCTCAGACCCAGAAGCCAAGAACAGGTGAGATCCTGTGGGTGAATCCTTGTACACTAATCTGGTGAAGGTTGTAACAAAGTTCCAAGCTTTATTCAATAGCTAACTAATCATCTTACCCCTAGGTTGTTATTTGCATACTGTTAAAGCTATAGCAAGACAAGGCTTTCTTTTCTTCCCTTTCCAAAAACAAACTTCCCTCACATCAAAGGGCTTGTCTACACTACCCGCCAGATCGGCAGGCAGCAATCAATCCAGCGGGGCTCAATCTATCGCATCTAGTATAGACACGCTAAATCAACTGCTGAGCACTCTCCCGTCAACTCCGGTACTCCACCAGAACGAGAAGCGCAAGCGGAGTTGACAGGAGAGCATCAGCTGTGGACTTACCACAGTGAAGACACCATGGTAAGTAGATCTAAATACGTCTACTTCAGCTATGCTATTCACATAGCTGAAGTTGCATATCTTAGATCGACCCCACATGGTAGTGTAGACAAGCACTTACCTAATCACCTTCTGGCTAACGTGCTTTTTATGAATGTAAGAATAATGCAGATTTTGCCGCCAAACTCACCTTCTTTGGTTGGGAGCTAGAATGAAGTAACAGATTTTATTTTTTAGATAAAAAGAAATCTAATTTGATGAGGCAGATATAGTGGGGAAACCCTGCACGGTGGTTGATAGTCATCCTGCCTGTCAAAGCAAATAAAGAGGAGGAACTCGACACTGGTTAAGCTGTTTCAACTGAGACACAAAACAAATTAGCCAGGGGAAAATAATTTGCCTTCCTACTGTGCCAATGTAAGGTTATTTACTGTATTTCACTTTCCTTTCTCTTGCTCTCTCTCTTGGTTTTTTAAAAAATCAAAAAGCAAGAGATACGTGGCACAAAAGAAATGTTTTTTAGGTTAATTTGCATACTGGTAGGCCCTGTTAAAAATCAAATTCCTTTTGTGGGAAAAGTTCTTAGTAGAACTACAGTGAGGGTATCTTCAGACTTGTTAAAATACTGTCAAAAGCAGCATGTAGTTACCTTTGCCAAGTGTGGAAAGAGAATTCAAAGAAGTATTACAATAATTGTAAGTTAACCTTATATGTGAAGCTCTTAAAAAACAATGTAGCGTTTACTGCTGTAAATACTTCGAAAAGGTAAATCATAATAGATATGCTACTTAGGCCAAAAGAAACTATATTAAAAGTTCTGTGACTTAGTCTATTTGCTATGGCAACATAGCTGAAGCTTACCTGAGTGCTCTTTATTTTATCTTTAGAGAAACTTGAGATCCAGTTGCAAAATATTTTAAAACTTATGCTTTTGCATCACATTGAATATTTATAAAAATTATATTTACTCATCTGTATTTTCTGTTGTTGAAAATCCGAAAAAAATCGTAATTAAGTATTGTTTATAGCAGTTAACAGCAAAAACATTTGGACCAAATAATTGAAAGAAGCTTTCAAAATTGCTTTTTAAAATAAATCCATTTACTTTCTTTAAACACATTAGGGTCGGGGAGACTCATCTGAAATCTCAACACAAGCCCAATTATAACATTTTTATATAAAGCTACATCTGTTTCCTTAGGTCTTAAGATGTAAATAATTTGCTGATTTCCAAATCAGCAATCTGGAAATGACTATTGCTAATCAAATCACCAGTTACTTGAGCCACTCTTTCGTCTGTTCACAGGTGACTTTATTGTTGCCTAATTTCAAATGGTTTAGTGTGTGAATCTGCAGGCTGCAGAGTTCAGTGAGAATTGAGATTTGCATTTTTACTACTGCAAGTTTACCTCCCTCAAAATTATCTTCCTGGCCCTTTGAGTCCCTCCACTGACACCCTGTTCTTAACTGCATCAAATTCATTCCCTCCAAACAATCTGCAAAGCCACTACTGCACACTCCTTCAAATCCCTTCTTAGGAACCAAAATAAACTGTCTACTACAGCTGCAATATACGGCTAGTCTTGTGTGTCCATAACATGCTTGTATTACTGTTTCCCCAAATTCCCTTCTTAACCTTCCCTCTCTCCTGCCATTTGTTTTACGAGCTGCATGTTGTCGTAAACTAAGATTGTAAAATTTTTGGGACAGAAAGTGTCTTAATATATGCCTGTATAGTGCTCAGCACAGTGGAACCCCAGCTTGGCTGTGTCTTCTCTTTATTACTGTAATACAAATAATTCATAACTAACCAATGCTTTGCACAAGTGTGATAGACAAAACTTTGGAACATTTCTCCAATAGTTTCATTCCTTACTAAAAGAGCCACTTATTTAGGTAATAAATTAATCATTATATTAATGATATTAAGGTCAAAGAGTATAGCCTTCTGTATCAAATACTTAATAGGAATAATCTTCCACTGATACTATATCAATACCAGTATCATATTAATAATTTTTAAATTACTCTAGTTTGCTAAGTTTTTAAAATATTTTGCAAGCCTAACATGAGTAGAAATAGAAAAAAGTAAATTAGATTATTCTTTCAGTTTTAATCAACGGTGTTAGGGACACAGGTGCAGATTTTTTTAATGCATTGTTTTTGTTGGTGTCCCTTTAAATATCTCTAGGACAGAAATCAATTTATATTCATTAGATTGTCAGCATATTAAATAATCAATCTGAGCTGTCATTGTTTTAGCTAAAGGGAGTTTAAAAATTGCATTTTAATCCTTAACAAGTATCATGAAACTATCAAACCATGAAGACAGTATCTGGAAACGCTTTTCTCTGTTAGAACATGACTCATACAATTTAAAAAATAGTTAATTTTCTGTCCTCCTAATAAAGTCTACATCACAAAAGCTATTAAAGCAGAAACCATCACTATTTGAATTTTTTGTATAGTCTATAGAACTAATAAAATTGCACCATTTCTTGTATTCTAGGCAGGAGCGGTAAAGGACTATATCAAAATGATGCTTGAGAATGACAAACTTAAGTTTCTGGTTTTTGCTCACCACTTAAGCATGCTCCAAGCTTGTACAGAGGCAGCCATAGAAAACAAGGTAATTTTAAATGCTTTTCACAGAGTTTAAAAATGACCCCTTCGAAAGATTATATTATTAGGCTCCAATCCTGCAAACACTGAGGCACTTGCATAGCTCCTTCAATTCACAGTTATTCATGTGAGTGTTTGTGGGATCAGGGCCACAGTCAGTACTGAAAAGATCGTGGTTGTAGAATAGTTTTGGGAAATAATGTAGACACTTGTATCTGGAACAGTAAATGCCAGATCCCTTACCATTATACTATTGTAGAGTAAGTCCTTTAGGTCATTGCTAAAATAGTGTACTATAATAGCTCACAAAATGGTGATTGGAATTAAAGAGAATATTAATAAATAATCCTCACAGTGAAATAATATGCTTTTCTTCTGTAACACTTTCCATATTAAGATTCCACGTTGCTTTACAAATATTAATAAATGAATTAAACCTCATTGAACTCCCATGTGGTAGATAAGATGATTATCCCTATTTTACAGATAGAAAAGACTGAAACACAGAGGTATTAAGTGATTTGCATATAGTCCTCAGTTAGGAGTAGAACAAAGCTATTCTGTTTCCCAGTTTTTTAATAGTGTCCAAAAAAATATTCCTTTTATGTAAATTATGGGAATCATTATATAAATTTGTCAATATCCTGGTATGTTGTAGGCACGTTACATTCGGATAGATGGAAGTGTTCCTTCAGTAGAAAGAATCCATCTTGTCCATCAGTTTCAGAAGGATCCTGATACTCGTGTGGCCATCCTGAGCATTCAAGCTGCTGGTCAGGTAAGGTTAAAAAAAAAAAGTAGATATTGGACAATGCAATTTGAAGTATAACTGTTCAATGGCGCAATCATAAAATTAACAATCCTGTTTTGCTTGCAACAAGAAGTAAAATGCCTTGACTCACCTTAGAAAAAAACCCAACATATATCTATGAACCATCTGCTGTCCAGGTCACCCAGTATCTGAAGAAGAGCTCTGTGTAAGCTCAAAAGCTTCTCTCTCTCTCTCTCTCTCTCTCTCTCAGCAACAGAAGTTGGTCTAATAAAAGATATTACCTCATCCACCTTGTCTCTTCAGTATCTTACTGCCATTGTAAAAATAGTTTACATTATTTGTAGTAAAAGCAGCAAAGAGTCCTGTGGCACCTTAAAAGCTAACAGATGTATTGGAGCATGAGCTAGCCCTCAGATTATTGTAGTAGTTCCCTTCTGATGTTCAGTCATTCACTGAAATTTACTTGTATGTTCGAAGAGTCACATCTTCTCTGTCTAGCATTTGAATAATCAGTAAATCAACACTGCTTTTACTAATTTTGTTTAGGGTTTAACTTTTACTGCTGCCACTCACATCGTGTTTGCTGAATTATACTGGGACCCTGGACACATGAAGCAAGCAGAAGACCGAGCACATCGAATTGGACAGTGTAGTTCTGTAAATATCCACTACCTTATTGCAAAAGGAACTTTGGATCCTCTTATGTGGGCAATGTTGAATCGCAAGGTATATATTGAAATAAAACTAAGTAATCAACAAAGTGTTTGTGTGTCTGGAATCCACAGTGTTCAAGGATGTTTGCTTTTGAGGATTCTGTAGAGGGGCATTGTCCTAATCTCAGAATATTAAACCAACGAATATATGTACAATTGCAGGGGACCAGAATGACAATTCGTATTCAAAACTAACTTTCCTCATCTCTGCTGTCTTTTCCTAAGAGGCAAAGATAAACCTGTTTTGTTTTTTAAGATGCAAATGGGGAAGAAAAGATCACTGAAGGATTCAGCAGGCTGATGTAGTAGTAGACAAGATAAACATCATAAAACATTTATTTCTGTCTTTCCACCATCAATTGTGAAATTGGGATGGCTTGGATGAAATTGTTTTTGAGACAACTGTTCTTCATCCTGGAAAATATTAACTGAAACTTCTATTAGAAAACTACAGAAATTGAAATTTGGAAAGATGATAATTTTAGAAATATTCACATCAAAATTTGGAAAGAGAGTTAACAGCTAATTGTGATAGCTTAAAAATTCCTTACATATGACAGATTCCAAAGGACTGGAAAGAAGAGATGTAGGAAGGATGCTGCAAGTAACCACTGCTCTCTAAACCTGACTTAATTAAGGGAAAATACTAAAATGGCTAGGACTGCATTGGTTGGTAGTCTTTGTCTGCAAGATAGACATTTGCATTAAGAAAGATTGTACACCAAAATTCTAATGCATTACATGAAAAATTTAGCCCCTTAAGGGAATATTATTGTTATCTATTGGTTGTGTTTGATTTGTATTTTTTTTGTGATGTCAGTGTTGTTCTGGCCTTTATTCAGGGTAAATGGATTAGCTATAGTGTCACTATTGATAAGCACTAGCTGTGCCCACAAAATAAACTCCACTTATATGACTCACCAAAATGAGATGCTACTCACAATAGATTGTCCAAATACTGGCTCCCACTTAGTGGGATTTAAATATGATGATGGGCTCTGCTTGGCTCTTGGACTTGACTCCCTCTTGACTGGGTCGGGTCCGGGGAAAATCAGTGGTGATATCTCTCAAACACCACTTACTTGTGGCATCAAAATCAAGTGCAGTTCACAGTAAATTGTGCAGTTCTGTGGCAGTCACTCTCTTATTTTACAGGAGGAATAGAATAATTCACAATGTTGACATTTAAATTATTGTCAGTGGGCATCTGAATTAACCCCTCACTTAGGTAAATGAGGGCACTTCACACCTATCTGGTCTATTGTTTCAAGCTATTTACAGGCTCAGCTAAGCTTCATTTACTCTTTTCACATTTCTGTGTTTTTCTTTGCAACCATAACAACTAGAGATTTACTTAAAAAAACCACCCCCACCTGGGACTCTAGAGTACAAGATGATAGCTTCAGAGAAGTTCTGGTATGACATATGGACATGTACGAGCTGATGTGCACTATTTTGTCTTTTTTTTTGTCAGAAAGGCTGCTGAACATTCTTAAACCCACAAGTTAATTTCCCCAACACCAACCCAAGAAACCATCTCTTGTTGCTGACATGCTTGTCAGTAACTGCTCAGTCTTTTTCGAAAGAATGACTGAGAAGGTGATGGCTGTTCAATTCCAGGCATATTTGGATACCCAGCATCCTTGATTAGTTTCACTCTGTGTTTGGCCTTCTTTTGAAGCAGAGGCTGCTCATCTCAGATTCATGATTGATTTTCTGCGAGCTTTAGATCAGAATCAGCTGATTATTTTGATCATGCTAGACCTTTCAGTAGCTTTTGATATGACTGATCTATGTGTTGTTTTGGTAACTAATATGTGTTGTTCATATGTCTACAATTGCTTTCCAATATGTCATACCTAGAAAGACATGTGGCTTTTAAAGTTTTACATTGGGATTTACAAAGGCGTCTAAGGAAGCCAGGTACCTGAATCTCATTACAATTCAATGAGAGTTGTGTGCCTAATTCCCTTAGGCTTCTTTGAAAATCCCAACATGAATATTGCCTTGGCTACATTCAAGACCTGCTCCCTGAGCATTGTACAGACGGGTCTCACTATTCAGACAACACCTGCCACTTAAGGATTCCACCACAGCATCTGAAGTCAGCAGTTAACGGTGCTTTTACTTCAATCATTGCTAGGCTATGGAATTTGCTCCCATCTCTTCTTTATTATCTTGTATTTGTTTTTATTCTATTGCCCAGTGCCCTGTGACTTTTGGAATGGGTAAGGCAGATTGTAAAAAGCACTAGCTGTTTCCTGTGGCTGGGAGAGTCAGAGAGCTGACCCCCTTGCAGGCTTCCTCACACTAAGGGTAGGTATTAGCAAGGTGCCTCTCTCAACCCTAGCTATCCCGAGAGGCATCACAAGCATATAAAGGCTTTGTGAAAGGGACATATGTTTTTAAGTTTTGTAGTAACATTAATTGATAAATATTGACTTCCCCCAACTGTCCCACTGCCAAGTCATCATATAGCAATAGATTTGATCTTGGCATCATCTTGGCCGTCTTGATAGAGGATTTGAAGGAGTATCAGATGGTAGCCTTATAGATCTTCAGTCAGTTGTTTAAAACATTTTTTACTTTGAATTACTAAATTGTGTTCTGCACTTTTAAAGTTGCTGAGTTATGTTTGAAAGGGAAGTAACACTTAGTAAACTTGGGCAACTAAATTTACTCCAAAGTGTCAAATGATTAAATCCCTCTGTCTGCAGGCCAAAGTTACAGGCAGCACATTGAATGGTAAGAAGGAGAAATTGCAGGCTGAAGAAGGTGATAAGGAGAAGTGGGATTTCTTGAGTTTTGCTGAAGCCTGGACCCCGAACGAAAGTCTTGAAGAGATCAAGAATGAAGTTTTATTCACTCATGTAAGACAAGATGGATATATATCCTCTTCTATGCTCTTCTTTTCTAAAACAATTCTAATACCTAGTCATTAATTGTGCTTCAAATTAAATGTTAAACTGCCCCTATTTGAAAAGAATGATGTCTGGGAAACAGGCTTGTCCTTCTCTCTTCTCTCTGTTCCCTATCCACTTCTTCCTCTTTTGGTATTGATTTTTTCTTGCTCATTTTGCTGCCATTTCTCCTTTTTAGAATGGATTGATGTGGGACTGTACAGGTACCTATTTTCTTGTCTAGTTTTATTAGGTATGCTGTCTTAGTGAACCAGTGAAATTATTAGACTGTAGAATGACCTCTTGGGGGAAGTAGTAGAAGCACCATCACAAAAGACTTTTAAAACTAGTCTGTGGAAAGTGCTCAAGAATATTCTGTTGAGTCATGTTGTCCATTCCTACCAGTGCAGAACTGTTCACAAGCCTTTTTCTAGCACTGATCTCAAGGAACATTCTGGTGGTTACATGCACTGTTAGTTTATAGCTTAATGCTGAGTAGCATGTTATAATTACAGTTAAAATTGACCAAAGTCTATCTCTACAATAAAGGATCTAGCTCTGTAATCCATTGTGTCCTTTAAATTATTGCAAAATGCTGTTTCATTCATATGTATCTAAAATGCTGCATATTGTATGTTCAGTCTGACTCACTGAATAATGTCATTTAGCATCACTCCAATTTATCTGGGCACTCATAAAAGAGCATGATATTAGGAATGAACATATAGCATCCTACTACAACTAAGACATCTTAAAATTTGCATTTGTTGTTAAAAGCAAACAGATATATTTATTAATTTTATGAACAAAAAAATAATAAATGCAAATAACCTGATTGCCTTCTAAAAATATATAATATGTCTGATATACCATAAACCGGTATATCTTAACTTTCCCAGTGCTAGTTGAAGGGAGATGAAGGAAAAGTAAATCTTCCCAAAGACTGTATTTGATTTAATGAGAAATTTGTATTTAAGAAGAAAAGTTTGAATTTCTCAAACAATAGAAGAAGCTTGTATGTACAGATCAATTGTTTGAGCTTTTTCTAAGATTTCACAATTTTATCATAGCTCCGAGTGAAAATTATATTACTAAAGCATGCAAGCAGCTTTGCTGCCCTGTTAAGCTTTTTGTCTGCTATCATTTGATATTACAAAAAATCCATGTAGCTCAATTACTACAAATATCAAGTTTCTAGAGTATTTAAGATTTTTATGCTGAGTTCTTTTATATGTGAACCATCTACATAACTTTCCTGTTGCTCTTTCTTTCAGTGAGTTATTGGTTGAGAGAGTCTCTTACAAAATGTACAAGCCATTTGTTATGAACAGTTATTCACCTGATAGGAGACTCAATTTTTTTGTGTACCTAATTTGAAACACCTTCAAGATGCCTGTTTCTTAGAGGATGGGTGCACTGCACTTCCTGACAATCAGGTAGGGTGACCAGGTGTCCCAATTTTATAGGGACAGTCCCGATTTTGGGGTCTTTTTCTTATATAGGCTCCTATTACCCCCCTCACACACACCCTTCCTGTCCCGATTTTTCACATTTGCTCTCTGGTCACCCTACAATCAGGTTTCTTGAAGGTGTCTCAAGCTGGGCACCCAGAATCAGCAGTCACCTTTGCAAATCTTGCTCTTTAAATATACTGAAATTACTTCACCTAACACTGAAATGCAGCCACCTCTGCAATGGAGTGTTCAAATCAGGTTTTCATACCAATCAACTGTACAAAAGACTTTAGGACAGGAAGTAAAAACTGCTATATGAAATTGAAACTGGAGTTTAGACTGGCAGAATGTAATTGCCCACATTGACTCTTGCCAGGAAACCAGAGCTAATACATGTACCTTTGTGAAAAGTGCCAAGAGTGTTTTAATAACCAGAAGATGGCATCTCCTGCAGTACAAGGTTGATCAAACAACATGCAGGAACCTTGATCAATTCAATCAGTGGGTCTCAACCTGCAGCCCATGGAACACTTGCAGCCCAATTAGCACAAATCTGTGGCCCATGTAACATCTTCAGGACCATACAAGTAGTGTATATATTGTATGGATGCGGCCCAAATAACACAGAGAGAGCTGCGTGCGGCCCACAATGGTAAATAGGTTGAGAACCACTGATTCAGAGGAAAGAGTTTCCTCCTGCTGAATCACCAACACAACTTATTGCAGCCCCCATTACTTGGTAGAACTCCAGATACTGTCTAAGTCCAACCCTTCTTGGCATATGAATTGTGATATGTTCATAGCTCAAGGTGGTGCATCTGCAAGCCAAGAAAATAACTTTTTTAATATAGTAAATAGCAGTGGGCACGTGACTACTGTAAAAATATAATGATCATAGGATAATGTGAAAAGGGAAACTATCCTGAAGAGTAGCTGTGCTTTATGGAAAACTTTAAAAAATGTTGTCTACCAACACCAGTTTGATATGTTATATTTCTCTACATTTCTCTTACTCTGGCCTTCAGTGTGATACACTTGTTCTTGAAAAAGAGATATTTTTTGTCTGATAATTCCAAATGAACCTAAAATATAATCCTCTTTTTGACATCACAGACAGTTGTTCTGGAAATGACCCAAGACCTATACTCTCACAAATGTCCTTAATTATACTGGCAGGAAGATACCTGCAGGAATTAGAATGAAACTCCATATAAGTGTTATTTATTATTACAATATATAAACAGAATTGTTTTCAAAGCTCAGTATATTTGCAAAATAGCCAAAATTCCTCAAGGCATCAGTACTCAACAAGTGGTTTATTCACTGTCTAGTTGTTATTTATTTAATATATAAATAATCACTCGCTTCTGGATTGCCCAGAATAATCCAGATAGCTGAAGTTGGGTCATTTCATTTAATAAACTTGCATTATATCCCTTCCTGTTGTTCAGTCTTTAAACTGTTAACTAACTAGTTGTTATGATATCACTCTGAGTGTTTTTCAGACTATCAACAAATGTCCTTCAGAATCGAGACATTTAAACTTGTTACCAAACATAGACCAAAGTACGGGGCTCTTTGTCCTGAATGTGCTCCAGTGTTACACTTGAGGCTTTTATAACTTTAGCTACAAATTTTTGTAAACTCCATGTCCAACTGATTTTTGCTAGCCAGTCAGTATTTAAAAAAAACTAGTGATTTAGCTCAGGACAACAAAAATGCAACACTATTTCAGTTCTAGTTGCCCTGTTTAATAATGTTTGCCAAAGAGCGTAGGGAGAGGGTGATTTTCATATTCATGTTTTGAATTTTCATTTATGGCATCACTAGTGTTAATTCTTCTAGGTCATTTTTGATTCTTCAGGTTTTCATCAGCTATGATGTAATTCAAGCTTCTCTTCATTTAGCTACTTATAACTGAATAACATATTTCTCAGTGACTCACTTCAGCATGCAGTGCTTTTTATTTCCTTTTCTCTGAGATTCATTTATTTTGAAGTTTAGGATTGATGTTATAAAGTATTAATGAGCTCCTTGCAGAGTTTTCAGTTGAGATAGGGGTTCTGCTTTGATCAGTGCTTGTTATTGCTTGCTGCTATTCTGTCTAATATCTGTTGTAGTTTTGTCAGTTGTGCTAGACTTCTTTCTTCTCTGTTCTATTTCTTTCATTTTGTGTTTAGTCCTGACAATAACACAAAGATTGAACAGCCCTAAAAGACAATTTAACCACTGTTTTTTTTTCTTTGAAAGAGCATTTTTAAAAGTTGTATCCTGTCCGCTGGTCTATACCATAGAGCAGGGGTAGGCAACCTATGACACGCATGTCAAAGGCAGCACGTGAGCTGATTTTCAGTGGCACTCTCACTGCCCGGATCCTGGCCACTGGTCCGGGAGATTTTGCATTTTAATGTAATTTTAAATGAAGCTTCTTAAACATTTAAAAAACCTTATTTACTTTACATACAACAATAGTTTAGGTATATAGTATAGGCTTATAGAAAGAGACCTAAAAACGTTAAAATGTATTATTGGCACGCAAAACTTTAAATTAGGGTGAATAAATGAAGACTTGGCACACCACTTCTGAAAGGTCGCCGACCCCTGCCATAGAGCAATACTACTATCCAACCCAAATTATATTATGGATTTTGGCTACCACCTTCAAACTTGACCATGTTTATTTTCATTCTAGTAGATTTAAGGGTCTTAAATGGTACCTATTTTTGGTTCCTTTGGTAAAGTTTGATCATGAAGCCATAGACCAATTTATAAAACAATGATCTAGGCCAATATCAAAGAGATTTGTCCACGTACTTCCCAGGAAGTCTTGCTCGTTTACATCTGCTTTTGAATCAATAGACTTCTTGGGCAGAGCTTGGTCAGGGCTAGATATCAGAAAATTTACTTGATATATGTCTGGTAGCTGATGTGTGGCCTCAGAGAGGAACCTTGTACTTTCTGTGCTTTATTGCTTCAGGCAGCAGCAGCGCCTGGGTTACTTGTAAGTTCAAGTTAAGCACCATGATCAGAATATTACTCATGATGTTATTATCCTGGTTCTTCATTCATCATTGTCTTATGCAGCTGTCAGGGTGTCAGTTGATGCCATTGCATCTCCTTGATCTGTAACCTCTCTTACTGAGGCTATACTTGCACTATATCATTTTATAGTGCAAAAACTGGCCTTGAGATGTTATCTGGCTCAGTCTAAGTTTATCACTCTGTGTCTTCAACAGCAAGTTGCCTCAAGTAATACAGCTATAGTTTCTGAAACCCAGTACATGCCATGTGGATCCATACAGACTAATAAGATTCTGTCTCTGGTATAATCATTCATTGCTGTCCCTCTTCAGAATGCACTCCAGCATGAAAAAAGTGTATTTACAGATCGGGGGTGGGAGGGAGAGATTTTAAATCAGTGGTATATAAGCAATTTTCACTGCACATTTAGTTTGATAAAAATGTTTTGAGATACTAGTTTCGATGGTTCAGGATTTTAGATAGTGTTTATGATTATAAAGAGTTTTGTCAAAATAAACCTCAAACAAGTAAATACACTTGATCTGACTTTCAGAAGTCCTGAGCACTGCTTATGGGTACCAGATGACTCTCGGTACTGAGACTCCAGTGTCTGGATTACCATTGCTTCCTGGTACCTCAAACGTCTCATCCTTTTTCTACTAGGGCCTCCCCGTTGGAGTACATTGAGGAGGATGAAGGAAACATTTGATCAGTCTCCCCTTTACTAGTGCGGGATTCCCCTCCACATCCATACAGGAAGCCATACTTCAGCAAGGATCCTCATCCATGATAGGGATGATGGGATCAGCCCTGAGTGTCACCATCTCTTCCATATTGCCCCCCCCCCCCAATTGCTATACTGGGATCTTTGGGCAGCATATTGGCAACAATTTGCAGGACCTCCAGCTCCATTGCACTGAGAGGCAAGTGTGACACAGTCTGCTCTACCAAACCCCCAACACAAGGATACCTTGAAGAATAGGAGTCTAGGGTGGTTAAGGAGGCCACCCCTCAAACTCTTATTTCATCCTCATCTTCAGACAAGGCAGTCATGGCCATCAGTGACCAACAATTTTTGCCCATTCCTGGACTGCATGAAGAGGGTGGCTGACACCCTTCAGTTACCTCTTGAGGAGGTTAAAGATTCTCAAAAGTTCCTGGACATTCTGCAGTGGAGAAACTGCTTGGGAGTCACTTGAAGTGATGCACCCATAGGGACACTATTCAAGGAAGAAGAAGAGGATAGTCACCGAGTTCAGTAACTGTGGTTCTTCTTCAAGTGATGGTCCCTATTGTATTCCACTGAGGATTATGCACGTGTACCATGTGCCCGGAGCCGGGATCTTTTCAAAGTAATGTTGCTCAGCAGTAAACACATGCACTCTTATATTGCCTTGTGATTTTTCCAAGGTGATAAAGGGTAGGGTGGACTGTCCATGTCTCCAGTTCCTTTTCACTGCCACATTTTCAGAGAAGGAACTGAGGATGGTTTGCGCACACGGCCCTATATACCCATCAGTATGTGACATGAGATTGTATAGCGCACATGCATGGGCTGAATGGATGCTGCTAACATAAAATCTCCAATTAAGGGCTCGTGAAGCACATGCACACCTGAAGTGGAGCACCCATAGGAACACAGCTCGCAAAGACCCACAGATACTGCACATGATGAGAGACCTTTTCATGGGTTCGTATGTTGTTTTTCAGGTGAAATGACCCATCATTAGCTTTGATGGCTTCCACCCTGATCAAAAATGCCTTTCATCTTAGAGGTACATTTCTCGAGACCTTGAATTGAGCTACTTTTACCACCTGTCAAAGGGTGATGCTGGCCTCCTCAGTAGAAGGATTGTCCAGTATTTAGAATGCTGTCTTGGAACTTGGGAGACTGGGGTTCAGTTCCTAGCTCTACCACAGACTTCCTGTGTGACCATACGTATTTAGTCTCTCTCTGCCTCATCTCCCATCTACAAAGTAGGGATACTAGTGCTTCCTTACATCACAGGGGTATGGTGATAATAGAATCATAGAAATGTAGGTCTGGAAGGGACCTCAACACATCATCGGGTTCAGTCCCCTGCACTTAGGTAAATCTAAACTATTCTTGACAGGTGTTTGTCCGGCCTATTCTTAAAAACCTCCAATGACAGGGATTCCACAACCTTCCTTGGAAGCCTATTTCAGAACTTAATTATCCTTATAGTTAGAAAGCTTTTCCTAATGTCTAACCTCAATTTGCCGTGCTGCAAATTAAACCCATTATTTCTTGTCCGTACCTTGAGTGGACATGGAGAACAATTGATGACTGCTCTCTATAAAACAGTTAACATATTTGAAGACTGTTATCACATGCCCCCTCTGATTTCTTTTCTTAGGACTAAATATGCCCAGTTTGTTTAAACTTTCATCATAGGTAGGTTATCTAAACCTTTTATCATTTCTGCTGCTTTCCTCCGAACTCTCCAATTTGTCCACATCTTTCCTAAAGAGTGGCATCCAGAAATGGACACAGTACTTCAGGTGAGCCCTTACCTGTGCTGCGTAGCACAGGACAGTTAGTTCCTATGTCTTACGTACAACACTCCTGTTACTACACCCAGGAATGACATGAAGTCTTTTTCACAACTGCATCACATTGTTCAATTTGTGATCACCTATAATTCACAGATCCTTTTAAGCAATACTACCACTAGCTAGTTATTCCTGATTTTGTAGTTATGCATTTAATTTTTCCTTCCTAAGGGTAGTACATTGCACTTATCTCTACTGAATTTCATCTTGTTGATTTCAGACCAATTCATAGAATCATAGGACTGGAAGGGACCTTGAGAGGTCTAGTCCAGTCCCCTGCACTCATAACAGGACTATTATCTAGACCATCCCAGACAGCTGTTTGCCCTACCTGCTCTTAAAAATCTCTAATGATAGAGATTCCACAACCTACCTAGGCAGTTTATTCCAGTGCTCAACTACCCTGACAGGTAGGATGTTTTTCCTAATGTCCAAGTTAAACCACCCTTGCTGCAATTTAAGCCCATTGCTTGTCCTAGCCTGAGAGGTTAAGGAGAACAATTTTTCTCCCTCCTACTTGTAAAAACTTCTTTATGTACTTGAAAACCATTATCATGTCCTCTCTGTCTTCTCTTCTCCTAAACATAGTTTTTTCAGTCTTCCCTCATAGGTCATGTTTTCCAGACCTTTAATCATTTTTGTTGCTCTTCTTTGGACTTTCTCCAATTTGTCCATATCTTTCCTGAACTGTGGTGGCCAGAACTGGACACAATACTCCAGTTGAGGCTTAATGAGCGGATAAATTACCTTTTTTTTTTTTTCCTTCAGTAGTTACACTGTTGACTCATATTTAACTTGTGATCCACTGTGTCTCCCAGATCCTTTTCTGCAGTACTCCTTCCTAGGCACTCATTTCCTATTTTGTATTTGTGCATTGTATTTGTGATTGTTCCTTCCTAAGTGGAGTACTTTGCATTTGTCCTTATTGAATTGCATCCTATTTACTTCAGACCATTTTTCCAATTTGTCCAGATCATTTTGAATTTTAATCGTATCCTCCAAAACACTTGCAACCTAAATTCCCTCTAAGCT
Organism: Gopherus evgoodei; assembly: GCF_007399415.2. NCBI lineage: Eukaryota > Metazoa > Chordata > Testudines > Testudinidae > Gopherus > Gopherus evgoodei. The sequence continues at coordinate 62,480,407 of NC_044332.1, forward strand.
GCCGGCTACACAGCAGCTTATCAAGGGCCGCACAGGCACACAGCCAGAAGGGCCTGTACTGGAGAAATACCTCTCTCTCCACCACAGCCCTGGGCAACATGCTCCCCAAACTCCTCATCCCCGGCCCCACCTCAGAGCCTTCCACCCCCACCCTCACCCCCCGGAGCCCTCGTCCTCTGCACCCAACCCTCTGCCCTAGCCTTGAGCCTCTTCCCAAACTCCAAACCCTTTGGCCCCACCCCCACCCCCACCCCTGCCACAAATCACCTTCATGTTGGTACACATAACAAAATTCATTCCGCACATGGATGTAAAAAATTAATGGGAACATTGCTTGCAACCCCTCCCAGCTTGGTATTGTCCGCAAACTTTATAAGTGTACTCTCTATGCCGTTATCTAAATCATTGGTGAAGATATTGAACAGAACCGGACCCAGAACTGCAGAACCCCATTTGATGTGCCCTTCCAGCTTGACTGTGAACCACTGATAAGTACTCTGGCAATGGGTTTCCAACCAGTTATGCACCCATCTGATAGTAGCTCCATATAGGTTGTATTTCCTTAGTTTGTTTATGAGAATGTCATGCGAGACAGTATCAAGCATTACTAAAGTCAAGATATACTATTCCTGCCACTTCCTGCCTATCCACAAGGTTTGTTACCTTGTCAAAGAAAGCTATTAGGTTGGTTTGACACCATTTGTTCTTGATAAATCCATGCTGATTGTTACTTAGCCTAAACCTTATTATCATAGAATCATAGAATATCAGTGTTGGAAGGGGCCTCGGGAGGTCATCTAGTTCATCCCCCTGCTCAAAACAGGACCAATCCCCAACTAAATCAGAAATCTTCTCTTTTCCAGTGCTCTGGAATCTCTCCCATCTTTCGTGACTTTTCAGAGATAATCGCTAATGATTCTGATATCTCCTCAGTCAGCTCCTTGAGTATTCTGGGGTGTATTTCATTAGGCCCTGAAGACAGCTAACTTGTCTAAATTTTAACTTGTTTTTTCATTATTTTATCCTCATATCCTATCTCATTTTCACTGGCATTCACTACTAATCCAATTGCTACTAATCTTTTTGGTGAAAACTGAAACAAAAATAACGAGGAGTCCTTGTGGCACCTTAGAGACTAACACATTTATTTGGGCATAAGCTTTCGTGGGCTAAAACTCACTTCATCAGATGTATGAAGTGGAAAATACAGTAGGCAGGTATAAATACAACTCCCGTCTTTTCATGTGCTGTGTATTTATACTGCCTACTGTATTTTCCACTTCATGCCTCTGATGAATGGATCTTAGCCCATGAAAGCTTATGCCCAAATAAATGTGTTAGTCTCTAAGGTGCCACAAGGACTCCTCATTGTTTTTGCTGATACAGACTAACATGGCTACCCCCTGAAACCTGAAACAAAAATGTCATTTAGCTCTTCTGCCATTTCCACTTTTTCTGTTGTTATTCATGACTGAATAGTACCAAACCCAGGACTGACCCCTGTTGACCTCACCAAAAAATGTCCTCCCATTTAAACAGTGATCCATTGGTAATAACTCTTGAGTATAATTTTTCAGCCAGTTGTGCACCCACCTTATTATAATTTCATCTGGATCACGTTTCCCTGTTTTGCTAATGAGACTGTCATGTGGGACTGTGTCAAAAGCTTTACTAAAATCAAGATATATCCCAGCCACAAGGCCAGTCATGATTGAGAAGTGCTCAGATGCTATAGTAAGAAGGGCCATGTAAGTACTTAAGATAAATAGACATTAAGGTCAATGAAACTTTTGCCATTTATTTCATGGAGCCAAAATTTCACCCAAAATAATTCCCTATCGTTCTGTAAAACAGAAGATGAGCTTTCCAACTGATACAATTACAGCACTGATTTAAATGTTTGTTCATCATTTTATGTCCTTAGTGTTGCCAATATGTAATAATTCACTGGATGGAGTATTAATTTCATTTCAAATGAATGTGAATACACTGTAGGTATTAGTGCTCCCTTGGAGTATAAAAATTGCAATAGTTTTTAATATGTTAATATTTTAACCCAAACTGTTTGAGTCAGCAAGCTATTTGAAAATGACATTGCTTAGGAAGAACTAGTACTTAAGGAAAGAGAACAGCTTTTAATTCTTTCCAAATGTTAACTCTTTACAGCTTGACTGTACAAATTAATTTAATAAATAATGGATTTAGTTTAAACCATGACAGTTTCAAAATACAGATAAGGATTATCTCCATTTTGTAAAGGGAGAAGCTGAGGTACAGAGAGGATATGTGATTTACCCAGACTCACACAGAGAATCACTATGAGAGTTGGGATTAGAATGCAGGTCTCCTGACTTTCAGTTTTGACTTTATAAACACTGCCTCTCTTACTTCAGAGATTTACATCTTATGTTGTTCAGTTAATGGATGAGGAAAGGAATCTGATTATTCTCCGACATTTTTCGTACTGCTTTTCACCATGGAAGGGTATACGATATACTATCACAGTAATTACACTGTCATGGTTGAGTTTTTAAAAGTATTACTATGTTAAAAGAAAAAAAAAATCAATAAGATGTTCAGCCAATCTATTGTGATACAAAAACTCCCTTCCTAGTACACATATAGCATTTAGCCTATAGTAATTAATTATTTGAAGTTTACAAATGGAGACATGAAATTCAAAATACCTAGTAAATCCTGGACATTATTTGGCTTGATGAGAAGTCACACTGTTACCTGTAAGGCCTTGTCATCAATAGAGGAGAAAAAGTTTTAACATGTATTAACTAATGAGTTGAAATACAATGTAAAAATATTAGAGTTTCTCTAGGGAACCTGCTAACATTTGTTAAAACTGCAACTTGTCTACACTAGCATTTTGACATATGTTAAAAGTATGATTTTTTTCCTAGTGCTAGACATGTCCTAAAAGCTAGACCCTACAGTACAAAACCTCAAGGAAACTGGGAATTTGGCTGCTTTTGTAGTTGTGTTAGCTTATTACATCAGTAAACATCCAGTACGTATATACAGAATTCTAAAACGATAGTAAATCTCTCTCATTCTGTTGTATATTATTTTTTTTAAAGTACCACACTAACAATTCTGTACATTTGTGCTATGCTTATGCTGATTTAAAATTTTGACTGGAATATTAAAAATTATCATAGTTGAGAAATAGCATTACATTACTTTTAAATTGAGTTTAAATAACTAAAAGAGAGTGTCTGTCCTTTTCTATCTACTAATTAAAAATTTTAAAAAATACCTCAAATTAGAAAGACAAAAGACCCATAATTGAGGGGGGGGGAGTTACAACTTTAAACATGTGGACTATATCTACTGGAGGAATTTTGGATCTGTAGGTTTGGTAATGTTTGTTTCTCTTTCCTAGTTTGAAAAAGAAAAACAACATGACATTCGTGCCTTCTTTTCACCAAAACCATCTACTGAGAAAAAACGCAAAACTGATTCTTGGGATAAATCACTGAACTTTACTTTAGGAGATTCTAAAGTCATACCAGCAAAGGACATAGAGGAGGGCAGCAGGCATTTGGATGCCAGAGAAATAATTGATGTGGATGCAGTTTGTTATGAAAATAGTTGTGAGCCTGAAGCTAAAAGACCAAGAGCTATAAGTACACCCACCCAAAGCAGCTGTAGTAAGAAAAAGAGAAAAACTTTGCCTGGAAAAACAAACTCTTTGTTTACCAAAGAAACTGATAATGAGTTTTCTGGTGACTCTCTGTCTAATTCAAGGAAAAAATCACTTTTAGCCAAAGCCTGGTGTTGTAGTCTTTGCACTTACACTAATAATTTGTTATTACCTTATTGTGAAATCTGCGAATGTCCTCGTGGCAGTGATGGTAAGTAATCCATGCATCACATTGTAACTGAATAGGCATATTCCTATGTTGTTTTGCTTCAAAGATTATAGTGTTTTTGTACTAGAATACATGAGTATTTGCAAATTAAGACAAAATATGAAGAATAAAATCATCACATGAGATGAAATTTTTGAAATTGTCTCCTAATTTTGGTCAGGAATTTATTTCCGAAAGTCCTGTGGTATGACATTAATTTATCAAAAATGGATACCTGATTAAAGTCAGTAGGATGTAAATTCAATGAGCAGCAGCAGAAATTGTTTCCATGGCAGCAAGCATGCCCTACAGTCAGAGCCCTGCTGCTTTCTTTCCCTTCAGAGGATTTATCATTATCAACAAGCCAATGAAATTATAGATTTTTTCCTATCTTTTCACAGCCAAATGATGCAGTGTAGATGCTCTACTTAGTTTAACAAGTATGTAATTGTCACGAGCTAACATTTAAGACATAAAAAGTTTTTAAATTTTTAAATATTTAAATTTCTCCCCTCAAAGAGTAAAATTTGGAATGTCCATAGTAAGTTTGTGTTTCAAAATAGCCTAAAGATTGTTATAAAGTCCTAACTATCTGTCTCCATGGTATAAACATTTTGGTATTACTGTCATCTTGATTGTTTGTGGAGAAAAGATGAGTAGGCATTTTTTAAAAATCTGTTTAAACACAAATAATAAGAGCTATTAGCCTTTTATATTTTCTTTTTGAAATAGCATAATCAACTAAAGGACATATTTTAAACTTCACATTTCATAAGCAAAACAGAAAATTACCCTTAGGAAATGCACAATGTACATACTTTATTCACCATGATATCTAATGTTTTGAAATTAAGTTGAATGTATAACATACTGCTTGTACCTTTTTAATACTATTAGGATGTGAGAGGATCATATTAATTTGCTCCAGGGACCTGAGTTAGTGGACTTGCTTCAGTTCTTGGGTGACAAATAGCCATAAAATAAAAGCTACCACCACAGTTGGTAGCATTGTTGACCGTTTCAGTAGTGAATACTCTGTTTAACTCACTGGCTGACACACATCAGTAAGCAGTGTCTGTGTAATATCTATTCCATAGAGGACTTTTGTTTCCAATGTCATCAACATGGCTCATTTCATAGTCACTAAAATTCTCTTAAGAAAAAGAATAGAAACAAATATATTTATATTGGTTCTAACTGATTTCAGAGACATTAAGCTCTAGTTTCTAAAATAATATAGATTTGCTGTGGGGTGGAGAGAGAATAAGCAACTGATCTATACATTTTCCTCAGATGAATAATAAATACTGTATCAGCTGAACTTTAAAAATTGTATTGAAATGTATTAACATTAGTATTGTTCAACATTAGGAATAATATGCTGAATAATATATAATTTTCAACATCATGCAATTTGAAATATTTTTAATATTGAAGTTTAAATTTAAACATTACAGTTTTCAGGTGTTTCATTGTTTACAATTATTTGTTAATATTTCAGCATCTAAAATTAATTTCATTTCATTTATGGCACAGCTGTTATTTCAGAATTAACTACTGGATTATTATAACCAAAATACATTTTAGGATACTTTGTTTCAAATATAAATTAATATTACTGTCTAATATTTATCTTATTTATTTAACTATTTTTATAGAAGCAAAGTAAAATTGATCACTTTCCTATTTCTTTAACTATAGATAAAAAGAATACAAATCAAATGAATGATCCTCCCTTTACTCTGAGTGAAGGAGAAAATGCACCACAGGACTCTAGAAAAATCAAAGGTATAGCAGTATGCAATGCAGACAATGAGAGAAAGGACTTAGTACAAACAGCGACTGAATCATCTGATGAAATTGGGGGACAAGTAGCTAATGCCGTTGAAAATGGATCTGAAGAATTTAAGCAAAAGCCTCAAGAAGGTAAAGAAAAATAGGATTCCTAGTTGAGCCAATCTGCCATAGCAGTTATGCAAAATTGCATTAAACCTAAACACTGGGATGCAGATTCATTTGGAAACCACATATCTGAAACACAAAAAAGCTGACACCTGCAGAATGACCAATGGGTTTCTGTGTTTTCACCATAATACAGCCAGATGAATTGTCAGGTGGGCTGAACCCAACATTCTCATCCAACTGTGGCAGAACCACAGATATACATAGTATTGTTCACAGTTTGCTTTTGGGTTGCATGACAAGTATGCCCTGTGAGCAGCTGCCAATTAGCAGGTTGTTGATCCATGTACACTGTGTCATTTTATTGAACTTTATGGCTGCAGATACTAGCCTGTGGTTAAATTGTACACAACATAGATACATGTTAATGTTTCATGAGAAACACGTATGGGGTAAAAATACAAAGGTCCTTTTAATATCCCTCTTTTTTTCTTTAATTTTCTCCTTCCCATCTTTCCTATAGGTTTCTTCTACTTTGTGGCTTCATTTGTGCGCGGCAGAATACAGTGAATTTTGCAGTGCGCATCCTAGTTGTCCGTTGGCCTGCTAGTACAGATCATATTGAGCTGTTAGATACAGAATTTCTGTGATATGTAGAATGCCTGGTATTCATGTTCATTCTTATGGATACGATTTTTGTCACTGTAAAATTATGCATATTCTTATTCATTCTCATTCAGTTTGTTCAGCAACACCCAGAATGTGTCTAACTTTTTTAAACTTAAGTAAAAGATGTTTCCACGTATTCATGTAACAACTATAACACCTTCTTGTAAGCACACCATCACAGGGTGCTTTACTCGTCACGAGTGGCATCGCTTTCTGGCGACTCTGGGGATTAGTTCTGCGTCCCGTTTCTGGTCTTCCACCATGCAGCTTTCCTCCTATTCACTGAATCATACTATGGTTGCTTCCGGACTTAGCCCTCTGGCCAGGTCACTCTGTGATTTCCCTTTCCAGGGGGAGATTTTCCAAGTCTCCCTGCACAAGCAGCATCAGACAGTCCTCTCATCCACTGCCCTGATTGTGTCACTCCTGCAGTGAATCAGGTAGTCATCTTATTCACTGTTCCCAGCAATGCCATTCTGTAGTGGATGGCAGGGAAGCCCAGGCCTACCCTCTACTCTGGGTTCCAGTCCCGAGCCCTGTAGCGAGCAGTTAAGGTATGGATTTTCACCAACCCTATTGCTGTCTTCCCTGAACTACTTGGAGTGTACAGACTTTTATCTTGGAGTGGTTTGAATTAGGTAAGGATAGAGGTATGATGTGTTGCTGTGATACTTTAAATACAGATTTGTAATGAAATATTATTTATATAAGAATAGTATTCAGGCACTCCAGTCAGAATTGAGGCCCTCTTGGGGTAGGTCTGATACAAACACATACAAAAATACTGTCCCTGCACCCAAGACCTTACAACCTAAGGATAAAAAATACAATATTAAAAAGGATGTCACATGCTTGAACAGACAAAACAGAGGTAGTAGTTTGTGTATATTATACCATTAGAAACATCATTAGAGAAAAGTTTATTAGAAAGATATTGCTTAAGTTGTTAGAACCTTGTCTACGTTTTAATTCTAAGTTCCAAACTAAATATCAAATACTTTTTTGTAGCTTCTCCCAAGGACACCATTTTAGATGCAAAGCAAAGCCTAATATGCATTGAAAGAGCAATGTAAGGCTCTCATCTTATGACTTTTAGATCTAGTTAACCTTTTTCTGTGGCTAGTGTGCTCATTTTCCATTTTTGCTCCAAGTAATAAAGATTAGATTAAAAAAAACAAAATTTTTTCTTATTTTTATAGGACATGTTGATAATTCAGATTCTTTTCCAGTGTATGATGTGCTGAACTTCTGTGCAAGTAGGAATACTGATAGAATTCACCTCTATACAAAGGTAAGTATTACAATGCACTCAATCTGTACAGGTTTCACATAGTATGCCTATTATAGGGCAACATTTTACTTTATAATAATGAAAGGTTTACAATGCATGTATTTATATATTAATTTTCTTGTTTCATACCAAAGCTTTCTTTTTTATTAACTGAGATGTACAAAAATTAGGCAATTTATCTCCTAGTTCTTTTCCACCAAGGTATTAATAATAGTTCACTAGACAAGATAACTTTTCTCCTAGCTTACAAACAAATACAAATGTTTTCTCAATAGATATATTTTAAAAGGCTGATAAATTGGGTTATCTACTGAGGTACAAATGTTAGTGGTTTATGAGGTTTCTTTGCTGCAAAATAGGAGTTTCGTAACATTTAGTTGTTAGTGTGGTAGATTTTTTCCTCTCCTGGTTATAAAAGTCTTGCCTTTTCAATTATTGGAAAAATGAGTTGAAGAAAGAGATAATCATTGTCATCTTGTTAAGGTGCTTTTACAGGGCCTTATCCAAAATTAAAATCAAAGGGAGTCTCTCTGTTGACATATGTAGGCTCTGAGTCAGGGTCTTGAAAATGGTGCTTTAATCTAGAAGACAATAGAGTGCAACATAACAACAGATGTTTTCTGTTAAAGTACTATCAGATAACTTTTGATTTCTTGCTCATGTCCTTTCCATGTCAGATGTGCACACGCCATGTGCACTGTTGTCAGAGAGTTTTCTCCCAGCAGTATCCGTAGGGCCAGCTCTATTGCCCCTTGGAGGCCTGCACATATGCGCCAATATAAGGGGCTCTGTTGGCTCTGCACCCTATCAGTTCCTTCTTAGCACCATGGCGGTTGCTGGAATGCTCTTTCTCTTGCTTCGGCAAGCCTTCTCCCAGTGAACTCCTTCTGAACTCTCGTTGCATATAGTTAATCGTTTTTAGTAGCTTAAGTCGTTTTTTTAGAGTTAGTTGTTAGTCCCCGTAAGGGACTTTGTTCCTGGAATGCAGCCTGCCCCGATCCCAAGTTTCAAGCCTTGTGCCGCTTGCAGAAAGCCTATGCCTGTGAGTGATTCTCACTCCAGGTGTTTAAAATGCTTGTGGGAAACTCATGTAAAAGATGAATGTCAGATCTGAGGGATTTCAGACCCCGCACGCAAATGACAGGGACATCAGACTGAAAGCCCTCCTTATGGAAAGCCGGGCTGAGATCGGCCTCCAAGCCAGGCAGATGGGACTCGGCATCGAGCATCTCCACCTCCGTGTGTAGTGCTCCACCAGCACCAGGTCCCTTGCGGTACCACTCAACCTCTCCAGTACAGGCAAAGTGGCACAGAGAGAGGCACTCCCCTATGCCTCAAGAGGACCAGAGAAGCCTTGGGGGTGAGATGTGACCCATGTCAGCCCACTCGCTATCCCCTCAAAGGCATATGGCTGGGGAACTTACAGATCCCTGCCGAGGGATCCCCCGAGTATGCTGGGTGTCAGCAGAGGCATGTAGCACATGTGGGCACTGTTCACGCCCAAAGCCTTTCAGGCTGCCAAAGACGTAATGGCCCTTTGAATCCTGCCCAGGCCTAGGGATTGGCAGCCTGTGGCAGGGGAGCCACCTAAGGCCGTTGTTTCAAGAGGGAAACCTGAGTTTGGGCCCCCTTGGTGGTCCCCAGCCCGCCACCAGTCTCTGTCTCTGACCAGGTCTTCGGCATCAAGGTGCCCATCCCCAGCTTGCCGGCCCCGGTCTCCATCATCTAGATGCTGGTTGTCTCAGCCTATGCGCTGATCACCAAATCCCAGGCACTGGTCACCAGATACCCAACATCGTTCTCCGGCACTGCTACACCAGTGCCTGGAGGCCAAGTGTCGGTCTACTGAACTGCAGCACCACTCACGTGAGTCCTGGCACCAGTTGCCAGAACCTCGGCACCGGTCATCAGAATATCTGCATTGATCTCCAAGTCCTCGCAACCATTCCCTAGTACCGATGCCTCTCTCTCCGGACCCCCATCAGAGTTGACTAAAGGTCGTGACAGCACTGCCTTGGTCATCCTATGAAGAATCTTCATTGGGCTCCAAAGAGGAATCAGCATCACTTCTGAAGAGGCACCACCACCACAGATGTCGGTGCCATCCATCCATGGTCCCATAGGACCTGGGTCAATGGCCAGTCTACTGGCAATACTGGAATCCATGGGGGATCCCAGTGGCACTGGGTCACTTTTTGCACTCCTCTTCAGTAGTGACCTCTGAGAGGAGCTCTGGACCCTGCCTCAGCCCATGCCAAAACTGGCTTTGGACTCAGACTGTGGCACCGAGATCCCCATGGTACTCCCAATTGAAGGGGCCCCTGGACAGATCAAGGACCCAGCCCCTCTGGTGGCTTCCTCCTCATCTTCCCCAGATGCACTTGTGGGGACTGCTAACCCTATATCCCCCAGTGATATCAAACACCACCAGGAGCTTCTTAAGAAAATCGTCTCCAATCTGGGCCTGGAGGTGGAGGAGTTCAAACAACCTGCAGACACCATTTTTGATATTTTGACAGCTGCGGCTGCAGCCAAGGTGGCTTTCCCCATGCACCAGGAAGTACTCAGGGTGGTAAAGGCACTCTGGGAGAGCCCCACTTCTCTGCCCTCAACTTCCAAAAGGGCAGAGAAGGAGTATTACATGCCCACAAAGGGCTATGATTATATGTACTCCTACTCGTCTCCTGGTTCCCTGGTGGTTGCTGCTGCCAATGAGTGAGATAGGCAGGGCCCAGGCCAGTGCTAACTCAAAAAACAAGGAGGCAGAACTATGTGATGGGTTCCCCCCAGGGTGCCACCTGGAACTGCAGTACCACTGAGACCTCTGACACAACCACCTGGGCGCTCTCTCTCACTGTACTGCTGTGACAACCTGCAGGCCTGCTCCCGGTTCTTCACTCCCCAGACAAGAAGACTTCTGGAAACACCTAAGGAACAAAAACTGAACGGGGGGCTTCCAGGTGGCACCCCAGGGGGAACCTGTCACAAATGCTTGGACCTGTTCAGTAGAGAAGTTTATTCTACTGCGAGCCCCCAGTTGCTTATTGTAAACCAACAAGAGCTACTAAGGCGATACAACTTCGGTGTTTAGGACTTCATGATGCACTTCAAAGAGTCACTGCCCCAAGAAGTGCAGCAGGAGTTTGGGGCCATTGTTGAAGAGGGAAAGACCATGGCGAGGACCTCCCTCCAGACTGCCCTGTCAGCAGTCACCATGAGGAGGGGCTCAGGGCTGCCATTATCAAGGCTGTCACAAGAGGTCCAGCAATTAGTGCGGGACTTTTCGTTCAAAGGGTCCTCGTTGTTCTCGGACCAAATGGACACGAAGCTGCATGGAGTTAGACTCCAGAGCCACACTAGATCTCTGGGCCTTTATACATCAGCAGCCTCGTGCAGGCATTTTAGGCCTCAGCAGCTCCCTTGTTTCTCAGGTTCATCTAGGCACGAGACCAACTAGCACAAAGGAAGAGGCTACAGGTGCTGCCAGAGCCTACCAGCCTCCTCCTCCCGACAGAGTACTAGCAATGCGCCGGGCAGGCCTACTCAGGCCTTTTGAAGGCGTACACAGGGACGGACTTCCAGTCTCCCTTCTGGATCTGGAAACCCCACCCACCCTTTATTTTTGGATCACCTTACCTCCTAGCTCCCTGCTTGGGCAGCAGTTACATCAGAATGCTGGGTGCTCAGCCCCATCACCATGGGGTATGTCCTCCAGTTTGTTTCCATCCCTCCACCACACACCCCTTCCCTGTCCCTCTTTAGGGACCCTTCTCATCCAGGAGATGCAGGCCCTCTTCTGCCTGGTGCTCCAGGACTAGGGGTACATGGGGGGACTGAGGGCCACAGGGAGGTGGTGGGTGTGCCCTGGGCTGCAGGGGGGGAGGCAGAAGGGGAGGGGCCGCGGGCTAGCCTCCCCCAATGGCTTGTTCATCCGTCAGCAGTGGTAAAGGCCCATTTGACAAGGGCACAGGTGTCTTCTGCAGGCTTCCTGGCACAGGTGCTGATTCAGGACATTTGCAGAGCTGCAGTGTGGTCCTCGGTCCACATGATGCCAGTTTTAGCAGAGCTGTGTTACAATCCACTCACCTATAAACTGCTAGCCCACCTCTGAGGGCACTGTTTGTGAGTCACCTGACATGGAATGGACATGAGCAATCACTTGAAGAAAAAAATAGTTACTAATCCTCCATAACTACTGTTCTTTGAGATGTGTTGCTCATGTCCATTCCATGACCTGCCCTCCTTCCCCATGGCCAGAGTTGACAGCAAGAAGGAACTGAGAGGATGCAGGGCTGGCGGCGCTCCTTATAGTAGTGCATAAGCATGGGCCTCCAGTGGGCAATAGAGCCGGCCATACAGATACTGCTGGGAGAAAAGTTTCCAGCAACGGTGCATGCAGCGTGTGCACCCCTGACGTGGACTGGACATGAGCAATTCATTTCGAAGAACAACAGTTACAAAAATTTAGTAATCGTTTTATATGCTAGCAGAATGCTTGGAGAATTGTTTTACCAAAAACCTCAACTATGATCAGGAACCACCACCACCACAATCCAGCACCATACTTTTCCAGGGTGGAAAATGAAAGTCCCTAGTTGGACTTTAAATTGTATTTACTTATGTGACTAAACCATCTTCCTTGATGAAAATTAGAAGAAAAATATTCTCTATTTGATTTTTCAGTCATTTTGGGAATATATATAATTAAAATTACATGTTTATTTATGACTGTGGTTTGGTTTGTAAATGGTTTACAAGAATTTACCAATCTTTCAGTTAAATAAAATACTAACAGCTCCTGTCCACCAGTAAGTGTTGGATCAAAGTTGTAGTCAATGGTATTCTTTAAAATGTTCAAAAAGATAATTAAAATGTTTGTATTGGCAGAACATTGATAGATTCCAGAACCAGAAGGGACTTCTGTGATCACCTAATCTGACCACTTATGTAACACAGTCTTCCCCAAAATAATTCCTCCATAAAATCGTATAGTTTAGAAAAACATCCAATATTGATTTAAAAATTGAAGTGTTGGAGAATCCACCATTGACCTTTGGTAAACATTCTGAATTTCAGTAAAAATTATGACAGTGCGTCATTTCAACCTGCAAACATAATATTGTTTTCTCCCAAGTTTCAGAAAACTAAGCAACTGGTGCCATATATGTAATGTCAGATCACCTTTTGAACAAAACAAATTAAGAAAACTCCTATTGGTATCCAAAGATTTTGGGAGTCCAAAAAAAAATATTAGTGAACTTATTTTCAATTGTCATTTGGGGCATTGCTGTCACTGTTCCATTCCAACTCTCTGCTGGTTTTCAGAAGGAGACATCTTCAGTTTAATGGACCTTTTCTTACAAAGCTATCAATCTTCAAACCAGCTGTTGTGTTTCAGAAGCAACTGAAATGTGGAACACCTGGGTTCTGGTGCAAGTCTCAACATGAATGAAAGTTTTCTACTCTGTGAATTAAATAAACCATTTGTTTAAATGAACTGGGAAAACAAATTCCTTTGTATAACCCACATGGCTTTGCAGCAGCATTTGAACCAAAAACCTTTACATTCTCACCACAGAGCTCTACTGCTGGAGCTGTAGAAATGAGTGTTATCCTCTGTATGGAGCTGCTACTAAAAGCAACACATACTTGGCCCATGGGTCATTCATATTCAAGATCTGGGTTCTAGTGCCAATTCTACCAGAAGTGACCTTGTGCAAGTGAAGCTCTCAGTTGCTTTATTTATAAAATGAGGATAATATTTGCCTCCCTCCTAGAGTTAATGGCATGAGGCCATACTCAGTTTGAAATACACAGAATATAAACAAAAATCAGTGAAAGCGGTAAGATTAGAGCTCAGAGCCTGCTGGTCTTCTGGTTCTCAGATTAGTGGATCTTCTCCTCAGCCAAAAGTGTACCTGGAGAGTGAGTCTCTATCTTGTGTACTGTGACATACTTCAGAGGTCTGCCTTTATTTTTCCCCAACAGAGCTCTTTTTCTGTCATGAACAAAGCTTTGGCCTGCATGGACTTTACATGGCAGCTGACTTGTTGACAATCATCTGAGAAAGAACTTGCTCAGAGCACAGAGGAGGCACTGAGCATGCTTGAACATGCTTCACCACAGCATGTTCTGTCACCTGATTTAAAGTGGCAGAGAGTCATTTTCTCCACTCAAGTAAAAATTCTACAGTCGTCCCCTGTGTTATGCAGTACAGTTGAGTTGATGACTGTCTGTGTTCTTTAATTTAGTGAAGTTGGTGCTTCAGATCTATTCAAAGATGATATATTATATGTAGGTGAAGATGATGCTTAGAGGTAAAATTGTAGTCCTCTTTAGTTGCAGTATAATACTATGAATCAAATTTCCTCAATTGGTAGTCTTACTGTGGTTTTACATCCACCATGCAAATACCTTATTAATTTCTTCTAATATTAGGAAACTAGATTATTTGGGTAGCCATTGAAAAAAATTGGTACTTTTTCTACATTGTATTACAGTACAATTGTAAACAAAAGTAAAAGACTTGGATTCTTTCAGGATTTAGTGGGTTTAACTAAAGTGTCTGTATTGCGTCTCCAGGATGGAAAATCACTGAACTGTAATTTTATTCCATTGGATATAAAATTGGATAATTGGGAGGATTTACCAGAGAATTTTCAGCAAAAACAAAATCGTTCATTGGTAAGAACAATCTTTCAAATTTTACTATGAAAATAATGTAATGTTTAATTTGGACTTCTTTAATTTTTATAAATGGAGAATATTTTGTTACCCTACCTTAAGTTTCAGTTGCTGATTACGTTTCCTCAATGCAGCCAGATTTTATAAATGTTGATGTGAATAATAAATATGCATTCTGTTACTTTGGCAAATTATCACGCCTCCTGTTACCATTTCTGTAGATAGAATCATCATCACATTAATTAGTTTCTCATTTACAGGATTAGTAAGTGATGTTCATACGTTATCAAAATTACATATCTTAAAGGTTACGTTTTAAGAGTGGCATACTGTGAGTCGAGAAAATATGCTTGACTGCGTCCGTGAATTCTATCTCTATAATGAAGATTACATCCAAAACATGACATTAGAACTGTTAGGTTCAAAGTCAAGCCCTCAGAATTTAGGGAAGGCCATTATTAAGGTTGCCCTGCAACACTGGAACCTTAATTTTTTTAAGCAAAGTTCTTTAATGCAATTTCCTGGCTTCTTAAAAAAGCAAATTAAAAATAACAAATTACATCATGTTTAATCCTATTCATTCCCTCATGATTTATCACAAGGGTGGGACCTTTAAATCTTCAGCACAGACCTCAACCAATTGAGCTAAGTGAGTAACTGGTAGCAGTAGAGGGTTCTATTATCCATGTAGATCAGCTACTGGGAAGGAAGAGAAACACATTTTGTTAGTGCTTTTCAGAGCTATTCACTAGACAGTAGAAGAGTGAAACTCAAGAATCCTGGCTTCAGTTTCAGGCTCTGGAGAGGCGTGCGTTTCTAGTGCTTATAGACCCTTCTTCTCCTGTCGTCTTCTGCTCCTTCATCATTCTGAGTGTCAACTGAGGGAGATACATTCTGTAAAATGTTAACAAAATAAATAATAAAAAAACATTGATTCACATCTCCACTGAAATGTCCAATTTCATTGTGTTCTTCCATGCTGCTCCAGCTCAGTGGGAGAGAAATCCTGACATGTATTCATGTTCATTTATTCACAAAAATAAGGATGAGGGAAGAAAATTAGGAGAGCCTAATTTATCGGTTCTGAAGGCCTGTTTCTGCATAAGGCTTAAGTCACACCTAGAATAATGTAATCCCCAAAGTGGATGTTTTTTCACATAGCATAACCAGCTCATGGTTTAGTACAAAATGCTCTTTCAACTTGTATATAGTTATGCCATTCACCTTTAGTACTGAAACGGATCTAGCACTGCTGGGTTTTTTTTAAGTGAGACATGGGTTGTATCTGTGAACCTGATTGTTGACTTTGTTCAGCTCGTTTTACTGAGCCACAACTCCCAGTTGAGAGCAATGGAAGTTTTGCTTGAATAAGAAAGGCTGAACAGAGTTGTCCATGTTCAAACGTCTATCTACATTTTTATGCTACCCTAGGAAGGGTTTGCCAGTACGGCTATACCAGCAAACCCTTCTAGCGGAAATGCAACTATATTTGCAAAAGAGTTCTTTTGCCAGTACAATTAAAACCTGTTCCCTAACCAATATAAGCTATATCAGCAAAAGAATTTTGTGCCAGCAAGTCTGTGTCTATACTTGGGCTTTGCCAGCATAGTTACATTGATTAAGCGTGTGGTTTTCTTCCCCCTCTCTTGTCCCCAACCTCCCTCCTAATTGACATAGCTATATAGGCAAATATTTTAAGTTTAGATCAAGCACAAGTCTTAAAGTTTCAGCAGAACCTTTGAAGCTCGTATCAGAAATGATTACATCCTAGAAAAGAACATCTTACAGCAAGCAAACTTTTTTCCAGTTGGCAAAATAATTTAAAATATGATAATCTAAAACATTTCAGTGTAATTAAATATTTTTGTTTAATACTTGTGCTATCAACCACTTGACCTTCTCTCTGCCAGATTCAGAGGTTTGTGAGAGAATGGAGTAGTCTAACAGCCATGAAACAGAAAATTATCAGAAAAAGCGGCAATACTTTTTGTAGCCCTATTCTTGCTGCAGAAGAGATTTCTAAACAACAGGCCAGGCTGAGCAGCACCAAAAGGTATGTGTTTTTACTTTTCATTCCTTCTTCTCTTGTATTCGTTGCTGCAGGAGGTACAAGGTTTTTTGTGTAATGTTCAGAGGAATCATGTTGAGATAATCAACTGAACATTAAGCAATAACTTGTCTTATAGTGAAAAAAATAGGCATTTTGTGTACATTTGTGCAAATCTGTTAGAACAGAAAATATTGCCTGACTCTCTCTCTCACTATGAGTCCAATTCAATAGATGTTCTGTTTCTGAAGCTTTAAACATCCAGAGACTGCTAGAGATTCCTGAGAAAAATCTTGCATCCGTATTATTAAAATACCATCTATTGGATTCCACATTTCATTTGTATTATTATTTAAGTACCAGCTGTGTGCTTAGAGCTTTAAAAGGTGCATCGGAAGGCATAACTATTCTCCTGAAGAGATTACAGTCTGTTTAGATGATACAAAATATTCTGGGAAACAAGTTTCTATCCTCAAGTATTTATTTATTTACCTATGTTAGTGTTTTGGCAATGTGTGAATAGTAGTTTGGTTTTATTTTGTTGTGGACGTCAGCTAGGGTTTTGTAGAAGGAGTTGGTTTTATGCCTTTCTTGCTGTCCGGTTTGCTCTGTGTAGACATAGCATTTTTTCTTGAAGAGCCATATGGAAAGGTGGCCAACAGTAACCAAATCAGCTGAAAACTCTTCATATATTAACTTTTCTTTTTCTGTTTGGTAGTAGGTCAAATGAAGGAATCCACTGTAAAACTGTAGTCTTGGCATTTTAAAATGTTTCATATCCTGCTGGAAGGGAATGTCTCTCTCTGCCCAAAGGAGCTATTCCCCTCCTCCATTTTTTTCATCTCTTTCTGTCCTCATTTAACATTTCCACAAAATCATATTTGTGCCTTCATCTCTTGTCTTCCCTCTGGTAAATCCCTCCTTTATTTTCTTTAGGTCCCAGTAGCCAGGTTTCAGTCTGTCCAAAATACATCATCATGTTTCTCCAGGCTTAGAAGCAGAAATAAATTATTACTTATATTTATTTCATAATCCAGAATCTCCTTCTACACTTTCTCAGCCTCATTTCTTCCTTAGTTGATTTCCTATCCTCCTCGAATGCCAGTTTTTATCAGTATTTATTATTGCTTTCCTTCCTATGTGTAAGATGCCCAGTCAGTGGTAAAATCGAAATTTACCTCTCCTCTGCCTCCTTTCTTGGGCTACATATACACTATAACCAGAGGTATCATTTGCAGTTCATGTAAACGTGCCAGCACTAGCTTTTTCATCTCACTAAAATTAGCAGTGAGGCTGCAGTGGCACAGATTGTACATACCCATCCAACCTGTCATGGTATGTATTCACATTGTTAGCCCATGCTGAAGCATGTGTTGCCACATCCACATTTCTATTTTTAGCGAGCTATCTAGATTAAAGCTAGTGCCAGGATGTCCACATGAACAGCAAATTACATCTCTGATTGCAGTGTGAACATAGCCTCAGTCTCTGATAACATCACTGTCCTCCCTGACATGGGGCTCATAACCTGAGTGTTGTAATTAGACTTTTCTCATACATACATCCGGGCTCTCTCACCAACATTGTTCTACAACATATATCTATAGTTGTCTCCTCTTAATCTACTGCTAAATCCCCCCTCATCTCCCCCGCTCTCCCACCCCAACAGGATTGGCTGTATTGTGATGGTCAGTAGGAATTCCTATAAGTGTATAGAGCAGTTTGTAATTTCAGGTTTGCAAAACAAGTATAAATCAGCAAATAGTAGTAATAAGTAGAGTGTTGTATTTTTTACCCTGACACGGGATTGTTTCATTATATAACATGTAAAAGAGGAATCTAAAAGGAATTCTTCACTGTTTTAGAATAACCAGGATGGCATTTATTGATTTATAGAGATGGTGAGTGGGGGATTAATGTGATTGGGTATTAGCATAAACAGGGCCAGATTAAAGCACAGGCAAACTAGGCACATGCCTAAAACCCAGTCTGAGCAGCACTGCAACCCCATGCAGCAGGTCACAATGCCACTCATTCAGATATGGCCCAGCTGTCTTCTGCGCCTCCCCCATTATGACAGAGGGGCAGCCAAACCAAACCTGAGTGGGCAGTGGGGCAGCTAGTGCTGCTCCTGCATCAGGATTCCCCCAACCTCACCCCGCTTTCAGAAGCCCGTATCCTCTCTGCTTTTGCCCACAAGACTCATTCAGCAACAGTCTCGAGACCAGCTAAAAATACAGGGAACAGCCGGGAGAGGAGTGGCAGGGAGCTTTGCAGGGGCAGACATGAGATGACTAATAGGGCCGTGTCCATGCAGCAGAAGCCAGTCACTGACTGACCTGAATAGAAGAGGGTTAACTAAGCAACATCCATGCTGTGAGAGCTGGGCTTGCTTGTGTGAATAGATTACTAGTGCAGCTGTGGTAGCCAGGGCAGGGTTAATATAAATGCATCCCTACCACAGAAGCATCTCATTTGGTTGGCTGTTAGAGGGGCTCAGAAGTGTATGCTTGCCTAAGGCCTGGCCCTGACCATTAGTTAGTTAGGTTGATTAATAATTATATTTTAAAAGTGATCAAAGCATGGGGGACTATTGAATTTTATCAGAACTTAATTTAGAAGACTAGGGATGATCTTACAATAAAAATATAAAGGAAACTGAGCAAATTCGAAGATAAACTAATTTTTCCAGAACTCTTTCATGGCTTCCAACACTTCTCATATTCTCTCCCAAATAGTACCTTTTTCAAAACAAACAAAACCAAAAGACCTTGGAATATAAGTGATGGTTCACTCAAGTGAAACAGGCTTTACATTGTTTTCTTATTACTTTCTATAATTACATGTCATGGAAAATAACTCATTATCTCTTGGCAGCACAACAGAGAGGTGGCTGGTTTTTTAAAAGAAATCTTACCTAGTATGGAAAAGCTGAACGAGTAAAATACATTTTCCAAACTATACTCATGCCAGGTTTAGGAAGCAAGAAATATTTGGAGGGGATTTGCTACATCGGTATTGCTGTAGGTGATATGAATGTTCTCTAAAGAAGTATTCAATTGTCTGCAGTACAATTCAGAGAAAAAATGAATACTGAAACAACTTGTAATAATTCCAGATATGTGACAAAAGAGGATGTTGCTGTAGCCTCACTCAGCAAAGCTAACAGCAGTGGGGGAAGCGTATGCTTGGTTACGAAGGAAACTGCATTTTACCTGAAAAATGAAGGTACTTCTGCTGGGAAAACAGATGGCCATTCCACAAAGTAAGTTTGTTATTGTTAATAAAAAAGACAGAATAGCCACAATACAGTGATTAAACTAGTTTTTCCCAAAATTATTTTTACTTTATGTAATGAAATTGTAGGATACAAGGGCTTAATGATGCACTGCTTAAGATCGAAGGCATTTACCTTGTGCTGATGAACTAAATCTTATTTTCTATAATGATTTAGATTATATATGTTAGCTAGCACATTTGTCAGTGGACAGCTGAGTTTCTTAGTATGAAAGAAGAAAAATATATGATCAGGGAAATGGAGAGTTTACACGCAAACAAGCCTGTGAGGTTGAC
This sequence comes from Gopherus evgoodei, assembly GCF_007399415.2. Classification (NCBI taxonomy): domain Eukaryota; kingdom Metazoa; phylum Chordata; order Testudines; family Testudinidae; genus Gopherus; species Gopherus evgoodei. The sequence continues at coordinate 62,500,436 of NC_044332.1, forward strand.
AGCAAACAGTTTAGAGACACGAAGAGTATGTCTACTCTTTGAGCTGGGGATGTGATTCCCGTCTCGAGGAGACTCCTTGCAATAGTTCTGATTGAGCTAGCACACTAAAAATATTGGTAGCTGAGGCAGCAAGAGTAGCAGGAAGGCCTTTTAGAAATCTGGTCCTAAAATTATAATGCTATTTGCATTGTGCAGTGACCAACCAAAGCAGCATGAGTTTTCATTGAAGTCGCTACTTTTCATGATAAAAGAAACCTAATAGTTGATATTGTGTATTTAAGTATTGTATACTGACCCTGATGAAGTCCAGTCTTATTAAATAATTGCTTCTCATCCTTATCACAGGTTACTTTTAAAAGATGGGAAAGTTTCCCCTGTTCTTAATGCAGACTCACTTCAGGCTGAAGTTATTGAAAGTCCTGCCATATACAAAGGATATTTACAGGCTGTAGATAATAAAGGAAATCCACTTTGTCTTAGCTGCCAAAAACCAACAGTTCATCTCGACCAACATTGCAAATCTATTGCTTGGGAAACACGATTTTGTTCTCTTAAATGCCAGGAAGACTTCTTAATTCGCTCTAGTCAGAGTTACCTGAGGAGTAAAGTATTTGAAGTCGAACATGGTGTTTGTCAGCTTTGCAATCTCAATGCCCAGGAACTCTACCTTAGCATCAAAAATGCCCCTAAGAGTCAACGTAAGAGTCTTCTGGAGAGTTCTTGGATGTCTCAGCTTCCATTAGGACAGGTAATGGCAATGGTATTTAAGCAGTAACACAAATCAATGTATTTCTGTGGTAGGTGGTGGTTATGCTCCTCAAGTCATTTTAAAAGGTAAGTGGCTGAAAGCAAATGTTTATAAATCAAAAGAATAGAAAAATGTACAACAAATGCACTACTTGGGGTGGATGCTTCTACCCCATAACCTCTAACAGCAACAAAAAAGAGGGAATAATTTAAAAAAAAAAAAAAGAAGTCTTAAAAACAGAAAACCGTTCCCCAAGCAGAATTTTAATCCCAAAAAGGGAGAAGTGCCAGATGATTCCATGAAGTCCACTAGGGACTTGACTGTTGCTATAGATTTTACATGGAAGGTGCTGTAGTACAGTGATGAGTGATATTATAAAAGCCCTAAGATAAGTAGTTATTTTTAAATTCCATTTACTAACTAATGCAGTAAGATGTAAGAGTTTACTGGTTATCACGTCTACCATATGAAAAACTTCTTTAACATAGTGTTTCAATTCTTTAATACAGTAGAACCTCAGAGTTACGAACATTTTGGTTATTCTTTCAAAAGTTTACAACTGAACATTGACTTAATATAGCTTTGAAACTTCATTATGCAGAAGAAAAATGCTGCTTTTAACCATCTTAATTTAAATGAAACAAGCACAGAAACAGTTTCCTTACTTTGTCACATCTTTTTTTTTAAACTTTCCTTTCCCTTTGTTTTTTTAGTAGTTTGTTTAATACAATACTGTACTGTATTTGCACACCCTCCCCGCTTTTTGTTGTTGTCTCTGATGCTGACTGATTGCATACTTCCGGTTCTAAATGAGGCGTGTGGTTGTCTGGGTAGTTTGTAACTCTGGTATTTGTAACTCTGAGGTTCTACCATACATGTATTAAGGGGCATAGCATTGTTGAATTGAAGATGGAGTGTGTTGGTGTAAAGCAGTGGTTCTCAAACTTATTTGATTGGACCTTTCTTTGTGTCTGTAGTCATTTGTAGCCCCCCCCCACAAACACGCACAAGTACATGTACCACCATCCAGCTCTAAAGGCAGAGCAGAGAGCAACAGCTGCTGGCCAAGTCCCCAGCTCTAAAGGCAGTGCAGCACCAGCACAGAAATAAGGGACATGAAGTAACAGAACATGCCCGATGAGTAAGTTCTAACCTACACTCCAGCTTCTTCAGGTTGTGACTCAAAGCTCTGTATGTGAAGATGAAAAAGCCCTGTAGCCTGAGAAGCTTAGAGCACTGACTGACAAAACTTTGGGCATCAGATTTCCCTACAAAGTATAAGGTTTTAAATACAGCAGAAATGTTGTTTTACCTCTTTAAAATAATTTCATAACTTGTATTAATTTGTAGACTAAAATGGAAATTGTAGCATTAAAAACAATTGTCTTACCATGAACCGCTGAAATAATGATTATTCTTCCATTTAGCTTTAGAAGTTTAACACAGTATTTTATTGAAAATAAATCTCGTGTTCATTTTGTTTGGCTGCCACTTAACAAATAACTCTTATACGAAAAATATATTTACAAATTGAAAATAAATTAACATTCTTTAAATGGAAGTACAGAATCTGTCTGATTGGAACTGCTTAACAATGAAGAAAAATGAGGTGTTTATTAAAAAAGCAGAGCATTGCATTACATGCTTCATCTAGTTATAAGTTATATAAGAAGGATAGCTTCATTCATCACTGAAATGTAGCTCATTTTGGCTTACAACATGGCAACACCGGCAACACACAGTTAGTTTATGACAGGAAGTGAAGAATGCCACATCCAAATAAAGCAACAAGAGATTAGGTATTGTTGAACCCTGCTGGAAGTTGGCCAGGACACTAGTTCAGATGCCTACTATTATTTCAAAATATTAATTAAAGTCTTAACGACAATAGGATGTCATTTCTGCACCTCCTCAAAATACACTTATAGTAACACCCTTCCTCCATGTTCATGATGGGTCATTGCTTCAGCATTGATTGAGGGAATAGTGCCATTTGGCACCTACTGAATAAACACCATGTCAGAGATCAAAGTTGAAATGTGGTGAACTTTACCAGTGTCCATTCAGACTTATGAAAAATCAGAAAGGAATAGTAACATTTGGCATTAGCCATCAGCATTTACAACACGTTGCTAGTCTTACATGACTGCTTTTGATGGCCTTTGGTTCAAGAACAGCACTGTGTGACTTAAAACATTTGAAGATATAAAGAGTAAAATAAGTGAGTTCAAACCACAAAGACCAAGTAGTCTTTTTTCTTTACATCCTTTATACAAACAGTACTATGTTGTTTACTGTTCACTTCCATGTTATGTTTAAATTACAATAGTCCTTAGCCTTTTTTGAAAGCTTTATTAGGGTTGTAATGTTTCACTGTGCTCTTCACTAGAAGACCCATCAACAAAACTGAAAGTTACATCTAAATATAGTAGACACATTGAATAGTCACCATCAATATCTGCTTATTTGTGAATTGCCAAGGCAATGATGGTATTTTGACTTTTTTATTTTGTAAGTGACAAGACGGAAAGTGTATCATTTTTTCTTACTCTAACGTTTGTTTTTAGTACTGACACCTGCCATTAATAAAATAACAGACATTAAGGACATATTGCTTGTGTCAGGCAGAAACAAAAATCCTTAATTTCTGTTCTGCATCTTTTCTCAGTTTTCTTTTTTATAATTCTGTAAATGAACACAGATGCATTAGGATATTCCTGTTGGGTCCTGTATTTTAGCACTTGTTCTAATGTATCAAACTGCTGTGCACTTGGTGAAAATAAGTTTTCTAAAAATATAACTCCTGGTTGCCTGTTAGAAGTAAAAAAAAAAAAAAAAATAAATTGCTAAGACTGAATTTTTTGCTTCTCTCAATAAAAGCTATAAAAAGCTATCTTCACATATTGTTTTCTCTGTTATTCTTACTGTATAAACATGATTAAGGAATGTATGACACAATTTCCTCAGTTCAGAGTTGACTGTTTAAAACTTCTGATCCTATGTCCTTTCTTTACTGCAGTTAAATGAAATTATAACAAACCCAACAGAAGGCCAGTTCTGGCAGGTGGATCATATCAAACCAGTTTATAATGGAGGAGGACAGTGCTCTCTGGAAAATCTTCAAACTCTATGTACAGTTTGTCATAAGGAGGTCAGTATAAATCAACTCATAATCCCCTGAATATGTAAGTAAATAGATAATTTATGGAAGTGTCAGTGAAAAATTATACAGTCATAATTTTCAAAAATAACTAGATGACTTCTTGTTCACCAAACTTGATACACTTTAAAGGAGCCAGATTTTCTGAGGATTGGGTGCTCAGCACTTTCTGAAAACCAGTCCTTTTTTATAAATGTCTCAGTTATGCTCCCAAAATTGCTAATTGCTTTTCAAAATATTGGCTCAAGTGTATAAGCACTACACATATGCTATAATATATTCCCACCTGATCCCAATATGACCTGCAGTGAGTTCAAATCCTGTTTGTTGAAAGTTCTTGATATAAAACTGTCAAAAGCATTACTTTATATCAGTTCTCCATAATGGGTACAGTAGAAGCTGCTTCTTTCTTCACCTCTTGAGGAGGACTTAATAGCCTAAATTATCACTTGTGCAAAAAGTATCCTATGTCTACACTTTAAACAAGGAGTGTAATTCCCCTGCTCTCATATATGTGCTTGTGCGAGCTCTCATCAAGCTAGTGCAAGTATAAATAGTAGTGTAGCCACAGTAGCACAGGTAGTGACAATGGAAGCATGGCTTAGCCATGCCAAGTACAAACACACCAGCTTCAAGTAAGCTTGTACTTGGCATGGCAAAGCCATGCCTCCACTGCCACTGTCCATGCTACCATGGCTGTGCTACTGTTTATATTCATGCTCGCTCTCAACAGAGAAGGAGTTCAGGGCCAAACAGCACAAATAGGTTTGAAAGTAATATTTGTAATTTTAGGCACTATGATTTTATAGCACCTTGATCACTTTACACTAATGAACATTAAAATAAACTATTTTTGATCTCTATAGTGCACCTAGTTGCAGTCATGCAGAGTTTAAATATGGGAAGTATACAGGACAGAGCTGATTTTAGTGTCAGGTCATGCAGTTAATTTCAGTGGTGTACACTTATAGTTTATTTTTTCTGACTAATTTAAAATAAAAAGCTATCAGTGGGCCTTCCAGCTAAGGCCATGATCCTACAGATGTAACTGGGTGGGTGCATCCTTGTGCCTGTGTAGAGCCCCACTGAAGTCAGATCATGTCATGTAAGATAGACGGAGATGTTCCTGGCCCTCTCATCACCTCCCCCTAAAACAGGAATTCTCAAACTGGGGGTCAGGACCCCTCAGGGGGTCGTCACGTTATTACATGGGGGGTCGCAAGCCATCAGCCTCCACCGCAACCCCGCTTTTCCTCCAGCATTTATAATGGTGTTAAATATATTAAAAAGTGTTTTTAATGTATAAGGGGGAGGTCTCACTCAGAGGCTTGCTGTGTGAAAGGGGTCACCAGTACAAAAGTTTGAGAACCACTGCCCTATAGCATCAACTCACATTTCCTGTTTCTGTGTAACTTTAACTCAGCTGACCTTGGAACCAGTGAACATAGTACATTGGAAAATGTGACAGAATCAGGTCCCTAAATAGACTGAATGAAGTGAGTTTCATTGTTCTTTAGAAATATAAGTAAAATAAACTGTCAAAGGCAAAAATAATCAGCAGCAATAATCACAATTAGTAACCCTTATTTTGTTTGATTTACAGCGGTAGCCTTAGACACACACTCTGTGGGGAGTAGTAAATTAAGTTTTCAGGAACTCAATAAAACCCCTGATTTTTATCCAAAGATTTGGAGTTTTCTTTTTTGTTTTCTTTGCAAATAATAGTATTAAGATTGTAAAAGTTGAACAAAAATACTATGTGCTTAAGACCTATGTGCTGTGAATAGTCCAAATAATAAGTAATTTGATTATCCTGGTTTTTAGAAAGTAAAATATGTGTGTACAGTGACTAGCACAGTGGGGTCGTGGTCTATCAGTAGAGTTCCTGGTACTACAAACAATAATCTGCAAAAATAAAAATATTACACCAGAAATACTATATCCTCAGTCCTAGATACTGATTTCCCCCAAATAAAGAGGTTGGGTGCATTTCAGTGTAATTATGTTAATTTAAGTTGTCTTTTTCACTCCTTTAGTAGGTTCTTGAAGTACAGTTTCCTAGAGATTGCTGGTGTATACTCAAGGTGTCACACCAGCAGGTACTCTGCAAGTGATCTTGCAACCACATTTGAACAGGTGTTGGAGTATGCAGACTTCCTTTAGGGGTAACAGTCTTTCCCTAGTATTAAGTATAAGATAAATAGAAAAAGAAGGCATTCTAAAAATTCCCAGTGTGGGTTTGGGAACAGATTTACTGTGCCACTATAGGCAGCATACATGCTCCAAGTTGTGCAACACTGGGTTGTACATCAGCAGCATATACGTGGTAGCATGGTACATTCAGTGCACGTGAAAGCTGTTCTTAGGTTTTTACCAGTGGAGAGTGAAGCTGAAGTCCTTCCTGCTGCACTGCTTCTCTCTTCATTTATCACTAATGGACAGTGCCTCACATCTATTGGATTCAGAGGTGGTCCAATGTTGTTGTTGCTGGAAGCTCCAACATTAAGACCTGCCCTTCAGCTCAGGTCACCAAAATGTCTTCCTCCACCAGCGGAACAAGCTGGTAGTTCAGTTTCTTCTGACCATTTTGTTATATAACTTGAATTTTTATTCATTTGCATGGAACAGCAACTTCATTTCAGCTCATTCTCCTGAGCTTGTGGAATCAATTGAGTGTTGAGGCTCTAACCGTCAGGTTTCACCGGTACAGTACCTCTAGGGAGCTCCCTTTGCCCTCCCAACCACCACGACAGCAAAGAATCCCTACAAACATCAAGCCAAGTCTGAGGAGTTTACAGGCAGTTTTTCAGGAGCTTCATAGGGTGAGTTGTGCCCTGCTGCTGCAAGCCACTGACATTTGCTCTGCCAGGGTTACATTTTTGGGAAAGCAAGCTCTGCTCTGCTGCCATAAGCCATTCACCCTGCTCTGGCAGGACAAGGGGCCTTGAGTCAGACTGGCATACATGGGTCACACTCCCTACCCAAAGCTGTAACTCCACCATGGAAGGCGTGACCAGGAACATGAAGATTTCCAAGGAGACCAGGACCCCTAACAACCTGCTCAGGGCCGAGGCTTGCAACCTCCAGAGGCTCCGGGTTCCAAAAGGACAAAAGCAAGTATTCATTCATGAGGAATTAATCTGTAGTATTAGTGAGCAAGTGATGTAAAAATACAGTTTTAAATTATTTCTCTTTTGCCTTCCCACCAATGAGTGGGGCTCTCCATTTGTACAGGGACTCTAACATCGCTCTGTATCATGATTACTGTATGGGGCACATGTGTTCAGCATGTCTGGGATGAATTGCCTGTGATTTCTGTGAAGCCCTTCTCAAGCAGCGGTGTAATGGGAATTGTGCCTGTCTGGCTTTCAGTCACATATTCTGTCTTCCAAGAATCTGAAAGGCGAGAAGTGGTTTCTTTCTGTCCCTCTTCCTCTCCATGAGCTGGCTCCACATTAAAGTGTAAGAAGAGCACTTCAGGCAGTCTGTGTCCACAACAGAGGCACAGAATGTCTCGATGCCCCACACAACTTCATCAACAGCTCTCCACCTTAAGTTCCTAAAACTTAATTTCCTCCTTAAGTTAGCCCCCAATGAAAAACACAGTCACCTTTTCAGAAGGGGACTTCCTTCCAAAAGATCCCTTAGGCCATAAGAGTGAGGGCTACTATATAGATTTCAAAATCTCCAACATATGAAGTCCATACACCATTTGTTCTCTGTTCATCTTATCCTATCCAAAATGCCCAGGCCTTAGAACCTCAAAGATGCTGCAAGCAAGATGTTAAAATCCTGCACCAGTTAGCATGCTAGGCATCTGAGAAACCATGGACTGAGGGAATCAAGGCTCTCTCTATAAGGAAGGTCCTTTGTGGTGCCATAGGAAGAAAGTGTGTGAACCCATCCTAGGAAGATTGCAAAGGAATTTCTAGTCTTCTACAGAGATATGCTACTAGGTTGGTTCCCAAATAATTCCTTAAATTACAAAGCTTTTGTAATGGGGGGTATGTCTATTTCTGCCTGTTGTTCTCCGATAGTAGTAATAATAATAATAATTCTGCTTTCCTCTGTGTAAGTGTGTGATTCACTGCTCACTAATTCCCAGTTATTCTGAACGAGGAGAGAAGCTCTGCAACAGAATGAGAAACTTCTTACCTGATCATTTTCTTTGTGATACAAGCTTCTCTCCTCATTCAGCCCACCCTGATTGGTAAATTACTGCAATACAATTTGTAACAAATTGAAAATTTTCTCTAAAAAGAGACAAGCATATAATTGCCTTGAGATTAGTTGATATCACTGCAAGTTGTTGCCCTAGTGCTAATAATCGGTTGCTGAAGTGTTGCTACAATTTTGGAAGAACTCTGTTGGTGGCTTGAACTGAAGAGTTGTGCTTAGTCCTCAAGCCTCCAGCAACAACACTGGACTACCTGCAAAGTCCAGCTATGGAAGGCATTATCCATTTGTTATGAACGAGGCGAGAAGCTGCTAGCAGAAAATTACCAGATAGAATATTTCTCATGGTTTTTGTAGAGAATGAATAGCATCATTGGAAGTTTCTGCATGCTGTGTTGTTAACATGTCTCTGTTCTACCAAACCTGGAGGAAGGACAGTATCGGGGGGATCATGTAATAATGTGATGTTAGTAATCTTCAAAGCAACCTGTTTGATTTTTGGCACCACTGCTGAGAAAGACAGCAAGGATGTTTGTTACTGTCAATTGCAGTGATGTTTTTAATGTAGACACTTATCTACTAAGAATTGGACTAGGACTACCAAACTTATTTAGCACAGGTAAATAAATAACCATCAAATGGTAGTAATTTTAGAAAAAACTTTAAAAGATGCTGCCTTTTAAGGTAAAAGTGAGTCTCTTTCACTAATTCAGGTGTACTGTGAGTAAAAAGTAAGATACAGGCACAAATCATCTTTAAAATATAAAATGTATTTAAAGTGATTCTCTGATCCACCTTGGAACCATATATTACGGTGTTCTAATCCTGGCTCTCCCACTGACTTGCTGTGTGACTTGGTGCTAGCCATTTGTCCTGCGTTTGTTTATCCATGTCGGTAAAGAAATAATACATCTCAGTCCTCACCAAACTCCCTATAAGAACATTTATTTTCACAGCACTGATGTACAGTGCTACCTGACTGCTAAATATTAAGTACTAGTTGACGGCAATGCACTCTTTTGGTGGACAGGGTTACAAACATCAGGGCCTGCAACATACTTCAATAGTCACCTTCAACAGTTAGCTGGCTAAAATCTCTTAAATAGAACCTGTGAATTTAGATAATCATAATTTCTCCAAATTGGCCTCCAAATTCTATCACGAGTGCCTTGCAGAAGAAATTAATGCAACTCTTTTATAAATAGACTGACATTTTGGTGACTTATAGTAGAAATAGCAAATTCCAAATACATTTTTTTCTTTAATCCGACAATTAACAAGTATATCAGACTTCAAGATTCTAGTTTTAAAAAAACACATGAAGCGTTTTACTCCAGTAAGTAAGAGATCACAAGAAGGACATCAGTCTAATAGAAAAATCAGTGTTCAAATTTGATCTTTCTTCTGTACTCAGCACTTCATAAAGAAATGAGTGTGCCAGTTTGGAAGACTTTGGTTAAACAAGAACTTGAAAGTTGTCACCCTGTTACAAGCATCTATATTTAAGATAATGTGAAAAGTGTTACAACATTTTTGATCTAACATGAGACCCCAATTCTTTAACAATCAAGATAAACTCAAATGTTGAATACTGTTCCTAAGTCATTTTTAATATATTCAGACACTTCTTTCTTTCTTTTCAGAGAACTGCTAAACAAGCCAAGGAAAGAAGCCAGATGAAACGACATTCTTTAGCTTCAAAATATGGATCTGATATCACAAAATTTTTTATAAAGATGTGAGTAGGATATAGCATCATATACTACTGATGTGAAATGCAAATATGTTTAGTTGTAATATTTCAGAACTATCATGTATGTGCATGGGTTTGGTTTGGCACTGATGCAGAATTCTGAATCTTTACAGTCTAATTCTTTTTAAAGAGTAACTTCTGATAAATCTTACTCAGTCAAAACCAAGGCTAGGGAAAGAAATTATTCTATTTCATAATTGCTTCAGTATTTCTGGGATGTCAGCAAAACACATCATCATATTGTCATCATATACCATGCAAGTTTCTTCACTAGATGGATCAATAGCTTAAAAACTAAATATTGTGGGTTTTATTGTCATAAGTCAGAAACTTAATGTTGTTTCAGTATATGTTGTTTGACCTATTTTTTTTCTACTGTATTACTGTTTCCAAATTAGATTATGTGTAACTACACCATTCAGAAACTGGTGAAGCTCTACTGGAATGTTTATTGGCTTTGCATTGTTCTGGCATACTAGGGGCAAACATCTTACAGTAAAGATGGCTTTGCTTAAATCATTATTTGGTGTCTTTGGTTCCGACATTAAAATTATTTTTAACATACAGAAATAGACAAATGTTCCCTAAATGAAGTAAGAGAGGAAGGTTTTTACTTTTCTATTTTTCAATACTTGGGAGATGTTCTGATACTAAAGCGATAGTGGACACATAAATACCTAGACTGATAACTGTGAGCGTCATTGTTGGGGAATTGAGTTTGGATTGAGTTTATTTTCAGCAGTTATTTTGGCTACAGAATAAAAGGGAAGTGGCAACAGTTTAATTGTCAGAATTACTTGAAGGTTATTGCCTATACTAACTGCATTTTTCTACTTTATTTCTCAAAACAAATGTAGTGACTGCTGTTTTCATGGGTGGTATAGTACATTAGATGGTTAATGTTTCAAAATATGACTGAGTCCAACTGAACCTGAAACTGAATTAATACAGGTGACAGAGAACACTGTATTTCCTATAGGAGCTTGTTTTTTATTAGATAAAATAAAATTTGCGTTCATAGTACCTCCAGCACGTATTTTCGTTTGCATAGCTCATTCTGAAGACATGTTTCTCTTTCTCTCGCTGCGATCACAGTCTTGTTACTTGCATTTGGAAGAGTAACATCCAAAGTTAGCTCACTATGGCAGCGGGGTATTTCACATACTGGTCAATCACTTCTTACTCGTTGTTTTCTCTTTAATCAGGTAAGTGCTCAGTGGTATATCTCTGACAAGCGTATTTTCCAGTTGGATGGCCAGAACAATTTTCCTCTTGAGTCCTCTGTTGCTGACTGGCTAATTAGTCATTAGTTGTTATAGTTAAGTAGTTATTGCTTAGGCTGCAAGTCTGTCACAGAAGTCTCAGATTCCGGGACCTCCGAGACTTCTGCAGCCTGCTGGTGCCCTTGACCCCAGGGCTGCTGGAGCAGGTCAGGTGGCCCTGGGCCAGCCCCACTGGCCCCCCAGCAACAGTGGTGGTCCCAGGCTGCCTTACCCCACCCCACGTGGTGGTGGCGGTCCCGGGCTGCCCCCCTCAGCATTAACAGGCTCCTTGGAGCCCCTTCTTCTGAGCACCAGCAGGTGCCCTGTAGTACCACCCTCCCCCCCCCACGCACCAGCAGGTTCCCCAGCGCACCTCCCCACACACACACAAGCACCAGCAGGTACCCCGGAGGCCCTCCCCCGCCAGCACCAGTGGCGCCCCCAGAACACCCTAGATTTAGTCAGGGCTTTATAATACAAGTCACATGGACAGGTCACGGGCTGTGAATTTTTGTTTATTGCCCTGTGATCTGTCCATGACTTACTAAAAATACTCATGACTAAATCTTAGCCTTAGTTATTGCCCATTGGCTAATAAATACCTGAAAAAAAGTTTTGCTTAGATATGTTTCATTTAGGCTAGACCTGATCCCCTTCCTCTTTGTACAGGGGCACTAGCACCATGGCAGAAGCTAAATCTCCAGAATTCAAGCCCTGACCATCTGTTAATGACAGGCATTTCCAGCGCCTACTCTGTCTAGGAGAGGGACATACTTCAGAGTAATGCTCTATATGTGGATCTTTCTCTAAGCGAGCAGTTCTCAACCCACAGGCCACATATGGCCCAATGAGCGCACAGCTGCGGGGTCTTTAAATCTTGAGAAGCCCCACCTCTTCCAGATGAGGCCATGCCCCTTCAGGACTCCAGCAGTACCAGTAAGTCCTGTAAGTTACTTTCACCCCTGCCCCCATGGATCCACCACCTCAGTATTGATATCCATACCAGCCTTGACCCTATTGGAGGCTCTGGGGTATGCAGTCACTCTAGAAAGTCTGCATCATCTACTGTCTCCAGAGTTTGATTTCCCCCCACAGTTTAGGCCATACCAGCTAGGCCAAGTACTGTAGACTCAGATACTGTAGAAGCAAGAAGAGAAAACTGAGGACGGGATCACGTGCAAAGGGGAAAAAATATGAGTCTCTAATGCAATATCTTAATCCTTCCGATGAAGCAGTGAACCTTTCTACATTTGTCTTGAGTGAGTGACTTCATTTGGTGCATCACAGAGATCCTGGATATCATTTTCATATCCCTGGCACGTGTTTACAAGTTGTGTGTGTGTTTGTGGCCTACTTGTGTGCCAGATTATTAAATACAGCTGCATTCAATAATCAGGTGCAGATATTAAAGAGATCGCCAAACTCTGTCTGGACTAGGAAAAGTGGTTGCATTTAGGTTGGTTACTAGCTAAACCAGATCTAAATTCAACTACTTTTCTTAAACAAGCCAAAGCATAAGACAATTAGTGGAAGCTATTTTGAATCTCCCATGTGCGACTTAGCCAGTTCTATAACAGGAAATGCAAGGTCTTGTTTGTTTTAACTGCTGGGGAGGCAGCAAGTGATAAAAGAAAATCTTCTTGTGAAGATTTAGTGCTACTGTCAGCAACTCAAGGGGAAACAATCCTCTTTCCTAGTGGCATGTTGAGGTTGCTGAAGACATAAGTCATTTTATAGTTACTATCTCTGGCAATTTTTTCCTGTGAAATCAGTCAACATTGTTGGTACTTAGCAAATAATTGTAATTGATGACTCTGCCAGCAAATTCATGCTATGCATTTTTTGTTCCCTGCACTAATTTTGAAAAATTCATTGAATTGTGAATAACATAACTAAGCATCTTAGTTATAGGAACAATTTTCTGAGGCTGATAAACTATTTTAAATAAAGGATGAGGTGGGGAAGGAGAGGTTGTGTGCTGAGTGCAATGTGAGTTAGAAAATCTACTGTTTAAAATGAGCCATTGGGCTGGTCCAGTCTGGTGATGGAGTAGAACAGTGACATATGACACCACTTTTCTATGTTCATGATACATTTTGTATTAAGTATGTCTTGTGCAGTATCATTTGAAAACTCATAATCTGCTGCATAATTTCCTTTTGAAATGTGTGTAACAACACTGCCCTGTAAAATTGAGATTTTTCTATATAATTGTTACTGAAATATGTTCTAGTTCTTGGTAATGCCCACAAACCAATTTCTCAGAGATAGCACCTTGCTGGCATGCTAGTGTGTCTAAGGGGCCATTCATTACCTGCTTAACTGTCCATTCACCAGTAAGGGGGGAAGGTGTAAACAAGAAATTTACATTTCATCCCAGGGACCATTCAAATCTCATGTACAGCAGGACCTGTTCATCCACATCCAGGTGGGGGGTAATTCTCAAAGAGAGGAAGGTACAAAAATCATAGTCCAACATGAGAGGGCACAGAATCATAGGAAAACAAGGCCACCGGTTTCTCATATTAAAGTGAAACTGGCCACAGTATCTGAGAATTCTGAATACTTTAAAGTGTAGTTCTAACACATAATGGATATGGAAGCCATAGAATACCTCCTCAGTTCAATCTCACTTGACGTTTTATTGAATTTTGGAATAACAGTGTTTCAAATTGTACTGAGAAAGCCAGTCTGCTGCCTTTCTTACCTCTGCTGCGTGTTACTGAAACAACAGTACTCCTTCCTTTCCCTGTGCAGGAACATAGCAGAGGAGGTGAGAGTAAGGTTGTCGGTCTGCTGGACCAACTGTGAAGAGTTCTATTTTATTTGAGGGAGAGGGGGCTGCTGGTCCCTATCTATATGTAGTCTGTGGTAAGGGTTAAAAACATCTCTCTTCATTCAGCCTTTTGGAAATCACCATGCCTACACCACCCCTGCTAGAAGCACCTGGTGTCATAGTCACAGTGCATCATGTCCCTGGTGGTTTTATGAATGTCCTCACCGCCCTTGAAGCCCTCAGAAAGGCATGCAGCCTCCTCGGAGATTTGTATTATGGCAGCGTGACCACAGGCAGAAGAGGTTCCTGTTTCAGACTGGCTGCTGTCTAAGGTTCTTTCACATCAGTGGAAAATTACTGCACATGCACAGCTTCCATGGTCAGGAGCAAGGGAAGATGATGAGAGGGAGAAGAGATGGGTCTGATGGTGTAGCACAAGAAGCAAAAGCTGAGTAAATAGCCACCATGGAAACTATTCATGAGCTTTATGAAATGCTATATTTTGTCCTTTTGTAAGTAACAGCAGGGCACATACTGTGGTATGAGAGAAGAGGATGAAGCATGGACAAGTCCCAGCACTGAGCCATCCACCTTAGAAACAGTAGTTAGTCAACAGAGAACAGAATACTGTGGCCTTTTTTTTTTTAAGATTAGTTTGCCACAATAAGTTTATTTGTGCACAGGTAAAACTTCTACTTTGCCATAAAACCAGTCTCAGTTTCCAACTGAGAGAAGAACATCTGGATCATGACCTCTGCCCCTGTGTGAGACATGTGGGCTGCACGTCTCTTTCTGCAAGTACCGGAGAGTATAACAGAAACTGCTTAGCATAGCCAATAAACAATACAGTGGGAAAAATCTGAAGCAATAGAGTAATAGAAGACTGATACATGGGGAAATGACTACTCTATGTCAAACAGAACTAGTTATAGTAAAAAAATCAAACTCCCAGCCCAGACCCAAGTGAAGTTTAAAATGCCAACAGTAGATCCTGCTATCAGAGAGAGGGAGAGACCATGAGTAACACCAAGTACCTGACTGAAAATTCGGTTCTGGTATGGCAGGGCCTTCACAAGAGGCTATCTGGTATTACAGCCAGAAATGCTTAAAAGGGACACAGGGATGGATACTCCTTGTTAAAATACAATAAAAATAAGTCTCTTGAAAACTTCAAACTGAAATGTTTTCTTTTATTGTTCACATGCAAGTTTGGTGATAGTGGGCTGCTAACTTGCTGTCATTTTACACAGCATAGACAAGAACTACATGGCCTCTGTAAATTACCAGTAGAGAAAAAGAATTGGTTAATACACTATTGAAATTTGAGTCTTACAAAAGCTGTTGCTGCTGTGTAATAAGATTAATCTAATTCAGAAAGCGTGGTAGAGAAGACAAATGTTTGGCTGGTGTAGAAATTGCCTTGTGTATCAAATTTTGGGATTTTGTCTTCACTCCAGCTTAGTTCTGAACATTCAACTACTAGCCCGTCAGTTCAGCACCCCAGTTGTGTTTGCGATCTCTCTAGCTTTTTAAAGCCAAATATGGGGGAAACAACAGTGAGTAATATTTTTTATCCCCCTCCCCCAACCTAGGAGATGACTTTTTGGGGATCATTCACCGAAGAGGATCACCTGCCAAGCTCCTTCCTTTACACGTGTACTTCCCTCTGCAACCATGGTGGCAGCAACCAAACAGAGCAGGCAGAATGCCAAGAGGTGCCTTATTATTCATAGTAAATTCTCTGTGCCTCACAATTCTAGGATGGAATCCTGTTAGAGCAAAGGCTTCATAAGGTTGTACCCAAATAAGGTGGTTAAACTGAAGCATCTGATCCAGCAAACTTCAAAAAGCCTTTATATAAGGGCAGGAACTTCTTTCATTTCTACTTCAAACAAAAAAGTACCAGAGGAGGACTCCCCTTATTCCAGGAGCGCGGACCGCAATACACCAGAGGTAAGTCCAGATCAATGAATAGGCCCAATTCTTCCTTCCAGTCCAAGCAGACCTACCTCAGTCCAGAAATAGGGATAGGATATCCCATTCTTGGTCCCCTGGTTCCTCAGGAATGTTGCTACAGGTTCCTGCACATCCCTTTTTCATTCTCTTTCCAACCTTGAATCAAACCATTCTGAAACAGATCTCACATCTATCTGTCTCCCAAGAAAAAATGGTGCTCGGGGTTGTTACCCCCATCTTCTTCATCCATAAGATTAAAAAAAAACAGAATGAACCAAGATAATGAAATTCAGGATGGAAACTCTGCAGTCGACCCAAGAGACCCTTCTATGCCAGTGGACCTGATCAAAACTTATCTGCATATACCCATCAGGCCCTGTCTTTAGCAACTTCCCTTATTCACCTTGATGCTACCATTACGAAATATTATCTTTCGGTCTGCCCCCAAGGTATTGACAATGACAATAGCCAAGGTGAGGAACCCAGTAACTCAAACCCTTTCTTAGATGACACTTATCAGAGCATCAAACCCAGGAACCTTAGGAGGCAGCAATATAAGGGGACACTCCATATTTCAGATATGAGTTAATAAAGAAGTGCTCCCTGTTCCCCTCTCTGAGGCTCCTCCACGTAGAAGTAGGCTCATAGGAAGGACCACAGCAGGAAAGGTTTGACAAAATTCCATGCCCCTCTAAAATGCTACAAAGCCAAGAGTCACCAATCCATTTTTACTTATGGCTGGTAGGTTTTTTGGTCCTTATACAGAAAGATTAAACCACTGGCACGACTGTACATAAATGAGCTTCAGGGATTCTGAAAGCCTTGGCATCCTTTTGCAGCAAGAAATTCTTTTGCAGACATAAGTGAGGATACCATCAACAGTGATCTGCTGGGGGAATCCATCCATAATGGTAGACTTCTCCATTTACAGTCTGGACTGCAAAATCCTAACCATAGATGCCAGCCTGTCAGGAAGGAGAAACACCATAATGCAAAGGGTATGTGGTCATGTTGAAAGAAAGAAAGAGTCCTATGTATCAGCCTCCTTGAAATGAGCAGTCAGGTTGGCTGTCCTATGCTACCAGGATGGCTTGAGAAAAGACCACATTCTAGTCCAATCAGCACAATGACTTTGGCATACAAAATCATAAAGGGAGCAGAAGGAGCTCAGGTCTAAACCCTGAAGTGGTATAGATGCTCTCCTGGGCAGAAGCTTACCTAAGCTGAAGCATGCTGATCTGCATAAAGGGAGAGTGAACACAAAAGCAGCATAGTGGCAATTCAGAACACCCCTGGAACCAAGACATATCTCATGTGATAACCAAAGAACTAAGTCACCTCAGCTGGACCGCTTCTTATGCTGTCAAAACAAAGATGGGATTCTTCACAGACTTGGACCTCATATCACTGGAAACAGATGCTTTGCCTGACCAAATTGCCTTCTCTGTGCTTTCGCCAGTCCTCTAGTAGGAAGAGTGATTCAAATGATAAAAAGGAAAGCAGCCATGGAGCTGTGACTGAGTGAAGCTGACGCAGAGATCTCTGCTCTATCTTAGTGGCAGGTCTTTGATAAGATGGAATACTCCTCTATAGTCTAAAACTCTCTCCACATCGACCTTTCAGCCTACCCTAGAGAATGGACAGAGATCTACTGCTGCTGTCAAGATGGAAAAATAAATCCCAGCTAAGTGCTTTTCCAGCTTATTAGCATTTCTTTCATATTGCTTGCGCCTCATGTTGCAGCATTAAACAATGTCACATATGCAGGCTCATCTATACCTCTGGTGCAGCAGTTCTCAACCAGGGGTACCTGTACCGCTAGGGGTATGCAGTGGTCATCTGGGGGTAGATCAACTCATCCAGATATTTGCCTAGTTTTACAACAGGCTCCCTAAAAAGCACTAGAGAAGTCATTACAAACTAAGGCTAATGTCTACACTTGCAAGCTTACAGCAGCACAGCTGTAACAGCAGCAAAGAGTCCTGTGGCACCTTATAGACTAACAGACGTTTTGGAGCATGAGCTTTCGTGGGTGAATACCCACTTTGTCAGATGCATGATCCAGATCCAGACTAACATGGCTACCCCTCGGATAGCTGTAACAGCGCTCATCTAGTCACATTATGCTGATGGGAGAGAGCCCTCCCACCAACGTAATAGAACCAGCTCAACAAGTGGCAGTAGCGCATCTCCCCCTGACATAGTGCTGTGCACATGAGTGTTTATGCCAGCACAATTTATGTTGCTCAGGATGATTATTTTTCACACCCCTGAGAGGCAAAAGTTTTGCCAACGTAAGTGCTAGTGTAGACAGCCTTAAATTTCATAAAGACTATGACTTGTTTATACTCTTCTATATACTAGATCTCAAACCATGATTTCATTTTAATGGAATTGCCAGGGCCAGCTTTAGACTCACTGGGGCCCAGGGTAGAAAGCCAAAGTCCACGTTTTTAAGTGAGGTGAAAATTGGGGCATACAAGGCAAAGCAGACCCCTGAAAGGGATAGACTGTCTGGAAAGGTTGAGAACTATTTCTCTAGTGGGTTACTCAGTGGTACTAAGTCTCCTTAGTTTCTAAGGAACAGTTTTCTTTCCATGAAAGATGTTCCTGGTCACATTACTCTGGCTAGAAAGCTCTGAAATATCTTTTCTCAGAAAGCATGAACCTTTCTGCATCTTCCCTGAAGACAAAATCATTTTATATTCTCCAGAATCACTCTACAAAAGGTGAACTCTGTCCCCTTCCCTCACAGAAGCTAATTTTTCCATTTGTTTTGCCTGATGTCTCAATAACTGAAAGAAAACTTGTGGATGCTGTAAGATTTTTATTTAATAAAACTGACCAATTCAGAGATCATCTTTGGCTATAAACTAGTTTGTTAAGGTAGGATAATCATGTGTGACTGGGCAAGGGGCATTTCAAAACAATCATGGAGCACTCATTTATACAGCTTACAAAAATTACATGAACTTGGCAAATTAGCACAAGAAAAGTAATGCACATACTGTATATTGCAATCTGATTTTTTTAAAAAGCTTTTGCTTCTATGTCATAAGAAGATAGAGCTAATTCAGAAAGCATGGTAGTGGTGGGAGCTGCTAGAGTAGATTAAAACATGATATGCAGAAGATGCCTGTAAAAAGATGAACAGAACATTAATGCAGAAGAGGCTATGCCAAGTAAGGATGCCAACCTAGCCTATATTATAGATTTACTTCAGAAGCTGTTCCACCACGTATAAGTTATGAATGACTATGAATTGCCACTCTGTATATCACAGTGAATAGTCCCTGGACCAGGGAAAGCGTGAGAATGACTCTAGTCTGTTGATTAAGGCAGGGGTATGCGGAGGTCTGCCAGGGGATACATCAACTCATTTAGATATTTGCCTAGTTTTATAACAGGGTACATAAAAGGACTTGAGCCCAGAAGTCTACCCAGCAACGAAACAGCATGGGCCAGTCATGGGTTTTTCTTTGCTGTGTAGACATACCAAATGAGAATTCCCTGCAATATACTCAAACTACATTTAAAGTGAGGCTGCCATTTCAGGGAAGGAAGGTGAGTATGGAGGATGAAAGAGGGGATGTGTCAGAGAGGTAATAGGTCCTGCAGGTTTAGGCTTAATAGCTGGTATTGGACTATTTCAAAGAGCTTATCAGGAGTGCAGATGCTCCTGCAGGTGGAAATGTGCACCAAAAAGCTACTAAAATTAAATCAGCCTACTGGGACAGGAAGCGAGGTGTTCTAAAGTGAAGAGCCAGATTTTCATCCCTCTGCTTGCTGTGGAGAAGGAAGTTGAAGTTAGGGTGGAAAGTGATGGTCCCAGGGTAGAGGGATTTCTAACCTGTATATGAAAACCTAGAAAACCTGCAGAGCCAAGGCAGCTTGTGCCTTAAGAATCTGCCAGCCTGTTTATCACTCAGGGAGAGAAGTATGTTAAACTCAGTTTGCAGTTTTGTTTATTTACTAGGTAATCTGCTTTGATCCATTCGCTATCACTTAAAATCCATCCTGCTGTAGTTAAACTTATTTTATGTTTTAATCTAAACCAGTGAGCTTCAACTAGAGTTCTTGGGGAAAATCTCTGCTTGGTCACCGCAAGTGTGCATTGTTCTCTTCCGATTGATGGAGAGGCAGACCAGGTATTAACCAGTATAATGGCCAGATTTGACGAGGGCAGGACAGTACTTGGGTACCAGCCTGGGAAGCTAGTGGTTAGAGAGTCTGTATGTGACTGCAGCTGGGTGTGTCCCTACCTGTATGAATCCTAGTGAAAGTGCAGAGTGGAGGGCTTTGCAGCTTGTCACAGTGGTGCAGTGTGAGAGGGATCCCAGGCTGGTGGGTCAGGGGGCTCAGTGGTAACCCAGTTCCAGGTGGCACCGTGGGAGGGACCTGTCACACTTGGGTCTCTCCCCTTCCCCCAAAATAGTGCCTTCACTGCAGGCCTCTGGGGAAATTCTGGTGTGGATCTCAAGTTCTTCTTTTGAAGCTGTTCCACCACGTATAAGTTATGAATGACTATGAATTGCCACTCTGTATATCACAGTGAATAGTCCCTGGACCAGGGAAAGCGTGAGAATGACTCTAGTCTGTTGATTAAGGCAGGGGTATGCGGAGGTCTGCCAGGGGATACATCAACTCAGTTAGATATTTGCCTAGTTTTATAACAGGGTACATAAAAGGACTAACGAATTAAGTACAAACTAAAATATCATGTAGACAATGACTTATTTATACTCCTCTATATACTATACACTGAAATAAAACTACAGTAGTTATATTCCAATTTATTTTATAATTATATGGTAAAATGAGAAAGTAAGCAATTTTTCAGTAATAGTGTGCTATTACTGAAAAATAGCAGGTAGAGGGGAAAATGTACCCCACGTAAGTGCTGTAACCACTAGGCTAAAAGTTAAAGGACATCATCACTCCACCATTCTGGATCGATCTGGTCGACCTGAAATTCATCAAAAAATTTTCCAAATTTTTTTTTTTAATTCATTTTGGGTCGAAGAGAAATTCCTCCCGCACCCTTTATTTTTCAGAATTGCCAATGGACCAAAAAAAAATAAATATATCAATCTGTTAATTGCTCAACACTGGCATTATACAAAATCCTTCAGGAGAAGAGAATGCAGTGGTGTCTATGCTAGGAATGAAGTTTAAAAAGGACATGATACCAGGGACTACTATACATGGCGGGGTTATGCCTTCTTTTCCCTAAAAGAAAGTTAGCTACACTTTGCAGGTACCATGACAATGTGAACTGGTTTAAAAATATGGAAAAGTCATAGTACAAAAGTTCACACTAAGATTTCTTAACCTAGTAGGTCCTTGCGCCTGGAAAATGGGAGGGGAAGGGAAAAATCAGTTTAAGTTCTATCACAAAATTGGCATGTGAAAGACTTTCCTCACCTCTAAACATGGAGTTTAGGTAGTTACCCTCTCAAATATGAATCTGGTCCCATGTGAGCTCTGGAATAATCCATAAGGGCTTCTGACAATCCATCATTCCTTGGAAATTGTTGCTTATTTGGTCTACTCGAGAGTATGGTTCTATTAGACACCACTTCTATTATGACACGTCTAAGCCCAGTGGGACACCTGTTCCTAATACAACACCCTAAGTTTTACAATAATACTCAGAAAAAAGGAATGTCATGATCTAATTTTCCATGCCATAAAATGTACTAATAGGCAGAGAGTAAAATGTTAAAGTGTGCTTAGGTGACACATGAGTCTAAGTCACTTAGGTACAGATGCTCAAATGGTATTTATTCACAATAAAATGAATAGGAGTTAGGCACCTAAATACCTTTGAGGATCTGGGCCTTAGGCACTTTTGAACATTGCACCACAAGTTGCAAAAGCAGTCAAGATCCCAAACCTCTGGATGTTCACACATTGTCATGAAGGTAAGAGATGGGCATCCTCCCCATTTGTCAACATATTAAGCTGTACTGCAAGTGATTTTGTTCCTGAGTCAATCTGTACATTAATACCTAGAACATGTATCGTCTGAGGTACTTCCACTTAACTGAACAATTTCAATAGCCAATTATATTTTAAGATTTATTGTACAGTGTCCAAAGACAAATAGGTGCAAGCAACAAAACTATGTGTTTCACAGCCATTTGACATGTGTTTACAACACAGCTATGATCCTTTGCTGATTCAGAGCAAAACAAGTTGTTGCTTTAAAATAATCCTTTCCTTATTACATCACCACACACATTAAAATCACACAGTTTTCATATTTGACAGAATTAGTTTACAGCATACTTTTATTACCAAATCAACAGGAACACAGATGCGTGCTGTACACTGTGTGTCATGAAAATCTAGCGATAAGCATCAATAAGTTGCTTAAGTACCCATGATTTACATATAGTTTTGGCCCAGCTGTCTCACATTTAAGGTATTTCTTTACTGTAGCTATGAGTATGCTTCCCAGCAGGAGTAGACAGACACATTAGCTCTGCTTGAGCTAGTGCACTTAAAAAAGCAGTGTGGCCACAATTGCTCGAGTTAGCCGGCCAAATATGTACCCAGGAAGACAGGACTGATTGTAATTTTGGCAGCTAGCCTGAGGCACCATGTCCCTACTGCTATTTTTAGCACATTAGCTGAAGCAGAGCTAATGCATGTCTATACTGCAGTTGGAAGCATGTCCTTCCAAGGCAGGAGGACATAAAAGCTCAAAAATTGTAAATGATAAATTTAAGGCTATTTGATTTTTAGGCTTAATATGCTGTTATAGCCAAAAATATCCATTTCAGCAGTTCACAGAAAAAGATACCCGATGCACGGAATCCAGGGCTTTTTTCAGGCAAATACTGCATGTTAAGAGTTTAGCACAAGATTGAATTTTGAAAATAGATATATTTTGTTCAAACTAACAGCATTTTAAAATCAGCCATTGGAATTCAGTGAAAAAGTCACCAAAAATATCCAGAATTTAAGATTACACATGGTAATAAATACAACTATTTAATGTTTACACTTCAAATAGACTACCTAACACAACTTTAGCAGGACTAGATTAGGAAATGAAAAGCAGCATATACTGCACTATAATTTCAACATGAAGTATTTGTACGAAGCCCAGTGAAGAGTCCATTGGGAAACTAGCTAATGCAAAAATGTCCAAATCTTTGGACAGAGGGGAGATTTTTAGACAGTTGGAGAAATGTCTAATAACTTATATAGCTGTCCCAAATATCAGAAATAAAGGTTGATGCAGGCATCGCTCTGAGATGCTGGTTTGACCCCTTAAGGAAAAGTTATTCTTGATCACTAATTACAACAGTATTACCTCTCTCTCTCCTTGTCCACAGTGTTTATTTCCATGGAGACAGAGAAATAGTGTTCCACTTGTGAAGACATACAGGATAACTAAAAGCTAGTGAGATCAGAAGAATGTTGTATCAGCTGAAAAAGCACCAGCAAGTCGAAAATCCTCTTTTGTGATTACACTGTACATACGCTGAGGCAGTGGTTTAGAGTAAGGTGCAGGTCGAGGTACAGTTATGCGTAAAATGAGCTCCCGGCCTGCAGGCGGTGGGAAATCTGTAACTGCTCCTAAGTTCAGTCTCCGTTCATCTGATGAACCTGATCTCTTCAGTTCTTCATCAAGCGAAGTCATTGTGGCAACCTTAAACAGAATCAGAAGCTTAGCATAAGGGCAGGTTATTCTTAACACCAACCATCAGAAATTATTTTGAAAGAGAAAAACAAAATGTGGTAAACTACATACCAAAAGGCTACATGTAAAACACTAAGGAATAGCACTGCACACACTCAGATGTAAGAACCTTATACATGCAGCTGATAAAGCTAGTCCATCTTTCACTTTAACTCTTGACACCATGGGAGACAAGAAATATGAATAGGAAAAATGCTTAATTTTTCAGTTAGGGTTCACAGTACTTCCCTTATTATCCAGACATGTCCGAGTGGGGCTACAAAAGCCGAAAGACAGTATCACCTTGAAGTATTAGTGCCACTACACAGGCCATGTCCTAGAGTGCAGTAAAGTCATTGCCCTGTTCTGCATTTCCAGACTCAACAGGCATGTGTCCACAGCAAAAAAAACCTGTGGCTGGCCATGCCAGCCAACTTGGGCTCAGAGTTTTTCATTGCTATCTAGATTTCTGGTCTCAGGCTGGAGCCCAAGCTCTCGGACCCTGCTGGGGGGCAGGTTTTTTTTTTGTTTTGTTTTGTTTTACTGTGTAGACATACATTGCAGAGTTTTCTCGTTGGGTATCATATTTTTACTGTCCAAGAAGTGGGGTTACTGTAGTCTACCATGGCAGGGCAAATGAGCTATAGTACACCTAGCGCTATTTTATGTTGCTGATCCCAACCAGTGAACAAAGTAATGTTTATGTTTAGTACAATGGCAATATCCACAATATTTCGAGCAGACGAAAACAGGATTCACTGTGTAAAGCCTCTGCTTCATAAAGAATTAACTTCTCATATTTAAACTTCATTAGATGAGATGTTTAGTGTTTTTACAAACTCTGATTTTTTACATTTTGTTAAGTTTCAAAAATCTGTGGACGAGAAGTCAGTTTGAAAGTGGAGAGAGAATAATTTTTATGCTTAATATATGTGATATCAACAAATCATATTAAGCTGTTATATTATATCTACTCAAAAGCCATTCTCTCTGCCCTTACATGAAGCTAGGAAGATGAGCAGAAAACAAGGGACAAAAGCTAATTACCTCATCAGAAGATTCAGTCATCTTGAGAAGAAGGGATGAGAAGAGAACCAATGATGAAAGATAGAAACAAATGCAAGTCAGATAACTTAAAGGTTAGACTGAGATTTTAAGAGTGTTTTAAAGACACCATATACTGAATTCAAGAGCATTTCTGTCAGGAGAGCTATTGTGACAAACATATACTTTAAGAACACAACAGATGTAACACACATTGTTACACAATTTATACACAGGAGGCCAGGGTCAGAACTTAGTAAATAATAAGTCTGTCAATCAGGTTCTATTTACCCAACAAGTAGCTGCTGAAATAATTTTTGGAAACGAAACTTGCTATTTAATAGCAAGCTAAATCTTTGTCCCATCAACAACAACGTTTCAACTAGTAATACCCCCCACAGAGGCTAGAACTGGAAGACAGCTTGGATTATTTCTGCCTGAAAGAAGTCAAAGCCTTTAATTTACGTATATCTTCAGCATTAAAACTTTAACAAACATTAGAAACTTCTGATTAACTGCAGCATTTAGTAGTTCCAAAACTTCAGCAGAAGTCTACCAGCAAAGCAAAGGGCAAAGCATACAATATCACAGCATATATGTATGCTTTGTAGCCTTATTGCATTTTGCAACATTATACATAGGTGGGCCTTTCTCAAAGAAAAAAATTGTTAATAGAAGAAATAAGCCTTTGATAAAAGTGAAAAAAAAAACAAACCACAGGATGGGGTAGTGACATTTGTTATAACCGCAGCAAAATTCAGTTGCATAGGGAAAATTAGATACAACGAAGTCAAGTCCTTTTAGCAAATCTCATTTTAACTGATAAAAATAAATCTCTACTTTAAATTAGTAAGAGCCCATTTCTATAATCCCAGTTCACTTGATAAGAAATCTTTCAATCATTACAATAACGTATTTGAGAACAAAAACAGAACATCTATTACACCACTTTAACTTGTGGAAAAGTTAAAATTGCCACAGCTTACAAGATCAGTATGTGGCTGGCAACACAAGAGTTGCTGAATGCTTGGTAGTATTGCTAAAGAAGAATCAAAACAACCCCTTATTCTTAAGAACACTAATTAACAGGAAGAGACAGCTTTACATGTGAGAATTCCAGGATTGCACCTGTGAATACTATCTGCTTCTAACTGGAGTTACTCCTACTGAATATGAACACTATTTTCTAATGTGTACCACTGCATTTAAAAAAACTAGGAGAAGTTTAGAAGGCACTTTAGTGTCAGAAGATTAGTAGGAAGTTTAGTTTCTGTTTGATATGAAATTAGTTTATGCCCAGCAAGAAAACAACTGGCACACACTGGAAAAAGTTTGATACAAAGAGGCCAGTAGGGCTATCCAGGTGGTAAACACTGAAGTTTCACCACCTGTCTGAGTTAGTAAAAATGCTGACAATGAAAAAAATATAAAGTAGGAACAGGCTATGGATATCAACATGCAACTGCACCTTTCAGCACACTGTAAATATAATTGGTCAAGGGTCAGAAGCAGGTTCATTAGTCTCATTACAAATATTTAATGTTGTTTTATAGTTTAAAAAGAAGTGACACCCTTGATTGCAATGATGCACAATTTCCAGATTAATGATATGGCAAAATTCTATATGCGCTTGAATTTTGTGAAAATGTTCTGCCAAGAGAACTCACTATCGCTATGGCACAGCTGTAACAATGCAACAGTCACAACTGTCTTCGAAACTTGATCTTATTCTGTATTCTGGTCATCCTATTTTAAAAACCATTACCATGTTAGCAAAAGAAGGGGAGCAACTAGAATGAGTTAGAAATCAATGGTGTCCCCCCCCCCCCCACACACACACACCCTGAACAAAAAGAGAGACTGCAGAGGTAGAACAGGGAATGGGACAAACTGCTGAGTTTTTTATCTTCTTATAAATCACAAGGGCAAGATCAAATAGTCAAAGATACTGGGCTAGAGATTTTTTGAACTTTTGTTTTTTGTGCCCACATATTGCAGAGCATATTATTGCAGGTTCAAAGTGCAAGTCTACTCTGAAAGTTACTACTAAAACATCGTAGAAGCTTTCCGATCAGATCTCCCTGCATGTACTGAGTCATATCCACTTCTTCTATTGACTAAAATACATTTGTACCGCTTTTTTTCTGTTAAGCCCTGCAAAGCCAACACAGCTACAGGAGAGAGAGTGGGGCTCTTCATTCTTGTGCATCATCAACATAATTGTTTACTATGCAAAGTCTCAATCAGAAATACTTGTGCCAATCCACTGAAGCAACAGAACTGCAGAAAAAAGTCACAAAGAGCAGATTTTGGCCTGCAAAACCTTTACCACCAGTGATAAAATAAAAAACCCAATTTAACTCAGAACCCAGAAGAGTTTGCAGGGCTGGAAGTAAAAAATGTTTATTTATAAACTGAGCACATTTGATCTGGAAAGCTAGATACAAATGTAGAATCGCACAGTGGTATTGTTAGTCATATTTCAAAGTGAGCTTCACTTTAAAATCACTTAGATGGCTGTCTGCCTAGCTGCATCCAGTCTTATAATGTCCCATGGCTTTTGTTCTCCTTTCTTCATGTAGTTAAAAAAAGTTCTACTATTGCCAAAACTGTTTTCACAAGGAAAAAAAACAGGCATGCATATTTATAAAAAATGCACGCCAATTTATAAATAGAAGAAATCAGCATCACATGGAGAGTTGTTGCCTCATACTGTCTAAATTAAAGGTATCAGCAAATCAACTGAAAATTCCAGCTTACCCTCTGGGCATTCAGAAATAACTTGTGAATAATACTACCAGCAGGTCCTCTTCCTGCACCAATGACCGATACCTCTGGCTGCTCCAGAAGACAATTTACAAACCTGGAAGTACAAAATAATGAAAGGAAGGAAAAGGTGAGCATCCAAGCTCTTAACTGTATCAGTTCTTAATTATTTTCATGACATCTTCAACACTCTTTCCTGTACGAACTACTAAAGCTCCCCATCTAGCTTGAGTATAAAAACAGTTCCAGCACGAAGAGCACTATTAGGAAAACATGCATTCAAAATTAAATCTGAACTTCCAGTTTAGAAACTTACTATTTTTCCAGTATTACACATGACATTACATTACCAGGATTTTTTTTTCCAAGTCTTGGATCTGTGGTATATACATCTGTCCCTCTACTTCTTTCACTCCATCCCAGCAGGGACTGCAACTCTTATCTCCATCCCTAATCCCTCCCACAGGGCTGGAAAAGGCAACCCCTCCTATGCTTACTCACCTCCCATGCTGCTGACTCAGCTTCTAGTTGCCTCACATTAGTGTTTATTGGCTCTTAACCACCCCCTGGCCAATCTTCCCCCTGCTGGCTCTCAATTTCAGGGAGGAATCAAGAATCTGCAGTTGGGGGAAGTGAGCACATTAAGAACACAGGATGGAAATTAGGAGAATTTCTAGCAGGGAGGGTTGGTCCTAGTCAGGAATGGTTCCTCCAAAGAGTTCCAACACCAAGAGTGAAGAAACCCCTCTCATCCTAGCACAGCAACTACCTTAACCCTAAGAATTTAGCCTATTCCAATATTCAACTTTTTAACATTCACATGTTTAGCCAGACTAAGGAATAAACAGTCACGTTGTTTCTGTGTGGTGGTGAACAGAAAAAAAATCATAGGATACCTGGTTCCTATTCACTAGTTTTCTTATAGTGCCTCAATACAGCACTTCATATTAGTATGGAAAATAATGGGAGAAATGGTTCTTTTGGATATTTCATTCTACATCATGCACAGGACAGTAATAAATAAATAAAATACCTGGTTCTTATATAACATTTCTCATCAGTAGGTCTCAAACAACGTAGGGAGTTCAACTTGTGTATGTGAAAGTGCACAAGACAGGCAAGAGGAACACTAGATACTCTTATCACATTTACATAAAAAGTCAACTGTATTAAAATAAGTCCACATTGCACGCTATTTTCAAAGAGATGGATAGATTACATTACATTGCATTTGGCATCCCCAATGCGTAGGACAGGAACCTTCTAGAAATGTTTCCGCCTACAAAGAGTTATAAATGTCTTTATTTGAAGTGTCTCTCTCATGTGCTGTGGTTTCTGGGCGATCTGCATTATCATTACTACTCCCCATCAGCAATTGTCTAAGCTGTGGAACCTAAAAAAACGTATGTGGAGAAGCACCGAAGAGAGTAAACTAAAAGTATCAGTCACCTTTCCAGATCTTCTTTTTCCTCTTCCTGATCACATTTCTCTATCCCAAATTTTGCTTTCAGTGACCTTGCCCTGGCAATGATAGCTTCTGCACTCATAATCTGAGCAATGATTTCCTGTATAAGGGTGGGTTTTTTTTGAAGGGGGTGGGGGAGAGAAAGGAGGAGGAAAAAAAAACAGCATTTTAAACACACTATAGACAGTACTGAGATCTGCAAAGTTTTTATCCCTGGCTAACATGATGGGCTTACTTCCAATTTTTTGTCCTCTGGGTTTGGAAATCTTAGAACTTTACTGGAATGAGATATTATCTGTTTAATAATCTTCTTAACTGAAGCGATATCTTCCAGCGTTTCTAAAAAACAACACAATTTTAGTCATAGTATCATCACTGCTCTTAAAAACATTTTAATTATTTATTATATGTTATTTACCTTCTTCCTTTACCTTTAGTACAGCTGCATGGATGACACAAGGCAAAAGATGCCTTGCAAGGTCAGCTGGTTTCTGAACTGCAAGATAGTGCAGCACCTATGGCATGTCAAAAAATTAATACATTAATGACAAAATTCATTTAGACAAAATTAAGATTAACTATGACTGTTGAGCACCAATGCTTTAATTTCAAAAACAGAACATTAAGCTGCACTTCACCCACTATAACATTAATGAAATAGATACAAGAATCATTAGTCTCAAAAGTATGCTGTGATGTTAGTCCTCATGATAAAAGCTCTGTAACAAAGCTCCAGAAAATAGTCTGCAGGGAGTTGGGATTTAAGTCTCTCATCTGTAATTTGCGATTCTAACTCCACTACAACAATAAGCAAAGAAACTGCAAATAATGAATGTTTAAATTCAGTGCTTTAATTTTTTAAATCAAAATCTTTGTCTCATTTATTAGAAATGCAAATACGCCTCTAAGCAATACAACTTACCAAGTTACAGTTGGACATGTTTTCAAAAGGCAACTGCATTATTTATTCAAATTTCAGAAAGTCATTCTAAGAACAGTTATACTGGCAAAAAAGCAGTCCATTGTATTCAAGTTAGCATTCTGAGTAATGCTAGGGCATTCAAGTAACAGTTTAATAATTAGAACAAACAAAATATAGTGCAATTACAAGTTACTGGTTAAATCTTTCATAATAGACATAATAGACAATTACATGTTTACTAGGAATCACAGAACAGACTATCACAACACAGAGCTTTTTACCTTCTCGGCCTCTCTGGTATCATCAAACAGTCGCCTCTGCCTCCGGGCTGGAACTGGCTTTGCTGTTTCCCACGCTTCTACCCACATGTTGCTAGGAATCTTCATTCGGGCACTCAGTTCACCCTTAAGTACTCTATTCCCCTCTTCATCAACCACTTCCTCTTCAATGTAATCTCGAGGAGAGTACCACCTCACAAAATCCTCCAAGCAACAACCAGGGTTAGCGGCCTAGAATGGAAGAAAAAAAATAAGATAAAATATATTTATTACATTTTTAATAGAATTTCTCTATATGCAATCTAGTTAACCGGACAATGTGGTTTCATGGACTGAACTGAGGGCTAGGAGCCGGGAATTCCTGAGTTCTAATCACAAACCACCAACTCACTGCGTCAGCACTAGAAAAGGGGCACTAGAAAAGCAATGAACATTCACATTATTAAATGGTACACAGCAATGGAAAGACAACACAAAGAAAAAATGCATCCTCTTACTTTTACAAATCAGTACAGGTTTACCAGTTATTTCAAGCAAGCTCAAAATTAGGCGTTTGCCTTGTCAATGCTGCAAAAGAGGTTTAACACATTCGGTTCCAATTAGCATAAGAAAAGGAGATTTACAACAAATTCTTGTGACATGGTAAGAAAACTGGAGATGGAATATAAAAATTACGATGTCATCACTCAGTGCATGAAAATGTCATAGGCTGCATCAAAATACTTTCTAAACTAAGGTTTGTATTGGTTACTGAAACAGGTGGCAAACACTTGTTTTAATGCCAATAAAAGTGCCGATGCCTACTTGCCAACCAACTTCATTTTTTGTACCAAATCATTAATGAGAGCAGCTATTAACTTTTATTTTGCAAATCCAACACACCCAATAAGTTATAAAGCCTCATTTAACAATGGCACAATCCGTTTCTGCTCCTATATTGTCACTAGAAGGCCTGGTTGTCCACACAGTAAACCCTGCCATATTCAATATGCCCCCACCTTCCTTTAAGTCATATTTTACATTGCTACTTTAGGTTTTCAAAACAGCTTGTGCTAGAAAAGTTACTATGAAATGTTGCATCTCTAAGCAGTGTGGTACACATACCTACTTTTAGGGGGGTTTTATTAACAGATTTTAATTATAAGTTTCAGAAGAATTATAAACTGAATTTTTATATGTACCCTGAAATTTTAATTTAGGAAAAGAATAGCAAAGTTTAAAAGAGACAGCAAGGGAAGAAAACAGCTGTTAGGAGATCCTTCAAATTAGTCATCTTGATCAACTATCTGAGCTTGCTCATCTCAAAATAGTCCCAGAGAACTCTGCAAGCAGCATATACCTTAAAAGACTCCATATCTGAGAGTAAGCAAGCACTCTGCATGCGTGCCCGAAGATGAGCTCCTTCTGCTGACGTTCCCAGTTTAGCCAGTACTTCAGACTGTTCCTCCAGCAGATCTTCCGTCATGGGTGCTGGTTCCTGTAATGTTGAAAAAGACAAAGGGCTAGATTCACAAAAAGACTTAAGGCTGTGTCTACATTTACAGTGCTGCTGCAGCTGTACAACTGGAACGCTTCAGTGCAGAAACTTATTACAGTGATGGGAGGGGTTCTCCTGTCACTGAGGTAATTCACCTCCCTGACGGCAAGTAGCTAGGTCACCGGAAGTGTTCTTCCATAGAACTAAGCACAGTGTACACCAGAAGTTAGATTGGCTTCACTACATCTCTCAGGGGTGTCGATTTTTCATACTCCTGAGAGATGCAGCTATGCCATCAGTATACCAGCTGATTCACGAAAGAAATGGTTACTCATCCTGTACAATAACTGTTCTTCGAGATGTGTCCCTATGAGTGCTCCACTCTTAATGTGCATGCACCCCAGGCACACTTGATCAGAGATTTTAATTAAGTGTCCATTTGGCCTGCACACAAGCCAGTGGTATCCTTAAACCCCATACCAAGGCTATATCAGGCTGTGTGGGTGAACCACCCTCTCAGTTCCTGCTGCACTGCTGTGTCTCAGGAGAAACTCCAAAGCAGAATGTTAAATTTACACTTTTACTACAGAACATTTGCGCTTCTGACATTAGTACATATTGTGAGTTGGTGATCTGGGTACAGTTCCCCACACACTTCAGTTGAAAAGCAGCTGGCAATCTAGAACAGCATTTTTCAAACTTCAGGTCACAACCCAGAACTGGGTCACGGAACGTCAGGAACTGGGTTGCTCTGTCAGCACCGCCGACCAGGACGTAAGAAGTCCCATCGGCGGTGCTGCCCAGCTAAGGCAGGCTAGTGCTTACCTGTTTCGACATTGCACTGTGCCCCAGAAGCGGCCAGCAGCGGGTCCAGTTTCTAGGCAGGGGGACCATGCGGCACAACATGCTGCCCACACTCCAAGCACCAGCTCCACACTCCCAGCCAATGGGAACTGGGGCAAGGGGGCAGTGACTGTGGGTGAGAGTCGTGCACCTCCACCTAGGAGCCGGATCCTGCACCCCAAACCCCTCATCCCTGGCCCCACCCCAGAGCCTGCACCTCCAGCCCAGAGCCCTGAGCCCCTCCCACAACCCAAACCCCTAATCCCCAGCTCCCGCTGGATTGCAGGAATCAACAATTTTCTTAAACTGGGTCCCCAGAAAAGAAGTTCGAAAACCACTGATTTAGAAGACGCCCATGAAAAAATGGGATTGAGAAACCTGCATCATATGGTGCTGTACCTGCCTCATGAGGCACTGCAAACCCTTCCCAAAGCACCCTGTGGCCAGTTGCACAGTGGGATAGCTACCACAGTGCACTGCTCTCCATGTCATTGCACGAGCTGCTAGTGTGGACATACAACAGCAGTTTTAATTAAAGCGCTTTAATAAAAGTGGTATAACATTTGGTGAAAAAACTTGCAAGTATAGATATAGCCTAAGTCTCCTCACCCACCTACTGGCTCCCAGTCCCAGTCTCATATCTATCCCATTTCACAATCCCAGTTTCCCTCTCCTTTTTCCTGCCAGGCTCCACACTCAGTAACTCTTCCACCTTCTTGTCCCAATCTACTTTCCCCACAGGTCTGCCTCTTGTCCCTTCTGTACTGAAATCAGTCCGTTTACTTCTCTACATTGCCTGGGGAAAAACAACATTGAGACCAAAGGGAAGACAAGCCCCCTCCTCTCAGTTCAGATAATTGGACCCGGACCTAACACATTCCACAGTTCAGAGCTGCAATTGCAAGGCAACTCCTGCTCAGTCCCAGGCTAAAGTATGCCCAGTGTGGACAGAGTCTTTAGGGAATTTAGCTGCTAAAATCTATATGTCTCTACTGAGCATGTGCAAATTGTGATTCTTTCAAGGGCTTGTAAATTGGTCAAATTTGGTCAGATTGTCTTTGGGACAGCAAGAGGCACATTCCTGACACAAAGTCTACCCCCTGCCAAATTTCAAGTCTCTGCTTCAGGGCATGGCAGTGCTAGACTGTTCAAAGAGAAACGTTGCCAGAATTTTTTTAACATGGCCAAAATAATATATTTTCCTAGCTTCATTCTTAGAAACAGCTGAACCATCTTGGCTGAAGTTTTCCAATAAATTCAGCATGGAGCAGAAATCCGGCATGTAAAATTTTACCTCTAATGGTTCAAGTTGGCAAAAGTTTTAAGCAACAGAAAACAGGATCTTATAATGGGACGTGCTACCAAACCTACCTATAAGTGGTTATAAAAGCAAATTGCTAAAAATCATACTATAAACACCGCTAAGTTACTACTTTCTAACCTGTGTTACTGGAATGTAGAGAGGTTCTCCGGGATGCAGCAAAGTCAGTTTTCCATGTGGATGTAGACGACCTTCTGGTTTTAAGTTTGCAGATTCTTTATTTCCTTCTTTTGTTCCTCCTTTCTTTCCATTTTCTTGTCCATTTCCTTTCAGTTCTTCTGTGTCACTAAGGCATTCAAAAAATTCTTCTTCACTGTCACTCCATGATTCCCAAGATTTCCCAACCTCTCCTCTTTCCTTTTCAGTCTCCTTTTGATAATCTCCACCTGAACGGTCTACTGCTTTCCCAGTATCACCAGAAGACCCACTAGGGGAACGATCAGATGTATATGGTTTTTTCCCCTCATCCCTTGCTTTCTTTCTTTCGATGCAACAGTTTAACATCTACAAAGATAAAAACATTAACAATTAATTTCTAATGCATAAATAATTGTTCACTAATACACGTACATAATGGCAGCAATGCCATTATACCATACAGTGAAACCTATTAAAAACAGCATAGACAGGCTCTCAGTTCCAAAAGACAGTAGTATAATATGTAAGAATTTGCACTGATGCAGAGATTTTATCAGCTGTTAGGAGAGGTTACAATTACCACAAGCTGCACAGATATTGGAAAACTAACAGTGTTTGGAAAAAATCACATGGTAATGATTATCAGAGTTAACATTATCCACATAGTGACTCTAGAACATATCGACTAAATGTTTTCTTGTTCTTGATTATTCCTATGAGGAAAGAAAAATTAAGAAACAGATTATTCTTAATTTGTGATATTTACCTGAAGTTTCTGATGCAGTAGACAGCATCTCAGATCTGGAGACCCATTAGCTAACCTGCAAAATGTTAAATTTACAGTTTTACCACAGACCACTTGCACTTATGCTACTAGTACATAGTGTATATAGAGTTGGTGCTCTGGGTACAGTTCCCAAAAGACAAACATCCACATCATAAAAACTACCACTGCAGCTACTCTGTTAGGCTATGGTTTCAGCAGACAGGCCAAGGACTGAACAGGGCATAGAAACTGAACTACTCCTTTCACCTCTACAGGTTGTTCCTTCAGGTCAGGGATGAGGAAAATTGGGAGGCTGTCCCAGGAATGCTTGGACTGTCTCTGCCCATGCTGTACCCATACTGAGATTAAAAGGATATCAGTTTCAGGACTACCAATCCAGCATCTTTTACAAGTAGTAGATAGACTTTAATATTTTAAAAGGCAAAATTATAATGGAAGGGTAATTAAAAAGTCCCATTTTACTCACTGATGCCACCTTTCACAAAAGAGGATGACTAGGTCGAACAAACAACTAAGCCAGGTCTTTTGAAAATTTATTTTATTTTTGTTATTTGTTAATGTGTAGGTGCTGCATACTGATCATCTCTTTCTGATTGCAGGCCAAAGTCCTGCTAAGCTAGACACAGGGCAGGGGCTTCAGCAAAAAAGTAACTAGGTGCCCAAAAGGTGAGATGGACATGAACACCTCTGCTAACAACCAGGAACCTGGAGAAGCTAACCCCATTCTGCCATTTTTCTGATGAGAGATGCATTGGTTTTAATGTAGAGATTGGGGGTGGGGGCTGAGAAATGTTGGCGCAAATATTCCTTTCTAAATTCTCCTGAGTCTCTCCCCAATCAAAAATGGGTGAGAAGCAGGGAGTACTAATTCAAATAATATACATCTAAAATCATTTTTGCAAGTCTGAAAAGCAAAGTATATTTTAAAGTCATAACTAGTTATCCTATCTGTCACAACCTATGGACATTTTCAGTCAAACTCCAATGGAACTCTTACTCTGGAATTAGGTAATTTTTCTCCCATCTGCGACGCATTTCCACTACAAATTCTTGCCAGAGGTGTGCCACTCCTTTTACCCCTCCGTGGTAGAAGTTGATCATACAAAGACATAAAGCCAGTTTGTAGGTCAGACTATCTGAAGGAGCTGATTTGAATTGACTGTAAAGATTCTACATGAAAAAAATAAAAAAATAAAAATAAAAAAAAATCCAGAAAATGACTGTTTTTCAAACTTTTGATTTCACTAAAACACAATCATCATCTGGGTGTGTCAACATGAGAGCAAAACTCAAGTCTGCAAAAGTATTAGCCATCAATGATAAGGGACATAGGTGAAGGAAGACAGTTTCTGTAGAGCCTCCACTAAAAACTATTCTTCCAGTCATTCTCTAGTGGTAATAGGACAGACAGAGTTGCAGTAGACTGAGAGAAAAGAAAGGATAAGTAGCAACACCTGCTGGTCAAACAAGAATGTAGCTGGTTTTAAGGTTGTCTATTTTAAAGAACATATTTAAAACAAACTAATGTGGACAAAAGGTGTTCTATCTGGGAAACATTTTTTTAAAGAAATACGCAACAGAAAAGAATAGCTATATACTGTAGTCAAGCTCCCTGAATTTACCCCTGCATATAGATAAACTAACATTCTGCAAGCATCCTGTGACAAACTTTTTCCAGGGTATTAAGAAATCACTCATCTTTGAGATATTTCTCTTATGGGTTTCAATTAAACTTACATATTCTTCACTCTCCGGAGGAGGATTGTTTCTTGAAGTACTAAGCCTGGCTTCAGATCCATCTGTTAGTTTGTCAGCATCATCAGGGAATAAAAACTTTGGGAGGGGGGGAAATAGATCACGTCAGTTTTTAACACTTTCCCCATTTTTTCGCTGCACACCTATTTTTTCTTGGTAGTTATGCTAATATGCTGTGATCAACTTCTTGAGTTGGAACACTGTTATTCAAACAGTGAAGGTTATTTATTCTGCCTTAATACACTTGAAATGGATATTTTCTTGAAATGGATGAGCATATTCCACTAGAGTTATTGTGGCTTGTCAAATCTCAGACAAATAGGTATAGCTGTCGGTCAATAAAAAAAGGTAGTCTCCAGAAAAAGCAACTCTACTTGATAGTGAGATCACGGTTTGATTACTCTAGTTATGGATAGGACAGACTCTTCCAACCTAATGCCATTATGTCATAACTAATCATTCTCACAGTAAACTCATACGTTTTTTAAAATTTTATAAGCCACAAACATGAAACAAAAGACCTACATACAATGTACACATGCACACAATATGATGGATGCATGGACAGTTTGCTTACCAACATAAGAGTATTGAGGACTTCATTATTTAATGGTGAGTCATCTACACCTCTGTGTTTGCGAATTTTTTTCTTTGCACTGTGAACCATATTTGTGACAGACAATTTATGGATTGGGACTGGTGCTGGCTCTGTGAGCTTTGACAAAGCATGGGTTATATCAGCAACCTCTATAAAATAAGAAATTGTTATAAAATAAGTTCAGAGTTCTATTCAATCATTTCAATGTATTTAGGATTTACAATTCTAACCAACCTGTTAACCTATGCTCTATAATTCGGAATCTATGTCCCACATTTGAAATTAAATGTTTTAGCCACACAGCTGTAGGGCAGAGTCTGATTACGAAGCAGCCACCAGATCTCTTCCCTCTTTTAGAGATTGAAGATAGCAGCACAGTCAATCCAGTCCTAATGGCTATCACCTATTGCCTAATTCAGAACAATGATTACAGTGCCCAAGTCAACAGAGAAATTAGACAGACTGTCCTACCCTCAAAATAAGATATAAAAATAGAAGTGAGCTAGTTGGATGAGAACAAAGGAAGTGAAAAATATATTTAAAAAGAGCCCAGGAAGATGATGTAGGTCAGTGATCCCCAATGCGGTGCCCGCGGGTGCCACAGGGCCTGCAGGGCCATCTAAATGCGCCCACATCCTGGCTGATGGTGACAAGCAACATCATAGAGAGGTGTCGCCGCCGAAATGCCGCCGCGCCCGCCAGACGAAAAGGTTGCAGACCAGTGATGTAGGTGAAAACCCACTGATTATCCAAGATCAAGTGGTACATTTGATTGATGGACAAAGAAAAGGTAAAGAGGGACTAAAGAAAACACCACTTCCTTGATGAAAAACAAAATACAAGAAAGGACTTTGGTTCCCATATCCTGTAAGTATATGTCTACACTGCTATGTAAGCCCAGGGTTCCAACTCAGGCACAAGCCTAACTCTCCTTCCATCTGAACACAAATCATGCTTACCCAGGGCTTGGTCCAAGCCTGAGTCAAGCCACAATACACAGTTCAAGCCCCACTGCTTTGCAGCATAGACACAGCCCCATTGAAATTGTGCTCTAGAAGTCCACTAGAAGAATCCCACAATTCAGTGATGAGCTGCCAAAATCTTAACAACCGGTTCCCTCCTCACCCCACAAGGGGGTTGCGGCCTGCCCCCCAAGGACCTCTGCCCCATCCAACCCCCACATTCCTTGATGCCCCCCCCAGGACCTCTGCCCCATCCACCCCCTTTCCCTGTCCCCTGACTGCCCCCTTGCCGCCCCATCCAACCCCTTCTCATTCCTGATGACCTCCTGGGACCCCTGCCCCATCCAACCACCCTGTCCCCTGACCGCCTCTGGAACCCCTGCCCGATTGCCTCCTACCACCCCATCTAATCTCTCCTCCTTCCTGATTGCTCCCCCGGGACCCTTGCCCCCATTTAACCCTCCTGTTCCCCTCCCTCTGACTGCCCCAAGCCCTATCCACCCCCCCCACCCCTGACCATCCCCCCCGGAACTACCCTGCCTTAGCCAACCGACCCCCCTCCCCGCCCCCTTACCATGCTGCCTGCAGGTGGCTGGCGGCGCTACAGCTGCGCTTCTGCTGCACAGCACCTGAAGCACCAGGTCAAGCTGAGCTCGCAGCCCTCCTGCTTCCCGCGAATTAGCTCAGCTATTCGCGTGGGAAGCCTGGGAGGACTGAGAAGCAACCAGCGGCTTTGCGCTCAGGCCCAGGGAGGCAAAGCGGAGGTAAACTGGGGCCACGGGGAGCTGGGGTTGGCGCCTATGGCGTCACTTTTGGATAATGTGCTTAGGGGGAGTGGCTGCTTCCCCTACCACAGCTACGCTCCTGGGTCACTTCAACTTACCGGTTGTTAAATTTAGAAGCCCTTTCAGAACTGGTTGTCTCGCATGGGACAACTGGCTCTAAAAGGGCTTCTAAATTTTAACAACCGGTTCCCGCGAACCGGCTCTAGCTCACCACTGCCACAATCCCATAGGCCAACTTTCTTTGTCTTCTGGACAGTCAGGTCTCGTGCACACTCAACTTTTCCAACACTGCATCAAAAACAAAACACTAGAGTGACCACATTTTAGGAGGGTGCTAGGAAGTCTGGGCTGTGGGTGGCTGGACTTGGGCCTGCAAAATGCAGTGCAGACACAATTCCTAACCTGGGGTTACAAATAAGTTTAGATACTCAAACCATAGCTCAGGGGTTGGCAAGCTACGGCCTACAGGCCACATCCAGCCTGCCAGCCAATTTAATCCAGCCCTCAAGGTGCCGCTGGGGGAGTAGGGTCTGGGGCTTGCCCCATTCCCATGCTCCAGCCAAGGAGCGGGGTCGGGGACTGCTCCACGCATACATGCCATGGCTCCCGGAAGCAGTGGCATGTCTACGCGTAGGGGCAGTCAGGGGGTCTACACGCTGACCCTGCCTGCCCCAACTGCCACCTCCGCAGCTCGCATTGGCTGGGAACTGTGGCCAATGGGAGCTGCAGGGTGGCACCTGCAGACGGGCCAGTGCACAGAACCTGGCGTAGCCATGCGTCCGCATAGAAGCCAGAGGGGGGAACATGACGCTGCTTCTGGGAGCTGCTTGAGGTAAGTGCCACTTAGAGCCTGCATCCTTCACCCCCTCCTCCCAGTCTGGAGCATCCTCCTGCACGCCAAACTCCTCATACCCAGCCCCACCACAGAGCCTGCACCCCAGCCAGAACCCTCACCTCCCTCCTGCACCCCAACCTCCTTTTTGTGAGCATTCATGACCCACCATACAATTTCCATATGCAGATGTGGCCCTCAGGCCAAAAAGTTTGGCGACCCCACTCTAGCTTAACAAACCCAGTCTCTGTTAACTCATGTTCTACTAAACCTAGGCTTACGCTACAGAGTAGACATATTCTAAGAGACAAGCAAAGTCTGGGGTGTGGGGAAAAGTGTTAGCATTTGCCTGTAATACTCCCTGCCAAGAGAATCTAAAGGTTCTGTAAAATAATATATCTAGCTGATGTGATGAACACACAAGATAGTTGAGATGGGAAAGTGATCCAATTAAAAAAAAGCAATACTTCCAAATTATGACATTGAAAAATTAAGATTTCTACCTTTTCCATCTTCTTCAAATGTAGACCTTCCAAGAATCTCATCAGCCGATTCCTTCCGACGACAAAGTTTGAAGAATTCAGTAAGAAAGTCACCTACAAAGAAAATAATTTTCTGAGTATTTAGTCAGTGAAGATCCTGTAACAATACATTAACCATAGTCTAAGTCCTTTTCTACCATAGCAGGAGTCCTTGGAGGAGGGAAAGAAGTGGTAATTATTTTGACATTTAATTTGAGAAATGTACCTACTACTATCTCTAGGCCATGTTTTACACATTTGTGGATCAAAACTACAAATTAAAGCTTAAACAAGAGTTAATCAAGGCCAACTAGAAAGCTAACAACCACCATTTCAAGAAAAAATCCAATATCCAGTTAATCCACCTCCTCACGCTTTGTAGCATGCAAGTTCAATAAACTCGGGCTGTTGGCTCAACAGGGAAAATGAGTTCCAGAGTTAAGAGCCCCATAATGAAAACGTCATGCCTCCAAGATTTACAACTCTTGGGTCTGTCACCTAGTGAGCCTCACCTGATCTCACATTTAGGGATGGACATAGGAAGAAGCCATCTCTTAGATAAAGATTACACACAATATATTACTTTACAGAACAAAATCAGCACATGAACATTAGACAGAAACTAGTCAAGTCTGGGAAGCACAGGTCTAATAAAACCGCACGTCAGAAATTTTGGTTTTCCAAGAATTAAGGGCTTGAAAGACAGCCTAATTTGAAATCCATTCAGACCCTAAGAGAAATCAAGAGAGGTTGTGCTCAGAATAAAGGAAAATTATAAAGAAAATGCAAAATCACAGGGGATTAGGAGACTGGTCATCTATTCAGCCCTAAACTTCATCTTCTTGATGTCTAGAATGGAAAAAAAGTTGAAGATGTCTTACCTAATAAACACTGCAGATTATCCGCTTTTCTGACTCTCACAGACCACTGTGGGGCTTGAATGGGATCCAAGTCACTAAAAAAAGAAAAAAAAAAACACCACAGTGCTTCATTTTGTCAACACCAGTATTAGGGGGTAATTACTTGCACCACAAGTAATCAAATGTTCTTAGGAATTGCAAGGTAAGATCTAAAGTATAAACAAAGAAGTCAGCCAAGCTAGGTTATGGAAGTCATAATATAGGTTGCATTTTCACGTCATAATTATTGCTACAGGGAAGAACAAGACATCAAACAGAACAACATGAGTTAAGTGAGAAAAATTAATAACAGATGGAAGTCTGAAAAACAAGGATCTTGTTTTCATGCATGTGTCTAAAAAAGTCAGGGAAGAGAAATACAAAAAAATAGTACTATTTAAAGCTAAACAGAATATATTTTGGTGTTTAACATTTGTCTTTAAAGAAGATTTAATTGTCCGTGTATATTTTCCTCTTTAAGTTTTGAAAACTTAGAACCAAATACCACAAATGTGTTAAAACAATTACTTAATGAGTTAGTATTCTTTTCTAAGACAGGTCAGTGCACATTGCTGACCATGCTTGCTAGATGGATTAGAAAGCAGAGGTGACATCCCATTCTTCAACAAAGACAGCTGTAGGTTTAAGGAACTCCATTTGCTTCCCAGGTTCACTATGAGGCATATTCCTTCATCTCAAGGCTAGACCAGCACCCCACTTAAATAAATTAATAAAAGAGAGCCAAATGGAAACAAGAAAGAGAATTAATGCACAGATAGGAGCACATGTACTATCTATACGGAGATCAGTATGTAATGGCCCTTTCCCAATGCACTCACAGGTTAAACCTGTTAAGAAAATGATTGGTTCTGAAATACAGACATCATAACAGATGAGTTATACATTCATCAAGGCATTAAAATTTAAAATGTTAGACCTTTAAACTCTAGGTGATACTAGAAAGATACAAACTGTTAATGGATGAAAAAAATCTAAACATTTATTAATTCGTATATTTACAAATACACATACTTACGAATAAACATCATTGTCCACAATGATACCTTCTGTTAGATGAGGCCATGTAGCTGCCAAATGGAGCTCACTGAAACAGCAAAAACGTTGTATAAATTATGCTAGACTGATTTCTAAAAGCTCAGGAAGAGATTTTCAAAAGTCATAAATGACCGTTAATCTCCCCTAGCTCCCACTTAAATTCAGTGGAAGTTAGGGAGCTAACTGCCATTTATGCCTTCCAAAATCTCCCCCTTTGTGGCCTAGCACAATAAACCACTGAATAAGATCCATGAGATTACTATTATGTTATATATACTGTATTCTGATGTCAGAATTTTATTACTGCATTTTTGTTAAATTTGATTTCAAGTCTTTTTTTGACTTAATTTTTTTTATTTTTTATGTTTTAACACAAGGGATGATGATGTAAAATTGATAATTCGTTGATTTCTCAAAGGAGCAAAAAAATATTTTTAACTCAGTCAAGCTGATATGTTTCCACTGACTATACCTTTTTTATTTCTATTCTATTGATTTGTCTACTGTGCCCATCATCCAGTATCTGAATGCCTTCTAGTAGTGCATTAAACAATGTGACTAACATCCATCATATAGCGTTCTTTCCCCAATTCCTCTCCCTACAGGGAACGGGGGGAGTTTTTCCATTTTGTTTTTTAAATTTTACGTATGTTTTTTAAGTGTCCAACTTCATAGGGAGGGGCAATAGGGAACAGGTTGAAAATGGGTGCATATGTTGGTGGAGGAAATTACGAGAACAGTGGATGGAAGTTTCCTCTTCAACAGAAACCTACAACATGCGCTAAGAAGGGTCACAGTTAAGGAAGAGACATGGAGATCTCCCAGAACTCAAATTAGCACCAGAAAATTCCCAGTCAACAGACTCGTAATCCAAACTCTAGCATTGGAAAATAAGCATAATTTCAACTAGTCCCTGGCAAATTGGGGCACTCATGATCCAGGACCACTATGGATACAAGTTTGGCTGCACTGTTAGAACGAATCCTGGTTCTTACAGAACATACAACGGCTACCCTAATAGTCTGCACAATTGCTGCACCCTTTCGTATTACAATTTGCAAATTGCTTTGGCATACCTAGAACATTAAACATGCTAAAAGACAAATTCTGTTTAGACTGGGTGAACTTAAAAAATACAAAAACTTGGATCTTTTAAAAAAAAAATCCTACAGGCATTTAATATAAACCATACATACCCAGCCCTTTATATCACTTGTTTATGGATCAAGGAAACCCATCTTCTACAAATGCCTTAGTTCTTTTGATAACAAAGTCGGTTTTGCAGATGATTTGCTCAACTTATTTTTTTTAACACATTAAGAGTTCTAAATCTGACACTTTGCATATGGGCACAG
Source organism: Gopherus evgoodei (assembly GCF_007399415.2). NCBI lineage: Eukaryota > Metazoa > Chordata > Testudines > Testudinidae > Gopherus > Gopherus evgoodei. The sequence continues at coordinate 62,543,764 of NC_044332.1, forward strand.
CATCTGTAGCTATGGTACATTTTAACATTATGATTTGAGTGATAAATACAAAGTTGAAAAAGTTTATAATCTATTATGTTGCATCAAGTACATCAAGTATCCATGTATCAAAAAAATCTCTCTCCCGAAACTTGGAAACTAAAGTATAGCTTTTTGCACTATTCTATATATTCCAGTATTGTTTATAAACTTCATAAAACAGTCTCAACACACACTGCTCTTAACTCCTAAACAATATTTAAAACTCTGAGGACTTCTGTTAGCAGTACATGGTGGCACACAGATATATCACTGGAAAACAAAAAAGTCTATATACAATTATATGTATAGTTCTGATTTTTTTCTCAGAAGCACTTATACTATTTTATAATATGCATAATTTTCTGCACTCTTAATCTCACCTAACAGGATCTTCACAGGCACCAAATGGTAATTTCCCAAATTCTAGGCCTCCGACTTCTCCTCCAATTAGCGCATCTATATCTGAAGACAGATCAACACATTTTCCATAATATAAATATGGTGATAGTTTGCTAGAGTAATAAATAGAACACTACTAAACATAAAACTTACATGGCACATGATCTCTCTGTTGGAACAAGTGGTTAAAATTTAGATAATATCATAAAATATACATTACTAACAACTGACACACTGCTTTGGCAAACAATATACTCCACATGCTAAAAGTTATTTTAAGGCAATTGAAGAGGAAAAGTTACTTTTATTATTTATATTTTTAAGTGATTTCTTCTTTATTAGAATAACAATGTGCTTACATGATTTCTCTATTTAAGTAGAGTAAACCAAACTAAAAGATAAATGTTAGCAGCAAATATTTTTTATTTAATTATGCACTTCTTAGACATCTTAGGTCACTAATACCTTTCCCTTCTACACACACTACAAATGCAAAACATGTCAAATATATGATCCCTACTGAACTAAAAAGATCTCCTGAAGTAACCAGGAAGTAGTGTTGGGCATTTGACCAGTCCAAAAATAACTGGTCAACTGACTGGTCAAATATGATCAAGAATGGTCAAATATTTTAAAGCAACAGTAACAACAACAGTAACAAAAGGTACAAAGAAAGAGTAAGACTTCATGGTCTCCAACAGGCTTAGCCTTAGATAGATACTTATGCCTTATTATAAAAAACAACTTACTTAACTGAGGTATTTTAACTCAAAAATGTGGAACAATGAAATTAAGTTCTAAAAAAATAGAAGAATGGAACCATGATTTAATCAAAAAGGTAGGCCATCAGCAACATCTTGGCATTCTTACTTTAATATCTGACAATCTCAAATAGGCAATTGTGATCCTAAGAGCATCCCTATGGCAGAAGGCAAGGGGTTTCCCAAGTAACTAGCAGTGAGTTTCAGCTGGCCTGACCAGCTCAGTGTACGCCAACTCAGTATTGTTATAATCTGTATCTAAAAGGTGTCATGTAAAATGTCCTTGGAAAACTGAACTCACTGACCATTAATATTCTTGCATGATGTATGTTCGGTCAACCTATAAAGGATTATACAGTTGTGCTGAAATTGTGACTAAAATGTATTTAAACTAGGCATGTCAGTGTGAGTTGATAGTTAAGATTTTTTCCAGAGTAAGGAATGCAGTTCCACCTGCTTGAATGCGTCTCCGGAGTAAATTGAGCAAGGTTTAACCAAAGACAGTGGCAAGCACATTTGCATGCCAGGCAAACAAACTCATCAGGAGAGCAAGTGGGGAAAAAGTGATCACTTAAGCTGGTGTAGCGAGGAGGCATGGCCTCCCTCAGAGTGACAGGGAGGGACCACAACATGCCCCCTGGTGGGCTGAACCAGGAGAATCACATCTGCCCCTCTGGAAGCAGCAGGGCAAGACAGAAAGGGGAAGTACAAAAGGTGGGCCCTGCAGTTCAGCTGGGCTGGAGCCATCACAAGAGATGGACGCATCCTGCCTGCTGCTGGAGCCTGCAGAGGAGCTGCCGGGGCTGCCACCTGAGCTCCCAGGACCGCCGGCTGACCAACCTCCCTGAGACAAAAGATGCAGGTACACCCAAGGAGGAGAGTAGGAAGCAGCTCTGGGAAACCAGCTCTGACTGGCAGCTAGCCTGATACAAGGTCAGCATGTTGCGGCCGGACCCCTGCTGACCCAGTGGCAGATCACTGCACCACTGTTAGGGCCCTGGGTTGTGATGCAGTGGATCTGGGCAGGCTCCTGAGGTGACAGTATTCCCGCTCCTTACCTTCACTCCTCAGGCATCCTGACTGAGCCTCTAGACTGCACTGGTGCTCACTCTTACCTAAGGCTTCTAAACTACTTAACTGCTCTGTGCAGGCCAGAGCCTATCCATTGTCAGACTGCTGCCCTGCCTTGACTAAGCCTGAGGCTCATATACTGTTCAGCTGCTCTGCCCTGATTGCAGGCCAGAACCTAACTGTCTGCTGCCCCGCCCTGAGACTCAGACTGCCTTACTGTTCTGCCTGGCCAGAGGACCAGAGCACTAGGTTTAGCTAATTCCCCCCTTTGAGCTCAACTTTACAGGTACACAATAGCGAGGAGGCATGGCCTCCCTTAGAGACGGACAGGGAACTTGGAGAGGTGTACTTTTCAAAAGGTAGCCTGGACTATAAAGAGAGGGGCAGAGAACCCCAAGTGATCCTTCACATAAGGAAACAAGGAAAACCAGCACCTTGGACTCTGGGGATTCTGATTAAGAGCTAATCAGCTATTGTTGAAACATTGTTGAAGATTTGTTTCCTCACCAATGACTGCAGCTTGTTAAGTTAGGTCTTAGCCATTACATATTTTTACTTTTGTGTAACCCCTTCTATTTTTTATGCTTTATACTTGATACTTTAATTAAACTAGTTTTACTTTTTATCTAAACCAATCCAGTGCTTTGATTGAATTTAAAATGATTGTTAACTCCAGTCAAGATAACAAGATGCTGTTTCTGTCTCTTTAAAGGAGCAGCACACTTAATATCTTCTATGAATGTACAGTAGTAGGGGTTGTGCAGAGAGATCTGTGAGGAACTTGAGGGCTGGAGTTTACTGATTGTTACCTGCTAGGCAAGGTTTGGGCTGGGAGGGTCTACACTGCAATTAAAAACCCATGGCTGGCCTGCATCAGCTGACTCAGGCTAAGGAGCTGTTTAATTGTGGTGCACACATTCGGGCGTGGATTAGAGCACAGGCTCCAAGACACAATGGGAGGTCTACACCACAATTGAACAGCCCCTTAGCCTGAGCCCAAGTCAATTGACATGAGCCAGCTGCAGGTTTTTAATTGCAGTGTAGACATACCAGGAGAATCCTGAGAACTCAAGTTTCCAAGAGCCTCAATCTAGTGCTCCATCCACTGGCAACATGGCTTCCCAAATATGTAAAAGAATATCTAACATTACATTAGATATAATAAAAAAAACCATTATGCTAAGGGATAGTAAATAGTCATGGGCATAAATCAACAGCTAACTGATGGGGCTGAGAAATAAGCATCTTAACATGTTTTGCTCTCTCATCTCCTAATAATTTAAAAATGATAGCCATCATAGTACCATTTGTGTTTATATATTAATTAACTTATACACGTCATCTTAAAGTCACAACTTCTGTCTTAAACTTTTACCTACGGTTTCTGTAACATTTGGGATTACCAAAACAAAAAAGTCCGAGAAAAATATTTTTCTCCATTTATTCAGTTTACTTTGTGCATTTGAGATGACTTTGAAGATAGACGGTTTCATTGCTCCCCAACATATTAGAGCTAGGTTTGCTATTCAAAATGCGTATAAAATGAAAATCTTTATTTAGGGATGTTTACTCCAAAACAACCCAATACAAAACCTACAAAAATAAATAAATAAATCTTTTCAGACAAAATGAAGACCGTATGAAGAACTGCCTTAGCCTGGGAAAGTTTCTATAGCATTACAACACTGCCAGATTCAAGGAATCCAACTTAGCGGTAAATTTTTATCTCACCAATATATCATCCCTTCCTACCAATAACAATGTCTGATTTGGCAACTCTGTTTTCCTCTGATTATTTTTTATGTATAAGTATGGATTTATGTGTGGGCTTATTTTGTCAGCAGTCTGCAGTGCAAGGAAAAGTGCAAAGAGAAAAATGAAGCCAAGTGGTTTTCCAGCCAAAAGAGCAAAAGACACTGCACTGATCAGATTTAAACATGGTCATAAAATTGTTCTTAAACCCATAGAAATTCATATGCTTCTCTCTTAGTGAACAGCTACTACACTTTTGCAATATTCTGCTAAGTCACATACAAGTATTTATTCCTTTAGCTGTATGTGTGTGTGTACACACACACACACTTTACATTAATTGTTTTCTATAAATTAATTTAAAATTTCCCTGAAGACACTATGCACATGAATCTCCTACCTGGTGGTTGTTGGGGCCAGAAATATTGTTGCCAGTCTTGAAGAACATACGTTAGTCGAATAGCTATGCTAACTGGAGGCAGTGGAGTTAAAGAACATCCCTAAAATATAAATGTAAAGAAACACTACAAATGAATTCAAGTAAATCAACTAGAGTTACAATAATACTCTTTACACTTCACTTAATTGAAACTAAAGTCTTGAGTTTAAAAAAAAAGTGAAGAATGGGCTTTCAACATTATGTGAGATGTTGTTTCAGTACAATCTCTTCTAAAGTTTCAACCCCAAGCAGGCTATTTATCACTGTCCACTTCAGTCACTTGGCTTTAAAAAAATAACAGGTTTAATTTTAACACAAAGTTTTCCCTATAATATATAAAAATATACTGCACAGTATAAAAATAGGCCAGACAGTATAAATTCACAAATAAAAATGAATCAAATTAGATTACTTTTAAAACATGGGCCAAATCATGTTTCTTGTACTCAGGTCAGCAATCCTCCTGACTTCACTGAGACTCACTGCCTGAATAACATCAAAAGAATATGGTTCTATGACAGCTAAACTGACATCAATAATGTGGGTGCATATATAAGAAGAACATGATTTCAAATCCACACAAGAATGGGGACTAAACTAGAATAAGGTTGGTAATAGGATAAATTACTCAATCTTTTGTCACTAGATCAAATCCAACACAAAGATAATGATGAAAATCATTACTGTCTGACTGGCCCATGTGAAATGAACTGGTCCCAGTCCAGATCCTTGTGAACTGGTGTATCCAAGTGCAAAGAAAATCTGAAAAGTTTCTTAATGAGTTAAAAGAAGAATAGATATGTTCCCATTCCTACCACAGTCAAAAAGATCTAAGTAATTTCTATCAAACTTTCAAGGAAAATTTCTAATAGAAACTAACTCTCATTATCTCACTATGAGGAGAGATGGGGGAAAGAAAGGTACTAAAAAAAATCCCATCAAGATGTGTGTCTACCTTACTACAGTAAGCATGTGACCTTATTCTGTCACAGTGCCCTTCATCTCTCCTCCCCCACAAGCTCTCCCTCACAAATGGAGTGTCAAATTTAGAGCATAATTTCTTGAAGGCATGGAACACATATTTGTGAAGTACTTAGTAAATTTTCAGCACTCTTTTTTTCTTAGAGTTTTGTGTCACTCAGGAGGCTACAGAATTGGCATAGTATTAGAAGGTAAAGAATTAATGAAAAAAGTTATCCAAAACAGTACTCACACATTAGCAATTTAGTATGACTGTTCTTTATTTTTAAAAGGTCAGTAGAGCTTTTAATTAAACTAAAAGGAAAACAGGCAGACAACGCCAATTAAAGCATAGGCCCTTTTTCTTCCCCTTTAATGATTTAAGTTTTTTTTAAATTGCTGATTTAAAAAGAAATAGCCTACATTTCACTTGGTTAAATGGCATGATTTCTATTACACACATACTTACTATCTTGGATTTGAAGATGTCCAATAGACCTGATAAATGTGTATACTGATTTGGCACTTTACGAAGATGAACCATTTCAAAGTCAGTTCGAACTCCAGGGCCCTGACATTCTCCAACATACATTCTTCGCCATTTATGATGTATTTGCACAAACAATGGTACCTGACTGCAAAATATTGAAGCAGTAGATTAAAAAGTGTTCACTGTTCTAACATCCTCAGAAGTATTTAATAGTATGTATTTCAAAGCAATTTCAGACGATTCTACAGAGATATAAAGAAAACCACCACCATATACTGGTACTTGGGTTTAAATTAAAAATGGTTAAGTTAAAAAATAGAGGTAATAAAATACAACTTTCACTAACAAAGTTAAGTGGAATGTACAACAAAGTGTAGTAATGTCATCAAATCTTCAATGTCATAAGTAACATTTTACCAAGTATTTTGTCTTAAATTCTGATTTGGGGAGATTTAATAAAGAGTAAGAATATTTTCCAGGAGCTTTAGAAGATTTATGCCATCAGATTTGTGAACAAACTAATTTATAATTTTATAAACTAATTTGTTATTAAATTTATATCAAATACTGAGAAAATTCAGTTTCATTAATTACTTGGATAATAAAGTGGAGAGTATACTTATGTAATCTGAAGATGACACCAATCTGAGATGGGTTGTAAGGGATTTGGAAGACAGAATTAGAATTCAAAATGACTGACACATTGGAGAATTGGTCTGACATCAACGAGATTAAATTAAATAAAGTACTATGCTTCGGAAGGAAAAATCAAATACACAAATACAAAAAGGGGAATAACTGCCTAGACAGTAGTACTGCAGAAGAGGATCTGGGGGTTATACTGAATCATAAACAAAGAGCAAACAATATGATATGTTACAAAAAGGCTAATATCAATCTAGGATGTATTAAAAGGAGTGCCGTATCGGGGACATGGGACGTAACTGTCGCACTGTACACAGCACTGGTGAGGCCACAGTTGAAATATAGTGTCTAGTTTTGGATGTCAGACATTAAAAAAAGATGGGGATAAACTGGAGAGAATTTGGAGGACAGCCAGAAAAATAAGAGGTTTAGAAAACCTGACCTGCAAGGAAAGGTTATAAAAAAATTGGCATATTTAGTTATAAGAAAAAGGCGACAGAAGGAGAACCTGATAACAGTCTTCAAATATGTTGATGGCTGTTAAAAAGAGGACAGTGATCAATTGTTGTCTGTGTGCACTGAACAAAGGACAAGAAGCTTAATCTATAGCAAGGGATATTGAGGTTAGATATTAGGAAAAAGCCTTCTAAGGATAAGGATAGTTACATACTAGAATAGATTACCCAGGGAGGTTCTGGAATCTCTATCACTGGAAGTTTTTAAGAACAGGTTGGACAAATGCCTGTCAGGAATGGTGTAGGTATACCTGGTCCTGCCTCAGCATACACAGCTGGACTAGATGACCTTTCAAGGACCCTCCCAGCCCTACATTTCTATGAAAATCATGTCTTATAGACCAATTAATTACTCTTATGGTTATTTATATTTTAAAACAAGAAAAAGTCTATGGAACAGAAGTCATACATATGGTTCAGTGCATTAAAATGTTAATAATCTTTGAAAGAATCCTTTGCTATTAAGTTTAGGCCACATTTCCACTGAAAGACAATTTTTTGTATTTCTTTCTGTGGCAATATCAGACAGTCTACACTATATGCTGTTACTATCAATTTAATATTTTTCCTTATTATGAAGCATCTTCCAAATTATATTCAAAGTGATATCTGGACATGTAATCATTTAGCACTTCACTTACCAACCAGTGTTCCCCAATGCAATCGAAACTGAACTCAGAAGAAGGTTACATTTGGATTCACTAAGAACTGCATCATTATTTGCTGCTGGAGCAATAACCACAAATTCCCGTAAGCCATACCTACAAAAAGGTAACCTTTGTAATAAGTTACATGTGAAAAATAATTGCATATTCTTGAGTCAGTCCTAGGTAGGCTAGACTACAGATGTCACCAATTGACTTAACTAGTGCACATTGCGGTAGTAATATAATGGCAATTAAATATTTAAGTCCATGCTAATTAAGAGGCCTGAAAAAAAGCCAAACTATTAAAGTGCATTCTGGATTTTCAATTCATTTTTCAAATATTTTAAAAGTTACACATTAAAACTTCTTCTTTATAAAACCACTTTTACAATTAGTGTACCAGAGTATATTATATGTTATTACTTATATTTTAAATCAAGGATTCTCAACCTGCTGCCCAATAAGCACACAGCTGCAGCCCATGTGACATCCTCAGGGCCATACAGGTAGTATTGGATCCAGCCCACAATAGTAGATAGGCAGAGATCTCTGTTTTTCATTTATTCCTAGTGTGAAAATAAAAGCTTGCATGAGGCTATATTACTTTCTTGTTCGTTTCTTAACCATAATTCTTATGGAGGAGAAATAGAAGAAGGTAAATAAACCCAACATTTGTGCAAAGAACAATTTATTTAACAATAACTTTCTGCTTTCCATTCCTATTCTTTAAGTGATCTGGAATTAAATAAAGCCATTCTCCTTCTACCCAAGTCTGCAGCCAAGACATAATCCTGAGTTTGTAACATCATACTCTGGCCACAAAGAAACTTGTAATAGTACTAGTTCTGCTTCACTGCAGAAAGGAGTAAGAAACCAAAAGGAACACAGTGCCTATTTAACTGTAGTACAAACATCATACAAAATTATGTATGACAAAAAAAAATTTAAATTTTATTCAGTGTAAATCTTGCTCTGATATGAAAGAAACTAATAGTTGAAAGACTTCAGTCTGAAATGTATTTAAACATCTTGAATTTAAGTACACATTCCACTAAGTGTCATTTGAAGATTTTAAAACACTGAAAGCTTTTCACTTTCTTATTACTTTAAACCATTAGCTACTTTAAAATTAGCTAAAATGTTCCAAATTCTGAGTGATGCTTATTTTTGTAAGGCTAAAATCTTGACACAATGAATGCTGAATGAATACCCAATCTGATCACTGAAAATCATCATATTATGATTAGGGCCCTATCAGATTCACAGCCATGAAAAACACATCACAGATCGTGAAATCTGGTCTTGTGTATTCTTTTTAACCCTAATACTATACAGATTTCACGCAGGAAACCAGCGTTTCTCAAATTGAGGGGCCTGACCCAAAGGGGAGTTGCAGGGGGATCACATGGTTATTTGGAGGGGCGGTGTGTGTCACAGTATTGCCACCCTTACTTCCACACTGCCTTCAGATCTGGGCAGCTGAAGAGCTGCGGCTGTTAGCCAGGCACCCAGCTCAGAAGTCGGCGCCCTGTTAGCAGCGGCGCAGAAGTAAGGATGGCAATACCATACCATGTCATCCTTACTTCTGCGCAGCGGCTGGCAGCAGCTCTACCTTCAGAACTGGGCTCCAGGCCAGCAGCTGCCGCTCTCCAGCTGCCCAGCTCTGAAGGTAGTGCCACTGCCAGCAGCAGCACAAAAGTAAGGGTAGCAGTACGGCAACCCTCCATACAATAACCTTGCAACCCCCCCCCCCAACACACACACACACACACACACACACATCTCCTTTATGGGTTAGAACCCCTAAAACTACAATGCCATGAAATTTCAGGTTTTTAATAGCTGAAATCATTAAATTTACAATTTAAAAAAATCTTATGACCATGAAATTAACCAAAATGGACCGTGAATTTGGCAAGGCCTTAATTATATGTTAAAATGTTACCTGTAATATAGAAGAAAACAGAATAAAGAACGTATACAAACCATCTCACTAGACAATGGGCTCTAGGGGGAAAATCATTGTTCATGCACAGCAAGTCTTGCATAGATAACGGAAGGACATCTGTGAAACAATTTGATAAAGCTAAGTGTCAGTACATTTTTACAGCGTCAAGCAGAAATCTGTTGTGTATGAAAGGTAAAGAGAAAATGTTCTCTAAAGACGTTTCTGAGGTTCATTGCATTAGAACAGAATCTTTGGAACAGGAAAACTTTTCTCCAGTAAAATCAATTTTACCTTGATGTTTTTTCACACAGCAGATTTAATTCCTAGCATAGTAATAAAAACTTCATATCCCTATTACGGCCCTACAGCTTGCCTTCCTGTTTTTACTGCTTTCATATTTTTCCTCCCTCCTTGAGGCCCTATACTGTAACCACCATATTTCTGGGATCCATCATTCACAGCCAAAGGACCTCCTGCAGGTAGCTGTCCATGCTACATGATACCTTCAGGTAAAAAGAGATATTTGCACAAAGCCTATTTGCCTTTTGGGTGTCCAAGGCCAGAGGAATGTTAGTTTTTAAGGTTTAATACAATTTGTTTCTTTAAAAATAAAAGAAAAGACATATAAGAAGACGGAACAGTGGAACCTTAAGTTTCTGAAAGTAGGCAATACTTTGGGCCTCATTAATCCATCTATTTTAAATAGACCAGCGCTAATCACCACAGAATCTAGGTGTTGTTACCCCGACAATGACCATTAAAAATAATGCTCAACTAAAAATAAAATATATTCAACTCACTGCATTCAACTCTACACTGTTACTACTCAATGGTATGTGTTCCTTGTAACTGTGAGGCAGTTGTCCAAAAAGGGCCATGTTTTTGGAGTTTAATGTACCCACGCTCTACACCTACACACACACACCCCTCATATAATCATTTGAAAGCTTATTTTATGTATATTTAGACGACGTATAATGTGCAGCTATCAAGTGGTGCCATAACGCCTATAGGCAAGGTGAAACAATAATACCAAGAGTGGAAAAGTGTCATTTTTTGCACAGTTCCAACAACACTGCAGCATGACTATGACAACAGTATTTACTGTTTGTTAATTTCAACACTTCAATGTGGTGTTTATTGGTCAAAGCTACCAAACAACAGCGTATTAAAAGATCTGTATTAGATTTGCACGGACAAGTATTTTTTCCAGAAATGGTGAAGTTGTTTAGTATATAGCAAATATTAACATTTTGTAATATACTGACATGAAATATTTTCATATTACATATTTTTAATTGCCAAAGTATCTCAGAAGTGATAATATTTTTCTGTATTTTCAACTGAAATTTGCTGACCAGATCAGTGTCACACTGAAGTTTGTGCACCAGCAGATGGTGTGCCCATAGTTTGTGCTGCATTGTGACTAGATATAAATGTAGGTGAATTCCTAAAAGTAAGACTTCTCCATTTGTAAGCTTTTGTACATACAATGTAGCATCTAGTCTGCCTGGTAGAAGACTGTAAGCAATGTTGTTGTAGCTATGTTGGTCCCAGGATACAAGAAAGACAATGTAAGTGAGATAATATCTTTAACTGGACCAATTCCTGTTGATGAAAGAAATAAGCTTTTGAGATCCACAGAACTCATCTTCAAGTCTGAGAAAGGTAATCAGAGTGTCACATCTAAATAAAAGGTAGAACACATTGTTAAGCATGATGAGTTAACATAACATGCTGAACTTCAAAACAAAGTGGGCAATTAACATCTCTGCAGTCATGGGACAAAGGAGAATTAGTATGTTACAGACTGTTGTAACGAGACAATATTCTTCACAAGGACTTCAGAAAAAAATGAGGAACCATCTCCTGCAGTTCATGTATTTTACTATTTCATGTAATTGGGGGAAAGGGTCACACTCAGAGGGTGGCTATGTGAAAGAGGTCACCAGTACAAAAGTTTGAGAACCACTGCTATACACCAACAGCCATCATCACAAAGGCATCACCTGCCTACCTCAAATATGTAGAAAACAATGGAAAACAGTCAGATATCCAATCCAAACACAAACTCATCCTCACATACCCATAACCAACTTACATGCAACACACACTTTTCCAAAACATGGGAACAGCCATGGGTACTAGGATGGCTCCCTTTTATGCAACCTCTTCATGTGTCACCTTGAGGAAGAATCTCCGAAAAATGCAACAAAAGAAATATTTCTAAAACCCTCTCTTCTGACCTTCAAATAAACACCTAACTTCACCATCAGAAGCAAGCTCCCCAAAGACCAGGACAAACCAACTCAAAATGGCACCAGACCTTGCCAGAATAACATATGCAAAACTTGCAGCCATAGCTCCACTGTTACAACAATAAATACCCCCCGCAGCATACTTTTCATGATCCATGGGCCCTACACACCCCTATCACAATATGTGGTGCATCTCATCCAGTGCATCAAATGCCCCAAAAACTAGGTGGATAAAACTAGACAATCACTGCACTTTCTAATGAACTCTCAGGGAAAAACCATAAGACCAAAAAACCCTATCACCTGTGGATGAACACTTTTCACAAATGATCACTTCCATGTCAAGTCCTCTCTGTCTTCATCCTCAAAGGAAATCTACACAACACTTTCAAAAGACGAGCATAGGAGCTTAAATTCATAATTTTGCTAGACACTAAAGATCATCCTCAACAGAGACAATGCTTTTATGTCTCGTTACAACAACCTGTAACCCACTTGTCTAACTACAAAATTTTGTCGGAAAAGTTATGCCACTTTAATTAAAACCGCTATTGCATGTACACACTAGATCCTTGTGTCAGCAGAGTGCATCCACACTAAACTCTTGCACTGACACAGAGAACAGTGCACTGTGGTAGCTATCCCACTGTGCAACTGGCTGCAGGGTGCTTTGGGAAGGGTTTGCAATGCCTCATGGGGAAGGTAAAGCATCATGATGCAGGTTTCTCAATCCCATCATTCCAGGGATATCCTAGTAGATCATCAGCCGCTTTTTCAACTGAAGTGGGGGGAGGGAGAGAGGAAAGTGGTGTTTTTGCGATGGGGAGACAGCAGGCTGACCGCCCTATCCTGAGGCAGAGAGACACCCTCCCACCTACGTCAGCCCCTGGCTCTGCTCAGCACAGCCGTCTCTCTCGAAGCAGCCCACTCTGCCTGCCTGCCTATGGTTCTGTGATTCCCTCCCAGTTCTCCCACAACCACCTCAGCTGCTGGGATCAGCATCCTGCGCAGCTCTGTGAACTCTCTGTGCTGAGGAATGTCAAAGCAGCACAGCAGTCACAGACCCACACCCAACCCCCACCAGCAGCAGCAGTCTGCCTACAGCAGTGACACTGTGTTCCAAGTGCAGGGGAGAACAGGAGCATTCCATGTTAATTATTTTCTCTTTGCTCCCCAAAGGGCGCAGCATGCTCAGCTGTTACATACTTCCCAGACCTTTGAAAAGGGAAGGGTGTATGCCTTCATGGCAGCAGAAATCAAAACAGTAATTAGAGCGGTCACCGCACGCACTGTGGGATACTGGTGGAAACCAGTTATGTTGACTAAATGAACGGCAGTGTCTACACTGATGCTTTGTCGCTTTAACTTTGCTGCAAAAAGCTTTATGCTTTTTGTTGAAGTGGTTTTGTTTTGTCGGAGAAACAGCAGAGTTTTACCTTCAAAAGTAGCTTTGTAGTGTGTACACCTCCCCTGTTTTGTCAGCAAATGGCAGCTTTTGCCAACAAAAGGTTGTAGTGTAGAGAAAGTCTTATTCTTCTCTGTACTATGACTGCAGAGGTGTTAACTGCCCACTTCATTTTGACTGGTTTCTTGCAACAGGTGTTAACTCTTTATGCTAAACAATCTGTTGTATTTAGCTCTGACACTCTGGCCATGTCTACATCTAAAATTTTGCAGCGCTGGTTGTTACAGCTGTATTAGTACAGCTGTATAGGGCCAGCGCTGCAGAGTGGCCACACTTACAGCAACCAGCGCTGCAAGTGGTGTTAGATGTGGCCACACTGCAGCGCTGTTGGGCGGCTTCAAGGGGGGTTCCGGGACGAGAGAGCAAACCGGGAAAGGAAACCAGCTTCCCCGCGGTTTGCTCTCGCGTTCCCGGAGCCAGCCAGCAAACCGCAGGGAAGGAGACCTGCTTGCTCGGGGTTCCGGGACCGAGAGAGCAAACCGGGAACGCCGCGGTTTGCTCTCGCGTTCCCGGAGCCAGCCAGCAAACCGCAGGGAAGGAGACCTGCTTGCTCGGGGTTCCGGGACCGAGAGAGCAAACCGGGAACGCCGCGGTTTGCTCTCTCGGTCCCGGAGCCAGCCAGCAAACCGCAGGGAAGGAGACCTGCTTGCTCGGGGTTCCGGGACCGAGAGAGCATACCGGGAACGCCGCGGTTTGCTCTCGCGTTCCCGGAGCCAGCCAGCAAACCGCAGGGAAGGAGACCTGCTTGCTCGGGGTTCCGGGACCGAGAGAGCAAACCGGGAACGCCGCGGTTTGCTCTCGCGTTCCCGGAGCCAGCCAGCAAACCGCAGGGAAGGAGACCTGCTTGCTCGGGGTTCCGGGACCGAGAGAGCAAACCGGGAACGCCGCGGTTTGCTCTCTCGGTCCCGGAGCCAGCCAGCAAACCGCAGGGAAGGAGACCTGCTTGCTCGGGGTTCCGGGACCGAGAGAGCAAACCGGGAACGCCGCGGTTTGCTCTCGCGTTCCCGGAGGCAGCCAGCAAACCGCAGGGAAGGAGACCTGCTTGCTCGGGGTTCCGGGACCGAGAGAGCAAACCGCGGCGTTCCCGGTTTGCTCTCTCGGTCCCGGAACCCCGAGCAAGCAGGTCTCCTTCCCTGCGGTTTGCTGGCTGGCTCCGGGACCGAGAGAGCAAACCGCGGCGTTCCCGGTTTGCTCTCTCGGTCCCGGAACCCCGAGCAAGCAGGTCTCCTTCCCTGCGGTTTGCTGGCTGGCTCCGGGACCGAGAGAGCAAACCGCGGCGTTCCCGGTTTGCTCTCTCGGTCCCGGAACCCCGAGCAAGCAGGTCTCCTTCCCTGCGGTTTGCTGGCTGGCTCCGGGACCGAGAGAGCAAACCGGGAAAGGAAACCAGCTTGATTACCAGAGGCTTCCTCCTTCCACGGAGGTCAAGAAAAGCGCTGGTAACTGTCTACATTGGATTACCAGCGCTGGATCACCAGCGCTGGATCCTCTACACCCGAGACAAAACGGGAGTACAGCCAGCGCTGCAAACAGGGAGTTGCAGCGCTGGTGGTGCCCTGCAGATGTGTACACCTTCAAAGTTGCAGCGCTGTAACTCCCTCACCAGCGCTGCAACTTTCTGATGTAGACAAGCCCTCTGTTTACCTTTCACAGACCAGAAGCAGGGCTCTGGGGAGCAAAAAATCTTGTCGCTTTCACCACAGAAGTTGGTCCAAGAAATATATTAATTCATCCACTTTACCTCTCTGGTAGAATGTTTTCATGTATAGTTGTCTATGCACACAGTACCAGACTCTGAAATATTCTAGAAAGTAGTTTTTCAATTCAGAATTTATACATAGGTCAGTATTAGTGTCAGAGGTGACAATACAAAGCTTCATATTGTGAATATGCAAATGCTGTGAGAGAAAGCAGTGGCCTAACAAGAAGTGGTGAAGACAACATCCACAAACAAGTCTTTGCCTCATGCTCTTTGTCCCTTTTCAGTGCAGTTACTGCTCTTGACAACCATGTTATCAGCACTAAGACAATCCCATTTGATCATGAAACATATCCACAGGTGCTAACAACATATCCACTGGACTGCATGTAACATCAGACATATCAGTCTCCACTGAAATAGCAGATGTTAGTGAAAAACAAATTAAGAGATTTGTGAGAGGTGTACTTGATTCTAATAGGACAAGAAGCTTCTCCAGACCCATCAAAAAAATCTGTCATCAAAAATCTGTCATTTGCTGACATGGCCAAAACGAACAAATATCTGGCAAGGAACGGACAATCACAACAGTTATCAGTCCAGAAACTGTCTGCCACGGAGCCCTGTCCTTAACAAGATGCAGAGATGAGGTTCTTCCCGAACAGGACCTGGGCCTATGTCCCTCTTCCATACTGATGGAACAATGAGAACAAACAATGCTGAATTAGGGCACCATCTGGAAGCTCTAGCTGAAAGAATTCATGACCTAAGAGCATGTAACAAAGGATACGTCTACACTTACAGAGTTTTTGCACTGTAAGTTTCACCGGTGATAGGGAACCAGTGAAAGAAAAGCGCTGGTTTACGTACTCACTTAGTTCCTCAGGCATCAGAGAGTGTTTACACTAGCAGCACTTCCATCGCCGATGAGAGCGGCGCTGTAGGGCAGCTATCCCACAGTGCAGCTCTCTCAATAGGTCTTGTGGGAACAGTGGAGGGGGTGAGCGCAAGGTTTTCTGGCTCCCTGCTCAGTGCACCGTGCTGCACTGCTTCATGTCCCAGCAGCCCCTTTACTTCCTTGTGTCTTTCGTGGCATTTTTCTAAAAAACCCTTGCTGTCTGGCTGCTTTCCCTGCCACATCTACAAGCAAAGGGAAAGGGACTTTCAAACTTCCCAGGGCCAAGCCAAAATTTCTGCAGTGAAAAATATGTTAGCACAGCTGTATGACCACAGTGAGAAAGAAAAGGAGATCCACAGAGACCTGAATTGCTTGCACTTCAATCTAGCTATCACAAGTCCACTGGCCAAACTTCCACCATGTGAGGATAGTTTTGAAGAGCATTTTGGCAAACAAAGATTTAGATGTCTTCATACACAGGTAAACCAGATATTGGATTACCACTGCAACACGGATGGAAAAATGAGGGTGATGAACTACTTCCTGTATTCTTCAAGGACCCAACAGCATCTGAACTTCTACAAGACCTTATTTGTGCCTGCACCAGTAGGAGTCACTGCACAATCGACTATGTCTGCAGTCAAAACAATCTTCCCTGCATAGAACTGTGTACATGCCAAGACAATTAAGAATTTGGTAACCCATGCACCCTCGTGAGAGATGGTGATAATGTTGACTAGAAATGTCACCAGTGCTATCACGTTTCAATACCTGTACAAATTATTAGATTACCACCTTTTAGATTGTCATTGTGATGCTTTAAGGTCACATAGAAATCCAACTTTATGTCTTGAAATAGTAAGAAAGGGTCATTAATCTAACAGAAACTAATGTAAATATTTCAAAGTGATCATTTTAATGTATTGATGGTGTCACTGTTTATCCCTGTTTCTATTGTAATGGCATCACCTGACAGCCCAACATCATACCTCATCTCAACCTTCACAGCGGTCAGTCTAGCACATTCACTAGCACTAATGTAACTTTAAATTAAAAAGGGACTTTCTTCTACTGAGAAGACATAGCTACCAAATATTTTGGAAAAAAATATTTCTTGCCTTAATCTGTAAAAGTGTTGAAGCACATCATTAAGGAAATCACAATAATAGTAGACACTCCTGCTATGGTAATTCCTAATCATTATTCAAGATATATCAGAAAAGAGCTGGGACAGGGACCATCCATGGAAGGACATTACCAATCAAACAATGCAAGCATGAACTGGCTATCATCTGAAAAAGAAGAAAAGTCTTCAGGGGCTTTGAGATGTTACTTTATATAATGAGACTGAAAATTTACTTGTTCTTGATCGTTTCAAATTCTGAGGCATGTGTTTTAGAGTTTGTGGGTAAATGGTGAGGTGTTTAAATTTATTGTACTCTGATTTTAAGATTTACATGGGGATGAGAAACTCTTGGCTCCTTGGAGCCAAGATCAAAGTTTAGAGGACAGTGTTGTTGGAAACACTGTAATTACAAACATTCACGTCCTTTTCAAAATAAAAAACAAACAAACAATGCAGGTTTGCCAGCTCTAATTCTGCTGCAGCATTTGTTAACATGCTGTCATAACCTCAGTCCCAGATTTGGACCTTAGCGTCCAAATTATGGGGGTTAGCATGAAAACCTCCAAGCTTAGCTACCAGCTTGGACCTGGTACTTGCTGCCACCACCCAAAAAATTAGAATGTTTTGGGGCACTCTGGTCCCCCTGAAAAACCTTCCCTGGGGACCCCAAGACCCAAATCCCTTGAGTCTCACAACAAAGGGAAATAATCCTTTTTCCCTTCCCCCCCTCCAGGTGCTCCTGGAGAGATACACAGACACAAGCTCTGTGAATCCAAACAGAGTGACTCCCCTTCTCCGTTTCCAGTCCTGGAAACAAAAGTACTTTCCTCTTTACCCAGAGGGAATGCAAAATCAGGTTAGCAAATCCAACACACACAGGTTAGCAAATTGGTGGGATTTCTTCCTCCCACCAATTCCCTGGTGAGTACAGACTCAATTTTCCTGAAATTTCCCAGTAAAGAAAACTTCAACAGGTCTTAAAAGAAAGCTTTATATAAAAAGAAAGAAAAATACATACAAATGGTCTCTCTGTATTAAGGTGACACAATACAGGGTTAATTGCTTAAAAGAATATTGAATAAACAGCCTTATTCAAAAAGAATACAAATCAAAGCACTCCAGCACTTATATTCATGCAAATACCAAAGAAAAGAAACCATATAACTTACTATCTGATCTCTTTGTCCTTACACTTAGAAACAGAAGATTAGAAAACAGAACTACTTCTCCAAAGCTCAGAGAAAGCAGGCAGACAGAAAACAAAGACTCAGACACAAACTTCCCTCCACCCAGAGTTGAAAAAATCCGGTTTCCTGATTGGTCCTCTGGTCAGGTGCTTCAGGTGGAAGAGACATTAACCCTTAGCTATCTTTTTATGACACATGCTAAAGAGAGTAAATGTTATAGTGAACAAAACATACTATTATAAAGCTTTGGTATGTTTGTTAGGCTACAATATGTTCTTTCGTCACTACCATAATGTTTCACTAACGCAAAATGCTAACATTCAGTATTTACATTAGATTTAAAAAGAGCCAACCCGATACAAGTATCAGGTTTCCTCCCAGAGATATTAGTAAGAGAGTGATCAACATTGTTCCAAACATCTACAAGTTTTGGTAAAACTGTTCTTTAAAGCAGGTTTAAACATATGGAATATACTGAAACTGAAGACAACAAAATATGATTTTTGACTCATGTTAACAAGAGGTTTGAACAGAGGATTGGGTAGGCAGGTTTTCCAAATTCTAGCCCCCAACTCCCACACTATGCAAAGTAGTTTAGGGACTGATTTTCACAGGTACTAAGCAATCCCAGCTTCAGCTGAAGTCAATGGGAACTCAGGTCCTGTGCCAAAGTTTATCCTTTTGTAATATAGGGTAATACCTGCATCATGGGCTTATTTTGAGATCCTCTGATAAAAGGAATAAGTGTGCAAAGTATTGTTATAAAGGGATGCTGTCATTATGAATAAAACTATTTATATAGTGTCATGCCCAGTATCTAGAGTTGAAGTTAATGCTTTTCCAGCTTTTTAGTTCATGCACATATGTATACATGCTAAGACATCTCTTTTCTGACATCTCTTTTTTTTTTAAACAATCAAGGTATTATCTTAATAATAATCCTGTTAGTCTTATAGTTTGCGTGACAATGACAGGAAGGCAGAGTTGTGAAATGATGCAGTGTTCATCTGTTCGGAAACAAATGTAACAAATACAGAGCCATCAATTTACTGGATGTAAGTTGTTCCAAAAAGGTATTTGATTTTTTGCATCTCACTTTTTATTCTGTGCATAATTTCAAGGTTTTTTCTCCAGAATAAGGAGGAAATTTGAAGAGAAAAGTGAGTTAGGGTACAACAAAATAGAACCTTGTCAAGCCTGACAACGTCCATTTAAAATGTATCTGTTTTGTTTAGCTATGATATAACCAGACACACAAGAATGAGTATCTACAGATTACCAAATGTTATTTAAAGATCTTAAACTACCATTTTTTGTATTCAATATTAAAAAAAAAAGTGCATATTTTTTATATCAAGATAACAGCCAGACAGCTGAATTTTAAGGACCTTTACATTTATAACCTAACAATAACTCAAATTCTTTGGGGAGAACCAACTAACAATACTACATGGAAACTACAGTTTCCAATATATTTAAACAGACATGCACCTTGTGGTTTGAGAGCATAATTTGCAGACCTTTGAAGTTTCTAGGCAAGTCAAATTAATGTGCTGCAAAATTTCACACTACATCATCATGATACATTGAACAATAATTTCTGAATGCCATCTACCCTACACATATTTACCATATCAAAGAACAATCAGTTACCTTCTACCAACTCCTCTTTCCCATCTTTGCCACTGGCTTCTTGCACAAGATAATGATGAGTAATGGAGAATCTGAAGTCAGCAAATGAAATTTCATCTGATTTCTCCTCCCATATTCCAGTGGTGTATACACCCTGCATATTGAAAAGGGATAAGATATTATTTGGTCATGGCGATTTAGGCTAACCTTCATCAACAACGTTCCCATTTTTTACATCCATGTGTGGAATGAATTTTGTTATGTGCACCAATATAGAGGTGATGTGTGGCAGAGTGGGGCCGAGAGGTTCGGCGTGTGGGAAGAGGCCCAAGGCTGAGGCAGAGGGTTGGCGTGTGAGGGGGTAAGGGCTCTGGCCGATGGTGCTGGCTCTGGTGTGAGGCCAAGAATGACGGGTTTGGGGTGCAGGCTGCCCCGGGACTACAGCAGGGAGAGAGGACTCCCCCACAAGCCCTCTCCCCAGCCACAGCTGCTCTGGGACTGAGGGAAAGGGACCTCTCTCTCGCCTGCGCAGCCCTTGATTGCCTGATGTGTAGCTGCACAGCTCAGAGGGAACTTAGATCAGCAATAAAGAATAAAGTTCAACCTTAATGTGTAGGAATATATTAACAGCTAAGATTGAAAGTATTTGATTGGATAACCAAGTTTTAACTCTGAAAACTGTGTCCTGACCACCAAATTCAGTTTAATAAAACTCCCTTTGAATACATAGCTGTAGGCTTACCCAGTACAGAAGAATTTCTCTGCATTGATATGTAGGATAACTATGTAGCTTCCTGTCTGGTGTACTGGGCTCAGAGAAGGAAGGCCGCAAAGACTCAAGCTATGTCTACACTAAAGTCTATGTCGGCATACTTATGGCCACATCCAGACTAGGTATTAAAATCGATTTTAGATACGCAACTTCAGCTACGGGAATAACATAGCTGAAGTCGAATTTCTAAAATTGAGGTACTCACCCGTCTGGACGGCGCAGCATCGATGTCTGTGGCTCTCCGGGTCGATTCTGGAACTCCGTTCGGGTTGATGGAGTTCCGGAATCGATGTAAGCGCTCGGGGATCGATACATCGCGTCCAGACTAGACACGATATATCGATCCCCGAGCAATTGATTTTAACCCGCCGATGCCGCGGGTTAGCCTGGACGTGGGCTATGTCGCTCAGGGGTGTGAATAAACCACCCGCCTGAATGAAACAAATTACACCAATATAAGCACTCGTGTGCACACTGCTATGTCGACAGAAGACCTTCCCTTACTGACACAGCTTCTGACATTCACTGAGGTTGTTTTATTATGCAACCAGAAGAGATCTCGGCTGCGCCGCTGTTTTTGTAGACATATCCTAAGTATTTTTTAGATTTTGAGGTTATGGAGTGCCTCAGCCACAACTGCATCCTCTGTAATGAAATACTGACAAATACTGACTAGCTCCGAGGAGTCATGTGACACCTTTCTCCATGCATCACAAAAGTTAAGTGCCATGGAGTGAAGAAAAAGCAGAGATGCTTGAAAACTGAAATGGGAACCTGGACAACACCTTGTGCCTGAACCCAGGAACAAGAACACTGGAGCACACATAAAGGTCAACTCATTACCAATATAACATTTCCTTGGGAGAAAATTTCTCCCAATCATAACTTTATAATTAATTCTGACCACACAGATTCATTTCTGCAAGTAAAATTCCCACTGAAAACTGTTCTTGCTGTAAGTAACCTCAAACTTCAGTCTGCCAAATACAAGGAATCTGAAGTGTAAATATGAATGCACATTATATATTATACCACGCCATCTCCAATTAAAAAACAGAATTTCATAAGCAATTAAACTGACCTTTTCTAGGGGCTTGCCTGAAGAAACCCCAATAAGTTTCCAGTCATTCAAAACTTCTTCAACTTTTGAAATAAATCTAGTGGGGAGAAAAATTGTTAGTATTTCCTAAACATTAGAACTTATCTCACTAAAAATGACTGTACAATACAGTGAAATTCCTGAAAAATTAGCACTGTACAACTCATTAGAAGGGAAAAAACTGTTATCCTAAAATAAGTTTTTATACTATTTTTTTTCTATTTCATTTATATTAAGCCTTACTCTCACAGAGTGCCTGATTGTGAGCCTCTTATTTATACTGGTGAGCTGTTACTCACATGAGTAGTTCCACTCCGTAGTTCTATTTCAGGGGAAATTACATTTCATTCAGATTTTCATTTCACTGATCACCAGTGTAAAATAAGGGGCTCACAATCTAATCTACAGGATGTAGGCACAAACATTCCATTGAGCAGAGAGGGGGAGGTATACCTGCACATACCCAAATAGTATTGTAAACACTAAATAATTTGTAAACCAAATGATTTTGTCTGTCTCACTGACCAGCTCAGGAATTATACACTTGGAAAGTTAATTTTAAAATAACCTGTTAAAAAGCTAATGCGGTTTTAGGATGCATCAGGCGAGGTATTTCCAGCAAAGATAAGGAGGTGTTAGTACCGTTATATAAGGCACTGGTGAGACCCCCCTTGAATACTGTGTGCAGTTCTGGTCTCCCATGTTTAAGAAGGATGAATTCAAATTGGAACAGGTTCAGAGACGGGCTACTAGGATGATCCGAGGAATGGAAAACCTGTCATATGAAAGGAGACTCAAAGAGCTTGGCTTTTTTAGCCTAATCAAAAGAAGTTTGAGGGGGGATATGCTTGCTCTTTATAAATATATCAGAGGGATTAATATTAGGGAGGGAAAGGAATTATTTAAGCTTAGTACCAATGTAGATACAAGAACAAATGGGTATAAACTGGACACTAGGAAGTTTAAACTTGAAATTAGACGAAGGTTTCTAACCATTAGAGGAGTGAAGTTCTGGAACAGCTCTCCAAGGGGAGTAGTGGGGGCAAAAGACATATCTGGCTTTAAGACTAAGCTTGATAAATGTATGGAAGGGATGGTATGATGGGATAGCCTAATTTTGGCAATTGATCTTTGATTATCAGCAGATAAGTATGCCCAGTGGTCGGTGATGGGATGGGATCTGAGTTACTGCAGAGAATTCTTTTCTGAGTGCTGGCTGGTGAGTCTTGCCCACATGCTCAGGGTTTAGCTGATCGCCACATTTGGGGTTGGGAAGGAATTTTCCTCTGGGGCAGATTGGCAGAGGCCCTGGAGGTTTTTCGCCTTCCTCTACAGTGTGGGGCATGGGTCACTTGCTGGTGGATTCTCTGCAGCTTGAGGTCTTCAAACCACAATTTGAAGACTTCAATAACTCGGATATAGGTTAGGGGTTTGTTATAGAAGTGGATGGGTAGGGTTCTGTGGCCTGCTTTGTGCAGGGGGTCGGACTAGATAATCACATTGGTCCCTTCTGACCCTAGAATCTATGAGTCTATGTACAATACAATGCTGCTTCCATCATCCAATATCTGAACAAAAAAGGGCAGCATGGAACAGAGAATGATGATCAGAGTCTAAGCAGGAAATCTCTCGCAAATATTTCAAAGTTGAACTAACAAATAAAAATACAAAACACACCATACAGATATAAAGCTGTAATTTTAGTCTATGATTCTGGTGAGAGTGATAAACCCTTCAAAAGTTCTTCTTAGTTTAGAAACTCATCTGAACTTTCTGGATGAGTTTTAGTAGAAACTGAATTTATGCTTTGTAATTCACAGCAAGCTAACAAACATTTTTCACGATAGACGGCTATGAACACTTTCCCCAGTTGATTTCATTATGCTCAGAAATATCGGAAATCCAAATAACAGAATCATAGAATATTAGGGTTGGAAGAGACCTCAGGAGGTCATCTAGTCCAACTCCCTAGTAAAAGGAGGACCAACACCAACTAAATCATCCCATCCAGGGCTTTGTCAAGCCGGGCCTTAAAAACCTCTAAGGATGGAGAGTCCACCACCTCCCTAGGTAACCCATTCCAGTGCTTCACCACCTTCCTAGTGAAAGTGTTTCCTAATACCCAACCTAAACCTTCCCCACTCAACTCAATGAGACCATTGCTTCTTGTTCTGTCATCTGATATCACTGAGAACAGCCAAGCTCCATACTCTTTGGAACCCCCCTTCAGACAGCTGAAGGCTGCTAACAAATCCCTCCTCACTATTCTCTTCTGCAGACTAAATAACCCCAGTTCCCTCAGCCTCTCCTTATAAAACATGTGCCCCAACCCCTAATAATTTTCATTGCCCTTCACTGGACTCTCTCCAATCCGTCCACATCCCTTCTGTAGGGAAATGACCAAGCCAACCACTGTAAAAGTCAATAAATCAACACTAGCTGCAAACAGTAACGTTCTGTTTCCAACAGCTGAAAATGCATACTTAAAACTAGTTATTAAAAATAATGGGAAGACAGGTTCTAGTATGTACTTTTCTCTGACAGACTTCATTCTCTGAAACTTTAGTGTAATCACCAGAAGCCCTCTGAATATTATGACTCAATTATAAATATTCACTTTAAACAAAAAAATCCATACCATGGATTATTCAAATAGCAACCCAAATTTATATTTTAACACACAAGCAGACTATAAAACTTTGAAAGAGGACTATGCTTCTATCATAAAAATTAGACATGGAAAAGGCCTAACAACATTATGTAAGTAATGTAAGATTGTTCTCTATAATCTATTTTCTGATACTTTACATTAATATGTTCACTTTAAGCAAGCACGCACACAGGATGATAGGTCTGATCCTACTTTTATTGACTTAATTGGGAGTGAGATTAGGCCTCATGTATGTTTTATTGGCATTTCAATATTCCAAATCAGAATTATTCTTATGGTTGGGATAGCACCATCTGTCTATCCAATCAACCTTAATTAGAAGAGGTCAGTTTTCTTCTGTGCTCATTCCATCTGCATTCAGACAAACTAACACTTCCATCGCTTTCTGAGTTTGTGTCATACACAGAAATCCATTCTGTGCACTGTCTACAATATTATTTTAAATAAGCAAACAAAAAAAAGATGACAATTTCCGACACTCCAAAACAAGATAAATCGTTCCCTGCCAATATTTAGCCAAGCAAACCTGATAATGGTACAGTATTTAACCACACAAGCACATATCTGCGCTGAACTGAACACAGGACATACCATATTGCACATTAAGCAGTGACACTGTGTTTGGAGTGGAGTAATGTCACCAAAATGCAGTCCCTGCTTTGAAGAACTGTCTCTACCTTAGCTTTTCTGAAAGACACCCTACTGTTGGTTCTCCTTCAGTGGTAACAGCAGTGGGAGAAGCACAGAGGGACAAGTCTCCAGGAAATCACTGGTTGTTTTACCAAGGGATCATTTAGACCGAATCGGAACAGGCCTACGCAACAGGATAGTGAAAGTGCAGCCAGCTTCCTACGCCAGCACACTCACAAGCAGATACACTCCGGGGTTAACAACAGGAGTGGGAAACTTGTCCCAAAAACGCTAGGGCGTGTGGGGCCACCCCAGAGGAGCCACGACGCTGGGGCCTCAGGGGAAGGGAGGCCATGGTGCCTTTCCCAGGGGTTCCTGAGCGCAGGCAAGAGCTTGCCGAGGAGGAGGACCCCGCGCGCTGTGCAGTCATCCCATCTGGGATTACACCGAGTGCCTCTCTGAGGGCCCCTTCCCCTAAACTTGCAAAGCCGGGGGGGGGCGCTACCCGCAGGGAAGGGCGGCGGCTGGGGGCAGGATGCGGAGCCCGGGGAGGCGGTCTCGTACCTTTCCCACTCGGAGGCGGTGGTGAAGTCCGTGATCTCAAACACCTCGGACTCGGGCTGCGGGGAGAGAGCGGGAGAGGCGGTAAGTGCGGGCGGGCTGAAAGGAACCGGTGGGGGGCCGGGCAGCGGGCCGGGGGACTCACCTCGCTGTCCGCCGCCATCTTGTGCAGCCACTGGGCAGTACCGCGCATAGGCTCATGGGAGATTGGCAGGGGAAGGGAACAGGAGGGTGGGGAAGGACGGTGAGAGAGCCATTGGAAATGTCCGCAGCTTTGGGGCTCGCACAGAGAGCCACCCACTGCTCTCTGTCCAGTCCGATATCTCCATTCCCCTCATCGAGACAGCCCTGTCCCTACACTCCTCCACAACCCTCCTGAGCGACAGCCCTAACCCTACACAGCCCGCCAAACACACCCCTCCTGAGACAGCCCTAACCCTACACCCCTCCAGACACACCCCTCCTGAGACAGCCCTGCCCCTACACCCCTCCAGACACACCCCTCCTGAGACAGCCCTGCCCCTACACCCCTCCAGATACATCCCTCCTGAGACAGCCCTGCACCTACACCCCCTCCAGACACACCCCTCCTGAGAGACAGCCCTGCCCCTACACCCCACACACACTCCTTCTGAGCGACAGACCTGCACCTCTGCCCCACCCCTCCTCAGAGACAGCCCTGCCCCTACACCCCTCCAGATACATCCCTCCTGAGACAGCCCTGCACCTACACCCCTCCACACACACACACACCTTCTGAGAGACAGCCCTGCCCGTCCCCAAACACCCTTCTTCAGATACACCCCCCACACACAGCCCGCCTCAGAGACAGCCCTGCCCCTACACCCCACACACACTCCTTCTGAGCGACAGACCTGCACCTCCGCGCCACCCCTCCTCAGAAACAGTCCTGCCCCTACACTCCACCCCTCCACACACAGCCCTGCTCCTATACCCCCCATACACACCCCTCTTGAGAGACAACCCTACCCCCACACACAGACACCCCTCCTTAGAGCCAGCCTTGCCTCTTCATCTCCACACACACCCATCCACATACAAAGGCAGCACATCCCTTCCATGTTCACAGTCTCCTCAGAGATTATATGCAGTATAGCTATGTTAGTCCAAAGATATTAGAGAGACAAGGTGGTTGAGTTAATATCTTCTGTTGGACCAGCCTCTGTTGGTGAGAGAGACAAGATTTTTAGGAAGAACTCTGTGTGGCTCAAAAATCTCACCAATAGAAAAATCCAGATCCAGAAAAATTACAGATCCAGACTAACACGGCTATCCCTCTGATACTTGTCACCAATAGAAGTTGGTCCAGTAAAAGATATTACCTCACCCACCTTATCACTTCTCAGAGAGAGCCCTGCCCTATCTTCCCCACACATACATCCCTCTACATACACAGACAGCCCTGCCCCCTCATCCCTGTACAGATACATCTCCATCCCCACAGACACCCTACCACAGGGAGAGACACCCCAACCTAACACACTCAGAGACCAATCGGGATCTTCCCATCCACCCAGGCTGCTCCACACAGAGACAGCACACTACATACACACAGAGATACATGTCCTCTCTCACCCACTCAGAAATGCACACTTCTATACATACATGACCCTACCTCCATACATACCCGGCTCCTATATATATTATCCAACACACAGATTTCCCCCACTCTTCCTTACATATCTCATAAGACACCACACACACACATCCAGAAAGAGAGAACTTCACACCCAAGCTTGTTTGGGGGCAGTATTTAGGTTCTTCTTTCCCTCGCCAGATCTTCATTCCATTTGTTTGCATGAAGTTCTAACACCTAAATACATTCTTCATTAACACATCTTTGGCCTAGGATTATTTAATTACAGGGTGTACATAATGTAGAAGTAATATAAGAGAAAACTATAGGATGTAGACAGATGAAAACAATACAATCAACATCTAATTTGATCTTTATTAGCACAAGAGTGAATGAATTTGAAAGCATACTAACACTTAACACTTCTTTGATATTCACATACAAGTGAATTGTCCTGAGGCTCTGGCATGGGCTTGTACCTGGCCTGTCAGTGTCACAAGGTTATTCTATTTATAAGTAGTGATTTATGACTGGATTTATTAAGAGCGTACAGTGTACCTTTGCCTGTGCTGGAGGGATTATGGAGTCCTCTATTGACTGGATGTTGTACTGGGGTTTAAAAGAGCCCAACACCATGAATGAACCTGCAGGTGCATTACAGTATGGAGTTTAGTGACAACTATGAAGTCATAGGTAGATAGGGTTTGTTACAGTATATTCAATAAGATAATATTTTGATTATTTATTGAGTTCTCTAAGAAGGGGAAAGGAAAGCAAATACTGTATAGTAGAATCTGGTTAAGTAGGACACCCCACTGGATGAACTGCCTATTTTAAAAGAGTTTGAAAAGGTTTGAAATTAAATAGAAATAGAAGAATAAAAACAATGTCTTTTGAAGGATATACTTTATGCATTAGTGTGAGGCTGTTTTTAAAAGAAGCAAGGAGTTCAGGGAACTTTACTGGGAGGGAAGTAATGAATTTTTAGGAAAGTGGTAGGAATTGACATCCAGAGAAAAGTGCCATAAAAATAGGTCATGCACCAAAAGTGTAGCTAGCCAGACAAGGGAGAGGGATGTAGGCTGCTTCGCATGCTAGAACAACTCTTTTGTAATTGGGGCCTAAAATCCTACCATGTAGTTTAACCCTGTTTTGTTTCATAGATGGCTGAGACGCCAACTTACAATTCTCCAAACAAAATGCCCAGTGGACAGTTGCCTTGGCAACAGCCTGTAAACTAAACTGTCTGGTTGTAGCAGTGGCTGCCTGAAGGATTTTATGCTAGAAGAATTTGCTTTAATAATGGGAACACACTTGGCTATGCAATCTGAAGCTCACCCAGAAAATAAAATCAAAGTACACAGAATCACTGTGTGAATTAGCTGCTATCCAGTGAAGAGGGACAGCTATGACCTAAAAATTATATTTAGCTGCTCTTCGGATTGGTGTCTCTGTTTCAAAACTTGCTCTTTGATACAAGCTCTAGGTAAGCTCAGTGTTTCAGCATATTGTACAGAACCTATTATTTTCAATTATTATTTACAAAGCTCCACAGTTATGCATGGTAATTTACAATAAAGTAAAAAGACAAAATCCTGAGATCATCTAATTATAATCTTAGAAAACCAGTTTAATGGAATGCCTGTGCTAATATACACCAAGAGAAAGTGTTGTCCAGTGATTAGCATAGAGGATTGGGAATCAAGAGTCTTAACTTCTATCCCAGTTTTTGCACTCATTAACTGTGGGACCTTGGGCAAGTCACTCAGCTTCTCTTTATATGTTTAACCATGTTTAAAATGGGGATATTACCTGCTTATCCCACAGGGTTGTTGTGAGGCTTAATATTATTGTGTTTTAAACTTTATGAGATCCTTGGATGAAAGGTGCCATATAAAAGTGCAATTTGTTATAAAAACTTGAATTTCATCTAAGATAAATCCATGGGAATAACTATCAATGAATCTGTAGAGAGTGCTGTGGCACTTGTACTAGGAATTATGCTTTCCTATTAGTTAACGTAATAAGAAATAAGGGCCTGTGCCTGCTCATATTTAATAGTACACAGTAGGAAAATTCTTATTGTGTTCAATGGGAGTTGGATTGGAACCTACATTTTCTCAGTGTTTATTTTATTTAATGTTGTGACATCAGGAAGTTTTTCCATTCCCATCAGTTGTGCTGTGATCTCAGCTGAAAAGAAAATAAAGGGAGATAAAATAATTAGATATATAAAAGATCTTAGTTGTATAAAGCAGAAAAAGAACTCTTACTTTGCCACTTTGACATTTATTAACCTAAAGGTATTTGTTACCTTGTATGATGGAATCCATAATATAAAACAAAACCAAACAGTGTTACAGTTAATTAGTGGTTAGTCCCTGCCCGTCTGTTTATAGTTAGGCTGAAAAATTTAAACATACTATAAAAATGTATTGTATTTAAGGTTATTATTCGGGCTAATTAGTGTGATAAAACTTATAAGGAACACTATGAATATTATTGTTATAATTTAGTAACACCAACAGTCCAAGCGTTTAAGAATCTCTGCCACAAGTGGAATAATTTAATCTTAAAACAAACAAAAAAGAACAATAAATTATTCCAAGGTTTCCCTGAGGTAACTTCAGAGATTGATGTGGAGCTCATCATCAGCAATATCTAAAGTTTAATAATTTCTCAGAAACCTATATTTTCAGCACCCTAAAACTGTAAGTACAGTTCTGATCACAGCAGCTGAAGAGAATCTTAAAGTTAAGTATTTACTATCCAATACTGCAAATGTATATTGACTTAATCAAGGGACATTTTCAGGTACCTTTTTCTCTGGTCTGTTAGATGCCTTTTATTCCTCAATTTTATATAAAAGGAGAGAGATCAAAATAAATCAATAAAAAACAAACATACCAACGTTATCACCTCTTTATAGGTCTCCCAGCGTGTCTTGTATTATCTGTCTGTCTTTTAGACTGCAAGCTCCTCATGGCAAAGGCCATCTTTGTGTTGTGTATAGCATGGAGCATACTGTTAGTGCTCACAATGATAAAATAAATCCCCCCGATCCCAGGGAAGTGCTGGCCTCCACTTCCAGCACCTCCCGTTGGCCTGGAGCAGCAAACCACAGCCAGTGGGAGCCATGATCAGCTGGGCCTAGGGGTGGGGCAGGGGATTTCCCTATATAAGTGGCATCCCAAGTTTGGGAAACACTACTCTGAACCATAGCATTTGTTTAAACAAAGAAACCTTACCAAAAAAAATTGAACAAACTATGTGTTCAGATTAATTGTTCAGCCAGTCTGTTCTTTATTGCATTTTATCTCTTCCTTCCTTTGTACATTGTCTATGTAGATTATAAAGTCTTCCAGTAAGATATTACTTTTCATCTTAGTCTTTACTGCACCTAGTTCACTGTTAGTGCTAAAAAATAAAATAAAAAAAGAATCTATTTTTATTTTGCACAGCTAATACTTGTTGGAAACTTACAAGTACATTTGACTCAATATCTTGCTGCAGTGATCTCCATGGGCTAATACAATGCTAAAATTGGGACCTTTGGATGTACTCCCATAATATTTACTAATACTAACAATATCTTTGTATTCATTTTAACTTGTAATCTTTTAATTTAATTCCATATTCTTCAGGTTTGGAAAAAGTAAACAGAAATACCATTCATTTTTTATTATTTAGAGACTAAAAGGGGGAGAATCCGTCAAGCCTGTTGCCATCAAATCCATCTAGCACTGTTGTGATTAAGATTATTTTTATTTTAATAATCATACACTTGTGTAAGGTTTTACATCTTCATTGTGCTTTAATTAATCCTCACACCACTTCTAACAGTTTGTAACTCTAACTTCCTTTGTGACTCTTTGTGTAATCATATCCCTATTATGGCATTGTAGATGGTTGGATTTCCCTTACAAAAGGGAGCAGATATTCTTTTTAATAGCAGTGAGACAACTATCCCTATCGTCAAACATCATGTGCACGAGAAATGTGTCAACTGTAAACAGTC
The DNA here is from genome assembly GCF_007399415.2 of Gopherus evgoodei. Classification (NCBI taxonomy): domain Eukaryota; kingdom Metazoa; phylum Chordata; order Testudines; family Testudinidae; genus Gopherus; species Gopherus evgoodei. The sequence goes on from NC_044332.1 coordinate 62,575,022, forward strand.
CATATTCCTCAAATGCATTTATTGTAATCAACATGGCAAGGTGACCTATACCTCCTTCAGCACGGCAAGGTGATCTATACCTCCTTCAGCACTTACTGGTTAGTTAAGTACAGGTTTCATTGTACTTTTCTTCCTGTGAATGAGCCTAGTTAAAATATCTCTTCCTGGAAAAACAGGCTCTGATTCTCCACTTAAGACTATTTTGTGCCCCGGGAGCTATGCTGTCATGCATCATGGGAGGTGAGTTTAGCCAGCCCATAAATAACATAGGCATGAGGCACCAAACTGCAACCCCTATGAGGTAGATGGGCAGCATTTCTAAATCAAAATTTTCAGTTTAAACCAAAAGTTTTGGCTGATATTTCAGTGTTTGGATGAAATTGTTCAGCTTTTGATTTCTGATTGAAAAGTCAACATTTTCTGCATAAAGAAACTCCCAATATAGGGACAATGGATGTGGCATTTAAAATGTGCAGAATAATTCACTCAAAAATGTACATGTATTTATACAGGGCAAAAATCCCATTGACTTGACTGGAGCCAGGATTTCTATCCATATTTCCTCTTACTGTGTAGTGAGTAGCTAAACCCAAATTCTTACCTTAGAGTTCACTCCTGCAAGATGCTGAACACGCTGGCCCTGATCCAGAAAAATATTTAAGCACGTATGCTTAACTTCAAGTATGGGAGCAGTCCTACTGACTTCAATAAATCAGCAAGAAAAAAAAACCTTGCCCTATTATACAACTAACAGCAGTGGATTTGAAAATGACTTGTTTGATATCAGATGGCAGGAGAAAAGGAAGATGTGCTGTGGGATACATGTTGTTCACAAATTTCATTTCCATCTCACCCCAAAGAATCTGAATGCCTGGATGAAAATGAAAACGAATGGCCAGACAATATACTTATTGCACTCTCCATAGACATACAAAAAGACTCCATTGGGGAAATTGAGGAAGAAGAGGTTTTGTGTGAAGTTCTTAATACAGTACCAAGAATGTGCTAAGACATGAAGGCAAAGGCCCTGCTGTAGGGAGTTTTCAATCTAAACAGTTACTTTGGTTTTGCCTTTTAGGCAGGTATTATCAGTGCCCAGCCTACGGCCAGATGAACAATCTGCTTCTTTTCCAAATGAAAGACAGAATTCAAGATGCATCAGTATACTTCATTACCTTTTTTCTTGGAGAAAGAGGAAAACAGACACCTGCATGATTTTGACCTCGATTTTCTAGTGGAGGGATCTTGCTCAAGAGTCTAACATTTGAAGTCCCTTATAGGATTAGATGCCCTTCAAAAAATTAAAGTACAGATTCATCAAAGTAAGTTACATTTTTTAAGTTATACTTTTACAGTAAAGTTATGTCTTTCTGTAGACTACACAAACAGGCTACAGTCAAGTGGGTAAGCCTCAAAATTAGTTTTTGTTTTCAAATTCATTTTTTGTCTTTTTCTGGTTTGCTTGCTGCCTTCTTCATGTTCAGTATACTTTGGTCAGACCACCATCCCTCTGTCTTTTTGTATGTATCTGTAAATGAAAGAGAAAGAGGAGCAATGACAGAAAACACAAAAAATAAACAAGAGAGAATTATATCCCTCTTCATCTTTTTTCATGTTTAGTCAATGTGGTCAATCTTTGGGTGAAATCCTGGCCCCACTGAAGTCAAGAGTAAAATTCACATTGACTTCAGTGGGGTCAGGACTTCAATCCTTTGTTTTATTTCCCCTTGCATTACCAATTCTAATTGGTCAGTTTAGCCACAACAATGGACATTAGAACATAACAATGGCTTTACTGGGTCATACCAATGATCCATCTAGCTCAGGATCCTGTCTTCTGACAGTGGCCAATGCCAGGTGCCCCAGAGGGAATGAACAGAACAGGCCATCATCAAATGATCCATCCCCTGTCATCCACTCTCAGCTTCTGGAGGTCAGAGGTTAGGGTCACATGGAGCATGAGGTTGCACTGCTGACCATCTTGGCTAATAACCATTGATGGACTTATCCTCCATGAGCTTATCTAATTCTTTTTTGAACTCAGTTATATTTTTGGCCCATACAACATCTTGTCAACGAGTTCTACAGGTTGTGTGTTGTATGAAGAAATACTTCCTTTTGCTTGTTTTCAACCTGCTGCTTATTCATTGCATTGGGTGATCCCTGGTTCTTGTGTTATGAGAAAGAGTAAACAACACTTCCTTATTCACTTTCTCAAAATCATTCATGATTTTACAGTAGAACCTCAGAGTTATGAACATCTCGGGAATGGAGGTTGTTCGTAATTCTGAAATGTTCGTAACTTTGAACAAAACAGTGCGACTGTTCTTTCAAAAGTTTACAACTGAACATTGACTTAATATGACGCAATACAACTTTGAAACTTTACTATGCAGAAGAAAAAATGCTCCTTTTAACCATCTTACCATCTTAATGTAAATGAAACAAGCACAGAAATAGTTTCCTTACTTTGTCAAAAAAAATTTTAAACTTTCCTTTTATTTTTTAGTAGTTTACATTTAAAACTAATACTGGACTGTATTTCCTTTTTTTGGAGGGGCAGAGGGGGTGTCTGCTGCTGCCCGATTGTGTACTTCTGGTTCCAAATGAGGTCTGTGGTTGATTGGTCAGTTTGTAACTCTGGTGTTCCTAACTCTGAGGTTCTATTGTATAGACCTCTATCATCTCTAGAGCCCCTTAGTCATCTCTTTTCAAGCTGACAAGTCCCAACCTTTTAATCACTCCTAATTTGGAAGCTGTTTTATACCCCTAATCATTTTTGTTTCCCTTCTCTATACTAGGGTTGCCACGTATCTGTTCTTCGACTGGAATGCCCAGTTGAAAAGGGACCCTAGTGGCTCCAATCAGCAGGCTCCCTACCCGGCTCTGTGCTGCTCCTAGAAGCAGCAACATGTGCCTCAGCTCCTACGTATAGGCATGGCCAGGGCTCCAATTCTAAAATATCTTTTTTGAGATGGGGGCAACCAGAACTGTATGCAGTATTCAAGGTCTGGTTGTACCATGGATACATATAGTGGCATTATGATATTTTCTGTCTTATTATCTATCCCTTTCCCAATGGTTTCTAACATTTTTTTAACATTTCATTTATTTTGATTTTAAGGGTTAAATACCTCTGATCTAAAGCACAAGAGAGCTGAGATGTAATTTTATATGATATTTAATATTAAATTGAATACTGTCTTCCAAATTTCCCATTTCTAAATTTGAAATGATAGCTCATACCTAAGAATGGTACAGCACAGTAACAAAAAATTGTAAAGTGTAACTATTGGTGGAAAAACTATATACCTACTCTCTGCTCAGCTTTCCCAATATGATAAGAATTGCTAGCTATATTACACGATTTATACAGAAACAAAATTGCCAGCTAAATCATGTCAGACTTTTTATTTGGGAGGGGGGGAACATAGAAAGGTGTGGAACCTTTAAAAAGCTGTGTGTGTAAGCATTTCAAGTATGTGCACGCTGGATATTAAACCTCCAATTTTTCTGGTGTTTTTTCTAGAATCAGCACTTATTTTTCTAGTTTTTATAGCAATTTAAAATTGAAAGTAAGCAAACCATGAAAAATACATCTTGATTTTCAGATAACTGGTTGAGCTTGTAGTGCTAGCAAGTAGAAAAAGAGTCTTGCTAACTATTATGTGGATTTAATGTGGAAATTCATGATAAATTGTGAACAGGGAATAGTATAATTTTTTTTTTACATACTTTTCTAATCGTAGCCACAGTTTACTTATTAAATAGGAATCATATCATTGACGTTCCATGCAGCTTCAAATGCCTTAGGCAAGAAAATGAGAATCTCCTATTTATGTGTATGCATTAATAGCAGTCACCACATAGGAATTGTCATACTGACTCAGACCTGTGCTCCATCTACTCCATAGCAGATATTTCAGAGAAAGATGCAAGAGATCTTATAATGGAGAATTATGGAATAAGCTGTCCATAAGGAAAAGTTTCTTCCTAACCCTTGTCAGTTAGTGATGGTTTTAATGCCTTGAAATTTAAAGATTTATATCCCTTTTAAATATTATTTTAGCCCTATTGAATATCACTGTGACTATTCTCCATTTTTCTTATAAATATCCAATCCTTTTTGAAGCCTGCAAAGTTCTTGGCCTTAAATTATATTTAGTGGCAATGAGTTCCACAGTTAAATATGCATTGTGTTAAAAGTATTTCTGTTCATCATTTTGAACTTGTCTTTCAATTTCCTTCACACTCTGCTTATTTTGGTTTATGATGAGAAAAGGTAAGGAGTAGCATTACTTACAACTCATTATTTTGTATACGTATACTATCTCTTCTATTATTCTTCTGCTGTGTAAATTAAGCAGTTCCAGCCTTTTCAGTCGCTCTTCACACAGACGTCTTTTCATAGTGCTCAACATATCAAGACTGTTTATAAATTGATGCTGGGAAACAGTAAGGAACCTAGAAACAAATTTTATACTGAATAATTTCACAAGGCATAAAAGAATAAAAATAAAAAGTGCTTTGAAAAGGGACAATTCAAATTAGGGAAGATATTTAAGGAGATAATTTTGTTCAGACTCAGTGTGGTTTAACTTTTAATTTTATTTCATCCCTTAGGTTATACTGACCTCTAGAGGCACAAGAGTTGGGATAAATCAAACAATCCAGATAAAAGGTGTGCAGACTAAAAGAAGAGAGCCTGCCAAAATTCTGAATTTTATGGTATAGAACTTGTTCCCCACACCAGCACACTCAAACCTTGGTTTGCTCCAATGGGACAGACAGAAGCACTATTTTGAAATTATTGTATACAAATGAGCACATAGTGCATGCAAGTGACCACTAATTGTTTCTGTGGAATTGGGTTTGTTTGTAACTTGCATATCAACACACAGAATGTTCTTTGAGCTCATTTTCCCCCCATATGCTACCCCACGTACACTTTGAAATATACTCTGTGCCAAATCCTCTTCATGGAATTCATGTAAATAGTCCAAATAGGAATATACTCACATAATTCCCTAAGCACTTCAGAATAATATATATATATATATATATAGTAGTTCTACCTACAGGAAAAAAAAACAAACATTATTTGTACACACAGTGTGAGCAACCTGGGTAACAACAGTTTGACCACTCGTAAGTGAGGCCAAACTCGTAACAGATGAAAAAAAATTGCTTTAGTTTAAGCAGGCCTTGTCTACACAAGGAACATGTAAAAAAAAAAAAAATCCATCTAGTACTACCACCATTGTGCTGCACTGGTGGAAGCTCTAGGATAGGCAAAGCTCTTGCAGCTTCTGACATATTTACCATTGTGTCAATTAATCATGTGTCAATATAGTATGGTTTATGGAAACTGGTGAGCCTAGACTGAACACCTGGATAAGCTGCACTGTTTCAGCTGTTTAAGGTTATAGTCACAAATCTGTTGAAGGTCTGAAAAGAATTTTCTGCATGGATAAAACAGCTACAAATTAAAATATCACGCTTCCATAGTTTTGTGGTTGAAAGCTTTTTTTTTACTGCTTAAATTAGATTTATATTCCATGGCATCATGACTATTAGTATTACTTGAAAATTCACTAGTTACAATACATTCTTGGAACCAGAATAAAGACAAATTTAACTGCAAGGCTTATTCTCTCATTGAGAAAGTGCACAGCAAATGACAAGTTCTAGGATATCATAACACTGGTTACCATTTGAATTTTTACAGAAAACACACAGAAATCATAGATCAAAGACAGTTAACAGGTAACATCTTATGATGATTTTTATAAGCTTGTGTACAAGAGCTTACTACATATCTCAAAAAAAAAAAAGTGACGTGCCTCATATCAAATAATTCCTCTTTCCCTAGTGCTAAATGCATAGAAATAGAGGATGAGATACACAGATCAAATGGGTCTATAGCTATCAACCATCTTTGCATTTTATGTGTTGATATTGGAGCTGAAAATGAGTTAAATACTGAGAATTTGCCAAAAAATACAGTTGGGCATATTTTCTTGCTTAAAACTATTGATTACTGCCTCAAAAATTTGTATTTGATCTCCCAAATACAAAGCATATTACTAATAGTTTGTTCTGGAACTTACAGTTTCGCCTGGCACCAGTGACATTTCAACCTATAAGAACAGTTCAATTTACTCCTTTACAGGACAATGAAGTCAATGCAAACACTGATAGCAACAATATTTTGAGTATTACAAATTCTGTACCTATGCCTACAAAACCATGTATGAAACTTTACCAGCCTCAATAAGCCAAACCCTAGCAAAGGTAGGCTAAAAAGTCACCAGAACAGGCTCCTACTACTGTTTCTGATAGCTCTACTTCAACAGGAAACCTGGACTCCTTCAGAATGGATGACTATTACAAATGCTCTGCAGACTTGAAAGAACAAGCAAGTGAAATAAAATTAAAATGCAGTGAAGCTGATATAGGTATTAAAACTGAGCAGGCTGACTTTGAAAAATATCAGCTTTCAATAACCTATGAAAATTCAGATATTGTGAACACAGCCAGCGTTTTTGATGACAGTCATGCTAATTTCAACTCAAGTGAAGTGACAAACATCAAGGAGAACTGTGAAATATTTGCAATTCAGTGTCCTGCGTCAAGCAATGCAGACAGTGTAAGAGCTGGAAACTGCGAGAGAAATGTAGAACCAAGGAGTGCCATTAGAACTTATTTAGAGGAAGTGGGTGTTTCAGGAGTGATACCTGCTCATAGCTGGTGTGCAGATGTAGACACTGTGAACGCCGTGCTTGAAAATCATGGTTTAGACTCAAGCTGCAAAAATGAAGTAGTAGAATCATATCATATGCTAGAAGATAAATCTGTAGCTAAAATCATTCCTCACTTTTCTGCTGGGAAAGCAGAAAACAGTGTTTATCCAGTAGTCTTTGGAACAACTGAAAAAATTGCAATTTCAGAAGCAACTGAAACAAAAATCAATAAACCGGTTCCTCTTGTCTATATTACACTATATGAACATGAGCCACCGAGGGCACCACAGACTGCCAAATGTCCCACCAGAAAAAAGGATGTCATCCATAGCATGCCTCCTGAGAGTCACAGCTTCAGCATACTTGCTTACAAAGAAAATGACAATAAAATAAAAACTAATACAAACAGATCTGCTTCAAAGACTAAAATGAGTAGCGAAGTACCTCAAGATTTCTCTGTTTCTGATGAGAGTTCCACAAAATGTAACGCACACAATACTAACATCAAGAACCACATTTTCCCTTCTGTAGGACTGTCTCATCTGGAATCTGAGGCTTCCTCAAAGCTTCAGAAAAAAAGACCTCAGATGAAGAAACACCATGTTCTTCAGAGTGCTCAGAAATCTAAAAAGCAAACATTTCCGTATATCTGCAAAAGTTCAAGTAGCTTAAAGAAACATGTTACTCCACTTTCTGTTCCACGAACACAGTCTGCCTCAGATTTCTTGAATTTGAAATATAGTGACATGTTCAAGGAAATAAATTCAAATGACAAAGGCCCAGGGATTTATGAAATGTTTGGGACTCCTGTATATTCCCAAGTGCGTGGACTTGGTCAACATGAGAGCAGATTTTACAGGGAAGTTTGTTCTACTCCACCTGGGAGATACATTGCTAATAAATGTAAATCTACCTGCACTAATAAGAGAGACAGCAGCAGAATAAGGAGCACCCAGAAAAGAACACGTTCTAAACCCAATAACACAATTGGCATTAAACAAAAGCACAAAGACTTAACACCAGAAGAGAGAAGTTCTGAGTTAAGAGATAGCAACACGGAGCTAGAAGATGTTGTAATAATTTCTGGTCCAGATTGGCACATAAAGGCTTCAAGGAGCACGCCATTGTTTAATGAAGATGAAGGTCAGCAGTTTCTGGTTTTGGAAGAGTTTTCACAATTCACTAAACAAAATGAAATCATTCCGAATTCAAACTTGTCAACTATTAAAGAAGTCCCTTTGGAGCAGTCTTCAGATAGAGATGTAGTTAACGATCAGATTCTTGCAACCAATGTCCACAATTTTCAGCAGGTTGATGATAAACATCATGCAGAATGTGTTGCTTTAGTGAGCAGTTTACTAAAGACAGATCAGAACAACAAGTGTGTAGTCCAAGGAAGAGTGGCTATGGATGACTCCATGAATCTGGAAGCAAACCAGACCTTCTGCAAATCTATAGATAAATATGAAGCACTGTTTGCATTGTCTTTTCCAGACAGAGCAGACTGTGTATCTTCTCAAAGAAAACTAGATCAGAGCTGGACGTACATGTCTGAAAATGCATTAACTGAACATCCAACAAACCAGACTTTAAATGCTGCAAGCCCAGTTTTCCAGACTTATCAAAATATTCTAGACTATGTAGATAATGAAGAACTAACTGATGAGTTGCTTTGTTGCCTGGCGGCAGAGCTAATAGCACTTGATGAAAAAGATACTGCCTCTTCCAGAATACCTACAAAGAATACAGGTTCTAAAACAAAAAATGTATTTGCTAAAGAAGAAAGAGGCAGCGTGAATGAAGATGGCAAAGTAGTAGCAAGTGCAGAGGAACAGGTAAAAACAAAACTTCCCATATCTTGCTAATTGTTTCCCCATGCTGTAGCAACACCAGCATGAAAAAACAGATGAGCCCCTTTATTAGTCAAGCAGATGGTAGCCTGTCCACATCCAGAATATTTGTGCCCAGTTCAATTTTTGTGCCTCATCCTGTTGTGCAGACAGACTTGCCCATTAGAGATTTTCCAGAACGAGAAAACTGTATAGTTAGACTATATTCCTTTGACTACCTAGTCACTTTCTCAGAATCTCAATAAGCAATTGGGATAAGCAGAGTATCCATCTTGAAGACCACTAGAAGTGACAAATAAGCCTGACCAAAAGTGACCATATTCCAGGATGAAAGGAGTAATTATGGAGAAACTAAGATGGGCAAAGCTAAAATAATAAGCAGTGATATAAACTGGGGAAATTGGGTCAAGGAAGGGGACGAGAGATATTTCTGCCATAGGAACAAACCCATAGATTTCTTTGGGCTAAGGCAAAAGCACAGGCTCTCTAACCCTTACTACTACAAGCAGTGCCTGCCTTCCACAGAGGGCCACCTCCTCCTTTTGGATCTATGTTAGCCATCAGATGGCTGCTCTAGAAATGACCATAAAGTGTTGGCTTATCATAGAAGATTGAAATGAGTTTAAATTAGGAAAAATAAAATAAAAATAAGAGAGCTCTATTAGGGAAGGAGCAGAGCATAGTTATAGGACACTGAACCGGACCTCAAGAGACCTGGATGCTCTTCTGAACTTAGCCACTAACCTGCTGTGTGACCTCAAACAAGCCATTTCACCTCTCTACTTCTTCCCCCCATCCCCTTTGTAACTTTAGGGCAATTATTTTTCACTGTGTGTTGGTGCACTGCTTAGCACATTAGGGCACTGATATGAAGGTGCTACTGTAACACAAAATAGTAAATACACACCCACTTGACAGATTTCATTTTCCCTCCTCCTAAGCATCCCTGGGTAGATAGGGAAACTATTTCCCTTCATTCTGAAACACCCCCTTCCAAATTAGCTGCAACTTGTTTTAGAGCAATTGTTCTGGAGGAAGCCATTTCTAGGGCTGGGATATATTTAAATATATTATCTAGTCCAAGGCTAGTGTCAGGTTGATTCTTCAGATTAGTAAAATGTAGGTACTTGAATGACAGACAAGGGAATACCCTGCTATCAACCTTTCTTCCCAGATGGGTTCCCTAACATGCTTTCTCACTGGCATTCAATAGTGCCTAGATACCATACTTACACATTACTTGAAAGTACTTCTTACATACTAGTCATTGTGCCTATGGGCCAACCAGAAGCCTTGTAATTTGACTACTCTAAAGAAATATTATAAAGAAGAATAATTTCAGATTGTTTTTTAAAACGTGAATAACATTAAAATAAAGGCTTTATCTTCCTTTCTCCTCTGACCCACCCTCTCCCTGAATACCACCTCTCTAGCAGAGTTACAGTAAAGCGTTCCTGGCACCAAAGAGGGAAAGTGACTTGTTGAACTTCAATGAATCTACAGCATTTCCAGAAAGCAGTCTAGGTAATAAGGCTCCTATCACATGGACTAGAGGTGAAATCCTTGGAAAGGGAGCCTATGGCACTGTAAGTTAAAGTCTGAATATTTAAAAAAAAATATGCATTTGCCTCAAGCTACATAATTTATCTATAACTATTTCCCCTATTGTCCCATTTACTGTGTGTGTCAAAATATTTTGGATTATACAGATGAGTTCTAGATCAACTTCCATGATACATTTATTTTTTAAAAAGCCTAATTCATATTTAATTTTTTTCTAATACTGGTTTGATTGCAGGTGTACTGTGGTCTGACAAGCCAGGGGCAATTAATAGCAGTGAAACAAGTTGCTTTGGATATCTCAGATAAAGTCACTACAGAAAAGGAGTATCAGAAGTTGCAAGAAGAAGTTGACCTGTTGAAAACACTAAAGCATATCAACATTGTAACCTATTTAGGAACGTGTTTAAAAGATAACATCGTAAGCATTTTCATGGAGTTTGTTCCTGGTGGCTCAATTTCCAGTATTATTAATCGTTTTGGGATATTGCCAGAAATTGTCTTTTGTAAATATACCAAACAAATTCTAAAAGGGGTTGCATATTTACATAAAAACTGTGTGGTACACAGAGATATCAAAGGCAATAATGTTATGTTTATGCCAAATGGTGTAATAAAGCTGATTGACTTTGGATGTGCAAAGCGTTTAGCATGGGTAAGCCTGAGTGGCGCACACAGTGAAATGCTCAAGTCTGTGCATGGAACTCCATATTGGATGGCACCAGAAGTAATAAATGAATCTGGATATGGAAGAAAATCAGACATCTGGAGCATTGGATGTACTGTATTTGAGATGGCAACAGGTAAACCACCTCTGGCTTCCATGGATAGGCTAGCAGCTATGTTTTACATTGGAGCCCATAGAGGGCTGATGCCTTCTTTACCTGACCATTTCTCAGGAAAAGCAGTGGACTTTGTCCATGTATGCTTAACCAGGTAAGTAGGTTTTTTTACTTTTATATATATTAGTTTGAAATAACCACTTTTGATCTTTGATGCAGTTTCTCAAATTGTTTTAATGTTGCTGATCATCAGTGGAAGCTTGGGTTATCTCCTATAAGATAAAGTGCCTATTTAAGGTTGAATTTACTTAGCATTCCGAGAAGGCTTGAAGTAATACTAAATATGAAGGTTTCAAATTCCATAATGCCATATATCAAAAGTTATGAACATCTTGGGTTTTTTCCATCAAATCCTGGCCTATTTATATGGAGCTGGAGCATGCCATGGATGGTTAGGTAAATCTCCTGAGTTCAGTGGAGACACCTTCTTAAAAATGCCCATTGCCAGGATCTGACTTAGGGCTAACAAAGGGAAACAACTTACAAGACTGGGTCATAAATGGGGGAGCCCTCACATAACTATTTACTTTTCTATTAGAACATTCTTTAGCCATTACCACTCTAGAAAATATGTTCTCTTTCTGAAAGAGAGAGCACATTCCATATAAGTCATTCAGCAGACCTGGTGTTGTTCTGCAATGTTTACTTTTAAAAAAGTTTTTTTTTTTAGATTTTTAAACAGCAGTTTACTCCCAACACAACAGAAAAGTTACATTTGAAGGGGTAGGAATAGCACAGTTTCCTGCTGGCTGCAGGCATTCCAGTGAAATGAATGGGAGACTTCTATGGGCAGCTGAGGAAAGAATTTGAGCACCACAGAGACAAATGATTTAGTGGCTGGAGAGTCAGGAGACCTGGGTTCTATTCCCACTTTGTTCCTGACCTGCTATGTGAGCGAGGGTAAGTCACTGCCCCTTTGTGCTTGCTTCCCCTCCCACAATACTGTGGTGTTCACCTAGGTTCCAAGGGAAGAAAATCCTATAAAATAGCTATCGATAGAAAGAATGTAAAGGAAAATTTGAGTATTCATCAGACTGGGTGATTTTGCATTTACTAAGATGCTTCCATCAAAGACTTTTAAAGCATTTTACATTAATTTAGCATTAATACCCCTGTGATGCAGGTGTTGTTCCAGTTTTACAGAAAAAAGGAAGGAGTACACACATTAATTTACTTGTGTCTGGTTGCAAAGAAAGGCTGTGAAGAGGAACCTCAAGGCCAGCCTTTTCCCCTTGTTATACATCCAATGACAGAGAATTAGCCCCCATCCATCCCCCCAAAAAGTGCCTTACTGTACAACTCTTTGAAAAAATCATGGACAACTACAGATGGGACTTTTGGTACCACGTGGGTTTTGGTATTACATCTGGGTTTACCAACAGTCTTCATTAATAGGAGAGGTATTAACTAGAATGTTACAATCTGCATAAAATGCTAAATTAGGGACAGCTTCCAACAAAATACAAATGATCTAGAAAAATTAAATACATAGGCAGGAAACAATATTAGATTCAGTTTGAAAAAATGCAAACTGAAACATGCATATGGAAGCCCAAAGGAAGGAAACCTAGAAAAGTCTTCCCCATGTTCCCAATTCTTGTGACTTTATCATGACTCTTGCCGTTTGGGATGTTCTTTTTAAAAAGTCTTGCTTCCTGGAGTCAAGTGATTCCACAAAAATCTCAGCTTTCATGTAATAATAATAAAGAAAAAAGTTTCTAGCCCACATAGTTCTCGAGATAAGCTTGAGAATATGACCATAGTCTATCCCAAAGGCTCAAAAACAGAGGGAAAAAAAAGTAGCTAATACAGATTTGGTCACTGCACATAGGTGGAGTCAGCAAGCAGAGAAATAAATCATTCTTTAAATAGCTTTGATGCAACTGCCTCTGGAATATACAGATTACAAGAAAGCTATTGACTAATTGGAAGGAATTCAGAGCGAGTGACAATGAGATCAGAGGCTGGAGGAAATGATTTATGAGTTAAGAATACTATCAAATTAATGACAACCTGCATTTTTCACCAAGTCCACCCCAAGAACGTCCAAGAAAAGAGGAATGACTGGAGAAATTTATGAATTAAAATTGTATCTAGATTTTATAACTTAAAAGTTAAGCAACATGGATGTTTTGTAGCAACTGTTAATTTTATGTATTAATTTTCCTCACCCCACTGTGCAGAAATCAACATGAGCGTCCGTCTGCTGTACAACTGCTGCAGCACCCCTTCATGAAGGGAAGACAATGAACTTTTCAAAACTTCTGCCAAACTAATGTATATTTGACTCATCTATTTCTACTACTACAAAAGGTTAATTTGCATTTGATTTGAAAATGGGAGTGTCGTAACTTACTAAAACTCAACAATCAGCCAAACATTGGAAAGCGCCTATGAGACCGCATTATAATTACACTAGTTTGATTTGTGATATAAAATCCTCATCAGGGTAAGTGAATGCAGTTGCCATTTATCCAGTAAAGAAATTATTTGCAGGAAAAGTCTTTGCTCTATATACACACTGGTCTGTAAAACTTCTGTAATGAACATTTCGTTTTCTCTGGGCATATGAATGCTATGGTAATTTGAGAAGTTTCATTCTCTCTCCTGGTACTGGTATTAAATTCACTTTGCCATAGTAAAGTTGTCACTTGTCTATATCGCCACTGAATCTGTGCATTTGATGGGTAAAATTTGGAAGGGGGCCATTTAAGATGTCACCAAAACTACAATATTAAAGAGAGATCTCTAAATGCTGTAAAGGAAGACTGTCCTTTTCCAGGGTTGATGCACGCTCTTTGGACAGATGCATTGTACTTCACTGATACTGAGCAGTAAAAACACAGGCCAAATGGCTATGAAGTGCTTGACTGTTAATTAAAGAGCTATAAAATGCTAATCATAATCTACTGTATTCAATATCTTGGTTATGATTTAATGGAAGAAGTTTGATTTGACACTTTGAAATTTGGATATTCAATATAGTGCATGGATTGGTCGCTTGAAAAGGAAGATTGCAGCATTTCTGATTGTATAAGATGTGATATTGCAGGTACAAAGCAAAAAGGTAAAGCAGGAATCAAATATACACAGGAACAAAACTGCTTAGAGGTGATGCTTGAGTCATCAAGCTATTATGAGCTGAGAGGGGTAAAATTTCTCTCTTGTACAAATTGAAGTTCTCTCACTTCTCTAATACAGGTAGAAATACACTCAAAGAATAAAATATAAACATAACATGAAAATTTAAAGTCACTAAAGAACTTGAGAATTTTACCTTGTGACTTAGGAGCCAAAGTCTCAGTTTCAAAAGGGACTTACACACAGGAGCCAAAATCTCATTGACTTTCAATAAGTCCAGGAGAGTTTTAGGCTCCTAAATGCACAAGTCCCTTTTGAAAATAGGATTTAGGAGGATGTCATTTAAGCAATTCTGAAAATTTTACCTTTAGTAACCTAGGTGTCTGTTCTCACCACCTCCAGGAGCAGTGTGCACTATTGCCAATCACCAACATTTAAAAATCATGACCTAGGCCTCCAACAACCATGAGTCACAATCATTAAGTTAATAAATTTTGCCTTCTGCTTTCTAAGCCTTTATAATTCTCTGTTCAGTGTCAGTTTTCTCTCTGCTTTAAGTGAAAGCTGAGATTCTCATATAATCACTTGACTCTTAGAACTGAGGCACTAAACACCAAGTATCTCAAGGGCTGGCAAAGTTGACAGTGCAGGACAATTCAGAAGTAACTGACTATAGATTAGTTCCATCATTCAAGCAAAGTAAAATGCAAACTGTAAATTAATGATCTGTAAAAGGAAAAGTAATTTAGATGTAGAAAGCAGACTTCCTTCAACTTTTTACTTTAGGAGCAGGAGCATGCTTCACACCATGGCAGGGAAGTCAAAACACAAAACAGGATTTAGATGCCTGTGGCAAAACTTTGCAGGATCATGACATTGTTACTTCATCAATCCTGCAGTTCCCTGTTAGTCTTCCATAGCTGCAGAAGTTATGCAAGTTTTCAGTTTTAATAATCGAAGTATTGAAAATTTAAAGATTTTTTCTCCTTTTAAAGTGTCACACAACTTCTAACAATGAAAATTAAAGTGGTTTTTGGTGATATACATTAGGTGCCGTTTTGCTAGCATACATAAACTGAAAGTTCTGACATGAACCAATATAGGCGGGAAGGTCTTGCAGGATCCTATACATCTCTCTGTAGGAATTCCATATAAACAAAATCTAGTAGAAGACAGGAATTAGGGGTCACAGTGACTAACTGGCTTCCTGTCTCCCTTCCTCCTTCTCCCAGCCCAGGCATTTACTTTATGATAGATTCCAAGTTGTGTAAACATGGAAAATGCTAGAACCATTCTGTTGCTCGGTGAGAAACCTGTGACAGCTGCTGCATTGTATTTAAGTATATAAAGTGCATGCAGAATCAACAGCTATCCACACCAGCTGTCTTTTCTAATTGTAACACAGGCTAAACCCATCTAATAGTTCAGTTACCACAAATTGCATCACAATCACCCTTGCTTTTTGAATTTATTGCAGAATTGTTTCATAATGTACATTTTAATTTTTTAAACATCTTTAGACCTCATTGTGTGATGAACATTTGAACTGTTAACTATAACCAGATGAAATGGGATTTGCCAGTTTGTAGAAAACTTAGTGAACTGCCCTATTTATCTAGCTCTGAGGTGTTCCACTGACATGTGATGGTGCTTTTGATATCAGCACTAAGTTATTTCACTGTGGGTTGTTTAAGCAGTAACATACTTATTTGCATTGTTGATGGCATAGAACAGTGATTTTCAACTAGGGTGACCAGATAGCAATCGTGAAAAAATTGGGATGAGGTGGGGGGTAATAGGCATCTATACAAGTCCCAAATATCAGGACATCTGGTCACCCTACTTTTAACCCATCAGCACACTGCTGAGGCCCATGTGACATCGTTGGGGCAGACAGGTGATATATATATTGTGTAGATGCAGCACATACACAGATTGTTGCATATGCGGCCCATAATGGTAAGTAGATTGAGAATCATTGGTAGAGTGGATAGTGGGTTATGTAGCAAAACTATCTGCTAGCAAAATTTGATAGGGAAATATATTGGGGAGGGGATGTATTTAATAAAGCAGAACTGCTTCCTGGTGATAAGAACCCTAAATACCTTGGTTAATACAAAAGTCTGCAACACAATGAAAATTTAGGGGCAGTATAAAAAACCTGAATTCAACAGCAAAAAGCCAACAAGATACAGTGACTTGGAGAAGCAGAGCCACCACATGATTCTAGGTTTATAAACACAATTCAGACCTAAACTGTCGTTTAGAACACTGGGAATTGAGCACAGTAGCTCAGAATGGATGAAACTATTAGATTGAGGTGGAAGTTATATTTTAAGCTTAGAACAAAAATCCAGGGCTTTGGAGCTGTGTTCCGGCTCCACTCCAGCTCTAGGCAAAACACTGCTGCTCTGCGCTCCAGCTCCGGGCTCCACTCCAAAGCCCTGCAAAAATCTTTAGCCCACATTAGGAAACCAAAGTTTCAGATATATTATTGGCCACAATGTTGTGTACAATACAAAATTTATAGAACATTTAATATCAGAATTTCTCCTTGAAAAGGGAATTAAAGTGATTTATGTCCATAATTTTACCTACTGAAAAAAAAAATTAAAATCTAGTGATGCTTGTTCTCAGAGTTTAATATATATTTAAAATTCCACAGATTTGAGCCAAAAATTATATACACCATCTGTCAAAATAAAGCAGTTTAGCAGATTCTCTCTCACTTTACTGGGCAGTCTCAGAAGACAACATAATGAACTTTTCCCCTACACCTGTGCTGACATGTAGATATTATTTCAGTGCCATCAGTAATCTGCAGGGGATGTTTTGCAAAATGGAAGTAGCTGGCAGAATTGAAGTTTGTAATAGGTTACAAAAATAAAAACTTATAAAACCAACTTTTTCTTTAGAACTATATTTTAAAAAGTGTTTGACTTAATTGAATCTACCCAAATTTTCTCTCTTTAAAGTCTCCCAGTAAAATCATTTTAGATTCTTGTCACATAAAATCTGCTAAACAAGTAAATTGTTCCTTCTACCACTTTTATTAATATTTTCCATTATTATCACACGAGTGGGAGAACATTATGCCACCGTAATAATCCTAACTTCACACTCATTTCCCAAAGTCCAAATAATTCAGTCCCATTTTACAGAACATAGATTGATCCTTATATGCAAAGTCCTTGGAAACTAGAGCACCTTCTCATTACATTATCTTACAATTATCTGTCCTATGACCTAAAGTGAGGTATACATAGTTCCAGGATATATTATAATTGCCTCTTCAGGTTAGGGGAGTCTTCAAAAAGGCTGCAAAATAAAGATGAGCTTTAATTTAGCATGAAATAGCAGCTAGATACCACTTATACTAAATAATAATGGACAGGGGTAATCTAGAGCAAGCAGTATGTATTAGAATAGAAACGTTGTTTTTCAACAAAATCCTCACATTCCCCACATTCTTGCAACAGCTGCTGCACTGAGTAACTTGTTAAAAATAAGATTAGAATATTCTAGTAACCCCTAGATATTCTAATATTTAGAAAAACTACGCATTGTAAGAATAGCCTCAAACCGGGAGAGCATTAAACATACTGATATAAACCTGTTAAAATCCCTGATGCTTTGGTGACATCTGAAATTGTTTTAGTATCTGTTCTTCAAAGAAAATTTCAAAGCTTTAGAATCTTTGTTGCTTAAATGTTAGTTTGTTGCTATTTCCTAGTGAATATATAAAATTTTTAAAGTCAAATTTCATCCACTGCATTAGATACTACAGCACACGGACAAAGGAAAGCACTGGAAATTCAGAGGCCTTGTCTACACACAGACATTGTAGAGCTTTAACCACACCTGTAGCTTATGGGAAAGGAAATAAGAAACTAGTGTAAGGCAACTTTACACCAATATAACTGCAGCCATATTAGGGGTTGTACCAGTAAAATTATACTGCTAAAAAAAATATCCTTAACTGGCAATTATACTGGTACAAGAGCTGTGTATATACCAAGGCAAAGGGTCAGGCAGAAGTAGTAGTAAAAGCCCAAAATAAAGCATACAATTTATCCAACGACACCTGGATATAATGCAGCAGACATTCTTGAAGTGGTTGTAGTATAGCTGTATGATTCACTAAAAAACAACATGGAAACTTTTAAATCAAGTTTCTTGGACTTTTTAATTCAAAACCCACCAGTCCCTCCATTACGTGTCTCACTACTGAGTTAATTTTTCATTTAGGCTGTAACAACTTTTTAAAATTTGAGCTACCTTGATTAAATGCAACATTATGTATTGTCATTCCAATCTCATTAGAATCATTGGCAGAGGGAATCGGTGTAGTTTATTCTATTTTACAAAGATCTCAGAGCAACTGAGATGCCACATCCACATAAAAAGCAATTAAAATGACTCAGTGATCAGACAAATCTTTAAGAAGGTGAGGGAAAGTAATCCAGATGATGATCAAAGGGAAACTGGAAACAAAAAGATCAAATATAAACTGCCCCCAACAGGGAAAGCTTCTGAGCAGCCCTTAAAATAATAAGAGTGACTCCATAGGACATCTTTAGTAAGGGACTTTCATGAGCAAGGAGCTACCAGCTACAATTGTAGGGATATGGGAAAAAGTAAGTAGTCCAGAGTCATCTTGTATTTATAACATTCAGTGTCTGGGAACCAATTACAGCTGACTGTAGTCAGCTTCAGTACTCAGAGAAGACTTGAGAGGAGCAAGGGAATAACAACTTTCTCCTCGTAGAACTGCTTGGAATGCCAGCATGCTTGTAATTCTGCTTTGCTGGAGGAAGTATAATTTTAAAACCATGAATCAGTATATTTCAAATTACAGATAAAATAGCTATAATACTCCTAAGATAGTTCCACATGACCTTGAAGCTACTTCATTAAGCTTTACACACTTATTACATGAACATTAATACATATTTTGATATGGAAAAAAATTAAAGTTCCCACTTGGTTCATATCAAATGAAAAGTAGGTTCTGCACTTTTTTTTTTGAAAGATGCATCTAAGTTACAAAACTTGCTTTTCTGAAGTTCTCCGACTACGAATTTCTGCTGAGTTAGAAATTACTGTGAAAAAAGTTAGAAGTTAAACTATGCTACTCTTCAAAATTCAAAGTGCTTTGTTTACATTTGAAAAACCATGAATGTTTTGTCATCAAATCCATGGGGATTTTTCATAATTAATATACACAAGCAAAACTGGCAAGATAACTATAGGAAATGGGACTGTTATTTCTGCCCAGTAGAGAGAGTGGCGAGGTAAGGAACTTTATTAATAAATAGCTTTTACATAAGTTGTCCTTGAAAAAGACAAGTGAAGTTTTAATCTCATAAAAGGGCTGTTTTAAAATTACAACTGGCTATTTTAACACACAACATTTATCTACAATGAGCAGAAAGGATATACAGCACTTCAAGTTTAACCAAATACCAAAAGTACTAGACCACAACAAGATACAGTACATTGTCTAGAGTACTTTAATGCAGTACTTCCACCATTAGCGATGAGACTAAAGATTCAACGTACAGTAGAATCTCAATAATCCACACACTTAACATATCACAAAAATGATGAGATTTAATAGCTGAGCACTGTAGTGAAGTTTCAGAATTAAGACTTCATTTTTACAAAATATATAGTGTATTTTCTATTAAATTCACTCAAAACAGTAACAAAATTATAATCGAAGTGAACAAAGTACACTGTGGAGTATTAGCTTTTTTATTGCATTTATTCATTCACTTATGGGACCAGTGCTGATCCCATAAACAGTTGGAACATGCTGCAATTCAAAGTTTAGTAATTTGCAATGGGTTTCAGTCAGTGTGAATTAGTGATATTTTGCTGTTCCCCACCCCCATATCAACTCTAATCTCAGAGAGCAAGACTTCTGTACAGAGATTTACATATTTACACAATTGTAATGCAAACTAAAAATAATCTTATCTGTAGATATTCTTTACAAAGAAATTGAAATCACGGTTTCTCATTAACCTAGAATAGCAACCTTTTGTCAATGTAATTTCACAACCCCCTGGAATCAACATGAACGACGTGTTTAAATCATCACCTCAAGTGAAGATCTCTGGCCTTTTTCATTTGTTTTTTACCATTGCCAGTAACCTGCCTGGCATTCCTTCTCCAAGTTATAACATTAGATGCTATATTTATAGTACAATATATTGCTGTATCCACATTGGATGCATAAGATGCATTTCATGGCACAGCTATTTAACAGGCTTACAAGCAAATATTGTGAAACTTTGTAAAGAGTATTTTAACACATTTTACTATTTTATCTTCTATCTCTGCATATTAGTTCAGGACAGTTTACATTGCTTACATTTGTCAACAATTCTTCAGTCTTAGTGCTGAGGTGGAGAGGAGAGACTATTAAAAGGGTTAGAACACATCCAACAATGCGAAACAACTGTAATAATGCTGAAGTATATTTTCCTGAATGTAGAAAAATTCAAAGCAGTTAAGGATAAAGTTTTGTATCCTGTATATCCATGGGCAAAGGCTAAATGTGGACCTAGATACATTCTGTTTTTCAATTTAAAATGTTTAGATGCAAAAAGTAGTGTCCATTGTTCAAATAAAACTTAGTTACAAGCTTTTGCATTACTGGAAACTGAGTATTACATAGTAATTGATATACCTGTAGTTACATAATATAGCAACTACAAACTCGTAGGTACTGAACAATTTTGTAGTTTAAAGCACTTCATTTCATAATGGAACTAAAGGGCTAAGCTTCAGATTAAAATTCTGAAGTGTTTACAACCAGTTACACTGAGTACTAACTGCATGTGCAGGTGATTTAGGACAACTTCACTTGTATATTTAAAAAAAAAAAATCAAAACAGTCACTAGGAACCAGCTTTTGCTACCTTATACTGAAATATATGTTGAATTCATTCATAGCTTATCAATGATTTTAGGCACAACCATAAAATTAGTTAATTGTCAGCTGGTAAAACGGAACTGTAGTTTTGTCTTTCAACAAAAATGATGTATACACATTCAAGTCTCACTTCTTCTAAAAAGGCAGAAGACTGTGCAAACAGTACACAAGCTATATGACGACACTTGCAGACAAAGTGTATACTAGTGGTTTAATTGGAGAGTGATTTTTCACAGAGCTAAAAACAAAATAACCTCCAATTTTGTAACTAATCACAAGTACAATGCACAGAGAATCAGTGGTAACTATTTTATTGTTGGAATATAAAGGAAGGTTGGGATATCATAGTTTTACTCTTATTTATTGTGAAGACTGCATTCTCACCTGTAAAAGAAATATGGCATCACACACAAGTACACTTTTTGGAATTCAGAACATGTCTGTTATTCTGAAATGGTAATGGAAACAGTGATCCCTGTTTACTATTAAAATAACTTATGGTATTAAAGTTTAAAAAACAACTTACTAATTTTTCACTATAAGTTTTTATGAACTTCAGTTCTTAACTCACATTAATCTATGTAATCATTAAGTAACAGCTCTGCCTATATTACTGCATCAAGCCAATAAACATTTAAATGCACTTCACATCAAGATTATGTAAACTTTTTTCTTTTTTCCTTCAGAAAGCTTGGGCGCATTTCAGCAGTCAGTCAGGTCACAGTTAGCGAACTGAGGCCCAAACTCCTTTATTGCCTCATTGGTGATGCTCTCCTGTGGATGAGCGTACATGGTACTAGATTACCCACTCTAGTGAAGTGCCCTTTTAAGCAGCTTCCAATAAGGCCTACTGTTCAAGATAAACACAACAAAGCGTCACTTTTGTTTAGATTACTGATGGACTCTGACACAAGATAAAATAAAGTTATGTATATTTTGTTATACTTACAAGCAGCTCCAATCCTGAGTATTTATGGTATATCTAAACATACAAAAATGTATGTACATTTTTCTCCACTTTCTTGTAAACAGTTGTCAGTATACTGTTTTTAATCCCTTTATCTTTGAAACATGCAAATCATACATACAGTATAAATACACAAGGAAAATTACACTCATTCAAAAGCTAAGCAACAAAAATGGTGGCTGCAGTATTAAAATTATAAATAATCAATGCTTGAGGAATCCTAGAAACCTAAAAGCAGATGATCATTCTACTGTTCTTAGCTGCAGTTGTAGAAATACTGAGATTTTTGCACCTTCCATGCTATTACAGTATTTATAACACTATTGTATGTGGAGATAAAGACTTGTTTACTATACCTCTTCTTTTCAGAGTGAAGGATAAAGCAGCACTTACATATAATGAAACCATGGCAACAACAGCTCGTGTTGCTACTGCTAGATTAGGAAGTTTTCCATTCTAACGATTCTTAAATTAAAAAAAGTAAAGAAAAGTGACCTAAACAATTGATTACATGTTCATTCCTTGGGCACTTAACAGCGAATCCAGCATGTCGAATGTATCTTTGTAGTCCATATGCTGGCTGTTTGTACTGTACTCGTGATTGGCATCAGGACCGTTCTCCACTGGCTTCTTGTCCAGTTTCACGAGGGTGCTGAGATGTCCGTAGCCCACCTGGTATGTGACAGGGGGAGGAGGGGGTAAGGGAAGGTTAAAAACAGAGTTGTGAGAGGATACATACTGCTTAACAGAGGAAGAACTAGATGAACTACCTGAACTTTTGGAACTTTTGCTCAATTTGGAGTGGTGGTTGTGAGAAGCATCATTGCTGTGCAACTTCTTTCTTGAAGAGCCGGAACTAGAGGAATTACCATCACTACTCAGGCCAGCAGGACTCCTCAAAACAGTTGGTGTTATTCCATCAGTGCTATGTTTACTGCCGCCACTACTACTGCCACCACTATGTGAATGCTTGTGACTGCTACTATGATGGCGATTTGAAGAATGTTCTTTGTGCTTTTCTTTATGGTCTTTGCTAACATGTGGACTTGAGTGTTTGCTTTTTCCACTGCCCTCATCTGATGAACTGTGTCTTTCTGACGAAACTTTAATTTTCATTTTCAGATCTTCTTTACTGGAACTCTTTTCTGTAGGTGGGATTGGTATTCGCAGTTTGAGTGATCCACCCTTTTCTTTTTTATCAGATACATGTTTTTCTGGTTTCTCTGCATTTGCAACAGGAATTTTCATTTTAATAGGGGAAGTAACAGAACTGCTACTGGCTGCTTGTGGTTGAATGTGCTTTTTATGTTGCTGGTCTACTTGGGTAGCTACATAATGTTCCCTTACATCCAGTTCAAGGGTTTCTAGTTTGCGTTTCTCTCTGTATTTATCCAAGGACATTTTCTGAGGAATTATAGGAGCAGCAACCTGTCCATGGTGTTTGTTTCCTGACTTGTGAGCATAGTCTTGTTTACCAGTGGAATGCTCAATAAGTTTGTCAGATCTGTGATGTAACCCAGAATGCAATTGTACAGAAGTTCCTGGTTGGAAGTTCAGATTATACTGACTACCAGGTAACACAGTTTCCTGTTTCTGAGAATATATTTGTTCGGTCCTTGTTTGTTCTTGATGTTGAGGCCATTCCTGTGATGTCAAACTATATGAGGTACTCGGCATTCCTGTAGCTAATATTGCCAAGTTTTCAGGTGCATGACTGTGTTGAACAGACATACTCCCTGAGTTCAGAGGTACTGGTGCAGGAAAGGTTGACGTCGATGACTTTTGGAAGCTTGTGTTGGCAGATACACCAGTAACAGTATCCACCAAAATTGAATTCTGGACCAAAGATGAACCAAGAAGAGAATTCTCAGATACCTGTCCATCTCCTTTCGGTTTCTTAGCAGCCTGATTAGCCTATATGAAAAGGAAAAAGAGTAAGGACATAAACTTAAAAAGTACCTACAAATAAACAGTTACCTAAGATATCTCAAAACTGGATAAAATAAGGTGGATTTCATAGTTTCATTTTTTTTTAATTTAAGTTACCATAATAGGGAACTGCAGAGGGGCATACAATTATGAACATACTGCCAGGGAAAAGTTGACAATCTTACTTTTAGGTTTGTGGCAGTTATGTCCTATGGCAAATTACTTAGGCAACAAGTTCTTACCCTCCAATTACGAATCCTCTTCAGTCTGCTAGGCGTTTTCTCTAGTATTTGCAGAAACTCGTGTGTGAGCTCTGGGGGAAAAAACCAAAAGCCTCTTTTCACACTTGAATCAGTAACAGAATCTATGTTCTTGTCTACTCAGTCAGCTGGTACAGGCAAGCCATGGTGTACATTTACACAACCCCAGCTTGCCACACAGAAACTGGCTGTGTGGACCCTGCTACCACTGTACATCAAAACACATAACAGAACTTACCCTCTTGCATCTTTTCAGTAATAGCGCACAACCTTAAATCTTAAACCTTAAAACCTTAATTTAGTTTAAAATTTAGTTTGACGGGGCTGAGCATTTTATAAGCCAAGCAGTTTAAAATCTAAAAGCTTACCCAGATCTAAACCTTATCTTAACAAGCTTGGTCAGAAAAGCTGCACCAGTGACTCATATCCCTCTTGGAGGTGTTAGCCACTGTGGAAACAGAGTAAATCATTCATTAGTGATATCCCAAGGACTGTAACTATCCCACCTTGCAGGGTCCTAGAGTCTGGGCTCCAGTGTGAGCCGTGAGTCTACACTGTAATTAAAAATCCCTGCAGCGGGTGTCTAACTGCAGTGTAGACACACCCTTAGAGGCCAGGATAGAAGTAATCAATAATAGGTATGAAGGGGCGTAATCTAGTATGGGGGGGGGGGAGGAGTTACTTTGAGAGGCCTCCTGGGAGAGCCCCTCCTTGAACAGAGAGCCTGTGACACAGAGCAAGCACAGGAACTGCCTGACCTGCCAAGGCCAGGGGAATTTGGCAGGGAAGGAAGGAGTCCAAGGGATTTAACAAATAGAAAGTCTCCAAGTTCAAGAAAACTCACAAAATAAAGAAAACCCAATACACCTAACAAACATATCCTAAACTCAGGCAACTCTAAGCTGCCCCAAGAGTAAAAATGCAAGCAGAAAAACAGCAGAAGGCTGGCAGCTACCCACATTATCGCACTAAGTGCAACATGTAATACCACCTGCCTCATGGACAGGTAGCATACGTGTGCATGCAGTGCAAGCTGCTCATGGCCCTGAGACAGAGTATGTGCACTTGAGGCCAGAATGACTGAACTGGATGAACAAAGAGACAGAAAGAGCTATACAGAGGAGACTTTCAGGGACATAGTGTCCTGTCCGACAGCCCCAGTGCTGTTAAGGAGGATGAAAGTCTCAGGGCATGAGACCACCACACTAGAGCAAAAGGAAATGATCTCATAGTTGGGACCCACCTTTCAGATGATGGCATGATATCCTCTCACATTGAGGATATCCCTCCGGAGGTAGGGAACCAAGTTACTAGGAAGAGATGATAGGCAACAGTAATGGGGGACTTTATTAGACATGTAGATACTTGGGTTTGTGATGACTCGGAGAACTGCATGGTGAATTGCCTTTGGAGTGCAAAGGTAGCAGATCTCACAAAACATCATCCTAGATAGTCTTATAGGTAGTGCTGGGGAGGAGTCGGTGGTACATGCAAGTATGAAAATGACATAGGAAAAGGTTGGAGAGAGGCCAACCTCTCTTGGAGGCCAAGTTTGGTCAGCTAGGTAAGAGATTGAAGTCCAGAACCTCCATGGTAGCATTCATTGAAATGCTTCCAGTTCCAAGCACAGGGCAGTAAGGCAAGCAGCACTGCAAGGTCTCAGTGCACAGATGAGACAATGATACAGGGAAGAGGGATTTACATCTATTAGGAGCCGGGGAACTTTTGGGGAAGGATTGGCCTATAAAGAAGGAATGGGCTCCACATTAACCAAAATGGAACCAGACTGGTGGAACATAAAATTGAAAAAGTTGTACTGGATTGTTTAAACTGGGGAAAACCTGATAGGAGTAGAGGATTACATGGTTCTGGTGCAGACATCCCTTAGGGGGAACTTTATCTTAGTATAGAGGATAGGAAAGAAGTTGGTAAAATACAGAAAAGATGTAGTGAGCAACAGGCAAATGTAGGCGTCCCATTTAAATATAACACACGAAGGCAAGCAACTGAATATTGACAAAATGTGTAAGTGCTTATATACAAATGCTAGAAGTATAAATACTAAAATGGGTGAAGTACAGTGCCTGGGATTAAAGGAGGATATTGATAAAATAGGCATCACAGAAAATTAGTGGGAAGAGAATAATCAATAGGACATGTTAATACCAAGGTATAAGATATATAGGAATAAGAGGAGGTCACGTTGCTTGCGTCTGGCATTATATGTTAAATAAATCAGTCAAATAAGCTAAAGATCTTGAACAGAACTGTACTACAGAATCACTGTGGATAGAAATTGAATACACTCCCCCCCCCCAAAAAAAAAAAAAAAAAAAAAAAAAAAAAAGGTAGCACAGAAGTAGGAGTACACATTTACCACCTAACCAGGATGGTAACACTGAATGTGAGATGCTAAGGGAGGTTTAGAGAAGCTACAAAATCAGAAAGCACAATAATAATGGGTGAATTCAACTACCCTTATACTGACTGGGTGAGTGTCACCTCATGGCATGATGCAGAAATAAAATTTCTAGACACCGTAAATGACTGCTTCTTGGAGCAGTTAGTTCTGAAACCCACTAGGAGACAGGCAATTCTTGATTTAGTCCAAAGTGAAGGACGGGTACTGGTTCAAGAGGTAACTAGAGCTCAACCACTTGGGTAATAGGGACCAAAATGTAATTAAATGCAACAGGGAGGGGAGGAGAAATATTACTACAAAGCCCACCCTGGTAAAATGTAACTTTAAAAAGGGAACTACATAAAAATGAGGATGCTCGTTAGATTGACATTAAAAGGAATCGTTACAAGGGCTAAATACCTGCAAGCAGCATAGGAACTATTTAAAAAGCACCATAATGGAAGCTCAGATTAGATGTATATACTAAATCAGGAAAGACATTAAAAAAGGTCCAAAAGAATGCCACCACAGCTCATCCTTTAAAATTTGGATGACAAGTCCTAATAAAGATAATAGGAAGGAGCACAAACTTTGGCAGGTTAAGTATTAGAAGATAGGCCTAGAAAGAATTTGAGAAGCAACTTACTAAAAATGCAAGAAATTCTTTTTAAGAACATCAGAAATAGGAAGCCTCCCAAACAGGCAAAGGGGCCACTAGACAACAAAGGTGTTAAAGGAGCACTCAAAGAAGACAAGGCCATTGCAGAAAAACGAAATAAATTCTTTGAATTGGTCTTCACTGAAAAGGATGAGGGGTGGAGGGAATACCCACACTGATGTGTCAACAGAAGAGGTTTAGAACAAATTGATAATTATACTGTAATAAAATCACCAGGACCAGATAGTATTCACTCAAGAGTTCTGAAGGAACTCACATATGAAACTGCAGAACTATTAACTGTGGTTTGTAACCTATTGCTGAAATCAGCCTTTATACCAGATGACTGGAAGATAGCGAATGTCACGCTGATTTTTAATAGGGTCCTAAAGGCGATCTTGGCAAGTACAGGCTGGTGAAACCTAATTTCAGTACAAGATAAATTGGTAGAAACTACAGTAAAGAACAGAATTATTAGATACATATAAACATAATATGTTGGAGGAGTCAACATGGCTTTTGTAAAGGGAAGTCATGCCCCACCAATATATTAGAATTCTTTGAGGGTATCAAGAAGCGTGTTGATAAGGGTGATCTAGTTAGTGTACTTGGATTTTCAGAAAGCCCCTAGCAAGGGGTTTCACCCAAGGCTCTTAAAGAAACTAAGCATTCATAGAATAAGACGAAAGATCCTCTCAGATCAGTAACTGGCTAAAAGATAGGAAATGAAGGGTAGGAATAAATGGTAAGTTTTCACACTGGAGAGAAGTAAACAGTAGGGTCCTCCAAGAATCTGCACTGGGACCTGTGTCATTTAACATATTTATTAATGAAATGGGAATAAATGATGAAGTGACAAAGTTTGCAGGTGATAATTATCTTGAATAATTTTGTAAGTCCAAAGCTGACTCCGAAGAGTAATAGCGGAATCTCACAAAACTGGTGATGGGGCAACAAAATGGTAAATGAAATTCAATGTTGATAAGTGCAAAGTAATGCATATTGGAAAAAAAATAATCCCAACTATACATGTATACAAGACAAGACATTTCCTAGCACCTCTGATTAGTATATAGATTTGCAAATGCTAGACAGCATTTATTATTACTGCACTGCAATAGTGCTTAGGGATATCAATCACAGACCAACGTCTTGTTGTGCCAGACACAAATAAAGGGATAGATTATAAACTCTTTTCTGGGGCAGGGACTAAATCTAAACCAAGTGACGACAGATGGAAACAAGACAAGAACAGCATAAGGGACCAGTGAGACAAAACTGGTCATCATGAAGAGTAAAAACAGTAAAAAACTTCGGTAAATATCTAGACCATTTAATTTTCTGTTAGGAGAAAAAGTTTATTTTTCTTTCTGATAAAATCCATTAAATAGATATTCCATGGTACTAACATTAAGGTTCCATGGGCTATGGCAGATTCACTCCTATTGCACAAAATTGGCTTTAATATGGTTGATCCCATATCAGTCTTATACTCCTAAAGAAATTATCTTTAGTGACTAATAATGTGGGTGGAAATGAAGCAAATTGCCATCTTAAGGCAGCACAATCTATGAGAACTTCAGTTTTTCAGTATGATTATTTAAAATCCCACTTCAGCAAACAATTTAAGCATGTGCTGAACTTGCAACCCGCAAAAGCTTTTAAGAAGCCCCAAGCCTAATTTAGACAGCCCTGTGAGCACATTTGAGTTATGGTAGCCTCCCCAGGCTGTCCTATGAGCTGCACTATTGCATGTGAAGGCCCTGCCCCTAGCATGGTCCACATGCCAAATCTTGCGAGGAAGTCCTCAGGGGGGCCCACCTTACGGCCATCTTCCAATTCCTGTGCCGAGAATTCTCCCACAGCTGATATGGGGCTCACATAGTCCCTTTACTCTGCTCTGGCCCTTTTTTCTGGTTTACATGATCAGGGCAGGGGTGAGGGTCTCACCTATAAAGTCAGTGTTATTTAAGCATGAGCTCAAGGGCTTCCCTTACCCACGACCTAAAGTAGTTGGGGGTGAGTTAAATGTTAGCTGAAACAATAGCAGAACTACAAGAACAAGGTCACAACATTTAAAAGAAATAAAAAGGCAATACTACTTACCATCTAGCAATTCCAGAGTAACTGAAGGATCAACATATTCCCACCAATGCTTTCCATCCGTCGATACAGGAATCTCCCAATTGGACCACTTGCATGCCAAATGAATGCACACACATGCTATCACTGTGGGTTTGTACTGAAGACAGAAGGTAGTAAGGTGCAGGCTGTTGCAGAGAATTCAAACATGTAAAATAAAAAACCCAAACAAGTCAACCACTAAGATATAGGATAAGGTTTTATATCAAAACTGATATTAAACATTAAATCATGGAACATGCTTCTGATTAAATTCTGAAATTATTTTATAACCTTGAGAAAAGGCAGGTCATTTATCTGGTAAATTTAATTTGCTTTTAACAAGAGTGAAAATAAAAATATAGTATCCCTCAGCTCATGCTATTGACATTTTACTTAATTTTAAAGAGGGCCAAAAATTCAACATAACATGGCTGATAAAATTTCAGCCACAGTGAAGTCATTAATACAGCTCATTACTGAGACTGCATATCAAACCAGTAGCTGTGGATACCCAATAGTTCCCTAGAGGTTGAGAGAATCATTTGTGTGACATGAGTAGGCCCAGGTTTGGGATACAAATCTCCTCTCATTTCAATTTCCCAGCTGGTAGTAGCACAAGTATGCTGATTCAGATTCAGTGATTCTAACAGCTTTTGTAAACAAAACTCTTCCAAAGAAGAAATTATCCCATAATAAAAAGGGACCACCAAAAATGGTTAGGGTCCTCTCAAACAAACATTACATATACAAACTGATTTTAACAAAACCATGTACTAGAATTACATTAAATTCAAACTAATTTTGCAAAGACCACATGGAAGACTTAGATCTACTCCTAAACTTCATCCTTCTGCACTAGAATAGCTGGATACATTTACTCTTCTGCATTTGGACAACCAATTTCAATTTCACACACATACTAAGATTGTTAAAAAAGCATGTTAAAAAAAACACTGCTTCTGGAAGGACAAACATTGCTTAGACTAATTATAGTCTACCTGGAAAGAAGATCAGATAATTTTAAGAGTTTTTAGGCTGACTGCAGTTTCATAAAATTAGGATTGGATCAATATATTTAAATTAAGAAAAAATTGTCATTAACTACAAGTGTAAACTAGAAATAGCTTTGTACTTACCAAGATGCTCGACTTTCTAGGTTAAGTTTATCTCTTTGTAATCTTTAGCTGCTATTCAGGCTACCAGTTTTAGACTTATGCACTCACAAATCGAGAAAATGTCATCAGAAAGCACCACTACACTTCTCATTGTGCATTTAACCCCTTTGTGCCACAAGGCCCTTGTACAATACACCGCACTGCAAACAGAAAGGTACCACCACTGTAGATGGCCCAGTTTTCTGTTGCAACAAGGGCAGGACACATGGAGGGGGCCCTGCAGTAAAGGAAGCTATAGTGTGCTACAACAGTGCAACAAAGAGGTTCAGGATAACAACCTGTTGGTAGCCATGAAATAGGATGTCTGTGCCAAATCCTTGCTTGCTGTAACAAAAAGAAAATTGAAGAAAAATTAGCAATCTACACTAAGCGTTGGCTCCATTCCAAAATTAAAATGCTTTAACCTCAAAATGAATGATATGGAGAACACTTAAAAGATACATTAAGCTGCCTTTAAAAGTAAACCTGAGGACAGGTTTACTCATCCTCACTGAGCTACACTCGGAGATGGGCAAGTCATTCAGTTCATCAACCTTCCCTACTGTACAGAGTATGTTGATCCTTCTGCCTCTTGAACTGTCTCCATCTGAGCCACAAAATGAGGGAAGTCTCCCTTTCATCTCCATAGCCCTCCCAAATCTAAGACAGTGTGGGTGGAGGGGCGGCTCTCTTACCTTCCACCCCAATTCTAGTGCTTGCCTGCCTCCCTACGTTAGTTCTAGATGGCTCCTTCCCACAACCCTCCCCACAGCTGGGTCTCTCTCAGCAGTACAGTCCAACAGAGAGCCTGCAGCACTAAAGCTCAGGCCAGATATTAGTGCTCTTCTCCAGCTGAAAGAACACAGAGCAGCTGAGAAAAAACTCAATGACCATACACCAGTAACCCATAATTATCCTAGAAAGTCCTAGAACAGAACTAGTTCCCGAACTAGACAGTTTAAGGGTTAAATTAGCTTGTGTGCACTTATACACCTTCTTTAAATCAAAATGTAATGCTCATTAGCATGGAACAAAACATTTGATTACATCAGAAGCTTCAACGTA
This sequence comes from Gopherus evgoodei, assembly GCF_007399415.2. NCBI lineage: Eukaryota > Metazoa > Chordata > Testudines > Testudinidae > Gopherus > Gopherus evgoodei. The sequence goes on from NC_044332.1 coordinate 62,606,599, forward strand.
GATTTTAACAAATTTATAACTCATTAAAAAAGATCATTAAGTTCAAGTCTTCAACATCCCAAAGACTGATTACGACGTCCCTGGGGCCTAACAACCACCAAGTTTCTGGCCCTTATCTGCCAACCCCCCAAGGTCCTCACTCAAATAAGAGCACTTACTCTTAAAATGTGTAAGATGGAATGTCTGGGCACAATGAGCTTAACTGAAGATTGAATGCAGCCTTCATTGAATTTTCTTACTTTGATACTACCACTTGAAATCAGTGCTACCTGGAGAAAATGTACTGTTGGATCTTATGTCAAAGGGAGCATTGTCACAAACCTCTATTCTTTTATTTTAAGGAGTTTGTCTGAAAAAGAAAAATTGTAGCAGTAGCTTTCAAATTTAGCAATCTGGGAAGCTTTTCACATCATCATTGAAACAGAATTCAATTGGATTCTGTTTCCAATTACTGCTGATAATAAAGATACAAATGTGTAAACCAGGCTTTTGCTAGGGTTGGGCAATGCCATAACTCATTGTTGATGACATCAGTGAATCTGACAGAAGTGGTAAGAGAATAGGACATCTTTCGCCACATGTATTTTGCTAATCCACAATTATCGAAAATAAACTGACATTTGATGGAACTCTACTACATATTTAGCTTTTACAATCTATGGTAGTTCCGTGGCAAACTTATTTTCTCAAAATTAAACTTCTTTGGTAGCTTTTCCCAAAAAGACACAGGAAAGCATATTCAGGGCTCTACTACAGAAAAAATGGACACTTTCATAAGGAAACATAACTGAAAACAGAAATGTTAAACAAGATTGCAGTTTGTTACAGTTTTTGTCAATGCAGAGAATAAGCCATCTTCACAGATTTCTATACAATACTGAAACTTTGTGAAGGATATTTGAGTTAAAGAAAGGAGAAATACCACAAATTCATCAATATGACTTTATATTCACGAAAGGATGGGCTGCCAAAAGCAACCAGTGTAACAAATATGATAGTTGTCAAATATGGAATTGTTAATTTTGTTTTACATAATTTTAAGTTGAACAACAAGGAAAAAATCAATTTGAAAATTATACATTTCAGCCTCAATATAAGTCCACATTAAATGAATGCTTTCACTCACAGCACTACATAGACTTCTGTAACGAAGATTTCAAATTTATTCTATTTACATACTTTTGTGTAACCAAATGAAGATTACCAAAGACCAGGATACAGGCGTTTTAGCTCAACACACCAAAGCCACAACAGGGAAAGACTGTCCAAGGTATTCATCTAAACTTTTTAAACTTTAACGCAGCTTAGTGACATCTTACTAAAGCAAAGAAACCTAGTTAAAGACTTGTACTCCACCGTTAACTAACCCTTTAAAGCTGATCAGGGATTATTTGAGAAATGTGTCAAAAAAGTAGAAGGCGTGTCAAGGCAATGACCTTGTCTAAGGTATAAAAGAGAGAGAAAATCAAGAGATCATGATAGTTTACTACTCATCTGTTTGATTGCAGATAAATATATGACTTCCAGAATGCGTTTCCTATCATTCTTTATCACTCAGAGGCAGAGCTGACTAATGTAATTCTTCACTGCACAACTGACCATGAAAGACTGGCTTGGATACTTGACATAAGTAACCAAACCCTTAAGGCAGGACCTGATACAATTAATCTACCTTCCAAGAGTCCAAGGTCTTCCATAAACCCCTGGATGATTAGATTACTGAATCAATTGTTAATGGGCACAGGAACCCTGCCTACCTGATGTGGTTCCCAATGTTCAGTCTATGAGCCTTCTCCTGAAGACAAGGTCAATTGAAGGTGCAGTGCTTCTGGGGAGATCTTATAAAGTATTTAATTATATTCTCAGCCTGCTTGTTAGTAGGACTCAGACATTTAGGGAACTTATGGCCCCAGAGAGAGCACAACCTCCTGGGACAATCAGGATATAAGAGCTACCTAGACTCATTGCAAGAAGGATTACTTGGTGAGTAGAAGCTGGGTAGGGAAGCTCTCCTGGTATCCCAAGGGGAGGAAGATACCCAAGCAATCTCCAGAAAGAGATGGACCCAGATGGGCGAGTCTGCACTTAAGAATGAAGAGCTATTAGAATCCTCTGGTCAGAGGGAAAAGATCAAACAGACCCAGGAAGCAGACTGTGTTGATGAACACCTGATACATAGGGGGAAAGGCTGGAAGAAGCCCAGGGTACAAGGGTTAAGGTTTGTGAATAAAATCATAGAATATCAGGGTTGGAAGGGATCTCAGGAGGTCATCTAGCTCAACCCTCTGCTCAAAGCAGGACCAATCCCCAAATAGTCCCCTCAAGGATTGAACTCACAGCCCTGGGTTTAGCAAGCCAATGTTCAACCCACTGAGAATAGTCTTGTCTGATTGCCAAAGACTATTAGACCTTCGAAAGAGGACTGTAGAAACCTGAGGTAAAGGTTCAGAATGGGAGTGTTTCCTCTACTAGTGACAGGATATAACTTACTTAAGATCTTCCTACCTCACATAACATCAGCTGAATTGTCTTGGTCATGACATCCTCTGGAAAAGATATATATTTGGATTTGCCTCCTCTTCTACAGGATCACTTTCTCTGTCAGATTCAACCACAGTTGAGCAGATTATACTGGTGGTTTGGAAGGCTTACAGACTGACTGTGCAGTTTTCACATTAGTAGAGTAAGGACAATGGCTCTCCCAAGATACCCGACAATGAAGGTAAAACAGCTGCAGTCTCCCACAAGGCAGCAAGGTTAAACCAAAATCCCTGGTTCCCAATGTTCATTTTCAGGAGAATCTTATGTCCCAATGTAGATACAGGGTTAACTGGTGAGGGGCTTCTGCTCAGGGGCATCAAGAAAGGTCCCTGAGATGGGGACGAGTGCACCAATTCCTGCCCCTTCAAGTTAATCAGAACTAAGCTCTGAACACCAGATTGGACTGACACCAAGAACTGAAGGGTCGAGGTGGTAATCTCAGCAATAGGAAAGAGGAATATTTTCTCACATCTGATCTCTCAGCTAGCACAGGAGCCAATAACTTAATTTTTGCTACTACAAACATGAATTTCCCTTTCAACACCAGAATTTCCCTTTCAACACCAGAGTTTCCTTGGAATGGGAACTTCTTACTGCCAGATCATTACAGACACACTGTCTCGAGACTCCACAGGTAATTGTGGTCCTGTTTCCTCTTTCTTGTCAGTCTCTTAACACTGATGAAGAATGATCTGGAAAAGTCTGATGTTCCCCATCTTCCACCTACCAGAATGTCCATACCTTCTCAGCCCCAAACTTAGACATTCTAAGGTTGGATCTTTAAACTCTCTAAATCTGTGAATCTTTGAAGTCAGAAGGCACCATTAGATCATCTTACCTGGGCTTCTGCATATTAAAATTTCACCCATTTACCCCTGTACTGAGCCCAATCACTTGCTGTTTGGCTAAAGTATATATTTCAGAAAGGTATCCACTCTTGATCTGAAGACTTCAAGAGATGGTAAATCCACCACTTCCCTTGGCAATTTGTTCCAGTGGTTAATCACTTTCACGATTAAAACTGAGTGCCTAATTCTACTTTTAATTTGTTTGGCTTCAGCTTCTAGCCACTGGTTGTTCTTATGCCTTTCTCCACTAGATTAAAAAGCTCTTTAGTGTTTGGGTATTTTCTCCCCAAAGAAGGAAGCTCAGGGCCTCCATTAGCATGGATAAGATTTGAAACTCCATTCTTGAATGGGAAGCTTGTAAACATCAGGCAGATGTGGCAGAGAATTGGCAAAGTCCCCATTCACCCAAGCATCTAGGAAAACGAGTCTGAGATAGGAAATTTGTTGTTACAAGACAGGCATTTCTTAAACCATGTTTGTCCCCCCTGAATCTGCCATCTTTAGTGAGGCATGTTACTAGAAATTAAGTTTTAGGCAAAACAAGTTTTTCTTTGAGTGCTTCTTCATGTCAATTCCAATCAGGTGTGTGCGTGCACGCGCACATGCACGATGGCCAGAAGATTTTCCCTTAGCAGCATCCATTGAGTTGGCCTGGGCACCCCCTGGAGTCGTGTCCTCATGGCACTTAATATATAGCCCTGCCTATCTGGCATCCCTTCAGTTCCTTCTTACTGCCAGGGACAGTGGCTGGAACTTCCCTTGGCTATTGTTCAGCAAATTTCTTCAAGTTTCTGTGTATATAGAAACTTGAAGTAGTACTCCAGTTAAAAGTTTAGTGTAGTATAGTAGTTGGGGTCCATCCCACCCCCCACTGCATGGCTTGCGTCAAGCACATGCCTAAGAGTGATCCGCACTCGTTGTGTCTTAGGTGCCTGGGGGAGACTCATCAGAAAGATTGTTGAAAGATCTGTTGCACGTTCCGCCTGAGCACACAAAGAGCAGGAACAGTGGCTGAAGGTGATCTTCCTGGAGGCAGCCTTGTGTCTCAATTCCAACCCAGGCTCGAGAGACCCAATCCCTACAGCGGAGCGCCTCGGCACTGAGGGAGGACTCCTCCAGGAACGCTCGGCACCACCATGGCTTCTCATGGGGGGCCATCTGATAGTAGGCACCGCTCCCATTCTCCAGTGCCTCAAAAGAAGAAAAAGCCGGACAAGCGTTCTCCGGCTAAGCCTCAAGAAGTGCGACCCCAGGTGGGCCACTCCTTCCAGTCTCCTTCTGAGGCAGTGTTGACTCTTGTCCAGGTGAGGCAGTTGAGTCCGGCTCCACCTCCATCTCCAGCGTCTACACAGCAGCTTCAGCTTCCATCCACAACAGGAGCGTACCAGGCCGCCAGAGATCTCCTCCACCTGACGACACCATTCTTGCCTGCCAGGGAGGATCTCTCAGCGCAGATGGAGCTCCGTACTCCAGTGCATTCTAAGGGAAAGCCTGCTATGATGTCAACCCTTCGCCTTGTCCATCGGCACCTACATGCTCTGACAGACAGCCTTCTCGCTCTCTGAGCTCTTGATGTTCGAGGCACCGAGGATCGGCTCCTCTGTGGTCTTCAGTGTCTGAGACCTTGGAGTCAAAGCCTGACTCCTATCACTGAAGCAGGAGCAGAAGCCATAGAGCAAGGTCAGGCAGAGACAGAAGGGAGCATCAGGCGTGGCCTCTGCAGTGGCAGAACCTGCCTCAGTGGCCCTTCTGGACTCCCTGGGCTTATCACCAGGGCCTGGGAGGAACCCAGGGCCCACACTCAGTGATGTCTTCAGTCGCCTTCACTACTTCTGTGCAGCCTTCTGCTGTGCATACGCACCCAACACCTGTGGTCCTGACACCTTTCCCTCTGGCACTGTCATCAACTCCGACTTCGGTACCGGCCTTTGTGATGGCGACATACCTGTCCCTCGGACCCCAGCGGCTCCTCGAAGCATGCCAATGCAGCTCCCTACTGTAGACTGATTCTGACACTGGCTTCCATGCCTACGGCCCTGGCATCAGCACCACCTCCTCCAACGCTGCCCTGGGAGTCCCGTGACCCGTCCGGGGCAGACGGCAGGGAGCTTCCACCACTGGCACATGCTTCCTCCTCCTCCTCGTTGGATGAAGCGTTGGCAGGGACATCCATAACTCCTGCGTTAGAGGACAACAGAGTTCTACAGCAGCTGCTCCGCAGGGCTGCCCAAGGTTTGGGCATCAAGGCCGAGGAGGCTGTTGTCAGGGCCTTCACGGGTAGTGTTACTCCTCATAAAGATGGTGGTGGACACCACCAAGACTTAATGGCAGATGCCAGCATCCCCACCACCCACTGCCAAAAGCAATGAGTGCTGGTATTTCATCCCCTCCAGAGACTTTGAGCATCTCTACTTCTACCTGCCTCCGGACTCACTGGTCATTGATGAGGCTAATCAGTGAGAGAGACAAGGTTTCCAAGGTCCGTCCCCAAAGAATAGGGATCCTAAATGCCTGGACCTTATGGGCAGAAAAAAAAAAATTACTCCAATGGTGGTTTACAACTCCGTATTGCTAACCAGTGGGCAGATACTCTTATAACACCTGTGCTACCATGGCTAAGTTCACAGAGCTCATCCCTTCGGACTCTCGGTCATACTTCACCACCTTGATGGAAGAAGGGAAATTAGTCTCTCATGCTTCACTGCAGGCAGCCTTAGATGCTGCCAAAAGAGCCATGGCGACAGGGTTGGCTATGTGGGGGGCCTGGTTGCAAGTCTCAGGTTTACCCTACGAAGTCCAACAAACAATTCAGGACCTCCTGTTTGAGGGTGAGACTCTGTTTTCAGAGAAGACGGACAAATGGCTCCACAGCCTAAAAGATTCCCAAGCCAACCTCAGATCCTTGGGCTTGCATATCCCTGCCACCCAGCGGACACACTTCCGCCCACAACCTCCTCAAAAGGTTCCAGCAGCAGAACCATCAGGACAATTCTAGGAGGAGGAACTGGAGCGGTAGAAGGCAACATCCCTCCACTAATCAAGGCCAGCCCAAACCACCCTCTGGCCCTAAACTGGCCTTTTGAAGGTGCAGTCGAGGATGGTGCACCAAACCAGAGACTGGATTCACCTGGCCTCACCTTTTCCTCCCGACTATTCCCTTTTTACCATGCATGGTCCCATACAACTTCGGACCGCTGGGTGCTTTGCACAGTAGAGAGGGATACTCCATCCAATTCTGTGCCCTCTCGCCCTTCCACCCCTCTTCCCCGTCCCTCTTCGGGGACCCTTCTCATGAACAACTCCGCATTCAGGAGGAGGTTCCACTGAAACACAGGGGTGAGGGTTTCTATTCCCGCTATTCCCTTCAGGTTTGTGGTCAATGGTTCCCATTACCAATGTACTGTCCCTCCCTTTCGGCTTGTCAATAGCACCTCGAGTCTTCACCAAGTGCATGGCAGTCGTCACCGCCTGTCTGTGGCAACATCAAATACAGGTTTTCCCATACCTCAGTGACTGGCTGATCAAAGCCTGATCAAGGGCTCAGGTGGAACTTCAGGTGGCATTCATCAGAGCCACCTTCAAGAATCTGGGCCTCCTACTGAATGAGACGAAATCAACTCTGCCCGGGGGAGGTGGGGGGTGGAGGGGACAGGATGGACTGCTTCTATATGCCTTCCCACCCATACCACTCGCCCACAAAGGTCCGCAGAGACCGGGCTCAGGTCATTCTCATAGCACCAGCCTGACCCCACCAGCGTTGGCACACGGGTCTCCTAGACATGTCAGTCGGAGCCCCGATTACCCTGCTGCTCTTCCCGGACCTTCTCACACAGGATCATGGGCGGCTCCAGCACCTGAACCTGCAATCGTATCTCACAGCCTGGAGGCTCCATGGCTGAAAACATTCGAGCTCTCCTGTTCCGAACAAGTCAGAGGTTCTCCTGGGCAGTAGGAAACTCTCCACTAGGGCCACGTACCTGGTCAAGTGGAAGAGATTTTCCATCTGGTCAGCTCAGCATGACTTTCCCCCGGCGCTAGCCTTAATGCCCCAGAGTTTGGATTACCGTTTCCACCTTAAGCAGGAAGGTCTCTCCTTGTCTTCTATAAGAGCACACCTGGCTGCCATCTCGGCTTTCCACCCGGGGATACAGGGCCGCTCGGTTTTCACTAACTCCCTGGTCAGTCGCTTCCTGAAGGGCCTCAACAGGTTGTACTGGCATGTCCGCCAACTGGTTCCTGCTTAGGACCTTAACTTGGTCCACCCTAGGCTCATGGGGCATCCCTTTGATCCTCTAGCAACATGGTCCCTGCTCTACCTCTCCTACAAGGTTGTGTTCCTGGTGGCAATAACTTCAGCCTGGAGAATATCTGAGCTCAGGGCTCTGATGTCTGAGCAGACCTACACCGTGGTTGTTGTTTTTTTTTTTGTTTTGTTTTTTAAAAAGGACAAGGTTCAGCTCAGGCCCCATGCGGCTTGCCTCCCAAAGGTGGTGTTGCAGTGGAACTGCAATTAGGACATTTTCCGCCTGGTTTTTTACCCCAAGCCTCATGCGAGTACCAGGGAATAGAGGCTTCAAACTATGTCCGCAGAGTGCTGGCCTTTTACATCAAAAGGACGAAACCGTTCAGGAAGTCGGTACACCTCTTTGTCACAGTAGCGGACAGGATGAAGGGCCAGCCTGTTATTTCAACACAGCACATTTAATCATGGATTGTGGCCTGCATTACTGAATGCTACAATCTAGCAGGAATCCTAGCACCACCATAACAGTGCAATCTACAAGAGTACAAGCTTCAACTACAGTTTTCCTGGCTCAAGTCCCCACCCAGGACATCTGCAGGGTGGCGACGTGGTCATCGTTACACACTTTCGCTGCACACTATGCATTACCAGGCAGGCCAGAGATGATGTGGCCTTTGGTAGAGCAGTACTCCAGTCAGTGGACAGCTCCGACCCCTGCTACTAAATTTGCTTGGGAGTCACCCGATTGGAATCGACATGAACAAGCACTCGAAGAAGAAAAATGGTTACTCACCTTGTTGTAACTGTTGTTCGAGATGTGTTGTTCATGTCCATTCCAATACCCACTCTCTTACCCCTCTGTCAGAGTAGCCAGCAAGAAGGAACTGAGGGGGTGGCAGGTTGGCAGGGCTTTATATCGGGCGCCAGGAGGGTGACGCTCCAGGGGGCGCCCAGGCCGACCCGATGGATGCTGCTAAGGGAAAAATCTTCCAGCCATCGTGCACATGCGCGCGCACACAGCTGATTGGAATGGACATGAACAACAATTATGAGAAGGTGAGTAACTGTTTTTTTGAGGTACCAGAGAATTCTGTCTGGCTGCTCTGGTGCTGTTGTGGAAGGCAAATGTATGGATATGCCTCAGCTAACCTTGTGGATCTTCTTCTGCTACTAGAAGTTTTTGTCAATGCCCCTCTTTTCCCACCACCCAATAGAGAGAGCTTTCTAGGAAGTTATTGGTCTTACTATGGGGTGGACAGCACATCCCCAAAATAGGGATTTATTTGTACTAACAATACTCTGAAAGGGCTTTCTTGGAGACAGTGCTTCTTAACCAAGATAAGGTGCTGCCTCTGGCAGATGAAGTTATTGTTGTATCTCTTCCATCCTACTCCTTTAGCACCAAGCATTTGATGCTGACAATAGTTTATATTCAATGCTAGACACATCAGTTTTCAATGTCTAAACTTAGCATTTATCCACCACAGAACACCACACTGTGATGCCAAGGAATAAACACCAAATTATGTTAAATTGGGATCATGCAATATACCTAGCTCTTAGCACTTTTCATCACCAGATATATATCAAGCTACAATCCCACTGTGTCAAACTCATCCTGATCTGGTTAGTATAATTCATATTCATCTAATCTAGTGTGGGGAGATAAGAACAGAATTTCAGGTATAACTGGAGTCTTCACACCTAAACTTTAGTATGATTTAAATGCAGTTGAACAAAATACCCTTAATGTTAAGTGCACACTAGCATTAAACATCAACATGTTCATAAAGAATATTTACACCATCAATTCATAAAGTTTGTTGCTACACAGACAGACATACATCTGAAAAAAAGCAAAGAAATGTAAAGTTTAGCCACCTTACAGAATATACTCTGCTTATAAGCACACCCCTTACAATCACATGGCACAGACTATACATTTCAACCTTAATTCTGATTCCCTCAATCCATCCTTCCATACACACACATACCATTACCAGATTCCACCCCTAGCCCTGAAACATTACTCGTTTTGAAAGTCTGATGTAATAGCTGACTGTATCAGAAGAGGATAGCTACATAAAAGGGGAGTTTGCAGAAAAGTGGTTAAAGGGAGTGATGACAAGCTGGGTAGGGCAGAAGTGAAGCTGCTAATTAAGATTTTATTTAACAGCTGCTCACAAAAAACTCCCCCATTGCAGGATAAAGTAACAGAAAAAAGTAGTTCCTGATGTAGATTTCATCGGCTGGAAAAGATTGGAGCTAGATACACACAATCAGGCTTGCATATGTCCAAGTCATATGCAAGTTTTATTTATGCAAGCAACAACTAAAAATTACCCTAAATGGATAAAAAAAATTCCACACACAAAACCTATCAATTGCACCAGAATCAACTTCCAGCTACTTTTCTATAGACTGATATAAATCTTTTAATGAGTCTATCGTTGAGACATAGGACTGCCAATGTCAATTTTCAGCCACACCCCAATTTCAAAATAAATTTTAATTTGCAAAAAAAAAAAAAAAAAAAAGTCATACCAGTGGCCCTTATTTTTAAAAGAAAAACAGCTGTGTGCCTTTTTAAAATGCAACTCTAACTATGCAGGTGGTCCCAGACACCTGCACAAGAAGAATAAGTATATGTATAGTGAGTTTATCCAAGTAATTTCTTCCTACACTATATATCGAAAAACCATTCAAACTCTATCTTGGTTATTTAGTTCTGAAAATAGACAGGACTATGGAATAATATCCTGCAAAAATTTTCTTAAAAAGGCTTATAAAGAATAATAGCTTATTATCTATAGCCGTGTTAGTGGGAAAAAGTTACATAAGGATGCAATCACTGGTTGAACATAGGTTATTTCATTTCTTGCCAACACTACTCCAATTCATATAAAACAGCTCTCAGATTACAGAGATATTGTTCTTATTTATAGTATCATTCACATCTCTCTCAAAGTGTCTGCATGTGGAAGACTTCCTTATGTACTCTGCCAGTCACTGCTGGTTGACGTGTGCCTTGACAAAGCAGAACTCAACACTGACACAAGATGCTTTTGCATGGATAGAAGAACTTTATTTGTAGAAAGTTGCAGATTCAAACTAACTAGCCCTCTAATGTATTTAATTCTGCAGCAGATACTGTAAGAAAAGCACTTGTTTATGAATGAAATCATGTATTGCCACCCCAAATATCTTTTGGCAGTTCTGGAAAAGGGCAGGAGTAAAGTAATGAGGAATCCCAAGGACTTGCTTCTTCTAAATATAAGTATCAGCCACAGGAGACCACTTATAACTACTCCTGTGGCTGTCAGTTGATGGAATGGAAGGAAAGAGTGAGATGACAGGGCCATGGAATGAGAAGTGAAGAGTGACAGAAAAAAAGTAAGGGACAGAACTAACAATTGGTAGACACATCATGGAAATCATATATTTTTCTGAATTATGCAGACCATCAACATTTAAAGAGAATTTTCGAGATCTGGCTTTTAGTAACCTGAAATACATCAGTTTAAAGAGTGCTCTTTGGGTAACAGAGAACTGGGGGGAAGAGGTGTGCCAATTATATTTACTCACACTGGGGAAGACACTTCATAAATCATTTTATTGAAGATCACTGACCTCTCACTAACTGCGTACATTTCACAACATCTGTATGTGGATGTTCAATGGTAATCTCAAAACCTGAAAAATTAAGAATATGTTTCAGAAACTGCAGTACATTTCTATTTGTATAAAAGAAAGATCTACCACGTATCAAACCCCACCTTCTGCAGCCGATGAACATCACAGTGCTCCCTATTGTCAATAAGCCAGATGAGGGAAATAGGATTTAACCCTTATTTCACAATTCTTTTGTATAAATGATATGGAATAAATCCAGTAAAAAATATGCTTTCTATGGCTTTTATTAAGTCAGGTCTCATTTGCTAATATGAAAAATTCACACATACATTGCAGACAAAAACACAGTTTAAGTTTCAAACTGTAACATGAAATGTTTCTGCAAATGGTGATGTCACTAAGAACAATTCTGACTGTGTCAATTGCATTACTTTCCTCTGTTATAAAAATAAAGCACAAAAAACAAAAGAGGGCAAGAGTTTGGTATAAAGCTTTTATCATCATTTGTTTGAAGAACCTGCAGACTTCAGTGTGGCATGTAACCTTATGTGACTAAGTTAATATTTCTCTACGTGGCTCTGGTGATAAATCAAAAATGACACTACAATAGTTTATAAATGTAATCTGAACCCAAAGATCAACTGTATTTAAAAATAACTGTCCAATTTTTGAAATGCCAAAAGTTATTAAAAAGATCACTCATTCTCTGAGCTTTTTTTTTTTAAATAGACTTTATCCACAGTATTACTAGCATTCAACTTTAAGAATATTAGATCAGGTACAATTTTGTAGTCATCTTGCAGCTTCATTTTTCTTGTTAAACTGAGTTCTACACAACTATGCACTTAAACAAAAATACTATCATGCATTGATCTGTGTTCAGATATTGGTTTTAGAGTCAACCCTATTTGAAAAGGCACTGCATATTGTAACCTCCTGAAGTGTGGCAACAATAGCTATTTATATTTGTCCAACTTAATATAGCATACATGCTCACAATGCAAATATCCTTTTCTTAGTTAAAGTAAACCGCAACAGAAAAGGTCTGCTAAAGGTCAATGGTATTGAGGATCCACTGTAATGGATGTACATTCAATTGATTGCATGCAGAGCATATTCTTGCGTAGGCTAGATGCCATTTAAAATAACATACCTAAAGTTTGAAGCATTATTGTTTCAAGTATAACCAGTTCTTGGGCCTGCTGAAGGTATGCCTGAAATGTAAAAAAATAACTTACTGTCAAGACCTACTAGAGAAATTTACAGTACTTACCAAAGTCTCAAATACAAATGGTATGGGCAACATGTTAAGACCTCCTTTAAGACCTCAAATTTACTTACCTTTGATTTATTATATCCTGATTCTCAGCCATTAGCCACTCAATGAGTGGTAGCATAAATCAAATCTGAGAGAACTATTTTCATAACCGAGCTTGAAAATAAGTACTGTATACTACAAGGAAAAGGTACAATTGCTGTCTGATCAGGATATTTCTTTTTTCCAATACAGAAGAACCTCAGTTACAAACTGAACAGTCAACCACACATCTCATTTGGAACCGGAAGTATGCATTCATGCAGCAGCAGAAACCAAAAAACAAAAAAAAGCAGCAAATATAATACAGCACTGTGTTAAATGTAAACTACTAAAAAATAAAGGGAAAAAGCTTAAAAAAGATTAACAAGGAAAAGAAACTGTTTTTGTGTGTTTCGTTTAAATTAAAATGGTTAAAAGCAACATTCTTCATAATAAAGTTTCAAAGCTGTATTAAGCCAATGTTCAGTTGTAAACTTTTGAAAGAACAACCATAATGTTTTCTGTTCAGTGACCAACATTCCAGAGTTACAAGCAACCTCCATTCCCAAGGTGTTCGTAACTCTGACGTTCTACTATAGCTAAATTGGGAAAAGCATTAAAAAATACATAAGCATATAAAAGATACTGTGTCCTTATGCTATGTTAATCAAGATTAACCTGAACACCTATCACAAAAGTTAACTTTCTATGATGCAATGCGTTTCTTATTATATGCACAAGTGTTCTATTAAAAAGGGAATTAGAGGCCTTAGTTTGCATGAAATATTAAGTAATTGTGATAGGTCCACTAATGGCTATGCTATTAAGTTACACAACAGATAAATTATTTGATTTAAGCAGAGAAGCGTCTTCTAGAGCTGGTAGATGGCATTAATCCAGTCAAGAACATAGTACAGCAACTCATCTGAGGTGTCAACTGTATCTTAAGAATTACAATTAGATTTAAAGTATTATTTCCACGTACATCACTTTTTGTATCCAGCTGTAGCTCTTGAGGATGAAGACAGGCATGCGCTACTTTGATAACATGTTCGAGTTTTCGTGGTTGTTCTTCCACTTTCGCAGCCAAAAACAATGCAGTAGGAGAGATTATCTGTAAGAGAGGATAATTTTTAGTTTAAAAAAAATTTTTTTTTTTAATTCTAGTATAAGCAGGACCTAAAGTTACATGGAAGGGGTGAATTGGTAATTGCAAAAAGTACTAGAAAGTCTGTACAAGGGATGAGACAATATGCCAGAATAAAAAATGAAGACAGTTACCCTAGCTGAATTTCAGTATGATAGAGTTCTCATACTCAGCTGATGAGAGAAAAAAAATTGTAAGCATTAAATTATATTATGATCAAGGAATGTTTTAGGCCAAATTAATTCTGACAGATAACTGACAGATTTTTTTCCTCAGATAGTCACTGAACCAAGAAGAGGTGATTCCATTTTAGATTTAGTATAGATAAGTAACAAGGACCTCACCGAAGAACTGCTTGTAGAGGAAAACCCTGGTTCAAACGATTCATGCGCCAAATTCAGTTTAAACTAAATGGAAGGATAAACAAAAATAGTCTGTAATTAGGGTCCTTGATTTCAAAAGGGAAAACTTTAATAAATTAGGGCAAGTAATTAGGGAAGAACAAGGATCTCAATGTGGAAGAGCCTTGGATTTACTTTAAGTCAAAGTTGTAGACAGGATTTGAAGCCTGCATCCCAAGCAAGGAGAAAAAATTCATAGCAAGGGTTGCAGACCAAACTGGATGAACAAGGATCTCAAACAGGTTATTATGGGAAAGCAGAAATCTTACAAGGAATGGAAGAAGGGATGGAGCAGCAAGGAAAGCTCTCTCTTGGAGGTCAGAAAGTATAGGAAAAATGTGAACTGCCAAAAGCTAAGCAGAGTTGAACTATGCAAAGGAAATTAAAACCAATACTAAAAAGGTTTTTTAGCCATATAAATAAAAAGAAATCAAGTAAAGAAGTGGGACAACTACAGCAGTGAGGATGAGCTACTTTGTGCAATTACCAAGCAGGGCCCAACACCTAAATGAATACATACCCTCAGTTTTTAATAAGGGTAATGAGGCGCTTAGGGCAAGATAAGGGTGGCTAATGAGTATGAGGATATGGAAGTAGAAAACTACCACATCCGAGATGGAAGTCAAACTCAAACAGCTTAACAGGATCAAATCAGGGGGCCTAGATAATCTCCATCCATTAATATTAAAGGAACCTGCACATGAAATTGCAAACCCTACAGCAAGGATTTTTAATGAATCCAAAACTAGGGGTCGGTACTCTACGACATTGCTAATATACTACTTATTTTAAGGGAAAATAAGTGATCCAGGAAACTACAAATCTGTTAGCTGACCTTAATTGTATGAAAGGTCTTGCAACAAATTTTGAAACAGTAGTTAAGAATACAGAGATTAATGGTACTTTGGAAAAAAATGGCAGATTGTGCCAGACCAATCAGATGTTATCTTTGAGAAGATAGTTATTTTCTAGACAAAGGAAATGCAGCAGATCAAATCTACTTGGATTTCAGTAAGGCACTGACATTTCCACATGGAAAATTGGTTAAATTGGAGAAGATGGGGACTAAAATGAGAAATAAAAGGTAGGGAAAGGAACTGGGTAAAGGGGAGACTACAATAGGTCACAATGAAAGGTGAACTATCAGGTTGGAGGGAGGTTACTAGTGGAGCTCATCAGGAATTGGTCTTGGGACCACTATTACTTATTTTCATTAATGACCGTAGCACAAAAAAATGCATGTGCGCTAATAACATTTGTGGATGACACAAAGTTGGGAGGTATTGACAACATGGAGGAGGACCAGACTATAATAGAAGAAGATCTGGATGACCTTGAAAACTGAAATAATGGAAATGTGATGAAATTTAATAGTTTAAAGTCATGCACTCAGGAACAAACAAGAATTTCTATCAAGCAAATGGGGACATACCAGTTGAAAACAATATAGGAGAAAGACATGGGTGTATTGGTTGATCACAGGATGACTGAGCCACCAATGTGATGCAGCCATGAAAATGGCTAATGCAATCTTAGGATGAATCAAACGAGGTAATTCCAATAGAGATGGAGAAGTGTTATTACCATTATGCAAGGCACTGGTGAGATCTCATCAGGAATAGTGTGTGCAATTCTGGTCTCCCATGTCTAAGAAAGATTAATTCAACCTGGAACAGGTGCAGAGAAGAGATACTGGGATAATCAGAAGAATGGAGAACCTACCTTACAAGAGGACACTTGCGGAGCAAGACTAACCAAACTAAGGTCTGATGGGAGACATGAATGCTTGCTCTAAATACAACAGAGGGATAAACACCAGGGAGGGAGAGGGTCATCTAAGATAAGGGCAAATGTTGGCACAAGAAAAAAAAGATCTAAACTGGCCAACAAATTTGGGCTTGAAATTTGATGAAGATTTCTAACCATCAGAGGAGTAAAGTTCTGAAATAGCCTCCCAAGGGGAGCAATAGGGAGGGAAAAAACCCTAACTGGTTTCAAGACTGAACTAGATAAATTTATGGAGGAAATAAGATATGATAATATGGCCTACAATGGCATGTGGTGCCTCTGCGACTGCTGGAAGCCAGTATCTTCAAGGACTGGAGATGGGACAGTAGGTGGGGATGGCTCTGAGTTACAACAGTTAATTCTTTCCCAGGTGTCTGCCTGGTAGGTCTCACTGACATACTTAGGGTCTAACTGATCACCATATTTGGGGAGCAGAAGGAAGTTTCTCCTAGGTCAGATTGGCAGAGACTCTTCAGGGCTTTGGAGCTATGTTCTGGCTCCGTTCCAGCTCCAGGCAAAAACCTGCAGCTCCACTGCTCTGGAGCTGCTCCGCGCTCGGCTCCGCTCCAAAGCCCTGCTCTGGGTTGTTTTTTTCCCACCTCCTCTGCAGCATGGGTCACTTGCTGGTTTGAGCTACAGTAAATGGTTGGTTCTCTGTAACTTGAAGTCTTTAAATCATGATTCAAAGACTTCAGTAACTCGGCCAAAGGTTATGGGTCTATCACAGGAGTGCATGGGTGAAGTTCTGTGGCCTGCAATGTGCAGAAGGTCAGACTAGATAATCACGATGGTCCCTTTTGGCATTAAAGTCTGTGACTATTCACAGGTACAGTTTTCCAGAAACAGGTTAGAATAGGATATTTCTTTTGAAATTTACTAAATTCAGACAGTTCATTCAAGTAAAGATTAAGTTCAGAGGTGAGTGAACTCTGATACTATCTTTTGTTTTGAAAAAGGTGAAGCAGAGTCCCAGGAAGATCCACTGTTGACTGTCAGAAGCAAGCACAAACACCATTTGGCACAGAAACCTGGCAATCAAAATGCTAATGGATTGGAAGTATGAGACAATAACATGACCAATGATTTCACAGGAGTACCTCTGATCTGGAACAGTCCCATAATACTTAACACAAAATGTGTGCCTGGGATGCATTAAGCACACCATGATTCATGAACTAGAAGTTTTACTGACAAGTAATGCATGTTTGAATACAAATTACTTTGGGGAAGGATAAATGATATATACCCACTCTAAGGACCAATAAGACCTCAATGCAGACTGCCATAAAAGGCACAGTATTTGTAAAATTCAATAAACATATTCTTTAATATTTGTATACAATGCCAAAACAGAGGCACTGTTCTATAGCCCAGTTCCTAGATGTCAGTTTTCAGGATCAGAGTACATAAATAGGTTCTTATTTCTCCTAAGCTGAAAAAAAATTAATATTTAAAGGAGCTGATCGTTTGAGAAAATGCATTTTGTATTTGCCACTCCCATTTTTCAGGCAAACAACAGAGCGAAGAGTTAATTCTAAAATGTCTGCCAACTCATTTTTCTGTATCAAGGAAACCTGACCTTTCACTTCTTATTCCAAAATTTATCAAGTGATACATAAAATTGTGTTAAAACTGTAGAGTTAAGATTATAATATGGTCAACCAAGACAAATGTACAGAATAAAGAAATAAGGCCTTTTCTTGCTGCAAAAGTCACACCAGCTTAATTTTAATTGATATAACTGTAAATGGATTTAAGAGCATTCATCCAGGGTTTACAAATTGTTTTTCAATTTTAAAGCAGATTGAAGTTATAGTACAACTTCTTCTGTATGTAGACCAACAATAAGAAACAATCTGCCCATTGAGTGTCAATTACAGATATATTATCTATTGTAGCAACAAACATTTTAAGCTACATATTGATGCAAAGATCAGGCAGATATGAATTATAATTAAGGCTACGTTTTAGTCACGGGTATTATTAATAAAAGCTACGGACAGGTCACGGGCAGTAAACAAAAATTCGTGGACCATGACTTGTCCCTGACTTTTACTACATACCTGACTAAAACATGCTCTGCAGTGCATGCTGCCTCTGATTGCAGGCACCACTCCCGCAACTCCCATTGGCCGCAGTCCCTGGCCAATGGGAGCTGTGAAGCCAGTGCTCTGGGTGCAGGCAGCGCATAGAGCTGCCTGGCCATGCCTCCACCTAGCAGCTGAATGAGGGGGAGGATTCACCACTTCCAGGGAGCCCTCTAGGTAAGCCCAGCGCCTGCTTGACCCTGCCCAGTGCCCCAAACCCCTGCCCCCTCTCACACCAAACACTGCTGCTGGGAGGGGGAGTTGGCCTGAGACTGCCCCAGCAGCGGCTGGTGCCCCTGGCGCAGGGGCTGCCTGAGCTTCCCCTGAGGCAGGAGCACCAGCCACTGCAGAAGTCATGGAGATCACGGAATTTGTGACTTCCAGCACAAACTTGCAGCCTTAATTATAATGGATCACCACAGTAGTCACAGTTTAACAAAAATCCCAAATGAAATTACATGCCCTACACCGTCAATGGGTATCGTAGCCCTTTCCATTGAACCAAGATGGGGGATATCCTAAAAATTAAATACTTGTTTTTCTTGTTATAAAAGTGGACAAACTATGGACAACTGAAATCAGTCACTTCTGATTAGAAGTAGATATTTTCAACGGTTTCATTTAACATTAAGAAAACAAAAGATCCTCTTAATGTTTCTCTTAATTTTTCTATAAACCTTGAAGCCCAGCAAACTAAAAGGAACACAAACAGCAAATCTGGGCCTCCTCTGAGTTACAGCAATATGCAATTAAAAAACCTAAAGCAGGGATAGCCTATTTTTTGTCAAGGTCCAAATTTCTTGGCCAAGGTATAGTCAAGGTCCAGACTCCAGAGAAAGTAATAATTAATAATAACCACTAGTAAACAAAGATTTTGGGATCTGTTCAAAAGCCTCTGGCGATCTGGATTTGGCCACGGTCTGCCTACTGACTACCTCGACCTAAAGTTTCCTTGCTAAAGCTGGATCACAGGCAGCAATTGCCTACACAGCTCCCTAAGAAAAAGAACACAGGGCTATTTCCTTTGGATATATTTACCTGCAGCATTTAGTATTTTACTTCCCCAAATAAGCTGCATTTCACATTTAAGTTCTGTTTCCTTCTTGCAACAAAATTAACTAAAATGTGTTGATGTCATACTTCAATGTATTAAAGGTATTATTAAGGTTGCCCTACACTTCCCGTAAAATCCAGTTTTCAGTTACTTATAACTGTCAAACCTGAACCACTTAAACTGACTTTTCCACGTCAGGTATCTGCGTCAAGCTAAATTAATTCTGAAAGTTTCAGCCAGACTGGTTCAGCTGCTTGAAAACCAGACAACAGGATAACGTTTTGCCATTAAAAAAAATTCTGGTGACTGTTTCTTTGAGGAGTACTATCATGCTCTGGAATAGGAACTTGCAAATTAGTAGGAGGTACATTGTTAGGGAAGTGCCTTGTGCTGTTCTCGTGAAAACCTGTTCAAACTTGGCCCAGTCATAATTTTTGAAAAGTTTCAGATCACAAAGACAGATAAAATCTTGAAGATTCAGTGTGTACTGAGTACACTCCAGCTATTCACTGCTCCTATGTATAACCAGAGGTATGTGAGCCACCTCAATAGCATGAGTGAGCACGCTCCAATCCAGGGTTACAAAGCCAGACTTTCCTTGCAATTGCTATTCTGGACCAAGCACAGGAACTAAGAGCAGAGAACCTGTGCCTGCTGTACTTTCAGTGACCCTCTTGCTGGTACCCAGTCAACGTGGACGTGTTAGACACCAGACTCAAATGCAAAGGGGATAAGAGTCAGACCAGGGTGGAGGGAAACAAAGTACCTGATGAGACTGGGACTCTGAGATGGGGAGGGATGAGGCAAGGGAAGATGTGCAAGTATGGGGAAAGTGTCAGATCTGACAAGGTGCTGAAGTGTGGGGAAACTGGACAAGGATTCTGGAGGCCAGGGGGACAGGACTGGAGGGGGAGACTGGGACTCCGGCAGAGAGCCCTGGAGGGCAGGTATTAGGGTTGGCTGGGCAGGAAGACTGGAATGAGAAGCCAGAGAAACAGGAAGTGGGACTGTGATGAGGAACCCAGGATAGGAAAGAGAACTGGGAGAAACAGGTTGGAAGTGATGGGGCAGAAGGGATGAAAGTGAAGTGGGATGAGGCAGAGAAGTGAGAACAGCCAGAAGTCTCTGTCCACTACTGCACACTTCCCTCCAGAGGCTGGAATGAAACCCAAAAAAACAGAATCTCACCATTCCGTTGCAATCAGCAAGTATCTGTGGAAACCCACTAGCAATGTGCATTTTTCAGCCCCCTTTAAGTGCTGGTCCACATAGAAGGATGACATCCTACTACTGCCATCGGTTACACCATTAGCTCAAGTGGCACAGGTCTATGTGGTGGAGCAGAGAGTCTAATGTTGCTAATGAACTATGTGGGTGTCAATATCTTATATGATGGAATCTGTTTTTTCAGTTTGCTCTTTAAAAAACACAGGAAATTGCACACAACTACATTAACAGAACATTATTAAGGTTGCAAAGTCAAGCCTGCAAAAATTAGTAAGTGCCAGAATTAAGATTGTACAGGCAACCTTAATTTGGCCTCCTTGTGCACATTCATTTAATAAAGCTTTTAATTACATGATCACACACTCCCCACCCGCCCCAGGATACCTGCCTCATTCAGTGCACTGGATATGAAACAGGGTTGTATAGCAAAGGGGCTGTTGCCTGTAAACCCCCTGCCTCATTTGTTGCAGAAGTTGAAAGGTGCACAGTGAATGAACCAAGGTACTGCACAAAGAGAAAGGAGGGTCTCATGGTTAAGTCAGCTGAACGTTGCACTGGAAAACTGGATTCTATCCCTGCTTCTGCCAGAGAATTCTACGCGACTAAGTCTCACTTGATCAAATAATTGTTAAGCCGTTATGTCTCCAATAATTTCCACTGAAATTCTATGAGAGATGTCTGACTGACAGTACAGGAGTTCTACTTAGCCAAATATCAGGTGTTGCATTAGAATGCTTCCTCCATCCATCAACTTCTCAATGTGCCTCAACTTTTACTGAGCAGAACCACTTTCAAAGGTGAGAGGTCTCCATGTGCATTCAATCCTTGATTTCCATGGCCTTGTCTAAGCTAGAGTTTTTTGGTATTGTTACTCAAGTTAATCATTTTTGAAGATACTTATCCAGATAAGAAATGGCTTCCTTGAAACTTCAGACATAGAATGTCAGTGAGGAACACATCCTCTTCAAGATGCAAGGACAGCTGAGCTACTCATATGCAGATCTACCTACCATGAGTACTTATTCTGATGGTATTTTATTTCATATCTTTCACTTTAGAGCATAATAGAAGTACTTAAGGTTAGGTGGAAAAACAAAGAGCTCACATTCTTTTACCAGAGGGCACATTTAAAAAAAAAAAATTCAATTTAAGTAATAAGAAAGAAGCATTCAGTTTGCAGCTATAACCTGATTATCAGGGAGTATTCTGCTCAAACTGTCAAGAGTTGGAACAGCACAAATGTTCAAGAGAGCTCTGTCTTCTCAAGCCTTCCTTTTTAACAATTTTATCACCTTTTGCAGCTGTTTCTTAGCTTAAGAAAAATGGGTTAGTTTCAGTTTCCTAGTGGACAGATCAGCATCAGATATCTGTCATTAGAACGGTCATCCTTATTAGTCTTGTGCCTTGTCTAGACTGAACTTTTTGGTACAGTCTTAACTCTAGTTAATACAACTGAAAACAGACATAGGATAAACATTTGCTACTTTTGCTTCACCATTGGCTAAATATAAGGGGAATGCAAGTGATTTGTCACTCAAACTCATCATAAGACCATCAGGAAAATGTGCAGAATAAAGTTCCTTTGGAATGAATTTTTAAATATTTCATTTTAACTACTCACTTGTGAGGGCAGGTAGCCTCTCAGCAGAAGCTCAGCAATCATTACCTCTAGCGGTATATATGCTCCTCACTGAAGACTACAAGTATGCCAAGCTTAAAGTTTTAAAAGGAAACCGTTTGGATGATCTAAATAACAAAGGCTTAAAGATAACTAAGTCTGAGAACAAGTTCTGTGAGAAGAAAAATAAAGATTTCTGAATTTCATTTCAGTTAAATTTAATCAACACATAAAATAATGTATAAAAGTGTTTTCTCAGTTACTATACAGCCACGACAGTACGTACAGAAAGTAGCAATCATCATCTACTGCAAAGGGAAAACACTTTCGCGCCTTCTCTAAAAAAAATAAAGTAAAAATGAAAAATATCACATTAACTATAAGAGAGCATGGTGTTAACATATGCCTCTGAGATTTAAAAGAACTCTGGAGACAAAATTACTAAAATGGTGCAAGAGGATTTTGGCAGATGGCAGGAATCCCATTTTTGATCCATCAAAACAGACAATTTCACAGAAAGAGTGAAGACGCCTGTGCTCTTTGTGGAGCATGTAACTCAATGAGCACATCATTGTTAAACTGATTTTAAATCTCATTGTTCACATTTCAGAAATGCCAGTTATTAAAATATGTAGATATGGCTCTCCATATATAGTCATTCACTTGCTATTTAAAACCTGCTGTCTTCCTTACACATGTACTTGTTGGGTTAAGTACTTAGGGCTGTGAAAAAGCCCACCCACCACTCATATTTTTTGATGTTATGCCACAAATATTTATATGAACATATTTTGTTTTTATATTAAGAATGTAAGGCTCTAATTTCAATCTGAAGCAAAGCTACCTAGCCTTAAAAAGTTAAAATGGAAGTGATAGGGACATTTTTTGTTATTTTGCTGTGTAGGCAGTAAACGATAGGACTGTCTAAAACAGTGTTCCCCAAACTTTTTACCTGTGGTAAGCATAAATGTTCTCAATCAACGCTACAAATAAGTGGTTGGTAGAGTGTAGTTTTATTTGACTCAAAATTCCTAAAGTTAAAGTAGCATGAAACAAGTTATTGCTTCGGCTGAAATAGTAAATAGAGTTCTTTAGAAGTAAAATGTAAAAGGCTGTCAAGATAAAAAGGATCCATGATCTAAAGAGCCTAGAAAATTCAGGCTTTCCAGATTATTCAACTATTATTAACAACCTACTGAAGTGGAAAAGCGAACATTGATGTATTTAATTTTATTTTGAGACATCTGAGAGTCATCAAAATGTAGCCACAATAATTTAAGCCTGTTTCAGATCTTCCAGCAGCTCTTCGATATTAGCTTCATTCATCTTTGACACACAAATAAAGCACAATTGACGTGATTATGTCAGAAAATCTGAACAGCGAAGACTTGAATTTTGACAGGAAAGTTGCAACCGTCTTTTATGGAAAAACCATTTTTAAGATAGCACAAAATGAACAATTTAAATAAATTTAAGCATTTTCCCTGGATATACTCCTCTGGACAGATTAGAGTAAAATTTCCAAAAATGCCTAAATATAAATCAATTTTCAAAAGTGACTGTGGCAATTAGGAGCCAAATCTCATTGGAAATAAAGAAAAGATACTACACTGAGTTTTTAAAAACAATTCTTGCTGATGGGCTGGACATTTGACTAGTCCAAAAATAAATGGCCAACTGACTGGTCAAATAACATCAAGAAGAGTTAAATATTTTTAAGCACAAATTCATTAGAACAGCAACAAAAAAGTAAGACTTGACGGTCACCAATAGGCTTGGCCTTAAATAGATGCTTATGTCTAATAACAAAAACACAAATTACTTAACTGAGTTATTTTAATTCAGAAAAATGGAAAACACAATGAAGTTCCAGGGCATTCCTGCTGGAATATTTGACCGTGATCAAATAATAGGCAGTCTATTGACTGGCTTGTCAAACCTACTTGCTGGGTTGCAGGTGCATGGAATGGTATTAGAATTTATCTCCAATATGCCCTATAATTTACTCCAGGGACCTTGACCGTTAGACTATCTCGATAAAAAGCTTTGCCAGCTTCAAAAAAGCTTATTAGATAAAGACAAAAACACCTAAAATATTAATATATTGTTTTCAAGCTCAATACAGTGTGGACGTACTGATGTTTAACCATCTTGAAAGTTAAGTGGTTATAGGTTATGCTAGGTTCTTCAAACTATGATTCACAGAGTTGGAGTCTGGCATTTCCTTATTTCCAACAGCCAAATTCTATTAAAAACAGCTAAAAACATTCAATGCTTTTACAATACACCTCTACCTCGATATAATGCAACCTGATATAACACGAATTCGGATATAACACGGTAAAGCAGTGCTCGGTGGGGGAGGAGGGCTGCACACTCCGGCGGATCAAAGCAAGTCGGATATAACGCGGTTTGATTTTTTGGCTCCTGAGGATGATGTTATATCGAGGTAGAGGTATATTACTTTCCTATGATTGCCTTACATGCCATGGGGATGTTATGAGATTGTGCATGGGGGGAAGATAATCAACAAGGCAATCACCGAAATGCAGCCAAAGGCATGAATACTTTGACAACTTCCACAATTGGGTATCAAAATATTTTAACCCTTTGAAGTGCAGTAATTACGAGGAAGAATAGCTTAATCTCATCTGCAGTGTTTAGGCACTTTACCAGAATTTTAACATATGCGACATTAAACAATGACAGGGCATCATGTTTTAAGTGCACCGGATGCTTCTTAGCCTGGTTATCTGGTACAGTATTTCAGCACAGTACTTCTGCAAAATGATTTGATTTAAATATATAATTGGAGGTCAATTTGAGAGTTTAAGAGTGCATCCTAAGTGCTTTACCTCCATTTCTCATGTGCCAAAGGCCTCTTCCTTATTTCTGCATTTGGAAACAGGCAAAAATGATATCTACAATTAATACAAAACCGAAGCTAAGTTACAGTTGATGCCTTGTATGAATGTAATGATGAAACAGTTAAAGTTGTTACGTGAATAGTTTGCAGACTTGTTAAAAGAAGATACCGCAGAGACACAAGAGTATAAATCTTATGGTGTTAAAATAGTTAACCAGCAAACCAAAAGTTGTTTAAGTCTCTGTCAACTTTGACATTGAAAGCATTGGCTGAAATAATGATAAATTTCATGTTAAACTTTGTTTCTACATGGTTTGCCTGACCAGCAAAAACTAGCTATTGCTGTTCAAAAGGTAGAGTATGGATCTAGACAAAAATTTATTAAACTTAAGGCTGGTCTCCACTTACCAAACAAAAACGTAGAGAGTTTAAAAATGGCTGTTACGATGTTTCTGTACCAGAATATACAAAACTTAACCTGAAACAATTGCTGAAACCGTTGCAAGACAGTCATCTGACTTCTTTCAAGATTTTAAGAATTTGCTACAAAGCTGCTATCATTTTGAAAACTTCAGAAACAGAACTGAGCCAATAAAAATGTATCAGTGAATAGTTTCTTTAGCAGATCTTATAACATCCAGCAATGGCCATCATGGAGTAGATATGTTTTAGCTATGAATGTGTGTGTATTTGCATGATCTACTTACATGCATAATCAAGTGGTACTTAAGGGATAAATACATTATAAGTTTAGTGTAGAATAGTTAAAAGAAATTCAGCTTACCAATAAAAAGGAAATGAAGGCATAAGCCTTACAATCTTAATTGATCCTTGCAGCCACAACGCAACCTATTGCGACTTTTGGCAGCTAATTTTTATCCCCAGCCTTCCTATTTCTTGTTTTCATGAGTAAGCATTACCTTCAATGTAAGTCTAAGAACCATTAGACATGTACTTTGCACATTCAATAAAAAATGTCCAATAGACTTTAGTTTTAAGAGATTATTAGTACCTCGTACAATTTTAATTTCTAACAGTTTCTTTTTGGAGTAGATGAATTAGTAGTTAAGTTTTCAGCTGGCCAAGCACTCTGAAGATTTGGATAACATTTACTAAATATTCATAACAGTCTTTGGCCTTTGCCCTGTCTACAAAGAACTTGACAGATAGCCTGGGAGTATGAATTTAAAAGTGACTCACATTCACTTTGAGACCACTCCCTTCATCCTAAAAGAACAGGAAAAGAAAAAATGAGGCAGTGCATTTGATGCCTATGCATCAATACAAATATAAAAGCCACTGTCTAACATAATATTCATAATAAATACAGAAAGGTATTTGGAGACACCAGTATAAGTGCCCTGAAAGATATGTGCTAGCTTTTTAACT